>NW_026947491.1:0-4912000 GCF_034190915.1 Cavia porcellus
TGCGCACCACCCCGCGATGTTTTTCAGAAACGTAACCTACATTGCCACTGCATGTTCCCTGACCTCCCCATGCTGACCACCCCGCGGTGCTTTTCTCCATCCTACATTGCCACTCACTGCCTATCCTAATTCAGACCCTCCGATTCACACCACCCCGTGATATTTTTCTCTCTCCTACTAGTGAATGTAATGTAACACACACTCATAAAATTCGCACCACCCCGTGATGTTTTTCTCACTCCTACTAGTGAATGTAATGTAACACACACCCAAACAATGCGCACCACCCCGCGATGTTTTTCAGAAACCTATGCTACATTGCCACTGCATGTTCCCTGACCTCCCCATGCTGACCACCCCGCGGTGTTTTCTCCATAGTACATTGGCACTCACTGCCTGTCCTAATTCAGACCCTCCGATTCACGCCACCCCGTGATGTTTTTCTCACTCCTATTAGTGAATGTAATGTAACACACACCCATACAATGCGCACCACCCCGCGATGATTTTCAGAAATCTATCCTACATTGCCACTGCATGTACCCTGACCTCCCCATGCTGACCACCTCGCGGTGCTTTTCTCCATCCTACATTGCCACTCACTGCCTAGCCTAATTCAGACTCTCCGATTCACACCACCCCCTGCTGTTTTTCTCACTCCTAGTAGTGAATGTAATGTAACACACACCCATACAATGCGCACCACCCCGTGATGTTTTTCTCACTCCTAGTAGTGAATGTAATGTAACACACACCCATGCAATGCGCACCACCCCGTGATGTTTTTCTCACTCCTACTAGTGAATGTAATGTAACCCACACCCATACAATGCGCACCACCCCGCGATGTTTTTCAGAAACCTATCCTACATTGCCACTGCATGTTCCCTGACCTCCCCATGCTGACCACCCCGCGGTGCTTTTCTCCATCCTACATTGCCACTCACTGCCTATCCTAATTCAGACCCTCGAATTCACATCACCCCGTGACGTTTTTCTCACTCCCACTAGTGAATGTAATGTAACACACACCCATACAATTCGCAGCACACCGTGATGTTTTGCAGAAACCTATCCTACATTGCCCCTGCATGCACCCTGACCTCCCCATGCTGACCACCTGGCAGTGCTTTTCTCCATCCTACATTGCCACTCACTGCCTATCCTAATTCAGACTCTCCGATTCACACCACCCCGTGATGTTTTTCTCACTCCTAGTACCGAATGTAATGTAACACACACATACAATGTGCACCACCCCGTTATGTTTTTCTCATTCCTAGTAGTGAATGTAATGTAACACACACCCATGCAATGCGCATCATCCCGTGATGTTTTTCTCACTCCTACTAGTGAATGTAATGTAACACACACCCATACAATGCGCACCACCCCGCGATGTTTTTCAGAAACCTATGCTACATTGCCACTGCATGTTCCCTGACCTCCCCATGCTGACCACCCCGCGGTGTTTTCTCCATCCTACATTGGCACTCACTGCCTATCCTAATTCAGACCCTCCGATTCACGCCACCCCGTGATGTTTTTCTCACTCCTATTAGTGAATGTAATGTAACACACACCCATACAATGCGCACCACCCCGCGATGATTTTCAGAAATCTATCCTACATTGCCACTGCATGTACCCTGACCTCCCCATGCTGACCACCTCGCGGTGCTTTTCTCCATCCTACATTGCCACTCACTGCCTAGCCTAATTCAGACTCTCCGATTCACACCACCCCCTGCTGTTTTTCTCACTCCTAGTAGTGAATGTAATGTAACACACACCCATACAATGCGCACCACCCCGTGATGTTTTTCTCATTCCTAGTAGTGAATGTAATGTAACACACACCCATGCAATGCGCATCATCCCGTGATGTTTTTCTCACTCCTACTAGTGAATGTAATGTAACACACACCCATACAATGCGCACCAACCCGCGATGTTTTTCAGAAACCTATCCTACATTGCCACTGCATGTTCCCTGACCTCCCCATGCTGACCACCTCACGGTGCTTTTCTCCATCCTACATTGCCACTCACTGCCTATCCTAATTCAGACCCTCCGATTCACACCACCCCGTGATGTTTTTCTCACTCCTAGTAGCGAATGTAATGTAACACACACATACAATGCGCACCACCCCGTGATGTTTTTCTCACTCCTAGTAGTGAATGTAATGTAACACACACCCATGCAATGCGCATCATCCCGTGATGTTTTTCTCACTCCTACTAGTGAATGTAATGTAACACACACCCATACAATGCGCACCACCCCGCGATGTTTTTCAGAAACCTATCCTACATTGCCACTGCTTGTTCCCTGACCTCCCCATGCTGACCACCCGCTGTGCTTTTCTCCATCCTACATTGCCACTCACTGCCTATCCTAATTCAGACCCTCCGATTCACACCACCCCGTGATGTTTTTCTCACTCCCACTAGTGAATGTAATGTAACACACACCCATACAATGCGCACCACCCCGCGATGATTTTCAGAAACTTATCCTATATTGCCACTGCATGTACCCTGACCTCCCCATGCTGACCACCCCGCGGTGCTTTTCTCCATCCTACATTGCCACTCACTGCCTATCCTAATTCATACCCTCGAATTCACACCACCCCGTGATGTTTTTCTCACTCCTACTAGTGAATGTAATGTAACACACACCCATACAATTCGCACCACCCCGTGATATTTTTCAGAAACCTATCCTACATTGCCACTGCATGTACCCTGACCTCCCCATGCTGACCAACTCGCGGTGCTTTTCTCCATCCTACATTGCCACGCACTGCCTATCCTAATTCAGACCCTCTGATTCACACCACCCCATGATGTTTTTCTCACTCCTACTAGTGAATGTAATGTAACACACACCCATACAATGCGCACCACCCCGTGATGTTTTTCTCACTCCTACTAGTGAATGTAATGTTACACACACACATACAATGCGCACCACCCTGTAATGTTTTTCTCACTCCTACTAGTGAATGTAATGTAACACACACCCATACAATGTGCACCACCCCGTGATGATTTTCTCACTCCTACTATTGAATGTAATGTAACACACACCCATACAATGCGCACCACCCCGTGATGTTTTTCTCACTAATACTAGTGAATGTAATGTAACACAAACCCATGCAATGCACACCACCCTCAAAGTTTTTGAGAAACCTATCCTACATTGCCACGGCATGTTCCCTTACCTCCACATGCTGACCACCCCGCTGTGCTCTTCTCCATCCTATATTGCCACTCACTGCCTATCCTAATTCAGACCCTCCGATTCACACCACCGCGTGATGTTTTTCTCACTCCTACTAGTGAATGTAATGTAACACACACCCATACAATGCGCACCACCCCGTGATGTTTTTCTGATTCCTATTAGTGAATGTAATGTAACACACACCCATACAATGCGCACCACCCCGTGATGTTTTTCTCACTCCTACTAGTGAATGTAATATAACACACACCCATAAAATGCGCACCATCCCGTGATGTTTTTCTCACTCCTACTAGTGAATGTAATGTAACACAAACCCATACAATGCGCACCACCCCGCGATGTTTTTCAGAAACCTAACCTACATTGCCACTGCATGTTCCCTGACCTCCCCATGCTGACCACCCCGCGGTGCTTTTCTCCATCCTACATTGCCACTCACTGCCTATCCTAATTCAGACCCTCCGATTCACACCACCCCGTGATATTTTTCTCTCTCCTACTAGTGAATGTAATGTAACACACACTCATAAAATTCGCACCACCCCGTGATGTTTTTCTCACTTCTACTAGTGAATGTAATGTAACACACACCCAAACAATGCGCACCACCCCGCGATGTTTTTCAGAAACCTATGCTACATTGCCACTGCATCTTCCCTGACCTCCCCATGCTGACCACCCCGCGGTGTTTTCTCCATCCTACATTGCCACTCACTGCCTATCCTAATTTAGACCCTCCGATTCACGCCACCCCATGATGTTTTTCTCACTCCTATTAGTGAATGTAATGTAACACACACCCATACAATGCGCACCACCCCGCGATGATTTTCAGAAATCTATCCTACATTGCCACTGCATGTACCCTGACCTCCCCATGCTGACCACCTCGCGGTGCTTTTCTCCATCCTACATTGCCCCTCACTGCCTATCCTAATTCAGACTCTCCGATTCACACCACCCCCTGATGTTTTTCTCACTCCTAGTAGTGAATGTAATGTAACACACACCCATACAATGCGCACCACCCCGTGATGTTTTTCTCACTCCTAGTAGTGAATGTAATGTAACACACACCCATGCAATGCGCACCACCCCGTGATGTTTTTCTCACTCCTACTAGTGAATGTAATGTAACACACACCCATACAATGCGCACCACCCCGCGATGTTTTTCAGAAACCTATCCTACATTGCCACTGCATGTTCCCTGACCTCACCATGCTGACCACCCCGCGGTGCTTTTCTCCATCCTACATTGCCACTCACTGCCTATCCTAATTCAGACCCTCGAATTCACACCACCCCGTGACGTTTTTCTCACTCCCACTAGTGAATGTAATGTAACACACACCCATACAATTCGCAGCACACCGTGATGTTTTGCAGAAACCTATCCTACATTGCCCCTGCATGTACCCTGACCTCCCCATGCTGACCACCTGGCAGTGCTTTTCTCCATCCTACATTGCCACTCACTGCCTATCCTAATTCAGACTCTCCGATTCACACCACCCCGTGATGTTTTTCTCACTCCTAGTAGCGAATGTAATGTAACACACACATACAATGCGCACCACCCCGTGATGTTTTTCTCAATCCTAGTAGTGAATGTAATGTAACACACACCCATGCAATGCGCATCATCCCGTGATGTTTTTCTCACTCCTACTAGTGAATGTAATGTAACACACACCCATACAATGCGCACCACCCCGCGATGTTTTTCAGAAACCTATATTACATTGCCACTGCATGTTCCCTGACCTCCCCATGCTGATCACCCCGCGGTGCTTTTCTCCATCCTACATTGCCACTCACTGCCTATCCTAATTCAGACCCTCGAATTCACACCACCCCGTGATGTTTTTCTCACTCCTACTAGTGAATGTAATGTAACACACACCCATACAATTCGCACCACCCCGTGATATTTTTCAGAAACCTATCCTACATTGCCACTGCATGTACCCTGACCTCCCCATGCTGACCACCTCGCGGTGCTTTTCTCCATCCTACATTGCCACGCACTGCCTATCCTAATTCAGACCCTCTGATTCACACCACCGCATGATGTTTTTCTCACTCCTACTAGTGAATGTAATGTAACACACACCCATACAATGTGCACCACCCCGTGATGTTTTTCTCACTCCTACTAGTGAATGTAATGTTACACACACACATACAATGCGCACCACCCTGTGATGTTTTTCTCACTCCTACTAGTGAATGTAATGTAACACACACCCATACAATGCGCACCACCCCGTGATGTTTTTCGCACTCCTATTAGTGAATGTAATGTAACACACACCCATACAATGCGCACCACCCCGTGATGTTTTTCTCACTCCTACTAGTGAATGTAATGTTACACACACACATACAATGCGCACCACCCTGTAATGTTTTTCTCACTCCTACTAGTGAATGTAATGTAACACACACCAATACAATGTGCACCACCCCGTGATGATTTTCTCACTCCTACTATTGAATGTAATGTAACACACACCCATACAATGCGCACCACCCCGTGATGTTTTTCTCACTAATACTAGTGAATGTAATGTAACACAAACCCATGCAATGCACACCACCCTCAATGTTTTTGAGAAACCTATCCTACATTGCCACGGCATGTTCCCTTACCTCCACATGCTGACCACCCCGCGGTGCTCTTCTCCATCCTACATTGCCACTCACTGCCTATCCTAATTCAGACCCTCCGATTCACACCACCGCGTGATGTTTTTCTCACTCCTACTAGTGAATGTAATGTAACACACACCCATACAATGCGCACCACCCCGTGATGTTTTTCTGATTCCTATTAGTGAATGTAATGTAACACACACCCATACAATGCGCACCACCCCGTGATGTTTTTCTCACTCCTACTAGTGAATGTAATATAACACATACCCATACAATGCGCACCATCCCGTGATGTTTTTCTCACTCCTACTAGTGAATGTAATGTAACACAAACCCATACAATGCGCACCACCCCGCGATGTTTTTCAGAAACCTAACCTACATTGCCACTGCATGTTCCCTGACCTCCCCATGCTGACCACCCCGCGGTGCTTTTCTCCATCCTACATTGCCACTCACTGCCTATCCTAATTCAGACCCTCCGATTCACACCACCCCGTGATATTTTTCTCTCTCCTACTAGTGAATGTAATGTAACACACACTCATAAAATGCGCACCACCCCGTGATGTTTTTCTCACTCCTAGTAGTGAATGTAATGTAACACACACCCATGCAATGCGCACCACCCCGTGATGTTTTTCTCACTCCTACTAGTGAATGTAATGTAACACACACCCATACAATGCGCACCACCCCGCGATGTTTTTCAGAAACCTATCCTACATTGCCACTGCATGTTCCCTGACCTCACCATGCTGACCACCCCGCGGTGCTTTTCTCCATCCTACATTGCCACTCACTGCCTATCCTAATTCAGACCCTCGAATTCACACCACCCCGTGACGTTTTTCTCACTCCCACTAGTGAATGTAATGTAACACACACCCATACAATTCGCAGCACACCGTGATGTTTTGCAGAAACCTATCCTACATTGCCCCTGCATGTACCCTGACCTCCCCATGCTGACCACCTGGCAGTGCTTTTCTCCATCCTACATTGCCACTCACTGCCTATCCTAATTCAGACTCTCCGATTCACACCACCCCGTGATGTTTTTCTCACTCCTAGTAGCGAATGTAATGTAACACACACATACAATGCGCACCTCCCCGTGATGTTTTTCTCACTCCTAGTAGTGAATGTAATGTAACACACACCCATGCAATGCGCATCATCCCGTGATGTTTTTCTCACTCCTACTAGTGAATGTAATGTAACACACACCCATACAATGCGCACCAACCCGCGATGTTTTTCAGAAACCTATCCTACATTGCCACTGCATGTTCCCTGACCTCCCCATGCTGACCACCTCACGGTGCTTTTCTCCATCCTACATTGCCACTCACTGCCTATCCTAATTCAGACCCTCCGATTCACACCACCCCGTGATGTTTTTCTCACTCCTACTAGTGAATGTAATGTAACACACACCCATACAATGCGCACAACCCCGTGATGTTTTTCTCACTCCTAATAGTGAATGTAATGTTACACACACCCATACAATGCGCACCACCCTGTGATGTTTTTCTCACTCCTACTAGTGAATGTAATGTAACACACACCTATACAATGCGCACCACGCCGTGATGTTTTTCTCACTCCTACTAGTGAATGTAATGTAACACACACCCATGAAATGCACACCACCCTGCAATGTTTTTCAGAAAGCTATCCTACATTGCCACTGCATGTTACCTGACCTCCCCATGCTGACTACCCCGCGGTGCTTTTCTCCATCCTACATTGCCACTCACTGCCTATCCTAATTCAGACCCTCCGATTCACACCACCCCGTGATGTTTTTCTCACTCCTACTAGTGAATGTAATGTAACACACACCCATACAATGCGCACCACCCCGTGATGTTTTTCTCACTCCTACTAGTGAATGTAATGTAACACACACCCATACAATGCGCACCACCCCGCGATGTTTTTCAGAAACCTAACCTGCCTTGCCACTGCATGTTCCCTGACTTCCCCATGCTGACCACCCCGCGGTGCTTTTCTCCATCCTACATTGCCACTCACTGCCTATCCTAATTCAGACCCTCCGATTCACACCACCCCGTGATGTTTTTCTCACTCCTACTAGTGAATGTAATGTAACACACACCCATGAAATGCGCACCACCCCGTGATGTTTTTCTCACTCCTACTAGTGAATGTAATGTAACACACACCCATACAATGGGCACCACCCCGTGATGTTTTTCAGAAAACTATCCTACTTTGCCACTGCATGTTCCCTGACCTCCCCATGCTGACCACCCCGCGGTGCTTTTCTCCATCCTACTTTGCCATCACTGCATATCCTATTTCAGACACTCCGATTCACACCACCCCGTGATGTTTTTCTCACTCCTACTAGTGAATGTAATGTAACACACACCCATGCAATGCGCACCACCCCGTGATGTTTTTCTCACTCCTACTAGTGAATGTAATGTAACACACACCCATGCAATGCGCACCACCCCGTGATGTTTTTCTCACTCCTACTAGTGAATGTAATGTAACACACACCCATACAATGCGCACCACCCCGCGATGTTTTTCAGAAACCTATCCTACATTGCCACTGCATGTTCCCTGACCTCACCATGCTGACCACCCCGCGGTGCTTTTCTCCATCCTACATTGCCACTCACTGCCTATCCTAATTCAGACCCTCGAATTCACACCACCCCGTGACGTTTTTCTCACTCCCACTAGTGAATGTAATGTAACACACACCCATACAATTCGCAGCACACCGTGATGTTTTGCAGAAACCTATCCTACATTGCCCCTGCATGTACCCTGACCTCCCCATGCTGACCACCTGGCAGTGCTTTTCTCCATCCTACATTGCCACTCACTGCCTATCCTAATTCAGACTCTCCGATTCACACCACCCCGTGATGTTTTTCTCACTCCTAGTAGCGAATGTAATGTAACACACACATACAATGCGCACCACCCCGTGATGTTTTTCTCAATCCTAGTAGTGAATGTAATGTAACACACACCCATGCAATGCGCATCATCCCGTGATGTTTTTCTCACTCCTACTAGTGAATGTAATGTAACACACACCCATACAATGCGCACCACCCCGCGATGTTTTTCAGAAACCTATATTACATTGCCACTGCATGTTCCCTGACCTCCC
Source organism: Cavia porcellus (assembly GCF_034190915.1). Taxonomy (NCBI): domain Eukaryota; kingdom Metazoa; phylum Chordata; class Mammalia; order Rodentia; family Caviidae; genus Cavia; species Cavia porcellus. Next base: position 9,090 of record NW_026947491.1, read on the forward strand.
CATGCTGATCACCCCGCGGTGCTTTTCTCCATCCTACATTGCCACTCACTGCCTATCCTAATTCAGACCCTCGAATTCACACCACCCCGTGATGTTTTTCTCACTCCTACTAGTGAATGTAATGTAACACACACCCATACAATTCGCACCACCCCGTGATATTTTTCAGAAACCTATCCTACATTGCCACTGCATGTACCCTGACCTCCCCATGCTGACCACCTCGCGGTGCTTTTCTCCATCCTACATTGCCACGCACTGCCTATCCTAATTCAGACCCTCTGATTCACACCACCGCATGATGTTTTTCTCACTCCTACTAGTGAATGTAATGTAACACACACCCATACAATGTGCACCACCCCGTGATGTTTTTCTCACTCCTACTAGTGAATGTAATGTTACACACACACATACAATGCGCACCACCCTGTGATGTTTTTCTCACTCCTACTAGTGAATGTAATGTAACACACACCCATACAATGCGCACCACCCCGTGATGTTTTTCGCACTCCTATTAGTGAATGTAATGTAACACACACCCATACAATGCGCACCACCCCGTGATGTTTTTCTCACTCCTACTAGTGAATGTAATGTTACACACACACATACAATGCGCACCACCCTGTAATGTTTTTCTCACTCCTACTAGTGAATGTAATGTAACACACACCAATACAATGTGCACCACCCCGTGATGATTTTCTCACTCCTACTATTGAATGTAATGTAACACACACCCATACAATGCGCACCACCCCGTGATGTTTTTCTCACTAATACTAGTGAATGTAATGTAACACAAACCCATGCAATGCACACCACCCTCAATGTTTTTGAGAAACCTATCCTACATTGCCACGGCATGTTCCCTTACCTCCACATGCTGACCACCCCGCGGTGCTCTTCTCCATCCTACATTGCCACTCACTGCCTATCCTAATTCAGACCCTCCGATTCACACCACCGCGTGATGTTTTTCTCACTCCTACTAGTGAATGTAATGTAACACACACCCATACAATGCGCACCACCCCGTGATGTTTTTCTGATTCCTATTAGTGAATGTAATGTAACACACACCCATACAATGCGCACCACCCCGTGATGTTTTTCTCACTCCTACTAGTGAATGTAATATAACACATACCCATACAATGCGCACCATCCCGTGATGTTTTTCTCACTCCTACTAGTGAATGTAATGTAACACAAACCCATACAATGCGCACCACCCCGCGATGTTTTTCAGAAACCTAACCTACATTGCCACTGCATGTTCCCTGACCTCCCCATGCTGACCACCCCGCGGTGCTTTTCTCCATCCTACATTGCCACTCACTGCCTATCCTAATTCAGACCCTCCGATTCACACCACCCCGTGATATTTTTCTCTCTCCTACTAGTGAATGTAATGTAACACACACTCATAAAATGCGCACCACCCCGTGATGTTTTTCTCACTCCTAGTAGTGAATGTAATGTAACACACACCCATGCAATGCGCACCACCCCGTGATGTTTTTCTCACTCCTACTAGTGAATGTAATGTAACACACACCCATACAATGCGCACCACCCCGCGATGTTTTTCAGAAACCTATCCTACATTGCCACTGCATGTTCCCTGACCTCACCATGCTGACCACCCCGCGGTGCTTTTCTCCATCCTACATTGCCACTCACTGCCTATCCTAATTCAGACCCTCGAATTCACACCACCCCGTGACGTTTTTCTCACTCCCACTAGTGAATGTAATGTAACACACACCCATACAATTCGCAGCACACCGTGATGTTTTGCAGAAACCTATCCTACATTGCCCCTGCATGTACCCTGACCTCCCCATGCTGACCACCTGGCAGTGCTTTTCTCCATCCTACATTGCCACTCACTGCCTATCCTAATTCAGACTCTCCGATTCACACCACCCCGTGATGTTTTTCTCACTCCTAGTAGCGAATGTAATGTAACACACACATACAATGCGCACCTCCCCGTGATGTTTTTCTCACTCCTAGTAGTGAATGTAATGTAACACACACCCATGCAATGCGCATCATCCCGTGATGTTTTTCTCACTCCTACTAGTGAATGTAATGTAACACACACCCATACAATGCGCACCAACCCGCGATGTTTTTCAGAAACCTATCCTACATTGCCACTGCATGTTCCCTGACCTCCCCATGCTGACCACCTCACGGTGCTTTTCTCCATCCTACATTGCCACTCACTGCCTATCCTAATTCAGACCCTCCGATTCACACCACCCCGTGATGTTTTTCTCACTCCTACTAGTGAATGTAATGTAACACACACCCATACAATGCGCACAACCCCGTGATGTTTTTCTCACTCCTAATAGTGAATGTAATGTTACACACACCCATACAATGCGCACCACCCTGTGATGTTTTTCTCACTCCTACTAGTGAATGTAATGTAACACACACCTATACAATGCGCACCACGCCGTGATGTTTTTCTCACTCCTACTAGTGAATGTAATGTAACACACACCCATGAAATGCACACCACCCTGCAATGTTTTTCAGAAAGCTATCCTACATTGCCACTGCATGTTACCTGACCTCCCCATGCTGACTACCCCGCGGTGCTTTTCTCCATCCTACATTGCCACTCACTGCCTATCCTAATTCAGACCCTCCGATTCACACCACCCCGTGATGTTTTTCTCACTCCTACTAGTGAATGTAATGTAACACACACCCATACAATGCGCACCACCCCGTGATGTTTTTCTCACTCCTACTAGTGAATGTAATGTAACACACACCCATACAATGCGCACCACCCCGCGATGTTTTTCAGAAACCTAACCTGCCTTGCCACTGCATGTTCCCTGACTTCCCCATGCTGACCACCCCGCGGTGCTTTTCTCCATCCTACATTGCCACTCACTGCCTATCCTAATTCAGACCCTCCGATTCACACCACCCCGTGATGTTTTTCTCACTCCTACTAGTGAATGTAATGTAACACACACCCATGAAATGCGCACCACCCCGTGATGTTTTTCTCACTCCTACTAGTGAATGTAATGTAACACACACCCATACAATGGGCACCACCCCGTGATGTTTTTCAGAAAACTATCCTACTTTGCCACTGCATGTTCCCTGACCTCCCCATGCTGACCACCCCGCGGTGCTTTTCTCCATCCTACTTTGCCATCACTGCATATCCTATTTCAGACACTCCGATTCACACCACCCCGTGATGTTTTTCTCACTCCTACTAGTGAATGTAATGTAACACACACCCATGCAATGCGCACCACCCCGTGATGTTTTTCTCACTCCTACTAGTGAATGTAATGTAACACACACCCATACAATGCGCACCATCCCGCGATGTTTTTCAGAAACCTATCCTACATTGCCACTGCTTTTTCCCTGACCTCCGCATGCTGACCACCTCGCTGTGCTTTTCTCCATCCTACATTGCCACTCACTGCCTATCCTAATTCAGTCCCTCCGATTCACACCACCCCGTCATGTTTTTCTCACTCCTACTAGTGAATGTAATGTAACACACACCCATACAATGCGCACAACCCCGTGATGTTTTTCTCACTCCTACTAGTGAATGTAATGTTACACACACCCATACAATGCGCACCACCCTGTGATGTTTTTCTCACTCCTACTAGTGAATGTAATGTAACACACACCCATACAATGCGCACCACCCCGTGATGTTTTTCTCACTCCTACTAGTGAATGTAATGTAACACACACCCATGAAATGCACACCACCCTGCAATGTTTTTCAGAAACCTATCCTACATTGCCACTGCATGTTCCCTGACGTCCCCATGCTGACCACCCCGCGGTGCTTTTCTCCATCCTACATTGCCACTCACTGCCTATCCTAATTCAGACCCTCCGATTCACACCACCCCGTGATGTTTTTCTCACTCCTACTAGTGAATGTAATGTAACACACACCAATACAATGCGCACCACTCCGTGATGTTTTTCTCACTCCTACTAGTGAATGTAATGTAATACACAACCATACAATGCGCACCACCCCGCGATGTTTTTCAGAAATCTATCCTACATTGCCACGGCTTGTTCCCTGACCTCCCCATGCTGACCACCCCGCTGTGCTTTTCTCCATCCTACATTGCCACTCACTGCCTATCCTAATTCAGACCCTCCGAATCACACCACCCCGTGATGGTTTTCTCACTGCTACTAGTGAATGTAATGTAACACACACCCATACAATTCGCACCACCCCGTGATGTTTTTCAGAAACCTATCCTACATTGCCACTGCATGTACCCTGACCTCCTCATGCTGACCACCTCGCGGTGCTTTTCTCCATCCTACATTGCCACTCTCTGACTATCCTAATTCAGACTCTCCGATGCACACCACCCCGTGATGTTTTTCTCACTCCTAGTAGTGAATGTAATGTAACACACACCCATACAATGCGCACCACCCCATGATGGTTTTCTCACTCCTAGTAGTCAATGTAATGTAACACACACCCATGCAATGCGCACCACCCCGTGATGTTTTTCTCACTCCTACTAGTGAATGTAATGTAACACACACCCATACAATGCGCACCACCCCGCGATGATTTTCAGAAACCTATCTTATATTGCCACTGCATGTACCCTGACCTCCCCATGCTGACCACCCCGCGGTGCTTTTATCCATCCTACATTGCCACTCACTGCCTATCCTAATTCAGACCCTCGAATTCACACCACCCCGTGATGTTTTTCTCACTCCTACTAGTGAATGTAATGTAACACACACCCATACAATTCGCACCACCCCGTGATATTTTTCAGAAACCTATCCTACATTGCCACTGCATGTACCCTGACCTCCCCATGCTGACCACCTCGCGGTGCTTTTCTCCATCCTACATTGCCACGCACTGCCTATCCAAATTCAGACCCTCTGATTCACACCACCCCATGATGTTTTTCTCACTCCTACTAGTGAATGTAATGTAACACACACCCATACAATGCGCACCACCCCGTGATGTTTTTCTCACTCCTACTAGTGAATGTAATGTTACACACACACATACAATGCGCACCACCCTGTGATGTTTTTCTCACTCCTACTAGTGAATGTAATGTAACACACACCCATACAATGTGCACCACCCCGTGATGATTTTCTCACTCCTACTATTGAATGTAATGTAACACACACCCATACAATGCGCACCACCCCGTGATGTTTTTCTCACTAATACTAGTGAATGTGATGTAACACACACCCATGCAATGCACACCACCCTCAATGTTTTTCAGAAACCTATCCTACATTGCCACGGCATGTTCCCTTACCTCCACATGCTGACCACCCCGCGGTGCTCTTCTCCATCCTACATTGCCACTCACTGCCTATCCTAATTCAGACCCTCCGATTCACACCACCGCGTGATGTTTTTCTCACTCCTACTAGTGAATGTAATGTAACACACACCCATACAATGTGCACCACCCCGTGATGTTTTTCTCACTCCTATTAGTGAATGTAATGTAACACACACCCATACAATGCGCACCACCCCGTGATGTTTTTCTCACTCCTACTATTGAATGTAATGTAACACACACCCATACATTTCGCACCACCCCGTGATGTTTTTCTCACTCCTACTAGTGAATGTAATGTAACACACACCCATACAATGCGCACCATCCCGTGATGTTTTTCTCACTCCTACTAGTGAATGTAATGTAACACAAACCCATACAATGCGCACCACCCCGCGATGTTTTTCAGAAACCTAACCTACATTGCCACTGCATGTTCCCTGACCTCCCCATGCTGACCACCCCGCGGTGCTTTTCTCCATCCTACATTGCCACTCACTGCCTATCCTAATTCAGACCCTCCGATTCACACCACCCCGTGATATTTTTCTCTCTCCTACTAGTGAATGTAATGTAACACACACTCATAAAATTCGCACCACCCCGTGATGTTTTTCTCACTCCTACTAGTGAATGTAATGTAACACACACCCAAACAATGCGCACCACCCCGCGATGTTTTTCAGAAACCTATGCTACATTGCCACTGCATGTTCCCTGACCTCCCCATGCTGACCACCCCGCGGTGTTTTCTCCATCCTACATTGGCACTCACTGCCTATCCTAATTCAGACCCTCCGATTCACGCGACCCCGTGATGTTTTTCTCACTCCTATTAGTGAATGTAATGTAACACACACCCATACAATGCGCACCACCCCGCGATGATTTTCAGAAATCTATCCTACATTGCCACTGCATGTACCCTGACCTCCCCATGCTGACCACCTCGCGGTGCTTTTCTCCATCCTACATGGCCACTCACTGCCTAGCCTAATTCAGACTCTCCGATTCACACCACCCCCTGCTGTTTTTCTCACTCCTAGTAGTGAATGTAATGTAACACACACCCATACAATGCGCACCACCCCGTGATGTTTTTCTCACTCCTAGTAGTGAATGTAATGTAACACACACCCATGCAATGCGCACCACCCCGTGATGTTTTTCTCACTCCTACTAGTGAATGTAATCTAACACACACCCATACAATGCGCACCACCCCGCGATGTTTTTCAGAAACCTATCCTACATTGCCACTGCATGTTCCCTGACCTCCCAATGCTGACCACCCCGCGGTGCTTTTCTCCATCCTACATTGCCACTCACTGCCTATCCTAATTCAGAGCCTTGAATTCACACCATCCCGTGACGTTTTTCTCACTCCCACTAGTGAATGTAATGTAACACACACCCATACAATTCGCAGCACACCGTGATGTTTTGCAGAAACCTATCCTACATTGCCCCTGCATGCACCCTGACCTGCCCATGCTGACCACCTGGCAGTGCTTTTCTCCATCCTACATTGCCACTCACTGCCTATCCTAATTCAGACTCTCCGATTCACACCACCCCGTGATGTTTTTCTCACTCCTAGTAGCGAATGTAATGTAACACACACATACAATGCGCACCACCCCGTGATGTTTTTCTCACTCCTAGTAGTGAATGTAATGTAACACACACCCTTGCAATGCGCATCATCCCGTGATGTTTTTCTCACTCCTACTAGTGAATGTAATGTAACACACACCCATACAATGCGCACCACCCCGCGATGTTTTTCAGAAACCTATCCTACATTGCCACTGCTTGTTCCCTGACCTCCCCATGCTGACCACCCGCTGTGCTTTTCTCCATCCTACATTGCCACTCACTGCTTATCCTAATTCAGACCCTCCGATTCACACCACCCCCTGATGTTTTTCTCACTCCTACTAGTGAATGTAATGTAACACACACCCATACAATGCGCACCACGCCGCGATGATTTTCAGAAACCTATCGTATATTGCCACTGCATGCACCCTGACCTCCCCATGCTGACCACCCCGCGGTGCTTTTCTCCATCCTACATTGCCACTCACTGCCTATCCTAATTCAGACCCTCGAATTCACACCACCCCGTGATGTTTTTCTCACTCCTACTAGTGAATGTAATGTAACACACACCCATACAATTCGCACCACCCCGTGATATTTTTCAGAAACCTATCCTACATTGCCACTGCATGTACCCTGACCTCCCCATGCTGACCACCTCGCGGTGCTTTTCTCCATCCTACATTGCCACGCACTGCCTATCCTAATTCAGACCCTCTGATTCACACCACCCCATGATGTTTTTCTCACTCCTACTAGTGAATGTAATGTAACACACACCCATACAATGCGCACCACCCCGTGATGTTTTTCTCACTCCTACTAGTGAATGTAATGTTACGCACACACATACAATGCGCACCACCCTGTGATGTTTTTCTCACTCCTACTAGTGAATGTAATGTAACACACACCCATACAATGTGCACCACCCCGTGATGATTTTCTCACTCCTACTATTGAATGTAATGTAACACACACCCATACAATGCGCACCACCCCGTGATGTTTTTCTCACTAATACTAGTGAATGTAATGTAACACACACCCATGCAATGCACACCACCCTCAATGTTTTAGAGAAACCTATCCTACATTGCCACGGCATGTTCCCTTACCTCCACATGCTGACCACCCCGCGGTGCTCTTCTCCATCCTACATTGCCACTCACTGCCTATCCTAATTCAGACCCTCCGATTCACACCACCGCGTGATGTTTTTCTCACTCCTACTAGTGAATGTAATGTAACACACACCCATACAATGAGCACCACCCCGTGATGTTTTTCTCATTCCTATTAGTGAATGTAATGTAACACACACCCATACAATGCGCACCACCCCGTGATGTTTTTCTCACTCCTACTAGTGAATGTAATGTAACACACACCCATACAATTCGCACCACCCGGTGATGTTTTTCTCACTCCTACTAGTGAATGTAATGTAACACACACCCATACAATGCGCACCATCCCGTGATGTTTTTCTCACTCCTACTAGTGAATGTAATGTTACACAAACCCATACAATGCGCACCACCCCGCGATGTTTTTCAGAAACCTAACCTACTTTGCCACTGCATGTTCCCTGACCTCCCCATGCTGACCACCCCGCGGTGCTTTTCTCCATCCTACATTGCCACTCACTGCCTATCCTAATTCAGACCCTCCGATTCACACCACCCCGTGATATTTTTCTCTCTCCTACTAGTGAATGTAATGTAACACACACTCATAAAATTCGCACCACCCCGTGATGTTTTTCTCACTCCTACTAGTGAATGTAATGTAACACACACACAAACAATGCGCACCACCCCGCGATGTTTTTCAGAAACCTATGCTACATTGCCACTGCATCTTCCCTGACCTCCCCATGCTGACCACCCCGCGGTGTTTTCTCCATCCTACATTGGCACTCACTGCCTATCCTAATTCAGACCCTCCGATTCACGCCACCCCGTGATGTTTTTCTCACTCCTATTAGTGAATGTAATGTAACACACACCCATACAATGCGCACCACCCCGCGATGATTTTCAGAAATCTATCCTACATTGCCACTGCATGTACCCTGACCTCCCCATGCTGACCACCTCGCGGTGCTTTTCTCCATCCTACATTGCCCCTCACTGCCTAGCCGAATTCAGACTCTCCGATTCACACCAGCCCCTGATGTTTTTCTCACTCCTAGTAGTGAATGTAATGTAACACACACCCATACAATGCGCACCACCCCGTGATGTTTTTCTCACTCCTAGTAGTGAATGTAATGTAACACACACCCATGCAATGCGCACCACCCCGTGATGTTTTTCTCACTCCTACTAGTGAATGTAATGTAACACACACCCATACAATGCGCACCACCCCGCGATGTTTTTCAGAAACCTATCCTACATTGCCACTGCATGTTCCCTGACCTCACCATGCTGACCACCCCGCGGTGCTTTTCTCCATCCTACATTGCCACTCACTGCCTATCCTAATTCAGACCCTCGAATTCACACCACCCCGTGACGTTTTTCTCACTCCCACTAGTGAATGTAATGTAACACACACCCATACAATTCGCAGCACACCGTGATGTTTTGCAGAAACCTATCCTACATTGCCCCTGCATGTACCCTGATCTCCCCATGCTGACCACCTGGCAGTGCTTTTCTCCATCCTACATTGCCACTCACTGCCTATCCTAATTCAGACTCTCCGATTCACACCACCCCGTGATGTTTTTCTCACTCCTAGTAGCGAATGTAATGTAACACACACATACAATGCGCACCACCCCGTGATGTTTTTCTCACTCCTAGTAGTGAATGTAATGTAACACACACCCATGCAATGCGCATCATCCCGTGATGTTTTTCTCACTCCTACTAGTGAATGTAATGTAACACACACCCATACAATGCGCACCAACCCGCGATGTTTTTCAGAAACCTCTCCTACATTGCCACTGCATGTTCCCTGACCTCCCCATGCTGACCACCTCACGGTGCTTTTCTCCATCCTACATTGCCACTCACTGCCTATCCTAATTTAGACCCTCCGATTCACACCACCCCGTGATGTTTTTCTCACTCCTACTAGTGAATGTAATGTAACACACACCCATACAATGCGCACCACCCCGTGATGATTTTCTCGCTCCTACTAGTGAATGTAATGTAACACACACCTATACAATGCGCACCACGCCGTGATGTTTTTCTCACTCCTACTAGTGAATGTAATGTAACACACACCCATGAAATGCACACCACCCTGCAATGTTTTTCAGAAACCTATCCTACATTGCCACTGCATGTTCCCTGACCTCCCCATGCTGACTACCCCGCGGTGCTTTTCTCCATCCTACATTGCCACTCACTGCCTATGCTAATTCAGACCCTCCGATTCACACCACCCCGTGATGTTTTTCTCACTCCTACTAGTGAATGTAATGTAACACACACCCATACAATGCGCACCACCCCGCGATGTTTTTCAGAAATCTATCCTACATTGCCACTGCTTGTTCCCTGACCTCCCCATGCTGACCACCCCGCTGTGCTTTTCTCCATCCTACATTGCCACTCACTGCCTATCCTAATTCAGACCCTCTGATTCACACCACCCCGTGATGTTTTTCTCACTGCTACTAGTGAATGTAATGTAACACACACCCATACAATACGCACCACGCCGTGATGTTTTTCAGAAACCTATCCTACATTGCCACTGCATGTACCCTGACCTCCCCATGCTGACCACCTCGCGGTGCTTTTCTCCGTCCTACATTGCCACTCACTGACTATCCTAATTCAGACTCTCAGATGCACACCACCCCGTGATGTTTTTCTCACTCCTAGTAGTGAATGTAATGTAACACACACCCATACAATGCGCACCACCCCGTGATGTTTTTCTCACTCCTACTAGTGAATGTAATGTAACACACACCCATGCAATGCGCACCACCCCGTGATGTTTTTCTCACTCCTACTAGTGAATGTAATGTATCACACACCCATACAATGTGCACCACCCCGCGGAGTTTTTCAGAAACCTATCCTACATTGCCACTGCATGTTCCCTGACCTCCCCATGCTGACCACCCCGCGGTGCTTTTCTCCATCGTACATTACCACTCACTGCCTATCCTAATTCAGACCCTCGAATTCACACCACCCCGTGATGTTTTTCTCACTCCTACTAGTGGATGTAATGTAACAATCACCCATACAATTCGCACCACCCCGTGATGTTTTTCAGAAACCTATCCTACTTTGCCACTGCATGTTCCCTGACCTCCCCATGCTGACCACCTCGCGGTGCTTTTCTCCATCCTACATTGCCACTCACTGCCTATCCTAATTCAGACCCTCCGATTCACACCACCCCGTGATGTTTTTCTCACTCCTACTAGTGAATGTAATGTAACACACACCCATACAATGCGCACAACCCCGTGATGTTTTTCTCACTCCTAATAGCGAATGTAATGTTACACACACCCATACAATGCGCACCACCCTGTGATGTTTTTCTCACTCCTACTAGTGAATGTAATGTAACACACACCCATACAATGCGCACCACCGCGTGATGATTTTCTCACTCCTACTAGTGAATGTAATGTAACACACATCCATACAATGCGCACCACGCCGTGATGTTTTTCTCACTCCTACTAGTGAATGTAATGTAACACACACCCATGAAATGCACACCACCCTGCAATGTTTTTCAGAAACCTATCCTACATTGCCACTGCATGTTCCCTGACCTCCCCATGCTGACTACCCCGCGGTGCTTTTCTCCATCCTACATTGCCACTCACAGCCTATCCTAATTCAGACCCTCCGATTCACACCACCCCGTGATGTTTTTCTCACTCCTACTAGTGAATGTAATGTAACACACACCCATAGAATGCGCACCACCTCGTGTAGTTTTTCTCACTCCTACTAGTGAATGTAATGTAACACACACCGATACAATGCGCACCACCCCGCGATGTTTTTCAGAAATCTATCCTACATTGCCACTGCTTGTTCCCTGACCTCCCCATGCTGACCACCCCGCTGTGCTTTTCTCCATCCTACATTGCCACTCACTGCCTATCCTAATTCAGACCCTCCGATTCACATCACCCCGTGATGTTTTTCTCACTGCTACTAGTGAATGTAATGTAACACACACCCATACAATTCGCACCACCCCGTGATGTTTTTCAGAAACCTATCCTCCATTGCCACTGCATGTACCCTGACCTCCCCATGCTGACCACCTCGCGGTGCTTTTCTCCATCCTACATTGCCACTCACTGACTATCCTAATTCATACTCTCCGATGCACACCACCCCGTGATGTTTTTTTCACTCCTAGTAGTGAATGTAATGTAACACACACCCATACAATGCGCACCACCCCGTGATGTTTTTCTCACTCCTACTAGTGAATGTAATGTAACACACACCCATGCAATGCGCACCACCCCGTGATGTTTTTCTCACTCCTACTAGTGAATGTAATGTAACACACACCCATACAATGCGCACCACCCCGCGATGTTTTTCAGAAACCTATCCTACATTGCCACTGCTTGTTCCCTGACCTCCCCATGCTGACCACCCGCTGTGCTTTTCTCCATCCTACATTGCCACTCACTGCTTATCCTAATTCAGACCCTCCGATTCACACCACCCCCTGATGTTTTTCTCACTCCTATTAGTGAATGTAATGTAACACACACCCATACAATGCGCACCACGCCGCGATGATTTTCAGAAACCTATCGTATATTGCCACTGCATGCACCCTGACCTACCCATGCTGACCACCCCGCGGTGCTTTTCTCCATCCTACATTGCCACTCACTGCCTATCCTAATTCAGACCCTCGAATTCACACCACCCCGTGATGTTTTTCTCACTCCTACTAGTGAATGTAATGTAACACACACCCATACAATTCGCACCACCCCGTGATATTTTTCAGAAACCTATCCTACATTGCCACTGCATGTACCCTGACCTCCCCATGCTGACCACCTCGCGGTGCTTTTCTCCATCCTACATTGCCACGCACTGCCTATCCTAATTCAGACCCTCTGATTCACACCACCCCATGATGTTTTTCTCACTCCTACTAGTGAATGTAATGTAACACACACCCATACAATGCGCACCACCCCGTGATGTTTTTCTCACTCCTACTAGTGAATGTAATGTTACACACACACATACAATGCGCACCACCCTGTGATGTTTTTCTCACTCCTACTAGTGAATGTAATGTAACACACACCCATACAATGTGCACCACCCCGTGATGATTTTCTCACTCCTACTATTGAATGTAATGTAACACACACCCATACAATGCGCACCACCCCGTGATGTTTTTCTCACTAATACTAGTGAATGTAATGTAACACACACCCATGCAATGCACACCACCCTCAATGTTTTAGAGAAACCTATCCTACATTGCCACGGCATGTTCCCTTACCTCCACATGCTGACCACCCCGCGGTGCTCTTCTCCATCCTACATTGCCACTCACTGCCTATCCTAATTCAGACCCTCCGATTCACACCACCGCGTGATGTTTTTCTCACTCCTACTAGTGAATGTAATGTAACACACACCCATACAATGAGCACCACCCCGTGATGTTTTTCTCATTCCTATTAGTGAATGTAATGTAACACACACCCATACAATGCGCACCACCCCGTGATGTTTTTCTCACTCCTACTAGTGAATGTAATGTAACACACACCCATACAATTCGCACCACCCGGTGATGTTTTTCTCACTCCTACTAGTGAATGTAATGTAACACACACCCATACAATGCGCACCATCCCGTGATGTTTTTCTCACTCCTACTAGTGAATGTAATGTTACACAAACCCATACAATGCGCACCACCCCGCGATGTTTTTCAGAAACCTAACCTACTTTGCCACTGCATGTTCCCTGACCTCCCCATGCTGACCACCCCGCGGTGCTTTTCTCCATCCTACATTGCCATTCACTGCCTATCCTAATTCAGACCCTCCGATTCACACCACCCCGTGATATTTTTCTCTCTCCTACTAGTGAATGTAATGTAACACACACTCATAAAATTCGCACCACCCCGTGATGTTTTTCTCACTCCTACTAGTGAATGTAATGTAACACACACACAAACAATGCGCACCACCCCGTGATGTTTTTCAGAAACCTATGCTACATTGCCACTGCATCTTCCCTGACCTCCCCATGCTGACCACCCCGCGGTGTTTTCTCCATCCTACATTGGCACTCACTGCCTATCCTAATTCAGACCCTCCGATTCACGCCACCCCGTGATGTTTTTCTCACTCCTATTTGTGAATGTAATGTAACACACACCCATACAATGCGCACCACCCCGCGATGATTTTCAGAAATCTATCCTACATTGCCACTGCATGTACCCTGACCTCCCCATGCTGACCACCTCGCGGTGCTTTTCTCCATCCTACATTGCCCCTCACTGCCTAGCCGAATTCAGACTCTCCGATTCACACCAGCCCCTGATGTTTTTCTCACTCCTAGTAGTGAATGTAATGTAACACACACCCATACAATGCGCACCACCACGTGATGTTTTTCTCACTCCTAGTAGTGAATGTAATGTAACACACACCCATGCAATGCGCACCACCCCGTGATGTTTTTCTCACTCCTACTAGTGAATGTAATGTAACACACACCCATACAATGCGCACCACCCCGCGATGTTTTTCAGAAACCTATCCTACATTGCCACTGCATGTTCCCTGACCTCACCATGCTGACCACCCCACGGTGCTTTTCTCCATCCTACATTGCCACTCACTGCCTATCCTAATTCAGACCCTCGAATTCACACCACCCGGTGACGTTTTTCTCACTCCCACTAGTGAATGTAATGTAACACACACCCATACAATTCGCAGCACACCGTGATGTTTTGCAGAAACCTATCCTACATTGCCCCTGCATGTACCCTGATCTCCCCATGCTGACCACCTGGCAGTGCTTTTCTCCATCCTACATTGCCACTCACTGCCTATCCTAATTCAGACTCTCCGATTCACACCACCCCGTGATGTTTTTCTCACTCCTAGTAGCGAATGTAATGTAACACACACATACAATGCGCACCACCCCGTGATGTTTTTCTCACTCCTAGTAGTGAATGTAATGTAACACACACCCATGCAATGCGCATCATCCGGTGATGTTTTTCTCACTCCTACTAGTGAATGTAATGTAACACACACCCATACAATGCGCACCAACCCGCAATGTTTTTCAGAAACCTCTCCTACATTGCCACTGCATGTTCCCTGACCTCCCCATGCTGACCACCTCACGGTGCTTTTCTCCATCCTACATTGCCACTCACTGCCTATCCTAATTCAGACCCTCCGATTCACACCACCCCGTGATGTTTTTCTCACTCCTACTAGTGAATGTAATGTAACACACACCCATACAATGCGCACCACCCCGCGATGTTTTTCAGAAATCTATCCTACATTGCCACTGCTTGTTCCCTGACCTCCCCATGCTGACCACTCCGCTGTGCTTTTCTCCATCCTACATTGCCACTCACTGCCTATCCTAATTCAGACCCTCCGATTCACACCACCCCGTGATGTTTTTCTCACTGCTACTAGTGAATGTAATGTAACACACACCCATACAATACGCACCACGCCGTGATGTTTTTCAGAAACCTATCCTACATTGCCACTGCATGTACCCTGACCTCCCCATGCTGACCACCTCGCGGTGCTTTTCTCCATCCTACATTGCCACTCACTGACTATCCTAATTCAGACTCTCAGATGCACACCACCCCGTGATGTTTTTCTCACTCCTAGTAGTGAATGTAATGTAACACACACCCATACAATGCGCACCACCCCGTGATGTTTTTCTCACTCCTACTAGTGAATGTAATGTAACACACACCCATGCAATGCGCACCACCCCGTGATGTTTTTCTCACTCCTACTAGTGAATGTAATGTATCACACACCCATACAATGTGCACCACCCCGCGGAGTTTTTCAGAAACCTATCCTACATTGCCACTGCATGTTCCCTGACCTCCCCATGCTGACCACCCCGCGGTGCTTTTCTCCATCGTACATTACCACTCACTGCCTATCCTAATTCAGACCCTCGAATTCACACCACCCCGTGATGTTTTTCTCACTCCTACTAGTGGATGTAATGTAACACTCACCCATACAATTCGCACCACCCCGTGATGTTTTTCAGAAACCTATCCTACTTTGCCACTGCATGTTCCCTGACCTCCCCATGCTGACCACCTCGCGGTGCTTTTCTCCATCCTACATTGCCACTCACTGCCTATCCTAATTCAGACCCTCCGATTCACACCACCCCGTGATGTTTTTCTCACTCCTACTAGTGAATGTAATGTAACACACACCCATACAATGCGCACAACCCCGTGATGTTTTTCTCACTCCTAATAGCGAATGTAATGTTACACACACCCATACAATGCGCACCACCCTGTGATGTTTTTCTCACTCCTACTAGTGAATGTAATGTAACACACACCCATACAATGCGCACCACCGCGTGATGATTTTCTCACTCCTACTAGTGAATGTAATGTAACACACACCCATACAATGCGCACCACGCCGTGATGTTTTTCTCACTCCTACTAGTGAATGTAATGTAACACACACCCATGAAATGCACACCACCCTGCAATGTTTTTCAGAAACCTATCCTACATTGCCACTGCATGTTCCCTGACCTCCCCATGCTGACTACCCCGCGGTGCTTTTCTCCATCCTACATTGCCACTCACAGCCTATCCTAATTCAGACCCTCCGATTCACACCACCCCGTGATGTTTTTCTCACTCCTACTAGTGAATGTAATGTAACACACACCCATAGAATGCGCACCACCCCGTGTAGTTTTTCTCACTCCTACTAGTGAATGTAATGTAACACACACCGATACAATGCGCACCACCCCGCGATGTTTTTCAGAAATCTATCCTACATTGCCACTGCTTGTTCCCTGACCTCCCCATGCTGACCACCCCGCTGTGCTTTTCTCCATCCTACATTGCCACTCACTGCCTATCCTAATTCAGACCCTCCGATTCACATCACCCCGTGATGTTTTTCTCACTGCTACTAGTGAATGTAATGTAACACACACCCATACAATTCGCACCACCCCGTGATGTTTTTCAGAAACCTATCCTCCATTGCCACTGCATGTACCCTGACCTCCCCATGCTGACCACCTCGCGGTGCTTTTCTCCATCCTACATTGCCACTCACTGACTATCCTAATTCATACTCTCCGATGCACACCACCCCGTGATGTTTTTTTCACTCCTAGTAGTGAATGTAATGTAACACACACCCATACAATGCGCACCACCCCGTGATGTTTTTCTCACTCCTACTAGTGAATGTAATGTAACACACACCCATGCAATGCGCACCACCCCGTGATGTTTTTCTCACTCCTACTAGTGAATGTAATGTAACACACACCCATACAATGCGCACCACCCCGCGATGTTTTTCAGAAACCTATCCTACATTGCCAATGCATGTTCACTGACCTCCCCATGCGGACCACCCCGCTGTGCTTTTCTCCATCCTTCATTGCCACTCACTGCCTATCCTAATTCAGACCCTCCGATTCACACCACCCCGTGATGTTTTTCTCACTCCTACTAGTGAATGTAATGTAACACACACCCATACAATGCGCACAACCCCGTGATGGTTTTCTCACTCCTAGTAGTCAAAGTAATGTAACACACACCCATGCAATGCGCACCACCCCGTGATGTTTTTCTCACTCCTACTAGTGAATGTAATGTAACACACACCCATACAATGCGCACCACCCCGCGATGTTTTTCAGAAACCTATCCTACATTGCCACTGCATGTTCCCTGACCTCACCATGCTGACCACCCCGCGGTGCTTTTCTCCATCCTACATTGCCACTCACTGCCTATCCTAATTCAGACCCTCGAATTCACACCACCCCGTGACGTTTTTCTCACTCCCACTAGTGAATGTAATGTAACACACACCCATACAATTCGCAGCACACCGTGATGTTTTGCAGAAACCTATCCTACATTGCCCCTGCATGTACCCTGATCTCCCCATGCTGACCACCTGGCAGTGCTTTTCTCCATCCTACATTGCCACTCACTGCCTATCCTAATTCAGACTCTCCGATTCACACCACCCCGTGATGTTTTTCTCACTCCTAGTAGCGAATGTAATGTAACACACACATACAATGCGCACCACCCCGTGATGTTTTTCTCACTCCTAGTAGTGAATGTAATGTAACACACACCCATGCAATGCGCATCATCCCGTGATGTTTTTCTCACTCCTACTAGTGAATGTAATGTAACACACACCCATACAATGCGCACCAACCCGCGATGTTTTTCAGAAACCTCTCCTACATTGCCACTGCATGTTCCCTGACCTCCCCATGCTGACCACCTCACGGTGCTTTTCTCCATCCTACATTGCCACTCACTGCCTATCCTAATTCAGACCCTCCGATTCACACCACCCCGTGATGTTTTTCTCACTCCTACTAGTGAATGTAATGTAACACACACCCATACAATGCGCACCACCCCGTGATGATTTTCTCGCTCCTACTAGTGAATGTAATGTAACACACACCTATACAATGCGCACCACGCCGTGATGTTTTTCTCACTCCTACTAGTGAATGTAATGTAACACACACCCATGAAATGCACACCACCCTGCAATGTTTTTCAGAAACCTATCCTACATTGCCACTGCATGTTCCCTGACCTCCCCATGCTGACTACCCCGCGGTGCTTTTCTCCATCCTACATTGCCACTCACTGCCTATGCTAATTCAGACCCTCCGATTCACACCACCCCGTGATGTTTTTCTCACTCCTACTAGTGAATGTAATGTAACACACACCCATACAATGCGCACCACCCCGCGATGTTTTTCAGAAATCTATCCTACATTGCCACTGCTAGTTCCCTGACCTCCCCATGCTGACCACCCCGCTGTGCTTTTCTCCATCCTACATTGCCACTCACTGCCTATCCTAATTCAGACCCTCCGATTCACACCACCCCGTGATGTTTTTCTCACTGCTACTAGTGAATGTAATGTAACACACACCCATACAATACGCACCACGCCGTGATGTTTTTCAGAAACCTATCCTACATTGCCACTGCATGTACCCTGACCTCCCCATGCTGACCACCTTGCGGTGCTTTTCTCCATCCTACATTGCCACTCACTGACTATCCTAATTCAGACTCTCAGATGCACACCACCCCGTGATGTTTTTCTCACTCCTAGTAGTGAATGTAATGTAACACACACCCATACAATGCGCACCACCCCGTGATGTTTTTCTCACTCCTACTAGTGAATGTAATGTAACACACACCCATGCAATGCGCACCACCCCGTGATGTTTTTCTCACTCCTACTAGTGAATGTAATGTATCACACACCCATACAATGTGCACCACCCCGCGGAGTTTTTCAGAAACCTATCCTACATTGCCACTGCATGTTCCCTGACCTCCCCATGCTGACCACCCCGCGGTGCTTTTCTCCATCGTACATTACCAATCACTGCCTATCCTAATTCAGACCCTCGAATTCACACCACCCCGTGATGTTTTTCTCACTCCTACTAGTGGATGTAATGTAACACTCACCCATACAAATCGCACCACCCCGTGATGTTTTTCAGAAACCTATCCTACTTTGCCACTGCATGTTCTCTGACCTCCCCATGCTGACCACCTCGCGGTGCTTTTCTCCATCCTACATTGCCACTCACTGCCTATCCTAATTCAGGCCCTCCGATTCACACCACCCCGTGATGTTTTTCTCACTCCTACTAGTGAATGTAATGTAACACACACCCATACAATGCGCACAACCCCGTGATGTTTTTCTCACTCCTAATAGCGAATGTAATGTTACACACACCCATACAATGCGCACCACCCTGTGATGTTTTTCTCACTCCTACTAGTGAATGTAATGTAACACACACCCATACAATGCGCACCACCGCGTGATGATTTTCTCACTCCTACTAGTGAATGTAATGTAACACACACCCATACAATGCGCACCACGCCGTGATGTTTTTCTCACTCCTACTAGTGAATGTAATGTAACACACACCCATGAAATGCACACCACCCTGCAATGTTTTTCAGAAACCTATCCTACATTGCCACTGCATGTTCCCTGACCTCCCCATGCTGACTACCCCGCGGTGCTTTTCTCCATCCTACATTGCCACTCACAGCCTATCCTAATTCAGACCCTCCGATTCACACCACCCCGTGATGTTTTTCTCACTCCTACTAGTGAATGTAATGTAACACACACCCATAGAATGCGCACCACCCCGTGTAGTTTTTCTCACTCCTATTAGTGAATGTAATGTAACACACACCCATACAATGCGCACCACCCCGCGATGTTTTTCAGAAATCTATCCTACATTGCCACTGCTTGTTCCCTGACCTCCCCATGCTGACCACCCCGCTGTGCTTTTCTCCATCCTACATTGCCACTCACTGCCTATCCTAATTCAGACCCTCCGATTCACATCACCCCGTGATGTTTTTCTCACTGCTACTAGTGAATGTAATGTAACACACACCCATACAATTCGCACCACCCCGTGATGTTTTTCAGAAACCTATCCTCCATTGCCACTGCATGTACCCTGACCTCCCCATGCTGACCACCTCGCGGTGCTTTTCTCCATCCTACATTGCCACTCACTGACTATCCTAATTCATACTCTCCGATGCACACCACCCCGTGATGTTTTTTTCACTCCTAGTAGTGAATGTAATGTAACACACACCCATACAATGCGCACCACCCCGTGATGTTTTTCTCACTCCTACTAGTGAATGTAATGTAACACACACCCATGCAATGCGCACCACCCCGTGATGTTTTTCTCACTCCTACTAGTGAATGTAATGTAACACACACCCATACAATGCGCACCACCCCGCGATGTTTTTCAGAAACCTATCCTACATTGCCAATGCATGTTCACTGACCTCCCCATGCGGACCACCCCGCTGTGCTTTTCTCCATCCTTCATTGCCACTCACTGCCTATCCTAATTCAGACCCTCCGATTCACACCACCCCGTGATGTTTTTCTCACTCCTACTAGTGAATGTAATGTAACACACACCCATAAAATGCGCACAACCCCGTGATGGTTTTCTCGCTCCTACTAGTGAATGTAATGTTACACACACCCATACAATGCGCACCACCCCGTGATGTTTTTCTCACTCCTACTAGTGAATGTAATGTAACACACACCCATACAATGCGCACCACCCCGCTATGTTTTTCAGAAACCTATCCTACATTGCCACTGCTTGTTCCCTGACCTCCCCATGCTGACCACCCCGCTGTGCTTTTCTCAATCCTACATTGCCACTCACTGCCTATCCTAATTCAGACCCTCCGATTCACACCACCCTGTGATGTTTTTCTCACTCCTACTAGTGAATGTAATGTAACACACACCTATACAAAGCGCACCACCCCGCGATGATTTTCAGAAACCTATCCTACATTGCCGCTGCATGTACCCTGACCTCCCCATGCTGACCACCTCGCGGTGCTTTTCTCCATCCTACATTGCCACTCACTGCCTATCCTAATTCAGACCCTCCGATTCACACCACCCCCTGATGTTTTTCTCACTCCTAGTAGTGAATGTAATGTAAAACACACCCATACAATACGCACCACCCCGTGATGTTTTTCTCACTGCTAGTAGTGAATGTAATGTAACACACACCCATGCAATGCGCACCACCCCGTGATGTTTTTCTCACTCTTACTAGTGAATGTAATGTAACACACACCCATACAATTCGCACCACCCCGCGATGTTTTTCAGAAACGTATCCTACATTGCCACTGCATGTTCCCTGACCTCCCCATGCTGAACACCCCGCGGTGCTTTTCTCCATCCTACATTGCCACTCACTGCCTATCCTAATTCAGACCCTCGAATTCACACCACCCCGTGATGTTTTTCTCACTCCTACTAGTGAATGTAATGTAACACACACCCATACAATTCGCACCACCCCGTGATATTTTTCAGAAACCTATCCTACTTTGCCACTGCATGTTCCCTGACCTCCCCATGCTGACCACCTCGCGGTGCTTTTCTCCATCCTACATTGCCACTCACTGCCTATCCTAATTCAGACCCTCCGATTCACACCACCCCGTGATGTTTTTCTCACTCCTACTAGTGAATGTAATGTAACACACACCCATACAATGCGCACCACCCCGTGATGTTTTTCTCACTCCTACTAGTGAATGTAATGTAACACACACCCATACAATGCGCACCACCCCGTGATGTTTTTCAGAAACCTATCCTACATTGCCACTGCATGTTCCCTGACCTCCCTATGCTGACCACCCCGCGGTGTTTTCTCCATCCTACATTGCCACTCACTGCCTATCCTAATTCAGACCCTCCGATTCACACCACCCCGTGATGTTTTTCTCACTCCTACTAGTGAATGTAATGTAACACACACCCATACAATGCGCACCACCCCGCGGTGTTTTTCTCACTCCTAGTAGTGAATGTAATGTAACACACACCCATGCAATGCGCACCACCCCGTGGTGTTTTTCTCACCCCTACTAGTGAATGTAATGTAAAACACACCCATACAATGCGCACCACCCCGCGAAGTTTTTCAGAAACCTATCCTACATTGCCACTGCATGTTCCCTGACCTCCCCATGCTGACCACCCCGCGGTGCTTTTCTCCATCCTACATTTCCACTCACTGCCTATCCTAATTCAGACCCTCCGATTCACACCACCCCGTGATGTTTTTCTCACTCCTACTAGTGAATGTAATGTAACACACACCTATACAATGCGCACAATCCCGTGATGGTTTTCTCACTCCTACTAGTGAATGTAATGTTACACACACTCATACAATGCGCACCACCCCGTGATGTTTTTCTCACTCCTACTAGTGAATGTAATGTAACACACACCCATACAATGCGCACCACCCCGTGATGTTTTTCTCACTCTTACTAGTGAATGTAATGTAACACACACCCATACAATTCGCACCACCACGCGATGTTTTTCAGAAACCTATCCTACATTGCCACTGCATGTTCCCTGACCTCCCCATGCTGACCAACTCGCGGTGCTTTTCTCCATCCTACATTGCCACTCACTGCCTATCCTAATTCAGACCCTCGAATTCACACCACCCCGTGATGTTTTTCTCACTCCTACTAGTGAATGTAATGTAACACACACCCATACAATTCGCACCACCCCGTGATGTTTTTCAGAAACCTATCCTACTTTGCCAATGCATGTACCCTGACCTCCCCATGCTGACCACCTCGCGGTGCTTTTCTCCATCCTACATTGCCACGCACGGCCTATCCTAATTCAGACCCTCTGATTCACACCACCCCGTGATGATTTTCTCACTCCTATTAGTGAATATAATGTAACACACACCCATACAATGCGCACCACCCCGTGATGTTTTTCTCACTCCTACTAGTGAATGTAATGTTACACACACACATACAATGCGCACCGCCCTGTGATGTTTTTCTCACTCCTACTAGTGAATGTAATGTAACACACACCCATACAATGTGCACCACCCCGTGATGATTTTCTCACTCCTACTATTGAATGTAATATAACACACACCCATACAATGCGCACCACCCCGTGATGTTTTTCTCACTAATACTAGTGAATGTAATGTAACACACACCCATGCAATGCACACCACCCCTCAATGTTTTTCAGAAACCTATCCTACAATGCCACGGCATGTTCCCTTACCTCCCCATGCTGACCACCGCGCGGTGCTTTTCTACATCCTACATTGCCACTCACTGCCTATCCTAATTCAGACCCTCCGATTCACACCACCGCGTGATGTTTTTCTCACTCCTACTAGTGAATGCAATGTAACACACACCCATACAATGCGCACCACCCCGTGATGTTTTTCTCACTCCTATTAGTGAATGTAATGTAACACACACCCATACAATGCGCACCACCCCGTGATGTTTTTCTCACTCCTACTAGTGAATGTAATGTAACACACACCCATAAAATGCGCAGCACCCCGTGATGTTTTTCTCACTCCTACTTGTGAATGTAATGTAACACAAACCCATACAATGCGCACCACCCCGTGATGTTTTTCTCACTCCTACTAGTGAATGTAATGTAACACACACCCATATAATGCGCACCACCCCGTGATGTTTTTCTCACTCCTACTAGTGAATGTAATGTAACACACACCCATACAACGCGCACCACCCCGCGATGTTTTTCAGAAACCTATCCTACATTGCCACTGCTTGTTCCCTGACCTCCCCATGCTGACCACACCGCTGCGCTTTTCTCCATCCTACATTGCCACTCACTGCCTATCCTAATTCAGACCCTCCGACTCACACCACCCCATGACGTTTTTCTCACTCCTACTAGTGAATGTAATGTAACACACACCCTTACAATGCGCACCACCCCGCGATGTTTTTCAGAAACCTATCCTACTTTGCCACTGCATGTACCCTGACCTCCCCATGCTGACCACCTCGCGGTGCTTTTCTCCATCCTACATTGCCACTCACTGCCTATCCTAATTCAGACTCTCCGATTCACATCACCCCCTGATGTTTTTCCCACTCCCAGTAGTGAATGTAATGTAACACACACCCATACAATGCGCACCACCCCGTGATGTTTTTCTCACTCCTAGTAGTGAATGCAATGCAACACACACCCATGCAATGCGCACCACCCCGTGATGTTTTTCTCACTCCTACTAGTGAATGTAATGTAACACACACCCATACAATGCGCACCACAACGCGATGTTTTTCAGAAATCTATCCTACATTGCCACTGCTTGTTCCCTGACCTCCCCATGCTGACCACCCCGCTGTGCTTTTCTCCATCCTACATTGCCACTCACTGCCTATCCTAATTCAGACCCTCCGATTCACATCACCCCGTGATGTTTTTCTCACTGCTACTAGTGAATGTAATGTAACACACACCCATACAATTCGCACCACCCCGTGATGTTTTTCAGAAACCTATCCTCCATTGCCACTGCATGTACCCTGACCTCCCCATGCTGACCACCTCGCGGTGCTTTTCTCCATCCTACATTGCCACTCACTGACTATCCTAATTCATACTCTCCGATGCACACCACCCCGTGATGTTTTTTTCACTCCTAGTAGTGAATGTAATGTAACACACACCCATACAATGCGCACCACCCCGTGATGTTTTTCTCACTCCTACTAGTGAATGTAATGTAACACACACCCATGCAATGCGCACCACCCCGTGATGTTTTTCTCACTCCTACTAGTGAATGTAATGTAACACACACCCATACAATGCGCACCACCCCGCGATGTTTTTCAGAAACCTATCCTACATTGCCAATGCATGTTCACTGACCTCCCCATGCGGACCACCCCGCGGTGCTTTTCTCCATCCTTCATTGCCACTCACTGCCTATCCTAATTCAGACCCTCCGATTCACACCACCCCGTGATGTTTTTCTCACTCATACTAGTGAATGTAATGTAACACACACCCATACAATGCGCACAACCCCGTGATGGTTTTCTCACTCCTACTAGGGAATGTAATGTTACACACACCCATACAATGCGCACCACCCCGTGATGTTTTTCTCACTCCTACTAGTGAATGTAATGTAACACACACCCATACAATGCGCACCACCCCGCGATGTTTTTCAGAAACCTATCCTACATTGCCACTGCTTGTTCCCTGACCTCCCCATGCTGACCACCCCGCTGTGCTTTTCTCAATCCTACATTGCCACTCACTGCCTATCCTAATTCAGACCCTCCGATTCACACCACCCTGTGATGTTTTTCTCACTCCTACTAGTGAATGTAATGTAACACACACCTATACAAAGCGCACCACCCCGCGATGATTTTCAGAAACCTATCCTACATTGCCGCTGCATGTACCCTGACCTCCCCATGCTGACCACCTCGCGGTGCTTTTCTCCATCCTACATTGCCACTCACTGCCTATCCTAATTCAGACTCTCCGATTCACACCACCCCCTGATGTTTTTCTCACTCCTAGTAGTGAATGTAATGTAAAACACACCCATACAATGCGCACCACCCCGTGATGTTTTTCTCACTGCTAGTAGTGAATGTAATGTAACACACACCCATGCAATGCGCACCACCCCGTGATGTTTTTCTCACTCTTACTAGTGAATATAATGTAACACACACCCATACAATTCACACCACCCCGCGATGTTTTTCAGAAACGTATCCTACATTGCCACTGCATGTTCCCTGACCTCCCCATGCTGACCACCCCGCGGTGCTTTTCTCCATCCTACATTGCCACTCACTGCCTATCCTAATTCAGACCCTCGAATTTACACCACCCCGTGATGTTTTTCTCACTCCTACTAGTGAATGCAATGTAACACACACCCATACAATTCGCACCACCCCGTGATGTTTTTCAGAAACCTATCCTACTTTGCCACTGCATGTTCCCTGACCTCCCCATGCTGACCACCTCGCGGTGCTTTTCTCCATCCTACATTGCCACTCACTGCCTATCCTAATTCAGACCCTCCGATTCACACCACCCCGTGATGTTTTTCTCACTCCTACTAGTGAATGTAATGTAACACATACCCATACAATGCGCACAACCCCGTGATGCTTTTCTCACTCCTAATAGTGAATGTAATGTTACACACACCCATACAATGCGCACCACCCTGTGATGTTTTTCTCACTCCTAATAGTGAATGTAATGTAACACACACCCATACAATGCGTACCACCCCGTGATGATTTTCTCACTCCTACTAGTGAATGTAATGTAACACACACCCATAAAATGCGCACCACGCCGTGATGTTTTTCTCACTCCTACTAGTGAATGTAATGTAACACACACCCATGAAATGCACACCACCCTGCAATGTTTTTCAGAAACCTATCCTACATTGCCCCTGCATGTTCCCTGACCTCCCTATGCTGACCACCCCGCGGTGTTTTCTCCATCCTACATTGCCACTCACTGCCTATCCTAATTCAGACCCTCCGATTCACACCACCCCGTGATGTTTTTCTCACTCCTACTAGTGAATGTAATGTAACACACACCCATACAATGCGCACCACCCCGTGATGTTTTTCTCACTCCTACTAGTGAATGTAATGTAAAACACACCCATACAATGCGCACCACCCCGCGAAGTTTTTCAGAAACCTATCCTACATTGCCACTGCATGTTCCCTGACCTCCCCATGATGACCACCCCGCGGTGCTTTTCTCCATCCTACATTTCCACTCACTGCCTATCCTAATTCAGACCCTCCGATTCACACCAGCCCGTGATGTTTTTCTCACTCCTACTAGTGAATGTAATGTAACACACACCTATACAATGCGCACAATCCCGTGATGGTTTTCTCACTCCTACTAGTGAATGTAATGTTACACACACTCATACAATGCGCACCACCCCGTGATGTTTTTCTCACTCCTACTAGTGAATGTAATGTAACACACACCCATACAATGTGCACCACCCCGTGATGTTTTTCTCACTCTTACTAGTGAATGTAATGTAACACACACCCATACAATTCGCACCACCCCGCGATGTTTTTCAGAAACCTATCCTACATTGCCACTGCATGTTCCCTGACCTCCCCATGCTGACCAACCCGCGGTGCTTTTCTCCATCCTACATTACCACTCACTGCCTATCCTAATTCAGACCCTCGAATTCACACCACCCCGTGATGTTTTTCTCACTCCTACTAGTGAATGTAATGTAACACACACCCATACAATTCGCACCACCCCGTGATGTTTTTCAGAAACCTATCCTACTTTGCCAATGCATGTACCCTGACCTCCCCATGCTGACCACCTCGTGGTGCTTTTCTCCATCCTACATTGCCACGCACGGCCTATCCTAATTCAGACCCTCTGATTCACACCACCCCGTGATGATTTTCTCACTCCTATTAGTGAATATAATGTAACACACACCCATACAATGCGCACCACCCCGTGATGTTTTTCTCACTCCTACTAGTGAATGTAATGTTACACACACACATACAATGCGCACCGCCCTGTGATGTTTTTCTCACTCCTACTAGTGAATGTAATGTAACACACACCCATACAATGTGCACCACCCCGTGATGATTTTCTCACTCCTACTATTGAATGTAATGTAACACACACCCATACAATGCGCACCACCCCGTGATGTTTTTCTCACTAATACTAGTGAATGTAATGTAACACACACCCATGCAATGCACACCACCCCTCAATGTTTTTCAGAAACCTATCCTACAATGCCACGGCATGTTCCCTTACCTCCCCATGCTGACCACCCCGCGGTGCTTTTCTCCATCCTACATTGCCACTCACTGCCTATCCTAATTCAGACCCTCCGATTCACACCACCGTGTGATGTTTTTCTCACTCCTACTAGTGAATGTAATGTAACACACACCCATACAATGCGCACCACCCCGTGATGTTTTTCTCACTCCTATTAGTGAATGTAATGTAACACACACCCATACAATGCGCACCACCCCGTGATGTTTTTCGCACTCCTACTAGTGAATGTAATGTAACACATACCCATAAAATGCGCACCACCCCGTGATGTTTTTCTCACTCCTACTTGTGAATGTAATGTAACACAAACCCATACAATGCGCACCACCCCGTGATGTTTTTCTCACTCCTACTAGTGAATGTAATGTAACACACACCCATATAATGCGCACCACCCCGTGATGTTTTTCTCACTCCTACTAGTGAATGTAATGTAACACACACCCATACAACGCGCACCACCCCGCGATGTTTTTCAGAAACCTATCCTACATTGCCACTGCTTGTTCCCTGACCTCCCCATGCTGACCACACCGCTGCGCTTTTCTCCATCCTACATTGCCACTCACTGCCTATCCTAATTCAGACCCTCCGACTCACACCACCCCATGACGTTTTTCTCACTCCTACTAGTGAATGTAATGTAACACACACCCTTACAATGCGCACCACCCCGCGATGTTTTTCAGAAACCTATCCTACTTTGCCACTGCATGTACCCTGACCTCCCCATGCTGACCACCTCGCGGTGCTTTTCTCCATCCTACATTGCCACTCAGTGCCTATCCTAATTCAGACCCTCCGATTCACACCACCGTGTGATGTTTTTCTCACTCCTACTAGTGAATGTAATGTAACACACACCCATACAATGCGCACCACCCCGTGATGTTTTTCTCACTCCTATTAGTGAATGTAATGTAACACACACCCATGCAATGCGCACCACCCCGTGATGTTTTTCGCACTCCTACTAGTGAATGTAATGTAACACATACCCATAAAATGCGCACCACCCCGTGATGTTTTTCTCACTCCTACTAGTGAATGTAATGTAACACACACCCATACAATGTGCACCACCCCGTGATGATTTTCTCACTCCTACTATTGAATGTAATGTAACACACACCCATACAATGCGCACCACCCCGTGATGTTTTTCTCACTAATACTAGTGAATGTAATGTAACACACACCCATGCAATGCACACCACCCCTCAATGTTTTTCAGAAACCTATCCTACAATGCCACGGCATGTTCCCTTACCTCCCCATGCTGACCACCCCGCGGTGCTTTTCTCCATCCTACATTGCCACTCACTGCCTATCCTAATTCAGACCCTCCGATTCACACCACCGTGTGATGTTTTTCTCACTCCTACTAGTGAATGTAATGTAACACACACCCATACAATGCGCACCACCCCGTGATGTTTTTCTCACTCCTATTAGTGAATGTAATGTAACACACACCCATACAATGCGCACCACCCCGTGATGTTTTTCGCACTCCTACTAGTGAATGTAATGTAACACATACCCATAAAATGCGCACCACCCCGTGATGTTTTTCTCACTCCTACTTGTGAATGTAATGTAACACAAACCCATACAATGCGCACCACCCCGTGATGTTTTTCTCACTCCTACTAGTGAATGTAATGTAACACACACCCATATAATGCGCACCACCCCGTGATGTTTTTCTCACTCCTACTAGTGAATGTAATGTAACACACACCCATACAACGCGCACCACCCCGCGATGTTTTTCAGAAACCTATCCTACATTGCCACTGCTTGTTCCCTGACCTCCCCATGCTGACCACACCGCTGCGCTTTTCTCCATCCTACATTGCCACTCACTGCCTATCCTAATTCAGACCCTCCGACTCACACCACCCCATGACGTTTTTCTCACTCCTACTAGTGAATGTAATGTAACACACACCCTTACAATGCGCACCACCCCGCGATGTTTTTCAGAAACCTATCCTACTTTGCCACTGCATGTACCCTGACCTCCCCATGCTGACCACCTCGCGGTGCTTTTCTCCATCCTACATTGCCACTCACTGCCTATCCTAATTCAGACTCTCCGATTCACATCACCCCCTGATGTTTTTCCCACTCCCAGTAGTGAATGTAATGTAACACACACCCATACAATGCGCACCACCCCGTGATGTTTTTCTCACTCCTAGTAGTGAATGCAATGCAACACACACCCATGCAATGCGCACCACCCCGTGATGTTTTTCTCACTCCTACTAGTGAATGTAATGTAACACACACCCATACAATGCGCACCACAACGCGATGTTTTTCAGAAATCTATCCTACATTGCCACTGCTTGTTCCCTGACCTCCCCATGCTGACCACCCCGCTGTGCTTTTCTCCATCCTACATTGCCACTCACTGCCTATCCTAATTCAGACCCTCCGATTCACACCACCCCGTGATGTTTTTCTCACTGCTACTAGTGAATGTAATGTAACACACACCCATACAATTCGCACCACCCCGTGATGATTTTCAGAAACCTATCCTACATTGCCACTGCATGTACCCTGACCTCCCCATGCTGACCACCTCGCGGTGCTTTTCTCCATCCTACATTGCCACTCACTGCCTATCCTAAATCAGACTCTCCGATGCACACCACCCCGTGATGTTTTTCTCACTCCTACTAGTGAATGTAATGTAACACACACCCATACAATGCGCACCACCCCGTGATGTTTTTCAGAAACCTATCCTATATTGCCACTGCATGTTCCCTGACTTCCCTATGCTGACCACCCCGCAGTGTTTTCTCCATCCTATATTGCCACTCACTGCCTATCCTAATTCAGACCCTCCGATTCACACCACCCCGTGATGTTTTTCTCACTCCTACTAGTGAATGTAATGTAACACACACCCATACAATGCGCACCACCCCGTGATATTTTTCTCACTCCTAATAGTGAATGTAATGTAACACACACCCATACAATGCGCACCACCCCGCGATGATTTTCAGAAACCTATCCTACATTGCCACTGCATGTTCCCTGACCTCCCCATGCTGACCACCCCGCGGTGCTTTTCTCCATCCTACATTGCCACTCACTGCCTATCCTAATTCAGACCCTCCGATTCACACCACCCCGTGATGTTTTTCTCACTCCTACTAGTGAATGTAATGTAACACACACCCATAGAATGCGCACCACCCCGTGATGTTTTTCTCACTCCTACTAGTGAATGTAATGTAACACACACCCATACAATGCGCACCACCCCGCGATGTTTTTCAGAAATCTATCCTACATTGCCACTGCTTGTTCCCTGACCTCCCCATGCTGACCACCTCGCGGTGCTTTTCTCCATCCTACTTTGCCACTCACTGACTATCCTAATTCAGACTCTCCGATGCACACCACCCCGTGATGTTTTTCTCACTCCTACTAGTGAATGTAATGTAACACACACCCATACAATGCGCACAACCCCGTGATGTTTTTCTCACTCCTAATAGTGAATGTAATGTAACACACACGCATACAATGCACACCACCCCATGATGTTTTTCTCACTCCTAGTAGTGAATGTAATGTAACACACACCCATACAATGCGCACCACCCCGTGATGTTTTTCTCACTCCTAGTAGTGAATGTAATGTAACACACACCCATGCAATGCGCACCACCCCGTGATGTTTTTGTCACTCCTACTACTGAATGTAATGTAACACACACCCATACAATGCGCACCACCACGTGATGTTTTTCAGAAACCTATCCTACATTGCCACTGCATGTTCCCTGACCTCCCTATGCTGACCACCCCGCGGTGTTTTCTCCATCCTACATTGCCACTCACTGCCTATCCTAATTCAGACCCTCCGATTCACACCACCCCGTGATGTTTTTCTCACTCCTACTAGTGAATGTAATGTAACACACACCCATACAATGCGCACCACCCCGCGATGATTTTCAGAAACCTATCCTACATTGCCACTGCATGTACCCTGACCTCCCCATGCTGACCACGTCGCGGTGCTTTTCTCCATCCTACATTGCCACGCACGGCCTATCCTAATTCAGACCCTCTGATTCACACCACCCCGTGATGATTTTCTCACTCCTATTAGTGAATGTAATGTAACACACACCCATACAATGCGCACCACCCCGTGATGTTTTTCTCACTCCTACTAGTGAATGTAATGTTACACACACACATACAATGCGCACCACCCTGTGATGATTTTCTCACTCCTACTAGTGAATCTAATGTAACACACACCCATACAATGTGCACCACCCCGTGATGATTTTCTCACTCCTACTATTGAATGTAATGTAACACACACCCATACAATGCGCACCACCCCGTGATGTTTTTCTCACTAATACTAGTGAATGTAATGTACCACACACCCATGCAATGCACACCACCCCTCAATGTTTTTCAGAAACCTATCCTACATTGCCACGGCATGTTCCCTTACCTCCCCATGCTGACCACCCCGCGGTGCTTTTCTCCATCCTACATTGCCACTCACTGCCTATCCTAATTCAGACCCTCCGATTCACACCACCGCGTGATGTTTTTCTCACTCCTACTAGTGAATGTAATGTAACACACACCCATACAATGCGCACCACCCCGTGATGTTTTTCTCACTCCTATTAGTGAATGTAATGTAACACACACCCATACAATGCGCACCACCCCGTGATGTTTTCCTCACTCCTACTAGTGAATGTAATGTAACACACACCCATAAAATGCGCACCACCCCGTGATGTTTTTCTCACTACTACTAGTGAATGTAATGTAACACACACCCATACAATGCGCACCACCCCGTGATGTTTTTCTCACTCCTACTAGTGAATGTAATGTAACACACACCCATACAATGCGCACCACCCCGTGATGTTTTTCTCACTCCTACTAGTGAATGTAATGTAACACACACCCATAAAACGCGCACCACCCGGCGATGTTTTTCAGAAACCTATCCTACATTGCACTGCTTGTTCCCTGACCTCCCCATGCTGACCACCCCGCTGTGCTTTTCTCCATCCTACATTGCCACTCACTGCCTATCCTAATTCAGACCCTCGGACTCACACAACCCCATGACGTTTTTCTCACTCCTACTAGTGAATGTAATGTAACACACACCCATACAATGCGCACCACCCCGCGATGTTTTTCAGAAACCTATCCTACTTTGCCACTGCATGTACCCTGACCTCCCCATGCTGACCACCTCGCGGTGCTTTTCTCCATCCTACATTGCCACTCACTGCCTATCCTAATTCAGACTCTCCGATTCACATCACCCCCTGATGTTTTTCTCACTTCCAGTAGTGAATGTAATGTAACACACACCCATACAATGCGCACCACCCCGTGATGTTTTTCTCACTCCTAGTAGTGAATGCAATGCAACACACACCCATGCAATGCGCACCACCCCGTGATGTTTTTCTCACTCCTACTAGTGAATGTAATGTAACACACACCCATACAATGCGCACCACCCCGCGATGTTTTTCAGAAATCTATCCTACATTGCCACTGCTTTTTCCCTGACCTCCCCATGCTGACCACCCCGCTGTGCTTTTCTCCATCCTACATTGCCACTCATTGCCTATCCTAATTCAGACCCTCCGATTCACACCACCCCGTGATGTTTTTCTCACTGCTACTAGTGAATGTAATGTAACACACACCCATACAATTCGCACCACCCCGTGAAGATTTTCAGAAACCTATCCTACATTGCCACTGCATGTACCCTGACCTCCCCATGCTGACCACCTCGCGGTGCTTTTCTCCATCCTACATTGCCACTCACTGCCTATTCTAAATCAGACTCTCCGATGCACACCACCCCGTGATGTTTTTCTCACTCCTACTAGTGAATGTAATGTAACACACACCCATACAATGCGCACCACCCCGTGATGTTTTTCAGAAACCTATCCTACATTGCCACGGCATGTTCCCTGACTTCCCTATGCTGACCACCCCGCGGTGTTTTCTCCATCCTATATTGCCACTCACTGCCTATCCTAATTCAGACCCTCCGATTCACACCACCCCGTGATGTTTTTCTCACTCCTACTAGTAAATGTAATGTAACACACACCCATACAATGCGCACCACCGCGTGATCTTTTTCTCACTCATACTAGTGAATGTAATGGAACACACACCCATACAATGCGCACCACCCCGTGATGTTTTTCACACTCCTACTTGTGAATGTAATGTAACACACACCCATACAATGCGCACCACCCCGTGATGTTTTTCTCACTCCTACTAGTGAATGTAATGTAACACACACCCATACAATGCGCACCACCGCGTGATGATTTTCTCACTCCTACTAGTGAATGTAATGTAACACACACCCATACAATGCGCACCACCCCGTGATGTTTTTCTCACTCCTACGAGTGAATGTAATGTAACACACACCCATACAATGCGCACCACCCCGTGATGTTTTTCTCACTCCTACGAGTGAATGTAATGTAACACACACCCATACAATGCGCACCACCCCGTGATGTTTTTCGCACTCCTACTAGTGAATGTAATGTAACACATACCCATACAATGCGCACCCCCTGTGATGTTTTTCTCACTCTTACTAGTGAATGTAATGTAACACACACCCATACAATGCGGAACACCCCGCGAAGTTTTTCAGAAACCTATCCTACATTGCCACTGCATGTAGCCTGACCTCCCCATGCTGACCACCTCGCGGTGCGTTTCTCCATCCTACATTGCCACTCACTGCCTATCCTAATTAAGACTCTCCGATTCACACCACCCCGTAATGTTTTTCTCACTCCTAGTAGTGAATGTAATGTAACACACACCCATACAATGCGCACCACCCCGTGATATTTTTCTCACTCCTAGTAGTGAATGTAATGTAACACACACCCAATCAATGCGCACCACCCCGCGATGATTTTCAGAAACCTATCCTACATTGCCACTGCATGTACCCTGACCTCCCCATGCTGACCACCTCGCGGTGCTTTTCTCCATCCTACATTGCCACTCACTGCCTATCCTAATTCAGACTCTCTGATTCACACCAC
This sequence comes from Cavia porcellus, assembly GCF_034190915.1. NCBI lineage: Eukaryota > Metazoa > Chordata > Mammalia > Rodentia > Caviidae > Cavia > Cavia porcellus. The sequence continues at coordinate 44,862 of NW_026947491.1, forward strand.
CCCCTGATGTTTTTCTCACTCCTTGTAGTGAATGCAATGTAACACACACCCATACAATGCGCACCACCCCGTGATGTTTTTCTCACTCCTAGTAGTGAATGTAATGTAACACACACCCATGCAATGCGCATCATCCCGAGATGTTTTTCTCACTCCTACTAGTGAATGTAATGTAACACACACCCATACAATGCGCACCAACCCGCGATGTTTTTCAGAAACCTATCCTACATTGCCACTGCATGTTCCCTGACCTCCCCATGCTGACCACTTCGCGGTGCTTTTCTCCATCCTACATTGCCACTCACTGCCTATCCTAATTCAGACACTCCGATTCACACCACCCCGTGATGTTTTTCTCACTCCTGCTAGTGAATGTAACGTAACACACACCCATACAATGCGCACAACCCCGTGATGTTTTTCTCACTCCTAATAGTGAATGTAATGTTACACACATCCATACAATGCGCACCAACCCGTGATGTTTTTCTCACTCCTAGTAGTGAATGTAATGTAACACACACCCATACAATGCGCACCACCTCGTGATGATTTTCTCACTCCTACTAGTGAATGTAATGTAACACACACCCATAGAATGCGCACCACCCCGTGATGTTTTTCTCACTCCTACTAGTGAATGTAATGTAACACACACCCATACAATGCGCACCAGCCCGCGATGTTTTTCATAAATCTATCCTACATTGCCACTGCTTGTTCCCTGACCTCCCCATGCTGACCACCTCGCGGTGCTTTTCTCCATCCTACATTGCCACTCACTGACTATCCTAATTCAGACTCTCCGATGCACACCACCCCGTGATGTTTTTCTCACTCCTAGTATTGAATGTAATGTAACACACACCCATACAATGCGCACCACCCCGTGATGTTTTTCTCACTCCTAGTAGTGAATGTAATGTAACACACACCCATGCAATGCGCACCACCCCGTGATGTTTTTCTCAATCCTACTAGTGAATGTAATGTAACACACACCCATACAATGCGCATCACCCCGCGATCTTTTTCAGAAACCTATCCTACATTGCCACTGCATGTTCCCTGACCTCCCCATGCTGACCACCCCGCAGTGCTTTTCTCCATCCTACATTGCCACTCACTGCCTATCCTAATTCAGACCCTCCGATTCACACCACCCCGTGATGTTTTCTCACTCCTACTAGTGAATGTAATGTAACACACACCCATACAATGCGCACAACCCCGTGATGTTTTTCTCACTCCTACTAGTGAATGTAATGTTACAAACACCCATACAATGCGCACCACCCCGTGATGTTTTTCTCACTCCTACTAGTGAATGTAATGTAACACACACCCATACAATGCGCACAACCCCGTGATGTTTTTCTCACTCCTACTAGTGAATGTAATGTTACAAACACCCATACAATGCGCACCACCCCGTGATGTTTTTCTCACTCCTACTAGTGAATGTAATGTAACACACACCCATACAATGCGCACCACCCCGCGATGTTTTTCAGAAACCTATCCTACATTGCCACTGCTTGTTCCCTGACCTCCCCATGCTGACCACCCCGCTGTGCTTTTCTCCATCCTACATTGCCACTCACTGCCTATCCTAATTCAGACCCTCCGATTCACACCACCCCGTGATGTTTTTCTCACTCCTACTAGTGAATGTAATGTAACACACACCCATACAATGCGCACAACCCCGTGATGTTTTTCTCACTCCTAATAGTGAATGTAATGTTACACACACCCATACAATGCGCACCACCCTGTGATGTTTTTCTCACTCCTACTAGTGAATGTAATGTAACACACACCCATACAATGCGCACCACCCCGTGATGATTTTCTCACTCCTACTAGTGAATGTAATGTAACACACACCCATACAATGCGCACCACCCCGTGATGTTTTTCTCACTCCTACTAGTGAATGTAATGTAACACACACCCATGAAATGCACACCACCCTGCAATGTTTTTCAGAAACGTATCCTACATTGCCACTGCATGTTCCCTGACCTCCCCATGCTGACCATCCCGCGGTGCTTTTCTCCATCCTACATTGCCACTCACTGCCTATCCTAATTCAGACCCTCCGATTCACACCACCCCGTGATGTTTTTCTCACTCCTACTAGTGAATGTAATGTAATACACACCCATAGAATGCGCACCACCCAGTGATGTTTTTCTCACTCCTACTAGTGAATGTAATGTAACACACACCCATACAATGCGCACCACCCCGCGATGTTTTTCAGAAATCTATCCTACATTGCCACTGCTTGTTCCCTGACCTCCCCATGCTGACCACCCCGCTGTGCTTTTCTCCATCCTACATTGCCACTCACTGCCTATCCTAATTCAGACCCTCCGATTCACACCAGCCCGTGATGTTTTTCTCACTGCTACTAGTGAATGTAATGTAACACACACCCATAGAATGCGCACCACCCCGTGATGTTTTTCTCACTCCTAATAGTGAATGTAATGTAACACACACCCATACAATGCGCACCACCCCGCGATGTTTTTCAGAAACCTATCCTACATTGCCACTGCTTGTTCCCTGACCTCCCCATGCTGACCACCCCGCTGTGCTTTTCTCCATCCTACAGTGCCACTCACTGCCTATCCTAATTCAGACCCTCCGATTCGTACCACCCCGTGATGTTTTTCACACTCCTACTAGTGAATGTAATGTAATACACACCCATACAATGCGCACCACCCCGCGATGATTTTCAGAAACCTATCCAACATTGCCATTGCATGTACCCTGACCTCCCCATGCTGACCACCTCGCGGTGCTTTTCTCCATCCTACATTGCCACTCACTGCCTATCCTAATTCAGACTCTCCGATTCACACCACCCCCTGATGTTTTCTCACTCCTTGTAGTGAATGTAATGTAACACACACCCATACAATGCGCACCACCCAGTGATGTTTTTCTCACTCCTAGTAGTGAATGTAATGTAACACACACCCATGCAATGCGCATCATCCCGAGATGTTTTTCTCACTCCTAATAGTGAATGTAATGTAACACACACCCATGAAATGCACACCACCCTGCAATGTTTTTCAGAATCCTATCCTACATTGCCACTGCATGTTCCCTGACTTCCCATGCTGACCACCCCGCGGTGCTTTTCTCCATCCTACATTGCCACTCACTGCCTATCCTAATTCAGACCCTCCGATTCACACCACACCGTGATGTTTTTCTCACTCCTACTAGTGAATGTAATGTAACACACACCCATACAATGCGCACCACCCCGTGATGTTTTTCTAACTCCTACTAGTGAATGTAATGTAACACACACCCATACAATGCGCACCACCCCGCGATGTTTTTCAGAAACCTATCCAACATTGCCACTGCATGTTCCCTGACCTCCCCATGCTGACCACCCCGCTGTGCTTTTCTCCATCCTACATTGCCACTCACTGCCTATCCTAATTCAGTACCTCCAATTCACACCAGCCCGTGATGTTTTTCTCACTGCTTCTAGTGAATGTAATGTAACACACACCCATACAATTCGCACCACCCCGTGATGTTTTTCAGAAACCTATCCTACATTGCCACTGCATGTACCCTGACCTCCCCATGCTGACCACCTCGCGGTGCTTTTCTCCATCCTACATTGCCACTCACTGACTATCCTAATTCAGACTCTCCGATGCACACCACCCCGTGATGTTTTTCTCATTCCTAGTAGTGAATGTAATGTAACACACACCCATACAATGCGCACCACCCCGTGATGTTTTTCTCACTCCTAGTAGTGAATGTAATGTAACACACACCCATGCAATGCGCACCACCCCGTGATGTTTTTCTCACTCCTACTAGTGAATGTAATGTAACACACACCCATACAATGCGCACCACCCCGTGATGTTTTTCAGAAACCTATCCTACATTGCCACTGCATGTTCCCTGACCTCCCTATGCTGACCACCCCGCAGTGTTTTCTCCATCCTACATTGCCACTCACTGCCTATCCTAATTCAGACCCTCCGATTCACACCACCCCGTGATGTTTTTCTCACTCCTACTAGTGAATGTAATGTAACTCACACCCATACAATGCGCACCACCCCGCGATGATTTTCAGAAACCTATCCTACATTGCCACTGCATGTACCCTGACCTCCCCATGCTGACCACCTCGCGGTGCTTTTCTCCATCCTACATTGCCACTCACTGCCTATCCTAATTCAGACTCTCCGATTCACACCACCCCCTGATGTTTTTCTCCCTCCTAGTAGTGAATGTAATGTAACACACACCCATACAATGCGCACCACCCCGTGATGTTTTTCTCACTCCTACTAGTGAATGTAATGTTACACACACACATACAATGCGCACCACCCCGTGATGTTTTTCTCACTCCTACTAGTGAATGTAATGTTACACACACACATACAATGCGCACCACCCTGTGATGTTTTTCTCACTCCTACTAGTGAATGTAATGTAACACACACCCATACAATGCGCACCACCCCGTGATGTTTTTCTCACTCCTACTAGTGAATGTAATGTTACACACACACATACAATGCGCACCACCCTGTGATGTTTTTCTCACTCCTACTAGTGAATTTAATGTAACACACACCCATACAATGTGCACCACCCCGTTATGAGTTACTCACTCCTACTATTGAATGTAATGTAACACACACCCATACAATGCGCACCACCCCGTGATGTTTTTCTCACTAATACTAGTGAATGTAATGTAACACACACCCATGCAATGCACACCACCCCTCAATGTTTTTCAGAAACCTATCCTACATTGCCACGGCATGTTCCCTTACCTCCTCATGCTGACCACCCCGCGGTGCTTTTCTCCATCCTACATTGCCACTCACTGCCTATCCTAATTCAGACCCTCCGATTCACACCACCCCGTGATGTTTTTCTCACTCCTACTAGTGAATGTAATGTAACACACACCCATACAATGCGCACCACCCCGCGATGTTTTTCAGAAATCTATCCTACATTGCCACTGCTTGTTCCCTGACCTCCCCATGCTGACCACCCCGCTGTGCTTTTCTCCATCCTACATTGCCACTCACTGCCTATCCTAATTCAGACCCTCCGATTCACACCACCCCGTGATGTTTTTCTCACAGCTACTAGTGAACGTAATGTAACACACACCCATACAATTCGCACCACCCCGTGATGTTTTTCAGAAACCTATCCTACATTGCCACTGCATGTACCCTGACCTCCCCATGCTGACCACCTCGCGGTGCTTTTCTCCATCCTACATTGCCACTCACTGACTATCCTAATTCAGACTCTCCGATGCACACCACCCCGTGATGTTTTTCTCACTCCTAGTAGTGAATGAAATGTAACACACACCCATAAAATGCGCACCACCCCGTGATGTTTTTCTCACTCCTAGTAGTGAATGTAATGTAACACACACCCATGCAATGCGCACCACCCCTTGATGTTTTTCTCAATCCTACTAGTGAATGTAATGTAACACACACCCATACAATGCGCATCACCCCGCGATGTTTTTCAGAAACCTATCCCACATTGCCACTGCATGTTCCCTGACCTCGCCATGCTGACCACCACGCGGTGCTTTTCTCCATCCTACATTGCCACTCACTGCCTATCCTAATTCAGACCATCCGATTCACACCACCCCGTGATGTTTTTCTCACTCCTACTAGTGAATGTAATGTAACACACACCCATACAATGCGCACAACCCCGTGATGTTTTTCTCACTTCTACTAGTGAATGTAATGTTACAAACACCCATACAATGCGCACCACCCCGTGATGTTTTTCTCACTCCTACTAGTGAATGTAATGTAACACACACCCATACAATGCGCACCACCCCGCGATGTTTTTCAGAAACCTATCCTACATTGCCACTGCTTGTTCCCTGACCTCCCCATGCTGACCACCCCGCTGTGCTTTTCTCCATCCTACATTGCCACTCACTGCCTATCCTAATTCAGACCCTCCGATTCACACCACCCCGTGATGTTTTTCTCACTCCTACTAGTGAATGTAATGTAACACACACCCATACAATGCGCACAACCCCGTGATGTTTTTCTCACTCCTAATAGTGAATGTAATGTTACACACACCCATACAATGCGCACCACCCTGTGATGTTTTTCTCACTCCTACTAGTGAATGTAATGTAACACACACCCATACAATGCGCACCACCCCGTGATGATTTTCTCACTCCTACTAGTGAATGTAATGTAACACACACCCATACAATGCGCACCACCCCGTGATGTTTTTCTCACTCCTACTAGTGAATGTAATGTAACACACACCCATGAAATGCACACCACCCTGCAATGTTTTTCAGAAACTTATCCTACATTGCCACTGCATGTTCCCTGACCTCCCCATGCTGACCACCCCGCGGTGCTTTTCTCCATCCTACATTGCCACTCACTGCCTATCCTAATTCAGACCATCCGATTCACACCACCCCGTGATGTTTTTCTCACTCCTACTAGTGAATGTAATGTAACACACACCCATACAATGCGCACAACCCCGTGATGTTTTTCTCACTCCTACTAGTGAATGTAATGTAACACACACCCATACAATGCGCACAACCCCGTGATGTTTTTCTCACTCCTAATAGTGAATGTAATGTTACACACACCCATACAATGCGCACCACCCTGTGATGTTTTTCTCACTCCTACTAGTGAATGTAATGTAACACACACCCATACAATGCGCACCACCCCGTGATGATTTTCTCACTCCTACTAGTGAATGTAATGTAACACACACCCATGAAATGCACACCACCCTGCAATGTTTTTCAGAAACCTATCCTACATTGCCACTGCATGTTCCCTGACTTCCCATGCTGACCACCCCGCGGTGCTTTTCTTCATCCTACATTGCCACTCACTGCCTATCCTAATTCAGACCCTCCGATTCACACCACCCCGTGATGTTTTTCTCACTCCTACTAGTGAATGTAATGTAACACACACCCATACAATGCGCACCACCCCGTGATGTTTTTCTCACTCCTACTAGTGAATGTAATGTAACACACACCCATACAATGCGCACCACCCCGCGATGTTTTTCAGAAACCTATCCAACATTGCCACTGCATGTTCCCTGACCTCCCCATGCTGACCACCCCGCTGTGCTTTTCTCCATCCTACATTGCCACTCACTGCCTATCCTAATTCAGTACCTCCAATTCACACCAGCCCGTGATGTTTTTCTCACTGCTACTAGTGAATGTAATGTAACACACACCCATACAATTCGCACCACCCCGTGATGTTTTTCAGAAACCTATCCTACATTGCCACTGCATGTACCCTGAGCTCCCCATGCTGACCACCTCGCGGTGCTTTTCTCCATCCTACATTGCCACTCACTGACTATCCTAATTCAGACTCTCCGATGCACACCACCCCGTGATGTTTTTCTCATTCCTAGTAGTGAATGTAATGTAACACACACCCATACAATGCGCACCACCCCGTGATGTTTTTCTCACTCCTAGTAGTGAATGTAATGTAACACACACCCATGCAATGCGCACCACCCCGTGATGTTTTTCTCACTCCTACTAGTGAATGTAATGTAACACACACCCATACAATGCGCACCACCCCGTGATGTTTTTCAGAAACCTATCCTACATTGTCACTGCATGTTCCCTGACCTCCCTATGCTGACCACCCCGCAGTGTTTTCTCCATCCTACATTGCCACTCACTGCCTATCCTAATTCAGACCCTCCGATTCACACAACCCCGTGATGTTTTTCTCACTCCTACTAGTGAATGTAATGTAACACACAACCATACAATGCGCACCACCCCGCGATGATTTTCAGAAACCTATCCTACATTGCCACTGCATGTACCATGACCTCCCCATGCTGACCACCTCGCGGTGCTTTTCTCCATCCTACATTGCCACTCACTGCCTATCCTAATTCAGACTCTCCGATTCACACCATCCCCTGATGTTTTTCTCCCTCCTAGTAGTGAATGTAATGTAACACACACCCATACAATGCGCACCACCCCGTGATGTTTTTCTCACTCCTACTAGTGAATGTAATGTTACACACACACATACAATGCGCACCACCCCGTGATGTTTTTCTCACTCCTACTAGTGAATGTAATGTTACACACACACATACAATGCGCACCACCCTGTGATGTTTTTCTCACTCCTACTAGTGAATGTAATGTAACACACACCCATACAATGCGCACCACCCCGTGATGTTTTTCTCACTCCTACTAGTGAATGTAATGTTACACACACACATACAATGCGCACCACCCTGTGATGTTTTTCTCACTCCTACTAGTGAATTTAATGTAACACACACCCATACAATGCGCACCAGCCCGCGATGTTTTTCATAAATCTATCCTACATTGCCACTGCTTGTTCCCTGACCTCCCCATGCTGACCACCTCGCGGTGCTTTTCTCCATCCTACATTGCCACTCACTTACTATCCTAATTCAGACTCTCCGATGCACACCATCCCGTGATGTTTTTCTCACTCCTAGTATTGAATGTAATGTAACACACACCCATACAATGCGCACCACCCCGTGATGTTTTTCTCACTCCTAGTAGTGAATGTAATGTAACACACACCCATGCAATGCGCACCACCCCGTGATGTTTTTCTCAATCCTACTAGTGAATGTAATGTAACACACACCCATACAATGCGCATCACCCCGCGATCTTTTTCAGAAACCTATCCTACATTGCCACTGCATGTTCCCTGACCTCCCCATGCTGACCACCCCGCAGTGCTTTTCTCCATCCTACATTGCCACTCACTGCCTATCCTAATTCAGACCCTCCGATTCACACCACCCCGTGATGTTTTCTCACTCCTACTAGTGAATGTAATGTAACACACACCCATACAATGCGCACAACCCCGTGATGTTTTTCTCACTCCTACTAGTGAATGTAATGTTACAAACACCCATACAATGCGCACCACCCCGTGATGTTTTTCTCACTCCTACTAGTGAATGTAATGTAACACACACCCATACAATGCGCACATCCCCGTGATGTTTTTCTCACTCCTACTAGTGAATGTAATGTTACAAACACCCATACAATGCGCACCACCCCGTGATGTTTTTCTCACTCCTACTAGTGAATGTAATGTAACACACACCCATACAATGCGCACCACCCCGCGATGTTTTTCAGAAACCTATCCTACATTGCCACTGCTTGTTCCCTGACCTCCCCATGCTGACCACCCCGCTGTGCTTTTCTCCATCCTACATTGCCACTCACTGCCTATCCTAATTCAGACCCTCCGATTCACACCACCCCGTGATGTTTTTCTAACTCCTACTAGTGAATGTAATGTAACACAAACCCATACAATGCGCACAACCCCGTGATGTTTTTCTCACTCCTAATAGTGAATGTAATGTTACACACACCCATACAATGCGCACCACCCTGTGATGTTTTTCTCACTCCTACTAGTGAATGTAATGTAACACACACCCATACAATGCGCACCACCCCGTGATGATTTTCTCACTCCTACTAGTGAATGTAATGTAACACACACCCATACAATGCGCACCACCCCGTGATGTTTTTCTCACTCCTACTAGTGAATGTAATGTAACACACACCCATGAAATGCACACCACCCTGCAATGTTTTTCAGAAACGTATCCTACATTGCCACTGCATGTTCCCTGACCTCCCCATGCTGACCACCCCGCGGTGCTTTTCTCCATCCTACATTGCCACTCACTGCCTATCCTAATTCAGACCCTCCGATTCACACCACCCCGTGATGTTTTTCTCACTCCTACTAGTGAATGTAATGTAATACACACCCATAGAATGCGCACCACCCAGTGATGTTTTTCTCACTCCTACTAGTGAATGTAATGTAACACACACCCATACAATGCGCACCACCCCGCGATGTTTTTCAGAAATCTATCCTACATTGCCACTGCTTGTTCCCTGACCTCCCCATGCTGACCACCCCGCTGTGCTTTTCTCCATCCTACATTGCCACTCACTGCCTATCCTAATTCAGACACTCCGATTCACACCAGCCCGTGATGTTTTTCTCACTGCTACTAGTGAATGTAATGTAACACACACCCATACAATGCGCACCACCCCGCGATGATTTTCAGAAACCTATCCAACATTGCCACTGCATGTACCCTGACCTCCCCATGCTGACCACCTCGCGGTGCTTTTCTCCATCCTACATTGCCACTCACTGCCTATCCTAATTCAGACTCTCCGATTCACACCACCCCCTGATGTTTTCTCACTCCTTGTAGTGAATGTAATGTAACACACACCCATACAATGCGCACCACCCAGTGATGTTTTTCTCACTCCTAGTAGTGAATGTAATGTAACACACACCCATGCAATGCGCATCATCCCGAGATGTTTTTCTCACTCCTACTAGTGAATGTAATGTAACACACACCCATGAAATGCACACCACCCTGCAATGTTTTTCAGAAACCTATCCTACATTGCCACTGCATGTTCCCTGACTTCCCATGCTGACCACCCCGCGGTGCTTTTCTCCATCCTACATTGCCACTCACTGCCTATCCTAATTCAGACCCTCCGATTCACACCACACCGTGATGTTTTTCTCACTCCTACTAGTGAATGTAATGTAACACACACCCATACAATGCGCACCACCCCGTGATGTTTTTCTAACTCCTACTAGTGAATGTAATGTAACACACACCCATACAATGCGCACCACCCCGCGATGTTTTTCAGAAACCTATCCAACATTGCCACTGCATGTTCCCTGACCTCCCCATGCTGACCACCCCGCTGTGCTTTTCTCCATCCTACATTGCCACTCACTGCCTATCCTAATTCAGTACCTCCAATTCACACCAGCCCGTGATGTTTTTCTCACTGCTTCTAGTGAATGTAATGTAACACACACCCATACAATTCGCACCACCCCGTGATGTTTTTCAGAAACCTATCCTACATTGCCACTGCATGTACCCTGAGCTCCCCATGCTGACCACCTCGCGGTGCTTTTCTCCATCCTACATTGCCACTCACTGACTATCCTAATTCAGACTCTCCGATGCACACCACCCCGTGATGTTTTTCTCATTCCTAGTAGTGAATGTAATGTAACACACACCCATACAATGCGCACCACCCCGTGATGTTTTTCTCACTCCTAGTAGTGAATGTAATGTAACACACACCCATGCAATGCGCACCACCCCGTGATGTTTTTCTCACTCCTACTAGTGAATGTAATGTAACACACACCCATACAATGCGCACCACCCCGTGATGTTTTTCAGAAACCTATCCTACATTGCCACTGCATGTTCCCTGACCTCCCTATGCTGACCACCCCGCAGTGTTTTCTCCATCCTACATTGCCACTCACTGCCTATCCTAATTCAGACCCTCCGATTCACACCACCCCGTGATGTTTTTCTCACTCCTACTAGTGAATGTAATGTAACACACACCCATACAATGCGCACCACCCCGCGATGATTTTCAGAAACCTATCCTACATTGCCACTGCATGTACCCTGACCTCCCCATGCTGACCACCTCGCGGTGCTTTTCTCCATCCTACATTGCCACTCACTGCCTATCCTAATTCAGACTCTCCGATTCACACCACCCCCTGATGTTTTTCTCCCTCCTAGTAGTGAATGTAATGTAACACACACCCATACAATGCGCACCACCCCGTGATGTTTTTCTCACTCCTACTAGTGAATGTAATGTTACACACACACATACAATGCGCACCACCCTGTGATGTTTTTCTCACTCCTACTAGTGAATGTAATGTAACACACACCCATACAATGCGCACCACCCCGTGATGTTTTTCTCACGCCTACTAGTGAATGTAATGTTACACACACACATACAATGCGCACCACCCTGTGATGTTTTTCTCACTCCTACTAGTGAATTTAATGTAACACACACCCATACAATGTGCACCACCCCGTTATGAGTTACTCACTCCTACTATTGAATGTAATGTAACACACACCCATACAATGCGCACCACCCCGTGATGTTTTTCTCACTAATACTAGTGAATGTAATGTAACACACACCCATGCAATGCACACCACCCCTCAATGTTTTTCAGAAACCTATCCTACATTGCCACGGCATGTTCCCTTACCTCCTCATGCTGACCACCCCGCGGTGCTTTTCTCCATCCTACATTGCCACTCACTGCCTATCCTAATTCAGACCCTCCGATTCACACCACCCCGTGATGTTTTTCTCACTCCTACTAGTGAATGTAATGTAACACACACCCATACAATGCGCACCACCCCGCGATGTTTTTCAGAAATCTATCCTACATTGCCACTGCTTGTTCCCTGACCTCCCCATGCTGACCACCCCGCTGTGCTTTTCTCCATCCTACATTGCCACTCACTGCCTATCCTAATTCAGACCCTCCGATTCACACCACCCCGTGATGTTTTTCTCACAGCTACTAGTGAACGTAATGTAACACACACCCATACAATTCGCACCACCCCGTGATGTTTTTCAGAAACCTATCCTACATTGCCACTGCATGTACCCTGACCTCCCCATGCTGACCACCTCGCGGTGCTTTTCTCCATCCTACATTGCCACTCACTGACTATCCTAATTCAGACTCTCCGATGCACACCACCCCGTGATGTTTTTCTCACTCCTAGTAGTGAATGAAATGTAACACACACCCATAAAATGCGCACCACACCGTGATGTTTTTCTCACTCCTACTAGTGAATGTAATGTTACAAACACCCATACAATGCGAACCACCCCGTGATGTTTTTCTCACTCCTACTAGTGAATGTAATGTAACACACACCCATACAATGCGCACCACCCCGCGATGTTTTTCAGAAACCTATCCTACATTGCCACTGCTTGTTCCCTGACCTCCCCATGCTGACCACCCCGCTGTGCTTTTCTCCATCCTACATTGCCACTCACTGCCTATCCTAATTCAGACCCTCCGATTCACACCACCCCGTGATGTTTTTCTCACTCCTACTAGTGAATGTAATGTAACACACACCCATACAATGCGCACAACCCCGTGATGTTTTTCTCACTCCTAATAGTGAATGTAATGTTACACACACCCATACAAAGCGCACCACCCTGTGATGTTTTTCTCACTCCTACTAGTGAATGTAATGTAACACACACCCATACAATGCGCACCACCCCGTGATGATTTTCTCACTCCTACTAGTGAATGTAATGTAACACACACCCATACAATGCGCACCACCCCGTGATGTTTTTCTCACTCCTACTAGTGAATGTAATGTAACACACACCCATGAAATGCACACCACCCTGCAATGTTTTTCAGAAACTTATCCTACATTGCCACTGCATGTTCCCTGACCTCCCCATGCTGACCACCCCGCGGTGCTTTTCTCCATCCTACATTGCCACTCACTGCCTATCCTAATTCAGACCATCCGATTCACACCACCCCGTGATGTTTTTCTCACTCCTACTAGTGAATGTAATGTAACACACACCCATACAATGCGCACAACCCCGTGATGTTTTTCTCACTCCTACTAGTGAATGTAATGTTACAAACACCCATACAATGCGCACCACCCCGTGATGTTTTTCTCACTCCTACTAGTGAATGTAATGTAACACACACCCATACAATGCGCACCACCCCGCGATGTTTTTCAGAAACCTATCCTACATTGCCACTGCTTGTTCCCTGACCTCCCCATGCTGACCACCCCGCGGTGCTTTTCTCCATCCTACATTGCCACTCACTGCCTATCCTAATTCAGACCCTCCGATTCACACCACCCCGTGATGTTTTTCTCACTCCTACTAGTGAATGTAATGTAACACACACCCATACAATGCGCACCACCCCGCGATGTTTTTCAGAAATCTATCTTACATTGCCACTGCTTGTTCCCTGACCTCCCCATGCTGACCACCCCGCTGTGCTTTTCTCCATCCTACATTGCCACTCACTGCCTATCCTAATTCAGACCCTCCGATTCACACCACCCCGTGATGTTTTTCTCACAGCTACTAGTGAACGTAATGTAACACACACCCATACAATTCGCACCACCCCGTGATGTTTTTCAGAAACCTATCCTACATTGCCACTGCATGTACCCTGACCTCCCCATGCTGACCACCTCGCGGTGCTTTTCTCCATCTTACATTGCCACTCACTGACTATCCTAATTCAGACTCTCCGATGCACACCACCCCGTGATGTTTTTCTCACTCCTAGTAGTGAATGAAATGTAACACACACCCATAAAATGCGCACCACCCCGTGATGTTTTTCTCACTCCTAGTAGTGAATGTAATGTAACACACACCCATGCAATGCGCACCACCCCCTGATGTTTTTCTCAATCCTACTAGTGAATGTAATGTAACACACACCCATACAATGCGCATCACCCCGCGATGTTTTTCATAAACCTATCCCACATTGCCACTGCATGTTCCCTGACCTCGCCATGCTGACCACCACGCGGTGCTTTTCTCCATCCTACATTGCCACTCACTGCCTATCCTAATTCAGACCATCCGATTCACACCACCCCGTGATGTTTTTCTCACTCCTACTAGTGAATGTAATGTAACACACACCCATACAATGCGCACAACCCCGTGATGTTTTTCTCACTCCTACTAGTGAATGTAATGTTACAAACACCCATACAATGCGCACCACCCCGTGATGTTTTTCTCACTCCTACTAGTGAATGTAATGTAACACACACCCATACAATGCGCACCACCCCGCGATGTTTTTCAGAAACCTATCCTACATTGCCACTGCTTGTTCCCTGACCTCCCCATGCTGACCACCCCGCTGTGCTTTTCTCCATCCTACATTGCCACTCACTGCCTATCCTAATTCAGACCCTCCGATTCACACCACCCCGTGATGTTTTTCTCACTCCTACTAGTGAATGTAATGTAACACACACCCATACAATGCGCACAACCCCGTGATGTTTTTCTCACTCCTAATAGTGAATGTAATGTTACACACACCCATACAATGCGCACCACCCTGTGATGTTTTTCTCACTCCTACTAGTGAATGTAATGTAACACACACCCATACAATGCGCACCACCCCGTGATGATTTTCTCACTCCTACTAGTGAATGTAATGTAACACACACCCATACAATGCGCACCACCCCGTGATGTTTTTCTCACTCCTACTAGTGAATGTAATGTAACACACACCCATGAAATGAACACCACCCTGCAATGTTTTTCAGAAACGTATCCTACATTGCCACTGCATGTGCCCTGACCTCCCCATGCTGACCACCCCGCGGTGCTTTTCTCCATCCTACATTGCCACTCACTGCCTATCCTAATTCAGACCCTCCGATTCACACCACCCCGTGATGTTTTTCTCACTCCTACTAGTGAATGTAATGTAATACACACCCATAGAATGCGCACCACCCCGTTATGTTTTTCTCACTCCTACTAGTGAATGTAATGTAACACACACCCATACAATGCGCACCACCCCGCGATGTTTTTCAGAAATCTATCCTACATTGCCACTGATTGTTCCCTGACCTCCCCATGCTGACCACCCCGCTGTGCTTTTCTCCATCCTACATTGCCACTCACTGCCTATCCTAATTCAGACCCTCCGATTCACACCAGCCCGTGATGTTTTTCTCACTGCTACTAGTGAATGTAATGTAACACACACCCATACAATTCGCACCACCCCGTGATGTTTTTCAGAAACCTATCCTACATTGCCACTGCATGTACCCTGACCTCCCCATGCTGACCACCTCGCGGTGCTTTTCTCCATCCTACATTGCCACTCACTGACTATCCTAATTCAGAGTCTCCGATGCACCCCACCACGTGATGTTTTTCTCACTCCTAGTAGTGAATGTAATGTAACACACACCCATACAATGCGCACCACCCCGTGATGTTTTTCTCACTCCTAGTAGTGAATGTAATGTAACACACACCCATGCAATGCGCACCACCCCGTGATGTTTTTCTCACTCCTACTAGTGAATGTAATGTAACACACACCCATACAATGCGCACCACCCCGTGATGTTTTTCAGAAACCTATCCTACATTGCCACTGCATGTTCCCTGACCTCCCTATGCTGAACACCCCGCGGTGTTTTCTCCATGCTACATTGCCACTCACTGCCTATCCTAATTCAGACCCTCCGATTCACACCACCCCGTGATGTTTTTCTCACTCCTACTAGTGAATGTAATGTAACACACACGCATACAATGCGCACCACCCCGCGATGATTTTCAGAAACCTATCCTACATTGCCACTGCATGTACCCTGACCTCCCCATGCTGACCACCTCGCGGTGCTTTTCTCCATCCTACATTGCCACTCACTGCCTATCCTATTTCAGACACTCCGATTCACACCACCCCCTGATGTTTTCTCACTCCTTGTAGTGAATGTAATGTAACACACACCCATACAAGGCGCACCACCCCGTGATGTTTTTCTCACTCCTAATAGTGAATGTAATGTAACACACACCCATGCAATGCGCATCATCCCGAGATGTTTTTCTCACTCCTACTAGTGAATGTAATGTAACACACACCCATACAATGCGCACCAACCCGCGATGTTTTTCAGAAACCTATCCTACATTGCCACTGCATGTTCCCTGACCTCCCCATGCTGACCACCTCGCGGTGGTTTTCTCCATCCTACATTGCCACTCACTGCCTATCCTAATTCAGACCCTCCGATTCACACCACCCCGTGATGTTTTTCTCACTCCTACTAGTGAATGTAATGTAACACACACCCATACAATGCGCACCACCCCGTGATGTTTTTCTCACTCCTAATAGTGAATGTAATGTTACACACACCCTTACAATGCGCACCACCCTGTGATGTTTTTCTCACTCCTACTAGTGAATGTAATGTAACACACACCCATACAATGCGCACCACCCCGTGATGATTTTCTCACTCCTACTAGTGAATGTAATGTAACACACACCCATACAATGCGCAACACCCCGTGATGTTTTTCTCACTCCTACTAGTGAATGTAATGTAACACACACCCATGAAATGCACACCACCCTGCAATGTTTTTCAGAAACCTATCCTACATTGCCACTGCATGTTCCCTGACCTCCCCATGCTGACCACCCCGCGGTGCTTTTCTCCATCCTACATTGCAACTCACTGCCTATCCTAATTCAGACCCTCCGATTCACACCACCCCGTGATGTTTTTCTCACTCCTACTAGTGAATGTAATGTAACACACACCCATAGAATGCGCACCACCCCGTGATGTTTTTCTCACTCCTACTAGTGAATGTAATGTAACACACAACCATACAATGCGCACCACCCCGCGATGTTTTTCAGAAATCTATCCTACATTGCCACTGTTTGTTCCCTGACCTCCCCATGCTGACCACCCCGCTGTGCTTTTTTCCATCCTACATTGCCACTCACTGCCTATCCTAATTCAGACCCTCCGATTCACACCAGCCCGTGATGTTTTTCTCACTGCTACTAGTGAATGTAATGTAACACACACCCATACAATGCGCACCACCCCGTGATGATTTTCTCACTCCTACTAGTGAATGTAATGTAACACACACCCATACAATGCGCACCACCCCGTGATGTTTTTCTCACTCCTACTAGTGAATGTAATGTAACACACACCCATGAAATGAACACCACCCTGCAATGTTTTTCAGAAACGTATCCTACATTGCCACTGCATGTTCCCTGACCTCCCCATGCTGACCACCCCGCGGTGCTTTTCTCCATCCTACATTGCCACTCACTTCCTATCCTAATTCAGACCCTCCGATTCACACCACCCCGTGATGTTTTTCTCACTCCTACTAGTGAATGTAATGTAATACACACCCATAGAATGCGCACCACCCCGTGATGTTTTTCTCACTCCTACTAGTGAATGTAATGTAACACACACCCATACAATGCGCACCACCCCGCGATGTTTTTCAGAAATCTATCCTACATTGCCACTGCTTGTTCCCTGACCTCCCCATGCTGACCACCCCGCTGTGCTTTTCTCCATCCTACATTGCCACTCACTGCCTATCCTAATTCAGACCCTCCGATTCACACCAGCCCGTGATGTTTTTCTCACTGCTACTAGTGAATGTAATGTAACACACACCCATACAATTCGCACCACCCCGTGATGTTTTTCAGAAACCTATCCTACATTGCCACTGCATGTACCCTGATCTACCCATGCTGACCACCTCGCGGTGCTTTTCTCCATCCTACATTGCCACTCACTGACTATCCTAATTCAGAGTCTCCGATGCACCCCACCACGTGATGTTTTTCTCACTCCTAGTAGTGAATGTAATGTAACACACACCCATACAATGCGCACCACCCCGTGATGTTTTTCTCACTCATAATAGTGAATGTAATGTAACACACACCCATGCAATGCGCATCATCCCGAGATGTTTTTCTCACTCCTACTAGTGAATGTAATGTAACACACACCCATACAATGCGCACCAACCCGCGATGTTTTTCAGAAACCTATCCTACATTGCCACTGCATGTTCCCTGACCTCCCCATGCTGACCACCTCGCGGTGGTTTTCTCCATCCTACATTGCCACTCACTGCCTATCCTAATTCAGACCCTCCGATTCACACCACCCCGTGATGTTTTTCTCACTCCTACTAGTGAATGTAATGTAACACACACCCATACAATGCGCACCACCCCGTGATGTTTTTCTCACTCCTAATAGTGAATGTAATGTTACACACACCCATACAATGCGCACCACCCTGTGATGTTTTTCTCACTCCTACTAGTGAATGTAATGTAACACACACCCATACAATGCGCACCACCCCGTGATGATTTTCTCACTCCTACTAGTGAATGTAATGTAACACACACCCATACAATGCGCAACACCCCGTGATGTTTTTCTCACTCCTACTAGTGAATGTAATGTAACACACACCCATGAAATGCACACCACCCTGCAATGTTTTTCAGAAACCTATCCTACATTGCCACTGCATGTTCCCTGACCTCCCCATGCTGACCACCCCGCGGTGCTTTTCTCCATCCTACATTGCAACTCACTGCCTATCCTAATTCAGACCCTCCGATTCACACCACCCCGTGATGTTTTTCTCACTCCTACTAGTGAATATAATGTAACACACACCCATAGAATGCGCACCACCCCGTGATGTTTTTCTCACTCCTACTAGTGAATGTAATGTAACACACAACCATACAATGCGCACCACCCCGCGATGTTTTTCAGAATTCTATCCTACATTGCCACTGTTTGTTCCCTGACCTCCCCATGCTGACCACCCCGCTGTGCTTTTTTCCATCCTACATTGCCACTCACTGCCTATCCTAATTCAGACCCTCCGATTCACACCAGCCCGTGATGTTTTTCTCACTGCTACTAGTGAATGTAATGTAACACACACCCATACAATTCGCACCACCCCGTGATGTTTTTCAGAAACCTATCCTACATTGCCACTGCATGTACCCTGACCTCCCCATGCTGACCACCTCGCGGTGCTTTTCTCCATCCTACATTGCCACTCACTGACTATCCTAATTCAGACTCTCCGATGCACACCACCCCGTGATGTTTTTCTCACTCCTAGTAGTGAATGTAATGTAACACACACCCATACAATGCGCACCACCCCATGATGTTTTTCTCACTCCTAGTAGTGAATGTAATGTAACACACACCCATGCAATGCGCACCACCCCGTGATGTTTTTCTCACTCCTACTAGTGAATGTAATGTAACACACACCCATACAATGCGCACCACCCCGTGATGTTTTTCAGAAACCTATCCTACATTGCCACTGCATGTTCCCTGACCTCCCTGTGCTGACCACCCCGCGGTGTTTTCTCCATCCTACATTGCCACTCACTGCCTATCCTAATTCAGACCCTCCGATTCACACCACCCCGTGATGTTTTTCTCACTCCTACTAGTGAATGTAATGTAACACACACCCATACAATGCGCACCACCCCGCGATGATTTTTAGAAACCTATCCTACATTGCCACTGCATGTACCCTGACCTCCCCATGCTGACCACCTCGCGGTGCTTTTCTCCATCCTACATTGCCACTCACTGCATATCCTAATTCAGGCTCTCCCATTCACACCAGCCCCTGATGTTTTTCTCCCTCCTAGTAGTGAATGTAATGTAACACACACCCATACCATGCGCACCACCCCGTGATGTTTTTCTCACTCCTACTAGTGAATGTAATGTTACACACACACATACAATGCGCACCACCCCTTGATGTTTTTCTCACTCCTACTAGTGAATGTAATGTTACACACACACATACAATGCGCACCACCCTGTGATGTTTTTCTCACTCCTACTAGTGAATGTAATGTAACACACACCCATACAATGCGCACCACCCCGTGATGTTTTTCTCACTCCTATTAGTGAATGTAATGTTACACACACACATACAATGCGCACCACCCTGTGATGTTTTTCTCACTCCTACTAGTGAATGTAATGTAACACACACCCATACAATGTGCACCACCCCGTGATGATTTTCTTACTCCTACTATTGAATGTAATGTAACACACACCCATACAATGCGCACCACCCCGTGATGTTTTTCTCACTAATACTAGTGAATGTAATGTAACACACACCCATGCAATGCACACCACCCCTCAATGTTTTTCAGAAACCCATCCTACATTGCCACGGCATGTTCCCTTACCTCCCCATGCTGACCACCCCGCGGTGCTTTTCTCCATCCTACATTGCCACTCACTGCCTATCCTAATTCAGACCCTCCGATTCACACCACCGCGTGATGTTTTTCTCACTCCTACTAGTGAATGTAATGTAACACACACCCATACAATGCGCACCACCCCGTGATGTTTTTCTCACTCCTATTAGTGAATGTAATGTAACACACACCCATACAATGCGCACCACCCCGTGATGATTTTCTCACTCCTACTAGTGAATGTAATGTAACACACACCCATACAATGCGCAACACCCCGTGATGTTTTTCTCACTCCTACTAGTGAATGTAATGTAACACACACCCATGAAATGCACACCACCCTGCAATGTTTTTCAGAAACCTATCCTACATTGCCACTGCATGTTCCCTGACCTCCCCATGCTGACCACCCCGCGGTGCTTTTCTCCATCCTACATTGCCACTCACTGCCTATCCTAATTCAGACCCTCCGATTCACACCACCCCGTGATGTTTTTCTCACTCCTACTAGTGAATGTAATGTAACACACACCCATAGAATGCGCACCACCCCGTGATTTTTTTCTCACTCCTACTAGTGAATGTAATGTAACACACACCCATACAATGCGCACCACCCCGCGATGTTTTTCAGAAATCTATCCTACATTGCCACTGTTTGTTCCCTGACCTCCCCATGCTGACCACCCCGCTGTGCTTTTCTCCATCCTACATTGCCACTCACTGCCTATCCTAATTCAGACCCTCCGATTCACACCAGCCCGTGATGTTTTTCTCACTGCTACTAGTGAATGTAATGTAACACACACCCATACAATTCGCACCACCCCGTGATGTTTTTCAGAAACCTATCCTACATTGCCACTGCATGTACCCTGACCTCCCCATGCTGACCACCTCGCGGTGCTTTTCTCCATCCTACATTGCCACTCACTGACTATCCTAATTCAGACTCTCCGATGCACACCACCCCGTGATGTTTTTCTCACTCCTAGTAGTGAATGTAATGTAAAACACACCCATACAATGCGCACCACCCCGTGATGTTTTTCTCACTCCTAGTAGTGAATGTAATGTAACACACACCCATGCAATGCGCACCACCCCGTGATGTTTTTCTCACTCCTACTAGTGAATGTAATGTAACACACACCCATACAATTCGCACCACCCCGTGATGTTTTTCAGAAACCTATCCTACATTGCCACTGCATGTACCCTGACCTCCCCATGCTGACCACCCCGCGGTGTTTTCTCCATCCTACATTTCCACTCACTGCCTATCCTAATTCAGACCCTCCGATTCACACCACCCCGTGATGTTTTTCTCACTCCTACTAGTGAATGTAATGTAACACACACCCATACAATGCGCACCACCCCGCGATGATTTTTAGAAACCTATCCTTCATTGCCACTGCATGTACCCTGACCTCCCCATGCTGACCACCTCGCGGTGCTTTTCTCCATCCTACATTGCCACTCACTGCCTATCCTAATTCAGACTCTCCGATTCACACCAGCCCCTGATGTTTTTCTCCCTCCTAGTAGTGAATGTAATGTAACACACACCCATACCATGCGCACCACCCCGTGATGTTTTTCTCACTCCTACTAGTGAATGTAATGTTACACACACACATACAATGCGCACCACCCCTTGATGTTTTTCTCACTCCTACTAGTGAATGTAATGTTACACACACACATACAATGCGCACCACCCTGTGATGTTTTTCTCACTCCTACTAGTGAATGTAATGTAACACACACCCATACAATGCGCACCACCCCGTGATGTTTTTCTCACTCCTATTAGTGAATGTAATGTTACACACACACATACAATGCGCACCACCCTGTGATGTTTTTCTCACTCCTACTAGTGAATGTAATGTAACACACACCCATACAATGTGCACCACCCTGTGATGATTTTCTTACTCCTACTATTGAATGTAATGTAACACACACCCATACAATGCGCACCACCCCGTGATGTTTTCCTCACTAATACTAGTGAATGTAATGTAACACACACCCATGCAATGCACACCACCCCTCAATGTTTTTCAGAAACCTATCCTACATTGCCACGGCATGTTCCCTTACCTCCCCATGCTGACCACCCCGCGGTGCTTTTCTCCATCCTACATTGCCACTCACTGCCTATCCTAATTCAGACCCTCCGATTCACACCACCGCGTGATGTTTTTCTCACTCCTACTAGTGAATGTAATGTAACACACACCCATAGAATGCGCACCACCCCGTGATGTTTTTCTCACTCCTACTAGTGAATGTAATGTAACACACACCCATACAATGCGCACCACCCCGCGATGTTTTTCAGAAATCTATCCTACATTGCCACTGCTTGTTCCCTGACCTCCCCATGCTGACCACCCCGCTGTGCTTTTCTCCATCCTACATTGCCACTCACTGCCTATCCTAATTCAGACCCTTCGATTCACACCAGCCCGTGATGTTTTTCTCACTGCTACTAGTGAATGTAATGTAACACACACCCATACAATTCGCACCACCCCGTGATGTTTTTCAGAAACCTATCCTACATTGATACTGCATGTACCCTGACCTCCCCATGCTGACCACCTCGCGGTGCTTTTCTCCATCCTACATTGCCACTCACTGACTATCCTAATTCAGACTCTCCGATGCACACCACCCCGTGATGTTTTTCTCACTCCTAGTAGTGAATGTAATGTAACACACACCCATACAATGCGCACCACCCCGTGATGTTTTTCTCACTCCTAGTAGTGAATGTAATGTAACACACACCCATGCAATGCGCACCACCCCGTGATGTTTTTCTCACTCCTACTAGTGAATGTAATGTAACACACACCCATACAATGCGCACCAACACGTGATGTTTTTCAGAAACCTATCCTACATTGCCACTGCATGTTCCCTGACCTCCCAGTGCTGACCACCCCGCGGTGTTTTCTCCATCCTACATTGCCACTCACTGCCTATCCTAATTCAGACCCTCCGATTCACACCACCCCGTGATGTTTTTCTCACTCCTACTAGTGAATGTAATGTAACACACACCCATACAATGCGCACCACCCCGCGATGATTTTCAGAAACCTATCCTACATTGCCACTGCATGTACCCTGACCTCCCCATGCTGACCACCTCGCGGTGCTTTTCTCCATCCTACATTGCCACTCACTGCCTATCCTAATTCAGACTCTCCGATTCACACCAGCCCCTGATGTTTTTCTCCCTCCTAGTAGTGAATGTAATGTAACACACACCCATACCATGCGCACCACCCCGTGATGTTTTTCTCACTCCTACTAGTGAATGTAATGTTACACACACACATACAAGGCGCACCACACCTTGATGTTTTTCTCACTCCTACTAGTGAATGTAATGTTACACACACACATACAATGCGCACCACCCTGTGATGTTTTTCTCACTCCTACTAGTGAATGTAATGTAACACACACCCATACAATGCGCACCACCCCGTGATGTTTTTCTCACTCCTATTAATGAATGTAATGTTACACACACACATACAATGCGCACCACCCTGTGATGTTTTTCTCACTCCTACTAGTGAATGTAATGTAACACACACCCATACAATGTGCACCACCCCGTGATGATTTTCTTACTCCTACTATTGAATGTAATGTAACACACACCCATACAATGCACACCACCCCGTGATGTTTTTCTCACTAATACTAGTGAATGTAATGTAACACACACCCATGCAATGCACACCACCCCTCAATGTTTTTCAGAAACCTATCCTACATTGCCACGGCATGTTCCCTTACCTCCCCATGCTGACCACCCCGCGGTGCTTTTCTCCATCCTACATTGCGACTCACTGCCTATCCTAATTCAGACCCTCCGATTCACACCACCGCGTGATGTTTTTCTCACTCCTACTAGTGAATGTAATGTAACACACACCCATACAATGCGCACCACCCCGTGATGTTTTTCTCACTCCTAGTAGTGAATGCAATGCAACACACACCCATGCAATGCGCACCACCCCGTGATGTTTATCTCACTCCTACTAGTGAATGTAATTTAACACACACCCATACAATGCGCACCACCCCGCGATGTTTTTCATAAACCTATCCTACATTGCCACTGCATGTTCCCTGACCTCCCCATGCTGACCACCCCGCGGTGCTTTGGTCCATCCTACATTGCCACTCACTGCCTATCCTAATTCAGACCCTCCGATTCCCACCACCCCGTGATGTTTTTCTCACTTCTACTAGTGAATGTAATGTAACACACACCCATACAATTCGCACCACCCCGTGATGTTTTTCTCACTCCTACTAGTGAATGTAATGTAACACACACCCATACAATGCGCACCATCCCGTGATGTTTTTCTCACTCCTACTAGTGAATGTAATGTAACAGAAACCCATACAATGCGCACCACACTGGGATGTTTTTCAGAAACCTATCCTACATTGCCACTGCATGTTCCCTGACCTCCCCATGCTGACCACCCCGTGGTGCTTTTCTCCATCCTACATTGCCACTGACTGCCTATCCTAATTCAGACCCTCCGATTCACACCACCCCGTGATATTTTTCTCACTCCTACTAGTGAATGTAATGTAACACACACTCATAAAATTCGCACCACCCCGTGATATTTTTCTCACTCCTACTAGTGAATGTAATGTAACACACACCCAAACAATGCGCAGCACCCCGCGATGTTTTTCAGAAACCTATCCTACATTGCCACTGCATGTACCCTGACCTCCCCATGCTGACCACCTCGCGGTGCTTTTCTCCATCCTACATTGCCACTCACTGACTATCCTAATTCAGACTCTCCGATGCACACCACCCCGTGATGTTTTTCTCACTCCTAGTAGTGAATGTAATGTAACACACACCCATACAATGCGCACCACCCCGTGATGTTTTTCTCACTCCTAGTAGTGAATGTAATGTAACACACACCCATGCAATGCGCACCACCCCGTGATGTTTTTCTCACTCCTACTAGTGAATGTAATGTAACACACACCCATACAATGCGCACCACCCCGTGATGTTTTTCAGAAACCTATCCTACATTGCCACTGCATGTTCCCTGACCTCCCTGTGCTGACCACCCCGCGGTGTTTTCTCCATCCTACATTGCCACTCACTGCCTATCCTAATTCAGACCCTCCGATTCACACCACCCCGTGATGTTTTTCTCACTCCTACTAGTGAATGTAATGTAACACACACCCATACAATGCGCACCACCCCGCGATGATTTTCAGAAACCTATCCTACATTGCCACTGCATGTACCCTGACCTCCCCATGCTGACCACCTCGCGGTGCTTTTCTCCATCCTACATTGCCACTCACTGCCTATCCTAATTCAGACTCTCCGATTCACACCAGCCCCTGATGTTTTTCTCCCTCCTAGTAGTGAATGTAATGTAACACACACCCATACCATGCGCACCACCCCGTGATGTTTTTCTCACTCCTACTAGTGAATGTAATGTTACACACACACATACAAGGCGCACCACCCCTTGATGTTTTTCTCACTCCTACTAGTGAATGTAATGTTACACACACACATACAATGCGCACCACCCTGTGATGTTTTTCTCACTCCTACTAGTGAATGTAATGTAACACACACCCATACAATGCGCACCACCCCGTGATGTTTTTCTCACTCCTATTAATGAATGTAATGTTACACACACACATACAATGCGCACCACCCTGTGATGTTTTTCTCACTCCTACTAGTGAATGTAATGTAACACACACCCATACAATGTGCACCACCCCGTGATGATTTTCTTACTCCTACTATTGAATGTAATGTAACACACACCCATACAATGCACACCACCCCGTGATGTTTTTCTCACTAATACTAGTGAATGTAATGTAACACACACCCATGCAATGCACACCACCCCTCAATGTTTTTCAGAAACCTATCCTACATTGCCACGGCATGTTCCCTTACCTCCCCATGCTGACCACCCCGCGGTGCTTTTCTCCATCCTACATTGCGACTCACTGCCTATCCTAATTCAGACCCTCCGATTCACACCACCGCGTGATGTTTTTCTCACTCCTACTAGTGAATGTAATGTAACACACACCCATACAATGCGCACCACCCCGTGATGTTTTTCTCACTCCTAGTAGTGAATGCAATGCAACACACACCCATGCAATGCGCACCACCCCGTGATGTTTATCTCACTCCTACTAGTGAATGTAATTTAACACACACCCATACAATGCGCACCACCCCGCGATGTTTTTCATAAACCTATCCTGCATTGCCACTGCATGTTCCCTGACCTCCCCATGCTGACCACCCCGCGGTGCTTTGGTCCATCCTACATTGCCACTCACTGCCTATCCTAATTCAGACCCTCCGATTCCCACCACCCCGTGATGTTTTTCTCACTTCTACTAGTGAATGTAATGTAACACACACCCATACAATTCGCACCACCCCGTGATGTTTTTCTCACTCCTACTAGTGAATGTAATGTAACACACACCCATACAATGCGCACCATCCCGTGATGTTTTTCTCACTCCTACTAGTGAATGTAATGTAACAGAAACCCATACAATGCGCACCACCCCGCGATGTTTTTCAGAAACCTATCCTACATTGCCACTGCATGTTCCCTGACCTCCCCATGCTGACCACCCCGTGGTGCTTTTCTCCATCCTACATTGCCACTCACTGCCTATCCTAATTCAGACCCTCCGATTCACACCACCCCGTGATATTTTTCTCACTCCTACTAGTGAATGTAATGTAACACACACTCATAAAATTCGCACCACCCCGTGATGTTTTTCTCACTCCTACTAGTGAATGTAATGTAACACACACCCAAACAATGCGCAGCACCCCGCGATGATTTTCAGAAACCTATCCTACATTGCCACTGCATGTTCCCTGACCTCCCCATGCTGACCACCCCGCGGTGTTTTCTCCATCCTATATTGCCACTCACTGCCTATCCTAATTCAGACCCTCCGATTCACGCCACCCCGTGATGTTTTTCTCACTCCTATTAGTGAATGAAATGTAACACACACCCATACAATGCGCACCACCCCGTGATGTTTTTCTCACTCCTAATAGTGAATGTAATGTAACACACACCCATGCAATGCGCATCATCCCGAGATGTTTTTCTCACTCCTACTAGTGAATGTAATGTAACACACACCCATACAATGCGCACCAACCCGCGATGTTTTTCAGAAACCTATCCTACATTGCCACTGCATGTTCCCTGACCTCCCCATGTTGACCACCTCGCGGTGCTTTTCTCCATCCTACATTGCCACTCACTGCCTATCCTAATTCAGACCCTCTGATTCACACCACCCCGTGATGTTTTTCTCACTCTTACTAGTGAATGTAATGTAACACACACCCATACAATGCGCACAACCCCGTGATGTTTTTCTCACTCCTAATAGTGAATGTAACGTTACACACACCCATACAATGCGCACCACCCTGTGATGTTTTTCTCACTCCTACTAGTGAATGTAATGTAACACACACCCATACAATGCGCACCACCCCGTGATGATTTTCTCACTCCTCCTAGTGAATGTAATGTAACACACACCCATACAATGCGCAACACCCCGTGATGTTTTTCTCACTCCTACTAGTGAATGTAATGTAACACACACCCATGAAATGCACACCACCCTGCAATGTTTTTCAGAAACCTATCCTACATTGCCACTGCATGTTCCCTGACCTCCCCATGCTGACCACCCCGCGGTGCTTTTCTCCATCCTATATTGCCACTCACTGCCTATCCTAATTCAGACCCTCCAATTCACACCACCCCGTGATGTTTTTCTCACTCCTACTAGTGAATGTAATGTAACACACACCCATAGAATGCGCACCACCCCGCGATGTTTTTCAGAAATCTATCCTACATTGCCACTGCTTGTTCCCTGACCTCCCCATGCTGACCACCCCGCTGTGCTTTTCTCCATCCTACATTGCCACTCACTGCCTATCCTAATTCATACCCTGCGATTCACACCAGCCCGTGATGTTTTTCTCACTGCTACTAGTGAATGTAATGTAACACACACCCATACAATTCGCACCACCCCGTGATGTTTTTCAGAAACCTATCCTACATTGCCACTGCATGTACCCTGACCTCCCCATGCTGACCACCTCGCGGTGCTTTTCTCATTCCTACATTGCCACTCACTGACTATCCTAATTCAGACTCTCCGATGCACACCACCCCGTGATGTTTTTCTCACTCCTAGTAGTGAATGTAATGTAACACACACCCATACAATGCGCACCACCCCGTGATGTTTTTCAGAAACCTATCCTACATTGCCACTGCATGTTCCCTGACCTCCCTGTGCTGACCACCCAGCGGTGTTTTCTCCATCCTACATTGCCACTCACTGCCTATCCTAATTCAGACCCTCCGATTCACACCACCCCGTGATGTTTTTCTCACTCCTACTAGTGAATGTAATGTAACACACACCCATACAATGCACACCACCCCGCGATGATTTTCAGAAACCCATCCTACATTGCCACTGCATGTACCCTGACCTCCCCATGCTAACCACCTCGCGGTGCTTTTCTCCATCCTACATTGCCACTCACTCCCTATCCTAATTCAGACCCTCCGATTCACACCAGCCCCTGATGTTTTTCTCCCTCCTAGTAGTGAATGTAATGTAACACACACCCATACCATGCGCACCACCCCGTGATGTTTTTCTCACTCCTACTAGTGAATGTAATGTTACACACACACATGCAATGCGCACCACCCCGTGATGTTTTTCTCACTCCTACTAGTGAATGTAATGTTACACACACACATACAATGCGCACCACCCTGTGATGTTTTTCTCACTCCTACTAGTGAATGTAATGTAACACACACCCATACAATGCGCACCACCCCGTGATGTTTTTCTCACTCCTATTAGTGAATGTAATGTAACACACACCCATACAATGCGCACCACCCCGCGATCTTTTTCAGAAACCTATCCTACATTGCCATTGCTTGTTCCCTGACCTCCCCATGCTGACCACCCCGCTGTGCTTTTCTCCATCCTACATTGCAACTCACTGCCTATCCTAATTCAGACCCTCCGATTCACACCACCCCATGATGTTTTTCTCACTCCTACTAGTGAATGTAATGTAACACACACCCATACAATGCACACCACCCCGCGATGATTTTCAGAAAGCTATCCTACATTGCCACTGCATGTACCCTGACCTCCCCATGCTAACCACCTCGCGGTGCTTTTCTCCATCCTACATTGCCACTCATTGCCTATCCTAATTCAGACTCTCCGATTCACATCACCCCCTGATGTTTTTCTCACTCCTAGTAGTGAATGTAATGTAACACACACCCATACAATGCGCACCACCCCGTGATGTTTTTCTCACTCCTAGTAGTGAATGCAATGCAACACACACCCATGCAATGCGCACCACCCCGTGATGTTTATCTCACTCCTACTAGTGAATGTAATTTAACACACACCCATACAATGCGCACCACCCCGCGATGTTTTTCAGAAACCTATCCTACATTGCCAATGCATGTTCCCTGACCTCCCCATGCTGACCACCCCGCGGTGCTTTGGTCCATCCTACATTGGCACTCACTGCCTGTCCTAATTCAGACCCTCCGATTCACACCACCCCGTGATGTTTTTCTCACTTCTACTAGTGAATGTAATGTAACACACACCCATACCATTCGCACCACCCCGTGATGTTTTTCTCACTCCTACTAGTGAATGTAATGTAACACACACCCATACAATGCGCACCATCCGGTGATGTTTTTCTCACTCCTACTAGTGAATGTAATGTAACACAAACCCATACAATGCGTACCACCTTGCGATGTTTTTCAGAAACCTATCCTACTTTGCCACTGCATGTTCCCTGACCTCCCCATGCTGACCACCCCGTGGTGCTTTTCTCCATCCTACATTGCCACTCACTGCCTATCCTAATTCAGACCCTCCGATTCACACCACCCCGTGATATTTTTCTCACTCCTACTAGTGAATGTAATGTAACACACACTCATAAAATTCGCACCACCCCGTGATGTTTTTCTCACTCCTACTGGTGAATGTAATGTAACACACACCCAAACAATGCGCACCACCCCGCGATGTTTTTCAGAAACCTATCCTACATTGCCACTGCATGTTCCCTGACCTCCCCATGCTGACCACCCCGCGGTGTTTTCTCCATCCTACATTGCCACTCACTGCCTATCCTAATTCAGACCCTCCGATTCACGCCACCCCGTGATGTTTTTCTCACTCCTATTAGTGAATGAAATGTAACACACTCCCATACAATGCGCACCACCCCGCGATGATTTTCAGATATCTATCCTACATTGCCACTGCATGTACCCTGACCTCCCCATGCTGACCACCTCGCGGTGCTTTTCTCCATCCTACAGTGCCACTCACTGCCTAGCCTAATTCAGACTCTCCGATTCACAACACCCCCTGATGTTTTTCTCACTCCTAGTAGTGAATGTAATGTAACACACACCCATACAATGCGCACCACCCCGTGATGTTTTTCTCACTCCTAGTAGTGAATGTAATGTAACACACACCCATGCAATGCGCACCACCCCGTGATATTTTTCTCACTCCTACTAGTGAATGTAATGTAACACACACCCATACAATGCGCACCACCCCGCGATGTTTTTCAGAAACCTATCCTACATTGCCACTGCATGTTCCCTGACCTCCCCATGCTGATCACCCCACGGTGCTTTTCTCCATCCTACATTGCCACTCACTGCCTATCCTAATTCAGACCCTCGAATTCACACCACCCCGTGATATTTTCCTCACTCCCACTAGTGAATGTAATGTAACACACACCCATACAATTCGCAGCACACCGTGATGTTTTGCAGAAACCTATCCTACATTGCCACTGCATGTACCCTGACCTCCCCATGCTGACCACCTCGCAGTGCTTTTCTCCATCCTACATTGCCACTCACTGCCTATCCTAATTCAGACTCTCCGATTCACACCACCCCGTGATGTTTTTC
This sequence comes from Cavia porcellus, assembly GCF_034190915.1. Classification (NCBI taxonomy): domain Eukaryota; kingdom Metazoa; phylum Chordata; class Mammalia; order Rodentia; family Caviidae; genus Cavia; species Cavia porcellus. The sequence continues at coordinate 77,020 of NW_026947491.1, forward strand.
TCACTCCTAGTAGCGAATGTAATGTAACACACACCCATACAAGGCGCACCACCCCGTGATGTTTTTCTCACTCCTAGTAGTGAATGTAATGTAACACACACCCATGCAATGCGCATCATCCCGTGATGTTTTTCTCAATCCTACTAGTGAATGTAATGTAACACACACCCATACAATGTGCACCACCCCGCGATGTTTTTCAGGAACCTATCCTACATTGCCACTGCATGTTCCCTGACCTCCCCATGCAGATCACCCCGCGGTGCTTTTCTCCATCCTACATTGCCACTCACTGCCTATCCTAATTCAGACCCTCGAATTCACACCGCCGCGTGATGTTTTCCTCACTCCCACTAGTGAATGTAATGTAACACACACCCATACAATTCGCAGCACACCGTGATGTTTTGCAGAAACCTATCCTACATTGCCACTGAATGTACCCTGACCTCCCCATGCTGACCACCTCGCAGTGCTTTTCTCCATCCTACATTGCCACTCACTGCCTATCCTAATTCAGACTCTCCGATTCACACCACCCCGTGATGTTTTTCTCACTCCTAGTAGCGAATGTAATGTAACACACACCCATACAATGCACACCACCCCGCGTTGTTTTTCAGAAATCTATCCTACATTGCCACTGCTTGTTCCCTGACCTCCCCATGCTGACCACCCCGCTGTGCTTTTCTCCACCCTACATTGCCACTCACTGCCTATCCTAATTCAGACCCTCCGATTCACACCACCCCGTGATGTTTTTCTCACTGCTACTAGTGAATGTAATGTAACACACACCCATAAAATTCGCACCACCCCGTGATGTTTTTCAGAAACCTATCCTACATTGCCACTGCATGTACCCTGACCTCCCCATGCTGACCACCTCGCGGTGCTTTTCTCCATCCTACATTGCCACTCACTGCCTATCCTAATTCAGACTCTCCGATGCAAACCACCCCGTGATGTTTTTCTCACTCCTAGTAGTGAATGTAATGTAACACACACCCATACAATGCGCACCACCCCGTGATGTTTTTCTCACTCCTAGTAGTGAATGTAATGTAACACACACCCATGCAATGCGCACCACCCCGTGATGTTTTTCTCACTCCTACTAGTGAATGTAATGTAACACACACCCATACAATGCGCACCACCCCGTGATGTTTTTCAGAAACCTATCCTACATTGCCACTGCATGTGCCCTGACCTCCCTATGCTGACCACCCCGCGGTGTTTTCTCCATCTTACATTGCCACTCACTGCCTATCCTAATTCAGACCCTCCGATTCACACCACCCCGTGATGTTTTTCTCACTCCCACTAGTGAATGTAATGTAACACACACCCATACAATGCGCACCACCCCGTGATGTTTTTCTCACTCCTACTAGTGAATGTAATGTAACACACACCCATACAATGCGCACCACCCCGTGATGTTTTTCTCACTCCTAGTAGTGAATATAATGTAACACACACCCATGCAATGCGCACCACCCCGTGATGTTTTTCTCAATCCTACTAGTGAATGTAATGTAACACACACCCATACAATGCGCACCACCCCGCGATGTTTTTCAGAAACCTATCCTACATTGCCACTGCATGTTCCCTGACCTCCCCATGCTGACCACCCCGTGGTGCTTTTCTCCATCCTACATTGCCACTCACTGCCTATCCTAATTCAGACCCTCCGATTCACACCACCCCGTGATGTTTTTCTCACTCCTACTAGTGAATGTAATGTAACACACACCCATACAATGCGCACAACCCCGTGATGTTTTTCTCACTCCTACTAGGGAATGTAATGTTACAAACACCCATACAATGCGCACCACCCCGTGATGTTTTTCTCACTCCTACTAGTGAATGTAATGTAACACACACCCATACAATGCGCACCACCCTGCGAAGTTTTTCAGAAACCTATCCTACATTGCCACTGCATGTTCCCTGACCTCCCCATGCTGACCACCCCGCGGTGCTTTGGTCCATCCTACATTGCCACTCACTGCCTATCCTAATTCAGACCCTCCGATTCACACCACCCCGTGATGTTTTTCTCACTTCTACTAGTGAATGCAATGGAACACACACCCATACAATTCGCACCACCCCGTGATGTTTTTCTCACTCCTACTAGTGAATGTAATGTAACACACACCCATACAATGCGCACCATCCCGTGAAGTTTTTCTCACTCCTACTAGTGAATGTAATGTAACACACACCCATACAATGCGCACCACCCCGCGATGTTTTTCAGAAACCTATCCTACATTGCCACTGCATGTTCCCTGACCTCCCCATGCTGACCACCCCGTGGTGCTTTTCTCCATCCTACATTGCCACTCACTGCCTATCCTAATTCAGACCCTCCGATTCACACCACCCCGTGATATTTTTCTCACTCCTACTAGTGAATGTAATGTAACACACACTCATAAAATTCGAACCACCCCGTGATGTTTTTCTCACTCCTACTAGTGAATGTAATGTAACACACACCCAAACAATGCGCACCACCCCGCGATGTTTTTCAGAAACCTATCCTACATTGCCACTGCATGTTCCCTGACCTCCCCATGCTGACCACCCCGCGGTGTTTTCTCCATCCTACATTGCCACTCACTGCCTATCCTAATTCAGACCCTCCGATTCACGCCACCCCGTGATGTTTTTCTCACTCCTATTAGTGAATGAAATGTAACACACACCCATACAATGCGCACCACCCCGCGATGATTTTCAGATATCTATCCTACATTGCCACTGCATGTACCCTGACCTCCCCATGCTGACCACCTCGCGGTGCTTTTCTCCATCCTACATTGCCACTCACTGCCTAGCCTAATTCAGACTCTCCGATTCACACCACCCCCTGATGTTTTTCTCACTCCTAGTAGTGAATGCAATGTAACACTCACCCATACAATGAGCACCACCCCGTGATGTTTTTCTCACTCCTAGTAGTGAATGTAATGTAACACACACCCATGCAATGCGCACCACCCCGTGATGTTTTTCTCACTCCTTCTAGTGAATGTAATGTAACACACACCCATACAATGCGCACCACCCCGCGATGTTTTTCAAAAAACCTATCCTACATTACCACTGCATGTTCCCTGACCTCCCCATGCTGATCACCCCGCGGTGCTTTTCTCCATCCTACATTGCCACTCACTGCCTATCCTAATTCAGACCCTCGAATTCACACCACCTCGTGATGTTTTCCTCACTCCCACTAGTGAATGTAATGTAACACACACCCATACAATTCGCAGCACACCGTGATGTTTTGCAGAAACCTATCCTACATTGCCACTGCATGTACCCTGACCTCCCCATGCTGACCACCTCGCAGTGCTTTTCTCCATCCTACATTGCCACTCACTACCTATCCTAATTCAGACTCTCCGATTCACACCACCCCGTGATGTTTTTCTCACTCCTAGTAGCGAATGTAATGTAACACACACCCATACAATGCGCACCACCCCGTGATGTTTTTCTCACTCCTAGTAGTGAATGTAATGTAACACACACCCATGCAATGCGCATCATCCCGTGATGTTTTTCTCACTCCTACTAGTGAATGTAATGTAACACACACCCATACAATGCGCACCACCCCGCGATGTATTTCAGAAACCTATCCTACATTGCCACTGCATGTTCCCTGACCTCCCCATGCTGATCACCCCGCGGTGCTTTTCTCCATCCTACATTGCCACTCACTGCCTATCCTAATTCAGACCCTCGAATTCACACCACCCCTTGATGTTTTCCTCACTCCCACTAGTGAATGTAATGTAACACACACCCATACAATTCGCAGCACACCGTGATGTTTTGCAGAAACCTATCCTACATTGCCACTGCATGTACCCTGACCTCCCCATGCTGACCACATCGCAGTGCTTTTCTCCATCCTACATTGCCACTCACTGCCTATCCTAATTCAGACTCTCCGATTCACGCCACCCCGTGATGTTTTTCTCACTCCTAGTAGCGAATGTAATGTAACACACACCCATACAATGCGCACCACCCCGTGATGTTTTTCTCACTCCTAGTAGTGAATGTAATGTAACACACACCCATGCAATGCGCACCACCCCGTGATGTTTTTCTCACTCCTACTAGTGAATGTAATGTAACACACACCCATACAATGCGCACCACCCCGTGATGTTTTTCAGAAACCTATCCTACATTGCCACTGCACGTTCCCTGACCTCCCTATGCTGACCACCCCGCGGTGTTTTCTCCATCTTACATTGCCACTCACTGCCTATCCTAATTCAGACCCTCCGATTCACACCACCCCGTGATGTTTTTCTCACTCCCACTAGTGAATGTAATGTAACACACACCCATACAATGCGCACCACCCCGTGATGTTTTTCTCACTCCTACTAGTGAATGTAATGTAACACACACCCATACAATGCGCACCACCCCGTGATGTTTTTCTCACTCCTAGTAGTGAATGTAATGTAACACACACCCATGCAATGCGCACCACCCCGTGATGTTTTTCTCAATCCTACTAGTGAATGTAATGTAACACACACCCATACAATGCGCACCACCCCGCGATGTTTTTCAGAAACCTATCCTACATTGCCACTGCATGTTCCCTGACCTCCCCATGCTGACCACCCCGTGGTGCTTTTCTCCATCCTACATTGCCACTCACTGCCTATCCTAATTCAGACCCTCCGATTCACACCACCCCGTGATGTTTTTCTCACTCCTACTAGTGAATGTAATGTAACACACACCCATACAATGCGCACAACCCCGTGATGTTTTTCTCACTCCTACTAGGGAATGTAATGTTACAAACACCCATACAATGCGCACCACCCCGTGATGTTTTTCTCACTCCTACTAGTGAATGTAATGTAACACACACCCATACAATGCGCACCACCCTGCGAAGTTTTTCAGAAACCTATCCTACATTGCCACTGCATGTTCCCTGACCTCCCCATGCTGACCACCCCGCGGTGCTTTGGTCCATCCTACATTGCCACTCACTGCCTATCCTAATTCAGACCCTCCGATTCACACCACCCCGTGATGTTTTTCTCACTCCTAGTAGTGAATGTAATGTAACACACACCCATGCAATGCGCACCACCCCGTGATGTTTTTCTCACTCCTACTAGTGAATGTAATGTAACACACACCCATACAATGCGCACCACCCCGCGATGTTTTTCAGAAACCTATCCTACATTGCCACTGCATGTTCCCTGACCTCCCCATGCTGACCACCCCGTGGTGCTTTTCTCCATCCTACATTGCCACTCACTGCCTATCCTAATTCAGACCCTCCGATTCACACCACCCCGTGATATTTTTCTCACTCCTACTAGTGAATGTAATGTAACACACACTCATAAAATTCGAACCACCCCGTGATGTTTTTCTCACTCCTACTAGTGAATGTAATGTAACACACACCCAAACAATGCGCACCACCCCGCGATGTTTTTCAGAAACCTATCCTACATTGCCACTGCATGTTCCCTGACCTCCCCATGCTGACCACCCCGCGGTGTTTTCTCCATCCTACATTGCCACTCACTGCCTATCCTAATTCAGACCCTCCGATTCACGCCACCCCGTGATGTTTTTCTCACTCCTATTAGTGAATGAAATGTAACACACACCCATACAATGCGCACCACCCCGCGATGATTTTCAGATATCTATCCTACATTGCCACTGCATGTACCCTGACCTCCCCATGCTGACCACCTCGCGGTGCTTTTCTCCATCCTACATTGCCACTCACTGCCTAGCCTAATTCAGACTCTCCGATTCACACCACCCCCTGATGTTTTTCTCACTCCTAGTAGTGAATGCAATGTAACACTCACCCATACAATGCGCACCACCCCGTGATGTTTTTCTCACTCCTAGTAGTGAATGTAATGTAACACACACCCATGCAATGCGCACCACCCCGTGATGTTTTTCTCACTCCTTCTAGTGAATGTAATGTAACACACACCCATACAATGCGCACCACCCCGCGATGTTTTTCAAAAAACCTATCCTACATTGCCACTGCATGTTCCCTGACCTCCCCATGCTGATCACCCCGCGGTGCTTTTCTCCATCCTACATTGCCACTCACTGCCTATCCTAATTCAGACCCTCGAATTCACACCACCCCGTGATGTTTTCCTCACTCCCACTAGTGAATGTAATGTAACACACACCCATACAATTCGCAGCACACCGTGATGTTTTGCAGAAACCTATCCTACATTGCCACTGCATGTACCCTGACCTCCCCATGCTGACCACCTCGCAGTGCTTTTCTCCATCCTACATTGCCACTCACTACCTATCCTAATTCAGACTCTCCGATTCACACCACCCCGTGATGTTTTTCTCACTCCTAGTAGCGAATGTAATGTAACACACACCCATACAATGCGCACCACCCCGTGATGTTTTTCTCACTCCTAGTAGTGAATGTAATGTAACACACACCTATGCAATGCGCATCATCCCGTGATGTTTTTCTCACTCCTACTAGTGAATGTAATGTAACACACACCCATACAATGCGCACCACCCCGCGATGTTTTTCAGAAACCTATCCTACATTGCCACTGCATGTTCCCTGACCTCCCCATGCTGATCACCCCGCGGTGCTTTTCTCCATCCTACATTGCCACTCACTGCCTATCCTAATTCAGACCCTCGAATTCACACCACCCCTTGATGTTTTCCTCACTCCCACTAGTGAATGTAATGTAACACACACCCATACAATTCGCAGCACACCGTGATGTTTTGCAGAAACCTATCCTACATTGCCACTGCATGTACCCTGACCTCCCCATGCTGACCACATCGCAGTGCTTTTCTCCATCCTACATTGCCACTCACTGCCTATCCTAATTCAGACTCTCCGATTCACGCCACCCCGTGATGTTTTTCTCACTCCTAGTAGCGAATGTAATGTAACACACACCCATACAATGCGCACCACCCCGTGATGTTTTTCTCACTCCTAGTAGTGAATGTAATGTAACACACACCCATTCAATGCGCATCATCCCGTGATGTTTTTCTCACTCCCACTAGTGAATGTAATGTAACCCACACCCATACAATGCGCACCAACCCGCGATGTTTTTCAGAAACCTATCCTACATTGCCACTGCATGTTCCCTGACCTCCCCATGCTGACCACCTCGCGGTGCTTTTCTCCATCCTACATTGCCACTCACTGCCTATCCTAATTCAGACACTCCGATTCACACCACCCCGTGATGTTTTTCTCACTCCTACTAGTGAATGTAATGTAACACACACCCATACAATGCGCACAACCCCGTGATGTTTTTCTCACTCCTACTAGTGAATGTAATGTTACACACACCCATACAATGCGCACCACCCTGTGATGTTTTTCGCACTCCTACTAGTGAATGTAATGTAACACACACCCATACAATGCGCCCCACCCCGTGATGATTTCCTCACTCCTACTAGTGAATGTAATGTAACACACACCCATACAATGCGCACCACCCCGTGATGTTTTTCTCACTCCTACTAGTGAATGTAATGTAACACACACCGATGAAATGCACACCACCCTGCAATGTTTTTCAGAAACCTATCCTACATTGCCACTGCATGTTCCCTGACCTCCCCATGCTGACCACCCCGCGGTGCTTTTCTCCATCCTACATTGCCACTCACTGCCTATCCTAATTCAGACACTCCGATTCACACCACCCCGTGATGTTTTTCTCACTCCTACTAGTGAATGTAATGTAACACACACCCATAGAATGCGCACCACCCCGTGATGTTTTTCTCACACCTACTAGTGAATGTAATGTAACACACACCCATACAATGCGCACCACCCCGCGTTGTGTTTCAGAAATCTATCCTACATTGCCACTGCTTGTTCCCTGACCTCCCCATGCTGACCACCCCGCTGTGCTTTTCTCCACCCTACATTGCCACTCACTGCCTATCCTAATTCAGACCCTCCGATTCACACCACCCTGTGATGTTTTTCTCACTGCTACTAGTGAATGTAATGTAACACACACCCATACAATTCGCACCACCCCGTGATGTTTTTCAGAAACCTATCCTACATTGCCACTGCATGTACCCTAACCTCCCCATGCTGACCACCTCGCGGTGCTTTTCTCCATCCTACATTGCCACTCACTGCCTATCCTAATTCAGACTCTCCGATGCAAACCACCCCGTGATGTTTTTCTCACTCCTAGTAGTGAATGTAATGTAACACACACCCATACAATGCGCACCACACCGTGATGTTTTTCTCACTCCTAGTAGTGAATGTAATGTAACACACACACATGCAATGCGCACCACCCCGTGATGTTTTTCTCACTCCTACTAGTGAATGTAATGTAACACACACCCATACAATGCGCACCACCCCGTGATGTTTTTCAGAAACCTATCCTACATTGCCACTGCATGTTCCCTGACCTCCCTATGATGACCACCCCGCGGTGTTTTCTCCATCTTACATTGCCACTCACTGCCTATCCTAATTCAGACCCTCCGATTCACACCACCCCGTGATGTTTTTCTCACTCCCACTAGTGAATGTAATGTAACACACACTCATACAATGCGCACCACCCCGTGAAGTTTTTCTCACTCCTACTAGTGAATGTAATGTAACACACACCCATACAATGCGCACCACCCCGTGATGTTTTTCTCACTCCTAGTAGTGAATGTAATGTAACAATCACCCATGCAATGCGCACCACCCCGTGATGTTTTTCTCAATCCTACTAGTGAATGTAATGTAACACACACCCATACAATGCGCACCACCCCGCGATGTTTTTCAGAAACCTATCCTACATTGCCACTGCATGTTCCCTGACCGCCCCATGCTGACCACCCCGTGGTGCTTTTCTCCATCCTACATTGCCACTCACTGCCTATCGTAATTCAGACCCTCCGATTCACACCACCCCGTGATGTTTTTCTCACTCCTACTAGTGAATGTAATGTAACACACACCCATACAATGCGCACAACCCTGTGATGTTTTTCTCACTCCTACTAGGGAATGTAATGTTACAAACACCCATACAATGCGCACCACCCCGTGATGTTTTTCTCACTGCTACTAGTGAATGTAATGTAACACACACCCATACAATGCGCACCACCCCGCGATGTTTTTCAGAAACCTATCCTACATTGCCACTGCATGTTCCCTGACCTCCCCATGCTGATCACCCCGTGGTGCTTTTCTCCATCCTACATTGCCACTCACTGCCTATCCTAATTCAGACCCTCGAATTCACACCACCCCGTGATGTTTTCCTCACTCCCACTAGTGAATGTAATGTAACACACACCCATACAATTCGCAGCACACCGTGATGTTTTTCAGAAACCTATCCTACATTGCCACTGCATGTTCCCTGACCGCCCCATGCTGACCACCCCGTGGTGCTTTTCTCCATCCTACATTGCCACTCACTGCCTATCGTAATTCAGACCCTCCGATTCACACCACCCCGTGATGTTTTTCTCACTCCTAGTAGCGAATGTAATGTAACACACACCCATACAATGCGCACCACCCCGTGATGTTTTTCTCACTCCTAGTAGTGAATGTAATGTAACACACACCCATGCAATGCGCATCATCCCGTGATGTTTTTCTCAATCCTACTAGTGAATGTAATGTAACACACACCCATACAATGCGCACCACCCCGCGATGTTTTTCAGAAACCTATCCTACATTGCCACTGCATGTTCCCTGACCTCCCCATGCTGACCACCTCGCGGTGCTTTTCTCCATCCTACATTGCCACTCACTGCCTATCCTAATTCAGAACCTCCGATTCACACCACCCCGTGATGTTTTTCTCACTCCTACTAGTGAATGTAATGTAACACACACCCATACAATGCGCACAACCCCGTGATGTTTTTCTCACTCCTAATAGTGAATGTAATGTTACACAACCCATACAATGCGCACCACCCTGTGATGTTTTTCTCACTCCTACTAGTGAATGTAATGTAACACACACCCATACAATGCGCCCCACCCCGTGATGATTTCCTCACTCCTACTAGTGAATGTAATGTAACACACACCCATACAATGCGCACCACCCCGTGATGTTTTTCTCACTCCTACTAGTGAATGTAATGTAACACACACCGATGAAATGCACACCACCCTGCAATGTTTTTCAGAAACCTATCCTACATTGCCACTGCATGTTCCCTGACCTCCCCATGCTGACCACCCCGCGGTGCTTTTCTCCATCCTACATTGCCACTCACTGCCTATCCTAATTCAGACACTCCGATTCACAGCACCCCGTGATGTTTTTCTCACTCCTACTAGTGAATGTAATGTAACACACACCCATAGAATGCGCACCACCCCGCGTTGTTTTTCAGAAATCTATCCTACATTGCCACTGCTTGTTCCCTGACCTCCCCATGCTGACCACCCCGCTGTGCTTTTCTCCACCCTACATTGCCACTCACTGCCTATCCTAATTCAGACCCTCCGATTCACACCACCCCGTGATGTTTTTCTCACTGCTACTAGTGAATGTAATGTAACACACACCCATACAATTCGCACCACCCCGTGATGTTTTTCAGAAACCTATCCTACATTGCCACTGCATGTACCCTGACCTCCCCATGCTGACCACCTCGCGGTGCTTTTCTCCATCCTACATTGCCACTCACTGCCTATCCTAATTCAGACTCTCCGATGCAAACCACCCCGTGATGTTTTTCTCACTCCTAGTAGTGAATGTAATGTAACACACACCCATACAATGCGCACCACCCCGTGATGATTTTCTCACTCCTAGTAGTGAATGTAATGTAACATACACCCATGCAATGCGCACCACCCCGTGATGTTTTTCTCACTCCTACTAGTGAATGTAATGTAACACACACCCATACAATGCGCACCACCCCGTGATGTTTTTCAGAAACCTATCCTACATTGCCACTGCATGTTCCCTGACCTCCCTATGCTGACCACCCCGCGGTGTTTTCTCCATCTTACATTGCCACTCACTGCCTATCCTAATTCAGACCCTCCGATTCACACCACCCCGAGATGTTTTTCTCACTCCCACTAGTGAATGTAATGTAACACACACCCATACAATGCGCACCACCCCGTGATGTTTTTCTCACTCCTACTAGTGAATGTAATGTAACACACACCCATACAATGCGCACCACCCCGTGATGTTTTTCTCACTCCTAGTAGTGAATGTAATGTAACACACACCCATGCAATGCGCACCACCCCGTGATGTTTTTCTCAATCCTACTAGTGAATGTAATGTAACACACACCCATACAATGCGCACCACCCCGCGATGATTTTCAGAAACCTATCCTACATTGCCACTGCATGTACCCTGACCTCCCCATGCTGACCACCTCGCGGTGCTTTTCTCCATCCTACATTGCCACTCACTGCCTATCCTAATTCAGACTCTCCGATTCACACCACCCCCTGATGTTTTTCTCACTCCTATTAGTGAATGTAATGTAACACACACCCATACAATGCGCACCACCCCGTGATGTTTTTCTCACTCCTAGTAGTGAATGTAATGTAACACACACCCATGCAATGCGCACCACCCCGTGATGTTTTTCTCACTCCTACTAGTGAATGTAATGTAACACACACCCATACAATTCGCACCACCCCGCGATGTTTTTCAGAAACCTATCCTACATTGCCACTGCATGTTCCCTGACCTCCCCATGCTGACCACCCCGCGGTGCTTTTCTCCATCCTACATTGCCACTCACTGCCTATCCTAATTCAGACACTCGAATTCACACCACCCCGTGATGTTTTTCTCACTCCTACTAGTGAATGTAATGTGACACACACCCATACAATTCGCACCACCCCGTGATGTTTTTCAGAATCCTATCCTACATTGCCACTGCATGTACCCTGACCTCCCCATGCTCACCACCTCGCGGTGCTTTTCTCCATCCTACATTGCCACGAACTGCCTATCCTAATTGAGACTCTCCAATTCACACCACCCTGTGATGTTTTTCTCACTCCTAGTAGTGAATGTAATGTAACACACACCCATAAAATGCGCACCACCCCGTGATGTTTTTCTCACTCCTAGTAGTGAATGTAATGTAACACACACCCATGCAATGCGCACCACCCCGTGATGTTTTTCTCACTCCTAGTAGTGAATGTAATGTAACACACACCCATAAAATGCGCACCACCCCGTGATGATTTTCTCAATCCTACTAGTGAATGTAATGTAACACAAACCCATACAATGCGCACAACCCCGTGATCTTTTTCTCACTCCTACTAGTGAATGTAATGTTACACACACACATACAATGCGCACCACCCTGTGATGTTTTTCTCACTCCTACTAGTGAATGTAATGTAACACACACCCATACAATGTGCACCACCCCGTGATGATTTTCTCACTCCTACTATTGAATGTAATGTAACACACACCCATACAGTGCGCACCACCCCGTGATGTTTTTCTCAAAAATACTAGTGAATGTAATGTAACACACACCCATGCAATGCACACCACCCCGCAATGTTTTTCAGAAACCTATCCTACATTGCCACAGCATGTTCCCTTACCTCCCCATGCTGACCACGCCGCGGTGCTTTTCGCCATCCTACATTGCCACTCACTGCCTATCCTAATTCAGACCCTCCGATTCACACCACCCCGTGATGTTTTTCTCACTCCTACTAGTGAATGTAATGTAACACACACCCATACAATTCGCACCACCCCGTGATGTTTTTCTCACTCCTACTAGTGAATGTAATGTAACACACACCCATACAATGCGCACCACCCCGTGATGTTTTTCTCACTCCTACTAGTGAATGTAATGTAACACAAACCCATACAATGCGCACCACCCCGCGATGTTTTTCAGAAACCTATCCTACATTGCCACTGCATGTTCCCTGACCTCCCCATGCTGACCACCCCGTGGTGCTTTTCTCCATCCTACATTGCCACTCACTGCCTATCCTAATTCAGACCCTCCGATTCACACCACCCCGTGATATTTTTCTCCCTCCTACTAGTGAATGTAATGTAACACACACCCATACAATGCGCACCACCCCGTGATGTTTTTCTCACTCCTAGTAGTGAATGCAAGGTAACACACACCCATGCAATGCGCACCACCCCATGAAGTTTATCTCACTCCTACTAGTGAATGTAATGTAACACACACCCATACAATGCGCACCACCCCGCGATGTTTTTCAGAAACCTATCCTACTTTGCCACGGCATGTTCCCTTACCTCCCCATGCTGACCACCCCGCGGTGCTTTTCACCATCCTACATTGCCACTCACGGCCTATCCTAATTCAGACCCTCCGATTCACACCACCGCGTGATGTTTTTCCCACTCCTACTAGTGAATGTAATGTAACACACACCCATACAATGCGCACCACCCCGTGATGTTTTTCTCACTCCTATTAGTGAATGTAAAGTAACACACACCCATACAATGCGCACCACCCCGCGATGTTTTTCAGAAACCTATCCTACATTGCCACTGCTTGTTCCCTGACCTCCCCATGCTGACCACCCCGCTGTGCTTTTCTCCATCCTACATTGCCACTCACTGCCTATCCTAATTCAGACCCTCCGGTTCACACCACCCCATGATGTTTTTCTCACTCCTACTAGTGAATGTAATGTAACACACACCCATACAATGCGCACCACCCCGCGATGTTTTTCAGAAACCTATCCTACATTGCCACTGCATGTACCCTGACCTCCCCATGCTGACCACCTCGCGGTGCTTTTCTCCATCCTACATTGCCACTCACTGCCTATCCTAATTCAGACTCTCCGATTCACACCACCCCCTGATGTTTTTCTCACTCCTAGTAGTGAATGTAATGTAACACACACTCATAAAATTCGCACCACCCTTTTATGTTTTTCTAACTCCTACTAGTGAATGTAATGTAACACACACGCAAACAATGCGCACCACCCCGCGATGTTTTTCAGAAACCTATCCTACATTGCCACTGCATGTTCCCTGACCTCCCCATGCTGAACACCCCGCGGTGCTTTTCTCCATCCTACATTGCCACTCACCGCCTATCCTAATTCAGACCCTCCGATTCACACCACCCCGTGATGTTTTTCCCACTCCTACTAGTGAATGTAATGTAACACACACCCATACAATGCGTACCACCCCGTGATGTTTTTCTCACTCCTAGTAGTGAATGTAATGTAACACACACCCATGCAATGCGCACCACCCCGTGATGTTTTTCTCACTCCTACTAGTGAATGTAATGTAACACACACCCATACAATGCGCACCACCCCGTGATGTTTTTCAGAAACCTATCCTACATTGCCACTGCATGTTCCCTGACCTCCCTGTGCTGACCACCCAGCGGTGTTTTCTCCATCCTACATTGCCACTCACTGCCTATCCTAATTCAGACCCTCCGATTCACACCACCCCGTGATGTTTTTCTCACTCCTACTAGTGAATGTAATGTAACACACACCCATACAATGCACACCACCCCGCGATGATTTTCAGAAACCTATCCTACATTGCCACTGCATGTACCCTGACCTCCCCATGCTAACCACCTCGCGGTGCTTTTCTCCATCCTACATTGCCACTCACTGCCTATCCTAATTCAGACCCTCCGATTCACACCAGCCCCTGATGTTTTTCTCCCTCCTAGTAGTGAATGTAATGTAACACACACCCATACCATGCGCACCACCCCGTGATGTTTTTCTCACTCCTACTAGTGAATGTAATGTTACACACACACATGCAATGCGCACCACCCCGTGATGTTTTTCTCACTCCTACTAGTGAATGTAATGTTACACACACACATACAATGCGCACCACCCTGTGATGTTTTTCTCACTCCTACTAGTGAATGTAATGTAACACACACCCATACAATGCGCACCACCCCGTGATGTTTTTCTCACTCCTATTAGTGAATGTAATGTAACACACACCCATACAATGCGCACCACCCCGCGATCTTTTTCAGAAACCTATCCTACATTGCCATTGCTTGTTCCCTGACCTCCCCATGCTGACCACCCCGCTGTGCTTTTCTCCATCCTACATTGCAACTCACTGCCTATCCTAATTCAGACCCTCCGATTCACACCACCCCATGATGTTTTTCTCACTCCTACTAGTGAATGTAATGTAACACACACCCATACAATGCGCACCACCCCGCGACGTTTTTCAGAAACCTATCCTACATTGCCACTGCATGTACCGTGACCTCCCCATGCTGACCACCTCGCGGTGCTTTTCTCCATCCTACATTGCCACTCATTGCCTATCCTAATTCAGACTCTCCGATTCACATCACCCCCTGATGTTTTTCTCACTCCTAGTAGTGAATGTAATGTAACACACACCCATACAATGCGCACCACCCCGTGATGTTTTTCTCACTCCTAGTAGTGAATGCAATGCAACACACACCCATGCAATGCGCACCAGCCCGTGATGTTTATCTCACTCCTACTAGTGAATGTAATTTAACACACACCCATACAATGCGCACCACCCCGCGATGTTTTTCAGAAACCTATCCTACATTGCCAATGCATGTTCCCTGACCTCCCCATGCTGACCACCCCGCGGTGCTTTGGTCCATCCTACATTGGCACTCACTGCCTGTCCTAATTCAGACCCTCCGATTCACACCACCCCGTGATGTTTTTCTCACTTCTACTAGTGAATGTAATGTAACACACACCCATACCATTCGCACCACCCCGTGATGTTTTTCTCACTCCTACTAGTGAATGTAATGTAACACACACCCATACAATGCGCACCATCCGGTGATGTTTTTCTCACTCCTACTAGTGAATGTAATGTAACACAAACCCATACAATGCGTACCACCTTGCGATGTTTTTCAGAAACCTATCCTACATTGCCACTGCATGTTCCCTGACCTCCCCATTCTGACCACCCCGTGGTGCTTTTCTCCATCCTACATTGCCACTCACTGCCTATCCTAATTCAGACCCTCCGATTCACACCACCCCGTGATATTTTTCTCACTCCTACTAGTGAATGTAATGTAACACACACTCATAAAATTCGCACCACCCCGTGATGTTTTTCTCACTCCTACTGGTGAATGTAATGTAACACACACCCAAACAATGCGCACCACCCCGCGATGTTTTTCAGAAACCTATCCTACATTGCCACTGCATGTTCCCTGACCTCCCCATGCTGACCACCCCGCGGTGTTTTCTCCATCCTACATTGCCACTCACTGCCTATCCTAATTCAGACCCTCCGATTCACGCCACCCCGTGATGTTTTTCTCACTCCTATTAGTGAATGAAATGTAACACACACCCATACAATGCGCACCACCCCGTGATGTTTTTCTCACTCCTAGTAGTGAATGTAATGTAACACACACCCATGCAATGCGCACCACCCCGTGATGTTTTTCTCACTCCTACTAGTGAATGTAATGTAACACACACCCATACAATGCGCACCACCCCGCGATGTTTTTCAGAAACCTATCCTACATTGCCACTGCATGTTCCCTGACCTCCCCATGCTGATCACCCCACGGTGCTTTTCTCCATCCTACATTGCCACTCACTGCCTATCCTAATTCAGACCCTCGAATTCACACCACCCCGTGATATTTTCCTCACTCCCACTAGTGAATGTAATGTAACACACACCCATACAATTCGCAGCACACCGTGATGTTTTGCAGAAACCTATCCTACATTGCCACTGCATGTACCCTGACCTCCCCATGCTGACCACCTCGCAGTGCTTTTCTCCATCCTACATTGCCACTCACTGCCTATCCTAATTCAGACTCTCCGATTCACACCACCCCGTGATGTTTTTCTCACTCCTAGTAGCGAATGTAATGTAACACACACCCATACAAGGCGCACCACCCCGTGATGTTTTTCTCACTCCTAGTAGTGAATGTAATGTAACACACACCCATGCAATGCGCATCATCCCGTGATGTTTTTCTCAATCCTACTAGTGAATGTAATGTAACACACACCCATACAATGTGCACCACCCCGCGATGTTTTTCAGGAACCTATCCTACATTGCCACTGCATGTTCCCTGACCTCCCCATGCTGATCACCCCGCGGTGCTTTTCTCCATCCTACATTGCCACTCACTGCCTATCCTAATTCAGACCCTCGAATTCACACCACCGCGTGATGTTTTCCTCACTCCCACTAGTGAATGTAATGTAACACACACCCATACAATTCGCAGCACACCCTGATGTTTTGCAGAAACCTATCCTACATTGCCACTGAATGTACCCTGACCTCCCCATGCTGACCACCTCGCAGTGCTTTTCTCCATCCTACATTGCCACTCACTGCCTATCCTAATTCAGACTCTCCGATTCACACCACCCCGTGATGTTTTTCTCACTCCTAGTAGCGAATGTAATGTAACACACACCCATACAATGCACACCACCCCGCGTTGTTTTTCAGAAATCTATCCTACATTGCCACTGCTTGTTCCCTGACCTCCCCATGCTGACCACCCCGCTGTGCTTTTCTCCACCCTACATTGCCACTCACTGCCTATCCTAATTCAGACCCTCCGATTCACACCACCCCGTGATGTTTTTCTCACTGCTACTAGTGAATGTAATGTAACACACACCCATAAAATTCGCACCACCCCGTGATGTTTTTCAGAAACCTATCCTACATTGCCACTGCATGTACCCTGACCTACCCATGCTGACCACCTCGCGGTGCTTTTCTCCATCCTACATTGCCACTCACTGCCTATCCTAATTCAGACTCTCCGATGCAAACCACCCCGTGATGTTTTTCTCACTCCTAGTAGTGAATGTAATGTAACACACACCCATACAATGCGCACCACCCCGTGATGTTTTTCTCACTCCTAGTAGTGAATGTAATGTAACACACACCCATGCAATGCGCACCACCCCGTGATGTTTTTCTCACTCCTACTAGTGAATGTAATGTAACACACACCCATACAATGCGCACCACCCCGTGATGTTTTTCAGAAACCTATCCTACATTGCCACTGCATGTTCCCTGACCTCCCTATGCTGACCACCCCGCGGTGTTTTCTCCATCTTACATTGCCACTCACTGCCTATCCTAATTCAGACCCTCCGATTCACACCACCCCGTGATGTTTTTCTCACTCCCACTAGTGAATGTAATGTAACACACACCCATACAATGCGCACCACCCCGTGATGTTTTTCTCACTCCTACTAGTGAATGTAATGTAACACACACCCATACAATGCGCACCACCCCGTGATGTTTTTCTCACTCCTAGTAGTGAATATAATGTAACACACACCCATGCAATGCGCACCACCCCGTGATGTTTTTCTCAATCCTACTAGTGAATGTAATGTAACACACACCCATACAATGCGCACCACCCCGCGATGTTTTTCAGAAACCTATCCTACATTGCCACTGCATGTTCCCTGACCTCCCCATGCTGACCACCCCGTGGTGCTTTTCTCCATCCTACATTGCCACTCACTGCCTATCCTAATTCAGACCCTCCGATTCACACCACCCCGTGATGTTTTTCTCACTCCTACTAGTGAATGTAATGTAACACACACCCATACAATGCGCACAACCCCGTGATGTTTTTCTCACTCCTACTAGGGAATGTAATGTTACAAACACCCATACAATGCGCACCACCCCGTGATGTTTTTCTCACTCCTACTAGTGAATGTAATGTAACACACACCCATACAATGCGCACCACCCTGCGAAGTTTTTCAGAAACCTATCCTACATTGCCACTGCATGTTCCCTGACCTCCACATGCTGACCACCCCGCGGTGCTTTGGTCCATCCTACATTGCCACTCACTGCCTATCCTAATTCAGACCCTCCGATTCACACCACCCCGTGATGTTTTTCTCACTTCTACTAGTGAATGCAATGGAACACACACCCATACAATTCGCACCACCCCGTGATGTTTTTCTCACTCCTACTAGTGAATGTAATGTAACACACACCCATACAATGCGCACCATCCCGTGAAGTTTTTCTCACTCCTACTAGTGAATGTAATGTAACACACACCCATACAATGCGCACCACCCCGCGATGTTTTTCAGAAACCTATCCTACATTGCCACTGCATGTTCCCTGACCTCCCCATGCTGACCACCCCGTGGTGCTTTTCTCCATCCTACATTGCCACTCACTGCCTATCCTAATTCAGACCCTCCGATTCACACCACCCCGTGATATTTTTCTCACTCCTACTAGTGAATGTAATGTAACACACATTCATAAAATTCGAACCACCCCGTGATGTTTTTCTCACTCCTACTAGTGAATGTAATGTAACACACACCCAAACAATGCGCACCACCCCGCGATGTTTTTCAGAAACCTATCCTACATTGCCACTGCATGTTCCCTGACCTCCCCATGCTGACCACCCCGCGGTGTTTTCTCCATCCTACATTGCCACTCACTGCCTATCCTAATTCAGACCCTCCGATTCACGCCACCCCGTGATGTTTTTCTCACTCCTATTAGTGAATGAAATGTAACACACACCCATACAATGCGCACCACCCCGCGATGATTTTCAGATATCTATCCTACATTGCCACTGCATGTACCCTGACCTCCCCATGCTGACCACCTCGCGGTGCTTTTCTCCATCCTACATTGCCACTCACTGCCTAGCCTAATTCAGACTCTCCGATTCACACCACCCCCTGATGTTTTTCTCACTCCTAGTAGTGAATGCAATGTAACACTCACCCATACAATGCGCACCACCCCGTGATGTTTTTCTCACTCCTAGTAGTGAATGTAATGTAACACACACCCATGCAATGCGCACCACCCCGTGATGTTTTTCTCACTCCTTCTAGTGAATGTAATGTAACACACACCCATACAATGCGCACCACCCCGCGATGTTTTTCAAAAAACCTATCCTACATTGCCACTGCATGTTCCCTGACCTCCCCATGCTGATCACCCCGCGGTGCTTTTCTCCATCCTACATTGCCACTCACTGCCTATCCTAATTCAGACCCTCGAATTCACACCACCCCGTGATGTTTTCCTCACTCCCACTAGTGAATGTAATGTAACACACACCCATACAATTCGCAGCACACCGTGATGTTTTGCAGAAACCTATCCTACATTGCCACTGCATGTACCCTGACCTCCCCATGCTGACCACCTCGCAGTGCTTTTCTCCATCCTACATTGCCACTCACTACCTATCCTAATTCAGACTCTCCGATTCACACCACCCCGTGATGTTTTTCTCACTCCTAGTAGCGAATGTAATGTAACACACACCCATACAATGCGCACCACCCCGTGATGTTTTTCTCACTCCTAGTAGTGAATGTAATGTAACACACACCTATGCAATGCGCATCATCCCGTGATGTTTTTCTCACTCCTACTAGTGAATGTAATGTAACACACACCCATACAATGCGCACCACCCCGCGATGTTTTTCAGAAACCTATCCTACATTGCCACTGCATGTTCCCTGACCTCCCCATGCTGATCACCCCGCGGTGCTTTTCTCCATCCTACATTGCCACTCACTGCCTATCCTAATTCAGACCCTCGAATTCACACCACCCCTTGATGTTTTCCTCACTCCCACTAGTGAATGTAATGTAACACACACCCATACAATTCGCAGCACACCGTGATGTTTTGCAGAAACCTATCCTACATTGCCACTGCATGTACCCTGACCTCCCCATGCTGACCACATCGCAGTGCTTTTCTCCATCCTACATTGCCACTCACTGCCTATCCTAATTCAGACTCTCCGATTCACGCCACCCCGTGATGTTTTTCTCACTCCTAGTAGCGAATGTAATGTAACACACACCCATACAATGCGCACCACCCCGTGATGTTTTTCTCACTCCTAGTAGTGAATGTAATGTAACACACACCCATTCAATGCGCATCATCCCGTGATGTTTTTCTCACTCCTACTAGTGAATGTAATGTAACCCACACCCATACAATTCGCACCAACCCGCGATGTTTTTCAGAAACCTATCCTACATTGCCACTGCATGTTCCCTGACCTCCCCATGCTGACCACCTCGCGGTGCTTTTCTCCATCCTACATTGCCACTCACTGCCTATCCTAATTCAGACCCTCCGATTCACACCACCCCGTGATGTTTTTCTCACTCCTACTAGTGAATGTAATGTAACACACACCCATACAATGCGCACAACCCCGTGATGTTTTTCTCACTCCTACTAGTGAATGTAATGTTACACACACCCATACAATGCGCACCACCCTGTGATGTTTTTCGCACTCCTACTAGTGAATGTAATGTAACACACACCCATACAATGCGCCCCACCCCGTGATGATTTCCTCACTCCTACTAGTGAATGTAATGTAACACACACCCATACAATGCGCACCACCCCGTGATGTTTTTCTCACTCCTACTAGTGAATGTAATGTAACACACACCGATGAAATGCACACCACCCTGCAATGTTTTTCAGAAACCTATCCTACATTGCCACTGCATGTTCCCTGACCTCCCCATGCTGACCACCCCGCGGTGCTTTTCTCCATCCTACATTGCCACTCACTGCCTATCCTAATTCAGACACTCCGATTCACACCACCCCGTGATGTTTTTCTCACTCCTACTAGTGAATGTAATGTAACACACACCCATAGAATGCGCACCACCCCGTGATGTTTTTCTCACACCTACTAGTGAATGTAATGTAACACACACCCATACAATGCGCACCACCCCGCGTTGTGTTTCAGAAATCTATCCTACATTGCCACTGCTTGTTCCCTGACCTCCCCATGCTGACCACCCCGCTGTGCTTTTCTCCACCCTACATTGCCACTCACTGCCTATCCTAATTCAGACCCTCCGATTCACACCACCCTGTGATGTTTTTCTCACTGCTACTAGTGAATGTAATGTAACACACACCCATACAATTCGCACCACCCCATGATGTTTTTCAGAAACCTATCCTACATTGCCACTGCATGTACCCTGACCTCCCCATGCTGACCACCTCGCGGTGCTTTTCTCCATCCTACATTGCCACTCACTGCCTATCCTAATTCAGACTCTCCGATGCAAACCACCCCGTGATGTTTTTCTCACTCCTAGTAGTGAATGTAATGTAACACACACCCATACAATGCGCACCACCCCGTGATGTTTTTCTCACTCCTAGTAGTGAATGTAATGTAACACACACACATGCAATGCGCACCACCCCGTGATGTTTTTCTCACTCCTACTAGTGAATGTAATGTAACACACACCCATACAATGCGCACCACCCCGTGATGTTTTTCAGAAACCTATCCTACATTGCCACTGCATGTTCCCTGACCTCCCTATGATGACCACCCCGCGGTGTTTTCTCCATCTTACATTGCCACTCACTGCCTATCCTAATTCAGACCCTCCGATTCACACCATCCCGTGATGTTTTTCTCACTCCCACTAGTGAATGTAATGTAACACACACTCATACAATGCGCACCACCCCGTGATGTTTTTCTCACTCCTACTAGTGAATGTAATGTAACACACACCCATACAATGCGCACCACCCCGTGATGTTTTTCTCACTCCTAGTAGTGAATGTAATGTAACAATCACCCATGCAATGCGCACCACCCCGTGATGTTTTTCTCAATCCTACTAGTGAATGTAATGTAACACACACCCATACAATGCGCTCCACCCCGCGATGTTTTTCAGAAACCTATCCTACATTGCCACTGCATGTTCCCTGACCGCCCCATGCTGACCACCCCGTGGTGCTTTTCTCCATCCTACATTGCCACTCACTGCCTATCGTAATTCAGACCCTCCGATTCACACCACCCCGTGATGTTTTTCTCACTCCTACTAGTGAATGTAATGTAACACACACCCATACAATGCGCACAACCCTGTGATGTTTTTCTCACTCCTACTAGGGAATGTAATATTACAAACACCCATACAATGCGCACCACCCCGTGATGTTTTTCTCACTCCTACTAGTGAATGTAATGTAACACACACCCATACAATGCGCACCACCCCGCGATGTTTTTCAGAAACCTATCCTACATTGCCACTGCATGTTCCCTGACCTCCCCATGCTGATCACCCCGTGGTGCTTTTCTCCATCCTACATTGCCACTCACTGCCTATCCTAATTCAGACCCTCGAATTCACACCACCCCGTGATGTTTTCCTCACTCCCACTAGTGAATGTAATGTAACACACACCCATACAATTCGCAGCACACCGTGATGTTTTTCAGAAACCTATCCTACATTGCCACTGCATGTTCCCTGACCGCCCCATGCTGACCACCCCGTGGTGCTTTTCTCCATCCTACATTGCCACTCACTGCCTATCGTAATTCAGACCCTCCGATTCACACCACCCCGTGATGTTTTTCTCACTCCTAGTAGCGAATGTAATGTAACACACACCCATACAATGCGCACCACCCCGTGATGTTTTTCTCACTCCTAGTAGTGAATGTAATGTAACACACACCCATGCAATGCGCATCATCCCGTGATGTTTTTCTCAATCCTACTAGTGAATGTAATGTAACACACACCCATACAATGCGCACCACCCCGCGATGTTTTTCAGAAACCTATCCTACATTGCCACTGCATGTTCCCTGACCTCCCCATGCTGACCATCTCGCGGTGCTTTTCTCCATCCTACATTGCCACTCACTGCCTATCCTAATTCAGAACCTCCGATTCACACCACCCCGTGATGTTTTTCTCACTCCTACTAGTGAATGTAATGTAACACACACCCATACAATGCGCACAACCCCGTGATGTTTTTCTCACTCCTAATAGTGAATGTAATGTTACACAACCCATACAATGCGCACCACCCTGTGATGTTTTTCTCACTCCTACTAGTGAATGTAATGTAACACACACCCATACAATGCGCCCCACCCCGTGATGATTTCCTCACTCCTACTAGTGAATGTAATGTAACACACACCCATACAATGCGCACCACCCCGTGATGTTTTTCTCACTCCTACTAGTGAATGTAATGTAACACACACCGATGAAATGCACACCACCCTGCAATGTTTTTCAGAAACCTATCCTACATTGCCACTGCATGTTCCATGACCTCCCCATGCTGACCACCCCGCGGTGCTTTTCTCCATCCTACATTGCCACTCACTGCCTATCCTAATTCAGACACTCCGATTCACAGCACCCCGTGATGTTTTTCTCACTCCTACTAGTGAATGTAATGTAACACACACCCATAGAATGCGCACCACCCCGCGTTGTTTTTCAGAAATCTATCCTACATTGCCACTGCTTGTTCCCTGACCTCCCCATGCTGACCACCCCGCTGTGCTTTTCTCCACCCTACATTGCCACTCACTGCCTATCCTAATTCAGACCCTCCGATTCACACCACCCCGTGATGTTTTTCTCACTGCTACTAGTGAATGTAATGTAACACACACCCATACAATTCGCACCACCCCGTGATGTTTTTCAGAAACCTATCCTACATTGCCACTGCATGTACGCTGACCTCCCCATGCTGACCACCTCGCGGTGCTTTTCTCCATCCTACATTGCCACTCACTGCCTATCCTAATTCAGACTCTCCGATGCAAACCACCCCGTGATGTTTTTCTCACTCCTAGTAGTGAATGTAATGTAACACACACCCATACAATGCGCACCACCCCGTGATGATTTTCTCACTCCTAGTAGTGAATGTAATGTAACATACACCCATGCAATGCGCACCACCCCGTGATGTTTTTCTCACTCCTACTAGTGAATGTAATGTAACACACACCCATACAATGCGCACCACCCCGTGATGTTTTTCAGAAACCTATCCTACATTGCCACTGCATGTTCCCTGACCTCCCTATGCTGACCACCCCGCGGTGTTTTCTCCATCTTACATTGCCACTCACTGCCTATCCTAATTCAGACCCTCCGATTCACACCACCCCGAGATGTTTTTCTCACTCCCACTAGTGAATGTAATGTAACACACACCCATACAATTTGCACCACCCCGTGATGTTTTTCTCACTCCTACTAGTGAATGTAATGTAACACACACCCATACAATGCGCACCACCCCGTGATGTTTTTCGCACTCCTAGTAGTGAATGTAATGTAACACACACCCATGCAATGCGCACCACCCCGTGATGTTTTTCTCAATCCTACTAGTGAATGTAATGTAACACACACCCATACAATGCGCACCACCCCGCGATGATTTTCAGAAACCTATCCTACATTGCCACTGCATGTACCCTGACCTCCCCATGCTGACCACCTCGCGGTGCTTTTCTCCATCCTACATTGCCACTCACTGCCTATCCTAATTCAGACTCTCCGATTCACACCACCCCCTGATGTTTTTCTCACTCCTATTAGTGAATGTAATGTAACACACACCCATACAATGCGCACCACCCCGTGATGTTTTTCTCACTCCTAGTAGTGAATGTAATGTAACACACACCCATGCAATGCGCACCACCCCGTGATGTTTTTCTCACTCCTACTAGTGAATGTAATGTAACACACACCCATACAATTCGCACCACCCCGCGATGTTTTTCAGAAACCTATCCTACATTGCCACTGCATGTTCCCTGACCTCCCCATGCTGACCACCCCGCGGTGCTTTTCTCCATCCTACATTGCCACTCACTGCCTATCCTAATTCAGACCCTCGAATTCACACCACCCCGTGATGTTTTTCTCACTCCTACTAGTGAATGTAATGTGACACACACCCATACAATTCGCACCACCCCGTGATGTTTTTCAGAATCCTATCCTACATTGCCACTGCATGTACCCTGACCTCCCCATGCTCACCACCTCGCGGTGCTTTTCTCCATCCTACATTGCCACGAACTGCCTATCCTAATTGAGACTCTCCAATTCACACCACCCTGTGATGTTTTTCTCACTCCTAGCAGTGCATGTAATGTAACACACACCCATAAAATGCGCACCACCCCGTGATGTTTTTCTCACTCCTAGTAGTGAATGTAATGTAACACACACCCATGCAATGCGCACCACCCCGTGATGTTTTTCTCACTCCTAGTAGTGAATGTAATGTAACACACACCCATAAAATGCGCACCACCCCGTGATGTTTTTCTCAATCCTACTAGTGAATGTAATGTAACACACACCCATACAATGCGCACAACCCCGTGATCTTTTTCTCACTCCTACTAGTGAATGTAATGTTACACACACACATACAATGCGCACCACCCTGTGATGTTTTTCTCACTCCTACTAGTGAATGTAATGTAACACACACCCATACAATGTGCACCACCCCGTGATGATTTTCTCACTCCTACTATTGAATGTAATGTAACACACACCCATACAGTGCGCACCACCCCGTGATGTTTTTCTCAAAAATACTAGTGAATGTAATGTAACACACACCCATGCAATGCACACCACCCCGCAATGTTTTTCAGAAACCTATCCTACATTGCCACAGCATGTTCCCTTACCTCCCCATGCTGACCACGCCGCGGTGCTTTTCGCCATCCTACATTGCCACTCACTGCCTATCCTAATTCAGACCCTCCGATTCACACCACCCCGTGATGTTTTTCTCACTCCTACTAGTGAATGTAATGTAACACACACCCATACAATTCGCACCACCCCGTGATGTTTTTCTCACTCCTACTAGTGAATGTAATGTAACACACACCCATACAATGCGCACCACCCCGTGATGTTTTTCTCACTCCTACTAGTGAATGTAATGTAACACAAACCCATACAATGCGCACCACCCCGCGATGTTTTTCAGAAACCTATCCTACATTGCCACTGCATGTTCCCTGACCTCCCCATGCTGACCACCCCGTGGTGCTTTTCTCCATCCTACATTGCCACTCACTGCCTATCCTAATTCAGACACTCCGATTCACACCACCCCGTGATATTTTTCTCCCTCCTACTAGTGAATGTAATGTAACACACACCCATACAATGCGCACCACCCCGTGATGTTTTTCTCACTCCTAGTAGTGAATGCAAGGTAACACACACCCATGCAATGCGCACCACCCCATGAAGTTTATCTCACTCCTACTAGTGAATGTAATGTAACACACACCCATACAATGCGCAATACCCCGCGATGTTTTTCAGAAACCTATCCTACTTTGCCACGGCATGTTCCCTTACCTCCCCATGCTGACCACCCCGCGGTGCTTTTCGCCATCCTACATTGCCACTCACGGCCTATCCTAATTCAGACCCTCCGATTCACACCACCGCGTGATGTTTTTCCCACTCCTACTAGTGAATGTAATGTAACACACACCCATACAATGCGCACCACCCCGTGATGTTTTTCTCACTCCTATTAGTGAATGTAAAGTAACACACACCCATACAATGCGCACCACCCCGCGATGTTTTTCAGAAACCTATCCTACATTGCCACTGCTTGTTCCCTGACCTCCCCATGCTGACCACCCCGCTGTGCTTTTCTCCATCCTACATTGCCACTCACTGCCTATCCTAATTCAGACCCTCCGGTTCACACCACCCCATGATGTTTTTCTCACTCCTACTAGTGAATGTAATGTAACACACACCCATACAATGCGCACCACCCCGCGATGTTTTTCAGAAACCTATCCTACATTGCCACTGCATGTACCCTGACCTCCCCATGCTGACCACCTCGCGGTGCTTTTCTCCATCCTACATTGCCACTCACTGCCTATCCTAATTCAGACTCTCCGATTCACACCACCCCCTGATGTTTTTCTCACTCCTAGTAGTGAATGTAATGTAACACACACTCATAAAATTCGCACCACCCCGTTATGTTTTTCTAACTCCTACTAGTGAATGTAATGTAACACACACGCAAACAATGCGCACCACCCCGCGATGTTTTTCAGAAACCTATCCTACATTGCCACTGCATGTTCCCTGACCTCCCCATGCTGAACACCCCGCGGTGCTTTTCTCCATCCTACATTGCCACTCACTGCCTATCCTAATTCAGACCCTCCGATTCACACCACCCCGTGATGTTTTTCCCACTCCTACTAGTGAATGTAATGTAACACACACCCATACAATGCGCACCACCCCGTGATGTTTTTCTCACTCCTATTAGTGAATGTAATGTAACACACACCCATACAATGCGCACCACCCCGCGATGTTTTTCAGAAACCTATCCTACATTGCCACTGCTTGTTCCCTGACCTCCCCATGCTGACCACCCCGCTGTGCTTTTCTCCATCCTACATTGCCACTCACTGCCTATCCTAATTCAGACCCTCCGATTCACACCACCCCATGATGTTTTTCTCACTCCTACTAGTGAATGTAATGTAATACACACCCATACAATGCGCACCACCCCGCGATGTTTTTCAGAAACCTATCCTACATTGCCACTGCATGTAACATAACCTCCCCATGCTGACCACCTCGCGGTGCTTTTCTCCATCCTACATTGCCACTCACTGCCTATCCTAATTCAGCCTCTCCGATTCACACCACCCCCTGATGTTTTTCTCACTTCTAGTAGTGAATGTAATGTAACACACACCCATACAATGCGCACCAACCCGTGATGTTTTTCTCACTCCTACTAGTGAATGTAATGTAACACACACCCATACAATTCGCACCACCCCGCGATGTTTTTCAGAAACCTATCCTACATTGCCACTGCATGTTCCCTGACCTCCCTATGCTGACCACCCCGCCGTGTTTTCTCCATCCTACATTGCCACTCACTGCCTATCCTAATTCAGACCCTCCGATTCACACCACCCCGTGATGTTTTTCTCACTCCCAATAGTGAATGTAATGTAACACACACCCATACAATGCGGACCACCCCGTGATGTTTTTCTCACTCCTACTAGTGAATGTAATGTAACACACACCCATACAATGCGCACCACCCCGTGATGTTTTTCTCACTCCTAGTAGTGAATGTAATGTAACACACACCCATGCAATGCGCACCACCCCGTGATGTTTTTCTCAATCCTACTAGTGCATGTAATGTAACACACACCCATACAATGCGCACCACCCCGCGATGTTTTTCAGAAACCTATCCTACATTGCCATTGCATGTTCCCTGACCTCCCCATGCTGACCACCCCACGGTGCTTTTCTCCATCCTACATTGCCACTCACTGCGTATCCTAATTCAGACCCTCCGATTCACACCACCCCGTGATGTTTTTCTCACTCCTACTAGTGAATGTAATGTAACACACACCCATACAATGCGCACAACCCCGTGATGTTTTTCTCACTCCTACTAGGGAATGTAATGTTACAAACACCCATACAATGCGCACCACCCCGTGATGTTTTTCTCACTCCTACTAGTTAATGTAATGTAACACACACCCATACAATGCGCACCACCCCGCGATGTTTTTCAGAAACCTATCCTACATTGCCACTGCTTGTTCCCTGACCTCCCCATGCTGACCACCCCGCTGTGCTTTTCTCCATCCTACATTGCCAGTCACTGCCTATCCTAATTCAGACCCTCCGATTCACACCACCCCGTGATGTTTTTCTCACTCCTACTAGTGAATGTAATGTAACACACACCCATACAATTCGCACCACCCCGTGATGTTTTTCTCACTCCTACTAGTGAATGTAATGTAACACACACCCATACAATGCGCACCACCCCGCGATCTTTTTCAGAAACCTATCCTACATTGCCATTGCTTGTTCCCTGACCTCCCCATGCTGACCACCCCGCTGTGCTTTTCTCCATCCTACATTGCAACTCACTGCCTATCCTAATTCAGACCCTCCGATTCACACCACCCCATGATGTTTTTCTCACTCCTACTAGTGAATGTAATGTAACACACACCCATACAATTCGCACCACCCCGTGATGTTTTTCTCACTCCTACTAGTGAATGTAATGTTACACACACACATACAATGCGCACCACCCTGTGATGTTTTTCTCACTCCTACTAGTGAATGTAATGTAACACACACCCATACAATGCGCACCACCCCGTGATGTTTTTCTCACTCCTATTAGTGAATGTAATGTAACACACACCCATACAATGCGCACCACCCCGCGATCTTTTTCAGAAACCTATCCTACATTGCCATTGCTTGTTCCCTGACCTCCCCATGCTGACCACCCCGCTGTGCTTTTCTCCATCCTACATTGCAACTCACTGCCTATCCTAATTCAGACCCTCCGATTCACACCACCCCATGATGTTTTTCTCACTCCTACTAGTGAATGTAATGTAACACACACCCATACAATGCGCACCACCCCGCGACGTTTTTCAGAAACCTATCCTACATTGCCACTGCATGTACCGTGACCTCCCCATGCTGACCACCTCGCGGTGCTTTTCTCCATCCTACATTGCCACTCATTGCCTATCCTAATTCAGACTCTCCGATTCACATCACCCACTGATGTTTTTCTCACTCCTAGTAGTGAATGTAATGTAACACACACCCATACAATGCGCACCACCCCGTGATGTTTTTCTCACTCCTAGTAGTGAATGCAATGCAACACACACCCATGCAATGCGCACCAGCCCGTGATGTTTATCTCACTCCTACTAGTGAATGTAATTTAACACACACCCATACAATGCGCACCACCCCGCGATGTTTTTCAGAAACCTATCCTACATTGCCAATGCATGTTCCCTGACCTCCCCATGCTGACCACCCCGCGGTGCTTTGGTCCATCCTACATTGGCACTCACTGCCTGTCCTAATTCAGACCCTCCGATTCACACCACCCCGTGATGTTTTTCTCACTTCTACTAGTGAATGTAATGTAACACACACCCATACCATTCGCACCACCCCGTGATGTTTTTCTCACTCCTACTAGTGAATGTAATGTAACACACACCCATACAATGCGCACCATCCGGTGATGTTTTTCTCACTCCTACTAGTGAATGTAATGTAACACAAACCCATACAATGCGTACCACCTTGCGATGTTTTTCAGAAACCTATCCTACATTGCCACTGCATGTTCCCTGACCTCCCCATTCTGACCACCCCGTGGTGCTTTTCTCCATCCTACATTGCCACTCACTGCCTATCCTAATTCAGACCCTCCGATTCACACCACCCCGTGATATTTTTCTCACTCCTACTAGTGAATGTAATGTAACACACACTCATAAAATTCGCACCACCCCGTGATGTTTTTCTCACTCCTACTGGTGAATGTAATGTAACACACACCCAAACAATGCGCACCACCCCGCGATGTTTTTCAGAAACCTATCCTACATTGCCACTGCATGTTCCCTGACCTCCCCATGCTGACCACCCCGCGGTGTTTTCTCCATCCTACATTGCCACTCACTGCCTATCCTAATTCAGACCCTCCGATTCACGCCACCCCGTGATGTTTTTCTCACTCCTATTAGTGAATGAAATGTAACACACACCCATACAATGCGCACCACCCCGTGATGTTTTTCTCACTCCTAGTAGTGAATGTAATGTAACACACACCCATGCAATGCGCACCACCCCGTGATGTTTTTCTCACTCCTACTAGTGAATGTAATGTAACACACACCCATACAATGCGCACCACCCCGCGATGTTTTTCAGAAACCTATCCTACATTGCCACTGCATGTTCCCTGACCTCCCCATGCTGATCACCCCACGGTGCTTTTCTCCATCCTACATTGCCACTCACTGCCTATCCTAATTCAGACCCTCGAATTCACACCACCCCGTGATATTTTCCTCACTCCCACTAGTGAATGTAATGTAACACACACCCATACAATTCGCAGCACACCGTGATGTTTTGCAGAAACCTATCCTACATTGCCACTGCATGTACCCTGACCTCCCCATGCTGACCACCTCGCAGTGCTTTTCTCCATCCTACATTGCCACTCACTGCCTATCCTAATTCAGACTCTCCGATTCACACCACCCCGTGATGTTTTTCTCACTCCTAGTAGCGAATGTAATGTAACACACACCCATACAAGGCGCACCACCCCGTGATGTTTTTCTCACTCCTAGTAGTGAATGTAATGTAACACACACCCATGCAATGCGCATCATCCCGTGATGTTTTTCTCAATCCTACTAGTGAATGTAATGTAACACACACCCATACAATGTGCACCACCCCGCGATGTTTTTCAGGAACCTATCCTACATTGCCACTGCATGTTCCCTGACCTCCCCATGCTGATCACCCCGCGGTGCTTTTCTCCATCCTACATTGCCACTCACTGCCTATCCTAATTCAGACCCTCGAATTCACACCACCGCGTGATGTTTTCCTCACTCCCACTAGTGAATGTAATGTAACACACACCCATACAATTCGCAGCACACCCTGATGTTTTGCAGAAACCTATCCTACATTGCCACTGAATGTACCCTGACCTCCCCATGCTGACCACCTCGCAGTGCTTTTCTCCATCCTACATTGCCACTCACTGCCTATCCTAATTCAGACTCTCCGATTCACACCACCCCGTGATGTTTTTCTCACTCCTAGTAGCGAATGTAATGTAACACACACCCATACAATGCACACCACCCCGCGTTGTTTTTCAGAAATCTATCCTACATTGCCACTGCTTGTTCCCTGACCTCCCCATGCTGACCACCCCGCTGTGCTTTTCTCCACCCTACATTGCCACTCACTGCCTATCCTAATTCAGACCCTCCGATTCACACCACCCCGTGATGTTTTTCTCACTGCTACTAGTGAATGTAATGTAACACACACCCATAAAATTCGCACCACCCCGTGATGTTTTTCAGAAACCTATCCTACATTGCCACTGCATGTACCCTGACCTACCCATGCTGACCACCTCGCGGTGCTTTTCTCCATCCTACATTGCCACTCACTGCCTATCCTAATTCAGACTCTCCGATGCAAACCACCCCGTGATGTTTTTCTCACTCCTAGTAGTGAATGTAATGTAACACACACCCATACAATGCGCACCACCCCGTGATGTTTTTCTCACTCCTAGTAGTGAATGTAATGTAACACACACCCATGCAATGCGCACCACCCCGTGATGTTTTTCTCACTCCTACTAGTGAATGTAATGTAACACACACCCATACAATGCGCACCACCCCGTGATGTTTTTCAGAAACCTATCCTACATTGCCACTGCATGTTCCCTGACCTCCCTATGCTGACCACCCCGCGGTGTTTTCTCCATCTTACATTGCCACTCACTGCCTATCCTAATTCAGACCCTCCGATTCACACCACCCCGTGATGTTTTTCTCACTCCCACTAGTGAATGTAATGTAACACACACCCATACAATGCGCACCACCCCGTGATGTTTTTCTCACTCCTACTAGTGAATGTAATGTAACACACACCCATACAATGCGCACCACCCCGTGATGTTTTTCTCACTCCTAGTAGTGAATATAATGTAACACACACCCATGCAATGCGCACCACCCCGTGATGTTTTTCTCAATCCTACTAGTGAATGTAATGTAACACACACCCATACAATGCGCACCACCCCGCGATGTTTTTCAGAAACCTATCCTACATTGCCACTGCATGTTCCCTGACCTCCCCATGCTGACCACCCCGTGGTGCTTTTCTCCATCCTACATTGCCACTCACTGCCTATCCTAATTCAGACCCTCCGATTCACACCACCCCGTGATGTTTTTCTCACTCCTACTAGTGAATGTAATGTAACACACACCCATACAATGCGCACAACCCCGTGATGTTTTTCTCACTCCTACTAGGGAATGTAATGTTACAAACACCCATACAATGCGCACCACCCCGTGATGTTTTTCTCACTCCTACTAGTGAATGTAATGTAACACACACCCATACAATGCGCACCACCCTGCGAAGTTTTTCAGAAACCTATCCTACATTGCCACTGCATGTTCCCTGACCTCCACATGCTGACCACCCCGCGGTGCTTTGGTCCATCCTACATTGCCACTCACTGCCTATCCTAATTCAGACCCTCCGATTCACACCACCCCGTGATGTTTTTCTCACTTCTACTAGTGAATGCAATGGAACACACACCCATACAATTCGCACCACCCCGTGATGTTTTTCTCACTCCTACTAGTGAATGTAATGTAACACACACCCATACAATGCGCACCATCCCGTGAAGTTTTTCTCACTCCTACTAGTGAATGTAATGTAACACACACCCATACAATGCGCACCACCCCGCGATGTTTTTCAGAAACCTATCCTACATTGCCACTGCATGTTCCCTGACCTCCCCATGCTGACCACCCCGTGGTGCTTTTCTCCATCCTACATTGCCACTCACTGCCTATCCTAATTCAGACCCTCCGATTCACACCACCCCGTGATATTTTTCTCACTCCTACTAGTGAATGTAATGTAACACACATTCATAAAATTCGAACCACCCCGTGATGTTTTTCTCACTCCTACTAGTGAATGTAATGTAACACACACCCAAACAATGCGCACCACCCCGCGATGTTTTTCAGAAACCTATCCTACATTGCCACTGCATGTTCCCTGACCTCCCCATGCTGACCACCCCGCGGTGTTTTCTCCATCCTACATTGCCACTCACTGCCTATCCTAATTCAGACCCTCCGATTCACGCCACCCCGTGATGTTTTTCTCACTCCTATTAGTGAATGAAATGTAACACACACCCATACAATGCGCACCACCCCGCGATGATTTTCAGATATCTATCCTACATTGCCACTGCATGTACCCTGACCTCCCCATGCTGACCACCTCGCGGTGCTTTTCTCCATCCTACATTGCCACTCACTGCCTAGCCTAATTGAGACTCTCCGATTCACACCACCCCCTGATGTTTTTCTCACTCCTAGTAGTGAATGCAATGTAACACTCACCCATACAATGCGCACCACCCCGTGATGTTTTTCTCACTCCTAGTAGTGAATGTAATGTAACACACACCCATGCAATGCGCACCACCCCGTGATGTTTTTCTCACTCCTTCTAGTGAATGTAATGTAACACACACCCATACAATGCGCACCACCCCGCGATGTTTTTCAAAAAACCTATCCTACATTGCCACTGCATGTTCCCTGACCTCCCCATGCTGATCACCCCGCGGTGCTTTTCTCCATCCTACATTGCCACTCACTGCCTATCCTAATTCAGACCCTCGAATTCACACCACCCCGTGATGTTTTCCTCACTCCCACTAGTGAATGTAATGTAACACACACCCATACAATTCGCAGCACACCGTGATGTTTTGCAGAAACCTATCCTACATTGCCACTGCATGTACCCTGACCTCCCCATGCTGACCACCTCGCAGTGCTTTTCTCCATCCTACATTGCCACTCACTACCTATCCTAATTCAGACTCTCCGATTCACACCACCCCGTGATGTTTTTCTCACTCCTAGTAGCGAATGTAATGTAACACACACCCATACAATGCGCACCACCCCGTGATGTTTTTCTCACTCCTAGTAGTGAATGTAATGTAACACACACCTATGCAATGCGCATCATCCCGTGATGTTTTTCTCACTCCTACTAGTGAATGTAATGTAACACACACCCATACAATGCGCACCACCCCGCGATGTTTTTCAGAAACCTATCCTACATTGCCACTGCATGTTCCCTGACCTCCCCATGCTGATCACCCCGCGGTGCTTTTCTCCATCCTACATTGCCACTCACTGCCTATCCTAATTCAGACCCTCGAATTCACACCACCCCTTGATGTTTTCCTCACTCCCACTAGTGAATGTAATGTAACACACACCCATACAATTCGCAGCACACCGTGATGTTTTGCAGAAACCTATCCTACATTGCCACTGCATGTACCCTGACCTCCCCATGCTGACCACATCGCAGTGCTTTTCTCCATCCTACATTGCCACTCACTGCCTATCCTAATTCAGACTCTCCGATTCACGCCACCCCGTGATGTTTTTCTCACTCCTAGTAGCGAATGTAATGTAACACACACCCATACAATGCGCACCACCCCGTGATGTTTTTCTCACTCCTAGTAGTGAATGTAATGTAACACACACCCATTCAATGCGCATCATCCCGTGATGTTTTTCTCACTCCTACTAGTGAATGTAATGTAACCCACACCCATACAATTCGCACCAACCCGCGATGTTTTTCAGAAACCTATCCTACATTGCCACTGCATGTTCCCTGACCTCCCCATGCTGACCACCTCGCGGTGCTTTTCTCCATCCTACATTGCCACTCACTGCCTATCCTAATTCAGACCCTCCGATTCACACCACCCCGTGATGTTTTTCTCACTCCTACTAGTGAATGTAATGTAACACACACCCATACAATGCGCACAACCCCGTGATGTTTTTCTCACTCCTACTAGTGAATGTAATGTTACACACACCCATACAATGCGCACCACCCTGTGATGTTTTTCGCACTCCTACTAGTGAATGTAATGTAACACACACCCATACAATGCGCCCCACCCCGTGATGATTTCCTCACTCCTACTAGTGAATGTAATGTAACACACACCCATACAATGCGCACCACCCCGTGATGTTTTTCTCACTCCTACTAGTGAATGTAATGTAACACACACCGATGAAATGCACACCACCCTGCAATGTTTTTCAGAAACCTATCCTACATTGCCACTGCATGTTCCCTGACCTCCCCATGCTGACCACCCCGCGGTGCTTTTCTCCATCCTACATTGCCACTCACTGCCTATCCTAATTCAGACACTCCGATTCACACCACCCCGTGATGTTTTTCTCACTCCTACTAGTGAATGTAATGTAACACACACCCATAGAATGCGCACCACCCCGTGATGTTTTTCTCACACCTACTAGTGAATGTAATGTAACACACACCCATACAATGCGCACCACCCCGCGTTGTGTTTCAGAAATCTATCCTACATTGCCACTGCTTGTTCCCTGACCTCCCCATGCTGACCACCCCGCTGTGCTTTTCTCCACCCTACATTGCCACTCACTGCCTATCCTAATTCAGACCCTCCGATTCACACCACCCTGTGATGTTTTTCTCACTGCTACTAGTGAATGTAATGTAACACACACCCATACAATTCGCACCACCCCATGATGTTTTTCAGAAACCTATCCTACATTGCCACTGCATGTACCCTGACCTCCCCATGCTGACCACCTCGCGGTGCTTTTCTCCATCCTACATTGCCACTCACTGCCTATCCTAATTCAGACTCTCCGATGCAAACCACCCCGTGATGTTTTTCTCACTCCTAGTAGTGAATGTAATGTAACACACACCCATACAATGCGCACCACCCCGTGATGTTTTTCTCACTCCTAGTAGTGAATGTAATGTAACACACACACATGCAATGCGCACCACCCCGTGATGTTTTTCTCACTCCTACTAGTGAATGTAATGTAACACACACCCATACAATGCGCACCACCCCGTGATGTTTTTCAGAAACCTATCCTACATTGCCACTGCATGTTCCCTGACCTCCCTATGATGACCACCCCGCGGTGTTTTCTCCATCTTACATTGCCACTCACTGCCTATCCTAATTCAGACCCTCCGATTCACACCACCCCGTGATGTTTTTCTCACTCCCACTAGTGAATGTAATGTAACACACACTCATACAATGCGCACCACCCCGTGATGTTTTTCTCACTCCTACTAGTGAATGTAATGTAACACACACCCATACAATGCGCACCACCCCGT
Organism: Cavia porcellus; assembly: GCF_034190915.1. Taxonomy (NCBI): domain Eukaryota; kingdom Metazoa; phylum Chordata; class Mammalia; order Rodentia; family Caviidae; genus Cavia; species Cavia porcellus. The sequence continues at coordinate 115,086 of NW_026947491.1, forward strand.
GATGTTTTTCTCACTCCTAGTAGTGAATGTAATGTAACAATCACCCATGCAATGCGCACCACCCCGTGATGTTTTTCTCAATCCTACTAGTGAATGTAATGTAACACACACCCATACAATGCGCTCCACCCCGCGATGTTTTTCAGAAACCTATCCTACATTGCCACTGCATGTTCCCTGACCGCCCCATGCTGACCACCCCGTGGTGCTTTTCTCCATCCTACATTGCCACTCACTGCCTATCGTAATTCAGACCCTCCGATTCACACCACCCCGTGATGTTTTTCTCACTCCTACTAGTGAATGTAATGTAACACACACCCATACAATGCGCACAACCCTGTGATGTTTTTCTCACTCCTACTAGGGAATGTAATATTACAAACACCCATACAATGCGCACCACCCCGTGATGTTTTTCTCACTCCTACTAGTGAATGTAATGTAACACACACCCATACAATGCGCACCACCCCGCGATGTTTTTCAGAAACCTATCCTACATTGCCACTGCATGTTCCCTGACCTCCCCATGCTGATCACCCCGTGGTGCTTTTCTCCATCCTACATTGCCACTCACTGCCTATCCTAATTCAGACCCTCGAATTCACACCACCCCGTGATGTTTTCCTCACTCCCACTAGTGAATGTAATGTAACACACACCCATACAATTCGCAGCACACCGTGATGTTTTTCAGAAACCTATCCTACATTGCCACTGCATGTTCCCTGACCGCCCCATGCTGACCACCCCGTGGTGCTTTTCTCCATCCTACATTGCCACTCACTGCCTATCGTAATTCAGACCCTCCGATTCACACCACCCCGTGATGTTTTTCTCACTCCTAGTAGCGAATGTAATGTAACACACACCCATACAATGCGCACCACCCCGTGATGTTTTTCTCACTCCTAGTAGTGAATGTAATGTAACACACACCCATGCAATGCGCATCATCCCGTGATGTTTTTCTCAATCCTACTAGTGAATGTAATGTAACACACACCCATACAATGCGCACCACCCCGCGATGTTTTTCAGAAACCTATCCTACATTGCCACTGCATGTTCCCTGACCTCCCCATGCTGACCATCTCGCGGTGCTTTTCTCCATCCTACATTGCCACTCACTGCCTATCCTAATTCAGAACCTCCGATTCACACCACCCCGTGATGTTTTTCTCACTCCTACTAGTGAATGTAATGTAACACACACCCATACAATGCGCACAACCCCGTGATGTTTTTCTCACTCCTAATAGTGAATGTAATGTTACACAACCCATACAATGCGCACCACCCTGTGATGTTTTTCTCACTCCTACTAGTGAATGTAATGTAACACACACCCATACAATGCGCCCCACCCCGTGATGATTTCCTCACTCCTACTAGTGAATGTAATGTAACACACACCCATACAATGCGCACCACCCCATGATGTTTTTCTCACTCCTACTAGTGAATGTAATGTAACACACACCGATGAAATGCACACCACCCTGCAATGTTTTTCAGAAACCTATCCTACATTGCCACTGCATGTTCCATGACCTCCCCATGCTGACCACCCCGCGGTGCTTTTCTCCATCCTACATTGCCACTCACTGCCTATCCTAATTCAGACACTCCGATTCACAGCACCCCGTGATGTTTTTCTCACTCCTACTAGTGAATGTAATGTAACACACACCCATAGAATGCGCACCACCCCGCGTTGTTTTTCAGAAATCTATCCTACATTGCCACTGCTTGTTCCCTGACCTCCCCATGCTGACCACCCCGCTGTGCTTTTCTCCACCCTACATTGCCACTCACTGCCTATCCTAATTCAGACCCTCCGAATCACACCACCCCGTGATGTTTTTCTCACTGCTACTAGTGAATGTAATGTAACACACACCCATACAATTCGCACCACCCCGTGATGTTTTTCAGAAACCTATCCTACATTGCCACTGCATGTACGCTGACCTCCCCATGCTGACCACCTCGCGGTGCTTTTCTCCATCCTACATTGCCACTCACTGCCTATCCTAATTCAGACTCTCCGATGCAAACCACCCCGTGATGTTTTTCTCACTCCTAGTAGTGAATGTAATGTAACACACACCCATACAATGCGCACCACCCCGTGATGATTTTCTCACTCCTAGTAGTGAATGTAATGTAACATACACCCATGCAATGCGCACCACCCCGTGATGTTTTTCTCACTCCTACTAGTGAATGTAATGTAACACACACCCATACAATGCGCACCACCCCGTGATGTTTTTCAGAAACCTATCCTACATTGCCACTGCATGTTCCCTGACCTCCCTATGCTGACCACCCCGCGGTGTTTTCTCCATCTTACATTGCCACTCACTGCCTATCCTAATTCAGACCCTCCGATTCACACCACCCCGAGATGTTTTTCTCACTCCCACTAGTGAATGTAATGTAACACACACCCATACAATTTGCACCACCCCGTGATGTTTTTCTCACTCCTACTAGTGAATGTAATGTAACACACACCCATACAATGCGCACCACCCCGTGATGTTTTTCGCACTCCTAGTAGTGAATGTAATGTAACACACACCCATGCAATGCGCACCACCCCGTGATGTTTTTCTCAATCCTACTAGTGAATGTAATGTAACACACACCCATACAATGCGCACCACCCCGCGATGATTTTCAGAAACCTATCCTACATTGCCACTGCATGTACCCTGACCTCCCCATGCTGACCACCTCGCGGTGCTTTTCTCCATCCTACATTGCCACTCACTGCCTATCCTAATTCAGACTCTCCGATTCACACCACCCCCTGATGTTTTTCTCACTCCTATTAGTGAATGTAATGTAACACACACCCATACAATGCGCACCACCCCGTGATGTTTTTCTCACTCCTAGTAGTGAATGTAATGTAACACACACCCATGCAATGCGCACCACCCCGTGATGTTTTTCTCACTCCTACTAGTGAATGTAATGTAACACACACCCATACAATTCGCACCACCCCGCGATGTTTTTCAGAAACCTATCCTACATTGCCACTGCATGTTCCCTGACCTCCCCATGCTGACCACCCCGCGGTGCTTTTCTCCATCCTACATTGCCACTCACTGCCTATCCTAATTCAGACCCTCGAATTCACACCACCCCGTGATGTTTTTCTCACTCCTACTAGTGAATGTAATGTGACACACACCCATACAATTCGCACCACCCCGTGATGTTTTTCAGAATCCTATCCTACATTGCCACTGCATGTACCCTGACCTCCCCATGCTCACCACCTCGCGGTGCTTTTCTCCATCCTACATTGCCACGAACTGCCTATCCTAATTGAGACTCTCCAATTCACACCACCCTGTGATGTTTTTCTCACTCCTAGCAGTGCATGTAATGTAACACACACCCATAAAATGCGCACCACCCCGTGATGTTTTTCTCACTCCTAGTAGTGAATGTAATGTAACACACACCCATGCAATGCGCACCACCCCGTGATGTTTTTCTCACTCCTAGTAGTGAATGTAATGTAACACACACCCATAAAATGCGCACCACCCCGTGATGTTTTTCTCAATCCTACTAGTGAATGTAATGTAACACACACCCATACAATGCGCACAACCCCGTGATCTTTTTCTCACTCCTACTAGTGAATGTAATGTTACACACACACATACAATGCGCACCACCCTGTGATGTTTTTCTCACTCCTACTAGTGAATGTAATGTAACACACACCCATACAATGTGCACCACCCCGTGATGATTTTCTCACTCCTACTATTGAATGTAATGTAACACACACCCATACAGTGCGCACCACCCCGTGATGTTTTTCTCAAAAATACTAGTGAATGTAATGTAACACACACCCATGCAATGCACACCACCCCGCAATGTTTTTCAGAAACCTATCCTACATTGCCACAGCATGTTCCCTTACCTCCCCATGCTGACCACGCCGCGGTGCTTTTCGCCATCCTACATTGCCACTCACTGCCTATCCTAATTCAGACACTCCGATTCACACCACCCCGTGATGTTTTTCTCACTCCTACTAGTGAATGTAATGTAACACACACCCATACAATTCGCACCACCCCGTGATGTTTTTCTCACTCCTACTAGTGAATGTAATGTAACACACACCCATACAATGCGCACCACCCCGTGATGTTTTTCTCACTCCTACTAGTGAATGTAATGTAACACAAACCCATACAATGCGCACCACCCCGCGATGTTTTTCAGAAACCTATCCTACATTGCCACTGCATGTTCCCTGACCTCCCCATGCTGACCACCCCGTGGTGCTTTTCTCCATCCTACATTGCCACTCACTGCCTATCCTAATTCAGACACTCCGATTCACACCACCCCGTGATATTTTTCTCCCTCCTACTAGTGAATGTAATGTAACACACACCCATACAATGCGCACCACCCCGTGATGTTTTTCTCACTCCTAGTAGTGAATGCAAGGTAACACACACCCATGCAATGCGCACCACCCCATGAAGTTTATCTCACTCCTACTAGTGAATGTAATGTAACACACACCCATACAATGCGCAATACCCCGCGATGTTTTTCAGAAACCTATCCTACTTTGCCACGGCATGTTCCCTTACCTCCCCATGCTGACCACCCCGCGGTGCTTTTCGCCATCCTACATTGCCACTCACGGCCTATCCTAATTCAGACCCTCCGATTCACACCACCGCGTGATGTTTTTCCCACTCCTACTAGTGAATGTAATGTAACACACACCCATACAATGCGCACCACCCCGTGATGTTTTTCTCACTCCTATTAGTGAATGTAAAGTAACACACACCCATACAATGCGCACCACCCCGCGATGTTTTTCAGAAACCTATCCTACATTGCCACTGCATGTACCCTGACCTCCCCATGCTGACCACCTCGCGGTGCTTTTCTCCATCCTACATTGCCACTCACTGCCTATCCTAATTCAGACTCTCCGATTCACACCACCCCCTGATGTTTTTCTCACTCCTAGTAGTGAATGTAATGTAACACACACTCATAAAATTCGCACCACCCCGTTATGTTTTTCTAACTCCTACTAGTGAATGTAATGTAACACACACGCAAACAATGCGCACCACCCCGCGATGTTTTTCAGAAACCTATCCTACATTGCCACTGCATGTTCCCTGACCTCCCCATGCTGAACACCCCGCGGTGCTTTTCTCCATCCTACATTGCCACTCACTGCCTATCCTAATTCAGACCCTCCGATTCACACCACCCCGTGATGTTTTTCCCACTCCTACTAGTGAATGTAATGTAACACACACCCATACAATGCGCACCACCCCGTGATGTTTTTCTCACTCCTATTAGTGAATGTAATGTAACACACACCCATACAATGCGCACCACCCCGCGATGTTTTTCAGAAACCTATCCTACATTGCCACTGCTTGTTCCCTGACCTCCCCATGCTGACCACCCCGCTGTGCTTTTCTCCATCCTACATTGCCACTCACTGCCTATCCTAATTCAGACCCTCCGATTCACACCACCCCATGATGTTTTTCTCACTCCTACTAGTGAATGTAATGTAATACACACCCATACAATGCGCACCACCCCGCGATGTTTTTCAGAAACCTATCCTACATTGCCACTGCATGTAACATAACCTCCCCATGCTGACCACCTCGCGGTGCTTTTCTCCATCCTACATTGCCACTCACTGCCTATCCTAATTCAGCCTCTCCGATTCACACCACCCCCTGATGTTTTTCTCACTTCTAGTAGTGAATGTAATGTAACACACACCCATACAATGCGCACCAACCCGTGATGTTTTTCTCACTCCTACTAGTGAATGTAATGTAACACACACCCATACAATTCGCACCACCCCGCGATGTTTTTCAGAAACCTATCCTACATTGCCACTGCATGTTCCCTGACCTCCCTATGCTGACCACCCCGCCGTGTTTTCTCCATCCTACATTGCCACTCACTGCCTATCCTAATTCAGACCCTCCGATTCACACCACCCCGTGATGTTTTTCTCACTCCCAATAGTGAATGTAATGTAACACACACCCATACAATGCGCACCACCCCGTGATGTTTTTCTCACTCCTACTAGTGAATGTAATGTAACACACACCCATACAATGCGCACCACCCCGTGATGTTTTTCTCACTCCTAGTAGTGAATGTAATGTAACACACACCCATGCAATGCGCACCACCCCGTGATGTTTTTCTCAATCCTACTAGTGCATGTAATGTAACACACACCCATACAATGCGCACCACCCCGCGATGTTTTTCAGAAACCTATCCTACATTGCCATTGCATGTTCCCTGACCTCCCCATGCTGACCACCCCACGGTGCTTTTCTCCATCCTACATTGCCACTCACTGCGTATCCTAATTCAGACCCTCCGATTCACACCACCCCGTGATGTTTTTCTCACTCCTACTAGTGAATGTAATGTAACACACACCCATACAATGCGCACAACCCCGTGATGTTTTTCTCACTCCTACTAGGGAATGTAATGTTACAAACACCCATACAATGCGCACCACCCCGTGATGTTTTTCTCACTCCTACTAGTTAATGTAATGTAACACACACCCATACAATGCGCACCACCCCGCGATGTTTTTCAGAAACCTATCCTACATTGCCACTGCTTGTTCCCTGACCTCCCCATGCTGACCACCCCGCTGTGCTTTTCTCCATCCTACATTGCCAGTCACTGCCTATCCTAATTCAGACCCTCCGATTCACACCACCCCGTGATGTTTTTCTCACTCCTACTAGTGAATGTAATGTAACACACACCCATACAATTCGCACCACCCCGTGATGTTTTTCTCACTCCTACTAGTGAATGTAATGTAACACACACCCATACAATGCGCACCACCCCGTGATGTTTTTCTCACTCCTACTAGTCAATGTAATGTAACACAAAGCCATACATTGCGCACCACGCCGCGATGTTTTTCAGAAACCTATCCTACATTGCCACTGCATGTTCCCTGACCTCCCCATGCTGACCACCCGGTGGTGCTTTTCTGCATCCTACATTGCCACTCACTGCCTATCCTAATTCAGACCCTCCGATTCACACCACCCCATGATGTTTTTCTCACTCCTACTAGTGAATATAATGTAACACACACCCATACAATGCGCACCACCCCGCGATGTTTTTCAGAAACCTATCCTACATTGCCACTGCATGTACCCTGACCTCCCCATGCTGACCACCTCGCGGTGCTTTTCTCCATCCTACATTGCCACTCACTGCCTATCCTAATTCAGACTCTCCGATTCACACCACCCCCTGATGTTTTTCTCACTCCTAGTAGTGAATGTAATGTAACACACACCCATACAATGCGCACCACCCCGTGATGTTTTTCTCACTCCTAGTAGTGAATGCAATGTAACACACACCCATGCAATGCGCACCACCCCGTGATGTTTATCTCACTCCTACTAGTGAATGTAATGTAACACACACCCATACAAAGCGCACCACCCCGTGATGTTTTTCTCACTCCTACTAGTGAATGTAATGTAACACAAACCCATACAATGCGCACCACCCCGCGATGTTTTTCAGAAACCTATCCTACATTGCCACTTCATGTTCCCTGACCTCCCCATGCTGACCACCCCGTGGTGCTTTTCTCCATCCTACATTGCCACTCACTGCCTATCCTAATTCAGACCCTCCGATTCACACCACCCCGTGATGTTTTTCTCACTCCTACTAGTGAATGTAATGTAACACACACCCATACAATGCGCACAACCCCGTGATGTTTTTCTCACTCCTACCTGTGAATGTAATGTTACACACACCCATACAATGCGCACCACCCCGTGATGTTTTTCTCACTCCTACTAGTGAATGTAATGTAACACACACTCATAAAATTCGCACCACTCCGTTATGTTTTTCTAACTCCTACTAGTGAATGTAATGTAACACACACCCAAACAATGCACACCACCCCGCGATGTTTTTCAGAAACCTATCCTACATTGCCACTGCATGTTCCCTGACCTCCCCATGCTGACCACCCCGCGGTGCTTTTCTCCATCCTACATTGCCACTCACTGCCTATCCTAATTCAGACCCTCCGATTCACACCACCCCGTGATGTTTTTCTCACTCCTACTAGTGAATGTAATGTAACACACACCCATACAATGCGCACAACCCCGTGATGTTTTTCTCACTCCTACCTGTGAATGTAATGTTACACACACCCATACAATGCGCACCACCCCGTGATGTTTTTCTCACTAATACTAGTGAATGTAATGTAACACACACCCATGCAATGCACACCACCCCTCAATGTTTTTCAGAAACCTATCCTACATTGCCACGGCATGTTCCCTTACCTCCCCATGCTGACCACCCCGTGGAGCTTTTCTCCATCCTACATTGCCACTCACTGCCCATCCTAATTCAGACCCTCCGATTCACACCACCCCGTGATGTTTTTCTCACTCCTACTAGTGAATGTAATGTAACACACACCCATAGAATGCGCACCACCCCGCGTTGTTTTTCAGAAATCTATCCTACATTGCCACTGCTTGTTCCCTGACCTCCCCATGCTGACCACCCCGCTGTGCTTTTCTCCACCCTACATTGCCACTCACTGCCTATCCTAATTCAGACCCTCCGATTCACACCACCCCGTGATGTTTTTCTCACTGCTACTAGTGAATGTAATGTAACACACACCCATACAATTCGCACAACCCCGTGATGTTTTTCAGAAACCTATCCTACATTGCCACTGCATGTACCCTGACCTCCCCATGCTGACCACCTCGCGGTGCTTTTCTCCATCCTACATTGCCACTCACTGCCTATCCTAATTCAGACTCTCCGATGCAAACCACCCCGTGATGTTTTTCTCACTCCTAGTAGTGAATGTAATGTAACACACACCCATACAATGCGCACCACCCCGTGATGATTTTCTCACTCCTAGTAGTGAATGTAATGTAACATACACCCATGCAATGCGCACCACCCCGTGATGTTTTTCTCACTCCTACTAGTGAATGTAATGTAACACACACCCATACAATGCGCACCACCCCGTGATGTTTTTCAGAAACCTATCCTACATTGCCACTGCATGTTCCCTGACCTCCCTATGCTGACCACCCCGCGGTGTTTTCTCCATCTTACATTGCCACTCACTGCCTATCCTAATTCAGACCCTCCGATTCACACCACCCCGAGATGTTTTTCTCACTCCCACTAGTGAATGTAATGTAACACACACCCATACAATGCGCACCACCCCGTGATGTTTTTCTCACTCCTACTAGTGAATGTAATGTAACACACACCCATACAATGCGCACCACCCCGTGATGTTTTTCTCACTCCTAGTAGTGAATGTAATGTAACACACACCCATGCAATGCGCACCACCCCGTGATGTTTTTCTCAATCCTACTAGTGAATGTAATGTAACACACACCCATACAATGCGCACCACCCCGCGATGATTTTCAGAAACCTATCCTACATTGCCACTGCATGTACCCTGACCTCCCCATGCTGACCACCTCGCGGTGCTTTTCTCCATCCTACATTGCCACTCACTGCCTATCCTAATTCAGACTCTCCGATTCACACCACCCCCTGATGTTTTTCTCACTCCTATTAGTGAATGTAATGTAACACACACCCATACAATGCGCACCACCCCGTGATGTTTTTCTCACTCCTAGTAGTGAATGTAATGTAACACACACCCATGCAATGCGCACCACCCCGTGATGTTTTTCTCACTCCTACTAGTGAATGTAATGTAACACACACCCATACAATGCGCACCACCCCGCGATGTTTTTCAGAAACCTATCCTACATTGCCACTGCATGTTCCCTGACCTCCCCATGCTGACCACCCCGCTGTGCTTTTCTCCACCCTACATTGCCACTCACTGCCTATCCTAATTCAGACCCTCCGATTCACACCACCCCGTGATGTTTTTCTCACTGCTACTAGTGAATGTAATGTAACACACACCCATACAATTCGCACCACCCCGTGATGTTTTTCAGAAACCTATCCTACATTGCCAATGCATGTACCCTGACCTCCCCATGCTGACCACCTCGCGGTGCTTTTCTCCATCCTACATTGCCACTCACTGCCTATCCTAATTCAGACTCTCCGATGCAAACCACCCCGTGATGTTTTTCTCACTCCTAGTAGTGAATGTAATGTAACACACACCCATGCAATGCGCACCACCCCGCGATGTTTTTCAGAAACCTATCCTACATTGCCACTGCTTGTTCCCTGACCTCCCCATGCTGACCACCCCGCTGTGCTTTTCTCCATCCTACATTGCCACTCACTGCCTATCCTAATTCAGACCCTCCGGTTCACACCACCCCATGATGTTTTTCTCACTCCTACTAGTGAATGTAATGTAACACACACCCATACAATGCGCACCACCCCGCGATGTTTTTCAGAAACCTATCCTACATTGCCACTGCATGTACCCTGACCTCCCCATGCTGACCACCTCGCGGTGCTTTTCTCCATCCTACATTGCCACTCACTGCCTATCCTAATTCAGACTCTCCGATTCACACCACCCCCTGATGTTTTTCTCACTCCTAGTAGTGAATGTAATGTAACACACACTCATAAAATTCGCACCACCCCGTTATGTTTTTCTAACTCCTACTAGTGAATGTAATGTAACACACACGCAAACAATGCGCACCACCCCGCGATGTTTTTCAGAAACCTATCCTACATTGCCACTGCATGTTCCCTGACCTCCCCATGCTGAACACCCCGCGGTGCTTTTCTCCATCCTACATTGCCACTCACTGCCTATCCTAATTCAGACCCTCCGATTCACACCACCCCGTGATGTTTTTCCCACTCCTACTAGTGAATGTAATGTAACACACACCCATACAATGCGCACCACCCCGTGATGTTTTTCTCACTCCTATTAGTGAATGTAATGTAACACACACCCATACAATGCGCACCACCCCGCGATGTTTTTCAGAAACCTATCCTACATTGCCACTGCTTGTTCCCTGACCTCCCCATGCTGACCACCCCGCTGTGCTTTTCTCCATCCTACATTGCCACTCACTGCCTATCCTAATTCAGACCCTCCGATTCACACCACCCCATGATGTTTTTCTCACTCCTACTAGTGAATGTAATGTAATACACACCCATACAATGCGCACCACCCCGCGATGTTTTTCAGAAACCTATCCTACATTGCCACTGCATGTAACCTGACCTCCCCATGCTGACCACCTCGCGGTGCTTTTCTCCATCCTACATTGCCACTCACTGCCTATCCTAATTCAGCCTCTCCGATTCACACCACCCCCTGATGTTTTTCTCACTTCTAGTAGTGAATGTAATGTAACACACACCCATACAATGCGCACCAACCCGTGATGTTTTTCTCACTCCTACTAGTGAATGTAATGTAACACACACCCATACAATTCGCACCACCCCGCGATGTTTTTCAGAAACCTATCCTACATTGCCACTGCATGTTCCCTGACCTCCCTATGCTGACCACCCCGCCGTGTTTTCTCCATCCTACATTGCCACTCACTGCCTATCCTAATTCAGACCCTCCGATTCACACCACCCCGTGATGTTTTTCTCACTCCCAATAGTGAATGTAATGTAACACACACCCATACAATGCGCACCACCCCGTGATGTTTTTCTCACTCCTACTAGTGAATGTAATGTAACACACACCCATACAATGCGCACCACCCCGTGATGTTTTTCTCACTCCTAGTAGTGAATGTAATGTAACACACACCCATGCAATGCGCACCACCCCGTGATGTTTTTCTCAATCCTACTAGTGCATGTAATGTAACACACACCCATACAATGCGCACCACCCCGCGATGTTTTTCAGAAACCTATCCTACATTGCCATTGCATGTTCCCTGACCTCCCCATGCTGACCACCCCACGGTGCTTTTCTCCATCCTACATTGCCACTCACTGCGTATCCTAATTCAGACCCTCCGATTCACACCACCCCGTGATGTTTTTCTCACTCCTACTAGTAAATGTAATGTAACACACACCCATACAATGCGCACAACCCCGTGATGTTTTTCTCACTCCTACTAGGGAATGTAATGTTACAAACACCCATACAATGCGCACCACCCCGTGATGTTTTTCTCACTCCTACTAGTTAATGTAATGTAACACACACCCATACAATGCGCACCACCCCGCGATGTTTTTCAGAAACCTATCCTACATTGCCACTGCTTGTTCCCTGACCTCCCCATGCTGACCACCCCGCTGTGCTTTTCTCCATCCTACATTGCCACTCACTGCCTATCCTAATTCAGACCCTCCGATTCACACCACCCCGTGATGTTTTTCTCACTCCTACTAGTGAATGTAAAGTAACACACACCCATACAATTCGCACCACCCTGTGATGTTTTTCTCACTCCTAGTAGTGAATGTAATGTAACACACACCCATACAATGCGCACCACCCCGTGATGTTTTTCTCACTCCTACTAGTGAATGTAATGTAACACAAAACCATACATTGCGCACCACGCCGCGATGTTTTTCAGAAACCTATCCTACATTGCCACTGCATGTTCCCTGACCTCCCCATGCTGACCACCCGGTGGTGCTTTTCTGCATCCTACATTGCCACTCACTGCCTATCCTAATTCAGACCCTCCGATTCACACCACCCCATGATGTTTTTCTCACTCCTACTAGTGAATATAATGTAACACACACCCATACAATGCGCACCACCCCGCGATGTTTTTCAGAAACCTATCCTACATTGCCACTGCATGTACCCTGACCTCCCCATGCTGACCACCTCGCGGTGCTTTTCTCCATCCTACATTGCCACTCACTGCCTATCCTAATTCAGACTCTCCGATTCACACCACCCCCTGATGTTTTTCTCACTCCTAGTAGTGAATGTAATGTAACACACACCCATACAATGCGCACCACCCCGTGATGTTTTTCTCACTCCTAGTAGTGAATGCAATGTAACACACACCCATGCAATGCGCACCACCCCGTGATGTTTATCTCACTCCTACTAGTGAATGTAATGTAACACACACCCATACAAAGCGCACCACCCCGTGATGTTTTTCTCACTCCTACTAGTGAATGTAATGTAACACAAACCCATACAATGCGCACCACCCCGCGATGTTTTTCAGAAACCTATCCTACATTGCCACTTCATGTTCCCTGACCTCCCCATGCTGACCACCCCGTGGTGCTTTTCTCCATCCTACATTGCCACTCACTGCCTATCCTAATTCAGACCCTCCGATTCACACCACCCCGTGATATTTTTCTCACTCCTACTAGTGAATGTAATGTAACACACACTCATAAAATTCGCACCACTCCGTTATGTTTTTCTAACTCCTACTAGTGAATGTAATGTAACACACACCCAAACAATGCACACCACCCCGCGATGTTTTTCAGAAACCTATCCTACATTGCCACTGCATGTTCCCTGACCTCCCCATGCTGACCACCCCGCGGTGCTTTTCTCCATCCTACATTGCCACTCACTGCCTATCCTAATTCAGACCCTCCGATTCACACCACCCCGTGATGTTTTTCTCACTCCTACTAGTGAATGTAATGTAACACACACCCATACAATGCGCACAACCCCGTGATGTTTTTCTCACTCCTACCTGTGAATGTAATGTTACACACACCCATACAATGCGCACCACCCCGTGATGTTTTTCTCACTAATACTAGTGAATGTAATGTAACACACACCCATGCAATGCACACCACCCCTCAATGTTTTTCAGAAACCTATCCTACATTGCCACGGCATGTTCCCTTACCTCCCCATGCTGACCACCCCGTGGAGCTTTTCTCCATCCTACATTGCCACTCACTGCCCATCCTAATTCAGACCCTCCGATTCACACCACCCCGTGATGTTTTTCTCACTCCTACTAGTGAATCTAATGTAACACACACCCATAGAATGCGCACCACCCCGCGTTGTTTTTCAGAAATCTATCCTACATTGCCACTGCTTGTTCCCTGACCTCCCCATGCTGACCACCCCGCTGTGCTTTTCTCCACCCTACATTGCCACTCACTGCCTATCCTAATTCAGACTCTCCGATTCACACCACCCCGTGATGTTTTTCTCACTGCTACTAGTGAATGTAATGTAACACACACCCATACAATTCGCACCACCCCGTGATGTTTTTCAGAAACCTATCCTACATTGCCACTGCATGTACCCTGACCTCCCCATGCTGACCACCTCGCGGTGCTTTTCTCCATCCTACATTGCCACTCACTGCCTATCCTAATTCAGACTCTCCGATGCAAACCACCCCGTGATGTTTTTCTCACTCCTAGTAGTGAATGTAATGTAACACACACCCATACAATGCGCACCACCACGTGATGATTTTCTCACTCCTAGTAGTGAATGTAATGTAACATACACCCATGCAATGCGCACCACCCCGTGATGTTTTTCTCACTCCTACTAGTGAATGTAATGTAACACACACCCATACAATGCGCACCACCCCGTGATGTTTTTCAGAAACCTATCCTACATTGCCACTGCATGTTCCCTGACCTCCCTATGCTGACCACCCCGCGGTGTTTTCTCCATCTTACATTGCCACTCACTGCCTATCCTAATTCAGACCCTCCGATTCACACCACCCCGAGATGTTTTTCTCACTCCCACTAGTGAATGTAATGTAACACACACCCATACAATGCGCACCACCCCGTGATGTTTTTCTCACTCCTACTAGTGAATGTAATGTAACACACACCCATACAATGCGCACCACCCCGTGATGTTTTTCTCACTCCTAGTAGTGAATGTAATGTAACACACACCCATGCAATGCGCACCACCCCGTGATGTTTTTCTCAATCCTACTAGTGAATGTAATGTAACACACACCCATACAATGCGCACCACCCCGCGATGATTTTCAGAAACCTATCCTACATTGCCACTGCATGTACCCTGACCTCCCCATGCTGACCACCTCGCGGTGCTTTTCTCCATCCTACATTGCCACTCACTGCCTATCCTAATTCAGACTCTCCGATTCACACCACCCCCTGATGTTTTTCTCACTCCTATTAGTGAATGTAATGTAACACACACCCATACAATGCGCACCACCCCGTGATGTTTTTCTCACTCCTAGTAGTGAATGTAATGTAACACACACCCATGCAATGCGCACCACCCCGTGATGTTTTTCACACTCCTACTAGTGAATGTAATGTAACACACACCCATACAATGCGCACCACCCCGAGATGTTTTTCAGAAACCTATCCTACATTGCCACTGCATGTTCCCTGACCTCCCCATGCTGACCACCCCGCGGTGCTTTTCTCCATCCTACATTGCCACTCACTGCCTATCCTAATTCAGACCCTCGAATTCACACCACCCCGTGATGTTTTTCTCACTCCTACTAGTGAATGTAATGTGACACACACCCATACAATTCGCACCACCCCGTGATGTTTTTCAGAATCCTATCCTACATTGCCACTGCATGTACCCTGATCTCCCCATGCTCACCACCTCGCGGTGCTTTTCTCCATCCTACATTGCCACGAACTGCCTATCCTAATTGAGACTCTCCAATTCACACCACCCTGTGATGTTTTTCTCACTCCTAGTAGTGAATGTAATGTAACACACACCCATAAAATGCGCACCACCCCGTGATGTTTTTCTCACTCCTAGTAGTGAATGTAATGTAACACACACCCATGCAATGCGCACCACCCCGTGATGTTTTTCTCACTCCTAGTAGTGAATGTAATGTAACACACACCCATACAATGCGCACCACCCCGTGATGTTTTTCTCAATCCTACTAGTGTATGTAATGTAACACACACCCATACAATGCGCACAACCCCGTGATGTTTTTCTCACTCCTACTAGTGAATGTAATGTTACACACACACATACAATGCGCACCACCCTGTGATGTTTTTCTCACTCCTACTAGTGAATGTAATGTAACACACACCCATACAATGTGCACCACCCCGTGATGATTTTCTCACTCCTACTATTGAATGTAATGTAACACACACCCATACAGTGCGCACCACCCCGTGATGTTTTTCTCAAAAATACTAGTGAATGTAATGTAACACACACCCATGCAATGCACACCACCCCGCAATGTTTTTCAGAAACCTATCCTACATTGCCACAGCATGTTCCCTTACCTCCCCATGCTGACCACGCCGCGGTGCTTTTCGCCATCCTACATTGCCACTCACTGCCTATCCTAATTCAGACCCTCCGATTCACACCACCCCGTGATGTTTTTCCCACTCCTACTACTGAATGTAATGTAACACACACCCATACAATGCGCACCACCCCGTGATGTTTTTCTCACTCCTATTAGTGAATGTAATGTAACACACACCCATACAATGCGCACCACCCCGCGATGTTTTTCAGAAACCTATCCTACATTGCAACTGCTTGTTCCCTGACCTCCCTATGCTGACCACCCCGCTGTGCTTTTCTCCATCCTACATTGCCACTCACTGCCTATCCTAATTCAGACCCTACGATTCACACCACCCCATGATGTTTTTCTCACTCCTACTAGTGAATGTAATGTAACACACACCCATACAATGCGCACCACCCCGCGATGTTTTTCAGAAACCTATCCTACATGGCCACTGCATGTACCCTGACCTCCCCATGCTGACCAGCTCGCGGTGCTTTTCTCCATCCTACATTGCCACTCACTGCCTATCCTAATTCAGACTCTCCGATTCACACCACGCCCTGATGTTTTTCTCACTCCTGGTAGTGAATGTAATGTAACACACACCCATACAATGCGCACCACCCCGTGATGTTTTTCTCACTCCTAGTAGCGAATGCAATGTAACACACACCCATGCAATGCGCACCACCCCGTGATGTTTATCTCACTCGTACTAGTGAATGTAATGTAACACACACCCATACAATGCGCACCACCCCGCGATGTTTTTCAGAAACCTATCCTACATTGCCACTGCATGTTCCCTGACCTCCCCATGCTGACCACCCCGCGGTGCTTTTCTCCATCCTACATTGCCACTCACTGCCTATCCTAATTCAGAACCTCCAATTCACACCACCCCGTGATGTTTTTCTCACTCCTACTAGTGAATGTAATGTAACACACACCCATACAATTCGTACCACCCCGTGATGTTTTTCTCACTCCTACTAGTGAATGTAATGTAACACATACCCATACAATGCGCACCACCACGTGATGTTTTTCTCACTCCTACTAGTGAATGTAATGTAACACAAACCCATACAATGCGCACCACCCCGCGATGTTTTTCAGAAACCTATCCTACATTGCCACTGCATGTTCCCTGACCTCCCCATGCTGACCACCCCGTGGTGCTTTTCTCCATCCTACATTGCCACTCACTGCCTATCCTAATTCAGACACTCCGATTCACACCACCCCGTGATATTTTTCTCCCTCCTACTAGTGAATGTAATGTAACACACACCCATACAATGCGCACCACCCCGTGATGTTTTTCTCACTCCTAGTAGTGAATGCAAGGTAACACACACCCATGCAATGCGCACCACCCCATGAAGTTTATCTCACTCCTACTAGTGAATGTAATGTAACACACACCCATACAATGCGCACCACCCCGCGATGTTTTTCAAAAACCTATCCTACTTTGCCACGGCATGTTCCCTTACCTCCCCATGCTGACCACCCCGCGGTGCTTTTCGCCATCCTACATTGCCACTCACTGCCTATCCTAATTCAGACCCTCCGATATACACCACCGCGTGATGTTTTTCCCACTCCTACTAGTGAATGTAATGTAACACACACCCATACAATGCGCACCACCCCGTGATGTTTTTCTCACTCCTATTAGTGAATGTAAAGTAACACACACCCATACAATGCGCACCACCCCGCGATGTTTTTCAGAAACCTATCCTACATTGCCACTGCTTGTTCCCTGACCTCCCCATGCTGACCACCCCGCTGTGCTTTTCTCCATCCTACATTGCCACTCACTGCCTATCCTAATTCAGACCCTCCGATTCACACCACCCCATGATGTTTTTCTCACTCCTACTAGTGAATGTAATGTAACACACACCCATACAATGCGCACCACCCCGCGATGTTTTTCAGAAACCTATCCTACATTGCCACTGCATGTACCCTGACCACCCCATGCTGACCACCTCGCGGTGCTTTTCTCCATCCTACATTGCCACTCACTGCCTATCCTAATTCAGACTCTCCGATTCACACCACCCCCTGATGTTTTTCTCACTCCCAGTAGTGAATGTAATGTAACACACACTCATAAAATTCGCACCACCCCGTTATGTTTTTCTAACTCCTACTAGTGAATGTAATGTAACACACACCCAAACAATGCGCACCACCCTGCGATGTTTTTCAGAAACCTATCCTACATTGCCACTGCATGTTCCCTGACCTCCCCATGCTGAACACCCCGCGGTGCTTTTCTCCATCCTACATTGCCACTCACTGCCTATCCTAATTCAGACCCTCCGATTCACACCACCCCGTGATGTTTTTCCCACTCCTACTAGTGAATGTAATGTAACACACACCCATACAATGCGCACCACCCCGTGATGTTTTTCTCACTCCTATTAGTGAATGTAATGTAACACACACCCATACAATGCGCACCACCCCGCGATGTTTTTCAGAAACCTATCCTACATTGCCACTGCTTGTTCCCTGACCTCCCCATGCTGACCACGCCGCTGTGCTTTTCTCCATCCTACATTGCCACTCACTGCCTATCCTAATTCAGACCCTCCGATTCACACCACCCCATGATGTTTTTCTCACTCCTACTAGTGAATGTAATGTAATACACACCCATACAATGCGCACCACCCCGCGATGTTTTTCAGAAACCTATCCTACATTGCCACTGCATGTAACCTGACCTCCCCATGCTGACCACCTCGCGGTGCTTTTCTCCATCCTACATTGCCACTCACTGCCTATCCTAATTCAGCCTCTCCTATTCACACCACCCCCTGATGTTTTTCTCACTTCTAGTAGTGAATGTAATGTAACACACACCCATACAATGCGCACCACCCCGTGATGTTTTTGTCACTCCTACTAGTGAATGTAATGTAACACACACCCATACAATGCGCACCAACCCGTGATGTTTTTCTCACTCCTACTAGTGAATGTAATGTAACACACACCCATACAATTGGCACCACCCCGCGATGTTTTTCAGAAACCTATCCTACATTGCCACTGCATGTTCCCTGACCTCCCTATGCTGACCACCCCGCCGTGTTTTCTCCATCCTACATTGCCACTCACTGCCTATCCTAATTCAGACCCTCCGATTCACACCACCCCGTGATGTTTTTCTCACTCCCAATAGTGAATGTAATGTAACACACACCCATACAATGCGCACCACCCCGTGATGTTTTTCTCACTCCTACTAGTGAATGCAATGTAACACACACCCATACAATGCGCACCACCCCGTGATGTTTTTCTCACTCCTAGTAGTGAATGTAATGTAACACACACCCATGCAATGCGCACCACCCCGTGATGTTTTTCTCAATCCTACTAGTGAATGTAATGTAACACACACCCATACAATGCGCACCACCCCGCGATGTTTTTCAGAAACCTATCCTACATTGCCACTGCATGTTCCCTGACCTCCCCATGCTGACCACCCCGCGGTGCTTTTCTCCATCCTACATTGCCACTCACTGCGTATCCTAATTCAGACCCTCCGATTCACACCACGCCGTGATGTTTTTCTCACTCCTACTAGTGAATGTATTGTAACACACACCCATACAATGCGCACAACCCCGTGATGTTTTTCTCACTCCTACTAGGGAATGTAATGTTACAAACACCCATACAATGCGCACCACCCCGTGATGTTTTTCTCACTCCTACTAGTGAATGTAATGTAACACACACCCATACAATGCGCACCACCCCGTGATGTTTTTCTCACTCCTACTAGTGAATGTAATGTAACACAAAGCCATACATTGCGCACCACGCCGCGATGTTTTTCAGAAACCTATCCTACATTGCCACTGCATGTTCCCTGACCTCCCCATGCTGACCACCCGGTGGTGCTTTTCTCCATCCTACATTGCCACTCACTGCCTATCCTAATTCAGACCCTCCGATTCACACCACCCCATGATGTTTTTCTCACTCCTACTAGTGAATATAATGTAACACACACCCATACAATGCGCACCACCCCGCGATGTTTTTCAGAAACCTATCCTACATTGCCACTGCATGTACCCTGACCTCCCCATGCTGACCACCTCGCGGTGCTTTTCTCCATCCTACATTGCCACTCACTGCCTATCCTAATTCAGACTCTCCGATTCACACCACCCCCTGATGTTTTTCTCACTCCTAGTAGTGAATGTAATGTAACACACACCCATACAATGCGCACCACCCCGTGATGTTTTTCTCACTCCTAGTAGTGAATGCAATGTAACACACACCCATGCAATGCGCACCACCCCGTGATGTTTATCTCACTCCTACTAGTGAATGTAATGTAACACACACCCATACAAAGCGCACCACCCCGTGATGTTTTTCTCACTCCTACTAGTGAATGTAATGTAACACAAACCCATACAATGCGCACCACCCCGCGATGTTTTTCAGAAACCTATCCTACATTGCCACTTCATGTTCCCTGACCTCCCCATGCTGACCACCCCGTGGTGCTTTTCTCCATCCTACATTGCCACTCACTGCCTATCCTAATTCAGACCCTCCGATTCACACCACCCCGTGATATTTTTCTCACTCCTACTAGTGAATGTAATGTAACACACACTCATAAAATTCGCACCACTCCGTTATATTTTTCTAACTCCTACTAGTGAATGTAATGTAACACACACCCAAACAATGCACACCACCCCGCGATGTTTTTCAGAAACCTATCGTACATTGCCACTGCATGTTCCCTGACCTCCCCATGCTGACCACCCCGCGGTGCTTTTCTCCATCCTACATTGCCACTCACTGCCTATCCTAATTCAGACCCTCCGATTCACACCACCCCGTGATGTTTTTCTCACTCCTACTAGTGAATGTAATGTAACACACACCCATACAATGCGCACAACCCCGTGATGTTTTTCTCACTCCTACCTGTGAATGTAATGTTACACACACCCATACAATGCGCACCACCCCGTGATGTTTTTCTCACTAATACTAGTGAATGTAATGTAACACACACCCATGCAATGCACACCACCCCTCAATGTTTTTCAGAAACCTATCCTACATTGCCACGGCATGATCCCTTACCTCCCCATGCTGACCACCCCGTGGAGCTTTTCTCCATCCTACATTGCCACTCACTGCCCATCCTAATTCAGACCCTCCGATTCACACCACCCCGTGATGTTTTTCTCACTCCTACTAGTGAATGTAATGTAACACACACCCATAGAATGCGCACCACCCCGCATTGTTTTTCAGAAATCTATCCTACATTGCCACTGCTTGTTCCCTGACCTCCCCATGCTGACCACCCCGCTGTGCTTTTCTCCACCCTACATTGCCACTCACTGCCTATCCTAATTCAGACCCTCCGATTCACACCACCCCGTGATGTTTTTCTCACTGCTACTAGTGAATGTAATGTAACACACACCCATACAATTCGCACCACCCCGTGATGTTTTTCAGAAACCTATCCTACATTGCCACTGCATGTACCCTGACCTCCCCATGCTGACCACCTCGCGGTGCTTTTCTCCATCCTACATTGCCACTCACTGCCTATCCTAATTCAGACTCTCCGATGCAAACCACCCCGTGATGTTTTTCTCACTCCTAGTAGTGAATGTAATGTAACACACACCCATACAATGCGCACCACCCCGTGATGATTTTCTCACTCCTAGTAGTGAATGTAATGTAACATACACCCATGCAATGCGCACCACCCCGTGATGTTTTTCTCACTCCTACTAGTGAATGTAATGTAACACACACCCATACAATGCGCACCACCCCGTGATGTTTTTCTCACTCCTACTAGTGAATGTAATGTAACACACACCCATACAATGCGCACCACCCCGTGATGTTTTTCTCACTCCTAGTAGTGAATGTAATGTAACACACACCCATGCAATGCGCACCACCCCGTGATGTTTTTCTCAATCCTACTAGTGAATGTAATGTAACACACACCCATACAATGCGCACCACCCCGCGATGATTTTCAGAAACCTATCCTACATTGCCACTGCATGTACCCTGACCTCCCCATGCTGACCACCTCGCGGTGCTTTTCTCCATCCTACATTGCCACTCACTGCCTATCCTAATTCAGACTCTCCGATTCACACCACCCCCTGATGTTTTTCTCACTCCTATTAGTGAATGTAATGTAACACACACCCATACAATGCGCACCACCCCGTGATGTTTTTCTCACTCCTAGTAGTGAATGTAATGTAACACACACCCATGCAATGCGCACCACCCCGTGATGTTTTTCTCACTCCTACTAGTGAATGTAATGTAACACACACCCATACAATGCGCACCACCCCGCGATGTTTTTCAGAAACCTATCCTACATTGCCACTGCATGTTCCCTGACCTCCCCATGCTGACCACCCCGCGGTGCTTTTCTCCATCCTACATTGCCACTCACTGCCTATCCTAATTCAGACCCTCGAATTCACACCACACCGTGATGTTTTTCTCACTCCTACTAGTGAATGTAATGTGACACACACCCATACAATTCACACCACCCCGTGATGTTTTTCAGAATCCTATCCTACATTGCCACTGCATGTACCCTGATCTCCCCATGCTCACCACCTTGCGGTGCTTTTCTCCATCCTACATTGCCACGAACTGCCTATCCTAATTGAGACTCTCCAATTCACACCACCCTGTGATGTTTTTCTCACTCCTAGTAGTGAATGTAATGAAACACACACCCATAAAATGCGCACCACCCCGTGATGTTTTTCTCACTCCTAGTAGTGAATGTAATGTAACACACACCCATGCAATGCGCACCACCCCGTGATGTTTTTCTCACTCCTAGTAGTGAATGTAATGTAACACACACCCATACAATGCGCACCACCCCGTGATGTTTTTCTCAATCCTACTAGTGTATGTAATGTAACACACACCCATACAATGCGCACAACCCCGTGATGTTTTTCTCACTCCTACTAGTGAATGTAATGTTACACACACACATACAATGCGCACCACCCTGTGATGTTTTTCTCACTCCTACTAGTGAATGTAATGTAACACACACCCATACAATGTGCACCACCCCGTGATGATTTTCTCACTCCTACTATTGAATGTAATGTAACACACACCCATACAGTGCGCACCACCCCGTGATGTTTTTCTCAAAAATACTAGTGAATGTAATGTAACACACACCCATGCAATGCACACCACCCCGCAATGTTTTTCAGAAACCTATCCTACATTGCCACAGCATGTTCCCTTACCTCCCCATGCTGACCACGCCGCGGTGCTTTTCGCCATCCTACATTGCCACTCACTGCCTATCCTAATTCAGACCCTCCGATTCACACCACCCCGTGATGTTTTTCCCACTCCTACTACTGAATGTAATGTAACACACACCCATACAATGCGCACCACCCCGTGATGTTTTTCTCACTCCTATTAGTGAATGTAATGTAACACACACCCATACAATGCGCACCACCCCGCGATGTTTTTCAGAAACCTATCCTACATTGCAACTGCTTGTTCCCTGACCTCCCTATGCTGACCACCCCGCTGTGCTTTTCTCCATCCTACATTGCCACTCACTGCCTATCCTAATTCAGACCCTACGATTCACACCACCCCATGATGTTTTTCTCACTCCTACTAGTGAATGTAATGTAACACACACCCATACAATGCGCACCACCCCGCGATGTTTTTCAGAAACCTATCCTACATGGCCACTGCATGTACCCTGACC
This sequence comes from Cavia porcellus, assembly GCF_034190915.1. NCBI lineage: Eukaryota > Metazoa > Chordata > Mammalia > Rodentia > Caviidae > Cavia > Cavia porcellus. Next base: position 139,329 of record NW_026947491.1, read on the forward strand.
TCCCCATGCTGACCAGCTCGCGGTGCTTTTCTCCATCCTACATTGCCACTCACTGCCTATCCTAATTCAGACTCTCCGATTCACACCACCCCCTGATGTTTTTCTCACTCCTGGTAGTGAATGTAATGTAACACACACCCATACAATGCGCACCACCCCGTGATGTTTTTCTCACTCCTAGTAGCGAATGCAATGTAACACACACCCATGCAATGCGCACCACCCCGTGATGTTTATCTCACTCGTACTAGTGAATGTAATGTAACACACACCCATACAATGCGCACCACCCCGCGATGTTTTTCAGAAACCTATCCTACATTGCCACTGCATGTTCCCTGACCTCCCCATGCTGACCACCCCGCGGTGCTTTTCTCCATCCTACATTGCCACTCACTGCCTATCCTAATTCAGAACCTCCAATTCACACCACCCCGTGATGTTTTTCTCACTCCTACTAGTGAATGTAATGTAACACACACCCATACAATTCGCACCACCCCGTGATGTTTTTCTCACTCCTACTAGTGAATGTAATGTAACACATACCCATACAATGCGCACCACCACGTGATGTTTTTCTCACTCCTACTAGTGAATGTAATGTAACACAAACCCATACAATGCGCACCACCCCGCGATGTTTTTCAGAAACCTATCCTACATTGCCACTGCATGTTCCCTGACCTCCCCATGCTGACCACCCCGTGGTGCTTTTCTCCATCCTACATTGCCACTCACTGCCTATCCTAATTCAGACACTCCGATTCACACCACCCCGTGATATTTTTCTCCCTCCTACTAGTGAATGTAATGTAACACACACCCATACAATGCGCACCACCCCGTGATGTTTTTCTCACTCCTAGTAGTGAATGCAAGGTAACACACACCCATGCAATGCGCACCACCCCATGAAGTTTATCTCACTCCTACTAGTGAATGTAATGTAACACACACCCATACAATGCGCACCACCCCGCGATGTTTTTCAGAAACCTATCCTACTTTGCCACGGCATGTTCCCTTACCTCCCCATGCTGACCACCCCGCGGTGCTTTTCGCCATCCTACATTGCCACTCATTGCCTATCCTAATTCAGACCCTCCGATATACACCACCGCGTGATGTTTTTCCCACTCCTACTAGTGAATGTAATGTAACACACACCCATACAATGCGCACCACCCCGTGATGTTTTTCTCACTCCTATTAGTGAATGTAAAGTAACACACACCCATACAATGCGCACCACCCCGCGATGTTTTTCAGAAACCTATCCTACATTGCCACTGCTTGTTCCCTGACCTCCCCATGCTGACCACCCCGCTGTGCTTTTCTCCATCCTACATTGCCACTCACTGCCTATCCTAATTCAGACCCTCCGATTCACACCACCCCATGATGTTTTTCTCACTCCTACTAGTGAATGTAATGTAACACACACCCATACAATGCGCACCACCCCGCGATGTTTTTCAGAAACCTATCCTACATTGCCACTGCATGTACCCTGACCTCCCCATGCTGACCACCTCGCGGTGCTTTTCTCCATCCTACATTGCCACTCACTGCCTATCCTAATTCAGACTCTCCGATTCACACCACCCCCTGATGTTTTTCTCACTCCTAGTAGTGAATGTAATGTAACACACACTCATAAAATTCGCACCACCCCGTTATGTTTTTCTAACTCCTACTAGTGAATGTAATGTAACACACACCCAAACAATGCGCACAAACCTGCGATGTTTTTCAGAAACCTATCCTACATTGCCACTGCATGTTCCCTGACCTCCCCATGCTGAACACCCCGCGGTGCTTTTCTCCATCCTACATTGCCACTCACTGCCTATCCTAATTCAGACCCTCCGATTCACACCACCCCGTGATGTTTTTCTCACTCCTACTAGTGAATGTATTGTAACACACACCCATACAATGCGCACAACCCCGTGATGTTTTTCTCACTCCTACTAGGGAATGTAATGTTACAAACACCCATACAATGCGCACCACCCCGTGATGTTTTTCTCACTCCTACTAGTTAATGTAATGTAACACACACCCATACAATGCGCACCACCCCGCGATGTTTTTCAGAAACCTATCCTACATTGCCACTGCTTGTTCCCTGACCTCCCCATGCTGACCACCCCGCTGTGCTTTTCTCCATCCTACATTGCCACTCACTGCCTATCCTAATTCAGACCCTCCGATTCACACCACCCCGTGATGTTTTTCTCACTCCTACTAGTGAATGTAATGTAACACACACCCATACAATTCGCACCACCCCGTGATGTTTTTCTCACTCCTACTAGTGAATGTAATGTAACACACACCCATACAATGCGCACCACCCCGTGATGTTTTTCTCACTCCTACTAGTGAATGTAATGTAACACAAAGCCATACATTGCGCACCACGCCGCGATGTTTTTCAGAAACCTATCCTACATTGCCACTGCATGTTCCCTGACCTCCCCATGCTGACCACCCGGTGGTGCTTTTCTCCATCCTACATTGCCACTCACTGCATATCCTAATTCAGACCCTCCGATTCACACCACCCCATGATGTTTTTCTCACTCCTACTAGTGAATATAATGTAACACACACCCATACAATGCGCACCACCCCGCGATGTTTTTCAGAAACCTATCCTACATTGCCACTGCATGTACCCTGACCTCCCCATGCTGACCACCTCGCGGTGCTTTTCTCCATCCTACATTGCCACTCACTGCCTATCCTAATTCAGACTCTCCGATTCACACCACCCCCTGATGTTTTTCTCACTCCTCGTAGTGAATGTAATGTAACACACACCCATACAATGCGCACCACCCCGTGATGTTTTTCTCACTCCTAGTAGTGAATGCAATGTAACACACACCCATGCAATGCGCACCACCCCGTGATGTTTATCTCACTCCTACTAGTGAATGTAATGTAACACACTCCCATACAAAGCGCACCACCCCGTGATGTTTTTCTCACTCCTACTAGTGAATGTAATGTAACACAAACCCATACAATGCGCACCACCCCGCGATGTTTTTCAGAAACCTATCCTACATTGCCACTTCATGATCCCTGACCTCCCCATGCTGACCACCCCGTGGTGCTTTTCTCCATCCTACATTGCCACTCACTGCCTGTCCTAATTCAGACCCTCCGATTCACACCACCCCGTGATATTTTTCTCACTCCTACTAGTGAATGTAATGTAACACACACTCATAAAATTCGCACCACTCCGTTATGTTTTTCTAACTCCTACTAGTGAATGTAATGTAACACACACCCAAACAATGCACACCACCCCGCGATGTTTTTCAGAAACCTATCCTACATTGCCACTGCATGTTCCCTGACCTCCCCATGCTGACCACCCCGCGGTGCTTTTCTCCATCCTACATTGCCACTCACTGCCTATCCTAATTCAGACCCTCCGATTCACACCACCCCGTGATGTTTTTCTCACTCCTACTAGTGAATGTAATGTAACACACACCCATACAATGCACACAACCCCGTGATGTTTTTCTCACTCCTACCTGTGAATGTAATGTTACACACACCCATACAATGTGCACCACCCCGTGATGTTTTTCTCACTAATACTAGTGAATGTAATGTAACACACACCCATGCAATGCACACCACCCCTCAATGTTTTTCAGAAACCTATCCTACATTGCCACGGCATGTTCCCTTACCTCCCCATGCTGACAACCCCGTGGAGCTTTTCTCCATCCTACATTGCCACTCACTGCCCATCCTAATTCAGACCCTCCGATTCACACCACCCCGTGATGTTTTTCTCACTCCTACTAGTGAATGTAATGTAACACACACCCATACAATTCGCACCACCCCGTGATGTTTTTCAGAAACCTATCCTACATTGGCACTGCATGTACCCTGACCTCCCCATGCTGACCACCTCGCGGTGCTTTTCTCCATCCTACATTGCCACTCACTGCCTATCCTAATTCAGACACTCCGATGCACACCACCCCGTGATGTTTTTCTCACTCCTAGTAGTGAATGTAATGTAACACACACCCATACAATGCGCACCACCCCGTGATGTTTTTCTCACTCCTAGTAGTCAATGTAATGTAACACACACCCATGCAATGCGCACCACCCCGTGATGTTTTTCTCACTCCTACTAGTGAATGTAATGTAACACACACTCATACAATGCGCACCACCCCATGATGTTTTTTTCAGAAACCTCTCCTACATTGCCACTGCATGTTCCCTGACCTCCCTATGCTGACCACCCCGCGGTGTTTTCTCCATCCTACATTGCCACTCACTGCCTATCCTAATTCAGACCCTCCGATTCACACCACCCCGTGATGTTTTTCTCACTCCCAATAGTGAATGTAATGTAACACACACCCATACAATGCGCACCACCCCGTTATGTTTTTCTCACTCCTACTAGTGAATGTAATGTAACACACACCCATACAATGCACACCACCCCGTGATGTTTTTCTCACTCCTAGTAGTGAATGTAATGTAACACACACCCATGCAATGCGCACCACCCCGTGATGTTTTTCTCAATCGTACTAGTGAATGTAATGTAACACACACCCATACAATGCGCACCAACCCGCGATGTTTTTCAGAAACCTATCCTACATTGCCACTGCTTGTTCCCTGACCTCCCCATGCTGACCACCCCGCGGTGCTTTTCTCCATCCTACATTGCCACTCACTGCCTATCCTAATTCAGACACTCCGATTCACACCACCCCGTGATGTTTTTCTCACTCATACTAGTGAATGTAATGTAACACACACCCATAGAATGCGCACCACCCGTGATGTTTTTCTCACACCTACTAGTGAATGTAATGTAACACACACCCATACAATGCGCACCACCCCGCGTTGTTTTTCAGAAATCTATCCTACATTGCCACTGCTTGTGCCCTGACCTCCCCATGCTGACCACCCCACTGTGCTTTTCTCCACCCTACATTGCCACTCACTGCCTATCCTAATTCAGACCCTCCGATTCACACCACCCCGTGATGTTTTTCTCACTGCTACTAGTGAATGTAATGTAAAACACACCCATACAATTCGCACCACCCCGTGATGTTTTTCAGAAACCTATCCTACATTGCCACTGCATGTACCCTGACCTCCCCATGCTGACCACCTCGCGGTGCTTTTCTCCATCCTACATTGCCACTAACTGCCTATCCTTATTCAGACTCTCCGATGCAAACCACCCCGTGATGTTTCTCTCACTCCTAGTAGTGAATGTAATGTAACACACACCCATACAATGCGCACCACCCCGTGATGTTTTTCTCACTCCTAGTAGTGAATGTAATGTAACACACACCCATGCAATGCGCACCACCCCGTGATGTTTTTCTCACTCCTACTAGTGAATGTAATGTAACACACACCCATACAATGCGCACCACCCCGTGATGTTTTTCAGAAACCTATCCTACATTGCCACTGCATGTTCCCTGACCTCCCTATGCTGACCACCCCGCGGTGTTTTCTCCATCTTACATTGCCACTCACTGCCTATCCTAATTCAGACCCTCCGATTCACACCACCCCGTGATGTTTTTCTCACTCCCACTAGTGAATGTAATGTAACACACACCCATACAATGCGCACCACCCCGTGATGTTTTTCTCACTCCTACTAGTGAATGTAATGTAACACACACCCATACAATGCGCACCACCCCGTGATGTTTTTCTCACTCCTAGTAGTGAATGTAATGTAACACACACCCATGCAATGCGCACCACCCCGTGATGTTTTTCTCAATCCTACTAGTGAATGTAATGTAACACACACCCATACAATGCGCACCACCCCGCAATGTTTTTCAGAAACCTATCCTACATTGCCACTGCATGTTCCCTGACCGCCCCATGCTGACCACCCCGTGGTGCTTTTCTCCATCCTACATTGCCACTCACTGCCTATCGTAATTCAGACCCTCCGATTCACAACACCCCGTGATGTTTTTCTCACTCCTACTAGTGAATGTAATGTAACACACACCCATACAATGCGCACAACCCCGTGATGTTTTTCTCACTCCTACTAGGGAATGTAATGTTACAAACACCCATACAATGCGCACCACCCCGTGATGTTTTTCTCACTCCTACTAGTGAATGTAATGTAACACACACCCATACAATGCGCACCACCCCGCGATGTTTTTCAGAAACCTATCCTACATTGCCACTGCATGTTCCCTGACCTCCCCATGCTGATCACCCCGCGGTGCTTTTCTCCATCCTACATTGCCACTCACTGCCTATCCTAATTCAGACCCTCGAATTCACACCACCCCGTGATGTTTTCCTCACTCCCACTAGTGAATGTAATGTAACACACACCCATACAATTCGCAGGACACCGTGATGTTTTTCAGAAACCTATCCTACATTGCCACTGCATGTTCCCTGACCGCCCCATGCTGACCACCCCGTGGTGCTTTTCTCCATCCTACATTGCCACTCACTGCCTATCGTAATTCAGACCCTCCGATTCACACCACCCCGTGATGTTTTTCTCACTCCTAGTAGCGAATGTAATGTAACACACACCCATACAATGCGCACCACCCCGTGATGTTTTTCTCACTCCTAGTAGTGAATGTAATGTAACACACACCCATGCAATGCGCATCATCCCGTGATGTTTTTCTCAATCCTACTAGTGAATGTAATGTAACACACACCCATACAATGCGCACCACCCCGCGATGTTTTTCAGAAACCTATCCTACATTGCCACTGCATGTTCCCTGACCTCCCCATGCTGACCACCTCGCGGTGCTTTTCTCCATCCTACATTGCCACTCACTGCCTATCCTAATTCAGAACCTCCGATTCACACCACCCCGTGATGTTTTTCTCACTCCTACTAGTGAATGTAATGTAACACACACCCATAAAATGCGCACCACCCCGTGATGTTTTTCTCACTCCTACTAGTGAATGTAATGTAACACACACCCATACAATGCGCACCACCCCGTGATGTTTTTCTCACTCCTAGTAGTGAATGTAATGTAACACACACCCATGCAATGCGCACCACCCCGTGATGTTTTTCTCAATCCTACTAGTGAATGTAATGTAACACACACCGATGAAATGCACACCACCCTGCAATATTTTTCAGAAACCTATCCTACATTGCCCTGCATGTTCCCTGACCTCCCCATGCTGACCACCCCGCGGTGCTTTTCTCCATCCTACATTGCCACTCACTGCCTATCCTAATTCAGACCCTCCGATTCACACCACCCCATGATGTTTTTCTCACTCCTACTAGTGAATATAATGTAACACACACCCATACAATGCGCACCACCCCGCGATGTTTTTCAGAAACCTATCCTACATTGCCACTGCATGTACCCTGACCTCCCCATGCTGACCACCTCGCGGTGCTTTTCTCCATCCTACATTGCCACTCACTGCCTATCCTAATTCAGACTCTCCGATTCACACCACCCCCTGATGTTTTTCTCACTCCTCGTAGTGAATGTAATGTAACACACACCCATACAATGCGCACCACCCCGTGATGTTTTTCTCACTCCTAGTAGTGAATGCAATGTAACACACACCCATGCAATGCGCACCACCCCGTGATGTTTATCTCACTCCTACTAGTGAATGTAATGTAACACACTCCCATACAAAGCGCACCACCCCGTGATGTTTTTCTCACTCCTACTAGTGAATGTAATGTAACACAAACCCATACAATGCGCACCACCCCGCGATGTTTTTCAGAAACCTATCCTACATTGCCACTTCATGATCCCTGACCTCCCCATGCTGACCACCCCGTGGTGCTTTTCTCCATCCTACATTGCCACTCACTGCCTGTCCTAATTCAGACCCTCCGATTCACACCACCCCGTGATATTTTTCTCACTCCTACTAGTGAATGTAATGTAACACACACTCATAAAATTCGCACCACTCCGTTATGTTTTTCTAACTCCTACTAGTGAATGTAATGTAACACACACCCAAACAATGCACACCACCCCGCGATGTTTTTCAGAAACCTATCCTACATTGCCACTGCATGTTCCCTGACCTCCCCATGCTGACCACCCCGCGGTGCTTTTCTCCATCCTACATTGCCACTCACTGCCTATCCTAATTCAGACCCTCCGATTCACACCACCCCGTGATGTTTTTCTCACTCCTACTAGTGAATGTAATGTAACACACACCCATACAATGCACACAACCCCGTGATGTTTTTCTCACTCCTACCTGTGAATGTAATGTTACACACACCCATACAATGTGCACCACACCGTGATGTTTTTCTCACTAATACTAGTGAATGTAATGTAACACACACCCATGCAATGCACACCACCCCTCAATGTTTTTCAGAAACCTATCCTACATTGCCACGGCATGTTCCCTTACCTCCCCATGCTGACAACCCCGTGGAGCTTTTCTCCATCCTACATTGCCACTCACTGCCCATCCTAATTCAGACCCTCCGATTCACACCACCCCGTGATGTTTTTCTCACTCCTACTAGTGAATGTAATGTAACACACACCCATACAATTCGCACCACCCCGTGATGTTTTTCAGAAACCTATCCTACATTGGCACTGCATGTACCCTGACCTCCCCATGCTGACCACCTCGCGGTGCTTTTCTCCATCCTACATTGCCACTCACTGCCTATCCTAATTCAGACACTCCGATGCACACCACCCCGTGATGTTTTTCTCACTCCTAGTAGTGAATGTAATGTAACACACACCCATACAATGCGCACCACCCCGTGATGTTTTTCTCACTCCTAGTAGTCAATGTAATGTAACACACACCCATGCAATGCGCACCACCCCGTGATGTTTTTCTCACTCCTACTAGTGAATGTAATGTAACACACACTCATACAATGCGCACCACCCCATGATGTTTTTTTCAGAAACCTCTCCTACATTGCCACTGCATGTTCCCTGACCTCCCTATGCTGACCACCCCGCGGTGTTTTCTCCATCCTACATTGCCACTCACTGCCTATCCTAATTCAGACCCTCCGATTCACACCACCCCGTGATGTTTTTCTCACTCCCAATAGTGAATGTAATGTAACACACACCCATACAATGCGCACCACCCCGTTATGTTTTTCTCACTCCTACTAGTGAATGTAATGTAACACACACCCATACAATGCACACCACCCCGTGATGTTTTTCTCACTCCTAGTAGTGAATGTAATGTAACACACACCCATGCAATGCGCACCACCCCGTGATGTTTTTCTCAATCGTACTAGTGAATGTAATGTAACACACACCCATACAATGCGCACCAACCCGCGATGTTTTTCAGAAACCTATCCTACATTGCCACTGCTTGTTCCCTGACCTCCCCATGCTGACCACCCCGCGGTGCTTTTCTCCATCCTACATTGCCACTCACTGCCTATCCTAATTCAGACACTCCGATTCACACCACCCCGTGATGTTTTTCTCACTCATACTAGTGAATGTAATGTAACACACACCCATAGAATGCGCACCACCCGTGATGTTTTTCTCACACCTACTAGGGAATGTAATGTAACACACACCCATACAATGCGCACCACCCCGCGTTGTTTTTCAGAAATCTATCCTACATTGCCACTGCTTGTGCCCTGACCTCCCCATGCTGACCACCCCACTGTGCTTTTCTCCACCCTACATTGCCACTCACTGCCTATCCTAATTCAGACCCTCCGATTCACACCACCCCGTGATGTTTTTCTCACTGCTACTAGTGAATGTAATGTAAAACACACCCATACAATTCGCACCACCCCGTGATGTTTTTCAGAAACCTATCCTACATTGCCACTGCATGTACCCTGACCTCCCCATGCTGACCACCTCGCGGTGCTTTTCTCCATCCTACATTGCCACTAACTGCCTATCCTTATTCAGACTCTCCGATGCAAACCACCCCGTGATGTTTCTCTCACTCCTAGTAGTGAATGTAATGTAACACACACCCATACAATGCGCACCACCCCGTGATGTTTTTCTCACTCCTAGTAGTGAATGTAATGTAACACACACCCATGCAATGCGCACCACCCCGTGATGTTTTTCTCACTCCTACTAGTGAATGTAATGTAACACACACCCATACAATGCGCACCACCCCGTGATGTTTTTCAGAAACCTATCCTACATTGCCACTGCATGTTCCCTGACCTCCCTATGCTGACCACCCCGCGGTGTTTTCTCCATCTTACATTGCCACTCACTGCCTATCCTAATTCAGACCCTCCGATTCACACCACCCCGTGATGTTTTTCTCACTCCCACTAGTGAATGTAATGTAACACACACCCATACAATGCGCACCACCCCGTGATGTTTTTCTCACTCCTACTAGTGAATGTAATGTAACACACACCCATACAATGCGCACCACCCCGTGATGTTTTTCTCACTCCTAGTAGTGAATGTAATGTAACACACACCCATGCAATGCGCACCACCCCGTGATGTTTTTCTCAATCCTACTAGTGAATGTAATGTAACACACACCCATACAATGCGCACCACCCCGCAATGTTTTTCAGAAACCTATCCTACATTGCCACTGCATGTTCCCTGACCGCCCCATGCTGACCACCCCGTGGTGCTTTTCTCCATCCTACATTGCCACTCACTGCCTATCGTAATTCAGACCCTCCGATTCACAACACCCCGTGATGTTTTTCTCACTCCTACTAGTGAATGTAATGTAACACACACCCATACAATGCGCACAACCCCGTGATGTTTTTCTCACTCCTACTAGGGAATGTAATGTTACAAACACCCATACAATGCGCACCACCCCGTGATGTTTTTCTCACTCCTACTAGTGAATGTAATGTAACACACACCCATACAATGCGCACCACCCCGCGATGTTTTTCAGAAACCTATCCTACATTGCCACTGCATGTTCCCTGACCTCCCCATGCTGATCACCCCGCGGTGCTTTTCTCCATCCTACATTGCCACTCACTGCCTATCCTAATTCAGACCCTCGAATTCACACCACCCCGTGATGTTTTCCTCACTCCCACTAGTGAATGTAATGTAACACACACCCATACAATTCGCAGGACACCGTGATGTTTTTCAGAAACCTATCCTACATTGCCACTGCATGTTCCCTGACCGCCCCATGCTGACCACCCCGTGGTGCTTTTCTCCATCCTACATTGCCACTCACTGCCTATCGTAATTCAGACCCTCCGATTCACACCACCCCGTGATGTTTTTCTCACTCCTAGTAGCGAATGTAATGTAACACACACCCATACAATGCGCACCACCCCGTGATGTTTTTCTCACTCCTAGTAGTGAATGTAATGTAACACACACCCATGCAATGCGCATCATCCCGTGATGTTTTTCTCAATCCTACTAGTGAATGTAATGTAACACACACCCATACAATGCGCACCACCCCGCGATGTTTTTCAGAAACCTATCCTACATTGCCACTGCATGTTCCCTGACCTCCCCATGCTGACCACCTCGCGGTGCTTTTCTCCATCCTACATTGCCACTCACTGCCTATCCTAATTCAGAACCTCCGATTCACACCACCCCGTGATGTTTTTCTCACTCCTACTAGTGAATGTAATGTAACACACACCCATAAAATGCGCACCACCCCGTGATGTTTTTCTCACTCCTACTAGTGAATGTAATGTAACACACACCCATACAATGCGCACCACCCCGTGATGTTTTTCTCACTCCTAGTAGTGAATGTAATGTAACACACACCCATGCAATGCGCACCACCCCGTGATGTTTTTCTCAATCCTACTAGTGAATGTAATGTAACACACACCGATGAAATGCACACCACCCTGCAATATTTTTCAGAAACCTATCCTACATTGCCCTGCATGTTCCCTGACCTCCCCATGCTGACCACCCCGCGGTGCTTTTCTCCATCCTACATTGCCACTCACTGCCTATCCTAATTCAGACACTCCGATTCACACCACCCCGTGATGTTTTTCTCACTCCTACTAGTGAATGTAATGTAACACACACCCATAGAATGCGCACCACCCCGTGATGTTTTTCTCACACCTACTAGTGAATGTAATGTAACACACACCCAAACAATGCGCACCACCCCGCGTTGTTTTTCAGAAATCTATCCTACATTGCAACTGCTTGTTCCCTGACCTCCCCATGCTGACCACCCCGCTGTGCTTTTCTCCACCCTACATTGCCACTCACTGCCTATCCTAATTCAGACCCTCCGATTCACACCACCCCGTGATGTTTTTCTCACTGCTACTAGTGAATGTAATGTAACACACACCCATACAATTCGCACCACCCTGTGATGTTTTTCAGAAACCTATCCTACATTGCCACTGCATGTACCCTGACCTCCCCATGCTGACCACCTCGCGGTGCTTTTCTCCATCCTACATTGCCACTCACTGCCTATCCTAATTCAGACTCTCCGATGCAAACCACCCCGTGATGTTTTTCTCACTCCTAGTAGTGAATGTAATGTAACACACACCCATACAATGCGCACCACCCCGTGATGTTTTTCTCACTCCTAGTAGTGAATGTAATGTAACATACACCCATGCAATGCGCACCACCCCGTGATGTTTTTCTCACTCCTACTAGTGAATGTAATGTAACACACACCCATACAATGCGCACCACCCCGTGATGTTTTTCAGAAACCTATCCTACATTGCCACTGCATGTTCCCTGACCTCCCTATGCTGACCACCCCGCGGTGTTTTCTCCATCTTACATTGCCACTCACTGCCTATCCTAATTCAGACCCTCCGATTCACACCACCCCGAGATGTTTTTCTCACTCCCAGTAGTGAATGTAATGTAACACACACCCATACAATGCGCACCACCCCGTGATGTTTTTCTCACTCCTACTAGTGAATGTAATGTAACACACACCCATACAATGCGCACCACCCCGTGATGTTTTTCTCACTCCTAGTAGTGAATGTAATGTAACACACACCCATGCAATGCGCACCACCCCGTGATGTTTTTCTCAATCCTACTAGTGAATGTAATGTAACACACACCCATACAATGCGCACCACCCCGCGATGATTTTCAGAAACCTATCCTACATTGCCACTGCATGTACCCTGACCTCCCCATGCTGACCACCTCGCGGTGCTTTTCTCCATCCTACATTGCCACTCACTGCCTATCCTAATTCAGACTCTCCGATTCACACCACCCCCTGATGTTTTTCTCACTCCTATTAGTGAATGTAATGTAACACACACCCATACAATGCGCACCACCCCGTGATGTTTTTCTCACTCCTAGTAGTGAATGTAATGTAACACACACCCATGCAATGCGCACCACCCCGTGATGTTTTTCTCACTCCTACTAGTGAATGTAATGTAACACACACCCATACAATTCGCACCACCCCGCGATGTTTTTCAGAAACCTATCCTACATTGCCACTGCATGTTCCCTGACCTCCCCATGCTGACCACCCCGCGGTGCTTTTCTCCATCCTACATTGCCACTCACTGCCTATCCTAATTCAGACCCTCGAATTCACACCACCCCGTGATGTTTTTCTCACTCCTACTAGTGAATGTAATGTGACACACACCCATACAATTCGCACCACCCCGTGATGTTTTTCAGAATCCTATCCTACATTGCCACTGCATGTACCCTGACCTCCCCATGCTCACCACCTCGCGGTGCTTTTCTCCATCCTACATTGCCACGAACTGCCTATCCTAATTGAGACTCTCCAATTCACACCACCCTGTGATGTTTTTCTCACTCCTAGTAGTGAATGTAATGTAACACACACCCATAAAATGCGCACCACCCCGTGATGTTTTTCTCACTCCTAGTAGTGAATGTAATGTAACACACACCCATGCAATGCGCACCACCCCGTGATGTTTTTCTCACTCCTAGTAGTGAATGTAATGTAACACACACCCATACAATGCGCACCACCCCGTGATGTTTTTCTCAATCCTACTAGTGAATGTAATGTAACACACACCCATACAATGCGCACAACCCCGTGATGTTTTTCTCACTCCTACTAGTGAATGTAATGTTACACACACACATACAATGTGCACCACCCCGTGATGATTTTCTCACTCCTACTGTTGAATGTAATGTAACACACACCCATACAGTGCGCACCACCCCGTGATGTTTTTCTCAAAAATACTAGTGAATGTAATGTAACACACACCCATGCAATGCACACCACCCCGCAAAGTTTTTCAGAAACCTATCCTACATTGCCACGGCATGTTCCCTTACCTCCCCATGCTGACCAACCCGCGGTGCTTTTCGCCATCCTACATTGCCACTCACTGCCTATCCTAACTCAGACCCTCCGATTCACACCACCCCGTGATGTTTTTCCCACTCCTACTACTGAATGTAATGTAACACACACCCATACAATGCGCACCACCCCGTGATGTTTTTCTCACTCCTATTAGTGAATGTAATGTAACACACACCCATACAATGCGCACCACCCCGCGATGTTTTTCAGAAACCTATCCTACATTGCAACTGCTTGTCCCTGACCTCCCTATGCTGACCACCCCGCTGTGCTTTTCTCCATCCTACATTGCCACTCACTGCCTATCCTAATTCAGACCCTCCGATTCACACCACCCCATGATGTTTTTCTCACTCCTACTAGTGAATGTAATGTAACACACACCCATACAATGCGGACCACCCCACGATGTTTTTCAGAAACCTATCCTACATGGCCACTGAATGTACCCTGACCTCCCCATGCTGACCACCTCGCGGTGCTTTTCTCCATCCTACATTGCCACTCACTGCCTATCGTAATTCAGACTCTCCGATTCACACCACCCCCTGATGTTTTTCTCACTCCTAGTAGTGAATGTAATGTAACACACACCCATACAATGCGCACCACCCCGTGATGTTTTTCTCACTCTTAGTAGTGAATGCAATGTAACACACACCCATGCAATGCGCACCACCCCGTGATGTTTATCTCACTCCTACTAGTGAATGTAATGTAACACACACCCATACAATGCGCACCACCCTGCGATGTTTTTCAGAAACCTATCCTACATTGCCACTGCATGTTCCCTGACCTCCCCATGCTGACCACCCCGCGGTGTTTTTCTCCATCCTACATTGCCACTCACTGCCTATCCTAATTCAGAACCTCCAATTCACACCACCCCGTGATGTTTTTCTCACTCCTACTAGTGAATGTAATGTAACACACACCCATACAATTCGCACCACCCCGTGATGTTTTTCTCACTCCTACTAGTGAATGTAATGTAACACACACCCATACAATGCGCACAACCCCGTGATGTTTTTCTCACTCCTACTAGTGAATGTAATGTAACACACACCCATACAATGCGCACCACCCCGTGATGTTTTTCTCAATCCTACTAGTGAATGTAATGTAACACACACCCATACAATGCGCACAACCCCGTGATGTTTTTCTCACTCCTACTAGTGAATGTAATGTTACACACACACATACAATGCGCACCACCCTGTGATGTTTTTCTCACTCCTACTAGTGAATGTAATGTAACACACACCCATACAATGTGCACCACCCCGTGATGATTTTCTCACTCCTACTATTGAATGTAATGTAACACACACCCATACAGTGCGCACCACCCCGTGATGTTTTTCTCAAAAATACTAGTGAATGTAATGTAACACACACCCATGCAATGCACACCACCCCGCAATGTTTTTCAGAAACCTATCCTACATTGCCACGGCATGTTCCCTTACCTCCCCATGCTGACCACCCCGCGGTGCTTTTCGCCATCCTACATTGCCACTCACTGCCTATCCTAATTCAGACCCTCCGATTCACACCACCCCGTGATGTTTTTCCCACTCCTACTACTGAATGTAATGTAACACACACCCATACAATGCGCACCACCCCGTGATGTTTTTCTCACTCCTATTAGTGAATGTAATGTAACACACACCCATACAATGCGCACCACCCCGCGATGTTTTTCAGAAACCTATCCTACATTGCAACTGCTTGTTCCCTGACCTCCCTATGCTGACCACCCCGCTGTGCTTTTCTCCATCCTACATTGCCACTCACTGCCTATCCTAATTCAGACCCTCCGATTCACACAACCCCGTGATGTTTATCTCACTCGTACTAGTGAATGTAATGTAACACACACCCATACAATGCGCACCACCCCGCGATGTTTTTCAGAAACCTATCCTACATTGCCACTGCATGTTCCCTGACCTCCCCATGCTGACCACCCCGCGGTGCTTTTCTCCATCCTACATTGCCACTCACTGCCTATCCTAATTCAGAACCTCCAATTCACACCACCCCGTGATGTTTTTCTCACTCCTACTAGTGAATGTAATGTAACACACACCCATACAATTCGCACCACCCCGTGATGTTTTTCTCACTCCTACTAGTGAATGTAATGTAACACATACCCATACAATGCGCACCACCCCGTGATGTTTTTCTCACTCCTACTAGTGAATGTAATGTAACACAAACCCATACAATGCGCACCACCCCGCGATGTTTTTCAGAAACCTATCCTACATTGCCACTGCATGTTCCCTGACCTCCCCGTGCTGACCACCCCGTGGTGCTTTTCTCCATCCTACATTGCCACTCACTGCCTATCCTAATTCAGACCCTCCGATTCACACCACCCCGTGATATTTTTCTCCCTCCTACTAGTGAATGTAATGTAACACACACCCATACAATGCGCACCACCCCGTGATGTATTTCTCACTCCTAGTAGTGAATGCAAGGTAACACACACCCATGCAATGCGCACCACCCCATGAAGTTTATCTCACTCCTACTAGTGAATGTAATGTAACACACACCCATACAATGCGCACCACCCCGCGATGTTTTTCAGAAACCTATCCTACTTTGCCACGGCATGTTCCCTTACCTCCCCATGCTGACCACCCCGCGGTGCTTTTCGCCATCCTACATTGCCACTCACTGCCTATCCTAATTCAGACCCTCCGATTCACACCACCGCGTGATGTTTTTCCCACTCCTACTAGTGAATGTAATGTAACACACACCCATGCAATGCGCACCTCCCCGTTATGTTTTTCTCACTCCTATTAGTGAATGTAAAGTAACACACACCCATACAATGCGCACCACCCCGCGATGTTTTTCAGAAACCTATCCTACATTGCCACTGCTTGTTCCCTGACCTCCCCATGCTGACCACCCCGCTGTGCTTTTCTCCATGCTACATTGCCACTCACTGCCTATCCTAATTCAGACCCTCCGATTCACACCACCCCATGATGTTTTTCTCACTCCTACTAGTGAATGTAATGTAACACACACCCATACAATGCGCACCACCCCGCGATGTTTTTCAGAAACCTATCCTACATTGCCACTGCATGTACCCTGACCTCCCCATGCTGACCACCTCGCGGTGCTTTTCTCCATCCTACATTGCCACTCACTGCCTACCTAATTCAGACTCTCCGATTCACACCACCCCCTGATGTTTTTCTCACTCCTAGTAGTGAATGTAATGTAACACACACCCATACAATGCGCACCACCCCGTGATGATTTCTCACTACTAGTAGTGAATGCAATGTAACACACACCCATGCAATGCGCACCAACCCGTGATGTTTATCTCACTCCTACTAGTGAATGTAATGTAACACAAACCCATACAATTCGCACCTCCCCGTGATGTTTTTCAGAAACCTATCCTACATTGGCACTGCATGTACCCTGACCTCCCCATGCTGACCACCTCGCGGTGCTTTTCTCCATCCTACATTGCCACTCACTGCCTATCCCAATTCAGACACTCCGATGCACACCACCCCGTGATGTTTTTCTCACTCCTAGTAGTGACTGTAATGTAACACACACCCATACAATGCGCACCACCCCGTGATGTTTTTCTCACTCCTAGTAGTCAATGTAATGTAACACACACCCATGCAATGCGCACCACCCCGTGATGTTTTTCTCACTCCTACTAGTGAATGTAATGTAACACACACCCATACAATGCGCACCACCCCGTGATGTTTTTCAGAAACCTCTCCGACATTGCCACTGCATGTTCCCTGACCTCCCTATGCTGACCACCCCGCGGTGTTTTCTCCATCCTACATTGCCACTCACTGCCTATCCTAATTCAGACCCTCCGATTCACACCACCCCGTGATGTTTTTCTCACTCCCAATAGTGAATGTAATGTAACACACACCCATACAATGCGCACCAGCCCGTGATGTTTTTCTCACTCCTACTAGTGAATGTAATGTAACACACACCCATACAATGCGCACCACCCCGTGATGTTTTTCTCACTCCTAGTAGTGAATGTAATGTAACACACACCCATGCAATGCGCACCACCCCGTGATGTTTTTCTCAATCGTACTAGTGAATGTAATGTAACACACACCCATACAATGCGCACCACCCCGCGTTGTTTTTCAGAAATCTATCCTACATTGCCACTGCTTGTTCCCTGACCTCCCCATGCTGACCACCCCGCTGTGCTTTTCTCCACCCTACATTGCCACTCACTGCCTATCCTAATTCAGACCCTCCGATTCACACCACCCCGTGATGTTTTTCTCACTGCTACTAGTGAATGTAATGTAACACACACCCATACAGTTCGCACCACCCCGTGATGTTTTTCAGAAACCTATCCTACATTGCCACTGCATGTACCCTGACCTCCCCATGCTGACCACCTCGCGGTGCTTTTCTCCATCCTACATTGCCACTCACTGCCTATCCTAATTCAGACTCTCCGATGCAAACCACCCCGTGATGATTTTCTCACTCCTAGTAGTGAATGTAATGTAACACACACCCATACAATGCGCACCACCCCGTGATGTTTTTCTCACTCCTAGTAGTGAATGTAATGTAACACACACACATGCAATGCGCACCACCCCGTGATGTTTTTCTCACTCCTACTAGTGAATGTATTGTAACACACACCCATACAATGCGCACCACCCCGTGATGTTTTTCAGAAACCTATCCTACATTGCCACTGCATGTTCCCTGACCTCCCTATGCTGACCACCACGCGGTGTTTTCTCCATCTTACATTGCCACTCACTGCCTATCCTAATTCAGACCCTCCGATTCACACCACCCCGTGATGTTTTTCTCTCTCCCAATAGTGAATGTAATGTAACACACACCCATACAATGCGCACCACCCCGTGATGTTTTTCTCACTCCTACTAGTGAATGTAATGTAACACACACCCATACAATGCGCACCACCACGTGATGTTTTTCTCACTCCTAGTAGTGAATGTAATGTAACAAACACCCATGCAATGCGCACCACCCCGTGATGTTTTTCTCACTCCTACTAGTGAATGTAATGTAACACACACCCATACAATGCGCACCACCCCGCGATGTTTTTCAGAAACCTATCCTACATTGCCACTGCATGTTCCCTGACCGCCCCATGCTGACCACCCCGTGGTGCTTTTCTCCATCCTACATTGCCACTCACTGCCTATCGTAATTCATACCCTCCGATTCACAACACCCCGTGATGTTTTTCTCACTCCTACTAGTGAATGTAATGTAACACACACCCATACAATGCGCACAACCCCGTGATGTTTTTCTCACTCCTACTAGGGAATGTAATGTTACAAACACCCATACAATGCGCACCACCCCGTGATGTTTTTCTCACTCCTACTAGTGAATGTAATGTAACACACACCCATACAATGCGCACCACCCCGCGATGTTTTTCAGAAACCTATCCTACATTGCCACTGCATGTTCCCTGACCTCCCCATGCTGATCACCCCGCGGTGCTTTTCTCCATCCTACATTGCCACTCACTGCCTATCCTAATTCAGACCCTCGAATTCACACCACCCCGTGATGTTTTCCTCACTCCCACTAGTGAATGTAATGTAACACACACCCATACAATTCGCAGCACACCGTGATGTTTTTCAGAAACCTATCCTACATTGCCACTGCATGTTCCCTGACCGCCCCATGCTGACCACCCCGTGGTGCTTTTCTCCATCCTACATTGCCACTCACTGCCTATCGTAATTCAGACCCTCCGATTCACACCACCCCGTGATGTTTTTCTCACTCCTAGTAGCGAATGTAATGTAACACACACCCATACAATGCGCACCACCCCGCGATGTTTTTCTCACTCCTAGTAGTGAATGTAATGTAACACACACCCATGCAATGCGCATCATCCCGTGATGTTTTTCTCAATCCTACTAGTGAATGTAATGTAACACACACCCATACAATGCGCACCACCCCGCGATTTTTTTTCAGAAACCTATCCTACATTGCCACTGCATGTTCCCTGACCTCCCCATGCTGACCACCTCGCGGTGCTTTTCTCCATCCTACATTGCCACTCACTGCCTATCCTAATTCAGAACCTCCGATTCACACCACCCCGTGATGTTTTTCTCACTCCTACTAGTGAATGTAATGTAACACACACCCATACAATGCGAACAACCCCGTGATGTTTTTCTCACTCCTAATAGTGAATGTAATGTTACACACACCCATACAATGCGCACCACCCTGTGATGTTTTTCTCACTCCTACTAGTGAATGTAATGGAACACACACCCATACAATGCGCCCCACCCCGTGATGATTTCCTCACTCCTACTAGTGAATGTAATGTAACACACACCCATACAATGCGCACCACCCCGTGATGTTTTTCTCACTCCTACTAGTGAATGTAATGTAACACACACCGATGAAATGCACACCACCCTGCAATGTTTTTCAGAAACCTATCCTACATTGCCACTGCATGTTCCCTGACCTCCCCATGCTGACCACCCCGCGGTGCTTTTCTCCATCCTACATTGCCACTCACTGCCTATCCTAAATCAGACACTCCGATTCACACCACCCCGTGATGTTTTTCTCACTCCTACTAGTGAATGTAATGTAACACACACCCATAGAATGCGCACCACCCCGTGATGTTTTTCTCACACCTACTAGTGAATGTAATGTAACACACACCCATACAATGCGCACCACCCCACGTTGTTTTTCAGAAATCTATCCTACATTGCCACTGCTTGTTCCCTGACCTCCCCATGCTGACCCCCCCGCTGTGCTTTTCTCCACCCTACATTGCCACTCACTGCCTATCCTAATTCAGACCCTCCGATTCACACCACCCCGTGATGTTTTTCTCACTGCTACTAGTGAATGTAATGTAACACACACCCATACAATTCGCACCACCCCGTGATGTTTTTCAGAAACCTATCCTACATTGCCACTGCATGTACCCTGACCTCCCCATGCTGACCACCTCGCGGTGCTTTTCTCCATCCTACATTGCCACTCACTGCCTATCCTAATTCAGACTCTCCGATGCAAACCACCCCGTGATGTTTTTCTCACTCCTAGTAGTGAATGTAATGTAACACACACCCATACAATGCGCACCACCCCGTGATGTTTTTCTCACTCCTAGTAGTGAATGTAATGTAACATACACCCATGCAATGCGCACCACCCCGTGATGTTTTTCTCACTCCTACTAGTGAATGTCATGTAACACACACCCATACAATGCGCACCACCCCGTGATGTTTTTCAGAAACCTATCCTACATTGCCACTGCATGTTCCCTGACCTCCCTATGCTGACCACCCCGCGGTGTTTTCTCCATCTTACATTGCCACTCACTGCCTATCCTAATTCAGACCCTCCGATTCACACCACCCCGAGATGTTTTTCTCACTCCCACTAGTGAATGTAATGTAACACACACCCATACAATGCGCACCACCCCGTGATGTTTTTCTCACTCCTACTAGTGAATGTAATGTAACACACACCCATACAATGCGCATCACCCCGTGATGTTTTTCTCACTCCTAGTAGTGAATGTAATGTAACACACACCCATGCAATGCGCACCACCCCGTGATGTTTTTCTCAATCCTACTAGTGAATGTAATGTAACACACACCCATACAATGCGCACCACCCCGCGATGATTTTCAGAAACCTATCCTTCATTGCCACTGCATGTACCCTGACCTCCCCATGCTGACCACCTCGCGGTGCTTTTCTCCATCCTACATTGCCACTCACTGCCTATCCTAATTCAGACTCTCCGATTCACACCACCCCCTGATGTTTTTCTCACTCCTATTAGTGAATGTAATGTAACACACACCCATACAATGCGCACCACCCCGTGATGTTTTTCTCACTCCTAGTAGTGAATGTAATGTAACACACACCCATGCAATGCGCACCACCCCGTGATGTTTTTCTCACTCCTACTAGTGAATGTAATGTAACACACACCCATACAATTCGCACCACTCCGTGATGTTTTTCAGAGTCCTATCCTACATTGCCACTGCATGTACCCTGACCTCCCCATGCTCACCACCTCGCGGTGCTTTTCTCCATCCTACATTGCCACGAACTGCCTATCCTAATTGAGACTCTCCAATTCACACCACCCTGTGATGTTTTTCTCACTCCTAGTAGTGAATGTAATGTAACACACACCCATAAAATGCGCACCACCCCGTGATGTTTTTCTCACTCCTAGTAGTGAATGTAATGTAACACACACCCATGCAGTGCGCACCACCCCGTGATGTTTTTCTCACTCCTAGTAGTGAATGTAATGTAACACACACCCATACAATGCGCACCACCCCGTGATGTTTTTCTCAATCCTACTAGTGAATGTAATGTAACACACACCCATACAATGCGCACAACCCCGTGATGTTTTTCTCACTCCTACTAGTGAATGTAATGTTACACACACACATACAATGTGCACCACCCCGTGATGATTTTCTCACTCCTACTGTTGAATGTAATGTAACACACACCCATACAGTGCGCACCACCCCGTGATGTTTTTCTCAAAAATACTAGTGAATGTAATGTAACACACACCCATGCAATGCACACCACCCCGCAATGTTTTTCAGAAACCTATCCTACATTGCCACGGCATGTTCCCTTACCTCCCCATGCCGACCACCACCCGGTGCTTTTCGCCATCCTACATTGCCACTCACTGCCTATCCTAATTCAGACCCTCCGATTCACACCACCCCGTGATGTTTTTCCCACTCCTACTACTGAATGTAATGTAACACACACCCATACAATGCGCACCACCCCGTGATGTTTTTCTCACTCCTATTAGTGAATGTAATGTAACACACACCCATACAATGCGCACCACCCCGCGATGTTTTTCAGAAACCTATCCTACATTGCAACTGCTTGTTCCCTGACCTCCCTATGCTGACCACCCCGCTGTGCTTTTCTCCATCCTACATTGCCACTCACTGCCTATCCTAATTCAGACCCTCCGATTCACACCACCCCATGATGTTTTTCTCACTCCTACTAGTGAATGTAATGTAACACACACCCATACAATGCGCACCACCCCGCGATGTTTTTCAGAAACCTATCCTACATTGCCACTGCATGTTCCCTGACCTCCCCATGCTGACCACCCCGCGGTGCTTTTCTCCATCCTACATTGCCACTCACTGCCTATCCTAAATCAGACACTCCGATTCACACCACCCCGTGATGTTTTTCTCACTCCTACTAGTGAATGTAATGTAACACACACCCATAGAATGCGCACCACCCCGTGATGTTTTTCTCACACCTACTAGTGAATGTAATGTAACACACACCCATACAATGCGCACCACCCCGCGTTGTTTTTCAGAAATCTATCCTACATTGCCACTGCTTGTTCCCTGACCTCCCCATGCTGACCCCCCCGCTGTGCTTTTCTCCACCCTACATTGCCACTCACTGCCTATCCTAATTCAGACCCTCCGATTCACACCACCCCGTGATGTTTTTCTCACTGCTACTAGTGAATGTAATGTAACACACACCCATACAATTCGCACCACCCCGTGATGTTTTTCAGAAACCTATCCTACATTGCCACTGCATGTACCCTGACCTCCCCATGCTGACCACCTCGCGGTGCTTTTCTCCATCCTACATTGCCACTCACTGCCTATCCTAATTCAGACTCTCCGATGCAAACCACCCCGTGATATTTTTCTCACTCCTAGTAGTGAATGTAATGTAACACACACCCATACAATGCGCACCACCCCGTGATGTTTTTCTCACTCCTAGTAGTGAATGTAATGTAACATACACCCATGCAATGCGCACCACCCCGTGATGTTTTTCTCACTCCTACTAGTGAATGTCATGTAACACACACCCATACAATGCGCACCACCCCGTGATGTTTTTCAGAAACCTATCCTACATTGCCACTGCATGTTCCCTGACCTCCCTATGCTGACCACCCCGCGGTGTTTTCTCCATCTTACATTGCCACTCACTGCCTATCCTAATTCAGACCCTCCGATTCACACCACCCCGAGATGTTTTTCTCACTCCCACTAGTGAATGTAATGTAACACACACCCATACAATGCGCACCACCCCGTGATGTTTTTCTCACTCCTACTAGTGAATGTAATGTAACACACACCCATACAATGCGCATCACCCCGTGATGTTTTTCTCACTCCTAGTAGTGAATGTAATGTAACACACACCCATGCAATGCGCACCACCCCGTGATGTTTTTCTCAATCCTACTAGTGAATGTAATGTAACACACACCCATACAATGCGCACCACCCCGCGATGATTTTCAGAAACCTATCCTACATTGCCACTGCATGTACCCTGACCTCCCCATGCTGACCACCTCGCGGTGCTTTTCTCCATCCTACATTGCCACTCACTGCCTATCCTAATTCAGACTCTCCGATTCACACCACCCCCTGATGTTTTTCTCACTCCTATTAGTGAATGTAATGTAACACACACCCATACAATGCGCACCACCCCGTGATGTTTTTCTCACTCCTAGTAGTGAATGTAATGTAACACACACCCATGCAATGCGCACCACCCCGTGATGTTTTTCTCACTCCTACTAGTGAATGTAATGTAACACACACCCATACAATTCGCACCACTCCATGATGTTTTTCAGAGTCCTATCCTACATTGCCACTGCATGTACCCTGACCTCCCCATGCTCACCACCTCGCGGTGCTTTTCTCCATCCTACATTGCCACGAACTGCCTATCCTAATTGAGACTCTCCAATTCACACCACCCTGTGATGTTTTTCTCACTCCTAGTAGTGAATGTAATGTAACACACACCCATAAAATGCGCACCACCCCGTGATGTTTTTCTCACTCCTAGTAGTGAATGTAATGTAACACACACCCATGCAGTGCGCACCACCCCGTGATGTTTTTCTCACTCCTAGTAGTGAATGTAATGTAACACACACCCATACAATGCGCACCACCCCGTGATGTTTTTCTCAATCCTACTAGTGAATGTAATGTAACACACACCCATACAATGCGCACAACCCCGTGATGTTTTTCTCACTCCTACTAGTGAATGTAATGTTACACACACACATACAATGTGCACCACCCCGTGATGATTTTCTCACTCCTACTGTTGAATGTAATGTAACACACACCCATACAGTGCGCACCACCCCGTGATGTTTTTCTCAAAAATACTAGTGAATGTAATGTAACACACACCCATGCAATGCACACCACCCCGCAATGTTTTTCAGAAACCTATCCTACATTGCCACGGCATGTTCCCTTACCTCCCCATGCCGACCACCACCCGGTGCTTTTCGCCATCCTACATTGCCACTCACTGCCTATCCTAATTCAGACCCTCCGATTCACACCACCCCGTGATGTTTTTCCCACTCCTACTACTGAATGTAATGTAACACACACCCATACAATGCGCACCACCCCGTGATGTTTTTCTCACTCCTATTAGTGAATGTAATGTAACACACACCCATACAATGCGCACCACCCCGCGATGTTTTTCAGAAACCTATCCTACATTGCAACTGCTTGTTCCCTGACCTCCCTATGCTGACCACCCCGCTGTGCTTTTCTCCATCCTACATTGCCACTCACTGCCTATCCTAATTCAGACCCTCCGATTCACACCACCCCATGATGTTTTTCTCACTCCTACTAGTGAATGTAATGTAACACACACCCATACAATGCGCACCACCCCGCGATGTTTTTCAGAAACCTATCCTACATGGCCACTGCATGTACCCTGACCTCCCCATGCTGACCACCTCGCGGTGCTTTTCTCCATCCTACATTGCCACTCACTGCCTATCCTAATTCAGACTCTCCGATTCACACCACCCCCTGATGTTTTTCTCACTCCTAGTAGTGAATGTAATGTAACACACAACCATACAATGCGCACCACCCCGTGATGTTTTTCTCACTCCTACTAGTGAATGTAATGTAACACACACCCATACAATGCGCACCACCCCGTGATGTTTTTCTCAATCCTACTAGTGAATGTAATGTAACACACACCCATACAATGCGCACAACCCCGTGATGTTTTTCTCACTCCTACTAGTGAATGTAATGTTACACACACACATACAATGCGCACCACCCTGTGATGTTTTTCTCACTCCTACTAGTGAATGTAATGTAACACACACCCATACAATGTGCACCACCCCGTGATGATTTTCTCACTCCTACTATTGAATGTAATGTAACACACACCCATACAGTGCGCACCACCCCGTGATGTTTTTCTCAAAAATACTAGTGAATGTAATGTAACACACACCCATGCAATGCACACCACCCCGCAATGTTTTTCAGAAACCTATCCTACATTGCCACGGCATGTTCCCTTACCTCCCCATGCTGACCACCCCGCGGTGCTTTTCGCCATCCTACATTGCCACTCACTGCCTATCCTAATTCAGACCCTCCGATTCACACCACCCCGTGATGTTTTTCCCACTCCTACTACTGAATGTAATGTAACACACACCCATACAATGCGCACAACCCCGTGATGTTTTTCTCACTCCTACTAGGGAATGTAATGTTACAAACACCCATACAATGCGCACCACCCCGTGATGTTTTTCTCACTCCTACTAGTGAATGTAATGTAACACACACCCATACAATGCGCACCACCCCGCGATGTTTTTCAGAAACCTATCCTACATTGCCACTGCATGTTCCCTGACCTCCCCATGCTGATCACCCCGCGGTGCTTTTCTCCATCCTACATTGCCACTCACTGCCTATCCTAATTCAGACCCTCGAATTCACACCACCCCGTGATGTTTTCCTCACTCCCACTAGTGAATGTAATGTAACACACACCCATACAATTCGCAGCACACCGTGATGTTTTTCAGAAACCTATCCTACATTGCCACTGCATGTTCCCTGACCGCCCCATGCTGACCACCCCGTGGTGCTTTTCTCCATCCTACATTGCCACTCACTGCCTATCGTAATTCAGACCCTCCGATTCACACCACCCCGTGATGTTTTTCTCACTCCTAGTAGCGAATGTAAAGTAACACACACCCATACAATGCGCACCACCCCGCGATGTTTTTCTCACTCCTAGTAGTGAATGTAATGTAACACACACCCATGCAATGCGCATCATCCCGTGATGTTTTTCTCAATCCTACTAGTGAATGTAATGTAACACACACCCATACAATGCGCACCACCCCGCGATGTTTTTCAGAAACCTATCCTACATTGCCACTGCATGTTCCCTGACCTCCCCATGCTGACCACCTCGCGGTGCTTTTCTCCATCCTACATTGCCACTCACTGCCTATCCTAATTCAGAACCTCCGATTCACACCACCCCGTGATGTTTTTCTCACTCCTACTAGTGAATGTAATATAACACACACCCATACAATGCGAACAACCCCGTGATGTTTTTCTCACTCCTAATAGTGAATGTAATGTTACACACACCCATACAATGCGCACCACCCTTTGATGTTTTTCTCACTCCTACTAGTGAATGTAATGTAACACACACCCATACAATGCGCCCCACCCCGTGATGATTTCCTCACTCCTACTAGTGTATGTAATGTAACACACACCCATACAATGCGCACCACCCCGTGATGTTTTTCTCACTCCTACTAGTGAATGTAATGTAACACACACCGATGAAATGCACACCACCCTGCAATGTTTTTCAGGAACCTATCCTACATTGCCACTGCATGTTCCCTGACCTCCCCATGCTGACCACCCCGCGGTGCTTTTCTCCATCCTACATTGCCACTCACTGCCTATCCTAATTCAGACACTCCGATTCACACCACCCCGTGATGTTTTTCTCACTCCTAGTAATGAATGTAATGTAACACACACCCATAGAATGCGCACCACCCCGTGATGTTTTTCTCACACCTACTAGTGAATGTAATGTAACACACACACATACAATGCGCACCACCCCGCGTTGTTTTTCAGAAATCTATCCTACATTGCCACTGCTTGTTCCCTGACCTCCCCATGATGACCCCCCCGCTGTGCTTTTCTCCACCCTACATTGCCACTCACTGCCTATCCTAATTCAGACCCTCCGATTCACACCAACCCGTGATGTTTTTCTCACTGCTACTAGTGAATGTAATGTAACACACACCCATACAATTCGCACCACCCCGTGATGTTTTTCAGAAACCTATCCTACATTGCCACTGCATGTACCCTGACCTCCCCATGCTGACCACCTCGCGGTGCTTTTCTCCATCCTACATTGCCACTCACTGCCTATCCTAATTCAGACTCTCCGATGCAAACCACCCCGTGATGTTTTTCTCACTCCTAGTAGTGAATGTAATGTAACACACACCCATACAATGCGCACCACCCCGTGATGTTTTTCTCACTCCTAGTAGTGAATGTAATGTAACATACACCCATGCAATGCGCACCACCCCGTGATGTTTTTCTCACTCCTACTAGTGAATGTAATGTAACACACACCCATACAATGCGCACCACCCCGTGATGTTTTTCAGAAACCTATCCTACATTGCCACTGCATGTTCCCTGACCTCCCTATGCTGACCACCCCGCGGTGTTTTCTCCATCTTACATTGCCACTCACTGCCTATCCTAATTCAGACCCTCCGATTCACACCACCCTGAGATGTTTTTCTCACTCCCACTAGTGAATGTAATGTAACACACACCCATACAATGCGCACCACCCCGTGATGTTTTTCTCACTCCTACTAGTGAATGTAATGTAACACACACCCATACAATGCGCACCACCCCGTGATGTTTTTCTCACTCCTAGTAGTGAATGTAATGTAACACACACCCATGCAATGCGCACCACCCCATGATGTTTTTCTCAATCCTACTAGTGAATGTAATGTAACACACACCCATACAATGCGCACCACCCCGCGATGATTTTCAGAAACCTATCCTACATTGCCACTGCATGTACCCTGACCTCCCCATGCTGACCACCTCGCGGTGCTTTTCTCCATCCTACATTGCCACTCACTGCCTATCCTAATTCAGACTCTCCGATTCACACCACCCCCTGATGTTTTTCTCACTCCTAGTAGTGAATGTAATGTAACACACACCCATACAATGCGCACCACCCCGTGATGTTTTTCTCATTCCTAGTAGTGAATGTAATGTAACACACACCCATGCAATGCGCACCACCCCGTGATGTTTTTCTCACTCCTACTAGTGAATGTAATGTAACACACACCCATACAATTCGCACCACCCCGCGATGTTTTTCAGAAACCTATCCTACATTGCCACTGCATGTTCCCTGACCTCCCCATGCTGACCACCCCGCGGTGCTTTTCTCCATCCTACATTGCCACTCACTGCCTATCCTAATTCAGACCCTCGAATTCACACCACCCCGTGATGTTTTTCTCACTCCTACTAGTGAATGTAATGTGACACACACCCATACAATTCGCACCACCCCGTGATGTTTTTCAGAATCCTATCCTACATTGCCACTGCATGTACCCTGACCTCCCCATGCTCACCACCTCGCGGTGCTTTTCTCCATCCTACATTGCCACGAACTGCCTATCCTAATTGAGACTCTCCAATTCACACCACCCTGTGATGTTTTTCTCACTCCTAGTAGTGAATGTAATGTAACACACACACATAAAATGCGCACCACCCCGTGATGTTTTTCTCACTCCTAGTAGTGAATATAATGTAACACACACCCATGCAATGCGCACCACCCCGTGATGTTTTTCTCACTCCTAGTAGTGAATGTAATGTAACACACACCCATACAATGCGCACCACCCCGTGATGTTTTTCTCAATCCTACTAGTGAATGTAATGTAACACACACCCATACAATGCGCACCACCCCGTGATGTTTTTCTCAGTCCTAGTAGTGAATGCAATGTAACACACACCCATGCAATGCGCACCACCCCGTGATGTTTATCTCACTCCTACTAGTGAATGTAATGTAACACACACCCATACAATGCGCACCACCCCGCGATGTTTTTCAGAAACCTATCCTACATTGCCACTGCATGTTCCCTGACCTCCCCATGCTGACCACCCCGCGGTGCTTTTCTCCATCCTACATTGCCACTCACTGCCTATCCTAATTCAGAACCTCCAATTCATACCACCCCGTGATGTTTTTCTCACTCCTACTAGTGAATGTAATGTAACACACACCCATACAATTCGCACCACCCCGTGATGTTTTTCTCACTCCTACTAGTGAATGTAATGTAACACACACCCATACAATGCGCACCACCCCGTGATGTTTTTCTCACTCCTACCAGTGAATGTAATGTAACACACACCCATACAATGCGCACCACCCCGTGATGTTTTTCTCAATCCTACTAGTGAATGTAATGTAACACACACCCATACAATGCGCACAACCCCGTGATGTTTTTCTCACTCCTACTAGTGAATGTAATGTTACACACACACATACAATGCGCACCACCCTGTGATGTTTTTCTCACTCCTACTATTGAATGTAATGTAACACACACCCATACAGTGCGCACCACCCCGTGATGTTTTTCTCAAAAATACTAGTGAATGTAATGTAACACACACCCATGCAATGCACACCACCCCGCAATGTTTTTCAGAAACCTAGCCTACATTGCCACGGCATGTTCCCTTACCTCCCCATGCTGACCACCCCGCGGTGCTTTTCGCCATCCTACATTGCCACTCACTGCCTATCCTAATTCAGACCCTCCGATTCACACCACCCCGTGATGTTTTTCCCACTCCTACTACTGAATGTAATGTAACACACACCGAAACAATGCGCCCCACCCCGTGATGTTTTTCTCACTCCTATTAGTGAATGTAATGTAACACACACCCATACAATGCGCACCACCCCGCGATGTTTTTCAGAAACCTATCCTACATTGCAACTGCTTGTTCCCTGACCTCCCTATGCTGACGACCCCGCTGTGCTTTTCTCCATCCTACATTGCCACTCACTGCCTATCCTAATTCAGACCCTCCGATTCACACCACCCCATGATGTTTTTCTCACTCCTACTAGTGAATGTAATGTAACACACACCCATACAATGCGCACCACACCGCCATGTTTTTCAGAAACCTACCCTACATGGCCACTGCATGTACCCTGACCTCCCCATGCTGACCACCTCGCGGTGCTTTTCTCCATCCTACATTGCCACTCACTGCCTATCCTAATTCAGACTCTCCGATTCACACCACCCCCTGATGTTTTTCTCACTCCTAGTAGTGAATGTAATGTAACACACACCCATACAATGCGCACCACCCCGTGATGTTTTTCTCACTCCTAGTAGTGAATGCAATGTAACACACACCCATGCAATGCGCACCACCCCGTGATGTTTATCTCACTCGTACTAGTGAATGTAATGTAACACACACCCATACAATGCGCACCACCCCGCGATGTTTTTCAGAAACCTATCCTACATTGCCACTGCATGTTCCCTGACCTCCCCATGCTGACCACCCCGCGGTGCTCTTCTCCATCCTACATTGCCACTCACTGCCTATCCTAATTCAGAACCTCCAATTCACACCACCCCGTGATGTTTTTCTCACTCCTACTAGTGAATGTAATGTAACACACACCCATACAATTCGCACCACCCCGTGATGTTTTTCTCACTCCTACTAGTGAATGTAATGTAACACATACCCATACAATGCGCACCACCCCGTGATGTTTTTCTCACTCCTACTAGTGAATGTAATGTAACACAAACCCATACAATGCGCACCACCCCGCGATGTTTTTCAGAAACCTATCCTACATTGCCACTGCATGTTCCCTGACCTCCCCATGCTGACCACCCCGTGGTGCTTTTCTCCATCCTACATTGCCACTCACTGCCTATCCTAATTCAGACCCTCCGATTCACACCACCCCGTGATATTTTTCTCCCTCCTACTAGTGAATGTAATGTAACACACACCCATACAATGCGCACCACCCCGTGATGTTTTTCTCACTCCTAGTAGTGAATGCAAGGTAACACACACCCATGCAATGCGCACCACCCCATGAAGTTTATCTCACTCCTACTAGTGAATGTAATGTAACACACACCCATACAATGCGCACCACCCCGCGATGTTTTTCAGAAACCTATCCTACTTTGCCACGGCATGTTCCCTTACCTCCCCATGCTGACCACCCCGCGGTGCTTTTCGCCATCCTACATTGCCACTCACTGCCTATCCTAATTCAGACCCTCCGATTCACACCAAAGCGTGATGTTTTTCCCAGTCCTACTAGTGAATGTAATGTAACACACACCCATACAATGCGCACCACCCCGTGATGTTTTTCTCACTCCTATTAGTGAATGTAAAGTAACACACACCCATACAATGCGCACCACCCCGCGATGTTTTTCAGAAACCTATCCTACATTGCCACTGCTTGTTCCCTGACCTCCCCATGCTGACCACCCCGCTGTGCTTTTCTCCATCCTGCATTGCCACTCACTGCCTATCCTAATTCAAACCCTCCGATTCACACCACCCCATGATGATTTTCTCACTCCTACTAGTGAATGTAATGTAACACACACCCATACAATGCGCACCACCCCGAGATGTTTTTCAGAAACCTATCCTACATTGCCACTGCATGTACCCTGACCTCCCCATGCTGACCACCTCGCGGTGCTTTTCTCCATCCTACATTGCCACTCACTGCCTATCCTAATTCAGACTCTCCGATTCACACCACCCCCTGATGTTTTACTCACTCCTAGTAGTGAATGTAATGTAACACACACCCATACAATGCGCACCACCCCGTGATGTTTTTCTCACTACTAGTAGTGAATGCAATGTAACACACACCCATGCCATGCGCACCACCCCGTGATGTTTATCTCACTCCTACTAGTGAATGTAATGTAACACACTCCCATACAATGCGCACCACCCCGCGATGTTTTTCAGAAACCTATCCTCCATTGCCAATGCATGTTCCCTGACCTCCCCATGCTGACCACCCCGCGGTGCTTTTCTCCATCCTACATTGCCACTCACTGCCTATCCTAATTCAGAACCTCCAATTCACACCACCCCGTGATGTTTTTCTCACTCCTACTAGTGAATGTAATGTAACACACACCCATACAATGCGCACCACCCCGTGATGTTTTTCTCACTCCTACTAGTGAATGTAATGTAACACACACCCATGCAATGCACACCACCCCGCAATGTTTTTCAGAAACCTATCCTACATTGCCACTGCATGTTCCCTGACCTCCCTATGCTGACCACCCCGCCGTGTTTTCTCCATCCTACATTGCCACTCACTGCCTATCCTAATTCAGACCCTCCGATTCACACCACCCCGTGATGTTTTTCTCACTCCCAATAGTGAATGTAATGTAACACACACCCATGCACTGCGCACCACCCCGTGATGTTTTTCTCACTCCTACTAGTGAATGTAATGTAACACACAACCATACAATGCGCACCACCCCGTGATGTTTTTCTCACTCCTAGTAGTGAATGTAATGTAACACACACCCATGCAATGCGCACCACCCCGTGATGTTTTTCTCAATCCTACTAGTGAATGTAATGTAACACACACCCATACAATGCGCACCACCCCGCGATATTTTTCAGAAACCTATCCTACATTGCCATTGCATGTTCCCTGACCTCCCCATGCTGACCACCCCGCGGTGCTTTTCTCCATCCTACATTGCCACTCACTGCGTATCCTAATTCAGACCCTCCGATTCACACCACCCCGTGATGTTTTTCTCACTCCTACTAGTGAATGTAATGTAACACACACCCATACAATGCGCACAACCCCGTGATGTTTTTCTCACTCCTACTAGGGAATGTAATGTTACAAACACCCATACAATGCGCACCACCCCGTGATTTTTTTCTCACTCCTACTAGTTAATGTAATGTAACACACATCCATACAATGCGCACCACCCCGCGATGTTTTTCAGAAACCTATCCTACATTGCCACTGCTTGTTCCCTGACCTCCCCATGCTGACCACCCCGCTGTGCTTTTCTCCATCCTACATTGCCACTCACTGCCTATCCTAATTCAGACCCTCCGATTCACACCACCCCGTGATGTTTTTCTCACTCCTACTAGTGAATGTAATGTAACACACACCCATACAATTCGCACTACCCCGTGATGTTTTTCTCACTCCTACTAGTGAATGTAATGTAACACACACCCATACAATGCGCACCACCCCGTGATGTTTTTCTCACTCCTACTAGTGAATGTAATGTAACACAAAGCCATACATTGCGCACCACGCCGCGATGTTTTTCAGAAACCTATCCTACATTGCCACTGCATGTTCCCTGACCTCCCCATGCTGACCACCCGGTGGTGCTTTTCTCCATCCTACATTGCCACTCACTGCCTATCCTAATTCAGACCCTCGGATTCACACCACCTCATGATGTTTTTCTCACTCCTACTAGTGAATGTAATGTAACACACACCCATACAATGCGCACCACCCCGCGATGTTTTTCAGAAACCTATCCTACATTGCCACTGCATGTACCCTGACCTCCCCATGCTGACCACCTCGCGGTGCTTTTCTCCATCCTACATTGCCACTCACTGCCTATCCTAATTCAGACTCTCCGATTCACACCACCCCCTGATGTTTTTCTCACTCCTAGTAGTGAATGTAATGTAACACACACCCATACAATGCGCACCACCCCGTGATGTTTTTCTCACTCCTAGTAGTGAATGCAATGTAACACACACACATGCAATGCGCACCACCCCGTGATGTTTATCTCACTCCTACTAGTGAATGTAATGTAACACACACCCATACAAAGCGCACCACCCCGTGATGTTTTTCTCACTCCTACTAGTGAATGTAATGTAACACAAACCCATACAATGCGCACCACCCCGCGATGTTTTTCAGAAACCTATCCTACATTGCCACTTCATGTTCCCTGACTTCCCCATGCTGACCACCCCGTGGTGCTTTTCTCCATCCTACATTGCCACTCACTGCCTATCCTAATTCAGACCCTCCGATTCAGACCACCCCGTGATATTTTTCTCACTCCTACTAGTGAATGTAATGTAAGACACACTCATAAAATTCGCACCACTCCGTTATGTTTTTCTAACTCCTACTAGTGAATGTAATGTAACACACACCCAAACAATGCACACCACCCCGCGATGTTTTTCAGAAACCTATCCTACATTGCCACTGCATGTTCCCTGACCTCCCCATGCTGACCACCCCGCGGTGCTTTTCTCCATCCTACATTGCCACTCACTGCCTATCCTAATTCAGACCCTCCGATTCACACCACCCCGTGATGTTTTTCTCACTCCTACTAGTGAATGTAATGTAACACACACCCATACAATTCGCACCACCCCGTGATGTTTTTCTCACTCCTATCTGTGAATGTAATGTTACACACACACATACAATGCGCACCACCCCATGATGTTTTTCTCACTAATACTAGTGAATGTAATGTAACACACACCCATGCAATGCACACCACCCCTCAATGTTTTTCAGAAACCTATCCTACATTGCCACGGCATGTTCCCTTACCTCCCCATGCTGACCACCCCGTGGAGCTTTTCTCCATCCTACATTGCCACTCACTGCCTATCCTAATTCAGACCCTCCGATTCACACCACCCCGTGATGTTTTTCTCACTCCTACTAGTGAATGTAATGTAACACACACCCATACAATTCGCACCACCCCGTGATGTTTTTCAGAAACCTATCCTACATTGGCACTGCATGTACCCTGACCTCCCCATGCTGACCACCTCGCGGTGCTTTTCTCCATCCTACATTGCCACTCACTGCCTATCCTAATTCGGACACTCCGATGCACACCACCCCGTGATGTTTTTCTCACTCCTAGTAGTGAATGTAATGTAACACACACCCTTACAATGCGCACCACCCCGTGATGTTTTTCTCACTCCTAGTAGTCAATGTAATGTAACACACACCCATGCAATGCGCACCACCCCGTGATGTTTTTCTCACTCCTACTAGTGAATGTAATGTAACACACACCCATACAATGCGCACCACCCCGTGATGTTTTTCAGAAACCTCTCCTACATTGCCACTGCATGTTCCCTGACCTCCCTATGCTGACTACCCCGCGGTGTTTTCTCCATCCTACATTGCCACTCACTGCCTATCCTAATTCAGACCCTCCGATTCACACCACCCCGTGATGTTTTTCTCACTCCCAATAGTGAATGTAATGTAACACACACCCATGCACTGCGCACCACCCCGTGATGTTTTTCTCACTCCTACTAGTGAATGTAATGTAACACACACCCATACAATGCGAACCACCCCGTGATGTTTTTCTCACTCCTAGTAGTGAATGTACTGTAACACACACCCATGCAATGCGCACCACCCCGTGATGTTTTTCTCAATCCTACTAGTGAATGTAATGTAACACACACCCATACAATGCGCACCACCCCGCGATGTTTTTCAGAAACCTATCCTACATTGCCATTGCATGTTCCCTGACCTCCCCATGCTGACCACCCCGCGGTGCTTTTCTCCATCCTACATTGCCACTCACTGCGTATCCTAATTCAGACCCTCCGATTCACACCACCCCGTGATGTTTTTCTCACTCCTACTAGTGAATGTAATGTAACACACACCCATACAATGCGCACAACCCCGTGATGTTTTTCTCACTCCTACTAGGGAATGTAATGTTACAAACACCCATACAATGCGCACCACCCCGTGATTTTTTTCTCACTCCTACTAGTTAATGTAATGTAGCACACATCCATACAATGCGCACCACCCCGCGATGTTTTTCAGAAACCTATCCTACATTGCCACTGCTTGTTCCCTGACCTCCCCATGCTGACCACCCCGCTGTGCTTTTCTCCATCCTACATTGCCACTCACTGCCTATCCTAATTCAGACCCTCCGATTCACACCACCCCGTGATGTTTTTCTCACTCCTACTAGTGAATGTAATGTAACACACACCCATACAATTCGCACTACCCCGTGATGTTTTTCTCACTCCTACTAGTGAATGTAATGTAACACACACCCATACAATGCGCACCACCCCGTGATGTTTTTCTCACTCCTACTAGTGAATGTAATGTAACACAAAGCCATACATTGCGCACCACGCCGCGATGTTTTTCAGAAACCTATCCTACATTGCCACTGCATGTTCCCTGACCTCCCCATGCTGACCACCCGGTGGTGCTTTTCTCCATCCTACATTGCCACTCACTGCCTATCCTAATTCAGACCCTCCGATTCACACCACCTCATGATGTTTTTCTCACTCCTACTAGTGAATGTAATGTAACACACACCCATACAATGCGCACCACCCCGCGATGTTTTTCAGAAACCTATCCTACATTGCCACTGCATGTACCCTGACCTCCCCATGCTGACCACCTCGCGGTGCTTTTCTCCATCCTACATTGCCACTCACTGCCTATCCTAATTCAGACTCTCCGATTCACACCACCCCCTGATGTTTTTCTCACTCCTAGTAGTGAATGTAATGTAACACACACCCATACAATGCGCACCACCCCGTGATGTTTTTCTCACTCCTAGTAGTGAATGCAATGTAACACACACACATGCAATGCGCACCACCCCGTGATGTTTATCTCACTCCTACTAGTGAATGTAATGTAACACACACCCATACAAAGCGCACCACCCCGTGATGTTTTTCTCACTCCTACTAGTGAATGTAATGTAACACAAACCCATACAATGCGCACCACCCCGCGATGTTTTTCAGAAACCTATCCTACATTGCCACTTCATGTTCCCTGACCTCCCCATGCTGACCACCCCGTGGTGCTTTTCTCCATCCTACATTGCCACTCACTGCCTATCCTAATTCAGACCCTCCGATTCAGACCACCCCGTGATATTTTTCTCACTCCTACTAGTGAATGTAATGTAAGACACACTCATAAAATTCGCACCACTCCGTTATGTTTTTCTAACTCCTACTAGTGAATGTAATGTAACACACACCCAAACAATGCACACCACCCCGCGATGTTTTTCAGAAACCTATCCTACATTGCCACTGCATGTTCCCTGACCTCCCCATGCTGACCACCCCGCGGTGCTTTTCTCCATCCTACATTGCCACTCACTGCCTATCCTAATTCAGACCCTCCGATTCACACCACCCCGTGATGTTTTTCTCACTCCTACTAGTGAATGTAATGTAACACACACCCATACAATTCGCACCACCCCGTGATGTTTTTCTCACTCCTATCTGTGAATGTAATGTTACACACACACATACAATGCGCACCACCCCATGATGTTTTTCTCACTAATACTAGTGAATGTAATGTAACACACACCCATGCAATGCACACCACCCCTCAATGTTTTTCAGAAACCTATCCTACATTGCCACGGCATGTTCCCTTACCTCCCCATGCTGACCACCCCGTGGAGCTTTTCTCCATCCTACATTGCCACTCACTGCCTATCCTAATTCAGACCCTCCGATTCACACCACCCCGTGATGTTTTTCTCACTCCTACTAGTGAATGTAATGTAACACACACCCATACAATTCGCACCACCCCGTGATGTTTTTCAGAAACCTATCCTACATTGGCACTGCATGTACCCTGACCTCCCCATGCTGACCACCTCGCGGTGCTTTTCTCCATCCTACATTGCCACTCACTGCCTATCCTAATTCGGACACTCCGATGCACACCACCCCGTGATGTTTTTCTCACTCCTAGTAGTGAATGTAATGTAACACACACCCTTACAATGCGCACCACCCCGTGATGTTTTTCTCACTCCTAGTAGTCAATGTAATGTAACACACACCCATGCAATGCGCACCACCCCGTGACGTTTTTCTCACTCCTACTAGTGAATGTAATGTAACACACACCCATACAATGCGCACCACCCCGTGATGTTTTTCAGAAACCTCTCCTACATTGCCACTGCATGTTCCCTGACCTCCCTATGCTGACTACCCCGCGGTGTTTTCTCCATCCTACATTGCCACTCACTGCCTATCCTAATTCAGACCCTCCGATTCACACCACCCCGTGATGTTTTTCTCACTCCCAATAGTGAATGTAATGTAACACACACCCATACAATGCGCACCACCCCGTGATGTTTTTCTCACTCCTACTAGTGAATGTAATGTAACACACACCCATACAATGCGCACCACCCCGTGATGTTTTTCTCACTCCTAGTAGTGAATGTAATGTAACACACACCCATGCAATGCGCACCACCCCGTGATGTTTTTCTCAATCGTACTAGTGAATGTAATGTAACACACACCCATACAATGCGCACCACCCCGCGATGTTTTTCAGAAACCTATCCTACATTGCTACTGCTTGTTCCCTGACCTCCCCATGCTGACCACCCCGCGGTGCTTTTCTCCATCCTACATTGCCACTCACTGCCTATCCTAATTCAGACACTCCGATTCACACCACCCCGTGATGTTTTTCTCACTCCTACTAGTGAATGTAATGTAACACACACCCATAGAATGCGCACCACCCCGTGATGTTTTTCTCACACCTACTAGTGAATGTAATGTAACACACACCCATACAATGCGCACCACCCCGCGTTGTTTTTCACAAATCTATCCTACATTGCCACAGCTTGTTCCCTGACCTCCCCATGCTGACCACCCCGCTGTGCTTTTCTCCACCCTACATTGCCACTCACTGCCTATCCTAATTCAGACCCTCCGATTCACACCACCCCGTGATGTTTTTCTCACTGCTACTAGTGAATGTAATGTAACACACACCCATACAATTCTCACCACCCCGTGATGTTTTTCAGAAACCTATCCTACATTGCCACTGCATGTACCCTGACCTCCCCATGCTGACCACCTCGCGGTGCTTTTCTCCATCCTACATTGCCACTCACTGCCTATCCTAATTCAGACTCTCCGATGCAAACCACCCCGTGATGTTTTTCTCACTCCTAGTAGTGAATGTAATGTAACACACACCCATACAATGCGCACCACCCCGTGATGTTTTTCTCAGTCCTAGTAGTGAATGTAATGTAACACACACACATGCAATGCGCACCACCCCGTGATGTTTTTCTCACTCCTACTAGTGAATGTAATGTAACACACACCCATACAATGCGCACCACCCCGTGATGTTTTTCAGAAACCTATCCTACATTGCCACTGCATGTTCCCTGACCTCCCTATGCTGACCACCCCGCGGTGTTTTCTCCATCTTACATTGCCACTCACTGCCTATCCTAATTCAGACCCTCCGATTCACACCACCCCGTGATGTTTTTCTCACTCCCACTAGTGAATGTAATGTAACACACACCCATACAATGCGCACCACCCCGTGATGTTTTTCTCACTCCTACTAGTGAATGTAATGTAACACACACCCATACAATGCGCACCACCCGTGATGTTTTTCTCACTCCTAGTAGTGAATGTAATGTAACACACACCCATGCAATGCGCACCACCCCGTGATGTTTTTCTCAATCCTACTAGTGAATGTAATGTAACACACACCCATACAATGCGCACCACCCCGCGATGTTTTTCAGAAACCTATCCTACATTGCCACTGCATGTTCCCTGACCGCCCCATGCTGACCACCCCGTGGTGCTTTTCTCCATCCTACATTGCCACTCACTGCCTATCGTAATTCAGACCCTCCGATTCACACCACCCCGTGATGTTTTTCTCACTCCTAGTAGCGAATGTAAGGTAACACACACCCATACAATGCGCACCACCCCGTGATGTTTTTCTCACTCCTACTAGTGAATGTAATGTAACACACACCGATGAAATGCACACCACCCTGCAATGTTTTTCAGAAACCTATCCTACATTGCCACTGCATGTTCCCTGACCTCCCCATGCTGACCACCCCGCGGTGCTTTTCTCCATCCTACATTGCCACTCACTGCCTATCCTAATTCAGACACTCCGATTCACACCACCCCGTGATGTTTTTCTCACTCCTACTAGTGAATGT
This sequence comes from Cavia porcellus, assembly GCF_034190915.1. NCBI lineage: Eukaryota > Metazoa > Chordata > Mammalia > Rodentia > Caviidae > Cavia > Cavia porcellus. The sequence continues at coordinate 181,114 of NW_026947491.1, forward strand.
AATGTAACACACACCCATAGAATGCGCACCACCCCGTGATGTTTTTCTCACACCTACTAGTGAATGTAATGTAACACACACCCATACAATGCGCACCACCCCGCGTTGTTTTTCAGAAATCTATCCTACATTGCCACTGCTTGTTCCCTGACCTCCCCATGCTGACCCCCCCGCTGTGCTTTTCTCCACCCTACATTGCCACTCACTGCCTATCCTAATTCAGACCCTCCGATTCACACCAACCCGTGATGTTTTTCTCACTGCTACTAGTGAATGTAATGTAACACACACCCATACAATTCGCACCACCCCGTGATGTTTTTCAGAAACCTATCCTACATTGCCACTGCATGTACCCTGACCTCCCCATGCTGACCACCTCGCGGTGCTTTTCTCCATCCTACATTGCCACTCACTGCCTATCCTAATTCAGACTCTCCGATGCAAACCACCCCGTGATGTTTTTCTCACTCCTAGTAGTGAATGTAATGTAACACACACCCATACAATGCGCACCACCCCGTGATGTTTTTCTCACTCCTAGTAGTGAATGTAATGTAACATACACCCATGCAATGCGCACCACCCCGTGATGTTTTTCTCACTCCTACTAGTGAATGTAATGTAACACACACCCATACAATGCGCACCACCCCGTGATGTTTTTCAGAAACCTATCCTACATTGCCACTGCATGTTCCCTGACCTCCCTATGCTGACCACCCCGCGGTGTTTTCTCCATCTTACATTGCCACTCACTGCCTATCCTAATTCAGACCCTCCGATTCACACCACCCCGAGATGTTTTTCTCACTCCCACTAGTGAATGTAATGTAACACACACCCATACAATGCGCACCACCCCGTGATGTTTTTCTCACTCCTACTAGTGAATGTAATGTAACACACACCCATACAATGCGCACCACCCCGTGATGTTTTTCTCACTCCTAGTAGTGAATGTAATGTAACACACACCCATGCAATGCGCACCACCCCATGATGTTTTTCTCAATCCTACTAGTGAATGTAATGTAACACACACCCATACAATGCGCACCACCCCGCGATGATTTTCAGAAACCTATCCTACATTGCCACTGCATGTACCCTGACCTCCCCATGCTGACCACCTCGCGGTGCTTTTCTCCATCCTACATTGCCACTCACTGCCTATCCTAATTCAGACTCTCCGATTCACACCACCCCCTGATGTTTTTCTCACTCCTATTATTGAATGTAATGTAACACACACCCATACAATGCGCACCACCCCGTGATGTTTTTCTCATTCCTAGTAGTGAATGTAATGTAACACACACCCATGCAATGCGCACCACCCAGTGATGTTTTTCAAACTCCTACTAGTGAATGTAATGTAACACACACCCATACAATTCGCACCACCCCGCGATGTTTTTCAGAAACCTATCCTACATTGCCACTGCATGTACCCTGACCTCCCCATGCTCACCACCTCGCGGTGCTTTTCTCCATCCTACATTGCCACGAACTGCCTATGCTAATTGAGACTCTCCAATTCACACCACACTGTGATGTTTTTCTCACTCCTAGTAGTGAATGTAATGTAACACACACCCATAAAATTCGCACCACCCCGTGATGTTTTTCTCACTCCTAGTAGTGAATGTAATGTAACACACACCCATGCAATGCGCACCACCCCGTGATGTTTTTCTCACTCCTAGTAGTGAATGTAATGTAACACACACCCATGCACTGCGCACCACCCCGTGATGTTTTTCTCAATCCTACTAGTGAATGTAATGTAACACACACCCATACAATGCGCACCACCCCGCGATGTTTTTCAGAAACCTATCCTACATTGCCATTGCATGTTCCCTGACCTCCCCATGCTGACCACCCCGCGGTGCTTTTCTCCATCCTACATTGCCACTCACTGCGTATCCTAATTCAGACCCTCCGATTCACACCACCCCGTGATGTTTTTCTCACTCCTACTAGTGAATGTAATGTAACACACACCCATACAATGCGCACAACCCCGTGATGTTTTTCTCACTCCTACTAGGGAATGTAATGTTACAAACACCCATACAATGCGCACCACCCCGTGATGTTTTTCTCACTCCTACTAGTTAATGTAATGTAACACACATCCATACAATGCGCACCACCCCGCGATGTTTTTCAGAAACCTATCCTACATTCCCACTGCTTGTTCCCTGACCTCCCCATGCTGACCACCCCGCTGTGCTTTTCTCCATCCTACATTGCCACTCACTGCCTATCCTAATTCAGACCCTCCGATTCACACCACCCCGTGATGTTTTTCTCACTCCTACTAGTGAATGTAATGTAACACACACCCATACAATTCGCACTACCCCGTGATGTTTTTCTCACTCCTACTAGTGAATGTCATGTAACACACACCCATACAATGCGCACCACCCCGTGATGTTTTTCTCACTCCTACTAGTGAATGTAATGTAACACAAAGCCATACATTGCGCACCACGCCGCGATGTTTTTCAGAAACCTATCCTACATTGCCACTGCATGTTCCCTGACCTCCCCATGCTGACCACCCGGTGGTGCTTTTCTCCATCCTACATTGCCACTCACTGCCTATCCTAATTCAGACCCTCCGATTCACACCACCCCATGATGTTTTTCTCACTCCTACTAGTGAATGTAATGTAACACACACCCATACAATGCGCACCACCCCGCGATGTTTTTCAGAAACCTATCCTACATTGCCACTGCATGTACCCTGACCTCCCCATGCTGAACACCTCGCGGTGCTTTTCTCCATCCTACATTGCCACTCACTGCCTATCCTAATTCAGACTCTCCGATTCACACCACCCCCTGATGTTTTTCTCACTCCTAGTAGTGAATGTAATGTAACACACACCCATACAATGCGCACCACCCCGTGATGTTTTTCTCACTCCTAGTAGTGAATGCAATGTAACACACACACATGCAATGCGCACCACCCCGTGATGTTTATCTCACTCCTACTAGTGAATGTAATGTAACACACACCCATACAAAGCGCACCACCCCGTGATGTTTTTCTCACTCCTACTAGTGAATGTAATGTAACACAAACCCATACAATGCGCACCACCCCGCGATGTTTTTCAGAAACCTATCCTACATTGCCACTTCATGTTCCCTGACCTCCCCATGCTGACCACCCCGTGGTGCTTTTCTCCATCCTACATTGCCACTCACTGCCTATCCTAATTCAGACCCTCCGATTCACACCACCCCGTGATATTTTTCTCACTCCTACTAGTGAATGTAATGTAAGACACACTCATAAAATTCGCACCACTCCGTTATGTTTTTCTAACTCCTACTAGTGAATGTAATGTAACACACACCCATACAAAGCGCACCACCCCGTGATGTTTTTCTCACTCCTACTAGTGAATGTAATGTAACACAAACCCATACAATGCGCACCACCCCGCGATGTTTTTCAGAAACCTATCCTACATTGCCACTTCATGTTCCCTGACCTCCCCATGCTGACCACCCCGTGGTGCTTTTCTCCATCCTACATTGCCACTCACTGCCTATCCTAATTCAGACCCTCCGATTCACACCACCCCGTGATGTTTTTCTCACTCCTACTAGTGAATGTAATGTAACACACACCCATACAATTCGCACCACCCCGTGATGTTTTTCTCACTCCTATCTGTGAATGTAATGTTACACACACACATACAATGCGCACCACCCCATGATGTTTTTCTCACTAATACTAGTGAATGTAATGTAACACACACCCATGCAATGCACACCACCCCTCAATGTTTTTCAGAAACCTATCCTACATTGCCACGGCATGTTCCCTTACCTCCCCATGCTGACCACCCCGTGGAGCTTTTCTCCATCCTACATTGCCACTCACTGCCTATCCTAATTCAGACCCTCCGATTCACACCACCCCGTGATGTTTTTCTCACTCCTACTAGTGAATGTAATGTAACACACACCCATACAATTCGCACCACCCCGTGATGTTTTTCAGAAACCTATCCTACATTGGCACTGCATGTACCCTGACCTCCCCATGCTGACCACCTCGCGGTGCTTTTCTCCATCCTACATTGCCACTCACTGCCTATCCTAATTCAGACACTCCGATGCACACCACCCCGTGATGTTTTTCTCACTCCTAGTAGTGAATGTAATGTAACACACACCCTTACAATGCGCACCACCCCGTGATGTTTTTCTCACTCCTAGTAGTCAATGTAATGTAACACACACCCATGCAATGCGCACCACCCCGTGATGTTTTTCTCACTCCTACTAGTGAATGTAATGTAACACACACCCATACAATGCGCACCACCCCGTGATGTTTTTCAGAAACCTCTCCTACATTGCCACTGCATGTTCCCTGACCTCCCTATGCTGACTACCCCGCGGTGTTTTCTCCATCCTACATTGCCACTCACTGCCTATCCTAATTCAGACCCTCCGATTCACACCACCCCGTGATGTTTTTCTCACTCCCAATAGTGAATGTAATGTAACACACACCCATACAATGCGCACCACCCCGTGATGTTTTTCTCACTCCTACTAGTGAATGTAATGTAACACACACCCATACAATGCGCACCACCCCGTGATGTTTTTCTCACTCCTAGTAGTGAATGTAATGTAACACACACCCATGCAATGCGCACCACCCCGTGATGTTTTTCTCAATCGTACTAGTGAATGTAATGTAACACACACCCATACAATGCGCACCACCCCGCGATGTTTTTCAGAAACCTATCCTACATTGCCACTGCTTGTTCCCTGACCTCCCCATGCTGACCACCCCGCGGTGCTTTTCTCCATCCTACATTGCCACTCACTGCCTATCCTAATTCAGACACTCCGATTCACACCACCCCGTGATGTTTTTCTCACTCCTACTAGTGAATGTAATGTAACACACACCCATAGAATGCGCACCACCCCGTGATGTTTTTCTCACACCTACTAGTGAATGTAATGTAACACACACCCATACAATGCGCACCACCCCGCGTTGTTTTTCAGAAATCTATCCTACATTGCCACAGCTTGTTCCCTGACCTCCCCATGCTGACCACCCCGCTGTGCTTTTCTCCACCCTACATTGCCACTCACTGCCTATCCTAATTCAGACCCTCCGATTCACACCACCCCGTGATGTTTTTCTCACTGCTACTAGTGAATGTAATGTAACACACACCCATACAATTCTCACCACCCCGTGATGTTTTTCAGAAACCTATCCTACATTGCCACTGCATGTACCCTGACCTCCCCATGCTGACCACCTCGCGGTGCTTTTCTCCATCCTACATTGCCACTCACTGCCTATCCTAATTCAGACTCTCCGATGCAAACCACCCCGTGATGTTTTTCTCACTCCTAGTAGTGAACGTAATGTAACACACACCCATACAATGCGCACCACCCCGTGATGTTTTTCTCAGTCCTAGTAGTGAATGTAATGTAACACACACACATGCAATGCGCACCACCCCGTGATGTTTTTCTCACTCCTACTAGTGAATGTAATGTAACACACACCCATACAATGCGCACCACCCCGTGATGTTTTTCAGAAACCTATCCTACATTGCCACTGCATGTTCCCTGACCTCCCTATGCTGACCACCCCGCGGTGTTTTCTCCATCTTACATTGCCACTCACTGCCTATCCTAATTCAGACCCTCCGATTCTCACCACCCCGTGATGTTTTTCTCACTCCCACTAGTGAATGTAATGTAACACACACCCATACAATGCGCACCACCCCGTGATGTTTTTCTCACTCCTACTAGTGAATGTAATGTAACACACACCCATACAATGCGCACCACCCCGTGATGTTTTTCTCACTCCTAGTAGTGAATGTAATGTAACACACACCCATGCAATGCGCACCACCCCGTGATGTTTTTCTCAATCCTACTAGTGAATGTAATGTAACACACACCCATACAATGCGCACCACCCCGCGATGTTTTTCAGAAACCTATCCTACATTGCCACTGCATGTTCCCTGACCGCCCCATGCTGACCACCCCGTGGTGCTTTTCTCCATCCTACATTGCCACTCACTGCCTATCGTAATTCAGACCCTCCGATTCACACCACCCCGTGATGTTTTTCTCACTCCTAGTAGCGAATGTAAGGTAACACACACCCATACAATGCGCACCACCCCGTGATGTTTTTCTCACTCCTAGTAGTTAATGTAATGTAACACACACCCATGCAATGCGCATCATCCCGTGATGTTTTTCTCAATCCTACTAGTGAATGTAATGTAACACACACCCATACAATGCGCACCACCCCGCGATGTTTTTCAGAAACCTATCCTACATTGCCACTGCATGTTCCCTGACCTCCCCATGCTGACCACCTCGCGGTGCTTTTCTCCATCCTACATTGCCACTCACTGCCTATCCTAATTCAGAACCTCCGATTCACACCACCCCGTGATGTTTTTCTCACTCCTACTAGTGAATGTAATGTTACACACACACATACAATGCGCACCACCCTGTGATGTTTTTCTCACTCCTACTAGTGAATGTAATGTAACACACACCCATACAATGTGCACCACCCCGTGATGATTTTCTCACTCCTACTATTGAATGTAATGTAACACACACCCATACAGTGCGCACCACCCCGTGATGTTTTTCTCAAAAATACTAGTGAATGTAATGTAACACACACCCATGCAATGCACACCACCCCGCAATGTTTTTCAGAAACCTATCCTACATTGCCACGGCATGTTCCCTTACCTCCCCATGCTGACCACCCCGCGGTGCTTTTCGCCATCCTACATTGCCACTCACTGCCTATCCTAATTCAGACCCTCCGATTCACACCACCCCGTGATGTTTTTCCCACTCCTACTACTGAATGTAATGTAACACACACCCATACAATGCGCACAACCCCGTTATGTTTTTCTCACTCCTACTAGGGAATGTAATGTTACAAACACCCATACAATGCGCACCACCCCGTGATGTTTTTCTCACTCCTACTAGTGAATGTAATGTAACACACACCCATACAATGCGCACCACCCCGCGATGTTTTTCAGAAACCTATCCTACATTGCCACTGCATGTTCCCTGACCTCCCCATGCTGATCACCCCGCGGTGCTTTTCTCCATCCTACATTGCCACTCACTGCCTATCCTAATTCAGACCCTCGAATTCACACCACCCCGTGATGTTTTCCTCACTCCCACTAGTGAATGTAATGTAACACACACCCATACAATTCGCAGCACACCGTGATGTTTTTCAGAAACCTATCCTACAGTGCCACTGCATGTTCCCTGACCGCCCCATGCTGACCACCCCGTGGTGCTTTTCTCCATCCTACATTGCCACTCACTGCCTATCGTAATTCAGACCCTCCGATTCACACCACCCCGTGATGTTTTTCTCACTCCTAGTAGCGAATGTAAAGTAACACACACCCATACAATGCGCACCACCCCGCGATGTTTTTCTCACTCCTAGTAGTGAATGTAATGTAACACACACCCATGCAATGCGCATCATCCCGTGATGTTTTTCTCAATCCTACTAGTGAATGTAATGTAACACACACCCATACAATGCGCACCACCCCGCGATGTTTTTCAGAAACCTATCCTACATTGCCACTGCATGTTCCCTGACCTCCCCATGCTGACCACCTCGCGGTGCTTTTCTCCATCCTACATTGCCACTCACTGCCTATCCTAATTCAGAACCTCCGATTCACACCACCCCGTGATGTTTTTCTCACTCCTACTAGTGAATGTAATGTAACACACACCCATACAATGCGAACAACCCCGTGATGTTTTTCTCACTCCTAATTGTGAATGTAATGTTACACACACCCATACAATGCGCACCACCCTGTGATGTTTTTCTCACTCCTACTAGTGAATGTAATGTAACACACACCCATACAATGCGCCCCACCCCGTGATGATTTCCTCACTCCTACTAGTGAATGTAATGTAACACACACCCATACAATGCGCACCACCCCGTGATGTTTTTCTCACTCCTACTAGTGAATGTAATGTAACACACACCGATGAAATGCACACCACCCTGCAATGTTTTTCAGAAACTTATCCTACATTGCCACTGCATGTTCCCTGACCTCCCCATGCTGACCACCCCGCGGTGCTTTTCTCCATCCTACATTGCCACTCACTGCCTATCCTAATTCAGACACTCCGATTCACACCACCCCGTGATGTTTTTCTCACTCCTACTAGTGAATGTAATGTAACACACACCCATAGAATGCGCACCACCCCGTGATGTTTTTCTCACACCTACTAGTGAATGTAATGTAACACACACCCATACAATGCGCACCACCCCGCGTTGTTTTTCAGAAATCTATCCTACATTGCCACAGCTTGTTCCCTGACCTCCCCATGCTGACCACCCCGCTGTGCTTTTCTCCACCCTACATTGCCACTCACTGCCTATCCTAATTCAGACCCTCCGATTCACACCACCCCGTGATGTTTTTCTCACTGCTACTAGTGAATGTAATGTAACACACACCCATACAATTCTCACCACCCCGTGATGTTTTTCAGAAACCTATCCTACATTGCCACTGCATGTACCCTGACCTCCCCATGCTGACCACCTCGCGGTGCTTTTCTCCATCCTACATTGCCACTCACTGCCTATCCTAATTCAGACTCTCCGATGCAAACCACCCCGTGATGTTTTTCTCACTCCTAGTAGTGAACGTAATGTAACACACACCCATACAATGCGCACCACCCCGTGATGTTTTTCTCAGTCCTAGTAGTGAATGTAATGTAACACACACACATGCAATGCGCACCACCCCGTGATGTTTTTCTCACTCCTACTAGTGAATGTAATGTAACACACACCCATACAATGCGCACCACCCCGTGATGTTTTTCAGAAACCTATCCTACATTGCCACTGCATGTTCCCTGACCTCCCTATGCTGACCACCCCGCGGTGTTTTCTCCATCTTACATTGCCACTCACTGCCTATCCTAATTCAGACCCTCCGATTCTCACCACCCCGTGATGTTTTTCTCACTCCCACTAGTGAATGTAATGTAACACACACCCATACAATGCGCACCACCCCGTGATGTTTTTCTCACTCCTACTAGTGAATGTAATGTAACACACACCCATACAATGCGCACCACCCCGTGATGTTTTTCTCACTCCTAGTAGTGAATGTAATGTAACACACACCCATGCAATGCGCACCACCCCGTGATGTTTTTCTCAATCCTACTAGTGAATGTAATGTAACACACACCCATACAATGCGCACCACCCCGCGATGTTTTTCAGAAACCTATCCTACATTGCCACTGCATGTTCCCTGACCGCCCCATGCTGACCACCCCGTGGTGCTTTTCTCCATCCTACATTGCCACTCACTGCCTATCGTAATTCAGACCCTCCGATTCACACCACCCCGTGATGTTTTTCTCACTCCTAGTAGCGAATGTAAGGTAACACACACCCATACAATGCGCACCACCCCGTGATGTTTTTCTCACTCCTAGTAGTTAATGTAATGTAACACACACCCATGCAATGCGCATCATCCCGTGATGTTTTTCTCAATCCTACTAGTGAATGTAATGTAACACACACCCATACAATGCGCACCACCCCGCGATGTTTTTCAGAAACCTATCCTACATTGCCACTGCATGTTCCCTGACCTCCCCATGCTGACCACCTCGCGGTGCTTGTCTCCATCCTACATTGCCACTCACTGCCTATCCTAATTCAGAACCTCCGATTCACACCACCCCGTGATGTTTTTCTCACTCCTACTAGTGAATGTAATGTTACACACACACATACAATGCGCACCACCCTGTGATGTTTTTCTCACTCCTACTAGTGAATGTAATGTAACACACACCCATACAATGTGCACCACCCCGTGATGATTTTCTCACTCCTACTATTGAATGTAATGTAACACACACCCATACAGTGCGCACCACCCCGTGATGTTTTTCTCAAAAATACTAGTGAATGTAATGTAACACACACCCATGCAATGCACACCACCCCGCAATGTTTTTCAGAAACCTATCCTACATTGCCACGGCATGTTCCCTTACCTCCCCATGCTGACCACCCCGCGGTGCTTTTCGCCATCCTACATTGCCACTCACTGCCTATCCTAATTCAGACCCTCCGATTCACACCACCCCGTGATGTTTTTCCCACTCCTACTACTGAATGTAATGTAACACACACCCATACAATGCGCACAACCCCGTTATGTTTTTCTCACTCCTACTAGGGAATGTAATGTTACAAACACCCATACAATGCGCACCACCCCGTGATGTTTTTCTCACTCCTACTAGTGAATGTAATGTAACACACACCCATACAATGCGCACCACCCCGCGATGTTTTTCAGAAACCTATCCTACATTGCCACTGCATGTTCCCTGACCTCCCCATGCTGATCACCCCGCGGTGCTTTTCTCCATCCTACATTGCCACTCACTGCCTATCCTAATTCAGACCCTCGAATTCACACCACCCCGTGATGTTTTCCTCACTCCCACTAGTGAATGTAATGTAACACACACCCATACAATTCGCAGCACACCGTGATGTTTTTCAGAAACCTATCCTACAGTGCCACTGCATGTTCCCTGACCGCCCCATGCTGACCACCCCGTGGTGCTTTTCTCCATCCTACATTGCCACTCACTGCCTATCGTAATTCAGACCCTCCGATTCACACCACCCCGTGATGTTTTTCTCACTCCTAGTAGCGAATGTAAAGTAACACACACCCATACAATGCGCACCACCCCGCGATGTTTTTCTCACTCCTAGTAGTGAATGTAATGTAACACACACCCATGCAATGCGCATCATCCCGTGATGTTTTTCTCAATCCTACTAGTGAATGTAATGTAACACACACCCATACAATGCGCACCACCCCGCGATGTTTTTCAGAAACCTATCCTACATTGCCACTGCATGTTCCCGGACCTCCCCATGCTGACCACCTCGCGGTGCTTTTCTCCATCCTACATTGCCACTCACTGCCTATCCTAATTCAGAACCTCCGATTCACACCACCCCGTGATGTTTTTCTCACTCCTACTAGTGAATGTAATGTAACACACACCCATACAATGCGAACAACCCCGTGATGTTTTTCTCACTCCTAATTGTGAATGTAATGTTACACACACCCATACAATGCGCACCACCCTGTGATGTTTTTCTCACTCCTACTAGTGAATGTAATGTAACACACACCCATACAATGCGCCCCACCCCGTGATGATTTCCTCACTCCTACTAGTGAATGTAATGTAACACACACCCATACAATGCGCACCACCCCGTGATGTTTTTCTCACTCCTACTAGTGAATGTAATGTAACACACACCGATGAAATGCACACCACCCTGCAATGTTTTTCAGAAACTTATCCTACATTGCCACTGCATGTTCCCTGACCTCCCCATGCTGACCACCCCGCGGTGCTTTTCTCCATCCTACATTGCCACTCACTGCCTATCCTAATTCAGACACTCCGATTCACACCACCCCGTGATGTTTTTCTCACTCCTACTAGTGAATGTAATGTAACACACACCCATAGAATGCGCACCACCCCGTGATGTTTTTCTCACACCTACTAGTGAATGTAATGTAACACACACCCATACAATGCGCACCACCCCGCGTTGTTTTTCAGAAATCTATCCTACATTGCCACTGCTTGTTCCCTGACCTCCCCATGCTGACCCCCCCGCTGTGCTTTTCTCCACCCTACATTGCCACTCACTGCCTATCCTAATTCAGACCCTCCGATTCACACCAACCCGTGATGTTTTTCTCACTGCTACTAGTGAATGTAATGTAACACACACCCATACAATTCGCACCACCCCGTGATGTTTTTCAGAAACCTATCCTACATTGCCACTGCATGTACCCTGACCTCCCCATGCTGACCACCTCGCGGTGCTTTTCTCCATCCTACATTGCCACTCACTGCCTATCCTAATTCAGACTCTCCGATGCAAACCACCCCGTGATGTTTTTCTCACTCCTAGTAGTGAATGTAATGTAACACACACCCATACAATGCGCACCACCCCGTGATGTTTTTCTCACTCCTAGTAGTGAATGTAATGTAACATACACCCATGCAATGCGCACCACCCCGTGATGTTTTTCTCACTCCTACTAGTGAATGTAATGTAACACACACCCATACAATGCGCACCACCCCGTGATGTTTTTCAGAAACCTATCCTACATTGCCACTGCATGTTCCCTGACCTCCCTATGCTGACCACCCCGCGGTGTTTTCTCCATCTTACATTGCCACTCACTGCCTATCCTAATTCAGACCCTCCGATTCACACCACCCCGAGATGTTTTTCTCACTCCCACTAGTGAATGTAATGTAACACACACCCATACAATGCGCACCACCCCGTGATGTTTTTCTCACTCCTACTAGTGAATGTAATGTAACACACACCCATACAATGCGCACCACCCCGTGATGTTTTTCTCACTCCTAGTAGTGAATGTAATGTAACACACACCCATGCAATGCGCACCACCCCATGATGTTTTTCTCAATCCTACTAGTGAATGTAATGTAACACACACCCATACAATGCGCACCACCCCGCGATGATTTTCAGAAACCTATCCTACATTGCCACTGCATGTACCCTGACCTCCCCATGCTGACCACCTCGCGGTGCTTTTCTCCTTCCTACATTGCCACTCACTGCCTATCCTAATTCAGACTCTCCGATTCACACCACCCCCTGATGTTTTTCTCACTCCTATTAGTGAATGTAATGTAACACACACCCATACAATGCGCACCACCCCGTGATGTTTTTCTCATTCCTAGTAGTGAATGTAATGTAACACACACCCATGCAATGCGCACCACCCAGTGATGTTTTTCTCACTCCTACTAGTGAATGTAATGTAACACACACCCATACAATTCGCACCACCCCGCGATGTTTTTCAGAAACCTATCCAACATTGCCACTGCATGTTCCCTGACCTCCCCATGCTGACCACCCCGCGGTGCTTTTCTCCATCCTACATTGCCACTCACTGCCTATCCTAATTCAGACCCTCGAATTCACACCACCCCGTGATGTTTTTCTCACTCCTACTAGTGAATGTAATGTGACACACACCCATACAATTCGCACCACCCCGTGATGTTTTTCAGAATCCTATCCTACATTGCCACTGCATGTACCCTGACCTCCCCATGCTCACCACCTCGCGGTGCTTTTCTCCATCCTACATTGCCACGAACTGCCTATCCTAATTGAGACTCTCCAATTCACACCACCCTGTGATGTTTTTCTCACTCCTAGTAGTGAATGTAATGTAACACACACCCATAAAATGCGCACCACCCCGTGATGTTTTTCTCACTCCTAGTAGTGAATGTAATGTAACACACACCCATGCAATGCGCACCACCCCGTGATGTTTTTCTCACTCCTAGTAGTGAATGTAATGTAACACACACCCATACAATGCGCACCACCCCGTGATGTTTTTCTCAATCCTACTAGTGAATTTAATGTAACACACACCCATACAATGCGCACAACCCCGTGATGTTTTTCTCACTCCTACTAGTGAATGTAATGTTACACACACACATACAATGTGCACCACCCCGTGATGATTTTCTCACTCCTACTGTTGAATGTAATGTAACACACACCCATACAGTGCGCACCACCCCGTGATGTTTTTCTCAAAAATACTAGTGAATGTAATGTAACACACACCCATGCAATGCACACCACCCCGCAATGTTTTTCAGAAACCTATCCTACATTGCCACGGCATGTTCCCTTACCTCCCCATGCTGACCACCACCCGGTGCTTTTCGCCATCCTACATTGCCACTCACTGCCTATCCTAATTCAGACCCTCCGATTCACACCACCCCGTGATGTTTTTCCCACTCCTACTACTGAATGTAATGTAACACACACCCATACAATGCGCACCACCCCGTGATGTTTTTCTCACTCCTATTAGTGAATGTAATGTAACACACACCCATACAATGCGCACCACCCCGCGATGTTTTTCAGAAACCTATCCTACATTGCAACTGCTTGTTCCCTGACCTCCCTATGCTGACCACCCCGCTGTGCTTTTCTCCATCCTACATTGCCACTCACTGCCTATCCTAATTCAGACCCTCTGATTCACACCACCCCATGATGTTTTTCTCACTCCTACTAGTGAATGTAATGTAACACACACCCATACAATGCGCACCACCCCGCGATGTTTTTCAGAAACCTATCCTACATGGCCACTGCATGTACCCTGACCTCCCCATGCTGACCACCTCGCGGTGCTTTTCTCCATCCTACATTGCCACTCACTGCCTATCCTAATTCAGACGCTCCGATTCACACCACCCCCTGATGTTTTTCTCACTCCTAGTAGTGAATGTAATGTAACACACACCCATACAATGCGCACCACCCCGTGATGTTTTTCTCACTCCTAGTAGTGAATGCAATGTAACACACACCCATGCAATGCGCACCACCCCGTGATGTTTATCTCACTCCTACTAGTGAATGTAATGTAACACACACCCATACAATGCGCACCACCCCGCGATGTTTTTCAGAAACCTATCCTACATTGCCACTGCATGTTCCCTGACCTCCGCATGCTGACCACCCCGCGGTGCTTTTCTCCATCCTACATTGCCACTCACTGCCTATCCTAATTCAGAACCTCCAATTCATACCACCCCGTGATGTTTTTCTCACTCCTACTAGTGAATGTAATGTAACACACACCCATACAATTCGCACCACCCCGTGATGTTTTTCTCACTCCTACTAGTGAATGTAATGTAACACACACCCATACAATGCGCACCACCCCGTGATGTTTTTCTCACTCCTACTAGTGAATGTAATGTAACACACACCCATACAATGCGCACCACCCCGTGATGTTTTTATCAATCCTACTAGTGAATGTCATGTAACACACACCCATACAATGCGCACAACCCCGTGATGTTTTTCTCACTCCTACTAGTGAATGTAATGTTACACACACACATACAATGCGCACCACCCTGTGATGTTTTTCTCACTCCTACTAGTGAATGTAATGTAACACACACCCATACAGTGTGCACCACCCCGTGATGATTTTCTCACTCCTACTATTGAATGTAATGTAACACACACCCATACAGTGCGCACCACCCCGTGATGTTTTTCTCAAAAATACTAGTGAATGTAATGTAACACACACCCATGCAATGCACACCACCCAGCAATGTTTTTCAGAAACCTATCCTACATTGCCACGGCATGTTCCCTTACCTCCCCATGCTGACCACCCCGCGGTGCTTTTCGCCATCCTATATTGCCACTCACTGCCTATCCTAATTCAGACCCTCCGATTCACACCACCCCGTGATGTTTTTCCCACTCCTACTACTGAATGTAATGTAACACACACCGAAACAATGCGCCCCACCCCGTGATGTTTTTCTCACTCCTATTAGTGAATGTAATGTAACACACACCCATACAATGCGCACCACCCCGCGATGTTTTTCAGAAACCTATCCTACATTGCAACTGCTTGTTCCCTGACCTCCCTATGCTGACGACCCCGCTGTGCTTTTCTCCATCCTACATTGCCACTCACTGCCTATCCTAATTCAGACCCTCCGATTCACACCACCCCATGATGTTTTTCTCACTCCTACTAGTGAATGTAATGTAACACACACCCATACAATGCGCACCACCCCGCCATGTTTTTCAGAAACCTATCCTACATGGCCACTGCATGTACCCTGACCTCCCCATGCTGACCACCTCGCGGTGCTTTTCTCCATCCTACATTGCCACTCACTGCCTATCCTAATTCAGACTCTCCGATTCACACCACCCCCTGATGTTTTTCTCACTCCTAGTAGTGAATGTAATGTAACACACACACATACAATGCGCACCACCCCGTGATGTTTTTCTCACTCCTAGTAGTGAATGCAATGTAACACACACCCATGCAATGCGCACCACCCCGTGATGTTTATCTCACTCGTACTAGTGAATGTAATGTAACACACACCCATACAATGCGCACCACCCCGCGATGTTTTTCAGAAACCTATCCTACATTGCCACTGCATGTTCCCTGACCTCCCCATGCTGACCACCCCGCGGTGCTCTTCTCCATCCTACATTGCCACTCACTGCCTATCCTAATTCAGACCCTCCGATTCACACCACCCCGTGATGTTTTTCTCACTCCCACTAGTGAATGTAATGTAACACACACCCATACAATGCGCACCACCCCGTGATGTTTTTCTCACTCCTACTAGTGAATGTAATGTAACACACACCCATACAATGCGCACCACCCCGTGATGTTTTTCTCACTCCTAGTAGTGAATGTAATGTAACACACACCCATGCAATGCGCACCACCCCGTGATGTTTTTCTCAATCCTACTAGTGAATGTAATGTAACACACACCCATACAATGCGCACCACCCCGCGATGTTTTTCAGAAACCTATCCTACATTGCCACTGCATGTTCCCTGACCGCCCCATGCTGACCACCCCGTGGTGCTTTTCTCCATCCTACATTGCCACTCACTGCCTATCGTAATTCAGACCCTCCGATTCACACCACCCCGTGATGTTTTTCTCACTCCTAGTAGCGAATGTAAGGTAACACACACCCATACAATGCGCACCACCCCGTGATGTTTTTCTCACTCCTAGTAGTGAATGTAATGTAACACACACCCATGCAATGCGCATCATCCCGTGATGTTTTTCTCAATCCTACTAGTGAATGTAATGTAACACACACCCATACAATGCGCACCACCCCGCGATGTTTTTCAGAAACCTATCCTACATTGCCACTGCATGTTCCCTGACCTCCCCATGCTGACCACCTCGCGGTGCTTTTCTCCATCCTACATTGCCACTCACTGCCTATCCTAATTCAGAACCTCCGATTCACACCACCCCGTGATGTTTTTCTCACTCCTACTAGTGAATGTAATGTTACACACACACATACAATGCGCACCACCCTGTGATGTTTTTCTCACTCCTACTAGTGAATGTAATGTAACACACACCCATACAATGTGCACCACCCCGTGATGATTTTCTCACTCCTACTATTGAATGTAATGTAACACACACCCATACAGTGCGCACCACCCCGTGATGTTTTTCTCAAAAATACTAGTGAATGTAATGTAACACACACCCATGCAATGCACACCACCCCGCAATGTTTTTCAGAAACCTATCCTACATTGCCACGGCATGTTCCCTTACCTCCCCATGCTGACCACCCCGCGGTGCTTTTCGCCATCCTACATTGCCACTCACTGCCTATCCTAATTCAGACCCTCCGATTCACACCACCCCGTGATGTTTTTCCCACTCCTACTACTGAATGTAATGTAACACACACCCATACAATGCGCACAACCCCGTGATGTTTTTCTCACTCCTACTAGGGAATGTAATGTTACAAACACCCATACAATGCGCACCACCCCGTGATGTTTTTCTCACTCCTACTAGTGAATGTAATGTAACACACACCCATACAATGCGCACCACCCCGCGATGTTTTTCAGAAACCTATCCTACATTGCCACTGCATGTTCCCTGACCTCCCCATGCTGATCACCCCGCGGTGCTTTTCTCCATCCTACATTGCCACTCACTGCCTATCCTAATTCAGACCCTCGAATTCACACCACCCCGTGATGTTTTCCTCACTCCCACTAGTGAATGTAATGTAACACACACCCATACAATTCGCAGCACACCGTGATGTTTTTCAGAAACCTATCCTACATTGCCACTGCATGTTCCCTGACCGCCCCATGCTGACCACCCCGTGGTGCTTTTCTCCATCCTACATTGCCACTCACTGCCTATCGTAATTCAGACCCTCCGATTCACACCACCCCGTGATGTTTTTCTCACTCCTAGTAGCGAATGTAAAGTAACACACACCCATACAATGCGCACCACCCCGTGATGTTTTTCTCACTCCTAGTAGTGAATGTAATGTAACACACACCCATGCAATGCGCATCATCCCGTGATGTTTTTCTCAATCCTACTAGTGAATGTAATGTAACACACACCCATACAATGCGCACCACCCCGCGATGTTTTTCAGAAACCTATCCTACATTGCCACTGCATGTTCCCTGACCTCCCCATGCTGACCACCTCGCGGTGCTTTTCTCCATCCTACATTGCCACTCACTGCCTATCCTAATTCAGAACCTCCGATTCACACCACCCCGTGATGTTTTTCTCACTCCTACTAGTGAATGTAATGTAACACACACCCATACAATGCGAACAACCCCGTGATGTTTTTCTCACTCCTAATTGTGAATGTAATGTTACACACACCCATACAATGCGCACCACCCTGTGATGTTTTTCTCACTCCTACTAGTGAATGTAATGTAACACACACCCATACAATGCGCCCCACCCCGTGATGATTTCCTCACTCCTACTAGTGAATGTAATGTAACACACACCCATACAATGCGCACCACCCCGTGATGTTTTTCTCACTCCTACTAGTGAATGTAATGTAACACACACCGATGAAATGCACACCACCCTGCAATGTTTTTCAGAAACCTATCATACATTGCCACTGCATGTTCCCTGACCTCCCCATGCTGACCACCCCGCGGTGCTTTTCTCCATCCTACATTGCCACTCACTGCCTATCCTAATTCAGACACTCCGATTCACACCACCCCGTGATGTTTTTCTCACTCCTACTAGTGAATGTAATGTAACACACACCCATAGAATGCGCACCACCCCGTGATGTTTTTCTCACACCTACTAGTGAATGTAATGTAACACACACCCATACAATGCGCACCACCCCGCGTTGTTTTTCAGAAAACTATCCTACATTGCCACTGCTTGTTCCCTGACCTCCCCATGCTGACCCCCCCGCTGTGCTTTTCTCCACCCTACATTGCCACTCACTGCCTATCCTAATTCAGACCCTCCGATTCACACCAACCCGTGATGTTTTTCTCACTGCTACTAGTGAATGTAATGTAACACACACCCATACAATTCGCACCACCCCGTGATGTTTTTCAGAAACCTATCCTACATTGCCACTGCATGTACCCTGACCTCCCCATGCTGACCACCTCGCGGTGCTTTTCTCCATCCTACATTGCCACTCACTGCCTATCCTAATTCAGACTCTCCGATGCAAACCACCCCATGATGTTTTTCTCACTCCTAGTAGTGAATGTAATGTAACACACACCCATACAATGCGCACCACCCCGTGATGTTTTTCTCACTCCTAGTAGTGAATGTAATGTAACATACACCCATGCAATGCGCACCACCCCGTGATGTTTTTCTCACTCCTACTAGTGAATGTAATGTAACACACACCCATACAATGCGCACCACCCCGTGATGTTTTTCAGAAACCTATCCTACATTGCCACTGCATGTTCCCTGACCTCCCTATGCTGACCACCCCGCGGTGTTTTCTCCATCTTACATTGCCACTCACTGCCTATCCTAATTCAGACCCTCCGATTCACACCACCCCGAGATGTTTTTCTCACTCCCACTAGTGAAAGTAATGTAACACACACCCATACAATGCGCACCACCCCGTGATGTTTTTCTCACTCCTACTAGTGAATGTAATGTAACACACACCCATACAATGCGCACCACCCCGTGATGTTTTTCTCACTCCTAGTAGTGAATGTAATGTAACACACACCCATGCAATGCGCACCACCCCATGATGTTTTTCTCAATCCTACTAGTGAATGTAATGTAACACACACCCATACAATGCGCACCACCCCGCGATGATTTTCAGAAACCTATCCTACATTGCCACTGCATGTACCCTGACCTCCCCATGCTGACCACCTCGCGGTGCTTTTCTCCATCCTACATTGCCACTCACTGCCTATCCTAATTCAGACTCTCCGATTCACACCACCCCCTGATGTTTTTCTCACTCCTATTAGTGAATGTAATGTAACACACACCCATACAATGCGCACCACCCCGTGATGTTTTTCTCATTCCTAGTAGTGAATGTAATGTAACACACACCCATGCAATGCGCACCACCCAGTGATGTTTTTCTCACTCCTACTAGTGAATGTAATGTAACACACACCCATACAATTCGCACCACCCCGCGATGTTTTTCAGAAACCTATCCTACATTGCCACTGCATGTTCCCTGACCTCCCCATGCTGACCACCCCGCGGTGCTTTTCTCCATCCTACATTGCCACTCACTGCCTATCCTAATTCAGACCCTCGAATTCACACCACCCCGTGATGTTTTTCTCACTCCTACTAGTGAATGTAATGTGACACACACCCATACAATTCGCACCACCCCGTGATGTTTTTCAGAATCCTATCCTACATTGCCACTGCATGTACCCTGACCTCCCCATGCTCACCACCTCGCGGTGCTTTTCTCCATCCTACATTGCCACGAACTGCGTATCCTAATTGAGACTCTCCAATTCACACCACCCTGTGATGTTTTTCTCACTCCTAGTAGTGAATGTAATGTAACACACACCCATAAAATTCGCACCACCCCGTGATGTTTTTCTCACTCCTAGTAGTGAATGTAATGTAACACACACCCATGCAATGCGCACCACCCCGTGATGTTTTTCTCACTCCTAGTAGTGAATGTAATGTAACACACACCCATACAATGCGCACCACCCCGTGATGTTTTTCTCAATCCTACTAGTGAATGTAATGTAACACACACCCATACAATGCGCACAACCCCGTGATGTTTTTCTCACTCCTACTAGTGAATGTAATGTGACACACACACATACAATGTGCACCACCCCGTGATGATTTTCTCACTCCTACTGTTGAATGTAATGTAACACACACCCATACAGTGCGCACCACCCCGTGATGTTTTTCTCAAAAATACTAGTGAATGTAATGTAACACACACCCATGCAATGCACACCACCCCGCAATGTTTTTCAGAAACCTATCCTACATTGCCACGGCATGTTCCCTTACCTCCCCATGCTGACCACCACCCGGTGCTTTTCGCCATCCTACATTGCCACTCACTGCCTATCCTAATTCAGACCCTCCGATTCACACCACCCCGTGATGTTTTTCCCACTCCTACTACTGAATGTAATGTAACACACACCCATACAATGCGCACCACCCCGTGATGTTTTTCTCACTCCTATTAGTGAATGTAATGTAACACACACCCATACAATGCGCACCACCCCGCGATGTTTTTCAGAAACCTATCCTACATTGCAACTGCTTGTTCCCTGACCTCCCTATGCTGACCACCCCGCTGTGCTTTTCTCCATCCTACATTGCCACTCAATGCCTATCCTAATTCAGACCCTCCGATTCACACCACCCCATGATGTTTTTCTCACTCCTACTAGTGAATGTAATGTAACACACACCCATACAATGCGCACCACCCCGCGATGTTTTTCAGAAACCTATCCTACATGGCCACTGCATGTACCCTGACCTCCCCATGCTGACCACCTCGCGGTGCTTTTCTCCATCCTACATTGCCACTCACTGCCTATCCTAATTCAGACTCTCCGATTCACACCACCCCCTGATGTTTTTCTCACTCCTAGTAGTGAATGTAATGTAACACACACCCATACAATGCGCACCACCCCGTGATGTTTTTCTCACTCCTAGTAGTGAATGCAATGTAACACACACCCATGCAATGCGCACCACCCCGTGATGTTTATCTCACTCCTACTAGTGAATGTAATGTAACACACACCCATACAATGCGCACCACCCCGCGATGTTTTTCAGAAACCTATCCTACATTGCCACTGCATGTTCCCTGACCTCCCCATGCTGACCACCCCGCGGTGCTTTTCTCCATCCTACATTGCCACTCACTGCCTATCCTAATTCAGAACCTCCAATTCATACCACCCCGTGATGTTTTTCTCACTCCTACTAGTGAATGTAATGTAACACACACCCATACAATTCGCACCACCCCGTGATGTTTTTCTCACTCCTACTAGTGAATGTAATGTAACACACACCCATACAATGCGCACCACCCCGTGATGTTTTTCTCACTCCTACTAGTGAATGTAATGTAACACACACCCATACAATGCGCACCACCCCGTGATGTTTTTCTCAATCCTACTAGTGAATGTAATGTAACACACACCCATAAATGCGCACAACCCCGTGATGTTTTTCTCACTCCTACTAGTGAATGTAATGTAACACACACCCATACAATGTGCACCACCCCGTGATGATTTTCTCACTCCTACTATTGAATGTAATGTAACACACACCCATACAGTGCGCACCACCCCGTGATGTTTTTCTCAAAAATACTAGTGAATGTAATGTAACACACACCCATGCAATGCACACCACCCAGCAATGTTTTTCAGAAACCTATCCTACATTGCCACGGCATGTTCCCTTACCTCCCC
Source organism: Cavia porcellus (assembly GCF_034190915.1). Lineage (NCBI taxonomy): Eukaryota > Metazoa > Chordata > Mammalia > Rodentia > Caviidae > Cavia > Cavia porcellus. The sequence continues at coordinate 203,835 of NW_026947491.1, forward strand.
ATGCTGACCACCCCGCGGTGCTTTTCCCCATCCTATATTGCCACTCACTGCCTATCCTAATTCAGACCCTCCGATTCACACCACCCCGTGATGTTTTTCCCACTCCTACTACTGAATGTAATGTAACACACACCGAAACAATGCGCCCCACCCCGTGATGTTTTTCTCACTCCTATTAGTGAATGTAATGTAACACACACCCATACAATGCGCACCACCCCGCGATGTTTTTCAGAAACCTATCCTACATTGCAACTGCTTGTTCCCTGACCTCCCTATGCTGACGACACCGCTGTGCTTTTCTCCATCCTACATTGCCACTCACTGCCTATCCTAATTCAGACCCTCCGATTCACACCACCCCATGATGTTTTTCTCACTCCTACTAGTGAATGTAATGTAACACACACCCATACAATGCGCACCACCCCGCCATGTTTTTCAGAAACCTATCCTACATGGCCACTGCATGTACCCTGACCTCCCCATGCTGACCACCTCGCGGTGCTTTTCTCCATCCTACATTGCCACTCACTGCCTATCCTAATTCAGACTCTCCGATTCACACCACCCCCTGATGTTTTTCTCACTCCTAGTAGTGAATGTAATGTAACACACACCCATACAATGCGCACCACCCCGTGATGTTTTTCTCACTCCTAGTAGTGAATGCAATGTAACACACACCCATGCAATGCGCACCACCCCGTCATGTTTATCTCACTCGTACTAGTGAATGTAATGTAACACACACCCATACAATGCGCACCACCCCGCGATGTTTTTCAGAAACCTATCCTACATTGCCACTGCATGTTCCCTGACCTCCCCATGCTGACCACCCCGCGGTGCTCTTCTCCATCCTACATTGCCACTCACTGCCTATCCTAATTCAGAACCTCCAATTCACACCACCCCGTGATGTTTTTCTCACTCCTACTAGTGAATGTAATGTAACACACACCCATACAATTCGCACCACCCCGTGATGTTTTTCTCACTCCTACTAGTGAATGTAATGTAACACATACCCATACAATGCGCACCACCCCGTGATGTTTTTCTCACTCCTACTAGTGAATGTAATGTAACACAAACCCTAACAATGCGCACCACCCCGCGATGTTTTTCAGAAACCTATCCTACATTGCCACTGCATGTTCCCTGACCTCCCCATGCTGACCACCCCGTGGTGCTTTTCTCCATCCTACATTGCCACTCACTGCCTATCCTAATTCAGACCCTCCGATTCACACCACCCCGTGATATTTTTCTCCCTCCTACTAGTGAATGTAATGTAACACACACCCATACAATGCGCACCACCCCGTGATGTTTTTCTCACTCCTAGTAGTGAATGCAAGGTAACACACACCCATGCAATGCGCACCACCCCATGAAGTTTATCTCACTCCTACTAGTGAATGTAATGTAACACACACCCATACAATGCGCACCACCCCGCGATGTTTTTCAGAAACCTATCCTACTTTGCCACGGCATGTTCCCTTACCTCCCCATGCTGACCACCCCGCGGTGCTTTTCGCCATCCTACATTGCCACTCACTGCCTATCCTAATTCAGACCCTCCGATTCACACCACCGCGTGATGTTTTTCCCAGTCCTACTAGTGAATGTAATGTAACACACACCCATACAATGCGCACCACCCCGTGATGTTTTTCTCACTCCTATTAGTGAATGTAAAGCAACACACACCCATACAATGCGCACCACCCCGCGATGTTTTTCAGAAACCTATCCTACATTGCCACTGCTTGTTCCCTGACCTCCCCATGCTGACCACCCCGCTGTGCTTTTCTCCATCCTGCATTGCCACTCACTGCCTATCCTAATTCAGACCCTCCGATTCACACCACCCCATGATGATTTTCTCACTCCTACTAGTGAATGTAATGTAACACACACCCATACAATGCGCACCACCCCGCGATGTTTTTCAGAAACCTATCCTACATTGCCACTGCATGTACCCTGACCTCCCCATGCTGACCACCTCGCGGTGCTTTTCTCCATCCTACATTGCCACTCACTGCCTATCCTAATTCAGACTCTCCGATTCACACCACCCCCTGATGTTTTACTCACTCCTAGTAGTGAATGTAATGTAACACACACCCATACAATGCGCACCACCCCGTGATGTTTTTCTCACTACTAGTAGTGAATGCAATGTAACACACACCCATGCCATGCGCACCACCCCGTGATGTTTATCTCACTCCTACTAGTGAATGTAATGTAACACACTCCCATACAATGCGCACCACCCCGCGATGTTTTTCAGAAACCTATCCTACATTGCCAATGCATGTTCCCTGACCTCCCAATGCTGACCACCCCGCGGTGCTTTTCTCCATCCTACATTGCCACTCACTGCCTATCCTAATTCAGAACCTCCAATTCACACCACCCCGTGATGTTTTTCTCACTCCTACTAGTGAATGTAATGTAACACACACCCATACAATTCGCACCACCCCGTGATGTTTTTCTCACTCCTACTAGTGAATGTAATGTAACACACACCCATACAATGCGCACCACCCCGTGATGTTTTTCTCACTCCTACTAGTGAATGTAATGTAACACAAACCCATACAATGCGCACCACCCCGCGATGTTTTTCAGAAACCTATCCTACATTGCCACTGCATGTTCCCTGACCTCCCCATGCTGACCACCCCGTGGTGCTTTTCTCCATCCTACATTGCCACTCACTGCCTATCCTAATTCAGACCCTCCGATTCACACCACCCCGTGATATTTTTCTCACTCCTACTAGTGAATGTAATGTAACACACACTCATAAAATTCGCACCACCCCGTTATGTTTTTCTAACTCCTACTAGTGAATGTAATGTAACACACACCCAAACAATGTGCACCACCCCGCGATGTTTTTCAGAAACCTATCCTACATTGCCACTGCATGTTCCCTGACCTCCCCATGCTGAACACCCCGCGGTGCTTTTCTCCATCCTACATTGCCACTCACTGCCTATCCTAATTCAGACCCTCCGATTCACACCACCCCATGATGTTTTTCTCACTCCTACTAGTGAATGTAATGTAATACACACCCATACAATGCGCACCACCCCGCAATGTTTTTCAGAAACCTATCCTACATTGCCACTGCATGTAACCTGACCTCCCCATGCTGACCACCTCGCGGTGCTTTTCTCCATCCTACATTGCCACTCACTGCCTATCCTAATTCAGCCTCTCCGATTCACACCACCCCCTGATGTTTTTCTCACTTCTAGTAGTGAATGTAATGTAACACACACCCATACAATACGCACCACCCCGTGATGTTTTTGTCACTCCTACTAGTGAATGTAATGTAACACACACCCATACAATGCGCACCAACCCGTGATGTTTTTCTCACTCCTACTAATGAATGTAATGTAACACACACCCATACAATTCGCACCACCCCGCGATGTTTTTCAGAAACCTATCCTACATTGCCACTGCATGTTCCCTGACCTCCCTATGCTGACCACCCCGCCGTGTTTTCTCCATCCTACATTGCCACTCACTGCCTATCCTAATTCAGACCCTCCGATTCACACCACCCCGTGATGTTTTTCTCACTCCCAATAGTGAATGTAATGTAACACACACCCATGCACTGCGCACCACCCCGTGATGTTTTTCTCACTCCTACTAGTGAATGTAATGTAACACACACCCATACAATGCGCACCACCCCGTGATGTTTTTCTCACTCCTAGTAGTGAATGTAATGTAACACACACCCATGCAATGCGCACCACCCCGTGATGTTTTTCTCAATCCTACTAGTGAATGTAATGTAACACACACCCATACAATGCGCACCACCCCGCGATGTTTTTCAGAAACCTATCCTACATTGCCATTGCATGTTCCCTGACATCCCCATGCTGACCACCCCGTGGTGCTTTTCTCCATCCTACATTGCCACTCACTGCGTATCCTAATTCAGACCCTCCGATTCACACCACCCCGTGATGTTTTTCTCACTCCTACTAGTGAATGTAATGTAACACACACCCATACAATGCGCACAACCCCGTGATGTTTTTCTCACTCCTACTAGGGAATGTAATGTTACAAACACCCATACAATGCGCACCACCCCGTGATGTTTTTCTCACTCCTACTAGTTAATGTAATGTAACACACACCCATACAATGCGCACCACCCCGCGATGTTTTTCAGAAACCTATCCTACATTGCCACTGCTTGTTCCCTGACCTCCCCATGCTGACCACCCCGCTGTGCTTTTCTCCATCCTACATTGCCACTCACTGCCTATCCTAATTCAGACCCTCCGATTCACACCACCCCGTGATGTTTTTCTCACTCCTACTAGTGAATGTAATGTAACACACACCCATACAATTCGCACTACCCCGTGATGTTTTTCTCACTCCTACTAGTGAATGTAATGTAACACACACCCATACAATGCGCACCACCCCGTGATGTTTTTCTCACTCCTACTAGTGAATGTAATGTAACACAAAGCCATACATTGCGCACCACGCCGCGATGTTTTTCAGAAACCTATCCTACATTGCCACTGCATGTTCCCTGACCTCCCCATGCTGACCACCCGGTGGTGCTTTTCTCCATCCTACATTGCCACTCACTGCCTATCCTAATTCAGACCCTCCGATTCACACCACCCCATGATGTTTTTCTCACTCCTACTAGTGAATGTAATGTAACACACACCCATACAATGCGCACCACCCCGTGATGTTTTTCTCACTCCTAGTAGTGAATGCAATGTAACACACACATATGCAATGCGCACCACCCCGTGATGTTTATCTCACTCCTACTAGTGAATGTAATGTAACACACACCCATACAAAGCGCACCACCCCGTGATGTTTTTCTCACTCCTACTAGTGAATGTAATGTAACACAAACCCATACAATGCGCACCACCCCGCGATGTTTTTCAGAAACCTATCCTACATTGCCACTTCATGTTCCCTGACCTCCCCATGCTGACCACCCCGTGGTGCTTTTCTCCATCCTACATTGCCACTCACTGCCTATCCTAATTCAGACCCTCCGATTCACACCACCCCGTGATATTTTTCTCACTCCTACTAGTGAATGTAATGTAAGACACACTCATAAAATTCGCACCACTCCGTTATGTTTTTCTAACTCCTACTAGTGAATGTAATGTAACACACACCCAAACAATGCACACCACCCCGCGATGTTTTTCAGAAACCTATCCTACATTGCCACTGCATGTTCCCTGACCTCCCCATGCTGACCACCCCGCGGTGCTTTTCTCCATCCTACATTGCCACTCACTGCCTATCCTAATTCAGCCCCTCCGATTCACACCACCCCGTGATGTTTTTCTCACTCCTACTAGTGAATGTAATGTAACACACACCCATACAATTCGCACCACCCCGTGATGTTTTTCTCACTCCTATCTGTGAATGTAATGTTACACACACACATACAATGCGCACCACCCCATGATGTTTTTCTCACTAATACTAGTGAATGTAATGTAACACACACCCATGCAATGCACACCACCCCTCAATGTTTTTCAGAAACCTATCCTACATTGCCACGGCATGTTCCCTTACCTCCCCATGCTGACCACCCCGTGGAGCTTTTCTCCATCCTACATTGCCACTCACTGCCTATCCTAATTCAGACCCTCCGATTCACACCACCCCGTGATGTTTTTCTCACTCCTACTAGTGAATGTAATGTAACACACACCCATACAATTCGCACCACCCCGTGATGTTTTTCAGAAACCTATCCTACATTGGCACTGCATGTACCCTGACCTCCCCATGCTGACCACCTCCCGGTGCTTTTCTCCATCCTACATTGCCACTCACTGCCTATCCTAATTCAGACACTCCGATGCACACCACCCCGTGATGTTTTTCTCACTCCTAGTAGTGAATGTAATGTAACACACACCCTTACAATGCGCACCACCCCGTGATGTTTTTCTCACTCCTAGTAGTCAATGTAATGTAACACACACCCATGCAATGCGCACCACCCCGTGATGTTTTTCTCACTCCTACTAGTGAATGTAATGTAACACACACCCATACAATGCGCACCAATCCGTGATGTTTTTCAGAAACCTCTCCTACATTGCCACTGCATGTTCCCTGACCTCCCTATGCTGACTACCCCGCGGTGTTTTCTCCATCCTACATTGCCACTCACTGCCTATCCTAATTCAGACCCTCCGATTCACACCACCCCGTGATGTTTTTCTCACTCCCAATAGTGAATATAATGTAACACACACCCCCATACAATGCGCACCACCCCGTGATGTTTTTCTCACTCCTACTAGTGAATGTAATGTAACACACACCCATACAATGCGCACCACCCCTTGATGTTTTTCTCACTCCTAGTAGTGAATGTAATGTAACACACACCCATGCAGTGCGCACCACCCCGTGATGTTTTTCTCAATCGTACTAGTGAATGTAATGTAACACACACCCATACAATGCGCACCACCCCGCGATGTTTTTCAGAAACCTATCCTACATTGCCACTGCTTGTTCCCTGACCTCCCCATGCTGACCACCCCGCGGTGCTTTTCTCCATCCTACATTGCCACTCACTGCCTATCCTTATTCAGACACTCCGATTCACACCACCCCGTGATGTTTTTCTCACTCCTACTAGTGAATGTAATGTAACACACACCCATAGAATGCGCACCACCCCGTGATGTTTTTCTCACACCTACTAGTGAATGTAATGTAACACACACCCATACAATGCGCACCACCCCGCGTTGTTTTTCAGAAATCTATCCTACATTGCCACAGCTTGTTCCCTGACCTCCCCATGCTGACCACCCCGCTGTGCTTTTCTCCACCCTACATTGCCAGTCACTGCCTATCCTAATTCAGACCCTCCGATTCACACCACCCCGTGATGTTTTTCTCACTGCTACTAGTGAATGTAATGTAACACACACCCATACAATTCGCACCACCCCGTGATGTTTTTCAGAAACCTATCCTACATTGCCACTGCATGTACCCTGACCTCCCCATGCTGACCACCTCTCGGTGCTTTTCTCCATCCTACATTGCCACTCACTGTCTATCCTAATTCAGACTCTCCGATGCAAACCACCCCGTGATGTTTTTCTCACTCCTAGTAGTGAATGTAATGTAACACACACCCATACAATGCGCACCACCCCGTGATGTTTTTCTCAGTCCTAGTAGTGAATGTAATGTAACACACACACATGCAATGCGCACCACCCCGTGATGTTTTTCTCACTCCTACTAGTGAATGTAATGTAACACACACCCATACAATGCGCACCAAACCGTGATGTTTTTCAGAAACCTATCCTACATTGCCACTGCATGTTCCCTGACCTCCCTATGCTGACCACGCCGCGGTGTTTTCTCCATCTTACATTGCCACTCACTGCCTATCCTAATTCAGACCCTCCGATTCACACCACCCCGTGATGTTTTTCTCACTCCCACTAGTGAATGTAATGTAACACACACCCATACAATGCGCACCACCCCGTGATGTTTTTCTCACTCCTACTAGTGAATGTAATGTAACACACACCCATACAATGCGCACCACCCCGTGATGTTTTTCTCACTCCTAGTAGTGAATGTAATGTAACACACACCCATGCAATGCGCACCACCCGTGATGTTTTTCTCACTCCTACTAGTGAATGTAATGTAACACACACCTATACAATGTGCACCACCCCGCGATGTTTTTCAGAAACCTATCCTACATTGCCACTGCATGTTCCCTGACCTCCCCATGCTGATCACCCCGCGGTGCTTTTCTCCATCCTACATTGCCACTCACTGCCTATCCTAATTCAGACCCTCGAATTCACACCACCCCGTGATGTTTTCCTCACTCCCACTAGTGAATGTAATGTAACACACACCCATACAATTCGCAGCACACAGTGATGTTTTTCAGAAACCTATCCTACATTGCCACTGCATGTTCCCTGACCGACCCATGCTGACCACCCCGTGGTGCTTTTCTCCATCCTACATTGCCACTCACTGCCTATCGTAATTCAGACCCTCCGATTCACACCACCCCGTGATGTTTTTCTCACTCCTAGTAGCGAATGTAAGGTAACACACACTCATACAATGCGCACCACCCCGTGATGTTTTTCTCACTCCTAGTAGTGAATGTAATGTAACACACACCCATGCAATGCGCATCATCCCGTGATGTTTTTCTCAATCCTACTAGTGAATGTAATGCAACACACACCCATACAATGCGCACCACCCCGCGATGTTTTTCAGAAACCTATCCTACATTGCCACTGCATGTTCCCTGACCTCCCCATGCTGACCACCTCGCGGTGCTTTTCTCCATCCTACATTGCCACTCACTGCCTATCCTAATTCAGAACCTCCGATTCACACCACCCCGTGATGTTTTTCTCACTCCTACTAGTGAATGTAATGTAACACACACCCATACAATGCGCACAACCCCGTGATGTTTTTCTCACTCCTAATAGTGAATGTAATGTTACACACACCCATACAATGCGCACCACCCTGTGATGTTTTTCTCACTCCTACTAGTGAATGTAATGTAACACACACCCATACAATGCGCCCCACCCCGTGATGATTTCCTCACTCCTACTAGTGAATGTAATGTAACACACACCCATACAATGCGCACCACCCCGCGTTGTTTTTCAGAAATCTATCCTACATTGCCACTGCTTGTTCCCTGACCTCCCCATGCTGACCACCCCGCTGTGCTTTTCTCCACCCTACATTGCCACTCACTGCCTATCCTGATTCAGACCCTCCGATTCACACCACCCCGTGATGTTTTTCTCACTGCTACTAGTGAATGTAATGTAACACACACCCATACAATTCGCACCACCAAGTGATGTTTTTCAGAAACCTATCCTACATTGCCACTGCATGTACCCTGACCTCCACATGCTGACCACCTCGCGGTGCTTTTCTCCATCCTACATTGCCACTCACTGCCTATCCTAATTCAGACTCTCCGATGCAAACCACCCCGTGATGTTTTTCTCACTCCTAGTAGTGAATGTAATGTAACACACACCCATACAATGCGCACCACCCCGTGATGTTTTTCTCACTCCTAGTAGTGAATGTAATGTAACATACACCCATGCAATGCCCACCACCCCGTGATGTTTTTCTCACTCCTACTAGTGAATGTAATGTAACACACACCCATACAATGCGCACTACCCCGTGATGTTTTTCAGAAACGTATCCTACATTGCCACTGCATGTTCCCTGACCTCCCTATGCTGACCACCCTGCGGTGTTTTCTCCATCTTACATTGCCACTCACTGCCTATCCTAATTCAGACCCTCCGATTCACACCACCCCGAGATGTTTTTCTCACTCCCACTAGTGAATGTAATGTAACACACACCCATACAATGCGCACCACCCCGTGATGTTTTTCTCACTCCTACTAGTGAATGTAATGTAACACACACCCATACAATGCGCACCACCCCGTGATGTTTTTCTCACTCCTAGTAGTGAATGTAATGTAACACACACCCATGCAATGCGCACCACCCCGTGATGTTTTTCTCACTCCTAGTAGTGAATGTAATGTAACATACACCCATGCAATGCGCACCACCCCGTGATGTTTTTCTCACTCCTACTAGTGAATGTAATGTAACACACACCCATACAATGCGCACCACCCCGTGATGTTTTTCAGAAACCTATCCTACATTGCCACTGCATGTTCCCTGACCTCCCTATGCTGACCACCCTGCGGTGTTTTCTCCATCTTACATTGCCACTCACTGCCTATCCTAATTCAGACCCTCCGATTCACACCACCCCGAGATGTTTTTCTCACTCCCACTAGTGAATGTAATGTAACACACACCCATACAATGCGCACCACCCCGTGATGTTTTTCTCACTCCTAGTAGTGAATGTAATGTAACACACACCCATTCAATGCGCACCACCCCGTGATGTTTTTCTCAATCCTACTAGTGAAAGTAATGTAACACACACCCATACAATGCGCACCACCCCGCGATGATTTTCAGAAACCTATGCTACATTGCCACTGCATGTACCCTGACCTCCCCATGCTGACCACCTCGCGGTGCTTTTCTCCATCCTACATTGCCACTCACTGCCTATCCTAATTCAGACTCTCCGATTCACACCACCCCCTGATGTTTTTCTCACTCCTAGTAGTGAATGTAATGTAACACACACCCATACAATGCGCACCACCCCGTGATGTTTTTCTCACTCCTAGTAGTGAATGTAATGTAACACACACCCATGCAATGCACACCACCCCGCGATGTTTTTCTCACTCCTACTAGTGAATGTAATGTAACACACACCCATACAATTCGCACCACCCCGCGATGTTTTTCAGAAACCTATCCTACATTGCCACTGCATGTTCCCTGACCTCCCCATGCTGACCACCCCGCGGTGCTTTTCTCCATCCTACATTGCCACTCACTGCGTATCCTAATTCAGACCCTCGAATTCACACCACCCCGTGATGTTTTTCTCACTCCTACTAGTGAATGTAATGTGACACACACCCATACAATTCGCACCACCCCGTGATGTTTTTCAGAATCCTATCCTACATTGCCACTGCATGTACCCTGACCTCCCCATGCTCACCACCTCGCGGTGCTTTTCTCCATCCTACATTGCCACGAACTGCCTATCCTAATTGAGACTCTCCAATTCACACCACCCTGTGATGTTTTTCTCACTCCTAGTAGTGAATGTAATGTAACACACACCCATACAATGCGCACCACCCCGCGATGTTTTTCAGAAACCTATCCTACATGGCCACTGCATGTACCCTGACCTCCCCATGCTGACCACCTCGCGGTGCTTTTCTCCATCCTACATTGCCACTCACTGCCTATCCTAATTCAGACTCTCCGATTCACACCACCCCCTGATGTTTTTCTCACTCCTAGTAGTGAATGTAATGTAACACACACCCATACAATTCGCACCACCCCGTGATGTTTTTCTCACTCCTACTAGTGAATGTAATGTAACACACACCCATACAATGCGGACCACCCCGTGATGTTTTTCTCACTCCTACTAGTGAATGTAATGTAACACAAACCCATACAATGCGCACCACCCCGCGATGTTTTTCAGAAACCTATCCTACATTGCCACTGCATGTTCCCTGACCTCCCCATGCTGACCACCCCGTGGTGCTTTTCTCCATCCTACATTGCCACTCACTGCCTATCCTAATTCAGACCCTCCGATTCACACCACCCCGTGATATTTTTCTCCCTCCTACTAGTGAATGTAATGTAACACACACCCATACAATGCGCACCACCCCGTGATGTTTTTCTCACTCCTAGTAGAGAATGCAAGGTAACACACACCCATGCAATGCGCACCACCCCATGAAGTTTATCTCACTCCTACTAGTGAATGTAATGTAACACACACCCATACAATGCGCACCACCCCGCGATGTTTTTCAGAAACCTATCCTACTTTGCCACGGCATGTTCCCTTACCTCCCCATGCTGACCACCCCGCGGTGCTTTTCGCCATCCTACATTGCCACTCACTGCCTATCCTAATTCAGACCCTCCGATTCACACAACCGCGTGATGTTTTTCCCACTCCTACTAGTGAATGTAATGTAACACACACCCATACAATGCGCACCACCCCGTGATGTTTTTCTCACTAATATTAGTGAATGTAAAGTAACACACACCCATACAATGCGCACCACCCCGCGATGTTTTTCAGAAACCTATCCTACATTGCCACTGCTTGTTCCCTGACCTCCCCATGCTGACCACCCCGCTGTGCTTTTCTCCATCCTACATTGCCACTCACTGCCTATCCTAATTCAGACCCTCCGATTCACACCACCCCATGATGTTTTTCTCACTCCTACTAGTGAATGTAATGTAACACACATCCATACAATGCGCACCACCCCGCGATGTTTTTCAGAAACCTATCCTACATTGCCACTGCATGTACCCTGACCTCCCCATGCTGACCACCTCGCGGTGCTTTTCTCCATCCTACATTGCCACTCATTGCCTATCCTAATTCAGACTCTCCGATTCACACCACCCCCTGATATTTTTCTCACTCCTAGTAGTGAATGTAATGTAACACACACCCATACAATGCGCACCACCCCGTGATGTTTTTCTCACTACTAGTAGTGAATGCAATGTAACACACACCCATGCAATGCGCACCACCCCGTGATGTTTATCTCACTCCTACTAGTGAATGTAATGTAACACACTCCCATACAATGCGCACCACCCCGCGATATTTTTCAGAAACCTATCCTACATTGCCAATGCATGTTCCCTGACCTCCCCATGCTGACCACCCCGCGGTGCTTTTCTCCATCCTACATTGCCACTCACTGCCTATCCTAATTCAGAACCTCCAATTCACACCACCCCGTGATGTTTTTCTCACTCCTACTAGTGAATGTAATGTAACACACACCCATACAATTCGCACCACCCCGTGATGTTTTTCTCACTCCTACTAGTGAATGTAATGTAACACACACCCATACAATGCGCACCACCCCGTGATGTTTTTCTCACTCCTACTAGTGAATGTAATGTAACACAAACCCATACAATGCGCACCACCCCGCGATGTTTTTCAGAAACCTATCCTACATTGCCACTGCATGTTCCCTGACCTCCCCATGCTGACCACCCCGTGGTGCTTTTCTCCATCCTACATTGCCACTCACTGCCTATCCTAATTCAGACCCTCGGATTCACACCACCCCGTGATATTTTTCTCACTCCTACTAGTGAATGTAATGTAACACACACTCATAAAATTCGCACCACCCCGTTATGTTTTTCTAACTCCTACTAGTGAATGTAATGTAACACACACCCAAACAATGCGCACCACCCTGCGATGTTTTTCAGAAACCTATCCTACATTGCCACTGCATGTTCCCTGACCTCCCCATGCTGAACACCCCGCGGTGCTTTTCTCCATCCTACATTGCCACTCACTGCCTATCCTAATTCAGACCCTCCGATTCACACCACCCCCTGATGTTTTTCCCACTCCTACTAGTGAATGTAATGTAACACACACCCATACAATGCGCACCACCCCGTGATGTTTTTCTCACTCCTATTAGTGAATATAATGTAACACACACCCATACAATGCGCACCACCCCGCGATGTTTTTCAGAAACCTATCCTACATTGCCACTCCTTGTTCCCTGACCTCCCCATGCTGACCACCCCGCTGTGCTTTTCTCCATCCTACATTGCCACTCACTGCCTATCCTAATTCAGACCCTCCGATTCACACCACCCCATGATGTTTTTCTCACTCCTACTAGTGAATGTAATGTAATACACACCCATACAATGCGCACCACCCCGCGATGTTTTTCAGAAACCTATCCTACATTGCCACTGCATGTAACCTGACCTCCCCATGCTGACCACCTCGCGGTGCTTTTCTCCATCCTACATTGCCACTCACTGCCTATCCTAATTCAGCCTCTCCGATTCACACCACCCCCTGATGTTTTTCTCACTCCTAGTAGTGAATGTAATGTAACATACACCCATGCAATGCGCACCACCCCGTGATGTTTTTCTCACTCCTAGTAGTGAATGTAATGTAACACACACCCATTCAATGCGCACCACCCCGTGATGTTTTTCTCAATCCTACTAGTGAAAGTAATGTAACACACACCCATACAATGCGCACCACCCCGCGATGATTTTCAGAAACCTATGCTACATTGCCACTGCATGTACCCTGACCTCCCCATGCTGACCACCTCGCGGTGCTTTTCTCCATCCTACATTGCCACTCACTGCCTATCCTAATTCAGACTCTCCGATTCACACCACCCCCTGATGTTTTTCTCACTCCTAGTAGTGAATGTAATGTAACACACACCCATACAATGCGCACCACCCCGTGATGTTTTTCTCACTCCTAGTAGTGAATGTAATGTAACACACACCCATGCAATGCACACCACCCCGCGATGTTTTTCTCACTCCTACTAGTGAATGTAATGTAACACACACCCATACAATTCGAACCACCCCGCGATGTTTTTCAGAAACCTATCCTACATTGCCACTGCATGTTCCCTGACCTCCCCATGCTGACCACCCCGCGGTGCTTTTCTCCATCCTACATTGCCACTCACTGCGTATCCTAATTCAGACCCTCGAATTCACACCACCCCGTGATGTTTTTCTCACTCCTACTAGTGAATGTAATGTGACACACACCCATACAATTCGCACCACCCCGTGATGTTTTTCAGAATCCTATCCTACATTGCCACTGCATGTACCCTGACCTCCCCATGCTCACCACCTCGCGGTGCTTTTCTCCATCCTACATTGCCACGAACTGCCTATCCTAATTGAGACTCTCCAATTCACACCACCCTGTGATGTTTTTCTCACTCCTAGTAGTGAATGTAATGTAACACACACCCATACAATGCGCACCACCCCGCGATGTTTTTCAGAAACCTATCCTACATGGCCACTGCATGTACCCTGACCTCCCCATGCTGACCACCTCGCGGTGCTTTTCTCCATCCTACATTGCCACTCACTGCCTATCCTAATTCAGACTCTCCGATTCACACCACCCCCTGATGTTTTTCTCACTCCTAGTAGTGAATGTAATGTAACACACACCCATACAATTCGCACCACCCCGTGATGTTTTTCTCACTCCTACTAGTGAATGTAATGTAACACACACCCATACAATGCGGACCACCCCGTGATGTTTTTCTCACTCCTACTAGTGAATGTAATGTAACACAAACCCATACAATGCGCACCACCCCGCGATGTTTTTCAGAAACCTATCCTACATTGCCACTGCTTGTTCCCTGACCTCCCCATGCTGACCACCCCGCTGTGCTTTTCTCCATCCTACATTGCCACTCACTGCCTATCCTAATTCAGACCCTCCGATTCACACCACCCCATGATGTTTTGTTCACTCCTACTAGTGAATGTAATGTAACACACATCCATACAATGCGCACCACCCCGCGATGTTTTTCAGAAACCTATCCTACATTGCCACTGCATGTACCCTGACCTCCCCATGCTGACCACCTCGCGGTGCTTTTCTCCATCCTACATTGCCACTCACTGCCTATCCTAATTCAGACTCTCCGATTCACACCACCCCCTGATATTTTTCTCACTCCTAGTAGTGAATGTAATGTAACACACACCCATACAATGCGCACCACCCCGTGATGTTTTTCTCACTACTAGTAGTGAATGCAATGTAACACACACCCATGCAATGCGCACCACCCCGTGATGTTTATCTCACTCCTACTAGTGAATGTAATGTAACACACTCCCATACAATGCGCACCACCCCGCGATGTTTTTCAGAAACCTATCCTACATTGCCAATGCATGTTCCCTGACCTCCCCATGCTGACCACCCCGCGGTGCTTTTCTCCATCCTACATTGCCACTCACTGCCTATCCTAATTCAGAACCTCCAATTCACACCACCCCGTGATGTTTTTCTCACTCCTACTAGTGAATGTAATGTAACACACACCCATACAATTCGCACCACCCCGTGATGTTTTTCTCACTCCTACTAGTGAATGTAATGTAACACACACCCATACAATGCGCACCACCCCGTGATGTTTTTCTCACTCCTACTAGTGAATGTAATGTAACACAAACCCATACAATGCGCACCACCCCACGATGTTTTTCAGAAACCTATCCTACATTGCCACTGCATGTTCCCTGACCTCCCCATGCTGACCACCCCGTGGTGCTTTTCTCCATCCTACATTGCCACTCACTGCCTATCCTAATTCAGACCCTCGGATTCACACCACCCCGTGATATTTTTCTCACTCCTACTAGTGAATGTAATGTAACACACACTCATAAAATTCGCACCACCCCGTTATGTTTTTCTAACTCCTACTAGTGAATGTAATGTAACACACACCCAAACAATGCGCACCACCCCGCGATGTTTTTCAGAAACCTATCCTACATTGCCACTGCATGTTCCCTGACCTCCCCATGCTGAACACCCCGCGGTGCTTTTCTCCATCCTACATTGCCACTCACTGCCTATCCTAATTCAGACCCTCCGATTCACACCACCCCCTGATGTTTTTCCCACTCCTACTAGTGAATGTAATGTAACACACACCCATACAATGCGCACCACCCCGTGATGTTTTTCTCACTCCTAGTAGTGAATGTAATGTAACACACACCCATGCAATGCGCATCATCCCGTGATGTTTTTCTCAATCCTACTAGTGAATGTAATGTAACACACACCCATACAATTCGCACCACCCCGCGATGTTTTTCAGAAACCTATCCTACATTGCCACTGCATGTTCCCTGACCTCCCCATGCTGACCACCCCGCGGTGCTTTTCTCCATCCTACATTGCCACTCACTGCGTATCCTAATTCAGACCCTCGAATTCACACCACCCCGTGATGTTTTTCTCACTCCTACTAGTGAATGTAATGTGACACACACCCATACAATTCGCACCACCCCGTGATGTTTTTCAGAATCCTATCCTACATTGCCACTGCATGTACCCTGACCTCCCCATGCTCACCACCTCGCGGTGCTTTTCTCCATCCTACATTGCCACGAACTGCCTATCCTAATTGAGACTCTCCAATTCACACCACCCTGTGATGTTTTTCTCACTCCTAGTAGTGAATGTAATGTAACACACACCCATACAATGCGCACCACCCCGCGATGTTTTTCAGAAACCTATCCTACATGGCCACTGCATGTACCCTGACCTCCCCATGCTGACCACCTCGCGGTGCTTTTCTCCATCCTACATTGCCACTCACTGCCTATCCTAATTCAGACTCTCCGATTCACACCACCCCCTGATGTTTTTCTCACTCCTAGTAGTGAATGTAATGTAACACACACCCATACAATTCGCACCACCCCGTGATGTTTTTCTCACTCCTACTAGTGAATGTAATGTAACACACACCCATACAATGCGGACCACCCCGTGATGTTTTTCTCACTCCTACTAGTGAATGTAATGTAACACAAACCCATACAATGCGCACCACCCCGCGATGTTTTTCAGAAACCTATCCTACATTGCCACTGCTTGTTCCCTGACCTCCCCATGCTGACCACCCCGCTGTGCTTTTCTCCATCCTACATTGCCACTCACTGCCTATCCTAATTCAGACCCTCCGATTCACACCACCCCATGATGTTTTGTTCACTCCTACTAGTGAATGTAATGTAACACACATCCATACAATGCGCACCACCCCGCGATGTTTTTCAGAAACCTATCCTACATTGCCACTGCATGTACCCTGACCTCCCCATGCTGACCACCTCGCGGTGCTTTTCTCCATCCTACATTGCCACTCACTGCCTATCCTAATTCAGACTCTCCGATTCACACCACCCCCTGATATTTTTCTCACTCCTAGTAGTGAATGTAATGTAACACACACCCATACAATGCGCACCACCCCGTGATGTTTTTCTCACTACTAGTAGTGAATGCAATGTAACACACACCCATGCAATGCGCACCACCCCGTGATGTTTATCTCACTCCTACTAGTGAATGTAATGTAACACACTCCCATACAATGCGCACCACCCCGCGATGTTTTTCAGAAACCTATCCTACATTGCCAATGCATGTTCCCTGACCTCCCCATGCTGACCACCCCGCGGTGCTTTTCTCCATCCTACATTGCCACTCACTGCCTATCCTAATTCAGAACCTCCAATTCACACCACCCCGTGATGTTTTTCTCACTCCTACTAGTGAATGTAATGTAACACACACCCATACAATTCGCACCACCCCGTGATGTTTTTCTCACTCCTACTAGTGAATGTAATGTAACACACACCCATACAATGCGCACCACCCCGTGATGTTTTTCTCACTCCTACTAGTGAATGTAATGTAACACAAACCCATACAATGCGCACCACCCCGCGATGTTTTTCAGAAACCTATCCTACATTGCCACTGCATGTTCCCTGACCTCCCCATGCTGACCACCCCGTGGTGCTTTTCTCCATCCTACATTGCCACTCACTGCCTATCCTAATTCAGACCCTCGGATTCACACCACCCCGTGATATTTTTCTCACTCCTACTAGTGAATGTAATGTAACACACACTCATAAAATTCGCACCACCCCGTTATGTTTTTCTAACTCCTACTAGTGAATGTAATGTAACACACACCCAAACAATGCGCACCACCCTGCGATGTTTTTCAGAAACCTATCCTACATTGCCACTGCATGTTCCCTGACCTCCCCATGCTGAACACCCCGCGGTGCTTTTCTCCATCCTACATTGCCACTCACTGCCTATCCTAATTCAGACCCTCCGATTCACACCACCCCCTGATGTTTTTCCCACTCCTACTAGTGAATGTAATGTAACACACACCCATACAATGCGCACCACCCCGTGATGTTTTTCTCACTCCTATTAGTGAATATAATGTAACACACACCCATACAATGCGCACCACCCCGCGATGTTTTTCAGAAACCTATCCTACATTGCCACTCCTTGTTCCCTGACCTCCCCATGCTGACCACCCCGCTGTGCTTTTCTCCATCCTACATTGCCATTCACTGCCTATCCTAATTCAGACCCTCCGATTCACACCACCCCATGATGTTTTTCTCACTCCTACTAGTGAATGTAATGTAATACACACCCATACAATGCGCACCACCCCGCGATGTTTTTCAGAAACCTATCCTACATTGCCACTGAATGTAACCTGACCTCCCCATGCTGACCACCTCGCGGTGCTTTTCTCCATCCTACATTGCCACTCACTGCCTATCCTAATTCAGCCTCTCCGATTCACACCACCCCCTGATGTTTTTCTCACTTGTAGTAGTGAATGTAATGTAACACACACCCATACAATGCGCACCACCCCGTGATGTTTTTGTCACTCCTACTAGTGAATGTAATGTAACACACACCCATACAATGCGCACCAACCCGTGATGTTTTTCTCACTCCTACTAGTGAATGTAATGTAACACACACACATACAATTCGCACCACCCCGCGATGTTTTTCAGAAACCTATCCTACATTGCCACTGCATGTTCCCTGACCTCCCTATGCTGACCACCCCGCGGTGTTTTCTCCATCCTACATTGCCACTCACTGCCTATCCTAATTCAGACACTCCGATTCACACCACCCCGTGATGTTTTTCTCACTCCCAATAGTGAATGTAATGTAACACACACCCATACAATGCGCACCACACCGTGATGTTTTTCTCACTCCTACTAGTGAATGTAATGTAACACACACCCATACAATGCGCACCACCCCGTGATGTTTTTCTCACTCCTAGTAGTGAATGTAATGTAACACACACCCAGGCAATGCGCACCACCCCGTGATGTTTTTCTCACTCCTACTAGTGAATGTAATGTAACACACACCCATACAATGCGCACCACCCCGTGATGTTTTTCTCACTCCTACTAGTGAATGTAATGTAACACACACCCATACAATGCGCACAACCCCGTGATGTTTTTCTCACTCCTACTAGGGAATGTAATGTTACAAACACCCATACAATGCGCACCACCCCGTGATGTTTTTCTCACTCCTACTAGTTAATGTAATGTAACACACACCCAAACAATGCGCACGACCCCGCGATGTTTTTCAGAAACCTATCCTACATTGCCACTGCTTGTTCCCTGACCTCCCCATGCTGACCACCCCGCTGTGCTTTTCTCCATCCTACATTGCCACTCACTGCCTATCCTAATTCAGACCCTCCGATTCACACCAACCCGTGATGTTTTTCTCACTCCTACTAGTGAATGTAATGTAACACACACCCATACAATTCGCACCACCCCGTGATGTTTTTCTCACTCCTACTAGTGAATGTAATGTAACACACACCCATACAATGCGCACCACCCCGTGATGTTTTTCTCACTCCTACTAGTGAATGTAATGTAACACAAAGCCATACATTGCGCACCACGCCGCGATGTTTTTCAGAAACCTATCCTACATTGCCACTGCATGTTCCCTGACCTCCCCATGCTGACCACCCCGTGGTGCTTTTCTCCATCCTACATTGCCACTCACTGCCTATCCTAATTCAGACCCTCCGATTCACACCACCCCATGATGTTTTTCTCACTCCTACTAGTGAATGTAATATAACACACACCCATACAATGCGCACCACCCCGCGATGTTTTTCAGAAACCTATCCTACATTGCCACTGCATGTACCCTGACCTCCCCATGCTGACCACCTCGCGGTGCTTTTCTCCATCCTACATTGCCACTCACTGCCTATCCTAATTCAGACTCTCCGATTCAAACCACCCCCTGATGTTTTTCTCACTCCTAGTACTGAATGTAATGTAACACACACCCATACAATGCGCACCACCCCGTGATGTTTTTCTCACTCCTAGTAGTGAATGCAATGTAACACACACCCATGCAATGCGCACCACCCCGTGATGTTTATCTCACTCCTACTAGTGAATGTAATGTAACACACACCCATACAAAGCGCACCACCCCGTGATGTTTTTCTCACTCCTACTAGTGAATGTAATGTAACACAAACCCATACAATGCGCACCACCCCGCGATGTTTTTCAGAAACCTATCCTACATTGCCACTTCATGTTCGCTGACCTCCCCATGCTGACCACCCCGCGGTGCTTTTCTCCATCCTACATTGCCACTCACTGCCTATCCTAATTCAGACCCTCCGATTCACACCACCCCGTGATATTTTTCTCACTCCTACTAGTGAATGTAATGTAACACACACTCATAAAATTCGCACCACTCCGTTATGTTTTTCTAACTCCTACTAGTGAATGTAATGTAACACACACCCAAACAATGCACACCACCCCGCGATGTTTTTCAGAAACCTATCCTACATTGCCACTGCATGTTCCCTGACCTCCCCATGCTGACCACCCCGCGGTGCTTTTCTCCATCCTACATTGCCACTCACTGCCTATCCTAATTCAGACCCTCCGATTCACACCACCCCGTGATGTTTTTCTCACTCCTACTAGTGAATGTAATGTAACACACACCCATACAATGCGCACCACCCCGTGATGTTTTTCTCACTCCTAGTAGTGAATGTAATGTAACACACACCCATGCAATGCGCACCACCCCGTGTAGTTTTTCTCACTCCTACTAGTGAATGTAATGTAACACACACCCATACAATGCGCACCACCCCGTGATGTTTTTCAGAAACCTATCCTACATTGCCACTGCATGTTCCCTGACCTCCCTATGCTGACCACCCCGCGGTGTTTTTTCCATCCTACATTGCCACTCACTGCCTATCCTAATTCAGACCCTCCGATTCACACCACCCCGTGATGTTTTTCCCACTCCTACTAGTGAATGTAATGTAACACACACCCATACAATGCGCACCACCCCGCGATGTTTTTCAGAAACCTATCCTACATTGCCACTGCATGTACCCTGACCTCCCCATGCTGACCACCTCGCGGTGCTTTTCTCCATCCTACATTGCCACTCACTGCCTATCCTAATTCAGACTCTCCGATTCACACCACCCCCTGATGTTTTTCTCACTCCTAGTAGTGAATGTAATGTAACACACACCCATACAATGCGCACCACCCCGTGATGTTTTTCTCACTACTAGTAGTGAATGCAATGTAACACACACCCATGCAATGCGCACCACCCCGTGATGTTTATCTCACTCCTACTAGTGAATGTAATGTAACACACTCCCATACAATGCGCACCACCCCGCGATGTTTTTCAGAAACCTATCCTACATTGCCACTGCATCTAACCTGTCCTCCCCATGCTGACCACCTCGCGGTGCTTTTCTCCATCCTACATTGCCACTCACTGCCTATCCTAATTCAGCCTCTCCGATTCACACCACCCCCTGATGTTTTTCTCACTTGTAGTAGTGAATGTAATGTAACACACACCCATACAATGCGCACCACCCCGTGATGTTTTTGTCACTCCTACTAGTGAATGTAATGTAACACACACCCATACAATGCGCACCAACCCGTGATGTTTTTCTCACTCCTACTAGTGAATGTAATGTAACACACACCCATACAATTCGCACCACCCCGCGATGTTTTTCAGAAACCTATCCTACATTGCCACTGCATGTTCCCTGACCTCCCTATGCTGACCACCCCGCGGTGTTTTCTCCATCCTACATTGCCACTCACTGCCTATCCTAATTCAGACCCTCCGATTCACACCACCCCGTGATGTTTTTCTCACTCCCAATAGTGAATGTAATGTAACACACACCCATACAATGCGCACCACCCCGTGATGTTTTTCTCACTCCTACTAGTGAATGTAATGTAACACACACCCATACAATGCGCACCATCCCGTGATGTTTTTCTCACTCCTAGTAGTGAATGTAATGTAACACACACCCAGGCAATGCGCACCACCCCGTGATGTTTTTCTCAATCCTACTAGTGAATGTAATGTAACACACACCCATACAATGCGCACCACCCCGCGATGTTTTTCAGAAACCTATCCTACATTGCCATTGCATGTTCCCTGACCTCCCCATGCTGACCACCCCGCGGTGCTTTTCTCCATCCTACATTGCCACTCACTGCGTATCCTAATTCAGACCCTCCGATTCACACAACCCCGTGATGTTTTTCTCACTCCTACTAGTGAATGTAATGTAACACACACCCATACAATGCGCACAACCCCGTGATGTTTTTCTCACTCCTACTAGGGAATGTAATGTTACAAACACCCATACAATGCGCACCACCCCGTGATGTTTTTCTCACTCCTACTAGTTAATGTAATGTAACACACACCCAAACAATGCGCACGACCCCGCGATGTTTTTCAGAAACCTATCCTACATTGCCACTGCTTGTTCCCTGACCTCCCCATGCTGACCACCCCGCTGTGCTTTTCTCCATCCTACATTGCCACTCACTGCCTATCCTAATTCAGACCCTCCGATTCACACCACCCCGTGATGTTTTTCTCACTCCTACTAGTGAATGTAATGTAACACACACCCATACAATTCGCACCACCCCGTGATGTTTTTCTCACTCCTACTAGTGAATGTAATGTAACACACACCCATACAATGCGCACCACCCCGTGATGTTTTTCTCACTCCTACTAGTGAATGTAATGTAACACAAAGCCATACATTTCGCACCACGCCGCGATGTTTTTCAGAAACCTATCCTACATTGCCACTGCATGTTCCCTGACCTCCCCATGCTGACCACCCCGTGGTGCTTTTCTCCATCCTACATTGCCACTCACTGCCTATCCTAATTCAGACCCTCCGATTCACACCACCCCATGATGTTTTTCTCACTCCTACTAGTGAATGTAATATAACACACACCCATACAATGCGCACCACCCCGCGATGTTTTTCAGAAACCTATCCTACATTGCCACTGCATGTACCCTGACCTCCCCATGCTGACCACCTCGCGGTGCTTTTCTCCATCCTACATTGCCACTCACTGCCTATCCTAATTCAGACTCTCCGATTCAAACCACCCCCTGATGTTTTTCTCACTCCTAGTACTGAATGTAATGTAACACACACCCATACAATGCGCACCACCCCGTGATGTTTTTCTCACTCCTAGTAGTGAATGCAATGTAACACACACCCATGCAATGCGCACCACCCCGTGATGTTTATCTCACTCCTACTAGTGAATGAAATGTAACACACACCCATACAAAGCGCACCACCCCGTGATGTTTTTCTCACTCCTACTAGTGAATGTAATGTAACACAAACCCATACAATGCGCACCACCCCGCGATGTTTTTCAGAAACCTATCCTACATTGCCACTTCATGTTCCCTGACCTCCCCATGCTGACCACCCCGTGGTGCTTTTCTCCATCCTACATTGCCACTCACTGCCTATCCTAATTCAGACCCTCCGATTCACACCACCCCGTGATATTTTTCTCACTCCTACTAGTGAATGTAATGTAACAGACACTCATAAAATTCGCACCACTCCGTTATGTTTTTCTAACTCCTACTAGTGAATGTAATGTAACACACACCCAAACAATGCACACCACCCCGCGATGTTTTTCAGAAACCTATCCTACATTGCCACTGCATGTTCCCTGACCTCCCCATGCTGACCACCCCGCGGTGCTTTTCTCCAACCTACATTGCCACTCACTGCCTATCCTAATTCAGACCCTCCGATTCACACCACCCCGTGATGTTTTTCTCACTCCTACTAGTGAATGTAATGTAACACACACCCATACAATGCGCACAACCCCGTGATGTTTTTCTCACTCCTACCTGTGAATGTAATGTTACACACACACATACAATGCGCACCACCCCGTGATGTTTTTCTCACTAATACTAGTGAATGTAATGTAACACACACCCATGCAATGCACACCACCCCTCAATGTTTTTCAGAAACGTATCCTACATTGCCACGGCATGTTCCCTTACCTCCCCATGCTGACCACCCCGTGGAGCTTTTCTCCATCCTACATTGCCACTCACTGCCTATCCTAATTCAGACCCTCCGATTCACACCACCCCGTGATGTTTTTCTCACTCCTACTAGTGAATGTAATGTAACACACACCCATACAATTCGCACCACCCCGTGATGTTTTTCAGAAACCTATCGTACATTGGCACTGCATGTACCCTGACCTCCCCATGCTGACCACCTCGCGGTGCTTTTCTCCATCCTACATTGCCACTCACTGCCTATCCTAATTCAGACACTCCGATGCACACCACCCCGTGATGTTTTTCTCACTCCTAGTAGTGAATGTAATGTAACACACACCCATACAATGCGCACCACCCCTTGATGTTTTTCTCACTCCTAGTAGTCAATGTAATGTAACACACACCCATGCAATGCGCACCACCCCGTGATGTTTTTCTCACTCCTACTAGTGAATGTAATGTAACACACACCCATACAATGCGCACCACCACGTGATGTTTTTCAGAAACCTATCCTACATTGCCACTGGATGTTCCCTGACCTCCCTATGCTGACCACCCCGCGGTGTTTTTTCCATCCTACATTGCCACTCACTGCCTATCCTAATTCAGACCCTCCGATTCACACCACCCCGTGATGTTTTTCTCACTCCCAATAGTGAATGTAATGTAACACACACCCATACAATGCGCACCACCCCGTGATGTTTTTCTCACTCCTACTAGTGAATGTAATGTAACACACACCCATACAATGCGCACAACCCCGCGATGTTTTTCAGAAACCTATCCTACATTGCCACTGCATGTACCCTGACCTCCCCATGCTGACCACCTCGCGGTGCTTTTCTCCATCCTACATTGCCACTCACTGCCTATCCTAATTCAGACTCTCCGATTCACACCACCCCCTGATGTTTTTCTCACTCCTAGTAGTGAATGTAATGTAACACACACCCATACAATGCGCACCACCCCGTGATGTTTTTCTCACTACTAGTAGTGAATGCAATGTAACACACACCCAGGCAATGCGCACCACCCCGTGATGTTTATCTCACTCCTACTAGTGAATGTAATGTAACACACTCCCATACAATGCGCACCACCCCGCGATGTTTTTCAGAAACCTATCCTACATTGCCACTGCATGTAACCTGACCTCCCCATGCTGACCACCTCGCGGTGCTTTTCTCCATCCTACATTGCCACTCACTGCCTATCCTAATTCAGCCTCTCCGATTCACACCACCCCCTGATGTTTTTCTCACATGTAGTAGTGAATGTAATGTAACACACACCCATACAATGCGCACCACCCCGCGATGTTTTTCAGAAACCTATCCTACATTGCCACTGCATGTACCCTGACCTCCCCATGCTGACCACCTCGCGGTGCTTTTCTCCATCCTACATTGCCACTCACTGCCTATCCTAATTCAGACTCTCCGATTCAAACCACCCCCTGATGTTTTTCTCACTCCTAGTACTGAATGTAATGTAACACACACCCATACAATGCGCACCACCCCGTGATGTTTTTCTCACTCCTAGTAGTGAATGCAATGTAACACACACCCATGCAATGCGCACCACCCCGTGATGTTTATCTCACTCCTACTAGTGAATGTAATGTAACACACACCCATACAAAGCGCACCACCCCGTGATGTTTTTCTCACTCCTACTAGTGAATGTAATGTAACACAAACCCATACAATGCGCACCACCCCGCGATGTTTTTCAGAAACCTATCCTACAGTGCCACTTCATGTTCCCTGACCTCCCCATGCTGACCACCCCGCGGTGCTTTTCTCCATCCTACATTGCCACTCACTGCCTATCCTAATTCAGACCCTCCGATTCACACCACCCCGTGATATTTTTCTCACTCCTACTAGTGAATGTAATGTAACACACACTCATAAAATTCGCACCACTCCGTTATGTTTTTCTAACTCCTACTAGTGAATGTAATGTAACACACACCCAAACAATGCACACCACCCCGCGATGTTTTTCAGAAACCTATCCTACATTGCCACTGCATGTTCCCTGACCTCCCCATGCTGACCACCCCGCGGTGCTTTTCTCCATCCTACATTGCCACTCACTGCCTATCCTAATTCAGACCCTCCGATTCACACCACCCCGTGATGTTTTTCTCACTCCTACTAGTGAATGTAATGTAACACACACCCATACAATGCGCACAACCCCGTGATGTTTTTCTCACTCCTACCTGTGAATGTAATGTAACACACACCCATACAATGCGCACAACCCCGTGATGTTTTTCTCACTCCTACCTGTGAATGTAATGTTACACACACACATACAATGCGCACCACCCCGTGATGTTTTTCTCACTAATACTAGTGAATGTAATGTAACACACACCCATGCAATGCACACCACCCCGCGATGTTTTTCAGAAACCTATCCTACATTGCCACTGCATGTTCCCTGACCTCCCTATGCTGACCACCCCGCGGTGTTTTCTCCATCCTACATTGCCACTCACTGCCTATCCTAATTCAGACCCTCCGATTCACACCACCCCGTGATGTTTTTCTCACTCCCAATAGTGAATGTAATGTAACACACACCCATACAATTCGCACCACCCCGTGATGTTTTTCTCACTCCTACTAGTGAATGTAATGTAACACACACCCGTACAATGCGCACCACCCCGTGATGTTTTTCTCACTCCTAGTAGTGAATGTAATGTAACACACACCCAGGCAATGCGCACCACCCCGTGATGTTTTTCTCAATCCTACTAGTGAATGTAATGTAACACACACCCATACAATGCGCACCACCCCGCGATGTTTTTCAGAAACCTATCCTACATTGCCATTGCATGTTCCCTGACCTCCCCATGCTGACCACCCCGCGGTGCTTTTCTCCATCCTACATTGCCACTCACTGCGTATCCTAATTCAGACCCTCCGATTCACACCACCCCGTGATGTTTTTCTCACTCCTACTAGTGAATGTAATGTAACACACACCCATACAATGCGCACAACCCCGTGATGTTTTTCTCACTCCTACTAGGGAATGTAATGTTACAAACACCCATACAATGCGCACCACCCCGTGATGTTTTTCTCACTCCTACTAGTTAATGTAATGTAACACACACCCAAACAATGCGCACCACCCCGCGATGTTTTTCAGAAACCTATCCTACATTGCCACTGCTTGTTCCCTGACCTCCCCATGCTGACCACCCCGCTGTGCTTTTCTCCATCCTACATTGCCACTCACTGCCTATCCTAATTCAGACCCTCCGATTCACACCACCCCGTGATGTTTTTCTCACTCCCAATAGTGAATGTAATGTAACACACACCCATACAATTCGCACCACCCCGTGATGTTTTTCTCACTCCTACTAGTGAATGTAATGTAACACACACCCGTACAATGCGCACCACCCCGTGATGTTTTTCTCACTCCTAGTAGTGAATGTAATGTAACACACACCCAGGCAATGCGCACCACCCCGTGATGTTTTTCTCAATCCTACTAGTGAATGTAATGTAACACACACCCATACAATGCGCACCACCCCGTGATGTTTTTCTCACTCCTACTAGTGAATGTAATGTAACACAAAGCCATACATTGCGCACCACGCCGCGATGTTTTTCAGAAACCTATCCTACATTGCCACTGCATGTTCCCTGACCTCCCCATGCTGACCACCCCATGGTGCTTTTCTCCATCCTACATTGCCACTCACTGCCTATCCTAATTCAGACCCTCCGATTCACACCACCCCATGATGTTTTTCACACTCCTACTAGTGAATGTAATATAACACACACCCATACAATGCGCACCACCTCGCGATGTTTTTCAGAAACCTATCCTACATTGCCACTGCATGTACCCTGACCTCCCCATGCTGACCACCTCGCGGTGCTTTTCTCCATCCTACATTGCCACTCACTGCCTATCCTAATTCAGACTCTCCGATTCAAACCACCCCCTGATGTTTTTCTCACTCCTAGTAGTGAATGTAATGTAACACACACCCATACAATGCGCACCACCCCGTGATGTTTTTCTCACTCCTAGTAGTGAATGCAATGTAACACACACCCATGCAATGCGCACCACCCCGTGATGTTTATCTCACTCCTACTAGTGAATGTAATGTAACACACACCCATACAAAGCGCACCACCCCGTGATGTTTTTCTCACTCCTACTAGTGAATGTAATGTAACACAAACCCATACAATGCGCACCACCCCGCGATGTTTTTCAGAAACCTATCCTACATTGCCACTTAATGTTCCCTGACCTCCCCATGCTGACCACCCCGCGGTGCTTTTCTCCATCCTACATTGCCACTCACTGCGTATCCTAATTCAGACCCTCCGATTCACACCACCCCGTGATATTTTTCTCACTCCTACTAGTGAATGTAATGTAACACACACTCATAAAATTCGCACCACTCCGTTATGTTTTTCTAACTCCTACTAGTGAATGTAATGTAACACACACCCAAACAATGCACACCACCCCGCGATGTTTTTCAGAAACCTATCCTACATTGCCACTCCATGTTCCCTGACCTCCCCATGCTGACCACCCCGCGGTGCTTTTCTCCATCCTACATTGCCACTCACTGCCTATCCTAATTCAGACCCTCCGATTCACACCACCCCGTGATGTTTTTCTCACTCCTACTAGTGAATGTAATGTAACACACACCCATACAATGCGCACAACCCCGTGATGTTTTTCTCACTCCTACCTGTGAATGTAATGTTACACACACACATACAATGCGCACCACCCCGTGATGTTTTTCTCACTAATACTAGTGAATGTAATGTAACACACACCCATGCAATGCACACCACCCCTCAATGTTTTTCAGAAACCTATCCTACATTGCCACGGCATGTTCCCTTACCTCCCCATGCTGACCACCCCGTGGAGCTTTTCTCCATCCTACATTGCCACTCACTGCCTATCCTAATTCAGACCCTCCGATTCACACCACCCCGTGATGTTTTTCTCACTCCTACTAGTGAATGTAATGTAACACACACCCATACAATTCGCACCACCCCGTGATGTTTTTCAGAAACCTATCCTACATTGGCACTGCATGTACCCTGACCTCCCCATGCTGACCACCTCGCGGTGCTTTTCTCCATCCTACATTGCCACTCACTGCCTATCCTAATTCAGACACTCCGATGCACACCACCCCGTGATGTTTTTCTCACTCCTAGTAGTGAATGTAATGTAACACACACCCATACAATGCGCACCACCCCGTGATGTTTTTCTCACTCCTAGTAGTGAATGCAATGTAACACACACCCATGCAATGCGCACCACCCCGTGATGTTTATCTCACTCCTACTAGTGAATGTAATGTAACACACACCCATACAAAGCGCACCACCCCGTGATGTTTTTCTCACTCCTACTAGTGAATGTAATGTAACACAAACCCATACAATGCGCACCACCCCGCGATGTTTTTCAGAAACCTATCCTACATTGCCACTGCATGTTCCCTGACCTCCCCATGCTGACCACCCCGTGGTGCTTTTCTCCATCCTACATTGCCACTCACTGCCTATCCTAATTCAGACCCTCCGATTCACACCACCCCGTGATATTTTTCTCACTCCTACTAGTGAATGTAATGTAACAGACACTCATAAAATTCGCACCACTCCGTTATGTTTTTCTAACTCCTACTAGTGAATGTAATGTAACACACACCCAAACAATGCACACCACCCCGCGATGTTTTTCAGAAACCTATCCTACATTGCCACTGCATGTTCCCTGACCTCCCCATGCTGACCACCCCGCGGTGCTTTTCTCCAACCTACATTGCCACTCACTGCCTATCCTAATTCAGACCCTCCGATTCACACCACCCCGTGATGTTTTTCTCACTCCTACTAGTGAATGTAATGTAACACACACCCATACAATGCGCACAACCCCGTGATGTTTTTCTCACTCCTACCTGTGAATGTAATGTTACACACACACATACAATGCGCACCACCCCGTGATGTTTTTCTCACTAATACTAGTGAATGTAATGTAACACACACCCATGCAATGCACACCACCCCTCAATGTTTTTCAGAAACGTATCCTACATTGCCACGGCATGTTCCCTTACCTCCCCATGCTGACCACCCCGTGGAGCTTTTCTCCATCCTACATTGCCACTCACTGCCTATCCTAATTCAGACCCTCCGATTCACACCACCCCGTGATGTTTTTCTCACTCCTACTAGTGAATGTAATGTAACACACACCCATACAATTCGCACCACCCCGTGATGTTTTTCAGAAACCTATCGTACATTGGCACTGCATGTACCCTGACCTCCCCATGCTGACCACCTCGCGGTGCTTTTCTCCATCCTACATTGCCACTCACTGCCTATCCTAATTCAGACACTCCGATGCACACCACCCCGTGATGTTTTTCTCACTCCTAGTAGTGAATGTAATGTAACACACACCCATACAATGCGCACCACCACGTGATGTTTTTCAGAAACCTATCCTACATTGCCACTGGATGTTCCCTGACCTCCCTATGCTGACCACCCCGCGGTGTTTTTTCCATCCTACATTGCCACTCACTGCCTATCCTAATTCAGACCCTCCGATTCACACCACCCCGTGATGTTTTTCTCACTCCCAATAGTGAATGTAATGTAACACACACCCATACAATGCGCACCACCCCGTGATGTTTTTCTCACTCCTACTAGTGAATGTAATGTAACACACACCCATACAATGCGCACAACCCCGCGATGTTTTTCAGAAACCTATCCTACATTGCCACTGCATGTACCCTGACCTCCCCATGCTGACCACCTCGCGGTGCTTTTCTCCATCCTACATTGCCACTCACTGCCTATCCTAATTCAGACTCTCCGATTCACACCACCCCCTGATGTTTTTCTCACTCCTAGTAGTGAATGTAATGTAACACACACCCATACAATGCGCACCACCCCGTGATGTTTTTCTCACTACTAGTAGTGAATGCAATGTAACACACACCCAGGCAATGCGCACCACCCCGTGATGTTTATCTCACTCCTACTAGTGAATGTAATGTAACACACTCCCATACAATGCGCACCACCCCGCGATGTTTTTCAGAAACCTATCCTACATTGCCACTGCATGTAACCTGACCTCCCCATGCTGACCACCTCGCGGTGCTTTTCTCCATCCTACATTGCCACTCACTGCCTATCCTAATTCAGCCTCTCCGATTCACACCACCCCCTGATGTTTTTCTCACATGTAGTAGTGAATGTAATGTAACACACACCCATACAATGCGCACCACCCCGCGATGTTTTTCAGAAACCTATCCTACATTGCCACTGCATGTACCCTGACCTCCCCATGCTGACCACCTCGCGGTGCTTTTCTCCATCCTACATTGCCACTCACTGCCTATCCTAATTCAGACTCTCCGATTCAAACCACCCCCTGATGTTTTTCTCACTCCTAGTACTGAATGTAATGTAACACACACCCATACAATGCGCACCACCCCGTGATGTTTTTCTCACTCCTAGTAGTGAATGCAATGTAACACACACCCATGCAATGCGCACCACCCCGTGATGTTTATCTCACTCCTACTAGTGAATGTAATGTAACACACACCCATACAAAGCGCACCACCCCGTGATGTTTTTCTCACTCCTACTAGTGAATGTAATGTAACACAAACCCATACAATGCGCACCACCCCGCGATGTTTTTCAGAAACCTATCCTACAGTGCCACTTCATGTTCCCTGACCTCCCCATGCTGACCACCCCGCGGTGCTTTTCTCCATCCTACATTGCCACTCACTGCCTATCCTAATTCAGACCCTCCGATTCACACCACCCCGTGATATTTTTCTCACTCCTACTAGTGAATGTAATGTAACACACACTCATAAAATTCGCACCACTCCGTTATGTTTTTCTAACTCCTACTAGTGAATGTAATGTAACACACACCCAAACAATGCACACCACCCCGCGATGTTTTTCAGAAACCTATCCTACATTGCCACTGCATGTTCCCTGACCTCCCCATGCTGACCACCCCGCGGTGCTTTTCTCCATCCTACATTGCCACTCACTGCCTATCCTAATTCAGACCCTCCGATTCACACCACCCCGTGATGTTTTTCTCACTCCTACTAGTGAATGTAATGTAACACACACCCATACAATGCGCACAACCCCGTGATGTTTTTCTCACTCCTACCTGTGAATGTAATGTAACACACACCCATACAATGCGCACAACCCCGTGATGTTTTTCTCACTCCTACCTGTGAATGTAATGTTACACACACACATACAATGCGCACCACCCCGTGATGTTTTTCTCACTAATACTAGTGAATGTAATGTAACACACACCCATGCAATGCACACCACCCCGCGATGTTTTTCAGAAACCTATCCTACATTGCCACTGCATGTTCCCTGACCTCCCTATGCTGACCACCCCGCGGTGTTTTCTCCATCCTACATTGCCACTCACTGCCTATCCTAATTCAGACCCTCCGATTCACACCACCCCGTGATGTTTTTCTCACTCCCAATAGTGAATGTAATGTAACACACACCCATACAATTCGCACCACCCCGTGATGTTTTTCTCACTCCTACTAGTGAATGTAATGTAACACACACCCGTACAATGCGTACCACCCCGTGATGTTTTTCTCACTCCTAGTAGTGAATGTAATGTAACACACACCCAGGCAATGCGCACCACCCCGTGATGTTTTTCTCAATCCTACTAGTGAATGTAATGTAACACACACCCATACAATGCGCACCACCCCGCGATGTTTTTCAGAAACCTATCCTACATTGCCATTGCATGTTCCCTGACCTCCCCATGCTGACCACCCCGCGGTGCTTTTCTCCATCCTACATTGCCACTCACTGCGTATCCTAATTCAGACCCTCCGATTCACACCACCCCGTGATGTTTTTCTCACTCCTACTAGTGAATGTAATGTAACACACACCCATACAATGCGCACAACCCCGTGATGTTTTTCTCACTCCTACTAGGGAATGTAATGTTACAAACACCCATACAATGCGCACCACCCCGTGATGTTTTTCTCACTCCTACTAGTTAATGTAATGTAACACACACCCAAACAATGCGCACCACCCCGCGATGTTTTTCAGAAACCTATCCTACATTGCCACTGCTTGTTCCCTGACCTCCCCATGCTGACCACCCCGCTGTGCTTTTCTCCATCCTACATTGCCACTCACTGCCTATCCTAATTCAGACCCTCCGATTCACACCACCCCGTGATGTTTTTCTCACTCCCAATAGTGAATGTAATGTAACACACACCCATACAATTCGCACCACCCCGTGATGTTTTTCTCACTCCTACTAGTGAATGTAATGTAACACACACCCGTACAATGCGCACCACCCCGTGATGTTTTTCTCACTCCTAGTAGTGAATGTAATGTAACACACACCCAGGCAATGCGCACCACCCCGTGATGTTTTTCTCAATCCTACTAGTGAATGTAATGTAACACACACCCATACAATGCGCACCACCCCGCGATGTTTTTCAGAAACCTATCCTACATTGCCATTGCATGTTCCCTGACCTCCCCATGCTGACCACCCCGCGGTGCTTTTCTCCATCCTACATTGCCACTCACTGCGTATCCTAATTCAGACCCTCCGATTCACACCACCCCGTGATGTTTTTCTCACTCCTACTAGTGAATGTAATGTAACACACACCCATACAATTCGCACCACCCCGTGATGTTTTTCTCACTCCTACTAGTGAATGTAATGTAACACACACCCATACAATGCGCACCACCCCGTGATGTTTTTCTCACTCCTACTAGTGAATGTAATGTAACACAAAGCCATACATTGCGCACCACGCCGCGATGTTTTTCAGAAACCTATCCTACATTGCCACTGCATGTTCCCTGACCTCCCCATGCTGACCACCCCATGGTGCTTTTCTCCATCCTACATTGCCACTCACTGCCTATCCTAATTCAGACCCTCCGATTCACACCACCCCATGATGTTTTTCACACTCCTACTAGTGAATGTAATATAACACACACCCATACAATGCGCACCACCTCGCGATGTTTTTCAGAAACCTATCCTACATTGCCACTGCATGTACCCTGACCTCCCCATGCTGACCACCTCGCGGTGCTTTTCTCCATCCTACATTGCCACTCACTGCCTATCCTAATTCAGACTCTCCGATTCAAACCACCCCCTGATGTTTTTCTCACTCCTAGTAGTGAATGTAATGTAACACACACCCATACAATGCGCACCACCCCGTGATGTTTTTCTCACTCCTAGTAGTGAATGCAATGTAACACACACCCATGCAATGCGCACCACCCCGTGATGTTTATCTCACTCCTACTAGTGAATGTAATGTAACACACACCCATACAAAGCGCACCACCCCGTGATGTTTTTCTCACTCCTACTAGTGAATGTAATGTAACACAAACCCATACAATGCGCACCACCCCGCGATGTTTTTCAGAAACCTATCCTACATTGCCACTTAATGTTCCCTGACCTCCCCATGCTGACCACCCCGCGGTGCTTTTCTCCATCCTACATTGCCACTCACTGCGTATCCTAATTCAGACCCTCCGATTCACACCACCCCGTGATATTTTTCTCACTCCTACTAGTGAATGTAATGTAACACACACTCATAAAATTCGCACCACTCCGTTATGTTTTTCTAACTCCTACTAGTGAATGTAATGTAACACACACCCAAACAATGCACACCACCCCGCGATGTTTTTCAGAAACCTATCCTACATTGCCACTCCATGTTCCCTGACCTCCCCATGCTGACCACCCCGCGGTGCTTTTCTCCATCCTACATTGCCACTCACTGCCTATCCTAATTCAGACCCTCCGATTCACACCACCCCGTGATGTTTTTCTCACTCCTACTAGTGAATGTAATGTAACACACACCCATACAATGCGCACAACCCCGTGATGTTTTTCTCACTCCTACCTGTGAATGTAATGTTACACACACACATACAATGCGCACCACCCCGTGATGTTTTTCTCACTAATACTAGTGAATGTAATGTAACACACACCCATGCAATGCACACCACCCCTCAATGTTTTTCAGAAACCTATCCTACATTGCCACGGCATGTTCCCTTACCTCCCCATGCTGACCACCCCGTGGAGCTTTTCTCCATCCTACATTGCCACTCACTGCCTATCCTAATTCAGACCCTCCGATTCACACCACCCCGTGATGTTTTTCTCACTCCTACTAGTGAATGTAATGTAACACACACCCATACAATTCGCACCACCCCGTGATGTTTTTCAGAAACCTATCCTACATTGGCACTGCATGTACCCTGACCTCCCCATGCTGACCACCTCGCGGTGCTTTTCTCCATCCTACATTGCCACTCACTGCCTATCCTAATTCAGACACTCCGATGCACACCACCCCGTGATGTTTTTCTCACTCCTAGTAGTGAATGTAATGTAACACACACCCATACAATGCGCACCACCCCGTGATGTTTTTCTCACTAGTAGTAGTCAATGTAATGTAACACACACCCATGCAATGCGCAATACCCCGTGATGTTTTTCTCACTCCTACTAGTGAATGTAATGTAACACACACCCATACAATGCGCACCACCCCGTGATGTTTTTCAGAAACCTATCCTACATTGCCACTGCATGTTCCCTGACCTCCCTATGCTGACCACCCCGCGGTGTTTTCTCCATCCTACATTGCCACTCACTGCCTATCCTAATTCAGACCCTCCGATTCACACCACCCCGTGATGTTTTTCTCACTCCCAATAGTGAATGTAATGTAACACACACCCATACAATGCGCACCACCCCGTGATGTTTTTCTCACTCCTACTAGTGAATGTAATGTAACACACACCCATACAATGCGCACCACCCCGTGATGTTTTTCTCACTCCTAGTAGTGAATGTAATGTAACACACACCCATGCAATGCGCACCACCCCGTGATGTTTTTCTCAATCGTACTAGTGAATGTAATGTAACACACACCCATACAATGCGCACCACCCCGCGATGTTTTTCAGAAACCTATCCTACATTGCCACTGCTTGTTCCCTGACCTCCCCATGCTGACCACCCCGCGGTGCTTTTCTCCATCCTACATTGCCACTCACTGCCTATCCTAATTCAGACCCTCCGATTCACACAACCCCGTGATGTTTTTCTCACTCCTACTAGTGAATGTAATGTAACACACACCCATACAATGCGCACCACCCCGCGATGTTTTTCAGAAACCTATCCTACATTGCCACTGCTTGTTCCCTGACCTCCCCATGCTGACCACCCCGCTGTGCTTTTCTCCATCCTACATTGCCACTCACTGCCTATCCTAATTCAGACCCTCCGATTCACACCACCCCGTGATGTTTTTCTCACTCCTACTAGTTAATGTAATGTAACACACACCCATACAATTCGCACCACCCCGTGATGTTTTTCAGAAACCTATCCTACATTGCCACTGCATGTACCCTGACCTCCCCATGCTCACCACCTCGCGGTGCTTTTCTCCATCCTACATCGCCACGAACTGCCTATCCTAATTGAGACTCTCCAATTCACACCACACCGAGATGTTTTTCTCACTCCTACTAGTGAATGTAATGTAACACACACCCATGCAATGCGCACCACCCCGTGATGTTTTTCTCACTCCTACTAGTGAATGTAATGTAACACTCACCCATACAATGCGCACCACCCCGCGATGTTTTTCAGAAACCTATCCTACATTGCCACTGCATGTTCCCTGACCTCCCCATGCTGACCACCCCGCGGTGCTTTTCTCCATCCTACATTGCCACTCACTGCCTATCCTAATTCAGACCCTCCGATTCACACCACCCCGTGATGTTTTTCTCACTCCTACTAGTGAATGTAATGTAACACACACCCATACAATGCGCACAACCCGGTGATGTTTTTCTCACTCCTACTAGTGAATGTAATGTTACACACACACATACAATTCGCACCACCCTGTGATGTTTTTCTCACTCCTACTAGTGAAGGTAATGTAACACACACCCATACAATGTGCACCACCCCGTGATGATTTTCTCCCTCCTACTATTGAATGTAATGTAACACACACCCATACAATGCGCACCACCCCGTGATGTTTTTCTCACTAATACTAGTGAATGTAATGTAACACACACCCATGCAATGCACACCACCCCACAATGTTTTTCAGAAACCTATCCTACATTGCCACGGCATGTTCCCTTACCTCCCCATGCTGACCACCCGGTGGAGCTTTTCTCCATCCTACATTGCCACTCACTGCCTATCCTAATTCAGACCCTCCGATTCACACCACCCCGTGATGTTTTTCTCACTCCTACTAGTGAATGTAATGTAACACACACCCATACAATTCGCACCACCCCGTGATGTTTTTCAGAAACCTATCCTACATTGGCACTGCATGTACCCTGACCTCCCCATGCTGACCACCTCGCGGTGCTTTTCTCCATCCTACATTGCCACTCACTGCCTATCCTAATTCAGACACTCCGATGCACACCACCCCGTGATGTTTTTCTCACTCCTAGTAGTGAATGTAATGTAACACACACCCATACAATGCGCACCACCCCGTGATGTTTTTCAGAAACCTATCCTACATTGCCACTGCATGTTCCCTGACCTCCCTATGCTGACCACCCCGTGGTGTTTTCTCCATCCTACATTGCCACTCACTGCCTATCCTAATTCAGACCCTCCGATTCACACCACCCCGTGATGTTTTTCTCACTCCCAATAGTGAATGTAATGTAACACACACCCATACAATGCGCACCACCCCGTGATGTTTTTCTCACTCCTACTAGTGAATGTAAAGTAACACACACCCATACAATGCGCACCACCCCGTGATGTTTTTCTCACTCCTAGTAGTGAATGTAATGTAACACACACCCATGCAATGCGCACCACCCCGTGATGTTTTTCTCAATCGTACTAGTGAATGTAATGTAACACACACCCATACAATGCGCACCACCCCGCGATGTTTTTCAGAAACCTATCCTACATTGCCACTGCTTGTTCCCTGACCTCCCCATGCTGACCACCCCGCGGTGTTTTTCTCCAACCTACATTGCCACTCACTGCCTATCCTAATTCAGACCCTCCGATTCACACAACCCCGTGATGTTTTTCTCACTCCTACTAGTGAATGTAATGTAACACACACCCATACAATGCGCACCACCCCGCAATGTTTTTCAGAAACCTATCCTACATTGCCACTGCTTGTTCCCTGACCTCCCCATGCTGACCACCCCGCTGTGCTTTTTTCCATCCTACATTGCCACTCACTGCCTATCCTAATTCAGACCCTCCGATTCACACCACCCCGTGATGTTTTTCTCACTCCTACTAGTTAATGTAATGTAACACACACCCATACAATTCGCACCACCCCGTGATGTTTTTCAGAAACCTATCCTACATTGCCACTGCATGTACCCTGACCTCCCCATGCTCACCACCTCGTGGTGCTTTTCTCCATCCTACATCGCCACGAACTGCCTATCCTAATTGAGACTCTCCAATTCACACCACACCGAGATGTTTTTCTCACTCCTACTAGTGAATGTAATGTAACAAACACCCATGCAATGCGCACCACCCCGTGATGTTTTTCTCACTCCTACTAGTGAATGTAATGTAACACACACCCATACAATGCGCACCACCCCGCGATGTTTTTCAGAAACCTATCCTACATTGCCACTG
This sequence comes from Cavia porcellus, assembly GCF_034190915.1. NCBI lineage: Eukaryota > Metazoa > Chordata > Mammalia > Rodentia > Caviidae > Cavia > Cavia porcellus. The sequence goes on from NW_026947491.1 coordinate 243,547, forward strand.
CATGTTCCCTGACCTCCCCATGCTGACCACCCCGCGGTGCTTTTCTCCATCCTACATTGCCACTCACTGCCTATCCTAATTCAGACCCTCCGATTCACACCACCCCGTGATGTTTTTCTCACTCCTACTAGTGAATGTAATGTAACACACACCCATACAATGCGCACAACCCGGTGATGTTTTTCTCACTCCTACTAGTGAATGTAATGTTACACACACACATACAATTCGCACCACCCTGTGATGTTTTTCTCACTCCTACTAGTGAAGGTAATGTAACACACACCCATACAATGTGCACCACCCCGTGATGATTTTCTCACTCCTACTATTGAATGTAATGTAACACACACCCATACAATGCGCACCACCCCGTGATGTTTTTCTCACTAATACTAGTGAATGTAATGTAACACACACCCATGCAATGCACACCACCCCACAATGTTTTTCAGAAACCTATCCTACATTGCCACGGCATGTTCCCTTACCTACCCATGCTTACCACCCCGCGGTGCTTTTCGCCATCCTACATTGCCACTCACTGCCTATCCTAATTCAGAACCTCCAATTCACACCACCCCGTGATGTTTTTCTCACTGCTACTAGTGAATGTAATGTAACACACACCCATACAATTCGCACCACCCCGTGATGATTTTCTCACTCCTACTAGTGAATGTAATGTAACACACACCCATACAATGCGCACCAACCCGTGATGTTTTTCTCACTCCTACTAGTGAATGTAATGTAACACAAAGCCATACATTGCGCACCACCCCGCGATGTTTTTCAGAAACCTATCCTACAGTGCCACTGCATGTTCCCTGACCTCCCCATGCTGACCACCCCGTGGTGCTTTTCTCCATCCTACATTGCCACTCACTGCCTATCCTGATTCAGACTCTCCGATTCACACCACCCCCTGATATTTTTCTCACTCCTAGTAGTGAATGTAATGTAACACACACCCATACAATGCGCACCACCCCGAGATGTATTTCTCACTCCTAGTAGTGAATGCAATGTAACACACACCCATGCAATGCGCACCACCCCGTGATGTTTATCTCACTCCTACTAGTGAATGTAATGTAACACACACCCATACAATGCGCACCACCCTGCGATGTTTTTCAGAAACCTATCCTACATTGCCACTGCATGTTCCTTGACCTCCCCATGCTGACCACCCCGCGGTGCTTTTCTCCATCCTACATTGCCACTCACTGCCTATTCTAATTCAGAACCTCCAATTCACACCACCCCGTGATGTTTTTCTCACTCCTACTAGTGAAGGTAATGTAACACACACCCATACAATTAGCACCACCCCGTGATGTTTTTCTCACTCCTACTAGTGAATGTAATGTAACACACACCCATACAATGCGCTCCACCCCGTGATGTTTTTCTCACTCCTACTAGTGAATGTAATGTAACACAAACCCATACAATGCGGACCACCCCGCGATGTTTTTCAGAAACCTATCCTACATTGCCACTGCATGTTCCTTGACCTCCCCATGCTGACCACCCCGTGGTGCTTTTCTCCATCCTACATTGCCACTCACTGCCTATCCTAATTCAGACCCTCCGATTCACACCACCCCGTGATATTTTTCTCACTCCTACTAGTGAATGTAATGTAACACACACTCATAAAATTCGCACCACTCCGTTATGTTTTTCTAACTCCTACTAGTGAATGTAATGTAACACACACCCAAACAATGCGCACCACCCCGCGTTGTTTTTCAGAAACCTATCCTACATTGCCACTGCATGTTCCCTGACCTCCCCATGCTGACCACCCCGCGGTGCTTTTCTCCATCCTATATTGCCACTCACTGCCTATCCTAATTCAGACCCTCCGATTCACACCACCCCGTGATGTTTTTCTCACTCCTACTAGTGAATGTAATGTAACACACACCCATACAATGCGCACAACCCCGTGATGTTTTTCTCACTCCTACTAGTGAATGTAATGTTACACACACACATACAATGCGCACCACCCTGTGATGTTTTTCTCACTCCTACTAGTGAATGTAATGTAACACCCACCCATACAATGTGCACCACCCCGTGATGATTTTCTCACTCCTACTATTGAATGTAATGTAACACACACCCATACAATGCGCACCACCCCGTGATGTTTTTCTCACTAATACTAGTGATAGTAATGTAACACACACCCATGCAATGCACACCACCCCTCAATGTTTTTTAGAAACCTATCCTATTGCCATGGCATGTTCCCTTACCTCCCCATGCTGACCACCCCGCGGTGCTTTTCTCCATCCTACATTGCCACTCACTGCCTAAACTAATTCAGACCCTCCGATTCACACCACCGCGTGATATTTTTCCCACTCCTACTAGTGAATGTAATGTAACACACATCCATACAATTCGCACCACCCCGTGATGTTTTTCTCACTCCTATTAGTGAATGTAATGTAACACACACCCATACAATGCGCACCACCCCGCGATGCTTTTCAGAAACCTATCCTACATTGCCACTGCTTGTTCCCTGACCTCCCCATGCTGACCACCCCGCTGTGCTTTTCTCCATCCTACATTGCCACTCACTGCCTATCCTAATTCAGACCCTCCGATTCACACCACCCCATGATGTTTTTCTCACTCGTACTAGTGAATGTAATGTAACACACACCCATACAATGCGCACCACCCCGTGATGTTTTTCTCACTCCTAGTAGTGAATGCAATGTAACACACACCCATGCAATGCGCACCACCCCGTGATGTTTATCTCACTCCTACTAGTGAATGTAATGTAACACACACCCATACAATGCGCACCACCCCGCGATGTTTTTCAGAAACCTATCCTACATTGCCACTGCATGTAACCTGACCTCCCCATGCTGACCACCTTGCGGTGCTTTTCTCCATCCTACATTGCCACTCACTGCCTATCCTAATTCAGACTCTCCGATTCACACCACCCCCTGATGTTTTTCTCACTCCTAGTAGTGAATGCAATGTAACACACACCCATGCAATGCGCACCACCCCGTGATGTTTATCTCACTCCTACTAGTGAATGTAATATAACATACACCCATACAATGCGCACCACCCCGCGATGTTTTTCAGAAACCTATCCTACATTGCCACTGCATGTTCCCTGACCTCCCCATGCAGACCACCCCGCGGTGCTTTTCTCCATCCTACATTGCCACTCACTGCCTATCCTAATTCAGAACCTCCAATTCACACCACCCCGTGATGTTTTTCTCACTCCTACTAGTGAAAGTAATGTAACACACACCCATACAATGCGCACCACCCCGTGATATTTTTCTCACTCCTACTAGTGAATGTAATGTAACACAAACCCATACAATGCGCACCACCCCGCAATGTTTTTCAGAAACCTATCCTACATTGCCACTGCATGTTCCCTGACCTCCCCATGCTGACCACCCAGTGGTGCTTTTCTCCATCCTACATTGCCACTCACTGCCTATCCTAATTCAGAACCTCCGATTCACACCACTCCGTGATATTTTTCTCACTCCTACTAGTGAATGTAATGTAACACACACTCATAAAATTCGCACCACCCCGTTATGTTTTTCTCACTCCTACTACTGAATGTACTGTAACACACACCCAAACAATGCGCACCACCCCGCGATGTTTTTCAGAAACCTATCCTACATTGCCACTGCATGTACCCTGACCTCCCCATGCTGACCACCTCGCGGTGCTTTTCTCCATCCTACATTGCCACTCACTGCCTATCCTAATTCAGACCCTCCGATTCACACCCCCCCGTGATGTTTTTCTCACTCCCAATAGTGAATGTAATGTAACACACACCCATACAATGCGCCCCACCCCGTGATGTTTTTCTCACTCCTACTAGTGAATGTAATGTAACACACACCCATGCAATGCGCACCACCCCGTGATGTTTTTCTCACTCCTACTAGTGAATGTAATGTAACACACACCCATACAATGCGCACCACCCCACGATGTTTTTCAGAAACCTATCCTACATTGCCACTGCATGTTCCCTGACCTCCCCATGCTGACCACCCCGCGGTGCTTTTCTCCATCCTACATTGCCACTCACTGCCTATCCTAATTCAGACCCTCGAATTCACACCACCCCGTGATGTTTTTCTCACTCCTACTAGTGAATGTAATGTGACACACACCCATACAATTCGCACCACCCCGTGATGTTTTTCAGAAACCTATCCTACATTGCCACTGCATGTACCCTGACCTCCCCATGCTCACCACCTCGCGGTGCTTTTCTCCATCCTACATCGCCAAGAACTGCCTATCCTAATTGAGACTCTCCAATTCACACCACCCTGTGATGTTTTTCTCACTCCTAGTAGTGAATGTAATGTAACACACACCCATGCAATGCGCACCACCCCGTGATGTTTTTCTCACTCCTACTAGTGAATGTAATGTAACACACATCCATACAATGCGCACCACCACGCGATGTTTCTCAGAAACCTATCCTACATTGCCACTGCATGTTCCCTGACCTCCCCATGCTGACCACACCGCGGTGCTTTTCTCCATCCTACATTGCCACTCACTGCCTATCCTAATTCAGACCCTCCGATTCACACCACCCCGTGATGTTTTTCTCACTCCTACTCGTGAATGTAATGTAACACACACCCATAGAATGCGCACAACCCGGTGATGTTTTGCTCACTCCTACTAGTGAATGTAATGTTACACACACACATACAATGCGCACCACCCTGTGATGTTTTTCTCACTCCTACTAGTGAATCTAATGTAACACACACCCATACAATGTGCACCACCACGTGATGATTTTCTCACTCCTTCTATTGAATGTAATGTAACACACACCCATACAATGCGCACCACCCCGTGATGTTTTTCTCACTAATACTAGTGAATGTAATGTAACACACACCCATGCAATGCGCACCACCCCGTGATGTTTATCTCACTCCTACTAGTGAATGTAATGTAACACACACACATACAATGCGCACCACCCCGCGATGTTTTTCAGAAACCTATCCTACATTGCCACTGCATGTTCCCTGACCTCCCCATGCTGACCACCCCGCGGTGCTTTTCTCCATCCTACATTGCCACTCACTGCCTATCCTAATTCAGAACCTCCAATTCACACCACCCCGTGATGTTTTTCTCACTCCTACTAGTGAAAGTAATGTAACACACACCCATACAATGCGCACCACCCCGTGATATTTTTCTCACTCCTACTAGTGAATGTAATGTAACACAAACCCATACAATGCGCACCACCCCGCAATGTTTTTCAGAAACCTATCCTACATTGCCACTGCATGTTCCCTGACCTCCCCATGCTGACCACCCAGTGGTGCTTTTCTCCATCCTACATTGCCACTCACTGCCTATCCTAATTCAGAACCTCCGATTCACACCACTCCGTGATATTTTTCTCACTCCTACTAGTGAATGTAATGTAACACACACTCATAAAATTCGCACCACCCCGTTATGTTTTTCTCACTCCTACTACTGAATGTACTGTAACACACACCCAAACAATGCGCACCACCCCGCGATGTTTTTCAGAAACCTATCCTACATTGCCACTGCATGTACCCTGACCTCCCCATGCTGACCACCTCGCGGTGCTTTTCTCCATCCTACATTGCCACTCACTGCCTATCCTAATTCAGACCCTCCGATTCACACCCCCCCGTGATGTTTTTCTCACTCCCAATAGTGAATGTAATGTAACACACACCCATACAATGCGCCCCACCCCGTGATGTTTTTCTCACTCCTACTAGTGAATGTAATGTAACACACACCCATGCAATGCGCACCACCCCGTGATGTTTTTCTCACTCCTACTAGTGAATGTAATGTAACACACACCCATACAATGCGCACCACCCCACGATGTTTTTCAGAAACCTATCCTACATTGCCACTGCATGTTCCCTGACCTCCCCATGCTGACCACCCCGCGGTGCTTTTCTCCATCCTACATTGCCACTCACTGCCTATCCTAATTCAGACCCTCGAATTCACACCACCCCGTGATGTTTTTCTCACTCCTACTAGTGAATGTAATGTGACACACACCCATACAATTCGCACCACCCCGTGATGTTTTTCAGAAACCTATCCTACATTGCCACTGCATGTACCCTGACCTCCCCATGCTCACCACCTCGCGGTGCTTTTCTCCATCCTACATCGCCAAGAACTGCCTATCCTAATTGAGACTCTCCAATTCACACCACCCTGTGATGTTTTTCTCACTCCTAGTAGTGAATGTAATGTAACACACACCCATGCAATGCGCACCACCCCGTGATGTTTTTCTCACTCCTACTAGTGAATGTAATGTAACACACATCCATACAATGCGCACCACCACGCGATGTTTCTCAGAAACCTATCCTACATTGCCACTGCATGTTCCCTGACCTCCCCATGCTGACCACACCGCGGTGCTTTTCTCCATCCTACATTGCCACTCACTGCCTATCCTAATTCAGACCCTCCGATTCACACCACCCCGTGATGTTTTTCTCACTCCTACTCGTGAATGTAATGTAACACACACCCATAGAATGCGCACAACCCGGTGATGTTTTGCTCACTCCTACTAGTGAATGTAATGTTACACACACACATACAATGCGCACCACCCTGTGATGTTTTTCTCACTCCTACTAGTGAATCTAATGTAACACACACCCATACAATGTGCACCACCACGTGATGATTTTCTCACTCCTTCTATTGAATGTAATGTAACACACACCCATACAATGCGCACCACCCCGTGATGTTTTTCTCACTAATACTAGTGAATGTAATGTAACACACACCCATGCAATGCGCACCACCCCGTGATGTTTATCTCACTCCTACTAGTGAATGTAATGTAACACACACACATACAATGCGCACCACCCCGCGATGTTTTTCAGAAACCTATCCTACATTGCCACTGCATGTTCCCTGACCTCCCCATGCTGACCACCCCGCGGTGCTTTTCTCCATCCTACATTGCCACTCACTGCCTATCCTAATACAGAACCTCCAATTCACACCACCCCGTGATGTTTTTCTCACTCCTACTAGTGAATGTAATGTAACACACACCCATACAATTCGCACCACCCCGTGATGTTTTTCTCACTCCTACTAGTGAATGTAATGTAACACACACCCATACAATGCGCACCAACCCGTGATGTTTTTCTCACTCCTACTAGTGAATTTAATGTAACACAAACCCATACAATGCGCACCACCCCGCGATGTTTTTCAGAAACCTATCCTACATTGCCACTGCATGTTCTCTGGCCTCCCCATGCTGACCACCCCGTGGTGCTTTTCTCCATCCTACATTGCCACTCACTGCCTATCCTAATTCAGACATTCCGATTCACACCACCCCGTGATATTTTTCTCACTCCTACTAGTGAATGTAATTTAACACACACTCATAAAATTCGCACCACTCCGTTATGTTTTTCTAACTCCTACTAGTGAATGTAATGTAACACACACCCAAACAATGCGCACCAACCCGCGATGTTTTTCAGAAACCTATCCTACATTGCCACTGCATGTTCCCTGACCTCCCCATGCTGACCACCACGCGGTGCTTTTCTCCATCCTACATTGCCACTCACTGCCTATCCTAATTCAGACCCTCCGATTCACACCACCCCGTGATGTTTTTATCACTCCTACTAGTGAATGTAATGTAACACACACCCATACAATGCGCACCACCCCGAGATATTTTTCAGAAACCTATCCTACATTGCCACTGCATGTTCCCTGACCTCCCCATGCTGACAACCCCGCGATGCTTTTCTCCATCCTACATTGCAACTCAATGCCTATCCTAATTCACACCCTCCGATTCACACCACCCCGTGATATTTTTTTCACTCCTAGTAGTGAATGTAATGTAACACACACCCATACAATGCTCACCACCCCCTGATGTATTTCTCACTCCTACTAGTGAATGTAATGTAACACACACCCGTACAATGCGCACCACCCCGTGATGTTTTTCTCATCCTACTAGTGAATGTAATGTAACACACACCCGTACAATGCGCACCACCCCGTGATGTTTTTCTCACTCCTACTAGTGAATGTAATGTAACACACACCCGTACAATGCGCACCACCCCGTGATGTTTTTCTCACTCCTACTAGTCAATTTAATGTAACACACACCCATACAATGCGCACCACCCCGTGATGTTTTTCAGAAACCTATCCTACATTGCCACTGCATGTTCCCTGACCTCCCCATGCTGACCACCCCGCGGTGTTTTCTCCATCCTACATTGCCACTCACTGCCTATCCTAATTCAGACCCTCCGATTCACACCACCCCATGATGTTTTTCTCACTCGCACTAGTGAATGTAATGTAACACACACCCATACAATGCCCAACACCCCGTGATGTTTTTCTCACTCCTACTAGTGAATGTAATGTAACACACACCCATACAATGCGCACCACTCCGTGATGTTTTTCTCACTCCTAATAGTGAATGTAATGTAACACACACCCATACAATGCGCACCACCCCGTGATGTTTTTCTCACTCCTAGTAGTGAATGTAATGTAACACACACCCATACAATGCGCACCACGCCACGATGTTTTTCAGAAACCTATCCTGCATTGCCACAGCATGTTCCCTGACCTCCCCATGCTGACCACCCCGCGGTGCTTTTCTCCATCCTACATTGCCACTCACTGCCTATCCTAATTCAGACCATCTGATTCACACCACCCCGTGATGTTTTTCTCACTCTTACTAATGAATGTAATGTAACACACACCCATACAATGCGCACCACCCCGCGAAGTTTTTCAGAAACCTATCCTACATTGCCACTGCATGTACCCTGACCTCCCCATGCTGACCACCTCGCGGTGCTTTTCTCCATCCTACATTGCCACTCACTGCCTATCCTAATTCAGACTCTCCGATTCACACAACCCCGTGATGTTTTTCTCACTCCTAGTAGTGAATGTAATGTAACACACACCCATACAATGCGCACCACCCCGTGATGTTTTTCTCACTCATAGTAGTGAATGTAATGTAACACACACCCATGCAATGCGCACCACCCCGTGATGTTTTTCTCACTCCTACTAGTGAATGTAATGTAACACACACCCATACAATGTGCACCACCCCGCGATGGTTTTCAAAACCTATCCTACATTGCCACTGCATGTTCCCTGACCTCCCCATTCTGACCACCCCGCGGTGCTTTTCTCCATCCTACATTGCTACTCACTGCATATCCTAATTCAGACCCTCCGATTCACACCATCCCGTGATGTTTTTCTCACTCCTACTAGTGAATGTAATGTAACACACACCCATACAATGCGCACCACCCCGAGATATTTTTCAGAAACCTATCCTACATTGCCACTGCATGTTCCCTGACCTCCCCATGCTGACCACCCAGTGGTGCTTTTCTCCATCCTACATTGCCACTCACTGCCTATCCTAATTCAGAACCTCCGATTCACACCACTCCGTGATATTTTTCTCACTCCTACTAGTGAATGTAATGTAACACACACTCATAAAATTCGCACCACCCCGTTATGTTTTTCTCACTCCTACTACTGAATGTACTGTAACACACACCCAAACAATGCGCACCACCCCGCGATGTTTTTCAGAAACCTATCCTACATTGCCACTGCATGTACCCTGACCTCCCCATGCTGACCACCTCGCGGTGCTTTTCTCCATCCTACATTGCCACTCACTGCCTATCCTAATTCAGACCCTCCGATTCACACCCCCCCGTGATGTTTTTCTCACTCCCAATAGTGAATGTAATGTAACACACACCCATACAATGCGCCCCACCCCGTGATGTTTTTCTCACTCCTACTAGTGAATGTAATGTAACACACACCCATGCAATGCGCACCACCCCGTGATGTTTTTCTCACTCCTACTAGTGAATGTAATGTAACACACACCCATACAATGCGCACCACCCCACGATGTTTTTCAGAAACCTATCCTACATTGCCACTGCATGTTCCCTGACCTCCCCATGCTGACCACCCCGCGGTGCTTTTCTCCATCCTACATTGCCACTCACTGCCTATCCTAATTCAGACCCTCGAATTCACACCACCCCGTGATGTTTTTCTCACTCCTACTAGTGAATGTAATGTGACACACACCCATACAATTCGCACCACCCCGTGATGTTTTTCAGAAACCTATCCTACATTGCCACTGCATGTACCCTGACCTCCCCATGCTCACCACCTCGCGGTGCTTTTCTCCATCCTACATCGCCAAGAACTGCCTATCCTAATTGAGACTCTCCAATTCACACCACCCTGTGATGTTTTTCTCACTCCTAGTAGTGAATGTAATGTAACACACACCCATGCAATGCGCACCACCCCGTGATGTTTTTCTCACTCCTACTAGTGAATGTAATGTAACACACATCCATACAATGCGCACCACCACGCGATGTTTCTCAGAAACCTATCCTACATTGCCACTGCATGTTCCCTGACCTCCCCATGCTGACCACACCGCGGTGCTTTTCTCCATCCTACATTGCCACTCACTGCCTATCCTAATTCAGACCCACCGATTCACACCACCCCGTGATGTTTTTCTCACTCCTACTCGTGAATGTAATGTAACACACACCCATAGAATGCGCACAACCCGGTGATGTTTTGCTCACTCCTACTAGTGAATGTAATGTTACACACACACATACAATGCGCACCACCCTGTGATGTTTTTCTCACTCCTACTAGTGAATCTAATGTAACACACACCCATACAATGTGCACCACCCCGTGATGATTTTCTCACTCCTACTATTGAATGTAATGTAACACACACCCATACAATGCGCACCACCCCGTGATGTTTTTCTCACTAATACTAGTGAATGTAATGTAACACACACCCATGCAATGCGCACCACCCCGTGATGTTTATCTCACTCCTACTAGTGAATGTAATGTAACACACACACATACAATGCGCACCACCCCGCGATGTTTTTCAGAAACCTATCCTACATTGCCACTGCATGTTCCCTGACCTCCCCATGCTGACCACCCCGCGGTGCTTTTCTCCATCCTACATTGCCACTCACTGCCTATCCTAATACAGAACCTCCAATTCACACCACCCCGTGATGTTTTTCTCACTCCTACTAGTGAATGTAATGTAACACACACCCATACAATTCGCACCACCCCGTGATGTTTTTCTCACTCCTACTAGTGAATGTAATGTAACACACACCCATACAATGCGCACCAACCCGTGATGTTTTTCTCACTCCTACTAGTGAATTTAATGTAACACAAACCCATACAATGCGCACCACCCCGCGATGTTTTTCAGAAACCTATCCTACATTGCCACTGCATGTTCTCTGGCCTCCCCATGCTGACCACCCCGTGGTGCTTTTCTCCATCCTACATTGCCACTCACTGCCTATCCTAATTCAGACATTCCGATTCACACCACCCCGTGATATTTTTCTCACTCCTACTAGTGAATGTAATTTAACACACACTCATAAAATTCGCACCACTCCGTTATGTTTTTCTAACTCCTACTAGTGAATGTAATGTAACACACACCCAAACAATGCGCACCACCCCGCGATGTTTTTCAGAAACCTATCCTACATTGCCACTGCATGTTCCCTGACCTCCCCATGCTGACCACCACGCGGTGCTTTTCTCCATCCTACATTGCCACTCACTGCCTATCCTAATTCAGACCCTCCGATTCACACCACCCCGTGATGTTTTTATCACTCCTACTAGTGAATGTAATGTAACACACACCCATACAATGCGCACCACCCCGAGATATTTTTCAGAAACCTATCCTACATTGCCACTGCATGTTCCCTGACCTCCCCATGCTGACAACCCCGCGATGCTTTTCTCCATCCTACATTGCCACTCACTGCCTATCCTAATTCAGACCCTCCGATTCACACCACCCCGTGATGTTTTTATCACTCCTACTAGTGAATGTAATGTAACACACACCCATACAATGCTCACCACCCCCTGATGTATTTCTCACTCCTACTAGTGAATGTAATGTAACACACACCCGTACAATGCGCACCACCCCGTGATGTTTTTCTCATCCTACTAGTGAATGTAATGTAACACACACCCGTACAATGCGCACCACCCCGTGATGTTTTTCTCACTCCTACTAGTGAATGTAATGTAACACACACCCGTACAATGCGCACCACCCCGTGATGTTTTTCTCACTCCTACTAGTCAATTTAATGTAACACACACCCATACAATGCGCACCACCCCGTGATGTTTTTCAGAAACCTATCCTACATTGCCACTGCATGTTCCCTGACCTCCCCATGCTGACCACCCCGCGGTGTTTTCTCCATCCTACATTGCCACTCACTGCCTATCCTAATTCAGACCCTCCGATTCACACCACCCCATGATGTTTTTCTCACTCGCACTAGTGAATGTAATGTAACACACACCCATACAATGCCCAACACCCCGTGATGTTTTTCTCACTCCTACTAGTGAATGTAATGTAACACACACCCATACAATGCGCACCACTCCGTGATGTTTTTCTCACTCCTAATAGTGAATGTAATGTAACACACACCCATACAATGCGCACCACCCCGTGATGTTTTTCTCACTCCTAGTAGTGAATGTAATGTAACACACACCCATACAATGCGCACCACGCCACGATGTTTTTCAGAAACCTATCCTGCATTGCCACAGCATGTTCCCTGACCTCCCCATGCTGACCACCCCGCGGTGCTTTTCTCCATCCTACATTGCCACTCACTGCCTATCCTAATTCAGACCATCTGATTCACACCACCCCGTGATGTTTTTCTCACTCTTACTAATGAATGTAATGTAACACACACCCATACAATGCGCACCACCCCGCGAAGTTTTTCAGAAACCTATCCTACATTGCCACTGCATGTACCCTGACCTCCCCATGCTGACCACCTCGCGGTGCTTTTCTCCATCCTACATTGCCACTCACTGCCTATCCTAATTCAGACTCTCCGATTCACACAACCCCGTGATGTTTTTCTCACTCCTAGTAGTGAATGTAATGTAACACACACCCATACAATGCGCACCACCCCGTGATGTTTTTCTCACTCCTAGTAGTGAATGTAATGTAACACACACCCATGCAATGCGCACCACCCCGTGATGTTTTTCTCACTCCTACTAGTGAATGTAATGTAACACACACCCATACAATGTGCACCACCCCGCGATGGTTTTCAAAACCTATCCTACATTGCCACTGCATGTTCCCTGACCTCCCCATTCTGACCACCCCGCGGTGCTTTTCTCCATCCTACATTGCTACTCACTGCATATCCTAATTCAGACCCTCCGATTCACACCATCCCGTGATGTTTTTCTCACTCCTACTAGTGAATGTAATGTAACACACACCCATACAATGCGCACCACCCCGAGATATTTTTCAGAAACCTATCCTACATTGCCACTGCATGTTCCCTGACCTCCCCATGCTGACAACCCCGCGATGCTTTTCTCCATCCTACATTGCAACTCAATGCCTATCCTAATTCACACCCTCCGATTCACACCACCCCGTGATATTTTTCTCACTCCTAGTAGTGAATGTAATGTAACACACACCCATACAATGCGCACCACCCCCTGATGTTTTTCTCACTCCTACTAGTGAATGTAATGTAACACACACCCGTACAATGCGCACCACCCCGTGATGATTTTCTCACTCCTACTAGTGAATGTAATGTAACACACACCCGTACAATGCGCACCACCCCGTGATGTTTTTCTCACTCCTACTAGTGAATGTAATGTAACACACACCCGTACAATGCGCACCACCCCGTGATGTTTTTCTCACTCCTACTAGTGAATGTAATGTAACACACACCCATACAATGCGCACCACCCCGTGATGTTTTTCTCACTCCTACTAGTGAATGTAATGTAACACACACCCATACAATGCGCACCACCCCGTGATGTTTTTCTCACTCATACTAGTGAATGTAATGTAACACACACCCATACAATGCGCACCACCCCGCGATATTTTTCAGAAACCTATCCTACATTTCCACTGCATGTTCCCTGACCTCCCCATGCTGACCACCCCGCGGTGCTTTTCTCCATCCTACATTGCCACTCACTGCCTATCCTAATTCAGACCATCTGATTCACACCACCCCGTGATGTTTTTCTCACTCCTGCTAGTGAATGTAATGTAACACACACCCATACAATTCGCACCACCCCGCGAAGTTTTTCAGAAACCTATCCTACATTGCCACTGCATGTACCCTGACCTCCCCATGCTGACCACCTCGCGGTGCCTTTCTCCATCCTACATTGCCACTCACTGCCTATTCTAATTCAGAGTGTCCGATGCACACCACCCCGTGATGTTTTTCTCACTCCTAGTAGTGAATGTAATGTAAAACACACCCATACAATGCGCACCACCCCGTGATGTTTTTCTCAATCCTAGTAGTGAATGTAATGTAACACAAACCCATGCAATGCGCACCACACCCTGATGTTTTTCTCACTCCTACTAGTGAATGTAATGTAACACACACCCATACAATGCGCACCACCCCGCGATGTTTTTAAGAAACCTATCCTACATTGCCACTGCATGTTCCCTGACATCCCCATGCTGACCACCCCGCGATGCTTTTCTCCATCCTACATTGCCACTCACTGCCTATCCTAATTCAGACCCTCCGATTCACACCACCCCGTGATGATTTTCACACTCCTACTAGTGAATGTAATGTAACACACACCCGTACAATGCGCCACACCCCGTGATGTTTTTCTCACTCCTTCTAGTGAATGTAATGTAACACACACCCATACAATGTGCACCACCCCGTGATGTTTTTCTCACTCCTACTAGTGAATGTAATGTAACACACACCCATACAATGCGCACCACCCCGCGATGTTTTTAAGAAACCTATCCTACATTGCCATTGCATGTTCCCTGACCTCCCCATGCTGACCATCCCGTGGTGCTTTTCTCCATCCTACATTGCCACTCACTGCCTATCCTAATTCAGACCCTCCGATTCACACCACCCCGTGATGTTTTTCTCACTCCTACTAGTGAATGTAATGTAACACACACCCATGCAATGCGCACCACCCCGTGATGTTTTTCTCACTCCTACTAGTGAATGTAATGTAACACGCACCCATACAATGCGCACCACCCCCTGATGTTTTTCTAACTACTACTAGTGAATGTAATGTAACACACACCCATACAATGCGCACCACCCCGTGATGTTTTTATCACTCCTACTAGTGAATGTAATGTAACACACACCCATACAATGCGCACCACCCCGAGATATTTTTCAGAAACCTATCCTACATTGCCACTGCATGTTCCCTGACCTCCCCATGCTGACCACCCCGCGATGCTTTTCTCCATCCTACATTGCCACTCACTGCCTATCCTAATTCAGACCCTCCGATTCACACCACCCCGTGATGATTTTCACACTCCTACTAGTGAATGTAATGTAACACACACCCATCCAATGCCCACCACCCCATGATGATTTTCTCACTCCTACTAGTGAATGTAATGTAACACACACCCATACAATGCGCAACACCCCCTGATGTTTTTCTCACTCCTACTAGTGAATGTCATGTAACACACACCCATACAATGCGCACCACCCCGTGATGTTTTTTTCACTCCTACTAGTGAATGTAATGTAACACACACCCGTACAATGCGCACCACCCCGTGATGTTTTTCTCACTCCTTCTAGTGAATGTAATGTAACACACACCCGTACAATGCGCACCACTCTGTGATGTTTTTCTCACTCCTACTAGTGAATGTAATGTAACACACACCCATAAAATGCGCACCACCCCGTGATGTTTTTCTCACTCCTATTAGTGAATGTAATTTAACACACACCCATATAATGCACACCACCCCGTGATGTTTTTCTCACTGCTACTAGTGAATCTAATGTAACATACACCCATACAATGCGCACCACCCCGTGATGTTTTTCTCACTCCTACTAGTGAATGTAATGTACCACACACCCATACAATGCGCACCACCCCGCGATGTTTTTCAGAAACCTATCCTACATTGCCACTGCATGTTCCCTGACCTCCCCATGCTGACCACTCCGCGGTGCTTTTCTCCATCCTACATTGCCACTCACTGCCTATCCTAATTCAGACACTCCGATTCACACCAGCCCGTGATGTTTTTCTCACTCCTACTAGTGAATGTAATGTAACACACACCCATACAATGCGCACCACTCCGTGATGTTTTTCTCACTCCTACTAGTGAATGTAATGTAACACACACCCATACAATGGGCACCACGCCACGATGTTTTTCAGAAACCTATCCTGCATTGCCACAGCATGTTCCCTGACCTCCCCATGCTGACCACCCCGCGGTGCTTTTCTCCATCCTACATTGCCACTCACGGCCTATCCTAATTCAGACCATCTGATTCACACCACCCCGTGATGTTTTTCTCACTCTTACTAATGAATGTAATGTAACACACACCCATACAATGCGCACCACCCCGCGAAGTTTTTCAGAAACCTATCCTACATTGCCACTGCATGTTCCCTGACCTCCCCATGCTGACCACCCCGCGGTGCTTTTCTCCATCCTACATTGCCACTCACGGCCTATCCTAATTCAGACTCTCCGATTCACACTACCCCGTGATGTTTTTCTCACTCCTAGTAGTGAATGTAATGTAACACACACCCATACAATGCGCACCACCCCGTGATGTTTTTCTCACTCCTACTAGTGAATGTAATGTAACACACACCCGTACAATGCGCACCACCCCGTGATGTTTTTCTCACTCCTACTAGTGAATGTAATGTAACACACACCCATACAATGCGCACCACCCCGTGATGTTTTTCTCACTCCTATTAGTGAATGTAATGTAACACACACCCATACAATGCGCACCACCCCGTGATGTTTTTCTCACTCCTACTAGTGAATGCAATGTAAAACACACCCATGCAATGCACACCACCCCGCAATGTTTTTAAGAAACCTATCCTACATTGCCACTGCATGTTCCCTGACCTCCCCATGCTGACCAACCCGCGGTGCTTTTCTCCATCCTACATTGCCACTCACTGCCTATCCTAATTCAGACCCTCCGATTCACACCACCCCATGATGTTTTTCTCACTCCTACTAGTGAATGTAATGTAACACACACCCATACAATGCGCACCACCCCGTGATGTTTTTCTCACTCCTACTAGTGAATGTAATGTAACACACACCAATACAATGCGCACCACCCCGTGATGTTTTTCAGAAACCTATCTTACATTGCCACTGCTTGTTCCCTGACCTCCCCATGCTGACCACCCCGCTGTGCTTTTCTCCATTCTACATTGCCACTCACTGCCTATCCTAATTCAGAACCTCCGATTCACACCACCCCATGATGTTTTTCTCACTCCTACTAGTGAATGTAATGTAACACACACCCATACAATGCGCACCACCCCGCGATGTTTTTCAGAAACCTATCCTACATTGCCGCTGCATGTACCCTGACCTCCCCATGCTGACCACCTCGTGGGCTTTTCTCCATCCTACATTGCCACTCACTGCCTATCCTAATTCAGACTCTCCGATTCACACCACCCCCTGATGTTTTTCTCACTCGTACTAGTGAATGTAATGTAACACACACCCATACAATGCGCACCACCCCGTGATGGTTTTCTCACTCCTAGTAGTGAATGTAATGTAACACACACCCATGCAATGCGCGCCACCCCGTGAGGTTTTTCTCACTCCTACTAGTGAATGTAATGTAACACACACCCATACAATGCGCACCACCCCGCGATGTTTTTCAGAAACCTCTCCTACATTGCCACTGCATGTTCCCTGACCTCCCCATGCTGACCACCCCGTGGTGTTTTCTCCATCCTACATTGCCACTCACTGCCTATCCTAATTCAGACCCTCCGATTCACGCAACCCCGTGATGTTTTTCTCACTCCTATTAGTGAATGAAATGTAACACACACCCATACAATGCGCACCACCCCGCGATGATTTTCAGATATCTATCCTACATTGCCACTGCATGTACCCTGACCTCCCCATGCTGACAACCTCGCGGTGCTTTTCTCCATCCTACATTGCCACTCACTGCCTATCCTAATTCAGACTCTCCGATTCACTCCACCCCCTGATGTTTTTCTCACTCCTAGTAGTGAATGTAATGTAACACACACCCATACAATGCGCACCACCCCGTGATGTTTTTCTCACTCCTAGTAGTGAATGTAATGTAACACACACCCATGCAATGCGTGCCACCCCGTGAGGTTTTTCTCACTCCTACTAGTGAATGTAATGTAACACACACCCATACAATGCGCACCACCCCGCGATGTTTTTCAGAAACCTATCCTACATTGCCACTGCATGTTCCCTGACCTCCCCATGCTGACCACACCGCGGTGCTTTTCTCCATCCTACATTGCCACTCACTGCCTATCCTAATTCAGACCCTCGAATTCACACCAAACCGTGATGTTTTTCTCACTCATACTAGTGAATGTAATGTAACAGCCACCCATACAATTCGCACCGCCCCGTGATGTTTTTCAGAAACCTATCCTACATTGCCACTGCATGTACCCTGACCTCCCCATGCTGACCACCTCGCGGTGCTTTTCTCCATCCTACATTGCCACTCACTGCCTATCCTAATTCAGACTCTCTGATTCACACCACCCCGTGATGTTTTTCTCACTCCTAGTAGTGAATGTAATGTAACACACACCTATACAATGCGCACCACCCCGTGATGTTTTTTTCACTCCTAGTAGTGAATGTAATGTAACACACACCCATGCAATGCGCACCACCCCGTGATGTTTTTCTCACTCCTACTAGTGAATGTAATGTTACACACACCCATACAATGCGCACCACCCTGTGATGTTTTTCTCACTCCTACTAGTGAATGTAATGTAACACACACCCATACAATGCGCACCACCCCGTGATGATTTTCTCACTCCTACTAGTGAATGTAATGTAACACACACCCATGCAATGTGCACCACCCCGTGATGTTTTTTTCACTCCTACTAGTGAATGTAATGTAACACACACCCATGCAATGCACACCACCCCGCAATATTTTTCAGAAACCTATCCTACATTGCCACTGCATGTTCCCTGACCTCCCCATGCTGACCACCCCGCGGAGCTTTTCTCCATCCTAAATTGCCACTCACTGCCTATCCTAAATCAGACCCTCCGATTCACACCACCCCGTGATATTTTTCTCACTCCTACTAGTGAATGTAATGTAACACACACCCATACAATGCGCATCACCCCGTGATGTTTTTCTCACTCCTACTAGTGAATATAATGTAACACACACCCATACAATGCGCACCACCCTGCGATGTTTTTCAGAAACCTATCCTACATTGCCACTGCTTGTTCCCTGACCTCCCCATGCTGACCACCCCGCGGTGTTTTCTCCATCCTACATTGCCACTCACTGCCTATCATAATTCAGACCCACCGATTCACACCACCCCGTGATGTTTTTCTCACTCCTACTAGTGAATGTAATGTAACACACACCCGTACAATGCGCACCACCCCGTGATGTTTTTCTCACTCCTACTAGTGAATGTAATGTAACACACACCCATACAATGCGCACCACCCCGTGATGTTTTTCTTACTCCTACTAGTGAATGTAATGTAACACACACCCATACAATGCGAACAACCCCGTGATGTTTTTCTCACTCCTACTAGTGAATGTAATGTTACACACACCCATACAATGCGCACCACCCTGTGATGTTTTTCTCACTCTTACTAGTGAATGTAATGTAACGCACACCCATACAATGCGCACCACCACGTGATGTTTTTCTCACTCCTAGTAGTGAATGTAATGTAACACACACCCATGCAATGCGCACCACCCCGTGATGTTTTTCTCACTCCTACTAGTGAATGTAATGTAACACACACCCATACAATGCGCACCACCCCGTGATGTTTTTCAGAAACCTATCCTACATTGCCACTGCATGTTCCCTGACCTCCCCATGCTGACCACCCCGCGGTGTTTTCTCCATCCTACATTGCCACTCACTGCCTGTCCTAATTCAGACCCTCCGATTCACACCACCCCGTGATGTTTTTCTCACTCCTACTAGTGAATGTAATGTAACACACACCCATACAATGCGCACCACCCCGTGATGATTTTCTCACTCCTACTAGTGAATGTAATGTAACACACCCATACAATGCGCTCCACCCCGTGATGCTTTTCTCAGTCCTACTAGTGAATGCAATGTAACACACACCCATGCAATGCACACCACCCCGCAATGTTTTTTCAGAAACCTCTCCTACATTGCCACTGCATGTTCCCTGACCTCCCCATGCTGACCACCCCGCGGTGCTTTTCTCCATCCTACATTGCCACTCACTGCCTATCCTAATTCAGACCCTCCGATTCACACCACCCCATGATGTTTTTGTCACTCCTACTAGTGAATGTAATGTAACACACACCCATACAATGCGCACCACCCCGTGATGTTTTTCTCACTCCTACTAGTGAATGTAATGTAACACACACCAATACAATGCGCACCACCCCGTGATGTTTTTCAGAAACCTATCTTACATTGCCACTGCTTGTTCCCTGACCTCCCCATGCTGACCACCCCGCTGTGCTTTTCTCCATCCTACATTGCCACTCACTGCCTATCCTAATTCAGACCCTCCGATTCACACCACCCCATGATGTTTTTCTCACTCCTACTAGTGAATGTAATGTAACACACACCCATACAATGCGCACCACCCCGCGAAGTTTTTCAGAAACCTATCCTACATTGCCACTGCATGTACCCTGACTTCCCCATGCTGACCACCTCGTGGTGCTTTTCTCCATCCTACATTGCCACTCACTGCCTATCCTAATTCAGGCTCTCCGATTCACACCACCCCCTGATGTTTTTCTCACTCCTAGTAGTGAATGTAATGTAACACACACCCATACAATGCGCACCACCCCGTGATGTTTTTCTCACTCCTACTAGTGAATGTAATGTTACACACAGCCATACAATGCGCACCACCCCGCGATGATTTTCAGAAACCTATCCTACATTGCCACTGCATGTACCCTGACCTCCCCATGCTGACCACCTCGCGGTGCTTTTCTCCATCCTACATTGCCACTCACTGCCTATCCTAATTCAGACTCTCCGATTCACACCACCCCCTGATGTTTTTCTCACTCCTAGTAGTGAATGTAATGTAAAACACACCCATACAATGCGCACCACCCCGTGATGTTTTTCTCACTCCTAGTAGTGAATGTAATGTAACACACACCCATGCAATGCGCACCACCCCGTGATGTTTTTCTCACTCCTACTAGTGAATGTAATGTTACACACACCCATACAATGCGCACCACCCTGTGATGTTTTTCTCACTCCTACTAGTGAATGTAATGTAACACACACCCATACAATGCGCACCACCCCGTGATGATTTTCTCACTCCTACTAGTGAATGTAATGTAACACACACCCATACAATGCGCACCACCCCGTGATGTTTTTCTCACTCCTACTAGTGAATGTAATGTAACACACACCCATACAATGCGCACCACCCCGCGATGTTTTTCAGAAACCTATCCTACATTGCCAGTGCTTGTTCCCTGACCTCCCCATGCTGACCACCCCGCTGTGCTTTTCTCCATCCTACATTGCCACTCACTGCCTATCCTAATTCAGACACTCCGATTCACAACACCCCATGATGTTTTTTTCACTCCTACTAGTGAATGTAATGTAACACACACCCATACAATGCGCACCACCCCGCGATGTTTTTCAGAACCCTATCCTACATTGCCACTGCATGTACCCTGACCTCCCCATGCTGACCACCTCGCGGTGCTTTTCTCCATCCTACAATGCCACACACTGCCTATCCTAATTCAGACCCTCCGATTCACACCACCCCGTGATGTTTTTCTCACTCCTACTAGTGACTGTAATGTAACACACACCCATACAATTCGCACCACCCCTGATGTTTTTCTCACTCCTACTAGTGAATGTAATGTAAAACACACCCATACAATGCGCACCACCCCGCGATGTTTTTCAGAAACCTATCTTACATTGCCACTGCATGTTCCCTGACCTCCCCATGCTGACCATCCCGCGGTGTTTTCTCCATCCTACATTGCCACTCAGTGCCTATTAAAATTCAGACCCTCCGATTCACACTACCCCGTGATGTTTTTCTCACTCCTACTAGTGAATGTAATGTAACACACATCCGTAGAATGCGCACCACCCCGTGATGTTTTTCTCACTCCTACTAGTGAATGTAATGTGACACACACCCGTACATTGCGCACCACCCCGTGATGTTTTTCTCACTCCTACTAGTGAATGTAATGTGACACACACCCGTACATTGCGCACCACCCCGTGATGTTTTTCTCACTCCTACTAGTGAATGTAATGTAACACACAGCCATACAATGCGCAACACCCCGTGATGTTTTTCTCAATCCTACTAGTGAATGTAATGTAACACACACCCATACAATGCGCACCACCCCGTGATGTTTTTCTCACTTCCACTAGTGAATGTAATGTTACACACACCCATACAATGCGCACCACGCCGTGATGTTTTTCTCACTCCTACTAGTGAATGTAATGTAACACACACCCATACAATGTGCACCACCCCGTGATGATTTTCTCACTTCTACTAGTGAATGTAATGTAACACACACCCATACAATGCGCTCCACCCCGTGATGTTTTTCTCAGTCCTACTAGTGAATGCAATGTAACACACACCCATGCAATGCACACCACCCCGTAATGTTTTTTCAGAAACCTATCCTACATTGCCACTGCATGTTCCCTGACCTCCCCATGCTGACCACCCCGCGGTGCTTTTCTCCATCCTACATTGCCACTCACTGCCTATCCTAATTCAGACCCTACGATTCCCACCACCCCATGATGTTTTTGTCACTCCTACTAGTGAATGTAATGTAACACACACCCATACAATGCGCACCACCCCGTGATGTTTTTCAGAAACCTATCTTACATTGCCACTGCTTGTTCCCTGACCTCCCCATGCTGACCACCGCGCTGTGCTTTTCTCCATCCTACATTGCCACTCACTGCCTATCCTAATTCAGACCTTAAGATTCACACCACCCCATGATGTTTTTCTCACTCCTACTAGTGAATGTAATGTAACACACACCCATACAATGCGCACCACCCCGTGATATTTTTCTCACTCCTAGTAGTGAATGTAATGTAACACACACCCATACAATGCGCACGACCCCGCGATGATTTTCAGAAACCTATCCTACATTGCCACTGCATGTACCCTGACCTCCCCATGCTGACCACCTCGCGGTGCTTTTCTCCATCCTACATTGCCACTCACTGCCTATCCTAATTCAGACCCTCCGATTCACACCACCCCATGATGTTTTTCTCACTCCTACTAGTGAATGTAATGTAACACACACCCATACAATGCGCACCACCCCGCGATGTTTTTCTGAAACCTATCCTACATTGCCACTGCATGTACCCTGACCTCCCCATGCTGACCACATCGTGGTGTTTTCTCCATCCTACATTGCCACTCACTGCCTATCCTAATTAAGGCTCTCCGATTCACACCACCCCCTGATGTTTTTCTCACTCCTAGTAGTGAATGTAATGTAACACACACCCATACAATGCGCACCACGCCGTGATGTTTTTCTCACTCCTACTAGTGAATGTAATGTTACACACACCCATACAATGCGCACCACCCCGCGATGATTTTCAGAAACCTATCCTACATTGCCACTGCATGTACCCTGACCTCCCCATGCTGACCACCTCGCGGTGCTTTTCTCCATCCTACAATGCCACTCACTGCCTATCCTAATTCAGACTCTCCGATTCACACCACCCCCTGATGTTTTTCTCACTCCTAGTAGTGAATGTAATGTAACACACACCCATACAATGCGAACCACCCCGTGATGTTTTTCTCACTCCTAGTAGTGAATGTAATGTAACACACACCCATGCAATGCGCACCACCACGTGATGATTTTCTCACTCCTACTAGTGAATGTAATGTTACACACACCCATACAAGGCGCACCACCCTGTGATGTTTTTCTCACTCATACTAGTGAATGTAATGTAACACACACCCATACAATGCGCACCACCCCGTGATGATTTTCTCACTCCTACTAGTGAATGTAATGTAACACACACCCATACAATGCGCACCACCCCGTGATGTTTTTCTCACTCCTACTAGTGAATGTAATGTAACACACACCCATGCAATGCACACCACCCCGCAATGTTTTTCAGAAACCTATCCTACATTGCCACTGCATGTTCCCTGACCTCCCCATGCTGACCACCCCACGGAGCTTTTCTCCATCCTACATTGCCACTCACTGCCTATCCTAAATCAGACCCTCCGATTCACACCACCCCATGATGTTTTTCTCACTCCTACTAGTGAATGAAATGTAACACACACCCATACAATGCGCACCATCCCGTGATGTTTTTCTCACTCCTACTAATGAATGTAATGTAACACACACCCATACAATGTGCACCACCCCGTGATGTTTTTCTCACTCCTACTAGTGAATGTAATGCAACACACACCCATACAATGCGCACCACCCCGCGATGTTTTTCATAGCCCTATACTACATTGCCACTGCATGTACCCTGACCTCCCCATGCTGACAACTTCGCGGTGCTTTTCTCCATCCTACATTGCCACTCACTGCCTATCCTAATTCAGACTCTCCGATTCACACCACCCCCTGATGTTTTTCTCACTCCTAGTAGTGAATGTAATGTAACACACACCCATACAATGCGCACCACCCCGTGATGTTTTTCTCACTCCTAGTAGTGAATGTAATGTAACACACACCCATGCAATGCGCACCACCCCGTAATGTTTATCTCACTCCTACTAGTAAATGTAATGTAACACACACACATACAATGCGCACCACCCCGCGATGTTTTTCAGCAACCTAACCTACATTGCCATTGCATGTTCCCCGACCTCCCCATGCTGACCACCACGCGTTGCTTTTCTCCATCCTACAATGCCACTCACTGCCTATCCTAATTCAGACCCTCCGATTCACACCACCCCGTGATGTTTTTCTCACTCCTACTAGTGAATGTAATGTAACACACACTCACAAAATTCGCACCACCCCGTGATGTTTTTCTTACTCCTACTAGTGAATGTAATGTAACACACACCCAAACAATGCGCACAACCTGGCGATGTTTTTCAGAAACCTATCCTACATTGCCACTGCCTGTTCCCTGACCTCTCCATGCTGACCACCCCGCGGTGTTTTCTCCATCCTACATTGCCACTCAGTGCCTATCATAATTCAGACCCTCCGATTCACACCACCCCGAGATGTTTTTCTCACTCCTACTAGTGAATGTAATGTAACACACACTCACAAAATTCGCACCACCCCGTGATGTTTTTCTCACTCCTACTAGTGAATGTAATGTAACACACACCCAAACAATGCGCACAACCCCGCGATGTTTTTCAGTAACCTATCCTACATTGCCACTGCATGTTCCCTGACCTCCCCATGCTGACCACCCCGCGGTGCTTTTCTCCATCCTACAATGCCACTCACTGCCTATCCTAATTCAGACACTCCGATTCACACCACCCCGTGATGTTTTTCTCACTCCTACTAGTGAATGTAATGTAACACACACCCATACAATTCGCACCACCCCTGATGTTTTTCTCACTCCTACTAGTGAATGTAATGTAACACACACCCATACAATGCGCACCACCCCGCGATGTTTTTCAGAAACCTATCTTACATTGCCACTGCATGTTCCCTGACCTCCCCATGCTGACCATCCCGCGGTGTTTTCTCCATCCTACATTGCCACTCAGTGCCTATCAAAATTCAGACCCTCCGATTCACACTACCCCGTGATGTTTTTCTCACTCCTACTAGTGAATGTAATGTAACACACACCCGTAGAATGTGCACCACCCCGTGATGTTTTTCTCACTCCTACTAGTGAATGTAATGTAACACACACCCGTACATTGCGCACCACCCCGTGATGTTTTTCTCACTCCTACTAGTGAATGTAATGTAACACACACCCATACAATGCGCACCACCCCGTGATGTTTTTCTCAATCCTACTAGTGAATGTAATGTAACACACACCCATACAATGCGCACCACCCCGTGATGTTTTTCTCACTTCTACTAGTGAATGTAATGTTACACACACCCATACAATGCGCACCACCCCGTGATGTTTTTCTCACTCCTACTAGTGAATGTAATGTAACACACACCCATACAATTCGCACCACCCCGTGATGTTTTTCTCACTCCTACTAGTGAATGTAATGTAACACACACCCATACAATGTGCACCACCCCGCGATGTTTTTCAGAAACCTATCCTACATTGCCACTGCATGTTCCCTGACCTCCCCATGCTGACCACCCCGCGGTGTTTTCTCCATCCTACATTGCCACCCACTGCCTATCATAATTCAGACCCACCGATTCACACCACCCCGTGATGTTTTTCTCACTCCTACTAGTGAATGTAATGTAACACACACTCACAAAATTCGCACCACCCCGTGATGTTTTTCTCACTCCTACTAGTGAATGTAATGTAACACACACCCAAACAATGCGCACAACCCCGCGATGTTTTTCAGAAACCTATCCTACATTGCCACTGCATGTTCCCTGACCTCTCCATGCTGACCACCCCGCGGTGTTTTCTCCATCCTACATTGCCACTCAGTGCCTATCATAATTCAGACCCTCCGATTCACACCACCCCGAGATGTTTTTCTCACTCCTACTAGTGAATGTAATGTAACACACACCCGTAGAATGCGCACCACCCCGTGATGTTTTTCTCACTCCTACTAGTGAATGTAATGTAACACACACCCGTAGAATGCGCACCACCCCGTGATGTTTTTCTCACTCCTACTAGTGAATGTAATGTAACACACACCCATGCAATGCGCACCACCACGTGATGATTTTCTCACTCCTACTAGTGAATGTAATGTTACACACACCCATACAAGGCGCACCACCCTGTGATGTTTTTCTCACTCCTACTAGTGAATGTAATGTAACACACACCCATACAATGCGCACCACCCCGTGATGATTTTCTCACTCCTACTAGTGAATGTAATGTAACACACACCCATACAATGCGCACCACCCCGTGATGTTTTTCTCACTCCTACTAGTGAATGTAATGTAACACACACCCATGCAATGCACACCACCCCGCAATGTTTTTCAGAAACCTATCCTACATTGCCACTGCATGTTCCCTGACCTCCCCATGCTGACCACCCCGCGGAGCTTTTCTCCATCCTACATTGCCACTCACTGCCTATCCTAAATCAGACCCTCCGATTCACACCACCCCATGATGTTTTTCTCACTCCTACTAGTGAATGTAATGTTACACACACCCATACAATGCGCACCACCCTGTGATGTTTTTCTCACTCCTACTAGTGAATGTAATGTAACACACACCCATACAATGCGCACCACCCCGTGATGATTTTCTCACTCCTACTAGTGAATGTAATGTAACACACACCCATACAATGCGCACCACCCCGTGATGTTTTTCTCACTCCTACTAGTGAATGTAATGTAACACACACCCATACAATGCGCACCACCCCGCGATGTTTTTCAGAAACCTATCCTACATTGCCAGTGCTTGTTCCCTGACCTCCCCATGCTGACCACCCCGCTGTGCTTTTCTCCATCCTACATTGCCACTCACTGCCTATCCTAATTCAGACACTCCGATTCACAACACCCCATGATGTTTTTTTCACTCCTACTAGTGAATGTAATGTAACACACACCCATACAATGCGCACCACCCCGCGATGTTTTTCAGAACCCTATCCTACATTGCCACTGCATGTACCCTGACCTCCCCATGCTGACCACCTCGCGGTGCTTTTCTCCATCCTACAATGCCACACACTGCCTATCCTAATTCAGACCCTCCGATTCACACCACCCCGTGATGTTTTTCTCACTCCTACTAGTGACTGTAATGTAACACACACCCATACAATTCGCACCACCCCTGATGTTTTTCTCACTCCTACTAGTGAATGTAATGTAAAACACACCCATACAATGCGCACCACCCCGCGATGTTTTTCAGAAACCTATCTTACATTGCCACTGCATGTTCCCTGACCTCCCCATGCTGACCATCCCGCGGTGTTTTCTCCATCCTACATTGCCACTCAGTGCCTATTAAAATTCAGACCCTCCGATTCACACTACCCCGTGATGTTTTTCTCACTCCTACTAGTGAATGTAATGTAACACACATCCGTAGAATGCGCACCACCCCGTGATGTTTTTCTCACTCCTACTAGTGAATGTAATGTGACACACACCCGTACATTGCGCACCACCCCGTGATGTTTTTCTCACTCCTACTAGTGAATGTAATGTGACACACACCCGTACATTGCGCACCACCCCGTGATGTTTTTCTCACTCCTACTAGTGAATGTAATGTAACACACAGCCATACAATGCGCAACACCCCGTGATGTTTTTCTCAATCCTACTAGTGAATGTAATGTAACACACACCCATACAATGCGCACCACCCCGTGATGTTTTTCTCACTTCCACTAGTGAATGTAATGTTACACACACCCATACAATGCGCACCACGCCGTGATGTTTTTCTCACTCCTACTAGTGAATGTAATGTAACACACACCCATACAATGTGCACCACCCCGTGATGATTTTCTCACTTCTACTAGTGAATGTAATGTAACACACACCCATACAATGCGCTCCACCCCGTGATGTTTTTCTCAGTCCTACTAGTGAATGCAATGTAACACACACCCATGCAATGCACACCACCCCGTAATGTTTTTTCAGAAACCTATCCTACATTGCCACTGCATGTTCCCTGACCTCCCCATGCTGACCACCCCGCGGTGCTTTTCTCCATCCTACATTGCCACTCACTGCCTATCCTAATTCAGACCCTACGATTCCCACCACCCCATGATGTTTTTGTCACTCCTACTAGTGAATGTAATGTAACACACACCCATACAATGCGCACCACCCCGTGATGTTTTTCAGAAACCTATCTTACATTGCCACTGCTTGTTCCCTGACCTCCCCATGCTGACCACCGCGCTGTGCTTTTCTCCATCCTACATTGCCACTCACTGCCTATCCTAATTCAGACCTTAAGATTCACACCACCCCATGATGTTTTTCTCACTCCTACTAGTGAATGTAATGTAACACACACCCATACAATGCGCACCACCCCGTGATATTTTTCTCACTCCTAGTAGTGAATGTAATGTAACACACACCCATACAATGCGCACGACCCCGCGATGATTTTCAGAAACCTATCCTACATTGCCACTGCATGTACCCTGACCTCCCCATGCTGACCACCTCGCGGTGCTTTTCTCCATCCTACATTGCCACTCACTGCCTATCCTAATTCAGACCCTCCGATTCACACCACCCCATGATGTTTTTCTCACTCCTACTAGTGAATGTAATGTAACACACACCCATACAATGCGCACCACCCCGCGATGTTTTTCTGAAACCTATCCTACATTGCCACTGCATGTACCCTGACCTCCCCATGCTGACCACATCGTGGTGTTTTCTCCATCCTACATTGCCACTCACTGCCTATCCTAATTAAGGCTCTCCGATTCACACCACCCCCTGATGTTTTTCTCACTCCTAGTAGTGAATGTAATGTAACACACACCCATACAATGCGCACCACGCCGTGATGTTTTTCTCACTCCTACTAGTGAATGTAATGTTACACACACCCATACAATGCGCACCACCCCGCGATGATTTTCAGAAACCTATCCTACATTGCCACTGCATGTACCCTGACCTCCCCATGCTGACCACCTCGCGGTGCTTTTCTCCATCCTACAATGCCACTCACTGCCTATCCTAATTCAGACTCTCCGATTCACACCACCCCCTGATGTTTTTCTCACTCCTAGTAGTGAATGTAATGTAACACACACCCATACAATGCGAACCACCCCGTGATGTTTTTCTCACTCCTAGTAGTGAATGTAATGTAACACACACCCATGCAATGCGCACCACCACGTGATGATTTTCTCACTCCTACTAGTGAATGTAATGTTACACACACCCATACAAGGCGCACCACCCTGTGATGTTTTTCTCACTCATACTAGTGAATGTAATGTAACACACACCCATACAATGCGCACCACCCCGTGATGATTTTCTCACTCCTACTAGTGAATGTAATGTAACACACACCCATACAATGCGCACCACCCCGTGATGTTTTTCTCACTCCTACTAGTGAATGTAATGTAACACACACCCATGCAATGCACACCACCCCGCAATGTTTTTCAGAAACCTATCCTACATTGCCACTGCATGTTCCCTGACCTCCCCATGTTGACCACCCCACGGAGCTTTTCTCCATCCTACATTGCCACTCACTGCCTATCCTAAATCAGACCCTCCGATTCACACCACCCCATGATGTTTTTCTCACTCCTACTAGTGAATGAAATGTAACACACACCCATACAATGCGCACCATCCCGTGATGTTTTTCTCACTCCTACTAATGAATGTAATGTAACACACACCCATACAATGTGCACCACCCCGTGATGTTTTTCTCACTCCTACTAGTGAATGTAATGCAACACACACCCATACAATGCGCACCACCCCGCGATGTTTTTCATAGCCCTATACTACATTGCCACTGCATGTACCCTGACCTCCCCATGCTGACAACTTCGCGGTGCTTTTCTCCATCCTACATTGCCACTCACTGCCTATCCTAATTCAGACTCTCCGATTCACACCACCCCCTGATGTTTTTCTCACTCCTAGTAGTGAATGTAATGTAACACACACCCATACAATGCGCACCACCCCGTGATGTTTTTCTCACTCCTAGTAGTGAATGTAATGTAACACACACCCATGCAATGCGCACCACCCCGTAATGTTTATCTCACTCCTACTAGTAAATGTAATGTAACACACACACATACAATGCGCACCACCCCGCGATGTTTTTCAGCAACCTAACCTACATTGCCATTGCATGTTCCCCGACCTCCCCATGCTGACCACCACGCGTTGCTTTTCTCCATCCTACAATGCCACTCACTGCCTATCCTAATTCAGACCCTCCGATTCACACCACCCCGTGATGTTTTTCTCACTCCTACTAGTGAATGTAATGTAACACACACTCACAAAATTCGCACCACCCCGTGATATTTTTCTTACTCCTACTAGTGAATGTAATGTAACACACACCCAAACAATGCGCACAACCTGGCGATGTTTTTCAGAAACCTATCCTACATTGCCACTGCCTGTTCCCTGACCTCTCCATGCTGACCACCCCGCGGTGTTTTCTCCATCCTACATTGCCACTCAGTGCCTATCATAATTCAGACCCTCCGATTCACACCACCCCGAGATGTTTTTCTCACTCCTACTAGTGAATGTAATGTAACACACACTCACAAAATTCGCACCACCCCGTGATGTTTTTCTCACTCCTACTAGTGAATGTAATGTAACACACACCCAAACAATGCGCACAACCCCGCGATGTTTTTCAGAAACCTATCCTACATTGCCACTGCATGTTCCCTGACCTCCCCATGCTGACCACCCCGCGGTGCTTTTCTCCATCCTACAATGCCACTCACTGCCTATCCTAATTCAGACACTCCGATTCACACCACCCCGTGATGTTTTTCTCACTCCTACTAGTGAATGTAATGTAACACACACCCATACAATTCGCACCACCCCTGATGTTTTTCTCACTCCTACTAGTGAATGTAATGTAACACACACCCATACAATGCGCACCACCCCGCGATGTTTTTCAGAAACCTATCTTACATTGCCACTGCATGTTCCCTGACCTCCCCATGCTGACCATCCCGCGGTGTTTTCTCCATCCTACATTGCCACTCAGTGCCTATCAAAATTCAGACCCTCCGATTCACACTACCCCGTGATGTTTTTCTCACTCCTACTAGTGAATGTAATGTAACACACACCCGTAGAATGTGCACCACCCCGTGATGTTTTTCTCACTCCTACTAGTGAATGTAATGTAACACACACCCGTACATTGCGCACCACCCCGTGATGTTTTTCTCACTCCTACTAGTGAATGTAATGTAACACACACCCATACAATGCGCACCACCCCGTGATGTTTTTCTCAATCCTACTAGTGAATGTAATGTAACACACACCCATACAATGCGCACCACCCCGTGATGTTTTTCTCACTTCTACTAGTGAATGTAATGTTACACACACCCATACAATGCGCACCACCCCGTGATGTTTTTCTCACTCCTACTAGTGAATGTAATGTAACACACACCCATACAATTCGCACCACCCCGTGATGTTTTTCTCACTCCTACTAGTGAATGTAATGTAACACACACCCATACAATGTGCACCACCCCGCGATGTTTTTCAGAAACCTATCCTACATTGCCACTGCTTGTTCCCTGACCTCCCCATGCTGACCACCCCGCGGTGTTTTCTCCATCCTACATTGCCACCCACTGCCTATCATAATTCAGACCCACCGATTCACACCACCCCGTGATGTTTTTCTCACTCCTACTAGTGAATGTAATGTAACACACACTCACAAAATTCGCACCACCCCGTGATGTTTTTCTCACTCCTACTAGTGAATGTAATGTAACACACACCCAAACAATGCGCACAACCCCGCGATGTTTTTCAGAAACCTATCCTACATTGCCACTGCATGTTCCCTGACCTCTCCATGCTGACCACCCCGCGGTGTTTTCTCCATCCTACATTGCCACTCAGTGCCTATCATAATTCAGACCCTCCGATTCACACCACCCCGAGATGTTTTTCTCACTCCTACTAGTGAATGTAATGTAACACACACCCGTAGAATGCGCACCACCCCGTGATGTTTTTCTCACTCCTACTAGTGAATGTAATGTAACACACACCCATACACTGCGCACCACCCCGTGATGTTTTTCTCACTCCTACTAGTGAATGTAATGTAACACACACCCATACAATGCGCACAACCCCGTGATGTTTTTCTCACTCCTACTAGTGAATGTAATGTTACACACACCCATACAATGCGCACCACCCTGTGATGTTTTTCTCACTCCTACTAGTGAATGTAATGTAACACACACCCATACAATGCGCACCACCCCGTGATGATTTTCTCACTCCTACTAGTGAATGTAATGTAACACACACCCATACAATGCGTACCACCCCGTGATGTTTTTCTCTCTCCTACTAGTGAATGTAATGTAACACACACCCATGAAATGCACACCACCCTGCAATGTTTTTCAGAAATCTATCCTATATTGCCACTGCATGTTCCCTGACCGCCCCATGCTGACCACCCCGCGGTGCTTTTCTCCATTCTACATTGCCACTCACTGCCTATCCTAATT
Organism: Cavia porcellus; assembly: GCF_034190915.1. Lineage (NCBI taxonomy): Eukaryota > Metazoa > Chordata > Mammalia > Rodentia > Caviidae > Cavia > Cavia porcellus. The sequence continues at coordinate 277,514 of NW_026947491.1, forward strand.
CAGACCCTCCGATTCACACCACCCCGTGATGTTTTTCTCACTCCTACTAGTGAATGTAATGTAACTCACACCCATACAATGCGCACCACCCCGCGATGTTTTTCAGAACCCTATCCTACATTGCAACTGCTTGTTCCCTGACCTCCACATGCTGACCACCCCGCTGTGCTTTTCTGCATCCTACATTGCCACTCAGTGCCTATCCTAATTCAGACCCGCCGATTCCCACCACCCCGTGATGTTTTCTCACTGCTACTAGTGAATGTAATGTAACACACACCCATACAATTCGCACCACCCCGTGATGTTTTTCAGAAACCTATCCTACATTGCCACTGCATGTACCCTGACCTCCCCATGCTGACCACCTCGCGGTGCTTTTCTCCATCCTACATTGCCACTCACTGCCTATCCTAATTCAGACTCTCCGATGCACACCACCCCGTGATGTTTTTCTCACTCCTAGTAGTGAATGTAATGTAACACACACCCATACAATGCGCACCACCCCGTGACGTTTTTCTCACTCCTAGTAGTGAATGTAATGTAACACATACCCATGCAATGCGCACCTCCCCGTGATGTTTTTCTCACTCCTACTAGTGAATGTAATGTAACACACACCCATACAATGCGCACCACACCGTGATGTTTTTCAGAAACCTATCCTACATTGCCACTGCATCTTCCCTGACCTCCCCATGCTGACCACCCCGCGGTGTTTTCTCCATCCTACATTGCCACTCACTGCCTATCCTAATTCAGACCCTCCGATTCACACCACCTCGTGATGTTTTTCACACTCCTACTAGTGAATCTAATGTTACACATACCCATACAATGCGCACCACCCCGTGATGATTTTCTCACTCCTACTAGTGAATGTAATGTAACACACACCCATACAATGCGCTCCACACCTTGATGTTTTTCTCACTCCTACTAGTGAATGTAATGTAACACACACCCATACAATGCGCACCACCCCGTGATGATTTTCTCAGTCCTCCTAGTGAAGGTAATGTAACACACACCCATACAATGCGCTCCACCCCGTGGTGTTTTTCTCAGTCCTACTAGTGAATGCAATGTAACACACACCCAAGCAATGCACACCACCCCGCAATGTTTTTTCAGAAACCTATCCTACATTGCCACTGCATGTTCCCTGACCTCCCCATGCTGACCACCCCGCGGTGCTTTTCTCCATCCTACATTGCCACTCACTGCCTATCCTAATTCAGACCCTCCGATTCACACCACCCCATGATGTTTTTGTCACTCCTACTAGTGAATGTAATGTAACACACACCCATACAATGCGCACCACCCCGTGATGTTTTTCTCACTCCTACTACTGAATGTAATGTAACATACACCAATACAATGCCCACCACCCCGTGAGGTTTTTCTCACTCCTACTAGTGAATGTAATGTAACACACACCCATACAATGCGCACCACCCCGCGATGTTTTTTAGAAACCTATCCTACATTGCCACTGCATGTTCCCTGACCTCCCCATGCTGACCACCCCGCGGTTCTTTTCTCCAACCTACATTGCCACTCACTGCCTAATCCTAATTCAGACCCTCCGATTCACACCACCCCATGATGTTTTTCTCACTCCTAGTAGTGAATGTAATGTAACACACACCCATGCAATGCGCACCACCCCGTGATGTTTTTCTCACTCCTACTAGTGAATGTAATGTAACACACACCCATGCAATGCGCACCACCACGTGATGATTTTCTCACTCCTACTAGTGAATGTAATGTTACACACACCCATACAAGGCGCACCACCCTGTGATGTTTTTCTCACTCCTACTAGTGAATGTAATGTAACACACACCCATACAATGCGCACCACCCCGTGATGATTTTCTCACTCCTACTAGTGAATGTAATGTAACACACACCCATACAATGCGCACCACCCCGTGATGTTTTTCTCACTCCTACTAGTGAATGTAATGTAACACACACCCATGCAATGCACACCACCCCGCAATGTTTTTCAGAAACCTATCCTACATTGCCACTGCATGTTCCCTGACCTCCCCATGCTGACCACCCCGCGGAGCTTTTCTCCATCCTACATTGCCACTCACTGCCTATCCTAAATCAGACCCTCCGATTCACACCACCCCATGATGTTTTTCTCACTCCTACTAGTGAATGAAATGTAACACACACCCATACAATGCGCACCATCCCGTGATGTTTTTCTCACTCCTACTAATGAATGTAATGTAACACACACCCATACAATGCGCACCACCCCGTGATGTTTTTCTCACTCCTACTAGTGAATGTAATGTAACACACACCCATACAATGCGCACCACCCCGCGATGTTTTTCAGAAACCTATCCTACATTGCCACTGCTTGTTCCCTGACCTCCCAATGCTGACCACCCCGCTGTGCTTTTCTCCATCCTACATTGCCACTCACTGCCTATCCTAATTCAGACCCTCCGATTCACACCACCCCATGATGTTTTTTTCACTCCTACTAGTGAATGTAATGTAACACACACCCATACAATGCGCACCACCCCGCGATGTTTTTCATAGCCCTATACTACATTGCCACTGCATGTACCCTGACCTCCCCATGCTGACCACTTCGCGGTGCTTTTCTCCATCCTACATTGCCACTCACTGCCTATCCTAATTCAGACTCTCCGATTCACACCACCCCCTGATGTTTTTCTCACTCCTAGTAGTGAATGTAATGTAACACACACCCATACAATGCGCACCACCCCGTGATGTTTTTCTCACTCCTAGTAGTGAATGTAATGTAACACACACCCATGCAATGCGCACCACCCCGTAATGTTTATCTCACTCCTACTAGTAAATGTAATGTAACACACACACATACAATGCGCACCAACCCGCGATGTTTTTCAGCAACCTAACCTACATTGCCATTGCATGTTCCCTGACCTCCCCATGCTGACCACCCCGCGTTGCTTTTCTCCATCCTACAATGCCACTCACTGCCTATCCTAATTCAGACCCTCCGATTCACACCACCCTGTGATGTTTTTCTCACTCCTACTAGTGAATGTAATGTAACACACACTCACAAAATTCGCACCACCCCGTGATGTTTTTCTCACTCCTACTAGTGAATGTAATGTAACACACACCCAAACAATGCGCACAACCTCGCGATGTTTTTCAGAAACCTATCCTACATTGCCACTGCATGTTCTCTGACCTCTCCATGCTGACCACCCCGCGGTGTTTTCTCCATCCTACATTGCCACTCAGTGCCTATCATAATTCAGACCCTCCGATTCACACCACCCCGAGATGTTTTTCTCACTCCTACTAGTGAATGTAATGTAACACACACTCACAAAATTCGCACCACCCCGTGATGTTTTTCTCACTCCTACTAGTGAATGTAATGTAACACACACCCAAACAATGCGCACAACCCCGCGATGTTTTTCAGAAACCTATCCTACATTGCCACTGCATGTTCCCTGACCTCCCCATGCTGACCACCCCGCGGTGCTTTTCTCCATCCTACAATGCCACTCACTGCCTATCCTAATTCAGACCCTCCGATTCACACCACCCCGTGATGTTTTTCTCACTCCTACTAGTGAATGTAATGTAACACACACCCATACAATTCGCACCACCCCTGATGTTTTTCTCACTCCTACTAGTGAATGTAATGTAACACACACCCATACAATGCGCACCACCCCGCGATGTTTTTCAGAAACCTATCTTACATTGCCACTGCATGTTCCCTGACCTCCCCATGCTGACCATCCCGCGGTGTTTTCTCCATCCTACATTGCCACTCAGTGCCTATCAAAATTCAGACCCTCCGATTCACACTACCCCGTGATGTTTTTCTCACTCCTACTAGTGAATGTAATGTAACACACACCCGTAGAATGTGCACCACCCCGTGATGTTTTTCTCACTCCTACTAGTGAATGTAATGTAACACACACCCGTACATTGCGCACCACCCCGTGATGTTTTTCTCACTCCTACTAGTGAATGTAATGTAACACACACCCATACAATGCGCACCACCCCGTGATGTTTTTCTCAATCCTACTAGTGAATGTAATGTAACACACACCCATACAATGCGCACCACCCCGTGATGTTTTTCTCACTTCTACTAGTGAATGTAATGTTACACACACCCATACAATGCGCACCACCCCGTGATGTTTTTCTCACTCCTACTAGTGAATGTAATGTAACACACACCCATACAATTCGCACCACCCCGTGATGTTTTTCTCACTCCTACTAGTGAATGTAATGTAACACACACCCATACAATGTGCACCACCCCGCGATGTTTTTCAGAAACCTATCCTACATTGCCACTGCATGTTCCCTGACCTCCCCATGCTGACCACCCCGCCGTGTTTTCTCCATCCTACATTGCCACCCACTGCCTATCATAATTCAGACCCACCGATTCACACCACCCCGTGATGTTTTTCTCACTCCTACTAGTGAATGTAATGTAACACACACTCACAAAATTCGCACCACCCCGTGATGTTTTTCTCACTCCTACTAGTGAATGTAATGTAACACACACCCAAACAATGCGCACAACCCAGCAATGTTTTTCAGAAACCTATCCTACATTGCCACTGCATGTTCCCTGACCTCTCCATGCTGACCACCCGCGGTCTTTTCTCCATCCTACATTGCCACTCAGTGCCTATCATAATTCAGACCCTCCGATTCACACCACCCCGAGATGTTTTTCTCACTCCTACTAGTGAATGTAATGTAACACACACCCGTAGAATGCGCACCACCCCGTGATGTTTTTCTCACTCCTACTAGTGAATGTAATGTAACACACACCCGTACAATGCGCACCACCCCGTGATGTTTTTCTCACTCCTACTAGTGAATGTAATGTAACACACACCCATACAATGCGCACCACCCCGTGATGTTTTTCTCACTCCTACTAGTGAATGTAATGTAACACACACCCATACAATGCGCACAACCCCGTGATGTTTTTCTCACTCCTACTAGTGAATGTAATGTTACACACACCCATACAATGCGCACCACCCTGTGATGTTTTTCTCACTCCTACTAGTGAATGTAATGTAACACACACCCATACAATGCGCACCACCCCGTGATCATTTTCTCACTCCTACTAGTGAATGTAATGTAACACACACCCATACAATGCGTACCACCCCGTGATGTTTTTCTCTCTCCTACTAGTGAATGTAATGTAACACACACCGATGAAATGCACACCACCCTGCAATGTTTTTCAGAAACCTATCCTACATTGCCACTGCATGTTCCCTGACCGCCCCATGCTGACCACCCCGCGGTGCTTTTCTCCATTCTACATTGCCACTCACTGCCTATCCTAATTCAGACCCTCCGATTCACACCACCCCGTGATGTTTTTCTCACTCCTACTAGTGAATGTAATGTAACTCACACCCATACAATGCGCACCACCCCGCGATGTTTTTCAGAAACCTATCCTACATTGCAACTGCTTGTTCCCTGACCTCCACATGCTGACCACCCCGCTGTGCTTTTCTGCATCCTACATTGCCACTCACTGCCTATCCTAATTCAGACCCTCCGATTCACACCACCCCGTGATGTTTTCTCACTGCTACTAGTGAATGTAATGTAACACACACCCATACAATTCGCACCACCCCGTGATGTTTTTCAGAAACCTATCCTACATTGCCACTGCATGTACCCTGACCTCCCCATGCTGACCACCTCGCGGTGCTTTTCTCCATCCTACATTGCCACTCACTGCCTATCCTAATTCAGACTCTCCGATGCACACCACCCCGTGATGTTTTTCTCACTCCTAGTAGTGAATGTAATGTAACACACACCCATACAATGCGCACCACCCCGTGACGTTTTTCTCACTCCTAATAGTGAATGTAATGTAACACATACCCATGCAATGCGCACCACCCCGTGATGTTTTTCTCACTCCTACTAGTGAATGTAATGTAACACACACCCATACAATGCGCACCACTCCGTGATGTTTTTCAGAAACCTATCCTACATTGCCACTGCATCTTCCCTGACCTCCCCATGCTGACCACCTCGCGGTGTTTTCTCCATCCTACATTGCCACTCACTGCCTATCCTAATTCAGACCCTCCGATTCACACCACCCCGTGATGTTTTTCGCACTCCTACTAGTGAATGTAATGTAACACACACCCATACAATGCGCACCACCCCATGATGTTTTTCTCACTTCTACTAGTGAATGTAATGTTACACACACCCATACAATGCGCACCACCCCGTGATGATTTTCTCACTCCTACTAGTGAATGTAATGTAACACACACCCATACAATGCGCTCCACACCTTGATGTTTTTCTCACTCCTACTAGTGAATGTAATGTAACACACACCCATACAATGCGCACCACCCCGTGATGATTTTCTCAGTCCTCCTAGTGAAGGTAATGTAACACACACCCATACAATGCGCACCACCCCGTGATGTTTTTCTCACTTCTACTAGTGAATGTAATGTTACACACACCCATACAATGCGCACCACCCCGTGATGTTTTTCTCACTCCTACTAGTGAATGTAATGTAACACACACCCATACAATTCGCACCACCCTGTGATGTTTTTCTCACTCCTACTAGTGAATGTAATGTAACACACACCCATACAATGTGCACCACCCCGCGATGTTTTTCAGAAACCTATCCTACATTGCCACTGCATGTTCCCTGACCTCCCCATGCTGACCACCCCGCGGTGTTTTCTCCATCCTACATTGCCACCCACTGCCTATCATAATTCAGACCCACCGATTCACACCACCCCGTGATGTTTTTCTCACTCCTACTAGTGAATGTAATGTAACACACACTCACAAAATTCGCACCACCCCGTGATGTTTTTCTCACTCCTACTAGTGAATGTAATGTAACACACACCCAAACAATGCGCACAACCCCGCGATGTTTTTCAGAAACCTATCCTACATTGCCACTGCATGTTCCCTGACCTCTCCATGCTGACCACCCGCGGTGTTTTCTCCATCCTACATTGCCACTCAGTGCCTATCATAATTCAGACCCTCCGATTCACACCACCCCGAGATGTTTTTCTCACTCCTACTAGTGAATGTAATGTAACACACACCCGTAGAATGCGCACCACCCCGTGATGTTTTTCTCACTCCTACTAGTGAATGTAATGTAACACACACCCGTACAATGCGCACCACCCCGTGATGTTTTTCTCACTCCTACTAGTGAATGTAATGTAACACACACCCATACAATGCGCACCACCCCGTGATGTTTTTCTCACTCCTACTAGTGAATGTAATGTAACACACACCCATACAATGCGCCCAACCCCGTGATGTTTTTCTCACTCCTACTAGTGAATGTAATGTTACAAACACCCATACAATGCGCACCACCCTGTGATGTTTTTCTCACTCCTACTAGTGAATGTAATGTAACACACACCCATACAATGCGCACCACCCCGTGATCATTTTCTCACTCCTACTAGTGAATGTAATGTAACACACACCCATACAATGCGTACCACCCCGTGATGTTTTTCTCTCTCCTACTAGTGAATGTAATGTAACACACACCGATGAAATGCACACCACCCTGCAATGTTTTTCAGAAACCTATCCTACATTGCCACTGCATGTTCCCTGACCGCCCCATGCTGACCACCCCGCGGTGCTTTTCTCCATTCTACATTGCCACTCACTGCCTATCCTAATTCAGACCCTCCGATTCACACCACCCCGTGATGTTTTTCTCACTCCTACTAGTGAATGTAATGTAACTCACACCCATACAATGCGCACCACCCCGCGATGTTTTTCAGAAACCTATCCTACATTGCAACTGCTTGTTCCCTGACCTCCACATGCTGACCACCCCGCTGTGCTTTTCTGCATCCTACATTGCCACTCACTGCCTATCCTAATTCAGACCCTCCGATTCACACCACCCCGTGATGTTTTCTCACTGCTACTAGTGAATGTAATGTAACACACACCCATACAATTCGCACCACCCCGTGATGTTTTTCAGAAACCTATCCTACATTGCCACTGCATGTACCCTGACCTCCCCATGCTGACCACCTCGCGGTGCTTTTCTCCATCCTACATTGCCACTCACTGCCTATCCTAATTCAGACTCTCCGATGCACACCACCCCGTGATGTTTTTCTCACTCCTAGTAGTGAATGTAATGTAACACACACCCATACAATGCGCACCACCCCGTGACGTTTTTCTCACTCCTAATAGTGAATGTAATGTAACAAATACCCATGCAATGCGCACCACCCCGTGATGTTTTTCTCACTCCTACTAGTGAATGTAATGTAACACACACCCATACAATGCGCACCACCCCGTGATGTTTTTCAGAAACCTATCCTACATTGCCACTGCATCTTCCCTGACCTCCCCATGCTGACCACCTCGCGGTGTTTTCTCCATCCTACATTGCCACTCACTGCCTATCCTAATTCAGACCCTCCGATTCACACCACCCCGTGATGTTTTTCGCACTCCTACTAGTGAATGTAATGTAACACACACCCATACAATGCGCACCACCCCGTGATGTTTTTCTCACTTCTACTAGTGAATGTAATGTTACACACACCCATACAATGCGCACCACCCCGTGATGATTTTCTCACTCCTACTAGTGAATGTAATGTAACACACACCCATACAATGCGCTCCACACCTTGATGTTTTTCTCACTCCTACTAGTGAATGTAATGTAACACACACCCATACAATGCGCACCACCCCGCGATGTTTTTTAGAAACCTATCCTACATTGCCACTGCATGTACCCTGACCTCCCCATGCTGACCACCTTGCGGTGCTTTTCTCCATCCTACATTGCCACTCACTGCCTATCCTAATTCAGACCCTCCGATTCACACCACCCCATGATGTTTTTCTCACTCCTACTAGTGAATGTAATGTAACACACACCCATACAATGCGCACCACCCCGCGATGTTTTTCAGAAACCTATCCTACATTGCCACTGCATGTACCCTGACCTCCCCATGCTGACCACCTCGTGGTGCTTTTCTCCATCCTACATTGCCACTCACTGCCTATCCTAATTCAGGCGCTCCGATTCACACCACCCCCTGATGTTTTTCTCACTCCTAGTAGTGAATGTAATGTAACACACACCCATACAATGCGCACCACCCCGTGATGTTTTTCTCACTCCTACTAGTGAATGTAATGTTACACACACCCATACAATGCGCACCACCCCACGATGATTTTCAGAAACCTATCCTACATTGCCACTGCATGTACCCTGACCTCCCCATGGTGACCACCTCGCGGTGCTTTTCTCCATCCTACAATGCCACTCACTGCCTATCCTAATTCAGACTCTCCGATTCACACCACCCCCTGATGTTTTTCTCACTCCTACTAGTGAATGTAATGTAACACACACCCATACAATGCGCACCACCCCGTGATGTTTTTCTCACTCCTAGTAGTGAATGTAATGTAACACACACCCATGCAATGCGCACCACCCCGTGATGTTTTTCTCACTCCTACTAGTGAATGTAATGTTACACACACCCATACAAGGCGCACCACCCTGTGATGTTTTTCTCACTCCTACTAGTGAATGTAATGTAACACACACCCATACAATGCGCACCACCCCGTTATGATTTTCTCACTCCTACTAGTGAATGTAATGTAACACACACCCATACAATGCGCACCACCCCGTGATGTTTTTCTCACTCCTACTAGTGAATGTAATGTAACACACACCCATGCAATGCACACCACCCCGCAATGTTTTTCAGAAACCTATCCTACATTGCCACTGCATGTTCCCTGACCTCCCCATGCTGACCACCCCGCGGAGCTTTTCTCCATCCTACATTGCCACTCACTGCCTATCCTAAATCAGACCCTCCGATTCACACCACACCATGATGTTTTTCTCACTCCTACTAGTGAATGTAATGTAACACACACCCATACAATGCGCACCACCCCGTTATGATTTTCTCACTCCTACTAGTGAATGTAATGTAACACACACCCATACAATGCGCACCACCCGTGATGTTTTTCTCACTCCTACTAGTGAATGTAATGTAACACACACCCATGCAATGCACACCACCCCGCAATGTTTTTCAGAAACCTATCCTACATTGCCACTGCATGTTCCCTGACCTCCCCATGCTGACCACCCCGCGGAGCTTTTCTCCATCCTACATTGCCACTCACTGCCTATCCTAAATCAGACCCTCCGATTCACACCACCCCATGATGTTTTTCTCACTCCTACTAGTGAATGTAATGTAACACACACCCATACAATGCGCACCACCCCGTGATGTTTTTCTCACTCCTACTAATGAATGTAATGTAACACACACCCATACAATGCGCACCACCCCGTGATGTTTTTCTCACTCCTACTAGTGAATGTAATGTAACACACACCCATACAATGCGCACCACCCCGCGATGTTTTTCAGAAACCTATCCTACATTGCCACTGCTTGTTCCCTGACCTCCCAATGCTGACCACCCCGCTGTGCTTTTCTCCATCCTACATTGCCACTCACTGCCTATCCTAATTCAGACCCTTCGATTCACACCACCCCATGATGTTTTTTTCACTCCTACTAGTGAATGTAATGTAACACACACCCATACAATGCGCACCATCCCGTGATGTTTTTCAGAGCCATATACTACATTGCCACTGCATGTACCCTGACCTCCCCATGCTGACCACTTCGCGGTGCTTTTCTCCATCCTACATTGCCACTCACTGCCTATCCTAATTCAGACTCTCCGATTCACACCACCCCCTGATGTTTTTCTCACTCCTAGTAGTGAATGTAATGTAACACACACCCATACAATGCACACCACCCCGTGATGTTTTTCTCACTCCTAGTAGTGAATGTAATGTAACACACACCCATGCAATGCGCACCACCCCGTAATGTTTATCTCACTCCTACTAGTAAATGTAATGTAACACACACACATACAATGCGCACCACCCCGCGATGTTTTTCAGAAACCTAACCTACATTGCCATTGCATGTTCCCTGACCTCCCCATGCTGACCACCCCGCGGTGCTTTTCTCCATCCTACAATGCCACTCACTGCCTATCCTAATTCAGACCCTCCGATTCACACCACCCCGTGATGTTTTTCTCACTCCTACTAGTGAATGTAATGTAACACACACCCATACAATTCGCACCACCCCGTGATGTTTTTCTCACTCCTACTAGTGAATGTAATGTAACACACACCCATACAATGCGCACCACCCCGCGATGTTTTTCAGAAACCTATCCTACATTGCCACTGCATGTTCCCTGACCTCCCCATGCTGACCACCCCGCGGTGTTTTCTCCATCCTACATTGCCACTCACTGCCTATCATAATTCAGACCCACCGATTCACACCACCCCGTGATGTTTTTCTCACTCCTACTAGTGAATGTAATGTAACACACACTCACAAAATTCGCACCACCCCGTGATGTTTTTCTCACTCCTACTAGTGAATGTAATGTAACACATACCCAAACAATGCGCACAACCCCGCGATGTTTTTCAGAAACCTATCCTACATTGCCACTGCATGTTCCCTGACCTCCCCATGCTGACCACCCCGCGGTGTTTTCTCCATCCTACATTGCCACTCAGTGCCTATCATAATTCAGACCCTCCGATTCACACCACCCCGAGATGTTTTTCTCACTCCTACTAATGAATGTAATGTAACACACACCCGTAGAATGCGCACCACCCCGTGATGTTTTTCTCACTCCTACTAGTGAATGTAATGTAACACACACCCGTACAATGCGCACCACCCCGTGATGTTTTTCTCACTCCTACTAGTGAATGTAATGTAACACACACCCATACAATGCGCACCACCCCGTGATGTTTTTCTCACTCCTACTAGTGAATGTAATGTAACACACACCCATACAATGCGCACCACCCCGTGATGTTTTTCTCACTCCTACTAGTGAATGTAATGTTACACACACCCATACAATGTGCACCACCCTGTGATGTTTTTCTCACTCCTACTAGTGAATGTAATGTAACACACACCCATACAATGCGCACCACCCCGTGATGATTTTCTCACTCCTACTAGTGAATGTAATGTAACACACACCCATACAATGCGTACCACCCCGTGATGTTTTTCTCTTTCCTACTAGTAAATGTAATGTAACACACACCCATGAAATGCACACCACCCTGCAATGTTTTTCAGAAACCTATCCTACATTGCCACTGCATGTTCCCTGACCTCCACATGCTGACCACCCCGCGGTGCTTTTCTCCATCCTACATTGCCACTCACTGCCTATCCTAATTCAGACCCTCCGATTCACACCACCCCGTGATGTTTTTCTCACTCCTACTAGTGAATGTAATGTAACTCACACCCATACAATGCGCACCACCCCGCGATGTTTTTCAGAAACCTATCCTACATTGCAACTGCTTGTTCCCTGACCTCCACATGCTGACCACCCCGCTGTGCTTTTCTGCATCCTACATTGCCACTCACTGCCTATCCTAATTCAGACCCTCCGATTCACACCACCCCGTGATGTTTTTCTCACTCCTAGTAGTGAATGTAATGTAAAACACACCCATACAATGCGCACCACCCCGTGACGTTTTTCTCACTCCTAGTAGTGAATGTAATGTAACACATACCCATGCAATGCCCACCACCCCGTGATGTTTTTCTCACTCCTACTAGTGAATGTAATGTAACACACACCCATACATGCGCACCACCCCGTGATGTTTTTCAGAAACCTATCCTACATTGCCACTGCATCTTCCCTGACCTCCCCATGCTGACAACCCCGCGTTGTTTTCTCCATCCTACATTGCCACTCACTGCCTATCCTAATTCAGACCCTCCGATTCACACCACCCCGTGATGTTTTTCTCACTCCTACTAGTGAATGTAATGTAACACACACCCATACAATGCGCAGCACCCCGTGATGTTTTTCGCACTCCTACTAGTGAATGTAATGTAACACACACCCATAAAATGCGCACCACCCCGTGATGTTTTTCTCACTTCTACTAGTGAATGTAATGTTACACACACCCATACAATGCGCACCACCCCGTGATGATTTTCTCACTCCTACTAGTGAATGTAATGTAACACACACCCATACAATGCGCTCCCCACCGTGATGTTTTTCTCACTCCTACTAGTGAATGTAATGTAACACACACCCATACAATGCGCACCACCCCGTGATGATTTTCTCACTCCTCCTAGTGAATGTAATGTAACACACACCCATACAATGCGCTCCACCCCGTGATGTTTTTCTCAGTCCTACTAGTGAATGCAATGTAACACACACCCAAGCAATGCACACCACCCCGCAATATTTTTTCAGAAACCTATCCTACATTGCCACTTCATGTTCCCTGACCTCCCCATGCTCACCACCCCGCGGTGCTTTTCTCCATCCTACATTGCCACTCACTGCCTAGCCTAATTCAGACCCTCCGATTCACACCACCCCATGATGTTTTTGTCACTCCTACTAGTGAATGTAATGTAACACACACCCATACAATGCGCACCACCCCGTGATGTTTTTCTCACTCCTACTAGTGAATGTAATGTAACACACACCAATACAATGCGCACCACCCCGTGATGTTTTTCAGAAACCTATCTTACATTGCCACTGCTTGTTCCCTGACCTCCCCATGCTGACCACCCCGCTGTGCTTTTCTCCATCCTACATTGCCACTCACTGCCTATCCTAATTCAGACCCTCCGATTCACACAACCCCATGATGTTTTTCTCACTCCTACTAGTGAATGTAATGTAACACACACCCATACAATGCGCACCACCCCGCGATGTTTTTCAGAAACCTATCCTACATTGCCACTGCATGTACCCTGACCTCCCCATGCTGACCACCTAGTGGTGCTTTTCTCCATCCTACATTGACACTCATTGCCTATCCTAATTCAGGCTCTCCGATTCACACCACCCCCTGATGTTTTTCTCACTCCTAGTAGTGAATGTAATGTAACACACACCCATACAATGCGCACCACCCCGTGATGTTTTTCTCACTCCTACTAGTGAATGTAATGTTACACACACCCATACAATGCGCACCACCCCGCGATGATTTTCAGAAACCTATCCTACATTGCCACTGCATGTACCCTGACCTCCTCATGCTGACCACCTTGCGGTGCTTTTCTCCATCCTACATTGCCACTCACAGCCTATCCTAATTCAGACTCTCCGATTCACACCACCCCCTGATGTTTTTCTCACTCCTAGTAGTGAATGTAATGTAACACACACCCATACAATGCGCACCACCCCGTGATGTTTTTCTCACTCCTAGTAGTGAATGTAATGTAACACACACCCATGCAACGCGCACCACCCCGTGAGGTTTTTCTCACTCCTACTAGTGAATGTAATGTAACACACACCCATACAATGCGCACCACCCCGCGATGTTTTTCAGCAACCTATCCTACATTGCCACTGCATGTTCCCTGACCTCCCCATGCTGACCACCCCGCGGTGTTTTCTCCATCCTACATTGCCACTCACTGCCTATCCTAATTCAGACCCTCCAATTCACACCACCCCGTGATGTTTTTCTCACTCCTACTAGTGAATGTAATGTAACACACACCCATACAATGCGCAGCACCCCGTGATGTTTTTCGCACTCCTACTGGTGAATGTAATGTAACACACACCCATACAATGCGCACCACCCCGTGATGTGTTTCTCACTCCTACTAGTGAATGTAATGTAACACTCACCCATACAATGCGCACCACCCCGTGATGATTTTCTCACTCCTACTAGTGAATGTAATGTAACACACACCCATAAAATGCGCTCCACCCCGTGATGTTTTTCTCAGTCCTACTAGTGAATGCAATGTAACACACACCCATGCAATGCACACCACCCCGCAATGATTTTTCAGAAACCTATCCTACATTGCCACTGCATGTTCCCTGACCTCCCGATGCTGACCACCCCGCGGTGCTTTTCTCCATCCTACATTTCCTCTCACTGCCTATCCTAATTCAGACCCTCCGATTCACACCACCCCATGATGTTTTTGTCACTCCTACTAGTGAATGTAATGTAACACACAACCATACAATGCGCACCACCCCGTGATGTTTTTCTCACTCCTACTAGTGAATGTAATGTAACACACACCAATACAATGCGCACCACCCCGTGATGTTTTTCAGAAACCTATCTTACATTGCCACTGCTTGTTCCCTGACCTCCCCATGCTGACCACACCGCTGGGCTTTTCTCCATCCTACATTGCCACTCACTGCCTATCCTAATTCAGACCCTCCGATTCACACCACCCCATGATGTTTTTCTCACTCCTACTAGTGAATGTAATGTAACAAACACCCATACAATGCGCACCACCCCGCGATGTTTTTCAGAAACGTATCCTACATTGCCACTGCATGTACCCTGACCTCCCCATGCTGACCACCTCGTGGTGCTTTTCTCCATCCTACATTGCCACTCACTGCCTATCCTAATTCAGGCTCTCCGATTCACACCACCCCCTGATGTTTTTCTCACTCCTAGTAGTGAATGTAATGTAACACACACCCATACAATGCGCACCACCCCGTGATGTTTTTCTCACTCCTACTAGTGAATGTAATGTTACACACACCCATACAATGCGCACCACCCCGCGATGATTTTCAGAAACCTATCCTACATTGCCACTGCATGTACCCTGACCTCCTCATGCTGACCACCTCGCGGTGCTTTTCTCCATCCTGCATTGCCACTCACTGCCTATCCTAATTCAGGCTCTCCGATTCACACCACCCCCTGATGTTTTTCTCACTCCTAGTAGTAAATGTAATGTAACACACACCCATACAATGCGCACCACCCCGTGATGGTTTTCTCACTCCTACTAGTGAATGTAATGTTACACACACCCATACAATGCGCACCACCCCGCGATGATTTTCAGAAACCTATCCTACATTGCCACTGCATGTACCCTGACCTCCTCATGCTGACCACCTCGCGGTGCTTTTCTCCATCCTACATTGCCACTCACTGCCTATCCTAATTCAGACTCTCCGATTCACATCACCCCCTGATGTTTTTCTCACTCCTAGTAGTGAATGTAATGTAACACACACCCATACAATGCGCACCACCCCGTGATGTTTTTCTCACTCCTAGTAGTGAATGTAATGTAACACACACCCATGCAATGCGCACCACCCCGTGAGGTTTTTCTCACTCCTACTAGTGAATGTAATGTAACACACACCCATACAATGCGCACCACCCCGCGATGTTTTTCAGAAACCTATCCTACATTGCCACTGCTTGTTCCCTGACCTCCCAATGCTGACCACCCGCTGTGCTTTTCTCCATCCTACATTGCCACTCACTGCCTATCCTAATTCAGACCCTCCGATTCACACCACCCCATGATGTTTTTTTCACTCCTACTAGTGAATGTAATGTAACACACACCCATACAATGCACACCACCCCGTGATGTTTTTCTCACTCCTAGTAGTGAATGTAATGTAACACACACCCATGCAATGCGCACCACCCCGTAATGTTTATCTCACTCCTACTAGTAAATGTAATGTAACACACACACATACAATGCGCACCACCCCGCGATGTTTTTCAGAAACCTAACCTACCTTGCCATTGCATGTTCCCTGACATCCCCATGCTGACCACCCCGCGGTGCTTTTCTCCATCCTACAATGCCACTCACTGCCTATCCTAATTCAGACCCTCCGATTCACACCACCCCGTGATGTTTTTCTCACTCCTACTAGTGTATGTAATGTAACACACACCCATACAATTCGCACCACCCCGTGATGTTTTTCTCACTCCTACTAGTGAATGTAATGTAACACACACCCATACAATGCGCACCACCCCGCGATGTTTTTCAGAAACCTATCCTACATTGCCACTGCATGTTCCCTGACCTCCCCATGCTGACCACCCCGCGGTGTTTTCTCCATCCTACATTGCCACTCACTGCCTATCATAATTCAGAACCACCGATTCACACCACCCCGTGATGTTTTTCTCACTCCTACTAGTGAATGTAATGTAACACACACTCACAAAATTCGCACCACCCCGTGATGTTTTTCTCACTCCTACTAGTGAATGTAATGTAACACATACCCAAACAATGCGCACAACCCCGCGATGTTTTTCAGAAACCTATCCTACATTGCCACTGCATGTTCCCTGACCTCCCCATGCTGACCACCCCGCGGTGTTTTCTCCATCCTACATTGCCCCTCAGTGCCTATCATAATTCAGACCCTCCGATTCACACCACCCCGAGATGTTTTTCTCACTCCTACTAATGAATGTAATGTAACACACACCCGTAGAATGCGCACCACCCCGTGATGTTTTTCTCACTCCTACTAGTGAATGTAATGTAACACACACCCGTACAATGCGCACCACCCCGTGATGTTTTTCTCACTCCTACTAGTGAATGTAATGTAACACACACCCATACAATGCGCACCACCCCGTGATGTTTTTCTCACTCCTACTAGTGAATGTAATGTAACACACACCCATACAATGCGCACAACCCCGTGATGTTTTTCTCACTCCTACTAGTGAATGTAATGTTACACACACCCATACAATGCGCACCACCCTGTGATGTTTTTCTCACTCCTACTAGTGAATGTAATGTAACACACACCCATATAATGCGCACCACCCCGTGATGATTTTCTCACTCCTACTAGTGAATGTAATGTAACACACACCCATACAATGCGTACCACCCCGTGATGTTTTTCTCTCTCCTACTAGTGAATGTAATGTAACACACACCCATGAAATGCACACCACCCTGCAATGTTTTTCAGAAACCTATCCTACATTGCCACTGCATGTTCCCTGATCTCCCCATGCTGACCACCCCGCGGTGCTTTTCTCCATCCTACATTGCCACTCACTGCCTATCCTAATTCAGACCCTCCGATTCACACCACCCCGTGATGTTTTTCTCACTGCTACTAGTGAATGTAATGTAACACACACCCATACAATTCGCACCACCCCGTGATATTTTTCAGAAACCTATCCTACATTGCCACTGCATGTACCCTGACCTCCCCATGCTGACAACCTCGCGGTGCTTTTCTCCATCCTACATTGCCACTCACTGCCTATCCTAATTCAGACTCTCCGATGCACACCACCCCGTGATGTTTTTCTCACTCCTAGTAGTGAATGTAATGTAAAACACACCCATACAATGCGCACCACCCCGTGACGTTTTTCTCACTCCTAGTATTGAATGTAATGTAACACATACCCATGCAATGCGCACCACCCCGTGATGTTTTTCTCACTCCTACTAGTGAATGTAATGTAACACACACCCATACAATGCGCACCACCCCGTGATGTTTTTCAGAAACCTAACCTACATTGCCACTGCATCTTCCCTGACCTCCCCATGCTGACCACCCCGCGGTGTTTTCTCCATCCTACATTGCCACTCACTGCCTATCCTAATTCAGACCCTCCGATTCACACCACCCCGTGATGTTTTTCTCACTCCTACTAGTGAATGTAATGTAACACACACCCATACAATGCGCACCACCCCGTGATGTTTTTCAGAAACCTAACCTACATTGCCACTGCATCTTCCCTGACCTCCCCATGCTGACCACCCCGCGGTGTTTTCTCCATCCTACATTGCCACTCACTGCCTATCCTAATTCAGACCCTCCGATTCACACCACCCCGTGATGTTTTTCTCACTCGTACTAGTGAATGTAATGTAACACACACCCATACAATGCGCAGCACCCCGTGATGTTTTTCGCACTCCTACTAGTGAATGTAATGTAACACACACCCATACAATGCGCACCACCCCGTGATGATTTTCTCACTCCTACTAGTGAATGTAATGTAACACACACCCATACAATGCGCTCCACACTGTGATGTTTTTCTCACTCCTACTAGTGAATGTAATGTAACACACACCCATACAATGCGCACCACCCCGTGATGATTTTCTCACTCCTCCTAGTGAATGTAATGTAACACACACCCATACAATGCGCTCCACCACGTGATGTTTTTCTCAGTCCTACTAGTGAATGCAATGTAACACACACCCAAGCAATGCACACCACCCCGCAATGTTTTTTCAGAAACCTATCCTACATTGCCACTGCATGTTCCCTGACCTCCCCATGCTCACCACCCCGCGGTGCTTTTCTCCATCATACATTGCGACTCACTGCCTATCCTAATTCAGACACTCCGATTCACACCACCCCATGATGTTTTTGTCACTCCTACTAGTGAATGTAATGTAACACACACCCATAAAATGCGCACCACCCCGTGATGTTTTTCTCACTCCTACTAGTGAATGTAATGTAACACACACCAATACAATGCGCACCACCCCGTGATGTTTTTCAGAAACCTATCTTACATTGCCACTGCTTGTTCCCTGACCTCCCCATGCTGACCACCCCGCTGTGCTTTTCTCCATCCTACATTGCCACTCACTGCCTATCCTAATTCAGACCCTTCGATTCACACCACCCCATGATGTTTTTCTCACTCCTACTAGTGAATGTAATGTAACACACACCCATACAATGCGCACCACCCCGCGATGTTTTTCAGAAACCTATCCTACATTGCCACTGCATGTACCCTGACCTCCCCATGCTGACCACCTCGTGGTGCTTTTCTCCATCCTACATTGCCACTCACTGCCTATCCTAATTCAGGCTCTCCGATTCACACCACCCCCTGATGTTTTTCTCACTCCTAGTAGTGAATGTAATGTAACACACACCCATACAATGCGCACCACCCCGTGATGTTTTTCTCACTCCTACTAGTGAATGTAATGTTACACACACCCATACAATGCGCACCACCCCGCGATGATTTTCAGAAACCTATCCTACATTGCCACTGCTTGTACCCTGACCTCCTCATGCTGACCACCTCGCGGTGCTTTTCTCCATCCTACATTGCCACTCACTGCCTATCCTAATTCAGACTCTCCGATTCACACCACCCCCTGATGTTTTTCTCACTCCTAGTAGTGAATGTAATGTAACACACACCCATACAATGCGCACCACCCCGTGATGTTTTTCTCACTCCTAGTAGTGAATGTAATGTAACACACACCCAAGCAATGCGCACCACCCCGTGAGGTTTTTCTCACTCCTACTAGTGAATGTAATGTAACACACACCCATACAATGCGCACCACCCCGCGATGTTTTTCAGAAACCTATCCTACATTGCCAATGCATGTTCCCTGACCTCCCCATGCTGACCACACCGCGGTGCTTTTCTCCATCCTACATTGCCACTCACTGCCTATCCTAATTCAGACCCTCGAATTCACACCACCCCGTGATGTTTTTCTCACTCATACTAGTGAATGTAATGTAACGGCCACCCATACAATTAGCACCGCCCCGTGATGTTTTTCAGAAACCTATCCTACATTGCCACTGCATGTACCCTGACCTCACCATGCTGACCACCTCGCGGTGCTTTTCTCCATCCTACATTGCCACTCACTGCCTATCCTAATTCAGACTCTCTGATTCACACCACCCCGTGATGTTTTTCTCACTCCTAGTAGTGAATGTAATGTAACACACACCCATACAATGCGCACCACCCCGTGATGTTTTTCTCACTCCTAGTAGTGAATGTAATGTAACACACACCCATGCAATGCGCACCACCCCGTAATGTTTATCTCACTCCTACTAGTAAATGTAATGTAACACACACCCATACAATGCGCAGCACAATGTGATGTTTTTCTCACTCCTACTAGTGAATGTAATGTAACACACACCCATACAATGCGCACCACCCCGGGATGATTTTCTCACTCCTACTAGTGAATGTAATGTAACACACACCCATACAATGCGAACCACCCCGTGATGATTTTCTCACTCCTACTAGTGAATGTAATGTAACACACACCCAAACAATGCGCACCACCCCGCGATGTTTTTCAGAAACCTATCCTACATTGCCACTGCATGTTCCCTGACCTCCCCATAATGACCACCCCGCGGTGTTTTCTCCATCCTACATTGCCACTCAGTGCCTATCATAATTCAGACCCTCCGATTCACACCACCCCGAGATGTTTTTCTCACTCCTACTAGTGAATGTAATGTAACACACACCCGTAGAATGCGCACCCCCCCGTGATGTTTTTCTCACTCCTACTAGTGAATGTAATGTAACACACACCCGTACAATGCGCACCACCCCGTGATGTTTTTCTCACTCCTACTAGTGAATGTAATGTAACACACACCCATACAATGCGCACCACCCTGTGATGTTTTTCTCACTCCTACTAGTGAATGTAATGTAACACACACCCATACAATGCGCACCACACCGTGATGATTTTCTCACTCCTACTAGTGAATGTAATGTAACACACACCCATACAATGCGTACCACCCCGTGATGTTTTTCTCTCTCCTACTAGTGAATGTAATGTAACACACACCCAGGAAATGCACACCACCCTGCAATGTTTTTCAGAAACCTATCCTACATTGTCACTGCATGTTCCCTGACCTCCCCACGCTGACCACCCCGCGGTGCTTTTCTCCATCCTACATTGCCACTCACTGCCTATCCTAATTCAGACCTTCCGATTCACACCACCCTGTGATGTTTTTCTCACTGCTACTAGTGAATGTAATGTAACACACACCCATACAATTCGCACCACCCCGTGATGTTTTTCAGAAACCTATCCTACATTGCCACTGCATGTACCCTGACCTCCCAATGCTGACCACCTCGCGGTGCTTTTCTCCATCCTACAATGCCACTCACTGCCTATCCTAATTCAGATTCTCCGATGCACACCACCCCGTGATGATTTTCTCACTCCTAGTAGTGAATGTAATGTAACACACACCCATACAATGCGCACCACCCCGTGATGTTTTTCTCACTCCTAGTAGTGAATGTAATGTAACACACACCCATGCAATGCGCACCACCCCGTGATGTTTTTCTCACTCCTACTAGTGAATGTAATGTAACACACGCCCTTACAATGCGCACCACCCCGTGATGTTTTTCAGAAACCTATCCTACATTGCCACTGCATGTTCACTGACCTCCCCATGCTGACCACCCCGCGGCGTTTTCTCCATCCTATATTGCCACTCACTGCCTATCCTAATTCAGACCCTCCAATTCACACCACCCCGTGAGGTTTTTCTCACTCCTACTAGTGAATGTAATGTACCACACACCCATACAATGCGCAGCACCCCGTGATGTTTTTCGCACTCCTACTAGTGAATGCAATGTAACACACACCCATACAATGCGCACCACCCCGTGATGTTTTTCTCACTTCTACTAGTGAATGTAATGTTACACACACCCATACAATGCGCACCACGCCGTGATGTTTTTCTCACTTCTACTAGTGAATGTAATGTAACACACACCCATACAATGCGCACCACCCCGTGATGATTTTCTCACTCCTACTAGTGAATGTAATGTAACACACACCCATACAATGCGCTCCAGCCCGTGATGTTTTTCTCAGTCCTACTAGTGAATGCAATGTAACACACACCCATGCAATGCACACCACCCCGCAATGTTTTTTCAGAAACCTATCCTACATTGCCACTGCATGTTCCCTGACCTCCCCATGCTGACCACCCCGCGGTGCTTTTCTCCATCCTACATTGCCACTCACTGCCTATCCTAATTCAGACCCTCCGATTCACACCACCCCATGATGTTTTTGTCACTCCTACTAGTGAATGTAATGTAACACACAACCATACAATGCGCACCACCCCGTGATGTTTTTCTCACTCCTACTAGTGAATGTAATGTAACACACACCAATACAATGCGCACCACCCCGTGATGTTTTTCAGAAACCTATCTTACATTGCCACTGCTTGTTCCCTGACCTCCCCATGCTGACCACCCCGCTGTGCTTTTCTCCATCCTACATTGCCACTCACTGCCTATCCTAATTCAGACCCTCCGATTCACACCACCCCATGATGTTTTTCTCACTCCTACTAGTGAATGTAATGTAACACACACCCATACAATGCGCACCACCCCGCGATGTTTTTCAGAAACCTATCCTACATTGCCACTGCATGTACCCTGACCTCCCCATGCTGACCACCTCGTGGTGCTTTTCTCCATCCTACATTGCCACTCACTGCCTATCCTAATTCAGGCTCTCCGATTCACACCACCCCCTGATGTTTTTCTCACTCCTAGTAGTGAATGTAATGTAACACACACCCATGCAATGCGCACCACCCGGTGATGTTTTTCTCACTCCTACTACTGAATGTAATGTTACACACACCCATACAATGCGCACCACCCCGCGATTATTTTCAGAAACCTATCCTACATTGCCACTGCATGTACCCTGACCTCCCCATGCTGACCACCTCGCGGTGCTTTTCTCCATCCTACATTGCCACTCACTGCCTATCCTAATTCAGCCTCTCCGATTCACACCACCCCCTGATGTTTTTCTCACTCCTAGTA
The DNA here is from genome assembly GCF_034190915.1 of Cavia porcellus. Lineage (NCBI taxonomy): Eukaryota > Metazoa > Chordata > Mammalia > Rodentia > Caviidae > Cavia > Cavia porcellus. The sequence continues at coordinate 301,344 of NW_026947491.1, forward strand.
GTGAATGTAATGTAACACACACCCATACAAGGCTCACCACCCCGTGATGTATTTCTCACTCCTAGTAGTGAATGTAATGTAACACACACCCATGCAATGCGCACCACCCCGTGAGGTTTTTCTCACTCCTACTAGTGAATGTAATGTAACACACACATACAATGCGCACCACCCCGCGATGTTTTTCAGAAACCTATCCTACATTGCCACTGCATGTTCCCTGACCTCCCCATGCTGACCACACTGCGGTGCTTTTCTCCATCCTACATTGCCACTCACTGCCATTCCTAATTCAGACTCTCTGATTCACACCACCCCGTGATGTTTTTCTCACTCCTAGTAGTGAATGTAATGTAACACAAACCCATACAATGCGCACCACCCCGTGATGTTTTTCTCACTCCTAGTAGTGAATGTAATGTAACACACACCCATGCAATGCGCACCACCCCGTGATGTTTTTCTCACTCCTACTAGTGAATGTAATGTTACACACACCCATACAATGCGCACCACCCTGTGATGATTTTCTCACTCCTACTAGTGAATGTAATGTAACACACACCCATACAATGCGCACCACCCCGTGATGATTTTCTCACTCCTACTAGTGAATGTAATGTAACACACACCCATACAATGCGCAGCACCCCGTGATGTTTTTCACACTCCTACTAGTGAATGTAATGTAACACACACCCATACAATGCGCACCACCCTGTGATGTTTTTCTCACTTCTACTAGTGAATGTAATGTTACACACACCCATACAATGCGCACCACCCCGTGATGATTTTCTCACTCCTACTAGTGAATGTAATGTAGCACACACCCATACAATGCGCTCCACACCGTGATGTTTTTCTCACTCCTACTAGTGAATGTAATGTAACACACACCCATACAATGCGCACCACCCCGTGATGATTTTCTCACTCCTCCTAGTGAAGGTAATGTAACACACACCCATACAATGCGCTCCACCCCGTGATGTTTTTCTCAGTCCTACTAGTGAATGCAATGTAACACACACCCAAGCAATGCACACCACCCCGCATTGTTTTTTCAGAAACCTATCCTACATTGCCACTGCATGTTCCCTGACCTCCCCATGCTGACCACCCCGCAGTGCTTTTCTCCATCCTACATTGCCACTCACTGCCTATCCTAATTCAGACCCTCCGATTCACACCACCCAATGATGTTTTTGTCACTCCTACTAGTGAATGTAATGTAACACACACCCATACAATGCGCACCACCCCGTGATGTTTTTCTCACTCCTACTAGTGAATGTAATGTAACACACACCAATACAATGCGCACCACCCCGTGATGTTTTTCAGAAACCTATCTTACATTGCCACTGCTTGTTCCCTGACCTCCCCATGCTGACCACCCCGCTGTGCTTTTCTCCATCCTACATTGCCACTCACTGCCTATCCTAATTCAGACCCTCCGATTCACACCACCCCATGATGTTTTTCTCACTCCTACTAGTGAATGTAATGTAACACACACCCATACAATGCGCACCACCCCGCGATGTTTTTCAGAAACCTATCCTGCATTGCCACTGCATGTACCCTGACCTCCCCATGCTGACCACCTCGTGGTGCTTTTCTCCATCCTACATTGCCACTCACTGCCTATCCTAATTCAGGCTCTCCGATTCACACCACCCCGTGATGTTTTTCTCACTCCTAGTAGTGAATGTAATGTAACACACACCCATACAATGCGCACCACCCCGTGATGCTTTTCTCACTCCTACTAGTGAATGTAATGTTACACACACCCATACAATGCGCACCACCCCGCGATGATTTTCAGAAACCTATCCTACATTGCCACTGCATGTACCCTGACCTCCCCATGCTGACCACCTCGCGGTGATTTCTCCATCCTACATTGCCACTCACTGCCTATCCTAATTCAGACTCTCCGAATCACACCACCCCCTGATGTTTTTCTCACTCCTAGTAGTGAATGTAATGTAACACACACCCATACAATGCGCACCACCCCGTGATGTTTTTCTCACTCCTAGTAGTGAATGTAATGTAACACACACCCATGCAATGCACACCACCCCGTGAGGTTTTTCTCACTCCTACTAGTGAATGTAATGTAACACACACCCATACAATGCGCACCACCCCGCGATGTTTTTTAGAAACGTATCCTACATTGCCACTGCATGTTCCCTGACCTCCCCATGCTGACCACCCCGCGGTTCTTTTCTCCAACCTACATTGCCACTCACTGCCTAATCCTAATTCAGACCCTCCGATTCACACCACCCCATGATGTTTTTCTCACTCCTAGTAGTGAATGTAATGTAACACACACCCATGCAATGCGCACCACCCCGTGATGTTTTTCTCACTCCTACTAGTGAATGTAATGTAACACACACCCATGCAATGCACACCACCCCGCAATGTTTTTCAGAAACCTATCCTACATTGCCACTGCATGTACCCTGACCTCCCCATGCTGACCACTTCGCGGTGCTTTTCTCCATCCTACATTGCCACTCACTGCCTATCCTAATTCAGACTCTCCGATTCACACCACCCCCTGATGTTTTTCTCACTCCTAGTAGTGAATGTAATGTAACACACACCCATACAATGCACACCACCCCGTGATGTTTTTCTCACTCCTAGTAGTGAATGTAATGTAACACACACCCATGCAATGCGCACCACCCCGTAATGTTTATCTCACTCCTACTAGTAAATGTAATGTAACACACACACATACAATGCGCACCACCCCGCGATGTTTTTCAGAAACCTAACCTACATTGCCATTGCATGTTCCCTGACCTCCCCATGCTGACCACCCCGCGGTGCTTTTCTCCATCCTACAATGCCACTCACTGCCTATCCTAATTCAGACCCTCCGATTCACACCACCCCGTGATGTTTTTCTCACTCCTACTAGTGAATGTAATGTAACACACACCCATACAATTCGCACCACCCCGTGATGTTTTTCTCACTCCTACTAGTGAATGTAATGTAACACACACCCATACAATGCGCACCACCCCGCGATGTTTTTCAGAAACCTATCCTACATTGCCACTGCATGTTCCCTGACCTCCCCATGCTGACCACCCCGCGGTGTTTTCTCCATCCTACATTGCCACTCACTGCCTATCATAATTCAGACCCACCGATTCACACCACCCCGTGATGTTTTTCTCACTCCTACTAGTGAATGTAATGTAACACACACTCACAAAATTCGCACCACCCCGTGATGTTTTTCTCACTCCTACTAGTGAATGTAATGTAACACATACCCAAACAATGCGCACAACCCCGCGATGTTTTTCAGAAACCTATCCTACATTGCCACTGCATGTTCCCTGACCTCCCCATGCTGACCACCACGCGGTGTTTTCTCCATCCTACATTGCCACTCAGTGCCTATCATAATTCAGACCCTCCGATTCACACCACCCCGAGATGTTTTTCTCACTCCTACTAGTGAATGTAATGTAACACACACCCGTACAATGCGCACCACCCCGTGATGTTTTTCTCACTCCTACTAGTGAATGTAATGTAACACACACCCATACAATGCGCACAACCCCGTGATGTTTTTCTCACTCCTACTAGTGAATGTAATGTTACACACACCCATACAATGCGCACCACCCTGTGATGTTTTTCTCACTCCTACTAGTGAATGTAATGTAACACACACCCATACAATGCGCACCACCCCGTGATGATTTTCTCACTCCTACTAGTGAATGTAATGTAACACACACCCATACAATGCGCACAACCCCGTGATGTTTTTCTCTCTCCTACTAGTGAATGTAATGTAACACACACCCATGAAATGCACACCACCCTGCAATGTTGTTCAGAAACCTATCCTACATTGCCACTGCATGTTCCCTGACCTCCCCATGCTGACCACCCGGCGGTGCTTTTCTCCATCCTACATTGCCACTCACTGCCTATCCTAATTCAGACCCTCCGATTCACACCACCCCGTGATGTTTTTCTCACTCCTACTAGTGAATGTAATGTAACTCACACCCATACAATGCGCACCACCCCGCGATGTTTTTCAGAAACCTATCCTACATTGCAACAGCTTGTTCCCTGACATCCACATGCTGACCACCCCGCTGTGCTTTTCTGCATCCTACATTGCCACTCACTGCCTATCCTAATTCAGACCCTCCGATTCACACCACCCCGTGATGTTTTTCTCACTGCTACTAGTGAATGTAATGTAACACACACCCATACAATTCGCACCACCCCGTGATATTTTTCAGAAACCTATCCTACATTGCCACTGCATGTACCCTGACCTCCCCATGCTGACCACCTCGCGGTGCTTTTCTCCATCCTACATTGCCACTCACTGCCTATCCTAATTCAGACTCTCCGATGCACACCACCCCGTGATGTTTTTCTCACTCCTAGTAGTGAATGTAATGTAAAACACACCCATACAATGCGCACCACCCCGTGACGTTTTTCTCACTCCTAGTAGTGAATGTAATGTAACGCATACCCATGCAATGCGCACCACCCCGTGATGTTTTTCTCACTCCTACTAGTGAATGTAATGTAACACACACCCATACAATGCGCACCACCCCGTGATGTTTTTCAGAAACCTAACCTACATTGCCACTGCATCTTCCCTGACCTCCCCATGCTGACCACCGCGCGGTGTTTTCTCCATCCTACATTGCCACTCACTGCCTATCCTAATTCAGACCCTCCGATTCACACCACCCCGTGATGTTTTTCTCACTCCTACTAGTGAATGTAATGTAACACACACCCATACAATGCGCAGCACCCCGTGATGTTTTTCGCACTCCTACTAGTGAATGTAATGTAACACACACCCATACAATGCGCACCACCCCGTGATGTATTTCTCACTTCTACTAGTGAATGTAATGTTACACACACCCATACAATGCGCACCACCCCGTGATGGTTTTCTCACTCCTACTAGTGAATGTAATGTAACACACACCCATACAATGCGCTCCACACCGTGATGTTTTTCTCACTCCTACTAGTGAATGTAATGTAACACACACCCATACAATGCGCACCACCCCGTGATGATTTTCTCACTCCTCCTAGTGAAGGTAATGTAACACACACCCATACAATGCGCTCCACCCCGTGATGTTTTTCTCAGTCCTACTAGTGAATGCAATGTAACACACACCCAAGCAATGCACACCACCCCGCAATGTTTTTTCAGAAACCTATCCTACATTGCCACTGCATGTTCCCTGACCTCCCCATGCTGACCACCCCGCGGTGCTTTTCTCCATCCTACATTGCCACTCACTGCCTATCCTAATTCAGACCCTCCGATTCACACCACCCCATGATGTTTTTGTCACTCCTACTAGTGAATGTAATGTAACACACACCCATACAATGCGCACCACCCCGTGATGTTTTTCTCACTCCTACTAGTTCATGTAATGTAACACACACCAATACAATGCGCACCACCCCGTGATGTTTTTCAGAAACCTATCTTACATTGCCACTGCTTGTTCCCTGACCTCCCCATGCTGACCTCCCCGCTGTGCTTTTCTCCATCCTACATTGCCACTCACTGCCTATCCTAATTCAGACCCTCCGATTCACACCACCCCATGATGTTTTTCTCACTCCTACTAGTGAATGTAATGTAACACACACCCATACAATGCGCACCACCCCGCGATGTTTTTCAGAAACCTATCCTACATTGCCACTGCATGTACCCTGACCTCCCCATGCTGACCACCTCGTGGTGCTTTTCTCCATCCTACATTGCCACTCACTGCCCATCCTAATTCAGGCTCTCCAATTCACACCACCCCCTGATGTTTTTCTCACTCCTAGTAGTGAATGTAATGTAACACACACCCATACAATGCGCACCACCCGTGATGTTTTTCTCACTCCTACTAGTGAATGTAATGTTACACACACCCATACAATGCGCACCACCCCGCGATGATTTTCAGAAACCTATCCTACATTGCCACTGCATGTACCCTGACCTCCCCATGCTGACCACCTCGCGGTGCTTTTCTCCATCCTACATTGCCACTCACTGCCTATCCTAATTCAGACTCTCCGATTCACACTACCCCCTGATGTTTTTGTCACTCCTAGTAGTGAATGTAATGTAACACACACCCATACAATGCGCACCACCCCGTGATGTTTTTCTCACTCCTAGTAGTGAATGTAATGTAACACACACCCATGCAATGCGCACCACCCCGTGAGGTTTTTCTCACTCCTACTAGTGAATGTAATGTAACACACACCCATACAATGCGCACCACCCCGCGATGTTTTTTAGAAACCTATCCTACATTGCCACTGCATGTTCCCTGACCTCCCCATGCTGACCACCCCGCGGTTCTTTTCTCCAACCTACATTGCCACTCACTGCCTAATCCTAATTCAGACCCTCCGATTCACACCACCCCATGATGTTTTTCTCACTCCTAGTAGTGAATGTAATGTAACACACACCCATGCAATGCGCACCACCCCGTGATGTTTTTCTCACTCCTACTAGTGAATGTAATGTAACACACACCCATGCAATGCACACCACCCCGCAATGTTTTTCAGAAACCTATCCTACATTGCCACTGCATGTACCCTGACCTCCCCATGCTGACCACCTCGCGGTGCTTTTCTCCATCCTTCATTGCCACTCACTGCCTATCCTAATTCAGACCCTCCGATTCACACCACCCCATGATGTTTTTCTCACTCCTACTAGTGAATGTAATGTAACACACACCCATACAATGCGCACCACCCCGCGATGTTTTTCAGAAACCTATCCTACATTGCCACTGCATGTACCCTGACCTCCCCATGCTGACCACCTCGTGGTGCTTGTCTCCATCCTACATTGCCACTCACTGCCTATCCTAATTCAGGCTCTCCGATTCACACCACCCCCTGATGTTTTTCTCACTCCTAGTAGTGAATGTAATGTAACACACACCTATACAATGCGCACCACCCCGTGATGTTTTTCTCACTCCTACTACTGAATGTAATATTACACACACCCATACAATGCGCACCACCCCGCGATGATTTTCAGAAACCTATCCTACATTGCCACTGCATGTACCCTGACCTCCCCATGCTGACCACCTCGCGGTGCTTTTCTCCATCCTACAATGCCACTCACTGCCTATCCTAATTCAGACTCTCCGATTCACACCACCCCCTGATGTTTTTCTCACTCCTACTAGTGAATGTAATGTAACACACACCCATACAATGTGCACCACCCCGTGATGTTTTCTCACTCCTAGTAGTGAATGTAATGTAACACACACCCATGCAATGCGCACCACCCGGTGATGTTTTTCTCACTCCTACTAGTGAATGTAATGTTACACACACCCATACAAGGCGCACCACCCTGTGATGTTTTTCTCACTCCTACTAGTGAATGTAATGTAACACACACCCATACAATGCGCACCACCCTGTTATGATTTTCTCACTCCTACTAGTGAATGTAATGTAACACACACCCATACAATGCGCACCACCCCGTGATGTTTTTCTCACTCCTACTAGTGAATGTAATGTAACACACACCCATGCAATGCACACCACCCCGCAATGTTTTTCAGAAACCTATCCTACATTGCCACTGCATGTTCCCTGACCTCCCCATGCTGACCACCCCGCGGAGCTTTTCTCCATCCTACATTGCCACTCACTGCCTATCCTAAATCAGACCCTCCGATTCACACCACACCATGATGTTTTTCTCACTCCTACTAGTGAATGTAATGTAACACACACCCATACAATGCGCACCACCCCGTGATGTTTTTCTCACTCCTACTAATGAATGTAATGTAACACACACCCATACAATGCGCACCACCCCGTGATGTTTTTCTCACTCCTACTAGTGAATGTAATGTAACACACACCCATACAATGCGCACCACCCCGCGATGTTTTTCAGAAACCTATCCTACATTGCCACTGCTTGTTCCCTGACCTCCCAATGCTGACCACCCCGCTGTGCTTTTCTCCATCCTACATTGCCAATCACTGCCTATCCTAATTCAGACCCTCCGATTCACACCACCCCATGATGTTTTTCTCACTCCTAGTAGTGAATGAAATGTAACACACACCCATGCAATGCGCACCACCCCGTGATGTTTTTCTCACTCCTAGTAGTGAATGTAATGTTACACACACCCATACAAGGCACACTACCCTGTGATGTTTTTCTCACTCCTACTATTGAATGTAATGTAACAAACACCCATACAATGCGCACCACACCGTTATGATTTTCTCACTCCTACTAGTGAATGTAATGTAACACACACCCATACAATGCGCACCACCCCTTAAAGTTTTTCTCACTCCTACTAGTGAATGTAATGTAACACACACCCATGCAATGCACACCACCCCGCAATGTTTTTCAGAAACCTATCCTACATTGCCACTGCATGTTCCCTGACCTCCCCATGCTGACCACCCCGCGGAGCTTTTCTCCATCCTACATTGCCACTCACTGCCTATCCTAAATCAGACCCTCCGATTCACACCACCCCATGATGTTTTTCTCACTCCTACTAGTGAATGTAATGTAACACACACCCATACAATGCGCACCACCCCGTGATGTTTTTCTCACTCCTACTAATGAATGTAATGTAACACACACCCATACAATGCGCACCACCCCGTGATGTTTTTCTCACTCCTACTAGTGAATGTAATGTAACACACACCCATACAATGCGCACCACCCTGTGATGTTTTTCAGAAACCTATCCTACATTGCCACTGCTTGTTCCCTGACCTCCCAATGCTGACCACCCCGCTGTGCTTTTCTCCATCCTACATTGCCACTCACTGCCTATCCTAATTCAGACCCTCCGATTCACACCACCCCATGATGTTTTTTTCACTCCTACTAGTGAATGTAATGTAACACACACCCATACAATGCGCACCATCCCGCGATGTTTTTCAGAGCCCTATACTACATTGCCACTGCATGTACCCTGACCTCCACATGCTGACCACTTCGCGGTGCTTTTCTCCATCCTACATTGCCACTCACTGCCTATCCTAATTCAGACTCTCCGATTCACACCACCCCCTGATGTTTTTCTCACTCCTAGTAGTGAATGTAATGTAACACACACCCATACAATGCACACCACCCCGTGATGTTTTTCTCACTCCTAGTAGTGAATGTAATGTAACACACACCCATGCAATGCGCACCACCCCGTAATGTTTATCTCACTCCTACTAGTAAATGTAATGTAACACACACACATACAATGCGCACCACCCCGCGATGTTTTTCAGAAACCTAACCTACATTGCCATTGCATGTTCCCTGACCTCCCCATGCTGACCACCCCGCGGTGCTTTTCTCCATCCTACAATGCCACTCACTGCCTATCCTAATTCAGACCCTCCGATTCACACCACCCCGTGATGTTTTTCTCACTCCTACTAGTGAATGTAATTTAACACACACCCATACAATTCGCACCACCCCGTGATGTTTTTCTCACTCCTACTAGTGAATGTAATGTAACACACACCCATACAATGCGCACCACCCCGCGATGTTTTTCAGAAACCTATCCTACATTGCCACTGCATGTACCCTGACCTCCCCATGCTGACCACCTCGTGGTGCTTTTCTCCATCCTACATTGCCACTCACTGCCCATCCTAATTCAGGCTCTCCAATTCACACCACCCCCTGATGTTTTTCTCACTCCTAGTAGTGAATGTAATGTAACACACACCCATACAATGCGCACCACCCGTGATGTTTTTCTCACTCCTACTAGTGAATGTAATGTTACACACACCCATACAATGCGCACCACCCCGCGATGATTTTCAGAAACCTATCCTACATTGCCACTGCATGTACCCTGACCTCCCCATGCTGACCACCTCGCGGTGCTTTTCTCCATCCTACATTGCCACTCACTGCCTATCCTAATTCAGACTCTCCGATTCACACTACCCCCTGATGTTTTTGTCACTCCTAGTAGTGAATGTAATGTAACACACACCCATACAATGCGCACCACCCCGTGATGTTTTTCTCACTCCTAGTAGTGAATGTAATGTAACACACACCCATGCAATGCGCACCACCCCGTGAGGTTTTTCTCACTCCTACTAGTGAATGTAATGTAACACACACCCATACAATGCGCACCACCCCGCGATGTTTTTTAGAAACCTATCCTACATTGCCACTGCATGTTCCCTGACCTCCCCATGCTGACCACCCCGCGGTTCTTTTCTCCAACCTACATTGCCACTCACTGCCTAATCCTAATTCAGACCCTCCGATTCACACCACCCCATGATGTTTTTCTCACTCCTAGTAGTGAATGTAATGTAACACACACCCATGCAATGCGCACCACCCCGTGATGTTTTTCTCACTCCTACTAGTGAATGTAATGTAACACACACCCATGCAATGCACACCACCCCGCAATGTTTTTCAGAAACCTATCCTACATTGCCACTGCATGTACCCTGACCTCCCCATGCTGACCACCTCGCGGTGCTTTTCTCCATCCTTCATTGCCACTCACTGCCTATCCTAATTCAGACCCTCCGATTCACACCACCCCATGATGTTTTTCTCACTCCTACTAGTGAATGTAATGTAACACACACCCATACAATGCGCACCACCCCGCGATGTTTTTCAGAAACCTATCCTACATTGCCACTGCATGTACCCTGACCTCCCCATGCTGACCACCTCGTGGTGCTTGTCTCCATCCTACATTGCCACTCACTGCCTATCCTAATTCAGGCTCTCCGATTCACACCACCCCCTGATGTTTTTCTCACTCCTAGTAGTGAATGTAATGTAACACACACCTATACAATGCGCACCACCCCGTGATGTTTTTCTCACTCCTACTACTGAATGTAATATTACACACACCCATACAATGCGCACCACCCCGCGATGATTTTCAGAAACCTATCCTACATTGCCACTGCATGTACCCTGACCTCCCCATGCTGACCACCTCGCGGTGCTTTTCTCCATCCTACAATGCCACTCACTGCCTATCCTAATTCAGACTCTCCGATTCACACCACCCCCTGATGTTTTTCTCACTCCTACTAGTGAATGTAATGTAACACACACCCATACAATGTGCACCACCCCGTGATGTTTTCTCACTCCTAGTAGTGAATGTAATGTAACACACACCCATGCAATGCGCACCACCCGGTGATGTTTTTCTCACTCCTACTAGTGAATGTAATGTTACACACACCCATACAAGGCGCACCACCCTGTGATGTTTTTCTCACTCCTACTAGTGAATGTAATGTAACACACACCCATACAATGCGCACCACCCTGTTATGATTTTCTCACTCCTACTAGTGAATGTAATGTAACACACACCCATACAATGCGCACCACCCCGTGATGTTTTTCTCACTCCTACTAGTGAATGTAATGTAACACACACCCATGCAATGCACACCACCCCGCAATGTTTTTCAGAAACCTATCCTACATTGCCACTGCATGTTCCCTGACCTCCCCATGCTGACCACCCCGCGGAGCTTTTCTCCATCCTACATTGCCACTCACTGCCTATCCTAAATCAGACCCTCCGATTCACACCACACCATGATGTTTTTCTCACTCCTACTAGTGAATGTAATGTAACACACACCCATACAATGCGCACCACCCCGTGATGTTTTTCTCACTCCTACTAATGAATGTAATGTAACACACACCCATACAATGCGCACCACCCCGTGATGTTTTTCTCACTCCTACTAGTGAATGTAATGTAACACACACCCATACAATGCGCACCACCCCGCGATGTTTTTCAGAAACCTATCCTACATTGCCACTGCTTGTTCCCTGACCTCCCAATGCTGACCACCCCGCTGTGCTTTTCTCCATCCTACATTGCCAATCACTGCCTATCCTAATTCAGACCCTCCGATTCACACCACCCCATGATGTTTTTCTCACTCCTAGTAGTGAATGAAATGTAACACACACCCATGCAATGCGCACCACCCCGTGATGTTTTTCTCACTCCTAGTAGTGAATGTAATGTTACACACACCCATACAAGGCACACTACCCTGTGATGTTTTTCTCACTCCTACTATTGAATGTAATGTAACAAACACCCATACAATGCGCACCACACCGTTATGATTTTCTCACTCCTACTAGTGAATGTAATGTAACACACACCCATACAATGCGCACCACCCCTTAAAGTTTTTCTCACTCCTACTAGTGAATGTAATGTAACACACACCCATGCAATGCACACCACCCCGCAATGTTTTTCAGAAACCTATCCTACATTGCCACTGCATGTTCCCTGACCTCCCCATGCTGACCACCCCGCGGAGCTTTTCTCCATCCTACATTGCCACTCACTGCCTATCCTAAATCAGACCCTCCGATTCACACCACCCCATGATGTTTTTCTCACTCCTACTAGTGAATGTAATGTAACACACACCCATACAATGCGCACCACCCCGTGATGTTTTTCTCACTCCTACTAATGAATGTAATGTAACACACACCCATACAATGCGCACCACCCCGTGATGTTTTTCTCACTCCTACTAGTGAATGTAATGTAACACACACCCATACAATGCGCACCACCCTGTGATGTTTTTCAGAAACCTATCCTACATTGCCACTGCTTGTTCCCTGACCTCCCAATGCTGACCACCCCGCTGTGCTTTTCTCCATCCTACATTGCCACTCACTGCCTATCCTAATTCAGACCCTCCGATTCACACCACCCCATGATGTTTTTTTCACTCCTACTAGTGAATGTAATGTAACACACACCCATACAATGCGCACCATCCCGCGATGTTTTTCAGAGCCCTATACTACATTGCCACTGCATGTACCCTGACCTCCCCATGCTGACCACTTCGCGGTGCTTTTCTCCATCCTACATTGCCACTCACTGCCTATCCTAATTCAGACTCTCCGATTCACACCACCCCCTGATGTTTTTCTCACTCCTAGTAGTGAATGTAATGTAACACACACCCATACAATGCACACCACCCCGTGATGTTTTTCTCACTCCTAGTAGTGAATGTAATGTAACACACACCCATGCAATGCGCACCACCCCGTAATGTTTATCTCACTCCTACTAGTAAATGTAATGTAACACACACACATACAATGCGCACCACCCCGCGATGTTTTTCAGAAACCTAACCTACATTGCCATTGCATGTTCCCTGACCTCCCCATGCTGACCACCCCGCGGTGCTTTTCTCCATCCTACAATGCCACTCACTGCCTATCCTAATTCAGACCCTCCGATTCACACCACCCCGTGATGTTTTTCTCACTCCTACTAGTGAATGTAATTTAACACACACCCATACAATTCGCACCACCCCGTGATGTTTTTCTCACTCCTACTAGTGAATGTAATGTAACACACACCCATACAATGCGCACCACCCCGCGATGTTTTTCAGAAACCTATCCTACATTGCCACTGCATGTTCCCTGACCTCCCCATGCTGACCACCCCTCGGTGTTTTCTCCATCCTACATTGCCACTCACTGCCTATCCTAATTCAGACCCACCGATTCACACCACCCCGTGATGTTTTTCTCACTCCTACTAGTGAATGTAATGTAACACACACTCACAAAATTCGCACCACCCCGTGATGTTTTTCTCACTCCTACTAGTGAATGTAATGTAACACATACCCAAACAATGCGCACAACCCCGCGATGTTTTTCAGAAACCTATCCTACATTGCCACTGCATGTTCCCTGACCTCCCCATGCTGACCACCCCGCGGTGTTTTCTCCATCCTACATTGCCACTCAGTGCCTATCATAATTCAGACCCTCCGATTCACACCACCCCGAGATGTTTTTCTCACTCCTAATAATGAATGTAATGTAACACACACCCGTAGAATGCGCACCACCCCGTGATGTTTTTCTCACTCCTACTAGTGAATGTAATGTAACACACAACCGTACAATGCGCACCACCCCGTGATGTTTTTCTCACTCCTACTAGTGAATGTAATGTAACACACACCCATACAATGCGCACCACCCCGTGATGTTTTTCTCACTCCTACTAGTGAATGTAATGTAACACACACCCATACAATGCGCACAACCCCGTGATGTTTTTCTCACTCCTACTAGTGAATGTAATGTTACACACACCCATACAATGCGCACCACCCTGTGATGTTTTTCTCACTCCTACTAGTGAATGTAATGTAACACACACCCATACAATGCGCACCACCCCGTGATGATTTTCTCACTCCTACTAGTGAATGTAATGTAACACACACCCATACAATGCGTACCACCCCGTGATGTTTTTCTCTCTCCTACTAGTGAATGTAATGTAACACACACCCATGAAATGCACACCACCCTGCAATGTTTTTCAGAAACCTATCCTACATTGCCACTGCATGTTCCCTGACCTCCCCATGCTGACCACCCCGCGGTGCTTTTCTCCATCCTACATTTCCACTCACTGCCTATCCTAATTCAGACCCTCCGATTCACACCACCCCGTGATGTTTTTCTCACTCCTACTAGTGAATGTAATGTAACTCACACCCATACAATGCGCACCACCCTGCGATGTTTTTCAGAAACCTATCCTACATTGCAACTGCTTGTTCCCTGACCTCCACATGCTGACCACCCCGCTGTGCTTTTCTGCATCCTACATTGCCACTCACTGCCTATCCTAATTCAGACCCTTCGATTCACACCACCCCGTGATGTTTTTCTCACTGCTACTAGTGAATGGAATGTAACACACACCCATACAATTCGCACCACCCCGTGATATTTTTCAGAAACCTATCCTACATTGCCACTGCATGTACCCTGACCTCCCCATGCTGACCACCTCGCGGTGCTTTTCTCCATCCTACATTGCCACTCACTGCCTATCCTAATTCAGACTCTCCGATGCACACCACCCCGTGATGTTTTTCTCACTCCTAGTAGTGAATGTAATGTAAAACACACCCATACAATGCGCACCACCCCGTGACGTTTTTCTCACTCCTAGTAGTGAATGTAATGTAACACATACCCATGCAATGCGCACCACCCCGTGATGTTTTTCTCACTCCTACTAGTGAATGTAATGTAACACACACCCATACAATGCGCACCACCCCGTGATGTTTTTCAGAAACCTATCCTACATTGCCACTGCATCTTCCCTGACCTCCCCATGCTGACAACCCCGCGGTGTTTTCTCCATCCTACATTGCCACTCACTGCCTATCCTAATTCAGACCCTCCGATTCACACCACCCCGTGATGTTTTTCTCACTCCTACTAGTGAATGTAATGTAACACACACCCATACAATGCGCAGCACCCCGTGATGTTTTTCGCACTCCTACTAGTGAATGTAATGTAACACACACCCATACAATGCGCACCACCCCGTGATGTTTTTCTCACTCCTACTAGTGAATGTAATGTAACACACACGAATACAATGCGCACCACCCCGTGATGTTTTTCAGAAACCTATCTTACATTGCCACTGCTTGTTCTCTGACCTCCCCATGCTGACCACCCCGCTGTGCTTTTCTCCATCCTACATTGCCACTCACTGCCTATCCTAATTCAGACCCTCCGATTCACACCACCCCATGATGTTTTTCTCACTCCTACTAGTGAATGTAATGTAACACACACCCATACAATGCGCACCACCCCGCGATGTTTTTCATAAACCTATCCTACATTGCCACTGCATGTACCCTGACCTCCCCATGCTGACCACCTCGTGGTCCTTTTCTCCAACCTACATTGCCACTCACTGCCTATCCTAATTCAGGCTCTCTGATTCACACCACCCCCTGATGTTTTTCTCACTCCTAGTAGTGAATGTAATGTAACACACACCCATACAATGCGCACCACCCCGTGATGTTTTTCTCACTCCTACTAGTGAATGTAATGTTACACACACTCATACAATGCGCACCACCCCGCGATGATTTTCAGAAACCTATCCTACATTGCCACTGCATGTACCCTGACCTCCTCATGCTGACCACCTCGCGGTGCTTTTCTCCATCCTACATTGCCACTCACTGCCTATCCTAATTCAGACTCTCCGATTCACACCACCCCCTGATGTTTTTCTCACTCCTAGTAGTGAATGTAATGTAACACACACCCATACAATGCGCACCACCCCGTGATGTTTTTCTCACTCCTAGTAGTGAATGTAATGTAACACACACCCATGCAATGCGCACCACCCCGTGATGTTTTTCTCACTCCTAGTAGTGAATGTAATGTAACACACACCCATGCAATGCGCACCACCCCGCGATGTTTTTCAGAAACCTATCCTACATTGCCACTGCATGTTCCCTGACCTCCCCATGCTGACCACACCGCGGTGCTTTTCTCCATCCTACATTGCCACTCACTGCCTATCCTAATTCAGACCCTCGAATTCACAGCACCCCGTGATGTTTTTCTCACTCATACTAGTGAATGAAATGTAACGGCCACCCATACAATTAGCACCGCCCCGTGATGTTTTTCAGAAACCTATCCTACATTGCCACTGCATGTACCCTGACCTCCCCATGCTGACCACCTCGCGGTGCTTTTCTCCATCCTACATTGCCACTCACTGCCTATCCTAATTCAGACTCTCTGATTCACACCACCCCGTGATGTTTTTCTAACTCCTAGTAGTGAATGTAATGTAACACACACCCATACAATGCGCACCACCCCGTGATGTTTTTCTCACTCCTAGTAGTGAATGTAATGTAACACACACCCATGCAATGCGCACCACCCCGTGATGTTTTTCAGAAACCTATCCTACATTGCCACTGCATGTACCCTGACCTCCCAATGCTGACCACCTCGCGGTGCTTTTCTCCATCCTACATTGCCACTCACTGCCTATCCTAATTCAGCCTCTACGATGCACACCACCCCATGATGATTTTCTCACTCCTAGTAGTGAATGTAATGTAACACACACCCATACAATGCGCACCACCCCGTGATGTTTTTCTCACTCCTAGTAGTGAATGTAATGTAACACACACCCATGCAATGCGCACCACCCCGTGATGTTTTTCTCACTCCTACTAGTGAATGTAATGTAACACACGCCCATACAATGCGCACCACCCCGTGATGTTTTTCAGAAACCTATCCTACATTGCCACTGCATGTTCCCTGACCTCCCCATGCTGACCACCCCGCGGTGTTTTCTCCATCCTACATTGCCACTCACTGCCTATCCTAATTCAGACCCTCCAATTCACACCACCCCGTGATGTTTTTCTCACTCCTACTAGTGAATGTAATGTAACACACACCCATACAATGCGCAGCACCCCGTGATGATTTTCGCACTCCTACTAGTGAATGTAATGTAACACACACCCATACAATGCGCACCACCCCGTGATGTTTTTCTCACTTCTACTAGTGAATGTAATGTTACACACACCCATACAATGCGCACCATGCCGTGATGTGTTTCTCACTCCTACTAGTGAATGTAATGTAACACACACCCATACAATGCGCACCACCCCGTGATGATTTTCTCACTCCTACTAGTGAATGTAATGTAACACACACCCATACAATGCGCTCCACCCCGTGATGTTTTTCTCAGTCCTACTAGTGAATGTAATGTTACACACACCCATACAATGCGCACCACCCCGCGATGATTTTCAGAAACCTATCCTACATTGCCACTGCATGTACCCTGAGCTCCTCATGCTGACCACCTCGCGGTGCTTTTCTCCATCCTACATTGCCACTCACTGCCTATCCTAATTCAGACTCTCCGATTCACACCACCCCCTGATGTTTTTCTCACTCCTAGTAGTGAATGTAATGTAACACACACCCATACAATGCGCACCACCCCGTGATGTTTTTCTCACTCCTAGTAGTGAATGTAATGTAACACACACCCATGCAATGCGCACCACCCCGTGAGGTTTTTCTCACTCCTACTAGTGAATGTAATGTAACACACACCCATACAATGCGCACCACCCCGCGATGTTTTTCAGAAACCTATCCTACATTGCCACTGCTTGTTCCCTGAACTCCCAATGCTGACCACCCCGCTGTGCTTTTCTCCATCCTACATTGCCACTCACTGCCTATCCTAATTCAGACCATCCGATTCACACCACCCCATGATGTTTTTTTCACTCCTACTAATGAATGTAATGTAACACACACCCATACAATGCGCACCATCCCGCGAGGTTTTTCAGAGCCCTATACTACATTGCCACTGCATGTACCCTGACCTCCCCATGCTGACCACTTCGCGGTGCTTTTCTCCATCCTACATTGCCACTCACTGCCTATCCTAATTCAGACTCTCCGATTCACACCACCCCCTGATGTTTTTCTCACTCCTAGTAGTGAATGTAATGTAACACACACCCATACAATGCACACCACCCCGTGATGTTTTTCTCACTCCTAGTAGTGAATGTAATGTAACACTCACCCATGCAATGCGCACCACCCCGTAATGTTTATCTCACTCCTACTAGTAAATGTAATGTAACACACACACATACAATGCGCACCACCCCGCGATGTTTTTCAGAAACCTAACCTACATTGCCATTGCATGTTCCCTGACCTCCCCATGCTGACCACCCCGCGGTGCTTTTCTCCATCCTACAATGCCACTCACTGCCTATCCTAATTCAGACCCTCCGATTCACACCACCACGTGATGTTTTTCTCACTCCTACTAGTGAATGTAATGTAACACACACCCATACAATGCGCAGCACCCCGTGATGTTTTTCGCACTCCTACTAGTGAATGTAATGTAACACACACCCATACAATGCGCACCACCCCGTGATGTTTTTCTCACTTCTACTAGTGAATGTAATGTTACACACACCCATACAATGCGCACCACCCCGTGATGATTTTCTCACTCCTACTAGTGAATGTAATGTAACACACAGCCATACATTGCGCTAGACCCCGTGATGTTTTTCTCACTCCTACTAGTGAATGTAATGTAACACACACCCATACAATGCGCACCACCCCGTGATGTTTTTCTCACTCCTACTAGTGAATGTAATGTAACACACACGAATACAATGCGCACCACCCCGTGATGTTTTTCAGAAACCTATCTTACATTGCCACTGCTTGTTCTCTGACCTCCCCATGCTGACCACCCTCTGTGCTTTTCTCCATCCTACATTGCCACTCACTGCCTATCCTAATTCAGACCCTCCGATTCACACCACCCCATGATGTTTTTCTCACTCCTACTAGTGAATGTAATGTAACACACACCCATACAATGCGCACCACCCCGCGATGTTTTTCACAAACCTATCCTACATTGCCACTGCATGTACCCTGACCTCCCCATGCTGACCACCTCGTGGTCCTTTTCTCCAACCTACATTGCCACTCACTGCCTATCCTAATTCAGGCTCTCTGATTCACACCACCCCCTGATGTTTTTCTCACTCCTAGTAGTGAATGTAATGTAACACACACCCATACAATGCGCACCACCCCGTGATGTTTTTCTCACTCCTACTAGTGAATGTAATGTTACACACACCCATACAATGCGCACCACCCCGCGATGATTTTCAGAAACCTATCCTACATTGCCACTGCATGTACCCTGACCTCCTCATGGTGACCACCTCGCGGTGCTTTTCTCCATCCTACATTGCCACTCACTGCCTATCCTAATTCAGACTCTCCGATTCACACCACCCCCTGATGTTTTTCTCACTCCTAGTAGTGAATGTAATGTAACACACACCCATACAATGCGCACCACCCCGTGATGTTTTTCTCACTCCTAGTAGTGAATGTAATGTAACACACACCCATGCAATGCGCACCACCCCGTGATGTTTTTCTCACTCCTAGTAGTGAATGTAATGTAACACACACCCATGCAATGCGCACCACCCCGTGAGGTTTTTCTCACTCCTACTAGTGAATGTAATGTAACACACACCCATACAATGCGCACCACCCCGCGATGTTTTTCAGAAACCTATCCTACATTGCCACTGCATGTTCCCTGACCTCCCCATGCTGACCACACCGCGGTGCTTTTCTCCATCCTACATTGCCACTCACTGCCTATCCTAATTCAGACCCTCGAATTCACAGCACCCCGTGATGTTTTTCTCACTCATACTAGTGAATGAAATGTAACGGCCACCCATACAATTAGCACCGCCCCGTGATGTTTTTCAGAAACCTATCCTACATTGCCACTGCATGTACCCTGACCTCCCCATGCTGACCACCTCGCGGTGCTTTTCTCCATCCTACATTGCCACTCACTGCCTATCCTAATTCAGACTCTCTGATTCACACCACCCCGTGATGTTTTTCTAACTCCTAGTAGTGAATGTAATGTAACACACACCCATACAATGCGCACCACCCCGTGATGTTTTTCTCACTCCTAGTAGTGAATGTAATGTAACACACACCCATGCAATGCGCACCACCCCGTGATGTTTTTCAGAAACCTATCCTACATTGCCACTGCATGTACCCTGACCTCCCAATGCTGACCACCTCGCGGTGCTTTTCTCCATCCTACATTGCCACTCACTGCCTATCCTAATTCAGCCTCTACGATGCACACCACCCCATGATGATTTTCTCACTCCTAGTAGTGAATGTAATGTAACACACACCCATACAATGCGCACCACCCCGTGATGTTTTTCTCACTCCTAGTAGTGAATGTAATGTAACACACACCCATGCAATGCGCACCACCCCGTGATGTTTTTCTCACTCCTACTAGTGAATGTAATGTAACACACGCCCATACAATGCGCACCACCCCGTGATGTTTTTCAGAAACCTATCCTACATTGCCACTGCATGTTCCCTGACCTCCCCATGCTGACCACCCCGCGGTGTTTTCTCCATCCTACATTGCCACTCACTGCCTATCCTAATTCAGACCCTCCAATTCACACCACCCCGTGATGTTTTTCTCACTCCTACTAGTGAATGTAATGTAACACACACCCATACAATGCGCAGCACCCCGTGATGTTTTTCGCACTCCTACTAGTGAATGTAATGTAACACACACCCATACAATGCGCACCACCCCGTGATGTTTTTCTCACTTCTACTAGTGAATGTAATGTTACACACACCCATACAATGCGCACCATGCCGTGATGTGTTTCTCACTCCTACTAGTGAATGTAATGTAACACACACCCATACAATGCGCACCACCCCGTGATGATTTTCTCACTCCTACTAGTGAATGTAATGTAACACACACCCATACAATGCGCTCCACCCCGTGATGTTTTTCTCAGTCCTACTAGTGAATGTAATGTTACACACACCCATACAATGCGCACCACCCCGCGATGATTTTCAGAAACCTATCCTACATTGCCACTGCATGTACCCTGAGCTCCTCATGCTGACCACCTCGCGGTGCTTTTCTCCATCCTACATTGCCACTCACTGCCTATCCTAATTCAGACTCTCCGATTCACACCACCCCCTGATGTTTTTCTCACTCCTAGTAGTGAATGTAATGTAACACACACCCATACAATGCGCACCACCCCGTGATGTTTTTCTCACTCCTAGTAGTGAATGTAATGTAACACACACCCATGCAATGCGCACCACCCCGTGAGGTTTTTCTCACTCCTAATAGTGAATGTAATGTAACACACACCCATACAATGCGCACCACCCCGCGATGTTTTTCAGAAACCTATCCTACATTGCCACTGCTTGTTCCCTGACCTCCCAATGCTGACCACCCCGCTGTGCTTTTCTCCATCCTACATTGCCACTCACTGCCTATCCTAATTCAGACCATCCGATTCACACCACCCAATGATGTTTTTTTCACTCCTACTAATGAATGTAATGTAACACACACCCATACAATTCGCACCATCCCGCGATGTTTTTCAGAGCCCTATACTACATTGCCACTGCATGTACCCTGACCTCCCCATGCTGACCACTTCGCGGTGCTTTTCTCCATCCTACATTGCCACTCACTGGCTATCCTAATTCAGACTCTCCGATTCACACCACCCCCTGATGTTTTTCTCACTCCTAGTAGTGAATGTAATGTAACACACACCCATACAATGCACACCACCCCGTGATGTTTTTCTCACTCCTAGTAGTGAATGTAATGTAACACACACCCATGCAATGCGCACCACCCCGTAATGTTTATCTCACTCCTACTAGTAAATGTAATGTAACACACACATACAATGCGCACCACCCCGCGATGTTTTTCAGAAACCTAACCTACATTGCCATTGCATGTTCCCTGACCTCCCCATGCTGACCACCCCGCGGTGCTTTTCTCCATCCTACAATGCCACTCACTGCCTATCCTAATTCAGACCCTCCGATTCACACCACCACGTGATGTTTTTCTCACTCCTACTAGTGAATGTAATGTAACACACACCCATACAATTCGCACCACCCCGTGATGTTTTTCTCACTCCTACTAGTGAATGTAATGTAACACACACCCATACAATGCGCACCACCCCGCGATGTTTTTCAGAAACCTATCCTACATTGCCACTGCATGTTCCCTGACCTCCCCATGCTGACCACCCCGCGGTGTTTTCTCCATCCTACATTGCCACTCACTGCCTATCATAATTCAGACCCACCGATTCACACCACCCCGTGATGTTTTTCTCACTCCTACTAGTGAATGTAATGTAACACACACTCACAAAATTCGCACCACCCCGTGATGTTTTTCTCACTCCTACTAGTGAATGTAATGTAACACATACCCAAACAATGCGCACAACCCCGCGATGTTTTTCAGAAACCTATCCTACATTGCCACTGCATGTTCCCTGACCTCCCCATGCTGACCACCCCGCGGTGTTTTCTCCATCCTACATTGCCACTCAGTGCCTATCATAATTCAGACCCTCCGATTCACACCACCCCGAGATGTTTTTCTCACTCCTACTAATGAATGTAATGTAACACACACCCGTAGAATGCGCACCACACCGTGATGTTTTTCTCACTCCTACTAGTGAATGTAATGTAACACACACCCGTACAATGCGCACCACCCCGTGATGTTTTTCTCACTCCTACTAGTGAATGTAATGTAACACACACCCACAATGCGCACCACCCCGTGATGTTTTTCTCACTCCTACTAGTGAATGTAATGTAACTCACACCCATACAATGCGCACCACCCCGCGATGTTTTTCAGAAACCTATCCTACATTGCAACTGCTTGTTCCCTGACCTCCACATGCTGACCACCCCGCTGTGCTTTTCTGCATCCTACATTGCCAATCACTGCCTATCCTAATTCAGACCCTCCGATTCACACCACCCCGTGATGTTTTTCTCACTGCTACTAGTGAATGTAATGTAACACACACCCATACAATTCGCACCACCCCGTGATATTTTTCAGAAACCTATCCTACATTGCCACTGCATGTACCCTGACCTCCCCATGCTGACCACCTCGCGGTGCTTTTCTCCATCCTACATTGCCACTCACTGCCTATCCTAATTCAGACTCTCCGATGCACACCACCCCGTGATGTTTTTCTCACTCCTAGTAGTGAATGTAATGTAAAACACACCCATACAATGCGCACCACCCCGTGACGTTTTTCTCACTCCTAGTAGTGAATGTAATGTAACACATACCCATGCAATGCGCACCACCCCGTGATGTTTTTCTCACTCCTACTAGTGAATGTAATGTAACACACACCCATACAATGCGCACCACCCCGTGATGTTTTTCAGAAACCTATCCTACATTGCCACTGCATCTTCCCTGACCTCCCCATGCTGACCACCCCGCGGTGTTTTCTCCATCCTACATTGCCACTCACTGCCTATCCTAATTCAGACCCTCCGATTCACACCACCCCGTGATGTTTTTCTCACTCCTACTAGTGAATGTAATGTAACACACACCCATACAATGCGCACCACCCCGTGATGTTTTTCTCACTCCTACTAGTGAATGTAATGTAACACACACCAATACAATGCCGCACCACCCCGTGATGTTTTTCAGAAACCTATCTTACATTGCCACTGCTTGTTCCCTGACCTCCCCATGCTGACCACCCCGCTGTGCTTTTCTCCATCCTACATTGCCACTCACTGCCTATCCTAATTCAGACCCTCCGATTCACACCACCCCATGATGTTTTTCTCACTCCTACTAGTGAATGTAATGTAACACACACCCATACAATGCGCACCACCCCGCGATGTTTTTCAGAAACCTATCCTACATTGCCACTGCATGTACCCTGACCTCCCCATGCTGACCACCTCGTGGTGCTTTTCTCCATCCTACATTGCCACTCACTGCCTATCCTAATTCAGGCTCTCCGATTCACACCACCCCCTGATCTTTTTCTCACTCCTAGTAGTGAATGTAATGTAACACACACCCATACAATGCACACCACCCCGTGATGTTTTTCTCACTCCTAGTAGTGAATGTAATGTAACACACACCCATGCAATGCGCACCACCCCGTAATGTTTATCTCACTCCTACTAGTAAATGTAATGTAACACACACACATACAATGCGCACCACCCCGCGATGTTTTTCAGAAACCTAACCTACATTGCCATTGCATGTTCCCTGACCTCCCCATGCTGACCACCCCGCGGTGCTTTTCTCCATCCTACAATGCCACTCACTGCCTATCCTAATTCAGACCCTCCGATTCACACCACCACGTGATGTTTTTCTCACTCCTACTAGTGAATGTAATGTAACACACACCCATACAATTCGCACCACCCCGTGATATTTTTCAGAAACCTATCCTACATTGCCACTGCATGTACCCTGACCTCCCCATGCTGACCACCTCGCGATGCTTTTCTCCATCCTACATTGCCACTCACTGCCTATCCTAATTCAGACCCTCGAATTCACAGCACCCCGTGATGTTTTTCTCACTCATACTAGTGAATGAAATGTAACGGCCACCCATACAATTAGCACCGCCCCGTGATGTTTTTCAGAAACCTATCCTACATTGCCACTGCATGTACCCTGACCTCCCCATGCTGACCACCTCGCGGTGCTTTTCTCCATCCTACATTGCCACTCACTGCCTATCCTAATTCAGACTCTCTGATTCACACCACCCCGTGATGTTTTTCTAACTCCTAGTAGTGAATGTAATGTAACACACACCCATACAATGCGCACCACCCCGTGATGTTTTTCTCACTCCTAGTAGTGAATGTAATGTAACACACACCCATGCAATGCGCACCACCCCGTGATGTTTTTCAGAAACCTATCCTACATTGCCACTGCATGTACCCTGACCTCCCAATGCTGACCACCTCGCGGTGCTTTTCTCCATCCTACATTGCCACTCACTGCCTATCCTAATTCAGCCTCTACGATGCACACCACCCCATGATGATTTTCTCACTCCTAGTAGTGAATGTAATGTAACACACACCCATACAATGCGCACCACCCCGTGATGTTTTTCTCACTCCTAGTAGTGAATGTAATGTAACACACACCCATGCAATGCGCACCACCCCGTGATGTTTTTCTCACTCCTACTAGTGAATGTAATGTAACACACGCCCATACAATGCGCACCACCCCGTGATGTTTTTCAGAAACCTATCCTACATTGCCACTGCATGTTCCCTGACCTCCCCATGCTGACCACCCCGCGGTGTTTTCTCCATCCTACATTGCCACTCACTGCCTATCCTAATTCAGACCCTCCAATTCACACCACCCCGTGATGTTTTTCTCACTCCTACTAGTGAATGTAATGTAACACACACCCATACAATGCGCAGCACCCCGTGATGTTTTTCGCACTCCTACTAGTGAATGTAATGTAACACACACCCATACAATGCGCACCACCCCGTGATGTTTTTCTCACTTCTACTAGTGAATGTAATGTTACACACACCCATACAATGCGCACCATGCCGTGATGTGTTTCTCACTCCTACTAGTGAATGTAATGTAACACACACCCATACAATGCGCACCACCCCGTGATGATTTTCTCACTCCTACTAGTGAATGTAATGTAACACACACCCATACAATGCGCTCCACCCCGTGATGTTTTTCTCAGTCCTACTAGTGAATGTAATGTTACACACACCCATACAATGCGCACCACCCCGCGATGATTTTCAGAAACCTATCCTACATTGCCACTGCATGTACCCTGAGCTCCTCATGCTGACCACCTCGCGGTGCTTTTCTCCATCCTACATTGCCACTCACTGCCTATCCTAATTCAGACTCTCCGATTCACACCACCCCCTGATGTTTTTCTCACTCCTAGTAGTGAATGTAATGTAACACACACCCATACAATGCGCACCACCCCGTGATGTTTTTCTCACTCCTAGTAGTGAATGTAATGTAACACACACCCATGCAATGCGCACCACCCCGTGAGGTTTTTCTCACTCCTAATAGTGAATGTAATGTAACACACACCCATACAATGCGCACCACCCCGCGATGTTTTTCAGAAACCTATCCTACATTGCCACTGCTTGTTCCCTGACCTCCCAATGCTGACCACCCCGCTGTGCTTTTCTCCATCCTACATTGCCACTCACTGCCTATCCTAATTCAGACCATCCGATTCACACCACCCAATGATGTTTTTTTCACTCCTACTAATGAATGTAATGTAACACACACCCATACAATTCGCACCATCCCGCGATGTTTTTCAGAGCCCTATACTACATTGCCACTGCATGTACCCTGACCTCCCCATGCTGACCACTTCGCGGTGCTTTTCTCCATCCTACATTGCCACTCACTGGCTATCCTAATTCAGACTCTCCGATTCACACCACCCCCTGATGTTTTTCTCACTCCTAGTAGTGAATGTAATGTAACACACACCCATACAATGCACACCACCCCGTGATGTTTTTCTCACTCCTAGTAGTGAATGTAATGTAACACACACCCATGCAATGCGCACCACCCCGTAATGTTTATCTCACTCCTACTAGTAAATGTAATGTAACACACACATACAATGCGCACCACCCCGCGATGTTTTTCAGAAACCTAACCTACATTGCCATTGCATGTTCCCTGACCTCCCCATGCTGACCACCCCGCGGTGCTTTTCTCCATCCTACAATGCCACTCACTGCCTATCCTAATTCAGACCCTCCGATTCACACCACCACGTGATGTTTTTCTCACTCCTACTAGTGAATGTAATGTAACACACACCCATACAATTCGCACCACCCCGTGATGTTTTTCTCACTCCTACTAGTGAATGTAATGTAACACACACCCATACAATGCGCACCACCCCGCGATGTTTTTCAGAAACCTATCCTACATTGCCACTGCATGTTCCCTGACCTCCCCATGCTGACCACCCCGCGGTGTTTTCTCCATCCTACATTGCCACTCACTGCCTATCATAATTCAGACCCACCGATTCACACCACCCCGTGATGTTTTTCTCACTCCTACTAGTGAATGTAATGTAACACACACTCACAAAATTCGCACCACCCCGTGATGTTTTTCTCACTCCTACTAGTGAATGTAATGTAACACATACCCAAACAATGCGCACAACCCCGCGATGTTTTTCAGAAACCTATCCTACATTGCCACTGCATGTTCCCTGACCTCCCCATGCTGACCACCCCGCGGTGTTTTCTCCATCCTACATTGCCACTCAGTGCCTATCATAATTCAGACCCTCCGATTCACACCACCCCGAGATGTTTTTCTCACTCCTACTAATGAATGTAATGTAACACACACCCGTAGAATGCGCACCACACCGTGATGTTTTTCTCACTCCTACTAGTGAATGTAATGTAACACACACCCGTACAATGCGCACCACCCCGTGATGTTTTTCTCACTCCTACTAGTGAATGTAATGTAACACACACCCACAATGCGCACCACCCCGTGATGTTTTTCTCACTCCTACTAGTGAATGTAATGTAACTCACACCCATACAATGCGCACCACCCCGCGATGTTTTTCAGAAACCTATCCTACATTGCAACTGCTTGTTCCCTGACCTCCACATGCTGACCACCCCGCTGTGCTTTTCTGCATCCTACATTGCCAATCACTGCCTATCCTAATTCAGACCCTCCGATTCACACCACCCCGTGATGTTTTTCTCACTGCTACTAGTGAATGTAATGTAACACACACCCATACAATTCGCACCACCCCGTGATATTTTTCAGAAACCTATCCTACATTGCCACTGCATGTACCCTGACCTCCCCATGCTGACCACCTCGCGGTGCTTTTCTCCATCCTACATTGCCACTCACTGCCTATCCTAATTCAGACTCTCCGATGCACACCACCCCGTGATGTTTTTCTCACTCCTAGTAGTGAATGTAATGTAAAACACACCCATACAATGCGCACCACCCCGTGACGTTTTTCTCACTCCTAGTAGTGAATGTAATGTAACACATACCCATGCAATGCGCACCACCCCGTGATGTTTTTCTCACTCCTACTAGTGAATGTAATGTAACACACACCCATACAATGCGCACCACCCCGTGATGTTTTTCAGAAACCTATCCTACATTGCCACTGCATCTTCCCTGACCTCCCCATGCTGACCACCCCGCGGTGTTTTCTCCATCCTACATTGCCACTCACTGCCTATCCTAATTCAGACCCTCCGATTCACACCACCCCGTGATGTTTTTCTCACTCCTACTAGTGAATGTAATGTAACACATACCCATACAATGCGCACCACCCCGTGATGTTTTTCTCACTCCTACTAGTGAATGTAATGTAAAACACACCAATACAATGCCGCACCACCCCGTGATGTTTTTCAGAAACCTATCTTACATTGCCACTGCTTGTTCCCTGACCTCCCCATGCTGACCACCCCGCTGTGCTTTTCTCCATCCTACATTGCCACTCACTGCCTATCCTAATTCAGACCCTCCGATTCACACCACCCCATGATGTTTTTCTCACTCCTACTAGTGAATGTAATGTAACACACACCCATACAATGCGCACCACCCCGCGATGTTTTTCAGAAACCTATCCTACATTGCCACTGCATGTACCCTGACCTCCCCATGCTGACCACCTCGTGGTGCTTTTCTCCATCCTACATTGCCACTCACTGCCTATCCTAATTCAGGCTCTCCGATTCACACCACCCCCTGATCTTTTTCTCACTCCTAGTAGTGAATGTAATGTAACACACACCCATACAATGCACACCACCCCGTGATGTTTTTCTCACTCCTAGTAGTGAATGTAATGTAACACACACCCATGCAATGCGCACCACCCCGTAATGTTTATCTCACTCCTACTAGTAAATGTAATGTAACACACACACATACAATGCGCACCACCCCGCGATGTTTTTCAGAAACCTAACCTACATTGCCATTGCATGTTCCCTGACCTCCCCATGCTGACCACCCCGCGGTGCTTTTCTCCATCCTACAATGCCACTCACTGCCTATCCTAATTCAGACCCTCCGATTCACACCACCACGTGATGTTTTTCTCACTCCTACTAGTGAATGTAATGTAACACACACCCATACAATTCGCACCACCCCGTGATATTTTTCAGAAACCTATCCTACATTGCCACTGCATGTACCCTGACCTCCCCATGCTGACCACCTCGCGATGCTTTTCTCCATCCTACATTGCCACTCACTGCCTATCCTAATTCAGACTCTCCGATGCACACCACCCCGTGATGTTTTTCTCACTCCTAGTAGTGAATGTAATGTAAAACACACCCATACAATGCGCACCACCCCGTGACGTTTTTCTCACTCCTAGTAGTGAATGTAATGTAACACATACCCATGCAATGCGCCCCACCCCGTGATGTTTTTCTCACTCCTACTAGTGAATGTAATGTAACACACACCCATACAATGCGCACCACCCCGTGATGTTTTTCAGAAACCTATCCTACATTGCCACTGCATCTTCCCTGACCTCCCCATGCTGACAACCCCGCGGTGTTTTCTCCATCCTACATTGCCACTCACTGCCTATCCTAATTCAGACCCTCCGATTCACACCACCCCGTGATGTTTTTCTCACTCCTACTAGTGAATGTAATGTAACACACACCCATACAATGCGCAGCACCCCGTGATGTTTTTCGCACTCCTACTAGTGAATGTAATGTAACACACACCCATACAATGCGCACCACCCCGTGATGTTTTTCTCACTTCTACTAGTGAATGTAATGTTACACACACCCATACAATGCGCACCACCCCGTGATGATTTTCTCACTCCTACTAGTGAATGTAATGTAACACACAGCCATACATTGCGCTAGACCCCGTGATGTTTTTCTCACTCCTACTAGTGAATGTAATGTAACACACACCCATACAATGCGCACCACCCCGTGATGTTTTTCTCACTCCTACTAGTGAATGTAATGTAACACACACGAATACAATGCGCACCACCCCGTGATGTTTTTCAGAAACCTATCTTACATTGCCACTGCTTGTTCTCTGACCTCCCCATGCTGACCACCCGCTGTGCTTTTCTCCATCCTACATTGCCACTCACTGCCTATCCTAATTCAGACCCTCCGATTCACACCACCCCATGATGTTTTTCTCACTCCTACTAGTGAATGTAATGTAACACACACCCATACAATGCGCACCACCCCGCGATGTTTTTCAGAAACCTATCCTACATTGCCACTGCATGTACCCTGACCTCCCCATGCTGACCACCTCGTGGTCCTTTTCTCCAACCTACATTGCCACTCACTGCCTATCCTAATTCAGGCTCTCTGATTCACACCACCCCCTGATGTTTTTCTCACTCCTAGTAGTGAATGTAATGTAACACACACCCATACAATGCGCACCACCCCGTGATGTTTTTCTCACTCCTACTAGTGAATGTAATGTTACACACACCCATACAATGCGCACCACCCCGCGATGATTTTCAGAAACCTATCCTACATTGCCACTGCATGTACCCTGACCTCCTCATGCTGACCACCTCGCCGTGCTTTTCTCCATCCTACATTGCCACTCACTGCCTATCCTAATTCAGACTCTCCGATTCACACCACCCCCTGATGTTTTTCTCACTCCTAGTAGTGAATGTAATGTAACACACACCCATACAATGCGCACCACCCCGTGATGTTTTTCTCACTCCTAGTAGTGAATGTAATGTAACACACACCCATGCAATGCGCACCACCCCGTGATGTTTTTCTCACTCCTAGTAGTGAATGTAATGTAACACACACCCATGCAATGCGCACCACCCCGTGAGGTTTTTCTCACTCCTACTAGTGAATGTAATGTAACACACACCCATACAATGCGCACCACCCCGCGATGTTTTTCAGAAACCTATCCTACATTGCCACTGCATGTTCCCTGACCTCCCCATGCTGACCACACCGCGGTGCTTTTCTCCATCCTACATTGCCACTCACTGCCTATCCTAATTCAGACCCTCGAATTCACAGCACCCCGTGATGTTTTTCTCACTCCTAGTAGTGAATGTAATGTAAAACACACCCATACAATGCGCACCACCCCGTGACGTTTTTCTCACTCCTAGTAGTGAATGTAATGTAACACATACCCATGCAATGCGCACCACCCCGTGATGTTTTTCTCACTCCTACTAGTGAATGTAATGTAACACACACCCATACAATGCGCACCACCCCGTGATGTTTTTCAGAAACCTATCCTACATTGCCACTGCATCTTCCCTGACCTCCCCATGCTGACCACCCCGCGGTGTTTTCTCCATCCTACATTGCCACTCACTGCCTATCCTAATTCAGACCCTCCGATTCACACCACCCCGTGATGTTTTTCTCACTCCTACTAGTGAATGTAATGTAACACACACCCATACAATGCGCACCACCCCGTGATGTTTTTCTCACTCCTACTAGTGAATGTAATGTAACACACACCAATACAATGCGCACCACCCCGTGATGTTTTTCAGAAACCTATCTTACATTGCCACTGCTTGTTCCCTGACCTCCCCATGCTGACCACCCCGCTGTGCTTTTCTCCATCCTACATTGCCACTCACTGCCTATCCTAATTCAGACCCTCCGATTCACACCACCCCATGATGTTTTTCTCACTCCTACTAGTGAATGTAATGTAACACACACCCATACAATGCGCACCACCCCGCGATGTTTTTCAGAAACCTATCCTACATTGCCACTGCATGTACCCTGACCTCCCCATGCTGACCACCTCGTGGTGCTTTTCTCCATCCTACATTGCCACTCACTGCCTATCCTAATTCAGGCTCTCCGATTCACACCACCCCCTGATCTTTTTCTCACTCCTAGTAGTGAATGTAATGTAACACACACCCATACAATGCACACCACCCCGTGATGTTTTTCTCACTCCTAGTAGTGAATGTAATGTAACACACACCCATGCAATGCGCACCACCCCGTAATGTTTACCTCACTCCTACTAGTAAATGTAATGTAACACACACACATACAATGCGCACCACCCCGCGATGTTTTTCAGAAACCTAACCTACATTGCCATTGCATGTTCCCTGACCTCCCCATGCTGACCACCCCGCGGTGCTTTTCTCCATCCTACAATGCCACTCACTGCCTATCCTAATTCAGACCCTCCGATTCACACCACCACGTGATGTTTTTCTCACTCCTACTAGTGAATGTAATGTAACACACACCCATACAATTCGCACCACCCCGTGATATTTTTCAGAAACCTATCCTACATTGCCACTGCATGTACCCTGACCTCCCCATGCTGACCACCTCGCGGTGCTTTTCTCCATCCTACATTGCCACTCACTGCCTATCCTAATTCAGACTCTCCGATGCACACCACCCCGTGATGTTTTTCTCACTCCTAGTAGTGAATGTAATGTAAAACACACCCATACAATGCGCACCACCCCGTGACGTTTTTCTCACTCCTAGTAGTGAATGTAATGTAACACATACCCATGCAATGCGCACCACCCCGTGATGTTTTTCTCACTCCTACTAGTGAATGTAATGTAACACACACCCATACAATGCGCACCACCCCGTGATGTTTTTCAGAAACCTATCCTACATTGCCACTGCATCTTCCCTGACCTCCCCATGCTGACAACCCCGCGGTGTTTTCTCCATCCTACATTGCCACTCACTGCCTATCCTAATTCAGACCCTCCGATTCACACCACCCCGTGATGTTTTTCTCACTCCTACTAGTGAATGTAATGTAACACACACCCATACAATGCGCAGCACCCCGTGATGTTTTTCGCACTCCTACTAGTGAATGTAATGTAACACACACCCATACAATGCGCACCACCCCGTGATGTTTTTCTCACTTCTACTAGTGAATGTAATGTTACACACACCCATACAATGCGCACCACCCCGTGATGATTTTCTCACTCCTACTAGTGAATGTAATGTAACACACAGCCATACATTGCGCTAGACCCCGTGATGTTTTTCTCACTCCTACTAGTGAATGTAATGTAACACACACCCATACAATGCGCACCACCCCGTGATGTTTTTCTCACTCCTACTAGTGAATGTAATGTAACACACACGAATACAATGCGCACCACCCCGTGATGTTTTTCAGAAACCTATCTTACATTGCCACTGCTTGTTCTCTGACCTCCCCATGCTGACCACCCGCTGTGCTTTTCTCCATCCTACATTGCCACTCACTGCCTATCCTAATTCAGACCCTCCGATTCACACCACCCCATGATGTTTTTCTCACTCCTACTAGTGAATGTAATGTAACACACACCCATACAATGCGCACCACCCCGCGATGTTTTTCAGAAACCTATCCTACATTGCCACTGCATGTACCCTGACCTCCCCATGCTGACCACCTCGTGGTCCTTTTCTCCAACCTACATTGCCACTCACTGCCTATCCTAATTCAGGCTCTCTGATTCACACCACCCCCTGATGTTTTTCTCACTCCTAGTAGTGAATGTAATGTAACACACACCCATACAATGCGCACCACCCCGTGATGTTTTTCTCACTCCTACTAGTGAATGTAATGTTACACACACCCATACAATGCGCACCACCCCGCGATGATTTTCAGAAACCTATCCTACATTGCCACTGCATGTACCCTGACCTCCTCATGCTGACCACCTCGCCGTGCTTTTCTCCATCCTACATTGCCACTCACTGCCTATCCTAATTCAGACTCTCCGATTCACACCACCCCCTGATGTTTTTCTCACTCCTAGTAGTGAATGTAATGTAACACACACCCATACAATGCGCACCACCCCGTGATGTTTTTCTCACTCCTAGTAGTGAATGTAATGTAACACACACCCATGCAATGCGCACCACCCCGTGATGTTTTTCTCACTCCTAGTAGTGAATGTAATGTAACACACACCCATGCAATGCGCACCACCCCGTGAGGTTTTTCTCACTCCTACTAGTGAATGTAATGTAACACACACCCATACAATGCGCACCACCCCGCGATGTTTTTCAGAAACCTATCCTACATTGCCACTGCATGTTCCCTGACCTCCCCATGCTGACCACACCGCGGTGCTTTTCTCCATCCTACATTGCCACTCACTGCCTATCCTAATTCAGACCCTCGAATTCACAGCACCCCGTGATGTTTTTCTCACTCATACTAGTGAATGAAATGTAACGGCCACCCATACAATTAGCACCGCCCCGTGATGTTTTTCAGAAACCTATCCTACATTGCCACTGCATGTACCCTGACCTCCCCATGCTGACCACCTCGCGGTGCTTTTCTCCATCCTACATTGCCACTCACTGCCTATCCTAATTCAGACTCTCTGATTCACACCACCCCGTGATGTTTTTCTAACTCCTAGTAGTGAATGTAATGTAACACACACCCATGCAATGCGCACCACCCCGTGATGTTTTTCAGAAACCTATCCTACATTGCCACTGCATGTACCCTGACCTCCCAATGCTGACCACCTCGCGGTGCTTTTCTCCATCCTACATTGCCACTCACTGCCTATCCTAATTCAGCCTCTACGATGCACACCACCCCATGATGATTTTCTCACTCCTAGTAGTGAATGTAATGTAACACACACCCATACAATGCGCACCACCCCGTGATGTTTTTCTCACTCCTAGTAGTGAATGTAATGTAACACACACCCATGCAATGCGCACCACCCCGTGATGTTTTTCTCACTCCTACTAGTGAATGTAATGTAACACACGCCCATACAATGCGCACCACCCCGTGATGTTTTTCAGAAACCTATCCTACATTGCCACTGCATGTTCCCTGACCTCCCCATGCTGACCACCCCGCGGTGTTTTCTCCATCCTACATTGCCACTCACTGCCTATCCTAATTCAGACCCTCCAATTCACACCACCCCGTGATGTTTTTCTCACTCCTACTAGTGAATGTAATGTAACACACACCCATACAATGCGCAGCACCCCGTGATGTTTTTCGCACTCCTACTAGTGAATGTAATGTAACACACACCCATACAATGCGCACCACCCCGTGATGTTTTTCTCACTTCTACTAGTGAATGTAATGTTACACACACCCATACAATGCGCACCATGCCGTGATGTGTTTCTCACTCCTACTAGTGAATGTAATGTAACACACACCCATACAATGCGCACCACCCCGTGATGATTTTCTCACTCCTACTAGTGAATGTAATGTAACACACACCCATACAATGCGCTCCACCCCGTGATGTTTTTCTCAGTCCTACTAGTGAATGTAATGTTACACACACCCATACAATGCGCACCACCCCGCGATGATTTTCAGAAACCTATCCTACATTGCCACTGCATGTACCCTGAGCTCCTCATGCTGACCACCTCGCGGTGCTTTTCTCCATCCTACATTGCCACTCACTGCCTATCCTAATTCAGACTCTCCGATTCACACCACCCCCTGATGTTTTTCTCACTCCTAGTAGTGAATGTAATGTAACACACACCCATACAATGCGCACCACCCCGTGATGTTTTTCTCACTCCTAGTAGTGAATGTAATGTAACACACACCCATGCAATGCGCACCACCCCGTGAGGTTTTTCTCACTCCTACTAGTGAATGTAATGTAACACACACCCATACAATGCGCACCACCCCGCGATGTTTTTCAGAAACCTATCCTACATTGCCACTGCTTGTTCCCTGACCTCCCAATGCTGACCACCCCGCTGTGCTTTTCTCCATCCTACATTGCCACTCACTGCCAATCCTAATTCAGACCATCCGATTCACACCACCCCATGATGTTTTTTTCACTCCTACTAATGAATGTAATGTAACACACACCCATACAATGCGCACCATCCCGCGATGTTTTTCAGAGCCCTATACTACATTGCCACTGCATGTACCCTGACCTCCCCATGCTGACCACTTCGCGGTGCTTTTCTCCATCCTACATTGCCACTCACTGCCTATCCTAATTCAGACTCTCCGATTCACACCACCCCCTGATGTTTTTCTCACTCCTAGTAGTGAATGTAATGTAACACACACCCATACAATGCACACCACCCCGTGATGTTTTTCTCACTCCTAGTAGTGAATGTAATGTAACACACACCCATGCAATGCGCACCACCCCGTAATGTTTATCTCACTCCTACTAGTAAATGTAATGTAACACACACACATACAATGCGCACCACCCCGCGATGTTTTTCAGAAACCTAACCTACATTGCCATTGCATGTTCCCTGACCTCCCCATGCTGACCACACCGCGGTGCTTTTCTCCATCCTACAATGCCACTCACTGCCTATCCTAATTCAGACCCTCCGATTCACACCACCACGTGATGTTTTTCTCACTCCTACTAGTGAATGTAATGTAACACACACCCATACAATTCGCACCACCCCGTGATGTTTTTCTCACTCCTACTAGTGAATGTAATGTAACACACACCCATACAATGCGCACCACCCCGCGATGTTTTTCAGAAACCTATCCTACATTGCCACTGCATGTTCCCTGACCTCCCCATGCTGACCACCCCGCGGTGTTTTCTCCATCCTACATTGCCACTCACTGCCTATCATAATTCAGACCCACCGATTCACACCACCCCGTGATGTTTTTCTCACTCCTACTAGTGAATGTAATGTAACACACACTCACA
The DNA here is from genome assembly GCF_034190915.1 of Cavia porcellus. Lineage (NCBI taxonomy): Eukaryota > Metazoa > Chordata > Mammalia > Rodentia > Caviidae > Cavia > Cavia porcellus. The sequence continues at coordinate 338,832 of NW_026947491.1, forward strand.
AAATTCGCACCACCCCGTGATGTTTTTCTCACTCCTACTAGTGAATGTAATGTAACACATACCCAAACAATGCGCACAACCCCGCGATGTTTTTCAGAAACCTATCCTACATTGCCACTGCATGTTCCCTGACCTCCCCATGCTGACCACCCCGCGGTGTTTTCTCCATCCTACATTGCCACTCAGTGCCTATCATAATTCAGACCCTCCGATTCACACCACCCCGAGATGTTTTTCTCACTCCTACTAATGAATGTAATGTAACACACACCCGTAGAATGCGCACCACACCGTGATGTTTTTCTCACTCCTACTAGTGAATGTAATGTAACACACACCCGTACAATGCGCACCACCCCGTGATGTTTTTCTCACTCCTACTAGTGAATGTAATGTAACACACACCCACAATGCGCACCACCCCGTGATGTTTTTCTCACTCCTACTAGTGAATGTAATGTAACTCACACCCATACAATGCGCACCACCCCGCGATGTTTTTCAGAAACCTATCCTACATTGCAACTGCTTGTTCCCTGACCTCCACATGCTGACCACCCCGCTGTGCTTTTCTGCATCCTACATTGCCACTCACTGCCTATCCTAATTCAGACCCTCCGATTCACACCACCCCGTGATGTTTTTCTCACTGCTACTAGTGAATGTAATGTAACACACACCCATACAATTCGCACCACCCCGTGATATTTTTCAGAAACCTATCCTACATTGCCACTGCATGTACCTGACCTCCCCATGCTGACCACCTTGCGGTGCTTTTCTCCATCCTATATTGCCACTCACTGCCTATCCTAATTCAGACTCTCCGATGCACACCACCCCGTGATGTTTTTCTCACTCCTAGTAGTGAATGTAATGTAAAACACACCCATACAATGCGCACCACCCCGTGACGTTTTTCTCACTCCTAGTAGTGAATGTAATGTAACACATACCCATGCAATGCGCACCACCCCGTGATGTTTTTCTCACTCCTACTAGTGAATGTAATGTAACACACACCCATACAATGCGCACCACCCCGTAATGTTTTTCAGAAACCTATCCTACATTGCCACTGCATCTTCCCTGACCTCCCCATGCTGACCACCCCGCGGTGTTTTCTCCATCCTACATTGCCACTCACTGCCTATCCTAATTCAGACCCTCCGATTCACACCACCCCGTGATGTTTTTCTCACTCCTACTAGTGAATGTAATGTAACACACACCCATACAATGCGCACCACCCCGTGATGTTTTTCTCACTCCTACTAGTGAATGTAATGTAACACACACCAATACAATGCGCACCACCCCGTGATGTTTTTCAGAAACCTATCTTACATTGCCACTGCTTGTTCCCTGACCTCCCCATGCTGACCACCCCGCTGTGCTTTTCTCCATCCTACATTGCCACTCACTGCCTATCCTAATTCAGACCCTCCGATTCACACCACCCCATGATGTTTTTCTCACTCCTAGTAGTGAATGTAATGTAACACTCACCCATGCAATGCGCACCACCCCGTAATGTTTATCTCACTCCTACTAGTAAATGTAATGTAACACACACACATACAATGCGCACCACCCCGCGATGTTTTTCAGAAACCTAACCTACATTGCCATTGCATGTTCCCTGACCTCCCCATGCTGACCACCCCGCGGTGCTTTTCTCCATCCTACAATGCCACTCACTGCCTATCCTAATTCAGACCCTCCGATTCACACCACCACGTGATGTTTTTCTCACTCCTACTAGTGAATGTAATGTAACACACACCCATACAATTCGCACCACCCCGTGATATTTTTCAGAAACCTATCCTACATTGCCACTGCATGTACCCTGACCTCCCCATGCTGACCACCTCGCGATGCTTTTCTCCATCCTACATTGCCACTCACTGCCTATCCTAATTCAGACTCTCCGATGCACACCACCCCGTGATGTTTTTCTCACTCCTAGTAGTGAATGTAATGTAAAACACACCCATACAATGCGCACCACCCCGTGACGTTTTTCTCACTCCTAGTAGTGAATGTAATGTAACACATACCCATGCAATGCGCCCCACCCCGTGATGTTTTTCTCACTCCTACTAGTGAATGTAATGTAACACACACCCATACAATGCGCACCACCCCGTGATGTTTTTCAGAAACCTATCCTACATTGCCACTGCATCTTCCCTGACCTCCCCATGCTGACAACCCCGCGGTGTTTTCTCCATCCTACATTGCCACTCACTGCCTATCCTAATTCAGACCCTCCGATTCACACCACCCCGTGATGTTTTTCTCACTCCTACTAGTGAATGTAATGTAACACACACCCATACAATGCGCAGCACCCCGTGATGTTTTTCGCACTCCTACTAGTGAATGTAATGTAACACACACCCATACAATGCGCACCACCCCGTGATGTTTTTCTCACTTCTACTAGTGAATGTAATGTTACACACACCCATACAATGCGCACCACCCCGTGATGATTTTCTCACTCCTACTAGTGAATGTAATGTAACACACAGCCATACATTGCGCTAGACCCCGTGATGTTTTTCTCACTCCTACTAGTGAATGTAATGTAACACACACCCATACAATGCGCACCACCCCGTGATGTTTTTCTCACTCCTACTAGTGAATGTAATGTAACACACACGAATACAATGCGCACCACCCCGTGATGTTTTTCAGAAACCTATCTTACATTGCCACTGCTTGTTCTCTGACCTCCCCATGCTGACCACCCGCTGTGCTTTTCTCCATCCTACATTGCCACTCACTGCCTATCCTAATTCAGACCCTCCGATTCACACCACCCCATGATGTTTTTCTCACTCCTACTAGTGAATGTAATGTAACACACACCCATACAATGCGCACCACCCCGCGATGTTTTTCAGAAACCTATCCTACATTGCCACTGCATGTACCCTGACCTCCCCATGCTGACCACCTCGTGGTCCTTTTCTCCAACCTACATTGCCACTCACTGCCTATCCTAATTCAGGCTCTCTGATTCACACCACCCCCTGATGTTTTTCTCACTCCTAGTAGTGAATGTAATGTAACACACACCCATACAATGCGCACCACCCCGTGATGTTTTTCTCACTCCTACTAGTGAATGTAATGTTACACACACCCATACAATGCGCACCACCCCGCGATGATTTTCAGAAACCTATCCTACATTGCCACTGCATGTACCCTGACCTCCTCATGCTGACCACCTCGCCGTGCTTTTCTCCATCCTACATTGCCACTCACTGCCTATCCTAATTCAGACTCTCCGATTCACACCACCCCCTGATGTTTTTCTCACTCCTAGTAGTGAATGTAATGTAACACACACCCATACAATGCGCACCACCCCGTGATGTTTTTCTCACTCCTAGTAGTGAATGTAATGTAACACACACCCATGCAATGCGCACCACCCCGTGATGTTTTTCTCACTCCTAGTAGTGAATGTAATGTAACACACACCCATGCAATGCGCACCACCCCGTGAGGTTTTTCTCACTCCTACTAGTGAATGTAATGTAACACACACCCATACAATGCGCACCACCCCGCGATGTTTTTCAGAAACCTATCCTACATTGCCACTGCATGTTCCCTGACCTCCCCATGCTGACCACACCGCGGTGCTTTTCTCCATCCTACATTGCCACTCACTGCCTATCCTAATTCAGACCCTCGAATTCACAGCACCCCGTGATGTTTTTCTCACTCCTAGTAGTGAATGTAATGTAAAACACACCCATACAATGCGCACCACCCCGTGACGTTTTTCTCACTCCTAGTAGTGAATGTAATGTAACACATACCCATGCAATGCGCACCACCCCGTGATGTTTTTCTCACTCCTACTAGTGAATGTAATGTAACACACACCCATACAATGCGCACCACCCCGTGATGTTTTTCAGAAACCTATCCTACATTGCCACTGCATCTTCCCTGACCTCCCCATGCTGACCACCCCGCGGTGTTTTCTCCATCCTACATTGCCACTCACTGCCTATCCTAATTCAGACCCTCCGATTCACACCACCCCGTGATGTTTTTCTCACTCCTACTAGTGAATGTAATGTAACACACACCCATACAATGCGCACCACCCCGTGATGTTTTTCTCACTCCTACTAGTGAATGTAATGTAACACACACCAATACAATGCGCACCACCCCGTGATGTTTTTCAGAAACCTATCTTACATTGCCACTGCTTGTTCCCTGACCTCCCCATGCTGACCACCCCGCTGTGCTTTTCTCCATCCTACATTGCCACTCACTGCCTATCCTAATTCAGACCCTCCGATTCACACCACCCCATGATGTTTTTCTCACTCCTACTAGTGAATGTAATGTAACACACACCCATACAATGCGCACCACCCCGCGATGTTTTTCAGAAACCTATCCTACATTGCCACTGCATGTACCCTGACCTCCCCATGCTGACCACCTCGTGGTGCTTTTCTCCATCCTACATTGCCACTCACTGCCTATCCTAATTCAGGCTCTCCGATTCACACCACCCCCTGATCTTTTTCTCACTCCTAGTAGTGAATGTAATGTAACACACACCCATACAATGCACACCACCCCGTGATGTTTTTCTCACTCCTAGTAGTGAATGTAATGTAACACACACCCATGCAATGCGCACCACCCCGTAATGTTTACCTCACTCCTACTAGTAAATGTAATGTAACACACACACATACAATGCGCACCACCCCGCGATGTTTTTCAGAAACCTAACCTACATTGCCATTGCATGTTCCCTGACCTCCCCATGCTGACCACCCCGCGGTGCTTTTCTCCATCCTACAATGCCACTCACTGCCTATCCTAATTCAGACCCTCCGATTCACACCACCACGTGATGTTTTTCTCACTCCTACTAGTGAATGTAATGTAACACACACCCATACAATTCGCACCACCCCGTGATATTTTTCAGAAACCTATCCTACATTGCCACTGCATGTACCCTGACCTCCCCATGCTGACCACCTCGCGGTGCTTTTCTCCATCCTACATTGCCACTCACTGCCTATCCTAATTCAGACTCTCCGATGCACACCACCCCGTGATGTTTTTCTCACTCCTAGTAGTGAATGTAATGTAAAACACACCCATACAATGCGCACCACCCCGTGACGTTTTTCTCACTCCTAGTAGTGAATGTAATGTAACACATACCCATGCAATGCGCACCACCCCGTGATGTTTTTCTCACTCCTACTAGTGAATGTAATGTAACACACACCCATACAATGCGCACCACCCCGTGATGTTTTTCAGAAACCTATCCTACATTGCCACTGCATCTTCCCTGACCTCCCCATGCTGACAACCCCGCGGTGTTTTCTCCATCCTACATTGCCACTCACTGCCTATCCTAATTCAGACCCTCCGATTCACACCACCCCGTGATGTTTTTCTCACTCCTACTAGTGAATGTAATGTAACACACACCCATACAATGCGCAGCACCCCGTGATGTTTTTCGCACTCCTACTAGTGAATGTAATGTAACACACACCCATACAATGCGCACCACCCCGTGATGTTTTTCTCACTTCTACTAGTGAATGTAATGTTACACACACCCATACAATGCGCACCACCCCGTGATGATTTTCTCACTCCTACTAGTGAATGTAATGTAACACACAGCCATACATTGCGCTAGACCCCGTGATGTTTTTCTCACTCCTACTAGTGAATGTAATGTAACACACACCCATACAATGCGCACCACCCCGTGATGTTTTTCTCACTCCTACTAGTGAATGTAATGTAACACACACGAATACAATGCGCACCACCCCGTGATGTTTTTCAGAAACCTATCTTACATTGCCACTGCTTGTTCTCTGACCTCCCCATGCTGACCACCCGCTGTGCTTTTCTCCATCCTACATTGCCACTCACTGCCTATCCTAATTCAGACCCTCCGATTCACACCACCCCATGATGTTTTTCTCACTCCTACTAGTGAATGTAATGTAACACACACCCATACAATGCGCACCACCCCGCGATGTTTTTCAGAAACCTATCCTACATTGCCACTGCATGTACCCTGACCTCCCCATGCTGACCACCTCGTGGTCCTTTTCTCCAACCTACATTGCCACTCACTGCCTATCCTAATTCAGGCTCTCTGATTCACACCACCCCCTGATGTTTTTCTCACTCCTAGTAGTGAATGTAATGTAACACACACCCATACAATGCGCACCACCCCGTGATGTTTTTCTCACTCCTACTAGTGAATGTAATGTTACACACACCCATACAATGCGCACCACCCCGCGATGATTTTCAGAAACCTATCCTACATTGCCACTGCATGTACCCTGACCTCCTCATGCTGACCACCTCGCCGTGCTTTTCTCCATCCTACATTGCCACTCACTGCCTATCCTAATTCAGACTCTCCGATTCACACCACCCCCTGATGTTTTTCTCACTCCTAGTAGTGAATGTAATGTAACACACACCCATACAATGCGCACCACCCCGTGATGTTTTTCTCACTCCTAGTAGTGAATGTAATGTAACACACACCCATGCAATGCGCACCACCCCGTGATGTTTTTCTCACTCCTAGTAGTGAATGTAATGTAACACACACCCATGCAATGCGCACCACCCCGTGAGGTTTTTCTCACTCCTACTAGTGAATGTAATGTAACACACACCCATACAATGCGCACCACCCCGCGATGTTTTTCAGAAACCTATCCTACATTGCCACTGCATGTTCCCTGACCTCCCCATGCTGACCACACCGCGGTGCTTTTCTCCATCCTACATTGCCACTCACTGCCTATCCTAATTCAGACCCTCGAATTCACAGCACCCCGTGATGTTTTTCTCACTCATACTAGTGAATGAAATGTAACGGCCACCCATACAATTAGCACCGCCCCGTGATGTTTTTCAGAAACCTATCCTACATTGCCACTGCATGTACCCTGACCTCCCCATGCTGACCACCTCGCGGTGCTTTTCTCCATCCTACATTGCCACTCACTGCCTATCCTAATTCAGACTCTCTGATTCACACCACCCCGTGATGTTTTTCTAACTCCTAGTAGTGAATGTAATGTAACACACACCCATGCAATGCGCACCACCCCGTGATGTTTTTCAGAAACCTATCCTACATTGCCACTGCATGTACCCTGACCTCCCAATGCTGACCACCTCGCGGTGCTTTTCTCCATCCTACATTGCCACTCACTGCCTATCCTAATTCAGCCTCTACGATGCACACCACCCCATGATGATTTTCTCACTCCTAGTAGTGAATGTAATGTAACACACACCCATACAATGCGCACCACCCCGTGATGTTTTTCTCACTCCTAGTAGTGAATGTAATGTAACACACACCCATGCAATGCGCACCACCCCGTGATGTTTTTCTCACTCCTACTAGTGAATGTAATGTAACACACGCCCATACAATGCGCACCACCCCGTGATGTTTTTCAGAAACCTATCCTACATTGCCACTGCATGTTCCCTGACCTCCCCATGCTGACCACCCCGCGGTGTTTTCTCCATCCTACATTGCCACTCACTGCCTATCCTAATTCAGACCCTCCAATTCACACCACCCCGTGATGTTTTTCTCACTCCTACTAGTGAATGTAATGTAACACACACCCATACAATGCGCAGCACCCCGTGATGTTTTTCGCACTCCTACTAGTGAATGTAATGTAACACACACCCATACAATGCGCACCACCCCGTGATGTTTTTCTCACTTCTACTAGTGAATGTAATGTTACACACACCCATACAATGCGCACCATGCCGTGATGTGTTTCTCACTCCTACTAGTGAATGTAATGTAACACACACCCATACAATGCGCACCACCCCGTGATGATTTTCTCACTCCTACTAGTGAATGTAATGTAACACACACCCATACAATGCGCTCCACCCCGTGATGTTTTTCTCAGTCCTACTAGTGAATGTAATGTTACACACACCCATACAATGCGCACCACCCCGCGATGATTTTCAGAAACCTATCCTACATTGCCACTGCATGTACCCTGAGCTCCTCATGCTGACCACCTCGCGGTGCTTTTCTCCATCCTACATTGCCACTCACTGCCTATCCTAATTCAGACTCTCCGATTCACACCACCCCCTGATGTTTTTCTCACTCCTAGTAGTGAATGTAATGTAACACACACCCATACAATGCGCACCACCCCGTGATGTTTTTCTCACTCCTAGTAGTGAATGTAATGTAACACACACCCATGCAATGCGCACCACCCCGTGAGGTTTTTCTCACTCCTACTAGTGAATGTAATGTAACACACACCCATACAATGCGCACCACCCCGCGATGTTTTTCAGAAACCTATCCTACATTGCCACTGCTTGTTCCCTGACCTCCCAATGCTGACCACCCCGCTGTGCTTTTCTCCATCCTACATTGCCACTCACTGCCAATCCTAATTCAGACCATCCGATTCACACCACCCCATGATGTTTTTTTCACTCCTACTAATGAATGTAATGTAACACACACCCATACAATGCGCACCATCCCGCGATGTTTTTCAGAGCCCTATACTACATTGCCACTGCATGTACCCTGACCTCCCCATGCTGACCACTTCGCGGTGCTTTTCTCCATCCTACATTGCCACTCACTGCCTATCCTAATTCAGACTCTCCGATTCACACCACCCCCTGATGTTTTTCTCACTCCTAGTAGTGAATGTAATGTAACACACACCCATACAATGCACACCACCCCGTGATGTTTTTCTCACTCCTAGTAGTGAATGTAATGTAACACACACCCATGCAATGCGCACCACCCCGTAATGTTTATCTCACTCCTACTAGTAAATGTAATGTAACACACACACATACAATGCGCACCACCCCGCGATGTTTTTCAGAAACCTAACCTACATTGCCATTGCATGTTCCCTGACCTCCCCATGCTGACCACACCGCGGTGCTTTTCTCCATCCTACAATGCCACTCACTGCCTATCCTAATTCAGACCCTCCGATTCACACCACCACGTGATGTTTTTCTCACTCCTACTAGTGAATGTAATGTAACACACACCCATACAATTCGCACCACCCCGTGATGTTTTTCTCACTCCTACTAGTGAATGTAATGTAACACACACCCATACAATGCGCACCACCCCGCGATGTTTTTCAGAAACCTATCCTACATTGCCACTGCATGTTCCCTGACCTCCCCATGCTGACCACCCCGCGGTGTTTTCTCCATCCTACATTGCCACTCACTGCCTATCATAATTCAGACCCACCGATTCACACCACCCCGTGATGTTTTTCTCACTCCTACTAGTGAATGTAATGTAACACACACTCACAAAATTCGCACCACCCCGTGATGTTTTTCTCACTCCTACTAGTGAATGTAATGTAACACATACCCAAACAATGCGCACAACCCCGCGATGTTTTTCAGAAACCTATCCTACATTGCCACTGCATGTTCCCTGACCTCCCCATGCTGACCACCCCGCGGTGTTTTCTCCATCCTACATTGCCACTCAGTGCCTATCATAATTCAGACCCTCCGATTCACACCACCCCGAGATGTTTTTCTCACTCCTACTAATGAATGTAATGTAACACACACCCGTAGAATGCGCACCACACCGTGATGTTTTTCTCACTCCTACTAGTGAATGTAATGTAACACACACCCGTACAATGCGCACCACCCCGTGATGTTTTTCTCACTCCTACTAGTGAATGTAATGTAACACACACCCACAATGCGCACCACCCCGTGATGTTTTTCTCACTCCTACTAGTGAATGTAATGTAACTCACACCCATACAATGCGCACCACCCCGCGATGTTTTTCAGAAACCTATCCTACATTGCAACTGCTTGTTCCCTGACCTCCACATGCTGACCACCCCGCTGTGCTTTTCTGCATCCTACATTGCCACTCACTGCCTATCCTAATTCAGACCCTCCGATTCACACCACCCCGTGATGTTTTTCTCACTGCTACTAGTGAATGTAATGTAACACACACCCATACAATTCGCACCACCCCGTGATATTTTTCAGAAACCTATCCTACATTGCCACTGCATGTACCCTGACCTCCCCATGCTGACCACCTTGCGGTGCTTTTCTCCATCCTATATTGCCACTCACTGCCTATCCTAATTCAGACTCTCCGATGCACACCACCCCGTGATGTTTTTCTCACTCCTAGTAGTGAATGTAATGTAAAACACACCCATACAATGCGCACCACCCCGTGACGTTTTTCTCACTCCTAGTAGTGAATGTAATGTAACACATACCCATGCAATGCGCACCACCCCGTGATGTTTTTCTCACTCCTACTAGTGAATGTAATGTAACACACACCCATACAATGCGCACCACCCCGTAATGTTTTTCAGAAACCTATCCTACATTGCCACTGCATCTTCCCTGACCTCCCCATGCTGACCACCCCGCGGTGTTTTCTCCATCCTACATTGCCACTCACTGCCTATCCTAATTCAGACCCTCCGATTCACACCACCCCGTGATGTTTTTCTCACTCCTACTAGTGAATGTAATGTAACACACACCCATACAATGCGCACCACCCCGTGATGTTTTTCTCACTCCTACTAGTGAATGTAATGTAACACACACCAATACAATGCGCACCACCCCGTGATGTTTTTCAGAAACCTATCTTACATTGCCACTGCTTGTTCCCTGACCTCCCCATGCTGACCACCCCGCTGTGCTTTTCTCCATCCTACATTGCCACTCACTGCCTATCCTAATTCAGACCCTCCGATTCACACCACCCCATGATGTTTTTCTCACTCCTACTAGTGAATGTAATGTAACACACACCCATACAATGCGCACCACCCCGCGATGTTTTTCAGAAACCTATCCTACATTGCCACTGCATGTACCCTGACCTCCCCATGCTGACCACCTCGTGGTGCTTTTCTCCATCCTACATTGCCACTCACTGCCTATCCTAATTCAGACCCTCGAATTCACACCACCCCGTGATGTTTTTCTCACTCATACTAGTGAATGTAATGTAACGGCCACCCATACAATTAGCACCGCCCCGTGATGTTTTTCAGAAACCTATCCTACATTACCACTGCATGTACCCTGACCTCCCCATGCTGACCACCTCGCGGTGCTTTTCTCCATCCTACATTGCCACTCACTGCCTATCCTAATTCAGACACTCTGATTCACACCACCCCGTGATGTTTTTCTCACTCCTAGTAGTGAATGTAATGTAACACACACCCATACAATGCGCACCACCCCGTGATGATTTTCTCACTCCTAGTAGTGAATGTAATGTAACACACACCCATACAATGCGCACCACCCCGTGATGATTTTCTCACTCCTACTAGTGAATGTAATGTAACACACACCCAAACAATGCGCACAACCCCGCGATGTTTTTCAGAAACCTATCCTACATTGCCACTGCATGTTCCCTGACCTCCCCATAATGACCACCCCGCGGTGTTTTCTCCATCCTACATTGCCACTCAGTGCCTATCATAATTCAGACCCTCCGATTCACACCACCCCGAGATGTTTTTCTCACTCCTACTAGTGAATGTAATGTAACACACACCCGTAGAATGCGCACCACCCCGTGATGTTTTTCTCACTCCTACTAGTGAATGTAATGTAACACACACCCGTACAATGCGCACCACCCCGTGATGTTTTTCTCACTCCTACTAGTGAATGTAATGTAACACACACCCATACAATGCGCACCACCCTGTGATGTTTTTCTCACTCCTAATAGTGAATGTAATGTAACACACACCCATACAATGCGCACCACCCCGTGATGATTTTCTCACTCCTACTAGTGAATGTAATGTAACACACACCCATACAATGCGTACCACCCCGTGATGTTTTTCTCTCTCCTACTAGTGAATGTAATGTAACACACACCCATGAAATGCACACCACCCTGCAATGTTTTTCAGAAACCTAACCTACATTGCCACTGCATGTTCCCTGACCTCCCCATGCTGACCAACCCGCGGTGCTTTTCTCCATCCTACATTGCCACTCAGTGCCTATCCTAATTCAGACCTTCCGATTCACACCACCCAGTGATGTTTTTCTCACTGCTACTAGTGAATGTAATGTAACACACCCATACAATTCGCACCACCCCGTGATGTTTTTCAGAAACCTATCCTACATTGCCACTGCATGTACCCTGACCTCCCAATGCTGACCACCTCACGGTGCTTTTCTCCATCCTACAATGCCACTCACTGCCTATCCTAATTCAGACTCTCCGATGCACACCACCCCGTGATGATTTTCTCACTCCTAATAGTGAATGTAATGTAACACACACCCATACAATGCGCACCACCCCGTGATGTTTTTCTCACTCCTAGTAGTGAATGTAATGTAACACACACCCATGCAATGCGCACCACCCCGTGATGTTTTTCTCACTCCTACTAGTGAATGTAATGTAACACACGCCCATACAATGCGCACCACCCCGTGATGTTTTTCAGAAACCTATCCTACATTGCCACTGCATGTTCACTGACCTCCCCATGCTGACCACCCCGCGGTGTTTTCTCCATCCTATATTGCCACTCACTGCCTATCCTAATTCAGACCCTCCAATTCACACCACCCCGTGATGTTTTTCTCACTCCTACTAGTGAATGTAATGTAACACACACCCATACAATGCGCAGCACCCCGTGATGTTTTTCGCACTCCTACTAGTGAATGTAATGTAACACACACCCATACAATGCGCACCACCCCGTGATGTTTTTCTCACTTCTACTAGTGAATGTAATGTTACACACACCCATACAATGCGCACCACGCCGTGATGTTTTTCTCACTCCTACTAGTGAATGTAATGTAACACACACCCATACAATGCGCACCACCCCGTGATGATTTTCTCACTCCTACTAGTGAATGTAATGTAACACACACCCATACAATGCGCTCCACCCCGTGATGTTTTTCTCAGTCCTACTAGTGAATGCAATGTAACACACACCCATGCAATGCACACCACCCCGCAATGTTTTTTCAGAAACCTATCCTACATTGCCACTGCATGTTCCCTGACCTCCCCATGCTGACCACCCCGCGGTGCTTTTCTCCATCCTACATTGCCACTCACTGCCTATCCTAATTCAGACCCTCCGATTCACACCACCCCATGATGTTTTTGTCACTCCTACTAGTGAATGTAATGTAACACACAACCATACAATGCGCACCACCCCGTGATGTTTTTCTCACTCCTACTAGTGAATGTAATGTAACACACACCAATACAATGCGCACCACCCCGTGATGTTTTTCAGAAACCTATCTTACATTGCCACTGCTTGTTCCCTGACCTCCCCATGCTGACCACCCCGCTGTGCTTTTCTCCATCCTACATTGCCACTCACTGCCTATCCTAATTCAGACCCTCCGATTCACACCACCCCATGATGTTTTTCTCACTCCTACTAGTGAATGTAATGTAACACACACCCATACAATGCGCACCACCCCGCGATGTTTTTCAGAAACCTATCCTACATTGCCACTGCATGTACCCTGACCTCCCCATGCTGACCACCTCGTGGTGCTTTTCTCCATCCTACATTGCCACTCACTGCCTATCCTAATTCAGGCTCTCCGATTCACACCACCCCCTGATGTTTTTCTCACTCCTAGTAGTGAATGTAATGTAACACACACCCATACAATGCGCACCACCCGGTGATGTTTTTCTCACTCCTACTAGTGAATGTAATGTTACACACACCCATACAATGCGCACCACCCCGCGATTATTTTCAGAAACCTATCCTACATTGCCACTGCATGTACCCTGACCTCCCCATGCTGACCACCTCGCGGTGCTTTTCTCCATCCTACATTGCCACTCACTGCCTATCCTAATTCAGCCTCTCCGATTCACACCACCCCCTGATGTTTTTCTCACTCCTAGTAGTGAATGTAATGTAACACACACCCATACAATGCGCACCACCCCGTGATGTTTTTCTCACTCCTAGTAGTGAATGTAATGTAACACACACCCATGCAATGCGCACCACCCCGTGAGGTTTTTCTCACTCCTACTAGTGAATGTAATGTAACACACACATACAATGCGCACCACCCCGCGATGTTTTTCAGAAACCTATCCTACATTGCCACTGCATGTTCCCTGACCTCCCCATTCTGACCACACCACGGTGCTTTTCTCCATCCTACATTGCCACTCACTGCCATTCCTAATTCAGACTCTCTGATTCACACCACACCGTAATGTTTTTCTCACTCCTAGTAGTGAATGTAATGTAACACAAACCCATACAATGCGCACCACCCCGTGATGTTTTTTTCACTCCTAGTAGTGAATGTAATGTAACACACACCCATGCAATGCGCACCACCCCGTGATGTTTTTCTCACTCCTACTAGTGAATGTAATGTTACACACACCCATACAATGCGCACCACCCTGTGATGTTTTTCTCACTCCTACTAGTGAATGTAATGTAACACACACCCATACAATGCGCACCACCCCGTGATGATTTTCTCACTCCTACTAGTGAATGTAATGTAACACACACCCATACAATGCGCACCACCCCGTGATGTTTTTCTCACTCCTACTAGTGAATGTAATGTAACACACACCCATGCAATGCACATCACACCGCAATGTTTTTCAGAAACCTATCCTACATTGCCACTGCATGTTCCCTGACCTCCCAATGCTAACCACCCCGCGGAGCTTTTCTCCATCCTACATTGCCACTCACTGCCTATCCTAAATCAGACCCTCCGATTCACACCACCCCATGATGTTTTGTCACTCCTACTAGTGAATGTAATGTAACACACACCCATACAATGCGCACCACCCCGTGATGTTTTTCTCACTCCTACTAGTGAATGTAATGTAACACACACCCATACAATGCGCACCACCACGCGATGTTTTTCAGAAACCTATCCTACATTGCCACTGCTTGTTCCCTGACCTCCCCATGCTGACCACCCCGCTGTGCTTTTCTCCATCCTACATTGCCACTCACTGCCTATCCTAATTCAGACACTCCGATACACACCACCCCATGATGTTTTTTTCACTCCTACTAGTGAATGTAATGTAACACACACCCATACAATGCGCACCACCCCGCGATGTTTTTCAGAGCCCTATCCTACATTGCCACTGCATGTACCCAGACCTCCCCATGCTGACCACTTCGTGGTGCTTTTCTCCATCCTACATTGCCACTCACTGCCTATCCTAATTCAGACTCTCCGATTCACACCACCCCCTGATGTTTTTCTCACTCCTAGTAGTGAATGTAATGTAACACACACCCATACAATGCGCACCACCCCGTGATGTTTTTCTCACTCCTAGTAGTGAATGTAATGTAACACACACCCATGCAATGCGCACCACCCCGTAATGTTTATCTCACTCCTACTAGTGAATGTAATGTAACACACACGCATACAATGCGCACCACCCCGCGATGTTTTTCAGAAACCTAACCTACATTGCCATTGCATGTTCCCTGACCTCCCCATGCTGACCACCCCGCGGTGCTTTTCTCCATCCTACAATGCCACTCACTGCCTATCCTAATTCAGACCCTCCGATTCACACCACCCCGTGATGTTTTTCTCACTCCTACTAGTGAATGTAATGTAACACACACCCATACAATTCGCACCACCCCGTGATGTTTTTCTCACTCCTACTAGTGAATGTAATGTAACACACACCCATACAATGCGCACCACCCCGAGATGTTTTTCAGAAACCTATCCTACATTGCCACTGCATGTTCCCTGACCTCCCCATGCTGACCACCCCGCGGTGTTTTCTCCATCCTACATTGCCACTCACTGCCTATCCTAATTCAGACCCTCCGATCACACCACCCCGTGATGTTTTTCTCACTCCTACTAGTGAATGTAATGTAACTCACACCCATACAATGCGCACCACCCCGCGATGTTTTTCAGAAACCTATCCTACATTGCAACTGCTTGTTCCCTGACCTCCACATGCTGACCACCCCGCTGTGCTTTTCTGCATCCTACATTGCCACTCCTGCCTATCCTAATTCAGACCCTCCGATTCACACCACCCCGTGATGTTTTTCTCACTGCTACTAGTGAATGTAATATAACACACACCCATACAATTCGCACCACCCCGTGATGTTTTTCAGAAACCTATCCTACATTGCCACTGCATGTACTCTGACCTCCCCATGCTGACCACCTCGCGGTGCTTTTCTCCATCCTAAATTGCCACTCACTGCCTATCCTAATTCAGACTCTCCGATGCACACCACCCCGTGATGTTTTTCTCACTCCTAGTAGTGAATGTAATGTAACACACACCCATGCAATGCGCACCACCCCGTGATGTTTTTCTCACTCCTACTAGTGAATGTAATGTAACACACACCCATACAATGCGCACCACCCCGTGATGATTTTCTCACTCCTACTAGTGAATGTAATGTAACACACACCCATACAATGCGCTCCACCCCGTGATGTTTTTCTCAGTCCTACTAGTGAATGCAATGTAACACACACCCATGCAATGCACACCACCCGGCCATGTTTTTTCAGAAACCTATCCTACATTGCCACTGCATGTTCCCTGACCTCCCCATGCTGACCACCCCGCGGTGCTTTTCTCCATCCTACATTGCCACTCACTGCCTATCCTAATTCAGACCCTCCGATTCACACCACCCCATGATGTTTTTGTCACTCCTACTAGTGAATGTAATGTAACACACACCCATACATTGCGCACCACCCCGTGATGTTTTTCTCACTCCTACTAGTGAATGTAATGTAACACACACCAATACAATGCGCACCACACCGTGATGTTTTTCAGAAACCTATCTTACATTGCCACTGCTTGTTCCCTGACCTCCCCATGCTGACCACCCCGCTGTGCTTTTCTCCATCCTACATTGCCACTCACTGCCTATCCTAATTCAGACCCTCCGATTCACACCACCCCATGATGTTTTTCTCACTCCTACTAGTGAATGTAATGTAACACACACCCATACAATGCGCACCACCCCGTGATGTTTTTCTCACTCCTACTAGTGAATGTAATGTAACACACACCCATGCAATGCGCACCACCCCGTGATGTTTATCTCACTCCTACTAGTGAATGTAATGTAACACACACGCATACAATGCACACCACCCCGCGATGTTTTTCAGAAACCTATCCTACATTGCCACTGCATGTTCCCTGACCTCCCCATGCTGACCACCCCGCGGTGCTTTTCTCCATCCTACATTGCCACTCACTGCCTATCCTAATTCAGACACTCCGATTCACACCACCCCGTGATGTTTTTCTCACTCCGACTAGTGAATGTAATGTAACACACACCCATACAATTCGCACTACCCCGTGATATTTTTTTCACTCCTACTTGTGAATGTAATGTTACACACCCCCATACAATGCGCACCACCATGTGATGTTTTTCTCACTCCTACTAGTGAATGTAATGTAACACACACCCATACAATGCGCACCACCCCGTGATGATTTTCTCACTCCTACTAGTGAATGTAATGTAACACACACCCATACAATGCGCACCACCCCGTGATGTTTTTCTCACTCCTACTAGTGAGTGTAATGTAACACACACCCATACAATGCGCACCACCCCGCGATGTTTTTCAGAAACCTATCCTACATTGCCACTGCATGTACCCTGACCTCCCCATGCTGACCACCTCGTGGTGCTTTTCTCCATCCTACATTGCCACTCACTGCCTATCCTAATTCAGGCTCTCCGATTCACACCACCCCCTGATGTTTTTCTCACTCCTAGTAGTGAATGTAATGTAACACACACCCATACAATGCGCACCACCCGGTGATGTTTTTCTCACTCCTACTAGTGAATGTAATGTTACACACACCCATACAATGCGCACCACCCCGCGATTATTTTCAGAAACCTATCCTACATTGCCACTGCATGTACCCTGACCTCCCCATGCTGACCACCTCGCGGTGCTTTTCTCCATCCTACATTGCCACTCACTGCCTATCCTAATTCAGCCTCTCCGATTCACACCACCCCCTGATGTTTTTCTCACTCCTAGTAGTGAATGTAATGTAACACACACCCATACAATGCGCACCACCCCGTGATGTTTTTCTCACTCCTAGTAGTGAATGTAATGTAACACACACCCATGCAATGCGCACCACCCCGTGAGGTTTTTCTCACTCCTACTAGTGAATGTAATGTAACACACACATACAATGCGCACCACCCCGCGATGTTTTTCAGAAACCTATCCTACATTGCCACTGCATGTTCCCTGACCTCCCCATTCTGACCACACCACGGTGCTTTTCTCCATCCTACATTGCCACTCACTGCCATTCCTAATTCAGACTCTCTGATTCACACCACACCGTAATGTTTTTCTCACTCCTAGTAGTGAATGTAATGTAACACAAACCCATACAATGCGCACCACCCTTGATGTTTTTTTCACTCCTAGTAGTGAATGTAATGTAACACACACCCATGCAATGCGCACCACCCCGTGATGTTTTTCTCACTCCTACTAGTGAATGTAATGTTACACACACCCATACAATGCGCACCACCCTGTGATGTTTTTCTCACTCCTACTAGTGAATGTAATGTAACACACACCCATACAATGCGCACCACCCCGTGATGATTTTCTCACTCCTACTAGTGAATGTAATGTAACACACACCCATACAATGCGCACCACCCCGTGATGTTTTTCTCACTCCTACTAGTGAATGTAATGTAACACACACCCATGCAATGCACATCACACCGCAATGTTTTTCAGAAACCTATCCTACATTGCCACTGCATGTTCCCTGACCTCCCAATGCTAACCACCCCGCGGAGCTTTTCTCCATCCTACATTGCCACTCACTGCCTATCCTAAATCAGACCCTCCGATTCACACCACCCCATGATGTTTTGTCACTCCTACTAGTGAATGTAATGTAACACACACCCATACAATGCGCACCACCCCGTGATGTTTTTCTCACTCCTACTAGTGAATGTAATGTAACACACACCCATACAATGCGCACCACCACGCGATGTTTTTCAGAAACCTATCCTACATTGCCACTGCTTGTTCCCTGACCTCCCCATGCTGACCACCCCGCTGTGCTTTTCTCCATCCTACATTGCCACTCACTGCCTATTCTAATTCAGACACTCCGATACACACCACCCCATGATGTTTTTTTCACTCCTACTAGTGAATGTAATGTAACACACACCCATACAATGCGCACCACCCCGCGATGTTTTTCAGAGCCCTATCCTACATTGCCACTGCATGTACCCAGACCTCCCCATGCTGACCACTTCGTGGTGCTTTTCTCCATCCTACATTGCCACTCACTGCCTATCCTAATTCAGACTCTCCGATTCACACCACCCCCTGATGTTTTTCTCACTCCTAGTAGTGAATGTAATGTAACACACACCCATACAATGCGCACCACCCCGTGATGTTTTTCTCACTCCTAGTAGTGAATGTAATGTAACACACACCCATGCAATGCGCACCACCCCGTAATGTTTATCTCACTCCTACTAGTGAATGTAATGTAACACACACGCATACAATGCGCACCACCCCGCGATGTTTTTCAGAAACCTAACCTACATTGCCATTGCATGTTCCCTGACCTCCCCATGCTGACCACCCCGCGGTGCTTTTCTCCATCCTACAATGCCACTCACTGCCTATCCTAATTCAGACCCTCCGATTCACACCACCCCGTGATGTTTTTCCTCACTCCTACTAGTGAATGTAATGTAACACACACCCATACAATTCGCACCACCCCGTGATGTTTTTCTCACTCCTACTAGTGAATGTAATGTAACACACACCCATACAATGCGCACCACCCCGAGATGTTTTTCAGAAACCTATCCTACATTGCCACTGCATGTTCCCTGACCTCCCCATGCTGACAACCCCGCGGTGTTTTCTCCATCCTACATTGCCACTCACTGCCTATCCTAATTCAGACCCTCCGATCACACCACCCCGTGATGTTTTTCTCACTCCTACTAGTGAATGTAATGTAACTCACACCCATACAATGCGCACCACCCCGCGATGTTTTTCAGAAACCTATCGTACATTGCAACTGCTTGTTCCCTGACCTCCACATGCTGACCACCCCGCTGTGCTTTTCTGCATCCTACATTGCCACTCACTGCCTATCCTAATTCAGACCCTCCGATTCACACCACCCCGTGATGTTTTTCTCACTGCTACTAGTGAATGTAATATAACACACACCCATACAATTCGCACCACCCCGTGATGTTTTTCAGAAACCTATCCTACATTGCCACTGCATGTACTCTGACCTCCCCATGCTGACCACCTCGCGGTGCTTTTCTCCATCCTAAATTGCCACTCACTGCCTATCCTAATTCAGACTCTCCGATGCACACCACCCCGTGATGTTTTTCTCACTCCTAGTAGTGAATGTAATGTAACACACACCCATGCAATGCGCACCACCCCGTGATGTTTTTCTCACTCCTACTAGTGAATGTAATGTAACACACACCCATACAATGCGCACCACCCCGTGATGATTTTCTCACTCCTACTAGTGAATGTAATGTAACACACACCCATACAATGCGCTCCACCCCGTGATGTTTTTCTCAGTCCTACTAGTGAATGCAATGTAACACACACCCATGCAATGCACACCACCCGGCCATGTTTTTTCAGAAACCTATCCTACATTGCCACTGCATGTTCCCTGACCTCCCCATGCTGACCACCCCGCGGTGCTTTTCTCCATCCTACATTGCCACTCACTGCCTATCCTAATTCAGACCCTCCGATTCACACCACCCCATGATGTTTTTGTCACTCCTACTAGTGAATGTAATGTAACACACACCCATACATTGCGCACCACCCCGTGATGTTTTTCTCACTCCTACTAGTGAATGTAATGTAACACACACCAATACAATGCGCACCACACCGTGATGTTTTTCAGAAACCTATCTTACATTGCCACTGCTTGTTCCCTGACCTCCCCATGCTGACCACCCCGCTGTGCTTTTCTCCATCCTACATTGCCACTCACTGCCTATCCTAATTCAGACCCTCCGATTCACACCACCCCATGATGTTTTTCTCACTCCTACTAGTGAATGTAATGTAACACACACCCATACAATGCGCACCACCCCGTGATGTTTTTCTCACTCCTACTAGTGAATGTAATGTAACACACACCCATGCAATGCGCACCACCCCGTGATGTTTATCTCACTCCT
Source organism: Cavia porcellus (assembly GCF_034190915.1). Classification (NCBI taxonomy): domain Eukaryota; kingdom Metazoa; phylum Chordata; class Mammalia; order Rodentia; family Caviidae; genus Cavia; species Cavia porcellus. The sequence goes on from NW_026947491.1 coordinate 360,356, forward strand.
ACTAGTGAATGTAATGTAACACACACGCATACAATGCACACCACCCCGCGATGTTTTTCAGAAACCTATCCTACATTGCCACTGCATGTTCCCTGACCTCCCCATGCTGACCACCCCGCGGTGCTTTTCTCCAACCTACATTGCCACTCACTGCCTATCCTAATTCAGACACTCCGATTCACACCACCCCGTGATGTTTTTCTCACTCCGACTAGTGAATGTAATGTAACACACACCCATACAATTCGCAGTACCCCGTGATATTTTTTTCACTCCTACTTGTGAATGTAATGTTACACACCCCCATACAATGCGCACCACCATGTGATGTTTTTCTCACTCCTACTAGTGAATGTAATGTAACACACACCCATACAATGCGCACAACCCCGTGATGATTTTCTCACTCCTACTAGTGAATGTAATGTAACACACACCCATACAATGCGCACCACACCGTGATGTTTTTCTCACTCCTACTAGTGAGTGTAATGTAACACACACCCATACAATGCGCACCACCCCGCGATGTTTTTCAGAAACCTATCCTACATTGCCACTGCATGTACCCTGAGCTCCCCATGCTGACCACCTCGCGGTGCTTTTCTCCATCCTACATTGCCACTCAATGCCTATCCTAATTCAGACCCTCCGATTCACACCACCCCATGGTGTTTTTCTCACTCCTACTAGTGAATGTAATGTAACACACACCCATACAATGCGCACCACTCCGCGATGATTTTCAGAAACCTATCCTACATTGCCACTGCATGTACCCTGAGCTCCCCATGCTGACCACCTCGCGGTGCTTTTCTCCATCCTACATTGCCACTCACTGCCTATCCTAATTCAGACTCTCCGATTCACACCACCCCCTGATGTTTTTCTCACTCCTAGTAGTGAATGTAATGTAACACACACCCATACAATGCGCACCACCCCGTGATGTTTTTCTCACTCCTAGTAGTGAATGTAATGTAACACACACCCATGCAATGCGCACCACCCCGTGAGGTTTTTCTCACTCCTACTAGTGAATGTAATGTAACACACACGCATACAATGCGCACCACCCCGCGATGTTTTTCAGAAACCTATCCTACATTGCCACTGCATGTTCCCTGACTTCCCCATGCTGACCACACCGCGGTGCTTTTCTCCATCCTACATTGCCACTCACTGCCTATCCTAATTCAGACCCTCGAATTCACACTACCCCGTGATGTTTTTCTCACTCATAAAAGTGAATGTAATGTAACAGCCACCCATACAATTCGCACCGCCCCGTGATGTTTTTCAGAAACCTATCCTACATTGCCACTGCATGTACCCTGACCTCCCCATGCTAACCACCTCGCGGTGCTTTTCTCCATCCTACATTGCCACTCACTGCCTATCCTAATTCAGACTCTCTGATTCACACCACCCCGTGATGTTTTTCTCACTCCTAGTAGTGAATGTAATGTAACACACACCCATACAATGCGCACCACCCCGTGATGTTTTTCTCACTCCTAGTAGTGAATGTAATGTAACACACACCCATGCAATGCGCACCACCCCGTGATGTTTTTCTCACTCCTACTAGTGAATGTAATTTTACACACACCCATACAATGCGCAGCACCCTGTGATGTTTTTCTCACTCCTACTAGTGAATGTAATGTAACACACACCCATACAATGCGCACCACCCCGGGATGATTTTCTCACTCCTACTAGTGAATGTAATGTAACACACACCCATACAATGCGCACCACCCCGTGATGATTTTCTCACTCCTACTAGTGAATGTAATGTAACACACACCCAAACAATGCGCACCACCCCGCGATGTTTTTCAGAAACCTATCCTACATTGCCGCTGCATGTTCCCTGACCTCCCCATAATGACCACCCCGCGGTGTTTTCTCAATCCTACATTGCCACTCAGTGCCTATCATAATTCAGCCCCTCCGATTCACACCACCCCGAGATGTTTTTCTCACTTTTACTAGTGAATGTAATGTAACACACACCCCTAGAATGCGCAACACCCCGTGATGTTTTTCTCACTCCTACTAGTGAATGTAATGTAACACACACCCGTACAATGCGCACCACCCCGTGATGTTTTTCTCACTCCTACTAGTGAATGTAATGTAACACACACCCATACAATGCGCACCACCCCGTGATGTTTTTCTCACTCCTACTAGTGAATGTAATGTAACACACACCCATACAATGCGCACAACCCCGTGATGTTTTTCTCACTCATAATAGTGAATGTAATGTTACACACACCCATACAATGCGCACCACCCTGTGATGTTTTTCTCACTCCTACTAGTGAATGTAATGTAACACACACCCATACAATGCGCACCACCCCGTGATGATTTTCTCACTCCTACTAGTGAATGTAATGTAACACACACCCATACAATGCGTACCACCCCGTGATGTTTTTCTCTCTCCTACTAGTGAATGTAATGTAACACACACCCATGAAATGCACACCACCCTGCAATGCTTTTCAGAAACCTATCCGACATTGCCACTGCATGTTCCCTGACCTCCCCATGCTGACCACCCCGCGGTGCTTTTCTCCATCCTACATTGCCACTCACTGCCTATCCTAATTCAGACCCTCCGATTCACACCAGCCCGTGATGTTTTTCTCACTGCTACTAGTGAATGTAATGTAACACACACCCATACAATTCGCACAACCCCGTGATGTTTTTCAGAAACCTATCCTACATTGCCACTGCATGTGCCCTGACCTCCCCATGCTGACCACCTCGCGGTGCTTTTCTCCATCCTACATTGCCACTCACTGCCTATCCTAATTCAGACTCTCCGATGCACACCACCCCGTGATGTTTTTCTCACTCCTAGTAGTGAATGTAATGTAACACACACCCATACAATGCGCACCACCCCGTGATGTTTTTCTCACTCCTAGTAGTGAATGTAATGTAACACACACCCATGCAATGCGCACCACCCCGTGAGGTTTTTCTCACTCCTACTAGTGAATGTAATGTAACACACACCCATACAATGCGCACCACCCCGCGATGTTTTTCAGAAACCTATCCTACATTGCCACTGCATGTTCCCTGACCTCCCCATGCTGACCACACCGCGGTGCTTTTCTCCATCCTACATTGCCACTCACTGCCTATTCTAATTCAGACCCTCGAATTCACACTACCCCGTGATGTTTTTCTCACTCATACTAGTGAATGTAATGTAAGAGCCACCCATACAATTCGCACCGCCCCGTGATGTTTTTCAGAAACCTATCCTACATTGCCACTGCATGTACCCTGACCTCCCCATGCTGACCTCCTCGCGGTGCTTTTCTCCATCCTACATTGCCACTCACTGCCATTACTAATTCAGACTCTCTGATTCACACCACCCCGTGATGTTTTTCTCACTCCTAGTAGTGAATGTAATGTAAAACAAACCCATACATTGCGCACCACCCCATGATGTTTTTCTCACTAGTAGCAGTGAATGTAATGTAACACACACCCATGCAATGCGCACCACCCCGTAATGTTTTTCTCACTCCTACTAGTGAATGTAATGTTACACACACCCATACAATGCGCACCACCCTGTGATGTTTTTCTCACTCCTACTAGTGAATGTAATGTAACACACACCCATACAATGCGCACCACCCCGTGATGATTTTCTCACTCCTACTAGTGAATGTAATGTAACACACACCCATACAATGCGCACCACCCCGTGATGTTTTTCTCACTCCTACTAGTGAATGTAATGTAACACACACCCATGCAATGCACATCACCCCGAAATGTTTTTCAGAAACCTATCCTACATTGCCACTGCATGTTCCCTGACCTCCCCATGCTAACCACCCCGCGGAGCTTTTCTCCATCCTACATTGCCACTCACTGCCTATCCTAAATCAGACCCTCCGATTCACACAACCCCATGATGTTTTTCTCACTCCTCCTATTGAATGTAATGTAACACACACCCATACAATGCGCACCACCCCGTGATGTTTTTCTCACTCCTACTAGTGAATGTAATGTAACACACACCCATACAATGCGTACCACCACGCGATGTTTTTCAGAAACCTATCCTACATTGCCACTGCTTGTTCCCTGACCTCCCCATGCTGACCACCCCGCTGTGCTTTTCTCCATCCTACATTGCCACTCACTGCCTATCCTAATTCAGACACTCCGATTCACACCACCCCATGATGTTTTTTTCACTCCTACTAGTGAATGTAATGTAACACACACCCATACAATGCGAACCACCCCGCGATGTTTTTCAGAACCCTATCCTACATTGCCACTGCATGTACCCAGACCTCCCCATGCTGACCACTTCGCGGTGCTTTTCTCCATCCTACATTGCCACTCACTGCCTATCCTAATTCAGACTCTCCTATTCACACCACCCCCTGATGTTTTTCTCACTCCTAGTAGTGAATGTAATGTAACACACACCCATACAATGCGCACCACCCCGTGTTGTTTTTCTCACTCCTAGTAGTGAATGTAATGTAACACACACCCATGCAATGCGCACCACCCCGTAATGTTTATCTCACTCCTACTAGTGAATGTAATGTAACACACACGCATACAATGCGCACCACCCCGCGATGTTTTTCAGAAACCTAACCTACATTGCCATTGCATGTTCCCTGACCTCCCCATGCTGACCACCCCGTGGTGCTTTTCTCCATGCTACCATGACACTCACTGCCTATCCTAATTCAGACCCTCTGATTCACAACACCCCGTGATGTTTTTCTCACTCCTACTAGTGAATGTAATGTAACACACACCCATACAATTCGCACCACCCCGTGATGTTTTTCTCACTCCTACTAGTGAATGTAATGTAACACACACCCATACAATGCGCACCACCCCGCGATGTTTTTCAGAAACCTATCCTACATTGCCACTGCATGTTCCCTGACCTCGCCATGCTGACCACCCCGCGGTTTTTTCTCCATCCTACATTGCCACTCACTGCCTATCATAATTCAGACCCACTGATTCACACCACACCGTGATGTTTTCTCACTCCTACTAGTGAATGTAATGTAACACACACTCATAGAATTCGCACCACCCCGTGATGTTTTTCTCACTCCTACTAGTGAATGTAATGTAACACACACCCAAACAATGCGCACCACCCCGCGATGTTTTTCAGAAACCTATCCTACATTGCCACTGCATGTTCCCTGTCCTCACCATGCTCACCACCCCGCCGTGTTTTCTCCATCCTACATTGCCACTCAGTGCCTATCCTAATTCAGACCCTCCGATTCACACCACCCCGTGATGTTTTTCTCCCTCCTACTAGTGAATGTAATGTAACACACACCCGTAGAATGCGCACCACCCCGTGATGTTTTTCTCACTCCTACTAGTGAATGTAATGTAACACACACCCGTACAATGCGCACCACCCCGTGATGTTTTTCTCACTCCTACTAGTGAATATGATGTAACACACACCCATACAATGCGCACCACCCCGTGATGTTTTTCTCATACCTACTAGTGAATGTAATGTAACACACACCCATACAATGCGCACAACCCCGTGATGTTTTTCTCACTCCTACTAGTGAATGTAATGTTACACACACCCATACAATGCGCACCACCCTGTGATGTTTTTCTCACTCCTACTAGTGAATGTAATGTAACACACACCCATACAATGCGCACCACCCCGTGATGATTTTCTCACTCCTCCTAGTGAATGTAATGTAACACACACCCATACAATGCGTACCACCCCGTGATGTTTTTCTCTCTCCTACTAGTGAATGTAATGTAACACACATCCATGAAATGCACACCACCCTGCAATGTTTTTCAGAAACCTATCCTACATTGCCACTGCATGTTCCCTGACCTCCCCATGCTGACCACGCCGCGGTGCTTTTCTCCATCCTACATTGCCACTCACTGCCTATCCTAATTCAGACCCTCCGATTCACACCACCCCGTGATGTTTTTCTCACTCCTACTAGTGAATGTAATGTAACTCACACCCATACAATGCGCACCACCCCGCTATGTTTTTCAGAAACCTATCCTACATTGCAACTGCTTGTTCCCTGACCGCCACATGCTGACCACCCCGCTGTGCTTTTCTGCATCCTACATTGCCACTCACTGCCTATCCTAATTCAGACCCTCCGATTCACACCAGCCCGTGATGTTTTTCTCACTGCTACTAGTGAATGTAATATAACACACACCCATACAATTCGCACCACCCCGTGATGTTTTTCAGAAACCTATCCTACATTGCCACTGCATGTACTCGGACCTCCCCATGCTGACCACCTCGCGGTGCTTTTCTCCATCCTACATTGCCACTCACTGCCTATCCTAATTCAGACTCTCCGATGCACACCACCCCGTGATGTTTTTCTCACTCCTAGTAGTGAATGTAATGTAACACACACCCATGCAATGCGCACCAACCCGTGATGTTTTTCTCACTCCTACTAGTGAATGTAATGTAACACACACCCATACAATGCGCACCACCCCGTGATGTTTTTCAGAAACCTATCCTACATTGCCACTGCATGTTCCCTGACCTCCCCATGCTGACCACCCCGCGGTGTTTTCTCCATCCTACATTGCCACTCATTGCCTATCTTAATTCAGTCCCTCCGATTCACACCACCCCGTGATGTTTTTCTCACTCCTACTAGTGAATGTAATGTAACACACACCCATACAATGCGCAGCACCCCGTGATGTTTTTCGCACTCCTACTAGTGAATGTAATGTAACACACACCCATACAATGCGCACCAGCCCGTGATGTTTTTCTCCCTTCTACTAGTGAATGTAATGTTACACTCACCCATACAATGCGCACCACGCCGTGATGTTTTTCTCACTCCTACTAGTGAATGTAATGTAACACACACCCATACAATGCGCACCACCCCGTGATGTTTTTCTCACTCCTACTAGTGAATGTAATGTAACACACACCAATACAATGCGCACCACCACGTGATGTTTTTCAGAAACCTATCTTACATTGCCACTGCTTGTTCCCTGACCTCCGCATGCTGACCACACCGCTGTGCTTTTCTCCATCCTACATTGCCACTCACTGCCTATCCTAATTCAGACCCTACGATTCACACCACCCCATGATGTTTTTCTCACTCCTACTAGTGAATGTAATGTAACACACACCCATGCAATCCGCACCACCCCGTAATGTTTTTCTCACTCCTACTAGTGAATGTAATGTTACACACACCCATACAATGCGCACCACCCTGTGATGTTTTTCTCACTCCTACTAGTGAATGTAATGTAACACACACCCATACAATGCGCACCACCCCGTGATGATTTTCTCACTCCTACTAGTGAATGTAATGTAACACACACCCATACAATGCCCACCACCCCGTGATGTTTTTCTCACTCCTACTAGTGAATGTAATGTAACACACACCCATGCAATGCACATCACCCCGAAATGTTTTTCAGAAACCTATCCTACATTGCCACTGCATGTTCCCTGACCTCCCCATGCTAACCACCCCGCGGAGCTTTTCTCCATCCTACATTGCCACTCACTGCCTATCCTAAATCAGACCCTCCGATTCACACCACCCCATGATGTTTTTCTCACTCCTCCTAGTGAATGTAATGTAACACACACCCATACAATGCGCACCACCCCGTGATGTTTTTCTCACTCCTACTAGTGAATGTAATGTAACACACACCCATACAATGCGTACCACCACGCGATGTTTTTCAGAAACCTATCCTACATTGCCACTGCTTGTTCCCTGACCTCCCCATGCTGACCACCCCGCTGTGCTTTTCTCCATCCTACATTGCCACTCACTGCCTATCCTAATTCAGACACTCCGATTCACACCACCCCATGATGTTTTTTTCACTCCTACTAGTGAATGTAATGTAACACACACCCATACAATGCGCACCACCCCGCGATGTTTTTCAGAACCCTATCCTACATTGCCACTGCATGTACCCATACCTCCCCATGCTGACCACTTCGCGGTGCTTTTCTCCATCCTACATTGCCACTCACTGCCTATCCTAATTCAGACTCTCCGATTCACACCACCCCCTGATGTTTTTCTCACTCCTAGTAGTGAATGTAATGTAACACACACCCATACAATGCGCACCACCCCGTGATGTTTTTCTCACTCCTAGTAGTGAATGTAATGTAACACACACCCATGCAATGCGCACCACCCCGTAATGTTTATCTCACTCCTACTAGTGAATGTAATGTAACACACACGCATACAATGCGCACCACCCCGCGATGTTTTTCAGAAACCTAACCTACATTGCCATTGAATGTTCCCTGACCTCCCCATGCTGACCACCCCGCGGTGCTTTTCTCCATCCTACAATGCCACTCACTGCCTATCCTAATTCAGACCCTCTGATTCACACCACCCCGTGATGTTTTTCTCACTCCTACTAGTGAATGTAATGTAACACACACCCATACAATTCGCACCACCCCGTGATGTTTTTCTCACTCCTACTAGTGAATGTAATGTAACACACACCCATACAATGCGCACCACCCCGCGATGTTTTTCAGAAATCTATCCTACATTGCCACTGCATGTTCCCTGACCTCGCCATGCTGACCACCCCGCGGTTTTTTCTCCATCCTACATTGCCACTCACTGCCTATCATAATTCAGACCCACTGATTCACACCACCCCGTGATGTTTTTCTCACTCCTACTAGTGAATGTAATGTAACACACACTCATAAAATTCGCACCACCCCGTGATGTTTTTCTCACACCTACTAGTGAATGTAATGTAACACACACCCAAACAATGCGCACCACCCCGCGATGTTTTTCAGAAACCTATCCTACATTGCCACTGCATGTTCCCTGTCCTCCCCATGCTCACCACCCCGCCGTGTTTTCTCCATCCTACATTGCCACTCAGTGCCTATCATAATTCAGACCCTCCGATTCACACCACCCCGTGATGTTTTTCTCCCTCCTACTAGTGAATGTAATGTAACACACACCCGTAGAATGCGCACCACCCCGTGATGTTTTTCTCACTCCTACTAGTGAATGTAATGTAACACACACCCGTACAATGCGCACCACCCCGTGATGTTTTTCTCACTGCTACTAGTGAATATGATGTAATACACACCCATACAATGCGCACCACCCCGTGATGTTTTTCTCATACCTACTAGTGAATGTAATGTAACACACACCCATACAATGCGCACAACACCGTGATGTTTTTCTCACTCCTACTAGTGAATGTAATGTTACACACACCCATACAATGCGCACCACCCTGTGATGTTTTTCTCACTCCTACTAGTGAATGTAATGTAACACACACCCATACAATGCGCACCACCCCGTGATGATTTTCTCACTCCTCCTAGTGAATGTAATGTAACACACACCCATACAATGCGTACCACCCCGTGATGTTTTTCTCTCTCCTACTAGTGAATGTAATGTAACACACACCCATGAAATGCACACCACCCTGCAATGTTTTTCAGAAACCTATCCTACATTGCCACTGCATGTTCCCTGACCTCCCCATGCTGACCACGCCGCGGTGCTTTTCTCCATCCTACATTGCCACTCACTGCCTATCCTAATTCAGACCCTCCGATTCACACCACCCCGTGATGTTTTTCTCACTCCTACTAGTGAATGTAATGTAACTCACACCCATACAATGCGCACCACACCGCTATGTTTTTCAGAAACCTATCCTACATTGCCACTGCTTGTTCCCTGACCGCCACATGCTGACCACCCCGCTGTGCTTTTCTGCATCCTACATTGCCACTCACTGCCTATCCTAATTCAGACCCTCCGATTCACACCAGCCCGTGATGTTTTTCTCACAGCTACTAGTGAATGTAATATAACACACACCCATACAATTCGCACCACCCCGTGATGTTTTTCAGAAACCTATCCTACATTGCCACTGCATGTACTCGGACCTCCCCATGCTGACCACCTCGCGGTGCTTTTCTCCATCCTACATTGCCACTCACTGCCTATCCTAATTCAGACTCTCCGATGCACACCACCCCGTGATGTTTTTCTCACTCCTAGTAGTGAATGTAATGTAACACACACCCATGCAATGCGCACCAACCCGTGATGTTTTTCTCACTCCTACTAGTGAATGTAATGTAACACACACCCATACAATGCGCACCACCCCGTGATGTTTTTCAGAAACCTATCCTACATTGCCACTGCATGTTCCCTGACCTCCCCATGCTGACCACCCCGCGGTGTTTTCTCCATCCTACATTGCCACTCACTGCCTATCCTAATTCAGACCCTCCGATTCACACCACCCCGTGATGTTTTTCTCACTCCTACTAGTGAATGTAATGTAACACACACCCATACAATGCGCAGCACCCCGTGATGTTTTTCGCACTCCTACTAGTGAATGTAATGTAACACACAGCCATACAATGCGCACCACCCTGTGATGTTTTTCTCCCTTCTACTAGTGAATGTAATGTTACACACACCCATACAATGCGCACCACGCCGTGATGTTTTTCTCACTCCTACTAGTGAATGTAATGTAACACACACCCATACAATGCGCACCACCCCGTGATGTTTTTCTCACTCCTACTAGTGAATGTAATGTAACACACACCAATACAATGCGCACCACCACGTGATGTTTTTCAGAAACCTATCTTACATTGCCACTGCTTGTTCCCTGACCTCCGCATGCTGACCACACCGCTGTGCTTTTCTCCATCCTACATTGCCACTCACTGCCTATCCTAATTCAGACCCTCCGATTCACACCACCCCATGATGTTTTTCTCACTCCTACTAGTGAATGTAATGTAACACACACCCATACAATGCGCACCACCCCGTGATGTTTTTCTCACTCCTACTAGTGAATGTAATGTAACACACACCCATGCAATGCGCACCACCCCGTGATGTTTATCTCACTCCTACTAGTGAATGTAATGTAACACACACGCATACAATGCACACCACCCCGCGATGTTTTTCAGAAACCTATCCTACATTGCCACTGCATGTTCCCTGACCTCCCCATGCTGACCACCCCGCGGTGCTTTTCTCCATCCTACATTGCCACTCACTGCCTATCCTAATTCAGACACTCCGATTCACACCACCCCGTGATGTTTTTCTCACTCCGACTAGTGAATGTAATGTAACACACACCCATACAATTCGCACTACCCCGTGATGTTTTTTTCACTCCTACTAGTGAATGTAATGTATCACACACCCATACAATGCACACCACCCCGCGATGATTTTCAGAAATATATCCTACATTGCCACTGCATGTACCCTGACCTCCCCATGCTGATCACCTCGCGGTGCTTTTCTCCATCCTACATTGCCACTCACTGCCTATCCTAATTCAGACTCTCCGATTCACACCACCCCCTGATGTTTTTCTCACTCCTAGTAGTGAATGTAATGTAACACACACCCATACAATGCGCACCACCCCGTGATGTTTTTCTCACTCCTAGTAGTGAATGTAATGTAACACACACCCATGCAATGCGCACCACCCCGTGATGTTTTTCTCACTCCTACTAGTGAATGTAATGTAACACACACCCATACAATGCGCACCACCCCGCGATGTTTTTCAGAAACCTATCCTACATTGCCACTGCATGTTCCCTGACCTATCCATGCTGACCACACCGCGGTGCTTTTCTCCATCCTGCATTGCCACTCACTGCCTATCCTAATTCAGACCCTCAAATTCACACCACCCCGTGATGTTTTTCTCACTCCTACTAGTGAATGTAATGTAACACACACCCATACAATTCGCACCACCCCGTGATGTTTTTCAGAAACCTATCCTACATTGCCATTGCATGTACCCTGACCTCCCCATGCTGACCACCTCGCGGTGCTTTTCTCCATCCTACATTGCCACTCACTGACTATCCTAATTCAGACTCTCCGATTCACACCACCCCGTGATGTTTTTCTCACTCCTAGTAGTGAATGTAATGTAACACACACCCATACAATGCGCACCACCCCGTGATGTTTTTCTTACTCCTAGTAGTGAATGTAATGTAACACACACCCATGCAATGCGCACCACCCCGTGATGTTTTTCTCACTCCTACTAGTGAATGTAATGTAACACACACCCTTACAATGCGCACCACCCCGCGATGTTTATCAGAAACCTATCCTACATTGCCACTGCATGTTCCCTGACCTCCCCATGCTGACCACGCCGCGGTGCTTTTCTCCATCCTACATTGCCACTCACTGCCTATCCTAATTCAGACCCTCCGATTCACACCACCCCGTGATGTTTTTCTCACTCCTACTAGTGAATGTAATGTAACACACACCCATACAATGCGCACAACCCCGTGATGTTTTTCTCACTCCTACTAGTGAATGTAATGTTACACACACCCATACAATGCGCACCACCCTGTGATGTTTTTCTCACTCCTACTAGTGAATGTAATGTAACACACACCCATACAATGCGCACCACCCCGTGATGATTTTCTCACTCCTACTAGTGAATGTAATGTAACACACACCCATACTATGCGCACCACCCCGTGATGTTTTTCTCACTCCTACTAGTGAATGTAATGTAACACACACCCATACAATGCGCACCACCCCGCGATGTTTTTCAGAAACCTATCCTACATTGCCACTGCTTGTTCCCTGACCTCCCCATGCTGACCACCCCGCTGTGCTTTTCTCCATCCTACATTGCCACTCACTGCCTATACTAATTCAGACCCTCCGATTGACACCACCCCATGATGTTTTTCTCACTCCTACTAGTGAATGTAATGTAACACACACCCATAAAATGCGCACCACCCCGCGATATTTTTCAGAAACCTATCCTACATTGCCACTGCATGTACCCTGACCTCCCCATGCTGACCACCTCGCGGTGCTTTTCTCCATCCTACATTGCCACTCACTGCCTATCCTAATTCAGACTCTCCGATTCACACCACCCCCTTATGTTTTTCTCACTCCTAGTAGTGAATGTAATGTAACACACACCCATACAATGCGCACCACACCGTGATGTTTTTCTCACTCCTAGTTCTGAATGTAATGTAACACACACCCATGCAATGCGCACCACCCCGTGATGTTTATCTCACTCCTACTAGTGAATGTAATTCAACACACACGCATACAATGCGCACCACCCCGCGATGTTTTTCAGAAACCTATCCTACATTGCCACTGCATGTTCCCTGACCTCCCCATGCTGACCACCCCGTGGTGCTTTTCTCCATCCTACATTGCCACTCACTGCCTATCCTAATTCAGACCCTCTGATTCACACCTCCCCGTGATATTTTTCTCACTCTTACTAGTGAATGTAATGTAACACACACCCATACAATGCGCACCACCCCGTGATGTTTTTCTCACTCCTACTAGTGAATGTAATGTAACACACACCCATGCAATGCGCACCACCCCGTGATGTTTATCTCACTCCTACTATTGAATGTAATGTAACACACACGCATACAATGCACATCACCCCGCGATGTTTTTCAGAAACCTATCCTACATTGCCACTGCATGTTCCCTGACCTCCCCATGCTGACCACCCCGCGGTGCTTTTCTCTATCCTACATTGCCACTCACTGCCTATCCTAATTCAGACACTCCGATTCACACCACCCCGTGATGTTTTTCTCACTCCGACTAGTTCATGTAATGTAACACACACCCATACAGTTCGCACCACCCCGTGATGTTTTTCTCACTCCCACTAGTGAATGTAATGTAACAAACACCCATACAATGCACACAACCCCGCGATGATTTTCAGAAACCTATCCTACATTGCCACTGATTGTTCCCTGACCTCCCCATGCTGACCACCCCGCGGTGCTTTTCTCCATCCTACATTGCCACTCACTGCCTATCCTAATTCAGACCCTCCGATTCACACCACCCCGTGATGTTTTTCTCACTCCGACTCGTGAATGTAATGTAACACACACCCATAAAATTCGCAACACCCCGTGATGTTTTTTTCACTCCTACTAGTGAATGTAATGTAACACACACCCATACAATTCGCACCACCCCGTGATGTTTTTCAGAAACCTATCCTACATTGCCAGTGCATGTACCCTGACCTCCCCATGCTGACCACCTCGCGGTGCTTTTCTCCATCCTACATTGCCACTCACTGACTATCCTAATTCAGACTCTCCGATTCACACCACCCCGTGATGTTTTTCTCACTCCTAGTAGTGAATGTAATGTAACACACACCCATACAATGCGCACCACCCCGTGATGTTTTTCTCACTCCTAGTAGTGAATGTAATGTAACACACACCCATGCAATGCGCACCACCCCGTGATGTTTTTCTCACTCCTACTAGGGAATGTAATGTAACACACACCCATACAATGCGCACCACCCCGCGATGTTAATCAGAAACCTATCCTACATTGCCACTGCATGTTCCCTGACCTCCCAATGCTGACCACCCCGCGGTGAATTTCTCCATCCTACATTGCCACTCACTGCCTATTCTAATTCAAACCCTCCGATTCACACCACCCCGTGATGTTTTTCTCACTCCTACTAGTGAATGTAATGTAACACACACCCATACAATGCGCACAACCCCGTGATGTTTTTCTCACTCCTACTAGTGAATATAATGTTACACACACCCATACAATGCGCACCACCCTGTGATGTTTTTCTCAATCCTACTAGTGAATGTAATGTAACACACACCCATACAATGCGCACAACCCCGTGATGTTTTTCTCACTCCTACTAGTGAATGTAATGTAACACACACCCATACAATGCGCACCACCCCGTGATGATTTTCTCACTCCTACTAGTGAATGTAATGTAACACACACCCATACAATGCGCACCACCCCGTGATGTTTTTCTCACTCCTACTAGTGAATGTAATGTAACACACACCCATACAATGCGCACCACCCCGTGATGATTTTCTCACTCCTACTAGTGAATGCAATGTAACACACACCCATACAATGCGCACCACCCCGCGATGTTTTTCAGAAACCTATCCTACATTGCCACTGCTTGTTACCTGACCTCCCCATGCTGACCACCTCGTGGTGCTTTTCTCCATCCTACATTGCCACTCACTGCTTATCCTAATTCAGACCCTCCGATTCACACCACCCCATGATGTTTTTCTCACTCCTACTAGTGAATGTAATGTAACACACACCCATACAATGCGCACCACCCCGCGATGTTTTTCAGAAACGTATCCTACATTGCCACTGCATGTACCCTGACCTCCCCATGCTGACCACCTCGCGGTGCTTTTCTCCATCCTACATTGCCACTCACTGCCTATCCTAATTCAGACTCTCCGATTCACACCACCCCCTGATGTTTTTCTCACTCCTAGTAGTAAATGTAATCTAACACACACCCATACAATGCGCACCACCCCGTGATGTTTTTCTCACTCCTAGTAGTGAATGTAATGTAACACACACCCATGCAATGCGCACCACCCCGTGATGTTTATCTCATTCCTACTAGTGAATGTAATGTAACACACACGCATACAATGCGCACCACCCCGCGATGTTTTTCAGAAACCTATCCTACATTGCCACTGCATGTTCCCTGACCTCCCCATGCTGACCACCCCGCGGTGCGTTTCTCCATCCTACATTGCCAGTCACTTCCTATCCTAATTCAGACCCTCCGATTCACACCACCCCGTGATGTTTTTCTCACTCGTACTGGTGAATGTAATGTAACACACACCCATACAATTCGCACCACCCCATGATGTTTTTCTCACTCCTACTAGTGAATGTAATGTAACACACACCCATACAATGCGCACCACCCCGGGATGTTTTTCAGAAACCTATCCTACATTGCCACTGCATGTTCCCTGACCTCCCCATGCTGACCACCCCGTGGTGCTTTTCTCCATCCTACATTGCCACTCACTGCCTATCCTAATTCAGACACTCTGATTCACACCACCCCGTGATAGTTTTCTCACTCCTACTAGTGAATGTAATGTAACACACACCCATACAATGCGCACCACCCCGTGATGTTTTTCTCACTCTTACTAGTGAATGTAATGTAACACACACCCATACAATGCACACCACCCCGCGATGATTTTCAGAAACCTATCCTACATTGCCACTGCATGTACCCTGACCTCCACATGCTGATCACCTCGCGGTGCTTTTCTCCTTCCTACATTGCCACTCACTGCCTATCCTAATTCAGACTCTCCGATTCACACCACCCCCTGATGTTTTTCTCACTCCTAGTAGTGAATGTAATGTAAGACACACCCATACAATGCGCACCACCCCGTGATGTTTTTCTCACTCCTACTAGTGAATGTAATGTAACACACAACCATGCAATGCTCACCACCCCGTGATGTTTTTCTCACTCCTACTAGTTTATGTAATGTAACACACACCCATACAATGCGCACCACCCCGCGATGTTTATCAGAAACCTATCCTACATTGCCACTGCATGTTCCCTGACCTCCCGATGCTGATCACCCCGCGGTGCTTTTCTCCATCCTACATTGCCACTCACTGCCTATCCTAATTCAGACCCTCCGATTCACAACACCCCGTGATGTTTTTCTCACTCCTACTAGTGAATGTAATTTAACACACACCCATACAATGCGCACAACCCCGTGATGTTTTTCTCACTCCTACTAGTGAATGTAATGTTACTCACACCCATACAATGTGCACGACACTGTGATGTTTTTCTCACTCCTACTAGTGAATGTAATGTAACACACACCCATACAATGCGCACCACCCCATGATGATTTTCTCACTCCTACTAGTGAATGTAATGTAACACACACCCATAAAATGCGCACCACCCCGTGATGTTTTTCTCACTCCTACTAGTGAATGTAATGTAACTCACACCCATACAATGCGCACCACCACGCGATGTTTTTCAGAAACCTATCCTACATTGCCACTGCTTGTTCCCTGACCTCCCCATGCTGACCACACCGCTGTGCTTTTCTCCATCCTACATTGCCACTCACTGCCTATCCTAATTCAGACCCTCCGATTCACACCAGCCCATGATATTTTTCTCACTCCTACTAGTGAATGTAATGTAACACACACCCATAAAATGCACACCACCCCATGATGTTTATCTCACTCCTACTAGTGAATGTAATGTAACACACACGCATACAATGCGCACCACCCCGCGATGTTTTTCAGAAACCTATCCTACATTGCCACTGCATGTTCCCTGACCTCCCCATGCTGACCACCCCGCGGTGCTTTTCTCCATCCTACATTGCCAGTCACTGCCTATCCTAATTCAGACCCTCCGATCCACACCACCCCGTGTTGTTTTTCTCACTCCTACTAGTGAATGTAATGTTACACACACCCATACAATTCGCACCACCCCTTGATGTTTTTCTCACTCCTACTAGTGAATGTAATGTAACATACACCCATACAATGCGCACCACCCCGCGATGTTTTTCAGAAACCTATCCTACATTGCCACTGCATGTTCCCTGACCTCCCCATGCTGACCACACCGTGGTGCTTTTCTCCATCCTACATTGCCACTCACTGCCTATCCTAATTCAGACCCTCTGATTCACACCAGCCCATGATGTTTTTCTCACTCCTACTAGTGAATGTAATGTAACACACACCCATAAAATGCGCACCACCCCGTGATGTTTTTCTCACTCCTACTAGTGAATGTAATGTAACACACACCCATACAATGCGCACAACCCCGTGATGTTTTTCTCACTCCTACTAGTGAATATAATGTTACACACACCCATACAATGCGCACCACCCTGTGATGTTTTTCTCACTCCTACTAGTGAATGTAATGTAACACACACCCATACAATGCGCACCACCCCGTGATGATTTTCTCACTCCTACTAGTGAATGTAATGTAACACACACCCATACAATGCGCACCACCCTGTGATGTTTTTCTCACTCCTACTAGTGAATGTAATGTAACACACACCCATACAATGCGCACCACCCCGTGATGATTTTCTCACTCCTACTAGTGAATGCAATGTAACACACACCCATACAATGCGCACCACCCCGCGATGTTTTTCAGAAACCTATCCTACATTGCCACTGCTTGTTACCTGACCTCCCCATGCTGACCACCTCGTGGTGCTTTTCTCCATCCTACATTGCCACTCACTGCTTATCCTAATTCAGACCCTCCGATTCACACCACCCCATGATGTTTTTCTCACTCCTACTAGTGAATGTAATGTAACACACACCCATACAATGCGCACCACCCCGCGATGTTTTTCAGAAACGTATCCTACATTGCCACTGCATGTACCCTGACCTCCCCATGCTGACCACCTCGCGGTGCTTTTCTCCATCCTACATTGCCACTCACTGCCTATCCTAATTCAGACTCTCCGATTCACACCACCCCCTGATGTTTTTCTCACTCCTAGTAGTAAATGTAATCTAACACACACCCATACAATGCGCACCACCCCGTGATGTTTTTCTCACTCATAGTAGTGAATGTAATGTAACACACACCCATGCAATGCGCACCACCCCGTGATGTTTATCTCATTCCTACTAGTGAATGTAATGTAACACACACGCATACAATGCGTACCACCCCGCGATGTTTTTCAGAAACCTATCCTACATTGCCACTGCATGTTCCCTGACCTCCCCATGCTAACCACCCCGCGGTGCGTTTCTCCATCCTACATTGCCAGTCACTGCCTATCCTAATTCAGACCCTCCGATTCACACCACCCCGTGATGTTTTTCTCACTCCTACTGGTGAATGTAATGTAACACACACCCATACAATTCGCACCACCCCATGATGTTTTTCTCACTCCTACTAGTGAATGTAATGTAACACACACCCATACAATGCGCACCACCCCGCGATGTTTTTCAGAAACCTATCCTACATTGCCACTGCATGTTCCCTGACCTCCCCATGCTGACCACCCCGTGGTGCTTTTCTCCATCCTACATTGCCACTCACTGCCTATCCTAATTCAGACACTCTGATTCACACCACCCCGTGATAGTTTTCTCACTCCTACTAGTGAATGTAATGTAACACACACCCATACAATGCGCACCACCCCGTGATGTTTTTCTCACTCCTACTAGTGAATGTAATGTAACACACACCCATACAATGCACACCACCCCGCGATGATTTTCAGAAACCTATCCTACATTGCCACTGCATGTACCCTGACCTCCACATGCTTATCACCTCGCGGTGCTTTTCTCCTTCCTACATTGCCACTCACTGCCTATCCTAATTCAGACTCTCCGATTCACACCACCCCCTGATGTTTTTCTCACTCCTAGTAGTGAATGTAATGTAAGACACACCCATACAATGCGCACCACCCCGTGATGTTTTTCTCACTCCTACTAGTGAATGTAATGTAACACACAACCATGCAATGCTCACCACCCCGTGATGTTTTTCTCACTCCTACTAGTTTATGTAATGTAACACACACTCATACAATGCGCACCACCCCGCGATGTTTATCAGAAACCTATCCTACATTGCCACTGCATGTTCCCTGACCTCCCCATGCTGACCACCCCGCGGTGCTTTTCTCCATCCTACATTGCCACTCACTGCCTATCCTAATTCAGACCCTCCGATTCACAACACCCTTTGATGTTTTTCTCACTCCTACTAGTGAATGTAATGTAACACACACCCATACAATGCGCACAACCCCGTGATGTTTTTCTCACTCCTACTAGTGAATGTAATGTTACACACACCCATACAATGTGCACGACACTGTGATGTTTTTCTCACTCCTACTAGTGAATGTAATGTAACACACACCCATACAATGCGCACCACCCCATGATGATTTTCTCACTCCTACTAGTGAATGTAATGTAACACACACCCATAAAATGCGCACCACCCCGTGATGTTTTTCTCACTCCTACTAGTGAATGTAATGTAACACACACCCATACAATGCGCACCAGCCCGCGATGTTTTTCAGAAACCTATCCTACATTGCCACTGCTTGTTCCCTGACCTCCCCATGCTGACCACCCCGCTGTGCTTCTCTCCATCCTATATTGCCACTCACTGC
Organism: Cavia porcellus; assembly: GCF_034190915.1. Classification (NCBI taxonomy): domain Eukaryota; kingdom Metazoa; phylum Chordata; class Mammalia; order Rodentia; family Caviidae; genus Cavia; species Cavia porcellus. The sequence continues at coordinate 380,664 of NW_026947491.1, forward strand.
CTATCCTAATTCAGACCCTCCGATTCACACCAGCCCATGATGTTTTTCTCACTCCTACTAGTGAATGTAATGTAACACACACCCATAAAATGCGCACCACCCCATGATGTTTATCTCACTCCTACTAGTGAATGTAATGTAACACACACGCATACAATGCGCACGACCCCGCGATGTTTTTCAGAAACCTATCCTACATTGCCACTGCATGTTCCCTGACCTCCCCATGCTGACCACCCCGCGGTGCTTTTCTCCATCCTACATTGCCAGTCACTGCCTATCCTAATTCAGACCCTCCGATCCACACCACCCCGTGTTGTTTTTCTCACTCCTACTAGTGAATGTAATGTTACACACACCCATACAATTCGCACCACCCCTTGATGTTTTTCTCACTCCTACTAGTGAATGTAATGTAACATACACCCATACAATGCGCACCACCCCGCGATGTTTTTCAGAAACCTATCCTACATTGCCACTGCATGTTCCCTGACCTCCCCATGCTGACCACCCCGTGGTGCTTTTCTCCATCCTACATTGCCACTCACTGCCTATCCTAATTCAGACCCTCTGATTCACACCAGCCCATGATGTTTTTCTCACTCCTACTAGTGAATGTAATGTAACACACACCCATAAAATGCGCACCACCCCGTGATGTTTTTCTCACTCCTACTAGTGAATGTAATGTAACACACACCCATACAATGCGCACCACCCCGCGATGTTTTTCAGAAACCTATCCTACATTGCCACTGCTTGTTCCCTGATCTCCCCATGCTGACCACCCCGCTGTGCTTTTCTCCATCCTAAATTGCCACTCACTGCCTATCCTAATTCAGACCCTCCGATTCACACCAGCCCATGATGTTTTTCTCACTCCTACTAGTGAATGTAATGTAACACACACCCATAAAATGCGCACCACCCCATGATGTTTATCTCACTCCTACTAGTGAATGTAATGTAACACACACGCATACAATGCGCACCACCCCGCGATGTTTTTCAGAAACCTATGCTACATTGCCACTGCATGTTCCCTGACCTCCCCATGCTGACCGCCCCGCGGTGCTTTTATCCATCCTACATTGCCAGTCACTGTCTATCCTAATTCAGACCCTCAGATCCACACCACCCCGTGATGTTTTTCTCACTCCTACTAGTGAATGTAATGTTACACACACCCATACAATGCGCACCACCCTGTGATGTTTTTCTCACTCCTACTAGTGAATGTAATGTAACACACACCCATACAATGCGCACCACCCCGTGATGATTTTCTCACTCCTACTAGTGAATGTAATGTAACACACACCCATACAATGCGCACCACCCTGTGATGTTTTTCTCACTCCTACTAGTGAATGTAATGTAACACACACCCATACAATGCGCACCACCCCGTGATGATTTTCTCACTGCTACTAGTGAATGTAATGTAACACACTCCCATACAATGCGCACCACCCCGCGATGTTTTTCAGAAACCTATCCTACATTGCCACTGCTTGTTCCCTGACCTCCCCATGCTGACCACCTCGTGGTGCTTTTCTCCATCCTACATTGCCACTCACTGCCTATCCTAATTCAGACCCTCCGATTCACACCACCCCATGATGTTTTTCTCACTCCTACTAGTGAATGTAATGTAACACACACCCATACAATGCGCACCACCCCGCGATGTTTTTCAGAAACCTATCCTACATTGCCACTGCATGTACCCTCACCTCCCCATGCTGACCACCTCGCGGTGCTTTTCTCCTTCCTACATTGCCACTCACTGCCTATCCTAATTCAGACTCTCCGATTCACACCACCCCCTGATTTTTTTCTCACTCCTAGTAGTAAATGTAATCTAACACACACCCATACAATGCGCACCACCCCGTGATGTTTTTCTCACTCCTAGTAGTGAATGTAATGTAACACACACCCATGCAATGTGCACCACCCCGTGATGTTCATCTCACTCCTACTAGTGAATGTAATGTAACACACACGCATACAATGCGCACCACCCCGCGATGTTTTTCAGAAACCTATCCTACATTGCCACTGCATGTTCCCTGACCTCCCCATGCTGACCACCCCGCGGTGCTTTTCTCCATCCTACATTGCCAGTCACTGCCTATCCTAATTCAGACCCTCCGATTCACACCACCCCGTGATGTTTTTCTCACTCCTACTGGTGAATGTAATGTAACACACACCCATACAATTCGCACCACCCCATGATGTTTTTCTCACTCCTACTAGTGAATGTAATGTAACACACACCCATACAATGCGCACCACCCAGCGATGTTTTTCAGAAACCTATCCTACATTGCCACTGCATGTTCCCTGACCTCCCCATGCTGACCACCCCGTGGTGCTTTTCTCCATCCTACATTGTCACTCACTGCCTATCCTAATTCAGACACTCTGATTCACACCACCCCGTGATAGTTTTCTCACTCCTACTAGTGAATGTAATGTAACACACACCCATACAGTGCGCACCACCCCGTGATGTTTTTCTCACTCCTACTAGTGAATGTAATGTAACACACACCCATGCAATGCGCACCACCCCGTGATGTTTATCTCACTCCTACTAGTGAATGTAATGTAACACACACCCATACAATGCACACCATCCCGCGATGTTTTTCAGAAACTTATCCTACATTGCAGTGCATGTACCCTGACCTCCCCATGCTGACCACCTCACGGTGCTTTTCTCCATCCTACATTGCCACTCACTGCCTATCCTAATTCAGACCCTCGAATTCACACCACCCCGTGATGTTTTTCTCACTCCTACTAGTGAATGTAATGTAACACACACCCATACAATTTGCACCATCCCGTGATGTTTTTCAGAAACTTATCCTACATTGCCAGTGCATGTACCCTGACCTCGCCATGCTGACCACCTCGCGGTGCTTTTCTCCATCCTACATTGCCACTCACTGACTATCCTAATTCAGACTCTCCAATTCACACCACCCCGTGATGTTTTTCTCACTCCTAGTAGTGAATGTAATGTAACACACACCCATACAATGCGCACCACACCGTGATGTTTTCTCACTCCCAGTAGTGAATGTAATGTAACACACACCCATGCAATGCGCACCACCCCGTGATGTTTTTCTCACTCCTACTAGTGAATGTAATGTAACACACACCCATACAATGCGCACCACCCCGTTATGTTTTTCTCACTCCTACTAGTGAATGTAATGTAACACACACCCATACAATGCGCACAACCCCGTGATGTTTTTCTCACTCCTACTAGTGAATGTAATGTTACACACACCCATACAATGTGCACCACCCTGTGAAGTTTTTCTCACTCCTACTAGTGAATGTAATGTAACACACACCCATACAATGCGCACCACCCCGTGATGATTTTCTCACTCCTACTAGTGAATGTAATGTAACACACACCCATACAATTCGCAGCACCCCGTGATGTTTTTCTCACTCCTACTAGTGAATGTAATGTAACACACACCCATACAATTCACACCACCCCGTGATGTTTTTCTCACTCCTACTAGTGAATGTAATGTAACACACACCCATACAATGTGCACCACCCCGTGATGTTTTTCTCACTCCTACTAGTGAATGTAATGTAACACACACCCATGAAATGCACACCACCCTGCAATGTTTTTCAGAAACCTATCCTACATTGCCACTGCATGTTCCCTGACCTCCCCATGCTGACCACCCCGCGGTGCTTTTCTCCATCCTACATTGCCACTCACTGCCTATCCTAATTCAGACCCTCCGATTCACACCAACCCGTCATGTTTTTCTGACTGCTACTAGTGAATGTAATGTAACACACACCCATACAATTCACACCACCCTGTGATGTTTTTCAGAAACCTATCCTACATTGCCACTGCATGTACCCTGACCTCCCCATGCTGACCACCTCACAGTGCTTTTCTCCATCCTACATTGCCACTCACTGCCTATCCTTATTCAGACTCTCCGATGCACACCACCCCGTGATGTTTTTCTCACTCCTAGTAGTGAATGTAATGTAACACACACCCATACAATGCGCACCACCCCATGATGTTTTTCTCACTCCTAGTAGTGAATGTAATGTAACACACACCCATGCAATGCGCACCACCCCATGATGTTTTTCTCACTCCTACTAGTGAATGTAATGTAACACACACCCATACAATGCGCACCACCCCGTGATGTTTTTCCCACTTCTACTAGTGAATGTAATATTACACACACCCATACAATGCGCACCACGCTGTGATGTTTTTCTCACTCCTGCTAGTGAATGTAATGTAACACACACCCATACAATGCGCACCACCCCGTGATGATTTTCTCACTCCTACTAGTGAATGTAATGTAACACACACCCATACAATGCGCACCACCCCGTGATGTTTTTCTCACTCCTACTAGTGAATGCAATGTAACACACACCCATGCAATGTACACCACCCCGCAATGTTTTTCAGAAACCTATCCTACATTGCCACTGCATGTTCCATGACCTCCCCATGCTGACCACCCCGCGGTGCTTTTCTCCATCCTACATTGCCACTCACTGCCTATCCTAATTCAGACCCTCCGATTCACACCAACCCGTCATGTTTTTCTGACTGCTACTAGTGAATGTAATGTAACACACACCCATACAATTCGCACCACCCCGTGATGTTTTTCTCACTCCTACTAGTGAATGTAATGTAACACACACCCATACAATGCGCACCACCCCGTGATGTTTTTCTCACTCCTACTAGTGAATGTAATGTAACACACACCCATACAATGCGCACCTCCCCGTGATGTTTTTCTCACTCCTACTAGTGAATGAAATGTAACACACACCCATGCAATGCGCACCACCCCATTATGTTTATCTCACTCCTACTAGTGAATGTAATGTAACACACACGCATACAATGCACACCACCCCGCGATGTTTTTCAGAAACCTATCCTACATGGCCACTGCATGTTCCCTGACCTCCCCATGCTGACCACCCCGTGGTGCTTTTCTCCATCCTACATTGCCACTCACTGCCTTTCCTAATTCAGACACTCCGATTCACACCACCCCGTGATGTTTTTCTCACTCCGACTAGTGAATGTAATGTAACACACACCCATACAATTCGCACCACCCCGTGATGTTTTTCTCACTCCTACTAGTGAATGTAATGTAACACACACCCATACAATGCACACCACCCCGCGATGATTTTCAGAAACCTATCCTATATTGCCACTGCATGTACCCTGACCTCCCCATGCTGATCACCTCGCGGTGCTTTTCTCCATCCTACATTGCCACTCACTGCGTATCCTAATTCAGACTCTCCGATTCAAACCACCCCCTGATGTTTTTCTCACTCCTAGTAGTGAATGTAATGTAACACACACCCACACAATGCGCACCACCCCGTGATGTTTTTCTCACTCCTACTAGTGAATGTAATGTAACACACACCCATACAATGCGCACCACCCCGCGATGTTTTTCAGAAACCAATCCTACATTGCCATTGCATGTTCCCTGACCTCCCCATGCTGACCACACCGCGGTGCTTTTCTCCATCCTACATTGCCACTCACTGCCTATCCTAATGCAGACCCTTAAATTCACACCACCCCGTGATGTTTTTCTCACTCCTACTAGTGAATGTAATGTAACACACACCCATACAATTCGCACCACCCCGTGATGTTTTTCAGAAACCTATCCTACATTGCCAGTGCATGTACCCTGACCTCCCCATGCTGACCACCTCGCGGTGCTTTTCTCCATCCTACATTGCCACTCACTGACTATCCAAATTCAGACTCTCCGATTCACACCACCCCGTGATGTTTTTCTCACTCCTACTAGTGAATGTAATGTAACACACACCCATACAATGCGCACCACCCCGTGATGTTTTTCTCACTCCTACTAGTGAATGTAATGTAACACACACCCATGCAATGCGCACCACCCCGTGATGTTTATCTCACTCCTACTAGTGAATGTAATGTAACACACACGCATACAATGCACACCACCCCGCGATGTTTTTCAGAAACCTATCCTACATGGCCACTGCATGTTCCCTGACCTCCCCATGCTGACCACCCCGTGGTGCTTTTCTCCATCCTACATTGCCACTCACTGCCTTTCCTAATTCAGACACTCCGATTCACACCACCCCGTGATGTTTTTCTCACTCCGACTAGTGAATGTAATGTAACACACACCCATACAATTCGCACCACCCCGTGATGTTTTTCTCACTCCTACTAGTGAATGTAATGTAACACACACCCATACAATGCACACCACCCCGCGATGATTTTCAGAAACCTATCCTACATTGCCACTGCATGTACCCTGACCTCCCCATGCTGATCACCTCGCGGTGCTTTTCTCCATCCTACATTGCCACTCACTGCGTATCCTAATTCAGACTCTCCGATTCACACCACCCCCTGTTGTTTTTCTCACTCCTAGTAGTGAATGTAATGTAGCAGACACCCACACAATGCGCACCACCCCGTGATGTTTTTCTCACTCCTACTAGTGCATGTAATGTAACACACACCCATACAATGCGCACCACCCCGCGATGTTTTTCAGAAACCAATCCTACATTGCCACTGCATGTTCCCTGACCTCCCCATGCTGACCACACCGTGGTGCTTTTCTCCATCCTACATTGCCACTCACTGCCTATCCTAATTAAGACCCTCGAATTCACACCACCCCGTGATGTTTTTCTCACTCCTACTAGTGAATGTAATGTAACACACACCCATACAATTCGCACCACCCCGTGATGTTTTTCAGAAACCTATCCTACATTGCCAGTGCATGTACCCTGACCTCCCCATGCTGACCACCTCGCGGTGCTTTTCTCCATCCTACATTGCCACTCACTGCCTATCCTAATTCAGACCCTCCGATTCACACCACCCCATGATGTTTTTCTCACTCCTACTAGTGAATGTAATGTAACACACACCCATACAATGCGCACCACCCCGCGATGTTTTTCAGAAACCTATCCTACATTGCCACTGCATGTACCCTCACCTCCCCATGCTGACCACCTCGCGGTGCTTTTCTCCTTCCTACATTGCCACTCACTGCCTATCCTAATTCAGACTCTCCGATTCACACCACCACCTGATTTTTTTCTCACTCCTAGTAGTAAATGTAATCTAACACACACCCATACAATGCGCACCACCCCGTGATGTTTTTCTCACTCCTAGTAGTGAATGTAATGTAACACACACCCATGCAATGTGCACCACCCCGTGATGTTCATCTCACTCCTACTAGTGAATGTAATGTAACACACACGCATACAATGCGCACCACCCCGCGATGTTTTTCAGAAACCTATCCTACATTGCCACTGCATGTTCCCTGACCTCCCCATGCTGACCACCCCGCGGTGCTTTTCTCCATCCTACATTGCCAGTCACTGCCTATCCTAATTCAGACCCTCCGATTCACACCACCCCGTGATGTTTTTCTCACTCCTACTGGTGAATGTAATGTAACACACACCCATACAATTCGCACCACCCCATGATGTTTTTCTCACTCCTACTAGTGAATGTAATGTAACACACACCCATACAATGCGCACCACCCCGCGATGTTTTTCAGAAACCTATCCTACATTGCCACTGCATGTTCCCTGACCTCCCCATGCTGACCACCCCGTGGTGCTTTTCTCCATCCTACATTGCCACTCACTGCCTATCCTAATTCAGACACTCTGATTCACACCACCCCGTGATAGTTTTCTCACTCCTACTAGTGAATGTAATGTAACACACACCCATGCAATGCGCACCACCCCGTGATGTTTATCTCACTCCTACTAGTGAATGTAATGTAACACACACCCATACAATGCACACCATCCCGCGATGTTTTTCAGAAACTTATCCTACATTGCAGTGCATGTACCCTGACCTCCCCATGCTGACCACCTCACGGTGCTTTTCTCCATCCTACATTGCCACTCACTGCCTATCCTAATTCAGACCCTCGAATTCACACCACCCCGTGATGTTTTTCTCACTCCTACTAGTGAATGTAATGTAACACACACCCATACAATTTGCACCACCCCGTGATGTTTTTCAGAAACTTATCCTACATTGCCAGTGCATGTACCCTGACCTCCCCATGCTGACCACCTCGCGGTGCTTTTCTCCATCCTACATTGCCACTCACTGACTATCCTAATTCAGACTCTCCAATTCACACCACCCCGTGATGTTTTTCTCACTCCTAGTAGTGAATGTAATGTAACACACACCCATACAATGCGCACCACACCGTGATGTTTTCTCACTCCCAGTAGTGAATGTAATGTAACACACACCCATGCAATGCGCACCACCCCGTGATGTTTTTCTCACTCCTACTAGTGAATGTAATGTAACACACACCCATACAATGCGCACCACCCCGTTATGTTTTTCTCACTCCTACTAGTGAATGTAATGTAACACACACCCATACAATGCGCACAACCCCGTGATGTTTTTCTCACTCCTACTAGTGAATGTAATGTTACACACACCCATACAATGTGCACCACCCTGTGAAGTTTTTCTCACTCCTACTAGTGAATGTAATGTAACACACACCCATACAATGCGCACCACCCCGTGATGATTTTCTCACTCCTACTAGTGAATGTAATGTAACACACACCCATACAATTCGCAGCACCCCGTGATGTTTTTCTCACTCCTACTAGTGAATGTAATGTAACACACACCCATACAATTCACACCACCCCGTGATGTTTTTCTCACTCCTACTAGTGAATGTAATGTAACACACACCCATACAATGTGCACCACCCCGTGATGTTTTTCTCACTCCTACTAGTGAATGTAATGTAACACACACCCATGAAATGCACACCACCCTGCAATGTTTTTCAGAAACCTATCCTACATTGCCACTGCATGTTCCCTGACCTCCCCATGCTGACCACCCCGCGGTGCTTTTCCCCATCCTACATTGCCACTCACTGCCTATCCTAATTCAGACCCTCCGATTCACACCAACCCGTCATGTTTTTCTGACTGCTACTAGTGAATGTAATGTAACACACACCCATACAATTCACACCACCCTGTGATGTTTTTCAGAAACCTATCCTACATTGCCACTGCATGTACCCTGACCTCCCCATGCTGACCACCTCACAGTGCTTTTCTCCATCCTACATTGCCACTCACTGCCTATCCTTATTCAGACTCTCCGATGCACACCACCCCGTGATGTTTTTCTCACTCCTAGTAGTGAATGTAATGTAACACACACCCATACAATGCGCACCACCCCATGATGTTTTTCTCACTCCTAGTAGTGAATGTAATGTAACACACACCCATGCAATGCGCACCACCCCATGATGTTTTTCTCACTCCTACTAGTGAATGTAATGTAACACACACCCATACAATGCGCACCACCCCGTGATGTTTTTCCCACTTCTACTAGTGAATGTAATATTACACACACCCATACAATGCGCACCACGCTGTGATGTTTTTCTCACTCCTGCTAGTGAATGTAATGTAACACACACCCATACAATGCGCACCACCCCGTGATGATTTTCTCACTCCTACTAGTGAATGTAATGTAACACACACCCATACAATGCGCACCACCCCGTGATGTTTTTCTCACTCCTACTAGTGAATGCAATGTAACACACACCCATGCAATGTACACCACCCCGCAATGTTTTTCAGAAACCTATCCTACATTGCCACTGCATGTTCCATGACCTCCCCATGCTGACCACCCCGCGGTGCTTTTCTCCATCCTACATTGCCACTCACTGCCTATCCTAATTCAGACCCTCCGATTCACACCAACCCGTCATGTTTTTCTGACTGCTACTAGTGAATGTAATGTAACACACACCCATACAATTCGCACCACCCCGTGATGTTTTTCTCACTCCTACTAGTGAATGTAATGTAACACACACCCATACAATGCGCACCACCCCGTGATGTTTTTCTCACTCCTACTAGTGAATGTAATGTAACACACACCCATACAATGCGCACCTCCCCGTGATGTTTTTCTCACTCCTACTAGTGAATGAAATGTAACACACACCCATGCAATGCGCACCACCCCATTATGTTTATCTCACTCCTACTAGTGAATGTAATGTAACACACACGCATACAATGCACACCACCCCGCGATGTTTTTCAGAAACCTATCCTACATGGCCACTGCATGTTCCCTGACCTCCCCATGCTGACCACCCCGTGGTGCTTTTCTCCATCCTACATTGCCACTCACTGCCTATCCTAATTCAGACACTCCGATTCACACCACCCCGTGATGTTTTTCTCACTCCGACTAGTGAATGTAATGTAACACACACCCATACAATTCGCACCACCCCGTGATGTTTTTCTCACTCCTACTAGTGAATGTAATGTAACACACACCCATACAATGCACACCACCCCGCGATGATTTTCAGAAACCTATCCTATATTGCCACTGCATGTACCCTGACCTCCCCATGCTGATCACCTCGCGGTGCTTTTCTCCATCCTACATTGCCACTCACTGCGTATCCTAATTCAGACTCTCCGATTCACACCACCCCCTGATGTTTTTCTCACTCCTAGTAGTGAATGTAATGTAACACACACCCACACAATGCGCACCACCCCGTGATGTTTTTCTCACTCCTACTAGTGAATGTAATGTAACACACACCCATACAATGCGCACCACCCCGCGATGTTTTTCAGAAACCAATCCTACATTGCCATTGCATGTTCCCTGACCTCCCCATGCTGACCACACCGCGGTGCTTTTCTCCATCCTACATTGCCACTCACTGCCTATCCTAATGCAGACCCTTAAATTCACACCACCCCGTGATGTTTTTCTCACTCCTACTAGTGAATGTAATGTAACACACACCCATACAATTCGCACCACCCCGTGATGTTTTTCAGAAACCTATCCTACATTGCCAGTGCATGTACCCTGACCTCCCCATGCTGACCACCTCGCGGTGCTTTTCTCCATCCTACATTGCCACTCACTGACTATCCAAATTCAGACTCTCCGATTCACACCACCCCGTGATGTTTTTCTCACTCCTACTAGTGAATGTAATGTAACACACACCCATACAATGCGCACCACCCCGTGATGTTTTTCTCACTCCTACTAGTGAATGTAATGTAACACACACCCATGCAATGCGCACCACCCCGTGATGTTTATCTCACTCCTACTAGTGAATGTAATGTAACACACACGCATACAATGCACACCACCCCGCGATGTTTTTCAGAAACCTATCCTACATGGCCACTGCATGTTCCCTGACCTCCCCATGCTGACCACCCCGTGGTGCTTTTCTCCATCCTACATTGCCACTCACTGCCTTTCCTAATTCAGACACTCCGATTCACACCACCCCGTGATGTTTTTCTCACTCCGACTAGTGAATGTAATGTAACACACACCCATACAATTCGCACCACCCCGTGATGTTTTTCTCACTCCTACTAGTGAATGTAATGTAACACACACCCATACAATGCACACCACCCCGCGATGATTTTCAGAAACCTATCCTACATTGCCACTGCATGTACCCTGACCTCCCCATGCTGATCACCTCGCGGTGCTTTTCTCCATCCTACATTGCCACTCACTGCGTATCCTAATTCAGACTCTCCGATTCACACCACCCCCTGTTGTTTTTCTCACTCCTAGTAGTGAATGTAATGTAGCAGACACCCACACAATGCGCACCACCCCGTGATGTTTTTCTCACTCCTACTAGTGCATGTAATGTAACACACACCCATACAATGCGCACCACCCCGCGATGTTTTTCAGAAACCAATCCTACATTGCCACTGCATGTTCCCTGACCTCCCCATGCTGACCACACCGTGGTGCTTTTCTCCATCCTACATTGCCACTCACTGCCTATCCTAATTAAGACCCTCGAATTCACACCACCCCGTGATGTTTTTCTCACTCCTACTAGTGAATGTAATGTAACACACACCCATACAATTCGCACCACCCCGTGATGTTTTTCAGAAACCTATCCTACATTGCCAGTGCATGTACCCTGACCTCCCCATGCTGACCACCTCGCAGTGCTTTTCTCCATCCTACATTGCCACTCACTGACTATCCTAATTCAGACTCTCCGATTCACACCACCCCGTGATGTTTTTCTCACTCCTAGTAGTGAATGTAATGTAACACACACCCATACAATGCGAACCACCCCGTGATGTTTTCTCACTCCTAGTAGTGAATGTAATGTAACACACACCCATACAATGCGCACCACCCCGCGATGTTTTTCAGAAACCTATCCTACATTGCCACTGCATGTTCCCTGACCTCCCCATGCTGACCACCCCGTGGTGCTTTTCTCCATCCTACATTGCCACTCACTGCCTATCCTAATTCAGACCCTCTGATTCACACCACCCCGTGATATTTTTCTCACTCCTACTAGTGAATGTAATGTAACACACACTCATAAAATTCGCACCACCCCGTGATGTTTTTCTCACTCCTACTAGTGAATGTAATGTAACACACACCCAAACAATGCGCACCACCCTGCGATGTTTTTCAGAAACCTATCCTACATTGCCACTGCATGTTCCCTGACCTCCCCATGCTGACCACCCCGTGGTGCTTTTCTCCATCCTACATTGCCACTCACTGCCTATCCTAATTCAGACACTCTGATTCACACCACCCCGTGATGTTTTTCTCACTCCTACTAGTGAATGTAATGTAACACACACCCGTGGAATGCGCACCACCCCGTGATGTTTTTCTCACTCCTACTAGTGAATGTAATGTAACACACACCCGTACAATGCGCACCACCCCGTGATGTTTTTCTCACTCATACTAGTGAATGTAATGTAACACACACCCATACAATGCGCACCACCCCGTTATGTTTTTCTCACTCCTACTAGTGAATGTAATGTAACACACACCCATACAATGAGCACAACCCCGTGATGTTTTTCTCACTCCTACTAGTGAATGTAATGTTACACACACCCATACTATGCGCACCACCCTTTGAAGTTTTTCTCACTCCTACTAGTGAATGTAATGTAACACACACCCATACAATGCGCACCACCCCGTGATGTTTTTCTCACTCCTACTAGTGAATGTAATGTAACACACACCCATGAAATGCACACCACCCTGCAATGTTTTTCAGAAACCTATCCTACATTGCCACTGCATGTTCCCTGACCTCCCCATGCTGACCACCCCGTGGTGCTTTTCTCCATCCTACATTGCCACTCACTGCCTATCCTAATTCAGACCCTCCGATTCACACCAACCCGTGATGTTTTTCTGACTGCTACTAGTGAATGTAATGTAACACACACCCATACAATTCGCACCACCCAGTGATGTTTTTCAGAAACCTATCCTACATTGCCACTGCATGTACCCTGACCTAACCATGCTGACCACCTGGCGGTGCTTTTCTCCATCCTACATGGCCACTCACTGCCTATCCTAATTCAGACTCTCCGATGCACACCACCCCGTGATGTTTTTCTCACTCCTAGTAGTGAATGTAATGTAACACACACCCATACAATGCACACCACCCCGTGATGTTTTTCTCACTTCTACTAGTGAATGTAATGTTACACACAACCATACAATGCGCACCACGCTGTGATGTTTTTCTCACTCCTACTAGTGAATGTAATGTAACACACACCCATACAATGCGCACCACCCCGTGATGATTTTCTCACTCCTACTAGTGAATGTAATGTAACACACACCCATACAATGCGCACCACCCCGTGATGTTTTTCTCACTCCTACTAGTGAATGCAATGTAACACACACCCATGCAATGCACACCACCCCGAAATGTTTTTCAGAAACCTATCCTACATTGCCACTGCATGTTCCCTGACCTCCCCATGCTGACCACCCCGCGGTGCTTTTCTCCATCCTACATTGCCACTCACTGCCTATCCTAATTCAGACCCTCCGATTCACACTACCCCATGATGTTTTTGTCACTCCTACTAGTGAATGTAATGTAACACACACCCATACAATGCGCACCACCCCGTGATGTTTTTCTCACTTCTACTAGTGAATGTAATGTTACACACACCCATACAATGCGCACCACGCTGTGATGTTTTTCTCACTCCTACTAGTGAATGTAATGTAACACACACCCATACAATGCGCACCACCCCGTGATGATTTTCTCACTCCTACTAGTGAATGTAAGGTAACACACACCCATACAATGCGCACCACCCCGTGATGTTTTCCTCACTCCTACTAGTGAATGTAATGTAACACACACACATACAATGCGCACCACCCCGCGATGTTTTTCAGAAACCTATCCTACATTGCCACTGCTTGTTCCCTGACCTCCCCATGCTGACCACCCCGCTGTGCTTTTCTCCATCCTACATTGCCACTCACTGCCTATCCTAATTCAGACCCTCCAATTCACACCACCCCATGATGTTTTTCTCACTCCTACTAGTGAATGTAATGTAACACACACCCATACAATGCGCACAACCCCGCGATGTTTTTCAGAAACCTATCCTACATTGCAACTGCATGTACCCTGACCTCCCCATGCTGACCACCTCGCGGTGCTTTTCTCCATCCTACATTGCCACTCACTGCCTATCCTAATTCAGACTCTCCGATTCACACCACCCCCTGATGTTTTTCTCACTCCTAGTAGTGAATGTAATGTAACACACACCCATACAATGCGCACCACCCCGTGATGTTTTTCTCACTCCTAGTAGTGAATGTAATGTAACACACACCCATGCAATGCGCACCACCCCTTGATGTTTATCTCACTCCTACTAGTGAATGTAATGTAACACACACCCATACAATGCGCACCACCCCGTGATGTTTTTCTCACTCCTACTAGTGAATGTAATGTAACACACACCCATACAATGCGCACCACCCCGCGATGTTTTTCAGAAACCTATCCTACATTGCCTCTGCTTGTTCCCTGACCTCCCCATGCTGACCACCCCGCTGTGCTTTTCTCCATCCTACATTGCCACTCACTGCCTATCCTAATTCAGACCCTCCGATTAACACCACCCCATGATGTTTTTCTCACTCCTACTAGTGAATGTAATGTAACACACACCCATACAATTCGCACCACCCCGTGATGTTTTTCTCACTCCTACTAGTGAATGTAATGTAACACACACCCATACAATGCGCACCACCCCGCGATGTTTTTCAGAAACCTATCCTACATTGCCACTGCATGTTCCCTGACCTCCCCATGCTGACCACCCCGTGGTGCTTTTCTCCATCCTACATTGCCACTCACTGCCTATCCTAATTCAGACCCCCTGATTCACACCACCCCGTGATATTTTTCTCACTCCTACTAGTGAATGTAATGTAACACACACTCATAAAATTCGCACCACCCCATGATGTTTTTCTCACTCCTACTAGTGAATGTAATGTAACACACACCCAAACAATGCGCACCACCCCGCGATGTTTTTCAGAAACATATCCTACATTGCCACTGCATGTTCCCTGACTTCCCCATGCTGACCACCCCGGGGTGTTTTCTCCATCCTACATTGCCACTCACTGCCTATCATAATTCAGACCCTCCGATTCACACCACCCCGTGATGTTTTTCTCACTCCTACTAGTGAATGTAATGTAACACACACCCATACAATGCTCACCACCCCGTGATGTTTTTCACACTCCTACTAGTGAATGTAATGTAACACACACCCGGAGAATGCGCACCCCCCCGTGATGTTTTTCTCACTCCTAATAGTGAATGCAATGTAACACACACCCGTACAATGCGCACCACCCCGTGATGTTTTTCTCACTCCTACTAGTGAATGTAATGTAACACACACCCATACAATGCGCACCACCCCGTTATGTTTTTCTCACTCCTACTAGTGAATGTAATGTAACACACACCCATACAATGCGCACAACCCCGTGATGTTTTTCTCACTCCTACTAGTGAATGTAATGTTACACACACCCATACAATGTGCACCAGCCTGTGAAGTTTTTCTCACTCCTACTAGTGAATGTAATGTAACACACACCCATACAATGCGCACCACCCCGTGATGATTTTCTCACTCCTACTAGTGAATGTAATGTAACACACACCCATACAATTCGCACCACCCCGTGATGTTTTTCTCACTCCTACTAGTGAATGTAATGTAACACACACCCATAAAATGCGCACCACCCCGCGATGTTTTTCAGAAACCTATCCTACATTGCCACTGCTTGTTCCCTGACCTCCCCATGCTGACCACCCCTCTGTGCTTTTCTCCATCCTACATTGCCACTCACTGCCTATCCTAATTCAGACCCTCCGATTCACACCGCCACATGATGTTTTTCTCACTCCTACTAGTGAATGTAATGTAACACACACCCATAAAATGCGCACCACCCCGCGATGTTTTTCAGAAACCTATCCTACATTGCCACTGCATGTACCCTAACCTACCCATGCTGACCACCTCGCGGTGCTTTTCTCCATCCTACATTGAAACTCACTGCCTATCCTAATTCATACTCTCCGATTCACACCACCCCCTGATGTTTTTCTCACTCCTAGTAGTGAATGTAATGTAACACACACTCATACAATGCGCACCACCCCGTGATGTTTTTCTCACTCCTAGTAGTGAATGTAATGTAACACACACCCATACAATGCGCACCACCCCGTTATGTTTTTCTCACTCCTACTAGTGAATGTAATGTAACACACACCCATACAATGCGCACCACCCCGTTATCTTTTTCTCACGCCTACTAGTGAATGTAATGTAACACACACCCATACAATGCGCACCACCCCGTGATGTTTTTCAGAAACCTATTCTACATTGCCACTGCATGTTCCCTGACCTCCCCATGCTGACCACCCCGCGGTGTTTTCTCCATCCTACATTGCCACTCACTGCCTATCCTAATTCAGACCCTCCGATTCACACCACCCTGTGATGTTTTTCTCACTCCTACTAGTGAATGTAATGTAACACACACCCATACAAAGCGCAGCACCCCGTGATGTTTTTCTCACTCCTACTAGTGAATGTAATGTTACACACACCCATACAATGCGCACCTCGCTGTGATGTTTTTCTCACTCCTACTAGTGAATGTAATGTAACACACACCCATACAATGCGCACCACCCCGTGATGATTTTCTCACTCCTACTAGTGAATGTAATGTAACACACACCCATACAATGCGCACCACCCCGTGATGTTTTTCTCACTCCTACTAGTGAATGCAATGTAACACACACCCATGCAATGCACACGACCCCGCAATGTTTTTCAGAAACCTATCCTACATTGCCACTGCATGTTCCCTGACCTCCCCATGCTGACCACCCCGCGGTGCTTTTCTCCATCCTACATTGCCACTCACTGCCTATCCTAATTCAGACCCTCCGATTCACACCACCCCATGATGTTTTTGTCACTCCTACTAGTGAATGTAATGTAACACACACCCATACAATGCGCACCTCCCCGTGATGTTTATCTCACTCCTACTAGTGAATGTAATGTAACACACACGCATACAATGTACACCACCCAGCGATGTTTTTCAGAAACCTATCCTACATTGCCACTGCATGTTCCCTGACCTCCCCATGCTGACCACCCCGCGGTGCTTTTCTCCATCCTACATTGCCACTCATTGCCTATCCTAATTCAGACACTCCGATTCACACCACCCCGTGATGTTTTTCTCACTCCGACTAGTGAATGTAATGTAACACACACCCATAAAATTCGCACCACCCTGTGATGTTTTTCTCACTCCTACTAGTGAATGTAATGTAACACACACCCATACAATGCACACCACCCCGCGATGATTTTCAGAAACCTATCCTACATTGCCACTGCATGTACCCTAACCTCTCCATGCTGATCACCCCGCGGTGCTTTTCTCCATCCTACATTGCCACTCACTGCCTATCCTAATTCAGACTCTCCGATTCACACCACCCACTGATGTTTTTCTCACTCCTAGTAGTGAATGTAATGTAACACACACCCATACAATGCGCACCACCCCGCGATGTTTTTCAGAAACCTATCCTACATTGCCACTGCATGTTCCCTGACCTCCCCATGCTGACCACACTGCGGTGCTTTTCTCCATCCTACATTGCCACTCACTGCCTATCCTAATTCAGACCCTCGAATTCACACCACCCCCTGATGTTTTTCTCACTCCTACTAGTGAATGTAATGTAACACACACCCATACAATTCGCACCACCCCGTGATGTTTTTCAGAAACCTATCCTACATTGCCAGTGCATGTACCCTGATCTCCCCATGCTGACCACCTCGCTGTGCTTTTCTCCATCCTACATTGCCACTCACTGAGTATCCTAATTCAGACTCTCTGATTCACACCTCCCCGTAATGTTTTTCTCACTCCTAGTAGTGAATGTAATGTAACACACACCCATACAATGCGCACCACCCCGTGATGTTTTTCTCACTCCTACTAGTGAATGTAATGTAACACACACCCAGGCAATGCGCACCACCCCGTGATGTTTTTCTCACTCCTACTAGTGAATGTAATGTAACACACACCCATACAATGTGCACCACCCCGCGATGTTTATCAGAAACCTATCCTACATTGCCACTGCATGTTCCCTGACCTCCCCATGGTGACCACCCCGCGGTGCTTTTCTCCATCCTTCATTGCCACTCACTGCCTATCCTAATTCAGACCCTCCGATTCACACCACCCCGTGCTGTTTTTCTCACTCCTACTAGTGAATGTAATGTAACACACACCCATACAATGCGCACAACCCCGTGATGTTTTCTCACTCCTACTAGTGAATGTAATGTAACACACACCCATACAATGCGCACAACCCCGTGATGTTTTCTCACTCCTACTAGTGAATGTAATGTTACACACACCCATACAATGCGCACCACCCTGTGATGTTTTTCTCACTCCTACTAGTGAATGTAATGTAACACACACCCATACAATGCGCACCACCACGTGAGGATTTTCTCACTCCTACTAGTGAATGTAATGTAACACACACCCATACAATGCGCACCACCCCGTGATGTTTTTCTCACTCCTACTAGTGAATGTAATGTAACACACACCCATGTAATGCGCACCAACCCGCGATGTTTTTCAGAAACCTATCCTACATTGCCACTGCTTGTTCCCTGACCTCCCCATGCTGACCACCCCGCTGTGCTTTTCTCCATCCTACATTGCCACTCACTGCCTATCCTAATTCAGACCCTCTGATTCACACCACCCCATGATGTTTGTCTCACTCCTAATAGTGAATGTAATGTAACACACACCCATACAATCCGCACCACCCCGCGATGTTTTTCAGAAACCTATCCTACATTGCCACTGCATGTACCCTCACCTCCCCATGCTGACCACCTCGCGGTGCTTTTCTCCATCCTACATTGCCACTCACTGCCTATCCTAATTCAGACTCTCCGATTCACACCACCCCCTGATGTTTTTCTCACTCCTAGTAGTGAATGTAATGTAACACACACCCATACAATGCGCACCACCCCGTGATGTTTTTCTCACTCCTACTAGTGAATGTAATGTAACACACACCCATGCAATGCGCAGCACCCCGTGATGTTTATCTCACTCCTACTAGTGAATGTAATGTAACACACATGCATACAATGCGCACCACCCCGTGATGTTTTTCAGAAACCTATCCTACATTGCCACTGCATGTTCCCTGACCTCCCCATGCTGACCACCCCTCGGTGCTTTTCTCCATCCTACATTGCCAGTCACTGCCTATCCTAATTCAGACCCTCCGATTCACACCACCCCGTGATGTTTTTCTCACTCCTACTAGTGAATGTAATGTAACACACACCCATACAATTCGCACCAGCCCGTGATGTTTTTCTCACTCCTACTAGTGAATGTAATGTAACACAAACCCATACACTGCGCACCACCCCGCGATGTTTTTCAGAAACCTATCCTACATTGCCACTGCATGTTCCCTGACCTCCCCATGCTGACCACCCCGTGGTGCTTTTCTCCATCCTACATTGCCACTCACTGCCTATCCTAATTCAGACCCTCTGATTCACACCACCCCATGATGTTTTTCTCACTCCTACTAGTGAATGTAATGTAACACACACCCATACAATGCGCACCACCCCGTGATGTTTTTCTCACTCCTACTAGTGAATGTAATGTAACACACACCCATGCAATGCGCACCACCCCGTGATGTTTATCTCACTCCTACTAGTGAATGTAATGTAACACACACGCATACAATGCACACCACCCCGCGATGTTTTTCAGAAACCTATCCTACTTTGCCACTGCATGTTTCCTGACCTCCCCATGCTGACCACCCCGCGGTGCTTTTCTCCATCCTACATTGCCACTCACTGCCTATCCTAATTCAGACACTCCGATTCACACCACCCCCTGATGTTTTTCTCACTCCTAGTAGTGAATGTAATGTAACACACACGCATACAATGCGCACCACCAAGTGATGTTTTTCTCACTCCTAGTAGTGAATGTAATGTAACACACACCCATGCAATGCGCACCACCCCGTGATGTTTTTCTCACTCCTACTAGTGAATGTAATGTAACACACACCCATACAATGCGCACCACCCCGCGATGTTTATCAGAAACCTATCCTACATTGCTACTGCATGTTCCCTGACCTCCCCATGCTGACCACACCGCGGTGCTTTTCTCCATCCTACATTGCCACTCACTGCCTATCCTAATTCAGACCCTCCGATTCACACCACCCCGTGATGTTTTTCTCACTCCTACTAGTGAATGTAATGTAACACACACCCATACAATGCGCACAACCCCGTGATGTTTTTCTCACTCCTACTAGTGAATGTAATGTTACACACACCCATGCAATGCGCACCACCCTGTGATGTTTTTCTCACTCCTACTAGTGAATGTAATGTAACACACACCCATACAATGCGCACCACCCCGTGATGATTTTCTCACTCCTACTAGTGAATGTAATGTAACACACATCTATACAATGCCCACCACCCCGTGATGTTTTTCAGAAACCTACCTTACATTGCCACTGCTTGTTCCCTGACCTCCCCATGCTGACCACCCCGCTGTGCTTTTCTCCATCCTACATTGCCACTCACTGCCTATCCTAATTCAGACCATCTGATTCACACCACCCCATGATGTTTTTCTCACTCCTACTAGTGAATGTAATGTAACACACACCCATACAATGCGCACCACCCCGTGATGATTTTCTCACTCCTACTAGTGAATGTAATGTAACACACACCCATACAATGCGCACCACCCCGTGATGTTTTTCTCACTCCTACTAGTGAATGCAATGTAACACACACCCATGCAATGCACACGACCCCGCAATGTTTTTCAGAAACCTATCCTACATTGCCACTGCATGTTCCCTGACCTCCCCATGCTGACCACCCCGCGGTGCTTTTCTCCATCCTACATTGCCACTCACTGCCTATCCTAATTCAGACCCTCCGATTCACACCACCCCATGATGTTTTTGTCACTCCTACTAGTGAATGTAATGTAACACACACCCATACAATGCGCACCTCCCCGTGATGTTTATCTCACTCCTACTAGTGAATGTAATGTAACACACACGCATACAATGTACACCACCCAGCGATGTTTTTCAGAAACCTATCCTACATTGCCACTGCATGTTCCCTGACCTCCCCATGCTGACCACCCCGCGGTGCTTTTCTCCATCCTACATTGCCACTCATTGCCTATCCTAATTCAGACACTCCGATTCACACCACCCCGTGATGTTTTTCTCACTCCGACTAGTGAATGTAATGTAACACACACCCATAAAATTCGCACCACCCTGTGATGTTTTTCTCACTCCTACTAGTGAATGTAATGTAACACACACCCATACAATGCACACCACCCCGCGATGATTTTCAGAAACCTATCCTACATTGCCACTGCATGTACCCTAACCTCTCCATGCTGATCACCTCGCGGTGCTTTTCTCCATCCTACATTGCCACTCACTGCCTATCCTAATTCAGACTCTCCGATTCACACCACCCACTGATGTTTTTCTCACTCCTAGTAGTGAATGTAATGTAACACACACCCATACAATGCGCACCACCCCGCGATGTTTTTCAGAAACCTATCCTACATTGCCACTGCATGTTCCCTGACCTCCCCATGCTGACCACACTGCGGTGCTTTTCTCCATCCTACATTGCCACTCACTGCCTATCCTAATTCAGACCCTCGAATTCACACCACCCCGTGATGTTTTTCTCAATCCTACTAGTGAATGTAATGTAACACACACCCATACAATTCGCACCACCCCGTGATGTTTTTCAGAAACCTATCCTACATTGCCAGTGCATGTACCCTGATCTCCCCATGCTGACCACCTCGCGGTGCTTTTCTCCATCCTACATTGCCACTCACTGACTATCCTAATTCAGACTCTCTGATTCACACCTCCCCGTAATGTTTTTCTCACTCCTAGTAGTGAATGTAATGTAACACACACCCATACAATGCGCACCACCCCGTGATGTTTTTCTCACTCCTACTAGTGAATGTAATGTAACACACACCCAGGCAATGCGCACCACCCCGTGATGTTTTTCTCACTCCTACTAGTGAATGTAATGTAACACACACCCATACAATGTGCACCACCCCGCGATGTTTATCAGAAACCTATCCTACATTGCCACTGCATGTTCCCTGACCTCCCCATGGTGACCACCCCGCGGTGCTTTTCTCCATCCTTCATTGCCACTCACTGCCTATCCTAATTCAGACCCTCCGATTCACACCACCCCGTGCTGTTTTTCTCACTCCTACTAGTGAATGTAATGTAACACAAACCCATACAATGCGCACAACCCCGTGATGTTTTCTCACTCCTACTAGTGAATGTAATGTTACACACACCCATACAATGCGCACCACCCTGTGATGTTTTTCTCACTCCTACTAGTGAATGTAATGTAAAACACACCCATACAATGCGCACCACCACGTGAGGATTTTCTCACTCCTACTAGTGAATGTAATGTAACACACACCGATACAATGCGCACCACCCCGTGATGTTTTTCTCACTCCTACTAGTGAATGTAATGTAACACACACCCATATAATGCGCACCAACCCGCGATGTTTTTCAGAAACCTATCCTACATTGCCACTGCTTGTTCCCTGACCTCCCCATGCTGACCACCCCGCTGTGCTTTTCTCCATCCTACATTGCCACTCACTGCCTATCCTAATTCAGACCCTCTGATTCACACCACCCCATGATGTTTTTCTCACTCCTACTAGTGAATGTAATGTAACACACACCCATACAATGCGCACCACCCCGCGATGTTTTTCAGAAACCTATCCTACATTGCCACTGCATGTACCCTCACCTCCCCATGCTGACCACCTCGCGGTGCTTTTCTCCATCCTACATTGCCACTCACTGCCTATCCTAATTCAGACTCTCCGATTCACACCACCCCCTGATGTTTTTCTCACTCCTAGTAGTGAATGTAATGTAACACACACCCATACAATGCGCACCACCCCGTGATGTTTTTCTCACTCCTACTAGTGAATGTAATGTAACACACACCCATGCAATGCGCAGCACCCCGTGATGTTTATCTCACTCCTACTAGTGAATGTAATGTAACACACATGCATACAATGCGCACCACCCCGTGATGTTTTTCAGAAACCTATCCTACATTGCCACTGCATGTTCCCTGACCTCCCCATGCTGACCACCCCTCGGTGCTTTTCTCCATCCTACATTGCCAGTCACTGCCTATCCTAATTCAGACCCTCCGATTCACACCACCCCGTGATGTTTTTCTCACTCCTACTAGTGAATGTAATGTAACACACACCCATACAATTCGCACCAGCCCGTGATGTTTTTCTCACTCCTACTAGTGAATGTAATGTAACACAAACCCATACACTGCGCACCACCCCGCGATGTTTTTCAGAAACCTATCCTACATTGCCACTGCATGTTCCCTGACCTCCCCATGCTGACCACCCCGTGGTGCTTTTCTCCATCCTACATTGCCACTCACTGCCTATCCTAATTCAGACCCTCTGATTCACACCACCCCATGATGTTTTTCTCACTCCTACTACTGAATGTAATGTAACACACACCCATACAATGCGCACCACCCCGTGATGTTTTTCTCACTCCTACTAGTGAATGTAATGTAACACACACCCATGCAATGCGCACCACCCCGTGATGTTTTTCTCACTCCTACTAGTGAATGTAATGTAACACACACCCATACAATGCGCACAACCCCGTGATGTTTTTCTCACTCCTACTAGTGAATGTAATGTTACACACACCCATGCAATGCGCACCACCCTGTGATGTTTTTCTCACTCCTACTAGTGAATGTAATGTAACACACACCCATACAATGCGCACAACCCCGTGATGTTTTTCTCACTCCTACTAGTGAATGTAATGTTACACACACCCATGCAATGCGCACCACCCTGTGATGTTTTTCTCACTCCCACTAGTGAATGTAATGTAACACACACCCATACAATGCGCACCACCCCGTGATGATTTTCTCACTCCTACTAGTGAATGTAATGTAACACACACCTATACAATGCCCACCACCCCGTGATGTTTTTCAGAAACCTACCTTACATTGCCACTGCTTGTTCCCTGACCTCCCCATGCTGACCACCCCGCTGTGCTTTTCTCCATCCTACATTGCCACTCACTGCCTATCCTAATTCAGACCATCTGATTCACACCACCCCATGATGTTTTTCTCACTCCTACTAGTGAATGTAATGTAACACACACCCATACAATGCGCACCACCCCGTGATGTTTTTCTCACTCCTACTAGTGAATGTAATGTAACACACACCCATACAATGCGCACCACCCCGTGATGTTTATCTCACTCCTACTAGTGAATGTAATGTAACACACACGCATACAATGCACACAACCCCGCGATGTTTTTCAGAAACCTATCCTACATTGCCACTGCATGTTCCCTGACCTCCCCATGCTGACCACCCCGTGGTGCTTTTATCCATCCTACATTGCCACTCACTGCCTATCCTAATTCAGACACTCCGATTCACACCACCCCGTGATGTTTTTCTCACTCCGACTAGTGAATGTAATGTAACACACACCCATACAATTCGCACCAACCCGTGATGTTTTTCTCACTCCTACTAGTGAATGTAATGTAACACACACCCATACAATGCACACCACCCCGCGATGATTTTCAGAAACCTATCCTACATTGCCACTGCTTGTTCCCTGACCTCCCCATGCTGACCACCCCGCTGTGCTTTTCTCCATCCTACATTGCCACTCACTGCCTATCCTAATTCAGACCCTCCGATTCACACCACCCCATGATGTTTTCCTCACTCCTACTAGTGAATGTAATGTAACACACACCCATACAATGCGCACCACCCTGCGATGTTTTTCAGAAACCTATCCTACATTGCCACTGCATGTACCCTGACCTCCCCATGCTGACCACCTCGCGGTGCTTTTCTCCATCCTACATTGCCACTCACTGCCTATCCTAATTCAGACTCTCCGATTCACACCACCCCCTGATGTTTTTCTCACTCCTAGTAGTGAATGTAATGTAACACACACCCATACAATGCGCACCACCCCGTGATGTTTTTCTCACTCCTAGTAGTGAATGTAATGTAACACACACCCATGCAATGCGCACCAGCCCGTGATGTTTTTCTCACTCCTACTAGTGAATGTAATGTAACACACACCCATACAATTCGCACCAGCCCGTGATGTTTTTCTCACTCCTACTAGTGAATATAATGTAACACACACCCATACAATGCGCACCACCCCGCGATGTTTTTCAGAAACCTATCCTACATTGCCACTGCATGTTCCCTGACCTCCCCATGCTGACCACCCCGTGGTGCTTTTCTCCATCCTACATTGCCATTCACTGCCTATCCTAATTCAGACCCTCTGATTCACACCACCCCATGATGTTTTTCTCACTCCTACTAGTGAATGTAATGTAACACACACCCATACAATGCGCACCACCCCGTGATGTTTTTCTCACTCCTACTAGTGAATGTAATGTAACACACACCCATGCAATGCGCACCACCCCGTGATGTTTATCTCACTCCTACTAGTGAATGTAATGTAACACACACGCATACAATGCACACCACCCCGCGATGTTTTTCAGAAACCTATCCTACATTGCCACTGCATGTTTCCTGACCTCCCCATGCTGACCACCCCGCGGTGCTTTTCTCCATCCTACATTGCCACTCACTGCCTATCCTAATTCAGACACTCCGATTCACACCACCCCCTGATGTTTTTCTCACTCCTAGTAGTGAATGTAATGTAACACACACGCATACAATGCGCACCACCCCGTGATGTTTTTCTCACTCCTAGTAGTGAATGTAATGTAACACACACCCATGCAATGCGCACCACCCCGTGATGTTTTTCTCACTCCTACTAGTGAATGTAATGTAACACACACCCATACAATGCGCACCACCCCGCGATGTTTATCAGAAACCTATCCTACATTGCCACTGCATGTTCCCTGACCTCCCCATGCTGACCACCCCGCGGTGCTTTTCTCCATCCTACATTGCCACTCACTGCCTATCCTAATTCAGACCCTCCGATTCACACCACCCCGTGATGTTTTTCTCACTCCTACTAGTGAATGTAATGTAACACACACGCATACAATGCGCACAACCCCGTGATGTTTTTCTCACTCCTACTAGTGAATGTAATGTTACACACACCCATGCAATGCGCACCACCCTGTGATGTTTTTCTCACTCCTACTAGTGAATGTAATGTAACACACACCCATACATTGCGCACCACCCCGTGATGATTTTCTCACTCCTACTAGTGAATGTAATGTAACACACACCTATACAATGCGCACCACCCCGTGATGTTTTTCAGAAACCTACCTTACATTGCCACTGCTTGTTCCCTGACCTCCCCATGCTGACCACCCCGCTGTGCTTTTCTCCATCCTACATTGCCACTCACTGCCTATCCTAATTCAGACCATCTGATTCACACCACCCCATGATGTTTTTCTCACTCCTACTAGTGAATGTAATGTAACACACACCCATACAATGCGCACCAACCCGCGATGTTTTTCAGAAACCTATCCTACATTGCCACTGCATGTACCCTGACCTCCCCATGCTGACCACCTCGCGGTGCTTTTCTCCATCCTACATTGCCACTCACTGCCTATCCTAATTCAGACCATCTGATTCACACCACCCCATGATGTTTTTCTCACTCCTACTAGTGAATGTAATGTAACACACACCCATACAATGCGCACCACCCCGTGATGTTTTTCTCACTCCTACTAGTGAATGTAATGTAACACACACCCATAAAATGCACACCACCCCGCGATGATTTTCAGAAATCTATCCTACATTGCCACTGCATGTACCCTGACCTCCCCATGCTGATCACCTCGCGTTGCTTTTCTCCATCCTACATTGCCACTCACTGCCTATCCTAATTCAGACTCTCTGATTCACACCACCCCCTGATGTTTTTCTCATTCCTAGTAGTGAATGTAATGTAACACACACCCATACAATGCGCACCACCCCGTGATGTTTTTCTCACTCCTAGTAGTGAATGTAATGTAACACACACCCATGCAATGCGCACCACCCCGTGATGTTTTTCTCACTCCTACTAGTGAATGTAATGCAACACACACCCATACAATGCGCACCACCCCGCGATGTTTATCAGAAACCTATCCTACATTGCCACTGCATGTTCCCTGACCTCCCCATGCTGACCACCCCGCGGTGCTTTTCTCCATCCTACATTGCCACTCACTGCCTATCCTAATACAGACCCTCCGATTCACACCACCCCGTGATGTTTTTCTCACTCCTACTAGTGAATGTAATGTAACACACACCGATACAATGCGCACAACCCCGTGATGTTTTTCTCACTCCTACTAGTGAATGTAATGTTACACACACCCATGCAATGCGCACCACCCTGTGATGTTTTTTTCACTCCTACTAGTGAATGTAATGTAACACACACCCATACAATGCGCACCACCCCGTGATGATTTTCTCACTCCTACTACTGAATGTAATGTAACACACACGCATACAATGCACACCACCCCGCGATGTTTTTCAGAAACCTATCCTACATTGCCACTGCATGTTCCCTGACCTCCCCATGCTGACCACCCCGTTTTGCTTTTCTCCATCCTACATTGCCACTCACTGCCTATCCTAATTCAGACACTCGAATTTACACCACCCCGTGATGTTTTTCTCACTCCGACTAGTGAATGTAATATAACAAACACCCATACAATTCGCACCACCCCGTGATGTTTTTCTCACTCCTACTAGTGAATGTAATGTAACACACACCCATACAATGCACACCACCCCGCGATGATTTTCAGAAACCTATCCTACATTGCCACTGCATGTACCCTAACCTCCCCATGCTGATCACCTCGCGATGCTTTTCTCCATCCTACATTGCCACTCACAGCCTATCCTAATTCAGACTCTCCGATTCACACCACCCCCTGATGTTTTTCTCACTCCTAGTAGTGAATGTAATGTAACACACACCCATACAATGCGCACAACCCCGTGATGTTTTTCTCACTCCTAGTAGCGAATGTAATGTAACACACACCCATACAATGCGCACCACCCCGTGATGTTTTTCTCACTCCTACTATTGAATGTAATGTAACACACACCCATACAATGCACACAACCCCGTGATGTTTTTCTCACTCCTACTAGTGAATGTAATGTTACACACACCCATACAATGCGCACCACCCTGTGATGTTTTTCTCACTCCTACTAGTGAATGTAATGTAACACACACCCATACAATGCGCACCACCCCGTGAGGATTTTCTCAAACCTACTAGTGAATGTAATGTAACACACACCCATACAATGCGCACCACCCCGTGATGTTTTGCTCACTCCTAGTAGTGAATGTAATGTAACACACACCCATGCAATGCGCACCACCCCGTGATGTTTATCTCACTCCTACTAGTGAATGTAATGTAACACACACGCATACAATGCGCACCACCCCGCGATGTTTTTCAGAAACCTATCCTACATTGCCACTGCATGTTCCCTGACCTCCCCATGCTGACCTCCCCGCGGTGCTTTTCTCCATCCTACATTGCCAGTCACTGCCTATCCTAATTCAGACCCTCCGATTCACACCACCCCGTGATGTTTTTCTCACTCCTACTAGTGAATGTAATGTAACACACACCCATACAATTCGCACCACCCCGTGATGTTTTTCTCACTCCTACTAGTGAATGTAATGTAACACACACCCATACAATGCGCACCACCCCGCGATGTTTTTCAGAAACCTATCCTACATTGCCACTGCATGTTCCCTGACCTCCCCATGCTGACCACCCCGTGGTGCTTTTCTCCATCCTACATTGCAACTCACTGCCTATCCTAATTAAGACCCTCTGATTCACACCACCCCATGATGTTTTTCTCACTCCTACTAGTGAATGTAATGTAACACACACCCATAAAATGCGCACCACCCCGTGATGTTTTTCTCACTCCTACTAGTGAATGTAATGTAACACACACCCATGCAATGCGCACCACCCCGTGATGATTATTTCACTCCTACTAGTGAATGTAATGTAACACACACGCATACAATGCACACCACACCGCGATGTTTTTCAGAAACCTATCCTACAGTGCCACTGCATGTTTCCTGACCTCCCCATGCTGACCACCCCGCGGTGCTTTTCTCCATCCTACATTGCCACTCACTGCCTATCCTAATTCAGACACTCCGATTCACACCACCCCGTGATGTTTTTCTCACTCCGACTAGTGAATGTAATGTAACACACACCCATACAATTCGCACCACCCCGTGATGTTTTTCTCACTCCTACTAGTGAATGTAATGTAACACACACCCATACCATGCGCACCACCCCGCGATGATTTTCAGAAATCTATCCTACATTGCCACTGCATGTACCCTGACCTCCCCATGCTGATCACCTCGCGGTGCTTTTCTCCATCCTACATTGCCACTCACTGCCTATCCTAATTCAGACTCTCCGATTCACACCACCCCCTGATGTTTTTCTCACTCCTAGTAGTGAATGTAATGTAACACACACCAATACAATGCGCACCACTCCGTGATGTTTTTCTCACTCCTAGTAGTGAATGTAATGTAACACACACCCATGCAATGCGCACCACCCCGTGATGTTTTTCTCACTCCTACTAGTGAATGTAATGCAACACACACCCATACAATGCGCACCACCCCGCGATGTTTATCAGAAACCTCTCCTACATTGCCACTGCATGTTCCCTGACCTCCCCATGCTGACCACCCCGCGGTGCTTTTCTCCATCCTACATTGCCACTCACTGCCTATCCTAATACAGACCCTCCGATTCACACCACCCCGTGATGTTTTTCTCACTCCTACTAGTGAATGTAATGTAACACACACCCATACAATGCGCACAACCCCGTTATGTTTTTCTCACTCCTACTAGTGAATGTAATGTTACACACACCCATGCAATGCGCACCACCCTGTGATGTTTTTCTCACTCCTACTAGTGAATGTAATGTAACACACACCCATACAATGCGCACCACCCCGTGATGATTTTCTCACTCCTACTACTGAATGTAATGTAACACACACCAATACAATGCGCACCACCCCGTGATGTTTTTCAGAAACCTACCTTACATTGCCACTGCTTGTTCCCTGACCTCCCCATGCTGACCACCCCGCTGTGCTTTTCTCCATCCTACATTGCCACTCACTGCCTATCCTAATTCAGACCATCCGATTCACACCACCCCATGATGTTTTTCTCACTCCTACTAGTGAATGTAATGTAACACACACCCATACAATGCACACCACCCCGTGATGTTTTTCTCACTCCTACTAGTGAATGTAATGTAACACACAACAATACAATGCGCACCACCCCGTGATGTTTATCTCACTCCTACTAGTGAATGTAATGTAACACACACGCATACAATGCACACCACCCCGCGATGTTTTTTAGAAACATATCCTACATTGCCACTGCATGTTCCCTGACCTCCCCATGCTGACCACCCCGTTTTGCTTTTCTCCATCCTACATTGCCACTCACTGCCTATCCTAATTGAGACACTCGAATTCACACCACCCCGTGATGTTTTTCTCACTCCGACTAGTGAATGTAATGTAACAAACACCCATACAATTCGCACCACCCCGTGATGTTTTTCTCACTCCTATTAGTGAATGTAATGTAACACACACCCATACAATGCACACCACCCCGTGATGATTTTCAGAAACCTATCCTACATGGCCACTGCATGTACCCTAACCTCCCCATGCTGATCACCTCGCGGTGCTTTTCTCCATCCTACATTGCCACTCACTGCCTATCCTAATTCAGACTCTCCGATTCACACCACCCCCTGATGTTTTTCTCACTCCTAGTAGTGAATGTAATGTAACACACACCCATACAATGCGCACAACCCCGTGATGTTTTTCTCACTCCTAGTAGTGAATGTAATGTAACACACACCCATACAATGCGCACAACCCCGTGATGTTTTTCTCACTCCTACTAGTGAATGTAATGTTACACACACCCATACAATGCGCACCACCCTGTGATGTTTTTCTCACTCCTACTAGTGAATGTAATGTAACACACACCCATACAATGCGCACCACCCCGTGAGGATTTTCTCACTCCTACTAGTGAATGTAATGTAACACACACCCATACAATGCGCACCACCCCGTGATGTTTTTCTCACTCCTACTAGTGAATGTAATGTAACACACACCCATACAATGCGCACCAACCCGCGATGTTTTTCAGAAACCTATCCTACATTGCCACTGCATGTACCCTGACCTCCCCATGCTGACCACCTCGCGGTGCTTTTCTCCATCCTACATTGCCACTCACTGCCTATCCTAATTCAGACCTTCTGATTCACACCACCCCATGATGTTTTTCTCACTCCTACTAGTGAATGTAGTGTAACACACACCCATACAATGCGCACCACCCCGTGATGTTTTTCTCACTCCTACTAGTGAATGTAATGTAACACACACCCATACAATGCACACCACCCCGCGATGATTTTCAGAAATCTATCCTACATTGCCACTGCATGTACCCTGACCTCCCCATGCTGATCACCTCGCGTTGCTTTTCTCCATCCTACATTGCCACTCACTGCCTATCCTAATTCAGACTCTCTGATTCACACCACCCCCTGATGTTTTTCTCATTCCTAGTAGTGAATGTAATGTAACACACACCCATACAATGCGCACCACCCCGTGATGTTTTTCTCACTCCTAGTAGTGAATGTAATGTAACACACACCCATGCAATGCGCACCACCCCGTGATGTTTTTCTCACTCCTACTAGTGAATGTAATGCAACACACACCCATACAATGCGCACCACCCCGCGATGTTTATCAGAAACCTATCCTACATTGCCACTGCATGTTCCCTGACCTCCCCATGCTGACCACCCCGCGGTGCTTTTCTCCATCCTACATTGCCACTCACTGCCTATCCTAATACAGACCCTCCGATTCACACCACCCCGTGATGTTTTTCTCACTCCTACTAGTGAATGTAATGTAACACACACCGATACAATGCGCACAACCCCGTGATGTTTTTCTCACTCCTACTAGTGAATGTAATGTTACACACACCCATGCAATGCGCACCACCCTGTGATGTTTTTTTCACTCCTACTAGTGAATGTAATGTAACACACACCCATACAATGC
The DNA here is from genome assembly GCF_034190915.1 of Cavia porcellus. Classification (NCBI taxonomy): domain Eukaryota; kingdom Metazoa; phylum Chordata; class Mammalia; order Rodentia; family Caviidae; genus Cavia; species Cavia porcellus. The sequence continues at coordinate 413,914 of NW_026947491.1, forward strand.
GCACCACCCCGTGATGATTTTCTCACTCCTACTACTGAATGTAATGTAACACACACGCATACAATGCACACCACCCCGCGATGTTTTTCAGAAACCTATCCTACATTGCCACTGCATGTTCCCTGACCTCCCCATGCTGACCACCCCGTTTTGCTTTTCTCCATCCTACATTGCCACTCACTGCCTATCCTAATTCAGACACTCGAATTTACACCACCCCGTGATGTTTTTCTCACTCCGACTAGTGAATGTAATATAACAAACACCCATACAATTCGCACCACCCCGTGATGTTTTTCTCACTCCTACTAGTGAATGTAATGTAACACACACCCATACAATGCACACCACCCCGCGATGATTTTCAGAAACCTATCCTACATTGCCACTGCATGTACCCTAACCTCCCCATGCTGATCACCTCGCGATGCTTTTCTCCATCCTACATTGCCACTCACAGCCTATCCTAATTCAGACTCTCCGATTCACACCACCCCCTGATGTTTTTCTCACTCCTAGTAGTGAATGTAATGTAACACACACCCATACAATGCGCACAACCCCGTGATGTTTTTCTCACTCCTAGTAGCGAATGTAATGTAACACACACCCATACAATGCGCACCACCCCGTGATGTTTTTCTCACTCCTACTATTGAATGTAATGTAACACACACCCATACAATGCACACAACCCCGTGATGTTTTTCTCACTCCTACTAGTGAATGTAATGTTACACACACCCATACAATGCGCACCACCCTGTGATGTTTTTCTCACTCCTACTAGTGAATGTAATGTAACACACACCCATACAATGCGCACCACCCCGTGAGGATTTTCTCAAACCTACTAGTGAATGTAATGTAACACACACCCATACAATGCGCACCACCCCGTGATGTTTTGCTCACTCCTAGTAGTGAATGTAATGTAACACACACCCATGCAATGCGCACCACCCCGTGATGTTTATCTCACTCCTACTAGTGAATGTAATGTAACACACACGCATACAATGCGCACCACCCCGCGATGTTTTTCAGAAACCTATCCTACATTGCCACTGCATGTTCCCTGACCTCCCCATGCTGACCTCCCCGCGGTGCTTTTCTCCATCCTACATTGCCAGTCACTGCCTATCCTAATTCAGACCCTCCGATTCACACCACCCCGTGATGTTTTTCTCACTCCTACTAGTGAATGTAATGTAACACACACCCATACAATTCGCACCACCCCGTGATGTTTTTCTCACTCCTACTAGTGAATGTAATGTAACACACACCCATACAATGCGCACCACCCCGCGATGTTTTTCAGAAACCTATCCTACATTGCCACTGCATGTTCCCTGACCTCCCCATGCTGACCACCCCGTGGTGCTTTTCTCCATCCTACATTGCAACTCACTGCCTATCCTAATTAAGACCCTCTGATTCACACCACCCCATGATGTTTTTCTCACTCCTACTAGTGAATGTAATGTAACACACACCCATAAAATGCGCACCACCCCGTGATGTTTTTCTCACTCCTACTAGTGAATGTAATGTAACACACACCCATGCAATGCGCACCACCCCGTGATGATTATTTCACTCCTACTAGTGAATGTAATGTAACACACACGCATACAATGCACACCACACCGCGATGTTTTTCAGAAACCTATCCTACAGTGCCACTGCATGTTTCCTGACCTCCCCATGCTGACCACCCCGCGGTGCTTTTCTCCATCCTACATTGCCACTCACTGCCTATCCTAATTCAGACACTCCGATTCACACCACCCCGTGATGTTTTTCTCACTCCGACTAGTGAATGTAATGTAACACACACCCATACAATTCGCACCACCCCGTGATGTTTTTCTCACTCCTACTAGTGAATGTAATGTAACACACACCCATACCATGCGCACCACCCCGCGATGATTTTCAGAAATCTATCCTACATTGCCACTGCATGTACCCTGACCTCCCCATGCTGATCACCTCGCGGTGCTTTTCTCCATCCTACATTGCCACTCACTGCCTATCCTAATTCAGACTCTCCGATTCACACCACCCCCTGATGTTTTTCTCACTCCTAGTAGTGAATGTAATGTAACACACACCAATACAATGCGCACCACTCCGTGATGTTTTTCTCACTCCTAGTAGTGAATGTAATGTAACACACACCCATGCAATGCGCACCACCCCGTGATGTTTTTCTCACTCCTACTAGTGAATGTAATGCAACACACACCCATACAATGCGCACCACCCCGCGATGTTTATCAGAAACCTCTCCTACATTGCCACTGCATGTTCCCTGACCTCCCCATGCTGACCACCCCGCGGTGCTTTTCTCCATCCTACATTGCCACTCACTGCCTATCCTAATACAGACCCTCCGATTCACACCACCCCGTGATGTTTTTCTCACTCCTACTAGTGAATGTAATGTAACACACACCCATACAATGCGCACAACCCCGTTATGTTTTTCTCACTCCTACTAGTGAATGTAATGTTACACACACCCATGCAATGCGCACCACCCTGTGATGTTTTTCTCACTCCTACTAGTGAATGTAATGTAACACACACCCATACAATGCGCACCACCCCGTGATGATTTTCTCACTCCTACTACTGAATGTAATGTAACACACACCAATACAATGCGCACCACCCCGTGATGTTTTTCAGAAACCTACCTTACATTGCCACTGCTTGTTCCCTGACCTCCCCATGCTGACCACCCCGCTGTGCTTTTCTCCATCCTACATTGCCACTCACTGCCTATCCTAATTCAGACCATCCGATTCACACCACCCCATGATGTTTTTCTCACTCCTACTAGTGAATGTAATGTAACACACACCCATACAATGCACACCACCCCGTGATGTTTTTCTCACTCCTACTAGTGAATGTAATGTAACACACAACAATACAATGCGCACCACCCCGTGATGTTTATCTCACTCCTACTAGTGAATGTAATGTAACACACACGCATACAATGCACACCACCCCGCGATGTTTTTTAGAAACATATCCTACATTGCCACTGCATGTTCCCTGACCTCCCCATGCTGACCACCCCGTTTTGCTTTTCTCCATCCTACATTGCCACTCACTGCCTATCCTAATTGAGACACTCGAATTCACACCACCCCGTGATGTTTTTCTCACTCCGACTAGTGAATGTAATGTAACAAACACCCATACAATTCGCACCACCCCGTGATGTTTTTCTCACTCCTATTAGTGAATGTAATGTAACACACACCCATACAATGCACACCACCCCGCGATGATTTTCAGAAACCTATCCTACATGGCCACTGCATGTACCCTAACCTCCCCATGCTGATCACCTCGCGGTGCTTTTCTCCATCCTACATTGCCACTCACTGCCTATCCTAATTCAGACTCTCCGATTCACACCACCCCCTGATGTTTTTCTCACTCCTAGTAGTGAATGTAATGTAACACACACCCATACAATGCGCACAACCCCGTGATGTTTTTCTCACTCCTAGTAGTGAATGTAATGTAACACACACCCATACAATGCGCACAACCCCGTGATGTTTTTCTCACTCCTACTAGTGAATGTAATGTTACACACACCCATACAATGCGCACCACCCTGTGATGTTTTTCTCACTCCTACTAGTGAATGTAATGTAACACACACCCATACAATGCGCACCACCCCGTGAGGATTTTCTCACTCCTACTAGTGAATGTAATGTAACACACACCCATACAATGCGCACCACCCCGTGATGTTTTTCTCACTCCTACTAGTGAATGTAATGTAACACACACCCATACAATGCGCACCAACCCGCGATGTTTTTCAGAAACCTATCCTACATTGCCACTGCATGTACCCTGACCTCCCCATGCTGACCACCTCGCGGTGCTTTTCTCCATCCTACATTGCCACTCACTGCCTATCCTAATTCAGACCTTCTGATTCACACCACCCCATGATGTTTTTCTCACTCCTACTAGTGAATGTAGTGTAACACACACCCATACAATGCGCACCACCCCGTGATGTTTTTCTCACTCCTACTAGTGAATGTAATGTAACACACACCCATACAATGCACACCACCCCGCGATGATTTTCAGAAATCTATCCTACATTGCCACTGCATGTACCCTGACCTCCCCATGCTGATCACCTCGCGTTGCTTTTCTCCATCCTACATTGCCACTCACTGCCTATCCTAATTCAGACTCTCTGATTCACACCACCCCCTGATGTTTTTCTCATTCCTAGTAGTGAATGTAATGTAACACACACCCATACAATGCGCACCACCCCGTGATGTTTTTCTCACTCCTAGTAGTGAATGTAATGTAACACACACCCATGCAATGCGCACCACCCCGTGATGTTTTTCTCACTCCTACTAGTGAATGTAATGCAACACACACCCATACAATGCGCACCACCCCGCGATGTTTATCAGAAACCTATCCTACATTGCCACTGCATGTTCCCTGACCTCCCCATGCTGACCACCCCGCGGTGCTTTTCTCCATCCTACATTGCCACTCACTGCCTATCCTAATACAGACCCTCCGATTCACACCACCCCGTGATGTTTTTCTCACTCCTACTAGTGAATGTAATGTTACACACACCCATACAATGCGCACCACCCTGTGATGTTTTTCTCACTCCTTCTAGTGAATGTAATGTAACACACACCCATACAATGCGCACCACCCCGTGAGGATTTTCTCACTCCTACTAGTGAATGTAATGTAACACACACCCATACAATGCGCACCACCCCGTGATGTTTTTCTCACTCCTACTAGTGAATGTAATGTAACACACACCCATACAATGCGCACCACCCCGCGATGTTTTTCAGAAACCTATCCTACATTGCCACTGCTTGTTCCCTGACCTCCCCATGCTGACCACCCCGCTGTGCTTTTCTCCATCCTACATAGCCACTCACTGCCTATCCTAATTCAGACCCTCCGATTCACACCACCCCATGATGTTTTTCTCACTCCTACTAGTGAATGTAATGTAACACACACCCATACAATGCGCACCACCCCGTGATGTTTTTCTCACTCCTACTAGTGAATGTAATGTAACACACACCCATACAATGCACACCACCCCGCGATGATTTTCAGAAATCTATCCTACATTGCCACTGCATGTACCCTGACCTCCCCATGCTGATCACCTCGCGTTGCTTTTCTCCATCCTACATTGCCACTCACTGCCTATCCTAATTCAGACTCTCTGATTCACACCACCCCCTGATGTTTTTCTCATTCCTAGTAGTGAATGTAATGTAACACACACCCATACAATGCGCACCACCCCGTGATGTTTTTCTCACTCCTAGTAGTGAATGTAATGTAACACACACCCATGCAATGCGCACCACCCCGTGATGTTTTTCTCACTCCTACTAGTGAATGTAATGCAACACACACCCATACAATGCGCACCACCCCGCGATGTTTATCAGAAACCTATCCTACATTGCCACTGCATGTTCCCTGACCTCCCCATGCTGACCACCCCGCGGTGCTTTTCTCCATCCTACATTGCCACTCACTGCCTATCCTAATACAGACCCTCCGATTCACACCACCCCGTGATGTTTTTCTCACTCCTACTAGTGAATGTAATGTAACACACACCCATACAATGCGCACAACCCCGTGATGTTTTTCTCACTCCTACTAGTGAATGTAATGTTACACACACCCATGCAATGCGCACCACCCTGTGATGTTTTTTTCACTCCTACTAGTGAATGTAATGTAACACACACCCATACAATGCGCACCACCCCGTGATGATTTTCTCACTCCTACTACTGAATGTAATGTAACACACACCAATACAATGCGCACCACCCCGTGATGTTTTTCAGAAACCTACCTTACATTGCCACTGCTTGTTCCCTGAACTCCCCATGCTGACCACCCCGCTGTGCTTTTCTCCATCCTACATTGCCACTCACTGCATATCCTAATTCAGACCATCCGATTCACACCACCACATGATGTTTTTCTCACTTCTACTAGTGAATGTAATGTAACACACACCCATACAATGCGCACCACCCCTTGATGTTTTTCTCACTCCTACTAGTGAATGTAATGTAACACACACCCATACAATGCGCACCACCCCGTGATGTTTATCTCACTCCTACTAGTGAATGTAATGTAACACACACGCATACAATGCACACCACCCCGCGATGTTTTTCAGAAACCTATCCTACATTGCCACTGCATGTTCCCTGACCTCCCCATGCTGACCACCCCGTTTTGCTTTTCTCCATCCTACATTGCCACTCACTGCCTATCCTAATTCAGACACTCGAATTTACACCACCCCGTGATGTTTTTCTCACTCCGACTAGTGAATGTAATATAACAAACACCCATACAATTCGCACCACCCCGTGATGTTTTTCTCACTCCTACTAGTGAATGTAATGTAACACACACCCATACAATGCACACCACCCCGCGATGATTTTCAGAAACCTATCCTACATTGCCACTGCATGTACCCTAACCTCCCCATGCTGATCACCTCGCGATGCTTTTCTCCATCCTACATTGCCACTCACTGCTTATCCTAATTCAGACCCTCCGATTCACACCACCCCGTGATGTTTTTCTCACTCCTACTAGTGAATGTAATGTAACACACACCCATACAATGCGCACCACCCCGTGATGTTTTTCTCACTCCTACTAGTGAATGTAATGTAACACACACCCATACAATGCACACCACCCCGCGATGATTTTCAGAAATCTATCCTACATTGCCACTGCATGTACCCTGACCTCCCCATGCTGATCACCTCGCGTTGCTTTTCTCCATCCTACATTGCTACTCACTGCCTATCCTAATTCAGACACTCTGATTCACACCACCCCCTGATGTTTTTCTCATTCCTAGTAGTGAATGTAATGTAACACACACCCATACAATGCGCACCACCCCGTGATGTTTTTCTCACTCCTAGTAGTGAATGTAATGTAACACACACCCATGCAATGCGCACCACCCCGTGATGTTTTTCTCACTCCTACTAGTGAATGTAATGCAACACACACCCATACAATGCGCACCACCCCGTGATGTTTTTCTCACTCCTACTAGTGAATGTAATGTAACACACACCCATACAATGCACACCACCCCGCGATGATTTTCAGAAATCTATCCTACATTGCCACTGCATGTACCCTGACCTCCCCATGCTGATCACCTCGCGTTGCTTTTCTCCATCCTACATTGCCACTCACTGCCTATCCTAATTCAGACTCTCTGATTCACACCACCCCCTGATGTTTTTCTCATTCCTAGTAGTGAATGTAATGTAACACAAACCCATACAATGCGCACCACCCCGTGATGTTTTTCTCACTCCTAGTAGTGAATGTAATGTAACACACACCCATGCAATGCGCACCACCCCGTGATGTTTTTCTCACTCCTACTAGTGAATGTAATGCAACACACACCCATACAATGCGCACCACCCCGCGATGTTTATCAGAAACCTATCCTACATTGCCACTGCATGTTCCCTGACCTCCCCATGCTGACCACCCCGCGGTGCTTTTCTCCATCCTACATTGCCACTCACTGCGTATCCTAATACAGACCCTCCGATTCACACCACCCCGTGATGTTTTTCTCACTCCTACTAGTGAATGTAATGTTACACACACCCATACAATGCGCAACACCCTGTGATGTTTTTCTCACTCCTTCTAGTGAATGTAATGTAACACACACCCATACAATGCGCACCACCCCGTGAGGATTTTCTCACTCCTACTAGTGAATGTAATGTAACACACACCCATACAATGCGCACCACCCCGTGATGTTTTTCTCACTCCTACTAGTGAATGTAATGTAACACACACCCATACAATGCGCACCACCCCGCGATGTTTTTCAGAAACCTATCCTACATTGCCACTGCTTGTTCCCTGACCTCCCCATGCTGACCACCCCGCTGTGCTTTTCTCCATCCTACATTGCCACTCACTGCCTATCCTAATTCAGACCCTCCGATTCACACCACCCCATGATGTTTTTCTCACTCCTACTAGTGAATGTAATGTAACACACACCCATACAATGCGCACCAACCCGCGATGTTTTTCAGAAACCTATCCTACATTGCCACTGCATGTACCCTGACCTCCCCATGCTGACCACCTCGCGGTGCTTTTCTCCATCCTACATTGCCACTCACTGCCTATCCTAATTCAGACCATCTGATTCACACCACCCCATGATGTTTTTCTCACTCCTACTAGTGAATGTAATGTAACACACACCCATACAATGCGCACCACCCCGTGATGTTTTTCTCACTCCTACTAGTGAATGTAATGTAACACACACCCATACAATGCACACCACCCCGCGATGATTTTCAGAAATCTATCCTACATTGCCACTGCATGTACCCTGACCTCCCCATGCTGATCACCTCGCGTTGCTTTTCTCCATCCTACATTGCCACTCACTGCCTATCCTAATTCAGACTCTCTGATTCACACCACCCCCTGATGTTTTTCTCATTCCTAGTAGTGAATGTAATGTAACACACACCCATACAATGCGCACCACCCCGTGATGTTTTTCTCACTCCTAGTAGTGAATGTAATGTAACACACACCCATGCAATGCGCACCACCCCGTGATGTTTTTCTCACTCCTACTAGTGAATGTAATGCAACACACACCCATACAATGCGCACCACCCCGCGATGTTTATCAGAAACCTATCCTACATTGCCACTGCATGTTCCCTGACCTCCCCATGCTGACCACCCCGCGGTGCTTTTCTCCATCCTACATTGCCACTCACTGCCTATCCTAATACAGACCCTCCGATTCACACCACCCCGTGATGTTTTTCTCACTCCTACTAGTGAATGTAATGTAACACACACCCATACAATGCGCACAACCCCGTGATGTTTTTCTCACTCCTACTAGTGAATGTAATGTTACACACACCCATGCAATGCGCACCACCCTGTGATGTTTTTTTCACTCCTACTAGTGAATGTAATGTAACACACACCCATACAATGCGCACCACCCCGTGATGATTTTCTCACTCCTACTACTGAATGTAATGTAACACACACCAATACAATGCGCACCACCCCGTGATGTTTTTCAGAAACCTACCTTACATTGCCACTGCTTGTTCCCTGAACTCCCCATGCTGACCACCCCGCTGTGCTTTTCTCCATCCTACATTGCCACTCACTGCATATCCTAATTCAGACCATCCGATTCACACCACCCCATGATGTTTTTCTCACTTCTACTAGTGAATGTAATGTAACACACACCCATACAATGCGCACCACCCCTTGATGTTTTTCTCACTCCTACTAGTGAATGTAATGTAACACACACCCATACAATGCGCACCACCCCGTGATGTTTATCTCACTCCTACTAGTGAATGTAATGTAACACACACGCATACAATGCACACCACCCCGCGATGTTTTTCAGAAACCTATCCTACATTGCCACTGCATGTTCCCTGACCTCCCCATGCTGACCACCCCGTTTTGCTTTTCTCCATCCTACATTGCCACTCACTGCCTATCCTAATTCAGACACTCGAATTTACACCACCCCGTGATGTTTTTCTCACTCCGACTAGTGAATGTAATATAACAAACACCCATACAATTCGCACCACCCCGTGATGTTTTTCTCACTCCTACTAGTGAATGTAATGTAACACACACCCATACAATGCACACCACCCCGCGATGATTTTCAGAAACCTATCCTACATTGCCACTGCATGTACCCTAACCTCCCCATGCTGATCACCTCGCGATGCTTTTCTCCATCCTACATTGCCAGTCACTGCCTATCCTAATTCAGACCCTCCGATTCACACCACCCCGTGATGTTTTTCTCACTCCTACTAGTGAATGTAATGTAACACACACCCATACAATTCGCACCACCCCGTGATGTTTTTCTCACTCCTACTAGTGAATGTAATGTAACACACACCCATACAATGCGCACCACCCCGCGATGTTTTTCAGAAACCTATCCTACATTGCCACTGCATGTTCCCTGACCTCCCCATGCTGACCACCCCGTGGTGCTTTTCTCCATCCTACATTGCCACTCACTGCCTAACCTAATTAAGACCCTCTGATTCACACCACCCCATGATGTTTTTCTCACTCCTACTAGTGAATGTAATGTAACACACACCCATAAAATGCGCACCACCCCGTGATGTTTTTCTCACTCCTACTAGTGAATGTAATGTAACACACACCCATGCAATGCGCACCACCCCGTGATGTTTATCTCACTCCTACTAGTGAATGTAATGTAACACACACGCATACAATGCACACCACACCGCGATGTTTTTCAGAAACCTATCCTACATTGCCACTGCATGTTTCCTGACCTCCCCATGCTGACCACCCCGCGGTGCTTTTCTCCATCCTACATTGCCACTCACTGCCTATCCTAATTCAGAAACTCCGATTCACACCACCCCGTGATGTTTTTCTCACTCCGACTAGTGAATGTAATGTAACACACACCCATACAATTCGCACCACCCCGTGATGTTTTTCTCACTCCTACTAGTGAATGTAATGTAACACACACCCATACAATGCACACCACCCCGCGATGATTTTCAGAAATCTATCCTACATTGCCACTGCATGTACCCTGACCTCCCCATGCTGATCACCTCGCGGTGCTTTTCTCCATCCTACATTGCCACTCACTGCCTATCCTAATTCAGACTCTCCGATTCACACCACCCCCTGATGTTTTTCTCACTCCTAGTAGTGAATGTAATGTAACACACACCAATACAATGCGCACCACTCCGTGATGTTTTTCTCAGTCCTAGTAGTGAATGTAATGTAACACACACCCATGCAACGCGCACCACCCCGTGATGTTTTTCTCACTCCTACTAGTGAATGTAATGCAACACACACCCATACAATGCGCACCACCCCGCGATGTTTATCAGAAACCTCTCCTACATTGCCACTGCATGTTCCCTGACCTCCCCATGCTGACCACCCCGCGGTGCTTTTCTCCATCCTACATTGCCACTCACTGCCTATCCTAATACAGACCCTCCGATTCACACCACCCCGTGATGTTTTTCTCACTCCTACTAGTGAATGTAATGTAACACACACCCATACAATGCGCACAACCCCGTTATGTTTTTCTCACTCCTACTAGTGAATGTAATGTTACACACACCCATGCAATGCGCACCACCCTGTGATGTTTTTCTCACTCCTACTAGTGAATGTAATGTAACACACACCCATACAATGCGCACCACCCCGTGATGATTTTCTCACTCCTACTACTGAATGTAATGTAACACACACCAATACAATGCGCACCACCCCGTGATGTTTTTCAGAAACCTACCTTACATTGCCACTGCTTGTTCCCTGACCTCCCCATGCTGACCACCCCGCTGTGCTTTTCTCCATCCTACATTGCCACTCACTGCCTATCCTAATTCAGACCATCCGATTCACACCACCCCATGATGTTTTTCTCACTCCTACTAGTGAATGTAATGTAACACACACCCATACAATGCACACCACCCCGTGATGTTTTTCTCACTCCTACTAGTGAATGTAATGTAACACACACCCATACAATGCGCACCACCCCGTGATGTTTTTCTCACTCCTACTAGTGAATGTAATGTAACACACACCCATACAATGCGCACCAACCCGCGATGTTTTTCAGAAACCTATCCTACATTGCCACTGCATGTACCCTGACCTCCCCATGCTGACCACCTCGCGGTGCTTTTCTCCATCCTACATTGCCACTCACTGCCTATCCTAATTCAGACCATCTGATTCACACCACCCCGTGATGTTTTTCTCACTCCTACTAGTGAATGTAATGTAACACACACCCATACAATGCGCACCACCCCGTGATGTTTTTCTCACTCCTACTAGTGAATGTAATGTAACACACACCCATACAATGCACACCACCCCGCGATGATTTTCAGAAATCTATCCTACATTGCCACTGCATGTACCCTGACCTCCCCATGCTGATCACCTCGCGTTGCTTTTCTCCATCCTACATTGCCACTCACTGCCTATCCTAATTCAGACTCTCTGATTCACACCACCCCCTGATGTTTTTCTCATTCCTAGTAGTGAATGTAATGTAACACACACCCATACAATGCGCACCACCCCGTGATGTTTTTCTCACTCCTAGTAGTGAATGTAATGTAACACACACCCATGCAATGCGCACCACCCCGTGATGTTTTTCTCACTCCTACTAGTGAAGGTAATGCAACACACACCCATACAATGCGCACCACCCCGCGATGTTTATCAGAAACCTATCCTACATTGCCACTGCATGTTCCCTGACCTCCCCATGCTGACCACCCCGCGGTGCTTTTCTCCATCCTACATTGCCACTCACTGCCTATCCTAATACAGACCCTCCGATTCACACCACCCCGTGATGTTTTTCTCACTCCTACTAGTGAATGTAATGTTACACACACCCATACAATGCGCACCACCCTGTGATGTTTTTCTCACTCCTTCTAGTGAATGTAATGTAACACACACCCATACAATGCGCACCACCCCGTGAGGATTTTCTCACTCCTACTAGTGAATGTAATGTAACACACACCCATACAATGCGCACCACCCCGTGATGTTTTTCTCACTCCTACTAGTGAAGTAATGTAACACACACCCATACAATGCGCACCACCCCGCGATGTTTTTCAGAAACCTATCCTACATTGCCACTGCTTGTTCCCTGACCTCCCCATGCTGACCACCCCGCTGTGCTTTTCTCCATCCTACATTGCCACTCACTGCCTATCCTAATTCAGACCCTCCGATTCACACCACCCCATGATGTTTTTCTCACTCCTCCTAGTGAATGTAATGTAACACACACCCATACAATGCGCACCAACCCGCGATGTTTTTCAGAAACCTATCCTACATTGCCACTGCATGTACCCTGACCTGACCATGCTGACCACCTCGCGGTGCTTTTCTCCATCCTACATTGCCACTCACTGCCTATCCTAATTCAGACCATCTGATTCACACCACCCCATGATGTTTTTCTCACTCCTACTAGTGAATGTAATGTAACACACACCCATACAATGCGCACCACCCCGTGATGTTTTTCTCACTCCTACTAGTGAATGTAATGTAACACACACCCATACAATGCACACCACCCCGCGATGATTTTCAGAAATCTATCCTACATTGCCACTGCATGTACCCTGACCTCCCCATGCTGATCACCTCGCGTTGCTTTTCTCCATCCTACATTGCCACTCACTGCCTATCCTAATTCAGACTCTCTGATTCACACCACCCCCTGATGTTTTTCTCATTCCTAGTAGTGAATGTAATGTAACACACACCCATACAATGCGCACCACCCCGTGATGTTTTTCTCACTCCTAGTAGTGAATGTAATGTAACACACACCCATGCAATGCGCACCACCCCGTGATGTTTTTCTCACTCCTACTAGTGAATGTAATGCAACACACACCCATACAATGCGCACCACCCCGCGATGTTTATCAGAAACCTATCCTACATTGCCACTGCATGTTCCCTGACCTCCCCATGCTGACCACCCCGCGGTGCTTTTCTCCATCCTACATTGCCACTCACTGCCTATCCTAATACAGACCCTCCGATTCACACCACCCCGTGATGTTTTTCTCACTCCTACTAGTGAATGTAATGTAACACACACCCATACAATGCGCACAACCCCGTGATGTTTTTCTCACTCCTACTAGTGAATGTAATGTTACACACACCCATGCAATGCGCACCACCCTGTGATGTTTTTTTCACTCCTACTAGTGAATGTAATGTAACACACACCCATACAATGCGCACCACCCCGTGATGATTTTCTCACTCCTACTACTGAATGTAATGTAACACACACCAATACAATGCGCACCACCCCGTGATGTTTTTCAGAAACCTACCTTACATTGCCACTGCTTGTTCCCTGAACTCCCCATGCTGACCACCCCGCTGTGCTTTTCTCCATCCTACATTGCCACTCACTGCATATCCTAATTCAGACCATCCGATTCACACCACCCCATGATGTTTTTCTCACTTCTACTAGTGAATGTAATGTAACACACACCCATACAATGCGCACTACCCCTTGATGTTTTTCTCACTCCTACTAGTGAATGTAATGTAACACACACCCATACAATGCGCACCACCCCGTGATGTTTGTCTCACTCCTACTAGTGAATGTAATGTAACACACACGCATACAATGCACACCACCCCGCGATGTTTTTCAGAAACCTATCCTACATTGCCACTGCATGTTCCCTGACCTCCCCATGCTGACCACCCCGTTTTGCTTTTCTCCATCCTACATTGCCACTCACTGCCTATCCTAATTCAGACACTCGAATTTACACCACCCCGTGATGTTTTTCTCACTCCGACTAGTGAATGTAATGTAACAAACACCCATACAATTCGCACCACCCCGTGATGTTTTTCTCACTCCTACTAGTGAATGTAATGTAACACACACCCATACAATGCACACCACCCCGCGATGATTTTCAGAAACCTATCCTACATTGCCACTGCATGTACCCTGACCTCCCCATGCTGACCACCCCGCGGTGCTTTTCTCCATCCTACATTGCCACTCACTGCCTATCCTAATTCAGACTCTCCGATTCACACCACCCCCTGATGTTTTTCTCACTCCTAGTAGTGAATGTAATGTAACACACACCCATACAATGCGCACAACCCCGTGATGTTTTTCTCACTCCTAGTAGTGAATGTAATGTAACACACACCCATACAATGCGCACCACCCCGTGATGTTTTTCTCACTCCTACTAGTGAATGTAATGTAACACACACCTAGGCAATGCGCACCACCCCGTGATGTTTTTCTCACTCCTACTAGTGAATGTAATGTAACACACACCCATACAATGTGCATCACCCCGCGATGTTTATCAGAAACCTATCCTACATTGCCACTGCATGTTCCCTGACCTCCCCATGCTGACCACCCCGCGGTGCTTTTCTCAATCCTACATTGCCACTCACTGCCTATCCTAATTCAGACCCTCCGATTCACACTACCCCGTGATGTTTTTCTCACTCCTACTAGTGAATGTAATGTAACACACACCCATAAAATGCGCACAACCCCGTGATGTTTTTCTCACTCCTACTAGTGAATGTAATGTTACACACACCCATACAATGCGCACCACACTGTGATGTTTTTCTCACTCCTACTAGTGAACGTAATGTAACACACACCCATACAATGCGCACCACCCCGTGAGGATTTTCTCACTCCTACTAGTGAATGTAATGTAACACACACCCATACAATGCGCACCACCCCGTGATGTTTTTCTCACTCCTACTAGTGAATGTAATGTAACACACACCCATATAATGCGCACCACCCCGCGATGTTTTTCAGAAACCTATCCTACATTGCCACTGCTTGTTCCCTGACCTCCCCATGCTGACCACCCCGCTGTGCTTTTCTCCATCCTACATGGCCACTCACTGCCTATCCTAATTCAGACCCTCTGATTCACACCACCCCATGATGTTTTTCTCACTCCTACTAGTGAATGTAATGTAACACACACCCATACAATGCGCACCAACCCGCGATGTTTTTCAGAAACCTATCCTACATTGCCACTGCATGTACTTGACCTCCCCATGCTGACCACCTCGCGGTGCTTTTCTCCATCCTACATTGCCACTCACTGCCTATCCTAATTCAGACTCTCCGATTCACACCACCCCCTGATGTTTTTCTCACTCCTAGTAGTGAATGTAATGTAACACACACCCATACAATGCGCACCACCCCGTGATGTTTTGCTCACTCCTAGTAGTGAATGTAATGTAACACACACCCATGCAATGCGCACCACCCCGTGATGTTTATCTCACTCCTACTAGTGAATGTAATGTAACACACACGCATACAATGCACACCACACCGCGATGTTTTTCAGAAACCTATCCTACATTGCCACTGCATGTTTCCTGACCTCCCCATGCTGACCACCCCGCGGTGCTTTTCTCCATCCTACATTGCCACTCACTGCCTATCCTAATTCAGAAACTCCGATTCACACCACCCCGTGATGTTTTTCTCACTCCGACTAGTGAATGTAATGTAACACACACCCATACAATTCGCACCACCCTGTGATGTTTTTCTCACTCCTACTAGTGAATGTAATGTAACACACACCCATACAATGCACACCACCCCGCGATGATTTTCAGAAATCTATCCTACATTGCCACTGCATGTACCCTGACCTCCCCATGCTGATCACCTCGCGGTGCTTTTCTCCATCCTACATTGCCACTCACTGCCTATCCTAAGTCAGACTCTCCGATTCACACCACCCCCTGATGTTTTTCTCACTCCTAGTAGTGAATGTAATGTAACACACACCAATACAATGCGCACCACTCCGTGATGTTTTTCTCACTCCTAGTAGTGAATGTAATGTAACACACACCCATGCAATGCTCACCACCCCGTGATGTTTTTCTCACTCCTACTAGTGAATGTAATGTAACACACACCCATACAATGCGCACCACCCCGCGATGTTTATCAGAAACCTATCCTACATTGCCACTGCATGTTCCCTGACCTCCCCATGCTGACCACCCCGCGGTGCTTTTCTACATCCTACATTGCCACTCACTGCCTATCCTAATTCAGACCCTCCGATTCACACCACCCCGTGATGTTTTTCTCACTCCTACTAGTGAATGTAATGTAACACACACCCATACAATGCGCACAACCCCGTGATGTTTTTCTCACTCATACTAGTGAATGTAATGTTACACACACCCATGCAATGCGCACCACCCTGTGATGTTTTTCTCACTCCTACTAGTGAATGTAATGTAACACACACCCATACAATGCGCACCACCCCGTGATGATTTTCTCACTCCTGCTAGTGAATGTAATGTAACACACGCCCATACAATGCGCACCACCCCGTGATGTTTTTCTCACTCCTACTAGTGAATGTAATGTAACACACACCCATACAATGCGCACCACCCCGCGATGTTTTTCAGAAACCTATCCTACATTGCCACTGCTTGTTCCCTGACCTCCGCATGCTGACCACCCCGCTGTGCTTTTCTCCATCCTACATTGCCACTCACTGCCTATCCTAATTCAGACCCTCCGATTCACACCACCCCATGATGTTTTTCTCACTCCTACTAGTGAATGTAATGTAACACACACCCATACAATGCGCACCACCCCGCGATGTTTTTCAGAAACCTACCCTACATTGCCACTGCATGTACCATGACCTCCCCATGCTGACCACCTCGCGGTGCTTTTCTCCATCCTACATTGCCACTCACTGCCTATCCTAATTCAGACTCTCGGATTCACACCACCCCCTGATGTTTTTCTCACTCCTAGTAGTGAATGTAATGTAACAAACACCCATACAATGCGCACCACTCCGTGATGTTTTTCTAACTCCTAGTAGTGAATGTAATGTAACACACACCCATGCAATGCGCACCACCTCGTGATGTTTATCTCACTCCTACTAGTGAATGTAATGTAACACACACCCATACAATTCGCACCACCCAGTGATGTTTTTCTCGCTCCTACTAGTGAATGTAATGTAACACACACCCACACAATGTGCACCACCCCGCGATGTTTTTCAGAAACCTATCCTACATTGCCACTGCATGTTCCCTGAACTCCCCATGCTGACCACCCCGTGGTGCTTTTCTCCATCCTACATTGCCACTCACTGCCTATCCTAATTCAGACCCTCTGATTCACACCACCCCATGATATTTTTCTCACTCCTACTAGTGAATGTAATGTAACACACACTCATAATATTCGCACCACCCCATGATGTTTTTCTCACTCCTACTAGTGAATGTAATGTAACACACACCCGTACAATGCGCACCACCCCGTGATGTTTTCTCACTCCTACTAGTGAATGTAATGTAACACACACCCATACAATGCGCACCACCCCGTTATGTTTTTCTCACTCCTACTAGTGAATGTAATGTAACACACACCCATACAATGCGCACAACCCCGTGATGTTTTTCTCACTCCTACTAGTGAATGTAATGTAACACACACCCATACAATGCGCACCACCCCGCGATGTTTTTCAGAAACCTATCCTACATTGCCACTGCTTGTTCCCTGACCTCCCCATGCTGAGCACACTGCTGTGCTTTTCTCCATCCTACATTGCCACTCACTGCCTATGCTAATTCAGACCCTCCGATTCACACCACCCCCTGATGTTTTTCTCACTCCTACTAGTGAATGTAATGTAACACACACCCATACAATGCGCACCACCCCGCGATGTTTTTCAGAAACCTATCCTACATTGCCACTGCATGTACCCTGACCTCCCAATGCTGACCACCTCGCGGTGCTTTTCTCCACCCTACATTGCCACTCACTGCCTATCCCAATTCAGACTCTCCGATTCACACCACCCCCTGATGTTTTTCTCACTCCTAGTAGTGAATGTAATGTAACACACACCCATACAATGCACACCACCCCGCGATGATTTTCAGAAATCTATCCTACATTGCCACTGCATGTACCCTGACCTCCCCATGCTGATCACCTCGCGTTGCTTTTCTCCATCCTACATTGCCACTCACTGCCTATCCTAATTCAGACTCTCTGATTCACACCACCCCCTGATGTTTTTCTCATTCCTAGTAGTGAATGTAATGTAACACACACCCATACAATGCGCACCACCCCGTGATGTTTTTCTCACTCCTAGTAGTGAATGTAATGTAACACACACCCATGCAATGCGCACCACCCCGTGATGTTTTTCTCACTCCTACTAGTGAATGTAATGCAACACACACCCATACAATGCGCACCACCCCGCGATGTTTATCAGAAACCTATCCTACATTGCCACTGCATGTTCCCTGACCTCCCCATGCTGACCACCCCGCGGTGCTTTTCTCCATCCTACATTGCCACTCACTGCCTATCCTAATTCAGACCATCCGATTCACACCACCCCATGATGTTTTTCTCACTTCTACTAGTGAATGTAATGTAACACACACCCATACAATGCGCACCACCCCGTGATGTTTTTCTCACTCCTACTAGTGAATGTAATGTAACACACACCCATACAATGCGCACCACCCCGTGATGTTTATCTCACTCCTACTAGTGAATGTAATGTAACACACACGCATACAATGCACACAACCCCGCGATGTTTTTCAGAAACCTATCCTACATTGCCACTGCATGTTCCCTGACCTCCCCATGCTGACCACCCGTGGTGCTTTTCTCCATCCTACATTGCCACTCACTGCCTATCCTAATTCAGACACTCGAATTCACACCACCCCGTGATGTTTTTCTCACTCCGACTAGTGAATATAATGTAACAAACACCCATACAATTCGCACCACCCCGTGATGTTTTTCTCACTCCTACTAGTGAATGTAATGTAACACACACCCATACAATGCACACCACCCCGCGATGATTTTCAGAAACCTATCCAACATTGCCACTGCATGTACCCTAACCTCCCCATGCTGATCACCTCGCGGTGCTTTTCTCCATCCTACATTGCCACTCACTGCCTATCCTAATTCAGACTCTCCGATTCACACCACCCCCTGATGTTTTTCTCACTCCTAGTAGTGAATGTAATGTAACACACACCCATACAATGCGCACAACCCCGTGATGTTTTTCTCACTCCTAGTAGTGAATGTAATGTAACACACACCCATACAATGCGCACCACCCCGTGATGTTTTTCTCACTCCTACTAGTGAATGTAATGTAACACACACCTAGGCAATGCGCACCACCCCGTGATGTTTTTCTCACTCCTACTAGTGAATGTAATGTAACACACACGCATACAATGTGCATCACCCCGCGATGTTTATCAGAAACCTATCCTACATTGCCACTGCATGTTCCCTGACCTCCCCATGCTGACCACCCCGCGGTGCTTTTCTCCATCCTACATTGCCACTCACTGCCTATCCTAATTCAGACCCTCCGATTCACACCACCCCGTGATGTTTTTCTCACTCCTACTAGTGAATGTAATGTAACACACACCCATACAATGCGCACAACCCCGTGATGTTTTTCTCACTCCTACTAGTGAATGTAATGTTACACAAACCCATACAATGCGCACCACCCTGTGATGTTTTTCTCACTCCTACTAGTGAATGTAATGTAACACACACCCATACAATGCGCACCACCCCGTGAGGATTTTCTCACTCCTACTAGTGAATGTAATGTAACACACACCCATACAATGCGCACCACCCCGTGATGTTTTTCTCACTCCTACTAGTGAATGTAATGTAACACACACCCATACAATGCGCACCACACCGCGATGTTTTTCAGAAACCTATCCTACATTGCCACTGCTTGTTCCCTGACCTCCCCATGCTGACCACCCCGCTGTGCTTTTCTCCATCCTACATGGCCACTCACTGCCTATCCTAATTCAGACCCTCTGATTCACACCACCCCATGATGTTTTTCTCACTCCTACTAGTGAATGTAATGTAACACACACCCATACAATGCGCACCAACCCGCGATGTTTTTCAGAAACCTATCCTACATTGCCACTGCATGTACCCTGACCTCCCCATGCTGACCACCTCGCGGTGCTTTTCTCCATCCTACATTGGCACTCACTGCCTATCCTAATTCAGACTCTCCGATTCACACCACCCCCTGATGTTTTTCTCACTCCTAGTAGTGAATGTAATGTAACACACACCCATACAATGCGCACCACCCCGTGATGTTTTTCTCACTCCTAGTAGTGAATGTAATGTAACACACACCCATGCAATGCGCACCACCCCGTGATGTTTATCTCACTCCTACTAGTGAATGTAATGTAACACACACGCATACAATGCGCACCACCCCGCGATGTTTTTCAGAAACCTATCCTACATTGCCACTGCATGTTCCCTCACCTCCCCATGCTGACCTCCCCGCGGTGCTTTTCTCCATCCTACATTGCCAGTCACTGCCTATCCTAATTCAGACCCTCCGATTCACACCACCCCGTGATGTTTTTCTCACTCCTACTAGTGAATGTAATGTAACACACACCCATACAATTCGCACCACCCCGTGATGTTTTTCTCACTCCTACTAGTGAATGTAATGTAACACACACCCATACAATGCGCACCACCCCGCGATGTTTTTGAGAAACCTATCCTACATTGCCACTGCATGTTCCCTGACCTCCCCATGCTGACCACCCCGTGGTGCTTTTCTCCATCCTACATTGCCACTCACTGCCTATCCTAATTAAGACCCTCTGATTCACACCACCCCATGATGTTTTTCTCACTCCTACTAGTGAATGTAATGTAACACACACCCATACAATGCGCACCACCCCGTGATGTTTTTCTCACTCCTACTAGTGAATGTAATGTAACACACACCCATGCAATGCGCACCACCCCGTGATGTTTATCTCACTCCTACTAGTGAATGTAATGTAACACACACGCATACAATGCACACCACACCGCGATGTTTTTCAGAAACCTATCCTACATTGCCACTGCATGTTTCCTGACCTCCCCATGCTGACCACCCCGCGGTGCTTTTCTCCATCCTACATTGCCACTCACTGCCTATCCTAATTCAGAAACTCCGATTCACACCACCCCGTGATGTTTTTCTCACTCCGACTAGTGAATGTAATGTAACACACACCCATACAATTCGCACCACCCCGTGATGTTTTTCTCACTCCTACTAGTGAATGTAATGTAACACACACCCATACAATGCACACCACCCCGCGATGATTTTCAGAAATCTATCCTACATTGCCACTGCATGTACCCTGACCTCCCCATGCTGATCACCTCGCGGTGCTTTTCTCCATCCTACATTGCCACTCACTGCCTATCCTAATTCAGACTCTCCGATTCACACCACCCCCTGATGTTTTTCTCACTCCTAGTAGTGAATGTAATGTAACACACACCCATACAATGCGCACCACTCCGTGATGTTTTTCTCACTCCTAGTAGTGAATGTAATGTAACACACACCCATGCAATGCGCACCACCCCGTGATGTTTTTCTCACTCCTACTAGTGAATGTAATGTAACACACACCCATACAATGCGCACCACCCCGCGATGTTTATCAGAAACCTATCCTACATTGCCACTGCATGTTCCCTGACCTCCCCATGCTGACCACCCCGCGGTGCTTTTCTACATCCTACATTGCCACTCACTGCCTATCCTAATTCAGACCCTCCGATTCACACCACCCCGTGATGTTTTTCTCACTCCTACTAGTGAATGTAATGTAACACACACCCATACAATGCGCACCACCCCGTGATGTTTTTCTCACTCCTACTAGTGAATGTAATGTAACACACACCCATACAATGCGCACCACCCCGCGATGTTTTTCAGAAACCTATCCTACATTGCCACTGCTTGTTCCCTGACCTCCGCATGCTGACCACCCCGCTGTGGTTTTCTCCATCCTACATTGCCACTCACTGCCTATCCTAATTCAGACCCTCCGATTCACACCACCCCATGATGTTTTTCTCACTCCTACTAGTGAATGTAATGTAACACACACCCATACAATGCGCACCACCCCGCGATGTTTTTCAGAAACCTATCCTACATTGCCACTGCATGTACCATGACCTCCCCATGCTGACCACCTCGCGGTGCTTTTCTCCATCCTACATTGCCACTCACTGCCTATCCTAATTCAGACTCTCGGATTCACACCACCCCCTGATGTTTTTCTCACTCCTAGTAGTGAATGTAATGTAACACACACCCATACATTGCGCACCACTCCGTGATGTTTTTCTCACTCCTAGTAGTGAATGTAATGTAACACACACCCATGCAATGCGCACCACCCCGTGATGTTTATCTCACTCCTACTAGTGAATGTAATGTAACACACACGCATCCAATGCGCACAACCCCGTGATGTTTTTCTCACTCCTACTAGTGAGTGTAATGTTACACACACCCATACAATGCGCACCACCCTGTGAAGTTTTTCTCACTCCTACTAGTGAATGTAATGTAACACACACCCATACAATGCGCACCACCCCGTGATGTTTTTCTCACTCCTACTAGTGAATGTTATGTAACACACACCCATGCAATGCGCACCACCCCGAGATGTTGTTCAGAAACCTATCCTACATTGCCACTGCATGTTGCCTGACCTCACCATGCTGACCACCACGCGGTGCTTTTCTCCATCCTACATTGCCACTTACTGCCTATCCTAATTCAGACCCTCGGATTCACACCACCCTGTGATGTTTTTCTCACTGCTACTAAAGAATGTAATGTAACACACACCCATACAATGCACACCACCCCGTGATGTTTTTCAGAAACCTATCTTACATTGCCACTGCATGTTCCCTGACCTCCCCATGCTGACCACCCCGCAGTGCTTTTCTCCATCCTACATTGCAACTTACTGCCTATCCTAATTCAGACCCTCCGATTCACACCTCCCCGTGATGTTTTTCTCACTCCTACTAGTGAATGTAAGGTAACACACACCCATACAATGCGCACCACCCTGCGATGTTTTTCAGAAACCTATCCTATATTGCCACTGCATGTTCCCTGACATCCCCATGCTGACAACCCCGCGGTGCTTTTCTCCATCCTACATTGCCACTCACTGCCTATCCTAATTCAGACCCTCCGATTCACACCACCCCATGATGTTTTTCTCACTCCTACTAGTGAATGTAATGTAACACACACCCATACAATGCGCACCGCCGCGCGATGTTTTTCAGAAACCTGTCCTACATTGCCACTGCATGTTCCCTGACCTCCCCATGCTGACCAACCCGCGGTGCTTTTCTTCATCCTATATTGCCACTCATTGCCTATCCTAATTCAGGCTCTCCGATTCAAACCACCCCGTGATGTTTTTCTCACTCCTATTAGTGAATGTAATGTAACACACACCCATACAATGCGCACCACCCCGTGATGTTTTTCTCACTCCTACTAGTGAATGTAATGTAACACACCCCCATACAATGCACACCACCCCGCGATGTTTTTCAGGAACCTATCCTACATTGCCACTGCATGTTCCCTGACCTCCCCATGCTGACCACCCCGCGGTGCTTTTCTCCATCCTACATTGCCATTCACTGCCTATACTAATTGAGACCCTCCGATTCACACCACCCCGTGTTGTTTTTCTCACTCCTACTAGTGAATGTAATGTAACACACACCCATACAATGCGCACCACCCGGCGATATTTTTCATAAACCTATCCTACATTGCCACTGCATGTTCCCTGACCTCCCCATGCTGACCACCACGCGGTGCTTTTCTCCATCCTACATTGCCACTCACTGCCTATCCTAATTCAGACCCTCCGAATCACACCACCCTGTGATGTTTTTCTCACTCCTACAAGTGAATGCAATGTAACACACACCCATACAATGCGCACCACCCCGCGATGTTTTTCAGAAACCTATCCTACATTGCCACTGCATGTTCCCTTACCTCCCCATGCTGACCACCCCGCGGTGCTTTTCTCCATCCTACATTGCCACTCACTGCCTATCCTAATACAGACCCTCCGATTCACATCACCCCGAGATGTTTTTCTCACTCCTACTAGTGAATGTAATGTAACACACACCCATACAATGCGCACCACCCCGCGATGTTTTTCAGAAACCTATCCTACATTGCCACTGCATGTTCCCTGACCTCCCCATGCTGACCACCCCGCGGTGCTTTTCTCCATCCTACATTGCCACTCACTGCCTATCCTAATTCAGACCCTCCGATTCACACACCCCGTGATGATTTTCTCACTCCTACCAGTGAATGTAATGTATAACACACCCATACAATGCGCCCCACCCCGTGATGTTTTTCTCACTCCTACTAGTGAATGTAATGTAACACACACCCATACAATGCGCACCACACGGCGATGTTTTTCAGAAACCTATCCTACATTGCCCGTGCATGTTCCCTGACCTCCCCATGCTGACCACCCCGCGGTGCTTTTCTCCATCCTACATTGCCACTCACTGCCTATCCTAATTCAGACCCTCCGATTCACAAGACCCCGTGATGTTTTTCTCACTCCTACTAGTGAATGTAATGTAACACACACCCATACAATTCGCACCACCCCGTGATGTTTTTCTCACTCCTACTAGTGAATGTAATGTAACACACACCCATACAATGCGCACCACCCCGCGATGTTTTTCAGAAACCTATCCTACATTGCCACTGCATGTTCCCTGACCTCCCCATGCTGACCACCCCGTGGTGCTTTTCTCCATCCTACATTGCCACTCACAGCCTATCCTAATTAAGACCCTCTGATTCACACCACCCCATGATGTTTTTCTCACTCCTACTAGTGAATGTAATGTAACACACACCCATACAATGCGCACCACCCCGTGATGTTTTTCTCACTCCTACTAGTGAATGTAATGTAACACACACCCATGCAATGCGCACCACCCCGTGATGTTTATCTCACTCCTACTAGTGAATGTAATGTAACACACGCATACAATGCACACCACACCGCGATGTTTTTCAGAAACCTATCCTACATTGCCACTGCATGTTTCCTGACCTCCCCATGCTGACCACCCCGCGGTGCTTTTCTCCATCCTACATTGCCACTCACTGCCTATCCTAATTCAGAAACTCCGATTCACACCACCCCGTGATGTTTTTCTCACTCCGACTAGTGAATGTAATGTAACACACACCCATACAATTCGCACCACCCCGTGATGTTTTTCTCACTCCTACTAGTGAATGTAATGTAACACACACCCATACAATGCACACCACCCCGCGATGATTTTCAGAAATCTATCCTACATTGCCACTGCATGTACCCTGACCTCCCCATGCTGATCACCTCGCGGTGCTTTTCTCCATCCTACATTGCCACTCACTGCCTATCCTAATTCAGACTCTCCGATTCACACCACCCCCTGATGTTTTTCTCACTCCTAGTAGTGAATGTAATGTAACACACACCCATACAATGCGCACCACTCCGTGATGTTTTTCTCCCTCCTAGTAGTGAATGTAATGTAACACACACCCATGCAATGCGCACCACCCCGTGATGTTTTTCTCACTCCTACTAGTGAATGTAATGTAACACACACCCATACAATGCGCACCACCCCGCGATGTTTATCAGAAACCTATCCTACATTGCCACTGCATGTTCCCTGACCTCCCCATGCTGACCACCCCGCGGTGCTTTTCTACATCCTACATTGCCACTCACTGCCTATCCTAATTCAGACCCTCCGATTCACACCACCCCGTGATGTTTTTCTCACTCCTACTAGTGAATGTATTGTAACACACACCCATACAATGCGCACAACCCCGTGATGTTTTTCTCACTCATACTAGTGAATGTAATGTTACACACACCCATGCAATGCGCACCACCCTGTGAGTTTTTCTCACTCCTACTAGTGAATGTAATGTAACACACACCCATACAATGCGCACCACCCCGTGATGATTTTCTCACTCCTGCTAGTGAATGTAATGTAACACACGCCCATACAATGCGCACCACCCCGTGATGTTTTTCTCACTCCTACTAGTGAATGTAATGTAACACACACCCATACAATGCGCACCACCCCGCGATGTTTTTCAGAAACCTATCCTACATTGCCACTGCTTGTTCCCTGACCTCCGCATGCTGACCACCCCGCTGTGCTTTTCTCCATCCTACATTGCCACTCACTGCCTATCCTAATTCAGACCCTCCGATTCACACCACCCCATGATGTTTTTCTCACTCCTACTAGTGAATGTAATGTAACACACACCCATACAATGCGACCACCCCGCGATGTTTTTCAGAAACCTATCCTACATTGCCACTGCATGTACCATGACCTCCCCATGCTGACCACCTCGCAGTGCTTTTCTCCATCCTACATTGCCACTCACTGCCTATCCTAATTCAGACTCTCGGATTCACACCACCCCCTGATGTTTTTCTCACTCCTAGTAGTGAATGTAATGTAACACACACCCATACAATGCGCACCACTCCGTGATGTTTTTCTCACTCCTAGTAGTGAATGTAATGTAACACACACCCATGCAATGCGCACCACCCCGTGATGTTTATCTCACTCCTACTAGTGAATGAAATGTAACACACACGCATCCAATGCGCACAACCCCGTGATGTTTTTCTCACTCCTACTAGTGAGTGTAATGTTACACACACCCATACAATGCGCACCACCCTGTGAAGTTTTTCTCACTCCTACTAGTGAATGTAATGTAACACACACCCATACAATGCGCACCACCACGTGATGTTTTTCTCACTCCTACTAGTGAATGTTATGTAACACACACCCATGCAATGCGCACCACCCCGAGATATTGTTCAGAAACCTATCCTACATTGCCACTGCATGTTGCCTGACCTCACCACGCTGACCACCACGCGGTGCTTTTCTCCATCCTACATTGCCACTTACTGCCTATCCTAATTCAGACCCTCGGATTCACACCACCCTGTGATGTTTTTCTCACTGCTACTAAAGAATGTAATGTAACACACACCCATACAATGCACACCACCCCGTGATGTTTTTCAGAAACCTATCTTACATTGCCACTGCATGTTCCCTGACCTCCCCATGCTGACCACCCCGCAGTGCTTTTCTCCATCCTACATTGCCACTTACTGCCTATCCTAATTCAGACCCTCCGATTCACACCTCCCCATGATGTTTTTCTCACTCCTACTAGTGAATGTAAGGTAACACACACCCATACAATGCGCACCACCCTGCGATGTTTTTCAGAAACCTATCCTATATTGCCACTGCATGTTCCCTGACATCCCCATGCTGACAACCCCGCGGTGCTTTTCTCCATCCTACATTGCCACTCACTGCCTATCCTAATTCAGACCCTCCGATTCACACCACCCCATGATGTTTTTCTCACTCCTACTAGTGAATGTAATGTAACACACACCCATACAATGCGCACCACCGCGCGATGTTTTTCAGAAACCTGTCCTACATTGCCACTGCATGTTCCCTGACCTCCCCATGCTGACCAACCGCGGTGCTTTTCTCCATCCTACATTGCCACTCATTGCCTATCCTAATTCAGGCCCTCCGATTCAAACCACCCCGTGATGTTTTTCTCACTCCTATTAGTGAATGTAATGTAACACACACCCATACAATGCGCACCACCCCGTGATGTTTTTCTCACTCCTACTAGTGAATGTAATGTAACACACCCCCATACAATGCACACCACCCCGCGATGTTTTTCAGAAACCTATCCTACATTGCCACTGCATGTTCCCTGACCTCCCCATGCTGACCACCCCGCGGTGCTTTTCTCCATCCTACATTGCCATTCACTGCCTATACTAATTGAGACCCTCCGATTCACACCACCCCGTGTTGTTTTTCTCACTCCTACTAGTGAATGTAATGTAACACACACCCATACAATGCGCACCACCCGGCGATATTTTTCAGAAACCTATCCTACATTGCCACTGCATGTTCCCTGACCTCCCCATGCTGACCACCACGCGGTGCTTTTCTCCATCCTACATTGCCACTCACTGCCTATCCTAATTCAGACCCTCCGAATCACACCACCCTGTGATGTTTTTCTCACTCCTACAAGTGAATGTAATGTAACACACACTCATACAATGCGCACCACCCCGCGATGTTTTTCAGAAACCTATCCTACATTGCCACTGCATGTTCCCTTACCTCCCCATGCTGACCACCCCGCGGTGCTTTTCTCCATCCTACATTGCCACTCACTGCCTATCCTAATACAGACCCTCCGATTCACATCACCCCGAGATGTTTTTCTCACTCCTACTAGTGAATGTAATGTAACACACACCCATACAATGCGCACCACCCCGCGATGTTTTTCAGAAACCTATCCTACATTGCCACTGCATGTTCCCTGACCTCCCCATGCTGACCACCCCGCGGTGCTTTTCTCCATCCTACATTGCCACTCACTGCCTATCCTAATTCAGACCCTCCGATTCACACACCCCGTGATGATTTTCTCACTCCTACCAGTGAATGTAATGTATAACACACCCATACAATGCGCAGCACCCCGTGATGTTTTTCTCACTCCTACTAGTGAATGTAATGTAACACACACCCATACAATGCGCACCACACGGCGATGTTTTTCAGAAACCTATCCTACATTGCCAGTGCATGTTCCCTGACCTCCCTATGCTGACCACCCCGCGGTGCTTTTCTCCATCCTACATTGCCACTCACTGCCTATCCTAATTCAGACCCTCCGATTCACAAGACCCCGTGATGTTTTTCTCACTCCTACTAGTGAATGTAATGTAACACACACCCATACAATGCGCACCACCCCGTGATGTTTTTCTCACTCCTACTAGTGAATGTAATGTAACACACACCCATACAATGCGCACCACCCCGTGATGTTTTTCTCACTCCTACTAGTGAATGTAATGTAACACACATCCATACAATGCGCCTCACCCCGCGATGTTTTTCAGAAACATATCCTACATTGCCACTGCATGTTCCCTGACCTCCACATGCTGACAACCCCGCGGTGCTTTTCTCCATCCTATATTGCCACTCACTGCCTATCCTAATTCAGACCCTCCGATTCACACACCCCGTGATGTTTTTCTCACTCCTACTAGTGAATGTAATGTAACACACACCCATACAATGCGCACCACCCAGTGATGTTTTTCTCACTCCTACCAGTGAATGTAATGTAACATACACCCATACAATGCTCACCACCCCGCGATGTTTTTCAGAAACCTATCCTACATTGCCAGTGCTTGTTCCATGACCTCCCCATCCTGACCACCCTGCGATGCTTTTCTCCATCCTACATTGCCACTCACTGCCTATCCTAATTCAGACTCTCCGATTCACACCACCCCCTGATGTTTTTCTCACTCCTAGTAGTGAATGTAATGTAACACACACCCATACAATGCGCACCACTCCGTGATGTTTTTCTCACTCCTAGTAGTGAATGTAATGTAACACACACCCATGCAATGCGCACCACCCCGTGATGTTTTTCTCACTCCTACTAGTGAATGTAATGTAACACACACCCATACAATGCGCACCACCCCGCGATGTTTATCAGAAACCTATCCTACATTGCCACTGCATATTCCCTGACCTCCCCATGCTGACCACCCCGCGGTGCTTTTCTACATCCTACATTGCCACTCACTGCCTATCCTAATTCAGACCCTCCGATTCACACCACCCCGTGATGTTTTTCTCACTCCTACTAGTGAATGTAATGTAACACACACCCATACAATGCGCACAACCCCGTGATGTTTTTCTCACTCATACTAGTGAATGTAATGTTACACACACCCATGCAATGCGCACCACCCTGTGATGTTTTTCTCACTCCTACTAGTGAATGTAATGTAACACACACCCATACAATGCGCACCACCCCGTGATGATTTTCTCACTCCTGCTAGTGAATGTAATGTAACACACGCCCATACAATGCGCACCACCCCGTGATGTTTTTCTCACTCCTACTAGTGAATGTAATGTAACACACACCCATACAATGCGCACCACCCCGCGATGTTTTTCAGAAACCTATCCTACATTGCCACTGCTTGTTCCCTGACCTCCGCATGCTGACCACCCCGCTGTGCTTTTCTCCATCCTACATTGCCACTCACTGCCTATCCTAATTCAGACCCTCCGATTCACACCACCCCATGATGTTTTTCTCACTCCTACTAGTGAATGTAATGTAACACACACCCATACAATGCGCACCACCCCGCGATGTTTTTCAGAAACCTATCCTACATTGCCACTGCATGTACCATGACCTCCCCATGCTGACCACCTCGCGGTGCTTTTCTCCATCCTACATTGCCACTCACTGCCTATCCTAATTCAGACTCTCGGATTCACACCACCCCCTGATGTTTTTCTCACTCCTAGTAGTGAATGTAATGTAACACACACCCATACAATGCGCACCACTCCGTGATGTTTTTCTCACTCCTAGTAGTGAATGTAATGTAACACACACCCATGCAATGCGCACCACCCCGTGATGTTTATCTCACTCCTACTAGTGAATCTAATGTAACACACACGCATCCAATGCGCACAACCCCGTGATGTTTTTCTCACTCCTACTAGTGAGTGTAATGTTACACACACCCATACAATGCGCACCACCCTGTGACGTTTTTCTCACTCCTACTAGTGAATGTAATGTAACACACACCCATACAATGCGCACCACCCCGTGATGTTTTTCTCACTCCTACTAGTGAATGTTATGTAACACACACCCATGCAATGCGCACCACCCCGAGATGTTTTTCAGAAACCTATCCTACATTGCCACTGCATGTTGCCTGACCTCACCATGCTGACCACCACGCGGTGCTTTTCTCCATCCTACATTGCCACTTACTGCCTATCCTAATTCAGACCCTCGGATTCACACCACCCTGTGATGTTTTTCTCACTGCTACTAAAGAATGTAATGTAACACACACCCATACAATGCACACCACCCCGTGATGATTTTCAGAAACCTATCTTACATTGCCACTGCATGTTCCCTGACCTCCCCATGCTGACCACCCCGCAGTGCTTTTCTCCATCCTACATTGCCACTTACTGCCTATCCTAATTCAGACCCTCCGATTCACACCTCCCCGTGATGTTTTTCTCACTCCTACTAGTGAATGTAAGGTAACACACACCCATACAATGCGCACCACCCTGCGATGTTTTTCAGAAACCTATCCTATATTGCCACTGCATGTTCCCTGACATCCCCATGCTGACAACCCCGCGGTGCTTTTCTCCATCCTACATTGCCACTCACTGCCTATCCTAATTCAGACCCTCCGATTCACACCACCCCATGATGTTTTTCTCACTCCTACTAGTGAATGTAATGTAACACACACCCATACAATGCGCACCACCCCGCGATGTTTTTCAGAAACCTGTCCTACATTGCCACTGCATGTTCCCTGACCTCCCCATGCTGACCAACCCGCGGTGCTTTTCTCCATCCTACATTGCCACTCATTGCCTATCCTAATTCAGGCCCTCCGATTCAAACCACCCCGTGATGTTTTTCTCACTCCTATTAGTGAATGTAATGTAACACACACCCATACAATGCGCACCACCCCGTGATGTTTTTCTCACTCCTACTAGTGAATGTAATGTAACACACCCCCATACAATGCACACCACCCCGCGATGTTTTTCAGAAACCTATCCAACATTGCCACTGCATGTTCCCTGACCTCCCCATGCTGACCACCCCGCAGTGCTTTTCTCCATCCTACATTGCCATTCACTGCCTATACTAATTGAGACCCTCCGATTCACACCACCCCGTGTTGTTTTTCTCACTCCTACTAGTGAATGTAATGTAACACACACCCATACAATGCGCACCACCCGGCGATATTTTTCAGAAACCTATCCTACATTGCCACTGCATGTTCCCTGACCTCCCCATGCTGACCACCACGCGGTGCTTTTCTCCATCCTACATTGCCACTCACTGCCTATCCTAATTCAGACCCTCCGAATCACACCACCCTGTGATGTTTTTCTCACTCCTACAAGTGAATGTAATGTAACACACACCCATACAATGCGCACCACCCCGCGATGTTTTTCAGAAACCTATCCTACATTGCCACTGCATGTTCCCTTACCTCCCCATGCTGACCACCCCGCGGTGCTTTTCTCCATCCTACATTGCCACTCACTGCCTATCCTAATACAGACCCTCCGATTCACATCACCCCGAGATGTTTTTCTCACTCCTACTAGTGAATGTAATGTAACACACACCCATACAATGCGCACCACCCCGCGATGTTTTTCAGAAACCTATCCTACATTGCCACTGCATGTTCCCTGACCTCCCCATGCTGACCACCCCGCGGTGCTTTTCTCCATCCTACATTGCCACTCACTGCCTATCCTAATTCAGTCCCTCCGATTCACACACCCCGTGATGATTTTCTCACTCCTACCAGTGAATGTAATGTATAACACACCCATACAATGCGCAGCACCCCGTGATGTTTTTCTCACTCCTACTAGTGAATGTAATGTAACACACACCCATACAATGCGCACCACACGGCGATGTTTTTCAGAAACCTATCCTACATTGCCAGTGCATGTTCCCTGACCTCCCTATGCTGACCACCCCGCGGTGCTTTTCTCCATCCTACATTGCCACTCACTGCCTATCCTAATTCAGACCCTCCGATTCACAAGACCCCGTGATGTTTTTCTCACTCCTACTAGTGAATGTAATGTAACACACACCCATACAATGCGCACCACCCCGTGATGTTTTTCTCACTCCTAATAGTGAATGTAATGTAACACACACCCATACAATGCGCACCACCCCGTGATGTTTTTCTCACTCCTACTAGTGAATGTAATGTAACACACATCCATACAATGCGCCTCACCCCGCGATGTTTTTCAGAAACATATCCTACATTGCCACTGCATGTTCCCTGACCTCCACATGCTGACCACCCCGCGGTGCTTTTCTCCATCCTATATTGCCACTCACTGCCTATCCTAATTCAGACCCTCCGATTCACACACCCCGTGATGTTTTTCTCACTCCTACTAGTGAATGTAATGTAACACACACCCATACAATGCGCACCACCCCGTGATGTTTTTCTCACTCCTACCAGTGAATGTAATGTAACACACACCCATACAATGCGCACCACCCCGCGATGTTTTTCAGAAACCTATCCTACATTGCCACTGCATGTTCCCTGACCTCCCCATGCTGACCACCCCGCGGTGCTTTTCTCCATCCTACATTGCCACTCACTGCCTATCCTAATTCAGACCATCCGATTCACACACCCCGTGATGATTTTCTCACTCCTACCAGTGAATGTAATGTATAACACACCCATACAATGCGCAGCACCCCGTGATGTTTTTCTCACTCCTACTAGTGAATGTAATGTAACACACACCCATACAATGCGCACCACACGGCGATGTTTTTCAGAAACCTATCCTACATTGCCAGTGCATGTTCCCTGACCTCCCTATGCTGACCACCCCGCGGTGCTTTTCTCCATCCTACATTGCCACTCACTGCCTATCCTAATTCAGACCCTCCGATTCACAAGACCCCGTGATGTTTTTCTCACTCCTACTAGTGAATGTAATGTAACACACACCCATACAATGCGCACCACCCCGTGATGTTTTTCTCACTCCTACTAGTGAATGTAATGTAACACACACCCATACATTGCGCACCACCCCGTGATGTTTTTCTCACTCCTACTAGTGAATGTAATGTAACACACACCCATGCAATGCGCACCACCCCGTGATGTTTATCTCACTCCTACTAGTGAATGTAATGTAACACACACGCATACAATGCACACCACACCGCGATGTTTTTCAGAAACCTATCCTACATTGCCACTGCATGTTTCCTGACCTCCCCATGCTGACCACCCCGCGGTGCTTTTCTCCATCCTACATTGCCACTCACTGCCTATCCTAATTCAGAAACTCCGATTCACACCACCCCGTGATGTTTTTCTCACTCCGACTAGTGAATGTAATGTAACACACACCCATACAATTCGCACCACCCTGTGATGTTTTTCTCACTCCTACTAGTGAATGTAATGTAACACACACCCATACAATGCACACCACCCCGCGATGATTTTCAGAAATCTATCCTACATTGCCACTGCATGTACCCTGACCTCCCCATGCTGATCACCTCGCGGTGCTTTTCTCCATCCTACATTGCCACTCACTGCCTATCCTAATTCAGACTCTCCGATTCACACCACCCCCTGATGTTTTTCTCACTCCTAGTAGTGAATGTAATGTAACACACACCCATACAATGCGCACCACTCCGTGATGTTTTTCTCACTCCTAGTAGTGAATGTAATGTAACACACACCCATGCAATGCGCACCACCCCGTGATGTTTTTCTCACTCCTACTAGTGAATGTAATGTAACACACACCCATACAATGCGCACCACCCCGCGATGTTTATCAGAAACCTATCCTACATTGCCACTGCATATTCCCTGACCTCCCCATGCTGACCACCCCGCGGTGCTTTTCTACATCCTACATTGGCACTCACTGCCTATCCTAATTCAGACCCTCCGATTCACACCACCCCGTGATGTTTTTCTCACTCCTACTAGTGAATGTAATGTAACACACACCCATACAATGCGCACAACCCCGTGATGTTTTTCTCACTCATACTAGTGAATGTAATGTTACACACACCCATGCAATGCGCACCACCCTGTGATGTTTTTCTCACTCCTACTAGTGAATGTAATGTAACACACACCCATACAATGCGCACCACCCCGTGATGATTTTCTCACTCCTGCTAGTGAATGCAATGTAACACACGCCCATACAATGCGCACCACCCCGTGATGTTTTTCTCACTCCTACTAGTGAATGTAATGTAACACACACCCATACAATGCGCACCACCCCGCGATGTTTTTCAGAAACCTATCCTACATTGCCACTGCTTGTTCCCTGACCTCCGCATGCTGACCACCCCGCTGTGCTTTTCTCCATCCTACATTGCCACTCACTGCCTATCCTAATTCAGACCCTCGGATTCACACCACCCCATGATGTTTTTCTCACTCCTACTAGTGAATGTAATGTAACACACACCCATACAATGCGCACCACCCCGCGATGTTTTTCAGAAACCTATCCTACATTGCCACTGCATGTACCATGACCTCCCCATGCTGACCACCTCGCGGTGCTTTTCTCCATCCTACATTGCCACTCACTGCCTATCCTAATTCAGACTCTCGGATTCACACCACCCCCTGATGTTTTTCTCACTCCTAGTAGTGAATGTAATGTAACACACACCCATACAATGCGCACCACTCCGTGATGTTTTTCTCACTCCTAGTAGTGAATGTAATGTAACACACACCCATGCAATGCGCACCACCCCGTGATGTTTATCTCACTCCTACTAGTGAATGTAATGTAACACACACGCATCCAATGCGCACAACCCCGTGATGTTTTTCTCACTCCTACTAGTGAGTGTAATGTTACACACACCCATACAATGCGCACCACCCTGTGAAGTTTTTCTCACTCCTACTAGTGAATGTAATGTAACACACACCCATACAATGCGCACCACCCCGTGATGTTTTTCTCACTCCTACTAGTGAATGTTATGTAACACACACCCATGCAATGCGCACCACCCCGAGATGTTTTTCAGAAACCTATCCTACATTGCCACTGCATGTTGCCTGACCTCACCATGCTGACCACCACGCGGTGCTTTTCTCCATCCTACATTGCCACTTACTGCCTATCCTAATTCAGACCCTCGGATTCACACCACCCTGTGATGTTTTTCTCACTGCTACTAAAGAATGTAATGTAACACACACCCATACAATGCACACCACCCCGTGATGATTTTCAGAAACCTATCTTACATTGCCACTGCATGTTCCCTGACCTCCCCATGCTGACCACCCCGCAGTGCTTTTCTCCATCCTACATTGCCACTTACTGCCTATCCTAATTCAGACCCTCCGATTCACACCTCCCCGTGATGTTTTTCTCACTCCTACTAGTGAATGTAAGGTAACACACACCCATACAATGCGCACCACCCTGCGATGTTTTTCAGAAACCTATCCTATATTGCCACTGCATGTTCCCTGACATCCCCATGCTGACAACCCCGCGGTGCTTTTCTCCATCCTACATTGCCACTCACTGCCTATCCTAATTCAGACCCTCCGATTCACACCACCCCATGATGTTTTTCTCACTCCTACTAGTGAATGTAATGTAACACACACCCATACAATGCGCACCACCCCGCGATGTTTTTCAGAAACCTGTCCTACATTGCCACTGCATGTTCCCTGACCTCCCCATGCTGACCAACCCGCGGTGCTTTTCTCCATCCTACATTGCCACTCATTGCCTATCCTAATTCAGGCCCTCCGATTCAAACCACCCCGTGATGTTTTTCTCACTCCTATTAGTGAATGTAATGTAACACACACCCATACAATGCGCACCACCCCGTGATGTTTTTCTCACTCCTACTAGTGAATGTAATGTAACACACCCCCATACAATGCACACCACCCCGCGATGTTTTTCAGAAACCTATCCTACATTGCCACTGCATGTTCCCTGACCTCCCCATGCTGACCACCCCGCGGTGCTTTTCTCCATCCTACATTGCCATTCACTGCCTATACTAATTGAGACCCTCCGATTCACACCACCCCGTGTTGTTTTTCTCACTCCTACTAGTGAATGTAATGTAACACACACCCATACAATGCGCACCACCCGGCGATATTTTTCAGAAACCTATCCTACATTGCCACTGCATGTTCCCTGACCTCCCCATGCTGACCACCACGCGGTGCTTTTCTCCATCCTACATTGCCACTCACTGCCTATCCTAATTCAGACCCTCCGAATCACACCACCCTGTGATGTTTTTCTCACTCCTACAAGTGAATGTAATGTAACACACACCCATACAATGCGCACCACCCCGCGATGTTTTTCAGAAACCTATCCTACATTGCCACTGCATGTTCCCTTACCTCCCCATGCTGACCACCCCGCGGTGCTTTTCTCCATCCTACATTGCCACTCACTGCCTATCCTAATTCAGACCCTCCGATTCACATCACCCCGAGATGTTTTTCTCACTCCTACTAGTGAATGTAATGTAACACACACCCATACAATGCGCACCACCCCGCGATGTTTTTCAGAAACCTATCCTACATTGCCACTGCATGTTCCCTGACCTCCCCATGCTGACCACCCCGCGGTGCTTTTCTCCATCCTACATTGCCACTCACTGCCTATCCTAATTCAGTCCCTCCGATTCACACACCCCGTGATGATTTTCTCACTCCTACCAGTGAATGTAATGTATAACACACCCATACAATGCGCAGCACCCCGTGATGTTTTTCTCACTCCTACTAGTGAATGTAATGTAACACACACCCATACAATGCGCACCACACGGCGATGTTTTTCAGAAACCTATCCTACATTGCCAGTGCATGTTCCCTGACCTCCCTATGCTGACCACCCCGCGGTGCTTTTCTCCATCCTACATTGCCACTCACTGCCTATCCTAATTCAGACCCTCCGATTCACAAGACCCCGTGATGTTTTTCTCACTCCTACTAGTGAATGTAATGTAACACACACCCATACAATGCGCACCACCCCGTGATGTTTTTCTCACTCCTACTAGTGAATGTAATGTAACACACACCCATACAATGCGCACCACCCCGTGATGTTTTTCTCACTCCTACTAGTGAATGTAATGTAACACACATCCATACAATGCGCCTCACCCCGCGATGTTTTTCAGAAACATATCCTACATTGCCACTGCATGTTCCCTGACCTCCACATGCTGACCACCCCGCGGTGCTTTTCTCCATCCTATATTGCCACTCACTGCCTATCCTAATTCAGACCCTCCGATTCACACACCCCGTGATGTTTTTCTCACTCCTACTAGTGAATGTAATGTAACACACACCCATACAATGCGCACCACCCCGTGATGTTTTTCTCACTCCTACCAGTGAATGTAATGTAACATACACCCATACAATGCTCACCACCCCGCGATGTTTTTCAGAAACCTATCCTACATTGCCACGGCATGTTCCCTGACCTACCCATGCTGACCAGCCCGTGGTGCTTTTTTCCATCCTACATTGCCACTCCCTGCCTATCCTAATTCAGACCCTCCGATTCACACCACCCCGTGAAGTTTTTCTCACTCCTACTAGTGAATGTAATGTAACACACACCCATACAATGCGCACCACCCCGTGATGTTTTTCTCACTCCTACTAGTGAATGTAATGTAACACACACCCATACAATTCGCACCACCCCGTGATGTTTTTCTCACTCCTACTAGTGAATGTAATGTAACACACACCCATACAATGCGCACCACCCCGCGATGTTTTTCAGAAACCTATCCTACATTGCCACTGCATGTTCCCTGACCTCCCCATGCTGACCACCCCGTGGTGCTTTTCTCCATCCTACATTGCCACTCACTGCCTATCCTAATTAAGACCCTCTGATTCACACCACCCCATGATGTTTTTCTCACTCCTACTAGTGAATGTAATGTAACACACGCCCATACAATGCGCACCACCCCGTGATGTTTTTCTCACTCCTACTAGTGAATGTAATGTAACACACACCCATACAATGCGCACCACCCCGCGATGTTTTTCAGAAACCTATCCTACATTGCCACTGCTTGTTCCCTGACCTCCGCATGCTGACCACCCCGCTGTGCTTTTCTCCATCCTACATTGCCACTCACTGCCTATCCTAATTCAGACCCTCCGATTCACACCACCCCATGATGTTTTTCTCACTCCTACTAGTGAATGTAATGTAACACACACCCATACAATGCGCACCACCCCGCGATGTTTTTCAGAAACCTATCCTACATTGCCACTGCATGTACCATGACCTCCCCATGCTGACCACCTCGCGGCGCTTTTCTCCATCCTACATTGCCACTCACTGCCTATCCTAATTCAGACTCTCGGATTCACACCACCCCCTGATGTTTTTCTCACTCCTAGTAGTGAATGTAATGTAACACACACCCATACAATGCGCACCACTCCGTGATGTTTTTCTCACTCCTAGTAGTGAATGTAATGTAACACACACCCATGCAATGCGCACCACCCCGTGATGTTTATCTCACTCCTACTAGTGAATGTAATGTAACACACACGCATCCAATGCGCACAACCCCGTGATGTTTTTCTCACTCCTACTAGTGAGTGTAATGTTACACACACCCATACAATGCGCACCACCCTGTGACGTTTTTCTCACTCCTACTAGTGAATGTAATGTAACACACACCCATACAATGCGCACCACCCCGTGATGTTTTTCTCACTCCTACTAGTGAATGTTATGTAACACACACCCATGCAATGCGCACCACCCCGAGATGTTTTTCAGAAACCTATCCTACATTGCCACTGCATGTTGCCTGACCTCACCATGCTGACCACCACGCGGTGCTTTTCTCCATCCTACATTGCCACTTACTGCCTATCCTAATTCAGACCCTCGGATTCACACCACCCTGTGATGTTTTTCTCACTGCTACTAAAGAATGTAATGTAACACACACCCATACAATGCACACCACCCCGTGATGATTTTCAGAAACCTATCTTACATTGCCACTGCATGTTCCCTGACCTCCCCATGCTGACCACCCCGCAGTGCTTTTCTCCATCCTACATTGCCACTTACTGCCTATCCTAATTCAGACCCTCCGATTCACACCTCCCCGTGATGTTTTTCTCACTCCTACTAGTGAATGTAAGGTAACACACACCCATACAATGCGCACCACCCTGCGATGTTTTTCAGAAACCTATCCTATATTGCCACTGCATGTTCCCTGACATCCCCATGCTGACAACCCCGCGGTGCTTTTCTCCATCCTACATTGCCACTCACTGCCTATCCTAATTCAGACCCTCCGATTCACACCACCCCATGATGTTTTTCTCACTCCTACTAGTGAATGTAATGTAACACACACCCATACAATGCGCACCACCCCGCGATGTTTTTCAGAAACCTGTCCTACATTGCCACTGCATGTTCCCTGACCTCCCCATGCTGACCAACCCGCGGTGCTTTTCTCCATCCTACATTGCCACTCATTGCCTATCCTAATTCAGGCCCTCCGATTCAAACCACCCCGTGATGTTTTTCTCACTCCTATTAGTGAATGTAATGTAACACACACCCATACAATGCGCACCACCCCGTGATGTTTTTCTCACTCCTACTAGTGAATGTAATGTAACACACCCCCATACAATGCACACCACCCCGCGATGTTTTTCAGAAACCTATCCAACATTGCCACTGCATGTTCCCTGACCTCCCCATGCTGACCACCCCGCAGTGCTTTTCTCCATCCTACATTGCCATTCACTGCCTATACTAATTGAGACCCTCCGATTCACACCACCCCGTGTTGTTTTTCTCACTCCTACTAGTGAATGTAATGTAACACACACCCATACAATGCGCACCACCCGGCGATATTTTTCAGAAACCTATCCTACATTGCCACTGCATGTTCCCTGACCTCCCCATGCTGACCACCACGCGGTGCTTTTCTCCATCCTACATTGCCACTCACTGCCTATCCTAATTCAGACCCTCCGAATCACACCACCCTGTGATGTTTTTCTCACTCCTACAAGTGAATGTAATGTAACACACACCCATACAATGCGCACCACCCCGCGATGTTTTTCTTAAACCTATCCTACATTGCCACTGCATGTTCCCTTACCTCCCCATGCTGACCACCCCGCGGTGCTTTTCTCCATCCTACATTGCCACTCACTGCCTATCCTAATACAGACCCTCCGATTCACATCACCCCGAGATGTTTTTCTCACTCCTACTAGTGAATGTAATGTAACACACACCCATACAATGCGCACCACCCCGCGATGTTTTTCAGAAACCTATCCTACATTGCCACTGCATGTTCCCTGACCTCCCCATGCTGACCACCCCGCGGTGCTTTTCTCCATCCTACATTGCCACTCACTGCCTATCCTAATTCAGTCCCTCCGATTCACACACCCCGTGATGATTTTCTCACTCCTACCAGTGAATGTAATGTATAACACACCCATACAATGCGCAGCACCCCGTGATGTTTTTCTCACTCCTACTAGTGAATGTAATGTAACACACACCCATACAATGCACACCACACGGCGATGTTTTTCAGAAACCTATCCTACATTGCCAGTGCATGTTCCCTGACCTCCCTATGCTGACCACCCCGCGGTGCTTTTCTCCATCCTACATTGCCACTCACTGCCTATCCTAATTCAGACCCTCCGATTCACAAGACCCCGTGATGTTTTTCTCACTCCTACTAGTGAATGTAATGTAACACACACCCATACAATGCGCACCACCCCGTGATGTTTTTCTCACTCCTACTAGTGAATGTAATGTAACACACACCCATACAATGCGCACCACCCCGTGATGTTTTTCTCACTCCTACTAGTGAATGTAATGTAACACACATCCATACAATGCGCCTCACCCCGCGATGTTTTTCAGAAACATATCCTACATTGCCACTGCATGTTCCCTGACCTCCACATGCTGACCACCCCGCGGTGCTTTTCTCCATCCTATATTGCCACTCACTGCCTATCCTAATTCAGACCCTCCGATTCACACACCCCGTGATGTTTTTCTCACTCCTACTAGTGAATGTAATGTAACACACACCCATACAATGCGCACCACCCCGTGATGTTTTTCTCACTCCTACCAGTGAATGTAATGTAACACACACCCATACAATGCGCACCACCCCGCGATGTTTTTCAGAAACCTATCCTACATTGCCACTGCATGTTCCCTGACCTCCCCATGCTGACCACCCCGCGGTGCTTTTCTCCATCCTACATTGCCACTCACTGCCTATCCTAATTCAGACCATCCGATTCACACACCCCGTGATGATTTTCTCACTCCTACCAGTGAATGTAATGTATAACACACCCATACAATGCGCAGCACCCCGTGATGTTTTTCTCACTCCTACTAGTGAATGTAATGTAACACACACCCATACAATGCGCACCACACGGCGATGTTTTTCAGAAAC
Organism: Cavia porcellus; assembly: GCF_034190915.1. Lineage (NCBI taxonomy): Eukaryota > Metazoa > Chordata > Mammalia > Rodentia > Caviidae > Cavia > Cavia porcellus. Next base: position 457,191 of record NW_026947491.1, read on the forward strand.
CTATCCTACATTGCCAGTGCATGTTCCCTGACCTCCCTATGCTGACCACCCCGCGGTGCTTTTCTCCATCCTACATTGCCACTCACTGCCTATCCTAATTCAGACCCTCCGATTCACAAGACCCCGTGATGTTTTTCTCACTCCTACTAGTGAATGTAATGTAACACACACCCATACAATGCGCACCACCCCGTGATGTTTTTCTCACTCCTACTAGTGAATGTAATGTAACACACACCCATACATTGCGCACCACCCCGTGATGTTTTTCTCACTCCTACTAGTGAATGTAATGTAACACACACCCATGCAATGCGCACCACCCCGTGATGTTTATCTCACTCCTACTAGTGAATGTAATGTAACACACACGCATACAATGCACACCACACCGCGATGTTTTTCAGAAACCTATCCTACATTGCCACTGCATGTTTCCTGACCTCCCCATGCTGACCACCCCGCGGTGCTTTTCTCCATCCTACATTGCCACTCACTGCCTATCCTAATTCAGAAACTCCGATTCACACCACCCCGTGATGTTTTTCTCACTCCGACTAGTGAATGTAATGTAACACACACCCATACAATTCGCACCACCCCGTGATGTTTTTCTCACTCCTACTAGTGAATGTAATGTAACACACACCCATACAATGCACACCACCCCGCGATGATTTTCAGAAATCTATCCTACATTGCCACTGCATGTACCCTGACCTCCCCATGCTGATCACCTCGCGGTGCTTTTCTCCATCCTACATTGCCACTCACTGCCTATCCTAATTCAGACTCTCCGATTCACACCACCCCCTGATGTTTTTCTCACTCCTAGTAGTGAATGTAATGTAACACACACCCATACAATGCGCACCACTCCGTGATGTTTTTCTCACTCCTAGTAGTGAATGTAATGTAACACACACCCATGCAATGCGCACCACCCCGTGATGTTTTTCTCACTCCTACTAGTGAATGTAATGTAACACACACCCATACAATGCGCACCACCCCGCGATGTTTATCAGAAACCTATCCTACATTGCCACTGCATATTCCCTGACCTCCCCATGCTGACCACCCCGCGGTGCTTTTCTACATCCTACATTGGCACTCACTGCCTATCCTAATTCAGACCCTCCGATTCACACCACCCCGTGATGTTTTTCTCACTCCTACTAGTGAATGTAATGTAACACACACCCATACAATGCGCACAACCCCGTGATGTTTTTCTCACTCATACTAGTGAATGTAATGTTACACACACCCATGCAATGCGCACCACCCTGTGATGTTTTTCTCACTCCTACTAGTGAATGTAATGTAACACACACCCATACAATGCGCACCACCCCGTGATGATTTTCTCACTCCTGCTAGTGAATGCAATGTAACACACGCCCATACAATGCGCACCACCCCGTGATGTTTTTCTCACTCCTACTAGTGAATGTAATGTAACACACACCCATACAATGCGCACCACCCCGCGATGTTTTTCAGAAACCTATCCTACATTGCCACTGCTTGTTCCCTGACCTCCGCATGCTGACCACCCCGCTGTGCTTTTCTCCATCCTACATTGCCACTCACTGCCTATCCTAATTCAGACCCTCGGATTCACACCACCCCATGATGTTTTTCTCACTCCTACTAGTGAATGTAATGTAACACACACCCATACAATGCGCACCACCCCGCGATGTTTTTCAGAAACCTATCCTACATTGCCACTGCATGTACCATGACCTCCCCATGCTGACCACCTCGCGGTGCTTTTCTCCATCCTACATTGCCACTCACTGCCTATCCTAATTCAGACTCTCGGATTCACACCACCCCCTGATGTTTTTCTCACTCCTAGTAGTGAATGTAATGTAACACACACCCATACAATGCGCACCACTCCGTGATGTTTTTCTCACTCCTAGTAGTGAATGTAATGTAACACACACCCATGCAATGCGCACCACCCCGTGATGTTTATCTCACTCCTACTAGTGAATGTAATGTAACACACACGCATCCAATGCGCACAACCCCGTGATGTTTTTCTCACTCCTACTAGTGAGTGTAATGTTACACACACCCATACAATGCGCACCACCCTGTGAAGTTTTTCTCACTCCTACTAGTGAATGTAATGTAACACACACCCATACAATGCGCACCACCCCGTGATGTTTTTCTCACTCCTACTAGTGAATGTTATGTAACACACACCCATGCAATGCGCACCACCCCGAGATGTTTTTCAGAAACCTATCCTACATTGCCACTGCATGTTGCCTGACCTCACCATGCTGACCACCACGCGGTGCTTTTCTCCATCCTACATTGCCACTTACTGCCTATCCTAATTCAGACCCTCGGATTCACACCACCCTGTGATGTTTTTCTCACTGCTACTAAAGAATGTAATGTAACACACACCCATACAATGCACACCACCCCGTGATGATTTTCAGAAACCTATCTTACATTGCCACTGCATGTTCCCTGACCTCCCCATGCTGACCACCCCGCAGTGCTTTTCTCCATCCTACATTGCCACTTACTGCCTATCCTAATTCAGACCCTCCGATTCACACCTCCCCGTGATGTTTTTCTCACTCCTACTAGTGAATGTAAGGTAACACACACCCATACAATGCGCACCACCCTGCGATGTTTTTCAGAAACCTATCCTATATTGCCACTGCATGTTCCCTGACATCCCCATGCTGACAACCCCGCGGTGCTTTTCTCCATCCTACATTGCCACTCACTGCCTATCCTAATTCAGACCCTCCGATTCACACCACCCCATGATGTTTTTCTCACTCCTACTAGTGAATGTAATGTAACACACACCCATACAATGCGCACCACCCCGCGATGTTTTTCAGAAACCTGTCCTACATTGCCACTGCATGTTCCCTGACCTCCCCATGCTGACCAACCCGCGGTGCTTTTCTCCATCCTACATTGCCACTCATTGCCTATCCTAATTCAGGCCCTCCGATTCAAACCACCCCGTGATGTTTTTCTCACTCCTATTAGTGAATGTAATGTAACACACACCCATACAATGCGCACCACCCCGTGATGTTTTTCTCACTCCTACTAGTGAATGTAATGTAACACACCCCCATACAATGCACACCACCCCGCGATGTTTTTCAGAAACCTATCCTACATTGCCACTGCATGTTCCCTGACCTCCCCATGCTGACCACCCCGCGGTGCTTTTCTCCATCCTACATTGCCATTCACTGCCTATACTAATTGAGACCCTCCGATTCACACCACCCCGTGTTGTTTTTCTCACTCCTACTAGTGAATGTAATGTAACACACACCCATACAATGCGCACCACCCGGCGATATTTTTCAGAAACCTATCCTACATTGCCACTGCATGTTCCCTGACCTCCCCATGCTGACCACCACGCGGTGCTTTTCTCCATCCTACATTGCCACTCACTGCCTATCCTAATTCAGACCCTCCGAATCACACCACCCTGTGATGTTTTTCTCACTCCTACAAGTGAATGTAATGTAACACACACCCATACAATGCGCACCACCCCGCGATGTTTTTCAGAAACCTATCCTACATTGCCACTGCATGTTCCCTTACCTCCCCATGCTGACCACCCCGCGGTGCTTTTCTCCATCCTACATTGCCACTCACTGCCTATCCTAATTCAGACCCTCCGATTCACATCACCCCGAGATGTTTTTCTCACTCCTACTAGTGAATGTAATGTAACACACACCCATACAATGCGCACCACCCCGCGATGTTTTTCAGAAACCTATCCTACATTGCCACTGCATGTTCCCTGACCTCCCCATGCTGACCACCCCGCGGTGCTTTTCTCCATCCTACATTGCCACTCACTGCCTATCCTAATTCAGTCCCTCCGATTCACACACCCCGTGATGATTTTCTCACTCCTACCAGTGAATGTAATGTATAACACACCCATACAATGCGCAGCACCCCGTGATGTTTTTCTCACTCCTACTAGTGAATGTAATGTAACACACACCCATACAATGCGCACCACACGGCGATGTTTTTCAGAAACCTATCCTACATTGCCAGTGCATGTTCCCTGACCTCCCTATGCTGACCACCCCGCGGTGCTTTTCTCCATCCTACATTGCCACTCACTGCCTATCCTAATTCAGACACTCCGATTCACAAGACCCCGTGATGTTTTTCTCACTCCTACTAGTGAATGTAATGTAACACACACCCATACAATGCGCACCACCCCGTGATGTTTTTCTCACTCCTACTAGTGAATGTAATGTAACACACACCCATACAATGCGCACCACCCCGTGATGTTTTTCTCACTCCTACTAGTGAATGTAATGTAACACACATCCATACAATGCGCCTCACCCCGCGATGTTTTTCAGAAACATATCCTACATTGCCACTGCATGTTCCCTGACCTCCACATGCTGACCACCACGCGGTGCTTTTCTCCATCCTATATTGCCACTCACTGCCTATCCTAATTCAGACCCTCCGATTCACACACCCCGTGATGTTTTTCTCACTCCTACTAGTGAATGTAATGTAACACACACCCATACAATGCGCACCACCCCGTGATGTTTTTCTCACTCCTACCAGTGAATGTAATGTAACATACACCCATACAATGCTCACCACCCCGCGATGTTTTTCAGAAACCTATCCTACATTGCCACGGCATGTTCACTGACCTACCCATGCTGACCAGCCCGTGGTGCTTTTTTCCATCCTACATTGCCACTCCCTGCCTATCCTAATTCAGACCCTCCGATTCACACCACCCCGTGAAGTTTTTCTCACTCCTACTAGTGAATGTAATGTAACACACACCCATACAATGCGCACCACCCCGTGATGTTTTTCTCACTCCTACTAGTGAATGTAATGTAACACACACCCATACAATTCGCACCACCCCGTGATGTTTTTCTCACTCCTACTAGTGAATGTAATGTAACACACACCCATACAATGCGCACCACCCCGCGATGTTTTTCAGAAACCTATCCTACATTGCCACTGCATGTTCCCTGACCTCCCCATGCTGACCACCCCGTGGTGCTTTTCTCCATCCTACATTGCCACTCACTGCCTATCCTAATTAAGACCCTCTGATTCACACCACCCCATGATGTTTTTCTCACTCCTACTAGTGAATGTAATGTAACACACACCCATACAATGCGCACCACCCCGTGATGTTTTTCTCACTCCTACTAGTGAATGTAATGTAACACACACCCATGCAATGCGCACCACCCCGTGATGTTTATCTCACTCCTACTAGTGAATGTAATGTAACACACACGCATACAATGCACACCACACCGCGATGTTTTTCAGAAACCTATCCTACATTGCCACTGCATGTTCCCTGACCTCCCCATGCTGACCACCCCGTGGTGCTTTTCTCCATCCTACATTGCCACTCACTGCCTATCCTAATTAAGACCCTCTGATTCACACCACCCCATGATGTTTTTCTCACTCCTACTAGTGAATGTAATGTAACACACACCCATACAATTCGCAAAACCCCTTGATGTTTTTCTCACTCCTACTAGTGAATGTAATGTAACACACACCCATACAATGCACACCACCCCGCGATGATTTTCAGAAATCTATCCTACATTGCCACTGCATGTACCCTGACCTCCCCATGCTGATCACCTCGCGGTGCTTTTCTCCATCCTACATTGCCACTCACTGCCTATCCTAATTCAGACTCTCCGATTCACACCACCCCCTGATGTTTTTCTCACTCCTAGTAGTGAATGTAATGTAACACACACCCATACAATGCGCACCACTCCGTGATGTTTTTCTCACTCCTAGTAGTGAATGTAATGTAACACACACCCATGCAATGCGCACCACCCCGTGATGTTTTTCTCACTCCTACTAGTGAATGAAATGTAACACACACCCATACAATGCGCACCACCCCGCGATGTTTATCAGAAACCTATCCTACATTGCCACTGCATGTTCCCTGACCTCCCCATGCTGACCACCCCGCGGTGCTTTTCTACATCCTACAGTGCCACTCACTGCCTATCCTAATTCAGACCCTCCGATTCACACCACCCCATGATGTTTTTCTCACTCCTACTAGTGAATGTAATGTAACACACACCCATACAATGCGCACCACCCCGCGATGTTTTTCAGAAACCTATCCTACATTGCCACTGCATGTACCATGACCTCCCCATGCTGACCACCTCGCGGTGCTTTTCTCCATCCTACATTGCCACTCACTGCCTATCCTAATTCAGACTCTCGGATTCACACCACCCCCTGATGTTTTTCTCACTCCTAGTAGTGAATGTAATGTAACACACACCCATACAATGCGCACCACTCCGTGATGTTTTTCTCACTCCTAGTAGTGAATGTAATGTAACACACACCCATGCAATGCACACCACCCCGTGATGTTTATCTCACTCCTACTAGTGAATGTAATGTAACACACACGCATCCAATGCGCACAACCCCGTGATGTTTTTCTCACTCCTACTAGTGAGTGTAATGTTACACACACCCATACAATGCGCACCACCCTGTGAAGTTTTTCTCACTCCTACTAGTGAATGTAATGTAACACACACCCATACAATGCGCACCACCCCGTGATGTTTTTCTCACTCCTACTAGTGAATGTTATGTAACACACACCCATGCAATGCGCACCACCCCGAGATGTTGTTCAGAAACCTATCCTACATTGCCACTGCATGTTGCCTGACCTCACCATGCTGACCACCACGCGGTGCTTTTCTCCATCCTACATTGCCACTTACTGCCTATCCTAATTCAGACCCTCGGATTCACACCACCCTGTGATGTTTTTCTCACTGCTACTAAAGAATGTAATGTAACACACACCCATACAATGCACACCACCCCGTGATGTTTTTCAGAAACCTATCTTACATTGCCACTGCATGTTCCCTGACCTCCCCATGCTGACCACCCCGCAGTGCTTTTCTCCATCCTACATTGCCACTTACTGCCTATCCTAATTCAGACCCTCCGATTCACACCTCCCCGTGATGTTTTTCTCACTCCTACTAGTGAATGTAAGGTAACACACACCCATACAATGCGCACCACCCTGCGATGTTTTTCAGAAACCTATCCTATATTGCCATTGCATGTTCCCTGACATCCCCATGCTGACAACCCCGCGGTGCTTTTCTCCATCCTACATTGCCACTCACTGCCTATCCTAATTCAGACCCTCCGAATCACACCAGCCTGTGATGTTTTTCTCACTCCTACAAGTGAATGTAATGTAACACACCCCCATACAATGCGCACCACCCCGCGATGTTTTTCAGAAACCTATCCTACATTGCCACTGCATGTTCCCTTACCTCCCCATGCTGACCACCCCGCGGTGCTTTTCTCCATCCTACATTGCCACTCACTGCCTATCCTAATACAGACCCTCCGATTCACATCACCCCGAGATGTTTTTCTCACTCCTACTAGTGAATGTAATGTAACACACACCCATACAATGCGCACCACCCCGCGATGTTTTTCAGAAACCTATCCTACATTGCCACTGCATGTTCCCTGACCTCCCCATGCTGACCACCCCGCGGTGCTTTTCTCCATCCTACATTGCCACTCACTGCCTATCCTAATTCAGACCCTCCGATTCACACACCCCGTGATGATTTTCTCACTCCTACCAGTGAATGTAATGTATAACACACCCATACAATGCGCAGCACCCCGTGATGTTTTTCTCACTCCTACTAGTGAATGTAATATAACACACACCCATACAATGCGCACCACACGGCGATGTTTTTCAGAAACCTATCCTACATTGCCAGTGCATGTTCCCTGACCTCCCTATGCTGACCACCCCGCGGTGCTTTTCTCCATCCTACATTGCCACTCACTGCCTATCCTAATTCAGACCCTCCGATTCACAAGACCCCGTGATGTTTTTCTCACTCCTACTAGTGAATGTAATGTAACACACACCCATACAATGCGCACCACCCCGTGATGTTTTTCTCACTCCTACTAGTGAATGTAATGTAACACACACCCATACAGTGCGCACCACCCCGTGATGTTTTTCTCACTCCTACTAGTGAATGTAATGTAACACACATCCATACAATGCGCCTCACCCCGCGATGTTTTTCAGAAACATATCCTACATTGCCACTGCATGTTCCCTGACCTCCACATGCTGACCACTCCGCGGTGCTTTTCTCCATCCTATATTGCCACTCACTGCCTATCCTAATTCAGACCCTCCGATTCACACACCCCGTGATGTTTTTCTCACTCCTACTAGTGAATGTAATGTAACACACACCCATACAATGCGCACCACCCCGTTATGTTTTTCTCACTCCTACTAGTGAATGTAATGTAACACACCCCCATACAATGCGCACCACCCCGCGATGTTTTTCAGAAACCTATCCTACATTGCCACTGCATGTTACCTGACCTCCACATGCTGACCACCCCACAGTGCTTTTCTCCATCCTACATTGCCACTCACTGCCTATCCTAATTCAGACCCTCCGATTCACACCATCCCGTGATGTTTTTGTCATTCCTATTAGTGAATGTAATGTAACACACACCCATACAATGCGCACCACCCCGTGATGTTTTTTCTCACTCCTACTAGTGAATGTAATGTAACACACCCCCATAAAATGCGCACCACCCTGCGATGTTTTTCAGAAACCTATCATACATTGCCACTGCATGTTCCCTGAACTCCCCATGCTGACCACCCCGCGGTGCTTTTCTCCATCCTACATTGCCACTCACTGCCTATCCTAACTCAGACCCTCCGATTCACACCACCCCATGATGTTTTTCTCACTCCTACTAGTGAATGTAATGTAACACACATCCATACAATGCGCACCACCCCGTGATGTTTTTCTCACTCCTACAAGGAATGTAATGTAACACACCCCCATACAATGCGCACAACCCGCGATGTTTTTCAGAAACCTATCCTACATTGCCACTGCATGTTCCCTGACCTCCCCATGCTGACCACCCCGCGGTGCTTTTCTCCATCGTACATTGCTATTCACTGCCTATCCTAATTCAGACCCTCCGATTCACACCACACCGTGATGTTTTTCTCACTCCTACTAGTGAATGTAATGTAACACACACCCATACAATGCGCACCGCCTGGCGATGTTTTTAAGAAACCTATCCTACATTGCCACTGCATGTTCCCTGACATCCCCATGCTGACAACCCCGCGGTGCTTTTCTCCATCCTACATTGCCACTCACTGCCTATCCTAATTCAGACCCTCCGATTCACACCACACCGTGATGTTTTTCTCACTCCTACTAGTGAATGTAATGTAACACACACCCATACAATGCGCACCACCGCGCGATGTTTTTCAGAAACCTGTCCTACATTGCCACTGCATGTTCCCTGACCTCCCCATGCTGACCAACCCGCGGTGCTTTTCTCCATCCTACATTGCCACTCACTGCCTATCCTAATTCAGACCCTCCGATTCACACCACTCCGTGATGTTTTTCTCACTCCTACTACTGAATGTAATGTAACACACACCCATACAATGCGCACCACCCCGTGATGTTTTTCTCACTCCTACTAGTGAATGTAATGTAACACACACCCATACAATGCGCACCACCCCGCGATGTTTTTCAGAAACCTATCCTACATTGCCACTGCATGTTCCCTGACCTCCCCATGCTGACCACCCCGCGGTGCTTTTCTCCATCCTACATTGCCACTCACTGCCTATCCTAATTCAGACCCTCCGATTCACACACCCCGTGATGTTTTTCTCACTCCTACCAGTGAATGTAATGTAACACAAACCCATACAATGTGCACCACCCCGTGATGTTTTTCTTACTCCTACTAGTGAATGTAATGTAACACACACCCATACAATGCGCACCACACGGCGATGTTTTTCAGAAACCTATCCTACATTGCCAGTGCATGTTCCCTGACCTCCCTATGCTGACCACCCCGCGGTGCTTTTCTCCATCCTACATTGCCACTCACTGCCTATCCTAATTCAGACACTCCGATTCACAAGACCCCGTGATGTTTTTCTCACTCCTACTAGTGAATGTAATGTAACAAACACCCATACAATGCGCACCACCCCGTGATGTTTTTCTCACTCCTACTAGTGAATGTAATGTAACACACATCCATACAATGCGCCTCACCCCGCGATGTTTTTCAGAAACATATCCTACATTGCCACTGCATGTTCCCTGACCTACCCATGCTGACCAGCCCGTGGTGCTTTTTTCCATCCTACATTGCCACTCACTGCCTATCCTAATTCAGACCCTCCGATTCACACCACCCCGTGAAGTTTTTCTCACTCCTACTAGTGAATGTAATGTAACACACACCCATACAATGCGCACCACCCCGTGATGTTTTTCTCACTCCTACTAGTGAATGTAATATAACACACACCCATACAATGCGCACCAGCCCGCGATATTTTTCAGAAACCTATCCTACATTGCCACTGCATGTTCCCTGTCCTCACCATGCTGACCAGCCCGTGGTGCTTTTTTCCATCCTACATTGCCACTCACTGCCTATCCTAATTCAGACCCTCCGATTCACAGCACCCCGTGAACTTTTTCTCACTCCTACTAGTGAATGTAATGTAACACACACCCATACAATGCGCACCACCCCGTGATGTTTTTCTCACTCCTACTAGTGAATGTAATATAACACACACCCATACAATGCGCACCAGCCCGCGATATTTTTCAGAAACCTATCCTACATTGCCACTGCATGTTCCCTGTCCTCACCATGCTGACCACCTCGCGGTGCTTTTCTCTATCCTACATTGCCACTCACTGTCTATCCTAATTCAGACCCTCCGATTTACACCATCGCGTGATGTTTTTCTCACTCCTACTAGTGAATGTAATGTAACACACACCCATACAATGCGCACCACCCCGTGATGTTTTTCTCACTCCTACTAGTGAATGTAATGTAACACACACCCATACAATGCGCCCCACCACGCGATGTTTTTCAGCAACCTTTCCTACATTGCCACTGCATGTTCACTGACCTCCCCATGCTGACCACCCCGCTGTGCTTTTCTCCATCCTACATTGCCACTCACTGCCTATCCTAATTCAGACCCTCTGATTCACACCACCCCGTGATATTTTTCTCACTCCTACTAGTGAATGTAATGTAACACACACCCATACAATGCGCACCAACCCGCGATGTTTTTAAGAAACCTATCCTACATTGCCACTGCATGTTCCCTGAACTCCCCATGCTGACCAACCCGCGGTGCTTTTATCCATACTACATTGCCACTCACTGCCTATCCTAATTCAGACCTTCCAATTCACACCACCCCGTGATGTTTTTCTCACTCCTACTAGTGAATGTAATGTAACACACACCGATACAATGCGCACCACCCCGTGATGTTTTTCTCACTCCTACTAGTGAATGTAATGTAACACACACCCATAGAATCCGCACGACCCCGCGATGTTTTTCCTAAACCTATCCTACATTGCCACTGCATGTTCCCTGACCTCCCATGCTGACCACCCCGCGGTGCTTTTCTCCATCCTACATTTCCACTCACTGACTATTCTTATTCAGACCCTCCGATTCACACCACCCCGTGATGTTTTTCTCACTCCTACTAGTGAATGTAATGTAACACACACCCATACAATGCGCACCACCCCGTGCTGTTTTCTCACTCCTTCTAGTGAATGTAATGTAACACACACCCATACAATGCGCACCACCCTGCGATGTTTTTCAGAAACCTATCCTACATTGCCACTGCATGTTCCCTGACCTCCCCATGCTGACCACCCCGCGGTGCTTTTCTCCATCCTACATTGCCACTCACTGCCTATTATATTCAGAAACTCCGATTCACACCACCCCGTGATGTTTTTCTCACTCCTATTAGTGAATGTAATGTAACACACACCCATACAATGCGCACCACCCCGTGATGTTTTTCTCACTCCTACTAGTGAATGTAATGTAACACACACCCATACAATGCGCACCACCCTGCGATGTTTTTCAGAAACCTATCCTACATTGCCACTGCATGTTCCCTGAACTCCCCATGCTGACCACCCCGCGGTGCTTTTCTCCATCCTACATTGCCACTCACTGCCTATCCTAATTCAGACCCTCCGATTCACACCACCCCATGATGTTTTTCTCACTCCTACTAGTGAATGTAATGTAACACACATCCATACAATGCCCCACCACCCCGTGATGTTTTTCTCACTCCTACTAGTGAATGTAATGTAACACACCCCCATACAATGCGCACCACCCAGCGATGTTTTTCAGAAACCTATCCTACATTGCCACTGCATGTTACCTGACCTCCACATGCTGACCAGCCCACGGTGCTTTTCTCCATCCTACATTGCCCCTCACTGCCTATCCTAATTCAGACCCTCCGATTCACACCACCCCGTGATGTTTTTGTCACTCCAATTAGTGAATGTAATGTAACACACACCCATACAATGAGCACCACCCCGTGATGTTTTCTCTCACTCCTACTAGTGAATGTAATGTAACACACACCCATAAAATGCGCACCACCCTGCGATGTTTTTCAGAAACCTATCCTACATTGCCACTGCATGTTCCCTGAACTCCCCATGTTGACCACCCCGCGGTGCTTTTCTCCATCCTACATTGCCACTCACTGCCTATCCTAATTCAGACCCTCCGATTCACACCTCCCCATGATGTTTTTCTCACTCCTACTAGTGAATGTAATGTAACACACATCCATACAATGCGCACCACCCCGTGATGTTTTTCTCACTCCTACAAGGAATGTAATGTAACACACTCCCATACAATGCGCACAACCCGCGATGTTTTTCAGAAACCTATCCTACATTGCCACTGCATGTTCCCTGACCTCCCCATGCTGACCACCCCGCGGTGCTTTTCTCCATCCTACATTGCCATTCACTGCCTATCCTAATTCAGACCCTCCGATTCACACCACACCGTGATGTTTTTCTCACTCCTACTAGTGAATGTAATGTAACACACACCCATACAATGCGCACCGCCTGGCGATGTTTTTAAGAAACCTATCCTACATTGCCACTGCATGTTCCCTGACCTCCCCATGCTGATGACCCCGCGGTGCTTTTCTCCATCCTACATTGCCACTCACTGCCTATCCTAATTCAGACCTTCCGATTCACACCACCCCGTGATGTTTTTCTCACTCCTACTAGTGAATGTAATGTAACACACACCCATACAATGCGCACCACCCCGTGATGTTTTTCTCACTCCTACTAGTGAATGTAATGTAGCACACACCCATACAATGCGCACCAAGCCGCGATGTTTTTCTCAATCCCACTAGTGAATGTAATGTAACAAACACCCATACAATGCGCACCACCCCGCGATGTTTTTCAGAAACCTATCCTACGTTGCCACTGCATGTTCCCTGATCTCCCCATGCTGACCAGCCTGCGGTGCTTTTCTCCATCCTACATTGCCACTCACTGCCTATCCTAATTCAGACCCTCCGATTCACACCACCCCGTGATGTTTTTCTCACTCCTACTAGTGAGTGTAATGTAACACACACCCATACAATGCGCACCACCCAGTGATGTTTTTCAGAAACCTATCCTACATTGCCACTGCATGTTCCCTGACCTCCCCATGCTGACCACCCCGCCGTGCTTTTCTCCATCCTACATTGCCACTCACTGCCTATCCTAATTCAGAGCTTCCGATTCACACACCACGTGATGTTTTTATCACTCCTACTAGTGAATGTAATGTGACACACACCCATACAATGCGCACCACCCCGTGATGTTTTTCTCACTCCTACTAGTGAATGTAATGTAACACACACCCATACAATGCGCACCACCCCGCGATGTTTTTCAGAAACCTATCCTCCATTGCCACTGCTTGTTCCCTGACCTCCCCATGCTGACCAGCCGCGATGCTTTTCTCCATCCTACATTGCCACTCACTGCCTATCCTAATTCAGACCCTGCGATTCACACCATCCCGTGATGTTTTTCTCACTCCTACTAGTGAATGTAATGTAACACACACCCATACAATGCGCACCACCCCGTGATGTTTTTCTCACTCCTACTATTGAATGTAATGTAACACACACCCACACAATGCGCACCACCCCGCGATGTTTTTCAGAAAGCTATCCTAGATTGCCACTGCATGTTACCTGACCTCCACATGCTGACCACCCCTCGGTGCTTTTCTCCATCCTACATTGCCACTCACTGCCTATCCTAATTCAGACCCTCCGATTCACACCACCCCGTGATGTTTTTCTCACTCCTACTAGTGAATGTAATGTAACACACACCCATACAATGCGCACCGCCTGGCGATGTTTTTAAGAAACCTATCCTACATTGCCACTGCATGTTCCCTGACCTCCCCATGCTGATGACCCCGCGGTGCTTTTCTCCATCCTACATTGCCACTCACTGCCTATCCTAAATCAGACCTTCCGATTCACACCACCCCGTGATGTTTTTCTCACTCCTACTAGTGAATGTAATGTAACACACACCCATACAATGCGCACCACCCCGTGATGTTATTCTCACTCCTACTAGTGAATGTAATGTAACACACACCCATACAATGCGCACCACCCCGCGATGTTTTTCAGAAACCTATCCTACTTTGCCACTGCATGTTCCCTGACCTCCCAAGCTGACCACCCCGCGGTGCTTTTCTCCATCCTACATTTCCACTCACTGACTATTCTTATTCAGACCCTCCGATTCACACCATGCCGTGATGTTTTTCTCACTCCTACTAGTGAATGTAATGTAACACACACCCATACAATGCGCACCACCCCGTGCTGTTTTCTCACTCCTTCTAGTGAATGTAATGTAACACACACCCATACAATGCGCACCACCCTGCGATGTTTTTCAGAAACCTATCCTACATTGCCACTGCATGTTCCCTGACCTCCCCATGCTGACCACCCCGCGGTGCTTTTCTCCATCCTACATTGCCACTCACTTCCTATTATATTCAGACAATCCGATTCACACCACCCCGTGATGTTTTTCTGACTCCTATTAGTGAATGTAATGTAACACACACCCATACAATGCGCACCACCCCGTGATGTTTTTCTCACTCCTACTAGTGAATGTAATGTAACACACACCCATACAATGCGCACCACCCTGCGATGTTTTTCAGAAACCTATCCTACATTGCCACTGCATGTTCCCTGAACTCCCCATGCTGACCACCCCGCGGTGCTTTTCTCCATCCTACATTGCCACTCACTGCCTATCCTAATTCAGACCCTCCGATTCACACCACCCCATGATGTTTTTCTCACTCCTACTAGTGAATGTAATGTAACACACATCCATACAATGCGCACCACCCCGTGATGTTTTTCTCACTCCTACTAGTGAATGTAATGTAACACACCCCCATACAATGCGCACCACCCAGCGATGTTTTTCAGAAACCTATCCTACATTGCCACTGCATGTTACCTGACCTCCACATGCTGACCAGCCCACGGTGCTTTTCTCCATCCTACATTGCCCCTCACTGCCTATCCTAATTCAGTCCCTCCGATTCACACCACCCCGTGATGTTTTTGTCACTCCAATTAGTGAATGTAATGTAACACACACCCATACAATGAGCACCACCCCGTGATGTTTTCTCTCACTCCTACTAGTGAATGTAATGTAACACACACCCATAAAATGCCCACCACCCTGCGATGTTTTTCAGAAACCTATCCTACATTGCCACTGCATGTTCCCTGAACTCCCCATGTTGACCACCCCGCGGTGTTTTTCTCCATCCTACATTGCCACTCACTGCCTATCCTAATTCAGACCCTCCGATTCACACCTCCCCATGATGTTTTTCTCACTCCTACTAGTGAATGTAATGTAACACACATCCATACAATGCGCACCACCCCGTGATGTTTTTCTCACTCCTACAAGGAATGTAATGTAACACACCCCCATACAATGCGCACAACCCGCGATGTTTTTCAGAAACCTATCCTACATTGCCACTGCATGTTCCCTGACCTCCCCATGCTGACCACCCCGCTGTGCTTTTCTCCATCCTACATTGCCATTCACTGCCTATCCTAAATCAGACCCTCCGATTCACCCCACACCGTGATGTTTTTCTCACTCCTACTGGTGAATGTAATGTAACACACACCCATACAATGCGCACCGCCTGGCGATGATTTTAAGAAACCTATCCTACATTGCCACTGCATGTTCCCTGACCTCCCCATGCTGATGACCCCGCGGTGCTTTTCTCCATCCTACATTGCCACTCACTGCCTATCCTAATTCAGACCTTCCGATTCACACCACCCCTTGATGTTTTTCTCACTCCTACTAGTGAATGTAATGTAACACACACCCATCCAATGCGCACCACCCCGTGATATTATTCTCACTCCTACTAGTGAATGTAATGTAACAAACACCCATACAATGCGCACCACCCCGCGATGTTTTTCAGAAACCTATCCTACTTTGCCACTGCATGTTCCCTGACCTCCCCATGCTGACCACCACGCGGTGCTTTTCTCCATCCTACATTGCCACTCACTGCCTATCCTAATTCAGACCCTCCGATTCACACCACCCCGTGATGTTTTTCTCACTCCTACTAGTGAATGTAATGTAACACACACCCATACAAGGCGCACCAACCCGCGATGTTTTTAAGAAACCTATCCTACATTGCCACTGCATGTTCCCTGACCTCCCCATGCTGACCACCCCGCGGTGCTTTTCTCCATCCTACATTGCCACTCACTTCCTATTATATTCAGACAATCCGATTCACACCACCCCGTGATGTTTTTCTGACTCCTATTAGTGAATGTAATGTAACACACACCCATACAATGCGCACCACCCCGTGATGTTTTTCTCACTCCTACTAGTGAATGTAATGTAACACACACCCATACAATGCGCACCACCCTGCGATGTTTTTCAGAAACCTATCCTACATTGCCACTGCATGTTCCCTGAACTCCCCATGCTGACCACCCCGCGGTGCTTTTCTCCATCCTACATTGCCACTCACTGCCTATCCTAATTCAGACCCTCCGATTCACACCACCCCATGATGTTTTTCTCACTCCTACTAGTGAATGTAATGTAACACACATCCATACAATGCGCACCACCCCGTGATGTTTTTCTCACTCCTACTAGTGAATGTAATGTAACACACCCCCATACAATGCGCACCACCCAGCGATGTTTTTCAGAAACCTATCCTACATTGCCACTGCATGTTACCTGACCTCCACATGCTGACCAGCCCACGGTGCTTTTCTCCATCCTACATTGCCCCTCACTGCCTATCCTAATTCAGACCCTCCGATTCACACCACCCCGTGATGTTTTTTTCACTCCAATTAGTGAATGTAATGTAACACACACCCATACAATGAGCACCACCCCGTGATGTTTTCTCTCACTCCTACTAGTGAATGTAATGTAACACACACCCATAAAATGCGCACCACCCTGCGATGTTTTTCAGAAACCTATCCTACATTGCCACTGCATGTTCCCTGAACTCCCCATGTTGACCACCCCGCGGTGCTTTTCTCCATCCCACATTGCCACTCACTGCCTATCCTAATTCAGACCCTCCGATTCACACCTCCCCATGATGTTTTTCTCACTCCTACTAGTGAATGTAATGTAACACACATCCATACAATGCGCACCACCCCGTGATGTTTTTCTCACTCCTACAAGGAATGTAATGTAACACACCCCCATACAATGCGCACAACCCGCGATGTTTTTCAGAAACCTATCCTACATTGCCACTGCATGTTCCCTGACCTCCCCATGCTGACCACCCCGCTTTGCTTTTCTCCATCCTACATTGCCATTCACTGCCTATCCTAATTCAGACCCTCCGATTCACCCCACACCGTGATGTTTTTCTCACTCCTACTGGTGAATGTAATGTAACACACACCCATACAATGCGCACCGCCTGGCGATGATTTTAAGAAACCTATCCTACATTGCCACTGCATGTTCCCTGACCTCCCCATGCTGATGACCCCGCGGTGCTTTTCTCCATCCTACATTGCCACTCACTGCCTATCCTAATTCAGACCTTCCGATTCACACCACCCCTTGATGTTTTTCTCACTCCTACTAGTGAATGTAATGTAACACACACCCATCCAATGCGCACCACCCCGTGATATTATTCTCACTCCTACTCCTATTCTCACTCCTAGTGAATGTAATGTAACAAACACCCATACAATGCGCACCACCCCGCGATGTTTTTCAGAAACCTATCCTACTTTGCCACTGCATGTTCCCTGACCTCCCCATGCTGACCACCACGCGGTGCTTTTCTCCATCCTACATTGCCACTCACTGCCTATCCTAATTCAGACCCTCCGATTCACACCACCCCGTGATGTTTTTCTCACTCCTACTAGTGAATGTAATGTAACACACACCCATACAAGGCGCACCAACCCGCGATGTTTTTAAGAAACCTATCCTACATTGCCACTGCATGTTCCCTGACCTCCCCATGCTGACCACCCCGCGGTGCTTTTCTCCATCCTACATTGCCACTCACTGCCTATCCTAATTCAGACCCTCCGATTCACACCACCCCGTGATGTTTTTCTCACTCCTACTAGTGAATGTAATGTAACACACACCGATACAATGCGCACCACCCCGTGATGTTTTTCTCACTCCTACTAGTGAATGTAATGTAACACACACCCATAGAATCCGCACGACCCCGCGATGTTTTTCCTAAACCTATCCTACATTGCCACTGCATGTTCCCTGACCTCCCATGCTGACCACCCCGCGGTGCTTTTCTCCATCCTACATTTCCACTCACTGACTATTCTTATTCAGACCCTCCGATTCACACCACCCCGTGATGTTTTTCTCACTCCTACTAGTGAATGTAATGTAACACACACCCATACAATGCGCACCAGCCCGTGCTGTTTTCTCACTCCTTCTAGTGAATGTAATGTAACACACACCCATACAATGCGCACCACCCTGCGATGTTTTTCAGAAACCTATCCTACATTGCCACTGCATGTTCCCTGACCTCCCCATGCTGACCACCCCGCGGTGCTTTTCTCCATCCTACATTGCCACTCACTGCCTATTATATTCAGACACTCCGATTCACACCACCCCGTGATGTTTTTCTCACTCCAATTAGTGAATGTAATGTAACACACACCCATACAATGCGCACCACCCCGTGATGTTTTTCTCACCCCTACTAGTGAATGTAATGTAACACACACCCATACAATGCGCACCACCCTGCGATGTTTTTCAGAAACCTATCCTACATTGCCACTGCATGTTCCCTGAACTCCCCATGCTGACCACCCCGCGGTGCTTTTCTCCATCCTACATTGCCACTCACTGCCTATCCTAATTCAGACCCTCCGATTCACACCACCCCATGATGTTTTTCTCACTCCTACTAGTGAATGTAATGTAACACACATCCATACAATGCGCACCACCCCGTGATGTTTTTCTCACTCCTACTAGTGAATGTAATGTAACACACCCCCATACAATGCGCACCACCCAGCGATGTTTTTCAGAGACCTATCCTACATTGCCACTGCATGTTACCTGACCTCCACATGCTGACCAGCCCACGGTGCTTTTCTCCATCCTACATTGCCCCTCACTGCCTATCCTAATTCAGACCCTCCGATTCACACCACCCCGTGATGTTTTTGTCACTCCAATTAGTGAATGTAATGTAACACACACCCATACAATGAGCACCACCCCGTGATGTTTTCTCTCACTCCTACTAGTGAATGTAATGTAACACACACCCATAAAATGCGCACCACCCTGCGATGTTTTTCAGAAACCTATCCTACATTGCCACTGCATGTTCCCTGAACTCCCCATGTTGACCACCCCGCGGTGCTTTTCTCCATCCTACATTGCCACTCACTGCCTATCCTAATTCAGACCCTCCGATTCACACCTCCCCATGATGTTTTTCTCACTCCTACTAGTGAATGTAATGTAACACACATCCATACAATGCGCACCACCCCGTGATGTTTTTCTCACTCCTACAAGGAATGTAATGTAACACACTCCCATACAATGCGCACAACCCTCGATGTTTTTCAGAAACCTATCCTACATTGCCACTGCATGTTCCCTGACCTCCCCATGCTGACCACCCTGCGGTGCTTTTCTCCATCCTACATTGCTATTCACTGCCTATCCTAATTCAGACCCTCCGATTCACACCACACCGTGATGTTTTTCTCACTCCTACTAGTGAATGTAATGTAACACACACCCATACAATGCGCACCGCCTGGCGATGTTTTTAAGAAACCTATCCTACATTGCCACTGCATTTTCCCTGACCTCCCCATGCTGATGACCCCGCGGTGCTTTTCTCCATCCTACATTGCCACTCACTGCCTATCCTAATTCAGACCCTCCGATTCACACCACCCCGTGATGTTTTTCTCACTCCTACTAGTGAATGTAATGTAACACACACCCATACAATGCGCACCACCCCGTGATGTTATTCTCACTCCTACTAGTGAATGTAATGTAACACACACCCATACAATGCGCACCACCCCGCGATGTTTTTCAGAAACCTATCCTACTTTGCCACTGCATGTTCCCTGACCTCCCCATGCTGACCACCACGCGGTGCTTTTCTCCATCCTACATTGCCACTCACTGCCTATCCTAATTCAGACCCTCCGATTCACACCACCCCGTGATGTTTTTCTCACTCCTACTAGTGAATGTAATGTAACACACACCCATACAATGCGCACCACCCCGTGATGTTTTTCTCAATCCTACTAGTGAATGTAATGTAGCACACACCCATACAATGCGCACCAAGCCGCGATGTTTTTCTCAATCCCACTAGTGAATGTAATGTAACAAACACCCATACAATGCGCACCACCCCGCGATGTTTTTCAGAAACCTATCCTACGTTGCCACTGCATGTTCCCTGATCTCCCCATGCTGACCAGCCTGCGGTGCTTTTCTCCATCGTACATTGCCACTCACTGCCTATCCTAATTCAGACCCTCCGATTCACACCACCCCGTGATGTTTTTCTCACTCCTACTAGTGAGTGTAATGTAACACACACCCATACAATGCGCACCACCCAGTGATGTTTTTCAGAAACCTATCCTACATTGCCACTGCATGTTCCCTGACCTCCCCATGCTGACCACCCCGCCGTGCTTTTCTCCATCCTACATTGCCACTCACTGTGTATCCTAATTCAGACCTTCCGATTCACACCACCCCGTAAAGTTTTTCTCACTCCTACTAGTGAATGTAATGTAACACACACTCATACAATGTGCACCACCCCGTGATGTTTTTCTCACTCCTACTAGTGAATGTAATGTAACACACACCCATACAATGCGCACCACCCCGCGATGTTTTTCAGAAACCTATCCTACATTGCCACTGCATGTTCCCTGACCTCCCCATGCTGACCACCCCGCCGTGCTTTTCTCCATCCTACATTGCCACTCACTGCCTATCCTAATTCAGAGCTTCCGATTCACACACCACGTGATGTTTTTATCACTCCTACTAGTGAATGTAATGTGACACACACCCATACAATGCGCACCACCCCGTGATGTTTTTCTCACTCCTACTAGTGAATGTAATGTAACACACACCCATACAATGCGCACCACCCCGCGATGTTTTTCAGAAACCTATCCTCCATTGCCACTGCATGTTCCCTGACCTCCCCATGCTGACCAGCCGCGATGCTTTTCTCCATCCTACATTGCCACTCACTGCCTATCCTAATTCAGACCCTGCGATTCACACCATCCCGTGATGTTTTTCTCACTCCTACTAGTGAATGTAATGTAACACACACCCATACAATGCGCACCACCCCGTGATGTTTTTCTCACTCCTACTAGTGAATGTAATGTAACACACACCCATACAATGCGCACCACCCCGCGATGTTTTTCAGAAAGCTATCCTACATTGCCACTGCATGTTACCTGACCTCCACATGCTGACCACCCCTCGGTGCTTTTCTCCATCCTACATTGCCACTCACTGCCTATCCTAATTCAGACCCTCCGATTCACACCACCCCGTGATGTTTTTCTCACTCCTACTAGTGAATGTAATGTAACACACACCCATACAATGCGCACCGCCTGGCGATGTTTTTAAGAAACCTATCCTACATTGCCACTGCATGTTCCCTGACCTCCTCATGCTGATGACCCCGCGGTGCTTTTCTCCATCCTACATTGCCACTCACTGCCTATCCTAATTCAGACCTTCCGATTCACACCACCCCGTGATGTTTTTCTCACTCCTACTAGTGAATGTAATGTAACACACACCCATACAATGCGCACCACCCCGTGATGTTATTCTCACTCCTACTAGTGAATGTAATGTAACACACACCCATACAATGCGCACCACCCCGCGATGCTTTTCAGAAACCTATCCTACTTTGCCACTGCATGTTCCCTGACCTCCCATGCTGACCACCCCGCGGTGCTTTTCTCCATCCTACATTTCCACTCACTGACTATTCTTATTCAGACCCTCCGATTCACACCATGCCGTGATGTTTTTCTCACTCCTACTAGTGAATGTAATGTAACACACACCCATACAATGCGCACCACCCCGTGCTGTTTTCTCACTCCTTCTAGTGAATGTAATGTAACACACACCCATACAATGCGCACCACCCCGTGCTGTTTTCTCACTCCTTCTAGTGAATGTAATGTAACACACACCCATACAATGCGCACCACCCCGCGATGTTTTTCAGAAACCTATCCTACATTGCCACTGCATGTTCCCTGACCTCCCCATGCTGACCACCCCGCCGTGCTTTTCTCCATCCTACATTGCCACTCACTGCCTATCCTAATTCAGAGCTTCCGATTCACACACCACGTGATGTTTTTATCACTCCTACTAGTGAATGTAATGTGACACACACCCATACAATGCGCACCACCCCGTGATGTTTTTCTCACTCCTACTAGTGAATGTAATGTAACACACACCCATACAATGCGCACCACCCCGCGATGTTTTTCAGAAACCTATCCTCCATTGCCACTGCATGTTCCCTGACCTCCCCATGCTGACCAGCCGCGATGCTTTTCTCCATCCTACATTGCCACTCACTGCCTATCCTAATTCAGACCCTGCGATTCACACCATCCCGTGATGTTTTTCTCACTCCTACTAGTGAATGTAATGTAACACACACCCATACAATGCGCACCACCCCGTGATGTTTTTCTCACTCCTACTAGTGAATGTAATGTAACACACACCCATACAATGCGCACCACCCCGCGATGTTTTTCAGAAAGCTATCCTACATTGCCACTGCATGTTACCTGACCTCCACATGCTGACCACCCCTCGGTGCTTTTCTCCATCCTACATTGCCACTCACTGCCTATCCTAATTCAGACCCTCCGATTCACACCACCCCGTGATGTTTTTCTCACTCCTACTAGTGAATGTAATGTAACACACACCCATACAATGCGCACCGCCTGGCGATGTTTTTAAGAAACCTATCCTACATTGCCACTGCATGTTCCCTGACCTCCTCATGCTGATGACCCCGCGGTGCTTTTCTCCATCCTACATTGCCACTCACTGCCTATCCTAATTCAGACCTTCCGATTCACACCACCCCGTGATGTTTTTCTCACTCCTACTAGTGAATGTAATGTAACACACACCCATACAATGCGCACCACCCCGTGATGTTATTCTCACTCCTACTAGTGAATGTAATGTAACACACACCCATACAATGCGCACCACCCCGCGATGCTTTTCAGAAACCTATCCTACTTTGCCACTGCATGTTCCCTGACCTCCCATGCTGACCACCCCGCGGTGCTTTTCTCCATCCTACATTTCCACTCACTGACTATTCTTATTCAGACCCTCCGATTCACACCATGCCGTGATGTTTTTCTCACTCCTACTAGTGAATGTAATGTAACACACACCCATACAATGCGCACCACCCCGTGCTGTTTTCTCACTCCTTCTAGTGAATGTAATGTAACACACACCCATACAATGCGCACCACCCTGCGATGTTTTTCAGAAACCTATCCTACATTGCCACTGCATGTTCCCTGAACTCCCCATGTTGACCACCCCGCGGTGCTTTTCTCCATCCTACATTGCCACTCACTGCCTATCCTAATTCAGACCCTCCGATTCACACCTCCCCATGATGTTTTTCTCACTCCTACTAGTGAATGTAATGTAACACACATCCATACAATGCGCACCACCCCGTGATGTTTTTCTCACTCCTACAAGGAATGTAATGTAACACACTCCCATACAATGCGCACAACCCTCGATGTTTTTCAGAAACCTATCCTACATTGCCACTGCATGTTCCCTGACCTCCCCATGCTGACCACCCTGCGGTGCTTTTCTCCATCCTACATTGCTATTCACTGCCTATCCTAATTCAGACCCTCCGATTCACACCACACCGTGATGTTTTTCTCACTCCTACTAGTGAATGTAATGTAACACACACCCATACAATGCGCACCGCCTGGCGATGTTTTTAAGAAACCTATCCTACATTGCCACTGCATTTTCCCTGACCTCCCCATGCTGATGACCCCGCGGTGCTTTTCTCCATCCTACATTGCCACTCACTGCCTATCCTAATTCAGACCCTCCGATTCACACCACCCCGTGATGTTTTTCTCACTCCTACTAGTGAATGTAATGTAACACACACCCATACAATGCGCACCACCCCGTGATGTTATTCTCACTCCTACTAGTGAATGTAATGTAACACACACCCATACAATGCGCACCACCCCGCGATGTTTTTCAGAAACCTATCCTACTTTGCCACTGCATGTTCCCTGACCTCCCCATGCTGACCACCACGCGGTGCTTTTCTCCATCCTACATTGCCACTCACTGCCTATCCTAATTCAGACCCTCCGATTCACACCACCCCGTGATGTTTTTCTCACTCCTACTAGTGAATGTAATGTAACACACACCCATACAATGCGCACCACCCCGTGATGTTTTTCTCAATCCTACTAGTGAATGTAATGTAGCACACACCCATACAATGCGCACCAAGCCGCGATGTTTTTCTCAATCCCACTAGTGAATGTAATGTAACAAACACCCATACAATGCGCACCACCCCGCGATGTTTTTCAGAAACCTATCCTACGTTGCCACTGCATGTTCCCTGATCTCCCCATGCTGACCAGCCTGCGGTGCTTTTCTCCATCGTACATTGCCACTCACTGCCTATCCTAATTCAGACCCTCCGATTCACACCACCCCGTGATGTTTTTCTCACTCCTACTAGTGAGTGTAATGTAACACACACCCATACAATGCGCACCACCCAGTGATGTTTTTCAGAAACCTATCCTACATTGCCACTGCATGTTCCCTGACCTCCCCATGCTGACCACCCCGCCGTGCTTTTCTCCATCCTACATTGCCACTCACTGTGTATCCTAATTCAGACCTTCCGATTCACACCACCCCGTAAAGTTTTTCTCACTCCTACTAGTGAATGTAATGTAACACACACTCATACAATGTGCACCACCCCGTGATGTTTTTCTCACTCCTACTAGTGAATGTAATGTAACACACACCCATACAATGCGCACCACCCCGCGATGTTTTTCAGAAACCTATCCTACATTGCCACTGCATGTTCCCTGACCTCCCCATGCTGACCACCCCGCCGTGCTTTTCTCCATCCTACATTGCCACTCACTGCCTATCCTAATTCAGAGCTTCCGATTCACACACCACGTGATGTTTTTATCACTCCTACTAGTGAATGTAATGTGACACACACCCATACAATGCGCACCACCCCGTGATGTTTTTCTCACTCCTACTAGTGAATGTAATGTAACACACACCCATACAATGCGCACCACCCCGCGATGTTTTTCAGAAACCTATCCTCCATTGCCACTGCATGTTCCCTGACCTCCCCATGCTGACCAGCCGCGATGCTTTTCTCCATCCTACATTGCCACTCACTGCCTATCCTAATTCAGACCCTGCGATTCACACCATCCCGTGATGTTTTTCTCACTCCTACTAGTGAATGTAATGTAACACACACCCATACAATGCGCACCACCCCGTGATGTTTTTCTCACTCCTACTAGTGAATGTAATGTAACACACACCCATACAATGCGCACCACCCCGCGATGTTTTTCAGAAAGCTATCCTACATTGCCACTGCATGTTACCTGACCTCCACATGCTGACCACCCCTCGGTGCTTTTCTCCATCCTACATTGCCACTCACTGCCTATCCTAATTCAGACCCTCCGATTCACACCACCCCGTGATGTTTTTCTCACTCCTACTAGTGAATGTAATGTAACACACACCCATACAATGCGCACCGCCTGGCGATGTTTTTAAGAAACCTATCCTACATTGCCACTGCATGTTCCCTGACCTCCTCATGCTGATGACCCCGCGGTGCTTTTCTCCATCCTACATTGCCACTCACTGCCTATCCTAATTCAGACCTTCCGATTCACACCACCCCGTGATGTTTTTCTCACTCCTACTAGTGAATGTAATGTAACACACACCCATACAATGCGCACCACCCCGTGATGTTATTCTCACTCCTACTAGTGAATGTAATGTAACACACACCCATACAATGCGCACCACCCCGCGATGCTTTTCAGAAACCTATCCTACTTTGCCACTGCATGTTCCCTGACCTCCCATGCTGACCACCCCGCGGTGCTTTTCTCCATCCTACATTTCCACTCACTGACTATTCTTATTCAGACCCTCCGATTCACACCATGCCGTGATGTTTTTCTCACTCCTACTAGTGAATGTAATGTAACACACACCCATACAATGCGCACCACCCCGTGCTGTTTTCTCACTCCTTCTAGTGAATGTAATGTAACACACACCCATACAATGCGCACCACCCCGTGCTGTTTTCTCACTCCTTCTAGTGAATGTAATGTAACACACACCCATACAATGCGCACCACCCCGCGATGTTTTTCAGAAACCTATCCTACATTGCCACTGCATGTTCCCTGACCTCCCCATGCTGACCACCCCGCCGTGCTTTTCTCCATCCTACATTGCCACTCACTGCCTATCCTAATTCAGAGCTTCCGATTCACACACCACGTGATGTTTTTATCACTCCTACTAGTGAATGTAATGTGACACACACCCATACAATGCGCACCACCCCGTGATGTTTTTCTCACTCCTACTAGTGAATGTAATGTAACACACACCCATACAATGCGCACCACCCCGCGATGTTTTTCAGAAACCTATCCTCCATTGCCACTGCATGTTCCCTGACCTCCCCATGCTGACCAGCCGCGATGCTTTTCTCCATCCTACATTGCCACTCACTGCCTATCCTAATTCAGACCCTGCGATTCACACCATCCCGTGATGTTTTTCTCACTCCTACTAGTGAATGTAATGTAACACACACCCATACAATGCGCACCACCCCGTGATGTTTTTCTCACTCCTACTAGTGAATGTAATGTAACACACACCCATACAATGCGCACCACCCCGCGATGTTTTTCAGAAAGCTATCCTACATTGCCACTGCATGTTACCTGACCTCCACATGCTGACCACCCCTCGGTGCTTTTCTCCATCCTACATTGCCACTCACTGCCTATCCTAATTCAGACCCTCCGATTCACACCACCCCGTGATGTTTTTCTCACTCCTACTAGTGAATGTAATGTAACACACACCCATACAATGCGCACCGCCTGGCGATGTTTTTAAGAAACCTATCCTACATTGCCACTGCATGTTCCCTGACCTCCTCATGCTGATGACCCCGCGGTGCTTTTCTCCATCCTACATTGCCACTCACTGCCTATCCTAATTCAGACCTTCCGATTCACACCACCCCGTGATGTTTTTCTCACTCCTACTAGTGAATGTAATGTAACACACACCCATACAATGCGCACCACCCCGTGATGTTATTCTCACTCCTACTAGTGAATGTAATGTAACACACACCCATACAATGCGCACCACCCCGCGATGCTTTTAAGAAACCTATCCTACTTTGCCACTGCATGTTCCCTGACCTCCCATGCTGACCACCCCGCGGTGCTTTTCTCCATCCTACATTTCCACTCACTGACTATTCTTATTCAGACCCTCCGATTCACACCATGCCGTGATGTTTTTCTCACTCCTACTAGTGAATGTAATGTAACACACACCCATACAATGCGCACCACCCCGTGCTGTTTTCTCACTCCTTCTAGTGAATGTAATGTAACACACACCCATACAATGCGCACCACCCTGCGATGTTTTTCAGAAACCTATCCTACATTGCCACTGCATGTTCCCTGACCTCCCCATGCTGACAAGCCCGCGGTGCTTTTCTCCATCCTACATTGCCACTCACTGCCTATTATATTCAGACAATCCGATTCACACCACCCCGTGATGTTTTTCTGACTCCTATTAGTGAATGTAATGTAACACACACCCATACAATGCGCACCACCCCGTTATGTTTTTCTCACTCCTACTAGTGAATGTAATGTAACACACACCCATACAATGCGCACCACCCTGCGATGTTTTTCAGAAACCTATCCTACATTGCCACTGCATGTTCCCTGAACTCCCCATGCTGACCACCCCGTGGTGCTTTTCTCCATCCTACATTGCCACTCACTGCCTATCCTATGCCAGACCCTCCGATTCACACCACCCCATGATGTTTTCCTCACTCCTACTAGTGAATGTAATGTAACACACATCCATACAATGCGCACCACCCCGTGATGTTTTTCTCACTCCTACTAGTGAATGTAATGTAACACACCCCCATACAATGCGCACCACCCAGCGATGTTTTTCAGAAACCTATCCTACATTGCCACTGCATGTTACCTGACCTCCACATGCTGACCAGCCCACGGTGCTTTTCTCCATCGTACATTGCCCCTCACTGCCTATCCTAATTCAGACCCTCCGATTCACACCACCCCGTGATGTTTTTGTCACTCCAATTAGTGAATGTAATGTAGTACACACCCATACAATGAGCACCAACCCGTGATGTTTTCTCTCACTCCTACTAGTGAATGTAATGTAACACACACCCATAAAATGCGCACCACCCTGCGATGTTTTTCAGAAACCTATCCTACATTGCCACTGCATGTTCCCTGAACTCCCCATGTTGACCACCCCGCGGTGCTTTTCTCCATCCTACATTGCCACTCACTGCCTATCCTAATTCAGACCCTCCGATTCACACCTCCCCATGATGTTTTTCTCACTCCTACTAGTGAATGTAATGTAACACACATCCATACAATGCGCACCACCCCGTGATGTTTTCTCACTCCTACAAGAAATGTAATGTAACACACCCCCATACAATGCGCACAACCCGCGATGTTTTTCAGAAACCTATCCTACATTGCCACTGCATGTTCCCTGACCTCCCCATGCTGACCACCCCGCGGTGCTTTTCTCCATCCTACATTGCCATTCACTGCCTATCCTAATTCAGACCCTCCGATTCACACCACACCGTGATGTTTTTCTCACTCCTACTAGTGAATGTAATGTAACACACACCCATACAATGCGCACCGCCTGGCGATGATTTTAAGAAACCTATCCTACATTGCCACTGCATGTTCCCTGACCTCCCCATGCTGATGACCCCGCGGTGCTTTTCTCCATCCTACATTGCCACTCACTGCCTATCCTAATTCAGACCTTCCGATTCACACCACCCCTTGATGTTTTTCTCACTCCTACTAGTGAATGTAATGTAACACACACCCATCCAATGCGCACCACCCCGTGATATTATTCTCACTCCTGCTAGTGAATGTAATGTAACACACACCCATACAATGCGCACCACCCCGCGATGTTTTTCAGAAACCTATCCTACTTTGCCACTGCATGTTCCCTGACCTCCCCATGCTGACCACCACGCGGTGCTTTTCTCCATCCTACATTGCCACTCACTGCCTATCCTAATTCAGACCCTCCGATTCACACCACCCCGTGATGTTTTTCTCACTCCTACTAGTGAATGTAATGTAACACACACCCATACAATGCGCACCACCCCGTGATGTTTTTCTCAATCCTACTAGTGAATGTAATGTAGCACAGACCCATACAATGCGCACCAGGCCGCGATGTTTTTCTCACTCCCACTAGTGAATGTAATGTAACAAACACCCATACAATGCGCACCACCCCGCGATGTTTTTCAGAAACCTATCCTACGTTGCCACTGCATGTTCCCTGATCTCCCCATGCGGACCACCCTGCGGTGCTTTTCTCCATCCTACATTGCCACTCACTGCCTATCCTAATTCAGACCCTCCGATTCACTCCACCCCGTGATGTTTTTCTCACTCCTACTAGTGAGTGTAATGTAACACACACCCATACAATGCGCACCACCCAGTGATGTTTTTCAGAAACCTATCCTACATTGCCACTGCATGTTCCCTGACCTCCCCATGCTGACCACCCCGCCCTGCTTTTCTCCATCCTACATTGCCACTCACTGCCTATCCTAATTCAGAGCCTCCGATTCACACACCACGTGATGTTTTTATCACTCCTACTAGTGAATGTAATGTGACACACACCCATACAATGCGCACCAGCCCGTGCTGTTTTCTCACTCCTTCTAGTGAATGTAATGTAACACACACCCATAC
Source organism: Cavia porcellus (assembly GCF_034190915.1). Taxonomy (NCBI): domain Eukaryota; kingdom Metazoa; phylum Chordata; class Mammalia; order Rodentia; family Caviidae; genus Cavia; species Cavia porcellus. The sequence continues at coordinate 488,236 of NW_026947491.1, forward strand.
AATGCGCACCACCCTGCGATGTTTTTCAGAAACCTATCCTACATTGCCACTGCATGTTCCCTGACCTCCCCATGCTGACCACCCCGCGGTGCTTTTCTCCATCCTACATTGCCACTCACTGCCTATTATATTCAGACACTCCGATTCACACCACCCCGTGATGTTTTTCTCACTCCAATTAGTGAATGTAATGTAACACACACCCATACAATGCGCACCACCCCGTGATGTTTTTCTCACCCCTACTAGTGAATGTAATGTAACACACACCCATACAATGCGCACCACCCTGCGATGTTTTTCAGAAACCTATCCTACATTGCCACTGCATGTTCCCTGAACTCCCCATGCTGACCACCCCGCGGTGCTTTTCTCCATCCTACATTGCCACTCACTGCCTATCCTAATTCAGACCCTCCGATTCACACCACCCCATGATGTTTTTCTCACTCCTACTAGTGAATGTAATGTAACACACATCCATACAATGCGCACCACCCCGTGATGTTTTTCTCACTCCTACTAGTGAATGTAATGTAACACACCCCCATACAATGCGCACCACCCAGCGATGTTTTTCAGAGACCTATCCTACATTGCCACTGCATGTTACCTGACCTCCACATGCTGACCAGCCCACGGTGCTTTTCTCCATCCTACATTGCCCCTCACTGCCTATCCTAATTCAGACCCTCCGATTCACACCACCCCGTGATGTTTTTGTCACTCCAATTAGTGAATGTAATGTAACACACACCCATACAATGAGCACCACCCCGTGATGTTTTCTCTCACTCCTACTAGTGAATGTAATGTAACACACACCCATAAAATGCGCACCACCCTGCGATGTTTTTCAGAAACCTATCCTACATTGCCACTGCATGTTCCCTGAACTCCCCATGTTGACCACCCCGCGGTGCTTTTCTCCATCCTACATTGCCACTCACTGCCTATCCTAATTCAGACCCTCCGATTCACACCTCCCCATGATGTTTTTCTCACTCCTACTAGTGAATGTAATGTAACACACATCCATACAATGCGCACCACCCCGTGATGTTTTTCTCACTCCTACAAGGAATGTAATGTAACACACTCCCATACAATGCGCACAACCCTCGATGTTTTTCAGAAACCTATCCTACATTGCCACTGCATGTTCCCTGACCTCCCCATGCTGACCACCCCGCGGTGCTTTTCTCCATCCTACATTGCTATTCACTGCCTATCCTAATTCAGACCCTCCGATTCACACCACACCGTGATGTTTTTCTCACTCCTACTAGTGAATGTAATGTAACACACACCCATACAATGCGCACCGCCTGGCGATGTTTTTAAGAAACCTATCCTACATTGCCACTGCATTTTCCCTGACCTCCCCATGCTGATGACCCCGCGGTGCTTTTCTCCATCCTACATTGCCACTCACTGCCTATCCTAATTCAGACCCTCCGATTCACACCACCCCGTGATGTTTTTCTCACTCCTACTAGTGAATGTAATGTAACACACACCCATACAATGCGCACCACCCCGTGATGTTATTCTCACTCCTACTAGTGAATGTAATGTAACACACACCCATACAATGCGCACCACCCCGCGATGTTTTTCAGAAACCTATCCTACTTTGCCACTGCATGTTCCCTGACCTCCCCATGCTGACCACCACGCGGTGCTTTTCTCCATCCTACATTGCCACTCACTGCCTATCCTAATTCAGACCCTCCGATTCACACCACCCCGTGATGTTTTTCTCACTCCTACTAGTGAATGTAATGTAACACACACCCATACAATGCGCACCACCCAGCGATGTTTTTCAGAAACCTATCCTACATTGCCACTGCATGTTACCTGACCTCCACATGCTGACCAGCCCACGGTGCTTTTCTCCATCGTACATTGCCCCTCACTGCCTATCCTAATTCAGACCCTCCGATTCACACCACCCCGTGATGTTTTTGTCACTCCAATTAGTGAATGTAATGTAGTACACACCCATACAATGAGCACCAACCCGTGATGTTTTCTCTCACTCCTACTAGTGAATGTAATGTAACACACACCCATACAATGCGCACCAACCCGCGATGTTTTTCAGAAACCTATCCTACGTTGCCACTGCATGTTCCCTGATCTCCCCATGCTGACCAGCCTGCGGTGCTTTTCTCCATCGTACATTGCCACTCACTGCCTATCCTAATTCAGACCCTCCGATTCACACCACCCCGTGATGTTTTTCTCACTCCTACTAGTGAGTGTAATGTAACACACACCCATACAATGCGCACCACCCAGTGATGTTTTTCAGAAACCTATCCTACATTGCCACTGCATGTTCCCTGACCTCCCCATGCTGACCACCCCGCCGTGCTTTTCTCCATCCTACATTGCCACTCACTGTGTATCCTAATTCAGACCTTCCGATTCACACCACCCCGTAAAGTTTTTCTCACTCCTACTAGTGAATGTAATGTAACACACACTCATACAATGTGCACCACCCCGTGATGTTTTTCTCACTCCTACTAGTGAATGTAATGTAACACACACCCATACAATGCGCACCACCCCGCGATGTTTTTCAGAAACCTATCCTACATTGCCACTGCATGTTCCCTGACCTCCCCATGCTGACCACCCCGCCGTGCTTTTCTCCATCCTACATTGCCACTCACTGCCTATCCTAATTCAGAGCTTCCGATTCACACACCACGTGATGTTTTTATCACTCCTACTAGTGAATGTAATGTGACACACACCCATACAATGCGCACCACCCCGTGATGTTTTTCTCACTCCTACTAGTGAATGTAATGTAACACACACCCATACAATGCGCACCACCCCGCGATGTTTTTCAGAAACCTATCCTCCATTGCCACTGCATGTTCCCTGACCTCCCCATGCTGACCAGCCGCGATGCTTTTCTCCATCCTACATTGCCACTCACTGCCTATCCTAATTCAGACCCTGCGATTCACACCATCCCGTGATGTTTTTCTCACTCCTACTAGTGAATGTAATGTAACACACACCCATACAATGCGCACCACCCCGTGATGTTTTTCTCACTCCTACTAGTGAATGTAATGTAACACACACCCATACAATGCGCACCACCCCGCGATGTTTTTCAGAAAGCTATCCTACATTGCCACTGCATGTTACCTGACCTCCACATGCTGACCACCCCTCGGTGCTTTTCTCCATCCTACATTGCCACTCACTGCCTATCCTAATTCAGACCCTCCGATTCACACCACCCCGTGATGTTTTTCTCACTCCTACTAGTGAATGTAATGTAACACACACCCATACAATGCGCACCGCCTGGCGATGTTTTTAAGAAACCTATCCTACATTGCCACTGCATGTTCCCTGACCTCCTCATGCTGATGACCCCGCGGTGCTTTTCTCCATCCTACATTGCCACTCACTGCCTATCCTAATTCAGACCTTCCGATTCACACCACCCCGTGATGTTTTTCTCACTCCTACTAGTGAATGTAATGTAACACACACCCATACAATGCGCACCACCCCGTGATGTTATTCTCACTCCTACTAGTGAATGTAATGTAACACACACCCATACAATGCGCACCACCCCGCGATGCTTTTCAGAAACCTATCCTACTTTGCCACTGCATGTTCCCTGACCTCCCATGCTGACCACCCCGCGGTGCTTTTCTCCATCCTACATTTCCACTCACTGACTATTCTTATTCAGACCCTCCGATTCACACCATGCCGTGATGTTTTTCTCACTCCTACTAGTGAATGTAATGTAACACACACCCATACAATGCGCACCACCCCGTGCTGTTTTCTCACTCCTTCTAGTGAATGTAATGTAACACACACCCATACAATGCGCACCACCCTGCGATGTTTTTCAGAAACCTATCCTACATTGCCACTGCATGTTCCCTGACCTCCCCATGCTGACAAGCCCGCGGTGCTTTTCTCCATCCTACATTGCCACTCACTGCCTATTATATTCAGACAATCCGATTCACACCACCCCGTGATGTTTTTCTGACTCCTATTAGTGAATGTAATGTAACACACACCCATACAATGCGCACCACCCCGTTATGTTTTTCTCACTCCTACTAGTGAATGTAATGTAACACACACCCATACAATGCGCACCACCCTGCGATGTTTTTCAGAAACCTATCCTACATTGCCACTGCATGTTCCCTGAACTCCCCATGCTGACCACCCCGCGGTGCTTTTCTCCATCCTACATTGCCACTCACTGCCTATCCTATGCCAAACCCTCCGATTCACACCACCCCATGATGTTTTCCTCACTCCTACTAGTGAATGTAATGTAACACACATCCATACAATGCGCACCATCCCGTGATGTTTTTCTCACTCCTACTAGTGAATGTAATGTAACACACCCCCATACAATGCGCACCACCCAGCGATGTTTTTCAGAAACCTATCCTACATTGCCACTGCATGTTACCTGACCTCCACATGCTGACCAGCCCACGGTGCTTTTCTCCATCGTACATTGCCCCTCACTGCCTATCCTAATTCAGACCCTCCGATTCACACCACCCCGTGATGTTTTTGTCACTCCAATTAGTGAATGTAATGTAGTACACACCCATACAATGAGCACCAACCCGTGATGTTTTCTCTCACTCCTACTAGTGAATGTAATGTAACACACACCCATAAAATGCGCACCACCCTGCGATGTTTTTCAGAAACCTATCCTACATTGCCACTGCATGTTCCCTGAACTCCCCATGTTGACCACCCCGCGGTGCTTTTCTCCATCCTACATTGCCACTCACTGCCTATCCTAATTCAGACCCTCCGATTCACACCTCCCCATGATGTTTTTCTCACTCCTACTAGTGAATGTAATGTAACACACATCCATACAATGCGCACCACCCCGTGATGTTTTCTCACTCCTACAAGGAATGTAATGTAACACACCCCCATACAATGCGCACAACCCGCGATGTTTTTCAGAAACCTATCCTACATTGCCACTGCATGTTCCCTGACCTCCCCATGCTGACCACCCCGCGGTGCTTTTCTCCATCCTACATTGCCATTCACTGCCTATCCTAATTCAGACCCTCCGATTCACACCACACCGTGATGTTTTTCTCACTCCTACTAGTGAATGTAATGTAACACACACCCATACAATGCGCACCGCCTGGCGATGATTTTAAGAAACCTATCCTATATTGCCACTGCATGTTCCCTGACCTCCCCATGCTGATGACCCCGCGGTGCTTTTCTCCATCCTACATTGCCACTCACTGCCTATCCTAATTCAGACCTTCCGATTCACACCACCCCTTGATGTTTTTCTCACTCCTACTAGTGAATGTAATGTAACACACACCCATCCAATGCGCACCACCCCGTGATATTATTCTCACTCCTACTAGTGAATGTAATGTAACACACACCCATACAATGCGCACCACCCCGCGATGTTTTTCAGAAACCTATCCTACTTTGCCACTGCATGTTCCCTGACCTCCCCATGCTGACCACCACGCGGTGCTTTTCTCCATCCTACATTGCCACTCACTGCCTATCCTAATTCAGACCCTCCGATTCACACCACCCCGTGATGTTTTTCTCACTCCTACTAGTGAATGTAATGTAACACACACCCATACAATGCGCACCACCCCGTGATGTTTTTCTCAATCCTACTAGTAAATGTAATGTAGCACAGACCCATACAATGCGCACCAGGCCGCGATGTTTTTCTCACTCCCACTAGTGAATGTAATGTAACAAACACCCATACAATGCGCACCACCCCGCGATGTTTTTCAGAAACCTATCCTACGTTGCCACTGCATGTTCCCTGATCTCCCCATGCGGACCACCCTGCGGTGCTTTTCTCCATCCTACATTGCCACTCACTGCCTATCCTAATTCAGACCCTCCGATTCACTCCACCCCGTGATGTTTTTCTCACTCCTACTAGTGAGTGTAATGTAACACACACCCAAACAATGCGCACCACCCAGTGATGTTTTTCAGAAACCTATCCTACATTGCCACTGCATGTTCCCTGACCTCCCCATGCTGACCACCCCGCCCTGCTTTTCTCCATCCTACATTGCCACTCACTGCCTATCCTAATTCAGAGCCTCCGATTCACACACCACGTGATGTTTTTATCACTCCTACTAGTGAATGTAATGTGACACACACCCATACAATGCGCACCACCCCGTGATGTTTTTCTCACTCCTACTAGTGAATGTAATGTAACACACACCCATACAATGCGCACCACCCCGCGATGTTTTTCAGAAACCTATCCTCCATTGCCACTGCTTGTTCCCTGACCTCCCCATGCTGACCAGCCCGCGATGCTTTTCTCCATCCTACATTGCCACTCACTGCCTATCCTAATTCAGACCCTGCGATTCACACCATCCCGTGATGTTTTTCTCACTCCTACTAGTGAATGTAATGTAACACACACCCATTCAATGCGCACCACCCCGTGATGTTTTTCTCACTCCTACTAGTGAATGTAATGTAACACACACCCATACAATGCGCACCGCCTGGCGATGTTTTTAAGAAACCTATCCTACATTGCCACTGCATGTTCCCTGACCTCCCCATGCTGATGACCCCGCGGTGCTTTTCTCCATCCTACATTGCAAATCACGGCCTATCCTAATTCAGACCTTCCGATTCACACCACCCCGTGATGTTTTTCTCACTCCTACTAGTGAATGTAATGTAACACACACCCATACAATGCGCACCACCCCGTGATGTTATTTTCACTCCTACTAGTGAATGTAATGTAACACACACCCATACAATGCGCACCACCCCGCGATGTTTTTCAGAAACCTATCCTACTTTGCCACTGCATGTTCCCTGACCTCCCCATGCTGACCACCACGCGGTGCTTTTCTCCATCCTACATTGCCACTCACTGCCTATCCTAATTCAGACCCTCCGATTCACACCACCCCGTGATGTTTTTCTCACTCCTACTAGTGAATGTAATGTAACACACACCCATACAATGCACACCACCCCGTGATGTTTTTCTCAATCCTACTAGTGTATGTAATGTAACACACACCCATACAATGCGCCCCACCCCGCGATGTTATTCAGCAACATTTCCTACATTGCCACTGCATGTTCACTGACCTCCCCATGCTGACCACCCCGCTGTGCTTTTCTCCATCCTACATTGCCACTCACTGCCTATCCTAATTCAGACCCTCCGATTCACACCACCCCGTGATGTTTTTCTCACTCCTACTAGTGAATGTAACGTAAGACACACCCAGAAAATGCGCACCACCCCTTGATGTTTTTCTCACTCCTACTAGTGAATGTAATGTAACACACACCCATAGAATCCGCACGACCCCGCGATGTTTTTCAGAAACCTATCCTACATTGCCACTGCATGTTCCCTGACCTCCCATGCTGACCACCCCGCGGTGCTTTTCTCCATCCTACATTGCCACTCACTGCCTATTCTAATTCAGACCCTCCGATTCACACCACCCCGTGATGTTTTTCTCACTCCTAATAGTGAATGTAATGTAACACACACCCATACAATGCGCACCACCCCGTGCTGTTTTTCTCACTCCTTCTAGTGAATGTAATGTAACACACACCCATACAATGCGCACCACCCTGCGATGTTTTTCAGAAACCTATCCTACATTGCCACTGCATGTTCCCTGACCTCCCCATGCTGACCACCCCGCGGTGCTTTTCTCCATCCTACATTGCCACTCACTGCCTATTATATTCAGACAGTCCGATTCACACCACCCCGTGATGTTTTTCTCACTCCTATTAGTGAATGAAATGTAACACACACCCATACAATGCGCACCACCCCGTGATGTTTTTCTCACTCCTACTAGTGAATGTAATGTAACACACACCCATACAATGCGCACCACCCTGCGATGTTTTTCAGAAACCTATCCTACATTGCCACTGCATGTTCCCTGAACTCCCCATGCTGACCACCCCGCGGTGCTTTTCTCCATCCTACATGGCCACTCACTGCCTATCCTAATTCAGACCCTCCGATTCACACCACCCCATGATGTTTTTCTCACTCCTACTAGTGAATGTAATGTAACACACATCCATACAATGCGCACCACCCCGTGATGTTTTTCTCACTCCTACTAGTGAATGTAATGTAACACACCCCCATACAATGCGCACCACCCCGCGATGTTTTTCAGAAACCTATCCTACATTGCCACTGCATGTTACCTGACCTCCACATGCTGACCAGCCCACGGTGCTTTTCTCCATCCTACATTGCCCCTCACTGCCTATCCGAATTCAGACCCTCCGATTCACACCACCCCGTGATGTTTTTGTCACTCCAATTAGTGAATGTAATGTAACACACATCCATACAATGCGCACCACCCCGTGATGTTTTTCTCACTCCTACAAGGAATGTAATGTAACACACCCCCATACAATGCGCACAACCCGCGATGTTTTTCAGAAACCTATCCTACATTGCCACTGCATGTTCCCTGACCTCCCCATGCTGACCACCCCGCGGTGCTTTTCTCCATCCTACATTGCCATTCACTGCCTATCCTAATTCAGACCCTCCGATTCACACCACACCGTGATGTTTTTCTCACTCCTACTAGTGAATGTAATGTAACACACACCCATACAATGCGCACCGCCTGGCGATGATTTTAAGAAACCTATCCTACATTGCCACTGCATGTTCCCTGACCTCCCCATGCTGACCACCCCGCGGTGCTTTTCTCCATCCTACATTGCCACTCACTGCCTATCCTAATTCAGACCTTCCGATTCACACCACCCCGTGATGTTTTTCTCACTCCTACTAGTGAATGTAATGTAACACACACCCATACAATGCGCACCACCCCGTGATTTTATTCTCACTCCTACTAGTGAATGTAATGTAACACACACCCATACAATGCGCACCACCCCGCGATGTTTTTCAGAAACCTATCCTACTTTGCCACTGCATGTTCCCTGACCTCCCCATGCTGACCACCACGCGGTGCTTTTCTCCATCCTACATTGCCACTCACTGCCTATCCTAATTCAGACCCTCCGATTCACACCACCCCGTGATGTTTTTCTCACTCCTAGTAGTGAATGTAATGTAACACACACCCATACAATGCGCACCACCCCGTGATGTTTTTCTCAATCCTACTAGTGAATGTAATGTAACACACACCCATACAATGCGCACCAAGCCGCGATGTTTTTCTCACTCCCACTAGTGAATGTAATGTAACAAACACCCATACAATGCGCACCACCCCGCGATGTTTTTCAGAAACCTATCCTACGTTGCCACTGCATGTTCCCTGATCTCCCCATGCTGACCACCCTGCGGTGCTTTTCTCCATCCTACATTGCCACTCACTGCCTATCCTAATTCAGACCCTCCGATTCACACCACCCCGTGATGTTTTTCTCACTCCTACTAGTGAGTGTAATGTAACACACACCCATACAATGCGCACCACCCAGTGATGTTTTTCAGAAACCTATCCTACATTGCCACTGCATGTTCCCTGACCTCCCCATGTTGACCACCCCGCCGTGCTTTTCTCCATCCTACATTGCCACTCACTGCCTATCCTAATTCAGACCTTCCGATTCACACCACCCCGTAAAGTTTTTCTCACTCCTACTAGTGAATGTAACGTAACACACACCCAGAAAATGCGCACCACCCTGCGATGTTTTTCAGAAACCTATCCTACATTGCCACTGCATGTTCCCTGGACTCCCCATGTTGACCACCCCGCAGTGCTTTTCTCCATCCTACATTGCCACTCACTGCCTATCCTAATTCAGACCCTCCGATTCACACCTCCCCATGATGTTTTTCTCACTCCTACTAGTGAATGTAATGTAACACACACTCATACAATGTGCACCACCCCGTGATGTTTTTCTCACTCCTACTAGTGAATGTAATGTAACACACACCCATACAATGCGCACCACCCCGCGATGTTTTTCAGAAACCTATCCTACATTGCCACTGCATGTTCCCTGACCTCCCCATGCTGACCACCCCGCCGTGCTTTTCTCCATCCTACATTGCCACTCACTGCCTATCCTAATTCAGAGCCTCCGATTCACACACCATGTGATGTTTTTATCACTCCTACTAGTGAATGTAATGTGACACACACCCATACAATGCGCACCACCCCATGATGTTTTTCTCACTCCTACTAGTGAATGTAATGTAACACACACCCATACAATGCGCACCACCCCGCGATGTTTTTCAGAAACCTATCCTCCATTGCCACTGCTTGTTCCCTGACCTCCCCATGCTGACCAGCCCGCGATGCTTTTCTCCATCCTACATTGCCACTCACTGCCTATCCTAATTCAGACCCTGCGATTCACACCACCCCGTGATGTTTTTCTCACTCCTACTAGTGAATGTAATGTAACACACACCCATACAATGCGCACCACCCCGTGATGTTTTTCTCACTCCTACTAGTGAATGTAATGTAACACACACCCATACAATGCGCACCACCCCGCGATGTTTTTCAGAAAGCTATCCTACATTGCCACTGCATGTTACCTGACCTCCACATGCTGACCACCCCACGGTGCTTTTCTCCATCCTACATTGCGACTCACTGCCTATCCTAATTCAGACCCTCCGATTCACACCACCCCGTGATGTTTTTGTCACTCCTATTAGTGAATGTAATGTAACACACACCCATACAATGCACACCACCTCGTAATGTTTTCTCTCACTCCTACTAGTGAATGTAATGTAACATACACCCATAAAATGCGCACCACCCTGCGATGTTTTTCAGAAACCTATCCTACATTGCCACTGCATGTTCCCTGAACTCCCCATGTTGACCACCCCGCGGTGCTTTTCTCCATCCTACATTGCCACTCACTGCCTATCCTAATTCAGACCCTCCGATTCACACCACCCCATGATGTTTTTCTCACTCCTACTAGTGAATGTAATGTAACACACATCCATACAATGCGCACCACCCCGTGATGTTTTTCTCACTCCTACAAGGAATGTAATGTAACACACCCCCATACAATGCGCACAACCCGCGATGTTTTTCAGAAACCTATCCTACATTGCCACTGCATGTTCCCTGACCTCCCCATGCTGACCACCCCGCGGTGCTTTTCTCCATCCTACATTGCCATTCACTGCCTATCCTAATTCAGACCCTCCGATTCACACCACACCGTGAGGTTTTTCTCACTCCTACTAGTGAATGTAATGTAACACACACCCATACAATGCGCACCGCCTGGCGATGTTTTTAAGAAACCTATCCTACATTGCCACTGCATGTTCCCTGACCTCCCCATGCTGATGACCCCGCGGTGCTTTTCTCCATCCTACATTGCCACTCACTGCCTATCTTAATTCAGACCTTCCGATTCACACCACCCCGTGATGTTTTTCTCACTCCTACTAGTGAATGTAATGTAACACACACCCATACAATGCGCACCACCCCGTGATGTTATTCTCACTCCTACTAGTGAATGTAATGTAACACACAACCATACAATGCGCACCACCCCGCGATGTTTTTCAGAAACCTATCTTACTTTGCCACTGCATGTTCCCTGACCTCCCCATGCTGACCACCACGCGGTGCTTTTCTCCATCCTACATTGCCACTCACTGCCTATCCTAATTCAGACCCTCCGATTCACACCACCCCGTGATGTTTTTCTCACTCCTACTAGTGAATGTAATGTAACACACACCCATACAATGCACACCACCCCGTGATGTTTTTCTCAATCCTACTAGTGAATGTAATGTAACACACACCCATACAATGCGCCCCACCCCGCGATGTTTTTCAGCAACCTTTCCTACATTGCCACTGCATGTTCACTGACCACCCCATGATGACCACCCCGCTGTGCTTTTCTCCATCCTACATTGCCACTCACTGCCTATCCTAACTCAGACCCTCAGACTCACACCACCCCGTGATGTTTTTCTCACTCCTACTAGTGAATGTAATGTAACACACACCCATACAATGCGCACCACCCCGTGATGTTTTTCTCACTCCTACTAGTGAATGTAATGTAACACACACCCATAGAATCTGCACGACCCCGCGATGTTTTTCAGAAACCTATCCTACATTGCCACTGCATGTTCCCTAACCTCCCATGCTGACCACCCCGCGGTGCTTTTCTCCATCCTACATTGCCACTCACTGCCTATTCTAATTCAGACCCTCCGATTCACACCACCCCGTGATGTTTTTCTCACTCCTACTAGTGAATGTAATGTAACACACACCCATACAATGCGCACCACCCCGTGCTGTTTTTCTCACTCCTTCTAGTGAATGTAATGTAACACACACCCATACAATGCGCACCACCCCGCGATGTTTTTCAGAAACCTATCCTACATTGCCATTGCATGTTCCCTGACCTCCCCATGCTGACCACCCCGCGGTGCTTTTCTCCATCCTACATTGCCACTCACTGCCTATTATATTCAGACAGTCTGATTCACACCACCCCGTGATGTTTTTCTCACTCCTATTAGTGAATGAAATGTAACACACACCCATACAATGCGCACCACCCCGTGATGTTTTTCTCAATCCTACTAGTGAATGTAATGTAACACACACCCATACAATGCGCACCACCCTGCGATGTTTTTTAGAAACCTATCCTACATTGCCACTGCATGTTCCCTGAACTCCCCATGCTGACCACCCCGCGGTGCTTTTCTCCATCCTACATTGCCACTCACTGCCTATCCTAATTCAGACCCTCCGATTCACACCACCCCATGATGTTTTTCTCACTCCTACTAGTGAATGTAATGTAACACACATCCATACAATGCGCACCACCCCGTGATGTTTTTCTCACTCCTACTAGTGAATGTAATGTAACACACCCCCATACAATGCGCACCACCCCGCGATGTTTTTCAGAAACCTATCCTGCATTGCCACTGCATGTTACCTGACCTCCACATGCTGACCACCCCACGGTGCTTTTCTCCATCCTACATTGCCACTCACTGCCTATCCTAATTCAGACCCTCCGATTCACACCACCCCGTGATGTTTTTGTCACTCCTATTAGTGAATGTAATGTAACACACACCCATACAATGCGCACCACCCCGTGATGTTTTCTCTCACTCCTACTAGTGAATGTAATGTAACATACACCCATAAAATGCGCACCACCCTGCGATGTTTTTCAGAAACCTATCCTACATTGCCACTGAATGTTCCCTGAACTCCCCATGCTGACCACCCCGTGGTGCTTTTCTCCATCCTACATTGCCACTCACTGCCTATCCTAATTCAGACCCTCCGATTCACACCACCCCATGATGTTTTTCCCACTCCTACTAGTGAATGTAATGTAACACACATCCATACAATGCGCACCACCCCGTGATGTTTTTCTCACTCCTACAAGGAATGTAATGTAACACACCCCCATACAATGCGGACAACCCGCGATGTTTTTCAGAAACCTATCCTACATTGCCACTGCATGTTCAGTGACCTCCCCATGCTGCCCACCCCGCTGTGCTTTTCTCCATCCTACATTGCCATTCACTGCCTATCCTAATTCAGACCCTCCGATTCACACCACACTGTGATGTTTTTCTCACTCCTACTAGTGAATGTAATGTAACACACACCCATACAATGCGCACCGCCTGGCGATGTTTTTAAGAAACCTATCCTACATTGCCACTGCATGTTCCCTGACCTCCCCATGCTGATGACCCCGCGGTGCTTTTCTCCATCCTACATTGCCACTCACTGCCTATCCTAATTCAGACCTTCCGATTCACACCACCCCGTGATGTTATTCTCACTCCTACTAGTGAATGTAATGTAACACACACCCATACAATGCGCACCACCCCGTGATGTTATTCTCACTCCTACTAGTGAATGTAATGTAACACACACCCATACAATGCGCACCACCCCGCGATGTTTTTCAGAAACCTATCGTACTTTGCCACTGCATGTTCCCTGACCTCCCCATGCTGACCACCACGCGGTGCTTTTCTCCATCCTACATTGCCACTCACTGCCTATCCTAATTCAGACCCTCCGATTCACACCACCCCGTGATGTTTTTCTCACTCCTACTAGTGAATGTAATGTAACACACTCCCATACAATGCGCACCACCCCGTGATGTTTTTCTCAATCCTACTAGTGAATGTAATGTAACACACACCCATACAATGCGCACCAAGCCCCGATGTTTTTCTCACTCCCACTAGTGAATGTAATGTAACAAACACCCATACAATGCGCACCACCCCGCGATGTTTTTCAGAAACCTATCCTACGTTGCCACTGCATGTTCCCTGATCTCCCCATGCTGACCACCCTGCGGTGCTTTTCTCCATCCTACATTGCCACTCACTGCCTATCCTAATTCAGACCCTCCGATTCACACCACCCCGTGATGTTTTTCTCACTCCTACTAGTGAGTGTAATGTAACACACACCCATACAATGCGCACCACCCAGTGATGTTTTTCAGAAACCTATCCTACATTGCCACGGCATGTTCCCTGACCTCCCCATGCTGACCACCCCGCCGTGCTTTTCTCCATCCTACATTGCCACTCACTGCCTATCCTAATTCAGACCCTCCGATTCACACCACCCCGTGATGTTTTTCTCACTCCTATTAGTGAATGAAATGTAACACACACCCATACAATGCGCACCACCCCGTGATGTTTTTCTCACTCCTACTAGTGAATGTAATGTAACACACACCCATACAATGCGCACCACCCTGCGATGTTTTTTAGAAACCTATCCTACATTGCCACTGCATGTTCCCTGAACTCCCCATGCTGACCACCCCGCGGTGCTTTTCTCCATCCTACATTGCCACTCACTGCCTATCCTAATTCAGACCCTCCGATTCACACCACCCCATGATGTTTTTCTCACTCCTACTAGTGAATGTAATGTAACACACATCCATACAATGCGCACCACCCCGTGATGTTTTTCTCACTCCTACTAGTGAATGTAATGTAACACACCCCCATACAATGCGCACCACCCCGCGATGTTTTTCAGAAACCTATCCTGCATTGCCACTGCATGTTACCTGACCTCCACATGCTGACCACCCCACGGTGCTTTTCTCCATCCTACATTGCCACTCACTGCCTATCCTAATTCAGACCCTCCGATTCACACCACCCCGTGATGTTTTTGTCACTCCTATTAGTGAATGTAATGTAACACACACCCATACAATGCGCACCACCCCGTGATGTTTTCTCTCACTCCTACTAGTGAATGTAATGTAACATACACCCATAAAATGCGCACCACCCTGCGATGTTTTTCAGAAACCTATCCTACATTGCCACTGCATGTTCCCTGAACTCCCCATGCTGACCACCCCGTGGTGCTTTTCTCCATCCTACATTGCCACTCACTGCCTATCCTAATTCAGACCCTCCGATTCACACCACCCCATGATGTTTTTCCCACTCCTACTAGTGAATGTAATGTAACACACATCCATACAATGCGCACCACCCCGTGATGTTTTTCTCACTCCTACAAGGAATGTAATGTAACACACCCCCATACAATGCGGACAACCCGCGATGTTTTTCAGAAACCTATCCTACATTGCCACTGCATGTTCAGTGACCTCCCCATGCTGCCCACCCCGCTGTGCTTTTCTCCATCCTACATTGCCATTCACTGCCTATCCTAATTCAGACCCTCCGATTCACACCACACTGTGATGTTTTTCTCACTCCTACTAGTGAATGTAATGTAACACACACCCATACAATGCGCACCGCCTGGCGATGTTTTTAAGAAACCTATCCTACATTGCCACTGCATGTTCCCTGACCTCCCCATGCTGATGACCCCGCGGTGCTTTTCTCCATCCTACATTGCCACTCACTGCCTATCCTAATTCAGACCTTCCGATTCACACCACCCCGTGATGTTATTCTCACTCCTACTAGTGAATGTAATGTAACACACACCCATACAATGCGCACCACCCCGTGATGTTATTCTCACTCCTACTAGTGAATGTAATGTAACACACACCCATACAATGCGCACCACCCCGCGATGTTTTTCAGAAACCTATCGTACTTTGCCACTGCATGTTCCCTGACCTCCCCATGCTGACCACCACGCGGTGCTTTTCTCCATCCTACATTGCCACTCACTGCCTATCCTAATTCAGACCCTCCGATTCACACCACCCCGTGATGTTTTTCTCACTCCTACTAGTGAATGTAATGTAACACACTCCCATACAATGCGCACCACCCCGTGATGTTTTTCTCAATCCTACTAGTGAATGTAATGTAACACACACCCATACAATGCGCACCAAGCCCCGATGTTTTTCTCACTCCCACTAGTGAATGTAATGTAACAAACACCCATACAATGCGCACCACCCCGCGATGTTTTTCAGAAACCTATCCTACGTTGCCACTGCATGTTCCCTGATCTCCCCATGCTGACCACCCTGCGGTGCTTTTCTCCATCCTACATTGCCACTCACTGCCTATCCTAATTCAGACCCTCCGATTCACACCACCCCGTGATGTTTTTCTCACTCCTACTAGTGAGTGTAATGTAACACACACCCATACAATGCGCACCACCCAGTGATGTTTTTCAGAAACCTATCCTACGTTGCCACTGCATGTTCCCTGATCTCCCCATGCTGACCACCCCGCCGTGCTTTTCTCCATCCTACATTGCCACTCACTGCCTATCCTAATTCAAAGCCTCTGATTCACACACCACGTGATGTTTTTATCACTCCTACTAGTGAATGTAATGTGACACACACCCATACAATGCGCACCACCCCGTGATGTTTTTCTCACTCCTACTAGTGAATGTAATGTAAGACACACACATACAATGCGCACCCCCCGGCGATGTTTTTCAGAAACCTATCCTACATTGCCACTGCATGTTCCCTGACCTCCCCATGCTGACGACCCCGCGGTGCTTTTCTCCATCCTACATTGCCACTCACTGCCTATACTAATTCAGACCTTCCTATTCACACCACCACGTGATGTTTTTCTCACTCCTACTGTTGAATGTAATGTAACACACACCCATACAATGCGCACCACCCCGTGATGTTTTTCTCACTCCTACTAGTGAATGTAATGTAACACACACCCATACAATGCGCACCACCTCGCGATGTTTTTCTCACTCCCACTAGTGAATGTAATGTAACAAACACCCATACAATGTGCACCACCCCGCGATGTTTTTCAGAAACGTATCCTACATTGCCACTGCATGTTCCCTGATCTCCCCATGCTGACCATCCTGCGGTGGTTTTCTCCATCCTACATTGCCACTCACTGCCTATCCTAATTCAGACACTCCGATTCACACCACCCCGTGATGTATTTCTCACTCCTACTAGTGAATGTAATGTAACACACACCCATACAATGTGCACCACCCCGTGTTTTTCTCACTCCTACTAGTGAATGTAATGTAACACACACCCATACAATGCGCACCACCCCGTGATGTTTTTCAGAATCCTATCCTACATTGCCCCTGCATGTTCCCTGACCTCCCCATGCTGACCACCCCACGGTGCTTTTCTCTATCCTACATTGCCACTCACTGCCTATCCTAATTCAGACCCTCCGATTCACACCACCCCGTGATGTTTTTCTCACTCCTACTAGTGAATGTAATGTAACACACACCCATAAAATGCGCACCGCCTGGTGATGTTTTTAAGAAACCTATCCTACATTGCCACTGCATGTTCCCTGACCTCCCCATGCTGATGACCCCGCGGTGCTTTTCTCCATCCTACATTGCCACTCACTGCCTATCCTAATTCAGACCTTCCGATTCACACCACCCCGTGATGTTTTTCTCACTCCTACTAGTGAATGTAATGTAACACACACCCATACAATGCGCACCACCCCGTGATGTTATTCTCACTCCTACTAGTGAATGTAATGTAACACACACCCATACAATGCGCACCACCCCGCGATGTTTTTCAGAAACCTATCCTACTTTGCCACTGCATGTTCCCTGACCTCCCCATGCTGACCACCACGCGGTGCTTTTCTCCATCCTACATTGCCACTCACTGACTATCCTAATTCAGACCCTCCGATTCACACCACCCCGTGATGTTTTTCTCACTCCTACTAGTGAATGTAATGTAACACACACCCATACAATGCGCACCACCCCGTGATGTTTTTCTCAATCCTACTAGTGAATGTAATGTAACACACACCCATACAATGCGCACCAAGCCGCGATGTTTTTCTCACTCCCACTAGTGAATGTAATGTAACAAACACCCATACAATGCGCACCACCCCGCGATGTTTTTCAGAAACCTATCCTACGTTGCCAGTGCGTGTTCCCTGATCTCCCCATGCTGACCACCCTGCGGTGCTTTTCTCCATCCTACATTGCCACTCACTGCCTATCCTAATTCAGACCCTCCGATTCACACCACCCCGTGATGTATTTCTCACTCCTACTAGTGAATGTAATGTAACACACACCCATACAATGTGCACCACCCCGTGTTTTTATCACTCCTACTAGTGAATGTAATGTAACACACACCCATACAATGCGCACCACCCCGTGATGTTTTTCAGAAACCTATCCTACATTGCCACTGCATGTTCCCTGACCTCCCCATGCTGACCACCCCACGGTGCTTTTCTCTATCCTACATTGCCACTCACTGCCTATCCTAATTCAGACCCTCCGATTCACACCACCCCGTGATGTTTTTCTCACTCCTACTCGTGAATGTAATGTAACACACACCCATACAATGCGCACCACCCCGCGATGTTTTTCAGAAACCTATCCTACATTGCCACTGCATGTTCCCTGACCTCTACATGCTGACCACCCTGCGGTGCTTTTCTCCATCCTACATTGCCACTCACTGCCTATCCTAATTCAGACCCTCCGATTCACACCACCCCGTGATGTTTTTGAAACTCCTACTGGTGAATGTAATGTAACACACACCCATACAATGCGCACCACCCCGTGATGTTTTTCTCACTCCTACTAGTGAATGTAACACACACCCATACAATGCGCACCACCCCGCGATGTTTTTTCAGAAACCTATCCTACATTGCCACTGCATGTTCCCTGACCTCCCCATGCTGACCACCCCGCGGTGCTTTTCTCCATCCTACATTGCCACTCACTGCCTATCCTAATTCAGACCCTCGGATTCACACCACCTGTGATGTTTTTCTCACTCCTACTAAAGAATGTAATGTAACACACACCCATACAATGCGCACCACCCCGTGATGTTATTTAGAAACCTATCCTACATTGCCACTGCATGTTCCCTGACCTCCCCATGCTGACCACCCCACGGTGCTTTTCTCCGTCCTACATTGCCACTTACTGCCTATGATAATTCAGACCCTCCGATTCACACCTCCCCGTGAGGTTTTTCTCACTCCTACTAGTGAATGTAATGTAACACACACCCATAGAATCCGCACGACCCCGCGATGTTTTTCAGAAACCTATCCTCCATTGCCACTGCTTGTTCCCTGACCTCCCCATGCTGACCAGCCCGCGATGCTTTTCTCCATCCTACATTGCCACTCACTGCCTATCCTAATTCAGACCCTGCGATTCACACCACCCCGTGATGTTTTTCTCACTCCTACTAGTGAATGTAATGTAACACACACCCATACAATGCGCACCACCCCGTGATGTTTTTCTCACTCCTACTAGTGAATGTAATGTAACACACACCCATACAATGCGCACCACCCCGCGATGTTTTTCAGAAAGCTATCCTACATTGCCACTGCATGTTACCTGACCTCCACATGCTGACCACCCCACGGTGCTTTTCTCCATCCTACATTGCGACTCACTGCCTATCCTAATTCAGACCCTCCGATTCACACCACCCCGTGATGTTTTTGTCACTCCTATTAGTGAATGTAATGTAACACACACCCATACAATGCACACCACCTCGTAATGTTTTCTCTCACTCCTACTAGTGAATGTAATGTAACATACACCCATAAAATGCGCACGACCCTGCGATGTTTTTCAGAAACCTATACTACATTGCCACTGCATGTTCCCTGAACTCCCCATGTTGACCACCCCGCGGTGCTTTTCTCCATCCTACATTGCCACTCACTGCCTATCCTAATTCAGACCCTCCGATTCACACCACCCCATGATGTTTTTCTCACTCCTACTAGTGAATGTAATGTAACACACATCCATACAATGCGCACCACCCCGTGATGTTTTTCTCACTCCTACAAGGAATGTAATGTAACACACCCCCATACAATGCGCACAACCCGCGATGTTTTTCAGAAACCTATCCTACATTGCCACTGCATGTTCCCTGACCTCCCCATGCTGACCACCCCGCGGTGCTTTTCTCCATCCTACATTGCCATTCACTGCCTATCCTAATTCAGACCCTCCGATTCACACCACACCGTGATGTTTTTCTCACTCCTACTAGTGAATGTAATGTAACACACACCCATACAATGCGCACCGCCTGGCGATGTTTTTAAGAAACCTATCCTACATTGCCACTGCATGTTCCCTGACCTCCCCATGCTGATGACCCCGCGGTGCTTTTCTCCATCCTACATTGCCACTCACTGCCTATCTTAATTCAGACCTTCCGATTCACACCACCCCGTGATGTTTTTCTCACTCCTACTAGTGAATGTAATGTAACACACACCCATACAATGCGCACCACCCCGTGATGTTATTCTCACTCCTACTAGTGAATGTAATGTAACACACACCCATACAATGCGCACCACCCCGCGATGTTTTTCAGAAACCTATCTTACTTTAACACTGCATGTTCCCTGACCTCCCCATGCTGACCACCACGCGGTGCTTTTCTCCATCCTACATTGCCACTCACTGCCTATCCTAATTCAGACCCTCCGATTCACACCACCCCGTGATGTTTTTCTCACTCCTACTAGTGAATGTAATGTAACACACACCCATACAATGCACACCACCCCGTGATGTTTTTCTCAATCCTACTAGTGAATGTAATGTAACACACACCCATACAATGCGCCCCACCCCGCGATGTTTTTCAGCAACCTTTCCTACATTGCCACTGCATGTTCACTGACCACCCCATGATGACCACCCCGCTGTGCTTTTCTCCATCCTACATTGCCACTCACTGCCTATCCTAACTCAGACCCTCCGATTCACACCACCCCGTGATGTTTTTTTCACTCCTACTAGTGAATGTAATGTAACACACACCCATACAATGCGCACCACCCCGTGATGTTTTTCTCACTCCTACTAGTGAATGTAATGTAACACACACCCATAGAATCTGCACGACCCCGCGATGTTTTTCAGAAACCTATCCTACATTGCCACTGCATGTTCCCTGACCTCCCATGCTGACCACCCCGCGGTGCTTTTCTCCATCCTACATTGCCACTCACTGCCTATTCTCATTCAGACCCTCCGATTCACACCACCCCGTGATGTTTTTCTCACTCCTACTAGTGAATGTAATGTAACACAAACCCATACAATGCGCACCACCCCGTGCTGTTTTTCTCACTCCTTCTAGTGAATGTAATGTAACACACACCCATACAATGCGCACCACCCTGCGATGTTTTTCAGAAACCTATCCTACATTGCCATTGCATGTTCCCTGACCTCCCCATGCTGACCACCCCGCGGTGCTTTTCTCCATCCTACATTGCCACTCACTGCCTATTATATTCAGACAGTCTGATTCACACCACCCCGTGATGTTTTTCTCACTCCTATTAGTGAATGAAATGTAACACACACCCATACAATGCGCACCACCCCGTGATGTTTTTCTCACTCCTACTAGTGAATGTAATGTAACACACACCCATACAATGCGCACCACCCTGCGATGTTTTTTAGAAACCTATCCTACATTGCCACTGCATGTTCCCTGAACACCCCATGCTGACCACCCCGCGGTGCTTTTCTCCATCCTACATTGCCACTCACTGCTTATCCTAATTCAGACCCTCCGATTCACACCACCCCATGATGTTTTTCTCACTCCTACTAGTGAATGTAATGTAACACACATCCATACAATGCGCACCACCCCGTGATGTTTTTCTCACTCCTACTAGTGAATGTAATGTAACACACCCCCATACAATGCGCACCACCCAGTGATGTTTTTCAGAAACCTATCCTACGTTGCCACTGCATGTTCCCTGATCTCCCCATGCTGACCACCCCGCCGTGCTTTTCTCCATCCTACATTGCCACTCACTGCCTATCCTAATTCAAAGCCTCTGATTCACACACCACGTGATGTTTTTATCACTCCTACTAGTGAATGTAATGTGACACACACCCATACAATGCGCACCACCCCGTGATGTTTTTCTCACTCCTACTAGTGAATGTAATGTAAGACACACACATACAATGCGCACCCCCCGGCGATGTTTTTCAGAAACCTATCCTACATTGCCACTGCATGTTCCCTGACCTCCCCATGCTGACGACCCCGCGGTGCTTTTCTCCATCCTACATTGCCACTCACTGCCTATACTAATTCAGACCTTCCTATTCACACCACCACGTGATGTTTTTCTCACTCCTACTGTTGAATGTAATGTAACACACACCCATACAATGCGCACCACCCCGTGATGTTTTTCTCACTCCTACTAGTGAATGTAAAGTAACACACACCCATACAATGCGCACCACCTCGCGATGTTTTTCTCACTCCCACTAGTGAATGTAATGTAACAAACACCCATACAATGTGCACCACCCCGCGATGTTTTTCAGAAACGTATCCTACATTGCCACTGCATGTTCCCTGATCTCCCCATGCTGACCATCCTGCGGTGGTTTTCTCCATCCTACATTGCCACTCACTGCCTATCCTAATTCAGACACTCCGATTCACACCACCCCGTGATGTATTTCTCACTCCTACTAGTGAATGTAATGTAACACACACCCATACAATGTGCACCACCCCGTGTTTTTCTCACTCCTACTAGTGAATGTAATGTAACACACACCCATACAATGCGCACCACCCCGTGATGTTTTTCAGAATCCTATCCTACATTGCCCCTGCATGTTCCCTGACCTCCCCATGCTGACCACCCCACGGTGCTTTTCTCTATCCTACATTGCCACTCACTGCCTATCCTAATTCAGACCCTCCGATTCACACCACCCCGTGATGTTTTTCTCACTCCTACTAGTGAATGTAATGTAACACACACCCATAAAATGCGCACCGCCTGGTGATGTTTTTAAGAAACCTATCCTACATTGCCACTGCATGTTCCCTGACCTCCCCATGCTGATGACCCCGCGGTGCTTTTCTCCATCCTACATTGCCACTCACTGCCTATCCTAATTCAGACCTTCCGATTCACACCACCCCGTGATGTTTTTCTCACTCCTACTAGTGAATGTAATGTAACACACACCCATACAATGCGCACCACCCCGTGATGTTATTCTCACTCCTACTAGTGAATGTAATGTAACACACACCCATACAATGCGCACCACCCCGCGATGTTTTTCAGAAACCTATCCTACTTTGCCACTGCATGTTCCCTGACCTCCCCATGCTGACCACCACGCGGTGCTTTTCTCCATCCTACATTGCCACTCACTGACTATCCTAATTCAGACCCTCCGATTCACACCACCCCGTGATGTTTTTCTCACTCCTACTAGTGAATGTAATGTAACACACACCCATACAATGCGCACCACCCCGTGATGTTTTTCTCAATCCTACTAGTGAATGTAATGTAACACACACCCATACAATGCGCACCAAGCCGCGATGTTTTTCTCACTCCCACTAGTGAATGTAATGTAACAAACACCCATACAATGCGCACCACCCCGCGATGTTTTTCAGAAACCTATCCTACGTTGCCAGTGCGTGTTCCCTGATCTCCCCATGCTGACCACCCTGCGGTGCTTTTCTCCATCCTACATTGCCACTCACTGCCTATCCTAATTCAGACCCTCCGATTCACACCACCCCGTGATGTATTTCTCACTCCTACTAGTGAATGTAATGTAACACACACCCATACAATGTGCACCACCCCGTGTTTTTATCACTCCTACTAGTGAATGTAATGTAACACACACCCATACAATGCGCACCACCCCGTGATGTTTTTCAGAAACCTATCCTACATTGCCACTGCATGTTCCCTGACCTCCCCATGCTGACCACCCCACGGTGCTTTTCTCTATCCTACATTGCCACTCACTGCCTATCCTAATTCAGACCCTCCGATTCACACCACCCCGTGATGTTTTTCTCACTCCTACTCGTGAATGTAATGTAACACACACCCATACAATGCGCACCACCCCGCGATGTTTTTCAGAAACCTATCCTACATTGCCACTGCATGTTCCCTGACCTCTACATGCTGACCACCCTGCGGTGCTTTTCTCCATCCTACATTGCCACTCACTGCCTATCCTAATTCAGACCCTCCGATTCACACCACCCCGTGATGTTTTTGAAACTCCTACTGGTGAATGTAATGTAACACACACCCATACAATGCGCACCACCCCGTGATGTTTTTCTCACTCCTACTAGTGAATGTAACACACACCCATACAATGCGCACCACCCCGCGATGTTTTTTCAGAAACCTATCCTACATTGCCACTGCATGTTCCCTGACCTCCCCATGCTGACCACCCCGCGGTGCTTTTCTCCATCCTACATTGCCACTCACTGCCTATCCTAATTCAGACCCTCGGATTCACACCACCTGTGATGTTTTTCTCACTCCTACTAAAGAATGTAATGTAACACACACCCATACAATGCGCACCACCCCGTGATGTTATTTAGAAACCTATCCTACATTGCCACTGCATGTTCCCTGACCTCCCCATGCTGACCACCCCACGGTGCTTTTCTCCGTCCTACATTGCCACTTACTGCCTATGATAATTCAGACCCTCCGATTCACACCTCCCCGTGAGGTTTTTCTCACTCCTACTAGTGAATGTAATGTAACACACACCCATAGAATCCGCACGACCCCGCGATGTTTTTCAGAAACCTATCCTCCATTGCCACTGCTTGTTCCCTGACCTCCCCATGCTGACCAGCCCGCGATGCTTTTCTCCATCCTACATTGCCACTCACTGCCTATCCTAATTCAGACCCTGCGATTCACACCACCCCGTGATGTTTTTCTCACTCCTACTAGTGAATGTAATGTAACACACACCCATACAATGCGCACCACCCCGTGATGTTTTTCTCACTCCTACTAGTGAATGTAATGTAACACACACCCATACAATGCGCACCACCCCGCGATGTTTTTCAGAAAGCTATCCTACATTGCCACTGCATGTTACCTGACCTCCACATGCTGACCACCCCACGGTGCTTTTCTCCATCCTACATTGCGACTCACTGCCTATCCTAATTCAGACCCTCCGATTCACACCACCCCGTGATGTTTTTGTCACTCCTATTAGTGAATGTAATGTAACACACACCCATACAATGCACACCACCTCGTAATGTTTTCTCTCACTCCTACTAGTGAATGTAATGTAACATACACCCATAAAATGCGCACGACCCTGCGATGTTTTTCAGAAACCTATACTACATTGCCACTGCATGTTCCCTGAACTCCCCATGTTGACCACCCCGCGGTGCTTTTCTCCATCCTACATTGCCACTCACTGCCTATCCTAATTCAGACCCTCCGATTCACACCACCCCATGATGTTTTTCTCACTCCTACTAGTGAATGTAATGTAACACACATCCATACAAGGCGCACCACCCCGTGATGTTTTTCTCACTCCTACAAGGAATGTAATGTAACACACCCCCATACAATGCGCACAACCCGCGATGTTTTTCAGAAACCTATCCTACATTGCCACTGCATGTTCCCTGACCTCCCCATGCTGACCACCCCGCGGTGCTTTTCTCCATCCTACATTGCCATTCACTGCCTATCCTAATTCAGACCCTCCGATTCACACCACACCGTGATGTTTTTCTCACTCCTACTAGTGAATGTAATGTAACACACACCCATACAATGCGCACCGCCTGGCGATGTTTTTAAGAAACCTATCCTACATTGCCACTGCATGTTCCCTGACCTCCCCATGCTGATGACCCCGCGGTGCTTTTCTCCATCCTACATTGCCACTCACTGCCTATCTTAATTCAGACCTTCCGATTCACACCACCCCGTGATGTTTTTCTCACTCCTACTAGTGAATGTAATGTAACACACACCCATACAATGCGCACCACCCCGTGATGTTATTCTCACTCCTACTAGTGAATGTAATGTAACACACACCCATACAATGCGCACCACCCCGCGATGTTTTTCAGAAACCTATCTTACTTTAACACTGCATGTTCCCTGACCTCCCCATGCTGACCACCACGCGGTGCTTTTCTCCATCCTACATTGCCACTCACTGCCTATCCTAATTCAGACCCTCCGATTCACACCACCCCGTGATGTTTTTCTCACTCCTACTAGTGAATGTAATGTAACACACACCCATACAATGCACACCACCCCGTGATGTTTTTCTCAATCCTACTAGTGAATGTAATGTAACACACACCCATACAATGCGCCCCACCCCGCGATGTTTTTCAGCAACCTTTCCTACATTGCCACTGCATGTTCACTGACCACCCCATGATGACCACCCCGCTGTGCTTTTCTCCATCCTACATTGCCACTCACTGCCTATCCTAACTCAGACCCTCCGATTCACACCACCCCGTGATGTTTTTTTCACTCCTACTAGTGAATGTAATGTAACACACACCCATACAATGCGCACCACCCCGTGATGTTTTTCTCACTCCTACTAGTGAATGTAATGTAACACACACCCATAGAATCTGCACGACCCCGCGATGTTTTTCAGAAACCTATCCTACATTGCCACTGCATGTTCCCTGACCTCCCATGCTGACCACCCCGCGGTGCTTTTCTCCATCCTACATTGCCACTCACTGCCTATTCTCATTCAGACCCTCCGATTCACACCACCCCGTGATGTTTTTCTCACTCCTACTAGTGAATGTAATGTAACACAAACCCATACAATGCGCACCACCCCGTGCTGTTTTTCTCACTCCTTCTAGTGAATGTAATGTAACACACACCCATACAATGCGCACCACCCTGCGATGTTTTTCAGAAACCTATCCTACATTGCCATTGCATGTTCCCTGACCTCCCCATGCTGACCACCCCGCGGTGCTTTTCTCCATCCTACATTGCCACTCACTGCCTATTATATTCAGACAGTCTGATTCACACCACCCCGTGATGTTTTTCTCACTCCTATTAGTGAATGAAATGTAACACACACCCATACAATGCGCACCACCCCGTGATGTTTTTCTCACTCCTACTAGTGAATGTAATGTAACACACACCCATACAATGCGCACCACCCTGCGATGTTTTTTAGAAACCTATCCTACATTGCCACTGCATGTTCCCTGAACACCCCATGCTGACCACCCCGCGGTGCTTTTCTCCATCCTACATTGCCACTCACTGCTTATCCTAATTCAGACCCTCCGATTCACACCACCCCATGATGTTTTTCTCACTCCTACTAGTGAATGTAATGTAACACACATCCATACAATGCGCACCACCCCGTGATGTTTTTCTCACTCCTACTAGTGAATGTAATGTAACACACCCCCATACAATGCGCACCACCCCGCGATGTTTTTCAGAAACCTATCCTGCATTGCCACTGCATGTTACCTGACCTCCACATGCTGACCACCCCACGGTGCTTTTCTCCATCCTACATTGCCACTCACTGCCTATCCTAATTCAGACCCTCCGATTCACACCACCCCGTGATGTTTTTGTCACTCCTATTAGTGAATGTAATGTAACACACACCCATACAATGCGCACCACCCCGTGACATTTTCTCTCACTCCTACTAGTGAATGTAATGTAACACACACCCATAAAATGCGCACCACCCTGCGCTGTTTTTCAGAAACCTATCCTACATTGCCACTGCATGTTCCCTGAACTCCCCATGCTGACCACCCCGCGGTGCTTTTCTCCATCCTACATTGCCACTCACTGCCTATCCTAATTCAGACCTTCTGATTCACACCACCCCATGATGTTTTTCTCACTCCTACTAGTGAATGTAATGTAACACACATCCATACAATGCGCACCACCCCGTGATGTTTTTCTCACTCCTACAAGGAATGTAATGTAACACACCCCCATACAATGCGCACAACCCGCGATGTTTTTCAGAAACCTATCCTACATTGCCACTGCATGTTCCCTGACCTCCCCATGCTGACCACCCCGTGGTGCTTTTCTCCATCCTACATTGCCATTCACTGCCTATCCTAATTCAGACCCTCCGATTCACACCACACAGTGATGTTTTTCTCACTCCTACTAGTGAATGTAATGTAACACACACCCATACAATGCGCACCGCCTGGCGATGTTTTTAAGAAACCTATCCTACATTGCCACTGCATGTTCCCTGACCTCCCCATGCTGACCACCCCACGGTGCTTTTCTCCATCCTACATTGCCACTCACTGCCTATCCTAATTCAGACCCTCCGATTCACACCACCCCATGATGTTTTTCTCACTCCTACTAGTGAATGTAATGTAACACACATCCATACAATGCGCACCACCCCGTGATGTTTTTCTCACTCCTACAAGGAATGTAATGTAACACACCCCCATACAATGCGCACAACCCGTGATGTTTTTCAGAAACCTATCCTCCATTGCCACTGCTTGTTCCCTGACCTCCCCATGCTGACCAGCCCGCGATGCTTTTCTCCATCCTACATTGCCACTCACTGCCTATCCTAATTCAGACCCTGCGATTCACACCACCCCGTGATGTTTTTCTCACTCCTACTAGTGAATGTAATGTAACACACACCCATACAATGCGCACCACCCCGTGATGTTTTTCTCACTCCTACTAGTGAATGTAATGTAACACACACACATACAATGCGCACCACCCCGCGATGTTTTTCAGAAACCTATCCTACATTGCCACTGCATGTTACCTGACCTCCACATGCTGACCACCCCACGGTGCTTTTCTCCATCCTACATTGCCACTCACTGCCTATCCTAATTCAGACCCTCCGATTCACACCACCCCGTGATGTTTTTGTCACTCTTATTAGTGAATGTAATGTAACACACACCCATACAATGCGCACCACCCCGTGATGTTTTCTCTCACTCCTACTAGTGAATGTAATGTAACATACACCCATAAAATGCGCACCACCCTGCGATGTTTTTCAGAAACCTATCCTACATTGCCACTGCATGTTCCCTGAACTCCCCATGCTGACCACCCCGTGGTGCTTTTCTCCATCCTACATTGCCACTCACTGCCTATCCTAATTCAGACCCTCCGATTCACACCACCCCATGATGTTTTTCCCACTCCTACTAGTGAATGTAATGTAACACACATCCATACAATGCGCACCACCCCGTGATGTTTTTCTCACTCCTACAAGGAATGTAATGTAACACACCCCCATACAATGCGGACAACCCGCGATGTTTTTCAGAAACCTATCCTACATTGCCACTGCATGTTCCCTGACCTCCCCATGGTGACCACCCCGCTGTGCTTTTCTCCATCCTACATTGCCATTCACTGCCTATCCTAATTCAAACCCTCCAATTCACACCACACTGTGATGTTTTCCTCACTCCTACTAGTGAATGTAATGTAACACACACCCATACAATGCGCACCACCCCGTGATGTTTTTCTCACTCCTACTAGTGAATGTAATGTAACACACACCCATACAATGCGCACCGCCTTGCGATGTTTTTAAGAAACCTATCCTACATTGCCACTGCATGTTCCCTGACCTCCCCATGCTGATGACCCCGCGGTGCTTTTCTCCATCCTACATTGCCACTCACTGCCTATCCTAATTCAGACCTTCCGATTCACACCACCCCGTGATGTTATTCTCACTCCTACTAGTGAATGTAATGTAACACACACCCATACAATGCGCACCAAGCCCCGATGTTTTTCTCACTCCCACTAGTGAATGTAATGTAACAAACACCCATACAATGCGCACCACCCCGCGATGTTTTTCAGAAACCTATCCTACGTTGCCACTGCATGTTCCCTGATCTCCCCATGCTGACCACCCTGCGGTGCTTTTCTCCATCCTACATTGCCACTCACTGCCTATCCTAATTCAGACCCTCCGATTCACACCACCCCGTGATGTTTTTCTCACTCCTACTAGTGAGTGTAATGTAACACACACCCATACAATGCGCACCACCCAGTGATGTTTTTCAGAAACCTATCCTACATTGCCACTGCATGTTCCCTGACCTCCCCATGCTGACCACCCCGCCGTGCTTTTCTCCATCCTACATTGCCACTCACTGCCTATCCTAATTCAGACCTTCGGATTCACACCACCCCGTAAAGTTTTTCTCACTCCTACTAGTGAATGTAATGTAACACACACTCATACAATGTGCACCACCCCGTGATGTTTTTCTCACTCCTACTAGTGAATGTAATGTAACACACACCCATACAATGCGCACCACCCCGCGATGTTTTTCAGAAACCTATCCTACATTGCCACTGCATGTTCCCTGACCTCCCCATGCTGACCACCCCGTGGTGCTTTTCTCCATCCTACATTGCCATTCACTGCCTATCCTAATTCAGACCCTCCGATTCACACCACACCGTGATGTTTTTCTCACTCCTACTAGTGAATGTAATGTAACACACACCCATAAAATGCGCACCGCCTGGTGATGTTTTTAAGAAACCTATCCTACATTGCCACTGCATGTTCCCTGACCTCCCCATGCTGATGACCCCGCGGTGCTTTTCTCCATCCTACATTGCCACTCACAGCCTATCCTAATTCAGACCTTCCGATTCACACCACCCCGTGATGTTTTTCTCACTCCTAATAGTGAATGTAATGTAACACACACCCATACAATGCGCACCACCCCGTGATGTTATTCTCACTCCTACTAGTGAATGTAATGTAACACACACCCATACAATGCGCACCACCCCGCGATGTTTTTCAGAAACCTATCCTACTTTGCCACTGCATGTTCCCTGACCTCCCCATGCTGACCACCACGCGGTGCTTTTCTCCATCCTACATTGCCACTCACTGCCTATCCTAATTCAGACCCTCCGATTCACACCACCCCGTGATGTTTTTCTCACTCCTACTAGTGAATGTAATGTAACACACACCCATACAATGCGCACCACCCCGTGATGTTTTTCTCAATCCTACTAGTGAATGTAATGTAACACACACCCATACAATGCGCACCAAGCCGCGATGTTTTTCTCACTCCCACTAGTGAATGTAATGTAACAAACACCCATACAATGCGCACCACCCCGCGATGTTTTTCAGAAACCTATCCTACGTTGCCAGTGCATGTTCCCTGATCTCCCCATGCTGACCACCCTGCGATGCTTTTCTCCATCCTACATTGCCACTCACTGCCTATCCTAATTCAGACCCTCCGATTCACACCACCCCGTGATGTATTTCTCACTCCTACTATTGAATGTAATGTAACACACACCCATACAATGTGCACCACCCCGTGTTTTTCTCACTCCTACTAGTGAATGTAATGTAACACACACCCATACAATGCGCACCACCCCGTGATGTTTTTCAGAAACCTATCCTACATTGCCACTGCATGTTCCCTGACCTCCCCATGCTGACCACCCCACGGTGCTTTTCTCTATCCTACATTGCCACTCACTGCCTATCCTAATTCAGACCCTCCGATTCACACCACCCCGTGATGTTTTTCTCACTCCTACTAGTGAATGTAATGTAACACACACCCATACAATGCGCACCACCCCGCGATGTTTTTCAGAAACCTATCCTACATTGCCACTGCATGTTCCCTGACCTCTACATGCTGACCACCCCGCGGTGCTTTTCTCCATCCTACATTGCCACTCACTCCCTATCCTAATTCAGACCCTCCGATTCACACCACCCCGTGATGTTTTTGAAACTCCTACTGGTGAATGTAATGTAACACACACCCATACAATGCGCACCACCCCGTGATGTTTTTCTCACTCCTACTAGTGAATGTAACACACACCCATACAATGCGCACCACCCCGCGATGTTTTTCAGAAACCTATCCTACATTGCCACTGCATGTTCCCTGACCTCCCCATGCTGACCACCCCGCGGTGCTTTTCTCCATCCTACATTGCCACTCACTGCCTATCCTAATTCAGACCCTCGGATTCACACCACCTGTGATGTTTTTCTCACTCCTACTAGAGAATGTAATGTAACACACACCCATACAATGCGCACCACCCCGTGATGTTATTTAGACACCTATCCTACATTGCCACTGCATGTTCCCTGACCTCCCCATGCTGACCACCCCACGGTGCTTTTCTCTATCCTACATTGCCACTTACTGCCTATGATAATTCAGACCCTCCGATTCACACCTCCCCGTGAGGTTTTTATCACTCCTACTAGTGAATGTAATGTAACACACACCCATAGAATCCGCACGACCCCGCGATGTTTTTCAGAAACCTATCCTACATTGCCACTGCATGTTCCCTGACCTCCCATGCTGACCACCCCGCGGTGCTTTTCTCCATCCTACATTGCCACTCACTGCCTATTCTAATTCAGACCCTCCGATTCACACCACCCCGTGATGTTTTTCTCACTCCTACTAGTGAATGTAATGTAACACACACCCATACAATGCGCACCACCCCGTGCTGTTTTTCTCACTCCTTCTAGTGAATGTAATGTAACACACACCCATACAATGCGCACCACCCTGCGTTGTTTTTCAGAAACCTATCCTACATTGCCACTGCATGTTCCCTGACCTCCCCATGCTGACCACCCCGCGGTGCTTTTCTCCATCCTACATTGCCACTCACTGCCTATTATATTCAGACACTCCGATTCACACCACCCCGTGATGTTTTTCTCACTCCTATTAGTGAATGTAATGTAACACACACCCATACAATGCGCACCACCCCGTGATGTTTTTCTCACTCCTACTAGTGAATGTAATGTAACACACACCCATACAATGCGCACCACCCTGCGATGTTTTTCAGAAACCTATCCTACATTGCCACTGCATGTTCCCTGAACTCCCCATGCTGACCACCCCGCGGTGCTTTTCTCCATCCTACATTGCCACTCACTGCCTATCCTAATTCAGACCCTCTGATTCACACCACCCCATGATGTTTTTCTCACTCCTACTAGTGAATGTAATGTAACACACATCCATACAATGCGCACCACCCCGTGATGTTTTTCTCACTCCTACTAGTGAATGTAATGTAACACACCCCCATACAATGCGCACCACCCCGCGATGTTTTTCAGAAACCTATCCTACATTGCCACTGCATGTTACCTGACCTCCACATGCTGACCACCCCACGGTGCTTTTCTCCATCCTACATTGCCACTCACTGCCTATCCTAATTCAGACCCTCCGATTCACACCACCCCGTGATGTTTTTGTCACTCCTATTAGTGAATGTAATGTAACACACACCCATACAATGCGCACCACCCCGTGATGTTTTTTCTCACTCCTACTAGTGAATGTAATGTAAAACACACCCATAAAATGCGCACCACCCTGCGATGTTTTTCAGAAACCTATCCTACATTGCCACTGCATGTTCCCTGAGCTCCCCATGCTGACCACCCCGCGGAGCTTTTCTCCATCCTACATTGCCACTCACTGCCTATCCTAATTCAGACCCTCCGATTCACACCACCCTATGATGTTTTTCTCACTCCTACTAGTGAATGTAATGTAACACACATCCATACAATGCGCACCACCCGGTGATGTTTTTCTCACTCCTACAGGGAATGTAATGTAACACACCCCCATACAATGTGCACAACCCGCGATGTTTTTCAGAAACCTATCCTACATTGCCACTGCATGTTCCCTGACCTCCCCATGCTGACCACCCCACGGTGCTTTTCTCCATCCTACATTGCCATTCACTGCCTATCCTAATTCAGACCCTCCGATTCACACCACACCGTGATGTTTTTCTCACTCCTACTAGTGAATGTAATGTAACACACACCCATACAATGCGCACCACCCCGTTATGTTTTTCTCAATCCTACTAGTGAATGTAATGTAACACACACCCATACAATGCGCACCACCCCGCGATGTTTTTCTCACTCCCACTAGTGAATGTAATGTAACAAACGCCCATACAATGCGCACCACCCCGCGATGTTTTTCAGAAACCTATCCTACGTTGCCACTGCATGTTCCCTGATCTCCCCATGCTGACCACCCTGCGGTGCTTTTCTCCATCCTACATTGCCACTCACTGCCTATCCTAATTCAGACCCTCCGATTCACACCACCCCGTGATGTTTTTCTCACTCCTACTAGTGAGTGTAATGTAACACACACCCATACAATGCGCACCACCCAGTGATGTTTTTCAGAAACCTATCCTACATTGCCACTGCATGTTCCCTGACCTCCCCATGCTGACCACCCCGCGGTGCTTTTCTCCATCCTACATTGCCACTCACTGCCTATCCTAATTCAGAGCCTCCGATTCACACACGACGTGATGTTTTTATCACTCCTACTAGTGAATGTAATGTGACACACACCCATACAATGCGCAACACCCCGTGATGTTTTTCTCACTCCTACTAGTGAATGTAATGTAACACACACCCATACAATGCGCACCGCCCCGTGATGTTTTTCTCAATCCTACTAGTGAATGTAATGTAACACACACCCATACAATGCGCACCACCCCGCGATGTTTTTCTCACTCCCACTAGTGAATGTAATGTAACAAACACTCATACAATGCGCACCACCCCGGGATGTTTTTCAGAAACCTATCCTACGTTGCCACTGCATGTTCCCTGATCTCCCCATGCTGACCACCCTGCGGTGCTTTTCTCCATCCTACATTGCCACTCACTGCCTATCCTAATTCAGACCCTCCGATTCACACCACCCCGTGATGTTTTTCTCACTCCTACTAGTGAGTGTAATGTAACACACACCCATACAATGCGCACCACCCAGTGATGTTTTTCAGAAACCTATCCTACATTGCCACTGCATGTTCCCTGACCTCCCCATGCTGACCACCCCGCGGTGCTTTTCTCCATCCTACATTGCCACTCACTGCCTATTCTAATTCAGACCTTCCGATTCACACCACCCCGTAATGTTTTTCTCACTCCTACTAGTGAATGTAATGTAACACACACTCATACAATGTGCACCACCCCGTGATGTTTTTCTCACTCCTACTAGTGAATGTAATGTAACACACACCCATACAATGCGCACCACCCCGCGATGTTTTTCAGAAACCTATCCTACATTGCGACTGCATGTTCCCTGACCTCCCCATGCTGACCACCCCGCCGTGCTTTTCTCCATCCTACATTGCCACTCACTGCCTATCCTAATTCAGAGCCTCCGATTCACACACCACGTGATGTTTTTATCACTCCTACTAGTGAATGTAATGTGACACACACCCATACAATGCGCACCACCCCGTGATGTTTTTCTCACTCCTACTAGTGAATGTAATGTAACACACACCCATACAATGCGCACCACCCCGCGATGTTTTTCAGAAACCTATCCTCCATTACCACTGCTTGTTCCCTGACCTCCCCATGCTGACCAGCCCGCGATGCTTTTCTCCATCCTACATTGCCACTCACTGCCTATCCTAATTCAGAAGCTGCGATTCACACCCCCCCGTGATGTTTTTCTCACTCCTACTAGTGAATGTAATGTAACACACACCCATACAATGCGCACCACCCCGTGATGTTTTTCTCACTCCTACTAGTGAATGTAATGTAACACACACCCATACAATGCGCACCACCCTGCGATGTTTTTCAGAAACCTATCCTTCATTGCCACTGCATGTTCCCTGAACTCCCCATGCTCACCACCCCGCGGTGCTTTTCTCCATCCTACATTGCCATTCACTGCCTATCCTAATTCAGACCCTCCGATCACACCAGCCCGTGATGTTTTTCTCACTCGTACTAGTGAATGTAATGTAAGACACACACATACAATGCTCACCCCCCGGCGATGTTTTTGAGAAACCTATCCTACATTGCCACTGCATGTTCCCTGACCTCCCCATGCTGACGACCCCGCGGTGCTTTTCTCCATCCTACATTGCCACTCACTGCCTATACTAATTCAGACCTTCGTATTCACACCACCACGTGATGTTTTTCTCACTCCTACTGTTGAATGTAATGTAACACACACCCGTACAATGCGCACCACCCCGTGATGTTTTTCTCACTCCTACTAGTGAATGTAATGTAACACACACCCATACAATGCGCACCAACCCGCGATGTTTTTCAGAAACTTATCCTACTTTGCCACTGCATGTTCCCTGACCTCTACATGCTGACCACCCCGCGGTGCTTTTCTCCATCCTACATTGCCATTCACTGCCTATCCTAATCAGACCCTCCGATTCACACCACACCGTGATGTTTTTCTCACTCCTTCTAGTGAATGTAATGTAACACACACCCATACAATGCGCACCACCCTGCGTTGTTTTTCAGAAACCTATCCTACATTGCCACTGCATGTTCCCTGACCTCCCCATGCTGACCACCCCGCGGTGCTTTTCTCCATCCTACATTGCCACTCACTGCCTATTATATTCAGACACTCCGATTCACACCACCCCGTGATGTTTTTCTCACTCCTATTAGTGAATGTAATGTAACACACACCCATACAATGCGCACCACCCCGTGATGTTTTTCTCACTCCTACTAGTGAATGTAATGTAACACACCCCCATACAATGCGCACCACCCCGCGATGTTTTTCAGAAACCTATCCTACATTGCCACTGCATGTTACCTGACCTCCACATGCTGACCACCCCACGGTGCTTTTCTCCATCCTACATTGCCACTCAATGCCTATCCTAATTCAGACCCTCCGATTCACACCACCCCGTGATGTTTTTGTCACTCCTATTAGTGAATGTAATGTAACACACACCCATACAATGCGCACAACCCCGTGATGTTTTCTCTCACTCCTACTAGTGAATGTAATGTAACACACACCCATAAAATGCGCACCACCCTGCGATGTTTTTCAGAAACCTATCCTACATTGCCACTGCATGTTCCCTGAGCTCCCCATGCTGACCACCCCGCGGTGCTTTTCTCCATCCTACATTGCCACTCACTGCCTATCCTAATTCAGACCCTCCGATTCACACCACCCCATGATGTTTTTCTCACTCCTACTAGTGAATGTAATGTAACACACATCCATACAATGCGCACCACCCGGTGATGTTTTTCTCACTCCTACAAGGAATGTAATGTAACACACCCCCATACAATGCGCACAACCCGCGATGTTTTTCAGAAACCTATCCTACATTGCCACTGCATGTTCCCTGACCTCCCCATGCTGACCACCCCGCGGTGCTTTTCTCCATCCTACATTGCCATTCACTGCCTATCCTAATTCAGACCCTCCGATTCACACCACACCGTGATGTTTTTCTCACTCCTACTAGTGAATGTAATGTAACACACACCCATACAATGCGCACTGCCTGGCGATGTTTTTAAGAAACCTATCCTACATTGCCACTGCATGTTCCCTGACCTCCCCATGCTGACCACCCCGCCGTGCTTTTCTCCATCCTACATTGCCACTCACTGCCTATCCTTATTCAGACCTTCCGATTCACACCACCCCGTGATGTTTTTCTCACTCCTACTAGTGAATGTAATGTGACACACACCCATACAATGCGCACCACCCCGTGATGTTTTTCTCACTCCTACTAGTGAATGTAATGTAACACACACCCATACAATGCGCACCGCCCCGTGATGTTTTTCTCAATCCTACTAGTGAATGTAATGTAACACACACCCATACAATGCGCACCACCCCGCGATGTTTTTCTCACTCCCACTAGTGAATGTAATGTAACAAACACCCATACAATGCGCACCACCCCGGGATGTTTTTCAGAAACCTATCCTACGTTGCCACTGCATGTTCCCTGATCTCCCCATGCTGACCACCCTGCGGTGCTTTTCTCCATCCTATATTGCCACTCACTGCCTATCCTAATTCAGACCCTCCGATTCACACCACCCCGTGATGTATTTCTCACTCCTACTAGTGAGTGTAATGTAACACACACCCATACAATGCGCACCACCCAGTGATGTTTTTCAGAAACCTATCCTACATTGCCACTGCATGTTCCCTGACCTCACCATGCTGACCACCCCGCGGTGCTTTTCTCCATCCTACATTGCCACTCACTGCCTATTCTAATTCAGACCTTCCGATTCACACCACCCCGTAATGTTTTTCTCACTCCTACTAGTGAATGTAATGTAACACACACTCATAAAATGTGCACCACCCCGTGATGTTTTTCTCACTCCTACTAGTGAATGTAATGTAACACACACCCATACAATGCGCACCACCCCGCGATGTTTTTCAGAAACCTATCCTACATTGCCACTGCATGTTCCCTGACCTCCCCATGCTGACCACCCCGCCGTGCTTTTCTCCATCCTACATTGCCACTCACTGCCTATCCTAATTCAGAGCCTCCGATTCACACACGACGTGATGTTTTTATCAGTCCTACTAGTGAATGTAATGTAACACACATCCATACAATGCGCACCACCCGGTGATGTTTTTCTCACTCCTACAAGGAATGTAATGTAACACACCCCCATAAAATGCGCACAACCCGCGATGTTTTTCAGAAACCTATCCTACATTGCCACTGCATGTTCCCTGACCTCCCCATGCTGACCACCCCGCGGTGCTTTTCTCCATCCTACATTGCCATTCACTGCCTATCCTAATTCAGGCCCTCCGATTCACACCACACCGTGATGTTTTTCTCACTCCTACTAGTGAATATAATGTAACACACACCCATACAATGCGCACTGCCTGGCGATGTTTTTAAGAAACCTATCCTACATTGCCACTGTATGTTCCCTGACCTCCCCAAGCTGACCACCCCGCCGTGCTTTTCTCCATCCTACATTGCCACTCACTGCCTATCCTTATTCAGACCTTCCGATTCACACCACCCCGTGATGTTTTTCTCACTCCTACTAGTGAATGTAATGTAACACACACCCATACAATGCGCACCACCCCGTGATGTTATTCTCACTCCTACTAGTGAATGTAATGTAACACACACCCATACAATGCGCACCACCCCGCGATGTTTTTCAGAAACTTATCCTACTTTGCCACTGCATGTTCCCTGACCTACCCATGCTGACCACCACGCGGTGCTTTTCTCCATCCTACATTGCCACTCACTGCCTATCCTAATTCAGACCCTCCGATTCACACCACCCCGTGATGTTTTTCTCACTCCTACTAGTGAATGTAATGTAACACACACCCATACAATGCGCACCACCCCGTGATGTTTTTCTCAATCCTACTAGTGAATGTAATGTAACACACACCCATACAATGCGCACCACCGCGCGATGTTTTTCTCACTCCCACTAGTGAATGTAATGTAACAAACACCCATACAATGCGCACCACCCCGCGATGTTTTTCAGAAACCTATCCTACGTTGCCACTGCATGCTCCCTGATCTCCCCATGCTGACCACCCTGCGGTGCTTTTCTCCATCCTACATTGCCACTCACTGCCTATCCTAATTCAGACCCTCCGATTCACACCACCCCGTGATGTTTTTCTCACTCCTACTAGTGAGTGTATCGTAACACACACCCATACAATGCGCACCACCCAGTGATGTTTTTCAGAAACCTATCCTACATTGCCACTGCATGTTCCCTGACCTCCCCATGCTGACCACCCCGCCGTGCTTTTCTCCATCCTACATTGCCACTCACTGCCTATCCTAATTCAGAGCCTGCGATTCACACACGACGTGATGTTTTTATCACTCCTACTAGTGAATGTAATGTGACACACACCCATACAACGCGCACCACCCCGTGATGTTTTCCTCACTCCTACTAGTGAATGTAATGTAACACACACCCATACAATGCGCACCACCCCGTGATGTTTTTCTCAATCCTACTAGTGAATGTAATGTAACACACACCCATACAATGCGCACCACCCCGCGATGTTTTTCTCACTCCCACTAGTGAATGTAATGTAACAAACACCCATACAATGCGCACCACCCCGGGATGTTTTTCAGAAACCTATCCTACGTTGCCACTGCATGTTCCCTGATCTCCCCATGCTGACCACCCTGCGGTGCTTTTCTCCATCCTACATTGCCACTCACTGCCTATCCTAATTCAGACCCTCCGATTCACACCACCCCGTGATGTTTTTCTCACTCCTACTAGTGAGTGTAATGTAACACACACCCATACAATGAGCACCACCCAGTGATGTTTTGCAGAAACCTATCCTACATTGCCACTGCATGTTCCCTGACCTCCCCATGCTGACCACCCCGCGGTGCTTTTCTCCATCCTACATTGCCACTCACTGCCTATTCTAATTCAGACCTTCCGATTCACACCACCCCGTAATGTTTTTCTCACTCCTACTAGTGAATGTAATGTAACACACACTCATACAATGTGCACCACCCCGTGATGTTTTTCTCACTCCTACTAGTGAATGTAATGTAACACACACCCATACAATGCGCACCACCCCGCGATGTTTTTCAGAAACCTATCCTACACTGCCACTGCATGTTCCCTGACCTCCCCATGCTGACCACCCCGCCGTGCTTTTCTCCATCCTACATTGCCACTCACTGCCTATCCTAATTCAGAGCCTCCGATTCACCCACGACGTGATGTTTTTATCACTCCTACTAGTGAATGTAATGTGACACACACCCATACAATGCGCACCACCCCGTGATGTTTTTCTCACTCCTACTAGTGAATGTAATGTAACACACACCCATACAATGCGCACCACCCCGCGATGTTTTTCAGAAACCTATCCTCCATTGCCACTGCTTGTTCCCTGACCTCCCCATGCTGACCAGCCCGCGATGCTTTTCTCCATCCTACATTGCCACTCACTGCCTATCCTAATTCAGACCCTGCGATTCACACCACCCCGTGATGTTTTTCTCACTCCTACTAGTGAATGTAATGTAACACACACCCATACAATGCGCACCACCCCGTGATGTTTTTCTCACTCCTACTAGTGAATGTAATGTAACACACACCAATACGATGCGCACCACCCTGCGATGTTTTTCAGAAACCTATCCTACATTGCCACTGCATGTTCCCTGAACTCCCCATGCTCACCACCCCGCGGTGCTTTTCTCCATCCTACATTGCCATTCACTGCCTATCCTAATTCACACCCTCCGATCACACCACCCCGTGATGTTTTTCTCACTCCTACTAGTGAATGTAATGTAAGACACACACATACAATGCTCACCCCCCGGCGATGTTTTTCAGAAACCTATCCTACATTGCCACTGCATGTTCCCTGACCTCCCCATGCTG
Organism: Cavia porcellus; assembly: GCF_034190915.1. NCBI lineage: Eukaryota > Metazoa > Chordata > Mammalia > Rodentia > Caviidae > Cavia > Cavia porcellus. The sequence continues at coordinate 530,184 of NW_026947491.1, forward strand.
ACGACCCCGCGGTGCTTTTCTCCATCCTACATTGCCACTCACTGCCTATACTAATTCAGACCTTCGTATTCACACCACCACGTGATGTTTTTCTCACTCCTACTGTTGAATGTAATGTAACACACACCCATACAATGCGCACCACCTCGTGATGTTTTTCTCACTCCTACTAGTGAATGTAATGTAACACACACCCATACAATGCGCACCAACCCGCGATGTTTTTCAGAAACTTATCCTACTTTGCCACTGCATGTTCCCTGACCTCCCCATGCTGACCACTACGCCGTGCTTTTCTCCATCCTACATTGCCACTCACTGCCTATCCTAATTCAGACCCTCCGATTCACACCACCCCGTGATGTTTTTCTCACTCCTACTAGTGAATGTAATGTAACACACACCCATACAATGCGCACCACCCCGTGATGTTTTTCTCAATCCTACTAGTGAATGTAATGTAACACACACCCATACAATGCGCACCACCTCGCGATGTTTTTCTCACTCCCACTAGTGAATGTAATGTAACAAACACCCATACAATGCGCACCACCCTGGGATGTTTTTCAGAAACTTATCCTACATTGCCACTGCATGTTCCCTGACCTCTACATGCTGACCACCCCGCGGTGCTTTTCTCCATCCTACATTGCCACTCACTGCCTATCCTAATTCAGACCCTCCGATTCACACCACCCCGTGATGTTTTTCAAACTCCTACTATTGAATGTAATGTAACACACACCCATACAATGCGCACCACCCCGTGATGTTTTTCTCACTCCTACTAGTGAATGTAATGTAACACACACCCATGCAATGCGCACCACCCCGCGATGTTTTTCAGAAACCTACCCTACATTGCCACTGCATGTTTCCTGACCTCCCCATGCTGACCACCCCGCGGTGCTTTTCTCCATCCTACATTGCCACTCACTGCCTATCCTAATTCAGACCCTCCGATTCACACCACCTGTGATGTTTTTCTCACTCCTATAAACAATGTAATGTAACACAAACCCATACAATGCGCACCACCCCGTGATGTTTTTTAGAAACCTAACCTACATTGCCACTGCATGTTCCCTGACCTCCCCATGCTGACCACCCCACGGTGCTTTTCTCCATCCTATATTGCCACTTACTGCCTATCCTAATTCAGACCCTCCGATTCACACCTCCCCGTGAGGTTTTTCTCACTCCTACTAGTGAATGTAATGTAACACACACACATACAATGCGCACCACCCTGCGATGTTTTTCAGAAACCTATCCTACATTGCCACTGCATGTTCCCTGACCTCCCCATGCTGACCACCCCGTTGTGCTTTTCTCCATCCTACATTGCCACTCACTGCCTATCCTAATTCAGACGCTACGATTCAAACCACCCCGTGATGTTTTTCTCACTCCAACTAGTGAATGTAATGTATCACACACCGATATAATGCGCACCACCCCGTGATGTTTTTCTCACTCCTACTAGTGAATGTAATGTAACACACACCCATAGAATCCGCACGACCCCGCGATGTTTTTCAGAAACCTATCCTACATTGCCACTGCATGTTCCCTGACCTCCCATGCTGACCACCCCGCGGTGCTTTTCTCCATCCTACATTGCCACTCACTGCCTATTCTAATTCAGACCCTCTGATTCACACCACCCCGTGATGTTTTTCTCACTCCTACTAGTGAATGTAATGTAACACACACCCATACAATGCGCACCACCCTGCGATGTTTTTCAGAAACCTATCCTACATTGCCACTGCATGTTCCCTGACCTCCCCATGCTGACCACCCGGCGGTGCTTTTCTCCATCCTACATTGCCACTCACTGCCTATTATATTCAGACACTCCGATTCACACCACCCCGTGATGTTTTTCTCACTCCTATTAGTGAATGTAATGTAACACACACCCATACAATGCGCACCGCCCCGTGATGTTTTTCTCACTCCTACTAGTGAATGTAATGTAACACACACCCATACAATGCGCACCACCCCGCGATGTTTTTCAGAAACCTATCCTACATTGCCACTGCATGTTCCCTAAACTCCCCATGCTGACCACCCCGCGGTGCTTTTCTCCATCCTACATTGCCACTCACTGCCTATCCTAATTCAGACCCTCCGATTCACACCACCCCATGATGTTTTTATCACTCCTACTAGTGAATGTAATGTAACACACATCCATACAATGCGCACCACCCCGTGATGTTTTTCTCACTCCTACTAGTGAATGTAATGTAACACACCCCCATACAATGCGCACAACCCGCGATGTTTTTCAGAAACCTATCCTACATTGCCACTGCATGTTCCCTGACCTCCCCATGCTGACCACCCCGCGGTGCTTTCCTCCATCCTACATTGCCACTCACTGCCTATCCTAATTCAGACCCTCCGATTCACACCACCCCGTGATGTTTTTGTCACTCCTATTAGTGAATGTAATGTAACACACACCCATACAATGCGCACCACCCCGTGATGTTTTTCTCACTCCTACAAGGAATGTAATGTAACACACCCCCATACAATGCGCACAACCCGCGATGTTTTTCAGAAACCTATCCTACATTGCCACTGCATGTTCCCTGACCTCCCCATGCTGACCACCCCGCGGTGCTTTTCTCCATCCTACATTGCCATTCACTGCCTATCCTAATTCAGACCCTCCGATTCACACCACATCGTGATGTTTTTCTCACTCCTACTAGTGAATGTAATGTAACACACAGCCATACAATGCGCACCACCCCGTGATGTTTTTGTCACTCCTACTAGTGAATGTAATGTAACACACACCCATACAATGCGCACCAACCCGTGATGTTTTTCTCACTCCTACTAGTGAATGTAATGTAACACACACCCATACAATTCGCACCACCCCGCGATGTTTTTCAGAAACCTATCCTACATTGCCACTGCATGTTCCCTGACCTCCCCATGCTGACCAGCCCGCGATGCTTTTCTCCATCCTACATTGCCACTCACTGCCTATCCTAATTCAGACCCTGCGATTCACACCACCCTGTGATGTTTTTCTCACTCCTACTAGTGAATGTAATGTAACACACACCCATACAATGCGCACCACCCCGTGATGTTTTTCTCACTCCTACTAGTGAATGTAATGTAACACACACCCATACGATGCGCACCACCCTGCGATGTTTTTCAGAAACCTATCCTACATTGCCACTGCATGTTCCCTGAACTCCCCATGCTCACCACCCCGCGGTGCTTTTCTCCATCCTACATTGCCACTCACTGCCTATACTAATTCAGACCTTCGTATTCACACCACCACGTGATGTTTTTCTCACTCCTACTGTTGAATGTAATGTAACACACACCCATACAATGCGCACCACCTCGTGATGTTTTTCTCACTCCTACTAGTGAATGTAATGTAACACACACCCATACAATGCGCACCAACCCGCGATGTTTTTCAGAAACTTATCCTACTTTGCCACTGCATGTTCCCTGACCTCCCCATGCTGACCACTACGCCGTGCTTTTCTCAATCCTACATTGCCACTCACTGCCTATCCTAATTCAGACCCTCCGATTCACACCACCCCGTGATGTTTTTCTCACTCCTACTAGTGAATGTAATGTAACACACACCCATACAATGCGCACCACCCCGTGATGTTTTTCTCAATCCTACTAGTGAATGTAATGTAACACACACCCATACAATGCGCACCACCTCGCGATGTTTTTCTCACTCCCCCTAGTGAATGTAATGTAACAAACACCCATACAATGCGCACCACCCCGGGATGTTTTTCAGAAACTTATCCTACATTGCCACTGCATGTTCCCTGACCTCTACATGCTGACCACCCCGCGGTGCTTTTCTCCATCCTACATTGCCACTCACTGCCTATCCTAATTCAGACCCTCCGATTCACACCACCCCGTGATGTTTTTCAAACTCCTACTAGTGAATGTAATGTAACACACACCCATACAATGCGCACCACCACGTGATGTTTTTCTCACTCCTACTAGTGAATGTAATGTAACACACACCCATGCAATGCGCACCACCCCGCGATGTTTTTCAGAAACCTACCCTACATTGCCACTGCATGTTCCCTGACCTCCCCATGCTGACCACCCCTCGGTGCTTTTCTCCATCCTACATTGCCACTCACTGCCTATCCTAATTCAGACCCTCCGATTCACACCACCTGTGATGTTTTTCTCACTCCTATAAAGAATGTAATGTAACACAAACCCATACAATGCGCACCACCCCATGATGTTTTTTAGAAACCTAACCTACATTGCCACTGCATGTTCCCTGACCTCCCCATGCTGACCACCCCACGGTGCTTTTCTCCATCCTATATTGCCACTTACTGCCTATCCTAATTCAGACCCTCCGATTCACACCTCCCCGTGAGGTTTTTCTCACTCCTACTAGTGAATGTAATGTAACACACACCCATACAATGCGCACCACCCTGCGATGTTTTTCAGAAACCTATCCTACATTGCCACTGCATGTTCCCTGACCTCCCCATGCTGACCACCCCGTTGTGCTTTTCTCCATCCTACATTGCCACTCACTGCCTATCCTAATTCAGACGCTACGATTCAAACCACCCCGTGATGTTTTTCTCACTCCAACTAGTGAATGTAATGTATCACACACCGATATAATGCGCACCACCCCGTGATGTTTTTCTCACTCCTACTAGTGAATGTAATGTAACACACACCCATAGAATCCGCACGACCCCGCGATGTTTTTCAGAAACCTATCCTACATTGCCACTGCATGTTACCTGACCTCCCATGCTGACCACCCCGCGGTGCTTTTCTCCACCCTACATTGCCACTCACTGCCTATTCTAATTCAGACCCTCTGATTCACACCACCCCGTGATGATTTTCTCACTCCTACTAGTGAATGTAATGTAACACACACCCATACAATGCGCACCACCCTGCGATGTTTTTCAGAAACCTATCCTACATTGCCACTGCATGTTCCCTGACCTCCCCATGCTGACCACCCCGCGGTGCTTTTCTCCATCCTACATTGCCACTCACTGCCTATTATATTCAGACACTCCGATTCACACCACCCCGTGATGTTTTTCTCACTCCTATTAGTGAATGTAATGTAACACACACCCATACAATGCGCACCGCCCCGTGATGTTTTTCTCACTCCTACTAGTGAATGTAATGTAACACACACCCATACAATGCGCACCACCCCGCGATGTTTTTCAGAAACCTATCCTACATTGCCACTGCATGTTCCCTGAACTCCCCATGCTGACCACCCCGCGGTGCTTTTCTCCATCCTACATTGCCACTCACTGCCTATCCTAATTCAGACCCTCCGATTCACACCACCCCATGATGTTTTTCTCACTCCTACTAGTGAATGTAATGTAACACACATCCATACAATGCGCACCACCCCGTGATGTTTTTCTCACTCCTACTAGTGAATGTAATGTAACACACCCCCATACAATGCGCACAACCCGCGATGTTTTTCAGAAACCTATCCTACATTGCCACTGCATGTTCCCTGACCTCCCCATGCTGACCACCCCGCGGTGCTTTCCTCCATCCTACATTGCCACTCACTGCCTATCCTAATTCAGACCCTCCGATTCACACCACCCCGTGATGTTTTTGTCACTCCTATTAGTGAATGTAATGTAACACACACCCATACAATGCGCACCACCCTGTGATGTTTTTCTCACTCCTACAAGGAATGTAATGTAACACACCCCCATACAATGCGCACAACCCGCGATGTTTTTCAGAAACCTATCCTACATTGCCACTGCATGTTCCCTGACCTCCCCATGCTGACCACCCCGCGGTGCTTTTCTCCATCCTACATTGCCATTCACTGCCTATCCTAATTCAGACCCTCCGATTCACACCACACCGTGATGTTTTTCTCACTCTTACTAGTGAATGTAATGTAACACACAGCCATACAATGCGCACCACCCCGTGATGTTTTTCTCAATCCTACTAGTGAATGTAATGTAACACACACCCATACAATGCGCACCACCCCGCGATGTTTTTCTCACTCCCACTAGTGAATGTAATGTAACAAACACCCATACAATGCGCACCACCCCGCGATGTTTTTCAGAAACCTATCCTACGTTGCCACTGCATGTTCCCTGATCTCCCCATGCTGACCACCCTGCGGTGCTTTTCTCCATCCTACATTGCCACTCACTGCCTATCCTAATTCAGACCCTCCGATTCACACCACCCCGTGATGTTTTTCTCACTCCTACTAGTGAGTGTAATGTACCACACACCCATACAATGCGCACCACCCCGTGATGTTTTTCAGAAACCTATCCTACATGGCCACTGCATGTTCCCTGACCTCCCCATGCTGACCACCCCGCGGTGCTTTTCTCCATCCTACATTTCCACTCACTGCCTATCCTAATTCAGACCCTCCGATTCACACCACCCCGTGATGTTTTTCTCACTCCTACTCGTGAATGTAATGTGACACACACCCATACAATGCGCACCACCCCGTGATGTTTTTCTCACTCCTACTAGTGAATGTAATGTAACACACACCCATACAATGCGCACCACCCCGCGATGTTTTTCAGAAACCTATCCTCCATTGCCACTGCTTGTTCCCTGACCTCCCCATGCTGACCAGCCCGCGATTCTTTTCTCGATCCTACATTGCCACTCACTGCCTATCCTAATTCAGACCCTGCGATTCACACCACCCCGTGATGTTTTTCTCACTCCTACTAGTGAATGTAATGTAACACACACCCATACAATGCGCACCACCCCGTGATGTTTTTCTCACTCCTACTAGTGAATGTAATGTAACACACACCCATACAATGCGCACCATCCTGCGATGTTTTTCAGAAACCTATCCTACATTGCCACTGCATGTTCCCTGAACTCCCCATGCTGACCACCCCGCGGTGCTTTTCTCCCTCCTACATTGCCACTCACTGCCTATCCTAATTCAGACCCTCCGATTCACACCACCCCATGATGTTTTTCTCACTCCTACTAGTGAATGTAATGTAACACACATCCATACAATACGCACCACCCCGTGATGTTTTTCTCACTCCTACTAGTGAATGTAATATAACACACCCCCATACAATGCGCACCACCCCACGATGTTTTTCAGAAACCTATCCTACATTGCCACTGCTTGTTCCCTGACCTCCCCATGCTCACCACCCCGCGGTGCTTTTCTCCATCCTACATTGCCATTCACTGCCTATCCTAATTCAGACCCTCCGATTCACACCACCCCGTAATGTTTTTCTCACTCCTACTAGTGAATGTAATGTAACACACACTCATACAATGTGCACCACCCCGTGATGTTTTTCTCACTCCTACTAGTGAATGTAATGTAAAACACACCCATACAATGCGCACCACCCCGCGATGTTTTTCAGAAACCTATCCTCCATTGCCACTGCTTGTTCCCTGACCTCCCCATGCTGACCAGCCCGCGATGCTTTTCTCCATCCTACATTGCCACTCACTGCCTATCCTAATTCAGACCCTGCGATTCACACCACCCCGTGATGTTTTTCTCACTCCTACTAGTGAATGTAATCTAACACACACCCATACAATGCACACCACCCCGTGATGTTTTTCTCACTCCTACTAGTGAATGTTATGTAACACACACCCATACAATGCGCACCACCCTGCGATGTTTTTCAGAAACCTATCCTACATTGCCACTGCATGTTCCCTGAACTCCCCATGCTGACCACCCCGCGGTGCTTTTCTCCATCCTACATTGCCACTCACTGCCTATCCTAATTCAGACCCTCCGATTCACACCACCCCATGATGTTTTTCTCACTCCTACTAGTGAATGTAATGTAACACACATCCATACAATGCGCACCAACCCCTGATGTTTTTCTCACTCCTACTAGTGAATGTAATATAACACACCCCCATACAATGCGCACCACCCCGCGATGTTTTTCAGAAACCTATCCTACATTGCCACTGCATGTTCCCTGACCTCCCCATGCTCACCACCCCGCGGTGCTTTTCTCCATCCTATATTGCCATTCACTGCCTATCCTAATTCAGACCCTCCGATTCACACCACCCCGTGATGTTTTTCTCACTCCTACTAGTGAATGTAATGTAAGACACACACATACAATGCGCACCCCCCAGCGATGTTTTTCAGAAACCTATCCTACATTGCCACTGCATGTTCCCTGACCTCCCCATGCTGACCACCCCGCGGTGCTTTTCTCCATCCTACATTGCCACTCACTGCCTATACTAATTCAGACCTTCCTATTCACACCACCACGTGATGTTTTTCTCACTCCTACTGTTGAATGTAATATAACACACACCCATACAATGCGCACCACCCCGTGATGTTTTTGTCACTCCTACTAGTGAATGTAATGTAACACACCCGCATACAATGCGCACAACCCGCGATGTTTTTCAGAAACCTATCCTACATTGCCACTGCATGTTCCCTGATCTCCCCATGCTGACCACCCCGCGGTGCTTTCCTCCATCCTACATTGCCACTCACTGCCTATCCTAATTCAGACCCTCCGATTCACACCACCCCGTGATGTTTTTGTCACTCCTATTAGTGAATGTAATGTAACACACACCCATACAATGCGCACCACCCCGTGATGTTTTTCTCACTCCTACAAGGAATGTAATATAACACACCCCCATACAATGCGCACAACCCGCGATGTTTTTCAGAAACCTATCCTACATTGCGACTGCATGTTCCCTGACCTCCCCATGCTGACCACCCCGCGGTGCTTTTCTCCATCCTACATTGCCATTCACTGCCTATCCTAATTCAGACCCTCCGATTCACACCACACCGTGATGTTTTTCTCACTCCTACTAGTGAATGTAATGTAACACACAGCCATAAAATGCGCACCACCCCGTGATGTTTTTCTCAATCCTACTAGTGAATGTAATGTAACACACACCCATACAATGCGCACCACCCCGCGATGTTTTTCTCACTCCCACTAGTGAATGTAATGTAACAAACACCCATACAATGCGCACCACCCCGCGATGTTTTTCAGAAACCTATCCTACGTTGCCAAGGCATGTTCCCTGATCTCCCCTTGCTGACCACCCTGCGGTGCTTTTCTCCATCCTACATTGCCACTCACTGCCTATCCTAATTCAGACCCTCCGATTCACACCACCCCGTGATGTTTTTCTCACTCCTACTAGTGAGTGTAATGTAACACACACCCATACAATGCGCACCACCCAGTGATGTTTTTCAGAAACCTATCCTACATGGCCACTGCATGTTCCCTGACCTCCCCATGCTGACCACCCCGCGGTGCTTTTCTCCATCCTACATTTCCACTCACTGCCTATCCTAATTCAGACCCTCCGATTCACACCACCCCGTGATGTTTTTCTCACTCCTACTCGTGAATGTAATGTGACACACACCCATACAATGCGCACCACCCCGTGATGTTTTTCTCACTCCTACTAGTGAATGTAATGTAACACAAACCCATACAATGCGCACCACCCCGCGATGTTTTTCAGAAACCTATCCTCCATTGCCACTGCTTGTTCCCTGACCTCCCCATGCTGACCAGCCCGCGATGCTTTTCTCCATCCTACATTGCCACTCACTGCCTATCCTAATTCAGACCCTGCGATTCACACCACCCCGTGATGTTTTTCTCACTCCTACTAGTGAATGTAATGTAACACACACCCATACAATGCGCACCACCCCGTGATGTTTTTCTCACTCCTACTAGTGAATGTAATGTAACACACACCCATACAATGCGCACCATCCTGCGATGTTTTTCAGAAACCTATCCTACATTGCCACTGCATGTTCCCTGAACTCCCCATGCTGACCACCCCGCAGTGCTTTTCTCCCTCCTACATTGCCACTCACTGCCTATCCTAATTCAGACCCTCCGATTCACACCACCCCATGATGTTTTTCTCACTCCCACTAGTGAATGTAATGTAACACACATCCATACAATGCGCACCACCCCGTGATGTTTTTCTCACTCCTACTAGTGAATGTAATATAACACACCCCCATACAATGCGCACCACCCCGCGATGTTTTTCAGAAACCTATCCTACATTGCCACTGCTTGTTCCCTGACCTCCCCATGCTCACCACCCCGCGGTGCTTTTCTCCATCCTACATTGCCATTCACTGCCTATCCTAATTCAGACCCTCCGATTCACACCACCCCGTAATGTTTTTCTCACTCCTACTAGTGAATGTAATGTAACACACACCCATACAATGTGCACCACCCCGTGATGTTTTTATCACTCCTACTAGTGAATGTAATGTAAAACACACCCATACAATGCGCACCACCCCGCGATGTTTTTCAGAAACCTATCCTCCATTGCCACTGCTTGTTCCCTGACCTCCCCATGCTGACCAGCCCGCGATGCTTTTCTCCATCCTACATTGCCACTCAGTGCCTATCCTAATTCAGACCCTGCGATTCACACCACCCCGTGATGTTTTTCTCACTCCTACTAGTGAATGTAATCTAACACACACCCATACAATGCACACCACCCCGTGATGTTTTTCTCACTCCTACTAGTGAATGTTATGTAACACACACCCATACAATGCGCACCACCCTGCGATGTTTTTCAGAAACCTATCCTACATTGCCACTGCATGTTCCCTGAACTCCCCATGCTGACCACCCCGCGGTGCTTTTCTCCATCCTACATTGCCACTCACAGCCTATCCTAATTCAGACCCTCCGATTCACACCACCCCATGATGTTTTTCTCACTCCTACTAGTGAATGTAATGTAACACACATCCATACAATGCGCACCAACCCCTGATGTTTTTCTCACTCCTACTAGTGAATGTAATGTAAGACACACACATACAATGCGCACCCCCCAGCGATGTTTTTCAGAAACCTATCCTACATTGCCACTGCATGTTCCCTGACCTCCCCATGCTGACCACCCCGCGGTGCTTTTCTCCATCCTACATTGCCACTCACTGCCTATACTAATTCAGACCTTCCTATTCACACCACCACGTGATGTTTTTCTCACTCCTACTGTTGAATGTAATATAACACACACCCATACAATGCGCACCACCCCGTGATGTTTTTCTCACTCCTACTAGTGAATGTAATGTAACACACCCCCATACAATGCGCACAACCCGCGATGTTTTTCAGAAACCTATCCTACATTGCCACTGCATGTTCCCTGACCTCCCCATGCTGACAACCCCGCGGTGCTTTCCTCCATCCTACATTGCCACTCACTGCCTATCCTAATTCAGACCCTCCGATTCACACCACCCCGTGATGTTTTTGTCACTCCTATTAGTGAATGTAATGTAACACACACCCATACAATGCGCACCACCCCGTGATGTTTTTCTCACTCCTACAAGGAATGTAATGTAACACACCCCCATACAATGCGCACAACCCGCGATGTTTTTCAGAAACCTATCCTACATTGCCACTGCATGTTCCCTGACCTCCCCATGCTGACCACCCCGCGGTGCTTTTCTCCATCCTACATTGCCATTCACTGCCTATCCTAATTCAGACCCTCCGATTCACACCACACCGTGATGTTTTTCTCACTCCTACTAGTGAATGTAATGTAACACACAGCCATACAATGCGCACCACCCCGTGATGTTTTTCTCAATCCTACTAGTGAATGTAATGTAACACACACCCATACAATGCGCACCACCCCGCGATGTTTTTCTCACTCCCACTATTGAATGTAATGTAACAAACACCCATACAATGCGCACCACCCCGCGATGTTTTTCAGAAACCTATCCTACGTTGCCACTGCATGTTTCCTGATCTCCCCATGCTGACCACCCTGCGGTGCTTTTCTCCATCCTACATTGCCACTCACTGCCTATCCTAATTCAGACCCTCCGATTCACACCACCCCGTGATGTTTTTCTCACTCCTACTAGTGAGTGTAATGTAACACACACCCATACAATGCGCACCACCCAGTGATGTTTTTCAGAATCCTATCCTACATGGCCACTGCATGTTCCCTGACCTCCCCATGCTGACCACACCTCGGTGCTTTTCTCCATCCTACATTTCCACTCACTGCCTATCCTAATTCAGACCCTCCGATTCACACCACCCCGTGATGTTTTTCTCACTCCTACTCGTGAATGTAATGTGACACACACCCATAAAATGCGCACCACCCCGTGATGTTTTTCTCACTCCTACTAGTGAGTGTAATGTAACACACACCCATACAATGCGCACCAACCCGCGATGTTTTTCAGAAACTTATCCTACTTTGCCACTGCATGTTCCCTGACCTCCCCATGCTCACCACCCCGCGGTGCTTTTCTCCAGCCTACATTGCCATTCACTGCCTATCCTAATTCAGACCCTCCGATTCACACCACCCCGTGATGTTTTTCTCACTCCTACTAGTGAATGTAATGTAACACACACCCATGCAATGCGCACCACCCCGTGATGTTTTTCTCAATCCTACTAGTGAATGTAATGTGACACACACCCATACAATGCGCACCACCTCGCGATGTTTTTCTCACTCCCACTAGTGAATGTAATGTAACAAACACCCATACAATGCGCACCACCCCGCGATGTTTTTCAGAAACGTATCCTACATTGCCACTGCATGTTCCCTGATCTCCCCATGCTGACCACCCTGCGGTGGTTTTCTCCATCCTACATTGCCACTCACTGCCTATCCTAATTCAGACCCTCCGATTCACACCACCCCGTGATGTTTTTCTCACTCCTACTAGTGAATGTAATGTAACACACACCCATACAATGTGCACCACCCGGTGTTTTTCTCACTCCTACTAGTGAATGTAATGTAACACACACCCATACAATGCGCACCACCCCGTGATGTTTTTCAGAAACCTATCCTACATTGCCACTGCATGTTCCCTGACCTTCCCATGCTGACCACCCCACGGTGCTTTTCTCCATCCTACATTGCCACTTACATACTATCCCAATTCAGAACCTCCGATTCACACCTCCCCGTGAGGTTTTTCTCACTCCTACTAGTGAATGTAATGTAACACACACCCATACAATGCGCACCACCCTGCGATGTTTTTCAGAAACCTATCCTATTTTGCCATTGCATGTTCCCTGACCTCCCCATGCTGACCACACCTCGGTGCTTTCTCCATCCTACATTGCCACTCACTGCCTATCCTAATTCAGACCCTCGGATTCACACCACCGCGTGATGTTTTTCTCCTACTAGTGAATGTAATGTAACACACACCCATACAATGCACACCACCCCATGAAGTTTTTCAGAAACCTATCCTACATTGCCACTGCATGTTCCCTGACCTCGCCATGCTGACCAACCCGCGGTGCTTTTCTCCATCCTACATTGCCACTCACTGCCTATCCTAATTCAGACCCTCCGATTCACACCACCCCGTGATGTTTTTCTCACTCCAACTAGTGAATGTAATGTAACACACACCCATACAATGCGCACCACCCCGCGATGTTTTTCAGAAACCTATCCTACATTGCCACTGCATGTTCCCTGAACTCTCCATGCTGACAACCCCGCGGTGCTTTTCTCCATCCTACATTGCCTCTCACTGCCTATCCTAATTCAGACCCTCCGATTAACACCACCCCGTGATGTTTTTCTCACTCCTACTAGTGAATGTAATGTAACACACACCCATACAATGCGCACCACCCCGCGATGTTTTTCAGAAACCTATCCTACATTGCCACTGCATGTTCCCTGACCTCCCCATGCTGACCACCCCGCGGTGCTTTTCTCCATCGTACATTGCCACTCAATGCCTATCCTAATTCAGAGCCTCCGAATCACACACCACGTGATGTTTTTATCCCTCCTACTAGTGAATGTAATGTAACACACACCCATACAATGCGAACCACCCCGTGATGTTTTCTCACTCCTACTAGTGAATGTAATGTAACACACACCCATACAATGCGCACCACCCTGCGATGTTTTTCAGAAACCTATCCTATTTTGCCATTGCATGTTCCCTGACCTCCCCATGCTGAACACCCCTCGGTGCTTTCTCCATCCTACATTGCCACTCACTGCCTATCCTAATTCAGACCCTCGGATTCACACCACCGCGTGATGTTTTTCTCCTACTAGTGAATGTAATGTAACACACACCCATACAATGCACACCACCCCGCGATATTTTTCAGAAACCTATCCTACATTGCCACTGCATGTTCCCGGACCTCCCCATGCTGACCAACCCGCGGTGCTTTTCTCCATCCTACATTGCCACTCACTGCCTATACTAATTCAGACCTTCGGATTCACACCACCCCGTGATGTTTTTCTCACTCCAACTAGTGAATGTAATGTAACACACACCCATACAATGCGCACCACCCCGTGATGTTTTTCTCACTCCTACTAGTGAATGTAATGTAACACACACCCATACAATGCGCACCACCCCGCGATGTTTTTCAGAAACCTATCCTACATTGCCACTGCATGTTCCCTGACCCCCCCATGCTGACCACCCCGCGGTGCTTTTCTCCATCGTACATTGCCACTCAATGCCTATCCTAATTCAGAGCCTCCGAATCACACACCACGTGATGTTTTTATCACTCCTACTAGTGAATGTAATGTAACACACACCCATACAATGCGCACCACCCCGTGATGTTTTTCTCACTCCTACTAGTGAATGTAATGTAACACACACCCATACAATGCGAACCAACCCGCGATGTTTTTCAGAAACTTATCCTACTTTGGCACTGCATGTTCCCTGACTTCCCCATGCTGACCACCACGCGGTGCTTTTCTCCATCCTACATTGCCACTCACTGCCTATCCTAATTAAGACACTCCGATTCACACCACCCCGTGATGTTTTTCTCACTCCTACTAGTGAATGTAATGTAACACACACCCATACAATGCGCACCACAACGTGTTTTTCTCATTCCTACTAGTGAATGTAATGTAACACACACCCATACAATGCGCACCACCCCGCGATATTTTTCAGAAACCTATCCTACATTGCCACTGCATATTCCCTGACCTCCCCATGCTGACCACCCCACGGTGCTTTTCTCCATCCTACATTGCCACTTACTGCCTATCCTAATTCAGACCCTCCGATTCACACCTCCCCGTGAGGTTTTTCTCACCCCTACTAGTGAATGTAATGTAACACACACCCATACAATGCGCACCACCCCGCGATGTTTTTCAGAAACCTATCCTACATTGCCACTGCATGTTCCCTGACCTCCCCATGCTGACCACCCCGCTGTGCTTTTCTCCATCCTACATTGCCACTCACTGCCTATCCTAATTCAGACGCTACGATTCAAACCACCCCGTGATGTTTTTCTCACTCCAACTAGTGAATGTAATGTAACACACACCCATATAATGCGCACCTCCCCGTGATGTTTTTCTCACTCCTACTAGTGAATGTAATGTAACACATACCCATACAATGCGCACCACCCCGTGATGTTTTTCTCACTCCTACTAGTGAATCTAATGTAACACACACCCATACAATGCGCACCACCCCGCGATGTTTTTCAGAAACCTATAATCCATTGCCACTGCATGTTCCCTGACCTCCACATGCTGACCACCCCGCGGTGCTTTTCTCCATCCTACATTGCCACTCACTGCCTATCCTAATACAGAGCCTCCGATTCACACACCACGTGATGTTTTTTTCACTCCTACAATGAATGTAATGTAACACACACCCATAAAATGCGCACCACCCCGTGATGTTTTTCTCACTCCTACTAGTGAATGTAATGTAACACACACCCATACAATGCAAACCACCCCGCGATGTTTTTCAGAAACCTATCCTCCATTGCCACTGCTTGTTCCCTGACCTCCCCATGCTGACCAGCCCGCGATGCTTTTCTCCATCCTACATTGTGACTCACTGCCTATCCTAATTCAGACACTGCGATTCACACCACCCCGTGATGTTTTTCTCACTCCTACTTGTGAATGTAATGTAACACACACCTATACAATGCGCACCACCCCGTTATGTTTTTCTCACTCCTACTAGTGAATGTAATGTAACACACACCCATACAATGCGCACCACCCCGCGATGATTTTCAGAAACCTATCCTACATTGCCACTGCATGTTCCCTGACCTCCCCATGCTGACCACCCTGCGTTGCTTTTCTCCATTCTACATTGCCACTTACTGCCAAGCCTAATTCAGAAGCTCCGATTCACACCACCCAGTGATGTTTTTCTCACTCCTACTAGTGAATGTAATGTAACACACACACATACAATGCGCACCACCCCGTGATGTTTTTCTCACGCCTACTAGTGAATGTAATGTAACACACACCCATACAATGCGCACCACCCCGCGATGTTGTTCAGAAACATATCCTACATTGCCACTGCATGTTCCCTGACCTCCCCATGCTGACCACCACGCGGTGCTTTTCTCCATCCTACATTGCCACTTACTGCCTATCCTAATTCAGACCCTCTGATTCACACCACCCTGAGATGTTTTTCTCACTCCTACTAAAGAAAGTAATGTAACACGTACCCATACAATGCGCACCACCCCGTGATGTTTTTCAGAAACCTATCCTACATTGCCACTGCATGTTCCATGACCTCCCCATGCTGACCACCCCACGGTGCTTTTCTCCATCCTACATTGCCACTTACATACTATCCAAATTCAGAACCTCCGATTCACACCTCCCCGTGAGGTTTTTCTCACTCCTACTAGTGAATGTAATGTAACACACACCCATACAATGCGCACCACCCTGCGATGTTTTTCAGAAACCTATCCTATTTTGCCATTGCATGTTCCCTGACCTCCCCATGCTGACCACACCTCGGTGCTTTCTCCATCCTACATTGCCACTCACTGCCTATCCTAATTCAGACCCTCGGATTCACACCACCGCGTGATGTTTTTCTCCTACTAGTGAATGTAATGTAACACACACCCATACAATGCACACCACCCCACGATGTTTTTCAGAAACCTATCCTACATTGCCACTGCATTTTCCCTGACCTCCCCATGCTGACCAACCCGCGGTGCTTTTCTCCATCCTACATTGCCACTCACTGCCTATCCTAATTTAGACCCTCCAATTCACACCACCCCGTGATGTTTTTCTCACTCCAACTAGTGAATGTAATGTAACACACACCCATACAATGCGCACCACCCCGTGATGTTTTTCTCACTCCTACTAGTGAATGTAATGTAACACACACCCATACAATGCGCACCACCCCGCGATGTTTTTCAGAAACCTATCCTACATTGCCACTGCATGTTCCCTGAACTCCCCATGCTGACAACCCCGCAGTGCTTTTCTCCATCCTACATTGCCTCTCACTGACTATCCTAATTCAGACCCTCCGATTAACACCACCCCGTGATGTTTTTCTCACTCCTACTAGTGAATGTAATGTAACACACACCCATACAATGCGCACCACCCCGCGATGTTTTTCAGAAACCTATCCTACATTGCCACTGCATGTTCCCTGACCTCCCCATGCTGACCACCCCGCGGTGCTTTTCTCCATCGTACATTGCCACTCAATGCCTATCCTAATTCAGAGCCTCCGAATCACACACCACGTGATGTTTTTATCACTCCTAATAGTGAATGTAATGTAACACACACCCATACAATGCGAACCACCCCGTGATGTTTTTCTCACTCCTACTAGTGAATGTAATGTAACACACACCCATACAATGCGAACCAACCCGCGATGTTTTTCAGAAACTTATCCTACTTTGCCACTGCATGTTCCATGACTTCCCCATGCTGACCACCACGCGGTGCTTTTCTCCATCCTACATTGCCACTCACTGCCTATCCTAATTCAGACCCTCCGATTCACACCACCCCGTGATGTTTTTCTCACTCCTACTAGTGAATGTAATGTAACACACACCCATACAATACGCACCACCCCGTGTTTTTCTCATTCCTACTTGTGAATGTAATGTAACACACACCCATACAATGCGCACCACCCCGTGATGTTTTTCAGAAACCTATCCTACATTGCCACTGCATGTTCCCTGACCTCCGCATGCTGACCACCCCGCGGTGCTTTTCTCTATCCTACATTGCCACTCACTGCCTATCCTAATTCAGACCCTCCGATTCACACCACCCCGTGATGTTTTTCTCACTCCTACTAGTGAATGTAATGTAACACACACCCTTACAATGCGCACCACCCCGCGATGTTTTTCAGAAACCTATCCTACATTGCCACTGCATGTTCCCTGACCTCCGCATGCTGACCACCCCGCGGTGCTTTTCTCCATCCTACATTGCCACTCACTGCCTATTCTCATTCAGACCCTCCGATTCACACCACCCCGTGATGTTTTTCTCACTCCTACTAGTGAATGTAATGTAACACACACCCATACAATGCGCACCACCCCGTGATGTTTTTCTCACTCCTACTAGTGAATGTAATGTAACACACACCCATACAATGCGCACCACCCTGTGATGTTTTTCTCACTCCTACTAGTGAATGTAATGTAACACACACCCATACAATGCGCACCACCCCGCGATGTTTTTCAGAAACCTATAATCCATTGCCACTGCTTGTTCCCTGACCTGCCCATGCTGACGAGCCCGCGATGCTTTTCTCCATCCTACATTGCCACTCACTGCCTATTCTAATTCAGACCCTGTGATTCACACCACCCCATGATGTTTTTCTCACTCCTACTAGTGAATGTAATGTAACACACACCCATACAATGCACACCACCCCGTGATGTTTTTCTCACTCCTACTAGTGAATGTAATGTAACACACACCCATACAATGCACACCACCCCGCGATGTTTTTCAGAAACCTATCCTCCATTGCCACTGCTTATTCCCTGACCTCCCCATGCAGACCAGCCCGCGATGCTTTTCTCCATCCTATATTGCCACTCACTGCCTATCCTAATTCAGACGCTGCGATTCACACCACCCCGTGATGTTTTTCTCACTCCTACTAGTGAATGTAATGTAACACACACCCATACAATGCGCACCACCCTGTGATGTTTTTCTCACTCCTACTAGTGAATGTAATGTAACACACACACATACAATGCGCACCACCCTGCGATGTTTTTCAGAAACCTATCCTACATTGCCACTGCATGTTCCCTGACCTCCCCATGCTGACCACCCTGCGTTGCTTTTCTCCATTCTACATTGCCACTTACTGCCAAGCCTAATTCAGAAGCTCCGATTCACACCACCCAGTGATGTTTTTCACACTCCTACTAGTGAATGTAATGTAACACACACACATACAATGCGCACCACCCCGTGATGTTTTTCTCACGCCTACTAGTGAATGTAATGTAACACACACCCATACAATGCGCACCACCCCGCGATGTTGTTCAGAAACATATCCTACATTGCCACTGCATGTTCCCTGACCTCCCCATGCTGACCACCACGCGGTGCTTTTCTCCATCCTACATTGCCACTTACTGCCTATCCTAATTCAGACCCTCTGATTCACACCACCCTGTGATGTTTTTCTCACTCCTACTAAAGAAAGTAATGTAACACGTACCCATACAATGCGCACCACCCCGTGATGTTTTTCAGAAACCTATCCTACATTGCCACTGCATGTTCCATGACCTCCCCATGCTGACCACCCCACGGTGCTTTTCTCCATCCTACATTGCCACTTACATACTATCCAAATTCAGAACCTCCGATTCACACCTCCCCGTGAGGTTTTTCTCACTCCTACTAGTGAATGTAATGTAACACACACCCATACAATGCGCACCACCCTGCGATGTTTTTCAGAAACCTATCCTATTTTGCCATTGCATGTTCCCTGACCTCCCCATGCTGACCACACCTCGGTGCTTTCTCCATCCTACATTGCCACTCACTGCCTATCCTAATTCAGACCCTCGGATTCACACCACCCCGTGATGTTTTTCTCCTACTAGTGAATGTAATGTAACACACACCCATACAATGCACACCACCCCACGATGTTTTTCAGAAACCTATCCTACATTGCCACTGCATGTTCCCTGACCTCCCCATGCTGACCAACCCGCGGTGCTTTTCTCCATCCTACATTGCCACTCACTGCCTATCCTAATTTAGACCCTCCGATTCACACCACCCCGTAATGTTTTTCTCACTCCAACTAGTGAATGTAATGTAACACACACCCATACAATGCGCACCACCCCGTGATGTTTTTCTCACTCCTACTAGTGAATGTAATGTAACACACACCCATACAATGCGCACCACCCCGCGATGTTTTTCAGAAACCTATCCTACATTGCCACTTTATGTTCCCTGAACTCCCCATGCTGACAACCCCGCAGTGCTTTTCTCCATCCTACATTGCCTCTCACTGCCTATCCTAATTCAGACCCTCCGATTAACACCACCCCGTGATGTTTTTCTCACTCCTACTAGTGAATGTAATGTAACACACACCCATACAATGCGCACCACCCCGCGATGTTTTTCAGAAACCTATCCTACATTGCCACTGCATGTTCCCTGACCTCCCCATGCTGACCACCCCGCGGTGCTTTTCTCCATCGTACATTGCCACTCAATGCCTATCCTAATTCAGAGCCTCCGAATCACACACCACGTGATGTTTTTATCACTCCTAATAGTGAATGTAATGTAACACACACCCATACAATGCGAACCACCCCGTGATGTTTTTCTCACTCCTACTAGTGAATGTAATGTAACACACACCCATACAATGCGAACCAACCCGCGATGTTTTTCAGAAACTTATCCTACTTTGCCACTGCATGTTCCCTGACTTCCCCATGCTGACCACCACGCGGTGCTTTTCTCCATCCTACATTGCCACTCACTGCCTATCCTAATTCAGACCCTCCGATTCACACCACCCCGTGATGTTTTTCTCACTCCTACTAGTGAATGTAATGTAACACACACCCATACAATACGCACCACCCCGTGTTTTTCTCATTCCTACTTGTGAATGTAATGTAACACACACCCATACAATGCGCACCACCCCGTGATGTTTTTCAGAAACCTATCCTACATTGCCACTGCATGTTCCCTGACCTCCGCATGCTGACCACCCCGCGGTGCTTTTCTCCATCCTACATTGCCACTCACTGCCTATCCTAATTCAGACCCTCCGATTCACACCACCCCGTGATGTTTTTCTCACTCCTACTAGTGAATGTAATGTAACACACACCCTTACAATGCGCACCACCCCGCGATGTTTTTCAGAAACCTATCCTACATTGCCACTGCATGTTCCCTGACCTCCCCATGCTGACCACCCCGCGGTGCTTTTCTCCATCCTACATTGCCACTCACTGCCTATTCTCATTCAGACCCTCTGATTCACACCACCCCGTGATGTTTTTCTCACTCCTACTAGTGAATGTAATGTAACACACACTCATACAATGCGCACCACCCCGTGATGTTTTTCTCACTCCTACTAGTGAATGTAATGTAACACACACCCATACAATGCGCACCACCCTGTGATGTTTTTCTCACTCCTACTAGTGAATGTAATGTAACACACACCCATACAATGCGCACCACCCCGCGATGTTTTTCAGAAACCTATAATCCATTGCCACTGCATGTTCCCTGACCTGCCCATGCTGACGAGCCCGCGATGCTTTTCTCCATCCTACATTGCCACTCACTGCCTATTCTAATTCAGACCCTGTGATTCACACCACCCCATGATGTTTTTCTCACTCCTACTAGTGAATGTAATGTAACACACACCCATACAATGCACACCACCCCGTGATGTTTTTCTCACTCCTACTAGTGAATGTAATGTAACACACACCCATACAATGCACACCACCCCGCGATGTTTTTCAGAAACCTATCCTCCATTGCCACTGCTTATTACCTGACCTCCCCATGCAGACCAGCCCGCGATGCTTTTCTCCATCCTATATTGCCACTCACTGCCTATCCTAATTCAGACGCTGCGATTCACACCACCTCGTGATGTTTTTCTCACTCCTACTAGTGAATGTAATGTAACACACACCCATACAATGCGCACCACCCCGTGATGTTTTTCTCACTCCTACTAGTGAATGTAATGTAACACACACCCATACAATGCGCACCACCCTGCGATGTTTTTCAGAAACCTATCCTACATCGCCACTGCATGTTCCCTGAACTCCCCATGCTGACCACCCCGCGGTGCTTTTCTCCATCCTACATTGCCATTCACTGCCTATCCTAATTCAGACCCTCCGATTCACACCACCCCGTGATGTTTTTCTCACTCCTACTAGTGAATGTAATGTAAGACACACACATACAATGCGCACCCCCCGGCGATGTTTTTCAGAAACCTATCCTACATTGCCACTGCATGTTCATTGACCTCCCCATGCTGACGTCCCCGCGGTGCTTTTCTCCATCCTACATTGCAACTCACTGCCAATCCTAATTCAGACGCTCCGATTCACACCACCCCGTGATGTTTTTCTCACTCCTACTAGTGAATGTAATGTAACACACACCCATACAATGCGCACCAGCCCGCGATGTTTTTCAGAAACTTATCCTACTTTGCCACTGCATGTTCCCTGACCTCCCCATGCTGACCACCACGCCGTGCTTTTCTCCATCCTACATTGCCACTGACTGCCTATCCTAATTCAGACCCTCCGATTCACACCACCCCGTGATGTTTTTCTCACTCCTACTTGTGAATGTAATGTAACACACACCCATGCAATGCGCACCACCCCGTGATGTTTTTCTCAATCCTACTAGTGAATGTAATGTAACACACACCCATACAATGCGCACCACACCGTGATGGTTTTCTCACTCCTACTAGTGAATGTAATGTAACACACACCCATAAAATGCGCACCACCCCGTGATGTTTTTCTCACTCCTACTAGTGAATGTAATGTAACACACACCCATACAATGCACACCACCCCGCGATGTTTTTCAGAAACCTATCCTACATTGCCACTGCATGTTCCCTGACCTCCCCATGCTGACCACCCGTGGTGCTTTTCTCCATCCTACATTGCCACTCACTGTCTATCCTAATTCAGAGCCTCCGATTCACACACCACGTGATGTTTTTTTCACTCCTACTAGTGAATGTAATGTAACACACACCCATACAATGCGCACCACCCTGCGATGTTTTTCAGAAACCTATCCTAATTTGCCATTGCATGTTCCCTGACCTCCCCATGCTAACCACCCCTCGGTGCTTTCTCCATCCTACATTGCCACTCACTGCCTATCCTAATTCAGACCCTCGGATTCACACCACCGCGTGATGTTTTTCTCCTACTAGTGAATGTAATGAAACACACACCCATACAATGCACACCAACCCGCGATGTTTTTCAGAAACCTATCCTACATTGCCACTGCATGTTCCCTGACCTCCCCATGCTGACCAACCCGTGGTGCTTTTCTCCATCCTACATTGCCACTCACTGCCTATCCTAATTCAGACCCTCCGATTCACACCACCCCGTGATGTTTTTCTCACTCCATCTAGTGAATGTAATGTAACACACGCCCATACAATGCGCACCACCCCGTGATGTTTTTCTCACTCCTACTAGTGAATGTAATGTAACACACACCCATACAATGCGCACCACCCCGCGATGTTTTTCAGAAACCTATCCTACATTGCCACTGCATGTTCCCTGACCTCCCCATGCTGACCACCCCGCGGTGCTTTTCTCCATCCTACATTGCCACTCACTGCCTATCCTAATTCAGACCCTCCGATTAACACCATCCCGTGATGTTTTTCTCACTCCTACTAGTGAATGTAATGTAACACACACCCATACAATGCGCACCACCCCGCGATGTTTTTCAGAAACCTATCCTACATTGCCACTGCATGTTCCCTGACCTCCCCATGCTGACCACCCCGCGGTGCTTTTCTCCATCGTACATTGCCACTCAATGCCTATCCTAATTCAGAGCCTCCGAATACACACCACGTGATGTTTTTATCACTCCTACTAGTGAATGTAATGTAACACACACCCATACAATGCGCACCACCCCGTGATGTTTTTCTCACTCCTACTACTGAATGTAATGTAACACACACCCATACAATGCGAACCAACCCGCGATGTTTTTCAGAAACTTATCCTACTTTGCCACTGCATGTTCCCTGACTTCCCCATGCTGACCACCACGCGGTGCTTTTCTCCATCCTACATTGCCACTCACTGCCTATCCTAATTCAGACCCTCCGATTCACACCACACCGTGATGTTTTTCTCACTCCTACTAGTGAATGTAATGTAACACACACCCATACAATGCGCACCACCCCGTATTTTTCTCATTCCTACTAGTGAATGTAATGTAACACACACCCATACAATGCGCACCACCCCGTGATGTTTTTCAGAAACCTATCCTACATTGCCACTGCATGTTCCCTGACCTCCGCATGCTGACCACCCCGCGGTTCTTTTCTCCATCCTACATTGCCACTCACTGCCTATCCTAATTCAGACCCTCCGATTCACACCACCCCGTGATGTTTTTCTCACTCCTACTAGTGAATGTAATGTAACACACACCCATACAATGCGCACCACCCCGCGATGTTTTTCAGAAACCTATCCTACATTGCCACTGCCTGTTCCCTGACCTCCCCATGCTGACCACCCCGCGGTGCTTTTCTCCATCCTACATTGCCACTCACTGCCTATTCTAATTCAGACCCTCCGATTCACACCACCCCGTGATGTTTTTCTCACTCCTACTAGTGAATGTAATGTAACACACACCCATACAATGCGCACCACCCCGCGATGTTTTTCAGAAACCTATCCTACATTGCCACTGCATGTTCCCTGTCCTCCCCATGCTGACCACCCCGCGGTGCTTTTCTCCATCCTACATTGCCACTCACTGCCTATCCTAATTCAGACGCTCCGATTCACACCACCCCGTGATGTTTTTCTCACTCCTACTAGTCAATGTAATGTAACACACACCCATACAATGCGCACCACCCCGTGATGTTTTTCTCACTCCTACTAGTGAATGTAATGTAACACACACCCATACAATGCGCACCACCCCGCGATGTTTTTCAGAAACCTATCCTACATTGCCACTGCATGTTTCCTGACCTCCCCATGCTGACCACCCCGTGGTGCTTTTCTCCATCCTACATTGCCACTCACTGCCTATCCTAATTCAGAGCCTCCGATTCACACACCACGTGATGTTTTTTCACTCCTACTAGTGAATGTAAAGTAACACACACCCATACAATGCGCACCACCCCGCGATGTTCTTCAGAAACCTATCATACATTGCCACTGCATGTTCCCTGACCTCCCCATGCTGACCACCACGCGGTGCTTTTCTCCATCCTACATTGCCACTTACTGCCTATCCTAATTCAGATCCTCCGATTCACACCACCCTGTAATTTTTTTCTCACTCCTACTAAAGTATGTAATGTAACACACACCCATACAATGCGCACCACCCCGTGATGTTTTTCAGAAACCTATCCTACATTGCCACTGCATGTTCCCTGACCTCCCCATGCTGACCACCCCACGGTGCTTTTCTCCATCCTACATTGCCACTTACTGCCTATCCTAATTCAGACCCTCCGATTCACACCTCCCCGTGAGGTTTTTCTCACTCCTACTAGTGAATGTAATGTAACACACACCCATACAATGCGCACCACCCTGCGATGTTTTTCAGAAACCTATCCTACATTGCCACTGCATGTTCCCTGACCTCCCCATGCTGACCACCCCTCCGTGCTTTTCTCCATCCTACATTGCCACTCACTGCCTATCCTAATTCAGAGCCTCCGATTCACACACCACGTGATGTTTTTATCACTCCTACTAGTGAATGTAATGTAACACACACCCATACAATGCGCACCACCCCGTGATGTTTTTCTCACTCCTACTAGTGAATGTAATGTAACACACACCCATACAATGCGCACCACCCCGCGATGTTTTTCAGAAACCTATCCTCCATTGCCACTGCTTATTCCCTGACCTCCCCATGCAGACCAGCCCGCGATGCTTTTCTGCATCCTACATTGCCATTCACTGCCTATCCTAATTCAGACCCTGCGATTCACACCACCCCGTGATGTTTTTCTCACTCCTACTAGTGAATGTAATGTAACACACACCCATACAATGCGCACAACCCCGTGATGTTTTTCTCACTCCTACTAGTGAATGTAATGTAACACACACCCATACAATGCGCACCACCCTGCGATGTTTTTCAGAAACCTATCCTACATTGCCACTGCATGTTCCCTGAACTCCCCATGCTGACCACCCCGCGGTGCTTTTCTCCATCCTACATTGCCACTCACTGCCTATCCTAATTCAGATCCTCCGATTTACACCACCCCATGATGTTTTTCTCACTCCTACTAGTGAATGTAATGTAACACACATCCATACAATTCGCACCACCCTGTGATGTTTTTCTCACTCCTACTAGTGAATGTAATGTAACACACCCACATACAATGCGCACCACCCCGCGATGTTTTTCAAAAACCTATCCTACATTGCCACTGCATGTTCCCTGACCTCCCCATTCTGACCACCCCGCGGTGCTTTTCTCCATCCTACATTGCCATTCACTGCCTATCCTAATTCAGACCCTCTGATTCACACCACCCCGTGATGTTTTTTCTCACTCCTACTAGTGAATGTAATGTAAGACACACACATACAATGAGCACCCCCCGGCGATGTTTTTCAGAAACCTATCCTACATTGCCACTGCATGTTCATTGACCTCCCCATGCTGACGACCCCGCGGTGCTTTTCTCAATCCTGCATTGCAACTCACTGCCAATCCTAATTCAGACGCTCCGATTCACACCACCCCGTGATGTTTATCTCACTCCTACTAGTGAATGTAATGTAACACACACCCATACAATGCGCACCAACCCGCGATGTTTTTCAGAAACTTATCCTACTTTGCCACTGCATGTTCCCTTACCTCCCCATGCTGACCACCACGCCGTGCTTTTCTCCATGCTACATTGCCACTCACTGCCTATCCTAATTCAGACCCTCCGATTCACACCACCCCGTGATGTTTTTCTCACTCCTACTTGTGAATGTAATGTAACACACACCCATACAATGCACACCACCCCGTGATGTTTTTCTCAATCCTACTAGTGAATGTAATGTAACACACACCCATACAATGCGCACCACACCGTGATGTTTTTCTCACTCCTACTAGTGAATGTAATGTAACACACACCCATAAAATGCGCACCACCCCGTGATGTTTTTCTCACTCCTACTAGTGAATGTAATGTAACACACACCCATACAATGCACACCACCCCGCGATGTTTTTCAGAAACCTATCCTACATTGCCACTGCATGTTCCCTGACCTCCCCATGCTGACCACCCCGTGGTGCTTTTCTCCATCCTACATTGCCACTCACTGTCTATCCTAATTCAGAGCCTCCGATTCACACACCACGTGATGTTTTTTTCACTCCTACTAGTGAATGTAATGTAACACACACCCATACAATACGCACCACCCCGTGATGTTTTTCTCACTCCTACTAGTCAATGTAATGTAACACACACCCATACAATGCGCACCACCCCGCGATGTTTTTCAGAAACCTGTAATCCATGGCACTGCTTGTTCCCTGACCTCCCCAGGCTGACGAGCCCGCGATGCTTTTCTCCATCCTACATTGCCACTCACTGCCTATTCTAATTCAGACCCTGTGATTCACAGCACCCCATGATGTTTTTCTCACTCCTACTAGTGAATGTAAGGTAACACACACCCATACAATGCGCACCACCGCGTGATGTTTTTCTCACTCCTACTAGTGAATGTAATGTAACACACACCCATACAATGCGCACCACCCCGCGATGTTTTTCAGAAACCTCTCCTACATTGCCACTGCATGTTCCCTGACCTCCCCATGCTGACCACCCCGCGGTGCTTTTCTCCATCCTACATTGCCACTCACTGCCTATCCTAATTCAGACCCTCCGATTAACACCATCCCGTGATGTTTTTCTCACTCCTACTAGTGAATGTAATGTAACACACACCCATACAATGCGCACCACCCCGCGATGTTTTTCAGAAACCTGTAATCCATGGCACTGCTTGTTCCCTGACCTCCCCAGGCTGACGAGCCCGCGATGCTTTTCTCCATCCTACATTGCCACTCACTGCCTATCCTAATTCAGACCCTCCGATTAACACCATCCCGTGATGTTTTTCTCACTCCTACTAGTGAATGTAATGTAACACACACCCATACAATGCGCACCACCCCGCGATGTTTTTCAGAAACCTATCCTACATTGCCACTGCATGTTCCCTGACCTCCCCATGCTGACCACCCCGCGGTGCTTTTCTCCATAGTACATTGCCACTCAATGCCTATCCTAATTCAGAGCCTCCGAATACACACCACGTGATGTTTTTATCACTCCTACTAGTGAATGTAATGTAACACACACCCATACAATGCGCACCACCCCGTGATGTTTTTCTCACTCCTAAAACTGAATGTAATGTAACACACACCCATACAATGCGAACCAACCCGCGATGTTTTTCAGAAACTTATCCTACTTTGCCACTGCATGTTCCCTGACTTCCCCATGCTGACCACCACGCGGTGCTTTTCTCCATCCTACATTGCCACTCACTGCCTATCCTAATTCAGACCCTCCGATTCACACCACACCGTGATGTTTTTCTCACTCCTACTAGTGAATGTAATGTAACACACACCCATACAATGCGCACCACCCCGTATTTTTCTCATTCCTACTAGTGAATGTAATGTAACACACACCCATACAATGCGCACCACCCCGTGATGTTTTTCAGAAACCTATCCTACATTGCCACTGCATGTTCCCTGACCTCCGCATGCTGACCACCCCGCGGTTCTTTTCTCCATCCTACATTGCCACTCACTGCCTATCCTAATTCAGACCCTCCGATTCACACCACCCCGTGATGTTTTTCTCACACCTACTAGTGAATGTAATGTAACACACACCCATACAATGCGCACCACCCCGCGATGTTTTTCAGAAACCTATCCTACATTGCCACTGCATGTTCCCTGACCTCCCCATGCTGACCACCCCGCGGTGCTTTTCTCCATCCTACATTGCCACTCACTGCCTATTCTAATTCAGACCCTCTGATTCACACCACCCCGTGATGTTTTTCTCACTCCTACTAGTGAATGTAATGTAACACACACCCATACAATGCGCACCACCCCGCGATGTTTTTCAGAATCCTATCCTACATTGCCATTGCATGTTCCCTGTCCTCCCCATGCTGACCACCCCGTGGTGCTTTTCTCCATCCTACATTGCCACTCACTGCCTATCCTAATTCAGACGCTCCGATTCACACCACCCCGTGATGTTTTTCTCACTCCTACTAGTGAATGTAATGAAACACACACCCATACAATGCGCACCACCCCGTGATGTTTTTCTCACTCCTACTAGTCAATGTAATGTAACACACACCCATACAATGCGCACCACCCCGTGATGTTTTTCTCACTCCTACTAGTGAATGTAATGTAACACACACCCATACAATGCGCACCACCCCGCGATGTTTTTCAGAAACCTATCCTACATTGCCACTGCATGTTTCCTGACCTCCCCATGCTGACCACCCCGTGGTGCTTTTCTCCATCCTACATTGCCACTCACTGCCTATCCTAATTCAGAGCCTCCGATTCACACACCACGTGATGTTTTTTCACTCCTACTAGTGAATGTAAAGTAACACACACCCATACAATGCGCACCACCCCGCGATGTTCTTCAGAAACCTATCATACATTGCCACTGCATGTTCCCTGACCTCCCCATGCTGACCACCACGCGGTGCTTTTCTCCATCCTACATTGCCACTTACTGCCTATCCTAATTCAGATCCTCCGATTCACACCACCCTGTAATGTTTTTCTCACTCCTACTAAAGTATGTAATGTAACACACACCCATACAATGCGCACCACCCCGTGATGTTTTTCAGAAACCTATCCTACATTGCCACTGCATGTTCCCTGACCTCCCCATGCTGACCACCCCACGGTGCTTTTCTCCATCCTACATTGCCACTTACTGCCTATCCTAATTCAGACCCTCCGATTCACACCTCCCCGTGAGGTTTTTCTCACTCCTACTAGTGAATGTAATGTAACACACACCCATACAATGCGCACCACCCTGCGATGTTTTTCAGAAACCTATCCTACATTGCCACTGCATGTTCCCTGACCTCCCCATGCTGACCACCCCTCCGTGCTTTTCTCCATCCTACATTGCCACTCACTGCCTATCCTAATTCAAAGCCTCCGATTCACACACCACGTGATGTTTTTATCACTCCTACTAGTGAATGTAATGTAACACACACCCATACAATGCGCACCACCCCGTGATGTTTTTCTCACTCCTACTAGTGAAGGTAATGTAACACACACCCATACAATGCGCACCACCCCGCGATGTTTTTCAGACACCTATCCTCCATTGCCACTGCTTATTCCCTGACCTCCCCATGCAGACCAGCCCGCGATGCTTTTCTGCATCCTACATTGCCATTCACTGCCTATCCTAATTCAGACCCTGCGATTCACACCACCCCGTGATGTTTTTCTCACTCCTACTAGTGAATGTAATGTAACACACACCCATACAATGCGCACAACCCCGTGATGTTTTTCTCACTCCTACTAGTGAATGTAATGTAACACACACCCATACAATGCGCACCACCCTGCGATGTTTTTCAGAAACCTATCCTACATTGCCACTGCATGTTCCCTGAACTCCCCATGCTGACACCCCGCGGTGCTTTTCTCCATCCTACATTGCCACTCACTGCCTATCCTAATTCAGATCCTCCGATTTACACCACCCCATGATGTTTTTCTCACTCCTACTAGTGAATGTAATGTAACACACATCCATACAATGCGCACCACCCTGTGATGTTTTTCTCACTCCTACTAGTGAATGTAATGTAACACACCCACATACAATGCGCACCACCCCGCGATGTTTTTCAAAAACCTATCCTACATTGCCACTGCATGTTCCCTGACCTCCCCATTCTGACCACCCCGCGGTGCTTTTCTCCATCCTACATTGCCATTCACTGCCTATCCTAATTCAGACCCTCTGATTCACACCACCCCGTGATGTTTTTTCTCACTCCTACTAGTGAATGTAATGTAAGACACACACATACAATGAGCACCCCCCGGCGATGTTTTTCAGAAACCTATCCTACATTGCCACTGCATGTTCATTGACCTCCCCATGCTGACGACCCCGCGGTGCTTTTCTCAATCCTGCATTGCAACTCACTGCCAATCCTAATTCAGACGCTCCGATTCACACCACCCCGTGATGTTTATCTCACTCCTACTAGTGAATGTAATGTAACACACACCCATACAATGCGCACCAACCCGCGATGTTTTTCAGAAACTTATCCTACTTTGCCACTGCATGTTCCCTGACCTCCCCATGCTGACCACCACGCCGTGCTTTTCTCCATGCTACATTGCCACTCACTGCCTATCCTAATTCAGACCCTCCGATTCACACCACCCCGTGATGTTTTTCTCACTCCTACTTGTGAATGTAATGTAACACACACCCATACAATGCACACCACCCCGTGATGTTTTTCTCAATCCTACTAGTGAATGTAATGTAACACACACCCATACAATGCGCACCACACCGTGATGTTTTTCTCACTCCTACTAGTGAATGTAATGTAACACACACCCATAAAATGCGCACCACCCCGTGATGTTTTTCTCACTCCTACTAGTGAATGTAATGTAACACACACCCATACAATGCACACCACCCCGCGATGTTTTTCAGAAACCTATCCTACATTGCCACTGCATGTTCCCTGACCTCCCCATGCTGACCAACCCGTGGTGCTTTTCTCCATCCTACATTGCCACTCACTGTCTATCCTAATTCAGAGCCTCCGATTCACACACCACGTGATGTTTTTTTCACTCCTACTAGTGAATGTAATGTAACACACACCCATACAATACGCACCACCCCGTGATGTTTTTCTCACTCCTACTAGTGAATGTAATGTAACACACACCCATACAATGCGCACCACCCCGCGATGTTTTTCAGAAACCTGTAATCCATGGCACTGCTTGTTCCCTGACCTCCCCAGGCTGACGAGCCCGCGATGCTTTTCTCCATCCTACATTGCCACTCACTGCCTATTCTAATTCAGACCCTGTGATTCACAGCACCCCATGATGTTTTTCTCACTCCTACTAGTGAATGTAAGGTAACACACACCCATACAATGCGCACCACCGCGTGATGTTTTTCTCACTCCTACTAGTGAATGTAATGTAACACACACCCATACAATGCGCACCACCCCGCGATGTTTTTCAGAAACCTCTCCTACATTGCCACTGCATGTTCCCTGACCTCCCCATGCTGACCACCCCGCGGTGCTTTTCTCCATCCTACATTGCCACTCACTGCCTATCCTAATTCAGACCCTCCGATTAACACCATCCCGTGATGTTTTTCTCACTCCTACTAGTGAATGTAATGTAACACACACACATACAATGCGCACCACCCCGCGATGTTTTTCAGAAACCTGTAATCCATGGCACTGCTTGTTCCCTGACCTCCCCAGGCTGACGAGCCCGCGATGCTTTTCTCCATCCTACATTGCCACTCACTGCCTATCCTAATTCAGACCCTCCGATTAACACCATCCCGTGATGTTTTTCTCACTCCTACTAGTGAATGTAATGTAACACACACCCATACAATGCGCACCACCCCGCGATGTTTTTCAGAAACCTATCCTACATTGCCACTGCATGTTCCCTGACCTCCCCATGCTGACCACCCCGCGGTGCTTTTCTCCATAGTACATTGCCACTCAATGCCTATCCTAATTCAGAGCCTCCGAATACACACCACGTGATGTTTTTATCACTCCTACTAGTGAATGTAATGTAACACACACCCATACAATGCGCACCACCCCGTGATGTTTTTCTCACTCCTAAAACTGAATGTAATGTAACACACACCCATACAATGCGAACCAACCCGCGATGTTTTTCAGAAACTTATCCTACTTTGCCACTGCATGTTCCCTGACTTCCCCATGCTGACCACCACGCGGTGCTTTTCTCCATCCTACATTGCCACTCACTGCCTATCCTAATTCAGACCCTCCGATTCACACCACACCGTGATGTTTTTCTCACTCCTACTAGTGAATGTAATGTAACACACACCCATACAATGCGCACCACCCCGTATTTTTCTCATTCCTACTAGTGAATGTAATGTAACACACACCCATACAATGCGCACCACCCCGTGATGTTTTTCAGAAACCTATCCTACATTGCCACTGCATGTTCCCTGACCTCCGCATGCTGACCACCCCGCGGTTCTTTTCTCCATCCTACATTGCCACTCACTGCCTATCCTAATTCAGACCCTCCGATTCACACCACCCCGTGATGTTTTTCTCACTCCTACTAGTGAATGTAATGTAACACACACCCATACAATGCGCACCACCCCGCGATGTTTTTCAGAAACCTATCCTACATTGCCACTGCATGTTCCCTGACCTCCCCATGCTGACCACCCCGCGGTGCTTTTCTCCATCCTACATTGCCACTCACTGCCTATTCTAATTCAGACCCTCTGATTCACACCACCCCGTGATGTTTTTCTCACTCCTACTAGTGAATGTAATGTAACACACACCCATACAATGCGCACCACCCCGCGATGTTTTTCAGAAACCTATCCTACATTGCCACTGCATGTTCCCTGTCCTCCCCATGCTGACCACCCCGCGGTGCTTTTCTCCATCCTACATTGCCACTCACTGCCTATCCTAATTCAGACGCTCCGATTCACACCACCCCGTGATGTTTTTCTCACTCCTACTAGTGAATGTAATGAAACACACACCCATACAATGCGCACCACCCCGTGATGTTTTTCTCACTCCTACTAGTCAATGTAATGTAACACACACCCATACAATGCGCACCACCCCGTGATGTTTTTCTCACTCCTACTAGTGAATGTAATGTAACACACACCCATACAATGCGCACCACCCCGCGATGTTTTTCAGAAACCTATCCTACATTGCCACTGCATGTTTCCTGACCTCCCCATGCTGACCACCCCGTGGTGCTTTTCTCCATCCTACATTGCCACTCACTGCCTATCCTAATTCAGAGCCTCCGATTCACACACCACGTGATGTTTTTTCACTCCTACTAGTGAATGTAAAGTAACACACACCCATACAATGCGCACCACCCCGCGATGTTCTTCAGAAACCTATCATACATTGCCACTGCATGTTCCCTGACCTCCCCATGCTGACCACCACGCGGTGCTTTTCTCCATCCTACATTGCCACTTACTGCCTATCCTAATTCAGATCCTCCGATTCACACCACCCTGTAATGTTTTTCTCACTCCTACTAAAGTATGTAATGTAACACACACCCATACAATGCGCACCACCCCGTGATGTTTTTCAGAAACCTATCCTACATTGCCACTGCATGTTCCCTGACCTCCCCATGCTGACCACCCCACGGTGCTTTTCTCCATCCTACATTGCCACTTACTGCCTATCCTAATTCAGACCCTCCGATTCACACCTCCCCGTGAGGTTTTTCTCACTCCTACTAGTGAATGTAATGTAACACACACCCATACAATGCGCACCACCCTGCGATGTTTTTCAGAAACCTATCCTACATTGCCACTGCATGTTCCCTGACCTCCCCATGCTGACCACCCCTCCGTGCTTTTCTCCATCCTACATTGCCACTCACTGCCTATCCTAATTCAGAGCCTCCGATTCACACCTCCCCGTGAGGTTTTTCTCACTCCTACTAGTGAATGTAATGTAACACACACCCATACAATGCGCACCACCCTGCGATGTTTTTCAGAAACCTATCCTACATTGCCACTGCATGTTCCCTGACCTCCCCATGCTGACCACCCCTCCGTGCTTTTCTCCATCCTACATTGCCACTCACTGCCTATCCTAATTCAGAGCCTCCGATTCACACACCACGTGATGTTTTTATCACTCCTACTAGTGAATGTAATGTAACACACACCCATACAATGCGCACCACCCCGTGATGTTTTTCTCACTCCTACTAGTGAATGTAATGTAACACACACCCATACAATGCGCACCACCCCGCGATGTTTTTCAGAAACCTATCCTCCATTGCCACTGCTTATTCCCTGACCTCCCCATGCAGACCAGCCCGCGATGCTTTTCTGCATCCTACATTGCCATTCACTGCCTATCCTAATTCAGACCCTGCGATTCACACCACCCCGTGATGTTTTTCTCACTCCTACTAGTGAATGTAATGTAACACACACCCATACAATGCGCACCACCCCGCGATGTTCTTCAGAAACCTATCATACATTGCCACTGCATGTTCCCTGACCTCCCCATGCTGACCACCACGCGGTGCTTTTCTCCATCCTACATTGCCACTTACTGCCTATCCTAATTCAGATCCTCCGATTCACACCACCCTGTAATGTTTTTCTCACTCCTACTAAAGTATGTAATGTAACACACACCCATACAATGCGCACCACCCCGTGATGTTTTTCAGAAACCTATCCTACATTGCCACTGCATGTTCCCTGACCTCCCCATGCTGACCACCCCACGGTGCTTTTCTCCATCCTACATTGCCACTTACTGCCTATCCTAATTCAGACCCTCCGATTCACACCTCCCCGTGAGGTTTTTCTCACTCCTACTAGTGAATGTAATGTAACACACACCCATACAATGCGCACCACCCTGCGATGTTTTTCAGAAACCTATCCTACATTGCCACTGCATGTTCCCTGACCTCCCCATGCTGACCACCCCTCCGTGCTTTTCTCCATCCTACATTGCCACTCACTGCCTATCCTAATTCAGAGCCTCCGATTCACACCTCCCCGTGAGGTTTTTCTCACTCCTACTAGTGAATGTAATGTAACACACACCCATACAATGCGCACCACCCTGCGATGTTTTTCAGAAACCTATCCTACATTGCCACTGCATGTTCCCTGACCTCCCCATGCTGACCACCCCTCCGTGCTTTTCTCCATCCTACATTGCCACTCACTGCCTATCCTAATTCAAAGCCTCCGATTCACACACCACGTGATGTTTTTATCACTCCTACTAGTGAATGTAATGTAACACACACCCATACAATGCGCACCACCCCGTGATGTTTTTCTCACTCCTACTAGTGAATGTAATGTAACACACACCCATACAATGCGCACCACCCCGCGATGTTTTTCAGAAACCTATCCTCCATTGCCACTGCTTATTCCCTGACCTCCCCATGCAGACCAGCCCGCGATGCTTTTCTGCATCCTACATTGCCATTCACTGCCTATCCTAATTCAGACCCTGCGATTCACACCACCCCGTGATGTTTTTCTCACTCCTACTAGTGAATGTAATGTAACACACACCCATACAATGCGCACAACCCCGTGATGTTTTTCTCACTCCTACTAGTGAATGTAATGTAACACACACCCATACAATGCGCACCACCCTGCGATGTTTTTCAGAAACCTATCCTACATTGCCACTGCATGTTCCCTGAACTCCCCATGCTGACCACCCCGCGGTGCTTTTCTCCATCCTACATTGCCACTCACTGCCTATCCTAATTCAGATCCTCCGATTTACACCACCCCATGATGTTTTTCTCACTCCTACTAGTGAATGTAATGTAACACACATCCATACAATGCGCACCACCCTGTGATGTTTTTCTCACTCCTACTAGTGAATGTAATGTAACACACCCACATACAATGCGCACCACCCCGCGATGTTTTTCAAAAACCTATCCTACATTGCCACTGCATGTTCCCTGACCTCCCCATTCTGACCACCCCGCGGTGCTTTTCTCCATCCTACATTGCCATTCACTGCCTATCCTAATTCAGACCCTCTGATTCACACCACCCCGTGATGTTTTTTCTCACTCCTACTAGTGAATGTAATGTAAGACACACACATACAATGAGCACCCCCCGGCGATGTTTTTCAGAAACCTATCCTACATTGCCACTGCATGTTCATTGACCTCCCCATGCTGACGACCCCGCGGTGCTTTTCTCAATCCTGCATTGCAACTCACTGCCAATCCTAATTCAGACGCTCCGATTCACACCACCCCGTGATGTTTATCTCACTCCTACTAGTGAATGTAATGTAACACACACCCATACAATGCGCACCAACCCGCGATGTTTTTCAGAAACTTATCCTACTTTGCCACTGCATGTTCCCTGACCTCCCCATGCTGACCACCACGCCGTGCTTTTCTCCATGCTACATTGCCACTCACTGCCTATCCTAATTCAGACCCTCCGATTCACACCACCCCGTGATGTTTTTCTCACTCCTACTTGTGAATGTAATGTAACACACACCCATACAATGCACACCACCCCGTGATGTTTTTTTCAATCCTACTAGTGAATGTAATGTAACACACACCCATACAATGCGCACCACACCGTGATGTTTTTCTCACTCCTACTAGTGAATGTAATGTAACACACACCCATAAAATGCGCACCACCCCGTGATGTTTTTCTCACTCCTACTAGTGAATGTAATGTAACACACACCCATACAATGCACACCACCCCGCGATGTTTTTCAGAAACCTATCCTACATTGCCACTGCATGTTCCCTGACCTCCCCATGCTGACCACCCCGTGGTGCTTTTCTCCATCCTACATTGCCACTCACTGTCTATCCTAATTCAGAGCCTCCGATTCACACACCACGTGATGTTTTTTTCACTCCTACTAGTGAATGTAATGTAACACACACCCATACAATACGCACCACCCCGTGATGTTTTTCTCACTCCTACTAGTGAATGTAATGTAACACACACCCATACAATGCGCACCACCCCGCGATGTTTTTCAGAAACCTGTAATCCATGGCACTGCTTGTTCCCTGACCTCCCCAGGCTGACGAGCCCGCGATGCTTTTCTCCATCCTACATTGCCACTCACTGCCTATTCTAATTCAGACCCTGTGATTCACAGCACCCCATGATGTTTTTCTCACTCCTACTAGTGAATGTAAGGTAACACACACCCATACAATGCGCACCACCCCGCGATGTTTTTCAGAAACCTCTCCTACATTGCCACTGCATGTTCCCTGACCTCCCCATGCTGACCACCCCGCGGTGCTTTTCTCCATCCTACATTGCCACTCACTGCCAATCCTAATTCAGACGCTCCGATTCACACCACCCCGTGATGTTTTTCTCACTCCTACTAGTGAATGTAATGTAACACACACCCATACAATGCGCACCACCCCGTGATGTTTTTCTCACTCCTACTAGTGAATGTAATGTAACACACACCCATGCAATGCGCACCACCCCGCGATGTTGTTCAGAAACCTATCCTACATTGCCACTGCATGTTCCCTGACCTCCCCATGCTGACCACCACGCGGTGCTTTTCTCCATCCTACATTGCCACTTACTTCCTATCCTAATTCAGACCCTCCGATTCACACCACCCTGTGATGTTTTTCTCACTCCTACTAAACAATGTAATGTAACACACACCCATACAATGCGCACCACCCCGCGATGTTTTTCAGAAACCTATCCTCCATTGCCACTGCTTGTTCCCTGACCTCCCCATGCAGACCAGCCCGCGATGCTTTTCGCCATCCTACATTGCCACTCACTGCCTATCCTAATTCAGACCGTGCGATTCACACCACCCCGTGATGTTTTTCTCACTCCTACTAGTGAATGTAATGTAACACACACCCATACAATGCGCACCACCCCGTGATGTTTTTCTCACTCCTACTAGTGAATGTAATGTAACACACACCCATACAATGCACACCACCCTGCGATGTTTTTCAGAAACCTATCCTACATTGCCACTGCATGTTCCCTGAACTCCCCATGCTGACCACCCCGCGGTGCTTTTCTCCATCCTACATTACTACTCACTGCCTATCTTATTCAGACCCTCCGATTCACACCACCCCATGATGTTTTTCTCACTCCTACTAGTGAATGTAATGTAACACACATCCATACAATGCGCACCACCCCGTGATGTTTTTCTCACTCCTACTAGTGAATGTAATGTAACACACACCCATACAATGCGCACCACCCCGCGATGTTTTTCAGAAACCTATCCTACATTGCCACTGCATGTTCCATAACCTCCCCATGCTGACCACCCCGCGGTGCTTTTCTCCATCCTATATTGCCGTTCACTGCCTATCCTAATTCAGACCCTCCGATTCACACCACCCCGTGACGTTTTTCTCACTCCTACTAGTGAATGTAATGTAAGACACACACATACAGTGCGCACCCCCCGGCGATATTTTTCAGAAACCTATCCTACATTGCCACTGCATGTTCCCTGACCTCCCCATGCTGACGACCCCGCGGTGCTTTTCTCCATCCTACATTGCCACTCACTGCCTATCCTAATTCAGACTTTCCTATTCACACCACCACGTGATGTTTTTCTCACTCCTACTAGTGAATGTAATGTAACACACACCCATACAATGCGCACCACCCCGTGATGTTTTTCTCACTCCTACTCGTGAATGTAATGTAACACACACCCATACAATGCGCACCAACCCGCGATGTTTTTCAGAAACTTATCCTACTTTGCCACTGCATGTTCCCTGACCTCCCCATGCTTACCACCAGGCCGTGCTTTTCTCCATCCTACATTGCCACTCACTGCCTATCCTAATTCAGACCCTCCGATTCACACCACCCCGTGATGTTTTTCTCACTCCTACTAGTGAATGTAATGTAACACACACCCATATAATGCGCACCACCCCGTGATGTTTTTCTCAATCCTACTAGTGAATGTAATGTAACACACACCCATACATGCGCACCACCTCGCGATGTTTTTCTCACTCCCACTAGTGAATGTAATGTAACAAACACCCATACAATGCACACCACCCCGCGATGTTTTTCAGAAACCTATCCTACATTGCCACTGCATGTTCCCTGATCTCCCCATGCTGACCACCCTGCGGTGCTTTTCTCCATCCTACATTGCCACTCACTGCCTATCCTAATTCAGACCCTCCGATTCACACCACCCCGTGATGTTTTTCTCACTCCTACTAGTGAAAGTAATGTAACACACACCCATACAATGCGCACCACCCCGTGTTTTTCTCACTCCTACTAGTGAATGTAATGTAACACACACCCATACAATGCGCACCACCCCGTGATGTTTTTCAGAAACCTATCCTACATTGCCACTGCATGTTCACTGACCTCCCCATGCTGACCACCCCGCGGTGCTTTTCTCTATCCTACATTGCCACTCACTGCCTATCCTAATTCAGACCCTCCGATTCACACCATCCCGTGATGTTTTTCTCACTCCTACTAGTGAATGTAATGTAACACACACCCATACAATGCGCACCACCCCACGATGTTTTTCAGAAACCTATCCTACATTGCCACTGCATGTTCCCTGACCTCTACATGCTGACCACCCCGCGGTGCTTTTCTCCATCCTACATTGCCACTCACTGCCTATCCTAATTCAGACCCTCCGATTCACAGCACCCCGTGATGTTTTTCAAACTCATACTAGTGAATGTAATGTAACACACACCCATACAATGCGCACCACCCCGTGATGTTTTTCTCACTCCTACTAGTGAATGTAATGTAAGACACACACATACAATGAGCACCCCCCGGCGATGTTTTTCAGAAACCTATCCTACATTGCCACTGCATGTTCATTGACCTCCCCATGCTGACGACCCCGCGGTGCTTTTCTCAATCCTGCATTGCAACTCACTGCCAATCCTAATTCAGACGCTCCGATTCACACCACCCCGTGATGTTTATCTCACTCCTACTAGTGAATGTAATGTAACACACACCCATACAATGCGCACCAACCCGCGATGTTTTTCAGAAACTTATCCTACTTTGCCACTGCATGTTCCCTGACCTCCCCATGCTGACCACCACGCCGTGCTTTTCTCCATGCTATATTGCCACTCACTGCCTATCCTCATTTAGACCCTCCGATTCACAGAACCCCGTGATGTTTTTCTCACTCCTACTTGTGAATGTAATGTAACACACACCCATACAATGCGCACCACCCCGTGATGTTTTTCTCAATCCTACTAGTGAATGTAATGTAACACACACCCATACAATGCGCACCACACCGTGATGTTTTTCTCACTCCTACTAGTGAATGTAATGTAACACACACCCATACAATGCGCACCACCCCGCGATGTTTTTCAGAAACCTATCCTCCATTGCCACTGCTTATTCCCTGACCTCCCCATGCAGACCAGCCCGCGATGCTTTTCTGCATCCTACATTGCCATTCACTGCCTATCCTAAT
Source organism: Cavia porcellus (assembly GCF_034190915.1). Lineage (NCBI taxonomy): Eukaryota > Metazoa > Chordata > Mammalia > Rodentia > Caviidae > Cavia > Cavia porcellus. Next base: position 572,063 of record NW_026947491.1, read on the forward strand.
TCAGACCCTGCGATTCACACCACCCCGTGATGTTTTTCTCACTCCTACTAGTGAATGTAATGTAACACACACCCATACAATGCGCACCACCCCGCGATGTTCTTCAGAAACCTATCATACATTGCCACTGCATGTTCCCTGACCTCCCCATGCTGACCACCACGCGGTGCTTTTCTCCATCCTACATTGCCACTTACTGCCTATCCTAATTCAGATCCTCCGATTCACACCACCCTGTAATGTTTTTCTCACTCCTACTAAAGTATGTAATGTAACACACACCCATACAATGCGCACCACCCCGTGATGTTTTTCAGAAACCTATCCTACATTGCCACTGCATGTTCCCTGACCTCCCCATGCTGACCACCCCACGGTGCTTTTCTCCATCCTACATTGCCACTTACTGCCTATCCTAATTCAGACCCTCCGATTCACACCTCCCCGTGAGGTTTTTCTCACTCCTACTAGTGAATGTAATGTAACACACACCCATACAATGCGCACCACCCTGCGATGTTTTTCAGAATCCTATCCTACATTGCCACTGCATGTTCCCTGACCTCCCCATGCTGACCACCCCTCCGTGCTTTTCTCCATCCTACATTGCCACTCACTGCCTATCCTAATTCAGAGCCTCCGATTCACACCTCCCCGTGAGGTTTTTCTCACTCCTACTAGTGAATGTAATGTAACACACACCCATACAATGCGCACCACCCTGCGATGTTTTTCAGAAACCTATCCTACATTGCCACTGCATGTTCCCTGACCTCCCCATGCTGACCACCCCTCCGTGCTTTTCTCCATCCTACATTGCCACTCACTGCCTATCCTAATTCAAAGCCTCCGATTCACACACCACGTGATGTTTTTATCACTCCTACTAGTGAATGTAATGTAACACACACCCATACAATGCGCACTACCCCGTGATGTTTTTCTCACTCCTACTAGTGAATGTAATGTAACACACACCCATACAATGCGCACCACCCCGCGATGTTTTTCAGAAACCTATCCTCCATTGCCACTGCTTATTCCCTGACCTCCCCATGCAGACCAGCCCGCGATGCTTTTCTGCATCCCACATTGCCATTCACTGCCTATCCTAATTCAGACCCTGCGATTCACACCACCCCGTGATGTTTTTCTCACTCCTACTAGTGAATGTAATGTAACACACACCCATACAATGCGCACAACCCCGTGATGTTTTTCTCACTCCTACTAGTGAATGTAATGTAACACACACCCATACAATGCGCACCACCCTGCGATGTTTTTCAGAAACCTATCCTACATTGCCACTGCATGTTCCCTGAACTCCCCATGCTGACCACCCCGCGGTGCTTTTCTCCATCCTACATTGCCACTCACTGCCTATCCTAATTCAGATCCTCCGATTTACACCACCCCATGATGTTTTTCTCACTCCTACTAGTGAATGTAATGTAACACACATCCATACAATGCGCACCACCCTGTGATGTTTTTCTCACTCCTACTAGTGAATGTAATGTAACACACCCACATACAATGCGCACCACCCCGCGATGTTTTTCAAAAACCTATCCTACATTGCCACTGCATGTTCCCTGACCTCCCCATTCTGACCACCCCGCGGTGCTTTTCTCCATCCTACATTGCCATTCACTGCCTATCCTAATTCAGACCCTCTGATTCACACCACCCCGTGATGTTTTTTCTCACTCCTACTAGTGAATGTAATGTAAGACACACACATACAATGAGCACCCCCCGGCGATGTTTTTCAGAAACCTATCCTACATTGCCACTGCATGTTCATTGACCTCCCCATGCTGACGACCCCGCGGTGCTTTTCTCAATCCTGCATTGCAACTCACTGCCAATCCTAATTCAGACGCTCCGATTCACACCACCCCGTGATGTTTATCTCACTCCTACTAGTGAATGTAATGTAACACACACCCATACAATGCGCACCAACCCGCGATGTTTTTCAGAAACTTATCCTACTTTGCCACTGCATGTTCCCTGACCTCCCCATGCTGACCACCACGCCGTGCTTTTCTCCATGCTACATTGCCACTCACTGCCTATCCTAATTCAGACCCTCCGATTCACACCACCCCGTGATGTTTTTCTCACTCCTACTTGTGAATGTAATGTAACACACACCCATACAATGCACACCACCCCGTGATGTTTTTCTCAATCCTACTAGTGAATGTAATGTAACACACACCCATACAATGCGCACCACACCGTGATGTTTTTCTCACTCCTACTAGTGAATGTAATGTAACACACACCCATAAAATGCGCACCACCCCGTGATGTTTTTCTCACTCCTACTAGTGAATGTAATGTAACACACACCCATACAATGCACACCACCCCGCGATGTTTTTCAGAAACCTATCCTACATTGCCACTGCATGTTCCCTGACCTCCCCATGCTGACCACCCCGTGGTGCTTTTCTCCATCCTACATTGCCACTCACTGTCTATCCTAATTCAGAGCCTCCGATTCACACACCACGTGATGTTTTTTTCACTCCTACTAGTGAATGTAATGTAACACACACCCATACAATACGCACCACCCCGTGATGTTTTTCTCACTCCTACTAGTGAATGTAATGTAACACACACCCATACAATGCGCACCACCCCGCGATGTTTTTCAGAAACCTGTAATCCATGGCACTGCTTGTTCCCTGACCTCCCCAGGCTGACGAGCCCGCGATGCTTTTCTCCATCCTACATTGCCACTCACTGCCTATTCTAATTCAGACCCTGTGATTCACAGCACCCCATGATGTTTTTCTCACTCCTACTAGTGAATGTAAGGTAACACACACCCATACAATGCGCACCACCCCGCGATGTTTTTCAGAAACCTCTCCTACATTGCCACTGCATGTTCCCTGACCTCCCCATGCTGACCACCCCGCGGTGCTTTTCTCCATCCTACATTGCCACTCACTGCCAATCCTAATTCAGACGCTCCGATTCACACCACCCCGTGATGTTTTTCTCACTCCTACTAGTGAATGTAATGTAACACACACCCATACAATGCGCACCACCCCGTGATGTTTTTCTCACTCCTACTAGTGAATGTAATGTAACACACACCCATGCAATGCGCACCACCCCGCGATGTTGTTCAGAAACCTATCCTACATTGCCACTGCATGTTCCCTGACCTCCCCATGCTGACCACCACGCGGTGCTTTTCTCCATCCTACATTGCCACTTACTTCCTATCCTAATTCAGACCCTCCGATTCACACCACCCTGTGATGTTTTTCTCACTCCTACTAAACAATGTAATGTAACACACACCCATACAATGCGCACCACCCCGCGATGTTTTTCAGAAACCTATCCTCCATTGCCACTGCTTGTTCCCTGACCTCCCCATGCAGACCAGCCCGCGATGCTTTTCGCCATCCTACATTGCCACTCACTGCCTATCCTAATTCAGACCGTGCGATTCACACCACCCCGTGATGTTTTTCTCACTCCTACTAGTGAATGTAATGTAACACACACCCATACAATGCGCACCACCCCGTGATGTTTTTCTCACTCCTACTAGTGAATGTAATGTAACACACACCCATACAATGCACACCACCCTGCGATGTTTTTCAGAAACCTATCCTACATTGCCACTGCATGTTCCCTGAACTCCCCATGCTGACCACCCCGCGGTGCTTTTCTCCATCCTACATTACTACTCACTGCCTATCTTATTCAGACCCTCCGATTCACACCACCCCATGATGTTTTTCTCACTCCTACTAGTGAATGTAATGTAACACACATCCATACAATGCGCACCACCCCGTGATGTTTTTCTCACTCCTACTAGTGAATGTAATGTAACACACACCCATACAATGCGCACCACCCCGCGATGTTTTTCAGAAACCTATCCTACATTGCCACTGCATGTTCCATAACCTCCCCATGCTGACCACCCCGCGGTGCTTTTCTCCATCCTATATTGCCGTTCACTGCCTATCCTAATTCAGACCCTCCGATTCACACCACCCCGTGACGTTTTTCTCACTCCTACTAGTGAATGTAATGTAAGACACACACATACAGTGCGCACCCCCCGGCGATATTTTTCAGAAACCTATCCTACATTGCCACTGCATGTTCCCTGACCTCCCCATGCTGACGACCCCGCGGTGCTTTTCTCCATCCTACATTGCCACTCACTGCCTATCCTAATTCAGACTTTCCTATTCACACCACCACGTGATGTTTTTCTCACTCCTACTAGTGAATGTAATGTAACACACACCCATACAATGCGCACCACCCCGTGATGTTTTTCTCACTCCTACTCGTGAATGTAATGTAACACACACCCATACAATGCGCACCAACCCGCGATGTTTTTCAGAAACTTATCCTACTTTGCCACTGCATGTTCCCTGACCTCCCCATGCTTACCACCAGGCCGTGCTTTTCTCCATCCTACATTGCCACTCACTGCCTATCCTAATTCAGACCCTCCGATTCACACCACCCCGTGATGTTTTTCTCACTCCTACTAGTGAATGTAATGTAACACACACCCATATAATGCGCACCACCCCGTGATGTTTTTCTCAATCCTACTAGTGAATGTAATGTAACACACACCCATACATGCGCACCACCTCGCGATGTTTTTCTCACTCCCACTAGTGAATGTAATGTAACAAACACCCATACAATGCACACCACCCCGCGATGTTTTTCAGAAACCTATCCTACATTGCCACTGCATGTTCCCTGATCTCCCCATGCTGACCACCCTGCGGTGCTTTTCTCCATCCTACATTGCCACTCACTGCCTATCCTAATTCAGACCCTCCGATTCACACCACCCCGTGATGTTTTTCTCACTCCTACTAGTGAAAGTAATGTAACACACACCCATACAAAGCGCACCACCCCGTGTTTTTCTCACTCCTACTAGTGAATGTAATGTAACACACACCCATACAATGCGCACCACCCCGTGATGTTTTTCAGAAACCTATCCTACATTGCCACTGCATGTTCACTGACCTCCCCATGCTGACCACCCCGCGGTGCTTTTCTCTATCCTACATTGCCACTCACTGCCTATCCTAATTCAGACCCTCCGATTCACACCATCCCGTGATGTTTTTCTCACTCCTACTAGTGAATGTAATGTAACACACACCCATACAATGCGCACCACCCCACGATGTTTTTCAGAAACCTATCCTACATTGCCACTGCATGTTCCCTGACCTCTACATGCTGACCACCCCGCGGTGCTTTTCTCCATCCTACATTGCCACTCACTGCCTATCCTAATTCAGACCCTCCGATTCACAGCACCCCGTGATGTTTTTCAAACTCGTACTAGTGAATGTAATGTAACACACACCCATACAATGCGCACCACCCCGTGATGTTTTTCTCACTCCTACTAGTGAATGTAATGTAAGACACACACATACAATGAGCACCCCCCGGCGATGTTTTTCAGAAACCTATCCTACATTGCCACTGCATGTTCATTGACCTCCCCATGCTGACGACCCCGCGGTGCTTTTCTCAATCCTGCATTGCAACTCACTGCCAATCCTAATTCAGACGCTCCGATTCACACCACCCCGTGATGTTTATCTCACTCCTACTAGTGAATGTAATGTAACACACACCCATACAATGCGCACCAACCCGCGATGTTTTTCAGAAACTTATCCTACTTTGCCACTGCATGTTCCCTGACCTCCCCATGCTGACCACCACGCCGTGCTTTTCTCCATGCTATATTGCCACTCACTGCCTATCCTAATTTAGACCCTCCGATTCACAGAACCCCGTGATGTTTTTCTCACTCCTACTTGTGAATGTAATGTAACACACACCCATACAATGCGCACCACCCCGTGATGTTTTTCTCAATCCTACTAGTGAATGTAATGTAACACACACCCATACAATGCGCACCACACCGTGATGTTTTTCTCACTCCTACTAGTGAATGTAATGTAACACACACCCATACAATGCGCACCACCCCGCGATGTTTTTCAGAAACCTATAATCCATTGCCACTGCTTGTTCCCTGACCTCTCGAGGCTGACGAGCCCGCGATGCTTTTCTCCATCCTACATTGCCACTCACTGCCTATTCTAATTCAGACCCTGTGATTCAGAGCACCCCATGATGTTTTTCTCACTCCTACTAGTGAATGTAATGTAACACAGACCCATACAATGTGCATCACCCCGCGATGTTTTTCAGAAACCTATCCTACATTGCCACTGCATGTTTCCTGACCTCCCCATGCTGACCACCCCGTGGTGCTTTTCTCCATCCTACATTGCCACTCACTGCCTATCCTAATTCAGAGCCTCCGATTCACACACCACGTGATGTTTTTTCACTCCTACTAGTGAATGTAAAGTAACACACACCCATACAATGCGCACCACCCCGCGATGTTCTTCAGAAACCTATCATACATTGCCACTGCATGTTCCCTGACCTCCCCATGCTGACCACCACGCGGTGCTTTTCTCCATCCTACATTGCCACTTACTGCCTATCCTAATTCAGATCCTCCGATTCACACCACCCTGTAATGTTTTTCTCACTCCTACTAAAGTATGTAATGTAACACACACCCATACAATGCGCACCACCCCGTGATGTTTTTCAGAAACCTATCCTACATTGCCACTGCATGTTCCCTGACCTCCCCATGCTGACCACCCCACGGTGCTTTTCTCCATCCTACATTGCCACTTACTGCCTATCCTAATTCAGACCCTCCGATTCACACCTCCCCGTGAGGTTTTTCTCACTCCTACTAGTGAATGTAATGTAACACACACCCATACAATGCGCACCACCCTGCGATGTTTTTCAGAAACCTATCCTACATTGCCACTGCATGTTCCCTGACCTCCCCATGCTGACCACCCCTCCGTGCTTTTCTCCATCCTACATTGCCACTCACTGCCTATCCTAATTCAGAGCCTCCGATTCACACCTCCCCGTGAGGTTTTTCTCACTCCTACTAGTGAATGTAATGTAACACACACCCATACAATGCGCACCACCCTGCGATGTTTTTCAGAAACCTATCCTACATTGCCACTGCATGTTCCCTGACCTCCCCATGCTGACCACCCCTCCGTGCTTTTCTCCATCCTACATTGCCACTCACTGCCTATCCTAATTCAGAGCCTCCGATTCACACACCACGTGATGTTTTTATCACTCCTACTAGTGAATGTAATGTAACACACACCCATACAATGCGCACCACCCCGTGATGTTTTTCTCACTCCTACTAGTGAATGTAATGTAACACACACCCATACAATGCGCACCACCCCGCGATGTTTTTCAGAAACCTATCCTCCATTGCCACTGCTTATTCCCTGACCTCCCCATGCAGACCAGCCCGCGATGCTTTTCTGCATCCTACATTGCCATTCACTGCCTATCCTAATTCAGACCCTGCGATTCACACCACCCCGTGATGTTTTTCTCACTCCTACTAGTGAATGTAATGTAACACACACCCATACAATGCGCACAACCCCGTGATGTTTTTCTCACTCCTACTAGTGAATGTAATGTAACACACACCCATACAATGCGCACCACCCCGCGATGTTTTTCAGAAACCTATCCTACATTGCCACTGCATGTTCCATAACCTCCCCATGCTGACCACCCCGCGGTGCTTTTCTCCATCCTATATTGCCGTTCACTGCCTATCCTAATTCAGACCCTCCGATTCACACCACCCCGTGACGTTTTTCTCACTCCTACTAGTGAATGTAATGTAAGACACACACATACAGTGCGCACCCCCCGGCGATATTTTTCAGAAACCTATCCTACATTGCCACTGCATGTTCCCTGACCTCCCCATGCTGACGACCCCGCGGTGCTTTTCTCCATCCTACATTGCCACTCACTGCCTATCCTAATTCAGACTTTCCTATTCACACCACCACGTGATGTTTTTCTCACTCCTACTAGTGAATGTAATGTAACACACACCCATACAATGCGCACCACCCCGTGATGTTTTTCTCACTCCTACTCGTGAATGTAATGTAACACACACCCATACAATGCGCACCAACCCGCGATGTTTTTCAGAAACTTATCCTACTTTGCCACTGCATGTTCCCTGACCTCCCCATGCTTACCACCAGGCCGTGCTTTTCTCCATCCTACATTGCCACTCACTGCCTATCCTAATTCAGACCCTCCGATTCACACCACCCCGTGATGTTTTTCTCACTCCTACTAGTGAATGTAATGTAACACACACCCATATAATGCGCACCACCCCGTGATGTTTTTCTCAATCCTACTAGTGAATGTAATGTAACACACACCCATACATGCGCACCACCTCGCGATGTTTTTCTCACTCCCACTAGTGAATGTAATGTAACAAACACCCATACAATGCACACCACCCCGCGATGTTTTTCAGAAACCTATCCTACATTGCCACTGCATGTTCCCTGATCTCCCCATGCTGACCACCCTGCGGTGCTTTTCTCCATCCTACATTGCCACTCACTGCCTATCCTAATTCAGACCCTCCGATTCACACCACCCCGTGATGTTTTTCTCACTCCTACTAGTGAAAGTAATGTAACACACACCCATACAATGCGCACCACCCCGTGTTTTTCTCACTCCTACTAGTGAATGTAATGTAACACACACCCATACAATGCGCACCACCCCGTGATGTTTTTCAGAAACCTATCCTACATTGCCACTGCATGTTCACTGACCTCCCCATGCTGACCACCCCGCGGTGCTTTTCTCTATCCTACATTGCCACTCACTGCCTATCCTAATTCAGACCCTCCGATTCACACCATCCCGTGATGTTTTTCTCACTCCTACTAGTGAATGTAATGTAACACACACCCATACAATGCGCACCACCCCACGATGTTTTTCAGAAACCTATCCTACATTGCCACTGCATGTTCCCTGACCTCTACATGCTGACCAACCCGCGGTGCTTTTCTCCATCCTACATTGCCACTCACTGCCTATCCTAATTCAGACCCTCCGATTCACAGCACCCCGTGATGTTTTTCAAACTCATACTAGTGAATGTAATGTAACACACACCCATACAATGCGCACCACCCCGTGATGTTTTTCTCACTCCTACTAGTGAATGTAATGTAAGACACACACATACAATGAGCACCCCCCGGCGATGTTTTTCAGAAACCTATCCTACATTGCCACTGCATGTTCATTGACCTCCCCATGCTGACGACCCCGCGGTGCTTTTCTCAATCCTGCATTGCAACTCACTGCCAATCCTAATTCAGACGCTCCGATTCACACCACCCTGTGATGTTTATCTCACTCCTACTAGTGAATGTAATGTAACACACACCCATACAATGCGCACCAACCCGCGATGTTTTTCAGAAACTTATCCTACTTTGCCACTGCATGTTCCCTGACCTCCCCATGCTGACCACCACGCCGTGCTTTTCTCCATGCTATATTGCCACTCACTGCCTATCCTAATTTAGACCCTCCGATTCACAGAACCCCGTGATGTTTTTCTCACTCCTACTTGTGAATGTAATGTAACACACACCCATACAATGCGCACCACCCCGTGATGTTTTTCTCAATCCTACTAGTGAATGTAATGTAACACACACCCATACAATGCGCACCACACCGTGATGTTTTTCTCACTCCTACTAGTGAATGTAATGTAACACACACCCATACAATGCGCACCACCCCGCGATGTTTTTCAGAAACCTATAATCCATTGCCACTGCTTGTTCCCTGACCTCTCGAGGCTGACGAGCCCGCGATGCTTTTCTCCATCCTACATTGCCACTCACTGCCTATTCTAATTCAGACCCTGTGATTCAGAGCACCCCATGATGTTTTTCTCACTCCTACTAGTGAATGTAATGTAACACAGACCCATACAATGTGCATCACCCCGCGATGTTTTTCAGAAACCTATCCTACATTGCCACTGCATGTTCCCTGACCTCCTCATGCTGACCACCCCGCGGTGCTTTTCTCCATCCTACATTGCCACTCACTGCCTATTCTAATTCAGACCCTCCGATTCACACCACCCCGTGATGTTTTTCTCACTCCTACTAGTGAATGTAATGTAACACACACCCATACAATGCGCACTAAGCCGTGATGTTTTTCTAACTCCTACTAGTGAATGTAATGTAACACACACCCATACAATGCGCACCACCCGGCGATGTTTTTCAGAAACCTATCCTACATTGCCACTGCATGTTCCCTGTCCTCCCCATGCTGACCACCCCGCGGTGCTTTTCTCCATCCTACATTGCCACTCACTGCCTATCCTAATTCAGACCCTCCGATTCACACCACCCCGTGAAGTTTTTCTCACTCCTACTAGTGAATGTAATGTAACACACACCCATACAATGCGCACAACCCCGTGATGTTTTTCTCACTCCTACTAGTGAATGTAATGTAACACACACCCATACAATGCGCACCACCCCGTGATGTTTTTCTCACTCCTACTAGTGAATGTAATGTAACACACACCCATACAATGCGCACCACCCCGCAATGTTTTTCAGAAACCTATCCTACATTGCCACTGCATGTTCCGTGACCTCCCCATGCTGAACACCCCGCGGTGCTTTTCTCCATCCTACATTGCCTCTCACTGCCTATCCTAATTCAGAGCCTCCGATTCACACACCACGTGATGTTTTTTTCACTCCTAGTAGTGAATGTAATGTAACACACACCCATACAATGCGCACCACCCCGTGATATTTTTCTCACTCCTACTAGTGAATGTAATGTAACACACACCCATACAATGCGCACCACCACGCGATGTTTTTCAGAAACCTATAATCCATTGCCACTGCTTGTTCCCTGACCTCCCTATGCTGACCACTCCGCGGTGCTTTTCTCCATCCTACATTGCCACTCACTGCCAATCCTAATTCAGACGCTCCGATTCACACCACCCCATGATGTTTTTCTCACTACTACTAGTGAATGTAATGTAACACACACCCATACAATGCGCACCACCCCGTGATGTTTTTCTCACTCCTACTAGTGAATGTAATGTAACACACACCCATACAATGCGCACCACCCTGCGATGTTTTTCAGAAACCTATCCTACATTGCCACTGCATGTTCCCTGACCTCCCCATGCTGACCACCCCGCTGTGCTTTTCTCCATCCTACATTGCCACTCACTGCCTATCCTAATTCAGACGCTCCGATTCAAACCACCCCGTGATGTTTTTCTCACTCCAACTAGTGAATGTAATGTAACACACACCCATACAATGCGCACCACCCCGTGATGTTTTTCTCACTTCTACTAGTGAATGTAATGTAACACACACCCATAAAATGCGCACCACCCCGTGATGTTTTTCTCACTCCTAGTAGTGAATGTAATTTAACACAAACCCATACAATGCGCACCACCCCGCGATGTTTTTCAGAAACCTATCCTACATTGCCACTGCATGTTCCATGACCATCCCATGCTGACCACTCCACGGTGCTTTTCTCCATCCTACATTGCCACGTACATACTATCCTAATTCAGAAACTCCGATTCACATCTCCCCGTGAGGTTTTTCTCACTCCTACTAGTGAATGTAATGTAACACACACCCATACAATGCGCACCACCCAGCGATATTTTTCAGAAACCTATCCTACTTTGCCATTGCATGTTCCCTGACCTCCCCATGCTGACCACACCTCGGTGCTTTCTCCATCCTACATTGCCACTCACTGCCTATCCTAATTCAGACCCTCCAATTCACACCACCGCGTGATGTTTTTCTCCTACTAGTGAATGTAATGTAACACACACCCATACAATGCACACCACCCCGCGATGTTTTTCAGAAACCTATCCTACATTGCCACTGCATGTTCCCTGACCTCCCCATGCTGACCACCCCGTGGTGCTTTTCTCCATCCTACATTGCCACTCACTGTCTATCCTAATTCAGAGCCTCCGATTCACACACCACGTGATGTTTTTTTCACTCCTACTAGTGAATGTAATGTAACACACACCCATACAATACGCACCACCCCGTGATGTTTTTCTCACTCCTACTAGTGAATGTAATGTAACACACACCCATACAATGCGCACCACCCCGCGATGTTTTTCAGAAACCTGTAATCCATGGCACTGCTTGTTCCCTGACCTCCCCAGGCTGACGAGCCCGCGATGCTTTTCTCCATCCTACATTGCCACTCACTGCCTATTCTAATTCAGACCCTGTGATTCACAGCACCCCATGATGTTTTTCTCACTCCTACTAGTGAATGTAAGGTAACACACACCCATACAATGCGCACCACCGCGTGATGTTTTTCTCACTCCTACTAGTGAATGTAATGTAACACACACCCATACAATGCGCACCACCCCGCGATGTTTTTCAGAAACCTCTCCTACATTGCCACTGCATGTTCCCTGACCTCCCCATGCTGACCACCCCGCGGTGCTTTTCTCCATCCTACATTGCCACTCACTGCCAATCCTAATTCAGACGCTCTGATTCACACCACCCCGTGATGTTTTTCTCACTCCTACTAGTGAATGTAATGTAACACACACCCATACAATGCGCACCACCCCGTGATGTTTTTCTCACTCCTACTAGTGAATGTAATGTAACACACACCCATGCAATGCGCACCACCCCGCGATGTTGTTCAGAAACCTATCCTACATTGCCACTGCATGTTCCCTGACCTCCCCATGCTGACCACCACGCGGTGCTTTTCTCCATCCTACATTGCCACTTACTTCCTATCCTAATTCAGACCCTCCGATTCACACCACCCTGTGATGTTTTTCTCACTCCTACTAAACAATGTAATGTAACACACACCCATACAATGCGCACCACCCCGCGATGTTTTTCAGAAACCTATCCTCCATTGCCACTGCTTGTTCCCTGACCTCCCCATGCATACCAGCCCGCGATGCTTTTCTCCATCCTACATTGCCACTCACTGCCTATCCTAATTCAGACCGTGCGATTCACACCACCCCGTGATGTTTTTCTCACTCCTACTAGTGAATGTAATGTAACACACACCCATACAATGCGCACCACCCCGTGATGTTTTTCTCACTCCTACTAGTGAATGTAATGTAACACACACCCATACAATGCGCACCACCCTGCGATGTTTTTCAGAAACCTATCCTACATTGCCACTGCATGTTCCCTGAACTCCCCATGCTGACCACCCCGCGGTGCTTTTCTCCATCCTACATTACTACTCACTGCCTATCTTATTCAGACCCTCCGATTCACACCAGCCCATGATGTTTTTCTCACTCCTACTAGTGAATGTAATGTAACACACATCCATACAATGCGCACCACCCCGTGATGTTTTTCTCACTCCTACTAGTGAATGTAATGTAACACACACCCATACAATGCGCACCACCCCGCGATGTTTTTCAGAAACCTATCCTACATTGCCACTGCATGTTCCATAACCTCCCCATGCTGACCACCCCGCGGTGCTTTTCTCCATCCTACATTGCCGTTCACTGCCTATCCTAATTCAGACCCTCCGATTCACACCACCCCGTGACGTTTTTCTCACTCCTACTAGTGAATGTAATGTAAGACACACACATACAGTGCGCACCCCCCGGCGATATTTTTCAGAAACCTATCCTACATTGCCACTGCATGTTCCCTGACCTCCCCATGCTGACGACCCCGCGGTGCTTTTCTCCATCCTACATTGCCACTCACTGCCTATCCTAATTCAGACTTTCCTATTCACACCACCACGTGATGTTTTTCTCACTCCTACTAGTGAATGTAATGTAACACACACCCATACAATGCGCACCACCCCGTGATGTTTTTCTCACTCCTACTCGTGAATGTAATGTAACACACACCCATACAATGCGCACCAACCCGCGATGTTTTTCAGAAACTTATCCTACTTTGCCACTGCATGTTCCCTGACCTCCCCATGCTTACCACCAGGCCGTGCTTTACTCCATCCTACATTGCCACTCACTGCCTATCCTAATTCAGACCCTCCGATTCACACCACCCCGTGATGTTTTTCTCACTCCTACTAGTGAATGTAATGTAACACACACCCATATAATGCGCACCACCCCGTGATGTTTTTCTCAATCCTACTAGTGAATGTAATGTAACACACACCCATACATGCGCACCACCTCGCGATGTTTTTCTCACTCCCACTAGTGAATGTAATGTAACAAACACCCATACAATGCACACCACCCCGCGATGTTTTTCAGAAACCTATCCTACATTGCCACTGCATGTTCCCTGATCTCCCCATGCTGACCACCCTGCGGTGCTTTTCTCCATCCTACATTGCCACTCACTGCCTATCCTAATTCAGACCCTCCGATTCACACCACCCCGTGATGTTTTTCTCACTCCTACTAGTGAAAGTAATGTAACACACACCCATACAATGCGCACCACCCCGTGTTTTTCTCACTCCTACTAGTGAATGTAATGTAACACACACCCATACAATGCGCACCACCCCGTGATGTTTTTCAGAAACCTATCCTACATTGCCACTGCATGTTCACTGACCTCCCCATGCTGACCACCCCGCGGTGCTTTTCTCTATCCTACATTGCCACTCACTGCCTATCCTAATTCAGACCATCCGATTCACACCATCCCGTGATGTTTTTCTCACTCCTACTAGTGAATGTAATGTAACACACACCCATACAATGCGCACCACCCCACGATGTTTTTCAGAAACCTATCCTACATTGCCACTGCATGTTCCCTGACCTCTACATGCTGACCACCCCGCGGTGCTTTTCTCCATCCTACATTGCCACTCACTGCCTATCCTAATTCAGACCCTCCGATTCACAGCACCCCGTGATGTTTTTCAAACTCATACTAGTGAATGTAATGTAACACACACCCATACAATGCGCACCACCCCGTGATGTTTTTCTCACTCCTACTAGTGAATGTAATGTAAGACACACACATACAATGAGCACCCCCCGGCGATGTTTTTCAGAAACCTATCCTACATTGCCACTGCATGTTCATTGACCTCCCCATGCTGACGACCCCGCGGTGCTTTTCTCAATCCTGCATTGCAACTCACTGCCAATCCTAATTCAGACGCTCCGATTCACACCACCCCGTGATGTTTATCTCACTCCTACTAGTGAATGTAATGTAACACACACCCATACAATGCGCACCAACCCGCGATGTTTTTCAGAAACTTATCCTACTTTGCCACTGCATGTTCCCTGACCTCCCCATGCTGACCACCACGCCGTGCTTTTCTCCATGCTATATTGCCACTCACTGCCTATCCTAATTCAGACCCTCCGATTCACACCACCCCGTGATGTTTTTCTCACTCCTACTTGTGAATGTAATG
This sequence comes from Cavia porcellus, assembly GCF_034190915.1. Lineage (NCBI taxonomy): Eukaryota > Metazoa > Chordata > Mammalia > Rodentia > Caviidae > Cavia > Cavia porcellus. The sequence goes on from NW_026947491.1 coordinate 587,579, forward strand.
TAACACACACCCATACAATGCGCACCACCCCGTGATGTTTTTCTCAATCCTACTAGTGAATGTAATGTAACACACACCCATACAATGCGCACCACACCGTGATGTTTTTCTCACTCCTACTAGTGAATGTAATGTAACACACACCCATACAATGCGCACCACCCCGCGATGTTTTTCAGAAACCTATAATCCATTGCCACTGCTTGTTCCCTGACCTCTCGAGGCTGACGAGCCCGCGATGCTTTTCTCCATCCTACATTGCCACTCACTGCCTATTCTAATTCAGACCCTGTGATTCAGAGCACCCCATGATGTTTTTCTCACTCCTACTAGTGAATGTAATGTAACACAGACCCATACAATGTGCATCACCCCGCGATGTTTTTCAGAAACCTATCCTACATTGCCACTGCATGTTCCCTGACCTCCTCATGCTGACCACCCCGCGGTGCTTTTCTCCATCCTACATTGCCACTCACTGCCTATTCTAATTCAGACCCTCCGATTCACACCACCCCGTGATGTTTTTCTCACTCCTACTAGTGAATGTAATGTAACACACACCCATACAATGCGCACTAAGCCGTGATGTTTTTCTAACTCCTACTAGTGAATGTAATGTAACACACACCCATACAATGCGCACCACCCGGCGATGTTTTTCAGAAACCTATCCTACATTGCCACTGCATGTTCCCTGTCCTCCCCATGCTGACCACCCCGCGGTGCTTTTCTCCATCCTACATTGCCACTCACTGCCTATCCTAATTCAGACCCTCCGATTCACACCACCCCGTGAAGTTTTTCTCACTCCTACTAGTGAATGTAATGTAACACACACCCATACAATGCGCACAACCCCGTGATGTTTTTCTCACTCCTACTAGTGAATGTAATGTAACACACACCAATACAATGCGCACCACCCCGTGATGTTTTTCTCACTCCTACTAGTGAATGTAATGTAACACACACCCATACAATGCGCACCACCCCGCAATGTTTTTCAGAAACCTATCCTACATTGCCACTGCATGTTCCGTGACCTCCCCATGCTGAACACCCCGCGGTGCTTTTCTCCATCCTACATTGCCTCTCACTGCCTATCCTAATTCAGAGCCTCCGATTCACACACCACGTGATGTTTTTTTCACTCCTAGTAGTGAATGTAATGTAACACACACCCATACAATGCGCACCACCCCGTGATATTTTTCTCACTCCTACTAGTGAATGTAATGTAACACACACCCATACAATGCGCACCACCACGCGATGTTTTTCAGAAACCTATAATCCATTGCCACTGCTTGTTCCCTGACCTCCCTATGCTGACCACTCCGCGGTGCTTTTCTCCATCCTACATTGCCACTCACTGCCAATCCTAATTCAGACGCTCCGATTCACACCACCCCATGATGTTTTTCTCACTACTACTAGTGAATGTAATGTAACACACACCCATACAATGCGCACCACCCCGTGATGTTTTTCTCACTCCTACTAGTGAATGTAATGTAACACACACACATACAATGCGCACCACCCTGCGATGTTTTTCAGAAACCTATCCTACATTGCCACTGCATGTTCCCTGACCTCCCCATGCTGACCACCCCGCTGTGCTTTTCTCCATCCTACATTGCCACTCACTGCCTATCCTAATTCAGACGCTCCGATTCAAACCACCCCGTGATGTTTTTCTCACTCCAACTAGTGAATGTAATGTAACACACACCCATACAATGCGCACCACCCCGTGATGTTTTTCTCACTTCTACTAGTGAATGTAATGTAACACACACCCATAAAATGCGCACCACCCCGTGATGTTTTTCTCACTCCTAGTAGTGAATGTAATTTAACACAAACCCATACAATGCGCACCACCCCGCGATGTTTTTCAGAAACCTATCCTACATTGCCACTGCATGTTCCATGACCATCCCATGCTGACCACTCCACGGTGCTTTTCTCCATCCTACATTGCCACGTACATACTATCCTAATTCAGAAACTCCGATTCACATCTCCCCGTGAGGTTTTTCTCACTCCTACTAGTGAATGTAATGTAACACACACCCATACAATGCGCACCACCCAGCGATATTTTTCAGAAACCTATCCTACTTTGCCATTTCATGTTCCCTGACCTCCCCATGCTGACCACCCCGCGGTGCTTTTCTCCATCCTACATTGCCACTCACTGCCTATTCTAATTCAGACCCTCCGATTCACACCACCCCGTGATGTTTTTCTCACTCCTACTAGTGAATGTAATGTAACACACACCCATACAATGCGCACTAAGCCGTGAGGTTTTTCTAACTCCTACTAGTGAATGTAATGTAGCACACACCAATACAATGCGCACCACCCGGCGATGTTTTTCAGAAACCTATCCCACAGTGCCACTGCATGTTCCCTGTCCTCCCCATGCTGACCACCCCGCGGTGCTTTTCTCCATCCTACATTGCCACTCACTGCCTATCCTAATTCAGACCCTCCGATTCACACCACCCCGTGAAGTTTTTCTCACTCCTACTAGTGAATGTAATGTAACACACACCCATACAATGCGCACAACCCCGTGATGTTTTTCTCACTCCTACTAGTGAATGTAATGTAACACACACCCATACAATGCGCACCACCCTGTGATGTTTTTCTCACTCCTACTAGTGAATGTAATGTAACACACACCCATACAATGCGCACCACCCCGCAATGTTTTTCAGAAACCTATCCTACATTGCCACTGCATGTTCCGTGACCTCCCCATGCTGACCACCCCGCGGTGCTTTTCTCCATCCTACATTGCCTCTCACTGCCTATCCTAATTCAGAGCCTCCGATTCACACACCACGTGATGTTTTTTTCACTCCTAGTAGTGAATGTAATGTAACACACACCCATACAATGCGCACCACCCCGTGATATTTTTCTCACTCCTACTAGTGAATGTAATGTAACACACACCCATACAATGCGCACCACCACGCGATGTTTTTCAGAAACCTATAATCCATTGCCACTGCTTGTTCCCTGACCTCCCCATGCTGACCACCCCACGGTGCTTTTCTGCATCCTACATTGCCACTCACTGCCAATCCTAATTCAGACGCTCCGATTCACACCACCCCGTTATGTTTTTCTCACTACTACTAGTGAATGTAATGTAACACACACCCATACAATGCGCACCACCCCGTGATGTTTTTCTCACTCCTACTAGTGAATGTAATGTAACACACACCCATACAATGCGCACCACCCTGCGATGTTTTTCAGAAACCTATCCTACATTGCCACTGCATGTTCCCTGACCTCCCCATGCTGACCACCCCGCTGTGCTTTTCTCCATCCTACATTGCCACTCACTGCCTATCCTAATTCAGACCCTCCGATTCACACCACCGCGTGATGTTTTTCTCCTACTAGTGAATGTAATGTAACACACACCCATACAATGCACACCACCCCGCGATGTTTTTCAGAAACCTATCCTACATTGCCACTGCATGTTCCCTGACCTCCCCATGCTGACCACCCCGCGGTGCTTTTCTCCATCCTACATTGCCACTCACTGCCTATCCTAATTCAGACCCTCCGATTCACACCACCCCGTGATGTTTTTCTCACTCCAACTAGTGAATGTAATGTAACACACACCCATACAATGCGCACCACCCCGTGATGTTTTTCTCACTCCTACTAGTGAATGTAATGTAACACACACCCATACAATGCGCACCACCCCGCGATGTTTTTCAGAAACCTATCCTACATTACCACTGCATGTTCCCTGACATCCCCATGCTGACCACCCCGCGGTGCTTTTCTCCATCCTACATTGTCACTCACAGCCTATCCTAATTCAGACCCTCTGATTAACACCACCCCGTGATGTTTTTCTCACACCTACTAGTGAATGTAATGTAACACACACCCATACAATGCGCACCACCCCGCGATGTTTTTCAGAAACCTATCCTACATTGCCACTGCATGTTCCCTGACCTCCCCATGCTGACCACCCCGCGGTGCTTTTCTCCATCCTACATTGCCACTCAATGCCTATCCTAATTCAGAGCCTCCGAATCACACACCACGTGATGTTTTTATCACTCCTACTAGTGAATGTAATGTAAGACACACCCATACAATGCGCACCACCCCGTGATGTTTTTCTCACTCCTACTAGTGAATGTAATGTAACACACACCCATACAATGCGCACCACCCCGCGATGTTTTTCAGAAACCTATCCTCCATTGCCACTGCTTGTTCCCTGACCTCCCCATGCTGACCAGCCCGCGATGCTTTTCTCCATCCTACATTGCCACTCACTGCCTATCCTAATTCAGACCCTGCGATTGACACCACCCCGTGTTGTTTTTCTCACTCCTACTAGTGAATGTAATGTAACACACACCCATACAATGCGCACCACCACGTGATGTTTTTCTCACTCCTACTAGTGAATGTAATGTAACACACACCCATACCATGCGCACCACCCTGCGATGTTTTTTAGAAACCTATCCTACATTGCCACTGCATGTTCCCTGAACTCCCCATGCTGACCATCCCGCGGGGCTTTTCTCCATCCTACATTGCCACTCACTGCCTATGCTAATTCAGACACTCCGATTCACACCACCCCATGATGATTTTCTCACTCCTACTTGTGAATGTAATGTAACACACATCCATACAATGCGCACAACCCCGTGATGTTTTTCTCACTCCTACTAGTGAATGTAATGTAACACACCCCCATACAATGCGCACCACCCCGCGATGTTTTTCAGAAACCTATCCTACATTGCCATTGCATGTTCCCTGACCTCCCCATGCTGACCAGCCCGCGGTGCTTTTCTCCATCCTACATTGCCATTCACTGCCTATCCTAATTCAGACCCTCCGATTCCCACCACCCCGTGATGTTTTTCTCACTCCTACTAGTGAATGTAATGTAAGACACACACATACAATGAGCACCCCCCGGCGATGTTTTTCAGAAACCTATCCTACATTGCCACTGCATGTTCCCTGACCTCCCCATGCTGACGACCCCGCGGTGCTTTTCTCCATCCTACATTGCCACTCACTGCTTATCCTAATTCAGACCTTCCTATTCACACCACCACGTGATGTTTTTCTCACCCCTACTGTTGAATGTAATGTAACACACACCCATACAATGCGCACCGCCCCGTGATGTTTTTCTCACTCCTACTAGTGAATGTAATGTAACACACACCCATACAATGCGAACCACCCCGCAATGTTTTTCAGAAACCTATCCTACATTGCCACTGCATGTTCCGTGACCTCCCCATGCTGACCACGCCGCGGTGCTTTTCTCCATCCTACATTGCCTCTCACTGCCTATCCTAATTCAGAGCCTCCGATTCACACACCACGTGATGTTTTTTTCACTCCTAGTAGTGAATGTAATGTAACACACACCCATACAATGCGCACCACCCCGTGATATTTTTCTCACTCCTACTAGTGAATGTAATGTAACACACACCCATACAATGCGCACCACCACGCGATGTTTTTCAGAAACCTATAATCCATTGCCACTGCTTGTTCCCTGACCTCCCTATGCTGACCACTCCGCGGTGCTTTTCTCCATCCTACATTGCCACTCACTGCCAATCCTAATTCAGACGCTCCGATTCACACCACCCCATGATGTTTTTCTCACTACTACTAGTGAATGTAATGTAACACACACCCATACAATGCGCACCACCCCGTGATGTTTTTCTCACTCCTACTAGTGAATGTAATGTAACACACACCCATACAATGCGCACCACCCTGCGATGTTTTTCAGAAACCTATCCTACATTGCCACTGCATGTTCCCTGACCTCCCCATGCTGACCACCCCGCTGTGCTTTTCTCCATCCTACATTGCCACTCACTGCCTATCCTAATTCAGACGCTCCGATTCAAACCACCCCGTGATGTTTTTCTCACTCCAACTAGTGAATGTAATGTAACACACACCCATACAATGCGCACCACCCCGTGATGTTTTTCTCACTCCTACTAGTGAATGTAATGTAACACACACCCATAAAATGCGCACCACCCCGTGATGTTTTTCTCACTCCTAGTAGTGAATGTAATTTAACACAAACCCATACAATGCGCACCACCCCGCGATGTTTTTCAGAAACCTATCCTACATTGCCACTGCATGTTCCATGACCATCCCATGCTGACCACTCCACGGTGCTTTTCTCCATCCTACATTGCCACGTACATACTATCCTAATTCAGAAACTCCGATTCACATCTCCCCGTGAGGTTTTTCTCACTCCTACTAGTGAATGTAATGTAACACACACCCATACAATGCGCACCACCCAGCGATATTTTTCAGAAACCTATCCTACTTTGCCATTGCATGTTCCCTGACCTCCCCATGCTGACCACACCTCGGTGCTTTCTCCATCCTACATTGCCACTCACTGCCTATCCTAATTCAGACCCTCCAATTCACACCACCGCGTGATGTTTTTCTCCTACTAGTGAATGTAATGTAACAAACACCCATACAATGCACACCACCCCGCGATGTTTTTCAGAAACCTATCCTACATTGCCACTGCATGTTCCCTGACCTCCCCATGCTGACCACCCCGCGGTGCTTTTCTCCATCCTACATTGCCACTCACTGCCTATTCTAATTCAGACCCTCCGATTCACACCACCCCGTGATGTTTTTCTCACTCCTACTAGTGAATGTAATGTAACACACACCCATACAATGCGCACTAAGCCGTGAGGTTTTTCTAACTCCTACTAGTGAATGTAATGTAGCACACACCCATACAATGCGCACCACCCGGCGATGTTTTTCAGAAACCTATCCTACATTGCCACTGCATGTTCCCTGTCCTCCCCATGCTGACCACCCCGCGGTGCTTTTCTCCATCCTACATTGCCACTCACTGCCTATCCTAATTCAGACCCTCCGATTCACACCACCCCGTGAAGTTTTTCTCACTCCTACTAGTGAATGTAATGTAACACACACCCATACAATGCGCACAACCCCGTGATGTTTTTCTCACTCCTACTAGTGAATGTAATGTAACACACACCCATACAATGCGCATCACCCCGTGATGTTTTTCTCACTCCTACTAGTGAATGTAATGTAACACACACCCATACAATGCGCACCACCCCGCAATGTTTTTCAGAAACCTATCCTACATTGCCACTGCATGTTCCGTGACCTCCCCATGCTGACCACCCCGCGGTGCTTTTCTCCATCCTACATTGCCTCTCACTGCCTATCCTAATTCAGAGCCTCCGACTCACACACCACGTGATGTTTTTTTCACTCCTAGTAGTGAATGCAATGTAACACACACCCATACAATGCGCACCACCCCGTGATATTTTTCTCACTCCTACTAGTGAATGTAATGTAACACACACCCATACAATGCGCACCACCACGCGATGTTTTTCAGAAACCTATAATCCATTGCCACTGCTTGTTCCCTGACCTCCCCATGCTGACCACCCCGCGGTGCTTTTCTCCATCCTACATTGCCACTCACTGCCAATCCTAATTCAGAGGCTCCGATTCACACCACCCCGTTATGTTTTTCTCACTACTACTAGTGAATGTAATGTAACACACACCCATACAATGCGCACCACCCCGTGATGTTTTTCTCACTCCTACTAGTGAATGTAATGTAACACACACCCATACAATGCGCACCACCCTGCGATGTTTTTCAGAAACCTATCCTACATTGCCACTGCATGTTCCCTGACCTCCCCATGCTGACCACCCCGCTGTGCTTTTCTCCATCCTACATTGCCACTCACTGCCTATCCTAATTCAGACCCTCCGATTCACACCACCGCGTGATGTTTTTCTCCTACTAGTGAATGTAATGTAACACACACCCATACAATGCACACCACCCCGCGATGTTTTTCAGAAACCTATCCTACATTGCCACTGCATGTTCCCTGACCTCCCCATGCTGACCACCCCGCGGTGCTTTTCTCCATCCTACATTGCCACTCACTGCCTATCCTAATTCAGACCCTCCGATTCACACCACCCCGTGATGTTTTTCTCACTCCAACTAGTGAATGTAATGTAACACACACCCATACAATGCGCACCACCCCGTGATGTTTTTCTCACTCCTACTAGTGAATGTAATGTAACACACACCCATACAATGCGCACCACCCCGCGATGTTTTTCAGAAACCTATCCTACATTACCACTGCATGTTCCCTGACATCCCCATGCTGACCACCCCGCGGTGCTTTTCTCCATCCTACATTGTCACTCACAGCCTATCCTAATTCAGACCCTCTGATTAACACCACCCCGTGATGTTTTTCTCACACCTACTAGTGAATGTAATGTAACACACACCCATACAATGCGCACCACCCCGCGATGTTTTTCAGAAACCTATCCTACATTGCCACTGCATGTTCCCTGACCTCCCCATGCTGACCACCCCGCGGTGCTTTTCTCCATCCTACATTGCCACTCAATGCCTATCCTAATTCAGAGCCTCCGAATCACACACCACGTGATGTTTTTATCACTCCTACTAGTGAATGTAATGTAAGACACACCCATACAATGCGCACCACCCCGTGATGTTTTTCTCACTCCTACTAGTGAATGTAATGTAACACACACCCATACAATGCGCACCACCCCGCGATGTTTTTCAGAAACCTATCCTCCATTGCCACTGCTTGTTCCCTGACCTCCCCATGCTGACCAGCCCGCGATGCTTTTCTCCATCCTACATTGCCACTCACTGCCTATCCTAATTCAGACCCTGCGATTGACACCACCCCGTGTTGTTTTTCTCACTCCTACTAGTGAATGTAATGTAACACACACCCATACAATGCGCACCACCACGTGATGTTTTTCTCACTCCTACTAGTGAATGTAATGTAACACACACCCATACCATGCGCACCACCCTGCGATGTTTTTTAGAAACCTATCCTACATTGCCACTGCATGTTCCCTGAACTCCCCATGCTGACCATCCCGCGGTGCTTTTCTACATCCTACATTGCCACTCACTGCCTATGCTAATTCAGACACTCTGATTCACACCACCCCATGATGATTTTCTCACTCCTACTTGTGAATGTAATGTAACACACATCCTTACAATGCGCACAACCCCGTGATGTTTTTCTCACTCCTACTAGTGAATGTAATGTAACACACCCCCATACAATGCGCACCACCCCGCGATGTTTTTCAGAAACCTATCCTACATTGCCATTGCATGTTCCCTGACCTCCCCATGCTGACCAGCCCGCGGTGCCTTTCTCCATCCTACATTGCCATTCACTGCCTATCCTAATTCAGACCCTCCGATTCCCACCACCCCGTGATGTTTTTCTCACTCCTACTAGTGAATGTATTGTAAGACACACACATACAATGAGCACCCCCCGGCGATGTTTTTCAGAAACCTATCCTACATTGCCACTGCATGTTCCCTGACCTCCCCATGCTGACGACCCCGCGGTGCTTTTCTCCATCCTACATTGCCACTCACTGCCTATCCTAATTCAGACCTTCCTATTCACACCACCACGTGATGTTTTTCTCACCCCTACTGTTGAATGTAATGTAACACACACCCATACAATGCGCACCGCCCCGTGATGTTTTTCTCACTCCTACTAGTGAATGTAATGTAACACACACCCATACAATGCGAACCAACCCGCGATGTTTTTCAGAAACTTATCCTACTTTGCCACTGCATGTTCCCTGACCTCACCATGCTGACGACCCCGCGGTGCTTTGCTCCATCCTACATTGCCACTCACTGCCTATCCTAATTCAGACCCTCCGATTCACACCACCCCGTGATGTTTTTCTCACTCATACTAGTGAATGTAATGTAACACACACCCATACAATGCGCACCACCCCGTGATGTTTTTCTCAATCCTACTAGTGAATGTAATGTAACACACACCCATACAATGTGCACCACCCCGCGATGTTTTTCTCACTCCCACTAGTGAATGTAATGTAATAAACACCCATACAATGCGCACCACCCCGCGATGTTTTTCAGAAACCTATCCTACATTGCCACTGCATGTTCCCTGATCTCCCCATGCTGACCACCCTGCGGTGCTTTTCTCCATCCTACATTGCCACTCTCTGCCTATCCTAATTCAGACCCTCCGATTCACACCACCCCGTGATGTTTTTCTCACTCCTACTAGTGAATGTAATGTAACACACACCCATACAATGCGCACCACCCCGTGTTTCTCTCATTCCTACTAGTGAATGTAATGTAACACACACCCATACAATGCGCACCACCCCGTGACGTTTTTCTCACTCCTATTAGTGAATGTAATGTAACACACACCCATACAATGCGCACCACCGCATGATATTTTTCAGAAACGTATCCTACATTGCCACTGCATGTTCCCTGACCTTCCCATGCTGACCACCCCGCGGTGCTTTTCTCCATCCTACATTGCCACTCACTGCCTATCCTAATTCAGACCCTCCGATTCACACCACCCCGTGATGTTTTTCTCACTCCTACTAGTGAATGTAATGTAACACACACCCATACAATGCGCACCACCCTGTGTTTTTCTCATTCCTACTAGTGAATGTAATGTAACACACACCCATACAATGCGCACCACCCCACGATGTTTTTCAGAAACCTATCCTCCATTGCCACTGCTTGTTCCCTGACCTACCCATGCTGACCAGCCCGCGATGCTTTTCTACATCCTACATTGCCACTCACTGCCTATCCTAATTCAGACCCTGCGATTGACACCATCCCGTGTTGTTTTTCTCACTCCTACTAGTGAATGTAATGTAACACACACCCATACAATGCGCACCACCACGTGATGTTTTTCTCACTCCTACTAGTGAATGTAATGTAACACACACCCATACCATGCGCACCACCCTGCGATGTTTTTTAGAAACCTATCCTACATTGCCACTGCATGTTCCCTGAACTCCCCATGCTGACCACCCCGCGGTGCTTTTCTCCATCCTACATTGCCACTAACTGCCTATGCTAATTCAGACACTCCGAATCACACCACCCCATGATGATTTTCTCACTCCTACTTGTGAATGTAATGTAACACACATCCATACAATGCGCACAACCCCGTGATGTTTTTCTCACTCCTACTAGTGAATGTAATGTAACACACCCCCATACAATGCGCACCACCCCATGATGTTTTTCAGAAACGTATCCTACATTGCCACTGCATGTTCCCTGACCTCCCCATGCTGACCACCCCGCGGTGCTTTTCTCCATCCTACATTGCCACTCACAGCCTATTCTAATTCAGACCCTCCGATTCACACCAAACCGTGATGTTTTTCTCACTCCTACTAGTGAATGTAATGTAACACACACCCATACAATGCGCACCACCCCGCGATGTTTTTCAGAAACCTATCCTACATTGCCACTGCATGTTCCCTGTCCTCCCCATGCTGACCACCCCGCGGTGCTTTTCTCCATCCTACATTGCCACTCACTGCCTATCCTAATTCAGACCCTCCGATTCACACCACCCCGTGATGTTTTTCTCACTCCTACTAGTGAATGTAATGTAACACACACCCATACAATGCGCACCACCCTGTGTTTTTCTCATTCCTACTAGTGAATGTAATGTAACACACACCCATACAATGCGCACCACCCCGCGATGTTTTTCAGAAACCTATCCTCCATTGCCACTGCTTGTTCCCTGACCTCCCCATGCTGACCAGCCCGCGATGCTTTTCTCCATCCTACATTGCCACTCACTGCCTATCCTAATTCAGACCCTGCGATTGACACCATCCCGTGTTGTTTTTCTCACTCCTACTAGTGAATGTAATGTAACACACACCCATACAATGCGCACCACCACGTGATGTTTTTCTCACTCCTACTAGTGAATGTAATGTAACACACACCCATACCATGCGCACCACCCTGCGATGTTTTTTAGAAACCTATCCTACATTGCCACTGCATGTTCCCTCTACTCCCCATGCTGACCACCCTGCGGTGCTTTTCTCCATCCTACATTGCCACTCACGGCCTATGCTAATTCAGACACTCCGATTCACACCACCCCATGATGATTTTCTCACTCCTACTTGTGAATGTAATGTAACACACTTCCATACAATTCGCACAACCCCGTGATGTTTTTCTCACTCCTACTAGTGAATGTAATGTAACACACCCCCATACAATGCGCACCACCCCGCGATGTTTTTCAGAAACCTATCCTACATTGCCACTGCATGTTCCCTGACCTCCCCATGCTGACCAGCCCGCGGTGCTTTTCTCCATCCTACATTGCCATTCACTGCCTATCCTAATTCAGACCCTCCAATTCCCACCACCCCGTGATGTTTTTCTCACTCCTACTAGTGAATGTAATGTAAGACACACATATACAATGAGCACCCCCCGGCGATGTTTTTCAGAAACCTATCCTACATTGCCACTGCATGTTCCCTGACCTCCCCATGCTGACGACCCCGCGGTGCTTTTCTCCATCCTACATTGCCACTCACTGCTTATCCTAATTCAGACCTTCCTATTCACACCACCACGTGATGTTTTTCTCACTCCTACTGTTGAATGTAATGTAACACACACCCATACAATGCGCACCACCCCGTGATGTTTTTCTCACTCCTACTAGTGAATGTAATGTAACACACACCCATACAATGCGAACCAACCCGCGATGTTTTTCAGAAACTTATCCTACTTTGCCACTGCATGTTCCCTGACCTCCCCATGCTGACGACCCCGCGGTGCTTTTCTCCATCCTACATTGCCACTCACTGCCTATCCTAATTCAGACCCTCCGATTCACACCACCCCGTGATGTTTTTCTCACTCCTACTAGTGAATGTAATGTAACACACACCCATACAATGCGCACCACCCCGTGTTTTTCTCATTCCTACTAGTGAATGTAATGTAACACACACCCATACAATGCGCACCACCCCGTGATGTTTTTCAGAAACCTATCCTACATTGCCACGGCATGTTCTCTGACCTCCCCATGCTGACCACCCCGCGGTGATTTTCTCCATCCTACATTGCCACTCACTGCCTATCCTAATTCAGACCCTCCGATTCACACCACCCCGTGATGTTTTTCTCACTCCTACTAGTGAATGTAATGTAACACACACCCATACAATGCGCAACACCCCGCGATGTTTTTCAGAAACCTATCCTACTTTGCCACTGCATGTTCCCTGTCCTCCCCATGCTGACCACCCCGCGGTGCTTTTCTCCATCCTACATTGCCACTCACTGCCTATCCTAATTCAGACCCTCCGATTCACACCACCCCGTGATGTTTTTCTCATCCTACTAGTGAATGTAATGTAACACACACCCATACAATGCGCACCACCCTGTGTTTTTCTCATTCCTACTAGTGAATGTAATGTAACACACACCCATACAATGCGCACCACCCCGCGATGTTTTTCAGAAACCTATCCTCCATTGCCACTGCTTGTTCCCTGACCTCCCCATGCTGACCAGCCCGCGATGCTTTTCTCCATCCTACATTGCCACTCACTGCCTATCCTAATTCAGACCCTGCGATTGACACCACCCCGTGTTGTTTTTCTCACTCCTACTAGTGAATGTAATGTAACACACACCCATACAATGCGCACCACCACGTGATGTTTTTCTCACTCCTACTAGTGAATGTAATGTAACACACACCCATACCATGCGCACCACCCTGCGATGTTTTTTAGAAACCTATCCTACATTGCCACTGCATGTTCCCTGAACTCCCCATGCTGACCATCCCGCGGTGCTTTTCTACATCCTACATTGCCACTCACTGCCTATGCTAATTCAGACACTCTGATTCACACCACCCCATGATGATTTTCTCACTCCTACTTGTGAATGTAATGTAACACACATCCTTACAATGCGCACAACCCCGTGATGTTTTTCTCACTCCTACTAGTGAATGTAATGTAACACACCCCCATACAATGCGCACCACCCCGCGATGTTTTTCAGAAACCTATCCTACATTGCCATTGCATGTTCCCTGACCTCCCCATGCTGACCAGCCCGCGGTGCCTTTCTCCATCCTACATTGCCATTCACTGCCTATCCTAATTCAGACCCTCCGATTCCCACCACCCCGTGATGTTTTTCTCACTCCTACTAGTGAATGTATTGTAAGACACACACATACAATGAGCACCCCCCGGCGATGTTTTTCAGAAACCTATCCTACATTGCCACTGCATGTTCCCTGACCTCCCCATGCTGACGACCCCGCGGTGCTTTTCTCCATCCTACATTGCCACTCACTGCCTATCCTAATTCAGACCTTCCTATTCACACCACCACGTGATGTTTTTCTCACCCCTACTGTTGAATGTAATGTAACACACACCCATACAATGCGCACCGCCCCGTGATGTTTTTCTCACTCCTACTAGTGAATGTAATGTAACACACACCCATACAATGCGAACCAACCCGCGATGTTTTTCAGAAACTTATCCTACTTTGCCACTGCATGTTCCCTGACCTCACCATGCTGACGACCCCGCGGTGCTTTTCTCCATCCTACATTGCCACTCACTGCCTATCCTAATTCAGACCCTCCGATTCACACCACCCCGTGATGTTTTTCTCACTCATACTAGTGAATGTAATGTAACACACACCCATACAATGCGCACCACCCCGTGATGTTTTTCTCAATCCTACTAGTGAATGTAATGTAACACACACCCATACAATGTGCACCACCCCGCGATGTTTTTCTCACTCCCACTAGTGAATGTAATGTAATAAACACCCATACAATGCGCACCACCCCGCGATGTTTTTCAGAAACCTATCCTACATTGCCACTGCATGTTCCCTGATCTCCCCATGCTGACCACCCTGCGGTGCTTTTCTCCATCCTACATTGCCACTCTCTGCCTATCCTAATTCAGACCCTCCGATTCACACCACCCCGTGATGTTTTTCTCACTCCTACTAGTGAATGTAATGTAACACACACCCATACAATGCGCACCACCCCGTGTTTTTCTCATTCCTACTAGTGAATGTAATGTAACACACACCCATACAATGCGCACCACCCCGTGACGTTTTTCTCACTCCTATTAGTGAATGTAATGTAACACACACCCATACAATGCGCACCACCGCATGATATTTTTCAGAAACGTATCCTACATTGCCACTGCATGTTCCCTGACCTTCCCATGCTGACCACCCCGCGGTGCTTTTCTCCATCCTACATTGCCACTCACTGCCTATCCTAATTCAGACCCTCCGATTCACACCACCCCGTGATGTTTTTCTCACTCCTACTAGTGAATGTAATGTAACACACACCCATACAATGCGCACCACCCTGTGTTTTTCTCATTCCTACTAGTGAATGTAATGTAACACACACCCATACAATGCGCACCACCCCGCGATGTTTTTCAGAAACCTATCCTCCATTGCCACTGCTTGTTCCCTGACCTACCCATGCTGACCAGCCCGCGATGCTTTTCTACATCCTACATTGCCACTCACTGCCTATCCTAATTCAGACCCTGCGATTGACACCATCCCGTGTTGTTTTTCTCACTCCTACTAGTGAATGTAATGTAACACACACCCATACAATGCGCACCACCACGTGATGTTTTTCTCACTCCTACTAGTGAATGTAATGTAACACACACCCATACCATGCGCACCACCCTGCGATGTTTTTTAGAAACCTATCCTACATTGCCACTGCATGTTCCCTGAACTCCCCATGCTGACCACCCCGCGGTGCTTTTCTCCATCCTACATTGCCACTAACTGCCTATGCTAATTCAGACACTCCGAATCACACCACCCCATGATGATTTTCTCACTCCTACTTGTGAATGTAATGTAACACACATCCATACAATGCGCACAACCCCGTGATGTTTTTCTCACTCCTACTAGTGAATGTAATGTAACACACCCCCATACAATGTGCACCACCCCATGATGTTTTTCAGAAACGTATCCTACATTGCCACTGCATGTTCCCTGACCTCCCCATGCTGACCACCCCGCGGTGCTTTTCTCCATCCTACATTGCCACTCACAGCCTATTCTAATTCAGACCCTCCGATTCACACCAAACCGTGATGTTTTTCTCACTCCTACTAGTGAATGTAATGTAACACACACCCATACAATGCGCACCACCCCGCGATGTTTTTCAGAAACCTATCCTACATTGCCACTGCATGTTCCCTGTCCTCCCCATGCTGACCACCCCGCGGTGCTTTTCTCCATCCTACATTGCCACTCACTGCCTATCCTAATTCAGACCCTCCGATTCACACCACCCCGTGATGTTTTTCTCACTCCTACTAGTGAATGTAATGTAACACACACCCATACAATGCGCACCACCCTGTGTTTTTCTCATTCCTACTAGTGAATGTAATGTAACACACACCCATACAATGCGCACCACCCCGCGATGTTTTTCAGAAACCTATCCTCCATTGCCACTGCTTGTTCCCTGACCTCCCCATGCTGACCAGCCCGCGATGCTTTTCTCCATCCTACATTGCCACTCACTGCCTATCCTAATTCAGACCCTGCGATTGACACCATCCCGTGTTGTTTTTCTCACTCCTACTAGTGAATGTAATGTAACACACACCCATACAATGCGCACCACCACGTGATGTTTTTCTCACTCCTACTAGTGAATGTAATGTAACACACACCCATACCATGCGCACCACCCTGCGATGTTTTTTAGAAACCTATCCTACATTGCCACTGCATGTTCCCTCTACTCCCCATGCTGACCACCCCGCGGTGCTTTTCTCCATCCTACATTGCCACTCACGGCCTATGCTAATTCAGACACTCCGATTCACACCACCCCATGATGATTTTCTCACTCCTACTTGTGAATGTAATGTAACACACTTCCATACAATTCGCACAACCCCGTGATGTTTTTCTCACTCCTACTAGTGAATGTAATGTAACACACCCCCATACAATGCGCACCACCCTGCGATGTTTTTCAGAAACCTATCCTACATTGCCACTGCATGTTCCCTGACCTCCCCATGCTGACCAGCCCGCGGTGCTTTTCTCCATCCTACATTGCCATTCACTGCCTATCCTAATTCAGACCCTCCAATTCCCACCACCCCGTGATGTTTTTCTCACTCCTACTAGTGAATGTAATGTAAGACACACATATACAATGAGCACCCCCCGGCGATGTTTTTCAGAAACCTATCCTACATTGCCACTGCATGTTCCCTGACCTCCCCATGCTGACGACCCCGCGGTGCTTTTCTCCATCCTACATTGCCACTCACTGCTTATCCTAATTCAGACCTTCCTATTCACACCACCACGTGATGTTTTTCTCACTCCTACTGTTGAATGTAATGTAACACACACCCATACAATGCGCACCACCCCGTGATGTTTTTCTCACTCCTACTAGTGAATGTAATGTAACACACACCCATACAATGCGAACCAACCCGCGATGTTTTTCAGAAACTTATCCTACTTTGCCACTGCATGTTCCCTGACCTCCCCATGCTGACGACCCCGCGGTGCTTTTCTCCATCCTACATTGCCACTCACTGCCTATCCTAATTCAGACCCTCCGATTCACACCACCCCGTGATGTTTTTCTCACTCCTACTAGTGAATGTAATGTAACACACACCCATACAATGCGCACCACCCCGTGTTTTTCTCATTCCTACTAGTGAATGTAATGTAACACACACCCATACAATGCGCACCACCCCGTGATGTTTTTCAGAAACCTATCCTACATTGCCACTGCATGTTCTCTGACCTCCCCATGCTGACCACCCCGCGGTGATTTTCTCCATCCTACATTGCCACTCACTGCCTATCCTAATTCAGACCCTCCGATTCACACCACCCCGTGATGTTTTTCTCACTCCTACTAGTGAATGTAATGTAACACACACCCATACAATGCGCAACACCCCGCGATGTTTTTCAGAAACCTATCCTACTTTGCCACTGCATGTTCCCTGTCCTCCCCATGCTGACCACCCCGCGGTGCTTTTCTCCATCCTACATTGCCACTCACTGCCTATCCTAATTCAGACCCTCCGATTCACACCACCCCGTGATGTTTTTCTCATCCTACTAGTGAATGTAATGTAACACACACCCATACAATGCGCACCACCCTGTGTTTTTCTCATTCCTACTAGTGAATGTAATGTAACACACACCCATACAATGCGCACCACCCCGCGATGTTTTTCAGAAACCTATCCTCCATTGCCACTGCTTGTTCCCTGACCTCCCCATGCTGACCAGCCCGCGATGCTTTTCTCCATCCTACATTGCCACTCACTGCCTATCCTAATTCAGACCCTGCGATTGACACCATCCCGTGTTGTTTTTCTCACTCCTACTAATGAATGTAATGTAACACACACCCATACAATGCGCACCACAACGTGATGTTTTTCTCAATCCTACTAGTGAATGTAATGTAACACACACCCATACCATGCGCACCACCCTGCGATGTTTTTTAGAAACCTATCCTACATTGCCACTGCATGTTCCCTGAACTCCCCATGCTGACCACCCCGCGGTGCTTTTCTCCATCCTACATTGCCACTCACTGCCTATGCTAATTCAGACACTCCGATTCACACCACCCCATGATGATTTTCTCACTCCTACTTGTGAATGTAATGTAACACACATCCATACAATGCGCACAACCCCGTGATGATTTTCTCACTCCTACTAGTGAATGTAATGTAACACACCCCCATACAATGCGCACCACCCCGCGATGTTTTTCAGAAACCTATCCTACATTGCCACTGCATGTTCCCTGACCTCCCCATGCTGACCAGCCCGCGGTGCTTTTCTCCATCCTACATTGCCATTCACTGCCTATCCTAATTCAGACCCTCCGATTCCCACCACCCCGTGATGTTTTTCTCACTCCTACTAGTGAATGTAATGTAAGACACACACATACAATGAGCACCCCCCGGCGATGTTTTTCAGAAACCTATCCTACATTGCCACTTCATGTTCCCTGACCTCCCCATGCTGACGACACCGCGGTGCTTTTCTCCATCCTACATTGCCACTCACTGCCTATCCTAATTCAGACCTTCCTATTCACACCACCACTTGATGTTTTTCTCACTCCTACTGTTGAATGTAATGTAACACACACCCATACAATGCGCACCACCCCGTGATGTTTTTCTCACTCCTACTAGTGAATGTAATGTAACACACACCCATACAATGCGAACCAACCCGCGATGTTTTTCAGAAACTTATCCTACTTTGCCACTGCATGTTCCCTGACCTCCCCATGCTGACGACCCCGCGGTGCTTTTCTCCATCCTACATTGCCACTCACTGCCTATCCTAATTCAGACCCTCCGATTCACACCACCCCGTGATGTTTTTCTCACTCCTACTAGTGAATGTAATGTAACACACACCCATACAATGCGCACCACCCGTGTTTTTCTCATTCCTACTAGTGAATGTAATGTAACACACACCCATACAATGCGCACCACCCCGTGATGTTTTTCAGAAACCTATCCTACATTGCCACTGCATGTTCTCTGACCTCCCCATGCTGACCACCCCGCGGTGATTTTCTCCATCCTACATTGCCACTCACTGCCTATCCTAATTCAGACCCTCCGATTCACACCACCCCGTGATGTTTTTCTCACTCCTACTAGTGAATGTAATGTAACACACACCCATACAATGCGCAACACCCCGCGATGTTTTTCAGAAACCTATCCTACTTTGCCACTGCATGTTCCCTGTCCTCCCCATGCTGACCACCCCGCGGTGCTTTTCTCCATCCTACATTGCCACTCACTGCCTATCCTAATTCAGACCCTCCGATTCACACCACCCCGTGATGTTTTTCTCATCCTACTAGTGAATGTAATGTAACACACACCCATACAATGTGCACCACCCTGTGTTTTTCTCATTCCTACTAGTGAATGTAATGTAACACACACCCATACAATGCGCACCACCCCGCGATGTTTTTCAGAAACCTATCCTCCATTGCCACTGCTTGTTCCCTGACCTCCCCATGCTGACCAGCCCGCGATGCTTTTCTCCATCCTACATTGCCACTCACTGCCTATCCTAATTCAGACCCTGCGATTGACACCATCCCGTGTTGTTTTTCTCACTCCTACTAATGAATGTAATGTAACACACACCCATACAATGCGCACCACAACGTGATGTTTTTCTCAATCCTACTAGTGAATGTAATGTAACACACACCCATACCATGCGCACCACCCTGCGATGTTTTTTAGAAACCTATCCTACATTGCCACTGCATGTTCCCTGAACTCCCCATGCTGACCACCCCGAGGTGCTTTTCTCCATCCTACATTGCCACTCACTGCCTATGCTAATTCAGACACTCCGAATCACACCACCCCATGATGATTTTCTCACTCCTACTTGTGAATGTAATGTAACACACATCCATACAATGCGCACAACCCCGTGATGTTTTTCTCACTCCTACTAGTGAATGTAATGTAACACACCCCCATACAATGCGCACCACCCCGCGATGTTTTTCAGAAACCTATCCTACATTGCCACTGCATGTTCCCTGACCTCCCCATGCTGACCAGCCCGCGGTGCTTTTCTCCATCCTACATTGCCACTCACTGCCTATCCTAATTCAGACCCTCCGATTCACACCACCCCGTGATGTTTTTCTCACTCCTACTAGTGAATGTAATGTAACACACACCCATACAATGCGCACCACCCCGTGATGTTTTTCTCAATCCTACTAGTGAATGTAATGTAACACACACCCATACAATGCGCACCACCCCGGGATGTTTTTCTCACTCCCACTAGTGAATGTAATGTAACAAACACCCATACAATGCGCACCACCCCGCGATGTTTTTCAGAAACCTATCCTACATTGCCACTGCATGTTCCCTGATCTCCCCATGCTGACCATCCTGCGGTGCTTTTGTCCATCCTACATTGCCACTCACTGCATATCCTAATTCAGACCCTCCGATTCACACCACCCCGTGATGTTTTTCTCACTCCTACTAGTGAATGTAATGTAACACACACCCATACAATGCGCACCACCCCGCGATGTTTTTCAGAAACCTATCCTACATTGCCACTGCATGTTCCCTGACCTCTACATACTGACCACCCCGCGGTGCTTTTCTCCATCCTACATTGCCACTCACTGCCTATCCTAATTCAGACCCTCCGATTCACACCACACCCTGATGTTTTTCAAACTCCTACTAATGAATGTAATGTAACACACACCCATACAATGCGCACCACCCCGTGACGTTTTGCTCACTCCTACTAGTGAATGTAATGTAACACACACCCATACAATGCGCACCACCACATGATGTTTTTCAGAAACGTATCCTACATTGCCACTGCATGTTCCTTGACCTCCCCATGCTGACCACCCCGTGGTGCTTTTCTCCATCCTACATTGCCACTCACAGCCTATTCTAATTCAGACCCTCCGATTCACACCACCCCGTGATGTTTTTCTCACTCCTACTAGTGAATGTAATGTAACACACACCCATACAATGCAAACCACCCCGCGATGTTTTTCAGAAACCTATCCTACATTGCCACTGCATGTTCCCTGTCCTCCCCATGCTGACCACCCCGCGGTGCTTTTCTCCATCCTACATTGCCACTCACTGCCTATCCTAATTCAGACCATCCGATTCACACCACCCCGTGTTTTTTTTCTCACTCCTACTAGTGAATGTAATGTAACACACACCCATACAATGCGCACCACCCTGTGTTTTTCTCATTCCTACTAGTGAATGTAATGTAACACACACCCATACAATGCGCAACACCCCGTGATGTTTTTCAGAAACCTATCCTACATTGCCACTGCATGTTCTCTGACCTCCCCATGCTGACCACCCCGCGGTGCTTTTCTCCATCCTACATTGCCACTCACTGCCTATCCTAATTCAGACCCTCCGATTCACACCACCCCGTGATGTTTTTCAAACTCCTACTAGTGAATGTAATGTAACACACACCCATACAATGCGCACAACCCCGCGATGTTTTTCAGAAAGCTATCCTACATTGCCACTGCATGTTCCCTGACCTCTACATACTGACCACCCCGCGGTGCTTTTCTCCATCCTACATTGCCACTCACTGCCTATCCTAATTCAGACCCTCCGATTCACACCACCCCGTGATGTTTTTCAAATTCCTACTAGTGAATGTAATGTAACACACACCCATACAATGCGCACCACCCCGTGATGTTTTTCTCACTCCTACTAGTGAATGTAATGTAACACACACCCATACAATGCGCACCACCCCGCGATGTTTTTCAGAAACCTATCCTACATTGCCACTGCATGTTCCCTGTCCTCCCCATGCTGACCACCCCGCGGTGCGTTTCTCCATCCTACATTGCCACTCACTGCCTATCCTAATTCAGACCCTCCGATTCACACCACCCCGTGATGTTTTTCTCACTCCTACTAGTGAATGTAATGTAACACACACCCATACAATGCGCACCACCCCGTGATGTTTTTCTCACTCCTACTAGTGAATGTAATGTAACACACACCCTTAAAATGCGCACCACCCCGTGATGTTTTTCTCACTATTACTAGTGAATGTAATGTAACACAAACCCATACAATGCGCACCACCCCGCGATGTTTTTCAGAAACCTATCCGACATTGCCACTGCAAGTTACCTGACCTCCCCATGCTGACCTCCGCATGGTGCTTTTCTCCATCCCACATTGCCACTCACTGCCTATCCTAATTCAGAGCCTCCGATTCACACACCACGTGATGTTTTTTTCACTCCTACTAGTGAATGTAATGTAACACACACCCATACAATGCGCACCACCCCGTGAAGTTTTTCTCACTCCTACTAGTGAATGTAATTTAACACACACCCATACAAGGCGCACCACCCCGCGATGTTTTTCAGAAACCTATCCTCCATTGCCACTGCTTGTTCCCTGACCTCCCCATGCTGACCAGCCAGTGATGCTTTTCTCCATCCTACATTGCCACTCACTGCCTATCCTAATTCAGACCCTGAGATTCACACCACCCCTGATGTTTTTCTCACTCCTACTAGTGAATGTAATGTAACACACACCCATACAATGCGCAAGACCCCGTGATGTTTTTCTCACTCCTACTAGTGAATGTAATGTAACATACACCCATACAATGCGCACCACCCTGCGATGTTTTTTAGAAACCTATCCTACATTGCCACTGCATGTTCCCTGAACTCCCCATGCTGACCACCCCGCGGTGCTTTTCTCCATCCTACATTGCCACTCACTGCCTATCCTAATTCAGACACTCCGATTCACACCACCCCATGATGATTTTCTCACTCCTACTTGTGAATGTAATGTAACACACATCCATACAATGCGCACCACCCCGTGATGTTTTTCTCACTCCTACTAGTGAATGTAATGTAACACACCACCATACAATGCGCACCACACCGCAATGTTTTTCAGAAACCTATCCTACATTGCCACTGCATGTTCCCTGACCTCCCCATGCTGACCAGCCCGTGGTGCTTTTCTCCATCCTACATTTCCATTCACTGCCTATCCTAATTCAGACCCTCCGATTCACACCACCCCGTGATGTTTTTCTCACTCCTACTAGTGAATGTAATGTAAGACACACACATACAATGAGCACCCCCCGGCGATGTTTTTCAGAAACCTATCATACATTGCCACTGCATGTTCCCTGACCTCCTCATGCTGACCCCCCCGCGGTGCTTTTCTCCATCCTACATTGCCACTCACTGCCTATCCTAATTCAGACCTTCCTATTCACACCACCACGTGATGTTTTTCTGACTCCTACTGTTGAATGTAATGTAACACACACCCATACAATGCGCACCACCCCGTGATATTTTTCTCAATCCTACTAGTGAATGTAATGTAACACACACCCATACAATGCGCACCACCCCGGGATGTTTTTCTCACTCCCACTAGTGAATGTAATGTAACAAACACCCATACAATGCGCACCACCCCGCGATGTTTTTCAGAAACCTATCCTACATTGCCACTGCATGTTCCCTGATCTCCCCATGCTGACCACCCTGCGGTGCTTTTCTCCATCCTACATTGCCACTCACTGCATATCCTAATTCAGACCCTCCGATTCACACCACCCCGTGATGTTTTTCTCACTCCTACTAGTGAATGTAATGTAACACACACCCATACAATGCGCACCACCCCGTGTTTTTCTCATTCCTACTAGTGAATGTAATGTAACACACACCCATACAATGCGCACCACCCCGTGATGTTTTTCAGAAACCTATCCTACATTGCCACTGCATGTTCTCTGACCTCCCCATGCTGACCACCCCGCGGTGATTTTCTCCATCCTACATTGCCACTCACTGCCTATCCTAATTCAGACCCTCCGATTCACACCACCCCGTGATGTTTTTCAAACTCCTACTAGTGAATGTAATGTAACACACACCCATACAATGCGCACCACCCCGCGATGTTTTTCAGAAACCTATCCTACATTGCCACTGCATGTTCCCTGACCTCTACATACTGACCACCCCGCGGTGCTTTTCTCCATCCTACATTGCCACTCACTGCCTATCCTAATTCAGACCCTCCGATTCACACCACACCCTGATGTTTTTCAAACTCCTACTAATGAATGTAATGTAACACACACCCATACAATGCGCACCACCCCGTGACGTTTTTCTCACTCCTACTAGTGAATGTAATGTAACACACACCCATACAATGCGCACCACCACATGATGTTTTTCAGAAACGTATCCTACATTCCCACTGCATGTTCCCTGACCTCCCCATGCTGACCACCCCGCGGTGCTTTTCTCCATCCTACATTGCCACTCACAGCCTATTCTAATTCAGACCCTCCGATTCACACCACCCCGTGATGTTTTTCTCACTCCTACTAGTGAATGTAATGTAACACACACCCATACAATGCAAACCACCCCGCGATGTTTTTCAGAAACCTATCCTACATTGCCACTGCATGTTCCCTGTCCTCCCCATGCTGACCACCCCGCGGTGCTTTTCTCCATCCTACATTGCCACTCACTGCCTATCCTAATTCAGACCATCCGATTCACACCACCCCGTGTTTTTTTTCTCACTCCTACTAGTGAATGTAATGTAACACACACCCATACAATGCGCACCACCCTGTGTTTTTCTCATTCCTACTATTGAATGTAATGTAACACACACCCATACAATGCGCAACACCCCGTGATGTTTTTCAGAAACCTATCCTACATTGCCACTGCATGTTCTCTGACCTCCCCATGCTGACCACCCCGCGGTGCTTTTCTCCATCCTACATTGCCACTCACTGCCTATCCTAATTCAGACCCTCCGATTCACACCACCCCGTGATGTTTTTCAAACTCCTACTAGTGAATGTAATGTAACACACACCCATACAATGCGCACAACCCCGTGATGTTTTTCAGAAACCTATCCTACATTGCCACTGCATGTTCCCTGACCTCTACATACTGACCACCCCGCGGTGCTTTTCTCCATCCTACATTGCCACTCACTGCCTATCCTAATTCAGACCCTCCGATTCACACCACCCCGTGTTGTTTTTCAAACTCCTACTAGTGAATGTAATGTAACACACACCCATACAATGGGCACCACCCCGTGATGTTTTTCTCACTCCTACTAGTGAACGTAATGTAACACACACCCATACAATGCGCACCACCGCGCGATGTTTTTCAGAAACCTATCCTACATTGCCACTGCATGTTCCCTGTCCTCCCCATGCTGACCACCCCGCGGTGCTTTTCTCCATCCTACATTGCCACTCACTGCCTATCCTAATTCAGACCCTCCGATTCACACCACCCCGTGATGTTTTTCTCACTCCTACTAGTGAATGTAATGTAACACACACCCATACAATGCGCACAACCCCGTGATGTTTTTCTCACTCCTATTAGTGAATGTAATGTAACACACACCCTTAAAATGCGCACCACCCCGTGATGTTTTTCTCACTATTACTAGTGAATGTAATGTAACACACACCCATACAATGCGCACCACCCCGCGATGTTTTTCAGAAACCTATCCGACATTGCCACTGCAAGTTACCTGACCTCCCCATGCTGACCTCCGCGTGGTGCTTTTCTCCATCCTACATTGCCACTCACTGCCTATCCTAATTCAGAGCCTCCGATTCACACACCACGTGATGTTTTTTTCACTCCTACTAGTGAATGTAATGTAACACACACCCATACAATGCGCACCACCCCGTGAAGTTTTTCTCACTCCTACTAGTGAATGTAATTTAACACACACCCATACAATGCGCACCACCCCGCGATGTTTTTCAGAAACCTATCCTCCATTGCCACTGCTTGTTCCCTGACCTCCCCATGCTGACCAGCCAGTGATGCTTTTCTCCATCCTACATTGCCACTCACTGCCTATCCTAATTCAGACCCTGAGATTCACACCACCCCGTGATGTTTTTCTCACTCCTACTAGTGAATGTAATGTAACACACACCCATACAATGCGCAAGACCCCGTGATGTTTTTCTCACTCCTACTAGTGAATGTAATGTAACACACACCCATACAATGCGCACCACCCTGCGATGTTTTTTAGAAACCTATCCTACATTGCCAATGCATGTTCCCTGAACTCCCCATGCTGACCACCCCGCGGTGTTTTTCTCCATCCTACATTGTCACTCACTGCCTATCCTAATTCAGACACTCCGATTCACACCACCCCATGATGATTTTCTCACTCCTACTTGTGAATGTAATGTAACACACATCCATACAATGCGCACCACCCCGTGATGTTTTTCTCACTCCTACTAGTGAATGTAATGTAACACACCACCATACAATGCGCACCACACCGCAATGTTTTTCAGAAACCTATCCTACATTGCCACTGCATGTTCCCTGACCTCCCCATGCTGACCAGCCCGCGGTGCTTTTCTCCATCCTACATTTCCATTCACTGCCTATCCTAATTCAGACCCTCCGATTCACACCACCCCGTGATGTTTTTCTCACTCCTACTAGTGAATGTAATGTAAGACACACACATACAATGAGCACCCCCCGGCGATGTTTTTCAGAAACCTATCATACATTGCCACTGCATGTTCCCTGACCTCCTCATGCTGACCCCCCCGCGGTGCTTTTCTCCATCCTACATTGCCACTCACTGCCTATCCTAATTCAGACCTTCCTATTCACACCACCACGTGATGTTTTTCTGACTCCTACTGTTGAATGTAATGTAACACACACCCATACAATGCGCACCACCCCGTGATGTTTTTCTCACTCCTACTAGTGAATGTAATGTAACACACACCCATACAATGTGAACCAACCCGCGATGTTTTTCAGAAACTTATCCTACTTTGCCACGGCATGTTCCCTGACCTCCCTATGCTGACCACCACGCGGTCCTTTTCTCCATCCTACATTGCAACTCACTGCCTATCCTAATTCTGACCCTCCGATGCACACCACCCCGTGATGTTTTTCTCACTCCTACTAGTGAATGTAATGTAACACACACCCATACAATGCGCACCACCCGTGATGTTTTTCTCAATCCTACTAGTGAATGTAATGTAACACACACCCATACAATGCGCACCACCCCGCGATGTTTTTCTCACTCCCACTAGTGAATGTAATGTAACAAACACCCATACAATGCGCACCACCCCGCGATGTTTTTCAGAACCCTATCCTACATTGCCACTGCATGTTCCCTAATCTCCCCATGCTGACTACCCTGCGGTGCTTTTCTCCATCCTACATTGCCACTCACTGCCTATCCTAATTCAGACCCTCCGATTCACACCACCCCGTGATGTTTTTCTCACTCCTACTAGTGAATGTAATGTAACACACACCCATACAATGCGCACCACCCTGTGTTTTTCTCATTCCTACTAGTGAATGTAATGTAACACACACCCATACAATGCGCACCACCCCGTGTTTTTCTCATTCCTACTAGTGAATGTAATGTAACACACACCCATACAATGCGCACCACCCCGTGATGTTTTTCAGAAACCTATCCTACATTGCCAGTGCATGTTCTCTGACCTCCCCATGCTGACCACCCCGCGGTGCTTTTCTCCATCCTACATTGCCACTCACTGCCTATCCTAATTCAGACCCTCCGATTCACACCACCCCGTGATGTTTTTCAAACTCCAACTAATGAATGTAATGTACCACACACCCATACAATGCGCACCACCCCGTGATGTTTTTCTCACTCCTACTAGTGAATGTAATGTAACACACACCCATACAATGCGCACCACCCCGCGATGTTTTTCAGAAACGTATCCTACATTGCCACTGCATGTTCCCTGACCTCCCCATGCTGACCACCCCGCGGTGCTTTTCTCCATCCCACATTGCCATTCACTGCCTATTCTAAATCTTACCCTCCGATTCACACCAGCCCGTGATGTTTTTCTCACTCCTACTAGTGAATGTAATGTAACACACACCCATACAATGCGCACCACCCCGCGATGTTTTTCAGAAACCTATCCTACATTGCCACTGCATGTTCCCTGTCCTCCCCATGCTGACCACCCCGCGGTGCTTTTCTCCATCCTACATTGCCACTCACTGCCTATCCTAATTCAGACCCTCCGATTCACACCACCCCGTGATGTTTTTCTCACTCCTACTAGTGAATGTAATGTAACACACAACCATACAATGCGCACCACCCTGTGTTTTTCTCATTCCTACTAGTGAATGTAATGTAACACACACCCATACAATGCGCACCACCCCGTGATGTTTTTCAGAAACCTATCCTACATTGCCACTGCATGTTCTCTGACCTCGCCATGCTGACCACCCCGCGGTGCTTTTCTCCATCCTACATTGCCACTCACTGCCTATCCTAATTCAGACCCTCCGATTCACACCACCCCGTGATGTTTTTCAAACTCCTACTAGTGAATGTAATGTAACACACACCCATACAATGCGCACCACCCCACGATGTTTTTCAGAAACCTATCCTACATTGCCACTGCATGTTCCCTGACCTCTACATACTGACCACCCCGCGGTGCTTTTCTCCATCCTACATTGCCACTCACTGCTTATCTTAATTCAGACCCTCCGATTCACACCACCCCGTGATGTTTTTCTCACTCCTACTAGTGAATGTAATGTAACACACACCCATACAATGCGCACCACCCTGTGTTTTTCACATTCCTACTAGTGAATGTAATGTAACACACACCCATACAATGCGCACCACCCCGTGATGTTTTTCAGAAACCTATCCTACATTGCCACTGCATGTTCTCTGACCTCGCCATGCTGACCACCCCGCGGTTCTTTTCTCCATCCTACATTGCCACTCACTGCCTATCCTAATTCAGACCCTCCGATTCACACCACCCCGTGATGTTTTTCAAACTCCTACTAGTGAATGTAATGTAACACACACCCATACAATGCGCACCACCCCGTGATGTTTTTCTCACTCCTACTAGTGAATGTAATGTAACACACACCCATACAATGCGCACCACCCCGCGATGTTTTTCAGAAACGTATCGTACATTGCCACTGCATGTTCCCTGACCTCCCCATGCTGACCACCCCGCGGTGCTTTTCTCCATCCTACATTGCCACTCACTGCCTATCCTAATTCAGACCCTGCGATTCACACCACCCCGTGATGTTTTTCTCACTCCTACTAGTGAATGTAATGTAACACACACCCATACAATGCGCACCACCCCGTGATGTTTTTCTCAATCCTACTAGTGAATGTAATGTAACACACACCCATACAATGCGCAACAACCCGCGATGTTTTTCTCACTCCCACTAGTGAATGTAATGTAACAAACACCCATACAATGCGCACCACCCCGCGATGTTTTTCAGAAACCTATCCTACATTGCCACTGCATGTTCCCTGATCTCCCCATGCTGACCACCCTGCGGTGCTTTTCTCCATCCTACATTGCCACTCACTGCCTATCCTAATTCAGACCCTCCGATTCACACCACCCCGTGATGTTTTTCTCACTCCTACTAGTGAATGTAATGTAACACACACCCATACAATGCGCACCACCCCGTGTTTTTCTCATTCCTACTAGTGAATGTAATGTAACACACACCCATACAATGCGCACCACCCCGTGATGTTTTTCAGAAACCTATCCTACATTGCCACTGCATGTTCTCTGACCTCCCCATGCTGACCACCCACCGGTGCTTTTCTCCATCCTACATTGCCACTCACTGCCTATCCTAATTCAGAACCTCCGATTCACACCACCCCGTGATGTTTTTCAAACTCCTACTAGTGAATGTAATGTAACACACACCCATACAATGCGCACCACCCCGCGATGTTTTTCAGAAACCTATCCTACATTGCCACTGCATGTTCCCTGACCTCTACATACTGACCACCCCGCGGTGCTTTTCTCCATCCTACATTGCCACTCACTGCCTATTCTAATTCAGACACTCCGATTCACACCACCCCATGATGTTTTTCAAACTCCTACTAATGAATGTAATGTAACACACACCCATACAATGCGCACCACCCCGTGATGTTTTTCTCACTCCTACTAGTGAATGTAATGTAACACACACCCATACAATGCGCACCACACCGCGATGTTTTTCAGAAACGTATCCTACATTGCCACTGCATGTTCCCTGACCTCCCCATGCTGACCACCCCGCGGTGCTTTTCTCCATCCTACATTGCCACTCACTGCCTATTCTAATTCATACCCTCCGATTCACACCACCCCGTGATGTTTTTCTCACTCCTACTAGTGAATGTAATGTAACACACACCCATACAATGCGCACCACCCCGCGATGTTTTTCAGAAACCTATCCTACATTGCCACTTCATGTTCCCTGTCCTCCCCATGCTGACAACCCCGCGGTGCTTTTCTCCATCCTACATTGCCACTCACTGCCTATCCTAATTCAGACCCTCCGATTCACACCACCCCGTGATGTTTTTCTCACTCCTACTAGTGAATGTAATGGAACACACACCCATACAATGCGCACCACCCCGTGATGTTTTTCTCACTCCTACTAGTGAATGTAATGTAACACACACCCATAAAATGCGCACCACCCCGTGATGTTTTTCTCACTCCTACTAGTGAATGTAATGTAACACACACCCATACAATGCGCACCACCCCGCGATGTTTTTCAGAAACCTATCCGACATTGCCACTGCAAGTTACCTGACCTCCCCATGCTGACCTCCCCGTGGTGCTTTTCTCCATCCTACATTGCCACTCACTGCCTATCCTAATTCAGAGCCTCCGATTCACACACCACGTGATGTTTTTTTCACTCCTACTAGTGAATGCAATGTAACACACACCCATACAATGCGCACCACCCCGTGAAGTTTTTCTCACTCCTACTAGTGAATGTAATGTAACACACACCCATACAATGCGCACCACACCGTGATGTTTTTCTCACTCCTACTAGTGAATGTAATGTAACACACACCCATACAATGCGAACCAACCCTCGATGTTTTTCAGAAACTTATCCTACTTTGCCACTGCATGTTCCCTGACCTCCCTATGCTGACCACCACGCGGTGCTTTTCTCCATCCTACATTGCAACTCACTGCCTATCCTAATTCAGACCCTCCGATTCACACCACACCGTGATGTTTTTCTCACTCCTACTAGTGAATGTAATGTAACACACACCCATACAATGCGCACCACCCCGTGATGTTTTTCTCAATCCTGCTAGTGAATGTAATGTAACACACACCCATACAACGCGCACCACCCCGTGATGTTTTTCTCACTCCCACTAGTGAATGTAATGTAACAAACACCCATACAATGCGCACCACCCCGCGATGTTTTTCAGAAACATATCCTACGTTGCCTCTGCATGTTCCCTGATCTCCCCATGCTGACCACCCTGCGGTGCTT
The DNA here is from genome assembly GCF_034190915.1 of Cavia porcellus. Taxonomy (NCBI): domain Eukaryota; kingdom Metazoa; phylum Chordata; class Mammalia; order Rodentia; family Caviidae; genus Cavia; species Cavia porcellus. The sequence goes on from NW_026947491.1 coordinate 619,894, forward strand.
TTCTCCATCCTACATTGCCACTCACTGCCTATCCTAATTCAGACCCTCCGATTCACACCACCCCGTGATGTTTTTCTCACTCCTACTAGTGAATGTAATGTAACACACACCCATACAATGCGCACCACCCTGTGTTTTTCTCATTCCTACTAGTGAATGTAATGTAACACACACCCATACAATGTGCACCACCCCGTGATGTTTTTCAGAAACCTATCCTACATTGCCACTGCATGTTCTCTGACCTCCCCATGCTGACCACCCCGCGGTGCTTTTCTCCATCCTACATTGCCACTCACTGCCTATCCTAATTCAGACCCTCTGACTCACACCACCCCGTGATGTTTTTCAAACTCCTATTAGTGAATGTAATGTAACACACACCCATACAATGCGCACCACCCCGCGATGTTTTTCAGAAACCTATCGTACATTGCCACTGCATGTTCCCTGACCTCTACATACTGACCACCCCGCGGTGCTTTTCTCCATCCTACATTGCCACTAACTGAATATCCTAATTCAGACCCTCCGATTCACACCACCCCGTGATGTTTTTCAAACTCCTACTAGTGAATGTAATGTAACACACACCATACAATGCGCACCACCCCGTGATTTTTTTCTCACTCCTACTAGTGAATGTAATGTAACACACACCCATACAATGCGCACCACCCCGCGATGTTTTTCAGAAACGTATCCTACATTGCCACTGCATGTTCCCTGACCTCCCCATGCTGACCACCACGCGGTGCTTTTCTCCATCCTACATTGCCACTCACTGCCTATCCTAATTCAGACCCTGCGATTCACACCACCCCGTGATGTTTTTCTCACTCCTACTAGTGAATGTAATGTAACACACACCCATACAATGCGCACCACCCCGTGATGTATTTTTCACTCCTACTAGTGAATGTAATGTAACACACAACCATAAAATGCGCACCATCCCGTGATGTTTTTCTCACTCCTACTAGTGAATGTAATGTAACACACACCCATACAATGCGCACCACCCCGCGATGTTTTTCAGAAACCTATCCGACATTGCCACTGCAAGTTACCTGACCTCCCCATGCTGACCACCCCGTGGTGCTTTTCTCCATCCTACATTGCCACTCACTGCCTATCCTAATTCAGAGCCTCCGATTCACACACCACGTGATGTTTTTTTCACTCCTACTAGTGAATGTAATGTAACACACACCCATACAATGCGCACCACCCCGTGATGTTTTTCTCACTCCTACTAGTGAATGTAATGTAACACACACCCATACAATGCGCACCACCCCGCGATGTTTTTCAGAAACCTATCCTCCATTGCCACTGCATGTTCCCTGAACTGCCCATGCTGACCACCCCGCGGTGCTTTTCTCCATCCTACATTGCCACTCACTGCCTATCCTAATTCAGACACTCCGATTCACACCACCCCATGATGATTTTCTCACTCCTACTTGTGAATGTAATGTAACACACATCCATACAATGCGCACCACCCCGTGATGTATTTCTCACTCCTACTAGTGAATGTAATGTAACACACACCCATACAATGCGCACCACCCCGTGATGTTTTTCTCAATCCTACTAGTGAATGTAATGTAACACACACCCATACAATGCGCACCACCCTGTGTTTTTCTCATTCCTACTAGTGAATGTAATGTAACACACACCCATACAATGCGCACCACCCCGTGATGTTTTTCAGAAACCTATCCTACATTGCCACTGCATGTTCTCTGACCTCCCCATGCTGACCTCCCCGCGGTGCTTTTCTCCATCCTACATTGCCACTCACTGCCTATCCTAATTCAGACCCTCCGATTCACACCACCCCGTGATGTTTTTCAAATTCCTACTAGTGAATGTAATGTAACACACACCCATACAATGCGCACCACCCCGCGATGTTTTTCAGAAACCTATCCTACATTTATACTGCATGTTCCCTGACCTCTACATACTGACCACCCCTCGGTGCTTTTCTCCATCCTACATTGCCACTCACTGCCTATCCTAATTCAGACCCTCCGATTCACACCACCCCGTGATGTTTTTCAAACTCCTACTAGTGAATGTAATGTAACACACACCCGTACAATGCGCACCACACCTTGATGTTTCTCTCACTCCTCCTAGTGAATGTAATATAACACAAACCCATACAATGCGCACCACCCCGCGATGTTTTTCAGAAACCTATCCTACATTGCCACTGCATGTTCCCTGTCCTCCCCATGCTGACCACCCCGCGGTGCTTTTCTCCATCCTACATTGCCACTCACTGCCTATCCTAATTCAGGCCCTCCGATTCACACCACCCCGTGATGTTTTTCTCACTCCAACTAGTGAATGTAATGTAACACACACCCATACAATGCGCACCACCCCGCGATGTTTTTCCGAAACCTATCCTACATTGCCACTGCATGTTCCCTGACCTCCCCATGCTGACCACCCCGCGGTGCTTTTCTCCATCCTACATTGCCACTCACTGCCTATCCTAATTCAGAACCTCTGATTCACACACCACGTGATTTTTTTTTCACTCCTACTAGTGAATGTAATGTAACACACACCCATAAAATGCGCACCACCCCGTGATGTTTTTCTCACTCCTACTAGTGAATGTAATTTAACACACACCCATACCATGCGAACCACACCGCGATGTTTTTCAGAAACCTATCCTCCATTGCCACTGCTTGTTCCCTGACCTCCCCATGCTGACCAGCACGCGATGCTTTACTCCATCCTACATTGCCACTCACAGCCTATCCTAATTCAGACCCTACGATTCACACCACCCCGTGATGTTTTTCTCACTCCTACTTGTGAATGTAATGTAACACACACCTATACGATGCGCACCACCCCGTGATGTTTTTCTCACTCCTAGTAGTGAATGTAATGTAACACACACCCATACAATGCGCACCACCCCGCGATGTTTTTCAGAAACCTATCCTACATTGCCACTGCATGTTCCCTGACCTCCCCATGCTGACCACCCCGCGGTGCTTTTCTCCATCCTACATTGCCGCTCACTGCCTATCCTAATTCCGACCCTCCGATACACACCACCCCGTGATGTTTTTCTCACTCCAAATAGTGAATGTAATGTAACACACACCCATACAATGCGCACCACCCCGTGATGTTTTTCTCACTCCTACTAGTGAATGTAATGTAACACACACCCATACAATGCGCACCACCCCGCGATGTTTTTCAGAAACCTATCCTACATTGCCACTGCATGTTCCCTGACCTCCCCATGCTGACCACCCCGCGGTGCTTTTCTCCATCCTACATTGCCACTCACTGCCTATCCTAATTCAGACCCTCCGATTAACACCACCCCGTGATGTTTTTCTCACACCTACTAGTGAATGTAATGTAACACACACCCATACAATGCGCACCACCCCGCGATATTTTTCAGAAACCTATCCTACATTTCCACTGCATGTTCCCTGACCTCCCCATGCTGACCACCCCGCGGTGCTTTTCTCCATCCTACATTGCCACTAAATGCCTATCCTAATTCAGAGCCTCTGAATCACACACCACGTGATAATTTTATCACTCCTGCTAGTGAATGTAATGTAAGACACACCCATACAATGTGCACCACCCCGTGATGTTTTTCTCACTCCTACTAGTGAATGTAATGTAACACACACCCATACAATGCGCACCACCCGGCGATGTTTTTCAGAAACCTATCCTCCATTGCCACTGCTTGTTCCCTGACCTCCCCATGCAGACCAGCCCGCGATGCTTTTCTCCATCCTACATTGCCACTCACTGCCTATCCTAATTCAGACCCTGCGATTCACACCAGCCCGTGATGTTTTTTTCACTCCTAATTGTGAATGTAATGTAACACACATCCATACAATGCGCACCACCCCGTGATGTTTTTCTCAATCCTACTAGTGAATGTAATGTAACACACACCCATACAATGCGCACCACCCCGCGATGTTTTTCTCACTCCCACTAGTGAATGTAATGTAACAAACACCCATACAATGCGCACCACCCTGCGATGTTTTTCAGAAACCTATCCTACATTGCCACTGCATGTTCCCTGACCTCCCCATGCTGACCACCCCGCGGTGCTTTTCTCCATCCTACATTGCCACTCACTGCCTATCCTAATTCAGACCCTCCGATTCACACCACCCCGTGAGGTTTTTCAAACTCCTACTAGTGAATGTAATGTAACACACACCCATATAATGCGCACCACCCCGCGATGTTTTTCAGAAACCTATCCTACATTGCCACTGCATGTTCCCTGACCTCTACATAATGACCACCCCGCGGTGCTTTCCTCCATCCTACATTGCCACTCACTGCCTATCCTAATTCAGACCCTCCGATTCACACCACCCCGTGATGTTTTTCAAACTCTTACTAGTGAATGTAATGTAACACACACCCATACAATGCACACCACCCCGTGATGTTTTTCTCGCTCCTACTAGTGAATGTAATGTAACACACACCCATACAAAGCGCACCACCACGCGATGTTTTTCAGAAACGTATCCTACATTGCCACTGCATGTTCCCTGACCTCCCCATGCTGACCACCCCGCGGTGCTTTTCTCCATCCTACATTGCCACTCACTGCCTATTCTAATTCAGACCCTCCGATTCACACCACCCCGTGATGTTTTTCTCACTCCTACTAGTGAATGTAATATAACACACACCCATACAATGCGCACCACACCGCGATGTTTTTCAGAAACCTATCCTACATTGCCACTGCATGTTCCCTGTCCTCCCCATGCTGACCACCCCGCGGTGCTTTTCTCCATCCTACATTGCCACTCACTGCCTATCCTAATTCAGACACTCCGATTCACACCACCCCGTGATGTTTTTCTCACTCCTACTAGTGAATGTAATGTAACACACACCCATACAATGCGCACCACCCCTTGATGTTTCTCTCACTCCTCCTAGTGAATGTAATGTAACACACACCCATACAATGCGCACCACCCCGCGATGTTTTTCAGAAACCTATCCTACATTGCCACTGCATGTTCCCTGACCTCCCCATGCTGACCACCCCGCGGTGCTTTTCTCCATCCTACATTGCCACTCACTTCCTATCCTAATTCAGAGCCTCCGATTCACACACCACGTGATGTTTTTTTCACTCCTACTAAAGAATGTAATGTAACACACACCCATAAAATGCGCACCACCCCGTGATGTTTTTCTCACTCCTAGTAGTTAATGTAATGTAACACACACCCATACAATGCGCACCACCCCGCGATGTTTTTCAGAAACCTATCCGACATTGCCACTGCAAGTTACCTGACCTCCCCATGCTGACCACCCCGTGGTGCTTTTCTCCATCCTACATTGCCACTCACTGCCTATCCTAATTCAGAGCCTCCGATTCACACACCACGTGATGTTTTTTTCACTCCTACTAGTGAATGTAATGTAACACACACCCATACAATGCGCACCACCCCGTGATGTTTTTCTCACTCCTACTAGTGAATGTAATGTAACACACACCCATACAATGCGCACCACCCCGCGATGTTTTTCAGAAACCTATCCTCCATTGCCACTGCTTGTTCCCTGAACTCCCCATGCTGACCAGCCCGCGATGCTTTTCTCCATCCTACATTGCCACTCACTGCCTATCCTAATTCAGACCCTGCGATTCACACCACCCCGTGATGTTTTTCTCACTCCTACTAATGAATGTAATGTAACACACACCCATACAATGCTCACCACCCTGCGATGTTTTTTAAAAACCTATCCTACATTGCCACTGCATGTTCCCTGAACTGCCCATGCTGACCACCCCGCGGTGCTTTTCTCCATCCTACATTGCCACTCACTGCCTATCCTAATTCAGACACTCCGATTCACACCACCCCATGATGATTTTCTCACTCCTACTTGTGAATGTAATGTAACACACATCCATACAATGCGCACCACCCCGTGATGTATTTCTCACTCCTACTAGTGAATGTAATGTAGCACACACCCATACAATGCGCACCACCCCGTGATGTTTTTCTCAATCCTACTAGTGAATGTAATGTAACACACACCCATACAATGCGCACCACCCCGCGATGTTTTTCAGAAACCTATCCTACATTGCCACTGCATGTTCCCTGATCTCCCCATGCTGACCACCTTGCGGTGCTTTTCTCCATCCTACATTGCCACTCACTGCCTATCCTAATTCAGATACTCCGATTCACACCAGCCGTGATGTTTTTCTCACTCCTACTAGTGAATGTAATGTAACACACACCCATACAATGCGCACCACCCTGTGTTTTTCTCATTCCTACTAGTAAATGTAATGTAGCACACACCCATACAATGCGCACCACCCCGTGATGTTTTTCAGAAACCTATCCTACATTGCCACTGCATGTTCTCTGACCTCCCCATGCTGACCACCCCGCGGTGCTTTTCTCCATCCTACATTGCCACTCACTGCCTATCCTAATTCAGACCCTCCGATTCACACCACCCCGTGATGTTTTTCAAACTCCTACTAGTGAATGTAATGTAACACACACCCATACAATGCGCACCACCCCGCGATGTTTTTCAGAAACCTATCCTACATTTACACTGCATGTTCCCTGACCTCTACATACTGACCACCCCGCGGTGCTTTTCTCCATCCTACATTGCCACTCACTGCCTATCCTAAATCAGACCCTCCGATTCACACCACCCCGTGATGTTTTTCAAACTCCTACTAGTGAATGTAATGTAACACACACCCATACAATGCACACCACCCCGTGATGTTTTTCTTGCTCCTCCTAGTGAATGTAATGTAACACACACCCATACAAAGCGCACCACCACGCGATGTTTTTCAGAAACGTATCCTACATTGCCACTGCATGTTCCCTGACCTCCCCATGCTGACCACCCCGCGGTGCTTTTCTCCATCCTACATTACCACTCACTGCCTATTCTAATTCAGACCCTCCGATTCACACCACCCCGTGATGTTTTTCTCACTCCTACTAGTGAATGTAATATAACACACACCCATACAATGCGCACCACCCCGCGATGTTTTTCAGAAACCTATCCTACATTGCCACTGCATGTTCTCTGACCTCCCCATGCTGACCACCCCGCGGTGCTTTTCTCCATCCTACATTGCCACTCACTGCCTATCCTAATTCAGACCCTCTGATTCACACCACCCCGTGATGTTTTTCTCACTTCTACTAGTGAATGTAATGTAACACACACCCATACAATGCGCACCACCCCGTGATGTTTTTCTCACTCCTACTAGTGAATGTAATTTAACACACACCCATACCATGCGAACCACACCGCGATGTTTTTCAGAAACCTATCCTCCATTGCCACTGCTTGTTCCCTGACCTCCCCATGCTGACCAGCACGCGATGCTTTACTCCATCCTACATTGCCACTCACAGCCTATCCTAATTCAGACCCTGCGATTCACACCACCCCGTGATGTTTTTCTCACTCCTACTTGTGAATGTAATGTAACACACACCTATACGATGCGCACCACCCCGTGATGTTTTTCTCACTCCTAGTAGTGAATGTAATGTAACACACACCCATACAATGCGCACCACCCCGCGATGTTTTTCAGAAACCTATCCTACATTGCCACTGCATGTTCCCTGACCTCCCCATGCTGACCACCCCGCGGTGCTTTTCTCCATCCTACATTGCCGCTCACTGCCTATCCTAATTCAGACCCTCCGATTCACACCACCCCGTGATGTTTTTCTCACTCCAAATAGTGAATGTAATGTAACACACACCCATACAATGCGCACCACCCCGTGATGTTTTTCTCACTCCTACTAGTGAATGTAATGTAACACACACCCATACAATGCGCACCACCCCGCGATGTTTTTCAGAAACCTATCCTACATTGCCACTGCATGTTCCCTGACCTCCCCATGCTGACCACCCCGCGGTGCTTTTCTCCATCCTACATTGCCACTCACTGTCTATCCTAATTCAGACCCTCCGATTAACACCACCCCGTGATGTTTTTCTCACACCTACTAGTGAATGTAATGTAACACACACCCATACAAAGCGCACCACCCCGCGATATTTTTCAGAAACCTATCCTACATTGCCACTGCATGTTCCCTGACCTCCCCATGCTTACCACCCCGCGGTGCTTTTCTCCATCCTACATTGCCACTAAATGCCTATCCTAATTCAGAGCCTCTGAATCACACACCACGTGATAATTTTATCACTCCTACTAGTGAATGTAATGTAAGACACACCCATACAATGTGCACCACCCCGTGATGTTTTTCTCACTCCTACTAGTGAATGTAATGTAACACACACCCATACAATGCGCACCACCCGGCGATGTTTTTCAGAAACCTATCCTCCATTGCCACTGCTTGTTCCCTGACCTCCCCATGCAGACCAGCCCGCGATGCTTTTCTCCATCCTACATTGCCACTCACTGCCTATCCTAAATCAGACCCTCCGATTCACACCACCCCGTGATGTTTTTCAAACTCCTACTAGTGAATGTAATGTAACACTCACCCATACAATGCACACCACCCCGTGATATTTTTCTTGCTCCTCCTAGTGAATGTAATGTAACACACACCCATACAAAGCGCACCAATACGCGATGTTTTTCAGAAACGTATCCTACATTGCCACTGCATGTTCCCTGACCTCCCCATGCTGACCACCCCGCGGTGCTTTTCTCCATCCTACATTACCACTCACTGCCTATTGTAATTCAGACCCTCCGATTCACACCACCCCGTGATGTTTTTCTCACTCCTACTAGTGAATGTAATATAACACACACCCATACAATGCGCACCACCCCGCGATGTTTTTCAGAAACCTATCCTACATTGCCACTGCATGTTCGCTGTCCTCCCCATGCTGACCACCCCGCGATGCTTTTCTCCATCCTACATTGCCACTCACTGCCTAGCCTAATTCAGACCCTCCGATTCACACCACCCCGTGATGTTTTTCTCACTCCTACTAGTGAATGTAATGTAACACACACCCATACAATGCGCACCACCCCTTGATGTTTCTCTCACTCCTCCTATTGAATGTAATGTAACACACACCCATACAATGCGCACCACCCCGTGATGTTTTTCTCACTCCTAGTAGTGAATGTAATGTAACACACACCCATACAATGCGCACCACCCCGCGATGTTTTTCAGAAACCTATCCTACATTGCCACTGCATGTTCCCTGACCTCCCCATGCTGACCAGCACGCGATGCTTTCCTCCATCCTACATTGCCACTCACTGCCTATCCTAATTCAGACCCTCCGATTCACACCACCCCGTGATGTTTTTCAAACTCCTACTAGTGAATGTAATGTAACACACACCCATACAATGCACACCACCCCGTGATGTTTTTCTCGCTCCTACTAGTGAATGTAATATAACACACACCCATACAAAGCGCACCACCACGCGATGTTTTTCAGAAACGTATCCTACATTACCACTGCATGTTCCCTGACCTCCCCATGCTGACCACCCCGCGGTGCTTTTATCCATCCTACATTGCCACTCACTGCCTATTCTAATTCAGACCCTCCGATTCACACCACCCCGTGATGTTTTTCTCACTCCTACTAGTGAATGTAATATAACACACACCCATACAATGCGCACCACCCCCGATGTTTTTCAGAAACCTATCCTACATTGCCACTGCATGTTCCCTGTCCTCCCCATGCTGACCACCCCGCGGTGCTTTTCTCCATCCTACATTGCCACTCACTGCCTATCCTAATTCAGACACTCCGATTCACACCACCCCGTGATGTTTTTCTCACTCCTACTAGTGAATGTAATGTAACACACACCCATACAATGCGCACCACCCCTTGATGTTTCTCTCACTCCTCCTAGTGAATGTAATGTAACACACACCCATACAATGCGCACCACCCCGTGATGTTTTTCTCACTCCTAGTAGTGAATGTAATGTAACACACACCCATACAATGCGCACCACCCCGCGATGTTTCTCAGAAACCTATCCTACATTGCCACTGCATGTTCCCTGACCTCCCCATGCTGACCACCCCGCGGTGCTTTTCTCCATCCTACATTGCCACTCCCTGCCTATCCTAATTCAGAGCCTCCGATTCACACACCACGTGATGTTTTTTTCACTCCTACTAGTGAATGTAATGTAACACACACCCATAAAATGCGCACCACCCCGTGATGTTTTTCTCACTCCTACTAGTGAATGTAATTTAACACACACCCATACCATGCGAACCACACTGCAATGTTTTTCAGAAACCTATCCTCCATTGCCACTGCTTGTTCCCTGACCTCCCCATGCTGACCAGCACGCGATGCTTTTCTCCATCCTACATTGCCACTCACAGCCTATCCTAATTCAGACCCTGCGATTCACACCACCCCGTGATGTTTTTCTCACTCCTACTTGTGAATGTAATGTAACACACACCTATACGATGCGCACCACCCCGTGATGTTTTTCTCACTCCTAGTAGTGAATGTAATGTAACACACACCCATACAATGCGCACCACCCCGCGATGTTTTTCAGAAACCTATCCTACATTGCCACTGCATGTTCCCTGACCTCCCCATGCTGACCACCCCCCGGTGCTTTTCTCCATCCTACATTGCCACGCACTGCCTATCCTAATTCAGAACCTCTGATTCACACACCACGTGATGTTTTTTTCACTCCTACTAGTGAATGTAATGTAACACACACCCATAAAATGCGCACCACCCCGTGATGTTTTTCTCATTCCTACTAGTGAATGTAATTTAACACACACCCATACCATGCGAACCACACCGCGATGTTTTTCAGAAACCTATCCTCCATTGCCACTGCTTGTTCCCTGACCTCCCCATGCTGACCAGCACGCGATGCTTTACTCCATCCTACATTGCCACTCACAGCCTATCCTAATTCAGACCCTGCGATTCACACCACCCCGTGATGTTTTTCTCACTCCTACTTGTGAATGTAATGTAACACACACCTATACGATGCACACCACCCCGTGATGTTTTTCTCACTCCTAGTAGTGAATGTAATGTAACACACACCCATAAAATGCGCACCACCCCGCGATGTTTTTCAGAAACCTATCCTACATTGCCACTGCATGTTCCCTGACCTCCACATGCTGACCAACCCGCGGTGCTTTTCTCCATCCTACATTGCCGCTCACTGCCTATCCTAATTCAGACCCTCCGATTCACACCACCCCGTGATGTTTTTCTCACTCCAAATAGTGAATGTAAGGTAACACACACCCATACAATGCGCACCACCCCGTGATGTTTTTCTCACTCCTACTAGTGAATGTAATGTAACACACACCCATACAATGCGCACCACCCCGCGATGTTTTTCAGAAACCTATCCTACATTGCCACTGCATGTTCCCTGACCTCCCCATGCTGACCACCCCGCGGTGCTTTTCTCCATCCTACATTGCCACTCACTGCCTATCCTAATTCAGACCCTCCCATTAACACCACCCCGTGATGTTTTTCTCACACCTACTAGTGAATGTAATGTAACACACACCCATACAATGCTCACCACCCCGCGATATTTTTCAGAAACCTATCCTACATTGCCACTGCATGTTCCCTGACCTCCCCATGCTGACCACCCCGCGGTGCTTTTCTCCATCCTACATTGCCACTAAATGCCTATCCTAATTCAGAGCCTCTGAATCACACACCACTTGATAATTTTATCACTCCTACTAGTGAATGTAATGTAAGACACACCCATACAATGTGCACCACCCCGTGATGTTTTTCTCACTCCTACTAGTGAATGTAATGTAACACACACCCATACAATGCGCACCACCCGGCGATGTTTTTCAGAAACCTATCCTCCATTGCCACTGCTTGTTCCCTGACCTCTCCATGCAGACCAGCCCGCGATGCTTTTCTCCATCCTACATTGCCACTCACTGCCTATCCTAATTCAGACCCTGCGATTCACACCACCCCGTGATGTTTTTCTCACTCCTACTAGTGAATGTAAAGTAACACACACCCATACAATGCGCACCACCCCGTGATGTTTTTCTCACTCCTACTAGTGAATGTAATGTAACACACACCCATACAATGCGCACCACCCCGCGATGTTTTTCAGAAACCTATCCTACATTGCCACTGCATGTTCCCTGACCTCCCCATGCTGACCACCCCGCGGTGCTTTTCTCCATCCTACATTGCCACTCACTGCCTATCCTAATTCAGACCCTCCCATTAACACCACCCCGTGATGTTTTTCTCACACCTACTAGTGAATGTAATGTAACACACACCCATACAATGCGCACCACCCCGCGATATTTTTCAGAAACCTATCCTACATTGCCACTGCATGTTCCCTGACCTCCCCATGCTGACCACCCCGCGGTGCTTTTCTCCATCCTACATTGCCACTAAATGCCTATCCTAATTCAGAGCCTCTGAATCACACACCACGTGATAATTTTATCACTCCTACTAGTGAATGTAATGTAAGACACACCCATACAATGTGCACCACCCCGTGATGTTTTTCTCACTCCTACTAGTGAATGTAATGTAACACACACCCATACAATGCGCACCACCCCGCGATGTTTTTCAGAAACCTATCCTCCATTGCCACTGCTTGTTCCCTGACCTCTCCATGCAGACCAGCCCGCGATGCTTTTCTCCATCCTACATTGCCACTCACTGCCTATCCTAATTCAGACCCTGCGATTCACACCACCCCGTGATTTTTTTCTCACTCCTACTAGTGAATGTAAAGTAACACACACCCATACATTGCGCACCACCCCGTGATGTTTTTCTCACTCCTACTAGTGAATGTAATGTAACACACAGCCATACAATGCGCACCACCCCGCGATGTTTTTTAGAAACCTATCCTACATTGCCACTGCATGTTCCCTGAACTCCCCATGCTGACCACCCCGCTTTGCTTTTCTCCATCCTACATTGCCACTCACTGCCTATCCTAATTCAGACACTCCGATTCACACCGCCCCATGATGTTTTTTTCACTCCTACTTGTGAATGTAATGTAACACACATCCATACAATGCGCACCACCCCGTGATGTTTTTCTCAATCCTACTAGTGAATGTAATGTAACACACACCCATACAATGCGCACCACCCCGCGATGTTTTTCTCACTCCCACTAGTGAATGTAATGTAACAAACACCCATACAATGCGCACCACCCTGCGATGTTTTTCAGAAACCTATCCTACATTGCCACTGCATGTTCCCTGACCTCCACATGCTGACCACCCCGCGGTGCTTTTCTCCATCCTACATTGCCACTCACTGCCTATTCTAATTCAGACCCTCCGATTCACACCACCCCGTGATGTTTTTCTCACTCCTACTAGTGAATGTAATGTAACACACACCCATACAATGCGCACCACCCCGCGATGTTTTTCAGAAACCTATCCTACATTGCCACTGCATGTTCCCTGTCCTCCCCATGCTGACCACCCCGCGGTGCTTTTCTCCATCCTACATTGCCACTCACTGCCTATCCTAATTCAGACCCTCCGATTCACACCACCCGTGATGTTTTTCTCATTCCTACTAGTGAATGTAATGTAACACACACCCATACAATGCGCACCACCCCGTGATGTTTTTCAGAAACTTATCCTACATTGCCACTGCATGTGCTCTGACCTCCCCATGCTGAGCACCCCGCGGTGCTTTTCTCCATCCTACATTGCCACTCACTGCCTATCCTAATTCAGACCCTCCGATTCACACCACCCCGTGAGGTTTTTCAAACTCCTACTAGTGAATGTAATGTAACACACACCCATACAATGCGCACCACCCCGCGATGTTTTTCAGAAACCTATCCTACATTGCCACTGCATGTTCCCTGACCTCTACATACTGACCACCCCGCGGTGCTTTCCTCCATCCTACATTGCCACTCACTGCCTATCCTAATTCAGACCCTCCGATTCACACCACCCCGTGATGTTTTTCAAACTCCTACTAGTGAATGTAATGTAACACACACCCATACAATGCACACCACCCCGTGATGTTTTTCTCGCTCCTACTAGTGAATGTAATGTAACACACACCCATACAAAGCGCACCACCACGCGATGTTTTTCAGAAACGTATCCTACATTGCCACTGCATGTTCCCTGACCTCCCCATGCTGACCACCCCGCGGTGCTTTTATCCATCCTACATTGCCACTCACTGCCTATTCTAATTCAGACCCTCCGATTCACACCACCCCGTGATGTTTTTCTCACTCCTACTAGTGAATGTAATATAACACACACCCATACAATGCGCACCACCCCGCGATGTTTTTCAGAAACCTATCCTACATTGCCACTGCATGTTCCCTGTCCTCCCCATGCTGACCACCCCGCGGTGCTTTTCTCCATCCTACATTGCCACTCACTGCCTATCCTAATTCAGACACTCCGATTCACACCACCCCGTGATGTTTTTCTCACTCCTACTAGTGAATGTAATGTAACACACACCCATACAATGCGCACCACCCCTTGATGTTTCTCTCACTCCTCCTAGTGAATGTAATGTAACACACACCCATACAATGCGCACCACCCCGTGATGTTTTTCTCACTCCTAGTAGTGAATGTAATGTAACACACACCCATACAATGCGCACCACCCCGCGATGTTTTTCAGAAACCTATCCTACATTGCCACTGCATGTTCCCTGACCTCCCCATGCTGACCAGCACGCGATGCTTTTCTCCATCCTACATTGCCACTCCCTGCCTATCCTAATTCAGAGCCTCCGATTCACACACCACGTGATGTTTTTTTCACTCCTACTAGTGAATGTAATGTAACACACACCCATAAAATGCGCACCACCCCGTGATGTTTTTCTCACTCCTACTAGTGAATGTAATTTAACACACACCCATACCATGCGAACCACACTGCAATGTTTTTCAGAAACCTATCCTCCATTGCCACTGCTTGTTCCCTGACCTCCCCATGCTGACCAGCACGCGATGCTTTTCTCCATCCTACATTGCCACTCACAGCCTATCCTAATTCAGACCCTGCGATTCACACCACACCGTGATGTTTTTCTCACTCCTACTTGTGAATGTAATGTAACACACACCTATACGATGCGCACCACCCCGTGATGTTTTTCTCACTCCTAGTAGTGAATGTAATGTAACACACACCCATACAATGCGCACCAGCCCGCGATGTTTTTCAGAAACCTATCCTACATTGCCACTGCATGTTCCCTGACCTCCCCATGCTGACCACCCCGCGGTGCTTTTCTCCATCCTACATTGCCACTCACTGCCTATCCTAATTCAGACCCTCCGATTCACACCACCACGTGATGTTTTTCTCACTCCAACTAGTGAATGTAATGTAACACACACCCATACAATGCGCACAACCCCGTGATGTTTTTATCACTCCTACTAGTGAATGTAATGTAACACAAACCCATACAATGCGCACCACCCCGCGATATTTTTCAGAAACCTATCCTACATTGCCACTGCATGTTTCCTGACCTCCCCATGCTGACCACCCCGCGGTGCTTTTCTCCATCCTACATTGCCACTCACTGCCTATCTTAATTCAGACCCTCCGATTCACACCACCCCGTGATGTTTTTCAAACTCCTACTAGTGAATGTAATGTAACACACACCCATACAATGCGCACCACCCCGCGATGTTTTTCAGAAACCGATCCTACATTGCCACTGCATGTTCCCTGACCTCTACATACTGACCACCCCGCGGTGCTTTTCTCCATCCTACATTGCCACTCACTGCCTATCCTAATTCAGACCCTCCGATTCACACCACACCGTGATGTTTTTCAAACTCCTACTAGTGAATGTAATGTAACACACACCCATACAATGCGCACCACCCTGTGATGTTTTTCTCACTCCTACTAGTGAATGTAATGTAACACACACCCATACAATGCGCACCACCCCGCGATGTTTTTCAGAAACCTATCCTACATTGCCACTGCATGTTCCCTGTCCTCCCCATGCTGACCACCCCACGGTGCTTTTCTCCATCCTACATTGCCACTCACTGCCTATCCTAATTCAGACCCTCCGATTCACACCACCCCGTGATGTTTTTCTCACTCCTACTAGTGAATGTAATGTAACACACACCCATACAATGCGCACCATCCCGTGATGTTTTTCTCACTCCTACTAGTGAATGTAATGCAACACACACCCATACAATGCGCACTACCCCGCGATGTTTTTCAGAAACCTATCCGACATTGCCACTGCAAGTTACCTGACCTCCCCATGCTGACCACCCCGTGGTGCTTTTCTCCATCCTACATTGCCACTCACTGCCTATCCTAATTCAGAGCCTCCGATTCACACACCACGTGATGTTTTTTTCACTCCTACTAGTGAATGTAATGTAACACACACCCATACAATGCGCACCACCCCGTGATGTTTTTCTCACTCCTACTAGTGAATGTAATGTAACACACACCCATACAATGCGGACCACCCCGCGATGTTTTTCAGAAACCTATCCTCCATTGCCACTGCTTGTTCCCTGACCTCCCCATGCTGACCAGCCCGCGATGCTTTTCTCCATCCTACATTGCCACTCACTGCCTATCCTAATTCAGACCCTGCGATTCACACCACCCCGTGATGTTTTTCTCAATCCTACTAGTGAATGTAATGTAACACACACCCATACAATGCGCACGACCCCGTGATGTTTTTCTCACTCCTACTAGTGAATGTAATGTAACACACACACATACAATGCGCACCACCCCATGATGATTTTCTCACTCCTACTTGTGAATGTAATGTAACACACATCCATACAATGCGCACCACCCCGTGATGTTTTTCTCACTCCTACTAGTGAATGTAATGTAACACACACCCATACAATGCGCACCACCCCGTGATGTTTTTCTCAATCCTACTAGTGAATGTAATGTAACACACACCCATCCAATGCGCACCACCCCGCGATGTTTTTCTCACTCCCACTATTGAATGTAATGTAACAAACACCCATACAATGCGCACCACCCCGCGATGTTTTTCAGAAACCTATCCTACATTGCCACTGCATGTTCCCTGATCTCCCCATGCTGACCACACTGCGGTGCTTTTCTCCATCCTACATTGCCACTCACTGCCTATCCTAATTCAGACCCTCCGATTCACACCACCCCGTGATGTTTTTCTCACTCCTACTAGTGAATGTAATGTAACACACACCCATACAATGCGCACCACCCTGTGTTTTTCTCATTCCTACTATTGAATGTAATGTAACACACACCCATACAATGCGCACCACCCCGTGATGTTTTTCAGAAACCTATCCTACATTGCCACTGCATGTACTATGACCCCCCATGCTGACCACCCCGCGGTGCTTTTCTCCATCCCACATTGCCACTCAGTGCCTATCCTAATTCAGACCCTCCGATTCACACCACCCCGTGATGTTTTTCAAACTCCTACTAGTGAATGTAATGTAACACACACCCATACAATGCGCACCACCCCGCGATGTTTTTCAGAAACCTATCCTACTTTGCCACTGCATGTTCCCTGACCTCTACATACTGACCACCCCGCGGTGCTTTTCTCCATCCTACATTGCCACTCACTGCCTATCCTAATTCAGACCCTCCGATTCACACCACCCCGTGATGTTTTTCAAACGCCTACTAGTGAATGTAATGTAACACACACCCATACAATGCACACCACCCCATGATGTTTTTCTCACTCCTACTAGTGAATGTAATGTAACACATACCCATACAATGCGCACCACCACGCGATGTTTTTCAGAAACGTATCCTACTTTGCCACTGCATGTTCCCTGACCTCCCCATGCTGACCACCCCGCGGTGCTTTTCTCCATCCTACATTGCCACTCACTGCCTATTCTAATTCAGACCCTCCGATTCACACCACCCCGTGATGTTTTTCTCACTCCTACTAGTGAATGTAATATAACACACACCCATACAATGCGCACCACCCCGCGATGTTTTTCAGAAACCTATCCTACATTGCCACTGCATGTTCCCTGTGCTCCCCATGCTGACCACCCCGCGGTGCTATTCTCCATCCTACATTGCCAGTCACTGCCTATCCTAATTCAGACCCTCCGATTCACACCACCCCGTGATGTTTTTCTTACTCCTACTAGTGAATGTAATGTAACACACACCCATACAATGCGCACCACCCCTTGATGTTTTTCTCACTCCTCCTAGTGAACGTAATGTAACACACACCCATATAATGCGCACCACCCCGTGATGTTTTTCTCACTCCTACTAGTGAATGTAATGTAACACACACCCATACAATGCGCAACACCCCGCGATGTTTTTCAGAAACCTATCCTACATTGCCACTGCATGTTCCTTGACCTCCCCATGCTGACCACCACGCGGTGCTTTTCTCCATCCTACATTGCCACTCACTGCCTATTCTAATTCAGACCTTCCAATTCACCCCACCCCGCGATGTTTTTCTCACTCCTACTAGTGAATGTAATGTAACACACACCCATACAATGCGCACCACCTCGCGATGTTTTTCAGAAACCTATCCTACATTGCAACTGCATGTTCCCTGACCTCCCCATGCTGACGACCCCGCGGTGCTTTTTCCATCCTACATTGCCACTCACTGCCTATCCTTATTCAGACCTTCCTATTCACACCACCACGTGATGTTTTTCTCACTCCTACTGTTGAATGTAACGTAACACACACCCATACAATGCGCACCACCCCGTGATGTTTTTCTCACTCCTACTAGTGAATGTAATGTAACACACACCCATACAATGCGCACCAACCCGCGATGTTTTTCAGAAACTCATCCTACTTTGCCACTGCATGTTCCCTGACCTCCCCATGCTGACCACCACGCCGTGCTTCTCTCCATCCTACATTGCCACTCACTGCCTATCCTAATTCAGACCCTCCGATTCACACCACCCCGTGATGTTTTTCTCACTTCTACTAGTGAATGTAATGTAACACACACCCATACAATGCGCACCACCCCGTGATGTTTTTCTCAATCCTAGTATTGAATGTAATGTAACACACACCAATACAATGCGCTCCACCTCGCGATGTTTTTCTCACTCCCACTAGTGAATGTAATGTAACAAACACCCATACAATGCACACCACCCCGCAATGTTTTTCAGAAACCTATCCTACATTGCCACTGAATGTTCCCTGATCTCCCCATGCTGTCCACCCTGCGGTGCTTTTCTCCATCCTACATTGCCACTCACTGCCTATCCTAATTCAGACCCTCCGATTCACACCACCCCGTGATGTTTTTCTCACTCCTACTAGTGAATGTAATGTAACATACACCCATAAAATGCGCACCACCCCGTGTTTTTCTCACTCCTACTAGTGAATGTGATGTAACACACAGCCATACAATGCGCACCAATCCGTGATGTTTTTCTAACTCCTACTAGTGAATGTAATGTAACACACACCCATACAATGTGCACAACCCCGCGATGTTTTTCAGAAACCTATCCTACATTGCCACTGCATGTTCCCTGTCCTCCCCATACTGACCACCCCGCGGTGCTTTTCTCCATCCTACATTGCCACTCACTGCCTATCCTAAATCAGACCCTCCGATTCACACCACCCCGTGATGTTTTTCTCACTCCTACTAGTGAATGTAATGTAACACACACCCATACAATGCGCACAACCCCGTGATGTTTTTCTCAGTCCTACTAGTGAATGTAATGTAACACACACCCATACAATGCGCACCACCCCGTGATGTTTTTCTCACTCCTACTAGTGAATGTAATGTAACACACACCCATACAATGCGCAACACCCCGCGATGTTTTTCAGAAACCTATCCTACATTGCCACTGCATGTTCCCTGACCTCCCCATGCTGACCACCCCGCGGTGCTTTTCTCCATCCTACATTGCCACTCACTGCCTATCCTAATTCAGAGCCTCCGATTCACACACCACGTGATGTTTTTTTCACTCCTACTAGTGAATGTAATGTAACACACACCCATACAATGCGCACCACCCCGTGATGTTTTTCTCACTCCTACTAGTGAATGTAATGTAACACACACCCATACAATGCGCACCACCCCGCGATGTTTTTCAGAAACCTATCCTACATTGCCACTGCCTGTTCCCTGACCTCCCCATGCTGACCACCACGCGGTGCTTTTCTCCATCCTACATTGCCACTTACTGTCTATCCTAATTCAGACCCTCCGATTCACACCACCCTGTGATGTTTTTCTCACTCTTACTAAAGAATGTAATGTAACACACACCCATACAATGCGAACCACCCCGTGATGTTTTTCAGAAACCTATCCTACATTGCCACTGCATGTTCCCTGACCTCCCCATGCTGACCACCCCACGGTGCTTTTCTCCATCCTACATTGCCACTTACTGCCTATCCTAATTCAGACCCTCCGATTCACACCTCCCCGTGAGGTTTTTCTCTCTCCTACTAGTGAATCTAATGTAACACACACCCATACAAGGCGCACCACCCTGCGATGTTTTCCAGAAAACTATCCTACATTGCCAATGCATGTTCCCTGACCTCCCCATGCTGACCATCCCGCGGTGCTTTTCTCCTACCTACATTGCCACTCACTGCATATCCTAATTCACACCCTCCGATTCACACCGGCCCGTGATGTTTTTCTCACTCCTACTAGTGAATGCAATGTAACACTCACCCATACAATGCGCTCCACCCCGCGATGTTTTTCAGAAACCTATCCTACATTGCCACTGCATGTTCAGTGACCTCCCTATGCTGACCACCACGCGGTGCTTTTCTCCATCCTACATTGCCACTCACTGCCTATTCTAATTCAGACCTTCCAATTCACCCCACCCCGCGATGTTTTTCTCACTCCTACTAGTGAATGTAATGTAACACACACCCATACAATGCGCACCACCCCGCGATGTTTTTCAGAAACCTATCCTACATTGCCACTGCATGTTCCCTGACCTCCCCAAGCTGACCACCCCGCGGTGCTTTTCTCGATCCTACATTGCCACTCACTGCCTATCCTAATTCAGACCCTCCGATTCACACCAGCCCGTGATGTTTTTCTCACTCCTACTAGTGAATGTAATGTAACACACACCCATACAATGCGCACCACCCCGCAATGTTTTTCAGAAACCTATCGTACATTGCCACTGCATGTTCCCGGACCTCCCCAAGCTGACCACCCCGCGGTGCTTTTCTCCATCCTACATTGCCACTCACTGCCTATCCTAATTCAAACCCTCCGATTCACACCACCCCGTGATGTTTTTCTCACTCCTACTAGTGAATGTAATGTAACACACACCTATACAATGCGCACCACCCCGTGATGTTTTTCTCACTATTACTAGTGAATGTAATGTAACACACAACAATACAATGCGCACCACCCAGTGATGTATTTCTCACTCCTACTAGTGAATGTAATGTAACACACACCCATACAATGCGCACCACCCCGTGATGTTTTTCTCCTCCTACTAGTGACTGTAATGTAACACACACCCATACAATGCGCACCACCCCGTGATGTTTTTCTCCTCCTACTAGTGACTGTAATGTAACACACACCCATACAATGCGCACCACACCGCGATGTTTTTCAGAAACCTATCCTACATTGCCACTGCATGTTCCCTGACCTCCCCATGCTGACCACCCCGTGGTGCTTTTCTCCATCCTACATTGCCACTCACTGCCTATCCTAATTCAGAGCCTCCGATTCACACACCACGTGATGTTTTTTTCACTCCTACTAGTGAATGTAATGTAACACACACCCATACAATGCGCACCACCCCGTGATGTTTTTCTCACTCCTACTAGTGAATGTAATGTAACACACACCCATACAATGCGCACCACCCCCAATGTTTTTCAGAAACCTATCCTACATTGCCACTGCATGTTCCCTGACCTCCCCATGCTGACCACTCCGCGGTGCTTTTCTCCATCCTACATTGCCACTTTGTGCCTATCCTAATTCAGGCCCTCCGATTCACACATCCCCGTGAGGTTTTTCTCTCTCCTACTAGTGAATGTAATGTAACACACACCCATACAATGCGCACCACCTTGCGATGTTTTTCAGAAACCTATCCTACATTGCCACTGCAGGTTCCCTGACCTCCCCATGCTGACCACCCCGCTGTGCTTTTCTCCATCCTACATTGCCACTCACTGCCTATCCTAATTCAGACGCTCCGATTCAAACCACCCCGTGATGGTTTTCTCACTCTAACTAGTGAATGTAATGTAACACACACCCATACAATGCGCACCACCCCGTGATGTTTTTCAGAAACCTATCCTACATTGCCAGGGCATGTTCCATGACCTCCCCATGCTGACCACCCCACGGTGCTTTTCTCCATCCTACATTGCCACTTACATACTATCCTAATTCAGAACCTCCGATTCACACCTCCCCGTGAGGTTTTTCTCACTCCTACTAGTGAATGTAATGAAACACACACCCATACAATGCGCACCACCCTGCGATGTTTTTCAGAAACCTATCCTACTTTGCCATTGCATGTTCCCTGACATCCCCATGCTGACCACCCCTCGGTGCTTTCGCCATCCTACATTGCCACTCACTGCCTATCCTAATTCAGACCCTCCGATTCACACCACCGTGTGATGTTTTTCTCCTACTAGTGAATGTAATGGAACACACACCCATACAATGCACACCACCCCGCGATGTTTTTCAGAAACCTATCCTACATTGCCACTTCATGTTCCCTGAATTCCCCATGCTGACCACCCCGCGGTGCTTTTCTCCATCCTACATTGCCACTCACTGCCTATCCTAATTCAGACCCTCTGATTAACACCACCCCGTGATGTTTTTCTCACTCCTACTAGTGAATGTAATGTAACACACACCCATACAATGCGCACCACCCCACGATGTTTTTCAGAAACCTATCCTACATTGCCACTGCATGTTCCCTGACCTTCCCATGATGACCACCCCGCGGTGCTTTTCTCCATCCTACATTGCCACTCAATGCCTATCCTAATTCAGACCCTCCGATTCACACCACCCTGTGATGTTTTTCTCACTCCTACTAGTGAATGTAATGTAACACACACCCATACAATGCGCACCACCCCGTGATGTTTTTCTCACTCCTACTAGTGAATGTAATGTAACACACACCCATACAATGCGCACCAGCCCGCGATGTTTTTTAGAAACCTATCCTACATTGCCACTGCATTTTCCCGGACCTCCCCGTGCTCACCACCCCGCGGTGCTTTTCTCCATCCTACATTGCCACTCACTGCCTATCCTAACTCAGACCCTCCGATTTACACCACCGCGTGATGTTTTTCTCACTCCTACTAGTGAATGTAATGTAACACACACCCATACAATGCGCACCACCCCGCGATGTTTTTCTCACTCCTGCTAGTGAATGTAATGTAAAACACATCCATACAATGCGAACCACCCCGCGATGTTTTTCAGAAACCTATCCTACATTGCCACTGCATGTTCCCTGACCTCCCCATGCTGACAACCCCGCGGTGCTTTTCTCCTTCCTACATTGCCACTCACTGCCTATCCTAATTCAGACCCTCCGATTCACAATACCCCGTGATGTTTTTCTCACTCCTACTAGTGAATGTAATGTAACACAGACCCATACAATGCGCAACACCCCGTGATGTTTTTCTCACTCCTACTAGTGAATATAATGTAACACACACCCATACAATGCGCACCACCCGGCGATGTTTTTCAGAAACCTATCCTACACTGCCACTGCATGTTCCCTGACCTCCACAAGCTGACCACCCCGCGGTGCTTTTCTCCATCCTACATTGCCACTCACTGCCTATACTAATTCAGACCCTCCGATTCACACCACCCCGTGATGTTCTTCTCACTCCTACTAGTGAATGTAATGTAACACACACCCACACAATGCGCACCACCCCGCAATGTTTTTCAGAAACCTATCCTACATTGCCACTGCATGTTCCCTGACCTCCCCAAGCTGACCGCCCCGCGGTGCTTTTCTCCATCCTACATTGCCACTCACTACCTATCCTAATTCAGACCCTCCTTTCACACCACCGCGTGATGTTTATCTCACTCCTACTAGTGAATGTAATGTTACACACACCCATACAATGCGCACCACACCGTGATGTTTTTCTCACTCCTACTAGTGAATGTAATGTAACACACACCTATACAATGCGCACCACCCCGTGATGTTATTCTCACTCCTACTAGTGAATGTAATGTAACACACACCAATACAATGCGCACCACCCCGCGATGTTTTTCAGAAACCTACCCTACATTGCCACTGCATGTTCCCTGACCTCCCCATGCTGACCACCACACGGTGCTTTTCTCCATCCTACATTGCCACTCACTGCCTATCCTAATTAAGACCCTCCTTTCACACCACCGCGTGATGTTTATTTCACTCCTACTCGTGAATGTAATGTTACACACACCCATACAATGCGCACCACACCGTGATGTTTTTCTCACTCCTACTAGTGAATGTAATGTAACACACACCCATACAATGCGCACCACCCCGCGATGTTTTTCAGAAACCTATCCTACATTGCCACTGCATGTTCCCTGACCTCCCCATGCTGACCACCCCGCGGTGCTTTTCTCCATCCTACATTGCCACTCAATGCCTATCCTAATTCAGACCCTCCGATTCACACCACCGCGTGATGTTTTTCTCACTCCTACTAGTGAATGTAATGTAACACACACCCATACAATGCGCACCACCCCGTGATGTTTTTCTCACTCCTACTGGTGAATGTAATGTAACACACACCCATAATGCGCACCAGCCCGCGATGTTTTTTAGAAACCTATCCTACATTGCCACTGCATTTTCCCTGACCTCCCCGTGCTCACCACCCAGCGGTGCTTTTCTCCATCCTACATTGCCACTCACTGCCTATCCTAATTCGGACCCTCCGATTTACACCACCGCATGATGTTTTTCTCACTCCTACTAGTGAATGTAATGTAACACACACCCATACAATGCGCACCACCCCGCGATGTTTTTCTCACTCCTGCTAGTGAATGTAATGTAAAACACACCCATACAATGCGAACCACCCCGCGATGTTTTTCAGAAACCTATCCTACATTGCCACTGCATGTTCCCTCACCTCCCCATGCTGACAACCCCGCGGTGCTTTTCTCCTTCCTACATTGCCACTCACTGTCTATCCTAATTCAGACCCTCCGATTCACACCACCCCGTGATGTATTTCTCACTCCTACTTGTGAATGTAGTGTAACACATACCCATACAATGCGCACCACCCCGAAATGTTTTTCAGAATCCTATCCTACATTGCGACTGCGTGTTCCCTGACCTCCCCATGCTGACCACCCCGCGGTGCTTTTCTCCATCCTATATTGCCACTCACTGCTTATCCTAATTCAGACACTCCGAACCACACAACCCCGTGATGTTTTTCTCACTATTACTAGTGAATGTAATGTAACACACAACAATACAATGCGCACCACCCCATGATGTATTTCTCACTCCTACTAGTGAATGTAATGTAACACACACCCAGACAATGCGCACCACCCCGTGATGTTATTCTCCTCCTACTAGTGACTGTAATGTAATACACACCCATACAATGCGCACCACCCCGCGATGTTTTTCAAAAACCTATCCTACATTGCCACTGCATGTTCCCTGACCTCCCCATGCTGACCACCCTGCGGTGCTTTTCTCCATCCTACATTGCAACTCACTGCCTATCCTAATTCAGACCCTCCGATTCACACCACCCCGTGATGTTTTTCTCACTCCTACTAGTGAATGTAATGTAACACACACCTATACAATGCGCACCACCCCGTGATGTTTTTCTCACTATTACTAGTGAATGTAATGTAACACACAACAATACAATGCGCACCACCCCGTGATATATTTCTCACTCCTACTAGTGAATGTAATGTAACACACACCCATACAATGCGCACCACCCCGTGATGTTTTTGTCCTCCTACTAGTGACTGTAATGTAATACACACCCATACAATGCGCACCACCCCGCGATGTTTTTCAGAAACCTATCCTACATTGCCACTGCATGTTCCCTGACCTCCCCATGCTGACCACCCCGCGGTGCTTTTCTCCATCCTACATTGCCACTCACTGCCTATCCTAATTCAGACCCTCCAATTCACACCACCCCGTGATGTTTTTCTCACTCCTACTAGTGAATGTAATGTAACACACACCTATACAATGCGCACCACCCCGTGATGTTTTTCTCACTCCTCCTAGTGAATGTAATGTAACACACACCCATACAATGCGCACCACCCCGCGATGTTTTTCAGAAACCTATCCTACATTGCCACTGCATGTTCCCTGACCTCCCCATGCTGACCACCCCGTGGTGCTTTTCTCCATCCTACATTGCCACTCACTGCCTATCCTAATTCAGAGCCTCCGATTCACACACCCCGTGATGTTTTTTTCACTCCTACTAGTGAATCTAATGTAACACACACCCATACAATGCGCACCACCCCGTGATGTTTTCTCACTCCTACTAGTGAATGTAGTGTAACACACACCCATACAATGCGCACCACCCCGCGATGTTTTTCAGAATCCTATCCTACATTGACACTGCATGTTCCCTGACCTCCCCATGCTGACAACCCCGCGGTGCTTTTCTCCATCCTACATTGCCACTTACTGCCTATCCTAATTCAGACCCTCCGATTCACATCTCCCCGTGAGGTTTTTCTCACTCCTACTAGTGAATGTAATGTAACACACACCCATACAATGCGCACCACCCTGCGATGTTTTTCAGAAACCTATCCTACATTGCCACGGCATGTTCCCTGACCTCCCCATGCTGACCAACCCGCTGTGCTTTTCTCCATCCTACATTGCCACTCACTGCCTATCCTAATTCAGATGCTCCGATTCAAACCACCCCGTGATGTTTTTCTCACTCCAACTAGTCAATGTAATGTAACACACACCCATACAATGCGCACCACCCCGTGATGTTTTTCTCACTCCTACTAGTGAATGTAATGTAACACACACCCATACAATTCGCACCACCCCGTGATGTTTTTCTCACTCCTACTAGTGAATCTAATATAACACACACCCATACAATGCGCACCACCCCGCGATGTTTTTCAGAAACCTATCCTACATTGCCACTGCATGTTCCCTGACCTCCCCATGCTAACAACACCGCGGTGCTTTTCTCCATCCTACATTGCCACTCACTGCCTATCCTAATTCAGAGCCTCCGATTCACACACCACGTGATGTTTTTTTCACTCCTACTAGTGAATGTAATGTAACACACACCGATAAAATGCGCACCACCCCGTGATGTTTTTCTCACTCCTACTAGTGAATGTAATGTAACACACACCCATACAATGCGCACCACCCCGCAATGTTTTTCAGAAACCTATCCTACATTGCCACTGCATGTTCCCTGACCTCCCTAAGCTGACCCCCCCCGCGGTGCTTTTCTCCATCCTACATTGCCACTCACTGCCTATCCTTATTCAGACCCTCCGATTCACACCACCCCGTGTTGTTTTTCTCATTCCTACTAGTGAATGTAATGTAACACACAGCTATACAATGCGCACCACCCCGTGATGTTTTTCTCACTCCTACTAGTGAATGTAATGTAACACACACCAATACAATGCGCACCACCCCGCGATATTTTTCAGAAACCTACCCTACATTGCCACTGCATGTTCCCTGACCTCCCCATGCTGACCACCACGCGGTGCTTTTCTCCATCCTACATTGCCACTCACTGCCTATCCTAATTCAGACCCTACTTTCACACCACCGCGTGATGTTTATCTCACTCCTACTAGTGAATGTAATGTTACACACACCCATACAATGCGCACCACACCGTGATGTTTTTCTCACTCCTACTAGTGAATGTAATGTAACACACACGCATACAATGCGCACCACCCCGCGATGTTTTTCAGAAACCTATCCTACATTGCCACTGCATGTTCCCTGACCTCCCCATGCTGACCACCCCGCGGTGCTTTTCTCCATCCTACATTGCCACTCAATGCCTATCCTAATTCAGACCCTCCGATTCACACCACCCCGTGATGTTTTTCTCACTCCTACTAGTGAATGTAATGTAACACACACCCATACAATGCGCACCACCCCGTGATGTTTTTCGCACTCCTACTAGTGAATGTAATGTAACACAAACCCATACAATGCGCACCAGCCCGCGATGTTTTTTAGAAACCTATCCTACATTGCCACTGCATTTTCCCTGACCTCCCCGTGCTCACCACCCCGCGGTGCTTTTCTCCATCCTACATTGCCACTCACTGCCTATCCTAATTCAGACCCTCCGATTTACACCACCGCGTGATGTTTTTCTCACTCCTACTAGTGAATGTAATGTAACACACACCCATACAATGCGCACCACCCCGCGATGTTTTTCTCACTCCTGCTAGTGAATGTAATGTAAAACACACCCATACAATGCGAACCACCCCGCGATGTTTTTCAGAAACCTATCCTACATTGCCACTGCATGTTCCCTGACCTCCCCATGCTGAAAACCCCGCGGTGCTTTTCTCCTTCCTACATTGCCACTCACTGCCTATCCTAATTCAGACCCTCCGATTCACACCACCCCGTGATGTTTTTCTCACTCCTACTAGTGAATGTAATGTAACACACACCCATACAATGCGCAACAACCCGTGATGTTTTTCTCACTCCTACTAGTGAATGTAATGTAACACACACCCATACAATGCACACCACCCCGCGATGTTTTTCAGAAACCTATCCTACATTGCCACTGCATGTTCCCTGACCTGCCCATGCTGACCACCCCGCGGTGCTTTTCTCCATCCTACATTGCCACTCACTGATTATTTTAATTCAGACCTTCCAATTCACCCCACCCCGCGATGTTTTTCTCACTCGTACTAGTGAATGTAATGTAACACACACCCATACAATGCGCACCACCCCGCGATGTTTTTCAGAAACCTATCCTACACTGCCACTGGATGTTCCCTGACCTCCCCAAGCTGACCACCCCGCGGTGCTTTTCTCCATCCTACATTGCCACTCACTGCCTATCCTAATTCAGACCCTCCGATTCACACCACCCCGTGATGTTTTTCTCACTCCTACTAGTGAATGTAATGTAACACACACCCATACAATGCGCACCACCCCGCAATGTTTTTCAGAAACCTATCCTACATTGCCACTGCATGTTCCCTGACCTCCCCAAGCTGACCGCCCCGTGGTGCTTTTCTCCATCCTACATTGCCACTCACAGCCTATACTAATTCAGACCCTCCGATTCACACCACCCCGTGATGTTTTTCTCACTCCTGCTAGTGAATGTAATGTAACACACACCTATACAATGCGCACCACCCCGTGATGTTTTTCTCACTCCTACTAGTGAATGTAATGTAACACACACCAATACAATGCGCACCACCCCGCGATGTTTTTCAGAAACCTACCCTACATTGCCACTGCATGTTCCCTGACCTCCCCATGCTGACCACCACGCGGTGCTTTTCTCCATCCTACATTGCCACTCACTGCCTATCCTAATTCAGACCCTCCTTTCACACCACCGCGTGATGTTTATCTCACTCCTACTAGTGAATGTAATGTTACACACACCCATACAATGCGCACTACCCCGCGATGTTTTTCTCACTCCTACTAGTGAATGTAATGTAACACACACCCATACAATGCGCACCACCCCGCGATGTTTTTCAGAAACCTATCCTACATTGCCACTGCGTGTTCCCTGACCTCCCCATGCTGACCACCCCGCGGTGCTTTTCTCCATCCTACATTGCCACTCACTGCTTATCCTAATTCAGACACTCCGAACCACACAACCCCGTGATGTTTTTCGAACTATTACTAGTGAATGTAATGTAACACACAACAATACAATGCGCACCACCCCATGATGTATTTCTCACTCCTACTAGTGAATGTAATGTAACACACACCCATACAATGCGCACCACCCCGTGATGTTTTTCTCCTCCTACTAGTGACTGTAATGTAATACACACCCATACAATGCGCACCACCCCGCGATGTTTTTCAGAAACCTATCCTACATTGCCACTGCATGTTCCCTGACCTCCCCATGCTGACCACCCCGCGGTGCTTTTCTCCATCCTACATTGCCACTCACTGCCTATCCTAATTCAGACCCTCCGATTCACACCACCCCGTGATGTTTTTCTCACTCCTACTAGTGAATGTAATGTAACACACACCTATACAATGCGCACCACCCCGTGATGTTTTTCTCACTATTACTAGTGAATGTAATGTAACACACAACAATACAATGCGCACCACCCCGTGATGTATTTCTCACTCCTACTAGTGAATGTAATGTAACACACACCCATACAATGCGCACCACCCCGTGATGTTTTTATCCTCCTACTAGTGACTGTAATGTAATACACACCCATACAATGCGCACCACCCCGCGATGTTTTTCAGAAACCTACAGTACATTGACACTGCATGTTCCCTGACCTCCCCATGCTGACCACCCGCGGTGCTTTTCTCCATCCTACATTGCCACTCACTGCCTATCCTAATTCAGACCCTCCAATTCACACCACCCCGTGATGTTTTTCTCACTCCTACTAGTGAACGTAATGTAACACACACCTATACAATGCGCACCACCCCGTGATGTTTTTCTCACTCCTACTAGTGAATGTAATGTAACACACACCCATACAATTCGCACCACCCCGTGATGTTTTTCTCACTCCTACTAGTGAATCTAATGTAACACACACCCATACAATGCGCACCACCCCGCGATGTTTTTCAGAAACCTATCCTACATTGCCACTGCATGTTCCCTGACCTCCCCATGCTGACCAGCACGTGGTGCTTTTCTCCATCCTACATTGCCACTTACTGCCTATCCTAATTCAGACCCTCTGATTCACACCACCCTGTGATGTTTTTCTCACTCCTACTAAAGAATGAAATGTAACACACACCCATACAATGCGCACCACCCCGTGATGTTTTTCAGAAACCTATCCTACATTGCCACTGCATGTTCCATGACCTAACCATGCTGACCACCCCATGGTGCTTTTCTCCATCCTACATTGCCACTTACATACTATCCTAATTCAGAACCTCCGATTCACACCTCCCCGTGAGGTTTTTCTCACTCCTACTAGTGAATGTAATGTAACACAAACCCATACAATGCGCACCACCCTGCGATGTTTTTCAGAAACCTATCCTACTTTGCCATTGCATGTTCCCTGACCTCCCCATGCTGACCACCCCTCGGTGCTTTCTCCATCCTACATTGCCACTCAATGCCTATCCTAATTCAGACCCTCCGATTCACACCACCCCGTGATGTTTTTCTAACTCCTCCTAGTGAATGTAATGTAACACACAACCATACAATGCGCACCACCCCGTGATGTTTTTCTCACTCCTACTAGTGAATGTAATGTAACACACACCCATACAATGCGCACCACCCCGCGATGTTTTTCAGAAACCTATCCTACATTGCCACTGCATGTTCCCTGACCTCCCCATGCTGACCACCCCGCGGTGCTTTTCTCCATCCTACATTGCCACTCACTGCCTATTCTTATTCAGACCTTCCATTTCACCCCACCCCGCGATGTGTTTCTCACTCCTACTAGTGAATGTAATGTAACACACACCCATACAATGCGCACCACCCCGCGATATTTTTCAGAAACCTATCCTACATTGCCACTGCATGTTCCCTGACCTCCCCAAGCTGACCACCCCGCGGTGCTTTTCTCCATCCTACATTGCCACTCACTGCCTATCCTAATTCAGACCCTCCGATTCACACCACCCCGTGATGTTTTTCTCGCTCCTACTAGTGAATGTAATGTAACACACACCCAGACAATGCGCACCACCCCGCAATGTTTTTCAGAAACCTATCCTACATTGCCACTGCATGTTCACTGACCTCCCCAAGCTGACCGCCCCGCGGTGCTTTTCTCCAACCTACATTGCCACTCACTGCCTATCCTAATTCAGACCCTCTGATTCACACCACCCCGTGAGGTTTTTCTCACTCCTACTAGTGAATGTAATGTAACACACACCAATACAATGATCACCACCCCGCGATGTTTTTCAGAAACATACCCTGCATTGCCACTGCATGTTCCCTGACCTCCCCATGCTGACCACCACGCGATGCTTTTCTCCATCCTACATTGCCACTCACTGCCTATCCTAATTCAGACACTCCGATTCACACCACCCCGTGATGTTTTTCTCACTCTTACTAGTGAATGTAATGTAACACACACCCATACAATGCGCACCACCCCGTGATGTTTTTCTCAATCCTACTAGTGAATGTAATGTAACAGACACCCATAAAATGCGCACCACCCCGCGATGTTTTTCAGAAACCTATCCGACATTGCCACTGCATGTTTCCTGACCTCCCCATGCTGACCAACCCGCGGTGCTTTTCTCCATCCTACATTGCCACTCACTGCCTATCCTAATTCAGACCCTCCGAACCACACCACCCCGTGATGTTTTTGTCACTATTACTAGTGAATGTAATGTAACACACAACAATACAATGCGCACCACCCCGTGATGTATTTCTCACTCCTACTAGTGAATGTAATGTAACACACACCCATACAATGCGCACCACCCCATGATGTTTTTCTCCTCCTACTAGTGACTGTAATGTAATACACACCCATACAATGCGCACCACCCCGCGATGTTTTTCAGAAACCTATCCTACATTGCCACTGCATGTTCCCTGACCTCCCCATGCTGACCACCCCGCGGTGCTTTTCTCCATCCTACATTGCCACGCACTGCCTATCCTAATTCAGACACTCCAATTCACACCACCCCGTGATGTTTTTCTCACTCCTACTAGTGAATGTAATGTAACACACACCCATACAATGCTCACCACACCGTGATGTTTTTCTCAATCCTACTAGTGAATCTAATGTAACAGACACCCATACAATGCGCACCACCCCGCGATGTTTTTTAGAAACCTATCCTACATTGCCACTGCATGTTCCCTGACCTCCCCATGCTGACCACCAGCGGTGCTTTTCTCCATCCTACATTGCCACTTACTGCCTATCCTAATTCAGACCCTCTGATTCACACCACCCTGTGATGTTTTTCTCACTCCTAGTAAAGAATGTAATGTAACACACACCCATACAATGCGCACCATCCCGTGATGTTTTTCAGAAACCTATCCTACATTGCCACTGCATGTTCCATGACCTCCCCATGCTGACCACCCCATGGTGCTTTTCTCCATCCTACATTGCCACTTACATACTATCCTAATTCAGAACCTCCGATTCACACCTCCCCGTGAGGTTTTTCTCACTCCTACTAGTGAATGTAATGTAACACAAACCCATACAATGCGCACCACCCTGGGATGTTTTTCAGAAACCTATCCTACTTTGCCATTGCATGTTCCCTGACCTCCCCATGCTGACCACCCCTCGGTGCTTTCTCCATCCTACATTGCCACTCAATGCCTATCCTAATTCAGACCCTTCGATTCACACCACCGCGTTATGTTTTTCTCCTACTAGTGAATGTAATGTAACACACACCCATACAATGCACACCACCCCGCGATGTTTTTCAGAAACCTATCCTACATTGCCACTTCATGTTCCCTGACCTCCCCATGCTGACCACCCCGCGGTGCTTTTCTCCATCCTACATTGCCACTCACTGCCTATCCTAATTCAGACCCTCCGATTCACACCACTCCGTGATGTTTTTCTCACTCCAACTAGTGAATGTAATGTAACACACACCCATACAATGCGCACTACCCCGTGATGTTTTTCTCACTCCTACTAGTGAATGTAATGTAACACACACCCATACAATGCGCACCACCCCGCGATGTTTTTCAGAAACCTATCCTACATTGCCACTGCATGTTCCCTGACCTCCCAAAGCGGACCACCCCGCGGTGCTTTTCTCCATCCTACATTGCCACTCACTGCCTATCCTAATTCAGACCTTCCGATTAACACCACCCCGTGATGTTTTTCTCACTCCTACTAGTGAATGTAATGTAACACACACCCATACAATGCGCACCACCCCAAGATGTTTTTCAGAAACCTATCCTACATTGCCACTGCATGTTCCCTGACCTCCCCATGCTGACCACCCCGCGGTGCTTTTCTCCATCCTACATTGCCACTCAATGCCTATCCTAATTCAGACCCTCCGATTCACACCACCCCGTGATGTTTTTCTCACTCCTACTAGTGAATGTAATGTAACACACACCCATACAATGCGCACCAACCCGTGATATTTTTCTCACTCCTACTAGTGAATGTAATGTAACACACACCCATACAATGCGCACCAGCCCGCGATGTTTTTTAGAAACCTATCCTACATTGCCACTGCATTTTCCCTGACCTCCCCGTGCTGACCAGCCCGCGGTGCTTTTCTCCATCCTACATTGCCACTCACTGCCTATCTTAATTCAGACCCTCCGATTTACACCACCGCGTGATGTTTTTCTCACTCCTACTAGTGAATGTAATGTAACACACACCCATAAAATGCGCACCACCCCGCGATGTTTTTCAGAAACCTATCCTACATTGCCACTGCATGTTCCCTGACCTCCCCATGCTGACCACCCCGCGGTGCTTTTCTCCATCCTACATTGCCACTCACTGCCTATTCTAATTCAGACCTTCCATTTCACCCCAACCCGCGATGTGTTTCTCACTCCTACTAGTGAATGTAATGTAACACACACCCATACAATGCGCACCACTCCGCGATATTTTTCAGAAACCTATCCTACATTGCCACTGCATTTTCCTTGACCTCCCCATGCTGACCACCCCGCGGTGCTTTTCTCCATCCTACATTGCCACTCACTGCCTATCCTAATTCAGACCCTCCGATTCACACCACTCCGTGATGTTTTTCTCACTCCAACTAGTGAATGTAATGTAACACACACCCATACAATGCGCACTACACCGTGATGTTTTTCTCACTCCTACTAGTGAATGTAATGTAACACACACCCATACAATGCGCACCACCCCGCGATGTTTTTCAGAAACCTATCCTACATTGCCACTGCATGTTCCCTGACCTCCCAAAGCGGACCACCCCGCGGTGCTTTTCTCCATCCTACATTGCCACTCACTGCCTATCCTAATTCAGACCTTCCGATTAACACCACCCCGTGATGTTTTTCTCACTCCTACTAGTGAATGTAATGTAACACACACCCATACAATGCGCACCACCCCAAGATATTTTTCAGAAACCTATCCTACATTGCCACTGCATGTTCCCTGACCTCCCCATGCTGACCACCCCGCGGTGCTTTTCTCCATCCTACATTGCCACTCAATGCCTATCCTAATTCAGACCCTCCGATTCACACCACCCCGTGATGTTTTTCTCACTCCTACTAGTGAATGTAATGTAACACACACCCATACAATGCGCACCACCCCGTGATGTTTTTCTCACTCCTACTAGTGAATGTAATGTAACACACACCCATACAATGCGCACCAGCCCGCGATGTTTTTTAGAAACCTATCCTACATTGCCACTGCATTTTCCCTGACCTCCCCGTGCTGACCAGCCCGCGGTGCTTTTCTCCATCCTACATTGCCACTCACTGCCTATCTTAATTCAGACCCTCCGATTTACACCACCGCGTGATGTTTTTCTCACTCCTACTAGTGAATGTAATGTAACACACACCCATAAAATGCGCACCACCCCGCGATGTTTTTCAGAAACCTATCCTACATTGCCACTGCATGTTCCCTGACCTCCCCATGCTGACCACCCCGCGGTGCTTTTCTCCATCCTACATTGCCACTCACTGCCTATTCTAATTCAGACCTTCCATTTCACCCCACCCCGCGATGTGTTTCTCACTCCTACTAGTGAATGTAATGTAACACACACCCATACAATGCGCACCACTCCGCGATATTTTTCAGAAACCTATCCTACATTGCCACTGCATGTTCCCTGACCTCCCCAAGCTGACCACCCCGCGGTGCTTTTCTCCATCCTACATTGCCACTCACTGCCTATCCTAATTCAGACCCTCCGATTCACACCACCCCGTGATGTTTTTCTCGCTCCTATTAGTGAATGTAATGTAACACACACCCATACAAGGCGCACCACCCCGCAATGTTTTTCAGAAACCTATCCTACATTGCCACTGCATGTTCCCTGACCTCCCCAAGCTGACCGCCCCGCGGTGCTTTTCTCCATCCTACATTGCCACTCACTGCCTATCCTAATTCAGACCCTCTGATTCACACCACCCCGTGATGTTTTTCTCACTCCTACTAGTGAATGTAATGTAACACACACCTATAAAATGCGCACCACCCCGTGATGTTTTTCTCACTCCTACTAGTGAATGTAATGTAACACACACCAATACAATGAGCACCACCCCGCGATGTTTTTCAGAAACCTACCCTACATTGCCACTGCATGTTCCCTGACCTCCCCATGCTGACCACCACGCGGTGCTTTTCTCCAACCTACATTGCCACTCACTGCCTATCCTAATTCAGACCCTCCGAACCACACCACCCCGTGATGTTTTTCTCACTATTACTAGTGAATGTAATGTAACACACAACAATACAATGCGCACCACCCCGTGATGTATTTCTCACTCCTACTAGTGAATGTAATGTAACACACACCCATACAATGCGCAGCACCCCGTGATGTTTTTCTCCTCCTAATAGTGACTGTAATGTAATACACACCCATACAATGCGCACCACCCCGCGATGTTTTTCAGAAACCTATCCTACATTGCCACTGCATGTTCCTTGACCTCCCCATGCTGACAACCAGCGGTGCTTTTCTCCATCCTACATTGCCACTCACTGCCTATCGTAATTCAGACTCTCCGATTCACACCACCCCGTGATGTTTTTCTCACTCCTACTAGTGAATGTAATGTAACACACAGCAATACAATGTGCACCACCCCGTGATGTATTTCTCACTCCTACTAGTGAATGTAATGTAACACACACCCATACAATGCGCACCACCCCGTGATGTTTTTCTCCTCCTACTAGTGACTGTAATGTAATACACACCCATACAATGCGCACCACCCCGCGATGTTTTTCAGAAACCTATCCTACATTGCCACTGCATGTTCCCTGACCTCCCCATGCTGACCACCCCGCAGTGCTTTTCTCCATCCTACATTTACACTCACTGCCTATCCTAATTCAGACACTCCGATTCACACCACCCCGTGATGTTTTTCTCACTCCTACTAGTGAATGTAATGTAACACACACCCATACAATGCGCACCACGCCGTGATGTTTTTCTCACTCCTACTAGTGAATGTAATGTAACACACACCCATACAATGCGCACCACCCCGCGATGTTTTTCAGAAACCTATCCTACATTGCCACTGCATGTTCCCTGACCCCCCCATGCTGACCACAATGCGGTGCTTTTCTCCATCCTACATTGCCACTCACTGCCTATCCTAATTCAGACCCTCCCATTCACACCACCCCGTGATGTTTTTCTCACTCCTACTAGTGAATGTAATGTAACACACACCCATACCATGCGCACCACCCAGCGATGTTTTTCAGAAACCTATCCTACATTGCCACTGCATGTTCCCTGACCTCCCCATGCTGACCACCCCGCGGTGCTTTTCTCCATCCTACATTGCCACTCAATGCCTATCCTAATTCAGACCCTCCGATTCACACCACCCCGTGATGTTTTTGTCACTCCTACTAGTGAATGTAATGTAACACACACCCATACAATGCGCACCACCCCGTGATGTTTTTCTCACTCCTACTAGTGAATGTAATGTAACACACACCCATACAATGCGCACCACCCCGTGATGTTTTTCAGAAACCTATCCTACATTGCCACTGCATGTTCCCTGACCTCCCCATGCTGACCACCCCACAGTGCTTTTCTCCATCCTACATTGCCACTCACTGCCTATTCTAATTCAGACCCTCCGATTCACACCACCCCATGATGTTTTTCTCACACCTACTAGTGAATGTAATGTAACACACACCCATACAATGCGCACAACCCCGTGATGTTTTTCTCACTCCTACTAGTGAATGTAATGTAACACACACCCATACAATGCGCACCACCCCGTGATGTTTTTCTCACTCCTACTACTGAATGTAATGGAACACACACCCATACAATGCGCACCACCCCGCGATGTTTTTCAGAAACCTATCCTCCATTGCCACTGCTTGTTCCCTGACCTCCCCATGCTGACCAGCCCGCGATGCTTTTCTCCATCCTACATTGCCACTCACTGCCTATCCTAATTCAGACACTGCGATTCACACAACCCCGTAATGTTTTTCTCACTCCTACTAGTGAATGTTATGTAACACACACCCTTACAATGCACACCACCCCGTGATGTTTTTCTCACTCCTACTAGTGAATGTAATGTAACACACACCCATACAATGCGCACCACCCCGCGATGTTTTTCAGAAACCTATCCTACATTGCCACTGCATGTTCCCTGACCTCCCCATGCTGACCACCCCGCGTTGCTTTTCTCCATCCTACATTGCCACTCAATGCCAATCCTAATTCAGACGCTCCAATTCAAACCACCCCGTGATGTTTTTCTCACTCCTACTAATGAATGTAATGTAACACACACCCATACAATGCGCACCACCCCGTGATGTTTTTCTCACTCCTACTTGTGAATGTAATGTAACACACAACCATGCAATGCGCACCACCCCGCGATGTTGTTCAGAAACCTATCCTACATTGCCACTGCATGTTCCCTGACCTCCCCATGCTGACCACCACGCGGTGCTTTTCTCCATCCTACATTGCCACTTACTGCCTATCCTAATTCAGACCCTCCGATTCACACCACCCTGTGATGTTTTTCTCACTCCTACTAAAGAATGTAATGTAACACACACCCATACAATGCGCACCACCCCGCGATATTTTTCAGAAACCTATCCTACATTGCCACTGCATGTTCCTTGACCTACCCATGCTGACCACCAGCGGTGCTTTTCTCCATCCTACATTGCCACTCACTGCCTATCGTAATTCAGACTCTCCGATTCACACCATCCCGTGATGTTTTTCTCACTCCTACTAGTGAATGTAATGTAACACACAGCAATACAATGTGCACCACCCCGTGATGTATTTCTCACTCCTACTAGTGAATGTAATGTAACACACACCCATACAATGCGCACCACCCCGTGATGTTTTTCTCCTCCTACTAGTGACTGTAATGTAATACACACCCATACAATGCGCACCACCCCGCGATGTTTTTCAGAAACCTATCCTACATTGCCACTGCATGTTCCCTGACCTCCCCATGCTGACCACCCCGCAGTGCTTTTCTCCATCCTACATTTACACTCACTGCCTATCCTAATTCAGACACTCCGATTCACACCACCCCGTGATGTTTTTCTCACTCCTACTAGTGAATGTAATGTAACACACACCCATACAATGCGCACCACCCCGTGATGTTTTTCTCACTCCTACTAGTGAATGTAATGTAACACACACCCATACAATGCGCACCACCCCGCGATGTTTTTCAGAAACCTATCCTACATTGCCACTGCATGTTCCCTGACCCCCCCATGCTGACCACAATGCGGTGCTTTTCTCCATCCTACATTGCCACTCACTGCCTATCCTAATTCAGACCCTACGATTCACACCACCCCGTGATGTTTTTCTCACTCCTACTAGTGAATGTAATGTAACACACACCCATACCATGCGCACCACCCCGCGATGTTTTTCAGAAACCTATCCTACATTGCCACTGCATGTTCCCTGACCTCCCCATGCTGACCACCCCGCGGTGCTTTTCTCCATCCTACATTGCCACTCAATGCCTATCCTAATTCAGACCCTCCGATTCACACCACCCCGTGATGTTTTTGTCACTCCTACTAGTGAATGTAATGTAACACACACCCATACAATGCGCACCACCCCGTGATGTTTTTCTCACTCCTACTAGTGAATGTAATGTAACACACACCCATACAATGCGCACCACCCCGTGATGTTTTTCAGAAACCTATCCTACATTGCCACTGCATGTTCCCTGACCTCCCCATGCTGACCACCCCACAGTGCTTTTCTCCATCCTACATTGCCACTCACTGCCTATTCTAATTCAGACCCTCCGATTCACACCACCCCATGATGTTTTTCTCACACCTACTAGTGAATGTAATGTAACACACACCCATACAATGCGCACAACCCCGTGATGTTTTTCTCACTCCTACTAGTGAATGTAATGTAACACACACCCATACAATGCGCACCACCCCGTGATGTTTTTCTCACTCCTACTACTGAATGTAATGGAACACACACCCATACAATGCGCACCACCCCGCGATGTTTTTCAGAAACCTATCCTCCATTGCCACTGCTTGTTCCCTGACCTCCCCATGCTGACCAGCCCGCGATGCTTTTCTCCATCCTACATTGCCACTCACTGCCTATCCTAATTCAGACACTGCGATTCACACAACCCCGTAATGTTTTTCTCACTCCTACTAGTGTATGTTATGTAACACACACCCTTACAATGCACACCACCCCGTGATGTTTTTCTCACTCCTACTAGTGAATGTAATGTAACACACACCCATACAATGCGCACCACCCCGCGATGTTTTTCAGAAACCTATCCTACATTGCCACTGCATGTTCCCTGACCTCCCCATGCTGACCACCCCGCGTTGCTTTTCTCCATCCTACATTGCCACTCACTGCCAATCCTAATTCAGACGCTCCGATTCACACCACCCCGTGATGTTTTTCTCACTCCTACTAATGAATGTAATGTAACACACACCCATACAATGCGCACCACCCCGTGATGTTTTTCTCACTCCTACTTGTGAATGTAATGTAACACACAACCATGCAATGCGCACCACCCCGAGATGTTGTTCAGAAACCTATCCTACATTGCCACTGCATGTTCCCTGACCTCCCCATGCTGACCACCACGCGGTGCTTTTCTCCATCCTACATTGCCACTTACTGCCTATCCTAATTCAGACCCTCCGATTCACACCACCCTGTGATGTTTTTCTCACTCCTACTAAAGAATGTAATGTAACACACACCCATACAATGCGCACCACCCCGTGATGTTTTTCCGAAACCTATCCTACATTGCCACTGCATGTTCCCTGACCTCCCCATGCTGACCATCCCACGGTTCTTTTCTCCATCCTACATTGCCACTTACTGCCTATCCTAATACAGACCCTCCGATTCACACCTCCCCGTGAGGTTTTCTCACTCCTACTAGTGAATGTAATGTAACACACACCCATACAATGCGCACCACCCTGCGATGTTTTTCAGAAACCTATCCTACATTGCCACTGCATTATCCTTGACCTCCCCATGCTGACCACCCCGCGGTGCTTTTCTCCATCCTACATTGCCACTCACTGCCTATCCTAATTCAGACACTCCGATTCACACCACCCCGTGATGTTTTTCTCACTCCTACTAGTGAATGTAATGTAACACACACCCATACAATGCGCACCACCCCGTGATGTTTTTCTCACTCCTACTAGTGAATGTAATGTAACACACACCCATACAATGCGCACCACCCCGCGATATTTTTCAGAAACCTATCCTACATTGCCACTGCATGTTCCCTGACCTCCCCATGCTGACCACCCTGCGGTGCTTTTCTCCATCCTACATTGCCACTCACTGCCTATCCTAATTCAGACCCTCCGATTCACACCACCCCGTGATGTTTTTCTCACTCCTGCTAGTGAATGTAATGTAACACACACCCATACAATGCGCACCACCCCGCAATGTTTTTCAGAAACCTATCCTACATCGCCACTGCATGTTCCCTGACCTCCCCATGCTGACCACCCCGCGGTGCTTTTCTCCATCCTACATTGCCACTCAATGCCTATCCTAATTCAGACCCTCCGATTCACACCACCCCGTGATGTTTTTGTCACTCCTACTAGTGAATGTAATGTAACACACACCCATACAATGCGCACCACCCCGTGATGTTTTTCTCACTCCTACTAGTGAATGTAATGTAACACACACCCATACAATGCGCACCACCCCGTGATGTTTTTCAGAAACCTATCCTACATTGCCACTGCATGTTCCCTGACCTCCCCATGCTGACCACCCCACAGTGCTTTTCTCCATCCTACATTGCCACTCACTGCCTATTCTAATTCAGACCCTCCGATTCACACCACCCCGTGATGTTTTTCTCACACCTACTAGTGAATGTAATGTAACAAACACCCATACAATGCGCACAACCCCGTGATGTTTTTCTCACTCCTACTAGTGAATGTAATGTAACACACACCCATACAAAGCGCACCACCCCGTGATGTTTTTCTCACTCCTACTACTGAATGTAATGGAACACACACCCATACAATGCGCACCACCCCGCGATGTTTTTCAGAAACCTATCCTCCATTGCCACTGCTTGTTCCCTGACCTCCCCATGCTGACCAGCCCGCGATGCTTTTCTCCATCCTACATTGCCACTCACTGCCTATCCTAATTCAGACCCTGCGATTCACACCACCCCGTGATGTTTTTCTCACTCCTACTTGTGAATGTAATGTAACACACACCCATACAATGCGCACCACCCCTTGATGTTTTTCTCACTCCTACTAGTGAATGTAATGTAACACACACCTATACAATGCGCACTACCCCACGATATTTTTCAGAAACCTATCCTACATTGCCACTGCATGTTCCCTGACCTCCCCATGCTGACCACCCCGCGTTGCTTTTCTCCATCCTACATTGCAACTCACTGCCAATCCTAATTCAGACGCTCCGATTCACACCACCCCGTGATGTTTTTCTCACTCCTACTAGTGAATGTAATGTAACACACACAGATACAATGCGCACCACCCCGTGATGTTTTTCTCACTCCTTCTAGTGAATGTAATGTAACACACA
Source organism: Cavia porcellus (assembly GCF_034190915.1). NCBI lineage: Eukaryota > Metazoa > Chordata > Mammalia > Rodentia > Caviidae > Cavia > Cavia porcellus. The sequence goes on from NW_026947491.1 coordinate 663,400, forward strand.
CCCATGCAATGCGCACCACCCCGCGATGTTGTTCAGAAACCTATCCTACATTGCCACTGCATGTTCCCTGACCTCCCCATGCTGACCAGCACGTGGTGCTTTTCTCCATCCTACATTGCCACTTACTGCCTATCCTAATTCAGACCCTCTGATTCACACCACCCTGTGATGTTTTTCTCACTCCTACTAAAGAATGTAATGTAACACACACCCATACAATGCGCACCACCCCGTGATGTTTTTCAGAAACCTATCCTACATTGCCACTGCATGTTCCATGACCTCCCCGTGCTGACCACCCCATGGTGCTTTTCTCCATCCTACATTGCCACTCACTGCCTATCTTAATTCAGACCCTCCGATTTACACCACCGCGTGATGTTTTTCTCACTCCTACTAGTGAATGTAATGTAACACACACCCATAAAATGCGCACCACCCCGCGATGTTTTTCAGAAACCTATCCTACATTGCCACTGCATGTTCCCTGACCTCCCCATGCTGACCACCCCGCGGTGCTTTTCTCCATCCTACATTGCCACTCACTGCCTATTCTAATTCAGACCTTCCATTTCACCCCACCCCGCGATGTGTTTCTCACTCCTACTAGTGAATGTAATGTAACACACACCCATACAATGCGCACCACTCCGCGATATTTTTCAGAAACCTATCCTACATTGCCACTGCATGTTCCCTGACCTCCCCAAGCTGACCACCCCGCGGTGCTTTTCTCCATCCTACATTGCCACTCACTGCCTATCCTAATTCAGACCCTCCGATTCACACCACCCCGTGATGTTTTTCTCGCTCCTACTAGTGAATGTAATGTAACACACACCCATACAAGGCGCACCACCCCGCAATGTTTTTCAGAAACCTATCCTACATTGCCACTGCATGTTCCCTGACCTCCCCAAGCTGACCGCCCCGCGGTGCTTTTCTCCATCCTACATTGCCACTCACTGCCTATCCTAATTCAGACCCTCTGATTCACACCACCCCGTGATGTTTTTCTCACTCCTACTAGTGAATGTAATGTAACACACACCTATAAAATGCGCACCACCCCGTGATGTTTTTCTCACTCCTACTAGTGAATGTAATGTAACACACACCAATACAATGAGCACCACCCCGCGATGTTTTTCAGAAACCTACCCTACATTGCCACTGCATGTTCCCTGACCTCCCCATGCTGACCACCACGCGGTGCTTTTCTCCAACCTACATTGCCACTCACTGCCTATCCTAATTCAGACCCTCCGAACCACACCACCCCGTGATGTTTTTCTCACTATTACTAGTGAATGTAATGTAACACACAACAATACAATGCGCACCACCCCGTGATGTATTTCTCACTCCTACTAGTGAATGTAATGTAACACACACCCATACAATGCGCAGCACCCCGTGATGTTTTTCTCCTCCTAATAGTGACTGTAATGTAATACACACCCATACAATGCGCACCACCCCGCGATGTTTTTCAGAAACCTATCCTACATTGCCACTGCATGTTCCTTGACCTCCCCATGCTGACCACCAGCGGTGCTTTTCTCCATCCTACATTGCCACTCACTGCCTATCGTAATTCAGACTCTCCGATTCACACCACCCCGTGATGTTTTTCTCACTCCTACTAGTGAATGTAATGTAACACACAGCAATACAATGTGCACCACCCCGTGATGTATTTCTCACTCCTACTAGTGAATGTAATGTAACACACACCCATACAATGCGCACCACCCCGTGATGTTTTTCTCCTCCTACTAGTGACTGTAATGTAATACACACCCATACAATGCGCACAACCCCGCGATGTTTTTCAGAAACCTATCCTACATTGCCACTGCATGTTCCCTGACCTCCCCATGCTGACCACCCCGCAGTGCTTTTCTCCATCCTACATTTACACTCACTGCCTATCCTAATTCAGACACTCCGATTCACACCACCCCGTGATGTTTTTCTCACTCCTACTAGTGAATGTAATGTAACACACACCCATACAATGCGCACCACGCCGTGATGTTTTTCTCACTCCTACTAGTGAATGTAATGTAACACACACCCATACAATGCGCACCACCCCGCGATGTTTTTCAGAAACCTATCCTACATTGCCACTGCATGTTCCCTGACCCCCCCATGCTGACCACAATGCGGTGCTTTTCTCCATCCTACATTGCCACTCACTGCCTATCCTAATTCAGACCCTCCGATTCACACCACCCCGTGATGTTTTTCTCACTCCTACTAGTGAATGTAATGTAACACACACCCATACCATACGCACCACCCAGCGATGTTTTTCAGAAACCTATCCTACATTGCCACTGCATGTTCCCTGACCTCCCCATGCTGACCACCCCGCGGTGCTTTTCTCCATCCTACATTGCCACTCAATGCCTATCCTAATTCAGACCCTCCGATTCACACCACCCCGTGATGTTTTTGTCACTCCTACTAGTGAATGTAATGTAACACACACCCATACAATGCGCACCACCCCGTGATGTTTTTCTCACTCCTACTAGTGAATGTAATGTAACACACTCCCATACAATGCGCACCACCCCGTGATGTTTTTCAGAAACCTATCCTACATTGCCACTGCATGTTCCCTGACCTCCCCATGCTGACCACCCCACAGTGCTTTTCTCCATCCTACATTGCCACTCACTGCCTATTCTAATTCAGACCCTCCGATTCACACCACCCCATGATGTTTTTCTCACACCTACTAGTGAATGTAATGTAACACACACCCATACAATGCGCACAACCCCGTGATGTTTTTCTCACTCCTACTAGTGAATGTAATGTAACACACACCCATACAATGCGCACCACCCCGTGATGTTTTTCTCACTCCTACTACTGAATGTAATGGAACACACACCCATACAATGCGCACCACCCCGCGATGTTTTTCAGAAACCTATCCTCCATTGCCACTGCTTGTTCCCTGACCTCCCCATGCTGACCAGCCCGCGATGCTTTTCTCCATCCTACATTGCCACTCACTGCCTATCCTAATTCAGACACTGCGATTCACACAACCCCGTAATGTTTTTCTCACTCCTACTAGTGAATGTTATGTAACACACACCCTTACAATGCACACCACCCCGTGATGTTTTTCTCACTCCTACTAGTGAATGTAATGTAACACACACCCATACAATGCGCACCACCCCGCGATGTTTTTCAGAAACCTATCCTACATTGCCACTGCATGTTCCCTGACCTCCCCATGCTGACCACCCCGCGTTGCTTTTCTCCATCCTACATTGCCACTCACTGCCAATCCTAATTCAGACGCTCCGATTCACACCACCCCGTGATGTTTTTCTCACTCCTACTAATGAATGTAATGTAACACACACCCATACAATGCGCACCACCCCGTGATGTTTTTCTCACTCCTACTTGTGAATGTAATGTAACACACAACCATGCAATGCGCACCACCCCGCGATGTTGTTCAGAAACCTATCCTACATTGCCACTGCATGTTCCCTGACCTCCCCATGCTGACCACCACGCGGTGCTTTTCTCCATCCTACATTGCCACTTACTGCCTATCCTAATTCAGACCCTCCGATTCACACCACCCTGTGATGTTTTTCTCACTCCTACTAAAGAATGTAATGTAACACACACCCATACAATGCGCACCACCCGCGATATTTTTCAGAAACCTATCCTACATTGCCACTGCATGTTCCTTGACCTACCCATGCTGACCACCAGCGGTGCTTTTCTCCATCCTACATTGCCACTCACTGCCTATCGTAATTCAGACTCTCCGATTCACACCATCCCGTGATGTTTTTCTCACTCCTACTAGTGAATGTAATGTAACACACAGCAATACAATGTGCACCACCCCGTGATGTATTTCTCACTCCTACTAGTGAATGTAATGTAACACACACCCATACAATGCGCACCACCCCGTGATGTTTTTCTCCTCCTACTAGTGACTGTAATGTAATACACACCCATACAATGCGCACCACCCCGCGATGTTTTTCAGAAACCTATCCTACATTGCCACTGCATGTTCCCTGACCTCCCCATGCTGACCACCCCGCAGTGCTTTTCTCCATCCTACATTTACACTCACTGCCTATCCTAATTCAGACACTCCGATTCACACCACCCCGTGATGTTTTTCTCACTCCTACTAGTGAATGTAATGTAACACACACCCATACAATGCGCACCACCCCGTGATGTTTTTCTCACTCCTACTAGTGAATGTAATGTAACACACACCCATACAATGCGCACCACCCCGCGATGTTTTTCAGAAACCTATCCTACATTGCCACTGCATGTTCCCTGACCCCCCCATGCTGACCACAATGCGGTGCTTTTCTCCATCCTACATTGCCACTCACTGCCTATCCTAATTCAGACCCTCCGATTCACACCACCCCGTGATGTTTTTCTCACTCCTACTAGTGAATGTAATGTAACACACACCCATACCATGCGCACCACCCCGCGATGTTTTTCAGAAACCTATCCTACATTGCCACTGCATGTTCCCTGACCTCCCCATGCTGACCACCCCGCGGTGCTTTTCTCCATCCTACATTGCCACTCAATGCCTATCCTAATTCAGACCCTCCGATTCACACCACCCCGTGATGTTTTTGTCACTCCTACTAGTGAATGTAATGTAACACACACCCATACAATGCGCACCACCCCGTGATGTTTTTCTCACTCCTACTAGTGAATGTAATGTAACACACACCCATACAATGCGCACCACCCCGTGATGTTTTTCAGAAACCTATCCTACATTGCCACTGCATGTTCCCTGACCTCCCCATGCTGACCACCCCACAGTGCTTTTCTCCATCCTACATTGCCACTCACTGCCTATTCTAATTCAGACCCTCCGATTCACACCACCCCATGATGTTTTTCTCACACCTACTAGTGAATGTAATGTAACACACACCCATACAATGCGCACAACCCCGTGATGTTTTTCTCACTCCTACTAGTGAATGTAATGTAACACACACCCATACAATGCGCACCACCCCGTGATGTTTTTCTCACTCCTACTACTGAATGTAATGGAACACACACCCATACAATGTGCACCACCCCGCGATGTTTTTCAGAAACCTATCCTCCATTGCCACTGCTAGTTCCCTGACCTCCCCATGCTGACCAGCCCGAGATGCTTTTCTCCATCCTACATTGCCACTCACTGCCTATCCTAATTCAGACACTGCGATTCACACAACCCCGTAATGTTTTTCTCACTCCTACTAGTGAATGTTATGTAACACACACCCTTACAATGCACACCACCCCGTGATGTTTTTCTCACTCCTACTAGTGAATGTAATGTAACACACACCCATACAATGCGCACCACCCCGCGATGTTTTTCAGAAACCTATCCTACATTGCCACTGCATGTTCCCTGACCTCCCCATGCTGACCACCCCGCGTTGCTTTTCTCCATCCTACATTGCCACTCACTGCCAATCCTAATTCAGACGCTCCGATTCACACCACCCCGTGATGTTTTTCTCACTCCTACTAATGAATGTAATGTAACACACACCCATACAATGCGCACCACCCCGTGATGTTTTTCTCACTCCTACTTGTGAATGTAATGTAACACACAACCATGCAATGCGCACCACCCCGAGATGTTGTTCAGAAACCTATCCTACATTGCCACTGCATGTTCCCTGACCTCCCCATGCTGACCACCACGCGGTGCTTTTCTCCATCCTACATTGCCACTTACTGCCTATCCTAATTCAGACCCTCCGATTCACACCACCCTGTGATGTTTTTCTCACTCCTACTAAAGAATGTAATGTAACACACACCCATACAATGCGCACCACCCCGTGATGTTTTTCCGAAACCTATCCTACATTGCCACTGCATGTTCCCTGACCTCCCCATGCTGACCATCCCACGGTTCTTTTCTCCATCCTACATTGCCACTTACTGCCTATCCTAATACAGACCCTCCGATTCACACCTCCCCGTGAGGTTTTCTCACTCCTACTAGTGAATGTAATGTAACACACACCCATACAATGCGCACCACCCTGCGATGTTTTTCAGAAACCTATCCTACATTGCCACTGCATTATCCTTGACCTCCCCATGCTGACCACCCCGCGGTGCTTTTCTCCATCCTACATTGCCACTCACTGCCTATCCTAATTCAGACACTCCGATTCACACCACCCCGTGATGTTTTTCTCACTCCTACTAGTGAATGTAATGTAACACACACCCATACAATGCGCACCACCCCGTGATGTTTTTCTCACTCCTACTAGTGAATGTAATGTAACACACACCCATACAATGCGCACCACCCCGCGATATTTTTCAGAAACCTATCCTACATTGCCACTGCATGTTCCCTGACCTCCCCATGCTGACCACCCTGCGGTGCTTTTCTCCATCCTACATTGCCACTCACTGCCTATCCTAATTCAGACCCTCCTATTCACACCACCCCGTGATGTTTTTCTCACTCCTGCTAGTGAATGTAATGTAACACACACCCATACAATGCGCACCACCCCGCGATGTTTTTCAGAAACCTATCCTACATCGCCACTGCATGTTCCCTGACCTCCCCATGCTGACCACCCCGCGGTGCTTTTCTCCATCCTACATTGCCACTCAATGCCTATCCTAATTCAGACCCTCCGATTCACACCACCCCGTGATGTTTTTGTCACTCCTACTAGTGAATGTAATGTAACACACACCCATACAATGCGCACCACCCCGTGATGTTTTTCTCACTCCTACTAGTGAATGTAATGTAACACACACCCATACAATGCGCACCACCCCGTGATGTTTTTCAGAAACCTATCCTACATTGCCACTGCATGTTCCCTGACCTCCCCATGCTGACCACCCCACAGTGCTTTTCTCCATCCTACATTGCCACTCACTGCCTATTCTAATTCAGACCCTCCGATTCACACCACCCCGTGATGTTTTTCTCACACCTACTAGTGAATGTAATGTAACACACACCCATACAATGCGCACAACCCCGTGATGTTTTTCTCACTCCTACTAGTGAATGTAATGTAACACACACCCATACAAAGCGCACCACCCCGTGATGTTTTTCTCACTCCTACTACTGAATGTAATGGAACACACACCCATACAATGCGCACCACCCCGCGATGTTTTTCAGAAACCTATCCTCCATTGCCACTGCTTGTTCCCTGACCTCCCCATGCTGACCAGCCCGCGATGCTTTTCTCCATCCTACATTGCCACTCACTGCCTATCCTAATTCAGACCCTGCGATTCACACCACCCCGTGATGTTTTTCTCACTCCTACTTGTGAATGTAATGTAACACACACCCATACAATGCGCACCACCCCTTGATGTTTTTCTCACTCCTACTAGTGAATGTAATGTAACACACACCTATACAATGCGCACTACCCCGCGATATTTTTCAGAAACCTATCCTACATTGCCACTGCATGTTCCCTGACCTCCCCATGCTGACCACCCCGCGTTGCTTTTCTCCATCCTACATTGCAACTCACTGCCAATCCTAATTCAGACGCTCCGATTCACACCACCCCGTGATGTTTTTCTCACTCCTACTAGTGAATGTAATGTAACACACACAGATACAATGCGCACCACCCAGTGATGTTTTTCTCACTCCTTCTAGTGAATGTAATGTAACACACACCCATGCAATGCGCACCACCCCGCGATGTTGTTCAGAAACCTATCCTACATTGCCACTGCATGTTCCCTGACCTCCCCATGCTGACCAGCACGTTGTGCTTTTCTCCATCCTACATTGCCACTTACTGCCTATCCTAATTCAGACCCTCTGATTCACACCACCCTGTGATGTTTTTCTCACTCCTACTAAAGAATGTAATGTAACACACACCCATACAATGCGCACCACCCCGTGATGTTTTTCAGAAACCTATCCTACATTGCCACTGCATGTTCCATGACCTCCCCATGCTGACCACCCCATGGTGCTTTTCTCCATCCTACATTGCCACTTACATACTATCCTAATTCAGAACCTCCGATTCACACCTCCCCGTGAGGTTTTTCTCACTCCTACTAGTGAATGTAATGTAACACAAACCCATACAATGCGCACCACCCTGCGATGTTTTTCAGAAACCTATCCTACTTTGCCATTGCATGTTCCCTGACCTCCCCATGCTGACCACCCCTCGGTGCTTTCTCCATCCTACATTGCCACTCAATGCCTATCCTAATTCAGACCCTCCGATTCACACCACCGCGTGATGTTTTTCTCCTACTAGTGAATGTAATGTAACACACACCCATACAATGCACACCACCCCGCGATGTTTTTCAGAAACCTATCCTACATTGCCACTTCATGTTCCCTGACCTCCCCATGCTGACCACCCCGCCGTGCTTTTCTCCATCATACATTGCCACTCACTGCCTATCCTAATCCAGACCCTCCGATTCACACCACCCCGTGATGTTTTTCTCACTCCAACTAGTGAATGTAATATTACACACACCCATACAATGCGCACTACCCCGTGATGTTTTTCTCACTCCTACTAGTGAATGTAATGTAACACACACCCATACAATGCGTACCACCCCAATATGTTTTTCAGAAACCTATCCTACATTGCCACTGCATGTTCCCTGACCTCCCCATGCTGACCACCCCGCGGTGCTTTTCTCCATCCTACATTGCCACTCAATGCCTATCCTTATTCAGACCCTCCGATTCACACCACCCCGTGATGTTTTTCTCACTCCTACTAGTGAATGTAATGTAACACACACCCATACAATGCGCACCAGCCCGCAATGTTTTTTAGAAACCTATCCTACATTGCCACTGCATTTTCCCTGACCTCCCCGTGCTGACCACCCAGCGGTGCTTTTCTCCATCCTACATTGCCACTCACTGCCTATCCTAATTCAGACCCTCCGATTCACACCACCCCGTGATGTTTTTCTAACTCCTCCTAGTGAATGTAATGTAACACACAACCATACAATGCGCACCACCCCGTGATGTTTTCCTCACTCCTACTAGTGAATGTAATGTAACACACACCCATACAATGCGCACCACCCCGCGATGTTTTTCAGAAACCTATCCTACATTGCCACTGCATGTTCCCTGACCTCCCCATGCTGACCACCCCGCGGTGCTTTTCTCCATCCTACATTGCCACTCACTGCCTATTCTAATTCAGACCTTCCATTTCACCCCACCCCGCGATGTGTTTCTCACTCCTACTAGTGAATGTAATGTAACACACACCCATACAATGCGCACCATCCCGCGATATTTTTCAGAAACCTATCCTACATTGCCACTGCATGTTCCCTGACCTCCCCAAGCTGACCACCCCGCGGTGCTTTTCTCCATCCTACATTGCCACTCACTGCCTATCCTAATTCAGACCCTCCGATTCACACCACCCCGTGATGTTTTTCTCGCTCCTACTAGTGAATGTAATGTAACACACACCCAGACAATGCGCACCACCCCGCAATGTTTTTCAGAAACCTATCCTACATTGCCACTGCATGTTCACTGACCTCCCCAAGCTGACCGCCCCGCGGTGCTTTTCTCCAACCTACATTGCCACTCACTGCCTATCCTAATTCAGACCCTCTGATTCACACCACCCCGTGATGTTTTTCTCACTCCTACTAGTGAATGTAATGTAACACACACCAATACAATGATCACCACCCCGCGATGTTTTTCAGAAACCTACCCTACATTGCCACTGCATGTTCCCTGACCTCCCCATGCTGACCACCACGCGGTGCTTTTCTCCATCCTACATTGCCACTCACTGCCTATCCTAATTCACACACTCCGATTCACACCACCCCGTGATGTTTTTCTCACTCCTACTAGTGAATGTAATGTAACACACACCCATACAATGCGCACCACCCCGTGATGTTTTTCTCAATCCTACTAGTGAATGTAATGTAACAGACACCCATAAAATGCGCACCACCCCGCGATGTTTTTCAGAAACCTATCCGACATTGCCACTGCATGTTCCCTGACCTCCCCATGCTGACCAGCCCGCGATGCTTTTCTCCATCCTACATTGCCACTCACTGCCTATCCTAATTCAGACCCTGCGATTCACACCACCCCGTGATGTTTTTCTCACTCCTACTTGTGAATGTAATGTAACACACACCCATACAATGCGCACCACCCCTTGATGTTTTTCTCACTCCTACTAGTGAATGTAATGTAACACACACCTATACAATGCGCACTACCCCGCGATATTTTTCAGAAACCTATCCTACATTGCCACTGCATGTTCCCTGACCTCCCCATGCTGACCACCCCGCGTTGCTTTTCTCCATCCTACATTGCAACTCACTGCCAATCCTAATTCAGACGCTCCGATTCACACCACCCCGTGATGTTTTTCTCACTCCTACTAGTGAATGTAATGTAACACACACAGATACAATGCGCACCACCCAGTGATGTTTTTCTCACTCCTTCTAGTGAATGTAATGTAACACACACCCATGCAATGCGCACCACCCCGCGATGTTGTTCAGAAACCTATCCTACATTGCCACTGCATGTTCCCTGACCTCCCCATGCTGACCAGCACGTTGTGCTTTTCTCCATCCTACATTGCCACTTACTGCCTATCCTAATTCAGACCCTCTGATTCACACCACCCTGTGATGTTTTTCTCACTCCTACTAAAGAATGTAATGTAACACACACCCATACAATGCGCACCACCCCGTGATGTTTTTCAGAAACCTATCCTACATTGCCACTGCATGTTCCATGACCTCCCCATGCTGACCACCCCATGGTGCTTTTCTCCATCCTACATTGCCACTTACATACTATCCTAATTCAGAACCTCCGATTCACACCTCCCCGTGAGGTTTTTCTCACTCCTACTAGTGAATGTAATGTAACACAAACCCATACAATGCGCACCACCCTGCGATGTTTTTCAGAAACCTATCCTACTTTGCCATTGCATGTTCCCTGACCTCCCCATGCTGACCACCCCTCGGTGCTTTCTCCATCCTACATTGCCACTCAATGCCTATCCTAATTCAGACCCTCCGATTCACACCACCGCGTGATGTTTTTCTCCTACTAGTGAATGTAATGTAACACACACCCATACAATGCACACCACCCCGCGATGTTTTTCAGAAACCTATCCTACATTGCCACTTCATGTTCCCTGACCTCCCCATGCTGACCACCCCGCCGTGCTTTTCTCCATCATACATTGCCACTCACTGCCTATCCTAATCCAGACCCTCCGATTCACACCACCCCGTGATGTTTTTCTCACTCCAACTAGTGAATGTAATATTACACACACCCATACAATGCGCACTACCCCGTGATGTTTTTCTCACTCCTACTAGTGAATGTAATGTAACACACACCCATACAATGCGTACCACCCCAATATGTTTTTCAGAAACCTATCCTACATTGCCACTGCATGTTCCCTGACCTCCCCATGCTGACCACCCCGCGGTGCTTTTCTCCATCCTACATTGCCACTCAATGCCTATCCTTATTCAGACCCTCCGATTCACACCACCCCGTGATGTTTTTCTCACTCCTACTAGTGAATGTAATGTAACACACACCCATACAATGCGCACCAGCCCGCAATGTTTTTTAGAAACCTATCCTACATTGCCACTGCATTTTCCCTGACCTCCCCGTGCTGACCACCCAGCGGTGCTTTTCTCCATCCTACATTGCCACTCACTGCCTATCCTAATTCAGACCCTCCGATTCACACCACCCCGTGATGTTTTTCTAACTCCTCCTAGTGAATGTAATGTAACACACAACCATACAATGCGCACCACCCCGTGATGTTTTCCTCACTCCTACTAGTGAATGTAATGTAACACACACCCATACAATGCGCACCACCCCGCGATGTTTTTCAGAAACCTATCCTACATTGCCACTGCATGTTCCCTGACCTCCCCATGCTGACCACCCCGCGGTGCTTTTCTCCATCCTACATTGCCACTCACTGCCTATTCTAATTCAGACCTTCCATTTCACCCCACCCCGCGATGTGTTTCTCACTCCTACTAGTGAATGTAATGTAACACACACCCATACAATGCGCACCATCCCGCGATATTTTTCAGAAACCTATCCTACATTGCCACTGCATGTTCCCTGACCTCCCCAAGCTGACCACCCCGCGGTGCTTTTCTCCATCCTACATTGCCACTCACTGCCTATCCTAATTCAGACCCTCCGATTCACACCACCCCGTGATGTTTTTCTCGCTCCTACTAGTGAATGTAATGTAACACACACCCAGACAATGCGCACCACCCCGCAATGTTTTTCAGAAACCTATCCTACATTGCCACTGCATGTTCACTGACCTCCCCAAGCTGACCGCCCCGCGGTGCTTTTCTCCAACCTACATTGCCACTCACTGCCTATCCTAATTCAGACCCTCTGATTCACACCACCCCGTGATGTTTTTCTCACTCCTACTAGTGAATGTAATGTAACACACACCAATACAATGATCACCACCCCGCGATGTTTTTCAGAAACCTACCCTACATTGCCACTGCATGTTCCCTGACCTCCCCATGCTGACCACCACGCGGTGCTTTTCTCCATCCTACATTGCCACTCACTGCCTATCCTAATTCACACACTCCGATTCACACCACCCCGTGATGTTTTTCTCACTCCTACTAGTGAATGTAATGTAACACACACCCATACAATGCGCACCACCCCGTGATGTTTTTCTCAATCCTACTAGTGAATGTAATGTAACAGACACCCATAAAATGCGCACCACCCCGCGATGTTTTTCAGAAACCTATCCGACATTGCCACTGCATGTTCCCTGACCTCCCCATGCTGACCAACCCGCGGTGCTTTTCTCCATCCTACATTGCCACTCACTGCCTATCCTAATTCAGACCCTCCGAACCACACCACCCCGTGATGTTTTTGTCACTATTACTAGTGAATGTAATGTAACACACAACAATACAATGCGCACCACCCCGTGATATATTTCTCACTCCTACTAGTGAATGTAATGTAACACACACCCATACAATGCCCACCACCCCATGATGTTTTTCTCCTCCTACTAGTGACTGTAATGTAATACACACCCATACAATGCGCACCACCCCGCGATGTTTTTCAGAAACCTATCCTACATTGCCACTGCATGTTCCCTGACCTCCCCATGCTGACCACCCCGCGGTGCTTTTCTCCATCCTACATTGCCACGCACTGCCTATCCTAATTCAGACACTCCAATTCACACCACCCCGTGATGTTTTTCTCACTCCTACTAGTGAATGTAATGTAACACACACCCATACAATGCTCACCACACCGTGATGTTTTTCTCAATCCTACTAGTGAATCTAATGTAACAGACACCCATACAATGCGCACCACCCCGCGATGTTTTTCAGAAACCTATCCTACATTGCCACTGCATGTTCCCTGACCTCCCCATGCTGACCACCAGCGGTGCTTTTCTCCATCCTACATTGCCACTTACTGCCTATCCTAATTCAGACCCTCTGATTCACACCACCCTGTGATGTTTTTCTCACTCCTACTAAAGAATGTAATGTAACACACACCCATACAATGCGCACCATCCCGTGATGTTTTTCAGAAACCTATCCTACATTGCCACTGCATGTTCCATGACCTCCCCATGCTGACCACCCCATGGTGCTTTTCTCCATCCTACATTGCCACTTACATACTATCCTAATTCAGAACCTCCGATTCACACCTCCCCGTGAGGTTTTTCTCACTCCTACTAGTGAATGTAATGTAACACAAACCCATACAATGCGCACCACCCTGGGATGTTTTTCAGAAACCTATCCTACTTTGCCAGTGCATGTTCCCTGACCTCCCCATGCTGACCACCCCTCGGTGCTTTCTCCATCCTACATTGCCACTCAATGCCTATCCTAATTCAGACCCTTCGATTCACACCACCGCGTGATGTTTTTCTCCTACTAGTGAATTTAATGTAACACACACCCATACAATGCACACCACCCCGCGATGTTTTTCAGAAACCTATCCTACATTGGCACTTCATGTTCCCTGACCTCCCCATGCTGACCACCCCGCGGTGCTTTTCTCCATCGTACATTGCCACTCACTGCCTATCCTAATTCAGACCCTCCGATTCACACCACCCCGTGATGTTTTTCTCACTCCAACTAGTGAATGTAATGTAACACACACCCATACAATGCGCACTACCCCGTGATGTTTTTCTCACTCCTACTAGTGAATGTAATGTAACACACACCCATACAATGCGCACCACCCCGCGATGTTTTTCAGAAACCTATCCTACATTGCCACTGCATGTTCCCTGACCTCCCTAAGCGGACCACCCCGCGGTGCTTTTCTCCATCCTACATTGCCACTCACTGCCTATCCTAATTCAGACCTTCCGATTAACACCACCCCGTGATGTTTTTCTCACTCTTACTAGTGAATGTAATGTAACACACACCCATACAATGCGCACCACCCCAAGATGTTTTTCAGAAACCTATCCTACATTGCCACTGCATGTTCCCTGACCTCCCCATGCTGACCACCCCGCGGTGCTTTTCTCCATCCTACATTGCCACTCAATGCCTATCCTAATTCAGACCCTCCGATTCACACCACCCCGTGATGTTTTTCTCATTCCTACTAGTGAATGTAATGTAACAAACACCCATACAATGCGCACCACCCCGTGATGTTTTTCTCACTCCTACTAGTGAATGTAATGTAACACACACCCATACAATGCGCACCAGCCCGCGATGTTTTTTAGAAACCTATCCTACATTGCCACTGCATTTTCCCTGACCTCCCCGTGCTGACCACCCCGCGGTGCTTTTCTCCATCCTACATTGCCACTCACTGCCTATCCTAATTCAGACCCTCCGATTTACACCACCGCGTGATGTTTTTCTCACTCCTACTAGTGAATGTAATGTAACACACACCCATAAAATGCGCACCACCCCGCGATGTTTTTCAGAAACCTATCCTACATTGCCACTGCATGTTCCCTGACCTCCCCATGCTGACCACCCCGCGGTGCTTTTCTCCATCCTACATTGCCACTCACTGCCTATTCTAATTCAGACCTTCCATTTCACCCCACCCCGCGATGTGTTTCTCACTCCTACTAGTGAATGTAATGTAACACACACCCATACAATGCGCACCACCCCGTGATGTTTTTCTCCTCCTAATAGTGACTGTAATGTAATACACACCCATACAATGCGCACCACCCCGCGATGTTTTTCAGAAACCTATCCTACATTGCCACTGCATGTTCCTTGACCTCCCCATGCTGACCACCAGCGGTGCTTTTCTCCATCCTACATTGCCACTCACTGCCTATCGTAATTCAGACTCTCCGATTCACACCACCCCGTGATGTTTTTCTCACTCCTACTAGTGAATGTAATGTAACACACAGCAATACAATGTGCACCACCCCGTGATGTATTTCTCACTCCTACTAGTGAATGTAATGTAACACACACCCATACAATGCGCACCACCCCGTGATGTTTTTCTCCTCCTACTAGTGACTGTAATGTAATACACACCCATACAATGCGCACCACCCCGCGATGTTTTTCAGAAACCTATCCTACATTGCCACTGCATGTTCCCTGACCTCCCCATGCTGACCACCCCGCAGTGCTTTTCTCCATCCTACATTTACACTCACTGCCTATCCTAATTCAGACACTCCGATTCACACCACCCCGTGATGTTTTTCTCACTCCTACTAGTGAATGTAATGTAACACACACCCATACAATGCGCACCACCCCGTGATGTTTTTCTCACTCCTACTAGTGAATGTAATGTAACACACACCCATACAATGCGCACCACCCCGCGATGTTTTTCAGAAACCTATCCTACATTGCCACTGCATGTTCCCTGACCCCCCCATGCTGACAACCCCACAGTGCTTTTCTCCATCCTACATTGGAACTCACTGCCTATTCTAATTCAGACCCTCCGATTCACACCACCCCGTGATGTTTTTCTCACACCTACTAGTGAATGTAATGTAACACACACCCATACAATGCGCACAACCCCGTGATGTTTTTCTCACTCCTACTAGTGAATGTAATGTAACACACACCCATACAATGCGCACCACCCCGTGATGTTTTTCTCACTCCTACTAGTGAATGTAATGGTACACACACCCATACAATGCGCACCACTGCGCGATGTTTTTCAGAAACCTATCCTCCATTGCCACTGCTTTTTCCCTGACCTCCCCATGCTGACCAGCCCGCGATGCTTTTCTCCATCCTACATTGCCACTCACTGCCTATCCTAATTCAGACACTGCGATTCACACACCCCCGTAATGTTTTTCTCACTCCTACTAAAGAATGTAATGTAACACACACCCATACAATGCGCACCACCCCGTGATGTTTTTCCGAAACCTATCCTACATTGCCACTGCATGTTCCCTGACCTCCCCATGCTGACCACCACGCGGTGCTTTTCTCCAACCCACATTGCCACTCACTGCCTATCCTAATTCAGACCCTCCGAACCACACCACCCCGTGATGTTTTTCTCACTATTACTAGTGAATGTAATGTAACACACAACAATACAATGCGCACCACCCCGTGATGTATTTCTCACTCCTACTAGTGAATGTAATGTAACACACACCCATACAATGCGCAGCACCCCGTGATGTTTTTCTCCTCATAATAGTGACTGTAATGTAATACACACCCATACAATGCGCACCACCCCGCGATGTTTTTCAGAAACCTATCCTACATTGCCACTGCATGTTCCTTGACCTCCCCATGCTGACCACCAGCGGTGCTTTTCTCCATCCTACATTGCCACTCACTGCCTATTCTAATTCAGACCCTCCGATTCACACCACCCCATGATGATTTTCTCACACCTACTAGTGAATGTAATGTAACACACACCCATACAATGCGCACAACCCCGTGATGTTTTTCTCACTCCTACTAGTGAATGTAATGTAACACACACCCATACAATGCGCACCACCCCGTGATGTTTTTCTCACTCCTACTACTGAATGTAATGGAACACACACCCATACAATGCGCACCACCCCGCGATGTTTTTCAGAAACCTATCCTCCATTGCCACTGCTTGTTCCCTGACCTCCCCATGCTGACCAGCCCGCGATGCTTTTCTCCATCCTACATTGCCACTCACTGCCTATCCTAATTCAGACACTGCGATTCACACAACCCCGTAATGTTTTTCTCACTCCTACTAGTGAATGTTATGTAACACACACCCTTACAATGCACACCACCCCGTGATGTTTTTCTCACTCCTACTAGTGAATGTAATGTAACACACACCCATACAATGCGCACCACCCCGCGATGTTTTTCAGAAACCTATCCTACATTGCCACTGCATGTTCCCTGACCTCCCCATGCTGACCACCCCGCGTTGCTTTTCTCCATCCTACATTGCCACTCACTGCCAATCCTAATTCAGACGCTCCGATTCACACCACCCCGTGATGTTTTTCTCACTCCTACTAATGAATGTAATGTAACACACACCCATACAATGCGCACCACCCCGTGATGTTTTTCTCACTCCTACTTGTGAATGTAATGTAACACACAACCATGCAATGCGCACCACCCCGCGATGTTGTTCAGAAACCTATCCTACATTGCCACTGCATGTTCACTGACCTCCCCATGCTGACCACCACGCGGTGCTTTTCTCCATCCTACATTGCCACTCACTGCCTATCCTAATTCAGACCCTCCGATTCACACCACCCCGTGATGTTTTTCTCACTCGTACTAGTGAATGTAATGTAACACACACCCATACAATGCGCACCACCCCGTGATGTTTTTCTCACTCCTACTAGTGAATGTAATGTAACACACACCCATACAATGCGCACCACCCCGCGATATTTTTCAGAAACCTATCCTACATTGCCACTGCATGTTCCCTGACCTCCCCATGCTGACCAACCTGCGGTGCTTTTCTCCATCCTACATTGCCACTCACTGCCTATCCTAATTCAGACCCTCCGATTCACACCACCCCGTGATGTTTTTCTCACTCCTGCTAGTGAATGTAATGTAACACACACCCATACAATGCGCACCACCCCGCGATGTTTTTCAGAAACCTATCCTACATCGCCACTGCATGTTCCCTGACCTCCCCATGCTGACCACCCCGCGGTGCTTTTCTCCATCCTACATTGCCACTCAATGCCTATCCTAATTCAGACCCTCCGATTCACACCACCCCGTGATGTTTTTGTCACTCCTACTAGTGAATGTAATATAACACACACCCATACAATGCGCACCACCCCGTGATGTTTTTCTCACTCCTACTAGTGAATGTAATGTAACACACACCCATACAATGCGCACCACCCCGTGATGTTTTTCAGAAACCTATCCTACATTGCCACTGCATGTTCCCTGACCTCCCCATGCTGACCACCCCACAGTGCTTTTCTCCATCCTACATTGCCACTCACTGCCTATTCTAATTCAGACCCTCCGATTCACACCACCCCGTGATGTTTTTCTCACACCTACTAGTGAATGTAATGTAACACACACCCATACAATGCGCACAACCCCGTGATGTTTTTCTCACTCCTACTAGTGAATGTAATGTAACACACACCCATACAAAGCGCACCACCCCGTGATGTTTTTCTCACTCCTACTACTGAATGTAATGGAACACACACCCATACAATGCGCACCACCCCGCGATGTTTTTCAGAAACCTATCCTCCATTGCCACTGCTTGTTCCCTGACCTCCCCATGCTGACCAGCCCGCGATGCTTTTCTCCATCCTACATTGCCACTCACTGCCTATCCTAATTCAGACCCTGCGATTCACACCACCCCGTGATGTTTTTCTCACTCCTACTTGTGAATGTAATGTAACACACACCCATACAATGCGCACCACCCCTTGATGTTTTTCTCACTCCTACTAGTGAATGTAATGTAACACACACCTATACAATGCGCACTACCCCGCGATATTTTTCAGAAACCTATCCTACATTGCCACTGCATGTTCCCTGACCTCCCCATGCTGACCACCCCGCGTTGCTTTTCTCCATCCTACATTGCAACTCACTGCCAATCCTAATTCAGACGCTCCGATTCACACCACCCCGTGATGTTTTTCTCACTCCTTCTAGTGAATGTAATGTAACACACACCCATGCAATGCGCACCACCCCGCGATGTTGTTCAGAAACCTATCCTACATTGCCACTGCATGTTCCCTGACCTCCCCATGCTGACCAGCACGTGGTGCTTTTCTCCATCCTACATTGCCACTTACTGCCTATCCTAATTCAGACCCTCTGATTCACACCACCCTGTGATGTTTTTCTCACTCCTACTAAAGAATGTAATGTAACACACACCCATACAATGCGCACCACCCTGTGATGTTTTTCAGAAACCTATCCTACATTGCCACTGCATGTTCCATGACCTCCCCATGCTGACCACCCCATGGTGCTTTTCTCCATCCTACATTGCCACTTACATACTATCCTAATTCAGAACCTCCGATTCACACCTCCCCGTGAGGTTTTTCTCACTCCTACTAGTGAATGTAATGTAACACAAACCCATACAATGCGCACCACCCTGCGATGTTTTTCAGAAACCTATCCTACTTTGCCATTGCATGTTCCCTGACCTCCCCATGCTGACCACCCCTCGGTGCTTTCTCCATCCTACATTGCCACTCAATGCCTATCCTAATTCAGACCCTCCGATTCACACCACCGCGTGATGTTTTTCTCCTACTAGTGAATGTAATGTAACACACACCCATACAATGCACACCACCCCGCGATGTTTTTCAGAAACCTATCCTACATTGCCACTTCATGTTCCCTGACCTCCCCATGCTGACCACCCCGCCGTGCTTTTCTCCATCATACATTGCCACTCACTGCCTATCCTAATCCAGACCCTCCGATTCACACCACCCCGTGATGTTTTTCTCACTCCAACTAGTGAATGTAATGTTACACACACCCATACAATGCGCACTACCCCGTGATGTTTTTCTCACTCCTACTAGTGAATGTAATGTAACACACACCCATACAATACGCACCACCCCGCGATGTTTTTCAGAAACCTGTCCTACATTGCCACTGCATGTTCCCTGACCTCCCCAAGCGGACCCTCCCGCGGTGCTCTTCTCCATCCTACATTGCCACTCACTGCCTATCCTAATTCAGACCTTCCGATTAACACCACCCCGTGATGTTTTTCTCACTCCTACTAGTGAATGTAATGTAACACACACCCATACAATGCGTACCACCCCAATATGTTTTTCAGAAACCTATCCTACATTGCCACTGCATGTTCCCTGACCTCCCCATGCTGACCACCCCGCGGTGCTTTTCTCCATCCTACATTGCCACTCAATGCCTATCCTAATTCAGACCCTCCGATTCACACCACCCCGTGATGTTTTTCTCACTCCTACTAGTGAATGTAATGTAACACACACCCATACAATGCGCACCACCCCGTGATGTTTTTCTCACTCCTACTAGTGAATGTAATGTAACACACACCCATACAATGCGCACCAGCCCGCGATGTTTTTTAGAAACCTATCCTACATTGCCACTGCATTTTCCCTGACCTCCCCGTGCTGACCACCCCGCGGTGCTTTTCTGCATCCTACATTGCCACTCACTGCCTATCCTAATTCAGACCCTCCGAACCACACCACCCAGTGATGTTTTTGTCACTATTACTAGTGAATGTAATGTAACACACAACAATACAATGCGCACCACCCCGTGATGTATTTCTCACTCCTACTAGTGAATGTAATGTAACACACACCCATACAATGCGCACCACCCCATGATGTTTTTCTCCTCCTACTAGTGACTGTAATGTAATACACACCCATACAATGCGCACCACCCCGCGATGTTTTTCAGAAACCTATCCTACATTGCCACTGCATGTTCCCTGACCTCCCCATGCTGACCACCCCGCGGTGCTTTTCTCCATCCTACATTGCCACGCACTGCCTATCCTAATTCAGACACTCCAATTCACACCACCCCGTGATGTTTTTCTCACTCCTACTAGTGAATGTAATGTAACACACACCCATACAATGCTCACCACACCGTGATGTTTTTCTCAATCCTACTAGTGAATCTAATGTAACAGACACCCATACAATGCGCACCACCCCGCGATGTTTTTCAGAAACCTATCCTACATTGCCACTGCATGTTCCCTGACCTCCCCATGCTGACCACCAGCGGTGCTTTTCTCCATCCTACATTGCCACTTACTGCCTATCCTAATTCAGACCCTCTGATTCACACCACCCTGTGATGTTTTTCTCACTCCTACTAAAGAATGTAATGTAACACACACCCATACAATGCGCACCATCCCGTGATGTTTTTCAGAAACCTATCCTACATTGCCACTGCATGTTCCATGACCTCCCCATGCTGACCACCCCATGGTGCTTTTCTCCATCCTACATTGCCACTTACATACTATCCTAATTCAGAACCTCCGATTCACATCTCCCCGTGAGGTTTTTCTCACTCCTACTAGTGAATGTAATGTAACACAAACCCATACAATGCGCACCACCCTGGGATGTTTTTCAGAAACCTATCCTACTTTGCCAGTGCATGTTCCCTGACCTCCCCATGCTGACGACCCCTCGGTGCTTTCTCCATCCTACATTGCCACTCAATGCCTATCCTAATTCAGACCCTTCGATTCACACCACCGCGTGATGTTTTTCTCCTACTAGTGAATGTAATGTAACACACACCCATACAATGCACACCACCCCGCGATGTTTTTCTCACTCCTACTAGTGAATGTAATGTAACACACACCCATACAATGCTCACCACACCGTGATGTTTTTCTCACTCCAACTAGTGAATGTAATGTAACACACACCCATACAATGCGCACTACCCCGTGATGTTTTTCTCACTCCTACTAGTGAATGTAATGTAACACACACCCATACAATGCGCACCACCCCGCGATGTTTTTCAGAAACCTATCCTACATTGCCACTGCATGTTCCCTGTCCTCCCAAAGCGGACCACCCCGCGGTGCTTTTCTCCATCCTACATTGCCACTCACTGCCTATCCTAATTCAGACCTTCCGATTAACACCACCCCGTGATGTTTTTCTCACTCTTACTAGTGAATGTAATGTAACACACACCCATACAATGCGCACCACCCCAAGATGTTTTTCAGAAACCTATCCTACATTGCCACTGCATGTTCCCTGACCTCCCCATGCTGACCACCCCGCGGTGCTTTTCTCCATCGTACATTGCCACTCAATGCCTATCCTAATTCAGACCCTCCGATTCACACCACCCCGTGATGTTTTTCTCATTCCTACTAGTGAATGTAATGTAACACACACCCATACAATGCGCACCACCCCGTGATGTTTTTCTCACTCCTACTAGTGAATGTAATGTAACACACACCCATACAATGCGCACCAGCCCGCGATGTTTTTTAGAAACCTATCCTACATTGCCACTGCATTTTCCCTGACCTCCCCGTGCTGACCACCCCGCGGTGCTTTTCTCCATCCTACATTGCCACTCACTGCCTATCCTACTTCAGACCCTCCGATTTACACCACCGCGTGATGTTTTTCTCACTCCTACTAGTGAATGTAATGTAACACACACCCATAAAATGCGCACCACCCCGCGATGTTTTTCAGAAACCTATCCTACATTGCCACTGCATGTTCCCTGACCTCCCCATGCTGACCACCCCGCGGTGCTTTTCTCCATCCTACATTGCCACTCACTGCCTATTCTAATTCAGACCTTCCATTTCACCCCACCCCGCGATGTGTTTCTCACTCCTACTAGTGAATGTAATGTAACACACACCCATACAATGCGCACCACCCCGCGATATTTTTCAGAAACCTATCCTACATTGCCACTGCATGTTCCCTGACCTCCCCAAGCTGACCACCCCGCGGTGCTTTTCTCCATCCTACATTGCCACTCACTGCCTATCCTAATTCAGACCCTCTGATTCACACCACCCCGTGATGTTTTTCTCGCTCCTACTAGTGAATGTAATGTAACACACACCCATACAATGCACACCACCCCGTGATGTTTTTCTCGCTCCTACTAGTGAATGTAATGTAACACACACCCATACAAAGCGCACCACCACGCGATGTTTTTCAGAAACGTATCCTACATTGCCACTGCATGTTCCCTGACCTCCCCATGCTTTCCACCCCGCGGTGCTTTTATCCATCCTACATTGCCACGCACTGCCTATCCTAATTCAGACACTCCAATTCACACCACCCCGTGATGTTTTTCTCACTCCTACTAGTGAATGTAATGTAACACACACCCATACAATGCTCACCACACCGTGATGTTTTTCTCAATCCTACTAGTGAATCTAATGTAACAGACACCCATACAATGCGCACCACCCCGCGATGTTTTTCAGAAACCTATCCTACATTGCCACTGAATGTTCCCTGACCTCCCCATGCTGACCACCAGCGGTGCTTTTCTCCATCCTACATTGCCACTTACTACCTATCCTAATTCAGACCCTCTGATTCACACCACCCTGTGATGTTTTTCTCACTCCTACTAAAGAATGTAATGTAACACACACCCATACAATGCGCACCATCCCGTGATGTTTTTCAGAAACCTATCCTACATTGCCTCTGCATGTTCCATGACATCCCCATGCTGACCACACCATGGTGCTTTTCTCCATCCTACATTGCCACTTACATACTATCCTAATTCAGAACCTCCGATTCATACCTCCCCGTGAGGTTTTTCTCACTCCTACTAGTAAATGTAATGTAACACAAACCCATACATTGCGCACCACCCTGGGATGTTTTTCAGAAACCTATCCTACTTTGCCAGTGCATGTTCCCTGACCTCCCCATGCTGACCACCCCTCGGTGCTTTCTCCATCCTACATTGCCACTCAATGCCTATCCTAATTCAGACCCTTCGATTCACACCACCGCGTGATGTTTTTCTCCTACTAGTGAATGTAATGTAACACACACCCATACAATGCACACCACCCCGCGATGTTTTTCAGAAACCTATCCTACATTGCCACTTCATGTTCCCTGACCTCCCCATGCTGACCACCCCGCGGTGCTTTTCTCCATCGTACATTGCCACTCACTGCCTATCCTAATTCAGACCCTCCGATTCACACCACCCCGTGATGTTTTTCTCACTCCAACTAGTGAATGTAATGTAACACACACCCATACAATGCGCACTACCCCGTGATGTTTTTCTCACTCCTACTAGTGAATGTAATGTAACACACACCCATACAATGCGCACCACCCCGCGATGTTTTTCAGAAACCTATCCTACATTGCCACTGCATGTTCCCTGACCTCCCAAAGCGGACCACCCCGCGGTGCTTTTCTCCATCCTACATTGCCACTCACTGCCTATCCTAATTCAGACCTTCCGATTAACACCACCCCGTGATGTTTTTCTCACTCTTACTAGTGAATGTAATGTAACACACACCCATACAATGCGCACCACCCCAAGATGTTTTTCAGAAACCTATCCTACATTGCCACTGCATGTTCCCTGACCTCCCCATGCTGACCACCCCGCGGTGCTTTTCTCCATCCTACATTGCCACTCAATGCCTATCCTAATTCAGACCCTCCGATTCACACCACCCCGTGATGTTTTTCTCATTCCTACTAGTGAATGTAATGTAACACACACCCATACAATGCGCACCACCCCGTGATGTTTTTCTCACTCCTACTAGTGAATGTAATGTAACACACACCCATACAATGCGCACCAGCCCGCGATGTTTTTTAGAAACCTATCCTACATTGCCACTGCATTTTCCCTGACCTCCCCGTGCTGACCACCCCGCGGTGCTTTTCTCCATCCTACATTGCCACTCACTGCCTATTCTAATTCAGACCTTCCATTTCACCCCACCCCGCGATGTGTTTCTCACTCCTACTAGTGAATGTAATGTAACACACACCCATACAATGCGCACCACCCCGCGATATTTTTCAGAAACCTATCCTACATTGCCACTGCATGTTCCCTGACCTCCCCAAGCTGACCACCCCGCGGTGCTTTTCTCCATCCTACATTGCCACTCACTGCCTATCCTAATTCAGACCCTCTGATTCACACCACCCCGTGATGTTTTTCTCGCTCCTACTAGTGAATGTAATGTAACACACACCCATACAATGCGCACCACCCCGCAATGTTTTTCAGAAACCTATCCTACATTGCCACTGCATGTTCCCTGACCTCCCCAAGCTGACCGCCCCGCGGTGCTTTTCTCCATCCTACATTGCCACTCACTGCCTATCCTAATTCAGACCCTCTGATTCACACCACCCCGTGATGTTTTTCTCACTCCTACTAGTGAATGTAATGTAACACACACCTATAAAATGCGCACCACCCCGTGATGTTTTTCTCACTCCTACTAGTGAATGTAATGTAACACACACCAATACAATGAGCACCACCCCGCGATGTTTTTCAGAAACCTACCCTACATTGCCACTGCATGTTCCCTGACCTCCCCATGCTGACCACCACGCGGTGCTTTTCTCCAACCTACATTGCCACTCACTGCCTATCCTAATTCAGACCCTCCGAACCACACCACCCGGTGATGTTTTTCTCACTATTACTAGTGAATGTAATGTAACACACAACAATACATTGCGCACCACCCCGTGATGTATTTCTCACTCCTACTAGTGAATGTAATGTAACACACACCCATACAATGCGCAGCACCCCGTGATGTTTTTCTCCTCCTAATAGTGACTGTAATGTAATACACACCCATACAATGCGCACCACCCCGCGATGTTTTTCAGAAACCTATCCTACATTGCCATTGCATGTTCCTTGACCTCCCCATGCTGACCACCAGCGGTGCTTTTCTCCATCCTACATTGCCACTCACTGCCTATCGTAATTCAGACTCTCCGATTCACACCACCCCGTGATGTTTTTCTCACTCCTACTAGTGAATGTAATGTAACACACAGCAATACAATGTGCACCACCCCGTGATGTATTTCTCACTCCTACTAGTGAATGTAATGTAACACACACCCATACAATGCGCACCACCCCGTGATGTTTTTCTCCTCCTACTAGTGACTGTAATGTAATACACACCCATACAATGCGCACCACCCCGCGATGTTTTTCAGAAACCTATCCTACATTGCCACTGCATGTTCCCTGACCTCCCCATGCTGACCACCCCGCAGTGCTTTTCTCCATCCTACATTTACACTCACTGCCTATCCTAATTCAGACACTCCGATTCACACCACCCCGTGATGTTTTTCTCACTCCTACTAGTGAATGTAATGTAACACACACCCATACAATGCGCACCACCCCGTGATGTTTTTCTCACTCCTACTAGTGAATGTAATGTAACACACACCCATACAATGCGCACCACCCCGCGATGTTTTTCAGAAACCTATCCTACATTGCCACTGCATGTTCCCTGACCCCCCCATGCTGACAACCCCACAGTGCTTTTCTCCATCCTACATTGCCACTCACTGCCTATTCTAATTCAGACCCTCCGATTCACACCACCCCGTGATGTTTTTCTCACACCTACTAGTGAATGTAATGTAACACACACCCATACAATGCGCACAACCCCGTGATGTTTTTCTCACTCCTACTAGTGAATGTAATGTAACACACACCCATACAATGCGCACCACCCCGTGATGTTTTTCTCACTCCTACTAGTGAATGTAATGGTACACACACCCATACAATGCGCACCACCCCGCGATGTTTTTCAGAAACCTATCCTACATTGCCACTGCATGTTCCCTGACCTCCCCATGCTGACCACCCCGCGTTGCTTTTCTCCATCCTACATTGCCACTCACTGCCAATCCTAATTCAGACGCTCCGATTCACACCACCCGGTGATGTTTTTCTCACTCCTACTAATGAATGTAATGTAACACACACCCATACAATGCGCACCACCCCGTGATGTTTTTCTCACTCCTACTTGTGAATGTAATGTAACACACAACCATGCAATGCGCACCACCCCGCGATGTTGTTCAGAAACCTATCCTACATTGCCACTGCATGTTCCCTGACCTCCCCATGCTGACCACCACGCGGTGCTTTTCTCCATCCTACATTGCCACTTACTGCCTATCCTAATTCAGACCCTCCGATTCACACCACCCTGTGATGTTTTTCTCACTCCTACTAAAGAATGTAATGTAACACACACCCATACAATGCGCACCACCCCGTGATGTTTTTCCGAAACCTATCCTACATTGCCACTGCATGTTCCCTGACCTCCCCATGCTGACCACCACGCGGTGCTTTTCTCCAACCTACATTGCCACTCACTGCCTATCCTAATTCAGACCCTCCGAACCACACCACCCCGTGATGATTTTCTCACTATTACTAGTGAATGTAATGTAACACACAACAATACAATGCGCACCACCCCGTGATGTATTTCTCACTCCTACTAGTGAATGTAATGTAACACACACCCATACAATGCGCAGCACCCCGTGATGTTTTTCTCCTCCTAATAGTGACTGTAATGTAATACACACCCATACAATGCGCACCACCCCGCGATGTTTTTCAGAAACCTATCCTACATTGCCACTGCATGTTCCTTGACCTCCCCATGCTGACCACCAGCGGTGCTTTTCTCCATCCTACATTGCCACTCACTGCCTATCCTAATTCAGACCCTCCGATTCACACCACCCTGTGATGTTTTTCTCACTCCTACTAAAGAATGTAATGTAACACACACCGATACAATGCGCACCACCCCGTGATGTTTTTCCGAAACCTATCCTACATTGCCACTGCCTGTTCCCTGACCTCCCCATGCTGACCATCCCACGGTTCTTTTCTCCATCCTACATTGCCACTTACTGCCTATCCTAATACAGACCCTCCGATTCACACCTCCCCGTGAGGTTTTCTCACTCCTACTAGTGAATGTAATGTAACACACACCCATACAATGCGCACCACCCTGCGATGTTTTTCAGAAACCTATCCTACATTGCCACTGCATTTTCCTTGACCTCCCCATGCTGACCACCCCGCGGTGCTTTTCTCCATCCTACATTGCCACTCACTGCCTATCCTAATTCAGACCCTCCGATTCACACCACCCCGTAATGTTTTTCTCACTCCTACTAGTGAATGTAATGTAACACACACCCATACAATGCGCACCACCCCGTGATGTTTTTCTCACTCCTACTAGTGAATGTAATGTAACACACACCCATACAATGCGCACCACCCCGCGATATTTTTCAGAAACCTATCCTACATTGCCACTGCATGTTCCCTGACCTCCCCATGCTGACCACCCTGCGGTGCTTTTCTCCATCCTACATTGCCACTCACTGCCTATCCTAATTCAGACCCTCCGATTCACACCACCCCGTGATGTTTTTCTCACTCCTACTAGTGAATGTAATGTAACACACACCCATACAATGCGCACCACCCCGCGATGTTTTTCAGAAACCTATCCTACATTGCCACTGCATGTTCCCTGACCTCCCCATGCTGACCACCCTGCGGTGCTTTTCTCCATCCTACATTGCCACTCAATGCCTATCCTAATTCAGACCCTCCGATTCACACCACCCCGTGATGTTTTTGTCACTCCTACTAGTGAATGTAATGTAACACACACCCATACAATGCGCACCACCCCGTGATGTTTTTCTCACTCCTACTAGTGAATGTAATGTAACACACACCCATACAATGCGCACCACCCCGTGATGTTTTTCAGAAACCTATCCTACATTGCCAATGCATGTTCCCTGACCTCCCCATGCTGACCACCCCACAGTGCTTTTCTCCATCCTACATTGCCACTCACTGCCTATTCTAATTCAGACCCTCCGATTCACACCACCCCGTGATGTTTTTCTCACACCTACTAGTGAATGTAATGTAACACACACCCATACAATGCGCACAACCCCGTGATGTTTTTCTCACTCCTACTAGTGAATGTAATGTAACACACACCCATACAATGCGCACCACCCCGTGATGTTTTTCTCACTCCTACTAGTGAATGTAATGTAACACACACCCATACAATGCGCACCACCCCGCGATGTTTTTCAGAAACCTATCCTACATTGCCACTGCATGTTCCCTGACCTCCCCATGCTGACCACCCCGCGTTGCTTTTCTCCATCCTACATTGCCACTCACTGCCAATCCTAATTCAGATGCTCCGATTCACACCACCCCGTGATGTTTTTCTCACTCCTACTAATGAATGTAATGTAACACACACCCATACAATGCGCACCACCCCGTGATGTTTTTCTCACTCCTACTTGTGAATGTAATGTAACACACAACCATGCAATGCGCACCACCCCGCGATGTTGTTCAGAAACCTATCCTACATTGCCACTGCATGTTCCCTGACCTCCCCATGCTGACCACCACGCGGTGCTTTTCTCCATCCTACATTGCCACTTACTGCCTATCCTAATTCAGACCCTCCGATTCACACCACCCTGTGATGTTTTTCTCACTCCTACTAAAGAATGTAATGTAACACACACCCATACAATGCGCACCACCCCGTGATGTTTTTCCGAAACCTATCCTACATTGCCACTGCATGTTCCCTGACCTCCCCATGCTGACCATCCCACGGTTCTTTTCTCCATCCTACATTGCCACTTACTGCCTATCCTAATACAAACCCTCCGATTAACACCTCCCCGTGAGGTTTTCTCACTCCTACTAGTGAATGTAATGTAACACACACCCATACAATGCGCACCACCCTGCGATGTTTTTCAGAAACCTATCCTACATTGCCACTGCATGTTCCTTGACCTCCCCATGCTGACCACCCCGCGGTGCTTTTCTCCATCCTACATTGCCACTCACTGCCTATCCTAATTCAGACCCTCCGATTCACACCACCCCGTGATGTTTTGCTCACTCCTACTAGTGAATGTAATGTAACACACACCCATACAATGCGCACCACCCCGTGATGTTTTTCTCACTCCTACTAGTGAATGTAATGTAACACACACTCATACAATGCGCACCACCCCGTGATGTTTTTCAGAAACCTATCCTACATTGCCACTGCATGTTCCCTGACCTCCCCATGCTGACCACCCCGCGGTGCTTTTCTCCATCCTATATTGCCAGTCATTGACTATTCTAATCCAGACACTCCGATTCACACCACCCCGTGATGTTTTTCTAACTCCTCCTAGTGAATGTAATGTAACACACACCCATACAATGCGCACCACCCCGTGATGTTTTTCTCACTCCTACTAGTGAATGTAATGGAACACACACCCATACAATGCGCACTACCCCGCGATGTTTTTCAGAAACCTATCCTACATTGCCACTGCATGTTCCCTGACCTCCCCAAGCTGACCACTCCGCGGTGCTTTTCTCCATCCTACATTGCCACTCACTGCCTATCCTAATTCAGACCCTCCGATTCACACCACCCCGTGATGTTTTTCTCACTCCTACTAGTGAATGTAATGTAACACACACCCATACAATGCGCACCACCCGGCGATGTTTTTCAGAAACCTATCCTAAATTGCCTCTGCATGTTCCATGACCTCCCCATGCTGACCACCCCGCGGTGCTTTTCTCCATCCTACATTGCCACTCACTGCCTATCCTAATTCAGACCTTCCAATTCACACCACCCCGTGATGTTTTTCTCACTCCTACTAGTGAATGTAATGTAACACACACCCATACAATGCGCACCACCCCGCGATGTTTTTCAGAAACCTATCCTACATTGCCACTGCATGTTCCCTGACCTCCCCATGCTGACCACCCCGCGGTGCTTTTCTCCATCCTACATTGCCACTCAATGCCTATCCTAATTCAGACCCTCCGATTCACACCACCCCGTGATGTTTTTGTCACTCCTACTAGTGAATGTAATGTAACACACACCCATACAATGCGCACCACCCCGTGATGTTTTTCTCACTCCTACTAGTGAATGTAATGTAACACACACCCATACAATGCGCACCACCCCGTGATGTTTTTCAGAAACCTATCCTACATTGCCACTGCATGTTCCCTGACCTCCCCATGCTGACCACCCCACAGTGCTTTTCTCCATCCTACATTGCCACTCACTGCCTATTCTAATTCAGACCCTCCGATTCACACCACCCCGTGATGTTTTTCTCACACCTACTAGTGAATGTAATATAACACACACCCATACAATGCGCACAACCCCGTGATGTTTTTCTCACTCCTACTATTGAATGTAATGTAACACACACCCATACAATGCGCACCACCCCGTGATGTTTTTCTCACTCCTACTACTGAATGTAATGGAACACACACCCATACAATGCGCACCACCCCGCGATGTTTTTCAGAAACCTATCCTCCATTGCCACTGCTTGTTCCCTGACCTCCCCATGCTGACCAGCCCGCGATGCTTTTCTCCATCCTACATTGCCACTCACTGCCTATCCTAATTCAGACACTGCGATTCACACAACCCCGTAATGTTTTTCTCACTCCTACTAGTGAATGTTATGTAACACACACCCTTACAATGCACACCACCCCGTGATGTTTTTCTCACTCCTACTAGTGAATGTAATGTAACACACACCCATACAATGCGCACCACCCCGCGATGTTTTTCAGAAACCTATCCTACATTGCCACTGCATGTTCCCTGACCTCCCCATGCTGACCACCCCGCGTTGCTTTTCTCCATCCTACATTGCCACTCACTGCCAATCCTAATTCAGATGCTCCGATTCACACCACCCCGTGATGTTTTTCTCACTCCTACTAATGAATGTAATGTAACACACACCCATACAATGCGCACCACCCCGTGATGTTTTTCTCACTCCTACTTGTGAATGTAATGTAACACACAACCATGCAATGCGCACCACCCCGCGATGTTGTTCAGAAACCTATCCTACATTGCCACTGCATGTTCCCTGACCTCCCCATGCTGACCACCACGCGGTGCTTTTCTCCATCCTACATTGCCACTTACTGCCTATCCTAATTCAGACCCTCCGATTCACACCACCCTGTGATGTTTTTCTCACTCCTACTAAAGAATGTAATGTAACACACACCCATACAATGCGCACCACCCCGTGATGTTTTTCCGAAACCTATCCTACATTGCCACTGCATGTTCCCTGACCTCCCCATGCTGACCATCCCACGGTTCTTTTCTCCATCCTACATTGCCACTTACTGCCTATCCTAATACAAACCCTCCGATTAACACCTCCCCGTGAGGTTTTCTCACTCCTACTAGTGAATGTAATGTAACACACACCCATACAATGCGCACCACCCTGCGATGTTTTTCAGAAACCTATCCTACATTGCCACTGCATTTTCCTTGACCTCCCCATGCTGACCACCCCGCGGTGCTTTGCTCCATCCTACATTGCCACTCACTGCCTATCCTAATTCAGACCCTCCGATTCACACCACCCCGTGATGTTTTTCTCACTCCTACTAGTGAATGTAATGTAACACACACCCATACAATGCGCACCACCCCGTGATGTTTTTCTCACTCCTACTAGTGAATGTAATGTAACACACACCCATACAATGCTCACCACCCCGCGATATTTTTCAGAAACCTATCCTACATTGCGACTGCATGTTCCCTGACCTCCCCATGCTGACCACCCAGCGGTGCTTTTCTCCATCCTACATTGCCACTCACTGCCTATCCTAATTCAGACCCTGCGATTCACACCACCCCGTGATGTTTTTCTCACTCCTACTAGTGAATGTAATGTAACACACCCATACAATGCGCACCACCATGCGATGTTTTTCAGAAACCTATCCTACATTGCCACTGCATGTTCCCTGACCTCCCCATGCTGACCACCCCGCGGTGCTTTTCTCCATCCTACATTGCCACTCAATGCCTATCCTAATTCAGACCCTCCGATTCACACCACCCCGTGATGTTTTTGTCACTCCTACTAGTGAATGTAATGTAACACACACCCATACAATGCGCACCACCCCGTGATGTTTTTCTCACTCCTACTAGTGAATGTAATGTAACACACACCCATACAATGCGCACCACCCCGTGATGTTTTTCAGAAACCTATCCTACATTGCCACTGCATGTTCCCTGACCTCCCCATGCTGACCACCCCACAGTGCTTTTCTCCATCCTACATTGCCAATCACTGCCTATTCTAATTCAGACCCTCCGATTCACACCACCCCGTGATGTTTTTCTCACACCTACTAGTGAATGTAATGTAACACACACCCATACAATGCGCACAACCCCGTGATGTTTTTCTCACTCCTACTAGTGAATGTAATGTAACACACACCCATACAATGCGCAGCACCCCGTGATGTTTTTCTCACTCCTACTACTGAATGTAATGGAACACACACCCATACAATGCGCACCACCCCGCGATGTTTTTCAGAAACCTATCCTCCATTGCCACTGCTTGTTCCCTGACCTCCCCATGCTGACCAGCCCGCGATGCTTTTCTCCATCCTACATTGCCACTCACTGCCTATCCTAATTCAGACACTGCGATTCACACAACCCCGTAATGTTTTTCTCACTCCTACTAGTGAATGTTATGTAACACACACCCTTACAATGCACACCACACCGTGATGTTTTTCTCACTCCTACTAGTGAATGTAATGTAACACACACCCATACAATGCGCACCACCCCGCGATGTTTTTCAGAAACCTATCCTACATTGCCACTGCATGTTCCCTGACCTCCCCATGCTGACCACCCCGCGTTGCTTTTCTCCATCCTACATTGCCACTCACTGCCAATCCTAATTCAGACGCTCCGATTCACACCACCCCGTGATGTTTTTCTCACTCCTACTAATGAATGTAATGTAACACACACCCATACAATGCGCACCACCCCGTGATGTTTTTCTCACTCCTTCTTGTGAATGTAATGTAACACACAACCATGCAATGCGCACCACCCCGCGATGTTGTTCAGAAACCTATCCTACATTGCCACTGCATGTTCCCTGACCTCCCCATGCTGACCACCACGCGGTGCTTTTCTCCATCCTACATTGCCACTTACTGCCTATCCTAATTCAGACCCTCCGATTCACACCACCCTGTGATGTTTTTCTCACTCCTACTAAAGAATGTAATGTAACACACACCCATACAATGCGCACCACCCCGTGATGTTTTTCCGAAACCTATCCTACATTGCCACTGCATGTTCCCTGACCTCCCCATGCTGACCATCCCACGGTTCTTTTCTCCATCCTACATTGCCACTTACTGCCTATCCTAATACAGACCCTCCGATTCACACCTCCCCGTGAGGTTTTTCTCACTCCTACTAGTGAATGTAATGTAACACACACCCATACAATGCGCACCACCCTGCGATGTTTATCAGAAACCTATCCTACATTGCCACTGCATGTTCCTTGACCTCCCCATGCTGACCACCCCGCGGTGCTTTTCTCCATCCTACATTGCCACTCACTGCCTATCCTAATTCAGACCCTCCGATTCACACCACCCCGTGATGTTTTGCTCACTCCTACTAGTGAATGTAATGTAACACACACCCATACAATGCGCACCACCCCGTGATGTTGTTCTCACTCCTACTAGTGAATGTAATGTAACACACACCCATACAATGCGCACCACCCCGCGATATTTTTCATAAACCTATCCTACATTGCCACTGCATGTTCCCTGACCTCCCCATGCTGACCACCCTGCGGTGCTTTTCTCCATCCTACATTGCCACTCACTGCCTATGCTAATTCAGACCCTCCGATTCACACCACCCCGTGATGTTTTTCTCACTCCTACTAGTGAATGTAATGTAACACACACCCATACAATGCGCACCACCCCGCGATGTTTTTCAGAAACCTATCCTACATTGCCACTGCATGTTCCCTTACCTCCCCATGCTGACCACCCCACGGTGCTTTTCTCCATCCTATATTGCCACTCAATGCCTATCCTAATTCAGACCCTCCGATTCACACCACCCCGTGATGTTTTTGTCACTCCTACTAGTGAATGTAATGTAACACACACCCATACAATGCGCACCACCCCGTGATGTTTTTGTCACTCCTACTAGTGAATGTAATGTAACACACACCCATACAATGCGCACCACCCCGCGATGTTTTTCAGAAACCTATCCTACATTGCCACGGCATGTTCCCTGACCTCCCCATGCTGACCACCCCGCGGTGCTTTTCTCCATCCTATA
Source organism: Cavia porcellus (assembly GCF_034190915.1). Classification (NCBI taxonomy): domain Eukaryota; kingdom Metazoa; phylum Chordata; class Mammalia; order Rodentia; family Caviidae; genus Cavia; species Cavia porcellus. The sequence goes on from NW_026947491.1 coordinate 699,071, forward strand.
TTGCCACTCATTGACTATCCTAATCCAGACACTCCGATTCACACCACCCCGTGATGTTTTTCTAACTCCTCCTAGTGAATGTAATGTAACACACACCCATACAATGCGCACCACCCCGTGATGTTTTTCTCACTCCTACTAGTGAATGTAATGGAACACACACCCATACAATGCGCACTACCCCGCGATGTTTTTCAGAAACCTATCCTACATTGCCACTGCATGTTCCCTGACCTCCGCAAGCTGACCACTCCGCGGTGCTTTTCTCCATCCTACATTGCCACTCACTGCCTATCCTAATACAGACCCTCCGATTCACACCACCCCGTGATGTTTTTCTCACTCCTACTAGTGAATGTAATGTAACACACACCCATACAATGCGCACCACCCGGCGATGTTTTTCAGAAACCTATCCTACATTGCCTCTGCATGTTCCATGACCTCCCCATGCTGACCACCCCGCGGTGCTTTTCTCCATCCTACATTGCCACTCACTGCCTATCCTAATTCAGACCTTCCAATTCACACCACCCCGTGATGTTTTTCTCACTCCTACTAGTGAATGTAATGTAACACACACCCATGCAATGCGCACCACCCCGTGATGTTTTTCTCACTCCTACTAGTGAATGTAACGTAACACAAACCCATACAATGCGCACCACCCCGCGATGTTTTTCAGAAACCTATCCTACATTGCCACTGCATGTTCCCAGACCTCCCCATGCTGACCACCACGCGGTGCTTTTCTCCATCCTACATTGCCACTCACTGCCTATCCTAATACAGATCCTCCGAATCACACCACCCCGTGATGTTTTTCTCACTCCTACTAGTGAATGTAATGTAACACACACCCATAAAATACGCACCACCCCGTGATGTTTTTCTCAATCCTACTAGTGAATGTAATGTAACACACACCCATACAATGCGCACCACCCCGCGATGTTTTTCTCACTCCCACTAGTGAATGTAATGTAACAAACACCCATACAATGCTCACCACCCCGTGATGTTTTTCAGAAACCTATCCTACATTGCCACTGCATGTTCCCAGATCTCCCCATGCTGACCACCCTGCGGTGCTTTTCTCCATCTTACATTGCCACTCACTGCCTATCCTAATTCAGACCCTTCGATTCACACCACCCCGTGATGTTTTTCTCACTCCCACTAGTGAATGTAATGTAACAAACACCCATACAATGCGCACCACCCCGTGATGTTTTTCAGAAACCTATCCTACATTGCCACTGCATGTTCCATGACCTCCCCATGCTGACGACCCCGCGGTGCTTTTCTCCATCCTACATTGCCACTCACTGCCTATCCTAATTCAGACCTTCCAATTCACACCACCCCGTGATGTTTTTCTCACTCCTACTAGTGAATGTAATGTAACACACACCCATGCAATGCGCACCACCCCGTGATGTTTTTCTCACTCCTACTAGTGAATGTAATGTAACAAACACCCATAAAATGCGCACCACTGCGCGATGTTTTTCAGAAACCTATCCTACTTTGCCACTGCATGTTCCCTGACCTCCCCATGCTGACCACCACGCGGTGCTTTTCTCCATCCTACATTGCCACTAACTGCCTATCCTAATTCAGACCCTCCGAATCACACCACCCCTTGATGGTTTTCTCACTCCTACTAGTGAATGTAATGTAACACACACCCATGCAATGCGCACCACCCCGTGATGTTTTTCTCAATCCTACTAATGAATGTAATGTAACACACATCCATACAATGCGCACCACCCCGCGATGTTTTTCTCACTCCCACTAGTGAATGTAATGTAACAAACACCCATACAATGCGCACCACCCCGCGATGTTTTTCAGAAACGTATCCTACATTGCCACTGCGTGTTCCCTGATCTCCCCATGCTGACCACCCTGCGGTGCTTTTCTCCATCCTACATTGCCACTCACTGCCTATCCTAATTCAGACCCTCCGATTCACACCAACCCGTGATGTTTTTCTCACTCCTACTAGTGAATGTAATGTAACACACACCCATACAATGCGCACCACCCCACGATGTTTTTCAGAAACCTGTCCTACATTGCAACTGCATGTTCCCTGTCCTCCCCATGCTGACCACCCCGCAGTGCTTTTCTCCATCCTACATTGCCACTCACTGCCTATCCTAATTCAGACCCTCCGATTCACACCACCCCGTGATGTTTTTCTCACTCCTACTAGTGAATGTAATGTAACACACACCCATACAATGCGCACCACCCCGCGATGTTTTTCAGAAACCTATCCTACATTGCCACTGCATGTTCCCTGACGTCCACATGCTGACCAACCCGCGGTGCTTTTCTCCATCCTACATTGCCACTCACTGCCTATCCTAATTCAGACCCTCCGATTCACACAACCCCGTGATGTTTTTCTCACTCCTACTAGTGAATGTAATGTAACACACACCCATACAATGCGCACCACCCCGTGATGTTTTTCTCACTCCTACCTGTGAATATAATGTAACACACACCCATACAATGCGCACCACCCCGCGATGTTTTTCAGGAACCTATCCTACATTGCCACTGCATGTTTCCTGACTTCCCCATGCTGACCACCCCGCGGTGATTTTCTCCATCCTACATTGCCACTCACTGCTTATTCTAATTCAGACCCTCCGATTCACACCACCCCGTGATGTTTTTCTCACTCCTACTAGTGAATGTAATGTAACACACACCCATACAATGCGCACCACCCCGTGATGTTTTTCTCACTCCTACTAGTGAATGTAATGTAACACACACCCATACAATGCGCACCACCCCGCAATGTTTTTCAGAAACCTATCCTCCATTGCCACTGCTTGTTCCCTGACCTCCCCATGCTGACTAGCCCGCGATGCTTTTCTCCATCCTACATTGCCACTCACTGCCTATCCTAATATAGACCCTGCGATTCACACCACCCCGTAATGTTTTTCTCACTCCTACTAGTGAATGTAATGTAACACACACCCATACAATGCGCACCACCCCGTGATGTTTTTCTCACTCCTACTAGTGAATGTATTGTAACACACACCCATACAATGCGCACCACCCCGCGATGTTTTTCAGAAACCTATCCTACATTGCCACTGCATGTTCCCTGACCTCACCCTGCTGACCACCCCGCGTTGCTTTTCTCCATCCTACATTGCCACTCACTGCCAATCCTAATTCAGACGCTCCGATTCACACCACCCCGTGATGTTTTTCTCACTCCTACTAGTGAATGTAATGTAACACACACCCATACAATGCGCACCACCCCGTGATGTTTTTCTCACTCCTACTAGTGAATGTAATGTAACCCACATGCATGCAATGCGCACCACACCGCGATGTTGTTCAGAAACCTATCCTACATTGCCACTGCATGTTCCCTGACCTCACCATGCTGACCACCACGCGGTGCTTTTCTCCATCCTACATTGCAACTTACTGCCTATCCTAATTCAGACCCTCCGATTCACACCACCCTGTGATGTTTTTCTCACTTCTACTAAAGAATGTAATGTAACACACACCCATACAATGCCCACCACACCGTGATGTTTTTCAGAAACCTATCCTACATTGCCACTGCATGTTCACTGACCTCCCCATGCTGACCACCCCACGGTGCTTTTCTCCAACCTACATTGCCACTTACTGCCTATCCTAATTGAGACCCTCCGATTCACACCTCCCCGTGAGGTTTTTCTCACTCCTACTAGTGAATGTAATGTAACACACACCCATAAAATGCGCACCACCCTGCGATGTTTTTCAGAAACCTATCCTACATTGCCACTGCATGTTCCCTGACCTCCCCATGCTGACCACCCCGCAGTGCTTTTCTCCATCCTACATTGCCACTCACTGCCTATCCTAATTCAGACCCTCTGATTCACACCACCCCGTGATGTTTTTCTCACTCCTACTAGTGAATGTAATGTAACACACACCCATACAATGCGCACCACCCCGTGATGTATTTCTCACTCCTACTAGTGAATGCAATGTAACACACACCCATACAATGCGCACCACCCCGCGATGTTTTTCAGAAACCTATCCTACATTGCCACTGCATGTTCCCAGACCTCACCATGCTGACCATCCCGCGGTGCTTTTCTCCATCCTACATTGCCACTCACTGCCTATCCTAATTCAGACCCTCCGATTAACACCACCCCGTGATGTTTTTCTCACTCCTACTAGTGAATGTAATGTAACACACACCCATACAATGCGCACCACCCCGCGATATTTTTCAGAAACCTATCCTACATTGCCACTGCATGTTCCCTGACCTCCCCATGCTGACCACCCTGCGGTGCTTTTCTCCATCCTACATTGCCACTCACTGCCTATCCTAATTCAGACCCTCCGATTCACACCACCCCGTGATGTTTTTCTCACTCCTACTAGTGAATGTAATGTAACACACACCCATACAATGCGCACCACCCCGCGATGTTTTTCAGAAACCTATCCTACATTGCCACTGCATGTTCCCTGACCTCCCCATGCTGACCACCCAACGGTGCTTTTCTCCATCCTACATTGCCACTCAATGCCTATCCTAATTCAGACCCTCCGATTCACACCACCCCGTGATGTTTTTGTCACTCCTACTAGTGAATGTAATGTAACACACACCCATACAATGCGCACCACCCCGTGATGTTTTTGTCACTCCTACTAGTGAATGTAATGTAACACACACCCATACAATGCGCACCACCCCGTGATGTTTTTCAGAAACCTATCCTACATTGCCACTGCATGTCCCCTGACCTCCCCATACTGACCACCCCGCGGTGCTTTTCTCCATCCTATATTGCCACACATTGACTATCCTAATCCAGACACTCCGATTCACACCACCCCGTGATGTTTTTCTAACTCCTCCTAGTGAATGTAATGTAACACACACCCATACAATGCGCACCACCCTGTGATGTTTTTCTCACTCCTACTAGTGAATGTAATGGAACACACACCCATACAATGCGCACTACCCCGCGATGTTTTTCAGAAACCTATCCTACATTGCCACTGCATGTTCCCTGACCTCCCCAAGCTGACCACTCCGCGGTGCTTTTCTCCATCCTACATTGCCACTCACTGCCTATCCTAATTCAGACCCTCCGATTCACACCACCCCGTGATGTTTTTCTCACTCCTACTAGTGAATGTAATGTAACACACACCCATACAATGCGCACCACCCGGCGATGTTTTTCAGAAACCTATCCTACATTGCCTCTGCATGTTCCATGACCTCCCCATGCTGACCACCCCGCGGTGCTTTTCTCCATCCTACATTGCCACTCACTGCCTATCCTAATTCAGACCTTCCAATTCACACCACCCCGTGATGTTTTTCTCACTCCTACTAGTGAAGGTAATGTAACACACACCCATACAATGCGCACCACCCCGTGATGATTTTCTCACTCTTACTAGTGAATGTAATGTAACACACACCCATAAAATGCGCACCACTCCGCGATGTTTTTCAGAAACCTATCCTACTTTGCCACTGCATGTTCCCTGACCTCCCCATGCTGACCACCACGCGGTGCTTTTCTCCATCCTACATTGCCACTCACTGCCTATCCTAATACAGATCCTCCGAATCACACCACCCCGTGATGTTTTTCTCACTCCTACTAGTGAATGTAATGTAACACACACTCATAAAATGCGCACCACCCCGTGATGTTTTTCTCAATCCTACTAGTGAATGTAATGTAACACACACCCATACAATGCGCACCACCCCGCGATGTTTTTCTCACTCCCACTAGTGAATGTAATGTAACAAACACCCATACAATGCTCACCACCCCGTGATGTTTTTCAGAAACCTATCCTACATTGCCACTGCATGTTCCCTGATCTCCCCATGTTGACCACCCTGCGGTGCTTTTCTCCATCTTACATTGCCACTCACTGCCCATCCTAATTCAGACCCTTCGATTCACACCACCCCGTGATGTTTTTCTCACTCCCACTAGTGAATGTAATGTAACAAACACCCATACAATGCGCACCACCCCGTGATGTTTTTCAGAAACCTATCCTACATTGCCACTGCATGTTCCATGACCTCCCCATGCTGACGACCCCGCGGTGCTTTTCTCCATCCTACATTGCCACTCACTGCCTATCCTAATTCAGACCTTCCAATTCACACCACCCCGTGATGTTTTTCTCACTCCTACTAGTGAATGTAATGTAACACACACCCATGCCATGCGCACCACCCCGTGATGTTTTTCTCACTCCTACTAGTGAATGTAATGTAACACACACCCATAAAATGCGCACCACTGCGCGATGTTTTTCAGAAACCTATCCTACTTTGCCACTGCATGTTCTCTGACCTCCCCATGCTGACCACCACGCGGTGCTTTTCTCCATCCTACATTGCCACTAACTGCCTATCCTAATTCAGACCCTCCGAATCACACCACCCCGTGATGGTTTTCTCACTCCTACTAGTGAATGTAATGTAACACACACCCATGCAATGCGCACCACCCCGTGATGTTTTTCTCAATCCTACTAGTGAATGTAATGTAACACACACCCATACAATGCGCACCACCCCGCGATGTTTTTCTCACTCCCACTAGTGAATGTAATGTAACAAACACCCATACAATGCGCACCACCCCGCGATGTTTTTCAGAAACGTATCCTACATTGCCACTGCGTGTTCCCTGATCTCCCCATGCTGACCACCCTGCGGTGCTTTTCTCCATCCTACATTGCCACTCACTGCCTATCCTAATTCAGACCCTCCGATTCACACCACCCCATGATGTTTTTCTCACTCCTACTAGTGAATGTAATGTAACACACACCCATGCCATGCGCACCACCCCGCGATGTTTTTCAGAAACCTATCCTACATTGCCACTGCATGTTCCCAGACCTCACCATGCTGACCACCCCGCGGTGCTTTTCTCCATCCTACATTGCCACTCACTGCCTATCCTAATTCAGACCCTCCGATTCACACCACCCCGTGATGTTTTTCTCACTCCTACTAGTGAATGTAATGTAACACACACCCATACAATGCGCACCACCCCGCGATATTTTTCAGAAACCTATCCTACATTGCCACTGCATGTTCCCTGACCTCCCCATGCTGACCACCCTGCGGTGCTTTTCTCCATCCTACATTGCCACTCACTGCCTATCCTAATTCAGACCCTCCGATTCACACCACCCCGTGATGTTTTTCTCACTCCTACTAGTGAATGTAATGTAACACACACCCATACAATGCGCACCACCCCGCGATGTTTTTCAGAAACCTATCCTACATTGCCACTGCATGTTCCCTGACCTCCCCATGCTGACCACCCAACGGTGCTTTTCTCCATCCTACATTGCCACTCAATGCCTATCCTAATTCAGACCCTCCGATTCACACCACCCCGTGATGTTTTTGTCACTCCTACTAGTGAATGTAATGTAACACACACCCATACAATGCGCACCACCCCGTGATGTTTTTGTCACTCCTACTAGTGAATGTAATGTAACACACACCCATACAATGCGCACCACCCCGTGATGTTTTTCAGAAACCTATCCTACATTGCCACTGCATGTCCCCTGACCTCCCCATACTGACCACCCCGCGGTGCTTTTCTCCATCCTATATTGCCACACATTGACTATCCTAATCCAGACACTCCGATTCACACCACCCCATGATGTTTTTCTAACTCCTCCTAGTGAATGTAATGTAACACACACCCATACAATGCGCACCACCCTGTGATGTTTTTCTCACTCCTACTAGTGAATGTAATGGAACACACACCCATACAATGCGCACTACCCCGCGATGTTTTTCAGAAACCTATCCTACATTGCCACTGCATGTTCCCTGACCTCCCCAAGCTGACCACTCCGCGGTGCTTTTCTCCATCCTACATTGCCACTCACTGCCTATCCTAATTCAGACCCTCCGATTCACACCACCCCGTGATGTTTTTCTCACTCCTACTAGTGAATGTAATGTAACACACACCCATACAATGCGCACCACCCGGCGATGTTTTTCAGAAACCTATCCTACATTGCCTCTGCATGTTCCATGACCTCCCCATGCTGACCACCCCGCGGTGCTTTTCTCCATCCTACATTGCCACTCACTGCCTATCCTAATTCAGACCTTCCAATTCACAACACCCCGTGATGTTTTTCTCACTCCTACTAGTGAAGGTAATGTAACACACACCCATACAATGCGCACCACCCCGTGATGATTTTCTCACTCTTACTAGTGAATGTAATGTAACACACACCCATAAAATGCGCACCACTCCGCGATGTTTTTCAGAAACCTATCCTACTTTGCCACTGCATGTTCCCTGACCTCCCCATGCTGACCACCACGCGGTGCTTTTCTCCATCCTACATTGCCACTCACTGCCTATCCTAATACAGATCCTCCGAATCACACCACCCCGTGATGTTTTTCTCACTCCTACTAGTGAATGTAATGTAACACACACTCATAAAATGCGCACCACCCCGTGATGTTTTTCTCAATCCTACTAGTGAATGTAATGTAACACACACCCATACAATGCGCACCACCCCGCGATGTTTTTCTCACTCCCACTAGTGAATGTAATGTAACAAACACCCATACAATGCTCACCACCCCGTGATGTTTTTCAGAAACCTATCCTACATTGCCACTGCATGTTCCCTGATCTCCCCATGTTGACCACCCTGCGGTGCTTTTCTCCATTTTACATTGCCACTCACTGCCCATCCTAATTCAGACCCTTCGATTCACACCACCCCGTGATGTTTTTCTCACTCCCACTAGTGAATGTAATGTAACAAACACCCATACAATGCGCACCACCCCGTGATGTTTTTCAGAAACCTATCCTACATTGCCACTGCATGTTCCATGACCTCCCCATGCTGACGACCCCGCGGTGCTTTTCTCCATCCTACATTGCCACTCACTGCCTATCCTAATTCAGACCTTCCAATTCACACCACCCCGTGATGTTTTTCTCACTCCTACTAGTGAATGTAATGTAACACACACCCATGCCATGCGCACCACCCCGTGATGTTTTTCTCACTCCTACTAGTGAATGTAATGTAACACACACCCATAAAATGCGCACCACTGCGCGATGTTTTTCAGAAACCTATCCTACTTTGCCACTGCATGTTCTCTGACCTCCCCATGCTGACCACCACGCGGTGCTTTTCTCCATCCTACATTGCCACTAACTGCCTATCCTAATTCAGACCCTCCGAATCACACCACCCCGTGATGGTTTTCTCACTCCTACTAGTGAATGTAATGTAACACACACCCATGCAATGCGCACCACCCCGTGATGTTTTTCTCAATCCTACTAGTGAATGTAATGTAACACACACCCATACAATGCGCACCACCCCGCGATGTTTTTCTCACTCCCACTAGTGAATGTAATGTAACAAACACCCATACAATGCGCACCACCCCGCGATGTTTTTCAGAAACGTATCCTACATTGCCACTGCGTGTTCCCTGATCTCCCCATGCTGACCACCCTGCGGTGCTTTTCTCCATCCTACATTGCCACTCACTGCCTATCCTAATTCAGACCCTCCGATTCACACCACCCCATGATGTTTTTCTCACTCCTACTAGTGAATGTAATGTAACACCCACCCATAAAATGCGCACCACCCCACGATGTTTTTCAGAAACCTGTCCTACATTGCAACTGCATGTTCCCTGTCCTCCCCATGCTGACCACCCCGCAGTGCTTTTCTCCATCCTACATTGCCACTCACTGCCTATCCTAATTCAGACCCTCCGATTCACACCACCCCGTGATGTTTTTCTCACTCCTACTAGTGAATGTAATGTAACACACACCCATACAATGCGCACCACCCCGCGATGTTTTTCAGAAACCTATCCTACATTGCCACTGCATGTTCCCTGACGTCCACATGCTGACCAACCCGCGGTGCTTTTCTCCATCCTACATTGCCACTCACTGCCTATCCTAATACAGACCCTCCGATTCACACCACCCCGTGATGTTTTTCTCACTCCTACTAGTGAATGTAATGTAACACACACCCATACAATGCGCACCACCCCGCGATGTTTTTCAGAAACCTATCCTCCATTGCCACTGCTTGTTCCCTGACCTCCCCATGCTGACTAGCCCGCGATGCTTTTCTCCATCCTACATTGCCACTCACTGCCTATCCTAATATAGACCCTGCGATTCACACCACCCCGTAATGTTTTTCTCACTCCTACTAGTGAATGTAATGTAACACACACCCATACAATGCGCACCACCCCGTGATGTTTTTCTCACTCCTACTAGTGAATGTATTGTAACACACACCCATACAATGCGCACCACCCCGCGATGTTTTTCAGAAACCTATCCTACATTGCCACTGCATGTTCCCTGACCTCCCCATGCGACCACCGCGCGTTGCTTTTCTCCATCCTACATTGCCACTCACTGCCAATCCTAATTCAGACGCTCCGATTCACACCACCCCGTGATGTTTTTCTCACTCCTACTAGTGAATGTAATGTAACACACACCCATACAATGCGCACCACCCCGTGATGTTTTTCTCACTCCTACTAGTGAATGTAATGTAACCCACATGCATGCAATGCGCACCACACCGCGATGTTGTTCAGAAACCTATCCTACATTGCCACTGCATGTTCCCTGACCTCACCATGCTGACCACCACGCGGTGCTTTTCTCCATCCTACATTGCCACTTACTGCCTATCCTAATTCAGACCCTCCAATTCACACCACCCTGTGATGTTTTTCTCACTTCTACTAAAGAATGTAATGTAACACACACCCATACAATGCCCACCACACCGTGATGTTTTTCAGAAACCTATCCTACATTGCCACTGCATGTTCCCTGACCTCCCCATGCTGACCACCCCACGGTGCTTTTCTCCAACCTACATTGCCACTTACTGCCTATCCTAATTGTGACCCTCCGATTCACACCTCCCCGTGAGGTTTTTCTCACTCCTACTAGTGAATGTAATGTAACACACACCCATAAAATGCGCACCACCCTGCGATGTTTTTCAGAAACCTATCCTACATTGCCACTGCATGTTCCCTGACCTCCCCATGCTGACCACCCCGCAGTGCTTTTCTCCATCCTACATTGCCACTCACTGCCTATCCTAATTCAGACCCTCTGATTCACACCACCCCGTGATGTTTTTCTCACTCCTACTAGTGAATGTAATGTAACACACACCCATACAATGCGCACCACCCCGTGATGTATTTCTCACTCCTACTAGTGAATGTAATGTAACACACACCCATACAATGCGCACCACCCCGCGATGTTTTTCAGAAACCTATCCTACATTGCCACTGCATGTTCCCAGACCTCACCATGCTGACAACCCCGCGGTGCTTTTCTCCATCCTACATTGCCACTCACTGCCTATCCTAATTCAGACCCTCCGATTAACACCACCCCATGATGTTTTTCTCACTCCTACTAGTGAATGTAATGTAACACACACCCATACAATGCGCACCACCCCGCGATGTTTTTCAGAAACCTATCCTACATTGCCACTGCATGTTCCCTGACCTCCCCATGCTGACCACCCCCCGGTGCTTTTCTCCATCCTACATTGGCACTCAATGCCTATCGTAATTCAGACCCTCCGATTCACACCACTGCGTGATGTTTTTCTCACTCCTACTAGTGAATGTAATGTAACACACACCCATACAATGCGCACCACCCCTGATGTTTTTCTGACAACTACTAGTGAATGTAATGTAACACACACCCATACAGTGCGCAACAGCCCGCGATGTTTTTCAGAAACCTATCCTCCATTGCCACTGCTTGTTCCCTGACCTCCCCATGCTGCCCAGCCCGCGATGCTTTTCTCCATCCTACATTGCCAATCACTGCCTATCCTAATATAGACCCTGCGATTCACACCACCCCGTAATGTTTTTCTCACTCCTACTAGTGAATGTAATGTAACACACACCCATACAATGCGCACCACCCCGTGATGTTTTTCTCACTCCTACCTGTGAATATAATGTAACACACACCCATACAATGCGCACCACCCCGCGATGTTTTTCAGAAACCTATCCTACATTGCCACTGCATGTTTCCTGACTTCCCCATGCTGACCACCCCGTGGTGATTTTCTCCATCCTACATTGCCACTCACTGCTTATTCTAATTCAGACCCTCCGATTCACACCACCCCGTGATGTTTTTCTCACTCCTACTAGTGAATGTAATGTAACACACACCCATACAATGCGCACCACCCCGCGATGTTTTTCAGAAACCTATCCTCCATTGCCACTGCTTGTTCCCTGACCTCCCCATGCTGACTAGCCCGCGATGCTTTTCTCCATCCTACATTGCCACTCACTGCCTATCCTAATATAGACCCTGCGATTCACACCACCCCGTAATGTTTTTCTCACTCCTACTAGTGAATGTAATGTAACACACACCCATACAATGCGCACCACCCCGTGATGTTTTTCTCACTCCTACTAGTGAATGTATTGTAACACACACCCATAAAATGCGCACCACCCCGCGATGTTTTTCAGAAACCTATCCTACATTGCCACTGCATGTTCCCTGACCTCCCCATGCTGACCACCCTGCGGTGCTTTTCTCCATCCTACATTGCCACTCACTGCCTATCCTAATTCAGACCCTCCGATTCACACCACCCCGTGATGTTTTTCTCACTCCTACTAGTGAATGTAATGTAACACACACCCATACAATTCGCACCACCCCGTGATGTTTTTCAGAAACCTATCCTACATTGGCACTGCATGTACCCTGACCTCCCCATGCTGACCACCCCGCGGTGCTTTTCACCATCCTACATTGCCACTCAATGCCTATCGTAATTCAGACCCTCCGATTCACACCACTGCGTGATGTTTTTCTCACTCCTACTAGTGAATGTAATGTAACACACACCCATACAATGCGCACCACCCCTGATGTTTTTCTGACAACTACTAGTGAATGTAATGTAACACACACCCATACAATGCGCAACAGCCCGCGATGTTTTTCAGAAACCTATCCTCCATTGCCACTGCTTGTTCCCTGACCTCCCCATGCTGCCCAGCCCGCGATGCTTTTCTCCATCCTACATTGCCACTCACTGCCTATCCTAATATAGACCCTGCGATTCACACCACCCCGTAATGTTTTTCTCACTCCTACTAGTGAATGTAATGTAACACACACCCATACAATGCGCACAACCCCGTGATGTTTTTCTCACTCCTACTAGTGAATGTAATGTAACACACACCCATACAATGCGCACCACCCCGCGATGTTTCTCAGAAACCTATCCTACATTGCCACTGCATGTAACCTGACCTCCCCATGCTGACCACCCCGCGTTGCTTTTCTCCATCCTACATTGCCACTCACTGCCAATCCTAATTCAGACGCTCCGATTCACACCACCCCGTGATGTTTTTCTCACTCCTACTAGTGAATGTAATGTAACACACACCCATACAATGCGCACCACCCCGTGATGTTTTTCTCACTTCTACTAAAGAATGTAATGTAACACACACCCATACAATGCGCACCACACCGTGATGTTTTTCAGAAACCTATCCTACATTGCCACTGCATGTTCCCTGACCTCCCCATGCTTACCACCCCACGGTGCTTTTCTCCAACCTACATTGCCACTTACTGCCTATCCTAATTGAGACCCTCCGATTCACACCTCCCCGTGAGGTTTTTCTCACTCCTACTAGTTTATGTAATGTAACACACACCCATAAAATGCGCACCACCCTGCGATGTTTTTCAGAAACCTATCCTACATTGCCACTGCATGTTCCCTGACCTCCCCATGCTGACCACCCCGCGGTGCTTTTCTCCATCCTACATTGCCACTCACTGCCTATCCTAATTCAGACCCTCCGAATAACACCACCCCGTGATGTTTTTCTCACTCCTACTAGTGAATGTAATGTAACACACACCCATACCATGCGCACCACCCCGCGATGTTTTTCAGAAACCTATCCTACATTGCCACTGCATGTTCCCTGACCTCCCCATGCTGACCACCCCGCGGTGCTTTTCTCCATCCTACATTGGCACTCAATGCCTATCGTAATTCAGACCCTCCGATTCACACCACCCCATGATGTTTTTCTCACTCCTACTAGTGAATGTAATGTAACACACACCCATACAATGCGCACCACGCCGTGATGTTTTTCTCACTCCTACTAGTGAATGTAATGTAACACACATCCATACAATGCGCACCAGCCGGAGATGTTTTTTAGAAACCTATCCTACATTGTCACTACATGTTCCCTGACCTCCCCATGCTGACCAATCCGCGGTGCTTTTCTCCATCCTACATTGCCACTCACTGCCTATCCTAATTCAGACCCTCCGATTCACACCACCGCGTGATGTTTTTCTCACTCCTACTAGTGAATGTAATGTAACACACACCCATACAATGCGCACCACCCCGCGATGTTTTTCTCACTCCTACTAGTGAATGTCATGTAAAACACACCCATACAATGCGCACCACCCCGCGTTGTTTTTCAGAAACCTATCCTACATTGCCACTGCATGTTCCCTGACTTCCCCATGCTGACCACCCCGCGTTGCTTTTCTCCATCCTACATTGCCACTCACTGCCAATCCTAATTCAGACGCTCCGATTCACACCACCCCGTGATGTTTTTCTCACTCCTACTAGTGAATGTAATGTAACACACACCCATACAATGCGCACCACCCCGTGATGGTTTTCTCACTCCTACTAGTGAATGTAATGTAACAGACACGCATGCAATGCGCACCACCCAGCGATGTTGTTCAGAAACCTATCCTACATTGCCACTGCATGTTCCCTGACCTTCCCATGCTGACCACCACGCGGTGCTTTTCTCCATCCTACATTGCCACTTACTGCCTATCCTAATTCAGACCTTCCGATTCACACCACCCTGTGATGTTTTTCTCACTTCTACTAAAGAATGTAATGTAACACACACCCAAACAATGCGCACCACCCCGTGATGTTTTTCAGAAACCTATCCTACATTGCCACTGCATGTTCCCTGACCTCCCCATGCTGACCACCCCACGGTGCTTTTCTCCAATCTACATTGCCACTTACTGCCTATACTAATTGAGACCCTCCGATTCACACCTCCCCGTGAGGTTTTTCTCACTCCTACTAGTGAATGTAATGTAACACACACCCATACAATGCGCACCACCCTGCGATGTTTTTCAGAAACCTATCCTACATTGCCACTGCATGTTCCTTGACCTCCCCATGCTGACCACCCCACGGTGCTTTTCTCCAATCTACATTGCCACTTACTGCCTATACTAATTGAGACCATCCGATTCACACCACCCCGTGATGTTTTTCTCACTCCTCCTAGTGAATGTAATGTAACACACACCCATACAATGCGCAATAGCCCGCGATGTTTTTTAGAAACCTATCCTACATTGTCACTACATTTTCCCTGACCTCCCCATGCTGACCAATCCGCGGTGCTTTTCTCCATCCTACATTGCCACTCACTGCCTATCCTAATTCAGACCCTCGGATTCACACCACCGCGTGATGTTTTTCTCACTCCTACTAGTGAATGTAATGTAACACACACCCATACCATGCGCACCACCCCGCGATGTTTTTCTCACTCCTACTAGTGAATGTAATGTAAAACACACCCATACAATGCGCACCACCCCGCGTTGTTTTTCAGAAACCTATCCTACATTGCCACTGCATGTTCCCTGACCTCCCCATGCTGACCACCCCGCGGTGCTTTTCTCCATCCTACATTGCCACTCACTGCCTATCCTAATTCACACCCTCCGATTCACACCACCCCATGATGTTTTTCTCACTCCTACTAGTGAATGTAATGTAACACACACCCATACAATGCGCACCACCCCGTGATTTTTTTCTCACTCCTACTAGTGAATGTAATGTAACACACACCCATACAATGCGCACCACCCCGCGATGTTTTTCTCACTCCTACTAGTGAATGTAATGTAAAACACACCCATACAATGCGCACCACCCCGCGTTGTTTTTCAGAAACCTATCCTACATTGCCACTGCATGTTCCCTGACCTCCCCATGCTGACCACCCCGCGGTGCTTTTCACCATCCTACATTGCCACTCAATGCCTATCGTAATTCCGACCCTCCGATTCACACCACCGCGCGATGTTTTTCTCACTCCTACTAGTGAATGTAATGTAACACACACCCATACAATGCGCACCACCCCGTGATGTTTTTCTCACTCCTACTAGTGAATGTAATGTAAAACACACCCATACAATGCGCACCACCCCGCGTTGTTTTTCAGAAACCTATCCTACATTGCCACTGCATGTTCCCTGACCTCCCCAAGCTGACCACCCCGCGTTGCTTTTCTCCATCCTACATTGCCACTCACTGCCAATCCTAATTCAGACGC
The DNA here is from genome assembly GCF_034190915.1 of Cavia porcellus. Classification (NCBI taxonomy): domain Eukaryota; kingdom Metazoa; phylum Chordata; class Mammalia; order Rodentia; family Caviidae; genus Cavia; species Cavia porcellus. The sequence continues at coordinate 715,698 of NW_026947491.1, forward strand.
TCCGATTCACACCACCCCGTGATATTTTTCTCACTCCTACTAGGGAATGTAATGTAACACACACCCATACAATGTGCACCACCCCGTGATGTTTTTCTCACTCCTACTAGTGAATGTACTGTAACACACACGCATGCAATGCGCACCACCCAGCGATGTTGTTCAGAAACCTATCCTACATTGCCACTGCATGTTCCCTGACCTCCCCATGCTGACAACCACGCGGTGCTTTTCTCCATCCTACATTGCCACTCACTGCCAATCCTAATTCAGACGCTCCGATTCACACCACCCCGTGATGTTTTTCTCACTCCTACTAGTGAATGTAATGTAACACACACCCATACGATGCGCACCACCCCGTGATGTTTTTCTCACTCCTACTAGTGAATGTAATGTAACACACACCCATACAATGCGCACCACCCCGTGTTTTTTTCTCACTCCTACTAGTGAATGTAATGTAACACACACCCTTACAATGCGCACCACCCCGCAATGTTTTTCAGAAACCTATCCTACATTGCCACTGCATGTTCCCTGACCTCCCCATGCTGACCACCCCGCGGTGCTTTTCTCCATCCTACATTGCCACTCACTGCCTATCCTAATTCAGACCCTCCGATTCACACCACCCCGTGATGTTTTTCTCATTCCTACTAGTGAATGTAATGTAACACACACCCATACAATGCGCACCACCCCGTGATTTATTTCAGAAAACTATCCTACATTGCCACTGCATGTTCCCTGACCACCCCATGCTGACCACCCCGCGGTGCTTTTCTCCATCCTACATTGCCACTCACTGCCTATCCTAATTCAGACCCTCCAATTCACACCACCTCCTGATGTTTTTCTCACTCCTACTAGTGAATGTAGTGTAACACACACCCATACAATGCGTACAACCCCGCGATGTTTTTCAGAAAACTATCGTACATTGCCCCTGCATGTTCCCTGACCTCCCCATGCTGACCACCCCGCGGTGCTTTTCTCCATCCTACATTGCCACTCACTGCCTATCCTAATTCAGACCCTCCGATTCACACCACACCGTGATGTTTTTCTCACTCCTACTAGTGAATGTAATGTAACACACACCCAAGCAATGCGCACCACCCCTCGATGTTTTTCTGAAACCTATCCTACATTGCCACTGCATGTTCCCTGACCTCCCCATGCTGACCACCCCGCGGTGCTTTTCTCCATCCTACATTGCCACTCAGTGCCTTTCTTAATTCAGACCCTCCGATTCACACCACCCCGTGATGTTTTTCTCACTCCTACTAGTGAATGTAATGTAACACACACCCATACAATGCGCACCACCCCGTGATGTTTTTCTCACTCCTACTAGTGAATGTAATGTAACACACACCCATACAATGCGCACAACCACGCGATGTTTTTCAGAAACCTATCCTGCATTGCCACTGCATGTTCCCTGACCTCCCCATGCTGACCACCCCGCGGTGCTTTTCTGCATCCTAAATTACCACTCACTGCCTATCCTAATTCAGACACTCCAATTCACACCACCCCGTGATGTTTTTCTCACTCCTACTAGTGAATGTAATGTAACACACACCCATACAATGCGCACCACCCCTGATGTTTTTCTCACTCTTACTAGTGAATGTAATGTAACACACACCCATACAATGCGCACCACACCGCGATGTTTTTCAGAAACCTATCCTACATTGCCACTGCATGTTCCCTGACCTCCCCATGCTGACCACCCCGTGTTGCTTTTCTCCATCCTACATTGCCACTCACTGCCAATCCTAATTGAGACCCTCCGATTCACACCTCCCCGTGAGGTTTTTCTCACTCCTAATAGTGAATGTAATGTAACACACACCCATAAAATGCGCACCACCCTGCGATGTTTTTCAGAAACCTATCCTACATTGCCATTGCATGTTCCCTGACCTCCCCATGCTGACCACCCCGCGGTGCTTTTCTCCATCCTACATTGCCACTCACTGCCTATCCTAATTCACACCCTCCGATTCACACCACCCCATGATGTTTTTCTCACTCCTACTAGTGAATGTAATGTAACACACACCCATACAATGCGCACCACCCCGCGTTGTTTTTCAGAAACCTATCCTACATTGCCACTGCATGTTCCCTGACCTCCCCAAGCTGACCACCCCGCGTTGCTTTTCTCCATCCTACATTGCCACTCACTGCCAATCCTAATTCAGACGCTCCGATTCACACCACCCCGTGATGTTTTTCTCACTCCTACTAGTGAATGTAATGTAACACACACCCATACAATGTGCACCACCCCGTGATGTTTTTCTCACTCCTACTAGTGAATGTAATGTAACACACACGCATGCAATGCGCACCACCCAGCGATGTTGTTCAGAAACCTATCCTACATTGCCACTGCATGTTCCCTGACCTCCCCATGCTGACAACCACGCGGTGCTTTTCTCCATCCTACATTGCCACTCACTGCCAATCCTAATTCAGACGCTCTGATTCACACCACCCCGTGATGTTTTTCTCACTCCTACTAGTGAATGTAATGTAACACACACCCATACGATGCGCACCACCCCGTGATGTTTTTTTCACTCCTACTAGTGAATGTAATGTAACACAAACCCATACAATGCGCACCACCCCGTGATTTTTTTCTCACTCCTACTAGTGAATGTAATGTAACACACACCCTTACAATGCGCACCACCCCGCAATGTTTTTCAGAAACCTATCCTACATTGCCACTGCATGTTCCCTGACCTCCCCATGCTGACCACCCCGCGGTGCTTTTCTCCATCCTACATTGCCACTCACTGCCTATCCTAATTCAGACCCTCCGATTCACACCACCCCGTGATGTTTTTCTCATTCCTACTAGTGAATGTAATGTAACACACACCCATACAATGCGCACAACCCCGCGATGTTTTTCAGAAAACTATCGTACATTGCCCCTGCATGTTCCCTGACCTCCCCATGCTGACCACCCCGCGGTGCTTTTCTCCATCCTACATTGCCACTCACTGCCTATCCTAATTCAGACCCTCCGATTCACACCACACCGTGATGTTTTTCTCACTCCTACTAGTGAATGTAATGTAACACACACCCATGCAATGCGCACCACCCCTCGATGTTTTTCTGAAACCTATCCTACATTGCCACTGCATGTTCCCTGACCTCCCCATGCTGACCACCCCCCGGTGCTTTTCTCCATCCTACATTGCCTCTCAGTGCCTTTCTTAATTCAGACCCTCCGATTCACACCACCCCGTGATGTTTTTCTCACTCCTACTAGTGAATGTAATGTAACACACACCCATACAATGCGCACCACCCTGTGATGTTTTTCTCACTCCTACTAGTGAATGTAATGTAACACACACCCATACAATGCGCACCACCCCGCGATGTTTTTCAGAAACCTATCCTGCATTGCCACTGCATGTTCCCTGACCTCCCCATGCTGACCACCCCGCGGTGCTTTTCTGCATCCTAAATTACCACTCACTGCCTATCCTAATTCAGACACTCCGATTCACACCACCCCGTGATGTTTTTCTCACTCCTACTAGTGAATGTAATGTAACACACACCCATACAATGCGCACCACCCCTGATGTTTTTCTCACTCTTACTAGTGAATGTAATGTAACACACACCCATACAATGCGCACCACACCGCGATGTTTTTCAGAAACCTATCCTACATTGCCACTGCATGTTCCCTGACCTCCCCATGCTGACCACCCCGCGTTGCTTTTCTCCATCCTACATTGCCACTCACTGCCAATCCTAATTGAGACCCTCCGATTCACACCTCCCCGTGAGGTTTTTCTCACTCCTGATAGTGAATGTAATGTAACACACACCCATAAAATGCGCACCACCCTGCGATGTTTTTCTGAAACCTATCCTACATTGCCACTGCATGTTCCCTGACCTCCCCATGCTGACCACCCCGCAGTGCTTTTCTCCATCCTACATTGCCACTCACTGCCTATCCTAATTCAGACCCTCTGATTCACACCACCCCGTGATGTTTTTCTCACTACTACTAGTGAATGTAATGTAACACACACCCATACAATGCGCACCACCCCGTGATGTATTTCTCACTCCTACTAGTGAATGTAATGTAACACACACCCATACAATGCGCACCACCCCGCGATGTTTTTCAGAAACCTATCCTGCATTGCCACTGCATGTTCCCTGACCTCCCCATGCTAACCACCCCGCGGTGCTTTTCTCCATCCTACATTGCCACTCACTGCCTATCCTAATTCAGACCCTCCGATTCACACCACCCCGTGATGTTTTTCTCACTCCTAGTAGTGAATGTAATGTAACACACACCCATACAATGCGCACCACCCCGCGATGATTTTCAGAAACCTATCCTACATTGCCACTGCATGTTCCCAGACCTCACCATGCTGACCACCCCGCGGTGCTTTTCTCCATCCTACATTGCCACTCACTGCCTATCCTAATTCAGACCCTACGATTAACACCACCCCGTGATGTTTTTCTCACTCCTACTAGTGAATGTAATGTAACACACACCCATACAATGCGCACCACCCCGCGATGTTTTTCAGAAACCTATCCTACATTGCCACTGCATGTTCCCTGACCTCCCCATGCTGACCACCCCGCGGTGCTTTTCTCCATCCTACATTGGCACTCAATGCCTATCGTAATTCAGACCCTCCGATTCACACCACTGCGTGATGTTTTTCTCACTCCTACTAGTGAATGTAATGTAACACACACCCATACAATGCGCACCACCCCGTGATGTTTTTCTCACTCCTACTAGTGAATGTAATGTAAAACACACCCATACAATGCGCACCACCCCGCGTTGTTTTTCAGAAACCTATCCTACATTGCCACTGCATGTTCCCTGACTTCCCCATGCTGACCACCCCGCGTTGGTTTTCTCCGTCCTACATTGCCACTCACTGCCAATCCTAATTCAGACGCTCCGATTCACACCACCCCGTGATGTTTTTCTCACTCCTACTAGTGAATGTAATGTAACACACACCCATACAATGTGCACCACCCCGTGATGGTTTTCTCACTCCTACTAGTGAATGTAATGTAACAGACACGCATGCAATGCGCACCACCCAGCGATGTTGTTCAGAAACCTATCCTACATTGCCACTGCATGTTCCCTGACCTCCCCATGCTGACCACCACGCGGTGCTTTTCTCCATCCTACATTGCCACTTACTGCCTATCCTAATTCAGACCCTCCGATTCACACCACCCTGTGATGTTTTTCTCACTTCTACTAAAGAATGTAATGTAACACACACCCAAACAATGCGCACCACCCCGTGATGTTTTTCAGAAACCTATCCTACATTGCCACTGCATGTTCCCTGACCTCCCCATGCTGACCACCCCACGGTGCTTTTCTCCAATCTACATTGCCACTTACTGCCTATCCTAATTGAGACCCTCCGATTCACACCTCCCCGTGAGGTTTTTCTCACTCCTACTATTGAATGTAATGTAACACACACCCATACAATGCGCACCACCCTGCGATGTTTTTCAGAAACCTATCCTACATTGCCACTGCATGTTCCTTGACCTCCCCATGCTGACCACCCCGCGGTGCTTTTCTCCATCCTACATTGCCACTCACTGCCTATCCTAATTCAGACCATCCGATTCACACCACCCCGTGATGTTTTTCTCACTCCTACTAGTGAATGTAATGTAAAACACACCCATACAATGCGCACCAGCCCGCGATGTTTTTTAGAAACCTATCCTACATTGTCACTACATTTTCCCTGACCTCCCCATGCTGACCAATCCGCGGTGCTTTTCTCCATCCTACATTGCCACTCACTGCCTATCCTAATTCAGACGCTCCGATTCACACCACCCCGTGATGTTTTTCTCACTCCTACTAGTGAATGTAATGTAACACACACCCATACGATGCGCACCACCCCGTGATGTTTTTCTCACTCCTACTAGGGAATGTAATGTAACACACACCCATACAACGCGCACCACCCCGTGATTTTTTTCTCACTCCTACTAGTGAATGTAATGTAACACACACGCATGCAATGCGAACCACCCAGCGATGTTGTTCAGAAACCTATACTACATTGCCACTGCATGTTCCCTGACCTCCCCATGCTGACCTCCCCGCGGTGCTTTTCTCCATCCTACATTGCCACTCACTGCCTATCCTAATTCAGACCCTCCGATTCACACCACCCCGTGATGTTTTTCTCATTCCTACTAGTGAATGTAATGTAACACACACCCATACAATGCGCACCACCCCGTGATTTTTTTCAGAAAACTATCCTACATTGCCACTGCATGTTCCCTGACCTCCCCATGCTGACCACCGCGCGGTGCTTTTCTCCATCCTACATTGCCACTCACTGCCTATCCTAATTCAGACCCTCCGATTCACACCACCTCCTGATGATTTTCTCACTCCTACTAGTGAATGTAATGTAACACACACCCATACAATGCGCACAACCCCGCGATGTTTTTCAGAAAACTATCGTACATTGCCCCTGCATGTTCCCTGACCTCCCCATGCTGACCACCCCGCGGTGCTTTTCTCCATCCTACATTGCCACTCACTGCCTATCCTAATTCAGACCCTCCGATTCACACCACACCGTGATGTTTTTCTCACTCCTACTAGTGAATGTAATGTAACACACACCCATGCAATGCGCACCACCCCTCGATGTTTTTCAGAAACCTATCCTACATTGCCACTGCATGTTCCCTGACCTCCCCATGCTGACCACCCCGTGGTGCTTTTCTCCATCCTACATTGCCACTCAGTGCCTATCTTAATTCAGACCCTCCGATTCACACCACCCTGTGATGTTTTTCTCACTCCTACTAGTGAATGTAATGTAACACACACCCATACAATGCGCACCACCCCGTGATGTTTTTCTCACTCCTACTAGTGAATGTAATGTAACACACACCCATACAATGCGCACCACCCCGCGATGTTTTTCAGAAACCTATCCTGCATTGCCACTGCATGTTCCCTGACCTCCCCATGCTGAACACCCCGCGGTGCTTTTCTCCATCCTAAATTACCACTCACTGCCTATCCTAATTCAGACCCTCCGATTCACACCACCCCGTGATGTTTTTCTCACTCCTACTAGTGAGTGTAATGTAAGACACACCCAAACAATGCGCACCACCCCGCGATGTTTTTCAGAAACCTAACCTACATTGCCACTGCATGTTCCCTGACCTCCCGAAGCTGACCACCCCGCGGTGCTTTTCTCCATCCTACATTGCCACTCACTGCCTATCCTAATTCAGACTCTCCAATTCACACCACCCCTCGATGTTTTTCTCACTCCTACTAGTTAATGTAATGTAACACACACCCATACAATGCGCACCACCCCGCGATGTTTTTCAGAAACCTATCCTACATTGCCACTGCATGGTCCCTGACCTCCCCATGCTGACCACCTGCGGTGCTTTTCTCCATCCTACATTGCCACTCACTGCCTATCCTTATTCAGACCCTCCGATTCACACCACCCCGTGATGTTTTTCTCACTCCTACTAGTGAATGTAATGTTACACACACCCATACAATGCGCACCACCCTGCAATGTTTTTCAGAAACCTATCCTACATTGCCACTGCATGTTCCCTGACCTCCCCATGCTGACCACCCCGCGGTGCTTTTCTCCATCCTACATTTCCACTCACTGCCTATCCTAATTCAGACCCTCCGATTCACACCACCACGTGATGTTTTTCACACTCCTACTAGTGAATGAAATGTAACACACACCCGTACAATGCGAACCACCCGTGATGTTTTTCTCACTCCTACTAGTGAATGTAATGTAACACACACCCATACAATGCGCACCACCTCGTGATGTTTTTCTCACTCCTACTAGTGAATGTAATGTAACACACACCCATACAATGTGCACCACCCCGCGATGTTTTTCAGAAACCTATCCTACATTGCCACTGCATGTTCCCTGACCTCCCCATGCTGACCACCCCACAGGGCTTTTCTCCATCCTACATTGCCACTCACTGCCTATCATAATTCAGACCCTCCGATTCACACCACCCCGTGATGTTTTTCTCACTCCTACTAGTGAATGTAATGTAACACACAGCCATACAATGCGCACCACCCCGTGATGTTTTTCTCACTCCTACTAGTGAATGTAATGTAACACACACCCATACAATGCGCACCACCCCGTGATGTTTTTCTCACTCCTACTAGTGAATGTAATGTAACACAAACCCATACGATGTGCACCACCCTGCGATGTTTTTCAGAAACCTATCCTACATTGCCACTGCATGTTCCCTGACCTCCCCATGCTGACCACCCCGCGTTGCTTTTCTCCATCCTACATTGCCACTCACTGCCTATCCTAATTCACACACTCCGATTCACACGACCCCGTGATGTTTTCTCACTCCTACTAGTGAATGTAACGTAACACAGACCCATACAATGCGCACCACCCCGTGATGTTTTTCAGAAACCTATCCTACATTGCCACTGCATGTTCCATGACCTCCCCATGCTGACCACCCCGCGGTTCTTTTCTCCAACCTACATTGCTACTCACTGCCTATCCTAATACAGACCCTCCGATTCACACCACCCCATGATGTTTTTCTCGCTCCTACTAGTGAATGTAATGTAACACACACCCATACAATGCGAACCACCCCGTGATGTTTTTCAGAAAACTATCCTACATTGCCACTGCATGTTCCCTGACCTCCCCATGCTGACCACCCCGCGTTGCTTTTCTCCATCCTACATTGCCACTCACTGCCTATCCTAATTCAGACCCTCCGATTCACACCACCCCGTGATGTTTTTCTCACTCCTATTGGTGAATGTAATATAACACACACCCATATAATGCGCACCACCCCGTGATGTTTTTCTCACTCCTACTAGTGAATGTAATGTAACACACACCCATGCAATGCGCACCACCCCTCGATGGTTTTCAGAAACCTATCCTACATTGCCACTGCATGTTCCCTGACCTCCCCATGCTGACCACCCTGCGGTGCTTTTCTCCATCCTACATTGCCACGCAGTGCCTATCCTAATTCAGACCCTCCGATTCACACCACCCCGTGATGTTTTTCTCACTCCTACTAGTGAATGTAATGTAACACACACCCATGCTATGCGCACCACCCCGTGCTGTTTTTCTCAATCCTACTAGTGAATGTAATGTAACACACACCCATGCAATGCGCACCACCCCTCGATGGTTTTCAGAAACCTATCCTACATTGCCACTGCATGTTCCCTGACCTCCCCATGCTGACCACCCCGCGGTGCTTTTCTCCATCCTACATTGCCACGCAGTGCCTATCCTAATTCAGACCCTCCGATTCACACCACCCCGTGATGTTTTTCTCACTCCTACTAGTGAATGTAATGTAACACACACCCATGCTATGCGCACCACCCCGTGCTGTTTTTCTCACTCCTACTAGTGAATGTAATGTAACACACACCCATGCTATGCGCACCACCCCGTGCTGTTTTTCTCAATCCTACTAGTGAATGTAACGTAACAAAGACCCATACAATGCGCACCACCCCGCGATGCTTTTCAGAAACATATCCTACATTGCCACTGCATGTTCCATGACCTCCCCATGCTGACCAGCCCGCGGTTCTTTTCTCCAACCTACATTGCTACTCACTGCCTATCCTAATTCAGACCCTCCGCTTCACACCACCCCATGATGTTTTTCTCACTCCTACTAGTGAATGTAATGTAACACACACCCATACAATGCGCACCACCCCGTGATGTTTTTCAGAAAACTATCCTACATTGCCACTGCATGTTCCCTGACCTCCCCATGCTGAACGCCCCGCGGTGCTTTTCTCCATCCTACATTGCCACTCACTGCCTATCCTAATTCAGACCCTCCGATTCACACCACCCCGTGATGTTTTTCTCACTCCTACTAGTGAATGTAATGTAACACACACCCATACAATGCTCACCACCCCGTGATGTTTTTCTCACTCCTACTAGTGAATGTAATGTAACACACACCCATGCAATGCGCACCACCCCTCGATGTTTTTCAGAATCCTATCCTACATTGCCACTGCATGTTCCCTGACCTCCCCATGCTGACCACCCCGAGGTGCTTTTCTCCATCCTACATTGCCACGCAGTGCCTATCCTAATTCAGACCCTCCGATTCACCCCACCCCGTGAGGTTTTTCTCACTCCTACTAGTGAATGTAACGTAACACACACCCATACAATGCGCACCACCCGTGATGTTTTTCTCAATCCTACTAGTGAATGTAATGTAACACACACCCATACAATGCGCACCTACCCGTGATGTTTTTCTCACTCCTACTAGTGAATGTAATGTAACACACACCCATACAATGCGCACCTACCCGTGATGTTTTTCTCACACCTACTAGTGAATGTAATGTAACACACACCCATACAATGCGAAACCACACTGCGATGTTTTTCAGAAACCTATCCTACATTGCCACTGCATGTTCCCTGACCACCACCATGCTGACCAACCCGCGGTGCTTTTCCCCATCCTACATTGCCACTCACTGCCTATCCTAATTCAGACCCTCCGATTCACACCACCCCGCGATGTTTTTCTCACTCCTACTAGTTAATATAATGTAACACACACCCATACAATGCCGTCCACCCCGCGATGTTTTTGAGAAACCTATCCTACATTGCCACTGCATGTTCCCTGACCTCCCCATGCTCACCCCAGCGGTGCTTTTCTCCATCCTACATTGCCACTCATTGCCTATCCAAATTCAGACCCTCCGATTCACACCACCCCGTGATGTTTTTCTCACTCCTACTTGTGAATGTAATGTAACACACACCCATACAATGCGCACCACCCTCCAATGTTTTTCAGAAACCTATCCTACATTGCCACTGCATGTTCCCTGACCTCCCCATGCTGACCACCACGCGGTGCTTTTCTCCATCCTACATTGCCACTCACTGCCAATCCTAATTCAGACGCTCCGATTCACACCACCCCGTGATGTTTTTCTCACTCCTACTAGTGAATGTAATGTAACACACACCCATACGATGCGCACCACCCCGTGATGTTTTTCTCAATCCTACTAGGGAATGTAATGTAACACACACCCATACAATGCGCACCACCCCGTGATTTTTTTCAGAAAACTATCCTACATTGCCACTGCATGTTCCCTGACCTCCCCATGCTGACCACCGCGCGGTGCTTTTCTCCATCCTACATTGCCACTCACTGCCTATCCTAATTCAGACCCTCCGATTCACACCACCTCCTGATGATTTTCTCACTCCTACTAGTGAATGTAATGTAACACACACCCATACAATGCGCACAACCCCGCGATGTTTTTCAGAAAACTATCGTACATTGCCCCTGCATGTTCCCTGACCTCCCCATGCTGACCACCCCGCGGTGCTTTTCTCCATCCTACATTGCCACTCACTGCCTATCCTAATTCAGACCCTCCGATTCACACCACACCGTGATGTTTTTCTCACTCCTACTAGTGAATGTAATGTAACACACACCCATGCAATGCGCACCACCCCTCGATGTTTTTCAGAAACCTATCCTACATTGCCACTGCATGTTCCCTGACCTCCCCATGCTGACCACCCCGTGGTGCTTTTCTCCATCCTACATTGCCACTCAGTGCCTATCTTAATTCAGACCCTCCGATTCACACCACCCTGTGATGTTTTTCTCACTCCTACTAGTGAATGTAATGTAACACACACCCATACAATGCGCACCACCCCGTGATGTTTTTCTCACTCCTACTAGTGAATGTAATGTAACACACACCCATACAATGCGCACCACCCCGCGATGTTTTTCAGAAACCTATCCTGCATTGCCACTGCATGTTCCCTGACCTCCCCATGCTGAACACCCCGCGGTGCTTTTCTCCATTCTAAATTACCACTCACTGCCTATCCTAATTCAGACCCTCCGATTCACACCACCCCGGGATGTTTTTCTCACTCCTACTAGTGAATGTAATGTAACACACACCCATACAATGCACACCACCCCTGATGTTTTTCTCACTCTTACTAGTGAATGTAATGTAACACACACCCATACAATGCGCACCACACCGCGATGTTTTTCAGAAACCTATCCTACATTGCCACTGCATGTTCCCTGACCACCTCCATGCTGACCAGCCCGCGGTGCTTTTCTCCATCCTACATTGCCACTCAATGCCTATCCTAATTCAGACGCTCCGATTCAAACCTCCCCGTGATGTTTTTCTCACTCCTACTACTGAATGTAATGTAACACACACCCATACAATGCGTACCACCCCGTGATGTTTTTCGCACTCCTACTAGTGAGTGTAATGTAAGACACACCCAAACAATGCGCACCACCCCGCGATGTTTTTCAGAAACCTAACCTACATTGCCACTGCATGTTCCCTGACCTCCCGAAGCTGACCACCCCGCGGTGCTTTTCTCCATCCTACATTGCCACTCACTGCCTATCCTAATTCAGACTCTCCAATTCACACCACCCCTCGATGTTTTTCTCACTCCTACTAGTTAATGTAATGTAACACACACCCATACAATGCGCACCACCCCGCGATGTTTTTCAGAAACCTATCCTACATTGCCACTGCATGTTCCCTGACCTCCCCATGCTGACCACCTGCGGTGCTTTTCTCCATCCTACATTGCCACTCACTGCCTATCCTTATTCAGACCCTCCGATTCACACCACCCCGTGATGTTTTTCTCACTCCTACTAGTGAATGTAATGTTACACACACCCATACAATGCGCACCACCCTGCAATGTTTTTCAGAAACCTATCCTACATTGCCAATGCATGTTCCCTGACCTCCCCATGCTGACCACCCCGCGGTGCTTTTCTCCATCCTACATTTCCACTCATTGCCTATCCTAATTCAGACCCTCCGATTCACACCACCACGTGATGTTTTTCTCACTCCTACTAGTGAATGAAATGTAACACACACCCGTACAATGCGAACCACCCGTGATGTTTTTCTCACTCCTACTAGTGAATGTAATGTAACACACACCCATACAATGCGCACCACCTCGTGATGTTTTTCTCACTCCTACTAGTGAATGTAATGTAACACACACCCATACAATGCGCACCACCCCGCGATGTTTTTCAGAAACCTATCCTACATTGCCACTGCATGTTCCCTGACCTCCCCATGCTGACCACCCCACAGGGCTTTTCTCCATCCTACATTGCCACTCACTGTGTATCCTAATTCAGAACCTCCGAATCACACCACCCCGTGATGTTTTTCTCACTCCTACTAGTGAATGTAATGTAACACACAGCCATACAATGCGCACCACCCCGTGATGTTTTTCTCACTCCTACTAGTGAATGTAATGTAACACACAGCCATACAATGCGCACCATCCCGTGATGTTTTTCTCACTCCTACTAGTGAATGTAACACACACCCATACAATGCGCACCACCCCGTGATGTTTTTCTCACTCCTAGTAGTGAATGTAATGTAACACACACCCATACAATGCGCACCACCCCGCGATGTTTTTCAGAAAACTATCCTACATTGCCACTGCATGTTCCCTGACCTCCCCATGCTGACCACCCCGCGTTGCTTTTCTCCATCCTACATTGCCACTCACTGCCTATCCTAATTCAGACCCTCCGATTCACACCACCCCGTGATGTTTTTCTCACTCCTATTGGTGAATGTAATATAACACACACCCATATAATGCGCACCACCCCGTGATGTTTTTCTCACTCCTACTAGTGAATGTAATGTAACACACACCCATGCAATGCGCACCACCCCTCGATGGTTTTCAGAAACCTATCCTACATTGCCACAGCATGTTCCCTGACCTCCCCATGCTGACCACCCCGCGGTGCTTTTCTCCATCCTACATTGCCACGCAGTGCCTATCCTAATTCAGACCCTCCGATTCACACCACCCCGTGATGTTTTTCTCACTCCTACTAGTGAATGTAATGTAACACACACCCATGCTATGCGCACCACCCCGTGCTGTTTTTCTCAATCCTACTAGTGAATGTAATGTAACACACACCCATGCAATGCGCACCACCCCTCGATGGTTTTCAGAAACCTATCCTACATTGCCACTGCATGTTCCCTGACCTCCCCATGCTGACCACACCGCGGTGCTTTTCTCCATCCTACATTGCCACGCAGTGCCTATCCTAATTCAGACCCTCCGATTCACACCACCCCGTGATGTTTTTCTCACTCCTACTAGTGAATGTAATGTAACACACACCCATGCTATGCGCACCACCCCGTGCTGTTTTTCTCACTCCTAGTAGTGAATGTAATGTAACACACACCCATGCTATGCGCACCACCCCGTGCTGTTTTTCTCAATCCTACTAGTGAATGTAACGTAACACAGACCCATACAATGCGCACCAACCCGCGATGCTTTTCAGAAACATATCCTACATTGCCACTGCATGTTCCATGACCTCCCCATGCTGACCAGCCCGCGGTTCTTTTCTCCAACCTACATTGCTACTCACTGCCTATCCTAATACAGACCCTCCGCTTCACACCACCCCATGATGTTTTTCTCACTCCTACTAGTGAATGTAATGTAACACACACCCATACAATGCGCACCACCCCGTGATGTTTTTCAGAAAACTATCCTACATTGCCACTGCATGTTCCCTGACCTCCCCATGCTGAACGCCCCGCGGTGCTTTTCTCCATCCTACATTGCCACTCACTGCCTATCCTAATTCAGACCTTCCGATTCACACCACCCCGTGATGTTTTTCTCACACCTACTAGTGAATGTAATGTAACACACACCCATACAATGCGCACCACCCCGTGATGTTTTTCTCACTCCTACTAGTGAATGTAATGTAACACACACCCATGCAATGCGCACCACCCCTCGATGTTTTTCAGAAACCTATCCTACATTGCCACTGCATGTTCCCTGACCTCCCCATGCTGACCACCCCGAGGTGCTTTTCTCCATCCTACATTGCCACGCAGTGCCTATCCTAATTCAGACCCTCCGATTCACACCACCCCGTGAGGTTTTTCTCACTCCTACTAGTGAATGTAATATAACACACACCCATACAATGCGCACCACCCCGTGATGTTTTTCTCAATCCTACTAGTGAATGTAATGTAACACACACCCATACAATGCGCACCTACCCGTGATGTTTTTCTCACTCCTACTAGTGAATGTAATGTAACACACACCCATACAATGCGCACCTACCCGTGATGTTTTTCTCACACCTACTAGTGAATGTAATGTAACACACACCCATACAATGCGAAACCACATTGCGATGTTTTTCAGAAACCTATCCTACATTGCCACTGCATGTTCCCTGACCACCACCATGCTGACCAACCCGCGGTGCTTTTCCCCATCCTACATTGCCACTCACTGCCTATCCTAATTCAGACCCTCCGATTCACACCACCCCGCGATGTTTTTCTCACTCCTACTAGTTAATGTAATGTAACACACACCCATACAATGCCGTCCACCCCGCGATGTTTTTGAGAAACCTATCCTACATTGCCACTGCATGTTCCCTGACCTCCCCATGCTCACCCCAGCGGTGCTTTTCTCCATCCTACATTGCCACTCATTGCCTATCCAAATTCAGACCCTCCGATTCACACCACCCCGTGATGTTTTTCTCACTCCTACTTGTGAATGTAATGTAACACACACCCATACAATGCGCACCACCCTCCAATGTTTTTCAGAAACCTATCCTACATTGCCACTGCATGTTCCCTGACCTCCCCATGCTGACCACCCCGCGGTGCTTTTCTCCATCCTAAATTTTCACTCACTGCCTATCCTAATTCAGACACTCCGATTCACACCACCCCGTGATGTTTTTCTCACTCCTACTAGTGAATGAAATGTAACACATACCCATACAATGCGCACCACCTCGTGATGTTTTTCTCACTCCCACTAGTGAATGTAATGTAACACACACCCATACAATGCGCACCACCCCGCGATGTTTTTCAGAAACCTATCCTACATTGCCACTGCATGTTCCCTGACCTCCCCATGCTGACCACCCCGCGGTGCTTTTCTCCATCCTACATTGCCACTCACTGCCTATCTTAATTCAGTCCCGCCGATTCACACCACTCCGTGATGTTTTTCTCACTCCTACTAGTTAATGTAATGTATCACACACCCATACAATGTGCACCACCCCGTGATGTTTTTCTCACTCCTACTAGTGAATGTAATGTAACACACACCCATACAATGCACACCACCCCGCGATGTTTTTCAGAATCCTATCCTGCATTGCCACTGCATGTTCCCAGACCTCCCCATGCTGACCACCCCGCGGTGCTTTTCTCCATCCTATATTGCCACTCACTGCCTATCCTAATTCAGACCCTCCGATTCACACCATCCCGTGTTGTTTTTCTCACTCCTACTAGTGAATGTAATGTAACACACACCCATACAATGCTCACCACCCCGTGATGTTTTTCTCACTCCTACTAGAGAATGTAATGTAACACACAACCATACAATGCGCACCACCCCGTGATGTTTTTCTCACTCCTACTAGTTAATGTAATGTAACACACACCCATACAATGCGCACCACCCCGCGATGTTTTTCAGAAACCTATCCTACATTGCCACTGCATGTTCCCTGACCTCCCATGCTGACCACCCGCGGTGCTTTTCTCCATCCTACATTGCCACTCACTGCCTATCCTAATTCAGACCCTCCGATTCACACCACCCCGTGATGTTTTTCTCACTGCTACTAGTGAATGTAATGTTACACACACCCATACAATGCGCACCACCCTGCAATGTTTTTCAGAAACCTATCCTACATTGCCACTGCATGTTCCCTGACCTCCCCTTGCTGACCACCCCGCGGTGCTTTTCTCCATCCTACATTTCCACTCACTACCTATCCTAATTCAGACCCTCCGATTCACACCACCACATGATGTTTTTCTCACTCAAACTAGTGAATGAAATGTAACACACACCCATACAATGTGAACCACCGCGTGATGTTTTTCTCACTCCTACTAGTGAATGTAATGTAACACACACCCATACAATGCGCACCACCTCGTGATGTTTTTCTCACTGCTACTAGTGATTGTAATGTAACACACACCCATACAATGCGCACCACCCCGCGATGTTTTTCAGAAACCTATCCTGCATTGCCACTGCATGTTCCCTGACCTCCCCATGCTGACCACCAAACCGTGCTTTTCTCCATCCTACATTGCCACTCCCTGCCTATCCTAATTCAGACCCTACGATTCACACCACCCCGTGATGTTTTTCTCACTCCTACTAGTGAATGTAATGTAACACACACCCATACAATGCGCACCAACCCGTGATGTTTTTCTCACTCCTACTAGTGAATGTAATGTAACACACACCCATACAATGCGCACCATCCCATGATGTTTTTCTCACTCCTACTAGTGAATGTAATGTAACACACACCCATACAATGCGCACCACCCTGCGATGTTTTTCAGAAACCTATCCTACATTGCCACTGCATGTTCCCTGACCTCCCCATGCTGACCACCCCGCGTTGCTTTTCTCCATCCTACATTGCCACTCACTGCCTATCCTAATTCATACCCTCCGATTCACAAGACCCCGTGATGTTTTCTCACTCATACTAGTGAATGTAACGTAAAACACACCCATACAATGCGCACCACCCCGCGATGTTTTTCAGAAACCTATCCTACATTGCCACTGCATGTTCCATGACTTCCCCATGCTGACCACCCCGCGGTACTTTTCTCCAACCTACATTGCCACTCACTGCCTATCCTAATTCAGACCCTCCGATTCACACCACCCCGTGATGTTTTTCTCACTCCTACTAGTGAATGTAATGTAACACACACCCATACAATGCGCACCACCCCGTGATGTTTTTCAGAAAACTATCCTACAATGCCACTGCATGTTCCCTGACCTCCCCATGCTGACCACCCCGCGGTGCTTTTCTCCATCCTACATTGCCACTCACTTCCTATCCTAATTCAGACCCTCCGATACACACCACCGCGTGATGTTTTTCTCACTCCTACTAGTGAATGTAATGTAACACACACCCATACAATGAGCACCACCCCGTGATGTTTTTCTCACTCCTACTTGTGAATGTAATGTAAAACACACCCATGCAATGCGCACCACCCCGTGATGTTTTTCAGAAACCTATCCTACATTGCCACTGCATGTTCCCTGACCTCCCCATGCTGACCACCCCGCGGTGCTTTTCTCCATCCTACATTGCCACGCAGTGCCTATCCTAATTCAGACCCTCCGATTCACACCACCCCGTGATGTTTTTGTCACTCCTACTAGTGAATGTAATGTAACACACACCCATACAATGCGCACCACCCCGTGATGTTTTTCTCACTCCTACTAGTGAATGTAATGTAACACACTCCCATACAATGCGCACCTACCCGTGATGTTTTTCTCACTCCTACTAGTGAATGTAATGTAACACACACCCATACAATGCGCACCACACCGCGATGTATTTCAGAAACCTATCCTACATTGCCACTGCATGTTCCCTGACCACCTCCATGCTGACCAACCCGTGGTGCTTTTCTCCATCCTACATTGCCACTCACTGCCTATCCTAATTCAGACCCTCCGATTCACACCACACCGTAATGTTTTTCTCACTCCTACTAGTGAATGTAATGTAACACACACCCATACAATGCGCACCACCCCGCGATGTTTTTCAGAAAACTATCCTACATTGCCACTGCATGTTCCCTGACCTCCCCATGCTGACCACCCCGCGTTCCTTTTCTCCATCCTACATTGCCACTCACTGCCTATCCTAATTCAGACCCTCCGATTCACACCACCCCGTGATGTTTTTCTCACTCCTATTGGTGAATGTAATATAACACACACCCATATAATGCGCACCACACCGTGATGTTTTTCTCACTCCTACTAGTGAATGTAATGTAACACACACCCATGCAATGCGCACCACCCTTCGATGGTTTTCAGAAACCTATCCTACATTGCCACAGCATGTTCCCTGACCACCCCATGCTGACCACCCCGCGGTGCTTTTCTCCATCCTACATTGCCACGCAGTGCCTATCCTAATTCAGACCCTCCGATTCACACCACCCCGTGATGTTTTTCTCACTCCTACTAGTGAATGTAATGTAACACACACCCATGCTATGCGCACCACCCCGTGCTGTTTTTCTCAATCCTACTAGTGAATGTAATGTAACACACACCCATGCAATGCGCACGACCCCTCGATGGTTTTCAGAAACCTATCCTATATTGCCACTGCATGTTCCCTGACCTCCCCATGCTGACCACCCCGCGGTGCTTTTCTCCATCCTACATTGCCACGCAGTGCCTATCCTAATTCAGACCCTCCGATTCACACCACCCCGTGATGTTTTTCTCACTCCTACTAGTGAATGTAATGTAACACACCCATGCTATGCGCACCACCCCGTGCTGTTTTTCTCACTCCTACTAGTGAATGTAATGTAACACACACCCATGCTATGCGCACCACCCCGTGCTGTTTTTCTCAATCCTACTAGTGAATGTAACGTAACACAGACCCATACAATGCGCACCACCCCGCGATGCTTTTCAGAAACATATCCTACATTGCCACTGCATGTTCCATGACCTCCCCATGCTGACCAGCCCGCGGTTCTTTTCTCCAACCTACATTGCTACTCACTGCCTATCCTAATTCAGACCCTCCGCTTCACACCACCCCATGATGTTTTTCTCACTCCTACTAGTGAATGTAATGTAACACACACCCATACAATGCGCACCACCCCGTGATGTTTTTCAGAAAACTATCCTACATTGCCACTGCATGTTCCCTGACCTCCCCATGCTGAACGCCCCGCGGTGCTTTTCTCCATCCTACATTGCCACTCACTGCCTATCCTAATTCAGACCCTCCGATTCACACCACCCCGTGATGTTTTTCTCACACCTACTAGTGAATGTAATGTAACACACACCCATACAATGCGCACCACCCCGTGATGTTTTTCTCACTCCTACTAGTGAAGGTAATGTAACACACACCCATGCAATGCGCACCACCCCTCGATGTTTTTCAGAAACCTATCCTACATTGCCACTGCATGTTCCCTGACCTCCCCATGCTGACCACCCCGAGGTGCTTTTCTCCATCCTACATTGCCACTCACTGCCTATCCTAATTCAGACCCTCCGATTCACACCACCCCGTGAGGTTTTTCTCACTCCTACTAGTGAATGTAATATAACACACACCCATACAATGCGCACCACCCCGTGATGTTTTTCTCAATCCTACTGGTGAATGTAATGTAACACACACCCATACAATGCGCACCTACCCGTGATGTTTTTCTCACTCCTACTAGTGAATGTAATGTAACACACACCCATACAATGCGCACCTACCCGTGATGTTTTTCTCACACCTACTAGTGAATGTAATGTAACACACACCCATACAATGCGAAACCACACTGCGATGTTTTTCAGAAACCTATCCTACATTGCCACTGCATGTTCCCTGACCACCACCATGCTGACCAACCCGCGGTGCTTTTCCCCATCCTACATTGCCACTCACTGCCTATCCTAATTCAGACCCTCTGATTCACACCACCCCGCGATGTTTTTCTCACTCCTACTAGTTAATGTAATGTAACACACACCCATACAATGCCGTCCACCCCGCGATGTTTTTGAGAAACCTATCCTACATTGCCACTGCATGTTCCCTGACCTCCCCATGCTCACCCCAGCGGTGCTTTTCTCCATCCTACATTGCCACTCATTGCCTATCCAAATTCAGACCCTCCGATTCACACCACCCCGTGATGTTTTTCTCACTCCTACTTGTGAATGTAATGTAACACACACCCATACAATGCGCACCACCCTCCAATGTTTTTCAGAAACCTATCCTACATTGCCACTGCATGTTCCCTGACCTCCCCATGCTGACCACCCCGCGGTGCTTTTCTCCATCCTAAATTTTCACTCACTGCCTATCCTAATTCAGACACTCCGATTCACACCACCCCGTGATGTTTTTCTCACTCCTACTAGTGAATGAAATGTAACACATACCCATACAATGCGCACCACCTCGTGATGTTTTTCTCACTCCCACTAGTGAATGTAATGTAACACACACCCATACAATGCGCACCACCCCGCGATGTTTTTCAGAAACCTATCCTACATTGCCACTGCATGTTCCCTGACCTCCCCATGCTGACCACCCCGCGGTGCTTTTCTCCATTATACATTGCCACTCACTGCCTATCTTAATTCAGTCCCGCCGATTCACACCACCCCGTGATGTTTTTCTCACTCCTACTAGTTAATGTAATGTATCACACACCCATACAATGTGCACCACCCCGTGATGTTTTTCTCACTCCTACTAGTGAATGTAATGTAACACACACCCATACAATGCGCACCACCCCGCGATGTTTTTCACAATCCTATCCTGCATTGCCACTGCATGTTCCCAGACCTCCCCATGCTGACCACCCCGCGGTGCTTTTCTCCATCCTACATTGCCACTCACTGCCTATCCTAATTCAGACCCTCCGATTCACACCATCCCGTGTTGTTTTTCTCACTCCTACTAGTGAATGTAATGTAACACACACCCATACAATGCTCACCACCCCGTGATGTTTTTCTCACTCCTACTAGAGAATGTAATGTAACACACAACCATACAATGCGCACCACCCCGTGATGTTTTTCTCACTCCTACTAGTTAATGTAATGTAACACACACCCATACAATGCGCACCACCCCGCGATGTTTTTCAGAAACCTATCCTACATTGCCACTGCATGTTCCCTGACCTCCCATGCTGACCACCCGCGGTGCTTTTCTCCATCCTACATTGCCACTCACTGCCTATCCTAATTCAGACCCTCCGATTCACACCACCCCGTGATGTTTTTCTCACTGCTACTAGTGAATGTAATGTTACACACACCCATACAATGCGCACCACCCTGCAATGTTTTTCAGAAACCTATCCTACATTGCCACTGCATGTTCCCTGACCTCCCCTTGCTGACCACCCCGCGGTGCTTTTCTCCATCCTACATTTCCACTCACTACCTATCCTAATTCAGACCCTCCGATTCACACCACCACATGATGTTTTTCTCACTCAAACTAGTGAATGAAATGTAACACACACCCATACAATGCGAACCACCGCGTGATGTTTTTCTCACTCCTACTAGTGAATGTAATGTAACACACACCCATACAATGCGCACCACCTCGTGATGTTTTTCTCACTCCTACTAGTGAATGTAATGTAACACACACCCATACAATGCGCACCACCCCGCGATGTTTTTCAGAAACCTATCCTGCATTGCCACTGCATGTTCCCTGACCTCCCCATGCTGACCACCAAACCGTGCTTTTCTCCATCCTACATTGCCACTCCCTGCCTATCCTAATTCAGACCCTACGATTCACACCACCCCGTGATGTTTTTCTCACTCCTACTAGTGAATGTAATGTAACACACACCCATACAATGCGCACCAACCCGTGATGTTTTTCTCACTCCTACTAGTGAATGTAATGTAACACACACCCATACAATGCGCACCACCCCATGATGTTTTTCTCACTCCTACTAGTGAATGTAATGTAACACACACCCATACAATGCGCACCACCCTGCGATGTTTTTCAGAAACCTATCCTACATTGCCACTGCATGTTCCCTGACCTCCCCATGCTGACCACCCCGCGTTGCTTTTCTCCATCCTACATTGCCACTCAATGCCTATCCTAATTCATACCCTCCGATTCACAAGACCCCGTGATGTTTTCTCACTCATACTAGTGAATGTAACGTAACACACACCCATACAATGCGCACCACCCCGCGATGTTTTTCAGAAACCTATCCTACATTGCCACTGCATGTTCCATGACTTCCCCATGCTGACCACCCCGCGGTACTTTTCTCCAACCTACATTGCCACTCACTGCCTATCCTAATTCAGACCCTCCGATTCACACCGCCCCGTGATGTTTTTCTCACTCCTACTAGTGAATGTAATGTAACACACACCCATACAATGCGCACCACCCCGTGATGTTTTTCAGAAAACTATCCTACATTGCCACTGCATGTTCCCTGACCTCCCCATGCTGACAACCCCGCGGTGCTTTTCTCCATCCTACATTGCCACTCACTTCCTATCCTAATTCAGACCCTCCGATACACACCACCGCGTGATGTTTTTCTCACTCCTACTAGTGAATGTAATGTAACACACACCCATACAATGAGCACCACCCCGTGATGTTTTTCTCACTCCTACTTGTGAATGTAATGTAAAACACACCCATGCAATGCGCACCACCCCGTGATGTTTTTCAGAAACCTATCCTACATTGCCACTGCATGTTCCCTGACCTCCCCATGCTGACCACCCCGCGGTGCTTTTCTCCATCCTACATTGCCACGCAGTGCCTATCCTAATTCAGACCCTCCGATTCACACCACCCCGTGATGTTTTTCTCACTCCTACTAGTGAATGTAATGTAACACACACCCATACAATGCGCACCACCCAGTGATGTTTTTCTCACTCCTACTAGTGAATGTAATGTAACACACACCCATACAATGCGAACCACCCCGTGATGTTTTTCAGAAACCTATCCTGCATTGCCACTGCATGTTCCCTGACCTCCCCATGCTGACCACCCTGCGGTGCTTTTCTCCATCCTACATTGCCACTCACTGCCTATCCTAATTCAGACCCTCCGATTCACACCACCCCGTGATGTTTTTGTCACTCCTACTAGTGAATGTAATGTAACACACACCCATACAATGCGCACCACCCCGTGATGTTTTTCTCACTCCTACTAGTGAATGTAATGTAACACACTCCCATACAATGCGCACCTACCCGTGATGTTTTTCTCACTCCTACTAGTGAATGTAATGTAACACACACCCATACAATGCGCACCACACCGCGATGTATTTCAGAAACCTATCCTACATTGCCACTGCATGTTCCCTGACCACCTCCATGCTGACCAACCCGTGGTGCTTTTCTCCATCCTACATTGCCACTCACTGCCTATCCTAATTCAGACCCTCCGATTCACACCACACCGTAATGTTTTTCTCACTCCTACTAGTGAATGTAATGTAACACACACCCATACAATACGCACCACCCCGTGATGTTTTTCTCACTCCTACTAGTGAATGTAATGTAACACACACCCATACAATGCGCACCACCCCGCGATGTTTTTCAGAAACCTATCCTACATTGCCACTGCATGTTCCCTGACCTCCCCATGCTGACCACCCCGCGGTGCTTTTCTCCATCTTACATTGCCACTCACTGCCTATCCTATTTCAGACACTCCGATTCACACCACCCCGCGATGTTTTTCTCACTCCTACTATTTAATGTAATGTAACACACAACCATACAATGCGGTCCACCCCGCGATGTTTTTGAGAAACCTATCCTACATTGCCACTGCATGTTCCCTGACCTCCCCATGCTGACACCCGCCGTACTTTTCTCCATCCTACATTGCCACTCATTGCCTATCCTAATTCAGACCCGCTGATTCACACCACCCCGTGATGTTTTTCTCACTCCTACTAGTGAATGAAATGTAACACACACCCATACAATGCGCACCACCCCGTGATGTTTTTTCTCACTCCTACTAGTGAATGTAATGTAACACACACCCATACCATGCGCACCACCTCGTGATGTTTTTCTCACTCCTACTAGTGAATGTAATGTAACACACACCCATACAATGCGCACCACCCCGCGATGTTTTTCAGAAACCTATCCTACATTGCCACTGCATGTTCCCTGACCTCCCCATGCTGACCACCCCGCCGTGCTTTTCTCCATCCTACATTGCCACTCACTGCCTATCCTAATTCAGTCCCGCGGATTCAGACCACCCCGTGATGTTTTTCTCACTCCTACTAGTTAATGTAATGTATCACACACCCATACAATGTGCACCACCCCGTGATGTTTTTCTCACTCCTACTAGTGAATGTAATGTAACACACACCCATACAATGCGCACCACCCCGCGATATTTTTCAGAAACCTATCCTGCATTGCCACTGCATGTTCCCTGACCTCCCCATGCTGACCACCCCGCGGTGCTTTTCTCCATCCTACATTGCCACTCAGTGCCTATCTTAATTCAGACCCTCCGATTCACACCACCCCGTGATGTTTTTCTCACTCCTACTAGTGAATGTAATGTAACACACACCCATACAATGCGCACCACCCCGTGATGTTTTTCTCACTCCTACTAGTGAATGTAATGTAACACACACCCATATAATGCGCACCACCGCGCGATGTTTTTCAGAAATCTATCCTGCATTGCCACTGCATGTTCCCTGACTTCCCCATGCTGACCACCCCGCGGTGCTTTTCTCCATCCTAAATTACCACTCACTGCCTATCCTAATTCAGACCCTCCGATTCACACCACCCCGTGATGTTTTTCTCACTCCTACTAGTGAATGTAATGTAACACACACCCATACAATGCGCACCACCCCTGATGTTTTTCTCACTCTTACTAGTGAATGTAATGTAACACACACCCATACAATGCGCACCGCACCGCGATGTTTTTCAGAAACCTATCCTACATTGCCACTGCATGTTCCCTGAACACCTCCATGCTGACCACCCCATGGAGCTTTTCTCCATCCTACATTGCCACTCACTGCCTATCCTAATTCAGACGCTCCGATTCAAACCTCCCCGTGATGTTTTTGTCACTCCTACTAGTGAATGTAATGTAACACACACCCATACAATGCGCACCACCCCGTGATGTTTTTCTCACTCCTACTAGTGAGTGTAATGTAACACACACCCAAACAATGCGCACCACCCCGCGATGTTTTTCAGAAACCTATCCTATATTGCCACTGCATGTTCCCTGTCCTCCCGAAACTGACCACCCCGCGGTGCTTTTCTCCATCCTACATTGCCACTCACTGCCTATCCTAATTCAGACTCTCCGATTTACACCACCCCTCGATGTTTTTCTCACTCCTACTAGTTAATGTAATGTAACACACACCCATACAATGCGCACCACCCCGCGATGTTTTTCAGAAACCTATCCTACATTGCCACTGCATGTTCCCTGACCTCCCCAAGCTGACCACCTGCGGTGCTTTTCTCCATCCTACATTGCCACTCACTGCTTATCCTTATTCAGACCCTCCGATTCACACCACCCCGTGATGTTTTTCTCACTCCTACTAGTGAATGTAATGTTACACACACCCATACAATGCGCACCACCCTGCAATGTTTTTCAGAAACCTATCCTACATTGCCAATGCATGTTCCCTGACCTCCCCATGCTGACCACACCGCGGTGCTTTTCTCCATCCTACATTTCCACACACTGCCTATCCTAATTCAGACCCTCCCATTCACACCACCACGTGATGTTTTTCTCACTCCTACTAGTGAATGTAATGTAACACACACCCATACAATGCGCACCACCCCGTGATGTTTTTCTCACTCCTACTATTGAATGTAATGTAACACACACGCATACAATGCGCACCTACCCGTGATGTTTTTCTCAGTCCTACTAGTGAATGTAATGTAACACACACCCATACAATGCGAAACCACACCGCGATGTTTTTCAGAAACCTATCCTACATTGCCACTGCATGTTCCCTGACCACCACCATGCTGACCAACCCGCGGTGCTTTTCTCCATCCTACATTGCCATTCACTGCCTATCCTAATTCAGACACTCCGATTCACACCACCCCTTGATGTTTTTCTCACTCCTACTAGTGAATGTAATGTAACACACACCCATACAATGCGCACCACCCCGTGATGTTTTTCTCACTCCTACTAGTGAATGTAATGTAACACACACCCATACAATGCGCACCACCCCGCGATGTTTTTCACAAACATATCCTACATTGCCACTGCATGTTCCCTGACCTCCCGAAGCTGACCATCCCGCGGTGCTTTTCTCCATCCTAGATTGCCACTTACTGCTTCTCTTAATTGAGACCCTCCGATTCACACCACACCGTAATGTTTTTCTCACTCCTACTAGTGAATGTAATGTAACACACACCCATACAATGCGCACCACCTCGTGATGTTTTTCTCACTCCTACTAGTGAATGTAATGTAACACACACCCATACAATGCACACCACCCCGCGATGTTTTTCAGAAACCTATCCTACATTGCCACTGCATGTTCCCTGACCTCCCCATGCTGACAACCTGCGGTGCTTTTCTCCATCCTACATTGCCACTCACTGCCTATCCTTATTCAGACCCTCCGATTCACACCACCCCGTGATGTTTTTCTCACTCCTACTAGTGAATATAATGTTACACACACCCATACAATGCGCACCACCCTGCAATGTTTTTCAGAAACCTATCCTACATTGCCACTGCATGTTCCGTGACCTCCCCATGCTGACCACCCCGCGGTGCTTTTCTCCATCCTACATTTCCACTCACTGCCTATCCTAATTCAGACACTCCGATTCACACCACACCGTAATGTTTTTCTCACTCCTACTAGTGAATGTAATGTAACACACACCCATACAATGCGCACCACCTGGTGATGTTTTTCTCACTCCTACTAGTGAATGTAATGTAACACACACCCATACAATGCGCACCACCCCGCGATGTTTTTCAGAAACCTATCCTACATTGCCACTGCATGTTCCCTGACCTCCCCATGCTCACCACCCCGCGGTGCTTTTCTCCATCCTACATTGCCACTCACTGCCTATCCTAATTCTGACCCTCCGATTCACACCACCCCGCGAAGATTTTCTCACTCCTACTAGTTAATGTAATGTAACACACACCCATACAATGCGGTCCACCCCGCGATGTTTTTGAGAAACCTATCCTACATTGCCACTGCATGTTCCCTGACCTCCCCATGCTGACCCCCGCGGTGCTTTTCTCCATCCTACATTGCCACTCATTTCCTATCCAAATTCAGACCCTCCGATTCACACCACCCCGTGATGTTTTTCTCACTCCTACTAGTGAATGTAATGTAACACACACCCATACAATGCGCACCACCCTGCAATGTTTTTCAGAAACCTATCCTACATTGCCACTGCATGTTCCCTGACCTCCCGAAACTGACCACCCCGCGGTGCTTTTCTCCATCCTACATTGCCACTCACTGCCTATCCTAATTCAGACTCTCCGATTCACACCACCCCTCGATGTTTTTCTCACTCCTACTAGTTAATGTAATGTAACACACACCCATACAATGCGCACCACACCGCGATGTTTTTCAGAAACCTATCCTACATTGCCACTGCATGTTCCATGACCTCCCCATGCTGACCACCCCGCGTTGCTTTTCTCCATCCTACATTGCCACTCACTGCCTATCCTAATTCAGACCCTCCGATTCACACGAACCCGTGATGTTTTCTCACTCCTACTAGTGAATGTAACGTAACACAGACCCATACAATACGCACCACCCCGTTATGTTTTTCAGAAACATATCCTACATTGCCACTGCATGTTCCATGACCTCCCCATGCTGACCACCCCGCGGTTCTTTCCTCCAACCTACATTGCTACTCACTGCCTATCCTAATTCAGACCCTCCGATTCACACCACCCGATGATGTTTTTCTCACTCCTACTGGTGAATGTAATGTAACACACAACCATACAATGCGCACCACCCCGCGATGTTTTTCAGAAACCTATCCTGCATTGCCACTGCATGTTCCCTGACCTCCCCATGCTGACCACCCTGCGGTGCTTTTCTCCATCCTACATTACCACTCACTGCCTATCCTAATTCAGACCCTACGATTCACACCATCCCGTGATGTTTTTCTCACTCCTACTAGTGAATGTAATGTAACACACACCCATACAATGCGCACCTACCCGTGATGTTTTTCTCACTCCTACTAGTGAATGTAATGTAACACACACCCATACAATGCGCACCTACCCGTGATGTTTTTCTCAGTCCTACTAGTGAATGTAATGTAACACACACCCATACAATGCGAAACCACACCGCGATGTTTTTCAGAAACCTATCCTACATTGCCACTGCATGTTCCCTGACCACCACCATGCTGACCAACCCGCGGTGCTTTTCTCCATCCTACATTGCCATTCACTGCCTATCCTAATTCAGACCCTCCGATTCACACCACCCCTTGATGTTTTTCTCACTCCTAGTAGTGAATGTAATGTAACACACACCCATACAATGCGCACCACCCCGTGATGTTTTTCTCACTCCTACTAGTGAATGTAATGTAACACACACCCATACAATGCGCACCACCCCGCGATGTTTTTCACAAACATATCCTACATCGCCACTGCATGTTCCCTGACCACCACCATGCTGACCAACCCGCGGTGCTTTTCTCCATCCTACATTGACACTCACTGCCTATCCTAATTCAGACCCGCCGATTCACACCACCCCGCGATGTTTTTCTCACTCCTACTAGTTAATGTAATGTAACACACACCCATACAATGCGGTCCACGCCGCGATGTTTTTGAGAAACCTATCCTACATTGCCACTGCATGTTCCCTGACCTCCCCATGCTGACCCCCGTGGTGCTTTTCTCCATCCTACATTGCCACTCGTTTCCTATCCAAATTCAGACCCTCCGATTCACACCACCCCGTGATGTTTTTCTCACTCCTACTAGTGAATGTAATGTAACACACACCCATACAATGCGCACCACCCTGCAATGTTTTTCAGAAACCTATCCTACATTGCCACTGCATGTTCCCTGACCTCCCAAAACTGACCACCCCGCGGTGCTTTTCTCCATCCTACATTGCCACTCACTGCCTATCCTAATTCAGACTCTCCGATTCACACCACCCCTCGATGTTTTTCTCACTCCTACTAGTTAATGTAATGTAACACGCACCCATACAATGCGCACCACCCCGAGATGTTTTTCAGAAACCTATCCTACATTGCCACTGCATGTTCCCTGACCTCCACATGCTGACCACCTGCGGTGCTTTTCTCCATCCTACATTGCCACTCACTGCCTATCCTTATTCAGACCCTCCGATTCACACCACCCCGTGATGTTTTTCTCACTCCTACTAGTGAATATAATGTTACACACACCCATACAATGCGCACCACCCTCCAATGTTTTTCAGAAACCTATCCTACATTGCCACTGCATGTTCCGTGACCTCGCCATGCTGACCACCCCGCGGTGCTTTTCTCCATCCTACATTTCCACTCACTGCGTATCCTAATTCAGACACTCCGATTCACACCACCACGTGATGTTTTTCTCACTCCTACTAGTGAATGAAATGTAACACACACCCATACAATGCGCACCACTCCGTGATGTTTTTCTCACTCCTACTAGTGAATGTAATGTAACACACACCCATACAATGCGCACCACCTCGTGATGTTTTTCTCACTCCTACTAGTGAATGTAATGTAACACACACCCATACAATGTGCACCACCCCGCGATGTTTTTCAGAAACCTATCCTACATTGCCACTGCATGTTCCCTGACCTCCCCATGCTGACCACCCCACAGGGCTTTTCTCCATCCTACATTGCCACTCACTGCCTATCCTAATTCAGACCCTCCGATTCACACCACCCCGTGATGTTTTTCTCACTCCTACTAGTGAATGTAATGTAACACACAGCCATACAATGCGCACCACCCCGTGATGTTTTTCTCACTCCTACTAGTGAATGTAATGTAACACACACCCATGCAACGCGCACCACCCCTCGATGTTTTTCAGAAACCTATCCTACATTGCCACTGCATGTTCCCTGACCTCCCCATGCTGACCACCCCGCGGTGCTTTTCTCAATCCTATATTGCCACTCAGTGCCTATCTTAATTCAGACCCTCCGATTCACACCACACCGTGATGTTTTTCTCACTCCTACTAGTGAATGTAATGTAACACACACCCATACAATGCGCACCACCCCGCGATGTTTTTCAGAAACCTATCCTGCAGTGCCACTGTATGTTCCCTGACCTCCCCATGCTGACCACCCCGCGGTGCTTTTCTCCATCCTAAATTACCACTCACTGCCTATCCTAATTCAGACCCTCCGATTCACACCACCCCGTGATGTTTTTCTCACTCCTACTAGTGAATGTAATGTAACACACACCCATACAATGCGCACCACCCCTGATGTTTTTCTCACTCTTACTAATGAATGTAATGTAACACACACCCATACAATGCGCACCACACCGCGATGTTTTTCAGAAACCTATCCTACATTGCCACTGCATGTTCCATGACCTCCCCATCCTGACCACCCCGCGGTTCTTTTCTCCAACCTACATTGCCACTCACTGCCTATCCTAATTCAGACCCATCGATTCACACGACCCCGTGATGTTTTCTCACTCCTACTAGTGAATGTAACGTAACACAGACCCATACAATACGCACCACCCCGTGATGTTTTTCAGAAACCTATCCTACATTGCCACTGCATGTTCCATGACCTCCCCATGCTTACCACCCCGCGGTTCTTTTCTCCAACCTACATT
Source organism: Cavia porcellus (assembly GCF_034190915.1). Classification (NCBI taxonomy): domain Eukaryota; kingdom Metazoa; phylum Chordata; class Mammalia; order Rodentia; family Caviidae; genus Cavia; species Cavia porcellus. The sequence continues at coordinate 747,627 of NW_026947491.1, forward strand.
GCTACTCACTGCCTATCCTAATTCAGACCCTCCGATTCACACCACCCCATGATGTTTTTCTCACTCCTACTAGTGAATGTAATGTAACACACACCCATACAATGCGAACCACCCCGTGAGGTTTTTCAGAAAACTATCCTACATTGCCACTGCATGTTCCCTGACCTCCCCATGCTGACCACCCCGCGGTGCTTTTCTCCATCCTACATTGCCACTCACTGCCTATCCTAATTCAGACCCTCCGATTCACACCACCCCGTGATGTTTTTCTCACTCCTACTAGTGAATGTAATGTAACACACACCCATACAATGCGCACCACCCCGTGATGTTTTTCTCACTCCTACTAGTGAATGTAATGTAACACACACCCATGCAATGCGCACCACCCCTCGATGCTTTTCAGAAACCTATCCAACATTGCCACTGCATGTTCCCTGACCTCCCCATGCTGACCACCCCGCGGTGCTTTTCTCAATCCTACATTGCCACGCAGTGCCTATCCTAATTCAGACCCTCCGATTCACACCACCCCGTGATGTTTTTCTCACTCCTACTAGTGAATGTAATGTAACACACACACATGCAATGCGCACCACCCCGTGATGTTTTTCTCAATCCTACTAGTGAATGTAATGTAACACACACCCATACAATGCGCACCACCCCGCGATGTTTTTCACAAACATATCCTACATTGCCACTGCATGTTCCCTGACCTCCCGAAGCTGACCACCCCGCGGTGCTTTTCTCCATCCTAGATTGCCACTTACTGCTTCTCTTAATTGAGACCCTCCGATTCACACCACACCGTAATGTTTTTCTCACTCCTACTAATGAATGTAATGTAACACACACCCATACAATGCGCACCACCTCGTGATGTTTTTCTCACTCCTACTAGTGAATGTAATGTAACACACACCCATACAATGCGCACCACCCCGCGATGTTTTTCAGAAACCTATCCTACATTGCCACTGCATGTTCCCTGACCTCCCCATGCTCACCACCCCGCGGTGCTTTTCTCCATCCTACATTGCCACTCACTGCCTATCCTAATTCAGACCCTCCGATTCACACCACCCCGCGATGTTTTTCTCACTCCTACTAGTTAATGTAATGTAACACACACCCATACAATGTGGTCCACGCCGCGATGTTTTTGAGAAACCTATCCTACATTGCCACTGCATGTTCCCTGACCTCCCCATGCTGACCACCTGCGGTGCTTTTCTCCATCCTACATTGCCACTCACTGCCTATCCTTATTCAGACCCTCCGATTCACACCACCCCGTGATGTTTTTCTCACTCCTACTAGTGAATATAATGTTACACACACCCATACAATGCGCACCACCCTGCAATGTTTTTCAGAAACCTATCCTACATTGCCACTGCATGTTCCGTGACCTCCCCATGCTGACCACCCCGCGGTTCTTTTCTCCAACCTACATTGCCACTCACTGCCTATCCTAATTCAGACCCTCCGATTCACACCACCCCGTGATGTTTTTCTCACTCCTACTAGTGAATGTAATGTAACACACACCCATACAATGCGCACCACCCCGTGATGTTTTTCTCACTCCTACTAGTGAATGTAATGTAACACACACCCATACAATGCGCACCACCTCGTGATGTTTTTCTCACTCCTACTAGTGAATGTAATGTAACACACACCCATACAATGTGCACCACCCCGCGATGTTTTTCAGAAACCTATCCTACATTGCCACTGCATGTTCCCTGACCTCCCCATGCTGACCACCCCACAGGGCTTTTCTCCATCCTACATTGCCACTCACTGCCTATCCTAATTCAGACCCTCCGATTCACACCACACCATGAAGTTTTTCTCACTCCTACTAGTGAATGTAATGTAACACACAGCCATACAATGCGCACCACCCCGTGATGTTTTTCTCACTCCTACTAGTGAATGTAATGTAACACACACCCATGCAATGCGCACCACCCCTCGATGTTTTTCAGAAACCTATCCTACATTGCCACTGCATGTTCCCTGACCTCCCCATGCTGACCACCCGCGGTGCTTTTCTCCATCCTACATTGCCACTCAGTGCCTATCTTAATTCAGACCCTCCGATTCACACCACCCCGTGATGTTTTTCTCACTCCTACTAGTGAATGTAATGTAACACACACCCATACAATGCGCACCACCCCGCGATGTTTTTCAGAAACCTATCCTGCATTGCCAATGCATGTTCCCTGACCTCCCCATGCTGACCACCCCGCGGTGCTTTTCTCCATCCTAAATTACCACTCACTGCCTATCCTAATTCAGACCCTCCGATTCACACCACCCCGTGATGTTTTTCTCACTCCTACTAGTGAATGTAATGTAACACACACCCATACAATGCGCACCACCCCTGATGTTATTCTCACTCTTACTAATGAATGTAATGTAACACACACCCATACAATGTGCACCACACCGCGATGTTTTTCAGAAACCTATCCTACATTGCCACTGCATGTTCCATGACCTCCCCATGCTGACCACCCCGCGGTTCTTTTCTCCAACCTACATGGCCACTCACTGCCTATCCTAATTCAGACCCTCCGATTCACACGACCCCGTGATGTTTTCTCACTCCTACTAGTGAATGTAACGTAACACAGACCCATACAATACGCAAAACCCCGTGATGTTTTTCAGAAACCTATCCTACATTGCCACTGCATGTTCCCTGACCTCCCCATGCTGACCACCCCGCGGTGCTTTTCTCCATCGACATTGCCACTCACTGCCTATCCTAATTCAGACCCTCCGATTCACACCACCCCGTGATGTTTTTCTCACTCCTACTAGTGAATGTAATGTAACACACACCCATACAATGCGCACCACCCCGTGATGTTTTTCTCACTCCTACTAGTGAATGTAATGTAACACACACCCATGCAATGCGCACCACCCCTCGATGTTTTTCAGAAACCTATCCTACATTGCCACTGCATGTTCCCTGACCTCCCCATGCTGACCACCCCGCGGTGCTTTTCTCCATCCTACATTGCCACGCAGTGCCTATCCTAATTCACACCCTCCGATTCACACCACCCCGTGATGTTTTTCTCACTCCTACTAGTGAATGTAATGTAACACACACCCATGCAATGCGCACCACCCCGTGATGTTTTTCTCAATCCTACTAGTGAATGTAATGTAACACACACCCATACAATGCGCACCACCCCGCGATGTTTTTCAGAAACCTATCCTGCATTGCCACTGCATGTTCCCTGACCTCCCCTTGCTGACCACCCCGCGGTGCTTTTCTCCATCCTACATTGCCACTCACTGCCTATCCTAATTCAGACCCTCCGATTCACACTACCCCGTGATGTTTTTCTCACTGCTACTAGTGAATGTAATGTAACACACACCCATACAATGCGCACCTACCCGTGATGTTATTCTCACTCCTACTAGTGAATATAATGTAACACACACCCATACAATGCGCACCTACCCGTGATGTTTTTCTCACTCCTACTAGTGAATGTAATGTAACACACAACCATACAATGCGAAACCACACCGCGATGTTTTTCAGAAACCTATCCTACATTGCCACTGCATGTTCCCTGACCACCACCATGCTGACCAACCCGCGGTGCTTTTCTCCATCCTACATTGCCACTCACTGCCTATCCTAATTCAGACCCTCCGATTCACACCACCCCTTGATGTTTTTCTCACTCCTAATAGTGAACGTAGTGTAACACACACCCATACAATGCGCACCACCCCGTGATGTTTTTCTCACTCCTACTAGTGAATGTAATGTAACACACACCCATACAATGCGCACCACCCCGTGATGTTTTTCAGAAACCTATCCTACATTGCCACTGCATGTTCCCTGACCTCCCTATGCTCACCACCCCGCGGTGCTTTTCTCCATCCTACATTGCCATGCACTGCCTATCCTAATTCAGACCCTCCGATTCACACCACCCCGTGATGTTTTTCTCACTCCTACTAGTTAATGTAATGTAACACACACCCATACAATGCGGTCCACCCCGTGATGTTTTTGAGAAACCTATCCTACATTGCCACTGCATGTTCCCTAACCTCCCCATGCTGACCTCCGCGGTGCTTTTCTCCATCCTACATTGCCACTCATTTCCTATCCAAATTCAGACCCTCCGATTCACACCACCCCGTGATGTTTTTCTCACTCCTACTAGTGAATGTAATGTAACACACACCCATACAATGCGCACCACCCTGCAATGTTTTTCAGAAACCTATCCTACATTGCCAGTGCATGTTCCCTGACCTCCCGAAACTGACCACCCCGCGGTGCTTTTCTCCATCCTACATTGCCACTCACTGCCTATCCTAATTCAGACTCTAAGATTCACACCACCCCTCGATGTTTTTCTCACTCCTACTAGTTAATGTAATGTAACACACACCCATACAATGCGCACCACCCCACGATGTTTTTCAGAAACCTATCCTACATTGCCACTGCATGTTCCCTGACCTCCCCATGCTGACCACCTGCGGTGCTTTTCTCCATCCTACATTGCCACTCACTGCCTATCCTTATTCAGACCCTCCGATTCACACCACCCCGTGATGTTTTTCTCACTCCTACTAGTGAATGTAATGTTACACACACCCATACAATGCGCACCACCCTGCAATGTTTTTCAGAAACCTATCCTACATTGCCACTGCATGTTCCCTGACCTCCCCATGCTGACCACCCCGCGGCGCTTTTCTCCATCCTACATTTCCACTCACTGCCTATCCTAATTCAGACCCTCCGATTCACACCACCACGTGATGTTTTTCTCACTCCTACTAGTGAATGAAATGTATCACACACCCATACAATGCGCACCACCCCGTGATGTTTTTCTCACTCCTACTAGTGAATGTAATGTAACACACACCCATACAATGCGCACCACCTCGTGATGTTTTTCTCACTCCTACTAGTGAATGTAATGTAACACACACACATACAGTGCGCACCACCCCGCGATGTTTTTCAGAAACCTATCCTACATTGCCACTGCATGTTCCCTGACCTCCCCATGCTGACAACCCCACAGGGCTTTTCTCCATCCTACATTGCCACTCACTGCCTATCCTAATTCAGACCCTCCGATTCACACCACCCCGTGATGTTTTTCTCACTCCTACTAGTGAATGTAATGTAACACACAGCCATACAATGCGCACCAACCCATGATGTTTTTCTCACTCCTACTAGTGAATGTAATGTAACACACACCCATGCAATGCGCACCACCCCTCGATGTTTTTCAGAAACCTATCCTACATTGCCACTGCATGTTCCCTGACCTCCCCATGCTGACCACCCCGCGGTGCTTTTCTCCATCCTACATTGCCACTCAGTGCCTATCTTAATTCAGACCCTCCGATTCACACCACCCCGTGATGTTTTTCTCACTCCTACTAGTGAATGTAATGTAACACACACCCATACAATGCGCACCACCCCGTGATGTTTTTCTCACTCCTACTAGTGAATGTAATGTAACACACACCCATACAATGCGCACCACCCCGCGATGTTTTTCAGAAACCTATCCTGCATTGCCACTGCATGTTCCCTCACCTCCCCATGTTGACCACCCTGCGGTGCTTTTCTCCATCCTAAATTACCACTCACTGCCTATCCTAATTCAGACCCTCCGTTTCACACCACCCCGTGATGTTTTTCTCACTCCTACTAGTGAATGTAATGTAACACACACCCATACAATGCGCACCACCCCTGATGTTTTTCTCACTCTTACTAGTGAATGTAATGTAACACACACCCATACAATGCGCACCACACCGCGATGTTTTTCAGAAACCTATCCTACATTGCCACTGCATGTTCCCTGACCACCTCCATGCTGACCACCCTGCGGTGCTTTTCTCCATCCTACATTGCCACTCACTGCCTATCCTAATTCAGACCCTCAGATTCAAACCTCCCCGTGATGTTTTTCTCACTCCTACTAGTGAATGTAATGTAACACACACCCATACAATGCGCACCATCCCGTGATGGTTTTCTCACTCCTACTAGTGAGTGTAATGTAACACACCCAAACAATGCGCACCACCCCGCGATGTTTTTCAGAAACCTATCCTACATTGCCACTGCATGTTCCCTGTCCTCCCGAAACTTACCACCCCGCGGTGCTTTTCTCCATCCTACATTGCCACTCACTGCCTATCCTAATTCAGACTCTCCGATTCACACCCCCCTCGATGTTTTTCTCACTCCTACTAGTTAATGTAATGTAACACTCACCCATACAATGCGCACCACCCCGCGATATTTTTCAGAAACCTATCCTACATTGCCACTGCATGTTCCCTGACCTCCCCATGATGACCACCTGCGGTGCTTTTCTCCATCCTACATTGCCACTCCTGCCTATCCTTATACAGACCCTCCGATTCACACCACTCCGTGATGTTTTTCTCACTCCTACTAGTGAATGTAATGTTACACACACCCATACAATGCGCACCACCGTGCAATGTTTTTCAGAAACCTATCCTACATTGCCACTGCATGTTCCCTGACCTCCCCATGCTGACCACCCCGCGGTGCTTTTCTCCATCCTACATTTCCACTCACTGCCTATCCTAATTCAGACCCTCCGATTCACACCACCACGTGATGTTTTTCTCACTCCTACTAGTGAATGAAATGTAACACACACCCATACAATGCGCACCACCCCGTGATGTTTTTCTCACTCCTACTAGTGAATGTAATGTAACACACACCCATACAATGCGCACCACCTCGTGATGTTTTTTTCACTCCTACTAGTGAATGTAATGTAACACACACCCATACAATGCGCACCACCCCGCGATGTTTTTCAGAAACCTATCCTACATTGCCACTGCATGTTCCCTGACCTCCCCATGCTGACCACCCCGCGGTTCTTTTCTCCAACCTACATTGCTACTCACTGCCTATCCTAATTCAGACCCTCCGATTCACACCACCCCATGATGTTTTTCTCACTCCTACTAGTGAATGTAATGTAACACACACCCATACAATGCGAACCACCCTGTGATGTTTTTCAGAAAACTATCCTACATTGCCACTGCATGTTCCCTGACCTCCCCATGCTGACCACCCCGCGGTGCTTTTCTCCATCCTACATTGCCACTCACTGCCTATCCTAATTCAGACCCTCCGATTCACACCACCCCGTGATGTTTTTCTCACTCCTACTAGTGAATGTAATGTAACACACACCCATACAATGCGCACCACCACGTAATGTTTTTCTCACTCCTACTAGTGAATGTAATGTAACACACACCCATGCAATGCGCACCACCCCTCGATATTTTTCAGAAACCTATCCTACATTGCCACTGCATGTTCCCTGACCTCCCCTTGCTGACCACCCCGCGGTGCTTTTCTCCATCCTACATTGCCACGCAGTGCCTATCCTAATTCAGACCCTCCGATTCACACCACCCCGTGATGTTTTTCTCACTCCTACTAGTGAATGTAATGTAACACACACCCATGCAATGCGCACCACCCCGTGATGTTTTTCTCAATCCTACAAGTGAATGTAATGTAACACACACCCATACAATGCGCACCACCCCATGATGTTTTTCAGAAAACTATCCTACATTGCCACTGCATGTTCCCTGACCTCCCCATGCTGACCACCCCGTGGTGCTTTTCTCCATCCTACATTGCCACTCACTGCCTATCCTAATTCAGACCCTCCGATTCACACCACCCCGTGATGTTTTTCTCACTCCTACTAGTGAATGTAATGTAACACACACCCATACAATGCGCACCACCCTGCAATGTTTTTCAGAAACCTATCCTACATTGCCACTGCATGTTCCCTGACCTCCCCATGCTGACCATACCGCGGTGCTTTTCTCCATCCTAAATTTTCACTCTCTGCCTATCCTAATTCAGACAGTCCGATTCACACCACCTAGTGATGTTTTTCACACTCCTACTAGTGAATGAAATGTAACACACACCCATACAATGCGCACCACCCCGTGATGTTTTTCTCACTCCTACTAGTGAATGTAATGTAACACACACCCATACAATGCGCACCACCCCGCGATGTTTTTCAGAAACCTATCCTACATTGCCACTGCATGTTCCCTGACCTCCCCATGCTGACCACCCCGCGGTGCTTTTCTCCATCCTACATTGCCACTCACTGCCTATCTTAATTCAGTCCCGCCGATTCACACCACCCCGTGATGTTTTTCTCACTCCTACTAGTTAATGTAATGTATCACACACCCATACAATGCGCACCTCCCCGTGATGTTTTTCTCACTCCTACTAGTGAATGTAACGTAACACACACCCATACAATGTGCACCACCCTGCGATGTTTTTCAGAAACCTATCCTACATTGCCACTGCATGTTCCCTGACCTCCCCATGCTGACCACCCCGCGTTGCTTTTCTCCATCCTACATTGCCACTCACTGCCTATCCTAATTCAGACCCTCCGATTCACACGACCCCGTGATGTTTTCTCACTCGTACTAGTGAATCTAACGTAACACAGACCCATACAATGCGCACCACCCCGCGATGTTTTTGAGAAACCTATCCTACATTGCCACTGCATGTTCCATGACCTCCCCAAGCTGACCAGCCCGCGGTTCTTTTCTCCAACCTACATTGCTACTCACTGCCTATCCTAATTCAGACCCTCCGATTCACACCACCCTATGATGTTTTTCTCACTCCTACTAGTGAATGTAATGTAACACACACCCATACAATGCGCACCACCCCGTGATGTTTTTCAGAAAACTATCCTACATTGCCACTGCATGTTCCCTGACCTCCCCATGCTGACCACCCCGCGGTGCTTTTCTCCATCCTACATTGCCACTCACTGCCTATCCTAATTCAGACCCTCCGATTCACACCACCCCGTGATGTTTTTCTCACTCCTACTAGTGAATGTAATGTAACACACACCCATACAATGCGCACCACCCCGTGATGTTTTTCTCACTCCTACTAGTGAATGTAATGTAACACACACCCATGCAATGCGCACCACCCCGCGATGTTTTTCAGAAACCTATCCTACATTGCCACTGCATGTTCCCTGACCTCCCCATGCTGACCACCCCGCGGTGCTTTTCTCCATCCTACATTGCCACGCAGTGCCTATCCTAATTCAGACCCTCCGATTCACACCACCCCGTGATGTTTTTCTCACTCCTACTAGTGAATGTAATGTAACACACACCCATACAATGCGCACCACCCCGTGATGTTTTTCTCAATCCTACTAGTGAATGTAATGTAACACACACCCATCCAATGCGCACCTACCCGTGATGTTTTTCTCACTCCTACTACTGAATGTAATGTAACACACACCCATACAATGCGCACCTACCCGTGATGTTTTTCTCACTCCTACTAGTGAATGTAATGTAACACACACCCATACAATGCGAAACCACACTGCGATGTTTTTCAGAAACCTATCCTACATTGCCACTGCATGTTCCCTGACCACCACCATGCTGACCAACCCGCGGTGCTTTTCTCCATCCTACATTGCCACTCACTGCCTATCCTAATTCAGACCCTCCGATTCACACCACCCCGCGATGTTTTTCTCACTCCTACTAGTTAATGTAATGTAACACACACCCATACAATGCGGTCCACCCCGCGATGTTTTTGAGAAACCTATCCTACATTGCCAATGCAGGTTCCCTGACCTCCCCATGCTGACCCCCGCGGTGCTTTTCTCCATCCTAAATTGCCACTCATTGCCTATCCAAATTCAGACCCTCCGATTCACACCACCCCGTGATGTTTTTCTCACTCCTACTAGTGAATGTAATGTAACACACACCCATACAATGCGCACCACCCTGCAATGTTTTTCAGAAACCTATCCTACATTGCCACTGCATGTTCCCTGACCTCCCCATGCTGACCACCCCGCGGTACTTTTCTCCATCCTAAATTTTCACTCACTGCCTATCCTAATTCAGACACTCCGATTCACACCACCCCGTGATGTTTTTCTCACTCCTACTAGTGAATGAAATGTAACACACACCCATACAATGCGCACCACCCCGTGATGTTTTTCTCACTCTTACTAGTGAATGTAATGTAACACACACCCATACAATGCGCACCACCCCGTGATGTTTTTCTCACTCCTACTAGTGAATGTAATGTAACACACACCCATACAATGCGCACCACCCCGTGATGTTTTTCTCACTCCTACTACTGAATGTAATGTAACACACACCCATACAATGCGCACCACCCTGCGATGTTTTTCAGAAACCTATCCCACATTGCCACTGCATGTTCCCTGACCTCTCCATGCTGACCACCCCGCGTTGCTTTTCTCCATCCTACATTGCCACTCACTGCCTATCCTAATTCAGACCCTCCGATTCACACCACCCCGTGATGTTTTTCTCACTCCTACTAGTGAATGTAATGTAACACACACCCATACAATGCGCACCACCCCGCCATGTTTTTCAGAATCCTATCCTACATTGCCATTGCATGTTCCCTGACCTCCCCATGCTCACCACCCCGCGGTGCTTTTCTCCATCCTACATTGCCACTCACTGCCTATCCTAATTCAGACCCTCCGATTCACACCACCCCGCGATGTTTTTCTCACTCCTACTAGTTAATGTAATGTAACACACACCCATACAATGCGGTCCACCCCGCGATGTTTTTGAGAAACCTATCCTACATTGCCACTGCATGTTGCCTGACCTCCCCATGCTGACCCCCGCGGTGCTTTTCTCCATCCTACATTGCCACTCATTTCCTATCCAAATTCAGACCCTCCGATTCACACCACCCTGTGATGTTTTTCTCACTCCTACTAGTGAATGTAATGTAACACACACCCATACAATGCGCACCACCCTGCAATGTTTTTCAGAAACCTATCCTACATTGCCACTGCATGTTCACTGACCTCCCCATGCTGACCACACCGCGGTGCTTTTCTCCATCCTAAATTTTCACTCTCTGCCTATCCTAATTCAGACACTCCGATTCACACCACCTCGTGATGTTTTTCACACTCCTACTAGTGAATGAAATGTAACACACACCCATACAATGCGCACCACCCCGTGATGTTTTTCTCACTCCTACTAGTGAATGTAATGTAACACACACCCATACAATGCGCACCACCCCGCGATGTTTTTCAGAAACCTATCCTACATTGCCACTGCATGTTCCCTGACCTCCCCATGCTGACCACCCCGCGGTGCTTTTCTCCATCCTACATTGCCACTCACTGCCTATCTTAATTCAGTCCCGCCGATTCACACCACCCCGTGATGTTTTTCTCACTCCTACTAGTTAATGTAATGTATCACACACCCATACAATGCGCACCTCCCCGTGATGTTTTTCTCACTCCTACTAGTGAATGTAATGTAACACACACCCATACAATGTGCACCACCCTGCGATGTTTTTCAGAAACCTATCCTACATTGCCACTGCATGTTCCCTGACCTCCCCATGCTGACCACCCCGCGTTGCTTTTCTCCATCCTACATTGCCACTCACTGCCTATCCTAATTCAGACCCTCCGATTCACACGACCCCGTGATGTTTTCTCACTCGTACTAGTGAATCTAACGTAACACAGACCCATACAATGCGCACCACCCCTCGATGTTTTTCAGAAACCTATCCTACATTGCCACTGCATTTTCCATGACCTCCCCATGCTGACCAGCCCGCGGTTCTTTTCTCCAACCTACATTGCTACTCACTGCCTATCCTAATTCAGACCCTCCGATTCACACCACCCCATGATGTTTTTCTCACTCCTACTAGTGAATGTAATGTAACACACACCCATACAATGCGCACCACCCCGTGAGGTTTTTCAGAAAACTATCCTACATTGCCACTGCATGTTCCCTGACCTCCCCATGCTGACCAGTCCGCGGTGCTTTTCTCCATCCTACATTGCCACTCACTGCCTATCCTAATTCAGACCCTCCGATTCACACCACCCCGTGATGTTTTTCTCACTCCTACTAGTGAATGTAAAGTAACACACACCCATACAATGCGCACCACCCCGTGATGTTTTTCTCACTCCTACTAGTGAATGTAATGTAACACACACCCATGCAATGCGCACCACCCCGCGATGTTTTTCAGAAACCTATCCTACATTGCCACTGCATGTTCCCTGACCTCCCCATGCTGACCACCCCGCGGTGCTTTTCTCCATCCTACATTGCCACGCAGTGCCTATCCTAATTCAGACCCTCCGATTCACACCACCCCGTGATGTTTTTCTCACTCCTACTAGTGAATGTAATGTAACACACACCCATACAATGCGCACCACCCCGTGATGTTTTTCTCAATCCTACTAGTGAATGTAATGTAACACACACCCATCCAATGCGCACCTACCCGTGATGTTTTTCTCACTCCTACTACTGAATGTAATGTAACACACACCCATACAATGCGCACCTACCCGTGATGTTTTTCTCACTCCTACTAGTGAATGTAATGTAACACACACCCATACAATGCGAAACCACACTGCGATGTTTTTCAGAAACCTATCCTACATTGCCACTGCATGTTCCCTGACCACCACCATGCTGACCAACCCGCGGTGCTTTTCTCCATCCTACATTGCCACTCACTGCCTATCCTAATTCAGACCCTCCGATTCACACCACCCCGCGATGTTTTTCTCACTCCTACTAGTTAATGTAATGTAACACACACCCATACAATGCGCACCACCCTGCGATATTTTTCAGAAACCTATCCCACATTGCCACTGCATGTTCCCTGACCTCCCCATGCTGACCACCCCGCGTTGCTTTTCTCCATCCTACATTGCCACTCACTGCCTATCCTAATTCAGATCCTCCGATTCACAAGACCCCGTGATGTTTTCTCACTCATACTAGTGAATGTAACGTAACACACACCCATACAATGCGCACCACCCCGTGATGTTTTTCTCACTCCTACTAGTGAATGTAATGTGACACACACCCATACAATGCGCACCACCCCGTGATGTTTTTCACAAAACTATCCTACATTGCCACTGCATGTTCCCTGACCTCCCCATGCTGACCACCCCGCGGTGCTTTTCTCCATCCTACATTGCCACTCACTTCCTATCCTAATTCAGACCCTCCGATTCACACCACCACATGATGTTTTTCTCACTCCTACTAGTGAATGTAATGTAACACACACCCATACAATGCGCACCACCCCGTGATGTTTTTCTCACTCCTACTAGTGAATGTAATGTAACACACACCCATGCAATGCGCACCACCCCTCGATGTTTTTCAGAAACCTATCCTACATTGCCACTGCATGTTCCCTGACCTCCCCATGCTGACCACCCCGCGGTGCATTTCTCCATCCTACATTGCCACGCAGTGCCTATCCTAATTCAGACCCTCCGATTCACACCACCCCATGATGTTTTTCTCACTCCTACTAGTGAAAGTAATGTAACACACACCCATACAATGTGCACCACCCCGTGATGTTTTTCTCACTCTTACTAGTGAATGTAATGTAACACACACCCATACAATGCGCACCACCCCGTGATGTTTTTCAGAAACCTATCCTGCATTGCCACTGCATGTTCCCTGACCTCCCCATGCTGACCACCCCGCGGTGCTTTTCTCCATCCGACATTGCCACTCACTGCCTATCCTAATTCAGACCCTCCGATTCACACCACCCCGTGATGTTTTTCTCACTCCTACTAGTGAATATAATGTAACACACACCCATACAATGCGCACAACCCCGTGATGTTTTTCTCACTCCTACTAGTGAATGTAATGTAACACACACCCATACAATGCGCACCTACCCGTGATGTTTTTCTCACTCCTACTAGTGAATGTAATGTAACACACACCCATACAATGCGCACCACACCGCGATGTATTTCAGAAACCTATCCTACTTTGGGAATGCATGTTCCCTGACCACCTCCATGCTGACCAACCCGCGGTGCTTTTCTCCATCCTAGATTGCCACTCACTGCCTCTCCTAATTCAGACCCTCCGATTCACACCACCCCGTGATGTTTTTCTCACTCCTACTAGTGAACGTAATGTAACACACACCCATACAATGCGCACCACCCCGTGATGTTTTTCTCACTCCTACTAGTGAATGTAATGTAACACACACCCATACAATCCGCACCACCCCGTGATGTTTTTCTCACTCCTACTAGTGAATGTAACGTAACACAAACCCATACAATGCGCACCACCCCGCGATGTTTTTCAGAAACCTATCCTACATTGCCACTGCATGTTCCCAGACCTCCCCATGCTGACCACCCGCGGTGCTTTTCTCCATCCTACATTGCCACTCACTGCCTATCCTAATTCAGAATCTCCGATTCACACCACCCCGTGATGTATTTCTCACTCCTACTAGTGAATGTAGTGTAACACATACCCATACAATGCGCACCACCCCGCAATGTTTTTCAGAATCCTATCCTACATTGCCACTGCATGTTCCCTCACCTCCACATGCTGACCACCCCGCGGTGCTTTTCTCCATCCTACATTTCCACTCACTGCCTATCCTAATTCAGACCCTCCGATTCACACCACCCCGTGATGTTTTTCTCACTCCTACTAGTGAATGAAATGTAACACACACCCATACAATGCTCATCACCGCGTGATGTTTTTCTCACTCCGACTAGTGAATGTAATGTAACACACCCCCATACAATGCGCACCACCCCGTGATGTTTTTCTCACTCCTAGTAGTGAATCTAATGTAAAACACACCCATACAATGCGCACCACCCCGCGATGTTTTTCAGAAACCTATCCTACATTGCCCCCGCATGTTCCCTGACCTCCCCATGCTGACCACCCCGCGGTGCTTTTCTCCAACCTACATTGCTACTCACTGCCTATCTTAATTCAGACCCTCCGATTCACACCACCCCATGATGTTTTTCTCACTCCTACTAGTGAATGTAATGTAACACACACCCATACAATGCGCACCACCCCGTGATGTTTTTCAGAAAACTATCCTACATTGCCACTGCATGTTTCCTGACCTCCACATGCTGACCACCCCGCGGTGCTTTTCTACATCCTACATTGCCACTCACTGCCTATCCTAATTCAGACCCTCCGATTCACACCACCCCGTGAGGTTTTCTCACTCCTACTAGTGAATGTAACGTAACACACACCCATACATTGCGCACCACCCCGTGATGTTTTTCTCACTCCTACTAGTGAATGTAATGTAACACACACCCATACAATGCGCTCCACCCCGCGATGTTTTTCACAAACATATCCTACATTGCCACTGCATGTTCCCTGACCTCCCGAAGCTGACCACACCGCGGTGACTTTCTCCATCCTAGATTGCCACTCACTGCCTCTCCTAATTCAGACCCTCCGATTCACACCACACCGTAAAGTTTTTCTCACTCCTACTAGTGAATGTAATGTAACACACACCCATACAATGCTCACCACTCCGTGATGTTTTTCTCACTCCTACTAGTGAATGTAATGTAACACACACCCATACCATGCGCTCCACCCCGCGATGTTTTTCACAAACATATCCTACATTGCCACTGCATGTTCCCTGACCTCCCGAAGCTGACCACCCCGCGGTGATTTTCTCCATCCTAGATTGCCACTCACTGCCTCTCCTTTTCAGACCCTCCGATTCACACCACCCCGCGATGTTTTTCTCACTCCTACTAGTTAATGTAATGTAACACACACCCATACAATGCGGTCCACCCCGCGATGTCTTTGAGAAACCTATCCTACATTGCCACTGCATGTTCCCTGACCTCCCCATGCTGACCCCCGCGGTGCTTTTCTCCATCCTACATTGCCACACATTGCCTATCCAAATTCAGACCCTCCGATTCACACCACCCCGTGATGTTTTTCTCACTCCTACTAGTGAATGTAATGTAACACACACCCATACAATGCGCACCACCCTGCAATGTTTTTCAGAAACCTATCATACATTGCCACTGCATGTTCCCTGACCTCCCCATGCTGACCACCTCGCGGTACTTTTCTCCATCCTAAATTTTCACTCACTGCCTATCCTAATGAAGACCCTCCGATTCACACCACCCCGTGATGTTTTTCTCACTCCTACTAGTGAATGAAATGTAACACACACCCATACAATGCGCACCACCCCGTGATGTTTTTCTCACTCCTACTAGTGAATGTAATGTAACACACACCCATACAATGCGCACCACCTCGTGATGTTTTTCTCACTCCTACTAGTGAATGTAATGTAACACACACCCATACAATGCGCACCACCCCGCGATGTTTTTCAGAAACCTATCCTACATTGCCACTGCCTGTTCCCTGACCTCCCCATGCGGACCACCCCGCGGTGCTTTTCTCCATCCTACATTGCCACTCACTGCCTATCCTAATTCAGACCCTCCGATTCACACCACCCCATGATGTTTTTCTTACTCCTACTAGTGAATGTAATGTAACACACACCCATACAATGCGCACCACCCCGTGATGTTTTTCAGAAACCTATCCTGCATTGCCACTGCATGTTCCCTGACCTCCCCATGCTAACCACCCCGCGGTGCTTTTCTCCATCCGACATTGCCACTCACTGCCTATCCTAATTCAGACCCTCCGATTCACACCACCCCGTGATGTTTTTCTCACTCCTACTAGTGAATGTAATGTAACACACACCCATACAATGCGCACCACCCCGTGAAGTTTTTCTCACTCCTACTAGTGAATGTAATGTAACACACACCCATTCAATGCGCACCACCCCGTGAAGTTTTTCTCACTCCTACTAGTGAATGTAATGTAACACACACCCATACAATGCGCACCTACCCGTGATGTTTTTCTCACTCCTACTAGTGAATGTAATGTAACACACACCCATACAATGCGCACCACACCGCGATGTATTTCAGAAACCTATCCTACTTTGGGAATGCATGTTCCCTGACCACCTCCATGCTGACCAACCCGCGGTGCTTTTCTCCATCCTAGATTGCCACTCACTGCCTCTCCTAATTCAGACCCTCCGATTCACACCACCCCGTGAGGTTTTTCTCACTCCTACTAGTGAATGTAATGTAACACACACCCATACAATGCGCACCACCCCGTGATGTTTTTCTCACTCCTACTAGTGAATGTAATGTAACACACACCCATACAATCCGCACCACCCCGTGAAGTTTTTCTCACTCCTACTAGTGAATGTAACGTAACACAAACCCATACAATGCGCACCACCCCGCGATGTTTTTCAGAAACCTATCCTACATTGCCACTGCATGTTCCCAGACCTCCCCATGCTGACCACCCGCGGTGCTTTTCTCCATCCTACATTGCCACTCACTGCCTATCCTAATTCAGAATCTCCGATTCACACCACCCCGTGATGTATTTCTCACTCCTACTAGTGAATGTAGTGTAACACATACCCATACAATGCGCACCACCCCGCAATGTTTTTCAGAATCCTATCCTACATTGCCACTGCATGTTCCCTCACCTCCCCATGCTGACCACCCCGCGGTGCTTTTCTCCATCCTACATTGCCACTCACTGCCTATCCTAATTCAGACCCTCCGATTCACACCACCCCGTGATGTTTTTCTCACTCCTACTAGTGAATGAAATGTAACACACACCCATACAATGCTCATCACCGCGTGATGTTTTTCTCACTCCGACTAGTGAATGTAATGTAACACACCCCCATACAATGCGCACCACCCCGTGATGTTTTTCTCACTCCTAGTAGTGAATCTAATGTAAAACACACCCATACAATGCGCACAACCCCGCGATGTTTTTCAGAAACCTATCCTACATTGCCCCCGCATGTTCCCTGACCTCCCCATGCTGACCACCCCGCGGTGCTTTTCTCCAACCTACATTGCTACTCACTGCCTATCTTAATTCAGACCCTCCGATTCACACCACCCCATGATGTTTTTCTCACTCCTACTAGTGAATGTAATGTAACACACACCCATACAATGCGCACCACCCCGTGATGTTTTTCAGAAAACTATCCTACATTGCCACTGCATGTTTCCTGACCTCCACATGCTGACCACCCCGCGGTGCTTTTCTACATCCTACATTGCCACTCACTGCCTATCCTAATTCAGACCCTCCGATTCACACCACCCCGTGAGGTTTTCTCACTCCTACTAGTGAATGTAACGTAACACACACCCATACATTGCGCACCACCCCGTGATGTTTTTCTCACTCCTACTAGTGAATGTAATGTAACACACACCCATACAATGCGCTCCACCCCGCGATGTTTTTCACAAACATATCCTACATTGCCACTGCATGTTCCCTGACCTCCCGAAGCTGACCACCCCGCGGTGATTTTCTCCATCCTAGATTGCCACTCACTGCCTCTCCTAATTCAGACCCTCCGATTCACACCACACCGTGATGTTTTTCTCACTCCTACTAGTGAATGTAATGTAACACACACCCATACAATGCGCACCACTCCGTGATGTTTTTCTCACTCCTACTAGTGAATGTAATGTAACACACACCCATACCATGCGCTCCACCCCGCGATGTTTTTCACAAACATATCCTACATTGCCACTACATGTTCCCTGACCTCCCGAAGCTGACCACCCCGCGGTGATTTTCTCCATCCTAGATTGCCACTCACTGCCTCTCCTAATTCAGACCCTCCTATTCACACCACCCCGCGATGTTTTTCTCACTCCTACTAGTTAATGTAATGTAACACACACCCATACAATGCGGTCCACCCCGCGATGTTTTTGAGAAACCTATCCTACATTGCCACTGCATGTTCCCTGACCTCCCCATGCTGACCCCCGCGGTGCTTTTCTCCATCCTACATTGCCACACATTGCCTATCCAAATTCAGACCCTCCGATTCACACCACCCCGTGATGTTTTTCTCACTCCTACTAGTGAATGTAATGTAACACACACCCATACAATGCGCACCACCCTGCAATGTTTTTCAGAAACCTATCCTACATTGCCACTGCATGTTCCCTGACCTCCCCATGCTGACCACCTCGCGGTGCTTTTCTCCATCCTAAATTTTCACTCACTGCCTATCCTAATGAAGACCCTCCGATTCACACCACCCCGTGATGTTTTTCTCACTCCTACTAGTGAATGAAATGTAACACACACCCATACAATGCGCACCACCCCGTGATGTTTTTCTCACTCCTACTAGTGAATGTAATGTAACACACACCCATACAATGCGCACCACCTCGTGATGTTTTTCTCACTCCTACTAGTGAATGTAATGTAACACACACCCATACAATGCGCACCACCCCGCGATGTTTTTCAGAAACCTATCCTACATTGCCACTGCCTGTTCCCTGACCTCCCCATGCTGACCACCCCGCGGTGCTTTTCTCCATCCTACATTGCCACTCACTGCCTATCCTAATTCAGACCCTCCGATTCACACCACCCCATGATGTTTTTCTCACTCCTACTAGTGAATGTAATGTAACACACACCCATACAATGCGCACCACCCCGTGATGTTTTTCAGAAACCTATCCTGCATTGCCACTGCATGTTCCCTGACCTCCCCATGCTAACCACCCCGCGGTGCTTTTCTCCATCCGACATTGCCACTCACTGCCTATCCTAATTCAGACCCTCCGATTCACACCACCCCGTGATGTTTTTCTCACTCCTACTAGTGAATGTAATGTAACACACACCCATACAATGCGCACCACCCCGTGAAGTTTTTCTCACTCCTACTAGTGAATGTAATGTAACACACACCCATTCAATGCGCACCTACCCGTGATGTTTTTCTCACTCCTACTAGTGAATGTAATGTAACACACACCCATACAATGCGCACCACACCGCGATGTATTTCAGAAACCTATCCTACATTGCCACTGCATGTTCCCTGACCACCTCCATGCTGACCAACCCGCGGTGCTTTTCTCCATCCTACATTGCCACTCACTGCCTATCCTAATTCAGACCCTCCGATTCACACCACCCCGTGATGTTTTTCTCACTCCTACTAGTGAATGTAATGTAACACACACCCATACAATGCGCACCACTCCGTGATGTTTTTCTCACTCCTACTAGTGAATGTAATGTAACACACACCCATACAATGCGCACCACCCCGCGATGTTTTTCAGAAACCTATCCTACATTGCCACTGCATGTTCCCTGACCTCCCCATGCTGACCACCCCGCGGTGCTTTTCTCCATCCTACATTGCCACTCACTGCCTATCCTAATTCAGACCCTCCGATTCACACCACTACGTGATGTTTTTCTCACTCCTACTAGTGAATGTAATGTAACACACACCCATACAATGCGCATCACCCCGTGATGTTTTTCTCACTCCTACTAGTGTATATAATGTAACACACACCCATACAATGCGCACCACCCCGTGATGTTTTTCTCACTCCTACTAGTGAATGTAATGTAACACACATGCATACAATGCGCACGACCCCACGATGTTTTTCAGAAACCTATCCTACATTGCCACTGCATGTTCCCTGACCTTCCCATGCTGACCACCCCGCGGTGCTTTTCTCCATCCTACATTGCCTCTCACTGCCTATCCTAATTCAGACCCTCCGATTCACACCACCCCGTGATGTTTTTCTCCCTCCTACTAGTGAATGTATTGTAACACACACCCATACAATGCGCACCAGCCCGCGATGTTTTTCAGAAACCTATCCTACATTGCCACTGCATGTTCCCTGACCTCCCCATGCTGACCACCCCGCGGTGCTTTTCTCCATCCTACATTACCACTCATTGCCTATCCTAATTCAGACCTTCCGATTCACACCACCCCGCGATGTTTTTCTCACTCCTACTTGTTAATGTAATGTAACACACACCCATACAATGCACACAACCACGCGATGTTTTTCAGAAACCTATCCTACATTGCCACTGCATGTTCCCTGACCTCCCCATGCTGACCACCCGCGGTGCTTTTCTCCTACCTACATTGCCATTCACTGCCTATCCTAATTCAGAATCTCCGATTCACACCACCCCGTGATGTATTTCTCACTCCTACTTGTGAATGTAGTGTAACACATACCCATACAATGCGCACCACCCCGCAATATTTTTCAGAATCCTATCCGACATTGTCACTGCATGTTCCCTGACCTCCCCATGCTGACCACCCCGCGGTGCTTTTCTCCATCCTACATTGCCACTCACTGCCTATCCTAATTCAGACCCTCCGATTCACACCACCCCGTGATGTTTTTCTCACTCCTACTAGTGAATGAAATGTAACACACACCCATACAATGCTCATCACCGCGTGATGTTTTTCTCACTCCGACTAGTGAATGTAATGTAACCCACACCCATACAATGCGCACCACCCCGTGATGTTTTTCTCACTCCTAGTAGTGAATCTAATGTAAAACACACCCATACAATGCGCACCACCCCGCGATGTTTTTCAGAAACCTATCCTACATTGCCCCCGCATGTTCCCTGACCTCCCCATGCTGACCACCCCGCGGTACTTTTCTCCATCCTACATTGCCACTCACTGCCTATCCTAATTCAGACCCTCCGATTCACAACCACCCCGTGATGTTTTTCTCACTCCTACTAGTGAATGTAACGTAACACACACCCATTGAATGCGCCCCACCCCGCGATGTTTTCAGAAACCTCTCCTACATTGCCACTGCATGTTCCATGACCTCCCCATGCTGACCTCCCCGCGGTGCTTTTCTCCAACCTACATTGCCACTCACTGCCTATCCTAATTCAGACCCTCCGATTCACACCACCCCGTGAGGTTTTTCTCACTGCTACTAGTGAATGTAATGTAACACACACCCATACAATGCGCACCACCCCGTGATGTTTTTCTCAGTCCTACTAGTGAATGTAATGTAACACACACCCATACAATGCGCTCCACCCCGCGATGTGTTTCACAAACATATCCTACATTGCAACTGCATGTTCCATGACCTCCCGAAGCTGACCACCCCGCGGTGATTTTCTCCATCCTAGATTGCCACTCACTGCCTCTCCTAATTCAGACCCTCCGATTCACACCACCCCGCGATGTTTTTCTCACTCCTACTAGTTAATGTAATGTAACACACACCCATACAATGCGTTCCACCCCGCGATGTTTTTGAGAAACCTATCCTACATTGCCACTGCATGTTCCCTGACCTCCCCATGCTGACCCCCGCGGTGCTTTTCTCCATCCTACATTGCCACACATTGCCTATCCAAAATCAGACCCTCCGATTCACACCACCCCGTGATGTTTTTCTCACTCCTACTAGTGAATATAATGTAACACACACCCATACAATGCGCACCACCCTGCAATGTTTTTCAGAAACCTATCCTACATTGCCACTGCATGTTCCCTGACCTCCCCATGCTGACCACCTCGCGGTGCTTTTCTCCATCCTAAATTTTCACTCACTGCCTTTCCTAATTCAGACCCTCCGATTCACACCACCCCGTGATGTTTTTCACACTCCTACTAGTGAATAAAATGTAACACACACCCATACAATGCGCACCACCCCGTGATGTTTTTCTCACTCCTACTAGTGAATGTAATGTAACACACACCCATACAATGCGCACCACCTCGTGATGTTTTTCTCACTCCTACTAGTGAATGTAATGTAACACACACCCATACAATGCGCACCACCCCGCGATGTTTTTCAGAAAACTATCCTACATTGCCACTGCATGTTCCCTGACTTCCCCATGCTGACCACACCGCGGTGCTTTTCTCCATCATATATTGCCATTCACTGCCTATCCTAATTCAGACCCTCCGATTCACACCACCCCGTGATGTTTTTCTCACTCCTAGTAGTGAATGTAATGTAACACACACCCATACAATGCACACCACCCCGCGATGTTTTTCAGAAACCTATCCTACATTGCCACTTCATGTTCCCTGACCTCCCCATGCTGACCACCCCGCGGTACTTTTCTCCATCCTACATTGCCAGTCACTGCCTATCCTAATTCAGACCCTCCGATTCACACCACCCTGTGATGTTTTCCTCAATCCTACTTGTGAATGTAATGTAACACACACCCATACAATGCACACCACCCCGTGATGTTTTTCTCACTCCTACAAGTGAATGTAATGTAACACAGACCCATACAATGCACACCACCCCGTGATGTTTTTCTCACTCCTACTAGTGAATGTAATGTAACACAAAACCATACAATGCGCACCACCCCGCGATGTTTTTCAGAAACCTATCCTATATTGCCACTGCATATTCCCTGACCTCCCCATGCTGACCACCCCGCGGTGCTTTTCTCCATCCTACATTGCCACTCACTGCATATCCTAATTCAGACCCTCCGATTCACAGCACCCCGTGAGGTTTTCTCACTCCTACTAGTGAATGTAACGTAACACACACCCATACAATGCGCACCACCCCGTGATGTTTTTCTCACTCCTACTAGTGAATGTAATGTAACACACACCAATACAATGCGCACCACCCCGTGATGTTTTTCTCACTCCTACTAGTGAATGTAATGTAACACACACCCATACAATGCGCACCACCCTGCGATGTTTTTCAGAAACCTATCCTACATTGCCACTGCATGTTCCCTGACCACCTCCATGCTGACCACCCCGTGGTGCTTTTCTCCATCCTACATTGCCACTCACTGCCTATCCTAATTCAGACCCTCCGATTCACACCACGCCGTGATGTTTTTCTCAATCCTACTAGTGAATGTTATGTAACAAACACCAATACAATGCGCACCACCCCGTGATGTTTTTCTCACTCCTACTAGTGAATGTAATGTAACACACACCAATAAAATGCGCACCACCCCGTGATGTTTTTCTCACTCCTACTAGTGAATGTAATGTAACACACACCCATACAATGCGCACCACCCCGTGATGTTTTTCTCACTCCTAGTAGTGAATCTAATGTAACACACACCGATACAATGCGCACCACCCCGCGATGTTTTTCAGAAACCTATCCTACATTGCCACTGCATGTTCCATGACCTCCCCATGCTGAACACCCCGCGTTGCTTTTCTCCATCCTTCATTGCCACTCACTGCCTATCCTAATCCAGACCCTCCGATTCACACCACCCCGTGTTGTTTTTTTCACTCCTACTAGTGAATGTAAGTAACACACACCCATACAATGCGCACCACCCCGTGATGTTTTTCAGAAAACTATCCTACATTGCCACTGCATGTTCCCTGACCTCCCCATGCTGACCACCCCGCGGTGCTTTTCTCCATCCTACATTGCCACTCACTTTCTATCCTAATTCAGACACTCCGATTCACACCACCCCGTGATGTTTTTCTCACTCCTACTAGTGAATGTAATGTAACACACACCCATACAATGCGCACCACCCCGCGATGTTTTTCAGAAATCTATCCTACATTGCCAATGCATGTTCCCTGACCTCCCCATGTTGACAACCCCGCGGTGCTTTTATCCATCCTACATTGCCACTCACTGCCTATCCTAATTCAGACCCTCCGATTCACACCACCCCGCGATGTTTTTCTCACTCCTACTAGTTAATGTAATGTAACACACACCCATACAATGCGGACCACGCCGCGATGTTTTTGAGAAACCTATCCTACATTGCCACTGCATGTTCCCTGACCTCCCCATGCTGACCCCCGCGGTGCTTTTCTCCATCCTACATTGCAACTCATTGCCTATCCTAATTCAGACCCTCCGATTCACACCACCCCGTGATGTTTTTCTCACTCCTGCTAGTGAATGTAATGTAACACACACCCATACAATGCGCACCACCCTGCAATATTTTTCAGAAACCTATCCTACAATGCCACTGCATGTTCCCTGACCTCCCCATGCTGACCACCCCGCGGTGCTTTTCTCCATGCTAAATTTTCACTCACTGCCTATCCTAATTCAGACCCTCCGATTCACACCACCCCGTGATGTTTTTCTCACTTCTACTAGTGAATGAAATGTAAAACACACCCATACAATGCCCAGCACCCCGTGATGTTTTTCTCACTACTACAAGTGAATGTAATGTTACACACACCCATACAATGCGCACCACCCCGCGATTTTTTTCAGAAACCTATCCTACATTGCCACTGCATGTTCCCTGACCTCCCCATGCTGACCACCCCACGGTGCTTTTCTCCATCCTACATTGCCACTCACTGCCTATCCTAATTCATACCCTACGATTCACACCACGCCGTGATGTTTTTCTCACTCCTACTAGTGCATGTAATGTAACACACACCCATAAAATACGCACCACCCCCTGATGTTTTTCTCACTCCTACTAGTGAATCTAATATAACACACACCCATAAAATGCGCACCACCCCGTGATGTTTTTCTCACTCCTACTAGTGAATGTAATGTAACACACACCCATACAATGCGCACCACCCTGCGATGTTTTTCAGAAACCTATCCTACATTGCCACTGCATGTTCCCTGACCTCCCCATGCTGACCACCCCGCGGTGCTTTTCTCCATCCTACATTGCCACTCACTGCCTATCCTAATTCAGACCCTCCGATTCACACGACCCCGTGATGTTTTCTCACTCCTACTAGTGAATGTAACGTAACACACACCGATACAATGCGCACCACCCCGCGATGTTTTTCAGGAACCTATCTTACATTGCCACTGAATGTTCCATGACCTCCCCATGCTGACCACCCCGCGGTTCTTTTCTCCAACCTACATTGCCACTCACTGCCTATCCTAATTCACACCCTCCGATTCACACCACCCCGTGATGATTTTTTCACTCCTACTAGGGAATGTAATGTAACACACACCCATACAATGCGCACCACCCCTTGATGTTTTTCAGAAAACTATCCTACATTGCCACTGCATGTTCCCTGACCTCCCCATGCTGACCACACCGCGGTGCTTTTCTCCACCCTACATTGCCACTCACTGCCCATCCTAATTCAGACACTGTGCTTCACACCACCCCGTGATGTTTTTCTCACTCCTACTAGTGAATGTAATGTAACACACACCCATACAATGCGCACCACCCCGTGATGTTTTTCTCACTCCTACTAGTGAATGTAATGTAGCACACAACCATGCAATGCGCACCACCCCTCGATGTTTTTCAGAAACCTATCCTACATTGCCACTGCATGTTCCCTGACCTCCCCATGCTGACCACCCCGCGGTGCTTTTCTCCATCCTACATTGCCACGCAGTGCCTATCCTAATTCAGACCCTCCGATTCACACCACCCCGTGATGTTTTTCTCACTCCTACTAGTGAATGTAATGTAACACACACCCATACAATGCGCACCACCCCGTGATGTTTTTCTCACTCCTACTAGTGAATGTAATGTAACACACACCCATACAATGCGCACTACCCCGCGATGTTTTTCAGAAACCTATCCTGCATTGCCACTGCATGTTCCCTGACCTCCCCATGCTACCACCCCGCGGTGCTTTTCTCCATCCTACATTGCCACTCACTGCCTATCCTAATTCAGACCCTCCGATTCACACCACCCCGTGATGTTTTTCTCACTCCTACTAGTGAATGTAATGTAACACACACCCATACAATGAGCACCTACCCGTGATGTTTTTCTCACTCCTACTAGTGAATGTAATGTAACACACACACATACAATGCGCACCACACCGCGATGTTTTTCAGAAACCTATCCTGCATTGCCACTGCATGTTCCCTGACCTCCCCATGCTACCACCCCGCGGTGCTTTTCTCCATCCTACATTGCCACTCACTGCCTATCCTAATTCAGACCCTCCGATTCACACCACCCCGTGATGTTTTTCTCACTCCTACTAGTGAATGAAATGTAACACACACCCATACAATGCTCATCACCGCGTGATGTTTTTCTCACTCCGACTAGTGAATGTAATGTAACCCACACCCATACAATGCGCACCACCCCGTGATGTTTTTCTCACTCCTAGTAGTGAATCTAATGTAAAACACACCCATACAATGCGCACCACCCCGCGATGTTTTTCAGAAACCTATCCTACATTGCCCCCGCATGTTCCCTGACCTCCCCATGCTGACCACCCCGCGGTACTTTTCTCCATCCTACATTGCCACTCACTGCCTATCCTAATTCAGACCCTCCGATTCACAACCACCCCGTGATGTTTTTCTCACTCCTACTAGTGAATGTAACGTAACACACACCCATTGAATGCGCACCACCCCGCGATGTTTTCAGAAACCTCTCCTACATTGCCACTGCATGTTCCATGACCTCCCCATGCTGACCTCCCCGCGGTGCTTTTCTCCAACCTACATTGCCACTCACTGCCTATCCTAATTCAGACCCTCCGATTCACACCACCCCGTGAGGTTTTTCTCACTGCTACTAGTGAATGTAATGTAACACACACCCATACAATGCGCACCACCCCGTGATGTTTTTCTCAGTCCTACTAGTGAATGTAATGTAACACACACCCATACAATGCGCTCCACCCCGCGATGTGTTTCACAAACATATCCTACATTGCAACTGCATGTTCCATGACCTCCCGAAGCTGACCACCCCGCGGTGATTTTCTCCATCCTAGATTGCCACTCACTGCCTCTCCTAATTCAGACCCTCCGATTCACACCACCCCGCGATGTTTTTCTCACTCCTACTAGTTAATGTAATGTAACACACACCCATACAATGCGGTCCACCCCGCGATGTTTTTGAGAAACCTATCCTACATTGCCACTGCATGTTCCCTGACCTCCCCATGCTGACCCCCGCGGTGCTTTTCTCCATCCTACATTGCCACACATTGCCTATCCAAATTCAGACCCTCCGATTCACACCACCCCGTGATGTTTTTCTCACTCCTACTAGTGAATGTAATGTAACACACACCCATACAATGCGCACCACCCTGCAATGTTTTTCAGAAACCTATCCTACATTGCCACTGCATTTTCCCTGACCTCCCCATGCTGACCACCTCGCGGTGCTTTTCTCCATCCTAAATTTTCACTCACTGCCTTTCCTAATTCAGACCCTCCGATTCACACCACCCCGTGATGTTTTTCACACTCCTACTAGTGAATGAAATGTAACACACACCCATACAATGCGCACCACCCCGTGATGTTTTTCTCACTCCTACTAGTGAATGTAATGTAACACACACCCATACAATGCGCACCACCTCGTGATGTTTTTCTCACTCCTACTAGTGAATGTAATGTAACACACACCCATACAATGCGCACCACCCCGCGATGTTTTTCAGAAAACTATCCTACATTGCCACTGCATGTTCCCTGACTTCCCCATGCTGACCACACCGCGGTGCTTTTCTCCATCATATATTGCCATTCACTGCCTATCCTAATTCAGACCCTCCGATTCACACCACCCCGTGATGTTTTTCTCACTCCTAGTAGTGAATGTAATGTAACACACACCCATACAATGCACACCACCCCGCGATGTTTTTCAGAAACCTATCCTACATTGCCACTTCATGTTCCCTGACCTCCCCATGCTGACCACCCCGCGGTACTTTTCTCCATCCTACATTGCCAGTCACTGCCTATCCTAATTCAGACCCTCCGATTCACACCACCCTGTGATGTTTTCCTCAATCCTACTTGTGAATGTAATGTAACACACACCCATACAATGCACACCACCCCGTGATGTTTTTCTCACTCCTACAAGTGAATGTAATGTAACACAGACCCATACAATGCACACCACCCCGTGATGTTTTTCTCACTCCTACTAGTGAATGTAATGTAACACAAAACCATACAATGCGCACCACCCCGCGATGTTTTTCAGAAACCTATCCTATATTGCCACTGCATATTCCCTGACCTCCCCATGCTGACCACCCCGCGGTGCTTTTCTCCATCCTACATTGCCACTAACTGCATATCCTAATTCAGACCCTCCGATTCACAGCACCCCGTGAGGTTTTCTCACTCCTACTAGTGAATGTAACGTAACACACACCCATAGAATGCGCACCACCCGGCGATGTTTTCAAAAACCTCTCCTACATTGCCACTGCATGTTCCATGACCTCCACATGCTGACCACACCGCAGTGCTTTTCTCCAACCTACATTGCCACTCACTGCCTATCCTAATTCAGACCCTCCAATTCACACCACCCCGTGATGATTTTCTCACTCCTACTAGTGAATGTAATATAACACACACCCATACAATGCGCACCACCCCGTGATGTTTTTCTCACTCCTACTAGTGAATGTAATGTAACACACACCAATACAATGCGCACCACCCGTGATGTTTTTCTCACTCCTACTAGTGAATGTAATGTAACACACACCCATACAATGCGCACCACCCTGCGATGTTTTTCAGAAACCTATCCTACATTGCCACTGCATGTTCCCTGACCACCTCCATGCTGACCACCCCGTGGTGCTTTTCTCCATCCTACATTGCCACTCACTGCCTATCCTAATTCAGACCCTCCGATTCACACCACGCCGTGATGTTTTTCTCAATCCTACTAGTGAATGTTATGTAACAAACACCAATACAATGCGCACCACCCCGTGATGTTTTTCTCACTCCTACTAGTGAATGTAATGTAACACACACCAATACAATGCGCACCACCCCGTGATGTTTTTCTCACTCCTACTAGTGAATGTAATGTAACACACACCCATACAATGCGCACCACCCCGTGATGTTTTTCTCACTCCTAGTAGTGAATCTAATGTAACACACACCGATACAATGCGCACCACCCCGCGATGTTTTTCAGAAACCTATCCTACATTGCCACTGCATGTTCCATGACCTCCCCATGCTGAACACCCCGCGTTGCTTTTCTCCATCCTTCATTGCCACTCACTGCCTATCCTAATCCAGACCCTCCGATTCACACCACCCCGTGTTGTTTTTTTCACTCCTACTAGTGAATGTAAGTAACACACACCCATACAATGCGCACCACCCCGTGATGTTTTTCAGAAAACTATCCTACATTGCCACTGCATGTTCCCTGACCTCCCCATGCTGACCACCCCGCGGTGCTTTTCTCCATCCTACATTGCCACTCACTTTCTATCCTAATTCAGACACTCCGATTCACACCACCCCGTGATGTTTTTCTCACTCCTACTAGTGAATGTAATGTAACACACACCCATACAATGCGCACCACCCCGCGATGTTTTTCAGAAATCTATCCTACATTGCCAATGCATGTTCCCTGACCTCCCCATGTTGACAACCCCGCGGTGCTTTTATCCATCCTACATTGCCACTCACTGCCTATCCTAATTCAGACCCTCCGATTCACACCACCCCGCGATGTTTTTCTCACTCCTACTAGTTAATGTAATGTAACACACACCCATACAATGCGGACCACGCCGCGATGTTTTTGAGAAACCTATCCTACATTGCCACTGCATGTTCCCTGACCTCCCCATGCTGACCCCCGCGGTGCTTTTCTCCATGCTAAATTTTCACTCACTGCCTATCCTAATTCAGACCCTCCGATTCACACCACCCCGTGATGTTTTTCTCACTTCTACTAGTGAATGAAATGTAAAACACACCCATACAATGCCCAGCACCCCGTGATGTTTTTCTCACTACTACAAGTGAATGTAATGTTACACACACCCATACAATGCGCACCACCCCGCGATTTTTTTCAGAAACCTATCCTACATTGCCACTGCATGTTCCCTGACCTCCCCATGCTGACCACCCCACGGTGCTTTTCTCCATCCTACATTGCCACTCACTGCCTATCCTAATTCATACCCTACGATTCACACCACCCCGTGATGTTTTTCTCACTCCTACTAGTGCATGTAATGTAACACACACCCATAAAATACGCACCACCCCGTGATGTTTTTCTCACTCCTACTAGTGAATGTAATATAACACACACCCATACAATGCGCACCACCCCGTGATGTTTTTCTCACTCCTACTAGTGAATGTAATGTAACACACACCCATACAATGCGCACCACCCTGCGATGTTTTTCAGAAACCTATCCTACATTGCCACTGCATGTTCCCTGACCTCCCCATGCTGACCACCCCGCGGTGCTTTTCTCCATCCTACATTGCCACTCACTGCCTATCCTAATTCAGACCCTCCGATTCACACGACCCCGTGATGTTTTCTCACTCCTACTAGTGAATGTAACGTAACACACACCGATACAATGCGCACCACCCCGCGATGTTTTTCAGGAACCTATCTTACATTGCCACTGAATGTTCCATGACCTCCCCATGCTGACCACCCCGCGGTTCTTTTCTCCAACCTACATTGCCACTCACTGCCTATCCTAATTCACACCCTCCGATTCACACCACCCCGTGATGATTTTTTCACTCCTACTAGGGAATGTAATGTAACACACACCCATACAATGCGCACCACCCCTTGATGTTTTTCAGAAAACTATCCTACATTGCCACTGCATGTTCCCTGACCTCCCCATGCTGACCACCCCGCGGTGCTTTTCTCCACCCTACATTGCCACTCACTGCCTATCCTAATTCAGACACTGTGCTTCACACCACCCCGTGATGTTTTTCTCACTCCTACTAGTGAATGTAATGTAACACACACCCATACAATGCGCACCACCCCGTGATGTTTTTCTCACTCCTACTAGTGAATGTAATGTAGCACACAACCATGCAATGCGCACCACCCCTCGATGTTTTTCAGAAACCTATCCTACATTGCCACTGCATGTTCCCTGACCTCCCCATGCTGACCACCCCGCGGTGCTTTTCTCCATCCTACATTGCCACGCAGTGCCTATCCTAATTCAGACCCTCCGATTCACACCACCCCGTGATGTTTTTCTCACTCCTACTAGTGAATGTAATGTAACACACACCCATACAATGCGCACCACCCCGTGATGTTTTTCTCACTCCTACTAGTGAATGTAATGTAACACACACCCATACAATGCGCACTACCCCGCGATGTTTTTCAGAAACCTATCCTGCATTGCCACTGCATGTTCCCTGACCTCCCCATGCTACCACCCCGCGGTGCTTTTCTCCATCCTACATTGCCACTCACTGCCTATCCTAATTCAGACCCTCCGATTCACACCACCCCGTGATGTTTTTCTCACTCCTACTAGTGAATGTAATGTAACACACACCCATACAATGAGCACCTACCCGTGATGTTTTTCTCACTCCTACTAGTGAATGTAATGTAACACACACACATACAATGCGCACCACACCGCGATGTTTTTCAGAAACCTATCCTACATTGCCACTGCATGTTCCCTGACCACCTCCATGCTGACCACCCCGCGGTGCTTTTCTCCATCCTACATTGCCACTCACTGCCTATCCTAATTCAGACCCTCCGATTCACACCACCCCGTGATGTTTTTCTCACTCCTACTAGTGAATGTAATGTAACACACACCCATACAATGCGCACCACCCCGTGATGTTTTTCTCACTCCTACTAGCGAATGTAATGTAACACACACCCATACAATGCGCACCACCCCGCGATGTTTTTCACAAACATATCCTCCATTGCCAGTGCATGTTCCCTGACCTCCCGAGGCTGACCACCCCGCGGTGCTTTTCTCCATCCTATATTGGAACTCATTGCCTCTCCTAATTCAGACCCTCCGATTCACACCACCCCGCGATGTTTTTCTCACTCCTACTAGTTAATGTAATGTAACACACACCCATACAATGCGGACCACCCCGCGATGTTTTTGAGAAATCTATCCTACATTGCCACTGCATCTTCCCTGACCTCCCCATGCTGACCCCCGCGGTGCTTTTCTCCATCCTACATTGCCACTCATTGCCTATCCTAATTCAGACCCTCCGATTCACACCACCCCGTGATGTTTTTCTCACTCCTACTAGTGAATGTAATGTAACACACACCCATACAATGCGCACCACCCCGCGATGTTTTTCAGAAACCTATCCTGAATTGCCACTGCATGTTCCCTGACCTCCCCATGCTGACCACCCCGCGGTGCTTTTCTCCATCCTACATTGCCACTCACTGCCTATCCTAATTCAGACCATCCGATTCACACCACCCCTTGATGTTTTTCTCACTCCTACTAGTGAATGTAATGTAACACACACCCATACAATGCGCACAACCCCGTGATGTTTTTCTCACTCCTACTAGTGAATGTAATGTAACACACACCCATACAATGCGCACCACCCCATGATGTTTTTCTCACTCCTACTAGTGAATGTAATGTAACACAAACCCATACAATGCGCACCACCCCGCGATGTTTTTCAGAAACCTATCCTATATTGCCACTGCATGTTCCCTGACCTCCCCATGCTGACCACCCCGCGGTGCTTTTCTCCATCCTACATTGCCACTCACTGCCTATCCTAATTCAGACCATCCGATTCACACCACCCCTTGATGTTTTTCTCACTCCTACTAGTGAATGTAATGTAACACACACCCATACAATGCGCACAACCCCGTGATGTTTTTCTCACTCCTACTAGTGAATGTAATGTAACACACACCCATACAATGCGCACCACCCCATGATGTTTTTCTCACTCCTACTAGTGAATGTAATGTAACACAAACCCATACAATGCGCACCACCCCGCGATGTTTTTCAGAAACCTATCCTATATTGCCACTGCATGTTCCCTGACCTCCCCATGCTGACCACCCCGCGGTGCTTTTCTCCATCCTACATTGCCACTCACTGCCTATCCTAATTCAGACCCTCCGATTCACACCACCCCGTGATGTTTTTCTCACTCCTACTAGTGAATGTAATGTAACACACACCCATACAATGCGCACCACCCCGTGATGTTTTTCTCACTCCTACTAGCGAATGTAATGTAACACACACCCATACAATGCGCACCACCCCGCGATGTTTTTCACAAACATATCCTCCATTGCCAGTGCATGTTCCCTGACCTCCCGAGGCTGACCACCCCGCGGTGCTTTTCTCCATCCTATATTGGAACTCATTGCCTCTCCTAATTCAGACCCTCCGATTCACACCACCCCGCGATGTTTTTCTCACTCCTACTAGTTAATGTAATGTAACACACACCCATACAATGCGGACCACCCCGCGATGTTTTTGAGAAATCTATCCTACATTGCCACTGCATCTTCCCTGACCTCCCCATGCTGACCCCCGCGGTGCTTTTCTCCATCCTACATTGCCACTCATTGCCTATCCTAATTCAGACCCTCCGATTCACACCACCCCGTGATGTTTTTCTCACTCCTACTAGTGAATGTAATGTAACACACACCCATACAATGCGCACCACCCCGCGATGTTTTTCAGAAACCTATCCTGAATTGCCACTGCATGTTCCCTGACCTCCCCATGCTGACCACCCCGCGGTGCTTTTCTCCATCCTACATTGCCACTCACTGCCTATCCTAATTCAGACCATCCGATTCACACCACCCCTTGATGTTTTTCTCACTCCTACTAGTGAATGTAATGTAACACACACCCATACAATGCGCACAACCCCGTGATGTTTTTCTCACTCCTACTAGTGAATGTAATGTAACACACACCCATACAATGCGCACCACCCCATGATGTTTTTCTCACTCCTACTAGTGAATGTAATGTAACACAAACCCATACAATGCGCACCACCCCGCGATGTTTTTCAGAAACCTATCCTATATTGCCACTGCATGTTCCCTGACCTCCCCATGCTGACCACCCCGCGGTGCTTTTCTCCATCCTACATTGCCACTCACTGCCTATCCTAATTCAGACCCTCCGATTCACACCACCCCGTGAGGTTTTCTCACTCTTACGAGTGAATGTAACGTAACACAAACCCATAGAATGCGCACCACCCCGCAATGTTTTCAAAAACCTCTCCTACATTGCCACTGCATGTTCCATGACCTCCCCATGCTGACCACCCCGCGGTTCTTTTCTCCAACCTACATTGCCACTCACTACCTATCCTAATTCAGACCCTCCGATTCACACCACCCCGTGATGTTTTTTTCACTCCTACTAGGGAATGTAATGTAACACACACCCATACAATGCGCACCACCCCGTGATGTTTTTCAGAAAACTATCCTACATTGCCACTGCATGTTCCCTGACCTCCCCATGCTGACCACCCCGCGGTGCTTTTCTCCACCCTACATTGCCACTCACTGCCTATCCTAATTCAGACACTCCGCTTCACACCACCCCGTGATGTTTTTCTCACTCCTACTAGTGAATGTAATGTAACACACACCCATAAAATGCGCACCACCCCGTGATGTTTTTCTCACTCCTACTAGTGAATGTAATGTAGCACACAACCATGCAATGCGCACCACCCCTCGATGTTTTTCAGAAACCTATCCTCCATTGCCAGTGCATGTTCCCTGACCTCCCGAAGTTGACCACCCCGCGGTGCTTTTCTCCATCCTATATTGGCACTCATTGCCTCTCCTAATTCAGACCCTCCAATTCACACCACCCCGCGATGTTTTTCTCACTCCTACTAGTTAATGTAATGTAACACACACCCATACAATGCGGACCACCCCGCGATGTTTTTGAGAAATCTATCCTACATTGCCACTGCATCTTCCCTGACCTCCCCATGCTGACCCCCGCGGTGCTTTTCTCCATCCTACATTGCCACTCATTGCCTATCCTAATTCAGACCCTCCGATTCACACCACCCCGTGATGTTTTTCTCACTCCTACTAGTGAATGTAATGTAACACACACCCATACAATGCGCACCACCCCGCGATGTTTCTCAGAAACCTATCCTGAATTGCCACTGCATGTTCCCTGACCTCCCCATGCTGACCACCCCGCGGTGCTTTTCTCCATCCTACATTGCCACTCACTGCCTATCCTGATTCAGACCATCCGATTCACACCACCCCGTGATGTTTTTCTCACTCCTACTAGTGAATGTAATGTAACACACACCCATACAATGCGCACCACCCCATGATGTTTTTCTCACTCCTACTAGTGAATGTAATGTAACACAAACCCATACAATGCGCACCACCCCGCGATGTTTTTCAGAAACCTATCCTATATTGCCACTGCATGTTCCCTGACCTCCCCATGCTGACCACCCCGCGGTGCTATTCTCCATCCTACATTGCCACTCACTGCCTATCCTAATTCAGACCCTCCGATTCACACCACCCCGTGAGGTTTTCTCACTCCTACGAGTGAATGTAACGTAACACAAACCCATAGAATGCGCACCACCCTGCAATGTTTTCAAAAACCTCTCCTACATTGCCACTGCATGTTCCATGACCTCCCCATGCTGACGACCCCGCGGTGCTTTTCTCCAACCTACATTGCCACTCACTGCCTATCCTAATTCAGACCCTCCGATTCACACCACCCAGTGATGATTTTCTCACTCCTACTAGTGAATGTAATGTAACACACACCCATACAATGCGCACCACCCCGTGATGTTTTTCTCACTCCTGCTAGTGAATGTAATGTAACACACACCCATACAATGCGCACCACCCCGCGATGTGTTTCAGAAACCTATCCTGAATTGCCACTGCATGTTCCCTGACCTCCCCATGCTGACCACCCCGCGGTGCTTTTCTCCATCCTACATTGCCACGCAGTGCCTATCCTAATTCAGACCCTCCGATTCACACCACCCCGTGATGTTTTTCTCACTCCTACTAGTGAATGTAATGTAACACACACCCATACAATGCGCACCACCCCGTGATGTTTTTCTCACTCCTACTAGTGAATGAAATGTAACACACACCCATACAATGCTCACCACCCCGCGATTTTTTTCAGAAACCTATCCTACATTGCCACTGCATGTTCCCTGACCTCCCCATGCTGACCACCCCACGGTGCTTTTCTCCATCCTACATTGCCACTCACTGCCTATCCTAATTCAGACCCTACGATTCACACCACCCCGTGATGTTTTTCTCACTCCTACTAGTGCATGTAATGTAACACACACCCATACAATACGCACCACCCCGTGATGTTTTTCTCACTCCTACTAGTGCATGTAATATAACACACACCCATACAATGCGCACCACCCCGTGATGTTTTTCTCACTCCTACTAGTGAATGTAATGTAACACACACCCATACAATGCGCACCACCCTGCGATGTTTTTCAGAAACCTATCCTACATTGCCACTGCATGTTCCCTGACCTCCCCATGCTGACCACCCCGCGGTGCTTTTCTCCATCCTACATTGCCACTCACTGCCTATCCTAATTCAGACCCTCCGATTCACACGACCCCGTGATGTTTTCTCACTCCTACTAGTGAATGTAACGTAACACACACCCATACAATGCGCACCACCCCGCGATGTTTTTCAGAAACCTATCTTACATTGCCACTGCATGTTCCATGACCTCCCCATGCTGACCACCCCGCGGTTCTTTTCTCCAACCTACATTGCCACTCACTGCCTATCCTAATTCAGACCCTCCGATTCACACCACCCCGTGATGTTTTTTTCACTCCTACTAGTGAATGTAATGTAACACACACCCATACAATTCGCACCACCCCGTGATGTTTTTCTCACTCCTACTAGTGAATGTAATGTAACACGCACCCATACAATGCGCACCACCCCGTGATGTTTTTCAGAAAACTATCCTACATTGCCACTGCATGTTCCCTGACCTCCCCATGCTGACCACCCTGCGGTGCCTTTCTCCATCCTACATTGCCACTCACTGCCTATCCTAATTCAGACACTCCGCTTCACACCACCCCGTGATGTTTTTCTCACTCCTACTAGTGAATGTAATGTAACACACACCCATACAATGCGCACCACCCCGCGATGTTTTTCACAAACATATCCTCCATTGCCAGTGCATGTTCCCTGACCTCCCGAAGATGACCACCCCGCGGTGCTTTTCTCCATCCTATATTGCCACTCCTTGCCTCTCCTAATTCAGACCTCCGATTCACACCACCCCGCGATGTTTTTCTCACTCCTACTAGTTAATGTAATGTAACACACACCCATACAATGCGGACCACCCCGCGTTGTTTTTGAGAAATCTATCCTACATTGCCACTGCATGTTCCCTGACCTCCCCATGCTGACCCCCGCGGTGCTTTTCTCCATCCTACATTGCCACTCATTGCCTATCCTAATTCAGACCCTCCGATTCACACCACCCCGTGATGTTTTTCTCACTCCTACAAGTGAATGTAATGTAACACAGACCCATACAATGCACACCACCCCGCGATGTTTTTCAGAAACCTATCCTGAATTGCCACTGCATGTTCCCTGACCTCCCCATGCTGACCACCCCGCGGTGCTTTTCTCCATCCTACATTGCCACTCACTGCCTATCCCAATTCAGACCATCCGATTCACACCACCCCGTGATGTTTTACTCACTCCTACTAGTGAATGTAATGTAACACACACCCATACAATAGGCACCACCCCGTGATGTTTTTCTCACTCCTACTAGTGAATGTAATGTAACACACACACATACAATGCGCACCACCCCGCGATGTTTTTCAGAAACCTATCCTATATTGCCACTGCATGTTCCCTGACCTCCCCATGCTGACCACACCGCGGTGCTTTTCTCCATCCTACATTGCCACTCACTGCCTATCCTAATTCAGACCCTCCGATTCACACCACCCCGTGAGGTTTTCTCACTCCTACGAGTGAATGTAACGTAACACACACCCATAGAATGCGCACCACCCCGCAATGTTTTCAAAAACCTCTCCTACATTGCCACTGCATGTTCCATGACCTCCCCATGCTGACGAACCCGCGGTGCTTTTCTCCAACCTACATTGCCACTCACTGCCTATCCTAATTCAGACCCTCCGATTCACACCACCCACTAATGATTTTCTCACTTCTACTAGTGAATGTAATGTAACACACACCCATAAAATGCGCACCACCCCGTAGTGAATGTAATGTAACACACACCCATACAATACGCACCACCCCTCGATGTTTTTCAGAAACCTATCCTACATTGCCACTGCATGTTCCCTGACCTCCCCATGCTGACCACCCCACGGTGCTTTTCTCCATCCTACATTGCCACTCACTGACTTTCCTAATTCAGACCCTCCGATTCACACCACCCCGTGATGTTTTTCTCACTCCTACTAGTGAATGTAATGTAACACACACCCATACAATGCGCACCACCCCGTGATGTTTTTCTCACTCCTGCTACTGAATGTAATGTAACACACACCCATACAATGCGCACCACCCCGCGATGTTTTTCAGAAACCTATCCTGAATTGCCACTGCATGTTCCCTGACCTCCCCATGCTGACCACCCCGCGGTGCTTTTCTCCATCCTACATTGCCACGCAGTGCCTATCCTAATTCAGAACCTCCGATTCACACCACCACGTGAAGTTTTTCTCACTCCTACTAGTGCATGTAATGTAACACACACCCATACAATACGCACCACCCCGTGATGTTTTTCTCACTCCTACTAGTGAATGTAATATAACACACACCCATACAATGCGCACCACCCCGTGATGTTTTTCTCACTCCTACTAGTGAATGTAATGTAACACACACCCATAAAATGCGCACCACCCTGCGATGTTTTTCAGAAACCTATCCTACATTGCCACTGCATGTTCCCTGACCTCTCCATGCTGACCACCCCGCGTTGCTTTTCTCCATCCTACATTGCCACTCACTGCCTATCCTAATTCAGACCCTCCGATTCACACGACCCCGTGATGTTTTCTCACTCCTACTAGTGAATGTAACGTAACACCCACCCATACAATGCGCACCACCCCGCGATGTTTTTCAGAAACCTATCTTACATTGCCACTGCATGTTCCATGACCTCCCCATGCTGACCACCCCGCGGTTCTTATCTCCAACCTACATTGCCACTCACTGCCTATCCTAATTCAGACCCTCTGATTCACACCACCCCGTGAAGTTTTTCTCACTCCTACTAGTGCATGTAATGTAAAACACACCCATACAATACGCACCACCCCGTGATGTTTTTCTCACTCCTACTAGTGAATGTAATATAACACACACCCATACAATGCGCACCACCCCGTGATGTTTTTCTCACTCCTACTAGTGAATGTAATGTAACACAAACCCATACAATGCGCACCACCCCGCGATGTTTTTCAGAAACCTATCCTATATTGCCACTGCATGTTCCCTGACCTCCCCATGCTGACCACCCCGCGGTGCTATTCTCCATCCTACATTGCCACTCACTGCCTATCCTAATTCAGACCCTCCGATTCACACCACCCCGTGAGGTTTTCTCACTCCTACGAGTGAATGTAACGTAACACAAACCCATAGAATGCGCACCACCCTGCAATGTTTTCAAAAACCTCTCCTACATTGCCACTGCATGTTCCATGACCTCCCCATGCTGACGACCCCGCGGTGCTTTTCTCCAACCTACATTGCCACTCACTGCCTATCCTAATTCAGACCCTCCGATTCACACCACCCAGTGATGATTTTCTCACTCCTACTAGTGAATGTAATGTAACACACACCCATACAATGCGCACCACCCCGTGATGTTTTTCTCACTCCTGCTAGTGAATGTAATGTAACACACACCCATACAATGCGCACCACCCCGCGATGTGTTTCAGAAACCTATCCTGAATTGCCACTGCATGTTCCCTGACCTCCCCATGCTGACCACCCCGCGGTGCTTTTCTCCATCCTACATTGCCACGCAGTGCCTATCCTAATTCAGACCCTCCGATTCACACCACCCCGTGATGTTTTTCTCACTCCTACTAGTGAATGTAATGTAACACACACCCATACAATGCGCACCACCCCGTGATGTTTTTCTCACTCCTACTAGTGAATGAAATGTAACACACACCCATACAATGCTCACCACCCCGCGATTTTTTTCAGAAACCTATCCTACATTGCCACTGCATGTTCCCTGACCTCCCCATGCTGACCACCCCACGGTGCTTTTCTCCATCCTACATTGCCACTCACTGCCTATCCTAATTCAGACCCTACGATTCACACCACCCCGTGATGTTTTTCTCACTCCTACTAGTGCATGTAATGTAACACACACCCATACAATACGCACCACCCCGTGATGTTTTTCTCACTCCTACTAGTGCATGTAATATAACACACACCCATACAATGCGCACCACCCCGTGATGTTTTTCTCACTCCTACTAGTGAATGTAATGTAACACACACCCATACAATGCGCACCACCCTGCGATGTTTTTCAGAAACCTATCCTACATTGCCACTGCATGTTCCCTGACCTCCCCATGCTGACCACCCCGCGGTGCTTTTCTCCATCCTACATTGCCACTCACTGCCTATCCTAATTCAGACCCTCCGATTCACACGACCCCGTGATGTTTTCTCACTCCTACTAGTGAATGTAACGTAACACACACCCATACAATGCGCACCACCCCGCGATGTTTTTCAGAAACCTATCTTACATTGCCACTGCATGTTCCATGACCTCCCCATGCTGACCACCCCGCGGTTCTTTTCTCCAACCTACATTGCCACTCACTGCCTATCCTAATTCAGACCCTCCGATTCACACCACCCCGTGATGTTTTTTTCACTCCTACTAGTGAATGTAATGTAACACACACCCATACAATTCGCACCACCCCGTGATGTTTTTCTCACTCCTACTAGTGAATGTAATGTAACACGCACCCATACAATGCGCACCACCCCGTGATGTTTTTCAGAAAACTATCCTACATTGCCACTGCATGTTCCCTGACCTCCCCATGCTGACCACCCTGCGGTGCCTTTCTCCATCCTACATTGCCACTCACTGCCTATCCTAATTCAGACACTCCGCTTCACACCACCCCGTGATGTTTTTCTCACTCCTACTAGTGAATGTAATGTAACACACACCCATACAATGCGCACCACCCCGCGATGTTTTTCACAAACATATCCTCCATTGCCAGTGCATGTTCCCTGACCTCCCGAAGATGACCACCCCGCGGTGCTTTTCTCCATCCTATATTGCCACTCCTTGCCTCTCCTAATTCAGACCTCCGATTCACACCACCCCGCGATGTTTTTCTCACTCCTACTAGTTAATGTAATGTAACACACACCCATACAATGCGGACCACCCCGCGTTGTTTTTGAGAAATCTATCCTACATTGCCACTGCATGTTCCCTGACCTCCCCATGCTGACCCCCGCGGTGCTTTTCTCCATCCTACATTGCCACTCATTGCCTATCCTAATTCAGACCCTCCGATTCACACCACCCCGTGATGTTTTTCTCACTCCTACAAGTGAATGTAATGTAACACAGACCCATACAATGCACACCACCCCGCGATGTTTTTCAGAAACCTATCCTGAATTGCCACTGCATGTTCCCTGACCTCCCCATGCTGACCACCCCGCGGTGCTTTTCTCCATCCTACATTGCCACTCACTGCCTATCCCAATTCAGACCATCCGATTCACACCACCCCGTGATGTTTTACTCACTCCTACTAGTGAATGTAATGTAACACACACCCATACAATAGGCACCACCCCGTGATGTTTTTCTCACTCCTACTAGTGAATGTAATGTAACACACACACATACAATGCGCACCACCCCGCGATGTTTTTCAGAAACCTATCCTATATTGCCACTGCATGTTCCCTGACCTCCCCATGCTGACCACACCGCGGTGCTTTTCTCCATCCTACATTGCCACTCACTGCCTATCCTAATTCAGACCCTCCGATTCACACCACCCCGTGAGGTTTTCTCACTCCTACGAGTGAATGTAACGTAACACACACCCATAGAATGCGCACCACCCCGCAATGTTTTCAAAAACCTCTCCTACATTGCCACTGCATGTTCCATGACCTCCCCATGCTGACGAACCCGCGGTGCTTTTCTCCAACCTACATTGCCAC
This sequence comes from Cavia porcellus, assembly GCF_034190915.1. Classification (NCBI taxonomy): domain Eukaryota; kingdom Metazoa; phylum Chordata; class Mammalia; order Rodentia; family Caviidae; genus Cavia; species Cavia porcellus. Next base: position 790,909 of record NW_026947491.1, read on the forward strand.
TCACTGCCTATCCTAATTCAGACCCTCCGATTCACACCACCCACTAATGATTTTCTCACTTCTACTAGTGAATGTAATGTAACACACACCCATAAAATGCGCACCACCCCGTAGTGAATGTAATGTAACACACACCCATACAATGCGCACCACCCCTCGATGTTTTTCAGAAACCTATCCTACATTGCCACTGCATGTTCCCTGACCTCCCCATGCTGACCACCCCACGGTGCTTTTCTCCATCCTACATTGCCACTCACTGACTTTCCTAATTCAGACCCTCCGATTCACACCACCCCGTGATGTTTTTCTCACTCCTACTAGTGAATGTAATGTAACACACACCCATACAATGCGCAGCACCCCGTGATGTTTTTCTCACTCCTGCTACTGAATGTAATGTAACACACACCCATACAATGCGCACCACCCCGCGATGTTTTTCAGAAACCTATCCTGAATTGCCACTGCATGTTCCCTGACCTCCCCATGCTGACCACCCCGCGGTGCTTTTCTCCATCCTACATTGCCACGCAGTGCCTATCCTAATTCAGAACCTCCGATTCACACCACCACGTGAAGTTTTTCTCACTCCTACTAGTGCATGTAATGTAACACACACCCATACAATACGCACCACCCCGTGATGTTTTTCTCACTCCTACTAGTGAATGTAATATAACACACACCCATACAATGCGCACCACCCCGTGATGTTTTTCTCACTCCTACTAGTGAATGTAATGTAACACACACCCATAAAATGCGCACCACCCTGCGATGTTTTTCAGAAACCTATCCTACATTGCCACTGCATGTTCCCTGACCTCTCCATGCTGACCACCCCGCGTTGCTTTTCTCCATCCTACATTGCCACTCACTGCCTATCCTAATTCAGACCCTCCGATTCACACGACCCCGTGATGTTTTCTCACTCCTACTAGTGAATGTAACGTAACACCCACCCATACAATGCGCACCACCCCGCGATGTTTTTCAGAAACCTATCTTACATTGCCACTGCATGTTCCATGACCTCCCCATGCTGACCACCCCGCGGTTCTTATCTCCAACCTACATTGCCACTCACTGCCTATCCTAATTCAGACCCTCTGATTCACACCACCCCGTGAAGTTTTTCTCACTCCTACTAGTGCATGTAATGTAAAACACACCCATACAATACGCACCACCCCGTGATGTTTTTCTCACTCCTACTAGTGAATGTAATATAACACACACCCATACAATGCGCACCACCCCGTGATGTTTTTCTCACTCCTACTAGTGAATGTAATGTAACACACACCCATACAATGCCCACCACCCTGCGATGTTTTTCAGAAACCTATCCTACATTGCCACTGCATGTTCCCTGACCTCCCCATGCTGACCACCCCGCGTTGCTTTTCTCCATCCTACATTGCCACTCACTGCCTATCCTAATTCAGACCCTCCGATTCACACGACCCCGTGATGTTTTCTCACTCCTACTAGTGAATGTAACGTAACACACACCCATACAATGCGCACCACCCCGCGATGTTTTTCAGAAACCTATCCTACATTGCCACTGCATGTTCCCTGACCTCCCCATGCTGACCACCCCGCGTTGCTTTTCTCCATCCTACATTGCCACTCACTGCCTATCCTAATTCAGACCCTCCGATTCACACCACCCCGTGATGTTTTTTTCACTCCTACTAGTGAAAGTAATGTAACACACACCCATACAATGCGCACCACCCCGTGATGTTTTTCAGAAAACTATCCTACATTGCCACTGCATGTTCCCTGACCTCCCCATGCTGACCACCCTGCGGTGCTTTTCTCCATCCTACATTGCCACTCACTGCCTATCCTAATTCAGACACTCCGCTTCACACCACCCCGTGATGTTTTTCTCACTCCTACTAGTGAATGTAATGTAACACACACCCATACAATGCGCACCACCCTGCGATGTTTTTCACAAACATATCCTCCATTGCCAGTGCATGTTCCCTGACCTCCCGAAGATGACCACCCCGCGGTGCTTTTCTCCATCCTATATTGCCACTCCTTGCCTCTCCTAATTCAGACCTCCGATTCACACCACCCCGCGATGTTTTTCTCACTCCTACTAGTTAATGTAATGTAACACACACCCATACAATGCGGACCACCCCGCGATGTTTTTGAGAAATCTATCCTACATTGCCACTGCATGTTCCCTGACCTCCCCATGCTGACCCCCGCGGTGCTTTTCTCCATCCTACATTGCCACTCATTGCCTATCCTAATTTAGACCCTCCGATTCAACACCACCCCGTGATGTTTTTCTCACTCCTACTAGTGAATGTAATGTAACACACACCCATACAATGCGCACCACCCTGCAATGTTTTTCAGAAACTTATCCTACATTGCCACTGCATGTTCCCTGACCTCCCCATGCTGACCACCCCGCGGTGCTTTTCTCCATTCTAAATTTTCACTTACTGCCTGTGCAAATTCAGACCCTCCGATTCACACCACCCCGTGATGTTTTTCTCACTCCTACTAGTGAATGAAATGTAACAAACACCCATACAATGCGCACCACCCCGTGATGTTTTTCTCACTCCTACTAGTGACTGTAATGTAACACACACCCATACAATGCGCACCACCTCGTGATGTTTTTCTCACTCCTACTAGTGAATGTAATGTAACACACACCCATACAATGCTCACCACCCCTTGATGTTTTTCTCACTCCTACTAGTGAATGAAATGTAACAGACACCCATACAATTCGCACCACACCGCTATGTTTTTCACAAACCTATCCTACATTGCCACTGCATGTTCCCTGACTTCCCCATGCTGACCACCCCGCGGTGCTTTTCTCCATCATACATTGCCATTCACTGCCTATCCTAATTCAGACCCTCCGATTCACACGACCCCGTGATGTTTTCTCACTCCTACTAGTGAATGTAACGTAACACACACCCATACAATGCGCACCACCCCGCGATGTTTTTCAGAAACCTATCTTACATTGCCACTGCATGTTCCATGACCTCCCCATGCTGACCACCCCGCGGTTCTTTTCTCCAACCTACATTGCCCTCACTGCCTATCCTAATTCAGACCCTCCGATTCACACCACCCCGTGATGTTTTTTTCACTCCTACTAGTGAATGTAATGTAACACACACCCATACAATTCGCACCACCCCGTGATGTTTTTCTCACTCCTACTAGTGAATGTAATGTAACACACACCCATACAATGCGTACCACCCCGCGATGTTTTTCACAAACATATCATCCATTGCCAGTGCATGTTCCCTGACCTCCCGAAGCTGACCACCCCGCGGTGCTTTTCTCCATCCTATATTGGCACTCATTGCCTCTCCTAATTCAGACCCTCCGATTCACACCACCCCGCGATGTTTTTCTCACTCCTACTAGTTAATGTAATGTAACACACACCCATACATTGCGGACCACCCCGCGTTGTTTTTGAGAAATCTATCCTACATTGCCACTGCATGTTCCCTGACCTCCCCATGCTGACCCCCGCGGTGCTTTTCTCCATCCTACATTGCCACTCATTGCCTATCCTAATTCAGACCCTCCGATTCACACCACCCCGTGATGTTTTTCTCACTCCTACTAGTGAATGTAATGTAACACACACCCATACAATGCGCACCACCCCGCGATGTTTTTCAGAAACCTATCCTACATTGCCACGGCATGTTCCCTGACCTCCGCATGCTGACCACCCTGCGGTACTTTTCTCCATCCTACATTGCCAGTCACTGCCTATCCTAATTCAGACCCTCCGATTCACACCACCCCGTGATGTTTTTCTCACTCCTACTAGTGAATGTAATGTAACACACAGCCATACAATGCACACCACCCCGTGATGTTTTTCTCACTCCTACAAGTGAATGTAATGTAACACAGACCCATACAATGCACACCACCCCGCGATGTTTTTCAGAAACCTATCCTGAATTGCCACTGCATGTTCCCTGACCACCCCATGCTGACCACCCCGCGGTGCTTTTCTCCATCCTACATTGCCACTCACTGCCTATCCCAATTCAGACCATCCGATTCACACCACCCCGTGATGTTTTACTCACTCTTACTAGTGAATGTAATGTAACACACACCCATACAATAGGCACCACCCCGTGATGTTTTTCTCACTCCTACTAGTGAATGTAATGTAACACACACCCATACAATGCGCACCACCCCGCGATGTTTTTCAGAAACCTATCCTATATTGCCACTGCATGTTCCCTGACCTCCCCATGCTGACCACACCGCGGTGCTTTTCTCCATCCTACATTGCCACTCACTGCCTATCCTAATTCAGACCCTCCGATTCACACCACCCCGTGAGGTTTTCTCACTCCTACGAGTGAATGTAACGTAACACACACCCATAGAATGCGCACCACCCCGCAATATTTTCAAAAACCTCTCCTACATTGCCACTGCATGTTCCATGACCTCCCCATGCTGACGAACCCGCGGTGCTTTTCTCCAACCTACATTGCCACTCACTGCCTATCCTAATTCAGACCCTCCGATTCACACCACCCACTAATGATTTTCTCACTTCTACTAGTGAATGTAATGTAACACACACCCATAAAATGCGCACCACCCCGTAGTGAATGTAATGTAACACACACCCATACAATGCGCACCACCCCTCGATGTTTTTCAGAAACCTATCCTACATTGCCACTGCATGTTCCCTGACCTCCCCATGCTGACCACCCCACGGTGCTTTTCTCCATCCTACATTGCCACTCACTGACTTTCCTAATTCAGACCCTCCGATTCACACCACCCCGTGATGTTTTTCTCACTCCTACTAGTGAATGTAATGTAACACACACCCATACAATGCGCACCACCCCGTGATGTTTTTCTCACTCCTGCTACTGAATGTAATGTAACACACACCCATACAATGCGCACCACCCCGCGATGTTTTTCAGAAACCTATCCTGAATTGCCACTGCATGTTCCCTGACCTCCCCATGCTGACCACCCCGCGGTGCTTTTCTCCATCCTACATTGCCACGCAGTGCCTATCCTAATTCAGAACCTCCGATTCACACCACCCCGTGAAGTTTTTCTCACTCCTACTAGTGCATGTAATGTAACACACACCCATACAATACGCACCACCCCGTGATGTTTTTCTCACTCCTACTAGTGAATGTAATATAACACACACCCATACAATGCGCACCACCCCGTGATGTTTTTCTCACTCCTACTAGTGAATGTAATGTAACACACACCCATAAAATGCGCACCACCCTGCGATGTTTTTCAGAAACCTATCCTACATTGCCACTGCATGTTCCCTGACCTCTCCATGCTGACCACCCCGCGTTGCTTTTCTCCATCCTACATTGCCACTCACTGCCTATCCTAATTCAGACCCTCCGATTCACACGACCCCGTGATGTTTTCTCACTCCTACTAGTGAATGTAACGTAACACCCACCCATACAATGCGCACCACCCCGCGATGTTTTTCAGAAACCTATCTTACATTGCCACTGCATGTTCCATGACCTCCCCATGCTGACCACCCCGCGGTTCTTATCTCCAACCTGCATTGCCACTCACTGCCTATCCTAATTCAGACCCTCCGATTCACACCACCCCGTGAAGTTTTTCTCACTCCTACTAGTGCATGTAATGTAACACACACCCATACAATACGCACCACCCCGTGATGTTTTTCTCACTCCTACTAGTGAATGTAATATAACACACACCCATACAATGCGCACCACCCCGTGATGTTTTTCTCACTCCTACTAGTGAATGTAATGTAACACACACCCATACAATGCGCACCACCCTGCGATGTTTTTCAGAAACCTATCCTACATTGCCACTGCATGTTCCCTGACCTCCCCATGCTGACCACCCCGCGTTGCTTTTCTCCATCCTACATTGCCACTCACTGCCTATCCTAATTCAGACCCTCCGATTCACACGACCCCGTGATGTTTTCTCACTCCTACTAGTGAATGTAACGTAACACACACCCATACAATGCGCACCACCCCGCGATGTTTTTCAGAAACCTATCCTACATTGCCACTGCATGTTCCCTGACCTCCCCATGCTGACCACCCCGCGTTGCTTTTCTCCATCCTACATTGCCACTCACTGCCTATCCTAATTCAGACCCTCCGATTCACACCACCCCGTGATGTTTTTTTCACTCCTACTAGTGAAAGTAATGTAACACACACCCATACAATGCGCACCACCCCGTGATGTTTTTCAGAAAACTATCCTACATTGCCACTGCATGTTCCCTGACCTCCCCATGCTGACCCCCGCGGTGCTTTTCTCCATCCTACATTGCCACTCATTGCCTATCCTAATTTAGACCCTCCGATTCACACCACCCCGTGATGTTTTTCTCACTCCTACTAGTGAATGTAATGTAACACACACCCATACAATGCGCACCACCCTGCAATGTTTTTCAGAAACTTATCCTACATTGCCACTGCATGTTCCCTGACCTCCCCATGCTGACCACCCCGCGGTGCTTTTCTCCATTCTAAATTTTCACTTACTGCCTATGCAAATTCAGACCCTCCGATTCACACCACCCCGTGATGTTTTTCTCACTCCTACTAGTGAATGAAATGTAACAAACACCCATACAATGCGCACCACCCCGTGATGTTTTTCTCACTCCTACTAGTGACTGTAATGTAACACACACCCATACAATGCGCACCACCTCGTGATGTTTTTCTCACTCCTACTAGTGAATGTAATGTAACACACACCCATACAATGCTCACCACCCCGTGATGTTTTTCTCACTCCTACTAGTGAATGAAATGTAACAGACACCCATACAATTCGCACCACACCGCTATGTTTTTCACAAACCTATCCTACATTGCCACTGCATGTTCCCTGACTTCCCCATGCTGACCACCCCGCGGTGCTTTTCTCCATCATACATTGCCATTCACTGCCTATCCTAATTCAGACCCTCCGATTCACACGACCCCGTGATGTTTTCTCACTCCTACTAGTGAATGTAACGTAACACACACCCATACAATGCGCACCACCCCGCGATGTTTTTCAGAAACCTATCTTACATTGCCACTGCATGTTCCATGACCTCCCCATGCTGACCACCCCGCGGTTCTTTTCTCCAACCTACATTGCCACTCACTGCCTATCCTAATTCAGACCCTCCGATTCACACCACCCCGTGATGTTTTTTTCACTCCTACTAGTGAATGTAATGTAACACACACCCATACAATTCGCACCACCCCGTGATGTTTTTCTCACTCCTACTAGTGAATGTAATGTAACACACACCCATACAATGCGTACCACCCCGCGATGTTTTTCACAAACATATCATCCATTGCCAGTGCATGTTCCCTGACCTCCCGAAGCTGACCACCCCGCGGTGCTTTTCTCCATCCTATATTGGCAATCATTGCCTCTCCTAATTCAGACCCTCCGATTCACACCACCCCGCGATGTTTTTCTCACTCCTACTAGTTAATGTAATGTAACACACACCCATACATTGCGGACCACCCCGCGTTGTTTTTGAGAAATCTATCCTACATTGCCACTGCATGTTCCCTGACCTCCCCATGCTGACCCCCGCGGTGCTTTTCTCCATCCTACATTGCCACTCATTGCCTATCCTAATTCAGACCCTCCGATTCACACCACCCCGTGATGTTTTTCTCACTCCTACTAGTGAATGTAATGTAACACACACCCATACAATGCGCACCACCCCGCGATGTTTTTCAGAAACCTATCCTACATTGCCACGGCATGTTCCCTGACCTCCGCATGCTGACCACCCCGCGGTACTTTTCTCCATCCTACATTGCCAGTCACTGCCTATCCTAATTCAGACCCTCCGATTCACACCACCCCGTGATGTTTTTCTCACTCCTACTAGTGAATGTAATGTAACACACAGCCATACAATGCACACCACCCCGTGATGTTTTTCTCACTCCTACAAGTGAATGTAATGTAACACAGACCCATACAATGCACACCACCCCGCGATGTTTTTCAGAAACCTATCCTGAATTGCCACTGCATGTTCCCTGACCTCCCCATGCTGACCACCCCGCGGTGCTTTTCTCCATCCTACATTGCCACTCATGGCCTATCCCAATTCAGACCATCCGATTCACACCACCCCGTGATGTTTTACTCACTCCTACTAGTGAATGTAATGTAACACACACCCATACAATAGGCACCACCCCGTGATGTTTTTCTCACTCCTACTAGTGAATGTAATGTAACACACACCCATACAATGCGCACCACCCCGCGATGTTTTTCAGAAACCTATCCTATATTGCCACTGCATGTTCCCTGACCTCCCCATGCTGACCACACCGCGGTGCTTTTCTCCATCCTACATTGCCACTCACTGACTTTCCTAATTCAGACCCTCCGATTCACACCACCCCGTGATGTTTTTCTCACTCCTACTAGTGAATGTAATGTAACACACACCCATACAATGCGCACCACCTCGTGATGTTTTTCTCACTCCTACTAGTGAATGTAATGTAACACACACCCATACAATGCTCACCACCCCGTGATGTTTTTCTCACTCCTACTAGTGAATGAAATGTAACAGACACCCATACAATTCGCACCACACCGCTATGTTTTTCACAAACCTATCCTACATTGCCACTGCATGTTCCCTGACTTCCCCATGCTGACCACCCCGCGGTGCTTTTCTCCATCATACATTGCCATTCACTGCCTATCCTAATTCAGACCCTCCGATTCACACCACCCCGTGATGTTTTTCTCACTCCTACTAGTGAATGTAATGTAACACACACCCATACAATGCGCACCACCCCGCGATGTTTTTCAGAAACCTATCCTACATTGCCACTACATGTTCACTGACCTCCCCATGCTGACCACCCCGTGGTACTTTTCTCCATCCTACATTGCCAGTCACTGCCTATCCTAATTCAGACGCTCCGATTCACACCACCCCGTGATGTTTTTCTCACTCCTACTAGTGAATGTAATGTAACTCACACCCATACAATGCACACCACCCCGTGATGTTTTTCTCACTCCTACTAGTTAATGTAATGTATCAAGCACCCAAACAATGCGCACCCCCCGTGATGTTTTTCTCACTCCTACTAGTGAATGTAATGTAACACACACCCATACAATGCGCACCACCCCGCGATGTTTTTCAGAAACCTATCCTGAATTGCCACTGCATGTTCCCTTTCCTCCCCAGGCTGACCACCCCGCGGTGCTTTTCTCCATCCTACATTGCCGCTCACTGCCTATCCTAATTCAGACCCTCCGATTCACACCACCCCGTGTTGTTTTTCTCACTCCTACTAGTGAATGTAATGTAACACACACCCATACAATGCACACCACCCCGTGATGTTTTTCTCACTCCTACAAGTGAATGTAATGTAACACAGACCCATACAATGCACACCACCCCGCGATGTTTTTCAGAAACCTATCCTGAATTGCCACTGCATGTTCCCTGACCTCCCCATGCTGACCACCCCGCGGTGCTTTTCTCGATCCTACATTGCCACTCACTGCCTATCTTAATTCAGACCATCCGATTCACACCACCCCGTGATGTTTTTCTCACTCCTACTAGTGAATGTAATGTAACACACACCCATACAATGCGCACCACCCCGTGATGTTTTTCTCACTCCTACTAGTGGATGTAATGTAACACACCCATACAATGCGCACCACCCCATGATGTTTTTCTCACTCCTACTAGTGAATGTAATGTAACACAAACCCATACAATGCGCACCACCCCGCGATGTTTTACAGAAACCTATCCTATATTGCCACTGCATGTTCCCTGACGTCCCCATGCTGACCACCCCGCGGTGCTTTTCTCCATCCTACATTGCCACTCACTGCCTATCCTAATTCAGACCCTCCGATTCACACCACCCCGTGAGGTTTTCTCACTCCTACGAGTGAATGTAACGTAACACACACCCATAGAATGCGCACCACCCCGCAATGTTTTCAAAAACTTCTCCTACATTGCCACTGCATGTTCCATGACCTCCCCATGCTGACGACCCCGCGGTGCTTTTCTCCAACCTACATTGCCACTCACTGCCTATGCTAATTCAGACCCTCCGATTCACACCACCCCGTGATGATTTTCTCACTCCTACTAGTGAATGTAATGTAACACACACCCATAAAATGCGCACCACCCCGTAGTGAATGTAATGTAACACACACCCATACAATGCGCACCACCCCTCGATGTTTTTCAGAAACCTATCCTACATTGCCACTGCATGTTCCCTGACCTCCCCATGCTGACCACCCCGCGGTGCTTTTCTCCATCCTACATTGCCACTCACTGCCTATCCTAATTCAGACCCTCCGATTCACACCACCCCGTGATGTTTTTCTCACTCCTACTAGTGAATGTAATGTAACACACACCCATACAATGCGCACCACCCCGTGATGTTTTTCTCACTCCTACTAGTGAATGTAATGTAACACACACCCATACAATGCGCACCACCCCGCGATGTTTTTCACAAACATATCCTCCATTGCCACTGCATGTTCCCTGACCTCCCGAAGCTGACCACCCCGCGGTGCTTTTCTCCATCCTACATTGCCACTCACTGCCTATCCTAATTCAGACCCTCCGATTCACACGACCCCGTGATGTTTTTCTCACTCCTACTAGTGAATGAAATGTAACACACACCCATACAATGCTCACCACCCCGTGATGTGTTTCTCACTCCTACTAGTGAATGTAATGTAACACACACCCATACAATGCGCACCACCTCGTGATGCTTTTCTCACTCCTACTAGTGAATGTAATGTAACACACACCCATACAATGCGCACCACCCCGTGATTTTTTTCCGAAACCTATCCTACATTGCCACTGCATGTTCCCTGACCTCCCCATGCTGACGACCCCGCGGTGCTTTTCTCCATCCTACATTGCCACTCACTGCCTATCCTAATTCAATCCCGCCGATTCACACCACCACGTGATGTTTTTCTCACTCCTACTAGTTAATGTAATGTATCACACACCCATACAATGCGCACCACCCCGTGATGTTTTTCTCACTCCTACTAGTGAATGTAATGTAACACACACCCGTACAATGCGCACCACCCCGCGATGATTTTCAGAAACCTATCCTGAATTGCCACTGCATGTTCCTGACCTCCCCATGCTGACCACCCCGCGGTGCTTTTCTCCATCCTACATTGCCACTCACTGCCTATCCTAATTCAGACCCTCCGATTCACACCACCCCGTGTTGTTTTTCTCACTCCTACTAGTGAATGTAATGTAACACACACCCATACAATGCTCACCACCCCGTGATGTGTTTCTCACTCCTACTAGTGAATGTAATGTAACAGACACCCATACAATTCGCACCACACCGCGATGTTTTTCAGAAACGTATCCTACATTGCCACTGCATGTTCCCTGACCTCCCCATGCTTACAACCCCGCGGTGCTTTTCTCCATCATACATTGCCATTCACTGCCTATCCTAATTCAGACCCTCCGATTCACACCACCCCGTGATGTTTTTCTCACTCCTAGTAGTGAATGTAATGTAACACACACCCATACAATGTGCACCACCCTGCGATGTTTTTCAGAAACCTATCCTACATTGCCACTGCATGTTCCCTGACCTCCCCATGCTGACCACCCCACGGTGCTTTTCTCCATCCTACATTGCCACTCACTGCCTATCCTAATTCAGACCCTACGATTCACACCACCCCGTGATGTTTTTCTCACTCCTACTAGTGCATGTAATGTAACACACACCCATACAATATGCACCACCCCATGATGTTTTTCTCACTCCTACGCGTGAATGTAATATAACACACACCCAAACAATGCGCACCACCCCGTGATGTTTTTCTCACTCCTACTAGTGAATGTAATGTAACACACACCCATACAATGCGCACCACCCTGCGATGTTTTTCAGAAACTTATCCTACATTGCCACTGCATGTTCCCTGACCTCCCCATGGTGACCACCCCGCGGTGCTTTTCTCCATCCTACATTGCCACTCACTGCCTATCCTAATTCAGACCCTCCGATTCACACGACCCCGTGATGTTTTCTCACTCCTACTAGTGAATGTAACGTAACACACACCCATACAATGCGCATCAACCCGCGATGTTTTTCAGAAACCTATCTTACTTTGCCACTGCATGTTCCAAGACTTCCCCATGCTGACCACCCCGCGGTTCTTTTCTCCAACCTACATTGCCACTCACTGCCTATCCTAATTCAGACCCTCCGATTCACACCACCCCGTGATGTTTTTTTCACTCCTAATAGTGAATGTAATGTAACACACACCCATACAATGCGCACGACCCCGTGATGTTTTTCTCACTCCTACTAGTGAATGTAATGTAACACACATCCATACAATGCGTACCACCCCGCGATGTTTTTCACAAACATATCCTCCATTGCCAGTGCATGTTCCCTGACCTCCCGAAGCTGACCACCCCGCGGTGCTTTTCTCCATCCTATATTGGCACTCATTGCCTCTCCTAATTCAGACCCTCCGATTCACACCACCCCGCGATGTTTTTCTCACTCCTACTAGTTAATGTAATGTAACACACACCCATACAATGCGGACCACCCCGCGATGTTTTTGAGAAATCTATCCTACATTGCCACTGCATGTTCCCTGACCTCCCCATGCTGACCCCCGCGGTGCTTTTCTCCATCCTACATTGCCACTCATTGCCTATCCTAATTCAGACCCTCCGATTCACACCACCCCGTGATGTTTTTCTCACTCCTACTAGTGAATGTAATGTAACACACACACATACAATGCGCACCACCCCGCGATGTTTTTCAGCAACCTATCCTACATTGCCACTGCATGTTCCCTGACCTCCCCATGCTGACAACCCCCGGTACTTTTCTCCATCCTACATTGCCAGTCACTGCCTATCCTAATTCAGACCCTCCGATTCACACCACCCCGTGATGTTTTTCTCACTCCTACTAGTGAATGTAATGTAACACACTCCCATACAAGGCACACCACCCCGTGATGTTTTTCTCACTCCTACAAGTGAATGTAATGTAACACAGACCCATACAATGCACACCACCCCGCGATGTTTTTCAGAAACCTATCCTGAATTGCCACTGCATGTTCCCTGACCTCCCCATGCTGACCACCCCGCGGTGCTTTTCTCTATTCTACATTGCCACTCACTGCCTATACTAATTCAGACCATCCGATTCACACCACCCCGTGATGTTTTTCTCACTCCTACTAGTGAATGTAATGTAACACACACCCATACAATGCGCACCACCCCGTGATGTTTTTCTCACTCCTACTAGTGAATGTAATGTAACACACACCCATACAATGCGCACCACCCCATGATGTTTTTCTCATTCCTACTAGTGAATGTAATGTAACACAAACCCATACAATGCGCACCACCCCGCGATGTTTTTCAGAAACCTATCCTATATTGCCACTGCATGTTCCCTGACCTCCCCATGCTGACCACCCCGCGGTGCTTTTCTCCATCCTACATTGCCACTCACTGCCTACCCTAATTCAGACCCTCCGATTCACACCACCCCGTGAGGTTTTCTCACTCCTACGAGTGAATGTAACGTAACACACACCCATAGAATGCGCACCACCCCGCAATGTTTTCAAAAACCTCTCCTACATTGCCAATGCATGTTCCATGACCTCCCCATGCTGACGACCCCGCGGTGCTTTTCTCCAACCTACATTGCCACTCACTGCCTATCCTAATTCAGACCCTCCGATTCACACCACCCAGTGATGATTTTCTCACTCCTACTAGTGAATGTAATGTAACACACACCCATAAAATGCGCACCACCCCGTAGTGAATGTAATGTAACACACACCCATACAATGCGCACCACCCCGCGATTTTTTTCAGAAACCTATCCTACATTGCCACTGCATGTTCCCTGACCTCCCCATGCAGACCACCCCAAGGTGCTTTTCTCCATCCTACATTGCCACTCACTGCCTATCCTAATTCAGACCCTACGATTCACACCACCCCGTGATGTTTTTCTCACTCCTACTAGTGCATGTAATGTAACACACACCCATACAATACGCACCACCCGGTGATGTTTTTCTCACTCCTACTAGTGAATGTAATATAACACACACCCATACAATGCGCACCACCCCGTGATGTTTTTCTCACTCCTACTAGTGAATGTAATGTAACACACACCCATACAATGCGCACCACCCTGCGATGTTTTTCAGAAACCTATCCTACATTGCCACTGCATGTTCCCTGACCTCCCTATGCTGACCACCCCGCGGTACTTTTCTCCATCGTACATTGCCACTCACTGCCTATCCTAATTCAGACCCTCCGATTCACACGACCCCGTGATGTTTTCTCACTCCTACTAGTGAATGTAACGTAACACACACCCATACAATGCGCACCACCCCGCGATGTTTTTCAGAAACCTATCTTACATTGCCACTGCATGTTCCATGACCTCCCCATGCTGACCACCCCGCGGTTCTTTTCTCCAACCTACATTGCCACTCACTGACTATCCTAATTCAGATCCTCCGATTCACACCACCCCGTGATGTTTTTTTCACTCCTACTAGTGAATGTAATGTAACACACACCCATACAATGCGCACCACCCCCTGATGTTTTTCAGAAAACTATCCTACATTGCCACTGCATGTTCCCTGACCTCCCCATGCTGACCACCCCGCGGTGCTTTTCTCCATCCTACATTGCCACTCCCTGCCTATCCTAATTCAGACACTCCGCTTCACACCACCCCGTGATGTTTTTCTCACTCCTACTAGTGAATGTAATGTAACACACACCCATACAAAGCGCACCACCCCGCGATGTTTTTCTCACTCCTACTAGTTAATGTAATGTAACACACACCCATACAATGCGGACCACCCCGCGATGTTTTTGAGAAATCTATCCTACATTGCCACTGCATGTTCCCTGACCTCCCCATGCTGACCCCCGCGGTGCTTTTCTCCATCCTACATTGCCACTCATTGCCTATCCTAATTCAGACCCTCCGATTCACACCACCCCGTGATGTTTTTCTCACTCCTACTAGTGAATGAAATGTAACACACACCCATACAATGCGAACCACCCCGTGATGATTTTCTCACTCGTACTAGTGACTGTAATGTAACACACACCCATACAATGCGCACCACCTCGTGATGTTTTTCTCACTCCTAATAGTGAATGTAATGTAACACACACCCATACAATGCGCACCACCCCGTGATTTTTTTCCGAAACCTATCCTACATTGCCACTGCATGTTCCCTGACCTCCCCATGCTGACGACCCCGCGGTGCTTTTCTCCATCCTACATTGCCACTCACTGCCTATCCAAATTCAATCCCGCCGATTCACACCACCCCGTGATGTTTTTCTCACTCCTACTAGTTAATGTAATGTATCACACACCCATACAATGCGCACCACCCCGTGATGTTTTTCTCACTCCTACTAGTGAATGTAATGTAACACACACACGTACAATGCGCACCACCCCGCGATGTTTTTCAGAAACCTATCCTGAATTGCCACTGCATGTTCCTGACCTCCCCGTGCTGACCACCCCGCGGGGCTTTTCTCCATCCTACATTGCCTCTCACAGCCTATCCTAATTCAGACCCTCCGATTCACACCACCCCGTGTTGTTTTTCTCACTCCTACTAGTGAATGTAATGTAACACACACCCATACAATGCTCACCACCTCGTGATGTGTTTCTCACTCCTACTAGTGAATGTAATGTAACACACACTCATACAATTCGCACCACACCGCGATGTTTTTCAGAAACCTATCCTACATTGCCACTGCATGTTCCCTGACCTCCCCATGCTTACAACCCCGCGGTGCTTTTCTCCATCATACATTGCCATTCACTGCCTATCCTAATTCAGACCCTCCGATTCACACCACCCCGTGATGTTTTTCTCACTCCTAGTAGTGAATGTAATGTAACACACACCCATACAATGCGCACCACCCCGCGATGTTTTTCAGAAACCTATCCTACATTGCCACTGCATGTTCCCTGACCTCCCCATGCTGACCACCCCACGGTGCTTTTCTCCATCCTACATTGCCACTCACTGCCTATCCTAATTCAGACCCTACGATTCACACCACCCCGTGATGTTTTTCTCACTCCTACTAGTGCATGTAATGTAACACATACCCATACAATACGCACCACCCCATGATGTTTTTCTCACTCCTACTCGTGAATGTAATATAACACACACCCATACAATGCGCACCACCCTGTGATGTTTTTCTCACTCCTACTAGTGAATGTAATGTAACACACACCCATACAATGCGCACCACCCTGCGATGTTTTACAGAAACCTATCCTACATTGCCACTGCATGTTCCATGACCCCCCCATGCTGACCACCCCGCGGTTCTTTTCTCCAACCTACATTGCCACTCACTGCCTATCCTAATTCTGACCCTCCGATTCACACCACCCCGTGATGTTTTTTTCACTCCTACTAGTGAATGTAATGTAACACACACCCATACAATGCGCACCACCCCGTGATGTTTTTCTCACTCCTACTAGTGAATGTAATGTAACACACACCCATACAATGCGTACCACCCCGCGATGTTTTTCACAAACATATCCTCCATTGCCAGTGCATGTTCCCTGACCTCCCAAAGCTGTCCACCCCGCGGTGCTTTTCTCCATCCTATATTGGCACTCATTGCCTCTCCTAATTCAGACCCTCCGATTCAAACCACCCCGCGATGTTTTTCTCACTCCTACTAGTTAATGTAATGTAACACACACCCATACAATGCGGACCACCCCGCGATGTTTTTGAGAAATGTATCCTACATTGCCACTGCATGTTCCCTGACCTCCCCATGCTGACCCCCGCGGTGCTTTTCTCCATCCTACATTGCCACTCATTGCCTATCCTAATTCAGACCCTCCGATTCACACCACCCCGTGATGTTTTTCTCACTCCTACTAGTGACTGTAATGTAACACACACCCATACAATGCGCACCACCTCGTGATGTTTTTCTCACTCCTACTAGTGAATGAAATGTAACACACACCCATACAATGCTCACCACCCCGTGATGTTTTTCTCACTCCTACTAGTGAATGAAATGTAACAGACACCCATACAATTCGCACCACACCGCGATGTTTTTCAGAAACCTATCCTACATTGCCACTGCATGTTCCCTGACTTCCCCATGCTGACCACCCCGCGGTGCTTTTCTCCATAATACATTGCCATTCACTGCCTATCCTAATTCAGACCCTCCGATTCACACCACCCCGTGATGTTTTTCTCACTCCTAGTAGTGAATGTAATGTAACACACACCCATACAATGCGCACCACCCCGCAATGTTTTTCAGAAACATATCCTACATTGCCATTGCATGTTCCCTGACCTCCCCATGCTGACCATCCCGCGGTACTTTTCTCCATCCTACATTGCCACTCACTGCCTATCCTAATTCAGACCCTCCGATTCACACCACCCCGTGATGTTTTTCTCACTTCTACTAGTGAATGTAATGTAACACACACCCATACAATGCGCACCACCCCGTGATGTTTTTCTCACTCCTACTAGTGAATGTAATGTAACACACACCCATACAATGCGCACCACCCCGTGACGTTTTTCTCACTCCTGCTAGTGAATGTAATGTAACACACACCCATACAATGCGCACCAAACCGCGATGTTTTTCAGAAACCTATCCTGAATTGCCACTGCATGTTCCCTGACCTCCCCATGCTGACCACCCCGCGGTGCTTTTCTCCATCCTACATTGCCACTCACTGCCTATCATAATTCAGACCCTCCGATTCTCACCACCCCATGTTGTTTTTCTCACTCCTACTAGTGAATGTAATGTAACACACACCCATACAATGCTCACCACCCCGTGATGTTTTTCTCACTTCTACTAGTGAATGTAATGTAACAGACACCCATACAATTCGCACCACACCGCGATGTTTTTCAGAAACCTATCCTACATTGCCACTGCATGTTCCCTGACCTCCCCATGCTGACCACCCCGCGGTGCTTTTCTCCATCATACATTGCCATTCACTGCCTATCCTAAATTCAGACCCTCCGATTCACACCACCCCGTGATGTTTTTCTCACTCCTAGTAATGAATGTAATGTAACACACACCCATACAATGCGCACCACCCCGCGATGTTTTTCAGAAACCTATCCTACATTGCCACTGCATGTTCCCTGACCTCCCCATGCTGACCACCCCGCGGTGCTTTTCTCCATCCTACATTGCCACTCACTGCCTATCCTAATTCAGACCCTCCGATTCACACGACCCCGTGATGTTTTCTCACTCCTACTAGTGAATGTAACGTAACACACACCCATACAATGCGCATCAACCTGCGATGTTTTTCAGAAACCTATCTTACTTTGCCACTGCATGTTCCATGACCCCCCCATGCTGACCACCCCGCGGTTCTTTTCTCCAACCTACATTGCCACTCACTGCCTATCCTAATTCTGACCCTCCGATTCACACCACCCCGTGATGTTTTTTTCACTCCTACTAGTGAATGTAATGTAACACACACCCATACAATGCGCACCACCCCGTGATGTTTTTCTCACTCCTACTAGTGAATGTAATGTAACACACACCCATACAATGCGTACCACCCCGCGATGTTTTTCACAAACATATCCTCCATTGCCAGTGCATGTTCACTGACCTCCCAAAGCTGTCCACCCCGCGGTGCTTTTCTCCATCCTATATTGGCACTCATTGCCTCTCCTAATTCAGACCCTCCGATTCACACCACCCCGCGATGTTTTTCTCACTCCTACTAGTGAATGTAATGTAACACACACCCATACAATGCGCACCACCCCGTGATGTTTTTCTCACTCCTACTAGTGAATGTAATGTAACACAAACCCATACAATGCGCACCACCCCGCGATGTTTTTCAGAAACCTATCCTATATTGCCACTGCATGTTCCCTGACCTCCCCGTGCTGACCACCCCGCGGTGCTTTTCTCCAACCTACATTGCCACTCACTGCCTATCCTAATTCAGACCCTCCATTCACACCACCCCGTGATGAATTTCTCACTCCTACTAGTGAATGTAATGTAACACACACCCATACAATGCGCACCACCCCGTAGTGAATGTAATGTAACACACACCCATACAATGCGCACCACCCCTCGATGTTTTTCAGAAACCTATCCTACATTGCCACTGCATGTTCCCTGACCTCCCCATGCTGACCACCCCGCGGTGCTTTTCTCCATCCTACATTGCCACTCACTGCCTATCCTAATTCAGACCCCCCGATTCACACCACCCCGTGATGTTTTTCTCACTCCTACTAGTGAATGTAATGTAACACACACCAATACAATGCGCACCACCCCGTGATGTTTTTCTCACTCCTACTAGTGAATGTAATGTAACACACACCCATACAATGCGCACCACCCCGCGATGTTTTTCAGAAACCTATCCTGCATTGCCACTGCATGTTCCCTGACCACCTCCATGCTGACCACCCCGCGGTGCTTTTCTCCATCTTACATTGCCACTCACTGACTATCCTAATTCAGACCCTCTGATTCACACCACCCCGTGATGTTTTTCTCACTCCTACTAGTGAATGTAATGTAACACACACCCATACAATGCGCACCACCCCGTGATGTTTTTCTCACTCCTACTAGTGAATGTAATGTAACACACACCCATACAATGCGCACCACGCCGCGATGTTTTTCAGAAACCTATCCTAACTTGCCACTGCATGTTCCCTGACCTCCCGAAGCTGACCACCCCACAGTGCTTTTCTCCATCCTACATTGCCACTCACTGCCTATCCTAATTCAGACCCTCCGATTCACACCACCCCGTGATGTTTTTCTCACTCCTACTAGTGAATGTAATGTAACACACACCCATACAATGCGCACCACCCCGTGATGTTTTTCTCACTCCTACTAGTGAATGTAAAGTAACACACACGCATACAATGCGCACCACCCCACGATGTTTTTCAGAAACCTATCCTACATTGCCACTGCATGTTCTCTGACCTCCCCATGCTGACCACCCCGTGGTGATTTTCTCCATCCTAAATTGCCACTCACTGCCTATCATAATTCAGACCCTCCGATTCACACCACCCCGTGATGTTTTTCTCCCTCCTACTAGTGAATGTATTGTAACACACACCCATACAATGCGCACCACCCCGCGATGTTTTTCAGAAACCTATCCTACATTGCCACTGCATGTTCCCTGACCTCCCCATGCTGACCACCCCGCGGTGCTTTTCTCCATCCTACATTGCCACTCACTGCCTATCCTAATTCAGACCCTCCGATTCACACCAACCCGCGATGTTTTTCTCACTCCTACTAGTTAATGTAATGTAACACACGCCCATACAATGCGCACCACCCCGCGATGTTTTTCAGAAACCTATCCTACATTGCCACTGCATGTTCCCTGACCTCCCCATGCTGACCACCCGCGGTGCTTTTCTCCATCCTACATTGCCACTCACTGCCTATCCTAATTCAGATCCTCCGATTCACACCACCCCGTGATGTTTTTCTCACTCCTACTTGTGAATGTAGTGTAACACACACCCATACAATGCGCACCACCCCGCAATGTTTTTCAGAAACCTATCCTACATTGCCACTGCATGTTCCCTGACCTCCCCATGATGACCACCCCGTGGTGCTTTTCTCCATCCTACATTGTCACTCACTGCCTATCCTAATTCAGACCCTCCGATTCACACCACCCCATGATGTTTTTCTCACTCCTACTAGTGAATGAAATGTAACACAAACCCATACAATGCCCATCACCCCGTGATGTTTTTCTCACTCCTACTAGTGAATGTAATGTAACACACACCCATACAATGCGCACCTACCCGTGATGTTTTTCTCACTCCTACTAATGAATGTAATGTAACACACACCCATACAATGCGCACCACCCCGCGATGTTTTTCAGAAACCTATCCTGAGTTGCCACTGCATGTTCCCTGACCTCCCCATGCTGACCACCCCGCGGTGCTTTTCTCCATCCTACATTGCCACTCACTGCCTATCCTAATTCAGACCCTCCGATTCACACCACCCCGTGAGGTTTTCTCACTCCACGAGTGAATGTCACGTAACACACACCCATAGAATGCGAACCACCCCGCGATGTTTTCAAAAACCTCTCCTACATTGACACTGCATGTTCCATGACCTCCCCATGCTGACCACCCCGCGGTGCTATTCTCCAACCTACATTGCCACTCACTGCCTATCCTAATTCAGACCCTCCGATTCACACCACCCCGTGATGAATTTCTCACTCCTACTAGTGAATCTAATGTAACACACACCCATACAATGCGCATCACCCCGTGATGTTTTTCTCACTCCTACTATTGAATGTAATGTAACACACACCCATACAATGCGCACCACCTCGTGATGTTTTTCTCACTCCTACTAGTGAATGAAATGTAACACACACCCATACAATGCGCACCACCCCGAGATGTTTTTCAGAAACCTATCCTACATTGCCACTGCATGTTCCTTGACCTCCCCATGCTGACCACCCCACGGTGCTTTTCTCCATCCTACATTGCCACTCACTGCCTATCCTAATTCAGACCCTACGATTCACACCACCCCGTGATGTTTTTCTCACTCCTACTAGTGCATGTAATGTAACACACACCCATACAATACGCACCACCCGGTGATGTTTTTCTCACTCCTACTAGTGAATGTAATATAACACACACCCATACAATGCGCACCACCCCGTGATGTTTTTCTCACTCCTACTAGTGAATGTAATGTAACACACACCCATACAATGCGCACCACCCTGCGATGTTTTTCAGAAACCTATCCTACATTGCCACTGCATGTTCCCTGACCTCCCTATGCTGACCACCCCGCGGTACTTTTCTCCATCGTACATTGCCACTCACTGCCTATCCTAATTCAGACCCTCCGATTCACACGACCCCGTGATGTTTTCTCACTCCTACTAGTGAATGTAACGTAACACACACCCATACAATGCGCACCACCCCGCGATGTTTTTCAGAAACCTATCTTACATTGCCACTGCATGTTCCATGACCTCCCCATGCTGACCACCCCGCGGTTCTTTTCTCCAACCTACATTGCCACTCACTGCCTATCCTAATTCAGATCCTCCGATTCACACCACCCCGTGATGTTTTTTTCACTCCTACTAGTGAATGTAATGTAACACACACCCATCCAATGCGCACCACCCCCTGATGTTTTTCAGAAAACTATCCTACATTGCCACTGCATGTTCCCTGACCTCCCCATGCTGACCACCCCGCGGTGCTTTTCTCCATCCTACATTGCCACTCCCTGCCTATCCTAATTCAGACAATCCGCTTCACACCACCCCGTGATGTTTTTCTCATTCCTACTAGTGAATGTAATGTAACACACACCCATACAAAGCGCACCACCCCGCGATGTTTTTCTCACTCCTACTAGTTAATGTAATGTAACACACACCCATACAATGCGGACCACCCCGCGATGTTTTTGAGAAATCTATCCTACATTGCCACTGCATGTTCCCTGACCTCCCCATGCTGACCCCCGCGGTGCTTTTCTCCATCCTACATTGCCACTCATTGCCTATCCTAATTCAGACCCTCCGATTCACACCACCCCGTGATGTTTTTCTCACTCCTACTAGTGAATGAAATGTAACACACACCCATACAATGCGAACCACCCCGTGATGATTTTCTCACTCGTACTAGTGACTGTAATGTAACACACACCCATACAATGCGCACCACCTCGTGATGTTTTTCTCACTCCTAATAGTGAATGTAATGTAACACACACCCATACAATGCGCACCACCCCGTGATTTTTTTCCGAAACCTATCCTACATTGCCACTGCATGTTCCCTGACCTCCCCATGCTGACGACCCCGCGGTGCTTTTCTCCATCCTACATTGCCACTCACTGCCTATCCAAATTCAATCCCGCCGATTCACACCACCCCGTGATGTTTTTCTCACTCCTACTAGTTAATGTAATGTATCACACACCCATACAATGCGCACCACCCCGTGATGTTTTTCTCACTCCTACTAGTGAATGTAATGTAACACACACACGTACAATGCGCACCACCCCGCGATGTTTTTCAGAAACCTATCCTGAATTGCCACTGCATGTTCCTGACCTCCCCGTGCTGACCACCCCGCGGGGCTTTTCTCCATCCTACATTGCCTCTCACAGCCTATCCTAATTCAGACCCTCCGATTCACACCACCCCGTGTTGTTTTTCTCACTCCTACTAGTGAATGTAATGTAACACACACCCATACAATGCTCACCACCTCGTGATGTGTTTCTCACTCCTACTAGTGAATGTAATGTAACACACACTCATACAATTCGCACCACACCGCGATGTTTTTCAGAAACCTATCCTACATTGCCACTGCATGTTCCCTGACCTCCCCATGCTTACAACCCCGCGGTGCTTTTCTCCATCATACATTGCCATTCACTGCCTATCCTAATTCAGACCCTCCGATTCACACCACCCCGTGATGTTTTTCTCACTCCTAGTAGTGAATGTAATGTAACACACACCCATACAATGCGCACCACCCCGCGATGTTTTTCAGAAACCTATCCTACATTGCCACTGCATGTTCCCTGACCTCCCCATGCTGACCACCCCACGGTGCTTTTCTCCATCCTACATTGCCACTCACTGCCTATCCTAATTCAGACCCTACGATTCACACCACCCCGTGATGTTTTTCTCACTCCTACTAGTGCATGTAATGTAACACATACCCATACAATACGCACCACCCCATGATGTTTTTCTCACTCCTACTCGTGAATGTAATATAACACACACCCATACAATGCGCACCACCCCGTGATGTTTTTCTCACTCCTACTAGTGAATGTAATGTAACACACACCCATACAATGCGCACCACCCTGCGATGTTTTACAGAAACCTATCCTACATTGCCACTGCATGTTCCATGACCCCCCCATGCTGACCACCCCGCGGTTCTTTTCTCCAACCTACATTGCCACTCACTGCCTATCCTAATTCTGACCCTCCGATTCACACCACCCCGTGATGTTTTTTTCACTCCTACTAGTGAATGTAATGTAACACACACCCATACAATGCGCACCACCCCGTGATGTTTTTCTCACTCCTACTAGTGAATGTAATGTAACACACACCCATACAATGCGTACCACCCCGCGATGTTTTTCACAAACATATCCTCCATTGCCAGTGCATGTTCCCTGACCTCCCAAAGCTGTCCACCCCGCGGTGCTTTTCTCCATCCTATATTGGCACTCATTGCCTCTCCTAATTCAGACCCTCCGATTCAAACCACCCCGTTATGTTTTTCTCACTCCTACTAGTTAATGTAATGTAACACACACCCATACAATGCGGACCACCCCGCGATGTTTTTGAGAAATGTATCCTACATTGCCACTGCATGTTCCCTGACCTCCCCATGCTGACCCCCGCGGTGCTTTTCTCCATCCTACATTGCCACTCATTGCCTATCCTAATTCAGACCCTCCGATTCACACCACCCCGTGATGTTTTTCTCACTCCTACTAGTGACTGTAATGTAACACACACCCATACAATGCGCACCACCTCGTGATGTTTTTCTCACTCCTACTAGTGAATGAAATGTAACACACACCCATACAATGCTCACCACCCCGTGATGTTTTTCTCACTCCTACTAGTGAATGAAATGTAACAGACACCCATACAATTCGCACCACACCGCGATGTTTTTCAGAAACCTATCCTACATTGCCACTGCATGTTCCCTGACTTCCCCATGCTGACCACCCCGCGGTGCTTTTCTCCATAATACATTGCCATTCACTGCCTATCCTAATTCAGACCCTCCGATTCACACCACCCCGTGATGTTTTTCTCACTCCTAGTAGTGAATGTAATGTAACACACACCCATACAATGCGCACCACCCCACAATGTTTTTCAGAAACATATCCTACATTGCCATTGCATGTTCCCTGACCTCCCCATGCTGACCATCCCGCGGTACTTTTCTCCATCCTACATTGCCACTCACTGCCTATCCTAATTCAGACCCTCCGATTCACACCACCCCGTGATGTTTTTCTCACTTCTACTAGTGAATGTAATGTAACACACACCCATACAATGCGCACCACCCCGTGATGTTTTTCTCACTCCTACTAGTGAATGTAATGTAACACACACCCATACAATGCGCACCACCCCGTGACGTTTTTCTCACTCCTGCTAGTGAATGTAATGTAACACACACCCATACAATGCGCACCAAACCGCGATGTTTTTCAGAAACCTATCCTGAATTGCCACTGCATGTTCCCTGACCTCCCCATGCTGACCACCCCGCGGTGCTTTTCTCCATCCTACATTGCCACTCACTGCCTATCATAATTCAGACCCTCCGATTCTCACCACCCCATGTTGTTTTTCTCACTCCTACTAGTGAATGTAATGTAACACACACCCATACAATGCTCACCACCCCGTGATGTTTTTCTCACTTCTACTAGTGAATGTAATGTAACAGACACCCATACAATTCGCACCACACCGCGATGTTTTTCAGAAACCTATCCTACATTGCCACTGCATGTTCCCTGACCTCCCCATGCTGACCACCCCGCGGTGCTTTTCTCCATCATACATTGCCATTCACTGCCTATCCTAAATTCAGACCCTCCGATTCACACCACCCCGTGATGTTTTTCTCACTCCTAGTAATGAATGTAATGTAACACACACCCATACAATGCGCACCACCCCGCGATGTTTTTCAGAAACCTATCCTACATTGCCACTGCATGTTCCCTGACCTCCCCATGCTGACCACCCCGCGGTGCTTTTCTCCATCCTACATTGCCACTCACTGCCTATCCTAATTCAGACCCTCCGATTCACACGACCCCGTGATGTTTTCTCACTCCTACTAGTGAATGTAACGTAACACACACCCATACAATGCGCATCAACCTGCGATGTTTTTCAGAAACCTATCTTACTTTGCCACTGCATGTTCCATGACCCCCCCATGCTGACCACCCCGCGGTTCTTTTCTCCAACCTACATTGCCACTCACTGCCTATCCTAATTCTGACCCTCCGATTCACACCACCCCGTGATGTTTTTTTCACTCCTACTAGTGAATGTAATGTAACACACACCCATACAATGCGCACCACCCCGTGATGTTTTTCTCACTCCTACTAGTGAATGTAATGTAACACACACCCATACAATGCGTACCACCCCGCGATGTTTTTCACAAACATATCCTCCATTGCCAGTGCATGTTCACTGACCTCCCAAAGCTGTCCACCCCGCGGTGCTTTTCTCCATCCTATATTGGCACTCATTGCCTCTCCTAATTCAGACCCTCCGATTCACACCACCCCGCGATGTTTTTCTCACTCCTACTAGTGAATGTAATGTAACACACACCCATACAATGCGCACCACCCCGTGATGTTTTTCTCACTCCTACTAGTGAATGTAATGTAACACAAACCCATACAATGCGCACCACCCCGCGATGTTTTTCAGAAACCTATCCTATATTGCCACTGCATGTTCCCTGACCTCCCCGTGCTGACCACCCCGCGGTGCTTTTCTCCAACCTACATTGCCACTCACTGCCTATCCTAATTCAGACCCTCCATTCACACCACCCCGTGATGAATTTCTCACTCCTACTAGTGAATGTAATGTAACACACACCCATACAATGCGCACCACCCCGTAGTGAATGTAATGTAACACACACCCATACAATGCGCACCACCCCTCGATGTTTTTCAGAAACCTATCCTACATTGCCACTGCATGTTCCCTGACCTCCCCATGCTGACCACCCCGCGGTGCTTTTCTCCATCCTACATTGCCACTCACTGCCTATCCTAATTCAGACCCCCCGATTCACACCACCCCGTGATGTTTTTCTCACTCCTACTAGTGAATGTAATGTAACACACACCAATACAATGCGCACCACCCCGTGATGTTTTTCTCACTCCTACTAGTGAATGTAATGTAACACACACCCATACAATGCGCACCACCCCGCGATGTTTTTCAGAAACCTATCCTGCATTGCCACTGCATGTTCCCTGACCACCTCCATGCTGACCACCCCGCGGTGCTTTTCTCCATCTTACATTGCCACTCACTGACTATCCTAATTCAGACCCTCCGATTCACACCACCCCGTGATGTTTTTCTCACTCCTACTAGTGAATGTAATGTAACACACACCCATACAATGCGCACCACCCCGTGATGTTTTTCTCACTCCTACTAGTGAATGTAATGTAACACACACCCATACAATGCGCACCACGCCGCGATGTTTTTCAGAAACCTATCCTAACTTGCCACTGCATGTTCCCTGACCTCCCGAAGCTGACCACCCCACAGTGCTTTTCTCCATCCTACATTGCCACTCACTGCCTATCCTAATTCAGACCCTCCGATTCACACCACCCCGTGATGTTTTTCTCACTCCTACTAGTGAATGTAATGTAACACACACCCATACAATGCGCACCACCCCGTGATGTTTTTCTCACTCCTACTAGTGAATGTAAAGTAACACACACGCATACAATGCGCACCACCCCACGATGTTTTTCAGAAACCTATCCTACATTGCCACTGCATGTTCTCTGACCTCCCCATGCTGACCACCCCGTGGTGATTTTCTCCATCCTAAATTGCCACTCACTGCCTATCATAATTCAGACCCTCCGATTCACACCACCCCGTGATGTTTTTCTCCCTCCTACTAGTGAATGTATTGTAACACACACCCATACAATGCGCACCACCCCGCGATGTTTTTCAGAAACCTATCCTACATTGCCACTGCATGTTCCCTGACCTCCCCATGCTGACCACCCCGCGGTGCTTTTCTCCATCCTACATTGCCACTCACTGCCTATCCTAATTCAGACCCTCCGATTCACACCAACCCGCGATGTTTTTCTCACTCCTACTAGTTAATGTAATGTAACACACGCCCATACAATGCGCACCACCCCGCGATGTTTTTCAGAAACCTATCCTACATTGCCACTGCATGTTCCCTGACCTCCCCATGCTGACCACCCGCGGTGCTTTTCTCCATCCTACATTGCCACTCACTGCCTATCCTAATTCAGATCCTCCGATTCACACCACCCCGTGATGTTTTTCTCACTCCTACTTGTGAATGTAGTGTAACACACACCCATACAATGCGCACCACCCCGCAATGTTTTTCAGAAACCTATCCTACATTGCCACTGCATGTTCCCTGACCTCCCCATGATGACCACCCCGTGGTGCTTTTCTCCATCCTACATTGTCACTCACTGCCTATCCTAATTCAGACCCTCCGATTCACACCACCCCATGATGTTTTTCTCACTCCTACTAGTGAATGAAATGTAACACAAACCCATACAATGCCCATCACCCCGTGATGTTTTTCTCACTCCTACTAGTGAATGTAATGTAACACACACCCATACAATGCGCACCTACCCGTGATGTTTTTCTCACTCCTACTAGTGAATGTAATGTAACACACACCCATACAATGCGCACCACCCCGCGATGTTTTTCAGAAACCTATCCTGAGTTGCCACTGCATGTTCCCTGACCTCCCCATGCTGACCACCCCGCGGTGCTTTTCTCCATCCTACATTGCCACTCACTGCCTATCCTAATTCAGACCCTCCGATTCACACCACCCCGTGAGGTTTTCTCACTCCACGAGTGAATGTCACGTAACACACACCCATAGAATGCGAACCACCCCGCGATGTTTTCAAAAACCTCTCCTACATTGACACTGCATGTTCCATGACCTCCCCATGCTGACCACCCCGCGGTGCTATTCTCCAACCTACATTGCCACTCACTGCCTATCCTAATTCAGACCCTCCGATTCACACCACCCCGTGATGAATTTCTCACTCCTACTAGTGAATGTAATGTAACACACACCCATACAATGCGCATCACCCCGTGATGTTTTTCTCACTCCTACTATTGAATGTAATGTAACACACACCCATACAATGCGCACCACCTCGTGATGTTTTTCTCACTCCTACTAGTGAATGAAATGTAACACACACCCATACAATGCGCACCACCCCGAGATGTTTTTCAGAAACCTATCCTACATTGCCACTGCATGTTCCTTGACCTCCCCATGCTGACCACCCCGCGGTGCTTTTCTCCATCCTACATTGCCACTCACTGCATATCCTAATTGAGACCCGCCGATTCACACCACCCCGTGATGTTTTTCTCACTCCTACTAGTGAATGTTATGTAACACACACCCATACAATGCGCACCACCCCGTGATGTTTTTCTCACTCCTACAAGTGAATGTAATGTAACACAGACCCATACAATGCGCACCAACCCACGATGTTTTTCAGAAACCTATCCTACATTGTCACTGCATGTTCCCTGACCTCCCCATGCTGACCACCCCGCGGTGCTTTTCTCCATCCTACATTGCCACGCAGTGCCTATTCTAATTCAGACCCTCCGATTCACACCACCCCGTGATGTTTTTCTCACTCCTACTAGTGAATGTAATGTAACACACACCCATACAATGCGCACCACCCCGTGATGTTTTTCTCACTCCTACTAGTGAATGTAATGTAACACACACCCATACAATGCGCACCTACCCGTGATGTTTTTCTCACTCCTACTAGTGAATGTAATGTAACACACACCCATACAATGCGCACCACCCCGCGATGTTTTTCAGAAACCTATCCTGAGTTGCCACTGCATGTTCCCTGACCTCCCCATGCTGACCACCCTGCGGTGCTTTTCTCCATCCTACATTGCCACTCACTGCCTATCCTAATTCAGACCCTCCGATTCACACCACCCCGTGTTGTTTTTCTCACTCCTACTAGTGAATGTAATGTAACACACACCCATACAATGCTCACCACCCCGTGATGTTTTTCTCACTCCTACTAGTGAATGTAATGTAAAAGACACCCATACAATTCGCACCACACCGCGATGTTTTTCAGAAACATATCCTACATTGCCACTGCATGTTCCCTGACCTCCCCATGCTGACCACCCCGCGGTGCTTTTCTCCATCGTACATTGCCATTCACTGCCTATCCTAATTCAGACCCTCCGATTCACACCACCCCGTGATGTTTTTCTCACTCCTAGTAATGAATGTAATGTAACACACACCCATACAATGTGCACCACCCCGCGATATTTTTCAGAAACCTATCCTACATTGCCAATGCATGTTCCCTGACCTCCCCATGCTGACCACCCCGCGGTACTTTTCTCCATCCTACATTGCCCGTCACTTCCTATCCTAATTCAGACCATCCGATTCACACCACCCCGTGATGTTTTTCTCACTCCTACTAGTGAATGTAATGTAACACACACCCATACAATGCACACCACCCCGTGATGTTTTTCTCACTCCTTCAAGTGAATGTAATGTAACACAGACCCATACAATGCGCTCCACCCCGCGATGTTTTTCAGAAACCTATCCTACATTGTCACTGCATGTTCCCTGACCTCCCCATGCTGACCACCCCGCGGTGCTTTTCTCCATCCTACATTGCCACTCACTGCCTATCCTAATTCAGACCCTCCGATTCACACCATGCCGTGAGGTTTTCTCACTCCTACGAGTGAATGTCACGTAACACACACCCATAGAATGCGCACCACCCCGCGATGTTTTCAAAAACCTCTCCTACATTGACACTGCATGTTCCATGACCTCCCCATGCTGACCACCCCACGGTGCTATTCTCCAACCTACATTGCCACTCACTGCCTATCCTAATTCAGAGCCTCCGATTC
The DNA here is from genome assembly GCF_034190915.1 of Cavia porcellus. NCBI lineage: Eukaryota > Metazoa > Chordata > Mammalia > Rodentia > Caviidae > Cavia > Cavia porcellus. The sequence goes on from NW_026947491.1 coordinate 822,178, forward strand.
ACAACACCCCGTGATGAATTTCTCACTCCTACTAGTGAATGTAATGTAACACACACCCATACAATGCGCATCACCCCGTGATGTTTTTCTCACTCCTACTATTGAATGTAATGTAACACACACCCATACAATGCGCACCACCTCGTGATGTTTTTCTCACTCCTACTAGTGAATGAAATGTAACACACACCCATACAATGCGCACCACCCCGAGACGTTTTTCAGAAACCTATCCTACATTGCCACTGCATGTTCCTTGACCTCCCCATGCTGACCACCCCGCGGTGCTTTTCTCAATCCTACATTGCCACTCACTGCATATCCTAATTGAGACCCGCCGATTCACACCACCCCGTGATGTTTTTCTCACTCCTACTAGTGAATGTAATGTAACACACACCCATACAATGCGCACCACACCGTGATGTTTTTCTCACTCCTACTAGTGAATGTAATGTAACACACACCCATACAATGCACACCACCCCGTGATGTTTTTCTCACTCCTACAAGTGAATGTAATGTATCACAGACCCATACAATGCGCACCACCCCGCGATGTTTTTCAGAAACCTATCCTACATTGTCACTGCATGTTCCCTGACCTCCCCATGCTGACCACCCCGCGGTGCTTTTCTCCATCCTACATTGCCACGCAGTGCCTATCCTAATTCAGACCCTCCGATTCACACCACCCCGTGATATTTTTCTCACTCCTACTAGTGAATGTAATGTAACACACACCCATACAATGCGCACCACCCCGTGATGTTTTTCTCACTCCTACTAGTGAATGTAATGTAACACACACCCATACAATGCGCACCTACCCGTGATGTTTTTCTCACTCCTACTAGTGAATGTAATGTAACACACACCCATACAATGCGCACCACCCCGCGATGTTTTTCAGAAACCTATCCTGAGTTGCCACTGCATGTTCCCTGACCTCCCCATGCTGACCACCCCGCGGTGCTTTTCTCCATCCTACATTGCCACTCACTGCCTATCCTAATTCAGACCCTCCGATTCACACCACCCCGTGTTGTTTTTCTCACTCCTACTAGTGAATGTAATGTAACACACACCCATACAATGCTCACCACCCCGTGATGTTTTTCTCACTCCTACTAGTGAATGTAATGTAAAAGACACCCATACAATTCGCACCACACCGCGATGTTTTTCAGAAACATATCCTACATTGCCACTGCATGTTACCTGACCTCCCCATGCTGACCACCCCGCGGTGCTTTTCTCCATCGTACATTGCCATTCACTGCCTATCCTAATTCAGACCCTCCGATTCACACCACCCTGTGATGTTTTTCTCACTCCAAGTAATGAATGTAATGTAACACACACCCATACAATGTGCACCACCCCGCGATATTTTTCAGAAACCTATCCTACATTGCCAATGCATGTTCCCTGACCTCCCCATGCTGACCACCCCGCGGAACTTTTCTCCATCCTACATTGCCCGTCACTGCCTATCCTAATTCAGACCATCCGATTCACACCACCCCGTGATGTTTTTCTCACTCCTACTAGTGAATGTAATGTAACACACACCCATACAATGCACACCACCCCGTGATGTTTTTCTCACTCCTTCAAGTGAATGTAATGTAACACAGACCCATACAATGCGCACCACCCCGCGATGTTTTTCAGAAACCTATCCTACATTGTCACTGCATGTTCCCTGACCTCCCCATGCTGACCACCCCGCGGTGCTTTTCTCCATCCTACATTGCCACTCACTGCCTATCCTAATTCAGACCCTCCGATTCACACCACCCCGTGAGGTTTTCTCACTCCTACGAGTGAATGTCACGTAACACACACCCATAGAATGCGCACCACCCTGCGATGTTTTCAAAAACCTCTCCTACATTGCCACTGCATGTTCCATGACCTCCCCATGCTGACCACCCCGCGGTGCTATTCTCCAACCTACATTGCCACTCACTGCCTATCCTAATTCAGACCCTCCGATTCACACCACCCCGTGATGAATTTCTCACTCCTACTAGTGAATGTAATGTAACACACACCCATACAATGCGCATCACCCCGTGATGTTTTTCTCACTCCTACTATTGAATGTAATGTAACACACACCCATACAATGCGCACCACCTCGTGATGTTTTTCTCACTCCTACTAGTGAATGAAATGTAACACACACCCATACAATGCGCACCAGCCCGAGATGTTTTTCAGAAACCTATCCTACATTGCCACTGCATGTTCCTTGACCTCCCCATGCTGACCACCCCGCGGTGCTTTTCTCCATCCTACATTGCCACTCACTGCATATCCTAATTGAGACCCGCCGATTCACACCACCCCGTGATGTTTTTCTCACTCCTACTAGTGAATGTAATGTAACACACACCCATACAATGCGCACCACCCCGTGATGTTTTTCTCACTCCTACTAGTGAATGTAATGTAACACACACCCATACAATGCGCACCACCCCGCGATGTTTTATAGAAACCTATCCTACATGGCCACTGCATGTTCCCTGACCTCCCCATGCTGACCACCCCGCGGTGCTTTTCACCATCCTACATTGCCACTCACTGCCTATCCTACTTCAGACCCTCTGATTCACACCACCGCGTGATGTTTTTCTCCTACTAGTGAATGTAATGTAACACACATCCATACAATGCACACCACCCCGCGATGTTTTTCAGAAACCTATTCTACATTGCCACTGCATGTTCCCTGAGCTCCCCATGCTGACCACCCCGCACTGCTTTTCTCCAACCTACAATGCCACTCACTGCCTATCCTAATTCAGACCCTCCATTCACACCACCCCGTGATGAATTTCTCACTCCTACTAGTGAATGTAATGTAACACACACCCATACAATGCGCACCACCCCGTAGTGAATGTAATGTAAAACACACCCATACAATGCGCACCACCCCTCGATGTTTTTCAGAAACCTATCCTACATTGCCACTGCATGTTCCCTGACCTCCCCATGCTGACCACCCCGCGGTGCTTTTCTCCATCCTACATTGCCACTCACTGCCTATCCTAATTCAGACCCTCCGATTCACACCACCCCGTGATGTTTTTCTCACTCTTACTAGTGAATGTAATGTAACACACACCAATACAATGCGCACCACACCGTGATGTTTTTCTCACTCCTACTAGTGAATGTAATGTAACGCACACCCATACAATGCGCACCACCCCGCGATGTTTTTCAGAAACCTATCCTGCATTGCCACTGCATGTTCCCTGACCTCCCCATGCTGACCATCCCGCGGTGCTTTTCTCCATCCAACATTGCCACTCACTGACTATTCTAATTCAGACCCTCCGATTCACACCACCCCGTGATGTTTTTCTCACTCCTACTAGTGAATGTAATGTAACACACACCCATACAATGCGCACCACCCGTGATGTTTTTCTCACTCCTACTAGTGAATGTAAAGTAACACACACGCATACAATGCGCACCACCCCACGATGTTTTTCAGAAACCTATCCTACATTGCCACTGCATGTTCCCTGACCTCCCCATGCTGACCACCCCGTGGTGATTTTCTCCATCCTAAATTGCCACTCACTGCCTATCCTAATTCAGACCCTCCGATTCACACCACCCCGCGATGTTTTTCTCACTCCTACTAGTGAATGTAATGTAACATACGCCCATACAATGCGCACCACCCCGCGATGTTTTTCAGAAACCTATCCTACATTGCCACTGCATGTTCCCTGACCTCCCCATGCTGACCACCCGCGGTGCTTTTCTCCATCCTACATTGCCACTCACTGCCTATCCTAATTCAGATCCTCCGATTCACACCACCCCGTGATGTTTTTCTCACTCCTACTTGTGAATGTAGTGTAACACACACCCATACAATGCGCACCACCCCGCAATGTTTTTCAGAAACCTATCCTACATTGCCACTGCTTGTTCCCTGACCTCCCCATGCTGTCCACCCCGCGGTGCTTTTCTCCATCCTACATTGTCACTCACTGCCTATCCTAATTCAGACCCTCCGATTCACACCACCCCATGATGTTTTTCTCACTACTAATAGTGAATGAAATGTAACACACACCCATACAATGCGCATCACCCCGTGATGTTTTTCTCACTCCTACTAGTGAATGTAATGTAACACACACCCATACAATGCGCACCACCTCGTGATGTTTTTCTCACTCCTACTAGTGAATGAAATGTAACACACACCCATACAATGCGCACCACCCCGCGATGTTTTTCAGAAACCTATCCTACATTGCCACTGCATGTTCCCTGACCTCCCGAAGCTCACCACCCCGCAGTGCTTTTCTCCATCCTACATTGCCACTCACTGCCTATCCTAATTCAGACCCTCCGATTCACACCGCCCCGTGTTTTTCTCACTCCTACTAGTGAATGTAATGTAACACACATCCATACAATGCGCACCACCTCGTGATGTTTTTCTCACTCCTACTAGTGAATGTAATGTAACACACATCCATACAATGCGCACCACCCCGCAATGTTTTTCAGAAACCTATCCTAACTTGCCACTGCGTGTTCCCTGACCTCCCGACGCTGACCACCCCGCAGTGCTTTTCTCCATCCTACATTGCCACTCACTGCCTATCCTAATTCAGTCCCTCCGATTCACACCACCCCGTGATGTTTTTCTCACTTCTACTAGTGAATGTAATGTAACACACACCCATACAATGTGCACCACCCCATAATGTTTTTCTCACTCCTACTAGTGAATGTAATGTTACACACACGCCTACAATGCGCACCACCCCACGATGTTTTTCAGAAACCTATCCTACATTTCCACTGCATGTTCCCTGACCTCCCCATGCTGACCACCCCGTGGTGATTTTCTCCATCCTACATTGCCACTCACTGCCTATCCTAATTCAGACCCTCCGATTCACACCACCCCGTGATGTTTTTCTCCCTCCAACTAGTGAATGTATTGTAACACACACCCATACAATGCACACCACCCCGCGATATTTTTCAGAAACCTATCCTACATTGCCACTGCATGTTCCCGGACCTCCCCATGCTGACCACCCCGCGGTGCGTTTCTCCATCCTACATTGCCACTCACTGCCTATCCTAATTCAGACCCTCCGATTCACACCACCCCGTGATGTTTTTCTCACTCCTACTAGTGAATGAAATGTAACACACACCCATACAATGTGCATCACCCCGTGATGTTTTTCTCACTCCTACTAGTTAATGTAATGTAACACACACCCATACAATGCGCACCACCCCGTGATGTTTTTCTCACTCCTACTAGTGAATGAACTGTAACACACACCCATACAATGCGCACCACCCCGCGATGTTTTTCAGAAACCTATCCTACATTGCCACTGCATGTTCCCTGACCTCCCCATGCTGACCACCCCGCGGTGCTTTTCTCCATCCTACATTGCCACTCACTGCCTATCCTAATTCAGACCCACCAATTCACACCACCCCGTTATGTTTTTCTCACTCCTACTAGTTAATGTAATGTAACAAACTCCCATACAATGCGCACCACCCCGTGATGTTTTTCTCACTCCTAGTAGTGAATGTAATGTAACACACACCCATACAATGCGCACCACCACGCGATGTTTTTCAGAAACCTATCCTACATTGCCACTGCATGTTCCCTGACCTCCCCATGCTGACCACCCCGCGGTGCTTTTCTCCATCCTACATTGCCACTCACTGCCTATCCTAATTCAGACCCTCCGATTCACACCACCACGTGAGGTTTTCTCACTCCTACTAGTGAATGTATCGTAACACACACCCATAGAATGCGCAACACCCCGCAATGTTTTCAGAAACCTATCCTACATTGCTACTGCATGTTCCATGACCTCCCCATGCTGACCACCCCGCGGTGCTTTTCTCCAACCTACATTGCCACTCACTGACTATCCTAATTCAGACCTTCCTATGCACACCACCCCGTGATGTTTTTCTCACTCCTACTAGTGATGTAATGTAACACACACCCATACAATGCTCACCACCCCGTGATGTTTTTCTCTCTCCTACTAGTGAATGTAATGTAACAGACACCCATACAATTCGCACCAACTCGCGATGTTTTTCAGAAACCTATCCTACATTTCCACTGCATGTTCCCTGACCTCCCCATGCTGACCACCCCGCGGTGCTTTTCTCCATCATATATTGCCACTCACTGCCTATCCTTATTCAGACCCTCCAATTCACACCACCCCGTGATGTTTTTCTCACTCCTCCCAGTGAATGTAATGTAACACACACCCATACAATGCGCACCACCCCGTGATGTTTTTCTCACTCCTACTATTGAATGTAATGTAACACACACCCATACAATGCGCACCACCCCGTGACGTTTTTCTCACTCCTGCTAGTGAATGTAATGTAACACACACCCATACAATGCGCACCACCCGGCGATGTTTTTCAGAAACCTATCCTGAATTGCCACTGCATGATCCCTGACCTCCCCATGCTGACCACCCCGCGGTGCTTTTCTCCATCCTACATTGCCACTCACTGCCTATCCTAATTCAGACCCTCCGATTCACACCACCCCATGTTGTTTTTCTCACTCCTACTAGTGAATGTAATGTAACACACACCCATACAATGCTCACCACCCCGTGATGTTTTTCTCACTCCTACTAGTGAATGTAATGTAACAGAAACCCATACAATTCGCACTACACCGCGATGTTTTTCAGAAACCTATCCTACATTGCCACTGCATGTTCCCTGACCTCCCCATGCTGACAATCCCGCGGTGCTTTTCTCCATCATACATTGCCATTCACTGCCTATCCTAATTCAGACCCTCCGATTCACACCACCCCTTGATGTTTTTCTCACTCCTAGTAATGAATGTAATGAAACACACACGCATACAATGCGCACCACCCCGCGATGTTTTTCAGAAACCTATCCTACATTGCCACTGCATGTTCCCTGACCTCCCCATGCTGACCACCCCGCGGTACTTTTCTCCATCCTACATTGCCCGTCACTGCCTATCCTAATTCAGACCCTCCGATTCACACCACCCGGTGATGTTTTTCTCACTCGTACTAGTGAATGTAATGTAACACACACCCATACAATGCGCACCACCCCGTGATGTTTTTCTCACTCCTACTAGTGAATGTAATGTAACACACACCCATACAATGCGCACCACCCCGTGATGTTTTTCTCACTCCTACTAGTGAATGTAATGTAACACAAACCCATACAATGCGCACCACGCCGCGATGTTTTTCAGAAACCTATCCTATAATGCCACTGCATGTTCCATGACCTCCCCATGCCGACCACCCCGCGGTGCTTTTCTCCATCCTACATTGCCACTCACTGCCTATGCTAATTCAGACCCTCCGATTCACAACACCCCGTGAGGTTTTCTCACTCCTACAAGTGAATGTAACGTAACACACACCCATAGAATGCGCACCACCCCGCGATGTTTTCAAAAACCTCTCCTACATTGCCACTGCATGTTCCCTGACCTCCCCATGCTGACCACCCCGCGGTGCTTTTCTCCAACCTACATTGCCACTCACTGCCTATCCTAATTCAGACCCTCCGATTCACACCACCCCGTGATGAATTTCTCACCCCTACTAGTGAATGTAATGTAACACACACCCATACAATGCGCACCACCCCGTTGTGAATGTAATGTAACACACACCCATACAATGCGCACCACCCCTCGATGTTTTTCAGAAACCTATCCTACATTGCCACTGCATGTTCCCTGACCTCCCCATGCTGACGACCCCGCGGTGCTTTTCTCCATCCTACATTGCCACTCACTGCCTATCCTAATTCAGACCCTCCGATTCACACCACCCCGTGATGTTTTTCTCACTCCTACTAGTGAATGTAATGTAACATACACCAATACAATGCGCACCACCCCGTGATGTTTTTCTCACTCCTACTAGTAAATGTAATGTAACACACACCCATACAATGCGCACCACCCCGCGATGTTTTTCAGAAACCTATCCTGCATTGCCACTGCATGTTCCCTGACCTCCCCATGCTGACCATCCCGCGGTGCTTTTCTCCATCCAACACTGCCACTCACTGACTATTCTAATTCAGACCCTCCGATTCACACCACCCCGTAATGTTTTTCTCACTCCTACTAGTGAATGTAATGTAACACACACCCATACAATGCGCACCACCCCGTGATGTTTTTCTCACTCCTACTAGTGAATGTAATGTAACACAAACCCATACAATGCGCACCACCCCGCGATGTTTTTCAGAAACCTATCCTAACTTGCCACTGCATGTTCCCTGACCTCCCGAAGCTGACTACCCCGCAGTGCTTTTCTCCATCCTACATTGGCACTCACTGCCTATCCTAATTCAGACCCTCTGATTCACACCACTCCGTGATGTTTTTCTCACTCCTACTAGTGAATGTAATGTAACGCACACCCATACAATGCGCACCACCCCGTGATGTTTTTCTCACTCCTACTAGTGAATGTAACGTAACACACACGCATACAATGCGCCCAACCAACGATGTTTTTCAGAAACCTATCCTACATTGCCACTGCATGTTCCCTGACCTCCACATGCTGACCACCCCGTGGTGATTTTCTCCATCCTACATTGCCACTCACTGCCTATCCTAATTCAGACCCTCCGATTCACACCACCCCGTGACGTTTTTCTCACTCCTACTAGTGAATGTATTGTAACACACACCCATACAATGCGCACCACCCCGCGATGTTTTTCAGAAACCTATCCTACATTGCCACTGCATGTTCCCTGACCTCCCAATGCTGACCATCCCGCGGTGCTTTTCTCCATCCTACATTGCCACTCACTGCCTATCCTAATTCAGACCCTCCGATTGACACCACCCCGCGATGTGTTTCTCACTCCTACTAGTTAATGTAATGTAACACACGCCCATACAATGCGCACCACCCCGCGATGTTTTTCAGAAACCTATCCTACATTGCCACTGCATGTTCCCTGACCTCCCCATGCTGACCACCCGCGTTGCTTTTCTCCATCCTACATTGCCACTCACTGCCTATCCTAATTCAGACCCTCCGATTCACACCACCACATGATGTTTTTCTCACTCCTACTAGTGAATGAAATGTAACAAACACCCATACAATGCGCATCACCCCGTGATGTTTTTCTCACTCCTACTAGTGAATGTAATGTAACACACACCCATACAATGCGCACCACCTCGTGATGTTTTTCTCACTGCTACTTGTGAATGAAATGTAACACACACCCATACAATGCGCACCACCCCGCGATGTTTTTCAGAAACCTATCCTACATTGCCACTGCATGTTCCCTGACCTCCCCATGCTGACCGCCCCGTGGTGCTTTTCTCCATCCTACATTGCCACTCACTGCCTATCCTAATTCACACCCTCCGATTCACACCACCCCGTCAGGTTTTCTCACTCCAACTAGTGAATGTAACGTAACACACACCCATAGAATGCGCACCACCCCGCAATGTTTTCAGAAACCTCTCCTACATTGCCACTGCATGTTCCATGACCTCCCCATGATGACCACCCCGCGGTGCTTTTCTCCAACCTACATTGCCACTCACTGACTATCCTAATTCAGACCCTCCGATTCACACCACCCCGTGATGTTTTTCTCACTCCTACTAGTGAATGTAATGTAACACACACCCATACAAATCTCACCACCCCGTGATGTTTTTCTGACTCCTACAAGTGAATGTAATGTAACAGACACCCATACAATTCTCCCCAACTCGCGATGTTTTTCAGAAACCTATCCTACATTGCCACTGCATGTTCCCTGACCTCCCCATGCTGACCACCCCGCGGTGCTTTTCTCCATCATACATTGCCACTCACTGCCTATCCTAATTCAGACCCTCCGATTCACACCACTCCGTGATGTTTTTCTCACTCCTAGTAGTGAATGTAATGTAACACACACCCATAAAATGCGCAACACCCCGCGATGTTTTTCAGAAACCTATCCTACATTGCCACTGCATGTTCCCTGACCTCCCCATGCTGACCACCCCGCGGTGCTTTTCTCCATCCAACATTGCCACTCACTGCCTATCCTAATTCAGACCCTCCGATTCACACCACCCCGTGATGTTTTTCTCATTCCTACTAGTGAATGTAATGTAACACACACCCATACAATGCGCACCACCCCGTGATTTATTTCAGAAAACTATCCTACATTGCCACTGCATGTTCCCTGACCTCCCCATGCTGACCACCCGCGTTGCTTTTCTCCATCCTACATTGCCACTCACTGCCTATCCTAATTCAGACCCTCCGATTCACACCACTCCGTGATGTTTTTCTCACTCCTAGTAGTGAATGTAATGTAACACACACCCATACAATGCGCACCACCCCGTGACGTTTTTCTCACTCCTACTAGTGAATGTAATGTAACACACACCCATACAATGCGCACCACCCCGCGATGTTTTTCAGAAACCTATCCTACATTGCCACTGCATGTTCCCTGACCTCCCCATGCTGACCACCCGCGTTGCTTTTCTCCATCCTACATTGCCACTCACTGCCTATCCTAATTCAGACCCTCCGATTCACACCACCCCGTGATGTTTTTCTCACTCCTACTTGTGAATGTAGTGTAACACACAACCATACAATGCGCACCACCCCGCAATGTTTTTCAGAAACCTATCCTACATTGCCACTGCATGTTCCCTGACCTCCCCATGCTGACCACCCCGCGGTGCTTTTCTCCATCCTACATTGCCACTCACTGCCTATCCTAATTCAGACCCTCCGATTCACACCACCACATGATGTTTTTCTCACTCCTACTAGTGAATGAAATGTAACAAACACCCATACAATGCGCATCACCCCGTGATGTTTTTCTCACTCCTACTAGTGAATGTAATGTAACACACACCCATACAATGCGCACCACCTCGTGATGTTTTTCTCACTGCTACTTGTGAATGAAATGTAACACACACCCATACAATGCGCACCACCCCGCGATGTTTTTCAGAAACCTATCCTACATTGCCACTGCATGTTCCCTGACCTCCCCATGCTGACCGCCCCGTGGTGCTTTTCTCCATCCTACATTGCCACTCACTGCCTATCCTAATTCACACCCTCCGATTCACACCACCCCGTCAGGTTTTCTCACTCCTACTAGTGAATGTAACGTAACACACACCCATAGAATGCGCACCACCCCGCAATGTTTTCAGAAACCTCTCCTACATTGCCACTGCATGTTCCATGACCTCCCCATGATGACCACCCCGCGGTGCTTTTCTCCAACCTACATTGCCACTCACTGACTATCCTAATTCAGACCCTCCGATTCACACCACCCCGTGATGTTTTTCTCACTCCTACTAGTGAATGTAATGTAACACACACCCATACAAATCTCACCACCCCGTGATGTTTTTCTGACTCCTACAAGTGAATGTAATGTAACAGACACCCATACAATTCTCCCCAACTCGCGATGTTTTTCAGAAACCTATCCTACATTGCCACTGCATGTTCCCTGACCTCCCCATGCTGACCACCCCGCGGTGCTTTTCTCCATCATACATTGCCACTCACTGCCTATCCTAATTCAGACCCTCCGATTCACACCACTCCGTGATGTTTTTCTCACTCCTAGTAGTGAATGTAATGTAACACACACCCATAAAATGCGCAAAACCCCGCGATGTTTTTCAGAAACCTATCCTACATTGCCACTGCATGTTCCCTGACCTCCACATGCTGACCACCCCGCGGTACTTTTCTCCATCCTACATTGCCACAGACTGCCTATCCTAATTCAGACCCTCCGATTCACACCACCCCGTGATGTTTTTCTCACTCCTACTAGTGAATGTAATGTAACACACACCCATACAAATCTCACCACCCCGTGATGTTTTTCTGACTCCTACAAGTGAATGTAATGTAACAGGCACCCATACAATTCGCCCCAACTCGCGATGTTTTTCAGAAACCTATCCTACATTGCCACTGCATGTTCCCTGACCTCCCCATGCTGACCACCCCGCGGTGCTTTTCTCCATCATACATTGCCACTCACTGCCTATCCTAATTCAGACCCTCCGATTCACACCACTCCGTGATGTTTTTCTCACTCCTAGTAGTGAATGTAATGTAACACACACCCATACAATGCGCACCACCCCGTGACGTTTTTCTCACTCCTACTAGTGAATGTAATGTAACACACACCCATACAATGCGCACCACCCCGTGATGTTTTTCTCAATCCTACTAGTGAATGTAATGTAACACACACCCATACAATGCGCACTACCCTGCGATGTTTTTCAGAAACCTGTCCTACATTGCCACTGCATGTTCCCTGACCTCCCCATGCTGACCACCCCGCGTTGCTTTTCTCCATCCTACATTGCCACTCACTGCCTATCCTAATTCAGACCCTCCGATTCACACGACCCCGTGATGTTTTCTCACTCCTACTAGTGAATGTAACGTAACACACACCCATAGAATGCGCACCACCCCGCGATGTTTTTCAGAAACCTATCCTACATTGCCACTGCATGTTCCATGACCTCCCCATGCTGACCACCCCGCGGTTCTTTTCTCCAACCTACATTGCCACTCACTGCCTATCCTAATTCAGACCCTCCGATTCACACCACCCCGTGATGTTTTTCTCACTCCTACTAGTGAATGTAATGTAACACACACCCATACAAATCTCACCACCCCGTGATGTTTTTCTGACTCCTACAAGTGAATGTAATGTAACAGACACCCATACAATTCTCCCCAACTCGCGAGGTTTTTCAGAAACCTATCCTACATTGCCACTGCATGTTCCCTGACCTCCCCATGCTGACCACCCCGCGGTGCTTTTCTCCATCATACATAGCCACTCACTGCCTATCCTAATTCAGACCCTCCGATTCACACCACTCCGTGATGTTTTTCTCACTCCTAGTAGTGAATGTAATGTAACACACACCCATAAAATGCGCAAAACCCCGCGATGTTTTTCAGAAACCTATCCTACATTGCCACTGCATGTTCCCTGACCTCCACATGCTGACCACCCCGCGGTACTTTTCTCCATCCTACATTGCCACAGACTGCCTATCCTAATTCAGACCCTCCGATTCACACCACCCCGTGATGTTTTTCTCACTCCTACTAGTGAATGTAATGTAACACACACCCATACAAATCTCACCACCCCGTGATGTTTTTCTGACTCCTACAAGTGAATGTAATGTAACAGGCACCCATACAATTCGCCCCAACTCGCGATGTTTTTCAGAAACCTATCCTACATTGCCACTGCATGTTCCCTGACCTCCCCATGCTGACCACCCCGCGGTGCTTTTCTCCATCATACATTGCCACTCACTGCCTATCCTAATTCAGACCCTCCGATTCACACCACTCCGTGATGTTTTTCTCACTCCTAGTAGTGAATGTAATGTAACACACACCCATACAATGCGCACCACCCCGTGACGTTTTTCTCACTCCTACTAGTGAATGTAATGTAACACACACCCATACAATGCGCACCACCCCGTGATGTTTTTCTCAATCCTACTAGTGAATGTAATGTAACACACACCCATACAATGCGCACTACCCTGCGATGTTTTTCAGAAACCTGTCCTACATTGCCACTGCATGTTCCCTGACCTCCCCATGCTGACCACCCCGCGTTGCTTTTCTCCATCCTACATTGCCACTCACTGCCTATCCTAATTCAGACCCTCCGATTCACACGACCCCGTGATGTTTTCTCACTCCTACTAGTGAATGTAACGTAACACACACCCATAGAATGCGCACCACCCCGCGATGTTTTTCAGAAACCTATCCTACATTGCCACTGCATGTTCCATGACCTCCCCATGCTGACCACCCCGCGGTTCTTTTCTCCAACCTACATTGCCACTCACTGCCTATCCTAATTCAGACCCTCCGATTCACACCACCCCGTGATGTTTTTCTCACTCCTACTAGTGAATGTAATGTAACACAAAGCCATACAATGCGCACCACCCCGTGATGTTTTTCTCACTCCTACTAGTGAATGTAATGTAACACACACCCATACAATGCGCACCACACCGTGATGTTTTTCTCACTCCTACTAGTGAATGTAATGTAACTCAAACCCATACAATGCGCACCACCCCGCGATGTTTTTCAGAAACCTATCCTATATTGCCACTGCATGTTCCCTGACCTCCCCATGCTGACCACCCCGTGGTGCTTTTCTACATCCTACATTGCCACTCACTGCCTATCCTAATTCAGACCCTCCGATTCACACCACCCCGTGATGGTTTTCTCACTCCTACTAGTGAATGTAATGTAACACACACCCATACAATGCGCACCACCCCGTGATGTTTTTCTCACTCCTACTAGTGAATGTAATGTAACACACACCCATACAATGTGCACCATCCCGCGATGTTTTTCAGAAACCTTACCTACATTGCCACTGCATGTTCCCTGACCACCTCCATGCTGACCACCCCGCGGTGCTTTTCTCCATCCTACATTACCACTCACTGCCTATCCTAATTCACACCCTCCGTTTCACACCACCCAGTGTTTTTCTCACTCCTACTAGTGAATGTAATGTAACACACACCCATACAATGTGCACCACCCCGCAATGTTTTTCAGAAACCTATCCTAACTTGCCACTGCATGTTCCCTGACCTCCCGAAGCTGACCACCCCGCAGTGCTTTTCTCCATCCTACATTGCCACTCACTGCCTATCCTAATTCAGACCCTCCGATTCACACCACCCCGTGATGTTTTTCTCACTCCTACTAGTGAATGTAATGTAACACACACCCATACAATGCGCACCACCCCGTGATGTTTTTCTCACTCCTACTAGTGAATGTAATGTAACACACACGCATACAATGCGCACCACCCCACGATGTTTTTCTCCCTCCTACTAGTGAATGTATTGTAACACACACCCATACAATGCGCACCACCCCGCGATGTTTTTCAGAAACCTATCCTACATTGCCACTGCATGTTCCCTGATCTCCCCATGCTGACCACCCCGCGGTGCTTTTCTCCATCCTACATTGCCACTCACTGCCTATCCTAATTCAGACCCTCTGATTCACACCACCCCGTGATGTTTTTCTCACTCCTACTAGTGAATGAAATGTAACACACACCCATACAATGTGCATCACCCCGTGATGTTTTTCTCACTCCTACTAGTGAATGTAATGTAACACACACCCATACAATGCGCACCACCCCGTGATGTTTTTCTCACTCCTACTAGTGAATGTAATGTAACACAAACCCATACAATGCGCACCACCCCGCGATGTTTTTCAGAAACCTATCCTATATTGCCACTGCATGTTCCCTGACCTCCCCATGCTGACCACCCCGCGGTGCTTTCCTCCATCCTACATTGCCACTCACTGCCTATCCTAATTCAGACCCTCCGATTCACACCACCCCGTGATGGTTTTCTCACTCCTACTAGTGAATGTAATGTAACACACACCCATACAATGCGCACCACCCCGTGATGTTTTTCTCACTCCTACTAGTGAATGTAATGTAACACACACCCATACAATGTGCACCATCCCGCGATGTTTTTCAGAAACCTTACCTACATTGCCACTGCATGTTCCCTGACCACCTCCATGCTGACCACCCCGCGGTGCTTTTCTCCATCCTACATTACCACTCACTGCCTATCCTAATTCAGACCCTCCGATTCACACCACCCCGTGATGTTTTTCTCACTCCTACTAGTGAATGTAATGTAACACACACCCATACAAATCCCACCACCCCGTGATGTTTTTCTGACTCCTACAAGTGAATGTAATGTAACAGGCACCCATACAATTCGCCCCAACTCGCGATGTTTTTCAGAAACCTATCCTACATTGCCACTGCATGTTCCCTGACCTCCCCATGCTGACCACCCCGCGGTGCTTTTCTCCATCATACATTGCCACTCACTGCCTATCCTAATTCAGACCCTCCGATTCACACCACTCCGTGATGTTTTTCTCACTCCTAGTAGTGAATGTAATGTAACACACACCCATACAATGCGCACCACCCCGTGACGTTTTTCTCACTCCTACTAGTGAATGTAATGTAACACACACCCATACAATGCGCACCACCCCGTGATGTTTTTCTCAATCCTACTAGTGAATGTAATGTAACACACACCCATACAATGCGCACTACCCTGCGATGTTTTTCAGAAACCTGTCCTACATTGCCACTGCATGTTCCCTGACCTCCCCATGCTGACCACCCCGCGTTGCTTTTCTCCATCCTACATTGCCACTCACTGCCTATCCTAATTCAGACCCTCCGATTCACACGACCCCGTGATGTTTTCTCACTCCTACTAGTGAATGTAACGTAACACACACCCATAGAATGCGCACCACCCCGCGATGTTTTTCAGAAACCTATCCAACATTGCCACTGCATGTTCCATGACCTCCCCATGCTGACCACCCCGCGGTTCTTTTCTCCAACCTACATTGCCACTCACTGCCTATCCTAATTCAGACCCTCCGATTCACACCACCCCGTGATGTTTTTCTCACTCCTACTAGTGAATGTAATGTAACACACACCCATACAAATCTCACCACCCCGTGATGTTTTTCTGACTCCTACAAGTGAATGTAATGTAACAGACACCCATACAATTCTCCCCAACTCGCGAGGTTTTTCAGAAACCTATCCTACATTGCCACTGCATGTTCCCTGACCTCCCCATGCTGACCACCCCGCGGTGCTTTTCTCCATCATACATTGCCACTCACTGCCTATCCTAATTCAGACCCTCCGATTCACACCACTCCGTGATGTTTTTCTCACTCCTAGTAGAGAATGTAATGTAACACACACCCATAAAATGCGCAACACCCCGCGATGTTTTTCAGAAACCTATCCTACATTGCCACTGCATGTTCCCTGACCTCCACATGCTGACCACCCCGCGGTACTTTTCTCCATCCTACATTGCCACAGACTGCCTATCCTAATTCAGACCCTCCGATTCACACCACCCCGTGATGTTTTTCTCACTCCTACTAGTGAATGTAATGTAACACACACCCATACAAATCTCACCACCCCGTGATGTTTTTCTGACTCCTACAAGTGAATGTAATGTAACAGGCACCCATACAATTCGCCCCAACTCGCGATGTTTTTCAGAAACCTATCCTACATTGCCACTGCATGTTCCCTGACCTCCCCATGCTGACCACCCCGCGGTGCTTTTCTCCATCATACATTGCCACTCACTGCCTATCCTAATTCAGACCCTCCGATTCACACCACTCCGTGATGTTTTTCTCACTCCTAGTAGTGAATGTAATGTAACACACACCCATACAATGCGCACCACCCCGTGACGTTTTTCTCACTCCTACTAGTGAATGTAATGTAACACACACCCATACAATGCGCACCACCCCGTGATGTTTTTCTCAATCCTACTAGTGAATGTAATGTAACACACACCCATACAATGCGCACTACCCTGCGATGTTTTTCAGAAACCTGTCCTACATTGCCACTGCATGTTCCCTGACCTCCCCATGCTGACCACCCCGCGTTGCTTTTCTCCATCCTACATTGCCACTCACTGCCTATCCTAATTCAGACCCTCCGATTCACACGACCCCGTGATGTTTTCTCACTCCTACTAGTGAATGTAACGTAACACACACCCATAGAATGCGCACCACCCCGCGATGTTTTTCAGAAACCTATCCTACATTGCCACTGCATGTTCCATGACCTCCCCATGCTGACCACCCCGCGGTTCTTTTCTCCAACCTACATTGCCACTCACTGCCTATCCTAATTCAGACCCTCCGATTCACACCACCCCGTGATGTTTTTCTCACTCCTACTAGTGAATGTAATGTAACACAAAGCCATACAATGCGCACCACCCCGTGATGTTTTTCTCACTCCTACTAGTGAATGTAATGTAACACACACCCATACAATGCGCACCACCCCGTGATGTTTTTCTCACTCCTACTAGTGAATGTAATGTAACTCAAACCCATACAATGCGCACCACCCCGCGATGTTTTTCAGAAACCTATCCTATATTGCCACTGCATGTTCCCTGACCTCCCCATGCTGACCACCCCGTGGTGCTTTTCTACATCCTACATTGCCACTCACTGCCTATCCTAATTCAGACCCTCCGATTCACACCACCCCGTGATGGTTTTCTCACTCCTACTAGTGAATGTAATGTAACACACACCCATACAATGCGCACCACCCCGTGATGTTTTTCTCACTCCTACTAGTGAATGTAATGTAACACACACCCATACAATGTGCACCATCCCGCGATGTTTTTCAGAAACCTTACCTACATTGCCACTGCATGTTCCCTGACCACCTCCATGCTGACCACCCCGCGGTGCTTTTCTCCATCCTACATTACCACTCACTGCCTATCCTAATTCACACCTTCCGATTCACACCAACCAGTGTTTTTCTCACTCCTACTAGTGAATGTAATGTAACACACACCCATACAATGTGCACCACCCCGCAATGTTTTTCAGAAACCTATCCTAACTTGCCACTGCATGTTCCCTGACCTCCCGAAGCTGACCACCCCGCAGTGCTTTTCTCCATCCTACATTGCCACTCACTGCCTATCCTAATTCAGACCCTCCGATTCACACCACCCCGTGATGTTTTTCTCACTCCTACTAGTGAATGTAATGTAACACACACCCATACAATGCGCACCACCCCGTGATGTTTTTCTCACTCCTACTAGTGAATGTAATGTAACACACACGCATACAATGCGCACCACCCCACGATGTTTTTCAGAAACCTATCCTACATTTCCACTGCATGTTCCCTGACCTCCCCATGCTGACCACCCCGTGGTGATTTTCTCCATCCTAAATTGCCACTCACTGCCTATCCTAATTCAGACCCTCCGATTCACACCACCCCGTGATGTTTTTCTCCCTCCTACTAGTGCATGTATTGTAACACACACCCATACAATGCGCACCACCCCGCGATGTTTTTCAGAAACCTATCCTACATTGCCACTGCATGTTCCCTGATCTCCCCATGCTGACCACCCCGCGGTGCTTTTCTCCATCCTACATTGCCACTCACTGCCTATCCTAATTCAGACCCTCTGATTCACACCACCCCGTGATGTTTTTCTCACTCCTACTAGTGAATGAAATGTAACACACACCCATACAATGTGCATCACCCCGTGATGTTTTTCTCACTCCTACTAGTGAATGTAATGTAACACACACCCATACAATGCGCACCACCCCGTGATGTTTTTCTCACTCCTACTAGTGAATGTAATGTAACACAAACCCATACAATGCGCACCACCCCGCGATGTTTTTCAGAAACCTATCCTATATTGCCACTGCATGTTCCCTGACCTCCCCATGCTGACCACCCCGCGGTGCTTTCCTCCATCCTACATTGCCACTCACTGCCTATCCTAATTCAGACCCTCCGATTCACACCACCCCGTGATGGTTTTCTCACTCCTACTAGTGAATGTAATGTAACACACACCCATACAATGCGCACCACCCCGTGATGTTTTTCTCACTCCTACTAGTGAATGTAATGTAACACACACCCATACAATGTGCACCATCCCGCGATGTTTTTCAGAAACCTTACCTACATTGCCACTGCATGTTCCCTGACCACCTCCATGCTGACCACCCCGCGGTGCTTTTCTCCATCCTACATTACCACTCACTGCCTATCCTAATTCAGACCCTCCGATTCACACCACCCAGTGTTTTTCTCACTCCTACTAGTGAATGTAATGTAACACACATTCATACAATGCGCACCACCCCGTGATGTTTTTCTCACTCCTACTAGTGAATGTAATGTAACACACACCCATACAATGTGCACCACCCCGCAATGTTTTTCAGAAACCTATCCTAACTTGCCACTGCATGTTCCCTGACCTCCCGAAGCTGACCACCCCGCAGTGCTTTTCTCCATCCTACATTGCCACTCACTGCCTATCCTAATTCAGACCCTCCGATTCACACCACCCCGTGATGTTTTTCTCACTCCTACTAGTGAATGTAATGTAACACACACCCATACAATGCGCACCACCCCGTGATGTTTTTCTCACTCCTACTAGTGAATGTAATGTAACACACACGCATACAATGCGCACCACCCCACGATGTTTTTCAGAAACCTATCCTACATTTCCACTGCATGTTCCCTGACCTCCCCATGCTGACCACCCCGTGGTGATTTTCTCCATCCTAAATTGCCACTCACTGCCTATCCTAATTCAGACCCTCCGATTCACACCACCCCGTGATGTTTTTCTCCCTCCTACTAGTGAATGTATTGTAACACAAACCCATACAATGCGCACCACCCCGCGATGTTTTTCAGAAACCTATCCTACATTGCCACTGCATGTTCCCTGATCTCCCCATGCTGACCACCCCGCGGTGCTTTTCTCCATCCTACATTGCCACTCACTGCCTATCCTAATTCAGACCCTCCGATTCACACCACCCCGTGATGTTTTTCTCACTCCTACTAGTGAATGAAATGTAACACACACCCATACAATGTGCATCACCCCGTGATGTTTTTCTCACTCCTACTAGTGAATGTAATGTAACACACACCCATACAATGCGCACCACCCCGTGATGTTTTTCCACTCCTACTAGTGAATGTAATGTAACACAAACCCATACAATGCGCACCACCCCGCGATGTTTTTCAGAAACCTATCCTATATTGCCACTGCATGTTCCCTGACCTCCCCATGCTGACCACCCCGCGGTGCTTTTCTCCATCCTACATTGCCACTCACTGCCTATCCTAATTCAGACACTCCGATTCACACCACCCCGTGAGGTTTTCTCACTCCTACAAGTGAATGTAACGTAACACACACCCATAGAATGCGCACCACCCCGCGATGTTTTCAAAAACCTCTCCTACATTGCCACTGCATGTTCCCTTACCTCCCCATGCTGACCACCCCGCGGTGCTTTTCTCCAACCTACATTGCCACTCACTGCCTATCCTAATTCAGACCCTCCGATTCACACCACCCCGTGATGAATTTCTCACTCCTACTAGTGAATGTAATGTAACACACACCCATACAATGCGCACCACCCCGTAGTGAATGTAATGTAACACACACCCATACAATGCGCACCACCCCTCGATGTTTTTCAGAAACCTATCCTACATTGCCACTGCATGTTCCTGACCTCCCCATGCTGACCACCCCGCGGTGCTTTTCTCCATCCTACATTGCCACTCACTGCCTATCCTAATTCAGACCCTCTGATTCACACCACCCCGTGATGTTTTTCTCACTCCTACTAGTGAATGTAATGTAACACACACCCATACAATGCGCACCACCCCGTGATGTTTTTCTTACTCCTACTAGTGAATGTAATGTAACACAAACCCATACAATGCGCACCACCCCGCGATGTTTTTCAGAAACCTATCCTAACTTGCCACTGCATGTTCCCTGACCTCCCGAAGCTGACCACCCCGCAGTGCTTTTCTCCATCCTACATTGGCACTCACTGCCTATCCTAATTCAGACCCTCTGATTCACACCACTCCGTGATGTTTTTCTCACTCCTACTAGTGAATGTAATGTAACACACACCCATACAATGCGCACCACCCCGTGATGTTTTTCTCACTCCTACTAGTGAATGTAAATAACACACACGCATACAATGCGCCCACCCCACGATGTTTTTCAGAAACCTATCCTACATTGCCACTGCATGTTCCCTGACCTCCCCATGCTGACCACCACGCGGTGATTTTCTCCATCTTACATTGCCACTCACTGCCTATCCTAATTCAGACCCTCCGATTCACACCACCCCGTGACGTTTTTCTCACTCCTACTAGTGAATGTATTGTAACACACACCCATACAATGCGCACCACCCCGCGATGTTTTTCAGAAACCTATCCTACATTGCCACTGCATGTTCCCTGACCTCCCCATGCTGACCACCCGCGTTGCTTTTCTCCATCCTACATTGCCACTCACTGCCTATCCTAATTCAGACCCTCCGATTCACACCACCCCGTGATGTCTTTCTCACTCCTACTTGTGAATGTAGTGTAACACACAACCATACAATGCGCACCACCCCGCAATGTTTTTCAGAAACCTATCCTACATTGCCACTGCATGTTCCCTGACCTCCCCATGCTGACGACCCCGCGGTGCTTTTCTCCATCCTACATTGCCACTCACTGCCTATCCTAATTCAGACCCTCCGATTCACACCACCACATGATGTTTTTCTCACTCCTACTAGTGAATGAAATGTAACAAACACCCATACAATGCGCATCACCCCGTGATGTTTTTGTCACTCCTACTAGTGAATGTAATGCAACACACACCCATACAATGCGCACCACCTCGTGATGTTTTTCTCACTCCTACTTGTGAATGAAACGTAACACACACCCATACAATGCGCACCACCCCGCTATGTTTTTCAGAAACCTATCCTACATTGCCACTGCATGTTCCCTGACCTCCCCATGCTGACCACCCCGTGGTGCTTTTCTCCATCCTACATTGCCACTAACTGCCTATCCTAATTCACACCCTCCGATTCACACCACCCCGTGAGGTTTTCTCACTCCTACTAGTGAATGTAACGTAACACACACCCATAGAATGCGCACCACCCCGCAATGTTTTCATAAACCTATCCTACATTGCCACTGCATGTTCCATGACCTCCCCATGCTGACCACCCCGCGGTGCCTTTCTCCAACCTACATTGCCACTCACTGACTATCCTAATTCAGACCCTTCGATTCACACCACCCCGTGATGTTTTTCTCACTCCTACTAGTGAATGTAATGTAACACACACCCATACAATGCGCACCACCCCGTAGTGAATGTAATGTAACACACACCCATACAATGCGCACCACCCCTCGATGTTTTTCAGAAACCTATCCTACATTGCCACTGCATGTTCCTGACCTCCCCATGCTGACCACCCCGCGGTGCTTTTCTCCATCCTACATTGCCACTCACTGCCTATCCTAATTCAGACCCTCTGATTCACACCACCCCGTGATGTTTTTCTCACTCCTACTAGTGAATGTAATGTAACACACACCAATACAATGCACACCACCCCGTGATGTTTTTCTCACTCCTACTAGTAAATGTAATGTAACACACACCCATACAATGCGCACCACCCAGCGATGTTTTTCAGAAACCTATCCTGCATTGCCACTGCATGTTCCCTGACCTCCCCATGCTGACCATCCCGCGGTGCTTTTCTCCATCCAACATTGCCACTCACTGACTATTCTAATTCAGACCCTCCGATTCACACCACCCCGTGATGTTTTTCTCACTCCTACTAGTGAATGTAATGTAACACACACCCATACAATGCGCACCACCCCGTGATGTTTTTCTCACTCCTACTAGTGAATGTAATGTAACACAAACCCATACAATGCGCACCACCCCGCGATGTTTTTCAGAAACCTATCCTAACTTGCCACTGCATATTCCCTGACCTCCCGAAGCTGACCACCCCGCAGTGCTTTTCTCCATCCTACATTGGCACTCACTGCCTATCCTAATTCAGACCCTCTGATTCACACCACTCCGTGATGTTTTTCTCATTCCTACTAGTGAATGTAATGTAACACACACCCATACAATGCGCACCACCCCGTGATGTTTTTCTCACTCCTACTAGTGAATGTAAATAACACACACGCATACAATGCGCCCACCCCACGATGTTTTTCAGAAACCTATCCTATATTGCCACTGCATGTTCCCTGACCTCCCCATGCTGACCACCCCGTGGTGATTTTCTCCATCTTACATTGCCACTCACTGCCTATCCTAATTCAGACCCTCCGATTCACACCACCCCGTGACGTTTTTCTCACTCCTACTAGTGAATGTATTGTAACACACACCCATACAATGCGCACCACCCCGCGATGTTTTTCAGAAACCTATCCTACATTGCCACTGCATGTTCCCTGACCTCCCCATGCTGACCACCCGCGTTGCTTTTCTCCATCCTACATTGCCACTCACTGCCTATCCTAATTCAGACCCTCCGATTCACACCACCCCGTGATGTCTTTCTCACTCCTACTTGTGAATATAGTGTAACACACAACCATACAATGCGCACCCCCCCGCAATGTTTTTCAGAAACCTATCCTACATTGCCACTGCATGTTCCCTGACCTCCCCATGCTGACCACCCCGCGGTGCTTTTCTCCATCCTACATTGCCACTCACTGCCTATCCTAATTCAGACCCTCCGATTCACACCACCACATGATGTTTTTCTCACTCCTACTAGTGAATGAAATGTAACAAACACCCATACAATGCGCATCACCCCGTGATGTTTTTCTCACTCCTACAAGTGAATGTAATGTAACACACACCCATACAATGCGCACCACCTCGTGATGTTTTTCTCACTCCTACTTGTGAATGAAACGTAACACACACCCATACAATGCGCACCACCCCGCTATGTTTTTCAGAAACCTATCCTACATTGCCACTGCATGTTCCCTGACCTCCCCATGCTGACCACCCCGTGGTGCTTTTCTCCATCCTACATTGCCACTCACTGCCTATCCTAATTCACACCCTCCGATTCACACCACCCCGTGAGGTTTTCTCACTCCTACTAGTGAATGTAACGTAACACACACCCATAGAATGCGCACCACCCCGCAATGTTTTCATAAACCTATCCTACATTGCCACTGCATGTTCCATGACCTCCCCATGCTGACCACCCCGCGGTGCTTTTCTCCAACCTACATTGCCACTCACTGACTATCCTAATTCAGACCCTCCGATTCACACCACCCCGTGATGTTTTTCTCACTCCTACTAGTGAATGTAATGTAACACACACCCATACAAATCTCACCACCCCGTGATGTTTTTCTGACTCCTACAAGTGAATGTAATGTAACAGACACCCATACAATTCGCACCAACTCGCGATGTTTTTCAGAAACCTATCCTACATTGCCACTGCATGTTCCCTGACCACCTCCATGCTGACCACCCCGCGGTGCTTTTCTCCATCCTACATTACCACTCACTGCCTATCCTAATTCAGACCCTCCGATTCACACCACCCAGTGTTTTTCTCACTCCTACTAGTGAATGTAATGTAACACACATCCATACAATGCGCACCACCCCGTGATGTTTTTCTCACTCCTACTAGTGAATGTAATGTAACACACACCCATACATTGCGCACCACCCCGCAATGTTTTTCAGAAACCTATCCTAACTTGCCACTTCATGTTCCCTGACCTCCCGAAGCTGACCACCCCGCAGTGCTTTTCTCCATCCTACATTGCCACTCACTGCCTATCCTAATTCAGACCCTCCGATTCACACCACCCCGTGATGTTTTTCTCACTCCTACTAGTGAATGTAATGTAACAGACACCCATACAATGCGCACCACCCCGTGATGTTTTTCTCACTCCTACTAGTGAATGTAATGTAACACACACGCATACAATGCGCACCACCCCACGATGTTTTTCAGAAACCTATCCTACATTTCCACTGCATGTTCCCTGACCTCCCCATGCTGACCACCCCGTGGTGATTTTCTCCATCCTAAATTGCCACTCACTGCCTATCCTAATTCAGACCCTCCGATTCACACCACCCCGTGATGTTTTTCTCCCTCCTACTAGTGAATGTATTGTAACACACACCCATTCAATGCGCACCACCCCGCGATGTTTTTCAGAAACCTATCCTACATTGCCACTGCATGTTCCCTGACCTCCCCATGCTGACCACACCGCGGTGCTTTTCTCCATCCTACATTGCCACTCACTGCCTATCCTAATTCAGACACTCCGATTCACACCACCCCGTGATGTTTTTCTCACTCCTACTAGTGAATGAAATGTAACACACACCCATACAATGTGCATCACCCCGTGATGTTTTTCTCACTCCTACTAGTGAATGTAATGTAACACCCACGCATACAATGCGCACCACCCCGTGATGTTTTTCTCACTCCTAGTAGTGAATCTAATGTAAAACACACCCATACAATGGTCACCACCCCGCGATGTTTTTCAGAAACCTATCCTACATTGCCCCCGCATGTTCCCTGACCTCCCCATGCTGACCACCCCGCGGTACTTTTCTCCATCCTACATTGCCACTCACTGCCTATCCTAATTCAGACCCTCCGATTCACACCACCCCCTGATGTTTTTCTCACTCCTACTAGTGAATGTAATGTAACACACACCCATACAAATCTCACCACCCCGTGATGTTTTTCTCACTCCTACTCGTGAATGAAATGTAACACACACCCATACAATGCGCACCACACCACGATATTTTTCAGAAACCTATCCTACAGTGCCACTGCATGTTCCCTGACCTCCCCATGCTGACCACCCCGCTGTGCTTTTCTCCATCCTACATTGCCACTCACTGCCTATCCTAATTCAGACCCTCCGATTCACACCACCCCGTGATGTTTTTCTCACTCCTACTAGTGAATGTAATGTAACACACATCCATACAATGCGCACCACCCCGTGATGTTTTTCTCACTCCTTCTAGTGAATGTAATGTAACACACACGCATACAATGCGCACCACCCCACGATGTTTTTCAGAAACCTATCCTACATTTCCACTGCATGTTCCCTGACCTCCCCATGCTGACCACCCCGTGGTGATTTTCTCCATCCTACATTGCCACTCACTGCCTATCCTAATTCAGACTCTCCGATTCACACCACCCCGTGATGTTTTTCTCACTCCTACTAGTGAATGAAATGTAACACACACCCATACAATGTGCATCACCCCGTGATGTTTTTCTCACTCCTACTAGTGAATGTAATGTAACACACACCCATACAATGCGCACCACCCCGTGATGTTTTTCTCACTCCTACTAGTGAATGTAATGTAACACACACCCATACAATGCGCACCACCCCTGATGTTTTTCTCACTCTTACTAGTGAATGTAATATAACACACACCCATACAATGTGCACCTCCCCGCGATGTTTTTCAGAAACCTAACCTACATTGCCACTGCATGTTCCCTGACCACCTCCATGTTGACCACCCCGCGGTGCTTTTCTCTATCCTACATTGCCACTCACTGCCTATCCTAATTCAGACCCTCCGATTCACACCACCCCGTGTTTTTCTCACTCCTACTAGTGAATGTAATGTAACACACATCCATACAATGCGCACCACCCCGTGATGTTTTTCTCACTCCTACTAGTGAATGTAATGTAACACACACCCATACAATGCGCACAACCCCGCAATGTTTTTCAGAAACCTATCCTAACTTGCCACTGCATGTTCCCTGACCTCCCCATGCTGACCACCCCGTGGTGATTTTCTCCATCCTAAATTGCCACTCACTGCCTATCCTAATTCAGACCCTCCGATTCACATGACCCCGTGATGTTTTTCTCCCTCCTACTAGTGAATGTATTGTAACACACACCCATACAATGCGCACCACCCCGCGATGTTTTTCAGAAACCTATCCTACATTTTCACTGCATGTTCCCTGACCTCCCCATGCTGACCACCCCGCGGTGCTTTTCTCCATCCTACATTGCCACTCACTGCCTATCCTAATTCAGACCCGCCGATTCACACCACCCCGTGATGTTTTTCTCACTCCTACTAGTGAATGAAATGTAACACACACCCATACAATGCGCACCACCCCGCGATGTTTTTCAGAAACCTATCCTACATTGCCACTGCATGTTCCCTGACCTCCCCATGCTAACCACCCCGCGGTGCTTTTCTCCATCCTACATTGCCACTCACTGCCTATCCTAATTCAGACCCTCCGATTCACACCACCCCGTGATGTTTTTCTCACTCCTACTAGTGAATGTAATGTAACACACACCCATACAATGCGCACCACCCCGTGATGTTTTTCTCACTCCTAGTAGTGAATGTAATGTAACACACACGCATACAATGCGCACCACCCCACGATGTTTTTCAGAAACCTATCCTACATTTCCACTGCATGTTCCCTGACCTCCCCATGCTGACCAACCCGTGGTGATTTTCTCCATCCTACATTGCCACTCACTGCCTATCCTAATTCAGATCCTCCGATTCAAACCACCCCGTGATGTTTTTCTCCTTCCTACTAGTGAATGTATTGTAACACACACCCATACAATGCGCACCACCCCGCGATGTTTTTCAGAAACCTATCCTAACTTGCCACTGCATGTTCCCTGACCTCCCGAAGCTGACCACCCCGCGGTGCTTTTCTCAATCCTACATTCCCACTCACTGCCTCTCCTAATTCAGACCCTCCGTTTCACACCACACCGTAATGTTTTTCTCACTCCTACTAGTGAATGTAATGTAACACACACCCATACAATGCGTACCACCCCGTGATGTTTTTCTCACTCCTACTAGTGAATGTAATGTAACACACACCCATACAATGTGCACCACCCCGCGATGTTTTTCAGAAACCTATCCTAAATTGCCACTGCATGTTCCCTGACCTCCCCATGCTGACCACCCCACGGTGCTTTTCTCCATCCTACATTGCCACTCACTGCCTATCCTAATTCAGACCCTCCGATTCACACCACCCCATGATGTTTTTCTCCCTCCTACTAGTGAATGTATTGTAACACAAACCCATACAATGCGCACCACCCCGGGATGTTTTTCAGAAACCTATCCTACATTGCCAATGCATGTTCCCTGACCTCCCCATGCTGACCACCCCGCGGTGCTTTTCTCCATCCTACATTGCCACTCACTGCCTATCCTAATTCAGACCCTCCGATTCACACCACCCCGTGATGTTTTTCTCACTCCTACTAGTGAATGAAATGTAACACACACCCATACAATGTGCATCACCCCGTGATGTTTTTCTCACTCCTACTAGTGAATGTAATGTAACACACACCCATACAATGCGCACCACCCCGCGATGTTTTTCTCACTCCTACTAGTGAATGTAATGTAACACACACCCATACAATGCGCACCACCACGCGATGATTTTCAGAAACCTATCCTACATTGCCACTGCATGTTCCCTGACCTCCCCATGCTGACCACCCCGCGGTACTTTTCTCCATCCTGCATTGCCACTCACTGCCTATCCTAATTCAGACACTCCGATTCACACCACCCCGTGATGTTTTTCTCACTCCTACTAGTGAATGTAATGTAACACACTCCCATACAATGCGCACCACCCCGTGATGTTTTTCTCACTCCTAGTAGTGAAGGTAATGTAACTCAAACCCATACAATGCGCACCACCCCGCGATGTTTTTCAGAAACCTATCCTATATTGCCACTGCATGTTCCCTTACCTCCACATGCTGACCACCCCGTGGTGATTTTCTACATCCTACATTGCCACTCACTGCCTATCCTAATTCAGACACTCCGATTCACACCACCCCGTGATGTTTTTCTCACTCCTACTAGTGAATGTAATGTAACACACACCCATACAATGCGCACCACCCCGTGATGTTTTTCTCACTCCTGCTAGTGAATGTAATGTAA
This sequence comes from Cavia porcellus, assembly GCF_034190915.1. Lineage (NCBI taxonomy): Eukaryota > Metazoa > Chordata > Mammalia > Rodentia > Caviidae > Cavia > Cavia porcellus. The sequence continues at coordinate 852,032 of NW_026947491.1, forward strand.
CACACACCCATACAATGCGCACCACCCCGTGATGTTTTTCTCACTCCTACTAGTGAATGTAATGTAACTCAAACTCATACAATGCGCACGACCCCGCGATGTTTTTCAGAAACCTATCCTATATTGCCACTGCATGTTCCCTGACCTCCCCATGCTGACCACCCCGCGGTTCTTTTCTACATCCTACATTGCCACTCACTGCCTATCCTAATTCAGACCCTCCGATTCACACCACCCCGCGATGTTTTTCTCACTCCTACTAGTTAATGTAATGTAACACACGCCCATACAATGCGCACCACCCCGCGATGTTTTTCAGAAACCTATCCTACATTGCCACTGCATGTTCCCTGACCTCCCCATGCTGACCACCCGCGTTGCTTTTCTCCATCCTACATTGCCACTCACTGCCTATCCTAATTCAGACCCTCCGATTCACACCACCCCGTGATGTTTTTCTCACTCCTACTTGTGAATGTAGTGTAACACACAACCATACAATGCGCACCACCCCGCAATGTTTTTCAGAAACCTATCCTACATTGCCACTGCATGTTCCCTGACCTCCCCATGCTGACCACCCCGCGGTGCTTTTCTCCATCCTACATTGCCACTCATTGCCTATCCTAATTCAGACCCTCCGATTCACACCACCACATGATGTTTTTCTCACTCATACTAGTGAATGAAATGTAACAAACACCCATACAATGCGCATCACCCCGTGATGTTTTTCTCACTCCTACTAGTGAATGTAATGTAACACACACCCATACAATGCGCACCACCTCGTGATGTTTTTCTCACTCCTACTTGTGAATTAAATGTAACACACACCCATACAATGCGCACCACCCCGCGATGTTTTTCAGAAACCTATCCTACATTGCCACTGCATGTTCCCTGACCTCCCCATGCTGACCACCCCGTGGTGCTTTTCTCCATCCTACATTGCCACTCACTGCCTATCCTAATTCACACCCTCCGATTCACACCACCCCGTGAGGTTATCTCACTCCTACTAGTGAATGTAACGTAACACACACCCATAGAATGCGCACCACCCCGCAATGTTTTCAGAAACCTATCCTACATTGCCACTGCATGTTCACTGACCTCCCCATTCTGACCACCCCGCGGTGCTTTTCTCCAACCTACATTGCCACTCACTGACTATCCTAATTCAGACCCTCCGATTCACACCACCCCGTGATGTTTTTCTCACTCCTACTAGTGAATGTAATGTAACACACACCCATACAAATCTCACAACCCCGTGATGTTTTTCTGACTCCTACAAGTGAATGTAATGTAACAGACACCCATACAATTCGCACCAACTCGCGATGTTTTTCAGAAACCTATCCTACATTGCCACTGCATGTTCCCTAACCTCCCCATGCTGACCACCCCACGGTGCTTTTCTCCATCATACATTGCCACTCACTGCCTATCCTAATTCAGACCCTCCGATTCACACCACTCCGTGATGTTTTTCTCACTCCTAGTAGTGAATGTAATGTAACACACACCCATAAAATGCGCAACACCCCGCGATGTTTTTCAGAAACCTATCCTACATTGCCACTGCATGTTCCCTGACCTCCCCATGCTGACCACCCCGCGGTGCTTTTCTCCATCCTACATTGCCACTCACTGCCTATCCTAATTCAGACCCTCCGATTCACACCACCCCGTGATGTTTTTCTCACTCCTACTAGTGAATGAAATGTAACACACACCCATACAATGTGCATCACCCCGTGATATTTTTCTCACTCCTACTAGTGAATGTAATGTAACACACACCCATACAATGCGCACCACCCCGTGATGTTTTTCTCACTCCTACTAGTGATTCTAATGTAAAACACACCCATACAATGCGCACCACCCCGCGATGTTTTTCAGAAACCTATCCTACATTGCCCCCGCATGTTCCCTGACCTCCCCATGCTGACCACCCCGCGGTGCTTTTCTCCATCCTACATTGCCACTCACTGCCTATCCTAATTCAGACCCTCCGATTCACACCACCCCGTGATGTTTTTCTCACTCCTACTAGTGAATGAAATGTAACACACACCCATACAATGCGCACCACGCCGCGATGTTTTTCAGAAACCTATCCTACATTGCCACTGCATGTTCCCTGACCTCCCCATGCTGACCACCCCGCGGTGCTTTTCTCCATCCTACATTGCCACTCACTGCCTATCCTAATTCAGACCCTCCGATTCACACCACCCCATGATGTTTTTCGCACTCCTACTAGTGAATGAAATGTAACACACACCCATACAATGTGCACCACCCCGTGATGTTTTTCTCACTCCTACTAGTGAATGAAATGTAACACACACCCATACAATGCGCACCACCCCGCGATGTTTTTCAGAAACCTATCCTACATTGCCACTGCATGTTCCCTGACCTCCCCATGCTGACCACCCCGCGGTGCTTTTCTCCATCCTACATTGCCACTCACTGCCTATCCTAATTCAGACCCTCCGATTCACACCACCCCGTGATGTTTTTCGCACTCCTACTAGTGAATGAAATGTAACACACACCCATACAATGCGCACCACCCCGTGATGTTTTTCTCACTCCTACTAGTGAATGAAATGTAACACACACCCATACAATGCCCACCACCCCGCGATGTTTTTCAGAAACCTATCCTACATTGCAACTGCATGTTACCTGACCTCCCCATGCTGACCACCCCGCGGTGCTTTTCTCCATCCTACATTGCCACTCACTGCCTATCCTAATTCAGAACCGCCGATTCACACCACCCCGTGATGTTTTTCTCACTCCTACAAGTTAATGTCATGTAACACACTCCCATACAATGCGCACCACCCCGTGATGTTTTTCTCACTCCTAGTAGTGAATGCAATGTAACACACACCCATACAATGCGCACCACCACGCGATGATTTTCAGAAACCTATCCTACATTGCCACTGCATGTTCCCTGACCTCCCCATGCTGACCACCCCGCAGTACTTTTCTCCATCCTGCATTGCCACTCACTGCCTATCCTAATTCAGACACTCCGATTCACACCACCCCGTGATGTTTTTCTCACTCCTACTAGTGAATGTAATGTAACAGACTCCCATACAATGCGCACCACCCCGTGATGTTTTTCTCACTCCTACTAGTGAATGTAATGTAACTCAAACCCATACAATACGCACCACCCCGCGATGTTTTTCAGAAACCTATCCTATATTGCCACTGCATGTTCCCTGACCTCCACATGCTGACCACCCCGTGGTGATTTTCTACATCCTACATTGCCACTCACTGCCTATCCTAATTCAGACCCTCCGATTCACACCACCCCGTGATGTTTTTCTCACTCCTACTAGTGAATGTAATGTAACACACACCCATACAATGCGCACCACCCCGTGATGTTTTTCTCACTCCTGCTAGTGAATGTAATGTAACACACACCCATACAATGCGCACCGCCCAGTGATGTTTTTCTCACTCCTACTAGTGAATGTAAGGTAACTCAAACTCATACAATGCGCACGACCCTGCGATGTTTTTCAGAAACCTATCCTATATTGCCACTGCATGTTCCCTGACCTCCCCATGCTGACCACCCCGCGGTTCTTTTCTACATCCTACATTGCCACTCACTGCTTATCCTAATTCAGACCCTCCGATTCACACCACCCCGCGATGTTTTTCTCACTCCTACTAGTTAATGTAATGTAACACACGCCCATACAATGCGCACCACCCCGCGATGTTTTTCAGAAACCTATCCTACATTGCCACTGCATGTTCCCTGACGTCCCCATGCTGACCACCCGCGTTGCTTTTCTCCATCCTACATTGCCACTCACTGCCTATCCTAATTCAGACCCTCCGATTCACACCACCCCGTGATGTTTTTCTCACTCCTACTTGTGAATGTAGTGTAAAACACAACCATACAATGCGCACCACCCCGCAATGTTTTTCAGAAACCTATCCTACATTGCCACTGCATGTTCCCTGACCTCCCCATGCTGACCACCCCGCGGTGCTTTTTTCCATCCTACATTGCCACTCACTGCCTATCCTAATTCAGACCCTCCGATTCACACCACCACATGATGTTTTTCTCACTCATACTAGTGAATGAAATGTACAAACACCCATACAATGCGCATCACCCCGTGATGTTTTTCTCACTCCTACTAGTGAATGTAATGTAACACACACCCATACAATGCGCACCACCTCGTGATGTTTTTCTCACTCCTACTTGTGAATGAAATGTAACACACACCCATACAATGCGCACCACCCCGTGATGTTTTTCTCACTCCTGCTAGTGAATGTAATGTAACACACACCCATACAATGCGCACCACCCAGTGATGTTTTTCTCACTCCTACTAGTGAATGTAATGTAACTCAAACTCATACAATGCGCACGACCCCGCGATGTTTTTCAGAAACGTATCCTATATTGCCAATGCATGTTCCCTGACCTCCCCCTGCTGACCACCCCACGGTGCTTTTCTCCATCCTACATTGCCACTCACTGCCTATCCTAATTCAGACACTCCGATTCACACCACCCCGTGATGTTTTTCTCACTCCTACTAGTGAATGAAATGTAACACACACCCATACAATGCGCACCACCCCGCGATGTTTTTCAGAAACCTATCCTACATTGCCACTGCATGTTCCCTGACCTCCCCATGCTGACCACCCCGCGGTGCTTTTCTCCATCCTACATTGCCACTCACTGCCTATCCTAATTCAGACCCTCCGATTCACACCACCCCGTGATGTTTTTCGCACTCCTACTAGTGAATGAAATGTAACACACACCCATACAATGCGCACCACCCCGTGATGTTTTTCTCACTCCTACTAGTGAATGAAATGTAACACACACCCATACAATGCGCACCACCCCGCGATGTTTTTCAGAAACCTATCCTACATTGCCACTGCATGTTCCCTGACCTCCCCATGCTGACCACCCCGCGGTGCTTTTTTCCATCCTACATTGCCACTCACTGCCTATCCTAATTCAGACCCTCCGATTCACACCACCACATGATGTTTTTCTCACTCATACTAGTGAATGAAATGTACAAACACCCATACAATGCGCATCACCCCGTGATGTTTTTCTCACTCCTACTAGTGAATGTAATGTAACACACACCCATACAATGCGCACCACCTCGTGATGTTTTTCTCACTCCTACTTGTGAATGAAATGTAACACACACCCATACAATGCGCACCACCCCGTGATGTTTTTCTCACTCCTGCTAGTGAATGTAATGTAACACACACCCATACAATGCGCACCACCCAGTGATGTTTTTCTCACTCCTACTAGTGAATGTAATGTAACTCAAACTCATACAATGCGCACGACCCCGCGATGTTTTTCAGAAACGTATCCTATATTGCCACTGCATGTTCCCTGACCTCCCCATGCTGACCACCCCACGGTGCTTTTCTCCATCCTACATTGCCACTCACTGCCTATCCTAATTCAGACACTCCGATTCACACCACCCCGTGATGTTTTTCTCACTCCTACTAGTGAATGAAATGTAACACACACCCATACAATGCGCACCACCCCGCGATGTTTTTCAGAAACCTATCCTACATTGCCACTGCATGTTCCCTGACCTCCCCATGCTGACCACCCCGCGGTGCTTTTCTCCATCCTACATTGCCACTCACTGCCTATCCTAATTCAGACCCTCCGATTCACACCACCCCGTGATGTTTTTCGCACTCCTACTAGTGAATGAAATGTAACACACACCCATACAATGCGCACCACCCCGTGATGTTTTTCTCACTCCTACTAGTGAATGAAATGTAACACACACCCATACAATGCGCACCACCCCGCGATGTTTTTCAGAAACCTATCCTACATTGCCACTGCATGTTACCTGACCTCCCCATGCTGACCACCCCGCGGTGCTTTTCTCCATCCTACATTGCCACTCACTGCCTATCCTAATTCAGACCCGCCGATTCACACCACCCCGTCATGTTTTTCTCACTCCTACAAGTTAATGTAATGTAACACACTCCCATACAATGCGCACCACCCCGTGATGTTTTTCTCACTCCTAGTAGTGAATGCAATGTAACACACACCCATACAATGCGCACCACCACGCGATGATTTTCAGAAACCTATCCTACATTGCCACTGCATGTTCCCTGACCTCCCCATGCTGACCACCCCGCAGTACTTTTCTCCATCCTGCATTGCCACTCACTGCCTATCCTAATTCAGACACTCCGATTCACACCACCCCGTGATGTTTTTCTCACTCCTACTAGTGAATGTAATGTAACACACTCCCATACAATGCGCACCACCCCGTGATGTTTTTCTCACTCCTAGTAGTGAAGGTAATGTAACTCAAACCCATACAATGCGCACCACCCCGTGATGTTTTTCAGAAACCTATCCTATATTGCCACTGCATGTTCCCTGACCTCCACATGCTGACCACCCCGTGGTGATTTTCTACATCCTACATTGCCACTCACTGCCTATCCTAATTCAGACCCTCCGATTCACACCACCCCGTGATGTTTTTCTGACTCCTACTAGTGAATGTAATGTAACACACACCCATACAATGCGCACCACCCCGTGATGTTTTTCTCACTCTTGCTATTGAATGTAATGTAACACACACCCATACAATGCGCACCGCCCAGTGATGTTTTTCTCACTCCTACTAGTGAATGTAATGTAACTCAAACTCATACAATGCGCACGACCCTGCGATGTTTTTCAGAAACCTATCCTATATTGCCACTGCATGTTCCCTGACCTCCCCATGCTGACCACCCCGCGGTTCTTTTCTACATCCTACATTGCCACTCACTGCTTATCCTAATTCAGACCCTCCGATTCACACCACCCCGCGATGTTTTTCTCACTCCTACTAGTTAATGTAATGTAACACACGCCCATACAATGCGCACCACCCCGCGATGTTTTTCAGAAACCTATCCTACATTGCCACTGCATGTTCCCTGACGTCCCCAAGCTGACCACCCGCGTTGCTTTTCTCCATCCTACATTGCCACTCACTGCCTATCCTAATTCAGACCCTCCGATTCACACCACCCCGTGATGTTTTTCTCACTCCTACTTGTGAATGTAGTGTAAAACACAACCATACAATGCGCACCACCCCGCAATGTTTTTCAGAAACCTATCCTACATTGCCACTGCATGTTCCCTGACCTCCCCATGCTGACCACCCCGCGGTGCTTTTTTCCATCCTACATTGCCACTCACTGCCTATCCTAATTCAGACCCTCCGATTCACACCACCACATGATGTTTTTCTCACTCATACTAGTGAATGAAATGTACAAACACCCATACAATGCGCATCACCCCGTGATGTTTTTCTCACTCCTACTAGTGAATGTAATGTAACACACACCCATACAATGCGCACCACCTCGTGATGTTTTTCTCACTCCTACTTGTGAATGAAATGTAACACACACCCATACAATGCGTACCACCCCGTGATGTTTTTCTCACTCCTGCTAGTGAATGTAATGTAACACACACCCATACAATGCGCACCACCCAGTGATGTTTTTCTCACTCCTACTAGTGAATGTAATGTAACTCAAACTCATACAATGCGCACGACCCCGCGATGTTTTTCAGAAACGTATCCTATATTGCCACTGCATGTTCCCTGACCTCCCCATGCTGACCACCCCACGGTGCTTTTCTCCATCCTACATTGCCACTCACTGCCTATCCTAATTCAGACCCTCCGATTCACACCACCCCGTGATGTTTTTCTCACTCCTACTTGTGAATGTAGTGTAACACACAACCATACAATGCGCACCACCCCGCAATGTTTTTCAGAAACCTATCCTACAATGCCACTGCATGTTCCCTGACCTCCCCATGCTGACCACCCCGCGGTGCTTTTCTCCATCCTACATTGCCACTCACTGCCTATCCTAATTCAGACCCTCCGATTCACATCACCACATGATGTTTTTCTCACTCATACTAGTGAATGAAATGTAACAAACACCCATACAATGCGCATCACCCCGTGATGTTTTTCTCACTCCTACTAGTGAATCTAATGTAACACACACCCATACAATGCGCACCACCTCGTGATGTTTTTCTCACTCCTACTTGTGAATGAAATGTAACACACACCCATACAATGCGCACCACCCCGCGATGTTTTTCAGAAACCTATCCTACATTGCCACTGCATGTTCCCTGACCTCCCCATGCTGACCACCCCGTGGTGCTTTTCTCCATCCTACATTGCCACTCACTGCCTATCCTAATTCACACCCTCCGATTCACACCACCCCGTGAGGTTTTCTCACTCCTACTAGTGAATGTAACGTAACACACACCCATAGAATGCGCACCACCCCGCAATGTTTTCAGAAACCTATCCTACATTGCCACTGCATGTTCCATGACCTCCCCATGCTGACCACCCCGCGGTGCTTTTCTCCAACCTACATTGCCACTCACTGACTATCCTAATTCAGATCCTCCGATTCACACCACCCCGTGATGTTTTTCTCACTCCTACTAGTGAATGTAATGTAACACACACCCATACAAATCTCACCACCCCGTGATGTTTTTCTGACTCCTACAAGTGAATGTAATGTAACAGACACCCATACAATTCGCACCAACTCGCGATGTTTTTCAGAAACCTATCCTACATTGCCACTGCATGTTCCCTGACCTCCCCATGCTGACCACCCCACGGTGCTTTTCTCCATCATACATTGCCACTCACTGCCTATCCTAATTCAGACCCTCCGATTCACACCACTCCGTGATATTTTTCTCACTCCTAGTAGTGAATGTAATGTAACACACACCCATAAAATGCGCAACACCCCGCGATGTTTTTCAGAAACCTATCCTACATTGCCACTGCATGTTCCCTGACCTCCCCATGCTGACCACCCCGCGGTGCTTTTCTCCATCCTACATGGCCACTCACTGCCTATCCTAATTCAGACCCTCCGATTCACACCACCCCGTGATGTTTTTCTCACTCCTACTAGTGAATGAAATGTAACACACACCCATACAATGTGCATCACCCCGTGATGTTTTTCTCACTCCTACTAGTGAATGTAATGTAACACACACTCATACAATGCGCACCACCCCGTGATGTTTTTCTCACTCCTACTAGTGAATCTAATGTAAAACACACCCATACAATGCGCACCACCCCGCGATGTTTTTCAGAAACCTATCCTACATTGCCCCCGCATGTTCCCTGACCTCCCCATGCTGACCACCCCGCGGTGCTTTTCTCCAACCTACATTGCCACTCACTGCCTATCCTAATTCAGACCCGCCGATTCACACCACCCCGTGATGTTTTTCTCACTCCTACTAGTGAATGAAATGTAACACACACCCATACAATGCGCACCACCCCACGATGTTTTTCAGAAACCTATCCTACATTGCCACTGCATGTTCCCTGACCTCCCCATGCTGACCACCCCGCGGTGCTTTTCTCCATCCTACATTGCCACTCACTGCCTATCCTAATTCAGTCCCTCCGATTCACACCACCCCGTGATGTTTTTCGCACTCCTACTAGTGAATGAAATGTAACACACACCCATACAATGTGCATCACCCCGTGATGTTTTTCTCACTCCTACTAGTGAATGTAATGTAACACACACCCATACAATGCGCACCACCCCGTGATGTTTTTCTAACTCCTACTAGTGAATGAAATGTAACACACACCCATACAATGCGCACCACCCTGCGATGTTTTTCAGAAACCTATCCTACATTGCCACTGCATGTTACCTGACCTCCCCATGCTGACCACCCCGCGGTGCTTTTCTCCATCCTACATTGCCTCTCACTGCCTATCCTAATTCAGACCCGCCGATTCACACCACCCCGTGATGTTTTTCTCACTCCTACAAGTTAATATAATGTAACACACTCCCATACAATGCGCTCCACCCCGTGATGTTTTTCTCACTCCTAGTAGTGAATGTAATGTAACACACACCCATACAATGCGCACCACCATGCGATGATTTTCAGAAACCTATCCTACATTGCCACTGCATGTTCCCTGACCTCCCCATGCTGACCACCCCGCAGTACTTTTCTCCATCCTGCATTGCCACTCACTGCCTATCCTAATTCAGACACTCCGATTCACACCACCCCGTGATGTTTTTCTCACTCCTACTAGTGAATGTAATGTAACACACTCCCATACAATGCGCACCACCCCGTGATGTTTTTCTCACTCCTACTAGTGAATGTAATGTAACTCAAACCCATACAATGCGCACCACCCCGCGATGTTTTTCAGAAACCTATCCTATATTGCCACTGCATGTTCCCTGACCTCCACATGCTGACCACCCCGTGGTGATTTTCTACATCCTACATTGCCACTCACTGCCTATCCTAATTCAGACCCTCCGATTCACACCACCCCGTGATGTTTTTCTCACTCCTACTAGTGAATGAAATGTAACACACACCCATACAATGTGCATCACCCCGTGATGTTTTTCTCACTCCTACTAGTGAATGTAATGTAACACACACCCATACAATGCGCACCACCCCGTGATGTTTTTCTCACTCCTACTAGTGAATGAAATGTAACACACACCCATACAATGCGCACCACCCCGCGATGTTTTTCAGAAACCTATCCTACATTGCCACTGCATGTTACCTGACCTCCCCATGCTGACCACCCCGCGGTGCTTTTCTCCATCCTACATTGCCACTCACTGCCTATCCTAATTCAGACCCGCCGATTCACACCACCCCGTGATGTTTTTCTCACTCCTACAAGTTAATGTAATGTAACACACTCCCATACAATGCGCACCACCCCGTGATGTTTTTCTCACTCCTACTAGTGAATGAAATGTAACACACACCCATACAATGCGCACCACCCCGCGATGTTTTTCAGAAACCTATCCTACATTGCCACTGCATGTTACCTGACCTCCCCATGCTGACCACCCCGCGGTGCTTTTCTCCATCCTACATTGCCACTCACTGCCTATCCTAATTCAGACCCGCCGATTCACACCACCCCGTGATGTTTTTCTCACTCCTACAAGTTAATGTAATGTAACACACTCCCATACAATGCGCACCACCCCGTGATGTTTTTCTCACTCCTAGTAGTGAATGCAATGTAACACACACCCATACAATGCGCACCACCACGCGATGATTTTCAGAAACCTATCCTACATTGCCACTGCATGTTCCCTGACCTCCCCATGCTGACCACCCCGCAGTACATTTCTCCATCCTGCATTGCCACTCACTGCCTATCCTAATTGAGACACTCCGATTCACACCACCCCGTGATGTTTTTCTCACTCCTACTAGTGAATGTAATGTAACACACTCCCATACAATGCGCACCACCCCGTGATGTTTTTCTCACTCCTACTAGTGAATGTAATGTAACTCAAACCCATACAATGCGCACCACCCCGCGATGTTTTTCAGAAACCTATCCTATATTGCCACTGCATGTTCCCTGACCTCCACATGCTGACAACCCCGTGGTGATTTTCTACATCCTACATTGCCACTCACTGCCTATCCTAATTCAGACCCTCCGATTCACACCACCCCGTGATGTTTTTCTCACTCTTACTAGTGAATGTAATGTAACACACACCCATACAATGCGCACCACCCCGTGATGTTTTTCTCACTCCTGCTAGTGAATGTAATGTAACACACACCCATACAATGCGCACCGCCCAGTGATGTTTTTCTCACTCCTACTAGTGAATGTAATGTAACTCAAACTCATACAATGCGCACGACCCTGCGATGTTTTTCAGAAACCTATCCTATATTGCCACTGCATGTTCCCTGACTTCCCCATGCTGACCACCCCGCGGTTCTTTTCTACATCCTACATTGCCACTCACTGCCTATCCTAATTCAGACCCTCCGATTCACACCACCCCGCGATGTTTTTCTCACTCCTACTAGTTAATGTAATGTAACACACGCCCATACAATGCGCACCACACCGCGATGTTTTTCAGAAACCTATCCTACATTGCCACTGCATGTTCCCTGACCTCCCCATGCTGACCACCCGCGTTGCTTTTCTCCATCCTACATTGCCACTCACTGCCTATCCTAATTCAGACCCTCCGATTCACACCACCCCGTGATGTTTTTCTCACTCCTACTTGTGAATGTAGTGTAAAACACAACCATACAATGCGCACCACCCCGCAATGTTTTTCAGAAACCTATCCTACATTGCCACTGCATGTTGCCTGACCTCCCCATGCTGACCACCCCGCGGTGCTTTTTTCCATCCTACATTGCCACTCACTGCCTATCCTAATTCAGACCCTCCGATTCACACCACCACATGATGTTTTTCTCACTCATACTAGTGAATGAAATGTACAAACACCCATACAATGCGCATCACCCCGTGATGTTTTTCTCACTCCTACTAGTGAATGTAATGTAACACACACCCATACAATGCGCACCACCTCGTGATGTTTTTCTCACTCCTACTTGTGAATGAAATGTAACACACACCCATACAATGCGCACCACCCCGTGATGTTTTTCTCACTCCTGCTAGTGAATGTAATGTAACACACACCCATACAATGCGCACCACCCAGTGATGTTTTTCTCACTCCTACTAGTGAATGTAATGTAACTCAAACTCATACAATGCGCACGACCCCGCGATGTTTTTCAGAAACCTATCCTATATTGCCACTGCATGTTCCCTGACCTCCCCATGCTGACCACCCCACGGTGCTTTTCTCCATCCTACATTGCCACTCACTGCCTATCCTAATTCAGACCCTCCGATTCACACCACCCCGTGATGTTTTTCTCACTCCTACTTGTGAATGTAGTGTAACACACAACCATACAATGCGCACCACCCCGCAATGTTTTTCAGAAACCTATCCTACATTGCCACTGCATGTTCCCTGACCTCCCCATGCTGACCACCCCGCGGTGCTTTTCTCCATCCTACATTGCCACTCACTGCCTATCCTAATTCAGACCCTCCGATTCACATCACCACATGATGTTTTTCTCACTCATACTAGTGAATGAAATGTAACAAACACCCATACAATGCGCATCACCCCGTGATGTTTTTCTCACTCCTACTAGTGAATCTAATGTAACACACACCCATACAATGCGCACCACCTCGTGATGTTTTTCTCACTCCTACTTGTGAATGAAATGTAACACACTCCCATACAATGCGCACCACCCCGCGATGTTTTTCAGAAACCTATCCTACATTGCCACTGCATGTTCCCTGACCTCCCCATGCTGACCACCCCGTGGTGCTTTTCTCCATCCTACATTGCCACTCACTGCCTATCCTAATTCACACCCTCCGATTCACACCACCCCGTGAGGTTTTCTCACTCCTACTAGTGAATGTAACGTAACACACACCCATAGAATGCGCACCACCCCGCAATGTTTTCAGAAACCTATCCTACATTGCCACTGCATGTTCCATGACCTCCCCATGCTGACCACCCCGCGGTGCTTTTCTCCAACCTACATTGCCACTCACTGACTATCCTAATTCAGACCCTCCGATTCACACCACCCCGTGATGTTTTTCTCACTCCTACTAGTGAATGTAATGTAACACACACCCATACAAATCTCACCACCCCGTGATGTTTTTCTGACTCCTACAAGTGAATGTAATGTAACAGACACCCATACAATTCGCACCAACTCGCGATGTTTTTCAGAAACCTATCCTACATTGCCACTGCATGTTCCCTGACCTCCCCATGCTGACCACCCCACGGTGCTTTTCTCCATCATACATTGCCACTCACTGCCTATCCTAATTCAGACCCTCCGATTCACACCACTCCGTGATATTTTTCTCACTCCTAGTAGTGAATGTAATGTAACACACACCCATAAAATGCGCAACACCCCGCGATGTTTTTCAGAAACCTATCCTACATTGCCACTGCATGTTCCCTGACCTCCCCATGCTGACCACCCCGCGGTGCTTTTCTCCATCCTACATGGCCACTCACTGCCTATCCTAATTCAGACCCTCCGATTCACACCACCCCGTGATGTTTTTCTCACTCCTACTAGTGAATGAAATGTAACACACACCCATACAATGTGCATCACCCCGTGATGTTTTTCTCACTCCTACTAGTGAATGTAATGTAACACACACTCATACAATGCGCACCACCCCGTGATGTTTTTCTCACTCCTACTAGTGAATCTAATGTAAAACACACCCATACAATGCGCACCACACCGCGATGTTTTTCAGAAACCTATCCTACATTGCCCCCGCATGTTCCCTGACCTCCCCATGCTGACCACCCCGCGGTGCTTTTCTCCAACCTACATTGCCACTCACTGCCTATCCTAATTCAGACCCGCCGATTCACACCACCCCGTGATGTTTTTCTCACTCCTACTAGTGAATGAAATGTAACACACACCCATACAATGCGCACCACCCCACGATGTTTTTCAGAAACCTATCCTACATTGCCACTGCATGTTCCCTGACCTCCCCATGCTGACCACCCCGCGGTGCTTTTCTCCATCCTACATTGCCACTCACTGCCTATCCTAATTCAGACCCTCCGATTCACACCACCCCGTGATGTTTTTCGCACTCCTACTAGTGAATGAAATGTAACACACACCCATACAATGTGCATCACCCCGTGATGTTTTTCTCACTCCTACTAGTGAATGTAATGTAACACACACCCATACAATGCGCACCACCCCGTGATGTTTTTCTCACTCCTACTAGTGAATGAAATGTAACACACACCCATACAATGCGCACCACCCCGCGATGTTTTTCAGAAACCTATCCTACATTGCCACTGCATGTTACCTGACCTCCCCATGCTGACCACCCCGCGGTGCTTTTCTCCATCCTACATTGCCTCTCACTGCCTATCCTAATTCAGACCCGCCGATTCACACCACCCCGTGATGTTTTTCTCACTCCTACAAGTTAATATAATGTAAAACACTCCCATACAATGCGCACCACCCCGTGATGTTTTTCTCACTCCTAGTAGTGAATGTAATGTAACACACACCCATACAATGCGCACCACCATGCGATGATTTTCAGAAACCTATCCTACATTGCCACTGCATGTTCCCTGACCTCCCCATGCTGACCACCCCGCAGTACTTTTCTCCATCCTGCATTGCCACTCACTGCCTATCCTAATTCAGACACTCCGATTCACACCACCCCGTGATGTTTTTCTCACTCCTACTAGTGAATGTAATGTAACACACTCCCATACAATGCGCACCACCCCGTGATGTTTTTCTCACTCCTACTAGTGAATGTAATGTAACTCAAACCCATACAATGCGCACCACCCCGCGATGTTTTTCAGAAACCTATCCTATATTGCCACTGCATGTTCCCTGACCTCCACATGCTGACCACCCCGTGGTGATTTTCTACATCCTACATTGCCACTCACTGCCTATCCTAATTCAGACCCTCTGATTCACACCACCCCGTGATGTTTTTCTCACTCCTACTAGTGAATGAAATGTAACACACACCCATACAATGTGCATCACCCCGTGATATTTTTCTCACTCCTACTAGTGAATGTAATGTAACACACACCCATACAATGCGCACCACCCCGTGATGTTTTTCTCACTCCTACTAGTGAATCTAATGTAAAACACACCCATACAATGCGCACCACCCCGCGATGTTTTTCAGAAACCTATCCTACATTGCCCCCGCATGTTCCCTGACCTCCCTATGCTGACCACCCCGCGGTGCTTTTCTCCATCCTACATTGCCACTCACTGCCTATCCTAATTCAGACCCGCCGATTCACACCACCCCGTGATGTTTTTCTCACTCCTACTAGTGAATGAAATGTAACACACACCCATACAATGCGCACCACCCCGCGATGTTTTTCAGAAACCTATCCTACATTGCCACTGCATGTTCCCTGACCTCCCCATGCTGACCACCCCGCGGTGCTTTTCTCCATCCTACATTGCCACTCACTGCCTATCCTAATTCAGACCCTCCGATTCACACCACCCCGTGATGTTTTTCGCACTCCTACTAGTGAATGAAATGTAACACACACCCATACAATGTGCATCACCCCGTGATGTTTTTCTCACTCCTACTAGTGAATGTAATGTAACACACACCCATACAATGTGCACCACCCCGTGATGTTTTTCTCACTCCTACTAGTGAATGAAATGTAACACACACCCATACAATGCGCACCACCCCGCGATGTTTTTCAGAAACCTATCCTACATTGCCACTGCATGTTACCTGACCTCCCCATGCTGACCACCCCGCGGTGCTTTTCTCCATCCTACATTGCCACTCACTGCCTATCCTAATTCAGACCCGCCGATTCACACCACCCCGTGATGTTTTTCTCACTCCTACAAGTTAATGTAATGTAACACACTCCCATACAATGCGCACCACCCCGTGATGTTTTTCTCACTCCTAGTAGTGAATGCAATGTAACACACACCCATACAATGCGCACCACCACGCGATGATTTTCAGAAACCTATCCTACATTGCCACTGCATGTTCCCTGACCTCCCCATGCTGACCACCCCGCAGTACTTTTCTCCATCCTGCATTGCCACTCACTGCCTATCCTAATTCAGACACTCCGATTCACACCACCCCGTGATGTTTTTCTCACTCCTACTAGTGAATGTAATGTAACACACTCCCATACAATGCGCACCACCCCGTGATGTTTTTCTCACTCCTACTAGTGAATGTAATGTAACTCAAACCCATACAATGCGCACCACCCCGCGATGTTTTTCAGAAACCTATCCTATATTGCCACTGCATGTTCCCTGACCTCCACATGCTGACCACCCCGTGGTGATTTTCTACATCCTACATTGCCACTCACTGCCTATCCTAATTCAGACCCTCCGATTCACACCACCCCGTGATGTTTTTCTCACTCCTACTAGTGAATGTAATGTAACACACACCCATACAATGCGCACCACCCCGTGATGTTTTTCTCACTCCTGCTAGTGAATGTAATGTAACACACACCCATACAATGCGCACCGCCCAGTGATGTTTTTCTCACTCCTACTAGTGAATGTAATGTAACTCAAACTCATACAATGCGCACGACCCTGCGATGTTTTTCAGAAACCTATCCTATATTGCCACTGCATGTTCCCTGACCTCCCCATGCTGACCACCCCGCGGTTCTTTTCTACATCCTACATTGCCACTCACTGCCTATCCTAATTCAGACCCTCCGATTCACACCACCCCGCGATGTTTTTCTCACTCCTACTAGTTAATGTAATGTAACACACGCCCATACAATGCGCACCACCCCGCGATGTTTTTCAGAAACCTATCCTACATTGCCACTGCATGTTCCCTGACCTCCCCATGCTGACCACCCGCGTTGCTTTTCTCCATCCTACATTGCCACTCACTGCCTATCCTAATTCAGACCCTCCGATTCACACCACCCCGTGATGTTTTTCTCACTCCTACTTCTGAATGTAGTGTAAAACACAACCATACAATGCGCACCACCCCGCAATGTTTTTCAGAAACCTATCCTACATTGCCACTGCATGTTCCCTGACCTCCCCATGCTGACCACCCCGCGGTGCTTTTTTCCATCCTACATTGCCACTCACTGCCTATCCTAATTCAGACCCTCCGATTCACACCACCACATGATGTTTTTCTCACTCATACTAGTGAATGAAATGTACAAACACCCATACAATGCGCATCACCCCGTGATGTTTTTCTCACTCCTACTAGTGAATGTAATGTAACACACACCCATACAATGCGCACCACCTCGTGATGTTTTTCTCACTCCTACTTGTGAATGAAATGTAACACACACCCATACAATGCGCACCACCCCGTGATGTTTTTCTCACTCCTGCTAGTGAATGTAATGTAACACACACCCATACAATGCGCACCACCCAGTGATGTTTTTCTCACTCCTACTAGTGAATGTAATGTAACTCAAACTCATACAATGCGCACGACCCCGCGATGTTTTTCAGAAACCTATCCTATATTGCCACTGCATGTTCCCTGACCTCCCCATGCTGACCACCCCACGGTGCTTTTCTCCATCCTACATTGCCACTCACTGCCTATCCTAATTCAGACCCTCCGATTCACACCACCCCGTGATGTTTTTCTCACTCCTACTAGTGAATGTAATGTAACACAGACCCATACAAATCTCACCACCCCGTGATGTTTTTCTCACTCCTAGTAGTGAATGTAATGTAACACACACCCATACAATGCGCACCACCATGCGATGATTTTCAGAAACCTATCCTACATTGCCACTGCATGTTCCCTGACCTCCCCATGCTGACCACCCCGCAGTACTTTTCTCCATCCTGCATTGCCACTCACTGCCTATCCTAATTCAGACCCTCCGATTCACACCACCCCGTGATGTTTTTCTCACTCCTACTAGTGAATGTAATGTAACACACTCCCATACAATGCGCACCACCCCGTGATGTTTTTCTCACTCCTACTAGTGAATGTAATGTAACTCAAACCCATACAATGCGCACCACCCCGCGATGTTTTTCAGAAACCTATCCTATATTGCCACTGCATGTTCCCTGACCTCCACATGCTGACCACCCCGTGGTGATTTTCTACATCCTACATTGCCACTCACTGCCTATCCTAATTCAGACCCTCCGATTCACACCACCCTGTGATGTTTTTCTCACTCCTACTAGTGAATGTAATGTAACACACACCCATACAGTGCGCACCACCCCGTGATGTTTTTCTCACTCCAGCTAATGAATGTAATGTAACACACACCCATACAATGCGCACCACCCAGTGATGTTTTTCTCACTCCTACTAGTGAATGTAATGTAACTCAAACTCATACAATGCGCACGACCCTGCGATGTTTTTCAGAAACCTATCCTATATTGCCACTGCATGTTCCCTGACCTCCCCATGCTGACCACCTCGCGGTTCTTTTCTACATCCTACATTGCCACTCACTGCCTATCCTAATTCAGACCCTCCGATTCACACCACCCCGCGATGTTTTTCTCACTCCTACTAGTTAATGTAATGTAACACACGCCCATACAATGCGCACCACCCCGCGATGTTTTTCAGAAACCTATCCTACATTGCCACTGCATGTTCCCTGACCTCCCCATGCTGACCACCCGCGTTGCTTTTCTCCATCCTACATTGCCACTCACTGCCTATCCTAATTCAGACCCTCCGATTCACACCACCCCGTGATGTTTTTCTCACTCATACTAGTGAATGAAATGTAACAAACACCCATACAATGCGCATCACCCCGTGATGTTTTTCTCACTCCTACTAGTGAATGTAATGTAACACACACCCATACAATGCGCACCACCTCGTGATGTTTTTCTCACTACTACTTGTGAATGAAATGTAACACACACCCATACAATGCGTACCACCCCGCGATGTTTTTCAGAAACCTATCCTACATTGCCACTGCATGTTCCCTGACCTCCGCATGCTGACCACCCCGTGGTGCTTTTCTCCATCCTACATTGCCACTCACTGCCTATCCTAATTCACACCCTCCGATTCACACCACCCCGTGAGGTTTTCTCACTCCTACTAGTGAATGTAACGTAACACACACCCATAGAATGCGCACCACCCCTCAATGTTTTCAGAAACCTATCCTACATTGCCACTGCATTTTCCCTGACCTCCCCAAGCACCCTCCCGCGATTCTTTTCTCCAACCTACATTGCAACTCACTGACTATCCTAATTCAGACCCTCCGATTCACACCACCCCGTGATGTTTTTCTCACTCCTACTAGTGAATGTAATGTAACACACACCCATACAAATCTCACCACCCCGTGATGTTTTTCTGACTCCTACAAGTGAATGTAATGTAACAGACACGCATACAATTCGCACCAACTCACGATGTTTTTCAGAAACCTATCCTACATTGCCACTGCATGTTCCCTGACCTCCCCATTCTGACCACCCCACGGTGCTTTTCTCCATCATACATTGCCACTCACTGCCTATCCTAATTCAGACCCTCCGATTCACACCACTCCGTGATGTTTTTCTCACTCCTAGTAGTGAATGTAATGTAACACACACCCATAAAATGCGCACCACCCCGTGATGTTTTTCTCACTCCTACTAGTGAATGTAATGTAACACACACCCATAAAATGCGCACCACCCCGTGATGTTTTTCTCACTCCTACTAGTGAATGTAATGTAACTCAAACCCATACAATGCCCACCACCCCGCGATGTTTTTCAGAAACCTATCCTATATTGCCACTGCATGTTCCCTGACCTCCCCATGCTGACCACCCCGTGGTGCTTTTCTACATCCTACATTGCCACTCACTGCCTATCCTAATTCAGACCCTCCGATTCACACCACCCCTTGATGGTTTTCTCACTCCTACTAGTGAATGTAATGTAACACACACCCATACAATGCGCACCACCCCGTGATGTTTTTCTCACTCCTACTAGTGAATGTAATGTAACACACACCCATACAATGTGCACCATCCCGCGATGTTTTTCAGAAACCTTACCTACATTGCCACTGCATGTTCCCTGACCACCTCCATGCTGACCACCCCGCGGTGCTTTTCTCCATCCTACATTACCACACACTGCCTATCCTAATTCAGACCCTCTGATTCACACCACCCAGTGTTTTTCTCACTCCTACTAGTGAATGTAATGTAACACACATCCATACAATGCGCACCACCCCGTGATGTTTTTCTCACTCCTACTAGTGAATGTAATGTAACACACACCCATACAATGCGCATCCACCCCGCAATGTTTTTCAGAAACCTATCCTAACTTGCCACTGCATGTTCCCTGACCTCCCGAAACTGACCACCCCGCAGTGCTTTTCTACATCCTACATTGCCACTCACTGCCTATCCTAATTCAGACCCTCCGATTCACACCACCCCGTGATGTTTTTCTCACTCCTACTAGTGAATGTAATGTAACACACACCCATACAATGCGCACCACCCCGTGATGTTTTTCTCACTCCTACTAGTGAATGTAATGTAATACACACGCATACAATGCGCACCACCCCACGATGTTTTTCAGAAACCTATCCTACATTTCCACTGCATGTTCCATGACCTCCCCATGCTGACCACCCCGTGGTGATTTTCTCCATCCTAAATTGCCACTCACTGCCTATCCTAATTCAGACCCTCCGATTCACACCACCCCGTGATGTTTTTCTCCCTCCTACTAGTGAATGTATTGTAACACACACCCATACAATGCGCACCACCCCGCGATGTTTTTCAGAAACCTATCCTACATTGCCACTGCATGTTCCCTGACCTCCCCATGCTGACCACCCCGCGGTGCTTTTCTCCATCATACATTGCCACTCACTGCCTATCCTAATTCAGACCCTCCGATTCACACCACCCCGTGATGTTTTTCTCACTCCTACTAGTGAATGTAATGTAACACACACCCATACCATGCGCACCATCCCGTGATGTTTTTCTCACTCCTACTAGTGAATGTAATGTAACACACACCCATACAATGCGCACCACCCCGTTATGTTTTTCTCACTCCTACTAGTGAATGTAATGTAATTCAAACCCATACAATGCGCACCACCCCGCGATGTTTTTCAGAAACCTATCCTATATTGCCACTGCATGTTCCCTGACCTCCCCATGCTGACCACCCCGTGAAGCTTTTCTACATCCTACATTGCCACTCACTGCCTATCCTAATTCAGACCCTCCGATTCACACCACCCCGTGATGGTTTTCTCACTCCTAGTAGTGAATGTAATGTAACACACACCCATACAATGCGCACCACCCCGTGATGTTTTTCTCACTCCTACTAGTGAATGTAATGTAACACACACCCATACAATGTGCACCATCCCGCGATGTTTTTCAGAAACCTTACCTACATTGCCACTGCATGTTCCCTGACCACCTCCATGCTGACCACCCCGCGGTGCTTTTCTCCATCCTACATTACCACTCACTGCCTATCCTAATTCAGACCCTCCGATTCACACCACCCAGTGTTTTTCTCACTCCTACTAGTGAATGTAATGTAACACACATCCGTACAATGCGCACCACCCCGTGATGTTTTTCTCACTCCTACTAGTGAATGTAATGTAACACACACCCATACAATGCGCACCACCCCGCAATGTTTTTCAGAAACCTATCCTAACTTGCCACTGCATGTTCCCTGACCTCCCGAAGCTGACCACCCTGCAGTGCTTTTCTCCATCCTACATTGCCACTCACTGCCTATCCTAATTCAGACCCTCCGATTCACACCACCCCGTGATGTTTTTCTCACTCCTACTAGTGAATGTAATGTAACACACACCCATACAATGCGCACCACCCCGTGATGTTTTTCTCACTCCTACTAGTTAATGTAATGTAACACACACGCATACAATGCGCACCACCCCACGATTTTTTTCAGAAACCTATCCTACATTTCCACTGCATGTTCCCTGACCTCCCCATGCTGACCACCCCGTGGTGATTTTCTCCATCCTAAATTGCCACTCACTGCCTATCCTAATTCAGACCCTCCGATTCACACCACCCCGTGATGTTTTTCTCCCTCCTACTAGTGAATGTATTGTAACACACACCCATACAATGCGCACCACCCCGCGATGTTTTTCAGAAACCTATCATACATTGCCACTGCATGTTCCCTGACCTCCCCATGCTGACCACCCCGCGGTGCTTTTCTCCATCCTACATTGCCACTCACTGCCTATCCTAATTCAGACCCTCCGATTCACACCACCCCGTGATGTTTTTCTCACTCCTACTAGTGAATGAAATGTAACACACACCCATACAATGTGCATCACCCCGTGATGTTTTTCTCACTCCTACTAGTGAATGTAATGTAACACACACCCATACAATGCGCACCACCCCGTGATGTTTTTCTCACTAATACTAGGGAATGTAATGTAACACACACCCATACAATGCGTACCACCCCGCGATGTTTTTCACAAACATATCCTCCATTGCCAGTGCATGTTCCCTGACCTCCCGAAGCTGACCACCCCGCGGTGCTTTTCTCCACCCTATATTGGCACTCATTGCCTCTCCTAATTCAGACCCTCCGATTCACACCACCCCGTGATGTTTTTCTCACTCCTACAAGTGAATGTAATGTAACACAGACACATACAATGCACACCACCCCGCGATGTTTTTCAGAAACCTATCCTGAATTGCCACTGCATGTTCCCTGACCTCCCCATGCTGACCACCCCGCGGTGCTTTTCTCCATCCTACATTGCCACTCACTGCGTATCCTAATTCAGACCATCCGATTCACACCACCCCGTGATGTTTTTCTCACTCCTACTAGTGAATGTAATGTAACACACACCCATACAATGCGCACCACCCCGTGATGTTTTTCTCACTCCTACTAGTGAATGTAATGTAACACACACCCATACAATGCGCACCACCCCGCGATGTTTTTCAGAAACCTATCCTATATTGCCACTGCATGTTCCCTGACCTCCCCATGCTGACCACACCGCGGTGCTTTTCTCCATCCTACATTGCCACTCACTGCCTATCCTAATTCAGACCCTCCGATTCACACCACCCCGTGAGGTTTTCTCACTCCTACGAGTGAATGTAACGTAACACACACCCATAGAATGCGCACCACCCCGCAATGTTTTCAAAAACCTCTCCTACATTGCCACTGCATGTTCCATGACCTCCCCATGCTGACGAACCCGCGGTGCTTTTCTCCAACCTACATTGCCACTCACTGCCTATCCTAATTCAGACCCTCCGATTCACACCACCCAGTAATGATTTTCTCACTCCTACTAGTGAATGTAATGTAACACACACCCATAAAATGCGCACCACCCCGTAGTGAATGTAATGTAACACACACCCATACAATGCGCACCACCCCTCGATGTTTTTCAGAAACCTATCCTACATTGCCACTGCATGTTCCCTGACCTCCCCATGCTGATCACCCCACGGTGCTTTTCTCCATCCTACATTGCCACTCACTGACTTTCCTAATTCAGACCCTCCGATTCACACCACCCCGTGTTGTTTTTCTCACTCCTACTAGTGAATGTAATGTAACACACACCCATACAATGCGCACCACCCCGCGATGTTTTTCTCACTCCTGCTACTGAATGTAATGTAACACACACCCATACAATGCGCACCACCCCGCGATGTTTTTCAGAAACCTATCCTGAATTGCCACTGCATGTTCCCTGACCTCCCCATGCTGACCACCCCGCGGTGCTTTTCTCCATCCTACATTGCCACGCAGTGCCTATCCTAATTCAGAACCTCCGATTCACACCACCCCGTGAAGTTTTTCTCACTCCTACTAGTGCATGTAATGTAACACACACCCATACAATGCGCACCACCCCGCAATGTTTTTTGGAAACCTATCCTACATTGCCACTGCATGTTCCCTGACCTCCCCATGCTGACCACCCCGCGGTGCTTTTCTCCATCCTACATTGCCACTCACTGCCTATCCTAATTCAGACCCTCCGATTCACACCACCCCGTGATGTTTTTCTCACTCCTACTTGTGAATGTAGTGTAACACACAACCATACAATGCGCACCACCCCGCAATGTTTTTCAGAAACCTATCCTACATTGCCACTGCATGTTCCCTGACCTCCCCATGCTGACCACCCCGCGGTGCTTTTTTCCATCCTACATTGCCACTCACTGCCTATCCTAATTCAGACCCTCCGATTCACACCACCACATGATGTTTTTCTCACTCATACTAGTGAATGAAATGTAACAAACCCCCATACAATGCGCATCACCCTGTGATGTTTTTCTCACTCCTACTAGTGAATGTAATGTAACACACACCCATACAATGCGCACCACCTCGTGATGTTTTTCTCACTCCTACTTATGAATGAAATGTAACACACACCCATACAATGCGAACCACCCCGCGATGTTTTTCAGAAACCTATCCTACATTGCCACTGCATGTTCCCTGACCTCCCCATGCTGACCACCCCGTGGTGCTTTTCTCCATCCTACATTGCCACTCACTGCCTATCCTAATTCACACCCTCCGATTCACACCACCCCGTGAGTTTATCTCACTCCTACTAGTGAATGTAACGTAACACACACCCATAGAATGCGCACCATCCCGCAATGTTTTCAGAAACCTATCCTACATTGCCACTGCATGTTCCATGACCTCCCCATGCTGACCACCCCGCGGTGCTTTTCTCCAACCTACATTGCCACTCACTGACTATCCTAATTCAGACCCTCCGATTCACACCACCCCGTGATGTTTTTCTCACTCCTACTAGTGAATGTAATGTAACACACACCCATACAAATCTCACCACCCCGTGATGTTTTTCTGACTCCTACAAGTGAATGTAATGTAACAGACACCCATACAATTCGCACCAACTCGCGATGTTTTTCAGAAACCTATCCTACATTGCCACTGCATGTTCCCTGACCTCCCCATGCTGACCACCCCACGGTGCTTTTCTCCATCATACATTGCCACTCACTGCCTATCCTAATTCAGACCCTCCGATTCACACCACTCCGTGATGTTTTTCTCACTCCTAGTAGTGAATGTAATGTAACACACACCCATAAAATGCGCAACACCCCGCGATGTTTTTCAGAAACCTATCCTACATTGCCACTGCATGTTCCCTGACCTCCACATGCTGACCACCCCGCGGTACTTTTCTCCATCCTACATTGCCACTCACTGCCTATCCTAATTCAGACCCTCCGATTCACACCACCCCGTGATGTTTTTCTCACTCCTACTAGTGAATGTAATGTAACACACACCCATACAATGCGCACCACCCCGTGATGTTTTTCTCACTCCTACTAGTGAATGTAATGTAACTCAAACCCATACAATGCGCACCACCCCGCGATGTTTTTCAGAAACCTATCCTATATTGCCACTGCATGTTCCCTGACCTCCCCATGCTGACCACCCCGTGGTGCTTTTCTACATCCTACATTGCCACTCACTGCCTAACCTAATTCAGACCCTACGATTCACACCACCCCGTGATGTTTTTCTCACTCCTACTAGTGAATGTAATGTAACACACACCCATACAATGCGCACCACCCCGCAATGTTTTTCAGAAACCTATCCTAACTTGCCACTGCATGTTCCCTGACCTCCCGAAGCTGACCACCCCGCAGTGCTTTTCTCCATCCTACATTGCCACTCACTGCCTATCCTAATTCAGACCCTCCGATTCACACCACCCCGTGATGTTTTTCTCACTCCTACTAGTGAATGTAATGTAACACACACCCATACAATGCGCACCACCCCGTGATGTTTTTCTCACTCCTACTAGTGAATGTAATGTAACACACACGCATACAATGCGCACCACCCCACGATGTTTTTCAGAAACCTATCCTACATTTCCACTGCATGTTCCCTGACCTCCCCATGCTGACCACCCCGTGGTGATTTTCTCCATCCTAAATTGTCACTCACTGCCTATCCTAATTCAGACCCTCCGATTCACACCACCCCGTGATGTTTTTCTCCCTCCTACTAGTGAATGTATTGTAACACACACCCATACAATGCGCACCACCCCGCGATGTTTTTCAGAAACCTATCCTACATTGCCACTGCATGTTCCCTGACCTCCCCATGCTGACCACCCCGCGGTGCTTTTCTCCATCCTACATTGCCACTCACTGCCTATCCTAATTCAGACCCTCCGATTCACACCACCCCGTGATGTTTTTCTCACTCCTACTAGTGAATGTAATGTAACACACACCCATACAATGCGCACCATCCCGTGATGTTTTTCTCACTCCTACTAGTGAATGTAATGTAACACACACCCATACAATGCGCACCACCCCGTGATGTTTTTCTCACTCCTACTAGTGAATGTAATGTAACTCAAACCCATACAATGCGCACCACCCCGCGATGTTTTTCAGAAACCTATCCTATATTGCCACTGCATGTTCCCTGACCTCCCCATGCTGACCACCCCGTGAAGCTTTTCTACATCCTACATTGCCACTCACTGCCTATCCTAATTCAGACCCTCCGATTCACACCACCCCGTGATGGTTTTCTCACTCCTACTAGTGAATGTAATTTAACACACACCCATACAATGCGCACCACCCCGTGATGTTTTTCTCACTCCTACTAGTGAATGTAATGTAACACACACCCATACAATGTGCATCATCCCGCGATGTTTTTCAGAAACCTTACCTACATTGCCACTGCATGTTCCCTGACCACCTCCATGCTGACCACCCCGCGGTGCTTTTCTCCATCCTACATTACCACTCACTGCCTATCCTAATTCAGACCCTCCGATTCACACCACCCAGTGTTTTTCTCACTCCTACTAGTGAATGTAATGTAACACACATCCATACAATGCGCACCACCCCGTGATGTTTTTCTCACTCCTACTAGTGAATGTAATGTAACACACACCCATACAATGCGCACCACCCCGCAATGTTTTTCAGAAACCTATCCTAACTTGCCACTGCATGTTCCCTGACCTCCCGAAGCTGACCACCCCGCAGTGCTTTTCTCCATCCTACATTGCCACTCACTGCCTATCCTAATTGAGACCCTCCGATTCACACCACCCCGTGATGTTTTTCTCACTCCTACTAGTGAATGTAATGTAACACACACGCATACAATGCGCACCACCCCACGATGTTTTTCAGAAACCTATCCTACATTTCCACTGCATGTTCCCTGACCTCCCCATGCTGACCACCCCGTGGTGATTTTCTCCATCCTAAATTGCCACTCACTGCCTATCCTAATTCAGACCCTCCGATTCACACCACCCCGTGATGTTTTTCTCCCTCCTACTAGTGAATGTATTGTAACACACACCCATACAATGCGCACCACCCAGCGATGTTTTTCAGAAACCTATCCTACATTGCCACTGCATGTTCCCTGACCTCCCCATGCTGACCACCCCGCGGTGCTTTTCTCCATCCTACATTGCCACTCACTGCCTATCCTAATTCAGACCCTCCGATTCACACCACCCCGTGATGTTTTTCTCACTCCTAATAGTGAATGAAATGTAACACACACCCATACAATGTGCATCACCCCGTGATGTTTTTCTCACTCCTACTAGTGAATGTAATGTAACACACACCCATACAATGCGCACCACCCCGTGATGTTTTTCTCACTCCTAGTAGTGAATCTAATGTAAAACACACCCATACAATGCGCACCACCCCGCTATGTTTTTCAGAAACCTATCCTACATTGCCCCCGCATGTTCCCTGACCTCCCCATGCTGACCACCCCGCGGTACTTTTCTCCGTCCTACATTGCCACTCACTGCCTATTCTAATTCAGACCCGCCGATTCACACCACCCCGTGATGTTTTTCTCACTCCTACTAGTTAATGAAATGTAACACACACCCATACAATGCGCACCACCCCGTGATGTTTTTCTCACTCCTACTAGTGAATGTAATGTAACACACACGCATACAATGCGCACCACCCCACGATGTTTTTCCGAAACCTATCCTACATTTCCACTGCATGTTCCCTGACCTCCCCATGCTGACCACCCCGTGGTTATTTTCTCCATCCTACATTGCCACTCACTGCCTATCCTAATTCAGACCCTCCGATTCAAACCACCCCGTGATGTTTTTCTCCCTCCTACTAGTGAATGTATTGTAACACACACCCATACAATGCGCACCACCCCGCGATATTTTTCAGAAACCTATCCTACATTGCCACTGCATGTTCCCTGACCTCCCCATGCTGACCACCCCGCGGTGCTTTTCTCCATCCTACATTGCCACTCACTGCCTATCCTAATTCAGACCATCCGATTCACACCACCCCGTGATGTTTTTCTCACTCCTACTAGTGAATGTAATGTAACACACACCCATACAATGCGCACCACCCCGTGATGTTTTTCTCACTCCTACTAGTGAATGTAATGTAACACACACCCATACAATGCCCACCACCCCGCGATGTTTTTCAGAAACCTATCCTATATTGCCACTGCATGTTCCCTGACCTCCCCATGCTGACCACACCGCGGTGCTTTTCTCCATCCTACATTGCCACTCACTGCCTATCCTAATTCAGACCCTCCGATTCACACCACCCCGTGAGGTTTTCTCACTCCTACGAGTGAATGTAACGTAACACTCACCCATAGAATGCGCACCACCCCGCAATGTTTTCAAAAACCTCTCCTACATTGCCACTGCATGTTCCATGACCTCCCCATGCTGACGAACCCGCGGTGCTTTTCTCCAACCTACATTGCCACTCACTGCCTATCCTAATTCAGACCCTCCGATTCACACCACCCAGTAATGATTTTCTCACTCCTACTAGTGAATGTAATGTAACACACACCCATAAAATGCGCACCACCCCGTAGTGAATGTAATGTAACACACACCCATACAATGCGCACCACCCCTCGATGTTTTTCAGAAACCTATCCTACATTGCCACTGCATGTTCCCTGACCTCCCCATGCTGACCACCCCACGGTGCTTTTCTCCATCCTACATTGCCACTCACTGACTTTCCTAATTCAGACCCTCCGATTCACACCACCCCGTGATGTTTTTCTCACTCCTACTAGTGAATGAAATGTAACACACACCCATACAATGTGCATCACCCCGTGATGTTTTTCTCACTCCTACTAGTGAATGTAATGTAACACACACCCATACAATGCGCACCACCCCGTGATGTTTTTCTCACTCCTAGTAGTGAATCTAATGTAAAACACACCCATACAATGCGCACCACCCCGCTATGTTTTTCAGAAACCTATCCTACATTGCCCCCGCATGTTCCCTGACCTCCCCATGCTGACCACCCCGCGGTACTTTTCTCCGTCCTACATTGCCACTCACTGCCTATTCTAATTCAGACCCGCCGATTCACACCACCCCGTGATGTTTTTCTCACTCCTACTAGTTAATGAAATGTAACACACACCCATACAATGCGCACCACCCCGTGATGTTTTTCTCACTCCTACTAGTGAATGTAATGTAACACACACGCATACAATGCGCACCACCCCACGATGTTTTTCCGAAACCTATCCTACATTTCCACTGCATGTTCCCTGACCTCCCCATGCTGACCACCCCGTGGTTATTTTCTCCATCCTACATTGCCACTCACTGCCTATCCTAATTCAGACCCTCCGATTCAAACCACCCCGTGATGTTTTTCTCCCTCCTACTAGTGAATGTATTGTAACACACA
Source organism: Cavia porcellus (assembly GCF_034190915.1). Classification (NCBI taxonomy): domain Eukaryota; kingdom Metazoa; phylum Chordata; class Mammalia; order Rodentia; family Caviidae; genus Cavia; species Cavia porcellus. The sequence continues at coordinate 882,644 of NW_026947491.1, forward strand.
CCCATACAATGCGCACCACCCCGCGATGTTTTTCAGAAACCTATCCTACATTGCCACTGCATGTTCCCTGACCTCCCCATGCTGACCACCCCGCGGTGCTTTTCTCCATCCTACATTGCCACTCACTGCCTATCCTAATTCAGACCATCCGATTCACACCACCCCGTGATGTTTTTCTCACTCCTACTAGTGAATGTAATGTAACACACACCCATACAATGCGCACCACCCCGTGATGTTTTTCTCACTCCTACTAGTGAATGTAATGTAACACACACCCATACAATGCGCACCACCCCGCGATGTTTTTCAGAAACCTATCCTATATTGTCACTGCATGTTCCCTGACCTCCCCATGCTGACCACACCGCGGTGCTTTTCTCCATCCTACATTGCCACTCACTGCCTATCCTAATTCAGACCCTCCGATTCACACCACCCCGTGAGGTTTTCTCACTCCTACGAGTGAATGTAACGTAACACTCACCCATAGAATGCGCACCACCCCGCAATGTTTTCAAAAACCTCTCCTACATTGCCACTGCATGTTCCATGACCTCCCCATGCTGACGAACCCGCGGTGCTTTTCTCCAACCTACATTGCCACTCACTGCCTATCCTAATTCAGACCCTCCGATTCACACCACCTAGTAATGATTTTCTCACTCCTAGTAGTGAATGTAATGTAACACACACCCATAAAATGCGCACCACCCCGTAGTGAATGTAATGTAACACACACCCATACAATGCGCACCACCCCTCGATGTTTTTCAGAAACCTATCCTACATTGCCACTGCATGTTCCCTGACCTCCCCATGCTGACCACCCCACGGTGCTTTTCTCCATCCTACATTGCCACTCACTGACTTTCCTAATTCAGACCCTCCGATTCACACCACCCCGTGATGTTTTTCTCACTCCTACTAGTGAATGTAATGTAACACACACCCATACAATGCGCACCACCCCGTGATGTTTTTCTCACTCCTGCTACTGAATGTAATGTAACACACACCCATACAATGCGCACCACCCCGCGATGTTTTTCAGAAACCTATCCTGAATTGCCACTGCATGTTCCCTGACCTCCCCATGCTGACCACCCCGCGGTGCTTTTCTCCATCCTACATTGCCACGCAGTGCCTATCCTAATTCAGAACCTCCGATTCACACCACCCCGTGAAGTTTTTCTCACTCCTACTAGTGCATGTAATGTAACACACACCCATACAATGCGCACCACCCCGCGATGTTTTTTGGAAACCTATCCTACATTGCCACTGCATGTTCCCTGACCTCCCCATGCTGACCACCCCGCGGTGCTTTTCTCCATCCTACATTGCCACTCACTGCCTATCCTAATTCAGACCCTCCGATTCACTCCACCCCGTGATGTTTTTCTCACTCCTACTTGTGAATGTAGTATAACACACAACCATACAATGCGCACCACCCCGCAATGTTTTTCAGAAACCTATCCTACATTGCCACTGCATGTTCCCTGACCTCCCCATGCTGACCACCCCGCGGTGCTTTTTTCCATCCTACATTGCCACTCACTGCCTATCCTAATTCAGACCCTCTGATTCACACCACCACATGACGTTTTTCTCACTGATACTAGTGAATGAAATGTAACAAACACCCATACAATGCGCATCACCCCGTGATGTTTTTCTCACTCCTACTAGTGAATGTAATGTAACACACACCCATACAATGCGCACCACCTCGTGATGTTTTTCTCACTCCTACTTGTGAATGAAATGTAACACACACCCATACAATGCGAACCACCCCGCGATGTTTTTCAGAAACCTATCCTACATTGCCACTGCATGTTCCCTGACCTCCCCATGCTGACCACCCCGTGGTGCTTTTCTCCATCCTACATTGCCACTCACTGACTATCCTAATTCAGACCCTCCGATTCACACCACCCCGTGATGTTTTTCTCACTCCTACTAGTGAATGTAATGTAACACACACCCATACAAATCTCACCACCCCGTGAAGTTTTTCTGACTCCTACAAGTGAATGTAATGTAACAGACACCCATACAATTCGCACCAACTCGCGATGTTTTTCAGAAACCTATCCTACATTGCCACTGCATGTTCCCTGACCTCCCCATGCTGACCACCCCACGGTGCTTTTCTCCATCATACATTGCCACTCACTGCCTATCCTAATTCAGACCCTCCGATTCACACCACTCCGTGATGTTTTTCTCACTCCTAGTAGTGAATGTAATGTAACACACACCCATAAAATGCGCAACACCCCGCGATGTTTTTCAGAAACATATCCTACATTGCCACTGCATGTTCCCTGACCTCCACATGCTGACCACCCCGCGGTACTTTTCTCCATCCTACATTGCCACTCACTGCCTATCCTAATTCAGACCCTCCGATTCACACCACCCCGTGATGTTTTTCTCACTCCTACTAGTGAATGTAATGTAACACACACCCATACAATGCGCACCACCCCGTGATGTTTTTCTCACTCCTACTAGTGAATGTAATGTAACTCAAACCCATACAATGCGCACCACCCCGCGATGTTTTTCAGAAACCTATCCTATATTGCCACTGCATGTTCCCTGACCTCCCCATGCTGACCACCCCGTGGTGCTTTTCTACATCCTACATTGCCACTCACTGCCTAACCTAATTCAGACCCTACGATTCACACCACCCCGTGATGTTTTTCTCACTCCTACTAGTGAATGTAATGTAACACACACCCATACAATGCGCACCACCCCGCAATGTTTTTCAGAAACCTATCCTAACTTGCCACTGCATGTTCCCTGACCTCCCGAAGCTGACCACCCCGCAGTGCTTTTCTCCATCCTACATTGCCACTCACTGCCTATCCTAATTCAGACCCTCCGATTCACACCACCCCGTGATGTTTTTCTCACTCCTACTAGTGAATGTAATGTAACACACACCCATACAATGCGCACCACCCCGTGATGTTTTTCTCACTCCTACTAGTGAATGTAATGTAACACACACGCATACAATGCGCACCACCCCACGATGTTTTTCAGAAACCTATCCTACATTTCCACTGCATGTTCCCTGACCTCCCCATGCTGACCACCCCGTGGTGATTTTCTCCGTCCTAAATTGCCACTCACTGCCTATCCTAATTCAGACCCTCCGATTCACACCACCCCGTGATGTTTTTCTCCCTCCTACTAGTGAATGTATTGTAACACACACCCATACAATGCGGACCACCCCGCGATGTTTTTCAGAAACCTATCCTACATTGCCACTGCATGTTCCCTGACCTCCCCATGCTGACCACCCCGCGGTGCTTTTCTCCATCCTACATTGCCACTCACTGCCTATCCTAATTCAGACCCTCCGATTCACACCACCCCGTGATGTTTTTCTCACTCCTACTAGTGAATGTAATGTAACACACACCCATACAATGCGCACCATCCCGTGATGTTTTTCTCACTCCTACTACTGAATGTAATGTAACACACACCCATACAACGCGCACCACCCCGTGATGTTTTTCTCACTCCTACTAGTGAATGTAATGTAACTCAAACCCATACAATGCGCACCACCCCGCGATGTTTTTCAGAAACCTATCCTATATTGCCACTGCATGTTCCCTGACCTCCCCATGCTGACCACCCCGTGAAGCTTTTCTACATCCTACATTGCCACTCACTGCCTATCCTAATTCAGACCCTCCGATTCACACCACCCCGTGATGGTTTTCTCAATCCTACTAGTGAATGTAATGTAACACACACCCATACAATGCGCACCACCCCGTGATGTTTTTCTCACTCCTACTAGTGAATGTAATGTAACACACACCCATACAATGTGCACCATCCCGCGATGTTTTTCAGAAACCTTACCTACATTGCCACTGCATGTTCCCTGACCACTTCCATGCTGACCACCCCGCGGTGCTTTTCTCCATCCTACATTACCACTCACTGCCTATCCTAATTCAGACCCTCCGATTCACACCACCCAGTGTTTTTCTCACTCCTACTAGTGAATGTAATGTAACACACATCCATACAATGCCCACCACCCCGTGATGTTTTTCTCACTCCTACTAGTGAATGTAATGTAACACACACCCATACAATGCGCACCACCCCGCAATGTTTTTCAGAAACCTATCCTAACTTGCCACTGCATGTTCCCTGACCTCCCGAAGCTGACCACCCCACAGTGCTTTTCTCCATCCTACATTGCCACTCACTGCCTATCCTAATTCAGACCCTCCGATTCACACCACCCCGTGATGTTTTTCTCACTCCGACTAGTGAATGTAATGTAACACACACCCATACAATGCGCACCACCCCGTGATGTTTTTCTCACTCCTACTAGTGAATGTAATGTAACACACACGCATACAATGCGCACCACCCCACGATGTTTTTCAGAAACCTATCCTACATTTCCACTGCATGTTCCCTGACCTCCCCATGCTGACCACCCCGTGGTGATTTTCTCCATCCTAAATTGCCACTCACTGCCTATCCTAATTCAGACCCTCCTATTCACACCACCCCGTGATGTTTTTCTCCCTCCTACTAGTGAATGTATTGTAACACACACCCATACAATGCGCACCACCCCGCGATGTTTTTCAGAAACCTATCCTACATTGCCACTGCATGTTCCCTGACCTCCCCATGCTGACCACCCCGCGGTGCTTTTCTCCATCCTACATTGCCACTCACTGCCTATCCTAATTCAGACCCTCCGATTCACACCACCCCGTGATGTTTTTCTCACTCCTACTAGTGAATGAAATGTAACACACACCCATACAATGTGCATCACCCCGTGATGTTTTTCTCACTCCTACTAGTGAATGTAATGTAACACACACCCATACAATGCGCACCACCCCGTGATGTTTTTCTCACTCCTAGTGGTGAATCTAATGTAAAACACACGCATACAATGCGCACCACCCCGCGATGTTTTTCAGAAACCTATCCTACATTGCCCCCGCATGTTCCCTGACCTCCCCATGCTGACCACCCCGCGGTACTTTTCTCCGTCCTACATTGCCACTCACTGCCTATCCTAATTCAGACCCGCCGATTCACACCACCCCGTGATGTTTTTCTCACTCCTACTAGTTAATGAAATGTAACACACACCCATACAATGCGCACCACCCCGTGATATTTTTCTCACTCCTACTAGTGAATGTAATGTAACACACACGCATACAATGCGCACCACCCCACGATGTTTTTCCGAAACCTATCCTACATTTCCACTGCATGTTCCCTGACCTCCCCATGCTGACCACCCCGTGGTGATTTTCTCCATCCTACATTGCCACTCACTGCCTATCCTAATTCAGACCCTCCGATTCAAACCACCCCGTGATGTTTTTCTCCCTCCTACTAGTGAATGTATTGTAACACACACCCATACAATGCGCACCACCCCGCGATGTTTTTCAGAAACCTATCCTACATTGCCACTGCATGTTCCCTGACCTCCCCATGCTGACCACCCCGCGGTGCTTTTCTACATCCTACTTTGCCACTCACTGCCTATCCTAATTCAGACCCTCCGATTCACACCACCCCGTGATGTTTTTCTCACTCCTACTAGTGAATGAAATGTAACACCCCCATACAATGTGCATCACCCCGTGATGTTTTTCTCACTCCTACTAGTGAATGTAATGTAACACACACCCATACAATGCGCACCACCCCGTGATATTTTTCTCACTCCTACTAGTGAATGTAATGTAACACACACCCATACAATGTGCACCTCCCCGCGATGTTTTTCAGAAACGTAACCTACATTGCCACTGCATGTTCCCTGACCACCTCCATGCTGACCACCCCGCGGTACTTTTCTCCATCCTACATTGCCACTCACTGCCTATCCTAATTCAGACCCTCCGATTCACACCACCCCGTGTTTTTCTCACTCCTACTAGTGAATGTAATGTAACACACATCCATACAATGCGCACCACCCCGTGATGTTTTTCTCACTCCTACTAGTGAATGTAATGTAACACACACCCATACAATGCGCACCACCCCGCAATGTTTTTCAGAAACCTATCCTAACTTGCCACTGCATGTTCCCTGACCTCCCCATGCTGACCACCCCGTGGTGATTTTCTCCATCCTAAATTGCCACTCACTGCCTATCCTAATTCAGACCCTCCGATTCACACCACCCCGTGATGTTTTTCTCACTCCTACTAGTGAATGTAATGTAACACACACCCATACAATGCGCACCACCCCGTGATGTTTTTCTCACTCCTACTAGTGAATGTAATGTAACACCCACCCATACAATGCGCACCACCCCGTGATGTTTTTCTCACTCCTACTAGTGAATGTAATGTAACTCAAACCCATACAATGCGCACCACCCCGCGATGTTTTTCAGAAACCTATCCTATATTGCCACTGCATGTTCCCTGACCTCCCCATGCTGACCACCCCGTGGTGCTTTTCTACATCCTACTTTGCCACTCACTGCCTATCCTAATTCAGACCCTCCGATTCACACCACCCCGTGATTGTTTTCTCACTCCTACTAGTGAATGTAATGTAACACACACCCGTACAATGCGCACCACCCCGTGATGTTTTTCTCACTCCTACTAGTGAATGTAATGTAACACACACCCATACAATGCGCACCACCCCGCAATGTTTTTCAGAAACCTATCCTAACTTGCCACTGCATGTTCCCTGACCTCCCGAAGCTGACCACCCCGCAGTGCTTTTCTCCATCCTACATTGCCACTCACTGCCTATCCTAATTCAGACCCTCCGATTCACACCACCCCGTGATGTTTTTCTCACTCCTACTAGTGAATGAAATGTAACACACACCCATACAATGTGCATCACCACGTGATGTTTTTCTCACTCCTACTAGTGAATGTAATGTAACACACACCCATACAATGCGCACCACCCCGTGATGTTTTTCTCACTCCTACTAGTGAATCTAATGTAAAACACACCCATACAATGCGCACCACCCCGCGATGTTTTTCAGAAAACTATCCTACATTGCCCCCGCATGTTCCCTGACCTCCCCATGCTGACCACCCCGCGGTACTTTTCTCCGTCCTACATTGCCACTCACTGCCTATCCTAATTCAGACCCGCCGATTCACACCACCCCGTGATGTTTTTCTCACTCCTACTAGTGAATGAAATGTAACACACACCCATACAATGCGCACCACCCCGCGATATTTTTCAGAAACATATCCTACATTGCCACTGCATGTTCCCTGACCTCCCCATGCTGACCACCCCGCGGTGCTTTTCTCCATCCTACATTGCCACTCACTGCCTATCCTAATTCAGACCCTCCGATTCACACCACCCCGTGATGTTTTTCTCACTCCTACTATTGAATGTAATGTAACACACACCCATACAATGCGCACCACCCCGTGATGTTTTTCTCACTCCTACTAGTGAATGTAATGTAACACACACGCATACAATGCGTACCACCCCACGATGTTTTTCAGAAACCTATCCTACATTGCCACTGCATGTTCCCTGACCTCCCCATGCTGACCACCCCGCGGTGCTTTTCTCCATCCTACATTGCCACTCACTGCCTATCCTAATTCAGACCCTCCGATTCAAACCACCCCGTGATGTTTTTCTCCCTCCTACTAGTGAATGTATTGTAACACACACCCATACAATGCGCACCACCCCGCGATGTTTTTCAGAAACCTATCCTACATTGCCACTGCATGTTCCCTGACCTCCCCATGCTGACCACCCCGCGATGCTTTTCTCCATCCTACATTGCCACTCACTGCCTATCCTAATTCAGACCCTCCGATTCACACCACCCCGTGATGTTTTTCTCACTCCTACTAGTGAATGAAATGTAACACACACCATTAAATGTGCATCACCCCGTGATGTTTTTCTCACTCCTACTAGTGAATGTAATGTAACACACACCCATACAATGCGCACCACCCCGTGATGTTTTTCTCACTCCTACTAGTGAATGAAATGTAACACACACCCATACAATGCGCACCACCCCGCGATATTTTTCAGAAACCTATCCTACATTGCCACTGCATGTTCCCTGACCTCCCCATGCTGACCACCCCGCGGTGCTTTTCTCCATCCTACATTGCCACTCACTGCCTATCCTAATTCAGACCCGCCGATTCACACCACCCCGTGATGTTTTTCTCACTCCTACTAGTTAATGTAATGTAACACACACCCATACAATGCGCACCACCCCGTGATGTTTTTCTCACTCCTACTAGTGAATGTAATGTAACACACACCCATACAATGCGCACCACCCCGCAATGTTTTTCAGAAACATATCCTACATGGCCACTGCATGTTCCCTGACCTCCCCATGCTGACCACACCGCGGTGCTTTTCACCATCCTACATTGCCACTCACTGCCTATCCTAATTCAGACACTCCGATTCACACCACCGCGTGATGTTTTTCTCCTACTAGTGAATGTAATGTAACACACACCCATACAATGCGCACCACCCAGTGATGTTTTTCTCACTCCTACTAGTGAATGTAATGTAACTCAAACTCATAAAATTCGCACGACCCCGCGATGTTTTTCAGAAACCTATCCTATATTGCCACTGCATGTTCCCTGACCTCCCCATGCTGACCACACCGCGGTTCTTTTCTACATCCTACATTGCCACTCACTGCCTATCCTAATTCAGACCCTCCGATTCACACCACCCCGTGATGGTTTTCTCACTCCTACTAGTGAATGTAATGTAACACACACCCATACAATGCGCACCACCCCGTGATGTTTTTCTCACTCCTACTAGTGAATGTAATGTAACACACACCCATACAATGCGCACCACCCCACGATGTTTTTCAGAAACCTATCCTATATTTCCACTGCATGTTCCCTGACCTCCCCATGCTGACCACCCCGTTGTGATTTTCTCCATCCTACATTGCCACTCACTGCCTATCCTAATTCAGACCCTCCGATTCTCACCACCCCGTGATGTTTTTCTCCCTCCTACTAGTGAATGTATTGTAACACACACCCATACAATGCGCACCACCCCGCGATGTTTTTCAGAAACCTATCCTACATTGCCACTGCATGTTCCCTGACCTGCCCATGCTGACCACCCCTCGGTGCTTTTCTCCATCCTACATTGCCACTCACTGCCTATCCTAATTCAGACCCTCCGATTCACACCACCCCGTGATGTTTTTCTCACTCCTACTAGTGAATGAAATGTAACACACACCCATACAATGTGCATCACCCCGTGATGTTTTTCTCACTCCTACTAGTGAATGTAATGTAACACACACCCGTACAATGCGCACCACCCCGTGATGTTTTTCTCACTCCTACTAGTGAATGAAATGTAACACACACCCATACAATGCGCACCACCCCGCGATATTTTTCAGAAACCTATCCCACATTGCCACTGCATGTTCCCTGACCTCCCAATGCTGACCACCCCGCGGTGCTTTTCTCCATCCTACATTGCCACTCACTGCCTATCCTAATTCAGACCCGCCGATTCACACCACCCCGTGATGTTTTTCTCACTCCTACTAGTGAATGAAATGTAACACACACCCATACAATGTGCATCACCCCGTGATGTTTTTCTCACTCCTACTAGTTAATGTAATGTAACACACACCCATACAATGCGCACCACCCCGTGATGTTTTTCTCACTCCTACTAGTGAATGTAATGTAACACACACCCATACAATGCGCACCACACCGCAATGTTTTTCAGAAACCTATCCTACATGGCCACTGCATGTTCCCTGACCTCCCCATGCTGACCACCCTGTGGTGCTTTTCACCATCCTACATTGCCACTCACAGCCTATCCTAATTCAGACACTCCGATTCACACCACCGCGTGATGTTTTTCTCCTACTAGTGAATGTAATGTAACACACACCCATACAATGCGCATCACCCCGTGATGTTTTTCTCACTCCTACTAGTGAATGTAATGTAACACACACCCATACAATGTGCACCTCCCCGCGATGTTTTTCAGAAACCTAACCTACATTGCCACTGCATGTTCCCTGACCACCTCCATGCTGAACACCCCGCTGTGCTTTTCTCCATCCTTCATTGCCACTCACTGCCTATCCTAATTCAGACCCTCCGATTCACACCACCCCGTGTTTTTCTCACTCCTAATAGTGAATGTAATATAACACACATCCATACAATGCGCACCACCCAGTGATGTTTTTCTCACTCCTACTAGTGAATGTAATGTAACTCATAATCATACAATGCGCACCACCCCGCGATGTTTTTCAGAAACCTATCCTATATTGCCACTGCATGTTCCCTGACCTCCCCATGCTGACCACCCCGCGGTGCTTTTCTACATCCTACATTGCCACTCACTGCCTATCCTAATTCAGACCCTCCGATTCACACCACCCGTGATGGTTTTCTCACTCCTACTAGTGAATGTAATGTAACACACACCCATACAATGCGCACCACCCCGTGATGTTTTTCTCACTCCTACTAGTGAATGTAATGTAACACACACCCATACAATGTGCACCATCCCGCGATGTTTTTCAGAAACCTTTCCTACATTGCCACTGCATGTTCCCTGACCACCTCCATGCTGACAACCCCGCGGTGCTTTTCTCCATCCTACATTACCACTCACTGCCTATCCTAATTCAGATCCTCCGATTCACACCACCCAGTGTTTTTCTCACTCCTACTAGTGAATGTAATGTAACACACATCCATACAATGCGCACCACCCCGTGATGTTTTTGTCACTCCTACTAGTGAATGTAATGTAACACACACCCATACAATGTGCAACACCCCGCAATGTTTTTCAGAAACCTATCCTAACTTGCCACTGGATGTTCCCTGACCTCCCGAAGCTGACCACCCCGCAGTGCTTTTCTCCATCCTACATTGCCACTCACTGCCTATCCTAATTCAGACCCTCCGATTCACACCACCCCGTGTTGTTTTTCTCACTCCTACTAGTGAATGTAATGTAACACACACGCATACAATGCGCACCACCCCACGATGTTTTTCAGAAACCTATCCTATATTTCCAGTGCATGTTCCCTGACCTCCCCATGCTGACCACCCCGTGGTGATTTTCTCCATCCTACATTGCCACTCACTGCCTATCCTAATTAAGACCCTCCGATTCACACCACCCCGTGATGTTTTTCTCCCTCCTACTAGTGAATGTATTGTAACACACACCCATACAATGCGCACCACCCCGCGATGTTTTTCAGAAAACTATCCTACATTGCCACTGCATGTTCCCTGACCTCCCCATGCTGACCACCCCTTGGTGCTTTTCTCCATCCTACAATGCCACTCACTGCCTAGCCTAATTCAGACCCTCCGATTCACACCACCCCGTGATGTTTTTCTCACTCCTACTAGTGAATGAAATGTAACACACACCCATACAATGTGCATCACCCCGTGATGTTTTTCTCACTCCTACTAGTGAATGTAATGTAACACACACCCATACAATGCGCACCACCCCGTGATGTTTTTCTCACTCCTACTAGTGAATGAAATGTAACACACACCCATACAATGCGCACCACCCCGCGATATTTTTCAGAAACCTATCCCACATTGCCACTGCATGTTCCCTGACCTCCCCATGCTGACCACCCCGCGGTTCTTTTCTCCATCCTACATTGCCACTCACTGCCTATCCTAATTCAGACCTGCCGATTTACACCACCCCGTGATGTTTTTCTCACTCCTACTAGTGAATGAAATGTAACACACCCATACAATGCGCACCACCCCGCGATGTTTTTCAGAAACCTATCCTACATTGCCACTGCATGTTCCCTGACCTCCCCATGATGACCACCCCGCGGTGCTTTTCTCCATCCTACATTCCCACTCACTGCCTATCCTAATTCAGACCCGCCGATTCACACCACCCCGTGATGTTTTTCTCACTCCTACTAGTTAATGTAATGTAACACAGAGCCATACAATGCGCACCACCCCGTGATGTTTTTCTCACTCCTACTAGTGAATGTAATGTAACACACACCCATACAATGCGCACCACCCCGCGATGTTTTTCACAAACCTATCATACATGGCCACTGCATGTTCCCTGACCTCCCCATGCTGACCATCCCGCGGTGCTTTTCACCATCCTACATTGCCACTCACTGCCTATCCTAATTCAGACACTCCGATTCACACCACCGCGTGATGTTTTTCTCCTACTAGTGAAGGTAATGTAACACACACCCATACAATGCGCACCACCCCGTGATGTTTTTCTCACTCCTACTAGTGAATGTAACGTAGCACACACATAGAATGCGCACCACCCCGCGATGTTTTCAGAAACCTCTCCTACATTGCCACTGCATGTTCCATGACCTCCCCATGCTGACCACCCCGTGGTGCTTTTCTCCAACCTACATTGCCACTCACTGCCTATCCTAATTCAGACCCTCCGATTCACACCACCCCGTGATGTTTTTCTCACTCCTACTAGTGAATGTAATGTAACACACACCATTACAATGCGCACCACCCCGTGATGTTTTTCTCACTCCTACTAGTGAATGTAATGTAACACACACACATACAATGCGCACCACCCCGCGATTTTTTTCAGAAACCTATCCTACATTGCCACTGCATGTTCCCTGACCACCTCCATGCTTACCACCCCGCGTTGCTTCTCTCCATCCTTCATTGCCACTCACTGCCTATCCTAATTCAGACCCTCCGATTCACACCACCCCTTGATGTTTTTCTCACTCCTGCTAGTGAATGTAATGTAACTCACACCCATACAATGCACACCTCCCCATGATGTTTTTCTCATTCCTACTAGTGAATGTAATGTAACACACACCCATGCAAGGCGCACCACCCCGCGATGTTTTTCAGAAACCTATCCTAACTTGCCACTGCATGTTCCCTGACCTCCCGAAGCTGACCACTCCGCGGTGCTTTTCTCCATCCTACATTCCCACTCACTGCTTCTCCTAATTCAGACCCTCCGATTCACACCACACCGTAATGTTTTTCTCACTCCTACTAGTGAATGTAATGTAACACACACCCTTACAATGCGCACCACCCCGTGATGTTTTTCTCACTCCTACTAGTGAATGTAATGTAACACACACCCATACAATGTGCACCACCCCGCGATGTTTTTCAGAAACCTATCCTACATTGCCACTGCATGTTCCCTGACCTCCCCATGCTGACCACCCCACGGTGCTTTTCTCCATCCTACATTGCCACTCACTGCCTATCCTAATTCAGACCCTCCGATTCACACCACCCCGTGATATTTTTCTCACTCCTACTAGTGAATGAAATGTAACACACACCCATACAATGTGCATCCCCCCGTGATGTTTTTCTCACTCCTACTAGTGAATGTAATGTAACACACACCCATACAATGCGCACCACCCTGTGATGTTTTTCTCACTCCTACTAGTGAATGAAATGTAACACACACCCATACAATGCGCACCACCCCGCGATGATTTTCAGAAACCTATCCTACATTGCCACTGCATGTTCCCTGACCTCCCCATGCTGACCACCCCGCGGTACTTTTCTCCATCCTACATTGCCACTCACTGCCTATCCTAATTCAGACACTCCGATTCCCACCACCCCGTGATGTTTTTCTCACTCCTACTAGTGAATGTAATGTAACACATTCCCATACAATGCGCACCACCCCGTGATGTTTTTCTCACTCCTACTAGTGAATGTAATGTAACTCAAACCCATACAATGCGCACCACCCCGCGATGTTTTTCAGAAACCTATCCTATATTGCCACTGCATGTTCCCTGACCTCCCCATGCTGACCACCCCGTGGTGCTTTTCTACATCCGACATTGCCACTCACTGCCTATCCTAATTCAGACCCGCCGATTCACACCACCCCGTGATGTTTTTCTCACTCCTACTAGTGAATAAAATGTAACACACACCCATACAATGTGCATCCCCCCGTGATGTTTTTCTCACTCCTACTAGTGAATGTAATGTAACACACACCCATACAATGCGCACCACCCCGTGATGTTTTTCTCACTCCTACTAGTGAATGAAATGTAACACACACCCATACAATGCGCACCACCCCGCGATGATTTTCAGAAAACTATCCTACATTGCCACTGCATGTTCCCTGACCTCCCCATGCTGACCACCCCGCGGTACTTTTCTCCATCCTACATTGCCACTCACTGCCTATCCTAATTCAGACACTCCGATTCACACCACCCCGTGATGTTTTTCTCACTCCTACTAGTGAATGTAATGTAACACATTCCCATACAATGCGCACCACCCCGTGATGTTTTTCTCACTCCTACTAGTGAATGTAATGTAACTCAAACCCATACAATGCGCACCACCCCACGATGTTTTTCAGAAACCTATCCTATATTGCCACTGCATGTTCCCTGACCTCCCCATGCTGACCACCCCGTGGTGCTTTTCTACATCCTACATTGCCACTCACTACCTATCCTAATTCAGACCCTCCGATTCACACCACCCCGTGAGGTTTTCTCACTCCTACTAGTGAATGTAACATAACACACACCCATAGAATGCGCACCACCCCGCGATGTTTTCAGAAACCTCTCCTACATTGCCACTGCATGTTCCATGACCTCCCCATGCTGACCACCCCGTGGTGATTTTCTCCAACCTACATTGCCACTCACTGCCTATCCTAATTCAGAACCTCCGATTCACACCACCCCGTGATGTTTTTCTCACTCCTACTAGTGAATGTAATGTAACACACACCCATACAATGCGCACCACCCCGTGATGTTTTTCTCACTCCTACTAGTGAATGTAATGTAACACACACCCATACAATGCGCACCACCCCGCAATTTTTTTCAGAAACCTATCCTACATTGCCACTGCATGTTCCCTGACCACCTCCATGCTGACCACCCCGCGGTGCTTTTTTCCATCCTTCATTGCCACTCACTGCCTATCCTAATTCAGACCCTCCGATTCACACCACCCCTTGATGTTTTTCTCACTCCTACTAGTGAATGTAATGTAACTCACACCCATAGAATGCGCACCACCCCGTGTTGTTTTTCTCACTCCTACTAGTGAATGTAATGTAACACACACCCATACAAGGCGCACCACCCCGCGATGTTTTTCAGAAACCTATCCTAACTTGCCACTGCATGTTCCCTGACCTCCCGAAGCTGACCACGCCGCGGTGCTTTTCTCCATCCTACATTCCCACTCACTGCCTCTCCTAATTCAGACCCTCCGATTCACACCACACCGTAATGTTTTTCTCACTCCTACTAGTGAATGTAATGTAACACACACCCATACAATGCGCACAACCCCGTGATGTTTTTCTCACTCCTACTAGTGAATGTAATGTAACACACACCCATACAATGTGCACCACCCCGCGATGTTTTTCAGAAACCTATCCTACATTGCCACTGCATGTTCCCTGACCTCCCCATGCTGACCACCCACGGTGCTTTTCTCCATCCTACATTGCCACTCACTGCCTATCCTAATTCAGACCCTCCGATTCACACCACCCCGTGATGTTTTTCTCCCTCCTACTAGTGAATGTATTGTAACACAAACCCGTACAATGCTCACCACCCCGCGATGTTTTTCAGAAACCTAACCTACATTGCCACTGCATGTTCCCTGACCTCCCCATGCTGACCACACGCGGTGCTTTTCTCCATCCTACATTGCCACTCATTGCCTATCCTAATTCAGACCCTCCGATTCACACCACCCCATGATGTTTTTCTCACTTCGACTAGTGAATGTAATGTAACACACACCCATACAATGCGCAGAACCCCGTGATGTTTTTCTCACTAATACAAGTGAATGTAATGTTACACACACCCATACAATGCGCACCAACCCGCGATTTTTTTCAGAAACCTATCCTACATTGCCACTGCATGTTCCCTGACCTCCCCATGCTGACCACCCCACGGTGCTTTTCTCCAACCTACATTGCCACTCACTGCCTAACCTAATTCAGACCCTACGATTCACACCACCCCGTGAAGTTTTTCTCACTCCTACTAGTGAATGTAATGTAACACACACCCATACAATGCGCACCACCCCGTGATGATTTTCTCACTCCTACTAGTGAATGTAATGTAACACACACCCATACAATGCGCACCACCCCGTGATGTTTTTCTCGCTCCTACTAGTGAATGTAATGTAACACACACCCATACAATGCGCACCACCCTGCGATGTTTTTTAGAAACCTATCCTACATTGCCACTGCATGTTCCCTGACCTGCCCATGCTGACCACCCCGCGTTGCTTTTCTCCATCCTACATTGCCACTCACTGCCTATCCTAATTCAGACCCTCCGATTCACACGACCCCATGATGTTTTCTCACTCCTACTATTGAATGTAACGTAACACACACCCATAGAATGCGCACCACCCCGCGATGTTTTTCAGAAACCTATCCTACATTGCCACTGCCTGTTCCATGACCTCCCCATGATGACCACCCCGCGGTTCTTTTCTCCAACCTACATTACCACTCACTGCCTATCCTAATTCAGACCCTCCGATTCACACCACCCCGTGATGTTTTTCTCACTCTTACTAATGAATGTAATGTAACACACACCCATACAATGCGCACCACCCCGTGATGTTTTTCAGAAAACTATCCTACATTGCCACTGCATGTTCCCTGACCACCTCCATGTTGACCACTGCGCGGTGCTTTTCTCCATCCTACATTGCCACTCACTGCCTATCCTAATTCAGACCCTCCGATTCACACCACCCCGTGATGTTTTTCTCACTCCTACTAGTGAATGTAATGTAACACACACCCATACAATGCGCACCACCCCGTGATGTTTTTCTCACTCCTACTAGTGAATGTAATGTAACACACACCCATACAATGCGCACCACCCCGCGATGTTTTTCAGAAACCTATCCTACATTGCCACTGCATGTTCACTGACCTCCATAAGCTGACCAACACGCGGTGCTTTTCTCCATCCTAGATTGCCACTCACTGCCTCTCCTAATTCAGACCCTCCGATTCACACCACACCGTAATATTTTTCTCACTCCTACTAGTGAATGTAATGTAACACACACCCATACAATGCGCACCACCCCGTGATGTTTTTCTCACTCCTACTAGTGAATGTAATGTAACACACACCCATACAATGCGCACCACCCCGCGATGTTTTTCAGAAACCTATCCCACATTGCCACTGCATGTTCCCTGAACTCCCCATGCTGACCACCCCGCGGTGCTTTTCTCCATTCTACATTGCCACTCACTGCCTATCCTAATTCAGACCCTCCGATTCACACCACCCCGTGATGTTTTTCTCACTCCTACTAGTGAATGTAATGTAACACACACCCATACAATGCGCACCACCCCGCAATGTTTTTCAGAAACCTATCCCACATTGCCACTGCATGTTCCCTGAACTCCCCATGCTGACCACCCCGCGGTGCTTTTCTCCATTCTACATTGCCACTCACTGCCTATCCTAATTCATACCCTCCGATTCAAACCACCCCGTGATGTTTTTCTCCCTCCTACTAGTGAATGTATTGTAACACACACCCATACAATGCGCACCACCCCGCGATGTTTTTCAGAAACCTATCCTACATTGCCACTGCATGTTCCCTGACCTCCCCATGCTGACCACCCCGCGGTGCTTTTCTCTATCCTACATTGCCACTCACTGCCTATCCTAATTCAGACCCTCCAATTCACACCACCCCGTGATGTTTTTCTCACTCCTACTAGTGAATGAAATGTAACACACACCCATACAATGTGCATCACCCCGTGATGTTTTTCTCACTCCTACTAGTGAATGTAATGTAACACACACCCATACAATGCGCACCACCCCGTGATGTTTTTCTCACTCCTACTAGTGAATCTAATGTAAAACACACCCATACAATGCGCACCACCCCGCGATGTTTTTCAGAAACCTATCCTACATTGCCCCCGCATGTTCCCTGACCTCCCCATGCTGACCACCCCGCGGTGCTTTTCTCCATCCTACATTGCCACTCACTGCCTATCCTAATTCAGACCCGCCGATTCACACCACCCCGTGATGTTTTTCTCACTCCTACTAGTGAATGAAATGTAACACACACCCATACAATGCGCACCACCCCGCGATGTTTTTCAGAAAGCTATCCTATATTTCCACTGCATGTTCCCTGACCTCCCCATGCTGACAACCCCGTTGTGATTTTCTCCATCCTACATTGCCACTCACTGCCTATCATAATTCAGACCCTCCGATTCTCACCACCCCGTGATGTTTTTCTCCCTCCTACTAGTGAATGTATTGTAACACACACCCATAAAATGCGCACGACCCCGCGATGTTTTTCAGAAACCTATCCTACATTGCCACTGCATGTTCCCTGACCTGCCCATGCTGACCACCCCTCGGTGCTTTTCTCCATTCTACATTGCCACTCACTGCCTATCCTAATTCAGACCCTCCGATTCACACCACCCCGTGATGTTTTTATCACTCCTACTAGTGAATGAAATGTAACACACACCCATAAAATGTGCATCACCCCGTGATGTTTTTCTCACTCCTACTAGTGAATGTAATGTAACACACACCCGTACAATGCGCACCACCCCGTGATGTTTTTCTCACTCCTACTAGTGAATGAAATGTAACACACACCCATACAATGCGCACCACCCCGCGATATTTTTCAGAAACCTATCCCACATTGCCACTGCATGTTCCCTGACCTCCCAATGCTGACCACCCCGCGGTGCTTTTCTCCACCTACATTGCCACTCACTGCCTATCCTAATTCAGACCCGCCGATTCACACCACCCCGTGATGTTTTTCTCACTCCTACTAGTTAATGTAATGTAACACACACCCATACAATGCGAACCAGCCTGTGATGTTTTTCTCACTCCTACTAGTGAATGTAATGTAACACACACCCATACAATGCGCACCACCCCGCAATGTTTTTCAGAAACCTATCCTACATGGCCACTGCATGTTCCCTGACCTCCCCATGCTGACCACCCCGTGGTGCTTTTCACCATCCTACATTGCCACTCACAGCCTATCCTAATTCAGACACTCCGATTCACACCACCGCGTGATGTTTTTCTCCTACTAGTGAATGTAATGTAACACACACCCATACAATGCGCATCACCCCGTGATGTTTTTCTCACTCCTACTAGTGAATGTAATGTAACACACACCCATACAATGTGCACCTCCCCGCGATGTTTTTCAGAAACCTAACCTACATTGCCACTGCATGTTCCCTGACCACCTCTATGCTGAACACCCCGCTGTGCTTTTCTCCATCCTTCATTGCCACTCACTGCCTATCCTAATTCAGACCCTCCGATTCACACCACCCCGTGTTTTTCTCACTCCTATTAGTGAATGTAATATAACACACATCCATACAATGCGCACCACCCCGTGATGTTTTTCTCACTCCTACTAGTGAATGTAATGTAACACACACCCATACAATGCGCACCACCCCGCGATTTTTTTCAGAAACCTATCCTACATTGCCACTGCATGTTCCCTGACCACCTCCATGCCGACCACCCCGCGGTGATTTTCTCCATCCTTCATTGCCACTCACGGCCTATCCTAATTCAGACCCTCCGATTCAAACCACCCCGTGATGTTTTTCTCCCTCCTACTAGTGAATGTATTGTAACACACACCCATACAATGCGCACCACCCCGCGATGTTTTTCAGAAACCTATCCTACATTGCCACTGCATGTTCCCTGACCTCCCCATGCTGACCACCCCGCGGTGCTTTTCTCCATCCTACATTGCCACTCACTGCCTATCCTAATTCAGACCCTCCGATTCACACCACCCCGTGATGTTTTTCTCACTCCTACTAGTGAATGAAATGTAACACACACCCATACAATGTGCATCACCCCGTGATGTTTTTCTCACTCCTACTAGTGAATGTAATGTAACACACACGCATACAATGCGCACCACCCCGTGATGTTTTTCTCACTCCTACTAGTGAATCTAATGTAAAACACACCCATACAATGCGCACCACCCCGCGATGTTTTTCAGAAACCTATCCTACATTGCCCCCGCATGTTCCCTGACCTCCCCATGCTGACCACCCCGCGGTGCTTTTCTCCATCCTACATTGCCACTCACTGCCTATCCTAATTCAGACCCGCCGATTCACACCACCCCGTGATGTTTTTCTCACTCCTACTAGTGAATGAAATGTAACACACACCCATACAATGTGCATCACCCCGTGATGTTTTTCTCACTCCTACTAGTGAATGTAATGTAACACACACCCATACAATGCGCACCTCCCCGTGATGTTTTTCTCACTCCTACTAGTGAATCTAATGTAAAACACACCCATACAATGCGCACCACCCCGCGATGTTTTTCAGAAACCTATCCTACATTGCCCCCGCATGTTCCCTGACCTCCCCATGCTGACCACCCCGCGGTGCTTTTCTCCATCCTACATTGCCACTCACTGCCTATCCTAATTCAGACCCGCCGATTCACACCACCCCGTGATGTTTTTCTCACTCCTACTAGTGAATGAAATGTAACACACACCCATACAATGCGCACCACCCCGCGATGTTTTTCAGAAACCTATCCTACATTGCCACTGCATGTTCCCTGACCTCCCCATGCTGACCACCCCGCGGTGCTTTTCTCCATCCTACATTGCCACTCACTGCCTATCCTAATTCAGACCTTCCGATTCACACCACCCCGTGATGTTTTTCTCACTCCTACTAGTGAATGAAATGTAACACACACCCATACAATGTGCATCACCCCGTGATGTTTTTCTCACTCCTACTAGTGAATGTAATGTAACACACACCCATACAATGCGCACCACCCCGTGATGTTTTTCTCACTCCTACTAGTGAATCTAATGTAAAACACACCCATACAATGCGCACCACCCCGCGATGTTTTTCAGAAACCTATCCTACATTGCCCCCGCATGTTCCCTGACCTCCCCATGCTGACCACCCCGCGGTGCTTTTCTCCATCCTACATTGCCACTCACTGCCTATCCTAATTCAGACCCGCCGATTCACACCACCCCGTGATGTTTTTCTCACTCCTACTACTGAATGAAATGTAACACACACCCATACAATGTGCATCACCCCGTGATGTTTTTCTCACTCCTACTAGTGAATGTAATGTAACACACACCCATGCAATGCGCACCACCCCGTGATGTTTTTCTCACTCCTACTAGTGAATGAAATGTAACACACACCCATACAATGCGCACCACCACGCGATGTTTTTCAGAAACCTATCCTACATTGCCACTGCATGTTCCCTGACCTCCCCATGCTGACCACCCCGCGGTGCTTTTCTCCATCCTACATTGCCACTTACTGCCTATCCTAATTCAGACCCGCCGATTCACACCACCCTGTGATGTTTTTCTCACTCCTACAAGTTAATGTAATGTAACACACTCCCATACAATGCGCACCACCCCGTGATGTTTTTCTCACTCCTAGTAGTGAATGTAATGTAACACACACCCATACAATGCGCACCACCCCGCGATGATTTTCAGAAACCTATCCTACATTGCCACTGCATGTTCCCTGACCTCCCCATGCTGACCATACCGCAGAACTTTTCTCCATCCTGCATTGCCACTCACTGCCTATCCTAATTCAGACACTCCGATTCACACCACCCCGTGATGTTTTTCTCACTCCTACTAGTGAATGTAATGTAACACATTCCCATACAATGCGCACCACCCCGTGATGTTTTTCTCACTCCTACTAGTGAATGTAATGTAACTCAAACCCATACAATGCGCACCACCCCGCGATGTTTTTCAGAAACCTATCCTATATTGCCAGTGCATGTTCCCTGACCTCCCCATGCTGACCACCCCGTGGTGCTTTTCTACATCCTACATTGCCACTCACTGCCTATCCTAATTCAGACCCTCCGATTCACACCACCCCGTGAGGTTTTCTCACTCCTACTAGGGAATGTAACATAACACACACCCATAGAATGCGCACCACCCCGCGATGTTTTCAGAAACCTCTCCTACAATGCCACTGCATGTTCCATGACCTCCCCATGCTGACCACCCCGTGGTGCTTTTCTCCAACCTACATTGCCACTCACTGCCTATCCTAATTCAGACCCTCCGATTCACACCACCCCGTGATGTTTTTCTCACTCCTACTAGTGAATGTAATGTAACACACACCCATACAATGCGCACCACCCCGTGATGTTTTTCTCACTCCTACTAGTGAATGTAATGTAACACACACCCATACAATGCGCACCACCCCGTGATGTTTTTCAGAAACCTATCCTACATTGCCACTGCATGTTCCCTGACCTCCCCATGCTGACCACCCCGCGGTGTTTTCTCCATCCTACATTGCCACTCACTGCCTATCCTAATTCAGACCCTCCGATTCACACCACCCCTTGATGTTTTTCTCACTCCTACTAGTGAATGTAATGTAACTCACACCCATAGAATGCGCACCACCCCGTGTTGTTTTTCTCACTCCTACTAGTGAATGAAATGTAACACACACCCATACAATGCGCACCACCCCGCGATGTTTTTCAGAAAGCTATCCTATATTTCCACTGCATGTTCCCTGACCTCCCCATGCTGACAACCCCGTTGTGATTTTCTCCATCCTACATTGCCACTCACTGCCTATCATAATTCAGACCCTCCGATTCTCACCACCCCGTGATGTTTTTCTCCCTCCTACTAGTGAATGTATTGTAACACACACCCATAAAATGCGCACGACCCCGCGATGTTTTTCAGAAACCTATCCTACATTGCCACTGCATGTTCCCTGACCTGCCCATGCTGACCACCCCTCGGTGCTTTTCTCCATTCTACATTGCCACTCACTGCCTATCCTAATTCAGACCCTCCGATTCACACCACCCCGTGATGTTTTTATCACTCCTACTAGTGAATGAAATGTAACACACACCCATAAAATGTGCATCACCCCGTGATGTTTTTCTCACTCCTACTAGTGAATGTAATGTAACACACACCCGTACAATGCGCACCACCCCGTGATGTTTTTCTCACTCCTACTAGTGAATGAAATGTAACACACACCCATACAATGCGCACCACCCCGCGATATTTTTCAGAAACCTATCCCACATTGCCACTGCATGTTCCCTGACCTCCCAATGCTGACCACCCCGCGGTGCTTTTCTCCACCTACATTGCCACTCACTGCCTATCCTAATTCAGACCCGCCGATTCACACCACCCCGTGATGTTTTTCTCACTCCTACTAGTTAATGTAATGTAACACACACCCATACAATGCGAACCAGCCTGTGATGTTTTTCTCACTCCTACTAGTGAATGTAATGTAACACACACCCATACAATGCGCACCACCCCGCAATGTTTTTCAGAAACCTATCCTACATGGCCACTGCATGTTCCCTGACCTCCCCATGCTGACCACCCCGTGGTGCTTTTCACCATCCTACATTGCCACTCACAGCCTATCCTAATTCAGACACTCCGATTCACACCACCGCGTGATGTTTTTCTCCTACTAGTGAATGTAATGTAACACACACCCATACAATGCGCATCACCCCGTGATGTTTTTCTCACTCCTACTAGTGAATGTAATGTAACACACACCCATACAATGTGCACCTCCCCGCGATGTTTTTCAGAAACCTAACCTACATTGCCACTGCATGTTCCCTGACCACCTCCATGCTGAACACCCCGCTGTGCTTTTCTCCATCCTTCATTGCCACTCACTGCCTATCCTAATTCAGACCCTCCGATTCACACCACCCCGTGTTTTTCTCACTCCTATTAGTGAATGTAATATAACACACATCCATACAATGCGCACCACCCCGTGATGTTTTTCTCACTCCTACTAGTGAATGTAATGTAACACACACCCATACAATGCGCACCACCCCGCGATTTTTTTCAGAAACCTATCCTACATTGCCACTGCATGTTCCCTGACCACCTCCATGCCGACCACCCCGCGGTGATTTTCTCCATCCTTCATTGCCACTCACGGCCTATCCTAATTCAGACCCTCCGATTCAAACCACCCCGTGATGTTTTTCTCCCTCCTACTAGTGAATGTATTGTAACACACACCCATACAATGCGCACCACCCCGCGATGTTTTTCAGAAACCTATCCTACATTGCCACTGCATGTTCCCTGACCTCCCCATGCTGACCACCCCGCGGTGCTTTTCTCCATCCTACATTGCCACTCACTGCCTATCCTAATTCAGACCCTCCGATTCACACCACCCCGTGATGTTTTTCTCACTCCTACTAGTGAATGAAATGTAACACACACCCATACAATGTGCATCACCCCGTGATGTTTTTCTCACTCCTACTAGTGAATGTAATGTAACACACACGCATACAATGCGCACCACCCCGTGATGTTTTTCTCACTCCTACTAGTGAATCTAATGTAAAACACACCCATACAATGCGCACCACCCCGCGATGTTTTTCAGAAACCTATCCTACATTGCCCCCGCATGTTCCCTGACCTCCCCATGCTGACCACCCCGCGGTGCTTTTCTCCATCCTACATTGCCACTCACTGCCTATCCTAATTCAGACCCGCCGATTCACACCACCCCGTGATGTTTTTCTCACTCCTACTAGTGAATGAAATGTAACACACACCCATACAATGTGCATCACCCCGTGATGTTTTTCTCACTCCTACTAGTGAATGTAATGTAACACACACCCATACAATGCGCACCTCCCCGTGATGTTTTTCTCACTCCTACTAGTGAATCTAATGTAAAACACACCCATACAATGCGCACCACCCCGCGATGTTTTTCAGAAACCTATCCTACATTGCCCCCGCATGTTCCCTGACCTCCCCATGCTGACCACCCCGCGGTGCTTTTCTCCATCCTACATTGCCACTCACTGCCTATCCTAATTCAGACCCGCCGATTCACACCACCCCGTGATGTTTTTCTCACTCCTACTAGTGAATGAAATGTAACACACACCCATACAATGCGCACCACCCCGCGATGTTTTTCAGAAACCTATCCTACATTGCCACTGCATGTTCCCTGACCTCCCCATGCTGACCACCCCGCGGTGCTTTTCTCCATCCTACATTGCCACTCACTGCCTATCCTAATTCAGACCTTCCGATTCACACCACCCCGTGATGTTTTTCTCACTCCTACTAGTGAATGAAATGTAACACACACCCATACAATGTGCATCACCCCGTGATGTTTTTCTCACTCCTACTAGTGAATGTAATGTAACACACACCCATACAATGCGCACCACCCCGTGATGTTTTTCTCACTCCTACTCGTGAATCTAATGTAAAACACACCCATACAATGCGCACCACCCCGCGATGTTTTTCAGAAACCTATCCTACATTGCCCCCGCATGTTCCCTGACCTCCCCATGCTGACCACCCCGCGGTGCTTTTCTCCATCCTACATTGCCACTCACTGCCTATCCTAATTCAGACCCGCCGATTCACACCACCCCGTGATGTTTTTCTCACTCCTACTACTGAATGAAATGTAACACACACCCATACAATGTGCATCACCCCGTGATGTTTTTCTCACTCCTACTAGTGAATGTAATGTAACACACACCCATGCAATGCGCACCACCCCGTGATGTTTTTCTCACTCCTACTAGTGAATGAAATGTAACACACACCCATACAATGCGCACCACCACGCGATGTTTTTCAGAAACCTATCCTACATTGCCACTGCATGTTCCCTGACCTCCCCATGCTGACCACCCCGCGGTGCTTTTCTCCATCCTACATTGCCACTTACTGCCTATCCTAATTCAGACCCGCCGATTCACACCACCCTGTGATGTTTTTCTCACTCCTACAAGTTAATGTAATGTAACACACTCCCATACAATGCGCACCACCCCGTGATGTTTTTCTCACTCCTAGTACTGAATGTAATGTAACACACACCCATACAATGCGCACCACCCCGCGATGATTTTCAGAAACCTATCCTACATTGCCACTGCATGTTCCCTGACCTCCCCATGCTGACCATACCGCAGAACTTTTCTCCATCCTGCATTGCCACTCACTGCCTATCCTAATTCAGACACTCCGATTCACACCACCCCGTGATGTTTTTCTCACTCCTACTAGTGAATGTAATGTAACACATTCCCATACAATGCGCACCACCCCGTGATGTTTTTCTCACTCCTACTAGTGAATGTAATGTAACTCAAACCCATACAATGCGCACCACCCCGCGATGTTTTTCAGAAACCTATCCTATATTGCCAGTGCATGTTCCCTGACCTCCCCATGCTGACCACCCCGTGGTGCTTTTCTACATCCTACATTGCCACTCACTGCCTATCCTAATTCAGACCCTCCGATTCACACCACCCCGTGAGGTTTTCTCACTCCTACTAGTGAATGTAACATAACACACACCCATAGAATGCGCACCACCCCGCGATGTTTTCAGAAACCTCTCCTACAATGCCACTGCATGTTCCATGACCTCCCCATGCTGACCACCCCGTGGTGCTTTTCTCCAACCTACATTGCCACTCACTGCCTATCCTAATTCAGACCCTCCGATTCACACCACCCCGTGATGTTTTTCTCACTCCTACTAGTGAATGTAATGTAACACACACCCATACAATGCGCACCACCCCGTGATGTTTTTCTCACTCCTACTAGTGAATGTAATGTAACACACACCCATACAATGCGCACCACCCCGTGATGTTTTTCAGAAACCTATCCTACATTGCCACTGCATGTTCCCTGACCTCCCCATGCTGACCACCCCGCGGTGTTTTCTCCATCCTACATTGCCACTCACTGCCTATCCTAATTCAGACCCTCCGATTCACACCACCCCTTGATGTTTTTCTCACTCCTACTAGTGAATGTAATGTAACTCACACCCATAGAATGCGCACCACCCCGTGTTGTTTTTCTCACTCCTACTAGTGAATGTAATGTAACACATACCCATACAAGGCGCACCACCCCGCGATGTTTTTCAGAAACCTATCCCAACTTGCCACTGCATGTTCCCTGACCTCCCGAAGCTGACCACCCCGCGGTGCTTTTCTCCATCCTACATTCCCACTCACTGCCTCTCCTAATTCAGACCCTCCGATTCACACCACACCGTAATGTTTTTCTCACTCCTACTAGTGAATGTAATGTAACACACACCCATACAATGCGCACCACCCCGTGATGTTTTTCTCACCGCTACTAGTGAATGTAATGTAACACACACCCATACAATGTGCACCACCCCGCGATGTTTTTCAGAAACCTATCCTACATTGCCACTGCATGTTCCCTGACCTCCCCATGCTGACCACCCCACGGTGCTTTTCTCCATCCTACGTTGCCACTCACTGCCTATCCTAATTCAGACCCTCCGATTCACACCACCCCGTGATGTTTTTCTCCCTCCTACTAGTGAATGTATTGTAACACAAACCCATACAATGCGCACCACCCCGCGATGTTTTTCAGAAACCTATCCTACATTGCCACTGCATGTTCCCTGACCTCCCCATGCTGACCACACGCGGTGCTTTTCTCCATCCTACATTGCCACTCATTGCCTATCCTAATTCAGACCCTCCGATTCACACCACCCCATGATGTTTTTCTCACTCCAACTAGTGAATGTAATGTAACACACACCCATACAATGCGCAGCACCCAGTGATGTTTTTCTCACTAATACAAGTGAATGTAATATTACACACACCCATACAATGCGCACCAACCCGCGATTTTTTTCAGAAACCTATCCTACATTGCCACTGCATGTTCCCTGACCTCCCCATGCTGACCACCCCACGGTGCTTTTCTCCATCCTACATTGCCACTCACTGCCTAACCTAATTCAGACCCTACGATTCACACCACCCCGTGATGTTTTTCTCACTCCTACTAGTGAATGTAATGTAACACACACCCATACAATGCGCACCACCCCGTGATGATTTTCTCACTCCTACTAGTGAATGTAATGTAACACACACCCATACAATGTGCACCACCCCGTGATGTTTTTCTCACTCCTACTAGTGAATGTAATGTAACACACACCCATACAATGCGCACCACCCCGTGATGTTTTTCTCACTCCTACTAGTGAATGTAATGTAACACACACCCATACAATGCGCACCACCCTGCGATGTTTTTTAGAAACCTATCCTACATTGCCACTGCATCTTCCCTGACCTGCCCATGCTGACCACCCCGCGTTGCTTTTCTCCATCCTACATTGCCACTCACTGCCTATCCTGATTCAGACCCTCCGATTCACACGACCCCGTGATGTTTTCTCACTCCTACTATTGAATGTAACGTAACACAAACCCATAGAATGCGCACCACCCCGCGATGTTTTTCAGAAACCTATCCTACATTGCCACTGCCTGTTCCATGACCTCCCGATGATGACCACCCCGCGGTTCTTTTCTCCAACCTACATTGCCACTCACTGCCTATCCTAATTCAGACCCTCCGATTCACACCACACCGTGAGGTTTTTCTCACTCTTACTAATGAATGTAATGTAACACACACCCATACAATGCGCACCACCCCGTGATGTTTTTCAGAAAACTATCCTACATTGCCACTGCATGTTCCCTGACCACCTCCATGTTGACCACTGCGCGGTGCTTTTCTCCATCCTACATTGCCACTCACTGCCTATCCTAATTCAGACCCTCCGATTCACACCACCCCGTGATGTTTTTCTCACTCCTACTAGTGAATGTAATGTAACACACACCCATACAATGCGCACCACCCCGTGATGTTTTTCTCACTCCTACTAGTGAATGTAATGTAACACACACCCATACAATGCGCACCACACCGCGATGTTTTTCAGAAACCTATCCCACATTGCCACTGCATGTTCCCTGAACTCCCCATGCTGACCACCCCGCGGTGCTTTTCTCCATTCTACATTGCCACTCACTGCCTATCCTAATTCAGACCCTCCGATTCACACCACCCCGTGATGTTTTTCTCACTCCTACTAGTGAATGTAATGTAACACACACCCATACAATGCGCAGCACCCCGTGATGTTTTTCTCACTACTACAAGTGAATGTAATGTTACACACACCCATACAATGCGCACCACCCCGCGATTTTTTTCAGAAACCTATCATACATTGCCACTGCATGTTCCCTGACCTCCCGAAGCTGACCACTCCGCGGTGCTTTTCTCCATCCTACATTCCCACTCACTGCTTCTCCTAATTCAGACCCTCCGATTCACACCACACCGTAATGTTTTTCTCACTCCTACTAGTGAATGTAATGTAACACACACCCATACAATGCGCACCACCCCGTGATGTTTTTCTCACTCCTACTAGTGAATGTAATGTAACACACACCCATACAATGTGCACCACCCCGCGATGTTTTTCAGAAACCTATCCTACATTGCCACTGCATGTTCCCTGACCTCCCCATGCTGACCACCCCACGGTGCTTTTCTCCATCCTACATTGCCACTCACTGCCTATCCTAATTCAGACCCTCCGATTCACACCACCCCGTGATGTTTTTCTCACTCCTACTAGTGAATGAAATGTAACACACACCCATACAATGTGCATCCCCCCGTGATGTTTTTCTCACTCCTACTAGTGAATGTAATGTAACACACACCCATACAATGCGCACCACCCCGTGATGTTTTTCTCACTCCTACTAGTGAATGAAATGTAACACACACCCATACAATGCGCACCACCCCGCGATTTTTTTCAGAAACCTATCCTACATTGCCACTGCATGTTCCCTGACCACCTCCATGCTGACCACCCCGCGGTGCTTTTCTCCATCTTCATTGCCACTCACTGCCTATCCTAATTCAGACCCTCCGATTCACACCACCCCTTGATGTTTTTCTCACTCCTACTAGTGAATGTAATGTAACTCACACCCATAGAATGCGCACCACCCCGTGTTGTTTTTCTCACTCCTACTAGTGAATGTAATGTAACACAGACCCATACAAGGCGCACCACCCCGCGATGTTTTTCAGAAACCTATCCTAACTTGCCACTGCATGTTCCCTGACCTCCCGAAGCTGACCACCCCGCGGTGCTTTTCTCCATCCTACATTCCCACTCACTGCCTCTCCTAATTCAGACCCTCCGATTCACACCACACCGTAATGTTTTTCTCACTCCTACTAGTGAATGTAATGTAACACACACCCATACAATGCGCACCACCCCGTGATGTTTTTCTCACTCCTACTAGTGAATGTAATGTAACACACACCCATACAATGTGCACCACCCCGCGATGTTTTTCAGAAACCTATCCTACATTGCCACTGCATGTTCCCTGACCTCCCCATGCTGACCACCCCACAGTGCTTTTCTCCATCCTACATTGCCACTCACTGCCTATCCTAATTCAGACCCTCCGATTCACACCACCCCGTGATGTTTTTCTCCCTCCTACTAGTGAATGTATTGTAACACAAACCCATACAATGCGCACCACCCCGCGATGTTTTTCAGAAACCTATCCTACATTGCCACTGCATGTTCCCTGACCTCCCCATGCTGACCACAAGCGGTGCTTTTCTCCATCCTACATTGCCACTCATTGCCTATCCTAATTCAGACCCTCCGATTCACACCACCCCATGATGTTTTTCTCACTCCGACTAGTGAATGTAATGTAACACACACCCATACAATGCGCAGCACCCCGTGATGTTTTTCTCACTAATACAAGTGAATGTAATGTTACACACACCCATACAATGCGCACCAACCCGCGATTTTTTTCAGAAACCTATCCTACATTGCCACTGCATGTTCCCTGACCTCCCCATGCTGACCACCCCACGGTGCTTTTCTCCATCCTACATTGCCACTCACTGCCTAACCTAATTCAGACCCTACGATTCACACCACCCCGTGATGTTTTTCTCACTCCTACTAGTGAATGTAATGTAACACACACCCATACAATGCGCACCACCCCGTGATGATTTTCTCACTCCTACTAGTGAATGTAATGTAACACACACCCATACAATGCGCACCACCCCGTGATGTTTTTCTCACTCCTACTAGTGAATGTAATGTAACACACACCCATACAATGCGCACCACCCTGCGATGTTTTTTAGAAACCTATCCTACATTGCCACTGCATGTTCCCTGACCTGCCCATGCTGACCACCCTGCGTTGCTTTTCTCCATCCTACATTGCCAATCACTGCCTATCCTAATTCAGACCCTCCGATTCACACGACCCCGTGATGTTTTCTCACTCCTACTATTGAATGTAACGTAACACACACCCATAGAATGCGCACCACCCCGCGATGTTTTTCAGAAACCTATCCTACATTGCCACTGCCTGTTCCATGACCTCCCCATGATGACCACCCCGCGGTTCTTTTCTCCAACCTACATTGCCACTCACTGCCTATCCTAATTCAGACCCTCCGATTCACACCACCCCGTGATGTTTTTCTCACTCTTACTAATGAATGTAATGTAACACACACCCATACAATGCGGACCACCCCGTGATGTTTTTCAGAAAACTATCCTACATTGCCACTGCATGTTCCCTGACCACCTCCATGTTGACCACTGCGCGGTGCTTTTCTCCATCCTACATTGCCACTCACTGCCTATCCTAATTCAGACCCTCCGATTCACACCACCCCGTGATGTTTTTCTCACTCCTACTAGTGAATGTAATGTAACACACACCCATACAATGCGCACCACCCCGTGATGTTTTTCTCACTCCTACTAGTGAATGTAATGTAACACACACCCATACAATGCGCACCACCCCGCGATGTTTTTCAGAAACCTATCCTACATTGCCACTGCATGTTCACTGACCTCCATAAGCTGACCAACACGCGGTGCTTTTCTCCATCCTAGATTGCCACTCACTGCCTCTCCTAATTCAGACCCTCCGATTCACACCACACCGTAATATTTTTCTCACTCCTACTAGTGAATGTAATGTAACACACACCCATACAATGCGCACCACCCCGTGATGTTTTTCTCACTCCTACTAGTGAATGTAATGTAACACACACCCATACAATGCGCACCACCCCGCGATGTTTTTCAGAAACCTATCCCACATTGCCACTGCATGTTCCCTGAACTCCCCATGCTGACCACACCGCGGTGCTTTTCTCCATTCTACATTGCCACTCACTGCCTATCCTAATTCAGACCCTCCGATTCACACCACCCCGTGATGTTTTTCTCACTCCTACTAGTGAATGTAATGTAACACACACCCATACAATGCGCAGCACCCCGTGATGTTTTTCTCACTACTACAAGTGAATGTAATGTTACACACACCCATACAATGCGCACCACCCCGCGATTTTTTTCAGAAACCTATCATACATTGCCATTGCATGTTCCCTGACCTCCCCATGCTGACCATCCCACGGTGCTTTTCTCCATCCTACATTGCCACTCACTGCCTATCCTAACTCAGACCCTACGATTCACACCACCCCGTGATGTTTTTCTCACTCCTACTAGTGAATGTAATGTAACACACACCCATACAATGCGCACCACCCCGTGACGTTTTTCTCACTCCTACTAGTGAATGTAATGTAACACACACCCATACAATGCGCACCACCCCGTGATGTTTTTCTCAATCCTACTAGTGAATGTAATGTAACACACACCCATACAATGCGCACTACCCTGCGATGTTTTTCAGAAACCTGTCCTACATTGCCACTGCATGTTCCCTGACCTCCCCATGCTGACCACCCCGCGTTGCTTTTCTCCATCCTACATTGCCACTCACTGCCTATCCTAATTCAGACCCTCCGATTCACACGACCCCGTGATGTTTTCTCACTCCTACTAGTGAATGTAACGTAACACACACCCATAGAATGCGCACCACCCCGCGATGTTTTTCAGAAACCTATCCTACATTGCCACTGCATGTTCCATGACCTCCCCATGCTGACCACCCCGCGGTTCTTTTCTCCAACCTACATTGCCACTCACTGGCTATCCTAATTCAGACCCTCCGATTCACACCACCCCGTGATGTTTTTCTCACTCCTACTAGTGAATGTAATGTAACACACACCCATACAATGTGCACCACCCCGTGATGTTTTTCAGAAAACTATCCTACATTTCCACTGCATGTTCCCTGACCTCCACATGCTGACCACCGCGCGGTGCTTTTCTCCATCCTGCATTGCCAATCACTGCCTATCCTAATTCAGACCCTCCGATTGACACCACCCCGTGATGATTTTCTCACTCCTACTAGTGAATGTAATGTAACACACACCCATACAATGCGCACCAACCCGTGATGTTTTTCTCACTCCTACTAGTGAATGTAATGTAACACACACCCATGCAATGCGCACCACCCCTCGATATTTTTCAGAAACCTATCCTACATTGCCACTGGATGTTCCCTGACCTCCCCATGCTGACCACCCCGCGGTGCTTTTCTGAATCCTACATTGCCACTCAGTGCCTATCCTAATTCAGACCCTCTGATTCACACCACCCCGTGATGTTTTTCTCACTCCTACTAGTGAATGTAATGTAACACACACCCATACAATGCGCACCACCCCGTGATGTTTTTCTCACTCCTACTAGTGAATGTAATGTAACACACACCCATACAATGCACACCACCCCACGATGTTTTTCAGAAACCTATCCTGCATTGCCACTGCATGTTCCCTGACCTCCCCATGCTGACCACCCCGCAGTGCTTTTCTCCATTCTAGGTTGCGACTCACTGCCTCTCCTTATTCAGACCCTCCGATTCACACCACACCGTAATGTTTTTCTCACTCCTACTAGTGAATGTAATGTAACTCACACCCATACAATGCGCACCACCCCGTGATGTTTTTCTCATTCCTACTAGTGAATGTAATGTAACACACACCCATACAAGGCGCACCACCCCGCGGTGTTTTTCAGAAACCTATCCTAACTTGCCACTGCATGTTCCCTGACCTCCCGAAGCTGACCACCCCGCGGTGCTTTTCTCCATCCTACATTCCCACTCACTGCCTCTCCTAATTCAGACCCTCCAATTCACACCACACCGTAATGTTTTTCTCACTCCTACTAGTGAATGTAATGTAACACACACCCATACAATGCGCACCACCCCGTGATGTTTTTCTCACTCCTACTAGTGAATGTAATGTAACACACACCCATACAATGTGCACCACCCCGCGATGTTTTTCAGAAACCTATCCTACAATGCCACTGCATGTTCCCTGACCTCCCCATGCTGACCACCCCACGGTGCTTTTCTCCATCCTACATTGCCACTCACTGCCTATCCTAATTCAGACCCTCCGATTCACACCACCCCGTGATGTTTTTCTCACTCCTACTAGTGAATGAAATGTAACACCCACCCATACAATGTGCATCCCCCCGTGATGTTTTTCTCACTCCTACTAGGGAATGTAATGTAACACACACCCATACAATGCGCACCACCCCGTGATGTTTTTCTCACTCCTACTAGTGAATGAAATGTAACACACACCTATACAATGCGCACCACCCCGCGATGTTTTTCAGAAACCTATCCTACATTGCCACTGCATGTTCCCTGACCTCCCCATGCTGACCACCCCGCGGTGCTTTTCTCCATCCTACATTGCCACTCACTGCCTATCCTAATTCAGACCCGCCGATTCACACCACCCCGTGATGTTTTTCTCACTCCTACTAGTTAATGTAATGTAACACACTCCCATACAATGCGCACCACCCCGTGATGTTTTTCTCACTCCTAGTAGTGAATGTAATGTAACACACACCCATACAATGCGCACCACCACGCGATGATTTTCAGAAACCTATCCTACATTGCCACTGCATGTTCCCTGACCTGCCCATGCTGACCACCCCGCAGTACTTTTCTCCATCCTACATTGCCACTCACTGCCTATCCTAATTCAGACACTCCGATTCACACCACCCCGTGATGTTTTTCTCACTCCTACTAGTGAATGTAATGTAACACATTCCCATACAATGCGCACCACCCCGTGATGTTTTTCTCACTCCTACTAGTGAATGTAATGTAACTCAAACCCATACAATGCGCACCACCCCGCGATGTTTTTCAGAAACCTATCCTATATTGCCACTGCATGTTCCCTGACCTCCCCATGCTGACCACCCCGTGGTGCTTTTCTACATCCTACATTGCCACTCACTGCCTATCCTAATTCAGACCCTCCGATTCACACCACCCCGTGAGGTTTTCTCACTCCTACTAGTGAATGTAACATAACACACACAAATAGAATGCGCACCACCCCGCGATGTTTTCAGAAACCTCTCCTACATTGCCCCTGCATGTTCCATGACCTCCCCATGCTGACCACCCCGTGGTGCTTTTCTCCAACCTACATTGCCACTCACTGCCTATCCTAATTCAGACCCTCCGATTCACACCACCCCGTGATGTTTTTCTCACTCCTACTAGTGAATGTAATGTAACACACACCCATACAATGCGCACCACCCCGTGATGTTTTTCTCACTCCTACTAGTGAATGTAATGTAACACACACCCATACAATGCGCACCACCCCGCGATTTTTTTCAGAAACCTATCCTACATTGCCACTGCATGTTCCCTGACCACCTCCATGCCGACCACCCCGCGGTGATTTTCTCCATCCTTCATTGCCACTCACTGCCTATCCTAATTCAGACACTCCGATTCACACCACCCCTTGATGTTTTTCTCACTCCTACTAGTGAATGTAATGTAACTCACACCCATAGAATGCGCACCACCCCGTGTTGTTTTTCTCACTCCTACTAGTGAATGTAATGTAACACACACCCATACAAGGCGCACCACCCCGCGATGTTTTTCAGAAACCTATCCTAACTTGCCACTGCATGTTCCCTGACCTCCCGAAGCTGACCACCCCGCGGTGCTTTTCTCAATCCTACATTCCCACTCACTGCCTCTCCTAATTCAGACCCTCCGTTTCACACCACACCGTAATGTTTTTCTCACTCCTACTAGTGAATGTAATGTAACACACACCCATACAATGCGCACCACCCCGTGATGTTTTTCTCACTCCTACTAGTGAATGTAATGTAACACACACCCATACAATGTGCACCACCCCGCGATGTTTTTCAGAAACCTATCCTAAATTGCCACTGCATGTTCCCTGACCTCCCCATGCTGACCACCCCACGGTGCTTTTCTCCATCCTACATTGCCACTCACTGCCTATCCTAATTCAGACCCTCCGATTCACACCACCCCGTGATGTTTTTCTCCCTCCTACTAGTGAATGTATTGTAACACAAACCCATACAATGCGCACCACCCCGGGATGTTTTTCAGAAACCTATCCTACATTGCCAATGCATGTTCCCTGACCTCCCCATGCTGACCACACGTGGTGCATTTCTCCATCCTACATTGCCACTCATTGCCTATCCTAATTCAGACCCTCCGATTCACACCACCCCATTATGTTTTTCTCACTCCGACTAGTGAATGTAATGTAACACACACCCATACAATGCGCACCACCCCGTGATATTTTTCTCACTAATACAAGTGAATGTAATGTTACACACACCCATACAATGCGCACCAACCCGCGATTTTTTTCAGAAACCTATCCTACATTGCCACTGCATGTTCCCTGACCTCCCCATGCTGACCACCCCACGGTGCTTTTCTCCATCCTACATTGCCACTCACTGCCTAACCTAATTCAGACCCTACGATTCACACCACCCCGTGATGTTTTTCTCACTCCTACTAGTGAATGTAATGTAACACACACCCATACAATGCGCACCACCCCGTGATGATTTTCTCACTCCTACTAGTGAATGTAATGTAACACACACCCATACAATGCGCACCACCCCGTGATGTTTTTCTCACTCCTACTAGTGAATGTAATGTAACACACACCCATACAATGCGCACCACCCTGCGATGTTTTTTAGAAACCTATCCTACATTGCCACTGCATGTTCCCTGACCTGCCCATGCTAACCACCCCGCGTTGCTTTTCTCCATCCTACATTGCCACTCACTGCCTATCCTAATTCAGACCCTCCGATTCACACGACCCCGTGATGTTTTCTCACTCCTACTATTGAATGTAACGTAACACACACCCATAGAATGCGCACCACCCCGCGATGTTTTTCAGAAACCTATCCTACATTGCCACTGCCTGTTCCATGACCTCCCCATGCTGACCACCCCGCGGTTCTTTTCTCCAACCTACATTGCCACTCACTGCCTATCCTAATTCACACCCTCCGATTCACACCACCCCGTGATGGTTTTCTCACTCTTACTAATGAATGTAATGTAACACACACCCTTACAATGCGCACCACCCCGTGATGTTTTTCAGAAAACTATCCTACATTGCCACTGCATGTTCCCTGACCACCTCCATGTTGACCACTGCGCGGTGCTTTTCTCCATCCTACATTGCCACTCACTGCCTATCCTAATTCAGACCCTCCGATTCACACCACCCCGTGATGTTTTTCTCACTCCTACTAGTGAATGTAATGTAACACACACCCATACAATGCTCACCACCCCGCGATGTTTTTCAGAAACCTATCCTACATTGCCACTGCATGTTCACTGACCTCCATAAGCTGACCAACACGCGGTGCTTTTCTCCATCCTAGATTGCCACTCACTGCCTCTCCTAATTCAGACCCTCCGATTCACACCACACCGTAATATTTTTCTCACTCCTACTAGTGAATGTAATGTAACACACACCCATACAATGCGCACCACCCCGTGATGTTTTTCTCACTCCTACTAGTGAATGTAATGTAACACACACCCATACAATGCGCACCACCCCGCGATGTTTTTCAGAAACCTATCCCACATTGCCACTGCATGTTCCTTGAACTCCCCATGCTGACCACCCCGCGGTGCTTTTCTCCATTCTACATTGCCAGTCACTGCCTATCCTAATTTAGACCCTCCGATTCACACCACCCCGTGATGTTTTTCTCACTCCTACTAGTGAATGTAATGTAACACACACCCATACAATGCGCAGTACCCTGTGATGTTTTTCTCACTACTACAAGTGAATGTAATGTTACACACACCCATACAATGCGCACCACCCCGCGATTTTTTTCAGAAACCTATCATACATTGCCACTGCATGTTCCTTGACCTCCCCATGCTGACCACCCCACGGTGCTTTTCTCCATCCTACGTTGCCACTCACTGCCTATCCTAATTCAGACCCTACGATTCACACCACCCCGTGATGTTTTTCTCACTCCTACTAGTGAATGTAATGTAACACACACCCATACAATGCGCACCACCCCGTGATGTTTTTCTCACTCCTACTAGTGAATGTAATGTAACACACACCCATACAATGCGCACCACCCCGTGATGTTTTTCTCAATCCTACTAGTGAATGTAATGTAACACACACCCATACAATGCGCGCCACCCTGAGATGTTTTTCAGAAACCTGTCCTACATTGCCACTGCATGTTCCCTGACCTCCCCATGCTGACCACCCCGCGTTGCTTTTCTCCAACCTACATTGCCACTCACTGCCTATCCTAATTCAGACCCTCCGATTCACACCACCCCGTGATGTTTTTCTCACTCCTACTAGTGAATGTAATGTAACACACACCCATACAATGTGCACCACCCCGTGATGTTTTTCAGAAAACTATCCTACATTGCCACTGCATGTTCCCTGTCCTCCCCATGCTGACCACCGCGCGGTGCTTTTCTCCATCCTGCATTGCGAATCACTGCCTATCCTAATTCAGACCCTCCGATTGACACCACCCCGTGATGATTTTCTCACTCCTACTAGTGAATGTAATGTAACACACACCCATACAATGCGCACCACCCCGTGATGTTTTTCTCACTCCTACTAGTGAATGTAATGTAACACACACCCATGCAATGCGCACCACCCCTCGATGTTTTTCAGAAACCTATCCTACATTGCCACTGCATATTCCCTGACCTGCCCATGCTGACCACCCCGCGTTGCTTTTCTCCATCCTACATTGCCACTCACTGCCTATCCTAATTCAGACCCTCCGATTCACACCACCCCGTGATGTTTTTCTCACTCCTACTACTGAATGTAATGTAACACACACCCATACAATGCGCACCACCCCGTGATGTTTTTCTCACTCCTACTAGTGAATGTAAAGTAACACACACCCATACAATGCGCACCACCCCGCGATGTTTTTCAGAAACCTATCCTACATTGCCACTGCATGTTCCCTGACCTCCCCATGCTGACCACCCCGCGGTGCTTTTCTCTATCCTACATTGCCACTCACTGTCTATCCTAATTCAGACCCTCCGATTCACACCACCCCGTGATGTTTTTCTCACTGCTACTAGTGAATGTAATGTAACACACACCCATACAATGCGCACCACCCCGTGATGTTTTTCTCACTCCTACTAGTGAATGTAATGTAACACACACCCATACAATGTGCACCACAACGCGATGTTTTTCAGAAACCTATCCTACATTGCCACTGCATGTTCCCTGACCTCCCCATGCTGACCACCCCACGGTGCTTTTCTCCATCCTTCATTGCCACTCACTGCCTATCCTTATTCAGACCCTCCGATTAACACCACCCCGTGATGTTTTTCTCCCTCCTACTAGTGAATGTATTGTAACACAAACCCATACAATGCGCACCACCACGCGATGTTTTTCAGAAACCTATCCTACATTGCCACTGCATGTTCCCTGACCTCCCCATGCTGACCACACGCGGTGCTTTTCTCCATCCTACATTGCCACTCATTGCCTATCCTAATTCAGACCCTCCGATTCACACCACCCCATGATGTTTTTCTCACTCCTACTAGTGAATGTAATGTAACACACACCCATACAATGCGCACCACCCTGCAATGTTTTTCAGAAACCTATCCTACATTGCCACTGCATGTTCCCTGACCTCCCCATGCTGACAAACCCGCGGTGCTTTTCTCCATCCTAAATTTCCACTCACTGCCTATCCTAATTCAGACCCTCCGATTCACACCACCCCGTGATGTTTTTCTCACTCCTACTAGTGAATGAAATGTAACACACACCCATACAATGCGCACCACCCCGTGATGTTTTTCTCACTCCTACTAGTGAATGTAATGTAACACACACCCATACAATGCGCACCACCTCGTGGTGTTTTTCTCACTCCTACTAATGAATGTAATGTAAAACACACCCATACAATGCGCACCACCCCGTGATGTTTTTCAGAAACCTATCCTACATTGCCACTGCATGTTCCCTGACCTCCCCATGCTGACCACCCCGCGGTACTTTTCTCCATCCTATATTGCCACTCACTGCCTATCCTAATTCAGACCCTCCGATTCACACCACCCCGTGATGTTTTTCTCACTCCTACTAGTGAATGTAATGTAACACACACCCATACAATGCGCAGCACCCCGTGATGTTTTTCTCACTAATACAAGTGAATGTAATGTTACACACACCCATACAATGCGCACCACCCCGCGATTTTTTTCAGAAACCTATCCTACATTGCCACTGCATGTTCCCTGACCTCCCCATGCTGACCACCCCACGGTGCTTTTCTCCATCCTACATTGCCACTCACTGCCTATCCTAATTCAGACCCTACGATTCACACCACCCCGTGATGTTTTTCTCACTCCTACTAGTGAATGTAATGTAACACACACCCATACAATGCGCACCACCCCGTGATGTTTTTCTCACTCCTACTAGTGAATGTAATGTAACACACACCCATACAATGCGCACCACCCCGTGATGTTTTTCTCACTCCTACTAGTGAATGAAATGTAACACACACCCATACAATGCGCACCACCCCGTGATATTTTTCTCACTCCTACTAGTGAATGTAATGTAACACACACCCATACAATGCGCACCACCCCGTGATGTTTTTCTCACTCCTACTAGTGAATGAAAAGTAACACACACCCATACAATGCGCACCACCCCGCGATGTTTTTGAGAAACCTATCCTACATTGCCACTGCATGTTCCCTGACCTCCCCATGCTGACCACCCCGCGGTGCTTTTCTCTATCCTACATTGCCACTCACTGTCTATCCTAATTCAGACACTCCGATTCACACCACCCCGTGATTTTTTTCTCACTGCTACTAGTGAATGTAATGTAACACACACCCATACAATGCGCACCACCCCGTGATGTTTTTCTCACTCCTACTAGTGAATGTAATGTAACACACACCCATACAATGTGCACCACCCCGCGATGTTTTTCAGAAACCTATCCTACATTGCCACTGCATGTTCCCTGACCTCCCCATGCTGACCACCCCACGGTGCTTTTCTCCATCCTTCATTGCCACTCACTGCCTATCCTAATTCAGACCCTCCGATTCACACCACCCCGTGATGTTTTTCTCCCTCCTACTAGTGAATGTATTGTAACACAAACCCATACAATGCGCACCACCCCGCGATGTTTTTCAGAAACCTATCCTACATTGCCACTGCATGTTCCCTGACCTCCCCATGCTGACCACACGCGGTGCTTTTCTCCATCCTACATTGCCACTCATTGCCTATCCTAATTCAGACCCTCTGATTCACACCACCCCGTGATGTTTTTCTCACTCCTACTAGTGAATGTAATGTAACACACACCCATACAATGCGCACCACCCTGCAATGTTTTTCAGAAACCTATCCTACATTGCCACTGCATGTTCCCTGACCTCCCCATGCTGACCACCCCGCGGTGCTTTTCTCCATCCTAAATTTCCACTCACTGCCTATCCTAATTCAGACCCTCCGATTCACACCACCCCGTGATGTTTTTCTCACTCCTACTAGTGAATGAAATGTAACACACACCCATACAATGCGCACCACCCCGTGATGTTTTTCTCACTCCTACTAGTGAATGTAATGTAACACACACCCATACATTGCGCAGCACCCCGTGATGTTTTTCTCACTAATACAAGTGAATGTAATGTTACACACACCCATACAATGCGCACCACCCCGCGATTTTTTTCAGAAACCTATCCTACATTGCCACTGCATGTTCCCTGACCTCCCCATGCTGACCACCCCACGGTGCTTTTCTCCATCCTACATTGCCACTCACTGCCTATCCTAATTCAGACCCTACGATTCACACCACCCCGTGATGTTTTTCTCACTCCTACTAGTGAATGTAATGTAACACACACCCATACAATGCGCACCACCCCGTGATGTTTTTCTCACTCCTACTAGTGAATGTAATGTAACACACACCCATACAATGCGCACCACCCCGTGATGTTTTTCTCACTCCTACTAGTGAATGTAATGTAACACACACCCATACAATGCGCACCACCCTGCGATGTTTTTCAGAAACCTATCCTACATTGCCACTGCATGTTCCCTGACCTGCCCATGCTGACC
Organism: Cavia porcellus; assembly: GCF_034190915.1. Lineage (NCBI taxonomy): Eukaryota > Metazoa > Chordata > Mammalia > Rodentia > Caviidae > Cavia > Cavia porcellus. The sequence goes on from NW_026947491.1 coordinate 925,538, forward strand.
ACCCCGCGTTGCTTTTCTCCATCCTACATTGCCACTCATTGCCTATCCTAATTCAGACCCTCCGATTCACACGACCCCGTGATGTTTTCTCACTCCTACTAGTGAATGTAACGTAACACACACCCATAGAATGCGCACCACCCCGTGATGTTTTTCAGAAACCTATCCTACATTGCCACTGCATGTTCCCTGACCTGCCCATGCTGACCACCCCGCGTTGCTTTTCTCCATCCTACATTGCCACTCATTGCCTATCCTAATTCAGACCCTCCGATTCACACAACCCCGTGATGTTTTCTCACTCCTACTATTGAATGTAACGTAACACACACCCATAGAATGCGCACCACCCCGTGATGTTTTTCAGAAACCTATCCTGCATTGCCACTGCATGTTCCCTGACCTCCCCATGCTGACCACCCCGCGGTACTTTTCTCCATCCTATTTTGCCACTCACTGCCTATCCTAATTCAGACCCTCCGATTCACACCACCCCGTGATGTTTTTCTCACTCCGACTAGTGAATGTAATGTAACACACACCCATACAATGCGCAGCACCCCGTGATGTTTTTCTCACTAATACAAGTGAATGTAATGTAACACACACCCATACAATGCGCACCACCCCGTGATGTTTTTCTCACTCCTACTAGTGAACGTAATGTAACACACACCCATACAATGCGCACCACCCCGTGATGTTTTTCTCACTCCTACTAGTGAATGTAATGTAACACACACCCATACAATGCGCACCACCCCGTGATGTTTTTCTCACTCCTACTAGTGAATGTAAAGTAACACACACCCATACAATGCGCACCACCCCGCGATGTTTTTCAGAAACCTATCCTACATTGCCACTGCATGTTCCCTGACCTCCCCATGCTGACCACCCCGCGGTGCTTTTCTCTATCCTACATTGCCACTCACTGTCTATCCTAATTCAGACCCTCCGATTCACACCACCCCGTGATGTTTTTCTCACTGCTACTAGTGAATGTAATGTAACACACACCCATACAATGCGCACCACCCCGTGATGTTTTTCTCACTCCTACTAGTGAAGGTAATGTAACACACACCCATACAATGCGCACCACCCCGCGATGTTTTTCAGAAACCTATCCTACATTGCCACTGCATGTTCCCTGACCTCCCGAAGCTGACCACCCCGCGGTGCTTTTCTCCATCCTAGATTGCCACTCACTGCCTCTCCTAATTCAGACCCTCCGATTCACACCACACCGTAATATTTTTCTCACTCCTACTAGTGAATGTAATATAACACACACCCATACAATGCGCACCACCCCGTAATGTTTTTCTCACTCCTACTAGTGAATGTAATGTAACACACACCCATACAATGCGCACCACCCCGCGATGTTTTTCAGAAACCTATCCCACATTGCCACTGCATGTTCCCTGAACTCCCCATGCTGACCACCCCGCGGTGCTTTTCTCCATTCTACATTGCCACTCACTGCCTCTCCTAATTCAGACCCTCCGATTCACACCACCCCGTGATGTTTTTCTCACTCCTACTAGTGAATGTAATGTAACACACACCCATACAATGCGCAGCACCCCGTGATGTTTTTCTCACTACTACAAGTGAATGTAATGTTACACACACCCATACAATGCGCACCATCCCGCGATTTTTTTCAGAAACCTATCATACATTGCCACTGCATGTTCCCTGACCTCCCCATGCTGACCACCCCACGGTGCTTTTCTCCATCCTACATTACCACTCACTGCCTATCCTAATTCAGACCCTACGATTCACACCACCCCGTGATGTTTTTCTCACTCCTACTAGTGAATGTAATGTAACACACACCCATACAATGCGCACCACCCCGTGATGTTTTTCTCACTCCTACTAGTGAATGTAATGTAACACACACCCATACAATGCGCACCACCCCGTGATGTTTTTCTCAATCCTACTAGTGAATGTAATGTAACACACACCCATACAATGCGCACCACCCTGCGATGTTTTTCAGAAACCTATCCTACATTGCCACTGCATGTTCCATGACCTCCCCATGCTGACCACCCCTCGGTGCTTTTCTCCATCCTGCATTGCCACTCACTGCCTATCCTAATTCAGACCCTCCGATTCACACCACCCCGTGATGATTTTCTCACTCCTACTAGTGAATGTAATGTAACACACACCCATACAATGCGCATCACCCCGTGATGTTTTTCTCACTCCTACTAGTGAATGTAATGTAACACACACCCATGCAATGCGCACCACCCCTCGATGTTTTTCAGAAACCTATCCTACATTGCCACTGCATGTTCCCTAACCTCCCCATGCTGACCACCCCGCGGTGCTTTTCTCCATCCTACATTGCCACTCAGTACCTATCCTAATTCAGACCCTCCGATTCACACCACCCCGTGATGTTTTTCTCACTCCTACTAGTGAATGTAATGTAACACACACCCATACAATGCGCACCACCCCGTGATGTTTTTCTCACTCCTGCTAGTGAATGTAATGTAACACACACCCATACAATGCGCACCACCCCGCGATGTTTTTCAGAAACCTATCCTGCATTGCCACTGCATGTTCCCTGACCTCCCCATGCTGACCACCCCGCGGTGCTTTTCTCCATCCTAGGTTGCCACTCACTGCCCCTCCTAATTCAGACCCTCCGATTCACACCACACCGTAATGTTTTTCTCACTCCTACTAGTGAATGTAATGTAACACACACCCATACAATGCGCACCACCCCGTGATGTTTTTCTCACTCCTACTAGTGAATGTAAAGTAACACACACCCATACAATGCGCACCACCCCGCGATGTTTTTCAGAAACCTATCCTACATTGCCACTGCATGTTCCCTGACCTCCCCATGCTGACCACCCCGCGGTGCTTTTCTCTATCCTACATTGCCACTCACTGTCTATCCTAATTCAGACCCTCCGATTCACACCACCCCGCGATGTTTTTCTCACTGCTACTATTGAATGTAATGTAACACACACACATATAATGCGCACCACCCCGTGATGTTTTTGTCACTCCTACTAGTGAATGTAATGTAACACACACCCATAAAATGCGCACCACCCCGCGATGTTTTTCAGAAACCTATCCTACATTGCCACTGCATGTTCCCTGACCTCCCCATGCTGACCACCCCGCGGTGCTTTTCTCCATCCTACATTGCCACTCACTGCCTATCCTAATTCAGACACTGCGATTCACACCACCCCGTGAGGTTTTCTCACTCCTACTAGTGAATGTAACGTAACACACACCCATAGAATGCGCACCACCCCCAATGTTTTCAGAAACCTATCCTACATTGCCACTGCATGTTCCCTGACCTCCCCATGCTGACCACCCCACGGTGCTTTTCTCCATCCTACATTGCCACTCACTGCCTATCCTAATTCAGGCCCTACGATTCACACCACCCCGTGATGTTTTTCTCACTCCTACTAGTGAATGTAATGTAACACACACCCATACAATGCGCACCACCCCGTGATGTTTTTCTCACTCCTACTAGTGAATGTAATGTAACACACACCCATACAATGCGCACCACCCCATGATGTTTTTCTCAATCCTACTAGTGAATGTAATGTAACACACACCCATACAATGCGCACCACCCTGCGATGTTTTTCAGAAACCTATCCTACATTGCCACTGCATGTTCCCTGACCTCCCCATGCTGCCCACCCCGCGTTGCTTTTCTCCATCCTACATTGCCACTCACTGCCTATCCTAATTCAGACCCTCCGATTCACACGACCCCGTGATGTTTTCTCACTCCTACTAGTGAATGTAACGTAACACACACCCATAGAATGCGCACCACCCCGCGATGTTTTTCAGAAACCTATCCTACATTGCCACTGCATGTTCCCTGACCTCCCCATGCTGACCACCCCGCGGTGCTTTTCTCCATCCTAAGTTGCCACTCACTGCCCCTCCTAATTCAGACCCTCCGATTCACACCACACCGTAATGTTTTTCTCACTCCTACTAGTGAATGTAATGTAACACACACCCATACAATGCGCACCACCCCGTGATATTTTTCTCACTCCTACTAGTGAATGTAAAGTAACACACACCCATACAATGCGCACCACCCCGCGATGTTTTTCAGAAACCTATCCTACATTGCCACTGCATGTTCCCTGACCTCCCCATGCTGACCACCCCGCGGTGCTTTTCACCATCCTACATTGCCACTCACTGCCTATCCTAATTCAGACACTCCGATTCACACCACCGCGTGATGTTTTTCTTCTACGAGTGAATGTAATGTAACACTCACCCATACAATGCACACCACCCCGTGATGTTTTTCTCAATCCTACTAGTGAATGTAATGTAACAGACACCCATACAAATCGCACCACCCCGCGATGTTTTTCAGAAACCTATCCTACATTGCCACTGCATGTTCCCTGACCTCCATATGCTGACCACCCCGCGGTGCTTTTCTCCATCATACATTGCCACTCACTGCCTATCCTAATTCAGACCCTCCGATTCACACCACCGCGTGATGTTTTTCTCACTCCTAGTATTGAATGTAATGTAACACACACCCATACAATGCGCACCACCACGCGATATTTTTCAGAAACCTATCCTACATTGCCACTGCATGTTCCCTGACCTCCCCATGCTGACGACCCCGCGGTACTTTTCTCCATCCTACATTGCCACTCACTGCCTATCCTAATTCAGACACTCCGATTCACACCACCCCGTGATGTTTTTCTCACTCCTACTAGTGAATGTAATGTAACACACTCCTATACAATGCGCACCACCCCGTGATGTTTTTCTCCCTCTTACTAGTGAATGTAATGTAACTCAAACCCATACAATGCGCACCACCCCGCGATGTTTTTCAGAAACCTATCCTACATTGCCACTGCATGTTCCCTGACCACCTCCATGCTGACCACCCCACGGTGCTTTTCTCCATCCTTCATTGACACTCACTGCCTATCCTAATTCAGACCCTCTGATTCACACAACCCCTTGATGTTTTTCTCACTCCTACTAGTGAATGTAATGTAACTCACACCCATACAATGCGCACCACCCCGTGATGTTTTTCTCACTCCTACTAGTGAATGTAATTTAACACACACCCATACAAGGCGCACCACCCCGCGATGTTTTTCAGAAACCTATCCTAACTTGCCACTGCATGTTCCCTGACCTCCCGAAGCTGACCACCCCGCGGTGCTTTTCTCCATCCTACATTCCCACTCACTGCCTCTCCTAATTCAGACCCTCCGATTCACACCACACCGTAATGTTTTTCTCACTCCTACTAGTGAATGTAATGTAACACACACCCATACAATGCGCACCACCCCGTGATGTTTTTCTCACTCCTACTAGTGAATGTAATGTAACACACACCCATACAATGTGCACCACCCCGTGATGCTTTTCAGAAACCTATCCTACATTGCCATTGCATGTTCCCTGACCTCCCCATGCTGACCACCCCACGGTGCTTTTCTCCATCCTACATTGCCACTCACTGCCTATCCTAATTCAGACCCTCCGATTCACACCACCCCATGATGTTTTTCTCCCTCCTACTAGTGAATGTATTGTAACACAAACCCATACAATGCGCACCACCCCGCGATGCTTTTCAGAAACCTATCCTACATTGCCATTGCATGTTCCCTGACCTCCCCATGCTGACCACACGCGGTGCTTTTCTCCATCCTACATTGCCAGTCATTGCCTATCCTAATTCAGACCCTCCGATTCACACCACCCTGTGATGTTTTTCTCACTCCTACTAGTGAATGTAATGTAACACACACCCATACAATGCGCACCACACTGTAATGTTTTTCAGAAACCTATCCTACATTGCCACTGCATGTTCCCTGACCTCCCAATGCTGACCACCCCGCGGTGCTTTTCTAAATCCTAAATTTCCACTCACTGCCTATCCTAATTCAGACCCTTCGATTCACACCACCCCGTGATGTTTTTCTCACTCCTACTAGTGAATGAAATGTAACACACACCCACACAATGCGCACCACCCCGTGATGTTTTTCTCACTCCTACTAGTGAATGTAATGTAACACACACCCATACAATGCGCACCACCTCGTGATGTTTTTCTCACTCCTACTAGTGAATGTAATGTAACACACACCCATACAATGCGCACCACCCCGCGATGTTTTCCAGAAACCTATCCTACATTGCCACTGCATGTTCCCTGACCTCCCCATGCTGACCACCCCGCGGTACTTTTCTCCATCCTACATTGCCACTCACGGCCTATCCTAATTCAGACCCTCCGATTCACACCACCCCTTGATGTTTTTCTCCCTGCTACTAGTGAATGTATTGTAACACACACCCATACAATGCGCACCACCCCGCGATGTTTTTCAGAAACCTATCCTACATTACCACTGCATGTTCCCTGACCTCCCCATGCTGACCACCCCGCGGTGCTTTTCTCCATCCTACATTGCCACTCACTGCCTATCCTAATTCAGACCCTCCGATTCACACCACCCCGTGATGTTTTTCTCACTCCTACTAGTGAATGAAATGTAACACACACCCATACAATGTGCATCACCCCGTGATGTTTTTCTCACTCCTACTAGTGAATGAAATGTAACACACACCCATACAATGCGCACCACCTCGTGATGTTTTTCTCACTCCTACTAGTGAATGTAATGTAACACACACCCATACAATGCGCACCACCCCGCGATGTTTTTCTCACTCCTACTAGTGAATGTAATGTAACACACACCCATACAATGCGCACCACCCCGCGATGTTTTTATCACTCCTACTAGTGAATGTAATGTAACACACACCCATACAATGCGCACCACCCCGCGATGTTTTTCAGAAACCTATCCTACATTGCCACTGCATGTTCCCTGACCTCCCCATGCTGACCACCCCGCGGTACTTTTCTCCATCCTACATTGCCACTCACTGCCTAGCCTAATTCAGACCCTCCGATTCACACCACCCCGTGATGTTTTTCTCACTCCGACTAGTGAATGTAATGTAACACACACCCATACAATGCGCAGCACCCCGTGATGTTTTTCTCACTAATACAAGTGAATGTAATGTTACACACACCCATACAATGCGCACCACCCCGCGATTTTTTTCAGAAACCTATCCTACATTGCCACTGCATGTTCCCTGACCTCCCCATGCTGACCACCCCACGGTGCTTTTCGCCATCCTACATTGCCACTCACTGCCTATCCTAATTCAGACCCTACGATTCACACCACCCCGTGATGTTTTTCTCACTCCTACTAGTGAATGTAATGTAACACACACCCATACAATGCGCACCACCCCGTGATGTTTTTCTCACTCCTACTAGTGAATGTAATGTAACACACACGCATACAATGCGCACCACCCCACGATGTTTTTAAGAAACCTATCCTACATTTCCACTGCATGTTCCCTGACCTCCCCATGCTGACCACCCCGTGGTGATTTTCTCCATCCTACATTGCCACTCACTGCCTATCCTAATTCAGACCCTCCGATTCACACCACCCCGTGATGTTTTTCTCCCTGCTACTAGTGAATGTATTGTAACACACACCCATACAATGCACACCACCCCGCGATGTTTTTCAGAAACCTATCCTACATTGCCACTGCATGTTCCCTGACCTCCCCATGCTGACCACCCCGCGGTGCTTTTCTCCATCCTACATTGCCACTCACTGCCTATCCTAATTCAGACCCTCCGATTCACACTACCCCGTGATGTTTTTCTCACTCCTACTAGTGAATGAAATGTAACACACACCCATACAATGTGCATCACCCCGTGATGTTTTTCTCACTCCTACTAGTGAATGTAATGTAACACACACCCATACAATGCGCACCACCCCGCGATGTTTTTCAGAAACCTATCCTACATTGCCACTGCATGTTCCCTGACATCCCCATGCTGACCACCCCGTGGTGCTTTTCTCCATCCTACATTGCCACTCACTGCCTATCCTAATTCAGACCCGCCGATTCACACCACCCCGTGATGTTTTTCTCACTCCTACTAGTTAATGTAATGTAACACACTCCCATACAATGCGCACCACCCCGTGATGTTTTTCTCACTCCTAGTAGTGAATGTAATGTAACACACACCCATACAATGCGCACCACCACGCGATGTTTTTCAGAAACCTATCCTACATTGCCACTGCATGTTCCCTGACCTCCCCATGCTGACCACCCCGCGGTACTTTTCTCCATCCTACATTGCCACCCACTGCCTATCCTAATTCAGACACTCCGATTCACACAACCCCGTGATGTTTTTCTCACTCCTACTAGTGAATGTAATGTAACACACTCCCATACAATGCGCACCACCCCGTGATGTTTTTCACACTCCTACTAGTGAATGTAATGTAACACACACCCATACAATGCGCACAACCCCGTGATGTTTTTCTCACTCCTACTAGTGAATGTAATGTAACTCAAACCCATACAATGCGCACCACCCCGCGATGTTTTTCAGAAACCTATCGTATATTGCCACTGCATGTTCCCTGACCTCCCCATGCTGACCACCCCGTGGTGCTTTTCTACATCCTACATTGCCACTCACTGCCTATCCTAATTCAGACCCTCCGATTCACACCACCCCGTGAGGTTTTCTCACTCCTACTAGTGAATGTAACATAACACACACCCATAGAATGCGCACCACCCCGCGATGTTTTTCAGAAACCTCTCCTACATTGCCACTGCATGTTCCATGACCTCCCCAAGCTGACCACCCCGTGGTGCTTTTCTCCAACCTACATTGCTTCTCACTGCCTATCCTAATTCAGACCCTCCGATTCACACCACCCCGTGATGTTTTTCTCACTCCTACTAGTGAATGTAATGTAACACACACCCATACTATGCGCACCTCCCCGTGATGTTTTTCTCACTCCTACTAGTGAATGTAATGTAACACACACCCATACAATGCGCACCACCCCGCGATATTTTTCAGAAACCTATCCTACATTGCCACTGCATGTTCCCTGACCACCTCCATGCTGACCACCCCGCGGTGCTTTTCTCCATCCTTCATTGCCACACACTGCCTATCCTAATTCAGACCCTCCGATTCACACCACCCCTTGATGTTTTTCTCACTCCTACTAGTGAATGTAATGTAACTCACACCCATACAATGCGCACCACCCCGGGATGTTTTTCTCACTCCTACTAGTGAATGTAATGTAACACACACCCATACAAGGCGCACCACCCCGCGATGTTTTTCAGAAACCTATCCTAACTTGCCACTGCATGTTCCCTGACCTCCCGAAGCTGACCACCCCGCGGTGCTTTTCTCCATCCTACATTCCCACTCACTGCCTCTCCTAATTCAGACCCTCCGATTCACACCACACCGTAATGTTTTTCTCACTCCTACTAGTGAATGTAATGTAACACACACCCATACAATGCGCACCACCCCGTGATGTTTTTCTCACTCCTACTAGTGAATGTAATGTAACACACACCCATACAATGTGCACCACCCCGTGATGTTTTTCAGAAACCTATCCTACATTGCCACTGCATGTTCCCTGACCTCCCCTTGCTGACCACCCCACGGTGCTTTTCTCCACCCTACATTGCCACTCACTGCGTATCCTAATTCAGACCCACCGATTCAAACCACCCCGTGATGTTTTTCTCCCTCCTACTAGTGAATGTATTGTAACACAAACCCATACAATGCGCACCACCCTGCAATGTTTTTCAGAAACCTATCCTACATTGCCACTGCATGTTCCATGACCTCCCCATTCTGACCACCCCGCGGTGCTTTTCTCCATCCTAAATTTCCACTCACTGCAAATCCTAATTCAGACCCTCCGATTCACACCACCCCGTGATGTTTTTCTCACTCCTACTAGTGAATGAAATGTAACACACACCCATACAATGCGCACCACCCCGTGATGTTTTTCTCACTCCTACTTGTGAATGTTATGTAACACACACCCATACAATGCGCACCACCCCGTGATGTTTTTCTCACTCCTACTAGTGAATGTAATGTAACACACACCCATACAATGCGCACCACCCGCGATGTTTTTCAGAAACTTATCCTACATTGCCATTGCATGTTCCCTGATCTCCCCATGCTGACCACCCCGCGGTGCTTTTCTCCATCCTAAATTGCCACTCACTGCCTATCCTAATTCAGACACTCCGATTCACACCACCGGGTGATGTTTTTCTCACTCCGACTAGTGAATGTAATGTAACACACACACATACAATGCGCAGCACCCCGTGATGTTTTTCTCACTAATACAAGTGAATGTAATGTTACACACACCCATACAATGCGCACCACCCCGCGATTTTTTTCAGAAACCTATCCAACATTGCCACTGCATGTTCCCTGACTCCCCATGCTGACCACCCCACGGTGCTTTTCTCCATCCTACATTGCCACTCACTGCCTATCCTAATTCAGACCCTACGATTCACACCACCCCGTGATGTTTTTCTCACTCCTACTAGTGAATGTAATGTAACACACACCCATACAATGCGCACCACCGCGTGATGTTTTTCTCACTCCTACTAGTGAATGTAATGTAACACACACCCATACAATGCGTACCACCCCGTGATGTTTTTCTCAATCCTACTAGTGAATGTAATGTAACACACACCCATACAATGCGCACCACCCTGCGATGTTTTTCAGAAACCTATCCTACATTGCCACTGCATGTTCCATGACCTCCCCATGCTGACCACCCCGCGGTTCTTTTCTCCAACCTACATTGCCACTCACTGCCTATCCTAATTCAGACCCTCCGATTCACACCACCCCGTGATGTTTTTCTCACTCCTACTAGTGAATGTAATGTAACACACACCCATACAATGCGCAGCACCCCGTGATGTTTTTCAGAAAACTATCCTACATTGCCACTGCATGTTCCCTGACCTCCCCATGCTGACCACCCCGCGGTGCTTTTCTCCATCCTACATTGCCACTCACTGCCTATCCTAATTCAGACCCTCCGATTCACACCACCCGGTGATGTTTTTCTCACTCCTACTAGTGAATGTAATGTAACACACACCCATACAATGCGCACCACCTCGTGATATTTTTCTCACTCCTACTAGTGAATGTAATGTAACACACACCCATACAATGGGCACCACACCGCGATGTTTTTAGGAAACCTATCCTACATTGCCACTGCATGTTCCCTGACCACCTCCATGCTTACCACCCCGCGGTGCTTTTCTCGATCCTACATTGCCACTCACTGCCTATCCTAATTCTGACCCTCCGATTCACACCACCCCGTGATGTTTTTCTCACTCCTACTAGTGAATGTAATGTAACACACACCCATACAATGCGCACCACCCAGTGATATTTTTCTCACTCCTACTAGTGAATGTAATGTAACACACACCCATACAATGCGCACCACCCCGCGATGTTTTTCAGAAACCTATCCCACATTGCCACTGCATGTTCCCTGAACTCCCCATGCTGACCTCCCCGCGGTGCTTTTCTCCATTCTACATTGCCACTCACTGCCTATCCTAATTCAGACCCTCCGATTCACACCACCCCGTGATGTTTTTCTCACTCCTACAAGTGAATGTAATGTAACACACACCCATACAATGCGCAGCACCCCGTGATGTTTTTCTCACTCCTACTAGTGAATGTAATGTAACACACAACCAAACAATGCGCACCACCCCGTGATGTTTTTCTCACTCCTACTAGTGAATGTAATGTAACACACACCCATACAATGCGCACCACCCCGTGATGTTTTTCTCAATCCTACTAGTGAATGTAATGTAACACACACCCATACAATGCGCACCACCCTGCAATGTTTTTCAGAAACCTATCCTACATTGCCACTGCATGTTCCATGACCTCCCCATGCTGATCACCCCGCGGTGCTTTTCTCCATCCTAAATTTCCACTCACTGCCTATCCTAATTCAGACCCTCCCATTCACACCACCCCGTGATGTTTTTCTCACTCCTACTAGTGAATGAAATGTAACACACACCCATACAATGCGCACCACCCCGTGATGTTTTTCTCACTCCTACTAGTGAATGTAATGTAACACACACCCATACAATGCGCACCACCTCGTGATGTTTTTCTCACTCCTACTAGTGAATGTAATGTAACACACACTCATACAATGCGCACCACCCCGCGATGTTTTTCAGAAACCTATCCTACATTGCCACTGCATGTTCCCTGACCTCCCCATGCTGACCACCCCGCGGTACTTTTCTCGATCCTACATTGCCACTCACTGCCTATCCTAATTCAGACCCTCCGATTCACACCACCCCGTGATGTTTTTCTCACTCCGACTACTGAATGTAATGTAACACACACCCATACAATGCGCAGCACCCCGTGATGTTTTTGTTACTAATACAAGTGAATGTAATGTTACACACACCCATACAATGCGCACCACCCCGCGATTTTTTTCAGAAACCTATCCTACATTGCTACTGCATGTTCCCTCACCTCCCCATGCTGACCACCACACGGTGCTTTTCTCCATCCTACATTGCCACTCACTGCCTATCGTAATTCAGACCCTACGATTCACACCACCCCGTGATGTTTTTCTCACTCCTACTAGTGAATGTAATGTAACACACACCCATACAATGCGCACCACCCCGTGATGTTTTTCTCACTCCTACTAGTGAATGTAATGTAACACACACCCATACAATGCGCACCACCCCGTGATGATTTTCTCACTCCTACTAGTGAATGTAATGTAACACACACACATACAATGCGCACCACCCTGCGATGTTTTTCAGAAACCTATCCTACATTGCCACTGCATGTTCCATGACCTCCCCATGCTGACCACCCCGCGGTTCTTTTCTCCAACCTACATTGCCACTCACTGCCTATCCTAATTCAGACCCTCCGATTCACACCACCCCGTGATGTTTTTCTCACTCCTACTAGTGAATGTAATGTAACACACACCCATACAATGCGCACCACCCCGTGATGTTTTTCAGAAAACTATCCTACATTGCCACTGCATGTTCCCTGACCTCCACATGCTGACCACCCCGCAGTGCTTTTCTCCATCCTACATTGCCACTCACTGCCTATCCTAATTCAGACCCTCCGATTCACACCACCCCGTGATGTTTTGCTCACTCCTACTAGTGAATGTAATGTAACACACACCCATATACAATGCGCACCACCCCGTGATGTTTTTCAGAAAACTATCCTACATTGCCACTGCATGTTCCCTGACCTCCCCATGCTGACCACCCCGCGGAGCTTTTCTCCATCCTACATTGCCACTCACTGCCTATCCTAATTCAGACCCTCCGATTCACACCACCCCGTGATGTTTTTCTCACTCCTACTAGTGAATGTAATGTAACACACACCCAAACAATGCGCACCACCCCGTGATGTTTTTCTCACTCCTACTAGTGAATGTAATGTAACACACACCCATGCAATGCGCACCACCCCTCGATGTTTTTCAGAAACCTATCATACATTGCCACTGCATGTTCCCTGACCTCCCCATGCTGACCACCCCGCGGTGCTTTTCTCCATCCTACATTGCCACTCAGTGCCTATCCTAATTCAGACCCTCCGATTCACACCACCCCGTGATGTTTTTCTCACTCCTACTAGTGAATGTAATGTAACACACACCCATACAATGCGCACCACCCCGTGATGTTTTTCTCACTCCTACTAGTGAACGTAATGTAACACACACCCATACAATGCGCACCACCCCGCGATGTTTTTCAGAAACCTATCCTGCATTGCCACTGCATGTTCCCTGACCTCCCCATGCTGACCACCCCGCGGTGCTTTTCCCCATCCTACATTGCCACTCACTGCCTATCCTAATTCAGACCCTCCTATTCACACCAACCCGTGATGTTTTTCTCACTCCTACTAGTGAATGTAATGTAACACACACCCATACAATGCGCACCACCTCGTGATGTTTTTCTCACTCCTACTAGTGAATGTAATGTAACACACACCCATACAATGGGCACCACACCGCGATGTTTTTAGGAAACCTATCCTACATTGCCACTGCATGTTCCCTGACCACCTCCATGCTGACCACCCCGCGGTGCTTTTATCGATCCTACATTGCCACTCACTGCCTATCCTAACTCAGACCCTCCGATTCACACCACCGCGTGATGTTTTTCTCACTCCTACTAGTGAATGTAATGTAACACACACCCATACAATGCGCACCACCCCGTGATGTTTTTCTCATTCCTACTAGTGAATGTAATGTAACACACACCCATACAATGCGCACCACCCCGCGATGTTTTTCAGAAACCTATCCTACATTGCCACTGCATGTTCCCTGACCTCCCGAAGCTGACCACCCCGCGGTGCTTTTCTCCATCCTAGATTGCCACTCACTGCCTCTCCTAATTCAGACCCTCCGATTCACACCACCCCGTGATGTTTTTCTCACTCCTACTAGTGAATGTAATGTAACACACACCCATACAATGCGCACCACCCCGTGATGTTTTTCTCACTCCTACTAGTGAATGTAATGTAACATACACCCATACAATGCACACCACCCCGCGATGTTTTTCAGAAACCTATCCCACATTGCCACTGCATGTTCCCTGACCTCCCCATGCTGACCACCCCGCGGTGCTTTTCTCCATCCTACATTGCCACTCAGTGCCTATCCTAATTAAGACCCTCCGATTCACACCACCCCGTGATGTTTTTCTCACTCCTACTAGTGAATTTAATGTAACACACACCCAAACAATGCGCACCACCCCGTGATGTTTTTCTCACTCCTACTAGTGAATGTAATGTAACACACACCCATACAATGCGCACCACCCCGTGATGTTTTTCTCACTCCTACTAGTGAATGTAATGTAACACACACCCATACAATGTGCACCACCCCGCGATGTTTTTCAGAAACCTATCCTACATTGCCACTGCATGTTCCCTGACCTCCCCATGCTGACCACCCCACGGTGCTTTTCTCCATCCTACATTGCCACTCACTGCCTATCCTAATTCAGACCCTCCGATTCACACCACCCCGTGATGTTTTTCTCCCTCCTACTAGTGAATGTATTGTAACACAAACCCATAAAATGCGCACCACCCCGCGATGTTTTTCAGAAACTTATCCTACATTGCCACTGCATGTTCCCTGACCTCCCCATGCTGACCACACGTGGTGCTTTTCTCCATCCTACATTGCCAGTCATTGCCTATCCTAATTCAGACCCTCCGATTCACACCACCCTGTGATGTTTTTCTCACTCCTACTAGTGAATGTAATGTAACACACACCCATGCAATGCGCACCACCCTGCAATGTTTTTCAGAAACCTATCCTACATTGCCACTGCATGTTCCCTGACCTCCCAATGCTGACCACCCCGCGGTGCTTTTCTAAATCCTAAATTTCCACTCACTGCCTATCCTAATTCAGACCCTCCGATTCACACCACCCCGTGATGTTTTTCTCACTAGTACTAGTGAATGAAATGTAACACACACCCACACAATGCGCACCACCCCGTGATGTTTTTCTCACTCCTACTAGTGAATGTAATGTAACACACACCCATACAATGAGCACCACCTCGTGATGTTTTTCTCACTCCTACTAGTGAATGTAATGTAACACACACCCATACAATGCGCACCACCCCGCGATGTTTTTCAGAAACCTATCCTACATTGCCACTGCATGTTCCCTGACCTCCCCATGCTGACCACCCCGCGGTACTTTTCTCCATCCTACATTGCCACTCACTGCCTAGCCTAATTCAGACCCTCCGATTCACACCACCCCGTGATGGTTTTCTCACTCCGACTAGTGAATGTAATGTAACACACACCCATACAATGCACAGCACCCTGTGATGTTTTTCTCACTAATACAAGTGAATGTAATGTTACACACACCCATAAAATGCGCACCACCCCGCGATTTTTTTCAGAAACCTATCCTACATTGCCACTGCATGTTCCCTGACCTCCCCATGCTGACCACCCCACGGTGCTTTTCGCCATCCTACATTGCCACTCACTGTCTATCCTAATTCAGACCCTACGATTCACACCACCCCGTGATGTTTTTCTCACTCCTACTAGTGAATGTAATGTAACACACACCCATACAATGCGCACCACCCCGTGATGTTTTTCTCACTCCTACTAGTGAATGTAATGTAACACACACGCATACAATGCGCACCACCCCACGATGTTTTTCAGAAACCTATCCTACATTGCCACTGCATGTTCCCTGACCTCCCCATGCTGACCACCCCGTGGTGATTTTCTCCATCCTACATTGCCACTCACTGCCTATCCTAATTCCGACCCTCCGATTCACACCACCCCGTGATGTTTTTCTCCCTGCTACTAGTGAATGTATTGTAACACACACCCATACAATGCGCACCACCCCGCGATGTTTTTCAGAAACCTATCCTACATTACCACTGCATGTTCCCTGACCTCCCCATGCTGACCACCCCGCGGTGCTTTTCTCCATCCTACATTGCCACTCACTGCCTATCCTAATTCAGACCCTCCGATTCACACCACCCCGTGATGTTTTTCTCACTCCTACTAGTGAATGAAATGTAACACACACCCATACAATGTGCATCACCCCGTGATGTTTTTCTCACTCCTACTAGTGAATGTAATGTAACACACACCCATACAATGCGCACCACCCCGTGATGTTTTTCTCACTCCTACTAGTGAATGAAATGTAACACACACCCATACAATGCGCACCACCCCGCGATGTTTTTCAGAAACCTATCCTACATTGCCACTGCATGTTCCCTGACCTCCCCATGCTGACCACCCCGCGGTGCTTTTCTCCATCCTACATTGCCACTCACTGCCTATCCTAATTCAGACCAGCCGATTCACACCACCCCGTGATGTTTTTCTCACTCCTACTAGTTAATGTAATGTAACACACTCCCATACAATGCGCACCACCCCGTGATGTTTTTCTCACTCCTACTAGTGAATGTAATGTAACACACACCCATACAATGCGCACCAACCCGTGATGTTTTTCACACTCCTACTAGTGAATGTAATGTAACTCAAACCCATACAATGCGCACCACCCCGCGATGTTTTTCAGAAACCTATCCTATATTGCCACTGCATGTTAGCTGACCTCCCAATGCTGACCACCCCGTGGTGCTTTTCTACATCCTACATTGCCACTCACTGCCTATCCTAATTCAGACCCTCCGATTCACACCACCCCGTGAGGTTTTCTCACTCCTACTAGTGAATGTAACGTAACACACACCCATAGAATGCGCACCACCCCGCGATGTTTTCAGAAACCTCTCCTACATTGCCACTGCATGTTCCATGACCTCCCCATGCTGACCACCCCGTGGTGCTTTTCTCCAACCTACATTGCCTCTCACTGCCTATCCTAATTCAGACCCTCCGATTCACACCACCCCGTGATGTTTTTCTCACTCCTACTAGTGAATGTAATGTAACTCACACCCATACAATGCGCACCACCCCGGGATGTTTTTCTCACTCCTACTAGTGAATGTAATGTAACACACACCCATACAAGGCGCACCACCCCGCGATGTTTTTCAGAAACCTATCCTAACTTGCCACTTCATGTTCCCTGACCTCCCGAAGCTGACCACCCCGCGGTGCTTTTCTCCATCCTACATTCCCACTCACTGCCTCTCCTAATTCAGACCCTCCGATTCACACCACACCGTAATGTTTTTCTCACTCCTACTAGTGAATGCAATGTAACACACACCCATACAATGCGCACCACCCCTCGACGTTTTTCAGAAACCTATCCTGCATTGCCACTGCATGTTCCCTCACCTCCCCATGCTGACCACCCCGCGGTGCTTTTCTCCATCCTACATTGCCACTCACTGACTATCCTAATTCAGACCCTCCGATTCACACCACCCCGTAATGTTTTTCTCACTCCTACTAGTGAATGTAATGTAACACACACCCATACAATGCGCACCACCCCGTGATGTTTTTCTCACTCCTACTAGTGAATGTAATGTAACACACACCCATACAATGCGCACCACCCCGCGATTTTTTTCAGAAACCTATCCTACATTGCCACTGCGTGTTCCCTGACCACCTCCATGCTGACCACCCCGCGGTGCTTTTCTCCATCCTTCATTGACACTCACTGCCTATCCTAATTCATACCCTCCGATTCACACAACCCCTTGATGTTTTTCTCACTCCTACTAGTGAATGTAATGTAACTCACACCCATACAATGCGCACCACCCCGTGATGTTTTTCTCACTCCTACTAGTGAATGTAATGTAACACACACCCATACAAGGCGCACCACCCCGCGATGTTTTTCAGAAACCTATCCTAACTTGCCACTGCATGTTCCCTGACCTCCCGAAGCTGACCACCCCGCGGTGCTTTTCTCCATCCTACATTCCCACTCACTGCCTCTCCTAATTCAGACCCTCCGATTCACACCACACCGTAATGTTTTTCTCACTCCTACTGGTGAATGTAATGTAACACACACCCATACAATGCGCACCACCCCGTGATGTTTTTCTCACTCCTACTAGTGAATGTAATGTAACACACACTCATACAATGCGCACCACCCCGCGATGTTTTTCAGAAACCTATCCTACATTGCCACTGCATGTTCCCTGACCTCCCCATGCTGACCACCCCGCGGTACTTTTCTCGATCCTACATTGCCACTCACTGCCTATCCTAATTCAGACCCTCCGATTCACACCACCCCGTGATGTTTTTCTCACTCCGACTACTGAATGTAATGTAACACACACCCATACAATGCGCAGCACCCCGTGATGTTTTTGTTACTAATACAAGTGAATGTAATGTTACACACACCCATACAATGCGCACCACCCCGCGATTTTTTTCAGAAACCTATCCTACATTGCTACTGCATGTTCCCTGACCTCCCCATGCTGACCACCCCACGTTGCTTTTCTCCATCCTACATTGCCACTCACTGCCTATCGTAATTCAGACCCTACGATTCACACCACCCCGTGATGTTTTTCTCACTCCTACTAGTGAATGTAATGTAACACACACCCATACAATGCGCACCACCCCGTGATGTTTTTCTCACTCCTACTAGTGAATGTAATGTAACACACACCCATACAATGCGCACCACCCCGTGATGATTTTCTCACTCCTACTAGTGAATGTAATGTAACACACACCCATACAATGCGCACCACCCTGCGATGTTTTTCAGAAACCTATCCTACATTGCCACTGCATGTTCCATGACCTCCCCATGCTGACCACCCCGCGGTTCTTTTCTCCAACCTACATTGCCACTCACTGCCTATCCTAATTCAGACCCTCCGATTCACACCACCCCGTGATGTTTTTCTCACTCCTACTAGTGAATGTAATGTAACACACACCCATACAATGCGCACCACCCCGTGATGTTTTTCAGAAAACTATCCTACATTGCCACTGCATGTTCCCTGACCTCCACATGCTGACCACCCCGCAGTGCTTTTCTCCATCCTACATTGCCACTCACTGCCTATCCTAATTCAGACCCTCCGATTCACACCACCCCGTGATGTTTTGCTCACTCCTACTAGTGAATGTAATGTAACACACACCCATATACAATGCGCACCACCCCGTGATGTTTTTCAGAAAACTATCCTACATTGCCACTGCATGTTCCCTGACCTCCCCATGCTGACCACCCCGCGGAGCTTTTCTCCATCCTACATTGCCACTCACTGCCTATCCTAATTCAGACCCTCCGATTCACACCACCCCGTGATGTTTTTCTCACTCCTACTAGTGAATGTAATGTAACACACACCCAAACAATGCGCACCACCCCGTGATGTTTTTCTCACTCCTACTAGTGAATGTAATGTAACACACACCCATGCAATGCGCACCACCCCTCGATGTTTTTCAGAAACCTATCATACATTGCCACTGCATGTTCCCTGACCTCCCCATGCTGACCACCCCGCGGTGCTTTTCTCCATCCTACATTGCCACTCAGTGCCTATCCTAATTCAGACCCTCCGATTCACACCACCCCGTGATGTTTTTCTCACTCCTACTAGTGAATGTAATGTAACACACACCCATACAATGCGCACCACCCGTGATGTTTTTCTCACTCCTACTAGTGAACGTAATGTAACACACACCCATACAATGCGCACCACCCCGCGATGTTTTTCAGAAACCTATCCTGCATTGCCACTGCATGTTCCCTGACCTCCCCATGCTGACCACCCCGCGGTGCTTTTCCCCATCCTACATTGCCACTCACTGCCTATCCTAATTCAGACCCTCCTATTCACACCAACCCGTGATGTTTTTCTCACTCCTACTAGTGAATGTAATGTAACACACACCCATACAATGCGCACCACCTCGTGATGTTTTTCTCACTCCTACTAGTGAAGGTAATGTAACACACACCCATACAATGGGCACCACACCGCGATGTTTTTAGGAAACCTATCCTACATTGCCACTGCATGTTCCCTGACCTCCTCCATGCTGACCACCCCGCGGTGCTTTTATCGATCCTACATTGCCACTCACTGCCTATCCTAATTCAGACCCTCCGATTCACACCACCCCGTGATGTTTTTCTCACTCCTACTAGTGAATGTAATGTAACACACACCCATACAATGCGCACCACCCCGTGATGTTTTTCTCATTCCTACTAGTGAATGTAATGTAACACACACCCATACAATGCGCACCACCCCGCGATGTTTTTCAGAAACCTATCCTACATTGCCACTGCATGTTCCCTGACCTCCCGAAGCTGACCACCCCGCGGTGCTTTTCTCCATCCTAGATTGCCACTCACTGCCTCTCCTAATTCAGACCCTCCGATTCACACCACCCCGTGATGTTTTTCTCACTCCTACTAGTGAATGTAATGTAACACACACCCATACAATGCGCACCACCCCGTGATGTTTTTCTCACTCCTACTAGTGAATGTAATGTAACATACACCCATACAATGCACACCACCCCGCGATGTTTTTCAGAAACCTATCCCACATTGCCACTGCATGTTCCCTGACCTCCCCATGCTGACCACCCCGCGGTGCTTTTCTCCATCCTACATTGCCACTCAGTGCCTATCCTAATTCAGACCCTCCGATTCACACCACCCCGTGATGTTTTTCTCACTCCTACTAGTGAATGTAATGTAACACACACCCAAACAATGCGCACCACCCCGTGATGTTTTTCTCACTCCTACTAGTGAATGTAATGTAACACACACCCATACAATGCGCACCACCCCGTGATGTTTTTCTCACTCCTACTAGTGAATGTAATGTAACACACACCCATACAATGTGCACCACCCCGCGATGTTTTTCAGAAACCTATCCTACATTGCCACTGCATGTTCCCTGACCTCCCCATGCTGACCACCCCACGGTGCTTTTCTCCATCCTACATTGCCACTCACTGCCTATCCTAATTCAGACCCTCCGATTCACACCACCCCGTGATGTTTTTCTCCCTCCTACTAGTGAATGTATTGTAACACAAACCCATAAAATGCGCAGCACCCCGCGATGTTTTTCAGAAACTTATCCTACATTGCCACTGCATGTTCCCTGACCTCCCCATGCTGACCACACGTGGTGCTTTTCTCCATCCTACATTGCCAGTCATTGCCTATCCTAATTCAGACCCTCCGATTCACACCACCCTGTGATGTTTTTCTCACTCCTACTAGTGAATGTAATGTAACACACACCCATGCAATGCGCACCACCCTGCAATGTTTTTCAGAAACCTATCCTACATTGCCACTGCATGTTCCCTGACCTCCCAATGCTGACCACCCCGCGGTGCTTTTCTAAATCCTAAATTTCCACTCACTGCCTATCCTAATTCAGACCCTCCGATTCATACCACCCCGTGATGTTTTTCTCACTAGTACTAGTGAATGAAATGTAACACACACCCACACAATGCGCACCACCCCGTGATGTTTTTCTCACTCCTACTAGTGAATGTATTGTAACACACACCCATACAATGCGCACCACCCCGCGATGTTTTTCAGAAACCTATCCTACATTACCACTGCATGTTCCCTGACCTCCCCATGCTGACCACCCCGCGGTGCTTTTCTCCATCCTACATTGCCACTCACTGCCTATCCTAATTCAGACCCTCCGATTCACACCACCCCGTGATGTTTTTCTCACTCCTACTAGTGAATGAAATGTAACACACACCCATACAATGTGCATCACCCCGTGATGTTTTTCTCACTCCTACTAGTGAATGTAATGTAACACACACCCATACAATGCGCACCACCCCGTGATGTTTTTCTCACTCCTACTAGTGAATGAAATGTAACACACACCCATACAATGCGCACCACCCCGCGATGTTTTTCAGAAACCTATCCTACATTGCCACTGCATGTTCCCTGACCTCCCCATGCTGACCACCCCGCGGTGCTTTTCTCCATCCTACATTGCCACTCACTGCCTATCCTAATTCAGACCAGCCGATTCACACCACCCCGTGATGTTTTTCTCACTCCTACTAGTTAATGTAATGTAACACACTCCCATACAATGCGCACCACCCCGTGATGTTTTTCTCACTCCTACTAGTGAATGTAATGTAACACACACCCATACAATGCGCACCAACCCGTGATGTTTTTCACACTCCTACTAGTGAATGTAATGTAACTCAAACCCATACAATGCGCACCACCCCGCGATGTTTTTCAGAAACCTATCCTATATTGCCACTGCATGTTAGCTGACCTCCCAATGCTGACCACCCCGTGGTGCTTTTCTACATCCTACATTGCCACTCACTGCCTATCCTAATTCAGACCCTCCGATTCACACCACCCCGTGAGGTTTTCTCACTCCTACTAGTGAATGTAACGTAACACACACCCATAGAATGCGCACCATCCCGCGATGTTTTCAGAAACCTCTCCTACATTGCCACTGCATGTTCCATGACCTCCCCATGCTGACCACCCCGTGGTGCTTTTCTCCAACCTACATTGCCTCTCACTGCCTATCCTAATTCAGACCCTCCGATTCACACCACCCCGTGATGTTTTTCTCACTCCTACTAGTGAATGTAATGTAACTCACACCCATACAATGCGCACCACCCCGGGATGTTTTTCTCACTCCTACTAGTGAATGTAATGTAACACACACCCATACAAGGCGCACCACCCCGCGATGTTTTTCAGAAACCTATCCTAACTTGCCACTGCATGTTCCCTGACCTCCCGAAGCTGACCACCCCGCGGTGCTTTTCTCCATCCTACATTCCCACTCACTGCCTCTCCTAATTCAGACCCTCCGATTCACACCACACCGTAATGTTTTTCTCACTCCTACTAGTGAATGTAATGTAACACACACCCATACAATGCGCACCACCCCTCGACGTTTTTCAGAAACCTATCCTGCATTGCCACTGCATGTTCCCTCACCTCCCCATGCTGACCACCCCGCGGTGCTTTTCTCCATCCTACATTGCCACTCACTGACTACCCTAATTCAGACCCTCCGATTCACACCACCCCGTAATGTTTTTCTCACTCCTACTAGTGAATGTAATGTAACACACACCCATACAATGCGCACCACCCCGTGATGTTTTTCTCACTCCTACTAGTGAATGTAATGTAACACACACCCATACAATGCGCACCACCCCGCGATTTTTTTCAGAAACCTATCCTACATTGCCACTGCGTGTTCCCTCACCACCTCCATGCTGACCACCCCGCGGTGCTTTTCTCCATCCTTCATTGACACTCACTGCCTATCCTAATTCATACCCTCCGATTCACACAACCCCTTGATGTTTTTCTCACTCCTACTAGTGAATGTAATGTAACTCACACCCATACAATGCGCACCACCCCATGATGTTTTTCTCACTCCTACTAGTGAATGTAATGTAACACACACCCATACAATGTGCACCACCCCGCGATGTTTTTCAGAAACCTATCCTAACTTGCCACTGCATGTTCCCTGACCTCCCCATGCTGACCACCCCGCGGTACTTTTCTCCATCCTACATTGCCACTCACTGCCTAGCCTAATTCAGACCCTCCGATTCACACCACCCCGTGATGTTTTTCTCACTCCGACTAGTGAATGTAATGTAACACACACCCATACAATGCGCAGCACCCCGTGATGTTTTTCTCACTAATACAAGTGAATGTAATGTTACACACACCCATACAATGCGCACCACCCCGCGATTTTTTTCAGAAACCTATCCTACATTGCCACTGCATGTTCCCTGACCTCCCCATGCTGACCACCCCACGGTGCTTTTCGCCATCCTACATTGCCACTCACTGCCTATCCTAATTCAGACCCTACGATTCACACCACCCCGTGATGTTTTTCTCACTCCTACTAGTGAATGTATTGTAACACACACCCATACAATGCGCACCACCCCGTGATGTTTTTCTCACTCCTACTAGTGAATGTAATGTAACACACACCCATACAATGCGCACCAACCCGTGATGTTTTTCTCACTCCTACTAGTGAATGTAATGTAACTCAAACCCATACAATGCGCACCACCCCGCGATGTTTTTCAGAAACCTATCCTATATTGCCACTGCATGTTAGCTGACCTCCCCATGCTGACCACCCCGTGGTGCTTTTCTACATCCTACATTGCCACTCACTGCCTATCCTAATGCAGACCCTCTGATTCACACCACCCCGTGAGGTTTTCTCACTCCTACTAGTGAATGTAACGTAACACACACCCATAGAATGCGCACCACCCCGCGATGTTTTCAGAAACCTCTCCTACATTGCCACTGCATGTTCCATGACCTCCCCATGCTGACCACCCCGTTGTGCTTTTCTCCAACCTACATTGCCTCTCACTGCCTATCCTAATTCAGACCCTCCGATTCACACCACCCCGTGATGTTTTTCTCACTCCTACTAGTGAATGTAATGTAACACACACCCATACTATGCGCACCACCCCGTGATGTTTTTCTCACTCCTACTAGTGAATGTAATGTAACACACACCCATACACTGCGCACCACCCCGCTATTTTTTTCAGAAACCTATCCTACATTGCCACTGCATGTTCCCTGACCACCTCCATGCTGACCACCCCGCGATGCTTTTCTCCATCCTTCATTGCCCCACACTTCCTATCCTAATTCAGACCCTCCGATTCACACCACCCCTTGATGTTTTTCTCACTCCTACTAGTGAATGTAATGTAACTCACACCCATACAATGCGCACCGCCCCGGGATGTTTTTCTCACTCCTACTAGTGAATGTAATGTAACACACACCCATACAAGGCGCACCACCCCGCGATGTTTTTCAGAAACCTATCCTAACTTGCCACTTCATGTTCCCTGACCTCCCGAAGCTGACCACCCCGCGGTGCTTTTCTCCATCCTACATTCCCACTCACTGCCTCTCCTAATTCAGACCCTCCGATTCACACCACACCGTAATGTTTTTCTCACTCCTACTAGTGAATGCAATGTAACACACACCCATACAATGCGCACCACCCCTCGAAGTTTTTCAGAAACCTATCCTGCATTGCCACTGCATGTTCCCTCACCTCCCCATGCTGACCACCCCGCGGTGCTTTTCTCCATCCTACATTGCCACTCACTGACTATCCTAATTCAGACCCTCCGATTCACACCACCCCGTAATGTTTTTCTCACTCCTACTAGTGAATGTAATGTAACACACACCCATACAATGCGCACCACCCCGTGATGTTTTTCTCACTCCTACTAGTGAATGTAATGTAACACACACCCATACAATGCGCACCACCCCGCGATTTTTTCCAGAAACCGATCCTACATTGCCACTGCGTGTTCCCTGACCACCTCCATGCTGACCACCCCGCGGTGCTTTTCTCCATCCTTCATTGACACTCACTGCCTATCCTAATTCATACCCTCCGATTCACACAACCCCTTGATGTTTTTCTCACTCCTACTAGTGAATGTAATGTAACTCACACCCATACAATGCGCACCACCCCGTGATGTTTTTCTCACTCCTACTAGTGAATGTAATGTAACACACACCCATACAAGGCGCACCACCCCGCGATGTTTTTCAGAAACCTATCCTAACTTGCCACTGCATGTTCCCTGACCTCCCGAAGCTGACCACCCCGCGGTGCTTTTCTCCATCCTACATTCCCACTCACTGCCTCTCCTAATTCAGACCCTCCGATTCACACCACACCGTAATGTTTTTCTCACTCCTACTGGTGAATGTAATGTAACACACACCCATACAATGCGCACCACCCCGTGATGTTTTTCTCACTCCTACTAGTGAATGTAATGTAACACACACCCATACAATGTGCACCACCCCGCGATGTTTTTCAGAAACCTATCCTACATTGCCACTGCATGTTCCCTGTCCTCCCCATGCTGACCACCCCACGGTGCTTTTCTCCATCCTACATTGCCACTCACTGCCTATCCTAATTCAGACCCTCCGATTCACAACAACCCGTGATGTTTTTCTCCCTCCTACTAGTGAATGTATTGTAACACAAACCCATACAATGGGCACCACCCCGCGATGTTTTTCAGAAACCTATCCTACATTGCCACTGCATGTTCCCTGACCTCCCCATGCTGACCACACGCGGTGCTTTTCTCCATCCTACATTGCCACTCATTGCCTATCCTAATTCAGACCCTCCGATTCACACCAACCTGTGATGTTTTTCTCACTCCTACTAGTGAATGTAATGTAACACACACCCATACAATGCGCACCACCATGCAATGTTTTTCAGAAACCTATCCTACATGGCCACTGCATGTTCCCTGACCTCCCCATGCTGACCACCCCGCGGTGCTTTTCTAAATCCTAAATTTCCACTCACTGCCTATCCTAATTCAGACCCTCCGATTCACACCACCCCGTGATGTTTTTCTCACTCCTACTAGTGAATGAAATGTAACACACACCCACACAATGCGCACCACCCCTTGATGTTTTTATCACTCCTACTAGTGAATGTAATGTAACACACACCCATACAATGCGCACCACCTCGTGATGTTTTTCTCACTCCTACTAGTGAATGTAATGTAACACACACCCATACAATGCGCACCACCCCGCGATGTTTTTCAGAAACCTATCCTACATTGCCACTGCATGTTCCCTGACCTCCCCATGCTGACCACCCCGCGGTACTTTTCTCCATCCTACATTGCCACTCACTGCCTAGCCTAATTCAGACCCTCCGATTCACACCACCCCGTGATGTTTTTCTCACTCCGACTAGTGAATGTAATGTAACACACACCGATACAATGCGCAGCACCCCGTGATGTTTTTCTCACTAATACAAGTGAATGTAATGTTACACACACCCATACAATGCGCACCACCCCGCGATTTTTTTCAGAAACCTATCCTACATTGCCACTGCATGTTCCCTGACCTCCCCATGCTGACCACCCCACGGTGCTTTTCGCCATCCTACATTGCCACTCACTGCCTATCCTAATTCAGACCCTACGATTCACACCACCCCGTGATGTTTTTCTCACTCCTACTAGTGAATGTAATGTAACCCACACCCATACAATGAGCACCACCCCGTGATGTTTTTCTCACTCCTACTAGTGAATGTAATGTAACACACACGCATACAATGCGCACCACCCCGCGATTTTTTTCAGAAACCTATCCTACATTGCCACTGCATGTTCACTGACCTCCATAAGCTGACCAACACGCGGTGCTTTTCTCCATCCTACATTCCCACTCACTGCCTCTCCTAATTCAGACCCTCCGATTCAAACCACACCGTAATGTTTTTCTCACTCCTACTAGTGAATGTAATGTAACACACACGCATACAATGCGCACCACCCCGCGATTTTTTTCAGAAACCTATCCTAACTTGCCACTGCATGTTCCCTGACCTCCCGAAGCTGACCACCACGCGGTGCTTTTCTCCATCCTACATTCCCACTCACTGCCTCTCCTAATTCAGACCCTCCGATTCAAACCACACCGTAATGTTTTTCTCACTCCTACTAGTGAATGTAATGTAACACACACCCATACAATGCGCACCACCCCGTGATGTTTTTCTCACTCCTACTAGTGAATGTAATGTAACACACACCCATACAATGTGCACCACCCCGCGATGTTTTTCAGAAACCTATCCTACATTGCCACTGCATGTTCCCTGACCTCCCCATGCTGACCACCCCACGGTGCTTTTCTCCATCCTACATTGCCACTCACTGCCTATCCTAATTCAGACCCTCCGATTCACACCACCCCGTGATGTTTTTCTCCCTCCTACTAGTGAATGTATTGTACCACAAACCCATAAAATGCGCACCACCCCGCGATGTTTTTCAGAAACTTATCCTACATTGCCACTGCATGTTCCCTGACCTCCCCATGCTGACCACACGTGGTGCTTTTCTCCATCCTACATTGCCTGTCATTGCCTATCCTAATTCAGACCCTCCGATTCACACCACCCTGTGATGTTTTTCTCACTCCTACTAGTGAATGTAATGTAACACACACCCATGCAATGCGCACCACCCTGCAATGTTTTTCAGAAACCTATCCTACATTGCCACTGCATGTTCCCTGACCTCCCAATGCTGACCACCCCGCGGTGCTTTTCTAAATCCTAAATTTCCACTCACTGCCTATCCTAATTCAGACCCTCCGATTCACACCACCCCGTGATGTTTTTCTCACTAGTACTAGTGAATGAAATGTAACACACACCCACACAATGCGCACCACCCCGTGATGTTTTTCTCACTGCTACTAGTGAATGTAATGTAACACACACCCATACAATGAGCACCACCTCGTGATGTTTTTCTCACTCCTACTAGTGAATGTAATGTAACACACACCCATACAATGCGCACCACCCCGCGATGTTTTTCAGAAACCTATCCTACATTGCCACTGCATGTTCCCTGACCTCCCCATGCTGACCACCCCGCGGTACTTTTCTCCATCCTACATTGCCACTCACTGCCTAGCCTAATTCAGACCCTCCGATTCACACCACCCCGTGATGGTTTTCTCACTCCGACTAGTGAATGTAATGTAACACACACCCATACAATGCACAGCACCCTGTGATGTTTTTCTCACTAATACAAGTGAATGTAATGTTACACACACCCATAAAATGCGCACCACCCCGCGATTTTTTTCAGAAACCTATCCTACATTGCCACTGCATGTTCCCTGACCTCCCCATGCTGACCACCCCACGGTGCTTTTCGCCATCCTACATTGCCACTCACTGTCTATCCTAATTCAGACCCTACGATTCACACCACCCCGTGATGTTTTTCTCACTCCTACTAGTGAATGTAATGTAACACACACCCATACAATGCGCACCACCCCGTGATGTTTTTCTCACTCCTACTAGTGAATGTAATGTAACACACACGCATACAATGCGCACCACCCCACGATGTTTTTCAGAAACCTATCCTACATTGCCACTGCATGTTCCCTGACCTCCCCATGCTGACCACCCCGTGTTGATTTTCTCCATCCTACATTGCCACTCACTGCCTATCCTAATTCCGACCCTCCGATTCACACCACCCCGTGATGTTTTTCTCCCTGCTACTAGTGAATGTATTGTAACACACACCCATACAATGCGCACCACCCTGCGATGTTTTTCAGAAACCTATCCTACATTACCACTGCATGTTCCCTGACCTCCCCATGCTGACCACCCCGCGGTGCTTTTCTCCATCCTACATTGCCACTCACTGCCTATCCTAATTCAGACCCTCCGATTCACACCACCCCGTGATGTTTTTCTCACTCCTACTAGTGAATGAAATGTAACACACACCCATACAATGTGCATCACCCCGTGATGTTTTTCTCACTCCTACTAGTGAATGTAATGTAACACACACCCATACAATGCGCACCACCCCGTGATGTTTTTCTCACTCCTACTAGTGAATGAAATGTAACACACACCCATACAATGCGCACCACCCCGCGATGTTTTTCAGAAACCTATCCTACATTGCCACTGCATGTTCCCTGACCTCCCCATGCTGACCACCCCGCGGTGCTTTTCTCCATCCTACATTGCCACTCACTGCCTATCCTAATTCAGACCAGCCGATTCACACCACCCCGTGATGTTTTTCTCACTCCTACTAGTTAATGTAATGTAACACACTCCCATACAATGCGCACCACCCCGTGATGTTTTTCTCACTCCTACTAGTGAATGTAATGTAACACACACCCATACAATGCGCACCAACCCGTGATGTTTTTCACACTCCTACTAGTGAATGTAATGTAACTCAAACCCATACAATGCGCACCACCCCGCGATGTTTTTCAGAAACCTATCCTATATTGCCACTGCATGTTAGCTGACCTCCCAATGCTGACCACCCCGTGGTGCTTTTCTACATCCTACATTGCCACTCACTGCCTATCCTAATTCAGACCCTCCGATTCACACCACCCCGTGAGGTTTTCTCACTCCTACTAGTGAATGTAATGTAACACACACCCATAGAATGCGCACCACCCCGCGATGTTTTCAGAAACCTCTCCTACATTGCCACTGCATGTTCCATGACCTCCCCATGCTGACCACCCCGTGGTGCTTTTCTCCAACCTACATTGCCTCTCACTGCCTATCCTAATTCAGACCCTCCGATTCACACCACCCCGTGATGTTTTTCTCACTCCTACTAGTGAATGTAATGTAACTCACACCCATACAATGCGCACCACCCCGGGATGTTTTTCTCACTCCTACTAGTGAATGTAATGTAACACACACCCATACAAGGCGCACCACCCCGCGATGTTTTTCAGAAACCTATCCTAACTTGCCACTGCATGTTCCCTGACCTCCCGAAGCTGACCACCCCGCGGTGCTTTTCTCCATCCTACATTCCCACTCACTGCCTCTCCTAATTCAGACCCTCCGATTCACACCACACCGTAATGTTTTTCTCACTCCTACTAGTGAATGTAATGTAACACACACCCATACAATGCGCACCACCCCTCGACGTTTTTCAGAAACCTATCCTGCATTGCCACTGCATGTTCCCTCACCTCCCCATGCTGACCACCCCGCGGTGCTTTTCTCCATCCTACATTGCCACTCACTGACTATCCTAATTCAGACCCTCCGATTCACACCACCCCGTAATGTTTTTCTCACTCCTACTAGTGAATGTAATGTAACACACACCCATACAATGCGCACCACCCCGTGATGTTTTTCTCACTCCTACTAGTGAATGTAATGTAACACACACCCATACAATGCGCACCACCCCGCGATTTTTTTCAGAAACCTATCCTACATTGCCACTGCGTGTTCCCTGACCACCTCCATGCTGACCACCCCGCGGTGCTTTTCTCCATCCTTCATTGACACTCACTGCCTATCCTAATTCATACCCTCCGATTCACACAACCCCTTGATGTTTTTCTCACTCCTACTAGTGAATGTAATGTAACTCACACCCATACAATGCGCACCACCCCGTGATGTTTTTCTCACTCCTACTAGTGAATGTAATGTAACACACACCCATACAATGTGCACCACCCCGCGATGTTTTTCAGAAACCTATCCTAACTTGCCACTGCATGTTCCCTGACCTCCCCATGCTGACCACCCCGCGGTACTTTTCTCCATCCTACATTGCCACTCACTGCCTAGCCTAATTCAGACCCTCCGATTCACACCACCCCGTGATGTTTTTCTCACTCCGACTAGTGAATGTAATGTAACACACACCCATACAATGCGCAGCACCCCGTGATGTTTTTCTCACTAATACAAGTGAATGTAATGTTACACACACCCATACAATGCGCACCACCCCGCGATTTTTTTCAGAAACCTATCCTACATTGCCACTGCATGTTCCCTGACCTCCCCATGCTGACCACCCCACGGTGCTTTTCGCCATCCTACATTGCCACTCACTGCCTATCCTAATTCAGACCCTACGATTCACACCACCCCGTGATGTTTTTCTCACTCCTACTAGTGAATGTAATGTAACACACACCCATACAATGCGCACCACCCCGTGATGTTTTTCTCACTCCTACTAGTGAATGTAATGTAACACACACCCATACAATGCGCACCAACCCGTGATGTTTTTCTCACTCCTACTAGTGAATGTAATGTAACTCAAACCCATACAATGCGCACCACCCCGCGATGTTTTTCAGAAACCTATCCTATATTGCCACTGCATGTTAGCTGACCTCCCCATGCTGACCACCCCGTGGTGCTTTTCTACATCCTGCATTGCCACTCACTGCCTATCCTAATTCAGACCCTCTGATTCACACCACCCCGTGAGGTTTTCTCACTCCTACTAGTGAATGTAACGTAACACACACCCATAGAATGCGCACCACCCCGCGATGTTTTCAGAAACCTCTCCTACATTGCCACTGCATGTTCCATGACCTCCCCATGCTGACCACCCCGTGGTGCTTTTCTCCAACCTACATTGCCTCTCACTGCCTATCCTAATTCAGACCCTCCGATTCACACCACCCCGTGATGTTTTTCTCACTCCTACTAGTGAATGTAATGTAACACACACCCATACTATGCGCACCACCCCGTGATGTTTTTCTCACTCCTACTAGTGAATGTAATGTAACACACACCCATACACTGCGCACCACCCCACGATGTTTTTCAGAAACCTATCCTACTTTTCCACTGCATGTTCCCTGACCTCCCCATGCTGACCACCCCGTGGTGATTTTCTCCATCCTACATTGCCACTCACTGCCTATCCTAATTCAGACCCTCCGATTCACACCACCCCGTGATGTTTTTTTCCCTGCTACTAGTGAATGAAATGTAACACACACCCATACAATGTGCATCACCCCGTGATGTTTTTCTCACTCCTACTAGTGAATGTAATGTAACACACACCCATACAATGCGCACCACCCCGTGATGTTTTTCTCACTCCTACTAGTGAATGAAATGTAACACACACCCATACAAAGCGCACCACCCCGCGATGTTTTTCAGAAACCTATCCTACATTGCCACTGCATGTTCCCTGACCTCCCCATGCTGACCACCCCGCGGTGCTTTTCTCCATCCTACATTGCCACTCACTGCCTATCCTAATTCAGACCAGCCGATTCACACCACCCCGTGATGTTTTTCTCACTCCTACTAGTTAATGTAATGTAACACACTCCCATACAATGCGCACCACCCCGTGATGTTTTTCTCACTCCTACTAGTGAATGTAATGTAACACACACCCATACAATGCGCACCAACCCGTGATGTTTTTCACACTCCTACTAGTGAATGTAATGTAACTCAAACCCATACAATGCGCACCACCCCGCGATGTTTTTCAGAAACCTATCCTATATTGCCACTGCATGTTAGCTGACCTCCCCATGCTGACCACCCCGTGGTGCTTTTCTACATCCTACATTGCCACTCACTGCCTATCCTAATTCAGACCCTCCGATTCACACCACCCCGTGAGGTTTTCTCACTCCTACTAGTGAATGTAACGTAACACACACCCATAGAATGCGCACCACCCCGCGATGTTTTCAGAAACCTCTCCTACATTGCCACTGCATGTTCCATGACCTCCCCATGCTGACCACCCCGTGGTGCTTTTCTCCAACCTACATTGCCTCTCACTGCCTATCCTAATTCAGACCCTCCGATTCACACCACCCCGTGATGTTTTTCTCACTCCTACTAGTGAATGTAATGTAACTCACACCCATACAATGCGCACCACCCCGGGATGTTTTTCTCACTCCTACTAGTGAATGTAATGTAACACACACCCATACAAGGCGCACCACCCCGCGATTTTTTTCAGAAACCTATCCTACATTGCCACTGCGTGTTCCCTCACCACCTCCATGCTGACCACCCCGCGGTGCTTTTCTCCATCCTTCATTGACACTCACTGCCTATCCTAATTCATACCCTCCGATTCACACAACCCCTTGATGTTTTTCTCACTCCTACTAGTGAATGTAATGTAACTCACACCCATACAATGCGCACCACCCCGTGATGTTTTTCTCACTCCTACTAGTGAATGTAATGTAACACACACCCATACAATGTGCACCACACCGCGATGTTTTTCAGAAACCTATCCTAACTTGCCACTGCATGTTCCCTGACCTCCCCATGCTGACCACCCCGCGGTACTTTTCTCCATCCTACATTGCCACTCACTGCCTAGCCTAATTCAGACCCTCCGATTCACACCACCCCGTGATGTTTTTCTCACTCCGACTAGTGAATGTAATGTAACACACACCCATACAATGCGCAGCACCCCGTGATGTTTTTCTCACTAATACAAGTGAATGTAATGTTACACACACCCATACAATGCGCACCACCCCGCGATTTTTTTCAGAAACCTATCCTACATTGCCACTGCATGTTCCCTGACCTCCCCATGCTGACCACCCCACGGTGCTTTTCGCCATCCTACATTGCCACTCACTGCCTATCCTAATTCAGACCCTACGATTCACACCACCCCGTGATGTTTTTCTCACTCCTACTAGTGAATGTAATGTAACACACACCCATACAATGCGCACCACCCCGTGATGTTTTTCTCACTCCTACTAGTGAATGTAATGTAACACACACCCATACAATGCGCACCAACCCGTGATGTTTTTCTCACTCCTACTAGTGAATGTAATGTAACTCAAACCCATAAAATGCGCACCACCCCGCGATGTTTTTCAGAAACCTATCCTATATTGCCACTGCATGTTAGCTGACCTCCCCATGCTGACCACCCCGTGGTGCTTTTCTACATCCTACATTGCCACTCACTGCCTATCCTAATTCAGACCCTCTGATTCTCACCACCCCGTGAGGTTTTCTCACTCCTACTAGTGAATGTAACGTAACACACACCCATAGAATGCGCACCACCCCGCGATGTTTTCAGAAACCTCTCCTACATTGCCACTGCATGTTCCATGACCTCCCCATGCTGACCACCCCGTGGTGCTTTTCTCCAACGTACATTGCCTCTCACTGCCTATCCTAATTCAGACCCTCCGATTCACACCACCCCGTGATGTTTTTCTCACTCCTACTAGTGAATGTAATGTAACACACACCCATACTATGCGCACCACCCCGTGATGTTTTTCTCACTCCTACTAGTGAATGTAATGTAACACACACCCATACACTGCGCACCACCCCGCGATTTTTTTCAGAAACCTATCCTACATTGCCACTGCATGTTCCCTCACCACCTCCATGCTGACCACCCCGCGATGCTTTTCTCCATCCTTCATTGCCCCACACTTCCTATCCTAATTCAGACCCTCCGATTCACACCACCCCTTGATGTTTTTCTCACTCCTACTAGTGAATGTAATGTAACTCACACCCATACAATGCGCACCATCCCGGGATGTTTTTCTCACTCCTACTAGTGAATGTAATGTAACACACACCCATACAAGGCGCACCACCCCGCGATGTTTTTCAGAAACCTATCCTAACTTGCCACTTCATGTTCCCTGACCTCCCGAAGCTGACCACCCCGCGGTGCTTTTCTCCATCCTACATTCCCACTCACTGCCTCTCCTAATTCAGACCCTCCGATTCACACCACACCGTAATGTTTTTCTCACTCCTACTAGTGAATGCAATGTAACACACACCCATACAATGCGCACCACCCCTCGACGTTTTTCAGAAACCTATCCTGCATTGCCACTGCATGTTCCCTCACCTCCCCATGCTGACCACCCCGCGGTGCTTTTCTCCATCCTACATTGCCACTCACTGACTATCCTAATTCAGACCCTCCGATTCACACCACCCCGTAATGTTTTTCTCACTCCTACTAGTGAATGTAATGTAACACACACCCATACAATGCGCACCACCCCGTGATGTTTTTCTCACTCCTACTAGTGAATGTAATGTAACACACACCCATACAATGCGCACCACCCCGCGATTTTTTTCAGAAACCTATCCTACATTGCCACTGCGTGTTCCCTGACCACCTCCATGCTGACCACCCCGCGGTGCTTTTCTCCATCCTTCATTGACACTCACTGCCTATCCTAATTCATACCCTCCGATTCACACAACCCCTTGATGTTTTTCTCACTCCTACTAGTGAATGTAATGTAACTCACACCCATACAATGCGCACCACCCCGTGATGTTTTTCTCACTCCTACTAGTGAATGTAATGTAACACACACCCATACAAGGCGCACCACCCCGCGATGTTTTTCAGAAACCTATCCTAACTTGCCACTGCATGTTCCCTGACCTCCCGAAGCTGACCACCCCGCGGTGCTTTTCTCCATCCTACATTCCCACTCACTGCCTCTCCTAATTCAGACCCTCCGATTCACACCACACCGTAATGTTTTTCTCACTCCTACTGGTGAATGTAATGTAACACACACCCATACAATGCGCACCACCCCGTGATGTTTTTCTCACTCCTACTAGTGAATGTAATGTAACACACACCCATACAATGTGCACCACCCCGCGATGTTTTTCAGAAACCTATCCTACATTGCCACTGCATGTTCCCTGTCCTCCCCATGCTGACCACCCCACGGTGCTTTTCTCCATCCTACATTGCCACTCACTGCCTATCCTAATTCAGACCCTCCGATTCACAACAACCCGTGATGTTTTTCTCCCTCCTACTAGTGAATGTATTGTAACACAAACCCATACAATGGGCACCACCCCGCGATGTTTTTCAGAAACCTATCCTACATTGCCACTGCATGTTCCCTGACCTCCCCATGCTGACCACACGCGGTGCTTTTCTCCATCCTACATTGCCACTCATTGCCTATCCTAATTCAGACCCTCCGATTCACACCACCCTGTGATGTTTTTCTCACTCCTACTAGTGAATGTAATGTAACACACACCCATACAATGCGCACCACCATGCAATGTTTTTCAGAAACCTATCCTACATGGCCACTGCATGTTCCCTGACCTCCCCATGCTGACCACCCCGCGGTGCTTTTCTAAATCCTAAATTTCCACTCACTGCCTATCCTAATTCAGACCCTCCGATTCAAACCACCCCGTGATGTTTTTCTCACTCCTACTAGTGAATGAAATGTAACACACACCCACACAATGCGCACCACCCCTTGATGTTTTTATCACTCCTACTAGTGAATGTAATGTAACACACACCCATACAATGCGCACCACCTCGTGATGTTTTTCTCACTCCTACTAGTGAATGTAATGTAACACACACCCATACAATGCGCACCACCCCGCGATGTTTTTCAGAAACCTATCCTACATTGCCACTGCATGTTCCCTGACCTCCCCATGCTGACCACCCCGCGGTACTTTTCTCCATCCTACATTGCCACTCACTGCCTAGCCTAATTCAGACCCTCCGATTCACACCACCCCGTGATGTTTTTCTCACTCCGACTAGTGAATGTAATGTAACACACACCCATACAATGCGCAGCACCCCGTGATGTTTTTCTCACTAATACAAGTGAATGTAATGTTACACACACCCATACAATGCGCACCACCCCGCGATTTTTTTCAGAAACCTATCCTACATTGCCACTGCATGTTCCCTGACCTCCCCATGCTGACCACCCCACGGTGCTTTTCGCCATCCTACATTGCCACTCACTGCCTATCCTAATTCAGACCCTACGATTCACACCACCCCGTGATGTTTTTCTCACTCCTACTAGTGAATGTAATGTAACCCACACCCATACAATGCGCACCACCCCGTGATGTTTTTCTCACTCCTACTAGTGAATGTAATGTAACACACACGCATACAATGCGCACCACCCCGCGATTTTTTTCAGAAACCTATCCTACATTGCCACTGCATGTTCCCTGACCTCCCCATGCTGACCACAACACGGTGCTTTTCTCCATCCTACATTGCCACGCACTGCCTATCCTAATTCTGACCCTACGATTCACACCACACCGTGATGTTTTTCTCACTCCTACTAGTGAATGTAATGTAACACACAACGATACAATGCGCAAAACCCCGTGATGTTTTTCTCACTCCTAATAGTGAATGTAATGTAACTCACACCCATACAATGCGCACCACCCCGTGATGTTTTTCTCACTCCTACTAGTGAATGTAATGTAACACACACCCATACAAGGCGCACCACCCCGCGATGTTTTTCAGAAACCTATCCTAAATTGCCACTGCATGTTCCCTGACCTCCCGAAGCTGACCACCACGCGGTGCTTTTCTCCATCCTACATTCCCACTCACTGCCTCTCCTAATTCAGACCCTCCGATTCAAACCACACCGTAATGTTTTTCTCACTCCTACTAGTGAATGTAATGTAACACACACCCATACAATGCGCACCACCCCGTGATGTTTTTCTCACTCCTACTAGTGAATGTAATGTAACACACACCCATACAATGTGCACCACCCCACGATGTTTTTCAGAAACCTATCCTACATTGCCACTGCATGTTCCCTGACCTCCCCATGCTGACCACCCCACGGTGCTTTTCTCCATCCTACATTGCCACTCACTGCCTATCCTAATTCAGACCCTCCGATTCACACCACCCCGTGATGTTTTTCTCCCTCCTACTAGTGAATGTATTGTAACACAAACCCACAAAAAGCGCACCACCCCGCGATGTTTTTCAGAAACTTATCCTACATTGCCACTGCATGTTCCCTGACCTCCCCATGCTGACCACACGTGGTGCTTTTCTCCATCCTACATTGCCAGTCATTGCCTATCCTAATTCAGACCCTCCGATTCACACCACCCTGTGATGTTTTTCTCACTCCTACTAGTGAATGTAATGTAACACACACCCATGCAATGCGCACCACCCTGCAATGTTTTTCAGAAACCTATCCTACATTGCCACTGCATGTTCCCTGACCTCCCAATGCTGACCACCCCGCGGTGCTTTTCTAAATCCTAAATTTCCACTCACTGCCTATCCTAATTCAGACCCTCCGATTCACACCACCCCGTGATGTTTTTCTCACTAGTACTAGTGAATGAAATGTAACACACACCCACACAATGCGCACGACCCCGTGATGTTTTTCTCACTCCTACTAGTGAATGTAATGTAACACACACCCATACAATGAGCACCACCTCGTGATGTTTTTCTCACTCCTACTAGTGAATGTAATGTAACACACACCCATACAATGCGCACCACCCCGCGATGTTTTTCAGAAACCTATCCTACATTGCCACTGCATGTTCCCTGACCTCCCCATGCTGACCACCCCGCGGTACTTTTCTCCATCCTACATTGCCACTCACTGCCTAGCCTAATTCAGACCCTCCGATTCACACCACCCCGTGATGGTTTTCTCACTCCGACTAGTGAATGTAATGTAACACACACCCATACAATGCACAGCACCCTGTGATGTTTTTCTCACTAATACAAGTGAATGTAATGTTACACACACCCATACAATGCGCACCACCCCGCGATTTTTTTCAGAAACCTATCCTACATTGCCACTGCATGTTCCCTGACCTCCCCATGCTGACCACCCCACGGTGCTTTTCGCCATCCTACATTGCCACTCACTGTCTATCCTAATTCAGACCCTACGATTCACACCACCCCGTGATGTTTTTCTCACTCCTACTAGTGAATGTAATGTAACACACACCCATACAATGCGCACCACCCCGTGATGTTTTTCTCACTCCTACTAGTGAATGTAATGTAACACACACGCATACAATGCGCACCACCCCACGATGTTTTTCAGAAACCTATCCTACATTTCCACTGCATGTTCCCTGACCTCCCCATGCTGACCACCCCGTGGTGATTTTCTCCATCCTACATTGCCACTCACTGCCTATCCTAATTCCGACCCTCCGATTCACACCACCCCGTGATGTTTTTCTCCCTGCTACTAGTGAATGTATTGTAACACACACCCATACAATGCGCACCACCCCGCGATGTTTTTCAGAAACCTATCCTACATTACCACTGCATGTTCCCTGACCTCCCCATGCTGACCACCCCGCGGTGCTTTTCTCCATCCTACATTGCCACTCACTGCCTATCCTAATTCAGACCCTCCGATTCACACCACCCCGTGATGTTTTTCTCACTCCTACTAGTGAATGAAATGTAACACACACCCATACAATGTGCATCACCCCGTGATGTTTTTCTCACTCCTACTAGTGAATGTAATGTAACACACACCCATACAATGCGCACCACCCCGTGATGTTTTTCTCACTCCTACTAGTGAATGAAATGTAACACACACCCATACAATGCGCACCACCCCGCGATGTTTTTCAGAAACCTATCCTACATTGCCACTGCATGTTCCCTGACCTCCCCATGCTGACCACCCCGCGGTGCTTTTCTCCATCCTACATTGCCACTCACTGCCTATCCTAATTCAGACCAGCCGATTCACACCACCCCGTGATGTTTTTCTCACTCCTACTAGTTAATGTAATGTAACACACTCCCATACAATGCGCACCACCCCGTGATGTTTTTCTCACTCCTACTAGTGAATGTAATGTAACACACACCCATACAATGCGCACCAACCCGTGATGTTTTTCACACTCCTACTAGTGAATGTAATGTAACTCAAACCCATATAATGCGCACCACCCCGCGATGTTTTTCAGAAACCTATCCTATATTGCCACTGCATGTTAGCTGACCTCCCCATGCTGACCACCCCGTGGTGCTTTTCTACATCCTACATTGCCACTCACTGCCTATCCTAATTCAGACCCTCCGATTCACACCACCCCGTGAGGTTTTCTCACTCCTACTAGTGAATGTAACGTAACACACACCCATAGAATGCGCACCACCCCGCGATGTTTTCAGAAACCTCTCCTACATTGCCACTGCATGTTCCATGACCTCCCCATGCTGACCACCCCGTGGTGCTTTTCTCCAACCTACATTGCCTCTCACTGCCTATCCTAATTCAGACCCTCCGATTCACACCACCCCGTGATGTTTTTCTCACTCCTACTAGTGAATGTAATGTAACACACACCCATACAATGCGCACCACCCCTCGACGTTTTTCAGAAACCTATCCTGCATTGCCACTGCATGTTCCCTCACCTCCCCATGCTGACCACCCCGCGGTGCTTTTCTCCATCCTACATTGCCACTTACTGCCTATCCTAATTCAGACCCTCCGATTCACACCACCCCGTAATGTTTTTCTCACTCCTACTAGTGAATGTAATGTAACACACACCCATACAATGCGCACCACCCCGTGATGTTTTTCTCACTCCTACTAGTGAATGTAATGTAACACACACCCATACAATGCGCACCACCCCGCGATTTTTTTCAGAAACCTATCCTACATTGCCACTGCGTGTTCCCTGACCACCTCCATGCTGACCACCCCGCGGTGCTTTTCTCCATCCTTCATTGACACTCACTGCCTATCCTAATTCATACCCTCCGATTCACACAACCCCTTGATGTTTTTCTCACTCCTACTAGTGAATGTATTGTAACTCACACCCATACAATGCGCACCACCCCGTGATGTTTTTCTCACTCCTACTAGTGAATGTAATGTAACACACACCCATACAATGTGCACCACTCCGCGATGTTTTTCAGAAACCTATCCTAACTTGCCACTGCATGTTCCCTGACCTCCCCATGCTGACCACCCCGCGGTACTTTTCTCCATCCTACATTGCCACTCACTGCCTAGCCTAATTCAGACCCTCCGATTCACACCACCCCGTGATGTTTTTCTCACTCCGACAAGTGAATGTAATGTAACACACACCCATACAATGCGCAGCACCCCGTGATGTTTTTCTCACTAATACAAGTGAATGTAATGTTACACACACCCATACAATGCGCACCACCCCGCGATTTTTTTCAGAAACCTATCCTAC
Organism: Cavia porcellus; assembly: GCF_034190915.1. Classification (NCBI taxonomy): domain Eukaryota; kingdom Metazoa; phylum Chordata; class Mammalia; order Rodentia; family Caviidae; genus Cavia; species Cavia porcellus. Next base: position 967,880 of record NW_026947491.1, read on the forward strand.
ATTGCCACTGCATGTTCCCTGACCTCCCCATGCTGACCACCCCACGGTGCTTTTCGCCATCCTACATTGCCACTCACTGCCTATCCTAATTCAGACCCTACGATTCACACCACCCCGTGATGTTTTTCTCACTCCTACTAGTGAATGTAATGTAACACACACCCATACAATGCGCACCACCCCGTGATGTTTTTCTCACTCCTACTAGTGAATGTAATGTAACACACACCCATACAATGCGCACCAACCCGTGATGTTTTTCTCACTCCTACTAGTGAATGTAATGTAACTCAAACCCATACAATGCGCACCACCCCGCGATGTTTTTCAGAAACCTATCCTATATTGCCACTGCATGTTAGCAGACCTCCCCATGCTGACCACCCCGTGGTGCTTTTCTACATCCTACATTGCCACTCACTGCCTATCCTAATTCAGACCCTCTGATTCACACCACCCCGTGAGGTTTTCTCACTCCTACTAGTGAATGTAACGTAACACACACCCATAGAATGCGCACCACCCCGCGATGTTTTCAGAAACCTCTCCTACATTGCCACTGCATGTTCCATGACCTCCCCATGCTGACCACCCCGTGGTGCTTTTCTCCAACCTACATTGCCTCTCACTGCCTATCCTAATTCAGACCCTCCGATTCACACCACCCCGTGATGTTTTTCTCACTCCTACTAGTGAATGTAATGTAACACACACCCATACTATGCGCACCACCCCGTGATGTTTTTCTCACTCCTACTAGTGAATGTAATGTAACACACACCCATACACTGCGCACCACCCCGCGATTTTTTTCAGAAACCTATCCTACATTGCCACTGCATGTTCCCTGACCACCTCCATGCTGACCACCCCGCGATGCTTTTCTCCATCCTTCATTGCCCCACACTTCCTATCCTAATTCAGACCCTCCGATTCACACCACCCCTTGATGTTTTTCTCACTCCTACTAGTGAATGTAATGTAACTCACACCCATACAATGCGCACCACCCCGGGATGTTTTTCTCACTCCTACTAGTGAATGTAATGTAACACACACCCATACAAGGCGCACCACCCCGCGATGTTTTTCAGAAACCTATCCTAACTTGCCACTTCATGTTCCCTGACCTCCCGAAGCTGACCACCCCGCGGTGCTTTTCTCCATCCTACATTCCTACTCACTGCCTCTCCTAATTCAGACCCTCCGATTCACACCACACCGTAATGTTTTTCTCACTCCTACTAGTGAATGCAATGTAACACACACCCATACAATGCGCAGCACCCCTCGACGTTTTTCAGAAACCTATCCTGCATTGCCACTGCATGTTCCCTCACCTCCCCATGCTGACCACCCCGCGGTGCTTTTCTCCATCCTACATTGCCACTCACTGACTATCCTAATTCAGACCCTCCGATTCACACCACCCCGTAATGTTTTTCTCACTCCTACTAGTGAATGTAATGTAACACACACCCATACAATGCGCACCACCCCGTGATGTTTTTCTCACTCCTACTAGTGAATGTAATGTAACACACACCCATACAATGCGCACCACCCCGCGATTTTTTTCAGAAACCTATCCTACATTGCCACTGCGTGTTCCCTGACCACCTCCATGCTGACCACCCCGCGGTGCTTTTCTCCATCCTTCATTGACACTCACTGCCTATCCTAATTCATACCCTCCGATTCACACAACCCCTTGATGTTTTTCTCACTCCTACTAGTGAATGTAATGTAACTCACACCCATACAATGCGCACCACCCCGTGATGTTTTTCTCACTCCTACTAGTGAATGTAATGTAACACACACCCATACAAGGCGCACCACCCCGCGATGTTTTTCAGAAACCTATCCTAACTTGCCACTGCATGTTCCCTGACCTCCCGAAGCTGACCACCCCGCGGTGCTTTTCTCCATCCTACATTCCCACTCACTGCCTCTCCTAATTCAGACCCTCCGATTCACACCACACCGTAATGTTTTTCTCACTCCTACTGGTGAATGTAATGTAACACACACCCATACAATGCGCACCACCCCGTGATGTTTTTCTCACTCCTACTAGTGAATGTAATGTAACACACACCCATACAATGTGCACCACCCCGTGATGTTTTTCAGAAACCTATCCTACATTGCCACTGCATGTTCCCTGTCCTCCCCATGCTGACCACCCCACGGTGCTTTTCTCCATCCTACATTGCCACTCACTGCCTATCCTAATTCAGACCCTCCGATTCACAACAACCCGTGATGTTTTTCTCCCTCCTACTAGTGAATGTATTGTAACACAAACCCATACAATGGGCACCACCCCGCGATGTTTTTCAGAAACCTATCCTACATTGCCACTGCATGTTCCCTGACCTCCCCATGCTGACCACACGCGGTGCTTTTCTCCATCCTACATTGCCACTCATTGCCTATCCTAATTCAGACCCTCCGATTCACACCACCCTGTGATGTTTTTCTCACTCCTACTAGTGAATGTAATGTAACACACACCCATACAATGCGCACCACCATGCAATGTTTTTCAGAAACCTATCCTACATGGCCACTGCATGTTCCCTGACCTCCCCATGCTGACCACCCCGCGGTGCTTTTCTAAATCCTAAATTTCCACTCACTGCCTATCCTAATTCAGACCCTCCGATTCACACCACCCCGTGATGTTTTTCTCACTCCTACTAGTGAATGAAATGTAACACACACCCACAAAATGCGCACCACCCCTTGATGTTTTTATCACTCCTACTAGTGAATGTAATGTAACACACACCCATACAATGCGCACCACCTCGTGATGTTTTTCTCACTCCTACTAGTGAATGTAATGTAACACACACCCATACAATGCGCACCACCCCGCGATGTTTTTCAGAAACCTATCCTACATTGCCACTGCATGTTCCCTGAACTCCCCATGCTGACCACCCCGCGGTACTTTTCTCCATCCTACATTGCCACTCACTGCCTAGCCTAATTCAGACCCTCCGATTCACACCACCCCGTGATGTTTTTCTCACTCCGACTAGTGAATGTAATGTAACACACACCCATACAATGCGCAGCACCCCGTGATGTTTTTCTCACTAATACAAGTGAATGTAATGTTACACACACCCATACAATGCGCACCACCCCGCGATTTTTTTCAGAAACCTATCCTACATTGCCACTGCATGTTCCCTGACCTCCCCATGCTGACCACCCCACGGTGCTTTTCGCCATCCTACATTGCCACTCACTGCCTATCCTAATTCAGACCCTACGATTCACACCACCCCGTGATGTTTTTCTCACTCCTACTAGTGAATGTAATGTAACCCACACCCATACAATGCGCACCACCCCGTGATGTTTTTCTCACTCCTACTAGTGAATGTAATGTAACACACACGCATACAATGCGCACCACCCCACGATGTTTTTCAGAAACCTATCCTACTTTTCCACTGCATGTTCCCTGACCTCCCTATGCTGACCACCCCGTGGTGATTTTCTCCATCCTACATTGCCACTCACTGCCTATCCTAATTCAGACCCTCCGATTCACACCACCCCGTGATGTTTTTTTCCCTGCTACTAGTGAATGTATTGTAACACACATCCATACAATGCACACCACCCCGCGATGTTTTTCAGAAACCTATCCTACATTGCCACTGCATGTTCCCTGACCTCCCCATGCTGACCACCCCGCGGTGCTTTTCTCCATCCTACATTGCCACTCACTGCCTATCCTAATTCAGATCCGCCGATTCACACCACCCCGTGATGTTTTTCTCACTCCTACTAGTTAATGTAATGTAACACAGTCCCATACAATGCGCACCACCCCGTGATGTTTTTCTCACTCCTAGTAGTGAATGTAATGTAACATACACCCATACAATGCGCACCACCCCGTGATGTTTTTCTCACTCCTACTAGTGAATGTAATGTAACTCAAACCCATACAATGCGCACCACCCCGCGATGTTTTTCAGAAACCTATCGTATATTGCCACTGCCTGTTCCCTGACCTCCCCATGCTGACCACCCCGTGGTGCTTTTCTACATCCTACATTGCCACTCACTGCCTATCCTAATTCAGACCCTCCGATTCACACCACCCCGTGAGGTTTTCTCACTCCTACTAGTGAATGTAACGTAACACACACCCATAGAATGCGCACCACCCCGCGATGTTTTCAGAAACCTCTCCTACATTGCCACTGCATGTTCCATGACCTCCCCATGCTGACCACCCCGTGGTGCTTTTCTCCAACCTACATTGCCTCTCACTGCCTATCCTAATTCAGACCCTCCGATTCACACCACCCCGTGATGTTTTTCTCACTCCTACTAGTGAATGTAATGTAACACACACCCATACTATGCGCACCTCCCCGTGATGTTTTTCTCACTCCTACTAGTGAATGTAATGTAACACACACCCATACAATGCGCACCACCCCGCGATTTTTTTCAGAAACCTATCCTACATTGCCACTGCATGTTCCCTGACCACCTCCATGCTGACCACCCCGCGGTGCTTTTCTCCATCCTTCATTGCCACACACTGCCTATCCTAATTCAGACCCTCCGATTCACACCACCCCTTGATGTTTTTCTCACTCCTACTAGTGAATGTAATGTAACTCACACCCATACAATGCGCACCACCCCGGGATGTTTTTCTCACTCCTACTAGTGAATGTAATGTAACACACACCCATACAAGGCGCACCACCCCGCGATGTTTTTCAGAAACCTATCCTAACTTGCCACTGCATGTTCCCTGACCTCCCGAAGCTGACCACCCCGCGGTGGTTTTCTCCATCCTACATTCCCACTAACTGCCTCTCCTAATTCAGACCCTCCGATTCACACCACACCGAAATGTTTTTCTCACTCCTACTAGTGAATGTAATGTAACACACACCCATACAATGCGCACCACCCCGTGATGTTTTTCTCACTCCTACTAGTGAATGTAATGTAACACACACCCATACAATGTGCACCACCCCGCGATGTTTTTCAGAAACCTATCCTACATTGCCACTGCATGTTCCCTGACCTCCCCTTGCTGACCACCCCGCGGTGCTTTTCTCCATCCTACATTGCCACTCACTGCCTATCCTAATTCAGACCGTCCGATTCAAACCACCCCGTGATGTTTTTCTCCCTCCTACTAGTGAATGTATTGTAACACAAACCCATACAATGCGCACCACCCTGCAATGTTTTTCCGAAACCTATCCTACATTGTCACTGCATGTTCCATGACCTCCCCATTCTGACCACCCCGCGGTGCTTTTCTCCATCCTAAATTTAGACTCACTGCCTATCCTAATTCAGACCCTCCGATTCACACCACCCCGTGATGTTTTTCTCACTCCTACTAGTGAATGAAATGTAACACACACCCATACAATGCGCACCACCCCGTGATGTTTTTCTCACTCCTACTAGTGAATGTAATGTAACACACACCCATACAATGCGCACCACCCGCGATGTTTTTCAGAAACTTATCCTACATTGCCACTGCATGTTCCCTGATCTCCCCATGCTGACCACCCCGCGGTGCTTTTCTCCATCCTACATTGCCACTCACTGCCTATCCTAATTCAGACCCTCCGATTCACACCACCCCGTGATGTTTTTCTCACTCCGACTAGTGAATGTAATGTAACACACACCCATACAAGGCGCACCACCCCGCGATGTTTTTCAGAAACCTATCCTAACTTGCCACTGCATGTTCCCTGACCTCCCGAAGCTGACCACCCCGCGGTGCTTTTCTCCATCCTACATTCCCACTCACTGCCTCTCCTAATTCAGACCCTCCGATTCACACCACACCGTAATGTTTTTCTCACTCCTACTAGTGAATGTAATGTAACACACACCCATACAATGCGCACCACCCCTCGACGTTTTTCAGAAACCTATCCTGCATTGCCACTGCATGTTCCCTCACCTCCCCATGCTGACCACCCCGCGGTGCTTTTCTCCATTCTACATTGCCACTCACTGACTATCCTAATTCAGACCCTCCGATTCACACCACCCCGTAATGTTTTTCTCACTCCTACTAGTGAATGTAATGTAACACACACCCATACAATGCGCACCACCCCGTGATGTTTTTCTCACTCCTACTAGTGAATGTAATGTAACACACACCCATACAATGCGCACCACCCCGCGATTTTTTTCAGAAACCTATCCTACATTGCCACTGCATGTTCCCTGACCACCTCCATGCTGACCACCCCGCGGTGCTTTTCTCCATCCTTCATTGACACTCACTGCCTATCCTAATTCATACCCTCCGATTCACACAACCCCTTGATGTTTTTCTCACTCCTACTAGTGAATGTAATGTAACTCACACCCATACAATGCGCACCACCCCGTGATGTTTTTCTCACTCCTACTAGTGAATGTAATGTAACACACACCCATACAAGGCGCACCACCCCGCGATGTTTTTCAGAAACCTATCCTAACTTGCCAATGCATGTTCCCTGACCTCCCGAAGCTGACCACCCCGCGGTGCTTTTCTCCATCCTACATTCCCACTCACTGCCTCTCCTAATTCAGACCCTCCGATTCACACCACACCGTAATGTTTTTCTCACTCCTACTAGTGAATGTAATGTAACACACACCCATACAATGCGCACCACCCCGTGATGTTTTTCTCACTCCTACTAGTGAATGTAATGTAACACACACCCATACAATGTGCACCACCCCGCGATGTTTTTCAGAAACCTATCCTACATTGCCACTGCATGTTCCCTGACCTCCCCATGATGACCACCCCACGGTGCTTTTCTCCATCCTACATTGCCACTCACTGCCTATCCTAATTCAGACCCTCCGATTCACAACACCCCGTGATGTTTTTCTCCCTCCTACTAGTGAATGTATTGTAACACAAACCCATACAATGGGCACCACCCCGCGATGTTTTTCAGAAACCTATCCTACATTGCCACTGCATGTTCCCTGACCTCCCCATGCTGACCACACGCGGTGCTTTTCTCCATCCTACATTGCCACTCATTGCCTATCCTAATTCAGACCCTCCGATTCACACCACCCTGTGATGTTTTTCTCACTCCTACTAGTGAATGTAATGTAACACACACCCATACAATGCGCACCACCATGCAATGTTTTTCAGAAACCTATCCTACATTGCCACTGCATGTTCCCTGACCTCCCCATGCTGACCACCCCGCGGTGCTTTTCTAAATCCTAAATTTCCACTAACTGCCTATCCTAATTCAGACCCTCCGATTCACACCACCCCGTGATGTTTTTCTCACTCCTACTAGTGAATGAAATGTAACACACACCCACACAATGCGCACCACCCCTTGATGTTTTTATCACTCCTACTAGTGAATGTAATGTAACACACACCCATACAATGCGCACCACCTCGTGATGTTTTTCTCACTCCTACTAGTGAATGTAATGTAACACACACCCATACAATGCGCACCACCCCGCGATGTTTTTCAGAAACCTATCCTACATTGCCAGTGCATGTTCCCTGACCTCCCCATGCTGACCACCCCGCGGTACTTTTCTCCATCCTACATTGCCACTCACTGCCTAGCCTAAATCAGACCCTTCGATTCACACCACCCCGTGATGTTTTTCTCACTCCGACTAGTGAATGTAATGTAACACACACCCATACAATGCGCAGCACCCCGTGATGTTTTTCTCACTAATACAAGTGAATGTAATGTTACACACACCCATACAATGCGCACCACCCCGCGATTTTTTTCAGAAACCTATCCTACATTGCCACTGCATGTTCCCGGACCTCCCCATGCTGACCACCCCACGGTGCTTTTCGCCATCCTACATTGCCACTCACTGCCTATCCTAATTCAGACCCTACGATTCACACCACCCCGTGATGTTTTTCTCACTCCTACTAGTGAATGTAATGTAACACACACCCATACAATGTGCACCACCCCGTGATGTTTTTCTCACTCCTACTAGTGAATGTAATGTAACACACACGCATACAATGCGCACCACCCCACTATGTTTTTCAGAAACCTATCCTACATTTCCACTGCATGTTCCCTGACCTCCCCATGCTGACCACCCCGTGGTGATTTTCTCCATCCTACATTGCCACTCACTGCCTATCCTAATTCAGACCCTCCGATTCACACCACCCCGTGATGTTTTTTTCCCTGCTACTAGTGAATGTATTGTAACACACACCCATACAATGCACACCACCCCGCGATGTTTTTCAGAAACCTATCCTACATTGCCACTGCATGTTCCCTGACCTCCCCATGCTGACCACCCCGCGGTGCTTTTCTCCATCCTACCTTGCCACTCACTGCCTATCCTAATTCAGACCCTCCGATTCACACCACCCCGTGATGTTTTTCTCACTCCTACTAGTGAATGAAATGTAACACACACCCATACAATGTGCATCACCCCGTGATGTTTTTCTCACTCCTACTAGTGAATGTAATGTAACACACACCCATACAATGCGCACCACCCCGTGATGTTTTTCTCACTCCTACTAGTGAATGTAATGTAACACACACCCATACAATGCGCACCACCCCGCGATGTTTTTCAGAAACCTATCGTACATTGCCACTGCATGTTTCCTGACCTCCCCATGCTGACCACCCCACAGTGCTTTTCGCCATCCTACATTGCCACTCACTGCCTATCCTAATTCAGACCCTACGATTCACACCACCCCGTGATGTTTTTCTCACTCCTACTAGTGAATGTAATGTAACCCACACCCATACAATGCGCACCACCCCGTGATGTTTTTCTCACTCCTACTAGTGAATGTAATGTAACACACACGCATACAATGCGCACCACCCCACGATGTTTTTCAGAAACCTATCCTACTTTTCCACTGCATGTTCCCTGACCTCCCCATGCTGACCACCCCGTGGTGATTTTCTCCATCCTACATTGCCACTCACTGCCTATCCTAATTCAGACCCTCCGATTCACACCACCCCGTGATGTTTTTTTCCCTGCTACTAGTGAATGTATTGTAACACACATCCATACAATGCACACCACCCCGCGATGTTTTTCAGAAACCTATCCTACATTGCCACTGCATGTTCCCTGACCTCCCCATGCTGACCACCCCGCGGTGCTTTTCTCCATCCTACATTGCCACTCACTGCCTATCCTATTTCAGACCCTCCGATTCACACCACCCCGTGATGTTTTTCTCACTCCTACTAGTGAATGAAATGTAACACACACCCATACAATGTGCATCACCCCGTGATGTTTTTCTCACTCCTACTAGTGAATGTAATGTAACACACACCCATACAATGCGCACCACCCCGTGATGTTTTTCTCACTCCTACTAGTGAATGTAATGTAACACACACCCATACAATGCGCACCACCCCGCGATGTTTTTCAGAAACCTATCCTACATTGCCACTGCATGTTCCATGACCTCCCCATGCTGACCACCCCGCGGTGCTTTTCTCCATCCTACATTGCCACTCACTGCCTATCCTAATTCAGACCCGCCGATTCACACCACCCCGTGATGTTTTTCTCACTCCTACTAGTTAATGTAATGTAACACAGTCCCATACAATGCGCACCACCCCGTGATGTTTTTCTCACTCCTAGTAGTGAATGTAATGTAACATACACCCATACAATGCGCACCACCACGCGATGTTTTTCAGAAACCTATCCTACATTGCCACTGCATGTTCCCTGACCTCCCCATGCTGACCACCCCGCAGTACTTTTCTCCATCCTACATTGCCACTCACTGCCTATCCTAATTCAGACACTCCGATTCACACCACCCCATGATGTTTTTCTCACTCCTACTAGTGAATGTAATGTAACACACTCCCATACAATGCGCACCACCCCGTGATGTTTTTCACACTCCTACTAGTGAATGTAATGTAACACACACCCATACAATGCGCACCACCCCGTGATGTTTTTCTCACTCCTACTAGTGAATGTAATGTAACTCAAACCCATACAATGCGCACCACCCCGCGATGTTTTTCAGAAACCTATCGTATATTGCCACTGCCTGTTCCCTGACCTCCCCATGCTGACCACCCCGTGGTGCTTTTCTACATCCTACATTGCCACTCACTGCCTATCCTAATTCAGACCCTCCGATTCACACCACCCCGTGAGGTTTTCTCACTCCTACTAGTGAATGTAACGTAACACACACCCATAGAATGCGCACCACCCCGCGATGTTTTCAGAAACCTCTCCTACATTGCCACTGCATGTTCCATGACCTCCCCATGCTGACCACCCCGTGGTGCTTTTCTCCAACCTACATTGCCTCTCACTGCCTATCCTAATTCAGACCCTCCGATTCACACCACCCCGTGATGTTTTTCTCACTCCTACTAGTGAATGTAATGTAACACACACCCATACTATGCGCACCTCCCCGTGATGTTTTTCTCACTCCTACTAGTGAATGTAATGTAACACACACCCATACAATGCGCACCACCCCGCGATTTTTTTCAGAAACCTATCCTACATTGCCACTGCATGTTCCCTGACCACCTCCATGCTGACCACCCCGCGGTGCTTTTCTCCATCCTTCATTGCCACACACTGCCTATCCTAATTCAGACCCTCCGATTCACACCACCCCTTGATGTTTTTCTCACTCCTACTAGTGAATGTAATGTAACTCACACCCATACAATGCGCACCACCCCGGGATGTTTTTCTCACTCCTACTAGTGAATGTAATGTAACACACACCCATACAAGGCGCACCACCCCGCGATGTTTTTCAGAAACCTATCCTAACTTGCCACTGCATGTTCCCTGACCTCCCGAAGCTGACCACCCCGCGGTGGTTTTCTCCATCCTACATTCCCACTCTCTGCCTCTCCTAATTCAGACCCTCCGATTCACACCACACCGAAATGTTTTTCTCACTCCTACTAGTGAATGTAATGTAACACACACCCATACAATGTGCACCACCCCGTGATGTTTTTCTCACTCCTACTAGTGAATGTAATGTAACACACACCCATACAATGTGCACCACCCCGCGATGTTTTTCAGAAACCTATCCTACATTGCCACTGCATGTTCCCTGACCTCCCCTTGCTGACCACCCCACGGTGCTTTTCTCCATCCTACATTGCCACTCACTGCCTATCCTAATTCAGACCCTCCGATTCAAACCACCCCGTGATGTTTTTCTCCCTCCTACTAGTGAATGTATTGTAACACAAACCCATACAATGCGCACCACCCTGCAATGTTTTTCAGAAACCTATCCTACATTGTCACTGCATGTTCCATGACCTCCCCATTCTGACCACCCCGCGGTGCTTTTCTCCATCCTAAATTTCCACTCACTGCCTATCCTAATTCAGACCCTCCGATTCACACCACCCCGTGATGTTTTTCTCACTCCTACTAGTGAATGAAATGTAACACACACCCATACAATGCGCACCACCCCGTGATGTTTTTCTCACTCCTACTAGTGAATGTAATGTAACACACACCCATACAATGCGCACCACCCGCGATGTTTTTCAGAAACTTATCCTACATTGCCACTGCATGTTCCCTGATCTCCCCATGCTGACCACCCCGCGGTGCTTTTCTCCATCCTACATTGCCACTCACTGCCTATCCTAATTCAGACTCTCCGATTCACACCACCCCGTGATGTTTTTCTCACTCCGACTAGTGAATGTAATGTAACACACACCCATACAAGGCGCACCACCCCGCGATGTTTTTCAGAAACCTATCCTAACTTGCCACTGCATGTTCCCTGACCTCCCGAAGCTGACCACCCCGCGGTGCTTTTCTCCATCCTACATTCCCACTCACTGCCTCTCCTAATTCAGACCCTCCGATTCACACCACACCGTAATGTTTTTCTCACTCCTACTAGTGAATGTAATGTAACACACACCCATACAATGCGCACCACCCCTCGACGTTTTTCAGAAACCTATCCTGCATTGCCACTGCATGTTCCCTCACCTCCCCATGCTGACCACCCCGCGGTGCTTTTCTCCATCCTACATTGCCACTCACTGACTATCCTAATTCAGACCCTCCGATTCACACCACCCCGTAATGTTTTTCTCACTCCTACTAGTGAATGTAATGTAACACACACCCATACAATGCGCACCACCCCGTGATGTTTTTCTCACTCCTACTAGTGAATGTAATGTAACACACACCCATACAATGCGCACCACCCCGCGATTTTTTTCAGAAACCTATCCTACATTGCCACTGCATGTTCCCTGACCTCCCCATGCTGACCACCCCGCGGTACTTTTCTCCATCCTACATTGCCACTCACTGCCTATCCTAATTCAGACACTCCGATTCACACCACCCCGTGATGTTTTTCTCACTCCTACTAGTGAATGTAATGTAACACACTCCCATACAATGCGCACCACCCCGTGATGTTTTTCACACTCCTACTAGTGAATGTAATGTAACACACACCCATACAATGCGCACCACCCCGTGATGTTTTTCTCACTCCTACTAGTGAATGTAATGTAACTCAAACCCATACAATGCGCACCACCCCGCGATGTTTTTCAGAAACCTATCGTATATTGCCACTGCCTGTTCCCTGACCTCCCCATGCTGACCACCCCGTGGTGCTTTTCTACATCCTACATTGCCACTCACTGCCTATCCTAATTCAGACCCTCCGATTCACACCACCCCGTGAGGTTTTCTCACTCCTACTAGTGAATGTAACGTAACACACACCCATAGAATGCGCACCACCCCGCGATGTTTTCAGAAACCTCTCCTACATTGCCACTGCATGTTCCATGACCTCCCCATGCTGACCACCCCGTGGTGCTTTTCTCCAACCTACATTGCCTCTCACTGCCTATCCTAATTCAGACCCTCCGATTCACACCACCCCGTGATGTTTTTCTCACTCCTACTAGTGAATGTAATGTAACACACACCCATACTATGCGCACCTCCCCGTGATGTTTTTCTCACTCCTACTAGTGAATGTAATGTAACACACACCCATACAATTCGCACCACCCCGCGATTTTTTTCAGAAACCTATCCTACATTGCCACTGCATGTTCCCTGACCACCTCCATGCTGACCACCCCGCGGTGCTTTTCTCCATCCTTCATTGCCACACACTGCCTATCCTAATTCAGACCCTCCGATTCACACCACCCCTTGATGTTTTTCTCACTCCTACTAGTGAATGTAATGTAACTCACACCCATACAATGCGCACCACCCCGGGATGTTTTTCTCACTCCTACTAGTGAATGTAATGTAACACACACCCATACAAGGCGCACCACCCCGCGATGTTTTTCAGAAACCTATCCTAACTTGCCACTGCATGTTCCCTGACCTCCCGAAGCTGACCACCCCGCGGTGGTTTTCTCCATCCTACATTCCCACTCTCTGCCTCTCCTAATTCAGACCCTCCGATTCACACCACACCGAAATGTTTTTCTCACTCCTACTAGTGAATGTAATGTAACACACACCCATACAATGCGCACCACCCCGTGATGTTTTTCTCACTCCTACTAGTGAATGTAATGTAACACACACCCATACAATGCGCACCACCCCGCGATGTTTTTCAGAAACCTATCCTACATTGCCACTGCATGTTCCATGACCTCCCCATGCTGACCACCCCGCGGTGCTTTTCTCCATCCTACATTGCCACTCACTGCCTATCCTAATTCAAACCCGCCGATTCACACCACCCCGTGATGTTTTTCTCACTCCTACTAGTTAATGTAATGTAACACAGTCCCATACAATGCGCACCACCCCGTGATGTTTTTCTCACTCCTAGTAGTGAATGTAATGTAACATACACCCATACAATGCGCACCACCACGCGATGTTTTTCAGAAACCTATCCTACATTGCCACTGCATGTTCCCTGACCTCCCCATGCTGACCACCCCGCAGTACTTTTCTCCATCCTACATTGCCACTCACTGCCTATCCTAATTCAGACACTCCGATTCACACCACCCCGTGATGTTTTTCTCACTCCTACTAGTGAATGTAATGTAACACACTCCCATACAATGCGCACCACCCCGTGATGTTTTTCACACTCCTACTAGTGAATGTAATGTAACACACACCCATACAATGCGCACCACCCCGTGATGTTTTTCTCACTCCTACTAGTGAATGTAATGTAACTCAAACCCATACAATGCGCACCACCCCGCGATGTTTTTCAGAAACCTATCGTATATTGCCACTGCCTGTTCCCTGACCTCCCCATGCTGACCACCCCGTGGTGCTTTTCTACATCCTACATTGCCACTCACTGCCTATCCTAATTCAGACCCTCCGATTCACACCACCCCGTGAGGTTTTCTCACTCCTACTAGTGAATGTAACGTAACACACACCCATAGAATGCGCACCACCCCGCGATGTTTTCAGAAACCTCTCCTACATTGCCACTGCATGTTCCATGACCTCCCCATGCTGACCACCCCGTGGTGCTTTTCTCCAACCTACATTGCCTCTCACTGCCTATCCTAATTCAGACCCTCCGATTCACACCACCCCGTGATGTTTTTCTCACTCCTACTAGTGAATGTAATGTAACACACACCCATACTATGCGCACCTCCCCGTGATGTTTTTCTCACTCCTACTAGTGAATGTAATGTAACACACACCCATACAATGCGCACCACCCCGCGATTTTTTTCAGAAACCTATCCTACATTGCCACTGCATGTTCCCTGACCACCTCCATGCTGACCACCCCGCGGTGCTTTTCTCCATCCTTCATTGCCACACACTGCCTATCCTAATTCAGACCCTCCGATTCACACCACCCCTTGATGTTTTTCTCACTCCTACTAGTGAATGTAATGTAACTCACACCCATACAATGCGCACCACCCCGGGATGTTTTTCTCACTCCTACTAGTGAATGTAATGTAACACACACCCATACAAGGCGCACCACCCCGCGATGTTTTTCAGAAACCTATCCTAACTTGCCACTGCATGTTCCCTGACCTCCCGAAGCTGACCACCCCGCGGTGGTTTTCTCCATCCTACATTCCCACTCTCTGCCTCTCCTAATTCAGACCCTCCGATTCACACCACACCGAAATGTTTTTCTCACTCCTACTAGTGAATGTAATGTAACACACACCCATACAATGTGCACCACCCCGTGATGTTTTTCTCACTCCTACTAGTGAATGTAATGTAACACACACCCATACAATGTGCACCACCCCGCGATGTTTTTCAGAAACCTATCCTACATTGCCACTGCATGTTCCCTGACCTCCCCTTGCTGACCACCCCACGGTGCTTTTCTCCATCCTACATTGCCACTCACTGCCTATCCTAATTCAGACCCTCCGATTCAAACCACCCCGTGATGTTTTTCTCCCTCCTACTAGTGAATGTATTGTAACACAAACCCATACAATGCGCACCACCCTGCAATGTTTTTCAGAAACCTATCCTACATTGTCACTGCATGTTCCATGACCTCCCCATTCTGACCACCCCGCGGTGCTTTTCTCCATCCTAAATTTCCACTCACTGCCTATCCTAATTCAGACCCTCCGATTCACACCACCCCGTGATGTTTTTCTCACTCCTACTAGTGAATGAAATGTAACACACACCCATACAATGCGCACCACCCCGTGATGTTTTTCTCACTCCTACTAGTGAATGTAATGTAACACACACCCATACAATGCGCACCACCCGCGATGTTTTTCAGAAACTTATCCTACATTGCCACTGCATGTTCCCTGATCTCCCCATGCTGACCACCCCGCGGTGCTTTTCTCCATCCTACATTGCCACTCACTGCCTATCCTAATTCAGACTCTCCGATTCACACCACCCCGTGATGTTTTTCTCACTCCGACTAGTGAATGTAATGTAACACACACCCATACAAGGCGCACCACCCCGCGATGTTTTTCAGAAACCTATCCTAACTTGCCACTGCATGTTCCCTGACCTCCCGAAGCTGACCACCCCGCGGTGCTTTTCTCCATCCTACATTCCCACTCACTGCCTCTCCTAATTCAGACCCTCCGATTCACACCACACCGTAATGTTTTTCTCACTCCTACTAGTGAATGTAATGTAACACACACCCATACAATGCGCACCACCCCTCGACGTTTTTCAGAAACCTATCCTGCATTGCCACTGCATGTTCCCTCACCTCCCCATGCTGACCACCCCGCGGTGCTTTTCTCCATCCTACATTGCCACTCACTGACTATCCTAATTCAGACCCTCCGATTCACACCACCCCGTAATGTTTTTCTCACTCCTACTAGTGAATGTAATGTAACACACACCCATACAATGCGCACCACCCCGTGATGTTTTTCTCACTCCTACTAGTGAATGTAATGTAACACACACCCATACAATGCGCACCACCCCGCGATTTTTTTCAGAAACCTATCCTACATTGCCACTGCATGTTCCCTGACCTCCCCATGCTGACCACCCCGCGGTACTTTTCTCCATCCTACATTGCCACTCACTGCCTATCCTAATTCAGACACTCCGATTCACACCACCCCGTGATGTTTTTCTCACTCCTACTAGTGAATGTAATGTAACACACTCCCATACAATGCGCACCACCCCGTGATGTTTTTCACACTCCTACTAGTGAATGTAATGTAACACACACCCATACAATGCGCACCACCCCGTGATGTTTTTCTCACGCCTACTAGTGAATGTAATGTAACTCAAACCCATACAATGCGCACCACCCCGCGATGTTTTTCAGAAACCTATCGTATATTGCCACTGCCTGTTCCCTGACCTCCCCATGCTGACCACCCCGTGGTGCTTTTCTACATCCTACATTGCCACTCACTGCCTATCCTAATTCAGACCCTCCGATTCACACCACCCCGTGAGGTTTTCTCACTCCTACTAGTGAATGTAACGTAACACACACCCATAGAATGCGCACCACCCCGCGATGTTTTCAGAAACCTCTCCTACATTGCCACTGCATGTTCCATGACCTCCCCATGCTGACCACCCCGTGGTGCTTTTCTCCAACCTACATTGCCTCTCACTGCCTATTCTAATTCAGACCCTCCGATTCACACCACCCCGTGATGTTTTTCTCACTCCTACTAGTGAATGTAATGTAACACACACCCATAATATGCGCACCTCCACGTGATGTTTTTCTCACTCCTACTAGTGAATGTAATGTAACACACACCCATACAATTCGCACCACCCCGCGATTTTTTTCAGAAACCTATCCTACATTGCCACTGCATGTTCCCTGACCACCTCCATGCTGACCACCCCGCGGTGCTTTTCTCCATCCTTCATTGCCACACACTGCCTATCCTAATTCAGACCCTCCGATTCACACCACCCCTTGATGTTTTTCTCACTCCTACTAGTGAATGTAATGTAACTCACACCCATACAATGCGCACCACCCCGGGATGTTTTTCTCACTCCTACTAGTGAATGTAATGTAACACACACCCATAAAAGGCGCACCACCCCGCGATGTTTTTCAGAAACCTATCCTAACTTGCCACTGCATGTTCCCTGACCTCCCGAAGCTGACCACCCCGCGGTGGTTTTCTCCATCCTACATTCCCACTCACTGCCTCTCCTAATTCAGACCCTCCGATTCACACCACACCGAAATGTTTTTCTCACTCCTACTAGTGAATGTAATGTAACACACACCCATACAATGCGCACCACCCCGTGATGTTTTTCTCACTCCTACTAGTGAATGTAATGTAACACACACCCATACAATGCGCACCACCCCGTGATGTTTTTCTCACTCCTAGTAGTGAATGTAATGTAACACACACCCATACAATGCGCACCACCCCGCGATTTTTTTCAGAAACCTATTTTACATTGCCACTGCATGTTCCCTGACCACCTCCATGCTGACCACCCCGCGGTGCTTTTCTCCATCCTTCATTGACACTCACTGCCTATCCTAATTCATACCCTCCGATTCACACAACCCCTTGATGTTTTTCTCACTCCTACTAGTGAATGTAATGTAACTCACACCCATACAATGCGCACCACCCCGTGATGTTTTTCTCACTCCTACTAGTGAATGTAATGTAACACACACCCATACAAGGCGCACCACCCCGCGATGTTTTTCAGAAACCTATCCTAACTTGCCACTGCATGTTCCCTGACCTCCCGAAGCTGACCACCCCGCGGTGGTTTTCTCCATCCTACATTCCCACTCACTGCCTCTCCTAATTCAGACCCTCCGATTCACACCACACCGAAATGTTTTTCTCACTCCTACTAGTGAATGTAATGTAACACACACCCATACAATGCGCACCACCCCGTGATGTTTTTCTCACTCCTACTAGTGAATGTAATGTAACACACACCCATACAATGCGCACCACCCCGTGATATTTTTCTCACTCCTACTAGTGAATGTAATGTAACACACACCCATACAATGCGCACCACCCCGTGATGTTTTTCTCACTCCTACTAGTGAATGTAATGTAACACACACCCATACAATGTGCACCACCCCGCGATGTTTTTCAGAAACCTATCCTACATTGCCACTGCATGTTCCCTGACTTCCCCATGATGACCACCCCACGGTGCTTTTCTCCATCCTACATTGCCACTCACTGCCTATCCTAATTCAGACCCTCCGATTCACAACACCCCGTGATGTTTTTCTCCCTCCTACTAGTGAATGTATTGTAACACAAACCCATACAATGGGCACCACCCCGCGATGTTTTTCAGAAACCTATCCTACATTGCCACTGCATGTTCCCTGACCTCCCCATGCTGACCACACGCGGTGCTTTTCTCCATCCTACATTGCCACTCATTGCCTATCCTAATTCAGACCCTCCGATTCACACCACCCTGTGATGTTTTTCTCACTCCTACTAGTGAATGTAATGTAACACACACCCATACAATGCGCACCACCATGCAATGTTTTTCAGAAACCTATCCTACATTGCCACTGCATGTTCCCTGACCTCCCCATGCTGACCACCCCGCGGTGCTTTTCTAAATCCTAAATTTCCACTCACTGCCTATCCTAATTCAGACCCTCCGATTCACACCACCCCGTGATGTTTTTCTCACTCCTACTAGTGAATGAAATGTAACACACACCCACACAATGCGCACCACCCCTTGATGTTTTTATCACTCCTACTAGTGAATGTAATGTAACACACACCCATACAATGCGCACTACCTCGTGATGTTTTTCTCACTCCTACTAGTGAATGTAATGTAACACAAACCCATACAATGCGCACCACCCCGCGATGTTTTTCAGAAACCTATCCTACATTGCCAGTGCATGTTCCCTGACCTCCCCATGCTGACCACCCCGCGGTACTTTTCTCCATACTACATTGCCACTCACTGCCTAGCCTAATTCAGACCCTTCGATTCACACCACCCCGTGATGTTTTTCTCACTCCGACTAGTGAATGTAATGTAACACACACCCATACAATGCGCAGCTCCCCGTGATGTTTTTCTCACTAATACAAGTGAATGTAATGTTACACACACCCATACAATGCGCACCACCCCGCGATTTTTTTCAGAAACCTATCCTACATTGCCACTGCATGTTCCCGGACCTCCCCATGCTGACCACCCCACGGTGCTTTTCGCCATCCTACATTGCCACTCACTGCCTATCCTAATTCAGACCCTACGATTCACACCACCCCGTGATGTTTTTCTCACTCCTACTAGTGAATGTAATGTAACACACACCCATACAATGCGCACCACCCCGTGATGTTTTTCTCACTCCTACTAGTGAATGTAATGTAACACACACCCATACAATGCGCACCACCCCGCGATTTTTTTCAGAAACCTATCCTACATTGCCACTGCATGTTCCCGGACCTCCCCATGCTGACCACCCCACGGTGCTTTTCGCCATCCTACATTGCCACTCACTGCCTATCCTAATTCAGACCCTCCGATTCACACCACCCCGTGATGTTTTTCTCACTCCTACTAGTGAATGAAATGTAACACACACCCATACAATGTGCATCACCCCGTGATGTTTTTCTCACTCCTACTAGTGAATGTAATGTAACACACACCCATACAATGCGCACCACCCCGTGATGTTTTTCTCACTCCTACTAGTGAATGTAATGTAACACACACCCATACAATGCGCACCACCCCGCGATGTTTTTCACAAACCTATCCTACATTGCCACTGCATGTTCCCTGACCTCCCCATGCTGACCACCCCACGGTGCTTTTCTCCATCCTACATTGCCACTCACTGCCTATCCTAATTCAGACCCGCCGATTCACACCACCCCGTGATGTTTTTCTCACTCCTACTAGTTAATGTAATGTAACACACTCCCATACAATGCGCACCACCCCGTGATGTTTTTCTCACTCCTAGTAGTGAATGTAATGTAACACACACCCATACAATGCGCACCACCACGCGATGTTTTTCAGAAACCTATCCTACATTGCCAATGCATGTTCCCTGACCTCCCCATGCTGACCACCCCGCGGTACTTTTCTCCATCCTACATTGCCACTCACTGCCTATCCTAATTCAGACACTCCGATTCACACCACCCCGTGATGTTTTTCTCACTCCTACTAGTGAATGTAATGTAACACACTCCCATACAATGCGCACCACCCCGTGATGTTTTTCACACTCCTACTAGTGAATGTAATGTAACACACACCCATACAAGGCGCACCACCCCGCGATGTTTTTCAGAAACCTCTCCTAACTTGCCACTGCATGTTCCCTGACCTCCCGAAGCTGACCACCCCGCGGTGCTTTTCTCCATCCTACATTCCCACTCACTGCCTCTCCTAATTCAGACCCTCCGATTCACACCACACCGTAATGTTTTTCTCACTCCTACTAGTGAATGTAATGTAACACACACCCATACAATGCGCACCACCCCGTGATGTTTTTCTCACTCCTACTAGTGAATGTAATGTAACACACACCCATACAATGCGCACCACCCCGCGATGTTTTTCAGAAACCTATCCTACATTGCCACTGCATGTTCCCTGACCTCCCCATGATGACCACCCCACGGTGCTTTTCTCCATCCTACATTGCTACTCACTGCCTATCCTAATTCAGACCCTCCGATTCACAACACCCCGTGATGTTTTTCTCCCTCCTACTAGTGAATGTATTGTAACACAAACCCATACAATGGGCACCACCCCGCGATGTTTTTCAGAAACCTATCCTACATTGCCACTGCATGTTCCCTGACCTCCCCATGCTGACCACACGCGGTGCTTTTCTCCATCCTACATTGCCACTCATTGCCTATCCTAATTCAGACCCTCCGATTCACACCACCCTGTGATGTTTTTCTCACTCCTACTAGTGAATGTAATGTAACACACACCCATACAATGCGCACCACCATGCAATGATTTTCAGAAACCTATCCTACATTGCCACTGCATGTTCCCTGACCTCCCCATGCTGACCACCCCGCGGTGCTTTTCTAAATCCTAAATTTCCACTCACTGCCTATCCTAATTCAGACACTCCGATTCACACCACCCCGTGATGTTTTTCTCACTCCTACTAGTGAATGAAATGTAACACACACCCACACAATGCGCACCACCCCTTGATGTTTTTATCACTCCTACTAGTGAATGTAATGTAACACACACCCACACAATGCGCACCACCTCGTGATGTTTTTCTCACTCCTACTAGTGAATGTAATGTAACACACACCCATACAATGCGCACCACCCCGCGATGTTTTTCAGAAACCTATCCTACATTGCCACTGCATGTTCCCTGACCTCCCCATGCTGACCACCCCGCGGTACTTTTCTCCATCCTACATTGCCACTCACTGCCTAGCCTAATTCAGACCCTCCGATTCACACCACCCCGTGATGTTTTTCTCACTCCGACTATTGAATGTAATGTAACACACACCCATACAATGCGCAGCACCCCGTGATGTTTTTCTCACTAATACAAGTGAATGTAATGTTACACACACCCATACAATCCGCACCACCCCGCGATTTTTTTCAGAAACCTATCCTACATTGCCACTGCATGTTCCCGGACCTCCCCATGCTGACCACCCCACGGTGCTTTTCGCCATCCTACATTGCCACTCACTGCCTATCCTAATTCAGACCCTACGATTCACACCACCCCGTGATGTTTTTCTCACTCCTACTAGTGAATGTAATGTAACACACACCCATACAATGCGCACCACCCCGTGATGTTTTTCTCACTCCTACTAGTGAATGTAATGTAACACACACGCATACAATGCGCACCACCCCACGATGTTTTTCAGAAACCTATCCTACATTTCCACTGCATGTTCCCTGACCACCCCATGCTGACCACCCCGTGGTGATTTTCTCCATCCTACATTGCCACTCACTGCCTATCCTAATTCAGACCCTCCGATTCACACCACCCCGTGATGTTTTTTTCCCTGCTACTAGTGAATGTATTGTAACACACACCCATACAATGCACACCACCACGCGATGTTTTTCAGAAACCTATCCTACATTGCCACTGCATGTTCCCTGACCTCCCCATGCTGACCACCCCGCGGTGCTTTTCTCCATCCTACATTGCCACTCACTGCCTATCCTAATTCAGACCCTCCGATTCACACCACCCCGTGATGTTTTTCTCACTCCTACTAGTGAATGAAATGTAACACACACCCATACAATGTGCATCACCCCGTGATGTTTTTCTCACTCCTACTAGTGAATGTAATGTAACACACACCCATACAATGCGCACCACCCCGTGATGTTTTTCTCACTCCTACTAGTGAATGTAATGTAACACACACCCATACAATGCGCACCACCACGCGATGTTTTTCAGAAACCTATGCTACATTGCCACTGCATGTTCCCTGACCTCCCCATGCTGACCACCCCGCGGTGCTTTTCTCCATCCTACATTGCCACTCACTGCCTATCCTAATTCAGACTCGCCGATTCACACCACCCCGTGATGTTTTTCTCACTCCTACTAGTTAATGTAATGTAACACACTCCCATACAATGCGCACCACCCCGTGATGTTTTTCTCACTCCTAGTAGTGAATGTAATGTAACACACACCCATACAATGCGCACCACCACGCGATGTTTTTCAGAAACCTATCCTACATTGCCACTGCATGTTCCCTGACCTCCCCATGCTGACCACCCCGCGGTACTTTTCTCCATCCTACATTGCCACTCACTGCCTATCCTAATTCAGACACTCCGATTCACACCACCCCGTGATGTTTTTCTCACTCCTACTAGTGAATGTAATGTAACACACTCCCATACAATGCGCACCACCCCGTGATGTTTTTCACACTCCTACTAGTGAATGTAATGTAACACACACCCATACAATGCGCACCACCCCGTGATGTTTTTCTCACTCTTACTAGTGAATGTAATGTAACTCAAACCCATACAATGCGCACCACCCCGCGATGTTTTTCAGAAACCTATCGTATATTGCCACTGCATGTTCCCTGACCTCCCCATGCTGACCACCCCGTGGTGCTTTTCTACATCCTACATTGCCACTCACTGCCTATCCTAATTCAGACCCTCCGATTCACACCACCCCGTGAGGTTTTCTCACTCCTACTAGTGAATGTAACGTAACACACACCCATAGAATGCGCACCACCCCGCGATGTTTTCAGAAACCTCTCCTACATTGCCACTGCATGTTCCATGACCTCCCCATGCTGACCACCCCGTGGTGCTTTTCTCCAACCTACATTGCCTCTCACTGCCTATCCTAATTCAGACCCTCCGATTCACACCACCCCGTGATGTTTTTCTCACTCCTACTAGTGAATGTAATGTAACACACACCCATACTATGCGCACCTCCCCGTGATGTTTTTCTCACTCCTACTAGTGAATGTAATGTAACACACACCCATACAATGCGCACCACCCCGCGATTGTTTTCAGAAACCTATCCTACATTGCCACTGCATGTTCCCTGACCACCTCCATGCTGACCACCCCGCGGTGCTTTTCTCCATCCTTCATTGCCACACACTGCCTATCCTAATTCAGACCCTCCGATTCACACCACCCCTTGATGTTTTTCTCACTCCTACTAGTGAATGTAATGTAACTCACACCCATACATTGCGCACCACCCCGTGATGTTTTTCTCACTCCTACTAGTGAATGTAATGTAACACACACCCATACAAGGCGCACCACCCCGCGATGTTTTTCAGAAACCTATCCTAAGTTGCCACTGCATGTTCCCTGACCTCCCGAAGCTGACCACCCGGCGGTGGTTTTCTCCATCCTACATTCCCACTCACTGCCTCTCCTAATTCAGACCCTCCGATTCACACCACACCGTAATGTTTTTCTCACTCCTACTAGTGAATGTAATGTAACACACACCCATACAATGCGCACCACCCCGTGATGTTTTTCTCACTCCTACTAGTGAATGTAATGTAACACACACCCATACAATGTGCACCACCCCGCGATGTTTTTCAGAAACCTATCCTACATTGCCACTGCATGTTCCCTGACCTCCCCTTGCTGACCACCCCACGGTGCTTTTCTCCATCCTACATTGCCACTCACTGTCTATCCTAATTCAGACCCTCCGATTCAAACCACCCCGTGATGTTTTTCTCCCTCCTACTAGTGAATGTATTGTAACACAAACCCATACAATGCGCACCACCCTGCAATGTTTTTCAGAAACCTATCCTACATTGCCACTGCATGTTCCATGACCTCCCCATTCTGACCACCCCGCGGTGCTTTACTCCATCCTAAATTTCCACTCACTGCCTATCCTAATTCAGACCCTCCGATTCACACCACCCCGTGATGTTTTTCTCACTCCTACTAGTGAATGAAATGTAACACACACCCATACAATGCGCACCACCCCGTGATGTTTTTCTCACTCCTACTAGTGAATGTTATGTAACACACACCCATACAATGCGCACCACCCCGTGATGTTTTTCTCACTCCTACTAGTGAATGTAATGTAACACACACCCATACAATGCGCACCACCCGCGATATTTTTCAGAAACTTATCCTACATTGCCACTGCATGTTCAATGATCTCCCCATGCTGACCACCCCGCGGTGCTTTTCTCCATCCTACATTGACACTCACTGCCTATCTTAATTCAGACCCTCCGATTCACACCACCCCGTGATGTTTTTCTCACTCCTACTAGTGAATGTAATGTAACACACACACATACAATGCGCAGCACCCCGTGATGTTTTTCTCACTAATACAAGTGAATGTAATGTTACACACACCCATACAATGCGCACCACCCCGCGATTTTTTTCAGAAACCTATCCTACATTGCCACTGCATGTTCCCTGACCTCCCCATGCTGACCACCCCACGGTGCTTTTCTCCATCCTACATTGCCACTCACTGCCTATCCTAATTCAGACCCTACGATTCACACCACCCCGTGATGTTTTTCTCACTCCTACTAGTGAATGTAATGTAACACACACCCATACAATGCGCACCACCGCGTGATGTTTTTCTCACTCCTACTAGTGAATGTAATGTAACACACACCCATACAATGCGGACCACCCCGTGATGTTTTTCTCAATCCTACTAGTGAATGTAATGTAACACACACCCATACAATGTGCACCACCCTGCGATGTTTTTCAGAAACCTATCCTACATTGCCACTGCATGTTCCATGACCTCCCCATGCTGACCACCCCGCGGTTCTTTTCTCCAACCTACATTGCCACTCACTGCCTATCCTAATTCAGACCCTCCGATTCACACCACCCCGTGATGTTTTTCTCACTCCTACTAGTGAATGTAATGTAACACACACCCATACAATGCGCACCACCCCGTGATGTTTTTCAGAAAACTATCCTACATTGCCACTGCATGTTCCCTGACCTCCCCATGCTGACCACCCAGCGGTGCTTTTCTCCATCCTACATTGCCACTCACTGCCTATCCTAATTCAGACCCTCCGATTCACACCACCCCGTGATGTTTTTCTCACTCCTACTAGTGAATGTAATGTAACACACACCCATACAATGCGCACCACCTCGTGATGTTTTTCTCACTCCTACTAGTGAATGTAATGTAACACACACCCATACAATGGGCACCACACCGTGATGTTTTTAGGAAACCTATCCTACATTGCCACTGCATGTTCCCTGACCACCTCCATGCTGACCACCCCGCGGTGCTTTTCTCGATCCTACATTGCCACTCACTGCCTATCCTAATTCAGACCCTCCGATTCACACCACCCCGTGATGTTTTTCTCACTCCTACTAGTGAATGTAATGTAACACACACCCATACAATGCGCACCACCCCGTGATGTTTTTCTCACTCCTACTAGTGAATGTAATGTAACACACACCCATACAATGCGCACCACCCCGTGATGTTTTTCAGAAACCTATCCTACATTGCCACTGCATGTTCCCTGACCTCCCGAAGCTGACCACCCCGTGGTGCTTTTCTCCATCCTAGATTGCCACTCACTGCCTCTCCTAATTCAGACCCTCCGATTCACACCACCCCGTGATGTTTTTCTCACTCCTACTAGTGAATGTAATGTAACACACACCCATACAATGCGCACCACCCCGTGATGTTTTTCTCACTCCTACTAGTGAATGTAATGTAACACACACCCATACAATGCGCACCACCCCGCGATGTTTTTCAGAAACCTATCCCACATTGCCACTGCATGTTCCCTGAACTCCCCATGCTGACCTCCCCGCGGTGCTTTTCTCCATTCTACATTGCCACTCACTGCCTATCCTAATTCAGACCCTCCGATTCACACCACCCCGTGATGTTTTTCTCACTCCTACAAGTGAATGTAATGTAACACACACCCATACAATGCGCAGCACCCCGTGATGTTTTTCTCACTCCTACTAGTGAATGTAATGTAACACACACCCAAACAATGCGCACCACCCCGTGATGTTTTTCTCACTCCTACTAGTGAATATAATGTAACACACACCCATACAATGCGCACCACCCCGTGATGTTTTTCTCAATCCTACTAGTGAATGTAATGTAACACACACCCATACAATGCGCACCACCCTGCGATGTTTTTCAGAAACCTATCCAACATTGCCACTGCATGTTCCCTGACCTCCCCATGCTGACCACCCCGCGTTGCTTTTCTCCATCCTACATTGCCACTCACTGCCTATCCTAATTCAGACCCTCCGATTCACACGACCCCGTGATGTTTTCTCACTCCTACTAGTGAATGTAACTTAACACACACCAAAGAATGCGCACCACCCCGCGATGTTTTTCAGAAACCTATCCTACATTGCCACTGCATGTTCCATGACCTCCCCATGCTGACCACCCCACGGTTCTTTTCTCCAACCTACATTGCCACTCACTGCCTATCCTAATTCAGACCCTCCGATTCACACCACCCCGTGATGTTTTTCTCACTCCTACTAGTGAATGTAATGTAACACACACCCATAAAATGTGCACCACCCCGTGATGTATTTCAGAAAACTATCCTACATTGCCACTGCATGTTTCCTGACCTCCCCATGCTGACCACCCCGCGGTGCTTTTCTCCATCCTACATTGCCACTCACTGCCTATCCTAATTCAGACCCTCCGATTCACACCACCTCGTGATGTTTTTCTCCCTCCTACTAGTGAATGTATTGTAACACACACCCATACAATGCGCACCACCCCGCGATGTTTTTCAGAAACCTATCCTACATTGCCACTGCATGTTCCCTGACCTCCCCATGCTGACCACCCCGCGGTGCTTTTCTCCATCCTACATTGCCACTCACTGCCTATCCTAATTCAGACCCTCCGATTCACACCACCCCGTGAGGTTTTCTCACTCCTACCAGTGAATGTAACGTAACACACACCCATAGAATGCGCACCACCCCGCGATGTTTTCAGAAACCTCTCCTACATTGCCACTGCATGTTCCATAAGCTCCCCATGCTGACCACCCCGTGGTGCTTTTCTCCAACCTACATTGCCTCTCACTGCCTATCCTAATTCAGACCCTCCGATTCACACCACCCCGTGATGTTTTTCTCACTCCTACTAGTGAATGTAATGTAACACACACCCGTACTATGCACACCACACCGTGATGTTTTTCTCACTCCTACTAGTGAATGTAATGTAACACACACCCATACAATGCGCACCACCCCGCGATTTTTTTCAGAAACCTATCCTACATTGCCACTGCATGTTCCCTGACCAACTCCATGCTGACCACCCCGCGGTGCTTTTCTCCATCCTTCATTGCCACACACTGCCTATCCTAATTCAGACCCTCCGATTCACACCACCCCTTGATGTTTTTCTCACTCCTACTAGTGAATGTAATGTAACACACACCCATACAAGGCGCACCACCCCGCGATGTTTTTCAGAAACCTATCCTAACTTGCCACTGCATGTTCCCTGACCTCCCGAAGCTGACCACCCCGTGGTGCTTTTCTCCATCCTACATTCCCACTCACTGCCTCTCCTAATTCAGACCCTCCGATTCACACCACACCGTAATGTTTTTCTCACTCCTACTAGTGAATGTAATGTAACACAAACCCATACAATGCGCACCACCCCGTGATGTTTTTCTCACTCCTACTAGTGAATGTAATGTAACACACACCCATACAATGTGCACCACCCCGCTATGTTTTCCAGAAACCTATCCTACATTGCCACTGCATGTTCCCTGACCTCCCCTTGCTGACCACCCCACGGTGCTTTTCTCCATCCTACATTGCCACTCACTGCCTATCCTAATTCAGACCCTCCGATTCACACCACCCCGTGATGTTTTTCTCCCTCCTACTAGTGAATGTATTGTAACACAAACCCATACAATGCCCACCACCCCGCGATGTTTTTCAGAAACCTATCCTACATTGCCACTGCATGTTCCCTGACCTCCCCATGCTGACCACACGCGGTGCTTTTCTCCATACTACATTGCCACTCATTGCCTATCCTAATTCAGACCCTCCGATTCACACCGCCCCGTGATGTTTTTCTCACTCCTACTAGTGAATGTAATGAAACACACACCCATACAATGCGCACCACCCTGCAATGTTTTTCAGAAACCTATCCTACATTGCCACTGCATGTTCCCTGACCTCCCCATGCTGACCACCCCGCGGTGCTTTTCTCCATCCTAAATTTCCACTCACTGCCTATCCTAATTCAGACCCTCCGATTCACACCACCCCGTGATGTTTTTCTCACTCCTACTAGTGAATGAAATGTAACACACACCCATATACAATGCGCACCACCCCGTGATGTTTTTCTCACTCCTACTAGTGAATGTAATGTAACACACACCCATACAATGTGCACCACCTCGTGATGTTTTTCTCACTCCTACTAGTGAATGTAATGTAACACACACCCATACAATGCGCACCACCCCGCGATGTTTTCCAGAAACCTATCCTACATTGCCACTGCATGTTCCCTGACCTCCCCATGCTGACCACCCCGCGGTACTTTTCTCGATCCTACATTGCCACTCACTGCCTATCCTAATTCAGACCCTCCGATTCACACCACCCCGTGATGTTTTTCTCACTCCGACTAGTGAATGTAATGTAACACACACCCATACAATGCGCAGCACCCCGTGATGTTTTTGTCACTAATACAAGTGAATGTAATGTTACACACACCCATACAATGCGGACCACCCCGCGATTTTTTTCAGAAACCTATCCTACATTGCCACTGCATGTTCCCTGACCTCCCCATGCTGACCACCCCACGGTGCTTTTCTCCATCCTACATTGCCACTCACTGCCTATCCTAATTCAGACCCTACGATTCACACCACCCTGTGATGTTTTCTCACTCCTACTAGTGAATGTAATGTAACACACACCCATACAATGCGCACCACCCCGTGATGATTTTCTCACTCCTACTAGTGAATGTAATGTAACACACACCCATACAATGCGCACCACCATGCGATGTTTTTCAGAAACCTATCCTACATTGCCACTGCATGTTCCATGACCTCCCCATGCTGACCACCCCGCGGTTCTTTTCTCCAACCTACATTGCCACTCACTGCCTATCCTAATTCAGACCCTCCGATTCACACCACCCCGTGATGTTTTTCTCACTCCTACTAGTGAATGTAATGTAACACACACCCATACAATGCGCACCACCCCGTGATGTTTTTCAGAAAACTATCCTACATTGCCACTGCATGTTCCCTGACCTCCCCATGCTGACCACCCCGCGGTGCTTTTCTCCATCCTACATTGCCACTCACTGCGTATCCTAATTCAGACCCTCCGATTCACACCACCCCGTGATGTTTTTCTCACTCCTACTAGTGAATGTAATGTAACACACACCCATATACAATGCGCACCACCCCGTGATGTTTTTCAGAAAACTATCCTACATTGCCACTGCATGTTCCCTGACCTCCCCATGCTGACCACCCCGCGGAGCTTTTCTCCATCCTACATTGCCACTCACTGCCTATCCTAATTCAGACACTCCGATTCACACCACCCCGTGATGTTTTTCTCACTCCTACTAGTGAATGTAATGTAACACACACCCAAACAATGCGCACCTCCCCGTGATGTTTTTCTCACTCCTACTAGTGAATGTAATGTAACACACACCCATGCAATGCGCACCACCCCTCGATGTTTTTCAGAAACCTATCCTACATTGCCACTGCATGTTCCCTGACCTCCCCATGCTGACCACCCCGCGGTGCTTTTCTCCATCCTACATTGCCACTCAGTGCCTATCCTAATTCAGACCCTCCGATTCACACCACCCCGTGATGTTTTTCTCACTCCTACTAGTGAATGTAATGTAACACACACCCATACAATGCGCACCACCCCGTGATGTTTTTCTCACTCCTACTAGTGAATGTAATGTAACACACACCCATACAATGCGCACCACCTCGTGATGTTTTTCTCACTCCTACTAGTGAATGTAATGTAACACACACCCATACAATGGGCACCACACCGCGATGTTTTTAGGAAACCTATCCTACATTGCCACTGCATGTTCCCTGACCACCTCCATGCTGACCACCCCGCGGTGCTTTTCTCGATCCTACATTGCCACTCACTGCCTATCCTAATTCAGACCCTGCGATTCACACCACCCCGTGATGTTTTTCTCACTCCTACTAGTGAATGTAATGTAACACACACCCATACAATGCGCACCACCCCGTGATGTTTTTCTCACTCCTACTAGTGAATGTAATGTAACACACACCCATACAATGCGCACCACCCCGCGATGTTTTTCAGAAACCTATCCTACATTGCCACTGCTTGTTCCCTGACCTCCCGAAGCTGACCACCCCGCGGTGCTTTTCTCCATCCTAGATTGCCACTCACTGCCTCTCCTAATTCAGACCCTCCGATTCACACCACCCCGTGATGTTTTTCTCACTCCTACTAGTGAATGTAATGTAACACACACCCATACAATGCGCACCACCCCGTGATGTTTTTCTCACTCCTACTAGTGAATGTAATGTAACACACACCCATACAATGCGCACCACCCCGCGATGTTTTTCAGAAACCTATCCCACATTGCCACTGCATGTTCCCTGAATCCCCCATGCTGACCTCCCCGCGGTGCTTTTCTCCATTCTACATTGCCACTCACTGCCTATCCTAATTCAGACCCTCTGATTCACACCACCCCGTGATGTTTTTCTCACTCCTACAAGTGAATGTAATGTAACACACACCCATACAATGCGCAGCACCCCGTGATGTTTTTCTCACTACTACAAGTGAATGTAATGTTACACATACCCATACAATGCGCACCACCCCGCGATTTTTTTCAGAAACCTATCCTACATTGCCACTGCATGTTCCCTGACCTCCCCATGCTGACCACAACACGGTGCTTTTCTCCATCCTACATTGCCACGCACTGCCTATCCTAATTCTGACCCTACGATTCACACCACCCCGTGATGTTTTTCTCACTCCTACTAGTGAATGTAATGTAACACACACGCATACAATGCGCACCACCCCACGATGTTTTTCAGAAACCTATCCTACATTGCCACTGCATGTTCCCTGACCTCCCGAAGCTGACCACCCCGCGGTGCTTTTCTCCATCCTAGATTGCCACTCACTGCCTCTCCTAATTCAGACCCTCCGATTCACACCACCCCGTGATGTTTTTCTCACTCCTACTAGTGAATGTAATGTAACACACACCCATACAATGCGCACCACCCCGTGATGTTTTTCTCACTCCTACTAGTGAATGTAATGTAACACACACCCATACAATGCGCACCACCCCGCGATGTTTTTCAGAAACCTATCCCACATTGCCACTGCATGTTCCCTGAACTCCCCATGCTGACCTCCCCGCGGTGCTTTTCTCCATTCTACATTGCCACTCACTGCCTATCCTAATTCAGACCCTCCGATTCACACCACCCCGTGATGTTTTTCTCACTCCTACAAGTGAATGTAATGTAACACACACCCATACAATGCGCAGCACCCCGTGATGTTTTTCTCACTCCTACTAGTGAATGTAATGTAACAGACACCCAAACAATGCGCACCACCCCGTGATGTTTTTCTCACTCCTACTAG
The DNA here is from genome assembly GCF_034190915.1 of Cavia porcellus. NCBI lineage: Eukaryota > Metazoa > Chordata > Mammalia > Rodentia > Caviidae > Cavia > Cavia porcellus. The sequence goes on from NW_026947491.1 coordinate 1,000,799, forward strand.
TGAATGTAATGTAACACACACCCATACAATGCGCACCACCCCGTGATGTTTTTCTCAATCCTACTAGTGAATGTAATGTAACACACACCCATACAATGCACACCACCCTGCGATGTTTTTCAGAAACCTATCCAACATTGCCACTGCATGTTCCCTGACCTCCCCATGCTGACCACCCCGCGTTGCTTTTCTCCATCCTACATTGCCACTCACTGCCTATCCTAATTCAGACCCTCCGATTCACACGACCCCGTGATGTTTTCTCACTCCTACTAGTGAATGTAACTTAACACACACCAAAGAATGCGCACCACGCCGCGATGTTTTTCAGAAACCTATCCTACATTGCCACTGCATGTTCCATGACCTCCCCATGCTGACCACCCCACGGTTCTTTTCTCCAACCTACATTGCCACTCACTGCCTATCCTAATTCAGACCCTCCAATTCACACCACCCCGTGATGTTTTTCTCACTCCTACTAGTGAATGTAATGTAACACACACCCATAAAATGTGCACCACCCCGTGATGTATTTCAGAAAACTATCCTACATTGCCACTGCATGTTTCCTGACCTCCCCATGCTGACCACCCCGCGGTGCTTTTCTCCATCCTACATTGCCACTCACTGCCTATCCTAATTCAGACCCTCCGATTCACACCACCTCGTGATGTTTTTCTCCCTCCTACTAGTGAATGTATTGTAACACACACCCATACAATGCGCACCACACGCGATGTTTTTCAGAAACCTATCCTTCATTGCCACTGCATGTTCCCTGACCTCCCCATGCTGACCACCCCGCGGTGCTTTTCTCCATCCTACATTCCCACTCACTGCCTCTCCTAATTCAGACCCTCCGATTCACACCACACCGTAATGTTTTTCTCACTCCTACTAGTGAATGTAATGTAACACAAACCCATACAATGCGCACCACCCCGTGATGTTTTTCTCACTCCTACTAGTGAATGTAATGTAACACACACCCATACAATGTGCACCACCCCGCTATGTTTTCCAGAAACCTATCCTACATTGCCACTGCATGTTCCCTGACCTCCCCTTGCTGACCACCCCACGGTGCTTTTCTCCATTATACATTGCCACTCACTGCCTATCCTAATTCAGACCCTCCGATTCACACCACCCCGTGATGTTTTTCTCCCTCCTACTAGTGAATGTATTGTAACACAAACCCATACAATGCCCACCACCCCGCGATGTTTTTCAGAAACCTATCCTACATTGCCACTGCATGTTCCCTGACCTCCCCATGCTGACCACACGCGGTGCTTTTCTCCAAACTACATTGCCACTCATTGCCTATCCTAATTCAGACCCTCCGATTCACACCACCCCGTGATGTTTTTCTCACTCCTACTAGTGAATGTAATGTAACACACACCCATACAATGCGCACCACCCTGCAATGTTTTTCAGAAACCTATCCTACATTGCCACTGCATGTTCCATGACCTCCCCATGCTGACCACCCCGCGGTGCTTTTCTCCATCCTAAATTTCCACTCACTGCCTATCCTAATTCAGACCCTCCGATTCACACCACCCCGTGATGTTTTTCTCACTCCTACTAGTGAATGAAATGTAACACACACCCATACAATGCGCACCACCCCGTGATGTTTTTCTCACTCCTACTAGTGAATGTAATGTAACACACACCCATACAATGCGCACCACCTCGTGATGTTTTTCTCACTCCTACTAGTGAATGTAATGTAACACACACCCATACAATGCGCACCACCCCGCGATGTTTTCCAGAAACCTATCCTACATTGCCACTGCATGTTCCCTGACCTCCCCATGCTGACCACCCCGCGGTACTTTTCTCGATCCTACATTGCCACTCACTGCCTATCCTAATTCAGACCCTCCGATTCACACCACCCCGTGATGTTTTTCTCACTCCGACTAGTGAATGTAATGTAACACACACCCATACAATGCGCAGCACCCCGTGATGTTTTTGTCACTAATACAAGTGAATGTAATGTTACACACACCCATACAATGCGCACCACCCCGCGATTTTTTTCAGAAACCTATCCTACATTGCCACTGCATGTTCCCGGACCTCCCCATGCTGACCACCCCACGGTGCTTTTCTCCATCCTACATTGCCACTCACTGCCTATCCTAATTCAGACCCTACGATTCACACCACCCCGTGATGTTTTTCTCACTCCTACTAGTGAATGTAATGTAACACACACCCATAAAATGCGCACCACCCCGTGATGTTTTTCTCACTCCTACTAGTGAATGTAATGTAACACACACCCATACAATGCGCACCACCCCGTGATGATTTTCTCACTCCTACTAGTGAATGTAATGTAACACACACCCATACAATGCGCACCACCATGCGATGTTTTTCAGAAACCTATCCTACATTGCCACTGCATGTTCCATGACCTCCCCATGCTGACCACCCCGCGGTTCTTTTCTCCAACCTACATTGCCACTCACTGCCTATCCTAATTCAGACCCTCCGATTCACACCACCCCGTGATGTTTTTCTCACTCCTACTAGTGAATGTAATGTAACACACACCCATACAATGCGCACCACCCCGTGATGTTTTTCAGAAAACTATCCTACATTGCCACTGCATGTTCCCTGACCTCCCCATGCTGACCACCCCGCGGTGCTTTTCTCCATCCTACATTGCCACTCACTGCCTATCCTAATTCAGACCCTCCGATTCACACCACCCCGTGATGTTTTTCTCACTCCTACTTGTGAATGTAATGTAACACACACCCATATACAATGCGCACCACCCCGTGATGTTTTTCAGAAAACTATCCTACATTGCCACTGCATGTTCCCTGACCTCCCCATGCTGACCACCCCGCGGTGCTTTTCTCGATCCTACATTGCCACTCACTGCCTATCCTAATTCAGACCCTCCGATTCACACCACCCCGTGATGTTTTTCTCACTCCTACTAGTGAATGTAATGTAACACACACCCATACAATGCGCACCACCCCGTGATGTTTTTCTCATTCCTACTAGTGAATGTAATGTAACACACACCCATACAATGCGCACCACCCCGCGATGTTTTTCAGAAACCTATCCTGCATTGCCACTGCATGTTCCCTGACCTCCCCATGCTGACCACCCCGCGGTGCTTTTCCCCATCCTACATTGCCACTCACTGCCTATCCTAATTCAGACCCTCCTATTCACACCAACCCGTGATGTTTTTCTCACTCCTACTAGTGAATGTAATGTAACACACACCCATACAATGCGCACCACCTCATGATGTTTTTCTCACTCCTACTAGTGAATGTAATGTAACACACACCCATACAATGGGCACCACACCGCGATGTTTTTAGGAAACCTATCCTACATTGCCACTGCATGTTCCCTGACCACCTCCATGCTGACCACCCCGCGGTGCTTTTCTCGATCCTACATTGCCACTCACTGCCTATCCTAATTCAGACCCTCCGATTCACACCACCCCGTGATGTTTTTCTCACTCCTACTAGTGAATGTAATGTAACACACACCCATACAATGCGCACCACCCCGTGATGTTTTTCTCATTCCTACTAGTGAATGTAATGTAACACACACCCATACAATGCGCACCACCCCGCGATGTTTTTCAGAAACCTATCCTACATTGCCACTGCATGTTCCCTGACCTCCCGAAGCTGACCACCCCGCGGTGCTTTTCTCCATCCTAGATTGCCACTCACTGCCTCTCCTAATTCAGACCCTCCGATTCACACCACCCCGTGATGTTTTTCTCACTCCTACTAGTGAATGTAATGTAACACACACCCATACAATGCGCACCACCCCGTGATGTTTTTCTCACTCCTACTAGTGAATGTAATGTAACACACACCCATACAATGCGCACCACCCCGCGATGTTTTTCAGAAACCTATCCCAAATTGCCACTGCATGTTCCCTGACCTCCCCATGCTGACCACCCCGCGGTGCTTTTCTCCATCCTACATTGCCACTCAGTGCCTATCCTAATTCAGACCCTCCGATTCACACCACCCCGTGATGTTTTTCTCACTCCTACTAGTGAATGTAATGTAACACACACCCAAACAATGCGCACCACCCCGTGATGTTTTTCTCACTCCTACTAGTGAATGTAATGTAACACACACCCATACAATGCGAACCACAGCATGATGTTTTTCTCACTCCTACTAGTGAATGTAATGTAACACACACCCATATACAATGCGCACCACCCCGTGATGTTTTTCAGATAACTATCCTACATTGCCACTGCATGTTCCCTGACCTCCCCATGCTGACCACCCCACGGTGCTTTTCTCCATCCTACATTGCCACTCACTGCCTATCCTAATTCAGACCCTCCGATTCACACCACCCCGTGATGTTTTTCTCACTCCTACTAGTGAATGTAATGTAACACACACCCAAACAATGCGCACCACCCCGTGATGTTTTTCTCACTCCTACTAGTGAATGTAATGTAACACACACCCATGCAATGCGCACCACCCCTCGATGTTTTTCAGAAACCTATCCTACATTGCCACTGCATGTTCCCTGACCTCCCCATGCTGACCACCCCGCGGTGCTTTTCTCCATCCTACATTGCCACTCAGTGCCTATCCTAATTCAGACCCTCCGATTCACACCACCCCGTGATGTTTTTCTCACTCCTACTAGTGAATGTAATGTAACACACACCCATACAATGCGCACCACCCCGTGATGTTTTTCTCACTCCTACTAGTGAATGTAATGTAACACACACCCATACAATGCGCACCACCCAGCGATGTTTTTCAGAAACCTATCCTACATTGCCACTGCTTGTTCCCTGACCTCCCGAAGCTGACCACCCCGCGGTGCTTTTCTCCATCCTAGATTGCCACTCACTGCCTCTCCTAATTCAGACCCTCCGATTCACACCACCCCGTGATGTTTTTCTCACTCCTACTAGTGAATGTAATGTAACACACACCCATACAATGCGCACCACCCCGTGATGTTTTTCTCACTCCTACTAGTGAATGTAATGTAACACACACCCATACAATGCGCACCACCCCGCGATGTTTTTCAGAAACCTATCCCACATTGCCAATGCATGTTCCCTGAATCCCCCATGCTGACCTCCCCGCGGTGCTTTTCTCCATTCTACATTGCCACTCACTGCCTATCCTAATTCAGACCCTCCGATTCACACCACCCCGTGATGTTTTTCTCACTCCTACAAGTGAATGTAATGTAACACACACCCATACAATGCGCAGCACCCCGTGATGTTTTTCTCACTACTACAAGTGAATGTAATGTTACACACACCCATACAATGCGCACCACCCCGCGATTTTTTTCAGAAACCTATCCTACATTGCCACTGCATGTTCCCTGACCTCCCCATGCTGACCACAACACGGTGCTTTTCTCCATTCTACATTGCCACGCACTGCCTATCCTAATTCTGACCCTACGATTCACACCACCCCGTGATGTTTTTCTCACTCCTACTAGTGAATGTAATGTAACACACACCCAAACAATGCGCACCACCCCGTGATGTTTTTCTCACTCCTACTAGTGAATGTAATGTAACACACACCCATACAATGCGCACCACCCCGTGATGTTTTTCTCACTCCTACTAGTGAATGTAATGTAACACACACCCATACAATGCGCACCACCCCGTGATGTTTTTCTCAATCCTACTAGTGAATGTAATGTAACACACACCCATACAATGCGCACCACCCTGCGATGTTTTTCAGAAACCTATCCTACATTGCCACTGCATGTTCCCTGACCTCCCCATGCTGACCACCCCGCGTTGCTTTTCTCCATCCTACATTGTCATTCACTGCCTATCCTAATTCAGACCCTCCGATTCACACCACCCCGTGATGTTTTTCTCACTCCTACTAGTGAATGTAATGTAACACACACCCATACAATGCGCACCACCCCGTGATGTTTTTCTCACTCCTACTAGTGAATGTAATGTAACACACACCCATACAATGCGCACCACCTCGTGATGTTTTTCTCACTCCTACTAGTGAATGTAATGTAACACACACCCATACAATGGGCACCACACCGCGATGTTTTTAGGAAACCTATCCTACATTGCAACTGCATGTTCCCTGACCACCTCCATGCTGAACACCCCGCGGTGCTTTTCTCGATCCTACATTGCCACTCACTGCCTATCCTAATTCAGACCCTCCGATTCACACCACCCCGTGATGTTTTTCTCACTCCTACTAGTGAATGTAATGTAACACACACCCATACAATGCGCACCACCCCGTGATGTTTTTCTCACTCCTACTAGTGAATGTAATGTAACACACACCCATACAATGCGCACCACCCCGCGATGTTTTTCAGAAACCTATCCTACATTGCCACTGCTTGTTCCCTGACCTCCCGAAGCTGACCACCCCGCGGTGCTTTTCTCCATCCTAGATTGCCACTCACTGCCTCTCCTAATTCAGACCCTCCGATTCACACCACCCCGTGATGTTTTTCTCACTCCTACTAGTGAATGTAATGTAACACACACCCATACAATGCGCACCACCCCGTGATGTTTTTCTCACTCCTACTAGTGAATGTAATGTAACACACACCCATACAATGCGCACCACCCCGCGATGTTTTTCAGAAACCTATCCCACATTGCCACTGCATGTTCCCTGAATCCCCCATGCTGACCTCCCCGCGGTGCTTTTCTCCATTCTACATTGCCACTCACTGCCTATCCTAATTCAGACCCTCCGATTCACACCACCCCGTGATGTTTTTCTCACTCCTACAAGTGAATGTAATGTAACACACACCCATACAATGCGCAGCACCCCGTGATGTTTTTCTCACTACTACAAGTGAATGTAATGTTACACACACCCATACAATGCGCACCACCCCGCGATTTTTTTCAGAAACCTATCCTACATTGCCACTGCATGTTCCCTGACCTCCCCATGCTGAACACAACACGGTGCTTTTCTCCATCCTACATTGCCACGCACTGCCTATCCTAATTCTGACCCTACGATTCACACCACCCCGTGATGTTTTTCTCACTCCTACTAGTGAATGTAATGTAACACACACCCAAACAATGCGCACCACCCCGTGATGTTTTTCTCACTCCTACTAGTGAATGTAATGTAACACACACCCATACAATGCGCACCACCCCGTGATGTTTTTCTCACTCCTACTAGTGAATGTAATGTAACACACACCCATACAATGCGCACCACCCCGTGATGTTTTTCTCAATCCTACTAGTGAATGTAATGTAACACACACCCATACAATGTGCACCACCCTGCGATGTTTTTCAGAAACCTATCCTACATTGCCACTGCATGTTCCCTGACCTCCCCATGCTGACCACCCCGCGTTGCTTTTCTCCATCCTACATTGTCACTCACTGCCTATCCTAATTCAGACCCTCCGATTCACACGACCCCGTGATGTTTCCTCACTCCTACTAGTGAATGTAACGTAACACACACCCATAGAATGCGCACCACCCCGCGATGTTTTTCAGAAACCTATCCTACATTGCCACTGCATGTTCCATGACCTCCCCATGCTGACCACCCCGCGGTTCTTTTCTCCAACCTACATTGCCACTCACTACCTATCCTAATTCAGACCCTCCGATTCACACCACCCCGTGATGTTTTTCTCACTCCTACAAGTGAATGTAATGTAACACACACCCATACAATGCGCACCACCGCGCGATGTTTTTCAGAAACCTATCCTACATTGCCACTGCATGTTCCCTGACCTCCCCATGCTGACCACCCCGCGGTGCTTTTCTCCATCCTACATTGCCACTCACTGCCTATCCTAATTCAGACCCTCCGATTCACACCACCCCGTGATGTTTTTCTCACTCCTACTAGTGAATGAAATGTAACACACACCCATACAATGTGCATCACCTCGTGATGTTTTTCTCACTCCTACTAGTGAATGTAATGTAACACACACCCATACAATGCGCACCAAACCGTGATGTTTTTCTCACACCTACTAGGGAATGAAATGTAACACACACCCATACAATGCGCACCACCCCGCGATGTTTTTCAGAAACCTATCCTACATTGCCACTGCATGTTCCCTGACCTCCCCATGCTGACCACCCCGCGGTGCTTTTCTCCATCCTACATTGCCACTCACTGCCTATCCTAATTCAGACCCTCCGATTCACACCACCCCGTGATGTTTTTCTCACTCCTACTAGGGAATGAAATGTAACACACACCCATACAATGCGCACCACCCTGCGATGTTTTTCAGAAACCTATCCTACATTGCCACTGCATGTTCCATGACCTCCCCATGCTGACCACACCGCGGTGCTTTTCTCCATCCTAGATTGCCACTCACTGCCTCTCCTAATTCAGACGCTCCGATTCACACCACCCCGTGATGTTTTTCTCACTCCTACTAGTGAATGTAATGTAATACACACCCATACAATGCGCACCACCCCGTGATGTTTTTCTCACTCCTACTAATGAATGTAATGTAACACACACCCATACAATGCGCACCACCCCGCGATGTTTTTCAGAAACCTATCCCACATTGCCACTGCATGTTCCCTGAACTCCCCATGGTGACCTCCCCGCGGTGCTTTTCTCCATTCTACATTGCCACTCACTGCCTATCCTAATTCAGACCCTCCGATTCACACCACCCTGTGATGTTTTTCTCACTCCTACAAGTGAATGTAATGTAACACACACCCATACAATGCGCAGCACCCCGTGATGTTTTTCTCACTACTACAAGTGAATGTAATGTTACACACACCCATACAATGCGCACCACCCCGCGATTTTTTTCAGAAACCTATCCTACATTGCCACTGCATGTTCCCTGACCTCCCCATGCTGACCACACCACGGTGCTTTTCTCCATCCTACATTGCCACTCACTGCCTATCCTAATTCAGACCCTCCGATTCACACGACCCCGTGATGTTTCCTCACTCCTACTAGTGAATGTAACGTAACACACACCCATAGAATGCGCACCACCCCGCGATGTTTTTCAGAAACCTATCCTACATTGCCACTGCATGTTCCATGACCTCCCCATGCTGACCACCCCGCGGTTCTTTTCTCCAACCTACATTGCCACTCACTGCCTATCCTAATTCAGACCCTCCGATTCACACCACCCCGTGATGTTTTTCTCACCCCTACTAGTGAATGTAATGTAACACAGACCCATACAATGTGCACCACCACATGATGTTTTTCAGAAAAATATCCTACATTGCCACTGCATGTTCCCTGACCTCCCCATGCTGACCACCCCACGGTGCTTTTCTCCATCCTACATTGCCACTCACTGCCTATCCTAATTCAGACCCTCCGATTCACACCACCTCGTGATGTTTTTCTCCCTCCTACAAGTGAATGTATTGTAACACACACCCATACAATGCGCACCACCCCGCGATGTTTTTCAGAAACCTATCCTACATTGCCACTGCATGTTCCCTGACCTCCCCATGCTGACCACCCCGCGGTGCTTTTCTCCATCCTACATTGCCACTCACTGCCTATCCTAATTCAGACCCTCCGATTCACACCACCCCGTGATGTTTTTCTCACTCCTACTAGTGAATGAAATGTAACACACACCCATACAATGTGCATCCCCCCTTGATGTTTGTCTCACTCCTACTAGTGAATGTAATGTAACACACACCCATACAATGCGCACCAACCCGTGATGTTTTTCTCACTCCTACTAGGGAATGAAATGTAACACACACCCATACAATGCGCACCACCCCGCGATGTTTTTCAGAAACCTATCCTACATTGCCACTGCATGTTCCATGACCTCCCCATGCTGACCACCCCGCCGTGCTTTTCTCCATCCTAAATTTCCACTCACTGCCTATCCTAATTCAGACCCTCCGATTCACACCACCCCGTGATGTTTTTCTCACTCCTACTAGTGAATGAAATGTAACACACACCCATACAATGCGCACCACCCCGTGATGTTTTTCTCACTCCTACTAGTGAATGTAATGTAACACACACCCAAACAATGGGCACCACCCCTCGATGTTTTTCAGAAACCTATCCTACATTCCCACTGCATGTTCCCTGACCTCCCCATGCTGACTACCCCGCGGTGCTTTTCTCCATCCTACATTGCCACTCAGTGCCTATCCTAATTCAGACCCTCCGATTCACACCACCCCGTGATGTTTTTCTCACTCCTACTAGTGAATGTAATGTAACACACACCCATACAATGCGCACCACCCCGTGATGTATTTCTCACTCCTTCTAGTGAATGTAATGTAACACACACCCATACAATGCGCACCACCCCGCGATGTTTTTCAGAAAACTATCCTGCATTGCCACTGCATGTTCCCTGACCTCACCATGCTGACCAACCCGCGGTGCTTTTCCCCATCCTACATTGCCACTCACTGCCTATCCTAATTCAGACCCTCTGATTCACACCAACCCGTGATGTTTTTCTCACTCCTACTAGTGAATGTAATGTAACACACACCCATACAATGCGCACCACCTCGAGATGTTTTTCTCGCTCCTACTAGTGAATGTAATGTAACACACACCCATACAATGGGCACCACACCGCGATGTTTTTAGGAAACCTATCCTACATTTCCACTGCATGTTCCCTGACAACCTCCATGCTGACCACCCCGCGGTGCTTTTATCGATCCTACATTGCCACTCACTGCCTATCCTAATTCAGACCCTCCGATTCACACCACCCCGTGATGTTTTTCTCACTCCTACTAGTGAATGTAATGTAACACACACCCATACAATGCGCACCACCCCGTGATGTTTTTCTCAATCCTACTAGTGAATGTAATGTAACACACACCCATACAATGCGCACCAACCCGCGATGTTTTTCAGAAACCTATCCCACATTGCCACTGCATGTTCCCTGAACTCCCCATGCTGACCACCCCGCGGTGCTTTTCTCCATTCTACATTGCCACTCACTGCCTATCCTAATTCAGACCCTCCGATTCACACCACCCCGTGATGTTTTTCTCACTCCTACAAGTGAATGTAATGTAACACACACCCATACAATGCGCAGCACCCCGTGATGTTTTTCTCACTACTACAAGTGAATGTAATGTTACACACACCCATACAATGCGCACCACCCTCGATTTTTTTCAGAAACCTATCCTACATTGCCACTGCATGTTCCCTGACCTCCCTATGCTGACCACACCACGGTGCTTTTCTCCATCGTACATTGCCACTCACTGCCTATCCTAATTCTGACCCTACGATTCACACCACCCCGTGATGTTTTTCTCACTCCTACTAGTGAATGTAATGTAACACACACCCAAACAATGCGCACCACACCGTGATGTTTTTCTCACTCCTACTAGTGAATGTAATGTAACACACACCCATACAATGCGCACCACCCCGTGATGTTTTTGTCACTCCTACTAGTGAATGTAATGTAACACACACCCATACAATGCGCACCACCCCGCGATGTTTTTCAGATACCTATCCTACATTGCCACTGCATGTTCCCTGACCTCCCCATGCTGAACACCCCGCGTTGCTTTTCTCCATCCTACATTGCCACTCACTGCCTATCCTAAATCAGACCCTCCTATTCACACGACCCCGTGATGTTTTCTCACTCCTACTAGTGAATGTAACGTAACACACACACATAGAATGCGCACCACCCCGCGATGTTTTTCAGAAACCTATCCTACATTGCCACTGCATGTTCCATGACCTCCCCATGCTGACCACCCCGCGGTTCTTTTCTCCAACCTACATTGCCACTCACTGCCTATCCTAATTCAGACCCTCCGATTCACACGACCCCGTGATGTTTTCTCACTCCTACTAGTGAATGTAATGTAACACACACCCATACAATGCGCACCACCCCGTGATGTTTTTCTCACTCCTACTAGTGAATATAATGTAACACACACCCATACAATGCGCACCACCCCGCGATGTTTTTCAGAAACCTATCCTACATTGCCACTGCATGTTCCCTGACCTCCCGAAGCTGACCACCCCGCGGTGCTTTTCTCCATCCTAGATTGCCACTCACTGCCTCTCCTAATTCAGACCCTCCGATTCACACCACCCCGTGATGTTTTTCTCACTCCTACTAGTGAATGTAATGTAACACACACCCATACAATGCGCACCACCCCGTGATGTTTTTCTCACTCCTACTAGTGAATGTAATGTAACACACACCCATACAATGCGCACCACCCCGCGATGTTTTTCAGAAACCTATCCCACATTGCCACTGCATGTTCCCTGAACTCCCCATGGTGACCTCCCCGCGGTGCTTTTCTCCATTCTACATTGCCACTCACTGCCTATCCTAATTCAGACCCTCCGATTCACACCACCCCGTGATGTTTTTCTCACTCCTACAAGTGAATGTAATGTAACACACACCCATACAATGCGCAGCACCCCGTGATGTTTTTCTCACTACTACAAGTGAATGTAATGTTACACACACCCATACAATGTGCACCACCCCGCGATTTTTTTCAGAAACCTATCCTACATTGCCACTGCATGTTCCATGACCTCCCCATGCTGACCACCCCGCGGTTCTTTTCTCCAACCTACATTGCCACTCACTGCCTATCCTAATTCAGACCCTCCGATTCACACCACCTCGTGATGTTTTTCTCCCTCCTACTAGTGAATGTATTGTAACACACACTCATAGAATGCGCACCACCCCGCGATGTTTTTCAGAAACCTATCCTACATTGCCACTGCATGTTCCCTGACCTCCCCATGCTGACCACCCCGCGGTGCTTTTCTCCATCCTACATTGCCACTCACTGCCTATCCTAATTCAGACCCTCCGATTCACACCACCCCGTGATGTTTTTCTCACTCCTACTAGTGAATGAAATGTAACACACACCCATACAATGTGCATCACCCCGTGATGTTTTTCTCGCTCCTACTAGTGAATGTAATGTAACACACACCCATACAATGCGCACCAACCCGTGATGTTTTTCTCACTCCTACTAGGGAATGAAATGTAACACACACCCATACAATGCGCACCACCCCGCGATGTTTTTCAGAAACCTATCCTACATTGCCACTGCATGTTCCCTGACCTCCCCATGCTGACCACCCCGCGGTGCTTTTCTCCATCCTACATTGCCACTCACTGCCTATCCTAATTCAGACCCTCCGATTCACACCACCCCGTGATGTTTTTCTCACTCCTACTAGGGAATGAAATGTAACACACACCCATACAATGCGCACCACCCCGCGATGTTTTTCAGAAACGTATCCTACATTGCTACTGCATGTTCCATGACCTCCCCATGCTGACCACCCCGCGGTGCTTTTCTCCATCCTAAATTTCCACTCACTGCCTATCCTAATTCAGACCCTCCGATTCACACCACCCCGTGATGTTTTTCTCACTCCTACTAGTGAATGAAATGTAACACACACCCATACAATGCGCACCACCCCGTGATGTTTTTCTCACTCCTACTAGTGAATGTAATGTAACACACACCCAAACAATGGGCACCACCACTCGATGTTTTTCAGAAACCTATCCTACATTGCCACTGCATGTTCCCTAACCTCCCCATGCTGACCACCCCGCGGTGCTTTTCTCCATCCTACATTGCCACTCACTGCCTAACCTAATTCAGACCCTCCGATTCACACCACCCCGTGATGTTTTTCTCACTCCTACTAGGGAATGAAATGTAACACACACCCATACAATGCGCACCACCCCGCGATGTTTTTCAGAAACCTATCCTACATTGCTACTTCATGTTACATGACCTCCCCATGCTGACCACCCCGCGGTGCTTTTCTCCATCCTAAATTTCCACTCACTGCCTATCCTAATTCAGACCCTCCGATTCACACCACCCCGTGATGTTTTTCTCACTCCTACTAGTGAATGAAATGTAACACACACCCATACAATGCGCACCACCCCGTGATGTTTTTCTCACTCCTACTAGTGAATGTAATGTAACACACACCCAAACAATGGGCACCACCACTCGATGTTTTTCAGAAACCTATCCTACATTGCCACTGCATGTTCCCTGACCTCCCCATGCTGACCACCCCGCGGTGCTTTTCTCCATCCTACATTGCCACTCAGTGCCTTTCCTAATTCAGACCCTCCGATTCACACCACCCCGTGATGTTTTTCTCACTCCTACTAGTGAATGTAATGTAACACACACCCATACAATGCGCACCACCCCGTGATGTTTTTCTCACTCCTACTAGTGAATGTAATGTAACACACACCCATACAATGCGCACCACCCCGCGATTTTTTCAGAAACCTATCCTGCATTGCCACTGCATGTTCCCTGACCTCCCCATGCTGACCAACCCGCGGTGCTTTTCCCCATCCTACATTGCCAGTCACTGCCTATCCTAATTCAGACCCTCCGATTCACACCAACCCGTGATGTTTTTCTCACTCCTACTAGTGAATGTAATGTAACACACACCCATACAATGCGCACCACCTCGAGATGTTTTTCTCACTCCTACTAGTGAATGTAATGTAACACACACCCATATACAATGCGCACCACCCCGTGATGTTTTTCTCAATCCTACTAGTGAATGTAATGTAACACACACCCATAAAATGCGCACCAACCCGCGATGTTTTTCAGAAACCTATCCCACATTGCCACTGCATGTTCCCTGAACTCCCCATGCTGACCACCCCGCGGTGCTTTTCTCCATTCTACATTGCCACTCACTGCCTATCCTAATTCAGACCATCCGATTCACACCACCCCGTGATGTTTTTCTCACTCCTACAAGTGAATGTAATGTAACACACACCCATACAATGCGCAGCACCCCGTGATGTTTTTCTCATTACTACAAGTGAATGTAATGTTACACACACCCATACAATGCGCACCACCCCGCGATTTTTTTCAGAAACCTATCCTACATTGCCACTGCATGTTCCCTGACCTCCCTATGCTGACCACACCACGGTGCTTTTCTCCATCGTACATTGCCACTCACTGCCTATCCTAATTCTGACCCTACGATTCACACCACCCCGTGATGTTTTTCTCACTCCTACTAGTGAATGTAAAGTAACACACACCCAAACAATGCGCACCACACCGTGATGTTTTTCTCACTCCTACTAGTGAATGTAATGTAACACACACCCATACAATGCGCACCACCCCGTGATGTTTTTCTCACTCCTACTAGTGAACGTAATGTAACACACACCCATACAATGCGCACTACCCCGCGATGTTTTTCAGAAACCTATCCTACATTGCCACTGCATGTTCCCTGACCTCCCCATGCTGAACACCCCGCGTTGCTTTTCTCCATCCTACATTGCCACTCACTGCCTATCCTAATTCAGACCCTCCGATTCACACGACCCCATGATGTTTTCTCACTCCTACTAGTGAATGTAACGTAACACACACCCATAGAATGCGCACCACCCCGCGATTTTTTTCAGAAACCTATCCTACATTGCCACTGCATGTTCCATGACCTCCCCATGCTGACCACCCCGCGGTTCTTTTCTCCAACCTACATTGCCACTCACTGCCTATCCTAATTCAGACCCTCCGATTCACACGACCCAGTGATGTTTTCTCACTCCTACTAGTGAATGTATTGTAACGCACACCCATAGAATGCGCACCACCAAGCGATGTTTTTCAGAAACCTATCCTACATTGCCACTGCATGTTCCCTGACCTCCCCATGCTGACCACCCCGCGGTGCTTTTCTCCATCCTATATTGCCACTCACTGCCTATCCTAATTCAGACCCTCCGATTCACACCACCCCGTGATGTTTTTCTCACTCCTACTAGTGAATGAAATGTAACACACACCCATACAATGTGCATCACCCCGTGATGTTTTTCTCGCTCCTACTAGTGAATGTAATGTAACACACACCCATACAATGCGCACCAACCCGTGATGTTTTTCTCACTCCTACTAGGGAATGAAATATAACACACACCCATACAATGCGCACCACCCCATGATGTTTTTCTCACTCCTACTAGTGAATGTAATGTAACACACACCCAAACAATGGGCACCACCACTCGATGTTTTTCAGAAACCTATCCTACATTGCCACTGCATGTTCCCTGACCTCCCCATGCTGACCACCCCGCGGTGCTTTTCTCCATCCTACATTGCCACTCAGTGCCTTTCCTAATTCAGACCCTCCGATTCACACCACCCCGTGATGTTTTTCTCACTCCTACTAGTGAATGTAATGTAACACACACCCATAAAATGCGCACCACCCCGTGATGTTTTTCTCACTCCTACTAGTGAAAGTAATGTAACACACACCCATACAATGCGCACCACCCCGCGATGTTTTTCAGAAACCTATCCTGCATTGCCACTGCATGTTCCCTGACCTCCCCATGCTGACCAACCCGCGGTGCTTTTCCCCATCCTACATTGCCAGTCACTGCCTATCCTAATTCAGACCCTCCGATTCACACCAACCCGTGATGTTTTTCTCACTCCTACTAGTGAATGTAATGTAACACACACCCATACAATGCGCACCACCTCGAGATGTTTTTCTCACTCCTACTAGTGAATGTAATGTAACACACACCCATACAATGGGCACCACACCGCGATGTTTATAGGAAACCTATCCTACATTGCCACTGCATGTTCCCTGACCACCTCCATGCTGACCACCCCGCGGTGCTTTTCTCGATCCTACATTGCCACTCACGGCCTATCCTAATTCAGACCCTCCGATTCACACCACCCCGTGATGTTTTTCTCACTCCTACTAGTGAATGTAATGTAACACACACCCATACAATGCGCACCACCCCGTGATGTTTTTCTCACTCCTACTAGTGAATGTAATGTAACACACACCCATACAATGCGCACCACCCCGCGATGTTTTTCAGAAACCTATCCTACATTGCCACTGCATGTTCCCTGACCTCCCAAAGCTGACCACCCCGCGGTGCTTTTCTCCATCGTAGATTGCCACTCACTGCCTCTCCTAATTCAGACCCTCCGATTCACACCACCGCGTGATATTTTTCTCACTCCTACTAGTGAATGTAACGTAACACACACCCATAGAATGCGCACCACCCCGCGATGTTTTTCAGAAACCTATCCTACATTGCCACTGCATGTTCCATGACCTCCCCATGCTGACCACCCCGCGGTTCTTTTCTCCAACCTACATTGCCACTCACTGCCTATCCTAATTCAGACCCTCCGATTCACACGACCCCGTGATGTTTTCTCACTCCTACTAGTGAATGTAACGTAACACACACCCATAGAATGCGCACCACCCCGCGATGTTTTTCAGAAACCTATCCTACATTGCCACTGCATGTTCCATGACCTCCCCATGCTGACCACCCCGCGGTTCTTTTCTCCAACCTACATTGCCACTCACTGCCTATCCTAATTCAGACCCTCCGATTCACACCACCCCGTGATGTTTTTCTCACTCCTACTAGTGAATGTAATGCAACACACACCAATACAATGTGCACCACCCCGTGATGTTTTTCAGAAAACTATCCTACCTTGCCACTGCATGTTCCCTGACCTCCCCATGCTGACCACCCCGCGGTGCTTTTCTCCATCCTACATTGCCACTCACTGCCTATCCTAATTCAGACCCTCCGATTCACACCACCTCGTGATGTTTTTTTCCCTCCTACTAGTGAATGTATTTTAACACACACCCATACAATGCGCACCACCCCGCGATGTTTTTCAGAAACCTATCCTACATTGCCACTGCATGTTCCCTGACCTCCCCATGCTGACCACCCCGTGGTGCTTTTCTCCATCCTACATTGCCACTCACTGCCTATCCTAATTCAGACCCTCCGATTCACACCACCCCGTGATGTTTTTCTCACTTCTACTAGTGAATGAAATGTAACACACACCAATACAATGTGCATCACCCCGTGATGTTTTTCTCACTCCTACTAGTGAATGTAATGTAACACACACCCATACAATGCGCACCACCCCGTGATGTTTTTCTCACTCCTACTAGGGAATGAAATGTAACACACACCCATACAATGCGCACCACCCCGCGATGTTTTTCAGAAACCTATCCTACATTGCCACTGCATGTTCCCTGACCTCCACATGCTGACCACCCCGCGGTGCTTTTCTCCATCCTACATTGCCACTCACTGCCTATCCTAATTCAGACGCGCCGATTCACACCACCCCGTGAGGTTTTTCTCACTCCTACTAGTTAATGTAATGTAACACACACCCATAAAATGCGCACCACCCCGTGATATTTTTCTCACTCCTACTAGTGAATGTAATGTAACACACACCCATACAATGTGCACCACCCCGCGATGTTTTTCAGAAACCTATCCTACATTGCCACTGCATGTTCCCTGACCTCCCCATGCTGACCACCCAGCGGTGCTTTTCACCATCCTACATTGCCACTCACTGCCTATCCTAATTCAGACACTCCGATTCACACCACCGCGTGATGTTTTTCTCCTACTAGAGAATGTAATGTAACACACAACCATACAATGCACACCACCCCGCGATGTTTTTCAGAAACCTATCCTACATTGCCACTGCATGTTCCCTGACCTCACCATGCTGACCACCCTGCGGTGCTTTTCTCCATACTACATTGCCACTCACTGCCTATCCTAATTCAGACACTCCGATTCACACCACCACGTGAGGTTTTTCTCACTCCTACTAGTGAATGTATTGTAACACACACCCATACAATGCTCACCACCCCGTGATGTTTTTCTCACTCCTACTCGTGAATGTGATGTAACAGACACCCATACAATTCGCACCACCCCGCGATGTTTTTCAGAAACCTATCCTACATTGCCACTGCATGTTCCCTGACCTCCCCATGCTGACCACCCCGCGGTGCTTTTCTCCATCATACATTGCCACTCACTGCCTATCCTAATTCAGACCCTCCGATTCACACCACCCCGTGATGTTTTTCTCACTCCTAGTAGTGAATGTAATGTAACACACACCCATACAATGCGCACCACCACGCGATGTTTTTCAGAAACCTATCCTACATTGCCACTGCATGTTCCCTGACCTCCCCATGCTGACCAACCCGCGGTACTTTTCTCCATCCTACATTGCCACTCACTGCCTATCCTAATTCAGACCCTCCGATTCACACCAACCCGTGATGTTTTTCTCACTCCTACTAGTGAATGTAATGTAACACACACCCATACAATGTGCACCACCCCGTGATGTTTTTCAGAAAACTATCCTACATTGCCACTGCATGTTCCCTGACCTCCCCATGCTGACCACCCCGCGGTGCTTTTCTCCATCCTACATTGCCACTCACTGCCTATCCTAATTCAGACGCTCCAATTCACACCACCTCGTGATGTTTTTCTCCCTCCTACTAGTGAATGTATTGTAACGCACACCCATAGAATGCGCACCACCAAGCGATGTTTTTCAGAAACCTATCCTACATTGCCACTGCATATTCCCTGACCTCCCCATGCTGACCACCCCGCGGTGCTTTTCTCCATCCTACATTGCCACTCACTGCCTATCCTAATTCAGACCCTCCGATTCACACCACCCCGTGATGTTTTTCTCACTCCTACTAGTGAATGAAATGTAACACACACCCATACAATGTGCATCACCCCGTGATGTTTTTCTCGCTCCTACTAGTGAATGTAATGTAACACACACCCATACAATGCGCACCAACCCGTGATGTTTTTCTCACTCCTACTAGGGAATGAAATGTAACACACACCCATACAATGCGCACCACCCCGCGATGTTTTTCAGAAACTTATCCTACATTGCCACTGCATGTTCCCTGACCTCCCCATGCTGACCACCCCGCGGTGCTTTTCTCCATCCTACATTGCCACTCACTGCCTATCCTAATTCAGACCCTCCGATTCACACCACCCCGTGATGTTTTTCTCACTCCTACTAGGGAATGAAATGTAACACAAACCCATACAATGCGCACCACCCCGCGATGTTTTTCAGAAACCTATCCTACATTGCCACTGCATGTTCCATGACCTCCCCATGCTGACCACCCCGCGGTGCTTTTCTCCATCTTAAATTTCCACTCACTGCCTATCCTAATTCAGACCCTCCGATTCACACCACCCCGTGATGTTTTTCTCACTCCTACTAGTGAATGAAATGTAACACACACCCATACAATGCGCACCACCCCATGATGTTTTTCTCACTCCTACTAGTGAATGTAATGTAACACACACCCAAACAATGGGCACCACCACTCGATGTTTTTCAGAAACCTATCCTACATTGCCACTGCATGTTCCCTGACCTCCCCATGCTGACCACCCCGCGGTGCTTTTCTCCATCCTACATTGCCACTCAGTGCCTTTCCTAATTCAGACCCTCCGATTCACACCACCCCGTGATGTTTTTCTCACTCCTACTAGTGAATGTAATGTAACACAAACCCATAAAATGCGCACCACCCCGTGATGTTTTTCTCACTCCTACTAGTGAATGTAATGTAACACACACCCATACAATGCGCACCACCCCGCGATGTTTTTCAGAAACCTATCCTGCATTGCCACTGCATGTTCCCTGACCTCCCCATGCTGACCAACCCGCGGTGCTTTTCCCCATCCTACATTGCCAGTCACTGCCTATCCTATTTCAGACCCTCCGATTCACACCAACCCGTGATGTTTTTCTCACTCCTACTAGTGAATGTAATGTAACACACACCCATACAATGCGCACCACCTCGAGATGTTTTTCTCACTCCTACTAGTGAATGTAATGTAACACACACCCATACAATGGGCACCACACCGCGATGTTTATAGGAAACCTATCCTACATTGCCACTGCATGTTCCCTGACCACCTCCATGCTGACCACCCCGCGGTGCTTTTCTCGATCCTACATTGCCACTCACGGCCTATCCTAATTCAGACCCTCCGATTCACACCACCCCGTGATGTTTTTCTCACTCCTACTAGTGAATGTAATGTAACACACACCCATACAATGCGCACCACCCCATGATGTTTTTCTCACTCCTACTAGTGAATGTAATGTAACACACACCCATACAATGCGCACCACCCCGCGATGTTTTTCAGAAACCTATCCTACATTGCCACTGCATGTTCTCTGACCTCCCAAAGCTGACCACCCCGCGGTGCTTTTCTCCATCCTAGATTGCCACTCACTGCCTCTCCTAATTCAGACCCTCCGATTCACACCACCGCGTGATATTTTTCTCACTCCTACTAGTGAATGTAACGTAACACACACCCATAGAATGCGCACCACCCCGCGATGTTTTTCAGAAACCTATCCTACATTGCCACTGCATGTTCCATGACCTCCCCATTCTGACCACCCCGCGTTTCTTTTCTCCAACCTACATTGCCACTCACTGCCTATCCTAATTCAGACCCTCCGATTCACACGACCCCGTGATGTTTTCTCACTCCTACTAGTGAATGTAACGTAACACACACCCATAGAATGCGCACCACCCCGCGATGTTTTTCAGAAACCTATCCTACATTGCCACTGCATGTTCCATGACCTCCCCATGGTGACCACCCCGCGGTTCTTTTCTCCAACCTACATTGCCACTCACTGCCTATCCTAATTCAGACCCTCCGATTCACACCACCCCGTGATGTTTTTCTCACTCCTACTAGTGAATGTAATGCAACACACACCAATACAATGTGCACCACCCCGTGATGTTTTTCAGAAAACTATCCTACCTTGCCACTGCATGTTCCCTGACCTCCCCATGCTGACCACCCCGCGGTGCTTTTCTCCATCCTACATTGCCACTCACTGCCTATCCTAATTCAGACCCTCCGATTCACACCACCTCGTGATGTTTTTTTCCCTCCTACTAGTGAATGTATTTTAACACACACCCATACAATGCGCACCACCCCGCGATGTTTTTCAGAAACCTATCCTACATTGCCACTGCATGTTCCCTGACCTCCCCATGCTGACCACCCCGCGGTGCTTTTCACCATCCTACATTGCCACTCACTGCCTATCCTAATTCAGACACTCCGATTCACACCACCCCGTGAGGTTTTTCTCACTCCTACTAGTTAATGTAATGTAACACACACCCATAAAATGCGCACCACCCCGTGATATTTTTCTCACTCCTACTAGTGAATGTAATGTAACACACACCCATACAATGCGCACCACCCCGCGATGTTTTTCAGAAACCTATCCTACATGGCCACTGCATGTTCCCTGACCTCCCCATGCTGACCACCCCGCGGTGCTTTTCACCATCCTACATTGCCACTCACTGCCTATCCTAATTCAGACACTCCGATTCACACCACCACGTGATGTTTTTCTCCTACTAGAGAATGTAATGTAACACACAACCATACAATGCACACCACCCCGCGATGTTTTTCAGAAACCTATCCTACATTGCCACTGCATGTTACCTGACCTCCCCATGCTGACCACCCTGCGGTGCTTTTCTCCATCCTACATTGCCACTCACTGCCTATCCTAATTCAGACACTCCGATTCACACCACCGCGTGAGGTTTTTCTCACTCCTACTAGTGAATGTATTGTAACACACACCCATACAATGCTCACCACCCCGTGATGTTTTTCTCACTCCTACTCGTGAATGTGATGTAACAGACACCCATACAATTCGCACCACCCCGCGATGTTTTTCAGAAACCTATCCTACATTGCCACTGCATGTTCCCTGACCTCCCCATGCTGACCATCCCGCGGTGCTTTTCTCCATCATACATTGCCACTCACTGCCTATCCTAATTCAGACCCTCCGATTCACACCACCCCGTGATGTTTTTCTCACTCCTAGTAGTGAATGTAATGTAACACACACCCATACAATGCGCACCACCACGCGATGTTTTTCAGAAACCTATCCTACATTGCCACTGCATGTTCCCTGACCTCCCCATGCTGACCACCCCGCGGTACTTTTCTCCATCCTACATTGCCACTCACTGCCTATCCTAATTCAGACACTCCGATTCACACCACCCCGTGATGTTTTTCTCACTCCTACTAGTGAATGTAATGTAACACACACCAATACAATGTGCACCACCCCGTGATGTTTTTCAGAAAACTATCCTACCTTGCCACTGCATGTTCCCTGACCTCCCCATGCTGACCACCCCGCGGTGCTTTTCTCCATCCTACATTGCCACTCACTGCCTATCCTAATTCAGACCCTCCGATTCACACCACCTCGTGATGTTTTTTTCCCTCCTACTAGTGAATGTATTTTAACACACACCCATACAATGCGCACCACCCCGCGATGTTTTTCAGAAACCTATCCTACATTGCCACTGCATGTTCCCTGACCTCCCCATGCTGACCACCCCGTGGTGCTTTTCTCCATCCTACATTGCCACTCACTGCCTATCCTAATTCAGACCCTCCGATTCACACCACCCCGTGATGTTTTTCTCACTCCTACTAGTGAATGAAATGTAACACACACCAATACAATGTGCATCACCCCGTGCTGTTTTTCTCACTCCTACTAGTGAATGTAATGTAACACACACCCATACAATGCGCACCACCCCGTGATGTTTTTCTCACTCCTACTAGGGAATGAAATGTAACCCACACCCATACAATGCGCACCACCCCGCGATGTTTTTCAGAAACCTATCCTACATTGCCACTGCATGTTCGCTGACCTCCACATGCTGACCACCCCGCGGTGCTTTTCTCCATCCTACATTGCCACTCACTGCCTATCCTAATTCAGACACGCCGATTCACACCACCCCGTGAGGTTTTTCTCACTCCTACTAGTTAATGTAATGTAACACACACCCATAAAATGCGCACCACCCCGTGATATTTTTCTCACTCCTACTAGTGAATGTATTGTAACACACACCCATACAATGCGCACCACCCCGCGATGTTTTTCAGAAACCTATCCTACATGGCCACTGCATGTTCCCTGACCTCCCCATGCTGACCACCCCGCGGTGCTTTTCACCATCCTACATTGCCACTCACTGCCTATCCTAATTCAGACACTCCGATTAACACCACCGCGTGATGTTTTTCTCCTACTAGAGAATGTAATGTAACACACAACCATACAATGCACACCACCCCGCGATGTTTTTCAGAAACCTATCCTACATTGCCACTGCATGTTCCCTGACCTCCCCATGCTGACCACCCTGCGGTGCTTTTCTCCATCCTACATTGCCACTAGCTGCCTATCCTAATTCAGACACTACGATTCACACCACCGCGTGAGGTTTTTCTCACTCCTACTAGTGAATGTATTGTAACACACACCCATACAATGCTCACCACCCCGTGATGTTTTTCTCACTCCTACTCGTGAATGTAATGTAACAGACACCCATACAATTCGCACCACCCCGCGATGTTTTTCAGAAACCTATCCTACATTGCCACTGCATGTTCCCTGACCTCCCCATGCTGACCACCCCGCGGTGCTTTTCTCCATCATACATTGCCACTCACTGCCTATACTAATTCAGACCCTCCGATTCACACCACCCCGTGATGTTTTTCTCACTCCTAGTAGTGAATGTAATGTAACACACACCCATACAATGCGCACCACCACGCGATGTTTTTCAGAAACCTATCCTACATTGCCAATGCATGTTCCCTGACCTCCCAATGCTGACCACCCCGCGGTACTTTTCTCCATCCTACATTGCCACTCACTGCGTATCCTAATTCAGACACTCCGATTCACACCACCCCGTGATGATTTTCTCACTCCTACTAGTGAATGTAATGTAACACACTCACATACAATGCGCACCACCCCGTGATGTTTTTCTCACTCCTACTAGTGAAAGTAATGTAACACACACCCATACAATGCGCACCACCCCGTGATGTTTTTCTCACTCCTAATAGTGAATGTAATGTAACTCAAACCCATACAATGCGCACCACCCCGCGATGTTTTTCAGAAACCTATCCTATATTGCCACTGCATGTTCCCTGACCTCCCCATGCTGACCACCCCGTGGTGCTTTTCTACATCCTACATTGCCACTCACTGCCTATCCTAATTCAGACCCTCCGATTCACACCACCCCGTGAGGTTTTCTCACTCCTACTAGTGAATGTAACGTAACACACACCCATAGAATGCGCACCACCCCGCGATTTCAGAAACCTCTCCTACATTGCCACTGCATGTTCCATGACCTCCCCATGCTGACCACCCCGTGGTGCTTTTCTCCAACCTACATTGCCACTCACTGCCTATCCTAATTCAGACCCTCCGATTCACACCACCCCGTGATGTTTTTCTCACTCCTACTAGTGAATGTAATGTAACACACACCCATACAATGCGCACCACCCCGTGATGTTTTTCTCACTCCTACTAGTGAATGTAATGTAACACACACCCATACAATGCGCACCATCCCGCGATTTTTTTCAGAAACCTATCCTACATTGCCACTGCATGTTCCCTGACCACCTCCATGCTGACCACCCCGCGGTGCTTTTCTCCATCCTTCATTGCCACTCACTGCCTATCCTAATTCAGACCCTCCGATTCACACCACACCTTGATGATTTTCTCACTCCTACTAGTGAATGTAATATAACTCACACCCATACAATGCGCACCACCCCGTGATGTTTTTCTCACTCCTACTATTGAATGTAATGTAACACACACCCATACAAGGCGCACCTCCCCGCGATGTTTTTCAGAAACCTATCCTAACTTGCCACTGCATGTTCCCTGACCTCCCGAAGCTGACCACCACAGGTGCTTTTCTCCATCCTACATTCCCACTCACTGCCTCTCCTAATTCAGACCCTCCGATTCACACCACACCGTAATGTTTTTCTCACACCTACTCGTGAATGTAATGTAACACACACCCATACAATGCGCACCACCCCGTGATGTTTTTCTCACTCCTACTAGTGAATGTAATGTAACACACACCCATACAATGTGCACCACCCCGCGATGTTTTTCAGAAACCTATCCTACATTGCCACTGCATGTTCCCTGATCTCCCCATGCTGACCACCCCACGGTGCTTTTCTCCATCCTACATTGCCACTCACTGCCTATCCTAATTCCGACCCTCCGATTCACACCACCCCGTGATGTTTTTCTCACTCCTACTAGTGAATGTATTGTAACACAAACCCATAAAATGCGCACCACCCCGCGATGTTTTTCAGAAACCTATCCTACATTGCCACTGAATGTTCCCTGACCTCCCCATGCTGACCACACGCGGTGCTTTTCTCCATCCTACATTGCCACTCATTGCCTATCCTAATTCAGACCCTCCGATTCACACCACCCCGTGATGTTTTTCTCACTCCTACTAGTGAATGTAATGTATCACACACCCATACAATGCGCACCACCCTGCAATATATTTCAGAAACCTATCCTACATTGCCACTGCATGTTCCCTGACCTCCCCATGCTGACCACCCCGCGGTGCTTTTCTCCGTCCTAAATTTCCACTCACTGCCTATCCTAATTCAGACTCTCCGATTCACACCACCCCGTGATGTTTTTCTCACTCCTACTAGTGAATGAAATGTAACACACACCAATACAATGCGCACCACCCCGTGATGTTTTTCTCACTCCTACTAGTGAATGTAATGTAACACACACCCATACAATGCGCACCACCTCGTGATGTTTTTCTCACTCCTACTAGTGAATGTAATGTAACACACACCCATACAATGCACACCACCCCGCGATGTTTTTCAGAAACCTATCCTACATTGCCACTGAATGTTCCCTGACCTCCCCATGCTGACCACCACGCGGTACTTTTCTCCATCCTACATTGCCACTCACTGCCTATCCTAATTCAGACCCTCCGATTCACACCACCCCGTGATGTTTTTCTCACTCCGACTAGTGAATGTAATGTAACACACACCCATACAATGCGCAGCACCCCTGATGTTTTTCTCACTAATACAAGTGAATGTAATGTTACACACACCCATACAATGCGCAACACCCCGCGATTTTTTTCAGAAACCTATCCTACATTGCCACTGCAAGTTCCCTGACCTCCCCATGCTGACCACCCCACGGTGCTTTTCTCCATCCTAAATTGCCACTCACTGCCTATCCTAATTCAGACCCTCCGATTCACACCGCACCGTAATATTTTTCTCACTCCTACTATTGAATGTAATGTAACACACACCCATACAATGCGCACCACCCCGTGATGTTTTTCTCACTCCTACTAGTGAATGTAATGTAACACACACCCATACAATGCGCACCACCCCGCGATGTTTTTCAGAAACCTATCCCACATTGCCACTGCATGTTCCCTGAACTCCCCATGCTGACCACCCCGTGGTGCTTTTCTCCATTGTACATTTCCACTCACTGCCTATCCTAATTCAGACCCTCCGATTCACACCACCCCGTGATGTTTTTCTCACTCCTACTAGTGAATGTAATGTAACACACACCCATACAACGCGCAGCACCCCGTGATGTTTTTCTCACTACTACAAGTGAATGTAATGTTACACACACCCATACAAAGCGCACCACCCCGCGATTTTTTTCAGAAACCTATCATACATTGCCACTGCATGTTCCCTGACCTCCCCATGCTGACCACCACACGGTGCTTTTCTCCATCCTACATTGCCACTCACTGGCTATCCTAATTCAGACCCTACGATTCACACCACCCCGTGATGTTTTTCTCACTCCTGCTAGTGATTGTAATGTAACACACACCCATACAATGCGCACCACCCCGTGATGTTTTTCTCACTGCTACTAGTGAATGTAATGTAACACACACCCATACAATGCGCACCACCCCGTGATGTTTTTCTCAATCCTACTAGTGAATGTGATGTAACACACACCCATACAATGCGCACCACCCTGCGATGTTTTTCAGAAACCTATCCTACATTGCCACAGCATTTTCCCTGACCTCCCCATGCTGACCACCCTGCGTTGCTTTTCTCCATCCTACATTGCCACTCACTGCCTATCCTAATTCAGACCCTCCGATTCACACGACCCCGTGATGTTTTCTCACTACTACTAATGAATGTAACGTAACACACACCCATAGAATGCGCACCACCCCGCGAAGTTTTTCAGAAACCTATCCTACATTGCCACTGCATGTTCCATGACCTCCCCATGCTGACCACCCCGCGGTTCTTTTCTCCAACCTACATTGCCACTCACTGCCTATCCTAATTCAGACCCTCTGATTCACACCACCCCGTGATTTTTTTCTCACTCCTACTAGTTAATGTAATGTAACACACACCCATACAATGTGCACCACCCCGTGATGTTTTTCAGAAAACTATCCTACATTGCCACTGCATGTTCCCTGACCTCCCCATGCTGACAACCCCGCGGTGCTTTTCTCCATTCTACATTGCCACTCACTGCCTATCCTAATTCAGACCCTCCGATTCACACCACCCCGTGATGTTTTTCTCACTCCTAGTAGTGAATATAATGTAACACACACCCATGCAATGCGCACCACCACGCGATGTTTTTCAGAAACCTATCCTACATTGCCACTGCATGTTCCCTGACCTCCCCATGCTGACCACCCCGCGGTACTTTTCTCCATCCTACATTACCACTCACTGCCTTTCCTAATTCAGACACTCCGATTCACACCACCCCGTGATGTTTTTCTCACTCCTACTAGTGAATGTAATGTAACACACTCCCATACACCCCGTGATGTTTTTCTCACTCCTACTAGTGAATGTAATGTAACACACACCCATACAATGAGCACCACCCCGTGATGTTTTTGTCACTCCTACTAGTGAATGTAATGTAACTCAAACCCATACAATGCACACCACCCCGCGATGTTTTT
Organism: Cavia porcellus; assembly: GCF_034190915.1. Lineage (NCBI taxonomy): Eukaryota > Metazoa > Chordata > Mammalia > Rodentia > Caviidae > Cavia > Cavia porcellus. Next base: position 1,029,949 of record NW_026947491.1, read on the forward strand.
CAGAAACCTATCCTATATTGCCACTGTATGTTCCCTGACCTCCCCATGCTGACCACCCCGTGGTGCTTTTCTACATCCTACATTGCCACTCACTGCCTATCCTAATTCAGACCCTCCGATTCACGTCACCCCGTGATGTTTTTCTCACTCCTACTAGTGAATGTAATGTAACACACACCCATACAATGCGCAACACCCCATGATGTTTTTCTCACTCCTACTAGTGAATGTAATGTAACACACACCCATACAATGCGCACCACCCCGTGATGTTTTTCTCACTCCTACTAGTGAATGTAATGTAACACACACCCATACAATGCGCACCACCCCTCGATGTTTTTCAGAAACCTATCCTGCATTGCCACTGCATGTTCCGTGACCTCCCCATGCTGACCACCCTGCGGTGCTTTTCTCCATCCTACATTGCCACTCACTGACTATCCTAATTCAGACCCTCCGATTCACACCACCCCGTGATGTTTTTCTCACTCCTACTAGTGAATGTAATGTAACACACACCCATTCAATGCGCACCACCCCGTGATGTTTTTCTCACTCCTACTAGTGAATGTAATGTAACACACACCCATACAATGCGCACCACCCCGCGATTTTTTTCAGAAACCTATCCTACATTGCCACTGCACGTTCCCTGACGACCTCCATCCTGACCACCCCGCGGTGCTTTTCTCCATCCTTCATTGCCACTCACTGCCTATCCTAATTCAGACCCTCCGATTCACACCACCCCTTGATGTTTTTCTCACTCCTACTAGTGAATGTAATGTAACACACACCCATACAATGCGCACCACCCCGTGATGTTTTTCTCACTCCTACTAGTGAATGTAATGTAACACACACCCATATACAATGCGCACCACCCCGTGATGTTTTTCAGAAAACTATCCTACATTGCCACTGCATGTTCCCTGACCTCCCCATGCTGACCACCCCGCGGTGCTTTTCTCCATCCTACATTGCCACTCACTGCCTATCCTAATTCAGACCATCCGATTCACACCACCCCGTGATGTTTTTCTCACTCCTACTAGTGAATGTAATGTAAAAAACATCCATACAATGCGCACCACCCCTTGATGTTTTTCTCACTCCTACTAGTGAATGTAATGTAACACACACCCATACAATGCTCACCACCCCGCGATGTTTTTCAGAAACCTATCCCACATTGCCACTGCATGTTCGCTGAACTCCCCATGCTGACCACCCCGCGGTGCTTTTCTCCATTCTACATTGCCACTCACTGACTATCCTAATTCAGACGCTCCGATTCACACCACACCGTGATGTTTTTCTCACTCCTAATAGTGAATGTAATGTAACACACACCCATACAATGCGCAGCACCCCGTGATGTTTTTCTCACTACTACAAGTGATTGTAATGTTACACACACCCATACAATGCGCACAACCCCGCGATTTTTTTCAGAAACCTATCCTACATTGCCACTGCATGTTCCCTGACCTCCCCATGGTGACCACCCCACGGTGCTTTTCTCCATCCTAGATTGCCACTCACTGCCTATCCTAATTCAGGCCCTACGATTCACACCACACCGTGATGTTTTTCTCACTCCTACTAGTGAATGTAATGTAACACACACCCAAACAATGCGCACCACCCCATGATGTTTTTCTCACTCGTACTAGTGAATGTAATGTAACACACACCCATACAATGCGCACCACCCCGTGATGTTTTTCTCAATCCTACTAGTGAATGTAATGTAACACACAACCATACAATGCATACCACCCTGCGATGTTTTTCAGAAACCTATCCTACATTGCCACTGCATGTTCCCTGACCTCCCCATGCTGACCACCCCGCGTTGCTTTTCTCCATCCTACATTGCCACTCACTGCTTATCCTAATTCAGACCCTCCGATTCACACGACCCCGTGATGTTTTCTCACTCCTACTAGTGAATGTAACGTAACACAGACCCATAGAATGCGCACCACCCCGCGATGTTTTTCAGAAACCTATCCTACATTGCCACTGCATGTTCCATTACCTCCCCATGCTGACCACCCCGCGGTTCTTTTCTCCAACCTACATTGCCACTCATTGCCTATCCTAATTCAGACCCTCCGATTCACACCACCCCGTGATGTTTTTCTCACTCCTACTAGTGAATGTAATGTAACACACACCCATACAATGCGCACCACCCCGTGATGTTTTTCAGAAAACTATCCTACATTGCCACTGCATGTTCCCTGACCTCCCCATGCTGACCACCCCGTGGTGCTTTTCTCCATCCTACATTGCCACTCACTGCCTATCCTAATTCAGACCCTCCGATTCACACCACCCCGTGATGTTTTTCTCACTCCAACTAGTGAAAGTAATGTAACACACACCCATATACAATGCGCACCACCCCGTGATGTTTTTCAGAAAACTATCCTACATTGCCACTGCATGTTCCCTGACCTCCCCATGCTGACCACCCCGCGGTGCTTTTCTCCATCCTACATTGCCACTCACTGCCTATCCTAATTCAGACCCTCCAATTCACACCACCCCGTGATGTTTTTCTCACTCCTACTAGTGAATGTAATGTAAAAAACACCCATACAATGCGCACCACCCCGTGATGTTTTTCTCACTCCTACTAGTGAATGTAATGTAACACACATCCATACAATGGGCACCACACCGCGATGTTTTTCAGAAACCTATCCTACATTGCCACTGCATGTTCCCTGACCACCTCCATGCTGACCACCCCGCGGTGCTTTTCTCCATCCTACATTGCCACTCACTGCCTATCCTTATTCAGACCCTCCGATTCACACCACCCCGTGATGTTTTTCTCACTCCTACTAGTGAATGTAATGTAAAACACACCCATACAATGCACACCACCCCGTGATGTTTTGCTCACTCCTACTAGTGAATGTAATGTAACACACACCCATACAATGCGCACCACCCCGCGATGTTTTTCAGAAACCTATCCTACATTGCCACTGCATGTTCCCTGACCTCCCGAAGCTGACCACCCCACGGTGCTTTTCTCCATCCTTGATTGCCACTCACTGCCTCTCCTAATTTAGACCCTCCGATTCACACCACACCGTAATATTTTTCTCACTCCTACTAGTGAATGTAATGTAACACACACCCATACAATGCGCACCACCCCGCGATGTTTTTCAGAAACCTATCCTACATTGCCACTGCATGTTCCATGACCTCCCCATGCTGACCACCCCGCGGTTCTTTTCTCCAACCTACATTGCCACTCACTGCCTATCCTAATTCAGACCCTCCGATTCACACGACCCCGTGATGTTTTCTCACTCCTACTAGTGAATGTAACGTAACACACACCCATACAATGCGCACCACCCCGTGATGTTTTTCTCACTCCTGCTAGTGAATGTAATGTAACACACACCCATACAATGCGCACCAACCCGCGATGTTTTTCAGAAACCTATCCCACATTGCCACTGCATGTTCGCTGAACTCCCCATTCTGACCACCTCACGGTGCTTTTCTCCATCCTAGATTGCCACTCACTGCCTATCCTAATTCAGACACTACGATTCACACCACCCCGTGATGTTTTTCTCACTTCTACTAGTGAATGTAATGTAACACACACCCAAACAACGCGCACCACCCCGTGATGTTTTTCTCACTCCTACTAGTGAATGTAATGTAAAACACACCCATACAATGCGCACCACCCCGTGATGTTTTGCTCACTCCTACTAGTGAATGTAATGTAACACACACCCATACAATGCGCACCAACCCGCGATGTTTTTCAGAAACCTATCCTACATTGCCACTGCATGTTCCCTGACCTCCCGAAGCTGACCACCCCACGGTGCTTTTCTCCATCCTTGATTGCCACTCACTGCCTCTCCTAATTTAGACCCTCCGATTCACACCACACCGTGAGGTTTTCTCACTCCTACTAGTGAATGTAACGTAACACACACCCATAGAATGCGCACCACCCCGCGATTTCAGAAACCTCTCCTACATTGCCACTGCATGTTCCATGACCTCCCCATGCTGACCACCCCGTGGTGCTTTTCTCCAACCTACATTGCCACTCACTGCCTATCCTAATTCAGACCCTCCGATTCACACCACCCCGTGATGTTTTTCTCACTCCTACTAGTGAATGTAATGTAACACACACCCATACAATGCGCACCACCCCATGATGTTTTTCTCACTCCTACTAGTGAATGTAATGTAACACACACCCATACAATGCGCACCATCCCGCGATTTTTTTCAGAAACCTATCCTACATTGCCACTGCATGTTCCCTGACCACCTCCATGCTGACCACCCCGCGGTGCTTTTCTCCATCCTTCATTGCCACTCACTGCCTATCCTAATTCAGACCCTCCGATTCACACCACACCTTGATGATTTTCTCACTCCTACTAGTGAATGTAATATAACTCACACCCATACAATGCGCACCACCCCGTGATGTTTTTCTCACTCCTACTATTGAATGTAATGTAACACACACCCATACAAGGCGCACCTCCCCGCGATGTTTTTCAGAAACCTATCCTAACTTGCCACTGCATGTTCCCTGACCTCCCGAAGCTGACCACCACAGGTGCTTTTCTCCATCCTACATTCCCACTCACTGCCTCTCCTAATTCAGACCCTCCGATTCACACCACACCGTAATGTTTTTCTCACACCTACTCGTGAATGTAATGTAACACACACCCATACAATGCGCACCACCCCGTGATGTTTTTCTCACTCCTACTAGTGAATGTAATGTAACACACACCCATACAATGTGCACCACCCCGCGATGTTTTTCAGAAACCTATCCTACATTGCCACTGCATGTTCCCTGACCTCCCCATGCTGACCACCCCACGGTGCTTTTCTCCATCCTACATTGCCACTCACTGCCTATCCTAATTCCGACCCTCCGATTCACACCACCCCGTGATGTTTTTCTCACTCCTACTAGTGAATGTATTGTAACACAAACCCATAAAATGCGCACCACCCCGCGATGTTTTTCAGAAACCTATCCTACATTGCCACTGAATGTTCCCTGACCTCTCCATGCTGACCACACGCGGTGCTTTTCTCCATCCTACATTGCCACTCATTGCCTATCCTAATTCAGACCCTCCGATTCACACCACCCCGTGATGTTTTTCTCACTCCTACTAGTGAATGTAATGTAACACACACCCATACAATGCGCACCACCCTGCAATATATTTCAGAAACCTATCCTACATTGCCACTGCATGTTCCCTGACCTCCCCATGCTGACCACCCCGCGGTGCTTTTCTCCGTCCTAAATTTCCACTCACTGCCTATCCTAATTCAGACTCTCCGATTCACACCACCCCGTGATGTTTTTCTCACTCCTACTAGTGAATGAAATGTAACACACACCAATACAATGCGCACCACCCCGTGATGTTTTTCTCACTCCTACTAGTGAATGTAATGTAACACACACCCATACAATGCGCACCACCTCGTGATGTTTTTCTCACTCCTACTAGTGAATGTAATGTAACACACACCCATACAATGCACACCACCCCGCGATGTTTTTCAGAAACCTATCCTACATTGCCACTGAATGTTCCCTGACCTCCCCATGCTGACCACCACGCGGTACTTTTCTCCATCCTACATTGCCACTCACTGCCTATCCTAATTCAGACCCTCCGATTCACACCACCCCGTGATGTTTTTCTCACTCCGACTAGTGAATGTAATGTAACACACACCCATACAATGCGCAGCACCCCGTGATGTTTTTCTCACTAATACAAGTGAATGTAATGTTACACACACCCATACAATGCGCAACACCCCGCGATTTTTTTCAGAAACCTATCCTACATTGCCACTGCAAGTTCCCTGACCTCCCCATGCTGACCACCCCACGGTGCTTTTCTCCATCCTAAATTGCCACTCACTGCCTATCCTAATTCAGACCCTCCGATTCACACCACACCGTAATATTTTTCTCACTCCTACTATTGAATGTAATGTAACACACACCCATACAATGCGCACCACCCCGTGATGTTTTTCTCACTCCTACTAGTGAATGTAATGTAACACACACCCATACAATGCGCACCACCCCGCGATGTTTTTCAGAAACCTATCCCACATTGCCACTGCATGTTCCCTGAACTCCCCATGCTGACCACCCCGTGGTGCTTTTCTCCATTGTACATTTCCACTCACTGCCTATCCTAATTCAGACCCTCCGATTCACACCACCCCGTGATGTTTTTCTCACTCCTACTAGTGAATGTAATGTAACACACACCCATACAATGCGCAGCACCCCGTGATGTTTTTCTCACTACTACAAGTGAATGTAATGTTACACACACCCATACAAAGCGCACCACCCCGCGATTTTTTTCAGAAACCTATCATACATTGCCACTGCATGTTCCCTGACCTCCCCATGCTGACCACCCCACGGTGCTTTTCTCCATCCTACATTGCCACTCACTGGCTATCCTAATTCAGACCCTACGATTCACACCACCCCGTGATGTTTTTCTCACTCCTGCTAGTGATTGTAATGTAACACACACCCATACAATGCGCACCACCCCGTGATGTTTTTCTCACTGCTACTAGTGAATGTAATGTAACACACACCCATACAATGCGCACCACCCCGTGATGTTTTTCTCAATCCTACTAGTGAATGTGATGTAACACACACCCATACAATGCGCACCACCCTGCGATGTTTTTCAGAAACCTATCCTACATTGCCACAGCATTTTCCCTGACCTCCCCATGCTGACCACCCTGCGTTGCTTTTCTCCATCCTACATTGCCACTCACTGCCTATCCTAATTCAGACCCTCCGATTCACACGACCCCGTGATGTTTTCTCACTACTACTAATGAGTGTAACGTAACACACACCCATAGAATGCGCACCACCCCGTGATGTTTTTCAGAAAACTATCCTACATTGCCACTGCATGTTCCCTGACCTCCCCATGCTGACCACCCCGTGGTGCTTTTCTCCATCCTACATTGCCACTCACTGCCTATCCTAATTCAGACCCTCCGATTCACACCACCCCGTGATGTTTTTCTCACTCCAACTAGTGAAAGTAATGTAACACACACCCATATACAATGCGCACCACCCCGTGATGTTTTTCAGAAAACTATCCTACATTGCCACTGCATGTTCCCTGACCTCCCCATGCTGACCACCCCGCGGTGCTTTTCTCCATCCTACATTGCCACTCACTGCCTATCCTAATTCAGACCCTCCAATTCACACCACCCCGTGATGTTTTTCTCACTCCTACTAGTGAATGTAATGTAAAAAACACCCATACAATGCGCACCACCCCGTGATGTTTTTCTCACTCCTACTAGTGAATGTAATGTAACACACATCCATACAATGGGCACCACACCGCGATGTTTTTCAGAAACCTATCCTACATTGCCACTGCATGTTCCCTGACCACCTCCATGCTGACCACCCCGCGGTGCTTTTCTCCATCCTACATTGCCACTCACTGCCTATCCTTATTCAGACCCTCCGATTCACACCACCCCGTGATGTTTTTCTCACTCCTACTAGTGAATGTAATGTAAAACACACCCATACAATGCACACCACCCCGTGATGTTTTGCTCACTCCTACTAGTGAATGTAATGTAACACACACCCATACAATGCGCACCACCCCGCGATGTTTTTCAGAAACCTATCCTACATTGCCACTGCATGTTCCCTGACCTCCCGAAGCTGACCACCCCACGGTGCTTTTCTCCATCCTTGATTGCCACTCACTGCCTCTCCTAATTTAGACCCTCCGATTCACACCACACCGTAATATTTTTCTCACTCCTACTAGTGAATGTAATGTAACACACACCCATACAATGCGCACCACCCCGCGATGTTTTTCAGAAACCTATCCTACATTGCCACTGCATGTTCCATGACCTCCCCATGCTGACCACCCCGCGGTTCTTTTCTCCAACCTACATTGCCACTCACTGCCTATCCTAATTCAGACCCTCCGATTCACACGACCCCGTGATGTTTTCTCACTCCTACTAGTGAATGTAACGTAACACACACCCATACAATGCGCACCACCCCGTGATGTTTTTCTCACTCCTGCTAGTGAATGTAATGTAACACACACCCATACAATGCGCACCAACCCGCGATGTTTTTCAGAAACCTATCCCACATTGCCACTGCATGTTCGCTGAACTCCCCATTCTGACCACCTCACGGTGCTTTTCTCCATCCTAGATTGCCACTCACTGCCTATCCTAATTCAGACACTACGATTCACACCACCCCGTGATGTTTTTCTCACTTCTACTAGTGAATGTAATGTAACACACACCCAAACAACGCGCACCACCCCGTGATGTTTTTCTCACTCCTACTAGTGAATGTAATGTAAAACACACCCATACAATGCGCACCACCCCGTGATGTTTTGCTCACTCCTACTAGTGAATGTAATGTAACACACACCCATACAATGCGCACCAACCCGCGATGTTTTTCAGAAACCTATCCTACATTGCCACTGCATGTTCCCTGACCTCCCGAAGCTGACCACCCCACGGTGCTTTTCTCCATCCTTGATTGCCACTCACTGCCTCTCCTAATTTAGACCCTCCGATTCACACCACACCGTGAGGTTTTCTCACTCCTACTAGTGAATGTAACGTAACACACACCCATAGAATGCGCACCACCCCGCGATTTCAGAAACCTCTCCTACATTGCCACTGCATGTTCCATGACCTCCCCATGCTGACCACCCCGTGGTGCTTTTCTCCAACCTACATTGCCACTCACTGCCTATCCTAATTCAGACCCTCCGATTCACACCACCCCGTGATGTTTTTCTCACTCCTACTAGTGAATGTAATGTAACACACACCCATACAATGCGCACCACCCCATGATGTTTTTCTCACTCCTACTAGTGAATGTAATGTAACACACACCCATACAATGCGCACCATCCCGCGATTTTTTTCAGAAACCTATCCTACATTGCCACTGCATGTTCCCTGACCACCTCCATGCTGACCACCCCGCGGTGCTTTTCTCCATCCTTCATTGCCACTCACTGCCTATCCTAATTCAGACCCTCCGATTCACACCACACCTTGATGATTTTCTCACTCCTACTAGTGAATGTAATATAACTCACACCCATACAATGCGCACCACCCCGTGATGTTTTTCTCACTCCTACTATTGAATGTAATGTAACACACACCCATACAAGGCGCACCTCCCCGCGATGTTTTTCAGAAACCTATCCTAACTTGCCACTGCATGTTCCCTGACCTCCCGAAGCTGACCACCACAGGTGCTTTTCTCCATCCTACATTCCCACTCACTGCCTCTCCTAATTCAGACCCTCCGATTCACACCACACCGTAATGTTTTTCTCACACCTACTCGTGAATGTAATGTAACACACACCCATACAATGCGCACCACCCCGTGATGTTTTTCTCACTCCTACTAGTGAATGTAATGTAACACACACCCATACAATGTGCACCACCCCGCGATGTTTTTCAGAAACCTATCCTACATTGCCACTGCATGTTCCCTGACCTCCCCATGCTGACCACCCCACGGTGCTTTTCTCCATCCTACATTGCCACTCACTGCCTATCCTAATTCCGACCCTCCGATTCACACCACCCCGTGATGTTTTTCTCACTCCTACTAGTGAATGTATTGTAACACAAACCCATAAAATGCGCACCACCCCGCGATGTTTTTCAGAAACCTATCCTACATTGCCACTGAATGTTCCCTGACCTCTCCATGCTGACCACACGCGGTGCTTTTCTCCATCCTACATTGCCACTCATTGCCTATCCTAATTCAGACCCTCCGATTCACACCACCCCGTGATGTTTTTCTCACTCCTACTAGTGAATGTAATGTAACACACACCCATACAATGCGCACCACCCTGCAATATATTTCAGAAACCTATCCTACATTGCCACTGCATGTTCCCTGACCTCCCCATGCTGACCACCCCGCGGTGCTTTTCTCCGTCCTAAATTTCCACTCACTGCCTATCCTAATTCAGACTCTCCGATTCACACCACCCCGTGATGTTTTTCTCACTCCTACTAGTGAATGAAATGTAACACACACCAATACAATGCGCACCACCCCGTGATGTTTTTCTCACTCCTACTAGTGAATGTAATGTAACACACACCCATACAATGCGCACCACCTCGTGATGTTTTTCTCACTCCTACTAGTGAATGTAATGTAACACACACCCATACAATGCACACCACCCCGCGATGTTTTTCAGAAACCTATCCTACATTGCCACTGAATGTTCCCTGACCTCCCCATGCTGACCACCACGCGGTACTTTTCTCCATCCTACATTGCCACTCACTGCCTATCCTAATTCAGACCCTCCGATTCACACCACCCCGTGATGTTTTTCTCACTCCGACTAGTGAATGTAATGTAACACACACCCATACAATGCGCAGCACCCCGTGATGTTTTTCTCACTAATACAAGTGAATGTAATGTTACACACACCCATACAATGCGCAACACCCCGCGATTTTTTTCAGAAACCTATCCTACATTGCCACTGCAAGTTCCCTGACCTCCCCATGCTGACCACCCCACGGTGCTTTTCTCCATCCTAAATTGCCACTCACTGCCTATCCTAATTCAGACCCTCCGATTCACACCACACCGTAATATTTTTCTCACTCCTACTATTGAATGTAATGTAACACACACCCATACAATGCGCACCACCCCGTGATGTTTTTCTCACTCCTACTAGTGAATGTAATGTAACACACACCCATACAATGCGCACCACCCCGCGATGTTTTTCAGAAACCTATCCCACATTGCCACTGCATGTTCCCTGAACTCCCCATGCTGACCACCCCGTGGTGCTTTTCTCCATTGTACATTTCCACTCACTGCCTATCCTAATTCAGACCCTCCGATTCACACCACCCCGTGATGTTTTTCTCACTCCTACTAGTGAATGTAATGTAACACACACCCATACAATGCGCAGCACCCCGTGATGTTTTTCTCACTACTACAAGTGAATGTAATGTTACACACACCCATACAAAGCGCACCACCCCGCGATTTTTTTCAGAAACCTATCATACATTGCCACTGCATGTTCCCTGACCTCCCCATGCTGACCACACCACGGTGCTTTTCTCCATCCTACATTGCCACTCACTGGCTATCCTAATTCAGACCCTACGATTCACACCACCCCGTGATGTTTTTCTCACTCCTGCTAGTGATTGTAATGTAACACACACCCATACAATGCGCACCACCCCGTGATGTTTTTCTCACTGCTACTAGTGAATGTAATGTAACACACACCCATACAATGCGCACCACCCCGTGATGTTTTTCTCAATCCTACTAGTGAATGTGATGTAACACACACCCATACAATGCGCACCACCCTGCGATGTTTTTCAGAAACCTATCCTACATTGCCACAGCATTTTCCCTGACCTCCCCATGCTGACCACCCTGCGTTGCTTTTCTCCATCCTACATTGCCACTCACTGCCTATCCTAATTCAGACCCTCCGATTCACACGACCCCGTGATGTTTTCTCACTACTACTAATGAATGTAACGTAACACACACCCATAGAATGCGCACCACCCCGCGATGTTTTTCAGAAACCTATCCTACATTGCCAATGCATGTTCCATGACCTCCCCATGCTGACCACCCCGCGGTTCTTTTCTCCAACCTACATTGCCACTCACTGCCTATCCTAATTCAGACCCTCTGATTCACACCACCCCGTGATTTTTTTCTCACTCCTACTAGTTAATGTAATGTAACACACACCCATACAATGTGCACCACCCCGTGATGTTTTTCAGAAAACTATCCTACATTGCCACTGCATGTTCCCTGACCTCCCCATGCTGACAACCCCGCGGTGCTTTTCTCCATCCTACATTGCCACTCACTGCCTATCCTAATTCAGACCCTCCGATTCACACCACCCCGTGAGGTTTTTCTCACTCCTAGTAGTGAATATAATGTAACACACACCCATACAATGCGCACCACCACGCGATGTTTTTCAGAAACCTATCCTACATTGCCACTGCATGTTCCCTGACCTCCCCATGCTGACCACCCCGCGGTACTTTTCTCCATCCTACATTACCACTCACTGCCTTTCCTAATTCAGACACTCCGATTCACACCACCCCGTGATGTTTTTCTCACTCCTACTAGTGAATGTAATGTAACACACTCCCATACACCCCGTGATGTTTTTCTCACTCCTACTAGTGAATGTAATGTAACACACACCCATACAATGAGCACCACCCCGTGATGTTTTTGTCACTCCTACTAGTGAATGTAATGTAACTCAAACCCATACAATGCACACCACCCCGCGATGTTTTTCAGAAACCTATCCTATATTGCCACTGCATGTTCCCTGACCTCCCCATGCTGACCACCCCGTGGTGCTTTTCTACATCCTACATTGCCACTCACTGCCTATCCTAATTCAGACCCTCCGATTCACGTCACCCCGTGATGTTTTTCTCACTCCTACTAGTGAATGTAATGTAACACACACCCATACAATGCGCAACACCCCATGATGTTTTTCTCACTCCTACTAGTGAATGTAATGTAACACACACCCATACAATGCGCACCACCCCGTGATGTTTTTCTCACTCCTACTAGTGAATGTAATGTAACACACACCCATACAATGCGCACCACCCCTCGATGTTTTTCAGAAACCTATCCTGCATTGCCACTGCATGTTCCGTGACCTCCCCATGCTGACCACCCTGCGGTGCTTTTCTCCATCCTACATTGCCACTCACTGACTATCCTAATTCAGACCCTCCGATTCACACCACCCCGTGATGTTTTTCTCACTCCTACTAGTGAATGTAATGTAACACACACCCATTCAATGCGCACCACCCCGTGATGTTTTTCTCACTCCTACTAGTGAATGTAATGTAACACACACCCATACAATGCGCACCACCCCGCGATTTTTTTCAGAAACCTATCCTACATTGCCACTGCACGTTCCCTGACGACCTCCATCCTGACCACCCCGCGGTGCTTTTCTCCATCCTTCATTGCCACTCACTGCCTATCCTAATTCAGACCCTCCGATTCACACCACCCCTTGATGTTTTTCTCACTCCTACTAGTGAATGTAATGTAACACACACCCATACAATGCGCACCACCCCGTGATGTTTTTCTCACTCCTACTAGTGAATGTAATGTAACACACACCCATATACAATGCGCACCACCCCGTGATGTTTTTCAGAAAACTATCCTACATTGCCACTGCATGTTCCCTGACCTCCCCATGCTGACCACCCCGCGGTGCTTTTCTCCATCCTACATTGCCACTCACTGCCTATCCTAATTCAGACCATCCGATTCACACCACACCGTGATGTTTTTCTCACTCCTACTAGTGAATGTAATGTAAAAAACATCCATACAATGCGCACCACCCCGTGATGTTTTTCTCACTCCTACTAGTGAATGTAATGTAACACACACCCATACAATGCTCACCACCCCGCGATGTTTTTCAGAAACCTATCCCACATTGCCACTGCATGTTCGCTGAACTCCCCATGCTGACCACCCCGCGGTGCTTTTCTCCATTCTACATTGCCACTCACTGACTATCCTAATTCAGACGCTCCGATTCACACCACACCGTGATGTTTTTCTCACTCCTACTAGTGAATGTAATGTAACACACACCCATACAATGCGCAGCACCCCGTGATGTTTTTCTCACTACTACAAGTGATTGTAATGTTACACACACCCATACAATGCGCACAACCCCGCGATTTTTTTCAGAAACCTATCCTACATTGCCACTGCATGTTCCCTGACCTCCCCATGCTGACCACCCCACGGTGCTTTTCTCCATCCTAGATTGCCACTCACTGCCTATCCTAATTCAGGCCCTACGATTCACACCACACCGTGATGTTTTTCTCACTCCTACTAGTGAATGTAATGTAACACACACCCAAACAATGCGCACCACCCCATGATGTTTTTCTCACTCGTACTAGTGAATGTAATGTAACACACACCCATACAATGCGCACCACCCCGTGATGTTTTTCTCAATCCTACTAGTGAATGTAATGTAACACACACCCATACAATGCATACCACCCTGCGATGTTTTTCAGAAACCTATCCTACATTGCCACTGCATGTTCCCTGACCTCCCCATGCTGACCACCCCGCGTTGCTTTTCTCCATCCTACATTGCCACTCACTGCTTATCCTAATTCAGACCCTCCGATTCACACGACCCCGTGATGTTTTCTCACTCCTACTAGTGAATGTAACGTAACACAGACCCATAGAATGCGCACCACCCCGCGATGTTTTTCAGAAACCTATCCTACATTGCCACTGCATGTTCCATTACCTCCCCATGCTGACCACCCCGCGGTTCTTTTCTCCAACCTACATTGCCACTCATTGCCTATCCTAATTCAGACCCTCCGATTCACACCACCCCGTGATGTTTTTCTCACTCCTACTAGTGAATGTAATGTAACACACACCCATACAATGCGCGCCACCCCGTGATGTTTTTCAGAAAACTATCCTACATTGCCACTGCATGTTCCCTGACCTCCCCATGCTGACCACCCCGCGGTGCTTTTCTCCATCCTACATTGCCACTCAGTGCCTATCCTAATTCAGACCCTCCGATTCACACCACACCGTAATATTTTTCTCACTCCTACTATTGAATGTAATGTAACACACACCCATACAATGCGCACCACCCCGTGATGTTTTTCTCACTCCTACTAGTGAATGTAATGTAACACACACCCATACAATGCGCACCACCCCGCGATGTTTTTCAGAAACCTATCCCACATTGCCACTGCATGTTCCCTGAACTCCCCATGCTGACCACCCCGTGGTGCTTTTCTCCATTGTACATTTCCACTCACTGCCTATCCTAATTCAGACCCTCCGATTCACACCACCCCGTGATGTTTTTCTCACTCCTACTAGTGAATGTAATGTAACACACACCCATACAATGCGCAGCACCCCGTGATGTTTTTCTCACTACTACAAGTGAATGTAATGTTACACACACCCATACAAAGCGCACCACCCCGCGATTTTTTTCAGAAACCTATCATACATTGCCACTGCATGTTCCCTGACCTCCCCATGCTGACCACCCCACGGTGCTTTTCTCCATCCTACATTGCCACTCACTGGCTATCCTAATTCAGACCCTACGATTCACACCACCCCGTGATGTTTTTCTCACTCCTGCTAGTGATTGTAATGTAACACACACCCATACAATGCGCACCACCCCGTGATGTTTTTCTCACTGCTACTAGTGAATGTAATATAACACACACCCATACAATGCGCACCACCCCGTGATGTTTTTCTCAATCCTACTAGTGAATGTGATGTAACACACACCCATACAATGCGCACCACCCTGCGATGTTTTTCAGAAACCTATCCTACATTGCCACAGCATTTTCCCTGACCTCCCCATGCTGACCACCCTGCGTTGCTTTTCTCCATCCTACATTGCCACTCACTGCCTATCCTAATTCAGACCCTCCGATTCACACGACCCCGTGATGTTTTCTCACTACTACTAATGAATGTAACGTAACACACACCCATAGAATGCGCACCACCCCGCGATGTTTTTCAGAAACCTATCCTACATTGCCACTGCATGTTCCATGACCTCCCCATGCTGACCACCCCGCGGTTCTTTTCTCCAACCTACATTGCCACTCACTGCCTATCCTAATTCAGACCCTCTGATTCACACCACCCCATGATTTTTTTCTCACTCCTACTAGTTAATGTAATGTAACACACACCCATACAATGTGCACCACCCCGTGATGTTTTTCAGAAAACTATCCTACATTGCCACTGCATGTTCCCTGACCTCCCCATGCTGACAACCCCGCGGTGCTTTTCTCCATCCTACATTGCCACTCACTGCCTATCCTAATTCAGACCCTCCGATTCACACCACCCCGTGATGTTTTTCTCACTCCTAGTAGTGAATATAATGTAACACACACCCATACAATGCGCACCACCACGCGATGTTTTTCAGAAACCTATCCTACATTGCCACTGCATGTTCCCTGACCTCCCCATGCTGACCACCCCGCGGTACTTTTCTCCATCCTACATTACCACTCACTGCCTTTCCTAATTCAGACACTCCGATTCACACCACCCCGTGATGTTTTTCTCACTCCTACTAGTGAATGTAATGTAACACACTCCCATACACCCCGTGATGTTTTTCTCACTCCTACTAGTGAATGTAATGTAACACACACCCATACAATGAGCACCACCCCGTGATGTTTTTGTCACTCCTACTAGTGAATGTAATGTAACTCAAACCCATACAATGCACACCACCCCGCGATGTTTTTCAGAAACCTATCCTATATTGCCACTGCATGTTCCCTGACCTCCCCATGCTGACCACCCCGTGGTGCTTTTCTACATCCTACATTGCCACTCACTGCCTATCCTAATTCAGACCCTCCGATTCACGTCACCCCGTGATGTTTTTCTCACTCCTACTAGTGAATGTAATGTAACACACACCCATACAATGCGCAACACCCCATGATGTTTTTCTCACTCCTACTAGTGAATGTAATGTAACACACACCCATACAATGCGCACCACCCCGTGATGTTTTTCTCACTCCTACTAGTGAATGTAATGTAACACACACCCATACAATGCGCACCACCCCTCGATGTTTTTCAGAAACCTATCCGGCATTGCCACTGCATGTTCCGTGACCTCCCCATGCTGACCACCCTGCGGTGCTTTTCTCCATCCTACATTGCCACTCACTGACTATCCTAATTCAGGCCCTCCGATTCACACCACCCCGTGATGTTTTTCTCACTCCTACTAGTGAATGTAATGTAACACACACCCATTCAATGCGCACCACCCCGTGATGTTTTTCTCACTCCTACTAGTGAATGTAATGTAACACACACCCATACAATGCGCACCACCCCGCGATTTTTTTCAGAAACCTATCCTACATTGCCACTGCACGTTCCCTGACGACCTCCATCCTGACCACCCCGCGGTGCTTTTCTCCATCCTTCATTGCCACTCACTGCCTATCCTAATT
This sequence comes from Cavia porcellus, assembly GCF_034190915.1. Classification (NCBI taxonomy): domain Eukaryota; kingdom Metazoa; phylum Chordata; class Mammalia; order Rodentia; family Caviidae; genus Cavia; species Cavia porcellus. Next base: position 1,047,289 of record NW_026947491.1, read on the forward strand.
CAGACCCTCCGATTCACACCACCCCTTGATGTTTTTCTCACTCCTACTAGTGAATGTAATGTAACACACACCCATACAATGCGCACCACCCCGTGATGTTTTTCTCACTCCTACTAGTGAATGTAATGTAACACACACCCATATACAATGCGCACCACCCCGTGATGTTTTTCAGAAAACTATCCTACATTGCCACTGCATGTTCCCTGACCTCCCCATGCTGACCACCCCGCGGTGCTTTTCTCCATCCTACATTGCCACTCACTGCCTATCCTAATTCAGACCATCCGATTCACACCACCCCGTGATGTTTTTCTCACTCCTACTAGTGAATGTAATGTAAAAAACATCCATACAATGCGCACCACCCCGTGATGTTTTTCTCACTCCTACTAGTGAATGTAAGGTAACACACACCCATACAATGCTCACCACCCCGCGATGTTTTTCAGAAACCTATCCCACATTGCCACTGCATGTTCGCTGAACTCCCCATGCTGACCACCCCGCGGTGCTTTTCTCCATTCTACATTGCCACTCACTGACTATCCTAATTCAGACGCTCCGATTCACACCACACCGTGATGTTTTTCTCACTCCTACTAGTGAATGTAATGTAACACACACCCATACAATGCGCAGCACCCCGTGATGTTTTTCTCACTACTACAAGTGATTGTAATGTTACACACACCCATACAATGCGCACAACCCCGCGATTTTTTTCAGAAACCTATCCTACATTGCCACTGCATGTTCCCTGACCTCCCCATGCTGACCACCCCACGGTGCTTTTCTCCATCCTAGATTGCCACTCACTGCCTATCCTAATTCAGGCCCTACGATTCACACCACACCGTGATGTTTTTCTCACTCCTACTAGTGAATGTAATGTAACACACACCCAAACAATGCGCACCACCCCATGATGTTTTTCTCACTCGTACTAGTGAATGTAATGTAACACACACCCATACAATGCGCACCACCCCGTGATGTTTTTCTCAATCCTACTAGTGAATGTAATGTAACACACACCCATACAATGCATACCACCCTGCGATGTTTTTCAGAAACCTATCCTACATTGCCACTGCATGTTCCCTGACCTCCCCATGCTGACCACCCCGCGTTGCTTTTCTCCATCCTACATTGCCACTCACTGCTTATCCTAATTCAGACCCTCCGATTCACACGACCCCGTGATGTTTTCTCACTCCTACTAGTGAATGTAACGTAACACAGACCCATAGAATGCGCACCACCCCGCGATGTTTTTCAGAAACCTATCCTACATTGCCACTGCATGTTCCATTACCTCCCCATGCTGACCACCCCGCGGTTCTTTTCTCCAACCTACATTGCCACTCATTGCCTATCCTAATTCAGACCCTCCGATTCACACCACCCCGTGATGTTTTTCTCACTCCTACTAGTGAATGTAATGTAACACACACCCATACAATGCGCACCACCCCGTGATGTTTTTCAGAAAACTATCCTACATTGCCACTGCATGTTCCCTGACCTCCCCATGCTGACCACCCCGCGGTGCTTTTCTCCATCCTACATTGCCACTCACTGCCTATCCTAATTCAGACCCTCCAATTCACACCACCCCGTGATGTTTTTCTCACTCCTACTAGTGAATGTAATGTAAAAAACACCCATACAATGCGCACCACCCCGTGATGTTTTTCTCACTCCTACTAGTGAATGTAATGTAACACACATCCATACAATGGGCACCACACCGCGATGTTTTTCAGAAACCTATCCTACATTGCCACTGCATGTTCCCTGACCACCTCCATGCTGACCACCCCGCGGTGCTTTTCTCCATCCTACATTGCCACTCACTGCCTATCCTTATTCAGACCCTACGATTCACACCACCCCGTGATGTTTTTCTCACTCCTACTAGTGAATGTAATGTAAAACACACCCATACAATGCGCACCACCCCGTGATGTTTTGCTCACTCCTACTAGTGAATGTAATGTAACACACACCCATACAATGCGCACCACCCCGCGATGTTTTTCAGAAACCTATCCTACATTGCCACTGCATGTTCCCTGACCTCCCGAAGCTGACCACCCCACGGTGCTTTTCTCCATCCTTGATTGCCACTCACTGCCTCTCCTAATTTAGACCCTCCGATTCACACCACACCGTAATATTTTTCTCACTCCTACTAGTGAATGTAATGTAACACACACCCATACAATGCGCACCACCCCGCGATGTTTTTCAGAAACCTATCCTACATTGCCACTGCATGTTCCATGACCTCCCCATGCTGACCACCCCGCGGTTCTTTTCTCCAACCTACATTGCCACTCACTGCCTATCCTAATTCAGACCCTCCGATTCACACGACCCCGTGATGTTTTCTCACTCCTACTAGTGAATGTAACGTAACACACACCCATACAATGCGCACCACCCCGTGATGTTTTTCTCACTCCTGCTAGTGAATGTAATGTAACACACACCCATACAATGCGCACCAACCCGCGATGTTTTTCAGAAACCTATCCCACATTGCCACTGCATGTTCGCTGAACTCCCCATTCTTACCACCTCACGGTGCTTTTCTCCATCCTAGATTGCCACTCACTGCCTATCCTAATTCAGACCCTACGATTCACACCACCCCGTGATGTTTGTCTCACTTCTACTAGTGAATGTAATGTAACACACACCCAAACAATGCGCACCACCCCGTGATGTTTTTCTCACTCCTAGTAGTGAATGTAATGTAACACACACCCATACAATGCGCACCACCCCGTGATGTTTTTCTCACTCCTACTAGTGAATGTAATGTAACACACACCCATACAATGCGCACCACCACGCGATGTTTTTCAGAAACCTATCCTACATTGCCACTGCATGTTCCCTGACCTCCCCATGCTGACCACCCCGCGGTACTTTTCTCCATCCTACATTACCACTCACTGCCTTTCCTAATTCAGACACTCCGATTCACACCACCCCGTGATGTTTTTCTCACTCCTACTAGTGAATGTAATGTAACACACTCCCATACACCCCGTGATGTTTTTCTCACTCCTACTAGTGAATGTAATGTAACACACACCCATACAATGAGCACCACCCCGTGATGTTTTTGTCACTCCTACTAGTGAATGTAATGTAACTCAAACCCATACAATGCACACCACCCCGCGATGTTTTTCAGAAACCTATCCTATATTGCCACTGCATGTTCCCTGACCTCCCCATGCTGACCACCCCGTGGTGCTTTTCTACATCCTACATTGCCACTCACTGCCTATCCTAATTCAGACCCTCCGATTCACGTCACCCCGTGATGTTTTTCTCACTCCTACTAGTGAATGTAATGTAACACACACCCATACAATGCGCAACACCCCATGATGTTTTTCTCACTCCTACTAGTGAATGTAATGTAACACACACCCATACAATGCGCACCACCCCGTGATGTTTTTCTCACTCCTACTAGTGAATGTAATGTAACACACACCCATACAATGCGCACCACCCCTCGATGTTTTTCAGAAACCTATCCTGCATTGCCACTGCATGTTCCGTGACCTCCCCATGCTGACCACCCTGCGGTGCTTTTCTCCATCCTACATTGCCACTCACTGACTATCCTAATTCAGACCCTCCGATTCACACCACCCCGTGATGTTTTTCTCACTCCTACTAGTGAATGTAATGTAACACACACCCATTCAATGCGCACCACCCCGTGATGTTTTTCTCACTCCTACTAGTGAATGTAATGTAACACACACCCATACAATGCGCACCACCCCGCGATTTTTTTCAGAAACCTATCCTACATTGCCACTGCACGTTCCCTGACGACCTCCATCCTGACCACCCCGCGGTGCTTTTCTCCATCCTTCATTGCCACTCACTGCCTATCCTAATTCAGACCCTCCGATTCACACCACCCCTTGATGTTTTTCTCACTCCTACTAGTGAATGTAATGTAACACACACCCATACAATGCGCACCACCCCGCGATGTTTTTCAGAAACCTATCCTACATTGCCACTGCATGTTCCATGACCTCCCCATGCTGACCACCCCGCGGTTCTTTTCTCCAACCTACATTGCCACTCACTGCCTATCCTAATTCAGACCCTCCGATTCACACGACCCCGTGATGTTTTCTCACTCCTACTAGTGAATGTAACGTAACACACACCCATACAATGCGCACCACCCCGTGATGTTTTTCTCACTCCTGCTAGTGAATGTAATGTAACACACACCCATACAATGCGCACCAACCCGCGATGTTTTTCAGAAACCTATCCCACATTGCCACTGCATGTTCGCTGAACTCCCCATTCTTACCACCTCACGGTGCTTTTCTCCATCCTAGATTGCCACTCACTGCCTATCCTAATTCAGACCCTACGATTCACACCACCCCGTGATGTTTGTCTCACTTCTACTAGTGAATGTAATGTAACACACACCCAAACAATGCGCACCACCCCGTGATGTTTTTCTCACTCCTACTAGTGAATGTAATGTAACACACACCCATACAATGCGCACCACCCCGTGATGTTTTTCTCACTCCTACTAGTGAATGTAATGTAACACACACCCATACAATGCGCACCACCACGCGATGTTTTTCAGAAACCTATCCTACATTGCCACTGCATGTTCCCTGACCTCCCCATGCTGACCACCCCGCGGTACTTTTCTCCATCCTCCATTACCACTCACTGCCTTTCCTAATTCAGACACTCCGATTCACACCACCCCGTGATGTTTTTCTCACTCCTACTAGTGAATGTAATGTAACACACTCCCATACACCCCGTGATGTTTTTCTCACTCCTACTAGTGAATGTAATGTAACACACACCCATACAATGAGCACCACCCCGTGATGTTTTTGTCACTCCTACTAGTGAATGTAATGTAACTCAAACCCATACAATGCACACCACCCCGCGATGTTTTTCAGAAACCTATCCTATATTGCCACTGCATGTTCCCTGACCTCCCCATGCTGACCACCCCGTGGTGCTTTTCTACATCCTACATTGCCACTCACTGCCTATCCTAATTCAGACCCTCCGATTCACGTCACCCCGTGATGTTTTTCTCACTCCTACTAGTGAATGTAATGTAACACACACCCATACAATGCGCAACACCCCATGATGTTTTTCTCACTCCTACTAGTGAATGTAATGTAACACACACCCATACAATGCGCACCACCCCGTGATGTTTTTCTCACTCCTACTAGTGAATGTAATGTAACACACACCCATACAATGCGCACCACCCCTCGATGTTTTTCAGAAACCTATCCTGCATTGCCACTGCATGTTCCGTGACCTCCCCATGCTGACCACCCTGCGGTGCTTTTCTCCATCCTACATTGCCACTCACTGACTATCCTAATTCAGACCCTCCGATTCACACCACCCCGTGATGTTTTTCTCACTCCTACTAGTGAATGTAATGTAACACACACCCATTCAATGCGCACCACCCCGTGATGTTTTTCTCACTCCTACTAGTGAATGTAATGTAACACACACCCATACAATGCGCACCACCCCGCGATTTTTTTCAGAAACCTATCCTACATTGCCACTGCACGTTCCCTGACGACCTCCATCCTGACCACCCCGCGGTGCTTTTCTCCATCCTTCATTGCCACTCACTGCCTATCCTAATTCAGACCCTCCGATTCACACCACCCCTTGATGTTTTTCTCACTCCTACTAGTGAATGTAATGTAACACACACCCATACAATGCGCACCACCCCGTGATGTTTTTCTCACTCCTACTAGTGAATGTAATGTAACACACACCCATATACAATGCGCACCACCCCGTGATGTTTTTCAGAAAACTATCCTACATTGCCACTGCATGTTCCCTGACCTCCCCATGCTGACCACCCCGCGGTGCTTTTCTCCATCCTACATTGCCACTCACTGCCTATCCTAATTCAGACCATCCGATTCACACCACCCCGTGATGTTTTTCTCACTCCTACTAGTGAATGTAATGTAAAAAACATCCATACAATGCGCACCACCCCGTGATGTTTTTCTCACTCCTACTAGTGAATGTAATGTAACACACACCCATACAATGCTCACCACCCCGCGATGTTTTTCAGAAACCTATCCCACATTGCCACTGCATGTTCGCTGAACTCCCCATGCTGACCACCCCGCGGTGCTTTTCTCCATTCTACATTGCCACTCACTGACTATCCTAATTCAGACGCTCCGATTCACACCACACCGTGATGTTTTTCTCACTCCTACTAGTGAATGTAATGTAACACACACCCATACAATGCGCAGCACCCCGTGATGTTTTTCTCACTACTACAAGTGATTGTAATGTTACACACACCCATACAATGCGCACAACCCCGCGATTTTTTTCAGAAACCTATCCTACATTGCCACTGCATGTTCCCTGACCTCCCCATGCTGACCACCCCACGGTGCTTTTCTCCATCCTAGATTGCCACTCACTGCCTATCCTAATTCAGGCCCTACGATTCACACCACACCGTGATGTTTTTCTCACTCCTACTAGTGAATGTAATGTAACACACACCCAAACAATGCGCACCACCCCATGATGTTTTTCTCACTCGTACTAGTGAATGTAATGTAACACACACCCATACAATGCGCACCACCCCGTGATGTTTTTCTCAATCCTACTAGTGAATGTAATGTAACACACACCCATACAATGCATACCACCCTGCGATGTTTTTCAGAAACCTATCCTACATTGCCACTGCATGTTCCCTGACCTCCCCATGCTGACCACCCCGCGTTGCTTTTCTCCATCCTACATTGCCACTCACTGCTTATCCTAATTCAGACCCTCCGATTCACACGACCCCGTGATGTTTTCTCACTCCTACTAGTGAATGTAACGTAACACAGACCCATAGAATGCGCACCACCCCGCGATGTTTTTCAGAAACCTATCCTACATTGCCACTGCATGTTCCATTACCTCCCCATGCTGACCACCCCGCGGTTCTTTTCTCCAACCTACATTGCCACTCATTGCCTATCCTAATTCAGACCCTCCGATTCACACCACCCCGTGATGTTTTTCTCACTCCTACTAGTGAATGTAATGTAACACACACCCATACAATGCGCACCACCCCGTGATGTTTTTCAGAAAACTATCCTACATTGCCACTGCATGTTCCCTGACCTCCCCATGCTGACCACCCCGCGGTGCTTTTCTCCATCCTACATTGCCACTCACTGCCTATCCTAATTCAGACCCTCCAATTCACACCACCCCGTGATGTTTTTCTCACTCCTACTAGTGAATGTAATGTAAAAAACACCCATACAATGCGCACCACCCCGTGATGTTTTTCTCACTCCTACTAGTGAATGTAATGTAACACACATCCATACAATGGGCACCACACCGCGATGTTTTTCAGAAACCTATCCTACATTGCCACTGCATGTTCCCTGACCACCTCCATGCTGACCACCCCGCGGTGCTTTTCTCCATCCTACATTGCCACTCACTGCCTATGCTCATTCAGACCCTACGATTCACACCACCCCGTGATGTTTTTCTCACTCCTACTAGTGAATGTAATGTAAAACACACCCATAAAATGCGCACCACCCCGTGATGTTTTGCTCACTCCTACTAGTGAATGTAATGTAACACACACCCATACAATGCGCACCACCCCGCGATGTTTTTCAGAAACCTATCCTACATTGCCACTGCATGTTCCCTGACCTCCCGAAGCTGACCACCCCACGGTGCTTTTCTCCATCCTTGATTGCCACTCACTGCCTCTCCTAATTTAGACCCTCCGATTCACACCACACCGTAATATTTTTCTCACTCCTACTAGTGAATGTAATGTAACACACACCCATACAATGCGCACCACCCCGCGATGTTTTTCAGAAACCTATCCTACATTGCCACTGCATGTTCCATGACCTCCCCATGCTGACCACCCCGCGGTTCTTTTCTCCAACCTACATTGCCACTCACTGCCTATCCTAATTCAGACCCTCCGATTCACACGACCCCGTGATGTTTTCTCACTCCTACTAGTGAATGTAACGTAACACACACCCATACAATGCGCACCACCCCGTGATGTTTTTCTCACTCCTGCTAGTGAATGTAATGTAACACACACCCATACAATGCGCACCAACCCGCGATGTTTTTCAGAAACCTATCCCACATTGCCACTGCATGTTCGCTGAACTCCCCATTCTTACCACCTCACGGTGCTTTTCTCCATCCTAGATTGCCACTCACTGCCTATCCTAATTCAGACCCTACGATTCACACCACCCCGTGATGTTTGTCTCACTTCTACTAGTGAATGTAATGTAACACACACCCAAACAATGCGCACCACCCCGTGATGTTTTTCTCACTCCTACTAGTGAATGTAATGTAACACACACCCATACAATGCGCACCAAACCGTGATGTTTTTCTCACTCCTACTAGTGAATGTAATGTAACACACACCCATACAATGCGCAGCACCCCGTGATGTTTTTCTCACTACTACAAGTGAATGTAATGTAACACACACCCATATAATGCACACCACCCTGCGATGTTTTTCAGAAACCTATCCTACATTGCCACTGCATGTTCCCGGACCTCCCCATGCTGACCACCCCGCGTTGCTTTTCTCCATCCTACATTGCCACTCACTGCCTATCCTAATTCAGACCCTCCGATTCACACGACCCCGTGATGTTTTCTCACTCCTACTAGTGAATGTAACGTAACACACACCCATAGAATGCGCACCACCCCGCGATGTTTTTCAGAAACCTATCCTACATTGCCACTGCATGTTCCATGACCTCCCCATGCTGACCACCCCGCGGTTCTTTTCTCCAACCTACATTGCCACTCACTGCCTATCCTAATTCAGACCCTCTGATTCACACCACCCTGTGATGTTTTTCTCACTCCTACTAGTGAATGTAATGTAACACACACCCATACAATGTGCACCACCCCGTGATGTTTTTCAGAAAACTATCCTACATTGCCACTGCATGTTCCCTGACCTCCCCATGCTGACCACCCCACGGTGCTTTTCTCCATCCTAGATTGCCACTCACTGCCTATCCTAATTCAGGCCCTACGATTCACACCACACCGTGATGTTTTTCTCACTCCTACTAGTGAATGTAATGTAACACACACCCAAACAATGCGCACCACCCCATGATGTTTTTCTCACTCGTACTAGTGAATGTAATGTAACACACACCCATACAATGCGCACCACCCCGTGATGTTTTTCTCAATCCTACTAGTGAATGTAATGTAACACACACCCATACAATGCATACCACCCTGCGATGTTTTTCAGAAACCTATCCTACATTGCCACTGCATGTTCCCTGACCTCCCCATGCTGACCACCCCGCGTTGCTTTTCTCCATCCTACATTGCCACTCACTGCTTATCCTAATTCAGACCCTCCGATTCACACGACCCCGTGATGTTTTCTCACTCCTACTAGTGAATGTAACGTAACACAGACCCATAGAATGCGCACCACCCCGCGATGTTTTTCAGAAACCTATCCTACATTGCCACTGCATGTTCCATTACCTCCCCATGCTGACCACCCCGCGGTTCTTTTCTCCAACCTACATTGCCACTCATTGCCTATCCTAATTCAGACCCTCCGATTCACACCACCCCGTGATGTTTTTCTCACTCCTACTAGTGAATGTAATGTAACACACACCCATACAATGCGCACCACCCCGTGATGTTTTTCAGAAAACTATCCTACATTGCCACTGCATGTTCCCTGACCTCCCCATGCTGACCACCCCGCGGTGCTTTTCTCCATCCTACATTGCCACTCACTGCCTATCCTAATTCAGACCCTCCAATTCACACCACCCCGTGATGTTTTTCTCACTCCTACTAGTGAATGTAATGTAAAAAACACCCATACAATGCGCACCACCCCGTGATGTTTTTCTCACTCCTACTAGTGAATGTAATGTAACACACATCCATACAATGGGCACCACACCGCGATGTTTTTCAGAAACCTATCCTACATTGCCACTGCATGTTCCCTGACCACCTCCATGCTGACCACCCCGCGGTGCTTTTCTCCATCCTACATTGCCACTCACTGCCTATGCTCATTCAGACCCTACGATTCACACCACCCCGTGATGTTTTTCTCACTCCTACTAGTGAATGTAATGTAAAACACACCCATACAATGCGCACCACCCCGTGATGTTTTGCTCACTCCTACTAGTGAATGTAATGTAACACACACCCATACAATGCGCACCACCCCGCGATGTTTTTCAGAAACCTATCCTACATTGCCACTGCATGTTCCCTGACCTCCCGAAGCTGACCACCCCACGGTGCTTTTCTCCATCCTTGATTGCCACTCACTGCCTCTCCTAATTTAGACCCTCCGATTCACACCACACCGTAATATTTTTCTCACTCCTACTAGTGAATGTAATGTAACACACACCCATACAATGCGCACCACCCCGCGATGTTTTTCAGAAACCTATCCTACATTGCCACTGCATGTTCCATGACCTCCCCATGCTGACCACCCCGCGGTTCTTTTCTCCAACCTACATTGCCACTCACTGCCTATCCTAATTCAGACCCTCCGATTCACACGACCCCGTGATGTTTTCTCACTCCTACTAGTGAATGTAACGTAACACACACCCATACAATGCGCACCACCCCGTGATGTTTTTCTCACTCCTGCTAGTGAATGTAATGTAACACACACCCATACAATGCGCACCAACCCGCGATGTTTTTCAGAAACCTATCCCACATTGCCACTGCATGTTCGCTGAACTCCCCATTCTTACCACCTCACGGTGCTTTTCTCCATCCTAGATTGCCACTCACTGCCTATCCTAATTCAGACCCTACGATTCACACCACCCCGTGATGTTTGTCTCACTTCTACTAGTGAATGTAATGTAACACACACCCAAACAATGCGCACCACCCCGTGATGTTTTTCTCACTCCTACTAGTGAATGTAATGTAACACACACCCATACAATGCGCACCACCCCGTGATGTTTTTCTCACTCCTACTAGTGAATGTAATGTAACACACACCCATACAATGCGCAGCACCCCGTGATGTTTTTCTCACTACTACAAGTGAATGTAATGTAACACACACCCATATAATGCACACCACCCTGCGATGTTTTTCAGAAACCTATCCTACATTGCCACTGCATGTTCCCGGACCTCCCCATGCTGACCACCCCGCGTTGCTTTTCTCCATCCTACATTGCCACTCACTGCCTATCCTAATTCAGACCCTCCGATTCACACGACCCCGTGATGTTTTCTCACTCCTACTAGTGAATGTAACGTAACACACACCCATAGAATGCGCACCACCCCGCGATGTTTTTCAGAAACCTATCCTACATTGCCACTGCATGTTCCATGACCTCCCCATGCTGACCACCCCGCGGTTCTTTTCTCCAACCTACATTGCCACTCACTGCCTATCCTAATTCAGACCCTCTGATTCACACCACCCTGTGATGTTTTTCTCACTCCTACTAGTGAATGTAATGTAACACACACCCATACAATGTGCACCACCCCGTGATGTTTTTCAGAAAACTATCCTACATTGCCACTGCATGTTCCCTGACCTTCCCATGCTGACCACCCCGCGGTGCTTTTCTCCATCCTACATTGCCACTCACTGCCTATCCTAATTCAGACCCTCCGATTCACACCACCCCGTGATGTTTTTCTCACTCCTACTAGTGAATGAAATGTAACACACACCCATACAATGTGCATCACCCCGTGATGTTTTTCTCACTCCTACTAATGAATGTAATGTAACACACACCCATACATTGCGCACCACCCCGTGATGTTTTTCTCACTCCTACTAGTGAATGAAATGTAACACAAACCCATACAATGCGCACCACCCCGCGATGTTTTTCAGAAACCTATCCTACATTGCCACTGCATGTTCCATGACCTCCCCATGCTGACCACCCCGCGTTGCTTTTCTCCATCCTACATTGCCACTCACTGCCTATCCTAATCCAGAACCTCCGATTCACACGACCCCGTGATGTTTTCTCACTCCTACTATTGAATGTAACGTAACACACACCCATAGAATGCGCATCACCCCGCGATGTTTTTCAGAAACCTATCCTACATTGCCATAGCATGTTCCATGACCTCCCCATGCTGAACACCCCGCGGTTCTTTTCTCCAACCTACATTGCCACTCACTGCCTATCCTAATTCAGACCCTCCGATTCACACCACCCCGTGATGTTTTTCTGACTCCTACTAGTGAATGTAATGTAACACACACGCATACAATGCGCACCACCCCGTGATGTTTTTCTGAATACTATCCTACATTGCCACTGCATGTTCCCTGACCTCCCCATGCTGACCACCCCGCGGTGCTTTTCTCCATCCTACATTGCCACTCACTGCCTATCCTAATTCAGACCCTCCGATTCACACCACCCCGTGATGTTTTTCTCACTCCTACTAGTGAATGTAATGTAAAAAACACCCATACAATGTGCACCACCCCGTGATGTTTTTCTCACTCCTACTAGTGAATGTAATGTAACACACACCCATACAATGGGCACCACACCGCGATGTTTTTCAGAAACCTATCCTACATTGCCACTGCATGTTCCCTGACCACCTCCATGCTGACCACCCCGCGGTGCTTTTCTCCATCCTACATTGCCACTCACTGCCTATCCTAATTCAGACCCCCCGATTCACACCACCCGTGATGTTTTTCTCACTCCTACTAGTGAATGTAATGTAAAACACACCCATACAATGCGCACCACCCCGTGATGTTTTGCTCACTCCTACTAGTGAATGTAATGTAACACACACCCATCCAATGCGCACCACCCCGTGATGTTTTTTAGAAACCTATCCTACATTGCCACTGCATGTTCCCTGACCTCCCGAAGCTGACCACCCCGTGGTGCTTTTCTCCATCCTTGATTGCCACTCACTGCCTCTCCTAATTCAGACCCTCCGATTCACACCACACCGTGATATTTTTCTCACTCCTACTAGTGAATGTAATGTAACACACACCCATACAATGCGCACCACCCCGTGATGTTTTTCTCACTCCTGCTAGTGAATGTAATGTAACACACACCCATACAATGCGAACCAACCCGCGATGTTTTTCAGAAACCTATCCCACATTGCCACTGCATGTTCGCTGAACTCCCCATGCTGACAACCCCGCGGTGCTTTTCTCCATTCTACATTGCCACTCACTGCCTATCCTAATTCAGACCCTCCAATTCACACCACCCCGTGATGTTTTTCTCACTCCTACTAGTGAATGTAATGTAACACACACCCATACAATGCGCACCACCCCGTGATGTTTTTCTCACTCCTACTAGTGAATGTAATGTAACACACACCCATACAATGCGCACCACCCCGTGATGTTTTTCTCACTCCTACTAGTGAATGTAATGTAACACACACCCATACAATGCGAACCACCCCGCGATGTTTTTCAGAAACCTATCCTACATTGCCACTGCATGTTCCATGACCTCCCCATGCTGACCACCCCGCGGTTCTTTTCTCCAACCTACATTGCCACTCACTGCCTATCCTAATTCAGACCCTCCGATTCACACGACCCCGTGATGTTTTCTCACTCCTACTAGTGAATGTAATGTAACACACACCCATACAATGCGCACCACCCCGTGATGTTTTTCTCACTCCTGCTAGTGAATGTAATGTAACACACACCCATACAATGCGCACCAACCCGCGATGTTTTTCAGAAACCTATCCCACATTGCCACTGCATGTTCGCTGAACTCCCCATTCTGACCACCTCACGGTGCTTTTCTCCATCCTAGATTGCCACTCACTGCCTATCCTAATTCAGACCCTACGATTCACACCACCCCGTGATGTTTGTCTCACTTCTACTAGTGAATGTAATGTAACACACACCCAAACAATGCGCACCACCCCGTGATGTTTTTCTCACTCCTACTAGTGAATGTAATGTAACACACACCCATACAATGCGCACCACCCCGTGATGTTTTTCTCACTCCTACTAGTGAATGTAATGTAACACACACCCATACAATGCGCAGCACCCCGTGATGTTTTTCTCACTACTACAAGTGAATGTAATGTAACACACACCCATATAATGCACACCACCCTGCGATGTTTTTCAGAAACCTATCCTACATTGCCACTGCATGTTCCCGGACCTCCCCATGCTGACCACCCCGCGTTGCTTTTCTCCATCCTACATTGCCACTCACTGCCTATCCTAATTCAGACCCTCCGATTCACACGACCCCGTGATGTTTTCTCACTCCTACTAGTGAATGTAACGTAACACACACCCATAGAATGCGCACCACCCCGCGATGTTTTTCAGAAACCTATCCTACATTGCCACTGCATGTTCCATGACCTCCCCATGCTGACCACCCCGCGGTTCTTTTCTCCAACCTACATTGCCACTCACTGCCTATCCTAATTCAGACCCTCTGATTCACACCACCCTGTGATGTTTTTCTCACTCCTACTAGTGAATGTAATGTAACACACACCCATACAATGTGCACCACCCCGTGATGTTTTTCAGAAAACTATCCTACATTGCCACTGCATGTTCCCTGACCTTCCCATGCTGACCACCCCGCGGTGCTTTTCTCCATCCTACATTGCCACTCACTGCCTATCCTAATTCAGACCCTCCGATTCACACCACCCCGTGATGTTTTTCTCACTCCTACTAGTGAATGAAATGTAACACACACCCATACAATGTGCATCACCCCGTGATGTTTTTCTCACTCCTACTAATGAATGTAATGTAACACACACCCATACATTGCGCACCACCCCGTGATGTTTTTCTCACTCCTACTAGTGAATGAAATGTAACACAAACCCACACAATGCGCACCACCCCGCGATGTTTTTCAGAAACCTATCCTACATTGCCACTGCATGTTCCCTGACCTCCCCATGCTGACCACCCCGCGTTGCTTTTCTCCATCCTACATTGCCACTCACTGCCTATCCTAATCCAGAACCTCCGATTCACACGACCCCGTGATGTTTTCTCACTCCTACTATTGAATGTAACGTAACACACACCCATAGAATGCGCATCACCCCGCGATGTTTTTCAGAAACCTATCCTACATTGCCATAGCATGTTCCATGACCTCCCCATGCTGAACACCCCGCGGTTCTTTTCTCCAACCTACATTGCCACTCACTGCCTATCCTAATTCAGACCCTCCGATTCACACCACCCCGTGATGTTTTTCTGACTCCTACTAGTGAATGTAATGTAACACACACGCATACAATGCGCACCACCCCGTGATGTTTTTCTGAATACTATCCTACATTGCCACTGCATGTTCCCTGACCTCCCCATGCTGACCACCCCGCGGTGCTTTTCTCCATCCTACATTGCCACTCACTGCCTATCCTAATTCAGACCCTCCGATTCACACCACCCCGTGATGTTTTTCTCACTCCTACTAGTGAATGTAATGTAAAAAACACCCATACAATGTGCACCACCCCGTAATGTTTTTCTCTCTCCTACTAGTGAATGTAATGTAACACACACCCATACAATGGGCACCACACCGCGATGTTTTTCAGAAACCTATCCTACATTGCCACTGCATGTTCCCTGACCACCTCCATGCTGACCACCCCGCGGTGCTTTTCTCCATCCTACATTGCCACTCACTGCCTATCCTAATTCAGACCCCCCGATTCACACCACCCGTGATGTTTTTCTCACTCCTACTAGTGAATGTAATGTAAAACACACCCATACAATGCGCACCACCCCGTGATGTTTTGCTCACTCCTACTAGTGAATGTAATGTAACACACACCCATCCAATGCGCACCACCCCGCGATGTTTTTTAGAAACCTATCCTACATTGCCACTGCATGTTCCCTGACCTCCCGAAGCTGACCACCCCGTGGTGCTTTTCTCCATCCTTGATTGCCACTCACTGCCTCTCCTAATTCAGACCCTCCGATTCACACCACACCGTGATATTTTTCTCACTCCTACTAGTGAATGTAATGTAACACACACCCATACAATGCGCACCACCCCGTGATGTTTTTCTCACTCCTGCTAGTGAATGTAATGTAACACACACCCATACAATGCGCACCAACCCGCGATGTTTTTCAGAAACCTATCCCACATTGCCACTGCATGTTCGCTGAACTCCCCATGCTGACAACCCCGCGGTGCTTTTCTCCATTCTACATTGCCACTCACTGCCTATCCTAATTCAGACCCTCCAATTCACACCACCCCGTGATGTTTTTCTCACTCCTACTAGTGAATGTAATGTAACACACACCCATACAATGCGCAGCACCCCGTGATATTTTTCTCACTACTACAAGTGAATGTGATGTTACACACACCCATACAATGCGCACCAGCCCGCGATTTTTTTCAGAAACCTATCCTACATTGCCACTGCATGTTCCCTGACCTCCCCATTCTGACCACCCCACGGTGCTTTTCTCCATCCTACATTGCCACTCACTGCCTATCCTAATTCATACCGTACGATTCACACCACCCCGTGATGTTTTTCTCACTCCTACTAGTGAATGTAATGTAACACACACCCAAACAATGCGCACCACCCCGTGATGTTTTTCTCACTCCTACTAGTGAATGTAATGTAACACACACCCATACAATGCGCACCACCCCGTGATGTTTTTCTCACTCCTACTAGTGAATGTAATGTAACACACACCCATACAATGCGCAGCACCCCGTGATGTTTTTCTCACTACTACAAGTGAATGTAATGTAACACACACCCATATAATGCACACCACCCTGCGATGTTTTTCAGAAACGTATCCTACATTGCCACTGCATGTTCCCTGACCTCCCCATGCTGACCACCCCGCGTAGCTTTTCTCCATCCTACATTGCCACTCACTGCCTATCCTAATCCAGAACCTCCTATTCACACGACCCCGTGATGTTTTCTCACTCCTACTATTGAATGTAACGTAACACACACCCATAGAATGCGCATCACCCCGCGATGTTTTTCAGAAACCTATCCTACATTGCCATAGCATGTTCCATGACCTCCCCATGCTGACCACCCCGCGGTTCTTTTCTCCAACCTACATTGCCACTCACTGCCTATCCTAATTCAGACCCTCCGATTCACACCACCCCGTGATGTTTTTCTGACTCCTACTAGTGAATGTAATGTAACACACACCCATACAATGCGCACCACCCCGTGATGTTTTTCAGAAAACTATCCTACATTGCCACTGCATGTTCCCTGACCTCCCCATGCTGACCACCCCGCGGTGCTTTTCTCCATCCTACATTGCCACTCACTGCCTATCCTAATTCAGACCCTCCGATTCACACCACCCCGTGATGTTTTTCTCACTCCTACTAGTGAATGTAATGTAACACACACCCATATACAATGCGCACCACCCCGTGATGTTTTTCAGAAAACTATCCTACATTGCCACTGCATGTTCCCTGACCTCCCCATGCTGACCACCCCGCGGTGCTTTTCTCCATCCTACATTGCCACTCACTGCCTATCCTAATTCAGACCCTCCAATTCACACCACCCCGTGATGTTTTTCTCACTCCTACTAGTGAATGTAATGTAAAAAACACCCATACAATGCGCACCACCCCGTGATGTTTTTCTCACTCCTACTAGTGAATGTAATGTAACACACACCCATACAATGGGCACCACACCGCGATGTTTTTCAGAAACCTATCCTACATTGCCACTGCATGTTCCCTGACCACCTCCATGCTGACCACCCCGCGGTGCTTTTCTCCATCCTACATTGCCACTCACTGCCTATCCTAATTCAGACCCTCCGATTCACACCACCCCGTGATATTTTTCTCACTCCTACTAGTGAATGTAATGTAAAACACACCCATACAATGCGCACCACCCCGTGATGTTTTGCTCACTCCTACTAGTGAATGTAATGTAACACACACCCATACAATGCGCACCACCCCGCGATGTTTTTCAGAAACCTATCCTACATTGCCACTGCATGTTCCCTGACGTCCCGAAGCTGACCACCCCGCGGTGCTTTTCTCCATCCTTGATTGCCACTCACTGCCTCTCCTAATTCAGACCCTCCGATTCACACCACACCGTAATATTTTTCTCACTCCTACTAGTGAATGTAATGTAACACACACCCATACAATGCGCACCACCCCGTGATGTTTTTCTCACTCCTGCTAGTGAATGTAATGTAACACACACCCATACAATGCGCACCAACCCGCGATGTTTTTCAGAAACCTATCCCACATTGCCACTGCATGTTCGCTGAACTCCCCATGCTGACCACCCCGCGGTGCTTTTCTCCATTCTACATTGCCACTCACTGCCTATCCTAATTCAGACCCTCCAATTCACACCACCCCGTGATGTTTTTCTCACTCCTACTAGTGAATGTAATGTAACACACACCCATACAATGCGCAGCACCCCGTGATGTTTTTCTCACTACTACAAGTGAATGAAATGTTACACACACCCATACAATGCGCACCACCCCGCGATTTTTTTCAGAAACCTATCCTACATTGCCACTGCATGTTCCCTGACCTCCCCATTCTGACCACCCCACGGTGCTTTTCTCCATCCTACATTGCCACTCACTGCCTATCCTAATTCAGACCCTACGATTCACACCAACCCGTGATGTTTTTCTCACTCCTACTAGTGAATGTAATGTAACACACACCCATACAATGCGCACCACCCCGTGATGTTTTTCTCAATCCTACTAGTGAATGTAATGTAACACACACCCATACAATGCGCAGCACCCCGTGATGTTTTTCTCACTACTACAAGTGAATGTAATGTAACACACACCCATATAATGCACACCACCCTGCGATGTTTTTCAGAAACCTATCCTACATTGCCACTGCATGTTCCCGGACCTCCCCATGCTGACCACCCCGCGTTGCTTTTCTCCATCCTACATTGCCACTCACTGCCTATCCTAATTCAGACCCTCTGATTCACACGACCCCATGATGTTTTCTCACTCCTACTAGTGAATGTAACGTAACACACACCCATAGAATGCGCACCACCCCGCGATGTTTTTCAGAAACCTATCCTACATTGCCACTGCATGTTCCATGACCTCCCCATGCTGACCACCCCGCGGTTCTTTTCTCCAACCTACATTGCCACTCACTGCCTATCCTAATTCAGACCCTCTGATTCACACCACCCTGTGATGTTTTTCTCACTCCTACTAGTGAATGTAATGTAACACACACCCATACAATGTGCACCACCCCGTGATGTTTTTCAGAAAACTATCCTACATTGCCACTGCATGTTCCCTGACCTCCCCATGCTGACCACCCCGTGGTGCTTTTCTCCATCCTACATTGCCACTCACTGCCTATCCTAATTCAGACCCTCCGATTCACACCACCCCGTGATGATTTTCTCACTCCTACTAGTGAATGAAATGTAACACACACCCATACAATGTGCATCACCCCGTGATGTTTTTCTCACTCCTACTAGTGAATGTAATGTAACACACACCCATACAATGCGCACCACCCCGTGATGTTTTTCTCACTCCTACTAGTGAATGAAATGTAACACAAACCCATACAATGCGCACCACCCCGCGATGTTTTTCAGAAACCTATCCTACATTGCCACTGCATGTTCCCTGACCTCCCCATTCTGACCACCCCGCGTTGCTTTTCTCCATCCTACATTGCCACTCACTGCCTATCCTAATCCAGAACCTCCGATTCACACGACCCCGTGATGTTTTCTCACTACTACTATTGAATGTAACGTAACACACACCCATAGAATGCGCATCACCCCGCGATGTTTTTCAGAAACCTATCCTACATTGCCATAGCATGTTCCATGACCTCCCCATGCTGACCACCCCGCGGTTCTTTTCTCCAACCTACATTGCCACTCACTGCCTATCCTAATTCAGACCCTCCGATTCACACCACCCCGTGATGTTTTTCTGACTCCTACTAGTGAATGTAATGTAACACACACCCATAAAATGCGCACCACCCCGTGATGTTTTTCAGAAAACTATCCTACATTGCCACTGCATGTTCCCTGACCTCCCCATGCTGACCACCCCGCGGTGCTTTTCTCCATCCTACATTGCCACTCACTGCCTATCCTAATTCAGACCCTCCGATTCACACCACCCCGTGATGTTTTTCTCACTCCTACTAGTGAATGTAATGTAACACACACCCATATACAATGCGCACCACCCCGTGATGTTTTTCAGAAAACTATCCTACATTGCCACTGCATGTTCCCTGACCTCCCCATGCTGACCACCCCGCGGTGCTTTTCTCCATCCTACATTGCCACTCACTGCCTATCCTAATTCAGACCCTCCGATTCACACCACCCCGTGATGTTTTTCTCACTCCTACAAGTGAATGTAATGTAAAAAACACCCATACAATGCGCACCACCCGTGATGTTTTTCTCACTCCTACTAGTGAATGTAATGTAACACACACCCATACAATGGGAACCACACCGCGATGTTTTTCAGAAACCTATCCTACATTGCCACTGCATGTTCCCTGACCACCTCCATGCTGGCCACCCCGCGGTGCTTTTCTCCATCCTACATTGCCACTCACTGCCTATCCTAATTCAGACCCTCCGATTCACACCACCCCGTGATGTTTTTCTCACTCCTACTAGTGAATGTAATGTAAAACACACCCCTACAATGCGCACCACCCCGTGATGTTTTGCTCACTCCTACTAGTGAATGTAATGTAACACACACCCATACAATGCGCACCACCCCGGGATGTTTTTCAGAAACCTATCCTACATTGCCACTGCATGTTCCCTGACCTCCCGAAGCTGACCACCCCGCGGTGCTTTTCTCCATCCTTGATTGCCACTCACTGCCTCTCCTAATTGAGACCCTCCGATTCCCACCACACCGTAATATTTTTCTCACTCCTACTAGTGAATGTAATGTAACACACACCCATACAATGCGCACCACCCCGTGATGTTTTTCTCACTCCTGCTAATGAATGTAATGTAACACACACCCATACAATGCGCACCAACCCGCGATGTTTTTCAGAAACCTATCCCACATTGCCACTGCATGTTCGCTGAACTCCCCATGCTGACCACCCCGCGGTGCTTTTCTCCATTCTACATTGCCACTCACTGCCTATCCTAATTCAGACCCTCCAATTCACACCACCCCGTGATGTTTTTCTCACTCCTACTAGTGAATGTAATGTAACACACACCCATACAATGCACAGCACCCCGTGATGTTTTTCTCACTACTACAAGTGAATGTAATGTTACACACACCCATACAATGCGCACCACCCCGCGATTTTTTTCAGAAACCTATCCTACATTGCCACTGCATGTTCCCTGACCTCCCCATGCTGACCACCCCACGGTGCTTTTCTCCATCCTAGATTGCCACTCACTGCCTATCCTAATTCAGACACTACGATTCACACCACCCCGTGATGTTTTTATCACTCCTACTAGTGAATGCAATGTAATACACACCCAAACAATGCGCACCACCCCGTGATGTTTTTCTCACTCCTACTAGTGAATGTAATGTAACACACACCCATACAATGCGCACCACCCCGTGATGTTTTTCTCAATCCTACTAGTGAATGTAATGTAACACACACCCATACAATGCGCAGCACCCCGTGATGTTTTTCTCACTACTACAAGTGAATGTAATGTAACACACACCCATATAATGCACACCACCCTGCGATGTTTTTCAGAAACCTATCCTACATTGCCACTGCATTTTCCCGGACATCCCCATGCTGACCACCCCGCGTTGCTTTTCTCCATCCTACATTGCTAGTCACTGCCTATCCTAATTCAGACCCTCCGATTCACACGACCCCGTGATGTTTTCGCACTCCTACTAGTGAATGTAACGTAACACACACCCATAGAATGCGCACCACCCCGCGATGTTTTTCAGAAACCTATCCTACATTGCCAATGCATGTTCCCTGACCTCCCCATGCTGACCACCCCGCGGTGCTTTTCTCCATCATACATTGCCACTCACTGCCTATCCTAATTCAGACCCTCCGATTCACACCACCCCGTGATGTTTTTCTCACTCCTACTAGTGAATGAAATGTAAAACACACCCATACAATGCGCACCACCCCGTGATATTTTTCTCACTCCTACTAGTGAATGTAATGTAACACACACCCATACAATGCGAAACCACCTCGTGATGTTTTTCTCACTCCTACTAGTGAATGTAATGTAACACACACCCATACAATGCACACCACCCCGCGATGTTTTTCAGAAACCTATCCTACATTGCCACTGCATGTTCCATGACCTCCCCATGCTGACCACCCCGCGGTGCTTTTCTCCATCCTACATTGCCACTCACTGCCTATCCTAATTCAGACCCTCCGATTCACACCACCCCATGATGTTTTTCTCACTCCTAATAGTGAATGTATTGTAACACACACCCATACAATGCTCACCACCCCGTGATGTTTTTCTCACTCCTACTAGTGAATGTAATATAACAGACACCCATACAATTCGCACCACCCCGCGATGTTTTTCAGAAACCTATCCTACATTGCCACTGCATGTTCCCTGACCTCCCCATGCTGACCACCCCGCGGTGCTTTTCTCCATCATACATTGCCACTCACTGCCTATCCTAATTCAGACCCTCCGATTCACACCACCCCGTGATGTTTTTCTCACTCCTAGTAGTAAATGTAATGTAACAGACACCCATACAATGCGCACCACCACGCGATGTTTTTCAGAAACCTATCCTACATTGCCACTGCATGTTCCATGACCTCCCCATGCTGACCACCCCGCTGTATTTTTCTCCATCCTACATTACCACTCACTGCCTATCCTAATTCAGACACTCCGATTCACACCACCCCGTGATGTTTTTCTCACTCCTACTAGTGAATGTAATGTAACACACTCCCATACAATGCGCACCACCCCGTGATGTTTTTCTCACTCCTACTAGTGAATGTAATGTAACACACACCCATACAATGCGCACCACCCCGTGATGTTTTTCTCACTCCTACTAGTGAATGTAATGTAACTCAAACCCATACAATGCGCACCACCCCGCGATGTTTTTCAGAAACCTATACTAACTTGCCACTGCATGTTCCCTGACCTCCCGAAGCTGACCACCCCGCGGTGCTTTTCTCCATCCTACATTCCCACTCACTGCCTCTCCTAATTCAGACCCTCCGATTGACACCACACCGTAATGTTTTTCTCACTCCTACTAGTGAATGTAATGTAACACACACCCATACAATGCGCACCACCCCGTGATGTTTTTCTCACTCCTACTAGTGAATGTAATGTAACACACACCCATACAATGTGCACCACCCCGCGATGTTTTTCAGAAACCTATCCTACATTGCCACTGCATGTTCCCTGACCTCCCCATGCTGACCACCCCACGGTGCTTTTCTCCATCCTACATTGCTACTCACTGCCTATCCTAATTCAGACCCTCCGATTCACACCGCCCCGTGATGTTTTTCTCACTCCTACTAGTGAATGTATTGTAACACACACCCATACAATGCGCACCACCCCGTGATGTTTTTCTCACTCCTACTAGTGAATGTAATGTAATACACAGCCATACAATGCGCACCACCTCGTGATGTTTTTCTCACTCCTACTAGTGAAAGTAATGTAACACACACCCATACAATGCGCACCACCCCGCGATGTTTTTCAGAAACCTATCCTACATTGCCACTGCATGTTCCCTGACCTCCCCATGCTGACCACCCCGCGGTACTTTTCTCCATTGTACATTGCCACTCACTGCCTATCCTAATTCAGACCCTCCGATTCACACCACCCCGTGATGTTTTTCTCACTCCTACTAGTGAATGTAATGTAACACACACCCATACAATGTGCAGCACCACGTGATATTTTTCTCACTCCTACTAGTGAATGTAATGTAACACACACCCATACAATGCGCACCACCCCGTGATGTTTTTCTCAATCCTACTAGTGAATGTAATGTAACACACACCCATACAATGCGCAGCACCCCGTGATGTTTTTCTCACTACTACAAGTGAATGTAATGTAACACACACCCATATAATGCACACCACCCTGCGATGTTTTTCAGAAACCTATCCTACATTGCCACTGCATGTTCCGGGACCGCCCCATGCTGACCACCCCGCGTTGCTTTTCTCCATCCTACATTGCCAGTCACTGCCTATCCTAATTCAGACCCTCTGATTCACACCACCGTGTGATGTTTTTCTCACTCCTACTAGTGAATGTAATGTAACACACACCCATACAATGTGCACCACCCCGTGATGTTTTTCAGAAAACTATCGTACATTGCCACTGCATGTTCCCTGAACTCCCCATGCTGACCACCCCGCGGTGCTTTTCTCCATCCTACATTGCCACTCACTGCCTATCCTAATTCAGACCCTCCGATTCACACCACCCCGTGATGTTTTTCTCACTCCTACTAGTGAATGAAATGTAACACACACCCATACAATGTGCATCACCCCGTGATGTTTTTCTCACTCCTACTATTGAATGTAATGTAACACACACCCATACAATGCGCACCTCCCCGTGATGTTTTTCTCACTCCTACTAGTGAATGAAATGTAACACAAACCCATACAATGCGCACCACCCCGCGATGTTTTTCAGAAACCTATCCTACATTGCCACGGCATGTTCCCTGACCTCCCCATGCTGACCACCCCGTGGTGCTTTTCTCCATCCTACATTGCCACTCACTGCCTATCCTAATTCAGACGCGCCGATTCACACCACCCCGTGATGTTTTTCTCACTCCTACTAGTTAATGTAATGTAACACACAGCCATACAATGCGCACCACCCCGTGATGTTTTTCTCACTCCTACTAGTGAATGCAATGTAACACACACCCATACAATGCGCACCACCCCGCGATGTTTTTCAGAAACCTATCCTACATGGCCACTTCATGTTCCCTGACCTCCCCATGTTGACCACCCCGCGGTGCTTTTCACCATCCTACATTGCCACTCACTGCCTATCCTAATTCAGACACTCCGATTCACACCACCGCGTGATGTTTTTCTCCTACTAGTTAATGTAATGTAACACACACCCATACAATGCACACCACCCCGCGATGTTTTTCAGAAACCTATCCTACATGCCACTGCATGTTCCATGACCTCCCCATGCTGACCACCCCGCGGTGCTTTTCTCCATCCTACATTGCCACTCACTGCCTATCCTAATTCAGACCCTCCGATTCACACCACCCCGTGAGGTTTTTCTCACTCCTACTAGTGAATGTATTGTAACACACACCCATACAATGCTCACCACCCCGTGATGTTTTTCTCACTCCTACTAGTGAATGTAATGTAACAGACACCCATACAATTCGCACCACCCCGCGATGTTTTTCAGAAACCTATCCTACTTTGGCACAGCATGTTCCCTGACCTCCCCATGCTGACCACCCCGCGGTGCTTTTCTCCATCATACATTGCCACTCACTGCCTATCCTAATTCAGACCCTCCGATTCACACCACCCCGTGATGTTTTTCTCACTCCTAGTAGTGAATGTAATGTAACACACACCCATACAATGCGCACCACCACGCGATAATTTTCAGAAACCTATCCTACATTGCCACTGCATGTTCCATGACCTCCCCATGCTGACCACCCCGCTGTACTTTTCTCCATCCTACATTACCACTCACTGCCTATCCTAATTCAGACACTCCGATTCACACCATCCCGTGATGTTTTTCTCACTCCTACTAGTGAATGTAATGTAACACACTCCCATACAATGCGCACCACCCCGTGATGTTTTTCTCACTCCTACTAGTGAATGTAATGTAACACACACCCATACAATGCGCACCACGCCGTGATGTTTTTCTCACTCCTACTAGTGAATGTAATGTAAGTCAAACCCATACAATGCGCACCACCCCGCGATGTTTTTCAGAAACCTATACTAACTTGCCACTGCATGTTCCCTGACCTCCCGAAGCTGACCACCCCGCGGTGCTTTTCTCCATCCTACATTCCCACTCACTGCCTCTCCTAATTCAGACCCTCCGATTGACACCACACCGTAATGTTTTTCTCACTCCTACTAGTGAATGTAATGTAACACACACCCATACAATGAGCACCACCCCGTGATGTTTTTCTCACTCCTACTAGTGAATGTAATGTAACACACACCCATACAATGTGCACCACCCCGCGATGTTTTTCAGAAACCTATCCTACATTGCCACTGCATGTTCCCTGACATCCCCATGCTGACCACCCCACGGTGCTTTTCTCCATCCTACATTGCCACTCACTGCCTATCCTAATTCAGACCCTCCGATTCACACCGCCCCGTGATGTTTTTCTCACTCCTACTAGTGAGTGTATTGTAACACAAACCCATACAATGCGCACCACCCCGCGATGTTTTTCAGAAACCTATCCTACATTGCCACTGCATGTTCCCTGACCTCCCCATGCTGACCACCCCACGGTGCTTTTCTCCATCCTAAATTTCCACTCACTGCCTATCCTAATTCAGACCCTCCGATTCACACCACCCCGTGATGTTTTTCTCACTCCTACTAGTGAATGAAATGTAACACACCCCCATACAATGCGCACCACCCCGTGAGGTTTTTCTCCCTCCTACTAGTGAATGGAATGTAACACACACCCATACAATGCGCACCACCCCGTGATGTTTTTCTCACTCCTACTAGTGAATGTAATGTAACACACACCCATACAATGCGCACCACCCCGTGATGTTTTTCTCACTCCTACTAGTGAAAGTAATGTAACACACACCCATACAATGCGCACCACCCCGCGATGTTTTTCAGAAACCTATCCTACATTGCCACTGCATGTTCCCTGACCTCCCCATGCTGACCACCACGCGGTACTTTTCTCCATCCTACATTGCCACTCACTGCCTATCCTAATTCAGACCCTCCGATTCACACCACCCCGTGATGTTTTTCTCACTCCGACTAATGAATGTAATGTAACACACACCCATACAATGCGCACCACCCCGTGATGTTTTTCTCACTCCTACTAGTGAAAGTAATGTAACACACACCCATACAATGCGCACCACCCCGCGATGTTTTTCAGAAACCTATCCTACATTGCCACTGCATGTTCCCTGACCTCCCCATGCTGACCACCACGCGGTACTTTTCTCCATCCTACATTGCCACTCACTGCCTATCCTAATTCAGACCCTCCGATTCACACCACCCCGTGATGTTTTTCTCACTCCGACTAATGAATGTAATGTAACACACACCCATACAATGCGCAGCACCCCGTGATGTTTTTCTCACTAATACAAGTGAATGTAATGTTACACACACCAATACAATGCGCACCACCCCGCGATTTTTTTCAGAAACCTATCCTACATTGCCACTGCATGTTCCCTGACCTCCCCATGCTGGCCACCCCATGGTGCTTTTCTCCATTCTACATTGCCACTCACTGCCTATCCTAATACAGACCCTACGATTCACACCACCCCGTGATGTTTTTCTCACTCCTACTAGTGAATGTAATGTAACACACACCCATACAATGCGCACCACCCCGTGATGTTTTTCTCACTCCTACTAGTGAATGTAATGTAACACACACCCATACAATGCGCACCACACCGCGATGTTTTTCAGAAACCTATCCTACATTACCACTGCATGTTCCTTGACCACCTCCATGCTGACCACCCCACGGTGCTTTTCTCCATCCTACATTGCCTCTCACTGCCTATCCTAATTCAGACCCTCCGATTCACACCACCCCGTGATGTTTTACTCACTCCTACTAGTGAATGTAATGTAACACACACCCATACAATGCGCACCACCCCGTGATGTTTTCTCAATCCTACTAGTGAATGTAATGTAACACACACCCATACAATGCGCACCACCCCGTGATGTTTTTCACAAACCAATCCTACATCGCCACTGCATGTTCCCTGACCTCCCGAAGCTGACCACCCCGCGGTGCTTTTCTCGATCCTAGATTGCCACTCACTGCCTCTCCTAATTCAGACTCTCCGATTCACACCACACCGTAATATTTTTCTCACTCCTACTAGTGAATGTAATGTAACACACACCCATACAATGCGCAGCACCCCGTGATGTTTTTCTCACTACTACAAGTGAATGTAATGTTACACACACGCATACAATGCGCACCACCATGCGATTTTTTTCAGAAACCTATCCTACATTGCCACTGCATGTTCCCTGACCTCCCCATGCTGACCACCCCACGGTGCTTTTCTCCATCCTACATTGCCACTCACTGCTTATCCTAATTCAGACCCTACGATTCACACCACACCGTAATAATTTTCTCACTCCTACTAGTGAATGTAATGTAACACACACCCATACAATGCGCACCACCCCGTGATGTTTTTCTCACTCCTACTAGTGAATGTAATGTAACACACACCCATACAATGCGCACCACCCCGCGATGTTTTTCAGAAACCTATCCTACATTGCCACTGCATGTTCCCTGAACTCCCCATGCTGACCACCCCGCGGTGCTTTTCTCCATTCTACATTGCCACTCACTGCCTATCCTAATTCAGACCCTCCGATTCACAAAACCACGTGATGTTTTTCCCACTCCTACTAGTGAATGTAATGTAACACACACCCATACAATGCGCAGCACCCCGTGATGTTTTCCTCACTACTACAAGTGAATGTAATGTTACACACACCCATACAATGCGCACCACCCCGCGATGTTTTTCAGAAACCTATCCTACATTGCCACTGCATGTTCCCTGAACTCCCCATGCTGACCACCCCGCGGGGCTTTTCTCCATTCTACATTGCCACTCACTGCCTATCCTAATTCAGACCCTCCGATTCACAAAACCCCGTGATGTTTTTCTCACTCCTACTAGTGAATGTAATGTAACACACACCCATACAATGCGCACCACCCCGTGATGTTTTTCTCACTCCTACTACTGAATGTAATGTAACACACACCCATACAATGCGCAGCACCCCGTGATGTTTTTCTCACTACTACAAGTGAATGTAATGTTACACACACCCATACAATGCGCACCA
Source organism: Cavia porcellus (assembly GCF_034190915.1). Classification (NCBI taxonomy): domain Eukaryota; kingdom Metazoa; phylum Chordata; class Mammalia; order Rodentia; family Caviidae; genus Cavia; species Cavia porcellus. Next base: position 1,076,779 of record NW_026947491.1, read on the forward strand.
CCCCGCGATTTTTTTCAGAAACCTATCCTACATTGCCACTGCATGTTCCCTGACCTCCCCATGCTGACATCCCCACGGTGCTTTTCTCCATCCTACATTGCCACTCACTGCCTATCCTAATTCAGACCCTACGATTCACACCACACCGTAATATTTTTCTCACTCCTACTATTGAATGTAATGTAACAAACACCCATACAATGCGCACCACCACGTGATGTTTTTCTCACTCCTACTAGTGAATGTAATGTAACACACACCCATACAATGCGCACCACCCCGCGATGTTTTTCAGAAACCTTTCCTACATTGCCACTGCATGTTCCCTGAACTCCCCATGCTGACCACCCCGTGGTGCTTTTCTCCATTCTACATTGCCACTCACTGCCTCTCCTAATTCAGACCCTCCGATTCACACCACACAGTAATATTTTTCTCACTCCTACTAGTGAATGTAATGTAACACACACCCATACAATGCGCACCACCCCGTGATGTTTTTCTCACTCCTACTAGTGAATGTAATGTAACACACACCCATACAATGCGCACCACCCCGCGATGTTTTTCAGAAACCTATCCTACATTGCCACTGCATGTTCCCTGAACTCCCCATGCTGACCACCCCGCGGTGCTTTTCTCCATTCTACATTGCCACTCTCTGCATATCCTAATTCAGACCCTCAGATTCACAAAACCCCGTGATGTTTTTCTCACTCCTAGTAGTGAATGTAATGTAACACACACCCATACAATGCGTACCACCACGCGATAATTTTCAGAAACCAATCCTACATTGCCACTGCATGTTCCATGACCTCCCCATGCTGACCACCCCGCTGTACTTTTCTCCATCCTACATTACCACTCACTGCCTATCCTAATTCAGACACTCCGATTCACACCACCCCGTGATGTTTTTCTCACTCCTACTAGTGAATGTAATGTAACACACTCCCATACAATGCGCACCACCCCGTGATGTTTTTCTCCCTCCTACTAGTGAATGTAATGTAACACACACCCATACAATGCGCACCACCCCGTGATGTTTTTCTCACTCCTACTAGTGAATGTAATGTAACTCAAACCCATACAATGCGCACCACCCCGCGATGTTTTTCAGAAACCTATACTAACTTGCCACTGCATGTTCCCTGACCTCCCGAAGCTGACCACCCCGCGGTGCTTTTCTCCATCCTACATTCCCACTCACTGCCTCTCCTAATTCAGACCCTCCGATTGACACCACACCGTAATGTTTTTCTCACTCCTACTAGTGAATGTAATGTAACACACACCCATACAATGAGCACCACCCCGTGATGTTTTTCTCACTCCTACTAGTGAATGTAATGTAACACACACCCATACAATGTGCACCACCCCGCGATGTTTTTCAGAAACCTATCCTACATTGCCACTGCATGTTCCCTTTCCTCCCCATGCTGACCACCCCACGGTGCTTTTCTCCATCCTACATTGCCACTCACTGCCTATCCTAATTCAGACCCTCCGATTCACACCGCCCCGTGATGTTTTTCTCACTCCTACTAGTGAATGTATTGTAACACAAACCCATACAATGCGCACCACCCCGCGATGTTTTTCAGAAACCTATCCTACATTGCCACTGCATGTTCCCTGACCTCCCCATGCTGACCACCCCACGGTGCTTTTCTCCATCCTAAATTTCCACTCACTGCCTATCCTAATTCAGACCCTCCGATTCACACCACCCCGTGATGTTTTTCTCACTCCTACTAGTGAATGAAATGTAACACACACCCATACAATGCGCACCACCCCGTGAGGTTTTTCTCCCTCCTACTAGTGAATGGAATGTAACACACACCCATACAATGCGCACCACGCCGTGATGTTTTTCTCACTCCTACTAGTGGAAGTAATGTAACACACACCCATACAATGCGCACCACCCCGCGATGTTTTTCAGAAACCTATCCTACATTGCCACTGCATGTTCCCTGACCTCCCCATGCTGACCACCCCGCGGTACTTTTCTCCATCCTACATTGCCACTCACTGCCTATCCTAATTCAGACCCTCCGATTCACACCACCCCGTGATGTTTTTCTCACTCCGACTAATGAATGTAATGTAACACACACCCATACAATGCGCAGCACCCCGTGATGTTTTTCTCACTAATACAAGTGAATGTAATGTTACACACACCAATACAATGCGCACCACCCCGCGATTTTTTTCAGAAACCTATCCTACATTGCCACTGAATGTTCCCTGACCTCCCCATGCTGGCCACCCCATGGTGCTTTTCTCCATCCTACATTGCCACTCACTGCCTATCCTAATTCAGACCCTACGATTCACACCACCCCGTGATGTTTTTCTCACTCCTACTAGTGAATGTAATGTAACACACACCCATACAATGCGCACCACCCCGTGATGTTTTTCTCACTCCTACTAGTGAATGTAATGTAACACACACCCATACAATGCGCACCACACCGCGATGTTTTTCAGAAACCTATCCTACATTGCCACTGCATGTTCCTTGACCACCTCCATGCTGACCAGCCCACGGTGCTTTTCTCCATCCTACATTGCCACTCACTGCCTATCCTAATTCAGACCCTCCGATTCACACCACCCCGTGATGTTTTTCTCACTCCTACTAGTGAATGTAATGTAACACACACCCATACAATGCGCACCTCCCCGTGATGTTTTTCTCACTCCTACTAGTGAATGAAATGTAACACAAACCCATACAATGCGCACCACCCCGCGATGTTTTTCAGAAACCTATCCTACATTGCCACGGCATGTTCCCTGACCTCCCCATGCTGACCACCCCGTGGTGCTTTTCTCCATCCTACATTGCCACTCACTGCCTATCCTAATTCAGACGCGCCGATTCACACCACCCCGTGATGTTTTTCTCACTCCTACTAGTTAATGTAATGTAACACACAGCCATACAATGCGCACCACCCCGTGATGTTTTTCTCACTCCTACTAGTGAATGCAATGTAACACACACCCATACAATGCGCACCACCCCGCGATGTTTTTCAGAAACCTATCCTACATGGCCACTTCATGTTCCCTGACCTCCCCATGTTGACCACCCCGCGGTGCTTTTCACCATCCTACATTGCCACTCACTGCCTATCCTAATTCAGACACTCCGATTCACACCACCGCGTGATGTTTTTCTCCTACTAGTTAATGTAATGTAACACACACCCATACAATGCACACCACCCCGCGATGTTTTTCAGAAACCTATCCTACATGCCACTGCATGTTCCATGACCTCCCCATGCTGACCACCCCGCGGTGCTTTTCTCCATCCTACATTGCCACTCACTGCCTATCCTAATTCAGACCCTCCGATTCACACCACCCCGTGAGGTTTTTCTCACTCCTACTAGTGAATGTATTGTAACACACACCCATACAATGCTCACCACCCCGTGATGTTTTTCTCACTCCTACTAGTGAATGTAATGTAACAGACACCCATACAATTCGCACCACCCCGCGATGTTTTTCAGAAACCTATCCTACTTTGGCACAGCATGTTCCCTGACCTCCCCATGCTGACCACCCCGCGGTGCTTTTCTCCATCATACATTGCCACTCACTGCCTATCCTAATTCAGACCCTCCGATTCACACCACCCCGTGATGTTTTTCTCACTCCTAGTAGTGAATGTAATGTAACACACACCCATACAATGCGCACCACCACGCGATAATTTTCAGAAACCTATCCTACATTGCCACTGCATGTTCCATGACCTCCCCATGCTGACCACCCCGCTGTACTTTTCTCCATCCTACATTACCACTCACTGCCTATCCTAATTCAGACACTCCGATTCACACCATCCCGTGATGTTTTTCTCACTCCTACTAGTGAATGTAATGTAACACACTCCCATACAATGCGCACCACCCCGTGATGTTTTTCTCACTCCTACTAGTGAATGTAATGTAACACACACCCATACAATGCGCACCACGCCGTGATGTTTTTCTCACTCCTACTAGTGAATGTAATGTAAGTCAAACCCATACAATGCGCACCACCCCGCGATGTTTTTCAGAAACCTATACTAACTTGCCACTGCATGTTCCCTGACCTCCCGAAGCTGACCACCCCGCGGTGCTTTTCTCCATCCTACATTCCCACTCACTGCCTCTCCTAATTCAGACCCTCCGATTGACACCACACCGTAATGTTTTTCTCACTCCTACTAGTGAATGTAATGTAACACACACCCATACAATGAGCACCACCCCGTGATGTTTTTCTCACTCCTACTAGTGAATGTAATGTAACACACACCCATACAATGTGCACCACCCCGCGATGTTTTTCAGAAACCTATCCTACATTGCCACTGCATGTTCCCTGACATCCCCATGCTGACCACCCCACGGTGCTTTTCTCCATCCTACATTGCCACTCACTGCCTATCCTAATTCAGACCCTCCGATTCACACCGCCCCGTGATGTTTTTCTCACTCCTACTAGTGAGTGTATTGTAACACAAACCCATACAATGCGCACCACCCCGCGATGTTTTTCAGAAACCTATCCTACATTGCCACTGCATGTTCCCTGACCTCCCCATGCTGACCACCCCACGGTGCTTTTCTCCATCCTAAATTTCCACTCACTGCCTATCCTAATTCAGACCCTCCGATTCACACCACCCCGTGATGTTTTTCTCACTCCTACTAGTGAATGAAATGTAACACACCCCCATACAATGCGCACCACCCCGTGAGGTTTTTCTCCCTCCTACTAGTGAATGGAATGTAACACACACCCATACAATGCGCACCACCCCGTGATGTTTTTCTCACTCCTACTAGTGAATGTAATGTAACACACACCCATACAATGCGCACCACCCCGTGATGTTTTTCTCACTCCTACTAGTGAAAGTAATGTAACACACACCCATACAATGCGCACCACCCCGCGATGTTTTTCAGAAACCTATCCTACATTGCCACTGCATGTTCCCTGACCTCCCCATGCTGACCACCACGCGGTACTTTTCTCCATCCTACATTGCCACTCACTGCCTATCCTAATTCAGACCCTCCGATTCACACCACCCCGTGATGTTTTTCTCACTCCGACTAATGAATGTAATGTAACACACACCCATACAATGCGCACCACCCCGTGATGTTTTTCTCACTCCTACTAGTGAAAGTAATGTAACACACACCCATACAATGCGCACCACCCCGCGATGTTTTTCAGAAACCTATCCTACATTGCCACTGCATGTTCCCTGACCTCCCCATGCTGACCACCACGCGGTACTTTTCTCCATCCTACATTGCCACTCACTGCCTATCCTAATTCAGACCCTCCGATTCACACCACCCCGTGATGTTTTTCTCACTCCGACTAATGAATGTAATGTAACACACACCCATACAATGCGCAGCACCCCGTGATGTTTTTCTCACTAATACAAGTGAATGTAATGTTACACACACCAATACAATGCGCACCACCCCGCGATTTTTTTCAGAAACCTATCCTACATTGCCACTGCATGTTCCCTGACCTCCCCATGCTGGCCACCCCATGGTGCTTTTCTCCATTCTACATTGCCACTCACTGCCTATCCTAATACAGACCCTACGATTCACACCACCCCGTGATGTTTTTCTCACTCCTACTAGTGAATGTAATGTAACACACACCCATACAATGCGCACCACCCCGTGATGTTTTTCTCACTCCTACTAGTGAATGTAATGTAACACACACCCATACAATGCGCACCACACCGCGATGTTTTTCAGAAACCTATCCTACATTACCACTGCATGTTCCTTGACCACCTCCATGCTGACCACCCCACGGTGCTTTTCTCCATCCTACATTGCCTCTCACTGCCTATCCTAATTCAGACCCTCCGATTCACACCACCCCGTGATGTTTTACTCACTCCTACTAGTGAATGTAATGTAACACACACCCATACAATGCGCACCACCCCGTGATGTTTTCTCAATCCTACTAGTGAATGTAATGTAACACACACCCATACAATGCGCACCACCCCGTGATGTTTTTCACAAACCAATCCTACATCGCCACTGCATGTTCCCTGACCTCCCGAAGCTGACCACCCCGCGGTGCTTTTCTCGATCCTAGATTGCCACTCACTGCCTCTCCTAATTCAGACTCTCCGATTCACACCACACCGTAATATTTTTCTCACTCCTACTAGTGAATGTAATGTAACACACACCCATACAATGCGCAGCACCCCGTGATGTTTTTCTCACTACTACAAGTGAATGTAATGTTACACACACGCATACAATGCGCACCACCATGCGATTTTTTTCAGAAACCTATCCTACATTGCCACTGCATGTTCCCTGACCTCCCCATGCTGACCACCCCACGGTGCTTTTCTCCATCCTACATTGCCACTCACTGCTTATCCTAATTCAGACCCTACGATTCACACCACACCGTAATAATTTTCTCACTCCTACTAGTGAATGTAATGTAACACACACCCATACAATGCGCACCACCCCGTGATGTTTTTCTCACTCCTACTAGTGAATGTAATGTAACACACACCCATACAATGCGCACCACCCCGCGATGTTTTTCAGAAACCTATCCTACATTGCCACTGCATGTTCCCTGAACTCCCCATGCTGACCACCCCGCGGTGCTTTTCTCCATTCTACATTGCCACTCACTGCCTATCCTAATTCAGACCCTCCGATTCACAAAACCACGTGATGTTTTTCCCACTCCTACTAGTGAATGTAATGTAACACACACCCATACAATGCGCAGCACCCCGTGATGTTTTCCTCACTACTACAAGTGAATGTAATGTTACACACACCCATACAATGCGCACCACCCCGCGATGTTTTTCAGAAACCTATCCTACATTGCCACTGCATGTTCCCTGAACTCCCCATGCTGACCACCCCGCGGGGCTTTTCTCCATTCTACATTGCCACTCACTGCCTATCCTAATTCAGACCCTCCGATTCACAAAACCCCGTGATGTTTTTCTCACTCCTACTAGTGAATGTAATGTAACACACACCCATACAATGCGCACCACCCCGTGATGTTTTTCTCACTCCTACTACTGAATGTAATGTAACACACACCCATACAATGCGCAGCACCCCGTGATGTTTTTCTCACTACTACAAGTGAATGTAATGTTACACACACCCATACAATGCGCACCACCCCGCGATTTTTTTCAGAAACCTATCCTACATTGCCACTGCATGTTCCCTGACCTCCCCATGCTGACATCCCCACGGTGCTTTTCTCCATCCTACATTGCCACTCACTGCCTATCCTAATTCAGACCCTACGATTCACACCACACCGTAATATTTTTCTCACTCCTACTATTGAATGTAATGTAACAAACACCCATACAATGCGCACCACCACGTGATGTTTTTCTCACTCCTACTAGTGAATGTAATGTAACACACACCCATACAATGCGCACCACCCCGCGATGTTTTTCAGAAACCTTTCCTACATTGCCACTGCATGTTCCCTGAACTCCCCATGCTGACCACCCCGTGGTGCTTTTCTCCATTCTACATTGCCACTCACTGCCTCTCCTAATTCAGACCCTCCGATTCACACCACACAGTAATATTTTTCTCACTCCTACTAGTGAATGTAATGTAACACACACCCATACAATGCGCACCACCCCGTGATGTTTTTCTCACTCCTACTAGTGAATGTAATGTAACACACACCCATACAATGCGCACCACCCCGCGATGTTTTTCAGAAACCTATCCTACATTGCCACTGCATGTTCCCTGAACTCCCCATGCTGACCACCCCGCGGTGCTTTTCTCCATTCTACATTGCCACTCTCTGCATATCCTAATTCAGACCCTCAGATTCACAAAACCCCGTGATGTTTTTCTCACTCCTAGTAGTGAATGTAATGTAACACACACCCATACAATGCGTACCACCACGCGATAATTTTCAGAAACCAATCCTACATTGCCACTGCATGTTCCATGACCTCCCCATGCTGACCACCCCGCTGTACTTTTCTCCATCCTACATTACCACTCACTGCCTATCCTAATTCAGACACTCCGATTCACACCACCCCGTGATGTTTTTCTCACTCCTACTAGTGAATGTAATGTAACACACTCCCATACAATGCGCACCACCCCGTGATGTTTTTCTCCCTCCTACTAGTGAATGTAATGTAACACACACCCATACAATGCGCACCACCCCGTGATGTTTTTCTCACTCCTACTAGTGAATGTAATGTAACTCAAACCCATACAATGCGCACCACCCCGCGATGTTTTTCAGAAACCTATACTAACTTGCCACTGCATGTTCCCTGACCTCCCGAAGCTGACCACCCCGCGGTGCTTTTCTCCATCCTACATTCCCACTCACTGCCTCTCCTAATTCAGACCCTCCGATTGACACCACACCGTAATGTTTTTCTCACTCCTACTAGTGAATGTAATGTAACACACACCCATACAATGAGCACCACCCCGTGATGTTTTTCTCACTCCTACTAGTGAATGTAATGTAACACACACCCATACAATGTGCACCACCCCGCGATGTTTTTCAGAAACCTATCCTACATTGCCACTGCATGTTCCCTTTCCTCCCCATGCTGACCACCCCACGGTGCTTTTCTCCATCCTACATTGCCACTCACTGCCTATCCTAATTCAGACCCTCCGATTCACACCGCCCCGTGATGTTTTTCTCACTCCTACTAGTGAATGTATTGTAACACAAACCCATACAATGCGCACCACCCCGCGATGTTTTTCAGAAACCTATCCTACATTGCCACTGCATGTTCCCTGACCTCCCCATGCTGACCACCCCACGGTGCTTTTCTCCATCCTAAATTTCCACTCACTGCCTATCCTAATTCAGACCCTCCGATTCACACCACCCCGTGATGTTTTTCTCACTCCTACTAGTGAATGAAATGTAACACACACCCATACAATGCGCACCACCCCGTGAGGTTTTTCTCCCTCCTACTAGTGAATGGAATGTAACACACACCCATACAATGCGCACCACGCCGTGATGTTTTTCTCACTCCTACTAGTGGAAGTAATGTAACACACACCCATACAATGCGCACCACCCCGCGATGTTTTTCAGAAACCTATCCTACATTGCCACTGCATGTTCCCTGACCTCCCCATGCTGACCACCCCGCGGTACTTTTCTCCATCCTACATTGCCACTCACTGCCTATCCTAATTCAGACCCTCCGATTCACACCACCCCGTGATGTTTTTCTCACTCCGACTAATGAATGTAATGTAACACACACCCATACAATGCGCAGCACCCCGTGATGTTTTTCTCACTAATACAAGTGAATGTAATGTTACACACACCAATACAATGCGCACCACCCCGCGATTTTTTTCAGAAACCTATCCTACATTGCCACTGAATGTTCCCTGACCTCCCCATGCTGGCCACCCCATGGTGCTTTTCTCCATCCTACATTGCCACTCACTGCCTATCCTAATTCAGACCCTACGATTCACACCACCCCGTGATGTTTTTCTCACTCCTACTAGTGAATGTAATGTAACACACACCCATACAATGCGCACCACCCCGTGATGTTTTTCTCACTCCTACTAGTGAATGTAATGTAACACACACCCATACAATGCGCACCACACCGCGATGTTTTTCAGAAACCTATCCTACATTGCCACTGCATGTTCCTTGACCACCTCCATGCTGACCACCCCACGGTGCTTTTCTCCATCCTACATTGCCACTCACTGCCTATCCTAATTCAGACCCTCCGATTCACACCACCCCGTGATGTTTTTCTCACTCCTACTAGTGAATGTAATGTAACACACACCCATACAATGCGCACCACCCCGTGATGTTTTCTCAATCCTACTAGTGAATGTAATGTAACACACACCCATACAATGCGCACCACCCCGTGATGTTTTTCACAAACCTATCCTACATCGCCACTGAATGTTCCCTGACCTCCCGAAGCTGACCACCCCGCGGTGCTTTTCTCCATCCTAGATTGCCACTCACTGCCTCTCCTAATTCAGACCCTCCGATTCACACCACACCGTAATATTTTTCTCACTCCTACTAGTGAATGTAATGTAACACACACCCATACAATGCGCAGCACCCCGTGATGTTTTTCTCACTACTACAAGTGAATGTAATGTTACACACACCCATACAATGCGCACCACCCTGCGATTTTTTTCAGAAACCTATCCTACATTGCCACTGCATGTTCCCTGACCTCCCCATGCTGACCACCCCACGGTGCTTTTCTCCATCCTACATTGCCACTCACTGCTTATCCTAATTCAGACCCTACGATTCACACCACACCGTAATAATTTTCTCACTCCTACTAGTGAATGTAATGTAACACACACCCATACAATGCGCACCACCCCGTGATGTTTTTCTCACTCCTACTAGTGAATGTAATGTAACACACACCCATACAATGCGCACCACCCCGCGATGTTTTTCAGAAACCTATCCTACATTGCCACTGCATGTTCCCTGAACTCCCCATGCTGACCACCCCGCGGTGCTTTTCTCCATTCTACATTGCCACTCACTGCCTATCCTAATTCAGACCCTCCGATTCACAAAACCCCGTGATGTTTTTCCCACTCCTACTAGTGAATGTAATGTAACACACACCCATACAATGCGCAGCACCCCGTGATGTTTTCCTCACTACTACAAGTGAATGTAATGTTACACACACCCATACAATGCGCACCACCCCGCGATTTTTTTCAGAAACCTATCCTACATTGCCACTGCATGTTCCCTGACCTCCCCATGCTGACCACCCCACGGTGCTTTTCTCCATCCTACATTGCCACTCACTGCGTCTCCTAATTGAGACCCTCCGATTCACACCACACCGTAATATTTTTCTCACTCCTACTAGTGAATGTAATGTAACACACACCCATACAATGCGCACCACCCCGTGATGTTTTTCTCACTCCTACTAGTGAATGTAATGTAACACACACCCATACAATGCGCACCACCCCGCGATGTTTTTCAGAAACCTATCCTACATTGCCACTGCATGTTCCCTGAACTCCCCATGCTGACCACCCCGCGGGGCTTTTCTCCATTCTACATTGCCACTCACTGCCTATCCTAATTCAGACCCTCCGATTCACAAAACCCCGTGATGTTTTTCTCACTCCTACTAGTGAATGTAATGTAACACACACCCATACAATGCGCACCACCCCGTGATGTTTTTCTCACTCCTACTACTGATTGTAATGTAACACACACCCATACAATGCGCAGCACCCCGTGATGTTTTTCTCACTACTACAAGTGAATGTAATGTTACACACACCCATACAATGCGCACCACCCCGCGATTTTTTTCAGAAACCTATCCTACATTGCCACTGCATGTTCCCTGACCTCCCCATGCTGACCACCCCACGGTGCTTTTCTCCATCCTACATTGCCACTCACTGCCTCTCCTAATTCAGACCCTCCGATTCACACCACACAGTAATATTTTTCTCACTCCTACTAGTGAATGTAATGTAACACACACCCATACAATGCGCACCACCCCGTGATGTTTTTCTCACTCCTACTAGTGAATGTAATGTAACACACACCCATACAATGCGCACCACCCCGCGATGTTTTTCAGAAACCTATCCTACATTGCCACTGCATGTTCCCTGAACTCCCCATGCTGACCACCCCGCGGTGCTTTTCTCCATTCTACATTGCCACTCTCTGCATATCCTAATTCAGAGCCTCCGATTCACACGACCCCGTGATGCTTTCTCACTCCTACTAGTGAGTGTAACGTAACACACACCCATAGAATGCGCACCACCCCGCGATGTTTTTCAGAAACCTATCCTACATTGCCACTGCATGTTCCATGACCTCCCCATGCTGACCACCCCGCGGTTCTTTTCTCCAACCTACATTGCCACTCACTGCCTATCCTAATTCAGACCCTCCGATTCACACCACCCCGTGATGTTTTTCTCACTCCTACAAGTGAATGTAATGTAACACACACCCATACAATGTGCACCACCCCGTGATATTTTTCAGAAAACTATCCTACATTGCCATTGCATGTTCCCTGACCTCCCCATGCTGACCACCCCGCGGTGCTTTTCTCCATCTTGCATTGCCACTCACTGCCTATCCTAATTCAGACCCTCCGATTCACACCACCCCGTGATGATTTTCTCACTCCTACTAGTGAATGTAATGTAACACACACCCATACAATGCGCACCACCCCGTGATGTTTTTCTCACTCCTACTAGTAAATGTAATATAACACACACCCATACAATGCGCACCACCCCGTGATGTTTTTCTCAATCCTACTAGTGAATGTAATGTAACACACACTCATACAATGCGCACCACCCCGTGATGTTTTTCTAACTCCTACTAGTGAATGTAATATAACACACACCCATATAATGCGCACCACCCCGCGATGTTTTTCAGAAACCTATCCTACATTGCTACTGCATGTTCCCTGAACTCCCCATGCTGACCACCCCGCGGTGCTTTTCTCCATTCTACATTGCCACTCACTGCCTATCCTAATTCAGACCCTCCGATTCACAAAACCCCGTGATGTTTTTCTCACTCCTACTAGTGAATGTAATGTAACACACACCCATACAATGCGCAGCACCCCGTGATGTTTTTCTCACTACTACAAGTGAATGTAATGTTACACACACCCATACAATGCGCACCACCCCGCGATTTTTTTCAGAAACCTATCCTACATTGCCACTGCATGTTCCCTGACCTCCCCATGCTGACCACCCCGTGGTGCTTTTCTCCATCCTAGATTGCCACTCACTGCCTCTCCTAATTCAGACCCTCCGATTCACACCACACCGTAATATTTTTCTCACTCCTACTAGTGAATGTAATGTAACACACACCCATACAATGCGCACCACCCCGTGATGTTTTTCTCACTCCTACTAGTGAATGTAATGTAACACACACCCATACAATGCGCACCACCCCGCGATGTTTTTCAGAAACCTATCCTACATTGCCACTGCATGTTCCCTGACCTCCCAATGCTGACCACCCCGCGTTGCTTTTCTCCATCCTACATTGCCACTCACTGCCTATCCTAATTCAGACCCTCTGATTCACACGACCGCGTGATGCTTTCTCACTCCTACTAGTGAATGTAACGTAACACACACCCATAGAATGCGCACCACCCCGTGATGTTTTTCAGAAACTTATCCTACATTGCCACTGCATGTTCCATGACCTCCCCATGCTGACCACCCCGCGGTTCTTTTCTCCAACCTACATTGCCACTCACTGCCTATCCTAATTCAGACCCTCCAATTCACACCACCCAGTGATGTTTTTCTCACTCCTACTAGTGAATGTAATGTAACACACACCCACACAATGTGCACCACCCCGTGATGTTTTTCAGAAAACTATCCTACATTGCCACTGCATGTTCCCTGACCTCCCCATGCTGACCACCCCGCGGTGCTTTTCTCCATCCTGCATTGCCACTCAGTGCCTATCCTAATTCAGACCCTCCGATTCACACCACCCCGTGATGTTTTTCTCACTCCTACTAGTGAATGTAATGTAACACACACCCATACAATGCGCACCACCCGGCGATGTTTTTCAGAAACCTATCCTGCATTGCCACTGCATGTTCGCTGACCTCCCCATGCTGACCACCCCACGGTGCTTTTCTCCATTCTAGATTGCCACTCACTGCCTCTCCTAATTCAGACCCTCCTATTCACACAACACCGTAATGTTTTTCTCACTCCTACTAGTGAATGTAATGTAACACATACCCATACAATGGGCACCACACCGCGATGTTTTTCAGAAACCTATCCTACATTGCCACTGCATGTTCCCTGACCACCTCCATGCTGACCACCCCGCGGTGGTTTTCTCCATCCTACATTGCCACTCACTTCCTATCCTAATTCAGACCCTCCGATTCACACCACACCGTAATATTTTTCTCACTCCTACTAGTGAATGTAATGTAACACACACCCATCCAATGCGCACCACCCCGTGATGTTTTTCTCACTCCTACTAGTGAATGTAATGTAACACACACCCATACAATGCGCACCACCCCGCGATGTTTTTCAGAAACCTATCCTACATTGCCACTGCATGTTCCCTGAACTCCCCATGCTGACCACCCCGCGGTGCTTTTCTCCATTCTACATTGCCACTCACTGCCTATCCTAATTCAGACCCTCCGATTCACAAAACCCCATGATGTTTTTCTCACTCCTACTAGTGAATGTAATGTAACACACACCCATACAATGCGCATTACCCCGTGATGTTTTTCTCACTACTACAAGTGAATGTAATGTTACACACACCCATACAATGCGCACCACCCCGCGATTTTTTTCAGAAACCTATCCTACATTGCCACTGCATGTTCCCTGACCTCCCCATGCTGACCACCCCACGGTGCTTTTCTCCATCCTACATTGCCACTCACTGCCTATCCTAATGCAGACCCTACGATTCACACCACACCGTAATATTTTTCTCACTCCTACTAGTGAATGTAATGTAACACACACCGATACAATGCGCACCACCCCGTGATGTTTTTCTCACTCCTACTAGTGAATGTAATGTAACACACACCCATACAATGCGCACCACCCCGCGATGTTTTTCACAAACCTATCCTACATTGCCACTGCATGTTCCCTGAACTCCCCATGCTGACCACCCCGCGGTGCTTTTCTCCATTCTACATTGCCACTCACTGCCTATCCTAATTCAGACCCTCCGATTCACAAAACCCCTTGATGTTTTTCTCACTCCTACTAGTGAATGTAATGTAACACACACCCATACAATGCGCAGCACCCCGTGATGTTTTTCTCACTACTACAAGTGAATGTAATGTTACACACACCCATACAATGCGCACCACCACGCAATTTTTTTCAGAAACCTATCCTACATTGCCACTGCATGTTCCATGACCTCCCCATGCTGACCACACCGCGGTTCTTTTTTCCAACCTACATTGACACTCACTGCCTATCCTAATTCAGACCCTCCGATTCACACCACCCCGTGATGTTTTTCTCACTACTACTAGTGAATGTAATGTAACACACACCCATACAATGCGCACCACGCTGCGATGTTTTTCAGAAACCTATCCTACATTGCCACTGCATGTTCCCTGACCTCCCCATGCTGACCACCCCGCGTTGCTTTTCTCCATCCTACATTGCCACTCACTGCCTATCCTAATTCAGACCCTCCGATTCACACGACCCCGTGATGCTTTCTCACTCCTACTAGTGAATGTAACGTAACACACACCCATAGAATGCGCACCACCCCGCGATGTTTTTCAGAAACCTATCCTACATTGCCACTGCATGTTCCATGACCTCCCCATGCTGACCACCCCGCGGTTATTTTCTCCAACCTACATTGCCACTCACTGCCTATCCTAATTCAGACCCTCCGATTCACAAAACCCCGTGATGTTTTTCTCACTCCTACTAGTGAATGTAATGTAACACACACGCATACAATGCGCAGCACCCCTTGATGTTTTTCTCACTACTACAAGTGAATGTAATGTTACACACACCCATACAATGCGCACCACCCCGCGATTTTTTTCAGAAACCTATCCTACATTGCCACTGCATGTTCCATGACCTCCCCATGCTGACCACCCCGCGGTTATTTTCTCCAACCTACATTGCCACTCACTGCCTATCCTAATTCAGACCCTCCGATTCACACCACCCCGTGATGTTTGTCTCACTCCTACTAGTGAATGTAATGTAACACACACCCATACAATGCGCACCACCCCGTGATGTTTTCCTCAATCCTACTAGAAATGTAATGTAACACACACCCATACAATGCGCACCACCCTGCGCTGTTTTTCAGAAACCTATCCTACATTGCCACTGCATGTTCCCTGACCACCTCCATGCTGACCACCCCGCGGTGCTTTTCTCCATCCTACATTGCCACTCACTGCCTATCCTAATTCAGACCCTCCGATTCACACCACCCCGTGATGTTTTTCTCACTGCTACTAGTGAATGTAATGTAACACACACCCATACAATGCGCACCACCCCGTGATGTTTTTCTCACTCCTACTAGTGAATGTAATGTAACACACACCCATACAATGCGCACCACCCCGCGATGTTTTTCACAAACCTATCCTACATTGCCAATGCATGTTCCCTGACCTCCCGAAGCTGACCACCCCGTGGTGCTTTTCTCCATCCTAGATTGCCACTCACTGCCTCTCCTAATTCAGACCCTCCGATTCACACCACACCGTAATATTTTTCTCACTCCTACTAGTGAATGTAATGTAACACACACCAATACAATGCGCACCACCCCGTGATGTTTTTCTCACTCCTACTAGTGAATGTAATGTAACACACACCCATACAATGCGCACCACCCCGCGATGTTTTTCAGAAACCTATCCTACATTGCCACTGCATGTTCCCTGAACTGCCCATGCTGACCACCCCGCGGTGCTTTTCTCCTTTCTACATTGCCACTCACTGCCTATCCTAATTCAGACCCTCCAATTCACAAAACCCCATGATGTTTTTCTCACTCCTACTAGTGAATGTAATGTAACACACACCCATAAAATGCGGAGCACCCGGTGAAGTTTTTCTCACTACTACAAGTGAATGTAATGTTACACACACCCATACAATGCACACCACCTCGCGATTTTTTTCAGAAACCTATCCTACATTGCCACTGCATGTTCCATGACCTCCCCATGCTGACCACCCCGCGGTTATTTTCTCCAACCTACATTGCCACTCACTGCCTATCCTAATTCAGACCCTCCGATTCACACCACCCCGTGATGTTTGTCTCACTCCTACTAGTGAATGTAATGTAACACACACCCATACAATGCGCACCACCCCGTGATGTTTTTCTCAATCCTACTAGAAATGTAATGTAACACACACCCATACAATGCGCACCACTCTGCGCTGTTTTTCAGAAACCTATCCTACATTGCCACTGCATGTTCCCTGACCACCTCCATGCTGACCACCCCGCGGTGCTTTTCTCCATCCTACATTGCCACTCACTGCCTATCCTAATTCAGACCCTCCGATTCACACCACCCCGTGATGTTTTTCTCACTGCTACTAGTGAATGTAATGTAACACACACCCATACAATGCGCACCACCCCGTGATGTTTTTCTCACTCCTACTAGTGAATGTAATGTAACACACACCCATACAATGCGCACCACCCCGCGATGTTTTTCACAAACCTATCCTACATTGCCACTGCATGTTCCCTGACCTCCCGAAGCTGACCACCCCGTGGTGCTTTTCTCCATCCTAGATTGCCACTCACTGCCTCTCCTAATTCAGACCCTCCGATTCACACCACACCGTAATATTTTTCTCACTCCTACTAGTGAATGTAATGTAACACACACCAATACAATGCGCACCACCCCGTGATGTTTTTCTCACTCCTACTAGTGAATGTAATGTAACACACACCCATACAATGCGCACCACCCCGCGATGTTTTTCAGAAACCTATCCTACATTGCCACTGCATGTTCCCTGAACTGCCCATGCTGACCACCCCGCGGTGCTTTTCTCCTTTCTACATTGCCACTCACTGCCTATCCTAATTCAGACCCTCCAATTCACAAAACCCCATGATGTTTTTCTCACTCCTACTAGTGAATGTAATGTAACACACACCCATACAATGCGCACCACCCCGCGATTTTTTTCAGAAACCTATCCTACATTGCCACTGCATGTTCGCTGACCTCCCCATGCTGACCACCCCACGGTGCTTTTCTCCATCCTACATTGCCACTCACTGCCTATCCTAATTCAGACCCTACGATTCACACCACACCGTAATATTTTTCTCACTCCTACTAGTGAATGTAATGTAACACACACCCATACAATGCGCACCACCCCGTGATGTTTTTCTCACTCCTACTAGTGAATGTAATGTAACACATACCCATACAATGGGCACCACACCGCGATGTTTTTCAGAAACCTATCCTACATTGCCACTGCATGTTCCCTGACCACCTCAATGCTGACCACCCCGCGGTGCTTTTCTCCATCCTGCATTGCCACTCACTGCCTATCCTAATTCAGACCCTCCGATTCACACCACCCCGTGATGTTTTTCTCACTCCTACTAGTGAATGTAATGTAACACACACCCATACAATGCGCAACACCCCGAGATGTTTTTCTCACTCCTACTAGTGAATGTAATGTAACACACACCCATACAATGCGCACCACCCCGCGATGTTTTTCACAAACTTATCCTACATTGCCACTGCATGTTCCCTGACCTCCCGAAGCTGACCACCCCGTGGTGCTTTTCTCCATCCTAGATTGCCACTCACTGCCTCTCCTAATTCAGACCCTCCGATTCACACCACACCGTAATATTTTTCTCACTCCTACTAGTGAATGTAATGTAACACACACCCATACAATGCGCACCACCCCGCGATGTTTTTCAGAAACCTATCCTACATTGCCACTGCATGTTCCCTGAACTGCCCATGCTGACCACCCCACGGTGCTTTTCTCCATCCTACATTGCCACTCACTGCCTATCCTAATTCAGACCCTACGATTCACACCACACCGTTATATTTTTCTCACTCCTACTAGTGAATGTAATGTAACACACACCCATACAATGCGCACCACCCCGTAATGTTTTTCTCACTCCTACTAGTGAATGTAATGTAACACACACCCATACAATGCGCACCACCCCGCGATGTTTTTCAGAAACCTATCCTACATTGCCACTGCATGTTCCCTGAACTCCCCATGCTGACCACCCCGCGGTGCTTTTCTCCATTCTACATTGCCACTCACTGCCTATCCTAATTCAGACCCTCCGTTTCACAAAACCCCGTGATGTTTTTCTCACTCCTACTAGTGAATGTAATGTAACACACACCCATACAATGCGCAGCACCCCGTGATGTTTTTCTCACTACTACAAGTGAATGTAATGTTACACACACCCATACAATGCGCACCACCCCACGATTTTTTTCAGAAACTTATCCTACATTGCCACTGCATGTTCCATGACCTCCCCATGCTGACCACCCCGCGGTTCTTTTCTCCAACCTACATTGCCACTCACTGCCTATCCTAATTCAGACCCTCCGATTCACACCACCCCGTGATGTTTTTCTCACTCCTACTAGTGAATGTAATGTAACACACACCCATACAATGCGCACCACCCCATGAAGTTTTTCTCAATCCTACTAGTGAATGTAATGTAACACACACCCATACAATGCGCACCACCATGCGATGTTTTTCAGAAACCTATCCTACATTGCCACTGTATGTTCCCTGACCTCCCCATGCTGACCAGCCCGCGTTGCTTTTCTCCATCCTACATTGCCACTCACTGCCTATCCTAATTCAGACCCTCCGATTCACACGACCCCGTGATGCTTTCTCACTCCTACTAGTGAATGTAACGTAACACACACCCATAGAATGCGCACCACCCCGCGATGTTTTTCAGAAACCTATCCTACATTGCCACTGCATGTTCCATGACCTCCCCATGCTGACCACCCCGCGGTGCTTTTCTCCATTCTACATTGCCACTCACTGCCTATCCTAATTCAGACCCTCCGATTCACAAAACCCCGTGATGTTTTTCTCACTCCTACTAGTGAATGTAATGTAACACCCCCATACAATGCGCAGCACCCCGTCATGTTTTTCTCAATACTACAAGTGAATGTAATGTTACACACACCCATACAATGCGCACCACCCCGCGATTTTTTTCAGAAACCTATCCTACATCGCCACTGCATGTTCCCTGACCTCCCCATGCTGACCACCCCACGGTGCTTTTCTCCATCCTACATTGCCACTCACTGCCTATCCTAATTCAGACCCTACGATTCACACCACACCGTAATATTTTTCTCACTCCTACTAGTGAATGTAATTTAACACACACCCATACAATGCGCAGCACCCCGTAATTTTTTTCTCACTCCTACTAGTGAATTTAATGTAACACACACCCATACAATGCGCACCACCCCGCGATGTTTCTCAGAAACCTATCCTACATTACCACTGCATGTTCCCTGAACTCCCCATGCTGACCACCCCGCGGTGCTTTTCTCCATTCTACATTGCCACTCACTGCCTATCCTAATTCAGACCCTCCGATTCACAAAACCCCGTGATTTTTTTCTCACTCCTACTAGTGAATGTAATGTAACACACACCCATACAATGCGCAGCACCCCGTGATGTTTTTCTCACTACTACAAGTGAATGTAATGTTACACACACCCATACATTGCGCACCACCCCGCGATTTTTTTCAGAAACCTATCATACATTGCCACTGCATGTTCCATGACATCACCATGCTGACCACCCCGCGGTTCTTTTCTCCAACCTACATTGCCACTCACTGCCTATCCTAATTCAGACCCTCCGATTCACACCACCCCGTGATGTTTTTCTCACTCCTACTAGTGAATGTAATGTAACACACACCCATACAATGCGCACCACCCCGTGATGTTTTTCTCAATCCTACTAGTGAATGTAATGTAGCACACACCCATACAATGCGCACCACCCTGCGATGTTTTTCAGAAACCTATCCTACTTTGCCACTGCATGTTCCCTGACCTCCCTATGCTGACCACCCCGCGTTGCTTTTCTCCATCCTACATTGCCACTCACTGCCTATCCTAATTCAGACCCTCCGATTCACACGAACCCGTGATGCTTTCTCACTCCTACTAGTGAATGTAACATAACACACACCCATAGAATGCGCACCACCCCGCGATGTTTTTCAGAAACCTATCCTACATTGCCACTGCATGTTCCATGACCTCCCCATGCTGACCACCCCGCGGTTCTTATCTCCAACCTACATTGCCACTCACTGCCTATCCTAATTCAGACCCTCCGATTCACAACACCCCGTGATGTTTTTCTCACTCCTAATAGTGAATGTAATGTAACACACACCCATACAATGCGCACCACCCCGTGATGTATTTCTCACTCCTACTAGTGAATGTAATGTAACACACACCCATACAATGCGCACCACAGCGTGATGTTTTTCTCACTCCTACTATTGAATGTAATGTAACACACACCCATAAAATGCGCACCACCCCGCGAAGTTTTTCAGAAACCTATCCTACATTGCCACTGCATGTTCCCTGAACTCCCCATGCTGACCACCCCGCGGTGCTTTTCTCCATTCTACATTGCCACTCACTGCCTATCCTAATTCAGACCCTCCGATTCACAAAACCCCGTGATGTTTTTCTCACTCCTACTAGTGAATGTAATGTAACACACACCCATACAATGCGCAGCACCCCGTGATGTTTTTCTCACTACTACAAGTGAATGTAATGTTACACACACCCATACAATGCGCACCACCCCGCGATTTTTTTCAGAAACCTATCCTACATTGCAACTGCATGTTCCCTGACCTCCCCATTCTGACAACCCAAGGTTCTTTTCTCCATCCTACATTGCCACTCACAGCCTATCCTAATTCAGACCCTCCGATTCACACCACACCGTAATATTTTTCTCACTCCTACTAGTGAATGTAATGTAACACACACCCATACAATGCGCACCACCCCGTGATGTTTTTCTCACTCCTACTAGTGAATGTAATGTAACACACACCCATACAATGCACACCACCCCGTGATGTTTTTCTCACTCCTACTAGTGAATGTAATGTAACACACACCCATACAATGCGCACCACCCCGTGATGTTTTTCTCACTCCTACTAGTGAATGTAATGTAACACACACCCATACAATGCGCACCACCCCGTGATGTTTTTCTCACTCCTACTAGTGAATGTAATGTAACACACACCCATACAATGCGCACCACCCCGCGATGTTTTTCACAAACCTATCCTACATTGCCACTGCATGTTCCCTGACCTCCCGAAGCTGACCACCCCGTGGTGCTTTTCTCCATCCTAGATTGCCACTCACTGCCTCTCCTAATTCAGACCCTCCGATTCACACCACACCGTAATATTTTTCTCACTCCTACTAGTGAATGTAATGTAACACACACCAATACAATGCGCACCACCCCGTGATGTTTTTCTCACTCCTACTAGTGAATGTAATGTAACACACACCCATACAATGCGCACCACCCCGCGATGTTTTTCAGAAACCTATCCTACATTGCCACTGCATGTTCCCTGAACTGCCCATGCTGACCACCCCGCGGTGCTTTTCTCCTTTCTACATTGCCACTCACTGCCTATCCTAATTCAGACCCTCCAATTCACAAAACCCCATGATGTTTTTCTCACTCCTACTAGTGAATGTAATGTAACACACACCCATACAATGCGCACCACCCCGCGATTTTTTTCAGAAACCTATCCTACATTGCCACTGCATGTTCGCTGACCTCCCCATGCTGACCACCCCACGGTGCTTTTCTCCATCCTACATTGCCACTCACTGCCTATCCTAATTCAGACCCTACGATTCACACCACACCGTAATATTTTTCTCACTCCTACTAGTGAATGTAATGTAACACACACCCATACAATGCGCACCACCCCGTGATGTTTTTCTCACTCCTACTAGTGAATGTAATGTAACACATACCCATACAATGGGCACCACACAGCGATGTTTTTCAGAAACCTATCCTACATTGCCACTGCATGTTCCCTGACCACCTCAATGCTGACCACCCCGCGGTGCTTTTCTCCATCCTGCATTGCCACTCACTGCCTATCCTAATTCAGACCCTCCGATTCACACCACCCCGTGATGTTTTTCTCACTCCTACTAGTGAATGTAATGTAACACACACCCATACAATGCGCAACACCCCGAGATGTTTTTCTCACTCCTACTAGTGAATGTAATGTAACACACACCCATACAATGCGCACCACCCCGCGATGTTTTTCACAAACTTATCCTACATTGCCACTGCATGTTCCCTGACCTCCCGAAGCTGACCACCCCGTGGTGCTTTTCTCCATCCTAGATTGCCACTCACTGCCTCTCCTAATTCAGACCCTCCGATTCACACCACACCGTAATATTTTTCTCACTCCTACTAGTGAATGTAATGTAACACACACCCATACAATGCGCACCACCCCGCGATGTTTTTCAGAAACCTATCCTACATTGCCACTGCATGTTCCCTGAACTGCCCATGCTGACCACCCCACGGTGCTTTTCTCCATCCTACATTGCCACTCACTGCCTATCCTAATTCAGACCCTACGATTCACACCACACCGTTATATTTTTCTCACTCCTACTAGTGAATGTAATGTAACACACACCCATACAATGCGCACCACCCCGTAATGTTTTTCTCACTCCTACTAGTGAATGTAATGTAACACACACCCATACAATGCGCACCACCCCGCGATGTTTTTCAGAAACCTATCCTACATTGCCACTGCATGTTCCCTGAACTCCCCATGCTGACCACCCCGCGGTGCTTTTCTCCATTCTACATTGCCACTCACTGCCTATCCTAATTCAGACCCTCCGTTTCACAAAACCCCGTGATGTTTTTCTCACTCCTACTAGTGAATGTAATGTAACACACACCCATACAATGCGCAGCACCCCGTGATGTTTTTCTCACTACTACAAGTGAATGTAATGTTACACACACCCATACAATGCGCACCACCCCACGATTTTTTTCAGAAACTTATCCTACATTGCCACTGCATGTTCCATGACCTCCCCATGCTGACCACCCCGCGGTTCTTTTCTCCAACCTACATTGCCACTCACTGCCTATCCTAATTCAGACCCTCCGATTCACACCACCCCGTGATGTTTTTCTCACTCCTACTAGTGAATGTAATGTAACACACACCCATACAATGCGCACCACCCCATGAAGTTTTCTCAATCCTACTAGTGAATGTAATGTAACACACACCCATACAATGCGCACCACCCTGCGATGTTTTTCAGAAACCTATCCTACATTGCCACTGTATGTTCCCTGACCTCCCCATGCTGACCAGCCCGCGTTGCTTTTCTCCATCCTACATTGCCACTCACTGCCTATCCTAATTCAGACCCTCCGATTCACACG
This sequence comes from Cavia porcellus, assembly GCF_034190915.1. NCBI lineage: Eukaryota > Metazoa > Chordata > Mammalia > Rodentia > Caviidae > Cavia > Cavia porcellus. Next base: position 1,101,162 of record NW_026947491.1, read on the forward strand.
ACCCCGTGATGCTTTCTCACTCCTACTAGTGAATGTAACGTAACACACACCCATAGAATGCGCACCACCCCGCGATGTTTTTCAGAAACCTATCCTACATTGCCACTGCATGTTCCATGACCTCCCCATGCTGACCACCCCGCGGTTCATTTCTCCAACCTACATTGCCACTCACTGCCTATCCTAATTCAGACGCTCCGATTCACACCACCCCGTGATGTTTTTCTCACTCCTACTAGTGAATGTAATGTAACACACACCCATACAATGCGCACCACCCCGTGATGTTTTTCTCACTCCTACTAGTGAATGTAATGTAACACACACCCATACAATGCGCAGCACCCCGTGATGTTTTTCTCACTACTACAAGTGAATATAATGTTACACACACCCATACAATGTGCACCACCCCGCGATTTTTTTCAGAAACCTATCCTACATTGCCACTGCATGTTCCCTGAACTCCCCATGCTGACCACCCCGCGGTGCTTTTCTCCATTCTACATTGCCACTCACTGCCTCTCCTAATTCAGACCCTCCGATTCACAAAACCCCGTGATGTTTTTCTCACTCCTACTAGTGAATGTAATGTAACACACACCCATACAATGCGCACCACCCCGTGATGTTTTTCTCACTCCTACTAGTGAATGTAATGTAACACACACCCATACAATGCACACCACCCCGTGATGTTTTTCTCAATCCTACTAGTGAATGTAATGTAACACACACCCATACAATGCGCACCACCCTGCGATGTTTTTCAGAAACCTATCCTACATTGCCACTGCATGTTCCCTGACCTCCCCATGCTGAGCACCCCGCGTTGCTTTTCTCCATCCTACATTGCCACTCACTGCCTATCCTAATTCAGACCCTCCGATTCACACGACCCCGTGATGCTTTCTCACTCCTACTAGTGAATGTAACGTAACACACACCCATACAATGCGCACCACCTCGTGATGTTTTTCTCACTCCTACTAGTGAATGAAATGTAACACACACCCATACAATGGGCACCACCCCGCGATGTTTTTCAGAAACCTATCCTACAGTGCCACTGCATGTTCCCTGACCTCCCCATGCTGACCACCCCACGGTGCTTTCTCGATTCTACATTGCCACTCACTGCCTCTCCTAATTCAGACCCTCCGATTCACACGACCCGTGATGCTTTCTCACTCCTACTAGTGAATGTAACGTAACACACACCCACAGAATGCGCACCACCCCGCGATGTTTTTCAGAAACCTGTCCTACATTGCAACTGCATGTTCCCTGACCACCTCCATGCTGACCACCCCGCGGTGCTTTTCTCCATCCTACATTGCCACTCCCTGCCTATCCTAATTCAGACCTTCCGATTAACACCACCCTGTGATGTTTTTCTCACTCCTACTAGTGAATGTAATGTAACACACACCCATACAATGCGCACCACCCCGTGATGTTTTTCTCACTCCTACTAGTGAATGTAATGTAACACACACCCATACAATGCGCACCACCCCGCGATGTTTTTCACAAACCTATCCTACATTGCCACTGCATGTTCCCTGACCTCCCCATGCTAACCACACCGCGGTGCTTTTTCCATCCTACATTGCCACTCACTGCCTATCCTAATTCAGAGCCTCCGATTCACACACCACGTGATGTTTTTTTCACTCCTACTAATGAATGTAATGTAACACACACCCATAAAATGCGCACCACCCCGTGATGTTTTTCTCACTCCTACTAGTGAATGTAATGTAACACACACCCATACAATGCGCACCACCCCGCAATGTTTTTCAGAAACCTATCCTACATTGCCACTTCATGTTCCCTGAACTCCCCATGCTGACCACCCCGCGGTGCTTTTCTCCATTCTACATTGCCACTCACTGCCTATCCTAATTCAGACCCTCTGATTCACAAAACCCCGTGATGTTTTTCTCACTCCTACTAGTGAATGTAATGTAACACCCCCATACAATGCGCAGCACCCCGTCATGTTTTTCTCAATACTACAAGTGAATGTAATGTTACACACACCCATACAATGCGCACCACCCCGCGATTTTTTTCAGAAACCTATCCTACATCGCCACTGCATGTTCCCTGACCTCCCCATGCTGACCACCCCACGGTGCTTTTCTCCATCCTACATTGCCACTCACTGCCTATCCTAATTCAGACCCTACGATTCACACCACACCGTAATATTTTTCTCACTCCTACTAGTGAATGTAATTTAACACACACCCATACAATGCGCACCACCCCGTAATTTTTTTCTCACTCCTACTAGTGAATTTAATGTAACACACACCCATACAATGCGCACCACCCCGCGATGTTTCTCAGAAACCTATCCTACATTACCACTGCATGTTCCCTGAACTCCCCATGCTGACCACCCCGCGGTGCTTTTCTCCATTCTACATTGCCACTCACTGCCTATCCTAATTCAGACCCTCCGATTCACAAAACCCCGTGATTTTTTTCTCACTCCTACTAGTGAATGTAATGTAACACACACCCATACAATGCGCAGCACCCCGTGATGTTTTTCTCACTACTACAAGTGAATGTAATGTTACACACACCCATACATTGCGCACCACCCCGCGATTTTTTTCAGAAACCTATCATACATTGCCACTGCATGTTCCATGACCTCCCCATGCTGACCACCCCGCGGTTCTTTTCTCCAACCTACATTGCCACTCACTGCCTATCCTAATTCAGACCCTCCGATTCACACCACCCCGTGATGTTTTTCTCACTCCTACTAGTGAATGTAATGTAACACACACCCATACAATGCGCACCACCCCGTGATGTTTTTCTCAATCCTACTAGTGAATGTAATGTAGCACACACCCATACAATGCGCACCACCCTGCGATGTTTTTCAGAAACCTATCCTTCTTTGCCACTGCATGTTCCCTGACCTCCCTATGCTGACCACCCCGCGTTGCTTTTCTCCATCCTACATTGCCACTCACTGCCTATCCTAATTCAGACCCTCCGATTCACACGAACCCGTGATGCTTTCTCACTCCTACTAGTGAATGTAACATAACACACACCCATAGAATGCGCACCACCCCGCGATGTTTTTCAGAAACCTATCCTACATTGCCACTGCATGTTCCATGACCTCCCCATGCTGACCACCCCGCGGTTCTTATCTCCAACCTACATTGCCACTCACTGCCTATCCTAATTCAGACCCTCCGATTCACAACACCCCGTGATGTTTTTCTCACTCCTAATAGTGAATGTAATGTAACACACACCCATACAATGCGCACCACCCCGTGATGTATTTCTCACTCCTACTAGTGAATGTAATGTAACACACACCCATACAATTCGCACCACAGCGTGATGTTTTTCTCACTCCTACTATTGAATGTAATGTAACACACACCCATAAAATGCGCACCACCCCGCGAAGTTTTTCAGAAACCTATCCTACATTGCCACTGCATGTTCCCTGAACTCCCCATGCTGACCACCCCGCGGTGCTTTTCTCCATTCTACATTGCCACTCACTGCCTATCCTAATTCAGACCCTCCGATTCACAAAACCCCGTGATGTTTTTCTCACTCCTACTAGTGAATGTAATGTAACACACACCCATACAATGCGCAGCACCCCGTGATGTTTTTCTCACTACTACAAGTGAATGTAATGTTACACACACCCATACAATGCGCACCACCCCGCGATTTTTTTCAGAAACCTATCCTACATTGCAACTGCATGTTCCCTGACCTCCCCATTCTGACAACCCAAGGTTCTTTTCTCCATCCTACATTGCCACTCACAGCCTATCCTAATTCAGACCCTCCGATTCACACCACACCGTAATATTTTTCTCACTCCTACTAGTGAATGTAATGTAACACACACCCATACAATGCGCACCACCCCGTGATGTTTTTCTCACTCCTACTAGTGAATGTAATGTAACACACACCCATACAATGCACACCACCCCGTGATGTTTTTCTCACTCCTACTAGTGAATGTAATGTAACACACACCCATACAATGCGCACCACCCCGTGATGTTTTTCTCACTCCTACTAGTGAATGTAATGTAACACACACCCATACAATGCGCACCACCCCGCGATGTTTTTCGGAAACCTATCCTACATTGCCACTGCATGTTCCCTGATCTCCCCATGCTGACCACCCCGCCGTGCTTTTCTCCATTCTACATTGCCACTCACTGCCTATCCTAATTCAGACCCTCCGATTCACAAAACCCCGTGATGTTTTTCTCACTCCTACTAGTGAATGTAATGTAACACACACCCACAAATGCGCAGCACCCCGTGATGTTTTTCTCACTACTACAAGTGAATGTAATGTTACACACACCCATACAATGCGCACCACCCCGTGATGTTTTTCTCACTCCTACTAGTGAATGTAATGTAACACACACCCATACAATGCGCATCACCCCGTGATGTTTTTCTCACTCCTACTAGTGAATGTAATGTAACACACACCCATACAATGCGCACCACCCCGTGATGTTTTGCTCACTCCTACTAGTGAATGTAATGTAACACACACCCATGCAATGCGCACCACCCCGCGATGTTTTTCAGAAACCTATCCTACATTGCCACTGCATGTTCCCTGACCTCCCCATGCTGACCACCCCGCGGTGCTTTTCTCCATCCTGCATTGCCACTCACTGCCTATCCTAATTCAGACCCTCAGATTCACACCACCCCGTGATGATTTTCTCACTCCTAATAGTGAATGTAATGTAACACACACCCATACAATGCGCACCACCCCGTGATGTTTTTCTCACTCCTACTAGTGAATGTAATGTAACACACACCCATGCAATGCGCACCACCCCTCGATGTTTTTCAGAAACCTATCCTACATTGCCACTGCATGTTCCCTGACCTCCCCATGCTGACCACCCCGCGGTGCTTTTCTCCATTCTACATTGCCACTCACTGCCTATCCTAATTCAGACCCTCCGATTCACACCACCCCGTGATGTTTTTCTCACTCCTACTAGTGAATGTAATGTAACACACACCCATACAATGCGCACCACCCCGTGATGTTTTTCTCACTCTTACTAGTGAATGTAATGTAATACACACCCATACAATGCGCACCACCCCGCGATGTTTTTCAGAAACCAACCCTGCATTGCCACTGCATGTTCCCTGACCTCCCCATGCTGACCTCCCCGCGGTGCTTTTCTCCATCCTAGATTGCCACTCACTGCCTCTCCTTATTCAGACCCTCCGATTCACACCACCCCGTGATGTTTTTCTCACTCCTACTAGTGGATGTAATGTAACACACACCCATACAATGCGCACCACCCCGTGATGTTTTTCTCACTCCTACTAGTGAATGTAATGTAACACACACCGATACAATGCGGACCACACCGCGATGTTTTTCAGAAACCTATCCTACATTGCCCCTGCATGTTCCTTGACCACCTCCATGCTGACAACACCGCGGTGCTTTTCTCCATCCTACATTGCCACTCACTGCCTATCCTAATTCAGACCCTCCGATTCACACCACCCCGTGTTGTTTTTCTCACTCCTACTAATGAATGTAATGTAACACACACCCATACAATGCGCAGCACCCCGTCATGTTTTTCTCACTACTACAAGTGAATGTAATGTTACACACACCCATACAATGCGCACCACCCAGCGATTTTTTTCAGAAACCTACCTATATTGCCACTGCATGTTCCCTGACCTCCCAATGCTGACCACCCCACGGTGCTTTTCTCAATCCTACATTGCCACTCACTGCCTATCCTAATTCAGAACCTCCGATTCACACCACCCCGTGATGTTTTTCTCGCTCCTACTAGTGGATGTAATGTAACACACACCCATACAATGCGCACCACCTCGTGATGTTTTTCTCACTCCTACTAGTGAATGTAATGTAACACACACCCATACAATGCGCACCACCCCGTGATGTTTTTCTCACTCCTACTAGTGAATGTAATGTAACACATACCCATACAATGCGCACCACCCTGCGATGTTTTTCAGAAACCTATCCTACATTGCCACTGCATGTTCCCTGACCTCCCCATGCTGACCACCCCGCGTTGCTTTTCTCCATCCTACATTGCCACTCACTGCCTATCCTAATTCAGACCCTCCGATTCACATGACCCCGTGATGTTTTCTCACTCCTACTAGTGAATGTAACGTAACACACACCCATAGAATGCGCACCACCCCGCGATGTTTTTCAGAAACCTATCCTACATTGCCACTGCATGTTCCCTGACCTCCCCATGCTGACCACCCCGCGGTGCTTTTCTCCATCCTACATTGCCACTCACTGCCTATCCTAATTCAGACCCTCCGATTCACACCACCCCGTGATGTTTTTCTCACTCCTACTAGTGAATGTAATGTAACACACACCCATACAATGCGCACCACCCCGCGATGTTTTTCAGAAACCTATCCTGCATTGCCACTGCATGTTCCCTGATCTCCCCATGCTGACCACCCCGCTGTGCTTTTCTCCATCCTACATTGCCACTCACTGCCTATCCTAATTCAGACTCTCCGATTCACACCACCCTGTGATGTTTTTCTCACTCCTACTATTGAATGTAATGTAACACACACCCATACAATGCGCACCACCCCGTGATGTTTTTCTCACTCCTACTAGTGAATGTAATGTAACACACACCCATACAATGCGCACCACACCGCGATGTTTTTCAGAAACCTGTCCTACATTACCACTGCATGTTCCCTGACCTACCCATGCTGACCACCCCGCGGTGGTTTTCTCCATTCTACATTGCCACTCACTGCCTATCCTAATTCAGACCCTCCGATTAAAAACCACCCCGCGATGTTTTCTCACTCCTACTAGTTAATGTAATGTAACACACACCCATACAATGGGCACCACCCCGCGATGTTTTTCAGAAACCTATCCTACATTGCCACTGCATGTTCCCTGACCTCCCAATGCTGACCACCCGCGGTGCTTTTCTCCATCCTACCTTGTCACTCATTGCCTATCCTAATTCAGACCCTCCGATTCACACCACCTCCTGATGTTTTTCTCACTCCTACTAGTGAATGTAATGTAACACACACACATAAAATGCGCACCACCCTGCAATGTTTTTCAGAAACCTATCCTACATTTCCACTGCATGTTCCCTGACATCCCCATGCTGACCACCCCACGGTGCTTTTCTCCATCCCATATTTCCACTCACTGCCTATCCTTATTCAGACCGTCCGATTCACACCACCCCGTGATGTTTTTCTCACTCCTACTAGTGAATGAAATGTAACACACACCCATACAATGCGCACCACCCCGTGATGTTTTTCTCACTCCTACTAGTGAATGTAATTTAACACACACCCATACAATGCGCACCATTTCGTGATGTTTTTCTCACTCCTACTAGTGAATGTAATGTAACACACACCCATACAATGCGCACCACCCCGTGATGTTTTTCAGAAACCTATCCTACATTGCCACTGCATGTTCCCTGACCTCCCTATGCTGACCACCCCGCGGTGCTTTTCTCCATCCTGCATTGCCACTCACTGCCTATCCTAATTCAGACCCTCCGATTCACACCACCCCGTGATGATTTTCTCACTCCTACTAGTGAATGTAATGTAACACACACCCATACAATGCGCACCACCCCGTGATGTTTTTCTCACTCCTACTAGTGAATGTAATGTAACACACACCCATGCAATGCGCACCACCCCTCGATGTTTTTCAGAAACCTATCCTACATTGCCACTGCATGTTCCCTGACCTCCCCATGCTGACCACCCCGCGGTGCTTTTCTCCATCCTAGATTGCCACTCATTGCCTCTCCTAATTCAGACCCTCCGATTCACACCACACCGTGATGTTTTTCTCACTCCTACTAGTGAATGTAATGTAACACACACCCATACAATGCGCACCACCCCGTGATGTTTTTCTCAATCCTACTAGTGAATGTAATGTAACACACACCCATACAATGCGCACCACCCCGCGATGTTTTTCACAAACCTATCCTACATTGCCACTGCATGTTCCCTGACCTCCCCATGCTGACCACCCCACGGTGCTTTTCTCCATCCTACATTGCCACTCACTGCCTATCCTAATTCAGACCCTCCGATTCACACGACCCCGTGATGTTTTCTCAGTCCTACTAGTGAATGTAACGTAACGCACACCCATAGAATGCGCACCATCCCGCGATGTTTTTCAGAAACCTATCCTACATTGCCACTGCATGTTCCCTGAACTCCCCATCCTGACCACCCCGCGGTGCTTTTCTCCATTCTACATTGCCACTCACTGCCTATCCTAATTCAGACCCTAAGATTCACACCACCCCGTGATGTTTTTCTCACTCCTACTAGTGAATGTAATGTAACACACACCCATACAATGCGCAGCACCCCGTGATGTTTTTCTCACTACTACAAGTGAATGTAATGTTACAAACACCCATACAATGCGCACAACCCCGCGATTTTTTTCAGAAACCTATCTTACATTGCCACTGTATGCTCCCTGCCCTCCCCATGCTGACCACCCCACGGTGCTTTTCTCCATCCTACATTACCACTCACTGCCTATCATAATTCAGACCCTACGATTCACACCACCCCGTGATATTTTTCTCACTCCTACTAGTGAATGTAATGTAACACACACCCATACCATGCGCACCACCCCGTGATGTTTTTCTCACTCCTACTAGTGAATGTAATGTAACACACACCCATGCAATGCGCACCACCCCTCGATGTTTTTCAGAAACCTATCCTACATTGCCACTGCATGTTCTCTGACCTCCCCATGCTGACCACCCCGCGGTGCTTTTCTCCATCCTACATTGCCACTCAGTGCCTATCCTAATTCAGACCCTCCGATTCACACCACCCCGTGATGTTTTTCTTTCTCCTACTAGTGGATGTAATGTAACACACACCCATACAATGCGCACCACCCCGTGATGTTTTTCTCACTCCTACTAGTGAATGTAATGTAACACACACCCATACAATGCGGACCACACCGAGATGTTTTTCAGAAACCTATCCTACATTGCCACTGCATGTTCCTTGACCACCTCCATGCTGACCACCCCGCGGTGCTTTTCTCCATCCTACATTGCCACTCACTGCCTATCCTAATTCAGACCCTCCGATTCACACCACCCCGTGATGTTTTTCTCACTCCTACTAGTGAATGTAATGTAACACACACCCATACAATGCGCACCACCCCGTGATATTTTTCTCACTCCTACTAGTGAATGTAATGTAACACACACCCATACAATGCGCATCACACCGCGATGTTTTTCAGAAACCTATCCTACATTGCCACTGCATTTTCCTTGACCACCTCCATGCTGACCACCCCGCGGTGCTTTTCTCCATCCTACTTTGCCACTCACTGCCTATGCTAATTCAGACCCTCCGATTCACACCACCCCGTGATGTTTTTCTCACTCCTACTAGTGAATGTAATGTAACACACACCCAAACAATGCGAACCACCCCGTGATGTTTTTCTCACTCCTACTAGTGAATGTAATGTAACACACACCCATACAATGCGCACCACCCCGCGATGTTTTTCACAAACCTATCCTACATTGCCATTGCATGTTCCCTGACCTCCCGAAGCTGACCACCCCGCGGTGCTTTTCTCCATCCTACATTGCCACTCACTGCCTATCCTAATTCAGACCCTCCGATTCACACCACACCGTAATGTTTTTCTCACTCCTACTAGTGAATGTAATGAAACACACACCCATACAATGCGCACCACCCTGTGATGTTTTTCTCACTCCTACTAGTGAATGTAATGTAATACACACCCATACAATGCGCACCACCCCGCGATGTTTTTCAGAAACCTATCCTACATTGCCACTGCATGTTCCCTGACCTCCCCATGCTGACCACCCCGCGGTGCTTTTCTCCATTCTACATTGCCACTCACTGCCTATCCTAATTCAGCCCCTCCGATTCACACCGCCCTGTGTTGTTTTTCTTCACTCCTACTAATGAATGTAATGTAACACACACCCATACAATGCGCAGCACCCCGTGATGTTTTTCTCACTACTACAAGTGAATGTAATGTTACACACACCCATACAATGCGCACCACCCAGTGATTTTTTTCAGAAACCTATCCTACATTGCCACTGCATGTTCCCTGACCTCCCCATGCTGACCACCCCACGGTGCTTTTCTCCATCGTACATTGCCACTCACTGCCTATCCTAATTCAGACCCTCCGATTCACATCACCCCGTGATGTTTTTCTCACTCCTACTAGTGAATGTAATGTAACACACACCCATACAATGCGCACCACCCCGCGATGTTTTTCAGAAACCTATCCTACATTGCCACTGCATGTTCCCTGACCTCCCCATGCTGACCACCCCGCGTTGCTTTTCTCCATCCTACATTGCCACTCACTGCCTATCCTAATTCAGACCCTCCGATTCACACGACCCCGTGATGTTTTCTCACTCCTACTAGTGAATGTAACGTAACACACACCCATAGAATGCGCACCACCCCTCGATGTTTTTCAGAAACCTATCCTACATTGCCACTGCATGTTCCCTGACCTCCCCATGCTGACCACCCCGCGGTGGTTTTCTCCATCCTACATTGCCACTCAGTGCCTATCCTAATTCAGACCATCCGATTCACACCACCCCGTGATGTTTTTCTAACTCCTACTAGTGAATGTAATGTAACACACACCCATACAATGCGCACCACCCCATGATGTTTTTCTCACTCCTACTAGTGAATGTAATGTAACACACACCCATACAATGCGCACCAACCCGCGATGTTTTTTAGAAACCTATCCTACATTGCCACTGCATGTTCCCTGACCTCCCCATGCTGAACACCCCGCTGTGCTTTTCTCCATCCTACATTGCCACTCACTGCCTATCCTAATTCAGACTCTCCGATTCACACCACCCCGTGATGTTTTTCTCACTCCTACTAGTGAATGTAATGTAACACACACCCATACAATGCGCACCACCCCGTGATGTTTTTCTCACTCCTACTAGTGAATGTAATGTAACACACACCCATACAATGCGCACCACCCCACGATATTTTTCACAAACCTATCCTACATTGCCACTGCATGTTCCCTGTCCTCCCGAAGCTGACCACCCCGCGGTGCTTTTCTCCATCCTAGATTGCCACTCACTCCCTCTCCTAATTCAGACCATCCGATTCACACCACACCGTAATGTTTTTCTCACTCCTACTAGTGAATGTAATGTAACACACACCCATACAATGCGCACCACCCCGTGATGTTTTTCTCACTCCTACTAGTGAATGTAAAGTAACACACCCCCATACAATGCGCACCACCTCGCGATGTTTTTCAGAAACCTATCCTACATTGCCACTGCATGTTCCCTGAACTCCCCATGCTGACCACCCCACGGTGCTTTTCTCCATTCTACATTGCCACTCAATGCCTATCCTAATTCAGACCCTCCGATTCACACCACACCCTGATGTTTTCCTCCCTCCTACTAGTGAATGTATTGTAACACACACCCATACAATGCGCACCACCCCGCGATGTTTTTCAGAAACCTATCCTACATTGCCACTGCATGTTCCCTGACCTCCCCATGCTGACCACCCCGCGGTGCTTTTCTCCATCCTATATTGCCACTCACTGCCTATCCTAATTCAGACCCTCCGATTCACACCACCCCGCGATGTTTTTCTCACTCCTTCTAGTTAATGTAATGTAACACACACCCATAAAATGTGCACCACCCCGCGTTGTTTTTCAGAAACCTATCCTACATTGCCACTGCATGTTCCCTGACCTCCCCATGCTGACCACCCGCGGTGCTTTTCTCCATCCTACATTGTCACTCATTGCCTATCCTAAGTCAGACACTCCGATTCACACCACCCCGTGGTGTTTTTCTCACTCCTACTAGTGAATGTAATGTAACACACACCAATAAAATGCGCACAACCCTGCAATGTTTTTCAGAAACCTATCCTACATTGCCACTGCATGTTCCCTGACCTCCCCATGCTGACCACCCCGCGGTGCTTTTCTCCATCCCAAATTTCCACTCACTGCCTATCCTAATTCAGACCCTCCGATTCACACCACCCCGTGATGTTTTTCTCACTCCTACTAATGAATGAAATGTAACACACACCCATAAAATGCGCACCACCCCGTGACGTTTTTCTCACTTCTACTAGTGAATGTAATGTAACACACACCCATACAATGCGCACCACCTCGTGATGTTTTTCTCACTCCTACTAGTGAATGTAATGTAACACACACCCATACAATGCGCACCACCCCGTAATGTTTTTCTCACTCCTACTAGTGAATGTAATGTAACACACACCCATACAATGCGCACCACCCCGCGATGTTTTTCAGAAACCTATCCTACATTGCCAATGCATGTTCCCTGAACTCCCCATGCTGACCACACCGCGGTGCTTTTCTCCATCCTACATTGCCACTCACTGCCTATCCTAATTCAGACCCTCCGATTCACACCACCCCGTGATGTTTTTCTCACTCCTACTAGTGAATGTAATGTAACACACACCCATACAATGCGCACCAACCCGTGATGTTTTTCTCACTCCTACTAGTGAATGTAATGTAACACACACCGATACAATGCGCACCACCCCACGATATTTTTCACAAACCTATCCTACATTGCCACTGCATGTTCCCTGACCTCCCGAAGCTGACCACCCCGCGGTGCTTTTCTCCATCCTAGATTGCCACTCACTGCCTCTCCTAATTCAGACCCTCCGATTCACACCACACCGTAATGTTTTTCTCACTCCTACTAGTGAATGTAATGTAACACACACCCATACAATGCGCACCACCCCGTGATGTTTTTCTCACTCCTACTAGTGAATGTAAAGTAACACACCCCCATACAATGCGCACCACCCCGCGATGTTTTTCAGAAACCTATCCTACTTTGCCACTGCATGTTCCCTGAACTCCCCATGCTGACCACCCCGCGGTGCTTTTCTCCATTCTACATTGCCACTCACTGCCTATCCTAATTCAGACCCTCCGATTCACACCACACCGTGATGTTTTTCTCCCTCCTACTAGTGAATGTATTGTAACACACACCCATAAAATGCGCACCACCCCGCGATGTTTTTCAGAAACCAATCCTACATTGCCACTGCATGTTCCCTGACCTCCCCATGCGGACCACCCCGCAGTGCTTTTCTCCATCCTATATTGCCACTCACTGCCTATCCTAATTCAGACCCTCCGATTCACACCACCCCGCGATGTTTTTCTCACTCCTACTAGTTAATGTAATGTAACACACACCCATACAATGCGCACCACCCCGCGATGTTTTTTCAGAAACCTCTCCTACATTGCCACTGCATGTTCCCTGACCTCCCCATGCTGACCACCCGCGGTGCTTTTCTCCATCCTACATTGTCACTCATTGCCTATCCTAATTCAGACACTCCGATTCACACCACCCCGTGGTGTTTTTCTCACTCCTACTAGTGAATGTAATGTAACACACACCAATAAAATGCGCACCACCCTGCAATGTTTTTCAGAAACCTATCCTACATTGCCACTGCATGTTCCCTGACCTCCCCATGCTGACCACCCCGCGGTGCTTTTCTGCATCCCAAATTTCCACTCACTGCCAATCCTAATTCAGACCCTCCGATTCACACCACCCCGTGATGTTTTTCTCACTCCTACTAGTGAATGAAATGTAACACACACCCATAAAATGCGCACCACCCCGTGATGTTTTTCTCACTCCTACTAGTGAATGTAATGTAACACACACCCATACAATGCGCACCACTTCGTGATGTTTTTCAGAAAACTATCCTACATTGCCACTGCATGTTCCCTGACCTCCCCATGCTGAAAAGCCCGCGGTGCTTTTCTCCATCCTACATTGCCACTCACTGCCTATCCTAATTCAGACCCTCCGATTCACACCACACCGTAATGTTTTTCTCACTCCTACTAGTGAATGTAATGTAACACACACCCATACAATGCGCACCACCCCGTGATGTTTTTCTCACTCCTACTAGTGAATGTAAAGTAACACACCCCCATACAATGCGCTCCACCCCGCGATGTTTTTCAGAAACCTATCCTTCATTGCCACTGCATGTTCCCTGAACTCCCAATGCTGACCACCCCGCGGTGCTTTTCTCCATACTACATTGCCACTCACTGCCTATCCTAATTCAGACCCTCCGATTCACAGCACCCCGTGATGTTTTTCTCCCTCCTACTAGTGAATGTATTGTAACACACACCCATACAATGCGCACCACCCCGCGATGTTTTTCAGAAACCTATCCTACATTGCCATTGCATGTTCCCTGACCTCCCCATGCTGACCACCCCGCGGTGCTTTTCTTCATCCTATATTGCCATTCACTGCCTATCCTAATTCAGACCCTCCGATTCACACCACCCCGCGATGTTTTTATCACTCCTACTAGTTAATGTAATGTAACACACACCCATACAATGTGCACCACCCCGCGATGTTTTTCAGAAACCTATCCTACATTGCCACTGCATGTTCCCTGACCTCCCCATGCTGACCACCCCACGGTGATTTTCTCGATCCTACATTGCCACTCACTGCCTATCCTAATTCAGACCCTCCGATTCACACCACCCCGTGATGTTTTTCTCACTCCTACTAGTGAATGTAATGTAACACACACCCATTCAATGCGCACCACCCCATGATGTTTTTCTCACTCCTACTAGTGAATGTAATGAAACACACACCCATAGAATGCGCAACACACCGCGATGTTTTTCAGAAACCTATCCTACATTGCCACTGCATGTTCCCTGACCACCTCCATGCTGACCACCCCGCGGTGCTTTTCTCCATCCTACATTGCCACTCACTGCCTATCCTAATTCAGACCCTCCGATTCACACCACCCTGTGATGTTTTTCTCACTCCTACTAGTGAATGTAATGTAACACACACCCATACAATGCGCAGCACCCCGTGATGTTTTTCTCACTACTACAAGTGAATGTAATGTTACACACACCCATACAATGCACACCACCCCACGATTTTTTTCAGAAACCTATCCTACATTGCCACTGCATGTTCCCTGACCTCCCCATGCTGACAAACCCACGGTGTTTTTCTCCGTCCTACATTGCCACTCACTGCCTATCCTAATTCAGACCCTACGATTCACACCACCCCGTGATGTTTTTCCCAATCCCACTAGTGAATGTAATGTAACACAAATCCATACAATGAGCACCACCCTGTGATGTTTTTCAGAAACCTATCCTACATTGCCACTGCATGTTCCCTGACCTCCCCATGCTGACCACCCCGCGTTGCTTTTCTCCATCCTATATTGCCACTCACTGCCTATCCTAATGCAGACCCTACGATTCACACCACACCGTAATGTTTTTCTCACTCCTACTAGTGAATGTAATGTAACAAACACCCATACAATGTGCACCACCCCGTGATGTTTTTCTCACTCCTACTAGTGAATATAAAGTAACACACCCCCATACAATGCGCACCACCCCGCGATGTTTTTCAGAAACCTATCCTACATTGCCACTGCATGTTCCCTGAACTCCCCATGCTGACCACCCCGCGGTGCTTTTCTCCATTCTACATTGCCACTCACTGCCTATCCTAATTCAGACCCTCCGATTCACACCACCCCGTGATGTTTTTCTCCCTCCTACTAGTGAATGTATTGTAACACACACCCATACAATGCGCACCACCCCGCGATGTTTTTCAGAAACCTATCCTACATTGCCACTGCATGTTCCCTGACCTCCCCATGCTGACCACCCCGCGGTGCTTTTCTCCATCCTATATTGCCACTCACTGCCTATCCTAATTCAGACCCTCCGATTCACACCACCCCGCGATGTTTTTATTTTTTTTTTTTTTTTTTTTTTTTTTTTTTGTCTTTTTCATTTCATTTTTATCGGTACCGGGGATCGAACTCACGACCGCCTGCTTGCAAGGCAGGTGCTTATGCCGCTGAGCTAAATCTCCAGCCCCCCCGCGATGTTTTTATCACTCCTACTAGTTAACGTAATGTAACACAAACCCATACAATGTGCACCACCCCGCGATGTTTTTCAGAAACCTATCCTACATTGCCACTGCATGTTCACTGACCTCCCCATGCTGACCACCCGCGGTGCTTTTCTCCATCCTACATTGTGACTCATTGCCTATCCTAATTCCGACACTCCGATTAACACCACCCCGTGATGTTTTTCTCACTCCTACTAGTGAATGAAATGTAAAACACACCCATACAATGCGCACCACCCCGTGATATTTTTCTCACTCCTACTAGTGAATGTAATGTAACACACACCCATACAATGCGAAACCACCTCGTGATGTTTTTCTCACTCCTACTAGTGAATGTAATGTAACACACACCCATACAATGCGCACCACCCCGCGATGTTTTTCACAAACCTATCCTACATTGCCACTGCATGTTCCCTGACCTCCCCATGCTGACCCCCGCACGGTGCTTTTCTCCATCCTACATTGCCACTCACTGCCTATCCTAATTCAGACTCTCCGATTCACACCACCTTGTGATGTTTTTCTCACTCCTACTAGTGAATGTAATGTAACACACACCCATACAATGCGCACCACCCCGTGATGTTTTTCTCACTCCTACTAGTGAATGTAATGTAACACACACTCATACAATGCGCACCACCCCGCGATGTTTTTCAGAAACCTATCCTACATTGCCACTGCATGTTCCCTGACCTCCCCATGCTGACCACCCCGCGGTACTTTTCTCCATCCCAAATTTCCACTCACTGCCTATCCTAATTCAGACCGTCCGATTCACACCACCCCGTGATGTTTTTCTCACTCCGACTAGTGAATGAAATGTAACACACACCCATACAATGCGCACCACCCCGTGATGTTTTTCTCACTACTACTAGTGAATGTAATTTAACACACACCCATACAATGCGCACCACCTCGTGATGTTTTTCTCACTCCTACTAGTGAATGTAATGTAACACACACCCATACAATGCTCACCACCTCGCGATGTTTTTCAGAAACCTATCCTACATTGCCACTGCATGTTCCCTGACCTCCGCATGCTGACCACCCCGCGGTGCTTTTCTCCATCCTACATTGCCACTCACTGCCTATCCTAATTCAGACCCTCCGATTCACACCACCCCGTGATGTTTTTCTCACTCCTACTAGTGAATGTAATGTAACACACACCCATACAATGCGCACCAACCCGTGATGTTTTTCTCACTCCTACTAGTGAATGTAATGTAACACACACCGATACAATGCGCACCACCCCACGATATTTTTCACAAACCTATCCTACATTGCCACTGCATGTTCCCTGACCTCCCGAAGCTGACCACCCCGCGGTGCTTTTCTCCATCCTAGATTGCCACTCACTGCCTCTCCTAATTCAGACCCTCCGATTCACACCACACCGTAATGTTTTTCTCACTCCTACTAGTGAATGTAATGTAACACGCACCCATACAATGCGCACCACCCCGTGATGTTTTTCTCACTCCTACTAGTGAATGTAAAGTAACACACCCCCATACAATGCGCACCACCCCGCGATGTTTTTCAGAAACCTATCCTACTTTGCCACTGCATGTTCCCTGAACTCCCCATGCTGACCACCCCGCGGTGCTTTTCTCCATTCTACATTGCCACTCACTGCCTATCCTAATTCAGACCCTCCGATTCACACCACACCGTGATGTTTTTCTCCCTCCTACTAGTGAATGTATTGTAACACACACCCATAAAATGCGCACCACCCCGCGATGTTTTTCAGAAACCAATCCTACATTGCCACTGCATGTTCCCTGACCTCCCCATGCGGACCACCCCGCAGTGCTTTTCTCCATCCTATATTGCCACTCACTGCCTATCCTAATTCAGACCCTCCGATTCACACCACCCCGCGATGTTTTTCTCACTCCTACTAGTTAATGTAATGTAACACACACCCATACAATGCGCACCACCCCGCGATGTTTTTCAGAAACCTCTCCTACATTGCCACTGCATGTTCCCTGACCTCACCATGCTGACCACCCGCGGTGCTTTTCTCCATCCTACATTGTCACTCATTGCCTATCCTAATTCAGACACTCCGATTCACACCACCCCGTGGTGTTTTTCTCACTCCTACTAGTGAATGTAATGTAACACACACCAATAAAATGCGCACCACCCTGCAATGTTTTTCAGAAACCTATCCTACATTGCCACTGCATGTTCCCTGACCTCCCCATGCTGACCACCCCGCGGTGCTTTTCTACATCCCAAATTTCCACTCACTGCCAATCCTAATTCAGACCCTCCGATTCACACAACCCCGTGATGTTTTTCTCACTCCTACTAGTGAATGAAATGTAACACACACCCATAAAATGCGCACCACCCCGTGATGTTTTTCTCACTCCTACTAGTGAATGTAATGTAACACACACCCATACAATGCGCACCACTTCGTGATGTTTTTCTCACTCCTACTAGTGAATGTAATGTAACACACACCCATACAATGTGCACCACTTCGTGATGTTTTTCTCACTCCTACTAGTGAATGTAATGTAACACACACCCATACAATGCGCACCACCCCGCGATTTTTTTCAGAAACCTATCCTACATTGCCACTGCATGTTCCCTGACCTCCCCATGCTGACCACCCCGCGGTGCTTTTCTCCATCCTACATTGCCACTCACTGCCTATCCTAATTCAGACCCTCCGATTCACACCACCCCGTGATGTTTTTCTCACTCCTACTAGTGAATGTAATGTAACACACACCCATACAATGCGCACCACCCCTTGATGTTTTTCTCACTCCTACTAGTGAATGTAATGTAACACACACCCATACAATGCGCACCACACCGCGATGTTTTTCAGAAACCTATCCTACATTGCCACTGCATGCTCCCTGACCACCTCCATGCTGACCACCCCGCGGTGCTTTTCTCCATCCTACATTGCCACTCACTGCCTATCCTAATTCAGACCCTCCGATTCACACCACCCAGTGATGTTTTTCTCACTCATACTAGTGAATGTAATGTAACACACACCCATACAATGCGCACCACCCCGTGATGTTTTTCTCAATCCTACTAGTGAATGTAATGTAACACACACCCATACAATGGGCACCACCCCGCGATGTTTTTCACAAACCTATCCTACATTGCCACTGACTGTTCCCTGACATCCCGAAGCTGACCACCCCGCGGTGCTTTTCTCCATCCTAGATTGCCCCTCACTGCCTCTCCTAATTCAGACCCTGTGATTCACACCACACCGTAATATTTATCTCACTCTTACTAGTTAATGTAATGTAACACACACCCATACAATGCGCACCACCCCGTGATGTTTTTCTCACTCCTATTAGTGAATGTAATGTAACACACACCCATACAATGGGCACCACCCCGCGATGTTTTTCAGAAACCTATCCTACATTGCCACTGAATGTTCCCTGAAGTCCCCATGCTGACGACCCCGCGGTGCTTTTCTCCATTCTACATTGCCACTCACTGCCTATCCTAATTCAGACCCTCCGATTCACACCACCCCGTGATGTTTTTCTCACTCCTACTAGTGAATGTAATGTAACACACACCCATACAATGCGCAGCACCCCGTGATGTTTTTCTCACTACTACAAGTGAATGTAATGTTACACACACCCATACAATGCGCACCACCCCGCGATTTTTTTCAGAAACCTATCCTACATTGCCACTGCATGTTCCCTGACCTCCCCATGCTGACCACCCCACGGTACTTTTCTCCATCCTACATTGCCACTCACTGCCTATCCTAATTCAGACCCTACGATTCACACCACCCCGTGATGTTTTTCTCAATCCTACTTGTGAATGTAATATAACACACATCCATACAATGCGCACCACCCTGTGATGTTTTTCAGAAACCTATCCTATATTGCCACTGCATGTTCCCTGACCTCCCCATGCTGACCACCCCGCGTTGCTTTTCTCCATCCTACATTGCCACTCACTGCCTATCCTAATTCAGACCCTCCGATTCACACAACCCCGTGATGTTTTCTCACTCCTACTAGTGAATGTAACGTAACGCACACCCATAGAATGCGCACCACCCCGCGATGTTTTTCAGAAACCTATCCTACATTGCCACTGCATGTTCCATGACCTCCCCATGCTGTCCACCCCGCGGTTCTTTTCTCCAACCTACATTGCCACTCACTGCCTATCCTAATTCAGACCCTCCGATTCACACCACCCCGTGATGTTTTTCTCACTCCTACTAGTGAATGTAATGTAACACACACCCATACAATGTGCACCACCCCGTGATGTTTTTCAGAAAACTATCCTACATTGCCACTGCATGTTCCCTGACCTCCCCATGCTGACAAACCCACGGTGCTTTTCTCCGTCCTACATTGCCACTCACTGCCTATCCTAATTCAGACCCTACGATTCACACCACCCCGTGATGTTTTTCCCAATCCCACTAGTGAATGTAATGTAACACAAATCCATACAATGAGCACCACCCTGTGATGTTTTTCAGAAACCTATCCTACATTGCCACTGCATGTTCCCTGACCTCCCCATGCTGACCACCCCGCGTTGCTTTTCTCCATGCTACATTGCCACTCACTGCCTATCCTAATTCAGACCCTCCGATTCACACGACCCCGTGATGTTTTCTCACTCCTACTAGTGAATGTAACGTAACGCACACCCATATAATGCGCACCACCCCGCGATGTTTTTCAGAAACCTATCCTACATTGCCACTGCATGTTCCATGACCTCCCCATGCTGACCACCCCGCGGTTCTTTTCTCCAACCTACATTGCCATTCACTGCCTATCCTAATAAAGACCCTCCGATTCACACCACCCCGTGATGTTTTTCTCACTCCTACTAGTGAATGTAATGTAACACACACCCATACAGTGTGCACCAACCCGTGATGTTTTTCAGAAAACTATCCTACATTGCCACTGCATGTTCCCTGACCTCCCCATGCTGACCACCCCGCGGTGCTTTTCTCCATCCTACATTGCCACTCACTGCCTATCCTAATTCAGACCCTCCGATTCACACCACACCGTAATGTTTTTCTCACTCCTACTAGTGAATGTAATGTAACAAACACCCATACAATGTGCACCACCCCGTGATGTTTTTCTCACTCCTACTAGTGAATATAAAGTAACACACCCCCATACAATGCGCACCACCCCGCGATGTTTTTCAGAAACCTATCCTACATTGCCACTGCATGTTCCCTGAACTCCCCATGCTGACCACCCCGCGGTGCTTTTCTCCATTCTACATTGCCACTCACTGCCTATCCTAATTCACACCCTCCGATTCACACCACCCCGTGATGTTTTTCTCCCTCCTACTAGTGAATGTATTGTAACACACACCCATACAATGCGCACCACCCCGCGATGTTTTTCAGAAACCTATCCTACATTGCCACTGCATGTTCCCTGACCTCCCCATGCTGACCACCCCGCGGTGCTTTTCTCCATCCTATATTGCCACTCACTGCCTATCCTAATTCAGACCCTCCGATTCACACCACCCCGCGATGTTTTTATCACTCCTACTAGTTAACGTAATGTAACACAAACCCATACAATGTGCACCACCCCGCGATGTTTTTCAGAAACCTATCCTACATTGCCACTGCATGTTCACTGACCTCCCCATGCTGACCACCCGCGGTGCTTTTCTCCATCCTACATTGTGACTCATTGCCTATCCTAATTCCGACACTCCGATTAACACCACCCCGTGATGTTTTTCTCACTCCTACTAGTGAATGAAATGTAAAACACACCCATACAATGCGCACCACCCCGTGATATTTTTCTCACTCCTACTAGTGAATGTAATGTAACACACACCCATACAATGCGAAACCACCTCGTGATGTTTTTCTCACTCCTACTAGTGAATGTAATGTAACACACACCCATACAATGCGCACCACCCCGCGATGTTTTTCACAAACCTATCCTACATTGCCACTGCATGTTCCCTGACCTCCCCATGCTGACCCCCGCACGGTGCTTTTCTCCATCCTACATTGCCACTCACTGCCTAACCTAATTCAGACCCTCCGATTCACACCACCTTGTGATGTTTTTCTCACTCCTACTAGTGAATGTAATGTAACACACACCCATACAATGCGCACCACCCCGTGATGTTTTTCTCACTCCTACTAGTGAATGTAATGTAACACACACTCATACAATGTGCACCACCCCGCGATGTTTTTCAGAAACCCATCCTACATTGCCACTGCATGTTCCCTAACCTCCCCATGCTGACCACCCCGCGGTACTTTTCTCCATCCCAAATTTCCACTCACTGCCTATCCTAATTCAGACCGTCCGATTCACACCACCCCGTGATGTTTTTCTCACTCCTACTAGTGAATGAAATGTAACACACACCCATACAATGCGCACCACCCCGTGATGTTTTTCTCACTCCTACTAGTGAATGTAATTTAACACACACCCATACAATGCGCACCACCTCGTGATGTTTTTCTCACTCCTACTAGTGAATGTAATGTAACACACACCCATACAATGCTCACCACCCCGCGATGTTTTTCAGAAACCTATCCTACATTGCCACTGCATGTTCCCTGACCTCCGCATGCTGACCACCCCGCGGTGCTTTTCTCCATCCTACATTGCCACTCACTGCCTATCCTAATTCAGACCCTCCGATTCACACCACCCCGTGATGTTTTTCTCACTCCTACTAGTGAATGTAATGTAACACACACCCATACAATGCGCACCAACCCGTGATGTTTTTCTCACTCCTACTAGTGAATGTAATGTAACACACACCGATACAATGCGCACCACCCCACGATATTTTTCACAAACCTATCCTACATTGCCACTGCATGTTCCCTGACCTCCCGAAGCTGACCACCCCGCGGTGCTTTTCTCCATCCTAGATTGCCACTCACTGCCTCTCCTAATTCAGACCCTCCGATTCACACCACACCGTAATGTTTTTCTCACTCCTACTAGTGAATGTAATGTAACACACACCCATACAATGCGCACCACCCCGTGATGTTTTTCTCACTCCTACTAGTGAATGTAAAGTAACACACCCCCATACAATGCGCACCACCCCGCGATGTTTTTCAGAAACCTATCCTACTTTGCCACTGCATGTTCCCTGAACTCCCCATGCTGACCACCCCGCGGTGCTTTTCTCCATTCTACATTGCCACTCACTGCCTATCCTAATTCAGACCCTCCGATTCACACCACACCGTGATGTTTTTCTCCCTCCTACTAGTGAATGTATTGTAACACACACCCATAAAATGCGCACCACCCCGCGATGTTTTTCAGAAACCAATCCTACATTGCCACTGCATGTTCCCTGACCTCCCCATGCGGACCACCCCGCAGTGCTTTTCTCCATCCTATATTGCCACTCACTGCCTATCCTAATTCAGACCCTCCGATTCACACCACCCCGCGATGTTTTTCTCACTCCTACTAGTTAATGTAATGTAACACACACCCATACAATGCGCACCACCCCGCGATGTTTTTCAGAAACCTCTCCTACATTGCCACTGCATGTTCCCTGACCTCCCCATGCTGACCACCCGCGGTGCTTTTCTCCATCCTACATTGTCACTCATTGCCTATCCTAATTCAGACACTCCGATTCACACCACCCCGTGGTGTTTTTCTCACTCCTACTAGTGAATGTAATGTAACACACACCAATAAAATGCGCACCACCCTGCAATGTTTTTCAGAAACCTATCCTACATTGCCACTGCATGTTCCCTGACCTCCCCATGCTGACCACCCCGCGGTGCTTTTCTACATCCCAAATTTCCACTCACTGCCAATCCTAATTCAGACCCTCCGATTCACACCACCCCGTGATGTTTTTCTCACTCCTACTAGTGAATGAAATGTAACACACACCCATAAAATGCACACCACCCCGTGATGTTTTTCTCACTCCTACTAGTGAATGTAATGTAACACACACCCATACAATGCGCACCACTTCGTGATGTTTTTCTCACTCCTACTAGTGAATGTAATGTAACACACACCCATACAATGCGCACCACTTCGTGATGTTTTTCTCACTCCTACTAGTGAATGTAATGTAACACACACCCATACAATGCGCACCACCCCGCGATTTTTTTCAGAAACCTATCCTACATTGCCACTGCATGTTCCCTGACCTCCCCATGCTGACCACCCCGCGGTGCTTTTCTCCATCCTACATTGCCACTCACTGCCTATCCTAATTCAGACCCTCCGATTCACACCACCCCGTGATGTTTTTCTCACTCCTACTAGTGAATGTAATGTAACACACACCCATACAATGCGCACCACCCCGTGATGTTTTTCTCACTCCTACTAGTGAATGTAATGTAACACACACCCATACAATGCGCACCACACCGCGATGTTTTTCAGAAACCTATCCTACATTGCCACTGCATGCTCCCTGACCACCTCCATGCTGACCACCCCGCGGTGCTTTTCTCCATCCTACATTGCCACTCACTGCCTATCCTAATTCAGACCCTCCGATTCACACCACCCAGTGATGTTTTTCTCACTCATACTAGTGAATGTAATGTAACACACACCCATACAATGCGCACCACCCCGTGATGTTTTTCTCAATCCTACTAGTGAATGTAATGTAACACACACCCATACAATGGGCACCACCCCGCGATGTTTTTCACAAACCTATCCTACATTGCCACTTACTGTTCCCTGACCTCCCGAAGCTGACCACCCCGCGGTGCTTTTCTCCATCCTAGATTGCCCCTCACTGCCTCTCCTAATTCAGACCCTGCGATTCACACCACACCGTAATATTTTTCTCACTCTTACTAGTTAATGTAATGTAACACACACCCATACAATGCGCACCACCCCGTGATGTTTTTCTCACTCCTATTAGTGAATGTAATGTAACACACACCCATACAATGGGCACCACCCCGCGATGTTTTTCAGAAACCTATCCTACATTGCCACTGAATGTTCCCTGAAGTCCCCATGCTGACGACCCCGCGGTGCTTTTCTCCATTCTACATTGCCACTCACTGCCTATCCTAATTCAGACCCTCCGATTCACACCACCCCGTGATGTTTTTCTCACTCCTACTAGTGAATGTAATGTAACACACACCCATACAATGCGCAGCACCCCGTGATGTTTTTCTCACTACTACAAGTGAATGTAATGTTACACACACCCATACAATGCGCACCACCCCGCGATTTTTTTCAGAAACCTATCCTACATTGCCACTGCATGTTCCCTGACCTCCCCATGCTGACCACCCCACGGTACTTTTCTCCATCCTACATTGCCACTCACTGCCTATCCTAATTCAGACCCTACGATTCACACCACCCCGTGATGTTTTTCTCAATCCTACTTGTGAATGTAATGTAACACACATCCATACAATGCGCACCACCCTGTGATGTTTTTCAGAAACCTATCCTATATTGCCACTGCATGTTCCCTGACCTCCCCATGCTGACCACCCCGCGTTGCTTTTCTCCATCCTACATTGCCACTCACTGCCTATCCTAATTCAGACCCTCCGATTCACACAACCCCGTGATGTTTTCTCACTCCTACTAGTGAATGTAACGTAACGCACACCCATAGAATGCGCACCACCCCGCGATGTTTTTCAGAAACCTATCCTACATTGCCACTGCATGTTCCATGACCTCCCCATGCTGTCCACCCCGCGGTTCTTTTCTCCAACCTACATTGCCACTCACTGCCTATCCTAATTCAGACCCTCCGATTCACACCACCCCGTGATGTTTTTCTCACTCCTACTAGTGAATGTAATGTAACACACACCCATACAATGTGCACCACCCCGTGATGTTTTTCAGAAAACTATCCTACATTGCCACTGCATGTTCCCTGACCTCCCCATGCTGAAAAGCCCGCGGTGCTTTTCTCCATCCTCCATTGCCACTCACTGCCTATCCTAATTCAGACCCTCCGATTCACACCACACCGTAATGTTTTTCTCACTCCTACTAGTGAATGTAATGTAACACACACCCATACAATGCGCACAACCCCGTGATGTTTTTCTCACTCCTACTAGTGAATGTAAAGTAACACACCCCCATACAATGCGCTCCACCCCACGATGTTTTTCAGAAACCTATCCTTCATTGCCACTGCATGTTCCCTGAACTCCCAATGCTGACCACCCCGCGGTGCTTTTCTCCATACTACATTGCCACTCACTGCCTATCCTAATTCAGACCCTCCGATTCACAGCACCCCGTGATGTTTTTCTCCCTCCTACTAGTGAATGTATTGTAACACACACCCATACAATGCGCACCACCCCGCGATGTTTTTCAGAAACCTATCCTACATTGCCATTGCATGTTCCCTGACCTCCCCATGCTGACCACCCCGCGGTGCTTTTCTTCATCCTATATTGCCATTCACTGCCTATCCTAATTCAGACCCTCCGATTCACACCACCCCGCGATGTTTTTATCAATCCTACTAGTTAATGTAATGTAACACACACCCATACAATGTGCACCACCCCGCGATGTTTTTCAGAAACCTATCCTACATTGCCACTGCATGTTCCCTGACCTCCCCATGCTGACCACCCCACGGTGATTTTCTCGATCCTACATTGCCACTCACTGCCTTTCCTAATTCAGACCCTCCGATTCACACCACCCCGTGATGTTTTTCTCACTCCTACTAGTGAATGTAATGTAACACACACCCATTCAATGCGCACCACCCCATGATGTTTTTCTCACTCCTACTAGTGAATGTAATGAAACACACACCCATACAATGCGCAACACACCGCGATGTTTTTCAGAAACCTATCCTACATTGCCACTGCATGTTCCCTGACCACCTCCATGCTGACCACCCCGCGGTGCTTTTCTCCATCCTACATTGCCACTCACTGCCTATCCTAATTCAGACCCTCCGATTCACACCACCCTGTGATGTTTTTCTCACTCCTACTAGTGAATGTAATGTAACACACACCCATACAATGCGCAGCACCCCGTGATGTTTTTCTCACTACTACAAGTGAATGTAATGTTACACACACCCATACAATGCACACCACCCCACGATTTTTTTCAGAAACCTATCCTACATTGCCACTGCATGTTCCCTGACCTCCCCATGCTGACAAACCCACGGTGCTTTTCTCCGTCCTACATTGCCACTCACTGCCTATCCTAATTCAGACCCTACGATTCACACCACCCCGTGATGTTTTTCCCAATCCCACTAGTGAATGTAATGTAACACAAATCCATACAATGAGCACCACCCTGTCATGTTTTTCAGAAACCTATCCTACATTGCCACTGCATGTTCCCTGACCTCCCCATGCTGACCACCCTGCGTTGCTTTTCTCCATGCTACATTGCCACTCACTGCCTATCCTAATTCAGACCCTCCGATTCACACGACCCCGTGATGTTTTCTCACTCCTACTAGTGAATGTAACGTAACGCACACCCATAGAATGCGCACCACCCCGCGATGTTTTTCAGAAACCTATCCTACATTGCCACTGCATGTTCCATGACCTCCCCATGCTGACCACCCCGCGGTTCTTTTCTCCAACCTACATTGCCACTCACTGCCTATCCTAATTCAGACCCTCCGATTCACACCACCCCGTGATGTTTTTCTCACTCCTACTAGTGAATGTAATGTAACACACACCCATACAGTGTGCATCACCCCGTGATGTTTTTCAGAAAACTATCCTACATTGCCACTGCATGTTCCCTGACCTCCCCATACTGACCACCCCGCGGTGCTTTTCTCCATCCTACATTGCCACTCACTGCCTATCCTAATTCAGACCCTCCGATTCACACCACACCGTAATGTTTTTCTCACTCCTACTAGTGAATGTAATGTAACACACACCCATACAATGTGCACCACCCCGTGAGGTTTTTCTCACTCCTACTAGTGAATATAAAGTAACACACCCCCATACAATGTGCACCACCCCGCGATGTTTTTCAGAAACCTATCCTACATTGCCACTGCATGTTCCCTGAACTCCCCATGCTGACCACCCCGCGGTGCTTTTCTCCATTCTACATTGCCACTCACTGCCTATCCTAATTCAGACCCTCCGATTCACACCACCCCGTGATGTTTTTCTCCCTCCTACTAGTGAATGTATTGTAACACACACCCATACAATGCGCACCACCCCGCGATGTTTTTCAGAAACCTATCCTACATTGCCACTGCATGTTCCCTGACCTCCCCATGCTGACCACCCCGCGGTGCTTTTCTCCATCCTATATTGCCACTCACTGCCTATCCTAATTCAGACCCTCCGATTCACACCACCCCGCGATGTTTTTATCACTCCTACTAGTTAACGTAATGTAACACAAACCCATACAATGTGCACCACCCCGCGATGTTTTTCAGAAACCTATCCTACATTGCCATTGCATGTTCACTGACCTCCCCATGCTGACCACCCGCGGTGCTTTTCTCCATCCTACATTGTGACTCATTGCCTATCCTAATTCCGACACTCCGATTAACACCACCCCGTGATGTTTTTCTCACTCCTACTAGTGAATGAAATGTAAAACACACCCATACAATGCGCACCACCCCGTGATATTTTTCTCACTCCTACTAGTGAATGTAATGTAACACACACCCATACAATGCGAAACCACCTCGTGATGTTTTTCTCACTCCTACTAGTGAATGTAATGTAACACACACCCCTACAATGCGCACCACCCCGCGATGTTTTTCACAAACCTATCCTACATTGCCACTGCATGTTCCCTGACCTCCCCATGCTGACCCCCGCACGGTGCTTTTCTCCATCCTACATTGCCACTCACTGCCTATCCTAATTCAGACCCTCCGATTCACACCACCTTGTGATGTTTTTCTCACTCCTACTAGTGAATGTAATGTAACACACACCCATACAATGCGCACCACCCCGTGATGTTTTTCTCACTCCTACTAGTGAATGTAATGTAACACACACTCATACAATGCGCACCACACCGCGATGTTTTTCAGAAACCTATGCTACATTGCCACTGCATGTTCCCTGACCACCTCCATGCTGACCACCCCACGGTGCTTTTCTCCATCCTACATTGCCACTCACTGCCTATCCTAATTCAGACACTCTGATTCACACCACCCAGTGATGTTTTTCTCACTCCTACTAGTGAATGTAATGTAACACACACCCATACAATGCGCACCACCCCGTGATGTTTTTCTCAATCCTACTAGTGAATGTAATGTAACACACACCCATACAATGGGCACCACCCCGCGATGTTTTTCACAAACCTATCCTACATTGCCACTGCATGTTCCCTGACCTCCCGAAGCTGACCACCCCGCGGTGCTTTTCTCCATCCTAGATTGCCCCTCACTGCCTCTCCTAATTCAGATCCTCCGATTCACACCACACCGTAATATTTTTCTCACTCCTACTTGTTAATGTAATGTAACACACACCCATACAATGCGAACCACCCCGTAATGTTTTTCTCACTCCTACTAGTGAATGTAATGTAACACACACCCATACAATGCGCACCACCCCGCGATGTTTTTCAGAAACCTATCCTACATTGCCACTGCATGTTCCCTGAACTCCCCATGCTGACCACCCCGCGGTGCTTTTCTGCATCCTAGATTGCCCCTCACTGCCTCTCCTAATTCAGACCCTCCGATTCACACCACACCGTAATATTTTTCTCACTCCTACTTGTTAATGTAATGTAACACACACCCATACAATGCGCACCACCCCGTAATGTTTTTCTCACTCCTACTAGTGAATGTAATGTAACACACACCCATACAATGCGCACCACCCCGCGATGTTTTTCAGAAACCTATCCTACATTGCCAATGCATGTTCCCTGAACTCCCCATGCTGACCACCCCGCGGTGCTTTTCTCCATCCTACATTGCCACTCACTGCCTAACCTAATTCAGACCCTCCGATTCACACCACCCCGTGATGTTTTTCTCACTCCTACTAGTGAATGTAATGTAACACACACCCATACAATGCGCAGCACCCCGTGATGTTTTTCTCACTACTACAAGTGAAAGTAATGTTACACACACCCATACAATGCTCACCAGCCCGCGATTTTTTTCAGAAACCTATCCTACATTGCCACTGCATGTTCCCTGACCTCCCCATGCTGACCACCCCACGGTGGTTTTCTCCAACCTACATTGCCACTCACTGCCTATCCTAATTCAGACCCTCCGATTCACACGACCCCGTGATGTTTTCTCACTCCTACTAGTGAATGTAACGTAACACACACCCATGCAATGCGCACTACCCCGCGATGTTTTTCAGAAACCTATCCTTCATTGCCACTGCATGTTCCATGACCTCCCCATGCTGACCACCCCGCGGTTCTTTTCTCCAACCTACATTGCCACTCACTGCCTATCCTAAAGCAGACCCTCCGATTCACACCACCCCGTGATGTTTTTCTCACTCCTACTAGGGAATGTAATGTAACACACACCCATACAATGTGCACCACCCCGTGATGTTTTTCAGAAACCTATCCTACATTGCCACTGCATGTTCCCTGACCTCCCCATGCTGACCACCCCGCGGTGCTTTTCTCCATCCCAAATTTCCACTCACTGCCTATCCTAAATCAGACCCTCCGATTCGCACCACCCCGTGATGTTTTTCTCACTCCTACTAGTGAATGAAATGTAACACACACCCATACAATGCGCACCACCCCGTGATGTTTTTCTCACTCCTACTAGTGAATGTAATGTAACACTCACCCATACAATGCGCACCACCTCGTGGTGTTTTTCTCACTCCTACTAGTGAATGTAATGTAACACACACCCATACAATGCGCACCACCCCGCGATGTTTTTCAGATACCTATCCTACATTGCCACTGCATGTTCCCTGACCTCCCCATGCTGACCACCCCGCGGTGCTTTTCTCCATCCTACATTGCCACTCACTGCCTATCCTAATTCAGACCCTCCGATTCACACCACACCGTAATGTTTTTCTCACTCCTACTAGTGAATGTAATGTAACACACACCCATACAATGTGCACCACCCCGTGATGTTTTTCTCACTCCTACTAGTGAATGTAAAGTAACACACCCCCATACAATGCGCACCACCCCGCGATGTTTTTCAGAAACCTATCCTACATTGCCACTGCATGTTCCCTGAACTCCCCATGCTGACCACCCCGCGGTGCTTTTCTCCATTCTACATTGCCACTCACTGCCTATCCTAATTCAGATCCTCCGATTCACACCACCCCGTGATGTTTTTCTCACTCCTACTAGTGAATGTATTGTAACACACACCCATACAATGCGCACCACCCCGCGATGTTTTTCAGAAACCTATCCTACATTGCCACTGCATGTTCCCTGAACTCCCCATGCTGACCACCCCGCGGTGCTTTTCTCCATTCTACATTGCCACTCACTACCTATCCTAATTCAGACCCTCCGATTCACACCACCCCGTGATGTTTTTCTCACTCCTACTAGTGAATGTAATGTAACACACACCCATACAATGCGCAGCACCCCGTGATGTTTTTCTCACTACTACAAGTGAATGTAATGTTACACACACCCATACAATGTGCACCACCCCGCGATTTTTTTCAGAAACCTATCCTACATTGCCACTGCATGTTCCCTGAACTCCCCATGCTGACCACCCCGCGGTGCTTTTCTCCATTCTACATTGCCACTCACTACCTATCCTAATTCAGACCCTCCGATTCATACCACCCCGTCATGTTTTTCTCACTCCTACTAGTGAATGTAATGTAACACACATCCATACAATGCGCACCACCCTGCGATGTTTTTCAGAAACCTATCCTATATTGCCACTGCATGTTCCCTGACGTCCCCATGCTGACCACCCCACGGTACTTTTCTCCATCCTACATTGCCACTCACTGCCTATCCTAATTCAGACCCTCCGATTCACACGACCCCGTGATGTTTTCTCACTCCTACTAGTGAATGTAACGTAACGCACACCCATAGAATGCGCACCACCCCGCGATGTTTTTCAGAAACCTATCCTACATTGCCACTGCATGTTCCATGACCTCCCCATGCTGACCACCCCGCGGTTCTTTTCTCCAACCTACATTGCCACTCACTGCCTATCCTAATTCAGACCCTCCGATTCACACCACCCCGTGATGTTTTTCTCACTCCTACTAGTGAATGTAATGTAACACACACCCATACAATGTGCACCACCCCCTGATGTTTTTCAGAAAACTATCCTACATTGCCACTGCATGTTCCCTGACCTCCCCATGCTGAAAAGCCCGCGGTGCTTTTTTCCATCCTACATTGCCACTCACTGCCTATCCTAATTCAGACCCTCCGATTCACACCACACCGTAATGTTTTTCTCACTCCTACTAGTGAATGTAATGTAACACAAACCCATACAATGCGCACCACCCCGTGATGTTTTTCTCACTCCTACTAGTGAATGTAAAGTAACACACCCCCATACAATGCGCTCCACCCCGCGATGTTTTTCAGAAACCTATCCTTCATTGCCACTGCATGTTCCCTGAACTCCCCATGCTGACCACACCGCGGTGCTTTTCTCCATTCTACATTGCCACTCACTGCCTATCCTAATTCAGACCCTCCGATTCACAGCACCCCGTGATGTTTTTCTCCCTCCTACTAGTGAATGTATTGTAACACACACCCATACAATGCGCACCACCCCGCGATGTTTTTCAGAAACCTATCCTAAATTGCCACTGCATGTTCCCTGACCTCCCCATGCTGATCACCCCGCGGTGCTTTTCTTCATCCTATATTGCCATTCACTGCCTATCCTAATTCAGACCCTCCGATTCACACCACCCCGCGATGTTTTTATCACTCCTACTAGTGAATGTAATGTAACACACACCCATACAATGCGCACCACCCCGTGATGTTTTTCTCACTCCTACTAGTGAATGTAATGTAACACACACCCATACAATGCGCAACACACCGCGATGTTTTTCAGAAACCTATCCTACATTGCCACTGCATGTTCCCTGACCACCTCCATGCTGACCACCCCGCGGTGCTTTTCTCCATCCTACATTGCCACTCACAGCCTATCCTAATTCAGACCCTCCGATTCACACCACCCCGTGATGTTTTTCTCACTCCTACTAGTGAATGTAATGTAACACACACCCATACAATGCGCACCACCCCGTGATGTTTTTCTCACTCCTACTAGTGAATGTAATGTAACACACACCCATACAATGCGCAGCACCCCGCGATGTTTTTCAGAAACCTATCCTACATTGCCACTGCATGTTCCCTGACCTCCCCATGCTGACAAACCCACGGTGCTTTTCTCCATCCTGCATTGCCACTCACTGCCTATAATAATTCAGACCCTACGATTCACACCACCCCGTGATGTTTTTCTCAATCCTACTGGTGAATGTAATGTAACACACATCCATACAATGCGCACCACCCTGTGATGTTTTTCAGAAACCTATCCTACATTGCCACTGCATGTTCCCTGACCTCCCCATGCTGACCACCCCGCGTTGCTTTTCTCCATCCTACATTGCCACTCACTGCCTATCCTAATTCAGACCCTCCTATTCACACGACCCCGTGATGTTTTCTCACTCCTACTAGTGAATGTAACGTAACGCACACCCATAGAATGCGCACCACCCCGCGATGTTTTTCAGAAACCTATCCTACATTGCCACTGCATGTTCCATGACCTCCCCATGCTGACCACCCCGCGGTTCTTTTCTCCAACCTACATTGCCACTCACTGCCTATCCTGATTAAGACCCTCCGATTCACACCACCCCGCGATGTTTTTCTCACTCCTACTAGTGAAAGTTATGTGACACACCCATACAATGCGCACCACACCACGATGTTTTTCAGAAACCTATCCTACAAGGCACTGCATGTTTCCTAACCGCCCAATGCTGACCACCCTGTGGTGCTTTTCTCCATCCTATATGGCCACTCAATGCCTATCCTAATTCAGGCCCTCCCATTCACACGACCCCGCGATGTTTTTCTCACTATTACTAGTGAATGTAAATTTACACACCTATACAATGCGCACCACCCCGCGATGTT
The DNA here is from genome assembly GCF_034190915.1 of Cavia porcellus. Taxonomy (NCBI): domain Eukaryota; kingdom Metazoa; phylum Chordata; class Mammalia; order Rodentia; family Caviidae; genus Cavia; species Cavia porcellus. The sequence goes on from NW_026947491.1 coordinate 1,135,717, forward strand.
TTTCAGAAACCTATCCTACGTTGCCACTGCATGTTTCCTGACATCCCCATGCTGACCACCCTGTGGTGCTTTTCTCCATCCTACATTGCCACTCACTGCCTATCCTAATTCAGACCCTCCGATTGACACCACCACGCGATGTTTTTCTCACTCCTACTAGTGAATGTAATGTTACACACCCATACAATGCTCACCACACCTCGATGTTTTTCAGAAACCTCTCCTACATTGCCACTGCATGTTTCCTGACCTCCCCATGCTGACCACCCCGCGGTGCTTTTCTCCATCCTACATTGCCACTGACTGCCTATTCTAATTCAGACCCTCCAATTCACACCACCCCGCGATGTTTTTCTCACTCCTACTAATGAATGTAATGTTACACACACATACAATGCGCACCACCCCGCGATGTTTTTCTCACTCCTACGAGTGAATGTAATGTTACACACCCATACAATGCGCACCACCCCGCGATGTTTTTCAGAAACCTATCCTATATTGCCACTTCATGTTTCATAACCTCCCCATGCTGACCACCCCGCGGTGCTTTTCTCCATCCTACATTGCCACTAACTGCCTAACCTAATTCACACCCTCCGATTCACACCATGCCGTGATGTTTTTCTCACTGCTACTTGTTAATGTAATGTTACACACCCATACAATGCGCACCACCCCGCGAGGTTTTTCTTACTCCTACTAGTGAATGTAATGTTACACACCCATACAATGCGCAGCATACCGCGATGTTTTTCAGAAACCTATCATTTATTGCCACTGCATGTTTCCTGACCTCCCCATGCTGACCACCCCGCGGTGCTTTTTTCCATCCTAGATTGCCACTCACTGCCTATCCTAATTTAGACCCTCCGATTCACACCACCCTGCGATGTTTTTCTCACTCCTACTAGTGGAAGTAATGTTACACACCCATACAATGCACACCACCCCACGATGTTTTTCAGAAACCTATCTTCAAGGCACTGCATGTTTCCTGACCTCCCCTTACTGACGACCCCGTGGTGCTTTTCTCCATCCTACACGGCCACTCAATGCCTATCCTAATTCAGCCCCTCCGATTCACACAACCCCGCGATGTTTTTCTCACTCCTACTAGTGAATGTAAATTTACACACCCATACAATGCGCACCACCCCGCGATGTTTTTCAGAAACCTATCCTACATTGCCACTGCATGTTTCCTGAACTCCTCATGCTGACCACCCCGCGGTGCTTTTCTCCATCCTACATTGCCACCTACTTCTTGTCCTAATTCAGACCCTCTGATTCACACCACCCCGCGATGTTTTTCTCACTCCTACTAGTGAATGTAATGTTACACACCTATAAAATGCACACCACCCCGCGAAGTTTTTCAGAAACATATCCTACATTGCCGCTGCATGTTTATTGACCTCCTAATCCAGACCACCCCGCGGTGCTTTTCTCCATTCTACATTGCCACTCACTGCCTAACCTAATTCAGACCCTCTGATTCACACCACGCCGTGATATTTTTCTCACTCCTACTAGTGAATGTAATTTTACACACACATACAATGCGCACCACCCGCGGTGTTTTTCTCACTCCTACTAGTGAATGTAATGTTACACACCTATACAATGCACAACATCCTGCGATGTTTTTTATCCTACATTGCCACTGCATGTTTCATGACCTCCTCATGCTGACCACCCCGCGGTGCTTTTCTCCATCCTACATTGCCACTCTGTGCCTATCCTAATTCAGACCCTCCGATTCACACCAGCCCGTGATGTTTTTCTCACTCCTACTAGTGAATGTAATGTTACACACCCATACAATGCGCACCACCACGCGATGTTTTTCAGAAACCTATCCTAAATTGCCACTGCATGTTTCCTGCCCACCCCATGCTGACCACCCCGCGGTGTTTTTCTCCATCCTATATTGCCACTCACTCCCTATCCTAATTCAGACCGTGCGATTCACACTATCCCGCGATGTTTTTCTCACTCCTACTAGTGAATGTAATGTTACACACCGATACAATGTGCACCACCCCGCGATGTTTTTCAGAAACCTATCGTACATTGCCACTGCATGTTTCCTGACCTCCCCATGCTGACCACCACGAGGTGCTTTTCTCCATCCTACATTGCCACTTACTGCCTATCCTAATTCAGACCTTCCTATTCACACCACCCCGTGTGGTTTTTCTCAGTCCTACTAGTGAATGTAATGTTACACACCCATACAATGCGCACCACTCCGCGATGTTTTTCAGAAACCTATCCTACATTGCCACTGCATGTTTCGTGACCTCCCATGCGGACCACCCCGCGGTGCTTTTCTCCATCCTACTTTGCCACTCACTGCCTAACATAATTCAGACCCTCCAATTCACACCACGCCGTGATGTTTTTCTCATTCCCTATTGAATGTAATGTTACACACCCATAATATGCGCACCACCCCGCGATGTTTTTCAGAAACTTATCCTACATTGCCACTGCATGTTTCCTGACCTCCTCATGCTGACCACCCGGCGGTGCTTTTCTCCATCCTACATTGCCACTCTCTGCCTATTCTAATTCAGACCCTCAGATTCACACCACCGCGTGATGTTTTTCTCACTCCTACTAGTGAATGTAATAATACACACCCATACAATGCAAACCACCCCGCGATGTTTTTCTCACTCCTACTAGTGAATGTAATGTTACACACCCATACAATGCACAAATCCCCGCGATGTTTTTCAGAAACCTATCCTACATTGCCACTGCCTGTTTCCTGACGTCCCCATGCTGCCCACCCCACGGTGCTCTTCTTCTTCCTACATTGCCACTCACTGCCTATCCTAATTCAGTCCCTCAGATTCACACCACCCCGTGGTTTTTCTCAGTCCTACTAGGGAATGTAATGTTAAATACCCATACAATGCGCACCACCCCGCGATGTTTTTCAGAAACCTATCCTACATTGCCACTGCATGTTTCCTGACCAACCCATGCTGACCACCCCGCGGTGCTTTTCTCCATCCTACATTGCCACTCGCTGCCTAACCTAATTCAGACACTCCGATTCACACCACGCCGTGATATTTCTCTCAGTTCTACTAGTGAATGTAATGTTACACAACCATACAATGCGCACCACCCCGCGATGTTTTTCTCAGTCCTACTAGTGAAAGTAATGTTGCACACCCATACAATGTGCACCACCCTTCGATGTTTTTCAGAAACCTATCCTACATTGCCACTGCATGTTTCCTGACCTCCCCATGCTGACCACCCCGCGGTGCTTTTCTCCATCCTACATGGCCACTCAATGCCTATCCTAATTCACCCCTCCGATTCACACCACCCCGCGATGTTTTTCTCACTCCTACTAGTGAATGTAATGTTACACACACACATACAATGCGCACCACCCAGCGGTGTTTTTCTCACTCCTACGAGTGAATGTAATGTTACACACCCATAAAATGCGTACCACCCCGCGATGTTATTCATAAACATATCCTACATTGCCACTGCATGTTTCCTGACCTCCCCATGCTGACCAACCCGTGGTGCTTTTCTCCATCCTACATGGCCACTCAATGCCTATCCTAATTCAGCCCCTCCGATTCACACCACCCCGCGATGTTTTTCTAACTCCTACTAGTGAATGTAAATTTACCCACCCATACAATGCGCACCACCCCGCGATGTTTTTCAGAAACTTATCCTACATTGCCACTGCATGTTTCCCTACCTCCTCATGCTGACCACCCCGCGGTGCTTTTCTCCATCCTACATTGCCACTCACTGCCTATCCTAAATCAGACCCTCCGATTCACACCATCCCACGATGCTTTTCTCACTCCTACTAGTGAATGTAATGTTACACACCCATACAATGCGCACCACCCCGCGATGTTTTTCAGAAACCTATCGTACATTGCCACTGCATGTTTCCTGACCTCCCCATGCTGACCACCACGAGGTGCTTTTCTCCATCCTACATTGCCACTCACTGCCTATCCTAATTCAGCCCCTCCAATTCAAACCACCCCGCGATGTTTTTCTCACTCCTACTAGTGAATGTAATGTTACACACACATAAAATGCGCACCAAATGTGATGATTTTCTCACTCCTACGAGTGAATGTAATGTTACACACACATACAATGCGCACCAAATGTGATGATTTTCTCACTCCTACGAGTGAATGTAATGTTACACACCCATACAATGTGCACCACCCCGCGATGTTTTTCAGAAACCTATCCTACATTGCCACTGCATGTTTCCTGACCAACCCATGCTGAGCACCCCGCGGTGCTTTTCTCCATCCTACATTGCCACTCACTGCCTAACCTAATTCAGACCCTCCGATTCACACCACGCCGTGATATTTTTCTCCCTCCTACTAGTGAATGTAATGTTACACACCCATACATTGCGCACCACCCCGCGATGTTTTTCTCACTCCTACTAGTGAATGTAATGTTACACACCCATACAATGCGCACCACACTGCGATGTTTTTCAGAAACCTATCCTACCAAGCCACTACATGTTTCCTGACCTCTCCATGCTGACCACCCCGCGATGCTTTTCTCCATCCTACATGGCCACTCAATGCCTATCCTAATTCAGCCCCTCCGATTCACACCACCCCGCGATGTTTTTCTCACTCCTACTAGTGAATGTAATGTTACACACACATACAATCTGCACCACCCGCGGTGTTTTTCTCACTCCTACGAGTGAATGTAATGTTACACACCCATAAAATGCGCACCACCCCACGATGTTTTTCAGAAACCTATCCTACATTGCCACTGCATGTTTCCTGACCTCCCCATGCTGACCACCACGAGGTGCTTTGCTCCATCCTACATTGCCACTCACTGCCTATCCTAATTCAGACCCTCAGATTCACACCACCCAGGGATATTTTTCTCACTCCTACAAGTGAATGTAATATTACACACCCATACAATGCACACCACCCCGCGATGTTTTTCTCACTCCTACTAGTGAATGTAATGTTACACACCCATACAATGCACAAATCCCCGCGATGATTTTCAGAAACCTATCCTACATTGCCACTGCATGTTTCCTGACGTCACCATGCTGACCACCCCACGGTGCTCTTCTTCTTCCTACATTGCCACTCACTGCCTATCCTAATTCAGACCCTCAGATTCACACCACCCAGGGATATTTTTCTCACTCCTACAAGTGAATGTAATATTACACACCCATACAATGCGCACCACCCCGCGATGTTTTTCAGAAACCTATCCTACATTGCCACTGCACGTTTCCTGACCAACCCATGCTGACCAACCCGCGGTGCTTTTCTCCATCCTACATTGCCACTCACTGCCTAACCTAATTCAGACCCTCCGATTCACACCACGCCGTGATATTTCTCTCAGTTCTACTAGTGAATGTAATGTTACACAACCATACAAAGCGCACCACCCCGCGATGTTTTTCTCAGTCCTACTAGTGAAAGTAATGTTACACACCCATACAATGTGCACCACCCTGCGATGTTTTTCAGAAACCTATCCTACATTGCCACTGCATGTTTCCTGACCTCCCCATGCTGACCAACCCGCAGTTCTTTTCTCCATCCTACATGGCCACTCAATGCCTATCCTAATTCAGCCCCTCCGATTCACACCACCCCGCGATGTTTTTCTCACTCCTACGAGTGAATGTAATGTTACACACACATACAATGCGCACCACCCGGCGATGTTTTTCAGAAACCTATCGTACATTGCCACTGCATGTTTCCTGACCTCCCCATGCTGACCACCACGAGGTGCTTTTCTCCTTCCTACATTGCCACTCACTGCCTATCCTAATTCAGCCCCTCCGATTCACACCACCCCGCGATGTTTTTCTCACTCCTACTAGTGAATGTAATGTTACACACACGTACAATGTGCACCACCCGCGGTGTTTTTCTCACTCCTACGAGTGAATGTAATGTTACACACCCATAAAATGCGCACCACCCCGCGATGTTTTTCAGAAACCTATCCTACATTGCCACTGTATGTTTCCTGACCTCCCCATGCTGACCACCACGAGGTGCTTTGCTACATCCTACATTGCCACTCACTGCCTATCCTAATTCAGCCCCTCCAATTCACACCACCCCGCGATGTTTTTCTCACTCCTACTAGTGAATGTAATGTTACACACACATACAATGCGCACCAACCTGCGATGTTTTTCTCACTCCTACTAGTGAATGTAATGTTACACACCCATACAATGCGCACCAACCCGCGATATTTTTCAGAAACCTATCATACATTGCCACTGCATGTTTCCTGACATCCACATGCTGACCACCCTGCGGTGCTTTTCTCCATCCTACATTGCCACTCACTGCCTATCCTAATTCAGACCCTCAGATTCACACCACCCCGTGATGTTTTTCTCACTCCTACTAGTGAATGTAATATTACACACCCATACAATGCACACCACCCCGCGATGTTTTTCTCAGTCCTACTAGTGAATGTAATGTTAAACACCCATACAATGCGCACCACCCCGCGATGTTTTTCAGAAACCTATCCTACATTGCCACTGCATGTTTCCTGACCAACCCATGCTGACCACCCCGCGGTGCTTTTCTCCATCCTACATTGCCACTCACTGCCTAACCTAATTCAGACCCTCCGATTCACACCACGCCGTGATATTTCTCTCAGTTCTACTAGTGAATGTAATGTTACACAACCATACAATGCGCACCACCCCGCGATGTTCTTTTCAGTCCTACTAGTGAAAGTAATGTTACACACCCATACAATGTGCACCACCCTGCGATGTTTTTCAGAAACCTATCCTATATTGCCACTGCATGTTTCCTGACCTCCCCATGCTGACCAACCCGCGGTTCTTTTCTCCATCCTACATGGCCACTCAATGCCTATCCTAATTCAGCCCCTCCGATTCACACCACCCCGCGATGTTTTTCTCACTCCTACTAGTGAATGTAATGTTACACACACATACAATGCGCACCACCCCGCGGTGTTTTTCTCACTCCTACGAGTGAATGTAATGTTACACACCCATAAAATGCGCACCACCCCACGATGTTTTTCAGAAACATATCCTACATTGCCACTTCATGTTTCCTGACCTCCTCATGCTGACCACCCCGCGGTGCTTTTCTCCATCCTACATTGCCACTCACTTCCTATCCTAATTCAGACCTTCCGATTTACACCACCCCGTGTGGTTTTTCTCAGTCCTACTAGTGAATGTAATGTTACACACCCATACAATGCGCACCACTATGCGATGTTTTTCAGAAACCTATCCTACATTGCCACTGCAAGTTTCGTGACCTCCCATGCTGACCACCCCGCGGTGCTTTTCTCCATCCTACTTTGCCACTCACTGCCTAACCTAATTCAGACCCTCCAATTCACACCACGCCGTGATATTTTTCTCATTCCTTAGTGAATGTAATCTTACACACCCATACAATGCGCACCACCCCGCGATGTTTTTCAGAAACTTATCCTACATTGCCACTGCATGTTTCCTGACCTCCCCATGCTGACCAACCCGTGGTGCTTTTCTCTATCCTACATGGCCACTCAATGCCTATTCTAATTCAGCCCCTCCGATTCACACCACCCCGCGATGTTTTTCTCACTCCTACTAGTGAAATTAAATTTACCCACCCATAGAATGCGCACCACCCCACGATGTTTTTCAGAAACCTATCCTACATTGCCAATGCATGTTTCCTGACCTCCTCATGCTGACTACCTCGCGGTGCTTTTCTCCATCCTACATTGCCACTCACTGCCTATCCTAAATCAGACCCTCCGATTCACACCATCCCACGATGTTTTTCTCACTCCTACTAGTGAATGTAATGTTACACACCCATACAATGCGCACCACCCAGCGATATTTTTCAGAAACCTATCCTACATTGCCATTGCATGTTTCATGACCTCCCCATGCTGACCACCCCGCGGTGCTTTTCTCCATCCTACGTTGCCACTCACTGCCTAACCTAATTCAGACCCTGCAATTCACACCACGCCATGATGTTTTTCTCTTTCCCTAGTGAATGTAATGTTACACACCCATACAATGCGCACCACCCCGCGATGTTTTTCAGAAACCTATCCTACATTGCCTCTGCCTGTTTCCTGACCTCCCCATGCTGACCACCCCGCGGTGCTTTTCTCCATCCTACATTGCCACTCACTGCCTATCCTAATTTAGACCCTCCGATTCAGACCACCCCGCGATGTTTTTCTCACTCCTACTAGTGAAAGTTATGTGACACACCCATACAATGCGCACCACACCACGATGTTTTTCAGAAACCTATCCTACAAAGCACTGCATGTTTCCTGACCGCCCAATGCTGACCACCCTGTGGTGCTTTTCTCCATCCTACATGGCCACTCAATGCCTATCCTAATTCAGGCCCTCCGATTCACACGACTCCGCGATGTTTTTCTCACTATTACTAGTGAATGTAAATTTACACACCTATACAATGCGCACCACCCCGCGATGTTTTTCAGAAACCTATCCTACATTGCCACTGCATGTTTCCTGACCTCTCCATGCTGACCACCCTGTGGTGCTTTTCTCCATCCTACATTGCCACTCACTGCCTATCCTAATTCAGACCCTCCGATTCACACCACCACGCGATGTTTTTCTCACTCCTACTAGTGAATGTAATGCTACACACCCATACAATGCTCACCACACCTCGATGTTTTTCAGAAACCTCTCCTACATTGCCACTGCATGTTTCCTGACCTCCCCATGGTGACCACCCCGCGGTGCTTTTCTCCAACCTACATTGCCACTGACTGCCTATTCTAATTCAGACCCTCCGATTCACACCACCCCGCGATATTTTTCTCACTCCTACTAATGAATGTAATGTTACACACACATACAATGCGCACCACCCCGCGATGTTTTTCTCACTCCTAGGAGTGAATGTAATGTTACACACCCATACAATGCGCACCACCCCGCGATGTTTTTCAGAAACCTATCCTACATTGCCACTGCATGTTTCATAACCTCCCCATGCTGACCACACCGCGGTGCTTTTCTCCATCCTACATTGCCACTCACCTTCTAACCTAATTCAGACCCTCTGATTCACACCACGCCGTGATGTTTTTCTCACTCCTACTTGTTAATGTAATGTTACACACCCATACAATGCGCACCACCCCGCGAGGTTTTTCTTACTCCTACTAGTGAATGTAATGTTATACACCCATACAATGCGCAGCATACCGCGATGTTTTTCAGAAACCTATCCTTCATTGCCACTGCATGTTTCCTGACCTCCCCATGCTGACCAACCCGCGGTGCTTTTTTCCATCCTAGATTGCCACTCACTGCCTATCCTAATTTAGACCCTCTGATTAACACCACCCCGCGATGTTTTTCTCAATCCTACTAGTGGAAGTTATGTTGCACCCCCATACAATGCACACCACCCCACGATGTTTTTCAGAAACCTATCTTCAAGGCACTGCATGTTTCCTGACCTCCCCATGCTGACCACCCCGTGGTGCTTTTCTCCATCCTACACGGGCACTCAATGCCTATCCTAATTCAGCCCCTCCGATTCACACCACCCCGCGATGTTTTTCTCACTCCTACTAGTGAATGTAAATTTACACACCCATACAATGCGCACCACCCCGCGATGTTTTTCAGAAACCTATACTACATTGCCACTGCATGTTTCCTGAACTCTTCATGCTGACCACCCCGCGGTGATTTTCTCCATCCTACATTGCCACCTTCTGCTTATCCTAATTCAGACCCTCTGATTCACACCACCCCGCGATGTTTTTCTCACTCCTACTAGTGAATGTAATGTTACACACCTATAAAATGCACACCACCCCGCGAAGTTTTTCAGAAACATATCCTACATTGCCATTGCATGTTTATTGACCTCCTCATCCAGACCACCCCGCGGGGCTTTTCTCCATCCTACATTGCCACTCACTGCCTAACCTACTTCAGACCCTCCGATTCACACCACGCCATGATATTTTTCTCACTCCTACTAGTGAATGTAATGTTACACACACATACAATGCACACCACCCGCGGTGTTTTTCTCACTGCTACGAGTGAATGTAATCTTACACACCCATAAAATGCGCACCACCCCGCGATGTTTTTCAGAAACCTATCCTACATTGCCACTGCATGTTTCCTGACCTCTCCATGCTGACCACCCTGTGGTGCTTTTCTCCATCCTACATTGCCACTCACTGCCTATCCTAATTCAGACCCTCCGATTCACACCACCACGCGATGTTTTTCTCACTCCTACTAGTGAATGTAATGCTACACACCCATACAATGCTCACCACACCTCGATGTTTTTCAGAAACCTCTCCTACATTGCCACTGCATGTTTCCTGACCTCCCCATGGTGACCACCCCGCGGTGCTTTTCTCCAACCTACATTGCCACTGACTGCCTATTCTAATTCAGACCCTCCGATTCACACCACCCCGCGATGTTTTTCTCACTCCTAGGAGTGAATGTAATGTTACACACCCATACAATGCGCACCACCCCGCGATGTTTTTCAGAAACCTATCCTACATTGCCACTGCATGTTTCATAACCTCCCCATGCTGACCACACCGCGGTGCTTTTCTCCATCCTACATTGCCACTCACCTTCTAACCTAATTCAGACCCTCTGATTCACACCACGCCGTGATGTTTTTCTCACTCCTACTTGTTAATGTAATGTTACACACCCATACAATGCGCACCACCCCGCGAGGTTTTTCTTACTCCTACTAGTGAATGTAATGTTATACACCCATACAATGCGCAGCATACCGCGATGTTTTTCAGAAACCTATCCATCATTGCCACTGCATGTTTCCTGACCTCCCCATGCTGACCAACCCGCGGTGCTTTTTTCCATCCTAGATTGCCACTCACTGCCTATCCTAATTTAGACCCTCTGATTAACACCACCCCGCGATGTTTTTCTCAATCCTACTAGTGGAAGTTATGTTGCACCCCCATACAATGCACACCACCCCACGATGTTTTTCAGAAACCTATTTTCAAGGCACTGCATGTTTCCTGACCTCCCCATGCTGACCACCCCGTGGTGCTTTTCTCCATCCTACACGGGCACTCAATGCCTATCCTAATTCAGCCCCTCCGATTCACACCACCCCGCGATGTTTTTCTCACTCCTACTAGTGAATGTAAATTTACACACCCATACAATGCGCACCACCCCGCGATGTTTTTCAGAAACTTATACTACATTGCCACTGCATGTTTCCTGAACTCTTCATGCTGACCACCCCGCGGTGCTTTTCTCCATCCTACATTGCCACCTTCTGCTTATCCTAATTCAGACCCTCTGATTCACACCACCCCGCGATGTTTTTCTCACTCCTACTAGTGAATGTAATGTTACACACCTATAAAATGCACACCACCCCGCGAAGTTTTTCAGAAACATATCCTACATTGCCATTGCATGTTTATTGACCTCCTCATCCAGACCACCCCGCGGGGCTTTTCTCCATCCTACATTGCCACTCACTGCCTAACCTACTTCAGACCCTCCGATTCACACCACGCCATGATATTTTTCTCACTCCTACTAGTGAATGTAATGTTACACACACATACAATGCACACCACCCGCGGTGTTTTTCTCACTGCTACGAGTGAATGTAATCTTACACACCCATAAAATGCGCACCACCCCGCGATGTTTTTCAGAAACCTATCCTACATTGCCACTGCATGTTTCCTGAGCTCCCCATGCTGACCACACCGCGGTGCTTTTCTCCATCCTACGTTGCCACTCTCATTGCCTATCCTAATTCAGACCCTCCGATTCACACCACCCCGCGATGTTTCTCTCACTCCTACTAGTGAATGTAATGTTACACAACTATACAATGCACACCACCCTGCGATGTATTTTATCCTACATTGCCACTGCATGTTTCATGACCTCCTCATGCTGACCACCCCGCGGTGCTTTTCTCCATCCTACATTGCCACTCTGTGCCTATCCTAATTCAGACCCTCCGATTCACACCAGCCCATGATGTTTTTCTCACTCCTACTAGTGAATGTAATGTTAGACACCCATACAATGCGCACCACCACGCGATGTTTTTCAGAAACCTATCCTACATTGCCACTGCATGTTTCCTGCCCTCCCCATGCTGACCACCCCGCGGTGTTTTTCTCCATCCTACATTGCCACTCACTCCCTAGCCTAATTCAGACCGTCCGATTCACACCATCCCGCGATGTTTATCTCACTCCTACTAGTGAATGTAATGTTACACACCCGTACAATGCGCACCACCACGCGATGTTTTTCAGAAATCTATCCTACATTGCCACTGCATGTTTCCTGACCTCCCCATACAGACTACCCCGCGATGCTTTTCTCCATCCTACATTGCCACTCACTGCCTATCCTAATTCAGACCCTCCGATTCGCACCACCCCGCCATGTTTTTCTCATTCCTACTAGTGAATGTAATGTTACACACCCATACAATGCGCACCACCCCGCGATGTTTTTCAGAAACCTATCCTACATTGCCACTGCATGTGTCCTGACCTCCCCTTGCTGACCACCCCGCGGTGCTTTTCTCAATCCTACATTGCCACTCACTGCCTAACCTAATTCAGACCCTCCGATTCACACCACGCCGTGATATTTTTCTCACTCCTATTAGTGAATGTAATGTTACACACCCATACAATGCGCACCATCCCGCGATGTTTTTCTCACTCCTACTAGTGAATGTAACGTTACACACCCATACAATGCGCACCACCACGCCATGTTTTTCAGAAACCTATCATACATTGCAACTGCATGTTTCCTGACTTCCCCATGCCGACCACCCCGCGGTGCTTTTCTCCATCCTACATTGCCACTCACTGCTTAGCCTAATTCAGACCCTCCGATTCACATCATGCCGTGATGTTTTTCTCACTCCTACTAGTGAATGTAATGTTACACACCCATACAATGCGCACCACCCAGCGATGATTTTCAGAAACCTATCCTTCATTGCCACTGCCTGTTTCCTGACCTCCCCATGCTGACCACCCCGCGGTGCTTTTCTACATCCTACATTGCCACTCACTGCCTATCCTAATTTAGACCCTCCGATTCAGACCACCCCGCCATGTTTTTCTCACTCCTACTAGTGAAAGATATGTGACACACCCATACAATGCGCACCACACCACGATGTTTTTCAGAAACCTATCCTACAAGGCAATGCATGTTTCCTGACCGCCCAATGCTGACCACCCTGTGGTGCTTTTCTCCATCCTACATTGCCACTGACTGCCTATCCTAATTCAGACACTCCGATTCACACCACCCCGCGATGTTTTTCTCACTCCTACAAGTGAATGTAATGTTACACACACATACAATGTGCACCACCCCGCGATGTTTTTCAGAAACCTATCCTACATTGCCACTGCATGTTTCTTGACCTCCCCATGCTGACCACCCCGCGGTGCTTTTCTCCATCCTACATTGCCACTCACTGCCTATCCTAATTCAGACCCTCCGATTTACACCACCCCGCCATGTTTTTCTCACTCCTACTAGTGAATGTAATGTTGCACACCCCTACAATGCGCACCACCCCGCAATGTTTTTCAGAAACCTATCCTACTTTGCCACTGCATGTTTCCTGACCAACCCATGCTGACCACCCCGCGGTGCTTTTCTCCATCCTACATTGCCACTCACTGCCTAACCTAATTCAGACCCTCCGATTGACACCACGCCGTGATATTTTTCTCACTCCTATTAGTGAATGTAATGTTACACACCCATACAATGCGCACCATCCCGCGATGTTTTTCTCACTCCTACTAGTGAATGCAATGTTACACACCCATACAATGCGCACCACACTGCGATGTTTTTCAGAAACCTATCCTACATTGCCACTGCATGTTTCCTGACCTCCCCATGCTGACCACCCCGCGGTGCTTTTCTCCATCGTACATGGCCACTCAATGCCTATCCTAATTCAGCCCCTCCGATTCACACCACCCCGAGATGTTTTTCTCACTCCTACTAGTGAATGTATTGTTACACACACATACAATGCGCACCAACCGCGGTGTTTTTCTCACTCCTACGAGTGAATGTAATGTTACACACCCATAAAATGCGCACCACCCAGCGATGTTTTTCAGAAACCTATCGTACATTGCCACTGCATGTTTCCTGACCTCCCCATGCTGACCACCACGAAGTGCTTTTCTTCATCCTACATTGCCACTCACTGCCTATCCTAATTCAGCCCCTCCAATTCACACCACCCCGCGATTTTTTCTCACTCCTACTAGTGAATGTAATGTTACACACACATACAACGCGCACCAAATGTGATGATTTTCTCACTCCTACGAGTGAATGTAATGTTACACACCCATACAATGCGCACCACCCCGCGATGTTTTTCAGAAACCTATCCTACATTGGCACTGCATGTTTCCTGACCAACCCATGCTCACCACCCCGCGGTGCTTTTCTCCATCCTACATTGCCACTCACTGCCTAACCTAATTCAGACCCTCCCATTCACACCACGCCGTGATATTTTTCTCACTCCTATTAGTGAATGTAATGTTACACACCCATACAATGCGCACCATCCCGCGATGTTTTTCTCACTCCTACTAGTGAATGTAATGTTACACACCCATACAATGCGCACCACACTGCGATGTTTTTCAGAAACGTATCCTACATTGCCACTGCATGTTTCCTGACCTCTCCATGCTGACCACCCCGCGGTGCTTTTCTCCATCCTACATGGCCACTCAATGCCTATCCTAATTCAGCCCCTCTGATTCACACCACCCCGCGATGTTTTTCTCACTCCTACTAGTGAATGTATTGTTACACACACATACAATGCGCACCACCCGCGGTGTTTTTCTCACTCCTACGAGTGAATGTAATGTTACACACCCATAAAATGCGCACCACCCCGCGATGTTTTTCAGAAACCTATCCTACATTGCCACTGCATGTTTCCTGACCTCCCCATGCTGACCACCACGAGGTGTTTTTCTCCATCCTACATTGCCACTCACTGCCTATCCTAATTCAGCCCCTCCAATTCACACCACCCCGCGATTTTTTCTCACTCCTACTAGTGAATGTAATGTTACACACACATACAATGCACACCAAATGCAATGATTTTCTCACTCCTACGAGTGAATGTAATGTTACACAGCCATACAATGCGCACCACCCCGCGATGTTTTTCAGAAACCTATCCTACATTGCCACTGCATGTTTCTTGACTTCCCCATGCTGACCACCCCGCGGTGCTTTTCTCCATCCTACATTGCCACTCACTGCCTAACATGATTCAGACCCTCCAATTCACACCACTCCGCGATGTTTTTCTCACTCCTACTAGTGAATGTACTGTTACACACCCACACAATGCGCACCACCCCGCGATGTTTTTCAGAAACGTATCCTACATTCCCACTGCATGTTTCATGACCTCCCCATGCTGACCACCCCGCGGTGCTTTTCTCCATCCTACATTGCCACTCACTGCCCAACCTAAATCAGACACTCCGATTCACACCACCCCGTGTTGTTTTTCTCACTCCTACTAGTGAATGTAATATTTCACACCCATACAATGCGCACCACCCTGCGATGTATTTTATCCTACATTGCCACTGCATGTTTCATGACCTCCTCATGCTGACCACCCCGCGGTGCTTTTCTCCATCCTACATTGCCAATCACTGCCTATCCTAATTCAGCCCCTCCAATTCACACCACCCCGCGATGTTTTTCTCACTCCTACTAGTGAATGTAATGTTACACACACATACAATGCGCACCAAATGTGATGATTTTCTCACTCCTACGAGTGAATGTAATGTTACACACACATACAATGCGCACCACCCGCGGTGTTTTTCTCACTGCTACGAGTGAATGTTATGTTACACACCCATAAAATGCGCACCAACCCGCGATGTTTTTCAGAAACCTATCCTACATTGCCACTGCATGTTTCCTGACCTCCCCATGCTGACCACACCGCGGTGCTTTTCTCCATCCTACATTGCCACTCTCATTGCCTATCCTAATTCAGACCCTCCGATTCACACCACCCCACGATGTTTTTCTCACTCCTACTAGTGAATGTAATGTTACACACCTATACAATGCACACCACCCTGCGATGTATTTTATCCTACATTGCCACTGCATGTTTCATGACCTCCTCATGCTGACCACCCCGCGGTGCTTTTCTCCATCCTACATTGCCACTCACTGCCTATCCTAATTCAGACCCTCCGATTCGCACCACCCCGCCATGTTTTTCTCACTCCTACTAGTGAATGTAATGTTACACACCCATACAATGCGCACCACCCCCGATGTTTTTCAGAAACCTATCGTACATTGCCACTGCATGTGTCCTGACCTCCCCGTGCTGACCACCACGAGGTGCTTTTCTCCATCCTACATTGCCACTCACTGCCTATCCTAATTCAGCCCCTCCAATTCACACCACCCCGCGATGTTTTTCTCACTCCTACTAGTGAATGTAATGTTACACACCCATACAATGCGCACCAACCTGCAATGTTTTTCTCACTCCTACTAGTGAATGTAATGTTACACATCCATACAATGCGCACCAACCCGCGATATTTTTCAGAAACCTATCATACATTGCCACTGCATGTTTCCTGACATCCACATGCTGACCACCCTGCGGTGCTTTTCTCCATCCTACATTGCCACTCACTGCCTATCCTAATTCAGACCCTCAGATTCACACCACCCAGGGATATTTTTCTCACTCCTACTGGTGAATGTAATATTACACACCCATACAATGCACACCACCCCGCGATGTTTTTCTCACTCCTACTAGTGAATGTAATGTTACACACCCATACAATGCACAAATCCCCGCGATGTTTTTCAGAAAGCTATCCTACATTGCCACTGCATGTTTCCTGACGTCCCCATGCTGACCACCCCACGGTGCTCTTCTTCTTCCTACATTGCCACTCACTGCCTATCCTAATTCAGCCCCTCCAATTCACACCACCCCGCGATGTTTTTCTCACTCCTACTAGTGAATGTAATGTTACACACACATAAAATGCGCACCAAATGTGATGATTTTCTCACTCCTACGAGTGAATGTAATGTTACACACACATACAATGCGCACCACCCCGCGATGTTTTTCAGAAACCTATCGTACATTGCCACTGCATGTTTCCTGACCTCCCCATGCTGACCACCACGAGATGCTTTTCTCCATCCTACATTGCCACTCACTGCCTATCCTGATTCAGCCCCTCCAATTCACACCACCCCGCGATGTTTTTCTCACTCCTACTAGTGAATGTAATGTTACACACACATAAAATGCGCACCAAATGTGATGATTTTCTCACTCCTACGAGTGAATGTAATGTTACACACACATACAATGCGCACCAAATGTGATGATTTTCTCACTCCTACGAGTGAATGTAATGTTACACACGCATACAATGTGCACCACCCCGCGATGTTTTTCAGAAACCTATCCTACATTGCCACTGCATGTTTCCTGACCAACCCATGCTGAGCACCCCGCGGTGCTTTTCTCCATCCTACATTGCCACTCACTGCCAACCTAATTCAGACCCTCCGATTCACACCACGCCGTGATATTTTTCTCCCTCCTACTAGTGAATATAATGTTACACACCAATACAATGCGCACCACACTGCGATGTTTTTCAGAAACCTATCCTACCAAGCCATTGCATGTTTCCTGACCTCTCCATGCTGACCACCCCGCGGTGCTTTTCTCCATCCTACATGGCTACTCAATGCCTATCCTAATTCAGCCCCTCCGATTCACACCACCCCGTGATGTTTTTCTCACTCCTACTAGTGAATGTAATGTTACACACACATACAATGTGCACCACCCGCGGTGTTTTTCTCACTCCTACGAGTGAATGTAATGTTACACACCCATAAAATGCGCACCCCCCCCGATGTTTTTCAGAACCCTATCCTACATTGCCACTGCATGTTTCCTGACCTCCCCATGCTGACCACCACGAGGTGCTTTGCTCCATCCTACATTGCCACTCACTGCCTATCCTAATTCAGCCCCTCCAATTCACACCACCCCGCGATGTTTTTCTCACTCCTACTAGTGAATGTAATGTTACACACCCATACAATGCGCACCAACCCGCGATATTTTTCAGAAAACTATCATACATTGCCACTGCATGTTTCCTGACCTCCACATGCTGACCACCCTGCTGTGCTTTTCTCCATCCTACATTGCCACTCACTGCCTGTCCTAATTCAGACGCTCCGATTCACACCACCCCATGTGGTTTTTCTCAGTCATACTAGTGAATGTAATGTTACACACCCATACAATGCGCACCAACCTGCGATGTTTTTCTCACTCCTACTAGTGAATGTAATGTTACACAACCATACAATGCGCACCAACCCGCGATATTTTTCAGAAACCTATCATACATTGCCACTGCATGTTTCCTGACATCCACATGCTGACCACCCTGCGGTGCTTTTCTCCATCCTACATTGCCACTCACTGCCTATCCTAATTCAGACCCTCAGATTCACACCACCCCGTGATGTTTTTCTCACTCCTACTAGTGAATGTAATATTACACACCCATACAATGCACACCACCCCGCGATGTTTTTCTCACTCCTACTAGTGAATGTAATGTTACACACCCATACAATGCACAAATCCCCGCGATGTTTTTCAGAAACCTATCCTACATTGCCACTGCATGTTTCCTGACGTCCCCATGCTGACCACCCCACGGTGCTCTTCTTCTTCCTACATTGCCACTCACTGCCTATCCTAATTCAGTCCCTCCGATTCACACCACCCCGTGGTTTTTCTCAGTCCTACTAGTGAATGTAATGTTAAACACCCATACAATGCGCACCACCCCGCGATGTTTTTCAGAAACCTATCCTACATTGCCACTGCATGTTTCCTGACCAACCCATGCTGACCACCCCGCGGTGCTTTTCTCCATCCTACATTGCCACTCACTGCCTAACCTAATTCAGACCCTCCGATTCACACCACGCCGTGATATTTCTCTCAGTTCTACTAGTGAATGTAATGTTACACAACCATACAATGCGCACCACCCCGCGATGTTCTTCTCAGTCCTACTAGTGAAAGTAATGTTACACACCCATACAATGTGCACCACCCTGCGATGTTTTTCAGAAACCTATCCTACCTTGCCACTGCATGTTTCCTGACCTCCCTATGCTGACCAACCCGCGGTTCTTTTCTCCATCCTACATGGCCACTCAATGCCTATCCTAATTCAGCCCCTCCGATTCACACCACCCCGCGATGTTTTTCTCACTCCTACTAGTGAATGTAATGTTACACACACATACAATGCGCACCACCCCGCGGTGTTTTTCTCACTCCTACGAGTGAATGTAATGTTACACACCCATAAAATGCGCACCACCCCGCGATGTTTTTCAGAAACATATCCTACATTGCCACTGCATGTTTCCTGACCTCCTCATGCTGACCACCCCGCGGTGCTTTTCTCCATCCTACATTGCCACTCACTTCCTATCCTAATTCAGACCTTCCGATTCACAGCACCCCGTGTGGTTTTTCTCAGTCCTACTAGTGAATGTAATGTTACACACCCATACAATGCGCACCACTCTGCGATGTTTTTCAGAAACCTATCCTACATTGCCACTGCATGTTTCGTGACCTCCCATGCTGACCACCCCGCGGTGCTTTTCTCCATCCTACTTTGCCACTCACTGCCTAACCTAATTCAGACCCTCCAATTCACACCACGCTGTGATGTTTTTCTCATTCCCTAGTGAATGTAATCTTACACACCCATACAATGCACACCACCCCGCGATGTTTTTCAGAAACTTATCCTACATTGCCACTGCATGTTTCCGGACCTCCTCATGCTGACCACCCGGCCGTGCTTTTCTCCATCCTACATTGCCACTCACTTCCTATCCTAATTCAGACCCTCCGATTCTCACCACCCCGTGTGGTTTTTCTCAGTCCTACTAGTGAATGTAATGTTACACACCCATACAATGCACACCACCCCATGATGTTTTTCAGAAACCTATGCTACAAGGCACTGCATGTTTCCTGACCTCCCCATGCTGACCAACCCGTGGTGCTTTTCTCTATCCTACATGGCCACTCAATGCCTATCCTAATTCAGCCCCTCCGATTCACACCACCCCGCGATGTTTTTCTCACTCCTACTAGTGAATGTAAATTTACCCACCCATAGAATGCGCACCACCCCACGATGTTTTTCAGAAACCTATCCTACATTGCCAATGCATGTTTCCTGACCTCCTCATGCTGACCACCTCGCGGTGCTTTTCTCCATCCTACATTGCCACTCACTGCCTATCCTAAATCCGACCCTCCGATTCACACCATCCCGCGATGTTTTTCTCACTCCTACTAGTGAATGTAATGTTACACACCCATACAATGCGCACCACCCAGCGATATTTTTCAGAAACCTATCCTACATTGCCACTGCATGTTTCATGACCTCCCCATGCTGACCACCCCGCGGTGCTTTTCTCCATCCTACTTTGCCACTCACTGCCTAACCTAATTCAGACCCTGCAATTCACACCATGCCATGATGTTTTTCTCATTCCCTAGTGAATGTAATGTTACACACCCATACAATGCGCACCACCCCGCGATGTTTTTCAGAAACCTATCCTACATTGCCACTGCCTGTTTCCTGACCTCCCCATGCTGACCACCCCGCGGTGCTTTTCTCCATCCTACATTGCCACTCACTGCCTATCCTAATTTAGACCCTCCGATTCAGACCACCCCGCGATGTTTTTCTCACTCCTACTAGTGAAAGTTATGTGACACACCCATACAATGCGCACCACACCACGATGTTTTTCAGAAACCTATCCTAAAAAGCACTGCATGTTTCCTGACCTCCCCATGCTGACCACCCTGTGGTGCTTTTCTCCATCCTACATTGCCACTCACTGCTTAGCCTAATTCAGACCCTCCGATTCACATCATGCCGTGATGTTTTTCTCACTCCTACTAGTGAATGTAATGTTACACACCCATACAATGCGCACCACCCCGCGATGTTTTTCAGAAACCTATCCTACATTGCCACTGCATGTTTCCTGACCTCTCCATGCTGACCACCCTGTGGTGCTTTTCTCCATCCTACATTGCCACTCACTGCCTATCCTAATTCAGACCCTCCGATTCACACCACCACGCGATGTTTTTCTCACTCCTACTAGTGAATGTAATGTTACACACCCATACAATGCTCACCACACCTCGATGTTTTTCAGAAACCTCTCCTACATTGCCACTGCATGTTTCCTGACCTCCCCATGGTGACCACCCCGCGGTGCTTTTCTCCATCCTACATTGCCACTGACGGCCTATTCTAATTCAGACCCTCCGATTCACACCACCCCGCGATATTTTTCTCACTCCTACTAATGAATGTAATGTTACACACACATACAATGCGCACCACCCCGCGATGTTTTTCTCACTCCTACGAGTGAATGTAATGTTACACACCCATACAATGCGCACCACCCCGCGATGTTTTTCAGAAACCTATCCTACATTGCCACTGCATGTTTCATAACCTCCCCATGCTGACCACCCCGCGGTGCTTTTCTCCATCCTACATTGCCACTCACTGCCTAACCTAATTCAGACCCTCTGATTCACACCACGCCGTGATGTTTTTCTCACTCCTACTTGTTAATGTAATGTTACACACCCATACAATGCGCACCACCCCGCGAGGTTTTTCTTACTCCTACTAGTGAATGTAATGTTATACACCCATACAATGCGCAGCATACAGCGATGTTTTTCAGAAACCTATCCTTCATTGCCACTGCATGTTTCCTGACCTCCCCATGCTGACCACCCCGCGGTGCTTTTTTCCATCCTAGATTGCCACTCACTGCCTATCCTAATTTAGACCCTCTGATTCACACCACCCCGCGATGTTTTTCTCACTCCTACTAGTGGAAGTAATGTTGCACCCCCATACAATGCATACCACCCCACGATGTTTTTCAGAAACCTATCTTCAAGGCACTGCATGTTTCCTGACCTCCCCATGCTGACCACCCCATGGTGCTTTTCTCCATCCTACACGGCCACTCAATGCCTATCCTAATTCAGCCCCTCCGATTCACACCACCCCGCGATGTTTTTCTCACTCCTACTAGTGAATGTAAATTTACACACCCATACAATGCGCACCACCCCGCGATGTTTTTCAGAAACCTATACTACATTGCCACTGCAGGTTTCCTGAACTCTTCATGCTGACCACCCGGCGGTGCTTTTCTCCATCCTACATTGCCACCTACTGCTTATCCTAATTCAGACCCTCTGATTCACACCACCGCGCGATGTTTTTCTCACTCCTACTACTGAATGTAATGTTACACACATATAAAATGCACACCACCCCGCGAAGTTTTTCAGAAACATATCCTACATTGCCATTTCATGTTTATTGACCTCCTCATCCAGACCACCCCGCGGGGCTTTTCTCCATCCTACATTGCCACTCACTGCCTAACCTACTTCAGACCCTCCGATTCACACCACGCCATGATATTTTTCTCACTCCTACTAGTGAATGTAATGTTACACACACATACAATTCGCACCACCCGCGGTGTTTTTCTCACTGCTACGAGTGAATGTAATGTTACACACCCATAAAATGCGCACCACCCTGCGATGTTTTTCAGAAACCTATCCTACATTGCCACTGCATGTTTCCTGACCTCCCCATGCTGACCACACCGCGGTGCTTTTCTCCATCCTACATTGCCACTCTCATTGCCTATCCTAATTCAGACCCTCCGATTCACACCACCACGCGATGTTTCTCTCACTCCTACTAGTGAATGTAATGTTACACACCTATACAATGCACACCACCCTGCGATGTATTTTATCCTACATTGCCACTGCATGTTTCATGACCTCCTCATGCTGACCACCCCGCGGTGCTTTTCTCCATCCTACATTGCCACTCTGTGCCTATCCTAATTCAGACCCTCCGATTCACACCAGCCCGTGATGTTTTTCTCACTCCTACTAGTGAATGTAATGTTACACACCCATACAAAGCGCACCACCACGCGATGTTTTTCAGAAACCTATCCTACATTGCCACTGCATGTTTCCTGCCCTCGCCATGCTGACCACCCCGCGGTGTTTTTCTCCATCCTACATTGCCACTCACTCCCTAGCCTAATTCAGACCGTCCGATTCACACCATCCCGCGATGTTTATCTCACTCCTACTAGTGAATGTAATGTTACACACCCGTACAATGCGCACCACCACGCGATGTTTTTCAGAAATCTATCCTACATTGCCACTGCATGTTTCCTGACCTCCCCATACTGACTACCCCGCGGTGCTTTTCTCCATCCTACATTGCCACTCACTGCCTATCCTAATTCAGACCCTCCGATTCGCCCACCCCGCCATGCTTTTCTCACTCCTACTAGTGAATGTAATGTTACACACCCATACAATGCGCACCACCACGCCATGTTTTTCAGAAACCTATCCTACATTGCCACTGCATGTGTCCTGACCTCCCCAATGCTGACCACCCCGCGGTGCTTTTCTCCATCCTACATTGCCACTCACTGCCTAACCTAATTCAGACCCTCCGATTCACACCACGCCGTGATATTTTTCTCACTCCTATTAGTGAATGTAATGTTACACACCCATACAATGCGCACCATCCCGCGATGTTTTTCTCACTCCTACTAGTGAATGTAATGTTACACACCCATACAATGCGAACCACACTGCGATGTTTTTCAGAAACGTATCCTACATTGCCACTGCATGTTTCCTGACCTCTCCATGCTGACCACCCCGCGGTGCTTTTCTCCATCCTACATGGCCACTCAATGCCTATCCTAATTCAACCCCTCCGATTCACACCACCCCGCGATGTTTTTCTCACTCCTACTAGTGAATGTATTGTTACACACACATACAATGCGCACCACCCGCGGTGTTTTTCTCACTCCTACCAGTGAATGTAATGTTACACACCCATAAAATGCGCACCACCCCGCGATGTTTTTCAGAAACCTATCCTACATTGCCACTGCATGTTTCCTGACCTCCCCATGCTGACCACCACGAGGTGCTTTTCTCCATCCTACATTGCCACTCACTGCCTATCCTAATTCAGCCCCTCCAATTCACACCTCCCCGCGATTTTTTCTCACTCCTACTAGTGAATGTAATGTTACACACACATACAATGCGCACCAAATGTGATGATTTTCTCACTCCTACGAGTGAATGTAATGTTACACACCCATACAATGCGCACCACCCCGCGATGTTTTTCAGAAACCTATCCTACATTGCCACTGCATGTTTCCTGACCAACCCATGCTCACCAACCCGCAGTGCTTTTCTCCATCCTACATTGCCACTCACTGCCTAACCTAATTCAGACCCTCCGATGTACACCACACCGTGATATTTTTCTCACTCCTATTAGTGAATGTAATGTTACACACCCATACAATGCGCACCATCCCGCGATGTTTTTCTCACTCCTACTAGTGAATGTAATGTTACACACCCATACAATGCGCACCACACTGCGATGTTTTTCAGAAACGTATCCTACATTGCCACTGCATGTTTCCTGACCTCTCCATGCTGACCACCCCGCGGTGCTTTTCTCCATCCTACATGGCCACTCAATGCCTATCCTAATTCAGCCCCTCCGATTCACACCAGCCCGCGATGTTTTTCTCACTCCTACTAGTGAATGTATTGTTACACTCACATACAATGCGCACCAAATGCAATGATTTTCTCACTCCTAAGAGTGAATGTAATGTTACACACCTATACAATGCGCACCACCCCGCGATGTTTTTCAGAAACCTATTGTACATTGCCACTGCATGTTTCCTGACTTCCCCATGCTGACCACCCCGCGGTGCTTTTCTCCATCCTACATTGCCACTCACTGCCTAACATGATTCAGACCCTCCAATTCACACCACTCCGCGATGTTTTTCTCACTCCTACTAGTGAATGTACTGTTACACACCCACACAATGCGCACCACCCCGCGATGTTTTTCAGACACGTATCCTACTTTGCCACTGCATGTTTCATGACCTCCCCATGCTGACCACCCCGCGGTGCTTTTCTCCATCCTACATTGCCACTCACTGCCCAACCTAAATCAGACCCTCCGATTCACACCACCCCGTGTTGTTTTTCTCACTCCTACTAGTGAATGTAATATTTCACACCCATACAATGCGCACCACCCCGCGATGTTTTTCAGAAACCTATCCTACATTGCCACTGCATGTTTCCTGACCTCCCCATGCTGACCACCCCGGGGTGCTTTTCTGTATCCTTCATGGCCACTCACTGCCTATCCTAATTCAGCCCCTCCGATTCACACCACCCCGCGATGTTTTTCTCACTCCTAATAGTGAATGTAATGTTACACACCCATACAATGCGCACCACCACGCCATGTTTTTCAGAAACCTATCATATATTGCAACTGCATGTTTCCTGACTTCCCCATGCCGACCACCCCGCGGTGCTTTTCTCCATCCTACATTGCCACTCACTGCTTATCCTAATTCAGACCCTCCGATTCACATCATGCCGTGATGTTTTTCTCACTCCTACTAGTGAATGTAATGTTACACACCCATACAATGCGCAGCACCAGGCGATGATTTTCAAAAACCTATCCTTCATTGCCACTGCCTGTTTCCTGACCTCCCCATGCTGACCACCCCGCGGTGCTTTTCTACATCCTACATTGCCACTCACTGCCTATCCTAATTTAGACCCTCCGATTCAGACCACCCCGCGGTGTTTTTCTCACTCCTACTAGTGAAAGATATGTGACACACCCATACAATGCGCACCACACCACGATGTTTTTCAGAAACCTATCCTACAAGGCACTGCATGTTTCCTGATCGCCCAATGCTGACCACCCTGTGGTGCTTTTCTCCATCCTACATTGCCACTGACTGCCTATCCTAATTCAGACACTCCGATTCACACCACCCCGCGATGTTTTTCTCACTCCTACAAGTGAACGTAATGTTACACACACATACAATGCGCACCACCCCGCGATGTTTTTCAGAAACCTATCCTACATTGCCACTGCATGTTTCTTGACCTCCCCATGCTGACCACCCCGCGGTGCTTTTCTCCATCCTACATTGCCACTCACTGCCTATCCTAATTCAGACCCTCCGATTTACACCACCCCGCCATGTTTTTCTCACTCCTACTAGTGAATGTAATGTTGCACACCCCTACAATGCGCAGCACCCCGCGATGTTTTTCAGAAACCTATCCTACTTTGCCACTGCATGTTTCCTGACCAACCCATGCTGACCACCCCGCGGTGCTTTTCTCCATCTTACATTGCCACTCACTGCCTAACCTAATTCAGAACCTCCGATTCACACCACGCCGTGATATTTTTCTCACTCCTACTAGTGAATGTAATGTTACACACACATACAATGCGCACCACCCGCGGTGTTTTTCTCACTGCTACGAATGAATGTAATGTTACACACCCATAAAATGCACACCACCCCGCGATGTTTTTCAGAAACCTATGCTACCTTGCCACTGCATGTTTCCTGACCTCCCCATGCTGACCACACCGCGGTGCTTTTCTCCATCCTACATTGCCACTCTCATTGCCTATCCTAATTCAGACCCTCCGATTCACACCACCCCGCGATGTTTTTCTCTCTCCTACTAGTGAATGTAATGTTACACACCTATACAATGCACACCACCCTGAGATGTATTTTATCCTACATTGCCACTGCATGTTTCATGACCTCCTCATGCTGACCACCCCGCGGTGCTTTTCTCCATCCTACATTGCCACTCACTGCCTATCCTAATTCAGACCCTCAGATTCGCACCAACCCGCCATGTTTTTCTCACTCCTACTAGTGAATGTAATGTTACACACACATACAATGCAAACCAAATGTGATGATTTTCTCACTCCTACGAGTGAATGTAATGTTACACACCCATACAATGCACACCACCCCGCGATGTTTTTCAGAAACCTATCCTACATTGCCACTGCATGTTTCCTGACCAACCCATGCTGACGACCCCGCGGTGCTTTTCTCCATCCTACATTGCCACTCACTGCCTAACCTAATTCAGACCCTCCGATTGACACCACGCCGTGATATTTTTCTCACTCCTACTAGTGAATGTAATGTTACACACCCATACAATGCGCACCATCCCGCGATATTTTTCGCACTCCTACTAGTGAATGTAATGTTACACACCCATACAATGCGCACCACACTGCGACGTTTTTCAGAAACGTATCCTACATTGCCACTGCATGTTTCCTGACCTCTCCATGCTGACCACCCCGCGGTGCTTTTCTCCATACTACATGGCCACTCAATGCCTATCCTAATTCAGCCCCTCCGATTCACACCACCCCGCGATGTTTTTCTCACTCCTACTAGTGAATGTATTGTTACACACACATACAATGCGCACCACCCGCGGTGTTTTTCTCACTCCTACGAGTGAATGTAATGTTACACACCCATAAAATGCGCACCACCCCGCGATGTTTTTCAGAAACCTATCCTACATTGCCACTGCATGTTTCCTGACCTCCCCATGCTGACCACCACGAGGTGCTTTTCTCCATCCGACATTGCCACTCACTGCCTATCCTAATTCAGCCCCTCCAATTCACACCACCCCGCGATTTTTTCTCACTCCTACTAGTGAATGTAATGTTACACACACATACAATGCGCACCAAATGCAATGATTTTCTCACTCCTACGAGTGAATGTAATGTTACACACCCATACAATGCGCACAACCCCGCGATGTTTTTCAGAAACCTATCCTACATTGCCACTGCATGTTTCCTGACTTCCCCATGCTGACCACCCCGCGGTGCTTTTCTCCATCCTACATTGCCACTCACTGCCTAACATGATTCAGACCCTCCAATTCACACCACTCCGCGATGTTTTTCTCACTCCTACTAGTGAATGTACTGTTACACACCCACACAATGCGCACCACCCCGCGATGTTTTTCAGAAACGTATCCTACATTGCCACTGCATGTTTCATGACCTCCCCATGCTGACCACCCCGCGGTGCTTTTCTCCATCCTACATTGCCACTCACTGCCCAACCTAAATCAGACCCTCCGATTCACACCACCCCGTGTTGTTTTTCTCACTCCTACTAGTGAATGTATTATTTCACACCCATACAATGCGCACCACCCCGCGATGTTTTTCAGAAACCTATCCTACATTGCCACTGCATGTTTCCTGACCTCCCCATGCTGACCACCCCGGGGTGCTTTTCTGCATCCTTCATGGCCACTCACTGCCTATCCTAATTCAGCCCCTCCGATTCACACCACCCCGCGATGTTTTTCTCACTCCTAATAGTGAATGTAATGTTACACACCCATACAATGCGCACCACCACGCCATGTTTTTCAGAAACCTATCATACATTGCAACTCCATGTTTCCTGACTTCCCCATGCCGACTACCCCGCGGTGCTTTTCTCCATCCTACATTGCCACTCACTGCTTATCCTAATTCAGACCCTCCGATTCACATCATGCCGTGATGTTTTTCTCACTCCTACTAGTGAATGTAATGTTACACACCCATACAATGCGCACCACCCCGCGATGTTTTTCAGAAACCTATCCTACATTGCCACTGCATGTTTCCTGACCTCCCCATGCTGACCACCCCGCGGTGCTTTTTTACATCCTACATTGCCACTCACTGCCTATCCTAATTTAGACCCTCCGATTCAGACCACCCCGCGATGTTTTTCTCACTCCTACTAGTGAAAGATATGTGACACACCCATACAATGCGCACCACACCACGATGTTTTTCAGAAACCTATCCTACAAGGCACTGCATGTTTCCTGACCGCCCAAAGCTGACCACCCTGTGGTGCTTTTCTCCATCCTACATTGCCACTGACTGCCTATCCTAATTCAGACACTCTGATTCACACCACCCCGCGATGTTTTTCTCACTCCTACTAGTGAATGTAATGTTGCACACCCCTACAATGCGCACCACCCCGCGATGTTTTTCAGAAACCTATCCTACTTTGCCACTGCATGTTTCCTGACCAACCCATGCTGACCACCCCGCGGTGCTTTTCTCCATCCGACATTGCCACTCACTGCCTAACCTAATTCAGAGCCTCCGATTCACACCACGCCGTGATATTTTTCTCACTCCTAATAGTGAATGTAATGTTACACACACATACAATGCGCACCACCCACGGTGTTTTTCTCACTGCTACGAGGGAATGTTATGTTACACACCCATAAAATGCGCACCACCCCGCGATGTTTTTCAGAAACCTATCCTACATTGCCACTGCATGTTTCCTGACCTCCCCATGCTGACCACACCGCGGTGCTTTTCTCCATCCTACATTGCCACTCTCATTGCCTATCCTAATTCAGACCCTCCGATTCACACCACCCCGCGATGTTTTTCTCACTCCTACTAGTGAATGTAATGTTACACACCTATACAATGCACACTACCCTGCGATGTATTTTATCCTACATTGCCACTGCATGTTTCATGTCCTCCTCATGCTGACCACCCCGCGGTGCTTTTCTCCATCCTACATTGCCACTCACTGCCTATCCTAATTCAGACCCTCCGATTCGCACCACCCCGCCATGTTTTTCTCACTCCTACTAGTGAATGTAATGTTACACACCCATACAATGCGCACCACACCGCGATGTTTTTCAGAAACCTATCGTACATTGCCACTGCATGTGTCCTGACCTCCACATGCTGACCACCACGAGGTGCTTTTCTCCATCCTACATTGCCACTCACTGCCTATCCTAATTCAGCCCCTCCAATTCACACCACCCCGCGATGTTTTTCTCACTCCTACTAGTGAATGTAATGTTACACACACATACAATTCGCACCAAATGTGATGATTTTCTCACTCCTACGAGTGAATGTAATGTTACACACCCATACAATGTGCACCACCCCGCGATGTTTTTCAGAAACCTATCCTACATTGCCACTGCATGTTTCCTGACCAACCCATGCTGACCACCCCGCGGTGCTTTTCTCCATCCTACATTGCCACTCACTGCCTAACCTAATTCAGACCCTCCGATTCACACCACGCCGTGATATTTTTCTCACTCCTATTAGTGAATGTAATGTTACACACCCATACAATGCGCACCACCCCGCGATGTTTTTCTCACTCCTACTAGTGAATGTAATGTTACACACCCATACAATTCGCACCACACTGCGATGTTTTTCAGAAACCTATCCTACATTGCCACTGCATGTTTCCTGACCTCTCCATGCTGAACACCCCGTGGTGCTTTTCTCCATCCTACATGGCCACTCAATGCCTATCCTAATTCAGCCCCTCCGATTCACACCACCCCGCGATGTTTTTCTCACTCCTAATAGTGAACGTAATTTTACACACACATACAATGCGCACCACCCGCGGTGTTTTTCTCACTCCTACGAGTGAATCTAATGTTACACACCCATAAAAAGCGCACAACCCCGCGATGTTTTTCAGAAACCTATCCTACATTGCCACTGCATGTTTCCTGACCTCCCCTTGCTGACCACCACGAGGTGCTTTTCTCCATCCTACATTGCCACTCACTGCCTATCCTAATTCAGCCCCTCCATTTCACACCACCCCGCGAATTTTTCTCACTCCTACTAGTGAATGTAATGTTACACACACATACAATGCGCACCAAATGCGATGATTTTCTCACTCCTACGAGTGAATGTAATGTTACACACCTAGAAAATGCACACCACCCCGCGATGTTTTCCCGAAACATATAGTACATTGCCACTGCATGTTTCCTTACCTCCTCATGCTGACCACCCCGCAGTGCTTTTCTCCATCCTACATTGCCACTGACTGCCTATCCTAATTCAGACCCTCCGATTTACACCACACGTCATATTTTTCTCACTCCTACTAGTGAATGTAATGTTACACACCCATATAATGCGCACCACCTTGCGATGTTTTTCTCACTTCTACTAGTGAATGTAATGTTACACACCCATACAATGCGCACCACCCCGCGATGTTTTTCAGAAACCTATCCTACATTGCCCTGCATGTTTCCGGACCTCCCCATGCTGACCACCCCGTGCTGCTTTTCTCCATCCTACATTGCCACTCACTGCCTAACCTAATTCAGCCCCTCCGAATCACACCATGCCATGATGTTATTCTCACTTCTACTAGTGAATGTAATGTTACACACCCATACAATGCGCACCACCCCGCGATGTTTTTCTCACTCCTACTAGTGAATGTAATGTTACACACCCATACAATCCGCAGCATACCGCGATGTTTTTCAGAAACCTATCCTACATTGCCATGCATGTTTCCTGACCTCCCCATGCTGACCACCCTGCGGTGTTTTTCTCTATCCTACATTGCCACTCACTGCCTATCCTAATTCAGCCCCTCTGATTCACACCACCCGCGATGTTTTTCTCACTCCTACTTTTGAATGTAATGTTACACACCCATACAATGCGCACCAACCCGCAATATTTCCCAGAAACCTATCATACATTGCCACTGCATGTTTCCTGACCTCCACATGCTGACCACCCTGCTGTGCTTTTCTCCATACTACATTGCCACTCACTGCCTATCCTAATTCAGACCCTCCGATTCACACCACCCCGTGTGGTTTTTCTCAGTCATACTAGTGAAAGTAAGGTAACACTACCATACAATGTGCACCACCCCGCGATGTTTTTCGGAAACCTGTCGTACATTGCCACTGCATGTTTCCTGATCTGCCATTACTGACCACCCCGCGGTGCTTTTCACCATCCTACATTGCCACTTACTGCTTATCCTAATTCAGACCCTCTGATTCACACCACCCCGCGATGTTTTTCTCACTCCTACCAGTGAATGTAATGTTACACACCTATAAAATGCACACCACCCCGTGATGTTTTCCCGAAACATATAGTACATTGCCACTTCATGTTTCCTGACCTCCTCATGCTGACCACCCCTCGGTGCTTTTCTCCATCCTACATTGCCACTGACTGCCTATCCTAATTCAGACCCTCCGATTCACACCACCCGCAATGTTTTTCTCACTCCTACTAGTGAATGTAATGTTACACACCCATACGATGCGCACCAACCCGCGATATTTTTCAGAAACCTATCATACATTGCCACTGCAAGTTTCCTGACCTCCACATGCTGACCATCCTGCGGTGCTTTTCTCCATCCTACATTGCCACTCACTGCCTATCCTAATTCAGACCCTCAGATTCACACCACCCCGTGATTTTTTTCTCACTCCTACTAGTGAATGTAATGTTACACACCCATGCAATGCGCAAATCCCCGCGATGTTTTTCAGAAACGTATCCTACATTGCCTCTGCATGTTTCCTGACGTCCCCATGCTGACCACCCCACGGTGCTTTTCTCCATCCTACATTGCCACTCACTGCCTATCCTAATTCAGACCCTCAGATTCACACAACCCCATGATGTTTTTCTCACTCCTACTAGTGAATGTAATGTTACACACCCACACAATGCGCACCACCCCGCGATGTTTTTCTCACTCCTACTAGTGAATGTAATGTTACCACCCATACAATGCGCAAACCCCGCGATGTTTTTCAAAACCCTATCCTATATTGCCACTGCATGTTTCCTGACGTCCCCATGCTGACCACCCCACGATGCTTTTCTCCATCCTACATTGCCACTCACTGCCTATCCTAATTCAGTCCCTCCGATTCACACCACCTCGTGGTTTTTCTCAGTCCTACTAGTGAATGTAACGTTACACACCGATACAATGCGCACCACCCCCGATGTTTTCAGAAACCTATCCTACATTGCCACTGCATGTTTCCTGATCAACCCATGCTGACCACCCCTCAGTGCTTTTCTCCATCCTACATTGCCACTCACTGCCTAACCTAATTCAGACCCTCCGATTCACACCACGCCGTGATATTTTTCTCACTCCTACTCGTGAATGTAATGTTACACACCCATACAATGCGCACCACCCCGCGATGTTTTTCTCACTCCTACTAGTGAATGTAATGTTATACACCCATACAATGCGCACCACCCTGCGATGTTTTTCAGAAACCTATCCTACATTGCCACGGCATGCTTCCTGACCTCCCCTGCTGACCACCCCGCGGTGCTTTTCTCCATCCTACATGGCCACTCAATGCCTATCCTAATTCAGCCCCTCCGATTCACACCACCCCGCGATTTTTTTCTCACTCCTACTAGTGAATGTAATGTTACACACACATACAATGCACACCACCCTGCGGTGTTTTTCTCACTCCTACGAGTGAATGTAATGTTACACACCCATAAAATGCGCACCACCCCGCGATGTTTTTCAGAAACCTATCCTACATTGCCACTGCATGTTTCCTGACCTCCCCATGCTGACCAACCCGCGGTGCTTTTCTCCATCCTACATTGCCACTCAAATTGCCTATCCTAATTCAGACCCTCCAATTCACACCACCCCGCGATGTTTTTCTCACTCCTACTAGTGAACGTAATGTTACACACCTATACAATGCACACCACCCAGCGATGTTTTTTATCCTACATTGCCACTGCATGATTCCTGACCTCCTCATGCTGACCACCCCGCATTGCTTTTCTCCATCCTATATTGCCACTCACTGCCTATCCTAATTCAGACCCTCCGAATCATACCAGCCCGTGATGTTTTTCTCACTCCTACTAGTGAATGTAATGTTACACACCCATACAAAGCGCACCACCCCGCGATGTTTTTCTCACTCCTAGTAGTGAATTTAATGGTACACACCCATACAATGCGCACCACCCTGCGATTTTTTTCAGAAACCTATCCTACATTGCCACTGCATGTTTCCTGACCTCCCCATGCTGACCACCCCGGGGTGCTATTCTCCATCCTACATTGCCACTCACTGCCTATCCTAATTCAGACCCTCCGATTCACATCACCCCGCGATGTTTTTCTCACTCCTACTAGTGAAAGTAATGTTACACACCCATACAATGCGCACCACCCCGCGATGTTTTTCAGAAACCTATCCTACATTGCCACTGCATGTTTCCTGACTTCCTCATGCTGACCACCCCGCGGTGCTTTTCTCCATCCTACATTGCCACTCACTTCCTAACCTAATTCAGACCCTCCGATTCACACCTGCCCGTGATGTTTTTCTCACTCCTACTAGTGAATGTAATGTTCCACACCCATACAATGCGCACCATCCCGCGATGTTTTTTCAGAAACCTATCCTACATTGCCACTGCATGTTTTCTGACCACCCCATGCTGACCACCCCGGGGTGCTATTCTCCATCCTACATGGCCACTCACTGCCTAACCTAATTCAGCCCCTCCGATTCACACCACCCCGCGATGTTTTTCTCACTCCTAATAGTGAATGTAATGTTACCCACCCATACAATGCGCACCACCCCGCGATGATTTTCAGAAACCTATCCTACATTGCCACTGCATGTTTCCTTACTTCCCCACGCCGACCAACCCGCGATGCTTTTCTCCATCCTACATTGCCACCTACTGCTTATCCTAATTCAGACCCTCTGATTCACACCACCTGCGATGTTTTTCTCACTCCTACTAGTGAATGTACTGTTACACACCCACACAATGCGCACCATCCCGCGATGTTTTTCAGAAACGTATCCTACATTGCCACTGCATGTTTCATGACCTCCCCATGCTGACCACCCCGCGATGTTTTTCTCACTCCTACTAGTTAATGTAATGTTACACACACATACAATGCGCACCACCCCGCGGTGTTTTTCTCACTCCTACGAGTGAATGTAATGTTACACACCCATAAAATGCGCACCACCCCCCGATATTTTTCAGAAACCTATCCTACATTGCCACTGCATGTTTCCTGACCTCCCCATGCTGACCACCGCGCGGTGCTATTCTCCATCCTACATTGCCACTCACATTGCCTATCCTAATTCAGACCCTCCGATTCACACCACCCCACGATGTTTTTCTCACTCCTACTAGTGGATGTAATGTTACACACACATACAATGAGCAACACATGCGATGATTTTCTCACTCCTACTAGTGAATGTAATGTTACACACCCATACAATGCGCACCACCCCGCGATGTTTTTCAGAAACCTATCCTACATTGCCACTGCATGTTTCCTGACTTCCCCATGCTGACCACCCCGCGGTGCTTTTCTCCATCCTACATTGCCACTCACTGCCTATCCTAATTCAGACCCTCCAATTCTCACCACTCCGCGATGTTTTTCTCACTCCTACTAGTGAATGTACTGTTACACCCCCACACAATGCGCACCACCCCGCGATGTTTTTCAGAAATGTATCCTACATTGCCACTGCATGTTTCATGACCTCCCCATGCTGACCACCCGGCGGTGCTTTTCTCCATCCTACATTGCCACTCACTGCCTATCCTAAATCAGACCCTCCGATTCACACCACCCCGTGTTGTTTTTCTCACTCCTACTAGTGACTGTAATGTTGCAAACCCATACAATGCGCACCACCCCGCGATGTTTTTCAGAAACCTATCCTACATTGCCACTGCCTGTTTCCTGACCTCACATGTTGACCACCACGAGGTGCTTTTCTCCATCCTACATTGCCACTCACTGCCTATCCTAATTCAGACTCTACGATTCACACCACGCCATGATGTTTTTCTCACTCCTACTAGTGAATGTAATGTTACACACCCATACAATGCGCACCACTCCCCGATGTTTTTCTCACTCCTACTAGTGAATGTAATGGTACACACCCATACAATGCGCACCACCCCGCGATTTTTTTCAGAAACCTATCCTACATTGCCACTGCATGTTTCCTGACTTCCTCATGCTGACCACCCCGCGGTGCTTTTCTCCATCCTACACTGCCACTCAATGCCTATCCTAATACAGCCCTTCGATTCACATCACCCCGCGATGTTTTTCTCACTCCTACTAGTGAAAGTAATGTTACACACCCATACAATGCGCACCACTCCGCGATGTTTTTCAGAAACCTATCCTACATTGCCACTGCATGTTTCCTGACTTCCTCATGCTGACCACACCGCGGTGCTTTTCTCCATCCTACATTGCCACTCACTGCCTATCCTAATTCAGACCCTGCAATTCACACCTGCCCGTGATGTTTTTCTCACTCCTACTAGTGAATGTAATGTTACACACCCATACAATGCACACCATCCCGCGATGTTTTTCAGAAACCTATACTACATTGCCACTGCATGTTTCCTGACCTCCCCATGCTGACCACCCCGGGGTGCTTTTCTCCATCCTTCATGGCCACTCACTGCCTATCCTAATTCAGACCCTCTGATTCACACCAACCCGCGATGTTTTTCTCACTCCTAATAGTGAATGTAATGTTACACACCCATACAAGGCGCAGCACCACGCGATGTTTTTCAGAAACATATCCTACATTGCCACTGCATGTTTCCTGACCTCCTCATGCTGACCAACCCGCGGTGCTTTTCTCCATCCTACATTGCCACTCACTGCTTATCCTAATTCAGAACCTCCCATTCACACCACGCCCTGATGTTTTTCTTACTCCTACTAGTGAATGTAATGTTACACACCCATACAATGCTCACCACCCAGCGATGTTTTTCTCACTCCTACGAGTGAATATAATGTTACACACCCATACAATGCCCACCACCCCGCGATGTTTTTCTCACTCCTACTAGTGAATGTAATATTGCACACCCATACAATGCGCACCACAACGCGATGTTTTTCAGAAACCTATCCTACATTGCCACTGCATGTTTCCTGACCTCCCCATGCTGACCACCCGCGGTTCTTTTCTCCATCCGACATTGCCACTCACTTCCTATCCTAATTCAGACCCTCCGATTCTCACCACCCCGTGTGGTTTTTCTCAGTCCTACTAGTGAATGTAATGTTACACACCCATACAATGCACACCACCCCACGATGTTTTTCAGAAACCTATGCTACATTGCAACTGCATGTTTCATTACCTCCCATGCTGACCACCCCGCGGTGCTTTTCTCCATGCTACTTTGCCACTCACTGCCTAACCTAATTCAGACCCTCCAATTCACACCACGCCGTGATGTTTTTCTCATTCCCTAGTGAATGTAATGTTACACACCCATACAATGCCCACCACCCCGCGATGTTTTTCAAAAACATATCCAACATTGCCACTGCATGTTTCCTGACCTCCGCATGCTGACCACTCGGCGGTGCTTTTCTCCATCCTACATTGCCACTCACTTCGTATCCTAATTCAGACCCTCTGATTCTCACCACCCCGTGTGGTTTTTCTCAGTCCTACTAGTGAATGAAATGTTACACACCCATAAAATGCGCACCACCCCGCGATGTTTTTCTCACTCCTACAAGTGAATGTAAATTTACCCACCCATAGAATGCGCACCACCCCGCGATGTTTTTCAGAAACCTATCCTATATTGCCAATGCATGTTTCCTGACCTCCTCATGCTGACCACCCCGCGGTGCTTTTCTCCATCCTACATTGCCACTCACTGCCTATCCTAAATCAGACCCTCCGATTCACACCATCCGGCGATGTTTTTCTCACTCCTACTAGTGAATGTAATGTTACACACCCATACAATGGGCACCACCCAGCGATATTTTTCAGAAACCTATCCTGCATTGCTACTGCACGTTTCATGACCTCCCCATGCTGACCACCCCGCGGTGCTTTTCTCCATCCTACATTGCCACTCACTGCCTAACCTTATTCAGACCCTCCAATTCACACCACGCCATGATGTTTTTCTCATTCCCTAATGAATGTAATGTTACACACCCATACAATGCGCACCACCCCGCGATGTTTTTCAGAAACCTATCCTACATTGCCACTGCACGTTTCCTGACCTCCCAATGCTGACCACCCCGCGGTGCTTTTCTTCATCCTACATTGCCACTCACTGCCTATCCTAATTTAGACCCTCGATTCAGACCACCCCGCGATGTTTTTCTCACACATACTACTTAAAGTTATGTGACACACCCATACAATGCGCACCACACCACGATGTTTTTCAGAAAACTATCCTACAAGGTACTGCATGTTTCCTGACCGCCAAATGCTGACCACCCTGCGGTGCTTTTCTCCATCCTACATGGCCACTCAATGCCTATTCTAATTCAGCCCCTCCGATTCACAAGACCCCGCGATGTTTTTCTCACTATTACTAGTGAATGTAAATTTACACACCTATACAATGCGCACCACCCCGCGATGTTTTTCAGAAACCTAACCTACATAGCCACTGCATGTTTCCTGACCTCCCCATGCTGACCACCCTATGGTGCTTTTCTCCATCCTACATTGTCACTCACTGCCTATCCTAATTCTGACCGTCCGATTCCCACCACCCCGCGATGTTTTTCTCACTCCTACTAGTGAAAGTAAGGTTACACACCCATACAATGCGCACCACCACGCGATATTTTTCAGAAACCTGTCATACATTGCCACTTCATGTTTCCTGACCTGCCAATGCTGACTACCCCGCGGTGCTTTTCTCCATCCTACAATGCCACTTACTGGTTATCCTAATTCAGACCCTCCGATTCACACCACCCCGCGAAGTTTTTCTCACTCCTACTAGTGAATGTACTGTTACACACCTATAAAATGCACACCACCCCGCGATGTTTTTCAGAAACATATCCTACATTGCCACTGCATGTTTCCTGGCCTCCTCTTGCTTACCACCCCGCGGTGCTTTTCTCCATCCTACATTGCCACTCACTGCCTATCCTAATTCAGACCCTGCGATTCACACCAAGCGTCATGTTTTTCTCACTCCTACTAGTGAATGTAATGTTACACACCCATACAATGCGCACCACCCCGCGATGTTTTTCTCAGTCCTACTAGTGAATGTAATGTTACACACCCATACAATACGCAGCATACCGCGATGTTTTTCAGAAACCTATCCTACATTTCCATGCACGTTTCCTGACCTCCCCATGCTGACAACCCCGCGGTGCTTTTCTCCATCCTACATTGCCACTCACTGCCTATCCTAATTCAACCCCTCCAATTCACACCACCCGCGATGTTTTTCTCACTCCTACTAGTGAATGTAATGTTACACACCCATACAATGCGCACCAACGCGCAATATTTTTCAGAAACCTATCATATATTGCCACTGCATGTTTCCTGACCTCCACATGCTGACCACCCTGCGGTGCTTTTCTCCATCCTACATCGCCACTCACTGCCTGTACTAATTCAGACCCTCCGATTCAAACCACCCCGTGTGGTTTTTCTCAGTCCTACTAGTGAATGTAATGTTACACACCCATACAATGCGCAAATCCCCGCGATGTTTTTCAGAAACGTATCCTACATTGCCACTGCATGTTTCCTGACGTCCCCATGCTGACCACCCCACGGTGCTTTTCTCCATCCTACATTGCCACTCACTGCCTATCCTAATTCAGTCCCTCCGATTCACACCACCCTGTGGTTTTTCTCAGTCCTACTAGTGAATGTAATGTTACACACCTATACAATTCGCACCACCCCACGATGTTTTTCAGAAACCTATCCTACATTGCCACTGCATGTTTCCTGACCAACCCATGCTGACCACCCCGCGGTGCTTTTCTCCATCCTACATTGCCACTCACTGCCTAACCTAATTCAGACCCTCCGATTCACACCACGCCGTGATATTTTTCTCACTCTTACTAGTGAATGTAATGTTACACACCCATACAATGCGCACCACCCCGCGATATTTTTCTCACTCCTACTAGTGAATGTAATGTTACACACCCATACAATGCGCACCACCCTGCGATGTTTTTCAGAAACCTATCCTACATTGCCACGGCATGTTTCCTGACCTCCCCTGCTGACCACCCCGCGGTGCTTTTCTCCATCCTACATGGCCACTCAATGCCTGTCCTAATTCAGCCCCTCCGATTCACACCACGCCGTGATGTTTTTCTCACTCCTACTAATGAATGTAATGTTACACACCCATAGAATGCGCACCACCCCGCGATGTTTTTCTCACTCCTACTAGTGAATGTAATGTTTCACACCCATACAATGCGCAGCATACCGCGATGTTTTTCAGAAACCTATCCTACATTGCCATGCATGTTTCCTGACCTCCCCATGCTGACAACCCCGCGGTGCTTTTCTCCATCCTACATTGCCACTCACTGCCTATCCTAATTCAGCCACTCCGATTCACACCACCCGCGGTCTTTTTCTCACTCCTACTAGTGAATGTAATGTTACACACCCATACAATGCGCACCACCCCGCGATGTTTTTCTCACTCCTAATAGTGAATTTAATGTTACACACCCATACAATGCGCACCAACCCGCGATATTTTTCAGAAACCTATCATACATTGCCACTGCATGTTTCCTGTCCTCCACATGCTGACCATCCTGCGGTGCTTTTCTCCATCCTACATTGCCACTCACTGCCTATCCTAATTCAGACCCTCAGATTCACACCACCCCGTGATGTTTTTCTCACTCCTACTAGTGAATGTAATGTTACACACCCACACAATGCGCACCACCCCGCGATGTTTTTCTCACTCCTACTAGTGAATGTAATGTTACACACCCATACAATGCGCAAATCCCCGCGATGTTTTTCAGAAACGTATCCTACTTTGCCACTGCATGTTTCCTGACGTCCCCATGCTGACCACCCCACGGTGCTTTTCTCCATCCTACATTGCCACTCACTGCCTATCCTAATTCATTCCCTCCGATTCACAACACCCTGTGGTTTTTCTCAGTCCTACTAGTGAATGTAATGTTACACACCTATACAATTCGCACCACCCCACGATGTTTTTCAGAAACCTATCCTACATTGCCACTGCATGTTTCCTGACCAACCCATGCTGACCACCACGAGGTGCTTTTCTCCATCCTACATTGCATTCACTGCCTAACCTAATTCAGACCCTCCGATTCACACCACGCCGTGATATTTTTCTCACTCCTACTAATGAATGTAATATTACACACCATACAATGCGCACCACCCCACGATGTTTTTCTCATTCCTACTAGTGAATTTAATGTTACACACCCATACAATGCGCACCACCCTGCGATGTTTTTCAGAAACCTATCCTACATTGCCACGGCATGTTTCCTGACCTCCCCTGCTGACCACCCCGCGGTGCTTTTCTCCATCCTACATGGCCACTCAATGCCTGTCCTAATTCAGCCCCTCCGATTCACACCACTCTGTGATGTTTTACTCACTCCTACTAGTGAATGTAATGTTACACACCCATACAATGCGCACCACGCCGCGATGTTTTTCTCACTCCTACTAGTGAATGTAATGTTACACACCCATACAATGCGCACCACCCCGCGATGTTTTTCTCACTCCTACTAGTGAATGTAATGTTACACACCCATACAATGCGCACCACCCTGCGATGTTTTTCAGAAACCTATCCTACATTGCCACGGCATGTTTCCTGACCTCCCCTGCTGACCACCCCGCGGTGCTTTTCTCCATCCTACATGGCCACTCAATGCCTGTCCTAATTCAGCCCCTCCGATTCACACCACGCCGTGATGTTTTTCTCACTCCTACTAATGAATGTAATGTTACACACCCATAGAATGCGCACCACCCCGCGATGTTTTTCTCACTCCTACTAGTGAATGTAATGTTTCACACCCATACAATGCGCAGCATACCGCGATGTTTTTCAGAAACCTGTCCTACATTGCCATGCATGTTTCCTGACCTCCCCATGCTGACAACCCCGCGGTGCTTTTCTCCATCCTACATTGCCACTCACTGCCTATCCTAATTCAGCCACTCAGATTCACACCACCCGCGGTCTTTTTCTCACTCCTACTAGTGAATGTAATGTTACACACCCATACAATGCGCACCACCCCGCGATGTTTTTCTCACTCCTAATAGTGAATTTAATGTTACACACCCATACAATGCGCACCAACCCGCGATATTTTTCAGAAACCTATCATACATTGCCACTGCATGTTTCCTGTCCTCCACATGCTGACCATCCTGCGGTGCTTTTCTCCATCCTACATTGCCACTCACTGCCTATCCTAATTCAGACCCTCAGATTCACACCACCCCGTGATGTTTTTCTCACTCCTACTAGTGAATGTAATGTTACACACCCACACAATGCGCACCACCCCGCGATGTTTTTCTCACTCCTACTAGTGAATGTAATGTTACACACCCATACAATGCGCAAATCCCCGCGATGTTTTTCAGAAACGTATCCTACTTTGCCACTGCATGTTTTCTGACGTCCCCATGCTGACCACCCCACGGTGCTTTTCTCCATCCTACATTGCCACTCACTGCCTATCCTAATTCATTCCCTCCGATTCACAACACCCTGTGGTTTTTCTCAGTCCTACTAGTGAATGTAATGTTACACACCTATACAATTCGCACCACCCCACGATGTTTTTCAGAAACCTATCCTACATTGCCACTGCATGTTTCCTGACCAACCCATGCTGACCACCACGAGGTGCTTTTCTCCATCCTACATTGCCATTCACTGCCTAACCTAATTCAGACCCTCCGATTCACACCACGCCGTGATATTTTTCTCACTCCTACTAATGAATGTAATATTACACACCATACAATGCGCACCACCCCACGATGTTTTTCTCATTCCTACTAGTGAATTTAATGTTACACACCCATACAATGCGCACCACCCTGCGATGTTTTTCAGAAACCTATCCTACATTGCCACGGCATGTTTCCTGACCTCCCCTGCTGACCACCCCGCGGTGCTTTTCTCCATCCTACATGGCCACTCAATGCCTGTCCTAATTCAGCCCCTCCGATTCACACCACGCCGTGATGTTTTTCTCACTCCTACTAGTGAATGTAATGTTACACACCCATACAATGCGCACCACGCCGCGATGTTTTTCTCACTCCTACTAGTGAATGTAATGTTACACACCCATACAATGCGCAGCATACCGCGATGTTTTTCAGAAACCTATCCTACATTGCCATGCATGTTTCCTGACCTCCCCATGCTGACAACCCCGCGGTGCTTTTCTCCATCCTACATTGCCACTCAATGCCTATCCTAATTCAGCCACTCCGATTCACACCACCCGCGGTGTTTTTCTCACTCCTACTAGTGAATGTAATGTTACACACCCATACAATGCGCACCAACCCGCGATTTTTTTCAGAAACCTATCATACATTGCCACTGCATGTTTCCTGACCTCCACATGCTGACCACCCTGCTTTGCTTTTCTCCATCCTACATCGCCACTCACTGCCTATCCTAATTCAGACCCTCTGATTCACACCACCCCGTGTGGTTTTTCTCATTCCTACTAATGAATGTAATGTTACACTCCCATACATTGCGCACCACCCCACGATGTTGTTCTCACTCCTACTAGTGAATGTAATGTTACACACCCATACAATGCGCAAATCCCTGCGATGTTTTTCAGAAACGTATCCTACTTTGCCACTGCATGTTTCCTGACGTCCCCATGCTGACCACCCCACGGTGCTTTTCTCCATCCTACATTGCCACTCACTGCCTATCCTAATTCAGTCCCTGCTATTCACACCACGCTGTGGTTTTTCTCAGTCCTACTAGTGAATGCAATGTTACATACCCATACAATGCGCACCACCCCGCGATGTTTTTCAGAAACCTCTCCTACATTGCCACTGCATGTTTCCTGACCAACCCATGCTGACCACCCCGCGGTGCTTTTCTCCATCCTACATTGCCACTCACTGCCTATCCTAATTCAGACCCTCAGATTCACACCACCCCGTGATGTTTTTCTCACTCCTACTAGTGAATGTAATGTTACACACCCACACAATGCGCACCACCCCGCGATGTTTTTCTCACTCCTGCTAGTGAATGTAATGTTACCAACCATACAATGCGCAAATCCCCGCGATGTTTTTCAGAAACCTATCCTACATTGCCACTGCATGTTTCCTGACGTCCCCATGCTGACCACCCCATGGTGCTTTTCTCCATCCTACATTGCCACTCACTGCCTAACCTAATTCAGACCCTCCGATTCACACCACCCCGCGAATTTTTCTCACTCCTACTAGTGAATGTAATGTTACACACACATACAATGCGCACCACCCGCGGTGTTTTTCTCACTCCTACGAGTGAATGTAATGTTACACACCCATAAAATGCGCACCACCCCGCGATGTTTTTCAGAAACCTATCCTACATTGCCACTGCATGTTTCCTGACTTCCCCATGCTGACCACCGCGCGGTGCTTTTGTCCATCCTACATTGCCACTCACATTGCCTATCCTAATTAAGACCCTCCGATTCACACCACCCCGCGATGTTTTTCTCACTCCTACTAGTGAATGTAATGTTACACACCTATA
Source organism: Cavia porcellus (assembly GCF_034190915.1). Taxonomy (NCBI): domain Eukaryota; kingdom Metazoa; phylum Chordata; class Mammalia; order Rodentia; family Caviidae; genus Cavia; species Cavia porcellus. Next base: position 1,180,630 of record NW_026947491.1, read on the forward strand.
CAATGCACACCACCCAGCGATGTTTTTTATCCTTCATTGCCACTGCATGTTTCCTGACCTCCTGATGCTGACCACCGCGCGGTGCTTTTCTCCATCCTACATTGCCACTCACATTGCCTATCCTAATTCAGACCCTCCGATTCACACCACCCCGTGATGTTTTTCTCACTCCTACTAGTGAATGTAATGTTACACACCCACACAATGCGCACCACCCCGCGATGTTTTTCTCACTCCTACTAGTGAATGTAATGTTACACACCCATACAATGCGCAAATCCCCGCGATGTTTTTCAGAAACGTATCCTACTTTGCCACTGCATGTTTCCTGACGTCCCCATGCTGACCATCCCACGGTTCTTTTCTCCATCCTACATTGCCACTCACTGCCTATCCTAATTCATTCCCTTCGATTCATAACACCCTGTGGTTTTTCTCAGTCCTACTAGTGAATGTAATGTTACACACCTATACAATTCGCACCACCCCACGATGTTTTTCAGAAACCTATCCTACATTGCCACTGCATGTTTCCTGACCAACCCATGCTGACCACCACGAGGTGCTTTTATCCATCCTACATTGCCATTCACTGCCTAACCTAATTCTGACCCTCCGATTCACACCACGCCGTGATATTTTTCTCACTCCTACTAATGAATGTAATGTTACACACCATACAATGCGCACAACCCCACGATGTTTTTCTCATTCCTACTAGTGAATTTAATGTTACACACCCATACAATGCGCACCACCCTGCGATGTTTTTCAGAAACCTATCCTACATTGCCACGGCATGTTTCCTGACCTCCCCTGCTGACCACCCCGCGGTGCTTTTCTCCATCCTACATGGCCACTCAATGCCTGTCCTAATTCAGCCCCTCCGATTCACACCACGCCGTGATGCTTTTCTCACTCCTACTAGTGAATGTAATGTTACACACCCATACAATGCGCACCACGCCGCGATGTTTTTCTCACTCCTACTAGTGAATGTAATGTTACACACCCATACAATGCGCAGCATACCGCGATGTTTTTCAGAAACCTATCCTACATTGCCATGCATGTTTCCTGACCTCCCCATGCTGACAACCCCGCGGTGCTTTTCTCCATCCTACATTGCCACTCAATGCCTATCCTAATTCAGCCACTCTGATTCACACCACCCGCGGTGTTTTTCTCACTCCTACTAGTGAATGTAATGTTACACACCCATACAATGCGCACCAACCCGCGATTTTTTTCAGAAACCTCTCATACATTGCCACTGCATGTTTCCTGACCTCCACATGCTGACCACCCTGCTTTGCTTTTCTCCATCCTACATCGCCACTCACTGCCTATCCTAATTCAGACCCTCTGATTCACACCACCCCGTGTGGTTTTTCTCATTCCTACTAATGAATGTAATGTTACACACCCATACATTGCGCACCACCCCGCGATGTTGTTCTCACTCCTACTAGTGAATGTAATGTTACACACCCATACAATGCGCAAATCCCTGCGATGTTTTTCAGAAACGTATCCTACTTTGCCACTGCATGTTTCCTGACGTCCCCATGCTGACCACCCCACGGTGCTTTTCTCCATCCTACATTGCCACTCACTGCCTATCCTAATTCAGTCCCTCCTATTCACACCACCCTGTGGTTTTTCTCAGTCCTACTAGTGAATGCAATGTTACATACCCATACAATGCGCACCACCCCGCGATGTTTTTCAGAAACCTCTCCTACATTGCCACTGCATGTTTCCTGACCAACCCATGCTGACCACCCCGCGGTGCTTTTCTCCATCCTACATTGCCACTCACTGCCTATCCTAATTCAGCCACTCCGATTCACACCACCCGCGGTCTTTTTCTCACTCCTACTAGTGAATGTAATGTTACACACCCATACAATGCGCACCACCCCGCGATGTTTTTCTCACTCCTAATAGTGAATTTAATGTTACACACCCATACAATGCGCACCAACCCGCGATATTTTTCAGAAACCTATCATACATTGCCACTGCATGTTTCCTGTCCTCCACATGCTGACCATCCTGCGGTGCTTTTCTCCATCCTACATTGCCACTCACTGCCTATCCTAATTCAGACCCTCAGATTCACACCACCCCGTGATGTTTTTCTCACTCCTACTAGTGAATGTAATGTTACACACCCACACAATGCGCACCACCCCGCGATGTTTTTCTCACTCCTACTAGTGAATGTAATGTTACACACCCATACAATGCGCAAATCCCCGCGATGTTTTTCAGAAACGTATCCTACTTTGCCACTGCATGTTTCCTGACGTCCCCATGCTGACCACCCCACGGTGCTTTTCTCCATCCTACATTGCCACTCACTGCCTATCCTAATTCATTCCCTCCGATTCACAACACCCTGTGGTTTTTCTCAGTCCTACTAGTGAATGTAATGTTACACACCTATACAATTCGCACCACCCCACGATGTTTTTCAGAAACCTATCCTACATTGCCACTGCATGTTTCCTGACCAACCCATGCTGACCACCACGAGGTGCTTTTCTCCATCCTACATTGCATTCACTGCCTAACCTAATTCAGACCCTCCGATTCACACCACGCCGTGATATTTTTCTCACTCCTACTAATGAATGTAATATTACACACCATACAATGCGCACCACCCCACGATGTTTTTCTCATTCCTACTAGTGAATTTAATGTTACACACCCATACAATGCGCACCACCCTGCGATGTTTTTCAGAAACCTATCCTACATTGCCACGGCATGTTTCCTGACCTCCCCTGCTGACCACCCCGCGGTGCTTTTCTCCATCCTACATGGCCGCTCAATGCCTGTCCTAATTCAGCCCCTCCGATTCACACCACTCCGTGATGTTTTTCTCACTCCTACTAGTGAATGTAATGTTACACACCCATACAATGCGCACCACGCCGCGATGTTTTTCTCACTCCTACTAGTGAATGTAATGTTACACACCCATACAATGCGCACCACCCCGCGATGTTTTTCTCACTCCTACTAGTGAATGTAATGTTACACACCCATACAATGCGCACCACCCTGCGATGTTTTTCAGAAACCTATCCTACATTGCCACGGCATGTTTCCTGACCTCCCCTGCTGACCACCCCGCGGTGCTTTTCTCCATCCTACATGGCCACTCAATGCCTGTCCTAATTCAGCCCCTCCGATTCACACCACGCCGTGATGTTTTTCTCACTCCTACTAATGAATGTAATGTTACACACCCATAGAATGCGCACCACCCCGCGATGTTTTTCTCACTCCTACTAGTGAATGTAATGTTTCACACCCATACAATGCGCAGCATACCGCGATGTTTTTCAGAAACCTGTCCTACATTGCCATGCATGTTTCCTGACCTCCCCATGCTGACAACCCCGCGGTGCTTTTCTCCATCCTACATTGCCACTCACTGCCTATCCTAATTCAGCCACTCCGATTCACACCACCCGCGGTCTTTTTCTCACTCCTACTAGTGAATGTAATGTTACACACCCATACAATGCGCACCACCCCGCGATGTTTTTCTCACTCCTAATAGTGAATTTAATGTTACACACCCATACAATGCGCACCAACCCGCGATATTTTTCAGAAACCTATCATACATTGCCACTGCATGTTTCCTGTCCTCCACATGCTGACCATCCTGCGGTGCTTTTCTCCATCCTACATTGCCACTCACTGCCTATCCTAATTCAGACCCTCAGATTCACACCACCCCGTGATGTTTTTCTCACTCCTACTAGTGAATGTAATGTTACACACCCACACAATGCGCACCACCCCGCGATGTTTTTCTCACTCCTACTAGTGAATGTAATGTTACACACCCATACAATGCGCAAATCCCCGCGATGTTTTTCAGAAACGTATCCTACTTTGCCACTGCATGTTTTCTGACGTCCCCATGCTGACCACCCCACGGTGCTTTTCTCCATCCTACATTGCCACTCACTGCCTATCCTAATTCATTCCCTCCGATTCACAACACCCTGTGGTTTTTCTCAGTCCTACTAGTGAATGTAATGTTACACACCTATACAATTCGCACCACCCCACGATGTTTTTCAGAAACCTATCCTACATTGCCACTGCATGTTTCCTGACCAACCCATGCTGACCACCACGAGGTGCTTTTCTCCATCCTACATTGCCATTCACTGCCTAACCTAATTCAGACCCTCCGATTCACACCACGCCGTGATATTTTTCTCACTCCTACTAATGAATGTAATATTACACACCATACAATGCGCACCACCCCACGATGTTTTTCTCATTCCTACGAGTGAATTTAATGTTACACACCCATACAATGCGCACCACCCTGCGATGTTTTTCAGAAACCTATCCTACATTGCCACGGCATGTTTCCTGACCTCCCCTGCTGACCACCCCGCGGTGCTTTTCTCCATCCTACATGGCCACTCAATGCCTGTCCTAATTCAGCCCCTCCGATTCACACCACGCCGTGATGTTTTTCTCACTCCTACTAGTGAATGTAATGTTACACACCCATACAATGCGCACCACGCCGCGATGTTTTTCTCACTCCTACTAGTGAATGTAATGTTACACACCCATACAATGCGCAGCATACCGCGATGTTTTTCAGAAACCTATCCTACATTGCCATGCATGTTTCCTGACCTCCCCATGCTGACAACCCCGCGGTGCTTTTCTCCATCCTACATTGCCACTCAATGCCTATCCTAATTCAGCCACTCCGATTCACACCACCCGCGGTGTTTTTCTCACTCCTACTAGTGAATGTAATGTTACACACCCATACAATGCGCACCAACCCGCGATTTTTTTCAGAAACCTATCATACATTGCCACTGCATGTTTCCTGACCTCCACATGCTGACCACCCTGCTTTGCTTTTCTCCATCCTACATCGCCACTCACTGCCTATCCTAATTCAGACCCTCTGATTCACACCACCCCGTGTGGTTTTTCTCATTCCTACTAATGAATGTAATGTTACACTCCCATACATTGCGCACCACCCCACGATGTTGTTCTCACTCCTACTAGTGAATGTAATGTTACACACCCATACAATGCGCAAATCCCTGCGATGTTTTTCAGAAACGTATCCTACTTTGCCACTGCATGTTTCCTGACGTCCCCATGCTGACCACCCCACGGTGCTTTTCTCCATCCTACATTGCCACTCACTGCCTATCCTAATTCAGTCCCTGCTATTCACACCACGCTGTGGTTTTTCTCAGTCCTACTAGTGAATGCAATGTTACATACCCATACAATGCGCACCACCCCGCGATGTTTTTCAGAAACCTCTCCTACATTGCCACTGCATGTTTCCTGACCAACCCATGCTGACCACCCCGCGGTGCTTTTCTCCATCCTACATTGCCACTCACTGCCTATCCTAATTCAGACCCTCAGATTCACACCACCCCGTGATGTTTTTCTCACTCCTACTAGTGAATGTAATGTTACACACCCACACAATGCGCACCACCCCGCGATGTTTTTCTCACTCCTGCTAGTGAATGTAATGTTACCACCCATACAATGCGCAAATCCCCGCGATGTTTTTCAGAAACCTATCCTACATTGCCACTGCATGTTTCCTGACGTCCCCATGCTGACCACCCCATGGTGCTTTTCTCCATCCTACATTGCCACTCACTGCCTAACCTAATTCAGACCCTCCGATTCACACCACCCCGCGAATTTTTCTCACTCCTACTAGTGAATGTAATGTTACACACACATACAATGCGCACCACCCGCGGTGTTTTTCTCACTCCTACGAGTGAATGTAATGTTACACACCCATAAAATGCGCACCACCCCGCGATGTTTTTCAGAAACCTATCCTACATTGCCACTGCATGTTTCCTGACTTCCCCCTGCTGACCACCGCGCGGTGCTTTTGTCCATCCTACATTGCCACTCACATTGCCTATCCTAATTAAGACCCTCCGATTCACACCACCCCGCGATGTTTTTCTCACTCCTACTAGTGAATGTAATGTTACACACCTATACAATGCACACCACCCAGCGATGTTTTTTATCCTTCATTGCCACTGCATGTTTCCTGACCTCCTGATGCTGACCACCGCGCGGTGCTTTTCTCCATCCTACATTGCCACTCACATTGCCTATCCTAATTCAGACCCTCCGATTCACACCACCCCGTGATGTTTTTCTCACTCCTACTAGTGAATGTAATGTTACACACCCACACAATGCGCACCACCCCGCGATGTTTTTCTCACTCCTACTAGTGAATGTAATGTTACACACCCATACAATGCGCAAATCCCCGCGATGTTTTTCAGAAACGTATCCTACTTTGCCACTGCATGTTTCCTGACGTCCCCATGCTGACCATCCCACGGTTCTTTTCTCCATCCTACATTGCCACTCACTGCCTATCCTAATTCATTCCCTTCGATTCATAACACCCTGTGGTTTTTCTCAGTCCTACTAGTGAATGTAATGTTACACACCTATACAATTCGCACCACCCCACGATGTTTTTCAGAAACCTATCCTACATTGCCACTGCATGTTTCCTGACCAACCCATGCTGACCACCACGAGGTGCTTTTATCCATCCTACATTGCCATTCACTGCCTAACCTAATTCTGACCCTCCGATTCACACCACGCCGTGATATTTTTCTCACTCCTACTAATGAATGTAATGTTACACACCATACAATGCGCACAACCCCACGATGTTTTTCTCATTCCTACTAGTGAATTTAATGTTACACACCCATACAATGCGCACCACCCTGCGATGTTTTTCAGAAACCTATCCTACATTGCCACGGCATGTTTCCTGACCTCCCCTGCTGACCACCCCGCGGTGCTTTTCTCCATCCTACATGGCCACTCAATGCCTGTCCTAATTCAGCCCCTCCGATTCACACCACGCCGTGATGTTTTTCTCACTCCTACTAGTGAATGTAATGTTACACACCCATACAATGCGCACCACGCCGCGATGTTTTTCTCACTCCTACTAGTGAATGTAATGTTACACACCCATACAATGCGCAGCATACCGCGATGTTTTTCAGAAACCTATCCTACATTGCCATGCATGTTTCCTGACCTCCCCATGCTGACAACCCCGCGGTGCTTTTCTCCATCCTACATTGCCACTCAATGCCTATCCTAATTCAGCCACTCTGATTCACACCACCCGCGGTGTTTTTCTCACTCCTACTAGTGAATGTAATGTTACACACCCATACAATGCACACCAACCCGCGATTTTTTTCAGAAACCTATCATACATTGCCACTGCATGTTTCCTGACCTCCACATGCTGACCACCCTGCTTTGCTTTTCTCCATCCTACATCGCCACTCACTGCCTATCCTAATTCAGACCCTCTGATTCACACCACCCCGTGTGGTTTTTCTCATTCCTACTAATGAATGTAATGTTACACACCCATACATTGCGCACCACCCCGCGATGTTGTTCTCACTCCTACTAGTGAATGTAATGTTACACACCCATACAATGCGCAAATCCCTGCGATGTTTTTCAGAAACGTATCCTACTTTGCCACTGCATGTTTCCTGACGTCCCCATGCTGACCACCCCACGGTGCTTTTCTCCATCCTACATTGCCACTCACTGCCTATCCTAATTCAGTCCCTCCTATTCACACCACCCTGTGGTTTTTCTCAGTCCTACTAGTGAATGCAATGTTACATACCCATACAATGCGCACCACCCCGCGATGTTTTTCAGAAACCTCTCCTACATTGCCACTGCATGTTTCCTGACCAACCCATGCTGACCACCCCGCGGTGCTTTTCTCCATCCTACATTGCCACTCACTGCCTATCCTAATTCAGACCCTCAGATTCACACCACCCCGTTATGTTTTTCTCACTCCTACTAGTGAATGTAATGTTACACACCCACACAATGCGCACCACCCCGCGATGTTTTTCTCACTCCTAGTAGTGAATGTAATGTTACCACCCATACAATGCGCAAATCCCCGCGATGTTTTTCAGAAACATATCGTACATTGCCACTGCATGTTTCCTGACGTCCCCATGCTGACCACCCCACGGTGCTTTTCTCCATCCTACATTGCCACTCACTGCCTAACCTAATTCAGACCCTCCGATTCACACCACCCCGCGAATTTTTCTCACTCCTACTAGTGAATGTAATGTTACACACACATACAATGCGCACCACCCGCGGTGTTTTTCTCACTCCTACGAGTGAATGTAATGTTACACACCCATACAATGCGCACCACCACGCGATGTTTTTCAGAAATCTATCCTACATTGCCACTGCATGTTTCCTGCCCTCCCCATGCTGACCACCCCGTGGTGTTTTTCTCCATTCTACATTGCCACTCACTCTGTATCCTAATTCAGACCCTCCAATTCATACCATCCAGCGATGTTTTTCTCACTCCTACGAGTGAATGTAATGTTACACACCCGTAAAATGCGCACCACCACGCGATGTTTTTCAGAAATTTATCCTACATTGAAACTGCATGTTTCCTGACCTCCCCATGCTTACCACCCCGCGGTGCTTTTCTACATCCTACATTGCCACTCACTGCCTATCCTAATTCAGACCCTCCGATTCACACCACCCCGCCATGTTTTTCTCTCCCCTACTAATGAATGTAATGTTACACAACCATACAATGTGCACCACACTGCGATGTTTTTCAGAAACCTATCCTACATTGCCACTGCATGTTTCCTGACCTCCGCATGCTGACCACCCCGCGGTGCTTTTCTCCATCCTACATGGCCACTCAATGCCTATCCTAATTCGGCCCCTCCGATTCACACCACCCCGCGATGTTTTTCTCACTCCTACTAGTGAATGTAATGTTACACACACATACAATGCGCACCACCCGCGGTGTTTTTCTCACTCCTACGAGTGAATGTAATGTTACACACCCATAAAATGCGCACCACCCCGCGATGTTTTTCAGAAACCTATCCTACATTGCCACTGCATGTTTCCTGACCTCCCCATGCTGACCACCGCGCGGTGCTTTTCTCCATCCTACATTGCCACTCACATTGCCTATCCTAATTCTGACCCTCCTATTCACACCACCCCGCGATGTTTTTCTCACTCCTACTAGTGAATGTAATGTTACACACCTATACAATGCACACCACCCAGTGATGTTTTTTATCCTTCATTGCCACTGCATGTTTCCTGACCTCCTCATGCTGACCACCCCGCGGTGCTTTTCTCCATCCTACGTTGCCACTCACTGCCTATCCTAATTCAGCCCCTCCAATTCACACCACCCCGCAATCTTTTTCTCACTCCTACTGCTGAATGTAATGTTACACACACATACAATGCGCAACACATGCGATGATTTTCTCACTCCTACGAGTGAATGAAATGTTACACACACATACAATGCGCACCACCCCGCGATGTTTTTCAGAAACCTATCCTACATTGCCACTGCATGTTTCCTGACTTCCCCATGCTGACCACCCCGCGGTGCTTTTCTCCATCCTACATTGCCACTCACTGCCTATCCTAATTCAGACCCTCCAATTCACACCACTCCGCGAAGTTTTTCTCACTCCTACTAGTGAATGTACTGTTACACACCCACACAATGCGCACCACCCCGCGATGTTTTTCAGAAACTTATCCTACATTGCCACTGCATGTTTCATGACCTCCCCATGCAGACCACCCCGCGGTGCTTTTCTCCATCCTACATTGCCACTCACTCCCTATCCTAATTCAGACCCTCCAATTCACACCACCCCGCGATGTTTTTCTCACTCCTACTAGTGAATGTAATGTTACACACACATACAATGCGCACCACCCCGCGGTGTTTTTCTCACTCCTACGAGTGAATGTAATGTTACACACCGATAAAATGCGCACCACCCCGCGGTGTTTTTCAGAAACCTATCCTACATTGCCACTGCATGTTTCCTGACCTTCCCATGATGACGACCGCGCGGTGCTTTTCCCCATCCTACATTGCCACTCACATTGCCTATCCTAATTCAGACCCTCCGATTCACACCACCCCGTGATGTTTTTCTCACTCCTACTAGTGAATGTAATGTTACACACCTATACAATGCACACCACCCAGCGATGTTTTTTATCCTACATTGCCACTGCATGTTTCCTGACCTCCTCATGCTGACCACCCCGCGGTGCTTTTCTCCATCCTACATTGCCACTGACTGCCTATCCTAATTCAGACCCTCCAATTCACACCATCCCGTGATGTTTTTCTCACTCCTACTAGTGAATGTAATGTTACACACCCATAGAATGCGCACCACCACGCGATGTTTTTCAGAAACCTATCCTACATTGCCACTGCATGTTTCCTGCCCTCCCCATGCTGACCACCCCGCGGGGTTTTTCTCCATCCTACATTGCCACTCACTCCCTAACCTAATTCAGACCCTCCGATTCACACCATCCCGCAATGTTTTTCTCACTCCTACGAGTGAATGTAATGTTACACACCCGTACAATGCGCACCACCATGCGATGTTTTTCAGAAATCTATCCTACATTGCCAATGCATGTTTCCTGACCTCCCCATGCTGACCACCCCGCTGTGCTTTTCTCCATCCTACATTGCCACTCACTGCCTATCCTAATTCAGACCCTCCGATCACACCACCCCGCCATGTTTTCCGCACTCCTACTAATGAATGTAATGTTACACAACCATACAATGCGCACCACCCCGCGATGTTTTTCAGAAACCTATCGTACATTGCCACTGCATGTTTCCTGACCTCCACATGCTGACTACCCCGGGGTGCTTTTCTCCATCCTACATTGCCACTCACTGCCTATCCTAATTCAGCCCCTCCAATTCACACCACCCCGCGATCTTTTTCTCACTCCTACTGGCGAATGTAATGTTACACACACATACAATGCGCAACACATGCGATGATTTTCTCACTCCTACGAGTGAATGTAATGTTACACACCCATACAATGCGCACCACCCCGCAATGTTTTTCAGAAACCTATCCTACATTGCCACTGCATGTTTCCTGACTTCCCCATGCTGACCACCCCGCGGTGCTTTTCTCCATCCTACATTGCCACTCACTGCCTATCTTAATTCAGACCCTCCAATTCACACCACTCCGCGATGTTTTTCTCACACCTACTAGTGAATGTTCTGTTACACACCCACAAAATGCGCACCACCCCGCGATGTTTTTCAGAAACGTATCCTACATTGCCACTGCATGTTTCATGACCTCCCCATGCTGACCACCCCGCGGTGCTTTTCTCCATCCTACATTGCCACTCACTCCCTATCCTAATTCAGACCCTCCAATTCACACCACCCCGCGATGTTTTTCTCACTCCTACTAGTGAATGTAATGTTACACACACATACAATGCGCACCACCCCGCGGTGTTTTCTCACTCCTACGAGTGAATGTAATGTTACACACCCATAAAATGCGCACCACCCCGCGATGTTTTTCAGAAACCTATCCTACATTGCCACTGCATGTTTCCTGACCTTCCCATGATGACGACCGCGCGGTGCTTTTCTCCATCCTACATTGCCACTCACATTGCCTATCCTAATTCAGACCCTCCGATTCACACCACCCCGCGATGTTTTTCTCACTCCTACTAGTGAATGTAATGTTACACACCTATACAATGCACACCACCCAGCGATGTTTTTTATCCTACATTGCCACTTCATGTTTCCTGACCTCCTCATGCTGACCACCCCGCGGTGCTTTTCTCCATCCTACATTGCCACTGACTGCCTATCCTAATTCAGACCCTCCAATTCACACCAGCCCGTGATGTTTTTCTCACTCCTACTAGTGAATGTAATGTTACACACCCATACAAAGCGCACCACCACGCGATGTTTTTCAGAAACCTATCCTACATTGCCACTGCATGTTTCCTGCCTCCCCATGCTGACCACCCCGCGGTGTTTTTCTCCATCCTACATTGCCACTCACTCCCTATCCTAATTCAGACCCTCCGATTCACACCATCCCGCGATGTTTTTCTCACTCCTACGAGTGAATGTAATGTTACACACCCATACAATGCGCACCACCCCGCGATGTTTTTCAGAAAACTATCCTACATTGCCACTGCATGTTTCCTGACTTCCCCATGCTTACCACCCCGCGGTGCTTTTCTCCATCCTACATCGCCACTCACTGCCTGTCCTAATTCAGACCCTCCGATTCACACCACCCCGTGTGGTTTTTCTCAGTCCTACTAGTGAATGTAATGTTAAACACCCATACAATGCGCACCACCCCGCGATATTTTTCCCACTCCTACTAGTGAATGTAACGTTACACACCCATACAATGCGCACCAACCCGCGATATTTTTCAGTAACCTATCATACATTGCCACTGCATGTTTCCTGACCTCCACATTCTGACCATCCTGTGGTGCTTTTCTCCATCCTACATTGCCACTCACTGCCTATGTAATTCAGTCCCTCAGATTCACACCACCCCGTGATGTTTTTCTCACTCCTACTAGTGAATGTAATGTTACACACCCACACAATGCGCACCACCCCGCGATGTTTTTCTCACTCCTACTAGTGAATGTAATGTTACACACCCATACAATGCGCAAATCCCCGCGATGTTTTTCAGAAACCTATCCTAACTTGCCACTGCATGTTTCCTGACCAACCCATGCTGACCACCCCGCGGTGCTTTTTTCCATCCTACTTTGCCACTCACTGCGTAACCTAATTCAGACCCTCCGATTCACACCACGCCGTGATATTTTTCTCACTCCTACTAGTTAATGTAATGTTACACACCCATACAATGCGCACCACCCCGCGATGTTTTTCTCACTCCTACTAGTGAATGTAATGTTACACACCCATGCAATGCGCACCACCCTGCGATGTTTTTCAGAAACCTATCCTACATTGCCACGGCATGTTTCCTGACCTCCTCTGCTGACCACCCAGCGGTGCTTTTCTCCATCCTACATGGCCACTCAATGCCTATCCTAATTCAGGCCCTCCGATTCACACCACGCCGTGATGTTTTTCTCACTCCTACTAGTGAATGTAATGTTACACACCCATACAATGCGCACCACCCCGCGATGTTTTTCTCACTCCTACTAGTGAATGTAATGTTACACACCCATACAATGCGCAGCATACCGCGATGTTTTTCAGAAACCTATCCTACATTGCCATGCATGTTTCCTGTCCTCCCCATGCTGACAACCCCGCGGTGCTTTTCTCCATCCTACATTGCCACTCACTGCCTATCCTAATTCAGCCACTCCGATTCACACCACCCACGATGTTTTTCTCACTCCTACTAGTGAATGTAATGTTACACACCCATACAATGCGCACCAACCCGCGATATTTTTCAGAAACCTATCATACATTGCCACTGCATGTTTCCTGACCTCCACATGCTGACCACCCTGCTTTGCTTTTCTCCATCCTACATCGCCACTCACTGCCTATCCTAATTCAGACCCTCCGTTTCACACCACCCTGTGTGGTTTTTCTCAGTCCGACTAATGAATGTAATGTTACACACCCATACAATGCGCACCACCCCGCGATGTTTTTCTCACTCCTACTAGTGAATGTAACGTTATACACCCATACAATGCGCACCAACCCGCGATATTTTTCAGAAACCTATCATACATTGCCACTGCATGTTTCCTGACCTCCACATTCTGACCATCCTGCGGTGCTTTTCTCCATCCTACATTGCCACTCACTGCCTATGTAATTCAGTCCCTCAGATTCACACCTCCCCGTGATGTTTTTCTCACTCCTACTAGTGAATGTAATGTTACACACCCATACAATGCGCACCACCCCGCGATGTTTTTCTCACTCCTACTAGTGAATGTAATGTTACACACCCATACAATGCGCAAATCCCCGCGATGTTTTTCAGAAATCTATCCTACATTGCCACTGCATGTTAACTGACCAACCCATGCTGACCACCCCGCGGTGCTTTTTTCCATCCTACTTTGCCACTCACTGCGTAACCTAATTCAGACCCTCCGATCCACACCACGCCGTGATATTTTTCTCACTCCTACTAGTTAATGTAATGTTACACACCCATGCAATGCGCACCACCCTGCGATGTTTTTCAGAAACCTATCCTACATTGCCACGGCATGTTTCCTGACCTCCTCTGCTGACCAGCCAGCGGTGCTTTTCTCCATCCTACATGGCCACTCAATGCCTATCCTAATTCAGCCCCTCCGATTCACACCACGCCGTGATGTTTTTCTCACTCCTACTAGTGAATGTAATGTTACACACCCATACAATGCGCACCACCCCGCGATGTTTTTCTCAATCCTACTAGTGAATGTAATGTTACACACCCATACAATGCGCAGCATACCGCGATGTTTTTCAGAAACCTATCCTACATTGCCATGCATGTTTCTTGACCTCCCCATGCTGACAATCCCGCGGTGCTTTTCTCCATCCTACATTGCCACTCACAGCCTATCCTAATTCAGCCCCTCCGATTCACACCACCCGCGAAGTTTTTCTCACTCCTACTAGTGAATGTAATGTTACACACCCATACAATGCGCACCAACCCGCGATATTTTTCAGAAACCTATCATACATTGCCACTGCATGTTTCCTGACCTCCACATGCTGACCACCCTGCTTTGCTTTTCTCCATCCTACATCGCCACTCACTGCCTATCCTAATTCAGACCCTCCGATTCACACCACCCTGTGTGGTTTTTCTCAGTCCGACTAATGAATGTAATGTTACACACCCATACAATGCGCACCACCCCGCGATGTTTTTCTCACTCCTACTAGTGAATGTAATGTTACACACCCATACAATGCGCACCAACCCGCGATATTTTTCAGAAACCTATCATACATTGCCACTGCATGTTTCCTGTCCTCCACATGCTGACCATCCTGCGGTGCTTTTCTCCATCCTACATTGCCAATCACTGCCTATCGTAATTCAGACCCTCAGATTCACACCACCCCGGGATGTTTTTCTCACTCCTATTAGTGAATGTAATGATACACACCCACATATTGCGCACCACCCCGCGATGTTTTTCTCACTCCTACTAGTGAATGTAATGTTACACACCCATACAATGCGCAAATCCCCGCGATGTTTTTCAGAAACGTATCCTACATTGCCACTGCAGGTTTCCTGACGTCCCCATGCTGACCACCCCACGGTGCTTTTCTGCATCCTACATTGCCACTCACTGCCTATCCTAATTCAGTCCCTCCGATTCACACCACCCTGTGGTTTTTCTCATTCCTACTAGTGAATGCAATGTTACACACCCATACAATGCGCACCACCCCGCGATGTTTTTCAGAAACCTATCCTACATTGCCACTGCATGTTTCCTGACCAACCCATGCTGACCACCCCGCGGTGCTTTTCTCCATCCTACATTGCCACTCACTGCCTATCCTAATTCAGACCCTCAGATTCACACCACCCCGTGATGTTTTTCTCACTCCTACTAGTGAATGTAATGTTACACACCCACACAATGCGCACCACCCTGCGATGTTTTTCTCACTCCTACTAGTGAATGTAATGTTACCACCCATACAATGCGCAAATCCCCGCGATGTTTTTCAGAAACCTATCCTACATTGCCACTGCATGTTTCCTGACGTCCCCATGCTGACCACCCCATGGTGGTTTTCTCCATCCTACATTGCCACTCACTGCCTAACCTAATTCAGACCCTCCGATTCACACCACGCCGTGATGTTTTTCTCACTCCTACTAGTGAATGTAATGTTACACAACCATGCAATGCTCACCACCCAGCGATGTTTTTCTCACTCCTACGAGTGAAACAAGTTACACACCCATAAAATGCGCAGCACCCCGCGACGTTTTTCAGAAACCTATCCTATATTGCCACTGCATGTTTCCTGACCTGCACATGCTGACTATCCCGCGGTGCTTTTCTCCATCCTACATTGCCACTCACTGCCTAACCTAATTCAGACCCTCCGATTAACACCACGCCGTGATGTTTTTCTCACACCTACTAGTGAATTTAATGATACACACCCATACAATGCGAACCACCCCGCGATGTTTTTCTCACTCCTACTAGTGAATGTAATGATGCTCACCCATACAATGCGCACCACCCCGCGATGTTTTTCAGAAACCTATCCTACATTGCCACTGCATGTTTCCTGACCTCCCCATGCTGACCACCCGCGGTGCCTTTCTCCATCCTACATTGCCACTCACTGCCTATCCTAATTCTGACCCTCCGATTCACACCACCCCGCGATGTTTTTCTCACTCCTACTAGTGAAAGTAAGGTTACACAGCCATACATTGCGCACCACCCCGCGATGTTTTTCAGAAACCTGTCGTACATTGCCACTGCATGTTTCCTGACCTGCCAATGCTGACAACCCCGCGGTGCTTTTCTCCATCCTACATTGCCACTCACTGCCTATCCTAATTCAGCCACTCCGATTCACACAACCGCGCGATGTTTTTCTCACTCCTACCAGTGAATGTAATGTTACACACCTATAAAATGCACACCACCCCGCGATGTTTTTCAGAAACACATCCTACATTGCCACTGCATGTTTCCTGGCCTCCTCATGCTGACCACCCCGCGGTGCTTTTCTCCATCCTACATTGCCACTCACTGCCTATCCTAATTCAGACCCTCCGATTCACACCACGCGTCACGTTTTTCTCACTCCTACTAGTGAATGTAATGTTACACACCCATACAATGCGCACCACCCCGCGATGTTTTTCTCACTCCTAATAGTGAATGTAATGTTACACACCAATACAATGCGCACCACCCCACGATGTTTTTCTCACTCCTACTAGTGAATGCAATGTTACACACCCATACAATGCGGAGCATACCGCGATGTTTTTCAGAAACCTATCCTACATTGCCCTGCATGTTTCCTGACCTCCACATGCTGACCACCCCGCGGTGCTTTTCTCCATCCTACATTGCCACTCACTGCCTAACCTAATTCAGCTCCTCCGATTCACACCACCCGCGATGCTTTTCTCACTCCTACTAGTGAATGTAATGTTACACACATATTCAATGCGCACCAACCCACGATATTTTTCAGAAACCTATCATACATTGCAATTGCATTTTTCCTGACCTCCACATGCTGACCACCCTGCGGTGCTTTTCTCCATCCTACAATGTCACTCACTGTCTATCCTAATTCAGACCCTCCGATTCACACCACCCCATGTGGTTTGTCTCAGTCCTACTAGTGAATGTAATGTTACACACCCATACAATGCGCACCACCCCGCGATGTTTTTCTCACTCCTACTAGGGAATGAAATGTAACACACACCCATACAATGCGCAAATCCCCGCGATGCTTTTCAGAAATGTATCCTACATTGCCACTGCATGTTTCCTCACGTCCCCATGCTGACCACCCCACGGTGCTTTTCTCCATCCTACATTGCCACTCACTGCCTATCCTAATTCAGTCCCTCCGATTCACACCACCCTGTGGTTTTTCTCAGTCCTACTAGTGAATGTAATGTTACACACCTATACAATTCGCACCACCCCTCGATGTCTTTCAGAAACCTATCCTACATTGCCACTGCATGTTTCCTGACCAACCCATGCTGACCACCCCGCGGTGCTTTACTCCATCCTACTTTGCCACTCACTGCCTAACCTAATTCAGACCCTCCGATTCACACCACGCTGTGATATTTTTCTCACTCCTGCTAGTGAATGTAATGTTACACACCCATACAATGCGCACCACCCCGCGATGTTTTTCTCACTCCTACTAGTGAATGTAATGTTACACACCCATGCAATGCACACCACCCTGCGATGTTTTTCAGAAACCTATCCTACATTGCCACGGCATGTTTCCTGACCTCCCCTGCTGACGACCCCGCGGTGCTTTTCTCCATCCTACATGGCCACTCAATGTCTATCCTAATTCAGCCCCTCCGATTCACACCACGCCGTGATGTTTTTCTCACTCCTACTAGTAAATGCAATGTTACACACCCATACAATGCGCACCACCCGCGATGTTTTTCTCACTCCTACTAGTGAATGTAATGTTACACACCCATACAATGCGCAGCATACCGCGATGTTTTTCAGAAACCTATCCTACATTGCCATGCATGTTTCCTGACCTCCCCATGCTGACAACCCCGCGGTGCTTTTCTCCATCCTACATTGCCACTCACTGCCTATCCTAACTCAGCCACTCCGATTCACACCACCCGCGATGTTTTTCTCACACCTACTAGTGAATGTAATGTTACACACCCATACAATGCGCACCAACCCGCGATATTTTTCAGAAACCTATCATACATTGCCACTGCATGTTTCCTGACCTCCACATGCTGAACACCCTGCTTTGCTTTTCTCCATCCTACATCGCCACTCAGTGCCTATCCTAATTCAGACCCTCCGATTCACACCACCCCGTGTGGTTTTTCTCAGTCCTACTAATGAATGTAATGTTACACACCCATACAATGCGCACCACCCCGCGATGTTTTTCTCACTCCTACTAGTGAATGTAATGTTACACACCCATACAATGCGCACCAACCCGCGATATTTTTCAGAAACCTATCATACATTCCAATGCATGTTTCCTGACCTCCACATGCTGACCATCCTGCGGTGCTGTTCTCCATCCTACATTGCCACTCACTGCCTATCCTAATTCAGACCCTCAGATTCACACCACCCCGCGATGTTTTTCTCACTCCTATTAGTGAATGTAATGTTACACACCCACACAATGCGCACCACCCCGCGATGTTTTTCTCACTCCTACTAGTGAATGTAATGTTACACACCGATACAATGCGCAAATCCCCACGATGTTTTTCAGAAACGTATATTACTTTGCCACTACATGTTTCCTGACGTCCCCATGCTGACCACCCCACGGTGCTTTTCTCCATCCTACATTGCCACTCACTGCCTAACCTAATTCAGACCCTCCGATTCACACCACGCCGTGATGTTTTTCTCACTCCTACTAGTGAATGTAATGTTACACAACCATGCAATGCTCACCACCCAGCGATGTTTTTCTCACTCCTACGAGTGAAAAATGTTACACACCCATAAAATGCGCACCACCCCGCGACGTTTTTCAGAAACCTATCCTACATTGCCACTGCATGTTTCCTGACCTCCACATGCTGTCTATCCCGCGGTGCTTTTCTCCATCCTACATTGCCACTCACTGCCTAACCTAATTCAGACCCTCCGAATCACACCACGCCGCGATGTTTTTCTCACACCTACTAGTGTATTTAAAGATACACACCCATACAATGCACACCACCCCGCGATGTTTTTCTCACTCCTACTAGTGAATGTAATGTTGCACACCCATACAATGCGCACCACCCCGCGATGTTTTTCAGAAACCTATCCTACATTGCCACTGCATGTTTCCTGACCTCCCCTTGCTGACCACCCGCGGTGCTTTTCTCCATCCTACATTGCCACTCACTGCCTAACCTAATTCAGCCCCTCCGATTCACACCACCCGCGATGCTTTTCTCACTCCTACTAGTGAATGTAATGTTACACACCCATACAATGCGCACCAACCCACGATATTTTTCAGAAACCTATCATACATTGCCATTGCATGTTTCCTGACCTCCACATGCTGACCACCCTGCGGTGCTTTTCTCCATCCTACAATGTCACTCACTGTCTATCCTAATTCAGACCCTCCGATTCACACCACCCCGTGTGGTTTGTCTCAGTCCTACTAGTGAATGTAATGTTACACACCCATACAATGCGCACCACCCCGCGATGTTTTCAGAAACCTATCCTACATTGCCACTGCATGTTTCATGAGCAACCCATGCTGAACACCCCGCAGTGCTTTTCTCCATCCTACATTGCCACTCACTGCCTAACCTAATTCAGACCCTCCGATTCACACCACGCTGTGATATTTTTCTCACTCCTGCTAGTGAATGTAATGTTACACACCCATACAATGCGCACCACCCCGCGATGTTTTTCTCACTCCTACTAGTGAATGTAATGTTACACACCCATGCAATGCACACCACCCTGCGATGTTTTTCAGAAACCTATCCTACATTGCCACGTCATGTTTCCTGACCTCCCCTGCTGACGACCCCGCGGTGCTTTTCTCCATCCTACATGGCCACTCAATGTCTATCCTAATTCAGCCCCTCCGATTCACACCACGCCGTGATGTTTTTCTCACTCCTACTAGTGAATGTAATGTTACACACCCATACAATGCGCAGCATACCGCGATGTTTTTCAGAAACCTATCCTACATTGCCATGCATGTTTCCTGACCTCCCCATGCTGACAACCCCGCGGTGCTTTTCTCCATCCTACATTGCCACTCACTGCCTATCCTAACTCAGCCACTCCGATTCACACCACCCGCGATGTTTTTCTCACACCTACTAGTGAATGTAATGTTACACACCCATACAATGCGCACCAACCCGCGATATTTTTCAGAAACCTATCATACATTGCCACTGCATGTTTCCTGACCTCCACATGCTGAACACCCTGCTTTGCTTTTCTCCATCCTACATCGCCACTCAGTGCCTATCCTAATTCAGACCCTCCGATTCACACCACCCCGTGTGGTTTTTCTCAGTCCTACTAATGAATGTAATGTTACACACCCATACAATGCGCACCACCCCACGATGTTTTTCTCACTCCTACTAGTGAATGTAATGTTACACACCCATACAATGCGCACCAACCCGCGATATTTTTCAGAAACCTATCATACATTCCAATGCATGTTTCCTGACCTCCACATGCTGACCATCCTGCGGTGCTGTTCTCCATCCTACATTGCCACTCACTGCCTATCCTAATTCAGACCCTCAGATTCACACCACCCCGCGATGTTTTTCTCACTCCTATTAGTGAATGTAATGTTACACACCCACACAATGCGCACCACCCCGCGATGTTTTTCTCACTCCTACTAGTGAATGTAATGTTACACACCGATACAATGCGCAAATCCCCACGATGTTTTTCAGAAACGTATATTACTTTGCCACTACATGTTTCCTGACGTCCCCATGCTGACCACCCCACGGTGCTTTTCTCCATCCTACATTGCCACTCACTGCCTAACCTAATTCAGACCCTCCGATTCACACCACACCGTGATGTTTTTCTCACTCCTACTAGTGAATGTAATGTTACACAACCATGCAATGCTCACCACCCAGCGATGTTTTTCTCACTCCTACGAGTAAAAAATGTTACACACCCATAAAATGCGCACCACCCCGCGACGTTTTTCAGAAACCTATCCTACATTGCCACTGCATGTTTCCTGACCTCCACATGCTGACTATCCCGCGGTGCTTTTCTCCATTGCCACTCACTGCCTAACCTAATTCAGACCCTCCGAATCACACCACGCCGTGATGTTTTTCTCACACCTACTAGTGTATTTAAAGATACACACCCATACAATGCACACCACCCCGCGATGTTTTTCTCACTCCTACTAGTGAATGTAATGTTGCACACCCATACAATGCGCACCACCCCGCGATGTTTTTCAGAAACCTATCCTACATTGCCACTGCATGTTTCCTGACCTCCCCTTGCTGACCACCCGCGGTGCTTTTCTCCATCCTACATTGCCACTCACTGCCTAACCTAATTCAGCCCCTCCGATTCACACCACCCGCGATGCTTTTCTCACTCCTACTAGTGAATGTAATGTTACACACCCATACAATGCGCACCAACCCACGATATTTTTCAGAAACCTATCATACATTGCCATTGCATGTTTCCTGACCTCCACATGCTGACCACCCTGCGGTGCTTTTCTCCATCCTACAATGTCACTCACTGTCTATCCTAATTCAGACCCTCCGATTCACACCACCCCGTGTGGTTTGTCTCAGTCCTACTAGTGAATGTAATGTTACACACCCATACAATGCGCACCACCCCGCTATGTTTTTCTCACTCCTACTAGTGAATGTAATGTTACACACCCATACAATGCGCAAATCCCCGCGATGCTTTTCAGAAACCTATCCTACATTGCCACTGCATGTTTCCTGACGTCCCCATGCTGACCACCCAACGGTGTTTTTCTCCATTCTACAATGCCACACACTGCCTATCCTAATTCATTCCCTCCGATTCACACCACCCCGTGGTTTTTCTCAGTCCTACTAGTGAATGTAATGTTACACACCCATACAATGCGCACCACCCCGCGATGTTTTCAGAAACCTATCCTACATTGCCACTGCATGTTTCATGAGCAACCCATGCTGAACACCCCGCAGTGCTTTTCTCCATCCTACATTGCCACTCACTGCCTAACCTAATTCAGACCCTCCGATTCACACCACGCTGTGATATTTTTCTCACTCCTGCTAGTGAATGTAATGTTACACACCCATACAATGCGCACCACCCCGCGATGTTTTTCTCACTCCTACTAGTGAATGTAATGTTACACACCCATGCAATGCACACCACCCTGCGATGTTTTTCAGAAACCTATCCTACATTGCCACGTCATGTTTCCTGACCTCCCCTGCTGACGACCCCACGGTGCTTTTCTCCATCCTACATGGCCACTCAATGTCTATCCTAATTCAGCCCCTCCGATTCACACCACGCCGTGATGTTTTTCTCACTCCTACTAGTGAATGTAATGTTACACACCCATACAATGCGCAGCATACCGCGATGTTTTTCAGAAACCTATCCTACATTGCCATGCATGTTTCCTGACCTCCCCATGCTGACAACCCCGCGGTGCTTTTCTCCATCCTACATTGCCACTCACTGCCTAACCTAATTCAGACCCTCCGATTCACACCACCCCGCGATGTTTTTCTCACTCCTACTTGTGAAAGTAATGTTACACTCCCATACAATGCGCACCACCCCGCAATGTTTTTCTCACTCCTACTAGTGAATGTAATGTTACACACCTATACAATGCACACCACCCAGCGATGTTTTTTATCCTTCATTGCCACTGCATGTTTCCTGACCTCCTCATGCTGACCACCCCGCGGTGCTTTTCTCCATCCTACATTGCCACTCACTGCCTATCCTAATTCAGACCCTCCGATTCACACCAGCCCGTGATGTTTTTCTCACTCCTACTAGTGAATGTAATGTTACACACACATACAATGCGCATTACCCCGTGTTGTTTTTCTCACTCCTACTAGTGAATGTAATGTTGCAAACCCATACAATGCGCACCACCCCGCGATGTTTTTCAGAAACCTATCCTACATTGCCACTGCCTGTTTCCTGACCTCCCATGCTGACCACCACGAGGTGCTTTTCTCCATCCTACATTGCCACTCACTGCCTATCCTAATTCAGACCCTCTGATTCACACCACGCCATGATGTTTTTCTCACTCCTACTAGTGAATGTAATGTTACACACCCATACAATGCGCACCACTCTGCGATGTTTTTCTCACTCCTACTAGTGAATGTAATGATACACACCCATACAATGCGCACCACCACGCGATTATTTGCCACTCACTGCCTATCCTAATTCAGACCCTCCGATTCACACCACGCCATGATGTTTTTCTCACTCCTACTAGTGAATTTAAATTTACACACCTATACAATGCGCACCACCCCGTGATGTTTTTCAGAAACCTAACCTACATTGCCACTGCATGTTTCCTGACCTCCCCATGCTGACCACCCTGTGGTGCTTTTCTCCATCCTACATTGCAACTCATTGCCTATCCTAATTCAGACCCTCCGATTCACACAACCACGCGATGTTTTTCTCACTCCTACTAGTGAATGTAATGTGACACACCCATACAATGCTCACCACCCATCGATGTTTTTCAGAAACCTATCCTACATTGCCACTGCATATTTCCTGACCTCCCCATGCTGACCACCCCGTGGTGCTTTTCTCCATCCTACATGGCCACTCAATGCCTGTCCTAATTCAGCCCCTCCGATTCACACCACGCCGTGATGTTTTTCTCACTCCTACTAGTGAATGTAATGTTACACACCCATACAATGCGCACCACGCCGCGATGTTTTTCTCACTCCTACTAGTGAATGTAATGTTACACACCCATACAATGCGCAGCATACCGCGATGTTTTTCAGAAACCTATCCTACATTGCCATGCATGTTTCCTGACCTCCCCATGCTGACAACCCCGCGGTGCTTTTCTCCATCCTACATTGCCACTCAATGCCTATCCTAATTCAGCCACTCCGATTCACACCACCCGCGGTGTTTTTCTCACTCCTACTAGAGAATGTAATGTTACACACCCATACAATGCGCACCAACCCGCGATTTTTTTCAGAAACCTATCATACATTGCCACTGCATGTTTAGTGACCTCCACATGCTGACCACCCTGCTTTGCTTTTCTCCAACCTACATCGCCACTCACTGCCTATCCTAATTCAGACCCTCTGATTCACACCACCCCGTGTGGTTTTTCTCATTCCTACTAATGAATGTAATGTTACACACCCATACATTGCGCACCACCCCGCGATGTTGTTCTCACTCCTACTAGTGAATGTAATGTTACACACCCATACAATGCGCAAATCCCTGCGATGTTTTTCAGAAACGTATCCTACTTTGCCACTGCATGTTTCCTGACGTCCCCATGCTGACCACCCCACGGTGCTTTTCTCCATCCTACATTGCCACTCACTGCCTATCCTAATTCAGTCCCTCCTATTCACACCACCCTGTGGTTTTTCTCAGTCCTACTAGTGAATGCAATGTTACATACCCATACAATGCGCACCACCCCGCGATGTTTTTCAGAAACCTCTCCTACATTGCCACTGCATGTTTCCTGACCAACACATGCTGACCACCCCGCGGTGCTTTTCTCCATCCTACATTGTCACTCACTGCCTATCCTAATTCAGACCCTCAGATTCACACCAACCCGTGATGTTTTTCTCACTCCTACTAGTGAATGTAATGTTACACACCCACACAATGCGCACCACCCCGCGATGTTTTTCTCACTCCTACTAGTGAATGTAATGTTACCACCCATACAATGCGCAAATCCCCGCGTTGTTTTTCAGAAACATATCGTACATTGCCACTGCATGTTTCCTGACGTCCCCATGCTGACCACCCCACGGAGCTTTTCTCCATCCTACATTGCCACTCACTGCCTAACCTAATTCAGACCCTCCGATTCACACCACCCCGCGAATTTTTCTCACTCCTACTAGTGAATGTAATGTTACACACCCATACAATGCGCACCACCCCGCGATGTTTTTCTCACTCCTACTAGTGAATGTAATGTTACACACCCATACAATGCGCAGCATACCGCGATGTTTTTCAGAAACCTATCCTACATTGCCATGCATGTTTCCTGTCCTCCCCATGCTGACAACCCCGCGGTGCTTTTCTCCATCCTACATTGCCACTCACTGCCTATCCTAATTCAGCCACTCCGATTCACACCACCCACGATGTTTTTCTCACTCCTACTAGTGAATGTAATGTTACACACCCATACAATGCGCACCAACCCGCGATATTTTTCAGAAACCTATCATACATTGCCACTGCATGTTTCCTGACCTCCACATGCTGACCACCCTGCTTTGCTTTTCTCCATCCTACATCGCCACTCACTGCCTATCCTAATTCAGACCCTCCGTTTCACACCACCCTGTGTGGTTTTTCTCAGTCCGACTAATGAATGTAATGTTACACACCCATACAATGCGCACCACCCCGCGATGTTTTTCTCACTCCTACTAGTGAATGTAACGTTATACACCCATACAATGCGCACCAACCCACGATATTTTTCAGAAACCTATCATACATTGCCACTGCATGTTTCCTGACCTCCACATTCTGACCATCCTGCGGTGCTTTTCTCCATCCTACATTGCCACTCACTGCCTATGTAATTCAGTCCCTCAGATTCACACCTCCCCGTGATGTTTTTCTCACTCCTACTAGTGAATGTAATGTTACACACCCATACAATGCGCACCACCCCGCGATGTTTTTCTCACTCCTACTAGTGAATGTAATGTTACACACCCATACAATGCGCAAATCCCCGCGATGTTTTTCAGAAATCTATCCTACATTGCCACTGCATGTTAACTGACCAACCCATGCTGACCACCCCGCGGTGCTTTTTTCCATCCTACTTTGCCACTCACTGCGTAACCTAATTCAGACCCTCCGATTCACACCACGCCGTGATATTTTTCTCACTCCTACTAGTTAATGTAATGTTACACACCCATGCAATGCGCACCACCCTGCGATGTTTTTCAGAAACCTATCCTACATTGCCACGGCATGTTTCCTGACCTCCTCTGCTGACCAGCCAGCGGTGCTTTTCTCCATCCTACATGGCCACTCAATGCCTATCCTAATTCAGCCCCTCCGATTCACACCACGCCGTGATGTTTTTCTCACTCCTACTAGTGAATGTAATGTTACACACCCATACAATGCGCAGCATACCGCGATGTTTTTCAGAAACCTATCCTACATTGCCATGCATGTTTCTTGACCTCCCCATGCTGACAATCCCGCGGTGCTTTTCTCCATCCTACATTGCCACTCACAGCCTATCCTAATTCAGCCCCTCCGATTCACACCACCCGCGATGTTTTTCTCACTCCTACTAGTGAATGTAATGTTACACACCCATACAATGCGCACCAACCCGCGATATTTTTCAGAAACCTATCATACATTGCCACTGCATGTTTCCTGACCTCCACATGCTGACCACCCTGCTTTGCTTTTCTCCATCCTACATCGCCACTCACTGCCTATCCTAATTCAGACCCTCCGATTCACACCACCCTGTGTGGTTTTTCTCAGTCCGACTAATGAATGTAATGTTACACACCCATACAATGCGCACCACCCCGCGATGTTTTTCTCACTCCTACTAGTGAATGTAATGTTACACACCCATACAATGCGCAAATCCCCGCGATGTTTTTCAGAAATCTATCCTACATTGCCACTGCATGTTAACTGACCAACCCATGCTGACCACCCCGCGGTGCTTTTTTCCATCCTACTTTGCCACTCACTGCGTAACCTAATTCAGACCCTCCGATTCACACCACGCCGTGATATTTTTCTCACTCCTACTAGTTAATGTAATGTTACACACCCATGCAATGCGCACCACCCTGCGATGTTTTTCAGAAACCTATCCTACATTGCCACGGCATGTTTCCTGACCTCCTCTGCTGACCAGCCAGCGGTGCTTTTCTCCATCCTACATGGCCACTCAATGCCTATCCTAATTCAGCCCCTCCGATTCACACCACGCCGTGATGTTTTTCTCACTCCTACTAGTGAATGTAATGTTACACACCCATACAATGCGCAGCATACCGCGATGTTTTTCAGAAACCTATCCTACATTGCCATGCATGTTTCTTGACCTCCCCATGCTGACAATCCCGCGGTGCTTTTCTCCATCCTACATTGCCACTCACAGCCTATCCTAATTCAGCCCCTCCGATTCACACCACCCGCGATGTTTTTCTCACTCCTACTAGTGAATGTAATGTTACACACCCATACAATGCGCACCAACCCGCGATATTTTTCAGAAACCTATCATACATTGCCACTGCATGTTTCCTGACCTCCACATGCTGACCACCCTGCTTTGCTTTTCTCCATCCTACATCGCCACTCACTGCCTATCCTAATTCAGACCCTCCGATTCACACCACCCTGTGTGGTTTTTCTCAGTCCGACTAATGAATGTAATGTTACACACCCATACAATGCGCACCACCCCGCGATGTTTTTCTCACTCCTACTAGTGAATGTAATGTTACACACCCATACAATGCGCACCAACCCGCGATATTTTTCAGAAACCTATCATACATTGCCACTGCATGTTTCCTGTCCTCCACATGCTGACCATCCTGCGGTGCTTTTCTCCATCCTACATTGCCACTCACTGCCTATCGTAATTCAGACCCTCAGATTCACACCACCCCGGGATGTTTTTCTCACTCCTATTAGTGAATGTAATGATACACACCCACACATTGCGCACCACCCCGCGATGTTTTTCTCACTCCTACTAGTGAATGTAATGTTACACACCCATACAATGCGCAAATCCCCGCGATGTTTTTCAGAAACGTATCCTACATTGCCACTGCAGGTTTCCTGACGTCCCCATGCTGACCACCCCACGGTGCTTTTCTGCATCCTACATTGCCACTCACTGCCTATCCTAATTCAGTCCCTCCGATTCACACCACCCTGTGGTTTTTCTCATTCCTACTAGTGAATGCAATGTTACACAGCCATACAATGCGCACCACCCCGCGATGTTTTTCAGAAACCTATCCTACATTGCCACTGCATGTTTCCTGACCAACCCATGCTGACCACCCCGCGGTGCTTTTCTCCATCCTACATTGCCACTCACTGCCTATCCTAATTCAGACCCTCAGATTCACACCACCCCGTGATGTTTTTCTCACTCCTACTAGTGAATGTAATGTTACACACCCACACAATGCGCACCACCCTGCGATGTTTTTCTCACTCCTACTAGTGAATGTAATGTTACCACCCATACAATGCGCAAATCCCCGCGATGTTTTTCAGAAACCTATCCTACTTTGCCATTGCATGTTTCCTGACGTCCCCATGCTGACCACCCCATGGTGGTTTTCTCCATCCTACATTGCCACTCACTGCCTAACCTAATTCAGACCCTCCGATTCACACCACGCCGTGATGTTTTTCTCACTCCTACTAGTGAATGTAATGTTACACAACCATGCAATGCTCACCACCCAGCGATGTTTTTCTCACTCCTACGAGTGAAACAAGTTACACACCCATAAAATGCGCAGCACCCCGCGACGTTTTTCAGAAACCTATCCTATATTGCCACTGCATGTTTCCTGACCTGCACATGCTGACTATCCCGCGGTGCTTTTCTCCATCCTACATTGCCACTCACTGCCTAACCTAATTCAGACCCTCCGATTAACACCACGCCGTGATGTTTTTCTCACACCTACTAGTGAATTTAATGATACACACCCATACAATGCGAACCACCCCGTGATGTTTTTCTCACTCCTACTAGTGAATGTAATGATGCTCACCCATACAATGCGCACCACCCCGCGATGTTTTTCAGAAACCTATCCTACATTGCCACTGCATGTTTCCTGACCTCCCCATGCTGACCACCCGCGGTGCCTTTCTCCATCCTACATTGCCACTCACTGCCTATCCTAATTCTGACCCTCCGATTCACACCACCCCGCGATGTTTTTCTCACTCCTACTAGTGAAAGTAAGGTTACACAGCCATACATTGCGCACCACCCCGCGATGTTTTTCAGAAACCTGTCGTACATTGCCACTGCATGTTTCCTGACCTGCCAATGCTGACAACCCCGCGGTGCTTTTCTCCATCCTACATTGCCACTCACTGCCTATCCTAATTCAGCCACTCCGATTCACACAACCGCGCGATGTTTTTCTCACTCCTACCAGTGAATGTAATGTTACACACCTATAAAATGCACACCACCCCGCGATGTTTTTCAGAAACACATCCTACATTGCCACTGCATGTTTCCTGGCCTCCTCATGCTGACCACCCCGCGGTGCTTTTCTCCATCCTACATTGCCACTCACTGCCTATCCTAATTCAGACCCTCCGATTCACACCACGCGTCACGTTTTTCTCACTCCTACTAGTGAATGTAATGTTACACACCCATACAATGCGCACCACCCCGCGATGTTTTTCTCACTCCTAATAGTGAATGTAATGTTACACACCAATACAATGCGCACCACCCCACGATGTTTTTCTCACTCCTACTAGTGAATGCAATGTTACACACCCATACAATGCGGAGCATACCGCGATGTTTTTCAGAAACCTATCCTACATTGCCCTGCATGTTTCCTGACCTCCACATGCTGACCACCCCGCGGTGCTTTTCTCCATCCTACATTGCCACTCACTGCCTAACCTAATTCAGCTCCTCCGATTCACACCACCCGCGATGCTTTTCTCACTCCTACTAGTGAATGTAATGTTACACACATATTCAATGCGCACCAACCAACGATATTTTTCAGAAACCTATCATACATTGCAATTGCATTTTTCCTGACCTCCACATGCTGACCACCCTGCGGTGCTTTTCTCCATCCTACAATGTCACTCACTGTCTATCCTAATTCAGACCCTCCGATTCACACCACCCCATGTGGTTGGTCTCAGTCCTACTAGTGAATGTAATGTTACACACCCATACAATGCGCACCACCCCGCGATGTTTTTCTCACTCCTACTAGGGAATGAAATGTAACACACACCCATACGATGCGCAAATCCCCGCGATGCTTTTCAGAAATGTATCCTACATTGCCACTGCATGTTTCCTCACGTCCCCATGCTGACCACCCCACGGTGCTTTTCTCCATCCTACATTGCCACTCACTGCCTATCCTAATTCAGTCCCTCCGATTCACACCACCCTGTGGTTTTTCTCAGTCCTACTAGTGAATGTAATGTTACACACCTATACAATTCGCACCACCCCTCGATGTCTTTCAGAAACCTATCCTACATTGCCACTGCATGTTTCCTGACCAACCCATGCTGACCACCCCGCGGTGCTTTACTCCATCCTACTTTGCCACTCACTGCCTAACCTAATTCAGACCCTCCGATTCACACCACGCTGTGATATTTTTCTCACTCCTGCTAGTGAATGTAATGTTACACACCCATACAATGTGCACCACCCCGCGATGTTTTTCTCACTCCTACTAGTGAATGTAATGTTACACACCCATGCAATGCACACCACCCTGCGATGTTTTTCAGAAACCTATCCTACATTGCCACGGCATGTTTCCTGACCTCCCCTGCTGACGACCCCGCGGTGCTTTTCTCCATCCTACATGGCCACTCAATGTCTATCCTAATTCAGCCCCTCCGATTCACACCACGCCGTGATGTTTTTCTCACTCCTACTAGTAAATGCAATGTTACACACCCATACAATGCGCACCACCCGCGATGTTTTTCTCACTCCTACTAGTGAATGTAATGTTACACACCCATACAATGCGCAGCATACCGCGATGTTTTTCAGAAACCTATCCTACATTGCCATGCATGTTTCCTGACCTCCCCATGCTGACAACCCCGCGGTGCTTTTCTCCATCCTACATTGCCACTCACTGCCTATCCTAACTCAGCCACTCCGATTCACACCACCCGCGATGTTTTTCTCACACCTACTAGTGAATGTAATGTTACACACCCATACAATGCGCACCAACCCGCGATATTTTTCAGAAACCTATCATACATTGCCACTGCATGTTTCCTGACCTCCACATGCTGAACACCCTGCTTTGCTTTTCTCCATCCTACATCGCCACTCAGTGCCTATCCTAATTCAGACCCTCCGATTCACACCACCCCGTGTGGTTTTTCTCAGTCCTACTAATGAATGTAATGTTACACACCCATACAATGCGCACCACCCCGCGATGTTTTTCTCACTCCTACTAGTGAATGTAATGTTACACACCCATACAATGCGCACCAACCCGCGATATTTTTCAGAAACCTATCATACATTCCAATGCATGTTTCCTGACCTCCACATGCTGACCATCCTGCGGTGCTGTTCTCCATCCTACATTGCCACTCACTGCCTATCCTAATTCAGACCCTCAGATTCACACCACCCCGCGATGTTTTTCTCACTCCTATTAGTGAATGTAATGTTACACACCCACACAATGCGCACCACCCCGCGATGTTTTTCTCACTCCTACTAGTGAATGTAATGTTACACACCGATACAATGCGCAAATCCCCACGATGTTTTTCAGAAACGTATATTACTTTGCCACTACATGTTTCCTGACGTCCCCATGCTGACCACCCCACGGTGCTTTTCTCCATCCTACATTGCCACTCACTGCCTAACCTAATTCAGACCCTCCGATTCACACCACGCCGTGATGTTTTTCTCACTCCTACTAGTGAATGTAATGTTACACAACCATGCAATGCTCACCACCCAGCGATGTTTTTCTCACTCCTACGAGTGAAAAATGTTACACACCCATAAAATGCGCACCACCCCGCGACGTTTTTCAGAAACCTATCCTACATTGCCACTGCATGTTTCCTGACCTCCACATGCTGACTATCCCGCGGTGCTTTTCTCCATCCTACATTGCCACTCACTGCCTAACCTAATTCAGACCCTCCGAATCACACCACGCCGCGATGTTTTTCTCACACCTACTAGTGTATTTAAAGATACACACCCATACAATGCACACCACCCCGCGATGTTTTTCTCACTCCTACTAGTGAATGTAATGTTGCACACCCATACAATGCGCACCACCCCGCGATGTTTTTCAGAAACCTATCCTACATTGCCACTGCATGTTTCCTGACCTCCCCTTGCTGACCACCCGCGGTGCTTTTCTCCATCCTACATTGCCACTCACTGCCTAACCTAATTCAGCCCCTCCGATTCACACCACCCGCGATGCTTTTCTCACTCCTACTAGTGAATGTAATGTTACACACCCATACAATGCGCACCAACCCACGATATTTTTCAGAAACCTATCATACATTGCCATTGCATGTTTCCTGACCTCCACATGCTGACCCCCCTGCGGTGCTTTTCTCCATCCTACAATGTCACTCACTGTCTATCCTAATTCAGACCCTCCGATTCACACCACCCCGTGTGGTTTGTCTCAGTCCTACTAGTGAATGTAATGTTACACACCCATACAATGCGCACCACCCCGCTATGTTTTTCTCACTCCTACTAGTGAATGTAATGTTACACACCCATACAATGCGCAAATCCCCGCGATGCTTTTCAGAAACGTATCCTACATTGCCACTGCATGTTTCCTGACGTCCCCATGCTGACCACCCAACGGTGTTTTTCTCCATTCTACAATGCCACACACTGCCTATCCTAATTCATTCCCTCCGATTCACACCACCCCGTGGTTTTTCTCAGTCCTACTAGTGAATGTAATGTTACACACCCATACAATGCGCACCACCCCGCGATGTTTTCAGAAACCTATCCTACATTGCCACTGCATGTTTCATGAGCAACCCATGCTGAACACCCCGCAGTGCTTTTCTCCATCCTACATTGCCACTCACTGCCTAACCTAATTCAGACCCTCCGATTCACACCACGCTGTGATATTTTTCTCACTCCTGCTAGTGAATGTAATGTTACACACCCATACAATGCGCACCACCCCGCGATGTTTTTCTCACTCCTACTAGTGAATGTAATGTTACACACCCATGCAATGCACACCACCCTGCGATGTTTTTCAGAAACCTATCCTACATTGCCACGTCATGTTTCCTGACCTCCCCTGCTGACGACCCCGCGGTGCTTTTCTCCATCCTACATGGCCACTCAATGTCTATCCTAATTCAGCCCCTCCGATTCACACCACGCCGTGATGTTTTTCTCACTCCTACTAGTGAATGTAATGTTACACACCCATACAATGCGCAGCATACCGCGATGTTTTTCAGAAACCTATCCTACATTGCCATGCATGTTTCCTGACCTCCCCATGCTGACAACCCCGCGGTGCTTTTCTCCATCCTACATTGCCACTCACTGCCTATCCTAACTCAGCCACTCCGATTCACACCACCCGCGATGTTTTTCTCACACCTACTAGTGAATGTAATGTTACACACCCATACGATGCGCACCAACCCGCGATATTTTTCAGAAACCTATCATACATTGCCACTGCATGTTTCCTGACCTCCACATGCTGAACACCCTGCTTTGCTTTTCTCCATCCTACATCGCCACTCACTGCCTATCCTAATTCAGACCCTCCGATTCACACCACCCCGTGTGGTTTTTCTCAGTCCTACTAATGAATGTAATGTTACACACCCATACAATGCGCACCACCCCGCGATGTTTTTCTCACTCCTACTAGTGAATGTAATGTTACACACCCATACAATGCGCACCAACCCGCGATATTTTTCAGAAACCTATCATACATTCCAATGCATGTTTCCTGACCTCCACATGCTGACCATCCTGCGGTGCTGTTCTCCATCCTACATTGCCACTCACTGCCTATCCTAATTCAGACCCTCAGATTCACACCACCCCGCGATGTTTTTCTCACTCCTATTAGTGAATGTAATGTTACACACCCACACAATGCGCACCACCCCGCGATGTTTTTCTCACTCCTACTAGTGAATGTAATGTTACACACCGATACAATGCGCAAATCCCCACGATGTTTTTCAGAAACGTATATTACTTTGCCACTACATGTTTCCTGACGTCCCCATGCTGACCACCCCACGGTGCTTTTCTCCATCCTACATTGCCACTCACTGCCTAACCTAATTCAGACCCTCCGATTCACACCACGCCGTGATGTTTTTCTCACTCCTACTAGTGAATGTAATGTTACACAACCATGCAATGCTCACCACCCAGCGATGTTTTTCTCACTCCTACGAGTAAAAAATGTTACACACCCATAAAATGCGCACCACCCCGCGACGTTTTTCAGAAACCTATCCTACATTGCCACTGCATGTTTCCTGACCTCCACATGCTGACTATCCCGCGGTGCTTTTCTCCATTGCCACTCACTGCCTAACCTAATTCAGACCCTCCGAATCACACCACGCCGTGATGTTTTTCTCACACCTACTAGTGTATTTAAAGATACACACCCATACAATGCACACCACCCCGCGATGTTTTTCTCACTCCTACTAGTGAATGTAATGTTGCACACCCATACAATGCGCACCACCCCGCGATGTTTTTCAGAAACCTATCCTACATTGCCACTGCATGTTTCCTGACCTCCCCTTGCTGACCACCCGCGGTGCTTTTCTCCATCCTACATTGCCACTCACTGCCTAACCTAATTCAGCCCCTCCGATTCACACCACCCGCGATGCTTTTCTCACTCCTACTAGTGAATGTAATGTTACACACCCATACAATGCGCACCAACCCACGATATTTTTCAGAAACCTATCATACATTGCCATTGCATGTTTCCTGACCTCCACATGCTGACCACCCTGCGGTGCTTTTCTCCATCCTACAATGTCACTCACTGTCTATCCTAATTCAGACCCTCCGATTCACACCACCCCGTGTGGTTTGTCTCAGTCCTACTAGTGAATGTAATGTTACACACCCATACAATGCGCACCACCCCGCTATGTTTTTCTCACTCCTACTAGTGAATGTAATGTTACACACCCATACAATGCGCAAATCCCCGCGATGCTTTTCAGAAACCTATCCTACATTGCCACTGCATGTTTCCTGACGTCCCCATGCTGACCACCCAACGGTGTTTTTCTCCATCCTACAATGCCACACACTGCCTATCCTAATTCATTCCCTCCGATTCACACCACCCCGTGGTTTTTCTCAGTCCTACTAGTGAATGTAATGTTACACACCCATACAATGCGCACCACCCCGCGATGTTTTCAGAAACCTATCCTACATTGCCACTGCATGTTTCCTGAGCAACCCATGCTGAACACCCCGCAGTGCTTTTCTCCATCCTACATTGCCACTCACTGCCTAACCTAATTCAGACCCTCCGATTCACACCACCCCGCGATGTTTTTCTCACTCCTACTTGTGAAAGTAATGTTACACTCCCATACAATGCGCACCACCCCGCAATGTTTTTCTCACTCCTACTAGTGAATGTAATGTTACACACCTATACAATGCACACCACCCAGCGATGTTTTTTATCCTTCATTGCCACTGCATGTTTCCTGACCTCCTCATGCTGACCACCCCGCGGTGCTTTTCTCCATCCTACATTGCCACTCACTGCCTATCCTAATTCAGACCCTCCGATTCACACCAGCCCGTGATGTTTTTCTCACTCCTACTAGTGAATGTAATGTTACACACACATACAATGCGCATTACCCCGTGTTGTTTTTCTCACTCCTACTAGTGAATGTAATGTTGCAAACCCATACAATGCGCACCACCCCGCGATGTTTTTCAGAAACCTATCCTACATTGCCACTGCCTGTTTCCTGACCTCCCATGCTGACCACCACGAGGTGCTTTTCTCCATCCTACATTGCCACTCACTGCCTATCCTAATTCAGACCCTCTGATTCACACCACGCCATGATGTTTTTCTCACTCCTACTAGTGAATGTAATGTTACACACCCATACAATGCGCACAACTCTGCGATGTTTTTCTCACTCCTACTAGTGAATGTAATGATACACACCCATACAATGCGCACCACCACGCGATTATTTGCCACTCACTGCCTATCCTAATTCAGACCCTCCGATTCACACCACGCCATGATGTTTTTCTCACTCCTACTAGTGAATGTAAATTTACACACCTATACAATGCGCACCACCCCGTGATGTTTTTCAGAAACCTAACCTACATTGCCACTGCATGTTTCCTGACCTCCCCATGCTGACCACCCTGTGGTGCTTTTCTCCATCCTACATTGCAACTCATTGCCTATCCTAATTCAGACCCTCCGATTCACACAACCACGCGATGTTTTTCTCACTCCTACTAGTGAATGTAATGTGACACACCCATACAATGCTCACCACCCATCGATGTTTTTCAGAAACCTATCCTACATTGCCACTGCATATTTCCTGACCTCCCCATGCTGACCACCCCGTGGTGCTTTTCTCCATCCTACATGGCCACTCAATGCCTGTCCTAATTCAGCCCCTCCGATTCACACCACGCCGTGATGTTTTTCTCACTCCTACTAGTGAATGTAATGTTACACACCCATACAATGCGCACCACGCCGCGATGTTTTTCTCACTCCTACTAGTGAATGTAATGTTACACACCCATACAATGCGCAGCATACCGCGATGTTTTTCAGAAACCTATCCTACATTGCCATGCATGTTTCCTGACCTCCCCATGCTGACAACCCCGCGGTGCTTTTCTCCATCCTACATTGCCACTCAATGCCTATCCTAATTCAGCCACTCCGATTCACACCACCCGCGGTGTTTTTCTCACTCCTACTAGAGAATGTAATGTTACACACCCATACAATGCGCACCAACCCGCGATTTTTTTCAGAAACCTATCATACATTGCCACTGCATGTTTTTTGACCTCCACATGCTGACCACCCTGCTTTGCTTTTCTCCAACCTACATCGCCACTCACTGCCTATCCTAATTCAGACCCTCTGATTCACACCACCCCGTGTGGTTTTTCTCATTCCTACTAATGAATGTAATGTTACACACCCATACATTGCGCACCACCCCGCGATGTTGTTCTCACTCCTACTAGTGAATGTAATGTTACACACCCATACAATGCGCAAATCCCTACGATGTTTTTCAGAAACGTATCCTACTTTGCCACTGCATGTTTCCTGACGTCCCCATGCTGACCACCCCACGGTGCTTTTCTCCATCCTACATTGCCACTCACTGCCTATCCTAATTCAGTCCCTCCTATTCACACCACCCTGTGGTTTTTCTCAGTCCTACTAGTGAATGCAATGTTACATACCCATACAATGCGCACCACCCCGCGATGTTTTTCAGAAACCTCTCCTACATTGCCACTGCATGTTTCCTGACCAACACATGCTGACCACCCCGCGGTGCTTTTCTCCATCCTACATTGTCACTCACTGCCTATCCTAATTCAGACCCTCAGATTCACACCAACCCGTGATGTTTTTCTCACTCCTACTAGTGAATGTAATGTTACACACCCACACAATGCGCACCACCCCGCGATGTTTTTCTCACTCCTACTAGTGAATGTAATGTTACCACCCATACAATGCGCAAATCCCCGCGATGTTTTTCAGAAACATATCGTACATTGCCACTGCATGTTTCCTGACGTCCCCATGCTGACCACCCCACGGAGCTTTTCTCCATCCTACATTGCCACTCACTGCCTAACCTAATTCAGACCCTCCGATTCACACCACCCCGCGAATTTTTCTCACTCCTACTAGTGAATGTAATGTTACACACACATACAATGCGCACCACCCGCGGTGTTTTTCTCACTCCTACGAGTGAATGTAATGTTACACACCCATAAAATGCGCACCACCCCGCGATTTTTATCAGAAACCTATCCTACATTGCCACTGCATGTTTCCTGACCTCCCCATGCTGACCACCGCGCGGTGCTTTTCTCCATCCTACATTGCCACTCACATTGCCTATCCTAATTCAGACCCTCCGATTCACACCACCCCGCGATGTTTTTCTCACTCCTACTAGTGAATGTAATGTTACACACCTATACAATGCACACCACCCAGCGATGTTTTTTATCCTTCATTGCCACTGCATGTTTCCTGACCTCCTCATGCTGACCACCCCGCGGTGCTTTTCTCCATCCTACATTGCCACTCACTGCCTATCCTAATTCAGACCCTCCGATTCACACCAGCCCGTGATGTTTTTCTCACTCCTACTAGTGAATGTAATGTTACACACCCATACAATGCGCACCACCACGCGATGTTTTTCAGAAATCTATCCTACATTGCCACTGCATGTTTCCTGCCCTCCCCATGCTGACCACCCCGTGGTGTTTTTCTCCATCCTACATTGCCACTCACTCCGTATCCTAATTCACACCCTCCAATTCATACCATCCCGCGATGTTTTTCTCACTCCTACGAGTGAATGTAATGTTACACACCCGTACAATGCGCACCACCACGCGATGTTTTTCAGAAATTTATCCTACATTGAAACTGCATGTTTCCTGACCTCCCCATGCTTACCACCCCGCGGTGCTTTTCTACATCCTACATTGCCACTCACTGCCTATCCTAATTCAGACCCTCCGATTCACACCACCCCGCCATGTTTTTCTCTCCCCTACTAATGAATGTAATGTTACACAACCATACAATGTGCACCACACTGCGATGTTTTTCAGAAACCTATCCTACATTGCCACTGCATGTTTCCTGACCTCCGCATGCTGACCACCCCGCGGTGCTTTTCTCCATCCTACATGGCCACTCAATGCCTATCCTAATTCGGCCCCTCCGATTCACACCACCCCGCGATGTTTTTCTCACTCCTACTAGTGAATGTAATGTTACACACACATACAATGCGCACCACCCGTGGTGTTTTTCTCACTCCTACGAGTGAATGTAATGTTACACACCCATAAAATGCGCACCACCCCGCGATGTTTTTCAGAAACCTATCCTACATTGCCACTGCATGTTTCCTGACCTCCCCATGCTGACCACCGCGCGGTGCTTTTCTCCATCCTACATTGCCACTCACATTGCTTATCCTAATTCAGACCCTCCTATTCACACCACCCCGCGATGTTTTTCTCACTCCTACTAGTGAATGTAATGTTACACACCTATACAATGCACACCACCCAGCGATGTTTTTTATCCTTCATTGCCACTGCATGTTTCCTGACCTCCTCATGCTGACCACCCCGCGGTGCTTTTCTCCATCCTACGTTGCCACTCACTGCCTATCCTAATTCAGCCCCTCCAATTCACACCACCCCGCAATCTTTTTCTCACTCCTACTGCTGAATGTAATGTTACACACACATACAATGCGCAACACATGCGATGATTTTCTCACTCCTACGAGTGAATGTAATGTTACACACACATACAATGCGCACCACCCCGCGATGTTTTTCAGAAACCTATCCTACATTGCCACTGCATGTTTCCTGACTTCCCCATGCTGACCACCCCGCGGTGCTTTTCTCCATCCTACATTGCCACTCACTGCCTATCCTAATTCAGACCCTCCAATTCACACCACTCCGCGAAGTTTTTCTCACTCTTACTAGTGAATGTACTGTTACACACCCACACAATGCGCACCACCCCGCGATGTTTTTCAGAAACTTATCCTACATTGCCACTGCATGTTTCATGACCTCCCCATGCAGACCACCCCGCGGTGCTTTTCTCCATCCTACATTGCCACACACTCCCTATCCTAATTCAGACCCTCCAATTCACACCACACCGCGATGTTTTTCTCACTCCTACTAGTGAATGTAATGTTACACACACATACAATGCGCACCACCCCGCGGTGTTTTTCTCACTCCTACGAGTGAATGTAATGTTACACACCGATAAAATGCGCACCACCCCGCGATGTTTTTCAGAAACCTATCCTACATTGCCACTGCATGTTTCCTGACCTTCCCATGATGACGACCGCGCGGTGCTTTTCTCCATCCTACATTGCCACTCACATTGCCTATCCTAATTCAGACCCTCCGATTCACACCACCCCGTGATGTTTTTCTCACTCCTACTAGTGAATGTAATGTTACACACCTATACAATGCACACCACCCAGCGATGTTTTTTATCCTACATTGCCACTGCATGTTTCCTGCCCTCCCCATGCTGACCACCCCGCGGGGTTTTTCTCCATCCTACATTGCCACTCACTCCCTATCCTAATTCAGACCCTCCGATTCACACCATCCCGCGATGTTTTTCTCACTCCTACGAGTGAATGTAATGTTACACACCCGTACAATGCGCACCACCATGCGATGTTTTTCAGAAATCTATCCTACATTGCCACTGCATGTTTCCTGACCTC
Organism: Cavia porcellus; assembly: GCF_034190915.1. Taxonomy (NCBI): domain Eukaryota; kingdom Metazoa; phylum Chordata; class Mammalia; order Rodentia; family Caviidae; genus Cavia; species Cavia porcellus. The sequence goes on from NW_026947491.1 coordinate 1,221,559, forward strand.
CCCATGCTGACCACCCCGCTGTGCTTTTCTCCATCCTACATTGCCACTCACTGCCTATCCTAATTCAGACCCTCCGATCACACCACCCCGCCATGTTTTCCGCACTCCTACTAATGAATGTAATGTTACACAACCATACAATGCGCACCAGCCCGCGATGTTTTTTAGAAACCTATCGTACATTGCCACTGCATGTTTCCTGACCTCCACATGCTGACTACCCCGGGGTGCTTTTCTCCATCCTACATTGCCACTCACTGCCTATCCTAATTCAGCCCCTCCAATTCACACCACACCGCGATCTTTTTCTCACTCCTACTGGTGAATGTAATGTTACACACACATACAATGCGCAACACATGCGATGATTTTCTCACTCCTACGAGTGAATGTAATGTTACACACCCATACAATGCGCACCACCCCGCAATGTTTTTCAGAAACCTATCCTACATTGCCACTGCATGTTTCCTGACTTCCCCATGCTGACCACCCCGCGGTGCTTTTCTCCATCCTACATTGCCACTCACTGCCTATCCTAATTCAGACCCTCCAATTCACACCACTCCGCGATGTTTTTCTCACACCTACTAGTGAATGTTCTGTTACACACCCACAAAATGCGCACCACCCCGCGATGTTTTTCAGAAACGTATCCTACATTGCCACTGCATGTTTCATGACCTCCCCATGCTGACCACCCCGCGGTGCTTTTCTCCATCCTACATTGCCACTCACTCCCTATCCTAATTCAGACCCTCCAATTCACACCACCCCGCGATGTTTTTCTCACTCCTACTAGTGAATGTAATGTTACACACACATACAATGCGCACCACCCAGCGGTGTTTTCTCACTCCTACGAGTGAATTTAATATTACACACCCATAAAATGCGCACCACCCCGCGATGTTTTTCAGAAACCTATCCTACATTGCCACTGCATGTTTCCTGACTTCCCCATGCTGACCACCCCGCGGTGCTTTTCTCCATCCTACATTGCCACTCACTGCCTATCCTAATTCAGACCCTCCAATTCACACCACTCCGCGAAGTTTTTCTCACTCTTACTAGTGAATGTACTGTTACACACCCACACAATGCGCACCACCCCGCGATGTTTTTCAGAAACTTATCCTACATTGCCACTGCATGTTTCATGACCTCCCCATGCAGACCACCCCGCGGTGCTTTTCTCCATCCTACATTGCCACACACTCCCTATCCTAATTCAGACCCTCCAATTCACACCACACCGCGATGTTTTTCTCACTCCTACTAGTGAATGTAATGTTACACACACATACAATGCGCACCACCCCGCGGTGTTTTTCTCACTCCTACGAGTGAATGTAATGTTACACACCGATAAAATGCGCACCACCCCGCGATGTTTTTCAGAAACCTATCCTACATTGCCACTGCATGTTTCCTGACCTTCCCATGATGACGACCGCGCGGTGCTTTTCTCCATCCTACATTGCCACTCACATTGCCTATCCTAATTCAGACCCTCCGATTCACACCACCCCGTGATGTTTTTCTCACTCCTACTAGTGAATGTAATGTTACACACCTATACAATGCACACCACCCAGCGATGTTTTTTATCCTACATTGCCACTGCATGTTTCCTGCCCTCCCCATGCTGACCACCCCGCGGGGTTTTTCTCCATCCTACATTGCCACTCACTCCCTATCCTAATTCAGACCCTCCGATTCACACCATCCCGCGATGTTTTTCTCACTCCTACGAGTGAATGTAATGTTACACACCCGTACAATGCGCACCACCATGCGATGTTTTTCAGAAATCTATCCTACATTGCCACTGCATGTTTCCTGACCTCCCCATGCTGACCACCCCGCTGTGCTTTTCTCCATCCTACATTGCCACTCACTGCCTATCCTAATTCAGACCCTCCGATCACACCACCCCGCCATGTTTTCCGCACTCCTACTAATGAATGTAATGTTACACAACCATACAATGCGCACCAGCCCGCGATGTTTTTTAGAAACCTATCGTACATTGCCACTGCATGTTTCCTGACCTCCACATGCTGACTACCCCGGGGTGCTTTTCTCCATCCTACATTGCCACTCACTGCCTATCCTAATTCAGCCCCTCCAATTCACACCACACCGCGATCTTTTTCTCACTCCTACTGGTGAATGTAATGTTACACACACATACAATGCGCAACACATGCGATGATTTTCTCACTCCTACGAGTGAATGTAATGTTACACACCCATACAATGCGCACCACCCCGCAATGTTTTTCAGAAACCTATCCTACATTGCCACTGCATGTTTCCTGACTTCCCCATGCTGACCACCCCGCGGTGCTTTTCTCCATCCTACATTGCCACTCACTGCCTATCCTAATTCAGACCCTCCAATTCACACCACTCCGCGATGTTTTTCTCACACCTACTAGTGAATGTTCTGTTACACACCCACAAAATGCGCACCACCCCGCGATGTTTTTCAGAAACGTATCCTACATTGCCACTGCATGTTTCATGACCTCCCCATGCTGACCACCCCGCGGTGCTTTTCTCCATCCTACATTGCCACTCACTCCCTATCCTAATTCAGACCCTCCAATTCACACCACCCCGCGATGTTTTTCTCACTCCTACTAGTGAATGTAATGTTACACACACATACAATGCGCACCACCCCGCGGTGTTTTCTCACTCCTACGAGTGAATTTAATATTACACACCCATAAAATGCGCACCACCCCGCGATGTTTTTCAGAAACCTATCCTACATTGCCACTGCATGTTTCCTGACCTTCCCATGATGACGACCGCGCGGTGCTTTTCTCCATCCTACATTGCCACTCACATTGCCTATCCTAATTCAGACCCTCCGATTCACACAACCCCGCGATGTTTTTCTCACTCCTACTAGTGAATGTAATGTTACACACCTATACAGTGCACACCACCCAGCGATGTTTTTTATCCTACATTGCCACTGCATGTTTCCTGACCTCCTCATGCTGACCACCCCGCGGTGCTTTTCTCCATCCTACATTGCCACTGACTGCCTATCCTAATTCAGACCCTCCAATTCACACCAGCCCGTGATGTTTTTCTCACTCCTACGAGTGAATGTAATGTTACACACCCATACAATGCGCACCACCCCGCGATGTTTTTCAGAAACCTATCCTATATTGCCACTGCATGTTTCCTGACTTCCCCATGCTTACCACCCCGTGGTGCTTTTCTCCATCCTACATTGCCACTCACTGCCTATCCTAATTCAGACCCTCCAATTCACACCACGCCATGATGTTTTTCTCACTCCTACTAGTGAATGTAATGTTACACACCCATACAATGCGCACAACCCCGCGATGTTTTTCTCAGTCCTACTAGTGAATGTAATGTTACACACCCATACAATGTGCAGCATACCACGATGTTGTTCAGAAACCTATCCTACATTGCCATGCATGTTTCCTGACCTCCCCATGCTGACCACCCCGCGGTGCTTTTCTCCATCCTACATTGCCACTCACTGCCTATCCTAATTCAGCCCCTCCGATTCACACCACCCGCGATGTTTTTCTCACTCCTACTAGTGAATGTAATGTTACACACCCATACAATGCGCACCAACCCGCGATATTTTTCAGAAACCTATCATACATTGCCACTGCATGTTTCCTGACCTCCACATGCTGACAATCCTGTGGTGCTTTTCTCCATCCTACATTGCCACTCACTGCCTATGTAATTCAGTCCCTCAGATTCACACCACCCCGTGATGTTTTTCTCACTCCTACTAGTGAATGTAATGTTACACACCCACACAATGCGCACCACCCCGCGATGTTTTTCTCACTCCTACTAGTGAATGTAATGTTACACACCCATACAATGCGCAAATTTCCCGCGATGTTTTTCAGAAACCTATCCTACATTGCCACTGCATGTTTCCTGACCAACCCATGCTGAGCAACCCGCGGTGCTTTTTTCCATCCTACTTTGCCACTCACTGCGTAACCTAATTCAGACCCTCCGATTCACACCACGCCGTGATATTTTTCTCACTCCTACTAGTTAATGTAATGTTACACACCCATACAATGCGCACCACCCCGCGATGTTTTTCTCACTCCTACTAGTGAATGTAATGTTACACACCCATGCAATGCGCACCACCCCGCGATGTTTTTCTCACTCCTACTAGTGAATGTAATGTTACACAACCATACAATGCGCACCAGCCCGCGATGTTTTTTAGAAACCTATCGTACATTGCCACTGCATGTTTCCTGACCTCCACATGCTGACTACCCCGGGGTGCTTTTCTCCATCCTACATTGCCACTCACTGCCTATCCTAATTCAGCCCCTCCAATTCACACCACACCGCGATCTTTTTCTCACTCCTACTGGTGAATGTAATGTTACACACACATACAATGCGCAACACATGCGATGATTTTCTCACTCCTACGAGTGAATGTAATGTTACACACCCATACAATGCGCACCACCCCGCAATGTTTTTCAGAAACCTATCCTACATTGCCACTGCATGTTTCCTGACTTCCCCATGCTGACCTCCCCGCGGTGCTTTTCTCCATCCTACATTGCCACTCACTGCCTATCCTAATTCAGACCCTCCAATTCACACCACTCCGCGATGTTTTTCTCACACCTACTAGTGAATGTTCTGTTACACACCCACAAAATGCGCACCACCCCGCGATGTTTTTCAGAAACGTATCCTACATTGCCACTGCATGTTTCATGACCTCCCCATGCTGACCACCCCGCGGTGCTTTTCTCCATCCGACATTGCCACTCACTCCCTATCCTAATTCAGACCCTCCAATTCACACCACCCCGCGATGTTTTTCTCACTCCTACTAGTGAATGTAATGTTACACACACATACAATGCGCACCACCCCGCGGTGTTTTCTCACTCCTACGAGTGAATTTAATATTACACACCCATAAAATGCGCACCACCCCGCGATGTTTTTCAGAAACCTATCCTACATTGCCACTGCATGTTTCCTGACCTTCCCATGATGACGACCGCGCGGTGCTTTTCTCCATCCTACATTGCCACTCACATTGCCTATCCTAATTCAGACCCTCCGATTCACACAACCCCGCGATGTTTTTCTCACTCCTACTAGTGAATGTAATGTTACACACCTATACAATGCACACCACCCAGCGATGTTTTTTATCCTACATTGCCACTGCATGTTTCCTGACCTCCTCATGCTGACCACCCCGCGGTGCTTTTCTCCATCCTACATTGCCACTGACTGCCTATCCTAATTCAGACCCTCCAATTCACACCAGCCCGTGATGTTTTTCTCACTCCTACTAGTGAATGTAATGTTACACACCCATACAATGCGCACCACCACGCGATGTTTTTCAGAAACCTATCCTACATTGCCACTGCATGTTTCCTGCCTCCCCATGCTGACCACCCCGCGGTGTTTTTCTCCATCCTACATTGCCACTCACTCCCTATCCTAATTCAGACCCTCCGATTCACACCATCCGGCGATGTTTTTCTCACTCCTACGAGTGAATGTAATGTTACACACCCATACAATGCGCACCACCCCGCGATGTTTTTCAGAAACCTATCCTATATTGCCACTGCATGTTTCCTGACTTCCCCATGCTTACCACCCCGCGGTGCTTTTCTCCATCCTACATTGCCACTCACTGCCTATCCTAATTCAGACCCTCCAATTCACACCACGCCATGATGTTTTTCTCACTCCTACTAGTGAACGTAATGTTACACACCCATACAATGCGCACAACCCCGCGATGTTTTTCTCAGTCCTACTAGTGAATGTAATGTTACACACCCATACAATGTGCAGCATACCGCGATGTTGTTCAGAAACCTATCCTACATTGCTATGCATGTTTCCTGACCTCCCCATGCTGACCACCCCGCGGTGCTTTTCTCCATCCTACATTGCCACTCACTGCCTATCCTAATTCAGCCCCTCCGATTCACACCACCCGCGATGTTTTTCTCACTCCTACTAGTGAATGTAATGTTACACACCCATACAATGCGCACCAACCCGCGATATTTTTCAGAAACCTATCATACATTGCCACTGCATGTTTCCTGACCTCCACATGCTGACCACCCTGCGGTGCTTTTCTCCATCCTACATCGCCACTCACTGCCTGTCCTAATTCAGACCCTCCGATTCACACCACCCCGTGTGGTTTTTCTCAGTCCTACTAGTGAATGTAATGTTAAACACCCATACAATGCGCACCACCCCGCGATATTTTTCTCACTCCTACTAGTGAATGTAACGTTACACACCCATACAATGCGCACCAACCCGCGATATTTTTCAGTAACCTATCATACATTGCCACTGCATGTTTCCTGACCTCCACATTCTGACAATCCTGTGGTGCTTTTCTCCATCCTACATTGCCACTCACTGCCTATGTAATTCAGTCCCTCAGATTCACACCACCCCGTGATGTTTTTCTCACTCCTACAAGTGAATGTAATGTTACACACCCACACAATGCGCACCACCCCGCGATGTTTTTCTCACTCCTACTAGTGAATGTAATGTTACACACCCATACAATGCGCAAATCCCCGCGATGTTTTTCAGAAACCTATCCTACATTGCCACTGCATGTTTCCTGACCAACCCATGCTGACCAACCCGCGGTGCTTTTTTCCATCCTACTTTGCCACTCACTGCGTAACCTAATTCAGACCCTCCGATTCACACCACGCCGTGATATTTTTCTCACTCCTACTAGTTAATGTAATGTTACACACCCATACAATGCGCACCACCCCGCGATGTTTTTCTCACTCCTACTAGTGAATGTAATGTTACACACCCATGCAATGCGCACCACCCTGCGATGTTTTTCAGAAACCTATCCTACATTGCCACGGCATGTTTCCTGACCTCCTCTGCTGACCACCCAGCGGTGCTTTTCTCCATCCTACATGGCCACTCAATGCCTATCCTAATTCAGCCCCTCCGATTCACACCACGCCGTGATGTTTTTCTCACTCCTACTAGTGAATGTAATGTTACACACCCATACAATGCGCACCACCCCGCGATGTTTTTCTCACTCCTACTAGTGAATGTAATGTTACACACCCATACAATGCGCAGCATACCGCGATGTTTTTCAGAAACCTATCCTACATTGCCATGCATGTTTCCTGTCCTTCCCATGCTGACAACCCCGCGGTGCTTTTCTCCATCCTACATTGCCACTCACTGCCTATCCTAATTCAGCCACTCCGATTCACACCACCCACGATGTTTTTCTCACTCCTACTAGTGAATGTAATGTTACACACCCATACAATGCGCACCAACCCGCGATATTTTTCAGAAACCTATATTACATTGCCACTGCATGTTTCCTGACCTCCACATGCTGACCACCCTGCTTTGCTTTTCTCCATCCTACATCGCCACTCACTGCCTATCCTAATTCAGACCCTCCGTTTCACACCACCCTGTGTGGTTTTTCTCAGTCCGACTAATGAATGTAATGTTACACACCCATACAATGCGCACCACCCCGCGATGTTTTTCTCACTCCTACTAGTGAATGTAACGTTATACACCCATACAATGCGCACCAACCCGCGATATTTTTCAGAAACCTATCATACATTGCCACTGCATGTTTCCTGACCTCCACATTCTGACCATCCTGCGGTGCTTTTCTCCATCCTACATTGCCACTCACTGCCTATGTAATTCAGTCCCTCAGAATCACACCACCCCGTGATGTTTTTCTCACTCCTACTAGTGAATGTAATGTTACACACCCATACAATGCGCACCACCCCGCGATGTTTTTCTCACTCCTACTAGTGAATGTAATGTTACACACCCATACAATGCGCAAATCCCCGCGATGTTTTTCAGAAATCTATCCTACATTGCCACTGCATTTTAACTGACCAACCCATGCTGACCACCCCGCGGTGCTTTTTTCCATCCTACTTTGCCACTCACTGCGTAACCTAATTCAGACCCTCCGATTCACACCACGCCGTGATATTTTTCTCACTCCTACTAGTTAATGTAATGTTACACACCCATACAATGCGCACCACCTCGCGATGTTTTTCTCACTCCTACTAGTGAATGTAATGTTACACACCCATACAATGCGCACCAACCCGCGATATTTTTCAGAAACCTATCATACATTGCCACTGCATGTTTCCTGACCTCCACATGCTGACCACCCTGCTTTGCTTTTCTCCATCCTACATCGCCACTCACTGCCTATCCTAATTCAGACCCTCCGATTCACACCACCCTGTGTGGTTTTTCTCAGTCCGACTAATGAATGTAATGTTACACACCCATACAATGCGCACCACCCCGCGATGTTTTTCTCACTCCTACTAGTGAATGTAATGTTACACACCCATACAATGCGCACCAACCCGCGATATTTTTCAGAAACCTATCATACATTGCCACTGCATGTTTCCTGTCCTCCACATGCTGACCATCCTGCGGTGCTTTTCTCCATCCTACATTGCCACTCACTGCCTATCGTAATTCAGACCCTCAGATTCACACCACCCCGTGATGTTTTACTCACTCCTATTAGTGAATGTAATGATACACACCCACACATTGCGCACCACCCCGCGATGTTTTTCTCACTCCTACTAGTGAATGTAATGTTACACACCCTACAATGCGCAAATCCCCGCGATGTTTTTCAGAAACGTATCCTACTTTGCCACTGCAGGTTTCCTGACGTCCCCATGCTGACCACCCCACGGTGCTTTTCTGCATCCTACATTGCCACTCACTGCCTATCCTAATTCAGTCCCTCCGATTCACACCACCCTGTGATTTTTCTCATTCCTACTAGTGAATGCAATGTTAAACACCCATACAATGCGCACCACCCAATGATGTTTTTCAGAAACCTATCCTACATTGCCACTGCATGTTTCCTGACCAACCCATGCTGACCACCCCGCGGTGCTTTTCTCCATCCTACATTGCCACTCACTGCCTATCCTAATTCAGACCCTCAGATTCACACCACCCCGTGATGTTTTTCTCACTCCTACTAGTGAATGTAATGTTACACACCCACACAATGCGCACCACCCTGCGATGTTTTTCTCACTCCTACTAGTGAATGTAATGTTACCACCCATACAATGCGCAAATCCCCGCGATGTTTTTCAGAAACCTATCCTACATTGCCACTGCATGTTTCCTGACGTCCCCATGCTGACCACCCCATGGTGGTTTTCTCCATCCTACATTGCCACTCACTGCCTAACCTAATTCAGACCCTCCGATTCACACCACGCCGTGATGTTTTTCTCACTCCTACTAGTGAATGTAATGTTACACAACCATGCAATGCTCACCACCCAGCGATGTTTTTTCACTCCTACGAGTGAAAAAAGTTACACACCCATAAAATGCGCAGCACCCCGCGACGTATTTCAGAAACCTATCCTATATTGCCACTGCATGTTTCCTGACCTGCACATGCTGACTATCCCGCGGTGCTTTTCTCCATCCTACATTGCCACTCACTGCCTAACCTAATTCAGACCCTCCGATTAACACCACGCCGTGATGTTTTTCTCACACCTATTAGTGAATTTAATGATACACACCCATACAATGCGAACCACCCCGCGATGTTTTTCAGAAACCTATCCTACATTGCCACTGCATGTTTCCTGACCTCCCCATGCTGACCACCCGCGGTGCCTTTCTCCATCCTACATTGCCACTCACTGCCTATCCTAATTCTGACCCTCCGATTCACACCACCCCGCGATGTTTTTCTCACTCCTACTAGTGAAAGTAAAGTTACACAGCCATACAATGCGCACCACCCCGCGATGTTTTTCAGAAACCTGTCGTACATTGCCACTGCATGTTTCCTGACCTGCCAATGCTGACAACCCCGCGGTGCTTTTCTCCATCCTACATTGCCACTTACTACTTATCCTAATTCAGACCCTCCGATTCACACAACCGCGCGATGTTTTTCTCACTCCTACCAGTGAATGTAATGTTACACACCTATAAAATGCACACCACCCCGCGATGTTTTTCAGAAACACATCCTACATTGCCACGGCATGTTTCCTGGCCTCCTCATGCTGACCACCCCGCGGTGCTTTTCTCCATCCTACATTGCCACTCACTGCCTATCCTAATTCAGACCCTCCGATTCACACCACGCGTCACGTTTTTCTCACTCCTACTAGTGAATGTAATGTTACACACCCATACAATGCGCACCACCCCGCGATGTTTTTCTCACTCCTAATAGTGAATGTAATGTTACACACCAATACAATGCGCACCACCCCACGATGTTTTTCTCACTCCTACTAGTGAATGCAATGTTACACACCCATACAATGTGGAGCATACCGCGATGTTTTTCAGAAACCTATCCTACATTGCCCTGCATGTTTCCTGACCTCCACATGCTGACCACCCCGCGGTGCTTTTCTCCATCCTACATTGCCACTCACTGCCTAACCTAATTCAGCTCCTCCGATTCACACCACCCGCGATGCTTTTCTCACTCCTACTAATGAATGTAATGTTACACACCCATACAATGCGCACCAACCCACGATATTTTTCAGAAACCTATCATACATTGCAATTGCATTTTTCCTGACCTCCACATGCTGACCACCCTGCGGTGCTTTTCTCCATCCTACAATGTCACTCACTGTCTATCCTAATTGAGACCCTCCGATTCACACCACCCCATGTGGTTTGTCTCAGTCCTACTAGTGAATGTAATGTTACACACCCATACAATGCGCACCACCCCGCGATGTTTTTCTCACTCCTACTACTGAATGTAATGTTACACACCCATACAATGCGCAAATCCCCCTGATGCTTTTCAGAAACCTATCCTACATTGCCACTGCATGTTTCCTGACGTCCCCATGCTGACCACCCAACGGTGCTTTTCTCCATTCTACAATGCCACACACTGCCTATCCTAATTCAGTCCCTCCGATTCACACCACCCCGTGGTTTTTCTCAGTCCTACTAGTGAATGTAATGTTACACACCCATACAATGCGCACCACCCCGCGATGTTTTCAGAAACCTATCCTACTTTGCCACTGCATGTTTCCTGAGCAACCCATGCTGAACAGCCCGCGGTGCTTTTCTCCATCCTACATTGCCACTCACTGCCTAACCTAATTCAGACCCTCCGATTCACACCACGCCGTGATATTTTTCTCACTCCTACTAGTGAATGTAATGTTACACACCCATACAATGCGCAGCATAACGCGATGTTGTTCAGAAACCTATCCTACATTGCCATGCATGTTTCCTGACCTCCCCATGCTGACCACCCCGCGGTGCTTTTCTCCATCCTACATTGCCACTCACTGCCTATCCTAATTCAGCCCCTCCGATTCACACCACCCGCGATGTTTTTCTCACTCCTACTAGTGAATGTAATGTTACACACCCATGCAATGCGCACCAACCCGCGATATTTTTCAGAAACCTATCAAACATTGCCACTGCATGTTTCCGAACCTACAAATGCTGACCACCCTGCGGTGCTTTTCTCCATCCTACATCGCCACTCACTGCCTGTCCTAATTCAGACCCTCCGATTCACACCACCCCGTGTGGTTTTTCTCAGTCCTACTAGTGAATGTAATATTACACACCCATACAATGCGCACCACCCCGCGATATTTTTCTCACTCCTACTAGTGAATGTAACGTTACACACCCATACAATGCGCACCAACCCGCGATATTTTTCAGAAACCTATCATACATTCCCACTGCATGTTTCCTGACCTCCCCATGCTGACCACCCCTCGGTGCTTTTCTCCATCCTACATTGCCACTCACTGCCTATCCTAATTCAGACCCTCAGATTCACACCACCCCGTGATGTTTTTCTCACTCCTACTAGTGAATGTAATGTTACACACCCACACAATGCGCACCACCCCGCGATGTTTTTCTCACTCCTACTAGTGAATGTAATGTTACACACCCATACAATGCGCAAATCCCCGCGATGTTTTTCAGAAATGTATCCTACATTGCCACTGCATGTTTCCTGACGTCCCCATGCTGACCACCCCACGGTGCTTTTCTCCATCCTACATTGCCACTCACTGCCTATCCTAATTCAGTCCCTCCGATTCACACCACCCTGTGGTTTTTCTCAGTCCTACTAGTGAATGTAATGTTACACACCTATACAATTCGCACCACCCCACGATGTCTTTCAGAAACCTATCCTACATTGCCACTGCATGGTTCCTGACCAACCCATGCTGACCACCCCGCGGTGCTTTACTCCATCCTACTTTGCCACTCACTGCCTAACCTAATTCAGACCCTCCGATTCACACCACGCTGTGATATTTTTCTCACTCCTGCTAGTGAATGTAATGTTACACACCCATACAATGCGCACCACCCCGCGATGTTTTTCTCACTCCTACTAGTGAATGTAATGTTACACACCCATGCAATGCACACCACCCTGCGATGTTTTTCAGAAACCTATCCTACATTGCCACGGCATGTTTCCTGACCTCCCCTGCTGATGACCCCGCGGTGCTTTGCTCCATCCTACATGGCCACTCAATGCCTATCCTAATTCAGCCCCTCCGATTCACACCTCCCGCGATGTTTTTCTCACACCTACTAGTGAATGTAATGTTACACACCCATACAATGCGCACCACCCCGCGATGTTTTTCTCACTCCTACTAGTGAATGTAATGTTACACACCCATGCAATGCACACCACCCTGCGATGTTTTTCAGAAACCTATCCTACATTGCCATGCATGTTTCCTGACCTCCCCATGCTGACAACCCCGCGGTGCTTTTCTCCATCCTACATTGCCACTCACTGCCTATCCTAATTCAGCCACTCCGATTCACACCTCCCGCGATGTTTTTCTCACACCTACTAGTGAATGTAATGTTACACACCCATACAATGCGCACCAACCCGCGATATTTTTCAGAAACCTATCATACATTGCCACTGCATGTTTCCTGACCTCCACATGCTGACCACCCTGCTTTGCTTTTCTCCATCCTACATCGCCACTCACTGCCTATCCTAATTCAGACCCTCCGATTCACACCACCCCGTGTGGTTTTTCTCAGTCCTACTAATGAATGTAATGTTACACACCCATACAATGCGCACCACCCCGCGATGTTTTTCTCACTCCTACTAGTGAATGTAATGTTACACACCCATACAATGCGCACCAACCCGCGATATTTTTCAGAAACCTATCATACATTCCAATGCATGTTTCCTGACCTCCACATGCTGACCATCCTGCGGTGCTGTTCTCCATCCTACATTGCCACTCACTGCCTATCCTAATTCAGACCCTCAGATTCACACCACCCCGTGATGTTTTTCTCACTCCTATTAGTGAATGTAATGTTACACACCCACACAATGCGCACCACCCCGCGATGTTTTTCTCACTCCTACTAGTGAATGTAATGTTACACACCGATACAATGCGCAAATCCCCACGATGTTTTTCAGAAACGTATCCTACTTTGCCACTGCATGTTTCCTGACGTCCCCATGCTGACCACCCCACGGTGCTTTTCTCCATCCTACATTGCCACTCACTGCCTAACCTAATTCAGACCCTCCGATTCACACCACGCCGTGATGTTTTTCTCACTCCTACTAGTGAATGTAATGTTACACAACCATGCAATGCTCACCACCCAGCGATGTTTTTCTCACTCCTACGAGTGAAAAATGTTACACACCCATAAAATGCGCACCACCCCGCGACGTTTTTCAGAAACCTATCCTACATTGCCACTGCATGTTTCCTGACCTCCACATGCTGACTATCCCGCGGTGCTTTTCTCCATCCTACATTGCCACTCACTGCCTAACCTAATTCAGACCCTCCGATTCACACCACGCCGTGATGTTTTTCTCACACCTACTAGTGAATTTAAAGATACACATGCATACAATGCACACCACCCCGCGATGTTTTTCTCACTCCTACTAGTGAATGTAATGTTGCACACCCATACAATGCGCACCACCCCGCGATGTTTTTCAGAAACCTATCCTACATTGCCACTGCATGTTTCCTGACCTGCCCTTGCTGACCACCCGCGGTGCTTTTCTCCATCCTACATTGCCACTCACTGCCTAACCTAATTCAGCCCCTCCGATTCACACCACCCGCGATGCTTTTCTCACTCCTACTAGTGAATGTAATGTTACACACCCATACAATGCGCACCAACCCACGATATTTTTCAGAAACCTATCATACATTGCCATTGCATGTTTCCTGACCTCCACATGCTGACCACCCTGCGGTGCTTTTCTCCATCCTACAATGTCACTCACTGTCTATCCTAATTCAGACCCTCCGATTCACACCACCCCGTCTGGTTTGTCTCAGTCCTACTAGTGAATGTAATGTTACACACCCATACAATGCGCACCACCCCGCGATGTTTTTCTCACTCCTACTAGTGAATGTAAAGTTACACACCCATACAATGCGCAAATCCCCGCGATGCTTTTCAGAAACCTATCCTACATTGCCACTGCATGTTTCCTGACGTCCCCATGCTGACCACCCAACGGTGTTTTTCTCCATTCTACAATGCCACACACTGCCTATCCTAATTCATTCCCTCCGATTCACACCACCCCGTGGTTTTTCTCAGTCCTACTAGTGAATGTAATGTTACACACCCATACAATGCGCACCACCCCGCGATGTTTTCAGAAACATATCCTACATTGCCACTGCATGTTTCCTGAGCCACCCATGCTGAACACCCCGCAGTGCTTTTCTCCATCCTACATTGCCACTCACTGCCTAACCTAATTCAGACCCTCCGATTCACACCACCCCGCGATGTTTTTCTCACTCCTACTTGTGAAAGTAATGTTACACTCCCATACAATGCGCACCACCCCGCAATGTTTTTCTCACTCCTACTAGTGAATGTAATGTTACACACCTATACAATGCACACCACCCAGCGATGTTTTTTATCCTTCATTGCCACTGCATGTTTCCTGACCTCCTCATGCTGACCACCCCGCGGTGCTTTTCTCCATCCTACATTGCCACTCACTGCCTATCCTAATTCAGACCCTCCGATTCACACCAGCCTGTGATGTTTTTCTCACTCCTACTAGTGAATGTAATGTTACACACCCATACTATGCGCACCACCCCGCGATGTTTTTCAGAAACCTAACCTACATTGCCACTGCATGTTTCCTGACCTCCCCATGCTGACTACCCCGGGGTGCTTTTCTCCATCCTACATTGCCACTCACTGCCTATCCTAATTCAGCCCCTCCAATTCACAACACCCCGCGATGTTTTTCTCACTCCTACTGGTGAATGTAATGTTACACACACATACAATGCGCAACACATGCGTTGATTTTCTCACTCCTACGAGTGAATGTAATATTACACACCCATACAGTGCGCACCACCCCGCGATGTTTTTGAAAAACCTATCCTACATTGCCACTGCATGTTTCCTTACTTCCCCATGCTGACCACCCCGGGGTGCTTTTCTCCATCCTACATTGCCAGTCACTGCCTATCCTAATTCAGACCCTCCAATTCACACCACTCCCCGATGTTTTTCTCACTCCTACTATTGAATGTACTGTTACACACCCACACAATGCGTACCACCCCGCGATGTTTTTCAGAAACGTATCCTACATTGCCACTGCATGTTTCATTACCTCCCCATGCTGACCACCCCGCGGTGCTTTTCTACATCCTACATTGCCACTCACTCCCTATCCTAATTCAGACCCTCCAATTAACACCACCCCGCGATGTTTTTCTCACTCCTACTAGTGAATGTAATGTTACACACACATACAATGTGCACCACCCCGTGTTGTTTTTCTCACTCCTACTAGTGAATGTAATGTTGCAAACCCATACAATGCGCACCACCCCGCGATGTTTTTCAGAAACCTATCCTACATTGCCACTGCCTGTTTCCTGACCTCCCATGCTGACCACCACGAGGTGCTTTTCTCCATCCTACATTGCCACTCACTGCCTAACCTAATTCAGACCCTCCAATTCACAGCACGCCGTGATGTTTTTCTCACTCCTACTAGTGAATGTAATGTTACACACCCATACAATTCGCACCACCCCGCGAGGTTTTTCTTACTCCTAGTAGTGAATGTAATGTTACACACCCATACAATGCGCAGCATACCACGATGTTTTTCCGAAACCTATCCTACATTGCCACTGCATGTTTCATGACCTCCCCATGCTGACCACCCCGCGGTGCTTTTTTCCATCCTACATTGCCACTCATTGCCTATCCTAATTCAAACCCTCAGATGCACACCACCCCGCGATGTTTTTCTCACTCCTACTAGTGAATGTAATGTTACAAACCCATACAATGCGCACCACGTCGCGATGTTTTTCAGAAACCTGTCCTATATTTCCACTGCATCTTTCCTGACCTCCCCATCCTGACCACCCCGCGGTGCTTTCCTCCATCCTACATTGCCACTGACTGCCTATTCTAATTCTGACCCTCCGATTCACACCACCCCGCGATATTTTTCTCACTCCTACTAGTGAATGTAATGTTACACACCCATACAATGCGCACCACCTGGCCATGTTTTTCAGAAACCTATCCTACATTGCCACTGCCTGTTTCCTGACCTCCCATGCTGACAACCACGAGGTGTTTTCTCCATCCTACATTGCCACTCACTGCCTATCCTTATTCAGACCCTCCGATTCACACCACGCCATGATGTTTTTCTCACTCCTACTAGTGAATGTAATGTTACACACCCATACAATGCGCACCACTCCGCGATGTTTTTCTCACTCCTACTAGTGAATGTAAATTTACACACCTATACAATGCGCACCACCCTGTGATGTTTTTCAGAAACCTAACCTACATTGCCACTGCATGTTTCCTGACCTCCCCATGCTGACCACCCTGTGGTGCTTTTCTCCATCCTACATTGCCACTCATTGCCTATCCTAATTCAGACCCTCCGATTCACACCACCACGCGATGTTTTTCTCACTCCTACTAGTGAATGTAATGTTACACACCCATACAATGCTCACCACCCATCGATGTTTTTCAGAAACCTATCCTACATTGCCACTGCATATTTCCTGACCTCCCCATGCTGACCACCCCGTGGTGCTTTTCTCCATCCTACATTGCCACTTACTGCCTATTCTAATTCAGACGCTCCGATTCACACCACCCCGCGATGTTTTTCTCACTCCTACTAGTGAATGTAATGTTACACACACATACAATGCGCACCACGTCGCGATGTTTTTCAGAAACCTCTCCTATATTTCCACTGCATCTTTCCTGACCTCCCCATGCTGACCACCCCGCGGTGCTTTTCTCCATCCTACATTGCCACTGACTGCCTATTCTAAATCTGACCCTCCGATTCACACCACCCCGCGATATTTTTCTCACTCCTACTAGTGAATGTAATGTTACACACCCATACAATGCGCACCACCTGGCCATGTTTTTCAGAAACCTATCCTACATTGCCACTGCCTGTTTCCTGACCTCCCATGCTGACCACCACGAGGTGCTTTTCTCCAGCCTACATTGCCACTCACTGCCTATCCTAATTCAGACCCTCCGAATCACACCACGCCATGATGTTTTTCTCACTCCTACTAGTGAATGTAATGTTACACACCCATACAATGCGCACCACTCCGCGATGTTTTTCTCACTCCTACTAGTGAATGTAAATTTACACACCTATACAATGCGCACCACCCCGTGATGTTTTTCAGAAACCTAACCTACATTGCCACTGCATGTTTCCTGACCTCCCCATGCTGACCACACTGTGGTGCTTTTCTCCATCCTACATTACCACTCACTGCCTCTCCTAATTCAGACCCTCCGATTCACACCACCACGCGATGTTTTTCTCACTCCTACTAGTGAATGTAATGTTACACACCCATACAATGCTCACCACCCATCGATGTTTTTCAGAAACCTATCCTACATTGCCACTGCATATTTCCTGACCTCCCCATGCTGACCACCCCGTGGTGCTTTTCTCCATCCTACATTGCCACTGACTGCCTATTCTAATTCAGACGCTCCAATTCACACCACCCCGCGATGTTTTTCTCACTCCTACTAGTGAATGTAATGTTACACACACATACAATGCGCATGACCCCGCGATGTTTTTCTCACTCCTATGAGTGAATGTAATGTTACACACCCATACAATGCGCACCACCCCGCGATGTTTTTCAGAAACGTATCCTACATTGCCACTGCATGTTTCATGCCCTCCCCACGCTGACCACCCCGCGGTGCTTTTCTCCATCCTACATTGCCACTCACTGCCTAAGCTAATTCAGACCCTCCGATTCACAGCACGCCGTGATGTTTTTCTCACTCCTACTAGTGAATGTAATGTTACACACCCATACAATTCGCACCACCCCGCGAGGTTTTTCTTATTCCTACTAGTGAATGTAATGTTACACACCCATACAATGCGCAGCATACCACGATGTTTTTCCGAAACCTATCCTTCATTGCCACTGCATGTTTCATGACCTCCCCGTGCTGACCACCCCGCGGTGCTTTTTTCCATCCTACATTGCCACTCACTGCCTATCCTAATTTAGACCCTCCAATTCACACCACCCAGCGATGTTTTTCTCACTCCTACTAGTGAAAGTAAAGTTACACACCGATGTAATGCACACCACCCCACGATGTTTTTCAGAAACCTACCCTACAAGGCACTGCATGTATCCTGACCTCCCCATGCTGACCAAC
The DNA here is from genome assembly GCF_034190915.1 of Cavia porcellus. Lineage (NCBI taxonomy): Eukaryota > Metazoa > Chordata > Mammalia > Rodentia > Caviidae > Cavia > Cavia porcellus. The sequence goes on from NW_026947491.1 coordinate 1,240,513, forward strand.
CCGTGGTGCTTTTCTCCATCCTACATGGCCACTCAATGCCTATCCTAATTCAGCCCCTCCGATTCACACCACCCCGCGATATTTTTCTCACTCCTGCTAGTGAATGTAAATTTACACACCCAGACAATTCGCACCACCCCGCGATGTTTTTCAGAAACCTATCCTACATTGTCACTGCATGTTTCCTGACCTCCTCATGCTTACCACCCCGCGGTGCTTTTCTCCATCCTACATTGCCACTCACTGCCTATCCTAATTCAGACCCTCCGATGCACACCACCCCGCGATGTTTTTCTCACTCCTACTAGTGAATGTAATGTTACAAACCCATACAATGCGCACCACGTCGCGATGTTTTTCAGAAACGTCTCCTATATTGCCACTGCATCTTTAATGACATCCCCATGCTGACCACCCCGCGGTGCTTTTCTCCATCCTACATTGCCACTGACTGCCTATTCTAATTCTGACCCTCCGATTCACACCACGCCGCGATATTTTTCTCACTCCTAATAGTGAATGTAATGTTACACACATACAATGCGCACCACCCCGCGATGTGTTTCTCACTCCTACGAGTGAAAGTAATGTTACACACCCATACAATGCGCACCACCTGGCCATGTTTTTCAGAAACCTATCCTACATTGCCACTGCCTGTTTCCTGACCTCCCATGCTGACCACCACGTGGTGCTTTTCTCCATCCTACATTGCCACTCACTGCCTATCCTAATTCAGACCCTCCGATTCACACCACGCCATGATGTTTTTCTCACTCCTACTAGTGAATGTAATGTTACACACCCATACAATGCGCACCACTCCGCGATGTTTTTCTCACTCCTATTAGTGAATGTAATGGTACACACCCATACAATGCGCACCACCACGCGATTTTTTGCCACTCACTGCCTATCCCAATTCAGACCCTCCGATTCACACCACGCCATGATGTTTTTCGCACTCCTACTAGTGAATGTAAATTTACACAACTATACAATGCGCACCACCCCGTGATGTTTTTCAGAAACCTAACCTACATTGCCACTGCATGTTTCCTGACCTCCCCATGCTGACCACCCTGTGGTGCTTTTCTCCATCCTACATGGCCACTCATTGCCTATCCTAATTCAGAACCTCTGATTCACACCACCACGCGATGTTTTTCTCACTCCTACTAGTGAATGTAATGTTACACACCCATACAATGCTCACCACCCATCGATGTTTTTCAGAAACCTATCCTACATTGCCACTGCATATTTCCTGACCTCCCCATGCTGACCACCCCGTGGTGCTTTTCTCCATCCTACATTGCCCCTGACTGCCTATTCTAATTCAGACGCTCCGATTCACACCACCCCGCGATGTTTTTCTCACTCCTACTAGTGAATGTAATGTTACACACACATACAATGCGCATGACCCCGCGATGTTTTTCTCACTCCACAAGTGAATGTAATGTTACACACATACAATGCGCACCACCCCGCGATGTGTTTCTCACTCCTACGAGTGAAAGTAATGTTACACACCCATTCAATGCGCACCACCCAGAGATGTTTTTGAGAAACGTATCCTACATTGCCACTGCATGTTTCCTGACCTCCTCATGCTGACCACCCCGCGGTGCTTTTCTCCATCCTACATTGCCACTCACTGCCTATCGTAATTCAGAACCTCCGATTCACACCACCCCGTGATGTTTTCCTCACGCCTACTAGTGAATGTAATATTACACACCCATACAATTTGCAACACCCTGCGATGTTTTTCAGAAACCTGTCGTACATTGCCACTGCATGTTTCCTCACCTCCCCATGCTGACCACCCCGCAGTGCTTTTCTCCATCCTACATTGCCATTCACTGCCTATTCTAATTCAGACCCTCCGATTCACACCGCCTCGCGATGTTTTTCTCACTCCTACTAGTGAATGTAATGTTACACACCCATACAATGCGCAGCACCCCGTGATGTTTTTCAGAAACCTATATTACATTGCCACTGCATGTTTCTTGACCTCCCCATGGTGACCAGCCCGCGGTGCTTTTCTCCATCCTACATTGCCATCTACTGCTTATCCTAATTCAGACCCTCTGATTCACACCACCCCGTGATGTTTTTCTCACTCCTACTAGTGAATGTAATGTTACACACCTATAAATTGCACACCACACCGCGATGATTTTCAGAAACATATCATACATAACCACTGCATGTTTCCTGACCTCCTCATGCTGACCACCCCGCGGTGCTTTTCTCCATCCTACATTGCCACTCACTGCCTATCCTAATTCAGACCCTCCGATTCACACCAGCACGTGATGTTTTTCTCACTCCTACTAGTGAATGTAATGTTACACACCCATACAATGCGCACCGCCCCGCGATGTTTTTCAGAAACCTATCCTACATTGTCACTGCATGTTTCCTGACCTCCTCATGCTGACCACCCAGTGGTGCTTTTCTCCATTCTACATTGCCACTCACTGCCTAACCTAATTCACACCCTCTGATTCACACCACTCCGTGATGTTTTTCTCTCTCCTACTAGTGAATGTAATGATACAAACCCATACAATGCGCACCAACCTGCGATGTTTTTCTCACTCCTACTAGTGAATATAATGTTATACACCCATACAATGCGCACCACCCCGCGATGTTTTTCAGAAACCTATCCTACATTGCCACAGCATGTTTCCTCACCTCCCCATGCTGAACACCCCGCAGTGCTTTCCTCCATCCTACATTGCCACTCACTGCCTATCCTAATTATGACCCTCCGATTCACACCACCCCGCGATGTTTTTCTCACTCCTACTAGTGAAAGTAAGGTTACACACCCATACAATGCGGACCACCCCGCGATGTTTTTCAGAAACCTATCCTACATTGCCACTGCATCTTTCCTGACCTCCCCATGCTGACGACCCCGCGGTGCTTTTCTCCATCCTACATTGCCACTCACTGCCTATCCTAATTCTGACCCTCCGATTCACACCACCCCGCGATGTTTTCCTCACTCCTACTAGTGAATGTAAATTTACACACCCATACAATGCGCACCAACCCGCGATGTTTTTCAGAAACCTCGCCTACATTGCCACTGCATGTTTCCTGACCTCCCCATGCTGACCACCCCGTGGTGCTTTTCTCAATCCTACATTGCCACTGACTGCCTATCCTAATTCAGACCCTCCGATTCACACCACCCCGCGATGTTTTTCTCACTCTTACTAGTGAATGTAATATTGCACAGCCATACAATGCGCACCACCCCGCGATGTTTTTCTCACTCCTACGAGTGAATGTAATGTTACACACCCATACAATGCACACCACCCCGCGATGTTTTTGGGAAACCTATACACATTGCCACTGCATGTTTGCTGACCTCCCCATGCTGACCACCCCGCGGTGCTTTTCTCCATCCTACATTGCCACCCACTGCCTATCCTAATTCTGACCCTCCGATTCACACCACCCCGTGTGGTTTTTCTCAGTCCTACTAGTGAATGTAATGTTACACACCCATACAATGCGCACCACCCCGCGATATTTTTCTCACTCCTATGAGTGAATGTAATGTTACACACACATACAATGCGCACCACCCCGCGATGTTTTTCAGAAAAGTATCCTACATTGCCACTGCATGTTTCCTGACCTCGCCATGCTGACCACCCCGCCGTGCTTTTCTCCATCCTACATTGCCACTCACTGCCTATCCTAATTTAGAACCTCCGATTCACACCATCCCTTCATGTTTTTCTCACTCCTATTAGTGAATGTAATGTTACACACCCATACAATGCGCACCACGTTGCGATGTTTTTCAGAAACCTCTCCTATATTGCCACTGCATCTTTCCTGACATCCCCATGCTGACCACCCCGCGGTACTTTTCTCCATCCTACATTGCCACTGACTGCCTATTCTAATTCTGACCCTCCGATTCACACCACCCCGCGATATTTTTCTCACTCCTAATAGTGAATGTAATGTTACACACATACAATGCGCACCACCCCGCGATGTGTTTCTCACTCCTACGAGTGAAAGTAATGTTACACACCCATTCAATGCGCACCACCCAGAGATGTTTTTCAGCAACGTATCCTACATTGCCACTGCATGTTTCCTGACCTCCTCATGCTGACCACCCCGCGGTGCTTTTCTCCATCCTACATCGCCACTCACTGCCTATCGTAATTCAGACCCTCCGATTCACACCACCCCGTGATGATTTCCTCACGCCTACTAGTGAATGTAATATTACACACCCATACAATTTGCAACACCCTGCGATGTTTTTGAGAAACCTGTCGTACATTGCCACTGCATGTTTCCTCACCTCCCCATGCTGACCACCCCGCAGTGCTTTTCTCCATCCTACATTGCCATTCACTGCCTATTCTAATTCAGACCCTCCGATTCACACCACCTCGCGATGTTTTTCTCACTCCTACTAGTGAATGTAATGTTACACACCCATTCAATGCGCACCACCCAGAGATGTTTTTCAGAAACGTATCCTACATTGCCACTGCATGTTTCCTGACCTCCACATGCTGACCACCCCGCGGTGCTTTTCTCCATCCTACATTGCCATTCACTGCCTATTCTAATTCAGACCCTCCGATTCACACCACCTCGCGATGTTTTTCTCACTCCTACTAGTGAATGTAATGTTACACACCCATACAATGCGCACCACCTGGCCATGTTTTTCAGAAACCTATCCTACATTGCCACTGCCTGTTTCCTGACCTCCCATGCTGACCACCACGAGGTGCTTTTCTCCATCCTACATTGCCACTCACTGCCTATCCTAATTCAGACCCTCCGATTCACACCACGCCATGATGTTTTTCTCACTCCTACTAGTGAATGTAATGTTACACACCCATACAATGCGCACCACTCCGCGATGTTTTTCTCACTCCTATTAGTGAATGTAATGGTACACACCCATACAATGCGCACCACCACGCGATTTTTTGCCACTCACTGCCTATCCTAATTCAGACCCTCCGATTCACACCACGCCATGATGTTTTTCGCACTCCTACTAGTGAATGTAAATTTACACACCTATACAATGCGCACCACCCCGTGATGTTTTTCAGAAACCTAACCTACATTGCCACTGCATGTTTCCTGACCTCCCCATGCTGACCACCCTGTGGTGCTTTTCTCCATCCTACATTGCCACTCATTGCCTATCCTAATTCAGAACCTCCGATTCACACCACCACGCGATGTTTTTCTCACTCCTACTAGTGAATGTAATGTTACACACCCATACAATGCTCACCACCCATCGATGTTTTTCAGAAACCTATCCTACATTGCCACTGCATATTTCCTGACCTCCCCATGCTGACCACCCCGTGGTGCTTTTCTCCATCCTACATTGCCCCTGACTGCCTATTCTAATTCAGACGCTCCGACTCACACCACCCCGCGATGTTTTTCTCACTCCTACTAGTGAATGTAATGTTACACACACACACAATGCGCATGACCCCGCGATGTTTTTCTCACTCCACAAGTGAATGTAATGTTACACACCCATAGAATGGGCACCACCCCGCGATGTTTTTCAGAAACCTATTCTACATTGCCACTGCATGTTTCATGCCCTCCCCATGCTGACCACCCCGCGGTGCTTTTCTCCATCCTACATTGCCACTCACTGCCTAACCTAATTCAGACCCTCCGATTCACAGCACGCCGTGATGTTTTTCTCACTCCTACTAGTGAATGTAATGTTACACACCCATACAATTCGCACCACCCCGCGAGGTTTTTCTTACTCCTACTAGTGAATGTAATGTTACACACCCATACAATGCGCAGCATACCACGATGTTTTTCCGAAACCTATCCTTCATTGCCACTGCATGTTTCATGACCTCCCCATGCTGACCACCCCGCGGTGCTTTTTTCCATCCTACACTGCCACTCACTGCCTATCCTAATTTAGACCCTCCAATTCACACCACCCAGCGATGTTTTTCTCACTCCTACTAGTGAAAGTAATGTTACACACCCATACAATGCACACCACCCCACGATGTTTTTCAGAAACCTACCCTACAAGGCACTGCATGTATCCTGACCTCCCCATGCTGACCAACCCGTGGTGCTTTTCTCCATCCTACATGGCCACTCAATGCCTATCCTAATTCAGCCCCTCCGATTCACACCACCCTGCGAAGTTTTTCTCACTCCTACTAGTGAATGTAAATTTACACACCCATACAATTCGCACAACCCCGCGATGTTTTTCAGAAACCTATCCTACATTGCCACTGCATGTTTCCTGACCTCCTCATGCTTACCACCCCGCGGTGCTTTTCTCCATCCTACATTGCTACTCACTGCCTATCCTAATTCAGACACTCCGATGCACGCCACCCCGCGATGTTTTTCTCACTCCTACTAGTGAATGTAATGTTACACACCCATACAATGCGCACCACGTCGCGATGTTTTTCAGAAACCTATCCTATATTGCCACTGCATCTTTCCTGACATCCCCATGCTGACCACCCCGCGGTGCTTTTCTCCATCCTACATTGCCACTGACTGCCTATTCTAATTCTGACCCTCCGATTCACACCACCCCGCGATATTTTTCTCACTCCTACTAGTGAATGTAATGTTACACACATACAATGCGCACCACCCCGCGATGTGTTTCTCACTCCTACGAGTGAAAGTAATGTTACACACCCATTCAATGCGCACCACCCAGAGATGTTTTTCAGAAACGTATCCTACATTGCCACTGCATGTTTCCTGACCTCCTCATGCTGACCACCCCGCGGTGCTTTTCTCCATCCTACATTGCCACTCACTGCCTATCATAATTCAGACCCTCCGATTCACACCACCCCGTGATGTTTTCCTCACGCCTACTAGTGAATGTAATATTACACACCCATACAATTTGCAACACCCTGCGATGTTTTTCAGAAACCTGTCGTACATTGCCACTGCATGTTTCCTCACCTCCCCATGCTGTCCACCCCGCAGTGCTTTTCTCCATCCTACATTGCCATTCACTGCCTATTCTAATTCAGACCCTCCGATTCACACCGCCTCGCGATGTTTTTCTCACTCCTACTAGTGAATGTAATGTTACACACCCATACAATGCGCAGCACCCCGTGATGTTTTTCAGAAACCTATATTACATTGCCACTGCATGTTTCTTGACCTCCCCATGCTGACCAGCCCGCGGTGCTTTTCTCCATCCTACATTGCCATCTACTGCTTATCCTAATTCAGACCCTCCGATTCACACCAGCACGTGATGTTTTTCTCACTCCTACTAGTGAATGTAATGTTACACACCCATACAATGCGCACCGCCCCGCGATGTTTTTCAGAAACCTATCCTACATTGTCACTGCATGTTTCCTGACCTCCTCATGCTGACCACCCAGTGGTGCTTTTCTCCATTCTACATTGCCACTCACTGCCTAACCTAATTCACACCCTCTGATTCACACCACCCCGTGATGTTTTTCTCTCTCCTACTAGTGAATGTAATGATACAAACCCATACAATGCGCACCACCCTGCGATGTTTTTCTCACTCCTACTTGTGAATATAATGTTACACACCCATACAATGCGCACCACCCCGCGATGTTTTTCAGAAACCTATCCTACATTGCCACAGCATGTTTCCTCACCTCCCCATGCTGAACACCCCGCAGTGCTTTCCTCCATCCTACATTGCCACTCACTGCCTATCCTAATTATGACCCTCCGATTCATACCACCCCGCGATGTTTTTCTCACTCCTACTAGTGAAAGTAAGGTTACACACCCATACAATGCGGACCACCCCGCGATGTTTTTCAGAAACCTATCCTACATTGCCACTGCATCTTTCCTGACCTCCCCATGCTGACCACCCCGCGGTGCTTTTCTCCATCCTACATTGCCACTCACTGCCTATCCAAATTCTGACCCTCCGATTCACACCACCCCGCGATGTTTTTCTCACTCCTACTAGTGAATGTAAATTTAAACACCCATACAATGCGCACCAACCCGCGATGTTTTTCAGAAACCTCGCCTACATTGCCACTGCATGTTTCCTGACCTCCCCATGCTGACCACCCCGTGGTGCTTTTCTCAATCCTACATTGCCACTGACTGCCTATCCTAATTCAGACCCTCCGATTCACACCACCCCGCGATGTTTTTCTCACTCTTACTAGTGAATGTAATATTGCACAGCCATACAATGCGCACCACCCCGCGATGTTTTTCTCACTCCTACGAGTGAATGTAATGTTACACACCCATACAATGCACACCATCCCGCGATGTTTTTGGGAAACCTATACTCATTGCCACTGCATGTTTGCTGACCTCCCCATGCTGACCACCCCGCGGTGCTTTTCTCCATCCTACATTGCCACCCACTGCCTATCCTAATTCTGACCCTCCGATTCACACCACCCCGTGTGGTTTTTCTCAGTCCTACTAGTGAATGTAATGTTACACACCCATACAATGCGCACCACCCCGCGATATTTTTCTCACTCCTATGAGTGAATGTAATGTTACACACACATACAATGCGCACCACCCCGCGATGTTTTTCAGAAAAGTATCCTACATTGCCACTGCATGTTTCCTGACCTCGCCATGCTGACCACCCCGCCGTGCTTTTCTCCATCCTACATTGCCACTCACTGCCTATCCTAATTTAGAACCTCCGATTCACACCATCCCGTCATGTTTTTCTCACTCCTACTAGTGAATGTAATGTTACACACCCATACAATGCGCAACTCCCCACGATGTTTTTTAGCAACTTATCCTACATTGCTACTGCATGTTTCCTGACGTCCAGATGCTGACCACCCCGCGGTGCTTTTCTACATCCTACATTGCCACTCACTGCCTATCCTAATTCAGACTCTCCGATTCACACCACCCCGTGTGGTTTTTCTCAGTCCTACTAGTGAATGTAATGTTACACACCCATACAATGCGCACCACCCCACGATGTTTTTCAGAAAACTATCCTACATTGCCACTGCATGTTTCCTGACGTCACAATGCGGACCACCCCGCGGTAATTTTCTCCATCCTACACTGCCACTCACTGCCTAACCTAATTCAGACCCTCCGATTCACACCACGCGTGATGTTTTTCTCACTCCTACTAGTGAATGTAATGTTACACACCCATACAATGCGCACCACCCCACGATGTTTTTCAGAAACCTATCCTACATTGCCACTGCATGTTTCCTGACCTCACCATCCTGACCAGCCTGCGGTGCTTTTCTCCATCCTACATTGCAACTGACTGCCTATCCTAATTCTGACCCTCCGATTCACACCACCCTGCGATGTTTTTTTCACTCCTACTGGTGGAAATAATATTACACACCCATACAATGCACACCACCCCGCGATGTTTTTCAGAAAACTATCCAAATTGCCACTGCATGTTTCCTGACCTCCCGATGCTGACCACGCCGCGGTGCTTTTCTCCATCCTACATTGCCACTCACTGCCTATCCTAATTCAGACCCTCCAATTCACACCACTCCGCGATGTTTTTCTCACTCCTACTAGTGAATGTAATGTTACACACCCACACAATGCGCACCACCCCGCGATGTTTTTCAGAAACCTATCCTACATTGCCACTGCCTATGTCCTGACCTCCCCCTGCTGACCACGCTGCGGTGCTTTTCTCCATCCAACATTGCCACTCACTGCCTATCCTAATTCAGACCCTCCGATTCACACCACCCCGTGATATTTATCTCAATCCTACTAGTGAATGTAAAGTTACACACCCATACAATGTGCACCACTCCACGATGTTTTTCAGAAACCTATCCTACATTGCCACTGCATGTTTCCTGACCTCCCCGTGCTGACCACCCCGCGATGCTTTTCTCCAACCTACATTGCCACTCACTGCGTATCCTAATTCAGACCCTCCGCTTCACACCACACCGTGATGTTTTTCTCACTCCTACTAGTGCATGTAATGTTACACACCCATACAATGCGCACCATGCTGCGATGTTTTTCAGAAACCTATCCTACATTGCCACTGCATGTTTCCTGACCTCCCCATGCTGACCACCCCGTGGTGCTTTTCTCCATCCTACATTGCCACTCTCTGCCTATGGTAATAAAGATCCTATGATTCACACCACCACGTGATGTTTTTCTCACTCCTAGTGGTGAATGTAAAGTTACACACCCATACAATGCGCACCACCCCTCTTTGTTTTATAGAATCCTATCCTACCTTTCCACTGCATGTTTCCTGACCTCCCCATGCTCACCATCCCGTGATGTTTTCTCCATCCTACATTGCCACTCACTGCCTATCCTAATTCAGACCCTCCGATTCACAACACCCCGTGATGTTTTTATCACTCCTACTAGTGAATGTAATGTTACACACCCATAGAATGCGCACCACCCAGCGAAGTTTTTCACAAAACTATTCAACATTGCTACTGCATGTTTCCTGACCTCCCCATGCTGACCACCCCGCGGTGCTTTTTCTCCATCCTACATGGCACTCACTGCCTATCCTAATTCAGACCATCCGATTCACACCACCCCGTGATGTTTTTCTCACTTCTACTAGCGAATGTAATGTTACACACCCATACAATGCGCACGACTCCGCGATGTTTTTCAGAAACCTATCCTACATTGCCACTGCCTGTTTCCTGACCTCCCCCTGCTGACCACGCTGCGGTGCTTTTCTCCATCCTACATTGCCATTCACGGCCTATCCTAATTCAGACCCTCCGATTCACACCACCCCGTGATGTTTTTCTCACTCCTAGTGGTGAATGTAATGTTACACACCCATGCAATGCGCACCGCCCCTCGATGTTTTTTAGAATCCTATCCTACCTTGCCACTGCATGTTTCCTTACCTCCCCATGCTGACCATCCCGTGGTGCTTTTCTCCATCCTACGTTGCCACTCACTGCCTATCCTAATTCAGATCCTATGTTTCACACCACCCCATGATGTTTTTCTCACTCCTACTAGTGAATGTAAGGTTACACAACCATACAATGCGCACCAACCCGCGATGTTTTTCAGAAACTTATCCTACATTGCCACTGCATGTTTCCTGACTTCCCCATGCTGACCACCCCGCGTTGCTTTTCTCCATCCTACCTTGCCATTCACTGCCTATCCTTATTCAGACCCTCCGATTCACACCACCCGTGATGTTTTTCTCACTCCTACTAGTGAGTGTAATGTTACACAAACATACAATGCGCACCACCCCGCGATGTTTTTTAGAAACCTATCCTACATTGCCACTGCATGTTTCCTGACCTCCCCATGCTGACCACCCCGCGGTGTTTTTCTCCATCCTACATTGCCACTCACTGCCTATCCTAATTCAGCGCCTCCAATTCACACCACCCCGTGATCTTTTTCTCACTCCTACTGGTGAATGTAATGTTACACACACATACAATGCGCAACACATGCGATGATTTTCTCACTCCTACGAGTGAATGTAATGTTACACACCCATACAATGCGCACCACCCCGCGATGTTTTTCAGAAACCTATCCTACATTGCCACTGCATGTTTCCTGACTTCCCCATGCTGACCACCCCGCGGTGCTTTTCTCCATCGTACATTGCCACTCACTGCCTATCCTAATTCAGACCCTCCAATTCACACCACTCCGCGATGTTTTTCTCACTCCTACTAGTGAATGTACTGTTACACACCCACACAATGCGCACCACCCCGCGATGTTTTTCAGAAACGTATCCTACATTGCCACTGCATGTTTCATGACCTCCCCATGCTGACCACCCCGCGGTGCTTTTCTCCATCCTACATTTCCACTCACTCCCTATCCTAATTCAGACCCTCCAATTCACACCACCCCGCGATGTTTTTCTCACTCCTACTAGTGAATGTAATGTTACACACACATACAATGCGCACCACCCCGCGGTGTTTTTCTCACTCCTACGAGTGAATGTAATGTTACACACCCATAAAATGCGCACCACCCTGCGATGTTTTTCAGAAACCTATCCTACATTGCCACTGCATGTTTCCTGACCTTCCCATGATGACGACCGCGCGGTGCTTTTCTCCATCTTACATTGCCACTCACATGGCCTATCCTAATTCAGACCCTCCGATTCACACCACCCCACGATGTTTTTCTCACTCCTACTAGTGAATGTAATGTTACACACCTATACAATGCACACCACCCAGCGATGTTTTTTATCCTACATTGCCACTGCATGTTTCCTGACCTCCTCATGCTGACCACCCCTCGGTGCTTTTCTCCATCCTACATTGCCACTGACGGCCTATCCTAATTCAGACCCTCCAATTCACACCAGCCCGTGATTTTTTTCTCACTCCTACTAGCGAATGTAATGTTACACACCCATACAATGCACACCACCACGCGATGTTTTTCAGAAACCTATCCTACATTGCCACTGCATGTTTCCTGCCCTCCCTATGCTGACCACCCCGCGGTGTTTTTCTCCATCCTACATTGCCACTCACTCCCTATCCTAATTCAGACCCTCCAATTCACACCACCCCGCGATGTTTTTCTCACTCCTACTAGTGAATGTAATGTTACACACCCATGCAATGCGCACAACCCCGCGATGTTTTTCTCAGTCCTACTAGTGAATGTAATGTTACACACCCATACAATGCGCAGCATACCACGATGTTGTTCAGAAACCTATCCTACATTGCCATGCATGTTTCCTGACCTCCCCATGCTGACCACCCCGCGGTGCTTTTCTCCATCCTACATTGCCACTCACTGCCTATCCTAATTCAGCCCCTCCGATTCACACCACCCGCGATGTTTTTCTCACTCCTACTAGTGAATGTAATGTTACACACCCATACAATGCGCACCAACCCGCGATATTTTTCAGAAACCTATCATACATTGCCACTGCATGTTTCCTGACCTTCCCATGATGACGACCGCGCGGTGCTTTTCTCCATCTTACATTGCCACTCACATGGCCTAACCTAATTCAGACCCTCCGATTCACACCACCCTGTGTGGTTTTTCTCAGTCCGACTAATGAATGTAATGTTACACACCCATACAATGCGCACCACCCCGCGATGTTTTTCTCACTCCTACTAGTGAATGTAATGTTACACACCCATACAATGCGCAAATCCCCGCGATGTTTTTCAGAAACGTATCCTACTTTGCCACTGCATGTTTCCTGACGTCCCCATGCTGACCACCCCACGGTGCTTTTCTGCATCCTACATTGCCACTCACTGCCTATCCTAATTCAGTCCCTCCGATTCACACCACCCTGTGGTTTTTCTCATTCCTACTAGTGAATGCAATGTTACACACCCATACAATGCGCACCACCCCGCGATGTTTTTCAGAAACCTATCCTACATTGCCACTGCATGTTTCCTGACCAACCCATGCTGACCACCCCGCGGTGCTTTTCTCCATCCTACATTGCCACTCACTGCCTATCCTAATTCAGACCCTCAGATTCACACCACCCCGTGATGTTTTTCTCACTCCTACTAGTGAATGTAATGTTACACACCCACACAATGCGCACCACCCTGCGATGTTTTTCTCACTCCTACTAGTGAATGTAATGTTACCACCCATACAATGCGCAAATCCCCGCGATGTTTTTCAGAAACCTATCCTACATTGCCACTGCATGTTTCCTGACGTCCCCATGCTGACCTCCCCATGGTGGTTTTCTCCATCCTACATTGCCACTCACTGCCTAACCTAATTCAGACCCTCCGATTCACACGACGCCGTGATGTTTTTCTCACTCCTACTAGTGAATGTAATGTTACACAACCATGCAATGCTCACCACCCAGCGATGTTTTTCTCAGTCCTACGAGTGAAAAAAGTTACACACCCATAAAATGCGCAGCACCCCGCGACGTTTTTCAGAAACCTATCCTATATTGCCACTGCATGTTTCCTGACCTGCACATGCTGACTATCCCGCGGTGCTTTTCTCCATCCTACATTGCCACTCACTGCCTAACCTAATTCAGACCCTCCGATTAACACCACGCTGTGATGTTTTTCTCACTCCTACTAGTGAATTTAATGATACACACCCATACAATGCACACCACCCCGCGATGTTTTTCTCACTCCTACTAGTGAATGTAATGATGCTCACCCATACAATGCGCACCACCCCGCGATGTTTTTCAGAAACCTATCCTACATTGCCACTGCATGTTTCCTGACCTCCCCATGCTGACCACCCGCGGTGCCTTTCTCCATCCTACATTGCCACTCACTGCCTATCCTAATTCTGACCCTCCGATTCACACCACCCCGCGATGTTTTTCTCACTCCTACTAGTGAATGTAATGTTACCACCCATACAATGCGCAAATCCCCGCGATGTTTTTCAGAAACCTATCCTATATTGCCACTGCATGTTTCCTGACGTCCCCATGCTGACCACCCCATGGTGCTTTTCTCCATCCTACATTGCCACTCACTGCCTAACCTAATTCAGACCCTCCGATTCACACCACGCCGTGATGTTTTTCTCACTCCTACTAGTGAATGTAATGTTACACAACCATGCAATGCTCACCACCCAGCGATGTTTTTCTCACTCCTACGAGTGAAAAATGTTTCACACCCATAAAATGCGCACCACCCCGCGACGTTTTTCAGAAACCTGTCCTACATTGCCACTGCATGTTTCCTGACCTCCACATGCTGACTATCCCGCGGTGCTTTTCTCCATCCTACATTGCCACTCACTGCCTAACCTAATTCAGACCCTCCGATTCACACCACGCCGTGATGTTTTTCTCACACCTATTAGTGAATTTAATGATACACACCCATACAATGCACACCACCCCGCGATGTTTTTCTCACTCTTACTAGTGAATGTAATGTTGCACACCCATACAATGCGCACCACCCCGCGATGTTTTTCTCACTCCTACTACTGAATGTAATGTTACACACCCATACAATGCGCACCAATCCGCAATATTTTTCAGAAGCCTATCATACATTGCCATTGCATGTTTCCTGACCTCCACATGCTGACCACCCTGCGGTGCTTTTCTCCATCCTACAATGTCACTCACTGTCTATCCTAATTCAGACCCTCCGATTCACACCACCCCGTGTGGTTTGTCTCAGTCCTACTAGTGAATGTAATGTTACACACCCATACAATGCGCACCACCCCGCGATGTTTTTCTCACTCCTACTACTGAATGTAATGTTACACACCCATACAATGCGCACCAATCCGCAATATTTTTCAGAAACCTCTCATACATTACCACTGCATGTTTCCTGACCTCAACATGCTGACCACTCTGCGGTGCTTTTCTCCATCCTACATTGCCACTCACTGCCTATCCTAATTCAGCCCCTCCGATTCACACTACACCGCGAAGTTTTTCTCACTCCTACTAGTGAATGTAATGTTACACACCCATACAATGCGCACCACCCCGCGATGCTTTTCTCACTCCTACTTGTGAATGTAATGTTACACACCCATACAATGCGCACGACGCAGCGATGTTTTTCAGAAACCTATCCTACATTGCCACTGCATGTTTCCTGAGCAACCCATGCTGAACACCCCGCGGTGCTTTTCTCCATCCTACATTGCCACTCACTGCCTAACCTAATTCAGACCCTCCGATTCACAACACCCCGCGATGTTTTTCTCACTCCTACTTGTGAAAGTAATGCTACACTCCCATAAAATGCGCACCACCCCGCAATGTTTTTCTCACTCCTACTAGTGAATGTAATGTTACACACCTATACAATGCACACCACCCAGCGATGTTTTTTATCCTTCATTGCCACTGCATGTTT
The DNA here is from genome assembly GCF_034190915.1 of Cavia porcellus. Lineage (NCBI taxonomy): Eukaryota > Metazoa > Chordata > Mammalia > Rodentia > Caviidae > Cavia > Cavia porcellus. Next base: position 1,256,448 of record NW_026947491.1, read on the forward strand.
CCTGACCTCCTCATGCTGACCACCCCGCGGTGCTTTTCTCCATCCTACATTGCCACTCACTGCCTATCCTAATTCAGACCCTCCGATTCACACCAGCCCGTGATGTTTTTCTCACTCCTACTAGTGAATGTAATGTTACACACCTATACAATGCGCACCACCCCGCGATGTTTTTCAGAAACCTATCCTACATTGCCAGTGCATGTTTCCTGCCCTCCCCATGCTGACCACCCCGTGGTGTATTTCTCCATCCTACATTGCCACTCACTCCCTATCCTAATTCAGACCCTCCGATTCACACCATCCCGCGATGTTTTTCTCACTCCTACGAGTGAATGTAATGTTACACACCCGTACAATGCGCACCACCACGCGATGTTTTTCAGAAATCTATCCTACATTGCCACTGCATGTTTCCTGACCTCCCCATGCTTACCACCCCGCGGTGCTTTTCTCCATCCTACATTGCCACTCACTGCCTATTCTAATTCAGACCCTCCGATTCACACCACCCCGCCATGTTTTTCTCACTCCTACTAATGAATGTAATATTACACAAGCATACAATGCGCACCACCCCGCGATGTTTTTCAGAAACCTATCGTACATTGCCACTGCATGTTTCCTGACCTCCCCATGCTGACTACCCCGGGGTGCTTTTCTCCATCCTACATTGCCACTCACTGCCTATCCTAATTCAGCCCCTCCAATTCACAACACCCCGCGATGTTTTTCTCACTCCTACTGGTGAATGTAATGTTACACACACATACAATGCGCAACACATGCGTTGATTTTCTCACTCCTACGAGTGAATGTAATGTTACACACCCATACAGTGCGCACCACCCCGCGATGTTTTTGAGAAACCTATCCTACATTGCCACTGCATGTTTCCTGACTTCCCCATGCTGACCACCCCGGGGTGCTTTTCTCCATCCTACATTGCCAGTCACTGCCTATCCTAATTCAGACCCTCCAATTCACACCACTCCGCGATGTTTTTCTCACTCCTACTATTGAATGTACTGTTACACACCCACACAATGCGCACCACCCTGCGATGTTTTTCAGAAACGTATCCTACATTGCACTGAATGTTTCATTACCTCCCCATGCTGACCACCCCGCGGTGCTTTTCTCCATCCTACATTGCCACTCACTCCCTATCCTAATTCAGACCCTCCAATTCACACCACCCCGCGATGTTTTTCTCACTCCTACTAGTGAATGTAATGTTACACACACATACAATGCGCACCACCCCGTGTTGTTTTTCTCACTCCTACTAGTGAATGTAATGTTGCAAACCCATACAATGCGCACCACCCCGCGATGTTTTTCAGAAACCTATCCTACATTGCCACTGCCTGTTTCCTGACCTCCCATGCTGACCACCACGAGGTGCTTTTCTCCATCCTACATTGCCACTCACTGCCTATCCTAATTCAGACCCTCCGATTCACACCACGCCATGATGTTTTTCTCACTCCTACTAGTGAATGTAATGTTACACACCCATACAATGCGCACCACTCCGCGATGTTTTTCTCACTCCTACTAGTGAATGTAATGATACACACCCATACAATGCGCACCACCACGCGATTATTTGCCACTCACTGCCTATCCTAATTCAGACCCTCCGATTCACACCACGCCATGATGTTTTTCTCACTCCTACTAGTGAATGTAAATTTACACACCTATACAATGCGCACCACCCCGTGATGTTTTTCAGAAACCTAACCTACATTGCCACTGCATGTTTCCTGACCTCCCCATGCTGACCACCCTGTGGTGCTTTTCTCCATCCTACATCGCCACTCACTGCCTATCCGAATTCAGACCCTCCGATTCACACCACCCCGTGTGGTTTTTCTCAGTCCTACTAATGAATGTAATGTTACACACCCATACAATGCGCACCACCCCGCGAAGTTTTTCTCACTCCTACTAGTGAATGTAATGTTATACAACGATACAATGCGCAAATCCCCACGATGTTTTTCAGAAACGTATATTACTTTGCCACTGCATGTTTCCTGACGTCCCCATGCTGACCACCCCACGGTGCTTTTCTCCATCCTACATTGCCACTCACTGCCTATCCTAATTCAGTCCCTCCGATTCACACCACCCTGTGGTTTTTCTCATTCCTACTAGTGAATGCAATGTTACACACCCATACAATGCGCACCACCCCGCGATGTTTTTCAGAAACCTATCCTACATTGCCACTGCATGTTTCCTGATCAACCCATGCTGACCACCCCGCGGTGCCTTTCTCCATCCTACATTGCCACTCACTGCCTATCCTAATTCAGACCCTCAAATTCACACCACCCCGTGATGTTTTTCTCACTCCTACTAGTGAATGTAATGTTACACACCCACACAATGCGCACCACCCCGCGATGTTTTTCTCACTCCTACTAGTGAATGTAATGTTACCACCCATACAATGCGCAAATCCCCGCGATGTTTTTCAGAAACCTATCCTATATTGCCACTGCATGTTTCCTGACGTCCCCATGCTGACCACCCCATGGTGCTTTTCTCCATCCTACATTGCCACTCACTGCCTAACCTAATTCAGACCCTCCGATTCACACCATGCCGTGATGTTTTTCTCACTCCTACTAGTGAATGTAATGTTACACAACCATGCAATGCTCACCACCCAGCGATGTTTTTCTCACTCCTACGAGTGAAAAATGTTACACACCCATAAAATGCGCACCACCCCGCGACGTTTTTCAGAAACCTGTCCTACATTGCCACTGCATGTTTCCTGACCTCCACATGCTGACTATCCCGCGGTGCTTTTCTCCATCCTACATTGCCACTCACTGCCTAACCTAATTCAGACCCTCCGATTCACACCACGCCGTGATGTTTTTCTCACACCTATTAGTGAATTTAATGATACACACCCATACAATGCACACCACCCCGCGATGTTTTTCTCACTCTTACTCGTGAATGTAATGTTGCACACCCATACAATGCGCACCAATCCGCAATATTTTTCAGAAACCTATCATACATTGCCATTGCATGTTTCCTGACCTCCACATGCTGACCACCCTGCGGTGCTTTTCTCCATCCTACAATGTCACTCACTGTCTATCCTAATTCAGACCCTCCGATTCACACCACCCCGTGTGGTTTGTCTCAGTCCTACTAGTGAATGTAATGTTACACACCCATACAATGCGCACCACCCCGCGATGTTTTTCTCACTCCTACTACTGAATGTAATGTTACACACCCATACAATGCGCACCAATCCGCAATATTTTTCAGAAACCTATCATACATTACCACTGCATGTTTCCTGACCTCAACATGCTGACCACTCTGCGGTGCTTTTCTCCATCCTACATTGCCACTCACTGCCTATCCTAATTCAGCCCCTCCGATTCACACTACACCGCGAAGTTTTTCTCACTCCTACTAGTGAATGTAATGTTACACACCCATACAATGCGCACCACCCCGCGATGCTTTTCTCACTCCTACTAGTAAATGTAAAGTTACACACCCATACAATGCGCAAATCACCGCGATGCTTTTCAGAAACCTATCCTACATTGCCACTGCATGTTTCCTGACGTCCCCATGCTGACCACCCAACGGTGCTTTTCTCCATTCTACAATGCCACACACTGCCTATCCTAATTCATTCCCTCCGATTCACACCACCCCGTGGTTTTTCTCAGTCCTACTAGTGAATGTAATGTTACACACCCATACAATGCGCACCACCCCGCGATGTTTTCAGAAACCTATCCTACATTGCCACTGCATGTTTCCTGAGCAACCCATGCTGAACACCCCGCGGTGCTTTTCTCCATCCTACATTGCCACTCACTGCCTAACCTAATTCAGACCCTCCGATTCACAACACCCCGCGATGTTTTTCTCACTCCTACTTGTGAAAGTAATGCTACACTCCCATAAAATGCACACCACCCCGCAATGTTTTTCTCACTCCTACTAGTGAATGTAATGTTACACACCTATACAATGCACACCACCCAGCGATGTTTTTTATCCTTCATTGCCACTGCATGTTTCCTGACCTCCTCATGCTGACCACCCCGCGGTGCTTTTCTCCATCCTACATTGCCACTCACTGCCTATCCTAATTCAGACCCTCCGATTCACACCAGCCCGTGATGTTTTTCTCACTCCTACTAGTGAATGTAATGTTACACACCTATACAATGCGCACCACCCCGCGATGTTTTTCAGAAACCTATCCTACATTGCCAGTGCATGTTTCCTGCCCTCCCCATGCTGACCACCCCGTGGTGTATTTCTCCATCCTACATTGCCACTCACTCCCTATCCTAATTCAGACCCTCCGATTCACACCATCCCGCGATGTTTTTCTCACTCCTACGAGTGAATGTAATGTTACACACCCGTACAATGCGCACCACCACGCGATGTTTTTCAGAAATCTATCCTACATTGCCACTGCATGTTTCCTGACCTCCCCATGCTTACCACCCCGCGGTGCTTTTCTCCATCCTACATTGCCACTCACTGCCTATTCTAATTCAGACCCTCCGATTCACACCACCCCGCCATGTTTTTCTCACTCCTACTAATGAATGTAATATTACACAAGCATACAATGCGCACCACCCCGCGATGTTTTTCAGAAACCTATCGTACATTGCCACTGCATGTTTCCTGACCTCCCCATGCTGACTACCCCGGGGTGCTTTTCTCCATCCTACATTGCCACTCACTGCCTATCCTAATTCAGCCCCTCCAATTCACAACACCCCGCGATGTTTTTCTCACTCCTACTGGTGAATGTAATGTTACACACACATACAATGCGCAACACATGCGTTGATTTTCTCACTCCTACGAGTGAATGTAATGTTACACACCCATACAGTGCGCACCTCCCCGCGATGTTTTTGAGAAACCTATCCTACATTGCCACTGCATGTTTCCTGACTTCCCCATGCTGACCACCCCGGGGTGCTTTTCTCCATCCTACATTGCCAGTCACTGCCTATCCTAATTCAGACCCTCCAATTCACACCACTCCGCGATGTTTTTCTCACTCCTACTATTGAATGTACTGTTACACACCCACACAATGCGCACCACCCCGCGATGTTTTTCAGAAACGTATCCTACATTGCCAATGCATGTTTCATTACCTCCCCATGCTGACCACCCCGCGGTGCTTTTCTCCATCCTACATTGCCACTCACTCCCTATCCTAATTCAGACCCTCCAATTCACACCACCCCGCGATGTTTTTCTCACTCCTACTAGTGAATGTAATGTTACACACACATACAATGCGCACCACCCCGTGTTGTTTTTCTCACTCCTACTAGTGAATGTAATGTTGCAAACCCATACAATGCGCACCACCCCGCGATGTTTTTCAGAAACCTATCCTACATTGCCACTGCCTGTTTCCTGACCTCCCATGCTGACCACCACGAGGTGCTTTTCTCCATCCTACATTGCCACTCACTGCCTATCCTAATTCAGACCCTCCGATTCACACCACGCCATGATGTTTTTCTCACTCCTACTAGTGAATGTAATGTTACACACCCATACAATGCGCACCACTCCGCGATGTTTTTCTCACTCCTACTAGTGAATGTAATGATACACACCCATACAATGCGCACCACCGCACGATTATTTGCCACTCACTGCCTATCCTAATTCAGACCCTCCGATTCACACCACGCCATGATGTTTTTCTCACTCCTACTAGTGAATGTAAATTTACACACCTATACAATGCGCACCACCCCGTGATGTTTTTCAGAAACCTAACCTAAATTGCCACTGCATGTTTCCTGACCTCCCCATGCTGACCACCCTGTGGTGCTTTTCTCCATCCTACATTGCCACTCATTGCCTATCCTAATTCAGACCCTCCGATTCACACAACCACGCGATGTTTTTCTCACTCCTACTAGTGAATGTAATGTGACACACCCATACAATGCTCACCACCCATCGATGTTTTTCAGAAACCTATCCTACATTGCCACTGCATATTTCGTGACCTCCCCATGCTGACCACCCCGTGGTGCTTTTCTCCATCCTACATTGCCACTGACTGCCTATTCTAATTCAGACGCTCCGATTCACACCACCCCGCGATGTTTTTCTCACTCCTACTAGTTAATGTAATGTTACACACACATACAATGCGCATGACCCCGCGATGTTTTTCTCACTCCTACTAGTGAATGTAATGTTACACACCCATACAATTCGCACCACCCCACGAGGTATTTCTTACTCCTAGTAGTGAATGTAATGTTACACACCCATACAATGCGCAGCATACCACGATGTTTTTCCGAAACCTATCCTTCATTGCCACTGCATGTTTCATGACCTCCCCATGCTGACCACCCCGCGGGGCTTTTTTCCATCCTACATTGCCACTCACTGCCTATCCTAATTTAGACCCTCCAATTCACACCACCCAGCGATGTTTTTCTCACTGCTACTAGTGAAAGTAATGTAACACACCCATACAATGCACACCAACCCACGATGTTTTTCAGAAACCTACCCTACAAGGCACTGCATGTATCCTGACCTCCCCATGCTGGCCAACCCGTGGTGCTTTTCTCCATCCTACATGGCCACTCAATGCCTATCCTAATTCAGCCCCTCCGATTCACACCACCCCGCGATCTTTTTCTCACTCCTACTAGTGAATGTAAATTTACACACCCATACAATTCGCACCACCCCGCGATGTTTTTCAGAAACCTATCCAACATTGCCACTGCATGTTTCCTGACCTCCTCATACTTACCACCCCACGGTGCTTTTCTCCATCCTACATTGCCACTCACTGCCTATCCTAATTCAAACCCTCAGATGCACACCACCCCGCGATGTTTTTCTCACTCCTACTAGTGAATGTAATGTTACAAACCCATACAATGCGCACCACGTCGCGATGTTTTTCAGAAACCTCTCCTATATTTCCACTGCATCTTTCCTGACCTCCCCATGCTGACCACCCCGCGGTGCTTTTCTCCATCCTACATTGCCACTGACTGCCTATTCTAATTCTGACCCTCCGATTCACACCACCCCGCGATATTTTTCTCACTCCTACTAGTGAATGTAATGTTACACACCCATACAATGCGCACCACTCCACGATGTTTTTTTCACTCCTACTAGTGAATGTAAATTTACACACCTATACAATGCGCACCACCCCGTGATGTTTTTCAGAAACCTAACCTACATTGCCACTGCATGTTTCCTGACCTCCCCATGCTGACCACCCTGTGGTGCTTTTCTCCATCCTACATTGCCACTCATTGCCTATTCTAATTCAGACCCTCCGATTCACACCACCACGCGATGTTTTTCTCACTCCTACTAGTGAATGTAATGTTACACACCCATACAATGCTCACCACCCATCGATGTTTTTCAGAAACCTATCCTACATTGCCACTGCATATTTCCTGACCTCCCCATGCTGACCACCCCGTGGTGCTTTTCTCCATCCTACATTGCCACTGACTGCCTATTCTAATTCAGACGCTCCGATTAACACCACCCCGCGATGTTTTCCTCACTCCTACTAGTGAATGTAATGTTACACACACATACAATGCGCACCACGTCGCGATGTTTTTCAGAAACCTCTCCTATATTTCCACTGCATCATTCCTGACCTCCCCATGCTGACCACCCCGCGGTGCTTTTCTCCATCCTACATTGCCACTGACTGCCTATTCTAATTCTGACGCTCCGATTCACACCACCCCGCGATATTTTTCTCACTCCTACTAGTGAATGTAATGTTACACACCCATACAATGCGCACCACCTGGCCATGTTTTTCAGAAACCTATCCTACATTGCCACTGCCTGTTTCCTGACCTCCCATGCTGACCACCACGAGGTGCTTTTCTCCATCCTACATTGCCACTCACTGCCTATCCTAATTCAGACCCTCCGATTCACACCACGCCATGATGTTTTTCTCACTCCTACTAGTGAATGTAATGTTACAAACCCATACAATGCGCACCACGTCGTGATGTTTTTCAGAAACCTATCCTACATTGCCACTGCCTGTTTCCTGACCTCCCATGCTGACCACCACGAGGTGCTTTTCTCCATCCTACATTGCCACTCACTGCCTATCCTAATTCAGACCCTCCGATTCACACCACGCCATGATGTTTTTCTCACTCCTACTAGTGAATGTAATGTTACACACCCATACAATGCGCACCACTCCGCGATGTTTTTCTCACTCCTACTAGTGAATGTAATGATACACACCCATACAATGCGCACCACCACGCGATTATTTGCCACTCACTGCCTATCCTAATTCAGACCCTCCGATTCACACCACGCCATGATGTTTTTCTCACTCCTACTAGTGAATGTAAATTTACACACCTATACAATGCGCACCACCCCGTGATGTTTTTCAGAAACCTAACCTAAATTGCCACTGCATGTTTCCTGACCTCCCCATGCTGACCACCCTGTGGTGCTTTTCTCCATCCTACATTGCCACTCATTGCCTATCCTAATTCAGACCCTCCGATTCACACAACCACGCGATGTTTTTCTCACTCCTACTAGTGAATGTAATGTGACACACCCATACAATGCTCACCACCCATCGATGTTTTTCAGAAACCTATCCTACATTGCCACTGCATATTTCCTGACCTCCCCATGCTGACCACCCCGTGGTGCTTTTCTCCATCCTACATTGCCACTGACTGCCTATTCTAATTCAGACGCTCCGATTCACACCACCCCGCGATGTTTTTCTCACTCCTACTAGTTAATGTAATGTTACACACACATACAATGCGCATGACCCCGCGATGTTTTTCTCACTCCTACTAGTGAATGTAATGTTACACACCCATACAATTCGCACCACCCCACGAGGTATTTCTTACTCCTAGTAGTGAATGTAATGTTACACACCCATACAATGCGCAGCATACCACGATGTTTTTCCGAAACCTATCCTTCATTGCCACTGCATGTTTCATGACCTCCCCATGCTGACCACCCCGCGGGGCTTTTTTCCATCCTATATTGCCACTCACTGCCTATCCTAATTTAGACCCTCCAATTCACACCACCCAGCGATGTTTTTCTCACTGCTACTAGTGAAAGTAATGTAACACACCCATACAATGCACACCAACCCACGATGTTTTTCAGAAACCTACCCTACAAGGCACTGCATGTATCCTGACCTCCCCATGCTGGCCAACCCGTGGTGCTTTTCTCCATCCTACATGGCCACTCAATGCCTATCCTAATTCAGCCCCTCCGATTCACACCACCCCGCGATCTTTTTCTCACTCCTACTAGTGAATGTAAATTTACACACCCATACAATTCGCACCACCCCGCGATGTTTTTCAGAAACCTATCCAACATTGCCACTGCATGTTTCCTGACCTCCTCATACTTACCACCCCACGGGGCTTTTCTCCATCCTACATTGCCACTCACTGCCTATCCTAATTCAAACCCTCAGATGCACACCACCCCGCGATGTTTTTCTCACTCCTACTAGTGAATGTAATGTTACAAACCCATACAATGCGCACCACGTCGCGATGTTTTTCAGAAACCTCTCCTATATTTCCACTGCATCTTTCCTGACCTCCCCATGCTGACCACCCCGCGGTGCTTTTCTCCATCCTACATTGCCACTGACTGCCTATTCTAATTCTGACCCTCCGATTCACACCACCCCGCGATATTTTTCTCACTCCTACTAGTGAATGTAATGTTACACACCCATACAATGCGCACCACTCCACGATGTTTTTTTCACTCCTACTAGTGAATGTAAATTTACACACCTATACAATGCGCACCACCCCGTGATGTTTTTCAGAAACCTAACCTACATTGCCACTGCATGTTTCCTGACCTCCCCATGCTGACCACCCTGTGGTGCTTTTCTCCATCCTACATTGCCACTCATTGCCTATTCTAATTCAGACCCTCCGATTCACACCACCACGCGATGTTTTTCTCACTCCTACTAGTGAATGTAATGTTACACACCCATACAATGCTCACCACCCATCGATGTTTTTCAGAAACCTATCCTACATTGCCACTGCATATTTCCTGACCTCCCCATGCTGACCACCCCGTGGTGCTTTTCTCCATCCTACATTGCCACTGACTGCCTATTCTAATTCAGACGCTCCGATTAACACCACCCCGCGATGTTTTCCTCACTCCTACTAGTGAATGTAATGTTACACACACATACAATGCGCACCACGTCGCGATGTTTTTCAGAAACCTCTCCTATATTTCCACTGCATCATTCCTGACCTCCCCATGCTGACCACCCCGCGGTACTTTTCTCCATCCTACATTGCCACTGACTGCCTATTCTAATTCTGACGCTCCGATTCACACCACCCCGCGATATTTTTCTCACTCCTACTAGTGAATGTAATGTTACACACCCATACAATGCGCACCACCTGGCCATGTTCAGAAACCTATCCTACATTGCCACTGCCTGTTTCCTGACCTCCCATGCTGACGACCACGAGGTGCTTTTCTCCATCCTACATTGCCACTCACTGCCTATCCTAATTCAGACCCTCCGATTCACACCACGCCATGATGTTTTTCTCACTCCTACTAGTGAATGTAATGTTACACACCCATACAATGCGCACCACTCCGCGATGTTTTTCTCACTCCTACTAGTGAATGTAATGATACACACCCATACAATGCGCACCACCGCGCGATTATTTGCCACTCACTGCCTATACTAATTCAGACCCTCCGATTCACACCACGCCATGATGTTTTTCTCACTCCTACTAGTGAATGTAAATTTACACACCTATACAATGCGCACCACCCCGTGATGTTTTTCAGAAACCTAACCTAAATTGCCACTGCATGTTTCCTGACCTCCCCATGCTGACCACCCTGTGGTGCTTTTCTCCATCCTACATTGCCACTCATTGCCTATCCTAATTCAGACCCTCCGATTCACACAACCACGCGATGTTTTTCTCACTCCTACTAGTGAATGTAATGTGACACACCCATACAATGCTCACCACCCATCGATGTTTTTCAGAAACCTATCCTACATTGCCACTGCATATTTCCTGACCTCCCCATGCTGACCACCCCGTGGTGCTTTTCTCCATCCTACATTGCCACTGACTGCCTATTCTAATTCAGACGCTCCGATTCACACCACCCCGCGATGTTTTTCTCACTCCTACTAGTTAATGTAATGTTACACACACATACAATGCGCATGACCCCGCGATGTTTTTCTCACTCCTACTAGTGAATGTAATGTTACACACCCATACAATTCGCACCACCCCACGAGGTATTTCTTACTCCTAGTAGTGAATGTAATGTTACACACCCATACAATGCGCAGCATACCACGATGTTTTTCCGAAACCTATCCTTCATTGCCACTGCATGTTTCATGACCTCCCCATGCTGACCACCCCGCGGGGCTTTTTTCCATCCTACATTGCCACTCACTGCCTATCCTAATTTAGACCCTCCAATTCACACCACCCAGCGATGTTTTTCTCACCGCTACTAGTGAAAGTAATGTAACACACCCATACAATGCACACCAACCCACGATGTTTTTCAGAAACCTACCCTACAAGGCACTGCATGTATCCTGACCTCCCCATGCTGGCCAACCCGTGGTGCTTTTCTCCATCCTACATGGCCACTCAATGCCTATCCTAATTCAGCCCCTCCGATTCACACCACCCCGCGATCTTTTTCTCACTCCTACTAGTGAATGTAAATTTACACACCCATACAATTCGCACCACCCCGCGATGTTTTTCAGAAACCTATCCAACATTGCCACTGCATGTTTCCTGACCTCCTCATACTTACCACCCCACGGTGCTTTTCTCCATCCTACATTGCCACTCACTGCCTATCCTAATTCAAACCCTCAGATGCACACCACCCCGCGATGTTTTTCTCACTCCTACTAGTGAATGTAATGTTACAAACTCATACAATGCGCACCACGTCGCGATGTTTTTCAGAAACCTCTCCTATATTTCCACTGCATCTTTCCTGACCTCCCCATGCTGACCACCCCGCGGTGCTTTTCTCCATCCTACATTGCCACTGACTGCCTATTCTAATTCTGACCCTCCGATTCACACCACCCCGCGATATTTTTCTCACTCCTACTAGTGAATGTAATGTTACACACCCATACAATGCGCACCACTCCACGATGTTTTTTTCACTCCTACTAGTGAATGTAAATTTACAAACCTATACAATGCGCACCACCCCGTGATGTTTTTCAGAAACCTAACCTACATTGCCACTGCATGTTTCCTGACCTCCCCATGCTGACCACCCTGTGGTGCTTTTCTCCATCCTACATTGCCACTCATTGCCTATTCTAATTCAGACCCTCCGATTCACACCACCACGCGATGTTTTTCTCACTCCTACTAGTGAATGTAATGTTACACACCCATACAATGCTCACCACCCATCGATGTTTTTCAGAAACCTATCCTACATTGCCACTGCATATTTCCTGACCTCCCCATGCTGACCACCCCGTGGTGCTTTTCTCCATCCTACATTGCCACTGACTGCCTATTCTAATTCAGACGCTCCGATTAACACCACCCCGCGATGTTTTCCTCACTCCTACTAGTGAATGTAATGTTACACACACATACAATGCGCACCACGTCGCGATGTTTTTCAGAAACCTCTCCTATATTTCCACTGCATCATTCCTGACCTCCCCATGCTGACCACCCCGCGGTACTTTTCTCCATCCTACATTGCCACTGACTGCCTATTCTAATTCTGACGCTCCGATTCACACCACCCCGCGATATTTTTCTCACTCCTACTAGTGAATGTAATGTTACACACCCATACAATGCGCACCACCTGGCCATGTTCAGAAACCTATCCTACATTGCCACTGCCTGTTTCCTGACCTCCCATGCTGACGACCACGAGGTGCTTTTCTCCATCCTACATTGCCACTCACTGCCTATCCTAATTCAGACCCTCCGATTCACACCACGCCATGATGTTTTTCTCACTCCTACTAGTGAATGTAATGTTACACACCCATACAATGCGCACCACTCCGCGATGTTTTTCTCACTCCTACTAGTGAATGTAATGATACACACCCATACAATGCGCACCACCGCGCGATTATTTGCCACTCACTGCCTATACTAATTCAGACCCTCCGATTCACACCACGCCATGATGTTTTTCTCACTCCTACTAGTGAATGTAAATTTACACACCTATACAATGCGCACCACCCCGTGATGTTTTTCAGAAACCTAACCTAAATTGCCACTGCATGTTTCCTGACCTCCCCATGCTGACCACCCTGTGGTGCTTTTCTCCATCCTACATTGCCACTCATTGCCTATCCTAATTCAGACCCTCCGATTCACACAACCACGCGATGTTTTTCTCACTCCTACTAGTGAATGTAATGTGACACACCCATACAATGCTCACCACCCATCGATGTTTTTCAGAAACCTATCCTACATTGCCACTGCATATTTCCTGACCTCCCCATGCTGACCACCCCGTGGTGCTTTTCTCCATCCTACATTGCCACTGACTGCCTATTCTAATTCAGACGCTCCGATTCACACCACCCCGCGATGTTTTTCTCACTCCTACTAGTTAATGTAATGTTACACACACATACAATGCGCATGACCCCGCGATGTTTTTCTCACTCCTACTAGTGAATGTAATGTTACACACCCATACAATTCGCACCACCCCACGAGGTATTTCTTACTCCTAGTAGTGAATGTAATGTTACACACCCATACAATGCGCAGCATACCACGATGTTTTTCCGAAACCTATCCTTCATTGCCACTGCATGTTTCATGACCTCCCCATGCTGACCACCCCGCGGGGCTTTTTTCCATCCTACATTGCCACTCACTGCCTATCCTAATTTAGACCCTCCAATTCACACCACCCAGCGATGTTTTTCTCACCGCTACTAGTGAAAGTAATGTAACACACCCATACAATGCACACCAACCCACGATGTTTTTCAGAAACCTACCCTACAAGGCACTGCATGTATCCTGACCTCCCCATGCTGGCCAACCCGTGGTGCTTTTCTCCATCCTACATGGCCACTCAATGCCTATCCTAATTCAGCCCCTCCGATTCACACCACCCCGCGATCTTTTTCTCACTCCTACTAGTGAATGTAAATTTACACACCCATACAATTCGCACCACCCCGCGATGTTTTTCAGAAACCTATCCAACATTGCCACTGCATGTTTCCTGACCTCCTCATACTTACCACCCCACGGTGCTTTTCTCCATCCTACATTGCCACTCACTGCCTATCCTAATTCAAACCCTCAGATGCACACCACCCCGCGATGTTTTTCTCACTCCTACTAGTGAATGTAATGTTACAAACTCATACAATGCGCACCACGTCGCGATGTTTTTCAGAAACCTCTCCTATATTTCCACTGCATCTTTCCTGACCTCCCCATGCTGACCACCCCGCGGTGCTTTTCTCCATCCTACATTGCCACTGACTGCCTATTCTAATTCTGACCCTCCGATTCACACCACCCCGCGATATTTTTCTCACTCCTACTAGTGAATGTAATGTTACACACCCATACAATGCGCACCACTCCACGATGTTTTTTTCACTCCTACTAGTGAATGTAAATTTACAAACCTATACAATGCGCACCACCCCGTGATGTTTTTCAGAAACCTAACCTACATTGCCACTGCATGTTTCCTGACCTCCCCATGCTGACCACCCTGTGGTGCTTTTCTCCATCCTACATTGCCACTCATTGCCTATTCTAATTCAGACCCTCCGATTCACACCACCACGCGATGTTTTTCTCACTCCTACTAGTGAATGTAATGTTACACACCCATACAATGCTCACCACCCATCGATGTTTTTCAGAAACCTATCCTACATTGCCACTGCATATTTCCTGACCTCCCCATGCTGACCACCCCGTGGTGCTTTTCTCCATCCTACATTGCCACTGACTGCCTATTCTAATTCAGACGCTCCGATTAACACCACCCCGCGATGTTTTCCTCACTCCTACTAGTGAATGTAATGTTACACACACATACAATGCGCACCACGTCGCTATGTTTTTCAGAAACCTCTCCTATATTTCCACTGCATCATTCCTGACCTCCCCATGCTGACCACCCCGCGGTGCTTTTCTCCATCCTACATTGCCACTGACTGCCTATTCTAATTCTGACGCTCCGATTCACACCACCCCGCGATATTTTTCTCACTCCTACTAGTGAATGTAATGTTACACACCCATACAATGCGCACCACCTGGCCATGTTTTTCAGAAACCTATCCTACATTGCCACTGCCTGTTTCCTGACCTCCCATGCTGACCACCACGAGGTGCTTTTCTCCATCCTACATTGCCACTCACTGCCTATCCTAATTCAGACCCTCCGATTCACACCACGCCATGATGTTTTTCTCACTCCTACTAGTGAATGTAATGTTACAAACCCATACAATGCGCACCACGTCGTGATGTTTTTCAGAAACCTATCCTACATTGCCACTGCCTGTTTCCTGACCTCCCATGCTGACCACCACGAGGTGCTTTTCTCCATCCTACATTGCCACTCACTGCCTATCCTAATTCAGACCCTCCGATTCACACCACGCCATGATGTTTTTCTCACTCCTACTAGTGAATGTAATGTTACACACCCATACAATGCGCACCACTCCGCGATGTTTTTCTCACTCCTACTAGTGAATGTAATGATACACACCCATACAATGCGCACCACCACGCGATTATTTGCCACTCACTGCCTATCCTAATTCAGACCCTCCGATTCACACCACGCCATGATGTTTTTCTCACTCCTACTAGTGAATGTAAATTTACACACCTATACAATGCGCACCACCCCGTGATGTTTTTCAGAAACCTAACCTAAATTGCCACTGCATCTTTCCTGACCTCCCCATGCTGACCACCCTGTGGTGCTTTTCTCCATCCTACATTGCCACTCATTGCCTATCCTAATTCAGACCCTCCGATTCACACAACCACGCGATGTTTTTCTCACTCCTACTAGTGAATGTAATGTGACACACCCATACAATGCTCACCACCCATCGATGTTTTTCAGAAACCTATCCTACATTGCCACTGCATATTTCCTGACCTCCCCATGCTGACCACCCCGTGGTGCTTTTCTCCATCCTACATTGCCACTGACTGCCTATTCTAATTCAGACGCTCCGATTCACACCACCCCGCGATGTTTTTCTCACTCCTACTAGTTAATGTAATGTTACACACACGTACAATGCGCATGACCCCGCGATGTTTTTCTCACTCCTACTAGTGAATGTAATGTTACACACCCATACAATTCGCACCACCCCACGAGGTATTTCTTACTCCTAGTAGTGAATGTAATGTTACACACCCATACAATGCGCAGCATACCACGATGTTTTTCCGAAACCTATCCTTCATTGCCACTGCATGTTTCATGACCTCCCCATGCTGACCACCCCGCGGGGCTTTTTTCCATCCTATATTGCCACTCACTGCCTATCCTAATTTAGACCCTCCAATTCACACCACCCAGCGATGTTTTTCTCACTGCTACTAGTGAAAGTAATGTAACACACCCATACAATGCACACCAACCCACGATGTTTTTCAGAAACCTACCCTACAAGGCACTGCATGTATCCTGACCTCCCCATGCTGGCCAACCCGTGGTGCTTTTCTCCATCCTACATGGCCACTCAATGCCTATCCTAATTCAGCCCCTCCGATTCACACCACCCCGCGATCTTTTTCTCACTCCTACTAGTGAATGTAAATTTACACACCCATACAATTCGCACCACCCCGCGATGTTTTTCAGAAACCTATCCAACATTGCCACTGCATGTTTCCTGACCTCCTCATACTTACCACCCCACGGTGCTTTTCTCCATCCTACATTGCCACTCACTGCCTATCCTAATTCAAACCCTCAGATGCACACCACCCCGCGATGTTTTTCTCACTCCTACTAGTGAATGTAATGTTACAAACCCATACAATGCGCACCACGTCGCGATGTTTTTCAGAAACCTCTCCTATATTTCCACTGCATCTTTCCTGACCTCCCCATGCTGACCACCCCGCGGTGCTTTTCTCCATCCTACATTGCCACTGACTGCCTATTCTAATTCTGACCCTCCGATTCACACCACCCCGCGATATTTTTCTCACTCCTACTAGTGAATGTAATGTTACACACCCATACAATGCGCACCACTCCACGATGTTTTTTTCACTCCTACTAGTGAATGTAAATTTACACACCTATACAATGCGCACCACCCCGTGATGTTTTTCAGAAACCTAACCTACATTGCCACTGCATGTTTCCTGACCTCCCCATGCTGACCACCCCGCGGTGCTTTTCTCCATCCTACATTGCCACTGACTGCCTATTCTAATTCTGACCCTCCGATTCACACCACCCCGCGATATTTTTCTCACTCCTCCTAGTGAATGTAATGTTACACACCCATACAATGCGCACCACCTGGCCATGTTTTTCAGAAACCTATCCTACATTGCCACTGCCTGTTTCCTGACCTCCCATGCTGACCACCACGAGGTGCTTTTCTCCATCCTACATTGCCACTCACTGCCTATACTAATTCAGACCCTCCGATTCACACCACGCCATGATGTTTTTCTCACTCCTACTAGTGAATGTAATGTTACACACCCATACAATGCGCACCACTCCGCGATGTTTTTCTCACTCCTACTAGTGAATGTAATGGTACACACCCATACAATGCGCACCACCACGCGATTTTTTGCCACTCACTGCCTATCCTAATTCAGACCCTCCGATTCACACCACGCCATGATGTTTTTCGCACTCCTACTAGTGAATGTAAGTTTACACACCTATACAATGCGCACCACCCCGTGATGTTTTTCAGAAACCTAACCTACATTGCCACTGCATGTTTCCTGACCTCCCCATGCTGACCACCCTGTGGTGCTTTTCTCCATCCTACATTGCCACTCATTGCCTATCCTAATTCAGACCCTCCGATTCACACCACCACGCGATGTTTTTCTCACTCCTACTAGTGTATGTAATGTTACACACCCATACAATGCTCACCACCCATCGATGTTTTTCAGAAACCTATCCTACATTGCCACTGCATATTTCCTGACCTCCCCATGCTGACCACCCCGTGGTGCTTTTCTCCATCCTACATTGCCACTCACTGCCTATTCTAATTCAGACGCTCCGATTCACACCACCCCTCGATGTTTTTCTCACTCCTACTAGTGAATGTAATGTTACACACACATACAATGCGCATGACCCCGCGATGTTTTTCTCACTCCTACGAGTGAATGTAATGTAACACACACCCATACAATGCGCACCACCCCGCGATGTTTTTCAGAAACCTATCCTACATTGCCACTGCATGTTTCATGCCCTCCCCATGCTGACCACCCCGCGGTGCTTTTCTCCATCCTACATTGCCACTCACTGCCTAACCTAATTCAGACCCTCCGATTCACAGCCGGCCGTGATGTTTTTCTCACTCCTACTAGTGAATGTAATGTTACACACCCATACAATTCGCACCACCCCGCGAGGTTTTTCTTACTCCTACTAGTGAATGTAATGTTACACACCCATACAATGCGCAGCGTACCACGATGTTTTTCCGAAACCTATCCTTCATTGCCACTGCATGTTTCATGACCTCCCCATGCTGACCACCCCGCGGTGCTTTTTTCCATCCTACATTGCCACTCACTGCCTATCCTAATTTAGACCCTCCAATTCACACCACCGAGCGATGTTTTTCTCACTCCTACTAGTGAAAGTAATGTTACACACCCATACAATGCACACCACCCCACGATGTTTTTCAGAAACCTACCTTACAAGGCACTGCATTTATCCTGACCTCCCCATGCTGACCAACCCGTGGTGCTTTTCTCCATCCTACATTGCCACTGACTGCCTATTCTAATTCTGACCCTCCGATTCACACCACCCCGCGATATTTTTCTCACTCCTACTAGTGAATGTAATGTTACACACCCATACAATGCGCACCACTCCACGATGTTTTTTTCACTCCTACTAGTGAATGTAAATTTACACACCTATACAATGCGCACCACCCCGTGATGTTTTTCAGAAACCTAACCTACATTGCCACTGCATGTTTCCTCACCTCCCCATGCTGACCACCCTGTGGTGCTTTTCTCCATCCTACATTGCCACTCATTGCCTATTCTAATTCAGACCCTCCGATTCACACCACCACGTGATGTTTTTCTCACTCCTACTAGTGAATGTAATGTTACACACCCATACAATGCTCACCACCCATCGATGTTTTTCAGAAACCTATCCTACATTGCCACTGCATATTTCCTGACCTCCCCATGCTGACCACCCCGTGGTGCTTTTCTCCATCCTACATTGCCACTGACTGCCTATTCTAATTCAGACGCTCCGATTAACACCACCCCGCGATGTTTTCCTCACTCCTACTAGTGAATGTAATGTTACACACACATACAATGCGCACCACGTCGCTATGTTTTTCAGAAACCTCTCCTATATTTCCACTGCATCATTCCTGACCTCCCCATGCTGACCACCCCGCGGTGCTTTTCTCCATCCTACATTGCCACTGACTGCCTATTCTAATTCTGACGCTCCGATTCACACCACCCCGCGATATTTTTCTCACTCCTACTAGTGAATGTAATGTTACACACCCATACAATGCGCACCACCTGGCCATGTTTTTCAGAAACCTATCCTACATTGCCACTGCCTGTTTCCTGACCTCCCATGCTGACCACCACGAGGTGCTTTTCTCCATCCTACATTGCCACTCACTGCCTATCCTAATTCAGACCCTCCGATTCACACCACGCCATGATGTTTTTCTCACTCCTACTAGTGAATGTAATGTTACAAACCCATACAATGCGCACCACGTCGTGATGTTTTTCAGAAACCTATCCTACATTGCCACTGCCTGTTTCCTGACCTCCCATGCTGACCACCACGAGGTGCTTTTCTCCATCCTACATTGCCACTCACTGCCTATCCTAATTCAGACCCTCCGATTCACACCACGCCATGATGTTTTTCTCACTCCTACTAGTGAATGTAATGTTACACACCCATACAATGCGCACCACTCCGCGATGTTTTTCTCACTCCTACTAGTGAATGTAATGATACACACCCATACAATGCGCACCACCACGCGATTATTTGCCACTCACTGCCTATCCTAATTCAGACCCTCCGATTCACACCACGCCATGATGTTTTTCTCACTCCTACTAGTGAATGTAAATTTACACACCTATACAATGCGCACCACCCCGTGATGTTTTTCAGAAACCTAACCTAAATTGCCACTGCATGTTTCCTGACCTCCCCATGCTGACCACCCTGTGGTGCTTTTCTCCATCCTACATTGCCACTCATTGCCTATCCTAATTCAGACCCTCCGATTCACACAACCACGCGATGTTTTTCTCACTCCTACTAGTGAATGTAATGTGACACACCCATACAATGCTCACCACCCATCGATGTTTTTCAGAAACCTATCCTACATTGCCACTGCATATTTCCTGACCTCCCCATGCTGACCACCCCGTGGTGCTTTTCTCCATCCTACATTGCCACTGACTGCCTATTCTAATTCAGA
Source organism: Cavia porcellus (assembly GCF_034190915.1). Taxonomy (NCBI): domain Eukaryota; kingdom Metazoa; phylum Chordata; class Mammalia; order Rodentia; family Caviidae; genus Cavia; species Cavia porcellus. Next base: position 1,277,347 of record NW_026947491.1, read on the forward strand.
CGCTCCGATTCACACCACCCCGCGATGTTTTTCTCACTCCTACTAGTTAATGTAATGTTACACACACATACAATGCGCATGACCCCGCGATGTTTTTCTCACTCCTACTAGTGAATGTAATGTTACACACCCATACAATTCGCACCACCCCACGAGGTATTTCTTACTCCTAGTAGTGAATGTAATGTTACACACCCATACAATGCGCAGCATACCACGATGTTTTTCCGAAACCTATCCTTCATTGCCACTGCATGTTTCATGACCTCCCCATGCTGACCACCCCGCGGGGCTTTTTTCCATCCTACATTGCCACTCACTGCCTATCCTAATTTAGACCCTCCAATTCACACCACCCAGCGATGTTTTTCTCACTGATACTAGTGAAAGTAATGTAACACACCCATACAATGCACATCAACCCACGATGTTTTTCAGAAACCTACCCTACAAAGCACTGCATGTATCCTGACCTCCCCATGCTGGCCAACCCGTGGTGCTTTTCTCCATCCTACATGGCCACTCAATGCCTATCCTAATTCAGCCCCTCCGATTCACACCACCCCGCGATCTTTTTCTCACTCCTACTAGTGAATGTAAATTTACACACCCATACAATTCGCACCACCCCGCGATGTTTTTCAGAAACCTATCCAACATTGCCACTGCATGTTTCCTGACCTCCTCATACTTACCACCCCACGGTGCTTTTCTCCATCCTACATTGCCACTCACTGCCTATCCTAATTCAAACCCTCAGATGCACACCACCCCGCGATGTTTTTCTCACTCCTACTAGTGAATGTAATGTTACAAACCCATACAATGCGCACCACGTCGCGATGTTTTTCAGAAACCTCTCCTATATTTCCACTGCATCTTTCCTGACCTCCCCATGCTGACCACCCCGCGGTGCTTTTCTCCATCCTACATTGCCACTGACTGCCTATTCTAATTCTGACCCTCCGATTCACACCACCCCGCGATATTTTTCTCACTCCTACTAGTGAATGTAATGTTACACACCCATACAATGCGCACCACTCCACGATGTTTTTTTCACTCCTACTAGTGAATGTAAATTTACACACCTATACAATGCGCACCACCCCGTGATGTTTTTCAGAAACCTAACCTACATTGCCACTGCATGTTTCCTGACCTCCCCATGCTGACCACCCTGTGGTGCTTTTCTCCATCCTACATTGCCACTCATTGCCTATTCTAATTCAGACCCTCCGATTCACACCACCACGCGATGTTTTTCTCACTCCTACTAGTGAATGTAATGTTACACACCCATACAATGCTCACCACCCATCGATGTTTTTCAGAAACCTATCCTACATTGCCACTGCATATTTCCTGACCTCCCCATGCTGACCACCCCGTGGTGCTTTTCTCCATCCTACATTGCCACTGACTGCCTATTCTAATTCAGACGCTCCGATTAACACCACCCCGCGATGTTTTCCTCACTCCTACTAGTGAATGTAATGTTACACACACATACAATGCGCACCACGTCGCGATGTTTTTCAGAAACCTCTCCTATATTTCCACTGCATCATTCCTGACCTCCCCATGCTGACCACCCCGCGGTGCTTTTCTCCATCCTACATTGCCACTGACTGCCTATTCTAATTCTGACGATCCGATTCACACCACCCCGCGATATTTTTCTCACTCCTACTAGTGAATGTAATGTTACACACCCATACAATGCGCACCACCTGGCCATGTTTTTCAGAAACCTATCCTACATTGCCACTGCCTGTTTCCTGACCTCCCATGCTGACCACCACGAGGTGCTTTTCTCCATCCTACATTGCCACTCACTGCCTATCCTAATTCAGACCCTCCGATTCACACCACGCCATGATGTTTTTCTCACTCCTACTAGTGAATGTAATGTTACACACCCATACAATGCGCACCACTCCGCGATGTTTTTCTCACTCCTACTAGTGAATGTAAATTTACACACCTATACAATGCGCACCACCCCGTGATGTTTTTCAGAAACCTAACCAACAATGGCACTGCATGTTTCCTGACCTCCCCATGCTGACCACCCTGTGGTGCTTTTCTCCATCCTACATTGCCACTCATTGCCTATCCTAATTCAGACCCTCCGATTCACACCACCACGCGATGTTTTTGTCACTCCTACTAGTGAATGTAATGTTACACACCCATACAATGCTGACCACCCATCGATGTTTTTCAGAAACCTATCCTACATTGCCAATGCATATTTCCTGACCTCCCCATGCTGACCACCCCGTGGTGCTTTTCTCCATCCTACATTGCCACTGACTGCCTATTCTAATTCAGACGCTCCGATTCACACCACCCCGCGATGTTTTTCTCACTCCTACTAGTGAATGTAACGTTACACACACATACAATGCGCATGACCCCGCGATGTTTTTCTCACTCCTACGAGTGAATGTAATGTTACACACCCATACAATGCGCACCACCCCGCGATGTTTTTCAGAAACCTATCCTACATTGCCACTGCATGTTTCATGCCCTCCCCATGCTGACCACCCCGCGGTGCTTTTCTCCATCCTACATTGCCACTCACTGCCTAACCTAATTCAGACCCTCCGATTCACAGCACGCCGTGATGTTTTTCTCACTCCTACTAGTGAATGTAATGTTACACACCCATACAATTCGCACCACCCCGCGAAGTTTTTCTTACTCCTACTAGTGAATGTAATGTTACACACCCATACAATGCGCAGCATACCACGATGTTTTTCCGAAACCTATCCTTCATTGCCACTGCATGTTTCATGACCTCCCCATGCTGACCACCCCGCGGTGCTTTTTTCCATCCTACATTGCCACTCACTGCCTATCCTAATTTAGACCCTCCAATTCACACCACCCAGCGATGTTTTTCTCACTCCTACTAGTGAAAGTAATGTTACACACCGATACAATGCACACCACCCCACGATGTTTTTCAGAAACCTACCCTACAAGGCACTGCATGTATCATGACGTCCCCATGCTGACCAACCCGTGGTGCTTTTCTCCATCCTATATGGCAACTCAATGCCTATCCTAATTCAGCCCCTCCGATTCACACCACCCCGCGACCTTTTTCTCACTCCTGCTAGTGAATGTAAATATACACACCCATACAATTCGCACCACCCCGCGATGTTTTTCAGAAACCTATCCTACATTGCCACTGCATGTTTCCTGACCTCCTCATGCTTACCACCCCGCGGTGCTTTTCTCCATCCTACATTGCCACTCACTGCCTATCCTAATTCAGACCCTCTGATGCACACCACCCCGCGATGTTTTTCTCACTCCTACTAGTGAATGTAATGTTACAAACCCATACAATGCGCACCACGTCGCGATGTTTTTCAGAAACCTCTCCTATATTGCCACTGCATCTTTCCTGACATCCCCATGCTGACCACCCCGCGGTGCTTTTCTCCATCCTACATTGCCACTGACTGCCTATTCTAATTCTGTCCCTCCGATTCACACCAACCCGCGATATTTTTCTCACTCCTACTAGTGAATGTAATGTTACACACATACAATGCGCACCACCCCGCGATGTGTTTCTCACTCCTACGAGTGAAAGTAATGTTACACACCCATTCAATGCGCACCACCCAGAGATGTTTTTCAGAAACGTATCCTACATTGCCACTGCATGTCTCCTGACCTCCTCATGCTGACCACCCCGCGGTGCTTTTCTCCATCCTACATTGCCACTCACAGCCTATCGTAATTCAGACCCTCCGATTCACACCACCCCGTGATGTTTTCCTCACGCCTGCTAGTGAATGTAATATTACACACCCATACAATTTGCAACACCCTGCGATGTTTTTCAGAAACCTGTCGTACATTGCCACTGCATGTTTCCTCACCTCCCCATGCTGACCACCCCGCAGTGCTTTTCTCCATCCTACATTGCCATTCACTGCCTATTGTAATTCAGACCCTCCGATTCACACCACCTCGCGATGTTTTTCTCACTCCTACTAGTGAATGTAATGTTACACACCCATTCAATGCGCACCACCCAGAGATGTTTTTCAGAAACGTATCCTACATTGCCACTGCATGTTTCCTGACCTCCTCATGCTGACCACCCCGCGGTGCTTTTCTCCATCCTACATTGCCATTCACTGCCTATTCTAATTCAGACCATCCGATTCACACCACCTCGCGATGTTTTTCTCACTCCTACTAGTGAATGTAATGTTACACACTCATACAATGCGCACCACCCCGTGATGTTTTTCAGAAACCTATATTACATTGCCACTGCATGTTTATTGACCTCCCCATGCTGACCACCCCGCGGTGCTTTTCTCCATCCTACATTGCCACTGACTGCCTATTCTAATTCTGACCCTCCGATTCACACCACCCCGCGATATTTTTCTCACTCCTCCTAGTGAATGTAATGTTACACACCCATACAATGCGAACCACCTGGCCATGTTTTTCAGAAACCTATCCTACATTGCCACTGCCTGTTTCCTGACCTCCCATGCTGACCACCACGAGGTGCTTTTCTCCATCCTACATTGCCACTCACTGCCTATACTAATTCAGACCCTCCGATTCACACCACGCCATGATGTTTTTCTCACTCCTACTAGTGAATGTAATGTTACACACCCATACAATGCGCACCACTCCGCGATGTTTTTCTCACTCCTACTAGTGAATGTAATGGTACACACCCATACAATGCGCACCACCACGCGATTTTTTGCCACTCACTGCCATCCTAATTCAGACCCTCCGATTCACACCACGCCATGATGTTTTTCGCACTCCTACTAGTGAATGTAAGTTTACACACCTATACAATGCGCACCACCCCGTGATGTTTTTCAGAAACCTAACCTACATTGCCACTGCATGTTTCCTGACCTCCCCATGCTGACCACCCTGTGGTGCTTTTCTCCATCCTACATTGCCACTCATTGCCTATCCTAATTCAGACCCTCCGATTCACACCACCACGCGATGTTTTTCTCACTCCTACTAGTGAATGTAATGTTACACACCCATACAATGCTCACCACCCATCGATGTTTTTCAGAAACCTATCCTACATTGCCACTGCATATTTCCTGACCTCCCCATGCTGACCACCCCGTGGTGCTTTTCTCCATCCTACATTGCCACTCACTGCCTATTCTAATTCAGACGCTCTGATTCACACCACCCCTCGATGTTTTTCTCACTCCTACTAGTGAATGTAATGTTACACACACATACAATGCGCATGACCCCGCGATGTTTTTCTCACTCCTACGAGTGAATGTAATGTAACACACACCCATACAATGCGCACCACCCCGCGATGTTTTTCAGAAACCTATCCTACATTGCCACTGCATGTTTCATGCCCTCCCCATGCTGACCACCCCGCGGTGCTTTTCTCCATCCTACATTGCCACTCAATGCCTAACCTAATTCAGACCCTCCGATTCACAGCCGGCCGTGATGTTTTTCTCACTCCTACTAGTAAATGTAATGTTACACACCCATACAATTCGCACCACCCCGCGAGGTTTTTCTTACTCCTACTAGTGAATGTAATGTTACACACCCATACAATGCGCAGTGTACCACGATGTTTTTCCGAAACCTATCCTTCATTGCCACTGCATGTTTCATGACCTCCCCATGCTGACCACCCCGCGGTGCTTTTTTCCATCCTACATTGCCACTCACTGCCTATCCTAATTTAGACCCTCCAATTCACACCACCGAGCGATGTTTTTCTCACTCCTACTAGTGAAAGTAATGTTACACACCCATACAATGCACACCACCCCACGATGTTTTTCAGAAACCTACCCTACAAGGCACTGCATTTATCCTGACCTCCCCATGCTGACCAACCCGTGGTGCTTTTCTCCATCCTACATGGCCACTCAATGCCTATCCTAATTCAGCCCCTCCGATTCACACCACCCCGCGATCTTTTTCTCACTCCTACTAGTGAATGTAAATTTACACACCCATACAATTCGCACAACCCCGCGATGTTTTTCAGAAACCTATCCTACATTGCCACTGCATGTTTCCTGACCTCCTCATGCTTACCACCCCGCGGTGCTTTTCTCCATCCTACATTGCCACTCACTGCCTATCCTAATTCAGACCCTCCGATGCACACCACCCCGCGATGTTTTTCTCACTCCTACTAGTGAATGTAACGTTACAAACCCATACAATGCGCACCACATCGCGATGTTTTTCAGAAACCTCTCCTATATTGCCACTGCATCTTTCCTGACATCCCCATGCTGACCACCCCGCGGTGCTTTTCTCCATCCTACATTGCCATTGACAGCCTATTCTAATTCTGACCCTCCGATTCACACCACCCCGCGATATTTTTCTCACTCCTACTAGTGAATGTAATGTTACACACATACAATGCGCACCACCCCGCGATGTGTTTCTCACTCCTACGAGTGAAAGTAATGTTACACACCAATTCAATGCCCACCACCCAGAGATGTTTTTCAGAAACGTATCCTACATTGCCACTGCATGTTTCCTGACCTCCTCATGCTGACCACCCCGCGGTGCTTTTCTCCATCCTACATTGCCACTCACTGCCTATCGTAATTCAGACCCTCCGATTCACACCACCCCGTGATGTTTTCCTCATGCCTACTAGTGAATGTAATATTACACACCCATACAATTTGCAATACCCTGCGATGTTTTTCAGAAACCTGTCGTACATTGCCACTGCATGTTTCCTCACCTCCACATGCTGACCACCCCGCAGTGCTTTTCTCCATCCTACATTGCCATTCACTGCCTATTCTAATTCAGACCCTCTGATTCACACCGCCTCGCGATGTTTTTCTCACTCCTACTAGTGAATGTAATTTTACACACCCATACAATGCGCACCACCCCGTGATGTTTTTCAGAAACCTATGTGTTTCAGAAACATTGCCACTGAATGTTTCTTGACCTCCCCATGCAGACCAGCCCGCGGTGCTTTTCTCCATCCTACATTGCCATCTACTGCTTATCCTAATTCAGACCCTCTGATTCACACCACCCCGCGATGTTTTTCTCACTCCTACTAGTGAATGTAATGTTACACACCTATAAATTGCACACCACACCGCGATGTTTTTCAGAAACATATCGTACATAGCCACTGCATGTTTCCTGACCTCCTCATGCTAACCACCCCGCGGTGCTTTTCTCCATCCTACATTGCCACTCATTGCCTATCCTAATTCAGACCCTCCGATTCACACCAGCACGTGATGTTTTTCTCACTCCTACTAGTGAATGTAATGTTACACACCCATACAATGCGCACCGCCCCGCGATGTTTTTCAGAAACCTATCCTACATTGTCACTGCATGTTTCCTGACCTCCTCATGCTGACCACCCAGTGGTGCTTTTCTCCATCCTACATTGCCACTCACTGCCTAACCTAATTCACACCCTCTGATTCACACCACCCCGTGATGTTTTTCTCTCTCCTACTAGTGAATGTAATGATACAAACCCATACAATGCGCACCACCCTGCGATGTTTTTCTCACTCCTACTAGTGAATATAATGTTACACACCCATACAATGCGCACCACCCCGCGATGTTTTTCAGAACCCTATCCTACATTGCCACAGCATGTTTCCTCACCTCCCCATGCTGAACACCCCTCAGTGCTTTTCTCCATCCTACATAGCCACTCACTGCCTATCCTAATTATGACCCTCCATTCACACCACCCCGCGATGTTTTTCTCACTCCTACTTGTGAAAGTTAGGTTACACACCCATACAATGCGGACCAACCCGCGATGTTTTTCAGAAACCTCGCCTACATTGCCACTGCATGTTTCCTGACCTCCCCATGCTGACCACCCCGTGGTGCTTTTCTCAATCCTACATTGCCACTGACTGCCTATCCTAATTCAGACCCTCCGATTCACACCACCCCGCGATGTTTTTCTCTCTCCTATGAGTGAATGTAATGTTACACACACATACAATGCGCACCACCCCGCGATGTTTTTCAGAAACCTATCCTACATTGCCACTGCTTGTTTTCTGACCTCCCCATGCTGACCACCTCGCGGTGTTTTCTCCATCCTACATTGCCACTTACTGCTTATGCGAATTCAAACCCTCCGATCCACACGACCCGGCGATGTTTTTCTCACTCCTACTAGTGAATGTAATGTTACACAGCTATAAAATGCATACCACACCGCGATGTTTTTCAGAAACATATCCTATATTGCCACTGCATGTTTCCTGACGTCCCCATGCTGACCACCCCTCGGTGCTTTTCTCCATTGTACATTGCAACTCACTGCTTATCCTAATTCAGACCCACCAATTCACACCACCCTGTGTGGTTTTTCACAGTCCTACTAGTGAATGTAATGTTACACACCCATACAATGCGCACAACCACGCGAATTTTTTCAGAAACCTATCCTACATTGCCACTGCATGTTTCCTGACCTCCCCATGCTGACCACCCCGCGGTGCTATTCTCCATCCTACATTGCCACTCACTTCCTAACCTAATTCAGACCCTCCGATTCACACCACGTGTGAAGTTTTTCTCACTCCTACTAGTGAATGTAATGTTACACACCCATACAATGCGCACCACCCCGCGATATTTTTCTCACTCCTATGAGTGAATGCAATGTTACACACACATACAATGCGCACCACCCCGCGATGTTTTTCAGAAAAGTATCCTACATTGCCACTGCATGTTTCCTGATCTCACAATGCGGACCACCCCGCGGTAATTTTCTCCATCCTACATTGCCACTCACTGCCTAACCTAATTCAGACCCTCCGATTAACACCACGCGTGATGTTTTTCTCACTCCTACTAGTGAATGTAATGTTACACACCCATACAATGCGCACCACCCCACGATGTTTTTCAGAAACCTATCGTACATTGCCACTGCATGTTTCCTGACCTCCCCATGCTGACCAGCCTGCGGTGCTTTTCTCCATCCTACATTGCAACTGACTGCCTATCCTAATTCTGACCCTCCGATTCACACCACCCCGCGATGTTTTTTTCACTTCTACTGGTGGAAATAAGATTACACACCCATACAATGCACACCACCACGCGATGTTTTTCAGAAAACTATCCTACATTGCCACTGCATGTTTCCTGACCTCCCGATGCTGACCACGCCGCGGTGCTTTTCTCCATCCTACATTGCCACTCACTGCCTATCCTAATTCTGACCCTCCGATTCACACCACCCCGCGATGTTTTTCTCACTCCTACTAGTGAATGTAATGTTACACACACATACAATGCGCACCACCCCGCAATGTTTTTCCCACTATTACAAGTGAATGTAATGTTACACACCCATACAATGCGCACCACCCCGCGATGTTTTTCAGAAACCTATCCTTCATTGAAACTGCATGTTTCCTGACCTTCCCATGGTGACCACCCCGCGGTGCTTTTCTCCATCCTACATTGCTACTCACTGCCTATCCTAATTCAGACTCTCCGATTCAAACCACCCCGCGATGTTTTTCTCACTCCTACTAGTGAATGTAATGTTACACAACCATAAAATGCGCACCACCCCGCGATGTTTTTCAGAAACCTATCCTACATTGCCAATGCATGTTTCCTGACCTCCCCATGCTGACCGCCCCGTGGTGCTTTTCTCCATCCTACATTGCCACTCACTTCCTATGCTAATTCAGATCCTATGGTTCACACCACCCCGTGATGTTTTTCTCACTCCTAGTGGTGAATGTAATGTTACACACCCATACAAAGCGCACCACCCCTCGATGTTTTTTAGAATCCTATCCTACCTTGCCACTGCATGTTTCTTGACCTCCCCATGCTGACCATCCCGTGGTGCTTTTCTCCATCCTACATTGCCACTCACTGCGTATCCTAATTCAGATCCTATGATTCACACAACTCCGTGATGTTTTTCTCACTCCTACTAGTGAATGTAATGTTACACAACCATACAATGCGCACCACCCCGCGATGGTTTTCAGAAACTTATCCTACATTGCCACTGCATGTTTCCTGACTTCCCCATCCTGACCACCCCGCGGTGATTTTCTCCATCCTACCTTGCCACTCACTGCCTATCCTTATTCAGACCCTCCGATTCACACCACCCCGTGATGTTTTTCTCACTCCTACGAGTGAATATAATGTTACACACCCATACAATGCCCACCACCCCGCGATGTATTTTAGAAACCTACCCTACATTGCCACTGCATGTTTCCTGACCTCCCCATGCTGACCACCCTGCGGTGCTTTTCTCCATCCTACATTGCCACTCACTGCCTATCCTAATTCAGACCCTCCGATTCTCACCACCCCGTGATGTTTTACTCACTCCTACTAGTGAATGTAATGTTACACATCCATACAATGCGCACGACCCCGCGATGTTTTTCAGATACCTATCCTAGATTGCCACTGCCTGTTTCCTGACATCCCCATGCTGACCATGCTGCGGTGCTTTTCTCCATCCTACATTGCCACTCACTGCCTATCCTAATTCAGACCCTCCGAATCACACCACCTCATGATGTTTTTCTCAATCCTACTAGTGAATGTAAAGTTACACACTCATACAATGCGCACCACCTGGCCATGTTTTTCAGAAACCTATCCTACATTGACACTGCATGTTTCCTGACCTCCCCATGCAGACCACCCCGTGGTGCTTTTCTCCATCCTACATTGCCACTCACTGCGTATCCTAATTCAGACCCTCCGATTCACACAACCCCGTGATGTTTTTCTCACTCCTACTAGTCTATGTAATGATACACACCCATAGAATGCGCACCACCCCGCGAATTTTTTCACAAACCTAACCTACATTGCTACTGCATGTTTCCTGACTTCCCCATGCTGACCACCCTGCGGTGCTTTTCTCCATCCTACATTGCCACTCACTGCCTATCCTAATTCACACCCTCCGATTCACACCACCCCTTGATGTTTTTCTCAATCCTACTAGTGAATGTAATGTTACACACGCATACAATGCGCACCACCCTGCGATGTTTTTCAGAAACCTATCCTACATTGCCACTGCCTGCTTCCTGACCTCCCCATGCTGACTACGCTGCGGTGCTTTTCTCCATCCTACATTGCCACTCACTGCCTATCCTAATTCAGACCCCCCGATTCACACCACCCCGTGATGTTTTTCTCACTCCTACTACTGAATGTAATGATACACACCCATACAATGCGCACCACCTAGCCATGTTTTTCAGAAACTCATCCTACAATGCCACTCCATGTTTCCTAACCTCCCCATGCTGACCACCCTGCGGTGCTTTTCTCCATCCTACATTGCCACTCACTGCCTATCCTAATTAAGACCCTCTGATTCACACCACCCCGTGATGTTTTTCTCACTCCTACTAGTGAATGTAATGTTACACACCCATACAATGTGCATCAGCCCGCGATGTTGTTTAGAAATCTATCCTACATTGCCACTGCATGTTTCTTGTCTTCCCCATGCTGACCACCCTGCGGTGCTTTTCTCCATCCTACATTGCCACTCACTGCCTATCCTAATTCAGACAATCCGACTCACACCACCCTGTGATGTTTTTCTCACTCCTACTAGTGAATGTAAAGTTACACATCCATAGAATGCGCACCACCCTGCAATGTTTTTCAGAAACCTATCCTACATTGCCATTGCATGTTTCCTGACCTCCCGATGCTGACCACGCCACTGTGCTTTTCTCCATCCTACATTGCCACTCACTGCCTATCCTAATTCAGACCATCCGATTCACACCACCCCGTGATGTTTTTCTCACTCTTACTAGTGAATGTAATGTTACACACCCATACAATGCGCACCACCCCGCGATGTTTTTCAGAAACCTATCCTTCATTGCCACTGCCTGCTTCCTGACCTCCCCATGCTGACCACCCCGCGGTGCTTTTTCTCCATCCTACATTGCACTTACTGCCTATCCTAATTCAGACCATCCGATTCACACCACCCCGTGAGGTATTTCTCACTCCACCTAGCGAATGTAATGTTACACATCCATACAATGCGCACCACCCCGCGATGTTTTTCAGAAACCTATCCTACATTGCCACTGCCTATGTTCTGACCTCCCCCTGCTGACCACGCTGCGGTGCTTTTCTCCATCCGACATTGCCACTCACTGCCTATCCTAATTCAGACCCTCCGATTCACACCACCCCGTGATATTTATCTCAATCCTACTAGTGAATGTAAAGTTACACACCCATACAATGCGCACCACCCCACGATGTTTTTCAGAAACCTATCCTACATTGCCACTGCATGTTTCCTGACCTCCCCGTGCTGACCACCCCGCGATGCTTTTCTCCAACCTACATTGCCACTCACTGCGTATCCTAATTCAGACCCTCCGCTTCACACCACACCGTGATGTTTTTCTCACTCCTACTAGTGCATGTAATGTTACACACCCATACAATGCGCACCATCCTGCGATGTTTTTCAGAAACCTATCCTACATTGCCACTGCATGTTTCCTGACCTCCCCATGCTGACCACCCCGTGGTGCTTTTCTCCATCCTCCATTGCCACTCTCTGCCTATGGTAATTCAGATCCTATGATTCACACCACCACGTGATGTTTTTCTCACACCTAGTGGTGAATGTAATGTTACACACCCATACAATGCGCACCACCCCTCGATGTTTTTTAGAATCCTATCCTACTTTTCCACTGCATGTTTCCTGACCTCCCCATGCTCACCATCCCGTGGTGCTTTTCTCCATCCTACATTGCCACTCACTGCCTATCCTAATTCAGACCCTCCGATTCACACCACCCCGTGATGTTTTTCTCACTCCTACTAGTGGATGTAATGTTACACAAACATGCAATGCGCACCAACCCGCGGTTTTTCGGGAACCTATCCTACATTGCCACTGCATTTTTCCTGACCTCCCCATGCTGACCACCCCGCAGTGCTTTTCTCCATCCTACATTGCCACTCACTGCCTATCCTACTTCAGACCCTCCGATTCACAACACCCCTTGATGTTTTTATCACTCATACTAGTGAATGTAATGTTACACACCAATAGAATGCGCACCACCCCGCGAAGTTTTTCACAAAACTATTCAACATTGCTACTGCATGTTTCCTGACCTCCCCATGCTGACCACCCCGCGGTGCTTTTTCTCCATCCTACATGGCACTCACTGCCTATCCTAATTCAGACCATCCGATTCACACCACCCCGTGATGTTTTTCTCACTCCTACTAGCGAATGTAATGTTACACACCCATACAATGCGCACGACCCAGCGATGTTTTTAAGAAACCTATCCTATATTGCCACTGCCTGTTTCCTGACCTCCCCCTGCTGACCACGCTGCGGTTCTTTTCTCCATCCTACATTGCCACTCACTGCCTATCCTAATTCAGACCCTCCGATTCACACCACCCCGTGATGTTTATCTCACTCCTAGTGGTGAAGGTAATGTTACACACCCATGCTATGCGCACCGCCCCTCGATGTTTTTTAGAATCCTATCCTACCTTGCCACTGCATGTTTCCTGACTTCCCCATGCTGACCACCCCGTGGTGATTTTCTCCATCCTACCTTGCCACTCACTGCCTATCCTTATTCAGACCCTCCGATTCACACCACCCCGTTATGTTTTTCTCACTCCTACGAGTGAATATAATGTTACACACCCATACAATGCCCACCACCCCGCGATGTATTTTAGAAACCTACCCTACATTGCCACTGCATGTTTCCTGACCTCCCCATGCTGACCACCCTGCGGTGCTTTTCTCCATCCTACATTGCCACTCACTGCCTATCCTAATTCAGACCCTCTGATTCACACCACCCCGTGATGTTTTACTCACTCCTACTAGTGAATGTAATGTTACACACCCATACAATGCGCACGACCCCGCGATGTTTTTCAGAAACCTATCCTACATTGCCACTGCCTGTTTCCTGACATCCCCATGCTGACCACGCTGCGGTGCTTTTCTCCATGCTACATTGCCACTCACTGCCTATCCTAATTCAGACCCTCTGATTCACACCAGCCCGTGATGTTTTTCTCACTTCTACTAGTGAATATAATGTTACACACCCATACAATGCGCACCACCCACGATGTTTTTCAGAAACCTATCCTGCATTGCCACTGCATGTTTCCTGACCTCCCCATGCTGACGACCCCGCGGTGCTTTTCTCCATCCTACATTGCCACTCACTGCCTATCCTAATTCAACCCTCCGCTTCACACCACCCCGTGATGTTTTTCTCACTCCTACTTGTGAATGTAATGTTACACACCCATACAATGCGCACCACGCAGCGATGTTTTTCAGAAACCTATCCTACTTTGCTACTGCATGTTTCCTGACCTCCCCATGCTGACCACCCCGTGGTACTTTTCTCCATCCTACATTACCACTCACTGCCTATGCTAATTCAGATCCTATGATTCACACCACTCCGTGATGTTTTTCTCACTCTTAGTGGTGAATGTAATGTTACACACCAATACAATGCGCACCACCCCTCGATGTTTTTTAGAATCCTATCCTACCTTGCCACTGCATGTTTCCTGACCTCCCCATGCTGACCAACCCGTGGTGCTTTTCTCCATCATACATTGCCACTCACTGCCTATCCTAATTCAGATCCTATGATTCACACCACCCTGTTATGTTTTTCTCACTGCTACTAGTGAATGTAATGTTACACACCCATACAATGCGCACCACCCCGCGATGTTTTTCAGAAACCTATCCTACATTGCCACTGCATGTTTCCTGACCTCCCCATGCTGACCACCCGGCGGTGCTTTTCTCCATCCTACATTGCCACTCACTGCCTATCCTAATTCAGACTCTCCGATTCACACCACCCGGTGATGTTTTTCTCAATCCTACTTGTGAATGTAATGTTACACACCCATACAATGCGCACCACCCCGCGATGTTTTTCACAAACGTATCCTACATTGCCACTGCCTGTTTCCTGACCTCCCCATGCTGACCACGCTGCGGTGCTTTTCTCCATCCTACATTGCCACTCACTGCCTATCCTAATTCAGACCCTCCGATTCACACCACCCCGTGATGTTTTTCTCACTCCTACTAGTGAATGTAATGTTACAACCCATACAATGCGCACCACGCCGCGATGTTTTTCAGAAACCTATCCTACATTGCCACTGCATGTTTCCTGACCTCCACATGCTGACCACCCCGTGGTGCTTTTCTCCATCCTACATTGCCACTCACTGCCTATCCTAATCCAGATCCTATGATTCACACCAGCCTGTGATGTTTTTCTCACTCCTACTAGTGAATGTAATGTTACACAACCATACAATGCGCACCACCCCGCGATGTTTTTCAGAAACTTATCCTACATTGCCACTGCATGTTTCCTGACTTCCCCATGCTGACCACCTCGCGGTGCATTTCTCCATCCTACCCTACCACTCACTGCCTATCTTTATTCAGACCCTCCGATTCACACCACCCCGTGATGTTTTTCTCAGTCCTACTAGTGAATGTAATGTTACACAAACATACAATGCGCACCACCACGCGGTTTTTCGGAAACCTCTCCTACTTTGCCACTGCATTTTTCCTGACCTCCCCATGCTGACCACCCCGCAGTGCTTTTCTCCATCCTACATTGCCACTCACTGCCTATCCTAATTCAGACCCTCTGATTCACACCACGCCGTGATGTTTTTCTCAATCCTACTAGTGAATGTAATGTTACACACCCATACAATGCGCACCACCACGCGATGTTTTTGGGAAACCAATCCTACATTGCCACTGCATGTTTCCTGACCTCCCCATGCTGACCACCCCTCGCTGCTTTTCTCCATGCTACATTGCCACTCACTGCCTATCCTAATTCATACCCTCTATTTCACACCAGCCCGTGATGTTTTTCTCACTCATACTAGTGAATATAATGTTACACACCCATACAATGTGCACCACCCCGCGATGTTTTTCAGAAACCTAACCTGCATTGCCACTGCATTTTTCCTGACCTCCCCATGCTGACGACCCCGCGGTGCTTTTCTCCAACCTACATTGCCACTCACTGCCTATCCTAATTCAGACCCTCCGGTTCACACCACCCCGTGATGTTTTTCTCACTCCTACTTGTGAATGTAATGTTACACACCCATACAATGCGCACCACGCAGCGATGTTTTTCAGAAACCTATCCTACATTGCCACTGCATGTTTCCTGACCTCCCCATGCTGACCATCCCGTGGTACTTTTCTCCATCCTACATTGCCACTCACTGCCTATGCTAATTCAGATTCTATGATTCACACCACCCCGTGATGTTTTTCTCACTCTTAGTGGTGAATGTAATGTTACACACCAATACAATGCGCACTACCCCTCGATGTTTTTTAGAATCCTATCCTACCTTGCCACTGCATGTTTCCTGACCTCCCCATGCTGACCAACCCGTGGTGCTTTTCTCCATCCTACATTGCCACTCACTGCCTATCCTAATTCAGACCCTCCGGTTCACACCACCCCGTGATGTTTTTCTCACTCCTACTTGTGAATGTAATGTTACACACCCATACAATGCGCACCACACAGCGATGTTTTTCAGAAACCTATCCTGCATTGCCACTGCATGTTTCCTGACCTCCCCATGCTGACCACCCCGTGGTACTTTTCTCCATCCTACATTGCCACTCACTGCCTACGCTAATTCAGATCCTATGATTCACACCACCCCGTGATGTTTTTCTCACTCTTAGTGGTGAATGTAATGTTACACACCAATACAATGCGCACCACCCCTCGATGTTATTTAGAATCCTATCCTACCTTGCCACTGCATGTTTCCTGACCTCCCCATTCTGACCACCCCGCGGTGCTTTTCTCCATCCTACATTGCCACTCACTGCCTATCCTAATTCAGATCCTATGATTCACACCACCCTGTTATGTTTTTCTCACTCCTACTTGTGAATGTAATGTTACACACCCATACAATGCGCACCACCCCACGATGTTTTTCAAAAACCTATCCTACATTGCCACTGCATGTTTCCTGACCTCCCCATGCTGGCCACCCCGCGGTGCTTTTCTCCATCCTACATGGTCCCTCACTGCCTATCCTAATTCAGAACCTCCGATTCACACCACCCTGTGATCTTTTTCTCACTCCTACTAGTGAATGTAATGTTACACACCCATACAATGCGCACCAGCCCGCGATGTTTTTCAGAAACCTATCCTACATTGCCACTGCATGTTTCCTGACCTCCCCATGCTGACCACCCCGCGGTGGTTTTCTCCATCCTACATTGTCACTCACTCCCTATCCCAATTCACAACCTCCGATTCACACCACCCCGTGATGTTTTTCTCACTCCTACTAGTGAATGTAATGTTACACACCATAACAATGCGCACCGCCACGCGATGTTTTTCAGAAACCTATCCTACATTGCCACTGCATGTTTCCTGACCTCCCCATGCTGACCACCCTGCGGTGCTTTTCTCCATCCTACGTTGCAACTCAATGCCTATTCTAATTCAGACCCACCGATTCACACCACCCTGTGATGTTTTTCTCAGTCCTGCTAGTGAATGTAATGTTACACACCCATAGAATGCACACCACCCCGCAATGTTTTTCAGAAACCTATCCTATATGCCACTGCATGTTTCCTGACCTCCCCATTCTGACCACCCCGCGGTGCTTTTCTCCATCCTACATTGCCACTCACTGCCTATCCTAATTCAGGCCATCCGATTCACAACACCCCGAGATGTTTTTCTCACTCCTACTAGTGAATGTAATGTTACACACCCATGCAATGCGCACCACCCCGCAATGTTTTTCAGAAACCTATCCTACATTGCCACTGCCTGCTTCGTGACCTCCCCATGCTGACCACGCTGCGGTGCTTTTCTCCATCCTACATTGCCACTCACTGCCTATCCTAATTCAGAACCTCCGATTCACACCACCCCGTGATGTTTTTCTCACTCCTACTAGTGAATGTAATGTTACACACTCATACAATGCGCACCACCCAGCCATGTTTTTCAGAAACACATCCTATGTTGCCACTGCATGTTTCCTGACCTCCCGATGCTGACCACTACCTGGTGCTTTTCTCCATCCTACATTGCCACTCACTGCCTATCCTAATTGAGACCCTCTGATTCACACCACCCCTTGATGTTTTTCTCACTTCGACTAAGGAATGCAATGTTACACACCCATACAATGCACACCACACCGCGATGTTTTTCAGAAACCTAACCTACATTGCCACTGCATGTTTCCTGACCTCCCTATGCTTACCACCCCATGGTGGTTTTCTCCAACCTACATTGTCACTCACTGCCTATCCTAATTCGGAACCTCTGATTCACACCACCCCATGATGTTTTTCTCACTCCTACTAGTGAATGTAATGTTACACACCCATACAATGCGCACCACCTGGCCATGTTTTTCAGAAAACTATCCTACATTGCCACTGCATGTTTCCTGACCTCCCCATGCTGACCACCCCGCGGTGCTTTTCTCCATCCTGCATTGCCACTCACTGCGTATCCTAATTCAGACCCTCCGATTCACACCACCCCGTGATGTTTTTCTCAATCCTACTAGTGAATGTAATGTTACAACACATACAATGCGCACCACGCAGCGATGTTTTTCACAAACCTATCCTACATTGCCACTGCATGTTTCCTGACCTCCCCATGCTGACCACCCCGCGCTGCTTTTCTACATTCTACAATGCCACTCACTGCCTATCCTAATTCAGACCCTCTGATTCACACTACGCCGTGATGTTTTTCTCACTCCTACTAGTGAATATAATGTTACACACCAATACAATGCGCACCACCCCTCGATGTTTTTCAGAAACCTATCCTACATTGCCACTGCATGTTTCCTGACCTCCCCATGCTGACCACCCCGCGGTGCTTTTCTCCATCCTACATTGCCACTCATTGCCTATCCTAATTCGGACCCTACGATTCACACCACACCGTGATCTTTTTCTCACTCCTACTAGTGAATGTAATGTTACACACCCATACAATGTGCACCACCCCCGATGTTTTTCAGAAACCTATTCTACATTGCCACTGCATGTTTCCTGACCTCCCCATGCTGACCACCGGGCGGTGCTTTTCTCCATCCTCCATTGCCACTCACTGCCTATCATAATTCAGACCCTCCGATTCACACCAACCCGTGATGTTTTTCTCAATCCTACTAGTGAATGTAATGTTACACACCCATACAATGCGCACCACCCCGCGATGTTTTTCAGAAACCTATCCTACAATTCCACTGCATGTTTCCTGACCTCCCCATGCTTACCACCCCGCGGTGCTTTTCTCCATCCTACATTGCCACTCCCTGCCTATCCTAATTCAGACCCTCCGATTCACACCACCCCGTGATGTTTTTCTCACTCCTACGAGTGAATGTAATGTTACACACCCATACAATGCGCACCACCCAGCCATGTTTTTCAGAAACACATCCTATGTTGCCACTGCATGTTTCCTGACCTCCCGATGCTGACCACTACCTGGTGCTTTTCTCCATCCTACATTGCCACTCACTGCCTATCCTAATTGAGACCCTCTGATTCACACCAATCTTGATGTTTTTCTCACTTCGACTAAGGAATGTAATGTTACACACCCATACAATGCACACCACACCGCGATGTTTTTCAGAAACCTAACCTACATTGCCACTGCATGTTTCCTGACCTCCCTATGCTTACCACCCCATGGTGGTATTCTCCAACCTACATTGTCACTCACTGCCTATCCTAATTCGGAAACTCCGATTCACACCACCCCATGATGTTTTTCTCACTCCTACTAGTGAATGTAATGTTACACACCCATACAATGCGCACCACCTGGCCATGTTTTTCAGAAAACTATCCTACATTGCCACTGCATGTTTCCTGACCTCCCCATGCTGACCGCCCCGCGGTGCTTTTCTCCATCCTGCATTGCCACTCACTGCGTATCCTAATTCAGACCCTCCGATTCACACCACCCCGTGATGTTTTTCTCAATCCTACTAGTGAATGTAATGTTACAACACATACAATGCGCACCACGCAGCGATGTTTTTCACAAACCTATCCTACATTGCCACTGCATGTTTCCTGACCTCCCCATGCTGACCACCCCGCGCTGCTTTTCTCCATTCTACAATGCCACTCACTGCCTATCCTAATTCAGACCCTCTGATTCACACCACGCCGTGATGTTTTTCTCACTCCTACTAGTGAATATAATGTTACACACCAATACAATGCGCACCACCCCTCGATGTTTTTCAGAAACCTATCCTACATTGCCACTGCATGTTTCCTGACCTCCCCATGCTGACCACCCTGCGGTGCTTTTCTCCATCCTACATTGCCACTCATTGCCTATCCTAATTCGGACCCTACGATTCACACCACACCGTGATCTTTTTCTCACTCTTACTAGTGAATGTAATGTTACACACCCATACAATGTGCACCACCCCCGATATTTTTCAGAAATCTATCCTACATTGCCAATGCATGTTTCCTGACCTCCCCATGCTGACCACCGGGCGGTGCTTTTCCCCATCCTACATTGCCACTCACTGCCTATCCTAATTCAGACCCTCCGATTCACACCAACCCGTGATGTTTTTCTCACTCCTACTAGTGAATGTAATGTTACACACCCATACAATGCGCACCACCACGCGATGTTTTTCAGAAACCTATCCTACATTGCCACTGCATGTTTCCTGACCTCCCCATGCTTACCACCCCGCGGTGCTTTTCTCCATCCTACTTTGCCACTCCCTGCCTATCCTAATTCAGACCCTCCGATTCACACCACCCCGTGATGTTTTTCTCACTCCTACGAGTGAATGTAATATTACACACCCATACAATGCGCACCACCCCGCGATGTTTTTCAGAAACCTATCCTACATTGCCACTGCATTTTTCCTGACCTCCCCATGCTGACGACCCCGCAGTGCTTTTCTCCATCCTACATTGCCACTCCCTGCCTATCCTAATTCAGACCCTCCAATTCACACCACCCCGTGATGTTTTTCTCACTCCTACTAGTGAATGTAATGTTACACACCCATACAATGCGCACCACCCCGCGATGATTTTCAGAAACCTATCCTACATTGCGACTGCATGTTTCCTAACCTCCCCATGCTGACCACCCGGCGGTGCTTTTCTCCATCCTACATGGCCACTCACTGCCTATCCTAATTCAGACCTTCCGATTCACACCACCCCGTGATGTTTTTCTCAATCCTACTAGTGAATGTAATGTTACACACCCATACAATGCGCACCACCACGCGATGTTTTTGGGAAACCTATCCTACATTGCCACTGCATGTTTCATGACCTCCCCATGCTGACCACACCGCGCTGCTTTTCTCCATGCTACATTGCCACTCACTGCCTATCCTAATTCAGACCCTCTGATTCACACCAGCCCGTGATGTTTTTCTCACTCCTACTAGTGAATATAATGTTACACACCCATACAATGCGCACCACCCTGCGATGTTTTTCAGAAACCTATCCTGCATTGCCACTGCATGTTTCCTGACCTCCACATGCTGACGACCCCGCGGTGCTTTTCTCCATCCTACATTGCCACTCACTGCCTATCCTAATTCAGACCCTCCGGTACACACCACCCCGTGATATTTTTCTCACTCCTACTTGTGAATGTAATGTTACACACCCATACAATGCGCACGACGCAGCGATGTTTTTCAGAAACCTATCCTACATTGCCACTGCATGTTTCCTGAGCTCCCCAAGCTGACCACCCCGTGGTACTTTTCTCCATCCTACATTGCCACTCACTGCCTATCCTAATTCAGACTCTCCAATTCACACCACCCGGTGATGTTTTTCTCAATCCTACTAGTGAATGTAATGTTACACACCCATACAATGCGCACCACCCCGCGATGTTTTTCACAAACCTATCCTACATTGCCACTGCCTGTTTCCTGACCTCCCCATGCTGACCACGCTGCGGTGCTTTTCTCCATCCTACTTTGCCACTCACTGCCTATCCTAATTCAGACCCTCTGATTCACACCAGCCCGTGATGTTTTTCTCACTCCTACTAGTGAATATAATGTTACACACCCATACAATCCGCACCACCCGCGATGTTTTTCAGAAACCTATCCTGCATTGCCACTGCATGTTTCCTGACCTCCCCATGCTGACGACCCCGCGGTGCTTTTCTCCATCCTACATTGCCACTCACTGCCTATCCTAATTCAGACCCTCTGGTTCACACCACCCCGTGATGATTTTCTCACTCCTACTTGTTAATGTAATGTTACACACCCATACAATGCGCACCACGCAGCGATGTTTTTCAGAAACCTATCCTACATTGCCACTGCATGTTTCCTGACCTCCCCATGCTGACCACCCCGTGGTACTTTTCTCCGTCCTACATTGCCACTCACTGCCTATGCTAATTCAGATCCTATGATTCACACCACCCCGTGATGTTTTTCTCACTCTTAGTGGTGAATGTAATGTTACACACCAATACAATGCGCACCACCCCTCGATGTTTTTTAGAATCCTATCCTACCTTGCCACTGCATGTTTCCTGACCTCCAAATGCTGACCAACCCGTGGTGCTTTGCTCCATCCTACATTGCCACTCACTGCCTATCCTAATTCAGATCCTATGATTCACACCACCCTGTTATGTTTTTCTCACTCCTACTAGTGAATGTAATGTTACACACCCATACAATGCGCACCACCCCGCGATGTTTTTCAGAAACCTATCCTACATTGCCACTGCATGTTTCCTGACCTCCCCATGCTGACCACCCGGCGGTGCTTTTCTCCATCCTACATTGCCTCTCACTGCCTATCCTAATTCAGACTCTCCGATTCACACCACCCGGTGATGTTTTTCTCAATCCTACTAGTGAATGTAATGTTACACACCCATACAATGCGCACCACCCCGCGATGTTTTTCACAAACCTATCCTACATTGCCACTGCCTGTTTCCTGACCTCCCTATGCTGACCACGCTGCGGTGCTTTACTCCATCCTACATTGCCACTCACTGCCTATCCTAATTCAGACCCTCCGATTCACACCACCCCGTGATGTTTCTCTCACTCCTACTAGTGAATGTAATGTTACAACCCATACAATGCGCACCACGCCGCGATGTTTTTCAGAAACCTATCCTACATTGCCACTGCATGTTTCCTGACCTCCACATGCTGACCACCCCGTGGTGCTTTTCGCCATCCTACATTGCCACTCACTGCCTATCCTAATCCAGATCCTATGATTCACACCAGCCTGTGATGTTTTTCTCACTCCTACTAGTGAATGTAATGTTACACAACCATACAATGCGCACCACCCCGCGATGTTTTTCAGAAACTTATCCTACATTGCCAATGCATGTTTCCTGACTTCCCCATGCTGACCACCTCGCGGTGCATTTCTCCATCCTACCTTAACACTCACCGCCTATCTTTATTCAGACCCTCCGATTCACACCACCCCGTGATGTTTTTCTCACACCTACTAGTGAATGTAATGTTACACAAACATACAATGCGCACCACCACGCGGTTTTTCGGAAACCTCTCCTACTTTGCCACGGCATTTTTCCTGACCTCCCCATGCTGACCACCCCGCAGTGCTTTCCTCCATCCTACATTGCCACTCACTGCCTATCCTAATTCAGACCCTCTGATTCACACCACGCCGTGATGTTTTTCTCAATCCTACTAGTGAATGTAATGTTACACACCCATACAATGCGCACCACCACGCGATGTTTTTGGGAAACCTATCCTACATTGCCACTGCATGTTTCCTGACCTCCCCATGCTGACCACCCCGCGCTGCTTTTCTCCATGCTACATTGCCACTCACTGCCTATCCTAATTCAGACCCTCTGATTCACACCAGCCCGTGATGTTTTTCTCACTCCTACTAGTGAATATAATGTTACACACCCATACAATGCGCACCACCCCGCGATCCTTTTCAGAAACCTATCCTGCATTGCCACTGCATGTTTCCTAACCTCCCCATGCTGACGACCCCGCGGTGCTTTTCTCCATCCTACATTGCCACTCACTGCCTATCCTAATTCAGATCCTATGATTGACACCACCCCGTGATGTTTTTCTCACTCTTAGTGGTGAATGTAATGTTACACACCAATACAATGCGCACCACCCCTCAATGTTTTTTAGAATCCTATACTACCTTGCCACTGCATGTTTCCTGACTTCCCCATGCTGACCAACCCGTGGTGCTTTTCTCCATCCTACATTGCCACTCACTGCCTATCCTAATTCAGACCCTCCCATTCACACCACCCCGTGATGTTTTTCTCACTCCTACTAGTGAATGTAATGTTACAACCCATACAATGCGCACCACGCAGCGATGTTTTTCAGAAACCTATCCTACATTGCCACTGCATGTTTCCTGACCTCCCCATGCTGACCACCCCGTGGTACTTTTCTCCATCCTACATTGCCACTCACTGCCTATGCTAATTCAGATCCTATGATTCACACCACCCCGTGATGTTTTTCTCACTCTTAGTGGTGAATGTAATGTTACAAACCAATACAATGCGCACCACCCCTCGATGTTTTTTAGAATCCTATCCTACCTTGCCACTGCATGTTTCCTGACCTCCACATGCTGACCAACCCGTGGTGCTTTGCTCCATCCTACATTGCCACTCACTGCCTATCCTAATTCAGATCCTATGATTCACACCACCCTGTTATGTTTTTCTCACTCCTACTAGTGAATGTAATGTTACACACCCATACAATGTGCACCACCCCGCGATGTTTTTCAGAAACCTATCCTACATTGCCACTGCATGTTTCCTGACCTCCCCATGCTGACCACCCGGCGGTGCTTTTCTCCATCCTACATTGCCACTCACTGCCTATCCTAATTCAGACTCTCCGATTCACACCCCCCGGTGATGTTTTTCTCAATCCTACTAGTGAATGTAATGTTACACACCCATACAATGCGCACCACCCCGCGATGTTTTTCACAAACCTATCCTACATTGCCACTGCCTGTTTCCTGACCTCCCCATGCTGACCACGCTGCGGTGCTTTCCTCCATCCTACATTGCCACTCAGTGCCTATCCTAATTCAGACCCTCCGTTTCACACCACCCCGTGATGTTTTTCTCACTCCTACTAGTGAATGTAATGTTACAACCCATACAATGCGCACCACGCCGCGATGTTTTTCAGAAACCTATCCTACACTGCCACTGCATGTTTCCTGACCGCCGCATGCTGACCACCCCGTGGTGCTTTTCTCCATCCTACATTGCCACTCACTGCCTCTACTAATCCAGATCCTATGATTCACACCAGCCTGTGATGTTTTTCTCACTCCTACTAGTGAATGTAATGTTACACAACCATACAATGCGCACCACCCCGCGATGTTTTTCAGAAACTTGTCCTACATTGCCACTGCATGTTTCCTGACTTCCCCATGCTGACCACCTCGCGGTGCATTTCTCCATCCTGCCTTACCACTCACCGCCTATCTTTATTCAGACCTTCCGATTCACACCACCCCGTGATGTTTTTCTCACTCCTACTAGTGAATGTAATGTTACACAAACATACAATGCGCACCACCATGCGGTTTTTCGGAAACCTCTCCTACTTTGCCACTGCATTTTTCCTGACCTCCCCATGCTGACCACCCCGCAGTGCTTTTCTCCTTCCTACATTGCCACTCACTGCCTATCCTAATTCAGACCCTCTGATTCACACCACGCCGTGATGTTTTTCTCAATGCTACTAGTGAATGTAATGTTACACACCCTTACAATGCGCACCACCACGCGATGTTTTTGGGAAACCTATCCTACATTACCACTGCATGTTTCCTGACCTCCCCATGCTGACCACCCCTCACTGCTTTTCTCCATGCTACATTGCCACTCACTGCCTATCCTAATTCAGACCCTCTGATTCACACCAGCCCGTGATGTTTTTCTCACTCCTACTAGTGAATATAATGTTACACACCCATACAATGCGCACCACCCCGCGATGTTTTTCAGAAACCTATCCTGCATTGCCACTGCATGTTTCCTGACCTCCCCATGCTGACGACCCCGCGGTGCTTTTCTCCATCCTACATTGCCACTCACTGCCTATCCTAATTCAGACCCTCCGGTACACACCACCCCGTGATATTTTTCTCACTCCTACTTGTGAATGTAATGTTACACACCCATACAATGCGCACCACCCCGCGATGTTTTTCAGAAACCTATCCTACATTGCCACTGCATGTTTCCTGACCTCCCCATGCTGACCACCCGGCGGTGCTTTTCTCCATCCTACATTGCCTCTCACTGCCTATCCTAATTCAGACTCTCCGATTCACACCACCCGGTGATGTTTTTCTCAATCCTACTAGTGAATGTAATGTTACACACCCATACAATGCGCACCACCCCGCGATGTTTTTCACAAACCTATCCTACATTGCCACTGCCTGTTTCCTGACCTCCCCATGCTGACCACGCTGCGGTGCTTTTCTCCATCCTACATTGCCACTCACTGCCTATCCTAATTCAGACCCTCCGATTCACACCACCCCGTGATGTTTTTCTCACTCCTACTAGTGAATGTAATGTTACAACCCATACAATGCGCACCACGCCGCGATGTTTTTCAGAAACCTATCCTACATTGCCACTGCATGTTTCCTGACCTCCACATGCTGACCACCCCGTGGTGCTTTTCTCCATCCTACATTGCCACTCACTGCCTATCCTAATCCAGATCCTATGATTCACACCAGCCTGTGATGTTTTTCTCACTCCTACTAGTGAATGTAATGTTACACAACCATACAATGCGCACCACCCCGCGATGTTTTTCAGAAACTTATCCTACATTGCCAATGCATGTTTCCTGACTTCCCCATGCTGACCACCTCGCGGTGCATTTCTCCATCCTACCTTACCACTCACCGCCTATCTTTATTCAGATCCTCCGATTCACACCACCCCGTGATGTTTTTCTCACACCTACTAGTGAATGTAATGTTACACAAACATACAATGCGCACCACCACGCGGTTTTTCGGAAACCTCTCCTACTTTGCCACTGCATTTTTCCTGACCTCCCCATGCTGACCACCCCGCAGTGCTTTCCTCCATCCTACATTGCCACTCACTGCCTATCCTAATTCAGACCCTCTGATTCACACCACGCCATGATGTTTTTCTCAATCCTACTAGTGAATATAATGTTACACACCCATACAATGCGCACCACCCCGCGATGCTTTTCAGAAACCTATCCTACATTGCCACTGCCTGTTCCCTGACCTCCCCATGCTGACGACCCCGCGGTGCTTTTCTCCATCCTACATTGCCACTCACTGCCTATCCTAATTCAGATCCTATGATTGACACCACCCCGTGATGTTTTTCTCACTCTTAGTGGTGAATGTAATGTTACACACCAATACAATGCGCACCACCCCTCAATGTTTTTTAGAATCCTATACTACCTTGCCACTGCATGTTTCCTGACCTCCCCATGCTGACCAACCCGTGGTGCTTTTCTCCATCCTACATTGCCACTCACTGCCTATCCTAATTCAGACCCTCCGATTCACACCACCCCGTGATGTTTTTCTCACTCCTACTAGTGAATGTAATGTTACAACCCAGACAATGCGCACCACGCAGCGATGTTTTTCAGAAACCTATCCTACATTGCCACTGCATGTTTCCTGACCTCCCCATGCTGACCACCCCGTGGTACTTTTCTCCGTCCTACATTGCCACTCACTGCCTATGCTAATTCAGATCCTATGATTCACACCACCCCGTGATGTTTTTCTCACTCTTAGTGGTGAATGTAATGTTACAAACCAATACAATGCGCACCACCCCTCGATGTTTTTTAGAATGCTATCCTACCTTGCCTCTGCATGTTTCCTGACCTCCACATGCTGACCAACCCGTGGTGCTTTTCTCCATCCTACATTGCCACTCACTGCCTATCCTAATTCAGACTCTCCGATTCACACCCCCCGGTGATGTTTTTCTCAATCCTACTAGTGAATGTAATGTTACACACCCATACAATGCGCACCACCCCGCGATGTTTTTCACAAACCTATCCTACATTGCCACTGCCTGTTTCCTGACCTCCCCATGCTGACCACGCTGCGGTGCTTTCCTCCATCCTCCATTGCCACTCACTGCCTATCCTAATTCAGACCCTCCGTTTCACACCACCCCGTGATGTTTTTCTCACTCCTACTAGTGAATGTAATGTTACAACCCATACAATGCGCACCACGCCGCGATGTTTTTCAGAAACCTATCCTACACTGCCACTGCATGTTTCCTGACCTCCGCATGCTGACCACCCCGTGGTGCTTTTCTCCATCCTACATTGCCACTCACTGCCTCTACTAATCCAGATCCTATGATTCACACCAGCCTGTGATGTTTTTCTCACTCCTACTAGTGAATGTAATGTTACACAACCATACAATGCGCACCACCCCGCGATGTTTTTCAGAAACTTGTCCTACATTGCCACTGCATGTTTCCAGACTTCCCCATGCTGACCACCTCGCGGTGCATTTCTCCATCCTGCCTTACCACTCACCGCCTATCTTTATTCAGACCTTCCGATTCACACCACCCCGTGATGTTTTTCTCACTCCTACTAGTGAATGTAATGTTACACAAACATACAATGCGCACCACCACGCGGTTTTTCGGAAACCTCTCCTAATTTGCCACTGCATTTTTCCTGACCTCCCCATGCTGACCACCCCGCAGTGCTTTTCTCCATCCTACATTGCCACTCACTGCCTATCCTAATTCAGACCCTCTGATTCACACCACGCCGTGATGTTTTTCTCAATGCTACTAGTGAATGTAATGTTACACACCCATACAATGCGCACCACCACGCGATGTTTTTGGGAAACCTATCCTACATTGCCACTGCATGTTTCCTGACCTCCCCATGCTGACCACCCCGCACTGCTTTTCTCCATGCTACATTGCCACTCACTGCCTATCCTAATTCAGACCCTCTGATTCACACCAGCCCGTGATGTTTTTCTCACTCCTACTAGTGAATATAATGTTACACACCCATACAATGCGCACCACCCCGCGATGTTTTTCAGAAACCTATCCTGCATTGCCACTGCATGTTTCCTGACCTCCCCATGCTGACGACCCCGCGGTGCTTTTCTCCATCCTACATTGCCACTCACTGCCTATCCTAATTCAGACCCTCCGGTACACACCACCCCGTGATATTTTTCTCACTCCTACTTGTGAATGTAATGTTACACACCCATACAATGCGCACCACCCCGCGATGTTTTTCAGAAACCTATCCTACATTGCCACTGCATGTTTCCTGACCTCTTCATGCTGACCACCCGGCGGTGCTTTTCTCCATCCTACATTGCCTCTCACTGCCTATCCTAATTCAGACTCTCCGATTCACACCACCCGGTGATGTTTTTCTCAATCCTACTATTGAATGTAATGTTACACACCCATACAATGCGCACCACCCCGCGATGTTTTTCACAAACCTATCCTACATTGCCACTGCCTGTTTCCTGACCTCCCCATGCTGACCACGCTGCGGTGCTTTTCTCCATCCTACATTGCCACTCACTGCCTATCCTAATTCAGACCCTCCGATTCACACCACCCCGTGATGTTTTTCTCACTCCTACTAGTGAATGTAATGTTACAACCCATACAATGCGCACCACGCCGCGATGTTTTTCAGAAACCTATCCTACATTGCCACTGCATGTTTCCTGACCTCCACATGCTGACCACCCCGTGGTGCTTTTCTCCATCCTACATTGCCACTCACTGCCTATCCTAATCCAGATCCTATGATTCACACCAGCCTGTGATGTTTTTCTCACTCCTACTAGTGAATGTAATGTTACACAACCATACAATGCGCACCACCCCGCGATGTTTTTCAGAAACTTATCCTACATTGCCAATGCATGTTTCCTGACTTCCCCATGCTGACCACCTCGCGGTGCATTTCTCCATCCTACCTTACCACTCACCGCCTATCTTTATTCAGATCCTCCGATTCACACCACCCCGTGATGTTTTTCTCACACCTACTAGTGAATGTAATGTTACACAAACATACAATGCGCACCACCACGCGGTTTTTCGGAAACCTCTCCTACTTTGCCACTGCATTTTTCCTGACCTCCCCATGCTGATCACCCCGCAGTGCTTTCCTCCATCCTACATTGCCACTCACTGCCTATCCTAATTCAGACCCTCTGATTCACACCACGCCGTGATGTTTTTCTCAATCCTACTAGTGAATATAATGTTACACACCCATACAATGCGCACCACCCCGCGATGCTTTTCAGAAACCTATCCTGCATTGCCACTGCATGTTTCCTAACCTCCCCATGCTGACGACCCCGCGGTGCTTTTCTCCATCCTACATTGCCACTCACTGCCTATCCTAATTCAGATCCTATGATTGACACCACCCCGTGATGTTTTTCTCACTCTTAGTGGTGAATGTAATGTTACACACCAATACAATGCGCACCACCCCTCAATGTTTTTTAGAATCCTATACTACCTTGCCACTGCATGTTTCCTGACCTCCCCATGCTGACCAACCCGTGGTGCTTTTCTCCATCCTACATTGCCACTCACTGCCTATCCTAATTCAGACCCTCCGATTCACACCACCCCGTGATGTTTTTCTCACTCCTACTAGTGAATGTAATGTTACAACCCAGACAATGCGCACCACGCAGCGATGTTTTTCAGAAACCTATCCTACATTGCCACTGCATGTTTCCTGACCTCCCCATGCTGACCACCCCGAGGTACTTTTCTCCGTCCTACATTGCCACTCACTGCCTATGCTAATTCAGATCCTATGATTCACACCACCCCGTGATGTTTTTCTCACTCTTAGTGGTGAATGTAATGTTACAAACCAATACAATGCGCACCACCCCTCGATGTTTTTTAGAATCCTATCCTACCTTGCCACTGCATGTTTCCTGACCTCCACATGCTGACCAACCCGTGGTGCTTTTCTCCATCCTACATTGCCACTCACTGCCTATCCTAATTCAGATCCTATGATTCACACCACCCTGTTATGTTTTTCTCACTCCTACTAGTGAATGTAATGTTACACACCCATACAATGCGCACCACCCCGCGATGTTTTTCACAAACCTATCCTACATTGCCACTGCCTGTTTCCTGACCTCCCCATGCTGACCACGCTGCGGTGCTTTCCTCCATCCTACATTGCCACTCACTGCC
Organism: Cavia porcellus; assembly: GCF_034190915.1. Taxonomy (NCBI): domain Eukaryota; kingdom Metazoa; phylum Chordata; class Mammalia; order Rodentia; family Caviidae; genus Cavia; species Cavia porcellus. The sequence continues at coordinate 1,308,906 of NW_026947491.1, forward strand.
TATCCTAATTCAGACCCTCCGTTTCACACCACCCCGTGATGTTTTTCTCACTCCTACTAGTGAATGTAATGTTACACACCCATACAATGCGCACCACCACGCGATGTTTTTGGGAAACCTATCCTACATTGCCACTGCATGTTTCCTGAGCTCCCCATGCTGACCACCCCGCGCTGCTTTTCTCCATGCTACATTGCCACTCACTGCCTATCCTAATTCAGACCCTCTGATTCACACCAGCCCATGATGTTTTTCTCACTCCTACTAGTGAATATAATGTTACACACCCATACAATGCGCACCACCCCGCGATGTTTTTCAGAAACCTATCCTGCATTGCCACTGCATGTTTCCTAACCTCCCCATGCTGACGACCCCGCGGTGCTTTTCTCCATCCTACATTGCCACTCACTGCCTATCCTGATTCAGACCCTCCGGTTCACACCACCCCGTGATGTTTTTCTCACTCCTACTTGTGAATGTAATGTTACACACCCATACAATGCGCACCACGCAGCGATGTTTTTCAGAAACCTATCCTACATTGCCACTGCATGTTTGCTGACTTCCCCATGCTGACCACCCCGTGGTACTTTTCTCCGTCCTACATTGCCACTCACTGCCTATGCTAATTCAGATCCTATGATTGACACCACCCCGTGATGTTTTTCTCACTCTTAGTGGTGAATGTAATGTTACACACCAATACAATGCGCACCACCCCTCGATGTTTTTTAGAATCCTATACTACCTTGCCACTGCATGTTTCCTGACCTCCCCATGCTGACCAACCCGTGGTGCTTTTCTCCATCCTACATTGCCACTCACTGCCTATCCTAATTCAGACCCTCCGATTCACACCACCCCGTGATGTTTTTCTCACTCCTACTAGTGAATGTAATGTTACAACCCATACAATGCGCACCACGCAGCGATGTTTTTCAGAAATCTATCCTACATTGCCACTGCATGTTTCCTGACCTCCACATGCTGACCACCCCGTGGTGCTTTTCTCCATCCTACATTGCCACTCACTGCCTATCCTAATCCAGATCCTATGATTCACACCAGCCTGTGATGTTTTTCTCACTCCTACTAGTGAATGTAATGTTACACAACCATACAATGCGCACCACCCCGCGATGTTTTTCAGAAACGTATCCTACATTGCCACTGCATGTTTCCTGACTTCCCCATGCTGACCACCTCGCGGTGCATTTCTCCATCCTACCTTACCACTCACTGCCTATCTTTATTCAGACCCTCCGATTCACACCACCCCGTGATGTTTTTCTCACTCCTAGTAGTGAATGTAATGTTACACAAACATACAATGCGCACCACCACGCGTGTTTTCGGAAACCTCTCCTATTTTGCCACTGCATTTTTCCTGACCTCCCCATGCGGACCACCCCGCAGTGCTTTTCTCCATCCTACATTGCCACTCACTGCCTATCCTAATTCAGACCCTCTGATTCACACCACGCCGTGATGTTTTTCTCAATCCTACTAGTGAATGTAATGTTACACACCCATACAATGCGCACCACCACGCGATGTTTTTAGGAAACCTATCCTACATTGCCACTGCATGTTTCCTGACCTCCCCATGCTGACCACCCCGCGCTGCTTTTCTCCATGCTACATTGCCACTCACTGCCTATCCTAATTCAGACCCTCTGATTCACAATAGCCCGTGATGTTTTTCTCACTCCTACTAGTGAATATAATGTTACACACCCATACAATGCGCACCACCCCGCGATGTTTTTCAGAAACTTATCCTGCATTGCCACTGCATGTTTCCTAACCTCCCCATGCTGACGACCCCGTGGTGCTTTTCTCCATCCTACATTGCCACTCACTGCCTATCCTAATTCAGACCCTCCGGTTCACACCACCCCGTGATGTATTTCTCACTCCTACTTGTGAATGTAATGTTACACACCCATACAATGCGCACCACGCAGCGATGTTTTTCACAAACCTATCCTACATTGCCACTGCATGTTTCCTGACCTCCCCATGCTGACCACCCCGTGGTACTTTTCTCCATCCTACATTGCCACTCACTGCCTATGCTAATTCAGATCCTATGATTCACACCACCCCGTGATGTTTTTCTCACTCTTAGTGGTGAATGTAATGTTACACACCAATACAATGCGCACCACCCCTCGATGTTTTTTAGAATCCTATCCTACCTTGCCACTGCATGTTTCCTGACCTCCCCATGCTGACCAACCCGTGGTGCTTTTCTCCATCCTACATTGCCACTCACTGCCTATCCTAATTCAGATCCTATGATTCACACCACCCTGTTATGTTTTTCTCACTCCTACTATTGAATGTAATGTTACACACCCATACAATGCGCACCACCCCACGATGTTTTTCAAAAACCTATCCTACATTGCCACTGCATGTTTCCTGACCTCCCCTTGCTGACCACCCCGCGGTGCTTTTCTCCATCCTACATGGTCCCTCACTGCCTATCCTAATTCAGAACCTCCGATTCACACCACCCTGTGATCTTTTTCTCACTCCTACTAGTGAATGTAATGTTACACACCCATAGATTTCGCACCACCCCGCAATGTTTTTCAGAAACCTATCCTATATGCCACTGCATGTTTCCTGACCTCCCCATGCTGACCACCCCACGGTGCTTTTATCCATCCTACATTGCCACTGACTGCCTATCCTAATTCAGGCCATCCGATTCACACCACCCCGTGATGTTTTTCTCACTCCTACTAGTGAATGTAATGTTACACACCATAACAATGCGCACCACCACGCGATGTTTTTCAGAAACCTATCCTATATGCCACTGCATGTTTCCTGACCTCCCCATGCTGACCACCCCACGGTGCTTTTATCCATCCTACATTGCCACTGACTGCCTATACTAATTCAGGCCATCCGATTCACAACACCCCGAGATGTTTTTCTCACTCCTACTAGTGAATGTAATGTTACACACCCATACAATGCGCACCACCCAGCCATGTTTTTCAGAAACCTATCCTACATTGCCACTGCCTGCTTCGTGACCTCCCCATGCTGACCACGCTGCGGTGCTTTTCTCCATCCTACATTGCCACTCACTGCCTATACTAATTCAGACCCTCCGATTCACACCACCCCGTGATGTTTTTCTCACTCCTACTAGTGAATGTAATGTTACACACTCATACAATGCGCACCACCCAGCCATGTTTTTCAGAAACACATCCTATGTTGCCACTGCATGTTTCCTGACCTCCCGATGCAGACCACTACCTGGTGCTTTTCTCCATCCTACATTGCCACTCACTGCCTATCCTAATTGAGACCCTCTGATTCACACCATCCCTTGATGTTTTTCTCACTCCGACTAAGGAATGTAATGTTACACACCCATACAATGCACACCACACCGCGATGTTTTTCAGAAACCTAACCTACATTGCCACTGCATGTTTCCTGACCTCCCTATGCTTACCACCCCATGGTGGTTTTCTCCAACCTACATTGTCACTCACTGCCTATCCTAATTCGGAACCTCCGATTCACACCACCCCATGATGTTTTTCTCACTCCTACTAGTGAATGTAATATTACACACCCATACAATGCGCACCACCCAGCCATGTTTTTCAGAAAACTATCCTACATTGCCACTGCCTGTTTCCTGACCTCCCCATGCTGACCACGCTGCGGTGCTTTTCTCCATCCTACATTGCCACTCACTGCATACCCTAATTCAGACCCTCCGATTCACACCACCCCGTGATGTTTTTCTCAATCCTACTAGTGAATGTAATGTTACACACCCATACAATGCGCACCACCTGGCCATGTTTTTCAGAAACCTATCCTACATTGCCACTGCATGTTTCCTGACCTCCCCATGCTGACCACCCCGCGGTGCTTTTCTCCATCCTGCATTTCCACTCACTGCGTATCCTAATTCAGACCCTCCGATTCACACCACCCCGTGGTGTTTTTCTCACTCCTACTAGTGAACGTAATGTTACACACCCATACAATGCGCACCACGCCGTGATGTTTTTCAGAAACCTATCCTACATTGCCACTGCATGTTTCCTGACCTCCCCATACTGACCACCCCGTGGCGCTTTTCTCCATCCTACATTGCCACTCACTGCGTATCCTAATTCAGACCCTCCGATTCACACCACCCCGTGATGTTTTTATCACTCCTACTAGTGAATGTAATGTTACAACACATACAATGCGCACCACGCAGCGATGTTTTTCACAAACCTATCCTACATTGCCACTGCATGTTTCCTGACCTCCCCATGCTGACCACCCCGCGCTGCTTTTCTCCATTCTACAATGCCACTCACTGCCTATCCTAATTCAGACCGTCTGATTCACACCACGCCGTGATGTTTTTCTCACTCCTACTAGTGAATATAATGTTACACACCAATACAATGCGCACCACCCTTCGATGTTTTTCAGAAACCTATCCTACATTGCCACTGCATGTTTCCTGACCTCGCCATGCTGACCACCCCGCGGTGCTTTTCTCCATCCTACCTTCCCACTCACTGCCTATCCTTATTCAGACACTCCGATTCACACCACCCAGTGATGTTTTTCTCACTCCTACTAGTGAATGTCATGTTACACACCCATACAATGCGCACCACCCGGCGGTTTTTCAGAAACCTATCCTGCATTGCCACTGCATGTTTCCTGACCTCCCATGCTGACCACCCTGCGGTGCGTTTCTCCATCCTACATTGCCACTCACTTCCTATTCTAATTCGGACCCTACGATTCACACCACCCCGTGATGTTTTTCTCACTCCTACTAGTGAATGTAATGTTACACACCCATACAATGTGCACCACCCCCGATGTTTTTCAGAAACCTATCCTACATTGCCACTGCATGTTTCCTGACCTCCCCATGCTGACCACCGGGCGGTGCTTTTCCCCATCCTACATTGCCACTCACTGCCTATCCTAATTCAGACCCTCCGATTCACACCAACCCGTGATGTTTTTCTCACTCCTACTAGTGAATGTAATGTTACACACCCATACAATGCGCACCACCCCGCGATGTTTTTCAGAAACCTATCCTACAATGCCACTGCATGTTTCCTCACCTCCCCATGCTTACCACCCCGCGGTGCTTTTCTCCATCCTACATTGCCACTCCCTGCCTATCCTAATTCAGACCCTCAGATTCACACCACCCCGTGATGTTTTTCTCACTCCTACGAGTGAATGTAATGTTACACACCCATACAATGCGCACCAGCCCGCGATGTTTTTCAGAAACCTATCCTACATTGCCACTGCATTTTTCCTGACCTCCCCATCCTGACGACCCTGCAGTGCTTTTCTCCATCCTACATTGCAACACCCTGCCTATCCTAATTCAGACCCTCCGATTCACACCACCCCGTGATGTTTTTCTCACTCCTACTAGTGAATGTAATGTTACACACCCATACAATGCGCACCACCCCGCGATGTTTTTCAGAAACCTATCCTACATTGCGACTGCATGTTTCCTGACCTCCCCAAGCTGACCACCCGGCGGTGCTTTTCTCCATCCTACATTGCCACTCACTGCCTATCCTAATTCAGACCCTCCGATTCACACCACGCCGTGATGTTTTTCTCAATCCTACTAGAGAATGTAATGTTACACAACCATACAATGCGCACCACCTGGCCATGTTTTTCAGAAACCTATCCTACATTGCCACTGCATGTTTCCTGACCTCCACATGCTGACCACCCCGCGGTGCTTTTCTCCATCCTGCATTGCCACTCACTGTGTATCCTAATTCACACCCTCCGATTCACACCCCCCCGTGGTGTATTTCTCACTCCTACTAGTGAATGTAATGTTACACACCCATACAATGCGCACCACGACGCGATGTTTTTCAGAAACCTATCCTACATTGCCACTGCATGTTTCCTGACCTCCCCATGCTGACCACCCCGCGGTGCTTTTCTCCATCCTACATGGTCCCTCACTGCCTATCCTAATTCAGAACCTCCGATTCACACCACCCTGTGATCTTTTTCTCACTCCTACTAGTGAATGTAATGTTACACACCCATACAATGCGCACCAGCCCGCGATGTTTTTCAGAAACCTATCCTACATTGCCACTGCATGTTTCCTGAATTCCCCATGCTGACCACCCCACGGTGGTTTTCTCCATCCTACATTGTCACTCACTCCCTATCCTAATTCACAACCTCCGATTCACACCACCCCATGATGTTTTTCTCACTCCTACTAGTGAATGTAATGTTACACACCATAACAATGCGCACCACCACGCGATGTTTTTCAGAAACCTATCCTACATTGCCACTGCATGTTTCCTGACCTCCCCATGCTGACCACCCTGCGGTGCTTTTCTCCATCCTACGTTGCAACTCACTGCCTATTCTAATTCAGACCCACCGATTCACACCACCCTGTGATGTTTTTCTCACTCCTGCTAGTGAATGTAATGTTGCACACCCATAGAATGCGCACCACCCCGCAATGTTTTTCAGAAACCTATCCTATATGCCACTGCATGTTTCCTGACCTCCCCATGCTGACCACCCCACGGTGCTTTTATCCATCCTACATTTCCACCCACTGCCTATCCTAATTCAGGCCATCCGATTCACAACACCCCGAGATGTTTTTCTCACTCCTACTAGTGAATGTAATGTTACACACCCATACAATGCGCACCACCCAGCCATGTTTTTCAGAAACCTATCCTACATTGCCACTGCCTGCTTCGTGACCTCCCCATGCTGACCACGCTGTGGTGCTTTTCTCCATCCTACATTGCCACTCACTGCCTATCCTAATTCAGACCCTCCGATTCACACCACCCCGTGATGTTTTTCTCACTCCTACTAGTGAATGTAATGTTACACACTCATACAATGTGCACCACCCAGCCATGTTTTTCAGAAACACATCCTATATTGCCACTGCATGTTTCCTGACCTCCCGATGCTGACCACTACCTGGTGCTTTTCTCCATCCTACATTGCCACTCACTGCCTATCCTAATTTAGACCCTCTGATTCACACCATCCCTTGATGTTTTTCTCACTCCGACTAAGGAATGTAATGTTACACACCCATACAATACACACCACACCGCGATGTTTTTCAGAAACCTAACCTACATTGCCACTGCATGTTTCCTGACCTCCCTATGCTTACCACCCAATGGTGGTTTTCTCCAACCTACATTGTCACTCACTGCCTATCCTAATTCAGAACATCCGATTCACACCACCCTGTGATGTTTTTCTCACTCCTACTAGTGAATGTAATGTTACACACACATACTATGTGCACCAGCACGCGATGTTTTTCAGAAACCTATCCTACATTGCCACTGCATGTTTCCTGACCTCCCCATGCTGAGCACCCTGCGGTGCTTTTCTCCATCCTACATTGCCACTCACTGCCTATCCTAATTCATACCCTCCGATTCACACCACCCCGTGATGTTTTTCTCAATCCTACTAGTGAATGTAATGTTACACACCCATACAATGCGCACCACCCCGCGATGTTTTTCAGAAACCTATCCTACATTGCCACTGCATGTTTCCTGACCTTCCCATGCTGACCACCCGCGCTGCTTTTCTCCATACTACATTGCCACTCACTGCCTATCCTAATTCAGACCCTCTATTTCACACCACGCCGTGATGTTTTTCTCACTCCTACTAGTGAATATAATGTTACACACCCATACAATGCGCACCACCCCGCGATGTTTTTCAGTAACTTATCCTACATTGCAACTGCTTGTTTCCTGACCTCCCCATGCTGACGACCCCGCGGTGCTTTTCTCCATCCTACATTGCCACTCACTGCCTATCCTAATTCACACCCTCCGATTCACATCACCCCGTGATGTTTTTCTCACTCCTACGTGGGAATGTAATGTTACACACCCATACAATACGCACCACCCCCCGATGTTTTTCAGAAACCTATCCTACATTGCCACTGCAAGTTTCCTGACCTCCCCATGCTGACCACCACGCGGTGCTTTTCTCCATCCTACCTTGCCACTCACTGCCCATCCTTATTCAGACCCTCCGATTGACACCACCCCGTGATGTTTTTCTCACTCCTACTAGTGAATGTAATGTTACACACCGTAACAATGCGCACCACCCAGCATGTTTTTCAGAAACACATCCTATATTGCCACTTCATGTTTCCTGACCTCCCCATGCTGACCACCCCGCGGTGCTTTTCTCCATCCTACATTGCCACTCACTGCCTATCCTAATTCGGAACCTCCGATTCACACCACCCCGTAATGTTTTTCTCACTCCTACTAGTGAATGTAATGTTAATCACCCATACAATGCGCACCACCCCGCGATGTTTTTCAGAAACCTATCCTACATTGCCACTGCATGTTTCCTGACCTTCCCATGCTGACCCCCCGGCGGTGCTTTTCTCCATCCTACATTGCCACTCACTGCCTATCCTAATTCAGACCCTCCGATTCACAACAACCCGTGATGTTTTTCTCAATCCTACTAGTGAATGTAATGTTACACACCCATACAATACGCACCACCCCGCGATGTTTTTCAGAAACCTATCCTACATTGCCACTGCATGTTTCCTGACCTCCACATGCTGACCACCCCGCGGTGGTTTTCTCCATCCTACATTGTCACTCACTCCCTATCCTAATTCACAACCTCCGATTCACACCACCCCGTGATGTTTTTCTCACTCCTACTAGTGAATGTAATGTTACACAGCATAACAATGCGCACCACCACGCGATGTTTTTCAGAAACCTATCCTACATTGCCACTGCATGTTTCCTGACCTCCCCATGCTGACCACCCTGCGGTGCTTTTCTCCATCCTACGTTGCAACTCACTGCCTATTCTAATTCAGACCCACCGATTCACACCACCCTGTGATGTTTTTCTCACTCCTGCTAGTGAATGTAATGTTACACACCCATAGAATGCGCACCACCCCGCAATGTTTTTCAGAAACCTATCCTATATGCCACTGCATGTTTCCTGACCTCCCCATGCTGACGACCCCACGGTGCTTTTATCCATCCTACATTTCCACTCACTGCCTATCCTAATTCAGGCCATCCGATTCACAACACCCCGAGATGTTTTTCTCACTCCTACTAGTGAATGTAATTTTACACACCCATACAATGCGCAAAACCCAGCCATGTTTTTCAGAAACCTATCCTACATTGCCACTGCCTGCTTCGTGACCTCCCCATGCTGACCACGCTGCGGTGCTTTTCTCCATCCTACATTGCCACTCACTGCCTATCCTAATTCAGACCCTCCGATTCACACCACCCCGTGACGTTTTTCTCACTCCTACTAGTGAATGTAATGTTACACACTCATACAATGCGCACCACACAGCCATGTTTTTCAGAAACACATCCTATGTTGCCACTGCATGTTTCCTGACCTCCCGATGCTGACCACTACCTGGTGCTTTTCTCAATCCTACATTGCCACTCACTGCCTATCCTAATTGAGACCCTCAGATTCACACCACGCCGTGATGTTTTTCTCACTCCTACTAGTGAATATAATGTTACACACCCATACAATGCGCACCACCCCGCGATGTTTTTCAGTAACCTATCCTACATTGCCACTGCAAGTTTCCTGACCTCCCCATGCTGACCACCACGCGGTGCTTTTCTCCATCCTACCTTGCCACTCACTGCCTATCCTTATTCAGACCCTCCGATTGACACCACCCTTTGATGTTTTTCTCACTCCTACTAGTGAATGTAATGTTACGCACCATAACAATGCGCACCACTCAGCCATGTTTTTCAGAAACACATCCTATATTGCCACTTCATGTTTCCTGACCTCCCCATGCTGACCACCCCGCGGTGCTTTTCTCCATGCTACATTGCCACTCACTGCCTATTCTAATTCGGAACCTCCGAGTCACACCACCCCGTAATGTTTTTCTCACTCCTACTAGTGAATGTATTGTTAAACACCCATACAATGCGCACCACCCCGCGATGTTTTTCAGAAACCTATCCTACATTGCCACTGCATGTTTCCTGACCTTCCCATGCTGACCCCCCGGCGGTGCTTTTCTCCATCCTACATTGCCACTCACTGCCTATCCTAATTCAGACCCTCCGATTCACACCAACCCGTGATGTTTTTCTCAATCCTACTAGTGAATGTAATGTTACACACCCATACAATGCGCACCACCACGCGATGTTTTTCAGAAACCTATCCTACATTGCCACTGCATGTTTCCTGACCTCCACATGCTGACCACCCCGCGGTGGTTTTCTCCATCCTACATTGTCACTCACTCCCTATCCTAATTCACAACCTCCGATTCACACCACCCCGTGATGTTTTTCTCACTCCTACTAGTGAATGTAATGTTACACACCATAACAATGCGCACCACCACGCGATGTTTTTCAGAAACCTATCCTACATTGCCACTGCATGTTTCCTGACCTCCCCATGCTGACCACCCTGCGGTGCTTTTCTCCATCCTACGTTGCAACTCACTGCCTATTCTAATTCAGACCCACCGATTCACACCACCCTGTGATGTTTTTCTCACTCCTGCTTGTGAATGTAATGTTACACACCCATAGAATGTGCACCACCCCGCAATGTTTTTCAGAAACCTATCCTATATGCCACTGCATGTTTCCTGACCTCCCCATGCTGACGACCCCACGGTGCTTTTATCCATCCTACAATTCCACTCACTGCCTATCCTAATTCAGGCCATCCGATTCACAACACCCCGAGATGTTTTTCTCACTCCTACTAGTGAATGTAATTTTACACACCCATACAATGCGCACCACCCAGCCATGTTTTTCAGAAACCTATCCTACATTGCCACTGCCTGCTTCGTGACCTCCCCATGCTGACCACGCTGCGGTGCTTTTCTCCATCCTACATTGCCACTCACTGCCTATCCTAATTCAGACCCTCCGATTCACACCACCCCGTGATGTTTTTCTCACTCCTACTAGTGAATGTAATGTTACACACTCATAGAATGCACACCACCAAGCCATGTTTTTCAGAAACACATCCTATGTTGCCACTGCATGTTTCCTGACCTCCCGATGCTGACCACTACCTGGTGCTTTTCTCCATCCTACATTGCCACTCACTGCCTATCCTAATTGAGACCCTCTGATTCACACCATCCCATGATGTTTTTCTCACTCCGACGAAGGAATGTAATGTTACACACCCATACAATGCACACCACACCGCGATGTTTTTCAGAAACCTAACCTACATTGCCACTGCATGTTTCCTAACCTCCCTATGCTTACCACCCCATGGTGGTTTTCTCCAACCTACATTGTCACTCACTGCCTATCCTAATTCGGAACCTCCGATTCACACCACCCCATGATGTTTTTCTCACTCCTACTAGTGAATGTAATGTTACACACCCATACAATGCGCACCACCTGGCCATGTTTTTCAGAAACCTATCCTACATTGCCACTGCATGTTTCCTGACCTCCCCATGCTGACCACCCCGCGGTGCTTTTCTCCATCCTGCATTGCCACTCACTGCATATCCTAATTCAGACCCTCCGATTCACACCACCCCGTGGTGTTTTTCTCACTCCTACTAGTGAACGTAATGTTACACACCCATACAATGCGCACCACGCCGCGATGTTTTTCAGAAACCTATCCTACATTGCCACTGCATGTTTCCTGACCTCCCCATACTGACCACCCCGTGGCGCGTTTCTCCATCCTACATTGCCACTCACTGCGTATCCTAATTCAGACCCTCCGATTCACACCACCCCGTGATGTTTTTCTCACTCCTACTAGTGAATGTAATGTTACAACACATACAATGCGCACCACGCAGCGATGTTTTTCAAAAACCTATCCTACATTGCCACTGCATGTTTCCTGACCTCCCCATGCTGACCACCCCGCGCTGCTTTTGTCCATTCTACAATGCCACTCACTGCCTATCCTAATTCAGACCGTCTGATTCACACAACGCCGTGATGTTTTTCTCACTCCTACTAGTGAATATAATGTTACACACCAATACAATGCGCACCACCCCTCGATGTTTTTCAGAAACCTATCCTACATTGCCACTGCATGTTTCCTGACCTCCCCATGCTGACCACCCCGCGGTGCTTTTCTCCATCCTACATTGCCACTCACTGCCTATCCTGATTCAGACCCTCCGATTCACACCACCCCGTGATGTTTTTCTCACTCCTACTAGTGAATGTAATGTTACACACCCATACAATGCGCACCACCCCCCGATGTTTTTCAGAAACCTATCCTACATTGCCACTGCATGTTTCCTGACCTCCCCATGCTGACCACCCCGCGGTGCTTTTCTCCATCCTACCTTCCCACTCACTGACTATCCATATTCAGACACTCCGATTCACACCACCCCGTGATGTTTTTCTCACTCCTACTAGTGAATGTCATGTTACACACACATACAATGCGCACCACCCGGCGGTTTTTCAGAAACCTATCCTACATTGCCACTGCATGTTTCCTGACCTCCCATGCTGACCACCCTGCGGTGCGTTTCTCCATCCTACATTGCCACTCACTTCCTATCCTAATTCGGACCCTACGATTCACACCACACCGTGATCTTTTTCTCACTCCTACTAGTCAATGTAATGTTACACACCCATACAATGTGCACCACCCCCGATGTTTTTCAGAAACCTATCCTACATTGCCACTGCATTTTTCGTGACCTCCCCATGCTGACCACCGGGCGGTGCTTTTCCCCATCCTACATTGCCACTCACTGCCTATCCTAATTCAGACCCTCCGATTCACACCATCCCGTGATGTTTTTCTCACTCCTACGAGTGAATGTAATGTTACACACCCATACAATGCTCACCAGCCCGCGATGTTTTTCAGAAACCTATCCTACATTGCCACTGAATTTTTCCTGACCTCCCCATGCTGACGACCCTGCAGTGCTTTTCTCCATCCTACATTGCCACTCCCTGCCTATCCTAATTCAGACCTTCCAATTCACACCACCCCGTGATGTTTTTCTCACTCCTACTAGTGAATGTAATGTTACACACCCATACAATGTGCACCACCCCGCGATGTTTTTCAGAAACCTATCCTACATTGCGACTGCATGTTTCCTGACCTCCCCATGCTGACCACCCGGCGGTGCTTTTCTCCATCCTACATTGCCACTCACTGCCTATCCTAATTCAGACCTCCGATTCACACCACGCCGTGATGTTTTTCTCAATCCTACTAGAGAATGTAATGTTACACAACCATACAATGCGCACCACCTGGCCATGTTTTTCAGAAACCTATCCTACATTGCCACTGCATGTTTCCTGACCTCCCCATGCTGACCACCCCGCGGTGCTTTTCTCCATCCTGCATTGCCACTCACTGTGTATCCTAATTCACACCCTCCGATTCACACCACCTCGTGGTGTATTTCTCACTCCTACTAGTGAATGTAATGTTACACACCCATACAATGCGCACCACGACGCGATGTTTTTCAGAAACCTATCCTACATTGCCACTGCATGTTTCCTGACCTCCCCATGCTGACCACCCCGTGGTACTTTTCTCCATCCTACATTGCCACTCACTGCCTATCCTAATTCGGACCCTCCGATTCACACCACACCGTGATGTTTTTCTCACTCCTACTAGTGAATGTAATGTTACAACCCATACAATGCGCACCACGCCGCGATGTTTTTCAGAAACCTATCCTACATTGCCACTGCATGTTTCCTGACCTCCACATGCTGACCACCCCGCGGTGGTTTTCTCCATCCTACATTGTCACTCACTCCCTATCCTAAATCACAACCTCCGATTCACACCACCCCGTGATGTTTTTCTCACTCCTACTAGTGAATGTAATGTTACACACCATAACAATGCGCACCACCACGCGATGTTTTTCAGAAACCTATCCTACATTGCCACTGCATGTTTCCTGACCTCCCCATGCTGACCACCATGCGGTGCTTTTCTCCATCCTACGTTGCAACTCACTGCCTATTCTAATTCAGACCCACCGATTCACACCACCCTGTGATGTTTTTCTCACTCCTGCTAGTGAATGTAATGTTACACACCCATACAATGCGCACCACCACGCGATGTTTTTCAGAAACCTATCCTACATTGCCACTGCATGTTTCCTGACCTCCCCATGTTGACGACCCCACGGTGCTTTTATCCATCCTACATTTCCACTCACTGCCTATCCTAATTCAGGCCATCCGATTCACAACACCCCGAGATGTTTTTCTCACTCCTACTAGTGAATGTAATTTTACACACCCATACAATGCGCACCACCCAGCCATGTTTTTCAGAAACCTATCCTACATTGCCACTGCCTGCTTCGTGACCTCCCCATGCTGACCACGCTGCGGTGCTTTACTCCATCCTACATTGCCACTCACTGCCTATCCTAATTCAGACCCTCCGATTCACACCACCCCGTGACGTTTTTCTCACTCCTACTAGTGAATGTAATGTTACACACTCATACAATGCGCACCACCCAGCCATGTTTTTCAGAAACACATCCTATGTTGCCACTGCATGTTTCCTGACCTCCCGATGCTGACCACTACCTGGTGCTTTTCTCCATCCTACATTGCCACTCAATGCCTATCCTAAATGAGACCCTCTGATTCACACCATCCCTTTTTGTTTTTCTCACTCCGACTAAGGAATGTAATGTTACACACCCATACAATGCACACCACAACGCGATGTTTTTCAGAAACCTAACCTACATTGCCACTGCATGTTTCCTGACCTCCCTATGCTTACCACCCCATGGTGGTTTTCTCCAACCTACATTGTCACTCACTGCCTATCCTAATTCGGAACCTCCGATTCACACCACCCCATGATGTTTTTCTCACTCCTACTAGTGAATGTACTGTTACACACCCATACAACGCGCACCATCCCGCGATGTTTTTCAGAAACCTATCCTACATTGCCACTGCCTGTTTCCTGACCTCCCCATGCTGACCACGCTGCGGTGCTTTTCTCCATCCTACATTGCCACTCACTGCCTATCCTAATTCAGACCCTCCGATTCACAGCACCCCGTGATGTTTTTCTCACTCCTACTAGTGAATGTAATGTTACACACCAATACAATGCGCACCACCTGGCCATGTTTTTCAGAAACCTATCCTACATTGCCACTGCATGTTTCCTGACCTCCCCATGCTGACCACCCCGCGGTGCTTTTCTCCATCCTGCATTGCCACTCACTGCGTATCCTAATTCAGACCCTCCGATTCACACCACCCCGTGGTGTTTTTCTCAATCCTACTAGAGAACGTAATGTTACACACCCATACAATGCGCACCACGCCGCGATGTTTTTCAGAAACCTATCCTACATTGCCACTGCATGTTTCCTGACCTCCCCATACTGACCACCCCGTGACGCTTTTCTCCATCCTACATTGCCACTCACTGCGTATCCTAATTCAGAACCTCCGATTCACATCACCCCGTGATGTTTTTCTCACTCCTGCTAGTGAATGTAATGTTACAACACATACAAGGCGCAACACGCAGCGATGTTTTTCACAAACCTATCCTACATTGCCACTGCATGTTTCCTGACCTCCCCATGATTACCACCCCGCGCTGCTTTTCTCCATTCTACAATGCCACTCACTGCCTATCCTAATCAGACCGTCTGATTCTCACCACGCCGTGATGTTTTTCTCACTCCTACTAGTGAATATAATGTTACACACCAATACAATGCGCACCACCCCTCGATGTTTTTCAGAAACCTATCCTACATTGCCACTGCATGTTTCCTGACCTCCCCATGCTGACCACCCCGCGGTGCTTTTCTCCATCCTACATTGCCACTCACTGCCTATCCTGATTCAGACCCTCCGATTCACACCACCCCGTGATGTTTTTCTCACTCCTACTAGTGAATGTAATGTTACACACCCATACAATGCGCACCACCCCCCGATGTTTTTCAGAAACCTATCCTACATTGCCACTGCATGTTTCCTGACCTCGCCATGCTGACCACCCCGCGGTGCTTTTCTCCATCCTACCTTCCCACTCACTGTCTATCCTTATTCAGACACTCCGATTCACACCACCCCGTGATGTTTTTCTCACTCCTACTAGTGAATGTCATGTTACACACACATACAATGCGCACCACCCGGCGGTTTTTCAGAAACCTATCCTACATTGCCACTGCATGTTTCCTGACCTCCCATGCTGACCACCCTGCGGTGCGTTTCTCCATCCTACATTGCCACTCACTTCCTATCCTAATTCGGACCCTACGATTCACACCACACCGTGATCTTTTTCTCACTCCTACTAGTGAATGTAATGTTACACACCCATACAATGTGCACCACCCCCGATGTTTTTCAGAAACCTATCCTACATTGCCACTGCATGTTTCCTGACCTCCCCATGCTGACCACCGGGCGGTGCTTTTACCCATCCTACATTGCCACTCACTGCCTATCCTAATTCAGACCCTCCGATTCACACCACCCCGTGATGTTTTTCTCACTCCTACGAGTGAATGTAATGTTACACACCCATACAATGCGCACCAGCCCGCGATGTTTTTCAGAAACCTATCCTACATTGCCACTGCATTTTTCCTGACCTCCCCATGCTGACGACCCTGCAGTGCTTTTCTCCATCCTACATTGCCACTCCCTGCCTATCCTAATTCAGACCTTCCAATTCACACCACCCCGTGATGTTTTTCTCACTCCTACTATTGAATAAAATGTTACACACCCATACAATGTGCACCACCCCGCGATCTTTTTCAGAAACCTATCCTACATTGAGACTGCATGTTTCCTGACCTCCCCATGCTGACCACCCGGCGGTGCTTTTCTCCATCCTACATTGCCACTCACTGCCTATCCTAATTCAGACCCTCCGATTCACACCACGCCGTGATGTTTTTCTCAATCCTACTAGAGAATGTAATGTTACACAACCATACAATGCGCACCACCTGGCCATGTTTTTCAGAAACCTATCCTACATTGCCACTGCATGTTTCCTGACCTCCCCATGCTGACCACCCCGCGGTGCTTTTCTCCATCCTGCATTGCCACTCACTGTGTATCCTAATTCACACCCTCCGATTCACACCACCTCGTGGTGTATTTCTCACTCCTACTAGTGAATGTAATGTTACACACCCATACAATGCGCACCATGACGCGATGTTTTTCAGAAACCTATCCTACATTGCCACTGCATGTTTCCTGACCTCCCCATGCTGACCACCCCGTGGTACTTTTCTCCATCCTACATTGCCACTCACTGCCTATGCTAATTCAGATCCTATGATTCACACCACCCCGTGATGTTTTTCTCACTCTTAGTGGTGAATGTAATGTTACACACCAATACAATGCGCACCACCTATCGATGTTTTTTAGAATGCTATCCTACCTTGCCACTGCATGTTTCCTGACCTCCCCATGCTGACCAACCCGTGGTGCTTTTCTCCATCCTACATTGCCACTCACTGCCTATCCTAATTCAGACCTTTTAATCACACCACCCCGTGATGTTTTTCTCACTCCTACTAGTGAATGTAATGTTACACACCCATACAATGCGCACCACCCCCCGATGTTTTTCAGAAACCTATCCTGCATTGCCACAGCGTGTTTCCTGACCTCACCATGCTGACCACCCCGCGGTGCTTTTCTCCATCCTACCTTCCCACTCACTGCCTATTCTTATTCAGACACTCCGATTCACACCACCCCGTGATTTTTTTTCACTTCTACTAGTGAATGCAATTTTACACACCCATATAATGCGCACCTCCCGGAGGTTTTTCAGAAACCTATCCTACATTGCCACTGCATGTTTCCTGACCTCCCATGCTGACCACCCTGCGGTGCTTTTCTCCATCCTACATTGCCACTCACTGCCTATCCTAATTCGGACCCTCCGATTCACACCACACCGTGATGTTTTTCACACTCCTACTAGTGAATGTAATGTTACACACCCATACAATGCGCACCACCCCCGATGTTTTTGAGAAACCTATCCTACATTGCCACTGCATGTTTCCTGTCCTCCTCATGCTGACCACCCCGCGGTGCTTTTCTCCAACCTACATTGCCACTCACTGCCTATCCTAATTCAGACCCTCTGATTCACACCAGCCCGTGATGTTTTTCTCACTCCTACTAGTGAATGTAATGTTACACACCCATACAATGCGCACCACCCCGCGATGTTTTTCAGAAACCTATCCTACATTGCCACTGTATTTTTCCTGACCTCCCCATGCTGACCACCCGCAGTGCTTTTCCCCATCCTACATTGCCACTCACTTCCTATCCTAATTCAGACCCTCCGATTCACACCACGCCGTGATGTTTTTCTCACTCCTACTAGTGAATGTAATGTTACACACCCATACAATGCGCACCACCCCGCGATGTTTTTTAGGAACCTATCCTACATTCCCACTGCATGTTACCTGACCTCCCCATGCTTACCAACTCGCGGTGCTTTTCTCCATCCTACATTGCCACTCCCTGCCTATCCTAATTCAGACCCTCCGATCACACCACCCCGTGATGTTTTTCTCACTCCTACGAGTGAATGTAATGTTACACACCCATACAATGCGCACCACCCCGCGATGTTTTTCAGAAACCTATCCTACATTGCCACTGCATGTTTCCTGACCTCCCCATGCTGTCAACCCCGTACTACTTTTCTCTATCCTACATTGCCACTCACTGCCTATGCTAATTCACATCCTATGATTCACACCACCCGTGATGTTTTTCTCACTCTTAGTGGTGAATGTAATGTTACACACCAATACAATGCGCACCACCCCTCGATGTTTTTTAGAATCCTATCCTACCTTGCCACTGCATGTGTCCTGACCTCCCCATGCGGACCACCCTGCGGTGCTTTTCTCCATCCTACATTGTCACTCACTGCCTATCCTAATTCAAAACCTCCGATTCACACAACCCCGTGATGTTTTTCTCACTCCTACTAGTGAATAAAATGTTACACACCCATACAATGTGCACCACCCCGCGATCTTTTTCAGAAACCTATCCTACATTGAGACTGCATGTTTCCTGACCTCCCCATGCTGACCACCCGGCGGTGCTTTTCTCCATCCTACATTGCCACTCACTGCCTATCCTAATTCAGACCCTCCGATTCACACCACGCCGTGATGTTTTTCTCAATCCTACTAGAGAATGTAATGTTACACAACCATACAATGCGCACCACCTGGCCATGTTTTTCAGAAACCTATCCTACATTGCCACTGCATGTTTCCTGACCTCCCCATGCTGACCACCCCGCGGTGCTTTTCTCCATCCTGCATTGCCACTCACTGTGTATCCTAATTCACACCCTCCGATTCACACCACCTCGTGGTGTATTTCTCACTCCTACTAGTGAATGTAATGTTACACACCCATACAATGCGCACCACGACGCGATGTTTTTCAGAAACCTATCCTACATTGCCACTGCATGTTTCCTGACCTCCCCATGCTGACCACCCCGTGGTACTTTTCTCCATCCTACATTGCCACTCACTGCCTATGCTAATTCAGATCCTATGATTCACACCACCCCGTGATGTTTTTCTCACTCTTAGTGGTGAATGTAATGTTACACACCAATACAATGCGCACCACCTATCGATGTTTTTTAGAATGCTATCCTACCTTGCCACTGCATGTTTCCTGACCTCCCCATGCTGACCAACCCGTGGTGCTTTTCTCCATCCTACATTGCCACTCACTGCCTATCCTAATTCAGACCTTTTAATCACACCACCCCGTGATGTTTTTCTCACTCCTACTAGTGAATGTAATGTTACACACCCATACAATGCGCACCACCCCCCGATGTTTTTCAGAAACCTATCCTGCATTGCCACAGCGTGTTTCCTGACCTCACCATGCTGACCACCCCGCGGTGCTTTTCTCCATCCTACCTTCCCACTCACTGCCTATTCTTATTCAGACACTCCGATTCACACCACCCCGTGATTTTTTTTCACTTCTACTAGTGAATGCAATTTTACACACCCATATAATGCGCACCTCCCGGAGGTTTTTCAGAAACCTATCCTACATTGCCACTGCATGTTTCCTGACCTCCCATGCTGACCACCCTGCGGTGCTTTTCTCCATCCTACATTGCCACTCACTGCCTATCCTAATTCGGACCCTCCGATTCACACCACACCGTGATGTTTTTCTCACTCCTACTAGTGAATGTAATGTTACACACCCATACAATGCGCACCACCCCCGATGTTTTTGAGAAACCTATCCTACATTGCCACTGCATGTTTCCTGTCCTCCTCATGCTGACCACCCCGCGGTGCTTTTCTCCAACCTACATTGCCACTCACTGCCTATCCTAATTCAGACCCTCTGATTCACACCAGCCCGTGATGTTTTTCTCACTCCTACTAGTGAATGTAATGTTACACACCCATACAATGCGCACCACCCCGCGATGTTTTTCAGAAACCTATCCTACATTGCCACTGTATTTTTCCTGACCTCCCCATGCTGACCACCCGCAGTGCTTTTCCCCATCCTACATTGCCACTCACTTCCTATCCTAATTCAGACCCTCCGATTCACACCACGCCGTGATGTTTTTCTCACTCCTACTAGTGAATGTAATGTTACACACCCATACAATGCGCACCACCCCGCGATGTTTTTTAGGAACCTATCCTACATTCCCACTGCATGTTACCTGACCTCCCCATGCTTACCAACTCGCGGTGCTTTTCTCCATCCTACATTGCCACTCCCTGCCTATCCTAATTCAGACCCTCCGATCACACCACCCCGTGATGTTTTTCTCACTCCTATGAGTGAATGTAATGTTACACACCCATACAATGCGCACCACCCCGCGATGTTTTTCAGAAACCTATCCTACATTGCCACTGCATGTTTCCTGACCTCCCCATGCTGTCCACCCCGTACTACTTTTCTCTATCCTACATTGCCACTCACTGCCTATGCTAATTCACATCCTATGATTCACACCACCCGTGATGTTTTTCTCACTCTTAGTGGTGAATGTAATGTTACACACCAATACAATGCGCACCACCCCTCGATGTTTTTTAGAATCCTATCCTACCTTGCCACTGCATGTGTCCTGACCTCCCCATGCGGACCACCCTGCGGTGCTTTTCTCCATCCTACATTGTCACTCACTGCCTATCCTAATTCAAAACCTCCGATTCACACCACCCTGTGATGTTTTTCTCACTCCTACTAGTGAATGTAATGTTACACACACATACTATGTGCACCAGCCTGCGATGTTTTTCAGAAACCTATCCTACATTGCCACTGCATGTTTCCTGACCTCCCCATGCTGACCACCCTGCAGTGCTTTTCTCCATCCTACATTGCCACTCACTGCCTATCCTAATTCAGACCCTCCGATTCACACCACCCCGTGATGTTTTTCTCAATCCTACTAGTGAATGTAATGTTACACACCCATACAATGGGCACCACCCCGCGATGTTTTTCAGAAACCTATCCTACATTGCCACTGCATGTTTCCTGACCTTCCCATGCTGACCACCCGCGCTGCTTTTCTCCATACTACATTGCCACTCACTGCCTATCCTAATTCAGACCCTCTGATTCACACCACGCCGTGATGTTTTTCTCACTCCTACTAGTGAATATAATGTTACACACCCATACAATGCGCACCACCCCGCGATGTTTTTCAGAAACCTATCCTACATTGCAACTGCTTGTTTCCTGACCTCCCCATGCTGACGACCCCGCGGTGCTTTTCTCCATCCTACATTGCCACTCACTGCGTATCCTAATTCAGACCCTCCGATTCACACCACCCCGTGATGTTTTTTTCACTCCTACTAGTGAATGTAATGTTACAACCCATACAATGCGCACCACGCCGCGAAGTTTTTCAGAAACCTATCCTACATTGCCACTACATGTTTCCTGACCTCCCCATGCTGACCACACGTGGTGCTTTTCTCCAAACTACATTGCCACTCACTGCGTATCCTAATTCAGACCCTCCGATTGACACCACACCGTGATGTTTTTCTCACTCCTACTAGTGAATGTAATGTTACACACCATAACAATGCGTTCCACCCAGCCATGTTTTTCAGAAACACATCCTATATTACCACTTCATGTTTCCTGACCTCCCCATGATGACCACCCCCCGGTGCTTTTCTCCATCCTACACTGCCACTCACTGCCTATCCTAATTCAGAACCTCTGATTCACACCACCCAGTAATGTTTTTCTCATTCCGACTAGGGAATGTAATGTTACACACCCATATAATGCACACCACCCCGCGATGTTTTTCAGAAACCTATCCTACATTGCCACTGCATATTCCTGACCTACCCATGCTGACCACCCCGCGGTGGTTTTCTCCATCCTACATTGTCACTCACTGCCTATCCTAATTCGGAACCTCCGATTCACACCACCCTGTGATGTTTTTCTCACTCCTACTAGTGAATGTAATGTTACACACCCACACAATGCGCACCACCCCGCGATGTTTTTCAGAAACCTATCCTACATTGCCACTGCATGTTTCCTGACCTCCCCATGCTGACCACCCGGCGGTGCTTTTCTCCATCCTACATTACCACGCACTGCCTATCCTAATACAGACCCTCCGATTCACACCACCCCGTGATGTTTTTCTCAATCATACTAGTGAATGTAAAGTTACACATCAATACAATGCGCACCACCTGGCCATGTTTTTAAGAAACCTATCCTACATTGCCACTTCATGTTTCCTGACCTCCCCATACTGACCACCCCGCAGTGCTTTTCTCCATCCTGCAATGCTACTCACTGCCTATCCTAATTCAGACCCTGCGATTCACACCACCCCGTGATGTTTTTCTCAATCCTACTAGTGAATGTAATGTTACACACCCATACAATGCGCACCACAACACGATGTTTTTTAGAAACCTATCCTACATTGCCACTGCATGTTTCCTCACCTCCCCATCTTGACCACCCTGCGGTGCTTTTCTCCATCCTACATTGCCACTCACTGCCTATCCTAATTCATACCCTCCGATTCACACCACCCCGTGATGTTTTTCTCAATCCTACTAGTGAATGTAATGTTACACACCCATACAATGCGAACCACCCCGCGATGTTTTTGGGAAACCTATCCTACATTGCCACTGCATGTTTCCTGACCTTCCCATGCTGACCACCCCGCGCTGCTTTTCTCCATGCTACATTAAAACTCACTGCCTATCCTAATTCAGACCCTCTGATTCACACCACCCCGTGATGTTTTTCTCACTCCTACTAGTGAATATAATGTTACACACCCATACAATGCACACCACCCCCCGATGATTTTCAGAAACCTATCCTACATTGCCAGTGCATGTTTCCTGACCTCCCCATGCTGACGAACCCGCGGTGCTTTTCTCCATCCTACTTTGCCACTCACTGCCTATCCTAACTCACACCCCCCGATTCAAACCACCCCGTGATGTTTTTCTCACTCCTACGTGGGAATGTAATGTTACACACCCATACAATGCGCACCACACCCCGATGTTTTTCAGAAACCTATCCTACATTGCCAATGCAAGTTTCCTGACTTCCCCATGCTGACCACCACGCGGTGCTTTTCTCCATCCTACCTTGCCACTCACTGCCGATCCTTATTCAGACCCTCCGATTGACACCACCCCATGATGTTTTTCTCACTCCTACTAGTGAATGTAATGTTACACACCATAACAATGCGCACCACACAGCGATGTTTTTGAGAAACACATCCTATATTGCCACTTCACGTTTCCTGACCTCCCCATGCTGACCACCCCGCGGTGCTTTTCTCCATCCTACATTGCCACTCACTGCCTATCCTAATTCACACCCTGTGATTCAAACCACCCCGTGATGTTTTTCTCACTACGACTAGGGAATGTAATGTTACACACCCATACAATGCACACCACACTGCGATGTTTTTCAGAAACCTATCCTACATTGCCACTGCATGTTCCTGACCTCCCCATGCTGACCACCCCGCGGTGGTTTTCTCCATCCTACATTGTCACTCACTGCCTATCCTAATTCGGAATCTCCGATTCACACCACCCCGTGATGTTTTTCTCACTCCTACTAGTGAATGTAATGTTACACACCCACAGAATGCGCACCACCCCGCGATGTTTTTCAGAAACCTATCCTACATTGCCACTGCATGTTTCCTGACCTCCACATGCTGACCACCCGGCGGTGCTTTTCTCCATCCTACATTGCCACTCACTGCCTATCCTAATTCAGACTCTCCGATTCACACCACCCCGTGATGTTTTTCTCAATCCTACTAGTGAATGTAATGTTACACACCCATACAATGCGCACCACCCCGCGATGTTTTTCACAAACCTATCCTACATTGCCACTGCCTGTTTCCTGACCTCCCCATGCTGACCACGCTGCGGTGCTTTTCTCCATCCTACATTGCCACTCACTGCCTATCCTAATTCAGACCCTCCGATTCACACCACCCCGTGATGTTTTTCTCAATCATACTAGTGAATGTAATGTTACACACCAATACAATCCGCACCACATGGACATGTTTTTCAGAAACCTATCCTACATTGCCACTTCATGTTTCCTGACCTCCCCATGCTGACCACCCCGCGGTGCTTTTCTCCATCCTACATTGCCACTCACTGCCTATCCTAATTCAGACCCTCCGATTCACACCACCCCGTGGTGTTTTTCTCACTCCTACTAGTGAATGTAATGTTTTACACCCATACAAAGCGCACCACGCCGCGATGTTTTTCAGAAACGTATCCTACATTGCCACTGCATGTTTTCTGACCTCCCCATGCTGACCACCCCGTGGTGCTATTCTCCATCCTGCATTGCCACTCACAGCGTATCCTAATTCAGACCCTCCGATTCACACAACCCCGTGATGTTTTTCTCACTCCTACTAGTGAATGTAATGTTACAAACATACAATGCGCACCACCACGCGGTTTTTCGGAAACCGCTCCTACTTTGCCACTGCATTTTTCCTGACCTCCCCATGCTGACCACCCCGCAGTGCTTTTCTCCATCCTACATTGCAACTCACTGCCTATCCTAATTCAGATCCTCTGATTCACAACACGCCGTGATGTTTTTCTCAATCCTACTAGTGAATGTAATGTTACACACCCATACAATGCGCACCACCACGCGATGTTTTTGGGAAACCTATCCTACATTGCCACTGCATGTTTCCAGACCTCCCCATGCTGACCACCCCGCGTTGCTTTTCTCCATGCTACATGGCCACTCACTGCCTATCCTAATTCAGAACCTCGGATTCACACCAGCCTGTGATGTTTTTCTCACTCCTACTAGTGAATATAATGTTACACACCCATACAATGCGCACCACCCCGCGATGTTTTTCAGAAACCTATCCTACATTGCCACTGCATGTTTCCTGACCTCCCCATGCTGACCACCCCGCGGTGCTTTTCTCCATCCTACATTGCCACTCACTGCCTATCCTAATTCAGACCCTCCTGTTCACACCACCCCGTGATGTTTTTCTCACTCCTACTTGTGAATGTAATGTTACACACCCATACAACGCGCACCACGCAGCGATGTTTTTCAGATACCTATCCTACATTGCCACTGCATGTTTCCTGACCTCCCCATGCTGACCACCCCGTGGTACTTTTCTCCATCCTACATTGCCACTCACTGCCTATGCTAATTCAGATCCTATGATTCACACCACCCCGTGATGTTTTTCTCACTCTTAGTGGTGAATGTAATGTTACACACCAATACAATGTGCACCACCCCTCGATGTTTTTTAGAATCCTATCCTACCTTGCCAGTGCATGTTTCCTGACCTCCCCATGCTGACGAACCCGCGGTGCTTTTCTCCATCCTACATTGCCACTCACTGCCTATCCTAATTCACACCCTCCGATTCACACCACCCCGTGATGTTTTTCTCACTCCTACGTGGGAATGCAATGTTACACACCCATACAATGAGCACTAACCCCCGATGTTTTTCAGAAACCTATCCTACATTGCCACTGCAAGTTTCCTGACCTCCCCTTGCTGACCACCACGCGGTGCTTTTTTCCATCCTACCTTGCCACTCACTGCCCATCCTTATTCAGACCCTCCGATTGACACCACCCCGTGATGTTTTTCTCACTCCTACTAGTGAATGTAATGTTACACACCATCACAATGCGCACCACCCAGCCATGTTTTTCAGAAACACATCCTATATTGCCACTTCATGATACCTGACCTCCCCATGCTGACCACCCCGCGGTGCTTTTCTCCATCCTACATTGCCACTCACTGCCTATCCTAATTCAGACCCTCTGATTCAAACCACCCCGTGATGTTTTTCTCACTCCGACTAGGGAATGTAATGTTACACACCCATACAATGCACACCACCCCGCGATGTTTTTGGGAAACCTATCCTACATTGCCACTGCATGTTTCCCGACCTTCCCATGCTGACCACCCCGAGCTGCTTTTCTCCATGCTACATTGCCACTCACTGCCTATCCTAATTCAGACCCTCTGATTCACACCACCCCGTGATGTTTTTCTCACTCTTACTAGTGAATATAATGTTACACACCCATACAATGCGCACCACCCCGCGATGTTTCTCAGAAACCTATCCTACATTACCACTCCATGTTTCTTGACCTCGCCATGCTGACGACCCCGCGGTGCTTTTCTCCATCCTACATTTCCACTCACTGCCTATCCTAATTCAGACCTTTTAATCACACCACCCCGTGATGTTTTTCTCACTCCTACTAGTGAATGTAATGTTACACACCCATACAATGCGCACCAACCCCCGATGTTTTTCAGAAACCTATCCTGCATTGCCACAGCGTGTTTCCTGACCTCACCATGCTGACCACCCCGCGGTGCTTTTCTCCATCCTACCTTCCCACTCACTGCCTATTCTTATTCAGACACTCCGATTCACACCACCCCGTGATTTTTTTTCACTCCTACTAGTGAATGCAATTTTACACACCCATATAATGCGCACCTCCCGGAGGTTTTTCAGAAACCTATCCTACATTGCCACTGCATGTTTCCTGACCTCCCATGCTGACCACCCTGCGGTGCTTTTCTCCATCCTACATTGCCACTCACTGCCTATCCTAATTCGGACCCTCCGATTCACACCACACCGTGATGTTTTTCTCACTCCTACTAGTGAATGTAATGTTACACACCCATACAATGCACACCACTCCCGATGTTTTTGAGAAACCTATCCTACATTGCCACTGCATGTTTCCTGACCTCCTCATGCTGACCACCCCGCGGTGCTTTTATCCAGCCTACATTGCCACTCACTGCCTATCCTAATGCAGACCCTCTGATTCACACCAGCCCGTGATGTTTTTCTCACTCCTACTAGTGAATGTAATGTTACACACCCATACAATGCGCACAACCCCGCGATGTTTTTCAGAAACCTATCCTACATTGCCACTGTATTTTTCCTGACCTCCCCATGCTGACCACCCGCAGTGCTTTTCCCCATCCTACATTGCCACTCACTTCCTATCCTAATTCAGACCCTCCGATTCACACCACGCCGTGATGTTTTTCCCATTCCTACTAGTGAATGTAATGTTACACACCCATACAATGCGCACCACCCCGCGATGTTTTTTAGGAACCTATCCTACATTCCCACTGCATGTTTCCTGACCTCCCCATGCTTACCACCCCGCGGTGCTTTTCTCGATCCTACATTGCCACTCACTGCGTATCCTAATTCAGACCCTCCGATTCACACCACCCCGTGATGTTTTTCTCACTCCTACTAGTGAATGTAATGTTACAACCCATACAATGCCCACCACGCCGCGATGTTTTTCAGAAACCTATCCTACATTGCCACTGCATGTTTCCTGACCTTCCCATGCTGACCACCCTGCGGTGCTTTTCTCCATACTACATTGCCACTCACTGCCTATCCTAATTCAGACCCTCTGATTCACACCACGCCGTGATGTTTTTCTCACTCCTACTAGTGAATATAATGTTACACACCCATACAATGCGCACCACCCCGCGATGTTTTTCAGAAACCTATCCTACATTGCAACTGCTTGTTTCCTGACCTCCCCATGCTGACGACCCCACGGTGCTTTTCTCCATGCTACATTGCCACTCACTGCGTATCCTAATTCAGACCCTCCGATTCACACCACCCCGTGATGTTTTTTTCACTCCTACTAGTGAATGTAATGTTACAACCCATACAATGCGCACCACGCCGCGAAGTTTTTCAGAAACCTATCCTACATTGCCACTACATGTTTCCTGACCTCCCCATGCTGACCACCCCGTGGTGCTTTTCTCCAAACTACATTGCCACTCACTGCATATCCTAATGCAGACCCTCCGATTCACACCACCCCGTGATGTTTTTCTCACTCCTACTAGTGAATGTAATGTTACACACCCATACAATGCGCACCACCTGGCCATGTTTTTAAGAAACCTATCCTACATTGCCACTTCATGTTTCCTGACCTCCCCATACTGACCACCCCGCAGTGCTTTTCTCCATCCTGCATTGCCACTCACTGCCTATCCTAATTCAGACCCTCCGATTCACACCACCCCGTGATGTTTTTCTCAATCCTACTAGTGATTGTAATGTTACACACCCATACAAGGCGCACCACCACACGATGTTTTTTAGAAACCTATCCTACATTGCCACTGCATGTTTCCTGACCTCCCCATCTTGACCACCCTGCGGTGCTTTTCTCCATCCTACATTGCCACTCACTGCCTATCCTAATTCATACCTTCCGATTCACACTACACGGTGTTGTTTTTCTCACTCCTACTAGTGAATGTAATCTTACACAAACGTACAATGTGCACCACCCCGCGATGTTTTTCAGAAACCTATCCTACATTGCGACTGCATGTTTCCTGACCTCCCCATGCTGACCACCCGGCGGAGCTTTTCTCCATCCTACATTGCCACTCATTGCCTATCTTAATTTAGACCCCCCGATTCACACCACCCCGTCATGTTTTTCTCAATCCTACTAGTGAATGTAAAGTTACACACCCATACAATGCGCACCACCCCGCGATGTTTTTCAGAAACCTATCCTACATTGCCACTGCCTGTTTCCTGACTTCCCCATGCTGACCACGCTGCGGTGCTTTTCTCTATCCTACATTGCCACTAACTGCCTATCCTAATTCAGACCTTCCGGTTCACACCACCCCGTGATGTTTTTCTCAATTCTACTAGTGAATGTAATGTTACACAGCCACACAATGCGCACCACCTGGCCATGTTTTTCAGAAACCTATCCTACATTGCCAGTGCATGTTTCCTGACCTCCCCATGCTGACCACCCCGCGGTGCTTTTCTCCATCCTGCATTGCCACTCACTGCGTATCCTAATTCAGACCCACCGATTCACACCACCCTGTGGTGTTTTTCTCACTCCTACTAGTGAATGTAATGTTACACACCCATACAATGCGCACCATGCCACGATGATTTTCAGAAACCTATCCTACATTGCCACTGCATGTTTCCTGACCTCCCCATGCTGACCACCCCGTGGTGCTTTTCTCCATCCTACATTGCCACTCACTGCGTATCCTAACTCAGACCCTCCGATTCACACCACCCCGTGATGTTTTTCTCACTCCTACTAGAGAATGTAATGTTACACACTCATACAATGCGGACCACCCCGCGATGTTTTTCAGAAACCTATCCTACATTGCCACTGCATGTTTCCTGACCTCCCCATGCTGACCACCCCGTGGTGCTTTTCTCCATCCTACATTGTCACTCACTGCCTATGCTAATTCAGTTCCTATGATTCACACCACTCCGTTATGTTTTTCTCACTCTTAGTGGTCAATGTAATGTTACACACCCATACAATGCGCACTACCCCTCTATGTTTTTTAGAATCCTATCCTACCTTGCCACTGCATGTTTCCTGACCTCCCCATGCTGACCACCCCGCAGTGCTTTTCTCCATCCTACATTGCCACTCACTGCCTATGCTAATTCAGATCCTATGATTCACACCACCCCGTGATGTTTTTCTCACTCTTAGTGGTCAATGTAATGTAACACACCAATACATTGCGCACCACCCCTCGATGTTTTTTAGAATCCTATCCTACCTTGCCACTGCATGTTTCCTGACCTCCCCATGCTGACCAACCCGTGGTGCTTTTCTCCATCCTACATTGCCACTCACTGCCTATACTAATTCAGATCCTATGATTCACACCACCCTGTTATGTTTTTCTCACTCCTACAGGTGAATGTAATGTTACACACCCATACAATGCGCACCACCCCACGATGTTTTTCAAAAACCTATCCTACATTGCCACTGCATGTTTCCTGACCTCCCCATGGTGACCACCCCGCGGTGCTTTTCTCCATCCTACAGGGTCACTCACTGCCTATCCTAATTCAGACCCTCCAATTCACACCACCCCGTGATGTTTTTCTCACTCCTACTTGTGAATATAATGTAACACACACCCATACAATGCACACCACCCCGCAATGTTTTTGGGAAACCTATCCTACATTGCCACTGCATGTTTCCTGACCTTCCCATGCTGATCACCCCGCGCTGCTTTTCTCCATGCTACATTAAAACTCACTGCCTATCCTAATTCAGACCCTCTGATTCACACCACCCCGTGATGTTTTTCTCACTCCTACTAGTGAATATAATGTTACACACCGATACAATGCACACCACCCCGCGATGATTTTCAGAAACCTATCCTACATTGCCAGTGCATGTTTCCTGACCTCCCCATGCTGACGAACCCGCGGTGCTTTTCTCCATGCTACATTGCCACTCACTGCCTATCCTAATTCAGACCCTCTGATTCACACCATCCCGTGATGTTTTTCTCACTCCTACTAGTGAATATAATGTTACACACTCATACAATGCGCACCACCCCGCTATGTTTTTCAGAAACCTATCATACATTATCACTGCATGTTTCCTGACCTCCCCATGCTGACGACCCCTAGGTGCTTTTCTCCATCCTACATTGCCACTCACTGCCTATCCTAATTCACACCCTCCGATTCACACCACGCCGTGATGTTTTTCTCACTCCTACTTGGGAACGTAATGTTACACACCCATACAATGCGCACCACACCCCGATGTTTTTCAGAAACCTATTCTACATTGCCACTGCAAGTTTCCTGACCTCCCCATGCTGACCACCACGCGGTGCTTTTCTCCATCCTACCTTGCCACTCACTGCCCATCCTTATTCAGACCCTCCGATTCACGCCACCCCGTGATGTTTTTCTCACTCCTACTAGTGAATGTAATGTTACACACCATAACAATGCGCAACACCCAGCCATGTTTTTCAGAAACACATCCTATATTGCCACTTCATGTTTCCTGACCTCCCCATGCTGACCACCCCGCGGTGCTTTTCTCCATCCTACATTGCTACTCACTGCCTATCCTAATTCAGACCCTCTGATTCACAGCACCCCGTGATGTTTTTCTCACTCCGACTAGGGAATGTAATGTTACACACCCATACAATGCACACCACACCGCGATGTTTTTCAGAAACCTATCCTACATTGCCACTGCATGTTCCTGACCTCCCCATGCTGACCACCCCGCGGTGGTTTTCTCCATCCTACATTGTCACTCACTGCCTATCCTAATTCGGAATCTCCGATTCACACCACCCCGTGATGTTTTTCTCACTCCTACTAGTGAATGTAATGTTACACACCCACAGAATGCGCACCACCCCGCGATGTTTTTCAGAAACCTATCCTACTTTGCCACTGCATGTTTCCTGACCTCCCCATGCTGACCACCCCGCGGGGCTTTTCTCCATCCTACATTGCTACTCACTGCCTATCCTAATTCAGACTCTCCGATTAACACCACCCCGTGATGTTTTTCTCAATCCTACTAGTGAATGTAATGTTACACACCCATACAATGCGCACCACCCCGCGATGTTTTTCACAAACCTATCCTACATTGCCACTGCCTGTTTCCTGACCTCCCCATGCTGACCACGCTGCGGTGCTTTTCTCCATCCTACATTGCCACTCACTGCCTATCCTAATTCAGACCCTCTGATTCACACCACCCCGTGATGTTTTTCTCAATCATACTAGTGAATGTAATGTTACACACCAATACAATCCGCACCACATGGACATGTTTTTCAGAAACCTATCCTACATTGCCACTTCATGTTTCCTGACCTCCCATTGCTGACCACCCCGCGGTGCTTTTCTCCATCCTACATTGCCACTCACTGCCTATCCTAATTCAGACCCTCCGATTCACACCACCCCGTGGTGTTTTTCTCACTCCTACTAGTGAATGTAATGTTTTACACCCATACAATGCGGACCACGCCGCGATGTTTTTCAGAAACCTATCCTACATTGCCACTGCATGTTTTCTGACCTCCCCATGCTGACCACCCCATGGTGCTATTCTCCATCCTGCATTGCCACTCACAGCGTATCCTAATTCAGACCCTCCGATTCACACAACCCCGTGATGTTTTTCACACTCCTACTAGTGAATGTAATGTTACACAAACATACAATGCGCACCACCACGCGATTTTTCGGCAACCGCTGCTACTTTGCCACTGCATTTTTCCTGACCTCCCCATGCTGACTACCCCGCAGTGCTTTTCTCCATCCTACATTGCCACTCACTGCCTATCCTAATTCAGATCCTCTGATTCACAACACGGCGTGATGTTTTTCTCAATCCTACTAGTGAATGTAATGTTACACACCCATACAATGCGCACCACCACGCGATGTTTTTGGGAAACCTATCCTACATTGCCACTGCATGTTTCCTGACCTCCCCATGCTGACCACCCCGCGTTGCTTTTCTCCATGCTACATTGCCACTCACTGCCTATCCTAATTCAGACCCTCCGGTTCACACCACCCCGTGATGTTTTTCTCACTCCTACTTGTGAATGTAATGTTACACACCCATACAACGCGCACCACGCAGCGATGTTTTTCAGAAACCTATCCTACATTGCCACTGCATGTTTCCTGACCTCCCCATGCTGACCACCCCGTGGTACTTTTCTCCATCCTACATTGCCACTCACTGCCTATGCTAATTCAGATCCTATGATTCACACCACCCCGTGATGTTTTTCTCACTCTTATTGGTGAATGTAATGTTACACACCAATACAATGTTCACAACCCCTCGATGTTTTTTAGAATCCTATCCTACCTTGCCACTGCATGTTTCCTGACCTCCCCATGCTGACCAACCCGTGGTGCTTTTCTCCATCCTACATTGCCACTCACGGCCTATCCTAATTCAGATCCTATGATTCACACCACCATGTTATGTTTTTCTCACTCCTACTAGTGAATGTAATGTTACACACCCATACAATGTGCACCACCCCACGATGTTTTTCAAAAACCTATCCTACATTGCCACTGCATGTTTCCTGACCTCCCCATGCTGACCACCCCGTGGTGCTTTTCTCCATCGTACATGGTCACTCACTGCCTATCCTAATTCAGAACCTCCGATTCACACCACCCTGTGATCTTTTTCTCACTCCTACTAGTGAATGCAATGTTACACACCCATACAATGTGCACCACCCCACGATGTTTTTCAAAAACCTATCCTACATTGCCACTGCATGTTTCCTGACCTGCCCATGCTGACCACCCTGCGGTGCTTTTCTCCATCCTACATTGCCACTCACTGCCTATCCTAATTCAGACCCTCCGATTCACACCACCCCGTGATGTTTTTCTCAATCCTACTACTGAATGTAATGTTACACACCCATACAATGCGCACCACCCCGCGATGTTTTTGGGTAACCTATCCTACATTGCCACTGCATGTTTCCTGACCTTCCCATGCTGACCACCCCGCGTTGCTTTTCTCCATGCTACATTGCCACTCACTGCCTATCCTAATTCAGACCCTCTGATTCACACCACCCCGTGATGTTTTTCTCACTCCTACTAGTGAATATAATGTTACACACCCATACAATGTGCACCACCCCGCGATGTTTTTCAGAAACCTATCCTACATTGCCAGTGCATGTTTCCTGACCTCCCCATGCTGACGACCCCGCGGTGCTTTTCTCCATCCTACATTGCCACTCACTGCCTATCCTAATTCACACCCTCCGATTCACACCACCCCGTGATGTTTTTCTCACTCCTACGTGGGAATGCAATGTTACACACCCATACAATGCGCACCAACCCCCGATGTTTTTCAGAAACCTAGCCTACATTGCCACTGCAAGTTTCCTGACCTCCCCTTGCTGACCACCACGCGGTGCTTTTCTCCATCCTACCTTGCCACTCACTGCCCATCCTTATTCAGACCCTCCGATTGACACCACCCCGTGATGTTTTTCTCACTCCTACTAGTGAATGTAATGTTACACACCATAACAATGCGCACCACCCAGCCATGTTTTTCAGAAACACATCCTATATTGCCACTTCATGATTCCTGACCTCCCCATGCTGACCACCCCGCGGTGCTTTTCTCCATCCTACATTGCCACTCACTGCCTATCCTAATTCACACCCTCCGATTCACACCACCCCGTGATGTTTTTCTCACTCTTACTTGGGAATGTAATGTTACACACCCATACAATGCGCACCACACCCCGATGTTTTTCAGAAACCTATCCTACATTGCCACTGCAAGTTTCCTGACCTCCCCATGCTGACAACCACGCGGTGCTTTTCTCCATCCTACCTTGCCACTCACTGCCCATCCTTATTCAGAACCTCCGATTCACACCACCCCGTGATGTTTTTCTCACTCCTACTAGTGAATGTAATGTTACACACCATAACAATGCGCACCACCCAGCCATGTTTTTCAGAAACACATCCTATATTGCCACTTCATGTTTCCTGACCTCCCCATGCTGACCACCCCGTGGTGCTTTTCTCCATCCTACATTGCCACTCACTGCCTATCCTAATTCACACCCTCTGATTCACACCACCCCGTGATGTTTTTCTCACTCCGACTAGGGAATGTAATGTTACACACCCATAC
This sequence comes from Cavia porcellus, assembly GCF_034190915.1. Taxonomy (NCBI): domain Eukaryota; kingdom Metazoa; phylum Chordata; class Mammalia; order Rodentia; family Caviidae; genus Cavia; species Cavia porcellus. The sequence continues at coordinate 1,344,286 of NW_026947491.1, forward strand.
AATGCACACCACCCCGCGATGTTTTTCAGAAACCTATCCTACATTGCCACTGCATGTTTCCTGACCTCCCCATGCTGACCACCCGGCGGTGCTTTTCTCCATCCTACATTGTCACTCACTGCCTATCCTAATTCACACTCTCCGATTCACACCACCCCGTGATGTTTTTCTCAATCCTACTAGTGAATGTAATGTTACACACCCATACAATGCGCACCACCCCGCGATGTTTTTCACAAACCTATCCTACATTGCCACTGCCTGTTTCCTGACCTCCCCATGCTGACCACGCTGCGGTGCTTTTCTCCATCCTACATTGGCACTCACTGCCTATCCTAATTCAGACCCTCCGATTCACACCACCCCGTGATGTTTTTCTCACTCTTAGTGGTGAATGTAATGTTACACACCAATACAATGTGCACCACCCCTCGATGTTTTTTAGAATCCTATCCTACCTTGCCACTGCATGTTTCCTGACCTCCCCATGCTGACCAACCCATGGTGCTTTTCTCCATCCTACATTGCCACTCACTGCCTATCCTAATTCAGATCCTATGAATCACACCACCATGTTATGTTTTTCTCACTCCTACTAGTGAATGTAATGTTACACACCCATACAATGTGCACCACCCCACGATGTTTTTCAAAACCTATCCTACATTGCCACTGCATGTTTCCTGACCTCCCCATGCTGACCACCCCGCGGTGCTTTTCTCCATCCTACATGGTCACTCACTGCCTATCCTAATTCAGAACCTCCGATTCACACCACCCTGTGATCTTTTTCTCACTCCTACTAGTGAATGTAATGTTACACACCCATACAATGCGCACCACCCCACGATGTTTTTCAAAAACCTATCCTACATTGCCACTGCATGTTTCCTGACCTCCCCATGCTGACCACCCTGCGGTGCTTTTCTCCATCCTACATTGCCACTCACTGCCTATCCTAATTCAGACCCTCCGATTCACACCACCCCGTGATGTTTTTCTCAATCCTACTACTGAATGTAATGTTACACACCCATACAATGCGCACCACCCCGCGATGTTTTTGGGTAACCTATCCTACATTGCCACTGCATGTTTCCTGACCTTCCCATGCTGACCACCCTGCGCTGCTTTTCTCCATGCTACATTGCCACTCACTGCCTATCCTAATTCAGACCCTCTGATTCACACCACCCCGTGATGTTTTTCTCACTCCTACTACTGTTGGGAGCCGCTGACTCCGGTCGCCTTACTTGGCGGACGTAGGGCCTGTGGGTGGGAGCGGAGCCTGAGCTAGATTGCCCCTCCCATCGAGTGAGCCAAGTTGGCGCCTGCTTCCTGCCCCCTGATTGCCCTGGCGACGTAAGCAGCCCGCGCAATAGAATAGTCTGCCTAGCAACAACTGATGTTAGCCAATCAGCCCGCATCGCGCGTTTTGAACTGATTGGCCACTGTTACCCTATAAAAGTAAATGCCTCTCCCGCCACGAGGGAGAAGCACAGAGAGAAAGCACAGAGAGATATAGAGAAAGTCCACCGGCGAGAAAGGGCTGGTGGCAGAGAAGAGGCCCCCCGGGCCCACGCGGAGACAAATAAAGGCAAGGTTGCACACTATCAGAATCTGTCGCGTGTTCTTCCTGCAGGCCGGGAGCGACATCGACATTTGGTGACCCGCACAGGGACTGATCAACCCCCAGACACGGCGGTGGTGTGCAACGCTCCAGCGTGGTGCTGCCGGACAGGTGAGTTGGGGATAAGCCTGGGCTCTGGGTGGCGCGCACCTACAGGGCTTTTAGACTCCCCTCAGGCTCACGCGTAGGTGACGGGTTCTTTAAGTCACACGCGGTGAGTAACAGCCCTTAGAGGTTGAGAATGGGTAATTTACCGAGCGCGGAGGCGCGGCCCTTGGTAAAGGCCCTTAGGAAGCTTTTAAAAGCTAGAGACCTCAGGGTAGGTCAAAAAACACTAGAACTATTCATAGCAGAGGTAGATAGGGTGGCTCCCTGGTTTTTACCCACAGGGCATTCAAACCTGCTGTCATGGGAGAAGTTAGGCGGGGACCTCGCCTCGGCGGAATTGGGAGGCGATATTTCGCCGGCTATTCGCCCCCTGTGGAAAATGATACATGCGTGCCTTGACTCCTATGCCGAGTTGCGCCGCAAATTGTGTGCGTGCGCCGCTCGAAAAAAGCAGAGAGAGGAAAAAGGACCCCCGAGAGCCCTCTGGCGGGGAGGAGATAGAGAGCCATCCGCTCCACCCTGGAGCTCTTCTCCAGAAGCGGCTCCCCGCCGAGAGGCCGCTACAGGGAACCCTCCCTTCTCTCAGCCGGCACAGGAAGTGACGCCCCGTTCCACTCTGTCGCGATCGCCGTCCTACGTTGCGCCACAGGGCGGACGGTATTTTCATGGGCGGCTACTCTGCCGAGCAGGCTGAGAAAAACGCCGGTCGAGGAAACGGGGGCTGGGGATTTAGCTCAGCGGCATAAGCGCCTGCCTTGTAAGCAGGCAATCGCGAGTTCGATCCCTGGTACCGATAAAAAAAAAAAAAAAAAAAAACGAAAAAGACCAAAAATAAAAAAAATAAAAAATAAAAAACAAAAAGGGGGAGTAAGCCAAGGCCTGCCTCCAAAGGCGCGGTTATCTATGGCATGACAATGGATGGGCCCGGATCCGGTGGTTAGCTGGAACCGAGGCGCAGTTTGTGTTTTTCCGCAGGAACCGGGACGAAAACCACTGTGGGTCCCAGAGAGGTTGACGCGACAAGTCCCTCGACTAAAGATCAGGCCTGTTCCACCAGAGGCCAACCGCAGACCCAACAACAAGATGAGCCCTAAAAAAAACTGCAGGACAATCCCTTTTTGGGGAGCCTGGAACGGCTTGCTCCCCTATGTGCTACCCTTGTTAGGCCCTCTATGTTCCTTGTTCTTGCTCCTGCTTATAGGACCATGCTTGCTCCGATGGGTCACATCATTTATTAATGGGCGCCTTGTGGAGGCCCGGCGTCAAGTACGCCTGGTTGCCCATGCGGCCCTGGCAGCAGCCCGTGATGGGCACAATGACCCCCAGGCCTACGCATGGCTCGCTCTGGCCTAAGACCGGGTCTAGGTGTGGCGGGTCTTCCGCATTCCTTCCCTAATGACACCACACAGCAGGGTAGGTGAGTCAATGACGGGTAAGAGCGTGCCTCCCCAGCACGACTCAACCTAAGCCAGGCCCTACCCCATGGCGCACGAAAGCCGCTGGATTACTAGAATCTGACCAGATCTAGATGCCTCTCCGAGGGGATCACACGGAGGGGCATGAGTGCATGCCTATGTGCATCCAGGTTCCGTCCAGTTCACTCCTGGCCCTGGAAAAAGGACGAGGGTCTCAAGGCCTTGGCAGACCCGGGGGCGGCCGACCAGGGTCCAAGCCAAGGGCCTACGGTGGGCCTCAACACAGGGCATAAGCCTCTGCACTCGATCCAGGGCGGGCTGCGATGCATACATTCATTCAAAGTAAATAAAATAGGGGGAGATGTTGGGAGCCGCCGACACCGGTCGCCTTACTTGGCGGACGTAGGGCCTGTGGGTGGGAGCGGAGCCTGAGCTAGATTGCCCCTCCCATCGAGTGAGCCAAGTTGGCGCCTGCTTCCTGCCCCCTGATTGCCCTGGCGACGTAAGCAGCCCGCGCAATAGAATAGTCTGCCTAGCAACAACTGATGTTAGCCAATCAGCCCGCATCGCGCGCTTTGAACTGATTGGCCACTGTTACCCTATAAAAGTAAATGCCTCTCCCGCCACGAGGGAGAAGCACAGAGAGAAAGCACAGAGAGAGATAGAGAAAGTCCACCGGCGAGAAAGGGCTGGTGGCAGAGAGGAGGCCTCGCGGGGCCCACGCGGAGACAAATAAAGGCAAGGTTGCACACCACCAGAATTTGTCGTATGTCTTTCCTGCCGGCCGGGAGCGAAACCGACAACTATTGAATATAATGTTACACACCCATACAATGCGCACCACCCCGCGATGTTTTTCAGAAACCTATCCTACATTGCCAGTGCATGTTTCCTGACCTCCCTATGCTGACGAACCCGCGGTGCTTTTCTCCATCCTACATTGCCACTCACTGCCTATCCTAATTCACACCCTCCGATTCACACCACCCCGTGATGTTTTTCTCACTCCTACGTGGGAATGCAATGTTACACACCCATACAATGCGCACCAACCCCCGATGGTTTTCAGAAACCTATCCTACATTGCCACTGCAAGTTTCCTGACCTCCCCTTGCTGACCACCACGCGGTGCTTTTCTCCATCCTACCTTGCCACTCACTGCCCATCCTTATTCAGACCCTCCGATTGACACCACCCCGTGATGTTTTTCTCACTCCTACTAGTGAATGTAATGTTAGACACCATAACAATGCGCACCACCGAGCCATGTTTTTCAGAAACACATCCTATATTGCCACTTCATGTTTCTTGACCTCCCCATGCTGACCACCCCGCGGTGCTTTTCTCCATCCTACATTGCCACTCACTGCCTATCCTAATTCAGACCCTCTGAATCAAACCACCCCGTGATGTTTTTCTCACTCCGACTAGGGAATGTAATGTTACACACCCATACAATGCGCACCACCCCGCGATGTTTTTGGGAAACCTATCCTACATTGCCACGGCATGTTTCCCGACCTTCCCATGCTGACCACCCCGCGCTGCTTTTCTCCATGCTACATTGCCACTCACTGCCTATCCTAATTCAGACCCTCTGATTCACACCACCCCGTGATTTTTTTCTCACTCCTACTAGTGAATATAATGCTACACACCCATACAATGCGCACCACCCCGCGATGTTTCTCAGAAACCTATCCTACATTACCACTCCATGTTTCTTGAGCTCCCCATGCTGACGACCCCGCGGTGCTTTTCTCCATCCTACATTGCCACTCACTGCCTATCCTAATTCACACCCTCCGATTCACACCACCCGGTGATGTTTTTATCACTCCTACTTGGGAATGTAATGTTACACACCCATACAATGCGCACCACACCCCGATGTTTTTAAGAAACCTATCCTACATTGCCACTGCAAGTTTCCTGACCTCCCCATGCTGACCACCACGCGGTGCTTTTCTCCATCCTACCTTGCCACACACTGCCCAACCTTATTCAGAACCTCCTATTCACACCACCCCGTGATGTTTTTCTCACTCCTACTAGTGAATGTAATGTTACACACCATAACAATGCGCACCACCCAGCCATGTTTTTCAGAAACACATCCTGTATTGCCACTTCATGTTTCCTGACCTCCCCATGCTGACCACCCCGCGGTGCTTTTCTCCATCCTACATTGCCACTCACTGCCTATCCTAATTCAGACCCTCTGATTCACACCACCCCGTGATGTTTTTCTCACTCCGACTAGGGAATGCAATGTTACACACCCATACAATGCACACCACCCCGCGATGTTTTTCAGAAACCTATCCTACATTGCCACTGCATGTTTCCTGACCTCCCCATGCTGACCACCCGGCGGTGCTTTTCTACATCCTACATTGCGACTAACTGCATATCCTAATTCAGACACTCCGATTCACACCACCCCGTGATGTTTTTCTCAATCCTACTAGTGAATGTAATGTTACACACCCATACTATGCGCACCAGCCCGCGATGTTTTTCAGAAACCTATGCTACATTGCCACTGCATATTTCATGACCTCCCCATGCTGACCACCCTGCGGTGCTTTTCTCAATCCTACATTGCCACTCACTGCCTATCCTAATTCAGCCCCTCCGATTCACACCACCCCGTGATGTTTTTCTCACTCCTACTAGTGAATGTAATGTTACACAAACATACAATGCGCACCACCACGCGGTTTTTCGGAAACCTATCCTACTTTGCCACTGCATTTTTCCTGACCACAATATGCTGACCACCCCGCAGTGCTTTTCTCCATCCTACATTGCCACTCACTGCCTATCCTAATTCAGACCCTCTGATTCACACCACCCCGTGATGTTTTTCTCAATCCTACTAGTGAATGTAATGTTACACACCCATACAATGCGCATCACCACGCGATGTTTTTGGGAAACCTATCCTACATTGCCACTGCATGTTTCCTGCCTTCCCATGCTGACCACCCCGCGCTGCTTTTCTCCATGCTACATTGCCACTCACTGCCTATCCTAATTCAGACCCTCTGATTCACACCACCCCGTGATGTTTTTCTCACTCCTACTAGTCAATATAATGTTACACACCCATACAATGCGCACCACCCCGCGATGTTTTTCAGAAACCTATCCTACATTGTCACTGCATGTTTCCTGAACTCCCCATACTGATGACCCCGCGGTGCTTTTCTGAATCCTACATTGCCACTCACTGCCTATCCTAATTCAGACCCTCTGATTCACACCACACCGTGTTGTTTTTCTCACTCCGACTAGGGAATGTAATGTTACACACCCATACAATGCACACGACACTGCGATGTTTTTCAGAAACGGATCCTACATTGCCACTGCATGTTCCTAACCTCCCCATGCTGACCACCCCGCGGTGGTTTTCTCCATCCTACATTGACACTCACTGCCTATCCTAATTCGGAACCTGCGATTCACACCACCCCGTGATGTTTTTCTCACTCGGACTAGGGAATGTAATGTTACACACCCATAGAATGCCACCACCCCGCGATGTTTTTCCGAAACCTATCCTACATTGCCACTGCATGTTTCCGGACCTCCCCATGCTGACCACCCGGCGGTGCTTTTCTCCATCCTACTTTGCCACTCACTGCCTATCCAAATTCAGACCCTTGGATTGACACCACGCCGTGATGTTTTTCTCAATCCTACTAGTGAATGTAATGTTACACACCCATACAATGCGCACCACCCAGCCATGTTTTTCAGAAACCTATCCTACATTGCCACTGCCTGCTTCGTGACATCCCCATGCTGACCACGCTGCGGTGCTTTTCTCCATCCTACATTGCCACTCACTGCCTATCCTAATTCAGACCCTCCGATTCACACCACCCCGTGATGTTTTTCTCACTCCTACTAGTGAATGTAATGTTACACACCCATACAATGCGCACCACAAAGCCATGTTTTTCAGAAACACATCCTATATTGCCACTGCATGTTTCCTGACCTCCCCATGCTGACCACCCCGCGGTGCTTTTCTCCATCCTACATTGTCACTCACTGCCTCTCCTAATTCAGACCCTCTGATTCACACCACCCCGTGATGTTTTTCTCACTCCTACTAGTGAATGTAATGTTACACACCACAACAATGCGCACAACCACGCGATGTTTTTTAGAAAGCTATCCTGCATTGCCACTGCATGTTTCCTCACCTCCATATTTTGACCACCCTGCGGTGCTTTTCTCCATCCTACATTGCCACTCACTGCCTATCCTAATTCAGACCCTCCGATTCACACCACACGGTGATGTTTTTCTCACTCCTACTAGTGAATGTAATCTTACACAAACATACAATGTGCACCACCCCGCGATGTTTTTCAGAAACCTATCCTACATTGCGACTGCAAGTTTCCTGACCTCCCCATGCTGCCACCCGGCGGTGCTTTTCTCCATCCTACATTGCGACTAACTGCATATCCTAATTGAGACACTCCGTTTCACACCACGTCATGATGTTTTTCTCAATCCTACTAGTGAATGTAATGTTACACACCCATACAATGCGCACCACCCAGGCATGTTTTTCAGAAACCTCTCCTACATTGCCACTGCCTCTTTCCTGACCTCCCCATGCTGACCACGCTGCGGTGCTTTTCTCCATCCTACATTGCCACTCACTGCCTATCCTAATTCTGATGCTATGATTCACACCACCCTGTTATGTTTTTCTCACTCCTACTAGTGAATGTAATGTTACACACCCATACAATGCGCACCACCCCGCGATGTTTTTCAAAAACCTATCCTACATTGTCACTGCATGTTTCCTGACCTCCCCATGCTGAAAACCCCGCGGTGCTTTTCTCAATCCTACATTGTCACTCACTGCCTATCCTAATTCAGAACCTCCGATTCACACCACCCTGTGATGTTTTTCTCACTCCTACTAGTGAATGTAATGTTACACACCCATACTATGCGCACCAGCCCTGATGTTTTTCAGAAACCTATCCTACATTGCCACTGCATATTTCCTGACCTTCCCATGCTGACCACCCTGCAGTGCTTTTCTCAATCCTACATTGCCACTCACTGTCTATCCTAATTCAGACCCTCCAATTCACACCACCCCATGATGTTTTTCTCAACCTACTAGTGAATGTAATGTTACACACCCATACAATGCGCACCACCACGCGATGTTTTTGGGAAACCTATCCTACATTGCCACTGCATGTTTCCTGACCTTCCCATGCTGACCACCCCGCGCTGCTTTTCTCCATGCTACATTGCCACTCACTGCCTATCCTAATTCAGACCCTCTGATTCACACCACCCCGTGATGTTTTTCTCACTCCGACTAGGGAATGTAATGTTACATACCCATACAATGCACACCACCCCGCGATGTTTTTCAGAAACGGATCCTACATTGCCACTGCATGTTCCTAACCTCCCCATGCTAACCACCCCGCGGTGGTTTTCTCCATCCTACATTGACACTCACTGCCTATCCTAATTCGGAACCTGCGATTCACACCACCCCGTGATGTTTTTCTCACTCGGACTAGGGAATGTAATGTTACACACCCATAGAATGCCACCACCCCGCGATGTTTTTCAGAAACCTATCCTACATTGCCACTGCATGTTTCCGGACCTCTCCATGCTGACCATCCGGCGGTGCTTTTCTCCATCCTACATTGCCACTCACTGCCTATCCAAATTCAGACCCTCTGATTGACACCACCCCGTGATGTTTTTCTCAATCCTACTAGTGAATGTAATGTTGCACACCCATACAATGCGCACCACCACGCGGTGTTTTTCACAAACCTATCCTACATTGCCACTGCCTGTTTCCTGACCTCCCCATGCTGACCACGCTGCGGTGCTTTTCTCCATCCTACATTGCCACTCACAGCCTATCCTAATTCAGACCCCCCAATTCACACCACCCCGTGAAGTTTTTCTCAATCATACTAGTGAATGTAATGTTACACACCAATACAATGCGCACCACCTGGCCATGTTTTTCAGAAACCTATCCTACATTGCCACTGCATGTTTCCTGACCTCCCCATGCTGACCACCCCGCGGTGGTTTTCTCCATCCTAAATTGTCACTCACTGCCTATCCTAATTCACACTCTCCGATTCACACCACCCCGTGATGTTTTTCTCACTCCTACTAGTGAATATAATGTTACACACCCATACAATGCGCACCACGCCGCGATGTTTTTCAGAAACCTATCCTACATAGCCACTGCATGTTTCCTGACCTCCCCATGCTGACGACCCCGCAGTGCTTTTCTCCATCCTACATTGCCACTCACTGCCTATCTTAATTCACACTCTCCGATTCACACCACCCCGTGATGTTTTTCTCACTCCTACTTGTGAATGTAATGTTACACACCCATACAATGCGCACCACCCCCCGATGTTTTTCAGAAACCTATCCTACATTGCCACTGCAAGTTTCCTGACCTCCCAAGCTGACCACAACGCGGTGCTTTTCTCCATCCTACCTTGCCACTCACTGCCCATCCTTATTCAGACCCTCCGATTGACACCACCCCGTGATGTTTTTCTCACTCCTACTAGTGAATGTAATGTTACACACCATAATAATGCGCACCACCACGCGATGTTTTTCAGAAACCTATCCTACATTGCCACTGCATGTTTCCTGACCTCCCCATGCTGACCACCCTGCGGTGCTTTTCTCCATCCTACGTTGCAACTCACTGCCGATTCTAATTCAGACCCACCGATTCACACCACCCTGTGATGTTTTTCTCACTCCTACTAGTGAATGTAATGTTACACACCCACAGAATGTGCACCACCCCGCAATGTTTTTCAGAAACCTATCCTATATGCCACTGCATGTTTCCTGACCTCCCCATGCTGACCACCCCACGGTGCTTTTATCCATCCTACATTGCTACTCACTGCCTATCCTAATTCAGACCCTCTGATTCACACCACCCCGTGATGTTTTTCTCACTCCGACTAGGGAATGTAATGTTACATACCCATACAATGCACACCACCCCGCGATGTTTTTCAGAAACGGATCCTACATTGCCACTGCACGTTCCTAACCTCCCCATGCTAACCACCCCGCGGTGGTTTTCTCCATCCTACATTGACACTCACGGCCTATCCTAATTCGGAACCTGCGATTCACACCACCCCGTGATGTTTTTCTCACTCGGACTAGGGAATGTAATGTTACACACCCATAGAATGCCACCACCCCGCGATGTTTTTCAGAAACCTATCCTACATTGCCACTGCATGTTTCCGGACCTCTCCATGCTGACCATCCGGCGGTGCTTTTCTCCATCCTACATTGCCACTCACTGCCTATCCAAATTCAGACCCTCTGATTGACACCACCCCGTGATGTTTTTCTCAATCCTACTAGTGAATGTAATGTTGCACACCCATACAATGCGCACCACCGCGCGATGTTTTTCACAAACCTATCCTACATTGCCACTGCCTGTTTCCTGACCTCCCCATGCTGACCACGCTGCGGTGCTTTTCTCCATCCTAAATTGCCACTCACAGCCTATCCTAATTCAGACCCCCCGATTCACACCACCCCGTGAAGTTTTTCTCAATCATACTAGTGAATGTAATGTTACACACAAATACAATGCGCACCACCTGGCCATGTTTTTCAGAAACCTATCCTACATTGCCACTGCATGTTTCCTGACCTCCCCATGCTGACCACCCCGCGGTGGTTTTCTCCATCCTACATTGTCACTCACTCCCTATCCTAATTCACAACCTCCGATTCACACAACCCCGTGATGTTTTTCTCACTCTTACTCGTGAATGTAATGTTACACACCATAATAATGCGCACCACCATGCGATGTTTTTCAGAAACCTATCCTACATTGCCACTGCATGTTTCCTGACCTCCCCATGCTGACCACCCTGCGGTGCTTTTCTCCATCCTACGTTGCAACTCACTGCCTATTCTAATTCAGACCCACCGATTCACACCACCCTGTGATGTTTTTCTCACTATTACTAGTGAATGTAATGTTACAAACCCATAGAATGTGCACCACCCCGCAATGTTTTTCAGAAACCTATCCTATATGCCACTGCATGTTTCCTGACCTCCCCATGCTGACCACCCCATGGTGCTTTTATCCATCCTACATTGCCACTCACTGCCTATCCTAATTCAGACCATCCGATTCACACCACCCCGTGATGTTTTTCTCACTTCTACTAGTGAATGTAATGTTACACACCCATACAATGCGCACCACCCAGCCATGATTTTCAGAAACCTATCCTACATTGCCACTGCCTGCTTCGTGACATCCCCATGCTGACCACGCTGCGGTGCTTTTGTCCATCCTACATTGCCACTCACTGCCTATCCTAATTCAAACCCTCCGACTCACACCACCCCGTGATGTTTTTCTCACTCCTACTAGTGTATGTAATGTTACACCCCAATACAATGCGCACCACAAAGCCATGTTTTTCAGAAACACATCCTATATTGCCACTGCATGTTTCCGGACCTCCCCATGCTGACCACCCCGCGGTGCTTTTCTCCATCCTACATTGTCACTCACTGCCTATCCTAATTCAGACCCTCTGATTCACACCACCCCGTGATGTTTTTCTCACTCCGACTAGGGAATGTAATGTTACACACACATACAATGCACACCACCCCGCGATGTTTTTCAGAAACCTATCCTACATTGCCACTGCATGTTTCCTGACCTCCCCATGCTTACCACCCCACGGTGGTTTTCTACAACCTATATTGTCACTCACTGCCTATCCTAATTCGGAACCTCCCATTCACACCACCCCGTGATGTTTTTCTCACTCCTACTAGTGAATGTAATGTTACACACCCATACAATGCGCACCACCCCGCGATGTTTTTCAGAAACCTATCCTACATTGCCACTGCATGTTTCCTGACCTTCCCATGCTGACCACCCGGCGGTGCTTTTCTCCATCCTACATTGCCACTCACTGCCTATCCTATTTCAGACCCTCCGATTCACACCACCCCGTGATCTTTTTCTCAATCCTACTAGTGAATGTAATGTTACACACCCATACAATGCTCACCACCCCGCGATGTTTTTCAGAAACTTATCCTACATTGCCACTGCCTGTTTCCTGACCTCCCCATGCTGACCACGCTGCGGTGCTTTTCTCCATCCTATATTGCCACTCACTGCCTATCCTAATTCAGACCCTCCGATTCACACCACCCCGTGATGTTTTTCTCAATCCTACTAGTGAATGAAATGTTACACACCCATACAATGCGCACCACCTGGCCATGTTTTTCAGAAACCTATCCTACATTGCCACTGCATGTTTCCTGACCTCCCCATGCTGACCACCCCGCGGTGCTTTTCTCCATCCTGAATTGCCACTCACTGCGTATCCGAATTCAGACCCTCCGATTCACACCACCCCGTGGTGTTTTTCTCACTCCTACTAGTGAACATAATGTTACCCACCCATACAATGCGCACCACCCCGCCATGTTTTTCAGAAACCTATCCTACATTGCCACTGCATGTTTCCTGACCTCCCCATGCTGACCACCCCGCGGTGCTTTTCTCCATCCTGCATTGCCACTCACTGCGTATCCTAATTCAGACCCTCCGATTGACACCACCCTGTGATGTTTTTCTCACTCCTACTAGTGAATGTAATGTTACAACCCATACAATGCGCACCACGCAGCGATGTTTTTCAGAAACCTATCCTACATTGCTACTGCATGTTTCCTTACCTCCCCATGCTGACCACCCCGTGGTACTTTTCTCCATCCTACATTGCCACTCACTGCCTATGCTAATTCAGATCCTATGATTCAAACCACCCCGTGATGTTTTTCTCACTCTTAGTGGTGAATGTAATGTTACACACCCATACAATGCGCACCACCCCTCGATGTTTTTTAGAATCCTATCCTACCTTGCCACTGCATGTTTCCTTACCTCCCCATGCTGACCAACCCGTGGTGCTTTTCTCCATCCTACATTGCCACTCACTGCCTATCCTAATTCAGATCCTATGATTCACACCACCCTGTTATGTTTTTCTCACTCCTACTAGTGAATGTATTGTTACACACCCATACAATGCGCACCACCCCGCGATGTTTTTCAAAACCTATCCTACATTGCCACTGCATGTTTCCTGACCTCCCCATGCTGACCACCCCGCGGTGCTTTTCTCCATCCTACATTGTCACTCACTGCCTATCCTAATTCAGAGCGTCCGATTCACACAACCCTGTGATGTTTTTCTCACTCCTACTAGTGAATGTAATGTTACACACCCATACAATGCGCACCAGTCCGCGATGTTTTTCAGAAACCTATCCTACATTGCCACTGCATCTTTCCTGACCTCCCCATGCTGACCACCCTGCGGTGCTTTTCTCCATCCTACATTGCCACTCACTGCCTATCCTAATTCAGACCCTCCGATTCACACCACCCCGTGATGTTTTTCTCAATCCTACTAGTGAATGTAATGTTACACACCCATACAATGCGCACCACCGCGTGATGTTTTTGGGAAACCTATCCTACATTGCCACTGCATGTTTCCTGACCTTCCCATGCTGACCACCCCGCGTTGCTTTTCTCCATGCTACATTGCCACTCACTGCCTATCCTAATTCAGACCCTCTGATTCACACCACCCCGTGATGTTTTTCTCACTCCTACTAGTGAATATAATGTTACACACCCTTACAATTCGCACCACCCCGCGATGTTTTTCAGAAACCTATCCTACATTGCCACTGCATGTTTCCTAAACTCCCTATGCTGACGACTGCGCAGTGATTTTCTCCATCCTACATTGCCACTCACTCCCTATCCTAATTCAAACCCTCCGATTCACACCACCCCGTGATGTTTTTCTCACTCGTACTTGGGAATGTAATGTTACACACCCATACAATGCGCACCACCCCCCGATGTTTTTCAGAAACCTATCCTGCATTGCCACTGCAAGTTTCCTGACCTCCCCATGCTGACCACCACGCGGTGCTTTTCTCCATCCTACCTTGCCACTCACTGCCGATCCTAATTCAGACCCTCCAATTCACACCACCCCGTGATGTTTTTCTCACTCCTACTAGTGAATGTAATGTTACACACCCATAGAATGCGCACCACCCCGCGATGTTTTTCAGAAACGGATCCTACATTGCCACTGCATGTTTCCTGACCTCCCCATGCTGACGACCCCGCGCTGCTTTTCTCCATCCTACATTGCCACGCACTGCCTATCCTAATTCACACCCTCCGATTCACACCACCCCGTGATGTTTTTCTCACTCCTACTTGTGAATGTAATGTTACACACCCATACAATGCGCACCACCCAGGCATGTTTTTCAGAAACCTATCCTACATTGCCACTGCCTGCTTCGTGACATCCCCATGCTGACAACGCTGCGGTGCTTTTCTCCATCCTACATTGCCACTCACTGCCTATCCTAATTCAGACCCTCCGATTAACACCACCCCGTGATGTTTTTCCCACTCCTACTAGTGAATGTAATGTTACACACCCATACAATGCGCACCACCCAGCCATGTTTTTCAGAAACCCATCCTATATTGCCACTGCATGTTTCCTGACCTCCCCATGCTGACCACCCCGCGGTGCTTTTCTCCATCCTACATTGTCACTCACTGCCTATCCTAATTCAGACCCTCCGATTCACACCACCCCGTGATGTTTTTCTCACTCCGACTAGGGAATGTAATGTTACACACCCATACAATGCACACCACCCCGCGAAGTTTTTCAGAAACCTATCCTACATTGCCACTGCATGTTTCCTGACCTCCCCATGCTTACCACCCCACGGTGGTTTTCTCCAACCTACATTGTCACTCACTGCCTATCCTAGTTCGGAACCTCCGATTCACACCACCCCGTGATGTTTTTCTCCCTCCTACTAGTGAATGTAATGTTACACACCCATACAATGAGCACCACCCCGCGATGTTTTTCAGAAACCCATCCTATATTGCCACTGCATGTTTCCTGACCTCCCCATGCTGACCACCCCGCGGTGCTTTTCTCCATCCTACATTGCCACTCACTGCCTATCCTAATTCACACTCTCCGATTCACACCACCCCGTGATGTTTTTCTCACTCCTACTTGTGAATGTAATGTTACACACCCATACAATGCGCACCACCCCCCGATGTTTTTCAGAAACCTATCCTACATTGCCACTGCAAGTTTCCTGACCTCCCAAGCTGACCACAACGCGGTGCTTTTCTCCATCCTACCTTGCCACTCACGGCCCATCCTTATTCAGACCCTCCGATTGACACCACCCCGTGATGTTTTTCTCACTCCTACTAGTGAATGTAATGTTACACACCATAACAATGCGCACCACCCAGCCATGTTTTTCACAAACACATCCTATATTGCCACTTCATGTTTCCGGACCTCGCCATGCTGACCACCCCGCGGTGCTTTCCTCGAACTTACATTGCCACTCACTGCCTATCCTAATTCAGACCCTCTGATTCACACCACCCCGTGATGTTTTTCTCACTCCGACTAGGGAATGTAATGTTACATACCCATACAATGCACACCACCCCGCGATGTTTTTCAGAAACGGATCCTACATTGCCACTGCATGTTCCTAACCTCCCCATGCTAACCACCCCGCGGTGGTTTTCTCCATCCTACATTGACACTCACTGCCTATCCTAATTCGGAACCTGCGATTCACACCACCCGGTGATGTTTTTCTCACTCGGACTAGGGAATGTAATGTTACACACCCATAGAATGCCACCACCCCGCGATGTTTTTCAGAAACCTATCCTACATTGCCACTGCATGTTTCCGGACCTCTCCATGCTGACCATCCGGCGGTGCTTTTCTCCATCCTACATTGCCACTCACTGCCTATCCAAATTCAGACCCTCTGATTGACACCACCCCGTGATGTTTTTCTCAATCCTACTAGTGAATGTAATGTTGCACACCCATACAATGCGCACCACCACGCGGTGTTTTTCACAAACCTATCCTACATTGCCACTGCCTGTTTCCTGACCTCCCCATGCTGACCACGCTGCGGTGCTTTTCTCCATCCTACATTGCCACTCACAGCCTATCCTAATTCAGACCCCCCGATTCACACCACCCCGTGAAGTTTTTCTCAATCATACTAGTGAATGTAATGTTACACACCAATACAATGCGCACCACCTGGCCATGTTTTTCAGAAACCTATCCTACATTGCCACTGCATGTTTCCTGACCTCCCCATGCTGACCACCCCGCGGTGGTTTTCTCCATCCTAAATTGTCACTCACTGCCTATCCTAATTCACACTCTCCGATTCACACCACCCCGTGATGTTTTTCTCACTCCTACTAGTGAATATAATGTTACACACCCATACAATGCGCACCACGCCGCGATGTTTTTCAGAAACCTATCCTACATAGCCACTGCATGTTTCCTGACCTCCCCATGCTGACGACCCCGCAGTGCTTTTCTCCATCCTACATTGCCACTCACTGCCTATCTTAATTCACACTCTCCGATTCACACCACCCCGTGATGTTTTTCTCACTCCTACTTGTGAATGTAATGTTACACACCCATACAATGCGCACCACCCCCCGATGTTTTTCAGAAACCTATCCTACATTGCCACTGCAAGTTTCCTGACCTCCCAAGCTGACCACAACGCGGTGCTTTTCTCCATCCTACCTTGCCACTCACTGCCCATCCTTATTCAGACCCTCCGATTGACACCACCCCGTGATGTTTTTCTCACTCCTACTAGTGAATGTAATGTTACACACCATAATAATGCGCACCACCACGCGATGTTTTTCAGAAACCTATCCTACATTGCCACTGCATGTTTCCTGACCTCCCCATGCTGACCACCCTGCGGTGCTTTTCTCCATCCTACGTTGCAACTCACTGCCTATTCTAATTCAGACCCACCGATTCACACCACCCTGTGATGTTTTTCTCACTCCTACTAGTGAATGTAATGTTACACACCCATAGAATGTGCACCACCCCGCAATGTTTTTCAGAAACCTATCCTATATGCCACTGCATGTTTCCTGACCTCCCCATGCTGACCACCCCACGGTGCTTTTATCCATCCTACATTGCCACTCACTGCCTATCCTAATTCAGACCATCCGATTCACACCACCCCGTGATGTTTTTCTCACTTCTACTAGTGAATGTAATGTTACACACCCATACAATGCGCACCACCCAGCCATGATTTTCAGAAACCTATCCTACATTGCCACTGCCTGCTTCGTGACATCCCCATGCTGACCACGCTGCGGTGCTTTTGTCCATCCTACATTGCCACTCACTGCCTATCCTAATTCAGACCCTCCGATTCACACCACCCCGTGATGTTTTTCTCACTCCTACTAGTGTATGTAATGTTACACCCCAATACAATGCGCACCACAAAGCCATGTTTTTCAGAAACACATCCTATATTGCCACTGCATGTTTCCTGACCTCCCCATGCTGTCCACCCCGCGGTGCTTTTCTCCAGCCTACATTGTCACTCACTGCCTATCCTAATTCAGACCCTCTGATTCACACCACCCCGTGATGTTTTTCTCACTCCGACTAGGGAATGTAATGTTACACACACATACAATACACACCACCCCGCGATGTTTTTCAGAAACCTATCCTACATTGCCACTGCATGTTTCCTGACCTCCCCATGCTTACCACCCCACGGTGGTTTTCTACAACCTACATTGTCACTCACTGCCTATCCTAATTCGGAACCTCCGATTCACACCACCCCGTGATGTTTTTCTCACTCCTACTAGTGAATGTAATGTTACACACCCATACAATGCGCACCACCCCGCGATGTTTTTCAGAAACCTATCCTACATTGCCACTGCATGTTTCCTGACCTTCCCATGCTGACCACCCGGCGGTGCTTTTCTCCATCCTACATTGCCACTCACTGCCTATCCTAATTCAGACCCTCCGATTCACACCACCCCGTGATCTTTTTCTCAATCCTACTAGTGAATGTAATGTTACACACCCATACAATGCTCACCACCCCGCGATGTTTTTCAGAAACTTATCCTACATTGCCACTGCCTGTTTCCTGACCTCCCCATGCTGACCACGCTGCGGTGCTTTTCTCCATCCTACATTGCCACTCACTGCCTATCCTAATTCAGACCCTCCGATTCACACCACCCCGTGATGTTTTTCTCAATCCTACTAGTGAATGAAATGTTACACACCCATACAATGCGCACCACCTGGCCATGTTTTTCAGAAACCTATCCTACATTGCCACTGCATGTTTCCTGACCTCCCCATGCTGACCACCCCGCGGTGCTTTTCTCCATCCTGAATTGCCACTCACTGCGTATCCGAATTCAGACCCTCCGATTCACACCACCCCGTGGTGTTTTTCTCACTCCTACTAGTGAACATAATGTTACCCACCCATACAATGCGCACCACCCCGCCATGTTTTTCAGAAACCTATCCTACATTGCCACTGCATGTTTCCTGACCTCCCCATGCTGACCACCCCGCGGTGCTTTCTCCATCCTGCATTGCCACTCACTGCGTATCCTAATTCAGACCCTCCGATTGACACCACCCTGTGATGTTTTTCTCACTCCTACTAGTGAATGTAATGTTACAACCCATACAATGCGCACCACGCAGCGATGTTTTTCAGAAACCTATCCTACATTGCTACTGCATGTTTCCTTACCTCCCCATGCTGACCAACCCGTGGTGCTTTTCTCCATCCTACATTGCCACTCACTGCCTATGCTAATTCAGATCCTATGATTCACACCACCCCGTGATGTTTTTCTCACTCTTAGTGATGAATGTAATGTTACACACCCATACAATGCGCACCACCCCGCGATGTTTTTCAAAACCTATCCTACATTGCCACTGCATGTTTCCTGACCTCCCCATGCTGACCACCCCGCGGTGCTTTTCTCCAACCTACATTGTCACTCACTGCCTATCCTAATTCAGAACGTCCGATTCACACAACCCTGTGATGTTTTTCTCACTCCTACTAGTGAATGTAATGTTACACACCCATACAATGCGCACCAGTCCGCGATGTTTTTCAGAAACCTATCCTACATTGCCACTGCATCTTTCCTGACCTCCCCATGCTGACCACCCTGCGGTGCTTTTCTCCATCCTACATTGCCACTCACTGCCTATCCTAATTCAGACCCTCCGATTCACACCACCCCGTGATGTTTTTCTCAATCCTACTAGTGAATGTAATGTTACACACCCATACAATGCGCACCACCGCGTGATGTTTTTGGGAAACCTATCCTACATTGCCACTGCATGTTTCCTGACCTTCCCATGCTGACCCGCCCGCGTTGCTTTTCTCCATGCTACATTGCCACTCACTGCCTATCCTAATTCAGACCCTCTGATTCACACCATGCCGTGATGTTTTTCTCACTCCTACTAGTGAATATAATGTTACACACCCATACAATTCGCACCACCCCGCGATGTTTTTCAGAAACCTATCCTACATTGCCACTGCATGTTTCCTAAACTCCCTATGCTGACGACTGCGCGGTGATTTTCTCCATCCTACATTGCCACTCACTCCCTATCCTAATTCAAACCCTCCGATTCACACCACCCCGTGATGTTTTTCTCACTCCTACTTGGGAATGTAATGTTACACACCCATACAATGCGCACCACCCCCCGATGTTTTTCAGAAACCTATCCTGCATTGCCACTGCAAGTTTCCTGACCTCCCCATGCTGACCACCACGCGGTGCTTTTCTCCATCCTACCTTGCCACTCACTGCCGATCCTTATTCAGACCCTCCAATTCACACCACCCCGTGATGTTTTTCTCACTCCTACTAGTGAATGTAATGTTACACACCCATAGAATGCGCACCACCCAGGCATGTTTTTCAGAAACCTATCCTACATTGCCACTGCCTGCTTCGTGACATCCCCATGCTGACAACGCTGCGGTGCTTTTCTCCATCCTACATTGCCACTCACTGCCTATCCTAATTCAGACCCTCCGAATAACACCACCCCGCGATATTTTTCTCACTCCTACTAGTGAATGTAATGTTACACACCCATACAATGCGCACCACCCAGCCATGTTTTTCAGAAACCCATCCTATATTGCCACTGCATGTTTCCTGACCTCCCCATGCTGACCACCCCGCGGTGCTTTTCTCCATCCTACATTGTCACTCACTGCCTATCCTAATTCACACCCTCCGATTCACACCACCCCGTGATGTTTTTCTCACTCCGACTAGGGAATGTATTGTTACACACCCATACAATGCACACCACCCCGCGAAGTTTTTCAGAAACCTATCCTACATTGCCACTGCATGTTTCCTGACCTCCCCATGCTTACCACCCCACGGTGGTTTTCTCCAACCTACATTGTCACTCACTGCCTATCCTAGTTCGGAACCACCGATTCACACCACCCCGTGATGTTTTTCTCCCTCCTACTAGTGAATGTAATGTTACACACCCATACAATGCGCACCACCCCGCGATGTTTTTCAGAAACCTATCCTACATTGCCACTGCATGTTTCCTGACCTCCCCATGCTGACCACCCCGTGGCGCTTTTCTCCATCCTACATTGCCACTCACTGCGTATCCTAATTCAGACACTCCGATTCACACCACCCCGTGATGTTTTTCTCACTCCTACTAGTGAATGTAATGTTACAACCCATACAATGCGCAGCACGCAGCGATGTTTTTCAGAAACCTATCCTACATTGCTACTGCATGTTTCCTGACCTCCCCATGCTGACCTCCCCGTAGTACTTTTCTCCATCCTACATTGCCATTCACTGCGCATGCTAATTCAGATCCTATGAATCACACCACCCCGTGATGTTTTTCTCACTCTTAGTGGTGAATGTAATGTTACACACCCATACAATGCGCACCAACCCTCGATGTTTTTTAGAATCCTATCCTACCTTGCCACTGCATGTTTCCTTACCTCCCCATGCTGACCAACCCGTGGTGCTTTTCTCCATCCTACGTTGCCACTCACTGCCTATCCTAATTCAGATCCTATGATTCACACCACCCTGTGATGTTTTTCTCACTCCTACTAGTGAATGTAATGTTACACACCCATACAATGCGCACCACCCAGCGATGTTTTTCAAAAACCTATCCTACATTGCCACTGCATGTTTCCTGACCTCCCCATGCTGACCACCCCGCGGTGCTTTTCTCCATCCTACATTGTCACTCACTGCCTATCCTAATTCAAAACCTCCGATTCACACAACCCTGTGATGTTTTTCTCACTCCTACTAGTGAATGTAATGTTACACACCCATACAATGCGCACCAGTCCGCGATGTTTTTCAGAAACCTATCCTACATTGCCACTGCATCTTTCCTGACCTCCCCATGCTGACCACCCTGCGGTGCTTTTCTCCATCCTACATTGCCACTCACTGCCTATCCTAATTCAGACCCTCTGATTCACACCACCCCGTGATGTTTTTCTCAATCCTACTAGTGAATGTAATGTTACACACCCATACAATGCGCACCACCCCGCGATGTTTTTGGGAAACCTATCCTACATTGCCACTGCCTGTTTCCTGACCTTCCCATGCTGACCACCCCGCGTTGCTTTTCTCCATGCTACATTGCCACTCACTTCCTATCCTAATTCAGACCCTCTGATTCACACCACCCCGTGATGTTTTTCTCACTGCTACTAGTGAATATAATGTTACACACCCATACAATGCGCACCACCCCGCGATGTTTTTCAGAAACCTATCCTACATTGCCACTGCATGTTTCCTGACCTCCACATGCTGACGTCCCCGCGGTGCTTTTCTCCATCCTACCTTGCCACTCACTGCCCATCCTTATTCAGACCCTCCGATTGACACCACCCCGTGATGTTTTTCTCACTCCTACTAGTGAATGTAATGTTACACACCATAACACTGCGCACCACCCAGCCATGTTTTTCAGAAACACATCCTATATTGCCACTTCATGTTTCCTGACCTCCCCATGCTGACCACCCCGCGGTGCTTTTCTCCTTCCTACATTGCCACTCACTGCCTATCCTAATTCAGACCCTCTGATTCACATCACCCCGTGATGTTTTTCTCACTCCGACTAGGGAATGTAATGTTACACACCGGTACAATGCACAACACCCCGCGATGTTTTTCAGAAACCTATCCTACATTGCCACTGCATGTTTCCTGACCTCCCCATGCTGACCACGCTACGGTGCTTTTCTCCATCCTACATTGCCACTCACTGCCTATCCTAATTCAGATCCTATGATTCCCACCACCCTGTTAAGTTTTTCTCACTCCTACTAGTGAATGTAATGTTACACACCATAACAATGCGCACCACCCCGCGATGTTTTTCAAAAACCTATCCTACATTGCCACTGCATGTTTCCTGACCTCCCCATGCTGACCACCCCGCGGTGCTTTTCTCCATCCTACATTGTCACTCACTGCCTATCCTAATTCAAAACCTCCGATTCACACCACCCTGTGATGTTTTTCTCACTCCTACTAGTGAATGTAATGTTACACACCCATACTATGCCCACCAGCCCGCGATGTTTTTCAGAAACCTATCCTACATTGCCACGGCATATTTCCTGACCTCCCCATGCTGACCACGCTGCGGTGCTTTTCTCGATCCTACATTGCCTCTCACTGCCTATCCTAATTCAGACCCTCCGATTCACACCACCCCGTGATGTTTTTCTCACATCTACTAGTGAACGTAATGTTAAACACCCATACAATGCGCACCACCCCACCATATTTTTCAGAAACCTATCCTACATTGCCACTGCATGTTTCCTGACCTCCCCATGCTGACCACCCCGCGGTGCTTTTCTCCATCCTGCATTGCCCCTCACTGCGTATCCTAATTCAGACCCTCCGATTCACACCACCCCGTGATGTTTTTCTCACTCCTACTAGTGAATGTAATGTTACAACCCATACAATGCGCACCACGCAGCGATGTTTTTCAGAAACCTATCCTACATTGCTACTGCATGTTTCCTGACCTCCCCATGCTGACCACCCCGTGGTACTTTTCTCCATCCTACATTGCTACTCACTGCCTATGCTAATTCAGATCCTATGATTCACACCACCCCGTTTTGTTTTTCTCACTCTTAGCGGTGAATGTAATGTTACACACCCATACAATGCGCACCACCCCTCGATGTTTTTTAGAATCCTATCCTGCCTTGCCACTGCATGTTTCCTTACCTCCCCATGCTGACCAACCCGTGGTGCTTTTCTCCATCCTACATTGCCACTCACTGCCTATCCTAATTCAGATCCTATGATTCACACCACCCTGTTATGTTTTTCTCACTCCTACTAGTGAATGTAAAGTTACACACCCATACAATGCGCACCACCCCGCAATGTTTTTCAAAAACCTATCCTACATTGCCACTGCATGTTTCCTGACCTCCCCATGCTGACCACCCCGCGATGCTTTTATCCATCCTACATTGCCACTCACTGCCTATCCTAATTCAGACCATCCGATTCACACCACCACGTGATGTTTTTCTAACTCCTATTAGTGAATGTAATGTTACACACCCATACAATGCGCACCACCCAGCCATGTTTTTCAGAATCCTATCCTACATTGCCACTGCCTGCTTCGTGACATCCCCATGCTGACCACGCTGTGGTGCTTTTCTCCATCCTACATTGCCACTCACTGCCTATCCTAATTCAGACCCTCCGATTCACACCATGCCGTGATGTTTTTCTCAATCCTACTCGTGAATGTAATGTTACACACCCATACAATGCGCACCACCCAGCCATGTTTTTCAGAAACACATCCTATATTGCCACGGCATGTTTCCTGACCTCCCCATGCTGACCACCCCGCGGTGCTTTTCTCCATCCTACATTGTCACTCACTGCCTATCCTAATTCAGACCCTCTGATTCACACCACCCCGTGATGTTTTTCTCACTCCGACTAGGGAATGTAATGTTACACACCCATACAATGCACATCACCCCGCGAAGTTTTTCAGAAACCTATCCTACATTGCCACTGCATGTTTCCTGACCTCCCCATGCTTACCACCCCACGGTGTTTTTCTCCAACCTACATTGTCACTCACTGCCTATCCTAATTCAGACCCTCTGATTCACACCACCCCGTGATGTTTTTCTCACTCCTACTAGTGAATGTATTGTTACACACCCAAACAATGCGCACCACCCCGCGATGTTTTTCAAAACCTATCCTACATTGCCACTGCATGTTTCCTGACCTCCCCATGCTGACCACCCCGCGGTGCTTTTCTCCAACCTACATTGTCACTCACTGCCTATCCTAATTCAGAACGTCCGATTCACACAACCCTGTGATGTTTTTCTCACTCCTACTAGTGAATGTAATGTTACACACCCATACAATGCGCACCAGTCCGCGATGTTTTTCAGAAACCTATCCTACATTGCCACTGCATCTTTCCTGACCTCCCCATGCTGACCACCCTGCGGTGCTTTTCTCCATCCTACATTGCCACTCACTGCCTATCCTAATTCAGACCCTCCGATTCACACCACCCCGTGATGTTTTTCTCAATCCTACTAGTGAATGTAATGTTACACACCCATACAATGCGCACCACCGCGTGATGTTTTTGGGAAACCTATCCTACATTGCCACTGCATGTTTCCTGACCTTCCCATGCTGACCCCCCCGCGTTGCTTTTCTCCATGCTACATTGCCACTCACTGCCTATACTAATTCAGACCCTCTGATTCACACCACCCCGTGATGTTTTTCTCACTCCTACTAGTGAATATAATGTTACACACCCATACAATTCGCACCACCCCGCGATGTTTTTCAGAAACCTATCCTACATTGCCACTGCATGTTTCCTAAACTCCCTATGCTGACGACTGCGCGGTGATTTTCTCCATCCTACATTGCCACTCACTCCCTATCCTAATTCAAACCCTCCGATTCACACCACCCCGTGATGTTTTTCTCACTCCTACTTGGGAATGTAATGTTACACACCCATACAATGCGCACCACCCCCCGATGTTTTTCAGAAACCTATCCTGCATTGCCACTGCAAGTTTCCTGACCTCCCCATGCTGACCACCACGCGGTGCTTTTCTCCATCCTACCTTGCCACTCACTGCCGATCCTTATTCAGACCCTCCAATTCACACCACCCCGTGATGTTTTTCTCACTCCTACTAGTGAATGTAATGTTACACACCCATAGAATGCGCACCACCCCGCGATGTTTTTCAGAAACGGATCCTACATTGCCACTGCATGTTTCCTGACCTCCCCATGCTGACGACCCCGCGGTGCTTTTCTCCATCCTACATTGCCACGCACTGCCTATCCTAATTCACACCCTCCGATTCACACCACCCCGTGATGTTTTTCTCACTCCTACTTGTGAATGTAATATTACACACCCATACAATGCGCACCACCCAGGCATGTTTTTCAGAAACCTATCCTACATTGCCACTGCCTGCTTCGTGACATCCCCATGCTGACAACGCTGCGGTGCTTTTCTAGATCCTACATTGCCACTCACTGCCTATCCTAATTCAGACCCTCCGATTAACACCACCCCGCGATATTTTTCTCACTCCTACTAGTGAATGTAATGTTACACACCCATACAATGCGCACCACCCAGCCATGTTTTTCAGAAACCCATCCTATATTGCCACTGCATGTTTCCTGACCTCCCCATGCTGACCACCCCGCGGTGCTTTTCTCCATCCTACATTGTCACTCACTGCCTATCCTAATTCACACCCTCCGATTCACACCACCCCGTGATGTTTTTCTCACTCCGACTAGGGAATGTAATGTTACACACCCATACAATGCACACCACCCCGCGAAGTTTTTCAGAAACCTATCCTACATTGCCACTGCATGTTTCCTGACCTCCCCATGCTTACCACCCCACGGTGGTTTTCTCCAACCTACATTGTCACTCACTGCCTATCCTAGTTCGGAACCACCGATTCACACCACCCCGTGATGTTTTTCTCCCTCCTACTAGTGAATGTAATGTTACACACCCATACAATGCGCAGCACCCCGCGATGTTTTTCAGAAACCTATCCTACATTGCCACTGCATGTTTCCTGACCTCCCCATGCTGACCACCCCGTGGCGCTTTTCTCCATCCTACATTGCCACTCACTGCGTATCCTAATTCAGACACTCCGATTCACACCACCCCGTGATGTTTTTCTCACTACTACTAGTGAATGTAATGTTACAACCCATACAATGCGCAGCACACAGCGATGTTTTTCAGAAACCTATCCTACATTGCTACTGCATGTTTCCTGACCTCCCCATGCTGACCTCCCCGTAGTACTTTTCTCCATCCTACATTGCCATTCACTGCGCATGCTAATTCAGATCCTATGAATCACACCACCCCGTGATGTTTTTCTCACTCTTAGTGGTGAATGTAATGTTACACACCCATACAATGCGCACCAACCCTCGATGTTTTTTAGAATCCTATCCTACCTTGCCACTGCATGTTTCCTTACCTCCCCATGCTGACCAACCCGTGGTGCTTTTCTCCATCCTACGTTGCCACTCACTGCCTATCCTAATTCAGATCCTATGATTCACACCACCCTGTGATGTTTTTCTCACTCCTACTAGTGAATGTAATGTTACACACCCATACAATGCGCACCACCCAGCGATGTTTTTCAAAAACCTATCCTACATTGCCACTGCATGTTTCCTGACCTCCCCATGCTGACCACCCCGCGGTGCTTTTCTCCATCCTACATTGTCACTCACTGCCTATCCTAATTCAAAACCTCCGATTCACACAACCCTGTGATGTTTTTCTCACTCCTACTAGTGAATGTAATGTTACACACCCATACAATGCGCACCAGTCCGCGATGTTTTTCAGAAACCTATCCTACATTGCCACTGCATCTTTCCTGACCTCCCCATGCTGACCACCCTGCGGTGCTTTTCTCCATCCTACATTGCCACTCACTGCCTATCCTAATTCAGACCCTCTGATTCACACCACCCCGTGATGTTTTTCTCAATCCTACTAGTGAATGTAATGTTACACACCCATACAATGCGCACCACCCCGCGATGTTTTTGGGAAACCTATCCTACATTGCCACTGCCTGTTTCCTGACCTTCCCATGCGGACCACCCCGCGTTGCTTTTCTCCATGCTACATTGCCACTCACTTCCTATCCTAATTCAGACCCTCTGATTCACACCACCCCGTGATGTTTTTCTCACTGCTACTAGTGAATATAATGTTACACACCCATACAATGCGCACCACCCCGCGATGTTTTTCAGAAACCTATCCTACATTGCCACTGCATGTTTCCTGACCTCCACATGCTGACGTCCCCGCGGTGCTTTTCTCCATCCTACCTTGCCACTCACTGCCCATCCTTATTCAGACCCTCCGATTGACACCACCCCGTGATGTTTTTCTCACTCCTACTAGTGAATGTAATGTTACACACCATAACACTGCGCACCACCCAGCCATGTTTTTCAGAAACACATCCTATATTGCCACTTCATGTTTCCTGACCTCCCCATGCTGACCACCCCGCGGTGCTTTTCTCCTTCCTACATTGCCACTCACTGCCTATCCTAATTCAGACCCTCTGATTCACATCACCCCGTGATGTTTTTCTCACTCCGACTAGGGAATGTAATGTTACACACCGGTACAATGCACAACACCCCGCGATGTTTTTCAGAAACCTATCCTACATTGCCACTGCATGTTTCCTGACCTCCCCATGCTGACCACGCTACGGTGCTTTTCTCCATCCTACATTGCCACTCACTGCCTATCCTAATTCAGATCCTATGATTCCCACCACCCTGTTAAGTTTTTCTCACTCCTACTAGTGAATGTAATGTTACACACCATAACAATGCGCACCACCCCGCGATGTTTTTCAAAAACCTATCCTACATTGCCACTGCATGTTTCCTGACCTCCCCATGCTGACCACCCCGCGGTGCTTTTCTCCATCCTACATTGTCACTCACTGCCTATCCTAATTCAAAACCTCCGATTCACACCACCCTGTGATGTTTTTCTCACTCCTACTAGTGAATGTAATGTTACACACCCATACTATGCCCACCAGCCCGCGATGTTTTTCAGAAACCTATCCTACATTGCCACGGCATATTTCCTGACCTCCCCATGCTGACCACGCTGCGGTGCTTTTCTCGATCCTACATTGCCTCTCACTGCCTATCCTAATTCAGACCCTCCGATTCACACCACCCCGTGATGTTTTTCTCACATCTACTAGTGAACGTAATGTTAAACACCCATACAATGCGCACCACCCCGCCATATTTTTCAGAAACCTATCCTACATTGCCACTGCATGTTTCCTGACCTCCCCATGCTGACCACCCCGCGGTGCTTTTCTCCATCCTGCATTGCCCCTCACTGCGTATCCTTATTCAGACCCTCCGATTCACACCACCCCGTGATGTTTTTCTCACTCCTACTAGTGAATGTAATGTTACAACCCATACAATGCGCACCACGCAGCGATGTTTTTCAGAAACCTATCCTACATTGCTACTGCATGTTTCCTGACCTCCCCATGCTGACCACCCCGTGGTACTTTTCTCCATCCTACATTGCTACTCACTGCCTATGCTAATTCAGATCCTATGATTCACACCACCCCGTTTTGTTTTTCTCACTCTTAGCGGTGAATGTAATGTTACACACCCATACAATGCGCACCACCCCTCGATGTTTTTTAGAATCCTATCCTGCCTTGCCACTGCATGTTTCCTTACCTCCCCATGCTGACCAACCCGTGGTGCTTTTCTCCATCCTACATTGCCACTCACTGCCTATCCTAATTCAGATCCTATGATTCACACCACCCTGTTATGTTTTTCTCACTCCTACTAGTGAATGTAAAGTTACACACCCATACAATGCGCACCACCCCGCAATGTTTTTCAAAAACCTATCCTACATTGCCACTGCATGTTTCCTGACCTCCCCATGCTGACCACCCCGCGATGCTTTTATCCATCCTACATTGCCACTCACTGCCTATCCTAATTCAGACCATCCGATTCACACCACCACGTGATGTTTTTCTAACTCCTATTAGTGAATGTAATGTTACACACCCATACAATGCGCACCACCCAGCCATGTTTTTCAGAATCCTATCCTACATTGCCACTGCCTGCTTCGTGACATCCCCATGCTGACCACGCTGTGGTGCTTTTCTCCATCCTACATTGCCACTCACTGCCTATCCTAATTCAGACCCTCCGATTCACACCATGCCGTGATGTTTTTCTCAATCCTACTCGTGAATGTAATGTTACACACCCATACAATGCGCACCACCCAGCCATGTTTTTCAGAAACACATCCTATATTGCCACTGCATGTTTCCTGACCTCCCCATGCTGACCACCCCGCGGTGCTTTTCTCCATCCTACATTGTCACTCACTGCCTATCCTAATTCAGACCCTCTGATTCACACCACCCCGTGATGTTTTTCTCACTCCGACTAGGGAATGTAATGTTACACACCCATACAATGCACATCACCCCGCGAAGTTTTTCAGAAACCTATCCTACATTGCCACTGCATGTTTCCTGACCTCCCCATGCTTACCACCCCACGGTGTTTTTCTCCAACCTACATTGTCACTCACTGCCTATCCTAGTTCGGAACCTCCGATTCACACCACCCCGTGATGTTTTTCTCCGTCCTACTAGTGAATGTGATGTTACACACCCATACAATGCGCACCACCCAGCCATGTTTTTCAGAAACACATCCTATATTGCCACTGCATGTTTCCTGACCTCCCCATGCTGACCACCCCGCGGTGCTTTTGTCCATCCTACATTGCCACTCACTGCCTATCCTAATTCAGACCCTCTGATTCACACCACCCCGTGATGTTTTTCTCACTCCGACTAGGGAATGTAATGTTACACACCCATACAATGCACACCACCCCGCGAAGTTTTTCAGAAACCTATCCTACATTGCCACTGCATGTTTCCTGACCTCCCCATGCTTACCACCCCACGGTGGTTTTCTCCAACCTACATTGTCACTCACTGCCTATCCTAGTTCGGAACCACCGATTCACACCACCCCGTGATGTTTTTCTCCCTCCTACTAGTGAATGTAATGTTACACACCCATACAATGCGCACCACCCCGCGATGTTTTTCAGAAACCTATCCTACATTGCCACTGCATGTTTCCTGACCTCCCCATGCTGACCACCCCGTGGCGCTTTTCTCCATCCTACATTGCCACTCACTGCGTATCCTAATTCAGACACTCCGATTCACACCACCCCGTGATGTTTTTCTCACTACTACTAGTGAATGTAATGTTACAACCCATACAATGCGCAGCACACAGCGATGTTTTTCAGAAACCTATCCTACATTGCTACTGCATGTTTCCTGACCTCCCCATGCTGACCTCCCCGTAGTACTTTTCTCCATCCTACATTGCCATTCACTGCGCATGCTAATTCAGATCCTATGAATCACACCACCCCGTGATGTTTTTCTCACTCTTAGTGGTGAATGTAATGTTACACACCCATACAATGCGCACCAACCCTCGATGTTTTTTAGAATCCTATCCTACCTTGCCACTGCATGTTTCCTTACCTCCCCATGCTGACCAACCCGTGGTGCTTTTCTCCATCCTACGTTGCCACTCACTGCCTATCCTAATTCAGATCCTATGATTCACACCACCCTGTGATGTTTTTCTCACTCCTACTAGTGAATGTAATGTTACACACCCATACAATGCGCACCACCCAGCGATGTTTTTCAAAAACCTATCCTACATTGCCACTGCATGTTTCCTGACCTCCCCATGCTGACCACCCCGCGGTGCTTTTCTCCATCCTACATTGTCACTCACTGCCTATCCTAATTCAAAACCTCCGATTCACACAACCCTGTGATGTTTTTCTCACTCCTACTAGTGAATGTAATGTTACACACCCATACAATGCGCACCAGTCCGCGATGTTTTTCAGAAACCTATCCTACATTGCCACTGCATCTTTCCTGACCTCCCCATGCTGACCACCCTGCGGTGCTTTTCTCCATCCTACATTGCCACTCACTGCCTATCCTAATTCAGACCCTCTGATTCACACCACCCCGTGATGTTTTTCTCAATCCTACTAGTGAATGTAATGTTACACACCCATACAATGCGCACCACCCCGCGATGTTTTTGGGAAACCTATCCTACATTGCCACTGCCTGTTTCCTGACCTTCCCATGCGGACCACCCCGCGTTGCTTTTCTCCATGCTACATTGCCACTCACTTCCTATCCTAATTCAGACCCTCTGATTCACACCACCCCGTGATGTTTTTCTCACTGCTACTAGTGAATATAATGTTACACACCCATACAATGCGCACCACCCCGCGATGTTTTTCAGAAACCTATCCTACATTGCCACTGCATGTTTCCTGACCTCCACATGCTGACGACCCCGCGGTGCTTTTCTCCATCCTACCTTGCCACTCACTGCCCATCCTTATTCAGACCCTCCGATTGACACCACCCCGTGATGTTTTTCTCACTCCTACTAGTGAATGTAATGTTACACACCATAACACTGCGCACCACCCAGCCATGTTTTTCAGAAACACATCCTATATTGCCACTTCATGTTTCCTGACCTCCCCATGCTGACCACCCCGCGGTGCTTTTCTCCTTCCTACATTGCCACTCACTGCCTATCCTAATTCAGACCCTCTGATTCACATCACCCCGTGATGTTTTTCTCACTCCGACTAGGGAATGTAATGTTACACACCGGTACAATGCACAACACCCCGCGATGTTTTTCAGAAACCTATCCTACATTGCCACTGCATGTTTCCTGACCTCCCCATGCTGACCACGCTACGGTGCTTTTCTCCATCCTACATTGCCACTCACTGCCTATCCTAATTCAGATCCTATGATTCCCACCACCCTGTTAAGTTTTTCTCACTCCTACTAGTGAATGTAATGTTACACACCATAACAATGCGCACCACCCCGCGATGTTTTTCAAAAACCTATCCTACATTGCCACTGCATGTTTCCTGACCTCCCCATGCTGACCACCCCGCGGTGCTTTTCTCCATCCTACATTGTCACTCACTGCCTATCCTAATTCAAAACCTCCGATTCACACCACCCTGTGATGTTTTTCTCACTCCTACTAGTGAATGTAATGTTACACACCCATACTATGCCCACCAGCCCGCGATGTTTTTCAGAAACCTATCCTACATTGCCACGGCATATTTCCTGACCTCCCCATGCTGACCACGCTGCGGTGCTTTTCTCGATCCTACATTGCCTCTCACTGCCTATCCTAATTCAGACCCTCCGATTCACACCACCCCGTGATGTTTTTCTCACATCTACTAGTGAACGTAATGTTAAACACCCATACAATGCGCACCACCCCGCCATATTTTTCAGAAACCTATCCTACATTGCCACTGCATGTTTCCTGACCTCCCCATGCTGACCACCCCGCGGTGCTTTTCTCCATCCTGCATTGCCCCTCACTGCGTATCCTTATTCAGACCCTCCGATTCACACCACCCCGTGATGTTTTTCTCACTCCTACTAGTGAATGTAATGTTACAACCCATACAATGCGCACCACGCAGCGATGTTTTTCAGAAACCTATCCTACATTGCTACTGCATGTTTCCTGACCTCCCCATGCTGACCACCCCGTGGTACTTTTCTCCATCCTACATTGCTACTCACTGCCTATGCTAATTCAGATCCTATGATTCACACCACCCCGTTTTGTTTTTCTCACTCTTAGCGGTGAATGTAATGTTACACACCCATACAATGCGCACCACCCCTCGATGTTTTTTAGAATCCTATCCTGCCTTGCCACTGCATGTTTCCTTACCTCCCCATGCTGACCAACCCGTGGTGCTTTTCTCCATCCTACATTGCCACTCACTGCCTATCCTAATTCAGATCCTATGATTCACACCACCCTGTTATGTTTTTCTCACTCCTACTAGTGAATGTAAAGTTACACACCCATACAATGCGCACCACCCCGCAATGTTTTTCAAAAACCTATCCTACATTGCCACTGCATGTTTCCTGACCTCCCCATGCTGACCACCCCGCGATGCTTTTATCCATCCTACATTGCCACTCACTGCCTATCCTAATTCAGACCATCCGATTCACACCACCACGTGATGTTTTTCTAACTCCTATTAGTGAATGTAATGTTACACACCCATACAATGCGCACCACCCAGCCATGTTTTTCAGAATCCTATCCTACATTGCCACTGCCTGCTTCGTGACATCCCCATGCTGACCACGCTGTGGTGCTTTTCTCCATCCTACATTGCCACTCACTGCCTATCCTAATTCAGACCCTCCGATTCACACCATGCCGTGATGTTTTTCTCAATCCTACTCGTGAATGTAATGTTACACACCCATACAATGCGCACCACCCAGCCATGTTTTTCAGAAACACATCCTATATTGCCACTGCATGTTTCCTGACCTCCCCATGCTGACCACCCCGCGGTGCTTTTCTCCATCCTACATTGTCACTCACTGCCTATCCTAATTCAGACCCTCTGATTCACACCACCCCGTGATGTTTTTCTCACTCCGACTAGGGAATGTAATGTTACACACCCATACAATGCACATCACCCCGCGAAGTTTTTCAGAAACCTATCCTACATTGCCACTGCATGTTTCCTGACCTCCCCATGCTTACCACCCCACGGTGTTTTTCTCCAACCTACATTGTCACTCACTGCCTATCCTAGTTCGGAACCTCCGATTCACACCACCCCGTGATGTTTTTCTCCGTCCTACTAGTGAATGTGATGTTACACACCCATACAATGCGCACCACCCAGCCATGTTTTTCAGAAACACATCCTATATTGCCACTGCATGTTTCCTGACCTCCCCATGCTGACCACCCCGCGGTGCTTTTGTCCATCCTACATTGCCACTCACTGCCTATCCTAATTCAGACCCTCTGATTCACACCACCCCGTGATGTTTTTCTCACTCCGACTAGGGAATGTAATGTTACACACCCATACAATGCGCATCACCCCGCGAAGTTTTTCAGAAACCTATCCTACATTGCCACTGCATGTTTCCTGACCTCCCCATACTTACCACCCCACTGTGTTTTTCTCCAACCTACATTGTCACTCACTGCCTATCCTAGTTCTGAACCTCCGATTCACATCACCCCGTGATGTTTTTCTCCCTCCTACTAGTGAATGTAATGTTACACACCCATACAATGCGCACCTCCCCGCGATGTTTTTCAGAAACCTATCGTACATTGCCACTGCATGTTTCCTGACCTTCCCATGCTGACCACCCAGCGGTGCTTTTCTCCATCCTACATTGCCACTCACTGCCTATCGTAATTCAGACACTCCGATTCACACGACCCCGTGATCTTTTTCTCAATCCTACTAGTGAATGTAATGTTACACACCCATACAATGAGCACGACCCCGAGATGTTTTTCAGAAACTTATCCTACATTGCCACTGCCTGTTTCCTGACCTCCCCATGCTGACCACGCTGCGGTGCTTTTCTCCATCCTACATTGCGACTCACTGCCTATCCTAATTCAGACCCTCCGATTCACACCACCCCGTGATGTTTTTCTCACTCCTACTAGTGAACGGAATGTTACACACCCATACAATGCGCACCACGCCGTGATGTTTTTCAGAAACCTATCCTACATTGCCACTGCATGTTTCCTGACCTCCCCATGCTGACCACCCCGTGGCGCTTTAATCCATCCTACATTGCCACTCACTGCGTATCCTAATTCAGACCCTCCGATTCACACCACCCCGTGATGTTTTTATCACTCCTACTATAAATGTAATGTTAAAACCCATACAATGCGCAGCACGCAGCGATGTTTTTCAGAAACCTATCCTACATTGCTACTGCATGTTTCCTGACCTCCCCATGCTGACCACCCTGTGGTACTTTCCTCCATCCTACATTGCCACTCACTGCCTATGCTAATTCAGATCCTACGAATCACACCACCCCGTGATGTTTTTCTCACTCTTAGTGGTGAATGTAATGTTACACACCCATACAATGCGCAAGACCCCTCGATGTTTTTTAGAATCCTATCCTACCTTGCCACTGCATGTTTCCTTACCTACCCATGCTGACCAACCCGTGGTGCTTTTCTCCATCCTACATTGCCACTCACTGCCTATCCTAATTCAGATCCTATGATTCACACCACCCTGTGATGTTTTTCTCACTCCTACTAGTGAATGTAATGTTACACACCCATACAATGCGCACCACCCCGCGATGTTTTTCAAAAACCTATCCTACATTGCCACTGCATGTTTCCGGACCTCCCCATGCTGACCACCCCGCGGTGCTTTTCTCCATCCTACATTGTCACTCTCTGCCTATCCTAATTCAGAACCTCCGATTCACACAACCCTGTGATGTTTTTCTCACTCCTACTTGTGAATATAATGTTACACACCCATACAGTGCGCACCAGTCCGCGATGTTTTTCAGAAACCTATCCTACATTGCCACTGCATGTTTTCTGACCTCCCTATGCTGACCACCCTGCGGTGCTTTTCTCCATCCTACATTGCCACTCACTGCCTATCCTAATTCAGACCCTCCGATTCACAACACCCCGTGATGTTTTTCTCAATCCTACTAGTGAATGTAATGTTACACACCCATACAATGCGCACCACCCCGCGATGATTTTGGGAAACATATCCTACATTGCCACTGCATGTTTCCTGACCTCCCCATGCTGACGACCCCGCGGTGCTTTTCTCCATCCTACATTGCCACTCACTCCCTATCCTAATTCACACCCTCCGATTCACACCACCCCGTGATGTTTTTCTCACTCCTACTTGAGAATGTAATGTTACACACCCATACAATGCGAACCACCCCCCGATGTTTTTCAGAAACCTATCCTACATTGCCACTGCATGTTTCCTGACCTTCCCATGCTGACCACCCCGCGCTGCTTTTCTCCATGCTACATTGCCACTCACTGCCTATCCTAATTCAGACCCTCTTATTCACACCACCCCGTGATGTTTTTCTCACTCCTACTAGTGAATATAATGTTACACACCCATACAATGCGCACCACCCCGCGATGTTTTTCAGAAACCTATCCTACATTGCCACTGCATGTTTCCTGACCTCCCCATGCTGACCACCCCGCGGTGCTTTTCTCCATCCTACATTGGCACTCACTGGCTATCCTAATTCAGACCCTCTGATGCACATCACCCCGTGATATTTTTCTCACTCCGACTAGGGAATGTAATGTTACACACCCATACAATGCACACCACCCCGCGATGTTTTTCAGAAACCTATCATACATTGCCACTGCATGTTCCTGACCTCCCCATGCTGACCACCCCGCGGTGGTTTTCTCCATCCTACATTGTCACTCACTGCCTATCCTAATTCGGAACCTCCGATTCACACCACCCCGTGATGTTTTTCTCACTCAACTAGTGAATGTGATGTTACACCCCCATGGAATGCGCACCTCCCGCGATGTTTTTCAGAAACCTATCCTACATTGCCACTGCATGTTTCCTGACCTCCCCATGCTTACCACCCCACGGTGTTTTTCTCCAACCTACATTGTCACTCACTGCCTATCCTAGTTCGGAACCTCCGATTCACACCACCCCGTGATGTTTTTCTCCCTCCTACTAGTGAATGTAATGTTACACACCCATACAATGCGCACCACCCTGCGATGTTTTTCAGAAACCTATCCTACATTGCTACTGCATGTTTCCTGACCTCCCCATGCTGACCACCCCGTGGTACTTTTCTCCATCCTACATTGCCACTCACTGCCTATGCTAATTCAGATCCTATAAATCACACCACCCCGTGATGTTTTTCTCACTCTTAGTGGTGAATGTAATGTTACACACCCATACAATGCGCACCACCCCTCGATGTTTTTTAGGATCCTATCCTACCTTGCCACTGCATGTTTCCTAACCTCCCCATGCTGACCAACCCGTGGTGCTTTTCTCCATCCTACATTGCCACTCACTGCCTATCCTAATTCAGATCCTATGATTCACACCACCCTGTGATGTTTTTCTCACTCCTACTAGTGAATGTAGTGTTACACACCCATACAATGCGCACCACCCCGCGATATTTTTCAAAAACCTATCCTACATTGCCACTGCATGTTTCCTGACCTCCCCATGGTGACCACCCCGCGGTGCTTTTCTCCATCCTACATTGTCACTCTCTGCCTATCCTAATTCAGAACCTCCGATTCACACAACCCTGTGATGTTTTTCTCACTCCTACTAGTGAATGTAATGTTACACACCCATAGAGTGCGCACCAGTCCGCGATGTTTTTCAGAAACCTATCCTACATTGCCACTGCATGTTTTCTGACCTCCCTATGCTGACCACCCTGCGGTGCTTTTCTCCATCCTCCATTGCCACTCACTGCCTATCCTAATTCAGACCCTCCGATTCACAACACTCCGTGATGTTTTTCTCAATCCTACTAGTGAATGTAATGTTACACACCCATACAATGCGCACCACCCCGCGATGATTTTTGGAAACCTATCCTACATTGCCACTGCATGTTTCCTGACATCCCCATGCTGACCACCCCGCGGTGCTTTTCTCCATCCTACATTACCACTCACTCCCTATCCTAATTCACAATCTCCGATTCACACCACCCCGTGATGTTTTTCTCACTCCTACTTGGGAATGTAATGTTACACAAACATACAATGCGAACCACCCCCCGATGTTTTTCAGAAACCTATCCTACATTGCCACTGCAAGTTTCCTGACCTCCCCATGCTGATCACCACGCGGTGCTTTTCTCCATCCTACCTTGCCACTCACTGCCAATCCTTATTCAGACCCTCCGATTCACACCACCCCGTGATGTTTTTCTCACTCCTACTAGTGAATGTAATGTTACACACCATAACAATGCGCACCACCCAGCCATGTTTTTCAAAAACACATCCTATATTGCCACTTCATGTTTCCTGACCTCCCCATGCTGACCACCCCGCGGTGCTTTTCTCAATCCTACATTGCCACTCACTGCCTATCCTAATTCAGACCCTCTGATTCACATCACCCCATGATGTTTTTCTCACTCTGACTAGGAAATGTAATGTTACACACCCGTACAATGCACAACAACCCGCGATGTATTTCAGAAACTTATGCTACATTGCCACTGCATGTTCCTGACCTCCCCATGCACACCACCACTAGGTGGTTTTCTCCATCCTACATTGTCACTAACTGCCTATCCTAATTGGGAACCTCCGATTCACACCACCCCGTGATGTTTTTCTCACTCTTACTAGTGAATGTAGTGTTACACACCCATGGAATGCGCACCACCCCGCGATGTTTTTCAGAAACCTATCCTATATTGCCACTGCATGTTTCCCGACCTCCCCATGATGAACACCCTGCGGTGCTTTACTCCATCCTACATTGCCACTCACTGCCTATCCTAATTCAGACCCTCCGATTCACACCACCCCGTGATGTTTTTCTCAATCCTACTAGTGAATGTAATGTTACACACCCATACAATGTGCACCACCACGCGATGTTTTTGGGAAACCTATCCTACATTGCCACTGCATGTTTCCTGACCTTCCCATGCTGACCACCCCGCGCTGCTTTTCTCCATGCTACATTGCCACTCACTGCCTATCCTAATTCAGACCCTCTGATTCACACCACCCCGTGATGTTTTTCTCACTCCTATTAGTGAATATAATGTTACACATCCATACAATGCGCACCACCCCGCGATGTTTTTAAGAAACCTACCCTACATTGCCACTGCATGTTTCCTCACCTCCCCATGCTGACCACCCCGCGGTGCTTTTCTCCATCCTACATTGGCACTCACTGGCTATCCTAATTCAGACCCTCTGATTCACATCACCCCGTGATATTTTTCTCACTCCGACTAGGGAATGTAATGTTACACACCCATACAATGCACACCACCCCGCGATGTTTTTCAGAAACCTATCATACATTGCTACTGCATGTTCCTGACCTCCCCATGCTGACCACCCCGCGGTGGTTTTCTCCATCCTACATTGGCACTCACTGCCTATCCTAATTCGGAACCTCCGATTCACACCACCCCGTGATGTTTTTCTCACTCCTACTAGTGAATGTAATGTTACACCCCCATGGAATGCGCACCTCCCGCGATGTTTTTCAGAAACCTATCCTACATTGCCACTGCATGTTTCCTGACCTCCCCATGCTGACCAACCCGTGGTGCTTTTCTCCGTCCTACATTGCC
Organism: Cavia porcellus; assembly: GCF_034190915.1. NCBI lineage: Eukaryota > Metazoa > Chordata > Mammalia > Rodentia > Caviidae > Cavia > Cavia porcellus. The sequence goes on from NW_026947491.1 coordinate 1,384,120, forward strand.
ACTCACTGCCTATCCTAATTCAGATCCTATGATTCACACCACCCCGTGATGCTTTTCTCACTCCTACTAGTGAATGTAATGTTACACCACCATACAATGCGCACCACCCCGCGATGTTTTTCAGAAACTTATCCTACATTGCCACTTCATGTTTCCTGACTTCCGCATGTTGACCACCCCGCGGTGCTTTTCTCCATCCTACCTTATCACTCACTGCCTATCTTTATTCAGACGCTCTGATTGACGCCACCCGTGATGTTTTTCTCACTCCTACTAGTAAATGTAATGTTACACAAACATACAATGCGCACCACCCCGCGCTTTTTCGGAAACCTATCCTACATAGCCACTGCATTTTTCCTGACCTCCCAATGCTGAAAACCCCGCAGTGCCATTCTCCATCCTACATTGCCACTCACTGCCTATCCTAATTCAGAACGTCCGATTCACACCACCCTGTGATGTTTTTCTCACTCCTACTAGTGAATGTAATGTTACACACCCATACAATGCGCACCACCCCGCGATGTTTTTCAGAAACCTATCCTACATTGCCACTGCATGTTTCCTGACCTCCCCATGCTGACCACCCCGCGGTGCTTTTCTCCATCCTACATTGTCACTCACTGCCTATCCTAATTCAGAACCTCCGATTGACACCACCCCGTGATGTCTTTCTCACTCCTACTAGTGAATGTAATGTTACACACCCATACAATGCGCATCATCCCGCGATGTTTTTCAGAAACCTATCCTACATTGCCACTGCATGTTTCCTGACCTCCCCATGCTGACCACCCTGCGGTGCTTTTCTCCATCCTACATTGCCACTCACTGCCTATCCTAATTCAGACCCTCCGATTCACACCACCCCGTGTTTTTCACAATCCTACTAGTGAATGTAATGTTACACACCCATACAATGCGCACCACCACGCGATGTTTTTGGGAAACCTATCGTACATTGCCACTGCATGTTTCCTGACCTTCCCATGCTGACCACCCCGCGCTGCTTTTCTCCATGCTACATTGCCACTCACTGCCTATCCTAATTCAGACCCTCTGATTCACACCACCCCGTGATGTTTTTCTCACTCCTACTACTGAATATAATGTTACACACCCATACAATGCGCACAACCCCGCGATGTTTTTCAGAAACCTATCCTACATTGCCACTGCATGTTTCCTGACCTCCCCATGCTGACCACCCCGCGGTGCTTTTCTCCATCCTACATTTGCACTCACTGCCTATACTAATTCAGACCCTCTGATTCACATCACCCCGTGATGTTTTTCTCACTCCGACTAAGGAATGTAATGTTACACCCCCATACAATGCACACCACCCCGCGATGTTTTTCAGAAACCTATACAACATTGCCACTGCATGTTCCTGACCTCCCCATGCACACCACCCCTCGGTGGTTTCCTCCATCCTGCATTGTCACTAACTGCCGATCCTAATTCGGAACCTCCAATTCACACCACCCCGTGATGTTTTTCTCACTCCTACTAGTGAATGTAATGTTACACACCCATGGAATGCGCACCACCCGGCGATGTTTTTCAGAAACCTATCCTACATTGCCACTGCATGTTTCCTGACCTCCCAATGATGAACACCCTGCGGTGCTTTTCTCCATCCTACATTGCCACTCACTGCCTATCCTAATTCAGACCCTCCGATTCACACCACCCCGTATATGTTTTTCTCAATCCTACTAGTGAATGTAATGTTACACACCCATACAATGCGCACCACCACGCGACGTTTTTGGGAAACCTATCCTACATTGCCACTGCATGTTTCCTGACCTTCCCATGCTGACCACCCCGCGCTGCTTTTCTCCATGCTACATTGCCACTCACTGCCTATCCTAATTCAGACCCGCTGATTCACACCACCCCGTGATGTTTTTCTCACTCCTACTAGTGAATATAATGTTACACACCCATACAATGCGCACCACCCCGCGATGTTTTTCAGAAACCTATCCTACATTGCCACTGCATGTTTCCTGACCTCCCCATGCTGACCAACCCGCGGTGCTTTTCTCCATCCTACATTGGCACTCACTGGCTATCCTAATTCAGACCCTCTGATTCACATCACCCCGTGATGTTTTTCTCACTCCGACTATGGAATGTAATGTTACACACCCATACAATGCACACCACCCCGCGATGTTTTTCAGAAAATTATCATACATTGCCACTGCATGTTCCTGACCTCCCCATGCTGACCACCCCGCGGTCGTTTTCTAAATCCTACATTGTCACTCACTGCCTATCCTAATTCGGAACCTCCGATTCACACCACCCCGTCATGTTTTTCTCACTCCTATTAGTGAATGTAATGTTACACCCCCATGGAATGCGCACCTCCCGCGATGTTTTTCAGAAACCTATCCTACATTGCCACTGCATGTTTCCTGACTTCCCCATGCTGACCAACCCGTGGTGCTTTTCTCCGTCCTACATTGCCACTCACTGCCTATCCTAATTCAGATCCTATGATTCACACCACCCCGTGATGTTTTTCTCACTCCTACTAGTGAATGTAATGTTACACAACCATACAATGCGCACCACCCCGCGATGTTTTTCAGAAACTTATCCTACATTGCCACTGCATGTTTCCTGACTTCCGCATGCTGACCACCCCGCGGTGCTTTTCTCCATCCTACCTTACCACTCACTGCCTATCTTTATTCAGACCCTCTGATTCACACCACCCGTGATGTTTTTCTCACTCCTACTAGTGAATGTAATGTTACACAAACATACAATACGCACCACCCCGCGGTTTTTCGGAAACCTATCCTACATTGCCACTGCATTTTTCTTGACCTCCCAATGCTGACCACCCCGCAGTGCTTTTCTCCATCCTACATTGCCTCTCATTGCCTATCCTAATTCAGAACCTCCGATTGACACCACCCCGTGATGTCTTTCTCACTCCTACTAGTGAAAGTAATGGTACACACCCATACAATGCGCACCAGTCCGCGATGTTTTTCAGAAACCTATCCTACATTGCCACTGCATCTTTCCTGACCTCCCCATGCTGACCACCCTGCGGTGCTTTTCTCCATCCTACATTGTCACTCACTGCCTATCCTAGTTCGGAACCACCGATTCACACCACCCCGTGATGTTTTTCTCCCTCCTACTAGTGAATGTAATGTTACACACCCATACAATGCGCACCACCCCGCGATGTTTTTCAGAAACCTATCCTACATTGCCACTGCATGTTTCCTGACCTCCCCATGCTGACCACCCCGTGGCGCTTTTCTCCATCCTACATTGCCACTCACTGCGTATCCTAATTCAGACACTCCGATTCACACCACCCCGTGATGTTTTTCTCACTACTACTAGTGAATGTAATGTTACAACCCATACAATGCGCAGCACGCAGCGATGTTTTTCAGAAACCTATCCTACATTGCTACTGCATGTTTCCTGACCTCCCCATACTGACCTCCCCGTAGTACTTTTCTCCATCCTACATTGCCATTCACTGCGCATGCTAATTCAGATCCTATGAATCACACCACCCCGTGATGTTTTTCTCACTCTTAGTGGTGAATGTAATGTTACACACCCATACAATGCGCACCAACCCTCGATGTTTTTTAGAATCCTATCCTACCTTGCCACTGCATGTTTCCTTACCTCCCCATGCTGACCAACCCGTGGTGCTTTTCTCCATCCTACGTTGCCACTCACTGCCTATCCTAATTCAGATCCTATGATTCACACCACCCTGTGATGTTTTTCTCACTCCTACTAGTGAATGTAATGTTACACACCCATACAATGCGCACCACCCAGCGATGTTTTTCAAAAACCTATCCTACATTGCCACTGCATGTTTCCTGACCTCCCCATGCTGACCACCCCGCGGTGCTTTTCTCCATCCTACATTGTCACTCACTGCCTATCCTAATTCAAAACCTCCGATTCACACAACCCTGTGATGTTTTTCTCACTCCTACTAGTGAATGTAATGTTACACACCCATACAATGCGCACCAGTCCGCGATGTTTTTCAGAAACCTATCCTACATTGCCACTGCATCTTTCCTGACCTCCCCATGCTGACCACCCTGCGGTGCTTTTCTCCATCCTACATTGCCACTCACTGCCTATCCTAATTCAGACCCTCTGATTCACACCACCCCGTGATGTTTTTCTCAATCCTACTAGTGAATGTAATGTTACACACCCATACAATGCGCACCACCCCGCGATGTTTTTGGGAAACCTATCCTACATTGCCACTGCCTGTTTCCTGACCTTCCCATGCGGACCACCCCGCGTTGCTTTTCTCCATGCTACATTGCCACTCACTTCCTATCCTAATTCAGACCCTCTGATTCACACCACCCCGTGATGTTTTTCTCACTGCTACTAGTGAATATAATGTTACACACCCATACAATGCGCACCACCCCGCGATGTTTTTCAGAAACCTATCCTACATTGCCACTGCATGTTTCCTGACCTCCACATGCTGACGTCCCCGCGGTGCTTTTCTCCATCCTACCTTGCCACTCACTGCCCATCCTTATTCAGACCCTCCGATTGACACCACCCCGTGATGTTTTTCTCACTCCTACTAGTGAATGTAATGTTACACACCATAACACTGCGCACCACCCAGCCATGTTTTTCAGAAACACATCCTATATTGCCACTTCATGTTTCCTGACCTCCCCATGCTGACCACCCCGCGGTGCTTTTCTCCTTCCTACATTGCCACTCACTGCCTATCCTAATTCAGACCCTCTGATTCACATCACCCCGTGATGTTTTTCTCACTCCGACTAGGGAATGTAATGTTACACACCGGTACAATGCACAACACCCCGCGATGTTTTTCAGAAACCTATCCTACATTGCCACTGCATGTTTCCTGACCTCCCCATGCTGACCACGCTACGGTGCTTTTCTCCATCCTACATTGCCACTCACTGCCTATCCTAATTCAGATCCTATGATTCCCACCACCCTGTTAAGTTTTTCTCACTCCTACTAGTGAATGTAATGTTACACACCATAACAATGCGCACCACCCCGCGATGTTTTTCAAAAACCTATCCTACATTGCCACTGCATGTTTCCTGACCTCCCCATGCTGACCACCCCGCGGTGCTTTTCTCCATCCTACATTGTCACTCACTGCCTATCCTAATTCAAAACCTCCGATTCACACCACCCTGTGATGTTTTTCTCACTCCTACTAGTGAATGTAATGTTACACACCCATACTATGCCCACCAGCCCGCGATGTTTTTCAGAAACCTATCCTACATTGCCACGGCATATTTCCTGACCTCCCCATGCTGACCACGCTGCGGTGCTTTTCTCGATCCTACATTGCCTCTCACTGCCTATCCTAATTCAGACCCTCCGATTCACACCACCCCGTGATGTTTTTCTCACATCTACTAGTGAACGTAATGTTAAACACCCATACAATGCGCACCACCCCGCCATATTTTTCAGAAACCTATCCTACATTGCCACTGCATGTTTCCTGACCTCCCCATGCTGACCACCCCGCGGTGCTTTTCTCCATCCTGCATTGCCCCTCACTGCGTATCCTAATTCAGACCCTCCGATTCACACCACCCCGTGATGTTTTTCTCACTCCTACTAGTGAATGTAATGTTACAACCCATACAATGCGCACCACGCAGCGATGTTTTTCAGAAACCTATCCTACATTGCTACTGCATGTTTCCTGACCTCCCCATGCTGACCACCCCGTGGTACTTTTCTCCATCCTACATTGCTACTCACTGCCTATGCTAATTCAGATCCTATGATTCACACCACCCCGTTTTGTTTTTCTCACTCTTAGCGGTGAATGTAATGTTACACACCCATACAATGCGCACCACCCCTCGATGTTTTTTAGAATCCTATCCTGCCTTGCCACTGCATGTTTCCTTACCTCCCCATGCTGACCAACCCGTGGTGCTTTTCTCCATCCTACATTGCCACTCACTGCCTATCCTAATTCAGATCCTATGATTCACACCACCCTGTTATGTTTTTCTCACTCCTACTAGTGAATGTAAAGTTACACACCCATACAATGCGCACCACCCCGCAATGTTTTTCAAAAACCTATCCTACATTGCCACTGCATGTTTCCTGACCTCCCCATGCTGACCACCCCGCGATGCTTTTATCCATCCTACATTGCCACTCACTGCCTATCCTAATTCAGACCATCCGATTCACACCACCACGTGATGTTTTTCTAACTCCTATTAGTGAATGTAATGTTACACACCCATACAATGCGCACCACCCAGCCATGTTTTTCAGAATCCTATCCTACATTGCCACTGCCTGCTTCGTGACATCCCCATGCTGACCACGCTGTGGTGCTTTTCTCCATCCTACATTGCCACTCACTGCCTATCCTAATTCAGACCCTCCGATTCACACCATGCCGTGATGTTTTTCTCAATCCTACTCGTGAATGTAATGTTACACACCCATACAATGCGCACCACCCAGCCATGTTTTTCAGAAACACATCCTATATTGCCACTGCATGTTTCCTGACCTCCCCATGCTGACCACCCCGCGGTGCTTTTCTCCATCCTACATTGTCACTCACTGCCTATCCTAATTCAGACCCTCTGATTCACACCACCCCGTGATGTTTTTCTCACTCCAACTAGGGAATGTAATGTTACACACCCATACAATGCACATCACCCCGCGAAGTTTTTCAGAAACCTATCCTACATTGCCACTGCATGTTTCCTGACCTCCCCATGCTTACCACCCCACGGTGTTTTTCTCCAACCTACATTGTCACTCACTGCCTATCCTAGTTCGGAACCTCCGATTCACACCACCCCGTGATGTTTTTCTCCGTCCTACTAGTGAATGTGATGTTACACACCCATACAATGCGCACCACCCAGCCATGTTTTTCAGAAACACATCCTATATTGCCACTGCATGTTTCCTGACCTCCCCATGCTGACCACCCCGCGGTGCTTTTCTCCATCCTACATTGTCACTCACTGCCTATCCTAATTCAGACCCTCTGATTCACACCACCCCGTGATGTTTTTCTCACTCCGACTAGGGAATGTAATGTTACACACCCATACAATGCGCATCACCCCGCGAAGTTTTTCAGAAACCTATCCTACATTGCCACTGCATGTTTCCTGACCTCCCCATACTTACCACCCCACTGTGTTTTTCTCCAACCTACATTGTCACTCACTGCCTATCCTAGTTCTGAACCTCCGATTCACATCACCCCGTGATGTTTTTCTCCCTCCTACTAGTGAATGTAATGTTACACACCCATACAATGCGCACCTCCCCGCGATGTTTTTCAGAAACCTATCGTACATTGCCACTGCATGTTTCCTGACCTTCACATGCTGACCACCCAGCGGTGCTTTTCTCCATCCTACATTGCCACTCACTGCCTATCCTAATTCAGACACTCCGATTCACACGACCCCGTGATCTTTTTCTCAATCCTACTAGTGAATGTAATGTTACACACCCATACAATGAGCACGACCCCGAGATGTTTTTCAGAAACTTATCCTACATTGCCACTGCCTGTTTCCTGACCTCCCCATGCTGACCACGCTGCGGTGCTTTTCTCCATCCTACATTGCGACTCACTGCCTATCCTAATTCAGACCCTCCGATTCACACCACCCCGTGATGTTTTTCTCACTCCTACTAGTGAACGGAATGTTACACACCCATACAATGCGCACCACGCCGTGATGTTTTTCAGAAACCTATCCTACATTGCCACTGCATGTTTCCTGACCTCCCCATGCTGACCACCCCGTGGCGCTTTAATCCATCCTACATTGCCACTCACTGCGTATCCTAATTCAGACCCTCCGATTCACACCACCCCGTGATGTTTTTATCACTCCTACTATAAATGTAATGTTAAAACCCATACAATGCGCAGCACGCAGCGATGTTTTTCAGAAACCTATCCTACATTGCTACTGCATGTTTCCTGACCTCCCCATGCTGACCACCCTGTGGTACTTTCCTCCATCCTACATTGCCACTCACTGCCTATGCTAATTCAGATCCTACGAATCACACCACCCCGTGATGTTTTTCTCACTCTTAGTGGTGAATGTAATGTTACACACCCATACAATGCGCAAGACCCCTCGATGTTTTTTAGAATCCTATCCTACCTTGCCACTGCATGTTTCCTTACCTACCCATGCTGACCAACCCGTGGTGCTTTTCTCCATCCTACATTGCCACTCACTGCCTATCCTAATTCAGATCCTATGATTCACACCACCCTGTGATGTTTTTCTCACTCCTACTAGTGAATGTAATGTTACACACCCATACAATGCGCACCACCCCGCGATGTTTTTCAAAAACCTATCCTACATTGCCACTGCATGTTTGCGGACCTCCCCATGCTGACCACCCCGCGGTGCTTTTCTCCATCCTACATTGTCACTCTCTGCCTATCCTAATTCAGAACCTCCGATTCACACAACCCTGTGATGTTTTTCTCACTCCTACTTGTGAATATAATGTTACACACCCATACAGTGCGCATCAGTCCGCGATGTTTTTCAGAAACCTATCCTACATTGCCACTGCATGTTTTCTGACCTCCCTATGCTGACCACCCTGCGGTGCTTTTCTCCATCCTACATTGCCACTCACTGCCTATCCTAATTCAGACCCTCCGATTCACAACACCCCGTGATGTTTTTCTCAATCCTACTAGTGAATGTAATGTTACACACCCATACAATGCGCACCACCCCGCGATGATTTTGGGAAACATATCCTACATTGCCACTGCATGTTTCCTGACCTCCCCATGCTGACGACCCCGCGGTGCTTTTCTCCATCCTACATTGCCACTCACTCCCTATCCTAATTCACACCCTCCGATTCACACCACCCCGTGATGTTTTTCTCACTCCTACTTGAGAATGTAATGTTACACACCCATACAATGCGAACCACCCCCCGATGTTTTTCAGAAACCTATCCTACATTGCCACTGCATGTTTCCTGACCTTCCCATGCTGACCACCCCGCGCTGCTTTTCTCCATGCTACATTGCCACTCACTGCCTATCCTAATTCAGACCCTCTGATTCACACCACCCCGTGATGTTTTTCTCACTCCTACTAGTGAATATAATGTTACACACCCATACAATGCGCACCACCCCGCGATGTTTTTCAGAAACCTATCCTACATTGCCACTGCATGTTTCCTGACCTCCCCATGCTGACCACCCCGCGGTGCTTTTCTCCATCCTACATTGGCACTCACTGGCTATCCTAATTCAGACCCTCTGATGCACATCACCCCGTGATATTTTTCTCACTCCGACTAGGGAATGTAATGTTACACACCCATACAATGCACACCACCCCGCGATGTTTTTCAGAAACCTATCATACATTGCCACTGCATGTTCCTGACCTCCCCATGCTGACCACCCCGCGGTGGTTTTCTCCATCCTACATTGTCACTCACTGCCTATCCTAATTCGGAACCTCCGATTCACACCACCCCGTGATGTTTTTCTCACTCCTACTAGTGAATGTGATGTTACACCCCCATGGAATGCGCACCTCCCGCGATGTTTTTCAGAAACCTATCCTACATTGCCACTGCATGTTTCCTGACCTCCCCATGCTTACCACCCCACGGTGTTTTTCTCCAACCTACATTGTCACTCACTGCCTATCCTAGTTCGGAACCTCCGATTCACACCACCCCGTGATGTTTTTCTCCCTCCTACTAGTGAATGTAATGTTACACACCCATACAATGCGCACCACCCTGCGATGTTTTTCAGAAACCTATCCTACATTGCTACTGCATGTTTCCTGACCTCCCCATGCTGACCACCCCGTGGTACTTTTCTCCATCCTACATTGCCACTCACTGCCTATGCTAATTCAGATCCTATAAATCACACCACCCCGTGATGTTTTTCTCACTCTTAGTGGTGAATGTAATGTTACACACCCATACAATGCGCACCACCCCTCGATGTTTTTTAGGATCCTATCCTACCTTGCCACTGCATGTTTCCTAACCTCCCCATGCTGACCAACCCGTGGTGCTTTTCTCCATCCTACATTGCCACTCACTGCCTATCCTAATTCAGATCCTATGATTCACACCACCCTGTGATGTTTTTCTCACTCCTACTAGTGAATGTAGTGTTACACACCCATACAATGCGCACCACCCCGCGATATTTTTCAAAAACCTATCCTACATTGCCACTGCATGTTTCCTGACCTCCCCATGGTGACCACCCCGCGGTGCTTTTCTCCATCCTACATTGTCACTCTCTGCCTATCCTAATTCAGAACCTCCGATTCACACAACCCTGTGATGTTTTTCTCACTCCTACTAGTGAATGTAATGTTACACACCCATAGAGTGCGCACCAGTCCGCGATGTTTTTCAGAAACCTATCCTACATTGCCACTGCATGTTTTCTGACCTCCCTATGCTGACCACCCTGCGGTGCTTTTCTCCATCCTCCATTGCCACTCACTGCCTATCCTAATTCAGACCCTCCGATTCACAACACTCCGTGATGTTTTTCTCAATCCTACTAGTGAATGTAATGTTACACACCCATACAATGCGCACCACCCCGCGATGATTTTTGGAAACCTATCCTACATTGCCACTGCATGTTTCCTGACATCCCCATGCTGACCACCCCGCGGTGCTTTTCTCCATCCTACATTACCACTCACTCCCTATCCTAATTCACAATCTCCGATTCACACCACCCCGTGATGTTTTTCTCACTCCTACTTGGGAATGTAATGTTACACAAACATACAATGCGAACCACCCCCCGATGTTTTTCAGAAACCTATCCTACATTGCCACTGCAAGTTTCCTGACCTCCCCATGCTGATCACCACGCGGTGCTTTTCTCCATCCTACCTTGCCACTCACTGCCAATCCTTATTCAGACCCTCCGATTCACACCACCCCGTGATGTTTTTCTCACTCCTACTAGTGAATGTAATGTTACACACCATAACAATGCGCACCACCCAGCCATGTTTTTCAAAAACACATCCTATATTGCCACTTCATGTTTCCTGACCTCCCCATGCTGACCACCCCGCGGTGCTTTTCTCAATCCTACATTGCCACTCACTGCCTATCCTAATTCAGACCCTCTGATTCACATCACCCCATGATGTTTTTCTCACTCTGACTAGGAAATGTAATGTTACACACCCGTACAATGCACAACAACCCGCGATGTATTTCAGAAACCTATGCTACATTGCCACTGCATGTTCCTGACCTCCCCATGCACACCACCACTAGGTGGTTTTCTCCATCCTACATTGTCACTAACTGCCTATCCTAATTGGGAACCTCCGATTCACACCACCCCGTGATGTTTTTCTCACTCTTACTAGTGAATGTAGTGTTACACACCCATGGAATGCGCACCACCCCGCGATGTTTTTCAGAAACCTATCCTATATTGCCACTGCATGTTTCCCGACCTCCCCATGATGAACACCCTGCGGTGCTTTACTCCATCCTACATTGCCACTCACTGCCTATCCTAATTCAGACCCTCCGATTAACACCACCCCGTGATGTTTTTCTCAATCCTACTAGTGAATGTAATGTTACACACCCATACAATGTGCACCACCACGCGATGTTTTTGGGAAACCTATCCTACATTGCCACTGCATGTTTCCTGACCTTCCCATGCTGACCACCCCGCGCTGCTTTTCTCCATCCTACCTTATCACTCACTGCCTATCTTTATTCAGACGCTCTGATTGACGCCACCCGTGATGTTTTTCTCACTCCTACTAGTAAATGTAATGTTACACAAACATACAATGCGCACCACCCCGCGCTTTTTCGGAAACCTATCCTACATAGCCACTGCATTTTTCCTGACCTCCCAATGCTGAAAACCCCGCAGTGCCATTCTCCATCCTACATTGCCACTCACTGCCTATCCTAATTCAGAACGTCCGATTCACACCACCCTGTGATGTTTTTCTCACTCCTACTAGTGAATGTAATGTTACACACCCATACAATGCGCACCACCCCGCGATGTTTTTCAGAAACCTATCCTACATTGCCACTGCATGTTTCCTGACCTCCCCATGCTGACCACCCCGCGGTGCTTTTCTCCATCCTACATTGTCACTCACTGCCTATCCTAATTCAGAACCTCCGATTGACACCACCCCGTGATGTCTTTCTCACTCCTACTAGTGAATGTAATGTTACACACCCATACAATGCGCATCATCCCGCGATGTTTTTCAGAAACCTATCCTACATTGCCACTGCATGTTTCCTGACCTCCCCATGCTGACCACCCTGCGGTGCTTTTCTCCATCCTACATTGCCACTCACTGCCTATCCTAATTCAGACCCTCCGATTCACACCACCCCGTGTTTTTCACAATCCTACTAGTGAATGTAATGTTACACACCCATACAATGCGCACCACCACGCGATGTTTTTGGGAAACCTATCGTACATTGCCACTGCATGTTTCCTGACCTTCCCATGCTGACCACCCCGCGCTGCTTTTCTCCATGCTACATTGCCACTCACTGCCTATCCTAATTCAGACCCTCTGATTCACACCACCCCGTGATGTTTTTCTCACTCCTACTACTGAATATAATGTTACACACCCATACAATGCGCACAACCCCGCGATGTTTTTCAGAAACCTATCCTACATTGCCACTGCATGTTTCCTGACCTCCCCATGCTGACCACCCCGCGGTGCTTTTCTCCATCCTACATTTGCACTCACTGCCTATCCTAATTCAGACCCTCTGATTCACATCACCCCGTGATGTTTTTCTCACTCCGACTAAGGAATGTAATGTTACACCCCCATACAATGCACACCACCCCGCGATGTTTTTCAGAAACCTATACAACATTGCCACTGCATGTTCCTGACCTCCCCATGCACACCACCCCTCGGTGGTTTCCTCCATCCTGCATTGTCACTAACTGCCGATCCTAATTCGGAACCTCCGATTCACACCACCCCGGGATGTTTTTCTCACTCCTACTAGTGAATGTAATGTTACACACCCATACAATGCGCACCACCCCGCGATGTTTTTCAGAAACCTATCCTACATTGCCACTGCATGTTTCCTGACCTCCCAATGATGAACACCCTGCGGTGCTTTTCTCCATCCTACATTGCCACTCACTGCCTATCCTAATTCAGACCCTCCGATTCACACCACCCCGTATATGTTTTTCTCAATCCTACTAGTGAATGTAATGTTACACACCCATACAATGCGCACCACCACGCGACGTTTTTGGGAAACCTATCCTACATTGCCACTGCATGTTTCCTGACCTTCCCATGCTGACCACCCCGCGCTGCTTTTCTCCATGCTACATTGCCACTCACTGCCTATCCTAATTCAGACCCGCTGATTCACACCACCCCGTGATGTTTTTCTCACTCCTACTAGTGAATATAATGTTACACACCCATACAATGCGCACCACCCCGCGATGTTTTTCAGAAACCTATCCTACATTGCCACTGCATGTTTCCTGACCTCCCCATGCTGACCAACCCGCGGTGCTTTTCTCCATCCTACATTGGCACTCACTGGCTATCCTAATTCAGACCCTCTGATTCACATCACCCCGTGATGTTTTTCTCACTCCGACTATGGAATGTAATGTTACACACCCATACAATGCACACCACCCCGCGATGTTTTTCAGAAAATTATCATACATTGCCACTGCATGTTCCTGACCTCCCCATGCTGACCACCCCGCGGTCGTTTTCTAAATCCTACATTGTCACTCACTGCCTATCCTAATTCGGAACCTCCGATTCACACCACCCCGTGATGTTTTTCTCACTCCTATTAGTGAATGTAATGTTACACCCCCATGGAATGCGCACCTCCCGCGATGTTTTTCAGAAACCTATCCTACATTGCCACTGCATGTTTCCTGACTTCCCCATGCTGACCAACCCGTGGTGCTTTTCTCCGTCCTACATTGCCACTCACTGCCTATCCTAATTCAGATCCTATGATTCACACCACCCCGTGATGTTTTTCTCACTCCTACTAGTGAATGTAATGTTACACAACCATACAATGCGCACCACCCCGCGATGTTTTTCAGAAACTTATCCTACATTGCCACTGCATGTTTCCTGACTTCCGCATGCTGACCACCCCGCGGTGCTTTTCTCCATCCTACCTTACCACTCACTGCCTATCTTTATTCAGACCCTCTGATTCACACCACCCGTGATGTTTTTCTCACTCCTACTAGTGAATGTAATGTTACACAAACATACAATACGCACCACCCCGCGGTTTTTCGGAAACCTATCCTACATTGCCACTGCATTTTTCTTGACCTCCCAATGCTGACCACCCCGCAGTGCTTTTCTCCATCCTACATTGCCTCTCATTGCCTATCCTAATTCAGAACCTCCGATTGACACCACCCCGTGATGTCTTTCTCACTCCTACTAGTGAAAGTAATGGTACACACCCATACAATGCGCACCAGTCCGCGATGTTTTTCAGAAACCTATCCTACTTTGCCACTGCATTTTTCCTGACGTCCCATGCTAACCACCCCGCAGTGCTTTTCTCCATCCTACATTGCCACTCACTGCCTACCCTAATTCAGACCCTCCGATTCACACCACCCCGTGATGTTTTTCTCACTCCTACTAGTGAATGTAATGTTACACACCCATACAATGCGCACCACCCCGCGATGTTTTTCAGAAACCTATCCTACATTGCCACTGCATGTTTCCTGACCTCCCCATGCTGACCACCCCGCGCTGCTTTTCTCCATGCTACATTGCCACTCACTGCCTATCCTAATTCAGACCCTCTGATTCACACCACCCCGTGATGTTTTTCTCACTCTTACTAGTGAATATAATGTTACACACCCATACAATGCGCACCACCCCGCGATGTTTTTCAGAAACCTATCCTACATTGCCACTGCATGTTTCCTGACCTCCCCATGCTGACCACCCCGCGGTGCTTTTCTCCGTCCTACATTGGCACTCACTGCCTATCCTACTTCAGACCCTCTGATTCACATCACCCCGTGATGTTTTTCTCACTCCGACTAGGGAATGTAATGTTACACACCCATACAATGCACACCACCCCGCGATGTTTTTCAGAAACCTATGCTACATTGACACTGCATGTTCCTGACCTCCCCATGCACGCCACCCCTCGGTGGTTTTCTCCATCCTACATTGTCACTAACGGCCTATCCTAATTCGGAACCTCCGATTCACACCACCCCGTGATGTTTTTCTCACTCTTACTAGTGAATGTAATGTTACACACCCATGGAATGCGCACCACCCCGCGATGTTTTTCAGAAACCTATCCTACATTGCCACTGCATGTTTCCTGACCTCCCCATGATGAACACCCTGCGGTGCTTTTCTCCATCCTACATTGCCACTCACTGCCTATCCTAATTCAGACCCTCCGATTCACATCACCCCGTAATGTTTTTCTCAATCCTACTAGTGAATGTAATGTTACACACCCATACAATGCGCATCACCACGCGATGATTTTGGGAAACCTATCCTACATTGCCACTGCATTTTTCCTGACCTCCCAATGCTGAAAACCCCGCAGTGCCTTTCTCCATCCTACATTGCCACTCACTGCCTATCCTAATTCAGAACGTCCGATTCACACCACCCTGTGATGTTTTTGTCACTCCTACTAGTGAATGTAATGTTACACACCCATACAATGCGCACCACCCCGCGATGTTTTTCAGAAACCTATCCTACATTGCCACTGCATGTTTCCTGACCTCCCCATGCTGACCACCCCGCGGTGCTTTTCTCCATCCTACATTGTCACTCACTGCCTATCCTAATTCAGAACCTCCGATTGACACCACCCCGTGATGTCTTTCTCACTCCTACTAGTGAATGTAATGTTGCACACCCATACAATGCGCATCATCCCGCGATGTTTTTCAGAAACCTATCCTACATTGCCACTGCATGTTTCCTGACCTCCCCATGCTGACCACCCTGCGGTGCTTTTCTCCATCCTACATTGCCACTCACTGCCTATCCTAATTCAGACCCTCCGATTCACACCACCCAGTATATGTTTTTCTCAATCCTACTAGTGAATGTAATGTTACACACCCATACAATGCGCACCACCACGCGACGTTTTTGGGAAACCTATCCTACATTGCCACTGCATGTTTCCTGACCTTCCCATGCTGACCACCCCGCGCTGCTTTTCTCCATGCTACATTGCCACTCACTGCCTATCCTAATTCAGACCCGCTGATTCACACCACCCCGTGATGTTTTTCTCACTCCTACTAGTGAATATAATGTTACACACCCATACAATGCGCACCACCCCGCGATGTTTTTCAGAAACCTATCCTACATTGCCACTGCATGTTTCCTGACCTCCCCATGCTGACCACCCCGCGGTGCTTTTCTCCATCCTACATTGGCACTCACTGGCTATCCTAATTCAGACCCTCTGATTCACATCACCCCGTGATGTTTTTCTCACTCCGACTATGGAATGTAATGTTACACACCCATACAATGCACACCACCCCGCGATGTTTTTCAGAAAATTATCATACATTGCCACTGCATGTTCCTGACCTCCCCATGCTGACCACCCCGCGGTCGTTTTCTGCATCCTACATTGTCACTCACTGCCTATCCTAATTCAGAACGTCCGATTCACACCACCCTGTGATGTTTTTCTCACTCCTACTAGTGAATGTAATGTTACACACCCATACAATGCGCACCACCCCGCGATGTTTTTCAGAAACCTATCCTACATTGCCACTGCATGTTTCCTGACCTCCCCATGCTGACCACCCCGCGGTGCTTTTCTCCATCCTACATTGTCACTCACTGCCTATCCTAATTCAGAACCTCCGATTGACACCACCCCGTGATGTCTTTCTCACTCCTACTAGTGAATGTAATGTTACACACCCATACAATGCGCATCATCCCGCGATGTTTTTCAGAAACCTATCCTACATTGCCACTGCATGTTTCCTGACCTCCCCATGCTGACCACCCTGCGGTGCTTTTCTCCATCCTACATTGCCACTCACTGCCTATCCTAATTCAGACCCTCCGATTCACACCACCCCGTGTTTTTCACAATCCTACTAGTGAATGTAATGTTACACACCCATACAATGCGCACCACCACGCGATGTTTTTGGGAAACCTATCGTACATTGCCACTGCATGTTTCCTGACCTTCCCATGCTGACCACCCCGCGCTGCTTTTCTCCATGCTACATTGCCACTCACTGCCTATCCTAATTCAGACCCTCTGATTCACACCACCCCGTGATGTTTTTCTCACTCCTACTACTGAATATAATGTTACACACCCATACAATGCGCACAACCCCGCGATGTTTTTCAGAAACCTATCCTACATTGCCACTGCATGTTTCCTGACCTCCCCATGCTGACCACCCCGCGGTGCTTTTCTCCATCCTACATTTGCACTCACTGCCTATCCTAATTCAGACCCTCTGATTCACATCACCCCGTGATGTTTTTCTCACTCCGACTAAGGAATGTAATGTTACACCCCCATACAATGCACACCACCCCGCGATGTTTTTCAGAAACCTATACAACATTGCCACTGCATGTTCCTGACCTCCCCATGCACACCACCCCTCGGTGGTTTCCTCCATCCTGCATTGTCACTAACTGCCGATCCTAATTCGGAACCTCCGATTCACACCACCCCGTGATGTTTTTCTCACTCCTACTAGTGAATGTAATGTTACACACCCATACAATGCGCACCACCCCGCGATGTTTTTCAGAAACCTATCCTACATTGCCACTGCATGTTTCCTGACCTCCCAATGATGAACACCCTGCGGTGCTTTTCTCCATCCTACATTGCCACTCACTGCCTATCCTAATTCAGACCCTCCGATTCACACCACCCCGTATATGTTTTTCTCAATCCTACTAGTGAATGTAATGTTACACACCCATACAATGCGCACCACCACGCGACGTTTTTGGGAAACCTATCCTACATTGCCACTGCATGTTTCCTGACCTTCCCATGCTGACCACCCCGCGCTGCTTTTCTCCATGCTACATTGCCACTCACTGCCTATCCTAATTCAGACCCGCTGATTCACACCACCCCGTGATGTTTTTCTCACTCCTACTAGTGAATATAATGTTACACACCCATACAATGCGCACCACCCCGCGATGTTTTTCAGAAACCTATCCTACATTGCCACTGCATGTTTCCTGACCTCCCCATGCTGACCAACCCGCGGTGCTTTTCTCCATCCTACATTGGCACTCACTGGCTATCCTAATTCAGACCCTCTGATTCACATCACCCCGTGATGTTTTTCTCACTCCGACTATGGAATGTAATGTTACACACCCATACAATGCACACCACCCCGCGATGTTTTTCAGAAAATTATCATACATTGCCACTGCATGTTCCTGACCTCCCCATGCTGACCACCCCGCGGTCGTTTTCTAAATCCTACATTGTCACTCACTGCCTATCCTAATTCGGAACCTCCGATTCACACCACCCCGTGATGTTTTTCTCACTCCTATTAGTGAATGTAATGTTACACCCCCATGGAATGCGCACCTCCCGCGATGTTTTTCAGAAACCTATCCTACATTGCCACTGCATGTTTCCTGACTTCCCCATGCTGACCAACCCGTGGTGCTTTTCTCCGTCCTACATTGCCACTCACTGCCTATCCTAATTCAGATCCTATGATTCACACCACCCCGTGATGTTTTTCTCACTCCTACTAGTGAATGTAATGTTACACAACCATACAATGCGCACCACCCCGCGATGTTTTTCAGAAACTTATCCTACATTGCCACTGCATGTTTCCTGACTTCCGCATGCTGACCACCCCGCGGTGCTTTTCTCCATCCTACCTTACCACTCACTGCCTATCTTTATTCAGACCCTCTGATTCACACCACCCGTGATGTTTTTCTCACTCCTACTAGTGAATGTAATGTTACACAAACATACAATACGCACCACCCCGCGGTTTTTCGGAAACCTATCCTACATTGCCATTGCATTTTTCTTGACCTCCCAATGCTGACCACCCCGCAGTGCTTTTCTCCATCCTACATTGCCTCTCATTGCCTATCCTAATTCAGAACCTCCGATTGACACCACCCCGTGATGTCTTTCTCACTCCTACTAGTGAATGTAATGGTACACACCCATACAATGCGCATCATCCCGCGATGTTTTTCAGAAACCTATCCTCCATTGCCACTGCATGTTTCCTGACCTCCCCATGCTGACCACCCCGCGCTGCTTTTCTCCATGCTACATTGCCACTCACTGCCTATCCTAATTCAGACCCTCTGATTCACACCACCCCGTGATGTTTTTCTCACTCTTACTAGTGAATATAATGTTACACACCCATACAATGCGCACCACCCCGCGATGTTTTTCAGAAACCTATCCTACATTGCCACTGCATGTTTCCTGACCTCCCCATGCTGACCACCCCGCGGTGCTTTTCTCCGTCCTACATTGGCACTCACTGCCTATCCTACTTCAGACCCTCTGATTCACATCACCCCGTGATGTTTTTCTCACTCCGACTAGGGAATGTAATGTTACACACCCATACAATGCACACCACCCCGCGATGTTTTTCAGAAACCTATGCTACATTGACACTGCATGTTCCTGACCTCCCCATGCACGCCACCCCTCGGTGGTTTTCTCCATCCTACATTGTCACTAACGGCCTATCCTAATTCGGAACCTCCGATTCACACCACCCCGTGATGTTTTTCTCACTCTTACTAGTGAATGTAATGTTACACACCCATGGAATGCGCACCACCCCGCGATGTTTTTCAGAAACCTATCCTACATTGCCACTGCATGTTTCCTGACCTCCCCATGATGAACACCCTGTGGTGCTTTTCTCCATCCTACATTGCCACTCACTGCCTATCCTAATTCAGACCCTCCGATTCACATCACCCCGTAATGTTTTTCTCAATCCTACTAGTGAATGTAATGTTACACACCCATACAATGCGCATCACCACGCGATGATTTTGGGAAACCTATCCTACATTGCCACTGCATTTTTCCTGACCTCCCAATGCTGAAAACCCCGCAGTGCCTTTCTCCATCCTACATTGCCACTCACTGCCTATCCTAATTCAGAACGTCCGATTCACACCACCCTGTGATGTTTTTGTCACTCCTACTAGTGAATGTAATGTTACACACCCATACAATGCGCACCACCCCGCGATGTTTTTCAGAAACCTATCCTACATTGCCACTGCATGTTTCCTGACCTCCCCATGCTGACCACCCCGCGGTGCTTTTCTCCATCCTACATTGTCACTCACTGCCTATCCTAATTCAGAACCTCCGATTGACACCACCCCGTGATGTCTTTCTCACTCCTACTAGTGAATGTAATGTTGCACACCCATACAATGCGCATCATCCCGCGATGTTTTTCAGAAACCTATCCTACATTGCCACTGCATGTTTCCTGACCTCCCCATGCTGACCACCCTGCGGTGCTTTTCTCCATCCTACATTGCCACTCACTGCCTATCCTAATTCAGACCCTCCGATTCACACCACCCAGTATATGTTTTTCTCAATCCTACTAGTGAATGTAATGTTACACACCCATACAATGCGCACCACCACGCGACGTTTTTGGGAAACCTATCCTACATTGCCACTGCATGTTTCCTGACCTTCCCATGCTGACCACCCCGCGCTGCTTTTCTCCATGCTACATTGCCACTCACTGCCTATCCTAATTCAGACCCGCTGATTCACACCACCCCGTGATGTTTTTCTCACTCCTACTAGTGAATATAATGTTACACACCCATACAATGCGCACCACCCCGCGATGTTTTTCAGAAACCTATCCTACATTGCCACTGCATGTTTCCTGACCTCCCCATGCTGACCACCCCGCGGTGCTTTTCTCCATCCTACATTGGCACTCACTGGCTATCCTAATTCAGACCCTCTGATTCACATCACCCCGTGATGTTTTTCTCACTCCGACTATGGAATGTAATGTTACACACCCATACAATGCACACCACCCCGCGATGTTTTTCAGAAAATTATCATACATTGCCACTGCATGTTCCTGACCTCCCCATGCTGACCACCCCGCGGTCGTTTTCTGCATCCTACATTGTCACTCACTGCCTATCCTAATTCGGAACCTCCGATTCACACCACCCGGTGACGTTTTTCTCACTCCTATTAGTGAATGTAATGTTACACCCCCATGGAATGCGCACCTCCCGCGATGTTTTTCAGAAACCTATCCTACATTGCCACTGCATGTTTCCTGACTTCCCCATGCTGACCAACCCGTGGTGCTTTTCTCCGTCCTACATTGCCACTCACTGCCTATCCTAATTCAGATCCTATGATTCACACCACCCCGTGATGTTTTTCTCACTCCTACTAGTGAATGTAATGTTACACAACCATACAATGCGCACCACCCCGCGATGTTTTTCAGAAACTTATCCTACATTGCCACGGCATGTTTCCTGACTTCCGCATGCTGACCACCCCGCGGTGCTTTTCCCCATCCTACCTTACCACTCACTGCCTATCTTTATTCAGACCCTCTGATTCACACCACCCGTGATGTTTTTCTCACTCCTACTAGTGAATGTAATGTTACACAAACATACAATGCGCACCACCCCGCGGTTTTTCGGAAACCTATCCTACATTGCCACTGCATTTTTCTTGACCTCCCAATGCTGACCACCCCGCAGTGCTTTTCTCCATCCTACTTTGCCACTCACTGCCTATACTAATTCAGAACGTCCGATTCACACCACCCTGTGATGTTTTCTCAATCCTACTAGTGAATGTAATGTTACACACCCATACAATGCGCACCACCCCGCGATGTTTTTCAGAAACCTATCCTACATTGCCACTGCATGTTTCCTGACCTCCACATGCTGACCACCCCACGGTGCTTTTCTCCATCCTGCATTGTCACTCACTGCCTATCCTAATTCAGAACCTCCGATTGACACCACCCCGTGATGTCTTTCTCACTCCTACTAGTGAATGTAATGTTACACACCCATACAATGCGCATCATCCCGCGATGTTTTTCAGAAACCTATCCTACATTGCCACTGCATGTTTCCTGACCTCCCCATGCTGACCACCCCGCGCTGTTTTTCTCCATGCTACATTGCCACTCACTGCCTATCCTAATTCAGACCCTCTGATTCACACCACCCCGTGATGTTTTTCTCACTCTTACTAGTGAATATAATGTTACACACCCATACAATGCGCACCACCCCGAGATGTTTTTCAGAAACCTATCCTACATTGCCACTGCATGTTTCCTGACCTCCCCATGCTGACCACCCCGCGGTGCTTTTCTCGGTCCTACATTGGCACTCACTGCCTATCCTACTTCAGACCCTCTGATTCACATCACCCCATGATGTTTTTCTCACTCCGACTAGGGAATGTAATGTTACACACCCATACAATGCACACCACCCCGCGATGTTTTTCAGAAACCTATGCTACATTGACACTGCATGTTCCTGACCTCCCCATGCACACCACCCCTCGGTGGTTTTCTCCATCCTACATTGTCACTAACGGCCTATCCTAATTCGGAACCTCCGATTCACACCACCCCGTGATGTTTTTCTCACTCCTACTAGTGAATGTAATGTTACACACCCATGGAATGCGCACCACCCCGCGATGTTTTTCAGAAACCTATCCTACATTGCCACTGCATGTTTCCTGACCTCCCCATGATGAACACCCTGCGGTGCTTTTCTCCATCCTATATTGCCACTCACTGCCTATGCTAATTCAGACCCTCCGATTCACACCACCCCATAATGTTTTTCTCAATCCTACTAGTGAATGTAATGTTACACACCCATACAATGCGCATCACCACGCGATGTTTTTGGGAAACCTATCCTACATTGCCACTGCATGTTTCCTGACATTCCCATGCTGACCACCCCGCGCTGCTTTTCTCCATGCTACATTGCCACTCACTGCCTATTCTAATTCAGACCCTCTGATTCACACCACCCCGTGATGTTTTTCTCACTCCTACTAGTGAATATAATGTTACACACCCATACAATGCGCACCACCCCGCGATGTTTTTCAGAAACCTATCCTACATTGCCACTGCATGTTTCCTGACCTCCCCATGCTGACCACCCCGCGGTGCTTTTCTCCATCCTACATTGGCACTCAATGGCTATCCTAATTCAGACCCTCTGATTCACATCACCCCGTGATGTTTTTCTCACTCCGACTAGGGAATGTAATGTTACACACCCATACAATGCACACCACCCCGGGATGTTTTTCAGAAACTTATCATACATTGCCACTGCATGTTCCTGACCTCCCCATGCTGACCACCCCGCGCTGCTTTTCTCCATGCTACATTGCCACTCACTGCCTATCCTAATTCACACCCTCTGATTCACACCACCCCGTGATGTTTTTCTCACTCCTACTAGTGAATATAATGTTACACACCCATACAATGCGCACCACCACGCGATGTTTTTCAGAAACCTATCCTACATTGCCACTGCATGTTTCCTGACCTCCCCATGCTGACTACCCCGCGGTGCTTTTCTCCATCCTACATTGGCACTCACTGCCTATTCTAATTCAGACCCTCTGATTCACATCACCCCGTGATGTTTTTCTCACTCCGACTAGGGAATGTAATGTTACACACCCATACAATGCACACCACCCCGCGATGTTTTTCAGAAACCTATACTACATTGCCACTGCATGTTCCTGACCTCCCCATGCACACCACCCCTCGGTGGTTTTCTCCATCCTACATTGTCACTAACTGCCTATCCTAATTCGGAACCTCCGATTCACACCACCCCGTGATGTTTTTCTCACTCCTACTAGTGAATGTAATTTTACACACCCATGGAATGCCCACCACCCCGCGATGTTTTTCAGAAACCTATCCTACATTGCCACTGCATGTTTCCTGACCTCCCAATGATGAACACCCTGCGGTGCTTTTCTCCATCCTACATTGCCACTCACTGCCTATCCTAATTCAGACCCTCCGATTCACACCACCCCGTAATGTTTTTCTCAATCCTACTAGTGAATGTAATGTTACACACCCATACAATGCGCACCACCACGCGATGTTTTTGGGAAACCTATCCTACATTGCCACTGCATGTTTCCTGACCTTCCCATGCTGACCACCCCGCGCTGCTTTTCTCCATGCTACATTGCCACTCACTGCCTATCCTAATTCAGACCCTCTGATTCACACCACCCCGTGATGTTTTTCTCACTCCTACTAGTGAATATAATGTTACACACCCATACAATGCGCACCACCCCGCGATGTTTTTCAGAAACCTATCCTACATTGCCACTGCATGTTTCCTGACCTCATCATGCTGACCACCCCGCGGTGCTTTTCCCCATCCTACATTGGCACTCACTGGCTATCCTAATTCAGACCCTCTGATTCACATCACCCCGTGATGTTTTTCTCACTCCGACTAGGCAATGTAATGTTACACACCCATACAATGCACACCACCCTGCGATGTTTTTCAGAAACTTATCATACATTGCCACTGAATGTTCCTGACCTCCCCATGCTGACCACCCCGCGGTGGTTTTCTCCATCCTACATTGTCACTCACTGCCTATCCTAATTCAAAACCTCCGATTCACACCACCCCGTGATGTTTTTCTCACTCCTACTAGTGAATGTAATGTTACACCCCAATGCAATGCGCACCTCCCGCGATGTTTTTCAGAAACCTATCCTACATTGCCACTGTATGTTTCCTGACCTCCCCATGCTGACCAACCCGTGGTGCTTTTCTCCGTCCTACATTGCCACTCACTGCCTATCCTAATTCAGATCCTATGATTCACACCACCCCGTGATGTTTTTCTCACTCCTACTAGTGAATGTAATGTTACACAACCATACAATGCGCACCACCCCGCGATGTTTTTCAGAAACTTATCCTACATTGCCACTGCATGTTTCCTGACTTCCGCATGCTGACCACCCCGCGGTGCTTTTCTCCATCCTACCTTACCACTCACTGCCTATCTTTATTCGGACTCTCTGATTCACACCACCCGTGATGTTTTTCTCACTCCTACTAGTGAATGTAATGTTACACAAACATACAATGCGCACCACCCCGCGGTTTTTCGGAAACCTATCCTACATTGCCACTGCATTTTTCTTGACCTCCCAATGCTGACCACCCCGCGGTGCTTTTCTCCATCCTACTTTGCCACTCACTGCCTATCCTAATTCAGAACGTCCGATTCACACCACCCTGTGATGTTTTCTCACTCCTACTAGTGAATGTAATGTTACACACCCATACAGTGCACACCACTCCGCGATGTTTTTCAGAAACCTATCCTACATTGCCACTGCATGTTTCCTGACCTCCCCATGCTGACCACCCCGCGGTGCCTTTCTCCATCCTACATTGTCACTCACTGCCTCTCCTAATTCAGAACCTCCGATTGACACCAACCCGTGATGTCTTTCTCACTCCTACTAGTGAATGTAATGTTACACACCCATACAATGCGCACCACCACGCGATGTTTTTTGGAAACCTATCGTACATTGCAACTGCATGTTTCCTGACCTTCCCATGCTGACCACCCCGCGCTGCTTTTCTCCATGCTACATTGCCACTCACTGCCTATCCTAATTCAGACCCTCTGATTCACACCACCCCGTGATGTTTTTCTCACTCCTACTAGTGAATATAATGTTACACACCCATACAATGCGCACCACCCCGCGATGTTTTTCAGAAACCTATCCTACATTGCCACTGCATGTTTCCTGACCTCCCCATGCTGACCACCCCGCGGTGCTTTTCTCCATCCTACATTGGCACTCACTGCCTATCCTAATTCAGACCCTCTGATTCACATCACCCCGTGATGTTTTTCTCACTCCGACTAGGGTATGTAATGTTACACACCCATACATTGCACACCACACCGCGATGTTTTTCAGAAACCTATGCTACATTTCCACTCCATGTTCCTGACCTCCCCATGCACACCACCCCTCGGTGGTTTTCTCCATCCTACATTGTCACTAACTGCCTATCCTAATTCGGAACCTCCGATTCACACCACCCCGTGATGTTTTTCTCACTCCTACTAGTGAATGTAATGTTACACAACCATATAATGCGCACCACCCCGCGATGTTTTTTAGAAACTTATCCTACATTGCCACTGCATGTTTCCTGACTTCCGCATGCTGACCACCCCGTGGTGCTTTTCTCCATCCTACCTTACCACTCACTGCCTATCTTTATTCAGACCCTCTGATTCACACCACCCGTGATGTTTTTCTCACTCCTACTAGTGAATGTAATGTTACACAAACATACAATGCGCACCACCCCGCGGTTTTTCGGAAACCTATCCTACATTGCCACTGCATGTTTCCTGACCTCCCCATGCTGACCACCCCGCGGTGCTTTTCTCCATCCTACATTGTCACTCACTGCCTATCCTAATTCAGAACCTCCGATTGACACCACCCCGTGATGTCTTTCTCACTCCTACTAGTGAATGTAATGTTACACACCCATACAATGCGCATCATCCCGCGATGTTTTTCAGAAACCTATCCTACATTGCCACTGCATGTTTCCTGACCTCCCCATGCTGACCACCCCGCGCTGCTTTTCTCCATGCTACATTGCCACTCACTGCCTATCCTAATTCAGACCCTCTGATTCACACCACCCCGTGATGTTTTTCTCACTCTTACTAGTGAATATAATGTTACACACCCATACAATGCGCACCACCCCGCGATGTTTTTCAGAAACCTATCCTACATTGCCACTGCATGTTTCCTGACCTCCCCATGCTGACCACCCCGCAGTGCTTTTCTCCGTCCTACATTGGCACTCACTGCCTATCCTACTTCAGACCCTCTGATTCACATCACCCCGTGATGTTTTTCTCACTCCGACTAGGGAATGTAATGTTACACACCCATAGAATGCACACCACCCCGCGATGTTTTTCAGAAACCTATGCTACATTGACACTGCATGTTCCTGACCTCCCCATGCACGCCACCCCTCGGTGGTTTTCTCCATCCTACATTGTCACTAACGGCCTATCCTAATTCGGAACCTCCGATTCACACCACCCCGTGATGTTTTTCTCACTCCTACTAGTAAATGTAATGTTACACACCCATGGAATGCGCACCACCCCGCGATGTTTTTCAGAAACCTATCCTACATTGCCACTGCATGTTTCCTGACCTCCCCATGATGAACACCCTGCGGTGCTTTTCTCCATCCTACATTGCCACTCACTGCCTATCCTAATTCAGACCCTCCGATTCACACCACCCCATAATGTTTTTCTCAATCCTACTAGTGAATGTAATGTTACACACCCATACAATGCGCATCACCACGCGATGTTTTTGGGAAACCTATCCTACATTGCCACTGCATGTTTCCTGACCTTCCCATGCTGACCACCCCGCGCTGCTTTTCTCCATGCTACATTGCCACTCACTGCCTATTCTAATTCAGACCCTCTGATTCACACCACCCCGTGATGTTTTTCTCACTCCTACTAGTGAATATAATGTTACACACCCATACAATGCGCACCACCCCGCGATGTTTTTCAGAAACCTATCCTACATTGCCACTGCATGTTTCCTGACCTCCCCATGCTGACCACCCCGCGGTGCTTTTCTCCATCCTACATTGGCACTCAATGGCTATCCTAATTCAGACCCTCTGATTCACATCACCCCGTGATGTTTTTCTCACTCCGACTAGGGAATGTAATGTTACACACCCATACAATGCACACCACCCCGGGATGTTTTTCAGAAACTTATCATACATTGCCACTGCATGTTCCTGACCTCCCCATGCTGACCACCCCGCGCTGCTTTTCTCCATGCTACATTGCCACTCACTGCCTATCCTAATTCACACCCTCTGATTCACACCACCCCGTGATGTTTTTCTCACTCCTACTAGTGAATATAATGTTACACACCCATACAATGCGCACCACCACGCGATGTTTTTCAGAAACCTATCCTACATTGCCACTGCATGTTTCCTGACCTCCCCATGCTGACTACCCCGCGGTGCTTTTCTCCATCCTACATTGGCACTCACTGCCTATTCTAATTCAGACCCTCTGATTCACATCACCCCGTGATGTTTTTCTCACTCCGACTAGGGAATGTAATGTTACACACCCATACAATGCACACCACCCCGCGATGTTTTTCAGAAACCTATACTACATTGCCACTGCATGTTCCTGACCTCCCCATGCACACCACCCCTCGGTGGTTTTCTCCATCCTACATTGTCACTAACTGCCTATCCTAATTCGGAACCTCCGATTCACACCACCCCGTGATGTTTTTCTCACTCCTACTAGTGAATGTAATTTTACACACCCATGGAATGCCCACCACCCCGCGATGTTTTTCAGAAACCTATCCTACATTGCCACTGCATGTTTCCTGACCTCCCAATGATGAACACCCTGCGGTGCTTTTCTCCATCCTACATTGCCACTCACTGCCTATCCTAATTCAGACCCTCCGATTCACACCACCCCGTAATGTTTTTCTCAATCCTACTAGTGAATGTAATGTTACACACCCATACAATGCGCACCACCACGCGATGTTTTTGGGAAACCTATCCTACATTGCCACTGCATGTTTCCTGACCTTCCCATGCTGACCACCCCGCGCTGCTTTTCTCCATGCTACATTGCCACTCACTGCCTATCCTAATTCAGACCCTCTGATTCACACCACCCCGTGATGTTTTTCTCACTCCTACTAGTGAATATAATGTTACACACCCATACAATGCGCACCACCCCGCGATGTTTTTCAGAAACCTATCCTACATTGCCACTGCATGTTTCCTGACCTCATCATGCTGACCACCCCGCGGTGCTTTTCCCCATCCTACATTGGCACTCACTGGCTATCCTAATTCAGACCCTCTGATTCACATCACCCCGTGATGTTTTTCTCACTCCGACTAGGCAATGTAATGTTACACACCCATACAATGCACACCACCCCGCGATGTTTTTCAGAAACCTATCCTACATTGCCACTGCATGTTTCCTGACCTCCCAATGATGAACACCCTGCGGTGCTTTTCTCCATCCTACATTGCCACTCACTGCCTATCCTAATTCAGACCCTCCGATTCACACCACCCCGTAATGTTTTTCTCAATCCTACTAGTGAATGTAATGTTACACACCCATACAATGCGCACCACCACGCGATGTTTTTGGGAAACCTATCCTACATTGCCACTGCATGTTTCCTGACCTTCCCATGCTGACCACCCCGCGCTGCTTTTCTCCATGCTACATTGCCACTCACTGCCTATCCTAATTCAGACCCTCTGATTCACACCACCCCGTGATGTTTTTCTCACTCCTACTAGTGAATATAATGTTACACACCCATACAATGCGCACCACCCCGCGATGTTTTTCAGAAACCTATCCTACATTGCCACTGCATGTTTCCTGACCTCATCATGCTGACCACCCCGCGGTGCTTTTCCCCATCCTACATTGGCACTCACTGGCTATCCTAATTCAGACCCTCTGATTCACATCACCCCGTGATGTTTTTCTCACTCCGACTAGGGAATGTAATGTTACACACCCATACAATGCACACCACCCTGCGATGTTTTTCAGAAACTTATCATACATTGCCACTGAATGTTCCTGACCTCCCCATGCTGACCACCCCGCGGTGGTTTTCTCCATCCTACATTGTCACTCACTGCCTATCCTAATTCAAAACCTCCGATTCACACCACCCCGTGATGTTTTTCTCACTCCTACTAGTGAATGTAATGTTACACCCCAATGCAATGCGCACCTCCCGCGATGTTTTTCAGAAACCTATCCTACATTGCCACTGTATGTTTCCTGACCTCCCCATGCTGACCAACCCGTGGTGCTTTTCTCCGTCCTACATTGCCACTCACTGCCTATCCTAATTCAGATCCTATGATTCACACCACCCCGTGATGTTTTTCTCACTCCTACTAGTGAATGTAATGTTACACAACCATACAATGCGCACCACCCCGCGATGTTTTTCAGAAACTTATCCTACATTGCCACTGCATGTTTCCTGACTTCCGCATGCTGACCACCCCGCGGTGCTTTTCTCCATCCTACCTTACCACTCACTGCCTATCTTTATTCGGACTCTCTGATTCACACCACCCGTGATGTTTTTCTCACTCCTACTAGTGAATGTAATGTTACACAAACATACAATGCGCACCACCCCGCGGTTTTTCGGAAACCTATCCTACATTGCCACTGCATTTTTCTTGACCTCCCAATGCTGACCACCCCGCGGTGCTTTTCTCCATCCTACTTTGCCACTCACTGCCTATCCTAATTCAGAACGTCCGATTCACACCACCCTGTGATGTTTTCTCACTCCTACTAGTGAATGTAATGTTACACACCCATACAGTGCACACCACTCCGCGATGTTTTTCAGAAACCTATCCTACATTGCCACTGCATGTTTCCTGACCTCCCCATGCTGACCACCCCGCGGTGCCTTTCTCCATCCTACATTGTCACTCACTGCCTCTCCTAATTCAGAACCTCCGATTGACACCAACCCGTGATGTCTTTCTCACTCCTACTAGTGAATGTAATGTTACACACCCATACAATGCGCACCACCACGCGATGTTTTTTGGAAACCTATCGTACATTGCAACTGCATGTTTCCTGACCTTCCCATGCTGACCACCCCGCGCTGCTTTTCTCCATGCTACATTGCCACTCACTGCCTATCCTAATTCAGACCCTCTGATTCACACCACCCCGTGATGTTTTTCTCACTCCTACTAGTGAATATAATGTTACACACCCATACAATGCGCACCACCCCGCGATGTTTTTCAGAAACCTATCCTACATTGCCACTGCATGTTTCCTGACCTCCCCATGCTGACCACCCCGCGGTGCTTTTCTCCATCCTACATTGGCACTCACTGCCTATCCTAATTCAGACCCTCTGATTCACATCACCCCGTGATGTTTTTCTCACTCCGACTAGGGTATGTAATGTTACACACCCATACATTGCACACCACACCGCGATGTTTTTCAGAAACCTATGCTACATTTCCACTGCATGTTCCTGACCTCCCCATGCACACCACCCCTCGGTGGTTTTCTCCATCCTACATTGTCACTAACTGCCTATCCTAATTCGGAACCTCCGATTCACACCACCCCGTGATGTTTTTCTCACTCCTACTAGTGAATGTAATGTTACACAACCATATAATGCGCACCACCCCGCGATGTTTTTTAGAAACTTATCCTACATTGCCACTGCATGTTTCCTGACTTCCGCATGCTGACCACCCCGCGGTGCTTTTCTCCATCCTACCTTACCACTCACTGCCTATCTTTATTCAGACCCTCTGATTCACACCACCCGTGATGTTTTTCTCACTCCTACTAGTGAATGTAATGTTACACAAACATACAATGCGCACCACCCCGCGGTTTTTCGGAAACCTATCCTACATTGCCACTGCATGTTTCCTGACCTCCCCATGCTGACCACCCCGCGGTGCTTTTCTCCATCCTACATTGTCACTCACTGCCTATCCTAATTCAGAACCTCCGATTGACACCACCCCGTGATGTCTTTCTCACTCCTACTAGTGAATGTAATGTTACACACCCATACAATGCGCATCATCCCGCGATGTTTTTCAGAAACCTATCCTACATTGCCACTGCATGTTTCCTGACCTCCCCATGCTGACCACCCCGCGCTGCTTTTCTCCATGCTACATTGCCACTCACTGCCTATCCTAATTCAGACCCTCTGATTCACACCACCCCGTGATGTTTTTCTCACTCTTACTAGTGAATATAATGTTACACACCCATACAATGCGCACCACCCCGCGATGTTTTTCAGAAACCTATCCTACATTGCCACTGCATGTTTCCTGACCTCCCCATGCTGACCACCCCGCAGTGCTTTTCTCCGTCCTACATTGGCACTCACTGCCTATCCTACTTCAGACCCTCTGATTCACATCACCCCGTGATGTTTTTCTCACTCCGACTAGGGAATGTAATGTTACACACCCATAGAATGCACACCACCCCGCGATGTTTTTCAGAAACCTATGCTACATTGACACTGCATGTTCCTGACCTCCCCATGCACGCCACCCCTCGGTGGTTTTCTCCATCCTACATTGTCACTAACGGCCTATCCTAATTCGGAACCTCCGATTCACACCACCCCGTGATGTTTTTCTCACTCCTACTAGTAAATGTAATGTTACACACCCATGGAATGCGCACCACCCCGCGATGTTTTTCAGAAACCTATCCTACATTGCCACTGCATGTTTCCTGACCTCCCCATGATGAACACCCTGCGGTGCTTTTCTCCATCCTACATTGCCACTCACTGCCTATCCTAATTCAGACCCTCCGATTCACACCACCCCGTAATGTTTTTCTCAATCCTACTAGTGAATGTAATGTTACACACCCATACAATGCGCATCACCACGCGATGTTTTTGGGAAACCTATCCTACATTGCCACTGCATGTTTCCTGACCTTCCCATGCTGACCACCCCGCGCTGCTTTTCTCCATGCTACATTGCCACTCAATGGCTATCCTAATTCAGACCCTCTGATTCACATCACCCCGTGATGTTTTTCTCACTCCGTCAAGGGAATGTAATGTTACACACCCATACAATGCACACCACCCCGCGATGTTTTTCAGAAACTTATCATACATTGCCACTGCATGTTCCTGACCTCCCCATGCTGACCACCCCGCGCTGCTTTTCTCCATGCTACATTGCCACTCACTGCCTATCCTAATTCAGACCCTCTGATTCACACCACCCCGTGATGTTTTTCTCACTCCTACTAGTGAATATAATGTTACACACCCATACAATGCGCACCACCCCGCGATGTTTTTCAGAAACCTATCCTACATTGCCACTGCATGTTTCCTGACCTCCCCATGATGAACACCCTGCGGTGCTTTTCTCCATCCTACATTGCCACTCACTGCCTATCCTAATTCAGACCCTCCGATTCACACCACCCCGTAATGTTTTTCTCAATCCTACTAGTGAATGTAATGTTACACACCCATACAATGCGCACCACCACGCGATGTTTTTGGGAAACCTATCCTACATTGCCACTGCATGTTTCCTGACCTTCCCATGCTGACCACCCCGCGCTGCTTTTCTCCATGCTACATTGCCACTCACTGCCTATCCTAATTCAGACCCTCTGATTCACACCACCCCGTGATGTTTTTCTCACTCCTACTAGTGAATATAATGTTACACACCCATACAATGCGCACCACCCCGGGATGTTTTTCAGAAACCTATCCTACATTGCCACTGCATGTTTCCTGACCTCATCATGCTGACCACCCCGCGGTGCTTTTCCCCATCCTACATTGGCACTCACTGACTATCCTAATTCAGACCCTCTGATTCACATCACCCCGTGATGTTTTTCTCACTCCGACTAGGGAATGTAATGTTACACACCCATACAATGCACACCACCCCGCGATGTATTTCAGAAACTTATCCTACATTGCCACTGCATGTTTCCTGACTTCCGCATGCTGACCACCCCGCGGTGCTTTTCTCCATCCTACCTTACCACTCACTGCCTATCTCTATTCAGACCCTCTGATTGACACCACCCGTGATGTTTTTCTCACTCCTACTAGTGAATGTAATGTTACACAAACATACAATGCGCACCACCCCGCGGTTTTTCGGAAACCTATCCTACATTGCCACTGCATTTTTCTTGACCTCCCAATGCTGACCACCCCGCAGTGCTTTTCTCCATCCTACATTGCCACTCACTGCCTATCCTAATTCAGAACGTCCGATTCACACTACCCTGTGATGTTTTCTCACTCCTACTAGTGAATGTAATGTTACACACCCATACAGTGCACACCACTCCGCGATGTTTTTCAGAAACCTATCCTACATTGCCACTGCATGTTTCCTGACCTCCCCATGCTGACCACCCCGCGGTGCCTTTCTCCATCCTACATTGTCACTCACTGCCTCTCCTAATTCAGAACCTCCGATTGACACCACCCCGTGATGTCTTTCTCACTCCTACTAGTGAATGTAATGTTACACACCCATACAATGCGCACCACCACGCGATGTTTTTTGGAAACCTATCGTACATTGCCACTGCATGTTTCCTGACCTTCCCATGCTGACCACCCCGCGCTGCTTTTCTCCATGCTACATTGCCACTCACTGCCTATCCTAATTCAGACCCTCTGATTCACACCACCCCGTGATGTTTTTCTCACTCCTACTAGTGAATATAATGTTACACACCCATACAATGCGCACCACCCCGCGATGTTTTTCAGAAACCTATCCTACATTGCCACTGCATGTTTCCTGACCTCCCCATGCTGACCACCCCCAGTGCTTTTCTCCGTCCTACATTGGCACTCACTGCCTATCCTACTTCAGACCCTCTGATTCACATCACCCCGTGATGTTTTTCTCACTCCGACTAGGGAATGTAATGTTACACACCCATACAATGCACACCACCCCGCGATGTTTTTCAGAAACCTATGCTACATTGACACTGCATGTTCCTGACCTCCCCATGCACGCCACCCCTTGGTGGTTTTCTCCATCCTACATTGTCACTAACGGCCTATCCTAATTCGGAAACTCCGATTCACACCACCCCGTGATGTTTTTCTCACTCCTACTAGTGAATGTAATGTTACACACCCATGGAATGCGCACCACCCCGCGATGTTTTTCAGAAACCTATCCTACATTGCCACTGCATGTTTCCTGACCTCCCCATGATGAACACCCTGCGGTGCTTTTCTCCATCCTACATTGCCACTCACTGCCTATCCTAATTCAGACCCTCCGATTCACACCACCCCGTAATGTTTTTCTCAATCCTACTAGTGAATGTAATGTTACACACCC
The DNA here is from genome assembly GCF_034190915.1 of Cavia porcellus. Lineage (NCBI taxonomy): Eukaryota > Metazoa > Chordata > Mammalia > Rodentia > Caviidae > Cavia > Cavia porcellus. The sequence continues at coordinate 1,419,492 of NW_026947491.1, forward strand.
ATACAATGCGCATCACCACGCGATGTTTTTGGGAAACCTATCCTACATTGCCACTGCATGTTTCCTGACCTTCCCATGCTGACCACCCCGCGCTGCTTTTCTCCATGCTACATTGCCACTCAATGGCTATCCTAATTCAGACCCTCTGATTCACATCACCCCGTGATGTTTTTCTCACTCCGACTAGGGAATGTAATGATACACACCCATACAATGCACACCACCCCGCGATGTTTTTCAGAAACTTATCATACATTGCCACTGCATGTTCCTGACCTCCCCATGCTGACCACCCCGCGCTGCTTTTCTCCATGCTACATTGCCACTCACCGCCTATCCTAATTCAGACCCTCTGATTCACACCACGCCGTGATGTTTTTCTCACTCCTACTAGTGAATATAATGTTACACACCCATACAATGCGCACCACCCCGCGATGTTTTTCAGAAACCTATCCTACATTGCCACTGCATGTTTCCTGACCTCCCCATGCTGACTACCCCACGGTGCTTTTCTCCATCCTACATTGGCACTCACTGCCTATCCTAATTCAGACCATCTGATTCACATCACCCCGTGATGTTTTTCTCACTCCGACTAGGGAATGTAATGTTACACACCCATACAATGCACACCACCCCGCGATGTTTTTCAGAAACCTATACTACATTGCCACTGCATGTTCCTGACCTCCCCATGCACACCACCCCTCGGTGGTTTTCTCCATCCTACATTGTCACTAACTGCCTATCCTAATTCGGAACCTCCGATTCACACCACCCCGTGATGTTTTTCTCACTCCTACTAGTGAATGTAATGATACACACCCATGGAATGCGCACCACCCCACGATGTTTTTCAGAAACCTATCCTACATTGCCACTGCATGTTTCCTTACCTCCCCATGATGAACACCCTGCGGTGCTTTTCTCCATCCTACATTGCCACTCACTGCCTATCCTAATTCAGACCCTCCGATTCACACCACCCCGTGATGTTTTTCTCAATCCTACTAGTGAATGTAATGTTACACACCCATACAATGCGCACCACCACGCGATGTTTTTGGGAAACCTATCCTACATTGCCACTGCATGTTTCCTGACCTTCCCATGCTGACCACCCCGCGATGCATTTCTCCATGCTACATTGCCACTCACTGCCTATCCTCATTCAGACCCGCTGATTCACACCACCCCGTGATGTATTTCTCAATCCTACTAGTGAATGTAATGTTACACACCCATACAATGCGCATCACCACGCGATGTTTTTGGGAAAACTATCCTACATTGCCACTGCATGTTTCCTGACCTTCCCATGCTGACCACCCCGCGCTGCTTTTCTCCATGCTACATTGCCACTCAATGGCTATCCTAATTCAGACCCTCTGATTCACATCACCCCGTGATGTTTTTCTCACTCCGACTAGGGAATGTAATGTTACACACCCATACAATGCACACCACCCCGCGATGTTTTTCAAAAACTTATCATACATTGCCACTGAATGTTCCTGATCTCCCCATGCTGACCACCCCGCGGTGTTTTTCTCCATCCTACATTGTCACTCACTGCCTATCCTAATTCGGAACCTCCGATTCACACCACCCCGTGATGTTTTTCTCACTCCTACTAGTGAATGTAATGTTACACCCCAATGCAATGCGCACCTCCCGCGATGTTTTTCAGAAACATATCCTACATTGCCACTGCATGTTTCCTGACCTCCCCATGCTGACCAACCCGTGGTGCTTTTCTCCGTCCTACATTGCCACTCACTGCCTATCCTAATTCAGATCCTATGATTCACACCACCCCGTGATGTTTTTCTCACTCCTACTAGTGAATGTAATGTTACACAACTATACAATGCGCACCACCCCGCGATGTTTTTCAGAAATTTATCCTACATTGCCACTGCATGTTTCCTGACTTCCGCTTGCTGACCACCCCGCGGTGCTTTTCTCCATTCTACCTTACCACTCACTGCCTATCTTTATTCAGACCCTCTGATTGACACCACCCGTGATGTTTTTCTCACTCCTACTAGTGAATGTAATGTTACAAAAACATACAATGCGCACCACGCCGCGGTTTTTCAGAAACCTATCCTACATTGCCACTGCATTTTTCTTGACCTCCCAATGCTGACCACCCCGCAGTGCTTTTCTCCATCCTACATTGCCACTCACTGCCTATCCTAATTCAGAACGTCCGATTCACACCACCCTGTGATGTTTTCTCACTCCTACTAGTGAATGTAATATTACACACCCATACAGTGCGCACCACTCCGCGATGTTTTTCAGAAACCTATCCTACATTGCCACTGCATGTTTCCTGACCTCCCCATGCTGACCACCGCGCGGTGCCTTCCTCCATCCTACATTGTCACTCACTGCCTATCCTAATTCAGAACCTCCGATTGACACCACCCCGTGATGTCTTTCTCACTCCTACTAGTGAATGTAATGTTACACACCCATACAATGCGCATCATCCCGCGATGTTTTTCAGAAACCTATCCTACATTGCCACTGCATGTTTCCTGACCTCCCCATGCTGACCACCCTGCGGTGCTTTTCTCCATCCTACATTGCCACTCACTGCCTATACTAATTCAGACCCTCCGATTCACACCACCCCGTAATGTTTTTCACAATCCTACTAGTGAATGTAATGTTACACACCCATACAATGCGCACCACCACGCGATGTTTTTGGGAAACCTATCGTACATTGCCACTGCATGTTTCCTAACCTTCCCATGCTGACCACCCCGCGATGCTTTTCTCCATGCTACATTGCCACTCACTGCCTATCCTAATTCAGACCCTCTGATTCACACCACCCCGTGATGTTTTTCTCACTCCTACTAGTGAATATAATGTTACACACCCATACAATGCGCACCACCCCGCGATGTTTTTCAGAAACCTATCCTACATTGCCACTGCATGTTTCCTGACCTCCCCATGCTGACCACCCCGCGGTGCTTTTCTCCATCCTACATTGGCACTCACTGCCTATCCTAATTCAGACCCTCTGATTCACATCACCCCGTGATGTTTTTCTCACTCCGACTAGGGAATGTAATGTTACACACCCATACATTGCACACCACCCCGCGATGTTTTTCAGAAACCTAAGCTACATTGCCACTGCATGTTCCTGACCTCCCCATGCACACCACCCCTCGGTGGTTTTCTCCATCCTACATTGTCACTAACTGCCTATCCTAATTCGGAACCTCCGATTCACACCACCCCGTGATGTTTTTCTCACTCCTACTAGTGAATGTAATGTTACACACCCATGGAATGCGCACCACCCCGCGATGTTTTTCAGAAACCTATCCTACATTGCCACTGCATGTTTCCTGACCTCCCCATGATGAACACCCTGCGGTGCTTTTCTCCATCCTACATTGCCACTCACTGCCTATCCTAATTCACACCCTCCGATTCACACCACCCCGTAATGTTTTTCACAATCCTACTAGTGAATGTAATGTTACACAACCATACAATGCGCACCACCACGCGATGTTTTTGGGAAACCTATCGTACATTGCCACTGCATGTTTCCTGACCTTCCCATGCTGACCACCCCGCGCTGCTTTTCTCCATGCTACATTGCCACTCACTGCCTATCCTAATTCAGACCCTCTGATTCACACCACCCCGTGATGTTTTTCTCACTCCTACTAGTGAATATAATGTTACACACCCATACAATGCGCATCACCACGCGATGTTTTTGGGAAACCTATCCTACATTGCCACTGCATGTTTCCTGACCTTCCCATGCTGGCCACCCCGCGCTGCTTTTCTCCATGCTACATTGCCACTCACTGCCTTTCCTAATTCAGACCCTCTGATTCACACCACCCCGTGATGTTTTTCTCACTCCTACTAGTGAATATAATGTTACACACCCATACAATGCGCACCACACCGCGATGTTTTTCAGAAACCTATCCTACATTGCCACTGCATGTTTCCTGACCTCCCCATGCTGACCACCCCGCAGTGCTTTTCTCCATGCTACATTGCCACTCACTGCCTATCCTAATTCAGAACGTCCGAATCAAACCACCCTGTGAAGTTTTTCTCAATCCTACTAGGGAATGTAATGTTACACACCCATACAATGCGCACCACTCCGCGATGTTTTTCAGAAACCTATCCTACATTGCCACTGCATGTTTCCTGACCTCCCCATGCTGACCACCCGCGATGCTTTTCTCCATCCTACATTGTCACACACTGCCTATCCTAATTCAGAACCTCCGATTGACACCACCCCGTGATGTCTTTCTCACTCCTACTAGTGAATGTAATGTTACACACCCATACAATGCGCATCATCCCGCGATGTTTTTCAGAAACCTATCCTACATTGCCACTGCATGTTTCCTGACCTCCCCATGCTGACCACCCTGTGGTGCTTTTCTCCATCCTACATTGCCACTCACTGCCTATCCTAATTCAGACCCTCCGATTCACACCACCCCGTAATGTTTTTCACAATCCTACTAGTGAATGTAATGTTACACACCCATACAATGCGAACCACCACGCGATGTTTTTGGGAAACATTGTACATTGCCACTGCATGTTTCCTGACCTTCCCATGCTGACCACCCCGCGCTGCTTTTCTCCATGCTACATTGCCACTCACTGCCTATCCTAATTCAGACCCTCTGATTCACACCAGCCTGTGATGTTTTTCTCACTCCTACTAGTGAATATAATGTTACACACCCATACAATGCGCACCACCCCACGATGTTTTTCAGAAACCTATCCTACATTGCCACTGCATGTTTCCTGACCTTCCCATGCTGACCACCCCGCGGTGCTTTTTTCCATCCTACATTGGCACTCACTGCCTATCCTAATTCAGACTCTCTGATTCACATCACCCCGTGATGTTTTTCTCACTCCGACTAGGGAATGTAATGTTACACACCCATACAATGCGCACCACCCCGCGATGTTTTTCAGAAACCTATCCTACATTGCCACTGCATGTTTCCTGACCTCCCCATGCTGACCACCCGGCGGCGCTTTTCACCATCCTACATTGCCACTCACTGCCTATCCCTATTCAGACCCTCCGATTCACACCACCCCGTGATGTTTTTCTCAATCCTACTAGTGAATGTAATGTTACACACCCATACACAATGCGCACCACCCCGCGATGTTTTTCACATACCTATCCTACATTGCCACTGCCTGTTTCCTGACCTTACCATGCGGACAACGCTGCGGTGCTTTTCTCCATCCTACATTGCCACTCACTGCCTATCCTAATTCAGACCCTCCGATTCACACCACCCCGTGATGTTTATCTCAATCATACTAGTGAATGTAATGTTACACACCAATACAATGCGCACCACCTGACCATGTTTTTCAGAAACCTATCCTCCATTGCCACTGCATGTTTCCTGACCTCCCCATGCTGACCACCCCGCGGTGGTTTTCTCCATCCTGCATTGCTACTCACTGCCTATCCTAATTCAGACCCTCTGATTCACACCACCCCATGGTGTTTTTCTCACTGCTACTCGTGAATGTAATGTTACACACCCATACAATGCGCACCATCCCGCGATGTTTTTCAGAAACCTATCCTACATTGCCACTGCATGTTTCCTGACCTCCCCATGATGAACACCCTGCGGTGCTTTTCTCCATCCTACATTGCCACTCACTGCCTATCCTAATTCACACCCTCCGATTCACACCACCCCGTAATGTTTTTCACAATCCTACTAGTGAATGTAATGTTACACACCCATACAATGCGCACCACCCCGCGATGTTTTTCAGAAACCTATCCTATATTGCCACTGCATGTTTCCTGACCTTCCCATGCTGACCACCCCGCGGTGCTTTTTTCCATCCTACATTGGCACTCACTGCCTATCCTAATTCAGACTCTCTGATTCACATCACCCCGTGATGTTTTTCTCACTCCGACTAGGGAATGTAATGTTACACACCCATACAATACACACCACCCCGCGATGTTTTTGAGAAACCTATGCTACATTGCCACTGCATGTTCCTGACCTCCCCATGCACACCAACCCTCGGTGGTTTTCTCCAACCTACATTGTCACTAACTGCCTATCCTAATTCGGAACCTCCGATTCACACCACCCCGTGATGTTTTTCTCACTCCTACTAGTGAATGTAATGTTACACACCCATGGAATGCGCACCACCACGCGATGTTTTTGGGAAACCTATACTACATTGCCACTGCATGTTTCCTGACCTTCCCATGCTGACCACCCCGCGCTGCTTTTCTCCATGCCACATTGCCACTCACTGCCTATCCTCATTCAGACCCTCTGATTCACACCACCCGTGATGTTTTTCCAACTCCTACTAGTGAATATAATGTTACAAACCCATACAATGAGCACCACCCCGCGATGTTTTTCAGAAACCTATCCTACATTGCCACTGCATGTTTCCTGACCTCCCCATGCTGACCACCCCGTTGTGCTTTTCTCCATCCTACATTGGCACTCACTGGCTATCCTAATTCAGACCCTCTGATTCACATCACCCCGTGATGTTTTTCTCACTCCGACTATGGAATGTAATGTTACACACCCATACAATGCACACCACCCCGCGATGTTTTTCAGAAACTTATCATACATTGCCACTGCATGTTCCTGACCTCCCCATGCTGACCAACCCGTGGTGCTTTTCTCCATCCTACATTGCCACTCACTGCCTATCTTAATTCAGACCCTCCGATTCACACCACCCTGTGATGTTTTTCTCACTCTTACTAGTGAATGTAATGTTACACACCCATACAATGCGCACCACCCCGCGATGTTTTTCAGAAACCTATCCTACATTGCCACTGCATGTTTCCTGACCTCCCCATGCTGACCACCCCGCGGTGGTTTTCTCCATCCTACATTGTCACTCACTGCCTATCCTAATTCAGAACCTCCGATTCACACCACCCCGTGATGTTTTTCTCACTCCTACTAGTGAATTAATGTTACACACCATAACAATGTGCATCACCACGTGATGTTTTTCAGAAACCTATCCTACATTGCTACTGCATGTTTCCTAACCTCCCCATGCTGACCACCCCGCCCTGCTTTTCTCCATCCTACATTGCCAATCAATGCCTATCCAAATTCAGACACTCCGATTCACACCACCCTGTGATGTTTTTCTCAATCCTACTAGTGAATGTAATGTTACACACCGATAGAATGCGCACCACCTCTCCATGTTTTTCAGAAACTTATCCTACATTGCCAATGCATGTTTCCTGACCTCCCCATGCTGACCACCCCGCGGTGCTTTTTCTCCATCCTACATTGCCTCTCTCTGCCTATCCTAATTCAGACCCTCCGCTTCACATCACCCCGTGATGTTTTTCTCAGTCCTCCTAGTGAATGTAATGTTACACACCCATACAATGCGTACCACGCCGCGATGTTTTCCAGAAACCTATCCTATATTGCCACTGCATTTTCCTGACCTCCCCATGCTGACCACCCCGTGGTGCTTTTCTCCATCCTACATTGCCACTCACTGCCTATGCTAATTCAGATCCTATGATTCACACCACCCCGTGATGTTTTTCTCACTGCTACTAGTGAATGTAATCTTACACAAACATACAATGTGCACCACCCCGCGATGTTTTTCAGAAACCTATCCTACATTGCGACTGCATGTTTCCTGACCTCGCAATGCTGACCACCCCGAGGTGCTTTTCTCGATCCTACATTGCCACTGACTGCCTATCCTAATTCAGACCCTCCGATGCACACCAACTCGTGATGTTTTTCTCACTCCTACTAGTGAATGTAATGTTACACACCCATACAATGCGCACCACCCCGCGATGTTTTTCAGAAACCTATCCTCCGTTGCCACTGCACGTTTCCCGACCTCCCAATGCTGACCACCCAGCCCTGCTTTTGTCCATCCTACATTGCCAATCACTGCCTATCCTAATTCAGACCCTCCGATTCACACCAACCCGTGATGTTTTTCTCACTCCTACTAGTGAATGTAATGTTACACACCATAACAATGCGCAAAACCTCGCGATGTTTTTTAGAAACCTATCCTACATTGCGACTGCATGTTTCCTCACCTCCCCAAGCTGACCACCCCGCGGTGCTTTTCTCCATCCTACATTTCCACTCACTGCCTATCCTAATTCAGACCCTCCGATTCACACTACCCCGTGATATTTTTCTCTCTCCTACTGGTGAATGTAATATTACACACCCATACAATGTACACCACCCGGCGATGTTTTTCACAAACCTATCCTACATTGCCACTGCATGTTTCCTGACCTCCCCATGCTGACCACCGCGCGGTGCTTTTCCCCATCCTACATTGCCACTCACTGCCTATCCTAATTCAGACTCTCCGATTCACACCACCCCGTGATGTTTTTCTCACTCCTACTAGTGAATGTAATGTTACACACCCATACAATGCGCACCACCCCGCTGTTTTTCAGAAACCTATCCTACTTTGCCACTGCATTTTTCCAGACCTCCCCATGCTGACCACCCCGCAGTGCTTTTCTCCATCCTACATTGCCACTCACTGCGTATCCTAATTCAGACCCTCCGATTCACACCACCCCGTGATGTTTTTCTCACTCCTACTAGTGAATGTAATGTTGCACACCCATACAATGCGCACCACGCCGCGATGTTTTTCAGAAACCTATCCTACATTGCCACTGCATGTTTCCTGACCTCCCCATGCTGACCACCCCGCGGTGCTTTTCTCCATCCTACATTGCCACTCACTGCGTTTCCTAATTCAGAACCTCCGATTCACAAAACCCTGTGATGTTTTTCTCACTTCTACTAAGTGAATGCAATGTTACACACCCATAGAATGCTCACCACCCCACAATGTTTTTCAGAAAACTATTCTACATTGCCACTGCATGTTTCCTGAACTCCCCATGCTGACCACGCTGCAGTGCTTTTCTCCATCCTGCACTGCCACTCACTACCTATCCTAATTCAGACCCTCCGATTCACACCACCCTGTGATGTTTTTCTCACTCCTACTAGTGAATGTAATGTTACACACCCATACAATGCGCATCACCCCGCCATGTTTTCAGAAACCTATCCTACATTGCCACTGCATGTTTCCTGACCTCCCCATGCTGACCACCCCGCGGTGCTTTTCTCAATCCTTCATTGCGACTGACTGCCTAGCCTAAATCAGACCCTGTGATTCACAGCACCCCGTGATGTTTTTCTCACTCCTACTAGGGAATGTAATGTTACACACCCCTACAATGTGCACCACCCCGCGATGTTTTTCAGAAACATATCCTACATTGAACTGCATGTTTCCTGACCTCCCATGCTGAACACCCCGCGGTGGTTTTCTCCATCATACATTGTCACTCACTGCCTATCCTAATTCAGACCCTCCGATTCACACCACCCCGTGATGTTTTTCTCACTCCTACTAGTGAATGTAATGTTACACACACATACAATGCGCACCACCCCGCGATGTTTTTCAGAAACCTATCCTACATTGCCACTGCCTGTTTCCTGACCTCTCCATGCTGACCATTCCGCGGTGCTTTTCTCCATCCTTCTTTGCCACTCATTGCCTATCCTAATTCAGACCCTCCGATTCACACCACCCTGTGATGTTTTTGTCACTCCTACTAGTGTATGGAATGTTACACAAACATAGAATGCGCACCACCCCGCGATGTTTTTCACAAACCTATCCTACATTGCTACTGCATGTTTCCTGACCTCCCCATGCTGACCACCCCGCGGTGCTTTTCTCCATCCTACATTGCCACTCACTGCCTATCCTAATTCAGACCCTCCGATTCACACCACCCTGTGATGTCTTTCTCACTCCGACTAGTGAATGTAATGTTACACACCCATACAATGCGCACCACCCCGCGATGTTTTTCAGAAACCTATCCTATATTGCCACTGCATGTTTCCTGACCTCCCCATGCTCACCACCACGCGGTGGTTTTCTCCATCCTACATTGTCACTCAATGCCTATCCTAATTCAGAAACTCCGATTCACACCACCCCATGATATTTTTCTCACTCCTACTAGTGGATGTAATGTTACACACCCATACAATGCGCACCAGCCCGCGATGTTTTTCATAAACCTATCCTACATTGCCACTGCATGTTTCCTGACATCCCCATGCTGACAAACCTGCGGTGCTTTTCTCCATCCTACATTGCCACTCACTGCCTATCCTAATTCAGACCCTCCGATTGACACCACCTCGTGATGTTTTTCTCAATCCTACTAGTGAATATAATGTTACACACCCATACAATGAGCATGACCCCGCGATGTTTTTCAGAAACCTATCTAACATTGCCACTGCATGTTTCCTGACCTTCCCATGCTGACCACCCCCTCGCTGCTTTTCTCTATCCTACATTGCCAGTCACTGCCTATCCTAATTCAGACCCTCCGATTCACACCACCCCGTGAAGTTTTTCTCTCTCCTACTAGTGAATATAATGTTACACACCCATACAATGCGCACCACCCAGCGATGTTTTTCAGAAACCTATCCTACATTGCCACTGCATGTTTCCTGACCTCCCCATGCTGACCACCCCGCGGTGTTTTTCTCCATCCTACGTTGCCACTCACTGCCTATCCTAATTCAGACCCTCCGATTCACACCACCCCGTGATGTTTTTCTCACTCCTACTAGTGAATGTAATGTTACACACCATAACAATGCGCACCACCACGCGATGTTTTTTAGAAACCTATCCTACATTGCCACTGCATGTTTCCTCACCTCCCCATCTTGACCACCCTGCGGTGCTTTTCTCCATCCACATTGCCACTCACTGCCTATCCTAATTCAGACCCTCCGATTCACACCACACGGTGATGTTTTTCTCACTCCTACTAGTGAATGTAATGTTACACACCATAACAATGCGCACCTCCACGCGATATTTTTCAGAAACCTATCCTACATTGCCACTGCATGTTTCCTGACCTCCCCATGCTGACCACCCCGCGGTGATTTTCTCCATCCTACATTGCCACTCACTGCGTTTCCTAATTCAGAACCTCCGATTCACAACACCCTGTGATGTTTTTCTCACTTCTACTAAGTGAATGTAATGTTACACACCCATAGAATGCTCACCACCCCACAATGTTTTTCAGAAAACTATTCTACATTGCCACTGCATGTTTCCTGAACTCCCCATGCTGACCACGCTGCAGTGCTTTTCTCCATCCTGCACTGCCACTCACTGCCTATCCTAATTCAGACCCTCCGATTCACACCACCCTGTGATGTTTTTCTCACTCCTACTAGTGAATGTAATGTTACACACCCATACAATGCGCATCACACCGCCATGTTTTCAGAAACCTATCCTAAATTGCCACTGCATGTTTCCTGACCTCCCCATGCTGACCACCCCGCGGTGCTTTTCTCAATCCGTCATTGCCACTCACTGCCTAGCCTAAATCAGACCCTCTGATTCACATCACCCCGCGATGTTTTTCTCACTCCTACTAGTGAATGTAATGTTACACACCCCTACAATGCGCACCACCCCGCGATGTTTTTCAAAACATATCCTACATTGAACTGCATGTTTCCTGACCTCCCCATGCTGAACACCCCGCGGTGGTTTTCTCCATCGTACATTGTGACTCACTGCCTATCCTAATTCGGAACCTCCGATTCACACCACCCCGTGATGTTTTTCTCACTCCTACTAGTGAATGTAATGTTACACACACATATAATGCGCACCACCCCGCGATGTTTTTCAGAAACCTATCCTACATTGCCACTGCCTGTTTCATGACCTCTCCATGCTTACCATTCCGTGGTGCTTTTCTCCATCCTACTTTGCCACTCATTGCCTATCCTAATTCAGACACTCCGATTCACACCACCCTGTGATGTTTTTGTCACTCCTACTAGTGTATGTAATGTTACACAAACATAGAATGCGCACCACCCCACGATGTTTTTCACAAACCTATCCTACATTGCTACTGCATGTTTTCTGACCTCCCCATGCTGACCACCCCGCGGTGCTTTTCTCCTCCTACATTGCCACTCACTGCCTATCCTAATTCAGACCCTCCGATTCACACCACCCTGTGATGTTTTTCTCACTCCTACTAGTGAATGTAATTTTACACACCCATACAATGCGCACCACCCCGCGATGTTTTTCAGAAACCTATCCTATATTGCCACTGCATGTTTCCTGACCTCCCCATGCTGACCACCCCGCGGTGGTTTTCTCCATCCTACATTGTCACTCACTGCCTATCCTAATTCAGAAACTCCGATTCACACCACCCCATGATGTTTTTCTCACTCCTACTAGTGAATGTAATCTTACACACCCATACAATGCGCACCAGCCCGCGATGTTTTTCAGAAACCTATCCTACATTGCCACTGCATGTTTCCTGACCTCCCCATGCTGACCACCCCGCGGTGCTTTTCTCCATCCTACATTGCCACTCACTGCCTATCCTAATTCAGACCCTCCGATTCACACCACCCTGTGATGTCTTTCTCACTCCGACTAGTGAATGTAATGTTACACACCCATACAATGCGCACCACCCCGCGATGTTTTTCAGAAACCTATCCTATATTGCCACTGCATGTTTCCTGACCTCCCCATGCTCACCACCACGCGGTGGTTTTCTCCATCCTACATTGTCACTCAATGCCTATCCTAATTCAGAAACTCCGATTCACACCACCCCATGATATTTTTCTCACTCCTACTAGTGGATGTAATGTTACACACCCATACAATGCGCACCAGCCCGCGATGTTTTTCAGAAACCTATCCTACATTGCCACTGCATGTTTCCTGACCTCCCCATGCTGACAACCCTGGGGTGAGTTTGTCCATCCTACATTGCCACTCACTGCCTATCCTAATTCAGACCCTCCGATTCACACCACCCCGTGATGTTTTTCTCAATCCTACTAGTGAATATAATGTTACACACCCATACAATGAGCATGACCCCGCGATGTTTTTCAGAAACCTATCTAACATTGCCACTGCATGTTTCCTGACCTTCCCATGCTGACCACCCCCTCGCTGCTTTTCTCTATCCTACATTGCCAGTCACTGCCTATCCTAATTCAGACCCTCCGATTCACACCACCCCGTGAAGTTTTTCTCTCTCCTACTAGTGAATATAATGTTACAAACCCATACAATGCGCACCACCCAGCGATGTTTTTCAGAAACCTATCCTACATTGCCACTGCATGTTTCCTGACCTCCCCATGCTGACCACCCCGCGGTGTTTTTCTCCATCCTACGTTGCCACTCACTGTCTATCCTAATTCAGACCCTCCGATTCACACCACCCCGTGATGTTTTTCTCACTCCTACTAGTGAATGTAATGTTACACACCATAACAATGCGCACCACCACGCGATGTTTTTTAGAAACCTATCCTACATTGCCACTGCATGTTTCCTCACCTCCCCATCTTGACCACCCTGCGGTGCTTTTCTCCATCCACATTGCCACTCACTGCCTATCCTAATTCAGACCCTCCGATTCACACCACACGGTGATGTTTTTCTCACTCCTACTAGTGAATGTAATGTTACACAAACATAGAATGCGCACCACCCCACGATGTTTTTGACAAACCTATCCTACATTGCTACTGCATGTTTTCTGACCTCCCCATGCTGACAACCCCGCGGTGCTTTTCTCCTCCTACATTGCCACTCACTGCCTATCCTAATTCAGACCCTCCGATTCACACCACCCTGTGATGTTTTTCTCACTCCTACTAGTGAATGTAATTTTACACACCCATACAATGCGCACCACCCCGCGATGTTTTTCAGAAACCTATCCTATATTGCCACTGCATGTTTCCTGACCTCCCCATGCTGACCACCCCGCAGTGGTTTTCTCCATCCTACATTGTCACTCACTGCCTATCCTAATTCAGAAACTCCGATTCACACCACCCCATGATGTTTTTCTCACTCCTACTAGTGAATGTAATCTTACACACCCATACAATGCGCACCAGCCCGCGATGTTTTTCAGAAACCTATCCTACATTGCCACTGCATGTTTCCTGACATCCCCATGCTGACAAACCTGCGGTGCTTTTCTACATCCTACATTGCCACTCACTGCCTATCCTAATTCAGACCCTCCGATTCACACCCCCCCGTGATGTTTTTCTCAATCCTACTAGTGAATATAATGTTACACACCCATACAATGAGCACCACCCAGCGATGTTTCTCAGAAACCTATCTAACATTGCCACTGCATGTTTCCTGACCTTCCCATGCTGACCACCCCCTCGCTGCTTTTGTCTATCGTACATTGCCAGTGACTGCCTATCCTAATTCATACCCTCCGATTCACAGCACCCCGTGAAGTTTTTCTCACTCCTACTAGTGAATATAATGTTACACACCCATACAATGCGCACCACCCAGCGATGTTATTCAGAAACCTATCCTACATTGCCACTGCATGTTTCCTGACCTCCCCATGCTGACCACCCCGCGGTGCTTTTCTCCATCCTACGTTGCCACTCACTGCCTATCCTAATTCAGACCCTCCGATTCACACCACCCCGTGATGTTTTTCTCACTCCTACTAGTGAATGTAATGTTACACACCATAACAATGCACACCACCACGCGATGTTTTTTAGAAACCTATTCTACATTGCCACTGCATGTTTCCTCACCTCCCCATCTTGACCACCCTGCGGTTCTTTTCTCCATCCTACATTGCCACTCACTGCCTATCCTAATTCAGACCCTCCGATTCACACCACACGGTGATGTTTTTCTCACTCCTACTAGTGAATGTAATCTTACACAAACATACAATGTGCACCACCCCGCGATGTTTTTCAGAAACCTATCCTACATTGCGACTGCATGTTTCCTGACCTCGCCATGCTGACCACCCCGAGGTGCTTTTCTCCATCCTACATTGCCACTCACTGCCTATCCTAATTCAGACCCTCCGATTCACACCACCCCGTGATGTTTTTCTCACTCCTACTAGTGAATGTAATGTTACACACACATACAATGCGCACCACCCCGCGATGTTTTTCAGAAACCTATCCTACATTGCCACTGCCTGTTTCCTGACCTCTCCATGCTGACCATTCCGCGGTGCTTTTCTCCATCCTTCTTTGCCACTCATTGCCTATCCTAATTCAGACCCTCCGATTCACACCACACGGTGATGTTTTTCTCACTCCTACTAGTGTATGGAATGTTACACAAACATAGAATGCGCACCACCCCGCGATGTTTTTCACAAACCTATCCTACATTGCTACTGCATGTTTCCTGACCTCCCCATGCTGACCACCCCGCGGTGCTTTTCTCCATCCTACATTGCCACTCACTGCCTATCCTAATTCAGAAACTCCGATTCACACCACCCCATGATATTTTTCTCACTCCTACTAGTGGATGTAATGTTACACACCCATACAATGCGCACCAGCCCGCGATGTTTTTCAGAAACCTATCCTACATTGCCACTGCATGTTTCCTGACCTCCCCATGCTGACAACCTTGGGTTGCTTTTGTCCATCCTACATTGCCACTCACTGCCTATCCTAATTCAGACCCTCCGATTCACACCACCTCGTGATGTTTTTCTCAATCCTACTAGTGAATATAATGTTACACACCCATACAATGAGCATGACCCCGCGATGTTTTTCAGAAACCTATCTAACATTGCCACTGCATGTTTCCTGACCTTCCCATGCTGACCACCCCCTCGCTGCTTTTCTCTATCCTACATTGCCAGTCACTGCCTATCCTAATTCAGACCCTCCGATTCACACCACCCCGTGAAGTTTTTCTCTCTCCTACTAGTGAATATAATGTTACACACCCATACAATGCGCACCACCCAGCGATGTTTTTCAGAAACCTATCCTACATTGCCACTGCATGTTTCCTGACCTCCCCATGCTGACCACCCCGCGGTGTTTTTCTCCATCCTACGTTGCCACTCACTGCCTATCCTAATTCAGACCCTCCGATTCACAGCACCCCGTGATGTTTTTCTCACTCCTACTAGTGAATGTAATGTTACACACCATAACAATGCGCACCACCACGCGATGTTTTTTAGAAACCTATCATACATTGCCACTGCATGTTTCCTCACCTCCCCATCTTGACCACCCTGCGGTGCTTTTCTCCATCCACATTGCCACTCACTGCCTATCCTAATTCAGACCCTCCGATTCACACCACACGGTGATGTTTTTCTCACTCCTACTAGTGAATGTAATGTTACACACCATAACAATGCGCACCTCCACGCGATATTTTTCAGAAACCTATCCTACATTGCCACTGCATGTTTCCTGACCTCCCCATGCTGACCACCCCGCGGTGATTTTCTCCATCCTACATTGCCACTCACTGCGTTTCCTAATTCAGAACCTCCGATTCACAACACCCTGTGATGTTTTTCTCACTTCTACTAAGTGAATGTAATGTTACACACCCATAGAATGCTCACCACCCCACAATGTTTTTCAGAAAACTATTCTACATTGCCACTGCATGTTTCCTGAACTCCCCATGCTGACCACGCTGCAGTGCTTTTCTCCATCCTGCACTGCCACTCACTGCCTATCCTAATTCAGACCCTCCGATTCACACCACCCTGTGATGTTTTTCTCACTCCTACTAGTGAATGTAATGTTACACACCCATACAATGCGCATCACACCGCCATGTTTTCAGAAACCTATCCTAAATTGCCACTGCATGTTTCCTGACCTCCCCATGCTGACCACCCCGCGGTGCTTTTCTCAATCCTTCATTGCCACTCACTGCCTAGCCTAAATCAGACCCTCTGATTCACATCACCCCGCGATGTTTTTCTCACTCCTACTAGTGAATGTAATGTTACACACCCCTACAATGCGCACCACCCCGCGATGTTTTTCAAAACATATCCTACATTGAACTGCATGTTTCCTGACCTCCCCATGCTGAACACCCCGCGGTGGTTTTCTCCATCGTACATTGTGACTCACTGCCTATCCTAATTCGGAACCTCCGATTCACACCACCCCGTGATGTTTTTCTCACTCCTACTAGTGAATGTAATGTTACACACACATATAATGCGCACCACCCTGCGATGTTTTTCAGAAACCTATCCTACATTGCCACTGCCTGTTTCATGACCTCTCCATGCTTACCATTCCGTGGTGCTTTTCTCCATCCTACTTTGCCACTCATTGCCTATCCTAATTCAGACACTCCGATTCACACCACCCTGTGATGTTTTTGTCACTCCTACTAGTGTATGTAATGTTACACAAACATAGAATGCGCACCACCCCACGATGTTTTTCACAAACCTATCCTACATTGCTACTGCATGTTTTCTGACCTCCCCATGCTGACCACCCCGCGGTGCTTTTCTCCTCCTACATTGCCACTCACTGCCTATCCTAATTCAGACCCTCCGATTCACACCACCCTGTGATGTTTTTCTCACTCCTACTAGTGAATGTAATTTTACACACCCATACAATGCGCACCACCCCGCGATGTTTTTCAGAAACCTATCCTATATTGCCACTGCATGTTTCCTGACCTCCCCATGCTGACCACCCCGCGGTGGTTTTCTCCATCCTACATTGTCACTCACTGCCTATCCTAATTCAGAAACTCCGATTCACACCACCCCATGATGTTTTTCTCACTCCTACTAGTGAATGTAATCTTACACACCCATACAATGCGCACCAGCCCGCGATGTTTTTCAGAAACCTATCCTACATTGCCACTGCATGTTTCCTGACCTCCCCATGCTGACCACCCCGCGGTGCTTTTCTCCATCCTACATTGCCACTCACTGCCTATCCTAATTCAGACCCTCCGATTCACACCACCCTGTGATGTCTTTCTCACTCCGACTAGTGAATGTAATGTTACACACCCATACAATGCGCACCACCCCGCGATGTTTTTCAGAAACCTATCCTATATTGCCACTGCATGTTTCCTGACCTCCCCATGCTCACCACCACACGGTGGTTTTCTCCATCCTACATTGTCACTCAATGCCTATCCTAATTCAGAAACTCCGATTCACACCACCCCATGATATTTTTCTCACTCCTACTAGTGGATGTAATGTTACACACCCATACAATGCGCACCAGCCCGCGATGTTTTTCAGAAACCTATCCTACATTGCCACTGCATGTTTCCTGACCTCCCCATGCTGACAACCCTGGGGTGCTTTTGTCCATCCTACATTGCCACTCACTGCCTATCCTAATTCAGACCCTCCGATTCACACCACCCCGTGATGTTTTTCTCAATCCTACTAGTGAATATAATGTTACACACCCATACAATGAGCATGACCCCGCGATGTTTTTCAGAAACCTATCTAACATTGCCACTGCATGTTTCCTGACCTTCCCATGCTGACCACCCACTCGCTGCTTTTCTCTATCCTACATTGCCAGTCACTGCCTATCCTAATTCAGACCCTCCGATTCACACCACCCCGTGAAGCTTTTCTCTCTCCTACTAGTGAATATAATGTTACACACCCATACAATGCGCACCACCCAGCGATGTTTTTCAGAAACCTATCCTACATTGCCACTGCATGTTTCCTGACCTCCCCATGCTGACCACCCCGCGGTGTTTTTCTCCACCCTACGTTGCCACTCACTGTCTATCCTAATTCAGACCCTCCGATTCACACCACCCCGTGATGTTTTTCTCACTCCTACTAGTGAATGTAATGTTACACACCATAACAATGCGCACCACCACGCGATGTTTTTTAGAAACCTATCCTACATTGCCACTGCATGTTTCCTCACCTCCCCATCTTGACCACCCTGCGGTGCTTTTCTCCATCCACATTGCCACTCACTGCCTATCCTAATTCAGACCCTCCGATTCACACCACACGGTGATGTTTTTCTCACTCCTACTAGTGAATGTAATGTTACACAAACATAGAATGCGCACCACCCCACGATGTTTTTGACAAACCTATCCTACATTGCTACTGCATGTTTTCTGACCTCCCCATGCTGACAACCCCGCGGTGCTTTTCTCCTCCTACATTGCCACTCACTGCCTATCCTAATTCAGACCCTCCGATTCACACCACCCTGTGATGTTTTTCTCACTCCTACTAGTGAATGTAATTTTACACACCCATACAATGCGCACCACCCCGCGATGTTTTTCAGAAACCTATCCTATATTGCCACTGCATGTTTCCTGACCTCCCCATGCTGACCACCCCGCGGTGGTTTTCTCCATCCTACATTGTCACTCACTGCCTATCCTAATTCATAAACTCCGATTCACACCACCCCATGATGTTTTTCTCACTCCTACTAGTGAATGTAATCTTACACACCCATACAATGCGCACCAGCCCGCGATGTTTTTCAGAAACCTATCCTACATTGCCACTGCCTGTATCCTGACCTCCCCATGCTGACGAAACCGCGGTGCTTTTTCTCCATCCTACATAGTCACTCACTGCCTATCCTAATTCAGACCATCCGATTCACACCACCCCGTGATGTTTCTCTCACTCCTACTAGTGAATGTAATGTTACACACCCATACAATGCGCACGACCCCGCGATGTTTTTCAGAAACCTATCCTACATTGCCACTGCCTGTATCCTGACCTCCCCATGCTGACCACGCTGCGGTGCTTTTCTCCAACCTACATTGCCACTCACTGCCTATCCTAATTCAGACCCTCCAATTCACACCACCCTGTGATGTTTTTCTCACTCCTACTAGTGTATGTAATGTTACACAAACATAGAATGCGCACCACCCCGCCATGTTTTTCAGAAACGTATCCTACATTGCCACTGCATGTTTCCTGACCTCCCCATGCTGACCACCCCGCGGTGGTTTTCTCCATCCTGCATTGTCACTCACTGCCTATCCTAATTCGGAACCTCCAATTCACACCACCCCGTGATGTTTTTCTCACTCCTACTAGTGAATGTAATTTTACACACCCATACAATGCGCAACAACCCGCGATGTTTTTCAGAAACCTATCCTACATTGCCACTGCCTGTTTCCTAACCTCTCCATGCTGACCATTCCGCGGTGCTTTTCTCCATCCTACTTTGCCACTCATTGCCTATCCTAATTCAGACCCTCCGATTCACACCACCCTGTGATGTTTCTCTCACTCCTACTTGTGTATGTAATGTTACACAAACATAGAATGCACACCACCCCGCGATGTTTTTCAGAAACCTATCCTACATTGCTACTGCATGTTTGCTGACCTCCCCATGCAGACCACCCAGCGGTGCTTTACTCCATGCTGCATTGCCACTCACTGCCTATCCTAATTCAGACCCTCCGATTCACACCACCCTGTGATGTTTTTCTCACTCCTACTAGTGAATGTAATGTTACACACCCATACAATGTGCACAACCCCGCGATGTATTTCAGAAACCTATCGTACATTGCCACTGCATGTTTCCTGACCTTCCCATGCTGACCACCCCTCGGTGGTTTTCTCCATCCTACATTGTCACTCACTGCCTATCCTAATTCAAAACTTCCGATTCACACCACCCCGTGATGTTTTTCTCACACCTACTAGTGAATGTACTGTTACACACCCATACAATGCGCACCAGCCCATGATGTTTTTCAGAAACCTATCCTACATTGCCACTGCATGTTTCCTGACCTCCCCATGCTGAAAACGCTGCGGTGTTTTTCTCCATCCTACATTGCCACTCACTGCCTATCCTAATTCAGACCCTCCGATTCACACCACCCCGTGATGTTTTTCTCAATCCTACTAGTGAATGTAATGTTACACAACAATACAATGAGCACCACCACGCGATGTTTTTCAGAAACCTATCCTACATTGCCACTGTATGTTTCCTGACCTTCCCATGCGGACCACCCCGCACTGCTTTTCTCCATCCTACATTGCCACTCACTGCCTATCCTAATTAAGACCCTCCGATTCACACCAACCCGTGATGTTTTTCTCACTCCTACTAGTGAATGCAATGTTACACACCCATACAATGCGCACCACCCCGCGATGGTTTTCAGAAACCTATCCTACATTGCCACTGCATGTTTCCTGACCTCCCCATTCTGACCAACCCACAGTGGTTTTCTCCATCCTACACTGCCACTCACTGCCTATCCTAATTCAGACCCTCCGATTCACACCACCCTGTGATGTTTTTCTCACTCCTACTAGTGAATGTAATGTTACACACCCATATAATGAGCACCACCCCGCCATGTTTTTCGGAAACCTATCCTACATTGCCACTGCATGATTCCTGACCTCACAATGCTGACCACCCCGCGGTGCTTTTCTCAATCCTTCATTGCCACTCACTGCCTAGACTAATTCAGACCCTCTGATTCACACCACCCCTTGATTTTTTTCTCACTCCTACTAGGGAATGTAATGTTACACACCCATACAATGCGCACCACCTCGCGATGTTTTTCAGAAACATATCCTACATTGCCACTGCATGATTCCTGACCTCGCCGTGCTGACCACCCTGCGATGCTTTTCTCCATCCTGCATTGACACTCACTGCCTATCCTAATTCGGAACCTCCAATTCACACCACCCCGTGATGTTTTTCTCACTCCTACTAGTGAATGTAATGTTACACACCCATACAATGCGCACCACCCCGCGATGTTTTTCAGAAACCTATCCTACATTGCCACTGCCTGTTTCCTGACCTCTCCATGCTGACCATTCCGCGGTGCTTTTCTCCATCCTACTTTGCCACTCATTGCCTATCCTAATTCAGACCCTCCGATTCACACCTCCCTGTGATGTTTTTCTCACTCCTACTAGTGTATGTAATGTTACACAAATATATAATGCGCACCACCCTGCGATGTTTTTCAGAAACCTATCCTACTTTGACACTACATTTTTCCTGACCTCCCCATGCTGACCACCCCGCGGTGATTTTCTCCATCCTACATTGCCACTCACCTCCTATCCTATTTCAGACCCTCCGATTCACACCACCCTGTGATGTTTTTCTCAATCCTACTAGTGAATGTAATGTTACACACCCATACAATGCGCACCACCCCGCGATGTTTTTCAGAAACCTATCCTACATTGCCACTGCATGTTTACTGACCTCCCCATGCTGACCACCCTGCATTGCTTTTCTCCAGCCTACATTGTCACTCACTGCCTATCCTAATTCAGAAACTCCTATTCACACCACCCCATGATGTTTTTCTCAGTCCTACTAGTGAATGTACTGTTACACACCCATACAATGCGCACCACCCCGCGATGTTTTTCAGAAACCTATCCTACATTGCCACTGCATGTTTCCTGACCTCCCCATGCTGACCACCCCGCGGTGGTTTTCTCCATCCTACATTGTCACACACTGCCTATCCTAATTCAGAAACTCCGATTCACACCACCCCGTGATATTTTTCTCACTCCTACTAGTGAATGTACTGTTACACACCCATACAATGCGCACCACCCCGCCATGTTTTTCAAAAACCTATCCTACATTGCCACTGCATGTTTCCTGACCTCCCGATGCTGAAAACGCTGCGGTGCTTTTCTCCATCCTACATTGCCACTCACTGCCTATCCTAATTCAGACCCTCCGATTCACACCACCCCGTGATGTTTTTCTCAATCCTACTAGTGAATGTAATGTTACACACCAATACAATGTGCACCACCCCGCCATGTTTCTCACAAACCTATCCTACATTGCCACTGCATGTTTCCTGACCTTCCCATGCTGACTACCCCGCGCTGCTTTTCTACATCGTACATTGCCACTCAATGCCTATCATATTTCAGACCCTCCAATTCACACCACCCTGTGATGTTTTTCTCACTCCTACTAGTGAATGTAATGTTACACACCCATACAATGCGCACCACCCCGTGATGTTTTTCAGAAACCTATCCTACATTGCCACTGCATGTTTCCTGACCTCCCCATGCTGACCACCCCGCATTGCTTTTCTCCAGCCTACATTGTCACTCACTGCCTCTCCTAATTCAGAAACTCCGATTCACACCACCCCGTGATGTTTTTCTCACTCCTACTACTGAATGTACTGTTACACAACCATACAATGCGCACCAGCCCGCGATGTTTTTAAGAAACCTATCCTACATTGCCACTGCATGTTTCCTGACCTCCCCATGCTGACAACCCTGCGGTGCTTTTCTCCATCCTACATTGCCACTCACTGCCTATCCTAATTCAGACCCTCCGATTCACACCACCCCGTGATGTTTTTCTCAATCCTACTAGTGAATGTAATGTTACAAACCAATACAATGAGTACCACCCGGCCATGTTTTTCAGAAACCTATCCTATATTGCCACTGCATGTTTCTTAACCTTCCCATGCTGACCACCCCTCTCTGCTTTTCTCCATCCTACATTGCCACTCACTGCCTATTCTAATTAAGACCCTCCGATTCACACCACCCCGTGAGGTTTTTCTCACTCCTACTAGTGAATATAATGTTACACACCCATACAATGCGCACCACCCGCGATGTTTTTCAGAAACCTATCCTACATTGCCACAGCATGTTTCCTGACCTCCACATGCTGACCACCCCGCAGTGGTTTTCTCCATCCTGCATTGTCACTCACTGCCTATCCTAATTCGGAACCTCCAATTCACACCACCACGTGATGTTTTTCTCACTCCTACTAGTGAATGTAATGTTACACACCCATACAATGCGCACCACTCCGCGATGTTTTTCAGAAACCTATCCTACATTGCCACTGCCTGTTTCCTGACCTCTCCATGCTGACCATTCTGTGGTGCTTTTCTCCATCCTACTTTGCCACTCATTGCCTATCCTAATTCAGACCCTCCGATTTACACCACCCTGTGATGTTTTTCTCACTCCTACTAGTGTATGTAATGTTACACAAACATAGAATGCACACCACCCCGGGATGTTTTTCAGAAACCTATCCTACATTGCCACTGCCTGTTTCCTGACCTCCCCATGCTGACCACCCCGTGGTGCTTTTCTCCATCCTACACTGCCACTCACTGCCTATCCTAATTCAGACCCTCCGATTCACACCACCCTGTGATGTTTTTCTCACTCCTACTAGTGAATGTAATGTTACACACCCATACAATGCGCACCACCCCGCCATGTTTTTCGGAAACCTATCCTACATTGCCACTGCATGATTGCTGACCTCCCCATGCTGACCACCCTGCGGTGCTTTTCTCAATCCTTCATTGCCACTCAATGCCTAGACTAATTCAGACCCTCTGATTCACACCACCCCTTGATTTTTTTCTCACTCCTACTAGGGAATGTAATGTTACACACCCATACAATGCGCACCACCTTGCGATGTTTTTCAGAAACATATCCTACATTGCCACTGCATGTTTCCTGACCTCGCCATGCTGACCACCCTGCGGTGGTTTTCTCCATCCTGCATTGTCACTCACTGCCTATCCTAATTCGGAACCTCCAATTCACACCACCCCGTGATGTTTTTCTCACTCCTACTAGTGAATGTAATGTTACACACCCATACAATGCGCACCACCCCGCGATGTTATTCAGAAACCTATCCTACATTGCCACTGCCTGTTTCCTGACCTCTCCATGCTGACCATTCCGCGGTGCTTTTCTCCATCCTACTTTGCCACTCATTGCCTATCCTAATTCAGACCCACCGATTCACACCACCCCGTGATGTTTTTCTCAATCCTACTAGTGAATGTAATGTTACACACCCATACAATGCGCACCACCTCGCGATTTTTTTCAGAAACCTATCCTATATTGCCACTGCCTGTTTCCTGACCTCTCCATGCTGACCATTCCGTGGTGCTTTTCTCCATCCTACTTTGCCACTCATTGCCTATCCTAATTCAGACCCTCCGATTCACACCACTCTGTGATGTTTTTCTCACTCCTACTAGTGTATGTAATGTTACAGAAACATAGAATACACACCACCCCGCGATGTTTTTCAGAAACCTATCCTACATTGCTACTGCATGTTTCCTGACCTCCCCATGCTGACCACCCCGCGGTGCTTTTCTCCATCCTACATTGCCACTCACTGCCTATCCTAATTCAGACCCTCGGATTCACACCACCCTGTGATGTTTTTCTCACTCCTACTAGTGAATGTAATGTTACACACCCATACAATGCGCACCAGCCCGCAATGTTTTCAAGAAACCTATCCTACATTGCCACAGCATGTTTCCTGACCTCCCCATGCTGACCACTCCGCGGTGCTTTTCTCCACCCTACGTTGCCACTCACTGCCTTTCCTATTTCAGACCCTCCGATTCACACCACCCCGTGATGTTTTTCTCACTCCTACTAGTGAATGTAATGTTACACAACCATACAATGCGCACCAGCGCGGTTTTTCAGAAACCTATCCTACTTTGCCACTGCATTTTTCCACACGTCCCCATGCTGACCACCCCGCAGTGCTTTTCTCAATCCTACATTGCCACTCACTGCCTATCCTAATTCAGACCCTCCAATTCACACCACCCCGTGATGTTTTTCTCACTCCTACTAGTGAATGTAATGTTACACACCCATACAATGCGCACCACCCCGCGATGTTTTTCAGAAACCTATCCTGCATTGCCACTGCATGTTTCCTGACCTCCCCATTCTGACCACACCGAGGTGGTTTTCTCCATCCTACATTGTCACTCACTGCCTATCCTAATTCAGAACCTCCGATTCACACCACCCTGTGATGTTTTTCGCACTCCTACTAGTGATTGTAATGTTACACACCATAGCAATGCGCACTTCCACGCCAAGTTTTTCAGAAACCTATCCTACATTGCCACTGCATGTTTCCTGATCTCCCATGCTGACCACCCCGCGGTGCTTTTCTCCATCCTACACTGCCACTCACTGCCTATCCTAATTCAGACCCTCCGAATCACACCACCCTGTGATTTTTTTCTCACTACTACTAGAGAATGTAATGTTACACAACCATACAATGCGCACCACCGCGGTTTTTCAGAAACCTATCCTACATTGCCACTGCATGTTTCCTGACCTCCCCATGCTGACCACCCCGCGGTGCGTTTCTCCATCCTACATTGCCACTCACTGCCTATCCTAATTCAGAACCTCCGATTAACACCACCCCGTGATTTTTTCTCACTCCTACTAGTTAATGTAATGTTACACACCCATAAAATGCGCACCACCCCTCGATGTTTTTTAGAATCCTATCCTACCTTGCCACGGCATGTTTCCTGACCTCCCCATGCTGACCACCCCGCGGTGGTTTTGTCCATCCTACATTGTCACTCACTGCCTATCCGAATTCAGAACCTCCGATTCACACCATGCCGTGATGTTTTTCTCACTCCTACTAGTGAATGTAATGTTACACACCATAACAATGCGCACCACCACGCAATGTTTTTCAGAAACCTATCCTTCATTGCCACTGCATGTTTCCTGACCTCCCCATGCTGACCTCCCCGCGGTGCTTTTCTCCATCCTACATTGCCACTCAATGCGTATCCTAATTCAGACCCTCCGATTCTCACCACCCTGTGATGTTTTTCACATTCCTACTAGTGAATGTAATGTTACACACCCATAGAATGCTCACCACCCCACAAAGTTTTTCAGAAAGCTAACCTACATTGCCACTGCATGTTTCCTGACCTCCCCAATTTGACCACCCCACGGTGCTTTTCTCCATCCTACATTGCCACTCACTGCCTATCCTAATTCAGACCATCCGATTCACACCACCCCGTGATGTTTTTCTCACTCCTACTAGTGAATGTAATGTTACACACCCATACATTGCGCACGACCCCGCGATGTTTTTCAGAAACCTATCCTACATTGCCACTGCCTGTTTACTGACCTCCCCATGCGGACCACGCTACGGTGCTTTTCTCCATCCTACATTGCCACTCACTGCCTATCCTAATTCAGATCCTCCGATTCACACCACCCCGTGATGTTTTTCCCAATCCTACTAGTGAATGTAAAGTTACTCACCCATACAATGCGCACCACCCCGCCATGTTTTTCAGAAACCTATCCTACATTGCCACTGCATGTTTCCTGACCTCCCCATGCTGACCACGCTACGGTGCTTTGCTCCATCCTACATTGCCACTCACTGCCTATCCTAATTCAGATCCTCCGATTCACACCACCCCGTGATGTTTTTCTCACTCCTACTAGTGAATGTACTGTTACACACCCATACAATGTGCACCACACCGCGATGTTTTTCAGAAACCTATCCTACATTGCCACTGCATTTTCCTGACCTCCCCATGCTGACCACCCCGTGGTGCTTTTCTCCATCCTACATTGCCACTCACTGCATATGCTAATTCAGATCCTATGATTCACACCACCCCGTGATGTTTTTCTCACTCTTAGTGGTGAATGAAATGTTACACACCCATAAAATGCGCACCACCCCTCGATGTTTTTTAGAATCCTATCCTACCTTGCCACTGCATGTTTCCTGACCATCCCATGCTGACCATCCAGTGGTGCTTTTCTCCATCCTACATTGCCACTCACTGCCTAACCTAATTCAGATCCTATGATTCACACCACCCCGTGATGTTTTTCTCACTCATACTAGTGAATGTAATGTTACACAACCATACAATGCGCACCACACCGCGATGTTTTTTAGAATCCTATCCTACCTTGCCACTGCATGTTTCCTGACCATCCCATGCTGACCATCCAGTGGTGCTTTTCTCCATCCTACATTGCCACTCACTGCCTATACTTATTCAGACCCTCCGATTCACACCACCCCGTGATGTTTTTCTCACTGCTACTAGTGAATGTAATGTTACACAAACATACAATGCGCACCAACCCGCGGTTTGTCGGAAACCTATCCTACATTGCCACTGCATTTTTCCTGACCTCCCCATGCTGACCACACCACGGTGGTTTTCTCCATCCTACATTGCCACTCACTGCCTCTCCGAATTCAGACCCTCCGATTCACACCACCCCGTGATGTTTTTCTCACTCCAACGAGTGAATGTAATGTTACACACCCATAGAATGCGCTCCACCCCGCGAAGTTTTTCACAAACCTATCCTACATTGCTACTGCATGTTTCCTGACCTCCCCATGCTGACCACCCCGCGGTGCTTTTCTCCATCCTACATTGCCACTCACTGCCTATCCTTATTCAGACCATGCGATTCACACCACCCCGTGATGTTTTTCTCACTCCTACTAGTGAATGTAATGTTACACAACCATACAATGCGCACCACCGCGGTTTTTCAGACACCTATCCTACTTTGCAACTGCATTTTTCCTGACGTCCCCATACTGAACACCCCGCAGTGCTTTTCTCCATCCTACATTGCCACTCACTGCCTATCCTAATTCAGACCCTCCGATTCACACCACCCCGTGAAGTTTTTCTCACTCTTACTAGTGAATGTAATGTTACACACCCATACAATGCGCACCACCCCACGATGTTTTTCAGAAACCTATCCTACATTGCCACTGCATGTTTCCTGACCTCCCCATGCTGACCATCCCGCGGTGCTTTTCTCCATCCTACATTGACAATCACTGTCTATCTTAATTCAGACCATCCGATTCACACCACCCCGTGATATTTTTCTCACTCCTACTAGTGAATGTAATGTTACACACCCATACAATGCGCACCACCCCGCAATGTTTTTCAGAAACCTATCCTACATTGCCACTGGATGTTTCCTGACCTCCCGATGCTGACGACCCCGCGGTGGTTTTCTCCATCCTATATTGTCACTCACTGCCTATCCTAATTCAAAACCTCCGATTCACACCACCCCGTGATGTTTTTCTCACTCGTACTAGTGAATGTAATCTTACACACCAGAACAATGCGCACCACCACGCGATGTTTTTCAGAAACCTATCCTACATTGCCACTGCATGTTTCCTGACCTCCCCATGCTGACCACCCCGCGGTGCTTTTCTCCATCCTACATTGCCACTCACTGCCTATCCTAATTCAGAACCTCCGATTAACACCACCCCGTGATTTTTTCTCACACCTACTAGTTAATGTAATGTTACGAACCCATAGAATGCTCACCACCCCCCAATGTTTTTCAGAAACCTATCCTACATTGCCACTGCATGTTTCCTGACATCCCTATGCTGACCACCCCACGGTGCTTTTCTCCATCCTACATTGCCACTCACTGCCTATCCTAATTCAGACCATCCGATTCACACCACCCCGTGATGTTTTTCTCACTCCTACTAGTTAATGTAATGTTACACACCCATAGAATGCGCACCACCCCGCGATGTTTTTCAGAAACCTATCCTTCATTGCCACTGCATGTTTCCTGACCTCCCCATGCTGACCACCCGGCCGTGCTTTTCTCCATCCTACATTGCCACTCACTGCCTATCCTAATTCAGACCCTCCGATTCACACCACCCCGTGATGTTTTTCTCGCTCCTAGGAGTGAATGTAATGTTACACACCCATAGAATGCGCACCACCTCGCGATGTTTTTCAGAAACTTATCCTACATTGCCACTGCATGTTTCCTGTCCTCCCCATGCTGACGACCCCTCGGTGCTTTTTCTCCATCCTACATAGCCACTCACTGCCTATCCTAATTCAGACCATCCGATTAACAACACCCCGTGATGTTTTTCTCACTCTTAGTGGTGAATGTAATGTTACACACCCATAAAATGCGCACCACCCCTCGATGTTTTTTAGAATCCTATCCTACCTTGCCACGGCATGTTTCCTGACCTCCCCATGCTGACCACCCCGCGGTGGTTTTGTCCATCCTACATTGTCACTCACTGCCTATCCGAATTCAGAACCTCCGATTCACACCACGTCGTGATGTTTTTCTCACTCCTACTAGTGAATGTAATGTTACACACGATAACAATGCGCACCACCACGCAATGTTTTTCAGAAACCTATCCTTCATTGCCACTGCATGTTTCCTGACCTCCCCATGCTGACCTCCCCGCGGTGCTTTTCTCCATCCTAAATTGCCACTCACTGCGTATCCTAATTCAGACCCTCCGATTCTCACCACCCTGTGATGTTTTTCACATTCCTACTAGTGAATGTAATGTTACACACCCATAGAATGCTCACCACCCCACGAAGTTTTTCAGAAAACTAACCTACATTGCCACTGCATGTTTCCTGACCTCCCCAAGTTGACCACCCCACGGTGCTTTTCTCCATCCTACATTGCCACTCACTGCCTATCCTAATTCAGACCATCCGATTCACAGCACCCCGTGATGTTTTTCTCACTCCTACTAGTGAATGTAATGTTACACACCCATATATTGCGCACGACCCCGCGATGTTTTTCAGAAATCTATCCTACATTGCCACTGCCTGTTTACTGACCTCCACATGCTGACCACGCTACGGTGCTTTTCTCCATCCTACATTGCCACTCACTGCCTATCCTAATTCAGATCCTCCGATTCACACCACCCCATGATGTTTTTCTCAATCCTACTAGTGAATGTAAAGTTACTCACCCATACAATGCGCACCACCCCGCCATGTTTTTCAGAAACCTATCCTACATTGCCACTGCATGTTTCCTGACCTCCCCATGCTGACCACGCTATGGTGCTTTTCTCCATCCTACATTGCCACTCACTGCCTATCCTAATTCAGATCCTCCGATTCACACCACCCCGTGATGTTTTTCTCACTCCTACTAGTGAATGTACTGTTACACACCCATACAATGTGCACCACACCGCAATGTTTTTCAGAAACCTATCCTACATTGACACTGCATTTTCCTGACCTCCCCATGCTGACCACCCCGTGGTGCTTTTCTCCATCCTACATTGCCACTCACTGCATATGCTAATTCAGATCCTATGATTCACACCACCCCGTGATGTTTTTCTCACTCTTAGTGGTGAATGAAATGTTACACACCCATAAAATGCGCACCACCCCTCAATGTTTTTTAGAATCCTATCCTACCTTGGCACTGCATGTTTCCTGACCATCCCATGCTGACCATCCCGTGGTGCTTTTCTCCATCCTACATTGCCACTCACTGCCTAACCTAATTCAGATCCTATGATTCACACCACCCCGTGATGTTTTTCTCACTCCTACTAGTGAATGTAATGTTACACAACCATACAATGCGCACCACACCGCGATGTTTTTCAGAAACCTATCCTACATTGCCACTGCATGTTTCCTGACTTCCCCATGCTCACCACCCCATGGTGCTTTTCTCCATCTTACCTTGCCACTCACTGCCTATCCTTATTCATACCCTCCGATTCACAACACCCCGTGATGTTTTTCTCACTGCTACTAGTGAATGTAATGTTACACAAACATACAATGCGCACCACCCCGCGGTTTTCGGAAACCTATCCTACATTGCCACTGCATTTTTCCTGACCTCCCCATGCTGACCACACCACGGTGGTTTTCTCCATCCTACATTGCCACTCACTGCCTATCCGAATTCAGACCCTCCGATTCACACCACCCCGTGATGTTTTTCTCACTCCAATGAGTGAATGTAATGTTACACACCCATAGAATGCGCTCCACCCCGCGAAGTTTTTCACAAACCTATCCTACATTGCTACTGCATGTTTCCTGACCTCCCCATGCTGACCACACCGCGGTGCTTTTCTCCATCCTACATTGCCACTCACTGCCTATCCTTATTCAGACCATGCGATTCACACCACCCCGTGATGTTTTTCTCACTCCTACTAGTGAATGTAATGTTACACACCATAACAATGCGCACCACCACGCGATGTTTTTTAGAAACCTATCCTACATTGCAACTGCATGTTTCCTCACCTCCCCATCTTGACCACCCTGCGGTGCTTTTCTCCATCCTACATTGCCACTCACTGCCTATCCTAATTCAGACCCTCCGATTCACACCACCCCGTGATGTTTTTCTCAATCCTACTAGTGACTGTAATGTTACACACCCATACAATGAGCACCACCCCGCCATGTTTTTCAGAAACCTATCCTACATTGCCACTGCATGTTTCCTGACCTTCCCATGCTGACCACCCCGCGCTGCTTTTCTCCATCCTACGTTGCCACTCACTGCCTATACTAATTAAGACGCTCCGATTCACACCACCCCGTGAGGTTTTTCTCACTCCTACTAGTGAATATAATGTTACACACCCATACAATGCGCACCACCCGCGATGTTTTTCAGAAACCTATCCTACATTGCCACAGCATGTTTCCTGACCTCCCCATGCTGACCACCCCGCGGTGCTTTTCTCCAACCTACGTTGCCACTCACTGCCTATCCTAATTCAGACCCTCCGATCCACACCACCCCGTGATGTTTTT
The DNA here is from genome assembly GCF_034190915.1 of Cavia porcellus. Lineage (NCBI taxonomy): Eukaryota > Metazoa > Chordata > Mammalia > Rodentia > Caviidae > Cavia > Cavia porcellus. Next base: position 1,452,066 of record NW_026947491.1, read on the forward strand.
CTCACTCCTACTAGTGAATGTAATGTTACAAAACCATACAATGCGCACCACCGTGGTTTTTCAGAAACCTATCCTACTTTGCCACTGCATTTTTCCTGACGTCCCCATACTGAACACACCGCAGTGCTTTTCTCCATCCTACATTGCCACTCACTGCCTATCCTAATTCAGACCCTCCGATTCACACCACCCCTTGAAGTTTTTCTCACTCTTACTAGTGAATGTAATGTTACACACCCATACAATGCGCACCACCCCACGATGTTTTTCAGAAACCTATCCTACATTGCCACTGCATGTTTCCTGACCTCCCCATGCTGACCACCCCGCGGTGCTTTTCTCCTCCTACATTGCCAATTACTGTCTATCTTAATTCAGACCATCCGATTCACACCACCCCGTGATGTTTTTCTCACTCCTACTAGTGAATGTAATGTTACACACCCATTCAATGCGCACCACCCCGCGATGTTTTTCAGAAACCTATCCTACATTGCCACTGCATGTTTCCTGACCTCCCCATGCTGACGACCCCGCGGTGGTTTTCTCCATCCTAAATTGTCACTCACTGCCTATCGTAATTCAAAACCTCCGATTCACACCAACCCGTGATGTTTTTTTCACTCCTACTAGTGAATGTAATCTTACACACCAGAACAATGCGCAACACCACGCGATGTTTTTCAGAAACCTATCCTACATTGCCACTGCATGTTTCCTGACCTCCACATGCTGAGCACCCCGCGGTGCTTTTCTCCATCCTACATTGCCAATCACTGCCTATCCTAATTCAGAACCTCCGATTAACACCACCCCGTGATTTTTTCTCACTCCTACTAGTGAATGTAATGTTACGCACCCATAGAATGCTCACCACCCCCCAATGTTTTTCAGAAACCTATCCTACATTGCCACTGCATGTTTCCTGACCTCCCCATGCTGACCACCCCACGGTGCTTTTCTCCATCCTACATTGCCACTCACTGCCTATCCTAATTCAGACCATCCGATTCACACCACCCCGTGATGTTTTTCTCACTCCTACTAGTTAATGTAATGTTACACACCCATAGAATGCGCACCACCCCGCGATGTTTTTCAGAAACCTATCCTACATTGCCACTGCATGTTTCCTGACCTCCCCATGCTGACCACCCGGCGGTGCTTTTCTCCATCCTACATTGCCACTCACTGCCTATACTAATTCAGACCCTCCGATTCACACCACCCCGTGATGTTTTTCTCGCTCCTAGGAGTGAATGTAATGTTACACACCCATAGAATGCGCACCACCTCGCGATGTTTTTCAGAAACTTATCCTACATTGCCACTGCATGTTTCCTGTCCTCCCCATGCTGACGACCCCGCGGTGCTTTTTCTCCATCCTACATAGCCACTCACTGCCTATCCTAATTGAGACCATCCGATTCACACCACCCCGTGATGTTTTTCTCACTCTTAGTGGTGAATGTAATGTTACACACCCATAGAATGTGCACCACCCCGCGATGTTTTTCATAAACCTATCCTACATTGCTACTGCATGTTTCCTGACCTCCCAATGCTGACCACCCCGCGGTGCTTTTCTCCATCCTACATTGCCACTCACTGCCTATCCTAATTCAGACCCTCCGATTCACACCACCCTGTTATGTTTTTCTCACTCCTACTAGTTAATGTAATGTTACACACCCATACAATGCGCACCACCCCGCGATGTTTTTCAGAAACCTATCCTACATTGCCACTGCATGTTTCCTGACCTCCCCATGCTGACCACCCCGCGGTGGTTTTCTCCATCCTACATTGTCACTCACTGCCTGTCCTAATTCAGAACCTCCGATTCACACCACCCCGTGATGTTTTTCTCACTCCTACTAGTGAATGTAATGTTACACACTATAACAATGCGCACCACCACGCGATGTTTTTCAGAAACCTATCCTACATTGCCACTGCGTGTTTCCTGACCTCCCCATGCTGACGACCCTGCGGTGGTTTTCTCCATCCTACATTGTCACTCACTGCCTATCCTAATTCAGAACCTCCGATTCACACCACCCCGTGATGTTTTTCTCACTCCTACTAGTGAATGTAATGTTACACAACCATACAATGCGCACCACCGCGGTTTTTCAGAAACCTATCCTACTTTGCCACTGCATTTTTCCTGACGTCCCATGCTGACCACCCCGCAGTGCTTTTCTCCATCCTACATTGCCACTCACTGCCTATCCTAATTCAGACCCTCCAATTAACCCCACACCGTGATGTTTTTCTCACTCCTACTAGTGAATGTAATGTTACACACCCATACAATGCGCACCACCACGCGATGTTTTTCAGAAACCTATCCTACATTGCCACTGCATGTTTCCTGACCTCCCCATGATGATCACCCCGCGGTGCTTTTCCCCATCCTACATTGCCACTCACTGTCTATCTTAATTCAGACCCTCCGATTCACCCCACCCCGTGATGTTTTTCTCACTCCTACTAGTGAATCTAATGTTACACACCCATACAGTGCGCACCACCCCGCGATGTTTTTCAGAAACCTATCCTACATTGCCACAGCATGTTTCCTTACCTCCCCATTCTGACCACCCTGCGGTTGTTTTCTCCATCCTGCATTGTCACTCACTACCTATCCTAATTCAGAACCTCTGATTCACACCACCCCGTGATGTATTTCTCACTCCTACTAGTGAATGTAATGTTACACACCATAACAATGCGCACCACCACGCGATGTTTTTCAGAAACCTATCCTACATTGCCACAGCCTGCTTCCTGACCTCCCCATGCTGACCACGCTGCGGTGCTTTTCTCCATGCTACACTGCCACTCACTGCCTATCCTTATTCAGACCATCCGATTCACACCACCCCGGGATGTTCTTCTCACTCCTACTAGTGAATGTAATGTGACACAACCATACAATGCGCACCACCGCAGTTTTTCAGAAACCTATCCTACTTTGCCACTGCATTTTTCCTGACCTCCCCATGCTGACCACGCTGCGGTGCTTTTCTCAATCCTACACTGCCACTCACTGCCTATCCTAATTCGGAACCTCCGATTCACACCACCCCGTGATGTTTTTCTCACTCCTACTAGTGAATGTAATGTTACACAACCATACAATGCGCACCACACCACGATGTTTTTCAGAAACCTATCCTACATTGCCACTGCCTGTTTCCTGACCTCTCCATGCTGACCATTCCGCGGTGCTTTTCTCCATCCTACTTTGCCACTCATTGCCTATCCTTATTCAGACCCTCCGATTCACACCACCCTGTGATGTTTTTCTCACTCCTACTAGTGAATGTAATGTTACACACCCATAGAATGTGCACCACCCCGCGATGTTTTTCACAAACCTATCCTACATTGCTACTGCATGTTTCCTGACCTCCCCATGCTGACCACCCCGCGGTGCTTTTCTCCATCCTACATTGCCGCTCACTGCCTATCCTAATTCAGACCCTCCGATTCACACCACCCTGTGATGTTTTTCTCACTCCTACTAGTGAATGAAATGTTACACACCCATACAGTGCGCACCACCCCGCGATGTTTTTCAGAAACCTATCTTACATTGCCACTGCATGTTTCCTGACCTCCCCATGCTGACCACCCCGCGGTGCTTTTCTCCATCCTACATTGCCACTCACTGCCTATCTTAATTCAGACCCTCCGATTCACACCACCCCGTGATGTTTTTCTCACTCCTACTAGTGAATGTAATGCTACACACCCATACAATGCGCACCACCCCGCGATGTTTTTCAGAAACCTATCCTACATTGCCACTGCATGTTTCCTGACCTGCCCATGCTGACCACCCCGCGGTTTTCTCCATCCTACATTGTCACTCACTGCCTATCCTAATTCAGAACCTGCGATTCACACCACCCCGTGATGTTTTTCTCACTCCTACTAGTGAATGTAATGTTACACACCATAACAATGCGCACCACCACGCGATGTTTTTCAGAAACCTATCCTATATTGCCACTGCATGTTTCCTGACCTCCCCATGCTGACCACACCACGGTGCTTTTCTCCATCCTACATTGCCACGCACTGCCTATCCTAATTCAGACCATCCGATTCACACCACCCCGTGATGTTTTTCTCACTCCTACTAGTGAATGTAATGTTACACACCCATACAATGCGCAACACCCCGCGATGTTTTTCAGAAACCTATCCTACTTTGCCACGGCCTGCTTCCTGACCTCCCCATGTTGACCACGCTGCGGTGCTTTTCTCGATGCTACACTGCCACTCACTGCCTATCCTAATACACACCATCCGATTCACACCACCCCGTGATGTTTTTCTCACTCCTACTAGTGAATGTAATGTTACACACCCATACAATGCGCACCACCCCGCCATGTTTTTCAGAAACCTATCCTACATTGCCACTGCATGCTTCCTGACCTCCCCATGCTGACCACGCCGCGGTGGTTTTCTCCATCCTACATTTCCACTCACTGCCTATCCTAATTCAGACCTTCCAATTCACACCACCCTGTGATGTTTTTCTCTCTCCTACTGGTGAATGTAATGTTGCACACCATAACAATGCGGACCACCACGCGATGTTTTTCAGAAAGCTATCCTACATTGCCACTGCATGTTTCCTCACCTCCCCATGCTGACGACCCAGCGGTGGTTTTCTCCATCCTACATTGTCACTCACTGCCTATCCTAATTCAGAACCTCCGATTCACACCAACCCGTGATGTTTTTCTCACTCCTACTAGTGAATGTAATGTTACACAACCATACAATGCACACCACCGCGGTTTTTCAGAAACCTATCCTACTTTGCCACTGCATTTTTCCTGACGTCCCATGCTAACCACCCCGCAGTGCTTTTCTCCATCCTACATTGCCACTCACTGCCTACCCTAATTCAGACCCTCCGATTCACACCACCCCGTGATGTTTTTCTCACTCCTACTAGTGAATGTAATGTTACACACCCATACAATGCGCACCACACCGCGATGTTTTTCAGAAACCTATCCTACATTGCCACTGCATGTTTCCTGACCTCCCCATGCTAACCACCCCGCGGTGCTTTTCCCCATCCTACATTGCCACTCACTGCCTATCTTAATTCAGACCCTCCGATTCACACCACCCCGTGATGTTTTTCTCACTCCTACTAGTGAATGTAATGTTACACACCCATACAATGCGCACCACCCCGCCATGTTTTTCAGAAACCTATCCTACATTGCCACTGCATGTTTCCTGACCTCCCCATGCTGACCACCCCGCGGTGGTTTTCTCCATCCTACATTGTCACTCACTACCTATCCTAATTCAGAACCTCTGATTCACACCACCCCGTGATGTTTTTCACACTCCAACTAGTGAATATAATGTTACACACCCATACAATGCGCACCACTCCGCGATGTTTTTCAGAAACCTATCCTACATTGCCACTGCCTGTTTCCTGACCTCTCCATGCTGACCATTCCGCGGTGCTTTTCTCCATCCTACTTTGCCACTCATTGCCTATCCTTATTCAGACCCTCCGATTCACACCACCCTGTGATGTTTTTCTCACTCCTACTAGTGAATGTAATGTTACACACCCATAGAATGTGCACCACCCCGCGATGTTTTTCACAAACCTATCCTACATTGCTACTGCATGTTTCCTGACCTCCCCATGCTGACAACCCTGCGGTGCTTTTCTCCATCCTACATTGCCACTCCCTGCCTATCCAAATTCAAACCCTCCGATTCACACTACCCCGTGATGTTTTTCTCACTCTTACTAGTGAATGTAATGTTACACAACCATACAATGCGCACCACCGCGGTTTTTCAGAAACCTATCCGACTTTGCCACTGCATTTTTCCTGACGTGCCCATGCTGACCACTACGCAGTGCTTTTCTCCATCCTACATTGCCACTCACTGCCTATCCTAATTCAGACCCTCCGATTCACTCCACCCTGTGATGTTTTTCTCACTCCTACTAGTGAATGTAATATTACACACCCATACAATGCGCACCACCACGCGCTGTTTTTCAGAAACCTATGCTACATTGCCACTGCATGTTTCCTGACCTCCCCATGCTGACAACCCTGCGGTGCTTTTCTCCATCCTACATTGCCACTCACAGCCTATCCTAATTCAGACCCTACGATTCACACCACCCCGTGTTTATCTCACTCCTACTAGTGAATATAATGTTACACACCCATACAATGCGCACCACCCCGCGATGTTTTTCAGAAACCTATCCTACAATGCCAGTGCATGTTTCCTGACCTCCCCATGCTGACCACCCGGCGGTACTTTTCTCCATCCTACATTGCCACTCACTGCCTATCCTAATTCAGACCCTCCGATTCACACCACCCCGTGATGTTTTTCTCACTCCTACTAGTGAATGTAATGTTACACACCCATACAATGCGCACCACCCCGCGATGTTTTTCAGAAACCTATCCTACATTGCCACTGCATGTTTCCAGACCTCCTATGCTGACCACGCTGCGTTGCTTTTCTCCATCCTATATTGCCACTCACTGCCTATCCTAATTCAGACCCTCTGATTCACACCACCCCGGGATGTTTTTCTCACACCTACTAGTGAATATAATGTTACACACCCATACAATGCGCACCACCCCGCGATGTTTTACAGAAACCTATCCTACATTGCCACTGCATGTTTCCTGACCTCCCCATTCTGACCACCCCATGGTGCTTTTCTCCATCCTACATTTCCACTCACTGCCTATACTAATTCAAATCCTATGATTCACAAAACCCCGTGATGTTTTTCTCACTCCTACTAGTGAATGTAATGTTACACAACCATACAATGCGCACCACCACGCGATGTTTTTCAGAAACTTATTCTACATTCCCACTGCATGTTTCCTGACTTCCCCATGCTGACGACCCCGCGGTGTTTTTCTCCATCCTAACTTGCGACTCACTGCCTATACTTACTCAGACCCTCTGATTCACACCACCCCGTGATGTTTTTCTCACTCCTACTAGTGACTGTAATGTTACACAAACATACAATGCGCACCACCACGCGATGTTTTTTAGAAACCTATCCTACATTGCCCTGCATGTTTCCTGACCTCCCCATGCTGACAACCCTGCGGTGCTTTTCTCCATCCAACATTGCCACTCACTACCTATCCTAATTCAGAACCTCTGATTCACACCACCCTCTGATGTTTTTCTCACTCCTACTAGTGAATGTAATGTTACACACCATAACAATGCGCAATACCACGCGATGTTTTTCAGAAACCTATCCTACATTGCCACTGCATGTTTCCTGACCTCCCCATGCTGACCACCCCACGGTGCTTTTCTCCATGCTACATTGCCACTCACTGCCTATCCTAATTCAGACCATCCGATTCACACCACCCCGTGATGTTTTTCTCACTCCTACTAGTGAATGTAATGTTACACACCCATACAATGCGCAACACCCTGCGATGTTTTTCAGAAAATTATCCTACATTGCCACAGCCTGCTTCCTGACCTCCCCATGCTTACCATGCTGCGGTGCTTTTCTCCATGCTACACTGCCACTCACTGCCTATCCTAATTCAGACCATCCGATTCACACCACCCCGTGATGTTTTTCTCACTCCTACTAGTGAATGTAATGATACACAGCCATACAATGCGCACCACCCCGCCATGTTTTTCAGAAACCTATCCTACATTGCCACTGCATGTTTCCTGACCTCCCCATGCTGACCACCCTCGGTGCTTTTCTCCATCCTACATTTCCACTCACTGCCTATCCTAATTCCGACACTCCGATTCACACCACGCCGTGATGTTTTTCTCTCTCCTATTGGTGAATGTAATGTTGCAGACCCAAACAATGCGCACCACCCGGCCATGTTTTACAGAAACCTATCCTACATTGCCACTGCATGTTTCCTAACCTCCCCATGCTGACCAACCCGCGGTGCTTTTCCCCATCCTACATTGCCACTCACTGCCTATCCTAATTCAGACACTCCTATTCACACAACCCCGTGATGTTTTTCTCACTCCTACTAGTGAATGTAATGTTACACAACCATACAATGCGCACCACCGTGGTTTTTCAGAAACCTATCCTACTTCGCCACTGCATTTTTCCTGACCTCCCCATGCTGATCACGCTGCGGTGCTTTTCTCCATCCTACACTGCCACTCACTGCCTATCCTAATTCGGAACCTCCGATTCACACCACTCCATGATATTTTTCTCACTCCTACTAGTGAATGTAATGTTACACACCCATACAATGCGCACCACCCCGCGATGTTTTTCAGAAACCTATCCTACATTGCCACTGCCTGTTTCCTGACCTCTCCATGCTGACCATTCCGCGGTGCTTTTCTCCATCCTACTTTGCCACTCATTGCCTATCCTTATTCAGACCCTCCGATTCACACCACCCTATGATGTTTTTCTCACTCCTACTAGTGAATGTAATGTTACACACCCATAGAATGTGCACCACCCCGCGATGTTTTTCACAAACCTATCCTACATTACTACTGCATGTTTCCTGACGTCCCCATGCTGATCAACCCGCGGTGCTTTTCTCCATCCTACATTGCCACTCACTGCCTATCCTAATTCAGACCCTCCGATTCACACCACCCTGTGATGTTTTTCTCACTCCTACTAGTGAATGAAATGTTACACACCCATACAATGCGCACCACCCCGCGATGTTTTTCAGAAACCTATCCTACATTGCCACTGCATGTTTCCTGACCTCCCCATGCTGACCACCCCGCGGTGGTTTTCTCCTTCCTACATTGTCACTCACTGCCTATCCTAATTCAGAAACTCCGATTCACACCACCCCGTGATATTTTTCTCACTCGTACTAGTGAATGTAATGTTACACACCCATACAATGCACACCAGCCCGCGATGTTTTTCAGAAACCTATCCTACATTTCCACTGCATGTTTCCTGACCTCCCCATGCTGACAACCCTGCGGTGCTTTTCTGCATCCTACATTGCCACTCCCTGCCTATCCTAATTCAAACCCTCTGATTCACACTACCCCGTGATGTTTTTCTCACTCCTACTAGAGTATGTAATGTTACACAACCATACAATGCGCACCACCGGGGTTTTTCAGAAACCTATCCGACTTTGCCACTGCATTTTTCCTGACGTGCCCATGCTGACCACCCCGCAGGGCTTTTCTCCATCCTACATTGCCACTCACTACCTTTCCTAATTCAGACCCTCCGATTCACACCACCCCGTGTTTTTCTCACTCCTACTAGTGAATATAATGTTACACACCCATACAATGCGCACCACCCCGCGATGTTTTTCAGAAACCTATCCTACATTGCCACTGCATGTTTCCTGACCTCCCCATGCTGACCACCCGGCGGTACTTTTCTCCATCCTACATTGCCACTCACTGCCTATCCTAATTCAGACCCTCCGATTCACACCCCCCCGGGATGTTTTTCTCACTCCTACTAGTGAATGTAATGTTACACACCCATACAATGCGCACCACCCCGCGATGTTTTTCAGAAACCTATCCTACATTGCCACTGCATGTTTCCAGAACTCCTATGCTGACCACGCTGCGTTGCTTTTCTCCATCCTATATTACCACTCATCTCCTATCCTAATTCAGACCCTCTGATTCACACCACCCCGGGATGTTTTTCTCACTCATACTAGTGAATGTAATGTTACACAACCATACAATGCGCACCACCCCGCGATGTTTTTCAGAAACCTATCCTACATTGCCACTGCATGTTTCCTGACCTCCCCATGCTGACCACCCCATGGTGCTTTTCTCCATCCTACATTGCCACTCACTGCCTATACTAATTCAAATAATATGATTCACACCACCCCGTGATGTTTTTCTCACTCCTACTAGTGAATGTAATGTTACACAACCATACAAAGCGCACCACCACGCGATGTTTTTCAGAAACTTATTCTACATTCCCACTGCATGTTTCCTGACTTCCCCATGCTGACGACCCCGCGGTGCTTTTCTCCATCCTACCTTGCCACTCACTGCCTATACTTACTCAGACCCTCCGATTCACACCACCCCGTGATGTTTTTCTCACTCCTACTAGTGACTGTAATGTTACACAAACATACAATGCGCACCACCACGCGATGTTTTTTAGAAACCTATCCTACATTGCCACTGCATGTTTCCTGACCTCCCCATGCTGACGACCCTGCGGTGCTTTTCTCCATCCTACATTGCCACTCACTGCCTATCCTAATTCAGTCCCTCCGATTCACACCACCCCGTGTTTTTCTGACTCCTACTAGTGAATATAATGTTACACACCCATACAATGCGCACCACCCCGCGATGTTTTTCAGAAACCTATCCTACATTGCCACTGCATGTTTCCTGACCTCCCCATGCTGACCACCCTGCGGTACTTTTCTCCCTCCTACATTGCAACTCACTGCCTATCCTAATTCAGACCCTCCGATTCACACCACCCAGTGATTTTTTTCTCACTCCTACTAGTAAATGTAATGTTACACACCCATACAATGCGCACCACCCCGCGATGTTTTTCAGAAACCTATCCTACATTGCCACTGCATGTTTCCTGATATCCCTATGCTGACCACCCCATGGTGCTTTTCTCCATCCTACATTGCCACTCACTGCCTATCCTTATTCAGACCCTCCGATTCACATGACCCTGTGATGGTCTTCTCACTCCTATTAGTGAATGTAATGTTACACACCCATACAATGCGCACTACCCCGCGATGTTTTTCAGAAACCTATCCTAGCTTGCCACTGCATGTTTCCTGACCTCCCCAGGCTGACCACCCCGCGGTGCTTTTCCCCATCCTACATTGCCACTCACTGCCTATCCTAATTCAGAAACTCCTATTCACACCACCCCGTGATGTTTTTCTCACTCCTACTAGTGAATGTAATGTTACACAACCATACAATGCGCACCACTGTGGTTTTTCAGAAACCTATCCTACTTCGCCACTGCATTTTTCCTGACCTCCTCATGCTGATCACGCTGCGGTGCTTTTCTCCATCCTACACTGCCACTCACTGCCTATCCTAATTCGGAACCTCCGATTCACACCACCCCATGATATTTTTCTCACTCCTACTAGTGAATGTAATGTTACACACCCATACAATGCGCACCATCCCGTGATGTTTTCCAGAAACCTATCCTACATTGCCACTGCCTCTTTCCTGACCTCTCCATGCTGACCATTCCACGGTGCTTTTCTCCATCCTACTTTGCCACTCATTGCCTATCCTTATTCAGACCCTCCGATTCACACCACCCTGTGATGTTTTTCTCACTCCTACTAGTGAATGTAATGTTACACACCCATAGAATGTGCACCACCCCGCGATGTTTTTCACAAACCTATGCTACATTGCTACTGCATGTTTCCTGACGTCCCCATGCTGACCAACCCGCGGTGCTTTTTTCCATCCTACATTGCCACTCACTGCCTATCCTAATTCAGACCCTCCGATTCACACCACCCTGTGATGTTTTTCTCACTCCTACTAGTGAATGAAATGTTACACACCCATACAATGCGCACCACCCCGCGATGTTTTTCAGAAACCTATCCTACATTGCCACTGCATGTTTCCTGACCTCCCCATGCTGACCACCCCGCGGTGGTTTTCTCCTTCCTACATTGTCACTCACTGCCTATCCTAATTCAGAAACTCCGATTCACACCACCCCGTGATATTTTTCTCACTCGTACTAGTGAATGTAATGTTACACACCCATACAATGCGCACCAGCCCGCGATGTTTTTCAGAAACCTATCCTACATTGCCACTGCATGTTTCCTGACCTCCCCATGCTGACAACCCTGCGGTGCTTTTCTCCATCCTACATTGCCACTCCCTGCCTATCCTAATTCAAACCCTCCGATTCACACTACCCCGTGATGTTTTTCTCACTACTACTAGAGAATGTAATGTTACACAACCATACAATGCGCACCACCGCGGTTTTTCAGAAACCTATCCGACTTTGCCACTGCATTTTTCCTGACGTGCCCATGCTCACCACCCCGCAGGGCTTTTCTCCATCCTACATTGCCACTCACTGCCTATCGTAATTCAGACCCTCCGATTCACTGCCCCCCGTGATGTTTTTCTCACTCCTACTAGTGAATGTAATAATACACACCCATACAATGCGCACCAACACGCGATGTTTTTCAGAAACCTATGCTTCATTGCCACTGCATGTTTCCTGACCTCCCCATGCTGAAAACCCTGCGGTGCTTTTCTCCATCCTACATTGCCACTCACTACCTATCCTAATTCAGACCCTCCGATTCACACCACCCCGTGTTTTTCTCACTCCTACTAGTGAATATAATGTTACACACCCATACAATGCGCACAATCCCGTGATGTTTTCCAGAAACCTATCCTACATTGCCACTGCCTGTTTCCTGACCTCTCCATGCTGACCATTCCACGGTGCTTTTCTCCATCCTACTTTGCCACTCATTGCCTATCCTTATTCAGACCCTCCGATTCACACCACCCTGTGATGTTTTTCTCACTCCTACTAGTGAATGTAATGTTACACACCCATAGAATGTGCACCACCCCGCGATGTTTTTCACAAACCTATGCTACATTGCTACTGCATGTTTCCTGACGTCCCCATGCTGACCAACCCGCGGTGCTTTTTTCCATCCTACATTGCCACTCACTGCCTATCCTAATTCAGACCCTCCGATTCACACCACCCTGTGATGTTTTTCTCACTCCTACTAGTGAATGAAATGTTACACACCCATACAATGCGCACCACCCCGCGATGTTTTTCAGAAACCTATCCTACATTGCCACTGCATGTTTCCAGAACTCCTATGCTGACCACGCTGCGTTGCTTTTCTCCATCCTATATTACCACTCACCTCCTATCCTAATTCAGACCCTCTGATTCACACCACCCCGGGATGTTTTTCTCACTCATACTAGTGAATGTAATATTACACAACCATACAATGCGCACCACCCCGCGATGTTTTTCAGAAACCTATCCTACATTGCCACTGCATGTTTCCTGACCTCCCCATGCTGACCACCCCATGGTGCTTTTCTCCATCCTACATTGCCACTCACTGCCTATACTAATTCAAATAATATGATTCACACCACCCCGTGATGTTTTTCTCACTCCTACTAGTGAATGTAATGTTACACAACCATACAAAGCGCACCACCACGCGATGTTTTTCAGAAACTTATTCTACATTCCCACTGCATGTTTCCTGACTTCCCCATGCTGACGACCCCGCGGTGCTTTTCTCCATCCTACCTTGCCACTCACTGCCTATACTTACTCAGACCCTCCGATTCACACCACCCCGTGATGTTTTTCTCACTCCTACTAGTGACTGTAATGTTACACAAACATACAATGCGCACCACCACGCGATGTTTTTTAGAAACCTATCCTACATTGCCACTGCATGTTTCCTGACCTCCCCATGCTGACGACCCTGCGGTGCTTTTCTCCATCCTACATTGCCACTCACTGCCTATCCTAATTCAGTCCCTCCGATTCACACCACCCCGTGTTTTTCTGACTCCTACTAGTGAACATAATGTTACACACCCATACAATGCGCACCACCCCGCGATGTTTTTCAGAAACCTATCCTACATTGCCACTGCATGTTTCCTGACCTCCCCATGCTGACCGCCCTGCGGTACTTTTCTCCCTCCTACATTGCAACTCACTGCCTATCCTAATTGAGACCCTCCGATTCACACCACCCAGTGATGTTTTTCTCACTCCTACTAGTGAATGTAATGTTACACACCCATACAATGCGCACCACCCCGCGATGTTTTTCAGAAACCTATCCTACATTGCCACTGCATGTTTCCTGATATCCCTATGCTGACCACCCCATGGTGCTTTTCTCCATCCTACATTGCCACTCACTGCCTATCCTTATTCAGACCCTCCGATTCATATGACCCTGTGATGGTCTTCTCACTCCTATTAGTGAATGTAATGTTACACACCCATACAATGCGCACTACCCCGCGATGTTTTTCAGAAACCTATCCTAGCTTGCCACTGCATGTTTCCTGACCTCCCCAGGCTGACCACCCCGCGGTGCTTTTCCCCATCCTACATTGCCACTCACTGCCTATCCTAATTCAGAAACTCCTATTCACACCACCCCGTGATGTTTTTCTCACTCCTACTAGTGAATGTAATGTTACACAACCATACAATGCGCACCACCGTGGTTTTTCAGAAACCTATCCTACTTCGCCACTGCATTTTTCCTGACCTCCTCATGCTGATCACGCTGCGGTGCTTTTCTCCATCCTACACTGCCACTCACTGCCTATCCTAATTCGGAACCTCCGATTCACACCACCCCATGATATTTTTCTCACTCCTACTAGTGAATGTAATGTTACACACCCATACAATGCGCACCACCCCGTGATGTTTTTCAGAAACCTATCCTACATTGCCACTGCCTGTTTCCTGACCTCTCCATGCTGACCATTCCACGGTGCTTTTCTCCATCCTACTTTGCCACTCATTGCCTATCCTTATTCAGACCCTCCGATTCACACCACCCTGTGATGTTTTTCTCACTCCTACTAGTGAATGTAATGTTACACACCCATAGAATGTGCACCACCCCGCGATGTTTTTCACAAACCTATCCTACATTGCTACTGCATGTTTCCTGACGTCCCCATGCTGACCAACCCGCGGTGCTTTTCTCCATCCTACATTGCCACTCACTGCCTATCCTAATTCAGACTCTCCGATTCACACCACCCTGTGATGTTTTTCTCACTCCTACTAGTGAATGAAATGTTACACACCCATACAATGCGCACCACCCCGCGATGTTTTTCAGAAACCTATCCTACATTGCCACTGCATGTTTCCTGACCTCCCCATGCTGACCACCCCGCGGTGGTTTTCTCCTTCCTACATTGTCACTCACTGCCTATCCTAATTCAGAAACTCCGATTCACACCACCCCGTGATATTTTTCTCACTCGTACTAGTGAATGTAATGTTACACACCCATACAATGCGCACCAGCCCGCGATGTTTTTCAGAAACCTATCCTACATTGCCACTGCATGTTTCCTGACCTCCCCATGCTGACCACCCCGCTGTGGTTTTCTCCATCCTGCATTGTCACTCACTGCCTATCCTAATTCAAACCCTCCGATTCACACTACCCCGTGATGTTTTTCTCACTCCTACTAGAGAATGTAATGTTACACAACCATACAATGCACACCACCGCGGTTTTTCAGAAACCTATCCGACTTTGCCACTGCATTTTTCCTGACGTGCCCATGCTGACCACCCCGCAGGGCTTTTCTCCATCCTACATTGCCACTCACTGCCTATCCTAATTCAGACCCTCCGATTCACTCCCCCCCGTGATGTTTTTCTCACTCCTACTAGTGAATGTAATATTACACACCCATACAATGCGCACCACCACGCGATGTTTTTCAGAAACCTATGCTTCATTGCCACTGCATGTTTCCTGACCTCCCCATGCTGACAACCCTGCGGTGCTTTTCTCCATCCTACATTGCCACTCACTACCTATCCTAATTCAGACCCTCCGATTCACACCACCCCGTGGTTTTCTCACTCCTACTAGTGAATATAATGTTACACACCCATACAATGCGCACCACCCCGCGATGTTTTTCAGAAACCTATCATACATTGCCACTGCATGTTTCCTGACCTCCCCATGCTGACCACCCGGCGGTACTTTTCTCCATCCTACATTGCCACTCACTGCCTATCCTAATTCAGACCTCCAATTCCCCACCCCTTGATGTTTTTCTCACTCGTACTAGTGAATGTAATGTTACACACCCATACAATGCGCACCACCCCGCGATGTTTTTCAGAAACCTATCCTACATTGCCACTGCATGTTTCCAGAACTCCTATGCTGACCACGCTGCGTTGCTTTTCTCCATCCTATATTACCACTCACTGCCTATCCTAATTCAGACACTCTGATTCACACCACCCCGGGATGTTTTTCTCACTCATACTAGTGACTGTAATGTTACACAACCATACAATGCGCACCACCCCGCGATGTTTTTCAGAAACCTATCCTACATTGCCACTGCATGTTTCCTGACCTCCCCATGCTGACCACCCCATGGTGCTTTTCTCCATCCTACATTGCCACTCACTGCCTATACTAATTCAAATAATATGATTCACACCACCCCGTGATGTTTTTCTCACTCCTACTAGTGAATCTAATGTTACACAACCATACCAAGCGCACCACCACGCGATGTTTTTCAGAAACTTATTCTACATTCCCACTGCATGTTTCCTGACTTCCCCATGCTGACGACCCCGCGGTGCTTTTCTCCATCCTACCTTGCCACTCACTGCCTATACTTAGTCAGACCCTCCGATTCACACCACCCCGTGATGTTTTTCTCACTCCTACTAGTGACTGTAATGTTACACACCCATACAATGCGCACCACCCCGCAATGTTTTTGAGAAACCTATCCTACATTGCCACTGCATATTTCCTGACCTCCCCATGCTGACCACCCCGCGGTACTTTTCTCCATCCTACATTGCCACTCACTGCCTATCCTAATTCAGAACCTCCGATTCACACCACCCCGTGATGTTTTTCTCACTCCTACTAGTGAATGTAATGTTACACACCCATACAATGCGCACCACCCCGCGATGCTTTTTAGAAACCTATCCTACATTGCCACTGCATGTTTCCTGACCTCCCCATGCTGACCATTCCACGGTGCTTTTCTCCATCCTACTTTGCCACTCATTGCCTATCCTTATTCAGACCCTCCGATTCACACCACCCTGTGATGTTTTTCTCACTCCTACTAGTGAATGTAATGTTACACACCCATAGAATGTGCACCACCCCGCGATGTTTTTCACAAACCTATGCTACATTGCTACTGCATGTTTCCTGACGTCCCCATGCTGACCAACCCGCGGTGCTTTTTTCCATCCTACATTGCCACTCACTGCCTATCCTAATTCAGACCCTCCGATTCACACCACCCTGTGATGTTTTTCTCACTCCTACTAGTGAATGAAATGTTACACACCCATACAATGCGCACCACCCCGCGATGTTTTTCAGAAACCTATCCTACTTTGCCACTGCATGTTTCCTGACCTCCCCATGCTGACCACCCCGCGGTGGTTTTCTCCTTCCTACATTGTCACTCACTGCCTATCCTAATTCAGAAACTCCGATTCACACCACCCCGTGATATTTTTCTCACTCGTACTAGTGAATGTAATGTTACACACCCATACAATGCGCACCAGCCCGCGATGTTTTTCAGAAACCTATCCTACATTGCCACTGCATGTTTCCTGACCTCCCCATGCTGACAACCCTGCGGTGCTTTTCTCCATCCTACATTGCCACTCCCTGCCTATCCTAATTCAAACCCTCCGATTCACACTACCCCGTGATGTTTTTCTCACTACTACTAGAGAATGTAATGTTACACAACCATACAATGCGCACCACCGCGGTTTTTCAGAAACCTATCCGACTTTGCCACTGCATTTTTCCTGACGTGCCCATGCTCACCACCCCGCAGGGCTTTTCTCCATCCTACATTGCCACTCACTGCCTATCCTAATTCAGACCCTCCGATTCACTGCCCCCCGTGATGTTTTTCTCACTCCTACTAGTGAATGTAATAATACACACCCATACAATGCGCACCAACACGCGATGTTTTTCAGAAACCTATGCTTCATTGCCACTGCATGTTTCCTGACCTCCCCATGCTGAAAACCCTGCGGTGCTTTTCTCCATCCTACATTGCCACTCACTACCTATCCTAATTCAGACCCTCCGATTCACACCACCCCGTGTTTTTCTCACTCCTACTAGTGAATATAATGTTACACACCCATACAATGCGCACCACCCCGCGATGTTTTTCAGAAACCTATCCTACATTGCCACTGCATGTTTCCTGACCTCCCCATGCTGACCACCCGGCGGTACTTTTCTCCATCCTACATTGCCACTCACTGCCTATCCTAATTCAGACCCTCCGATTCACACCCCCCCGTGATGTTTTTCTCACTCCTACTAGTGAATGTAATGTTACACACCCATACAATGCGCACCATCCCGCGATGTTTTTCAGAAACCTATCCTACATTGCCACTGCATGTTTCCAGAACTCCTATGCTGACCACGCTGCGTTGCTTTTCTCCATCCTATATTACCACTCACCTCCTATCCTAATTCAGACCCTCTGATTCACACCACCCCGGGATGTTTTTCTCACTCATACTAGTGAATGTAATATTACACAACCATACAATGCGCACCACCCCGCGATGTTTTTCAGAAACCTATCCTACATTGCCACTGCATGTTTCCTGACCTCCCCATGCTGACCACCCCATGGTGCTTTTCTCCATCCTACATTGCCACTCACTGCCTATACTAATTCAAATAATATGATTCACACCACACCGTGATGTTTTTCTCACTCCTACTAGTGAATGTAATGTTACACAACCATACAAAGCGCACCACCACGCGATGTTTTTCAGAAACTTATTCTACATTCCCACTGCATGTTTCCTGACTTCCCCATGCTGACGACCCCGCGGTGCTTTTCTCCATCCTACCTTGCCACTCACTGCCTATACTTACTCAGACCCTCCGATTCACACCACCCCGTGATGTTTTTCTCACTCCTACTAGTGACTGTAATGTTACACAAACATACAATGCGCACCACCACGCGATGTTTTTTAGAAACCTATCCTACATTGCCACTGCATGTTTCCTGACCTCCCCATGCTGACCGCCCTGCGGTACTTTTCTCCCTCCTACATTGCAACTCACTGCCTATCCTAATTGAGACCCTCCGATTCACACCACCCAGTGATGTTTTTCTCACTCCTACTATTGAATGTAATGTTACACACCCATACAATGCGCACCACCCCGCGATGTTTTTCAGAAACCTATCCTAGCTTGCCACTGCATGTTTCCTGACCTCCCCAGGCTGACCACCCCGCGGTGCTTTTCCCCATCCTACATTGCCACTCACTGCCTATCCTAATTCAGAAACTCCTATTCACACCACCCCGTGATGTTTTTCTCACTCCTACTAGTGAATGTAATGTTACACAACCATACAATGCGCACCACCGTGGTTTTTCAGAAACCTATCCTACTTCGCCACTGCATTTTTCCTGACCTCCTCATGCTGATCACGCTGCGGTGCTTTTCTCCATCCTACACTGCCACTCACTGCCTATCCTAATTCGGAACCTCCGATTCACACCACCCCATGATATTTTTCTCACTCCTACTAGTGAATGTAATGTTACACACCCATACAATGCGCACCACCCCGTGATGTTTTTCAGAAACCTATCCTACATTGCCACTGCCTGTTTCCTGACCTCTCCATGCTGACCATTCCACGGTGCTTTTCTCCATCCTACTTTGCCACTCATTGCCTATCCTTATTCAGACCCTCCGATTCACACCACCCTGTGATGTTTTTCTCACTCCTACTAGTGAATGTAATGTTACACACCCATAGAATGTGCACCACCCCGCGATGTTTTTCACAAACCTATCCTACATTGCTACTGCATGTTTCCTGACGTCCCCATGCTGACCAACCCGCGGTGCTTTTCTCCATCCTACATTGCCACTCACTGCCTATCCTAATTCAGACTCTCCGATTCACACCACCCTGTGATGTTTTTCTCACTCCTACTAGTGAATGAAATGTTACACACCCATACAATGCGCACCACCCCGCGATGTTTTTCAGAAACCTATCCTACATTGCCACTGCATGTTTCCTGACCTCCCCATGCTGACCACCCCGTGGTGGTTTTCTCCTTCCTACATTGTCACTCACTGCCTATCCTAATTCAGAAACTCCGATTCACACCACCCCGTGATATTTTTCTCACTCCTACTAGTGAATGTAATGTTACACACCCATACAATGCGCACCAGCCCGCGATGTTTTTCAGAAACCTATCCTACATTGCCACTGCATGTTTCCTGACCTCCCCATGCTGACCACCCCGCTGTGGTTTTCTCCATCCTGCATTGTCACTCACTGCCTATCCTAATTCAAACCCTCCGATTCACACTACCTCGTGATGTTTTTCTCACTCCTACTAGAGAATGTAATGTTACACAACCATACAATGCGCACCACCGCGGTTTTTCAGAAACCTATCCGACTTTGCCACTGCATTTTTCCTGACGTGCCCATGCTGACCACCTCGCAGGGCTTTTCTCCATCCTACATTGCCACTCACTGCCTATCCTAATTCAGACCCTCCGATTCACTCCCCCCCGTGATGTTTTTCTCACTCCTACTAGTGAATGTAATATTACACACCCATACAATGCGCACCACCACGCGATGTTTTTCAGAAACCTATGCTTCATTGCCACTGCATGTTTCCTGACCTCCCCATGCTGACAACCCTGCGGTGCTTTTCTCCATCCTACATTGCCACTCACTACCTATCCTAATTCAGACCCTCCGATTCACACCACCCCGTGGTTTTCTCACTCCTACTAGTGAATATAATGTTACACACCCATACAATGCGCACCACCCCGCAATGTTTTTCAGAAACCTATCATACATTGCCACTGCATGTTTCCTGACCTCCCCATGCTGACCACCCGGCGGTACTTTTCTCCATCCTACATTGCCACTCACTGCCTATCCTAATTCAGACCTCCAATTCCCCACCCCTTGATGTTTTTCTCACTCGTACTAGTGAATGTAATGTTACACACCCATACAATGCGCACCACCCCGCGATGTTTTTCAGAAACCTATCCTACATTGCCACTGCATGTTTCCAGAACTCCTATGCTGACCACGCTGCGTTGCTTTTCTCCATCCTATATTACCACTCACTGCCTATCCTAATTCAGACACTCTGATTCACACCACCCCGGGATGTTTTTCTCACTCATACTAGTGACTGTAATGTTACACAACCATACAATGCGCACCACCCCGCGATGTTTTTCAGAAACCTATCCTACATTGCCACTGCATGTTTCCTGACCTCCCCATGCTGACCACCCCATGGTGCTTTTCTCCATCCTACATTGCCACTCACTGCCTATACTAATTCAAATAATATGATTCACACCACCCCGTGATGTTTTTCTCACTCCTACTAGTGAATCTAATGTTACACAACCATACCAAGCGCACCACCACGCGATGTTTTTCAGAAACTTATTCTACATTCCCACTGCATGTTTCCTGACTTCCCCATGCTGACGACCCCGCGGTGCTTTTCTCCATCCTACCTTGCCACTCACTGCCTATACTTAGTCAGACCCTCCGATTCACACCACCCCGTGATGTTTTTCTCACTCCTACTAGTGACTGTAATGTTACACACCCATACAATGCGCACCACCCCGCGATGTTTTTGAGAAACCTATCCTACATTGCCACTGCATATTTCCTGACCTCCCCATGCTGACCACCCCGCGGTACTTTTCTACATCCTACATTGCCACTCACTGCCTATCCTAATTCAGAACCTCCGATTCACACCACCCCGTGATGTTTTTCTCACTCCTACTAGTGAATGTAATGTTACACACCCATACAATGCGCACCACCCCGCGATGCTTTTTAGAAACCTATCCTACATTGCCACTGCATGTTTCCAAACCTCCTATGCTGACCACGCTGCGTTGCTTTTCTCCATCCTATATTGCCACTCACTGCCTATCCTAATTCAGACCCTCTGATTCACACCACCCCGGGATGTTTTTCTCACTCCTACTAGTGAATGTAATGTTACACACCCTTACAATGCGCACCACCCCGCGATGTTTTTCAGCAACCTATCCTACATTGCCACTGCATGTTTCCTGACCTCCCCATGCTGACCAACCCATGGTGCTTTTCTCCATCCTACATTGCCACTCACTGCCTATACTAATTCAAATCCTATGATTCACACCACCCCGTGATGTTTTTCTCACTCCTACTAGTGAATGTAATGTTACACAACCATACAATGCGCACCACCACGCGATGTTTTTCAGAAACTTATTGTACATTCCCACTGCATGTTTCCTGACTTCCCCATCCTGACGACCCCGCAGTGATTTTCTCCATCCTACCTTGCCACTCACTGCCTATCCTTATTCAGACCATGCGATTCACACCACACCCGTGATGTTTTTCTCCCTCCTACTAGTGACTGTAATGTTACACAAACATACAATGCGCACCACCACGCGATGTTTTTTAGAAACCTATCCTACATTGCCACTGCATGTTTCCTGACCTCCCCATGCTGACTACCCTGCGGTGCTTTTCTCCATCCTACATTGCCACTCACTGCCTATCCTAATTCAGTCCCTCCGATTCACACCACCCCGTGTTTTTCTGACTCCTACTAGTGAATATAATGTTACACACCCATACAATGCGCACCACCCCGCGATGTTTTTCAGAAACCTATCCTACATTGCCACTGCATGTTTCCTGACCTCCCCATGCTGACCACCCTGCGGTACTTTTCTCCCTCCTACATTGCAACTCACTGCCTATCCTAATTCAGACCCTCCGATTCACACGACCCCGTGATGTTTTTCTCACTCCTACTAGTGAATGTAATGATACACACCCATACAATGCGCACCACCCCGCGATGTTTTTCAGAAACCTATCCTACATTGCCACTGCATGTTTCCTGACCTCCCCATGCTGACCACCCCATGGTGCTTTTCTCCATCCTACATTGCCACTCACTGCCTATCCTTATTCAGACCCTCCGATTCACATGACCCTGTGATGGTTTTCTCACTCCTATTAGTGAATGTAATGTTACACACCCATACAATGCGCACTACCCCGCGATGTTTTTCAGAAACCTATCCTACCTTGCCACTGCATGTTTCCTGACCTCCCCAGGCTGACCACCCCGCGGTGCTTTTTCCCATCCTACATTGCCACTCACTGCCTATCCTAATTCAGACACTCCTATTCACACCACCCCGTGATGTTTTTCTCACTCCTACTAGTGAATGTAATGTTACACACCCATACAATGCGCACCACCCCGCGGTTTTTCAGAAACCTATCCGACTTTGCCACTGCATTTTTCCTGACGTCCCCATGCTGACCACCCCGCAGTGTTTTTCTCCATCCTACATTGCCACTCACTGCCTATCCTAATTCAGACCCTCCAATTCACTCCACCCCGTGATGTTTTTCTCACTCCTACTAGTGAATGTAATGTTACACACCCATACAACGCGCACCACCCCGCGATGCTTTTCAGAAACCTATGCTACATTGCCACTGCATGTTTCCTGACCTCCCCATGCTGACAAACCTGCTGTGCTTTTCTCCGTCCTACATTGCCACTATCTGCCTATCCTAATTCAGACCCTCCGATTCACACCACCCCGTGTTTTTCTCACTCCTACTAGTGAATATAATGTTACACACCCATACAATGCGCACCACCCCGCAATGTTTTTCAGAAACCTATCCTACATTGCCACTGCATGTTTCCTGACCTCCCCATGCTGACCACCCCGCGGTACTTTTCTCCATCCTACATTGCCACTCACTGCCTATCCTAATTCAGACCCTCCGATTCACACCACCCCGTGATGTTTTTCTCACTCCTACTAGTGAATGTAATGTTACACACCCATACAATGCGCACCACCCCGCGATGTTTTTTAGAAACCTATCCTACATTGCCACTGCATGTTTCCAGACCTCCTATGCTGACCACGCTGCGTTGCTTTTCTCCATCCTATATTGCCACTCACTGCCTATCCTAATTCAGACCCTCTGATTCACACCACCCCGGGATGTTTTTCTCACTCCTACTAGTGAATGTAATGTTACACACCCATACAATGCTCACCACCCCGCGATGTTTTTCAGAAACCTATCCTACATTGCCACTGCATGTTTCCTGACCTCCCCATGCTGACCAACCCATGGTGCTTTTGTCCATCCTACATTGCCACTCACTGCCTATACTAATTCAAATCCTATGATTCACACCACCCCGTGATGTTTTTCTCACTCCTACTAGTGAATGTAATGTTACACAACCATACAATGCGCACCACCACGCGATGTTTTTCAGAAACTTATTCTACATTCCCACTGCCTGTTTCCTGACTTCCCCATCCTGACGACCCCGCAGTGCTTTTCTCCATCCTACCTTGCCACTCACTGCCTATCCTTATTCAGACCATGCGATTCACACCACACCCGTGATGTTTTTCTCACTCCTACTAGTGAATGTAACGTTACACACCATAACAATGCGCACCACCACGCGATGTTTTTTAGAAACCTATCCTACATTGCCACTGCATGTTTCCTGACCTCCCCATGCTGACGACCCTGCGGTGCTTTTCTCCATCCTACATTGCCACTCACTGCCTATCCTAATTCAGTCCCTCCGATTCACACCACCCCGTGTTTTTCTGACTCCTACTAGTGAATATAATGTTACACACCCATACAATGCGCACCACCCCGCGATGTTTTTCAGAAACCTATCCTACATTGCCACTGCATGTTTCCTGACCTCCCCATGCTGACCACCCTGCGGTACTTTTCTCCCTCCTACATTGCAACTCACTGCCTATCCTAATTCAGACCCTCCGATTCACACCACCCCGTGA
This sequence comes from Cavia porcellus, assembly GCF_034190915.1. Taxonomy (NCBI): domain Eukaryota; kingdom Metazoa; phylum Chordata; class Mammalia; order Rodentia; family Caviidae; genus Cavia; species Cavia porcellus. Next base: position 1,476,908 of record NW_026947491.1, read on the forward strand.
TGTTTTTCTCACTCCTACTAGTGAATGTAATGTTACACACCCATACAATGCGCACCACCCCGCGATGTTTTTCAGAAACCTATCCTACATTGCCACTGCATGTTTCCTGACCTCCCCATGCTGACCACCCCATGGTGTTTTCTCCATCCTACATTGCCACTCACTGCCTATCCTTATTCAGACCCTCCGATTCACATGACCCTGTGATGGTTTTCTCACTCCTATTAGTGAATGTAATGTTACACACCCATACAATGCGCACTACCCCGCGATGTTTTTCAGAAACCAATCCTACCTTGCCACTGCATGTTTCCTGACCTCCCCAGGCTGACCACCCCGCGGTGCTTTTCCCCATCCTACATTGCCACTCACTGCCTATCCTAATTCAGACACTCCTATTCACACCACCCCGTGATGTTTTTCTCACTCCTACTAGTGAATGTAATGTTACACACCCATACAATGCGCACCACCCCGCGGTTTTTCAGAAACCTATCCGACTTTGCCACTGCATTTTTCCTGACGTCCCCATGCTGACAACCCCGCAGTGCTTTTCTCCATCCTACATTGCCACTCACTGCCTATCCTAATTCAGACCCTCCAATTCACTCCACCCCGTGATGTTTTTCTCACTCCTACTAGTGAATGTAATGTTACACACCCATACAACGCGCACCACCCCGCGATGCTTTTCAGAAACCTATGCTACATTGCCACTGCATGTTTCCTGACCTCCCCATGCTGACAACCCTGCTGTGCTTTTCTCCATCCTACATTGCCACTATCTGCCTATCCTAATTCAGACCCTCCGATTCACACCACCCCGTGTTTTTCTCACTCCTACTAGTGAATATAATGTTACACACCCATACAATGCGCACCACCCCGCGATGTTTTTCAGAAACCTATCCTACATTGCCACTGCATGTTTCCTGACCTCCCCATGCTGACCACCCCGCGGTACTTTTCTCCATCCTACATTGCCACTCACTGCCTATCCTAATTCAGACCCTCCGATTCACACCACCCCGTGATGTTTTGCTCACTCCTACTAGTGAATGTAATGTTACACACCCATACAATGCGCACCACCCCGCGATGTTTTTTAGAAACCTATCCTACATTGCCACTGCATGTTTCCAGACCTCCTATGCTTACCACGCTGCGTTGCTTTTCTCCATCCTATATTGCCACTCACTGCCTATCCTAATTCAGACCCTCTGATTCACACCACCCCGGGATGTTTTTCTCACTCCTACTAGTGAATGTAATGTTACACACCCATACAATGCGCACCACCCCGCGATGTTTTTCAGAAACCTATCCTACATTGCCACTGCATGTTTCCTGACCTCCCCATGCTGACCAACCCATGGTGCTTTTGTCCATCCTACATTGCCACTCACTGCCTATACTAATTCAAATTCTATGATTCACACCACCCCGTGATGTTTTTCTCACTCCTACTAGTGAATGTAATGTTACACAACCATACAATGCGCACCACCACGCGATGTTTTTCAGAAACTTATTCTACATTCCCACTGCCTGTTTCCTGACTTCCCCATCCTGACGACCCCGCAGTGCTTTTCTCCATCCTACCTTGCCACTCACTGCCTATCCTTATTCAGACCATGCGATTCACACCACACCCGTGATGTTTTTCTCACTCCTACTAGTGAATGTAACGTTACACACCATAACAATGCGCACCACCACGCGATGTTTTTTAGAAACCTATCCTACATTGCAACTACATGTTTCCTCACCTCCCCATCTTAACCACCCTGCGGTGCTTTTCTCCATCCTACATTGCCACTCACTGCCTATCCTAATTCAGGCACTCCGATTCACACCACCCCGTGATGTTTTTCTCACTGCTACTAGTGAATGTAATGTTACACACCCATACAATGCGCACCACCCCGCGGTTTTTCAGAAACCTATCCTACTTTGCCACTGCATTTTTCTGAACTCCCCATGCTGACAACCCCGCAGTGCTTTTCTCCATCCTACATTGCCACTCACTGCCTATCCTAATTCAGACCCTCCGATTCACACCACCCCGTCATGTTTTTCTCACTCCTACTAGTGAATGTAATGTTACACACCCATACAATGCGCACGACCCCGCGATGTTTTTCAGAAACCTATCCTACATTGCCACTGCATGTTTCCTGACCTCCCCATGCTGACCACGCTGCGGTGCTTTTCTCCATCCTACATTGCCACTCACTGCCTTTCCTAATTCAGACCCTCCGATTCACACCACCCCGTGATGTTTTTCTCAATCCTACTAGTGAATGTAAAGTTACTCACCATACAATGCGCACCACCCCGCCATGTTTTTCAGAAACCTATCCTACATTGCTACTGCATGTTTCCTGACCTCCCCATGCTGACCACCCCGCGGTGCTTTTCTCCATCCTACATTGCCACTCACTGCCTATGCTAATTCAGATCCTATGATTGACACCACCCCGTGATGTTTTTCTCACTCTTAGTGGTGAATGTAATGTTACACACCCGTAAAATGCCCACCACCCCTCGATGTTTTTTAGAATCCTATCCTACCTTGCCACTGCATGTTTCCTGACCATCCCATGCTGACCATCCCGTGGTGCTTTTCTCCATCCTACATTGCCACTCACTGCCTATCCTAATTCAGACACTCCGATTCACACCACCAAGTGATGTTTTTCTCACTCCTACTAGTGAATGTAATGTTACACACCCATACCATGCGCACCACCCCGCGATGTTTTTCAGAAACCTATCCTACATTGCCACTGCATGTTTCCTGACCTCCCAATGCTGACCACCACGCGGTGCTTTTCTCCATCCTACCTTGCCACTCACTGCCTATCCTTATTCAGACCATGTGATTCACACCACCCCGTGATGTTTTTCTCACTCCTACTAGTGAATGTAATGTTACACACCATAACAATGCGCACCACCATGTGATGTTTTTTAGAAACCTATCCTACATTGGAACTGCATGTTTCCTCACCTCCCAATCTTGACCACCCTGAGGTGCTTTTCTCCATCCTACATTGCCACTCACTGCCTATCCTAATTCACACCCTCCGATTCACACCACCCCGTGATGTTTTTCTCACTCCTACTAGTGAATGTAATGTTACACAACCATACAATGCGCACCACCCCGCGGTTTTTCAGAAACCTATCCTACTTTGCCACTGCATTTTTCTGACCTCCCCATGCTGATCACCCCGCAGTGCTTTTCTCCATCCTACATTGCCACTCACTGCCTATCCTAATTCAAACCCTCCGATTCACACCTCCCCGTGATGTTTTTCTCACTCCTACTAGTGAATGTAATGTTACACACCCATACAATGCGCACCACCCCGCGATGTTTTTCAGAAACCTATCCTACATTGCCACTGCATGTTTCCTGACCTCCCCATGCTGACCACCCAGCGGTGGTTTTGTCCATCCTACATTGTCACTCACTGCCTATCCTAATTCAGAACCTCCGATTCACACCACCCCGTGATGTTTTTCTCAATCCTATTAGTGAATGTAATGTTACACACCCATACAATGCGCACCACCCCGCGATGTTTTTGGGAAACCTATCCTACATTGCCACTGCATGTTTCCTGACCTTCACATGCTGACCACCCCACGCTGCTTTTCTCCATGCTACATTGCCACTCACTTCCTATCCTAATTCAGACCCTCTGATTCACACCACCCCGTGAGGTTTTTCTCACTCCTACTAGTGAATATAATGTTACACACCCATACAATGCGCACCACCCTGCGATGTTTTTCAGAAACCTATCCTACATTGCCACTGCATGTTTCCTGCCCTCCCCATGCTAACGACCCCGCGATGCTTTTCTCCATCCTACATTGCTACTCACTGCCTATCCTAATTCAGACACTCCGATTCACACCACCCCGTGATGTTTTTCTCACTCCTACTAGTGAATGCAATGTTACACACCATAACAATGCGCACCACCACGCAATGTTTTTCAGAAACCTGTCCTTCATTGCCACTGCATGTTTCCTGACCTCCCCATGCTGACCACCCCGCGGTGCTTTTCTCCATCCTATATTGCCACTCACTGCGTATCCTAATTCAGACCCTCCGATTCACACCACCCTGTGATGTTTTTCACACTCCTACTAGTGAATGTAATGTTACACACCTATAGAATGCTCACCACCCCACAATGTTTTTCAGAAAGCTAACCTACATTGCCACTGCATGTTTCCTGACCTTCCCATGTTGACCACCCCACGGTGCTTTTCTCCATCCTACATTGCCACTCACTGCCTATCCTAATTCAGACCATCCGATTCACAACACCCCGTGATGTTTTTCTCTCTCCTACTAGTGAATGTAATGTTACACACCCATACAATGCGCACCACCCCGCAATGTTTTCCAGAAACCTATCCTACATTGCCACTGCCTGCTTCCGGACCTCCCCATGCTAACCACGCTGCGGTGCTTTTCTCCATCCTACACTGCCACTCACTGCCTGTCCTAATTCAGACTCTCCGATTAACACCACCCCGTGATGTTTTTCTCACTCCTACTAGTGAATGTAATGTTACACACCCATACAATGCGCACCACCCCGCGATGTTTTTCAGAAACCTATCCCACATTGCCACTGCCGGTTTCCTGACCTCTCCATGCTGACCATTCCGCGGTGCTTTTCTCCATCCTACTTTGCCACTCGTTGCCTATCCTAATTCAGACCCTCCGATTCACACCACCCTGTGATGTTTCTCTCACTGCTACTAGTGAATGTAATGTTACACACCCATAGAATTCGCACCAACCTGCGATGTTTTTCACAAACCTATCCTACATTGCTACTGCATGTTTTCTGACCTCCCCATGCTGACCACCCCGCGGTGCTTTTCTGCATCCTACATTGCCACTCACTGCCTATCCTAATTCAGAACCTCCGATTCACACCACCCTGTGATGTTTTTCTCACTCCTACCACTGAATGTAATGTTACACACCCATACCATGCGCACCACCTCGCGATGTTTTTCAGAAACCTATCCTACATTACCACTTCATGTTTCCTGACCTCCCCATGCTGACCACCCCGCGGTGGTTTTCTCCATCCTACATTGTCACTCACTGCCTATCCTAATTCAGAAACTTCGATTCACACCACCCGGTGATGTTTTTCTCATTCCTACTAGTGAATGTAATATTACACACCCATACCATGCGCACCAGCCCTCGATGTTTTTCAGAAACCTATCCTACATTGCCACTGCATGTTTCCTGACCTCGCCATGCTGACAACCCTGCGGTGCTTTTCTCCATCCTACATTGCCACTCACTGCCTATCCTAATTCAGACCCTCCGATTCAAACCACCCCGTGATGTTTTTCTCACTCGTACTAGTGAATGTAATGTTACACAAACATACAATGCGCACCACCGCGGTTTTTCAGAAACCTATCCTACTTTGCCACTGCATTTTTCCTGATGTCCCATGCTGACCACCCCGGAGTGCTTTTCTCCATCCTACATTGCCACTCACTGCCTATCCTAATTCAGACCATCCGATTCACACCACCCCGTGATGTTTTTCTCACTCCTACTAGTGAATGTAATGTTACACACCCATACAATGCGCACCAACCCGCGATGTTTTTCAGAAACCTATCCTACATTGCCACTGCATGTTTCCTGACCTCCCCTTGCTGACCACCCCGCGGTGCTTTTCTCCATCCTACATTGCCACTCACTGCCTATCTTAATTCAGACCCTCCGATTCACACCACCCCGTGATGTTTTTCTCACTCCTACTAGTGAATGTAATGTTACACACCCATACCATGCGCACCACCGCGCGATGTTTTTCAGAAACCTATCCTACATTGCCACTGCATGTATCCTGACCTCCCCATGCTGACCACCCCGCGGTGGTTTTGTCCATCCTACATTGTCAATCACTGCCTATCCTAATTCAGAACCTCAGATTCACACCACCCCGTGATGTTTTTCTCACTCCTACTAGTGAATGTAATGTTACACACCATAACAATGCGCACCACCAGGCAATGTTTTTCAGAAACCTATCCTTCATTGCCACTGCATGTTTCCTGACCTCCCCATGCTGACCACCCCGCGGTGCTTTTCTCCATCCTACATTGCCACTCACTGCGTATCCTAATTCAGACCCTCCGATTCACACCACCCTGTGATGTTTTTCTCACTCCTACTAGTGAATGTAATGTTACACACCCATACAATGCGCACCACCCCGCCATGTTTTTCAGAAACCTATCCTACATTGCCACTGCATGTTTCCTGACCTCCCCATGCTGACCACCCCGCGGTGCTTTTCTCCATCCTACATTGCCACTCACTGCCTATCCTAATTCAGACCATCCGATTCACACCACCCCGTGATGTTTTTCACACTCCTACTAGTGAATGTAATGTTACACACCCATACAATGCGCAGGGCCCCGCGAAGTTTTTCAGAAACCTATCCTACATTGCCACTGCCTGTTTACTGACCTCCCCATGCTGACCACGCTGCGGTGCTTTTCTCCATCCTACGTTGCCACTCACTGCCTATCCTAACTCAGACCCTCCGATTCACACCACCCCGAGTTGTTTTTCTCAATCCTACTAGTGAATGTAAAGTTACTCACCCATACAATGCGCACCACCCCGCCATGTTTTTCAGAAACCTATCCTACATTGTTACTGCATGTTTCCTGACCTCCCCATGCGGACCACCCCGCGGTGCTTTTCTCCATCCTACATTGCCACTCACTGCGTATCCTAATTCAGACCCTCCGATTCACACCACCCCGTGATGTTTTTCTCACACCTACTAATGAATGTAATGTTACACACCCATACAATGTGCACCACGCCGCGATGTTTTTCAGAAACCTATCCTACATTGCCACTGAATTTTCCTGACCTCCCCATGCTGACCAGCCCCTGGTGCTTTTCTCCATCCTACATTGCCACTCACTGCCTATGCTAATTCAGATCCTATGATTCACACCACCCCGTGATGTTTTTCTCACTGCTACTAGTGAATGTAATGTTACACAAACATACAATGCGCACCACCCCGCGGTTTTTCGGAAACCTATCCTACATTGCCACTGCATTTTTCCTGACCTCCCCATGCTGACCACACCGCGGTGGTTTTCTCCATCCTACATTGCCACTCACTGCCTATCCGAATTCAGACCCTCCGATTCACACCACCCCGTGATGTTTTTCTCACTCCTACTAGTGAATGTCCTGTTAGAAACCCATAGAATGCGCTCCACCCCGCGAAGTATTTCACAAACCTATCCTACATTGCTACTGCATGTTTCCTGACCTCCCCATGCTGACCACCCCGCGGTGCTTTTCTCCATCCTACATTGCCACTCACTGCCTATCCTAATTCAGACACTCCGATTCACACCACCACGTGATGTTTTTCTCACTCCTACTAGTGAATGTAATGTTACACACCCATAATATGCGCATCACCCCGCGATGTTTTTCAGAAACCTATCCTACATTGCCACTGCATGTTTCCTGACCTCCCAATGCTGATCACCACGCGGTGCTTTTCTCCATCCTACCTTGCCACTCACTGCATATCCTTATTCAGACCATGCGATTCACACCATCCCGTGATGTTTTTCTCACTCCTACTAGTGAATTTAATGTTACACACCATAACAATGCGCACCACCACGCGATGTTTTTTAGAAACCTATCCTACATTGCTACTGCATGTTTCCTCACCTCCCCATCTTGACCACCATGCGGTGCTTTTCTCCATCCTACATTGCCACTCACTGCCTATCCTAATTCAGACACTCCGATTCACACCACCCCGTGATGTTTTTCTCACTCCTACTAGTGAATGTAATGTTACACAACCATACAATGTGCACCACCCCGCGGTTTTTCAGAAACCTATCCTACTTTGCCACTGCATTTTTCTGACCTCCCCATGCTGACCTCCCCGCAGTGCTTTTCTCCATCCTACATTGCCACTCACTGCCTATCCTAATTCAGACCCTCCGATTCACACCACCCCGTGATGTTTTTCTCACTCCTACTAGTGAATGTAATGTTACACACCCATACAATGCGCACCACCCCGCGATGTTTTTCAGAAACCTATCCTACATTGCTACTGCATGTTTCCTGACCTCCCAATGCTGACCACCACGCGGTGCTTTTCTCCATCCTACCTTGCCTCTCACTGCCTATCCTTATTCAGACCATGCGATTCACACCACCCCGTGATGTTTTTCTCACTCCTACTAGTGAAGGTAATGTTACACACCCATAGAATGCGCACCACCCCGCGATGTTTTTCAGAAACCTATCCTACATTGCCACTGCCTGCTTCCTGACCTCCCCATGCTAACCACGCTGCGGTGCTTTTCTCCATCCTACACTGCCACTCACTGCCTATCCTAATTCAGACTCTCCGATTCACACCACCCCGTGATGTTTTTCTCACTCCTACTAGTGAATGTAATATTACACACCCATACAATGCGCACCACCCCGCCATGTTTTTCAGAAACCTATCCTACATTGCCACTGCATGTTTCCTGACCTCCCAATGCTGACCACCCCGCGGTGTTTTTTTCCATCCTTCATTGCCACTCACTGCCTAGCCTAATTCAGACCCTCTGATTCACACCACCACGTGATGCTTTTCTCACTCCTACTAGTGAATGTAATGTTACACACCCATACAATGCACACCACGCTGCTATGTTTTTCAGAAACCTATCCTACATTGCCACTGCATGTTTCCTGACCTCCCCATGCTGAACACCCCGTGGTGGTTTTCTCCATCCTACATTGTCACTCACTGCCTATCCTAATTTGGAACCTCCGATTCACACCACCCTGTGATGTTTTTCTCAATCCTACTAGTGAATGTAATGTTACACACCCATACAATGCGCACGACACCGCGATGTTTTTCAGAAACCTATCCTAAATTGCCACTGCCTGTTTCCTGACCTCTCCATGCTGACTATTCCGCGGTGCTTTTCTCCATCCTACTTTGCCACTCGTTGCCTATCCTAATTCAGACCCTCCGATTCACACCACCCTGTGATGTTTTTCTCACTCCTACTAGTGAATGTAATGTTACACACCCATAGAATTCGCACCACCCCGCGATGTTTTTCACAAACCTATCCTACACTGCTACTGCATGTTTTCTGACCTCCCCATGCTGACCACCCCGCGGTGCTTTTCTCCATCCTACATTGCCACTCACTGCCTATCCTAATTCAGAACCTCCGATTCACACCACCATGTGATGTTTTTCTCACTCCTACCAGTGAATGTAATGTTACACACCCATACAATGCGCACCACCTCGCGATGTTTTTCAGAAACCTATCCTACATTGCCACTGCATGTTTCCTGACCTCCCCATGCTGACCACCCCGCGGTGGTTTTCTCCATCCTACATTGTCACTCACTGCCTATCCTAATTCAGAAACTTCGATTCACACCACCCCGTGATGTTTTTCTCATTCCTACTAGTGAATGTAATATTACACACCCATACAATGCGCACCAGCCCGCGATGTTTTTCAGAAACCTATCCTACATTGCCACTTCATGTTTCCTGACCTCCCCATGCTGACAACCCTGCGGTGCATTTCTCCATCCTACATTGCCACTCACTGCCTATCCTAATTCAGACCCTCCGATACAAACCACCCCGTGATGTTTTTCTCACTCTTACTAGTGAATGTAATGTTACACAACCATACAATGAGCACCACCGCGGTTTTTCAGAAACCCATCTTACTTTGCCACTGCATTTTTCCTGATGTCCCATGCTGACCACCCCGCAGTGCTTTTCTCCATCCTACATTGCCACTCACTGCCTATCCTAATTCAGACCCTCTGATTCACACCACCCCGTGATGTTTTTCTCACTCCTACTCGTGAATGTAATGTTACACACCCATACAATGCGCACCACCCCGCCATGTTTTTCAGAAACCTATCCTACATTGCCACTGCATGTTTCCTGACCTCCCAATGCTGACCACCCCGCGGTGTTTTTTTCCATCCTTCATTGTCACTCACTGCCTAGCCTAATTCAGACCCTCTGATTCACACCACCACGTGATGCTTTTCTCACTCCTACTAGTGAATGTAATGTTACACACCCATACAATGCGCACCACGCCGCTATGTTTTTCGGAAACCTATCCTACATTGCCACTGCATGTTTCCTGACCTCCCCATGCTGAACACCCCGCGGTGGTTTTCTCCATCCTACATTGTCACTCACTGCCTATCCTAATTCGGACCTCCGATTCACACCACCCTGTGATGTTTTTCTCAATCCTACTAGTGAATGTAATGTTACACACCCATACAATGCGCACGACACCGCGATGTTTTTCAGAAACCTATCCTACATTGCCACTGCCTGTTTCCTGACCTCTCCATGCTGACTATTCCGCGGTGCTTTTCTCCATCCTACTTTGCCACTCGTTGCCTATCCTAATTCAGACCCTCCGATTCACACCACCCTGTGATGTTTTTCTCACTCCTACTAGTGAATGTAATGTTACACACCCATAGAATTCGCACCACCCCGCGATGTTTTTCACAAACCTATCCTACATTGCTACTGCATGTTTTCTGACCTCCCCATGCTGACCACCCCGCGGTGCTTTTCTCCATCCTACATTGCCACTCACTGCCTATCCTAATTCAGAACCTCCGATTCACAGCACCCTGTGATGTTTTTATCACTCCTACCAGTGAATGTATTGTTACACACCCATACAATGCGCACCACCTCTCGATGTTTTTCAGAAACCTATCTTACATTGCCACTGCATGTTTCCTGACCTCCCCATGCTGACCACCCCGCGGTGGTTTTCTCCATCCTACATTGTCACTCACTGCCTATCCTAATTCAGAAACTTCGATTCACACCACCCCGTGATGTTTTTCTCATTCCTACTAGTGAATGTAATATTACACACCCATACAATGCGCACCAGCCCGCGATGTTTTTCAGAAACCTATCCTACATTGCCACTGCATGTTTCCTGACCTCCCCATGCTGACAACCCTGCGGTGCTTTTCTCCACCCTACATTGCCACTCACTGCCTATCCTAATTCAGACCCTCCGATTCAAACCACCCCGTGATGTTTTTCTCACTCTTACTAGTGAATGTAATGTTACACAACCATACAATGAGCACCACCGCGGTTTTTCAGAAACCTATCCTACTTTGCCACTGCATTTTTCCTGATGTCCCATGCTGACCACCCCGCAGTGCTTTTCTCCATCCTACATTGCCACTCACTGCCTATCCTAATTCAGACCCTCTGATTCACACCACCCCGTGATGTTTTTCTCACTCCTACTATTGAATGTCATGTTACACACCCATACAATGCGCACCACCCCGCGATGTTTTTCAGAAACCTATCCTACATTGCCACTGCATGTTTCCTGACCTCCCCATGCTGAACACCCCGAGGTGGTTTTCTCCATCCTACATTGTCACTCACTGCCTATCCTAATTCGGAACCTCCGATTCACACCACCATGTGATGTTTTTCTCACTCCTACCAGTGGATGTAATGTTACACACCCATACAATGCGCACCACCTCGCGATGTTTTTCAGAAACCTATCCTACATTGCCACTGCATGTTTCCTGAACTCCCCATGCTGACCACCCCGCGGTGGTTTTCTCCATCCTACATTGTCACTCACTGCCTATCCTAATTCAGAAACTTCGATTCACACCACCCCGTGATGTTTTTCTCATTCCTACTAGTGAATGTAATATTACACACCCATACAATGCGCACCAGCCCGCGATGTTTTTCAGAAACCTATCCTACATTGCCACTTCATGTTTCCTGACCTCCCCATGCTGACAACCCTGCGGTGCATTTCTCCATCCTACATTGCCACTCACTGCCTATCCTAATTCAGACCCTCCGATACAAACCACCCCGTGATGTTTTTCTCACTCTTACTAGTGAATGTAATGTTACACAACCATACAATGAGCACCACCGCGGTTTTTCAGAAACCCATCTTACTTTGCCACTGCATTTTTCCTGATGTCCCATGCTGACCACCCCGCAGTGCTTTTCTCCATCCTACATTGCCACTCACTGCCTATCCTAATTCAGACCCTCTGATTCACACCACCCCGTGATGTTTTTCTCACTCCTACTAGTGAATGTAATGTTACAAACCCATACAATGCGCACCACCCCGCCATGTTTTTCAGAAACCTATCCTACATTGCCACTGCATGTTTCCTGACCTCCCAATGCTGACCACCCCGCGGTGTTTTTTTCCATCCTTCATTGTCACTCACTGCCTAGCCTAATTCAGACCCTCTGATTCACACCACCACGTGATGCTTTTCTCACTCCTACTAGTGAATGTAATGTTACACACCCATACAATGCGCACCACGCCGCTATGTTTTTCAGAAACCTATCCTACATTGCCACTGCATGTTTCCTGACCTCCCCATGCTGAACACCCCGCGGTGGTTTTCTCCATCCTACATTGTCACTCACTGCCTATCCTAATTCGGACCTCCGATTCACACCACCCTGTGATGTTTTTCTCAATCCTACTAGTGAATGTAATGTTACACACCCATACAATGCGCACGACACCGCGATGTTTTTCAGAAACCTATCCTACATTGCCACTGCCTGTTTCCTGACCTCTCCATGCTGACTATTCCGCGGTGCTTTTCTCCATCCTACTTTGCCACTCGTTGCCTATCCTAATTCAGACCCTCCGATTCACACCACCCTGTGATGTTTTTCTCACTCCTACTAGTGAATGTAATGTTACACACCCATAGAATTCGCACCACCCCGCGATGTTTTTCACAAACCTATCCTACATTGCTACTGCATGTTTTCTGACCTCCCCATGCTGACCACCCCGCGGTGCTTTTCTCCATCCTACATTGCCACTCACTGCCTATCCTAATTCAGAACCTCCGATTCACAGCACCCTGTGATGTTTTTCTCACTCCTACCAGTGAATGTATTGTTACACACCCATACAATGCGCACCACCTCTCGATGTTTTTCAGAAACCTATCTTACATTGCCACTGCATGTTTCCTGACCTCCCCATGCTGACCACCCCGCGGTGGTTTTCTCCATCCTACATTGTCACTCACTGCCTATTCTAATTCAGAAACTTCGATTCACACCACCCCGTGATGTTTTTCTCATTCCTACTAGTGAATGTAATATTACACACCCATACAATGCGCACCAGCCCGCGATGTTTTTCAGAAACCTATCCTACATTGCCACTGCATGTTTCCTGACCTCCCCATGCTGACAACCCTGCGGTGCTTTTCTCCATCCTACATTGCCACTCACTGCCTATCCTAATTCAGACCCTCCGATTCAAACCACCCCGTGATGTTTTTCTCACTCTTACTAGTGAATGTAATGTTACACAACCATACAATGAGCACCACCGCGGTTTTTCAGAAACCTATCCTACTTTGCCACTGCATTTTTCCTGATGTCCCATGCTGACCACCCCGCAGTGCTTTTCTCCATCCTACATTGCCACTCACTGCCTATCCTAATTCAGACCCTCTGATTCACACCACCCCGTGATGTTTTTCTCACTCCTACTAGTGAATGTAATGTTACACACCCATACAATGCGCACCACCCCGCGATGTTTTTCAGAAACCTATCCTACATTGCCACTGCATGTTTCCTGACCTCCCCATGCTGAACACCCCGAGGTGGTTTTCTCCATCCTACATTGTCACTCACTGCCTATCCTAATTCGGAACCTCCGATTCACACCACCCCGTGATGTTTTTCTCAATCCTACTAGTGAATGTAATGTTATACACCCATACAATGCGCACGACCCCGTGATGTTTTTCAGAAACCTATCCTACATTGCCACTGCCTGTTTCCTGACCTCTCCATGCTGACCATTCCGCGGTGCTTTTCTCCATCCTACTTTGCCACTCGTTGCCTATCCTTATTCAGACCCTCCGATTCACACCACCCTGTGATGTTTTTCTCACTCCTACTAGTGAATGTAATGTTACACACCCATAGAATTCGCACCACCCCGCGATGTTTTTCACAAACCTATCCTAGTTTGCTACTACATGTTTTCTGACCTCCCCATGCTGACCACCCCGTGATGCTTTTCTCCATTCTACATTGCCACTCACTGCCTATCCTAATTCAGAACCTCCGATACACACCACCCCGTGATGTTTTTCTCACTCTTACTAGTGAATGTAATGTTACACAACCATACAATGCGCACCACCGCGGTTTTTCAGAAACCTATCCTACTTTGCCACTGCATTTTTTCCGATGTCCCATGCTGACCACCCCGCAGTGCTTTTCTCCATCCTACATTGCCACTCACTGCCTATCCTAATTCAGACCATCCGATTCACACCACCCCGTGATGTTTTTCTCACTCCTACTAGTGAATGTAATGTTACACACCCATACAATGCGCACCACCCCGCGATGTTTTTCAGAAACCTATCCTACATTGCCACTGCATGTTTCCTGACCTCCCCATGCTGACCACCCCGCGGTGCTTTTCTCCATCCTACATTGCCACTCACTGCCTATCTTAATTCAGACCCTCTGATTCACACCACCCCGTGATGTTTTTCTCACTCCTACTAGTGAATGTAATGTTACACACCATAACAATGCGCACCACCAGGCAATGTTTTTCAGAAACCTATCCTTCATTGCGACTGCATGTTTCCTGACCTCCCCATGCTGACCACCCCGCGGTGCTTTTCTCCATCCTACATTGCCACTCACTGCGTATCCTAATTCAGACCCTCCGAATCACACCACCCTGTAATGTTTTTCTCACTCCTACTAGTGAATGTAATGTTACACACCCATACAGTGCGCACCACCCCGCCATGTTTTTCAGAAACCTATCCTACATTGCCACTGCATGTTTCCTGACCTCCCCATGCTGACCACCCCGCGGTGCTTTTCTCCATCCTACATTGCCACTCACTGCCTATCCTAATTCAGACCATCCGATTCACACCACCCCGTGATGTTTTTCTCACTCCTACTAGTGAATGTAATGTTACACACCCATACAATGCGCAGGACCCCGCGAAGTTTTTCAGAAACTTATCCTACATTGCCACTGCCTGTTTACTGACCTCCCCATGCTGACCACGCTGCGGTGCTTTTCTCCATCCTACGTTGTCACTCACTGCCTATCCTAACTCAGACCCTCCGATTCACACCACCCCGAGATGTTTTTCTCAATCCTACTAGTGAATGTAAAGTTACTCACCCATACAATGCGCACCAACCCGCCATGTTTTTCAGAAACCTATCCTACATTGTTACTGCATGTTTCCTGACCTCCCCATGCTGACCACCCCGCGGTGCTTTTCTCCATCCTACATTGCCACTCACTGCGTATCCTAATTCATACCCTCGGATTCACAACACCCCGTGATGTTTTTCTCACACCTACTAATGAATGTAATGTTACACACCCATACAATGTGCACCACGCCGCGATGTTTTTCACAAACCTATCCTACATTGCCACTGAATTTTCCTGACCTCCCCATGCTGACCAGCCCGTGGTGCTTTTCTCCATCCTACATTGCCACTCACTGCCTATGCTAATTCAGATCCTATGATTCACACCACCCCGTGATGTTTTTCTCACTGCTACTAGTGAATGTAATGTTACACAAACATACAATGCGCACCACCGCGAGGTTTTTCGGAAACCTATCCTACATTGCCACTGCATTTTGCCTGACCTCCCCATGCTGACCACACCGCGGTGGTTTTCTCCATCCTACATTGCCACTCACTGCCTATCCGAATTCAGACCCTCCGATTCACACCACCCCGTTATGTTTTTCTCACTCCTACTAGTGAATGTCCTGTTAGAAACCCATAGAATGCGCTCCACCCCGCGAAGTTTTTCACAAACCTATCCTACATTGCTACTGCATGTTTCCTGACCTCCCCATGCTGACCACCCTGCGGTGCTTTTCTCCATCCTACATTGCCACTCACTGCCTATCCTAATTCAGACACTCCGATTCACACCACCACGTGATGTTTTTCTCACTCCTACTAGTGAATGTAATGTTACACACCCATAACATGCGCATCACCCCGCGATGTTTTTCAGAAACCTATCCTACATTGCCACTGCATGTTTCCTCACCTCCCAATGCTGACCACCACGCGGGGCTTTTCTCCATCCTACCTTGCCTCTCACTGCCTATCCTTATTCAGACCATGCGATTCACACCACCCCGTGATGTTTTTCTCACTCCTACTAGTGAAGGTAATGTTACACACCCATAGAATGCGCACCACCCCGCGATGTTTTTCAGAAACCTATCCTACATTGCCACTGCCTGCTTCCTGACCTCCCCATGCTAACTACGCTGCGGTGCTTTTCTCCATCCTACACTGCCACTCATTGCCTATCCTAATTCAGACTCTCCGATTCACACCACCCCGTGATGTTTTTCTCACTCCTACAAGTGAATGTAATGTTACACACCCATACAATGGGCACCACCCCGCCATGTTTTTCAGAAACCTATCCTACATTGCCACTGCATGTTTCCTGACCTCCCAATGCTGACCACCCCGCGGTGTTTTTTTCCATCCTTCATTGCCACTCCCTGCCTAGCCTAATTCAGACCCTCTGATTCACACCACCACGTGATGCTTTTCTCACTCCTACTAGTGAATGTAATGTTACACACCCATACAATGCACACCACGCCGCTATGTTTTTCAGAAACCTATCCTACATTGCCACTGCATGTTTCCTGACCTCCCCATCCTGAACACCCCGCGGTGGTTTTCTCCATCCTACATTGTCACTCACTGCCTATCCTAATTCGGAACCTCCGATTCACACCACCCTGTGATGTTTTTCTCAATCCTACTAGTGAATGTAATGTTACACACCCATACAATGCGCACGACACCGCGATGTTTTTCAGAAACCTATCCTACATTGCCACTGCCTGTTTCCTGACCTCTCCATGCTGACTATTCCGCGGTGCTTTTCTCCATCCTACTTTGCCACTCGTTGCCTATCCTAATTCAGACCCTCCGATTCACACCAACCTGTGATGTTTTTCTCACTCCTACTAGTGAATGTAATGTTACACACCCATAGAATTCGCACCACCCCGCGATGTTTTTCACAAACCTATCCTACATTGCTACTGCATGTTTTCTGACCTCCCCATGCTGACCACCCCGCGGTGCTTTTCTCCATCCTACATTGCCACTCACTGCCTATCCTAATTCAGAACCTCCGATTCACAGCACCCTGTGATGTTTTTCTCACTCCTACCAGTGAATGTAATGTTACACACCCATACAATGCGCACCACCTCGCGATGTTTTTCAGAAACCTATCCTACATTGCCACTGCATGTTTCCTGACCTCCCCATGCTGACCACCCCGCGGTGGTTTTCTCCATCCTACATTGTCACTCACTGCCTATCCTAATTCAGAAACTTCGATTCACACCACCCCGTGATGTTTTTCTCATTCCTACTAGTGAATGTAATATTACACACCCATACAATGCGCACCAGCCCGCGATGTTTTTCAGAAACCTATCCTACATTGCCACTTCATGTTTCCTGACCTCCCCATGCTGACAACCCTGCGGTGCTTTTCTCCATCCTACATTGCCACTCACTGCCTATCCTAATTCAGACCCTCCGATTCAAACCACCCCGTGATGTTTTTCTCACTCTTACTAGTGAATGTCATGTTACACAACCATACAATGAGCACCACCGTGGTTTTTCAGAAACCTATCCTACTTTGCCACTGCATTTTTCCTGATGTCCCATGCTGACCACCCCGCAGTGCTTTTCTCCATCCTACATTGCCACTCACTGCCTATCCTAATTCAGACCCTCTGATTCACACCACCCCGTGATGTTTTTCTCACTCCTACTAGTGAATGTAATGTTACACACCCATACAATGCGCACCAGCCCGCGATGTTTTTCAGAAACCTATCCTACATTGCCACTGCATGTTTCCTGACCTCCCCATGCTGAACACCCCGAGGTGGTTTTCTCCATCCTACATTGTCACTCACTGCCTATCCTAATTCGGAACCTCCGATTCACACCACACCGTGATGTTTTTCTCAATCCTACTAGTGAATGTAATGTTACACACCCATACAATGCGCACGACACCGCGATGTTTTTCAGAAACCTATCCTACATTGCCACTGCCTGTTTCCTGACCTCTCCATGCTGTTCATTCCGCGGTGCTTTTCTCCATCCTACTTTGCCACTCGTTGCCTATCCTAATTCAGACCCTCCGATTCACACCACCCTGTGATGTTTTTCTCACTCCTACTAGTGAATGTAATGTTACACACCCATAGAATTCGCACCACCCCGCGATGTTTTTCACAAACCTATCCTACTTTGCTACTACATGTTTTCTGACCTCCCCATGCGGACCACCCCGCGATGCTTTTCTCCATTCTACATTGCCACTCACTGCCTAACCTAATTCAGAACCTCCGATACACACCACCCCGTGATGTTTTTCTCACTCTTACTAGTGAATGTAATGTTACACAACCATACAATGCGCACCACCGCGGTTTTTCAGAAACCTATCCTACATTGCCACTGCATGTTTCCTGACCTCCCCATGCTGACCACCCCGCGGTGCTTTTCTCCATCCTACATTGCCACTCACTGCCTATCTTAATTCAGACCCTCCGATTCACACCACCCCGTAATGTTTTTCTCACTCCTACTAGTGAATGTAATGTTACACACCATAACAATGCGCACCACCAGGCAATGTTTTTCAGAAACCTATCCTTCATTGCCACTGCATGTTTCCTGACCTCCCCATGCTGACCACCCTGCGGTGCTTTTCTCCATCCTACATTGCCACTCACTGCCTATCCTAATTCAGACCATCCGATTCACACCACCCCGTGATGTTTTTCTCACTCCTACTAGTGAATGTAATGTTACACACCCATACAATGCGCAGGACCCCGCGAAGTTTTTCAGAAACCTATCCTACATTGCCACTGCCTGTTTACTGACCTCCCTATGCTGACCACACTGCGGTGCTTTTCTCCATCCTACGTTGCCACTCACTGCCTATCCTAACTCAGACCCTCCGATTCACACCACCCCGAGATGTTTTTCTCAATCCTACTAGTGAATGTAAAGTTACTCACCCATGCAATGCACACCACCCCGCCATGTTTTTCAGAAACCTATCCTACATTGTTACTGCATGTTTCCTGACCTCCCCATGCTGACCACCCCGCGGTGCTTTTCTCCATCCTACATTGCCACTCACTGCGTATCCTAATTCAGACCCTCGGATTCACACCACCCCGTGATGTTTTTCTCACACCTACTAATGAATGTAATGTTACACACCCATACAATGTGCACTACGCCGCGATGTTTTTCACAAACCTATCCTACATTGCCACTGAATTTTCCTGACCTCCCCATGCTGACCAGCCCGTGGTGCTTTTCTCCATCCTACATTGCCACTCACTGCCTATGCTAATTCAGATCCTATGATTCACACCACCCCGTGATGTTTTTCTCACTGCTACTAGTGAATGTAATGTTACACAAACATACAATGCGCACCACCCCGCGGTTTTTCGGAAACCTATCCTACATTGCCACTGCATTTTTCCTGACCTCCCCATGCTGACCACACCGCGGTGGTTTTCTCCATCCTACATTGCCACTCACTGCCTATCCGAATTCAGACCCTCCGATTCACACCACCCCGTTATGTTTTTCTCACTCCTACTAGTGAATGTCCTGTTAGAAACCCATAGAATGCGCTCCACCCCGCGAAGTTTTTCACAAACCTATCCTACATTGCTACTGCATGTTTCCTGACCTCCCCATGCTGACCACCCCGCGGTGCTTTTCTCCATCCTACATTGCCACTCACTGCCTATCCTAATTCAGACACTCCGATTCACACCACCACGTGATGTTTTTCTCACTCCTACTAGTGAATGTAATGTTACACACCCATAACATGCGCATCACCCCGCGATGTTTTTCAGAAACCTATCCTACATTGCCACTGCATGTTTCCTGACCTCCCAATGCTGACCACCACGCGGGGCTTTTCTCCATCCTACCTTGCCTCTCACTGCCTATCCTTATTCAGACCATGCGATTCACACCACCCCGTGATGTTTTTCTCGCTCCTTCTAGTGAAGGTAATGTTACACACCCATAGAATGCGCACCACCCCGCGATGTTTTTCAGAAACCTATCCTACATTGCCACTGCCTGCTTCCTGACCTACCCATGCTAACTACGCTGCGGTGCTTTTCTCCATCCTACACTGCCACTCACTGCCTATCCTAATTCAGACTCTCCGATTCACACCACCCCGTGATGTTTTTCTCACTCCTACTAGTGAATGTAATGTTACACACCCATACAATGGGCACCACCCCGCCATGTTTTTCAGAAACCTATCCTACATTGCCACTGCATGTTTCCTGACCTCCCAATGCTGACCACCCCGCGGTGTTTTTTTCCATCCTTCATTGCCACTCCCTGCCTAGCCTAATTCAGACCCTCTGATTCACACCACCACGTGATGCTTTTCTCACTCCTACTAGTGAATGTAATGTTACACACCCATACAATGCACACCACGCCGCTATGTTTTTCAGAAACCTATCCTACATTGCCACTGCATGTTTCCTGACCTCCCCATCCTGAACACCCCGCGGTGGTTTTCTCCATCCTACATTGTCACTCACTGCCTATCCTAATTCGGAACCTCCGATTCACACCACCCTGTGATGTTTTTCTCAATCCTACTAGTGAATGTAATGTTACACACCCATACAATGCGCACGACACCGCGATGTTTTTCAGAAACCTATCCTACATTGCCACTGCCTGTTTCCTGACCTCTCCATGCTGACTATTCCGCGGTGCTTTTCTCCATCCTACTTTGCCACTCGTTGCCTATCCTAATTCAGACCCTCCGATTCACACCAACCTGTGATGTTTTTCTCACTCCTACTAGTGAATGTAATGTTACACACCCATAGAATTCGCACCACCCCGCGATGTTTTTCACAAACCTATCCTACATTGCTACTGCATGTTTTCTGACCTCCCCATGCTGACCACCCCGCGGTGCTTTTCTCCATCCTACATTGCCACTCACTGCCTATCCTAATTCAGAACCTCCGATTCACAGCACCCTGTGATGTTTTTCTCACTCCTACCAGTGAATGTAATGTTACACACCCATACAATGCGCACCACCTCGCGATGTTTTTCAGAAACCTATCCTACATTGCCACTGCATGTTTCCTGACCTCCCCATGCTGACCACCCCGCGGTGGTTTTCTCCATCCTACATTGTCACTCACTGCCTATCCTAATTCAGAAACTTCGATTCACACCACCCCGTGATGTTTTTCTCATTCCTACTAGTGAATGTAATATTACACACCCATACAATGCGCACCAGCCCGCGATGTTTTTCAGAAACCTATCCTACATTGCCACTTCATGTTTCCTGACCTCCCCATGCTGACAACCCTGCGGTGCTTTTCTCCATCCTACATTGCCACTCACTGCCTATCCTAATTCAGACCCTCCGATTCAAACCACCCCGTGATGTTTTTCTCACTCTTACTAGTGAATGTAATGTTACACAACCATACAATGAGCACCACCGTGGTTTTTCAGAAACCTATCCTACTTTGCCACTGCATTTTTCCTGATGTCCCATGCTGACCACCCCGCAGTGCTTTTCTCCATCCTACATTGCCACTCACTGCCTATACTAATTCAGACCCTCTGATTCACACCACCCCGTGATGTTTTTCTCACTCCTACTAGTGAATGTAATGTTACACACCCATACAATGCGCACCAGCCCGCGATGTTTTTCAGAAACCTATCCTACATTGCCACTGCATGTTTCCTGACCTCCCCATGCTGAACACCCCGAGGTGGTTTTCTCCATCCTACATTGTCACTCACTGCCTATCCTAATTCGGAACCTCCGATTCACACCACACCGTGATGTTTTTCTCAATCCTACTAGTGAATGTAATGTTACACACCCATACAATGCGCACGACACCGCGATGTTTTTCAGAAACCTATCCTACATTGCCACTGCCTGTTTCCTGACCTCTCCATGCTGTTCATTCCGCGGTGCTTTTCTCCATCCTACTTTGCCACTCGTTGCCTATCCTAATTCAGACCCTCCGATTCACACCACCCTGTGATGTTTTTCTCACTCCTACTAGTGAATGTAATGTTACACACCCATAGAATTCGCACCACCCCGCGATGTTTTTCACAAACCTATCCTACTTTGCTACTACATGTTTTCTGACCTCCCCATGCGGACCACCCCGCGATGCTTTTCTCCATTCTACATTGCCACTCACTGCCTAACCTAATTCAGAACCTCCGATACACACCACCCCGTGATGTTTTTCTCACTCTTACTAGTGAATGTAATGTTACACAACCATACAATGCGCACCACCGCGGTTTTTCAGAAACCTATCCTACATTGCCACTGCATGTTTCCTGACCTCCCCATGCTGACCACCCCGCGGTGCTTTTCTCCATCCTACATTGCCACTCACTGCCTATCTTAATTCAGACCCTCCGATTCACACCACCCCGTGATGTTTTTCTCACTCCTACTAGTGAATGTAATGTTACACACCATAACAATGCGCACCACCAGGCAATGTTTTTCAGAAACCTATCCTTCATTGCCACTGCATGTTTCCTGACCTCCCCATGCTGACCACCCTGCGGTGCTTTTCTCCATCCTACATTGCCACTCACTGCCTATCCTAATTCAGACCATCCGATTCACACCACCCCGTGATGTTTTTCTCACTCCTACTAGTGAATGTAATGTTACACACCCATACAATGCGCAGGACCCCGCGAAGTTTTTCAGAAACCTATCCTACATTGCCACTGCCTGTTTACTGACCTCCCTATGCTGACCACACTGCGGTGCTTTTCTCCATCCTACGTTGCCACTCACTGCCTATCCTAACTCAGACCCTCCGATTCACACCACCCGAGATGTTTTTCTCAATCCTACTAGTGAATGTAAAGTTACTCACCCATGCAATGCACACCACCCCGCCATGTTTTTCAGAAACCTATCCTACATTGTTACTGCATGTTTCCTGACCTCCCCATGCTGACCACCCCGCGGTGCTTTTCTCCATCCTACATTGCCACTCACTGCGTATCCTAATTCAGACCCTCGGATTCACACCACCCCGTGATGTTTTTCTCACACCTACTAATGAATGTAATGTTACACACCCATACAATGTGCACCACGCCGCGATGTTTTTCACAAACCTATCCTACATTGCCACTGAATTTTCCTGACCTCCCCATGCTGACCAGCCCGTGGTGCTTTTCTCCATCCTACATTGCCACTCACTGCCTATGCTAATTCAGATCCTATGATTCACACCACCCCGTGATGTTTTTCTCACTGCTACTAGTGAATGTAATGTTACACAAACATACAATGCGCACCACTCCGCGGTTTTTCGGAAACCTATCCTACATTGCCACTGCATTTTTCCTGACCTCACCATGCTGACCACACCGCGGTGGTTTTCTCCATCCTACATTGCCACTCACTGCCTATCCGAATTCAGACCCTCCGATTCACACCACCCCGTTATGTTTTTCTCACTCCTACTAGTGAATGTCCTGTTAGAAACCCATAGAATGCGCTCCACCCCGCGAAGTTTTTCACAAACCTATCCTACCTTGCTACTGCATGTTTCCTGACCTCCCCATGCTGACCACCCCGCGGTGCTTTTCTCCATCCTACATTGCCACTCACTGCCTATCCTAATTCAGGCACTCCGATTCACACCACCACGTGATGTTTTTCTCACTCCTACTAGTGAATGTAATGTTACACACCCATAACATGCGCATCACCCCGCGATGTTTTTCAGAAACCTATCCTACATTGCCACTGCATGTTTCCTGACCTCCCAATGCTGACCACCACGCGGTGCTTTTCTCCATCCTACCTTGCCACTCACTGCATATCCTTATTCAGACCATGCGATTCACACCATCCCGTGATGTTTTTCTCACTCCTACTAGTGAATTTAATGTTACACACCATAACAATGCGCACCACCACGCGATGTTTTTTAGAAACCTATCCTACATTGCTACGGCATGTTTCCTCACCTCCCGATCTTGACCACCGTGCGGTGCTTTTCTCCATCCTACATTGCCACTCACTGCCTATCCTAATTCAGACACTCTGATTCACACCACCCCGTGATGTTTTTCTCACTCCTACTAGTGAATGTAATGTTACACAACCATACAATGTGCACCACCCCGCGGTTTTTCAGAAACCTATCCTACTTTGCCACTGCATTTTTCTGACCTCCCCATGCTGACCACCCCGCAGTGCTTTTCTCCATCCTACATTGCCACTCACTGCCTATCCTAATTCAGACCCT
This sequence comes from Cavia porcellus, assembly GCF_034190915.1. NCBI lineage: Eukaryota > Metazoa > Chordata > Mammalia > Rodentia > Caviidae > Cavia > Cavia porcellus. The sequence goes on from NW_026947491.1 coordinate 1,501,557, forward strand.
CCGATTCACACCACCCCGTGATGTTTTTCTCACTCCTACTAGTGAATGTAATGTTACACACCCATACAATGCGCACCACCCCGCGATGTTTTTCAGAAACCTATCCTACATTGCTACTGCATGTTTCCTGACCTCCCAATGCTGACCACCACGCGGTGCTTTTCTCCATTCTACCTTGCCTCTCACTGCCTATCCTTATTCAGACCATGCGATTCACACCACCCCGTGATGTTTTTCTCACTCCTACTAGTGAAGGTAATGTTACACACCCATAGAATGCGCACCACCCCGCGATGTTTTTCAGAAACCTATCCTACATTGCCACTGCCTACTTCCTGACCTCCCCATGCTAACTACGCTGAGGTGCTTTTCTCCATCCTACACTGCCACTCACTGCCTATCCTAATTCAGACTCTCCGATTCACACCACCCCGTGATGTTTTTCTCACTCCTACTAGTGAATGTAATGTTACACACCCATACAATGCGCACCACCCCGCCATGTTTTTCAGAAACCTATCCTAAATTGCCACTGCATGTTTCCTGACCTCCCAATGCTGACCACCTCGCGGTGTTTTTTTCCATCCTTCATTGCCACTCATTGCCTAGCCTAATTCAGACCCTCTGATTCACACCACCACGTGATGCTTTTCTCACTCCTACTAGTGAATGTAATGTTACACACCCATACAATGCACACCACGCCGCTATGTTTTTCAGAAACCTATCCTACATTGCCACTGCATGTTTCCTGACCTCCCCATGCTGAACACCCCGCGGTGGTTTTCTCCATCCTACATTGTCACTCACTGCCTATCCTAATTCGGAACCTCCGATTCACACCACCGTGTGATGTTTTTCTCAATCCTACTAGTGAATGTAATGTTACACACCCATACAATGCGCACGACACCGCGATGTTTTTCAGAAACCTATCCTAAATTGCCACTGCCTGTTTCCTGACCTCTCCATGCTGACTATTCCGCGGTGCTTTTCTCCATCCTACTTTGCCACTCGTTGCCTATCCTAATTCAGACCCTCCGATTCACACCAACCTGTGATGTTATTCTCACTCCTACTAGTGAATTTAATGTTACACACCCATAGAATTCGCACCACCCCGCGATGTTTTTCACAAACCTATCCTACTTTGCTACTGCATGTTTTCTGACCTCCCCATGCTGACCACCCCGCGGTGCTTTTCTCCATCCTACATTGCCACTCACTGCCTATCCTAATTCAGAACCTCCGATTCACAGCACCCTGTGATGTTTTTCTCACTCCTACCAGTGAATGTAATGTTACACACCCATACAATGCGCACCACCTCGCGATGTTTTTCAGAAACCTATCCTACATTGCCACTGCATGTTTCCTGACCTCCCCATGCTGACCACCCCGCGGTGGTTTTCTCCATCCTACATTGTCACTCACTGCCTATCCTAATTCAGAAACTTCGATTCACACCACCCCGTGATGTTTTTCTCATTCCTACTAGTGAATGTAATATTACACACCCATACAATGCGCACCAGCCCGCGATGTTTTTCAGAAACCTATCCTACATTGCCACTTCATGTTTCCTGACCTCCCCATGCTGACAACCCTGCGGTGCTTTTCTCCATCCTACATTGCCACTCACTGCCTATCCGAATTCAGACCCTCCGATTCACACCACCCCGTTATGTTTTTCTCACTCCTACTAGTGAATGTCCTGTTAGAAACCCATAGAATGCGCTCCACCCCGCGAAGTTTTTCACAAACCTATCCTACCTTGCTACTGCATGTTTCCTGACCTCCCCATGCTGACCACCCCGCGGTGCTTTTCTCCATCCTACATTGCCACTCACTGCCTATCCTAATTCAGAACCTCCGATTCACAGCACCCTGTGATGTTTTTCTCACTCCTACCAGTGAATGTAATGTTACACACCCATACAATGCGCACCACCTCGCGATGTTTTTCAGAAACCTATCCTACATTGCCACTGCATGTTTCCTGACCTCCCCATGCTGACCACCCCGCGGTGGTTTTCTCCATCCTACATTGTCACTCACTGCCTATCCTAATTCAGAAACTTCGATTCACTCCACCCCGTGATGTTTTTCTCATTCCTACTAGTGAATGTAATGTTACACACCCATACAATGCACACCACGCCGCTATGTTTTTCAGAAACCTATCCTACATTGCCACTGCATGTTTCCTGACCTCCTCATGCTGAACACCCCGCGGTGGTTTTCTCCATCCTACATTGTCACTCACTGCCTATCCTAATTCGGAACCTCCGATTCACACCACCGTGTGATGTTTTTCTCAATCCTACTAGTGAATGTAATGTTACACACCCATACAATGCGCACGACACCGCGATGTTTTTCAGAAACCTATCCTAAATTGCCACTGCCTGTTTCCTGACCTCTCCATGCTGACTATTCCGCGATGCTTTTCTCCATCCTACTTTGCCACTCGTTGCCTATCCTAATTCAGACCCTCCGATTCACACCAACCTGTGATGTTTTTCTCACTCCTACTAGTGAATGTAATGTTACACACCCATAGAATTCGCACCACCCCGCGATGTTTTTCACAAACCTATCCTACATTGCTACTGCATGTTTTCTGACCTCCCCATGCTGACCACCCCGCGGTGCTTTTCTCCATCCTACATTGCCACTCACTGCCTATCCTAATTCAGAACCTCCGATTCACAGCACCCTGTGATGTTTTTCTCACTCCTACCAGTGAATGTAATGTTACACACCCATACAATGCGCACCACCTCGCGATGTTTTTCAGAAACCTATCCTACATTGCCACTGCATGTTTCCTGACCTCCCCATGCTGACCACCCCGCGGTGGTTTTCTCCATCCTACATTGTCACTCACTGCCTATCCTAATTCAGAAATTTCGATTCACACCACCCCGTGATGTTTTTCTCATTCCTACTAGTGAATGTAATATTACACACCCATACAATGCGCACCAGCCCGCGATGTTTTTCAGAAACCTATCCTACATTGCCACTTCATGTTTCCTGACCTCCCCATGTTGACAACCCTGCGGTGCTTTCTCCATCCTACATTGCCACTCACTGCCTATCCTAATTCAGACCCTCCGATTCAAACCACCCCATGATGTTTTTCTGACTCTTACTAGTGAATGTAATGTTACACAACCATACAATGAGCACCACCGCGGTTTTTCAGAAACCTATCCTACTTTGCCACTGCATTTTTCCTGATGTCCCATGCTGACCACCCCGCAGTGCTTTTCTCCATCCTACATTGCCACTCACTGCCTATCCTAATTCAGACCCTCTGATTCACACCACCTCGTGATGTTTTTCTCACTCCTACTAGTGAATGTAATGTTACACACCCATACAATGCGCACCACCCCGCGATGTTTTTCAGAAACCTATCCTACATTGCCACTGCATGTTTTTGACCTCCCAATGCTGACCACCCCGCGGTGTTTGTTTCCATCCTTCATTGCCACTCACTGCCTAGCCTAATTCAGACCCTCTGATTCACACCACCACGTGATGCTTTTCTCACTCCTACTAGTGAATGTAATGTTATACACCCATACAATGCGCACCACGCCGCTATGTTTTTCAGAAACCTATCCTACATTGCCACTGCATGTTTCCTGACCTCCCCATGCTGAACACCACACGGTGGTTTTCTACCTCCTACATTGTCACTCACTGCCTATCCTAATTCGGAACCTCCGATTCACACCACCCTGTGATGTTTTTCTCAATCCTACTAGTGAATGTAATGTTACACACCCATACAATGCACACGACACCGCGATGTTTTTCAGAAACCTATCCTACATTGCTACTGCATGTTTCCTGACCTCCCAATGCTGACCACCACGCTGTGCTTTTCTCCATCCTACCTTGCCTCTCACTGCCTATCCTTATTCAGACCATGCGATTCACACCACCCCGTGATGTTTTTCTCACTCCTACTAGTGAAGGTAATGTTACACACCCATAGAATGCGCACCACCCCGCGATGTTTTTCAGAAACCTATCCTACATTGCCACTGCCTGCTTCCTGACCTCCCCATGCTAGCCACGCTGTGGTGCTTTTCTCCATCCTACACTGCCACTCACTGCCTATCCTAATTCAGACTCTCCGATTCACACCACCCCGTGATGTTTTTCTCACTCCTACTAGTGAATGTAATGTTACACACCCATACAATGCGCACCACCCCGCCATGTTTTTCAGAAACCTATCCTAAATTGCCACTGCATGTTTCCTGACCTCCCAATGCTGACCACCTCGCGGTGTTTTTTTCCATCCTTCATTGCCACTCATTGCCTAGCCTAATTCAGACCCTCTGATTCACACCACCACGTGATGCTTTTCTCACTCCTACTAGTGAATGTAATGTTACACACCCATACAATGCACACCACGCCGCTATGTTTTTCAGAAACCTATCCTACATTGCCACTGCATGTTTCCTGACCTCCCCATGCTGAACACCCCGCGGTGGTTTTCTCCATCCTACATTGTCACTCACTGCCTATCCTAATTCGGAACCTCCGATTCACACCACCGTGTGATGTTTTTCTCAATCCTACTAGTGAATGTAATGTTACACACCCATACAATGCGCACGACACCGCGATGTTTTTCAGAAACCTATCCTAAATTGCCACTGCCTGTTTCCTGACCTCTCCATGCTGACTATTCCGCGGTGCTTTTCTCCATCCTACTTTGCCACTCGTTGCCTATCCTAATTCAGACCCTCCGATTCACACCAACCTGTGATGTTATTCTCACTCCTACTAGTGAATTTAATGTTACACACCCATAGAATTCGCACCACCCCGCGATGTTTTTCACAAACCTATCCTACTTTGCTACTGCATGTTTTCTGACCTCCCCATGCTGACCACCCCGCGGTGCTTTTCTCCATCCTACATTGCCACTCACTGCCTATCCTAATTCAGAACCTCCGATTCACAGCACCCTGTGATGTTTTTCTCACTCCTACCAGTGAATGTAATGTTACACACCCATACAATGCGCACCACCTCGCGATGTTTTTCAGAAACCTATCCTACATTGCCACTGCATGTTTCCTGACCTCCCCATGCTGACCACCCCGCGGTGGTTTTCTCCATCCTACATTGTCACTCACTGCCTATCCTAATTCAGAAACTTCGATTCACACCACCCCGTGATGTTTTTCTCATTCCTACTAGTGAATGTAATATTACACACCCATACAATGCGCACCAGCCCGCGATGTTTTTCAGAAACCTATCCTACATTGCCACTTCATGTTTCCTGACCTCCCCATGCTGACAACCCTGCGGTGCTTTTCTCCATCCTACATTGCCACTCACTGCCTATCCGAATTCAGACCCTCCGATTCACACCACCCCGTTATGTTTTTCTCACTCCTACTAGTGAATGTCCTGTTAGAAACCCATAGAATGCGCTCCACCCCGCGAAGTTTTTCACAAACCTATCCTACCTTGCTACTGCATGTTTCCTGACCTCCCCATGCTGACCACCCCGCGGTGCTTTTCTCCATCCTACATTGCCACTCACTGCCTATCCTAATTCAGAACCTCCGATTCACAGCACCCTGTGATGTTTTTCTCACTCCTACCAGTGAATGTAATGTTACACACCCATACAATGCGCACCACCTCGCGATGTTTTTCAGAAACCTATCCTACATTGCCACTGCATGTTTCCTGACCTCCCCATGCTGACCACCCCGCGGTGGTTTTCTCCATCCTACATTGTCACTCACTGCCTATCCTAATTCAGAAACTTCGATTCACTCCACCCCGTGATGTTTTTCTCATTCCTACTAGTGAATGTAATGTTACACACCCATACAATGCACACCACGCCGCTATGTTTTTCAGAAACCTATCCTACATTGCCACTGCATGTTTCCTGACCTCCTCATGCTGAACACCCCGCGGTGGTTTTCTCCATCCTACATTGTCACTCACTGCCTATCCTAATTCGGAACCTCCGATTCACACCACCGTGTGATGTTTTTCTCAATCCTACTAGTGAATGTAATGTTACACACCCATACAATGCGCACGACACCGCGATGTTTTTCAGAAACCTATCCTAAATTGCCACTGCCTGTTTCCTGACCTCTCCATGCTGACTATTCCGCGATGCTTTTCTCCATCCTACTTTGCCACTCGTTGCCTATCCTAATTCAGACCCTCCGATTCACACCAACCTGTGATGTTTTTCTCACTCCTACTAGTGAATGTAATGTTACACACCCATAGAATTCGCACCACCCCGCGATGTTTTTCACAAACCTATCCTACATTGCTACTGCATGTTTTCTGACCTCCCCATGCTGACCACCCCGCGGTGCTTTTCTCCATCCTACATTGCCACTCACTGCCTATCCTAATTCAGAACCTCCGAATCACACCACCCTGTGATGTTTTTCTCACTCCTACCAGTGAATGTAATGTTACACACCCATACAATGCGCACCACCTCGCGATGTTTTTCAGAAACCTATCCTACATTGCCACTGCATGTTTCCTGACCTCCCCATGCTGACCACCCCGCGGTGGTTTTCTCCATCCTACATTGTCACTCACTGCCTATCCTAATTCAGAAATTTCGATTCACACCACCCCGTGATGTTTTTCTCATTCCTACTAGTGAATGTAATATTACACACCCATACAATGCGCACCAGCCCGCGATGTTTTTCAGAAACCTATCCTACATTGCCACTTCATGTTTCCTGACCTCCCCATGTTGACAACCCTGCGGTGCTTTCTCCATCCTACATTGCCACTCACTGCCTATCCTAATTCAGACCCTCCGATTCAAACCACCCCATGATGTTTTTCTGACTCTTACTAGTGAATGTAATGTTACACAACCATACAATGAGCACCACCGCGGTTTTTCAGAAACCTATCCTACTTTGCCACTGCATTTTTCCTGATGTCCCATGCTGACCACCCCGCAGTGCTTTTCTCCATCCTACATTGCCACTCACTGCCTATCCTAATTCAGACCCTCTGATTCACACCACCTCGTGATGTTTTTCTCACTCCTACTAGTGAATGTAATGTTACACACCCATACAATGCGCACCACCCCGCGATGTTTTTCAGAAACCTATCCTACATTGCCACTGCATGTTTTTGACCTCCCAATGCTGACCACCCCGCGGTGTTTGTTTCCATCCTTCATTGCCACTCACTGCCTAGCCTAATTCAGACCCTCTGATTCACACCACCACGTGATGCTTTTCTCACTCCTACTAGTGAATGTAATGTTATACACCCATACAATGCGCACCACGCCGCTATGTTTTTCAGAAACCTATCCTACATTGCCACTGCATGTTTCCTGACCTCCCCATGCTGAACACCACACGGTGGTTTTCTACCTCCTACATTGTCACTCACTGCCTATCCTAATTCGGAACCTCCGATTCACACCACCCTGTGATGTTTTTCTCAATCCTACTAGTGAATGTAATGTTACACACCCATACAATGCACACGACACCGCGATGTTTTTCAGAAACCTATCCTACATTGCTACTGCATGTTTCCTGACCTCCCAATGCTGACCACCACGCTGTGCTTTTCTCCATCCTACCTTGCCTCTCACTGCCTATCCTTATTCAGACCATGCGATTCACACCACCCCGTGATGTTTTTCTCACTCCTACTAGTGAAGGTAATGTTACACACCCATAGAATGCGCACCACCCCGCGATGTTTTTCAGAAACCTATCCTACATTGCCACTGCCTGCTTCCTGACCTCCCCATGCTAGCCACGCTGTGGTGCTTTTCTCCATCCTACACTGCCACTCACTGCCTATCCTAATTCAGACTCTCCGATTCACACCACCCCGTGATGTTTTTCTCACTCCTACTAGTGAATGTAATGTTACAAACCCATACAATGCGCACCACCCCGCCATGTTTTTCAGAAACCTATCCTACATTGCCACTGCATGTTTCCTGACCTCCCAATGCTGACCACCCCGCGGTGTTTTTTTCCATCCTTCATTGCCACTCACTGCCTAGCCTAATTCAGACCCTCTGATTCACACCACCACGTGATGCTTTTCTCACTCCTACTAGTGAATGTAATATTACACACCCATACAATGCACACCACGCCGCTATGTTTTTCAGAAACCTATCCTACATTGCCACTGCATGTTTCCTGACCTCCCCATGCTGAACACCCCGTGGTGGTTTTCTCCATCCTACACTGTCACTCACTGCCTATCCTAATTCGGAACCTCCGATTCACACCACCCTGTGATGTTTTTCTCAATCCTACTAGTGAATGTAATGTTACACACCCATACAATGCGCACGACACCGCGATGTTTTTCAGAAACCTATCCTAAATTGCCACTGCCTGTTTCCTGACCTCTCCATGATGACTATTCCGCGGTGCTTTTCTCCATCCTACTTTGCCACTCGTTGCCTATCCTAATTCAGACCCTCCGATTCACACCAACTTGTGATGTTTTTCTCAAACCTACTAGTGAATGTAATGTTACACACCCATAGAATTCGCACCACCCCGCGATGTTTTTCACAAACCTATTCTACATTGCTACTGCATGTTTTCTGACCTCCCCATGCTGACCACCCCGCGGTGCTTTTCTCCATCCTACATTGCCACTCACTGCCTATTCTAATTCAGAACCTCCGATTCACACCACCCTGTGTTGTTTTTCTCACTCCTACCAGTGAATGTAATGTTACACACCCATACAATGCGCACCACCTCGCGATGTTTTTCAGAAACCTATCCTACATTGCCACTGCATGTTTCCTGACCTCCCCATGCTGACCACCCCGCGGTGGTTTTCTCCATCCTACATTGTCACTCACTGCCTATCCTAATTCAGAAACATCGATTCACACCACCCCGTGATGTTTTTCTCATTCCTACTAGTGAATGTAATATTACACACCCATACAATGCGCACCAGCCCGCGATGTTTTTCAGAAACCTATCCTACATTGCCACTTCATGTTTCCTGACCTCCCCATGTTGACAACCCTGCGGTGCTTTCTCCATCCTACATTGCCACTCACTGCCTATCCTAATTCAGACCCTCCGATTCAAACCACCCCATGATGTTTTTCTGACTCTTACTAGTGAATGTAATGTTACACAACCATACAATGAGCACCACCGCGGTTTTTCAGAAACCTATCCTACTTTGCCACTGCATTTTTCCTGATGTCCCATGCTGACCACCCCGCAGTGCTTTTCTCCATCCTACATTGCCACTCACTGCCTATCCTAATTCAGACCCTCTGATTCACACCACCTCGTGATGTTTTTCTCACTCCTACTAGTGAATGTAATGTTACACACCCATACAATGCGCACCACCCCGCGATGTTTTTCAGAAACCTATCCTACATTGCCACTGCATGTTTTTGACCTCCCAATGCTGAACACCCCGCGGTGTTTGTTTCCATCCTTCATTGCCACTCACTGCCTAGCCTAATTCAGACCCTCTGATTCACACCACCACGTGATGCTTTTCTCACTCCTACTAGTGAATGTAATGTTATACACCCATACAATGCGCACCACGCCGCTATGTTTTTCAGAAACCTATCCTACATTGCCACTGCATGTTTCCTGACCTCCCCATGCTGAACACCACACGGTGGTTTTCTACCTCCTACATTGTCACTCACTGCCTATCCTAATTCGGAACCTCCGATTCACACCACCCTGTGATGTTTTTCTCAATCCTACTAGTGAATGTAATGTTACACACCCATACAATGCACACGACACCGCGATGTTTTTCAGAAACCTATCCTACATTGCTACTGCATGTTTCCTGACCTCCCAATGCTGACCACCACGCTGTGCTTTTCTCCATCCTACCTTGCCTCTCACTGCCTATCCTTATTCAGACCATGCGATTCACACCACCCCGTGATGTTTTTCTCACTCTTACTAGTGAATGTAATGTTACACAACCATACAATGAGCACCACCGCGGTTTTTCAGAAACCCATCTTTCTTTGCCACTGCATTTTTCCTGATGTCCCATGCTGACCACCCCGCAGTGCTTTTCTCCATCCTACATTGCCACTCACTGCCTATCCTAATTCAGACCCTCTGATTCACACCACCCCGTGATGTTTTTCTCACTCCTACTAGTGAATGTAATGTTACACACCCATACAATGCGCACCACCCCGCGATGTTTTTCAGAAACCTATCCTACATTGCCACTGCATGTTTCCTGACCTCTCCATGCTGACCATTCCGCGGTGCTTTTCTCCATCCTACTTTGCCACTCGTTGCCTATCCTAATTCAGACCCTCCGATTCACACCACCCTGTGATGTTTTTCTCACTCCTACTAGTGAATGTAATGTTACACACCCATAGAATTCGCACCATCCCGCGATGTTTTTCACAAACCTGTCCTACTTTGCTACTACATGTTTTCTGACCTCCCCATGCTGACCACCCCGCGATGCTTTTCTCCATCCTACATTGCCACTCACTGCCTATCTTAATTCAGACCATCCGATTCACACCACCCCGTGATGTTTTTCTCACTCTTACTAGTGAATGTAATGTTACACACCCATACAATGCGCACCACCCTGCCATATTTTTCAGAAACCTATCCTACTTTGCCACTGCATTTTTCCTGATGTCCCATGCTGACCACCCCGCAGTGCTTTTCTCTATCCCACATTGCCACTCACTGCCTATCCTAATTCAGACCCTCCGATTCACACCACCCCGTGATGTTTTTCTCACTCTTACTAGTGAATGTAAAGTTACACACCCATACAATGCGCACCACCCCGCGATGTTTTTCAGAAACCTATCCTACATTGCCACTGCATGTTTCCTGACATCCCCATGCTGACCACCCCGCGGTGCTATTCTCCATCCTACATTGCCACTCACTTCCTATTTAATTCAAACCATCCGATTCACACCACCCCGTGATGTTTTTCTCACTCTTACTAGTGAATGTAATGTTACACACCCATACAATGCACACCACCCTGCCATGTTTTTCAGAAACCTATCCTACATTGCCACGGCATGTTTCCTGACCTCGGCATGCTGACCAACCCGCGGTGCTTTTCCCCATCCTACATTGCGACTCACTGCCTATCCTAATTCAGACCATCCGATTCACACCACCCCGTGATGTTTTTCTCACTCCTACTAGTGAATGTAATGTTACACACCCATACTATGCGCACAACCCCGCGATGTTTTTCAGAAACCTATCCTACATTGCCACTGCCTGCTTCCTGACCTCCCCATGCTGACCACGCTGCGGTGCTTTTCTCCATCCTACACTGCCACTCACTGCCTATCCTAATTCAGACTCTCCGATTCACACCACCCCGTGATGTTTTTCTCACTCCTACTAGTGAATGTAATGTTACACACCCATACAATGCGCACCACCCCGCCATGTTTTTCAGAAACCTATCCTACATTGCCACTGCATGTTTCCTGACCTCCCCATGCTGACCACCCCGCGGTGCTTTTCTCCATCCTACATTGCCACTCACTGCCTATCCTAATTCAGACCATCCGATTCACAGCACCCCGTGATGTTTTTCTCACTCCTACTAGTGAATGTAATGTTACACACCCATACAATGCGCACGACCCCGCGATGTTTTTCAGAAACCTATCCTACATTGCCACTGCCTGTTTACTGACCTCCCCATGCCTACCACGCTGCGGTGCTTTTCTCCATCCTACATTGCCACTCACTGCCTATCCTAATTCAGACCCTCCGATTCACACCACGCCGTGATGTTTTTCTCAATCCTACTAGTGAATGTAAAGTTACTCACCCATACAATGCGCACCACCCCGCCACGTTTTTCAGAAACCTATCCTACATTGCCACTGCATGTTTCCTGACCCCCCCATGCTGACCACCCCGCGGTGCTTTTCTCCATCCTACATTGCCACTCACTGCGAATCCTAATTCAGACCCTCCGATTCACACCACCCCGTGATGTTTTTCTCACTCCTACTAGTGAATGTAATGTTACACACCCATACAACGTGCACCACGCCGCGATGTTTTTCAGAAACCTATCCTACATTGCCACTGCATTTTCCTGACCTCCCCATGCTGACCAGCCCGTGGTGCTTTTCTCCATCCTACATTGCCACTCACTGCCTATGCTAATTCAGATCCTATGATTCACACCACCCCGTGATGTTTTTCTCACTCTTAGTGGTGAATGTAATGTTACACACCCATAAAATGCGCTCCACCCCGCGAAGTTTTTCACAAACCTATCCTACATTGCTACTGCATGTTTCCTGACCTCCACATGCTGACCACCCCGCGGTTTTCTCCATCCTACATTGCCACTCACTGCCTATCCTAAATCAGAACCTCCGATTCACACCACCCTGTGATGTTTTGCTCACTCCTACTAGTGAATGTAATCTTACACAAACATAAAATGTGCACCACCCCGGGATGTTTTTCCTAAACCTCTCCTACATTTCCACTGCATATTTCCTGACCTCGCCATGCTGACCACCACGTGCTTTTCTCCATCCTACATTGCCTCTTACTGCCTATCGTAATTGAGACCCTCCGATTCACACCACCCCGTGATATTTTTCTAACTCCTACTAGTGAATGTAATGTTACACACCCATACACTGCGCACAACCCCGCGATGTTTTTTAGAGTACTATCCTACCTTGCCACTGCATGTTTCCTGACCTCCCGATGCTAACCACCCCGTGGTGCTTATCTCCAGACTACATTGCCACTCACTGCCTATTCTTATTCAGACCCTCCGATTCACACCACCCCGTGATGTTTTTCTCACTCCTACTAGTGAATGTAATGTTACACACCCATACAATGCGGACCACCCTGCGACGTTTTTCAGAAACCTATCCTACATTGCCACTGCATGTTTCCTGACCTCCCCATGCTGACCACCCCGCGGTGCTTTTCTCCATCCTACATTGCCACTCACTGCCTATCCTAATTCAGAACCTCCGATTCACACCACCCCGTGATGTTTTTCTCACTCCTACTAGTGAATGTAATGTTACACACCATAACAATGCGCACCACCACGCAATGTTTTTCAGAAACCTATCCGTCATTGCCACTGCATGTTTCCTGACCTCCCCATGCTGACCACCCCGCGGTGCTTTTCTCCATCCTACATTGCCACTCACTGCGTATCCTAATTCAGACCCTCCGATTCACACCACCCTGTGATGTTTTTCACACTCCTACTAGTGAATGTAATGTTACACACCCATAGAATGCGCACCACCCCGCGATGTTCTTCAGAAACCTATCCTACATTGCCACTGCCTGCTTCCTGACCTCCCCATGCTAACCACGCTGCGGTGCTTTTCTCCATCCTACACTGCCACTCACTGCCTATCCTAATTCAGACTCTCCGATTCACACCACCCCGTGATGTTTTTCTCACTCCTACTAGTGAATGTAATGTTACACACCCATACAATGCGCACCACCCCGCCATGTTTTTCAGAAACCTATCCTACATTGCCACTGCATGTTTCCTGACCTCCCAATGCTGACCACCCCGCGGTATTTGTTTCCATCCTTCATTGCCACTCACTGCCTAGCCTAATTCAGACCCTCTGATTCACACCACCCCGTGATGTTTTTCCCACTCCTACTAGTAAATGTAATGTTACACACCCATACAATGCGCACCACGCCGCGATGTTTTTCAGAAACCTATCCTACATTGCCACTGCATGTTTCCTGACCTCCCCATGCTGAACACCCCGCGGTGCTTTTCTCCATCCTACATTGTCACTCACTGCCTATCCTAATTCGGAACCTCCGATTCACACCACCCCGTGATGTTTTTCTCAATCCTACTAGTGAATGTAATGTTACACACCCGTACAATGCGCACGACCCCGCGATGTTTTTCAGAAACCTATCCTACATTGCCACTGCCTGTTTCCTGACCTCTCCATGCTGAGCATTCCGCGGTGCTTTTCTCCATCCTACTTTGCCACTCGTTGCCTATCCTAATTCAGACCCTCCGATTCACACCACTCTGTGATGTTTTTCTCACTCCTACTAGTGAATGTAATGTTACACACCCATAGAATACGCACCACCCCGCGAAGTTTTTCACAAACCTATCCTACACTGCTACTGCATGTTTTCTGACCTCCCCATTCTGACCACCCCGCGGTGCTTTTCTCCATCCTACATTGCCACTCACTGCCTATCCTAATTCAGAACCTCTGATTCACACCACCCCGTGATGTTTTTCTAACTCCTACTAGTGAATGTAATGTTACACACCCATACACTGCGCACAACCCCGCGATGTTTTTTAGAGTACTATCCTACCTTGCCACTGCATGTTTCCTGACCTCCCGATGCTAACCACCCCGTGGTGCTTATCTCCAGACTACATTGCCACTCACTGCCTATTCTTATTCAGACCCTCCGATTCACACCACCCCGTGATGTTTTTCTCACTCCTACTAGTGAATGTAATGTTACACACCCATACAATGCGGACCACCCTGCGATGTTTTTCAGAAACCTATCCTACATTGCCACTGCATGTTTCCTGACCTCCCCATGCTGACCACCCCGCGGTGCTTTTCTCCATCCTACATTGCCACTCACTGCCTATCCTAATTCAGAACCTCCGATTCACAACACCCCGTGATGTTTTTCTCACTCCTACTAGTGAATGTAATGTTACACACCATAACAATGCGCACCACCACGCAATGTTTTTCAGAAACCTATCCGTCATTGCCACTGCATGTTTCCTGACCTCCCCATGCTGACCACCCCGCGGTGCTTTTCTCCATCCTACATTGCGACTCACTGCGTATCCTAATTCAGACCCTCCGATTCACAACACCCTGAGATGTTTTTCACACTCCTACTAGTGAATGTAATGTTACACACCCATAGAATGCGCACCACCCCGCGATGTTCTTCAGAAACCTATCCTACATTGCCACTGCCTGCTTCCTGACCTCCCCATGCTAACCACGCTGCGGTGCTTTTCTCCATCCTACACTGCCACTCACTGCCTATCCTAATTCAGACTCTCCGATTCACACCACCCCGTGATGTTTTTCTCACTCCTACTAGTGAATGTAATGTTACACACCCATACAATGCGCACCACCCCGCCATGTTTTTCAGAAACCTATCCTACATTGCCACTGCATGTTTCCTGACCTCCCAATGCTGACCACCCCGCGGTATTTTTTTCCATCCTTCTTTGCCACTCACTGCCTAGCCTAATTCAGACCCTCTGATTCAAACCACCCCTTGATGTTTTTCCCACTCCTACTAGTAAATGTAATGTTACACACCCATACAATGCGCACCACGCCGCGATGTTTTTCAGAAACCTATCCTACATTGCCACTGCATGTTTCCTGACCTCCCCATGCTGAACACCCCGCGGTGGTTTTCTCCATCCTACATTGTCACTCACTGCCTATCCTAATTCGGAACCTCCGATTCACACCACCCCGTGATGTTTTTCTCAATCCTACTGGTGAATGTAATGTTACACACCCATACAATGCGCATGACCCCGCGATGTTTTTCAGAAACCTATCCTACATTGCCACTGCCTGTTTCCTGACCTCTCCATGCTGAGCATTCCGCGGTGCTTTTCTTCATCCTACTTTGCCACTCGTTGCCTATCCTAATTCAGACCCTCCGATTCACACCACCCTGTGATGTTTTTCTCACTCCTACTAGTGAATGTAATGTTACACACCCATAGAATTCGCACCACCCCGCGAAGTTTTTCAGAAACCTATCCTCCATTGCTACTGCATGTTTTCTGACTTCCCCATTCTGACCACCCCGCGGTGCTTTTCTCCATCCTACATTGCCACTCACTGCCTATCCTAATTCAGAACCTCCGGTTCACACCACCCCGTGATGTTTTTCACACTCCTACCAGTGAATGTAATGTTACACACCCATACAATGCGCACCACCTCGCGATGTTTTTCAGAAACCTATCCTACATTGCCACTGCATGTTTCCTGACCTCCCCATGCTGACGACCCCGCGGTGGTTTTCTCCATCCTACATTGCCACTCACTGCCTATCCTAATTCAGAACCTCCGATTCACACCACCCCGTGATGTTTTTCTCACTCCCACCAGTGAATGTAATGTTACACACCCATACAATGCGCACCACCCCGCGATGTTTTTCAGAAACCTATCCTACATTGCCACTGTCTGTTTCCTGACCTCCCCATGCTGACCACCCCGCGGTGCTTTTCTCCATCCTACATTGCCACTCACTGCGTGTCCTAATTCAGACCCTCCGATTCACACCACCCCGTGATGTTTTTCTCACTCCTACTAGTGAATGTCCTGTTAGAAACCCATAGAATGCGCTCCACCCCGCGAAGTTTTTCACAAACCTATCCTACATTGCTACTGCATGTTTCCTGACCTCCCCATGCTGACCACCCCGCGCTGTCTTTTCTCCATCCTACATTGCCACTCACTGCCTATCCTAATTCAGAACCTCCGATTCACACCACCCTGTGATGTTTTTCTCACTCCTACTAGTGAATGTAATCTTACACAAACATACAATGTGCACCACCCCGGGATGTTTTTCCTAAACCTATCCTACATTTCCACTGCATATTTCCTGACCTCGCCATGCTGACCACCACGTGCTTTTCTCCATCCTACATTGCCTCTTACTGCCTATCGTAATTCAGACCCTCCGATTCACACCACCCCGTGATATTTTTCTAACTCCTACTAGTGAATGTAATGTTACACACCCATACACTGCGCACAACCCCGCGATGTTTTTTAGAGTACTATCCTAGCTTGCCACTGCATGTTTCCTGACCTCCCGATGCTAACCACCCCGTGGTGCTTATCTCCAGACTACATTGCCACTCACTGCCTATTCTTATTCAGACCCTCCGATTCACACCACCCAGTGATGTTTTTCTCACTCCTACTAGTGAATGTAATGTTACACACCCATACAATGCGGACCACCCTGCGATGTTTTTCAGAAACCTATCCTACATTGCCACTGCATGTTTCCTGACCTCCCCATGCTGACCACCCCGCGGTGCTTTTCTCCATCCTACATTGCCACTCACTGCCTATCCTAATTCAGAACCTCCGATTCACACCACCCTGTGATGTTTTTCACACTCCTACTAGTGAATGTAATGTTACACACCCATAGAATGCGCACCACCCCGCGATGTACTTCAGAAACCTATCCTACATTGCCACTGCCTGCTTCCTGACCTCCCCATGCTAACCACGCTGCGGTGCTTTTCTCCATCCTACACTGCCACTCACTCCCTATCCTAATTCAGACTCTCCGATTCACACCACCCCGTGATGTTTTTCTCACTCCTACTAGTGAATGTAATGTTACACACCCATACAATGCGCACCACCCCGCCATGTTTTTCAGAAACCTATCCTACATTGCCACTGCATGTTTCCTGACCTCCCAATGCTGACCACCCCGCCGTATTTATTTCCATCCTTCATTGCCACTCACTGCCTAGCCTAATTCAGACCCTCTGATTCACACCACCCCGTGATGTTTTTCCCACTCCTACTAGTAAATGTAATGTTACACACCCATACAATGCGCACCACGCCGCGATGTTTTTCAGAAACCTATCCTACATTGCCACTGCATGTTTCCTGACCTCCCCAATGCTGAACACCCCGCGGTGGTTTTCTCCATCCTACATTGTCACTCACTGCCTATCCTAATTCGGAACCTCCGATTCACACCACCCCGTGATGTTTTTCTCAATCCTACTAGTGAATGTAATGTTACACACCCATACAATGCGCACGAACCCGCGATGTTTTTCAGAAACCTATCCTACATTGCCACTGCCTGTTTCCTGACCTCTCCATGCTGAGCATTCCGCGGTGCTTTTCTCCATCCTACTTTGCCACTCGTTGCCTATCCTAATTCAGACCCTCCGATTCACACCACCCTGTGATGTTTTTCTCACCCGTACTAGTGAATGTAATGTTACACACCCATAGAATTTGCACCACGCCGCGAAGTTTTTCACAAACCTATCCTACATTGCTACTGCATGTTTTATGACCTCCCCATTCTGACCACCCCGCGGTGCTTTTCTCCATCCTACATTGCCACTCACTGCCTATCCTAATTCAGAACCTCCGATTCACACCACCCCGTGATGTTTTTCTAACTCCTACTAGTGAATGTAATGTTACACACCCATACACTGCGCACAACCCCGCGATGTTTTTTAGAGTACTATCCTACCTTGCCACTACATGTTTCCTGACCTCCAGATGCTAACCACCCCGTGGTGGTTATCTCCAGACTACATTGCCACTCACTGGCTATTCTTATTCAGACCCTCCGATTCACACCACCCCGTGATGTTTTTCTCACTCCTACTAGTGAATGTAATGTTATACACCCATACAATGCGGACCACCCTGCGATGTTTTTCAGAAACCTATCCTACATTGCCACTGCATGTTTCCTGACCTCCCCATGCTGACCACCCCGCGGTGCTTTTCTCCATCCTACATTGCCACTCACTGCCTATCCTAATTCAGAACCTCCGATTCACACCACCCTGTGATGTTTTTCTCACTCCTACTAGTGAATGTAATGTTACACACCATAACAATGCGCACCACCACGCAATGTTTTTCAGAAACCTATCCTACATTGCCACTGCCTGTTTCCTGACCTCTCCATGCTGAGCATTCCGCGGTGCTTTTCTCCATCCTACTTTGCCACTCGTTGCCTATCCTAATTCAGACCCTCCGATTCACACCACCCTGTGATGTTTTTCTCACTCCTACTAGTGAATGTAATGTTACACACCCATAGAATTCGCACCACCCCGCGAAGTTTTTCACAAACCTATCCTACATTGCTACTGCATGTTTTCTGACCTCCCCATTCTGACCACCCCGCGGTGCTTTTCTCCATCCTACATTGCCACTCACTGCCTATCCTAATTCAGAACCTCCGATTCACACCACCCCGTGATGTTTTTCTCACTCCTACCAGTGAATGTAATGTTACACACCCATACAATGCGCACCACCTCGCGATGTTTTTCAGAAACCTATCCTACATTGCCACTGCATGTTTCCTGACCTCCCCATGCTGACCACCCCGCGGTGGTTTTCTCCATCCTACATTGTCTCTCATTGCCTATCCTAATTCAGAAACTTCGATTCACACAACCCCGTGATGTTTTTCTTATTCCTACTAGTGAATGTAATATTACACACCCATACAATGCGCACCAGCCCGTGATGTTTTTCAGAAACCTATCCTACATTGCCACTGCATGTTTCCTGACCTCCCCATGCTGACAACCCTGCGGTGCTTTTCTCCATGCTACATTGCCACTCACTGCCTATCCTAATTCAGACCCTCCGATTCAAACCACCCCGTGATGTTTTTCTCACTCGTACTAGTGAATGTAATGTTACACAACCATACAATGCGCACCACCGCGGTTTTTCAGAAACCTATCCTACTTTGCCACTGCATTTTTCCTGATGTCCCATGCTGACCACCCCGCAGTGCTATTCTCCATCCTACATTGCCACTCACTGCCTATCCTAATTCAGACCCTCCGATTCACACCACCCCGTGATGTTTTTCTCACTCCTACTAGTGAATGTAATGTTACACAAACATACATTGCGCACCACCACACGATGTTTTTTAGAAACCTATCCTACATTGCCACTGCATGTTTCCTGACCTCCCCATGCTGACAACCCTGCGGTGCTTTTCTCCATCCTACATTGCCACTCACAGCCTATCCTAATTCAGACCCTCCGATTCACACCACGCCGTGTTTTTCTGACTCCTACTAGTGAATATAATGTTACACACCCATACAATGCGCATCACCCCGCGATGTTTTTCAGAAACCTATCCTACATTGCCACTGCATGTTTCCTGACCTCCCCATGCTGACCACCCTGCGGTACTTTTCTCCATCCTACATTGCAACTCACTGCCTATCCTAATTCACACCCTCCGATTCACACCACCCCATGATGTTTTTCTCACTCCTACTAGTGAATGTAATGTTACACACCCATACAATGCGAACCACCCCGCCATGTTTTTCAGAAACCTATCCTACATTGCCACTGCCTGTTTCCTGACCTCCCCATGCTGAACACCCCGCGGTGCTTTTCTCCATCCTACATTGCCACTCACTGCCTATCCTAATTCAGACCCTCCGATTCACACCACCCCGTGATGATTTTCTCAATCCTACTAGTGAATGTAATGTTACACACCCATAAAATGCGCACCACCCCGCCATGTTTTTCAGAAACCTATCCTACATTGCCACTGCCTGTTTCCTGACCTCCCCATGCTGACCACCCCGTCGTGCTTTTCTCCATCCTACATAGCCACTCACTGCCTATGCTAATTCACATCCTATGATTCACACCACCCCGTGATGTTTTTCTCACTCCTAATGGTGAATGTAATGTTACACACCCATAGAATGCACACCAACCCGCGATGTTTTTTAGAATCCTATCCTACCTTGCCACTGCATGTTATCTGACCTCCCCATGCTGACCACCCCGCGGTGTTTTTCTCCATCCTACATTGCAACTCACTGCCTATACTAATTCAGATCCTATGATTCACAACACCCCGTGATGTTTTTCTCACTCCTACTAGTGAATGTAATGTTACACAAACATACAATGCGCACCACCACATGATGTTTTTTAGAAACCTATCCTACATTGCCACTGCATGTTTCCTGACCTCCCCATGCTGACAACCCTGCGGTGCTTTTCTCCATCCTACATTGCCACTCACTGCCTATCCTAATTCGGACCCTCCAATTCACACCACCGCGGGATGTTTTTCTCACTCCTACTAGTGAATGTAATGTTACACACCCATACAATGCGCACAACCCCGCCATGTTTTTCAGAAACCTATCCTACATTGCCACTGCATGTTTCCTGACTTCCCCATGCTGACCACCCCATGGTGCTTTTCTCCATCCTACATTGCCACTCACTGCCTATCCTTATTCAGACCCTCCGATTCACATGACCCTGTGATGGTTTTCTCACTCCTATTAGTGAATGTAATGTTACACACCCATACAATGCGCACAACCCCGCGATGTTTTTCAGAAACCTATCCTACCTTGCCACTTCATGTTTCCTGACCTCCCCATGCTGACCACTTCGTGGTGCTTTTCTCCACCCTACATTGCCACTCACTGCCTATACTTATTCAGACCCTCTGATTCACGCCACCCCGTGATGTTTTTCTCACTCCTACTAATGAATGTAATGTTACACACGCATACAATGCGCACCACGCCTCAATGTTTTTCAGATACATATCCTACATTGCCACTGCATGTTTCCTGAGCACCCCATGCTGACCACCCCGTGGTGCTTTTCTCCATCCTACAATTCCACTCCCTGCCTATGCTAATTCAGATCCTATGATTCACATCATCCCTTTATGTTGTTCTCACTCATACTAGTTAACAGCCTGCGAGAAACCCTTACAATGCACACCACCCCGCGATGTTTTTCAGAAACCTATCCTATATTGCCACTGCATGTTTCCTGACTTCCCCATGCTGACCACGCCGTCTTGGTTTTCTCCATCCTACATTACCACTCACTGTCTATCCGAATTCAGACCTTCCGATTCACACCACCCCTTGATGTTTTTCTCACTCCTACTAGTGAATGTAATTTAAACACCCATACAATGGGCACCACCCCGAGATGTTTTTCAGAAACCTATCCTACATGGCCACTGCATGTTTCCTGACCTCCCCATGCTGACCACCCCGTGGTGCTATTCTCCATCCTACATTGCCACTCACTGCCTACCCTTAATCAGACCCTCCCATTCACACCACCCCATGATGTTTTTCTCGCTACTACTGGTGAATGGCCTGTTAGAAACCCTTACAATTCACACCACCGCGCGATGTTTTTCAGAAACCATTCCCACATTGCCACTGCATGTTTCTTGACCTCCCCATGCTGAACACCCCGTGGTGCTTTTCTCCATCCTACATTGCCACTCATTGCCTATCCTTATTCAGACCCTCCGATGCACACCACCCCGTGATGTTTTTCTCACTCCTACTAGTGAATGTAATGTTACACACCCATACAATGCGCACCACACTGCAATGTTTTTCAGAAACGTATCCTACATTGCCACTGCATGTTTCCTGACTTCCCCATGCTGACCACCACCTGGTGCTTTTCTCCATCCTACATTGCAACTCCCTGCATATGCTAATTCAAATCCTATGATTCACACCACCCCATGATGTTGTTCTCACTCCTACTAGTAAATAGCCTGTTAGAAACCCATATAGTGCGCACTACCCCGCGATGTTTTTGAGAAACCTATCCTACATTGCCACTGCATGTTTCCTGACCTCCCATGCTGACCACCCAGTGGTGCATTTCTCCATCCTACATTGCCACTCACTGCCTATGCTAATTCAGATCCTATGATTCACACCACCCCGTGATATTTTTCTCACTCCTAGTTAGAATGTAATGTTACACTCCCATACAATGCGCACCACTGCACGATATTTTTTAGAATCCTATCCTACCTTGCCACTGCCTGTCTCCTGACATGCCCATGCTGACCGCCCCGGGGTGCTTTTCTCCATCCTACATTGCCACTCACTGCCTATCCTATTTCAGACCATCCGATTCACACCACCCCGTGATGTTTTTCTCACTCCTACTAGTGAATGTAATGTTACACACCCATACATTGCGCACCACCCCGCGATGTTTTTCAGAAACCTATCCTACATTGCCACTGCATGTTTCCTGGCCTCCCCATCCTGACCGCCCCGCGGTGGTTTTCTCCATCCTACATTGTCACTCACTGCCTATCCTAATTCAGAAACTCCGATTCACACCACCCCGTGATGTTTTTCTCACTCCTACTAGTGAATGTAATGTACACACCCATACGATGCGCACCACCCCGCGATGTTTTTCAGAAACCTATCCTACATTGCCACTGCATGTTTCCTGACCTCCCCGTGCTGACCACCCTGCGGTGCTTTTCTCCATCCTACATTGCCACTCACTGCCTATCCTAATTCAGACCCTCCGATTCATACCACCCTGTGATGTTTTTCTCACTCCTACGAGTGAATGTAATGTTACACACCCATAGAATGCGCACCACCTCGCAATGTTTTTCAGAAACCTATCCTACATTGCCACTGCATGTTTCCTGACCTCCCCATGCTGACCACCCCATGGTGCTTTTCTCCATTCTACATTGCCATCCCTGCCTATGCTAATTCAGATCCTATGATTGACACCATCCCATGATGTTGTTCTCACTCCTACTAGTGAATGGCTTGCTACAAACCCATACAATGCGCACCACCCCGCGATGTTTTTCAGAAACCTATCCTACATTGCCAGTCCCTGTTTCCTGACCTCCCCATACAGACCACGCTGAGTTGATTTTCTCCATCCTACATTGCCACTCACTGCCTATCCTAATTCAGACGCTCCCATTCACACCACCCCGTGATGTTTTTCTCACTCCTACTAGTGAATGTAATGTTACACACCCATACAATTCGCACCACCCCGCGATGTTTTTGAGAAACCTATCCTACATTGCCACTGCATGTTTCCTGACCTCGCCATACTGACCACCCCGTGGTGCTTTTCTCCATCCTACATTGCCACTCACTGCCTATGCTAATTCAGATCCTATGATTCACACCACCCCGTGATATTTTTCTCACTCCTAGTTGTGAATGTAATGTTACACTCCCATACAATGCGCACCACTGCACGATATTTTTTAGAATCCTATCCTACCTTGCCACTGCATGTCTCCTAACCTGCCCATGCTGACCGCCCCGGGGTGCTTTTCTCCATTCTACATTGCCATCCCTGCCTATGCTAATTCAGATCCTATGATTGACACCATCCCATGATGTTGTTCTCACTCCTACTAGTGAATGGCTTGCTGGAAACCCATACAATGTGCACCACCCTGCGATGTTTTTCAGAAACCTATCCTACATTGCCAAACCCTGTTTCCTGACCTCCCCATGCAGACCACGCTGAAGTGCTTTTCTCCATCCTGCATTGCCACTCACTGCCTATCCTAATTCAGACTCTCCGATTCACACCACGCCGTGATGGTTTCCTCAATGCTACTAGTGAATGTAATGTTACACACCCATACAATGTGCACCACCCCGCCATGTTTTTCAGAAACCTATCCTACATTGCCATTGCGTGTTTCCTGTCCTGCCCATGCTGACGACCCCGCGGTGCTTTTCTCCATCCTGCATTGCCTCTACTGGCCTATGCTAATTCGTATCCTATGATTCACACCACCCCATGATGTTATTCTCACTCCTACTAGTAAATAGCCTGTTAGAAACCCATACAATGCGCACCACCCCGTGATGTTTTTGAGAAACCTATCCTACGTTGCCACTGCATGTTTCCTGACCTCCCCATGCTGACCACCCCGTGGTGCTTCTCTCCATCGTACATTGCCATTCACTGCCTATGCTAATTCAGATCCTATGATTCACACCACCCCGTGATGTTTTTATCACTCCTAGTGCTGAATGTAATGTTACACACCCATACAATACGAACCACCACTCGATGTTTTTTAGAATCCTATCCTACCTTGCCACTGCATGTTTCCTGACCTCCCCATGCTCACCATCCCGTGGTGGTTTTCTCCATCCTACATTGACACTCACTGACTATCGTAATTCAGATCCTATGATTCACACAACCCCGTGATGTTTTTGTCACTCCTACTAGTGAATGTAATGTTACACAACCATACAATGCGCACCACCCCGCGATGTTTTACAGAAACTTATCCTACATTGCCACTACATGTTTCCAGACTTCCCCATGCTGACCATCCCGCGGTGCTTTTCTCCATCCTACCTTGCCACTCAATGCCTATTCTTATTCAGACCCTCCGATTCACACCACCCCGTGATGTTTTTCTCACTCCTACTAGTGAAAGTAATGTTACACACCCTTACAATGCGCACCACCCCGCGATGTTTTTAAGAAACCTATCCTACATTGCCACTGCATGTTTCCTGACCTCACCATGCTGACCACCCTGCGGTGCTTTTCTCCATCCTACATTGCCACTCACTGCCTATCCTAATTCAGACCCTCCGATTCACACCACCCCGTGATGTTTTTCTCACTCCTACTAGTGAATGTAATGTTACACACCCATACAATGCGCACCACCCCGCCATGTTTTTCAGAAACCTATCCTACATTGCCACTGCATGTTTCCTGACTTCCCCATGCTGACCACCACGTGCTGCTTTTCTCCATCCTACATTGCAACTCCCTGCATATGCTAATTCAGATCCTATGATTCACACAACCCCATGAAGTTGTTCTCACTCCTACTAGTAAACAGCCTGTTAGAAACCCGTACAGTGCGCACCACCCCGCGATGTTTTTGAGAAACCTATCCTACATTGCCACTGCATGTTTCCTGACATCCCCATGCTGACCACCCCTTGGTGCTTTTCTCCATCCTACATTGCCACTCACTGCCTATGCTAATTCAGATCCTATGATTCACACCACCCCGTGTTATTTTTCTCACTCCTAGTGGTGAATGTAATGTTACACTCCCATACAATGTGCACCACTGCACGATGTTTTTTAGAATCCTATCCTACCTTGCCACTGCATGTCTCCTGACCTGCCCATGCTGACCGTCCCGTGGTGCTTTTCTCCATCCTACATTGCCACTCACTGCCTATCCTAACTCAGACCATCCGATTCACACCACCCCGTGATGTTTTTCTCACTCCTACGAGTGAATGTAATGTTACACACCCATACAATGCGCACAACCCCGCGATGTTTTCAGAAACCTATCCTACATTGCCACTGCAAGTTTCCTGGCCTCGCCATGCTGACAAACCCGCGGTGGTTTTCTCCATCCTACATTGTCACTCACTGCCTATCCTAATACAGACTCTCCGATTCACACCACCGCGTGATGTTTTTCTCACTCCTACTAGTGAATGTAATGTTACACACCCATACGGTGCGCACCACCCCGCGATGTTTTCAGAAACCTATCCTACAATGCCACTGCATGTTTCCTGACCTCCCCATGCTGAACACTCCGTGGTGCTTTTCTCCATCCTACATTGCCACTCCCTGCCTATGCTAATTAAGATCCTATGATTCACACCAACCCATGATGTTGTTCTCACTCCTACTAGTGAATGGCCTGCTAGAAACCCATACAGTGCGCACCACCCCGCGATGTTTTTCAGAAACCTATCCTACATTGCCAGTCCCTGTTTCCTGACTTCCCCATGCTGACCACGCTGAGGTGCTTTTCTCCATCGTACACTGCCACTCACTACCTATCGTAATTCAGACGCTCCGATTCACACCACCCCGTGATGTTTTCCTCACTCCTACTTGTGAATGTAATGTTACACACCCATACAATGCGCACCACCCCGCCATGTTTTTCAGAAACCTATCCTACATTGCCACTGCATGTTTCCTGACCTCCCCATGCTGACCACCCCATGGTGCTTTTCTCCATTCTACATTGCCTCTCATTGCCTATCCTAAATCAGACACTCCGATTCACACCACCACGTGATGTTTTTCTCACTCCTACTAGTGAATGTAATGTTACACACCCATACAATGCGCACCACCCCGCGATGTTTTTCAGAAACCTATCCTACATTGCCACTGCATGTTTCCTGACCTCCCCATGCTGACCACCCCGTGGTGCTTTTCTCCATCCTACATTGCCAATCCCTGCCTATGCTAATTCGGATCCTATGATTCACACCACCCCGTGATGTTGTTCTCACTCCTACTAGTAAATTGCCTGTTAGAAACCCATACATTGCTCACCACCCCGCGATGATTTTGAGAAACCTATCCTACATTGCCACTGCATGTTTCGTGACCTCCCCATGCTGACCACCCCGCGGTGCTTTTCTCCATCCTACATTGCAACTCCCTGCATATGTTAATTCAGATCCTATGATTCACAGCACCCCATGATGTTGTTCTCACTCCTACTACTAAATAGCCTGTTAGAAACCCATACAGTGAGCACCAGCCTGCGATGTGTTTGAGAAACCGATCCTACATTGCCAGTGCATGTTTCCTGACCTCCCCATGCTGACCATCCCGTGGTGCTTTTCTCCATCCTACATTGCCACTCACTGCCTATCCTAATTCAGACTCTGCGATTCACACCACCCCATGATGTTTTTCTCACTCCTACTAGTGAATGTAATGTTACACACCCATAGAATGAGCACCACCCCGCAATGTTTTTCAGAAACCCATCATACTTTGCCACTGCATGTTTACTGACCTCCCCATGCTGACCACCCCGCGGTGCTTTTCTCCATCCTACATTGCCACTCACTGCCTATCCTAATTCAGACCCTCCGATTCACACCACCCCGTGATGTTTTTCTCACTCGTACTAGTGAATGTAATATTACACACCCATACAATGCGCACCACCCCGCGATGTTTTCAGAAACCTATCCTACATTGGCACTGCATGTTTCCTGACCTCCCCATGCTGACTACCCCATGGTGCTTTTCTCCATCTTACATTGCCACACACTGAATATCCTAATTCAGACCATCCGATTCACACCACCCCGTGATGTTTTTCTCACTCCTACTAGTGAATGCAATGTTACACACCCATACAATGCGCACCACCCCGCGATGTTTTTCAGAAACCGATCCTACAATGCCACTGCCTTTTTCCTGACCTCCCCATGCTGACCACGCTGCAGTGCTTTTCTCCATCCTACATTGCCACTCACCGCCTATCCTAATTCAGACCCTGCGATTCACACCACCCCGTGATGTTTTTCCCACTCCTACTAGTGAATGTAATGTTACACACCCATACAATGCACACCACGCCGCAATGTTTTTCAGAAACCTATCCTACATTTCCACTGCATGTTTCCTTACCTCGCCATGCTGACCACCCCGTGGTTCTTTTCTCCATCCTACATTTCCACTCCCTGCCTATGCTAATTCAGATCTTATGATTGACACCACCCCATGATGTTGTTCTCACTCCTACTAGTAAATAGCCTGTTAGAAACACATACAGTGCGCACCACCCCGCGATGTTTTTCAGAAACCTATCCTACATTGCCACTGCATGTTTCCTGACCTTCCTATGCTGACCACCCGTGGTGCTTTTCTCCATCCTACATTGACACTCACTGCCTATGCTAATTCAGATCCTATGATTCACACCACCCCGTGATGTTTTTCTCACTCCTACTGGGGAATGGCCTGTTAGAAACCCTTACAATGCGCACCACCCCGCGATGTTTTTCGGAAACCGATCCTACATTTCCACTGCATGTTTCTTGACTTCCCCATGCTGAACACCCCGTGGTGCTTTTCTCCATCCTACATTGGCACTCACTGCCTATCCTTATTCAGACCCTCCGATTCACACCACCCCGTGATGTTTTTCTCACTCCTACTAGGGAATGTAATATTACACACCCATACAATGCGCACCACACCGAGATGTTTTTCAGAAACCTATCCTTCATTGGCACTGCATGTTTCCTCACCTCCCCATGGTGACCACCCCGTGGTGCTTTTCTCCATCCTACATTGCCACTCACTGCCTATGCTAATTCAGATCCTATGATTCACACCACCCCGTGATGTTTTTCTCACTCCTAGTGGTGAATGTAATGTTACACACCCATACAATGCGCACCACCCCTCGATGTTTTTTAGAATCCTATCCTACCTTGCCACTGCATGTTTCCTGACTTCCCCATGCTGACCAGCCCCGTTGTGCTTTTCTCCATCCTACCTGGCCACTCACTGCCTATCCTTATTCAGACCCTCCGATTAACAGCACCCCGTGATGTGTTTCTCACTCATACTAGTGAATGTAATGCTACACACCCATACAATGCGCACCACCCCGTGATGTTTTTCAGAAACCTATCCTACATTGCCACTGCATGTTTCCTGACCTGCCCATGCTGACCACCCCGTGGTGCTTTTCTCCATCCTACATTGTCACTCACTGCCTATCCTTATTCAGACCCACGGATTCACACCACACCGTGATGTTTTTCTCCCTCCTACTAGTGAATGTAATGTTACACACCCATACAAGGCGCACCACCCCACGATGTTTTTCAGAAACCTATCCTACATTGCAACTGCATGTTTCCTGACCTCCCCATGCTGACCACCCTGTGGTGCTTTTCTCCATCCTACATTGCAACTCCCTGCCTATGCTAATTCAGATCCTCTGATTCACAACACGCCGTGATGTTTTTCTCAATCCTACTAGTGAATGTAATGTTACACATCCATACAATGCGCACCACCCCTCGATGTTTTTCAGAAACCTATCCTACATTGCCACTGCATGTTTCCTGACCTCCACAAGGTGAACACCCCTTTGTGCTTTCATCCATCCTACATAGCCACTCACTGCCTATCCTTATTCAGAACCTCCGAGTCACACCACCCCGTGATGTTTTTCTCGCTCCATCTTGTGAATGGCCTGTTACACACCCATTCAATGCGCACCACCCCGCGGTGCTTTTCATAAACCTATCCTACATTGCCACTGCATGTTTCCTGAGCTCCCCATGCTGAACACCCCGTGGTGCTTTTCTCCATCCTACATTGCCACTCACTGCCTGTGCTCATTCAGATCCTATGATTCACACATCCCCGTGATGTTTTTCTCACTCCTACTAGTGAATGTGCTGTTAGAAATCCATACAATGCGCACCAGACCGCGATGTTTTACAGAAACCTATCCTACATTGCCACTGCATGTTTCCTTACCTACCCATGCTGACCACCCCATGGTGCTTTTCTCCATCCTACATTGCCACTCCCTGCATATCCTCATTCAGATCCTATGATTCACACCACCCCGTGATGTTTTTCTCACTCCTACTAGTGAATCTATTTTTACACACCCATACAATGCGCAACACCCCGCGATGTTTTTCAGAAACGTATCGTACATTGCCACTGCATGTTTCCTGACTTCCCCATGCTGACCACCCCGTGGTGCTGTTCTCCATCCTACATTGCCACTCACTTCCTATTCTTATTCAGACCCTCCGATTTACACCACCCCGTGATGTTTTTCTCTGTCCTATTAGTGAATGTAAAGTTACACAACCATACAATTTGCACCACCCCGCGATGTTTTTCAGAAACCTATCCTACATTGCCACTGCATATTTCCTGACCTCCCCATGCTGATGACCCCGTGCTGCTTTTCTCCATCCTACATTGCCACTCACTGCCTATCCTTATTTAGACCCTTTGATTCACACCACCCCGTGATGTTTTTCTCACTCCTACTAGTGAATGTAATGTTACACACCCATACAATGCGCACCACCCCCGATGATTTTCAGAAACCTATCCTACATTACCACTGCATGTTTCCTGACCTCGACATGCTGACCAACCCGTGGTGCTTTTCTCCATCCTATATTGCAACTCACTGCCTAACCTTATTCAGACTCTCCGATTCACACCACCCCGTGATGTGTTTCTCACTCCTACTAGTGAATGTAATGCTACACACCCATACAATGCACACCACCCGCGATGTTTTTCAGAAACCTATCCTACATTGCCACTGCATATTTCCTGACCTCCCCATGCTGACCACCCCGTGGTGCTTTTCTCCATCCTACATTACCACTCACTGCCTATCCGAATTCAGACCCTCCGATTCACACCACCCGTGATGTTTTTCTCACTCCTGCAGGTGAAGGGCCTGTTAGAAACCCTTACAATGCGCACCTCCCAGCGATATTTTTCAGAAACCTAACCTACATTGCCACTGCATGTTTTCAGACCTCCCCATGCTGAACACCTCGTGGTGCTTTTCTCCATCCTACATTGCCACTCACTGCCTATCCTTATTCAGACCCTCCGATTCACACCACCCCGTGATGTTTTTCTCACTCCTACTAGGGAATGTAATATTACACACCCATACAATGCGCACCACCCCGCGATGTTTTTCAGAAACCTATCCTACATTGCCACTGCATGTTTTCTGACCTCCCCATGCTGAACACCTCGTGGTGCTTTTCTCCATCTTACATTGCCACTCACTGCCTATGCTTATTCAGACCCTCCGATTCACACCACCCCGTGATGTTTTTCTCACTCCTACTAGGGAATGTAATATTACACACCCATACAATGCGCACCACCCCGCGATGTTTTTCAGAAACCTATCCTACATTGCCACTGCATGTTTCCTGACCTCCCCATGCTGAACACCCCATTCTGCTTTTCTCCATCCTACATTGCCACTCCCTGCCTATGCTAATTCAGGTCCTATGATTCACACGAATCCGTGATGTTTTTCTCACTCCTACTAGTGAATGCACTGTTAGAAACCCATACAATGTGCATCACCCCGCGATGTTTTAAAGAAACCTATCCTACATTGCCACTGCATGTTTGCTGACCTCCCCATGCTGACCTCCCAGTGGTGCTTTTCTCCATCCTACATTGCCACTCACTGCCTATGCTTATTCAGACCCTCTGATTCACAGCACCCCGTGATGTGTTTCTCACTCCTACTAGAATGTAATGTTACACACCCATACAATGCGCACCACGCCGCGATGTTTTTCAGAAACCTATCCTACATTGCCACTGCATGTTTCCTGAACTCCCCATGCTGACCACCCCGCGGTGCTTTTCTCCATCCTACGTTATCACTCAATGCCTATCCGAATTCACAACCTCCGATTCACACCAACCCGTGATGTTTTTCTCACTCCTACAGGTGAATGGCCTGTTAGAAACCCTTACAATGCTCACCACCCAGCGATATTTTTCAGAAACCTAACCTATATTGCCACTGCATGTTTCCTGACCTCCCCATGCTGACCACACCGCGGTCCTTTTCTCCATTCTACATTGCCACTCACTGCCTAACCTTATTCAGACCCTCCGATTCACACCATCCCGTGATGTTTTTCGAACTCCTTCTTGTGAATGGCCTGTTACACAACCATACAATGCGCACCACCCCGCGGTGTTTTTCAGAAACCTATCCTACATTGCCACTGCATGTTCCCTAACCTCCGCATGCTGACCAAACCGTGGTGCCTTTCTCCATTCTACATTGCCACACACTGCCTTCCTTATTCAGACCCTCCGACTCACAACACCCTGTGATATTTTTCTGACTCCTACTGGTGTATGGCCTGTTAGAAACCCTTGCAATACGCACAACCCTGCGTTGTTTTTCAGAAACCTATCCTACATTGCCACTGCATGTTTCCTGAACTCCCCATGCTGAACACCCAGTGGTGCTTTTCTCCATCCTACATTGCCACTCCCTGCCTAAGCTAATTCAGATCCTATGATGCACACCACCCCGTGATGTTTTTCGCAGTCCTACTAGTGAATGGCCTGTTAGAAACCCATAAAATGCGCACCACCCCGCGATGTTTTACAGAAACCTATCCTACATTGCCATTGCATGTTTCCTGACCTACCCATGCTGAACACCCCATGGTGCTTCTCTGCATTCTACATTGCCACTCCCTGCCTATCCTAATTCAAATCCTATGATTCACACCACCCCGTGATGTTTTTCTCACTCCTACTAGTGAATGTATTTTTACACACCCATACAATGCGCACCACCCCGCGATGTTTTTCAGAAACCTATCCTATATTGCCACTGCATATTTCCTGACCTTCCCATGCTGACCACCCCGTGCTGCTTTTCTCCATCCTACATTGCCACTCACTGCCTATCCTTATTTAGACCCTTTGATTCACACCACCCTGTGATGTTTTTCTCACTCCTACCAGTGAATGTAATGTTACACACCCATACAATGTGCACCACCCCGGGATGTTTTTCCTAAACCTATCCTACATTTCCACTGCATGTTTCCTGACCTCGCCATGCTGACCATCCCGTGCTTTTCTCCATCCTACATTGCCTCTTACTGCCTATCGTAATTCAGACCCTCCGATTCACACCACCCCGTGATATTTTTCTAACTCCTACTAGTGAATGTAATGTTACACACCCATACACTGCGCACAACCCCGCCATGTTTTTTAGAGTACTATCCTACCTTGCCACTGCATGTTTCCAGACCTCCCGATGCTAACCACCCCGTGGTGCTTTTCTCCAGACTACATTGCCACTCACTGCCTATTCTTATTCAGACCCTCCGATTCACACCACCCCGTGATGTTTTTCTCACTCCTACTAGTGAATGTAATGTTACACAGCCATACAATGCGCACCACCCCGCGATGTTTTTCAGAAACCTATCCTACATTGCCACTGCATGTTTCCTGACCTCCCCATTCTGACCACCCTGTGGTGCTTTTCGCCATCGTACGTTGCAACTCCCTGCCTATGCTAATTCAGATCCTATGATTCAGAGCACCCCGTGATGATTTTCTCACTCCTACTAGTGAATGTAATGTTACACACCCATACTATGCGCACCACCCCGCGATGTTTTTCACAAAACTATCCTACATTGCCACTGCATATTTCCAGACCTCCCCATGCTGACCACCCTGTGGTGCTTTTCTCCATCGTACATTGCAACTCACTGCCGATCCTAATTCAGATCCTATGATTCACACCACTCCGTGATGCTTTTCTCACTCTTACTAGAGGATGGCCTGTTAGAAACCCTTACAATGCGCACCACCCCGCAATGTTTTTTCAGAAACTTTTCCTATATTGCCACTGCATGTTTCCTGACCTCCCCATGCTGACCACCCCGTGGTGCTTTTCTCCATCCTACATTGTCACTCACTGCCTATCCTTATTCAGACACTCCGATTCACACCACCCCGTGATGTTTTTATTTCACTCCTTCTTTTAATGGCCTGTTACACACCCATACAATGTGCACCACCCCGCGGTGTTTGTCAGAAACTTATCCTACATTGCCACTGCATGTTTCCTCACCTCCCCATGCTCAACGCCCCGTGGTGCTTTTATCCATCCTACATTGCCACTCACTGCCTCTCCTTATTCAGACCCTCCGATTCAGAACACCCCGTGATGTTTTTCTGACTCCTACTAGTGAATGTAATGTTACACACCCATACAATGCGCACCACCCCGCGATGTTTTCAGAAACCTATCCTACATTTCCACTGCATGTTTCCTGAACTCCCCATGCTGAACACCCCTTGGTGGTTTTCTCCATCCTACATTGCCACTCCCTGCCTATCGTAATTCAGATCCTATGATTCACACCACGCCGTCATGTTTTTCTCACTCCTACTAGTGAATGGCCTGTTAGAAACCCATACAATGCGCACCACCCCGCGATATTTTACAGAAACCTATCCTACATTGCTACTTCACGTTTCCTGACCTCCCCATGCTGACCACCCCGTGGTGCTTTTCTCCATTCTACATTGCCATTCCCTGCCTACCCTAATTCAGATCCTATGATTCACACCACCCAGTGATGTTTTTCTCACTCCTACTAGTGAATGTAATGTTACACACCCATACAATGCGCACCACCCCGCGATGTTTTACAGAAACCTATCCTACATTGCCACTGCATGTTTCCTGACCTCCCCATACTGACCACCCCATGGTGCTTTTCTCCATTCTACATTGCCACTCCCTGCCTATTCTAATTCAGATCCTATGATTCACAGCACCCTATGATGCTTTTCTCACTCCTACTAGTGAATGTAATGTTACACCACCATACAATGCGCACCACCTTGGGATGTTTTTCAGAAACCTATCCCAAACTGCCACTGCATGTTTCCTGACTTACCCATGCTGACCACCCCGTGGTGCTTTTCTCCATCCTACACTGCCACTCACTGCGGATGCTTATTCAGACACTCTGATACACACCACCCCGTGATGTTTTTCTCACTCCTCCTAGTGAATGTAATGTTACACACCCATACAATACGCACCACCCCGATATGATTTTCAGAATCCTATCCTACATTGCCACTGCATGTTTCCTGACCTCCCCATGCTGACTACCCCATGGTGCTTTTCTCCATCCTACATTGCACTGACTGCCTATCCTAATTCAGACCCTCCGATTCACACCACCCCGTTATGTTTTTCTCACTCCTACTAGTGAATGTAATGTTACACACCCATACAATGCACACCACCCCGCGAGTTTTTTCAGAAGCCAATCATACATTGCCACTGCATGTTTCCTGACCTCCCCATGCTGAACACCCCGTGGTGCATTTCTCGATCCTACATTGCCACTCACTGCCTATCTTTATTCATACCCTCCCATTCACACCACCCTGTGATGTTTTTCTCACTTTTTTTAGGGAATGTAATATTACACACCCATACAATGCACACCACGCCGAGATGTTTTTCAGAAACCTATCCTACATTGCCACTGCATGTTTCCTGACCTCCCCATGCTGACCACCCCATGGTGCTTTTCTCCATTCTACATTGCCACTCACTTCCAATCCTTATTCAGACCATCCGATTCACACCACCCCGTGATGTTTTTCTCACTCCTACTAGTGAATGTCCTGTTAGAAACCCATACAATGCGCACAACCCGGAAATGTTTTACAGAAACCTATCCTACATTGCCACTGCATGTTTCCTGACCTCCCCATGCTGTCCACCCCGTGGTGCTTTTCTCCATCCTACATTGCCACTCACTGCCTATCCTTATTCAGACCCTCTGATTCACACCACCCCGTGATGTTTTTCTCACTCCTGCTAGTGAATGTAATGATACACACCCATACAATTCGCACCACCCCGCGATGTTTTTCATAAACCTATCCTACATTGCCACTGCATGTTTTCTGACCTCCCCATGCTGACCACCACGTGGTTCTTTTCTCCATCTTACATTGCCACTCCCTGCCTATCCTAATTAAGATCCTATGATTGACACCATCCCTTGATGTTTTTCTCACTCCTACTAGTGAATGTAATGTTACACACCCATACAATGCTCACGACCCCGCGATGTTTTTCATAAACGTATCCTACATTGACACTGCATGTTTTCTGACCTCCACATGCTGACCACCCGTGGTGCTTTTCCCCATCCTAGATTGCCACTCACTTCCTATCCTTATTCAGACCCTCGGATTTACACCACCCCGTGATGTTTTTCTCACTCCTACTAGTGAATGTAATGTTACACACCCATACAATGCGCACCACCCCCGATGATTTTCAGAAACCTATCCTACATTGCCACTGCATGTTTATTGACCTCGACATGCTGAGCACCCGATGGTGCTTTTCTCCATCCTTCATTGCCACTCACTGCCTATCGTAATTCAGACCCGCCGATTCACACCACCCCGTGATGTTTTTCTCACTCCTACTAGTGAATGTAATGTTACACACCCATACAATGCGCACAACCCCTCGATGTTTTTCAGAAATCTCTCCTACATTGCCACTTCATGTTTCCTGACCTCCCCATGCTGACCACCCCGAGGTGCTTTTCTCCATGCTACATTGCCACTCACTGCCTATGCTAATTCAGATCCTAAGATTCACACCACCCCGTGATGTTTTTCTCACTCCTACTAGTGATTGGCCGGTTAGAAACCAATACAATGATCGCCACCAGGCGATGTTTTATAGAATCCTATCCTACATTGCCACTGCATGTTTCCTGACCTCCCCATGCTGACCACACCGTGTTGATTTTCCCCATTCTGCATTGCCACTCCCTGCCTATCCTAATTCAGATCCTATGATTCACAAAACCTCGTGATGTTTTTCTCACTCCTACTAGTGAATGTAATGTTACACACCCATACAATGCGCACCACCCCGTGATGTTTTAGAGAAACCTATCCTACATGGCCACTGCATGTTTCCTGACCTCCCCATGCTGACCACCCCGTGGTGCTTTTCTCCATCCTACATTGCCACTCAGTGCCTATGCTTATTCAGACCCTCTGATTAACACCGCCCTGTGATGACTTTCTCACTTCTACTAGAATGTAATGTTACACACCCATACAATGCGCACCACCCCGCGATGTTTTGCAGAAACCCATCCTACATTGCCACTGCATGTTTCCGGAACTCCCCATGCTGACCACCCCGTGCTGCTTTCCTCCATCCTACATTGCCACTCCCTGCCTATGCTAATTCAGATCCTATGATTCACACCACCATGTGATGTTTTTCTCACTCCTACAGGTGAATGGCCTGTTAGAAACCCTTACAATGCGCCCCACGAAGCGATATTTTTCAGAAACGTAACCTACATTGCCACTGCATGTTTTCTGACCTCTACAAGCTTAACACACCGTGGTGCTTTTCTCTATCCTACATTGCCACTATCTGCCTATCCTTATTCAGAACCTCCGATTCACACCACCCCGTGATGTTTTTCTCACTCCTTCTTGTGAATGGCCTGTTACACACCCATACAATGTGCACCTCCCCGCGGTGTTTTTCAGAAACCTAAACTACATTGCCACTGCATGTTCCCTGACCTCCCCATGCTATCCACCCCGTGGAGCTTTTCTCCATCCTACATTGCCACTCACTGCCTTCCTTATTCAGAACCTCCGATTCACAAAACCCCGTGATATTTTTCTGACTCCTACTGGTGAATGGCCTGTTAGAAACCCTTACAATGCACACCACCCCGCGTTGTTTTTCAGAAACCTATCCTACATTGCCACTGCATGTTTCCTGAACTCCCCATGCTGAACACCCCGTGGTGCTTTTCTCCATCCTACATTGCCACTCCCTGCCTATGCTAATTCAGATCCTATGATTCACACCACCCCGTGATGTTTTTCTCACTCCTACCAGTGAATGGCCTGTTAGAAACCCATACAATGCGCACCACGCCGCGATGTTTTACAGAAACCTATCCTACATTGCCACTGCATGTTTCCTGACCTACCCATGGTGACCACCCCATCGTGCTTTTCTCCATTCTACATTGCCACTCCCTGCCTATCCTAATTTAGATCCTATGATTGACACCACCCCGTGATGTTTTTCTCACTCCTACTAGTGAATGTAACGTTACACACGCATACAATGCTCACGACCCCGCGATGTTTTTCATAAACGTATCCTACATTGCCACTGCATGTTTTCTGACCTGCACATGCTGACCACCACGTGGTTCTTTTCTCCATCTTACATTGCCACTCCCTGCCTATCCTAATTTAGATCCTAGGATTGACACCACCCCTTGATGTTTTTCTCACTCCTACTAGTGAATGTAATGTTACACACCCATACAATGCTCACGACCCCGCAATGTTTTTCATAAACGTATCCTACATTGCCACTGCATGTTTTCTGACCTCCACATGCTGACCACCCGTGGTGCTTTTCCCCATCCTAGATTGCCACTCACTTCCTATCCTTATTCAGACCCTCGGATTTACACCAACCCGTGATGTTTTTCTCACTCCTACTAGTGAATGTAATGTTACACACCCATACAATGCGCACCACCCCGCGATGTTTTTCAGAAACATATCCTACATTGCCACTGCATATTTCCTGACCTCCCCATGCTGACCACCCCGTGCTGCTTTTCTCCATCCTACATTGCCACTCACTGCCTATCCTTATTTAGACCCTCTGATTCACACCACCTCGTGATGTTTTTCTCACTCCTACTAGTGAATATAATGTTACACACCCATACAATGCGCACCACCCCCGATGATTTTCAGAAACCTATCCTACATTGCCACTGCATGTTTATTGACCTCGACATGCTGAGCACCCCGTGGTGCTTTTCTCCATCCTACATTGCCACTCACTGCCTATCGTAATTCAGACCCTCCGCTTCACACCACCCCGTGATGTTTTTCTCACTCCTACTAGTGAATGAAATGTTACACACCCATACAATGCGCACAACCCCTCGATGTTTTTCAGAAATCTCTCCTACATTGCCACTTCATGTTTCCTGATCTCCCCATGCTGACCACCCCGTGGTGCTTTTCTCCATCCTACATTGCCACTCACTGCCTATGCTAATTCAGATCCTATGATTCACACCACCCAGTGATGTTTTTCTCACTCCTACAGGTGAATGGCCTGTTAGAAACCCTTACAATGCGCCCCACGAAGCGATATTTTTCAGAAACGTAACCTACATTGCCACTGCATGTTTTCTGACCTCTACAAGCTTAGCACACCGTGGTGCTTTTCTCTATCCTACATTGCCACTATCTGCCTATCCTTATTCAGAACCTCCGATTCACACCACCCCGTGATGTTTTTCTCACTCCTTCTTGTGAATGGCCTGTTACACACCCATACAATGCGCACCTCCCCGCGGTGTTTTTCAGAAACCTAAACTACATTGCCACTGCATGTTCCCTGAGCTCCCCATGCTAACCACCCCGTGGTGCTTTTCTCCATCCTACATTGCCACTCACTGCCTTCCTTATTCAGAACCTCCGATTCACAAAACCCCGTGATATTTTTCTGACTCCTACTGGTGAATGGCCTGTTAGAAACCCTTACAATGCACACCACCCCGCGTTGTTTTTCAGAAACCTATGCTACATTGCCACTGCATGTTTCCTGAACTCCCCATGCTGAACACCCCGTGGTGCTTTTCTCCATCCTACATTGCCACTCCCTGCCTATGCTAATTCAGATCCTATGATTCACACCACCCCGTGATGTTTTTCTCACTCCTACTAGTGAATGGCCTTTTAGAAACCCATACAATGCGCACCACGCCGCGATGTTTTACAGAAACCTATCCTACATTGCCACTGCATGTTTCCTGACCTACCCATGGTGACCACCCCATGGTGCTTTTCTCCATTCTACATTGCCACTCCCTGCCTATCCTAATTTAGATCCTATGATTGACACCACCCCGTGATGTTTTTCTCACTCCTACTAGTGAATGTAATGTTACACACGCATACAATGCTCACGACACCGCGATGTTTTTCATAAACGTATCCTACATTGCCACTGCATGTTTCCTGACCTCCCCATGCTGACCACACCGTGTTGATTTTCCCCATTCTGCATTGCCACTCCCTGCCTATCCTAATTCAGATCCTATGATTCACACAACCCCGTGATGTTTTTCTCACTCCTACTAGTGAATGTAATGTTACACACCCATACAATGCGCACCACCCCGTGATGTTTTAGAGAAACCTATCCTACATGGCCACTGCATGTTTCCTGACCTCCCCATGCTGACCACCCCGTGGTGCTTTTCTCCATCCTACATTGCCACTCACTGCCTATGCTAATTCAGATCCTAAGATTCACACCACCCCGTGATGTTTTTCTCACTCCTACTAGTGATTGGCCGGTTAGAAACCAATACAATGATCACCACCAGGTGATGTTTTATAGAATCCTATCCTACATTGCCACTGCATGTTTCCTGACCTCCCCATGCTGACCACACCGTGTTGATTTTCCCCATTCTGCATTGCCACTCCCTGCCTATCCTAATTCAGATCCTATGATTCACACCACCCCGTGATGTTTTTCTCACTCCTACTAGTGAATGTAATGTTACACACCCATACAATGCGCACCACCCCGTGATGTTTTAGAGAAACCTATCCTACATGGCCACTGCATGTTTCCTGACCTCCCCATGCTGACCACCCCGTGGTGCTTTTCTCCATCCTACATTGCCACTCACTGCCTATGCTTATTCAGACCCTCTGATTAACACCGCCCCGTGATGACTTTCTCACTTCTACTAGAATGTAATGTTACACACCCATACAATGCCCACCACCCCGCGATGTTTTGCAGAAACCCATCCTACATTGCAACTGCATGTTTCCTGAACTCCCCATGCTGAACACCCCGTGCTGCTTTTCTCCATCCTACATTGCCACTCCCTGCCTATGCTAATTCAGATCCTATGATTCACACCACCCGGTGATGTTTTTCTCATTCCTACAGGTGAATGGCCTGTTAGAAACCCTTACAATGCGCCCCACGAAGCGATATTTTTCAGAAAGGTAACCTACATTGCCACTGCATGTTTTCTGACCTCTACAAGCTTAACACACCGTGGTGCTTTTCTCTATCCTACATTGCCACTATCTGCCTATCCTTATTCAGAACCTCCGACTCACACCACCCCGTGATGTTTTTCTCACTCCTTCTTGTGAATGGCCTGTTACACACCCATACAATGCGCACCTCCCCGAGGTGTTTTTCAGAAACCTAAACTACATTGCCACTGCATGTTCCCTGACCTCCCCATGCTAACCACCCCGTGGTGCTTTTCTCCATCCTACATTGCCACTCACTGCCTTCCTTATTCAGAACCTCCGATTCACAAAACCCCGTGATATTTTTCTGACTCCTACTGGTGAATGGCCTGTTAGAAACCCTTACAATGCACACCACCCCGCGTTGTTTTTCAGAAACCTATCCTACATTGCCACTGCATGTTTCCTGAACTCCCCATGCTGAACACCCCGTGGTGCTTTTCTCCATCCTACATTGCCACTCCCTGCCTATGCTAATTCAGATCCTATGATTCACACCACCCCGTGATGTTTTACTCACTCCTACTAGTGAATGGCCTGTTAGAAACCCATACAATGCGCACCACGCCGCGATGTTTTACAGAAACCTATCCTACATTGCCACAGCATGTTTCCTGACCTACCCATGGTGACCACCCCATGGTGCTTTTCTCCATTCTACATTGCCACTCCCTGCCTATCCTAATTTAGATCCTATGATTGACACCACCCCGTGATGTTTTTCTCACTCCTACTAGTGAATGTAATGTTACACACGCATACAATGCTCACGACCCCGCGATGTTTTTCATAAACGTATCCTACATTGCCACTGCATGTTTTCTGACCTGCACATGCTGACCACCCGTGGTGCTTTTCCCCATCCTAGATTGCCACTCACTTCCTATCCTTATTCAGACCCTTGGGTTTACACCACCCCGTGATGTTTTTCTCACTCCTACTAGTGAATGTAATGTTACACACCCATACAATGCGCACCACCCCGCGAAGTTTTTCAGAAACCTATCCTACATTGCCACTGCATATTTCCTGACCTCCCCATGCTGACCACCCCGTGCTGCTTTTCTCCATCCTACATTGCCACTCACTGCCTATCCTTATTTAGACCCTCTGATTCACACCACCTCGTGATGTTTTTCTCACTCCTACTAGTGAATGTAATGTTACACACCCATACAAAGCGCACCACCCCCGATGATTTTCAGAAACCTATCCTACATTGCCACTGCATGTTTATTGACCTCGACATGCTGAGCACCCCGTGGTGCTTTTCTCCATCCTACATTGCCACTCACTGCCTATCGTAATTCAGACCCTCCGATTCACACCACCCCGTGATGTTTTTCTCACTCCTACTAGTGAATGTAATGTTACACACCCATACAATGCGCACAACCCCTCGATGTTTTTCAGAAATCTCTCCTACATTGCCACTTCATGTTTCCTGACCTCCCTATGCTGACCACCCCGTGGTGCTTTTCTCCATCCTACATTGCCACTCACTGCCTATGCTAATTCAGATCCTAAGATTCACACCACCCCGTGATGTTTTTCTCACTCCTACTAGTGATTGGCCGGTTAGAAACCAATACAATGATCACCACCAGGCGATGTTTTATAGAATCCTATCCTACATTGCCACTGCATGTTTCCTGACCTCCCCATGCTGACCACACCGTGTTGATTTTCCCCATTCTGCATTGCCACTCCCTGCCTATCCTAATTCAGATCCTATGATTCACACCACCCCGTGATGTTTTTCTCACTCCTACTAGTGAATGTAATGTTACACACCCATACAATGCGCACCACCCCGTGATGTTTTAGAGAAACCTATCCTACATGGCCACTGCATGTTTCCTGACCTCCCCATGCTGACCACCCCGTGGTGCTTTTCTCCATCCTACATTGCCACTCACTGCCTATGCTTATTCAGACCCTCTGATTAACACCGCCCCATGATGACTTTCTCACTTCTACTAGAATGTAATGTTACACAACCATACAATGCCCACCACCCCGCGTTGTTTTGCAGAAACCCATCCTACATTGCCACTGCATGTTTCCTGAACTCCCCATGCTGAACACCCCGTGCTGCTTTTCTCCATCCTACATTGCCACTCCCTGCCTATGCTAATTCAGATCCTATGATTCACACCACACGGTGATGTTTTTCTCACTCCTACAGGTGAATGGCCTGTTAGATACCCTTACAATGCGCACCACGAAGCGATATTTTTCAGAAACGTAACCTACATTGCCACTGCATGTTTTCTGACCTCTACAAGCTTAACACACCGTGGTGCTTTTCTCTATCCTACATTGCCACTATCTGCCTATCCTTATTCAGAACCTCCGATTCACGCCACCCCGTGATGTTTTTCTCACTCCTTCTTGTGAATGGCCTGTTACACACCCATACAATGCGCACCACGCCGCGATGTTTTACAGAAACCTATCCTACATTGCCACTGCATGTTTCCTGACCTACCCATGGTGACCACCCCATGGTGCTTTTCTCCATTCTACATTGCCACTCACTGCCTATCCTAATTTAGATCCTATGATTGACACCACCCCGTGATGTTTTTCTCACTCCTACTAGTGAATGTAATGTTACACACGCATACAATGCTCACGACCCCGCGATGTTTTTCATAAACGTATCCTACATTGCCACTGCATGTTTCCTGACCTCCCCATGCTGACCACACCGTGTTGATTTTCCCCATTCTGCATTGCCACTCCCTGCCTATCCTAATTCAGATCCTATGATTCACACAACCCCGTGATGTTTTTCTCACTCCTACTAGTGAATGTAATGTTACACACCCATACAATGCGCACCACCCCGTGATGTTTTAGAGAAACCTATCCTACATGGCCACTGCATGTTTCCTGACCTCCCCATGCTGACCACCCCGTGGTGCTTTTCTCCATCCTACATTGCCACTCACTGCCTATGCTTATTCAGACCCTCTGATTAACACCGCCCCGTGATAACTTTCTCACTTCTACTAGAATGTAATGTTACACACCCATACAATGCGCACCACCCCGCGATGTTTTGCAGAAACCCATCCTACATTGCCACTGCATGTTTCTTGAAATCCCCATGCTGAACACCCCGTGCTGCTTTTCTCCATCCTACATTGCCACTCCCTGCCTATGCTAATTCAGATCCTATGATTCACACCACCCTGTGATGTTTTTCTCACTCCTACAGGTGAATGGCCTGTTAGAAACCCTTACAATGCGCACCACGAAGGGATATTTTTCAGAAAC
This sequence comes from Cavia porcellus, assembly GCF_034190915.1. NCBI lineage: Eukaryota > Metazoa > Chordata > Mammalia > Rodentia > Caviidae > Cavia > Cavia porcellus. The sequence continues at coordinate 1,546,090 of NW_026947491.1, forward strand.
GTAACCTACATTGCCACTGCATGTTTTCTGACCTCTACAAGCTTAACACACCGTGGTGCTTTTCTCTATCCTACATTGCCACTATCTGCCTATCCTTATTCAGAACCTCCGATTCACACCACCCCGTGATGTTTTTCTCACTCCTTCTTGTGAATGGCCTGTTACACACCCATACAATGCGCACCTCCCCGCGGTGTTTTTCAGAAACCTAAACTACATTGCCACTGCATGTTCCCTGACCTCCCCATGCTAACCACCCCGTGGAGCTTTTCTCCATCCTACATTGCCACTCACTGCCTTCCTTATTCAGAACCTCCGATTCACAAAACCCCGTGATATTTTTCTGACTCCTACTGGTGAATGGCCTGATAGAAACCCTTACAATGCACACCACCCCGCGTTGTTTTTCAGAAACCTATCCTACATTGCCACTGCATGTTTCCTGAACTCCCCATGCTGAACACCCCGTGGTGCTTTTCTCCATCCTACATTGCCACTCCCTGCCTATCGTAATTCAGACCCTCCGATTCACACCACCCCGTGATGTTTTTCTCACTCCTACTAGTGAATGTAATGTTACACACGCATACAATGCTCACGACCCCGCGATGTTTTTCATAAACGTATCCTACATTGCCACGGCATGTTTTCTGACCTGCACATGCTGACCACCCGTGGTGCTTTTCCCCATCCTAGATTGCCACTCACTTCCTATCCTTATTCAGACCCTTGGATTTACACCACCCCGTGATGTTTTTCTCACTCCTACTAGTGAATGTAATGTTACACACCCATACAATGCGCACCACCCCGCGATGTTTTTCAGAAACCTATCCTACATTGCCACTGCATATTTCCTGACCTCCCCATGCTGACCACCCCGTGCTGCTTTTCTCCATCCTACATTGCCACTCACTGCCTATCCTTATTTAGACCCTCTGATTCACACCACCTCGTGATGTTTTTCTCACTCCTACTAGTGAATGTAATGTTACACACCCATACAATGCGCACCACCCCCGATGATTTTCAGAAACCTATCCTACATTGCCACTGCATATTTATTGACCTCGACATGCTGAGCACCCCGTGGTGCTTTTCTCCATCCTACATTGCCACTCACTGCCTATCATAATTCAGACCCTCCGATTCACACCACCCCGTGATGTTTTTCTCACTCCTACTAGTGAATGTAATGTTACACACCCATACAATGCGCACAACCCCTCGATGTTTTTCAGAAATCTCTCCTACATTGCCACTTCATGTTTCCTGACCTCCCCATGCTGACCACCCCGTGGTGCTTTTCTCCATCCTACATTGCCACTCACTGCCTATGCTAATTCAGATCCTAAGATTCACACCATCCCGTGATGTTTTTCTCACTCCTACTAGTGATTGGCCGGTTAGAAACCAAAACAATGATCACCACCAGGCGATGTTTTATAGAATCCTATCCTCCATTGCCACTGCATGTTTCCTGACCTCCCCATGCTGACCACACCGTGTTGATGTTCCCCATTCTGCATTGCCACTCCCTGCCTATCCTAATTCAGATCCTATGATTCACACCACCCCGTGATGTTTTTCTCACTCCTACTAGTGAATGTAATGTTACACACCCATACAATGCGCACCACCCCGTGATGTTTTAGAGAAACCTATCCTACATGGCCACTGCATGTTTCCTGACCTCCCCATGCTGACCACCCCGTGGTGCTTTTCTCCATCCTACATTGCCACTCACTGCGATGCTTATTCAGACCCTCTGATTAACACCGCCCCGTGATGACTTTCTCACTTCTACTGGAATGTAATGTTACACCCCCATACAATGCGCACCACCCCGCGATGTTTTGCAGAAACCCATCCTAAATTGCCACTGCATGTTTCCTGAACTCCCCATGCTGAACACCCCGTGCTGCTTTTCTCCATCCTACATTGCCACTCCATGCCTATGCTAATTCAGATCCTATGATTCACACCACCCGGTGATGTTTTTCTCACTCCTACAGGTGAATGGCCTGTTAGAAACCCTTACAATGCGCCCCACGAAGCAATATTTTTCAGAAAGGTAACCTACATTGCCACTGCATGTTTTCTGACCTCTACAAGCTTAACACACCGTGGTGCTTTTCTCTATCCTACATTGCCACTATCTGCCTATCCTTATTCAGAACCTCCGATTCACACCACCCCGTGATGTTTTTCTCTCTCCTTCTTGTGAATGGCCTGTTACACACCCATACAATGCGCAGCTCCCCGCGGTGTTTTTCAGAAACCTAAACTACATTGCCACTGCATGTTCCCTGACCTTCCCATGCTAACCACCCCGTGGTGCTTTTCTCCATCCTACATTGCCACTCACTGCCTTCCTTATTCAGAACCTCCGATTCACAAAACCCCGTGATATTTTTCCGACTCCTACTGGTGAATGGCCTGTTAGAAACCCTTACAATGCACACCACCCCGCGTTGTTTTTCAGAAACCTATCCTACATTGCCACTGCATGTTCCCTGAACTCCCCATGCTGAACACCCCGTGGTGCTTTTCTCCATCCTACATTGCCACTCCCTGCCTATGCTAATTCAGATCCTATGATTCACACAACCCCGTGATGTTTTTCTCACTCCTACTAGTGAATGGCCTTTTAGAAACCCATACAATGCGCACCACGCCGCGATGTTTTACAGAAACCTATCCTACATTGCCACTGCATGTTTCCTGACCTACCCATGGTGACCACCCCATGGTGCTTTTCTCCATTCTACATTGCCACTCCCTGCCTATCCTAATTTAGATCCTATGATTGACACCACCCCGTGATGTTTTCCTCACTCCTACTAGTGAATGTAATGTTACACACGCATACAATGCTCACGACCCCGCGATGTTTTTCATAAACGTATCCTACATTGCCACCGCATGTTTTCTGACCTGCACATGCTGACCACCCGTGGTGCTTTTCCCCATCCTAGATTGCCACTCACTTCCTATAATTATTCAGACCCTTGGATTTACACCACCCCGTGATGTTTTTCTCACTCCTACTAGTGAATGTAATGTTACACACCCATACAATGCGCACCACCCCGCGATGTTTTTCAGAAACCTATCCTACATTGCCACTGCATATTTCCTGACCTCCCCATGCTGACCACCCCGTGCTGCTTTTCTCCATCCTACATTGCCACTCACTGCCTGTCCTTATTTAGACCCTCTGATTCACACCACCTCGTGATGTTTTTCTCACTCCTACTAGTGAATGTAATGTTACACACCCATACAATGCGCACCACCCCCGATGATTGTCAGAAACCTATCCTACATTGCCACTGCATGTTTATTGACCTCGACATGCTGAGCACCCCGTGGTGCTTGTCTCCATCCTACATTGCCACTCACTGCCTATCGTAATTCAGACCCTCCGCTTCACACCACCCTGTGATGTTTTTCTCACTCCTAGTAGTGAATGTAATGTTACACACCCATACAATGCGCACAACCCCTCGATGTTTTTCAGAAATCTCTCCTACATTGCCACTTCATGTTTCCTGACCTCCCCATGCTGACCACCCCGTGGTGCTTTTCTCCATCCTACATTGCCACTCACTGCCTATGCTAATTCAGATCCTAAGATTCACACCACCCCGTGATGTTTTTCTCACTCCTACTAGTGATTGGCCGGTTAGAAACCAAAACAATGATCACCACCAGGCGATGTTTTATAGAATCCTATCCTCCATTGCCACAGCATGTTTCCTGACCTCCCCATGCTGACCACACCGTGTTGATTTTCCCCATTCTGCATTGCCACTCCCTGCCTATCCTAATTCAGATCCTATGATTCACACCACCCCGTGATGTTTTTCTCACTCCTACTAGTGAATGTAATGTTACACACCCATACAATGCGCACCACCCCGTGATGTTTTAGAGAAACCTATCCTACATGGCCACTGCATGTTTCCTGACCTCCCCATGCTGACCACCCCGTGGTGCTTTTCTCCATCCTACATTGCCACTCACTGCCTATGCTTATTCAGACCCTCTGATTAACACCGCCCCGTGATGACTTTCTCACTTCTACTAGAATGTAATGTTACACACCCATACAATGCGCACCACCCCGCGATGTTTTGCAGAAACCCATCCTACATTGCCACTGCATGTTTCCTGAACTCCCCATGCTGACCACCCTGTGGTGCTTTTCCCCATCCTACATCGCAACTCCCTGCCTATGCTAACTCAGATCCTATGATTAACAGCACCCCGTGATGTTTTTCTCACCCCTTCTAGTGAATGTAATGTTACACACCCATACTATGCGCACCACCACGCGATGATTTTCACAAACCTATCCTACATTGCCACTGCATGTTTCCAGACCTCCCCATGCTGACCACCCTGTGGTGCTTTTCTCCATCGTACATTGCATCTCACTGCCGATCCTAATTCAGATCCTATTATTCACACCACCACGTGATGCTTTTCTCACTCCTACTAGAGGATGGCCTGTTAGAAACCGTTACAATGCACACCACCCCGCGATGTTTTTTCAGAAACTTATCCTATATTGCCACTATATGTTTCCTGACCTCCCCATGCTGACCACCCCGTGGTGCTTTACTCCATCCTACATTGTCACTCACTGCCTATCCTAATTCAGACCCTCCGATTCACACCACCCCGTGATATTTTTCTCAATCCTACTAGTGTATGTAATGTTACACACCCATACAATGCGCACCACCCCGCGATGTTTTACAGAAAACTATCCTACATTGCCACTGCATGTTTCCTGACCTCCCCATACTGACCACCCCATGGTGCTTTTCTCCATTCTACATTGCCACTCCCTGCCTATCCTAATTCAGATCCTATGATTCACAGCACCCTACGATGTTTTTCTCACTCCTACTAGTGAATGTAATGTTACACAAACATACAATGCGCACCACCCCGGGATGTTTTTCAGAAACCTATCCTACATTGCCACTGCATGTTTCCTGACTTACCTATGCTGAACACCACATTGTGCTTTTCTCCATCCTACATTGCCACTCATTGCCTATGCTTATTCAGACCCTCTGATACACACCACCCCGTGATGTGTTTCTCACTCCTACTAGTGAATGTAATGTTACACACCCATACAATACGCACCACCCCGATATGTTTTTCAGAAACCTATCCTACATTGCCGCTGCATGTTTCCTGACCTCCCCATGCTGACTACCCCATGGTGCTTTTCTCCATCCTACATTGCACTGAATTCCTATCCTAATTCAGACCCTCCGATTCACACCACCCTGTGATGTTTTTCTCACTCCTACTAGTGAATGAAATGTTAGACCCGCATACAATGCTCACCACCCCGCGGTGTTTTTCAGAAACCTATCCTACATTGCCACTGCATATTTCCTGACCTCCCCTTGCTGAACACCCCGTGGTGCTTTTCTCCATCCTAGATTGCCACTCACTGCCTATCCTTATTCAGACCCTACGATTCACACCACCCCGTGGTGTTTTTCTCACTCCTACTAGTGAATGTAATATTACACACCCATAAAATGTGCACCACCCTGTGATGTTTTTCTGAAACCTATCCTACATTGCCACTGCATGTTTCCTGACCTCCACATGCTGACCACCCCGTGGTGCTTTTCTCCATCCTACATTGCCACTCACTTACTATCCTTATTCAGACCCTCCGATTTACACCACCCCGTGATGTTTTTCTCACTCCTAAAAGTGAATGTAATGTGACACACCCATACAATGCGCACCACCCCGCGATGTTTTTCGGAAACCTATCCTACATTGCCACTGCATATTTCCTGACCTCCCCATGCTGACCACCCCGTGCTGCTTTTCTCCATCCTACATTGCCACTCACTGCCAATCTTTATTTAGACCCTCTGATTCACACCACCTCGTGATGTTTTTCTCACTCCTACTAGTGAAGGTAATGTTACACACCCATACAATGCGCACCAGCCCGCGATGTTTTAGAGAAACCTATCCTACATTGCCACAGCATGTTTCCTGACCTCCCCATGCTGACCACCCCGTGGTGCTTTTCTCCATCCTACATTGCCACTCACTGCCTATGCTTATTCAGACCCTCTGATTAACACCACCCCGTGATGTCTTTCTCACTTTTACTAGAATGTAATGTTACACACCCATACAATGCGCACCACCCCGCGATGTTTTGCAGAAATCTATCCTACATTGCCACTGCATGTTTCCTGAACTCCCCATGCTGAACACCCCGTGGTGCTTTTCTCCATCCAAATTGCCACTCCCTGCCTATGCTAATTCTGATCCTATGATTCACACCACCCCGTGATGTTTTTCTCACTCCTACTAGTGAATGGCCTGTTAGAAACCCATACAATGTGCACCACCCCGCGATGTTTTACAGAAACCTATCCTACATTGCCACTGCATGTTTCCTGACCTACCCATGGTGACCACTCCATGGTGCTTTTCTCCATTCTACATTGCCACTCCCTGCCTATCCTAATTCACATTTATAATTCACACTACCCCGTGATGTTTTTCTCACTCCTACTAGTGAATGTCTTGCTACACACCCATACAATGCGCACCACCCCGTGATGTTTTTCAGAAACCTATCCTACTTTGCCACTGCATGTTTCCTGACCTCCCCAGACTGACCACCCCGTGGTCCTTTTCTCCATCCTACATTGTCACTCACTGCCTATCCTTATTTAGACCCTCCGATTCACACCACCACGTGATGTTTTTCTCGCTCCTTCTTGTTAATGGCCTGTTACACACCCATACAATGTACACCACCCTGCGGTGTTTTTCAGAAACCTATCCTACATTGCCACTGCATGTTTGTTCACCTCCCCATGCTGAACACCCCGTGGTGCTTTTCTCCATCCTACATTGCCACTCACTGCCTATCCTTATTCAGACCCTCCGATTCAGACCACCCCGTGATGTTTTTCTCACTCCTACTAGTGAATGTAATATTACACACCCATACAATGCGCACCACCCCGCGATGTTTTCAGAAACCTATCCTATATTTCCACTGCATGTTTCCTGAACTCCTCATGCTGAACACCCCGTGGGGTTTATGTCCATCCTACATTGCCACTCCCTGCCTATGCTAATTCAGATCCTATGATTCACACCACGCCGTGATGTTTTTCTCAACCCTACTAGTGAATGGCCTGTTAGAACCCCATACAATGCACACCACCCCGCGATGTTTTACAGAAACCTATCCTACATTGCCACTGCATGTTTCCTGACCTCCCCATGCTGACCAGCCTGTGGTGCTTTTCTCCATTCTACATTGCCATTCCCTGCCTATCCTAATTCAGATCCTATGATTCACACCATCCCGTGATGTTTTTCTCACTCCTACTAGTGAATCTAACGTTACACACCCATACAAAGAGCACCACCCCGCGATGTTTTACAGAAACCTATCCTACATTGCCACTGCATGTTTCCTGACCTCCCCATACTGACCACCCCATGGTGCTTTTCTCCATTCTACATTGCCACTCCCTGCCTATACTAATTCAGATCCTATGATTCGCAGCACCCTATGATGTTTTTCTCACTCCTACTAGTGAATGTAATGTTACACAACCATACAATGCGCACCACCCCGGGATGTTTTTCAAAAACCTATCCTTCATTGCCACTGCATGTTTCCTGACTTACCCATGCTGACCACCCCGTTGTGCTTTTCTCCATCCTACATTGCCACTCACTGCATATGCTTATTCAGACCCTCTGATACACACCACCCCGTGATGTTTTTCTTACTCCTACTAGTGAATGTAATATTATACACCCATTCAATACGCACAACCCCAATATGTTTTTCAGAAACCTATCCTACATTGCCACTGCATATTTTCTGACCTCCCCATGCTGACAACCCCATGGTGCTTTTCTCGATCCTACATTGCACTGACTGCCTATCCTAATTCAGACCCTCCGATTCACACCACCCTGTGATGTTTTTCTCATTCCTACTAGTGAATGTAATGTTACACACCCATACAATGCACACCACCCCGTGAGGTTTTTCACAAGCCTATCCTACACTGCCACTGCATGTTTCCTGATCTCCCCATGCTGAACACCCCGTGGTGCTTTTCTCCATCCTACATTCCTACTCACTGCCTATGCTTATTCAGACCCTCTGATACACACCACCCCGTGATGTTTTTCTCACTCCTACTAGTGAATGTAATGTTACCCACCCATACAATACGCACCACCCCCATATGTTTTTCAGAAACCTATCCTACATTGCCACTGCATGTTTCCTGACCTCCCCATGCTGACTACCCCATGGTGCTTTTCTCCATCCTACATTGCACTGACTGTATATCCTAATTCGGACTGTCCAATTCACACCACCCCGTGATGTTTTTCTCACTCCTACTAGTGAATGTAATGTTACACACCCATACAATGCACACCACCCCGCGAAGTTTTTCAGAAGCCTATCCCACATTGGCACTGCATGTTTCCTGACCTCCCCATGCTGACCACCCTGTGGTGCTTTTCTCCATCCTACATTGCCACTCACTGCCTATGCTTATTCAGACCCTCTGATTAACACCACCCCGTGATGTCTTTCTCACTTTTACTAGAATGTAATGTTACACACCCATACAATGCGCACCACCCCGCGATGTTTTGCAGAAATCTATCCTACATTGCCACTGCATGTTTGTTCACCTCCCCATGCTGAACACCCCGTGGTGCTTTTCTCCATCCAAATTGCCACTCCCTCCCTATGCTAATTCTGATCCTATGATTCACACCACCCCGTGATGTTTTTCTCACTCCTACTAGTGAATGGCCTGTTAGAAACCCATACAATGTGCACCACCCCGCGATGTTTTACAGAAACCTATCCTACATTGCCACTGCATGTTTCCTGACCTACCCATGGTGACCACCCCATGGTGCTTTTCTCCATTCTACATTGCCACTCCCTGCCTATCCTAATTCACATTTATAATTCACACTACCCCGTGATGTTTTTCTCACTCCTACTAGTGAATGTCTTGCTACACACCCATACAATGCGCACCACCCCGTGATGTTTTTCAGAAACCTATCCTACTTTGCCACTGCATGTTTCCTGACCTCCCCAGACTGACCACCCCGTGGTCCTTTTCTCCATCCTACATTGTCACTCACTGCCTATCCTTATTTAGACCCTCCGATTCACACCACCACGTGATGTTTTTCTCGCTCCTTCTTGTTAATGGCCTGTTACACACCCATACAATGTGCACCACCCTGCGGTGTTTTTCAGAAACCTATCCTACATTGCCACTGCATGTTTGTTCACCTCCCCATGCTGAACACCCCGTGGTGCTTTTCTCCATCCTACATTGCCACTCACTGCCTATCCTTATTCAGACCCTCCGATTCAGATCACCCCGTGATGTTTTTCTCACTCCTACTAGTGAATGTAATGTTACACACCCATACAATGCGCACCACCCCGCGATGTTTTCAGAAACCTATCCTATATTTCCACTGCATGTTTCCTGAACTCCTCATGCTGAACACCCCGTTGGGTTTATGTCCATCCTACATTGCCACTCCCTGCCTATGCTAATTCAGATCCTATGATTCACACCACGCCGTGATGTTTTTCTCAACCCTACTAGTGAATGGCCTGTTAGAACCCCATACAATGCACACCACCCCGCGATGTTTTACAGAAACCTATCCTACATTGCACACTGCATGTTTCCTGACCTCCCCATGCTGACCAGCCTGTGGTGCTTTTCTCCATTCTACATTGCCATTCCCTGCCTATCCTAATTCAGATCCTATGATTCACACCATCCCGTGATGTTTTTCTCACTCCTACTAGTGAATGTAACGTTACACACCCATACAAAGAGCACCACCCCGCGATGTTTTACAGAAACCTATCCTATATTGCCACTGCATGTTTCCTGACCTCCCCATACTGACCACCCCATGGTGCTTTTCTCCATTCTACATTGCCACTCCCTGCCTATACTAATTCAGATCCTATGATTCACAGCACCCTATGATGTTTTTCTCACTCCTACTAGTGAATGTAATGTTACACAACCATACAATGCGCACCACCCCGGGATGTTTTTCAGAAACCTATCCTTCATTGCCACTGCATGTTTCCTGACTTACCCATGCTGACCACCCCGTTGTGCTTTTCTCCATCCTACATTGCCACTCACTGCATATGCTTATTCAGACCCTCTGATACACACCACCCCGTGATGTTTTTCTTACTTCTACTAGTGAATGTAATATTATACACCCATTCAATACGCACAACCCCAATATGTTTTTCAGAAACCTATCCTACATTGCCACTGCATATTTTCTGACCTCCCCATGCTGACAACCCCATGGTGCTTTTCTCGATCCTACATTGCACTGACTGCCTATCCTAATTCAGACCCTCCGATTCACACCACCCTGTGATGTTTTTCTCATTCCTACTAGTGAATGTAATGTTACACACCCATACAATGCACACCACCCTGTGAGGTTTTTCACAAGCCTATCCTACACTGCCACTGCATGTTTCCTGACCTCCCCATGCTGAACACCCCGTGGTGCTTTTCTCCATCCTACATTGCCACTCACTGCCTATGCTTATTCAGACCCTCTGATACACACCACCCCGTGATGTTTTTCTCACTCCTACTAGTGAATGTAATGTTACCCACCCATACAATACGCACCACCCCCATATGTTTTTCAGAAACCTATCCTACATTGCCACTGCATGTTTCCTGACCTCCCCATGCTGACTACCCCATGGTGCTTTTCTCCATCCTACATTGCACTGACTGCATATCCTAATTCGGACTGTCCAATTCACACCACCCCGTGATGTTTTTCTCACTCCTACTAGTGAATGTAATGTTACACACCCATACAATGCACACCACCCCGCGAAGTTTTTCAGAAGCCTATCCCACATTGGCACTGCATGTTTCCTGACCTCCCCATGCTGACCACCCTGTGGTGCTTTTCTCCATCCTACATTGCCACTCACTGCCTATCGTAATTCAGACCCTCCGATTCACTCCACCCCGTGATGTTTTTCTCACTCCTACTAGTGAATGTAATGTTACACACCCATCGAACGCGCACAACCCCTCGATGTTTTTCAGAAATCTATCCTACATTGCCACTTCATGTTTCCTGACCTCCCCATGCTGACCACCCCATGGTGCTTTTCTCCATCCTACATTTCCACTCACTGCCTATGCTAATTCAGATCCTATGATTCACACCACCCCGGTATGTTTTTCTCACTCCTACTAGTGAATGGCCTGTTAGAAACACTTACAATGCGCACAACCACTCTTTTTTTTTCAAAAACCTATGCTACATTGCCACTGCATGTTTCCTGACCTCCCCATGCTGACCACCACGTGGCTCTTTTCTCCATCGTACATTGCCACACACTGCCTATCCTAATTCAGGCCCCCCGATTCACACTACCCCGTCATGTTTTTCTCACTCCTACTAGTGAATTGCCTGTTAGAAACCCTTACAATGCGCACCACCCCGCGATGATTTTCAGAAACCTACCCTACATTGCCACTTCATGTTTCAAGACCTCCCCTTGCTGACCACCCCGTGGTGGTTTCTCCATCCTACATTGCCACACACAGTGTATCCTGATTCAGACCGTCCCAATCACACAACCCTGTCATGTTTTTCTCACTCCATCTAGTGAATGGCCTTTAGAAACCCCTACATTTGCACCTCCCCGCAATGTTTTTCAGAAACCTATCCTACATTGCCGCTGCATGTTTTCTGACCGCCCCATGCTGAACGCCCCGTGGTGTTTTCTCCATCCTACATTGCCACACACAGCCTATCCAAATTCAGACCGTCCAATTCACACCACCCCGTGATGTTTTTCTCACTCCTACTTGTGAATGGCCTGTTGGAAACCCTTACAATGCGAACCACCCCGCGATGTTTTTCAGAAACCTATCCTACACTGCCACTGAATGTTTCCTGACCTCCCTATGCTGACCACTCCGTGGTGCTTTTCTCCAATCTACATTGCCACTCACTGCCTATCCTAATTCAGATCCTCCCATTCACACCATCCCATTATGTTTTTCTCACTCCTACTATGAATGGCCTGATAGAAACCCTTACAATGCACACCACCCCACGATGTTTTTCAGAAACTTTTCCTACATTACCACAGCATGTTTCTGACCTCCCCATGCTGACCACCCCGTGCTGCATTTCTCCATCCTACAATGCCACTCACTGCGTATCCTAATTCTGCCACTCCGATTCACACCACCCCGTGATGTTTTTCTCACTCCTACTAGTCAATGGCCTGTAAGAAACCTTACTATGCGCACCAACGCGTGATGTTTTTCAGAAAACCATCATACCATTTCACTGCATGTTTCCTGACCTCCCCATGCTGTCCACGCTGTGGTGCTTTTTCCCATCCTACATAGCCACTCACTGCCTATCCTTATTCAGAACCTCGGATTCACAACACCGCATGATGTTTTTCACACTGCTACTAGTGAATGGCCTGATAGAAACCCGTACAATGCGCCCCACCCTACGATGTTTTTCAGAAACTCTTCCTACATTACCACAGCATGTTTCCTGACCTCCCCATGCTGACCACCCTGTGCTGCATTTCTCCATCCTACATTGCCACTCACTGCGTATCCTAATTCTGCCACTCCGATTCACACCACCCCGTGATGTTTTTCTCACTCCTACTAGTGAATGGCCTGTAAGAAAACTTACAATGCGCACCACCATGTGATGTTTTTCAGAAAGCAATCCTTCCATTTCACTGCATGTTTCCTGACCTCCCCATGCTGCCCACCCTGTGGTGCTTTTTCCCATCCTTCATCGCCATTCACTGCCTATTCTTATTCAGAACCTCGGATTCACACCACCCCGTGAAGTTTTTCTCACTCCTACTAGTGAATGGTCTGTTAGAAACCCTTACCATGCACACCACCGCATGATGTTTTTCAGAAAGGTATCCTACATTTCCACTGCATGTTTCCTAACCTCCCCAAACTGCCCACCCAATGGTGCTTTTCTCCAACCTACATTGCCACTCACTGCCTATCCTAATTCTGACCTTCCGATTCACACCACCCCGTGATGTTTTTATCACTCCTAAAAGTGAATGGCCTGTTAGAAACACTTACAATGCACACCAGCCAGGGAAGTTTTTCAGAAACCTATCCTACATTTCCACTGCATGTTTCCACACCTCCCCATGCTGACCACCCGTGGGGCTTTTCTCCATCCTACATTGCCACTCACAGTCTATCCTAATTCAGACCCTCCGTTTCACACAAACACGTGATGTTTTTCTCACTCCAACTAGTGAATGGCCTTTTAGAAACACTTACAGTCCGCACCACCCCGCGATGTTTTTCAGAAACCTATCCTACATTGCCGCAGCATGTTTCCTGACCTCCCCATGCTGACCACCCCGCGGTGCTTTTTTCCACCCTACATTGCCACTCACTGTGTATCCTAGCTCAGACCCTCCGATTCACACCACGCCTTGATGTTTCTCTCACTCCTACTAGTGAATGGTCTGTTAGAAACCCTTACAATGTGGACCACCGCGAGATGTTATTCAAAAAGGTATCCTACATTTTCACTGCATGTTTCTTGACCTCCCCATGCTTCCCACCCTGTCGTGCTTTTTGCCACCCTACATTGCCACTCAGTGCCTATCCTAATTCAGACCTTCCGATTCACACCACCCCGTGATATTTTTCTCACTTCTACTAGTGAATGGCCAGTTGCAAACCCTTGCATTGCGCACCACCCCGCGATGTTTTTCAGAAACCTATCCTACATTGCCACTGCATGTTTCCTGACTTCTCCATGCTGACAACCCCGTGGTGCTTTTCTCCAGTCTACATTGCCACTCACTGCCTATCCTAATTCAGACCCTCCCATTCACACCACCCTGTTATGTTTTTCTCACTCCTACAATGAATGGCCTGATAGAAACCCTTACAAGGCGCACCACCCCACGATGTTTTTCCGAAACTTTTCCTACATTACCACAACATGTTTCCTGACCTCCCCATGCTGAACACCCCATGGTACTTTTCTCCATCCTACATTGCCATTCACTGCCTATACTAATTCCGGCCCTCCTATTCACACCACCCTGTGATGTTTTTCCAACTCCTAATAGTGAATGGCCTGTTAGAAACCCTTAAAATGTGAACCACCCTGAGATATTTTTCAGAAACCTATCCTACAAGGCCACTGCATGTTTCCTGACCACCCCATTCTGACCACCCCGTGGTGCTCTTCTCCATCCTACATTGCCACTCACAGCCTATCCGAATTCAGACCCTCCTATTCACACCACCCCGTGATGTTTTTCTCACTCCTACTAGTGAATGGCCTGTTAGAGACACTTACAATGCTCACCACCACGCGATGTTTTTCAGAAACCTATCTTACATTTCCACAGCATGTTTCTTGACCTCCCCATGCTGACCACCCCGTGGTGCTTTTCTGCATCCTACATTGCCACTGACAGCCTAACCTAATTCAGACCCTCCGATTCACACCACCCCGTGATGTTTTTCTCACTCCTACTAGCGAATGGCCTTTTAGAAATACTTACAATGGGCAACACCCTGCGATGTTTTTCAGAAACCTATCCTACACTGCCACTGCTTGTTTCCTGTCCTCCCCCTGCTGACCACCACATAGAGCTTTTCTCCATCCTATATTGCCACTCACTGCCTATCCTAATTCCGTCCCTCCTATTCACACCACCATGTGATGTTTTTCTCACTCCTACTAGTGAATGGTCTGTTAGAAACCCTTACAATGCGCACCACCCCGCGATGTTTTTCAGAAACCTATCCTACGTTGCCACTGCATGTTTCCTGACCTCCCCATGCTGCCCAACCTGTCGTGCTTTTTCCACCCTACATTGCCACTCACTACCTATCCTAATTTAGACCTTCTGATTCACACCACTCCTTGATGTTTTTCTCACTGCTACTAGTGAATGGCCAGTTACAAACCCTTGCATTGTGCACCACCCCGGGGTTTTTTTTTAGAAACCTGTCCTACATTGCCACTTCATGTTTCCTGACCTCCCCATGCTGACCACCCCTTGGTGATTTTCTCCATTCTACATTGCCACTCACTGCCTGTCCTAATTCAGACACACCGATTCACACCACCCCGTGATGTTTTTCTCATTCCTACTAGTGAATGGCCTGTTAGAAACACTTACAATGGGCACGACCACGAGATGTTATTCAGAAAGCTATCCTACTTTTTCACTGCATGTTTCCTGACCTCCCGATGCTGACCACCCCGTGGTGCTTTTCTCCATCCTACATTGCCACTCACTGCCTGTCCTAATTCAGACACACCGATTCACACCACCCCGCGATGTTTTTCTCATTCCTACTAGTGAATGGCCAGTTACAAACCATTGCATTGCGCACCACCCCGCAATGTTTTTCAGAAACCTGTCCTACATTGCCACTGCATGTTTCCTGACCTCCCCATGCTGACCACCCCGTGGTGCTTTTCTCCATTCTACATTGCCACTCACTGCCTATCCTAATTCAGACCCTCCGATTCACACCAATCTGTGATGTTTTTCTCACTCCTACTAGTGAATGGCCTGCTAGAAACACTTACAGTGGGCACCACTGCGAGATGTTATTCAAAAAGCTATCCTACATTTTCACTGCATGTTTCCTGACCTATCATGCTGCCCAACCTGTCGTGCTTTTTCCACCCTTCATTGCCACTCACTGGATATCCTAATTCAGACCTTCCGATTCACACCACCTCGTGATGTTTTTGTCACTGGTACTAGTGAATGGCCAGTTACAAACCATTGCATTGGGCACCACCCCGTGATGTTTTTCAGAAACCTGTCCTACATAGCCACTGCATGTTTCCTGACCTCCCCATGCTGACCACCCCGTGGTGCTTTTCTCCATTCTAGAGTGCCACTCACTGCCTATCCTAATTCAGACCCTCCGATTCAAACAACCTCGTGATGTTTTTCTCACTCCTACTAGTGAGTGGCCTGTTAGAAACTCTTACAATGCAAACCACCCCGGGATGTTTTTCCGAAACCTATCCTACATTGCCACTGCATGTTTCCTGTCCTCCCAATGCTGACCACCCCATGGTGCTTTTCTCCATCCTACATTGTCATTCACTGCCTATACTAATTCTGGCCCTCCTATTCACACCACCCGTTATGTTTTTCTCACTCCTACTAGTGAATGGCCTGTTCAAAACCCTTAAAATGCGAACCACCCCGAGATGTTTTTCAGAAACCTATCCTACATGGCCACTGCATGTTTCCTGACCAACCCATGCTGACCACCCCGTGTTGCTCTTCTCCATCCTACATTGCCAGTCACAGCCTATCCTAATTCAGACCCTTCTATTCACACCATCCCGTGATGTTTTTCTCACTCCTAATAGTGAATGGCCTGTTAGAAACATTTACAATACCAACCACCGCGCGATGTTTTTCAGAAACCTATCCTACACTGCCACTGCATGTTTCCTCAACACGCATGCTGACCACCCCGTAGAGCTTTTCTCCATTCTACATTGCCACCCACTGCCTATCCTAATTCAGAGCCTCCGATTTAAACCACCCCGTGATGTTTTTCTGACTCCTACTAGTGAATGGCCTGTTAGAAACCCTTACAATGCACACCACACCACAGTGCTTTTCAGAAACCTATCCTACATTGCCAATGCATGTTTCCTGACCTCCCATGCTGACCACCCCTTGGTGCTTTTCTCCATACTACATTGCCACTCACTGCCTATCCTAATTCAGACCATCCGATTCACACCACCTTGTGATGTTTTTCTCACTCCTACTAGTGAATGGCCTGTTAGAAACACTTACAATGTGCACCACCACTCTTTTTTTTTTCAAAAACCTATCCTACATTGCCACTGCATGTTTCTGACCTCCCCATGTTGACCAACCCGTGGCGCTTTTTTCCCTCGTACATTGCCACACACTACCTATCCTAATTCAGGCCCCCCGATTCACACTACCCCGTCATGTTTTTCTCACTCCTACTAGTGAATTGCCTGTTAGAAACCCTTACAATGCGCACCACCCCGCGATGATTTTCAGAAACCTATCCTACATTGCCACTTCATGTTTCCTGAACTCCCCTTGCTGACCACCCCGTGGTGTTTTCTCCATCCTACATTGCCACACACAGCCTATCCTGATTCAGACCGTCCCAATCACAAAACCCTGTCATGTTTTTCTCACTCCATCTAGTGAATGGCCTTTAGAAACCTTTACATTTGCACCACCCCGCGATGTTTTTCAGAAACCTATCCTACATTGCCGCTGCATGTTTTCTGACCGCCTCATGCTGAACGCCCCGTGGTGTTTTCTCCATCCTACATTGCCACACACAGCCTATCCAAATTCAGACCATTGAATTCACACCACCACGTGATGTTTTTCTCACTCCTACTAGTGAATGGCCTGTTGGAAACCCTTACAATGCGTACCACCCCGCGATGTTTTTCAGAAACCTATCCTACATTGCCACTGAATGTTTCCTGACCTCCCTATGCTGACCACTCCGTGGTGCTTTTCTCCAATCTACATTGCCACTCACTGCCTATCCTAATTCAGATCCTCCCATTCACACCATCCCATTATGTTTTTCTCACTCCTACTATGAATGGCCTGATAGAAACCCTTACACTGCACACCACCCCACGATGTTTTTCAGAAACTTTTCCTACATTACCACAGCATGTTTCCTGACCTCCCCATGCTGACCACCCCGTGCTGCATTTCTCCATCCTACAATGCCACTCACTGCGTATACTAATTCTGCTACTCCGATTCACACCACCCCGCGATGTTTTTCTCACTCCTACTAGTGAATGGCCTGTAAGAAACCTTACAATGCGCACCAAAGCGTGATGTTTTTCAGAAAACTATCATACCATTTCACTGCATGTTTCCTGACCTCCGCATGCAGTCCACGCTGTGGTGCTTTTTCCCATCCTACATAGCCACTCACTGCCTATCCTTATTCAGAACCTCGGATTCACAACACCGCATGATGTTTTTCTCACTTCTACTATAGAATGGCCAGTTAAAAAAACTTGCATTGCGCACCACCCTGTGATGTTTTTCAGAAACATATCCTACATTGCCACTGCATGTTTGCTGACCTCCCCATGCTAACCACCCCGCGGTGCTTTTCTCCATCCTACATTGCTACTCACAGCCTAACCTAATTCAGACCCTCCGATTCACACCACCCCGTGATGTTTTTCTCACTCCTACTAGCGAATGGCCTGTTAGAAACACTTACAATATGCACCACCCTGCGATGTTTTTCAGAAACCTATCCTACACTGCCACTGCATGTTTCCTGAACACCCATGCTGACCACCCCATAGAGCTTTTCTCCATCCTACATTGCCACTCACTGCCTATCCTAATTCCCTCCCTCCTATTCACACCACCACGTGATGTTTTTCTCACTCCTACTAGTGAATAGTCTGTTAGAAACCCTTACAATGCGAACCACCCCGCGATGTTTTTCAGAAACCTATCCTACATTGCCAGTGAATGTTTCCTGACCTCCCTATGCTGACTACCCCGTGGTGCTTTTCTCCATCCTACATTGCCACTCACTGCCTATCCTAATTCAGCCCCTCCCATTCACACCATCCCATTATGTTTTTCTCACTCCTACTATGAATGGCCTGATAGAAACCCTTACAATGCACACCACCCCACGATGT
This sequence comes from Cavia porcellus, assembly GCF_034190915.1. Classification (NCBI taxonomy): domain Eukaryota; kingdom Metazoa; phylum Chordata; class Mammalia; order Rodentia; family Caviidae; genus Cavia; species Cavia porcellus. The sequence goes on from NW_026947491.1 coordinate 1,564,960, forward strand.
TTTTCAGAAACTTTTCCTACATTACCACAGCATGTTTCCTGACCTCCCCATGCTGACCACCCCTTGCTGCCTTTCTCCATTCTACATTGCCACTCACTGCCTATCCTAATTCTGCCTCTCCGATTCACACCACCCCGCGATGTTTTTCTCATTCCTACTAGTGAATGGCCTGTAAGAAACCTTACAATGCGCACCATCACGCGATGTTTTTCAGAATGCTATCCTACCATTTCACTGCATCTTTCCTCACCTCCCCATGCTGGCCACCCTGTGGTGCTTTTTCCCATCCTACATTGCCATTCACTGCCTATCCTTATTCAGAACCCCGGATTCACACCACCCCGTGATGTTTTTCTCACTCCTACTAGTGAATGGTCTGTTAGAAACCCTTACAATGCGGACACCCCACGAAGTTTTTCATAAACCTATCCTACATTGCCGCTGCATGTTTCCTGAACACCCATGCTGACCACCACGAAGAGCTTTTCTCCATCCTACATTGTCACTCACTGCCTATCCTAATTCAGGCCCTCCTATTCACACCACCCCGTGATGTTTTTCTCACTCCTACTAGTGAAAGGCCTGTTAGAAACCCTTACAATGCGAACCGCCCCGCGATGTTTTTCAGAAACCTGTACTGCCTTGCCGCTGAATGTTTCCTGACCTCCCTATAATGACTACCCCGTGGTGCTTTTCTCCATTCTACATTGCCACTCACTGCCTAACCTAATTCAGACCCTCCGAATTACACAACCCTGTGATGTTTTTCTGATTCCTAGGAGTGAATGGCCTGGTAAAAACCCTTACAATGCACACGACACTGCAATGTTTTTCAGAAACCTATCCTACATTGCCAATGCATGTTTCCTGACCTCCACATGCTGACCACCCCGTGGTGCTCTTCTCCATCCTACAATGCCACTCACTACCTATCCTAATTCAGACCCTCAATTTCACACCACCCTGTGAATTTTTTCTCACTCCTACTAGTGAATGGCCTGTTAGAAACCCTTAGAATGCGCACCATGCCGCAATATTTTCAGAAACCTATCCTACATTGCCAATGCATGTTTCCTGACCTCACCATGCTGACCACCCCGTGGTGGTTTCTCCATCCTACATTGCCACACACAGCCTATCCTAATTCAGACCTTTCCAATCACACAACCCTGTCCTGTTTTTCTCACTCCATCTAGTGAATTGCCTGTTAGAAACCCTTACCTTTGCACCACCCCCTGATGTTTTTCAGAAACCAATCCTACATTGCCGCTGCATGTGTCCTGACCTCCCCATGCTGAACACCCCGTGGTGGTTTCTCCATCCTACATTGCCACACATAGCCTAACCTAATTCAGACCGTCCCATTCACACCACCCCGTGATGTTTTTCTCACTCCTACTAGTGAATGCCATGTAAGAAACCTTACAATGCGCACCAACGCGCGATGTTTTTCAGAAAGATATCCTACCATTTCACGGCATGTTTCCTGATCTCCCCATGCTGCCGACCCTGTGGTGCTTTTTCCCATCCTAAATTGCCACTCACTGCCTATCCTAATTCAGAACCTCAAATTCACACCACCCTGTGATGCTTTTCTCACTCCTACTAGTGAATGGTCTGTTAGTAACCCTTACAATGCGCACCACCGCGTGATGTTTTTCAGAAAGCTATTCTACATTTCCACTGCATGTTTCATGACCTCCCCATGCTGACCACCCCGTGGTGCTTTTCTCCATCCTACATTGCCACTCACTGTCTATACTAATTCAGACCTTCGGATTCACAAAACCCCGTGATGTTTTTCTCACTCCTACAAGTGAATGGCCTGTTAGAAACCCTTACAATGCGCACGAGCCCGCGATGTTTTTGAGAAACCTATCCTACATTTCCACTGCATGTTTCCACACCTCCGAATGCTGACCACCCCGTGGTGCTTTCCTCCATCCTACATTGCCACTCACAGCCTATCCTAATTCAGACCCTCCGATTCACACAAACACGTGATGTTTTTCTCACTCCTACTAGTGAATGGCCTGTTAGAAACAGTTACAATGCACACCACGCCGCGATGTTTTTCAGAAACCTATCCTACATTGCCACTGCATGTTTCCTGACCTCCCCATGCTGACCACCCCGTGGTGGTTTTCTCCATCCTACATTGCCACACACAGCCTATCCTCATTCAGAACGTCCCATTCACACCACCCTGTCATGTTTTTCTCACTCTATCTAGTGAATGGCCAGCTAAAAACCCTTACAGTGCGCATCACCCCACGATGTTTTTCGGAAACCTATCCTACATTGCCACTGCATGTTTCCACACCTCCCCATGCTGACCACCTCCTGGTGCTTTTTTCCACCCTACACTGCCACTCACTGCCTATCCTAATTCAGACCCTCTGATTCACACAACCCCGTGATTCTTTTCTCACTCCTACTAGTGAATGGGCTGTTAGAAACACTTACAATGTGCACCACCCCTTGATGTTTTTCAGAAACCTATCCTACATTGCCACTGCATGTTTCCTGACCTCCCCATGCTGACCTCACCATGGTGCTTTGCTCCATCCTACATTGCCACTCACTGTCTATCATAATTCCGGCCCTCCTACTCACACCACCCCATGATGTTTTTCTCACTCCTACTAGAGAATGGCCTGTTAGAAACACTTAAAATGCGAACCACCCCGCGATATTTTTCAGAAACCTATCCTACATTGCCACTGCATGTTTCCTGACCTCCCCATGCTGACCACCCCGTGGTGCTTTTCTCCATTTTACATTGGAACTCACTGCCTATCCTAATTCAAACCCTCATTGCACACCACCCTGTGAAATTTTTCTCACTCCTACTACTGAATGGCCTGTTAGAAACCCTTAAAATGCGCACCACCCTGCGATGTTTTTCAGAAAACTATCCTACATTGCCAGTGCATGTTTCTTGACCTCCCCATGCTGAACACCCCATAGTGGTTTCTCCATCCTACATTGCCACACATAGCCTATCCTAATTCAGACCTTTCCAATCACACCACCCTGACATGTTTTTCTCACTCCATCTAGTGAATGGCCTGTTAGAAACCCTTACAATGCAAACCACCCCGCGATGTTTTTCCGAAACCTATCCTACAATGCCACTGCATGTTTCCTGTCCTCACCCTACTGACCACCCCATGGTACTTTTCTCCATCCTACATTGCCATTCAGTGCCTATACTAATTCCGGCCCTCCTATTCACACCACACCGTGATATTTTTCTCACTCCTAATAGTGAATGGCCTGTTAGAAACCCTTAAAATGTGAACCACCCTGAGATATTTTTCAGAAACCTATCCTACATGGCCACTGCATGTTTCCTGACCACCCCATTCTGACCACCCCGTGTTGCTCTTCTCCATCCTACATTGCCACTCACAGCCTATCCGAATTCAGACCCTCCTATTCACACCACCCCGTGATGTTTTTCTCACTCCTACTAGTGAATGGCCTGTTAGAGACACTTACAATGCTCACCACCACGCGATGTTTTTCAGAAACCTATCCTACATTTCCACAGCATGTTTCTTGACCTCCCCATGCTGACCACCCCGCGGTGCTTTTCTCCATCCTACATTGCCACTCACAGCCTAACCTTATTCAGACCCTCCGATTCACACCACCCCGTGATGTTTTTCTCAATCCTACTAGCGAATGGCCTGTTAGAAACACGTACAATATGCACCACCCTGCGATGTTTTTCAGAAACCTATCCTACACTGCCACTGCATGTTTCCTGAACACCCATGCTGACCACCCCATAGAGCTTTTCTCCATCCTACATTGCCACTCACTGCCTATCCTAATTCCGTCCCTCCTATTCACACCACCACGTGATGTTTTTCTCACTCCTACTAGTGAATAGTCTGTTAGAAACCCTTACAATGCGAACCACCCCGCGATGTTTTTCAGAAACCTATCCTACATTGCCGCTGCATGTTTCCTGACCTCCCTATGCTGACTACCCCGTGGTGCTTTTCTCCATCCTACATTGCCACTCACTGCCTATCCTAATTCAGCCCCTCCCATTTACACCATCCCATTAGGTTTTTCTCACTCCTACTATGAATGGCCTGATAGAAACCCTTACAATGCACACCACCCCACGATGTGTTTCAGAAACTTTTCCTACATTACCACAGCATGTTTCCTGACCTCCCCATGCTGACCACCCCTTGCTGCATTTCTCCATTCTACATTGCCACTCACTGCCTATCCTAATTCTGCCTCTCCGATTCACACCACCCCGCGATGTTTTTCTCACTCCTACTAGTGAATGGCCTGTAAGAAACCTTACAATGCGCACCACCGCGCGATGTTTTTCAGAATGCTATCCTACCATTTCACTGCATCTTTCCTCACCTCCCCATGCTGGCCACCCTGTGGTGCTTTTTCCCATCCTACATTGCCATTCACTGCCTATCCTTATTCAGAACCCCGGATTCACACCACCCCGTGATGTTTTTCTCACTCCTACTAGTGAATGGTCTGTTAGAAACCCTTACAATGCGGACACCCCACGAAGTTTTTCATAAACCTATCCTACATTGCCGCTGCATGTTTCCTGAACACCCATGCTGACCACCACGTAGAGCTTTTCTCCATCCTACATTGTCACTCACTGCCTATCCTAATTCAGGCCCTCCTATTCACACCACCCCGTGATGTTTTTCTCACTCCTACTAGTGAAAGGCCTGTTAGAAACCCTTACAATGCGAACCACCCCGCGATGTTTTTCAGAAACCTGTACTGCCTTGCCGCTGAATGTTTCCTGACCTCCCTATAATGACTACCCCGTGGTGCTTTTCTCCATTCTACATTGCCACTCACTGCCTATCCTAATTCAGACCCTCCGAATTACACAACCCTGTGATGTTTTTCTGACTCCTAGGAGTGAATGGCCTGGTAAAAACCCTTACAATGCACACGACACTGCAATGTTTTTCAGAAACCTATCCTACATTGCCAATGCATGTTTCCTGACCTCCACATGCTGACCACCCCGTGGTGCTCTTCTCCATCCTACAATGCCACTCACTACCTATCCTAATTCAGACCCTCAATTTCACACCACCCTGTGAATTTTTTCTCACTCCTACTAGTGAATGGCCTGTTAGAAACCCTTAGAATGCGCACCATGCCGCAATATTTTCAGAAACCTATCCTACATTGCCAATGCATGTTTCCTGACCTCACCATGCTGACCACCCCGTGGTGGTTTCTCCATCCTACATTGCCACACACAGCCTATCCTAATTCAGACCTTTCCAATCACACAACCCTGTCCTGTTTTTCTCACTCCATCTAGTGAATTGCCTGTTAGAAACCCTTACATTTGCACCACCCCCTGATGTTTTTCAGAAACCAATCCTACATTGCAGCTGCATGTGTCCTGACCTCCCCATGCTGAACACCCCGTACTGGTTTCTCCATCCTACATTGCCACACATAGCCTAACCTAATTCAGACCGTCCCATTCACACCACCCCGTGATGTTTTTCTCACTCCTACTAGTGAATGCCATGTAAGAAACCTTACAATGCGCACCAACGCGCGATGTTTTTCAGAAAGATATCCTACCATTTCACGGCATGTTTCCTGATCTCCCCATGCTGCCGACCCTGTGGTGCTTTTTCCCATCCTACATTGCCACTCACTGCCTATCCTAATTCAGAACCTCAAATTCACACCACGCTGTGATGCTTTTCTCACTCCTACTAGTGAATGGTCTGTTAGTAACCCTTACAATGCGCACCACCGCGTGATGTTTTTCAGAAAGCTATTCTACATTTCCACTGCATGTTTCCTGACCTCCCCATGCTGACCACCCCGTGGTGCTTTTCTCCATCCTACATTGCCACTCACTGTCTATACTAATTCAGACCTTCGGATTCACAACACCCCGTGATGTTTTTCTCACTCCTACAAGTGAATGGCCTGTTAGAAACCCTTACAATGCGCACGAGCCCGCGATGTTTTTGAGAAACCTATCCTACATTTCCACTGCATGTTTCCACACCTCCGAATGCTGACCACCCCGTGGTGCTTTCCTCCATCCTACATTGCCACTCACAGCCTATCCTAATTCAGACCCTCCGATTCACACAAACACGTGATGTTTTTCTCACTCTTACTAGTGAATGGCCTGTTAGAAACAGTTACAATGCACACCACGCCGCGATGTTTTTCAGAAACCTATCCTACATTGCCACTGCATGTTTCCTGACCTCCCCATGCTGACCACCCCGTGGTGGTTTTCTCCATCCTACATTGCCACACACAGCCTATGCTCATTCAGAACGTCCCATTCACACCACCCTGTCATGTTTTTCTCACTCCATCTAGTGAATGGCCAGCTAAAAACCCTTACAGTGCGCATCACCCCACGATGTTTTTCGGAAACCTATCCTACATTGCCACTGCATGTTTCCTGACCTCCCCATGCTGACCACCCCGTGGTGGTTTTCTCCATCCTACATTGCCACACACAGCCTATGCTCATTCAGAACGTCCCATTCACACCACCCTGTCATGTTTTTCTCACTCCATCTAGTGAATGGCCAGCTAAAAACCCTTACAGTGCGCATCACCCCACGATGTTTTTCGGAAACCTATCCTACATTGCCACTGCATGTTTCCTGACCTCCCCATGCTGACCACCTCCTGGTGCTTTTTTCCACCCTACACTGCCACTCACTGCCTATCCTAATTCAGACCCTCTGATTCACACAACCCCGTGATTCTTTTCTCACTCCTACTAGTGAATGGGCTGTTAGAAACACTTACAATGTGCACCACCCCTTGATGTTTTTCAGAAACCTATCCTACATTGCCACTGCATGTTTCCTGACCTCCCCATGCTGACCACACCATGGTGCTTTGCTCCATCCTACATTGCCACTCACTGTCTATCATAATTCCGGCCCTCCTACTCACACCACCCCATGATGTTTTTCTCACTCCTACTAGAGAATGGCCTGTTAGAAACACTTAAAATGCGAACCACCCCGCGATATTTTTCAGAAACCTATCCTACATTGCCACTGCATGTTTCCTGACCTCCCCATGCTGACCACCCCGTGGTGCTTTTCTCCATTTTACATTGCAACTCACTGCCTATCCTAATTCAAACCCTCATTGCACACCACCCTGTGAAATTTTTCTCACTCCTACTACTGAATGGCCTGTTAGAAACCCTTAAAATGCGCACCACCCTGCGATGTTTTTCAGAAAACTATCCTACATTGCCAGTGCATGTTTCTTGACCTCCCCATGCTGAACACCCCGTAGTGGTTTCTGCATCCTACATTGCCACACATAGCCTATCCTAATTCAGACCTTTCCAATCACACCAACCTGACATGTTTTTCTCACTCCATCTAGTGAATGGCCTGTTAGAAACCCTTACAATGCAAACCACCCCGCGATGTTTTTCCGAAACCTATCCTACAATGCCACTGCATGTTTCCTGTCCTCACCCTACTGACCACCCCATGGTACTTTTCTCCATCCTACATTGCCATTCAGTGCCTAAACTAATTCCGGCCCTCCTATTCACACCACACCGTGATGTTTTTCTCACTCCTAATAGTGAATGGCCTGTTAGAAACCCTTAAAATGTGAACCACCCTGAGATATTTTTCAGAAACCTATCCTACATGGCCACTGAATGTTTCCAGACCACACCATTCTGACCACCCCGTGGTGCTCTTCTCCATCCTACATTGCCACTCACAGCCTATCCGAATTCAGGCCCTCCTATTCACACCACCCCGTGATGTTTTTCTCACTCCTACTAGTGAATGGCCTGTTAGAGACACTTACAATGCTCACCACCACGCGATGTTTTTCAGAAACCTATCCTACATTTCCACAGCATGTTTCTTGACCTCCCCATGCTGACCACCCCGCGGTGCTTTTCTCCATCCTACATTGCCACTCACAGCCTAACCTTATTCAGACCCTCCGATTCACACCACCCCGTGATGTTTTTCTCACTCCTACTAGCGAATGGCCTGTTAGAAACACTTACAATATGCACCACCCTGCGATGTTTTTCAGAAACCTATCCTACACTGCCACTGCATGTTTCCTGAACACCCATGCTGACCACCCCATAGAGCTTTTCTCCATCCTACATTGCCACTCACTGCCTATCCTAATTCCGTCCCTCCTATTCACACCACCACGTGATGTTTTTCTCACTCCTACTAGTGAATAGTCTGTTAGAAACCCTTACAATGCGAACCACCCAGCGATGTTTTTCAGAAACCTATCCTACATTGCCAGTGAATGTTTCCTGACCTCCCTATGCTGACTACCCCGTGGTGCTTTTCTCCATCCTACATTGCCACTCACTGCCTATCCTAATTCAGCCCCTCCCATTCACACCATCCCATTATGTTTTTCTCACTCCTACTATGAATGGCCTGATAGAAACCCTTACAAAGCACACCACCCCACGATGTTTTTCAGAAACTTTTCCTACATTACCACAGCATGTTTCCTGACCTCCCCATGCTGACCACCCCTTGCTGCATTTCTCCATTCTACATTGCCACTCACTGCCTATCCTAATTCTGCCTCTCCGATTCACACCACCCCGCGATGTTTTTCTCACTCCTACTAGTGAATGGCCTGTAAGAAACCTTAAAATGCGCACCACCGCGCGATGTTTTTCAGAATGCTATCCTACCATTTCACTGCATGTTTCCTCACCTCCCCATGCTGGCCACCCTGTGGTGCTTTTTCCCATCCTATATTGCCATTCACTGCCTATCCTTATTCAGAACACCGGATTCACACCACCCCGTGATGCTTTTCTCACTCCTACTAGTGAAAGGCCTGTTAGAAACCCTTACAATGCGAACCGCCCCGCGATGTTTTTCAGAAACCTATACTACATTGCCACTGAATGTTTCCTGACCTCCCTATAATGACTACCCCGTGGTGCTTTTCTCCATTCTACATTGCCACTCACTGCCTATCCTAATTCAGACCCTCCGATTTACACAACCCTGTTGATGGTTTTCTGACTCCTAGGAGTGAATGGCCTGTTAGAAACCCTTACAATGCACTGACACTGCAATGTTTTTCAGAAACCTATCCTACATTGCCAATGCATATTTCCTGACCTCCACATGCTGAGCACCCCGTGGTGCTGTTCTCCATCCTACAATGCCACTCACTGCCTATCCTAATTCAGACCCTCAATTTCACACCACCCTGTGAATTTTTTCTCACTCCTACTAGAGAATGGCCTGTTAGAAACCCTTAGAATGTGCACCATGCCGCAATGTTTTTCAGAAACCAATCCTACATAGCCAATGCATGTTTTCCTGACCTCACCATGCTGACCACCCCGTGGTGGTTTCTCCATCCTACATGGCCACACACAGCCTATCCTAATTCAGAACTTTCCAATCACACCGCCCTGTCATGTTTTTTTCACTCCATCTAGTGAATTGCCTGTTAGAAACCCTTACATTTGCACCACCCCGTGATGTTTTTCAGAAACCAATCCTACATTGCCGCTGCATGTGTCCTGACCTCCCCATGCTGAACACCCCGTGGTGTTTTCTCCATTCTACATTGCCACACACAGCCTATCCTAATTCAGACCGTCCAATTCACACCACCCCGTGATGTTTTTCTCACTCCTAATAGTGAATGGCCTGTAAGAAACCTTACAATGAGCACCACCGCGCGATGTTTTTCAGAAAGCTATCCTACCATTTCATTGCATGTTTCCTGACCTCCCCATGTTGCCCACGCTGTGGTGCTTTTTCCCATCCTACATTGCCACTCACTGCCTATCCTTATTCAGAACCTCGGGTTCACACCACCCCGTGATGTTTTCTCACTCCTACTAGTGAATGGTCTGTTAGAAACCCTTACAATGCGCACCACCGCGTGATGCTTTTCAGAAAGCTATCCTACATTTCCACTGCATGTTTCCTGACCTCCCCATGCTGCCCACCCCGTGGTGCTTTTCTCCATTCAACGTTGCCACTCACTGCCTATCCTAATTCGGACCTTCCGATTTAGACCACCTCGTGATATTTTTCTCACTCCTACTAGTGAATGGCCTGTTAGAAACACTTACAATGCACAGCAGCCCGCGATGTTTTTCCGAAAAATATTCTACATTTCCATGGCATGTTTCCAAACCTCCCCATGCTGACCACCCGTGGTGTTTTTCTCCATCCTACATTGCCACTCACAGCCTATCCTAATTCAGACCCTCCGATTCACACTAACACTTGATGTTTTTCTCACTCTGACTAGTAAATTGCCTGTTAGAAACACTTACAATGCTCACCACACCACGATATTTTTCAAAAACCTATCCTACATTGCCACGGCATGTTTCCTGACCTCCCCATGCTGAACACCCCGTGGTGCTTTTTTCCATCCTACATTGCCACTCACTGCCTATCCTAATTCCGGCCCTCCTATTCACACCACCCCATGATGTTTTTCTCACTCATGGTAGTGAATGGCTTTTTAGAAACCCTAAAAATGAGAACCACCCCGAGATGTTTTTCAGAAACCTATCCTACATGGCCACTGCATATTTCCTGACCACCCCATGCTGATCACCCCGTGGTGCTCTTCTCCATTCTACATTGCCACTCACTGCCTATCCTAATTCCGGCCCTCCTATTCACACCACCCCGTGATGTTTTTCTCACTCCTACTAGTGAATGGCCTGTTAGAAACCCTTACAATGCGCACCACCACGAGATGATTTTCAGAAACATATCTTACATTTCCACAGCATGTTTCCTTACCTCCCCATGCTGACCACCCCGTGGTGCTTTTCTGCATCCTACATTGCCATGCACAGCCTATCCTAATTCAGACCCTACGATTCACACCACCCCGTGATGTTTTTCTCATTCCTTCTAGTGAATGGCCTGTTAGAAACTCTTACAATGCGCACCACCCCGCGATGTTTTTCAGAAACCTATCCTACATTGCCACTGCATGTTTCCTGACCTCCCCATGCTGACCACCCCGTGGTGGTTTTTTCCATCCTACATTGCCACACACAGCCTATCCTCATTCAGCACGTCCCATTCACACCACCCTGTCATGTTTTTCTCACTCCATCTAATGAATGGCCGGTTAGAAACTCCTACAATACGCACCACCACGCGATGTTTTTCAGAAACCTATCCTACATTTCCACTGCATGTTTCCTGACCTCCCCATGCTGACAACACCGTGGTGCTTTTTTCCACCCTACATTGCCACTCACTGCCTGTCCTAATTCCGGCCCTCCTATTCACACCATCCCGTGATGTCTTTCTCACTCCTACTAGTGAGTGCCCTGTTAGAAACCTTACAATGCGAACCACCCCGCGATGTTTCTCAGAAACCTGTCCTACATTGCCCCAGCACGTTTCCTGCCCTCCCCAAGCTGACCAACGTGTGGTGCTTTCGTCCATCCTACTTTGCCACTCACTGCCCATACTACTTCAGACCCTCCAATTCAAACCACTCTGTGAATTTTTTCTCACTCCTACTAGTGAATGGCCTGTTAGAAACCCTTACAATGCGCACCACCGCGGGATTTTTTTCAGATACCTATCCTATATTGGCACTGCATGTTGCCAAACCTACCAATGCTGCCCATCCGTGGTGCTTTTCTCCATCCTATATTGCCACTCACTGCCTATCCTAATTCAGACCCTCCGATTCACACCACCCCGTGATGTTTTTCTCACTCCTACTAGTGAATGTCATGTAAGAAACCTTACAATGCACACCAACGCGCGATGTTTTTCAGAAAGATATCCTACCATTTCAAGGCATGTTTCCTGATCTCGCCATGCTGCCGACCCTGTGGTGCTTTTTCCCATCCTACATTGCCACTCACTGCCTATCCTAATTCAGAACCTCAAATTCACACCACCCTGTGATGCTTTTCTCACTCCTACTAGTGAATGGTCTGTTAGTAACCCTTACAATGCGCACCACCGCGTGATGTTTTTCAGAAAGCTATTCTACATTTCCACTGCATGTTTCCTGACCTCCCCATGCTGACCAACCCATGGTGCTTTTCTCCATCCTACATTGCCACTCATTGTCTATACTAATTCAGACCTTCGGATTCACAACACCCCGTGATGTTTTTCTCACTCCTACGAGTGAATGGCCTGTTAGAAACCCTTACAATGCACAGCAGCCCGCGATGTTTTTCAGAAACCTATTCTACATTTCCACTGCATGTTTCCACACCTCCCCATGCTGACCACCCGTGGTGCTTTCCTCCACCCTACACTGCCACTCACTGCCTATCCTAATTCAGACCCTCTGATTCACACAACCCCGTGATGCTTTTCTCACTCCTACTAGTGAATGGGCTGTTAGAAACACTTACAATGTGCACCACCCCGTGATGTTTTTCAGAAACCTATCCTACATTGCCACTGCATGTTTCCTGACCTCCTCATGCTGACCACACCATGGTGCTTTACTCCATCCTACATTGCCACCCACTGTCTATCATAATTCCGGCCCTCCTATCACACCACCCCATGAGGTTTTTCTCACTCCTACTAGAGAAGGCCTGTTAGAAACCCTTAAAATGCGAACCACCCCGCGATATTTTTCAGAAACCTATCCTACATTGCCACTGCATGTTTCCTGACCTCCCCATGCTGACCACCCCGTGGTGCTTTTCTCCATTTTACATTGCAACTCACTGCTAATCCTAATTCAGACCCTCCCATTCACGCCACCCCATGATGTTTTCTCACTCCTACTAGTGAATGGCCTGAAAGAAATCCTTACAATGCGCACCACTCCACAATGTTTTTCAGAATCCTATCCTACATTGCCACTGCATATTTCCTGACCTTCCCATGCTGACCACCCTTTGGTGCTTTTCTCCATCCTACTCTGCCACTCACTGCCTATCCTAATACAGACCCTCCGATTCACACCACCCCCTGATGTTTTCTGACTCCTTGTACTGAATGGCCTGTTACAAATCCTTACAGTACACACCACCCTGCGATGTTTTTCAGAAACCTATCCTACATTGCCACTGCATGTTTCCTGACCTCCCGATGTTGACCACCCCGTGGTGGTTTTCTCCATCCTACATTGCCACACACAGCCTATCCTAATTCAGACCGTCCCATTCACACCACCCTGTCATATTTTTCTACCTCCATCTGGTTAATGGCCGGTTAGAAACCCTTACAGTGCGCAACCCAATGATGTTTTTCAGAAAACTATCCTACAGTGCCACTGCATGTTTCCTGACCTCCCCATGCTGACCACCCAGTGATGCTTTTCTCCATTCTACATTGCCATTCACTGCCTATCCTAATTTAGACACTCTCATTCACACCAAACCATGAAGTTTTTCTCACTCCCGTAGTAAACTGCCTGATGGAAACCCTTACAATGCGCACCACTCCGCGAAGTTTTTCAGAAACCAATCCTACACTGCCGCTGCATGTTTCCTGACTGAACCATGCTGACAACCCCTTGGTGCTTTTCTCCATCCTACATTGCCACACACAGCCTATTCTAATGCAGACTGACCCATTCACACCACCCTGTCATGTTTTTCTAACTCCATCTAGTGAATGGCCAGTTAGAAACCCTTACAAAGCGCAACCCAGTGATGTTTTTGAGAGAACTATCCTACATTGCCACTGCATGTTTCCTGACCTCCCCATGCTGACCACCCCGTGGTGCTTTTCTGCATCCTACATTGCCACTCACAGCCTAACCTAATTCAGACCCTCCGATTCACACCACCCCGTGATGTTTTTCTCACTCCTACTAGCGAATGGCCTGTTACAAACACTTACAATGTGCACCACCCTGCGATGTTTTTCAGAAACCTATCCTACACTGTCACTGCATGTTTCCTGAACACCCATGCTGACCACCTTATAGAGCTTTTCTCCATCCTACATTGCCACTCACTGCCTATCCTAATTCCGTCCCTCCTATTCACACCACCACGTGATGTTTTTCTCACTCTGACTAGTGAATGGCCTGTTAGAAACACTTACAATGCGCACCACACCGCGATATTTTTCAAAAACCTATCCTACATTGCCACGGCATGTTTCCTGACCTCCCCATGCTGAACACCCCGTGGTGTTTTTTTCCATCCTACATTGCCACTCACTGCCTATCCTAATTCCGGCCCTCCTATTCACACCACCCCATGATGTTTTTCTCACTCATGGTAGTGAATGGCTTGTTAGAAACCCTAAAAATGCGAACCACCCCGAGATGTTTTTCAGAAACCTATCCTACATGGCCACTGCATATTTCCTGACCACCAAATGCTGACCACCCCGTGGTGCTCTTCTCCATTCTACATTGCAACTCACTGCCTATCCTAGTTCCGGCCCTCCTATTCACACCACCCCGTGATGTTTTTCTCACTCCTACTAGTGAATGGCCTGTTAGAAACCCTTACAATGCGCACCACCACGAGATGATTTTCAGAAACATATCCTACATTTCCACAGCATGTTTCCTTACCTCCCCATGCTGACCACTCCGTGGTGCTTTTCTGCATCCTACATTGCCATGCACAGCCTATCCTAATTCAGACCCTACGATTCACACCACCCCGTGATGTTTTTCTCATTCCTTCTAGTGAATGGCCTGTTAGAAACTCTTACAATGCGCACCACCCCGCGATGTTTTTCAGAAACCTATCCTACATTGCCACTGAATGTTTCCTGACCTCCCCATGCTGACCACCCCGTGGTGGTTTTTTCCATCCTACATTGCCACACACAGCCTATCCTCATTCAGCGCGTCCCATTCACACCACCCTGTCATGTTTTTCTCACTCCATCTAATGAATGGCCGGTTAGAAACTCCTACAATACGCACCACCACGCGATGTTTTTCAGAAATCTATCCTACATTTCCACTGCATGTTTCCTGACCTCCCCATGCTGACAACACCGTGGTGCTTTTTTCCACCCTACATTGCCACTCACTGCCTGTCCTAATTCCGGCCCTCCTATTCACACCATCCCATGATGTCTTTCTCACTCCTACTAGTGAGTGCCCTGTTAGAAACCTTACAATGGGAACCACCCCGCGATGTTTTTCAGAAACCTGTCCTACATTGCCCCAGCACGTTTCCTGCCCTCCCCAACCTGACCAACGTGTGGTGCTTTCGTCCATCCTACTTTGCCACTCACTGCCCATACTATTTCAGACCCTCCAATTCAAACCACTCTGTAAATTTTTTCTCACTCCTACTAGTGAATGGCCTGTTAGAAACCCTTACAATGCGCACCACCGCGGGATTTTTTTCAGATACCTATCCTATATTGGCACTGCATGTTGCCAAACCTACCAATGCTGCCCTCCTGTGGTGCTTTTCTCCATCCTATATTGCCACTCACTGCCTATCCAAATTCAGACCCTCCGATTCACACCACCCCGTGATGTTTTTCTCACTCCTACTAGTGAATGTCATGTAAGAAACCTTACAATGCGCACCAACGCGCGATGTTTTTCAGAAAGATATCCTACCATTTCAAGGCATGTTTCTTGATCTCCCCATGCTGCCGACCCTGTGGTGCTTTTTCCCATCCTACATTGCCACTCACTGCCTATCCTAATTCAGAACCTCAAGTTCACACCACCCTGTGATGCTTTTCTCACTCCTACTAGTGAATGGTCTGTTAGTAACCCTTACAATGCGCACCACCGCGTGATGTTTTTCAGAAAGCTATTCTACATTTCCACTGCATGTTTCCTGACCTCCCCATGCTGACCACCCCATGGTGCTTTTCTCCATCCTACATTGCCACTCACTGTCTATACTAATTCAGACCTTCGGATTCACAACACCCCGTGATGTTTTTCTCACTCCTACGAGTGAATGGCCTGTTAGAAACCCTTACAATGCACAGCAGCCCGCGATGTTTTCAGAAACCTATCCTACATTTCCACTGCATGTTTCCACACCTCCCCATGCTGATCACCCGTGGTGCTTTCCTCCACCCTACACTGCCTCTCACTGCCTATCCTAATTCAGACCCTCTGATTCACACAACCCCGTGATGCTTTTCTCACTCCTACTAGTGAATGGGCTGTTAGAAACACTTACAATGTGCACCACCCCGTGATGTTTTTCAGAAACCTATCCTACATTGCCACTGCATGTTTCCTGCCCTCCCCATGCTGACCACACCATGGTGCTATTCTCCATTTTACATTGCAACTCACTGCTAATCCTAATTCAGACCCTCCCATTCACGCCACCCCATGATGTTTTCTCACTCCTACTAGTGAATGGCCTGAAAGAAATCCTTACAATGCGCACCACTCCACGATGTTTTTCAGAATCCTATCCTACATTGCCACTGCATATTTCCTGACCTCCACATGCTGACCACCCTTTGGTGCTTTTCTCCATCCTACTTTGCCACTCACTGCCTGTCCTAATACAGACCCTCCGATTCACACCACCCCCTGATGTTTTCTGACTCCTTGTACTGAATGGCCTGTTACAAATCCTTACAGTACACACCACCCTGCGATGTTTTTCAGAAACCTATCCTACATTGCCACTGCATGTTTCCTGACCTCCCGATGCTGACCACCCCGTGGTGGTTTTCTCCATCCTACATTGCCACACACAGCCTATCCTAATTCAGACCGTCCCATTCACACCACCCTGTCATATTTTTCTACCTCCATCTGGTGAATGGCCAGTTAGAAACCCTTACAGTGCGCAACCCAATGATGTTTTTCAGAAAACTATCCTACAGTGCCACTGCATGTTTCCTGACCTCCCCATGCTGACCACCCAGTGATGCTTTTCTCCATTCTACATTGCCATTCACTGCCTATCCTAATTTAGACACTCTCATTCACACCAAACCATGAAGTTTTTCTCACTCCCGTAGTAAACTGCCTGATGGAAACCCTTACAATGCTCACCACTCCGCGAAGTTTTTCAGAAACCAATCCTACACTGCCGCTGCATGTTTCCTGACTGAACCATGCTGACAACCCCTTGGTGCTTTTCTCCATCCTACATTGCCACACACAGCCTATTCTAATGCAGACCGACCCATTCACACCACCCTGTCATGTTTTTCTAACTCCATCTAGTGAATGGCCAGTTAGAAACCCTTACAAAGCGCAACCCAGTGATGTTTTTGAGAAAACTATCCTACATTGCCACTGCATGTTTCCTGACCTCCCCATGCTGACCACCCCGTGGTGCTTTTCTGCATCCTACATTGCCACTCACAGCCTAACCTAATTCAGACCCTCCGATTCACACCACCCCATGATGTTTTTGTCACTCCTACTAGCGAATGGCCTGTTAGAAACACTTACAATGTGCACCACCCTGCGATGTTTTTCAGAAACCTATCCTACACTGCCACTGCATGTTTCCTGAACACCCATGCTGACCACCGCTTAGAGCTTTTCTCCATCCTACATTGCCACTCACTGCCTATCCTAATTCCGTCCCTCCTATTCACACCACCACGTGATGTTTTTCTCACTCTGACTAGTGAATGGCCTGTTAGAAACACTTACAATGCGCACCACACCGCGATATTTTTCAAAAACCTATCCTACATTGCCACGGCATGTTTCCTGACCTCCCCATGCTGAACACCCCGTGGTGCTTTTTTCCATCCTACATTGCCACTCACTGCCTATCCTAATTCCGGCCCTCCTATTCACACCACCCCATGATGTTTTTCTCACTCATGGTAGTGAATGGCTTGTTAGAAACCCTAAAAATGCGAACCACCCCGAGATGTTTTTCAGAAACCTATCCTACATGGCCACTGCATATTTCCTGACCACCCCATGCTGACCACCCCGTGGTGCTCTTCTCCATTCTACATTGCCACTCACTGCCTATCCTAATTCCGGCCCTCCTATTCACACCACCCCGTGATGTTTTTCTCACTCCTACTAGTGAATGGCCTGTTAGAAACCCTTACAATGCGCACCACCACGAGATGATTTTCAGAAACATATCCTACATTTCCACAGCATGTTTCCTTACCTCCCCATGCTGACCACCCCGTGGTGCTTTTCTGCATCCTACATTGCCACTCACTGTCTATACTAATTCAGACCTTCGGATTCACAACACCCCGTGATGTTTTTCTCACTCCTATGAGTGAATGGTCTGTTAGAAAACTTTAATGCACACAAGCCCGCGATGTTTTTCAGAAACCTATCCTATATTTCCACTGCATGTTTCCACAACTCCGAATGCTGACCACCCCGTGGTGCTTTCCTCCATCCTACATTGCCACTCACAGCCTATCCTAATTCAGACCCTCCGATTCACAAAAACACGTGATGTTTTTCTCACTCCTACTAGTGAATGGCCTGTTAGAAACAGTTACAATGCACACCACGCCGCGATGTTTTTCAGAAACCTATCCTACATTGCCACTGCATGTTTTCTGACCTCCCCATGCTGACCAACCCGTGGTGGTTTTCTCCATTCTACATTGCCACACACAGCCTATCCTTATTCAGAACGTCCCATTCACACCACCCTGTCATGTTTTTCTCACTCCATCTAGTGAATGGCCTGTTAAAAACCCTTACAGTGCGCATCACACCACGATGTTTTTCAGAAACCTATCCTACATTGCCACTGCATGTTTCCTGACCTCCCCATGCTGACCACCCCTTGGTGCTTTTTTCCACCCTACATTGCCACTCACTGCCTATCCTAGCTCAGACACTCTGATTCACACAACCCCGTGATGCTTTTCTCACTCCTACTAGTGAATGGGCTGTTAGAAAAACTTACAATGTGAACCACCCCGTGATGTTTTTCAGAAACCTATCCTACATTGCCACTGCATGTTTCCTGACCTCCCCATGCTGACCACACCGTGGTGCTTTGCTCCATCCTACATTGCCACTCACTGTCTATCATAATTCCGGCCCTCCTACGCACACCACCCCATGATGTTTTTCTCACTCCTACTAGAGAATGGCCTGTTAGAAACCCTTAAAATGCGAACCACCCCACGATATTTTTCAGAAACCTATCCTACATTGCCACTGCATGTTTCCTGACCTCCCCTTGCGTACCACCCCGTGGTGCTTTTCTCCATTTTACATTGCAACTCACTGCTAATCCTAATTCAGACCCTCCCATTCACACCACCCCATGATGTTTTCTCACTCCTACTAGTGAATGGCCTGAAAGAAATCCTTACACTGCGCACCACTCCACGATGTTTTTCAGAATCCTATCCTACATTGCCACTGCATATTTCCTGACCTCCCTATGCTGACCACCCTTTGGTGCTTTTCTCCATCCTACTTTCCACTCACTGCCTATCCTAATTCAGACCCTCCGATTCACACCACCCCCTGATGTTTTCTGACTCCTTGTACTGAACGGCCTGTTACAAATCCTTACAGTGCACACCACCCTGCGATGTTTTTCAGAAACCTATCCTACATTGCCACTGCATGTTTCCTGACCTCCCGATGCTGACCACCCCGTGGTGGTTTTCTCCATCCTACATTGCCACACACAGCCTATTCTAATTCAGACCGTCCCATTCACACCACCCTGTCATATTTTTCTACCTCCATCTGGTGAATGGCCAGTTAGAAACCCTTACAGTGCGCAACACAATGATGTTTTTCAGAAAACTGTCCTACATTGCCACTGCATGTTTCCTGACTTCCCCATGCTGACCACCCAGTGATGCTTTTGTCCATTCTACATTGCCATTCACTGCCTATCCTAATTTACACAATCTAATTCACACCAAACCATGAAGTTTTTCTCACTCCCATAGTAAATTCCCTGATGGAAAACCTTATAATGCGCACCACTCCGCGAAGTTTTTCAGAAACCTATCCTACACTGCCGCTGCATGTTTCCTGACTAAACCATGCTGACAACCCCGTGGTGCTTTTCTCCATCCTACATTGCCACACACAGCCTATTCTAATGCAGACCGACCCATTCACACCACCCTGTCATGTTTTTCTAACTCCATCTAGTGAATGGCCAGTTAGAAACCCTTACAATGCGCAACCCAGTGATGTTTTTGAGAAAACTATCCTACATTGCCACTGCATGTTTCCTGACTTCCACATGCTGACCAACCAGTGGTTCTTTTCTCCATTCTACGTTGCCACTAACGGCTTATCCTAATTATACCATCCGATTCACACCACCCCGTGCTGTTTTTCTCACTCCTACTAGTGAATGCTCTGTTAGAAACCCTTACAATGCGAACCAACTGGCGATTTTTTTGTGAAAGCTAGCCTACATTTCCACAGCATGTTTCCGGACCTCCCCCTGCTACCCACCACGTGGTACTTTTCTCCATCCTACATTGCCACTCACTGCCTATCCTAATTCAGACCCTCCGATTCACAGCACCCCGTGATGTTTTTCTCACTCCTACTAGTGAATGGCATGAAAGAAACCCTTACAATGCGCACCACACCATGATGTTTTTGAGAAACATATCCTACTTTTCCAATGCATGTTTCGTGACCTCCCAATGCTGACCACCTTGTGGTGGTTTTCTCCATCCTACATTGCCACTCACACCCTATGTTAATTCAGACCACCCCATTCACACCACCCTGTCATATTTTTCTCACTCCATCTAGTGAATGGCCTGATAGAAAACCTTTCAGTGTGCCCCACCCCGTGATGTTTTTCAGAAACCTATCCGACACTGCCACTGCATGTTTCCTGACCTCCATATTCTGACCACCCCGTGGTTCTTTTCTCCATCCTATGTTGCCACTCACTGGATATCCTAACTCAGACCCTCCCATTCACTGCACCCCCATGATGTTTTTCACACTCCTACTAGTGAATGGCCTGAAAGAAACCCTTACAATGCGCACCACCCCACGATGTTTTTCAGAAACTTTTCCTACATTACCACCGCATGTTTCCTGACCTCCCCATGCTGACCAACCCGTGGTACTTTTCTCCATCTTACATTGGCACTCACTGCCTATCCTAATTGAGACCCTTCGATTCACACCACCCCGTGATGTTTTTCTCACTCCTACTAGTGAGTGGCCTGTTAGAAACCCTTACATAGCGCACCACACCAAGATGTTTTTCAGAAACCGATCCCACATTGAAACTGAATGTTTCCAGACCTCCCCATGCTGACCACCACGTGGTGCTTTTCTCCATCCTACATTGCCATTCACTGCCTACCCTAATTCAGACACTCTCATTGACACAACCCCATGATGTTTTTCTCACTCCAGTAGTGAATGGCCTGATGGAAACCCTTACAATGCGCAGCACTGCGCGAAGCTTTTCAGATACCTATCCTACATTGCCGCTGCATGTTTCCAGAGCGCCCCATGCTGCCCACCCCGTGGTGCTTTTCTCCATCCTACACTGCCACTCACTGTCTATCCTAATTCAGACAATCTGAATCACACCACCCCGTGATGTTTTTCTCACTCCTACTAGTGATTGGTCTCTTAGAAACCCTTACAATGGGTTCCACCGCGAGATGTTTTTCAGAAACCTATCCTACATTGCCACTGGATGTTTCCTGACCTCCCCTTGCTGCCACCACGTGGTGCTTTTCTCCATCCTACTTGCCACTCACTGCCTGTCCTGATTCAGACCCTCCCATTCACCCCACCCCATGATGTTTTTCTCACTCCTACTACTGAATGGCCTGTTAGAAACACTTGCATTGCTCACCACCACGTGATGTTTTTCAGAAACCTGTCATACATTTCCACTGCATGTTGCTGGACCTCCCCATGCTGCCCGCCCCGTGGTGCTTTTCTCCATTCTACAATGCCACTCACTGCCTATTCTAATTGAGACCCTCCGATTCACACCACCAGGTGATGTTTTTCTCACTCCTCCTAGTGAATGGCCTGTTACAAATCCTTGCATTGGGCACCACTATGCGTTGTTTTTCAGAAACCTATCCTACATTGCCACTGCATGTTTCCTGACCTCCCCATGCTGACCAACCCGTGGTGCTGTTCTCCATCCTACATTGCCAAACACTGCATATACTTATTCAGACTCTCCGGTTCACAGCACCCCGTGATGTTTTTCTCACTCCTACTAGTGAATGGCTCGTTAGAATCCCTTACAATGCGCAACACCGCGTGATGTTTTTGCAGAAACATATCCTTCATTGCCACTGCATGTTTCCTGACTTCCCAATGTTGACCACCCCGTGCTGCTTTTCTCCACCCTACAATGCCACTCACGGCCTATCCTAATTCTGACACTCCGATTCGCACCACCCCGTCATGTTTTTCTCACTCCTACTACTGAATGGCCTGTTAGAAACCCTTACAATACGCACCACCCCACGATGTTTTTCATAAACCTATCCTACATTGCCACTGCATGTTTCCTGACCTCCCCATGCTGACCACCCCATGGTGCTCTTCTCCATCCTACATTGCCACTCACTACCTATCCTAATTCAGACCCTGCGATTCATACCCTCCAATTCAGACCCTGTAATTTCCTGACCTCCCCATGCTGACCACCCCGTGGTGCTTTTCTCCATCCTACATTGCAACTCATTGCCTATCCTAATTCGGCTCTCCTATTTACACCACCTCGTCTTCTTTTTCTCACTCCTACTAGTGAATGGCCTGTTAGAAATCCTTGTGAATTTTTTCTCACGCCTACTAGTGAATGGCCTGTTAGAAATGCTTACCATGCCCACCAACCCGCGATGTTTTACAGAAACCTATCCTACATTGCCACTGCAAGTTTCCTGACCTCCCAATGCTGCTCACCCCTTGTCGCTTTTCTCCAAATTACATTGCCACATACTGCCTATCCTAATTGATACCCTCCGGTTCACAGCACCCCTGATGTTTTTCTCACTCCTACTAGTGAATGGCCTGTTAGAAACACTTACAATACGCACCACACTGTGATGTTTTTCAGAAACCTATCCTACATTGCCACTGCATGTTTCCTGACCTCCCCAGGCTGACCACACCGAGGTGCTTTTCTCCATCCTACATTGCCACTCACTGCCTATTCTAAGACCCTCCGATTTCCAACACCCCGTGATATTTTTCTGAATCCTACTAGTGAATGGCCTGTCAGAAACCATTACAATGCACACTACCACGCAATGTTTTTCAGAAACCTATCCTACATTAGCAATGCATGTTTCCTAACCTCCCCATGCTGACCAACCCGTGGTGCTTTTCTCCATACTAGTTTGCGACTCACTGCCTATCGTAATTCAGACCCTCAGATTCACACCACCCTGTGATATTTTTCTCACTCCTACTAGTGAATGGCCTGTTAGAAACCCTTACAATGTGCACCACCCCTTGCTGTTTTTCAGAAACCTATCCTACATTGCCACTGCATGTGTCCTGACCTCCGCATGCTGACCACCCCAAGGTGATTTTCTCCAACCTACATTGCCACACACAGCCTATCCTCATTCAGGCCGTCCCATTCACACCACGCTGTCATGTTTTTCTCACTCCATCTAGTGAATGGCCTGTTAGAAATCCTTACAGTGCGCACCACCCCGTGATCTTTTTCAGAAACCTATCCTACATTGAAACTGCATGTTTCCTGACCTCCCCATGCTGACCACCCCGTGGTGCTTTTTTCCACTGAACATTGCCACTCAGTGCCTATCCTAATTCAGGATTTCCGATTCACATTACCACGTGATGTTTTTCTCACTCCTACTAGTGAATGGCCTGTTAGAAACCCTTACAATGTGCACCACCCCGTGATGTTTTTCAGAAACCTATCCTAAATTGAAACTGCATGTTTCCTGACCTCCCCATGCTGACCACCCCGTGGTGCTTTTTTCCACTGAACATTGCCACTCACTGCCTATCCTAATTCAGGATTTCCGATTCACATTACCACGTGATGTTTTTCTCACTCCTACTAGTGAATGGCCTGTTAGAAACCCTTACAATGTGCACCACCCCGCGATGTTTTTCAGAAACCTATCCTACATTGCCACTGCATGTTTCCTCGCCTCCCCATGCTGACCACCCCGTGGTGCTTTTTTGCACTGAACATTGCCACTCACTGCCTATCCTAATTCAGGATTTCCGATTCACATTACCACGTGATGTTTTTATCACTCCTACTAGTGAATGGCCTGTTAGAAACCCTTACAATGTGCACCACCCCGCGATGTTTTTCAGAAACCTATCCTACATTGCCACTGCATGTTTCCTCACCTCCCCATGCTGACCACCCCGTGGTGCTTTTCTCCATCCTACATTGCCACTCACTGCCTATCGTAATTCCGGCCCTCCTATTCACAGCAACCCGTGATGTTTTTCTCACTCCTACTAGTGTATCCTCTGTTAGAAACCCTTACAATGCGAAACAACTGGCGATTTTTTTGCGAAAGCTAGCCTACAATTCCACAGCATGTTTCCGGACCTCCCCATGCTACCCACCATGTGGTACTTTTCTCCATCCTACATTGCCACTCACTGCCTATCCTAATTCAGACCCTCCGATTCACAGCGCCCCGTGATGTTTTTCTCACTCCTACTAGTGAATGGCATGAAAGAAACCCTTACAATGCGCACCACCCCATGATGTTTTTGAGAAACATATCCTATTTTGCCAATGCATGTTTCGTGACCTCCCAATGCTGACCACCCTGTGGTGGTTTTCTCCATCCTACATTGCCACTCACACCCTATGTTAATTCAGACCGTCCCATTCACACCACCCTGTCATATTTTTCTCACTCCATCTAGGGAATGGCCTGTTAGAAAACCTTTCAGTGTGCCCCACCCCGTGATGTTTTTCAGAAACCTATCCGACACTGCCACTGCATGTTTCCTGACCTCCATATGCTGACCACCCCGTGGTGCTTTTCTCCATCCTATGTTGCCACTCACTGGATATCCTAATTAAGACCCTCCCATTCACCCCACCCTCATGATGGTTTTCACACTCCTACTCATGAATGGCCTGAAAGAAACCCTTACAATGCGCACCACTCGACGATGTTTTTCAGAAACTTTTCCTACATTACCACCGCATGTTTCCTGACCTCCCCATGCTGACCAACCCGAGATACTTTTCTCCATCTTACATTGCCACTCACTGCCTATCCTAATTGAGACCCTTCGATTCACACCACCCCGTGATGTTTTTCTCACTCCTACTAGTGAGTGGCCTGTTAGAAACCCTTACATAGCGCACCACACCAAGATGTTTTTCAGAAACCGATCCTACATTGGCACTGAATGTTTCCTGACCTCCCCTTGCTGACCACCACGTGGTGCTTTTCTCCATCCTTCATTACCATACACCGCCTGTCCTAATTCAGACACTCTCATTGACACCACCCCATCATGTTTTTCTCACTCCAGTAGTGAATGGCCTGATGGAAACCCTTACAATGCGCAGCACTGCGCGAAGCTTTTCAGATACCTATCCTACATTGCCGCTGCATGTTTCCTGAGCACCCCATGCTGCCCGCCCCGTGGTGCTTTTCTCCATCCTACACTGCCACTCACTGTCTATCCTAATTCAGACAATCCGAATCACACCACCCCGTGATGTTTTTCTCACTCCTACTAGTGATTGGTCTCTTAGAAACCCTTACAATGGGTTCCACTGCGAGATGTTTTTCAGAAACCTATCCTACATAGCCACTGGATGTTTCCTGACCTCCCCTTGCTGCAACCACGTGGTGTTTTTCTCCATCCTACTTGCCACTCACGGCCTATCCTGATTCAGACCCTCCCATTCACCCCACCCCATGATGTTTTTCTCACTCCTACTACTGAATGGCCTGTTAGAAAAACTTGCATTGCTCACCACCACGTGATGTTTTTCAGAAACCTGTCATACATTTCCACTGCATGTTTCCTGACCTCCCCATGCTACCACCCGGCGGTGCTTTTCTCTATCCTACATTGCCACTCACTGCCTATCCTAATTCAGACCCTCCGATTCACACCACCCCGTGTTGTTTTTCTCACTCCTACTAGTGAATGGCTTGTTAGAATCCCTTACAATGCACAACACCTCGTGATGTTTTGCAGAAAGCTATCCTACATTGCCACTGCATGTTTCCTGACCTCCACATGCTGACCAACCCGTGCTGCTTTTTTCCATCCAACAATGCCACTCACTGCCTATCCTAATTCTGACACTCCGATTCGCACCACCCCGTGATGATTTTCTCACTCCTACTACTGAATAGCCTGTTAGAAACCATTACAATGCGCACCACCCCGCGATGTTTTTCATAAACCTATGCTACATTGCCACTGCATGTTTCCTGACCTCCCCATGCTGACCACCCCGTGGTGCATTTCTCCATCCTACATTGCCACTCACTACCTAACCTGCGATTCATACCCTCCAATTCAGACCCTGCAATTTCCTGACCTCCCCATGCAGACCACCCCGTGGTGCTTTTCTCCATCCTACATTGCCACTCACTGCCTATCCTAATTCCGGCTCACCTATTTACACCACCCCGTCTTCTTTTTCTCACTCCTACTAGAGAATGGCCAGTTAGAAATCCTTGTGAAATTTTTCTCACTCCTACTAGTGAATGGCCTGTTAGAAATGCTTACCATGACCACCAACCCGCGATGTTTTACAGAAACCTATCCTACATTGCCACTGCATGTTTCCTGACCTCCCAATGCTGCCCACCCCTTGTCGCTTTTCTCCAACTTACATTGCCACTCACTGCCTATCCTAATTGAGACCCTCCGGTTCACAGCACCCCTTGATGTTTTTCTCACTCCTACTAGTGAATGGCCTGTTAGAAACACTTACAATGGGAACCACCCCACGATGTTTTTCAGAAACCTATCCTACATTGCCATTGCATGTGTCCTGACCTCCCCATGCTGACCACCCCGTGGAGATTTTCTCCATCCTACATTGCCACACACAGCCTATCCTCATTCAGACCATCCCATTCACACAACACTGTCATGTTTTTCTCACTCCATCTAGTGAACGGTCTGTTAGAAACCCTTACAATGCGCACCACCCCGTGATGTTTTTCAGTAAACTACCTTATATTGCCACTGCATGTTTCCTGACCTCCCCATGCTGACCACCCCATGGTGCTTTTCTCCATCCTACATTGCCACTCACTGCCTATCATAATTCCGGCCCTCCTATTCACACCACCTCGTGATGTTTTTGTCACTCCTAGTAATGAATGGCCTGTTAGAAACCCTTAAAATGCGAACCACCCCGCGATATTTTTCAGAAACCTATCCTACATTGCCACTGAATGTTTCCAGACCTCCCCATGCTGAACACCACGTGGTGCTATTCTCCATTCTACATTGCAACTCACTGCCTATCCTAATTCAGACCCTCCCATTCACACCACCCCATGATGTTTTTCTCACTCCTACTAGTGAATGGCCTGAAAGAAACCTTTACACTGCGCACCACCCCACGATGTTTTTCAGAAACCTATCCTACGTTGCCACTGCATGTTTCCTGACCTCCCCATGCTGACCACCCTTGGTGCTTTTCTCCATCCTACATTGCCACTCACTGCCTATGCTAATTCAGACTCTCCGATTCACACCACTCCCTGATGTTTTTCTGACTCCATGTAGTAAATGGCCTGTTAGAAACCGTTACAATGCGCACCAAACCACAATGTTTTTCAGAAACGTATCCTACATTGCCAATGCATGTTTCCTGACCTCCCCATGCTTACAACCCCATGGTGCTTTTCTCCATCCTACATTGCCACTCACTGCCTATCCTTTTTCAGACCCGCCGATTCACACCAACCTGTGAATTTATTCTCACTCCTACTAGCGAGTGGCCTGTTAGAAACCCATACAATACGCACCACCCTGCCAAGGTTTTCAGAAACCTATCCAACATTGCCACTCCATGTTTCCTGACCTCCCCATGCTGACCAGCCCGTGGTGCTTTTCTCCATCCTACATTGTCACTCACTGCATATCCTAATTCAGCCCGTCCGATTCACACCACGCCGTGATGTTTTTCTCACTCCTACTAGTGAATGGCCTGTGAGAAACCCTTACAGTGCGCACCACCACACAATGTTTTTCACAAACCTATCCTAAATTGCCACTGCATGTTTCCTGACCTCCCCATGCTGACCACCCTTGGTGCTTTTCTCCATCCTACATTGCCACTCACTGCCTATCCTATTTCATACCCTCCGATTAACACCACCCCCTGATGTTTTTCTCACTCCTTGTAGTCAATGGCCTGTTAGAAATCCTTAAAAGGGGCACCACCCTGCGATGTTTTTCAGAAACCTATCCTACATTGCCACAGCATGTTTCCTCACCTCCCCATGCTGACCACCCGTTGGTGCTTTTTTCCATCTTTCATTGCCACGCACTGCCTATCCTAATTCTGACCCTCCGATTCACACCACCCAGTGATGGCTTTCTGACTCCTACTAGTGAATGGCCTGTTAGAAACCCTTACAATGCACACCACTCCTCAATATTTTTCAGAAACCTATCCTACATTGCCAATGCATGTTTCCTGACCTCCCCATGCTTACCACCCCATAGTGCTTTTCTCCATCCTACATTGCCACTCACTGCCTATTCTTATTCAGACCTGGCGATTCACACCAACCTGTGAATTTATTCTCACTCCTACTAGTAAGTGGCCTGTTAGAAACCTTTACAATACGCACCACACCGCCAAGTTTTTCAGAAACCTATCCTACATTGCCACTGCATGTTTCCTGACCTCCCCATGCTGACCACCCCGCGGTGCTTTTCTCCATCCTACATTGCCACACTCTGCCTATCCTAACTCCGAGCCTCCTATTCACACCACCCAGTGAACTTTGTCTCACTCCTACTAGTCACTGGCCTGATTGAAACCCTTGCAATGCGCACCATGTCACGATGTTTTTCAGAAACCTATCCTACATTGCCACTGCATGTTTCCTGACCTCCGCAGGCTGACGACACCGAGGTGCATTTCTCCATCCTACATTGCCACTCACTGCCTATCCTAATTCAGACCATAAGATTTCCATCACCCCGTGATGTTTTTCTCACTCCTACTTGTGAATGGCCTGTTAGAAACCCTTACAATGCACACTACCACGCAATGTTTTTCAGAAACTTATCCTACATTGCCACTGCATGTGTCCTGACCTCCCCATGCTGACCACCCTGTGGTGATTTTCTCCAACCTACATTGCCACACACAGCCTATCCTCATTCAGACCATCCCTTTCACACCATGCTGTCATGTTTTTCTCACTCCATCTAGTGAATGGTCTGTTAGAAATCCTTACAGTGCGCACCACACTGCGATGTTTTTCAGAAACCTATCCATAATTGCCACTGCATGTTTCCTGACCTCCCCATGCTGACCAGCCCGTGGTGCTTTTTTCCACCCTACATTGCCACTCACTTCCTATCCTAATTCAGACACTCCAATTCACACCACCCCGTGATGCTTTTCACACTCCTACTAGTGAATGGCCTGTTAGAAACTCTTACAATGCGTACCACCCCGTGATGTTTTTCAGTAACCTATCCTATATTGCCACTGCATGTTTCCTGACCTCCCCATGCTGACCAACCCATGGTGCTTTTCTCCATCCTACATTGCCACTCACTGCCTATTCTTATTCGGACCCGCCGATTCACACCAACCTGTTAATTTATTCTCACTCCGACTAGTAAGTGGCCTGTTAGAAACCCTTACAATACGAACCACCCCCTAAGTATTTCAGAAACCTATCCTAAATTGTCACTACATGTTTCCTGACCTCCCCATGCTGCCCACCCCGTGGTGCTTTTCTCCATTCGACATTGCCACTCACAGCTTATCCTAATTAGACCCTCCGATTCACACCACCCCATGATGTTTTTCTCAGTCCTACTAGTGAATGGTCTGTTAAAACCCTTATAATGCGAACCACCCCGCAATTTTTTTTCGAAAGCTATCTTACATTTCCACTGCATGTTTCCGGACCTCCCCATGCTGTCCACCACGTGGTACTTTTCTCCATCCTACATTGCCAATCACTGCCTATTCTAATTCAGACCCTCCGACTCACAGCACCCCGTGATGTTTTTCTCACTCCTCCTAGTGAATGGCCTGTTACAAACCCTTGCATTGCGCACCACCGCAGGATGTTTTTCAGAACCCTCTCCTACACTGCCACTGCATGTTTCCTGCCCTACCCATGCTGAACACCCTGTGGTGCTTTTTACAACCCTACAATGCCACTCACTGCCTATCCTAATTCAGACACTCCGATTCACACCACCCCGTGATATTTTTCTCACTCCTATTAGTGAATGGTCGGTAAGAAACCCTTACAATGCGCACCACCCTGCAATGTTTTTCAGAAACCTATCTTTCATTGCCACTGCATGTTTCGTGACTTCCCCATGTTGACCACCCAGTGGTGGTTTTCTCCAACCTACATTGCCACTCACTGCCTATCCTAATTTTGACACTCCGACTCACACCACCCTGTGAGATTTTTCCCACTCCTAGTAGTGAATGGCCTGTTAGAAACCCTTACAATGCACACCACCACGCGATGTTTTTCAGAAACCTATCCAACATTGCCACTGCATGTTTCCTGACCTTCCCATGCTGACCACCACGTGGTGCTTTTCTCCATCCTACATTGCCACTCACTGACTATCCTAATTCAAACACTCCCATTCACACCACCCCATGATGTTTTTCTCACTCCAGTACTAAATGGCCGGATGGAAACCCTTACAATGCGCACCACTCCATGAAGTTTTTCAGAAACCTATCCTAAATTGCCGCTGCATGTTTCCTGACCTCCCCATGCTGCCCGACCCTTGGTGCTTTTCTCCATCCTACACTGCCACTCACTGCCTATCCTAATTCAGACAATCTGAATCACATCACCCCATGATGTTTTTCTCCCTCCTACTAGTGAATGGCCTCTTATAAACCATTGCATTGGGCACCACCATGTGATGTTTTTCAGAAACCTATCCTACATTGCCACTGCATGTTTCCTGACCTCCCCATGCTGACCAACATGTGGTGCTTTTTTCCATCCTACATTACATCTCAGTGCCTATTCCAATTCATTCCCTCCGATTCACACAACACCGTGATGTTTTTCTCACTCCTAATAGTGAATGGACTGTTAGAAACCCTTACAATGTGCACCACCCCACGATGCTTTTCAGAAACCTATCCTACATTGCAAATGCATGTTTCCTGTCTTCCCGTATTGACCACCCCGTGGTGCTTTTCTCCATCCTACATTGCCACTCACTGCCTATCCTAATTCAGACTCCGATTAACACCACCCTGTGAATTTTTTCTCACTCCTACTAGTTAATGCCCTGATAGAAACCCTTACAATGCCCAGCACCCCACGAAGTTGTTCAGAAACCTATACTACATTGCGAAGGCATGTTTCCTGACATCCCCAAGCTGACCACCCCATGGTGATTTTCTCCATCCTACATTGCCACTCACTGCCTGTCCTAATTCAGGCCCTCCTATTCACACCACCCCATGAAGTTTCTCTCACTCCTACTAGTGAATGGCCTCAGAGAAACCCTTACAATGCGCACCAGCCCACGATGTTTTTCATAATCTTTTCCTACATTACCACTGCATGTTTCCTGATCTCCGCATGCTGACCAACCCGTGGTGCTTTTCTCCATCTTACATTGCCACTCACTGTCTATCCTAATTCAGAACCTCCGATTCACACCACCCCATGAAGTTTTTCTCACTCCTACTAGTGAATGGCCTGTTAGAAACCCATACAATGCACACTAACCCACGATGTTTTCAGAACCCTATCCTATATTGCCACTGCATGTTGCCTGACCTCAAATGCTGACCACCCCGTGCCGCCTTTCTCCATCCTACATTGCCACTCACTGCGTATCCTAATTCAGACCCTCCGACTCACACCACCCCGTGAAGTTATTCTCACTCCTTCTCGTGAATGGCCTGATAGAAACCCTTAAAATTTGCACCACCCCGCGATGCTTTTAAGAAACTTGTCCTACATTGCTACTGCATGTTTCCTGACCTCAAATGCTGACCACCCCGTGCCGCCTTTCTCCATCCTACATTGCCACTCAATGCCTATCCTAATTCAGACCCTCCGATTCACACCACCCCGTCATGTTTTTCTAATTCCTACTAGTGAATGGCCTGTTAGAAAACGTTACAGTGCGCACCACCCCACAATATTTTTCAGAAACCTATCGTATATTGCCACTGCACATTTCTTGACCTCCCCATGCTGAGCGCCCCATGGTCCTTTTCCCCAACCTACATTGCCACTCACTGAATAACCTAATTCAGACCCTCCGATTCACACCAACCCGTGATGTTTTTCTCACTGCTACTAGTGAATGGCCTGTTAGAAAGCCTTACAATGCGCACCACTCCGCGATGTTTTTCATAAAGCAATCCTACATTGTCACTGCATGTTTCCTGACCTCCCAATGCTGACCACCCCGTGGTGCTTTTCTCCATCCTACTTGCCACTCACTGCCTATCCTAATTCAGAAACTCCGATCACACCACTCCGTCATGTTTTTCTAACTCCTACTAGTGAATGGCCTGTTAGAAATCCTTACAGTGCTCACAACCCCACGATGTTTTCCAGAAACCTATCCTACATTTCCACTGCATGTTTCCTGACCTCGCCTTGCTGACCACCCCTTGGTGCTTTTCTCCATCCTACATTGCCACTCACTGCCTATTCTAATTCAGACCCTCCCATTCACAGCACCCCATGATGTTTTTCTAACTCCTACTAGTGAATGGCCTGTTGGAAAACCTTACAGTGTGCACCACCCCACGATGTTTTTCAGAAACCTATCCTACATTGCCACTGCATGTTTCCTGTCCTACCCATGCTGAACACCCTGTGGTGCTTTTCTCCATCCTACATTGCCACCTGCTGCCTATTCCAATTCAGACCCTCCCATTCACACCACCCCATGATGTTTTTCTAACTCCTACTAGTGAATGGCCTGTTGGAAAACCTTACAGTGTTCACCACCCCACGATGTTTTTCAGAAACCTATCCTACATTGCCACTGCATGTTTCCTGCCCTACCCATGCTGAACACCCTGTGGTGCTTTTTACAACCCTACATTGCCACTAACTGCCTATCCTAATTCAGACCCGCGGATTCACACCACCCAGTGATGTTTTTCTCACGCCCACTAGTGAATGGCCTGTTAGAATCACTTACAATATGCACCACCCTGCGATGTTTTTCAGAAACCTATCTTACATTGCCACTGCATGTTTCGTGACTTCCCGATGCTGACCACCCGGTGCTGCTTTTCTCCATCCTACATTGCCACTCACTGCCTATCCTAATTCTAACACTCCAATTCACACCACCCCGTGATGTTTTTCCCACTCCTACTAGTGAATGTCCTGTTAGAAACCCTTACAATGTGCACCACCATGCGATGTTTTTCAGAAACCTATGCTACATTGCCACTGCATGTTTCCTGACCTCTCCATGCTGAACACCCTGGGGTGCTTTTGTCCCACCTACATTGCCACTCATTGCCTATCCTAATTCTGACACTCCAATTCACACTACCCCGTGATATTGTTCTCACTCCTACTAGTGTGTGGCCTGTTAGAAACCCTTACAATGCGCACCACCCTGCGATGTTTTTCAGAAACCTATCCTACATTGCCACTGAATGTTTCCTGACCTTCCCATGCTGACCACCACGTGGTGCTTTTCTCCATCCTGCATTGCCACTCACTCACTATCCTAATTCAAACACTCCCGTTCACACCACCCCATGATGTTTTTCTCACTGCAGTATTAAATGGCCTGATGGAAACCCTTAAAATGCGCACCACTCCGCGAAGTTTTTCAGAAACCTATCTTACATTGCCACTGCATGTTTCCTGACCTCCCCATGCTGCCCACCCCTTGGTGCTTTTCTCCATCCTACACTGCCACTCACTGCCTATCCTAATTCAGACAATCTGAATCACTCCACCCCATGATGTTTTTCTAACTCCTACTAGTGAATGGGCTCTTATAAACCCTTGCATTGGGCACCACCCCGAGATGTTTTTCAGAAACCTATCCTACATTGCCACTGCATGTTTTCTGACCTCCCCATGCTGACCAACCTGTGGTGCTTTTCTCCATCCTGCATTGCCACTCAGTGCCTATCCTAATTCCGGCCCTCCTATTCACACCACCCCATGATGTTTTTCTATCTACTACTAGTGAATGGCCTGTTAGAAAACCTTACAGTGAGAACCACCCCACGATGTTTTTCAGAAACCTATCCATAATTGCCACTGCATGTTTCCTGACCTCCCGATGCTGACAAGCCCGTGGTGCTTCTCTCCTTCCTACATTGCCACTCACTGCCTATCCTAAATCAGACCCTCCGATTCACACCACCCTGTGAATTTTTTCTCAATCCTACTAGTGAATCCCTTTAGAAACCCTTACAATGCGCACCACCCCACGAAGTTTTTCAAAAACCTACACTACATTGCGAAGGCATGTGTCCTGACCTCCCCATGCTGACCAACCCGTGGTGCTTTTCTCCATCCTACATTGCCACTCACTGCCTGTCCTAATTCCGACCCTCCTATTCACACCACCCCGGGAAGTTTTTCTCACTCCTACTAGTGAATGGCCTGAGAGAAACCCTTACAATGCGCACCACCGCACGATGTTTTTCAGAATCTTTTCCTACATTACCACTGCATGTTTCCTGACCTCCCCATGCTGACCAACGCGTGGTGCTTTGCTCCATCTTACATTGCCACTCACTGCCTATCCTAATTCAGAACCGCCGATTCACACCGCCCCCTGAAGTTTTTTTCACTCCTACTAGTGAATGGCCTGTTAGAAAACCATACAATGCGCACTAACTCACGATGTTTTTGAGAACCCTATCCTACATTGCCACTGCATGTTTTCTGACTTCCCCATGGTGACCACCCGGTGCTGCTTTTCTCCATCCAACATTACCACTCACTGCTTATCCTAATTCAGACCCTCCGATTCACACCACCCCGTGATGTTATTCTCACTCCTTCTAGTGAATGGCCTAATAGAAACCCTTATAATTTGCACCACCCCGTGATGCTTTTAAGAAAATTATCCTATATTGCCACTGCATGTTTCCTGACCTCAAATGCTGACCACCCCGTGCCACCTTTCTCCATCCTACATTGCCACTCACTGCCTATCCTAATTCAGACCATCCAATTCACACCACCCCGTGATGTTACTCTCACTCCTTCTGGTGAATGGCCTGATAGAAACCCTTAAAATTTGCACCACCCCGCGATGTTTTTCAGAAACCTATCCTACATTGCCACTGCATGTTTCCTGACCACCCCATGCTGACCACCGCGTGGCACTTTTCTCCATCCTACATTGCCACTCACTGCCTATCCTAATTCAGACCTTCCGAATCACACCACCCCATCATGTTTTCCTAACTCCTACTAGTGAATGCCCTGTTAGAAATCCTTAGAGTGCGCACAACCCCACGATGATTTTCAGAAACCTATCATACATTTCCACTGCATGTTTCCTGACCTCCCCTTGCTGACCACCCTGTGGTGCTTTTCTCCATCCTACATTGCCACTCACTGAATATCCTAATTCAGACCCTCTGATTCACACCACCCCGTGATGTTTTTCTCGCTCCTACTAGTGAGTGGCCTGTTAGAAAGCCTTACAATGTGCACCACCGAGCAATGATTTTCAGGAACCTATCATACATTGCCACTGCATGTTGCCTGACCTCCGAATGCTGTCGACCCCATGGTGCTTTTCTCCATCCTGAATTGCCACTCACTGCCTGTGCTAATTCCGGCCCTCCTATTCACACCACCCCGTGATGTTTTTGTCACTCCTACTAGTGAATGGCCTGTTAGAAACCCTTACAATGCGCACCACCCCATGATGTTTTTCAGAAACCTATCCTACATTGCCCATGCATGTTTTCTGACCTCCACATGCTGAGCACCCTGTGGTGCTTTTCTCCTCCTACATTGCCACTCACTGCCTATCCTAACTCAGACCCTCCGATTCACACCACCCCGTGATGTAATTCTCACTCCTTCTAGTGAATGGCCTGATAGAAACCCTTAAAATTTACAACACCACGCAATGTTTTTCAGAAACTTATCCTACATTGCCACTGCATGTTTCCTGACCTCAAATGCTGACCACCCCGTGGCTCCTTTCTCCATCCTACATTTACACTCACTTCCTATCATAATTCAGACCCCCCGATTCACACCACCCCTTCATGTTTTTCTAACTCCTACTAGTGAATGGCCTGTTTGAAAACCTTACAGTGCGCACCACCCAGCGATGTTTTTCAGAAACCTATCCTACATTGCCACTGCATGTTTCCTACCTCCCCATGCTGACCAGACCGTGATGATTTTCTCCATTCTACATTGCCACTCACTGCCTATCCTAATTCACAAACTCCAAATCACACCACCACGTGATGATTTTCTCACTCCCAGTAGTGAATGGCCTGTTAGAAACCCTTACAATGTGCACCACACCGCGATGTTTATCAGAAACCTATCCTAAATTACGACTGAATGTTTCCTGACCTCCCCATGCTGACGACCCCGTGGTGCTTTTCACCACTGTACATTGCCACTCACTGCCCATCCTAATTCAGAACCTCCGATTCACACCACCCCGTGATGTTTTTCTCACTCCTACTAGGGAATGTAATATTACACACCCATACAATGCGCATCACCTGGTGATGTTTTTCAGAAACCTATCCTACATTGCCACTGCAAATTTCCAGACCTCCCCATGCTGACCACTCCGTGGTTCTTTTCTCGATCTTACATTGCCACTCACTGCCTATCCTAATACAGACTCTCAGATTCACACTAGCCAGTGATGTTTTTCTGACTCCTACTAGGGAATGACCTGTTAGAAACCCTTACATTGCGGACCAACCCTCGAAATTTTTGAGAAACCAATTCTACATTGCCACTGCAAGTTTGCTGACCTCCCCATGCTGACCACCCCGTGGTTCTTTTCTCCATCCTACATTGCCACTCACTGCCTTTCCTATTTCTTACAATCCAAATCACACCCCCCGTGATGTTTTTCTCACTCCTACTAGTGAATGGCCTGTTAGAAACCCTTACAATTCGCAGCACCCCGCGATGTTTTTCAGAAACCTATCCTACATTGCCACTGCGTTTTTCCTGACCTCCCCATGCTGAAAACCCCGTGGTGCTTTTCTCCACCCTATATTGCCCCTCACTGCCTATCCTAATTCAGACCCTCCTATTCACACCACCCCGTGTAGTCTTTCTCACTCCTACAGGTGTATGGCCTGTTACAAAGCCTTGCAATGCACACCACCCCGTGATGCTTTTCAAAAAGCTATCCTACATTGCCACTGCATGTTTCCTGACCTCCCCATGCTGACCAACCCGTGGTGGTTTTCTCCATTCTGCATTGCCACTCAGTGCCTATCCTAATTCAGACCCTCACATTCGAACCACCCCGTCATGTTTTTCTCACTCCAACTAGTGAATGGCCTGTTAGAAACCCTTACCGTGCACACCATCCGCGATGTTTTTCAGAAAGCTATCCTACATTGCCACTGCATGTTTCCTGACCTCCCCATGCTGACCATCCTGTGGTGCTTTTCTCCATCCTACATTGCCACTAGCCTATCCTAATTCACACCCTCCGATTTACACCACCCCGTGATGTTTTTCTCACTCCTACTAGAATATGGCCTGCTAGAAACCCTTCCAATGCGCACCACCCCTGATGTTTTTTACAAATCCATCCTCCATTGCCACTGCATGATTCCTGACCTCCCCATGGTCACCACCCCGTGGAGGTTTTCTCCATCCTACATTGCTACTCACAGCCTATCGTAATTCAGACCTTCCCATTCACACCACCCTGTCATGTTTGTCTCACTCCATCTAGTGAATGGCCTGTTAGAAACCATTACAATGCACACCACCCCGTGATGTTTTACAGAAACCTATCTTACCTTGCCACTGCAAGTTTCCTGAAATCCCCATGCTGACCCCCCGTGTTGCTTTTCTCCATCCTACATTGCCACTCACTGCCTATCCTAATGCTTACAATCCAAATCAAACCGCCCCGTGATGTTTTTCTCACTCCTACTAGTGAATGGCCTGTTAGAAACCCTTACAATGCGCACCACCGCGCAATGTTTTTCAGAAACCTATCCTACATTGCCACTGCATGTTTCCTGACCTCCGCATGCTGAACACCCCGTGGTGCTTTTGTCCGTCCTACATTGCCACTCACTGCGTATCCTAATTCAGACCCTCCGAATGAGTCCTACTAGTGAATGGTCTGTTAGAAACCCTTGCAATGGGCACCACTCCGTGATGTTTTTTACAAAGCTATCCTACATTGCTACTGAATATTTCCTGACCTCCCCATGCTCACCACCCCGTGGTGCTTTTCTCCATCCTGCATTGCCACTCACTGCCTATCCTAATTCAGACCCTGCGATTCACACCGCCCTTTGAATTTTTTCTCATCCTACTAGTGAATGGCCTGTTAGAAACGGTTACAATGCGCACCACCCCGGGATGTTTTTCAGAAACCTATCCTACATTGCCACTGCATGTTTCCAGACCTCACCATGCTGACCACCCCAGATGTTTTTCTTCATCCTTCATTGCCACACACTGCCTATCCTAATTCAGACCCTCCGATTCACACCACCCTTTGAAATTTTTCTCACTCCTACTAGTGAATGGCCTGTTACAAACGCTTACAATGCACACCAGGCTGCGATGTTTTTCAGAAACCTATCCTACATTGCCACTGCATGTTTCCTGAACTCCCCATGCTGACTATCCCGTGGTGTTTTTCTTCATCCTTCATTGCCACTCACGGCCTATCCTAATTCAGACCCTTCGATTCACACCACCCCGTGAATTTTTCTCAATCCTTCTAGTGAATGTTCTATTAGAAACCCTTACGATGGGCACCAATCTGTGAAGCTTTTTATAAAGCTGTCCTACATTGCCACTGAATGTTTCCTGACCTCCCCATGTTGACCAGCCCGTAGTGCTTTTCTCCATCCTACATTGCCACTCACTGCCTATCCTAATTCAGACCCTCTGATTCACACTACTCCATCATGTTTTTCACACTCCTACTAGGGAATGGCCTGTTAGAAAGCCTTACAATGCGCACCACCCCGCAATGTTTTTCAGAAACCTATCCTACGTTGCCACTGCATGTTTCCTGACCTCCCCATGCTGAAAACCCCGTGGTGCTTTCCTCCACCCTTAATTGCCACTCACTGCCTATCCTAATTCAGACCCTCTGATTCACACCACGCTTTGAAATTTTTCTCACTGCTACTAGTGAATGGCCTGTGAGAAACGCTTACATTGCGCACCACCCTGCGATATTTTTCAGAAACGTATCCTACATTGCCACTGCATGTTTCCTGACCTCCCCATTGTGACCACCCCTTGGTGGTTTTCTCCATTTTGCATTGCCTCTCAAAGCCTATCCTAATTCAGACCGTCCCATACACACCACCCTGTCTTGTTTTTCTCACTCCATCTAGTGAATGGGCTGTAAGAAACACTTACAATGCGCAACACCCCACAATGTTTTTCTGAAAGCTATCCTACATTGCCACTGCATGTTTCCTGACCTCCCCATGCTGACCACCCCGTGGTGGTTTTCTCCATCCTGCATTGCCACTCACAGCCTTTCCTAATTCAGACCCTCACATTCACACCACCCCATCACGTTTTTCTCACTCCAACTACTGAATGGCCTGTTAGAAACCCTTGCATTGCGCACAACTCCGTGAGGTTTTACAAAAAGCTATCCTACATTGCCACTGAATGTTTCCTGACCTGCCATGCTGACCGACCCGTGGTGGTTTCTCCATCCTAGATTGCCACTCACTGCCTATTCTAATACAGACCTTCTCATTCACACCACCCTTTGAATATTTTCTCACTCCTACTAGTCAATGGCCTGTTAGAAACGCTTACAATGCGCACCACCCCGCGCTGTTTTTCAGAAACCTATCCTACGTTGCCACTGCATGTTTCCTGACCTCCACATGCTGACAACCCTGTGGTGTTTTTCTTCATCCTTCGTTGCCACTCACGGCCTATACTAATTCAGACCCTCCGGTTCACACCACACCGTGATGTTTTTCTGACTCCTACTAGTGAATGGCCTGTTAGAAACCTTTCCAATGCACACCACCCCGCGATGTTTTTCAGAAACCTATCCTATATTGCCACTGCATGTTTCCTGACCTCTCCATGCTGACCATCCCTTGGTGCTTTTCTCCATCCTACATTGCCACTCCCTGCCTATCCTAATTCAGACCCTTCGATTCACACCATCCTGTGGTGTTTTTCTCACTCCTACTACTGAATGGCCTGTTAGAAACCCTTACAATACGCACCAGCGCGCGATGTTATTTACAAACCTATCCTACATTGCCACTGCATGTTTCCTGACCTCCCCATGCTGACGACCCTCTGGTGCTTTTCTCCATCCTACATTACCACTCAATGCCTATCCTAACACAAACCCTCCGATTCACACCACCCCGTGAATTTTTTCTCACTCCTACTAGTGAATGGCCTGTTAGAAACGCTTACAATGCACAACACTCCGCGATGTTTTCCAGAAACCTATCCTACATTTCCACTGCATGTTTCATGACCTCCCCATGCTGACCACCCAGTGGTGGTTTTGTCCATCCTACATTGTCACTCACAGCCTATCCTAATTCAGACCCTCATATTCACACCAACCCATCATGTTTTTCTCACTCCAACTAGTGAATGGCCTGTTAGAAACCCGTACAAAGCGCAACACCCCGTGTTGTTTTTCAGAAACCTATCCTACGTTGCCACTGGATGTTTCCTGACCTCCCCATGGGGACCACCCCAGATGTTTTTCTTCATCCTTCATTGCCACACACTGCCTATCCTAATTCAAACCCTCCGATTCACACCACCCTTTGAAATTTTTCTCAATCCTACTAGTGAATGGCCTGTTAGAAAGGCATACAATGCACATCAGGCTGCGATGTTTTTCAGAAACCTATCCTACATTGCCACTGCATGTTTCCAGACCTCCCCATGCTGACCACCCCAGATGTTTTTCTTCATCCTTTATTGCCACACACTGCCTATCCTAATTCAGACACTCCGATTCACACCACCCTTTGAAATTTTTCTCAATCCTACTAGTGAATGGCCTGTTAGAAACCCTTACAAAGCGCAACACCCCGCGATGTTTTTCAGAAACCTATCCTATGTTGCCACTGGATGTTTCCTGACCTCCCCATGGGGACCAACCCGTGGTGCATTTCTCCATCCTACATTGCCACTCACTGCCTATTCTAATTCAGAGCCTCCAATTCACACCACCCTGTGAATTTTTTCTAACTCCTACTAGTGCATGGCCTGTTACAAACCCTTGCATTGCGAACCACCCTGTGATGTTTTTCAGAAAGCTATCCAACATTGCCACTGCATGTTTCCAGACATCCCCATGCTGACCAACCTGTGGTGCTTTTCTCCATCCTACATTGCCAGTCAGTGCCTATTCTAATTCAGACCCTCCGATTCACACCAACCCGTGATGTTTTTCTCACTCCTACTAGTGAATGGCCTATTAGAAACCCTTACAATGCGAACCACCCCGCGATGTTTTTCAGAAACCTGTCCTACATTGCCAATACATGTTTCCTGACCTCCCTATGTTGACCACCCCGTGGTGCTTTTCTCCATCCTACATTGCCACTCACTGCCTATCCTAATTCAAATCCTCCGATTCACACCAACCTGTGAATTTTTTCTCACTGCTACTAGTGAATGGCCTGTTAGAACCGGTTACAATGCGCACCACCCGGCGATGTTTTTCAGAAACCTATCCTACATTGCCACTGCATGTTTCCAGACCTCCCCATGGTGACCACCCCGTGGTGCTTTTCTCCATCTTACATTGCCTCTCACCACCTATCCTAATTTAGACCGTCCCATTCACACCTCCATGTCATGTTTTTCTCACTCCATCTAGTGAATGGCCTGGTAGAAACCCTTACAATGCGCACAACCCCGTGATGTTTTTCAGAAAAGGATCCTACATTGTCACTGCAAGTTTCCTCACCTCCCCATGCTGACCACGCCGTGTTGCTTTTCTCCATCCTACACTGCCACTCACTGCCTTTTCTAATTCAGACCCTCCCATTCACACCACCCCATGATGTTTTTTCACTCCTGCTAGTGAATGGCGTGATAGAAAGCCTTACATTGCGCACCACCCCACGATGTTTTTCAGAATCTTTCCCTACATTACCACTGCATGTTTCCTTCCCTCCCCATACTGACCAACCCGTGGTGCTTTTCTCCATCCTACATTGCCACTCACTGCCTATCCTAATTCAGACCCTCTGATTCACACAACTCCATCATGTTTTTCACACTCCTACTAGGGAATGACCTGTTAGAAAGCCTTACAATGCGCAAAACCCCGCAATGTTTTTCAGAAACCTATCCTACGTTGCCAATGCATGTTTCCTGACCTCCCATGCTGACCACCCCATCGTGCTTTTCTCCATCCTACATTGCCACTACTGCCTATCCTAATTCAGACACTCTGATTCACACTACTCCATCATGTTTTTCACACTCCTACTAGGGAATGGCCTGTTAGAAAGCCTTACAATGCGCCCCACCCCGCAATGTTTTTCAGAAACCTATCCTACGTTGCCACTGCATGTTTCCTGACCTCCCCATGCTGAAAACCCCGTGGTGCTTTCCTCCACCCTTAATTGCCACTCACTGCCTATCCTAATTCAGACCCTCTGATTCACACCACGCTTTGAAATTTTTCTCACTGCTACTAGTGAATGGCCTGTGAGAAACGCTTACATTGCGCACCACCCTGCGATGTTTTTCAGAAACGTATCCTACATTGCCACTGCATGTTTCCTGACCTCCCCATTGTGACCAACTCGTGGTGGTTTTCTCCATTTTGCATTGCCTCTCACAGCCTATCCTAATTCAGACCGTCCCATACACACCACCCTGTCTTGTTTTTCTCACTCCATCTAGTGAATGGGCTGTAAGAAACACTTACAATGCGCAACACCCCGCGATGTTTTTCTGAAAGCTATCCTACATTGCCACTGCATGTTTCCTGACCTCCCCATGCTGACCACCCCGTGGTGGTTTTCTCCATCCTGCATTGCCACTCACAGCCTTTCCTAATTCAGACCCTCACATTCTCACCACCCCATCATGTTTTTCTCACTCCAACTACTGAATGGCCTGTTAGAAACCCTTGCATTGCGCACAACTCCGTGAGGTTTTTCAAAAAGCTATCCTACATTGCCACTGAATGTTTCCTGACCTGCCATGCTGACCAACCCGTGGTGGTTTCTCCATCCTAGATTGCCACTCACTGCCTATTCTAATACAGACCTTCTCATTCACACCACCCTTTGAATATTTTCTCACTCCTACTAGTCAATGGCCTGTTAGAAACGCTTACAATGCGCACAACCCCGCGCTGTTTTTCAGAAACCTA
Organism: Cavia porcellus; assembly: GCF_034190915.1. NCBI lineage: Eukaryota > Metazoa > Chordata > Mammalia > Rodentia > Caviidae > Cavia > Cavia porcellus. The sequence continues at coordinate 1,608,622 of NW_026947491.1, forward strand.
TCCTACGTTGCCACTGCATGTTTCCTGACCTCCACATGCTGACAACCCTGTGGTGTTTTTCTTCGTCCTTCGTTGCCACTCACGGCCTATACTAATTCAGACCCTCCGGTTCACACCACACCGTGATGTTTTTCTGACTCCTACTAGTGAATGGCCTGTTAGAAACCCTTCCAATGCACACCACCCCGCGATGTTTTTCAGAAACCTATCCTACATTGCCACTCCATGTTTCCTGACCTCTCCATGCTGACCATCCCTTGGTGCTTTTCTCCATCCTACATTGCCACTCCCTGCCTATCCTAATTCAGACCCTTCGATTCACACCATCCTGTGATGTTTTTCTCACTCCTACTACTGAATGGCCTGTTAGAAACCCTTACAATGCGCACCACCGCGCGATGTTATTTACAAACCTATCCTACATTGCCACTGCATGTTTCCTGACCTCCCCATGCTGACGACCCTCTGGTGCTTTTCTCCATCCTACATTACCACTCAATGCCTATCCTAACACAAACCCTCCGATTCACACCACCCCGTGAATTTTTTCTCACGCCTACTAGTGAATGGCCTGTTAGAAACGCTTACAATGCGCAACACTCCGCTATGTTTTCCAGAAACCTATCCTACATTTCCACTGCATGTTTCATGACCTCCCCATGCTGACCACCCAGTGGTGGTTTTGTCCATCCTACATTGTCACTCACAGCCTATCCTAATTCAGACCCTCATATTCACACCAACCCATCATGTTTTTCTCACTCCAACTAGTGAATGGCCTGTTAGAAACCCGTACAAAGCGCAACACCCCGTGTTGTTTTTCAGAAACCTATCCTACGTTGCCACTGGATGTTTCCTGACCTCCCCATGGGGACCACCCCAGATGTTTTTCTTCATCCTTCATTGCCACACACTGCCTATCCTAATTCAGACCCTCCGATTCACACCACCCTTTGAAATTTTTCTCAATCCTACTAGTGAATGGCCTGTTAGAAAGGCATACAATGCGCATCAGGCTGCGATGTTTTTCAGAAACCTATCCTACATTGCCACTGCATGTTTCCAGACCTCCCCATGCTGACCACCCCAGATGTTTTTCTTCATCCTTTATTGCCACACACTGCCTATCCTAATTCAGACACTCCGATTCACACCACCCTTTGAATTTTTTCTCACTGCTACTAGTGAATGGCCTGTTAGAAATGGTTACAATGCGCACCACCCCGCGATGTTTTTCAGAAACCTATCCTACATTGCCACTGCATGTTTCCAGACCTCCCCATGGTGACCACCCCGTGGTGCTTTTCTCCATCTTACATTGCCTCTCACCACCTATCCTAATTTAGACCGTCCCATTCACACCCCCATGTCATGTTTTTCTCACTCCATCTAGTGAATGGCCTGTTAGAAACCCTTACAATGCGCACAACCCCATGATGTTTTTCAGAAAAGGATCCTACATTGTCACTGCAAGTTTCCTCACCTCCCCATGCTGACCACCCCGTGTTGCTTTTCTCCATGCTACACTGCCACTCACTGCCTTTTCTAATTCAGACCCTCCCATTCACACCACCCCATGATGTTTTTTTCACTCCTGCTAGTGAATGGCGTGATAGAAAGCCTTACATTGCGCACCACCCCACGATGTTTTTCAGAATCTTTCCCTACATTACCACTGCATGTTTCCTTCCCTCCCCATACTGACCAACCCGTGGTGCTTTTCTCCATCCTACATTGCCACTCACTGCCTATCCTAATTCAGACCCTCTGATTCACACCACTCCATCATGTTTTTCACACTCCTACTAGGGAATGACCTGTTAAAGCCTTACAATGCGCAAAACCCCGCAATGTTTTTCAGAAACCTATCCTACGTTGCCAATGCATGTTTCCTGACCTCCCCATGCTGACAACCCCGTGGTGCTTTTCTCCATCCTTAATTGCCACTACTGCCTATACTAATTCAGACCATCTCATTCACACCACCCTTTGAATTTTTTCTCACTCCTACTAGTGAATGGCCTGTTAGAAACGCTTACAATGCGCAACACTCCGCGATGTTTTCCAGAAACCTATCCTACATTTCCACTGCATGTTTCATGACCTCCCCATGCTGACCACCCAGTGGTGGTTTTGTCCATCCTACATTGTCACTCACAGCCTATCCTAATTCAGACCCTCATATTCACACCAACCCATCATGTTTTTCTCACTCCAACTAGTGAATGGCCTGTTAGAAACCCGTACAAAGAGCAACACCCCGTGTTGTTTTTCAGAAACCTATCCTACGTTGCCACTGGATGTTTCCTGACCTCCCCATGGGGACCACCCCAGATTTTTTTCTTCATCCTTCATTTCCACACACTGCCTATCCTAATTCAGACCCTCCGATTCACACCACCCTTTGAAATTTTTCTCAATCCTACTAGTGAATGGCCTGTTAGAAACGCATACAATGCGCATCAGGCTGCGATGTTTTTCAGAAACCTATCCTACATTGCCACTGCATGTTTCCAGACCTCCCCAAGCTGACCACCCCAGATGTTTTTCTTCATCCTTTATTGCCACACACTGCCTATCCTAATTCAGACACTCCGATTCACACCACCCTTTGAAATTTTTCTCAATCCTACTAGTGAATGGCCTGTTAGAAACCCTTACAAAGCGCAACACCCCGCGATGTTTTTCAGAAACCTATCCTATGTTGCCACTGGATGTTTCCTGACCTCCCCATGGGGACCACCCCGTGGTGCTTTTCTCCATCCTACATTGCCACTCACTGCCTATTCTAATTCAGAGCCTCCAATTCACACCACCCTGTGAATTTTTTCTAACTCCTACTAGTGCATGGCCTGTTACACACCCTTGCATTGCGAACCACCCCGTGATGTTTTTCACAAAGCTATCCAACATTGCTACTGCATGTTTCCTGACATCCCCATGCTGACCAACCTGTGGTGCTTATCTCCATCCTACATTGCCAGTCAGTGCCTATTCTAATTCAGACCCTCCGATTCACACCAACCCGTGACGTTTTTCTCACTCCTACTAGTGAATGGCCTATTAGAAACCCTTACAATGCGAACCACCCCGCGATGTTTTTCAGAAACCTGTCCTACATTGCCAATACATGTTTCCTGACCTCCCTATGTTGACCACCCCGTGGTGCTTTTCTCCATCCTACATTGCCACTCACTGCCTATCCTAATTCAAACACTCCGATTCACACCAACCTGTGAATTTTTTCTCACTGCTACTAGTGAATGGCCTGTTAGAAACGGTTACAATGCGCACCACCCGGCGATGTTTTTCAGAAACCTATCCTACATTGCCACTGCATGTTTCCAGACCTCCCCATGGTGACCACCCCGTGGTGTTTTTCTCCATCTTACATTGCCTCTCACCACCTATCCTAATTTGGACCGTCCCATTCACACCTCCATGTCATGTTTTTCTCACTCCATCTAGTGAATGGCCTGTTAGAAACCCTTACAATGCGCACAACCCCGTGATGTTTTTCAGAAAAGGATCCTACATTGTCACTGCAAGTTTCCTCACCTCCCCATGCTGACCACCCCGTGTTGCTTTTCTCCATCCTACACTGCCACTCACTGCCTATTCTAATTCAGACCCTCCCAATTACACCACCCCATGATGTTTCTTTCACTCCTGCTAGTGAATGGCGTGATAGAAAGCCTTACATTGCGCACCACCCCACGATGTTTTTCAGAATCTTTCCCTACATTACCACTGCATGTTTCCTTCCCTCACAATACTGACCAACCCGTGGTGCTTTTCTCCATCCTACATTGCCACTCACGGCCTATCCTAATTCAGACCCTCCGATTCACGCTACTCCATCATGTTTTTCACACTCCTACTAGGGAATGGCCTGTTAGAAAGCCTTACAATGTGCACCACCCCGCAATGTTTTTCAGAAACCTATCCTACGTTGCCACTGCATGTTTCCTGACCTCCCCATGCTGAAAACCCCGTGGTGCTTTCCTCCACCCTTAATTGCCACTCACTGCCTATCCTAATTCAGACCCTCTGGTTCACACCACGCTTTGAAATTTTTCTCACTGCTACTAGTGAATGGCCTGTGAGAAACACTTACAATGCGCAACACCCTGCGATGTTTTTCAGAAACGTATCCTACATTGCCACTGCATGTTTCCTGACCTCCCCATTGTGACCACCCCGTGGTGGTTTTCTCCATTTTGCATTGCCTCTCACAGCCTATCCTAATTCAGACCGTCCCATACACACCACCCTGTCTTGTTTTTCTCACTCCATCTAGTGAATGGGCTGTAAGAAACACTTACAATGCACACCACCCCGCGCTGTTTTTCAGAAACCTATCCTGCATTACCACTGCATGTATCCTGACCTCCACATGCTGACAACCCAGTGGTGTTTTTCTTCATCCTTCATTGCCACTCACGACCTATCCTAATTCAGACCCTCCCATTCACACCACCCCGTGAATTTTTCTCACTCCTAATAGTGAATGGCCTGTTAAAAACCCTTACAATACGCAACACCCCGCGATGTTTTTCTGAAAGCTATCCTACATTGCCACTGCATGTTTCCTGACCTCCCCATGCTGACCACCCCGTGGTGGTTTTCTCCATCCTGCATTGCCACTCACAGCCTTTCTTAATTCAGACCCTCACATTCACACCACCCCATCATGTTTTTCTCACTGCAGCTACTGAATGGCCTGTTAGAAACCCTTACATTGCGCAAAACTCCGTGATGTTTTTCAAAAACATATCCTAAATTGCCACTGAATGTTTCCTGACCTGCCATGCTGACCAACCCTTGGTGCTTTTCTCCATCCTAGATTGCCACTCACTGCCTATTCTAATTCAGACCCTCTCATTCACACCACCCTTTGAATATTTTCTCACTCCTACTAGAGAATGGCCTGTTAGAAACCCTAACAATGCGCACCACCCCTCAGTGTTTTTCAGAAAGCTATCCTACATTGCCACTGCATGTTTCCTGACCTCCCCGTGCTGAACACCCCGTGGTGCTTTTGTCCGTCCTACATTGCCACTCACTATGTATCCTAATTGAGACCCTCCGAATCACACCCCCCGTGATGTTTTTCTCACTCCTACTACTGCATGCCTTGTTAGAAACACTTACAATGCGCACCACCCCGCGATGTTTTTCAGAAATCTATCCTACATTGCCACTGCATGTTTCCTGACCTCCCTATGTTGACCACCCCGTGGTGCTTTTCTCCATCCTACATTGCCACTCACTGCCTATCCTAATTCAAACCCTCCGATTCACACCAACCTGTGAATTTTTTCTCACTGCTACTAGTGAATGGCCTGTTAGAAACCCTTAAAATGCGCACCACCCAGCGATGTTTTTCAGAAACCTATCCTACATTGCCACTGCATGTTTCCAGATCTCCCCATTGTGACCACACCGTGGTGCTTTTCTCCATCTTACATTGCCTCTCACCACCTATCCTAATTTAGACCGTCCCATTCACACCTCCATGTCAAGTTTTTCTCACTCCATCTAGTGAATGGCCTGTTAGAAACCCTTACAATGCGCAACACTCCGTGATGTTTTTCAGAAAAGGATCCTACATTGTCACTGCAAGTTTCCTCACCTCCCCATGCTGACCACAGCGTGTTGCTTTTCTCCATCCTACACTGCCACTCACTGCCTATCCTGATTCAGACAATCCTAATGACACCACCGAGTGATGTTTTTTTCACTCCTACTAGTGAATAGCCTGTTAGAAACACTTACAATGTGCACCACCCCGCGATGTTTTTCTGAAACCTATCCTACATTGCCACTCTATGTTTCCTGAACTCCCCATGCTGACCACCCTGTGGTGCTTTTCTCCATCCTACACTGCCACTCACTGCCTTTTCTAACTTAGACCCTCCCATTCACACCACCCCATGATGTTTTTTTCACTCCCGCTAGTGAATGGCGTGATAGAAACCTTTACAATGCGCACGACCCCACGATGTTTTTCAGAATCTTTCCCTACATTACCACTGCATGTTTCCTTCCCTCCCCATACTGACCAACCCGTGGTGCTTTTCTCCATCCTACATTGCCACTCACTGCCTATCCTAATTCAGACCCTCTGAGTCACACCACCCCATCATGTTTTTCACACTCCTACTAGGGAATGGCCTGTTAGAAAGCCTTACAATGCGCACCACCCCGCAATGTTTTTCAGAAACCTATCCTACGTTGCCACTGCATGTTTCCTGACCTCCCCATGCTGAAAACCCCGTGGTGCTTTCCTCCACCCTTAATTGCCACTCACTGCCTATCCTAATTCAGACCCTCTGATTCACACCAGGCTTTGAAATTTTTCTCACTGCTACTAGTGAATGGCCTGTGAGAAACACTTACAATGCGCAACACCCTGCGATGTTTTTCAGAAACGTATCCTACATTGCCACTGCAATTTTCCTGACCGCCCCATTGTTACCACCCCGTGGTGGTTTTCTCCATTTTGCATTGCCTCTCACAGCCTATCCTAATTCAGACCGTCCCATACACACCACCCTGTCTTGTTTTTCTCACTCCATCTAGTGAATGGGCTGTAAGAAACACTTACAATGCGCAACACCCCGCGATGTTTTTCTGAAAGCTATCCTACATTGCCACTGCATGTTTCCTGACCTCCCCATGCAGACCACCCCGTGGTGGTTTTCTCTATCCTGCATTGCCACTCACAGCCTTTCCTAATTCAGACCCTCACATTCACACCACCCCATCATGTTTTTCTCACTCCAACTACTGAATGGCCTGTTAGAAACCCTTGCATTGCGCACAACTCCGTGAGGTTTTTCAAAAAGCTATCCTACATTGCCACTGAATGTTTCCTGACCTGCCATGCTGACCAACCTGTGGTGCTTTTCTCCATCCTAGATTGCCACTCACTGCCTATTCTAATTCAGACCCTCTCATTCACACCACCCTTTGAATATTTTCTCACTCCTACTAGTCAATGGCCTGTTAGAAACGCTTACAATGCGCACCACCCCGCGCTGTTTTTCAGAAACCTATCCTACGTTGCCACTGCATGTTTCCTGACCTCCACATGCTGACAACCCTGTGGGGTTTCTCTTCATCCTTCGTTGCCACTCACGGCCTATACTAATTCAGACCCTCCGATTCACACCACACCGTGATGTTTTTCTGACTCCTACTAGTGAATGGCCTGTTAGAAACCCTTCCAATGCACACCACCCCGCGATGTTTTTCAGAAACCTATCCTACATTGCCACTGCATGTTTCCTGACCTCCCCATGCTGACCATCCCTTGGTGCTTTTCTCCATCCTACATTGCCACTCCATGCCTATCCTAATTCAGAGCCTTTGATTCACACCATCCTGTGATGTTTTTCTCACTCCTACTACTGAATGGCCTGTTAGAAACCCTTACAATGCGCACCACCGCGCGATGTTATTTACAAACCTATCCTACATTGCCACTGCATGTTTCCTGACCTCCCCATGCTGACGACCCTCTGGTGCTTTTCTCCATCCTACATTACCACTCAATGCCTATCCTAACACAAACCCTCTGATTCACACCACCCCGTGAATTTTTTCTCACTCTTTCTAGTGAATGGCCTGTTAGAAACGCTTACAATGCGCAACACTCCGCTATGTTTTCCAGAAACCTATCCTACATTTCCACTGCATGTTTCATGACCTCCCCATGCTGACCACCCAGTGGTGGTTTTGTCCATCCTACATTGTTACTCACAGCCTATCCTAATTCAGACCCTCATATTCACACCAACCCATCATGTTTTTCTCACTCCAACTAGTGAATGGCCTGTTAGAAACCCTTACAAAGTGCAACACCCCGCGTTGTTTTTCAGAAACCTATCCTACGTTGCCACTGGATGTTTCCTGACCTCCCCATGGGGACCACCCCAGATTTTTTTCTTCATCCTTCATTGCCACACACTGCCTATTCTAATCCAGACCCTCCGATTCACACCACCCTTTGAAATTTTTCTCAATCCTACAAGTGAATGGCCTGTTAGAAACGCATACAATGCGCATCAGGCTGCGATGTTTTTCAAAAACCTATCCTACATTGCCACTGCATGTTTCCAGACCTCCCCATGCTGACCACCCCAGATGTTTTTCTTCATCCTTTATTGCCACACACTGCCTATCCTAATTCAGACACTCCGATTCACACCACCCTTTGAAATTTTTCTCAATCCTACTAGTGAATGGCCTGTTAGAAACCCTTACAAAGCGCAACACCCTGCGATGTTTTTCAGAAACCTATCCTATGTTGCCACTGGATGTTTCCTGACCTCCCCATGGGGACCACCCCGTGGTGCTTTTCTCCATCCTACATTGCCACTCACTGCCTATTCTAATTCAGAGCCTCCAATTCACACCACCCTGTGAATTTTTTCTAACTCCTACTAGTGCATGGCCTGTTACAAACCCTTGCATTGCGATCCACCCCGAGATGTTTTTCAGAAACCTATCCAACATTGCCACTGCATATTTCCTGACATCCCCATGCTGACCAACCTGTGGTGCTTTTCTCCATCCTACATTGCCAGTCAGTGCCTATTCTAATTGAGACCCTCCGATTCACACCAACCCGTGATGTTTTTCTCACTCCTACTAGTGAATGGCCTATTAGAAACCCTTACAATGCGAACCACCCCGCGATGTTTTTCAGAAACCTGTCCTACATTGCCAATACATGTTTCCTGACCTCCCTATGTTGACCACCCCGTGGTGCTTTTCTCCATCCTACATTGCCACTCACTGCCTATCCTAATTCAAACCCTCCGATTCACACCAACCTGTGAATTTTTTCTCACTGCTACTAGTGAATGGCCTGTTAGAAATGGTTACAATGCGCACCACCCCGCGATGTTTTTCAGAAACCTATCCTACATTGCCACTGCATGTTTCCAGACCTCCCCATGGTGACCACCCCGTGGTGCTTTTCTCCATCTTACATTGCCTCTCACCACCTATCCTAATTTAGACCGTCCCATTCACACCACCATGTCATGTTTTTCTCACTCCATCTAGTGAATGGCCTGTTAGAAACCCTTACAATGCGCACAACACCGTGATGTTCTTCATAAAAGGATCCTACATTGTCACTGCAAGTTTCCTCACCTCCCCATGCTGACCACGCCGTGTTGCTTTTCTCCGTCCTACACTGCCACTCACTTCCTATTCTAATTCAGACCCTCCCATTCACACCACCCCATGATGTTTTCTTCACTCCTGATAGTGAATGGCGTGATAGAAACCCTTACATTGCGCACCACCCCACAATGTTTTTCAGAATCTTTCCCTACATTACCACTGCATGTTTCCTTCCCTCCCCATACTGACCAACCCGTGGTGCTTTTCTCCATCCTACATTGCCACTCACTGCCTATCCTAATTCAGACCCTCTGATTCACACCACTCCATCATGTTTTTCACACTCCTACTAGGGAGTGACCTGTTAGAAAGCCTTACAATGCGCAAAACCCCGCAATGTTTTTCAGAAACCTATCCTACGTTGCCAATGCATGTTTCCTGACCTCCCCATGCTGACAACCCCGTGGTGCTTTTCTCCATCCTTAATTGCCACTCACTGCCTATACTAATTCAGACCATCTCATTCACACCACCCTTTGAATTTTGTCTCATCCTACTAGTGAATGGCCTGTTAGAAACGCTTACAATGCACACCAGGCTGCGATGTTTTTCAGAAACCTATCCTACATTGACACTGCATGTTTCCTGACCTCCCCATGCTGACTATCCCGTGGTGATTTTCTTCATCCTTCATTGCCACTCACGGCCTATCCTAATTCAGACCCTTCGATTCACACCACCCCGTGAATTTTTCGCACTCGTACTAGTGAATGTTCTATTAGAAACCCTTACGATGGGCACCAATCTGTGAAGCTTTTTATAAAGCTGTCCTACATTGCCACTGAATGTTTCCTGACCTCCCCATGTTGACCAGCCCGTAGTGCTTTTCTCCATCCTACATTGCCACTCACTGCCTATCCTAATTCAGACCCTCTGATTCACACTACTCCATCATGTTTTTCACACTCCTACTAGGGAATGGCCTGTTAGAAAGCCTTACAATGCGCACCACCCCGCAATGTTTTTCAGAAACCTATCCTACGTTGCCACTGCATGTTTCCTGACCTCCCCATGCTGAAAACCCCGTGGTGCTTTCCTCCACCCTTAATTGCCACTCACTGCCAATCCTAATTCAGACCCTCTGATGCACACCACGCTTTGAAATTTTTCTCACTGCTACTAGTGAATGGCCTGTGAGAAACGCTTACATTGCGCACCACCCTGCGATGTTTTTCAGAAACGTATCCTACATTGCCACTGCATGTTTCCTGACCTCCCCATTGTGACCACCCCGTGGTGGTTTTCTCCATTTTGCATTGCCTCTCACAGCCTATCCTAATTCAGACCATCCCATACACACCACCCTGTCTTGTTTTTCTCACTCCATCTAGTGAATGGGCTGTAAGAAACACTTACAATGCGCAACACCCCGCGATGTTTTTCTGAAAGCTATCCTACATTGCCACTGCATGTTTCCTGACCTCCCCATGCTGACCACCCCGTGGTGGTTTTCTCCATCCTGCATTGCCACTCACAGCCTTTCCTAATTCAGACCCTCACATTCACACCACCCCATCATGTTTTTCTCACTCCAACTACTGAATGGCCTGTTAGAAACCCTTGCATTGCGCACAACTCCGTGAGGTTTTTCAAAAAGCTATCCTACATTGCCACTGAATGTTTCCTGACCTGCCATGCTGACTAACCCGTGGTGCTTTTCTCCATCCTAGATTGCCACTCACTGCCTATTCTAATTCAGACCCTCTCATTCACACCACCCTTTGAATATTTTCTCACTCCTACTAGTCAATGGCCTGTTAGAAACGCTTACAATGCGCACCACCCCGCGCTGTTTTTCAGAAACCTATCCTACGTTGCCACTGCATGTTTCCTGACCTCCACATGCTGACAACCCTGTGGTGTTTTTCTTCATCCTTCATTGCCACTCACGGCCTATACTAATTCAGACCCTCCGATTCACACCACACCGTGATGTTTTTCTGACTCCTACTAGTGAATGGCCTGTTAGAAACCCTTCCAATGCACACCACCCCGCGATGTTTTTCAGAAACCTATCCTACATTGCCACTGCATGTTTCCTGACCTCCCCATGCTGACCATCCCTTGGTGCTTTTCTCCATCCTACATTGCCACTCCCTGCCTATCCTAATTCAGAGCCTTCGATTCACACCATCCTGTGATGTTTTTCTCACTCCTACTACTGAATGGCCTGTTAGAAACCCTTAAAATGCGCACCACCGCGCGATGTTATTTACAAACCTATCCTACATTGCCACTGCATGTTTCCTGACCTCCCCATGCTGACGACCCTCTGGTGCTTTTCTCCATCCTACATTGCCACTCACTGCCTATCCTAATTCAAACCCTCCGATTCACACCAACCTGTGAATTTTTTCTCACTGCTACTAGTGAATGGCCTGTTAGAAACGGTTACAATGCGCACCACCCCGCGATGTTTTTCAGAAACCTATCCTACATTGCCACTGCATGTTTCCAGACCTCCCCATGGTGACCACCCCGTGGTGCTTTTCTCCATCTTACATTGCCTCTCACCACCTATCCTAATTTAGACCGTCCCATTCACACCACCATGTCATGTTTTTCTCACTCCATCTAGTGAATGGCCTGTTAGAAACCCTTACAATGCGCACAACACCGTGATGTTCTTCATAAAAGGATCCTACATTGTCACTGCAAGTTTCCTCACCTCCCCATGCTGACCACCCCGTGTTGCTTTTCTCCATCCTACACTGCCACTCACTTCCTATTCTAATTCAGACCCTCCCATTCACACCACCCCATGATGTTTTCTTCACTCCTGATAGTGAATGGCGTGATAGAAACCCTTACATTGCGCACCACCCCACAATGTTTTTCAGAATCTTTCCCTACATTACCACTGCATGTTTCCTTCCCTCCCCATACTGACCAACCCGTGGTGCTTTTCTCCATCCTACATTGCCACTCACTGCCTATCCTAATTCAGACCCTCTGATTCACACCACTCCATCATGTTTTTCACACTCCTACTAGGGAGTGACCTGTTAGAAAGCCTTACAATGCGCAAAACCCCGCAATGTTTTTCAGAAACCTATCCTACGTTGCCAATGCATGTTTCCTGACCTCCCCATGCTGACAACCCCGTGGTGCTTTTCTCCATCCTTAATTGCCACTCACTGCCTATACTAATTCAGACCATCTCATTCACACCACCCTTTGAATTTTGTCTCATCCTACTAGTGAATGGCCTGTTAGAAACGCTTACAATGCGCACCAGGCTGCGATGTTTTTCAGAAACCTATCCTACATTGACACTGCATGTTTCCTGACCTCCCCATGCTGACTATCCCGTGGTGATTTTCTTCATCCTTCATTGCCACTCACGGCCTATCCTAATTCAGACCCTTCGATTCACACCACCCCGTGAATTTTTCTCACTCGTACTAGTGAATGTTCTATTAGAAACCCTTACGATGGGCACCAATCTGTGAAGCTTTTTATAAAGCTGTCCTACATTGCCACTGAATGTTTCCTGACCTCCCCATGTTGACCAGCCCGTAGTGCTTTTCTCCATCCTACATTGCCACTCACTGCCTATCCTAATTCAGACCCTCTGATTCACACTACTCCATCATGTTTTTCACACTCCTACTAGGGAACGGCCTGTTAGAAAGCCTTACAATGCGCACCACCCCGCAATGTTTTTCAGAAACCTTTCCTACGTTGCCACTGCATGTTTCCTGACCTCCCCATGCTGAAAACCCCGTGGTGCTTTCCTCCACCCTTAATTGCCACTCACTGCCTATCCTAATTCAGACCCTCTGATGCACACCACGCTTTGAAATTTTTCTCACTGCTACTAGTGAATGGCCTGTGAGAAACGCTTACATTGCGCACCACCCTGCGATGTTTTTCAGAAACGTATCCTACATTGCCACTGCATGTTTCCTGACCTCCCCATTGTGACCACCCCGTGGTGGTTTTCTCCATTTTGCATTGCCTCTCACAGCCTATCCTAATTCAGACCATCCCATACACACCACCCTGTCTTGTTTTTCTCACTCCATCTAGTGAATGGGCTGTAAGAAACACTTACAATGCGCAACACCCCGCGATGTTTTTCTGAAAGCTATCTTACATTGCCACTGCATGTTTCCTGACCTCCCCATGCTGACCACCCCGTGGTGGTTTTCTCCATCCTGCATTGCCACTCACAGCCTTTCCTAATTCAGACCCTCACATTCACACCACCCCATCATGTTTTTCTCACTCCAACTACTGAATGGCCTGTTAGAAACCCTTGCATTGCGCACAACTCCGTGAGGTTTTTCAAAAAGCTATCCTACATTGCCACTGAATGTTTCCTGACCTGCCATGCTGACTAACCCGTGGTGCTTTTCTCCATCCTAGATTGCCACTCACTGCCTATTCTAATTCAGACCCTCTCATTCACACCACCCTTTGAATATTTTCTCACTCCTACTAGTCAATGGCCTGTTAGAAACGCTTACAATGCGCACCACCCCGCGCTGTTTTTCAGAAACCTATGCTACGTTGCCACTGCATGTTTCCTGACCTCCACATGCTGACAACCCTGTGGTGTTTTTCTTCATCCTTCATTGCCACTCACGGCCTATACTAATTCAGACCCTCCGATTCACACCACACCGTGATGTTTTTCTGACTCCTACTAGTGAATGGCCTGTTAGAAACCCTTCCAATGCACACCACCCCGCGATGTTTTTCAGAAACCTATCCTACATTGCCACTGCATGTTTCCTGACCTCCCCATGCTGACCATCCCTTGGTGCTTTTCTCCATCCTACATTGCCACTCCCTGCCTATCCTAATTCAGAGCCTTCGATTCACACCATCCTGTGATGTTTTTCTCACTCCTACTACTGAATGGCCTGTTAGAAACCCTTAAAATGCGCACCACCGCGCGATGTTATTTACAAACCTATCCTACATTGCCACTGCATGTTTCCTGACCTCCCCATGCTGACGACCCTCTGGTGCTTTCCTCCATCCTACATTGCCAATCACTGCCTATCCTAATTCAAACCCTCCGATTCACACCAACCTGTGAATTTTTTCTCACTGCTACTAGTGAATGGCCTGTTAGAAACGGTTACAATGTGCACCACCCCGCGATGTTTTTCTGAAACCTATCCTACATTGCCACTCTATGTTTCCTGAACTCCCCATGCTGACCACCCCGTGGTGCTTTTCTCCATCCTACACTGCCACTCACTGCCTTTTCTAATTCAGACCCTCCCATTCACACCACCCCATGATGTTTTTTTCACTCACGCTAGTGAATGGAGTGATAGAAACCCTTACAATGCGCACCACCCCACGATGTTTTTCAGAATCTTTCCCTACATTACCACTGCATGTTTCCTTCCCTCCCCATACTGACCAACCTGTGGTGCTTTTCTCCATCCTACATTGCCACTCACCGCCTATCCTAATTCAGACCCTCTGATTCACACCACCCCATCATGTTTTTCACACTCCTACTAGGGAATGGCCAGTTAGAAAGCCTTACAATGCGCACCACCCCGCAATGTTTTTCAGAAACCTATCCTACGTTGCCACTGCATGTTTCCTGACCTCCCCATGCTGAAAACCCCGTGGTGCTTTCCTCCACCCTTAATTGCCACTCACTGCCTATCGTAATTCAGACCCTCTGATTCACACCACGCTTTGAAATTTTTCTCACTGCTACTAGTGAATGGCCTGTGAGAAACCCTTACAATGCGCACAACCCCACGATGTTTTTCAGAAACCTATACTACATTGCCACTGCATGTTTCCTGACCTCCCCCTGCTGACCATCCCATGGTGCTTTTCTCCATCCTACACTGCCACACACTGCCTATCGTAACTCAGACCATTCGATTCACACCACCCCGTTAGTTTTTTCTCACTCCTACTAGTGAATGTTCTATTAGAAACCCTTACGATGGGCACCACTCCACGATGTTTCTCAAAAAGCTATCCTACATTGCCATTGCATTTTTCCTGACCTCCGCATGCTGACCACCCCGTGGTGCTTTTCTCCATCCTACATTGCCACTCACTGCCTATCCTAATTCAGACCCTCTGATTCACACCACCCTTTGATGTTTTTCTCTCTCCTACTAGGGCATGGCCTATTAGAAAGCCTTACAATGTGCACCACTCCGCGATGTTTTTCAGAAACCTATCCTACGTTGCCACTGCATGTTTCCTGACCTCCCGATGCTGACAACCCTGTGGTGCTTTTCTCCACCCTACATTGCCACTCACTGCCTATCCTAATTCAGACCCTAGAAATTAAAACAACCCCGTGAGTTTTTTCTCACTCCTACTAGTGAATGTTCTATTAGAAACCCTTACGATGGGCACCAATCCGTGATGCTTTTTACAAAGCTATCCTACATTGCCACTGAATGTTTCCTGACCTCCCCATGTTGACCAGCCCATGGTGCTTTTCTCCATCCTACATTGCCACTCACTGCCTATCCTAATTCAGACCCTCTGATTCACACTACTCCATCATGTTTTTCACACTCCTACTAGGGAATGGCCTGTTAGAAAGCCTTACAATGCGCACCACCCCGCAATGATTTTCAGAAACATATCCTACGTTGCCACTGCATTTTTCCTGACCTCCCGATGCTGAAAACCCCGTGGTGCTTTTCTCCATCCTTAATTGCCACTCACTGCCTATCCTAATTCAGACCCTCTGATTCACACCACCTTGTGATGTTTTTCTCTCTCCTACTAGGGCATGGCCTATTAGAAAGCCTTACAATGCGCACCACGCAGCGATGTTATTCAGAAACCTATCCTACATTGCCACTGCATGTTTCCTGACCTCCCCATTGTGACCACCCCGTGGTGGTTTTCTCCATTTTACATTGCCTCTCACACCCTATCCTAATTCAGACAATCCCATTCACACCACCCTGTCATGTTTTTCTCACTCCATCTAGCGAATGGCCTGTAAGAAACCCTTACAATGCGCACCATCCCGCGATGTTTTTCAAAAATCTATCCTACATTGCCACTGCATGTTTCCTGACCTCCACATGCTGACAACCCTGTGGTGTTTTTCTTCATCCTTCGTTGCCACTCACGGCCTATACTAATTCAGACCCTCTGATTCACACCACACCGTGATGTTTTTCTCAGTCCTACTAGTGAATGGCCTGTTAGAAACCCTTCCAAAGCACACCACCCCGCGATGTTTTTCAGAAACCTATCCTACATTGCCACTGCATGTTTCCTGACCTCCCCATGCTGACCATCCCTTGGTGCTTTTCTCCATCCTACATTGCCACTCCCTGCCTATCCTAATTCAGACCCTTCTATTCACACCATCCTGTGATGTTTTTCTCACTCCTACTACTGAATGGCCTGTTAGAAACGCTTACAATGCGCAACACTCCGCGATGTTTTCCAGAAACCTATCCTACATTTCCACTGCATGTTTCATGACCTCCCCATGCTGAACACCCAGTGGTGGTTTTGTCCATCCTACATTGTCACTCTCAGCCTATCCTAATTCAGACCCTCATATTCACACCAACACATCATGTTTTTCTCACTCCAACTAGTGAATGGCCTGTTAGAAACCCTTACAAAGCGCAACACCCCGCGTTGTTTTTCAGAAACCTATCCTACGTTGCCACTGGATGTTTCCTGACCTCCCCATGGGGACCACCCCAGATGTTTTTCTTCATCCTTCATTGCCACACACTGCCTATCCTAATTCAGACCCTCCGATTCACACCACCCTTTGAAATTTTTCTAAATCCTACTAGTGAATGGCCTGTTAGAAACGCATACAATGCGCATCAGGCTGCGATGTTTTTCAGAAACCTATCCTACATTGCCACTGCATGTTTCCAGACCTCCCCATGCTGACCACCCCAGATGTTTTTCTTCATCCTTCATTGCCACTCACTGCCTATCCTAATTCAGACCCTCTGATTCAAACCACCCAGTGATGTTTTTCTCACTCCTACTAGTGAATGGCCTGTTAGAAACCCTTGCAATGCACACCACCCCGCGATGTTTTTCCGAAAGCTATCCTACATTGCCACTGCATGTTTCCTCACCTCACATGCTGACCACCCCGTGGTGCTTTTGTCCAACCTACATTGCCACTCACTGCCTATCCTAATTCAGACACTCTGATTCACACCACCCTGTGAATTTTTTCTCACTCCTACTAGAGAATGGCCTGTTAGAAACCCTTACAATGCGCAACACCCCGCGATGTTTTTCAGAAAGCTATCTTACATTGCCACGTCATGTTTCCTGACCTCCCCATGCTGACCACCCCGTGGTGGTTTTCTCCATCCTGCATTGCCACTCACAGCCTTTCCTAATTCAGACCCTCACATTCACACCACCCCATCATGTTTTTCTCACTCCAACTACTGAATGGCCTGTTAGAAACCCTTGCATTGCGCACAACTCCGTGAGGTTTTTCAAAAAGCTCTCCTACATTGCCACTGAATGTTTCCTGACCTGCCATGCTGACCAACCCGTGGTGCTTTTCTCCATCCTAGATTGCCACTCACTGCCTATTCTAATTCAGACCCTCTCATTCACACCACCCTTTGAATATTTTCTCACTCCTACTAGTCAATGGCCTGTTAGAAACGCTTACAATGCGCACCACCCCATGCTGTTTTTCAGAAACATATCCTACGTTGCCACTGCATGTTTCCTGACCTCCACATGCTGACAAACCTGTCGTGTTTTTCTTCATCCTTCGTTGCCACTCACGGCCTATACTAATTCAGACCTTCCGATTCACACCACACCGTGATGTTTTTCTGGCTCCTACTAGTGAATGGCCTGTAAGAAACCCTTCCAATGCACACCACCCCGCGATGTTTTTCAGAAACCTATCCTACATTGCCACTGCATGTTTCCTGACCTCCCCATGCGGACCATCCCATGGTGCTTTTCTCCATCTTACATTGCCACGCACTGCCTATCCTAATTCAGACCATTCGATTCACACCACCCCGTGATGTTTTTCTCACTCCTACTAGTGAATGGCCTGATAGAAACCCTTACAATGCGCACAACCCCACGATGTTTTTCAGAAACCTATACTACATTGCCACTGCATGTTTCCTGACCTCCCCCTGCTGACCATCCCATGGTGCTTTTCTCCATCCTGCATTGCCACACACTGCCTACCCTAATTCAGACCATTCGATTCACACCACCCCGTGAGTTTTTTCTCACTCCTACTAGTGAATGTAATATTAGAAACCCTTACGATGGGCACCACTCCACGATGTTTCTCAAATGCTATCCTACATTGCCATTGCATTTTTCCTGACCTCCGCATGCTGACCACCCCGTGGTGCTTTTCTCCATCCTACATTGCCACTCATAGTCTTTTCTAATTCAGACCCTCACATTCACACCACCCCATCATGTTTTTCTCACTCCAACTAGTGAATGGCATTTTAGAAACCCTTGCATTGTGCACCACTCCTTGAGGTTTTTCAAAAAGCTATGCTACATTGCCACTCAATGTTTCCTGACCTCCCCATGCTGACCAACCTGTGTTGCTTTTCTCCATCCTACATTGCCACTCACTGCCTATCCTAATTCAGACCCTCCGATTCACACCACCCCGTGATGTTTTTCTCACTCCTACTAGTGATTGGCCTGTTAGAAACCCTTACAATGCGCACCACCCCGCAATGTTTACAGGAAACCTATTCTACATTGTCAATGCATGTTTCCTGACCTCCCAATGTTGACCACCACGTGGTGCTTTTCTCCATCCTACATTGCCACTCACTGCCTATCTTAATTCAGATCCTCCTATTCACACCGCCCTGTGAATTTTTTCTCACTCCTACTAGTCAATGGCCTCTTAGAAACCCTTATAATGCGCACGACCCCACGAACTTTTTCAGAAACCTATCCTACATTGCCACTGCATGTTTCCTGACCTCCCCATGGTGACCATCCCGTGGTGGTTTTCTCCATCTTACATTGCCTCTCAGAGCCTATCCTAATTCAGACCGTCCCATTCACACTACCCTGTCATGTTTTTCTCACTCCTTCTAGTGAATGGCCTGTAAGAAACCCTTACAATGCGCACCACCCCGCGATGTTTTTCAGAGACCTATCCTACATTGCCACTGCATGTTTCCTGACCTCCCCATGCTGACAACCCCTCGGTGCTTTTCTCCATCCTTCATTGCCACTCACTGCCTATCCTAATTCAGAACTTTCGATTCACACCACACTGTGATGTTTTTCTCACTCCTACTAGTGAATCGCCTGTTAGAAACCCTTACAATGTGCACCACCCTGCGATGTTTTTCACAAACATATCGTACATTGACACTGCATGTTTCCTGACCTCCCCATGCTGACAACCCCTCGGTGCTTTTCTCCATCCTTCATTGCCACTCACTGCCTATCCTAATTCAGACCCTCTGATGCACACCACCACGTGATGTTTTTCTCACTCCAACTAGTGAATGGCCTGTTAGAAACCCTTAAAATGCGCAACACCCCGAGATGTTTTTCAGAAAGCTATCCTACATTGCCACTGCATGTTTCCTGACCTCCCCATGCTGACCACTCCGTTGTGCTTTTCTCCATCCTACATTGACACTGACAGCCATTCCTAATTCAGACCCTCACATTCACACAACCCCGTCATATTTTTCTCACTCCAACTCATGAATGGCCTGTTAGAATCCCTTGCATTACACACCACCCCGTGATGTTTTTCAAAAAACTATCCATTGCCACTGCATGTTTCCTGAACTCCCCATGCTGACCAACCCGTGGTGCTTTCCTCCATCTGACATTGCACTCACTGCCTATCCTAATTCAGACCCTCCTATTCACACCACCCTGTGATGTTTTTCTCACTCCTACTAGTGAATGGCCTGTTAGTAACGCTTACAATGCGCACCACCCCGCGATGTTTTTCAGAAACCTATCCTACATTGCCAATGCATGTTTCCTGACCTCTCAATGTTGACCACCCCGTGGTGCTTTTCTCCATCCTACATTGCCACTCACTGCCTATCTTAATTCAGCCCCTCCAATTCTCACCACCCCATGATGTTTTTCTCACTCCTACTTGTGAATGGCCTGTTAGAAACACTTATAAGGCGCACCACCCCACGATGTTTTTCACAAACTTTTCCTACATTACCACTGCATGTTTCCTGACCTCCCCAATCTGACCAACCCGTGGTGCTTTTCTCCATCTACATTGCCACTCACTACCTATCCTAATTCAGACCCTCCGATTCACACCACCCCATCATGTTTTTCTCACTCCTACTAGTGAATGGCCTGATAGAAACCCATACAATGCGCAACACCCCACGATGTTTTTCAAAAACCTATCCTACATTGCCACTGCATGTTTCCTGACCTCCCCATGCTGACCACCCGGTGGTGCTTTTCTCCATCCTACATTGCCACTCACTACCTATCCTAATTCACACCCTCGGATTCACACCACCCCGTCATGTTTTTCTAACTTCTACTAGTGAAAGGCCTGTTAGAAAAATTTACACTACGCACCACCCCACGATGTTTTTCAGAAACCTGTCGGTGTCACTCCCGGCCGGCAGGAAGGACACACAACAAAATCTGGCAGTGGACAACCTTTTCTTTTATTTTCCTTCTCTGTACAGCCTGCCCCGGGAATCCTCCCGGCCGAAGCCTCTGTTGGTCCGCTCCCCGCGGCCCCTTGCGTGCTTCTCCCTACAGTCTGTCCCGAAGCCTCTACCGGTCCGCTCTCCGCGGCTCCTTGCGTGCTTCTCCCTACAGTCTGTCCCGAAGCCTCTACCGGTCCGCTCTCCGCGGCTCCTTGCGTGCTTCTTCTGCTTCTTTTGCTTCTTTTTTCGTGGCGGGAGAGGCACTCACTTTTATAGGGTTACAGTGGCCAATCAGTTCAAAGCGCACGATGCGGGCTGATTGGCTAACATCAGTTGTTGCTAGGCAGAGTATCTTACAGGGCAGGTTGTGAAGCAGGAGATCTTACAGGGCGGGTTGTTTACCAAGCAGGAAGCAGGAGATCTTACAGGGCGGGTTGTTTACCAAGCAGGAAGCAGGAGATCTTACAGGGCGGGTTGTTTACCAAGCAGGAAGCAGGAGATCTTACAGGGCGGGTTGTTTACCAAGCAGGAAGCAGGAGATCTTACAGGGCGGGTTGTTTACCAAGCAGGAAGCAGGAGATAAGCGCCATCTTAGCACACTCGATGGGAGGGGTAATCTAGCTCAGGCTTTGCTCTTTCCTACAGGCCTCACGTCCGCCAAGTAAGGCGACCGGGCTCGGGGCTGCGGCTCCCAACAGAAACCTATCCTACATTGCCACTGCATGTTTCCTGACCTCCCCATGCTGACCACCTGTGGTGCTTTTGTCTGTCCTACATTGCCACTCACTGCGTATCCTAATTGAGACCCTCCGATTCACACCTCCACGTGATGTTTTTCTCACTCCTACTAGTGAATGGTCTCTTAGAAACCCTTAAAATGCGCACCACTCCACGATGTTTCTCACAAAGCTATCCTACACTGCCACTGCATGTTTCCTAACCTCCCCATGTTGACCACCCCGTGGTGCTTTTCTCCATCCTACATTGCCACGCACTGCATATCCTAATTCAGACCCTCTGATTCACACCACCCTTTGAATTTTTTCTCACGCCTACTAGTCAATGACCTGTTAGAAACGCTTACAATGCGCACCACCCCGCGATGTTTTTCAGAAACCTATACTACATTGACACTGCATGTTTCCTGACCTCCCTATGCTGACCATCCCATGGTGCTTTTCTCCATCCTACATTGCCACGCACTGCCTATCCTAATTCAGACCCTTCGATTAACACCACCCCGTGATGTTTTTCTCACTCCTACTAGTGAATGGCCTGTTAGAAACCCTTGCATAGGGCACCACCCAGCGAAGTTTTTCACAAACCTATCCTACATTGACACTGCATGTTTCCTGACCTCCCCATACTCACCACCTCATGGTGCTTTTCTCCATCGTACATTGCCACTCACTGCCTATCCTAACTCAGACCCTCCGATTCACACCAACCTGTCATGTTTTTCTCACTCCTACAAGTGAATGGCCTTTTACAAACCCTTGCATTGCGCACCAACCAGCGATGTTTTTCAGCAACCTATCCTACATTGCCACTGCATGTTTCCTGACTTCCCCATGCTGACCATCCCATGGTGCTTTTGTCCATCCTGCATTGCCACTCACTGCCTATCCTAATTCAGACCCTCCAATTCACACCACCCCGTGATGTTTTTCTCAATCCTATTAATGAATGGCCTGTTCCAAACCCTTGAATTGCGCACCACCCTGTGATGCTTTTCAGAAACCTGTAGTACATTGCCACTTCATGTTTCCTGACCTCCCCATGCTGACCTCCCCGTGGTGCTTTTTTCCATTCTACATTGCGACTCACTGCCTTTCCTAATTCAGACCCTCTGATTCACACCACCCTGTGAATTTTTTCTCACTCCTACTAGTGAATGGCCTGTTCGAAAAGCTTACAATGACCACCACCCTGCGATGTTTTTCAGAAACCTATCCTACATTGCCACTGCATGTTTCCTGACCTCCCCATGCTGACCACCCCGTGGTGCTTTTCTCCATGCTATATTGCCACTCTCTGCGTATCCTAATTCCGGCCCTCCTATTCACACCACCCCATGATGTTTTTCTCACTCCTACTAGTGAATGGCCTGTTAGAAACCCTTACCATGCACACCACCCCGCGATATTTTTCATAAACCTATCCTACATTGCCACTGCATGTTTTAGGACCTCCCCATGCTCACTAGCCCATGGTCCTTTTCTCCATCCTACATTGCCACTCACTGCCTATTCCCATTCAGACCATGGCGAATCACACCACCCCGTGATATTTCTCTCACTCCTGCATGTGAATTACCTGTTAGAGACCCTCCAAATGCGCACCATGCCATTGTGTTTTTCAGAAACCTATCCTACATTTCCACTGCATATTTCGGGACCTCCGCTTGCTCACCACCCCGTGGTGCTTTTCTCCATCCTACATTGCCACTCAGTGCCTATTGTAATTGAGACCCTCCCGATTCACACCACACGGTGATCGTTCTCACACTCCTACATGTGAATCGCCTGTTAGAGACCCTCATAATGCGCACCTCGCCGTAATGTTTTCAGAAACCTATCCTACATTGCCACTGCATGTTTCGTGACCTCCCCATGCACGCGAACCTTTGGTGCTTTTCTCTGTCCTACATTGCCACCCACTGCCTCTCCTAATTCAGACCCTCCAAATTCACACCAGCCCGTGATGATTCTCCCTCTCCTACATGTGAATGGCCTGTTAGAGCCCCTCCAAATGTGCACCACCCCGAGATGTTTTTCAAAAATCTATCCTACATTGCCACTGCATGTTTTTGGAGGTCCACATGCTCACCACCCCATGGTGCTTTTCTCGATTGTACATTGCCGCTCCCTGCCTGTCCTATTTGAGCCCCTCATTCACACCACCCTTGTGATTTTTCTCTCACTCCTACATGTGAATGGCCTGCTAGAGACCCTCCCAAGGCACACCACCCAACGATGTTTTTGAGAAACCTATCCTACATTGCCACTGCATGTTTCGGGACCCCCCCCCATGCTCACCACACCGTGGTGCTTTTGTCCGTTCTACATTGTCACTCACTGCCTATCCTAATTCAGACCATCCGGATTCACACCACCCCATGATGTTTCTCTCACTCCTATATGTGAATGTCCTGTTAGAGTGATCCGGCCTACGGACCAGTGTGTGGGTCTCACCTGGAGAGGGGATTGGGATGGGGGCAGGGCAAGAGAAAAGAGAGATGGAGACAGGATGAGATTCCAATCGAGTCACCTTTATTTTCAAAATGGTTACAACTTATATAGGGTGGGGGGTGGGCCAAGGGCAGGAATAGGACACAGAGTGTTATCTGATAAGTTATCATCACATCCGGATATATGACGTAAGCAGGAGAGGATTATGGGTAATGTAGGCAGACATGATGATCATGGGAAATGTAGGCTGACACACAAAATGCCCTCAGGCAGGAGGGGCAGGGCAGCAGCAGCTATTCGAAGCTGCTCCCTACATCTCCTCCCTTATTATTTATATATTTTTTGGAACATGGCAGGCCCTGGGAGGACAGCGCCTGTCTTGGGTCAAGGACTCCTCATATGAACCCAATCGAGCCTTACCCGTCATGGGCCTGCAGGAGAGCTGTTGGTCCTGGACCTGTCTTAGGTGGCCGATTGGCATTACATATGTGTCCTAGTTGCCCGTTTCTGACTGCCTGTACAGTGCCTCAGGGCATCTGGGCCACAGCATCATGTGGGCCATCAGTGGGTGAATTTTCCCGATAAGTTTGTTGTTCTGCCATTTCCAACCGATGGTAATATACCTGAATGGGCTTAGCCATAAATGTGTCAACCTTGTTATTAACATTATCAATGAGTGTCACGATCCTCTGGAAAATACAAGGTCTTACAGTAAGCAGCAACAGCAAGGCAGCTAGGGGTCCCAAGAGGGGGGCAATGTAAGGGAAGAGATCCCCCCACATGGAGGAGGTGGTTGCTCCGATGCACTCCTTTTCTCTCTCTTTGAGGTGCTCTCTCAGTTTACTCATGGACTCTTTGACTACTCCCGAGTGGTCAGCATAAAAACAACACTCTTCCTTGAGGGCTGCACATAAGCCACCCTCCTTCATAAACAGAAGGTCTAGTCCTCTTCTATTTTGCAGGACTACCTCAGATAGAGACATCAGGGATGCCTGTAGAGCTATCACAGATGCTTCTATTTCTTTAAAATCCTGATCTACTGCTGCCTGTAATTGAGCTAGATGCTTATTTCCCAACACTAGAGCTGCGGTCCCTGTCCCTATTCCCGTTGCTACTCCTAATCCTAGTAACACAGCTAAGGTGAGCGTCGCAGGTTCTCTCTTAGATATATAGGTGATCCTCGATGCCTGAAGGTAGTAGTCTCCTGGGTGGAAGGTTATGTGAGGAAGAACCTGTACAAGAACACAAAAATCTGCAGACTTGTTAAAAACAGCAGTTGCTATACAGGGTGAGAGGCCAAAATTGCAGGCCCAAGACGTTCCTGGGGGTGGAATGAGGTAATTATTTGGCTTGAATTTGGAATGAAGCTGGGCACAGAGTTGTGCTGCCAGTGCTGGTGGATGGCTGGAATCCCCAAGACAAGTCTCTCTACCTGAGATGTCAGGAAGAGTCAGCTTGTGGTGATTGTCCCAGTCACAGGCAGATGAGCTAGAAGAACTGATAAAGGTTAAATTGAGGGCCTTTCCTTCATAATATGGGGGAGGAGCAGCCAAGCATAACCAACATCATTGGGTGAGATCAGGTTGGGTATGATTTAAAGCCATGTATGCTCCTTTAATCAAACTGAATAGGTTAGAATGTGAATATTTAGGGGCAGGTACATGATCTGTCTGGTGTAGCGGAGCTTGAGAAACCATTATGGCTGAGGGACTTACTGTGGTTATTTGAACAGTAGTAATAGGATCTGTAGTGGGCTGATTGTATTTTGGATTTGGATAATATTTTGGCTTTAGAGCAAAGTTTGGGCCTATGGGCACAAATGAAGTCTGTAGGGGAACCTTTTTTATGAGAATAAGACTTCCCCTGTCTTTACCTGACTCATAAACTCGAAGTCCCCAGGTGCATCCTGTCAGCCAACCTGGGTCCTCAGGAGTGGTGACAGTGATGTTTAGAACCTGACAGGATCTTTGGTTGGCCAGTGGGTAGTCACCTAGGCTGCACCCCGGCGGCCCCCATGTCAGTTTAAGGTGTTTATCGGGGAAGGCAGGTTGCCACACTGTTGCAGCTGTTTCACAGCCCAATAAGCACAAAAATATTCTCCCAGGGAATTACAATATGATCTTCCCCTGGTTGCTGCGGGACAAAGGTAAAAATGACTTTGTTTGGGACATCGGAGCCCTGGAAAGAACCAACAGGGTGTGGGGGGCAAACCATGGACTTCCTGATCCTATCCAAGTCCAAACCACCTCTTGGTCTTTCCAGTGACTAAGCTCCCATTTCTTTTTTTTTTTTAAACCTCGACTTGTAAGAATGGATAAGCTCCCATTTCCAGGGTAGATAGGGTGGAACAGAGAAGGGAGCGTGGCAACGCCATTTTTTTTGTCTTTTTAAATAAAAACAACCCTACATTTATTGCTCCCAGTAAAAACATAAGGGTAGACAAAAACAATATGAACAAACATTTTACAAATACTCCCAAGGCAAACCACTTAATCAGCTGCCTTTTTTATATGGGTACACACTGTAATTGACATTTATCTTAATTGCCTGCCATTGCTTCTCACTGCTGTCTTAATTCATTGATCATTTCTAGTTGGAGACACTTTGCAGCAGAGTAATATTATCTCCTTTCAGCATGATCTGACCCAGTTGTTTTCTTGACTTGGTTTTAGAATGAATTTCTTCTGCATCATCTAATCGCCATTTTTTTTTTAAATTGGCACCAGGGATCGAACTCATGACTGCCTGCTTGCAAGGCAGGTGCTTATGCTGCTGAGCTAAATCCCCAGGTCCTATTTTTTTTTTAACAGTACCGGGCTTTGTATTTTACTTTTATTATACCGGGGAATCAAACTCACAACCTTGTGCTTGTCAGGCAAGCACTTGTGCCACTGAGCTAAATCCCCCGCCCCCATTTTTTTTTCGCCACCAGAGTCAGTATGGAGGCAGCACCATTTTGAGTACTGGGGCAGTGCACGCCATTTTGAGTACCCTCATGGCCTCCAGACAAAGGGAGTGGCGGCATGTTGCCATCTTGAAAAGCCTCCATGATATCAAGGACCACAGAGCCAGGAGGGCTGGGTGCCTTAGATAAGCTGGGTGGAGTACAATTGCAGAAGGCAGATAATGCAGCCTCAGCCAGGGCGAGCATCTCTGTGACCTGGGATCTACGTGAGGTTGTATCAGCAGCTCAGAGATTAAAATCCAATATGAAAAAGCAGTTACAGGAACCTTTTTTGGATCAAAAACTTCATAATAGTCTTTTTTTTTTTTTTGGTCTTTTTCGTTTTTTTTTTTTATCGGTACCAGGAATCGAACTCACGACTGCCTGCTTGCAAGGCAGGTTCTTATGCTGCTGAGCTAAATCCCCAGCCCCAAAAAACTTCATAATAGTCTTTAAGAGCATCTCCTACTCTATTCCACCTATTTAAATTAATGGTACCCTCTAGGGGGAAACATGTACACACTGAATGTATAAACTGAAAATATTTTATCAAATCTTTGTCTTATAACCTTAATCTCTCTAGTATTGAGTGCCTACCTGAGGCCAGTCACGAACAATTCGTGCTCACTGAGTGCTTGCCCATGCTAATGCCGTTCACCTACCGTGATTCAGGTGAGACGTAAGGTGGCCATCTGCACGGATCACAGGAATGAAGTCCTTGAATCAGTCACGCTGGCCAGCACTTTACTCCTGTGAACGGTCCCGCATCATTATTCCTTGTGCCAGGTGGGGTCCCTTCGTGGTCACCACTTGATCCGCCACACGTTGGGCGCCACTTGATCCGGCCTGCAGACCAGTTTGTGGGTCTCACCTGGAGAGGGGATTGGGAATGGGGGCAGGGCAAGAGAAAAGAGAGATGGAGACAGGATGAGATTCCAATCGAGTCTCCTTTATTTTCAAAATGGCTACAACTTATATAGGATGGGGGTTGGGTCAAGGGCAGGAATAGGGCACAGAGTGTTATCTGATAGGTCATCATCACATCCGGATATATGACGTAAGCAGGAGAGGATTGTGGGTAATGTAGGCAGACATGATGATCATGGGAAATGTAGGCTGACACACAAAATGCCCTCAGGCAGGAGGGGCAGGGCAGCAGCAGCTAGTCCAAGCCGCTCCCTACATTAGAAACCCTTCCAATGTGCACCATCCTGTGATGTTTTTCAGAAACCTATCCTACATTGCTACTGCATGTTTCTGGACCAGCCTAGGGTCACTACCCCGTGGTGCTTTTCTCCATCCTACATTGCCACTCACTGCCTATCCCAGTACAGACCACCACGATTCACACCACCACGTGAGGTTTCTCTCACTCCTACATGTGAATGTCCTGTTAGAGACCCTTCCATGCGCACCATCCTGTGATGTTTTTCAGAAACTTATCCTACATTGCCACTGCATGTTTCGGGATCTCCCCATGCTCACCATGCCATGGTGCTTTTCTCCCTACCACATTGCCATTCACTGCCTATTCTAATTCAGATCCACCCGATTCACACCACCCCGTGATGTTTCTCTCACTCCTACATGTGAATGGCCTGTTAGACACCCTCCAAATGTGCACCACCCCATGATGTTTTTCTGAAACCTATCCTACATTGACACTGCGTGTTTCGGGACCTCCCCATGCTGACCACCCCGTGATGCTTTTCTCCATTCTACATTGCCACTCACTGCCTATCCTAATCCTGACCCTCCCGATTCACAGCACACCATGATGTTTCTCTCTCTCCTACATGAGAATGGCCTGTTACAGACCCAACCAAGGCACACCACCCCGTGATGTTTTTCAGAAACTTCTCCTACATTGCCAATGCATGTGTCGGGACCTGCCAATGTTCACCACCCCGTGGTGCTTTTCTCCATACTACATAGCCACTCACTGCCTATCCCAATCCTGAACTCCCAAATCACACCACCCCGTGATGTTTCTCTCACTCCTACATGTGAATGGCCTGTTAGAGACCTTCCAAATGCGCACCACACCGTGATGTTTTGCAGAAACCTATCCTACATTGCCACTGCATGTTTCGGGACCTACTCATGCTCACCACACAGTGGTGCTTTTCTCCTTCCAACATTGCCACTCACTGCATGTCCTAATTCAGACCCTCCCAATTCACACCACCCCGCTATGTTCCTCTCACTCCTACATGTGAATGGCGTGTTAGGGACCCTCCATATGCGCAGCACCCCGTGATGTTTTTGAGAAACCTATCCTACATTGCGACTGCATGTTTCAGGACCTCCCCATGCTCACCACACAGTGGTGCTTTTCTCCATCCTACATTGCCACTCGCGGCGTGTACAAATTCAGACCCTAACGATTCAAATACCCCATGATATTTCTCTCACTCCTACTTGTGAATGGCCTGTTAGAGACACTCCCAATGCGCACCACCGTGATGTTTTTCCGAAACCAATCCTACATTGCCACTGCATGTTTCGGGCCCTCCCCATGCTCACCACCCTGTTGTGCTTTTCTCCATTCTACATTGTCTCTCACTGCCGATCTTAATTCAGATCCTCCCGATTCACACCACCCCGTGATGTTTCTCTCACTCCTCCATGTGAATGGCCTGTTAGAGACCCCCCCAGTGCTCACCAACCCGTGATGTTTTTCAGAAACCCATCCTACATTGCCACAGCATGTTTCGCGACCTCCCCATTCTCACCACCCCGTGGTGCTTTTCTCCGTCCTACATTGCAGCTCACTGCCTATTCTAATTCACACCTGCCCGATTCACACTGCCCCATGATGTTTCACTCACTCCTACATGAGAATGGCCTGTTAGAGACCATCCCAAGGAGGCCCACCTCGTGTGTTTTTCAGAAACCTATCCTACAATGCCACTGCATGTTTCGGGACCTCCCCGTGCTCACCACTCCATGGTGCTTTTCTCCATCCTACATTGCCACTCACTGCCT
The DNA here is from genome assembly GCF_034190915.1 of Cavia porcellus. Lineage (NCBI taxonomy): Eukaryota > Metazoa > Chordata > Mammalia > Rodentia > Caviidae > Cavia > Cavia porcellus. Next base: position 1,638,567 of record NW_026947491.1, read on the forward strand.
ATCCTAATTCAGATCCACCCAATTCACACCACCCTGTGATGTGTCTCTCAGTCCTACATGTGAATGTCCAGTTAGAGACCCTCCCAATGCGCACCACACCATGATGTTTTTCAGAAACCTATACTACATTGCCACTGCATGTTTCGGAACCTCCCCATGCTCACCACCCCGTGGTGCTTTTCTCTGTCGAACATTGCCACTCACTGCCTACAGTAATTCAGACCCCCCTGATTCCTAACATCCCATGATGTTTCTCTCACTCCTACATGTGAATGGCGGGTGAGAGACACTCCCAATGTGCACCACACCGTGATGTTTTTCAGAAACCTATCCTATATTGCCACTGCATGTTTCAGGACCTCCCCATGCTAACCACCCCATGGTGGTTTTCTCCATCCTACATTGCCCCTCACTGCCTATTCTAATTCAAACCCTCCGGATTCACACCACCCCATGATGTTTCTCTCACTCCTACATGTGAATGGCCAGTTAGAGACCCTCCCAATGTGCACCAACCTGTTATGTTTTTAAGAAACCTATCCTACATTACACTGCATGTTTCGGGACCTCCCCAACTTCACCACCCCGTGGTGCTGTTCTCCTTCCTACATTGCCACTCACTGCCGATCCTGAAGCGAACCCACCCGAATCACACCACCGCATGATGTTTCTCGCACTCCTACATGTGAATGGCCTGTTAGAGACCCTACTAATGCGCACCACCCTGTGATGTTTTTCAGACACCCATCCTACATTGCCACTGCATGTTTCAGGATCTCCCAATGCTCACCACCCCGTGGTGATTTTTTCAATCCTACATTGCCGCTCACTGCCTATTCTAATTCAGACCCTCTTGATTCACACAATCCTGTGATGTTTCTCTTACTCCTACATGTGCATAGCCTGTTAGAGACACTTCCAATGTGCACCACCCCGTGATGTTTTTCAGAAACCTATCCTACATTGCCAATGCAAGTGTCCGAATCTCCGCAGGCTCACCACACCGTAGTGCTGTTCTCCATCCTACATTGCCACTCACTGCCTATCCTAATTAAGACCCTCCTAATTCACACCACCCTGTGATGTTTGTCTCACTCCTACATGTGAATGGCCTGATAGAGACCCTCCCAATGTGCACCATGCCGTGATGTTTTTCAGAAACCTATCCTGCATTGCCACTGCATGTTTTGGGACCTCCCCATGCTCACCAACCCGTGGTGCTTTTCTCCAGCCTCCATTGCCACTCACTGCCCATTCTAATTGAGATCCTCTCCATTCACAACACCCCGTGATTTTTCTCTCACTCCTACATGTGAATGGCCTGATAGAGACCCTCGAAAGGCGCAAAAACCCGTGTTGTTTTTCGGAAAACCGTTCTACATTGCCTCTGCGTGTTTCGGGATCTCGCCATGCCCACACCCCGTGGTGCTTTTCTCCATGCTACATTGCCAATCACTGCCTATTCTAATCCTGACCCTCGTGATTCACACCACCCCTGGATGTTGCTCTCACTCCTACATGTGAATGGCCTGCTAGAGACCTTCCCATTGTGCTCCACCCCGTGTTGTTTTTCAGAAACCCATCCTAAATTGCCACTGCATGTTTCAGGATCTCCACATGCTCAGCACCCCGTGGTGCTTTTTTCCATCCTACATTGCCACTCACTGCTTATCCTAATTCAGACCCTCCCGGTTCACACCACCCCGAGATGTTTCTCTCACTCCTACATGTGAATGTCCTGTAAGAGACCCTTCCAATGCGCACAATACTGTGATGTTTTTCAGAAACCTATCCTACATTGCTACGGCATGTTTCGGGACCTGCCGAGGTTTACTACCCCGTGGTGCTTTTCTCCATCCTACATTGCCACTCACTGCCTATGCAAATACAGACCATTCCGATTCACACCACCCCATGATATTTATCTCACTCCTACATGTGTTTGGCCTCTAAGAGACCCTTACAATGCACACGACACCGTGCTGTTTTTTAGAAACCTATCCTACATTGCCACTGCATGTTTAGGGAACTCCCCATGCTTACTGCCGCGTGGTGCTTTTCTCCATCCTTCATTGCCACTCACTGCCGATCCTAATTCGAACCCTCTCAATTCACACCAGCCCATGATGTTTCTCTCACACCTACATGTGAATGGCTTGTTAGAGACCCTCCCAACGTGCACCACACCGTGATGTTTTTCAGAAACCCATCCTACATTGCCACTGCATGTTTCCTGACCTCCCCATTCTCACCACCCGTGGTGCATATCTCCATCCTAACTTGCCACTCACTGCCTATTCTAATACTGATCCTCCCGATTCACAACACCCTGTGATGTTTCTCTCACTCCTACATGTCAATGTCCTGTAAGAGACCCTTCCAATGCGCACACTCCCATGATGTTTTTCAGAAACCTATCCTACATTGCTACTGCATGTTTCCGGACCAGCCTAGGGTCACTACCCCATGGTGCTTTTCTCCATTCTACATTACCACTCACTGCCTATCCTAATAGAGATCGTCCCAATTCACAAAACCCCGTGATGTTTCTCTCACTCCTGCGTGTGAATGGCCTGCTGGAGACCCTCCCAAAGTGCACCACACCTTGATGTTTTTCAGAAACCCATTCTACATTCCCACTTCATGTTGGGGGACCTCCCCATGCTCACCACACCGCGGTGCTTTTCCCATTCTACATTGCCACTCACTGCCTATCCTAATTAAGACCCTCCCGATTCACACTGCCCTGTGATGTTTCTCTCACTCCTACGTGTGAATGGCCTCTTAGAGACCCTCCCAATGTGCTCCACCTAGTGATGTTTTTCAGAAACATAACCTACATTGCCACTGCATATTTCGGGACCTCCCTATGCTCAGCACTCCGTGGTGCTTTTCTCCATCCTACATTGCCACACACTGCCTATCCTAATTCTGAGCCTCTGGATTCACACCACCCCGTGATGTTTCTCTCACTCCTACATGTGAATGGCCTCTTAGAGACCCTCCAAAGGCGCACCAACTGGTGATGTTTTTCGGAAAACTATCCTATACTGACTCTTCATATTTCGGGGGCTCCCCACACTCACCAACCTGTGGTGCTTTTCTCCATCACACATTGCCACTCACTGCATATTCTAATCCTGATCCTCCTGATTCACACCACGCTGTGATGTTTCTCTCACTCCTACATGTGAATGGCTTGCTAGAGACCTTCCCAATGTGCTCCAACCCGTGATGTTTTCCGAAAACCCATCATACATTGCCACTGCATGTTTCGGTATCTCCACATGCTCACCACCCCATGGTGCTTTTCTCCATCCTACATTGCCACTCACTGCTTATCCTAATTCAGACCCTCCCGATTCACACCACCCCATGATGTTTCTCTCACTCCTACATGTGAATGTCCTGTAAGAGAACCTTCCAATGCACACAATCCCGTGATGTTTTTCAGAAACCTGTCCTACAAGGCTAATGCATGTTTCGGGACCTCCCTAGGGTCACTACCCTGTGGTGCTTTTGTCCATCCTACATTGACACTCATTGCCTATCCTAATTCAGCTGCTCCCAATTCACACCACCCCATGATGTTTCCTCAATCCTACATGTGAATGGCCTTTCTCTCACTCCCAAATGTGAATGGTCTGTTAGAGACCCTCCCAATGCGCACCACACCACGATGTTTTTCAGAAAACTATCCTACATTGCCACTGTATGTTTCAGGAGCTCCCCATGCTTACCACCCCATGGTGCTTTTCTCCGTTCTACATTGCCACTCACTGCCTATCCTAATTCAGACCATCCCGATTCTCACCACCCCATGATGTTTCTCTCACTCCTACATGTGAGTGGCTTGTTAGACACACTCCCAATGCGCACCAGCCAGCGATGTTTTTCAGAAACCTCTCCTACATTGCCAATGCATGTGTCGGGACCTCCCAATGCTCACCATCATGTGGCGCTGTTCTCCATTCTACATGGCCACTCACTGTCAATCCTAATTCAGACCCTCCAGATTCACATCACCCCATTATGTTTCTCTCGCTCCTACAAGTGAATGGCCTGTTAGAGATCTTCCCAGTGCGCACCACCCCGTGATGCTTTTCAGAAACCTGTCCTACTTTGTCACCGCATATTTTGGGACCTCCCTATGCTCACTACCCCGTGGTGCTTTTCTCCATCCTACATTACCACTCACCGCCATTCCTAATTCAGACCCCCCAATTCACACAACCCATTGATGTTTCTCTCACTCCTACATGTGAATGGCCTGTCATAGACCCTCACAATGCGCAACAAGCCGTGATGTTTTTCAGAAACCCATCCTACATTGCCACTGCATGTTTCGGGACCTCCTCATAGTCACTACCCAGTGGTGCTGTTCTCCATCCTATGTTGCCACTCACTGCCTATCCTAATACAGACCCTCCTGATTCACACCACCCCATGATGTTTCTCTCACTCCTACATGTGAATGTCCAGTTAGAGACCCTCCCAATGCGCACCACACCATGATGTTTTTCAGAAACCTATACTACATTGCCACTGCATGTTTGGGGACCTCCCCATGCGCACCACCCTGTGGTGCTTTTCTCCGTCCAACATTGCCACTAACTCCCTACCATAATTCAGACCCCTCTGATTCCGAACACCCCGTGATGTTTCTCTCACTCCTACATGTGAATGGCGGGTGAGAGACACTCCCAATGTGCAACACACCGTGATGTTTTTCAGGAACGTATCCTACATTGCCACTGCATGTTTTGGGACCTCCCAATTCTCATTACCCTGTGCTGCTTTTCTCCATCCAACATTGCCTCTCACTGCCTATCCTAATCCTGACTCACCGAATTCACACTAACCCATGATGTTTCTCTCACTCCTATATGTTAATGGCCTCCTAGAGAACCTCCCAATGTGTTCCACATGGTGATGTTTTTCAGACACCTATCCTACATTGCCACTGCATGCTTTGGTACCTCCCCATGGTCACTACCCCGTGGTCCTTTTCTCCTTTCTACATTGCCACTCACTGCCTATCCTAATACAGACACTCCCGATTCACACCATTCCGTGTTGTATCTCACTCCTACATGTGAATGTCCTGTTAGAGACCCATCCATTGCGCACCATCTCGTGATGTTTTTCAGAAACCTATCCTACATTGGCACTGCATGTTTCTGTATCTCCCAATGCTCACCACCACGTGGTGCTTTATTCCATCCCACATTGCCACTCAATGCCTATTCTAATTCAGACCCACCGATTCACACCACCCCATTATGTTTCTCTCACTCTTACATCAGAATGGCCTGTTAGAGACTTCCCAATGCGCACCACATCACGATGTTTTTCAGGAACGTATCCTACATTGCCACTGCATGTTTCGGGACGTCCCCATGTTCACCACCCCGTGGTGCTTTTCTCCATACTACATTGCCAATCACTGCCTATCCAAATCAGACCAACCCGATTCACAGAACCCCGTAATCTTTCTCTCACTCCTACATGAGAATGGCATGTTAGAGACCCTCCCAATGCGCACCACCCCATGATGTGTTCAGAAACCTATCCTACATTGCCACTGCATATTTCGGGACCTCCCCATGCTCACCACACCGTGGTGCTTTTCTCCATCCCACATTGGCACTCAATGCCTATTCTAATTCTGACACTCCCGATTCACACTACCGCGTGATGTTTCTCTCACTTCTACATATGAATGGCCTGTTAGAGACATTCCCAATGTGCACCAACCTGTGATGTTTTCCAGATACCTATACTGCATTGCCAATGCATGTTTTGGGTCCTCCCCATGCTCACAGCACCATGGTGCTTTTCTCGATCCTACATTGCCTACATTACTCACTACCTATCCTAAATCAGACCCTCCTGATTCACACCACCCCGTGATGTTTCTCTCACTCCTACATGTGAATGTCCTGTTACAGACCCTTCCAATGCACACCCCCAGTGATGTTTCTCAGAAACCTATCCTACATTGCCACTGCATGTTTAGGGATCTCTCCATGCTCACCACCCCGTGTTGCTTTTCTTAGTCCTACATTTCCACTCACTGCCTATCCTAACTCAGATCCTCCCGATTCACACCACACCGTGATGTTTCTCTCACTCCTACATGTGAATGTCCTGTTAGAGACCCTTCCATGCGCACCATCCTGTGATGTTTTTAAGAAACCTATCCTACATTGCCACTGCATGTTTCGGAATCTCACATGGTCACCACGCCATGGTGCTTTTCTCTGTCCCACATTGCCACTCACTGCCTAATTGAATTCAGACAGTCCCGATTCACACCACCCTGTGATGTTTCTCTCACTCCTACATGTGAATGGCCTGTTAGATACCCTCCCAATGCGCACCACCCCGTGATGTTTTTCTGAAACCTATCCAACATTGCCACTGTATGTTTTGGGACCTCCCCATACTCACCACCCCGTGGTGCTTTTCTCCATCCAACATTGCCATACACTGCCTATCCTAATCCTGACATCCCGATTCACACCACCCCGTGATGTTTCTCTCACTCCTATATGTGAATGGCCTCCTAGAGACCCTCGCAATGTGCTCCAAATGGTGATGTTTTTCAGAAACCTATCCTACATTGCCACTGCATGTTTCGTGACCTCCCCATGCTCACCAAACCGTGGTGCTTTTCTCAGTCCAACATTGCCACTCGCTGACTATCCTAATTCAGATCCTCCCGATTCACACCACGCCGTGATATTTCTCTCACTTCTCCATGTGAATGGCCTGTTAGAGACCTTCCCAGTGCGCACCACCCTGTGATGTTTTTCAGAAACCTATCCTGCATTGCCACTGCATGTTTCGGGACCTCCCCATGTTCACCACCCCGTGGTGCTTTTCTCCATCCTACATTGGCAGTCACTGCCGATTCTAATTCCAACCCTCTCGATTCACACTACCCCGTGATGTTTCTCTCACTTCTACATGTGAATGGCCTGTTACAGACATTCCCAATGCGCACCACCCTGTGATTTTTTGCGTATACCTATACTGCACTGCCACTGCATGTTTCAGGTCCTCCCAATGCTCACAGCACCATGGTGCTTTTCTCCATCCCACATTGCCACTCACTACCTATACTAATTCGGACCCTCCTGATTCACACCACCCCATGATGTTTCTCTCACTCCTACATGTGAATATCCTGTTAGAGTCCCTTCCAATGCGCAGCCCCCAGTGATGTTTCTCAGAAACCTATCCTACATTGCCACTGCATGTTTCGGGATCTCCCATGGTCACCACGCCGTGGCGCTTTTTTCCGTCCAACATTGCCATTCACTGCCTATCCTAATCTTGACACTCCCGATTCACACCACCCCATGATGTTTCTCTCAATCCTGTATGTGAATGGCCTCCTAGAGTGCTCGCAATGTGCTCAACATGGTGATGTTTTTCAGAAACCTATCCTACATTGCCACTGTGGGTTTCGTGACCTCCCAATGCTCACCACCCCGTGGTGCTTTTCTACGTCCAACATTGCCAATCACTGCCTATCCTAATTTAGATCCTCCCGATTCACAACACCCCGTGATATTTCTCTCACTCCTACACGTGAATGGCCTGTTAGAGACCTTCCCAATGCGCACCACACTGTGATGATTTTCAGAATCCTATCCTACAATGCGACTGCATGTTTCGGGACCTCCCCATGCTCACCACCCCGTGGTGCTTTTCTTCATCCTACATTGCCACTCACTGCTTATCCTAATTCAGACCCTCCCGATTCACACCACCCTGTGATGTTTCTCTCACTCCTACATGTCAATGTCCTGTAAGAGACCCTTCCAATGCGCACAATCCCGTGATGTTTTTCAGAAACCTATCCTACAAGGCTAATGCATGTTTTGGGACCTCCCTAGGGTCACTACCCCGTGGTGCTTTTCTCCATCCTACATTGCCACTCACTGCCTATCCTAATTCAGCTGCTCCCAATTCACACCACCCCAGGATTTTTCCTCAATCCTACATGTGAATGGCCTTTCTCTCACTCCTAAATGTGAATGGTCTGTTAGAGACCCTCCCAATGCGCACCACACCATGATGTTTTTCAGAAACCTATCCTACATTGCCACTGTATGTTTCAGGAGCTCCCGATGCTTACCACCCCGTGGTGCTTTTCTCCATTCTACATTGCCAATCACTGCCTATCCTAATTCAGACCATCTCGATTCTCACCACCCCGTGATGTTTCTCTAACTCCTACATGTGAGTGGCTTGTTAGACACACTCCCAATGCGCACCAACCTGTGATGTTTTTCAGAATCCTCTCCTACATTGCCAATGCATGTGTCGGGACCTCCCAATGCTCACCAGCACGTGGCGCTGTTCTCCATTCTACATTGCCACTCACTGTCAATCCTAATTCAGACCCTCCAGATTCACATCACCCCGTTATGTTTCTCTCACTCCTACAAGTGAATGGCCTGTTAGAGATCTTCCCAGTGCGCACCACCCCGTGATGCTTTTCAGAAACCTATCCTACATTGCCACCGCATATTTCGGGACCTCCACATGCTCACTACCCCATGGTGCTTTTCTCCATCCTATATTGCCACTCACCGCCATTCCTAATTCAGACTCCCTGATTCACACACCCCATTGATGTTTCTCTCACTCCTACATGTGAATGGCCTGTCATAGACCCTCACAATGCGCAACAAGCCGTGATGTTTTTCAGAAACCCATCCTACATTGCCACTGCATGTTTCGGGACCTCCTCATAGTCACTACCCCATGGTGCTGCTCTCCATCCTATGTTGCCACTCACTGCCTATCCTAATACAGACCCTCCCGATTCACACCACCCCATGATGTTTCTCTCACTCCTACATGTGAATGTCCTGTTAGAGACCCTTCCAATGTGCACCACCCCGTGAGGTTTTTACAAATCTATCCTACATTGGCACTGCATGTTGTGGGACCTCCCCATGCTCACCACAACCGTGGTGCTTCTCTCCATCCTACAATTCCACTCACAGCCTATCCTAATTCACATCCTCCTGATTCACACCACCCCGTGATGTTTCTCTCACTGCTACATGTGAATGTCCTGTTTGATACCCTCCCAGTGCGCACCACCCCGTGATGTTTTTCTGAAACATATCCAACATTGCCATTGTATGTTTCGGGACCTCCCCATGCTCACCACCCCGTGGTGCTTTTCTCGGTTCTACATTGCCATTCACTGTCTATCCTAATTCAGAACCACCCGATTCACACCACCCCGTGATGTTTCTCTCACTCCTAAATGAGAATGGCTTGTTAAAGACCCTCCCAAGGCGCACCAACCCGAGATGTTTTTCAGAAACCTATCCTACATTGCCACTGCATGTTTCGGGAACTACTCATGCTCACCACACCGTGGTGCTTTCTCTGTCCAACATTGTCCTCACTGCCTATCCTAATTCAGACCCTCCTGATTCACACCAGCCCATAATGTTTCTCTCACTCCTACAAGTGAATGGTGGGTGACAGATCCTGCCAATGTCCCCCACACCTTGATTTTTTCCAGAAACCTATCCTACATTGGCACTGCATGTTTCGTGACCTCCCCATGCTCACCACAACCGTGGTGCTTCTCTCCATTCTACAATTCCACTCATTGCCTATCCTAATTCAGATCCTCCCAATTCACACCACACCGTGATATTTCTCTCACTCCTACATGTGAATGTCGTGTTAGGGACGCTCCCAATGCACACCAACACGTGATGTTTTTCAGAAACGTATCCTACATTGCCACTGCATGTTTCGGGACCTCCCCAAGCTCATCACCCCGTGGTGCTTTTATCCATCCTACATAGCCACTCAGTGCCTATCCTAATTCAGACCCTCACGATTCAAACCACCCCATGATGTTTCTCTCACTCCTACCTGTGAATGGCCTGTTAGAGAACCTCCCAATGCGCACCAACTGTGATGTTTCACCGAAACCCATCCTACATTGCCACTGCATGTTTCAGGACCTCCCCATGCTCACCTCCCCGTGGTGCTTTTCTCCATCCTACATTGCCACTCACTGCCTATCCTAATTCAGCTCCTCCTGATTCACACAAACCCATGATGTTAATCTCACTCCTTCATGTGAATGGCCTTTCTCTCACTCCTAAATGTGAATGGCCTTTTAGAGACCCTCCCAATGCGCACCACACCATGATGTTTTTCAGAAACCTATCCTACATTGCCACTGCATGTTGCAGGACCTCCCCATGCTTACCACCCCGTGGTGCTTTTCTCTGTTCTACATTGCCACTCACTGCCTATCCTAATTCAGAAGCTCCCGATTCGTACCACACCGTGATGTTTCTCTCACTCCTACATGTGAATGGCCTGTTAGACACCCTCTCAATGCGCACCACACCATGATGTTTTTCAGAAAACGCTCCTACATTGCCAATGCATGTGTCGGAACTCCCAAAGCTCACCAACACGTGACGCTGTTCTCCATTCTACATTGCCACTCACTGCCTATCCTAATTCAGACCCTCCTGATTCACATCACCCCGTTATGTTTCTCTCACTCCTACAAGTGAATGGCCTGTTAGAGAACTTCCCAATGGGCACCACCCCATGATGCTTTTCAGAAACCTATCATAATTTGCCACCGCATATTTCGGGACTTCCCCATGCTCACTACACCGTGGTGCTTTTCTCCATCCTACATTGCCACTCACCGCCTTTGTTAATTCAGACCCTTCAGATTCACACCACCCATTGATGTTTCTCTCACTCCTACATGTGAATGGCCTGTTAGAGACCCTCACAATGCGCAACAAGCCGTGATGTTTTTCAGAAACCTATCCTACATTGCCACTGCATGTTTCGGGACCTCCTCATAGTCACTACCCCGTGGTGCTGTTCTCCATCCTACGTTGCCACTCACTGCCTATCCTAATTCAGACCCTCTCGATTCACACCACTCAGTGATGTTGCTCTCACTCCTACATGTGAATGGCCTGTTAGCGACCCTCCCAATGCGCACCACCCCGTGATGTTTTTCAGAAACCTATCCTACATTGGCACTGCATGTTGTGGGACCTCCCCATGCTTACCACCCCGTGGTGCTTTTCTCTGTTCTACATTGCCACTCACTGCCTATCCTAATTCAGAAGCTCCCGATTCGTACCACACCGTGATGTTTCTCTCACTCCTACATGTGAATGGCCTGTTAGACACCCTCTCAATGCGCACCACACCATGATGTTTTTCAGAAAACGCTCCTACGTTGCCAATGCATGTGTCGGAACTCCCAAAGCTCACCAACACGTGACGCTGTTCTCCATTCTACATTGCCACTCACTGCCTATCCTAATTCAGACCCTCCTGATTCACATCACCCCGTTATGTTTCTCTCACTCCTACAAGTGAATGGCCTGTTAGAGAACTTCCCAATGGGCACCACCCCATGATGCTTTTCAGAAACCTATCCTAATTTGCCACCGCATATTTCGGGACTTCCCCATGCTCACTACACCATGGTGCTTTTCTCCATCCTACATTGCCACTCACCGCCTTTGTTAATTCAGACCCTTCAGATTCACACCACCCATTGATGTTTCTCTCACTCCTACATGTGAATGGCCTGTTAGAGACCCTCACAATGCGCAACAAGCCGTGATGTTTTTCAGAAACCTATCCTACATTGCCACTGCATGTTTCGGGACCTCCTCATAGTCACTACCCCGTGGTGCTGTTCTCCATCCTACGTTGCCACTCACTGCCTATCCTAATTCAGACCCTCTCGATTCACACCACTCAGTGATGTTGCTCTCACTCCTACATGTGAATGGCCTGTTAGCGACCCTCCCAATGCGCACCACCCCGTGATGTTTTTCAGAAACCTATCCTACATTGTCACTGCATGTATGGGGACCTCCCCATGCTCCCCAATCCGTGGTTCTTTCTTCAACCTACATTGCCACTCACTGCCTATCCTTATTCAGAAGCTCCCGATTCACACCACACCGTGATGTTTCTCTCACTCCTACATGTGAATGTCCTATAAGAGACCCTTCCATGCGCACCATCCTGTGATGTTTTTAAGAAACCTATCCTACATTGCCACTGCATGTTTCGGGATATCCCATGGTCACCACGCTGTGGTGCTTTTCTCCGTCCCACATTGCTACTCACTGCCTAATCGAATTCAGACCCTCCCGATTTACACCACCCTGTGACGTTTCTCTCACTCCTACATGTGAATGGCCTGTTAGATACCCTCCCAATGCGCACCACCCTGTGATGTTTTTCTGAAACCTATCCAACATTGCCACTGGATGTTTCGGGACCTCCCCATGCTCACAACACCGTGGTGCTTTTCTCCGTCCAACATTGCCACTCACTGCCTATCCTAATTCAGACCATCCCGATTCACAACACCCAGTGATGTTTCTCTCACTCCTACATGTGAATGGCCTGTTAGCGACCCTCCCAATGGGCACCACCCCGTGATGTTTTTCAGAAACCTATCCAACATTGCCACTGCATGTTTGGAGACCTCCACATGCTCCCCAATCTGTGGTGCTTTCTTCAACCTACATTGCCACTCACTGCCTATTCTTATTCAGACCCACCCGATTCACACCACCCTCTGATGCTTTTCTCACTCCTTCATGTGAATCGCCTGTTAGAGACACACCCAGGGTGCACCACCCCGTGATGTTTTACAGAAACCTATCCCACATTGCCACTGCATGTTTTCAGACCTCCCAATTCTCATTACCCTGTGCTGCTTTTCTCCATCCGACATTGCCTCTCACTGCCTATCCTAATCCTGACCCACCAAATTCACACGAACCCATAATGTTTCTCTCACTCCTATATGTTAATGGCCTCCTAGAGAACCTCCCAATGTGCTCCACATGGTGATGTTTTTCAGACACCTATCCTACATTGCCACTGCATGCTTCGGTACCTCCCCATGGTCACTACCCCGTGGTCCTTTTCTCCTTCCTACATTGCCACTCACTGCCTATCCTAATACACACACTCCCGATTCACACCATCCCGTGTTGTATCTCTCACTCCTACATGTGAATGTCCTGTTAGAGACCCTCCCAATGCGCACCACCCCGTGATGTGTTTCAGAAACCTATCCTACATTGCCACTGCATATTTCGGGACCTCCCCATGCTCACCACACCGTGGTGCTTTTCTCCATCCCACATTGGCACTCACTGCCTATTCTAATTCTGACACTCCCGATTCACACTACCCCGTGATGTTTCTCTAACTTCTACATATGAATGGCCTGTTAGAGACATTCCCAATATGCACCACCCTGTGACGTTTTCCAGATACCTATACTGCGTTGCCACTGCATGTTTTGGGTCCTCCCCATGCTCACAGCACCATGGTGCTTTTCTCCATCCTACTTTGCCTACATTACTCACTACCTATCCTAAATCAGACCCTCCTGATTCACACCACCCCATGATGTTTCTCTCACTCCTACATTTGAATGTCCTGTTAGAGACCTTTGCAATGCGAACCCCCAGTGATGTTTCTCAGAAACCTATCCTACATTGCCACTGCATGTTTAGGGATCTCTCCATGCTCACCACCCCGTGTTGCTTTTCTTAGTCCTACATTGCCACTCACTCCCTATCCTTATTCAGACCCTCCCGATTCACACCACCCTGTGATGTTTCTCTCACTCCTTCATGTGAATGGCCTGTTAGAGACCCTCCCAAGGCGCACGACCCTGTGATGTTTTACAAAAACCTATCCCACATTGCCACTGCATTTTTAGGGATCTCTCCATGCTCACCACCCCGTGTTGCTTGTCTTCGTCCTACATTCCCACTCACTGCCTATCCTAATTCAGACCCTCCCGATTCACACCACCCAGTGATGTTTCTCTCACTCCTACATGTGAATGGCCTGTTAGCGACCCTCCCAATGCGCACCACCCCGTGATGTTCTTCAGAAACCTATCCTACATTGCCACTGCATGTTTGGGGACCTCCCCATGCTCCCCAATCCGTGGTTCTTTCTTCAACCTACATTGCCACTCACTGCCTATCCTTATTCAGAACCTCCCGATTCACACCACACTGTGATGTTTCTCTCACTCCTACATGTGAATGTCCTGTAAGAGACCCTTCCATGCGCACCATCCTGTGATGTTTTTAAGAAACCTATCCTACATTGCCACTGCATGTTTCGGGATATCCCAAGGTCACCACGCTGTGGTGCTTTTCTCCGTCCCACATTGCTACTCACTGCCTAATCGAATTCAGACCCTCCCGATTTACACCACGCTGTGACGTTTCTCTCACTCCTACATGTGAATGGCCTGTTAGATACCCTCCCAATGCGCACCACCCCGTGATGTTTTTCTGAAACCTATCCAACATTGCCACTGGATGTTTCGGGACCTCCCCATGCTCACAACACCGTGGTGCTTTTCTCCGTCCAACATTGCCACTCACTGCCTATCCTAATTCAGACCATCCCGATTCACAACACCCAGTGATGTTTCTCTCACTCCTACATGTGAATGGCCTGTTAGCGACCCTCCCAATGGGCACCACCCCGTGATGTTTTTCAGAAACCTATCCAACATTGCCACTGCATGTTTGGAGACCTCCACATGCTCCCCAATCTGTGGTGCTTTCTTCAACCTACATTGCCACTCACTGCCTATTCTTATTCAGACCCGCCCGATTCACACCACCCTCTGATGCTTTTCTCACTCCTTCATGTGAATCGCCTGTTAGAGACACTCCCAGGGTGCACCACCCCATGATGTTTTACAGAAACCTATCCCACATTGCCACTGCATGTTTTCGGACCTCCCAATTCTCATTACCCTGTGCTGCTTTTCTCCATCCGACATTGCCTCTCACTGCCTATCCTAATCCTGACACACCGAATTCACACCAACCCATAATGTTTCTCTCACTCCTAAATGTTAATGGCCTCCTAGAGAACCTCCCAATGTGCTCCACATGGTGATGTTTTTCAGACACCTATCCTACATTGCCACTGCATGCTTCGGTACCTCCCCATGGTCACTACCCGGTGGTCCTTTTCTCCTTCCTACATTGCCACTCACTGCCTATCCTAATACACACACTCCCGATTCACACCATCCCGTGTTGTATCTCTCACTCCTACATGTGAATGTCCTGTTAGAGATCCTCCCAATGCGCACCACCCCATGATGTGTTTCAGAAACCTATCCTACATTGCCACTGCATATTTCGGGACCTCCCCATGCTCACCACACCGTGGTGCTTTTCTCCATCCCACATTGGCACTCAATGCCTATTCTAATTCTGACACTCCCGATTCACACTACCCCGTGATGTTTCTCTAACTTCTACATATGAATGGCCTGTTAGAGACATTCCCAGTGTGCACCACCCTGTGATGTTTTCCAGATACCTATACTGCATTGCCACTGCATGTTTTGGGTCCTCCCCATGCTCACAGCACCATGGTGCTTTTCTCCATCCTACATTGCCTACATTACTCACTACCTATCCTAAATCAGACCCTCCTGATACACACCACCCCGTGATGTTTCTCTCACTCCTACATGTGAATGTCCTGTTACAGACCTTTGCAATGTGCACCCCCAGTGATGTTTCTCAGAAACCTATCCTACATTGCCACTGCATGTTTAGGGATCTCTCCATGCTCACCACCCCGTGTTGCTTTTCTTAGTCCTACATTTCCACTCACTGCCTATCCTAATTCACATCCTCCCGATTCACACCACCGCATGATGTTTCTCTCACTCCTACATGTGAATGGCCTGTTAGACAAACTCCCAATGTGCAACACACCGTTATGTTTTTCAGAATCCCCTCCTATATTGCCAATGCATGTGTCAGGACCTCCGAAACACCACCACGTGGAGCTCTACTCCTTTCTACATTGCCACTCACTGGCTATCATAATTCAGACGCTCCCCATTCACACAACCTTTGTGATGTTTCTCTCACTCCTACATGTGAATTGCTGTTAGAGACCCAACAATGCACACAACCCAGTGATGTTTTTCAGAAACCTATCCAACATTGCCACTGCAGGTTTCCAGATGTCCCAATGCTCACCTCCCCGTGATGCTTTTTGCCATCCTACATTGACACTCACTGCCTATTCTAATTCAGACCCTCCCGATTCACACAACCCCATGAAGTTTTTCAGAAACCTATCCTACATTGCCACTGCATCTTTTAGAACTTTCCCATGCATTCCAACCCATGGGGCTTTTCTCCATTATACATTGCCATCCAATGCCTATCCTAAATCAGACCTTCCCAATTCATATAACCTTGTGATGTTTCTATCACTTCTAGATGTGAATGGCCTGTTAGAGACCCTCCCAATGCGCACCACCCCATGATGTTTTTCACAAACCTAATCTACATTGCCACTGCATGTTTCGGAACCTCCCAATGGTCACCACACCAAGGTGCATTTCTCCTTCCTATATTGCCACTCACTCCGTATCCTAATTCAGATACTGCCGATTCACACCACCCCGTGATGTTTCTCTCACTCCTACATGTGAATGGCCTGTTAGAGACCCTCCCAATGTGCACCACCCCGTGGTGATTTTCAGAAACCTATCCTACATTGCCATTGCATGCTTCAGGACCTCCCCATGCTCACCACCCCCTGGAGCTTTTCTCCAACCTACATTGCCACCCACTGCCCATCCTAAATCAGACACTCCCGATTCACACAACCTTGTGATGTTTCTCTCACTCCTACATGTGAATTGCCTGTTAGAGACCCAAACAATGCGCATCACCCAGTGTTGTTTTTCAGAAAACTATCCTACATTGCCACTGCATGTTTCGGGACCTCCCAATGCTCATCACCCAGTGATGCATTTCTCCATCCAACATTGCCACTCACTGCCTATGCTAATTCAGACCTTCCCGATTCACACCACCCCATGATGTTTCTCTCACCACTACATGTGAATGGCCTGTTAGAGACCCTCCAAATGCGCACCACCCCGTGATGGTTTTCCAAAACCAATCATACATTGCCACTGCCTGTTTCGGTACCTCCCCATGTTCACCACCCCGTGGTGCTTTTCTCCATTCTACATTGCCACTCACTGCCTATTCAAATTCAGCCCCTCCCAATTCACACAACCTTGTGATGTTTCTCTCACTCCTACATGTGAATTGCCTGTTAGAGACTCTCCCAATGTGCACCCCCCCCCGGTGATGTTTTTCAGAAACCTATCCGACATTACTACTGCATGTTTCGGGACGTTCCCATGCTCACCTCTCCATGGTGCTTTTGTCCATCTTACATTGCCACTCATTGCCTATCCTAAATCAGACCCTCCCTATACACACCACCCTGTGAGGTTTCAGTCACTCCAACATGTGAATGTACAGTTAGAGACCCTCCCAATGTGCACCACCCCGTGATGTTTTTCAGAAACCTATCCTAAATTGCCACCGCATGTTTCGGTACTTCCCCATGCTACCCACCGCGTTAAACATTTCTCCATCCTACATTGCCACTCACTGCCTAACCTAATTCAGACCCTCCCGATTCACACCACCCCATGATGCTTCTATCACTCCTACATGTTAATGGCGTGTTAGAGACCCTCATAATGCGCACCAACCTGTGATGTTTTACAGCAACCTATCCTACATTCCCACTGCATGTTTCGCGACCTCCCCATCATCACCACCCCGTGGTGCTTTTCTCCATCGTACATTGCCACGCACTGCCTATCCTAATTCAGACCCTTCCGATTCACAACAACCTGTGAAGTTTCTCTCACTCCTACATGTTAATGGCCTGTTAGAGACCCTCCCAATGCGCACCACCCTGTCATGTTTTTCAGAAACCTATCCTACATTGCGACTGCATGTTTCGGGACCTCCACATGCTCCCCACCCTGTGGTGCTTTCCTCCATCCTACATTGTCACTCACTGCCTATCCTCAATCAGACCCTCCGGATTCACACCACCCCGTGATGTTTCTCTCATTCCTACATGTGAATGGCCTGTTAGAGACCCTACCAATGCGCGCCATCCGTGATGTTTTTCAGAAACCTATCCTAAAATGCCACTACATATTTTGGGACCTCCCCATGTTCACCACACCATGGTGCTTTTCTCCATCCTACATTGCCACTCACTGCCCATCCTAAATCAGACCCTCCTGATTCACACCACCCCGTGATGTTTCTCTCACTCCTACATGTGAATGGCACGTTACAGAACCGGCCAATGTGAACCACCCAGCGATGTTTTTCAGAAACCTATCCTACATTGCCACTGCATGCTTCGGGTCCACCCCATGCTCACCACCACGTGGTGCTTTTCTCCATCCTACATGGTCACTCACTGCCTATCTGAATTCAGACCCTCCCGATTGATACCACTTAATGATGTTTCTCTCACCACTACATGTGAATGGCCTGTTAGAGACCCTCCAAATGCGCACCACCCCGTGATGCTTTTCAGAAACGTATCCTACATTGCCACTGCATGTTTCGGGACCTCCCCATGCTCTCGACCCCGTGGTGTTTTTCTCCATCCTTCATTGCCACTCACTGCCTATCCTAATTCAGACCCTCTGGATTCACACCACCCCGTGACATTTCTCTCACTCATACATGGGAATGGCCTGTTAGAAACCCTCCCAATGCACACTGTCCAGTGATGTTTTTCAGAAACCTATCCTACATTGCCAGTGCATGTTTCGGGTCCTCCCAATGCTCATCACCCAGTGATGCATTTTTCCATCCAACATTGCCACTCACTGCCTATCCTAATTTAGACCTTCCTGATTCACACCACCCCGTGATGTTTCTCTCACTCCTACATGTGAATGGTCTGTTAGAGACCATCCCAATGTGCCCCACCACGTGATGTTTTTCAGAAACTTATCATATATTGCCTCTGCATGTTTCTGTACCTCCCAATGCTCACCATCCCTTGGTGCTTTTCTCCATCCTACATTGCACTCACTGCCTATCATAATTCAGCCCATCCGGATTCAAACAACCTTGTAATGTTTCTCTCTCTCCTACATTTGAATTGCCTGTTAGAGACCCTATCAATGCGCAACACTCAGTGTTGTTTTTTAGAAACCTATGCATCATTTCCACGGCATGTTTCGGAGCTCCCAATGCTCATCACCCAGTGCTGCTTTTCTCCATTAGACATTGCTACTCACTGCCTATCCTAATTCAGACCTTCCCGATTCACACCACCCAGTGATGTTTCTCTCACTCCTACATGTGAATGGCCTGTTAGAGACCCTCCCAATGCGCACCACCCCGTGATGATTTTCAGAAACCTATCCTACATTGCCAATGCATGTTTCAGGACCTCCCCATGCTCACCACCCTGTGGTGCTTTTCTCCATCGCACATTGCCACTCACTGGCTATCATAATTCAGACGCTCCCCATTCACACAACCTTTGTGATGTTTCTCTCACTCCTACATGTGAATTGCCTGTTAGAGACCCAACCAATGCGCACAACCCAGTGATGTTTTTCAGAAACCTATCCAACATTGCCACTGCAGGTTTCCGGACATCCCAATGCTCACCACCCCGTGATGCTTTTTGCCATCCTACATTGACACTCACTGCCTATTTCTAATTCAGATCCCCCCGATTCACACCACCCCGTGATGTTTTTCAGAAACCTATCCTACATTGCCACTGCATCTTTTAGAACCTCACCATGCATACCAACCCATGGGGCTTTTCTCCATCCTACATTGCCATCCACTGCCTATCCTAAATCAGACCTTCCCGATTGATATAACCCCGTGATGTTTCTATCACTGATACATGTGAATGGCCTGCTAGAGACCCTCCCAATGCGCACCACCCCGTGATGATTTTCAGAAACCTATCCTAAATTGCACCTGCATGTTTTGGGCCTTCCCCATGCTAACCATCGCGTTGTGCATTTCTCCATCGTATATTGCCACTCATTGCCTCTACTAATTCAGACCATCCCGATTCACACCACTCCATGGTGTTTATCTCACTAATACATGTGAATGACATTTTAGAGATCCTCCCAATACGCAACACCACGTGATGTTTTACAGAAACCTAGCCTGCATTGACACTGCATGTTTCTGGACCTCCCCATGCTCACCACCCTGTGGTGCTTTTCTGCATGCTACATTGCCACTCACTCCCTATCCTAATTCAGACCCTCACAATTCATACAACCTTGTGATGTTTCTCTCACTCCTACATGTGAATTGCCTGTCAGAGACCCAACCAATGCGCAACCCCAGTGTTGTTTTTCAGAAACCTATCCTACATTGCTACTGCATGTTTCGGGATCTCACAATGCTCATCAAACAGTGCTGATTTTCTCCATCCGACATTGCCACTCACGGCCTATCATAATTCAGACCTTCCCAATTCACAACACCCCGTGATGTTTCTCTCAATCCTCCATGTGAATGGTCTGTTAGAGACCATCCCAATGCGCCCCACCCCGTGATATTTTTCAGAAAATAATCCTACATTGCCACTGCATGTTTCGGGACCTCCCCATGTTCACTATCCCGTGGTGCTTTTCTACATTCCTACATTGCCACTCACTGCCTATTGTAATTCAGACCCTCCCACTTCACACCACCCTCTAATGTTTCTCTCACTCCTACATGTGAATTGTGTGTTAGAGACCCTCATAATGCGCACCAACCTGTTATGTTTTTCAGAAACCTATCCTACATTCCCACTGCATGTTTCAGGACCTCCCCATGCTCACCACCCCGTGGTGCTTTTCTCCATCCTACTTTACCACTCACTGCATATCATAAATCACACCCTCCCGATCCATTTAACATCACCCCGTGATGTTTCTCTCACTCCTACATTTGAATGGCCTGCTAGAGACCATCCCAATGCACACCACCCCGTGATGTTTTACAGAAGCCTATCCTGCAATGCCACTGCATGTTTTGGGACCTCCCCAGGCTCACCAGCCCATGGTGCTTTTCTCCATCCTACACTGCCACGCATTGCCTATCCTAAATCAGACCTTCCCGATTCATATAACCCCATGATGTTTCTCTCATTCTTATATGTGAATGGCCTGTTAGAGACCTTCCCAATGCGCACTATCACGTGATGTTTTACAGAAACCTATCCTACATTGCCACTGCATGTTTCGGGTCCTCCCCACTTTCAAAACTCTGTGGTGCTTTTCTCCATCCTACATTGCCTCTCACTGCCTATCTTAATTCAGACGCTCCCGATTTACACCACCCCGTGATGTGTCTCTCACTCCTACATGTGAGTGGCCTGTTAGAAACACTCAGAACGCACACCACCCTGAGGAGCTTTTCAGATAATTATCCTACATTGCCACTGCATGTTTCAGGACCTCCCCATCTTCACCTCCTCGTGGTGCTTTTCTCCATCCTACATGGCCAATAACTGCCTATCCTAATTCAAGTCTCCCGATTCAAACCACATCGTGATGTTTCTCTCACTCCTACATGTGAATGGCCTGTTAGAGACCCTCCCAATGCGCATCACCCTGTGATATTTTTCAGAAACCAATTCTTCATTGCCACTGCATGCTTCGCAACTCTCCATGCTCACCACCACATGGTGCTTTTCTCCATCCTAAATTGCCACTCACTGCCTATAATAATTCAGGACCACCGGATTCACACCAAACCGTGACATTTTTCAGAAACCTATTCTGCATTGCCACGGCATGTTTTGGGACCTCCCCATGCTACCACACTATGGTGCTTTTCTATATCCTACATTGCCGCTCACTGCTTGTCCTAATTAAGAACATTCCGATTCACACAACCTTTGTGATGTTTCTCTCACTCCTACATGTAAATTGCCTGTTAGAGACCCAACCAATGCGCACCACCCATTGATATTTACCCGAAACCTATCCAACATTGCCACTGCAGGTTTCGGGACCTCCCAATGCTCACCACCACGTGATGCTTTTTGCCATCCTACATTGACACTCACTGCCTATTCTAATTCGGACCCCCCCAATTCACACTACCCCGTGACGTTTTTCAAAACCTATCCTACATTTCCACTGCATCTTTTAGAGCCTCCCCATGCACAACAAACCATGGGGCTTTGCTTCATCCTACATTACCACTCAGAGACTATCCTATTTCAGACCCTTCCGAATCACACCACCCCATGATGTTTCTCTCACTCCTACATGTTAATGGCCTGTTAGAGACCCTCCCAATGCGAACCATCCCGTGATGGTTTTCAGAAACCTATCTTACAGTGCTACTGCATGTTTCGGGACCTCCCCATGATCACCACCCCGTGGTGCTTTTGTCCATCTTACTTTGCCACTCATTGCCTATCCTAATAAAGACCCTCCCAATTCACACTAACCCGTGATGTTTCCCAGAAACCTATCCTATATGGCCACTGCATGTTTCGGGACCTTTCCATGCTCACCACCCCTTGGTGTTTTTCTCCATCCTACATTGCCACTCACTGTCTATCCTAAATCAGACACTCCCAAATCACACCACCCTGTGAGGTTTCTCTCACTCCTACATGAGAATGTACCGTTAGAGACCTTCCCAATGCCCACCACCCCATGATGTTTATCAGAAACCTATCCTAAATTGCCACCGCATTTTTCGGGACCTCCCCATGCTAACCACCCTGTTATGCATTTCTCCATCCTACATTGCCACCCACTGCCTATCCTAATTCAGACCCTCCCGAATCCAACCACCCCATGATGTTTCTCTCACTCCAAATGTGAATGACCTTTTAGAGATCCGCCCAATACCATCCACCACGTGATGTTTTACAGAAACCTATCCTGCATTGCCACTGCATGTTTCGGTACATCCCCAGGCTCACCACCCCATGGTGCTCTTCTCCATCCTACATTGCCACTCACTGCCTATCCTAACTCAGACCCTCTCGATTCACACCACCCCTTGATGTTTCTATCACTGCTACATGTGAATGGCCTGTTAGAGACCCTCCCAATGTGCACCACCCCTTGATGTTTTACAGAAACCTATTCTACATTGCCACTACATGTTTCGGAACCTCCCAATGCTCACCACCCTGTGGCGCTTTTTTTCATCCTACATTGCCATTCAGTGCCTATCATAATTCAGACCCTCCTGATTCACACAAACTTTGTGATGATTCTCTCACTCTTACATGTAAATTGCCTGTTAGAGACCCAACCAATGTGCACCACCCAGTGATGTTTTTCAGAAACCTATCCAACATTCCCACTGCATGTTTCAAAACCTACCATGCTCATCACCCAGTGCTGCTTTTCTCCATCCGACATTGCCACTCACTGCATATCCTAATTCAGACCTTACTGATTCACACCACCCCGTGATGTTTCTCTCACTCCATTATGTGAATGGTCTATTAGAGCCCCTCCCAATGCACCCCACTCCGTGATGTTTTTCAGAAACCTATCCTACATTGCCACTGCATGTTTCAGGACCTCCCCATGCTCACCACCCCGTGGTGCTTTTCTCCATCCTACCTTGCCACTCACAGCCTATTCTAATTCAGACCCTCCCAATTCACACCACCCTGTGATGTTTCTCTCACTCCTACATGTGAATGGCGTGTTACAGACCCTCATAATGTGCACCACCCTGTGATGTATTTCAGAAACCTATTCTACAATCCCACTGCATGTTTCGGGATCTCCCCATGGTCAGCAGCTAGTGGTGCTTTTCTCCATTCTACATTGCCACTCACTGCCTATCCTAATTCAGACCCTCTCAATTCACACCAACCCGTGATGTTTCTCTCACTCCTACATTTGAATGGCCAGTTAGAGACCCTCCAAATGCACACCACCACATGATGTTTTTCAGAAACCTATGCTACATTGCCACTGCATGTTTCGGGAAATCCGTATGCTCACCACACTGTGCAGATTTTATCCATCCTGTATTACCACTCACTGCCTATCTTAATTCAGACCATCCCGATTCACACCACCCTGTGATGTTTCTTTCACTCCTACATGTTAATGTCCTGTTAGAGTCCCTCCCAATGCGCACCACGCCATGATGTTTTTGAGAAACCTATCCGACATTGTCATTGCGTGTTTCCGGACCTCCCCAAGATCACCACCCCATGGTGCTTTTGTCCATCTTACATTGCCACTCATTGCCTATGCTAATAATGACCCTCCCGATACACACCAACCTGTGATGTTTCTCAGAAACCTATCCTACATTGCCACTGCATGGTTCAGGACCTCTCCATGCTCAGCACCCCTTGTTGCTTTTCTCCATCCTACATTGCCACTCACTGCCTATCTTAAATCGGACCCTCCCGATTCACACCACCCTGTGAAGTTTCTCTCACTCCTACATGTGAATGTACTGTTAGAGTCCCTCCCAATGCGCACCACCCTATGATGTTTTTCAGAAACCTATCCTAAATTGCCACTGCATGTTTCGGGACCTCCGCATGCTAACCACCCCATTGTGCATTTCTCCATCCTATATTGCCACTCACTGCCTATCCTAATTCAGACCCTCCGGATTCACACCACCCCATGATGTTTCTCTCACTCCTAAATGTGAATGACCTTTTAGATCCTCCCAATATGCAACAATACATGATGTTTTCCAGAAACCTATCCTGCATTGCCACTGCATGTTTTGGGACCTCCCCAGGCTCACCACCCTGTGGTGCTTTTCTCCATCCTATATTGCCACTCCCTGCCTATCCTAATTCAGACTCTCTCGATTCACAACACCCCTTGATGTTTCTATCACTGCTACATGTGAATGGCCGGTTAGAGACCCTCCCAGTGCGCACCACCCCATCATGCTTTTCAGAAAGCTATTCTACAATGCCACTACATGTTTCGGAACTTCCCCATGCTCAGCACCCCGTGGTTCTTTTCTCCATACTGCATTGCCACTCACTGCCTATCGTAATTGAGACCTCCGGATTCACACCACCGCGTGATGTTTCTCTCGCTCCTACATTTGAATGGCCTGTTAGAGATGCTCCCAATGAGCACCAAACCATGATGTTTTTCAGAATCCTATCCTACATTACCAGTGCATGTTTCCGGACCTCCCCATGCTCAGCACCCCGTGGTGCTTTTCTGAAACCTACATTGCCCCTCACTGCCTATCCTAATTCATACCATCCCAATTCAAACCACCGTGGGATGTTTTTCTGAGTCCTATACGTGAATGGCCTTTAGAGACCCTTCCAATGCGCACCACCGCGTGATGTTTTTCAGAAACCTATCCTTCATGGCCACTGCATGTCTCGGGACCTCTCATGCTCACCACCCTATGGTGCTTTTCTCAATCCTACATTGCCACTGACTGCCTATCCTAATTGAGAACCTCCCGATTCACACCACCCGGTGATGTTTCTCTCACTCCTACATGTGTTGGCCTGTTAGAGACCCTCTCAATGCGCACCAGCCTGTGGTACTTTTCTCAATTCTCCATTGCCAATCACTGCCTATCCTAAATCAGACCCTCTGGATTCTCACCACCCCGTGATGTTTCTCTCACTCATACATGGGAATGTCCTCTTAGAGAACCTCCCAAAGCGCACAACCCCGTGATGTTTTTCAGAAACCTATCCTACATTGCCACTGCATGTATCGGGACCTCCCCATGCTCACGACCCCGTGGTGCTTTGGTCCATCTTATATTGCCACTCATTGCCAATCCTAATAGAGACCTCCCGATTCACACAACCCCGTGATGTTTTTCAGAAACCTATCCTACATTGCCTCTGCATGTTTCTGGCCCTCTCCTTGTTCACGACCCCGAGGTGGTTTTCTCCATCATACATTGCTAGTCACTGCCTATCACAAATCAGACCCTCCCGATTCACATCATCCCAGGATGTTTCTCTCAGGCCTACAGGTGAATGGCCTGTTAGAGACCCTCCCAATGCGCACCGCCCCGAGATGTTTTTCAGAAACCTATCCTACATTGCCACTGCACGTTTCGGGACCTCCACATGCTCACCACCCTGTGATGCTTTTCTCCATCCTACATTCCCACTCACTGCCTATCCTAATACAGACCCCCCAGATTCACATCACAACATGATGTTTCTCTCAGTCCTACATGTGAATGGCCTGTTAGAGACCCTCCTAATGCGCACCACCCCATGATGATTTTAAGAAACCTATCCTACATTGCCACTGCATGTTTCGGGACCTCCCCATGCTGACCACCCCGCGGTGCTTTCCTCCATCCTACATTGCCACTCACTGCCTATCCTAATTCAGACTCTCCCGATTCACACTAACCTGTAATGTTTCCCAGAAACCTATCGTATATTGCCACTGCATGTTTCGGGACCACTCCATGCTCACCACCCCTTGGTGCTTTTCTCCATCCTACATTGCCACTCACTGCGTATCCTAAATCAGACCCTCTCGATTCACAACACCCTGTGATGTTTCTCTCAATCCTACGTGTGAATGACCTTTTAGAGATCCTCCGAATACGCACCACCAAGTGATGTTTTTCAGAAACCTATCCTACATTGACACTGCGTGTTTCGGGACCTCCCCATGCTTACCACCCCATGGTGTTTTTCTTTATCCTACATTGCCACTCACTGCCTATCTTAATTCAGACCCTCAAGATTGACACCACTCTGTGATGTTTCTCTCATTCCTACATGTGAATGGCCTGTTAGAGACACTTGCAATGCGCACCACCACGTGATGTTTTGCAGAAACCTCTCGTACATTGGCACCTGATGTTTTGGGACCTCCCCATACTCACCACCCCGTGGAGGGTTATCCATTCTTTATTGCCACTCACTGCTATCCTTATTCAGACGCTCCCGATTCACACCACCCCGTGATTTTTGTCTCACTCCTACATATGAATGGCCTGTTAGAGACGCTCCCAATGTGCACCACCCCATGAAGATTTTCAGAAACATATCTTACTTTTCCAATGCTTCCTTTGGGACCTCCCCATGCTCACAAACCCGTGGTGCTTCTCTCCATCCTACATTTACACTCACTGCCTATCCTAATTCACACCCTCCGATTCACACCACCCAGTGATGTTTCTCTCACTCCTACATGTGAATGGTCGGTTAGAGACCCTCACAAAACGCACCACCCCGTGATGTTTTTCAGAAACCTATCGTACATTGCCACTGCATGTTTCGGGACCTCCCCATGCTCACCACCCCATTGTGCTTTTCTCCATTCTACATTGCAACTCACTGTCTTTCCTAATTCAGACACTCCCTACACACATCACCGCATGATGTTTCTCTGACTCCTACATATAAATGGCTTGTTAGAGACCCTCCCAATGTGCAACGCCCTGTGATGTTTTTCAGAAACCTATTCTGCGTTGCCACTGTATGTTTCGGGACCTCCCGATGCTCACCACCCCATGGTGCTTTTCTCCATCCTACATTGCCACCCATGCCTATCTTAATTCAGACCCTCCCGAATGACCACACCCTGTGATGTTTCTCTCAGTCCTACATGTGAATGGCCTGTTAGAGACACTTGCAATGCGCACCACCACGTGATGTTTTGCGGAAACCTATCGTACATTGGCACTGGACGTTTTGGGACCTCCCCATGCTCACCACCCTGTGGAGCTTTTATCCATCCTTTATTGCCACTCACTGCCTATCCTTATTCAGAGCCTCCTGATTCACACCACCCCGTGATGTTTCTCTCATTCCTACATATGAATGGTGTATTAGAGATCCTTCCAATGCACACCACCCCATGATGATTTTCAAAAACATGTCCTACATTGCCAGTGCTTGTTTTGGGACCTCCCCATGCTCACCACCCCTTGGTGCTTTATTCCATCCTTCATTGCCCTCACTGCCTATCCTAAATCAGACCCACCAGATTCACATCACCGCGTGACGTTTCTCTCACTCCTACATGTGAATGGCCTGTTAGAGACCATCCCAATGCGCACAACCCCGTGATGTTTTACAGAAACCTATCCTGCATTGCCACTGCATGTTTCGGGACCTCCCCAGGCTCACCACCCCATGGTGATTTTCTCCATCCCACATTGCCACTCACTGCTGATCCTAATTCAGACCCTCCCGATTCATACCACCCTGTGATGTTTCTCTCACTCCTCCATGTCAATGGCCTCTTAAGGACACTCCCAATGCGCAACACCACATGATTTTTTCAGAAACCTATCCTACATTGCCACTGCATGTTTCGGGACCTCCCCCGGCTCACCACCACTTGGTGCTTTTCTCCATCGTACATTCCCACTCACTGCCTATCCTAATTCAGACCCTCTCGATTCACACCACCGCATGACGTTTGTGACTGGCCTGTTAGAGACCCTCCCAATGTGCACCACCCCGTTCTGTTTTCCAGAAACCTATCCTACATTGCCACTACATGTTTCGAGACATCCACATGCTCACCACCCTGGGATGCTTTTCTCCATCCTACTTTGCCACTCACTGCCTATCCTAATTCAGACACCCCGATGCACATGACCTCGTTATGTTTCTCTGAATCCTACATGTGAATGGCCTGTTAGACACCCTCCCAATTCGCACCACCCCGTGATGTTTTTCAGAAACCTATCCTACATTGCCCCTGCATGTTTTAGAATCTCCCCATGCACACCAACTCGTGGTGATTTTCACCATCCTACCATTTTCTCCATCATTGCCACTCAGTGATTATCCTAATTCAGACCCTTCCGATTCACACGACCCAGTAATGTTTCTTTCACTCCTACATGTTAATGGCCTGTTAGACGCCCTGCCAATGCCAACCATCCCGTGATGTTTGTCAGAAACGTATCCTACATTGCCAATGCATGTTTTGGGACCTGCACATGCTCACCATCCTGTGCTGCTTTTTGCCATCCTTCATTTCCACTCATTGCGTATCCTAATTCAGACTTTCCCATTCACACCACCCCATGATGTTTCTCTCACTCCTACATGTGAATGGCCTGTTAGAGATCCGGCCAATGTACACCACCCCATGATGTTTTTCAGAAAGCTATCCTACATTGCCACTGCATGTTTCAGGACCTCCCCATGCTCACCACCCTGTGCTGCTTTTCTGTATCCTACATTGTCACTCACTGCCTATGCTAATTCAGAACCTCCCGATTCATACCACCCCATGATGTTTCTTTCACCCCTCCATGTGCATGACCTTTTAAAGATCCTCCCAATATGCACCACCAAGTGATGTTTTACAGAAACCTATCCGACATTGACACTGCATGTTTCGTGACCTCCCCATGCTCACCACACCATGGTGCTGCTCTCCATCCTACATTGCCACTCACTGCCTATCTTAATTCAGACCCTCCTGATTGACACCACCCTGTGATGTTTCTCTCAGTCCTACATGTGAATGGCCTGTTAGAGACACTTGCAATGCGCACCACAACGTGATGTTTTGCAGAAACCTCTCATACATTGGCACTGGAAGTTTTGGGATTTCCACATGCTCACCAACCCGTGGAGGTTTTATCCATCCTTTATTGCCACTCACTGCCTATCCTTATTCAGACCCTCCCGATTCACATCACCCTGTGATTTTTCTCTCACTCCTACATATGAATGGCCTGTTAGAGACCCTCCCAATGCACATCACTCCATGAGCATTTTCAGAAACATATCCTACTTTGCCAATGCTTGTTTTGGGACCTAGCGATGCTCACCACCCCGCGATGTTTATTCCATCCTACATTGCCCTCACTGCCTATCCTGAATCAGACGCTCCAGATTCACATCACCCTGTGATGTTTCTATCACTCCTTCATTTGAATGGCCTGTTAGAGAACCACCCAATGTGCACAACCATATGATGTTATTCAGAAACCTATCCTATTTTGCAACTGCATGTTTCAGGACTTCCCTATGCTCACTACCCCATGGTGCTTTTCTCCATCTTAGATTACCACTCACTGCCTATCCTAATTCAGACCTTCCCGATTCACACCACCCACTGATGTTTCTCTCACTCCTACATGTGTAATGCCAGTTAGCGACCCTCCCAATGCGCACCACCCCATGATGTTTTTCAGAAACCTATCCTACATTGCTACTGCATGTTTGGGGACCTCCCAATGCTCCCCAATCCGTGGTGCTTTCTTAAACCTACATTGCCACTCACTGCCTATCTTATTCAGATCTTCGTGATTCACACCACGCCGTGACGTTTCTCTCACTCCTACATGTGAATGTCCGGTTAGAGACACTTCCATGCGCACCATCCTGTGATGTTTTTAAGAAACCTATCCTACACTGCCACTGAATGTTTCGGGATCTCACATGGTCACCACGCCGTGGTGCTTTTCTCCATCCCACATTGCCACTCACTGCCTAATCGAATTCAGACCCTCCCGATTCACACCACCCTGTGATGTTTCTCTCACTCATACATATGAATGGCCTGTTAGAACCCTCCCAATGCACACCACCCCGTGATGTTTTTCAGAAACCTATCCTACATTGCCACTGCATGTTTCTGGACTTCCCGATGCTCACCAACCTTGTTAATTTTCTCCATCCTACATTGCCACTCACGGCCTACCCTAATTCAGAACCTCCCGATTCTAACCACCCCGTGATGTTTCTCTCACGCCTACATGTGCATGGCCTCTTAGAGACCAACCCAATGCGCACCACCCCGTGATGTTTTTCAGAAACCTATCCTACATTGCCACTGCATTTTTTGGGACCCCCCAATGCTCACCATACCGTGGTGGTTTTTTCCATCCTACATTGCCACTCACTGCCTATCCTAATTCACACCCTCCCGATTTACACCACCTCGTGATGTTTCTCCCACTCCAAAATATGAATGGCCTGTTAGAGACCCTCCCAATGCGCACCACACCGTGATGCTTTTCAGAAACCTATCCTACATTGCCACTGGATGTTTCGGTACCTCCCCATGCTCACCACCACATGGTGCTTTTCTCCATCATACATTGCCACTCACTGCTATCCTAATTCAGACCTTCCCGATTCACACCACCCCTGAGGTTTCTGTGATTCCTACATGTGAATGGCCTGTTAGAGACCCTCCCAATGCGCACCACCCCGTGATGTTTTTCAGAAACTTATCCTACATTGCCACTGCATGTTTTGGGACCTCCCCATGCTCACCACACGTGGTGCTTTTCTCTATCCGACATTGCCACTCACTGCCTATCCTAATTCACTCTCTCCTGATGCACAACACCCCGTGATGTTTCTCTCACTCCTACATCTGAATGGCCTGTTAGAGTCCCTCCCAATGCGCACCACCCCGTGAAGATTTTCAGACACCTATCCTATATTGCCACTGCATGTTTTCAGACTTCCACATGCTCCCCACCCTGTGATGCTTTTCTCCATCCTAAATTCCCACTCACTGCCTATCCTAATTCACAAACTACCGATTCACACCACCCCGTGATCTTTCTCAGAGTCCTACATGTGAATGTTCTGTTAGAGACCCTCCCAATGTTGACCACCCCGTAGTGTTTTTCGCCATCCTACATTGCCACTCACTTCTTATTCTAATTCATACCCTCCCGATTTAAACAACACCATGATGTTTCTCACACTCCGACATGTGAAGGGCCTGTTAGAGACCCTCCCAATGCGCACCACCCTGTGATGTTTTTTAGAAACCTATCCTACTTTGCCACTACATGTTTCGGGACCTCCCCATGCTCACCACACGTGGTGCTTTTCGCCATCCTACATTGCCACTCACTGCCTATCCTAATTCAAACCCCCCCGATTCACACCACCCCGTGATGTTTTTCAGAAACCTATCCTGCATTGCCACTGCATATTTTAGAACCTCCCCATGCACAACAACCTATGGTGCTTTTCTCCATCCTACATTGCCATTCAGTGACTATCCTAATACTGACCTTCTGATTCACACCACTCCGTGATGTTTCTCCCAATCCTACATGTTAATCGCCTCTTAGAGACCCTCCCAATGTGAACCATCCCGTGATGTTTGTAAGAAACTTATCCTACATTGCCACTGCATCTTTTGGTACCTCCCCATGCTCACCACTACATTGTGCTTTTCTCCATTGTACATTGGCACTCACTGCCTATACTTATTCAGATACTCCCGATTCACACCACCACTAATGTTTCTCTCACACCTGCTTCTGAATATCCTTTTAGAGACCATGCTAGTGCGCACTACCCCGTGATGTTTTTCAGAAACCTAACCTACATTGCCATTGCATGTTTCGGAACCTTCGCATGCTCACCAACCCGTGGTGCTTTTCTCCATCCTATATTGCCACTCACTGCCTATCCTAATTCAAACACTCCCGATTCACACCACCCTGTGATATTTCTCTCACTCCTACATGTGAATGGCCTGTTAGAGATGCGGCCAAAGCGCACCACCCTGTGATGCTTTTCAGAAACCTATCCCACATTGCCAGTGCATGTTTCTGGACCTCCCTATGCTCACCACCCCGTAATGAATTTTGCCATCCTACATTGCCACTCAATGCCTATCCTAATTCAGACCCTCCCGATTTTACACCACCCCGTGATGTTTCTCTCACTCCTACATGTAAATGTCCAGTTAGATACCCTCGCTATGCGCATCACCCCGTGATGTTGTTCAGAAACCTTTTCTACATTGCCACTGCATGTTTCGGTACCTCCCCATGTTCACCATCCCGTGGTGGTTTTTTCCATCCTACATTACCACTAAGAGACTATCCTAATTCAGTCCCTTCCATTTCACACCACCCTGTGATGTTTCTCTAAATCGTACATTTTAATGCCCTGTTAGAGACCCTCCCAATGTGAACCATCCTGTGATATATTGCAGAAACCTATCCTACATTGCCACTGCATGTTTCGGGACCTCCCCATGCTCACCACCCCGTGGTGCTTTTCTCCATCCTACATTGCCACTAGCTGCCTACCCTAAATCAGAACCTCCCGATTCACACCAGCCCATGATGTTTTCTCACTCCTACATGTGAAGGCCTGTTAGAGACCCTCCCAATGCGCACAACACCTTGATGATTTTCAGGAACCTATCCTACATTGCCACTGGATGCTTCGGGACCTCCCCATGCTCACCAACACATGATGCTTTCCTACATCATACATTGCCACTCATTGCTATCCTAATTCAGACCTTCCCGATTCACACCACCCCTGAGGTTTCTATCACTCCTACATGTGAATAGCCTATTAGAGACCCTCGCAAAGTGCACCACACCGTGATGTTTTTCAGAAACCTGGACTACATTGCCACTGCATGTTTCGGGACCTCCCCATGCTCACCACACATGGTGCTTTTCTCCTACTGATATTGCCACTCACTGCCTATCCTAATTCACATCCAGCTGATTCACACCACCCCGTGATGTTTCTCTCACTCTTACATGTGAATGGCCTGTTAGAGACCCAACCAATGCGCACCACCCCGTGAAGTTTTTTAGACACCTATCCTATATTGCCACTTCATGTTTTGGGACCTCCACATCCTCACCACCCTGTGATGGTTTTCTCCATCCTACATTGGCACTCACTGCCTATCCTAATTCACACCCTCCCGATTCACACCACCCTGTGATGTTTCTCTGATTTCTACATTTGAAAGGCCTGTTAGAGACCCTACCAATGCGCACCAACCCGTGATGTTTTCCAGAAACCTATCCTACATTGCCACTGCGTCTTTTACAACTGCCCCATGCACACCAAACCTTGGGGCTTTTCTCCAGCCTACATTACCACTAAGAGACTATCCTAATTCAGTCCCTTCCGATTCACACCACCCCGTGATGTTTCTCTCACTCCTACATGTTAATGCCCTCTTAGAGACCCTACCAATGCGAACCATCCCGTGATGTTTGTGAGAAACATATCCTACATTGCCACTGCATGTTTCAGAACCTCCCTATACTCACCATCATGTGGAGCTTTTCCCCATTCTTCATTTCCACTCACTGCTTATACTAATTCAGACCTTCCCATTCACACCACCCCGTGATGTTTCTCTCACTCAAATATGTGAATGGCCTGTTAGAGATCCGGCCAATGCGCATCATCCCGTGATGTTTTTCAGAAACCTCTCCTACATTGCCACTGCATGTTTCCGGACTCCCCCATGCTCACCAGACTTGTTAATTTTCTCCATCCTACATTGCCACTCACTGCCTACCCTAATTCAGAACCTCCCGATTCTCTCCACCCTGTGATGTTTCTCTCACGCCTACATGTGCATGGCCTCTTAGAGACCCACCCAATGTGCACCACCCCATGATGTTGTTCAGAAACCTATCCTACATTGCCACTGCATTTTTGGGACCCCCCAATGCTCACCACACGTGGTGCTTTTCTCTATCCCACATTGCCACTCACTGCCTATCCTAATTCACTCCCTCCCGATTCACAACACCCCGTGATGTTTCTCTCACTCCTACATTTGAATGGCCTGTTACAGACCCTCCCAATGCGCACCACCCCGTGAAGATTTTCAGACACCTATCATATATTGCCACTGCATGTTTTCAGACTTCCACATGCTCCCCACCCTGTGATGCTTTTCTCCATCTTCAATTCCCACTCACTGCCTATCCTAATTGACACCCTACCGATTCACACCACCCCGTGATCTTTCACAGAGTCCTACATGTGAATGTCCTGTTAGAGACCCTCCCAATGTGCACCACCCCGTAGTGTTTTTCACCATCATACATTGCCACTCACTTCCTATTCTAATTCACACCCTCCAGATTTTAAAAAGCCCATGATGTTTCTCACACTCCGACATGTGAAGGGCCTGTTAGAGACCCTCCCAATGCGCACCACCCTGTGATGTTTTTAGAAACCTATCCTACTTTGCCACTACATGTTTTGGGACCTCCCCTTGCTCACCACACGTGGTGCTTTTCTTCATCCTACATTGCCACTCACTGCCTATCCTAATTCAATCCCCCCCGATTCACACAACCCCGTGATGTTTTTCAGAAACCTATCCTACATTGCCATTGCATGTTTTGGGACCTCCCCATGCACACCAACCTGTGGTGCTTTTATCCATCCTTCATTGCCACTCACTGCCTATCCTAATTCAGACACTCCCGATTCACACCACCCTGTGATGTTTCTCTCACTCATACATGTTAATGGCCTTTTAGAGACCATCCCAATGCGAACCATCCCATGATGTTTGTTCGAAACATATCCTACTTTGCCATGGTATGTTTCGGGACCTCCACATTCTCACCATCCAGTGGTGCTTTTCTCCCTTCTTCATTTCCACTCACTACCTATCCTAATTCAGACCTTCCCATTCACAGCACCCCGTGATGTTTGTCTCACTCCTACATTTGAGTGGCCTGTTAGAGATCCGGACAAAGCGCACCACCCTGTGATGTTTTTCAGAAACCTATCCTACATTGCCAGTGCATGTTTCCAGACCTCCCCATGCTCACCACACTGTGCTGCTTTTCTCCATCTTACATTGCCACTCACTGTCTGTCGTAATTCAAAACTTCCCGATTCACACCTCCCCATTATGTTTTCTCATTCCTACATGTGAATGGCCTGTTAGAGACCCTCCCAATGCGCACCACCCCGTGATGTTTTTAGAAACCTATCCTACTTTGCCACTACATGTTTTGGGACCTCCCCTTGCTCACCACACGTGGTGCTTTTCTCCATCCTACATTGCCACTCACTGCCTATCCTAATTCAATCCCCCCCGATACACACAACCCCGTGATGTTTTTCAGAAACCTATCCTACATTGCCATTGCATGTTTCGGGACCTCCCCATGCACACCAACCTGTGGTGCTTTTATCCATCCTTCATTGCCACTCACTGCCTATCCTAATTCAGACACTCCCGATTCACACCACCCTGTGATGTTTCTCTCACTCATACATGTTAATGGCCTTATAGAGACCATCCCAATGCGAATCATCCCATGATGTTTGTTCGAAACATATCCTACTTTGCCACTGCATGTTTCGGGACCTCCACATTCTCACCATCCAGTGGTGCTTTTCTCCCTTCTTCATTTCCACTCACTACCTATCCTAATTCAGACCTTCCCATTCACAGCACCCCGTGATGTTTGTCTCACTCCTACATTTGAATGGCCTGTTAGAGATCCGGACAAAGCGCACCACCCTGTGATGTTTTTCAGAAACCTATCCTACATTGCCAGTGCATGTTTCCAGACCTCCCCATGCTCACCACACTGTGCTGCTTTTCTCCATCTTACATTGCCACTCACTGCCTGTCATAATTCAAAACTTCCCGATTCACACCTCCCCATTATGTTTTCTCATTCCTACATGTGAATGGCCTGTTAGAGACCCTCCCAATGCGCACCACCCCGTGATGTTTTTCAGAATCCTATCCTACATTGCCACTGAATGTTTCTGGACCTCCCCATTCACACCATCACGTGGTGAATTTCTGCATCCTACATTGCCACTCACTGCCTATCCTGATTCACTGCCTCCGGATTCACACCACCCTGTGATGTTTCTCTCACTCCTACATCTGAATGGCCTGATAGAGAGCCTCCCAATGCACACCACCCCGTGAAGATTTTCAGACACCTATCCTATATTGCCACTGCATGTTTTGGGACCTCCACATGCTCACCACCCTGTGATGCTTTTCTCCAGCCTGCATTGCCACTCACTGCCTATCCTAATTCACACCCTCCAGATTCACACCACCCCGTGATGTTTCCCAGAGTTCTACATGTGCATGGCCTGTTAGAGACCCTCCCAATGCGCACCACCCAGTGTTGTTTTTCAGAAACCTATCCTAAATTGCCACTGCATGTTGCGGAACCTATCCATGCTCACCACCCCTTGGTGCTTTTCTCCATCTTAGATTACCACTCACTGCCTATCCTAATTCAGACCTTCCCGATTCACACCACCCACTGATGTTTCTCTCACTCCTACATGTGAAATGCCTGTTAGCGACCCTCCCAATGCGCACCACCCCATGATGTTTTTCAGAATCCTATCCTACATTGCTACTGCATGTTTGGGGACCTCCCAATGCTCCCCAATCCGTGGTGCTTCCTTAAACCTACATTGCCACTCACTGCCTATCTTATTCAGATCTTCGTGATTCACACCACACCGTGACGTTTCTCTCACTCCTACATGTGAATGTCCGGTTAGAGACTCTTCCATGCGCACCATCCTGTGATGTTTTTAAGAAACCTATCCTACATTGCCACTGCATGTTTTGGGATCTCACATGGTCACCACGCCGTGGTGCTTTTCTCCGTCCCACATTGCCACTCACTGCCTAATCGAATTCAGACCCTCCCGATTCACACCACCCTGTGATGTTTCTCTCACTCATACATATGAATGGCCTGTTAGAACCCTCCCAATGCACACCACCCCGTGATGTTTTTCAGAAACCTATCCTACATTGCCACTGCATGTTTCCGGACTTCCCGATGCTCACCACCCTTGTTAATTTTCTCCATCCTACATTGCCACTCACGGCCTACCCTAATTCAGAACCTCCCGATTCTAACCACCCCGTGATGTTTCTCTCACGCCTACATGTGCATGGCCTCTTAGAGACCAACCCAATGCGCACCACCCCGTGATGTTTTTCAGAAACCTATCCTACATTGCCACTGCATTTTTTGGGACCCCCCAATGCTCCCCATACCGTGGTGGTTTTTTCCATCCTACATTGCCACTCACTGCCTATCCTAATTCACACCCTCCCGATTTACACCACCTCGTGATGTTTCTCCCACTCCAAAATGTGAATGGCCTGTTAGAGACCCTCCCAATGCGCACCACACCGTGATGCTTTTCAGAAACCTATCCTACATTGCCACTGGATGTTTCGGTACCTCCCCATGCTCACCACCACATGGTGCTTTTCTCCATCATACATTGCCACTCACTGCTATCCTAATTCAGACCTTCCCGATTCACACCACCCCTGAGGTTTCTGTGATTCCTACATGTGAATGGCCTGTTAGAGACCCTCCCAATGCGCACCACCCCGTGATGTTTTTCAGAAACTTATCCTACATTGCCACTGCATGTTTTGGGACCTCCCCATGCTCACCACACGTGGTGCTTTTCTCTATCCGACATTGCCACTCACTGCCTATCCTAATTCACTCCCTCCTGATGCACAACACCCCGTGATGTTTCTCTCACTCCTACATCTGAATGGCCTGTTAGAGTCCCTCCCAATGCGCACCACCCCGTGAAGATTTTCAGACACCTATCCTATATTGCCACTGCATGTTTTCAGACTTCCACAAGCTCCCCACCCTGCGATGCTTTTCTCCATCCTAAATTCCCACTCACTGCCTATCCTAATTCACAACCTACCGATTCACACCACCCCGTGATCTTTCTCAGAGTCCTACATGTGAATGTTCTGTTAGAGACCCTCCCAATGTTGACCACCCCGTAGTGTTTTTCGCCATCCTACATTGCCACTCACTTCTTATTCTAATTCATACCCTCCCGATTTAAACAACACCATGATGTTTCTCACACTCCGACATGTGAAGGGCCTGTTAGAGACCCTCCCAATGCGCACCACCCTGTGATGTTTTTTAGAAACCTATCCTACTTTGCCACTACATGTTTCGGGACCTCCCCATGCTCACCACACGTGGTGCTTTTCGCCATCCTACATTGCCACTCACTGCCTATCCTAATTCAAACCCCCCCGATTCACACCACCCCGTGATGTTTTGCAGAAACCTATCCTGCATTGCCACTGCATATTTTAGAACCTCCCCATGCACAACAACCTATGGTGCTTTTCTCCATCCTACATTGCCATTCAGTGACTATCCTAATACTGACCTTCTGATTCACACCACTCCGTGATGTTTCTCCCAATCCTACATGTTAATCGCCTCTTAGAGACCCTCCCAATGTGAACCATCCCGTGATGTTTGTAAGAAACTTATCCTACATTGCCACTGCATCTTTTGGTACCTCCCCATGCTCACCACTACATTGTGCTTTTCTCCATTGTACATTGGCACTCACTGCCTATACTTATTCAGATACTCCCGATTCACACCACCACTAATGTTTCTCTCACACCTGCTTCTGAATATCCTTTTAGAGACCATGCTAGTGCGCACTACCCCGTGATGTTTTTCAGAAACCTAACCTACATTGCCATTGCATGTTTCGGAACCTTCGCATGCTCACCAACCCGTGGTGCTTTTCTCCATCCTATATTGCCACTCACTGCCTATCCTAATTCAAACACTCCCGATTCACACCACCCTGTGATATTTCTCTCACTCCTACATGTGAATGGCCTGTTAGAGATGCGGCCAAAGCGCACCACCCTGTGATGCTTTTCAGAAACCTATCCCACATTGCCAGTGCATGTTTCTGGACCTCCCTATGCTCACCACCCCGTAATGAATTTCGCCATCCTACATTGCCACTCAATGCCTATCCTAATTCAGACCCTCCCGATTTTACACCACCCCGTGATGTTTCTCTCACTCCTACATGTAAATGTCCAGTTAGATACCCTCGCTATGCGCATCACCCCGTGATGTTGTTCAGAAACCTTTTCTACATTGCCACTGCATGTTTCGGTACCTCCCCATGTTCACCATCCCGTGGTGGTTTTTTCCATCCTACATTACCACTAAGAGACTATCCTAATTCAGTCCCTTCCATTTCACACCACCCTGTGATGTTTCTCTAAATCGTACATTTTAATGCCCTGTTAGAGACCCTCCCAATGTGAACCATCCTGTGATATATTGCAGAAACCTATCCTACATTGCCACTGCATGTTTCGGGACCTCCCCATGCTCACCACCCCGTGGTGCTTTTCTCCATCCTACATTGCCACTAGCTGCCTACCCTAAATCAGAACCTCCCGATTCACACCAGCCCATGATGTTTTCTCACTCCTACATGTGAAGGCCTGTTAGAGACCCTCCCAATGCGCACAACACCTTGATGATTTTCAGGAACCTATCCTACATTGCCACTGGATGCTTCGGGACCTCCCCATGCTCACCAACACATGATGCTTTCCTACATCATACATTGCCACTCATTGCTATCCTAATTCAGACCTTCCCGATTCACACCACCCCTGAGGTTTCTATCACTCCTACATGTGAAAAGCCTATTAGAGACCCTCGCAAAGTGCACCACACCGTGATGTTTTTCAGAAACCTGGACTACATTGCCACTGCATGTTTCGGGACCTCCCCATGCTCACCACACATGGTGCTTTTCTCCTACTGACATTGCCACTCACTGCCTATCCTAATTCACATCCAGCTGATTCACACCACCCCGTGATGTTTCTCTCACTCTTACATGTGAATGGCCTGTTAGAGACCCAACCAATGCGCACCACCCCGTGAAGTTTTTTAGACACCTATCCTATATTGCCACTTCATGTTTTGGGACCTCCACATCCTCACCACCCTGTGATGGTTTTCTCCATCCTACATTGGCACTCACTGCCTATCCTAATTCACACCCTCCCGATTCACACCACCCTGTGATGTTTCTCTGATTTCTACATTTGAAAGGCCTGTTAGAGACCCTACCAATGCGCACCAACCCGTGATGTTTTCCAGAAACCTATCCTACATTGCCACTGCGTCTTTTACAACTGCCCCATGCACACCAAACCTTGGGGCTTTTCTCCAGCCTACATTACCACTAAGAGACTATCCTAATTCAGTCCCTTCCGATTCACACCACCCCGTGATGTTTCTCTCACTCCTACATGTTAATGCCCTCTTAGAGACCCTACCAATGCGAACCATCCCGTGATGTTTGTGAGAAACATATCCTACATTGCCACTGCATGTTTCAGAACCTCCCTATACTCACCATCATGTGGAGCTTTTCCCCATTCTTCATTTCCACTCACTGCTTATACTAATTCAGACCTTCCCATTCACACCATCCCGTGATGTTTCTCTCACTCAAATATGTGAATGGCCTGTTAGAGATCCGGCCAATGCGCATCATCCCGTGATGTTTTTCAGAAACCTCTCCTACATTGCCACTGCATGTTTCCGGACTCCCCCATGCTCACCAGACTTGTTAATTTTCTCCATCCTACATTGCCACTCACTGCCTACCCTAATTCAGAACCTCCCGATTCTCTCCACCCTGTGATGTTTCTCTCACGCCTACATGTGCATGGCCTCTTAGAGACCCACCCAATGTGCACCACCCCATGATGTTGTTCAGAAACCTATCCTACATTGCCACTGCATTTTTGGGACCCCCCAATGCTCACCACACGTGGTGCTTTTCTCTATCCCACATTGCCACTCACTGCCTATCCTAATTCACTCCCTCCCGATTCACAACACCCCGTGATGTTTCTCTCACTCCTACATTTGAATGGCCTGTTACAGACCCTCCCAATGCGCACCACCCCGTGAAGATTTTCAGACACCTATCATATATTGCCACTGCATGTTTTCAGACTTCCACATGCTCCCCACCCTGTGATGCTTTTCTCCATCTTCAATTCCCACTCACTGCCTATCCTAATTGACACCCTACCGATTCACACCACCCCGTGATCTTTCACAGAGTCCTACATGTGAATGTCCTGTTAGAGACCCTCCCAATGTGCACCACCCCGTAGTGTTTTTCACCATCATACATTGCCACTCACTTCCTATTCTAATTCACACCCTCCAGATTTTAAAAAGCCCATGATGTTTCTCACACTCCGACATGTGAAGGGCCTGTTAGAGACCCTCCCAATGCGCACCACCCTGTGATGTTTTTAGAAACCTATCCTACTTTGCCACTACATGTTTTGGGACCTCCCCTTGCTCACCACACGTGGTGCTTTTCTTCATCCTACATTGCCACTCACTGCCTATCCTAATTCAATCCCCCCCGATTCACACAACCCCGTGATGTTTTTCAGAAACCTATCCTACATTGCCATTGCATGTTTTGGGACCTCCCCATGCACACCAACCTGTGGTGCTTTTATCCATCCTTCATTGCCACTCACTGCCTATCCTAATTCAGACACTCCCGATTCACACCACCCTGTGATGTTTCTCTCACTCATACATGTTAATGGCCTTTTAGAGACCATCCCAATGCGAACCATCCCATGATGTTTGTTCGAAACATATCCTACTTTGCCATGGTATGTTTCGGGACCTCCACATTCTCACCATCCAGTGGTGCTTTTCTCCCTTCTTCATTTCCACTCACTACCTATCCTAATTCAGACCTTCCCATTCACAGCACCCCGTGATGTTTGTCTCACTCCTACATTTGAGTGGCCTGTTAGAGATCCGGACAAAGCGCACCACCCTGTGATGTTTTTCAGAAACCTATCCTACATTGCCAGTGCATGTTTCCAGACCTCCCCATGCTCACCACACTGTGCTGCTTTTCTCCATCTTACATTGCCACTCACTGCCTGTCATAATTCAAAACTTCCCGATTCACACCTCCCCATTATGTTTTCTCATTCCTACATGTGAATGGCCTGTTAGAGACCCTCCCAATGCGCACCACCCCGTGATGTTTT
Organism: Cavia porcellus; assembly: GCF_034190915.1. Lineage (NCBI taxonomy): Eukaryota > Metazoa > Chordata > Mammalia > Rodentia > Caviidae > Cavia > Cavia porcellus. The sequence continues at coordinate 1,681,159 of NW_026947491.1, forward strand.
TCAGAATCCTATCCTACATTGCCACTGAATGTTTCTGGACCTCCCCATTCACACCATCACGTGGTGAATTTCTGCATCCTACATTGCCACTCACTGCCTATCCTGATTCACTGCCTCCGGATTCACACCACCCTGTGATGTTTCTCTCACTCCTACATCTGAATGGCCTGATAGAGAGCCTCCCAATGCACACCACCCCGTGAAGATTTTCAGACACCTATCCTATATTGCCACTGCATGTTTTGGGACCTCCACATGCTCACCACCCTGTGATGCTTTTCTCCAGCCTGCATTGCCACTCACTGCCTATCCTAATTCACACCCTCCAGATTCACACCACCCCGTGATGTTTCCCAGAGTTCTACATGTGCATGGCCTGTTAGAGACCCTCCCAATGCGCACCACCCAGTGTTGTTTTTCAGAAACCTATCCTAAATTGCCACTGCATGTTGCGGAACCTATCCATGCTCACCACCCCTTGGTGCTTTTCTCCATCCTACATTGCCACTCACTGCCTATCCTAATTCAGACGTCCGGATTCCAAGTACCTCGTGATGTTTCTCTCCCTCCTAAATGGGAATGGCCTATTACAGACCCACCCAATGCGCAGCACCCCGTGATGTATTGCAGAAACCTATCCGACATTGCCACTGCATGTTTTGGGACCTCCCCATGCTCACTACCCTGTGGTGCTTTTCTCCATCCGACATTGACACGCACTGCCTATCCTAATTCAGACCCTCCCAATTCACACCACCCCGTGATGTTTCTCTAACTCCTATATGTCAATGGCCTGAGAGACCCTCCCAATGTGCATCACCCCATGATGTTTTTCAGAAACATATCCTGCATTGCCACTGCATGTTTCGGGACCTCCACATGCTCACCACCCCGTGGTGCTTTTCTTCATCCTACATTTCCACTCACTGCCTATCCTATTTCAGACCCTCCCGATTCACAGCACCCCGTGACGTTTCTCTAACTCCTACATGGGAATGGCCTGTTAGAGACCCTCCCAATGTGCACCACACCGTGATGTTTTTCAGAAAACTATCCTACATTGCGACAGCATGTTTCGGGACCTCACCATACTCTCCGCCCCGTTGTACTTTTCTCCATCCTACATTGCCTCTCACTGCCTATTCTAATTCAGAACCTCCCGATTCACACCACCGCTTGATATTTTTCAGAAAGCTATCCTACATTGCTACTGCATGTTTCAGAACCTCATCATGCACAACACCCCGTGGTGCTTTTCTCCATCCTACATTGCCACGCAGTGACTATCCTAATTCAGAACTTCCCAATTCACACCACCCCATGATGTTATTCAGAAAGCTATCCTACATTGCCACTGCATGTTTCGGGCCCTCTGCATGGTCACCACCCCATGGTGCTTTTTTCCATTCTACATTGCCACTCACTGCCTATCCTAATTCAGACCCTACCGATTCACACCACCCCATAACGTTTCTCTCTGTCCTACTTGTAAATGGCCTGTTAGAGACCTTCCCAATGCCCACCACCCCGTGATGTTTTTCAGAAATGTATCATACATTGCCAATGAGTGTTTTGGGACAGCCCCATGCTCACCACCCCGTGGTACTTTTTTCCATCCTACATTGACACTCACTGCCTATCCTAATTCATACCATCCCGATTCACACCACCTTGTGATGTTTTTCTCACTCCTACATCGGATGGCCTGTTACAGACCCTCCTAATGCGCATCACTCCGTGATGTATTTCACAAACCTATCCTGCATTGCCACTGCATGTTTTGGGACCTCCTCATGCTCACCACCCCGTGGTGCTTTTCCCCATCCTACATTGCCACTCCCTGCCTATTCTAATTCAGAACCTTGTGATTCACACCACCCCTTGATATTTTTCAGAAAGCTATCCTACATTGCTACTGCATGTTTCAGAACCTCCCCATGCACACCACCCCATGGTGCTTTTCTCCATACTATATTGCCACGCAGTGACAATCCTAATTCAGACCTTCCCGATTCACACCACCCCGTGATGTTTTTCAGAAATGTATCCTACAATACCACTGCATGTTTTAGAACCTCCCCATGCACACCAACCCGTGGTGCTTTTCTCCATCATACTTTGCCACTCAGTGACTATCCTAATTCAGACCCTTCCGATTCACACCACCCCGTGATGTTTCTATCACTCCTACCCGTTCATGGCCTGTTAGAGATGCTCCCAATGCACACCAGCCCCTGATGTTTTTCAGAAAATTATCCTACATTGCCACTGTATGTTTCTGGACCTCCCCATTCTCACCAGCCTGTGTTGTTTTTCTTCATTGTACATTGCCATTCACTGCCTATGCTAATTCAGGCCCTCCAGATTCACACCACCCCGTGATGTTTCTCTCACTCCTACATATGAATGACTTGTTAGGGACCCTCCAAATGCACACCACGCCATGATGATTTTCAAAAATATAACCTACATTGCCAATGCTTATTTAGGGACCTCCTCATGCTCACCACACCATGGTGCTTTTCTCAATCCTACATTGCCACTCACTGCCTATCCTAATTCAGACCATGCCGATTCACACCACCCTGTCATGTTTCTCTCACTCCTACATGTGAATGGCCTGTTAGAGAACCTCCAAATGCACACCACCCCGTGATGTTTATCAGAAACCTGTCCTACATTCTCACTGCATGTTTCGGGACCTCCCCATGTTCACCACTCCGTGGTGCTTTTCTCCATTTTCCATTGCCACTCACTGCCTATTCTAATTCAGATCCTCCCGATTCACCCAACCCTGTGATGTTTCTCTCACTCCTACATGTGAATGGCCTGGTAGAGTCCCTCCCAATGTGCACCTCCCCGTGATATTTTTCAGAAAGCTCTCCTGCATTGCCACTTCATGTTTCGGGACCTCCCCATGATGTCCAACCTGTGGTGATTTTCTCCATCCTACATTGGTACTCATTTTCCATCCTACGCAGACCCTCCTGATTCTTACCACCCCATGATGTTTCTCTCACTCCTACATTTGAATGGCCCATTAGAGACCCTCCCAATGCACCACACCACATGATGACTTTCAGAAACCTATCCTACATTGCAACTGCATATTTTAGGACCTAACCATGCTCACCACACAAGGGTGCTTTTCTCCACCCTACCTTGCCACTCAGTGTCTATCCTAAATCAGATCCTCCCAATTCACACCACCCCATGGAGTTTTTAGAAACCTATCCTATACTGCAACTGCATGTTTCAGAACCTCCCCATGCACACAACCGCGAGGTGCTTTTCTACATCCTACATTGCCACTCAGTGACTATCCTCATTGAGACCCTCCCGATTCACACCACCCCGTGCTGTTTCTCTGACTCCTACATGTGAAGGGCCTGTAAGAGACCCTCCAAATGTGTACCTTCCCGTGATGTTTTTCAGAAACCTATCCTACATTGCCTCTGCATGTTTTGGGACCTCCCCATGCTCACCACCCCATGGTGCGTTTCCCCATCCTACCTTGCCACTCACTGCCTATCCTAATTCAGACCTTCCCAATTCACACCACCCCGTGATATTTTTCAGAAACCTATCATACATTTCCACTGCATGTTTCGGGACCTCCCTATGCTCACCACCCCGTGGTGCTTTTCTCCATCCTACATTGCCACTCACTGTGTATCCTAATTCAGACATTCGTGATTCACACCACCCCGTGATATTTTTCAGAAACCTATCATACATTTCCACTGCATGTTTCAGGACCTCCCCATGCTCACCACCCCGTGGTCCTTTTCTCCATCCTACATTGCCACTCACTACCTATTCTAATTCAGACCCTGCCGATTCACACCACCCCATGATTTTTCTCCCACTCCTACATGTGAATGCCCTGTTTGAGACCCTCCCAATGCGCACAACCCCATGATGTTTTTCAGAATCCTCTCCTACATTGCCACTGCATGTTTCGGGACCTCCCCATGCTCACAACCCCATAGTGCTTTTCTCCATCCCTCATTGCCCATCACTGCCTATCCTAATACAGACCCTCCCAGTTCACATCACCCCATAAGGTTTTTCTCACTCCTACATGTGAAGGGCCTGTTAAAGGCCCTCCCAATGCACCACACCCCGTGATGTTTTTCAGAAACCTATCCTACATTGCCACTGCATGTTTCAAGACCTCCTTATGCTCACTAGCCCGTGGTGCTTTTCTTCATCCTACATTGCCACTAAGTGCCTATGCTAATTCAGACCCTCCCGCTTCACACCACCCTGTGATCTTTCTCTCTCTCCTACACTTGAATGGCCTATTAGAGACCCTCCCAATGTACCACACCCCATGATGATTTTTAGAAACCTATCCTACATTCCCACTGCATGTTTCGGGACCTAACCATGCTCACCACACAGTGGTGCTTTTCTCCATCCTACATTGCCACTCAGTGACTATCCTAATTCAGACCCTCCCGATTCACACCACCCCATGGTGTTTTTCAGAAACCTATTCTACATTGCCACTGCATGTTTCAGAACCTCCCCATGCACACGATGCCAAGGTGCTTTTCTCCATCCTACATTGCCACTCAGTGACTATCCTAATTCAAACCCTCCCGATTCACACCACCCCTGTGATGTTTCTCTCACTCCTACATGTGAAGGGCCTGTTAGAGACCCTCCCAACGTGCACCATCCTGTGATGTTTTTCAAAAACCTATCCTACGTTGCCTCTGCATGTTTCCGGACCTCCCAATGCTCACCACCCCGTGGTGCTTTTCCCCATCCTACATTTGTACTCACTGCCTATCCTAATTCTGACCTTCCCAATTCACACCACCCCGTGATATTTTTCAAAAACCTATCATACATTTCCACTGCATGTATCGGGACCTCCCCATGCTCAGCACCCCGTGGTGCTTTTCTCCATCCTAAATTGCCACTCACTGCGTATCCTAATTCAGATATTCCCGATTCACACCACCCCGTGATATTTTTCAGAAACCTATCATATATTTCCACTGCATGTTTTGGGACCTCCCAAAGCTCACCACCCCGTGGTCCTTTTCTCCATCCTACACTGCCATTCACTGCCTATCCTATTTTTCAGACCCTCCCAATTCACACTACCCCGTGATGTTTCTCTCACTCGTACGTGTGTATGGCCTGTTAGAGACCCTCTCTATGTGCACCACCCCAGGATGTTTTTCAGAAACCTATCCTACATTGCCACTGCATGTTTTGGGAACTAACCACGCTCACCACCCCGAGGTGCTTTTTTCCATCCTACGTTGCCACTCACTGCCTATCCTAATTCAGACCCTCCTGGTTCAAACCACCCCGTGACATTTCTCTCACTCATGCATGTGTATGGACTGTTAGAGACCCTACCAGTGCTCACCACCCCGTGATGTTTTTCAGAAACCTATCCGACATTGGCACTGTGTGTATCTGGACCTCCCCATGCTCACCACCCCTAACCTATCCATAACACCTAATCCCTAACCCTATCAATAACCCTAACCCTAACCCTAAACGTAACGCTAAATCTAACCTTAAACCTAAAACTAACCCTAAACCTAACCCTAACACTAACCCCTAAACAAAACTCTAACCATAACCATAACCATAACCCTAAATATAACCCTAAAACTAACCCTAACTGTAACACTAATTCTAACCCTAACACTACGCGTAACCCTAACCCTAACCCTAACTCTAACCCTAACACTAACCTCTAACCATAACCCTATCCATAACCCTAATACTAAAATGAACTTCTCACCTTAACCCTAAAACTAACCCTAATCCTCAACCTAACCCTAACCATAACCCTAATGCCAAACCCTAATTCTAACTCTAACTCTAACCCTAACCCTAACCCTAACCTAACCCTATCCCTAACCCTAAAACTAACCTATCCATAAAACAAACCCCTAACCCTAACCACAACTCTAAACCTAACACTAAACTGAACGCTAAATCTAACCCTAACCCTAAATCTAACCCTAACACTAACCCTAACCCTAACCCCTCAAAAAATCTTTAACCCTAACCCTAACCCTAAACATAACCCTAACCCTAACCCTAACGCTTAACCCTAACTCTAAACCTAACCCAAACCCTAACTCTAATCCTAACCCTAACCCTAACTCTAACCCTAACACTATCCTCTAACCATAACCCTAACCGTAATCCTAATACTAAACTTAACTTCTAACTCTAACCCTAAACTTTAACCTAACCGTAAGAGTAACCCTATTGAGAAACCCTAAACCAAATCCTTCCCGGAAGCCTAACCCTAACCCTAACCCTAACGTCTGATCCTAATCATAACCCTAACCAAACACTAACCCTAATGCCAAATCCTAATCCTGGCCCTAAACCTAACGCTAACACTAACACTCGCCCTAAACTTAATGCTAACACGTACCCTAACGCCATACCCTAATCCTTACCCTAAACATAACCCTAACCCTAACTCTAACCTATCGCTAACCATAACCCTAACCTTAACCCTATCCCTAAAACCTAAGCACTAACCGTGACCCTGACCCTTAACCTAACCCTAAACATAAACATAACGCTAACCCTAATCCTAAAACTGGCCCTAAACATAACCCTTACCCTAAGCCTATCCTAATCATAACCCTAACCCTAACCGGAACCGGAACCCTAATGCTAACACTATCTCTATCACCTAACCCCTAAATAGAATCCTAAATCTAACCCTATCCCTCACGCTAACTGTAACCCTTACCCTAACCCTCACCCTAAACCTAACCTAACCCTCATTCTAAACCTAACCCTAACCCTAACCCTAACACCTAATGCCAAACTAAATCCTAAACCTAAACCTAAACCTAACCCTAACACTAACCTTTAACCCTAACCCTAACCCTAAAACTAACACCTAATACCAAACCCTAATCCTAACCCTAACCATAACCTCTAACCCTAACTTTAATCCTAAATCTAAACCTAAATCTAACCCTAACCCTAACCCTAACCCTGAACTTAAGCCTTGCTCTAACACTAAACTTAACTTCTAACCCTAACCCTAAATCTAATGATAATCCTCAACCTAACCTAACCATAACCCTAATGACAAACACTAATTCTACCTCTAACTGTAACCCTAACTCTAACCCTAACACTAACCTAACCCTAACACTAACCCTAACCTATCCATAACACCTAACCCTTAACCCTAACCATAACCCTAACCCTAGACCTAAACTTAACACTAAAACAAACCCTAACCATAAAAGTAACCATAACCTTAACCCTAACACTAACCCCTATACAAAACTCTAACCCTAACCCTAACCCTAATACTAAATGTAACCCTAACACTAACCCTAACTCTAATCCTAAACCTAACCTTACCAATAACACTAATCCTAATCCTAATTCTAACCCTAACACTAACTTCTAATCATAACCCTAACACTAACCCTAATACTAAACTTAACTTGTGACCCTAAACCAGGCCTAAACCAAAACCTCAACCTAACCCTAACCATCTTCCTAACGACAAACCCTAACACAAATCCTAACCCTACTCCTAACCCTAACCTCTGACCCTAACCATAACCTTAACCAAACACTAACCCTAACGCCAAATCCTAACCGTAAACCTAACCCTAACGCTAACACAAACCCTAGTCCTAAACATAATGCTAACCCGAATCCTAATGCCAAACACTAATTCTTACCCTAACCATAACCCTAACCCTAACCCTAACCCCTAATTCCAAACCCTAATCCTAACCCTAATCCTAACACTAAATTCTAACCCTAACCATAATCCTTACCCTAACCCTAAACCTAATCCTAACCCTAAACGTAACCCTAATGCTAACCCTAACTCTAACCCTAACCCTAACACTAACACTAACCTTAACACTAACTCTAACTCTAACACTAACCTCTAACCATAACCCTAACCCTAACACTAAACTTAAATTCTAAACCTAACCCTTAACCTAACCATAATCCTCAAACTAACCCTAACCATAACCCTAATGACAAACCCTAATACTAACTCTAACTCTAAACCTAACCCTAACCCTAACACTAAACTATCGATAACACCTAACCCCTAACCCTAAACATAACCCTAAGCCTAAACCTATACTTAACGCTAAATCTAACCCTAACCCTAAAACTAGCACTAACCCTAACCCTAACACTAACCCCTAAAAAAAACTCTAACCTTAACTCTAACCCTGACCCTAAACATAACCCTAATGCTAACCCTAATCCTAACCGTAACACTAACACTAAGCCTAACCCATAACCCTAACCCTAACCCTAACCCTAATACTAAAATTAACTTCTCACCCTTACACTAAACCTAACCCTAATCCTCAACCTAACCCTAACTGTAATCCTAACGACAAACCCTAATTCTAACTCTAACTCTAAGCCTAATCCTAATGCTAACGTAACCCTAACCCTAACACTAACATACCCATAACACTTAACCCCTAACCCTAACCACAATCATAATGTTAACCCAAAACTTAACGCTAAATCTAACCCTAACCCTAAAACTAAACCTCACACTACCCTAGCCCTTAAATAAAATTTTAACCCTAACCTTAAACGTAAACCTAACCCTAATCCTAACAGTAAAACTAACCTCTAACCCAACCGTAACCCTAACACTAACCCTAACACAAACCCCTAATGCCAAACCCTAATCCTAACACTAACCATAACCTCTCACCCTAACCTTAATCCTAACCCTAACCCTAACATTAAAACTAAACTTAACTTCTAACCCTAACCGTAAACCTAACCCTAATCCTCAACATAACCCTAACCATAACCCTAATGACAAACCCTAATTCTAACTCTAACTCTAACCCTAACCCTAACCCTAACCTAACCCTAACCCTAACCATAAGCTATCCATAACACCTAACCCCTAACCCTAACCACAACCCTAAACCTAACTGTAAACTTAACGCTAAATCTATCCCTAACCCTAAAAGTAACCCTAACCCTAACTGTAACCCTAACCCCTAAACAAACCTCTAATCCTAACCCTAACCTAACCTTAACCCTAAACGTAACCCTAACCCTAACCCTAACACTAACACTAACCCTAACCCTAACCCTAGCACTAACACTAACCCTTACGCTAACACTAACACTAACCCTAAACTCTAAACCTAAACCTAACCATAACCCTAATCCTAGCCATAAGCCTAACCTCTAACCCTAACCCTAATCCGAACCCGAACCCTAATGATAACCCTAACCTAACCCTAACCTAACCCTAACCCTAACCTCTGACCGTAACCACAACCCTAACACTAACGATAACCCTAATGCCAAATCCTAATCCTAACCCTAACCCTAACGCTAACAATAACCCTCGCCCTAAACCTAATGCTAATCCGAACCCTAATGACAAACACTAATCCTTACCCTAACCTAACCCTAACCCAAACCCTAACCTAAAGCTAACTCTAATGCTAACCCTATCCCTAACCCTAACACCTAACCACTAACACTGACCCTGAACCTTTCCCTAACCCTAAACCTAAATCACGCTAACCCTAAACCTAAAACTAGCCCTAAACATAACCCTTACCCTAAGTCTAGCCGAATCGTAACACTAACCCTAAGCATAACCTGAAGCCTAACCCTAACACTATCCCTATCACCTAACCCCTAAACATAATCCTAAATCTAACCCTATCCCTCACGATAAATGTAACCCTAAACTTAAAACGAACCTAAATCTAACTGTAACCTAACCCTAACCCTAACCCATAATGCCAAACCCTAATCCTAACCCTAACCCTAACCCTAACCCCTAAACAAAACTCTAACCCTACCCTAAACCTAAGCCTAAACATAACACTAATCCTAACCCTAACCCTAACCCTAACGCTAACCCTAATTCTAACCCTAACTCTAACCATAACACTAACCTATCCATAACACCTAACCCCTAGCCCTAAACATAACCCTAACATAATGCTAACCCTTACCCTAAGCCTAACCTAATCATAACCCTAACACTAACTGTAACCCGAAACCTAACTCTAACACTATCTCTATCACCTAAACCCGAAATATAATCCTAAACCTAACCCTATCCCTCACGATAACTGTAAACCTAACAGTAAGCCTAAATCTAAAACTAACCTTAACTCTAACACTAACCCTAACCCGAACCCTAACCCTAACCCGTAATGCCAAACCATAATCCTAACCCTAACTCTAACCCTAACCCTAAGCCTAACCCTAACCAAAAGCCTAACCCTAACCTCTAACCCTAACACTAACCCCTAATGCCAAACCCTACTCCTAACCCTAACCTTAACCTCTAACGCTAACCTTAATCCTAAAACTTATCCTAAACCTAACCCTAACCCTAACACTAAACTTTAACCCTAATCCTAAGCCTAAACCAACCCTAACACTAACACTAAATTTAACTTCTATCACTAAACCAAAACCTAACCCTAATCCTCAACCTAACCCTAACCATAACCCTAATGACAAACCCTAATTCTAACTCTAACTCTAACCCTAAACTTAACGATAACCCTAACCTAATCCTAACGCTAACACTAACACTAACCTATCCATAACATCTAACCCCTAGCCCTAACCATAACCATAAGCCTAACCCTAAACGTAATGATAAATCTAACTGTAACCCTAAAACTAACCCTAACCCTAACACTAACACTAACACTAACACTAACCCCTAAACAAAACTCTAACCCTAAACCTAAACCTAACCCTGAACGTAACACTAACCCTAACCCTAACACTAACACTAACGCTAACTATAACTCTAACCCTAACCCTAAACCTAACCCTAACACTAACCCTAACACTAACCCTAACCCTAACCCTAACCCTAACTCTAACCTTAACACTAACCCCTAACCATAACCCTAACCCTAACCCTAATACTAAACTTAACTCTAACACTAACCCTAATCCTAACCTTAAACCTCAAATAACCCTAACCATAACTGTAACAACAAACCCTAACTCAAATCCTAACCCTAACCCTAACCCTAAAACTAACCCTATCCATAAACCCTAACCCTAATGCTAACACTAACCCTAACATAACCCTAACCCTAACCCTAACTCTAACCCTAACCTCTGACCCTAACCATAAACCTAACACTAACCCTACGCCTAAACATTTCCCATACCTCTAACCCTAACCCTAACCCTAGCAATAACACTATGCCTTACCCTAACACTAACACTAATTCTAAACTCTAATCCTAAACCTAACTATAACCCTAACCCTAACCATAACCCTAACCTCTAACCTAAAACTAATCTGAATCCGAACACTAACAATAACCATAACTCTAACCCTAAACCTAAACTCTGACCCTAAACATAAGCATAACCCTAACCCAACATGAAATCCTAATCCTAAACCCAAACCTAATGCTAACACTAACCCTAGCAATAAAACTTATGCTAACAAACAACAAGAAACCTAACAACAAACCCTAATCCTTACACTAACTCTAACCCTAAACCTAACCCTAAGTCTAACCCTAAACTAATGCTAATGCTAACCCCAACCCTAACCCTATCCCTAACACCTAAACACTAACCCTGACCCTGACCCTTACCCTAACCCTAACCCTAACCCTAACACTAACCCCTAAACAAAACTCTAACCCTAACTCTAACCCTAAACCTAACCCTAACACTAACCCTAACCTTAACCCTACCCCTAACTCTAACCATAACACTAACCTCTAACCATTACCCTAACCCTAACCCTAATACTAAAATTAACTTATAATCATAACTGTAAACCTAACCCTAATCCTCAACCTAATCCTAACCATAACCCTAATGACAAAACTTATTCTAACTCTAACTCTAACACTAACCCTAAACCTAACCCTAACCCTAACCTAACCCTAACCCTAACCTATCCATAACACCTAAACCCTAACAGTAACCACAACCCTAACCCTAAGTTAACGCTAAATCAAATGCTAATTCTAAAACTAACTTTAACCCCAACCCTAACCCTAACCCCTAAACAAAACTCTAACCCTAACCCTAAACCTAAACCTAACCCTAAACGTAACACTAACCCTAACCCTAACCCTAACGCTAACACTAACTCTAACCCTAACCCTAACCCTAACAATAACACTACACCTAACCCTAACATCTAACCATAACCCTAAACCTAACCGTAACCCAAACACTAAACTTAACTTGTAACCCTAACCATAACCCTAAACCTAAACCTCAACCTAACACTAACAGTAACCCTAATGACAAACACTAAACCAAATACTCACTGTAACCCTAACTCTCAACCTATCCATAAATCCTAAACCTAACCCTAACCTAAACATAACACTAACCCTACGCCTAACCCTAACCCATACCTCTAACCCTAACCCTAACCCTAAGCCTAACCCTAACCCTAACCCTAACACTACCACTAACACTAACCATTACCCTAACACTAACACTAACCCTAAACTCTAACCCTAACCCTAACCATAACCCTAACACTAACCATAAGCCTAATCTCTAACCATAACCCTAATCTGAACCCGGACACTAACGATAAACCTAACCCTAACCCTAACACTAACCTCTGACCCTAACCATAACCCTAACACTAACACCAAATCCTAATCCTAACCCTAAGCCTAACGCTAACACTAACCCTAGCCCTAAACATAATGCTAACCCAAATCTTAATGCCAAACCCTAATCCTTACCCTAATGCTATACATAACCAAAAGACCTAACCTAGCGATTACCCTAACCCTAACGCTAACCCTATCTGTAACACCTAAACACTAACCCTGACCCTGACCCTTACCCTAACCCTAACCTTAAACCTAATGCTAACCCTAAAGCTAAAACTAGCCCTAAACATAACCCTTACACTAAGCCTAACCTAATGGTAACCCTAACCCTAACCGTAACCCGAAGCCTAACCCTAACACTTTCCCTATAACCTAACACATAAACATAACCCTAAACATAACCATATCCCTCACACTAACTGTAACCCTAGCCATAACCAAAAACCTGACCCTAAACTCTGACCCTAACCATAACCTTAACACTAACACTAACCCTAACCCTAACGCCAAATCCTAAGCCTAACCCTAACACTAATGCTAAAAGTAAGCCTAGCCCTAAACCTAGTGCTAAACTGAACCCTAATGCCAAACCCTAATCCTTACACTAAACCTAACCCTAACCTAATGCAAACCCTAACCCTAACCATAACCAAATCCCTAAGACCTAACGACTAACCGTGACTCTGACCCTTACCCTAACCCTAACCCTAAACCTATCGGTATCCCTAATCCTAAAACTAGCCCTAAGCATAACCCTTACCTTAAGCCTAACCTAATCATAACGCTAACCCTAACTGTTACCTGAAGCCTAACCCTAACACAATCCCTATCATGTAACTGCTAAACATAACCCTAAACCTAACCCTATCCCTCACGCTAACTGTAACACTAACCCTAGCCCTAAACATAACCCTAACCCTAACCCCAAAATGCCAAACATTAATCCTAATTCTAACACTAACACAAACCCTAATCCTAACCCTAACCCTACCGCTAACCTCTAACCCTAACCCTAATCCTAACCCTAACCAAAACCCCTAATGGCAATCCCTAATCCTAACCATAATGCTAACCTCTAACCCTAACCATAATCCTAACCCTAAATCTAACCCAAACCCTAACCCTAACCCTAATGCCAAACCCCAATCCTTACCCTAACCCTACCCTAACCTCTAACCCTAACCCTAAACCTAACCCTAAACCTAAACCTAACACTAAACTTAACTTCTAACCCTAACCCTAAACCTAACCCTAATCCTCAAAATAACCCTAACCATAACCCTAATGACAAACCTTAATTCTAACTCTAACTCTAACCCTAAGCCTAACCCTAACCGTAACCTAACCCTAACCCTAACCTAAGCCTAAAGATAACCCTAACCTATCCATAACACCTAACCCCTAGCCATAAACATAAACCTAACCCTAAACCTAAACTTAACGCTAAATCTAACCCTAACCCTATAACTAACCCTAAGCCTAACCCTAAAACTAAGGACTAAACAAACTCTAACCCTAACTCAAACCCTAACCCTAACCCTAACACTAACCCTAACCTTAACCCTACCCCTAACTCTAACCCTAACACGAACCTGTAACCATAACCCTAACCCTAACCCTAATACTCACATTAACTTCTAAACCTAACCGTAATCCTCAACCTAATCCTAACCATAACCCTAAAAACAGACCCTAATTCTAATTCTAACTCTAACCCGAACCCTAACCCTAAGCTATCCATAACACCTAACTCTTAACACTAAGCACAACCCTAACCCTAAAACTAAACTTAATGCTAAATCTAAACCTAATTCTAAAACTAACCCTAACCCGAACCCTAACCCCTAAACAAAACTCTAACCCTAACCCTAAACCTAACCCTAACCCTAAATGTAACCCTAAACCTAACCCTAACCCTAACACTAACTCTAACTCTAACCTTAAACTTATCTCTAACCCTAACCCTAACCCAAACCCTAACCCTAACTCTAACCCTAACACTAACCTCTAACCACAACCCTAACCCTAACCATAACCATAACCCTAACACTAAACTTAACTTCTAAACCTAACACTAATCTGAACTCTAAACCTCAACCTAATCCTAACCGTAACTCTAACGACAAACCCTAAACAAAATACTAACCCTAACCCTAACTCTAGTATAACCCTATCCATAAAACCTAAACCTAACCCTAACACTAAACCTAACACTAACCCGATGCCCAACCCTAACCCATACCTCTAACCCTAACCCTAACCCAAACACTAACCCTAGCACTAACACTAACCCTAAACTCTAACCCTACCCCTAACCGTAACCCTAACACTAACCCTAACCATAAGCCTAACCTCTAACCCTAACCCTAATCCGAACACGAACACTAACCATAAACCTAACCATAAACCTAACCCTAACCTCTGACCCTAACCATAACCCTAACCAACCCTAACCCTAACACCAAATTCTAAACCTAACCATAACCCTAACGCTAACACTAACCCTAGCCCTAAACCTAATGATAACCCAAACCCTAACACCAAACTCTAATCCTTACCCTAACCCTAATCCTAACCCAAACCAAACCTAACAATAAAATTAACTCTAACCCTAACCCTATCCCTTACACTTAATCACTAACCCTGACCCTGACCCTTACACGAACCCTAACCCTAAACCTAACGCTAAACTTAAACCTAAAACAAGCCCTAAACATAACCCTTACACTAAGCCTAACCTAATCATAACCCTAACCCTAACCGTAACCCGAAGCCTAACCCTAACACTTTCCCTATCACCTAACCCATAAACATAACCCTAAACCTAACCCTATCACTCACGCTAATTGTAACCCTAACCTTAACTCTAACCGAAACCCTAACCCTACCTCTAACCCTAACCCTCACTCTAACCCTAACCCTAACCCTCACCCCTAATGCCAAACCCTAATCCTAACCCTAACCATAAGCATAAACCTAAGCCTAACACTAAAATCTAACTCTAACACTAACACTAACCCTAACCATAAACCCTAATGCCAAAACCTAATCTTAACCCTAACCCTAACCTCTAACCGTAACCTATATCCTAACCCTAACCCTAAACCTAACCCTAACCCTAACCCCACCCCTAACCCTAACTGTAACCCTAACACCAACCTCTAACCCTAACACTAACACTAACACTAACACTAACACTAACACAAACCATAACTTCTAACCCTAACCCTAAACCTAGCCGTAATCCTCAACCTAACCCTAATGACAAATCCTAATTCTAACTCTAACTCTAAGCCTAACCCTAACCCTAACCTATCCATAACACCTATCCCCTATTCCTAACCGTAACCCTAACCCTAACCCAAAACTTACTGCTAAATCTAACCCTAACCCTAACACTATTCCTATCCATAAACACTAAAACTAACCCTAACCCTAAACCTAACACTAACCCTATGCCTAAACATAACCCATACCTCTAACCCTAACCCTAACCCTTGCACTAACACTAACCCTTACCCTAACACTCACCCTGAACTCTAACCCTAAACCTAACCATAACCCTCACCCGAGCCATAAGCCTAACCTCTAACCTAACACTAATCTGAACCCGCACACTAACGATAACCCTAACCCTAACCCTAAACTCTGACCCTAACCATAACCCTAACACTAACCCTAACCCTAACGCCAAATCATAATCCTAACCATAATCCTAATGCTAACACTAACCCTAGCTCTAAACCTAATGCTAACCAAAACCCTAATGCCAAACCCTAATCCTTACACTAACCCTAAACCTAACCCAAACCCTAACCTAAGGCTAACCCTAACCCTAACCCTATCCCTAACACCTATCCACTAACCCTGACCCTGACCCTTACACTAACCCTAACCCTAAACCTAACGCTAACCCTAATCCTAAAACTAGCCCTAACCATAACCTTTACCCTAAGCCTAACCTAATCATAACCCTAAACTTAACCGTAACCCAAAGCCTAACCCTAACAGTATCCCTATAATCTAACCCCTAAACATAAACCCAAACCTAACCCTATCCCTCACGCTAACTGTAACCCTAACACTAACACTAAACCTAACGCTAACCCTATCTCTAAACCTAACCCTAACACTAAACCTAACACTAACCATAACCCTAACACTAACACTAACCCTAACACTAAACTCTAACCCTAACCCTAATTCTAACAATAACCCTAAGCCTAACATTAAACCTATCCTCTAACTCTAATCCTAACCCACTAACACCCTATCCCTAACCTTAACCCTAACCCTAAAACTAACCCTAACCCAAAATCTAACCCTAACCATAACCCTAACCGAAATGTTAACCCAACCCTAACACTGACACTATCCATAACACTATACCTAACCGTAACCCTAAATCTAACGCAAACCTCTAAACATAACCTTAACCATAGCCAAAACCATAATGCTAACCCTAACCCTAAACTCAAAACCTAACTCTAACCCTAACCCTAAAGCTAACCCTAACCTCTAATCCTAAAACTAACCCTTACCCTACACTAAACCTAACTTCTAACCCTAATCCAAACCCAAAATCTAAAAATAAACCTAACCCTAACCATAATCTTAATCCTAACCCTAACCTCTGACCCTAACAATAACCCCAACCCAAACACTAAGCCTAAAGCCAAATCCTAATCCTAACCCTAACCCTAATGCTAACGCTAACCCTAGAACGAAACCTAATGCTAAACCAAACCCTAATCCTTACCCTAACCCTAACCCTAACCATAACCCTATTCTAACGCTAACAATAAGGCTAACCCTAACCTTATCCCTAACAATTAACCCCTAACCATGACTCTGACCCTTACCCTAACCCTAACTCTAAACCTAACGCTAACCCTAATTCTAAAACTAGTCCTAAGCATAACCCGTACCCTAAGCCTAACCTAATTGTAATCCTAACCCTAACCATAACCCAAAACCTAACCGTAACACTATCCCTATCACCTAACCCCTAAACGTAACCCTAAACCTAAACCTATCCCTCACGCTAACTGTAACCCTAACCCTAACCTTAAACCTAACACTAACCCCTAAAGAAAACTCTAACCCTAACCCTAAACGTAACACTAACTCTGACCCTAATGCTAACCCTAATTCTAACCCTAACCCTAACACTAAACCTAACCCTAACCATAACCCTAACTCTAACCCTAACACTAACCTCTAAACGTAACCCTAACCCTAACCCTAATACTAAACTGAACTTCTAACCCTAAACCTAATCCTAACACTAGACCTCAACCTAATCCTAACCGTAACCCTAACAACAAACCCTAACCCAAATCCTAACCCTAACACTAAATCTAACCCTAACCTCTGACCCTAAACATAATCCTAACCAAACCCTGACCCTAATGCCAAATCCTAATCTTAACCCTAACCTAATACTAATGCTAACCTGAACCATAACGCCAAACCCTAATCCTTACCCTAACCCTAACCCTAACCTAACGCTAAACCTAAAACTAACCCTAACACTATTCCTAACACCTAACCACTAACCATGACTCTGACACTTACCCTAACCCTAACCCTAAAACTAACACTCACGCTAATCCTAAAACTAGCCCTAAAAATAACCCTTACCCTAAGCCTAACCTAATCATAACCCTAACCCTAACTGCAACACAAAGCCTAACCCTAACACGACCCCTATCACCTAACCCCTAAACATAACCCTAAACCTAACCCTATTCCTCACGCTAACTGTAACCCTAACCCTAACCCTAACTCTAACCCTAACCCTAAACCCTAATGCCAAATCCTAATGCTATCCCTAACCCTAACCCTAACCCTAACCCTAAGCCTAACAATAACCTCTAACCATAACCATAACCCCTAATGACAAACCCTAATCCTAACCCTAACCTCTAACCCTAACCTTAATCCTAAACCTAAACCTAAACCTACCCCTAACCCTAACCCTAACCCTAAACCTAACCTTAACCCTAACCCTAACACTAACTTCTGAACCTAACCCTAACCCTAAACTTAACCCTAACCCTAACACTAAACTTAACTTCTAACCCTAACCCTCACCCTAACCCTAATCCTCAACCTAACCATAACCATAACCCTAATTATAACTCTAACTCTAACCCTAACCCTCACCTAACCATAAACCTTAACCTAACCTATCCATAACACCTAACCCCTAACCATAACCATAACCCTAAACCTAAACCTAAACTTAACGCTACATCTAACCCTAACCCTAAAACTAAACCTAACTCTAACCTTAACACTAAACCTTAAACAAAACTCTAACCCTAAACCTAACCCTAAAACTAAACATAACCCTAAAGCTAACCCTGACTCTAACCCTAACTCTAACCCTAACATTAAGCCTAACACTAAAACTAACACTAGCTCTAACCCTAACGATAACCTCTAACCATAACCCTAACCCTAACCCTAAGTCTAAACGTAATCCTAACCCTAACCCTAACCCTAATACTAAACTCTAACCCTAACCCTAAACCTAACTCTAACCCTAACCTCTAATGCCCCACCCTAATCCTAACCCTAAACCTAACCTCTAACCCTAACCGTAATCCTAACCCTAACCCCAAACTAACCCTAACCCTAACACTAACACTAACCTCTAACCCTAAACCTAACACTAAATCCAACCCTAACACTAACACTAACTCTAACAATAACACGAACTTCTAACCTTAACCCTAACCCTAACCCTAAACATAACCCTAAAGCTAACCCTAACTCTAACCTTAACCCTAATCCTAACCCTAACACCCTAACTCTAACCCTAACACTCACCTCTAACCATAAACCTAACCCTAACCCTAATACTAAAATTAACTTCTAACCCTAACCCAAAACCTAACCCTAATCCTCAACCTAAGCCTAACGATAACCCTAATGACAAACCGTAATTCTAACTCTAACTCTAACCCTAACCCTAACCCTAATCCTAACCTAACCCTAACCCTAACACTAACTCTAAACTATCCATAACACCTACCCCCTAAATCTAACCACAACCATAACCCTAACCCTAAACTTAACGGTAAATCTAACCCTAAACCTAAAACTAAGCCTATCACTAACCCTAGCCCGAACCCCTAAACAAAACTCTAACCCTAACCCTAACCCTAAACGTAGCACTAACACTAACCCTAACCCTAACCCTAACCCTAATCCTAACCTAACCCTAACCCTAACACTAACCCTAAACTATCCATAACACCTAACACCTAAGTCTAACCACAACCATAACCCTAACCCTAAACTTAACGGTAAATCTAACCCTAAACCTAAAACTAAGCCTATCACTAACCCTAACCCGAACCCCTATACAAAACTCTAACCCTAACCCTAACCCTAAACGTAGCACTAAAACTAACCCTAACCCTAAATGTAACCCTAACATTAACCTCTAACCGTAACCCTAACCCTAACCCTAACCCTAATACTAAACTTAACTTCTAACCCTAACCCTAATCCAAAACCTAAACCTCATCCTAACACTAACTGTAACCCTAATGACAAAACCTAACCCAAATCCTAACCCTAACCTTAACCCTAACCCTATCCATAAACCCTAAACCTAACCCTAACCCTAAACCTAACACTAACCCTAGCACTAACTCTAACCCTTACCCTAACACTAACACTAACCCAAACTAACCCAAACCATAACACTAACACTAACCATAAGTCTAACATCTAACCCTAACCCTAATCCAAACAAGAACACTAACGATAACTCTAACCGTAAACCTAACCCTAACCTCTGGCCCTAACCCTAACCCAAACCCTAACTCTAATGCCAAATCCTCATTCTAATCCTCACCCTAAGGCTAACACTAACCCTGACCCCAAACCTAACGCTAACCCGAACCCTAAGGACAAACAATTATCCTTACCCTAACCCTAACCCAAACCCTAACCTAACACTAACCCTAACCCTAACCATAACACTATCCCTAACACCTAAGCACTAACCCTGACCCTTTCCCTAACCCTAACCCTAAAAGTAACGCTAACCCTAAACCTAAAACTCGTACTAAATATAGCCCTTACCCTAAGCCTAACCTAAACATAACCCTAACCCTAACTGTAACCCGAAGCCTAACCATAACCCTAACTAATCCTTACCCTAACCCTAACCCTAACCGAACGCTAACCCTAACACTAACCCTAACCCTATCCCTAACACCTAACCACTAACCCTGACCCTTTCCTAACCCTAACCCTAAAGCTAACGCTAACCCTAAACCTAACGCTAACCCTAAACCTAAAACTAGCACTAAACATAACCCTTACCCTAAGCCTAACCTATTCGTAACCCTAACCTTAACCGTAACCCGAAGCCTAACCCTAACACTATCCCTATCACCTAAGGCATAAACATAACACTAAAACTAACCCTATCCCTCACACTAACTGTAACCATAACCCTAAACTTAAACGTAACCCTAAACCGAATTCTAACCCTAACCCTATCCCTAACCCTAACCCCTAATGCCAAACCATAATCCTAACCCAAACCTAACCCTAACCATAACCCTAACTGAACCCTATCCCTAACCTAACCCTAACCCTAACCTAACCCGAACCCTAACACTAACCCTAACCTATCCATAACACCTAATCCCTAACCCTAACCATAACCCTAACCCTAACCCTAAACATAACGCTAAATCTAACTGTAACCCTAAAACTAACCCTAAACCTAACCCTAAAACTAACACCTAAACAAAACTCTAACTGTAATCCTAACCCTAACCCAAAATGTAACCCTAAAGCTAACCCTAACTCTAACACTTACCCTAACCCTAACACTAACCGTAACCCTAACCCTAACACTAACTGTAACCCTAACACTAAGCTCTAACCATAACCCTAACCCAAACCCTAATACTAAAATGAACTTCTCACCCTAACCCTAAAACTAACCCTAATCCTCAACCTAACCCTAACCATAACCCTAACGACAAACCATAATTTAACTCTAACTCTAACCCTAACCCTAAACCTAACCCTAACCTAACGCTATCCCTAACCCTAAACCTAACCTATCCATAACAACAAGCCCCTAACCCTAACCACAACCCTAAACCTAACCCTAAACTTAACGCTAAATCTAACCCTAACCGAAAGTCTAACCCTAACTTTAACCCTAACCCTAAATTCTCAACAAAACTTTAACCCTAACCCTAATGCTAAACCTAACTCTAAACCTAACCCTAACTCTAACACTAACCCTAACACTAACCCTAACTCTAACCCTAACACTAACCTCTAACCGTAACCCTAACTCTAACCCTAATACTAAACTTAACCTCTAACTCTAACCCTAACCCTAACCCTAAACCTAAACCTAACCCTAACCTCTGACCCTAACCATAACGCTAACCAAACCCTAATCCTAATGCCAAACCCTAATCCTGACCTTAACCTAACGCTAACACTAACCCTAGCCCTAAACCTAATGCTAACACACACCCTAATGCCATACCCTAATCCTTACCCTAAACATAACCCTAACCCTAACTCTAACCTAACGCTAACCCTAACCCTAACCCTATCCCTAACACCTAACCACTAACCGTGACCCTGACCCTTACCCTAACCCTAAACATAAACATAACGCTAACCCTAATAATAAAACTAGCCCTAAACATAACCCTTAACCTAAGCCTAACCTAATCGTAACCCAAACCCTAACCGGAACCGGAACCCTAACACTAACACTAACCCTATCACCTAACCCCTAAATATAATCCAGAATCTAACCCTATCCCTCAGGCTAACTGTAGCCCTGACCCTAACCCTCACCCTAAACCTAACCTAACCCTCATTCTAACCCTAACTCTAACACTAACACCTAATGCCAAACCAAATACTAAACCTAACCCTAACCCTAACCCTAACCCTAACACTAACCTCTAACCCTAACCCGAAAACTAACCCCTAACACCAAACCCTAATCTTAACCCTAACCATAAACTCTAACCCTAACTTTAATCATAAACCTAAACCTAAACCTAACCCTAACCCTAACCCTGAACTTAGGCCTTGCACTAACACTAAAGTTAACTTCTAACCCTAACCCTAAATCTAACCATAATCCTCAACCTAACCCTAACTATAACCCTAATGACAAACCCTAATTCTAACCCTAACACTAACCTAACTCTAACCCTAAATGTAACCCTAACCAAAACCCTAACACTAATGCTATCCCTAACACTAGCACTAACACTAACCCTTAGACTAACACTAACACTAACCCTAAACTCTAACCCTAAACCTAATCCTAACATAACCCTAATCCTAGCCATAAGCCTAACTTCTAACCCTAAACCTAATCCGAACCTGAACCCTAACAATAACCCTAACCTAACACTAACACTAACCTCTGACCGTAACCACAACCCTAAAACTAACAATAACCCTAACGCCAAATCCTAATCCTAACCCTAACGCTAACAATAACCCTCGCTCTAAACATAATGCTAACCTGAACCCTAACAACAAACACTAATCCTTAACCTAAACCTAACCCTAACATAACGCTAATTCTAACCCTAACCCTATCCCTAACCCTAACCCTATCCCTATCCCTAACACATAAGCACTAACACTGACCCTGACCCTTTCCCTAAACCTAACCCTAAACCTGATGCTAACCCTAAACCGAAAACTAGCCCTAAACATAACCCTTACCCTAAGCCTAACCGAATTGTAACCCTAACCCTAAGCATAACCCAAAGCCTAACCCTAACACTATCCCTATCACCTAACCCCTAAACATAATCCTAAATCTAACCCTATCCCTCACGATAACTGTAACCCTAACCCTGACCCTAACCCTAAACCAAACACTAACCTAAATCTAACCATAACCTAACCCTAACCCTAACCCCTAATGGCAAACCCTAATGCTAACCCTAACCCTAACCCTAACACTAACCCCTAAACAAAACTCTAACCCTAACCCTAAGCCTAAGCCTAAACGTAACACTAACCCTAACCCTAACCCTAACGCTAACCCTAATTCTAACCCTAACCGTAACCCTAACTCTAACCCTAACACTAACCTATTCATAACACCTAACCCCTAGCCCTAACCATAACCCTAACCCTAACCCTTACCCTAAGCCTAACCTAATTGTAACCCTAACCCTAACCGTAACCCGAAGCATAACTATAACACTATGCCAATCACCTAACCCCAAAATATAACCCTAAACCTAACTCTATCCCTCACGCTAACTGTAACCAAAACCGTAACCCTAAACCTAAAACTAACCCTAACTCTAACACTAACCCTAAACCAAACACTAACCCTAACCCCTAATGCCAAACTGTAACCCTAACCCTAACCTTAACCCTAACCCTAACCGAAACCCTAACGCTAACACTAACCTTAAAACTAACCCCTAATGCCAAACCCTAATCCTAACACTAACCTTAACCTCTAACGCTAACCTTAATCCTAAAACTTATCCTAAACCTAACCCTAACCCTAACACTAAACTCTAACCCTAACCCTATCCCTAAACCAACACTAACACTAACACTAAATTTAACTTCTAACAGTAAACCAAAACCTAACCCTAATCCTCAACCTAACCCTAACCATAACCCTAAAAACAAAACCTAATATTAACTCTAACTCTAACCCTAAACCTAACGATAACCCTAACCTAACCCTAATGCTAACACTAGCACTAACCTATCCATAACACCTAACCCCTAGCCCTAACCATAACCCGAACCCTAACCCTAAACGTAACGCTAAATCTAACCCTAGCCCTAAAACTAACCCTAACCCTAACCCTAACATTAACCCTAAACAAAACTCTAACCCTAACCCTGAACCTAACCCTGAACATAACACTAACCCTAACCCTAACCCTAACACTAACACTAACCCTAATTCTAAATCTAACCCTAACCCTAACCTTAACCCTAACCCTAACCCTAACCCTAACCCTAACCCTAACTTCTGACCCTAACCATAACCCTAACTCTAACCATAACACTAACGCCAAATCCTAATCCTAACCCTAACCCTACGCTAACACCTATCCACTAACCCTGACCCTGACATTTACCCTAATCCTAAACCTAAACCTAACACTAACCCTAATCCTAAAACTAGCCCTAACCATAACCTTTACCCTAAGCCTAACCTAGGCATAACCCTAAACCTACCCGTAACCCGAAGCCTAACCCTAACAGTATCCCTATAATCTAACCCCTAAACATAACCCTAAACCTAACCCTATTACTCACGCTAACTGTAACCCTAACACTAACACTAAACCTAACGCTAATCCTAACTCTAAACCTAACACTAACCCTAACCCTAACATTAACCATAACCCTAACACTAACACTAACCCTAACACTAAACTCTAACCCTAACCCAAACCCTAACAATAACACTTAGCCTAACATTAAACCTATCCTCTAACCCTAATCCTAACCCACACCCTATCCCTAACCTTAACCCTAACCCTAAAACTAACCATAACCCAAAATCTAACCCTAACCCTAACTGAAATGTTAACCCAACCCTAACACTGACACTATCCATAACAGTATACCTAACCCTAACCCTAATCCTAACCTTAACCCTAAATCTAATGCGAACCTCTAACCATAAACTTAACCATAGCCAAAACCCTAAAGCTAACCCTAAACTCGAAACTTAACTCTAACCCTAACCCTAAAGTTAACCCTAACCTCTAATCCTAACACTAACCCTTACCCTACACTAAACCTAACTTATAACCCTAATCCAAAACCAAAATCTAAAACTAACCGTAACCCTAACCATAAAACTAACCCTAACCCAAAGCCTAACACCAAATCCTAATCCTAACCCTAACCCTAATGCTAAAACTAACCCTAGCACTAAACCTAATGCTAAACCGAACCCTAATGCCAAACCCTAATCCTTACCCTAACGCTAACCCTAACCCTAACCCTAGCCTAACCCTAACACTAGCGCTAAGACTAACCCTTACCCTAACACTAACACTAACCCTAAACTCTAACCCTAAACCTAACCATAACACTAAACCTAAAAATAAGCCTAACCTCTATCCCTAACACTAATCTGAACCCGAACACTAACGTAACCCTAACACTAACACTAACCCTAAACTCTGAACCTAACCATAACCCTAACCCTAATGCAAATCCTAATCCTAAACCTAACCCTAATGCTAACACTAACCCTAGACCTAAACCTAATGCTAACATGAACCCTAACGCCAAACCCTAATCCTTACCTTAACCCTAACCCTAACCCTAACCTAACACTAACCCTAATGCTAACCCTAAACCTATCCCTAACACCTAACCACTAACCCTGACCCTGACCCTTACCATAACACTAAACTTAACCCTAAATCTAACCCTAACCCTAAGCCTAACCGAAACGTTAAACCCAACCCTGACACTGACACTCTCCCTAACCCTAAACCTAACCCTAACCCTAACCTTAACCCTAAAACTACCACGAACCTCTAACCATAACCCTAACCATAGCCATAACACTAACGCTAACCCTAACACTAAACTCGAACCCTAACTCTAACCCTAACCCTAAACCTAACCCTAACCTGTAATCCTAACACTAACCCTAACCCTAACTCTAAAACTAATTTCTAACCGTAATCCAAAACCAAAATCTAAACCTAAACATAACCCTAACCCTAAACCTAACCCTAACCCTAACCCTAATACTAATCTTAACTTCTAACCCTAACCCTAATCATAACCCTAAACCTCAACCTAACCCTAACCATAACCCTAACGACAAACCCTAACCCAAATCCTAACTCTAACCCTAACCTAAACCCTATCCATAAACACTAAGCCTAACCCTAACCCTAAACCTAACACTAACCCTAACTCTAATCCAAACCTAACCTTAACCCTAACACAAACCTAACTTCAAGTCAAACCCTAACCCTATCCCTAACGCTAACCCTAATCCTAAATCTAACGTGAACCTCTAACCATAACCCTAACCCTAGCCATAACCCTAACCCTAATTCTAACGCTAACCCTAAGGTTAAACTGGAACTGGAATCCTAACCCAAACCCTAACCCTAACACTAACAGTAACTTCTAACCCTAACCATAACCCCAAACCTAACCCTTATCCTAAGCCTAACGCTAACCCTTACCCTAACCGTAACCCTAACGACAAACCCTAACCCAAATCCTAACTCTAACCCTAACCTAAACCCTATCCATAAACACTAAGCCTAACCCTAACCCTAAACCTAACACTAACCCTAACTCTAATCCAAACCTAACCTTAACCCTAACACAAACCTAACTTCAAGTCAAACCCTAACCCTATCCCTAACGCTAACCCTAATCCTAAATCTAACGTGAACCTCTAACCATAACCCTAACCCTAGCCATAACCCTAACCCTAATTCTAACGCTAACCCTAAGGTTAAACTGGAACTGGAATCCTAACCCAAACCCTAACCCTAACACTAACAGTAACTTCTAACCCTAACCATAACCCCAAACCTAACCCTTACCCTAAGCCTAACGCTAACCCTTACACTAACCCTAACCCTTACTGTAACACTAACCCTAACCCTAAACCTAACCCTAACCCTAACTCTAAACCTAACCCTAACCCCAACACTAACCTTAACCCTAACCGTAAAACTAACACTAAACTCGGACCCTAAACCTATCCCTAACAATAACCCTAAGACTCACCCAAAGTCTATCATCTAACCCTAATCCTAAACCTTACCCTATCCCTAACACTAACACTAACCTAACCCTATCCCTTATGCTAGCTGTAACCCTAACCCTAACCTTAAACCTAAACCTAAGCCTAAATCTAACCCTAACCCTAACCCTAACACTAACACTAACACTAACACTAACACTAACACTAACACTAAGACTAACACTAAACTCTAACCCTAACCCTAACCCTAACCCTAACAATAACCCTAACAATAACCTTAAACCTCCCCTCTAACACTAATCCTAACCATTACCCTATCCCTAACCCTAACCCTAACACTAATCTAACCCAAAATCTAACCTTAAACCTAACCCTAACAGAAATGTTAAACCCAACCCTAACACTGACACTATCCTTAACCCTAAACCTAACCCTAACCATATCCGTAACTCTAACCCTAACTCTAAATCTAACGCGAAACTCTAACCATAACCCTAACCATAGGCATAACCCTAACGCTAACCCTAACCCTAAACTCGAACCCTAACTCTAACCCGAACCCGAAATCTAACCCTAAACTCTAATCCTAACACTAACCCTCACCCTAACACTAACCTAATCCAAAACCAAAATCTAAACCTAAACCTAACCCTAACCCTAAACCTAACAGTAACCCTAACTCTAACTCTAAACCCTAACCCCAACTCTATCCATAACCCTAAACCTAACACTAACCCTAACCCTAACCCGAATCTTTACCCTATTCCTAACCTAACACTAACCCTAACCCTAACCTCTAACCCTAACTCTAATCCTAACCTAACCTTGACCCTAACACAAACCTAACTACAAGCCGAACCCTAACCCTATCCTTAACCCGACCCTGAACCCTAAATCTAATGTGAACCTCTAACCATAACCCTAACCCTAGCCATAACCCTAACCCTAATCCTAACACTAACCCTAACGCTAAACTGGAACTGGAATCCTAACCCTAACCCTAACACTAACACTAACACTAATCTCTAACCCTAACCCTAACCCTAACCCTAACCATAACCATAACCATAAACTAACCCTAAACTTAACTTCTAACCCTGACCCTAACCCTAACCTTTAACCTAACCCTTACCCTAAGCCTAACGCTAACCCTAACCCTAACCCTAAACTTAAATGAAACACTAACCCTAACCCTAAACCTAACCCTAACCCTAACTCTATCCCTAACCCTAACCCCAACACTAACCTTAACCCTAACCGTAAAACTAACACTAAACTCAGACCCTAAACCTATCCCTAACAATAACCCTAACGCTAAGCAAAAGCCTATCATCTAACTCTAATCCTAAACCTTACCCTATCTGTAACCCTGTTAACTCTAAACCAAAGCCCAACCCAAAACTAACACTAACTCTAACCCAACGCTAACAATATCCCTAAAACTAATCATAACCCTAATCCTAACCATAACCCTAAGCCTAACACTAACCATCTCCCTAACACCTAACCCCTAACTCTAAACCTAAACCTAACCCTAAACCCAACCCTAACCCCAAACCTAACCGTAACCTTAACACTAAGCCTACATCAAACCCTAACTTCTAATCCTAACCCTAACCCTAACCCAACCAAAACCTAACCCTAACCCTAACCCTAAACTCTAACAATAAACCGAAACCTAACTGCAACACTAACCCTAACCCTAACACTAAACTGTAACCCTAACCCTAACCATAACACTAACCTCTAACTCTAACCCTAACCATAACCCTAACCCTAAGCATAAACCTAACCATTAAGCCTAAACCTAACACTAACCCTAACCCTAACCCTAACCCTAACCCTAACAATAAGTCAAACCCTATCCCTAACCCTAACCCTTTAACCCTAACCCTAACCCTAACCCTAACCCTAAACCTAACCACAAACTTAATCCCTAACCCTAATCCTAACCCTAACCCTAAACCTAACACTAACCCTAACACTAACCCAAAACTTTAAAAATAACCCTAACCCAAACACTAACCCTAACACTTACCCTAACCCTAACCCTAAAATCTAACCCTAACCCTAGCCCTAACCATAACAATAAGCCTAACTTCTAACCCTAACCCTAACCCAAACCCAATTCCTAACCATAAATGTAACACAAACCCTAACCTCTAAACCTAACCCTAAAACTAACCCTAACGCGAAACCTAACAATAACCCTAACCATAACCCTAACACTAACACTAACTTCTAAACTTAACCCTAAACCTAACCCTAACACTAACACTAACACTAACACTAAACCTAACTTGTAACCTTAAACCTAACCCTAACCCCATCCCTAACACCTATCCCCTAAACATAACCCTAACACTAGCCTTAAACCTAACCCTAACCATAACACAAACCCTAAACTTAACTCTAATCCTAACCCTAACCCTTCCACAAAACCTAACCCTAACCCTAACCCTAACCCTAAATCTAACGCTAACCCTAACCCTAACCTCTAACTGTAACTGTAACCGTAACCCTAATGCTAACACTAACACTAACCTTAACTTCTAGCCGTAACCCTAATCCTAACCTAACCTCAACCAAACCCTAACCGTAACCTGAATGAAAAACCCTAATCCTATTCCTAACCCTAACCCTATCACTAACCCTAAATCTAAACCTAACACTAACCTCTAACCCTAAAACTAACCCTGACCCTAACCCTAACCCTAACCCTAACTCTAACCCTAAGACTAACCTCTAAATGTAACCCTAACCCTAATACTAAACTTAACTTCTAACTCTAACCATAATCCTAACGCTAAACCTCAACCTAACACTAACCGTAACTCTAACAACAAACCCTAACCAAATCCTAATCGTAACCCTAACCCTAACCCTAACCATAAACCCTAAACCTAACCGTAACCCTTAACCTAACACTAACCCTACCCCTAACCCTAACCCATAACTCTAACCCTAACCCTAACCCTAACCATAGCACTAACACTAACACTAAACTCTAACCATAACCCTAATCATAAACCTGACCCTAACCATAAGCCTAATATCTAACCCTAACCCTAATCCAAAACTGAACACTAATGATAAACCTAACCCTAACGCTAACCCTAACCTCTGACCCTAACCATAACCCTAACCCTAACCCTAACACCAAACCAAATCCTAACCCTAACTGTAACGCTAACACTAAACCTAGCCCTAAACCTAATGGTAACACGAACCCTAACGCCAAACGATAATCCTTACCCTAATCCTAACCCTAACCTAAACTCTAAACCTAACCTAATGCTAACCCTAACCCTAACCCTAACTCTATCCATAGCACCTAACCACTAATCCTGACGATGATCCATACCCTAACACTAACCCTAAACCTAAAGTTAACCCTAATCTTAAAACTAGCCCTAACCATAACTGATCCGGCTTGCAGACCAGTTTGTGGGTCTCACCTGGAGAGGGGACAGGGGACGGGGGGCAGGGCAAGAGAAAAGAGAGATGGAGACAGGATGTGATTCCAATCGAGTCTCATTTATTCTTAAAATGGCTACAACTTATATAGGGTGGGGGGCGGGCCAAGGGCAGGAAGAGGGCACAGAGTGTTATCTGATAGGTCATCATCACATCCAGATATATGGCATAAGCAGGAGAGGATTATGGGTAATGTAGGCGGACATGAGGATGATGGGAAATGTAGGCTGACACACAAAATGCCCTCAGGCAGGAGGGGCAGGGCAGCAGCAGCTATTCAAAGCCGCTCCCTACATCTCCTCCCTTATTATTATTATATATATATATATTTTGGAACATGGCAGGCCCTGGGAGGACAGCGCCTGTCTTGGGTCAAGGACTCCTCATATGAACCCAATTGAGCCTTACCCGTCATGGGCCTGCAGGAGAGCTGTTGGTCCTGGACCTGTCTTAGGTGGCCAATTGGCATTACATATGTGTCCTAGTTGCCCGTCTCTGACTGCCTGTCCAGTGCCTCAGGGCGTCTGGGCCACAGCATCATGTAGGCCATCAGTGGGTGAATTTTCCCGATAAGTTTGTTGTTCTGCCATTTCCAACCGATGGTAATATACCTGAATGGGCTTTGCCATAAATGTGTCAACCTTGTTATTAACATTATTAATGAGTGTCACGATCCTCTGAAAAATACAAGGTCCTACAGTAAGCAGCAACAGCAAGGCAGCTAGGGGTCCCAAGAGGGGGGCAATGTAAGGGAAGAGACCCCCCCCCAAATGGAGGAGAAGGTGGTTGCTCCGATGTGCTCCTTTTCTCTCTCTTTGAGGCGCTCTCTCAGAAAACTCATGGACTCTTTGACTACTCCCGAGTGGTCCGCATAAAAACAACACTCTTCCTTGAGGGCTGCACATAAGCCACCCTCCTTCATAAATAAGAGGTCTAGTCCTCTTCTATTTTGCAGGACTACCTCAGATAGAGACGTCAGGGACGCCTGTAGAGCTGTCACAGATGCTTCTATTTCTTTTAAATCCTGATCTACTGCTGCCTGTAATTGAGCTAGATGCTTATTTCCCAACACTAGAGCTGCGGTCCCTGTCCCTATTCCAGTTGCTACTCCTAATCCTAGTAACACAGCTAAGGTGAGCATCGCAGGTTCTCTCTTAGATATATAGCTGATCTGCGATGCCTGGAGGTAGTAGTCTCCCGGGTGGAAGGTTATGCGAGGAAGAACCTGTACAACAACACAAAAATCTGCAGACTTGTTAAAAACAGCAGTTGCTATACGGGGTGAGAGGCCAAAATTGCAGGCCCAAGACGTTCCTGGGGGTGGAATGAGGTAATTATTTGGCTTGGATTTGGAATGAAGCTGGGCACAGAGTTGTGCTGCCAGTGCTGGTGGACGGCTGGAGTCCCCAAGACAAGTTCCTCTACCTGAGATGTCAGGGAGAGTCAGCTTGTGGTGATTGTCCCAATCACAGGCAGATGAGCTAGAAGAACTGATAAAGGTTAAATTGAGGGCCTTTCCTTCATAATATGGGGGAGGAGCAGCCAAGCATAACCAACATGATTGGGTGAGATCAGGTCGGGTATGATTTAAAGCCATGTATGCTCCTTTAATCAAACTGAATAGGTTAGAATGTGAATATTGAGGGGCAGGTACATGATCTGTCTGGTGTAGTGGAGCTTGAGAAACCATTATGGCTGAGGGACTTACTGTGGTTATTTGAACAGTAGTAACAGGATCTGTAGTGTGCTGATTGTATTTTGGATTTGGATAATATTTTGGCTTTAGAGCAAAGTTTGGGCCTATGGGCACAAATGAAGTCTGTAGGGGAACCTTTTTTATGAGAATAAGACTTCCCCTGTCTTTACCTGACTCATAAACTCGAAGTCCCCAGGTGCATCCTGTCAGCCAACCTGGGTCCTCAGGAGTGGTGACAGTGATGTTTAGAACCTGACAGGATCTTTGGTTGGCCAGTGGGTAGTCACCTAGGCTGCACCCCGGCGGCCCCCATGTCAGTTTAAGGTGTTTATCGGGGAAGGCAGGTTGCCACACTGTTGCAGCTGTTTCACAGCCCAATAAGCACAAAAATATTCTCCCAGGGAATTACAATATGATCTTCCCCTGGTTGCTGCGGGACAAAGGTAAAAATGACTTTGTTTGGGACATTGGAGCCCTGGAAAGAACCAACAGGGTGTGGGTGCAAACCATGGACTTCCTGATCCTATCCAAGTCCAAACCACCTCTTGGTCATTCCAGTGACTAAGCTCCCATCTCTTTCTTTTCTTTCTTTTTTTTTTAATTTAAGAGGAAAAAGAGAAAAACACAAAACAAAGGAAAGCGGTGTAAGGGTACACATAATACAGAACTACAAAAAAACAAAACAAAACAAACAAACAAAAAAAAAACATAACAGTAAGAAATCACCTGTTAGTTGATTACATATTATCATCTTGAAAATAGTTCCGCAAATCACAGTATCAAAGAATACAAGGTGGACATTCAAACAGGGAGACTGCAAACAGCTGTGTTCAATGATCCAAAAACATTAATATAGTCAGCTATTTTACACCCCTAAACACACTTGCTGTTATATCCGTTAGAGCTCTTTATTTTTCCCCTCTCTTTTTTACAACAAAATTTACACATTTTGGATTTTATTACTCCTTAGTTCTTATTACTTTTTTGAGGGGGAGAGAATACAGTCAAAAATGGCAAAATAAAGCTGTCAGTCAAAACCAAGGACAGACATAGCACATGATGTAGAACAGAGTACAAGGTTATCAACAATGGTTATCAACGTTGTCTCTTGTTTCCTTAAAAAGAATTGTCTATCTCATTAGATATTATAAAGTTGGACAAAACAGTAGAGAACAAGACCAATAAAACTTAGGCATTGTAAACATTACAGGACTTCCAAAGGAGACAATAGTCAAACCAGAATGGGCATCTTAGTGAATCTTATTGCCTTCAAAGTAGTTGCCTATACCCTCAAACTTGATACTATCATACAGAATGGAACAGAGTCTAATCAGTCAAAACAAGATTGTGGGAGTATTACAGGACTTCAAAACAAGTTAATAGGAAATCAAAAAGAGTTACTATTATATATCCTAATTTTTAAAATTTTCCCCCTATTTAAGACAAACATAAGAAATAACTAAATAATTTTTTAAAGAATAAGGGGGAGATTGAGATAAAACAGGACATAATATAACAATAGAGGTCAAAGCTTGACTGTTTCAGCAACCTAGTACTTCACCACCATATAACCCGACTTAATAGTAGTTACCATAGTGTCTGTCTTTTTCCTTGAAATATTTGGATAAAACTTCATATACTATAGCTTCAAATATTTCCATATCAAGAAGCCCAGAATAAAGCCTTTCTAATTAATGAGTGAAAACTTTATAAGGCTTCAAGGCCACATAATGGGGAATCATGATTACCACATATTTTTATATATTTGAATCATTACTTACATTAGGGAAACTATTCGGTATTCACACATGCGAGATTGATTTATTTCACTTATGAGTATGGTCTCAAGACCATTTATTGATAAATAAATAAAATAAATAAATAAAGCTGCGCCCATTTATTGATAAATATCTCAATGTGATCCTTCTTTATAGCTGAATAATACTCCATTGTATAGAAATACCACAATTTCTTTATCCATTCCTCAGTTGATGGACACTTGGGTTGTTTCCAAGATCTGGCGATTACAAATTGTGCTGCTATAAACATAGGTGCACATATATCACTGTGGTATGATGCTTTCAGTTCTTCTGGGAATATGCCTAGAAGTGGAATAGCTGGAATAAATGGGATTTCCAGTCCCAACTTTTTGAGAAATCTCCAGACAGATCTCCACAAAGGCTGTACCAGTCTACACTCCCACCAGCAGTGCAGGAGAGTTCCTTTTTCCCCACAGCCTCTCCAGCATTTGTTGTCGGTTTTCTTGATCCTGGCCATTCTTTCAGGAGTGAGATGGTATCTCAGTGTGGTTTTAATTTGCATTTCTCTAATGACCAATGATGATGAGCATTTTTTCATGTATTTATTTGCCATTTGCATTTCTTCATCTGAGAATTGCGTATTCATCTCAGATGCCCATTTTTGGATTGGATCTTTGAATTTTGGAGGTCTGAGTTTCTTTAATTCTTTATATGTTTTAGACAAGAGGCCCTTGTCTGAGAGAGAGTTCACTAAAATCTTTTCTCAGTTTGTGGGTTTTCTTTTCACTATGCTGCAGATTTCTTTTGACATGCAGAAACTTTTTAATAAGAAGTGGTCCCAGTTATTGATTCTGGGAAGAATTTCCCGAGGGGTTTGAGTCCTGTTCATGAATTCTTTACCTACTCCTGTGTCTCCAAGGTTTCTACCTAATTTGTCTTCCAATAGATTTAGTGTTTCTGTTTTAATATTCAGATCTTTGACCCATTTAGATTTTAATTTAGTACATGGTGATAGACATGGGTCTAGCTTTGGTTTTCGGCAAATGGAGAGCCAGTTTTTCCAGCACCATTTATTAAAGAGACTGTCGTTCTTCCAGTGAACCCGCTTGGCTGCTTCATCAAAGATAAGGTGGTTGAGGGTGTTTGTAGTTGTGGTTGTATCTTCTAATCCATTCCATTGATCTTCGGTTCTGTTTTGATTCCAATACCATGATGATTTTACTACTGTTGCTTTGTAGTATAATTTCAAGTCAGGGATTGTGATGCCTCCTGCTTTGTCTTTGCTGCTTAGAATTACCTTTGCGATTCTAGGTCTCTTCTGGTTCCAGATGAAATTTAGGAGTGATTTCTCTAGATCTATAAGGTATGTTGATGGTATTTCTATTGGGATTGCATTGAATCTGTATAAGAGTTTTGGGAGAATGGCCATCTTCACAATGTTTGTTCTTCCTATCCATGAGCAAGGGATGTCTTTCCATTTTCTGAGATCATCTTCAATTTCCTTTTTCAGTGTATTATAATTTTCACCGTATAAGTCTTTCACTTCTTTCGTAAGAGTAATTCCTAAATATTTCATTTTTTTGCTTGCTAATGTGAATAGTCCAGTTTCTCTTATTTCCCTCTCTGTAATTTTGTTGTTCGTGTATAGGAATGCTATTGATTTCTGAGTATTGATTTTGTATCCAGCCACATTACTGAATTTATTTATTGTATCTAAGAGTATTTCAATGGAGTTTAGGGGGTCTTCTATGTAGAGTATCATGTCATCTGCAAACAATGATAATTTATCTTCTTTTCCTATCTTTACCCCTTTTATTTCTCTTTCTTGCCTAATTGCTCTGGCTAGTACTTCCAGTACTATATTAAATAGGAGTGGTGATAAAGGACATCCTTGTCTTGTGCCCGATTTTAAAGTAAAGGCTTTCAATTTTTGGCCATTTAGTATGATGCTGGCTGTTGGTTTGTCATAAATGGCCTTTATTATATTGAGGTAAAGACCATTTATTCCAATTTTCTGTAAAGTTCTTATCATGAATAAGTGTTGGACCTTATCGAAGGCTTTTTCTGCATCTATAGAAATGATCATGTGACTCTTATTTTTAGCTTTATTGATATGGTGGATTACATTTATTGATTTGCATATGTTGAACCATCCTTGCATTGCTGGGATGAATCCCACTTGGTCATGGTGTATAATCTTCTTGATGATTTGCTGGATCCTATTTGCCAATATTTTATTGAGGATTTTTGCATCTGTGTTCATTAGGGAGATCGGTCTATAGTTCTCTTTTATAGTTGGGTCTTTCTCAGGTTTTGGTACTAGAGTAATATTTGCTTCCAGGAATGACTTAGGAAGGATTGCTTCCCTTTCAATTTCATTGAATAGTTTGAGGAGTGTCGGCATTAGGTCTTCTTTATATTTCTTGTAGAATTCTGCAATGAATCCATCTGGGCCTGGGCTCTTCTTGGTGGGTAAGGCCTTAATTACATTTTCAAGTTCATTAGCAGAGATTGGGTTATTCAACAGTTTTATATCCTCGTGATCTAGGTTTGGTACTTCATATGCTTCTAAGAATCTGTCTATTTCTTCTGTGTTATCAAACTTTTGAGAGTAGAGGTTTTTGAAATAGGTGTTGATGATCTTCTGTATTTCTATTGGGTCTGTAGTGATTTCTCCTTTTTCATTTCTTATTGCATGAATTTGAGCTTTTTCTTCCCTTTTTTAAATAAGGTTGGCTAGGGGCTTGTCGATTTTATTTATTCTTTCAAAGAACCAACTCTTTGATTGGTTGATTCTTTTGATTGTTTTCTTAGTCTCTATTGCATTGATTTCTGCTCTGATTTTTATAATTTCCTCTCTTCTTTTGGCTTTGGGCTTGACTTGCTCTTCTTTTTCTAGCTGTTTGAGGTGTAGCATCAAGTTATTTATTTGTATTCGTTCCGTTTTCCTGATGTGGGAACTCAGTGCAATAAATTTTCCTCTCAGAATGGCTTTCATTGCATCCCACAGATTCCGGTAAGTTGTATCTGCATTTTCATTTTCTTTTAGGTATTGTTTAATTTCTTCTTTAATTTCTTCTGTGACCCACTGATTACTCAAGAGTGTATTATTTAGTTTCCATAAGATTGCGGAATTTTTGCAGTATCTTTTGTCATTAATTTCTAATTTCAGAGCGCTATGATCCGATAATATGCAAGGGATGATTTCAACTCTTTTGCATTTGCTTAAATATGTTCTGTGAGCTAATATATGGTCTATTTTAGAAAATGATCCATGTACTGCTGAGAAGAATGTGTATTCTGATGTTGTTGGGTGGAACATTCTGTATATGTCTATCAAACCCATTTGTTCACAGGTGCAATTCAGTTCTGTTATTTCTTTGCTCATTTTCTGTCTGGTTGATCTGTCCCTTGGTGTCAGTGGTGTATTAAGGTCTCCTGTTACAATTGTGTTACTGATAATTTGAGTTTTCATTTCTGTTAATAATTGTTTTATATAACTAGGTGCTCTGGAGTTTGGTGCGTATATATTTAAGATAGTTATCTCTTCCTCTTGGAGTTTTCCCCTTATGAGTATGTAGTGACCTTCTTTGTCCTTTATGGTCATTGTTGGTTTAAAGTTCACGTTGTCTGCAAACAGAATGGCTACTCCTGCCTTTTTTTGGATTCCTGCTGCATGAAGAATTGTTTTCCATCCTTTGACTTTCAGTCTGTGAGTATCCTTCTGGGTTAGATGGGTTTCCTGTAAACAGCATATGGTTGGATTTTGTTTCTTGATCCATTCTGCTAGTCTGTTTCTTTTGATTGGTGCATGGAGACCATTTACATTAATGGTTATTACTGTTAAATGCTGGTAGGAATGTTATCTCTCTGCTGTTGCATCTTTATCTTTCTGTTCTGTTTAATTATTTGCTTTGCTTAGTGCTTTTTTCCTTTGTGTATCTAAACTGTCTTTCAATATTTTTTGCAGGGTTGGTTTGGTGTTCATGAAGTTCTTCAGCTGTTCTTTGTCATGGAAGTATCGTATTGCACCATCTATTTTGAATGATAGTTTTGCAGGATATGTCAGTCTTGGTTGGAAATCATTTTGCTTTAGGATCTGGAATACTTCACTCCATGCTCTTCTTGACTTTATCGTATGTGCTGAGAAGTCTGCTGTGATTCTGATAGGTTTTCCTTTATAAGTGATCTGTCTTTTCTCTCTGACAGCTTTTAATAATCTATTCTTGTGTTGGATTTCTGGGATGGTGATTATTATATGTCTGGGTGTAGTTTTATTTTGGTTATGACTATTTGGAGTCTGTATGCTTCACTGATCCTGATGTCAGTTTCTGATCTCATGCTTGGGAAATTTTCAGCTATTACTTCTCTAAATATCCTCCTGACATCCTTCATGTTGTCTCCCTCTCTTTCATTAATCCCTATCATTCTTATGTTATTCTTCTTTGCATCGTCTTGCAGTTGTTGAATTGTTGTTTCCTGGTTCCTTGTTATTTTCAAAAGATCTTTCCTTTCCTGTTCACTAGCTGCAATCCTGTCTTCAAGGTCTGAAATTCTATCTTCACTTTCATTAAGGCGGTTTTTACAACTTTCAGTGGAGTTTTTTATTTCCTGTATATCTCTGTGCATCTGCATTATGTATTCTGTTTGTTTCTTATATTGCTCGTCTAGGGATTCTATCTTTTTGTTTAGTTCCTCCAATTTTTTATCTGTGTTTTCTTTAGATATATTCAGAATCTCTTTCATTTCTTTTATCATTTCTTCTTTTATCTGGGAGATTATTTTGAGTTTGAATTTCTTTAAAGCTTCCTGGAGTTGCTTGTCAATTTCAGTGGCTATTGTGTCCGATATATGAGGTGGATGGGATATATTTTCTTCTATATACATCGCTCCTAGGGTTTCTTGAGATGGGCTGGAGGTTTGAGGTTGTAATTTGGTCTTTCGTTTTGTCATTTTCCTATATTTCTGTGTTTCAAGTGTTATTTGAAAGCTTCCTCAGGATCTGTTGAAAATCCCCTTCTATGTTTCGAGCTACTGAGACTCTGGCACCACGCTACCCCAAGCCATTGGGCCTACAGAACCAGTGGCCCTCCTCTGCCTGCTCAGAACTCCGCAGTTCCAGACAAGCTGGGCCTCAGGGACACTGTGCACCCACCTGCCCCTTGGAAGCTCCACAGTTCTTCAATCGCAGCCGGGTTAGGGTACTCACCACAGGCCGCAGTGCCTCAGGAACCTGTGGACCCTCCCTGGTTGCAGAGATATCCACAGTCCTCCAGACACATGGAGAGGCCGATGCAGGCACCCCAAATCTGCCCAGCTCCTCCTCTGCAGACCAATGGCCAGGCGCAGCAGCTAAACAGGCTGGGCTAGGCTGATAGTGTGGGCCTGCCCACCCGTCGGGAGCTCACCAGTTCTCCAAGTGTAACCAGAATGGGGAGGCTGATGTGGAAGCCTCAAACCCACCTCTCCCCTTCACTGCACCTGGAAGCCTGGGGGGCTCCAACAGTCTGGGCGGAGATATCCAGAGTCCTCCAGACACGCAGAGAGGCTGGTGAGGGCACCCCAGATCTGCCCAGCTCCTCCTCTGCAGACCGATGGCCAGGCACGGCAGCTAAACAGCCCTAGTGTGAGTTCTATCATGTATTTTATAACCTGCTTGTGAGATGATCTTATTTCCACAAGTCTTGCATACATAAGATTTCTCCCTAATTTAAGTTCATTCTTGTTTCTATCAGTTACTGAGTCTGCATTTGCTTTTGTGACAATATATCTTACAGGCCATGAATATAAGCACACTTCTGAATGTGTATGTGTAGACCTTCTCAATAAACTGATACAGGAGTTAAAGATTCTGTTGGGAAAAATTGAGATAAGATAAGAGATTTTCATCTATAAGACAGAAAAATGGTGAATAAAAACATGGGAAAAATGATTCACCCTACTTATATTTTCTTTAACAAATATAATATTTTATTAAGGCTAAGACAAATCAGATATTTATGTGTGCTTCATAAAAAGAAATGAAAACATTTTAGGATAACTCTGTGTTTGACAGTATTTCCAAAAAAAATCTATGAATATATACTGACAGCAATAATTTTATATTATTTTTATGTTTCCTCTACATGAGTAATTTTTGAAATATTTTCAAAATAGTCACATATGTGAGATTTCAATTAACTATGATTATTTTCACATATTTGACAATAATAATAAGTACTAAATGCTTTCTCCCACATTGCATACATAAACTAGGGAAACAATATGGCATCACGCGGAAGTATAGTGTCTTTCAGCTGAATTTTTACCAAATATTTCTCACACGCAGTTTCCTCAGCATGAGGGGAATCTTATGTTTGCAAAAGGGAAACACTCCAGCCAATCTTTTCCACACAACCTACACACAAAGGTTTTCTTTATTGTGTGCATTATTCCTCTATTTGATGGCACTTTTGTGCACTAAATGGTATCGACCATTGTTCAAATGCATAGAATTACTACACAGAGGGAATTCTTTCATGTAGTGACAATATCTCTGGTTCTGGAAAATTTTCCTACATTCCTTATGTTCATAAGTTTTCTTTCTAGTGTGGGATATTTTATGTTTATAATATCAGAATTTATCAAAAAAATCCATTTTCTTGTTTCTCATATAGATAGTTTTTCTTCAGAGTGAATTCTTTTATATACACAAAAGTCACTACTATAGCTTAAAGACATCCCTAATATCATACATAGATAGATAGGATTTATTTTCAGCACTTCTGCATACTGAATGCTTTGCCACATTATTTGTATCCATAAAAGTTCTAGACAATATGATTTCTTTCATGTATAAGGGTACCATTTCAACTGAAGGAATTCCCACATTGCTTACATATATATCATTTCTCCCCAGTGCAACTCTATCATGTGCTTTACAATTGAAGGCTGTACTCAATGTTTTTTCACATTTGTTGCATACATACGTTTTCTCCTCTGTGTGAATTTTTTCATGGGGAATAAGTTAATCACTTTAAGATTTCCCACATTTGCTGCATACAAAGGGTTGTTCCCCCATGTGAATTCTATCATGTGTTTTACAACCATAGGCTGTACTGAATGCTTTCTCACATTTGTTGCACACATAGGGTTTTTCCTCAGTGTGAATTCTACCATGTATTTTAAAATCTGAGGCTGTCCTGAATGCTTTCCCACATTTGTTGCACACATAGGGTTTTCCCCCAGTGTGAGTTTTATCATGTATTGTACAATCTGAGGCTCTCATGAATGCTTTCCCATACTTGTTGCATACATAGGGTTTTTCACTAATGTAAATTCTATCATTTATTTTACAATCTGAAGCTCTCCTGAATGTTTTCCCACATTTGTTGCACACATAATATTTCTCCTCTGTGTGAATTTTTTCATGTGTAATAAGTTTATCACTTTGAAGGAAAGATTTCCCACATTTCTTACCTATAAATTGTTTCTCCCCAGTGTGAGTTTTATCATGTATTTTACAATCTGGGTAATTAATGAGTGATTTTCCACATTTGTTTCATACAAAGGCTTTCTCTGCAGTGTGAATCCTTTTACGTCTTTGACAGCTACTGCCTGTACTTAATGCTTTCCCACATACTTTGCATAAATATAGTTTCTTTCCAGTGTGAAGTTCTTTATGTTTTTTTAAAGAAGTTACTATAAAATAATGTTTTTGTACATTGCTCAGTTATATGGTGTTTCTCTCCACTATATTTTAAACATTTTTTCAATAGAGTATAAAGAAATAGATCTATTCTCATAGCGTTTCTGTATATATAAGCTCCTTGAACTGTGATTTGTCCTGTGTATTTGAAAATTGTTAGACGTAGTGTAAGCTTTCTTTTTTTTCTAACCTACAAGTGTTTTCTGCCCAGCGTGAGTTTGTTCACTAAGATTAGAGCTGTCCTCCCCACACTGCCCATACTGACAGTGTCTCTCTCCAATATTCCTCACTTCATGCTTCTGAAAGGACTGGAAATATCTGCAGGTCTCTACATCTTCCAAACATTTATATTGCTGCTCTCCAAATCTCAAATAATTGTCTTCATCGTATCTGTAAAGAGATAAAAATAAAGATAACAATCACAATGGAAAGGGCTCCATATTAACAATTGAGATTTAAGATGACAAATTTGATTTGATGCC
Source organism: Cavia porcellus (assembly GCF_034190915.1). Classification (NCBI taxonomy): domain Eukaryota; kingdom Metazoa; phylum Chordata; class Mammalia; order Rodentia; family Caviidae; genus Cavia; species Cavia porcellus. The sequence continues at coordinate 1,723,648 of NW_026947491.1, forward strand.
TCAGTAATTCTGATGCTTAACTCACTCATTGCCCTGCAGTGTTTCTTTCAAAGTACTATTCATTCTAAAAAGGATGGTTTTCACTTGGCAATTTTAAATTGGTATGATTTCAGTATGTAATATCGTATTAGGATAATGCTACAAATGACTATCAAATATTGATCACTTTTGATCTCTTCACACCTTCATTCTCCTCCTTATCCATTTACCTTGATAACCTTCCTCATCTACAGAAAGTGGAGATTTCTTGTATTATCTCTATTTACTTTTACTTCTCAAATATGCTTTTAATTTCCTATTTAGGAGAAGCCCTGTGATATTTCAATTTCTGTGGCTTCTTTACTTCATTTAAGGTCCAATTATTTTTGTTTCTTGGGAAATAATATCATGGTTCCTTCTATAGCATATTTTTTTCACTGTAGAGTGTTAAGTACATGTCTTAGGATGAAATACATTTGCTGATCTAGTATGTGGTTTATTTTTCAGAGAAGAGTCTTATTGATCATAAAGTTGCTCAGGCTGAATTTAAAGTTGTCTTGCTGATTCAGTCTACCAGAGTACAGGGATTGCAAGAATGCACCACCATGATGAGCTGACCCTACATTTTCTTTACTCAGGCATGCAGTGATCAGCATCTGGACTTTTCCAAGAGCTTAGCAACTGTGAATTTATTCTCATATTAGATATTGTGAATTCCCTTTCATATACTGCATTGAACAACACACTGCGTGGATCACTAACTAAAATCATTTGATGATTTTAATGTATTTCACAATCCTGAGAGAATCATTGCACATAATGACACAGTAGAACTCTATCAATAGTCAGGAGGTAGAGGCAGAAGGATCACTATGAGTCTCAGGCCAGTAAGGGCTACAAAGTAAGTTCAAAGTTAATCTGAAATACAGTATGAAATCCAGGCTCAAAGTAAAAAAAAAAGCCCACAAGTATATACCGATGTATGTACATTTGGAACAACATGAAACATATTATTTTACTTTTCTTACCTCTAAATACTGATTACCATGTTTCTTTTTTATGTGTAAATCAACAATATATGAGGAATTTTAAACGTGAACAGCTCTATGGTATATAGGATATTTTCCAAATACTTATAACAGTAACATTCATTTGCATTTTGAATTCTATGTGATTCTATGTGAAAACATTTTTAGATCATGAAAGGCTCAGTGTTCACATATATACATGAATATTTTGAAGATGATCCTTGTTTTATTTGAAGAGAATAAAACCAAAAGAGACAAAAAAGTAGAGTCAATCAAAACAAAAGGATGAACATGGTACATGACTTACAAAAGAAATACAAGGAGATCAATTATGGCTACCATAATGTCTCTTCTTATCTTCAAAACATTGCCCATTTCATGAGGCATAATAAAATTGAACAAAACAGTACAGACAAAAGCCAATAAAAACAAAGCAATGGAAACATTATAGGAATTCAAATGAATAGTCAAAACACAATACGTATCATCGTGCATTTTATTGTACTCAAAGTACTTGCCTATACCTGATGCTATCAAACAAAATAGAAAACAGTCAGAACAAAACAATGAAAGCAAACAATGAAAGCAAAACAGAATTTCAAGCTAAAAGGAAATTGAAAATGGTTTCTATGATATATCCTACTGTCTTTGGAATAACTACCCATGTCATCAAATCTAATACAAGTAGACAAACTGATACAGAATAAAACCAAACTAATCAGAGCAATGAGAGTAATATGAGTATCGTGGGTTTCATGATACTAGCTTAAAATGCACACTGTCTCTACTTTTTATATTAGGGAGTCAACCCGCTGTTCACCTGAGTGACTCTGAAATATTTTACCCCTGAGCAAGATCTCTAGTTGTATCCATTAACCTACAAGAGACTCAAAGGTAACTTTCTTTATAGCTGAGTAGCTTTCCATTGTATAAAAGTGTCATGGCTTTCTAACCAATCCTCAGCTGATCGTAAGCTACCCTTATCTTTTTCAGGTTCCCTGTCACTTAGAACACTGCTTTCTCATCTTTGATTTTTCAATCTATAAATTCCTTTTTGGGTTAAACGTATTTCTTATATATCTATGATGCTATTTTTCTGCTGTTGGTTGCCTACTTTCCCCTTCATTCCACTGTCTGCTCCATTCAGTGAGCCCCCTCTGCTGCTGGCCTGAAGCCATGGTCTTTTTCTCTCTTTCACTACAATGGCTTTCAGTATTTATTGTACGTTTGGATTCGTGGTTATGAATTCTTTCAGTTGTTCTTTATCATGGACTTTTCTTGTTTCTTCACCAATTTTGAAAGTTATTTTTCAGGAAAGATCAATATAGTTTGGAGGTCATTTTTTTTTCAGGACTTGGAATACTTCAGTCCAGGCTCTTCTTTATTTGATGGCTTGTGCCAAGAAATCTGTTGTGGGCTTGTGCAGCCTCTGGATGCAGTGGCTGCAGAGGCACCCATGAGTGCTCAGCACAGTCTGGTGTGGGGACCAGGTCTGCAGGTGGCCGTCATCCTGCTCGTCCACTATTTCTACCTACAGGCAGTCAGCACACAGGGCCAGAACCTCACTCACTCACCCCCAGGTCAAGTAGTATTCAAAGTAGTAATCAAACCTCTTTCATCAAAAGAGGTAGCCAGGATTCTTGTCACTGCACCTTTGGACAGGAATGATAGGACATTTTTGGTGCAATATAGAATGTATGACACTGTCAACAAAGGGCTGAAGATAGACGTCCTTTAGGATGATAAACATGTGGCCCAGTCTCCCTATATTTTGAGACTACAAGTCTACTGGTTGACACCACCCACCCCGGAGTGGGTCTTCCCTCTTCAGTGAGCCAATCGACACCCCCCCCCAGAATTATGAGAGGCCAACCAGCTGGGGGTTTCTTCTTTCTTTCTGTGAGAGGTATGTAATAATCACATTATCACCAGCAGTTTGTACCTCTACATGGTGTAACTTCATTCTTCTCCCACCCATTTCCTTCCCCTCCCTCCAACTGCTCTCTGCTGGATGTTCCTTACTCGAGTTGTCACCACAGCTAAGTCTCACATAACTTCTCTGTTAGACAAAAGTGCGGTTGGTAAATTGTTCCAGATTTTGCATTTTTGAAAAAGTATTTCTTCTGCTTGCCTTTGAAAGACGTTTTGGCTATAGAATTGTAAGTTGAAGGATCTTTTTCCTTTTGTTACTTCTAAAGAGGCCACTCCACTGTCTACTCACTTCCCAGAAGAAGCATATGCATCCTTGGCTTTGCTCTTTTGTACTGCCTTTAAGGTTTTCTCTTTTAAGGTGTTTTTAATTGGTGATAATGTGTACCTTCTGTGTGGGGAGTTGATTATCGTTACCCATGTTGATTCCTTTTTTGTCCCCTTTCCCTTTCCTTCCTCCCTGCTCCATCCTCCTCTCGATTCCCTTCCTTTCTTATTTGTACACTTCAGTTCATAATATTTATTTCCCTGTGTGCAGTTAATTTCTTGTCACTCCCCTCCCCTTTTTTCATCGACTGATCCTCTTACCCTTTAAGAAAGTTTTTCCTGCTACATCTGCCTCTCTGTTCTGGCCATGCTTGGAGAATGGTGGAGTTCTAAGCAAGCAGATGGGTGCCCACTGTCCCCAGAGCCTAGCCTGTTTGCAACCCTTGCATCATCTGGGTGCAGTGCAACAGCTAGCTGGGTCTGGGGTGCCTGCATCCGCCTCCCTGTGTGTCTTGAGGACTGTGGATTTCTAAGCAAGCAGGTGAGAATCACCAGTTCCAGAGGCCCAGCATCCAGGAGTAAGGGCCGGTGCACTTTTGCCCAAGCCCGGCTTGTTTGCAACCCTCGATCATTCTGGGTGCAGTGGAACAGCTAGGCAGGTCTGAGGTTCCTGCATCCACCTCCCTGTTCCAGATGTGCTTGGGGAACTGTGGAGTTCTAAGCAAACAGGTGAGTGGCACAGGCTCCAGAGGCCCGGTGGCCTGGTGGAAGTGGGTGTCAGAGTCCCAGGAGATGGTGGCATAGAAGAGGATTTCCAACAGACCCCGAGGAAGCTTTCAAATAAAACTTGAAACACAGAAATATAGGAAAATAACAAAACGAAAGACCAAATTACAACCTCAAACCTCCAGCACATCTCAAGAAACCCAGGGAGCGATGTATATAGAAGAAAATATATGCCATACACCTAAAATATCGGACATAATAACAACTGAAATAAACAAGCAAATATGCGAAGCTTTAAAAGAATTCAAACTAGAAATCATTTCCCAGGTAAAAGAAGATATGATAAAAGAAATGAAAGAGATGCTGAAGATATCTAAAGAAAATACAGTTAAAAAATTGGAGGAACTAAACAAAAAGATAGAATCCCTAGATAAGCAATATAAAAAAACAAACAGAATACATAAAGCAGATGCCAAAGATATACAGGAAATCAAAAATTCCACTGAAAGCTGTAAAAACCATGTCAATGAAAGGGAAGATAGAATTTCAGACCTTGAAGACGGGACTGCAGCTAGTGAACAGGAAAGCAAAGATTTTTAAAAAATAACAAAGAATCAGGAAATAACAATTCAACAACTGCAAGATGATGCCAAGAAAAACAACATAAGATTGATAGGGATTAATGAAAAAGAAGGAGACCACATAAAGGACGTCAAGAGGATATTTAGAGAAGTAATAGCTGAAAATTTCCTAGATATGAGATCAGAAACTGACCTCAGGTTCAGTGAAGCATATGGAACTCCAAATAGTCATAACCAAAATATAACTACACCTAGATATATAATAATCACCATCCCGGAAATCCAATAGCAGTTTCCCCCGATTTGGCTCCCCTTATCAATGGGATCTTACAATGACCTGGCTTTTATAGCCCATATAATTCAAAAACTAACCTAAGCATTGCAGATCAATTGGAAACTCCATTGTGCTTACTGGCCTCAAAGTTCAGGACAAATAAAAAGGATGAACCAGACTTTAAAGACAATAATAACTAATGGCCTTAGAAACTGGTGAGAACTGTATGAGTTTTTGCCCTTTTGTGTGCAAAGGGAGACATCTTCCTCTTATCCCTAAAATTTCTGGGAAAAAAGTAGCTTATTTAGTTTATCAAGATCTTATTAACTCCCTCCCAGGCCCTTCAGCCAGTTCTGACTTCCATCCACTGGTTATTCCAACAACAACATCCTCCCCCTGTGGCCCACTGCAAGGACAAACACCCTGCAATAGAGCCTGAGATACTGGTCCTCATCAAGAGGCATCACCGTGAATCTCTTGAGACACGATTGGGAAGTTCCCTCCACTGTAGTCCTCAGCACTCCAACTGCTATCAAAGTAGCTGGAAAGCCTGCCTGGATTTATAATTCCCACTTCAAGGTGGTCCTGGCCTCTAAAGGTGATCAACCTACAGACGAGTTGACTGTCACTCGCTCTAAGGACTCACTAAACCTTAAGATTGACAAATGTAACTGATAATTTGTGTTCTCCCCCATGGAAACCCCAAGGAGGCCTCTGTCTGACTTTAGGAAAAAAATTTTTGCTTGTATGCCAATCATTATGGAGTCATCAGATAGAACAGAGCCAATTTAAATGTTGGTTTTCTTTCTCCTCTTGGTTATCAGCTTTAATAATGGCAGCTGCAAGACCTTTGTTAATCCTCCTATTGGGCCTTGCATTATAAACAAGTTGGTAAACTATATCAAAGATGTGGTTTAAACTATAAAGCTTATCATTTTAAAGAAACAAGGTTATAAACAGATACCTATGTCTGAAAACCCCATGAGCCAATGATTTGGATTACTGACTAAAATCAGTGGGGAATCCTGTACACTAGCAAAAAGATCTGTGTTATGTTTGTATTATGCCTAAGTTATGTGACCAAAGTACCTGTAACACTGCCATACTGTTCTGTAGGCATCATTTTTTCTGGGTGACCTAAATGATATGTTAATCAATGCTCCCCTCTATAAAGAACTGTTAAGTCCCTGATAACCTGACCTAGTTGATATGTTAACCATTGCTGCCCTCTGCAGACAACAGATGTTATCTAAAGTTGAGTGCTAAAATAAATTGACAAAGGATTTTTAATTCCTGCTAGACTTCTCTGTCCTCTGCAAAGGGAAACAAAGTTCTTCCAGATTCATTAGCAGATTTCCTGATCCATGCTCATAACCCCTTACTTTGTAAACCACACTTTCTACAAAAAAATCTGGAAAGTGTTGAGGGAGACACACACCTTTTGCAAACTCCAACTGCACTGTGTCACTGGGCCCAGGATAAAATAAAGCAGTGCTGCTTTTTAAACACATGTCTTGCCCCATTTTTGGACTTGAGCTTGGGGGTGTAAAGGGCTTGTTTTTGGATTACAAGACTTGCTACCTTGGGAAGGGTAGTAAGACCTTGTGTCAAAATGTAAAAAAATTATTTTGCTAAAATTAATGTTTTTTTCAAATTTAGGAGGATGTAGGCCAGGGTCAAATTTCTCAGGTCAGTCACTAGACAATGATAAACATCATATGTGCCTTGAAATCTTTGGTGTCCAACATATTTTCAAATCACCAACTAGAAAATTAGAACTAGTATTCTAATTTCCTATCCTACCTCAGCAATAATTAGGGGAGCTGACCAGTAGACACAGAAGAAATATTTATCCATGACAAAGTTTTCCTCCTTTAAATAGACCTGTGACTCTTTTCCTACTCTCAGACCTAGCAAGCAGAGAATTCTTCAGCACTGTAACACTAGGTCAAGCTCATCTCAGAAGTCCTTTACAGCTTTGACTGCTGTTGGGTCTCCCTCCACATGCCTGTTATCTCCCATTTCCTGTCAGTCAACTTAGCTTTTCCTATTCAAAAAGAACTTGTGTTCTTATTCCTTAATATTAATGCAGATCCTGCCTATTTGAATATATACCTACTTCAGTAAAAGCCTATCTCCGTGTTTAATTTTTTTTCTTTTTTGAGACGTAGTCTCACAATGCAGTTCAGGCTGTCCTTGAGCTCACTTCATGGCTCAGACTTGCCTTAAACTTGCAAGAATTCTGCTACATCAGCCCCCTAAGTGTTGGGATTAAAGGTCCAAATCAGTGTTTTAAATTTCAGGTCAAATTCTAAGCACAATCCCACACTGCAACAATTTTTTCACATTTGACACTCATTTCAATTTCCATTCTCATATTTAATAAATGTCTACATCCCTGCAGACACCACTTTGCTGTGTTTCTCAGTGTGGGATTGGCAGGTAGCACCTACAGGAAGTTGTTCTCTGCAGGAAATTTCCCCAAAGGATCTAATGCATCACCAACACCCAAATGCTTCACAGATTTCTAAACTCTATCAAAAGCCATGCTCAGTATTTCAATTGTAAAAACTGTTTATTCAATTAGTTTATAAATAAGGCACTATCTAAGGAAAAAGAATGAGGTAAAGTTGCAAAATTAGTGGCTTTGATTAAAATTAAAATAAGAATAGATAGTGACCTAGAGCTTTGAACCAGCAGGGAATTTTTCTACCCCACAATAAAAGGCACATTACTGTGTACCATGGTGACTTGTAACTGCTAATAAATAAACTCCTGATATAACAAAATGTAAACATAAAACAAGAGGACCTGGAACTCTGCACTCACCTTCTCCTCTCCCCTTTCTAAAACACAGGGTAACTCCAGTATGGAATTGCTCACCTTTCAGCCAAGCGAGTCAGAAAGCCTTCACTTGAGCAGTATGCTGCCAAATGCAGAGGAAATACAGCCTTGTCACTCGAGGTCAGGTTAAACAATGGAATTTGCACACCAGGATTGCTGAATCATTCACAGATTAGTGTCAAGAGCCCAGGTGTTTATTCACTTACAGCTCACAATCATTCACCGATTCAGCCAGCCTGGTAGCAAAGCTCCTGCACTGCCCTTGTCTTCATCGCTTGGTTTTCTTATGAAGCGTCCTGGGTCACATAAAACCCTCAACAAATTTCTACCTGTCTTACTACTTTTCCCTGTGTTGCAAGAATACTAACTGCAAACAGTGAACATATCTCCAGTAGTTATTTTCCATTATGGGGTGCATATATCCACGTTTGTTAAGGAAACCTTTCTACTTTTGTAACATCATAAAACCATTAGGACATTACACATACAGAAATCAGGCCACACTGTTCTAGAAAGGTTTTCTTTCATGGAACTTAAAATTTTATACTTGTGTGATCACAGATATGTTTACAATTTATTAGAAAACTTTTAGAAGGGTAAGTTTTACTCATTTAAACTCATGACTTTAAACAGCACATGTGTTTAAAGTTGTGAAAGTCGACCTAAACTCTGCTGATGAGCACAGATCAGTGGGGTGAGGACAGGGGTGGAGATGAATGAAAGCAGAGGAGCCCAGGGGTGCTCTGGGTATGAAGTGGGTCCTTTAGGCCCTCACACAGAGGAGGCTGCATTGTTAAGCTTGATGAACTCTGCATTTCAATGTAGGCACAGTATTGAGTACAATAGGTTATAATAGATGAAAATTTATACATTTCACTTAAAATGCATATTACTTTAAAATATTCAGTTATACACTGTCTAAACAGGAATTATCAGTGCACAATCCTGTTTTTAAAAGTCCTTGCCGGCCTGAGGCAGGTCAGGCCAAGGTGTGGCTTCATGCCAGTGGCTCCCTAGAGATGAGCAGATAGATGAGGGGGAGGCTCTCAGAGCTGGACCACTCCTCAGTCACCTCAAGATTAGAGTGCTGCCACCTGGAGGACACTGTGTCAAAGTAAGGTAAACAAGACAAAGAAAGTCATGACCTCTGGTGAGTGATACACTGTCACTCATGTGCTGTCTAAGACAGTTATTCACTAAGAAAGTTGGAAATGCCAGCTGCTCAAAGAAGCCCAGAAGCACCAATCAGTAAGGAATGGGGAAACTTGGGAAATGGGCACAAAGCTACCCATGACTATATAGTTATGCCGGAAAGCTGTGAGGCCAGAACTTTCATCAGCAGGCTCCCCATCTCCAGGTCTCTGCAAGGGATTATTGTTTGCATAATTTTGCCCATGTCTGAGAGGGGGGCCTCAGAAGGTAGAATAAAATCTTGGCTGCTTCATCCCACAGGGTCACAGCACAGTGATGAACTGTGGCTCTCTTACATTTTATTTTTGTAAGAGATGGGGTCTTATACTAGGGCAGGTATGCATTTTGATGGAATAGGTTTGAGGACAGTAAGGATTAAGTTTATGGTGAATATTACCTATCAGTAAACAGAAGAGTCTGTCTGGAGCTGAACTGCTTGCTCTGCAGGTCTTTCTCAGTGCTCCTGTAATCTTTGCTCTTAAGTAGCCTTACGTGTAAAAGCTATCCTCTCCTGTCCTCAAGTTTCTATGGTCCGGTGGATCGCATCCTCCCACTGTTCAAGCCTGCATCCCAGAATCACACAGCTAGCATTATACATCTTACATGAGCAGTAATTCAAACTCTGTCATGATTTGCCAGAAAGAGAGTCAGCCAGTATGGGGAAGGAGTTCAAGCCCAGATACTTTATTTCCATTAAAATGTCAGCTAGGGCTGGAGATTTAGCTCAGCAGCATAAGCACCTGCCTGGCAAGCATGAAGTTGCGAGTTTAATCCCCAAGACCCCCAAATCAGCTAAATGAGGTCATCATTCTGACTCTATTCTACAGAAGAAAAAAACTGACACTCAAGTAGGTGAGGTGATCATTTCTGGGTTTTACACTTTGTGAGCCAGTCAGTTAATGTTCAGTGAGGCATGATTCTGACAAAATACATTCTGATAATTCACAGCTGAAAAGAGTGCAAACGGATCCATGAGACTCTGGAAGTGACTGGTCATGGGAGTAAATGAGGCCCCTACCAGCTGCCTGGGTGAGGCCACCACCTTCCTCTGTGCTGAATGCCCACTGCCTGCTAGGTACATGGTGCAGGCTTCCAGGATGCAGGGAGGGAACTGGCTGTCCTCACACTGAGGTCTCACTGTGCACCATCTAGTGACATAGCCACACACTTTCATATCCTCCCCAGAGTTCAGGGTCTAGTTTAGATGCAACTCTGTCTGGATGCCCTTATAATTTCCATGTACCCATCATAGTCTGATGGCTCAATCAGGGAAACTGGTAGAAATGGTCATACAGAGACAAGTTTGGGGCAGGACAATTTCTATTAGAAGAAATCATAAGACTTACTGATGCCTTTGGGTGTGAAAGAAGAGGTGCATTAGTGAGGAAAATGATTCCTATGTGGACATTTTTGTAACTGATGGGATCCCATACTAGGACAGGGAGAAACAGTGGAGAGGTACATTTGGAAGGAAACTGAATGGAATTTATTAATGGATAGGTTTAGCATGTTTATTACACATCAGAATAGCAGTACAGAATGCAGGGGGAGTGGGAAGTTTTTTTGACTGAATAGAAAAATTAAAGTTATAGCATGGCAAAGGAGCTTTATTGCATCAGAGAAAAGGTTAAAAAATTGGTGCTAACATCTCTGCTAAGTTTTCCAAGCACAAGAACTCTCAGCGATAACCCACTTGAGTTTGTTCCCACATTGTAGGGAACTGAGGTATACAGAATTCCCATTCTGGTCCTGCTCCTCATTATAGACAAGAACATCTCAGGTTCCCAAAGTCCACGGATGACAGCAAAGAAGTTTGGTCTGAATTCTTCCCCGGATTCTTGGTGCTGACCAGAATCCAAGCTACTGACATGGACTCTAGAAAGAAGGTGCCCGTGGGTGTCTGACTGGAGACGGCCTGCACTTGCATTTTAACTCTGCAATCTGCCCCTAATCTCTCTGTCTCTCTTACTGGCATCACCTTAGCACATTTAGGCTTCCCGCAAGGTCCTCGTGTTTCTGAGAGTCATGGCTCGCTCTGTTGTCTGATGAAACATTGAATCCATCTCTCCCACTCCCAAAAGCTGGAGGTCAACATTCTTTTGCTAGAATTACAAGGTGACATAATTAACTGGAATGCTTGGCATTCACCTTAATGTCAGCTAGAAACTTCTTAGATTAGGTGTGGAAAAGTGACTCAAACATTATATACAATTCATCTCATGCAGAGCTTTGGAAGATGGCAAGACAGCATCTGTTGTGACCTCACCTTACACACGTGAGAGCTGACACCCAGCGCAGTCTCTCAGTTAAGCAGCAGTGCCTTGCAGGGGTCATTACTTAGGCCATTACAGAAACCATGAAACACACACTATTCGTGTGGTGACGGGATGGGGGAAACCAAGGATGCTGCCTGTAATGCAATTCAGTTCACAGTGCCCCACTTAGAGAACAGAAATGGAGCTGATTGCTTTCTGTTTAAAGTTGCTGTGGGGAGTTATCCTGTACCCCCACCAGGGAACCTTGAGATAGCTGCTCCTACTCTTTTTTTACCAAGTATTAGGGAGATCCTGCAAACAAGCCTCCCCTGTGTGTATTATGTATGATGTAGGTAGCTTTTATTGGATGCAATAGTGCTCACATTGAAGACATTCATACTGATTTGAGGGTTTGCTATGGCCTTTTGTTCTCCTGTTCCTCTGGTCTTCAGCCTCACTGTGTGTGCTTTGATCTTCTTTTTCATGCTGGAGCGTGTGTTCCAGGACCACATGGTCCTCCCTGCCCACTCATGTGCTAGGTGGGAATCGGCTAAGGGGCTCGGTGACTCAGGTGGGGCTCTGTCTTCAGTGCTTCTCTCAGTGTTCATTAGATGAGGAATCACAGGAATCAGGGCATCTTTGACTTGAGTAGCTTCAGATTCCCGCAAAATATCCTCCACTCACCAGGCTGACCTGCAGTGGAACCCTGACCATTGGAATTCTGGAACCTACTAGTGGGGAGCTGAGCCTTAGTTTACTTACATCACTGAGTGAAGCATCTTGTGCTCACTAGCCACCTTCATCCCCTTCTCCTATAGGCACCCTCAGCACCGTGCTGTAAGAAAATGACATTACACCCTAGAACGGTCACTGGTTGTATTGCTGTCTTGTTGTGGTTATTTATTTGCTTACAGTCATCTATTTTTCTCCATTGGGGCATAAAAATAGAGCAAGCTTTCACACAATTTAAACACTATATAGTCATATTTTCTTTTTCCTTTGATAAAATCTTAGGAGCAGAATTGCAAGGTTACATAAAGATATGGCTAAATTTTAAGGAACTGACAATATTTTTCCAAGATATTTGGAAATATCCATATATCCTCCACATATTAGTTCTAATTCCTTACTATTATTGTCAAAATTTATAAATTTTTAGTCATTCTGGTGGAATCTATTATTAGATATAAAACCTGGACTTGTATTGGCATAAAATCAGAACAACCCAAAGCCCATTAAGTTGTCTCAGTTTTGATAAAGGGGCCAAAAATGTGTGCAGGAGGGGAGGGAACCTCCTTAATACATGGTGCTCTGAGAACTGGCTGTCTACATGGAGAAACTGAAACAAGACCAACCTCTTTCAACGTGCACTAAAGTGCAATAAAAATGAATCAAAGATCTAAATATGAGAACAAAAGCAATCTGCAGGACAAAAATAAAATTCTTCATGACAGAGGCATCAGTTCTACACAGACTCTTCATTACACAAAATTACCATCAAGAATCAACAAATGGGACCTCATCAGATTAGAGAGATTCTGCACAACAAAGGACACAACCTCGACTGAAAATCAACCTACAAGATGGAAAAATTTTTTGCCTCAGGCAAAGAAAAAATACCTAGAAAAAACTCAAAAAATGTAGACACTCAGAAATGAAACAATTAAAAAATGAGCACCTGAAATGAGCAGACTTCTTGGAAGTACAGATGACAAATAAATACACTTAAAAATACTAGGCAGCACTACTAGGCAGTAGAGAAATAAAGGTTAGGACAGCACTGAGAGTCAAACTTACTCAAGAAAGACTGGCTACCTTCAAGAAATAGAACAACAAATGCTGCAGAGAAAAAGAGAAACAAATTCTATGGGGGGAAAGGAACCTTCTATCTTATTGGCAAAAATGTAAAGTGGAAGTGCAAATTGAATTGCAAAATGGAAATTAGTGCTAGCCCAGCCTGTTTAGCTGCCGCGCCTGGCCACAGGTCTGCAGAGGAGGAGCTGGGCAGATCTGGGGTGCCCTCACTGGCCTCTCTGCGTGTCTGGAGGACTCTGGATTTCTGCGCCCAGACTGATGGAGTTCCCTCAGGCTTTCAGGTGCAGTGAAGGAGAGAGGTGGGTTTAAGGCTTCCACATCAGCCTCCCCATTCCCGGCTTCATTTGGAGACCTGCTGAGCTCCCGATAGGTGGGCTGGCCCACACTACCAGCCTAGCCCAGCCTATTTAGCTGCCGCGCCTGGCCACAGGTCTGCAGAGGAGGAGCTGGGCAGATCTGGGGTGCCCTCACTGGCCTCTCTGCGTGTCTGGAGGACTCTGGATTTCTGCGCCCAGACTGCTGGAGTTCCCTCAGGCTTCCAGATGCAGTGAAGGAGAGAGGTGGGTTTAAGGCTTCCACATCAGCCTCCCCATTCCCGGCTTCATTTGGAGACCTGCTGAGCTCCCAATAGGTGGGCTGGCCCACACTACCAGCCTAGCCCAGCCTATTTAGCTGCCGCGCCTGGCCACAGGTCTGCAGAGGAGGAGCTGGGCAGATCTGGGGTGCCCTCACTGGCCTCTCTGCGTGTCTGGAGGACTCTGGATTTCTGCGCCCAGACTGCTGGAGTTCCCTCAGGCTTCCAGGTGCAGTGAAGGCGAGAGGTGGGTTTGAGGCTTCCACATCAGCCTCCCCATTCCAGGCTTCATTTGGAGACCTGCTGAGCTCCCGATAGGTGGGCTGGCCCACACTACCAGCCTAGCCCAGCCTGTTTAGCAGCCGCGCCTGGCCATAGGTCTGCAGAGGAGGAGCTGGGCAGATCTGGGGTGCCCTCACTGGCCTCTATGCGTGTCTGGAGGACTCTGGATTTCTGCACCCAGACTGCTGGAGTTCCCTCAGGCTTCCAGGTGCAGTGAAGGAGAGAGGTGGGTTTAAGGCTTCCACATCAGCCTCCCCATTCCAGGCTTCATTTGGAGACCTGCTGAGCTCCCGATAGGTGGGCTGGCCCACACTACCAGCCTAGCCCAGCCTGTTTAGCTGCCGCGCCTGGCCACAGGTCTGCAGAGGAGGAGCTGGGCAGATCTGGGGTGCCCTCACTGGCCTCTCTGCGTGTCTGGAGGACTCTGGATTTCTGCGCCCAGACTGATGGAGTTCCCTCAGGCTTTCAGGTGCAGTGAAGGAGAGAGGTGGGTTTAAGGCTTCCACATCAGCCTCCCCATTCCCGGCTTCATTTGGAGACCTGCTGAGCTCCCGATAGGTGGGCTGGCCCACACTACCAGCCTAGCCCAGCCTGTTTAGCTGCCGCGCCTGGCCACAGGTCTGCAGAGGAGGAGCTGGGCAGATCTGGGGTGCCCTCACTGGCCTCTCTGCGTGTCTGGAGGACTGTGGATATCTCTGCAACCAGGGAGGGTCCACAGGTTCCTGAAGCACTGCGGCCTGTGGTGAGTACCCTAACCCGGCTGCGATTGAAGAACTGTGGAGCTTCCAAGGGGCAGGTGGGCGCACAGTGTCCCTGAGGCCCAGCTTGTCTGGAACTGCGGAGTTCTGAGCAGGCAGAGGAGGGCCACTGGTTCTGTAGGCCTAATGGCTTGGAGTAGCGCGGCGCCAGAGTCCCAGTAGCTCCAAACATAGAAGGGGATTTTCAACAGATCCTGAGGAAGCTTTCAAGTGACACTTGAAACACAGAAATATAGGAAAATGACAAAACGAAAGACCAAATTACAACCTCAAACCTCCAGCCCATCTCAAGAAACCCTAGGAGCGATGTATATAGAAGAAAATATATCCCATCCACCTCATATATCGGACACAATAGCCACTGAAATTGACAAGCAACTCCAGGAAGCTTTAAAGAAATTCAAACTCAAAATAATCTCCCAGATAAAAGAAGAAATGATAAAAGAAATGAAAGAGATTCTAAATATATCTAAAGAAAACACAGATAAAAAATTGGAGGAACTAAACAAAAAGATAGAATCCCTAGACGAGCAATATAAGAAACAAACAGAATACATAATGCAGATGCACAGAGATATACAGGAAATAAAAAACTCCACTGAAAGTTGTAAAAACCGCCTTAATGAAAGTGAAGATAGAATTTCAGACCTTGAAGACAGGATTGCAGCTAGTGAACAGGAAAGGAAAGATCTTTTGAAAATAACAAGGAACCAGGAAACAACAATTCAACAACTGCAAGACGATGCAAAGAAGAATAACATAAGAATGATAGGGATTAATGAAAGAGAGGGAGACAACATGAAGGATGTCAGGAGGATATTTAGAGAAGTAATAGCTGAAAATTTCCCAAGCATGAGATCAGAAACTGACATCAGGATCAGTGAAGCATATAGAACTCCAAACAGTCATAACCAAAATAAAACTACACCCAGACATATAATAGTCACCATCCCAGAAATCCAACACAAGAATAGATTATTAAAAGCTGTCAGAGAGAAAAGACAAATCACTTATAAAGGAAAACCTATCAGAATCACAGCAGACTTCTCAGCACAAACAATAAAGTCAAGAAGAGCATGGAGTGAAGTATTCCAGATCCTAAAGCAAAATGATTTCCAACCAAGACTGATATATCCTGCAAAACTATCATTCAAAATAGATGGTGCAATACGATACTTCCATGACAAAGAACAGCTGAAGAACTTCATGAACACCAAACCAACCCTGCAAAAAATATTGAAAGACAGTTTAGATACACAAAGGAAAAAACCACTAAGCAAAGCAAATAATTAAACAGAACCGAAAGATAAAGATGCAACAGCAGAGAGATAACATTCCTACAATTAACCAGCATTTAACAGTAATAACCATTAATGTAAATGGTCTCAATGCACCAATCAAAAGAAACAGACTAGCAGAATGGATCAAGAAACAAAATCCAACCATATGCTGTTTACAGGAAACCCATCTAACCCAGAAAGATACTCACAGACTGAAAGTCAAAGGATGGAAAACAATTCTTCATGCAGCAGGAATCCAAAAAAAGGCAGGAGTAGCCATTCTGTTTGCAGACAACGTGAACTTTAAACCAACAATGACCATAAAGGACAAAGAAGGTCACTACATACTCGTAAGGGGAAAACTCCAAGAGGAAGAGATAACTATCTTAAATATATACGCACCAAACTCCAGAGCACCCAGTTATATAAAACAATTATTAACAGAAATGAAAACTCAAATTATCAGTAACACAATTGTAACAGGAGACCTTAATACACCACTGACACCAAGGGACAGATCAACCAGACAGAAAATGGGCAAAGAAATAACAGAACTGAATCACACCTGTGAACAAATGGGTTTGATAGACATATACAGAATGTTCCACCCAACAACATCAGAATACACATTCTTCTCAGCAGTACATGGATCATTTTCTAAAATAGACCATATATTACCTCACAGAACATATTTAAGCAAATGCAAAAGAGTTGAAATCATCCCTTGCATATTATCGGATCATAGCGCTCTGAAATTAGAAATTAATGACAAAGGATACTGCAAAAATTCCGCAAACACATGGAAACTAAATAACACACTCTTGAGTAATCAGTGGGTCACAGAAGAAATTAAAGAAGAAATTAAACAATACCTAAAAGAAAATGAAAATGCAGATACAACTTACCAGAATCTGTGGGATGCAATGAAAGCCGTTCTGAGAGGAAAATTTATTGCACTGAGTTCCCACATCAGGAAAACAGAACGAATACAAGTAAATAACTTGATGCTACACCTCAAACAGCTAGAAAAAGAAGAGCAAGTCAAGCCCAAAGCCAAAAGAAGAGAGGAAATTATAAGAATCAGAGCAGAAATCAATGCAATAGAGACTAAGAAAACAATCCAAAGAATCAACGAATCAAAGAGTTGGTTCTTTGAAAGAATACATAAAATCGATAAGCCCCTAGCCAACCTTATTAAAAAAAGGAAAGAAAAAGCTCAAATCCATGCAATAAGAAATGAAAAAGGAGAAATCACTACAGACCCAATAGAAATACAGAGGATCATCAACACCTATTTCGAAAACCTCTACTCTCAAAAGTTTGATAACACAGAAGAAATAGACAGATTCTTAGAAGCATATGAAGTGCCAAAGCTAGATCAAGAGGATATAAAACTGTTGAATAACCCAATCTCTGCTAATGAAATTGAGAATGTAATTGGGTCCTTGCCCACCAAGAAGAGCCCAGGCCCAGATGGATTCACTGCAGAATTCTACAAGAAATATAAAGAAGACCTAATGCCGACACTCCTCAAACTATTCAATGAAATTGAAAGGGAAGCAATCCTTCCTAAGTCATTCCTGGAAGCAAATATTACTCTAGTACCAAAACCTGAGAAAGACCCAACTATAAAAGAGAACTATAGACCGATCTCCCTAATGAACACAGATGCAAAAATCCTCAATAAAATATTGGCAAATAGGATCCAGCAAATCATCAAGAAGATTATACACCATGACCAGGTGGGATTCATCCCAGGAATGCAAGGATGGTTCAACATACGCAAATCAATAAATGTAATCCACCATATCAATAAAGCCAAAAATAAGAATCACATGATCATCTCTATAGATGCAGAAAAAGCCTTCGATAAGGTCCAACACTTATTCATGATAAGAACTTTACAGAAAATTGGAATAAATGGTCTTTACCTCAATATAATAAAGGCCATTTATGACAAACCAACAGCCAGCATCATACGAAATGGCCAAAAATTGAAAGCCTTTACTTTAAAATCGGGTACAAGACAAGGATGTCCTTTATCACCACTCCTATTTAATATAGTACTGGAAGTACTAGCCAGAGCAATTAGGCAAGAAAGAGAAATAAAAGGGGTAAAGATAGGAAAAGAAGAAGTTAAATTATCATTGTTTGCAGATGACATGATACTCTACATAGAAGACCCCCTAAACTCCATTGAAATACTCTTAGATACAATAAATAAATTCAGTAATGTGGCTGGATACAAAATCAATACTCAGAAATCAATAGCATTCTTATACACGAACAACAAAATTACAGAGAGGGAAATAAGAGAAACTGGACTATTCACATTAGCAAGCAAAAAAATGAAATATTTAGGAATTACTCTTACGAAAGAAGTGAAAGATTTATACAGTGAAAATTATAATACACTGAAAAAGGAAATTGAAGATGATCTCAGAAAATGGAAAGACATCCCTTGCTCATGGATAGGAAGAACAAACATTGTGAAAATGGCCATTCTCCCAAAACTGTTATACAGATTCAATGCAATCCCAATAGAAATACCATCAACATACCTTATAGATCTAGAGAAATCACTCCTAAATTTCATCTGGAACCAGAAGAGACCTAGAATCGCAAAGGCAATTCTAAGCAGCAAAGACAAAGCAGGAGGCATCACAATCCCTGACTTGAAGTTATACTACAAAGCAACAGTAGTAAAATCAACATGGTATTGGAATCAAAACAGAGCTGAAGATCAGTGGAATAGATTAGAAGATACAACCACAACTACGAACACACTCAACCACCTTATTTTTGATAAAGGAGCCAAGCAGGTTCACTGGAAGAACGACAGTCTCTTTAATAAATGGTGCTGGAAAAACTGGCTCTCCATTTGCCAAAAACTAAAGCTAGACCCATGTCTATCACCATGTACTAAATTAAAATGTAAATGGGTCAAAGATCTGAATATTAAAACAGAAACACTAAATCTATTGGAAGACAAAATAGGTAGAAACCTTGGAAACATAGGAGTAGGTAAAGAATTCATGAACAGGACTCAAACCGCACGGGAAATACTTCCCAGAATCAATAACTGGGACCACTTCTTATTAAAAAGTTTCTGCATGTCAAAAGAAATCTCCAGCATAGTGAAAAGAAAACCCACAAACTGGGAAAAGATTTTAGTGAACTCTCTCTCAGACAAGGGCCTCTTGTCTAAAACATACAAAGAATTAAAGAAACTCAGACCTCCGAAATTCAAAGATCCAATCCAAAAATGGGCATCTGAGATGAATATGCAATTCTCAGATGAAGAAATGCAAATGGCAAATAAATACATGAAAAAATGCTCATCATCATTGGTCATTAGAGAAATGCAAATTAAAACCACACTGAGATACCATCTCACTCCTGAAAGAATGGCCAGGATCAAGAAAACCGACAACAAATGCTGGAGAGGCTGTGGGGAAAAAGGAACTCTCCTGCACTGCTGGTGGGAGTGTAGACTGGTACAGCCTTTGTGGAGATCTGTCTGGAGATTTCTCAAAAAGTTGGGACTGGAAATCCCATTTATTCCAGCTATTCCACTTCTAGGCATATTCCCAGAAGAACTGAAAGCATCATACCACAGTGATTTATGTGCACCTATGTTTATAGCAGCACAATTTGTAATCGCCAGATCTTGGAAACAACCCAAGTGCCCATCAACTGAGGAATGGATAAAAAAGTTGTGGTATTTCTATACAATGGAGTATTATTCAGCTATAAAGAAGGATCACATTGAGATATTTATCAATAAATGGGCACAGCTTGAGACCATACTCATAAGTGAAATAAATCAATCTCGCATGTGTGAATACCGAATAGTTTCCCTAATGTAAGTAATGATTCAAATATATAAAAATATGTGGTAATCATGATTCCCCATTAGGTGGCCTTGAAGCCTTATAAAGTTTTCACTCATTAATTAGAAAGGCTTTATTCTGGGCTTCTTGATATGGAAATATTTGAAGCTAGAGTATATGAAGTTTTACCCAAATATTTCAAGGAAAAAGACACTATGGTAACTACTATTAAGTCAGGTTATAAGGTGGTGAAGTACTAGGTTATTGAAACAGTCATGCTGTGACCTCTATTGTTATATTGTTATGTCCTGTTTTATCTCAATCTCCCCCTTATTGTTTCAAAAAAAATTATTTAGTCATTTCTTATGTTTGTCTTAATTAAAGAAAAAATTCAAAAAAATTAGGATATATAAATAGTAACTCTTTTCGATTTCCTATTAACTTGTTTTGAAGTCCTGTAGTACTCCCACGACCTTGTTTTGACTGATTAGACTCTGTTCCATTCTATATGATAGTATCAAGTTTGAAGACATAGGCAACTACTTTGAAGACAATAAGATTCACTAAGATACCCATTCTGGTTTGACTATTGTCTTCTTTGGAAGTCCTGTAATGTTTACAATGCCTAAGTTTTATTGGTCTTGTTCTCTACTGTTTTGTCCAACTTTATAATATCTAATAAGATAGACAATTCTTTTTAAGGAAACAAGGGACAACGTGGATAACCATTGTTGATAAAGTTGTACTCTGTTCTACACCATGTGCTACGTCTATCCTTGGTATTGACTGACAGCTTTGTTTTGCCATATTTGACTGTATTCTTCCCCCCCCCCAAAGAAAGTAATAAGCACTAAGGAGTAATAAAATCCAAGATGTGTAAATTTTGTTGTAAAAAAGAGAGGGAAAAAAAAAAAAAGAAAAGGAGCTCTAACGGACATAACAGCAAGTGTGTTTGGGGGTGTTAAATAGCTGACTTTATCAATGTTTTTGGAACATTGAACACAGCTGTTTGCAGTCTCCCTGTTTGAATGTCCACCTTGTGTTCTTTGATACTGTGATTTGAGGAACTATTTTCAAGAAAATAGTGTGTAATCTACTAGCAGGTAATTTCTTACTGTTATGGTTTTTTGTTTTGTTTTGTAGTTCTGTACTGCGTGTACCCTTACGCCGCTTTGGTTTGTTTTGTGTTTTTCTCTTTTTCCTCTTAAATAAAAAAAATGGAAATTAGTGTAGAGACTGCTCAAAAAACTAAAACTAAGGGCCAGGGGTTAATTTTTTTATTTTATTTTAAAGAGATTAAGACAAAACATGACATAACAGAGCAGATAAGAACAGAACAATGTAGGCAAAACAGTGTATCACCAGAAGACAACCCATAATTAACAGTAACTACCACGATGTATCTTTCTTTGAAATAGTTGAGCATAGCTTCATATACAATAGTATCAAACATAACAAACAGTATAAAACCATTCAAGAGAATGAAAGCATTGCAGGGCTTTCAGAACTGAATGGCAGAGAACAAACAATGACTACTATATTATCTCATTTTCCATAGCAAATAAGTTTATACTATCACACATAATAATATCCAATAAGATATAACACAATAGAGCCAAAGGAAACAGAAAAACAAAAGCATAGTATGACTTCAGAGTAAGATGATACTAAATCACCACTGGCTACAGATAATAAAATCAAACAAACTAGGATGAAACCATTCCAACTAATGGATGCAGACATTATAAGGCTTCAGAGCAATGTAATGGAAAAACATGATCACTATCAATTCTTATGTACTTTTACCATTTCTTACACTAGGGAGACTATGCAGTATTTATACAGGCAAGTTTGAGTTATTTCACTTATGAGTATGGTCTCAACTTGTGTCCATTTATTTATAAATATCTCAATGTGATCCTTCTTTATAGCTGAGTAGTACTCCATTGTATAATAGGCTGACCCTGGGGCTTTCCACTAGGGTGGGAGGAGGAGGAAATGGAAGAGAGAGATAATCAGAGTGGCTTTACCTTGCACGGTCAGCTGCATGCTCCTGTGTGCCTGGAGAGCTCTCAAAGGTGCACCACATGCTGACCTCTGTCCACTGCTCCACCATGCTGGGAAGCCCCAGAGTGAAGGCGTGCCCCAAAAGAAACCTTCTGGGCTTCCTTCTACTGGGGATTACAGTAAGTGAGTTGCTCTGGGGTCCAAAATCATCAATGAAATATCTATTGAGCTTGATTCTACACTGAGTGTGCACTGCACCCTGAGATATTTAAGGCATTGCTGTTTTTAGAAGCCTTGAAAACAACCAAGGAGCCTCAAGGTTTGAAGAACTAAGCACTTGGCATACTTCAGAATATAGGAAATCATGAGACTGCTATTGTGACACTATGGTGACACTGTCCTGGCTTCAGCCCTAGGGTCCTCCCTGGGAAGCAGGGATGGAGACATTGTCGTGGCTGTGCTGCAGGGGTCTCATGAGAAACTGCAGGAAAGTGCAGTCCAAGAGGTGGGGGAAACTGAGTATTTCAGTCTATCTGAGGCCCTGATGCCTGTGCGTCCTCAAGACTTTCCCTCAGGGCCCCAGATCACTTCCACTTAGAAGCCCCACCACGCAGACATGTGCTTTGTAAATTTTCCTTGGTTTGGTTCCTGTTTGGCTTTTTTTTAAATTTTTATTTAAGGAGAAAAAAGACAAAAAACAGAAAAAGGGTACAAGTTATACGGAATTTCAGAAAAAATAAACAGTAGGAAATAATTAGTTAATAGATTACATATTGTCATCCTAGAAATAATTGTTCAAGTTACAAAATTAAAGCATATAGAGTGGACATTCAAACAGTGAGACTGCAAACAGTTCCGTTCAATGATCCAATAAAACTCGGTAATATAGTTACCTATCTTATACACTTAAATATACATGCAGTTATGTCCTTTAGAGCACTTTCTTTTCCTCTCTTTTGTACAATGACAATTACACAATTACTTTTTTTGGAAGAATGTAAACCAAATGTGACATAATAGGACAGAGTCAGTCAAATCAAAAGGATGGACATAATAATGTAAAAACAAAATACAAGGTGATCAACAATGGTTACCATTAATGCCTCTTGCTATCTTAAAAAGAATTGCCTATATCATCAGTTATAATAAAATTGAACAAAACAGTAAAGAACAACTTTAACATATGTTGCAGCACTATTCCACCACCAGGTGGCAGATTTTGTCCCATGTGCCTGTTGACAACCACCTTTGGAAAGATCCAAAAAGCTCATTCAGGTGGAATGCCTGACTGGGAAGCACCACAGCTGCAGAGATGATGCTTCCCAGGTTATGCGAGGGCCGTCAGCCATCATCATCTCTGTCCTTGCCTTCTACAGGCCAAGAAGCTCCTTAGGCCAAGAAGAAAGTGCAAACTCATGCAAACAAATGCATGAAACTGAGAAGAGCAGGCTCTAAAGTGAAATGAAGCAAAATGCTGTGAGGCGGAGCTGGAGCTCAGAGCAGATCTGCTCCCAAAAGGTCACAACTTTTCCTGTGACCAGAAAGGCAAGAAGAGCCAGCCTGCTGGGTGGTATCTGGAAGCAGCAGGCTAGGGGTGAGCATCCATGTGCAGAGACTCAGCAGCACAGGAAATTGTTCAGAGGGGAGGTTAGCAAGGCGCCCTGTAATGCTCAGGTTACTGGAGCAGAGGAGGACAGAGAGCAGCGGGGAACCAGAGCCTGAGACCCACAAGCCTGTGCTGTGAGGCAACATTACCCTAATCTTAGTAGCCTGAAGGAACTCCTTTACATGGTGGCACACACCTGTAATCTCAGCATGTAGGAGGCTGATGCAGGAAGATCACTGTGAGTTGAAGACCAACTTAGGCTTCATAGTAAGACCCTGGCTCAAGACAAAATTTAACATTTACTTTCTCCCAGATTCTGTGTGCCAAGATACAGCTCAGCTAGGTCCCTCTGCCTTAAGCTCTCTCAGGAGGCTGAAGCCCTAGTCTCAACTGAGGCTTGCCTGGTGGGGATTCACATTTTTGTTAAATTTTTCTCAAGCACATTTATTATAGAAAACTTGGGAAATCACAAGTAAACCTCCAAAAACTACCCATAACTGTTGTCTATAGTAAACATTTTGCCATATTAGTTTCCTCTTTGCACATGTATATATTTGGTTGAGACTCCATGTTATGTACCTGTTGAAAAAAATAAATCTTTGTTTTCAGAAAAACTGGAAATTTGTGAATTTTACTTGAATTTTAAATCTCTGACAGTGCTGCTTTTCTTTTTTCTAAACAGGGAGTAATCTGTTATGCTTCAAAAGCTTCCTTTTATGCATTTTCCCCTATCTCAGGTTAAGTAGCATGCTATTACTTAAGAAAAATCACTGTGTTTGGGAAGAGTAAGGAAGCTGGACTCCTGAGCACGTCCTCTTTGGGAATGCCAGGGTTTCTTATTAAGCTGCTGGCCTAGACCATGCACCCTCTGATCCTGTAGCTGCGCATCTCCACGCAGCTCTTTGAAACCTAATTTGCCAGTGGGTAACTTTCACAGGCTGGCTACAGAGCACTTCTAGCATGGAAAATACTGCTGGAGAAGGCTGATTTTGATGTTGTCACAAACAAATAGCTAATGAAATGGGATGAGAAAATGTGAAGAGAACACAGCTGACTGCTTCGAAAAGTTTAATGACCCAAGGAAATGAACCCATAGGCTATTACAAGAAGTAAATGGGAGAAGCACAAGGGACGTGACTGTCATCGTAGTGCTTGGTTTACAGGTGCTACGTGAGGACCTTGTGTATATAACACTAGCCTTGAGCCAGGTTGCTGATGAGGGTGTTAAACACTTAAACAAGGTAACTTTGCTTAGGAGCGTACCAGGAAAAAAGGCTCTAGTGTGTGATTTTAAAAAACTCTCCACAAATATTGGGGACCTTCAAAATTGACTTTGGCTCAACTGTATAAAAATAGAGGTGTCCAGGGATACAGATTGGGATTGATCCTTGTGAGAAAGATTATTAAACACATTCTAAATTATTACACATCGGGGCTGGGGATTTAGCTCAGTGGCACAAGCTCCTGCATTGCAAGCAGGCAGTCGTGAGTTCGATCCCTGGTACCGATAAAAAGGAAAAAGACAAAAAAATAAATAAATAAATAAATAAAATAAAGTATTACAGATTAACAGTTCTCTGTAATAGTAGACTGAGAAAATGATGCATATGTAAATTTGCCATATTGATAGATATTATAATATTTTTCCCTGCTATCTGCTATGTGAAATCTTCACTGAAAGTGATTGTTAGCTTTTTATTTTGTGTTGCAGACCAAACTCAGTGCATGATTTGGGACTCTGTCTCCAGAGGTTGTCTTCCTAGTGAAACAGGGAATCCAGGAAGTGGACTGTTTGTTTTTCTTTTTTTTTTCTGTCACCTTCACTGTTTTTATGTGACTGCGGACGTGGCTCCTGACCTCGCTGTGGGTGGGATTCTGTTCTGCTCTTTGTTTCATGGCTTGCATCTCTCTTTTCCTTAGTCTTCAGCACCAGCTCCCCAAGTTGGCACGATCTCCTTTTGTCCTCACACCTTATTTTTATTCTCTTTCTCTTCTTCCTATTCTCTATTTTGTCCTTAATCCATTCTAAATGTTAAGCCCTTTGGGCAAACCATTAGAGGAAGGGGACAAACTGGGAGCCAACAACAGTAAAACAACATGACAAGGGTAAGTCAGTACATCTCAGTTATAACCATCAATGTTAGTGTTCTCATGCAGCAATACAAAGGCACAGACTACAGCAATCCAAAGACACAGACTGTCAGAAGAGATCAAGAAGCAAGATCCCATAATATGCTGTATAAAATAAACATACTTAATTCCAAAGAAATTCATAGACTGAAAATCAAAGGGTGGAAAACAATACTTCATGTGACAGTAACCCAGAAAAAAATTGTGTTAGCTATTCTATTTGAAGATAAAATGAATATCAAGCCAAGACTAATTAACAGAGATAAAGATAGTCACTATATCCTTGTCAATGGAACAATCTAAGAGGAAGATGCAACAACCATAAATGTATATGCAACATATAATGGTGCACCCACCCAATATAAACAATTACTGACAGACATGAAAAATTATGCCCTAATACAATTTTATTGGGAAACCTCACTACTCCATCATGACATAAAAAGGCAGATCAACTACACAAAAAATCAATCATGAAATATCACAACTAAATCAAACTTTTAAAAACAATGGAATTAGTAGATGTCTATATGTTCCACTCCATAACATCCCAATACATGCTCTTCTAAAGCTACACAAGGGACATTCTCCAAAACAGACTGTATACTGGCTCATAGAATATCCTTAAGTTGAAGGACCAGAAATTTAAAGGTTAAAAACAAGATGCTGTTTCTCAGCTAGAAGCAGCTCTGTGCCTCATGGCTTAGCCCAAACTCAGCTCCTAGGGAGAATCAAAAAGAAAATATCTGCAGCTGTGATATTCTCGGGCTGTGCTGTGCCAGGGAACTCAGAGATAGAGCCTGCCATTACGCTAATCAGGGTTGTGGAAACATGTCAAACTCGAGCCATAGAGAAACCAGGTGTCCTAAAGATAAGTTGTGCAGAACAAGACAGTTAATTAACTCTGACCCGTTGGTCATCTCTTATGAGCTGACCAACCACAAATAAGTAAACTGTTGACTATCCCGCTCTAACTGCTGTGATTGGCTTCTGTAAAAAAATGCTTGCTTTGCGATTTTTTCCCTTAAAAGCACCTGCCTCACCTACACTCGGGGCCCTCTGTTCCCGCTTGTACGGAGGACCCCGTGCACACAGACCAATAAAGACCCCTTTGTTCTTACATGAGAGTAGAGCCCTTGGAGTCTCCTCTGCGGTACCGGTCATACATTTGGAAGCCCCCGTGAGATTAAACCGAGATCAGATCTCCTTGCAGGAGGAGACCAGATTTTTTTGTTTACTTTCATTTCGATTTATCGCTCGTTTTCTCTCCCCTCTTCTACTGCCCTGGACAGTTCCTATTGTTTCTTTGGTCCTGACTTCAAGGGCAGTCTGTTCCTTTCGGGGGACCCCCCCGAAGTTCCCTTGTGGAACGTCTCCTGGTGGTTCCCACCAATTCGCGTAGGCAGGTCGCACCTGCCGAGTTGGGTAGGTAGCTCCTACTGTCTGTGGCGGAATTCTCCGCCGATCTGTTCTGGCAGAATTCTCCACTGATCTGTTCCGGCGGCCCCACCCCCACCCCGCCAACCCGTTCCGTTCCGGCGGGTCCCTCTGCCGGTCTGTTTCCACCACCTAATGGCTTTGGTGTGTGTGTGCGTGACGCCGGCTCGTGAGTAGTGTTTGTTTTTGTCCACGTCTTCTTTGTCTGTTGTAATTCTTTTTCCTTCAGGATAAGATGGGACAGATGACTTCTACCCCTCTCTCCCTTACCTTGGACCATTGGCCCGAGGTTCAGGAGCGAGCTCACAATCTTTCTATCCAGGTTAAGAAGGGCAAATGGCAGATCTTCTGTTCTTCAGAATGGCCCACCTTTTCAGTCGGATGGCCTCCAGAAGGAACTTTCCACCTTCCCCTGATCCTGGCCGTTAAGGATGTAATTTTCTGTCCTGGTAGACATGGCCACCCGGATCAAATATCCTATATTCTGGTTTGGCAGGATCTGTGTGAGGACCCCCCATCCTGGGTAAAGCCTCCCCCCCCACACAGCGAGCCGAACGTTTCTAAACTCCTACCTGCAAAGGCACTTTCGGTTCCGCCTGTCTTGCCAGAATCACAACCTGACCTCTTTCTACTCAAAACTGACCCTGATCCCCCAAGTCCTCCTCCTCCCCCTTATTCACCTTCCGCCCCACCAACACCTCAATGCAGCCCGTCATCCTCCTCCTCTGAAACAACATCTTCGACTGCCAGACCCCCGCTTCCCCCAGGGGCTTGGATGAGACATGGCCACCCGGATAAAATATCCTATATTCTGGTTTGGCAGGATCTGTGTGAGGACCCCCCATCCTGGGTAAAGCTCAGTGATTAGTGATGATTAGTGATGGTACTGAGGAAGGTGAAATGCCTATCCTGCAGTACTGGTCGTTTTCTTCCTCTGACTTATATAATTGGAGAAATAACCTTCCTTCTCTGATGACCCCTCTAAGTTAACAGGATTGATGGATTCCTTGATGTACTCATACCAGCCCACTTGGGATGATTGCCAGCAGTTACTGGGAGCCCTTTTCACTACAGAAGAGAGAGACCGCATCTTGCTGGAGGCACAAAGGAACGTCCTCAGAATAGACGGGAGGCCTACTCAGCTTCCAGATCAAATTGATGACTTGTTCCCTCTGAAGCAGCCCAAATGGGACCCAAACTATCCTGAAGGTAGGCAGCATCTGTCCATCTATCGCCAGACTCTGATGGTGGGTCTCTGGGCGGCCGCGAGGCGCCCCACTAATTTGGCTAAGGTAAGAGAAGTAATTCAGGGACCAAACTGAGACTCCCTCAGTGTTTTTAGAACGGCTAATGGAGGCTTATCACCGGTATACTCTGTTTGACCCTCAGGACGAGGGACACCAAGGCTCGGTGGCCATGACCTTCATCAGCCAATCGGCCCCTGACATCAGGCGTAAGCTCCAGAGGCTAGATGGACTACAGAATCTCTCTCTGAGAGATTTAGTTAAGGAGGCTGAAAAAGTGTACTATAAGAGAGAGACAGAGGAGGAAAAAGAGCAAGCGAGAGACAGGAGACGAAGTAAAGAATTAGCAAGTGTTGGCCGCTGTAGTTAATAAGCCAGAGACAGATAGAAAAAAGCCCGGCCGGCCACCACTAGACCCGGATCAATGTGCCTACTGTAAAGAGAAGGGACATTTAATTAAGGATTGTAGGAAACTCAAAAGGAAAAGAGAAAAAGAGGAAAGAGAAAAACTTTCCCCCCAGCGAGCTCCTATGCTCACCTTAGATGAAGAAGATTAGGGAACTTGGAGCTTGAATCCCCTCCCCGAGCTCAGGGTAACTTTTAACGTGGAGGGGACCCTTGTGAACTTTGAGATCGACACAGGAGCCATTTATTCAGCCCTGCAGGCCCATTTAGGGTCGCTCTCATCCAAAAAGTTATTGGTCCAAGGGGCAAATGGAAGCCAGTACCGCTTCTGGACAACTGAGCGTACTGTGGATTTAGGCAAAGGAAAAGTAAAACACTCCTTCTTGGTGATCCCTGAATGCCCCACTCCTCTACTAGGAAGAGACTTATTAACTAAACTAGGGGCTAAGATCTCCTTTAAACGCCATGGGCCACAAGTGACTTTCAGTAACCAAAAGGTTGGGCAGCCCATGATTACAATATTGTCTCTAAAAATGGAAGATGAATATCGACTCTATGATAAATCAGAATCTCAATCCATTCCCCACGAGTGGCTGACTGATTTCAAAGTCTTGGGCAGAAATGGCTGGGCTCGGACTGGCGAACCAACAACCACCTGTGGTGGTTACTTTAAAAGCCACTGCCACTCCCATCCGAGTCAGACAATATCCCATCAGCAAAGAAGCCCACCGAGGAATTAAAAAACACATACAGAGGCTTTTCGACTTAAAGGTGCTAACTCCCTGCAGATCTGCATGGAACTCCCCATTGCTCCCGGTCAAAAAGCCTGGGACAGATGACTACAGACCAGTCCAAGATCTAAGGGAAATTAACAGCAGGGTGGAGGATATTCACCCTACGGTGCCAAACCCATACAACTTACTCTGTGGCCTAACCCCATCCAAGACTTAGTATACTGTTCTTGATTTAAAAGATGCTTTCTTCTGTCTACCCTTACACAAGGACAGCCAGCCCCTTTTTGCATTTGAATGGACTGACCCCAATATGGGGGCTATTGGACAGCTGACCTGGACATGTCTTCCTCAAGGATTCAAGAACAGTCCGACCATCTTCGATGAGGCCCTCCACAAGGACTTGCTGCCCTTCCGGACCCAACATCCTAACCTCACTCTCCTGCAGTACGTTGATGATTTACTGCTGGCAGCAAGCTCGGAATCCGAATGTAAAGATGGGACTCGAGTGTTATTACATGAGTTGGCCGCTTTGGGATATCGGGCATCAGCTAAAAAGGCTCAAATCTGCAAAAAAGAGGTAATCTTTCTGGGCTACACTCTAAAGGGAGGTAAAAGATGGCTTACTGAGGCGCGCAAACATACAGTGACTCAGATTCCCCCACCCAAGACTCAGAAGCAGTTATGTGAGTTCCTTGGAACTGCTGGGTTTTGTCGATTATGGATTACAGGTTTTGCATCTCTTGCGGCTCCCCTATATCCACTCCTAAAAGGGAATTCTCCCTTCACATGGGAAGAGAGTCACCAACAAGCCTTTGATGCCATCAAACAAGCTCTCTTGTCAGCTCCCGTTCTGGCCCTTCCCAACACGGATAAGCCCTTTGCCCTCTTCATAGAGAGAAAAGGAATAGCCCGAGGAGTATTAACCCAGACTGTCGGGCCATGGAAAGGACCAGTGGCCTACCTTTCAAAGAGACTAGATGTGGTGGCAAATGGATGGCCGCCATGTCTAAGGGCCATTGCAGCAGCTGCCTTGCTCACCAAGGATGCAGATAAATTGATTCTGGCCCAAAAGCTAACTATCATGGCCCCACACACCCTTGAGAGTGTTATTCGACAGCCCCCAGACAGGTGGCTCTCTAACGCCCGAATCACTCACTACCAAAGCCTTTTGCTAAACAAGGACAGGATAACCTTCGGACCTCCAATAGCCCTCAACCCAGCAACTCTACTGCCAGAAGAAACCTCAGAACCGATATTACATACTTGCCAAGATATCCTAGCGGAGGAAACCGGAGTCCAACTAGACTTGACAGACCAACCATTACCAGACGCTGAGGTGACGTACTTCACTGATGGGAGTAGCTTCCTCCTACAAGGTAAGCGAGTTGCGGGAGCTGTGGTGACTAATTGCTCTAATATAATTTGGGCAACCAGACTCAAAGAAGGCTCCTCAGCCCAGAGGGCCGAGCTGATTGCCCTCACCAAGGCCTTAGAGCTTGCTAAGGGAAAACGAGCAAATATCTACACAGTCGATATGCTTTTGCAATGTCCCACATCCATGGGGCTATATATTGACAATGGGGGCTTTTAACCTCTGCAGGAAAGGAAATAAAACATAAACAAGAGATTCTCCGGTTGTTGGACACAGTTATGCTGCCACAAAAAGTAGCCATAATACATTGTAATAGCCATCAAAGGGGGACAGACCCCATTACTAAAGGAAACAACCTAGCTGATCAGGCTGCAAGAACTGCCGCCATGAGTGACACACGAGTTCTGAAGCTCAATACCCTTCCTAAGGAAAAAGTTCAGTCGGGAGAACAACCCGATAAACTAGACCTGACCACTTACTTCCAACAGTCTCACCAGCCCACTCACTTGGGGATTAAAAAACTGTGCTTGCTGGCTCAACACCAAAGTTATCCGGGAATAGCTCCCTTGGACATTAGTAAATTTGCCACTCAAGTAGTGGCTAACTGTAAGCCATGCCAGTTGACTAATGCCCACCCCACCAAGTTAACATTGGGAAAAAGACTATGAGGCACAAGGCCCGGGCAATATTGGGAAGTGGACTTCACTGAGATCAGGCCTGGCAAGTATGGATATATGTATTTGCTTGTTTTTGTTGATACTTTTTCCGGATGGACCGAAGCCTACCCCACTAAAAAAGAGACAGCCGCCACAGTTACTAAAAAACTGATGGAAGAAATCTTCCCTCGCTTTGGACTACCTAAGGTAATCGGGTCAGATAATGGGCCGGCGTTTGTGGCTAAGGTAAGTCAGGGGCTGGCCAACATACTGGGGATTGATTGGAAACTACATTGTGCTTATAGGCCCCAGAGTTCAGGACAGGTAGAAAGAATGAATAGAACAATTAAGGAGACCTTAACTAAATTAGTCTTTGAGACTGGCTTAAAAGATTGGACAATGCTCCCGCCCTTTGCTCTTTTCCGTGCTTGGAACACTCCATCGGCTAAGCCACCTAATCTAACCCCTTTTGAAGTCCTCTTTGGTGCTCCTCCTCCTATCTGAGACCTCTCTCCCCGAACAAATGGCTCTGTGGTATTACTTACTTTTCTGTCTGATAGGCTCATCGCCCTTGATCTCCTACAAAAGATCCTCTGGAAGCAGCTGTCATCAGCTTATTCCCCCAGTGAATCTCCAATGCCACACTCCTATCAAGTAGGGGACTTCGTGCTGGTTCGCCGCCACCAAGCTGACACCTTACAGCCTCGCTGGAAAGAACCCTACCAAGTACTGCTGACTACACCCACTGCAGTGAAGGTCGACGGCATCGCCCCTTGGATCCACGCGTCACATCTAAAGCCTGCTTCGCCACCAGACAACAACTGTTGGACATTTAAAAAGACTGGTAATCCCCTAAAAATTAAACTGCGCTGTGCCGATTCCCCGAACTCTTGACATGTTCTGCTACCCCCTGGGATTCCTGATTGCATTCATTCTCTTGGGATGTGTGTTTGCTATTGCTTTGTGGGAAACGGCCCTGCCCAATGCTGACTTGTCCTTCAAAGTTTGTTATATTTTGTTTTACTTTGGATATATAACTTTATGCCTGTACCTTAACTGTTTGACCAAGGAGGCCAAATGATTACTCTTCTTCTCTTAAATATTCTTCTGTGCCAAAACCTGCCCACCACCAACCAACACCACCCCTGGGTCTGGTCATTAATCAGGTCGGATAACCAAAACGTGGTTGACAAATGGACAGGGTCAGGCAATCCTACTTTCAGCTTTTATTCATGTGACCTTGTCCCCCTTGATCCCAATTCAGATCTCCCTCCTGGTATTTACCTATGCCCAGCTTCTGTGGAAGGGAAAACTTATTGCAACTCCCCACATGACTATTATTGTGCTTATTGGGGATGTGAGACTGTGGCCACAGCGTGGACCCCCCAAATAAAAGATCAACATATTAGCTTGTCATGGACAGGAAGTGGCCCACAAAAGGATACATTAATACTGTCAAAAAAGAGCCTTCTCCCTTTCAATACAAGGCCAGACAATTGCCAACATCTACGACTCACAGTCCTTACCCCCCAAGAGCCATCATGGGTTACAGGAAAAACTTGGGGATTTAGATATTATAAGGCTGGAGTCGACCTGGGAGGATTGTTTTTGATTAAAAAAGAAAGACCACCTGACTCACCTTTATCCCCAAAAACCACCGCAAAGACTACTTCTCCTAAGCCTATGACAACTACCCTAAATCCAATAGTTACTACGACTCCATATCTTTCTCCTGCTAGGCATTTTACTGCCCCTTCCAATCTAAAACCCCCACATGCCCCCATCAGTAGTTATGCTACTTCCAATTCTCTTCTTGAACTAATATTAGGAGCCCACAATACTCTCAACCAAACCCATCCAGACCTTGCCCAATCCTGTTGGTTATGCTTCAGAGCTAATCCTCCTTAATACAAAGGGACTGCCCTAAACACCTCCTATACACTTACAGCCGACTCCAACCAATGCAATTGGGATCAAGTGTTCCATGTGTTCTCCCTCCCTGAACTCACCAGCTTGGGGACCTGTGTGGGGCACTCCAACAGCTGGCCACCGAGCCTACACCACCTCTGCCTCACCCGCAGTGGTCATCTCCCCAATAATCAGTATCTCATCCCTCCCCAAGGGACTTTTTGGTTATGTACCTCTGGCCTCACCCCTTGTGTATCCACTAATGTTCTCCTTACAACTAATGATTCTTGTGTCATTGTAGATCTCATGCCTCGCATCACCTACCTCCCGCCAGACATGGTCCCCCTCATGAAGCACCCAACTCGAAGCAAACGAGAACTGGCTACTATAACACTAGCAGTGTTGCTGGGACTCGGAGTGGCAGGAGGGGTAGGAACAGGTACAGCAGCCCTTGTTACCAGGTACCACTGCTGTCAGCAGCTTCTCGCAGCCGTTAATCAAGACCTACGAGCCCTAGAGGCCTCTATAACAGCGTTAGAACCATCCTTAACATCCTTGTCAGAGGTGGTGCTGCAAAACCAAAGGGGCTTGGACCTGCTGTTCTTAAAGGAAGGAGGTCTTTGCACTGTGCTCAAAGAACAATGCTGCTTCTATACCGACCATACTGGCATTGTCAGAGATGCTATGGAAAAACTAAGAGAAAGAATTAAGTCCCGAGAGCCTTCCCAAGGGGAAACCAAAACGTCCTCCCTCTGGGAATCTCTTTTCCCTTATATTGTCCCTCTTCTGGGACCCCTAGCTGCCCTCCTTATAATCATGGCTATAGCACCCTGCCTTATAAATTGCGTAACCCAGTTTATTAGCTCCCAGGTCTCTGAGGTGAAAATAATGGTCCTTAGACAACAATATACTCCCTTAGCTACGACTAACCTCTAGGATTAGAGGTATCATACAACAAAGGGGGGGATGAAGGACCAGAAATTTAAAGGTTAAAAACAAGATGCTGTTTCTCAGCTAGAAGCAGCTCTGTGCCTCGTGGCTTAGCCCAAACTCAGCTCCTAGAGAGAATCAAAAAGAAAATATCTGCAGCTGTGATATTCTCGGGCTGTGCTGTGCCAGGGAACTCAGAGATAGAGCCTGCCATTACGCTAATCAGGGTTGTGGAAACATGTCAAACTCGAGCCATACAGAAACCAGGTGTCCTAAAGATAAGTTGTGCAGAACAAGACAGTTAATTAACTCTGACCCATTGGTCATCCCTTATGAGCTGACCAACCACAAATAAGTAAGCTGCTGACTATCCCGCTCTAACTGCTGTGATTGGCTTCTGTAAAAAAATGCTTGCTTTGCGATTTTTTCCCTTAAAAGCACCTGCCTCACCTACACTCGGGGCCCTCTGTTCCTGCTTGTACGGAGGACCCCGTGTGCACGGACCAATAAAGACCCCTTTGTTCTTACATGAGAGTAGAGCCCTTGGAGTCTCCTCTGTGGCACCAGTCATACAAAGTCAATGCAAAGAAATTGAAGTTATGCTGTGCATACTCTCAGAACAAAGTGCAATGAAACTGGAAATCCATGCCACAGGAAACCACAGAATTTCATAAACACGTGGAAATTAAATAGTACCCTAATGAACAATTAATGGGTCACAGGTGAAATTAAAGATGAAATTAGAGACTTTTGCAATTCAATAATAGTGTCTTGTGGGACATTAAGAAAGCAGTCTTAAGATGGAAATTTATGGCAGAGAATACCCATATCAGGAAAACAGAGTAAGCGCATATAAAAACTTAATGTTGAACCTCAAAATTGCTAGAAAAACAAGAGCAGGCTAATCCAAATGGTCATACAAGGAAAGAAATTATAAACATCAGAACAGAAATCATCACCCTGGCAACTAAAAAAAAAACAAAGAAAGTGAAATTGCCAAACCCTTAGAAAACCTTAAGAAAAAAAGGAAACAAAAGACTTACATTCACATAACTATGAGTTAAAAGGGTGACATCACAGCAGACCCTCCAGAAATTCAAGAACTCTTCTATACCTACTTTGAAAACCTGTATTCTAAGAAGATGAAAAATACAGAAGAAATACAGACTCCTGGATACGTGTGAATTACCAAAGCTGAATTAAGAAGATATAAAAATCTTAAATAATTAAATATCAATAAATGAAATTAAAGATGAAATTGAAAACCTATCAGCAAAGAAAAGCCCAGGCCTTCAAGGATTCACTGCTGAATTCTATAAGAAATCTGGAGAACACCTAACACCACTACTTCTCAATGTTGTAATGAAGCTGAATGAGAAGCAATACTTCCAAATTCGTTCTTGGAAGTAAATTACCCTGATACCAAAACCAAAGAGGGATCCAACTAAGAAATAGAATTGCAGGGGCTGGGGATTTAGCTCAGTGGCATAAGTGCCTGCCTTGCAAGCAGGCAGTCATGAGTTCGATCCCTGGTACCGATAAAAAGGAAAAAGACAAAAAAAAAATAGAATTGCACACCAGTCTTATTAATGAATTTTGAAGCAAAAATCCTTCATAACATACTGCATTTATGCATAATGCATAAGCATTTATACAATAAATGCATAAACATAATACAGCATATAAACAAAGCCAAGAACAAAAATCATATGATCATTTCAATAGATACAAAAAAAGATTTTTCAAAGTCCAGCCCCGTTCATGATAAAAGCACTACAGAAAATTATTTCAACCTGATAAAAGCCATCTATGACAAACCTGTAGTCAACATCATACTAAGTGGATAAAACTTGAAATTTTTCACTCTAAAATTAGGAACAAGACTAGGATGTCTACTGTCTCCAATCTTATTCAATCTAGTTCTAGAAATTTTAGAACAATTAGACAAGAAAAAAAATAAAAGAAATAAAAATAGAAAAGGAAATAGTTAAATTATCATCATTCACAGATGATATGATATTCAGCATAGAATATTTCAAAGACTCTACAAAAGGCTTCTAGATTTAATAACCATATCTAATAGCACAGCTGGACAGAAAGTCAACACTGAAAACTTAATAGCCTTGTTGTGCTCGGATAACACACTCACTGAGAGAAATTAGTGGAACAGCACCTCTCACACAGTAGTATCCAAAGAAATGAAACACCTAGGGATCAATCTACCAAAAGTAGTAAAAGGCCTCTACATTGAAAACTACAGTACTCTGAAAAAGGAGATTGAGGAGGATGTTGGAAAATAGAGAGACAGGCCATGCTCTCTGATAGAAAGAGCCAATATAGTGAAAATGGCCATACTTCCAAAAGTGTTTTACAGATTCACTCCAATTCCATTCAAAATTCCAACAGCATGTGTCACAAAATTAGAGAATACAAGGGCTGAGGATTTAGCTCAGTGGAGTAAGCACCTGCCTAGCAAGCGTGAGGTCATGAGTTTGATCCCTAAAACTGCAAAAAAAAAAAAAAAAAAAGAAAAGAAAAGAAAAGAAAGAAAGAAAGAAAGAAAAAGGAAAAGAAAAAAGAAAAAAAAAATTAGAGAACACAATCTTCAAATTCATCTGCAACCAGAGGAAACCTAGAATAGCAAAGGCAATCCTGGACAACAAATACAAGACAGGGGGCATTACAATCCCTGACTTGAAATTACACTACAAAGTTACTGTGATAAAAACAGCATAACACTAGTGAAAACTAGGGATGAGATACTGCAAGAAACAATGGAACACATTATAAGATGCAAAAACAGTTCCTGACACACTAAGTGACCTTATCTTTCACAAAGGTATGAAATGCATTCCCTAGAAAAAAAGCCTCTTTAATCAACAGTCGTGGAAAAACAGACTTACATAGGCTAAGGGTTAAAACTGGACCAGAATCTTTCAGCATACCCTAAGCTAAAATCAGAATGTATCAAAGATTTTAATATTAAAACAGAAACATTAAATCTGCTAGAAGATAAAATAAGTAAAATGCTTGAAGACATTGGTACAGGCAAACACTTTCTAAACAAAACACTGACTGCCAGGAGCTTTCACAAAGAATCAACAACCCAGATCTTACCCTATTGAAAAACATGCACACAAGAGAAACCACCCACAGAGCAACCTACCATGTGTGAGAAAATGTTTGCCAGCACTATTTCAGATTATTATTGAGGGTTGTTATTGACAATGTATAAACACTCAAAAAAATGAATCTTCCCAGATTTAAAGACCAAAACTAAGACTGAGCATCTGAGATGAATACACTTACTCAGACAAAGAGATATAAACAGCAAATAAATATTTGAAAAATGCTCAGTGTCACTCCAGACACAAGGAGAGGCCTATGCATGCACCCCAGATCCGCCCAGCTCCTCCTCTGTACACTGATGGCTAGGCGTGGCAGCAAATCAGGCTGGGCTCGGGTGATAGTGTGGGCCCGCCCACCCGTCGGGAGCTCATTAGTTCTCCAAGTGCAGCCAGGATGGGGAGGTGGATGTAGAAGCCTCAAACCCTCCTCTCCCCTTCACTGCACCTGGAGGCCTGGAGGGACTCCAACAGTCTGGGCGGAGATATCCACAGTCCTCCAGACACACAGAGAGGCCGATGAAGGCACCCCAGATCTGCCCAGCTCCTCCTCTGCACACTGATGGCCAGGCGCGGCAGCAAAACAGGCTGGGCTCGGGGATTAGTGTGGACCCGCCCACCTGTCAGGAGCTCAGCAGTTCTCCAAGTGCAACTGGGATGGGGAGGCGGATGTAGAAGTCTCAAACCCACCTCTCCCCTTCACTGCACCTGGAAGCCTGGAAGGACTCCAACAGTCTGGGCGGAGATATCCACAGTCCTCCAGACACACAAAGAGGCCGATGAAGGCACCCCAGATCTGCCCTGCTCCTCCTCTGTACACCGATGGCCAGGCGCGGCAGCAAAACAGGCTGGGCTCAGGTGATAGTCGAATCGCATGTTCTTAACAGCTAAAAAGCCTAAAGGTATTTATATTTTTATACATTAGTTTGGTGTGTTTGTTTTGCTACCAGGGATCAAACTCATGACCTAGTGCTTGCTACACAGGCACTTGTGTTGCTGAGCCAAATCCCCAGGCCCCATCTTTACATTTCTGATGGAACTATTGGTGGTTTGTCCTCCTTTTGAGAAGTGATTATTCCATTCATTCATGCAGTTTTGATTGGACCATATTGGAGGATAATTTTTTGAGCTTTTATAGATTCTAAGTATTTGTCTTCCATCCGAGTATAACTAGGAAACTTTTATATCATTTCCTACGGGTTTTTTTTTTACCTGTTTGTTATTTACTTTGTTCTGCAGGGCATTTTTTATGTGATATAAGCCACTTTTATCTCCTATGTTATTGGGATTCTAGTCAGAAACTTTTTGCCTGTTGCTTTTTATCTGCCAGTCTTGGGTTTGCAGTGTTCTGATTCATGTAGGACCTTGACATGCATGGTTAGATTATTTACTTGGGACTGATACATTTTTCTGACAGAGGTACTCATAGCTGTGCAATTTCTCTTAGAATGACTTCTACTTTTTCCCACAGAGTCTGAATATTTTTCCACTATGATCTGATATTTCAAAGGATTTTCTATCCTGATTCCTTCTGAGCGCCATGGACTGTTGAATACTCACCTGGTAATGTAGTTTCTTTCTCTGGTGATTACTAGTTTCTTTCCATTGTAATCTAGAAAAATCCATCTTTTGGTGTAAGGTGAGAGTTGTTTTTGGAGTGAAAACAGGATCTACTGTTATAGTTCCATTACCTGCGGAAAAAATCTATATCCTGCTGCCGTGGGGCAAAACAACTGATGTGTGCAGATGTCTGTTAAATCATCCTGCGGTGGATTTTGAGGCTGACATTCCTTGACTTTGTGGTCTAATCATCTATTTAGAGAGTAGGGTATTTAATTCCCCCGCTATGTTTATATGCATATCTGTTTGTCCCTTTATGTTGAGCAGCATCTGCTTTATGGAGCCATTGTAATGATATATATATCGTATATAAAAAGATTATTGTCTTTGCTGAATTGTTCCATTTATGAATCTTCACAGATATTTTTTGGCTCATCTGAACTGTTTCTTAATTGTTTTGAAAAAGTAAAATAGAAAAATGGAAATGATACAAATAAAGCAGGGATTTACAACTAGTTGATATATTACGTATTGTTGTCTTAGAAGTTGTTCTTCGGGTTACAAAACCTAGGCACAAAGGTGATCAGTCAAGCACTGACAGCACAGCCTGTTCCTTTTGGTGAACTAACAGAGATAAGCAGTGTAGTTACCTGCCTAGTACACGTGTGCACATTTATATGTGCTTACCAATGTACATATGATCTTTTCCTTTCTTCCTTTTTTCTTTCTCCTATCCTAGTTGTTCTGTCCTTTGGAGCACTTTTCTTCGCTTTCACTATGCAATATCTACTGTACATTTAGGATCTTCTTATTCTCTCAGATTTTATTTTTTTATTATTTTTTAAACTAGGGAGACAATACATACACAAATGTGAGTTTTATTTATTTCACTCATGAGTGTGGTCTCAAGCTGCCTCCATTTACCTACAATAGCCTCAAGATTATCCTTTTTCATAGCTGAGAAATATTCCATTGTATAAAAATACAACATATTTTTATCCAGTTTTGATTTGTATTTAAAAATTACATCACCCTACCCACCACAAGGATGATCTGGCCCGCACTGGGCACCAGGAGGAGGCAGAGTGAAGCAAACCCCACTCTGGGCCCGAGGCCATTGCTGAGGACCTGCTCTCCCCGCTGCCCATGGCCCCCTTGCGGCTCCTGCTGCTCCTTTTAGTCCCAGCTGCACCACCAAAGTCAACCTTGCAGACAGGACGAAGCAGCTGCAGCTCAAAATGGCCTGAAGGAGCCAGCTCTAGGTGGATGTAAGCTCTCAGAGCAGAGAACCAGAAAACAAAGGAGAAGTGTGACAAAACCAGGCAAGCCCAAAATGAAGCTGTTTCAGAGAATTTCTCCCGTGGTCATGGAGGAGGTTAACCTCATGCAAATCCATCTTGAAATACAGAAGACTTGTCAAGAAAGTGCGAAGCTTAGGCAACAAAGCTAACTGAAGAAAATCAAACGCTGATGAGTGGCTGACTAAAAGCCACTCAAGAAAAACACCTGCTCCTTTCATTGCCTATTTCAACAATCACACTTTAGGAAAAGCTTCCCTAATCTTTCTAATCTCATGTCATCATCCCACATCCCTCCAACTAATCAAGAACTGGAAGCAGACATTGTCTATTTACATGTATTCAATCAATGTGCAATTTAACTACCTGACCTTCCACAGCTCAGAGTCCTCATCTTGCTGAGCACAGTCCTCAAGTTTAAAAACCTACCCTCATATAAATCTAATCTCCTCTCATCATACATGATCTCACTATATCTTTCCAGAAATCAATCCATTAATCTGTCATTTTAATTCCAGTACTGGTAGTTGTACCAAATTAACCATCTTAAGACCTTTTTTTTTTTTTTCACCTTGGTTTTTGGTCCTATAGAATGAAGCTCACTTGTTCATACAAAATTAACAATAACTACCACCTCTTCGGAGAAATAATGTCTTTGGATTGTAACTTTGAGAAATCTAAGTAATATCATTTTTACCTCTAGTTTTATCATTGTTTTCTCATTAGTAAATTTCAAACATGTGAACTTTATATCTGATCATTAGTACCTATATAATGTGTAGTTTTGAATTTTCACTGTGCAAAAT
The DNA here is from genome assembly GCF_034190915.1 of Cavia porcellus. NCBI lineage: Eukaryota > Metazoa > Chordata > Mammalia > Rodentia > Caviidae > Cavia > Cavia porcellus. The sequence goes on from NW_026947491.1 coordinate 1,764,482, forward strand.
TAATCAGAAACACAGCAAAAAGGGTATGATTTTTGCCTCTGAACAAAACTACATATTTTATCTTTATTTTTTTATCAAACTAAGAAAATCTAAATCTGATGTCAATTTTAGAAATAATTACACATGTTTCTTAAGGTACTATTTAATATTCTTGCCTTCCTATTATATAGATATACATGTGGCTTAACATAAGCAGGTCACACCCCCAAAAGTTCTCTGGGCTCCCTTTTAAAAAAGGATGGAGGCTTCCATTGGAAGGTGTCAGGTATCCTGTTCCCAGACAAATGACTGGGCTGGCCAAACCCCAAAACCATGCCAACCCGGGGGTCACGCAGGGCGAGACCACCTTTGCAACCCCATCCGCGAGCACCCCAGGTTTGCCCACGCAGGACCTGCCCCACACCTCCCCGGCGCCCTGCCTGGGGACCACTCACCTTGCTGGGCTCTGGTGTCCTCTAGCAGTAGGAGCAGGATAAGTAAGAGCAGGAGGAACAGAGGCATGGAGGAGGAGGCCAAGGAGGAAGAGGAGGACGCAGAGGAGGGGTTGGGGCCCCGAGAGAGGGAGCGGGAGAGAGGGAGGGCGGCCAGGGCGGGGGTGGTGGGCCGGACTCAGGGACACTGTGGGCAGCGCCTGGCTCTCAGCTCCACCAGACTTGCCATTGCATTTTGAAATTTCATTGTTGGTGGGAATAAAAACTAATAAAACCATTATGGAAATAAGTATAGAGATTTCTTCAAAGAATTGAAATTAGAAATTTCATATGACAGTTATTTCCCTGCTAGCTATCCTTCCCAAACAGCTCAAATCATCATACTACAACATTACTAATGTTGAAAGCAACACAATTCATAGTAGCTAAATTGTTGAAGCAGTCTGTATATCCATCAATACACAACTAAATAAAGAAAATGCAGTATGTATAACAGAATACTATTCAGCAGCCAAAAAAAAAAACATGACATTTGAGACATTTTCAGGAATATAATGCATTTGAAGACAGTTTAAATTGGAGACAAATGTAAATGTTTGTAGGAATATAATGTTGAGTGAAATAAAGCAGACACACAAGTTAAAATACCATATGGTGTCTCATTTACATGATGCAAAGTACAAACAAAGAAAATGATACAGGGTGGAAAAAAAGGGACAAAGGGACGGAACTCTCACAACACGTCAGTGACTCAATGGAATAAGGAAGGGCAAGTGGTAAGGAGGAGGAAAGTGGAAATAAGAATAAAGATGTGCCACTTACAGGAACCCAGTAACTCCAATTAACATAAACATTTTAAACTTTAAAAATAAATAACGTGTGCTTTTGGAATAGATGCACTGACAAAACACAATTACAAAAGTCTTACTATATGTTTTGATATTTCTAATATTTCTTTCACCAACTATTTACTATGATTATAAACAAAATTTAAGTTAGTTGCTCTTTTCTACTAGATTTTTAATGTAAGTACTACAAGTAGTCTTTAAGGCATGTTTGGCTGCTAAAAAGTAACGTATTGTACTGTTTTTGTGTTCTAGAAGCAGTATAGTTGTAGGTATTCTGTTTAAAATCTTTTAACGATTATTTGAATAAAATGACTAGATAATTCATAAAAGAGAATTTACAAATTTGAAATATGCTCTAAGAAATATATTTTGATTTTATGCACTTTTTCTTTTTCTGTAAACTAGGGTAACACTTCAGTTACACCTAACAGGAAGAAACATCCAAACCATAATTATTAGGATGAAAATCTTTCAGCACTATAATTTTTTCAGATGAAGTAATATTGAGCAATATACTATTATAGGTGAACACACATTTCTTCTTTGACCAAAGGCATATATTTTGGTATTTATGAAATCTTAAATAGTACTGAATATTTAAAAATTATTGTAATCAATTATAACCCTTATCATCATAGACTGTAAAAAGCCATTTTTTACATAAACATATTTTGTTTAATTTCCTAAAGCTAAAGTAAGTGAAGTGACTCAAGGAGTCATTTTTAAGCAAGAGACAGCATTCTTTTACAGACAATTAATGTTCTTTTAAGAATTTCCATAGAATCTATTATACTGTCACTAGTTGAGTTTACCTATAACTTCTTTTATTGTACATTTATGTACAGACATATATATTTAATTTTGGCTCTCAAACCTGAATCTATAACCTCATATCATCCCAAAAAGATTACCAAAATTTGAAGTTCATGACAATTTACATTTTGCCCGGTTGGCAGAATTATGTTCTAATAGATGAAATAATTTACTGTTGATATTAATGTAAAAATTCAAACTATCTGTTAACCTAATACAGGGCACATTCTTCTCACAGCTAAACATTTATTGAACTGTGTTCTTTTGGCTATCTTTTTTGGTAGCAGAATAAGTGAAAAGTAACAAATTTTGTTTTACATTAACTATATAAAATTTGACTTATAATAAGAAAATGTGACATGGATAGTTTATAAAATTAGTATTTCTTCCTTTATGTATTTGTATTTTCTGTAAAATTCATTCTAGATCATATTAAACTGTATCCTGAAAATTCATCTTATTATTATTCACAAATGGAGATATGTAAGAATGTAAGATAAAATAGAGTAAAAAATCATGTGTTATGCTTTCAATTATCTACTATTTGGGTATCTATCCATATAGATATATAATAGACTGGACTCTAATCTTAATACCTAAATATTTCTAAGTAACTGAGAATATAATTAAAGACATAAAATAGATTCATGTTACCTCTGAAAGTAATTCTGAAAATAAAGACATCTTATGTTTAAAACATTCAATAGTAAGATTTCAAAATAATAAATTTTCTACTTTCTCTGCTTTTATATGAAATATTATACTCTCCAAAATACAACAATAAGTATTTTAAAAGTTCCATAGTTATAAATACTTTTTCCTACTTATGTAGATCTGAAATTTTCTGACAGGAGTTTATGATCATTTTCTTTTACAAAGTCCAAAATTAACCTTTATAATGAGAATTCATACAAAATGAGCTGTTTCACATCCCTCTGGAAACCAATTCCAATGCATTTTGTCTAACTTGTTTTTAGATTCCATAAACGTATCTGGAAAATCCAATTTCTAGTTAGAGTGCACTTTTTAGTAAGAGTTTCTCTACTAAATTCTGCAATATTGCCACTTATTTCTGCCAACTTATGGCTTGTGTCTAGATGCACCAAGAGAGCTGTTGTATGTGGTCATAGGTGCGGCTTTTTGGAGATGGCTGGACCTAGGGTGTGTGGTGCTGGGGTCAAGGATGTGATGCAGCGATTGATTTATGATGGGATGCTAAGATGAAGGGTGTGCATATTACTCACCCACAAAGTTGGAGAGAGAGAAAAAGGTTGATGCTTGTAGCTGCCACCTTGCTGCTGTCTACCTGCCACAAAGTATTTCTCTTCTTTAATGACCCTGTGCTGAAGCCAGTTAACTATAAACTGAAGCCTCCATAAACTGAGAGCTAAATAAGCCCTTCCTGTTTTAACTTTGAGTATCAGATATTTTGTGTCTGAAATGGGAAAAGTAACTAAGACAATTATGACATAATGTACACCCACACAGAGCCAAAGTTAAACAAGTTGGAATATCTGGAATTTATGTTCTTTTTAAAGGCATAAACCATAACTTCTAGAACTGAAATTAATTTTAGCAGAAATATATGAGAGCAAGATTTTATTTAAAAGGAAAAATTTACGGTCTATTTGAATGCAACTATTTCTATAACTATATTTACAGGTGTTATTCATAACTATGCTTGTGTTTTAAAAAGCATGTCTAAAATCATATTTATTTTTTTACCCCCAAAATCTTAAGTTTACACAATTTGAAACTTTCCTAAGTAGAAAATTATTCACTTATCATGGATCAAAAGACATTTAAGGATAGCAAAAGGACAGTTTGTCATTATCATTTTTACCTTAATCTTAAATCTTTTTTAATGAATTTCATTAGTGAGTGTATATATATATACATATATATATATAATTTAAGATACTGTGTGATTATTTTCACACTGGTATTAATATTTTTATAAATTGACATGTAATCATAGGTTTTCAAGGGATCCACACAAACATTTTTAAAGTAGTAACAGGAAGAAATGTACATATCATTACCTGTATATTTGGTTTTTGTTGATTATGGCCTTGTACAATCATTCATTGACATCACTAATTTTTAAAATACTTACTACTCACATTTCTCATATCTTTTTTCTTTCCTAATTTTTATCACAAGACTTGTCACAGGAAAAGCTGTTCAATAGACCGCTTTGAAATTGTGTATACTTGTCAATAGAAGCTTTGAAATTGTGTAATTTGAGTTATCTTTAGCTAAATTATTAGTTCATCTTGAAAACTGTCCTACTCATCAAATATAGATATTGACAGATGGTTCACTCAGTACCTGAACATATTACACTCAGATGGCCCCTGAGGATGCAGCGATCCATACAAAGTTTGTCCTCTGCCGTCAGGGAGACAATGACAGAAAATGGAGGAGGTAAATTCAGGTGGATTGAGTACTGACTGCCACAACTTATTTTGGTAAAAATTGTAACATGCTTTCTGAAAAAGAACTGAAAATTCCAGGAGAGCATGTATTAGCTTGATCTAACCAGGCTGGGGAAACTAGGGAAGACTCTCCAGTAAGAATTTTAAAGTGAAAATTATACAATAACTCATTGCAAGAATTCAGCCATAGAACATTTTGTTTAATGTGAAATGGTGGGGGGGATATAGGTCAGTGGCACAGCACATGCTTGGCAAGCATGAGGTCATGAGTTTGATTCTTAGTAAAAACAAACAAATAAAAAAACCCACGTGAACTGGATTATATCACTTTTTCAGAATAACTTTTTCATGTCTTTAACTTACAATAAAAGTTATTTATTTATTACCTTCCTGGTAATTGGCTGATTGATTGAAGACTGACCCAGAGCACTGAGCAGCCACTCCACACAGACACACCCCAACTTTATAAAAACCTGCCTTCAACATGGTATACAAAAAGCCTTCAAAACTTCTCCTGGAGATCTTTAGTTCCACATTACTAACTGCCTCAAAAACCATGCCACTCACACATTTAACTTCATGTTATTTCTTTATGTCATTGTGTTCTCTTAGGATTTGTAAATATGTCTAATAAAGCCTTATCTTTCTACTTTTTCCCTGGCTAAACCCTACCATCCTTCAGGGCTTCAATTAAGAGCTATATCTTCTAGGAAACTTTCCTTAACATTAGTTGTTAATCAAAATGCTTTCTCTATCATTGTATGAAACCTAGTATTCTTCCTATCAATGCACTTACATATTAATATTTTTTGGGATTTCTTGTTCACTATTTAGTATCTAACGGCAGAAATTTCATGATGGTGTATCTGTTGTTCTCACTATATACTGTTTCCCAGCTTATTCTGAATGTCCTTAGTGACTTTATTTATTTCAATAAACAGGATTGTACAGGGGTCACTTAATAGTATACTGTATGTGTAGCATTACAACAGTTACATGTTACATATTTAATGACTTAGTTGATGTGTGGTGAGAAATAAAACCCTTTAAAAAAGTAAGAGTGAAGACGTGTCACAAAGCTTAAGGGTCAAGTTCAAAATGACAAAAGTTTTAGAAGATGAATCTAATTTTTTAAAGATACTTATGTTCCACTCCTGTCTAAAGCTATCTGAATTTAAGATGGGTCCTTTCTTTTTCATATTTCTTGTGTTCTCTAGTTCAATGACACCTAAATTAAGATCATGTATATTAAATAAAGGACAAGTAACCAAAGGCAGAAAAATAGATGATTTTATTACATAAATGTCAAGTATATAAAAGGATATCTAAATCTATATATTAAAATATGCAGATCATATATACTCTAAAGTATTTTAAAATGAACTATTTTTAATAGTAAGCCTGTTCAGATGATTACATAGAGTTAACCATTACCTGCACATGGATTCTTTTAAATAACATACTATCATAAGTTTTATTTTCAAATGTATGTTAAATATGTGCATAACAGGAAAATTTGTAAATAATATGAAATAAGCAATAGTTTGCTTGGCATTATGTTTGAATAAATGTTAACCTTTGTGTTGTTAATTTCTATATTTTTGTTTCAAAAAGCAAATTTTTACAAGCATCATTCATATCAATATCCCCTGCTTATGCCATAGATAAATACAAAGGTAGCTTATATCTTAAAATTGGTGTTCACTGTTCATATTTTAAAACATATATTGATAATTTTTACGATAAAGTCTTTTTTAAAAAATCACCCTTATTTTAAAAGTTCATATTCTTTCATTAAAGCAAGATTAACCTGAAAAACATTAACATGGGGTTTTAGTATCTTTGAATAGAAAAGTTAAGTTGAATAAATAGAAATAGTGCTGACTTTGTGACCTATAATCACAAAATATGAGCTTTTCAATAATATACTAAACTTATATCTGATATTTTAATTTTTATGATAATTACATATATTCATTAAAATCAATATTATACCTGTAAAATTATAGCCAAATATTTCCAACCATATGTGAATATTAATAAGGCTAATTTTTAAATATAACAGCATTTTCCCCTTAGCCGGCTTGATTTTTCTAATTGAAGTTATAATATCAGTATAGCATAAGCAAATATATCAAGGTATGTCTTAAGCACATACAACTCATACAGCATTCAAAAGCATGTAATATCATAAATAAAATGAAAACAGGATACTATGTAAGACAGAAACAAGGATCTTTCAGTTAGCAATAATGACTATGCTCCTAAGTATGGGCCAGGAATTCAACATATACTGATGAACAAGATACATTTTACCAACCTTACACTCTTATGAAGAAACACGCAATCAGTGTTACCAAACCTAAATAAAGCAATAAAAGTATAGAGAATGATAATCTGGCAAGGTAAATTTAAACAGGTTTGGTAAAGCCTTTTCCAGGGAAGTGATATTTGCATGGGAAGAAGCCATGCAAAACCTTTAAGAAGGAACGTCTATGACCAAAATGCAAATTTTCAGGTAAGCTGAAGGAAAGAAAGAAGGCCATTATATCTGGAGTAGAGTTAAGACCAGAGGGAGTCAGAGATGTTGGCATGACAAGGGAAGCCAGACCTTATCAGTTTGCCTCAGAGTTAAAGGAAGCTATTGGAAGACTTGAGCAAAACCCTGATACAATCTACTTTTAAAAGAATATTGTGGGCCGTCGGTGTGCGGAGGAGGAGCTGCGCGGATCCGGAGAGCCTGCAGAGGCCCCTTCCTTTGTCTGGAGGAGGAGGGGTCCCGGGTTCCTGGGGCACCTCGGCCTGTACCCAGCCGCGCCTGGCCGTCGGTGTGCGGAGGAGGAGCTGCGCGGATCCGGAGCCGCCTGCAGAGGCCCCGTCCTTTGTCTGGAGGAGGAGGGGTCCCGGGTTCCTGGGGCACCTCGGCCCGTACCCAGCCGCGCCTGGCCGTCGGTGTGCGGAGGAGGAGCTGCGCGGATCCGGAGAGCCTGCAGAGGCCCCGTCCTTTGTCTGGAGGAGGAGGGGTCCCGGGTTCCTGGGGCACCTCGGCCCGTACCCAGCCGCGCCTGGCCGTCGGTGTGCGGAGGAGGAGCTGCGCGGATCCGGAGCCGCCTGCAGAGGCCCCGTCCTTTGTCTGGAGGAGGAGGGGTCCCGGGTTCCTGGGGCACCTCGGCCTGTACCCAGCCGCGCCTGGCCGTCGGTGTGCGGAGGAGGAGCTGCGCGGATCCGGAGCCGCCTGCAGAGGCCCCGTCCTTTGTCTGGAGGAGGAGGGGTCCCGGGTTCCTGGGGCACCTCGGCCCGTACCCAGCCGCGCCTGGCCGTCGGTGTGCGGAGGAGGAGCTGCGCGGATCCGGAGAGCCTGCAGAGGCCCCTTCCTTTGTCTGGAGGAGGAGGGGTCCCGGGTTCCTGGGGCACCTCGGCCCGTACCCAGCCGCGCCTGGCCGTCGGTGTGCGGAGGAGGAGCTGCGCGGATCCGGAGAGCCTGCAGAGGCCCCTTCCTTTGTCTGGAGGAGGAGGGGTCCCGGAATGTAAGTAATGATTCAAATATATAAAAATATGTGATAATCATGATTCCCCATTATGTGGCCTTGAAGCCTTATAAAATTTTCACTTATTAATTAGAAAGACTTTACTCTGGGCTTTTTGATATGGAAATATTTGAAGCTATAGTATATGAAGTTTTATCCAAATATTTTAAGGAAAAAGACAGACACTATGGTAACTACTATTCTTTAAAAAAAAATTATTTAGCTATTTCTTATGTTTATTTTAATTAAGGGAAAAACTTAAAAAATTAGGATATATAGTAGTAACTCTTTTTGATCTCCTATTAACTTGTTTTGAAGTCCTGTAATACTCCCAAGATCTTGTTTTGACTGATTAGACTCTGTTCCATTCTGTGCGATAGTAGCAAGTTTGAAGGTATAGGCAACTAATTTGAAGGCAATAAGATTCACAAAGATGCCCATTCTGGTTTGACTATTGTCTCCTTTGGAAGTCCTGTAATGTTCACAGTGCCTAAGTTTTATTGGTCTTGTTCTCCACTGTTTTGTCCGGCTTTATAATATCTAATGAGATGGACAATTCCTTTTAAGGAAACAAGAGACAATGTTGATAACCATTGTTGATGACCTTGTACTCTGTTCTACATCATGTGCTATGTCTATCCTTGGTTTGGACTTACAGCTTTGTTTTGCCATATTTGACTTTATTCTCTCCCCCCCCAAGAGAGTAATGAGAACTGAGGAGTAATAAAATCCAAAATGTATAAATTTTGTTATAAAAAAGAGAGGGAGGGGAAAAAAAAAAGAGCTCTAACGGATATAACAACAAGTGTGTTTAGGGATGTTAAATAGCTGACTATATTAATGTTTTTGGATCATTGAACACAGCTGTTTGCAGTCTCTCCGTTTGAATGTCTACTTTGTATTCTTTGATACTGTGATTTGAGCAACTATTTCCAAGATGATATTATGTAATCTATTAACAGGTGATTTCTTACTGTTATGTTTTTTTTTTGTAGTTATGTATTATGTGTAACCTTACACTGCTTTGTTTTGTTTTGTGTTTTTCTCTTTTTCCTCTTAAATAAAAAAAAAAAAAAAGAATATTGTGGCTACTATGGGAAGTAAAGAGCAAGAAAAATAAGACAGCTCAATTGTCGAGCCATTTCTACATTAAGAGTAAAGATGGCAGTTTTTATGCTGATGGCAAGCGGTCATATGAAAGATGTATTTCGATTGTAGGGAGGGATCAAGGCTGACTCAAAGATTTGTTAATAGAGTAACTAGGTGGATTATTTTGGCTTTTGCTGTTACTGTTGTTTAAAAAAATGTAACCATAATACAATACCCTGTCCAATCCTATGTTACTCCTATAAATAATTTATATGAATACACCAAGGGCATACCTAGCCATTTTTGAACACTGAAAAATGTAGACAAAGATAGATTTTTTTAGATCAATATAAGAAAAAAAATGACAGACATTAGAGTTATTCAGAGAAGGACTGGACATCCTCATTAATTAATGTACTATCTATTAATGGGACAGTACAGACAGAAAAATGCTACTCTCAGCAACACATGGAAAGATAGAGGTTTAGATTGCAACCCTCCTGTACTGTATGACTGAGGAAATAAATGTATAGACATACAGAGGACCTTGCTCAAGGTTAAATATAAATTAAGTAGCAAAGCCAGAATCCAGGCTTAAGTGCTAAGAAATCTGACATTTAAGGTCAAAATGTTCTGTTGCTCACATATTATACTTGTTCCGTTACTCATTTCCTGAGTTTTAGGATGTCTTTTTGCTTTATTTATGTATAAATCAAACGTATACTGGCCAAGTTCAACGTGAAATGCACAGTGAATGTCTGTTTGAAAGATGTAATACTTAGAATACTTTTCAGTTATTGCATTTTTAGTTTGAAAGTTTAGAAACTAATTTACACTGAAAGTACAGTGTTATGACTTGTTGCCACATATCTTTTTAAAAGAGCTAAATGCACATAAATTTATTGAAACCACAAATATGTACACTTATTTTTATTACCAACACATACACGTTGCACAAACACCACATATACGGATTTTGCCTTCCCATATACAAATAAGGAGACAGGAAAAAGGAATAAAAATCAAACAAACTAATATTAAAAGATATTTGTGAAACAAAACTTATTTTTTATTTTTCTTTATGGCAAAATTTTCCCTCAACACTTAGTTTTGAAAACTCTTTCAAAGTTTATGAGTCTTTGAACTAATTTGAAATTAAATTAATATGAAATAGTGTTAATATTTTAATTATCTGACATATATCTAAATACTACCTTTCTACAGTAATATTAATTTAAAAACTAATTCACTATGAGTTAATGTTACATTAACTCTTTCTTGAAAAATCTCTTCTATTTTCCAATTTAAGAGTAGAATTAAAGCAGAATGGGGAGAAACCAGGAAGCCCCCACCTCTGAGCCCACCTAAAGCCCATAGTCTGAGAAACTATTTAGAGGAAAACAATATGCAATATAGTAACTATTGTAGATTTCCTATCTCAGTTCATTTTATTTTTGTTACATTCCCTTTAAAATAAAAAACCATGCATAAAAAAGAATACAGTTCAAGCAGCTAAATTAACATGAAAAATACTATATTTGCATTTCAAGACCTATATTTCTTACATTCCTTGATATATACTGGTACACCTAAAGACTGTTTTCCAATAATTGAATCAACATAAGCCAAAAAAACTTGCAGCTCCTGTTCTCTTTCTTTCCCAACTGCTTCAGTGACTTTACAAAGCTCTGAACACTCATAAACTTCTGGTACAGAGCAGATTAATTCCATCAAAGTCATCCCCTTAACCAGATTAGAATCATCCTTTCATCTTGTAATGTCTCCAAATAAGCTTTGTTTTGCCATATTTGACTTTGACTTTTCTAAAAAAAAAAAAAAAAAAAAGTTATAACTAAGGAGTAATAAAACCCAAAATGTGTAAATTGTGTTGTAAAAAGAGAGGGGGAAAAAAGTGCTCTAAAGGATACAACTGCAAATGTGTTTAGGGGTGTTAAATAAATGACCACATTAATGTTTTTGGTTGGATCACTGAACACAACTGTTTTCAGTCTCACTATTTGAATGTTCACTTTGTATGGTTTGATACTGTGACTTGAGCAACTATCTCTAAGATGATAATGTGTAATCTATTAACTGGTGATTTCTTACTGTGTGTGTGTGTGTGTGTGGTTTTTTTTGTAGTTCTGTATTACTTGTACTCTTAAATTGCTTTGTTTTGTTTTGTTTTTTCTCTTTTTCCTTTTAAATAAAATTTTAAAAAAATATCATTTGCTTTCTTCGTCAACACTTCACAACAATGACAGCAAGAAAACTGTTTTCCTTATTGGAAAAAAAAAATTAAGGAGAACTCAACTACTTACTGCCCTTTCTACAACAATCCTCTCACCTAACCAACTCTTGTACTCTGTTATTCCACTGCAATTCAATGAACAGCTCAGTTAACAATGCCAACACATGAAATGCACCTTGAAATATAAAATGAAAACTTTTAAAATCAAAGAGAGAAAAGAAATACACCTTTATCCTACTACACCAGATTAGAACTAAAGATAAGCTACCTGAGAACACAAAATATGAAGGAATACAATATAAAGTCCAAACTTTTATTTAAAACTGTGTAATCTTAGGCAAGTTACTGGTTTAATGAGAACCTGTATGAAAATTTAAATTAAATAGATAAATAAGTAAATGTTGGATCAGTTTACCAGTAACACAACCCTACACATGACAAAGAAGCATGCAAGTCAATATTTAATTTTGTTATACTCTGTTATTAGTGAAAAACTGTGGCAAATCTTTGGTGAAGTATCTTAAACATTATACAAAAATTTGTGACTGTTCAGTTTTACATCCGCAATACTGAGAGACAAAAATAGAAATTAAATACATATATAAAAGGACAAATTTACCTTTGGTGGGGAAAATATTGAAACTTATATAAACTCATAGAAGAAAAAAATTCAGAAAACATGAATTTACTTGAACTCAGAGATTTCCAAGGTTGTTATTTAAAAGCATATTGTAAAATGTTAAATTACATAAAATACTTAAATTTGGGAAGGGAATGTTGGATACTTTAAAACTGACAGTAAAACAAACATTAAACCTTCCACTGAATATTAAAGACAAAATTATCAAAATGAACGTAAGATGCATACAAAAGGTGCAGAAATAAGGTATATATATATATATATATATATATATATATATGACAATAGCAGGAAAGAAATGCAAAAATTGCATTTGTCTCTACTTAATATAAATGAGTAATATAAATGTCTTTTAGAAACTAGAAGTGATTCTAGTAAGTTTCTGATCATCACAATGAACAGATAATTAGAATACAAGGAAATGGAAGACAAATGTTTTCCAGTAAACCATATAGTAAGTAACACTTGAACTGTCTTTTTGTTGTTGTTGCTTGTTTATGAGACAAGGTCTTGCTATGCCCTTCAGGCTGGACTTGAGTTCACTTTGGAGCCCAGGCTGGTCTCAAACTTGCAACAATCCTCCTGCCTCAGCCTTCTGAGTACTGGGATTATAAATTAAGCCACTGGGTTTGAACAGCACTTTGACTATAATCATTGCATAAGAAATACTAATAAGGAAAAAAGGCAAAATGCTGAATGGGCGAATCTTAAAATATTTGCATTGAAGAAAATTATAGACTTGGATTCAATTAAAATTTTAGCAGAACACTAAATGTTAATGACATAACATAAATCAAAGGCATGCCTATTATTTATAATATTTTGTTCTTTCAATTTCAGCAGATCTTTCTTTGTGACCTTCCATAATGCTTAATCAAAAATGCAGGACAAGTAGTAGGAAGTCATTTTTAAATGTGAATTTAGGTATCTATATGTACCCATTTAATACACAATCTCTTCTCATTTTCAGAATTTACTTACTTGGAAATTAGTATTTTGCAAATGTGGAACCAATTACCTTATCTTTATAGAATTTTAGGTTCTTTTTTCTGTGTTCTGGTTTCCCTTTTACTTCCAATGAACCATATTCTGCATACTTTTCCACACTCTACTCAAATGTTTCTACACAGATGATCTTAAAGAATATTTCCCTCTTCCTAGCTTTCCCAGGTTACCTACTAAGGAACTCTACCCTGCCAGGTAGTCTCACTGACACCAATGAACAAGTAAACTAAGGCAAAGTACAAATGTTGTGCCTGGAAAATGTGGACTAAGGTACAAAGGTACAGCAATACTTTAAATACAACATAGCACACACAAGGGCACACAGCATGCCCAGTGTCTGAACTGGATGAGCTGTGACATAGTGAGGTTCCTTGGCAATGTGCCCCCAATGCTCATTGCATAGAAAAGTGAAACACAAAACTCTTGATGCTTTGTGAGTAGGTGTTGGAACAGGAAGAACAGGGTTCCAAGAGGACAGAAACTGAGAACCAAAGAAAACAAAAGCCAGAATTAACTGAAATTGACCAAAGACACCACCCACTTTGCATAGAGTATTGGTCTCAGGTCATCATAGAAATCTGAGACTATAAGAACTGCAGGATAAAAAAAGACAGGAGATAGATGGGGGTAAAAGCTATAACTCACTTTACTCTTGCCAGTATCCTTAATAATCTCTTGATAAGTGCACTTAGATAATATAAGATTTTTTTTTAAAATGAAAAGAAAGTTTTGAGTAATTCATTGAGGTTTTCATACTCAGTATGATCTGTAGTCAGTGGACTTATTATACTCAGATTAAATAAAATATAAAATAGTTTTTAAGAAGCAAGTGTTTTCATGATTTTGAGTTGTTTAGAAATGTACTTTAAAAGTTTCTCTACTGAATAAAGCCTAAATTATCAGAATATGAAATGTACAATAAACTATGATAAAATGTATTACTTCTACAACTTACAAGTTTACATTTAAAAGATTCATATATGATAAAATAATATTAATTTCTTTTCTCAAGGGATTCATCACTCTTGGGAATTCCTAAAATAGCTCAAAAATAACATGAGAATACTGAATAGTGTTCTTTACTTAAAAGGTTTTCCTAAAAATTTAAAAGTTTTGTTAAAGTAACAAAATGTATGCAACATTTCAGTTTAGGTATATTAATTATTATAGAAATCAATGCTATCAAATTACTATTACTAATAGTTTCATTTGGAAAACATTTATAACTTTTATTTGATTTTTATAAATCTTCTTTGCAGACAGATATCTCATAGATAATCTTAAATATGTATTTTCACACATAAGTAGAATAATTCAGGATGTTGCATGAATAAGCCATGTGACATGGAGTAGCTTCATGTTCAGACTTATAGTTCTGATCATTTAAATTACAACAAAAATACAAAAAAGGAAGAACATATCCAATTCTTAAAGTATTTCAATTAATTTTAAAATTAAGTATCCCTGTAAAAGTAGACTTTGATTTACAGATAAGAAAAGATATTAAGAATCCAGAGTTTTGCAAAGATCTGAGACAAGAGAAAACATCTATAATTTAATGAAACTGCAGCTTAAATGTAGGTTGTAGTTAATTTCAAAGCCATTTTTTCCTCTTACAAATTATCAATAAATAGGCAATTACATATTTAAAAATGTGTTGTATATGCTTTTTAACATTTGCTTGGCAAGATTCTCATAAATGATAATATCAGAAAAGAATACAAATCTTTCGTTGTTTTTACACTTTGTAGGATTAACTTTCTAATACACAGAATATCTATAAAATGACCTGAAATAGTTCAGGTCATGCTATTGGCATGAACAGGATACTAGTTTTAATGCCCTTTGTCCACTTTGTCTGTTTCCAATTTTAGTTTGACAGGTGAAACATAGTTTTCACTTCTTTAACAGCTAATTTTCTATCTGCTAGATGTTTCATATAGATCATCACCTTACATCTTACGGTTTACCTTAGCTATGCTTATTTTTATGTTTACTCATAAGCCATACTTGCTATATTTAAGTTAGTCAATATTCTGAAAACAGATTAGTGTAGATTTGTTTTCCTAAGTCATATGGGTCAGAGAAACATTTGTTCTGCTTCTACATTTTACAAGAAAAACTCAGTTTTCTACATAGATATGTTGTGATTTCAGTACAACATGAATTTATTTCGAAAATATACTGACTGGCAACTACAAAGGCAGTTGACAGTCATAAAAGATGTAAACTATGAATATTAGTATGAATGATTCCAGGGAAGTTTATCATTTTTTGTAGATTATATTTAAGACATTTTGGGTGCTACAGTCAAAGTGTCCCCATTTAGGAACCTTTTAAAAGAATGACTTAAATTTAGGCTTATCATAATGTATAATTAGAAATAATTTTAATCCAACATAACTTACAATGTAAGAAAATCTGTTTTAATATAATGGAATATTCAACTTCAAAACATTGCTTATGAAGATTTTTTTCCTAAACTCTAATAATAAAAAGTTATGAAAAGGTTATTAAAGTAAGAAGTGATGATAATTTTGAAAAATATTATGTTTTGTTTTGTTTTCTTTTTTTGAGGGGAGGCAGCACCAGAGAACTGAATACAGAGCCTTCAAATTGAAATACATACAATAGGCCTTTTCATATTTTTTACTCAGACAAAAAATCTTACTAAATTACTAAATTGCCTGGGATGAGCTCAAATTTGCAGTCTTTCTACCTCAGTCTCCCAGAAGGTGAAACTATAGGAATGCACCATCATACCTGGCTTGAAAAAGTAATTCCTAATGAACCCGTTTACTAAAAATTCAATTATTTCATTAAATCACAACATTCTTTGGATACTACAACTTCCCCATCTCCTTTCCCTAAAAATTAAAATTACATATTTAAAGCATGATTGTAGCAGAAAAAAACCATATGAACAATAATCTGTGAGCAAAAACACCCATAAAAATACTTCCCATAGGAGAAAAAAGAGGACTGTGTTCAACTCTACATTTCTGTCCATGCTCCCCTCCACTCCTATGGGGGCACCTTGATTTCCCTGGTACTTGTCATTCACCTGAGCTCACCAGGCGCTGTCCTCGCTAAGTGCTGCCTCTCTGAGGACCCTCTTCCGTGGACAGCCAAATGGATCACCATCCTTTTCCTTGGCAGTTTGCTCAAATATTTTTTATTAGTGAGGTCTCCAGCTTCAATTTATTACTCTTTCTTCATTACCCTATAGATCGATTTCTTAGTGCTTATAGTTACTTTATATCATTTTTATTTATATATTTTTATATAAATCATTATTTACATAATTAATTTACAAATTTATTTTCTCTCTGTACTAAAATGTAAGCAAAACAAGTAGAAGCTTGTCTGTTTTTTTGAAAAACAGGCACCTGTTTTCAAAATACAGGTGTTTAAATACAGAATTCAATATGAATATCATCTATTACTTTATTCCTTTTTCAAAATACAGGTGTTTAAAATACACCTAGCACCTGTGGATAGTCACAATGTGCTTGCTGACTGTATGAAAATACTAAATACATGCATGTAGGTAGAATTTCCCAGAGTCTGATGTTGCTTGGTTCCCTGTAACACTCTTTTAACAAGACACTGAAAACAAGAGAGCAGACAACACTTGGCCTTGTCTGCCTCTGAATCAGCAGCAGATGTAGGGTTAGTTCAAGTCTCACTGGCTCTGACTCCAGGCGATGCAGCAGGAGCACCTGAGGTGTGGACTCCAGCAATGGTCTAGGTTAGTCCAGGACATGCAGCCAGACTCTGCTGACAAGTTTACATTAGTGCATCTGTGAAGCTTGCTGAAAAGGAGAGGGGCAGCAGAAGTAGCCACTGAGCACTGTCCTGGAGCACAGAGGAATCACTTTCTCCTTCTGCCCGACAAACTTAGGAATGATGGTAATATTATGCAGTTACTGATCTTCATGCATATTTATTTCCCTTTTTACTCTTCTAGTTTCTAACACTGGGTGAATTTTCCTATTTTAAATTCTCTGCATCTGAACTAACTAGGAAGGTCACGGCTGTCCTACTTAGTTAATACTGATTTTTTTTAAAAAAGTAACTGTCTGCCAAATACCTGCTCAATCTAATAGCAAGTGTGCCCACTCTTCATAATGCAGGAATCACACAAAATGTTAGAGGATGCTGAGATAGCCTATAGTTGCATCCTGTCTGTGTATTGCCTACCTTTCATCATCTTCATTAGTTGTGTGTAATACACAATTAAATTAAAATGGAAGTACTTTCTGAGACACTGGCCTAACAATCTATACCCTCTATAGTAAACCAGTATCTTTGTGACTCCAATATTTATTTGTTAAGTATAATACATAAACATACATTTTTGGGCAGTTGAATCTTACATATAGCATAAGTAGCACATAATTCATAAGGTCAGTTATATCCAGGTAGTTGATTATACCAGTTTCTATGACTCACTAGAAAGTGATTGGGGTAGATTTAAAATTCTTAAAAACTACAATTATACTTGTAAAATCTTATACAAAAAATGAAGCCAAAATCTCCCTTATTCTGCTTGGCAGCAGAAAATTTGTAACCCTTGACACCTCCACCACCACAATTTGACCCTTATTCCTCTTTGCTCTAAGAACTAAGATACCATGCTTACCCAGATGAACACAAGGGGTTGTTGTCCAAGTTATAAATCATGTAATTTTGTTTTATTATATCATCTTAAATTGAATAATCCTGTCTTAATCAGTGGTTCAAGCATTTGTTTGCTCATCACAAAATACAGAATTCAATATGAATATCATCTATTACTTTATTCCTTTTTCAAAAATACAACGTTAAAAAAGTCACTTTGTAGAGTCATTTCAATCTAATCCTGAATTTAGATATCACAGTATAACAACCTGGAAGATACTCATCTAATTTTCTATGATAGCATGATATTTACAGTATTATTATCATAAAAATAAGGTTACACAATAGAGAGCCTTGGAATGGGATTTTGCATGAAAGTGTATGTACATCATGACAATCCTCCAAGTCCACACATAGAAATCCACCTATCTTCCTTTTGACAGTCAGTGTGTGTGCTGCTTTCTCATCCACACACTCAAATGTTTGGGCTATTAGTCACATTACTCCACTTGGATTAAATTATGGTGCCGATAGCAGAGCTTCTCCTGGCTATTGGGAAAACCACAATTGACAAAAAAGCTCTATAGTCCCACATAAAGTCTTTTTCCCCATGCATTTTATCCTCTCCTTGTAGGCTCCCTTTGGCTACCAAGTATCCCATCTTTTGTAACAGAAGTGATATTTGTTCTTTTCCATTCTTACGCAAATGTGAGCTAGACAGATCACTGACTAAAGAAATTAGATTTCCTATCTAATTTCTGACCTGTAGCCTGTTATAATGGTTAATGTATTATTTGGGTTAAAAGAGTCAAAATGAGACAATTCATGGATATTCTACTTGTTTCCACCAACATTACAGGTTTTGCATAATAGTTAGAGGACTAGCTAGAGGACTATAAGGATGTCATTAATCAGTTGTCTTCTATCTCCTAACAAACAATTCTTTGAAATCAGTCTTTGAAGGAACATGACAGAGCTAAATAGGACACTTAATTGCACTGCCATATGCCAGAGCTTATTCTTGTGGCAAAACCACTTTATATAAAGCTAATAAGCCAGTAACATTCATTCTACTCACAATGAGGAAATTCCAAAGTCAATCCTCTCTTTCTACATTTGTTGGCAAAGACATATTTTTGTTTCTCAAAAGTCCTTTTATTTATTTCTAATTTCCTTTACTTCTGTATTCATTATTTTCAGCCTTCTTTCTTTTAGCCCCACTTTGATTCTTTTTCTTATAACTGAGGACTCTAAAGCATATTCCTCAAATATTCTTATTTCAACACATCACTTATTATAATTGACACCCATAAAAACATCTTATATAACTGAATATTCAGTTATTTAAAACAGAGTTGCAAAATGAAAACTGAGCCTTGGAATGATACTTTTGCTCCAAAGTGGTATCACCTTAGTTAACTTTTGTTTAAATCAGTTTATCTTTAGCATGCCTTCAATGATATTCTGATGAGTTTTAGTAATATTTAATTCCTTTTGCAGTAATTCAACCGATTGGAATAAAAATGATGTATATGCAAGAATAGTGTTTAATTCATTGTGGTAATTTGTAAATTAAATAAACAGTAGCATTTACTTTGCACTATAAATTTCATATGGAGCTTCTCCCCTCTGAGCAATTTTACAAAACAAATGCTTCAGCTGGTGCAATCATCCATCTACATTAGAAACTTTCTTATAACTGAGTTATTATAAACTGAGTTCTTGCTTTAATATTATTGTGAAATATTAACAACTAATTGAGAGAAGCTTTATCGAATCATAACTTTTTCCTTTCCTAAGACATGTAAGAGTGGTAATTATTTTAATTACCAATAAAACTATCAGTACATTAATACCTAGGAGAACTAAATGATTTATTTATACTTATTATCCTAGGGCAGTAAAGGTGAAACTTTTGGAGGTTTCAGTGTTACAAACAGCCTACTTTAACACACATGCTATAGGTTCATCACCACTGTCCTAAGACAATTAGTAACAATCTCTCTTCATTCACAGAAGGAAACTATTTGGATAATAATAATTTCTTTTAGTTTCCCATGACTTATAATATGGGACAAACCGAAGCCTTACAGTGGGAAACACTGTGATCCTAAGGAATTAAAAATGGTATCTGGTTTTGTTTTGTTTGGTTTGGTTTGGCATCCAGAGAAAATACAGCACTACAGCTTTATAAGCTAAGGTATGTGGATAAATGGCAATAAACAAAGTCATAAAGGCCAACGGAGCATTCTTTCCTTGAGCCTTAGGAGGAACTATGACCTTGGCATCTTAATTTCAGATTTTTGGCTCCAGAGTTATAAAGCAATAAATTCAATACTGCAGGATATTCTAAAAATGAAAAATACCAAGATTCCAGAAACAGTGGCAGAGAGGCCACAATGAATGGAGCAGAAAGCGAAATGAAGAAGCCAAACTGACAACTAATGACAGAAAAAGAGCTCAACAGAAATGAGGCAGAGAAGGTTGGATGGTAGGAGCAGCCATTTTGGAGAAAACAAGACATCATAATAGGTAGTGCTGATTTAATATCATCTTGTTTTGAAGTCCCATCAAGTTTTGTTCTTCTGTCTCCATCGGTCTTAACATTTTCTATCTTATTGGATTTTATTACATGTGATAATATAAACAAAAACTTCTTTAGACAAGGAGATTATACAGAAACTATTGTTCATTTTCTGTTAGTTGATTCTAAATAACCTGTAATACTGTCATTTTCTTGAACGGTTTTACATTATTTTGATGTTTGATGCTACAATATATGAAGTTATACCCAAAGATTTCAAGGAAAGAGACACTATGGTAACTACTTTTATGTCGGGATTATCTTGTGGTGAAACACTATTTTGCTTAAATGGTTATGTTTTGACCTGCACTGATTTGTTGTTATGTTCTCTTTTATGTCAATCTCCTTTTTATCATCTTTTTCATTTTTATCCTTTTAATTAAGGGAAAAATTTAAAAAAATAGCAGGACATATTATAGTAATCCACTTTGATTTCCTATTAATTTGATTTGAAACCCTGTATTGCTCTCACCAACTTGTTTTGACTGATTTTCCTCTATTGTGTTTTGCTTGATAGTACCAAGTTCGAAAGTATAGGCAACAACTATGAAGACAGTAAGTTTCATTATGACGCCCATTCTGGTTGACTATTATCTTCTTTTGAAGTCCTCTAATGTCTCCAATATTTTGGTTTTATTGGTTTTGTTCTTTAATGTTTTGTTGAATTTTATTATAACTGATGATATAGGCAATTCTTTTTAAGATAGCAAGAGGCATTATAGTAACCATTGTTGATCACCTTGTATTTTTGTTTTTGTATGTATTATGTCCATCCTTTTGATTTGACTGACTCTGTCCTATTATGTCACATTTGGTTTTACTCTCTTAAAAAAAAAAGTAATGAGAACAGTGGGAGTAATAAAACCCAAAATGTGTAATTGTCATTGTACAAAAGAGAGGAAAAGAAAGTGCTCTAAAGGACATAACTGCATGCATATTTAAGTGTATAAGATAGGTAACCATATTACTGAGTTTTATTGGATCATTGAACAGAACTGTTTACAGTCTCACTGTTTGAATGTCCACTCTATATGCTTTAATTTTGTAACTTGAACAACTATTTCTAAGATGACAATATGTAATCTATTAACTAGTGATTTCCTACTGTTTATTTTCTCTGATATTCTGTATAATTTGTACCCCTTTTCTCTTTTTTCTCCTTAAATAAATTTTTTTAAAAAGACAATGCATCTGAGTTAATTTGTAATGATTGTCCTAGATATATAACAAATTTCACTTATACTTCGAACTACTCAAGAAGTTATTGGAATTATCTTCAAATTAAATTTCCCACATGGATAAAGATTCATTGGTCATACTTATTATTTAAGTAGTTTATGAATGGAAAGCACTAGGAATACTAGAATTCTTAGAAATACTGAATTATGACTCTGACTTCCCAATGAAATATACTACATGGTAGGTGGAGTAAGAGTACAAAGGGAGATGCTTAGTTTAGATCATGAATGTTCTGCCAAGGTTAACGTACTAAAGGCTTGGTCTTCAGCCTGTGGTGGTATGAGAAAATGGTAGTCTTTCAGGGGTATGACACAGTGGGAGGAACTATGTCATTGTTGATATGATCTTGAAGGGGATACTGAGACCCTAGCCCCTTCCTGCTTCTTTTGTTTGCTTTCTAGCAAAGAAAGCAGGTTCCTCTGCCACACACTCCATCATAAACCACTTCAACTCAAGGCCCAGAGTGGCAGGCGCATTGACCATGGACTAAAACCTCTTAAACCATGATCCCAATTAAACTTTTATTCCTTGTAAGTTATTTATCTCAAGTATTTTGTTACAGTACCACAAAATAAACTAACACAGCACAAAAGCATTCCGGAGGTTGTAAGAATATCATTTCTATGTGTACACTAAAACAAAATTTTTCTATCAATGTTCACTGTCTTTACCATGGCTTCCCTTAACAAAATTTGTATCACAATAAAACCATTAAGAATAATTATAAAGGTAGAGGTCACTATTTAAATATTTACAGAGCAATAAAATTATACATATTTTTTAAAAAAACCAAAAACTGTTCTCTGTTCTGTGGCTTAGATGAGTGTGCTAAAGGCTGGATCCCTGAGCAGCACTATTAGGAGGTGCTAAAAATCTTTAGGAGATTAAGCTTAATCAGAGGTCCCTAGATCACTGAGAGAATGCCTTCAAATAAGACTGGAGTTGTGATCTCACTGTTGTCGGTATTCCTGGCTCATGATGTAAACAATATGCAACCCATATGCCTCCCCATCACTGGTGTCCTCCTCACTAGAGGCACAAAACAATGGGCTCACCTTGTCCTGAATTGGAACCTCTGAAACTGTAAGCCGAATTTTCTCTTAATAAGCAAACTGCCTCAGGTATTTTATTCTAGTAACTGAAAGGTTAGTAATACAACATGTAAAGCCTGTGCATCACTTCCTGGTAGTACACTATTTAAAGATTTATTTTCCACTCTTCAGCATTATTTTTAAAAGATGTTTTCCTTCTTTGGCAATGTAAAAATTTCACTGTACAACATCATTCTCAATAGATGTTTTCCTTTAGCAATATTTAGTTCAAAATAATTAACTATAGCATCATTGGTGCCTTGAAATCTAAATCAAGTAAAACAATTTAAAACCACTGTATACTTCTTACATTTTGAAATCCTAAGGTTTAAAAATTTACAGTTTATGCTTTGAAAGATAAAGGTTATTCCTCTATAACTGTTTGGTCCTAGCTAATAGCATTAGCTAATTTACAGTGAGGACCATTTCACTCCCTTAGAATGTTTTTCCATGTGCAAAGATAGAAATAATCAAATTCATGTATTCTCATGCTGAGATTTCCTGATATTATTTTGTTTACAGCATTCACAAGGTCAATAATCATCCTCAGAAGTAATTATTAATTTTTAAATATATTTTAGAAGAGTTTTACAAAATGAAGTCAGTGAGCTATCCTTCAATTTTAGTTATTAACTCCCCTCTGTATGTTGCTGTTTCCTATGTGTAGCTGCATTAGGCTTTGCTTTTGTATTTGTCAAAACTTGTTCAAGGACAAAAGATACACATACTGCTCCTACTTTATAAGGAACAGGATGCAGAGGGTAACTTTTGAGGAAACTGCATCTTACACACACAGAAGAGACAGGATTAATGCTTGAGTAACATCTCTGTTTCCTTAAGATAAATGTGAAGAGCTGAGGCAAATTGTGCTGGTACCTAACAAGATATGTTTTAAAACAAGATCATAACTAAACAGATTCTATAAGAAATAACTGGTATTCTAGTACCCACATAGCATGTTTACTACTCAGTATCAAGAACCCTGACAAATGATATGTCTGTGTATCAGAAACTTCATATAAAACACATACTAAAGTACACTACTGGAGCTGAGGGTCAATTGATACTTGTACAAAAGTCTGTTAACAAGTATTAACATTTGTGGAGGCTTTAGG
Source organism: Cavia porcellus (assembly GCF_034190915.1). NCBI lineage: Eukaryota > Metazoa > Chordata > Mammalia > Rodentia > Caviidae > Cavia > Cavia porcellus. The sequence goes on from NW_026947491.1 coordinate 1,788,176, forward strand.
AGGGAACATTATAATATATTTCTAAAAATTTATGCAATTTCTTGATTACAATAAAAATGAAGCACATTTTCACAATAATTTCTTCTTTAGTGAAATGCTTTAGTAATATCTGAAAAAAGTTATTTTATTTTTGTGGTATCATTTAGTAGACAAAGATTGAAATATTCTTCCCAGTCTTTGAAAATATAATATTGAAAGCTGTCTTGCAAAGAGACTGCTCTAAAATTTTAAACAGATGTCAAGTACTATTCGACTCTAAAACTAAAAATCTACAAAAATAAACAACTTCCTTTCAAAGTGATATTGTAACCCCTTGCTTTGATGACTCTTCTCTTTCTTAATAAAGAAAAATGGAAAAAAATTGGAAAGTAATCAAAATTGTGTGGCCAAGATAAAAACAAATAAAGAACTTTCTGGAGGAATGTAAAGTCAAAGCAATTAGACTTACTAGTGCAAGATCACTAAATCTTTGGTCTTAAAGCCTGAGGGTAGAATTTTTCCTTTAGGCCCAAAACCTAAAACACATTCCATACCAATAATAGGTTTTCTTCCTGCTTAAAATTCAAATTATCTTTGTTCTCATCAACACATGACAAGAATCTAAAACAAATATATGTACAGAGTAATCTGCAGAAGTAAGCTGGCAGTAAGAATCTGAGTCAACCTAAAGAAGTCTAACCCAGTGGAGGCAAATTAGTAAAATCAACAATTGAAAGATAAAGTATATATGGACGAAAATAATTAAAAAATATATCTGAAAAGATCAATATGAATATTTAAGATAAATGATAAAAATAATGGAAATTTTTCTATATAAAATTTTAAAATATGCAAGATGACAGAGCAAAGAATAGCACACAAGGTTGAGCCCAGTCAGTGTAACTTACTGACTTAACAGAACTTTGTCTCAAAAGAAGAGAAAGTTCTGAGGATATAACTCAAGGCAAAGATCCTTGGTTTAATCCCAGGACCACAAAAAATAAACCAAAATGCATAAATACATACAAGTAAAGAGATAGAAAGAGTGAAATGAAACAAAAAGGTGATGGGAGATAGTAGCAAAAATATCCAACCAGAAACATGTTAATTGGAATAAAACCAGGGCCAGGCTAAAGACTACACTGGGTAATGATTAACAACTAAATATATACTAAAAGTAAAAGTTACAATATAGTTAAAACACAACATTAACAAATTATCTTGCTTTACCTACAAAGAGAAGAAAAATTAATAATCATGAGAGTTACTGGGAGAAACCAGGGATACATTGGGAGATTCACACCTTTACAACAGGACATTTTGGATGGGGAGAAAACAACAACCGAAAACATCTCAAATGATAAAATTAAAAGTGGGTTCTGAGATTTTATTTAGTCAGTGACACAATAAGATGCCCATCATTTATGGGCTTTCCTTTACACAGGATTTACACTGTTGTGAACAGACATACGGCTCATTCTGGCCAATGCATTATAAGAAATGATGTGTCAGGTTTGGGCCAAAGCACAGTACAGTATACCTGCATCCCACCTCACAAGGACACTATACTTTAAGTCTTGAATATGGCAAATTAATAATCATTTTAGGTCAAGATAAATAAACTAGAACTCTTTCAGATAAATCAGGGTTTATGGTGACCCAAATAGTATAGCATGTGCCAACAGAAGGAATCAAAATTTTACTCCAATATGTTGAGTGTACACATTTATTTACTACAGATTTGTAATGTGTAAATTTCCTAGAGACATTTTACACTGAAAATTATAAAGATATCCTTTTCAATATATACTCAACACTATTATATTTAATATAATCATACAATTTGATTAATTTAGAAACATTATTAAATAAGCTATCTAAATGAACAATACATATTAAATTTAACTCTCTGAAGCACAGTACTCAAAGTGCATGAATAGTCAAAAGAAATGTGCATGTGTCTATTGTATAACATATCCTAGTTTCATACACTTGGTTGAAGGACTTCTTTAATTTCACTGAAGTATTTTTGTAGATATTGCTTCCTAATTACGGGGGAGATGGAGACAAATTTAAGCATTACTTTTATTAGCCAACAGGTTTCACTTTGCTGAAATAGACAAAGTCAAACCATTTTAACAACCTAGTCTGCTTACTATGGTACATTACTTCAAAATACTAATTGCATGCAGTACAGATTATAAAAACCTATTTAACATTTAATGCTGACCTATGCTTTTTGAAAGCATGACTGGATAAAATAAATTCTCTAAAATTTGTAGTCTATCATCCATTAAAGATCCATATGTTCTACTTTTTAATTTTCATCTTAATAACAAAATACAGGATTAATAACCTTCTGGGGTTAATATTTCCCAGACAGATTCAGATCATCAGCTGTTCTAAACTGGTCATTAATTCTTTGAAAGTGTATTATGTCTTGATTAGTGTTGCTTAACTAGCTTATAATATTTTTATAGTCTTTTTATTTTGTAGGTAATCACCTCCCTATCCACCTTTAAACTTCCATTTTATTGAAAAAATTGATGATGAGAAAATTAAATAGACTGTATAAAATACAGAAGTTAAATCAATGTATAAACTTTTCTACCTGTACCCAAGAAAAATAAGTAATACTTCAGTTTTCATGATTATCTATTTTTCCTTCACAATTGATTCTCCCTAAAGCTAGTACTAGATCATTTTTTCCTAAAATGATGTTGATTGTGTTTTTGTTTGTTTGTTTGTTTGTTTTGAGCCACAATCTTGCTATTTAGTTTAGGGAGGCCATGAATTCACTTTGTGTCCAAAACTAGTCTCAAACTCATGGCAATCTTTCTGCCTCAGTATCCAAAATGCTGGGATTATAGGTTTGCACCACCACACACAGCTTGATTGCACATTTATTTAGCTATCTGATCAACTCTCATTGAGTATCTGCCACAGGCAGTCATTATGCTGCCCAATTTACATAAATATGAAATATTTAATCTATTATTTCAACAATTCATAATTCAGTGATAGACATTTATATGGTACAAAACACAGCCTACGATAGGCATTAAATTTCCAGTGTCCTAAAAAGGTACTTCCTACTTAAACCTTCCATAAATGTTCCAAAAAAGTTGAGAGAGTCTTTTGTGTCTTGAATGACCAAGAAGAGAAAGCATAATATACAAGAAAGCTGAACTAACAAGAGATAAAAAGAGGTCCTTCCAGACTCAAAGTCATGACCCTAGGCCTATAGATAACAGGAAGTCATGGGAAGACACTACGAGCTTTGAAAAGCTGGAATCTGGAGGTGGCAGAAGGTTGCACAATGTCAGAAGACAGAGCAACAAGTTAAATGGTAGGTAGAGAGCAGGGCTTAGTAGGGTAGACTTGGACAAGTAAGAACTTCATTTTACAGGTCTTATTACACATTGTGTTAAAAGGACCAGGAAAAGGAACTGGTAAAAGAATTGAAGCAGGTAAACAACTCAGATACAGCATGATAATCTGGAGAGGAAATAATGAGGAGTCAAATTAATGATGAACTGACAGATGTACATACACTGATGAAAAGAGCTGCATGCAGAAGAATCAACAGGATATGATAGCTGGTTGTGAAGCATAAGAAAAAACTGACCACATAGTAAATAAATAAATGTATTAAAATGTCCAATGTAACATGCTTTATCTAGTTAAGCTTTTTACTAATAATCTCTTACGATATATGTATACCCTTGTTTTGTACTTAGATATAGACTTACTTATAAATGAAATGGTTTATAAATATTTCTAATGATTCTAGCTAAAACAACTAGAATACATGATAAATAATCTGAATTTAATTTTACAATAGAAGAATTCACTTAAAATGTGGAAATTTTCTTGGAAATAGGAGATGGGAAGTTAAAGTTTGGTAAATAACAGTATAAAAAACAAAGAGAATAAATAAAACTAACAAATAATCTGAGAACATATTAGTTATGGAAGGCCATATCTCTTTTTAAAAATATGTTTACAGGAAAACATTATCATGACTGTAATTTAAATAACAGCAAAATGACCAAAAAATATATTCCTTGTATATTGTACAACAAATATAAGGGAAATTGAATACACAAACACTTTGTATTTGACTTTTTAAGTCACTATTATCTGCTTTTCCATCATTTCTCTTCCTTAACTAGAATAGATGCAATCATTTTACAATACATGTTTTTGTTGTTGTTGTTGTTGTTGTTTTTTTTTTTTTTTTTTTTTTTTTTTGTGGTACCGGGCATTGAACTCACAACCTCGCACTTGCCAGCGGGCGCTTATGCCACTGAGCTAAATCCCCAGCCCACAATACATGTTTTTGCAATGATTAATTTTCTTTGCAGAAGATGCTAAATAAGAAGGAATGTTCTGAGATAGAGAGAAGTGACACAAATCACAGTTGATTATCTATTAAATATTTAACATTTTATGGACCCTAATAACCTATGCACATTCATTCACCTATTTCTCCATATTATCTGCATGTAGGGGAAGTTATTTACCCATGCATGAGCTGATAACAGAAATTCAGCAGCTCTAAGATGATTTACATTTTCCTGTGTACAAGAAAATATGTATGGCCTCTCATTTTTCCTGGTGGCCTCAAAAATAGTTTCACTGTTTATTACAAACATTTTTCCCTATCACTATTAGTTTTTAAATTTGCATTTAAAACCTAGCAGTCTATATGAACCTAATTCACTGTAAATTGACACGTAATAACATACCTACAGAATACACTATGATGATTCAGCACACACTGGCAATGTACGGTGGTCAAATTTGGTAATTCACATTAGGAATACCTAAGAATTCAGTCTAGCAGTTAAAAAGCGAGACTGATCAACAGGTACTGTGTACTCTATATTTTCCTTTTATCATGGTTTTTCCTCTGCATTACCACTCTTCTCTTACCACTCATTGGCTACCCCGTAACTGTTTTTCCCTACTTTCCTGGAACTGGCACTTACACCTCAGTGGTACAGCACGTACCCTAGGCTATCCTTTCTCTGTGCACCATTAAGTGTATCTTTATGAGATGATTTTCTTGTTTCTATTCGCCCTGGCCTTTAACTGAGAAATACTAATTTGCAAAATGAGGAATCTGACTTTAGCCATGAATGGATATCTATATGTGAGAAGTGATAGGTAGCCTGTTAGCCAATGAAATGAGTCTCTTCAATTTAGGTGTCTAGGCTTGTGCTTCTAAGATATGCTTGAGAGAGTAGGGCACCATATATTTCACAAAAACCAAATTTCTCCGCAAAGTTTTTTTTTTTTTTTTTTGTCTTTTTCCTTTTTATCGGTACCAGGGATCGAACTCACGACTGCCTGCTTGCAAGGCAGGTGCTTATGCCGCTGAGCTAAATCCCCAGACCCTCCGCAAAGTTTTTGTTCAGATAATTTGTAGTGACAAGGGCTTTTAGAGTGAGAAGCACTTTAGTATTTCTAGTGTACTTATTTTTATAGGATATTTTTGGACTATATTTCTCTGTAGTTTATATTTCACTAGCTAACAATCAATTAAAGATACAGAATTATATATGCATTACAAAGAAATTGAAATGAGACACACTACAGAAATACATCTTTAGTTCTTAAAGGAAAATGATAGCTCTTTTCTAAAATGAAAAACCACTGAAATAATCTAAACACACACTAAATGTTACTATGCCACTAACCATGCAAATGTACATAATTATTTAGTTTTGAGATATCATTTTGTCTTCAAAGATCAATTAAAACTCAATACTTTTCAACAACTATGTAGTTGTTGAATTTGTAAGAATATGTAAATATTATGCTTTTCTAAAAGCTGAGGAAATCTGTTACTTAGATCCATCCTCCTTGAAATGGTAAAAGAAATTCTCCAGAGAAAAGGAAAATTACATACTTGAGAAACTTGCATGTACAAAGGGCAGAGAGAGAAGCTACCTTGGATGACACCCTTTGTGAACACAGGGTGCCTTTTACCCTATGCTGTTGTATCCTCCTTTCTCAGCACCACAAGGACTTGCCCAGACATCAACGGGCATCCTCTGCTGTGCATGGAGACAAGCTCTTAAAAAGAATGATTCCAAGAGACAGAGATGCGCTTCACAATGTGTTAGTCCACACTCTCGGGACTTAATAGGCTCAGCTGTCACATGGCAGAAGCTGTTCCTTTACAGGTTGTGCTTTTAAATTTTTTGCAAGACATAAAACAAAAGGCAAATTCCAAGTGCAAGAATTATATGTCTTTTATCTGTCCCTTCACTGTGTTTATTCTTTGCTTTACTAGAGAATTGCTTTCAGTGAATACTTTAATATTAGAAAACTTGCTTTCAGACTTATCTTTAGGACAATTCGTATTCAGCAACTACTGTATTACAGGAATTTTGTGACAATAAACCTTAATTGTCAACTACACTGAATCGAGAGAGACTTGCAGAGACAACTGATCTTGGGGTAGTCAACTGTGGATTAATCACTGACATTCAAGGTTGGAGTATCACTGGACTTGGGTAGAGAAGGTGGACTGCTGGGACTTACCTTTGGAGCATGTATCTCTCCTGATGCTTTTCTCCTGTATTCTACTTCCTGCCTGCCAGGAAGTGAGCAGTTTTGCTCTTCCACACCCCCTCTGGCATGATGTTTCTGCCTTGGAGATACCCGACTATGAATTAACATTTCTTAAACTATAAAGACAAATAAATTTCCCCTCCTTTAAGTTGTGGATGATGAGAACTGTATTCTAGCAAAGAAAAAAAAGGCCAATATAGAGATTTGCTAACAGACAGTGGGGTCATTGTTGTGATTATACCCGACTGTCATGATTTTATGCAGATGTCCCATCAAAGTCTCATGAGCTCATAGGTGGGACTTTGAGAAGGTGATTGGAACATGAGTGCGTGAGATTCATCAGTGGATTAGTCTGCTAAATGTGACTTGGGAGGTGAACTCTGTTTGGATGAGGGACGTCACTGAGGGTGTGGCCTTACTAGGCCTATTCTACTCTCCTCTTTGATGCATCTCTGTGTCCTGCTGCTAAGTAATGAGCTATTTTTCTCTGCCATGTCTCTTAGACATGCTGCCCTGCCTTGGAGCCACCTTTCTTTGAACTGAAACCTCCACAGACTGAGCTAAAATCAACCTCTCCTTTATGAGTCTCATATATTGTGCCTCAACAACAAAAAATAACTAGGACCAGTATAGAAAATTGCTACTAGAATGCTTGGCCACTGGTATGATTATATCTGACAATGTGGTTCACAACTCTTTGGTAGTAGTTTGCAGAAAATATTTGGAATGCTTTGGAGATAGAAGCTAAAGAAATCCTCAAATGCTTATAAACAACTCTGATTGATTCTGCAGACCGGAATGCTAATAGGACTGCAGAGAGTAAAGGCTGCCCTTCAGATTTTAGAAAGGAGTGCAGATTCTATTGGGGAATGGAGACCAAGCAAGTTACATTCTGACAAAAAACTCATCTACATATTGTCCTGTCAGGAGACTGAGGAAGACTATGTTTAAATGTGGTGAACTAATTGATCTGTTTGGGGAAATTTCAAAGCAGCTTAACATTCAGGCTGCAGGTTTCTTTTAGCCAGATGTACAGTGAACATCGGGAACATAAACCAGAGCAGAAAAGTTTCAATAAGTCACATCCTGGCCAGAAAACAAGTGTGTGTAAGCTGAGGGAAAAGGATATGTGTTTCTTGAAGAGATTATGAAACTGGACAACAAGAAAGATGCCTTGAGGACATCATGAGTCGCCAACACCCAACCTGTTGCAGGACTAAAGGTGTCCAAGTATAAACTTTCCATTTGAGACTCTGGGCCCAGCTCAAAAAGGTACCTAAGGAATTGTTTCTCTAGGATTCAGTTCATTGTTCTTATCCATCCAAGTACTCGGAGGCTGTTATAAGCATGTTCCAGAGGCACGCTGGCAGAAAAATGTGGAATGATCTATACCAGTGATGTTGAATCTTTTAGAGCTTCAATGATAACAAATATCATGATAACAAATATCTGGCTGCAACATATAGGTTTGCCACAACTGGTCTATGTGACACTGTATTTTTCCCATACTTTTTAATAATTTCAATTATATTGTTCTGTTGAAAATTAAATCAGTTTAATAATGTAAAAAATATGTCTTACCATGTATACCTTAAACACAACTTTTAAAACTTGCTTTCTGGTAATCAAAAGTGAAAAACAACAGAGATGAAAAATATTTTTTCGCTAAAATGTTATTGTATGTAAAAATAAATGATGACATTACTATTTCAGATGAGTTGATGGAGTGCTTAGACCTGTAATATGGGAGAATGAAATGAAAAACTTCTTAAAAATAACAAAGGAACAAACAGCAATAATACAAAGACAAGAAGATGATAAGAGGATCCATAACTTAAGGATTAAGAACATAAAAGAAGAAGTAGGGACACAAACAAGTGAACTACAAAAGCTACTCACAGAAATAATCCAGGAGAATTTTCCTAATTTAGCAAAAGGTAAAGATACTCAGATGTATGAGGCATACAGGACCCCAGCTACCTACAACCCAAACAGAGCAACACCCAGGCATATAATAATAAAAATTCCAGAAATTCAATACAAGAACAGAATATTAAAAGCTGTCAGAGACAAGAAACAGACCACTTACAAGGGAACACCCATCAGAATTACAGCAGATTTCTCTGCACAAACCATCAAATCACGAAGAGTGTGGGGGGAAATAATTCAAGCTTTGAAAGATAATAATCTCCAGCCAAGATTGAGATATCCTGCACAACTGTCCCTGGAAATTGATGGAAAAACAAGGTGCTTCCAGGATAAAGAGGAACTGGGAGAATTTGCAACCACCAATTCAACTCTACAGAGAGTATTGCAGGATATTCTAAAAAAAGAAAAATACAAAGAATCCAGAAATAATGGCAGAGAGGCCACAACGAATGGAGCAGAGAACAAAATGAAGAAGACAAACTGACAGCTACTGACAGAAAAAGAGCTCAACAGAAATGAGGCAGAGAAGACTGGATGATAGGAACTGACCGGAGCCGCGGAAGACAGGAGGCCAAACTCGAGCAGGATCAGCTCTCAAACTTTATTACGTACAGCGAACCGGACCTAACAAGGTCCGCCACCCTCAACGTTGGTTCCTCTTCCGCCGTTGGGGGCAGGAACAACCTCTTATAAGGGGAAGCAGTATCCAATCACAGAGAAGCGCGCCTAACAAGCTGATAGGCTAGCGTCACGGGTAACTGGGCAGATATGACAATTTGGCGGGCTTGTTCAGGCCGGGAAGAACCCGGAAGCAGGAAATGGGCGCCATTCATAGGCGGCTTCCCACATCTCCCCCTTTTTTATTTATTAAAATAGGATGGTCTGTGGGTCCCTCCAAGGTGTCTATGACCTTGTTGCTGTTAGACACCTAGGAGTGGGCCTACCTTGTAGGCCGAGGCATGAGAGAATGTAGAGGTCTATACCCTGCTGTGCATCACCCTGTTTTGTGCATATCCTTGCGCCAGGACCATGCTCAAGGTGAGTGGTTCATTTTTTCGCAGGGCCAGGCTTTTGTGAACCGAACCTGGATGCATATAGACATTCATTCCTGCCTTCCCCCCAACCTTTGGGGCGGATGGCACTGCAGTACCCTTGGTCTCGCATCTCAATGCCAATAATTTGACTCCGGGAGGGACCCCTGGCCTTATAGGCCATGTATATCTGAGTGGAGCCTGTCTTAGGTTGACTGGGAGGACGTCTCCCGTCTTACCCGTCATTGGCTTGCCCACTCAGCTTTTATAACTGATGTTCTGCAATGTGAAGGAGATATGCAGCGGCCTGCTGGCCTGATGGGCCACCTGCTGCCATTTGCATGGCTGCCATAGCTGTGATCTTAACCTGCTGCTGAGTTTGTATGAGGCGATCTAACAAGCATTTAATAACCACAAGCCCTACTAGGATAGCCATGGCAATTAGGATCCAAAAAGAGGTAATCGTGGGACAGAAGGAAGAGAAATGGAGGGTCAAGGACTGTTTGATTGATGGTGTAAACCCTGGGTGAGGCGGGCGAGGCCGCCGAAAAAGGTGCCAATGTGGGCGGGTGGTGCCAAGGACCCCAAAGATATTGTGGTGGTTCTGTGGAATCTGAGCATATCACAGGGGTGATTAATAGGAACCCACAGAATAGAAAAAGCTCCAAACCAGACATTTTAGTTTGTAGATGGTCTCGGGCGCTGAGCGTCGATCCCAGAAGGGTCGAGTTGACTTGTGTCCGCGGGCTTATCCTCCTGTGCTTTATCAGGAACTGGTGGGGAGTTTACTGCTCGCGTCAATCTTTCCGGGACCCACAGCGGTTCGCAGCCTGGTTCCTGTGGGAAGACACAAACCGCACCTCGGGTCCAGCTAATCACTGGATCCGGGCCCATCCATTGTCCTGTAAGGACATCTTTCCATCTAACCAGCCCTTTGTCGGTTGGGGACGGATTGCTATGTTCCATGGCAGGGGAATGATTATGGTAAAGAGTGCCAATGATATTCTTCCTTTGGGCGTTAGGCCATGGCCTATCCCCTCTTTTTGCTTTTGTAAGACACCCTTGAGTGTCCGATGTGCCCGTTCAATGATGCCTTGTCCTTGAGGGTTATATGGAATGCCGTGCTTAAGGACAACATCCATTTGTTGACAGAATGTTACAAAAGTTTTGCTGGTGTAAGCAGGACCATTGTCTGTTTTTAATATATTGGGCTTTCCCCAAGCAGCCCAGGCTGCAAGACAATGATTAATAGCATGGGTGGCCCTTTCTCCAGGTTCTTGCCTCTAAAAGCGCCATGGTAAATGGCGCATTGGGCCCATAAGCTGAAACTGCGTCCTTGATAGCTTTAAGTTGTTTAATTTCTAAGGGCTCATAATATCCTCCTCCTCCCCTGCCTCCTACTTGTACCGGGAATGCATGGAGACCGGAACACTCAAAGGGAAGCCGCGACCATACCCTCTGGTGGAAGGAACGTCCTCCTCCCTCCCCAGATGGGGGCGCAGAAGGCAACCCAGGAAGTAGCTCTCCCTCTAACCAGGGCGGTGCCATAGGTTGTGGTGGCAGCCCAGGGAGCAACTCCTCTTCCGGCCACGGCGGTGCAGTGGGGCCTGGCGCCCTGAAGGGAGCGACCATGGGTCGCGAACTTGCCAAAGGGCGGAAGGGCTTAGTGGGGCCTGGCGCCCTGAAGGGGGTGATCGTGGGTGTTTGGTTCCCCTTTTTATCTTCCCGAGCCCTGAATTCCTCTTTAAGCTGTGCAGGAGGGTCCTGTTTAGCGAAGACAACCTCCTCTTCTGAACCTTCCGAATCAGAATCAGAATTAGAGCCCTGAGGGTCCTCCGGAGACCCACAATCGGCAGTGGCTCCGGGCTCCTCTGAGCATTCCGATCGAGCTCTATCAAAAGCCTGTCGGGCTGTATTAGCGAAGCGAAAGCAAAACAGATGCAAAGGGAAAAGAAAAGAAAAAAAAAAAACCGGCGTCCACTCGTGTGGCGCTCAAAATCTGTTAGGTGCGTCCACCCAACCCAGGTGACCCAGTACTCACCTGTCCCGGGAACCGCTGTATCTCACGTAGCTGATCAGGGTGAAGAGAAGAGGTGCTCGCGGCCTTCCGTTGTTATTGGGCCAGGTCCTCCGTCGTACCGCAGGCGACAGCAATCGCACCTCCCGGCCAAAGAGGCACGTCGCTGAGTCTTTTACCTTTTTTCCCGAACGGGCCACCAGATGACCGGAGCCGCGGAAGACAGGAGGCCAAACTCGAGCAGGATCAGCTCTCAAACTTTATTACGTACAGCGAACCGGACCTAACAAGGTCCGCCACCCTCAACGTTGGTTCCTCTTCCGCCGTTGGGGGCAGGAACAACCTCTTATAAGGGGAAGCAGTATCCAATCACAGAGAAGCGCGCCTAACAAGCTGATAGGCTAGCGTCACGGGTAACTGGGCAGATATGACAATTTGGCGGGCTTGTTCAGGCCGGGAAGAACCCGGAAGCAGGAAATGGGCGCCATTCATAGGCGGCTTCCCACAGGAACAGCTATTTTGGAGAAAATGACATCTTAATAGGTAATACTGATTTAGTATCATTTTGTTTTGAAGTCTCATCTAGCTTTTGTCCTTCTGTCTCCAATGGTCTAAATAGGCTGTATCTTATTGGATTTTATTATGTACGATAGTATAAGCAAAAACCTTTTAAAGACAAGGAGATTATATAGAAACCATTGTTCATTTTCTGTTAGTCGATTCTAAATACTCTGTAATGCTGTCATTCTCTTGAATGGTTTTACATAGTTTTGATATACTTAATGCTACAGTATACGAAGTTGTACTCAAGGATTTCAAAGAAAGAGACAATATGGTAACTACTTTTAGGTTAGGATTATCTGGTGGTGAAACACTATTCTGTTTAAATGGTTATGTTTTGATCTGCACTGTTTCATTGTTATGCCCTCTTTTATCTCAATCTCCACTCCATTATTTACTTTTTTATCTTTATCCTTTTAATTAAAGGAAAAAAATAGCAGGATATATTATAGTAACCCACTTTGACTTTTCATTACCTTGATTTAAAGCCCTGTATTACTCTCACCATCTGGTTTTTAACTGATGTTCCCCTATTCTGTTTTGCTGGATAGTATCAGGTTCGAAAGTTTAGGCATCAGCTGTGAAGATAATGAGATTCATTATGACGCCCATTCTTGTTGACTTTTATCTACTTTTGAAGACCTACAATGTCTCCAATGTTTTGGTTTTGTCGGTTTTATTCTTTACTGTTTTGTTCAATTGTATTATAACTAACGATATAGGCAATTCTATTAGAGATAGCAGGAGGCATTATGGTAACCATTGTTGATCACCTTGTATTATGTTTTTACATTATCTATTATGTCCACCCTTTTGACTTGACCGATTCTGTTCTGTTATGTCACATTTGGTTTTACTCTCTTCCAAAAAAGTAATAAGAACCATGGGAGCAATGAAACCCAAAATGTGTAATAGTCATGGTACAAAAGAGAGGAAAAGAAAGTGCTCCAAACTATATAACTGCATGTATATTTAAGTGTATAAGATAGAAAATGATATCACAGAGTTTTATTGGCTCAATGAACAGAACTGTTTGCAGTATCATTGATGGAATGTCCACTTTACAAGCTTTAATTTTGTGACTTGAACAATTATTTCTAAGATGACAATATGTAATCCATTAACTAGTGATTTCCTACTGTTCATTTTTTTCTGTAAATCTGTATAACTTGTACCCTTTCCCTGCTTTTTTTTTCTTTTCTCCTTAAATAAAATTTTAAAAAAAAATCAAGTTCTGTCAATAATAAGCATAGTATTATATGTAATTTTAGGTATAAATTAAACAGTATCCAAAAAATTATTATGAAATGATATATAGTAATTATCAGATTTTATTCAATTATAATTATCCCTAATAACCAGTATATGGCTATTTTTAAAAAGCCACTTATCTTTTTAATTACAGTACCAAATTTTTAAATAAAACCACATAGCTATTAAATTTTAAAAGTTATCAAACATAATTACTGAAGCTCAAAGAAAAGAAAATAGAGTTTTAATTATAAAATTCCTGTCTATACTGTAAAAAGCCTTCTATTTCTCTGGTTCAGAGCAACTGCTTACTACCAGTTCAAGTTAATAGCCACAGTACTCCAATATGAGATACTCACTGTTGTGTGACATAAAGTGGGGCATAATCTGTAATGGTTATTAAGGATTTCGAATATTATTCTTAACTACAGATCCTGTTGCTATTACTATAATTTATCCTTTATAATGTTCTACAATGGCTAAAACTAAATCAAATAAGTAAAAAAATCAAAAAGAAAAGAATAGACACAAGAGTTAATGTTTTAAAACACATATTATTTATTTTAAGAACAGAAGAATAATTTAAGGATATATATTCTTCAATTTCTTATTCTATACAATGTTACTGCATACACTGGATCTGTGTGTCTCTGTGTTTTCGTTTAATTAGCATTAAAATCATCTCATTTTTAGAAGTCTTAAAGAACTAAAGCTAGTCCTTGAAATTTTTCAGAGTAAGATTTACGATTTACTAGAGTAAGATTTAGGGTTTACAAGAGTAAGATTTGGGATTTACTAGAGTAAAATTTAGGATTAGTTCTTCATAGTAAACACAAACACAAAGCATTCACCTATATTTAATGGACGTAAAAATGCTTCAGTATTAATTTAGAACACCTATTGTGTTATAAAGAAAAAATTTATTTATGCACATTCTTTTGTTTTTTATCATATTACTTTGCTGGAGTTTGTAAGTATTTTTGAAATATTCAACACAGAATTCTTTTTTTTATTTAAGAGAAAAAAAGGTGGCAGAAAACAAAAACAAAAAGCAAAAGAGAATACAGTGTGAAAATTTAAGGAACAGTAGTTCCTAAATTCCCTGATGTATTTATCTCTTATAAAACTAAGCTTCAACCATAATCTTCAGAAATTAGTCAGTTTTACTTCATTCCCAATATCAGCAATGTCATGTGATCTGTATTTTGAGCACCTTTTCTTTCCAATTTCCAAGAGGGTCATTCATTTCTGAGAGCCTAAATTACTGTATTAAACAAAAGGATACAGTACTTCAGTAATTTTTGCAATATCCAGTAAGGTTATTTTTTTTAATTTTTTACTCTTACTTGTTGGATCTGAGAAATGTAGTATTTAGATCAACTAAGATATTAAAATTCTTTCACTGCATAATTTTGCCCATGATCACAGCCTAATTTTTTACCAGATCCTCGCATTCTGGCCAGACAAATGACTCTCAGCATTACTAAAGCTTTCTGTTCACTAAGAATTCTGTAAGAACTGATGTACAGGAGTCACAAATAATGCACATAAAGAGTGCACATTTCATATTTTCATACCTTTGAGCCAGCCATTCCGTTTCCCTGAAAAGGTGGCTCTTTTCCAGATGTGTTGCAGAGTTTATAAAAAGGAGGTGACTATTTTTCTCCTCACTCTCAATTTTCTATCACCATAATTAACTCTTCCTCTTAATATTCTTTCACAAAAAATTACAAAAAACTACATGAGGACACTTTCTGTTGTGTAGTCTGATTGCTAAAAACCAAGAATGTTTTAGGCTAGAATATCTCTTATAAGTCTACTAACAGGGCATATGGCACAAAGTAACATAATATACAACTTGGCTAAATTAAGTTCTAGGAAATACTTTTTAAAATGAATTATTTAGTAATTGGTGACACAAGAAAATGTTTCAGAAAATTATTATATTCTGTTTTCACTTTTGAAACCTAAAGTTATGCTATTTGCTCAGGATTATTTTCCAAATTTACTAAAAAGAGTGGCTCAACTCCTAATAAAATAGCCAGGGATGATTTTGTTCACAGGCATGCTCTGAATATCTACCCAAATAACTCCAATGGCAGGATACCACTGTCCAAATGGCTACTTTAAATGGAGAGCAGAGAGAAAGGTAGAGGGACACAGACTGACCTATGGAAATATGAATTAATTTCCTATGTTTTACGTAGTGCTTTATAGGTCTGTACAAATAGTTTTAGTCTTTACATTAAGACAATATTTCCAACTAAAATACTCCTAGAAAACACATTTTCACAGAAACATGAGATAAACTTTACACTACAAATTCTCTACTATGATTCTATAGTTTTGTCACTCACAAGATATTCATAAATCCAACTGAAGTTGTGTCTAAAATAGTTAAAAATGGCCACTTAAATTAGCATGGGTCAATGAAAGGGAATTTTAAAATTATATGCTACTTCAAATACATTTAATGAAAAAATTTTAAAGTGTGTCTCAATAATAGTTTAAATATTATAAACTGATATATGGGCCCCATGGACTTTTAAGTTATTTAATCTTTTATATCTAGATTATTTTAACTTTTGCATTTTAGTAGTTTCTTTTAAAGTTCCTTCTTAGTGATTATTTCCTTGCTTGTTTTAGTCTGTAGGTAGCATGAAGGAAAACTCCATTAAATAGTTAATTTTCTTCATTACAAATAATAACTTAAATACTATTTCTCTCTATTCCCTTTTATTTAAGGTTAGGATTAGGTTATACTGCCTCATCTACATATGTTATAAAATTAGTCCATGTTCTCCAGTTTTCAAATATTCCTACTGTTAACAATTTCCATATATGTTTCTTGGGGATAATCTAGAAGTAATATAGCTCATATTATCCATAATATTTCAATTTAATTATGTATTTAACCTACTTTTTAATGTTTGAATTCATGTGTTAGTTCCCCCCTCCATAATTTGATTTCACAGGTCATCAATCTTTATTCTTACAGAGCAGAATCTTAGAAAAAGTAAAAAATAACTTGCTGTGAAATAACCATCCATAAGTGTTCCAGATTAGGGCACGTCTCTCTAAGGGTTTTTGTTGTACTATTTCCTAGCTCTGTGACCTTGCAAAAATTATTTAACATATCTGAGTTTAAATTTTGCATCTATAAATTAGGATAAGTTACACTTGATATATAGGACTAATGTGAGTAAAATGTTTGAAGCAAAGTCTAGTATGTGATAAATAATAAATTTTGATCACACTTTCCTTTACTTTGTCATTTATTTTCTAATACAGTCTTCTCTTTCCTGTAGTCCTCCTTTTCCTTCTGGTAATATTAACATGCAGTGCCCAAACTGTGTATTTTATACTACCATTAAAATTATCAATGGGAAAAATCTAAATTAGTCAAATATAACACAAAAGTGAAAAGTACTCCCACATGAGTCAGAATTATCTTAGCATGAGAATTTATTATTCACTACTTAGCTATTGTTATTATAAAACACCAAATATCTGTTGGTATTTTATGTTATTTTTTTTTATAACTGGGATTCTCCACTGGAGAAACAGAAGTAAGGCATAATTCAAAGGACCATTGCTAAAGATAAAATGTGAAATGTTAGGGACTATGTCTATCAAACAGAAAACTGTAGCGTAAGCAACACTTCCTCAAACAATTCTGCCCTATCTCTCCATAACACATTAAAAGTAGTTTAGGAAAAAAATCAAACTGACAGCGGCAATCTCACCTGTGGCTGTAAGTCTATGCCTCTCCTGGCTACCAGTTTTCTCTGAAATAAAGCTTAATCAACATGCACATAATTAGCAGAGAAGATCAAAAGCTTTTTCCCCCACAAATGATTTTTATCTATGATACTATGAAGCCAGTGGTAAAATTTTATCTATTTATAGTAAACAAAAAATAGGAGTTCTGAACTATCTACTTATTGGTTAAGAACTTAGAAATTGTTTTGTTTACTGAGAATATATATAAATACATATTTTTTCAAGTTATATAGATAATGAAAGAGTATACCACATAAAAGATTCATTAACTTCTTAATGACAAACACTACATATTGGTGGTTACTAATTTTCATTAAAAAAGGAAAAAATCACATCTTACATTAAAAGGTTATTTTTCAGAGGTAGTTTAATGGACTATCTACTAGAAAAAAGAAAATAAAAAATAATAAAATCACAGAATATAAAATAAATCTAAAGCAAATAAGGTGTTAAAGAGAGGAAGATTCAACTCTTCATAGGATTTTTAAAAATGCACATTTAATGAATAACTTTTGGTTAAAATATTAAATTCAAACAACATTTTAGTAAGATGATAAAAAATTAAAATTATATTTAATTTCCAGATTTAAATTTGGAGATATACTACAAGAAACAAGGTAAATAATATCAACAAAGAATATGATACGAAAATACAATTTCCAAGAGAAAAAGTTAAAAGAGATGTAGCAGAAAACATCTGTTTTTATCACTGAATATTTTTTTAAATAGAAAAAAAAAAACTAAAAATCTTCAAAAGAGCTCTTTCATTTTAGGTTGATATAAAAAAGTATTATGAAAAGCTGCAGAAAAGATAAAACATAATTCAAGTACTATCATAGGTAAGATGTTACTTTCTGGAAAACAGTATTACAAAAATTATACATTTTTGTAAGCTTTCAAAAGCAACTATTTCCAGTTAACAAAAACCTAAGCACGAAGTATCTTTCTGCCAAATTAAAATACTATTTTAGTAGAGTCCTAATGTATTAAAATCCAAATTGTTAATATTTTTACAATCTGCTTATAAAACTTAGTTTTATTTTTCCAAATTCATAATTACCATATGTAACATTTATAAAGAAAAATGTCCTGATATTACATATCAAAATTTATTTCTGAGGAAAATTTGTATAAGCAGAATTCTAACATTACTATGTGTAAAACACAACAGTTACTGTAATATAGAAGAAAACAGAATGTTTACATATAAGTGCCATCAACTTGTCATTTATAGTTTAATCTTTTCACATGATTTTAAACTTTATACCAAAAAGGATATAAAAGAGTACCAAAAATCTGTTTTTTCATTTATCCCAAGTCCCTAAAACCTGATGAGGATGAGAATTTTTTTTTGCCTTTTTCATTTTTAACATACGTAAACTCACCCCATTTATTGGATACGTCTTCCATCCTAGTTCACCCAGCACAGTAGTTGTATCAAGCAATACAACTGAAAGTGAACAGATAAAGCTTGCATGAATTTCTCAACTAAAAAATACATTAAAGTTATTTGAATAATTAATATATTATAATACTTGTTATTTAAATCATCAATAATCATTAATATCTTATTCATCACATTTCACAAGTTATAGTATTCAAAATTTTTTCCATATGTATGAAATATGTGTGCATAATGACAGCATTGAGTGATGATAAAATGCATGGTGATAATTTCAAATGCATTTAGGTTTAACAATGCTGAGTAAAATAGCTAAATGATACAATTTAAAGAATCATTTTTATTAACAGATTCTTAAAACTAATATTAACTTTAAACTGAGGAAATATACAACTTTGCTTATTTTCCTATTTTAATAGTCTTTTCAGTCAACATTAACAAAAAACACATTTAAAAGGTTTCTTTTTAATATTATTAAATGTGCATTAATAAACAGCAAAGTATGAAAACGCTTATGAAAAGAACACTATGCTTAAGAATAGATGCCATTACTGCAAATAATAGGTAATATACTATTTGCTAAAAGATGGAAAAGCAAAATAAAAGCTACACTGCTTTCTTTCACTAACCTAGAGTAACCATCATCTGGTCAAAAAAATAAATCAACTAAACAAAATAACAAGAATAAACTATATTAAATTATAAAATGGACAATTATAAAATACACTTGAGATTAAGCCAAGGTTGAAATGCAAATTTGGAAGAATTCACAAAGAAGATTAAACCTGAGCTAGGCCAGAACAAGATAGTCTTCAATTAGATGTGATGACTGACAGACAGACAATTTTAAAAAATTCCTCTGGAGTCAGAAATAGGAATGGGGATTATACGGGCAAAGTAGGAGGACAGAAAGAAATCTAGAAAGACAGAGAGTATTTTTGCTATGTTTACAGTAGAAAAATATGTAACTATCAAAATTTAGCAGCTCTACACTTTTTCCAGCGCTGGATCACAGGCACAAGGTAGGGCAGGCAATGGGCTACACACTGAGGAGACAATGATTATGTAGCTCATTATTGGGTTCAGTTCACCTTGCCAATGAGGAAGGATTCTTTAAGTGCAGTTTTTAAAATTTTTTCAACATTCTACTTAATCACTTTCTCTACACTTTACATTTTTTGAAAGACATGTTTGCTATCAGGATATCCTCTGAGGCATAATGTATTAACCTGAAGCCATAACTTATCTAGAAAATACAATTAAAAGAATAAGCAAAAGTCCTTACACATTAAAAATTGCATAAAACTGACAGATTTATAATTTGATATGCAGAAGACCCTAAAACCAACCAAACAAAAGAACAAACAAAACTAACTGAGAAAAAATTCAATAAAGATAAAACTGCAACTTTCATCTGGGTCCAGGAGTGCACACCTGTAATTCCAGCTACTAGCAGGCTGAGGAAGGAAGACTGCCTGGGCAACTATCCCAAAACGAAAGTAAAAACAGATGCAGGTGTGGCTCAGGCATAGAGGCCTCCTAGGTGTGATGCCTGGTACTACAAAACAAAACAAAACAAAACAGAACAAAAGAAAATTCTTCCTTCAATGTATTAAGTGCTGAAGAATGACATTTTCTTTCACCAGGAGATTGATCCTGAACTCTCAAATTCTCAACCCAATTTCAACTATGTTCTAACTTTTTCTAGTTAGCATTTTTCTCAGAACTGGGAAATATTAATGACTGTACATGTGGGGGTGTTTAAGATTCAAGAACACCTGCAGTAAAGCCACTTGCAACTACTTTTATGTGGTCTTCTTATCTGTGCTGATTGTTCCTCCAAGGCTTAAGCCTCTCTTTCCCCTTCTCTCTTTTCCACCTATAACTAGGCAGGTATTACCAATTCCTGCTCATGTCAATATCTCACAAGTGGATTTGGATGATTTCGGTTTAAATTGCAAGGGAAGAAACACCATTTAAGACTGTGGTCCATTATTTAGAATTCTACAACTGACCTCTTGTCAAGAAGCTTATGATTAGCGCACAAGCTGCTTTTATGTGATTTCTAAGTGGGTATTTTATTTTCTCATTTCCTATTCATCAATGTATTCATGACACTTCAGAACAAATCTCAGATGGGAAAGAATGCTGAAGAGAAAACACTAGGGTTGGCTGAAGTGTATCTTGATATCCAAAAAACAATAAAAATAATTAAAAGTCAACTGGGAGAAATAGTTGGAATTAATGTGACATATGTAATTTACATATTAATAATTTAACCTTATAAAACTGTGTTTCAATTTAAGAATAGTTGGCAGAGATAAATAAAAGTCAATTCATGTAAAATATCCCCCACCTTTGAACTGGACTGGAATAAGTTCATACTTTAAATTAGAAGTGGAGAGCAACTAAACTGAAAAAGTTAATCTTACATTTCAAATACGTCAGTAAAAAATGTACGATAAAGTTGTATGTATGCAGACTGATATTAATCAGCTTTACCAGCAGATTGCTAATTTTTCAATTAATTTTTAAAATTCCATCATTTGTTATCAAGAGACCTGTAATTATTATAATTATTTTAGAAAAACTACACTCTTTTTTATGGGAACAGAGAGGAACAAAAAATGTTGGACATTAAAATAGGAGTATTATTGTAATTTAGAAACTAGATTGATAGTTTTCAATGAATTCTGACATTCTAAATGTGCAAATCTAAATGTCAACAGCTAATCATGGGGAATCTGCTATTTGAATTATCTGCTTAGAAATAAAAAGTACTGGCACGGTTTCCACTTATATATGCTTTTCGAGGAACATTCTCAAATATAAAACACAGGGTCTTTCAAACTGTAACTTAACTAATTTCCAAAGACAAATATTAAAGAATACCAGTAATTTCCAAATTCTAAAACACTGTTAGAATCAAAATGTAACAAACTTAAGAAAGAGAAAATTACAACAAAGCAAGAATTTTACATGATAGAAGAAGACAAAATGCAATGAAATATTTTAAATTATAGAAAAGTAAACCATAAGATCCTGTCAATTTTGCAGTTATCTAAATATTAAGTTAATAGGACATATGTAACCTTTTAAAATACAATTTTCTGCTTTTATATTTTATATTTTTAAGGAGAACAATAAAACTTTCAATAAGAGGCCAAATCATAGCATGTACTTACACATTCTATGCTCAGTGTAAGAATTGTTCATTTGGATTTTTGTCTTTAAATGTAGAATGTGCTAATGTTCCAGTGCAGAAAAATTCAGCAAATTTACTTAAAAATTGAGATCACCGGGAGTTACCCATCCTTATTCTCACAAT
Source organism: Cavia porcellus (assembly GCF_034190915.1). Taxonomy (NCBI): domain Eukaryota; kingdom Metazoa; phylum Chordata; class Mammalia; order Rodentia; family Caviidae; genus Cavia; species Cavia porcellus. Next base: position 1,810,042 of record NW_026947491.1, read on the forward strand.
TTTCACATATACATGATAGTAAACCCTGATAAATATGAGACTCGTTGTAATTTCTCATGTGTAAATCAAGGTTATTTGTGAATTTTTTAATATTTCATTTCATCTTTGCTATATTGCTGGTAGTATCCTGACACTGGGTACATCTCTGCAATTTTGTAACACTGAGTGGGAATGAGGAAGATTTTATTTTATTGCTAGTAGTCACACAAAGTCATATCTGAACATGATTGAGATGAATACACTGAATATTTATTCTTAGTGCCTCTGTATCTTCCGAGATCCTTGGCAGCAGTACTTTTATAACTCTATATAGTTCAAATAATACTTTCTACATACATATTTTAATTATTTCAGTGACATATAGTTCCATAACTTAAATCTTAAAACCCTCAGAAGTTGAGAGGCAGTGGTTCACCTTCATATTTCCTGTGCCCAGCCCAAGCAAGAAACACAATGACAATATACTGCATTTCATTTATAAATTCAATATATAAGTGAGTGAATACATGAAATTTAACTAGTCGGAAAAGCCTGGAAAGTTTATAAAGAGACTGAGAACAAAAGTGTTGATTTCTAAAAAAACAAAATAAAAATGAATAAAAACTCCAGAGGTAAGTATATATTATAATGAAGACATATTTGAGAACCTGCAATAGTATCACATTGAAAAATTTATTTGATTTTAAAGCCTTGGTATCATTTTTAGGAAAAAATATCGCTTAGCTCTAATTAATCTATTAAAATTTTAGAATGCTAATATATAAAATAAATCCTTAAGTTTCTATATTTCTAGATACTAGGCATGTAGAAAAAATAAAAAATAGATCATCCAACAATAGGTTTGTGCTTATGAACTAGCAAACATAATACAAGTTTTTCCATTTGCAATTTTTATTAAATAAATGACCAAACTAAACTGCTATTTTAATAAAGTATAGGATTTTAATAAAGTATAGGAGCCGTATGTCTTCTAATCAACAAAATAAAGTTATTATAACACTATCAGACAATGTTATACTTTACATGTGTTCTAGCATAGTATAAAATAACATAATTGGAACAGAGCAGCTTTTTAAAAGCCACATTAAAATAATGATGCATAATGACATTTCCAAGTTTTCTTGATCTTTTTGTTTAGACAAAATTAAAGTCTCTTTCCAATCACTCCTTCATTAAAATGAGCATTAAAAATAGCAAAGGTGACAATTGCCTTCCTCCATGAAATGATCTAGTATTCTAAAACTTTTCTGGGTATTAAAATCTTGGTTGTTTCAATTTGTTTTTGAGGCATTATACTGACAAATTATAGAGGGAGCAAAACATTTTATTTCAGAAACTGATAGAATTGATTTATGATTTATGCACTGAAATCTAACAGTTTGATCATTTATTTGTTAACACATGTAATGACAAGCCCTACTAGTTATTTTCACTTGCATTCACCAGACAAATGATTTTATGTGTACTTTAATTTCAGAGAAAAATAAAATAAATTTTTAATATTGAAAAAGCTGATTCAACCAAGATTTTCTTCAATGGACATTTAGAGAAATCAAAGGGTCTTAATCATTTTATTCAATATATATTATCAAAGAAAATCTTTAATCAACAGGCTCACTTTAAAAATACTGCAAAAATGAAGCTTTTTCTCCACGTCTATTTTCTCTGATGTTTCATGTTTACTGATACTTAGGCAATACATTATATTTAAAAATCCACTTATGTAACATGTCAATTCTCTGAATACCTCCTTTACTGGCCTCTATATAAGTGCTCTAAATATTTAACTGTAATTATTTTTAGCAATATTAAGTTCTCACAGCAATATTAAAATTGAAAATATCTGTCTCTACAAGAAAAACTAAGGTGTCTTTAAGATATAATTTAACTCAGTTTTGGAGGCAATTATGTTCAGATAATTATTTTGGAATACATGATAACACAATACATTTCTGTTTTCTAATTAGAAAAATGTTTCTCTTTATTAACTTGTTTAAATTATATTTAACTGCTATTCCCACAGATAGGTATAATTTTATATTTGTTTTAAATCCTGTGACATTTTAATATTAACAATAAGCGCTTTTCCTTATGCTAGATAATACACTCAATGTACTGTTGAAAGAATGTATACCCATCTGCAAGGCTCATGTACAAGATACAAGTATTAGTGTGTATCAGAATCATGTGAAAGAATATACTTATGCTATTGTTACTAAGAAATATCATAAATAAATTTTACACAAGTAATTGCATAAAGTGCCTACTTTTTGTTAGATCCAGATTACAAGATTATCTAAATTATAATAGATAAGTAACATGTTAAATGGTTCTTTCTAAGGCCATAATATTATAATATTTCGTATGTCCCATGATCAAAACTTGTCCTTTTTATCTGAAATTTTTAAATGATTTTCAATTAATCCACCAAGTACAGATTGCCAGAAGGCCAACAACTAGAGGACTTGGAAAAGTAACTAGACAGATATGCTATTATGCAGAACAGGGATTGAAAGAACACACTCTGATGTTCATGTAAAAACATAGTTTCACTGATGTCTGAAACTTAAACCTGTACCTTCAACATGAATATTAATTTTAAAAATTATTCTCTATTAAATCAACTATAGTAGGTCATTCTAATATCACTTCAACAAATGTTCACATGTCAGTCTACAGAAAATATGTGAAATATTTTTGTAGTAACAAATACTGTATGTTTTGAAAATGTATATTTGCTCACTATATTTTAACACAATTAAACAGAACATCTAATAAAGTTAATATAAGATTCTTATGAAGTCCTTATATACAAAAATGTAATAATATTTCTTTACTCCATTTTCTCTCAAGCAAGCTCATTTACTGTAATGGCCTTCTTCTAAAAATCAAGTGCTGTAATCTAAGAGTAAATATCAATCACTTAAAGATATGAAACAGTAACAGAGAACCAAGACTAAAGAATGGCCTTAGTAAGATAACCATGATGGTAGCCTCAGTGGCCATTATGATAACCATGGAGTTTGTTTACATGTGGGTACTAATGATTTACTTTCTCAACTTTTGAATAAAAGATAATCCAAAATAATATGTGATATTTTCAAATAAATGTCACACAAAGTGTAACAGTGTTAACACATGTTATCATACAATAAACATGTTTTCTTGCTGATTATACATTTGATTTTTAGAAATTTTTATTGCCAGATCCAGAAACAGGCTGAAACCTCTGCACTGGATCATTCCAAGAAGACAAGTTCTCCTTGAATATTTATATATAGGAAGTACACTGCCTAGTACAGAGCACAGTTCAGATCTATCTATCTCTATCTATCTATCTATCTACATATATCTGTTTAAAAGAATATTCCCATTTAAATATTTATCACAGAACTTGTACATACCATAACAATCCACAGTTTTTGTTGAAAAGGGATAATTATAAAAAATTTCTGGAACATTTTGAAACACAAAAGTGAGAAAATCTGTAGAAATAAGCTGGACATTTTTATACTTCTACATACTATTTTCATATAATTTTAGCAAAAGGCAACTCAGAGTAATGAGTAAATAACTTGTCAAGGAAGTTCAAACTGCATAAAATTTAGTGCTGTTCAGTTAAAGTTCAAAAGTTTCTTTTCTTGCCTCAGTCCCCAAGAATTCTACCTATCTTTAAATTTCATTAACTAGGTCTAAGATTTCCTAAAAACTTATTTTTTCTCTTTAAAAAAAATCCAGAGAGAAACAAAGACTAATGGAAAATATATGAAAACATATTTTATATCTCATATTGTTTTGCTTACAATTTTTGTTGCCAATAAAATCAGTTTTTAACAGTGATGAGTCAAACTTGTGTATTCTCAAACCCTCAAATGCTTACTGGTGTTCATCAGTTAAACCACCCTACTCGACTGCTAAACTATCTTCTAAAGATGTCCCTGTCCACTTGTGCATTCACTCTGACAATAACTACATGACAAATGCCATGGTGCCAGAAAATATCAACAAATTGCACTTGCATATCCAATAGGAGTGGACTTTGTTTCTTATGTTGTTTGAAATAGCTAAATTTTACTATTCTATGTTTTAAATGATAATCTACACTGAATAAAATGGGAGAGCAGCCCACCACACTTGTTACATTGGTACGCTTCCCTTATTTCTTTTCACAATGGTCAATTGTCAAAAATTACCTAATATGGTTAAAGTAATGGAACACTTATTTGAGTTCCTTAAAAACAAAATTCAAAGAATATTCAATATCTACATTTATAGTGGTGCTTTGGTTTACGAACTTATGTTGTTCTATGATTTTATAAAAGATGGTCACGTTGTGTTTGTATGGGAAAGATGGTCATGATAGTGTTTGTCACCTGATGCAGTGTTTGCAAATGTATAACATTTTGCCATGTGCTTTTTTTGGGAACCAAAGTATCACTGTAGAATCAATATAGTCCCGTAAATTCTACCTATAAAATATAGCACAGGTCTACCTGCTATTTTTGCTGGCTGCCTCAATGACTACTCTCCTAACTACAGAGGACTCTTCATCCTCCTCTTTCCCAATTATCTCTTTGCTTACCAGTCATAGTGTTCTTAAAATGTAAAATGGCTCATTTTACTCATTGATGGATATCTCCCAGCTCCTATTTTCTTGGGATAATACTCAAGTCCTTAGTGTTTTTTTTTTCTCTCCTTCCCCTTCATAGAATCTGATTATTGTCTTTCAGATCTCTCGTTCTGCAATTCTCTCTATGCTTGGTAAATTCTACTTATCCTGGACTGAATTCTTCACCTCAAGCTCATTTCTCCACTGCTCAGGGAGTTTCTCCTACTTTCAATGTGCATCTTTCTACTCCTCAGATTTATTTCTTTCTCTTCCCTAACAAAGAGGCTAAATATCATCCCAAAGCACACGCATTTCCAACTTTCCTATTCTGGTTATGTGGTGTCACTGCTCATCTACAGAATTTCAACAACCATTATAATTTTTTATTAATTTACTTTTTGTACTCCATAAAGATACAAAACATGTCTGCCTGCATTAGCACTTTTCTCTACCTAAATTTTATATTCATCAAAAAATAATGCAAGAGAAAATGCAACTTATTTTCAATTTAAGGTCTTTTTAAACATTGACATCTATTGAAATCATAAGCTTAATAGATAGCTATAGATATATAAGATATTTAATCTTTCTGTGGGTATAGAATTTGATTACTAACAATGTACACTGAGCCAATTCAAACTATTTTGATTACTGAAATACATACATCAATCTCCACCATGTTTATACCCCCAATAAATGCTGAGGGAAGGGTACAAATAAGATACTTGCTAGGATTTGTTGACATATAGTGTGACTTATGCACTCAAAATCTATCTTGACTTAACGAATTACCCATGTAATTAATTGTCTTCATACCGGGCATGGTGGCTCACGCCTGTAATCCCAGCACTCAGGAGGCTGTGGCAGGAGGATCGCTGTGAGTTGGAGACCAGCCCAGGCTACAAAGTAATCTCAAGGCCAGCCTGAACTGCACAGTGAGACCCTGTCTCAAAAAGGCAAAAAAAAAAAAAAAAAAAAAAAAAAAAGTAATTGTCTTCATAAACATGAGTACACACTGAGAGATGCATCAACTGGGCTAAACATATTTTTGCTAAAGCAGAGTAATTTTTTAATAAATGGACCTCTGGTGTCTACCAATTATTGTAACATGTATATTCATAGTTGACTTGCACATGAAGCAAGACTGTATTTCATATACCTCAGAACTCAGTACAGAAATAAAACATTCTAGATTTTGAGGAGATAAAATCTGAGTTTTAAATAAGTTAGACACCTAATTAATACTGTGTCTTTAAATATATGGAAAATTAAGGCAATAAGAAATATAAATACACATGCTTTCACTTAGAAAAATGATCTATGAAAAAACATTACTTTCTGATTGATTCAAGGAGGTTCAGGTAATACAGTAAAATTGATTTATTTTGACTATACAACACACAGCTTTACAGTCTGTTGGAAGATAAGAGATCCTTCCTATAGTCACATTACTCTTAGTATCATTTAAAAGAACGAGTAGTTCAGTTTTTTATTCATTGTCTTATTTGACCCTGTCTCAATTATAAAAACTGGAATTAGAAGAAAGGGGTAAAGATGCCTAATACACTCTTTCTGCCATTTTACTTAATTTGTTAAAACTATACACACAATACTAAAAATCTGTCACAGTTGTTAAAGAGACACATAACGTAATTTTATCCGCCATAAACAAATTTTAAAAGTAAACATTAGTAGAAACATGGAAAATGTCCTTTTGAAAATAATATTAGTGATATTTTTGTGCAAGAAATTTAACTTAAACATGACATTAATCTTTCAACATTGTATATATAAAATTTTATAATATCCCATGTCTCAGATGTACAAAAATTGATATTTTAAGTATTCATAAAATTACAAATTTAAAAATATTCCTATAATGTTCATAAGAATAACACTAAAAGGTTGATACTTAACCATTTTTGTGATGTCTTCAGTGTTTAACACTTAACTACACTTATCAGGCACAATTTCTAACCACTATAATTTAGGTTGTAAGAAGCATTTTATAGTGAGGCCTTACTAATTATTTTTATAATGCAGTGGGGGGGGGGGATATAGCTCAGTGTGAAGGCCCTGGGGGTAGTGTAAACAAGAAATGAAGACAAACAAAAAATATACAAATAAAAATATGATTATATTTTCTCTACAATTTTGTTTTGCAGAACCCGAATATCATAGAATTTAACCTTTATTTTTTATACAAGTGTACTCCTATGCATAACTTATGTTTTCAGTATGTTAATACAAATTACAAACTTTAGTATATAGTATTTAACAATTCTGTTCAAGTAATGAAAAATCGTGCACTATTCATTTAACATGAACTTCAGTTACTTTATAAAAATAAACTATATATTTGATATTTGTTTTATGTAAAACATTATTAAATTACATGGAGAAATCATTAAAAGATAAATATTATCTGAGATGTTAAAAAATAGCATTAGTTGGCTTTTAAATTCAAAATAACTATCTGAGAAGTGATACTTTAATATTTCGATGGAATGACACTTGTGGAGACTCACATGTATGTTGTGTTCATACTAATAAATCCAGTACCTAGAGTGGCTGTTCAAGCTTCAAAGGTACTAAATATTTAGAAAAATTGTTACGTGGGAATGTTAAGAACTTCTAGCAAAGTTGATTATCAAACAATACAGCACTTTATCATTCATAATGATATAAAACAATAATCTAAATGTCAGACGTCTCAAGTATTAAAAATTGTTTTCTCCCATAAAAAAACAAAATAATTACATTATTTTTAACAATCCTCTATTTTCTTTAACTACCTCTTTGATTACGAACACCAACAGTCCTTGAAAACAAACAAGGGACACGGTATGAACATATATGGCACTACAGGAGTGTGACACTACGATGGTCATCTTACAGGTGATTTCCAAATTCACACATGCATTTATAGGTGCATTCTGTCAGGTGAATAATAATTAGAAAAACATACTAATTGCATAAGTGAAAAATGAACAGCTATTCTGAATTCTACATAAAATATTAGAAAACATGATATGGTTGTACAGATACGAAAAAAATCTATACTGTTTCGCTTTCCCTCTCTCAATCTTCTCCTGTTCCCATAAATACTACAGTATAGAATCCCAAGTAATCTGACCTCCACTTTTACATCTGCAAATTAATTAAAGGCCCTGAAACACATGAGCTGTATGTTAAATGGCAGCTCTAACTGACCACAGGTGTTTATATTTAAAGCCTTTAGAAAACCTCACAGACAGGGGTGGTCATCATAGCAGGTTGCAAAACTTTTTATGGTTGTTCCATACTTAATTTAATGAGATTTAGAATATAGAGGTGATGTTTTTGTAGATCTTTAAATATCCAAATACCCATGACAGAAAACCAAATCAATGTTTTATAAAGATTGTGTAAATAAAAGGAAAGAAAATACTCTTTAAGATTTTGTGTTTTCCACTTCCCTCACGCACTCCACCACTTTACTCAAGGAAACAAAGTCCTTAAAAATCTGACAGTGGTCTGCCTTTTTGACTAGGATATTCACAACTTGGAAAATTCACACTCAACATTTACCTACCTCCCTCCCTCACAAAACAGAAAATACAACACAGATCTGTGAGCATCTGGTCTAGGAATAATTTCAAAGCAATCTACATTCTGTGATCTAGAGTGGGCTGAGTGAGACCAGGCAAGGGAGCCAGAGTCAGGCACCAGGCTAACAAGTGCCCCAGGGTACAGCAAGAAGAATCTATATCTTATCCAGTTATGTGCAGCAGCCCAAAGGCAGGCATCTCCGTTAAGTGTGTGCCTTGGAGTCTGACCTCTGCTGGAGGCTGCGTAGGGGTCTGTCTGCCCTTTAGCCCGTGAAGGGACTTAAGTGCTGCTGATGCTTATGCACCCATTCAAAGAAACCTGTGCACACACGAATCACAGCTCCTAGGGCCGCTGTCCCGGACGGTGCAGACTGAGTGTTCAGGTCAAGGAACACATATAAGGTGAGCCCTGGAGAAGCTGACCCGAGACAAGTTGGCCGCAGCAGGCCGACAGTACACAGCGCGCGAAGGACCGTCCTCCTCCCTCTCTCGCTTCTGACCCTGTCCCTTTCTTTGGTTGTTGGAGACGTGACTACAGTAGCCCGGCCAAGCTGTCCTCAGAGGCAAAAAGAAACCAAATTGCCAAAGAAATTCTCGGACTTCGCAGCCCCCCATGGCTCTCGCTGGCTTCTCTCTCCTTGTGTGAAAGAAGTGGAAGCGGAGCGGCCAGGCGTTGTGGGGAGGTTGGGGGTCCTGGTCCACGTCTTCCTCCTCCTCCCCTTCCTCCTCCTCCTCCCTTCCTCCTCCTCCTCCCCTTCCTCCCCTTCCTCCTCCTCCTCCTCCCCTTCCTCCTCCTCCTCCCCTTCCTCCCCTTCCTCCTCCTCCTCCTCCCCTTCCTCCTCCTCCTCCTCCTCCCCTTCCTCCTCCTCCTCCTCCCCTTCCTCCCCCTCCTCCCCCTCCTCCCCTTCCTCCTCCTCCTCCCCCCTTCCTCCTCCTCCCCCCCTTCCTCCCCTTCCTCCTCCTCCTCCCCCCTTCCTCCTCCTCCTCCTCCTCCCCTTCCTCCTCCTCCCCTTCCTCCTCCTCCTCCTCCCCTTCCTCCTCCTCCTCCTCCCCTTCCTCCCCCTCCTCCCCTTCCTCCTCCTCCTCCCCCCTTCCTCCTCCTCCCCCCCTTCCTCCCCTTCCTCCTCCTCCTCCCCCCCTTCCTCCTCCTCCCCTTCCTCCTCCTCCTCCCCTTCCTCCTCCTCCCCTTCCTCCTCCTCCTCCTCCCCTTCCTCCTCCTCCTCCTCCTCCCCTTCCTCCTCCTCCTCCTCCTCCCCTTCCTCCTCCTCCTCCTCCCCTTCCTCCTCCTCCTCCTCCCCTTCCTCCTCCTCCTCCTCCTCCCCTTCCTCCTCCTCCTCCTCCCCTTCCTCCTCCTCCTCCTCCTCCCCTTCCTCCTCCTCCTCCTCCTCCTCCTCCTCCTCCTCCTCCTCCTCCTCCGCCGGCCCGCAGGGGGTCTCCCCCGGGCGCCCACCGCGCGAGGCCCCGGGAGCAGGGCACGAGGGTCCAGGCTGCCCAGATGCGGTGGCAGCCGCTTCGGAGCTGCGGCTGCCTGAGGCGCCGGGGACCTCCTGGAGGCTGGCGGCGAGGGGAAACGCACTCACCTCAGTGTCCCACCCCCGCGAGGACTATTCACTCGGGTCCGGGAGAGCGCACGCGCAGGAGCGAGCTCGGGCTGTGGTGTGGGGGCGGGGCCGAGAGGGCGGGGGCGGCCGATTCGCGGGCGGGGTGGGGGCGGGGCCGACCGGGTGGTCCGGGCAGATCGGGCGGCCTGAGCCCCTCTCCGGACAGAGGCGGGCTGTGCGGGGCTGCGCGGCACGGAAGCAGAGCGGAGGCGGGCAGCGAGAACTTTCCTCCGGCCGCTGCGAGGAGAGCCAGGCGGGGGCTGCCGCCGCGCGGGGCGGCGAAGGGTCCGAGGGAGCTGCGAGCTGGGTGCTCAGCCCCGCGCCTGAGCGGCGTCGGCAGCGGCTTGCAAGGTGGGCACCTCGGACTCGGCTGCGCCCGCGCTGCGCCCAGGCGGTGCGAGCGGCTCCCCGACGTCTCCGAGGCTGCGCTCAGTCCCTGAAGCACTTAGCCCCCATTTTGCAGCTGCAGCGCTGCCGACCTTGACTCCCCTTCACTTCCCATTTCCGCCGCTGGAAGAGATACTCTTTGAAACCACCCACCCCAAGTCCAGAGCTCTAGGCGCGCAGCTGGAGAGGGCCCCCGGGGTATGCAGGGCCCCGGGGTATATATTATCTTGGCCCCCTGCCGGAAGCGAGAGCTGGAGAAGGGCGGGCGCAGCGCAGCTCTGCCCAGTCTGGCGCTCTCCCGCTTGGCGGCGTGGCTTGTATCTCTGTTCAGCGCTGGAGTGGGTAGTAGACCGCAAAATTTTTTAAATATGAGTTTTAAACAATATGAGTACAAAGCGCCAAGAAACTTTTCTTAAAATTAGATTAAAAGAATATTATAACAGAAGAAAGAGGGGAAGAAACAGAAGAAAAAAGTTTTAAGTTCATTTCCAAAATTCATTATTATTTACAAACCATAGTACCATATCTGAAATATAAACACATACTTCAAAGTAACAGTAACAATTGACTAAAACTAAATTTCTCTCCTTCCTCCACTATAACTACAGTTCTTTTACTATTCACAATATTTTTTTTAAATAAGCCACAGTCAAGCTTGTCATATTAAGTATTTCTTGGATAGCTAGTTGGTAGTCATATGGTAAGGTTTTAAAGAAAAAAAATTTCTCAATATAGAAACACATTTCATAGAAAAAGTTTAGAGATGTTTAAACAGTATCAATTATATATCTGAATGCAGTACGGTATCAATTATCTGTTTAATAAAACTCATCTCAAAAGGTGAATTGGCATATAATAATCATCACTTTTGACTATAACAAGATTATGTGAATTTGACATACTGTGTTTTCAAAACATGATTGCAAAAGGAATTACTATAACTATTTGAGCATTATTGTGTTATATTTGTTAAACTCTTCTTAGGAACACAATTGTCTGGCATACTACTCCTGATTCTATTGTGATAATTATATATTATTGCTGTCATATGATATATTAGAGTAAAAGAAAAAGTATATGGATATATGCATAATGCACCTATCATGTTTATAAAACATTTATGTGCAGTTAAGTGAAAACATCCTTTTCAGTACTTTTCTAATTCAGTAACTATTTACCAAGCAAGATTTTCATGTACATTTATGCCACGTACTATGCAGAAGTTACAAAGATTATTTGCGTTTAGCTCTGATATCTCAGAGGTTTTATCATATTGCAGAGCACAGACACATGGATTGTATTATTCGAATAGAAATGATTCTGTATAGTGCTATCATGAAATTCCAAATTATTAGATAAGAAGAAAGGAATCAGACTCTTTCCTTCTAAGGCCTGAATCTCTATAGTTACTGCTTTTGTCTGAAGTAAACATGCTTTTGGCATACGTTGGAGAAGCTATCCTCTGAAGGTTTGTCTATGAACTTTTACAAATGTTAAATCCATGCTAAGGGCTATGCACAGTGTAGTTCAAACTTACATTTTTAGTGAAATTGACTTACATCAATGCATATCAGGTATCCTCGAAAAGTAATTTACCTACAAATACAAAACTTTTCAAAATGTATTTAAATTTATTTATGAGTAGCATGTTATTTAGTATCTCTTTCATGTACCAGGATGGCCAACTGTATCAAATAACATTCTTTTCTTTGAATAATAATATCATTAAAGAACATTTTCTAAATATCAATGGAGTATTTTCTAAATAGCAAAGAGGGAAGATATCTTTACAATTTTTTGTATAGTGAAAGATTTCTGATTATTTCCATTATAACAAGTTTCACAGGATTATTGCTATTAATTTCTATTCAACTATTCAAAATAGACAGCTAATCAAAATATACCTTATATTTTATCTTGCATTTTTTCTACATTAAAATAATTTATACCTTATTTCATAAAAAGATAAGATTTTTGAAGAACTCTTTGTTATGTCAAATACTTAAATGTTAAATTTATTAACTAATTATGTATTTGAATAAAATTATCATCTAAATATTCTAGTTATTTTGATACTGATAATGCAAGGTATTCTCTTTTGCTACACTAAATCTTGTATGATTTAAACATGCTAGATCTACAGAAGGAATTCCGAATGCATCTTGTGAATTGGACTTCTTGAGTAAAATTCCTTCTTAAAATATTTTAGTGGTTTATAACAGGTACCTGGTTGTATTTTGGCTCTAACTTCTATATTTTTTACATATTATATTTATAAATAAAACTATGAATCATGAGAGCCATTTTATTATATATAAAGTTAACAACAAAAATACAATAAATCCTTGACATGTCCAATGTGCCTTTGAAGTGAGGAGTTCTGTATCAATTTAATCATAGCATGTTTGCTTTTCTATGGCTATTAAAATGATTTTAAATATCATATTTATTAGACAACGAAAAATTTTGTGGGACTCACTTATACAAGTGCTCATTTGACAACTAGTATATGTTTTCTCATATGCTTCCCTAAATTTGATACAGACACAATTAAAAACTTAAAACATTCAAAAACAAGAAACATTTCTTTTGCATCTCTACCAAGTATTAAAAAATGAGTTATTTAAATAAAAATTACATTTAATTTTTTTCTCAAGTTTATCATCTCTGTAAGTCTTTTCATAAAATATAATTCAATTCTTGGCCTATTCCAGCAACAAAAGTATCTAATTATCTCTGTCAATCATTAAATACTTCTATTGAAAACATTTGAATCAATCTGTGAATGTAACTTTACAAATTACTATATGTAAATAATGTATGTTACATCTTGTGCCGAAGCTGAATTTATATGAAAATGATATTTTGCTCCTCAGAGAACTACAGTAAAGTTAGTATACTTTAAAGTTAGTATGAGAAGAGTTTTAAAAGTCTATTGAAATTTATAGTATTTGGAATTAAATTATGACATCATTGTTATTTTCACAGTTGAAAATAAAATTTCCTAAATTTATGCAATAAAACATAATTGCTTGATTGACTTAGGCTGCTACTAATTTAAAGTCAATGCCTATTGTATATTTATTTGAGCCTAATTATTTTTACTATGCCTCAAAAATATAAAAATATAAGATATATATTTAGAATTTTTTAGTGTTTCTGTCCCATTCTAAATAATGGAATGTTTCTTGCTCATTGAGATTTTGTTCAGTTTTCAAATTAATATCACTGTAGTATTTATCCCAAACAAATGCTATATACTAGGTTGATCAAATAATATTTTCTGTTATGTTAGAAATACATCGGAAGCTCTGTTAAATAGAGTCACCACCAATTTCAGATACCTTATGAAGATTTAAGTGTTTCTAGCATGACTCAGAAGCTGACTTTTTAGTTTTAGATTTGTTTGTTTGTTTTAGTTTTAAATGCTATACCCATGTTTGGTAGTAGCAGCTGCCTTACATTACACTGTCACCACTTTTCAATATTTCCACCTTGATAGCAGGGGAAAAAATTAAAGTATTTTAAAACTATCGAGAATACATTGATCACAAACGTATGTAGTACCACTTTCTACAAGATCAGCTAATAATTTGGTTTTTGGTACTGGTGAATCAATCCAGGGCCTTTCCACTAAGTTACAAACTACCACCCTACTCTGTTTCTGAGTTGCCCAGGCTGGGCTGGAGCTTTCTACCTCCTGCCTCAGCCTCACAGCTCATTGAAATTACATGCTTGAACCATCACACCCAGCTCAATACAGCTAAATTTTAATATAGAAAGTCTGTGACACAAAAATATTTAGCACAGTTGTGTTTATAGAGAACAAAAATAAAGCTCACTTCCTACGATAAGTCTGTTATTGTGTGTATACACTGCCTTCAAAACTAGCCTGATACGATGTGCTTTTTGCGTATTACATTGAGTTGATTAAAAGACAAGAAAAGTATTCACTGTGGTAGAAACTCAACAATCTTTACAATCTTTAAATATTTTAATTATGAAATACTTACCTAATATGACTAATTTTGAGCACTACCCATTGTTAAAATGCTTCAAGAGCCACTATAGTCCCTGGTCAGCACATTATGTCTATCTCACAGCCCATGTCCACAAAATTACAGAGAGAGGAAAGACTCAGTAATAGTTTATCGATTAGAAAATCAATTTCCTCCTGGGAGATTTGTAAGGAAGTAGAAAGATTTTTTTTATTTAGTTGCTAATTTGTCTTAGTTTTTTTGTCATTGTTGTCCTTTCACTTTTTTGACTTTTTGATTTACATAAGAAAACATTGTGAGGTTCACAGATATTTTAAAATAAATGAGGGCCAGAGAATCTGTTTACTATGGTTTCATATATGTGTGTGTGTGTGTGTGTGTGTGTGTGTGTATAGTCCTCATTTTTGTTACTTGATGGTTTCTTTCCATAGCTTTAATTTGTTGTAAGCAAAATTAAATCTAATAAACAAAATTAAATCTAATAAAACTCATCTAAAGCAATCTTCAAAGTATAATAACAGTATTAATTTTATATTGATTGCAATTACATAGTATTTACTATAACAGACACTGTTCCGAATACAAATATAATTTCAGGTACTAATTATAAATACTAATAACCAATATGAACTCATTTGATCCTTGAACAACATTCTGAAATATTTGCTATTATTATCTCCATTTAATAGATTAGAAAGTCGAAGCATAAAACTTGCCCACATTTACCCAGAGTTGTTAGTAAAGCAGGGAAGTTAGAGTCCGAAGTGTGGCTCCAGGAGCTCTGCCTTTTATTGCTGTGCTACCTACTTTTTCCATGAATGCTGACCTGAGTTTATATAAACATGCACATATCTGTGTATTCATCTGAATGATTTATTGGCTCCATAAAATTAAGCTCAAATCACGAATTTTCATTGAAACCCTTCCCAGTCGTGACTAAGTGCCCATATCACCTCATTCTTCTTTCCCATTCTAAATATTTACACATTTAGGACTCTTGAAGGATACTCTATTTTCCCATAAAGTGTTTCTCTGAAATGGCAGCTGTCACCAAAAGTATGAGCTCATCCTTATTCAGCTATCCTGTTTTGTCCAGCATATGAACATTTTTCAGAGCACTGGATACTTGTGATGAATGAAACATACAAAAGCTTACTCTCATAGAACTTACAGGGTTAACGTGTGTTTATCAAGTGACTTACACTGCTCTAAATGGAGCATCATGCTAGCTCACATATTATTCACAGTCATGTACTTAGGTATTTTTTGTGCCTATTTTACCACTGACAAAGCCAAAGTGTACAGGTTACATATTAATATTAGGCAGTGCATTAGTCTTTAAAATTCAGAATGCCTTGCCTACTTCTTGTAATATTAATTAGGAAGTAATCGGAAGAAACTGTAGATTTGGGTGATAATTTTGGTGTGAAATTTACTGATTCCACCTAGAATGATGACAGAAATGGAGAGGAAGATAAATTTCCAGTGCATTGTGATGATAGAAAGGATAGGACTTCATAATGATTTGGGTATTGGTGGGTCATACTATGTATCCCTAATTATACAGATAATAATTTACATTTTTAAAAATGTACTCAAACCACAAATTACTGATGAAGATTTTGAAAAAAATATTTCTATCTTTTAAAAAATATCTTTCAGTAGAGAAAATCATTTTGTCCATTTTCAAATCAGAATTCTGGAATTCCGTTTCAATTTTTTACTAAAAATCAGATCAGACTATTCAACCTCTTTAACTTTAAAACTATCAATATATTCTTTATTCTGAACCATGCATAATAAAGTTGACATCTCTAGAAAGAGTTACAATACAGTTTTAATTTTCATAAAAATTAGAAAAAATAACTCTGACTCTTACACAAAGTAGTCACATAAGCATCATCAAACTGTTCTCCACATATTATTGCATTTATTTTAACCTATCACTAACTCTCTTACAGAGAAAATTATACTTTCCAAGTCTTCATCAGTTTGTAATGTATTTATTAATGAGGTAAGTACTAAGTAATTTCCATTCAGTACACTGAAGACAGTAGTGAAAATATGATATACAAAGTTTTGAGAAATGTATAGCAAGAACAATATGAAAACATATTTTGTTGGAGACCACTATTAAGTGGCTCTGAACAGGATTTAAATTTTACTAACTAGCTTTCTATGTTTTTCTGTGAGTCTGTCCTAGAGCTAGGTCCCTTGCCTGGCAAGGGAGCCGATTCACAGTAAGTGAACCTCTGTGAATCACTGGTCCTGGCTGAGGCCTGTAGTGGCCTGTGAGGCCAGAGATACCTCAAAGGCAAGGTAAGGTGACAGCTGTGGACACTTGGATCCAACCCCAATTAACTAGGTAGAGACTACAGCTGCAAAGATCACGCCTATAGTCTCACTTCTACCATGTCTTCATGATAAGACAGTGCTACTAAATTGACTTGATTCATGATATGGAAATGTCCGTGAAGTGACTCCCAAGATCCTGCTAACTGCCTGCACTTTCCTCAGACTCTCTGCCCATTGTCCTTGGTCCTAATATAAGTGGACTGATTCAGAGAATCCTTTATCTTAACCTTCGAAGCCTCAGCTTAATTAAAGGGTTTTGACCCTCCTGTAGCCCTAAAAATCAAACAATTTGTCTTTTTTTATTTAACCTCCACTGTACACTCGTTTGGGAGATCAGGGATCTAGGTCAGAACCTGATAATATTGAAATGCTAAGGAACCTTCTTGGGTGAGGGCAAAGCCCTCAGTATGAAGGAAGAGTCAAGATCAATTATGCCCGAAAATAAAACTAGGTAGCTTCTTTCAGAATTTAATAAGGAGCTAGACTTGGAAAAGGAAAAACATTTTCAAGCAGTTGTACATTTAAATTAATAAATTTTCAATAATTTGAATGCTATTATTTATTTTAAATTGACTCTACACTCACAAGGTTACATGAGAATCCATCGTATGAAAGTGTTCATGATGTGCATGCCCAAATTCATACCCTACACTGGAGAATGTTTCCTTATCCAGAGAAAAAAATTCAAGGGCCAAAGCATGATGACACTGGTTTGTTATCCCAAGTCTCTGGGAATCTAGGCAAGAGGTTCACAAATTCAACTCTAGCTTGGATAGCTGAGTGACTTATGAGACTGTCTCAAAAAAAGAAATAAAATATATATGCAAAAACTGGGGATGTAGCTTAGTGAAAAGAGCCTGGATTCAATCCACAGTGGGAAAAACATTTAAAGAACATAAGGAAGTTAAAATCGACTTATTTAGATGAAATCCCAGGAGTCATAAAAGAACCACAACGGTTATTATGTTGCTTATTTTGTTCAGTCTTAACAAAAATCTATTCATATTTCTCTTACACTAATGGCCTGATTCTTTTAGTACTGTTAATTGCACACTGTTGTTGCTTAATATGAGGAAAAAGATAAATCATACATCAGTTGAACATAAATTTCAGACAAAGAAGTCCTGAGTGAAGCTGTCTCTCTAATATTGAGTGGCTGGTTTTCCAGCATTTTCATGGAAAGTTGTTATAATTTCTTTTTTTTTAAATGGAGTTTCTTCTATTATCCCAATAGTTTTCTATTGAAACCTTTTGTCACCATCCAAATTATATAATGCCCTATGGGATGACAATAAATTATTCTAGATAATGACTGTCTCACATGTATTAGAGATATCAATTTGTATCCGAGTTGATGTAGGAAATGTAAAATGTGTCTTGATAAGTACTTGACACCACCATTGAAGTTATGTTACCTATGTACTGCTTTTCAGAATTACAAGTGCATGGGCCTGACATTATCCTATGGAGAAGTATGACACTATTTCTCAGGTTGTAACTCGACAGCAGTGGAAGCTTTAGTAGCTAGCCAAAATGATCTTAAAGTTATCACTTTCTGGGGATTCACTCAACTATTTTGCAAAATGAAATTTTGCTGGTTTACTGAAGTCATTTGACACTATAGTATTTTGAGTTTCATAATGCACAGCAAGCCTGTATTAATATTATACTAATAAAACGGCACAATCAAGTGTTAACTAAATAGCCTAGTAAATTTTAATTGCAACACTAATTTACATTTTAGAGTAGGTAAATTTGTTGATGTTTAATAGATATTAGCATGAAGTGAAAATATTCACAGATATGTAACACTGCATGTGTCTTGAAAATACCTCAGAGAATTTTAATAGTACTGCTTGTGAAAAAACATTTTATTATAGAGAGGTATGTGGTTATTAAGAATAACTGATAAGACTCTAGGACTAAAATAATTCCAAACACAATATATTGTCATTTTTTATCAATGTTTAGAAAATGAAAGTATTCACATGGACAGTAAATATTACAAGATAACTGAGCAAAGGAACTATAAATACGTCTGAGGGTATTACTACTTGCTGTAGAACTGTGTGCAATATGATGGGATTATTCTTAAAACATCTTTGAAACAAAAACTGTGATAAAACAACCCAAATATTCATTATATTATTTCTAACTTTATATCAGAGAAAGCATTCAAATAAACTTAGTAGAATGTAGTAATATAAATATATGAAAAAAATAATCTCATCTATCTGTTTTTAATATGTGTAATATATATATTTGCTTAAATTTTTCAGGGAAATTTACATCCACTAATAATTATCTTGACAATCATTTTTTAATTTAAAATGATTGATCAAAAATAAAAGCAATAAAATAGTTTAAAATATAAGGACAAAGAAAGCACACATTCCTGAATTGATTTCCACTCCTCCTTTTGTATAAAAGCAAAGATACTAAAATTCATTGACACTAAACAATATATAATAGCTTAATTTATAAAATATAAATGGTAAATTCAATTTCACTTGATTCTGTAGAAAGAAACTTGTGACTATCAGTGCATGTAAGTCATAATTTTATTTACTTAAACATATAAAAAATGAATATTTTGATTTGATGATTCCCATGTGAACTATATCCTTGCAGTTGTGAGATGAGTTTCCAGATGTGTGACAACACTGGTAGACCTCTTTTGGTACACAGTGTAGCAAGATGGCTACAAGTCAACTGTTTGCTCTTGTAATAATAAGCTCTTACTTTCAATGTAAAGTGGAGTTTGAATCCTCATTCCCTTGAATCTAGACTGGTGTTGGTACTTTACCTACTAGAATGTAGTAGAAGTGATTATCTAGGACTCCAGTGGTCTTTTACTTTCTGCTTAGGCTTCTGGGGACACTTTGGATTCTGCTTCCTGGAACATGGTCACTATATACTATAAGAAGCCCAACACATATGTGAAAGTTACTGTTGATGGTTGGTTTACAGCCCAACTGATTTCAGAACTAACAGCATCCAAGATTTAGCTATTATGAACTATGCTATTATAAACATGAGCATGCTTTCAACAGATAAGGAAAATATAATATTTATAGATAATGGAGTACTGCTTTGCTATAAAAAAGGATAAATGGCTGTACCTCATCCACAATCTTAAGTGAAATACATTATGCACACAAATTTAAATATCACTTGACTACACTTGTGTGAGAAATCTGAAGAGTAAAGAACAGAGGAGACATATTAAGCAGTAGGAAAACTTATTCATTTGGGAAGGGGAACATAACATAGGGGGAGTAGAAGGGAAGGATAGAAAAAGTGATTTAAGGAAAAAATAGAATTGAAAGAAAAACTTGGAAATAGACCTTTTGTAACTGTGGAGAGAGAATGAAGAGAGAGAGGAGAGGAGAGAAAGCATCCAAAAAATTAAGATGTGCTAAATACATGTACACATCCCCCATGATGAATGTAGTCATTATGTACTGTAAGCATACACTAATAAAAATATGACAAAGGAAAAAAAGTACTAACAGCATTGACTGCAGGCAAGGTGAGTGAGCCATTTTGGTTGCTTTGTTGATCTGTTAGAAGTTTCCAGCTCCAGACACATGACAGATCCTGAGAACAAATTGCTAGTGCACCCCAGTCATCCCGGTTGAACCCTAAATAACAAACTTAGTTTATTAAATTGAGAGATAAGATTTTGTTATGAATTACTACACTTTGGTACTTTGTCTCATGAAAGAGCAGTTAGTAATGAGTATTGCTTGATATTCAAAGCCATGTGTTTTTTTTCAAACTAACAAAATGATAAAAACTTGAAATAATCTTTTTGATTAAATAAATGTGACATAGCAAGTTCAACACTAGTCAACTGTAAGCAGATTCTATTTCTTTTCTAACTGTTCAAATCACAGACAAACACAGAAATATGGATGTCTTCAATTTGTGCATATTTTAAATAAGAAAATAAACTTGTATTTATTACCAAATAGTTTCTTCTCTTAAATCAAGTAACAGTACTGGCATAGATATTAGGATTGCTGGATTAGTGGTCTTAAAATATGGGTTTGCTTTAGGAAATATAGAAAAAGAGATAAAAGTACATCTCATTGTTTTTCAGTGTCTAAACCAATAGACTTGTTTATGCTTTACAGTTTAAAACACATCTATGACTTATGACTGAAGCAAAATACATGCTTTGATTGTACTTGAATCATTAATCACAGAAATAAAGGAAGATAAAAAAGGATATGTATGGGAAATTATTATTTATTTTACTAAACAAAAACCTGTATACAGAAGATCCTCCAAAAATTTATTGTAAGACTTGCAGTTAGTAACCAGAATGAGTTATGTAATAGGAAGAAAATTAACACATAATAATCAAGAACATTCTCACTTATAAAGGAAAACCAATCAGAAATCACAGAGGACTTGTCAACACAAACCATCAAGTCAAGAGTTTGGAGTGAAGTGTTTCAAACCCTGATGGGAAACATCTTCCAACCCAGATTTATCTACCCAGCAAAACTATCTTTCAAAATTGATGGAAAAATAAAATACATTCATGATAAAGAAAACCTCAAGTAATTCATGGCTACCAAAGCAACCCTACAGAGAGTGCTAAAGAATATTGTAGAGAGAGATAAAGATAACCATGGTTCCAGGAACAGCAGCAGAGGAGCATCATCAAACAAGACAAGAGACTGATAGATGGGGAAAAGGAGGGCCAACATTAAGAAGATAACAGAGCAGAGACAAACCAATGTTTGTTGGTTGTAACCATTAATATAAATGGCCTCACATCAACAATAAATATAAACACAGGAAGAGTGGACCAAGATATGATATCCAGCAATATACTATACAGGAGAAACACACTTAACTGGGAAGAAAATTCATAGACTGAAAATCAAAGGAGATAAACATTTGTTCCACTTGACAGGTTACCAAAAAAAAAAAAAAAAAAAAGCAAGAATAACCTGCCCAACAACGGAAGAAAGCATAAAAGATATGTGGTATTTTCTTGCAGTGGAAAGCTACCCAGCTGTAATGTAGAATAATCTCAAGGCTTCTGTAGTAAATAAATGCAATTGGAGATCATATTCATGGCCAAAGCAGTTCAAACTCATACGCATCAACTCTAGCATATGAAACAGAGGGAGTAAATGGTATTCAAAAGCAAAATATTTAATGTAAGAACAAAGGGGAGGATAAATAACTGGGAGGGAAAGGTAGAAACTAATGTCAATTTCTTATTGTCTTATTTAGAACTCTTGCATTGTTTACACAATTTTGTTAGGTTTGACATTGTGCTGTCTTGCTTTGTTATATTCTAAGATGTCAGAATCTAGGGGTAGTTATATTGAATATAATGTGATATTATATAGTAATAATGTTTTCCTATTGTATCATTTTGAAGTGTTACAATGCTTTCATTCATTGCTTTGATTGGTGTTATTCTATTTTGTTTGATTTCATTGTGTGTGATGCAATGAACAGCAATTTTGAATGTAACAAACATTGCAGCCATTGATGATTTACTGCCACTTTGTTTTGAAGTCCTACCATGCTTTTATTCTTCTGTTTTGATTGGTTCTATCCTGTTGTGGTTTATTTCATTTTATTATGTATAATGGTATAAACAAATTATTTGGGGAAAATGAGCTATTTTAGTAGGCATTGTTCATTTCCTGTTGTTTGGTTTTGAAGTTCTGTAATGCTTCCATTCTTTTGAATGGTTTTATACTATTTTGTTATGTTTGACATTATTGTTTGTGAAGGTATGCTTATCTACTTAGAAGAAAAGTGACATGCTAACTACTGTTAATGTCTAGTTGTTTGTTGTGAAATGCTGTGTTGCTTGCATAGTTCTGTTCTGATTTGTTTGTTCTGTTTTTGTTTGTGTTATTCTCTTGAAAATATTTTAAAAAATAAAAATTTATGATAATCTTTAAAATAAACATTACTCCAGTAATAAACTCATATAGAATTAAACTAGGGAAACGATATTACAATATCATCAAAACAAATTAAATACATATGAATTAATCCAATCAAGGAAGTCTAAAGCCCTCAAAATGGTAACTATAGTACTCTGAAAAGGAAATCCAAGTAGGACATCTGTAAAGGGGAAGACATCCCCTATTCCTGGATAGGAAGAATCAGTTTTCTTTAAAAGGACCCTACTTTTCCAAATTTATATATAAATGTATATAAATTTAACTCAGTCTCATTCAAAATATCAGCATCAATTTTCAAAGAATCAGAAAGGACAACCTGAACATTCATAAGAGAGAAAAGAGGCTTAGAATAAAAAAAGCGATCATGAGTTACAAGTGATCGACTCTGTCAGCCTAGGGCTTAGCTTTCTGCCATATGATATTGCCCTAACTTTGAACCAGGCCATAGAAGCAACTTATCTCTCAATCAGTAATTTCTATGTTCTCCTTCTCATTCCACAGATAAACCTTCTGCTCCCTTTGAACACTTGTGCCAAGCCCTCTCCCATCCCAAGACTCCACAACCAGCCAAGCCTCCACCCCTGATCCCCAGTAAAACTTTCTGTATTCTATTTTGCACAGGCAGATGTTCCTCCAAATCAGATGTTAATATGTCATTTTGCACACCTCCCAAACTCCTCCACCCAGGTAGACCTGATAAAAGTAGCTTCACTTCTTTGTTGATGCTGAAAGCATTTATATTTTTTTATATCTCTTCTGTGCCTGCATTAAAGGCTTCTCCAGTCTTTGTCATCTCTCTCATTATCACTGCACTGCCTCAGATTGAGGGCAAAATTTACTAAAAGATTAATCAACAAGGGTGAAGCAATAAACATTACAACTCACAATTTTATATATATTGAAAAGTCACAATGATAAAAAGAAAAACAACATAATTCTGGTACAAAAACAGGCATTTGGATTAGTGGAATGGAATAGAGGATGCAGAAACCTCACCAGGCACAGTCAGCTTGGACCAAAGGGCCAAAAATATACTTTGCAAGAAAAGTAGTATCTTGAAAATGGAGCTGGGAAAGCTGAATATCATAAAGCAAAAGACTGAATGCAACCAACCCACCTTACTATTTAGTAAATTAAAAATCAAAATGAATCAATGATACAAAAGAAAAATCTGTTGGAATATTAAGTATGTAAAACTCTTGAGGATATAAGTACAAGCAAAGACTTGGAACAGAATGTTAGTTATAAAAGACATAATACCAAAGGTGCACACATGGTATTAAATCTAATTATAAACCTCTTCACAGCAAGGGAAAGTCAACCAACTGAAGAGTATACAGAATGCAAAAAAATGTGAACTATTTCTCAGTCAGATGACTATTCTGAATACATAGAGAACTAAATGTATTATATTAAAAAAGGAAAAGACAATCAAGAATGCAAAATGAAATAATACACATTTCACCAAAGGTGTAGGAATGGTACACAAATATATGAAAATATTTTCAATATTGCTGGTAATTTGAGAAATGAAAATTAAAACAAAATCATTACATTCATCTCCAAAAAGAATAGATATCACCAAAAATCAGGCACTAATAGGTGTTTGTAGAGCTTGCAGGCAAAAGAAACTTACAGTGTTGTTAAAAATGAAATCTAGTTCAACCACTATTAAACTAAGAAGCTAAACTCAAAAACCTAAAACTAAGGGGCTGGGGATTTAGCTCAGCGGCATAAGTGCCTGCCTTGCAAGCAGGCAGTCATGAGTTCGATCCCTGGTACCGATAAAAACAAAACAAAACAAAACAAAACTAAAACTAGAAATTCCAATTGACTCTGGTATTTTCTTTCTAGTTACCTTTCCAAAACAACTGAAAACATGAGAATATTGTGATATACAATACTCTCGTTTATAGCAGCACACCTCATAGTAGCTAAATGCTAGAAGTAGCCTCTATGCTCACTAAAAGTTGAATGCATGAAGAAAATGTGGAATTCATGCAATACATAATGTCACCCTACTACAAAGTAAGGTAAAAGTCAATCAAAATTAGGAGATGGATGCACCTTCAGACCATAATGCTAAACAAAATACATCAGAAGCAGAAGTTTAAATATGGTGTATTTGTCCTTTATAGGAAATGAAATATACAACTGTTGAGCAAAATCAAATATAATAAGAATTGGAGGAATAGAACTTTTTCAAGTGGAAAGTAGATCAAGAGAAGAAGGAAGAGGTAGAGAAGAATCATAAAACAAAATAAAAAGGAATTATACTATGTAAAGTACCAACTCTCAAAAGGGAATGTAATCATTACATAGTGCAAATACATACCAACTAGAATGAAAAACTACAACCGAAATAAACATTCAAAATGATGGAGAAACAGCAACTTTGCCCTAAACAGATCCTTAGATAATTTATAACTACAGAAACAGCGCTGTAAAAATACGCAGTTATACCCTAGACAGAGTAAGTGAGGTCTAAAACACCAGAGGTCTTAGTGGAATGAATACATGAAGCAGGGCAAGGAACTGATTAAAAGGGAAGAATAAAGAAATCAGTGACAGAAAAGTAATGCAATGACAGGAATCAATCTATATCTTTTTGTAATTATTCATGATATAAATAGTCTCAATCCCACAATCCAGTGTCAGAGATTGGCAGGTTAAATCAAAAAACAAAGCCCAAGTGTATGTTGTGCTGCATATAGGAGACAAATATAATCTCTGAAAAGACACACAAACCTGAGGGGTGGAAAATAATGCTGCATGCAGTAGGAGCCAGCAAGAAAGCAGTGTTTACAGAATATCTACAAATAAGCAGTGAAAAATTGACCAGTTAAACAAAACTTTTCTTTCATTTTAGTTTTGCAATACGTGAATTATTTTCTTCATTTTATTCATGATCAGGACATTAAGAACAAGCTCTTTATAAACAGGAGGTTCTCCTAGGGAGACAAGCAGCAAAGCAGAGCTGTGCCAGCTACCTGATCACTCCTCTGTAACTTGTGCTTAGGAGTGGAAATGTCAAAAATCTTTGGCTGCAATCAATTGAAAATCTCTTCTGAATATACACTCACCCAGAGCTAAGTCTGAGACCAAAGAGAACCCAAAGAAACACCTGGCACAACAGGAGACTCTCCTTCAGAAAAATCCTTTCTCCAATCTTCAATGACCTTTCAAAAACGTGACTGAAGATCTGGGCACCTGTGAATACATTTGTCAGCTATGGTTGAATGAACCTGAAGGCACACAGCTCTTTTGTGTGTGTCTTTAAAGAGCTTTATTATTGTTCTTAAAGCTACACTTAAGTACAAAAAATGATATCTTGTCAAAACTTTCGTCCTTCTCCTCCTACTCCTCCTCCTCTTTTTGCTTCTCCCTGTCTTCCTCTGCTTCCGCTTCATCCTCTTCCTTGTCCTCCTCTTCCTCATCCTCCTCTTCCCCCTCTTCCCAAGGAATAGGCCATAGAGAATTGTACATTAGAGATTTACACATAACAGAGTATTCACTGTTGAATTTTACAAGAATCTCAGAGTAGAATTAATGTCAATAGTCTTAAACATTTTCCATATATTTTAAGAGAGAAAACTGCTAAATAATTTATTTGATACTAGTATTGCCCACAAGCAAAATGTTGGGCAAAGATTTATCATAGAAAGAATACTGTAGATAAATAATAGTCATCCACGACACTCACATTGCCTATATATATTAAATGGACACAATTTTAAAGGATAACTTTTAAAATTTGGAATAAAGTAAGAATATCCATTCACAATATTTCTGTCCAGGCTAGCATTCAAAATTTTGCAAGATCAATTATGCAAGAGAAATGAAAGCAATTCAAGTAGGAAAGAAAGAGTCAAAATATCCTTCCTAGCAGACATGACTCAATAAATAGAACATTCGGAAAAAATAAAAACCAAACAGACAAACCAAAAAAAAAAAAAATACCTCCATCAAAAGAATTTTAGATCTAACAGCAAATTCAACAAAGTGACAGGCCACTAGATAAATATACAAAAAAATAGCATTTGGATAAACACACACCTACAATCACCAAGTAAAAAAACAGTAAAACAGTTCTGTTCACAGTAATTTCACAAATATTATATGCCTTGGTATTAACCTAACTGAGGATGTGAAGAACTTTTGTAAAGAAAACTGTATTACCCTGAAAAGAAGATTGAAGAGGATATTAGGAAATGCAAAGGCATCCCCTATTCTTGAATAGGCAAAACTACTACTTTCAAATTGTTCATATTACAAAAAATGCTATATAGCTCAAACACATTCTCTGCTGAAGTACATCAGTTTGTTACAGAAATAAAATGAGTAATTCTGAATGAATATACATTCTGTGTAAATACTTCTGTGAACAAGAATAGAGCCTGAATAGCCAAGGCAGTCCTTGCTAACAAGCGCAATCCCAATGCCAAACTGCAAGCTATAGTACAAAGCTACAGAAGTGACACTGCATGGTACTGTTACAAATGTATGTATTACCAAATGAAATAGATTAGAGGATGCAGACAATCCCAAGCAATAATCCTCTGTGCCAGACAGGATGAAGATTGCTTAATCAATATTTCTCAAAAAACTGCTTATACAGTAGCAGAAGGGTGAACTGATCCATATCTTTCATAATGCACTAAAACAAAATAAAATGAATCAAAACCCCATATATAGGAAAATACCAATGCTGATCTCCTGAAAAAAAAAATGGCAAAACTCTTGATGACATAGGTATAAACTACAACTTCCTGAACAGGGCCCTATCTGAACAATAAATTATATTAACAATCAACAGATAACATTATTTTAAATTTAAAACCTCTTCACAGCAAAGGAAACAACCAACAGAGTGAAAAGACAAGAAGAGAATGGGAAATACTGTGCCAGCTACACTCCAGGCAGAGGAGTAGTATCTAGAATGCATAGAGAACTAAAAATACTAGATAATCAAAGCAAAACACCCAGTTAAAAATAGGCAATTGAAATGAACAGATAGTTCTCAAAAATATAAATTTATGATAAATTCATGAAACAAATTCAAATTCAAGAAACAAATTTTGAGAAGGTTGTGGAGTATAAAAGGATTGTAATGGTTGATACATTGTGTCAACTTGAAAATTTTAAAAGTTTATCTAAGGTACTCTGCAGGAACTGAGATCCTCCCCTTGTAAACGTCCTAATTCTGTGCAAAAGCAGGGCACTGAGATGGTGAGTGCTAAACCATTCTTGTTGGGATGAGTTATCTACAGACAATACAAAAAAGGAAAAGAGGCTGGCTCTCCCATATCCTCTTGCTGAATTTACTGTCTTCTGCCACCTTGAAATATTGTCCTCCTGCCATGGCAGCTTGCCTTGGAGTTAGCTGATTTCAGACTGAAACATCCACAAACTGCTGCTAAATAAACCTTTTTTTTCCCAGTTTTTTTGAGTATTGGATATTTTGTTTCAGCAACAATAGAAAAGTAACTATCACAGCCACCAAAAGGAGAAGACAAAATTTAAAATATGCAATTGAAATGAATAGATATCTCTTTAAAGATACAAAATTATAATAAATAAATGAAAAAATTTCAGTGTCTTTGGCCATTAAATAAATGCAGGTCAAATCAACACTGTGAATCCATCTTACTGCAGTAAATGGTCATTATCAAGGATTCAAGGGAAAACAAACACTGAGGAGATTATAGAGGATAAAAGGAATTTGAACACATTGTTGTTCAGTATTTAAACTGGTACAATTACATTTAATGTCATTATGAAGGATTCCCCAAAAACATAAATGTAGAAATTCCATTTTTTCTGGCTATGTCTTTATTCCACATCCTCTTGAAAGAGGCAAAGCCATCATAGTATAGAAATTTATGTGTGTATACATATTTATACTAACACAGTTCACAAAAGATAAACCGTGGAAGCAGCCTGTAACTATCAAAAGATGAATAAAGATAATATGGCATATCGACACAATGGAGTATTAGTCATAAAGATTTTGAAACATTTGCAGGAAAACAGATGAGTTTTGAGATCATAATGTATTGTAAATAATTCATTTGTATAAAACTAAATATCACATGAGGTTTTTGATGTACAAGGACCAAATATAGACAATTTAGAAAGCAAAATAAAAGTCCAGCTTATGAAGTAGAGATGTAGACCATGGGTATGAAGGGATCTGTGGAACACAGGAAAGGAGATTGGAAAACAGGTGGAGAAAAATGATCAAGATGCAATATGTGCATATATCAAACCCTCAAGTTAAATATACTCACTATAAATGAATAAATAATACAAATAAGCACAAGGTATACTGTTAGTAGGGGGTTATAGGAAGGACATAATGGGAAGCGAGGTTCCTTTGTGCTCTGTATTTCTTTATGAAGAAAGAAATGTTTTGAAATTAGATAAAGGTGGTGATTAAATGTGACCAAACTATATACTTGAAAATGACCAACTTTGTGTAAAGTGAATTTTACATTAATTGAAAACTGAAAGGGCTACAAAAGGAAACGGGTGGAAAAATCACAAGAAGGCTAAAGTCTCTTGTCTAAAAAGAAGCATAAATCAATGGAACCCCAAAATAAATTTTTGAAAGGCAATTAATTCTTTAAAGAGTCATATTGATTGAAGTTTCTTGTAATTGATAATTGTGTGTATTCTCTCCGTGATATGGAGGGCCACACATTAATTTTTATTTTGGGTTAAGAAAAATTAACATAGTTTACAAAATTGTATAGAAGGGCTTCCTTTGAAATCTTCTTTATTGAGCTGTGCAGAAAAACCAATTTAGGACACAATCGGGAGTGACATGTGCACCTTTATTACTCTAAGGCTTTGCAGATTATGGGAATACCTTGATGTAGGTCTGCCTGCCCACTTGATTTTCATTAGTGTCTTGTGGTTCTCAGTGCCCACAGTGATCCTGAGGGCCTCAGCAGAGGTCTGTATCTTCTCATCACACTGATGTCCTCTCAATATGTGTCTTGTACAATAATACACAGTTGAGTCCTCTGAGATCACAGTGTTCAGCTGCAGGTAAAGATGGTTCTGTGATATATCAGGAGTGATAGTCACTTGGTTTTAATAGATGCTGCATATGCTTTATACCATCTGGTCATGCAACTCAAGACCTTTCCCCAGGGCCTGTCTGATCCAGTACCAAGTAACTCTGTGGCTCAAGACAGTGTCCCCAGGGGTGATCTGTTTAGACTTCACAATTGCTATGCTTGACCTCTGCAGCTGCACATAGGACGGGACATGGGACCAGAAGGAAGAAAAAAAGTTAATATCCATGGTCTGAGAATTTTGATTCAAACTCGATGTTTTTCTAGTCATTGTGGGTGACTCAGTGCAGACAGAAAGATGAGTAAGGCAACAGTCATGACCTGAGCAATGTTAATAAATTTTGGGCTCTGAAATTCAGCAGACTGTGCAGTCTCCAATGTGAGCTGATCTTTAACAGAAATCATGCCCATTTGCCTCTGCACCTGATTTCCTGATATAAGGCTATACAAGGTTTTGTGATACAGACAGCTCATTGATTCACAGGGGCCTCTGGCTAAGAAAAAACTTTCACCATAGCCACTTCTTTCAGCAAGTTGGACCCAAGGCATGTGTAGAACCCATGTGGACAGTGGTGTGGCCCTAGCATAGGCATCTGAGCATGATACTTCCAAGAGAATGAGAAGCTTACAACAGCATCAGCCTGAATGTCCATATTAGTTGATTGGAACTCTTCATCTCTTCAGTCTGTCATTCCTTTAATAAACCCTAATGACAAATGACAAATCTACTCCCTCCAAGCACTGAAAATGCATTTACAAGGAAAGTGGTATAACTGGGCTTCTCCAGTCTATGAGTGTGTGAAGGCATGCAGTTCAAGGTGAAGGGGTGCTGTGTTTTTCCACCCTTATTACTCTCTGGCAGTCACCATGAGGAGTGATTGGAGATTGCCATGATGCATCTATCTTCAAACCTGGGTCATTCCCCAGTGGGACTCACAGAACAGCCACTCTGCCCCATAGTGGAGGTTTCACAGGCACAGGCTGGATGCTGAGGTGATGACAGTGATAAGTTCAGCCCTGAAGAACAGCTCAGAGCAGGCAGCAGAGCCATAATGAAGGGCTTCATGGAATTGTGGGAAGGGGAGATTTTGGGAATTTATAGTGACTTATAGGAGCTTCAACCCCTGAGATCTCAACAGCATATAAGATGATGAGAGAACACGCACAACCACCTCCAGATACGGGAGGCTGAATGTCGCCTATGGGCCTGAGTCTGTCCTTCTACATTAATGCAGAGTACTTGCTCCATGTACTCTATCCTTTCGTGTGGTGTAGGACCCTTGACCAGAATTTACTGAAGGTGGACTATTCAAATATGCATCAGTTTGGAATCATATTTGAGAGGCTTCACCAGGACTGGCCAAACTCTGTCATCCTCTATGATCCAGGGGAAGGAACCCAGGGAATAAGGAGAAAAATGAGAAGTCATGAGACTCCACAGCCCATGTCTGAATTGCTACCTCTGAGAGACACCCTTGGACATGCAGACACCAGGGAAAACACAGCATTCAGAGGTTCCCAAACCAATGCAAGAAAGTCTACTGTCTTTCTCAAGCCCAACATCCAGTCTGGTTGGATCATTGACAGAACTTTGTGTTTTTGAATGCTTGAGTCTTTAAGAGTCTGCTCACTGGACTGCTGTGACTTAGATATCGCTTTTCTCCCTCATTTCCTACTGTTCCTTAGCTTTGGGCAGTGGAATGATTGTGGGAATGAGTATGGGGAATGAGGCCTGGACTACAAGATACAGAATAAATACTCTACGGGGGAAGGAATGTCTCTCTGGAGTAAGAACCCATTTGTAATATATTCCTCAGGAAGTTTACTGAAGACCTGAGAGTCTCAGTAAAGTCACAGACATCCCCACCCTGTTCACCAGTGTGGAGCAGTCTCCTTGACCTGGAAGTTGATGTTTCTTGTGCTGGACAGAGCTGAGAGAATTCAACAACATTTCTCCACCAGGCAGCAGGACAATGGACCTAAAGGTATTGCCTATCTTTGCCAGGGACCTCTGGGAAGCCTATCCTTAGTAGTTTTGTAACATAAAAAACAGTGAAGTTCCTTTGGGAGTGTATCTTAATTCAACATTGGAAAAGCAAAGATATTTTTTTCTGGCTCAAGATAGAGGAAACTATCCTCAAGTATATTAAATACCTTACTGCAGAGCACACTAAAATAAACAATTATATTAAAATTATGTTGCCAATCATTATTGGATCCTGATTTAAATCCCCAATATCCCAAACAAGTGGAAAGGAAAGGCTTAAATAAATGAGACATGTGATATGCTTATAGAGCTCTAGGAGGATCAAAACCCTTTAGTTGAGTTCAAGGCTCTGAGGGCTAAGACAAAGACTTTCATGGGCTACCCATATTTATTTTTAGGCTCAAATAAAGAGCAGTGAAACTGAGAAAAGCATGGGCAATGAGAAGGACCTTGGGTATTGTGTACTGATCTATATCCCCAATCTTCCAAATGAGTGTAAGTCAAAGGACCAAATAAAATGATATACCTGTATGAATTAAGGGCTACAAGAGTATCCAAACCCTTTAGCGGGTTTCAGGACTCTGAGAGTTAAAGCGAAGACTTCTCAGGAATGCCCATATTTATTAGGTCAAAAAAGAAGGGCAGATAAACTGCAAAAATCTTGGGAAATGAGAGTCAGTTCAAAGACTTCTCCAGGTAGTAAATTATGCTGATTTAGGAGAATCATTTATCTCCAGGATAACATTTATGGTAGGAGTGAGATTGCTTCATCTACAGTCTCTGTTTACTTAATTAGTGTTGGAACCAATGTGTCTTCAGTTGTGGCCTTACCTTGCCTTTTGAGGTATTTCTGGCCAAATAGGTCATTACAGGCCTCAGCAACGACCACTGATTCATAGAGGTTCTCTTTCTATGAATCAGCACCTGTTGCCAGGCAAGAGGACAAGGCCTAGCACAGACTCACAGGTAAACATCAAAAACCAAATACTAATTATAAATCTGGCATAAGGTGGCTTCTTAGATGTCTCCAATATCTCCTTCTTTTTGTTTTTGTGACAAAATCTGGGTCAGGGTAATTCATTGTTGAATGTTGTCTAGGAGTTTGGCTGTCATGGCTCCTTTTCAGCAGACTTTGGATAGAATAAGGAGAAACACACAGATTACTCTATGTACACCAACATAAAGCCAGATGTGTTCCTTCAGATAGTTGAGTTGATTTAACTGGCCTAAAGCATTAGAATATGTGTCCCATCTTTAATTTGTTCATCAAAATTTGAGTTTGTTGGGACTTTGAGAACACCTCCTCCTGAGAGCATGGAAATCCATAGTAACATTTTGATGAATAGGTTCTTGTACATCATTCTGTACATCCTCCCAAGGGTACATAGATTTGCTATAAATCAAGGCAGTTATGCAGAAATGAGTGGCTTTATAATGGCACTAAGCTTAGGACCAGTCATGTCTAGTTCATGATAAATCTCACAGGGAGACGCTGCCCAGGTAATGGGTCTAACCAATGGTGGATTAGAAATATAAATCCATTACTGCACTCCTAATACTGGTGTCATATATAAAAATATCATCAGCAGAGCAATTGATGAAACCAAAGTATTTTCAGGGATAGGTGGAATTTCCCTGCTGGTGACTATATCTCTAGCCTCATGAATTACTACTTGGATGTTGTTCCACTGGATCACTTGTCCTCTATCCTCATCCCTTGAGGTAGCTGGAGGTGGATTCTCTGGCTGATTGCCAGGTCTCTGAGGGCCCAGGTTGGGTAAGCCATCAAATGGGAATGTGTCCAGGATTGCCTGAGTGTCCCACCAAGGTTGCATATTTTTCATGGATCCTTTACCTGTTAAAACACAAGCATAACCTCACCTCCACATTACTAGCTGTACTGAACTTCTAAAGTTTAAGCTAAGCATGGAAAAGGCAAAATACAGTCTACCTTTGAGAAAAACAGTAGCGTTAAAAAAAGCAATCAGTTATGATGAGAGGCCAGTCTCTGGGAAAGGCAGTTGGATTTGGCAGTCATGGCAGCAGTGCCCACACAGGAAGTAAGCAAGCATTTACAGCTCTTAAATCATGTCACAACCTCCATTTGCTTGACTTCTTTGGAATAACAGAAACAGGGGTATCCCAAGGGCTAATTGAGTTTTCTAAATGTCCTAGCTGCAATTGTTCTTCAACTAATTTATGCAATTAGCTTCTCCTTATTAAGGGGCCATTGATCTACCCAAACAGGCTTCTTGGTTTTCCTTCTCCTTATTAAGGGGCTATTGATCTACCCAAACAGGCTCCTTAGTTTCCTTTGTGAAAGCAGAGCTGTTTGGGGGGAGAAGCATCAAGGACCCTTGTCAAAATATCTGTTGATATCAGATATCTTGCCTGTCATTTTTAGGTGAAATCTTCACAGGCTCCTTGATTCCCTGTTAGTTTATTCCTAGTCCTTTATCTTCTTGATATTTCATTTTAATCATAATTTTCTTCATTTTTTTATCTGACTCTATTTGCTCAGTCTCCAAATTGGAATTTGCTTGTTTAGCTTTGATATTAGAACTCCTAGGCAGCATTAATTTCCTCTTTTATAACAAATCTCTTCCCCATAATTCAAATGGGATAAATGTCACATAAAGTTTAAAAGCATCCTTTTGATTGGTCTTGGCCCTCATAAGGCAAAGATGAGACATTTTGTAATACATGGTTCATGGTTCCCAGTCTGATAAGGAACATAGGAGCCCTTTGCTTTGGCCATGTTGTGGGCCATTGTACTGATTGAATCACAGACACAGCTGCACCAGTTTCTATTAGACATTAGAAGTATTTTCCTTTAATTCTTAAAAAACACATAGGCCTGTTTTTAGTCACTTCCTTCGTAAAATAAATTTGTCTCTTTGCAGTCTTGCTCTGAAGAACTTACTCCCTCTTGAGCTGCCTGTACTTAACAAATGAAGCCTTCTCTATAGGTAGCAAAATCAACTACCATATAGTCTCCCTGTTCAAAAATCCAGAGATGCATAGAACATTCAAGAACTTGTATTCATCTTGACAATCACCATCAATCACACTAGACACAAAATTTATTCCCTTTAAATTTAGATCTGCCTTTCCAAGTACAAGACCAACTGTTCCTTCAGGTTAAGGACCCCAAATTCCTGTAGGAATTGGTGTAGGATGTTCACCTCCAAAGACAGTGACTCTGAAAAGCTGCAGAAAGATCTAATCCTGCACTTTGAATCCTTTCCTGGTGAGTGAATTAATACCTCTCCAGGGAACCACCTTTGATGCTGTTCTTGAATTTGCTGGTGAGTTTGCTCTTGGTAAAGTAGATTGGCATTTTGAATCACAGGCTATGCCTCCACTATTGTTCTGCCAGCCTGAGGAAAGACCATCATCTTGTTTTTTGGCAAAGGTGTACCTTTGCCTTTTGGAATATAGAATAAAAGTATTTGGCCCCAATCTCCCCCATTTTGGCATCTTTGACAGAGTCCAGGCACTGAACCTGAGTCCTCACCCAAGGCATTTTTCTCATGACATGCTGCAATTGCAGTGTCTGTCCTATTAGATCTAACAAGAACTCTGCAAGGTTTTCAAATATGTACCATTTTTCCACAATAAAAGCATTTTACATTACTCCTTTTTGCATTTGCAAGACCAGCCATCACCTGAGCCATCATAGTTGTCTTATAGGACTCATTCACAATGTCCTGATATGCTCAAATATATATTGCTAAATCATTGGTTGATGTTACAGGGTTTAAAGCCTGCTCACAATCTTGATTGACATTTTCATATTCTAATTGTAAAGTTGAAATGTTCACAGCTTCTGTGTTTGATACCTGTCTGTGAATGGCTTCTTGTAATTTTGTCACATATAAAGTAATGGATTTCTGGGGTCCTTGTACAATAAGTAAAAAGGATTTCACTGGGGCCCCATCCTCTGGTATATTTGTCTATACTTCTTTTATTAATTCTAACAATTATGGAAATAGCTCTTTAGGGCATTAAGTCTGTTCTTCAAGTGGTGCATGTATTCTTGTCCCAAAAAGCATTTCATTTATTGGTGGATGTGGATTGGGACCTGTTCCATTTTTATGAGCCTGCTCTGAAACAAGAGTTTTTAGCTTTACATCAAAATGAAGCGATTGAACACGTGACAGGCTTGTTTGTACCAAATGTTTGATATCATAAAGGGTTAGTTGATATGTATCCAAATATTTTGTAAGAATCCTATAGTAAATGGAGTTTGGACTCCATTGTTAACCAAATTTTGGTGAGATTTTTTCAGTAGTTGTATTTCAGAATGCATATGAACAAAGTTCTCATTGTCATTAGCATCTCTTTCAGTTCGAAATGGGAAGCATGCAGGGAGGGCATTATTCGCTCTCCATGAGGCTGCCACTTCCTGAACTAGCTGTACATTTTGGATAGAGCAAAAGGAGGAAAGAGTTCTTTTAATAGTCCATGGCACAGAAGAGAGAAGGCTGCAGCATCAAGCCTACATTCTTATTATCTCTATATTCCATCCAGACTACAAGCCTATTGATTTCTGCATTTCAAACCTAGTGTAAGGCTTTCTTTTTCAGTAAATTCATAGGCTACAACCACACCTATTGCAGTTCAACTAAATGAGTAATCCAGAGATGATACACCCTCAATCCCAGTATTACATTCCATAGACCTACTGATTTTTGAAATGTTCCCACCATCAGCATATGAGACTTGTTGGGGAGGCATCAAGAAATCAGCCTTAAGAATTTCAGTGTAGGACTAGAGTGAGAGTGGATGTCCTTGTCTTTTTCCTCATATTAGAGGAGAAGCTTTCAGTTTTCACTATTTAATATGATTTTGGTAGTAAGTTTCTCACAACTTGAGTTAATTAGATTTA
Organism: Cavia porcellus; assembly: GCF_034190915.1. Taxonomy (NCBI): domain Eukaryota; kingdom Metazoa; phylum Chordata; class Mammalia; order Rodentia; family Caviidae; genus Cavia; species Cavia porcellus. The sequence continues at coordinate 1,846,490 of NW_026947491.1, forward strand.
GATACATTTCTTCTATTTTCTTTCAAATTTTATCTTGAAAAGATGTAGGGTTTGTCAAAGGATTTTTCTATGGCTATTGAGAAGATCATTTGATTTTTATCCTTGCTTCTCTTTCTGTGATATATTGCATTGATAGATATGCATGTCCTGAAAATTCTTTGATCCATAAGATAAAGTTGACTTGGTTAAGATGTAAAAACTTTTTGATAATCTGTGGCTTTTTATGTACCAGTATCTTGTCAAGGAATTTTGCATCTTAACTAAAGAGATGGGCAAATAATTTTCTTATTTAGTTGGATTCTTCTAAGGTTTTGGAATTAGGGTAGTTCTAGCTTTTAGGATGACTCCTGGGAATATTTTTTTCCTCTCAATTTTATCAGAGCTAGAGGAGTACTGGTATTAGATTTTCCCTGCAATTCTTTTAGCATTCAACAGTGAATGCTTTGGATTTTGGGCTTTTCTTAGTTGATATGTTTGTTTTTTCTTTATTACTGCTTCCATTTCATTTTCTGTGAAATTTTTGGATTTTTTTTTGGACTATTGTCTTCATATTTTCTTGTTTTCATTTTGGTAGTACAGACAATCTAGTAATCTATTCACTTCTCTATTTGCAAATATATTGACTTGCAGATGTGTAAACTGGTTATTATAATCTTCTTTTTTTGAATGTGATTATAACATTCTTGTCCATGAAATATCACATTTTTCCTTACAAATTGCCTTCATTTGGCCATTATTAACAAACAAGGCAAGAAAAGACAAATCACTGAGTTTGATATCCAGTAAAAAATAGACACAAATCAATGGAGTTACAAATGGAAAAAGTGACATCAGAATAGACAAAACTGAAATCCAAAAGATTATTTCTCAAATGTATTCACTTATCTTAAAATTCTAACTAATCCAATAACTGATAAAAGCATTAAAGCAGCAATAAAAATCTACCACATAAAGCAAGCCAAGTATATGACTGATTCACTACCAAATTCTAACTGTAGTAAGAAGTAATTGCAGCTTTCCTCAAACACAATCATGAAACTGAAATGAAAAGCATAATCCCAAAGTCATTCTGGGAATCTGTCTTTATCCTGATTCAGAAAGTAGACATGGATCTAAACAAATAACAACAACAAAAAGAAATACATGCCAATCTCTTTAATGAACTTGTATAAAAATAATCATCAACAAGTAGTCAAACAAATCATCAAAAAGATTTTACACCATGACCAAATATGTTTCCTTCAGAATAGGTTTATTTATATTCACAAAGTAGACTTCAAACTAGAATTAATAACAAGTGATAAAAAGGCGACAACATCTTGGTAATGAGAAAAAGTCACTAAGTAGATATAATAATTGTAAATATATATAAACCAAGGATTTGTTATGTCAGATTTTATAAAACAATTACTATATGAAGGGTCAGATGGAATGCAATATAATCATAATGGGTAATTTGGATACTCACTCTCACAAATAGGTCAACCAGAAAAAATCAATTAAGAGATATTACTGATAAACTACAGTGTAGATCAAAGGAAGTAATGGATACTTATAGAGTGTTAATAAAGCAAAAATTTACCTATTGTTTTCAGCACATTGTGGATCTTTCCCTGAAACAGACCATAGTTAAGCTATGAAGCATATTTAAATAAATACACAAAACAATCTCTGCCTGGCTGACCTGATCACACCCTATTTTATCAGAATGAAATTAAAATAGAATTCAATAAGAAAGAATCTACAGATGGTGAACAAACACAGAGATTGAATAATACATTTCTGAATGATCAATAGGTCACTAAAAATACCAAACAATAAACTAAATTCTTAGAAACAAATGGTAAAGACAACATAACACATCAAAATCTCTGAGACATAATGAAAGCAGGCATAAAATCAAATTTATGCATGGGAGTGCCTACACCACAAAAAGTCATCTTGAATAAATAAATGAATGGTTCATCTCAATGTCCTAATGAAATGGAAAAACCCAAATGCAAGCACTGAAGAAATTAAATGGTAAAGATCAGAGGAGAAATTGAATGAAATAGAGACAAAGAACAATACAATATCAATGGATCAAAGAGCTTGCTATTTGAAACATAAATCTTTTTAATAAAGCTTTAGCCAAACGTTAAAAAGAAAGAATGTGAAGTACCAGTCTAATACATTTAGAATTCAAAAAGGTAAAATCACAAGAGAGACCACTGAAATCCAGAGAATTTCTAGAAATTACTTTGAAGACATATAACAGTAAATTGGAACATCTCTAAGAAATGTGTATGTTCCCAGACACATATGGAACATGAATATTGAAGAAAGAAGACAAATATTTAAACAGATTCATAACAAGAAACAAGGTTGAAGTAATAATATAAAACTCCCAATGGAGAAAGCCCACGATTTGGTGTATTTACTGCTGTATTTTATCAAAATTTTCAAAAAACTAACACCTAGTTTTTCAAACATTTTCACAAAACCATAATGGAAAGACTAATTCCAAGATATTTCTATGAAGTAGTAAACCTGTGTCTCGAAATGTTATCCTGATTTCAAAATTGAACAAAGACTAAACATAAAAGCAAACTATGGATCAATATCATATGGTGAATATTGATGCATATATCATCAATAATATCCTTGAAAACAAAATTGTGCACCTTAAAGATTACATGACATCATAAATCATGTGCCACAAATAGATATGATGTTTCAACCCATGTGAATCAATAAATGTAATATTCCACATGAAGAAATCCAAGGACAAAAACCCACATTATTATCTCACTGTATGTAGAAAATGACTTTGAAAATATTTAACATTCCTTTATCATGAAAAAAAACTTGTAGAAAATATTTAACAAGAATCTGTACTCATAATGATAAAAATTCTATGTGAAAAATGCAAATGCCATCATATTGAAATGGGAAACACTGAAAGCATATTCTCCAAAATTATGGGTGAGACAATTGTGTCTGCTCTTATCTCTCCTGCTCAATATAACGTCTCGAATTTAAACTCATTTAATTGAGGAAGAAAAAGAAATGAAAAGTATACAAATAAGAAATGGAGAACTCAAATTCTATTTGTTGATTAAATGATTCTTTATAAAAGGCTCTAAAACTCCACTAGGAAACAGTTAAATGTAATAAATTCAGTGAAGTGTTAAGATACAGAATTGCCACACGAAATCAGTGACTGTCTTGTGTACCACTATGAACCACCAAGAAAGAAATGAAAATGATTCCAATCACCATAATTTCAAAAAATAAATAGGAATCAACCTATCAAACTAGGTGGCACTTGGTAGGTATCTCAGTTCATTTTCTGTGGTTGGAGCAGATTGAGTAAGTTCTGAAAGATTGAGTTTCATTGTCATCATTTTAATAGTCACTCAAGAGCTCAGCGCAAGCCTCTGCTGGTTTAAAGACAGTGCTTCACACTGAGTCTACAAAAAGCAGTGGCATCATGTGTGAGACACTTAGTGGCCAGGAAAATAGTCCCTCTTATAAGAAAGCCCCTCACTAACAATCTGTTAAACTAATGTTCCATGAGAGGGTGAATCAAGCTCCAAATATCTATGTCAACAAGGTTCTCAAGATCCTATCCCCTGCCCATATTTATGTTTTCCAAATACAAGTATTTCTCATATCCTGTTTATTCCTATGTTAATTGCTTTTCCATTCTCTGCTTTCACACAACTCCACCTTGACTAGTGTACCTATTGAATTTTATGAATCTTTACATAACTAGTGTACATTACAGTACTGTAATTGAATAATGTTCTAATTTTTAGAGGCAAATATCTTCCATTTAGCAGACATTTACTTTAGGGTCACAGAAGGAGAATATTTTGTTTGTCTTAGTGTTCATAGCATAAATATCTATATCATTTTATAGATAACTGTTATAGTTTATTTGTCCTTAGAATTGATAAGCATTTTACATTTAATGAAATAATGGATACTGATTTTATTACTGTATCAAAGTAGCATAAGTATTCCTATGAATTGACTTTCTTTGTTCTACAAATATCTATCTTAACTTGGTGTTATTAAGAATATTGTGGATTACTCCAAGAGAACTGTGTATAAGGCCTAGATGCTACAACCTCACATATCAATCACATGGAGGTGGCTGAATCCTGAGCAAAGGCAGAAGCAACGTCTATTGGTTAACCACATTCAGGGAGCATCACTGGAATAGAAGTTAACAAAGATATCTCTGCAATAAAGAGTCGACTTCAGTAAACTAACTTCTGTCAAAACAAAAAACAAAACAAACACAAATAGAAACACAAGAAGGCAATCCAACAGAATTCTTTGCAGAATTCCCAACTTTCCCAAAACTCATCCATGTGGCACTGATGGGGAAGAACCCCAAAGCCTCAAAGTGTATCATTCAATGTGGATTTAGGGGGATAAGAAAACCATTGATTCTAAAAGCTGGTACAGAAAAAGAAGGCATAAGTAATAAGACATTGAGCCAGTTAAAGCTAGTCTTCAACATTCTAAAAAAGGCACTAAAAAAAGATTATAGAAGAGCTAAGCAAATGATGTGGAGCACACATGATAATGATGCAAGATGAATGAGGGTGCTGTTGGAGAGTAAATCAATGTGAACTCTGAAAGACACATATCTGATGGAAGTAGGCCATTATAGCCCCAGACAAATGGGCAAAGCACATTGGACACCTCCAGAAAAGCACATGCACGAAGTGTTCTCTGGACATTGTAATTGCAGCCACAGTGTGATGGTCTCATAGTGTAAGGGCATGGTTATAAAATAGTAAAGCCACAGTTAGCATAGCAAACTTACAAACATCATAGCAAGTAAAAAATCAGATAGTGGCCTCTGCCTACCTCCTCCTGCTTTTCACATAAGCACTCTCCTAAATTTAGTCACGCTTGAGAGCCCAACTTCTTTACTTCTGGTAATGCACTGATCAGTCTGACTATTCTTAGCTTGTGGTTAACTTAGTTAAAATAAATGTATCTTGTTTTCAACTTACTTCAAGGACTTTGTTTGGAACAAAGTGGTACAATCAAGGATGCTTTTAACTTTGGTTGCTCCACTCAATTCTCCTCTCCTTGTCCCCATCATGTTCGTACATTATATTAAAGGATTTCTTTTAAGTAACTCTCTTCTAGAGTTCACTTGCCTGAAAACACATGACTTAATTGGACTGAGGCAGCCAATCACTTAATAATCTGCTATCTGCCCTGTATTTCTGCTTGCAAATTATTTAAAGTGAACTCAAAGCTGGCTCCTCATTGATGACTTAGACACTATAATCCTCAGCCCACTGAAGTTCAGATCTCTAAAGTTGCCTACTAGATTCTGCAGTGCAAAGGGTCATCTACCAAGTTAACATTGGATTTTCTGCAACAGTCGAGGCACAGGAGGGTAAGCCTCAACATGTCCTTTCCATGCCCATCAACTGCACCACCACTCATGCAAGGCCACAGAACACAGCACAGCTTAGGCAGGAGTAGATCTCACAAGATCAATGCCAGGCTGTGCAGCTCCTATATACTAATGCCAGGCATTGGATGCACGTGACAGTTGCCCTGGCTCAGCATTCTACATATCCCCCTTCAACACATACCTGCAAATTAGCCTAGGTGCTAGCAGAATAAATTTCTGTCAGCAGCTAGGATATTGGGGAGGTCTTCAACCTGCAGGTAACATGCAAACAATGTGGACTCTTCTGGGCCTGATGGCTATTCCCCTGTGTGAAGATCCTTGGGTAACCAGATATTTAAGGGGCCTGGGTGTGGAAATGGAAGATCCTTCATGATTCCCCTTGTTCTCAGGAGTGCAGTCTGCTCTGAAACTTTGGGATCTGGGACCTAGCACATTGAAGCTGTGGAGACCCTGTCCCTCACGTGCACTGTCACCAGGGTCTCTGTCTCCAGTTACTACTGGAGTTGGATTCACCAGCCTTCTGGAAAGCTCTTCAGCTTTGGAGCTTGGAGTATTTGTTAGGGAGCACAAACTACAACCCAGGTTTCCAAGTCTACATCTCACTTATTGCTAATGAATAAGAACCATTTTTCCCTGCAAATGAACTCCATGACCTCCAAGAATATGGTCATGTTTTACAATGCAAGACACAGTGAGAGGACCTCACTGTGAACCCAGACATAAATCTTGGGTGCTTTTAACTAGCAGGGGGTTCTCACGACGGCCAAACTAAATCAGATTCATGTACAAATGCTGTGATGTTAAGGATGTCCTTACAGAATCTCACATGAAACTCTTTCCCCAAGCTATTTCCAACTCTGTCTCTCTATATCCCTCAAAGTATATCATTTAGGCATGGACAGGAATCACTGCTCATGTTTGCTACACTTGTTTCATATAGAGTCTTTTTTGTTGTGATGAAAAAAAATTTTGCTCAGAAAGGCATCTGCTTCACTCCAGACTCATCCATAAAATTGCTTTCTTTAATATGACAATTAATCATCATCTAAAATGAATGTACAATTTTTTTCTCAGTAACAAAGTCTTGTCTCATTCAGGAATATGTGCTTCACTTTAGTGAATCAATTCTACCTCTAAATTCTGAGAATTCAGTGCTGTATCTTCTCCTCAACCCCCTCAGAAGACCTGGTCCCCAATTGAGCTCCAGCAGCACAGGAAGACCTCATGACAAAAGCATGGGGCCACTCTGGTTGGATTTAGGGTGTTCTCATCCTGTTTAAGTGCATTGAGCAGGACTTTGGCTTGTACTTATGTTTAAGACTTTAGAAATTAGGTATTCATAAATACAGTACATCTCTCTGAGTCACTGTATCTCTGTCTGTCTCTCTTTCTGTTTGTTTAATATTCAATATTAAAGACTTCAGTATCATAATATTTGCTATTTCTTAAACAGATTCTAATAGATTTTTCCTTCCTGTATTTTCCTTACTTTATCTCAGGTTGCCTCAATTAATTCTGTATTTATCAGTCATATATATCTAACTTTTCCTAAAATGTTCTAACATATCTTTATAGCTAGTAACAGTCATAAGATTATGCTGTTCTTTAAACCAGCTTCATAATGAATAGAATAAAAGCTTTGCACACCCAGCTCCTACAGTTGCTTTTCTCCTCAAGTCAGAGCTGAGATAAGATTCTCACAAACAGGGCATTGTCTCCCAGAAATGACCATGTACCTCACAGTCACACTCATTCTAGGAAGTCAAATGCACCTCCAGTGCCTCTCCTTGCCTTGCACTTGAGCTGGACTGGCATCATCACTGATGTGTCCTATGGTTAAGGACTGAGATTTCCTGTTCCTGATGTGATGTCCCAGGTGCACCTGTTGTTTCCAGGCCAAGACAAGGTCATCTTCCAGAACATATTATCACCTGAGGTTCAGTCAGATCCCCTCTGATGGATCTTCTTAGTTCCAGATAACAACAGGTCCCTGAAATGTCTAAAACTTTTCATGAATTTCCTTCTTTTTCTTTCTCTATTATTGTGTATAAAGTTATGGATGTGCAAATGTCATTTTCAGTTATCAATCTTAGAAACCTGATTCAAATAAGACTTCAAATTTTGCTAGTGAAGCAATACCTAACATCTCCCTAACCTGGAAATGAATAGAAAATTATTACCTACATTTTCAAACTTACAAAATCTGTATAAAATAAACATGGTTGTCTTTGCATTAACCAATGAAAGAAACAAAATTTCAAACTGAATTATCACTGATTAACCAGGAGGTACAGGATATTCAGAACCCCAGCTGAGCCATGCCATCTGGTATAGCAGGTGCCTCAGAATCCCAGTGCAAGGAGCACTGTTAAGGAGATGCTGGATTGCTGGCAGAGAGGAGAGGTCCACGAGGAGGTCACATCACACTTTTAGATACCACACAGACCTCATGTTATCTCCAGAAACTCTCAGAATCTCAGGGGGAATATTAATAAATATATGCAGAGACATGACACGGGAAGTTAGGACTTATAACTGAAAATTAGACACAGACCTTGGTCCTGATGGAAGGTGCTCAAGAAGCACATTTCTAAAAGTCAATCCTATATGGAGGTAAAGTGTTCCAATTACAGAACAAACACACTGCCTTCAAACATCATCTTGAGGATGCAAAATAGTTTATAGGTGAAATAAATGAAAGCCAATGGGTTGTCCCACAGAAACGAACAGTTGTCAACTAATAATGACCCAAATACCTAGACTTTAATTGTGGGTCACAGGATAGGAAATCCTAGAAAATTGAGAAGCCCAAAGATTCAGGCTATGTAATGAGAGAGGATTAGAGCTGAGGGAGCTGCAGGACCAAGGTGCATCTCAGATAATTCAGTGAGGCTGCAGACAACAGCAGAAACAGAGGAGAGGACCGGACAGCCTTGAGAAGCCTCTGCATCCACCACCTCCCACAGCATGCTCAGAGCCCCCAAGGACTCAAGCCATTTCTCCCTCTCCCTTTGGTGATCATTTCAAAGCTTATTGCATCTAGGTATTTGGGACATCCTGGTGTGCCATGAGGTGCAGCTATTGTCACAGACCAAGAAGGACACACCTGAAACCAATGTTGCTTCAACCAGATGGTCACATCCCTAACAGACTCAAGGATGCTTACATCCATGTCTATCCTGGTTTCTGAGGTTATGAATAGAAAATACCAGTATCTGGAGCCCAACTAACCAACATTGTGTCATTCCTGGTGAGAATGTGTCCACTGAGTGTGGGTCTCCCTCATGGAGGTGATCTCTCACCAGGCATCTGATGAGAGCTTGGGGACCCTGAAACCACACCACCAGGGTAAGTGGACCAAGATGCTGATACTGAGTCACCTCTTGCCATGTGTAGGAGACACTCTAGGACATGAGCAACATCAAGACAGGTCCCTGTCTATACTAGGGAGAGCAAAAGGGTACTTAACAGGGGACCTGCCCTCCACTGCAATCAAGAAGAGTTTCCAAAAAAGGGACATGTTCCTCCAGGACCTAGATCCTTGCATGATCTAAAATTAGAAGCCTGTAAAGACTGAAATCCTTACTTATCTTTCTCCTCAAGGGGGCCCTGATAGGGACAATCTGCAGGAATATAGGACTCCTTCATCCACAAACATCCTGGTTTTCCTTTGTCAACACCAGCAGGTGTCTGCACCTGAGAAGTTACTTTTCCACAGAGGGATGATAATTCTCCAGGACTCCAATGCAGACTTTTGGAAATCCAGGTTGCAATTTAAAAGCCTTTACAGCCTTACATCCTTTTCTCTGAATTCCCACCTTGAAGGGACTGAAGTAACATAAAGGAAGGTCCTGGGAACACTGGATACGAAACAGGAGGGTTCAGAATGCAAGGCGCAGAAAGGTCCTGTAAAAGTACCTTTCACTTCTGTCAGCATTGTGTCCTAGATCAGAAACAGCTGTCCAGGGAAAATGGACACAGGTAGAATGTCAAAAAACTAGGCTTAAATCACCTGTAGGGGCCACTTCCTTCTGAAGCAGAAACTACCAGATGACTAAGGACTTTCTATGGATCCCAACACCCCAATCCTTGTGATTTCCTGGGGAGTATGATGGTTAGGTGACAGAGAGAGAGGATAGATCAGGTTGAAGCTGCATGTAGTGTGCTCTGAGCTGGATGTAGGATATACCCGGTATCCTATCTCTGAGTGCTCAACTTGTATGGAAGAAAATAGTATATAGAACATCTCTAGTTAATAAGCAATAATTTTGTTCTCACTTTTTATATAACATTGTAAGTTTTCAGCATGCATTGTCTTCTACTTGTTACTCCAGAGCAATATATAGGGTCTGGATGATTTGTGCACACAGGTGCTTGAGGCTGTGATTACTAAAAGCATTAATTCAATGTATTGCATTCAACTCTAGAGATCAGTCCAATAGCCTGTATTTCCACAGCTGCCCTCTGTGACCTTGAGGACCTTGCTGTGCACCACTGTGTGAGAGACACAGAGAATGAGCTCAGTGTGCACCAAGATAGAACAACCACACGGAGATGGAAAATAGAGGGCATGGAGGGGCTGAGCTACACTGGCATGCATGTCAAAAGCAGTGCAGAGAAAGAATGGAAAAGGGACTACTGGTGGGGTTGTAGAATTCCTGTGTGCTCACAGACACACAGACAGAGGCACATACACAGACACACATGCAGAGACAGGAAGAAGGACACACAGAGACACATGCACACCCAGTGACCTTGGTACTTCCTCTTTTGAGGTAGCTGCTACATGTCTGAATTTACATCTTTAGCAATATGAGATGAGCTCCTGTACTCTGTCTCACATTCCCACCATGGTCTGATCTTCAGAAAGTATGAGGTAAAATACACCTCCACTAAAAGTTCCATTTCCAATATTTGAAATTTTCAGATAGTTTATCACAGTGATAGAAAGCTCAGTAACACAAATGCAGAATGGCAAAATGTCAGTTAGCATCACTTCTTGTAAGTACAAAAACACTAAGGAATTCAAAGTGTACTAATAGCAGAATTTATTTAGTTTTAAGACCAATAAATTGCTTTTGCAACTTTTGAGGTTTCCACAAAGATAGTGTGCCAATTTCCCCTCAGTAATTTCATATGGAACCTGCTAGTGCCAGGGCTCCAGTCTTATCTAAGGTGTGAATTAGGGACTCAGATCTAAGTCAGAAACTTGATACTTAGAAACATAAATTTATGTACTTAATATCAGATACACCCCTTATATTAAATCTTGTTAAATATATTACTGGTAATTAAAAACTCCAACAGCACACTTATAAGAAAAATTCTTATTCAAGAGAGACACTGTTACTAGGTAGAGAGCAAGACTATGGTCAATAGCCAACAAGTACCATTTCAAAGAAAATTATTGAATTTGTTATTTTGGTACAAACAGATCAGGACTCACAAGGACAAGGAATGTAGCTGTGGACAAAAGCAGTGACTTAGCAGAGTTTTTTTTTTTAATTTTACTACAAAGTAAAAAAGAAAATAAAAATTCTTTGGCTGCTCAATTAGTGGAATCCATTAAAAAAGAAGACAAATGATTTTCTACCTGACCTAGTCTCAGGTGGGAATGCACACTCTACCACTGCCCTATACTAAGTGAATGAATGTAACCTTCATGAAAATAAAGGATTAGAGATAGCAAGATTGAAATGGGAAATGATAGCACTTCATTTGGAAGAAGGAAATGAGTGTCAGAGAGATACCTGTGAAAAGACAGTGACCAGGTAACTGAGGGACTTTGTTCCTGGCAGCAGTGGTTAAAGAGTCAAAAAAGCCCTTTCCCTGAAACTTTTGCCAGGCCCTGAGATCCCAACTCAGCTACCATTGCCTGTCTGCACATTCCTACATCAGCTTCATTAGATTTTCTTTCATTCTGTCTGTGTTTTAAATCTAAAATTCATGGCTTGGTTAAAGTCAACCTTAGATATAAATTGAGCTCAACAGTTGGGTGACAGGCTAATGCACGAATATAATGACCTTAGCATGGGATGTACTGATACAAGCCTAAAATGTTTTCACTTACAGTCTGAAGTATTTTTGCATCCCACACTTAATAATAGGAAGTGATCTAATGGATCAAGTGCAGGACTCTGTTTCAGAAATCATTGTGAACCTCGCGCTTATCTGGGTTTATCTTCAAAATGTAGGTATGATTTAGGACACTGGATACAGTTTAAAGCTATTTTGAAGCAATTGGGCTGTCTGGTTTTTTCTTCATCTTTACATTTTCCTAGAAACCTGTTACAGTTTTTGTGTAGTTTCTTCATTCATGTTTGTAAGACCGGTGTCGCAAGGAAGACTCCAAGGGCCTCCCTCTCATGTAAGAACAAAGGGGTTTTTATTTGTCCTTGTACACGGGTCCTCCAAACAGGTGGAAACGGAGAACCCTGAGTTGGGGCAAGACTGGTGTTTTTAAGGGGGAAAAACTGCAATGTAAGCGTTTATTACAGAAGCCAATCATTACAGTTAGTGCAGAGCGGTGGGCATCTTATCTATCTGCTATTGGTCAGTTCATAAGGGGTGACCAGCGGGTCAGAGTTAATTAACTGTCTTTGTTCTGCACAACTTATCTTTAAGACACCTGGTTTCTGTAGACCTGAGTTTGACATATTTTACAACCCTGATTAGCGTAATGGCAGGCTCTATCTCTGAGTTCCCTGGCACAGCACATCCCGAGAACATCACAGCCACAGAGGTTGTTTTTTTTTTTTTTTTTTCTTCCTGCAGGGCTGAGTTAGGACTGAGTCACGAGGCCCAGTGCTGTTTCTAGCTGAGAAACAGCATCTTGTTTTTAACCTTTAAATTTCTGGTTCTTCAATGTTTAATGGTGTTCTCTTGGTGGATGCATACTATTTAGTTCAGGGAAATGAGCAGACTGAGAGAGACACTGTGACAATCTGAGCAATAAAGCTTATGGTCTCATTCTTGACATCAGTCCCTACCTATTCCAGTTTGTCCTAGTTTGACCAGGGCAAATGATCTTTCCTCAAGGGACCTGTTCTTCCAGAGGACATTCACCTGGGAACATTTAGGACCCAGCTTCAGGAAAGTGCACTGACACTTAAAGAAACCCAGGGTTTCTTTAAACCTTGGTTTAAACCCTTGCTTCTTGAAAGCCAGCAATAAAGCCCTTAAGTAGCAGTATGAATCCCAACAAGTCAGGGTGACATCACAGGAGAGAGATGGGCCCAGGAGCCAATCATTGATACAGGTGGGGCTGAGTGGCTGCACACCTAACCAGGAGGGCCAAGGGAGGAGGAGGGCTCTTCCCAGTTCTGGTGCAGTAGTTCTCACTGTGATTTCTGTGCTGAGATCCTGGAGTTGAGTGCAACTCTAGTTTCTGTGATTTCTTATGGAGAGCTGCAAGGGATCCTTGGACACCCTCAAGCATCACAATGGTAACTTGATGGTACTGGAGCTGGGAATGAGATGGAATTTTGTGAGTTTTGGAAGGAAACAGGCAGAACCACTGTAAGCCTAGAAGGTCTTTGGGCAACCCCAGGAATAGTTGTTTGAGGAGTGGAGTGGTTTGGGGGCAAATCTGAGTTCTGTCCTCAGAGTGAGTAAAAACTATCTTCTGAATTCCTTCTCTGGGACCTCTACTAGCAATGATGTTACTGCATAAACAGAACCACAATCTCACCACACTAACTGTGGAGTTCTGGAACCAAACTAAGAAATGAGAAGAGCTTCATGACTTGTGAAATGCTTCCCACCTGGGAAGTCAGCCAGCCAGCTATTCTTGGTCTGTGACTTTAAAATAGATAGATCTCACAAAACTAACTAAATAAATTTATAAAAATAAAATAGAGCTCTACCTATCTATTCTTCTTTTTCTTTCTTTCCTTTTTTCTTTTGTGTTTAATTTTTTATTGTTTAAATACAAAACATATCTGTGTAGTCTGCCTGGCCCAGAACTCTGCTCCTCCATCAGCTTCCAGTGTGATATTACATTCCTGAGTCACTGCACCCAGAAAAAAGAAGTACTTTGAGCCAAGATTCTCTAACACATTTCTTCAGCCTGTGTGGTCTACAGGAAATAGGGATTAGAGATAAACTGGCTGTTTGTATTTACATTTCTGTTGTCTCAGGAGTTTAGTAAATAGCAGCTGCAAGTCACCACAGTAGAATGGAAACTGCATTTTATTTGAGGAAGAAAATTCTCTGCTGGTTCAAAGCTCTAGGTCATGGTGTATTCTCATTTTAATTCTGATCAAAGCCACTCATTTTGCAACTTTACCTCAGGCCCTTTTCTTAGCTACTACCTAATTATATGCTAAGTAAATCAACACCTTTTTACAATGGAACTGCTGAAGCAAGGCTTTACATAGAGTTTAGCATGTTGTGAAGTATTAGGGGATGGTGATGCATTGACTGCTGAGGAAAAGTTCCTGCAGAGAACAACTTTCTGTAGGTGGTGCCTGTTAATACTACAGTGAGAAACACAGAAAACTGGTTTATACAGGGATGTAGATGTGTGATAAACGTGAGAATGGAAAGGGAAATGTGTCCCCTCTGAAACAATGGCTTTACTCTTAGGACTGTGTTTAGACTTTGACCTGAAATTTGAAACACTGAGTGGGACCTGGTGGCACTTGTCCTAAATGCCAGCACTCAGGAGGCTGGTACAGGAAGATCTTTGCAAGTTAAGGCAAACCTGGATTAGGAAATGAGCTCAGGAGCATACTGTACTGCACTGTGAGACGCTGTCTCAAAAAGACAGAAAAAAATTTGCTGATGAGTTCAATCCCCAGTACTGATAAAAAGGAAAAAAGACAAAAAAATTTTTCAAGCTGAAATGGGCTTTTTGCTGAAATAGGGTTATATTCACATATTCATGTGTATTAAAGAATATCACATTCGCATGAGTATTAAAGAGTAAGAACAAAAGTGTGTCATGAATGAGAAAAGCCAAGGTGATTGAAAGGAAACGGGAGATCAGGGGTGTGTGGAGGGAGGCCCAGTCAGCAGCCAGAACAATGGAGGGCTTCTGAGGTAAGCTTGACCTAGTGTGACAGCACTGGAGGATTGTTTGCTTCCTGGGTCTGAGAGTAGGAAAGGGTCACAGTCCTATAGAAAGGAGTGGTTAGTCATGGATAAATACTTCTTCTGTATCTACTGATTGGCTCTCCTAATCATCTCTGAAGTAAGATAAGAAATTAGAACACTAGTATCAGAGGTTTGGAAATATGTTGGCCATCATAGCTAAAATAGCATGGGAAGGTTTATTCTGTTGGACACAAGATTTCAAGGGTTATATGATGTTTCTTATTGTTCAGTGACTGACCTCAGAAATTTGGCCTTTACCTACATCATCCCAAATTTGGAAGAGAAATTTGAGTCTTTAAAAATATTTTGTTGCATTTTTAGACAAGGTCTTACTACTTTGCCCATTTTGGCAAGAAGTGTTAAGAATTTTCCAGCACTTTGATTAATGAGCTTGATATATGGGAATTAAATTCTCAACCCACTGTATGTCCAATAAAATTCATGTTCTCTGAATTTTAAGAATAACTTTTATGAACAATGTAGTTTAACTGCAACAGTATTTATTGAGAGAAAGAAAGCTTATGTCAGAGAGAGATGGAAGGGGCCCAAGTGGGATTGCCAAAGACTGTATTTTCAAGGAATGTTTATAGAGTAAATAATGTGGTGAGGCAAGTGTAAAGAGGGAAAAGAAATGAGAACTCACAAGGAAGGCAGGCATGAAATGGGAAAGAGCTGTGGTCAGCCAAAAAGTTTAATTGTTAAGGTAAAACTGACTAAATCATGGAAAATGGGGAAGCCAGTCAAGTAGCAAGTGAGCATTCTTCATGGATCAGTGACTCTTCCTGTAGGAGTTTGCATTGGTGACTGCTGGCTTCTCAAAGTGATCCATATCTAACCCCTAAGGATTATACTTAAAGGTGTGGTTTCATGTCTTTTACATTCTATCTTGAGATCTGGCCCATAGCAAGAGGTCTGTGTCTCCTCCAAAGTCACCAGACATCTGGTCTTCTGTGCCAGCTCTTTTGAGGGCTTATCCCTGCCTGACTGACAGCCGGTACTATTTCTAACTAGCTCAGCTTACTGTAACATTCACAGACACATGCAACCTTGTTAGTTATACTGTTGTGCCTCTGCTTTGGTGTAGGGCACTGAGTCTCCTTCTGTAGTTCACCGTATCCTAAACTCTAAGAATCTCATGCATCGTCCAGTATAGCTCTAGGATTTCAGGAATTAACTACCATGTCTTGATCAATGTTTTCATTTTTATGTCACCAAATTTCACCAAGGTTTCAGTGTTGGGGTAGAGCAAGCAAGACTGCATCTTGGTGTTTCACAAATAAAATGCCAGCCCCTTGGGAGAGTTAGGAGGATTTAAAAACCAAGGCCTCCCTGGATAACTGAGCAAGAGCTTTTTCAATAAAAGATACACATTGAGGGCTTATGTCCACCTCAAATTATCTTTTATAAAGTCCATGGGACTCCTAGATAATGATAAAATGTTTTCAGTTTAAACTTTTATTGAATTTTTAAGTTGATACATAGTTTCTAGTAATCATATAGAGCACAATGCAAAGTTTAAATGCTCATGTTTAGGGAAGCAAAGATGATTCCCTGTTCTCAGGAAAAGGATACCATGGGTGATCAACAAGTGATTCATAGTGTCCTGCATTCAGTAAGGTACAGGTGATTTTTTAGTATTGTATTGAAAAATTGTCTTTATGTTGTATCTGAAATACCAATTAGGGCGTATGTATTCAGTAGATTGAAAAAATCTAATGCTTAGTGATGGTATTTGCAGTATCAGATTTCTTTTTCTGCATATTCAATCCATTTTGTTGTCAGTTACTTTTAGGTTGATCAAGTCATTTTAATTTTGCAACTCAAATACCACTTTTGTGTCACTCCTTCCAGTCTTGGTATTGTCCCCTGTAGAACATGAGCCGCCCTTACCCAGTTATTTCCAGTTTGGAGAGCTGTATTCACCTGTTTCTCCTGAGCAGCTCTATCAGGAGAGCAGTGCCATCCTGTTTAGAAATGTGAACACTTCTGTGGGTGTTTTGTATTTTGTTTCCCTGGAATTTTTTTCTTACTGTACTGATGTGGTCCAATCTGGTCATAAAGCTTGACACATATCCCCAGACAAGAGGATAAAATAGAAATTTTAAATAGGCAGAACCTGAGCTTAGTGATTAGCCATTAGGGTTAGGATTAGACATAACAAATATTTCTGTAATACATCTTTTATTGTCATCTAGTAACACAGCTTCAGGTTTATAATTTCAAATGAGTGGTGTGATTCAGCATCAAAAGATTTAAACTTTTGGAAGTTTCACCTTTTTAAAGGGAGAATAGTTTCTAAGGTGTCTAAGACTTATTAGAGTACTGACTACATACATAGTCATGTGAGCATGAAAGTGTTCAAAAAGGTGAATAGAGCATGAAAATAACTTGATAGAACACTTGGGGCTTACACTCAAGTAGAATGGGGAAGGGGACAATGCATAGAAAAAATGGACAACTCACATTGTGTATTTTGTGATTGCTTAGTCCACTTAAAATAATATTGGGGAATATTTAATTTTTCAAGATATAAATTATTCCTTTAATTCCATGAGTATTACATAGTACTCTTAAATATGACAAGCTTCAGAATACTAAAAAGATTGTGGCCCATATACCGATAATTTTGTGAATCTTTTCTTTCTGAGGAAGTGAGTGGTTGCTATAGAGTCTTTTTGGTAAAATATTTCCTTTCTCCTGTGAACATTAAAGAGAAATAGAAAATAATTACTACCTATGATAAATATCTATGAAGGGAATTCATAGCAAAACATAGTGTTTTGTGATGATCTCTTGGGGTATGTCTCATGATGAGACTGCATCTCCCAGTTCATTTTTTTTTTATTTAAGAGGAAACAGAGAAAAACACAAAACAAAACAAAGCAGTGTAAGGTTACATATAATACAGAACTACAAAAAAAACATAACAGTAAGAAATCACCTGTTAATAGATTACATATTATCATCTTGGAAATAGTTGCTCAAATCACAGTATCAAAGAATACAAACTGGACATTCAAACAGAGAGACTGCAAACAGCTGTGTTCAATGATCCAAAAACATTAATATAGTCAGCTATTTAACACCCCTAAACACACTTGCTGTTATATCCGTTAGAGCTCTTTTTTTCCCCCTCTGTTTTTTACAACAAAATTTACACATTTTGGAATTGATTACTCCTTAGTTCTTATTACTTTTTGGGGGGGGGAGAATAAAGTCAAATATGGGAGAACAAAGCTGTCAGTCAAAACCAAGGATAGACATAGCACATGATGTACAACAGAGTACACGGTTATTAACAATGGTTATCAACGTTGTCTCTTGTTTCCTTAAAAAGATTGTCTATCCCATTAGATATTATAAAGTTGGACAAAACAGTAGAGAACAAGACCAATAAAACTTAGACATTGTAAACATTACAGGACTTCCAAAGGAGACAATAGTCAAACCAGAATGGGCATCTTAGTGAATCTTATTGCCTTTCAAAGTAGTTGCCTATACCCTCAGACTTGATACTATCACACAGAATGGAACAGAGTCTAATCAGTCAAAACAAGATCGTGGGAGTATTACAGGACTTCAAAACAAGTTAATAGGAAATCGAAAAGAGTTACTAATATATATCCTAATTTTTAAAATTTTTCCCTTAATTAAAATAAACATAAGAAATAACTAAATAATTTTTTTAAAGAATAATAGTTACCATAGTGTCTGTCTTTTTCCTTGAAATATTTGGATAAAACTTCATATACTCTAGCTTCAAATATTTCCATATCAAGAAGCCCAGAATAAAGCCTTTCTAATTAATAAGTGAAAATATTATAAGGCTTCAAGGCCACATAATGGGGAATCATGATTGCCACATATTTTCATATATTTGAATCATTACTTACATTAGGGAAACTATTCGGTATTCATACATGCGAGATTGATTTATTTCACTTATGAGTATGGTCTCAAGCTGTGCCCATTTATAGATAAATATCTCAATGTGATCCTTCTTTATAGCTGAATAATACTCCATTGTATAGAAATACCACAACTTTTTTATCCATTCCTCAGTTGATGGACACTTGGGTTGTTTCCAAGATCTGGCGATTACAAATTGTGCTGCTATAAACATAGGTGCACATAAATCACTGTGGTATGATGCTTTCAGTTCTTCTGGGAATATGCCTAGAAGTGAAATAGCTGGAATAAATGGGATTTCCAATCCCAACTTTTTGAGAAACCTCCAGACAGACCTCCACAAAGGCTGTACCAGTCTACACTCGCACCAACAGTGCAGGAGAGTTCCTTTTTCCCCACAGCTTCTCCAGCATTTGTTGTTGTTGGTTTTCTTGATCCTGGCCATTCTTTCAGGAGTAAGATGGTATCTGAGTGTGGTTTTAATTTGCATTTCTCTAATGACCAATGATGATGAGCATTTTTTCATGTATTTATTTGCCATTTGCATTTCTTCATCTGAGAATTGCGTATTCATCTCAGATGCCCATTTTTGGATTGGATCTTTGAATTTTGGAGGTCTGAGTTTTTTAATTCTTTATATGTTTTAGACAAGAGTCCCTTGTCTGAGAGAGAGTTCACTAAAATCTTTTCCCAGTTTGTGGGTTTTCTTTTCACTATGCTGGAGATTTCTTTTGACATGCAGAAACTTTTTAATAAGAAGTGGTCCCAGTTATTGATTCTGGGAAGTATTTCCCGTGCGGTTTGAGTCCTGTTCATGAATTCTCTACCTACTCCTATATCTCCAGGGTTTCTACCCAATTTGTCTTCCAATAGATTTAGTGTTTCTGTTTTAATATTTAGATCTTTGACCCATTTAGATTTTAATTTAGTACATGGTGATAGACATGGGTCTAGCTTTAGTTTTCGCCAAATGGAGAGCCAGTTTTTCCAGCACCATTTATTAAAGAGACTGTCGTTCTTCCAGTGAACCTGCTTGGCTCCTTTATCAAAGATAAGGTGGTTGAGTGTGTTTGTAGTTGTGGTTGTATCTTCTAATCTATTCCATTGATCTTCGCCTCTGTTTTCATTCCAATACCATGTTGATTTTACTACTGTTGCTTTGTAGTATAATTTCAAGTCAGGGATTGTGATGCCTCCTGCTTTGCCTTTGCTGCTTAGAATTGCCTTTGCGATTTTAGGTCACTTCTGGTTCCAGATGAAATTTAGGAGTGATTTCTCTAGATCTATAAGGTATGTTGATGGCATTTCTATTGGGATTGCATTGAATCTGTATAAGAGTTTTGGGAGAATGGCCATCTTCACAATGTTTGTTCTTCCTATCCATGAGCAAGGGATGTCTTTCCATTTTCTGAGATCATCTTCAATTTCCTTTTTCAGTATATTATAGTTTTCACTGTATAAGTCTTTCACTTCTTTCGTAAGAGTAATTCCTAAATATTTCATTTTTTTTGCTTGCTAATGTGAATAGTCCAGGTTCTCTTATTTCCCTCTCTGTGAATTTGTTGTTCGTGTATAGGAATGCTATTGATTTCTGAGTATTGATTTTGTATCCAGCCACATTACTGAATTTATTTATTGTATCTAAGAGTCTTTCAATGGAGCTTAGGGGGTCTTCTATGTAGAGTATCATGTCGTCTGCAAACAATGATAATTTAACTTCTTCTTTTCCTATCTTTACCCCTTTTATTTCTCTTCCTTGCCTAATTGCTCTGGCTAGTACTTCCAGTACTATATTAAATAGGAGTGGTGATAAAGGACATCCTTGTCTTGTGCCTGATTTTAAAGTAAAGGCTTTCAATTTTTGGCCATTTCGTATGATGCTGGCTGTTGGTTTGTCATAAATGGCCTTTATTATATTGAGGTAAAGACCATCTATTCCAATTTTCTGTAGAGTTTTTATCATGAATAAATGTTGGACCTTATCGAAGGCTTTTTCTGCATCTATAGAAATGATCATGTGATTCTTATTTTTGGCTTTATTGATATGGTGGATTACATTTATTGATTTGCGTATGTTGAACCATCCTTGCATTCCTGGGATGAATCCCACTTGGTCATGGTGTACAATCTTCTTGATGATTTGCTGCATCCTATTTGCCAATATTTTATTGAGGATTTTTGCATCTGTGTTCATTAGGGAGATTGGTCTATAGTTCTCTTTTTTAGTTGGGTCTTTCTCAGGTTTTGGTACTAGAGTGATATTTGCTTCCAGGAATGACTTAGGAAGGATTGCTTCCCTTTCAATTTCATTGAATAGTTTGAGGAGTGTCGGCATTAGGTCTTCTTTGTATTTCTTGTAGAATTCTGCAGTGAATCCATCTGGGCCTGGGCTCTTCTTGGTGGGTAAGGACTTAATTACATTTTCAATTCCAGTAACAGAGATTGGGTTATTCAACAGTTTTACATCCTCTTGATCTAGCTTTGGCACTTCATATGCTTCTAAGAATCTGTCTATTTCTTCTGTGTTATCAAACTTTTGAGAGTAGAGGTTTTCGAAATAGGTGTTGATGATCTTCTGTATTTCTATTGGGTCTGTAGTGATTTCTCCTTTTTCATTTCTTATTGCATGAATTTGAGCTTTTTCTTCCCTTTTTTTAATAAGGTTGGCTAGGGGCTTATCGATTTTATTTATTCTTTCAAAGAACCAACTCTTTGATTTATTGATTCTTTGGATTGTTTTCTTAGTCTCTATTGCATTGATTTCTGCTCTGATTTTTATAATTTCCTCTCTTCTTTTGGCTTTGGGATTGACTTGCTCTTCTTTTTCTAGCTGTTTGAGGTGTAGCATCAAGTTATTTACTTATATTCGTTCTGTTTTCCTGATGTGGGAACTCAGTGCAATAAATTTTCCTCTCAGGACGGCTTTCATTGCATCCCACAGGTTCCGGTAAGTTGTATCTGTATTTTCATTTTCTTTTAGGTATTGTTTGATTTCTTCTTTAATTTCTTCTGTGACCCACTGACTACTCAAGAGTGTGTTATTCAGTTTCCATGTGTTTGTGGGATTTTTGCAGTATCTTTTATCATTAATTTCTGATTTCAGAGCGCTATGATCCGATAACATGCAAGGGATGATTTCAGCTCTTTTGCACTTGTTTAAATATGTTCTGTGAGCTAATATATGGTCTATTTTAGAAAATGATCCATGTACTGCTGAGAAGAATGTGTATTCTGATGTTGTTGGGTGGAACATTCTGTATATGTCTATCAAACCCATTTGTTCACAGGTGTGATTCAGTTCTGTTATTTCTTTGCTCATTTTCTGTCTGGTTGATCTGTCCCTTGGTGTCAATGGCGTATTAAGGTCTCCTGTTACAGTTGTGTTACTGATAATTTGAGTTTTCATTTCTGTTAATAATTGTTTTATATAACTAGGTGCTCTGGAGTTTGGTGCGTATATATTTAAGATAGTTATCTCTTCCTCTTGGAGTTTTCCCCTTACGAGTATGTAGTGACCTTCTTTGTCCTTTATTGTCATTGTTGGTTTAAAGTTCATGTTGTCTGCAAACAGAATGGCTACTCCTGCCTTTTTTTGGATTCCTGCTGCATGAAGAATTGTTTTCCATCCTTTGACTTTCAGTCTGTGAGTATCCTTCTGGGTTAGATGGGTTTCCTGTGAACAGCATATGGTTGGATTTTGTTTCTTGATCCATTCTGCTAGTCTGTTTCTTTTGATTGGTGCATTGAGACCATTTACATTAATGGTTATTACTGTTAAATGCTGGTAGGAATGTTATCTCTCTGCTGTTGCATCTTTATCTTTCGGTTCTGTTTAATTATTTGCTTTGCTTAGTGGTTTTTTCCTTTGTGTATCTAAACTGTCTTTCAATATTTTTTGCAGGGTCGGTTTGGTGTTCATGAAGTTCTTCAGCTGCTCTTTGTCATGGAAGTATCGTATTTCACCATCTATTTTGAATGATAGTTTTGCAGGATATATCAGTCTTGGTTGGAAATCATTTTGCTTTAGGATCTGGAATATTTCACTCCATGCTCTTCTTGACTTGATCGTTTGTGCTGAGAAGTCTGCTGTGATTCTGATAGGTTTTCCTTTATAAGTGATCTGCCTTTTCTCTCTGACAGCTTTTAATAATCTATTCTTATGTTGGATTTCTGGGATGGTGATTATTATATGTCTGGGTGTAGTTTTATTTTGGTTATGAGTGTTTGGAGTTCTATATGCTTCACTGATCCTGATGTCAGTTTCTGATCTCATGCTTGGGAAATTTTCAGCTATTACTTCTCTAAATATCCTCTTGACATCCTTTATGTTGTCTCCCTCTCTTTCATTAATCCCTATCATTCTTATGTTATTCTTCTTTGCATCGTCTTGCAGTTGTTGAATTGTTGTTTCCTGATTCCTTGTTATTTTCAAAAGATCTTTCCTTTCCTGTTCACTAGCTGCAATCCTGTCTTCAAGGTCTGAAATTCTATCTTCACTTTCATTAAGGCGGTTTTTACAACTTTCAATGGAGTTTTTTATTTCCTGTATATCTCTGTGCATCTGCATTATGTATTCTGTTTGTTTCTTATATTGCTCGTCTAGGGATTCTATCTTTTTGTTTAGTTCCTCCAATTTTTTATCTGTGTTTTCTTTAGATATATTTAGAATCTCTTTCATTTCTTTTATCATTTCTTCTTTTATCTGGGAGATTATTTCGAGTTTGAATTTCTTTAAAGCTTCCTGGAGTTGCTTGTCAACTTCAGTAGCTATTATGTCCGATATATGAGGTGGATGGGATATATTTTCTTCTATATACATCACTCCTAGGGTTTCCTGAGATGGGCTGGAGGTTTGAGATTGTAATTTGGTCTTTCATTTTGTCATTTTCTATATTTCTGTGTTTCAAGTGTTATTTGAAAGCTTCCTCCGGATCTGTTGAAAATCCCCTTCTATGTTTGGAGCTACTGAGACTCTGACACCGCGCTACCCCAAGCCATTGGGCCTACAGAACCAGTGGCCCTCCTCTGCCTGCTCAGAACTCCGCAGTTCCAGACAAGCTGGACCTCAGGGACACTGTGCGCCCACCTGGCCCTTGGAAGATCCACAGCTCTTCAATCGCAGCCGGGTTAGGGTGCTCACCACAGGCCGCAGTGCCTCAGGAGCCTGTGATCCCTCCCTGCTTGCAGAGATATCCACAGTCCTCCAGACAAAGGAAGGGACTTCTGCAGGCACTCCAGATCCGCCCAGCTCCTCCTCTGCATGCAGATGGCTAGGCGCGGCTGGGCTCAGGGGTTAGTGTAGGCCCGCCCATCCGTCGGAGCTCAGCAGAGCTCCAAGTGTAGCTGGGAGGGATGGGGAGGCGGCTGTAGTGGCCTCTAACCCACTGCTCCACTTCACTGCACCCAGAAGCCTGGGGGGTCCGGAACAGTCTGAGATTTGGGCAGACTGTGCTGGGCACTCACCACAGGCTGAGGTGCCTCAGGAACCTACGATCCCTCCCTGCTTGCAGAAATATTCAGTCTTTCAGACAAAGGAAGGGGCTTCTGCAGGCACCCCGGATCCGCCCAGCTCCTCCTCTGCAGGCAGATGGCTAGGCGCGGCTGGGCTCGGGGGTTAGTGTAGGCCCGCCCATCCGTCAGGAGCTCAGCAGACTTCCAAGTGTAGCCGGGAGGGATGGAGAGGCGGCTGTAGTGGCCTCTAACCCACTGCTCCACTTCACTGCACCCAGAAGCCTGGGGGGGTCCAGAACAGTCTGAGATTTGGGCAGACTGTGCTGGGCACTCACCACAGGCTGAGGTGCCTCAGGAACCTGTGATCCCTCCCTGCTTGCAGAAATATTCAGTCTCCCAGTTCAGTTTTAAAGTTCTGCACTTCTTTGTGGATAACTGGCTTACAGCACACAGCAAATGACTCACTTCCTATAGCTTGAAAACAGCCAATATGACCTGGGTGGCATAATAAGGGAAAAATAAGTCTCTTATTATTCTGTGCAGGAGCACAGATGTTTGTCATTGCCTTAGGATATTAGCTTCAGGTTTCTTCATGCTCTCAAAATCAAACCTTCAACCATGCAGTGGAGATTCTTCAGCAGAGAGAGAGCCTGAGAGGCAGGGGCCATGCCACATCAGGACCTTTCTTTCCTAATAACCCAAATGTCTTCAAACTCACAAAATATGACAGTAGAATTATAACCATCATAGGTGTCAAGTAGAATACTTTACTTTGGAAAAATTAGAAAGCCACAGTAGATTAACTTTCAAGCCTTGAGAAAGAAAAGGATACTATGGAAAATTTACCATGCTAAGTCCTTCCTTCCTCACAGTAAAGGGATTGAGGTTGGGGCTCCATGGAGCCCTCATTCTGTGCTCCTGCTAGAATTAGTTTTCATAAGTCAGGATTCCCTTGAGATGTAGGGGGAATTTCAGAGGACATTGTTTTTGAAATGTGTCATATAAAATTTGTGATTTGATCTCTCACTCTAAGAGTATCTTAAATTTTTTCTGCTTTCATTTATAATCTCATTCCAATATTGTATAAGACCCTGCTTTACATAACTTCCACTCCACTGACTGTTACATTCTGTATTGCTGCTTTGAACCTGGGCCACAAGTGTGAATATTTCATAGCTTGTTGTGAGGACAGTGTGCTATGTTTTTCTGAGAAAAAATGTTCAGTAGAATATATCTAATGTGTTCCTTTGAATAAATACCTTGTTGATTTTGTGTGTCAATTCATAGACTGCTCTGCCTCCTTGAGTGGTCTTTCACTGATGGAGTTTTTTATGAATTCTTAAATACATACTTATAAATGAATGATTTTCCCCTTCCAATCCTGTTTATGAATTTCATTGCTCTATGTAGTGGGATATGTGTTAAGAAATGATATTCATTTTTAAAGAACTGACGATTGTACATGTAGAATAAAGTCAAGCTTATTTAGCTCCAGTAGATTTTATTGAATCAGTGCCACCCAGGTATATCCCTTTACATAGCTTTCTATTTAATCTATCCTCATCAGTGTCCACATAATAACCACTTCTATCCTGGTGGTGAGATTATTTTCCCATTATTCAGGTTTCTAGCCATTAATTAGCTCTGACACCAGTTTTCTTATTCCCTTTTAGTCTGAACTGTTGTCCTGAAACATCACCTGATCTCAGGAGAGGCTGACCTGTTTTCCTTTTGGTGCACTTAGTATTTCAAGACTGTTAACTGAGGATTTCTTCCACTGATAATTTGCAGTTGTAGGTTGGTTATCACTATCTAATATGGAAACTGTTTCATCATTATATGTCTGAAAAAGATAAACAGATATAAATCAGTAAGTACCTGTATTGCAATTTATTGTTTTAATCCTTTAAAGAAAATCTTATTCTCAAAAGTTTTTTTGTTTAGATTTAATGATAACAATGAAATTCTCCCACATGTATTCAGAAGGTGTCACCACCGGGTCTTAGGCAAAGTGTGAAAATAACCAGTTGATAAATTTCCTTCAGCTCAGAAGGTATTATTTCATGATTGATGACAACTCTCCTTTGGAAATTTTCCACCATTTACAATGCCTGGTTTTCATGGAGACTGTTCTTTTAGCTTTTTCCTTTTAACTTTTCAAGAACTACAATAGAATTTGCAGAGAGAAATATTTTATGAGGTTGTGTGGTATTTCTCTATTTAGTAATTTCTTACCATTGTTCACAAGGGCTGGTATGTGAATTGAGGCCAATGTATTTTCTCATTTAGTCTTTTGATCAAAGTTTATGATTCTTTAATTTGACTTGAAGAGAATCATGGGTAATCCCAGGAATCATAGCATAAAAGTATTTTCTACACATTGAGTAAATTTCTTGTCTGTCGATTTTCATAAACTCCATAGTAAAAGAGGTTGTGGAATTTAGGAGCTGAGTATTGATTTAGTGAATCTAAGTATTTTATTCTTCCTCATTTCAATATTGTTTGGTGATTTTCACAAATGTGATTTAGATTTTCTTTTCTATACAATATTTCTCCCGAGTATAATAAATTCTGTTTATTTTTATATTTGTGCTCGTTGATCTTAACTCTTTATATAAAATCTTTGCATTGTGTTCCCAATAAATATTTTCTTGTTTAATTCCTATCTTCATAGATTTCAACTTTTTCTAATTTTCATGGCTACATGATTTTCCTCTGAGGAAAGTTTTTCATTAACTGAGAGTTTTTTAAACTGCACAGTCATTCGTGTTTCTCTTTCCCAGTTCAATAGTTCACCAAATCAGCTAGGCCAGGCAATTGTACAGTCCAAAATTTTAAGGACATACCTATCTCTCTCTGAATCTAATTCAAACATATGTTGCTTTCTTCAGGAGAAGCGTAACATCAGCTGAATCATGAAACTATATTCTACTTTCACATGGATGCATTGAGGTTGTCTTCCTTAGCTGAGATCCACCTATCATTATCATTCATCAAAGGATATAATATAAATGTTGAAATTTGATTGTTTTTCATGTTTATTATGCAAACTGTTTCCTTGCTCACAAGTACTGAATGTCTCTAGGCTTTCCCCCCATAACTTTCATCTATAATTGTTGAAGTAGTCAAAGGTGTGTTTCTTTTGTTTCTTTTTGGTATTGGAAATTCAACTCAGGACCTTGTAAATGTCAGCCTTGGAGATTTTACAACAGAGATATATCCATGGTACAAAGGTGTGATTTGTAAATGACTGTGAATGAATTTTAATTTTCATTTGGTGATGCAGTTTGATGAATGACTTCACTTTATATTCTGAGCTGTTCTTGTTGCATAGCCCATCCTGGACACTGTATGCATGGCAGCCCTGAAATTCCTCGTTATCCTCTTACCTCTCCAGTGCTGGGAAAACAGGGCTGTGCTACCCCACTGGTCTGAACTCTTCCTTTTGTGTATAGTAAACAGTTACTTTTCTGTGCCTTGATTTTCATTGCATTTAAAGCATTTTATGTATATTAGTTTCCATATTATTTTCCTTTACATCCTAGTAGAATTTCTAGTAATTAAGTAGAAGCAGATAATTTGGTATCTTGGACATGTAGGTTTATTGCTTAACTTTCCCTTATTTTCTGTCTATAATATGTGAAATAAACCTTTACTTTTATAAAATTTTAAAACTCATGAAACCTCCTGTCATATTCAACTAAATATTTATCTGTGAAACCAGTTTCAAGATTCTAAATGTTGTCTCAAAACAAAGATGAACTCAGTGTTATGAATAACTAGGTGACTTGTGAATGCTAAATGGCAGGCTTCCTCTTTGAGCTCTGCTTTAAGAGCAGTGAAAAACTACATTATGGTTGGCCCTGCAGGACAAGCCTTGCTACAGTTCCATGATTCTTCAGCAGTGTATTATAGTCTAACATCTGTGTTACTGAGTGACTATATTTGAATGTACTTGAGTTTTGAAAAATATGACATGCAGTCAATACTTGAAAGTATTGAAGAATGAACTTCAGTTAGACTGTAACAGGAGCTATGATATAACAGATTGTGTATGTCTGAGCTTCAGGACACTTGTCATTATTTAGGAGGCAGTGAAATTTGAGGATGTAGCTGTGAACTTCACCCCAGGAGAGTGGGATTTACTAACCCCATCCCAAAAGAAGCTATACAGAGGTGTGATGTGGGAAACTTATATGAATATTATTGAAACAGGTAAGAATGATATATTTTATTTATTTATACCAAAAGCATTAACTATTGCTCAGTGATATAGTTTAATATATTTGATAATTATAACATTTGACTGCATATCTCAGGCCTGATTATATTATATGATGAATATAACTGAAATCAGTGATGTTTTAATGTAATGTTGTAGTGAATTTTTTTATTTCTCTTTCTGTAACACAGGAAAAATATGGAATAACCAGCAAATTAAAGAAGAGGACAAAAATTGCTCAAGAAATCTAAGGTGATTAACACACACAAGAGAAAAGGAAAATCTCTTAAGTATCATTTTATGAGTATAAATATTACAACAAAGAACTTGAAGAAATGAGATCATATTACACTTTATTTAAACTGAGAAAAATATAAAGAGATACACTTGATTTTACTTTACATTATCTGAGAACCCAAAGAAAAGTGTCCGAATATAGGACTTAGAGGTAGTGTTGATTCTATGTGAAAAATGACACTATCTTAAAATTTGCCTCTATGATCAACATCATGGAAATATATGTACACTTAAATACTGTATTCAGATTGGTATGAAATGAACTAATTGTGAATTTTGAAAGAAACTCATCTTCAAAATATCCATTTATGTATATATGTGAAAACTAAGTTTCATGATTAACAACTTTTTCACGTAGAACCAATATTCAAAATGCAAATGAATGATACTCTTATAATAAGTACTATGAAAATATCCTCTAGAATTTTGGGCTTGTATGTTTAAAATTCCTCATGAATTGTTGATAGATACATCAAATGGAAACATGGTATTCAATATTCAGAGGTCTGAAAAGTAAAATGTTTCACATTGTTCTACATATACATCCATCAGTATACACTTCTGCTTATTTTATTTTACTTCAAACCATCATTTTATAGTATAGTTTGCATTGACTTTGAACTTACTATGTAGCCCATACTGGCCTAAAACTCAGAGAAATCTTCCTGTCCGTACCTTCTGACTGTGGATAACATTGTACTATGTCATTATGTGCAATGACTCAGTGTACTGTGAAATACATCAAAATCATCAAGTGTTACTGATCCACACAGTGCATTTTCAATGTTGCATTTACAATATCTAATACAAGAATCAATTCACAGTAGCTAAGCTCTGGGAAGAGCCCAGATTTCCATCACCGGATGCCTGGGTAAAGAATATGTGGAGTCAACTCACTATGGCATGTGTATTTTTGCAATCCAAGCACTCTAGAGTGTGAATCATCAGGGTGACAACTGTAAGTTCAGCCTGAGCAAGTTCAAGGTCAATATGAATCTCTCTCAAAAAACAAATAATAGATCAGCAAATGTAATTCAGTCAAAGACCTGTGTTTAACTCTCTGTACTAAAAAAAAATACTGTATTAGGAATCATGCTACCATTTTCCAAGAAACAAAATGAGTTGGATATTAAGTGAAATAAATTAGACACAAAATTGGAAAATCACATGTTTTCTCTTAAATGGCAAATTAAAAGCATATGTGAGATGTAAAAGAGATAATATGAGACCAGAAACCCTTACTTTCTGAAGATGAAAAAGATGATCAGAATAAACAAGGAGAACAAAGACCTGATGTGATGAAACAATGATCAATATTTCATAGTCATGGCCTGCATCGGCCTCTCCGTGTGTCTGGAGCACTGTGGATATCTCTGCAAGCAGGGAGGGATCGCAGGATACTGAGGCACCGCGGCCTGTGGTGAGTGCTCAGCACACTCTGCCCAAATCTCAGACTATTTTGGACCCTCCAGGCTTCCAGGTGCAGTGAAGTGGAGAAGTGAGTTTGAGGCCTCTACATCTGCCTCCCCATCCTGGCTGCACTTGGAGAACTGCTGCACTTCCGACAGGTGGGCGGGCCCACACTATCCCCGAAGCCCAGCCTGTTTTGCTGCCTTGCCTAGCCATCGGTGTGCAGAGAAGGGGCTGGGCAGATCTGGGGCGCCTGCATCAGCCTCTCCCTGTGTCTGGAGGTCTGTGGATATCTCTGCAACCAGAGAGGGATCGCAGGCTCCTGAGGCACTGCAGCCTGTGGTGAGTACCCTAACCCGGCTGCGATTGGAGAGTGGAGCTTCCAAGGGGCAGGTGGGCGCACAGTGTCCCTGAGGCCCAGCTTGTCTGGAACTGTGGAGTTCTGAGCAGGCAGAGGAGGGCCATTCATTCTGCAGGCCCAGTGGCTTGGGGTAGCGTGGTGCCAGAGTCTCAGTAGCTGCAAACATAGAAGGGCATTTTCAACAGATCCGGAGGAAGCTTTCAAATAACACTTGAAACACAGAAATATAGGAAAATGACAAAACAAAAGACCAAATTACAACCTCAAACCTCCAGCCCATCTCAAGAAACCCTAGGAGCAATGTATATAGAAGAAAATATATGCCATGCACGTCAAATATCAGACACAATAGCTACTGAAATTGACAAGCAACTCCAGGAAGCTTTAAAGAAATTCAAACTCTAAATAATCTCCCAGATAAAAGAAGAAATGATAAAAGAAATGAAAGAGATTCTGAATATATCTAAAGAAAACACAGATAAAAAATTGGAGGAACTAAACAAAAAGATAGAATCCCTAGACGAGCAATATAAGAAACAAACAGAATACATAATGCAGATGCACAGAGATATACAGGAAATAAAAAACTCCATTGAAAGTTGTAAAAACCGCCTTAATGAAAGTGAAGATAGAATTTCAGACCTTGAAGACAGGATTGCAGCTAGTGAACAGGAAAGGAAAGATCTTTTGAAAATAACAAGGAATCAGGAAACAACAATTCAACAACTGCAAGACGATGCAAAGAAGAATAACATAAGAATGATAGGGATTAATGAAAGAGAGGGAGACAACATGAAGGATGTCAGGAGGATATTTAGAGAAGTAATAGCTGAAAATTTCCCAAGCATGAGATCAGAAACTGACATCAGGATCAGTGAAGCATACAGACTCCAAATAGTCATAACCAAAATAAAACTACACCCAGACATATAATAATCACCATCCCAGAAATCCAACACAAGAATAGATTATTAAAAGCTGTCAGAGAGAAAAGGCAGATCACTTATAAAGGAAAACCTATCAGAATCACAGCAGACTTCTCAGCACAAACAATAAAGTCAAGAAGAGCATGGAGTGAAGTATTCCAGATCCTAAAGCAAAATGATTTCCAACCTAGACTGATATATCCTGCAAAACTATCATTCAAAATAGATGGTGAAATACGATACTTCCATGACAAAGAGCAGCTGAAGAACTTCATGAACACCAAACCGACCCTGCAAAAAATATTGAAAGACAGTTTAGATACACAAAGGAAAAAACCACTAAGCAAAGCAAATAATTAAACAGAACAGAAAGATAAAGATGCAACAGCAGAGAGATAACATTCCTACCAGCATTTAACAGTAATAACCATTAATGTAAATGGTCTCAATAAACCAATCAAAAGAAACAGACTAGCAGAATGGATCAAGAAACAAAATCCAACCATATGCTGTTCACAGGAAACCCATCTAACCCAGAAGGATACTCACAGACTGAAAGTCAAAGGATGGAAAACAATTCTTCATGCAGCAGGAATCCAAAAAAAGGCAGGAGTAGCCATTCTGTTTGCAGACAACATGAACTTTAAACCAACAATGACAATAAAGGACAAAGAAGGTCACTACATACTCGTAAGGGGAAAACTCCAAGAGGAAGAGATAACTATCTTAAATATATACGCACCAAACTCCAGAGCACCCAGTTATATAAAACAATTATTAACAGAAATGAAAACTCAAATTATCAGTAACACAATTGTAACAGGAGACCTTAATACGCCATTGACACCAAGGGACAGATCAACCAGACAGAAAATGAGCAAAGAAATAACAGAACTGAATCATACCTGTGAACAAATGGGTTTGATAGACATATACAGAATGTTCCACCCAACAACATCAGAATACACATTCTTCTCAGCAGTACATGGATCATTTTCTAAAATAGACCATGTATTAGCTCACACAACAAATTTAAACAAGTGCAAAAGAGCTGAAATCATCCCTTGCATGTTATCGGATCATAGCGCTCTGAAATTAGAAATTAATGATAAAAGATACTGCAAAAATCCCACAAACACATGGAAACTGAATAACACACTCTTGAGTAATCAGTGGGTCACAGAAGAAATTAAAGAAGAAATTAAACAATACCTAAAAGAAAATGAAAATGCAGATACAACTTACCAGAATCTGTGGGATGCAATAAAAGCCGTCCTGAGAGGAAAATTTAATGCACTGAGTTCCCACATCAGGAAAACAGAATGAATACAAATAAATAACTTGATGCTACACCTCAAACAGCTAGAAAAAGAAGAGCAAGTCAAGCCCAAAGCCAAAAGAAGAGAGGAAATTATAAAAATCAGAGCAGAAATCAATGCAATAGAGACTAAGAAAACAATCCAAAGAATCAATAAATCAAAGAGTTGGTTCTTTGAAAGAATAAATAAAATCAATAAGCCCCTAGCCAACCTTATTTAAAAAAGGGAAGAAAAAGCTCAAATTCATGCAATAAGAAATGAAAAAGGTGAAATCACTACAGACCCAATAGAAATACAGAAGATCATCAACACCTATTTCGAAAACCTCTACTCTCAAAAGTTTAACACAGAAAAAATAGACAGATTCTTAGAAGCATATGAAGTACCAAAGCTAGATCAAGAGGATGTAAAACTGTTGAATAACCCAATCTCTGTTACTGGAATTGAAAATGTAATTAAGTCCTTACCCACCAAGAAGAGCCCAGGCCCAGATGGATTCACTGCAGAATTCTACAAGAAATACAAAGAAGACCTAATGCCGACACTCCTCAAACTATTCAATGAAATTGAAAGGGAAGCAATCCTTCCTAAGTCATTCCTGGAAGCAAATATCACTCTAGTACCAAAACCTGAGAAAGACCCAACTAAAAAAGAGAACTATAGACCAATCTCCCTAATGAACACAGATGCAAAAATCCTCAATAAAATATTGGCAAATAGGATGCAGCAAATCATCAAGAAGATTGTACACCATGACCAAGTGGGATTCATCCCAGGAATGCAAGGATGGTTCAACATACGCAAATCAATAAATGTAATCCACCATATCAATAAAGCCAAAAATAAGAATCACATGATCATTGCTATAGATGCAGAAAAAGCCTTTGATAAGGTCCAACACTTATTCATGATAAGAACTTTACAGAAAATTGGAATAGATGGTCTTTATCTCAATATAATAAAGGCCATTTATGACAAACCAACAGCCAGCATCATACAAAATGGCCAAAAATTGAAAGCCTTTACTTTAAAATCAGGCACAAGACAAGGATGTCCTTTATCACCACTCCTATTTAATATAGTACTGGAAGTACTAGCCAGAGCAATTAGGCAAGGAAGAGAAATAAAAGGGGTAAAGATAGGAAAAGAAGAAGTTAAATTATCATTGTTTGCAGACGACATGATACTCTACATAGAAGACCCCCTAAGCTCCATTGAAAGACTCTTAGATACAATAAATAAATTCAGTAATGTGGCTGGATACAAAATCAATACTCAGAAATCAATAGCATTCCTATACACGAACAACAAATTCACAGAGAGGGAAATAAGAGAAACTGGACTATTCACATTAGCAAGCAAAAAAATGAAATATTTAGGAATTACTCTTACGAAAGAAGTGAAAGACTTATACAGTGAAAATTATAATACACTGAAAAAGGAAATTGAAGATGATCTCAGAAAATGGAAAGACACCCCTTGCTCATGGATAGGAAGAACAAACATTGTGAAGATGGCCATTTTCCCAAAACTCTTATACAGATTCAATGCAATCCCAATAGAAATACCATCAACATACCTTATAGATCTAGAGAAATCACTCCTAAATTTCATCTGGAACCAGAAGAGACCTAGAATCGCAAAGGCAATTCTAAGCAGCAAAGACAAAGCAGGAGGCATCACAATCCCTGACTTGAAGTTATACTACAAAGCAACAGTAGTAAAATCAACATGGTATTGGAATCAAAACAGAGCTGAAGATCAATGGAATAGATTAGAAGATACAACCACAACGACAAACACACTCAACCACCTTATCTTTGATAAAGGAGCCAAGCAGCTTCACTGGAAGAACGACAGTCTCTTTAATAAATGGTGCTAGAAAAACTGGCTCTCCATTTGCTGAAAACTAAAGCTAGACCCATGTCTATCACCATGTGCTAAATTAAAATCTAAATGGGTCAAAGATCTGAATGTTAAAACAGAAACACTAAATCTATTGGAAGACAAATTGGGTAGAAACCTTGGAGACATAGGAGTAGGTAGAGAATTCATGAACAGGGCTCAAACCGCACGGGAAATACTTCCCAGAATCAATAACTGGGACCACTTCTTATTAAAAAGTTTCTGCATGTCAAAAGAAATCTCCAGCATAGTGAAAAGAAAACCCACAAACTGGGAAAAGATTTTAGTGAACTCTCTCTCAGACAAGGGACTCTTGTCTAAAACATATAAAGAATTAAAAAAACTCAGACCTCCAAAATTCAAAGATCCAATCCAAAAATGGGCATCTGAGATGAATACGCAATTCTCAGATGAAGAAATGCAAATGGCAAATAAATACATGAAAAAATGCTCATCATCATTGGTCATTAGAGAAATGCAAATTAAAACCACACTGAGATACCATCTCACTCCTGAAAGAATGGCCAGGATCAAGAAAACCAACAACAAATGCTGGAGAAGCTGTGGAGAAAAAGGAACTCTCCTGCACTGTTGGTGCGAGTGTAGACTGGTCCAGCCTTTGTGGATGTCTGTCTGGAGATTTCTCAAAAAGTTGGGATTCGAAATCCCATTTATTCCAGCTATTCCACTTCTAGGCATATTCCCAGAAGAACTGAAATCATCATACCACAGTGATATATGTGCACCTATGTTTATAGCAGCACAATTTGTAATCGCCAGATCTTGGAAACAACCCAAGTGTCCATCAACTGAGGAATGGATAAAGAAGTTGTGGTATTTCTATACAATGGAGTATTATTCAGCTATAAAGAAGGATCACATTGAGATATTTATCAATAAATG
Source organism: Cavia porcellus (assembly GCF_034190915.1). NCBI lineage: Eukaryota > Metazoa > Chordata > Mammalia > Rodentia > Caviidae > Cavia > Cavia porcellus. The sequence continues at coordinate 1,881,720 of NW_026947491.1, forward strand.
GGCGCAGCTTGAGACCATACTCATAAGTGAAATAAATCAATCTCGCATGTGTGAATACTGAATAGTTTCCCTAATGTAAGTAATGATTCAAATATATAAAAATATGTGGTAATCATGATTCCCCATTATGTGGACTTGAAGCCTTATAAAGTTTTCACTCATTAATTAGAAAGGCTTTATTCTGGTCTTCTTGATATGGAAATATTTGAAGCTATAGTATATGAAGTTTTATCCAAATATTTCAAGGAAAAAGACAGACACTATGCTAACTACTATTAAATTGGGTTATTTGGTGGTGAAGCACGAGGTTGCTGAAACAGTCATGCTTTGACCTCTATTGTTATATTGTTATGTCCTGTTTTAACTCAATCTCTCCCTTACTCTTTAAAAAATTATTTAGTTATTTATGTTTGTTTTAATTAAGGGGAAAAATTTTAAAAATTAGGATATATAATAGTAACTCTTTTTGATTTCCTATTAACTTGTTTTGAAGTCCTGTAATACTCCCACAATCTTGTTTTGACTGATTAGACTCTGTTCCATTCTGTATGATAGTGTCAAGTTTGAGGGTATAGGCAACTACTTTGAAGGCAATAAGACTCACTAAGATGCCCATTCTGGTTTGACTATTGTCTCCTTTGGAAGTCCTGTAATGTTTACAATGCCTAAGTTTCATTGGTCTTGTTCTCTACTGTTTTGTCCAACTTTATAATATCTAATGAGATAGACAATTCTTTTTAAGGAAACAAGAGACAACGTTGATAACCATTATTGATAACCTTGTACTCTGTTCTACATCATGTGCTATGTCTATCCTTGGTTTTGACTGACAGCTCTGTTTTGCCATATTTGACTTTATTCTCTCCCCACCCCCAAAAAGTAATAAGAACTAAGGAGTAATAAATTCCAAAATGTGTAAATTTTGTTGTAAAAAACAGAGGGGGAAAAAAAGAGCTCTAATGGATATAACAGCAAGTGTGTTTAGGGGTGTTAAATAGCTGACTATATTAATGTTTTTGGATCATTGAACACAGCTGTTTGCAGTCTCTCTGTTTGAATGTCCAGTTTGTATTCTTTGATACTGTGATTTGAGCAACTATTTTCAAGATGATAATATGTAATCTATTAACAGGTGATTTCTTACTGTTATGTTTTTTTTTTGTAGTTCTGTATTATGTGTACCCTTACACCACTTTGTTTTGTTTTATGTTTTTCTCTTTTTCCTCTTAAATAAAAATTTAAAAAAAAGAAATGTAATTGGTGTAAGACACAGCATGTTTAACTTCTTTCTTTTGTCTTCTGTCTTCTCATTCTCTTTTTTTATTTTATTAATGGATTTTTAGTAGTACATCTTTGCAGGGTATAATGATTACATCTACTGTGACGTGTTTTACATGTACATGACACATATTCTCTTTATTTTATTTTATTATTTTAGTTTTTAGTCTTTCTGTGACACGAACTTGCTATGCAGCTCAGGCTGACCTTGGGCTCACTAAGTAGCCCAGATTGGCCTCAAACTCACAACAATCCTCCTGCCTCAGCCTCCTGAGTGCTGGGATTACAAGTGTGCACCACCATGCCTGCAATTAGTTTCATCTGAAGATGAATCTCTCAATAATGTGTTTGAGGAATGTTGCCTCTTAATGACGGAGCTGTCCGTTAATATCAAGTCCCACCTCTCAGAAGCAATAACCATTCTTTGAGGGGCTCTGCATGGCATGTGGTTTGCTCCTGTGCCCATGAAAGTGTGTCAGATGATTCATGGTTTAGCTTGCCAGCATTACTATAATCTTGCTGGGAAAGGCCTCACAGCAGTCTGCTGAGAAAATACCCTTTCGATGCGTGGTTAATCATTGTTAGACTAGATTTTTTAAGGATAAGAATTTTTAATCAAAAGGTCACTAGCCTCTTGCCTGATTTTAACTGAATGGTGGGTGATTCATTTTCGAGAATGAGTTCAACCCCCTTCAAGGTCATCAGAACAATTACTAAGCACTTTTTAGTATGTTGTTTGCAGTTTGTACAGTAGTACACGGTCAGCTTGGGAGTGGTTGTGTGTACATATTATGGCTTTTTCTTCTTTTTAATCCCCTTCTCTTCCCCTCCCCTTCCTTTCTCCCTACCCTCCTTTTCATATTTGTTGATATAATGTGTGTCAGCCTATAACATGTAGCATTTATATTAATTGGGCTTAGTAAGTTCCCATACATAGCTTACTTTTAGTCTTGTTTCCCCTTCCCCTCTTCCTCACCCCTCAACCTTGTTCCCTTGGACAACCTTGTTCCCTTTTGTAGGCGGTCTGTCCCTCGGTCCCTTTCTATCCACCCCATATCACTTTCCTCCTTTGTCCCTTGTCTCACTCAAAAGACAGATGTCACACAGTATTTAAGCTGGTGTGTCTCATCTATTTCACTCAACATTGTATTTTTCAGGTGCGTCCATTTTCCTACAAATTTGTCATTCTTTGTAGCTGAGTAGTATTCCATTATACTTAGACATTATACTTTAGAATCCCATTAGACTTACCCAATCATATATTGAGGGGCATATAGGGTGCTTCCAGGATTTAGCTATTACAAGTTGTGTTGCTATAAACATTAACATGCATGTATCACTTTAGTATGAAGATTTAGGCTCTTTAGGGGAGGTACCTTGCGGGGAATAGCTGAGTCTTGGAATTTCTAATTTCACTTCTTTGAGAAGTCCCCATAGTGATTTTCATGATGGTTGTACTGGTTCACACTCTCACTAGCCATGCAGAAGGGTTCTCTGTTCACCATGGCACTGCCAGTCTCTGCTATTGTTTGATTTCTTAGTGCTTGCCATTCTGTCCAGAGTAAGATGCAGTCTTAGGCTTGTTTTAGTCTGGAGTTTTCTGATGGTCCAAGTTGTTGGGCATTTTTTCATATATTGTTGGCCATCTATATTCTTTTTTTTCTGAAGTCTCTATTTCTTTTGCCCTTTTCTAGGTCTTCTATTTTTAGGTGGCTTAATTCTTTGGGAGTTGGAGATTGAGAAGAGATGGCGGATAGATAACAGCAGCTACAGAGGCTCTCTGAGATAGCCAGCTTAGATTCCAGGAATGGTGTGGTGTGGGGAATCCCAAGCAGAGGGAGATATACCCTGCCAACCCAGGAATGAACTAAGCTGAGAGAAACCAATTGGTAAAGGCAATCCTGGTACTACGACTGGAACAGCTAAAGTCTGAGTGCTGCCGCTAGAACTCATTGCTGCTGCTGCACCTGAATTGGCGCAGCTGGGATAGGGACATGAACGCTCTAAGAGCGGGAATTGACGAACCAAATTGAGAGCAGAGCTGGCAGGGAAACCTGCATCAACCTGCGGTGAGTGAGAGAAATAAAGACCCTTGCAGAGACAAAGAGGCTCCAACAGAGGACATTCTGGGACCAGGCAGACTGTCCAGAACAGTGACTTCAGTCACATATTCCCCTCTCAAGTGGGATTGGTGGGGAGTGCTTGACCTGGGTGACACCATGGACTGACACCCAATAAGCTAGCACAAACCGGGTCCCTGCACCTTGCAGTGCACCCTAACGCAGTGAAGCCTTCAGCAGGTTGACCTGGAGGGGTGGGCCCTTCATAGGCTGCACGGGTCTGTACCTCCTAGTACACTGCAGTGAGTGAGAACACCTACTCATCGCGCTTCAGACAAACTAAAACCAACAAAGAAAGAAACTGGGCCTCCTATATATGTCTGTATGGAGGGAACAAAAAGTATGAGAAGAGGAGGCAACAAGAAATGGTCCTCAGTCCCCAATCCTGAGAACACTGATCCAGGAAAGGTAAATGCAAAGGAGAATGAGGACAGCAAACATGCAATATCAGACACAGCACCAATAGACATAAAGCAATATCTCTGGGACCTCATAGACGAGTTCTAAAGTGAAATATTTAACCAAGTAAAGCAAGATGCAAGTAGAATAGTTAAAAAATGCTAAGCACCTCCCAAGGAAAAAGAGATGACAGAATAGAAGAACAAAAAAAGGGGGACAATTGTTTGATGGAGAAAATAGAGAAAACATAGAATACATAAAGCAGGCTCAAAGAGATTACCAGGAAACTAAAAACTCTATTGAAAGCTGGCATAACAGCTTGAAAGAAACTAAGGATAGATTAGCTGAAATGGAGGACAGATTTGTAAAGTGGGAGCATGAAATGAAAAATTTCTTAAAAACAACAAGGAAACAAACAGCAATAATACAAAGGCTAGAAGATGATAAGAGGATCTATAACTTAAGAATTAAGAACATAAAAGAAGAAGTAGGGACACAAACAAATGAACTACAAAGGCTATTCAGAGAAATAGTCCAGGAGAATTTCCCTAATTTAGCAAAAGGTAAAGATACTCAGATGTATGAGGCATACAGGACCCCAACCACCTACAACCCAAACAGAGCTACACCCAGGCATATAATAATAAAAATTCCAGAAATCCAATATAAGAACAGAATATTAAAAGCCATCAGAGACAAGAAACAGATCACTTACAAGGGAACACCCATCAGAATTACAGCAGACTTCTCGGCACAAACCATCAAATCACGAAGAGCGTGGGGGGAAATAATTCAAGCTTTGAAAGATAACCTCCAGCCAAGATTGATATGTCCTGCACAACTGTCCCTAGAAATTGATGGAAAAACAAGGTGCTTCCAGGATAAAGAGGAACTAGGGGAATTTGCAACCACCAATTCAATCCTACAGAGAATACTGCAGGATATTCTAAAAAAGAAAAATACCAAGATTCCAGAAACAGTGGCAGAGAGGCCACAATGAATGGAGCAGAAAGCAAAATGAAGAAGACAAACTGACAACTAATGACAGACAAAGAGCTCAACAGAAATGAGGCATAGAAGGTTGGATGGTAGGAACAGCTATTTTGGAGAAAACAAGACATGATAATAGCTAGTGCTGATTCAGTATCATCTTATTTTGAAGTCCCATCAAGCTTTTGTTCTTGTCTCCATTGGTCTTAACATGTTGTATCTTACTGGATTTTATTATATGTGATAATATAAACAAAAACTTTTATACACAAGATTATACAGAAACCATTGTTCATTTTCTGTTAGTTGATTCTAAAAACCCTGTAATACTGTCACTCTCTTGAATGGTTTTACATTGTCTTGATATGTTTGATGCTACAGTACACGAAGTTATACTCAAAGATTTCAAGGAAAGAGGCACTATGGTAACTACTTTTATGTTGGGATATCTTGTGGTGAAACACTATATTGCTTAAATGGTTATGTTTTGACCTGTGCTGTTTTGTTGTTATGCCCTCTTTTATCTCAGTCTCCTTTTTTTATTATTTACTTTTTTATTTTTATCTTTTTAAGGGAAAAATAAATAAAAATAGCAGAATATATTATAGTAACCCACTTTGATTTCCTACTAACCTGATTTGAAACCCTGTATTGCTCTCACCTTCTTGTTTTGACTGATTTTCCTCTATTCTGTTTTGCTTGATAGCACCAAATTTGAAAGTATAGGCAACAACTCTGAAGACAATAAGATTTATTATGATGCCCATTTGGTTGACTATTATTTTCTTTTGAAGTCCTGTAATGTCTCCAATGTTTTGGTTTTATTGGTTTTGTTCTTTACCTTTTTGTTCAATTTTATTATAACTGATGATATAGTTAATTCTTTTTAAGATAGCAAGAGGCATTATGGTAACCATTATTGATCACCTTGTATTTTGTTTTTACATTATGTACTATGTTCATCCTTTTGATTTAACTGACTCTGTTTTGTTATGTCACATTTGGTTTTATTCTCTTCAAAAAAAGTAATAAGAACCGTGGGAGTAATCAAACCCAAAATGTGTAATTCTCATTGTACAAAAGAGAGGAAAAGAAAGTGCTCTAAAGGATATAACTGCATGTATATTTAAGTGTATAAGGTAGATAACCATATTACTGAGTTTTGTTGGGTCATTGAACAGAACTGTTTGCAGTCTCACTGTTTGAATGTCTACTTTATATGCTTTAATTTTGTAACTTGAACAACTATTTCTAAGATGACAATGTGTAATCTATCAACTAGTGATTTCCTACTGTTTATTTTTTCTGAAATTCTGTATAACTTGTAACCTTTTTCTGTTTTTTTCTTTTTCTCCTTAAATAAAAATTTTTTTAATTTTATTTAAGGAGAAAAGAAAAAAAGTAGAGAAAGGGTACAAGTTATACAGATTTACAGAAAAAAATGAACAGTAGGAAATCACTAGTTAATGGATTACATATTGTCATCTTAGAAATAATTGTTCAAGTCACAAAATTAAATCTTGTAAAGTGGACATTCCAACAATGATACTGCAAACAGTTCTGTTCAATGATCCAATAAAACTCTGTGATATCGTTTTCTATCTTATACACTTAAATATACATGCAGTTATATAGTTTAGAGCACTTCTTTTCCTCTCTTTTGTACAATGACTATTACACATTTTGGGTTTCATTGCTCCCACGGTTCTTATTACTTTTTTGGAAGAGAGTAAAACCAAATGTGACATAACAGAACAGAATCGGTCAAGTCAAAAGGGTGGACATAATAGATAACGTAAAAACATAATACAAGGTGATCAACAATGGTTACCATAATGCCTCCCGCTATCTCTAATAGAATTGCCTATATCATTAGTTATAATACAATTGAACAAAACAGTAAAGAACAAAACCGACAAAACCAAAACATTGGAGACATTGTAGGTCTTCAAAAGTAGATAAAAGCCAACGAGAATGGGCGTTATAATGAATCTCATTATCTTCACAGCTGATGCCTAAACTTTCGAACCTGATACTATCCAGCAAAACAGAATAGGGGAACATCAGTCAAAAACAAGATGGTGAGAGTAATGCAGGGCTTCAAATCAAGATAATGGAAAGTCAAAGTGGGTTACTATAATATATCCTACTATTTTTTCCTTTAATTAAATGGATAAAAATTAAAAAGTAAATAATGGAGTGGAGATTAAGATAAAAGAGGGTATCACAGCGAAACAGTGCAGATCAAAACATAACCGTTTAAGCAGAATAGTGTTTCACCACCAGATAATCCCGACCCAAAAGTAGTTACCATATTGTCTCTTTCCTTGAAATCTTTGAGTACAACTTCATATACTGTAGCATTAAGTATATCAAAAAAATGTAAAACCATTTAAGAGAATGACAGCATTACAGGGTATTTAGAATTGACTAACAGAAAATGAACAATGGTTTCTGTATAATCTCCTTGTCTTTAAAAGGTTTTTGCTTATACTATCATACATAATAAACTCCAATAAGATACAACCTATTTAGACCATTGGAGACAAAAGAACAAAAGCTAGATGAGACTTCAAAACAAGATGATACTAAATCAGTATTACCTATTAAGATGTCATTTTCTCCAAAATAGCTGTTCCTATCATCCAATCTTCTCTGCCTCATTTCTGTTTAGCTCTTTTTCTGTCAGTAGCTGTCAGTTTGTCTTCTTCATTTTGTTCTCTGCTCCATTTGTTGTGGCCTCCCCGCCACTATTTCTGGATTCTTTGTATTTTTCTTTTTTTAGAATATCCTGCAATCCTCTCTGTAGAGTTGAATTGGTTGTTGCAAATTCCCCCAGTTCCTCTTTATCCTGGAAGCACCTTGTTTTGCCATCAATTTCCAGGGACAGTTGTGCAGGATATCTCAATCTTGGCTGGAGATTATTATCTTTCAAAGCTTGAATTATTTCCCCCCACGCTCTTCGTGATTTGATGGTTTGTACAGAGAAATCTGCTGTAATTCTGATGGGTGTTCCCTTGTAAGTGGTCTGTTTCTTGTCTCTGACAGATTTTAATATTCTGTTCTTGTATTAAATTTCTGGAATTTTTATTATTATATGCCTGGGTGTAGCTCTGTTTGGGTTGTAGGTGGTTGGGGTCCTGTATGCCTCATACATCTGACTATCTTTACCTTTTGCTAAATTAGGAAAATTCTCCTGGATTATTTCTGTGAGTAGCTTTTGTAGTTCACTAGTTTGTGTCCCTACTTCTTCTTTTATGTTCTTAATCCTTAAGTTATGGATCCTCTTATCATCTTCTTGTCTTTGTATTATTCCTGTTTGTTTCTTTGTTATTTTTAAGAAGTTTTTCATTTCATTCTCCCATATTACAAGTCTGCCCTCCAGTTCAGATAGTCTGTCCTTAGTTTCTTTCAAGCTGTTATGCCAGTCTTCAATAGACTTCTTAGTTTCTTGATAGTCCCTTTGAACCTGCTTCACGTATTCTATGCTTTCTCTGTTTTCTCCATCAAACAATTCTCCCCTCTTTTTCTGTTCTTTCATTCCACCATCTGTTTTTTCTTGGGTGGTGCTTAGCATTTCTCTAACTATTCTGCATACTTCTAGCTTCAGGTCGTTGATAACTTCATTCCTGAATTGGTCTATGAGGCTCTCTATATGGCGCTTTATGTCTATTGGTGCGGTGTCCACTATTGCCTGTTTCTCAGAATTGGGGGCCGAGGAGCCTTTCTTGTTGTTGCCTCTTCCCATATTCTCTGTTCCTTATATATGCAAGCTTATATAGGAGACCCAGTTTCTCTCCCTGTCAGCCACAGCCTGATCGAATTGCGCTGGTTAGGTGTTCCTACCCACCGCAGCGCACCAGGGAGTTATGGACCAGACAGCCTACCCGGGGGCCGCCCCTCCGGGCCACCGTCAGGCTCTGGGATCTGGGTTGGGCCAGCCTACGGGGTCCGCCAGCAGCATCATGCAGGCCAGGCTCTTTTCACCAATCCCACCCAAGAGGGGGATGTGTGGCTGGAGTCGCAACTGCGCCCTGCTCCCGCAGGACTGCCCAGGCCCAGAAAGTCCTCCACTGGAGTCAAACTGTGGTAGAGTGTCAGTTTCTCTCACTCACCTCACCACAAGTCAGTGCACGCCTCCCTGCCTGTCCGGTTTTCGACTCTGCTCGCAGACTCCCGTTCTCAGAGCTTCCGCGCATCTCTCTCCTTGCCGAGCCGCTGTAGAGGCAGTCGCCGCACAGTGGGAAACCCAAATCACGACTTCCAATGGCACGGGGTCCAGCCTCCACACCGAGGCTTTTCTGTTCCTGTTTTAGCACCAGGACTGCATTCCAAGTTGGTTTCTCTCAGCCCAGTTCGTTCCTGAGTCAGCAGAGCATATCTCCACCTGCTTATGTCTCCTTAGTCCACACCATTCCTGACTTCTGAGCCGTGTCTTTCAGAGAGCCTCCGTAGTTGCTGTTATCTGTCCGCCATGTTCTCCCAGAAGTCTAAATAAAATTTTTTTAAAAGTCCCCACTATGATGATGTTTATTTGATCTTTTAATTTCAGCATGTTTGTTTTATGAAGATAAGTGATGCAGTATTTGGTGCATATATGTTTATCAATGCTATCTCTTCTTATTGGATTGCTCCTGTAACCATGTAGTGACCTTCCATGTGTCTTCTAATCAGTTTTAACTTGAAGTTTACCATGTTTGATATTAGAATTTCTATCTCTGCTTGTTTTTGGGGTTCTGGTGCATGAAATGTTGTTTTCCATCTTTTAATTTTTAGTCTATGAATATCTTTTTGGAATAGATGAGTTTCTTTAATGCAACAAATTGTGGAATTCTGTTTCTAAATCCAGTCTGCCAGTCTGTTACTTTTGATCAGAGAGTCGAGGCTGTTAGTATTGAGAAATATTACTGAGATGTGTTAGTTATTTACTATCTTTGCTTTCTTTACCTGTTGGTGTATTGTTTGCTTTTCTTTTCCTGATGCTTTTTCTTGCTACTCATCCATTGACCTCGTTAGTTTCTTTTGTGTTTTTACTTCTGTCCAATTCATTGTATGTATCAAGAATATTGTTGAGAATTTTCTCTAGAGCTGGTTTAGCACTTAAACATTTTTTGAGCTGGCCTTTGTCATGGAAATACCTAATTTCCTCATCTATTTTGAAGGATAGCTTTGCTGGGTAAATTAATCTGGGTTGGAAGTTATTTGTTCTTAGGGTTTGAAATACTTCACTCCAATGTCTTTTGGCTTTCAGGGCTTGTGTGGAGAAATCTGCTGTGATTCTAATTTTTATTTTTCTCTGGTTGTCTTTAAGATTCTGGTTTTTTGCCGAGTATCTGTGAATTTAATAAGCATATGCCTTGGCGAACTTCTCCCTTCATTGTAATTGTTTGGTGTAAGCATCACTTCCTTGTATCTTAAACTCTTTTCTTATGTTTGGGAAATTTTCTTCCATAATTTCTGCAAGCATGTTAGTAACTCCATCTGTGCTGTCTTCTAGTTTTTCCTCTAACTCCAGCTAGCCTCAGATTGGTCTTCTTGTTGTCATGTAGGAGCTGTTGAATAGTCTTCTGTTGTTCTCTTATTTTCTTTTTGGCTTCTTTCAGTTCTTTATCCTAATTCATTCTTTTGTTCTCAATACGAAACACTCTGTCTTCACACTGGTCACTTCTGCAGTTTATGGACAGGTCTTTATTTCAGGTATTTCTTTCTTACATCTTTGAGGACTTTGGAGCCTTGCTGAATCTGTCATTCAAACCTTTGAACTGTTTTGCTGAGCTTGTTTAATTTTTTGCCTATTTCCCTAAAATTTACTGTGGTACTGAGTGTAATTATGGTGAAGTTTTGGTTCATTTCCTCTTTGAACTCATCTATTTTCTCCATTCCTTCTAAACCTTTTTATAGACTTCTGTTGCCTGATATGTATTTTCTTCTCTTTTGTGGCCCTGGCTCTGCCTTGGGCAGGGAAGGGTCTCGGAGTTACAGGGTTTCAGGGATCTTCTATTTTCTTGTTTCCCCCATCTCCTATGTATATCAGTGTTTGTTTGTAAATATATGCTTTTACAATTACTTATGGCTCCCTCTTTTTTCTCCTCTCTTTTTTTGATGTGGGGAGGTCACTGCAGGTTGGTATTAGAGAGGTAAGGAAAGTTTGTGGCTTCTGTGGAGCTTTTTAGTGGGATGTCACCTTCCTGTGAATAATTCTCAGCTTTGTATATCCAGTGCTAGTATTTACACCTTGTATTATGTAAGTGATATTGAATCTGTCCTATTTTGCTAGAAGAAATGCTTCTGTGTGTAACAGTGCCCACAGCTTCAGTCTGGCAACACCAAAGTGATCCTTGCAGTTCTGCTTCTCCTCTGCCTGTTCTCCGTGGATGCTACCACTGTTTATTGTTTGTGGTTGCTCTGCAAGGAGGTAGGTGGGATGGAGCGGGGACAATGGAGGTGGCTGGATGACAGGTGTTAGGCCTAAAGCAGAGGTTTGAAGGGAAACATAGTGGTGCCTGCGAAGAAAAGGCTGATGTGGGGTCTGTTTGTACTGAAGTATTTTTGGTTGAATTTTCAGAGGATGTGTTGTGGGGCTAGGGTGAGATATGGGAGAAAGAGGGTTCACTCTGATGGAGGACAGCACATGGCTGTCAGGACCGGCCCGCTGGGAGCACAGGAAGCCAGGCAGTATACAAAGGAGCTGAAGGCTTAGTGTGGGGAGGATCCAAAATGCATCCTGGAGTAGATAGGAGCGACTGGGAGGGAGCTGAGTGCGGGGAATTTAAGCGGTTTGTGAGTTTGGAAAAGGGATAAAGATGGATGTTAACTTTGTCATCGGGATCTGAGGCAAAGTCACTAGACAGGGAGCCCAGACAATGGGGGAGAATCTAAACATCTTTACATCAGAGCCAGTGTAAAAACAGATACCGAAAAGTAACCTGTAAACATGGGGAACCCTAAAAGAACAGAACACGACCCCACATTGCTCAATAAATCCGGAAACGCACAGGTCCAAGGAGCCTGTACGATGTCTGGTGGGGACACAGGTGACTTATTCCCAGGAAACGCTGCACCTGCAGTTCCCAGGCAGCATCTTCACCAGGGCCTGAGCACCCAAGCCCAGAGATGCCCCTGTTCCCTCCCAGCCACACCAGAGCTGGCATAGACCCGGCCTCCTCCTGAGGGGCCAGGCCTCCTGCAGTCTGCTCTGGTTGAGTCCTGGGTTAGGAGCTCCACTGCCCCGCTCTCTCCCTGGGGGTGTGGGGCATTCAGTAGACAGATTCTCGGGTAGGAGGCCGATCACACAGTCGGGATTATCCCCAAGCCATCAACTCACCTATAGCAGTGACAGACTAATGTGTTGCACCGCTGTGGATCAGGGCCAGCTGGGACACAACAGAACCATGAGCCCCTAACCTGGGCCTCGCTTTGGCCCAGAGGAGAAACATGCCTTGTGGTACCGTGAGCATTGTGACAGCCCGGGTCTTGACTGAGAGGCTACAAAATGCAAGGTGCATCTCCTCTAGTGACAATCAACAGCACTGGACAGCAGTTTTATAAATCATACTAAAGCCCGGGGGCTTGGGGGCTGGGTGATGCCAGACGGGAGAAAAGAAAAGAAAAGGGGAAATGCTTTAAAGCCCTCTGCTCTGTGGTAGGGGAAGGAGGAACTAGGAAGGGGTGAAGCCGCCTGTGGGGATCGCTGTGTGTGTGGGGGCTTGATAAAAAAATTTTTATGATCTGATCTGGTCGGAAAACAGCTGTCGACATTGCTGGGTGTAGTGGTCCAGCTCGGTAAACCCAGCACCCTGGGAGGCTGAAGCAGGATTGAAAGTTCAAGTCCTGCCTGGCCATCTTAGTGAGACACTGTCTCAAAAAATAAAATAAAATAAAAATTTTAAAGAACTGGGTACCAGGCCTGGTGATACACACACGTAATACCAGAATGGTGGGTGGTTCAAACAGGGGGAGGCAAGTTTGAGGTCATTTAGCAACTTAGTGAGACCTTGTCTCTCAACAAAAAATAAGGATGTACTCAGTGTGAAGGCCCTGGCCCTCGGTTCAATCCTCAAACAAACAAGTAAACAGACTCCTTATTAAGTGGCCAGTAAAATTAGAGCTATAAGATTTGAACCAGAAAGTTAAGATTCCTTATAAATTTTTTTCTTTTCTTTCTTTTTTCTTTCTCTCTTTTTATTTCTTCCTTCCTTCCTTTCTCTCTTTATTTCCTTGCTTTTTCATTTTTCTTCTTTCTTTTTTAAAAACAATATAGGAAGTCTTAGGGGCTGGGGATTTAGCTCAGCGGCATAAGCGCCTGCCTTGGAAGCAGGCAGTCGTGAGTTCGATCCCCGGTACCGATAAAAAAATGAAAAAGACAAAAAAAAAAAAAAAAACAATATAGGAAGTCTTTAAACTACATATGTAGTTCAGGCTGGCTTTGAACTTGAGATCCTCCTGCCTCAGCCTCTGATTACAGTCCATAATCCCTACCTGTTGCCTAGAAATTCTGTAAAGCCCCAATGTTGTTTCTATTTCTCCTACAGTGCAAGAAATACTTTCTGCTGACCTTACCAGTAAATTGGCTCTGAGACTGAGACATAAAAACTAAAAAACACCTAATCCTTCTCCCCAGATTTGATTCAAGTTTCCCAGTGTTTGTGGCCTGCCTGGAAGTGGTGACCTTTACCACCTATAAGGCTAGGACTCCCTGGAGGACTTTATAGTGTCAGTGGCATATTTGAAGTGTTTTCCTTGCTCCTTACCTGTGGGAAAGCTTGAACCTCATTATAGAAGAAATTTCTCTTTAAATTCAACTCTATGTACTTGATTTACCTAACCCCATGCTGGTAGGAAGAAGAACCAATTTTTCCTGAGCTGGTTGTATAAGTCACCCCCATGGAAAGCAAAGAGCCCTTGTGGATTGGGGGAGTTTGCATACTAAGGGGCTACAGAAGCCTTCACATACCATTTCAAAAGGACCCTCCACAACCTCCCAAGGGGCCTCTTTATCAATGTGGCGTGATTACTTGCAAGTACATTTTAGTCAGAATACAGATTTTTTTTGGGTACTGGGGATCAAACTCATGACCTTGCACTTGCCAGGCAGGTGCTTATGCCACTGAGCTAAATCCCTGGCCCTCAGAATATTTTTTTCGAGACAGATATTACTATGCAGCTCAGGTTGGCCTTAAACTTACTATTGCAGCCTGCACTGGTCTCAAACTCACAGCAATCCTCCTGCCTGAGCCTCTTGAGTGCTGGGATTACAGGCATGTGCCACCATGCCTGGCTAGGATATGGAAATTTTTAAAGAAAATTTTATTTTGCTAAGTTTAAAAGGTTTTACAATGAATTTCATTTTAGGGGTATTACTTTATTCCCTTGGCTCAATTTGCCATTTAGGGTTTTCTCCATGGTCTTGTCTTTATGGGCAGGATGCTCATGGACTCTAGGGTATATGATAGTGTGAGTAGGTGTTCTAGGCTTCTGGTCCCTCATTTATGAGAACTAGGTGACTTGAGGTACACAGTATGATTGTTTCATGGGTTTTGAAGGATTGTCTGAGATAAAATGCCAACCAACTGGAATGCTCTCCAAAGCTAGTATCAGGGAAATGCAGTCCTTCTGAGGACTTGTGCTGAGAGACAGTTTCTTTCTGTGTGCATGGCCTGCTAAATGGATGGTTAGAAATGGAACAAAAAAGACTGGAGAAACTTTTACTATGCCCAGCAGAATTCAGAGTATTAAAAAAAAAATACCAAGATCCCAAGTCGATCACAATCCAAGTCCCATCCTTGGTGTCATTCAGTCCTGCCCCACGCATGTGCTATGCACGGTTCTTGGACCATAGGTCCATTTTTACAACACTATCTGCTTCTGGATAAAGGGATCACATAAATCTGGAGACTGAAGTGCTCTGTTGCAATCCACCAGGTGTCCATTCACTTGTAACCCAAAGTTACCTCCGCTGAATGGCCTGAATTTGTACGTTTACTCCCTGCAGTGTGGCCAGTGGGAATGCAGAATGGTGCAACTGCTTTGGAAAATGATGGTTTTAAGTGCTGAACATGGGGTTACCATGTGACCCCGTAAGCCTGCTCTTTGGTACATGTGCAAGAGGGATGAAAACATCTCCACACAAGAGCTTGCATGTGAATGTTCAGAGCAGCGTCTTTCACAGTAGCCAACAAGTGGAATCAACTGATAAAGGAATAAGTAATGGAAATTGTTCATTCATAAATAGCAACGAAGTATTAACATATGCATCAGCACCTGTGCACCTCTAACACTATTATATAGAGACAGGCATGGCGGTTGCACACTTGTAATCCCAGCACTCAGGAGGCTGAGGCAGGAGACTTACTGTAAATTCAAGGCCAGCCTGAGCTACATGGTAAATTTAAGGTTAGCTTGCAGGAGGTAGTGAGATTTCGTCATTTAAAAAATCTATTACATATATTTTAAAAAAGCAAGTCATAGAATAACACATATGGTATGATCTAAGGCCCCACCTCCTAATGCCATCAGCTATAGTGCAACTATTGTTCAGTCAGCTTCTAAAGGTCAGGGGACATCTAGATGTAAACAACAACAGGGTACCACAATCACTTTCCATGAATGAAATTGCTAAAATTCTGGGGGGAAATCTTTGAAGTAAATTTACTGACAGCCCTTCCACGTGAACAGAGCTATGTTCCTACCGGATGCAGGACATACACTGTTGCCCAGTGTATTTCTGCGATGGCCCTCGCACTTGTAGAGCGTGAAATTCCCAGTTGCTCCAGATCAATGACAGATCAGGGTCATTGCCTTCTTGGTTTTGGCTCTCTGATGGGCAGATGCTTTCATCTCCTAAATTGCTTTTCCCTGGTACCTCATATGCCACTGGCCTTTGGGTATCTTCGTCTGAGGAATGTCCAACTCACTTCCCATTGAATTATCTGCCCTGTTTTAAATTGATTTGTGACAGTTCTTTATATATTCTGAAAATGAGTCCCTATGCAGATACACTAATAGTTTTCTTTTAGACCATATTTAAGTCCCCAAATTTAACTTGTTCAAGTGTTTGTCATGATCAAAATGAGTAAGCAAACGTAATTTTATTCAGTTCTCTTATATTTATCAAGTAGGAATGCAACTTTTAATATTTTGGTATAAAAATCTTACACAGAAAGACTTCTTAGGGCTGGTTTAACACCTGGCTTTTCTTTTGTGGACTCCAGGAGCCTCTTAGAAGATGGCCTTTCTAGTCTCTCTCTTCAAGGTCACTCTGTCCTATGGGTCCATGACGCCTCTACAAGTTCTACCCTGGGATGGAAAGAAATCCCAGCTTCCTGAGGCAGAGTCTATTTATGCATCTTCTGTGTGTGTGTGTGTGTGTGTGTGTGTGCGCGCGCGCGCGCGCGCGTGCGTGTGTGTGTGAGATCTTGTAGTCCTGATTTACAGAAAGGAGCAGAGGAGACGTCAGGTTCAGAAGCCAGGAAACTGTCGCCACCTCCAATGACAGGAAGGGCTGTTGCGGAGCGCCCCCTCGTGGACATCTGATGCAACCACAGGCAGCGAACAGTTCTGCACGAAGGTGCACTGAGGCTTCTGGGGCTGCGAGCAGAGCTGGCACCCTGGCTCTGGCCTTGGGCCAGGCCAGTATGCGGCAGACACTTCCCATGTCACATGTCAGGTGGCATTGCCGGCCAGAGTACCGCAGGAGTGCAGTGGACCCGGGCCTGGGCCACCTTAACAACCATGGCTCTAACCATCTCCTGACCATTTCCTTTCTCCCTGGGCGCTGTGGAAGCCAAGCCTATCTGAATCAGAGCTGCTCCCCCACAGAGCCAGAGCGGGTGATTCCTGCCCTTTCCACTCGAGGTTTGGAGGATGCCCCCGCATCTCTACTTTCTCCCAAGCCTACCTCCCTTTGTTTCACCATTCCAGTCCCAAAGCCAGCAAAGCCAAGCAGTTCCTGTTTCGGTGAGTGGCCCTGCCCTTGTCTCTTCATTCAGACTTTGACCTGAGGTTGTTTCCCTGGTTCAGCACACACATACACACACACTCTTCATCAGAGGAGAGAAAGTTCTGGAAGCTTTTTTCTTTTTGAAGTACTGGAAATTGAACCAGGGTGTCATGCTTGCCTCTTACCACAGAGTAAGGTCTCCAGGTCTTTTTTTTTTTTTTTTTGAGACAGTCTTGCCAAATTGCTTATGCTGGCCTTAAACTTGTGATCCTCCTGCCTCAGCTTTCCAACTAGCTGGATTTACAGGCTTGTGTCACTGCCTCTCACCTCTCTCTCTCTCTCTCTCTCTCTCTCTCTCTCTCAAAGAAATTTGCTGGCAGTAGTAGGCGGTGGCTCTGTGAAGGGAAGAAAACAAGTCAGTATTAGACCTGTGAGGGGTTCAAGGCAGCGCTGGGGGACA
The DNA here is from genome assembly GCF_034190915.1 of Cavia porcellus. Taxonomy (NCBI): domain Eukaryota; kingdom Metazoa; phylum Chordata; class Mammalia; order Rodentia; family Caviidae; genus Cavia; species Cavia porcellus. The sequence goes on from NW_026947491.1 coordinate 1,898,905, forward strand.
GGGCAACCTGGATGAGCACAGGCTGTTAAAAAATAAGGGTGGGTAAGCCAGGCTTCCCAAGTCAAGGAGCTTCACATCCACTAGAGGAGAAATGGCACGAACACAAATAAATACAAAGCATCATACTTTAGGCAGCAGAGTTTTTCTAAGATGAAAACCCAGATGAATTAGGGTCGAAGATCACACTGTAAGACAGGATCCTGGTACTGAACTTGGTGAAGGGAGTAGAGAGCTTGGGGTCCCCTCTCACTTTCATTGCCACCAGATAAGCAGAATCCCTGAAATTCCTTCCTTTTGGCTTCTTTTCGGTTCAACACACATGACTTTGCCAATTATGCACACATTAGACAGTTTTTCTCAGTAACGCCACCCATGATAAATGGATGTCCCTGCATAGTAATGAAGGAGGAACCTGGAGAAAGACCTCAAATCCGTGGAAGCAAGAGCTCAAGCTTTGGAGAGAACATCTCAGCTTGACATTGAACAATGGACCCCATGGAGAGAGGAGGAGGGCATGAGGGCAGTCTCGGGATTGGACAGGATGTGCAGAGCCACAGAAACAAGGCGCTGGTCCTGGTCTCAAGGTTGTACACCGTGACGGTATCATTAATGAAAACAAGATTAGAAAGGAACCACATTGCAGCCGCAGGCTCGGTGGACACAGGACCATACTCAAGGGGGCACTAACGGTTATCAAAGACTTTCTGGGAACAACTTCCCCTGCCCATTTTCCCTGGGAATCTCCACCACGGGACCTCTCCGTGTGTAGGGTCCAGAATGGAGCGTTCAGTTAATAAAGGAGACAACGAAAGTGACCGAGCTTCAGTATCTTCAGGTGCAACACCTAGGTTTGTAGGGAGGCCGGGTGGTTAGATTGCAGGTGCTGCAGCTGCAGGAAGAAGAGCGGAACCCTGCTCCGCCGTTTACTAGCGGTGTGGACCTCCGAAGCCGCCAGTCCTTAGCTTCCAAGCTCAGGTTCTCTTTGGTGAGATGGTTGTGGTCCCTACCTCAGCCAGGTAACGTGAGGTTAGCAGAAGCAAGAAATATAAACTACACAATCAAGTCGTGGTACACAGGAAGAACTCAATAAATATTAGTCATCATAATGGCTAAGATACTGCAAAGACCCATATGATCTGTTCCTAAAAGAGTTGCTTTGCTGTTTTGGCTACCATAGTGCAAATAAACGACACTGGCATTGAACTACTTTAGTTAGAGCCAACCCAGGATGGCCCCGCTGGCAAGCGGACAGGCCCCGCCCACTCCGCGACTCTCAGGCCCCGCCCCCATGTCCTTCCTCGGCCCCGCCCATACGCGCTTGCGCAGTGCGTGTGTGCAGCGGCCTCTGGCCAAGGCGATGAAGGTTCTGTGGCGCTACTGGTGGAGACCTGGGATGGGCCGCGGCGCCGCGGGCGGGACAGCGATCCCTCAGCGGTGGGTCGTGACCCGGCTCGGCGGCTGTCTTGACTGGGAGGACAGAAAGGACGCCCGAGGTCGCGACAAGCCGCCCTGGCGGGTGCTCTTCTTCGGCACAGACCAGTTCGCCCGGGAGGCTCTGCGCGCGCTCCACGCCGCCAGGTACCCGGGCCGGGCTGGGCCCCGGGCTGCAGGCGCGGCCGAGCCTGGGCCATCGGGTTGCGGACAGGCGGCGTGAGCCGGGCTAGGTGTCTCAGCGCACACCTTCCAATTGGCCCTGGGGCGCCGGGTCTGCGCCCACGCCTGCCCGGTCAGTCCCACCCCCTTGCCCCGACTGGCTTGCAGGTGTGGAGCCCGGGGTTCACAGGTCACCTCGCTGCCCAAGGTCATCAGCTGGGACTAAAACCAGCTCCGATTTCCAAGCTCCCTCTTTTCCAACGCTTCCTGCTTCTCCAGCCTTCCGGTGTGTGGATCCCAGGCCTTGCTCGTGTGCTTCCCGGATGTGCGGGTCCCCTGCACATCTGTGCCTGCACCTCCTGGTCTACGCTGGACTCAGCTTTTCCGACCTGGAACACCTTTCACAACAAGGGGCCTGTGCACTCTCTTTGCACCTTGCTACTTTAAATGTACATTTCTTCTGATGAGTCACTTGGCAGCACAATTAACCATACCTTTCTTTTAATGCCCTGATGCACAGTCCTTTTCTCCTAAGTCTTCAGCGTGTACGTGCAATACCCATTTACTAAATAAACATGCAGCCCTGCACATGAGGCTGTAGCTCAGTGTCAGAGTGTGAGACTGCCCTGGGTTTGATCTCTAGCACAATGAATGAAGGAATGAGTGAGTGAATGTACAGCCCCCCCGCCACCAAAATACTGTGCAGCAGGTGAAGTGAACGAGGTGTGCTAAAACTGCTACCACAGAAAGATGCCTATGTACCTTTGTTTTTTAAAAAGTGTTTAGGGGTCAGAGGTTTGCTCAGTGTTACAGAGCTTGCCTGGCCTGATGCAGGCCCTGGGTCCAATCACCATCACTGCAGAAAACAAAAAAGTAGGTGTTACCTGTGTTACAAAACTTCAGTGATTCAAAGCACAAGGAGTTTAGAGTTGTTTTCTTCCATCTCTGGCTTCCATTTCCCAATTCTGTCTAGAAACAGTCATTGATTTCAGTTTCTTATTCTTCGAGAACTGTTCGGGGCATGTATAAGCATTTGGATACTTACCACATTTTTTAAAGGTTCCTGTCGTAACATATATACCATTATTAAGAATAATAACCAAAACATGCCAAAGCATCGTTACAACATCCCACATGTATAAAATAACTGCTGTTTATGTTTTTGTATGCATAGGATATCTCTGAAACAGTACTGTCCAAATGGTAGCCAGTGGGCATATTTAGCACTTGAAACTTAAAACTAAATGAAAACCCAGTGATTTAAGAGGCTAATGAAGGAGGGTTAGTTGGTGAAAAATTTAGTGAGATTTAGTCACAAAATAAAAAGGCACTAAGGGTTTAGTTCACTGGTAGGGTGCTTTTTTAGCATTTAGGAGGTCCTGGGTTCAAGCCTCAGTGTTACTGGGGGACGGGTGTATTAAAAAGTAAAAGCTGCACTGGTTTTCGTCATTTAGCCCTAGATACTTCATGAGTTTAACCTATAAAAATGTCTTAACACTGACATGTTTTCCTTCCAATCTTTCTCACTTAGGGAAAACAGAGAGGAAAAGTTGATTGAAAAACTGGAGGTGGTCACAGTGCCGTCGCCGTCACCCAGAGGCCTGCCAGTGAAGCAGTATGCTGTGCAGTCCCAGCTTCCAGTGTTTGAGTGGCCGAATGTGGGCCCTGGAGAATATGACGTAGGAGTGGTGGCTTCCTTTGGCCGACTTTTGAGTGAGGCTCTTATTCTTAAATTTCCCTAGTAAGTTGTACTTGTAAGGAAAGAGTATAAAGACCTTGTTCTTTATAAATGGACCCAGTGTCTAAAATGCCACAATTTGAACTCAAGTATGTTTCCTTTAGTCTTTTAAAATAAATATCATTCTCAATGGGCTTTTACCTACCCACATTTAAATTCTGTATCTGTGTGCTGACAACTCCCTTCAGCTCAGCCTAGTTCCCACACCTCCATAGCCCAGTGTTTTGTTTTGTTTTTGTCTTTTTGAGACAAGGTCTCACTGTGCAGTTCAGGCTGGCCTTGAGCTCACTCTGTAGCCCAGGCCGGTCTCAAACTTGGAACAGTTCTCCTGCCTCAGCCTCCTGCGTGTTGGAATTGCAGGCATGTGCCACCACGCCCAGCTACCTGTAGCTCGGGTTTGATGTCCAACAGGCACCTTACATTCAAGTGTCCAAAACTTCCCAAAACTTTGCCTCAGTAAATGACGGCTGCCTTGGTTCACACCACTCCAGCCACACTGGTTTCCTTGTGCCTTGAATTGGTTGAGCATTTGTCTTCCTCCAGAGCTTTGTATTGATTTTCCTGATGCCTGGAAAACTTTTTTCCAATAGCCATTGTGTGCCACATAATGATACTTTAGTTAATAACAGGCTGCATATCTGGCATTGGTGCCATTAGATTCTGTGGGATGTCGTGGCCATCTGAGTTCGTGTAACTGCATGCTCTGATCATCACGCAACCAAATCCTCCTGCCACGTGTGTCCCCTGGGTTAAGCAATTGCTGACTGTCTGTGGTGTTTATTCTCTACCTCCTTCGGGTTTTTGCTCAGTTTCTTGTTGGTAAAAGCCACTTAGACTGCGATTGAAATTATAATCGCTCTCCGTCACTTCTGTCCCCTTCTCTGCTTTATTTTTCTCCACAGGCCTCAGCACCATCTGACAGACTTCCCCCGCCTGGCAGTTTGTTTTTTATTGCTCCTGCCCTGCCCTTTGCATATGAACTCCCCAGGAGCAAGAATTGAAGTGATGGAGATTATGTGACTGAACTACTGCATAAATATAATTTGCTTTGTCTGTGAGGTGCATATGAAAATTTGAATAGTTTTCAAAATAGTAATAAATGCATTTTAGAATTGTATCTTAACACCAGGCATAAGTTGCCAAAGCATCTTTGGAACACCAATAGTTGCCCTTGCTCTGTTTTTAATCGGGCATCCTGAGTTTCTTATGGTAAGAATACGTTTACCTCTGACCTTTTCTTTCAGGTGATATAGTACTAGATGGAGCTGTCGGCTTGATGAAATTTCTGGGAAAGTCTAATGCAAAGTAGTGCATTAGTGTAGGTAGCAGGAACTGCATGGCAAAGCCCATGCTGATGTACAGGTTTCTGTGTTTTACGACCCAGCGGCGTATTGAACGTCCATCCGAGCTGCCTCCCAAGGTGGCGGGGCCCGGCTCCCATCATCCACACCGTGCTCCACGGAGATCCCGTTACCGGCGTAACCATCATGCAAATCAGACCAAAAAGGTAGAGTGTATTTTCTTTCTTGAGAATTTTTTTTTTTTGGTTCCAGGGATCGAACTCACTACCTCACACTTGTGACACTAGGCTATACCCCCAGCCCTTTTTCTTGAGATTTTTTAAAAAATACTGGTAACAGTCTGTTTGGGGTATGTTTGGGGAAATGAGGGAAGGGACAGTGCTCAATAATCTTTGTCACTGTGGAGCAGTTCCTTTGCACCTATTTATTTATCTCATGGCACTGGGGATTGAATCCAGGGTCCTTAGACCAAGCAACATTCATACCCCTTTGTAAAAATAAATTCCTTTTTTTGAGGCAGGGTCTTGCTGAATTGCCCAGCTAGGCTCAAACTTGCAGTCTTCCGGCCTCAGCCCTCTGGAGTACTGGGACTGTAGGCATGTGCCTTCATGCCAGCTTCCTTTGCTTTGATACAACTTTGTTCTTGGTTTCTAATGTAAGCCTTATGTCTCTTGGTATATATGAGATATCTGTTTAACGTTTTTCTGGACTTCCTAATTTGTCAGTTGAAATATATTATCAACAACTGAATTTCTGTAAAGGACATTATGTAAACGACAGATTTCTATATGTTTATATTTTGAATCTCAGTTCTACTAACTTTGGTTTATAATTGTGGTTTTTTTTGATTTTTGTTTTTTGGTGGTGTTTTTTTTTTTGTCTTTTTCCTTTTTATCGATACCAGGGATCGAACTCACGACTGCCTGCTTGCAAGGCAGGCGCTTATGCCGCTGAGCTAAATCCCTAGCCCCAGTTTTTTGTTTTTTGTGGAGTTTTTTTTTTTTTTTGGTATCGGGAATCAAATTAAGGACCTTGTGCTTTCCAGGCAGGCACTTGTACCACTGAGCTACATCCCCAGCACCTTGGTTGTAAGTTTAAAAAACATTTTGGAGCCTAAAGGAATCATATGCTATTGTGTATAATGTGTAATATAATTGTCCTAAACATTGCTAATTTTTTTCTCTACATTTTAGAAAAAATTATTTAAAATAATTTGAGGAGTTTGGCTTAGTTACTTTTTTTGTTGTTGAGATAAAATACCCAACACCCAAAGTTAAAGGAGGAAAAGTTTATTTGATTCACAGTTTGTGAAGGTTTCAGTTCATAGTCAGCTGGCTCCAAGGCAGGGTGGCACATGGCACAGGAACAGCACAGAGAATAAACCGGCCACGGCAGAGCAGGGAGGAGACAACAAAGCGTGAAGCAGCCAAGTAGCTTCTTTCTGTCCCTTTATATTCCATCCAGTAGATTTGTGTTTTGGGTGGTGTCATCCAAGAGTGGGGCACCCCGGAGTGGGGTACCCTGAATGCTAGCATCACAGTTTAATCCCAGCATCACATACTCTAGATCCAGCTACCTCCCCAAACTCACACCTGTGATCACATGAGGCTTTGAGGGGAACATCTGAATACAAGCCACTGCAGAGTTAACACTAAATTTCTGCCTGTTGATGTCCCCAGAGAAAAGAATAATTTATGAGTTCACATGAACAACATGAAATTTACTTTGGAAAAAGGTGGGAGCAGTTCAAATACAGTGGCACATGCCTATAATTCCACTATCTAGGCGACTGAGGCAGGACAGTCACAAATTGGAACCCAGACTGGGCAGTTTAGTAAAATTCTGCCTCAAAATAAAAGTAAAAGAGGCCTTAGTGATAGAGAACTTGCCTGGCATGTGTGAGCCTCTGGATTCAGTTCCTAACACTGCAAAAAGAAAAAGAGAGAGAGTAGATGAAACAACAGTAGCAAAATTTTGGTACTTCTAAAATCTGTCAGAACTGGCTGATTCAGGCTGAGGATGTGGCTCAGTGGGCTAGCTCTTGGCTTCTATCACAAGGCCCTGGGTTTGCTCCTCAGCACAACAACAACAACAAAAACCAAGAAAAACAAAACTGGCTGATTTCCCAGGTGTGCTGTGTGCACATAGTCCCAGCTACTCAGGAGGCAGGAAGATCGGTTGATGTCACGAGTTCCAGACCAGCCTGGGCAACTTAGACTGTCTCTAAAAACACAAATTCACTGGCATAAAATACAAATGAAAACCACAAGGTTAAACTTTTTAAGCGAGGTATATTTCTAATGAAGGCTTATGGTCAACCTTTACAAAGCTCGCTGTAAGATTGATGGACATGCAAATACACTTGTGTCTGCTTATAGTCTCCAGTGGTTATCATCCATGCACAACTCTTGTCCATTGAAGGAGAAGAAGGAGAGAAATAGCTGTTAATTTTTTAATTAGAAAATAAATTCCTTATCTATGCTTTCTGTGTACTGATAGGAATTTTTCATACTATTTGTTTACTAATGGTAGACTTACTTGTAATTGCAATTAAATTCCTGATACATGCTGTATTCTTTCTTGCTTTAAAGCCTAAGGTGCAAAGTCTAAGTATGGACATATTTGGATCTTCTGCACAACCGATAAGTAGCCTGCAATACACTATCTCAGTGCGTGTAAATAGACATGCTGATCTTATAAAATAGTAATCATGTGGGTGCAATAGTGCATGCCTATAATTGCAGCACTTGGGAGGCTGACGCAAGAGGATCACCATAAGTTCGAGCACAAGCTGGGCTATCCAGTGAGTTCTAGGCTAGCCTAAACTGCATAGTGAACCCTGTCTCAAAACAAATAATGATAAAAAAATTAGTAAAATAGTAATCATGTTATTAACCTGCTTTTGACTTTTTGCCAGGTTTGATGTAGGCCCAATTCTTAAGCAGGAAACAATCCCTGTGCCACCCAGGACCACCGCCAAGGAACTAGAAGCCATGTTGTCAAGGCTGGGCGCCAGCATGGTACATACTCTTGGTGTTCCTCTGCTTTCCGTGTGTTTCGTGTTGTGCCAAGTGGTTCTTATGAAAAGGCTACGTTGATGACCCATAATCTTCAAACTTCTTAAAAAAAAGAACATGTGGTTTCTTGTCCTTGGCTTCCTAAAAATGAGCCCAGTTCTTGTGATCTTGTGGAAATCCTTTGAGGATTTGCAGAGTGAAACCAGCAATCGTCCACTGTCTCCTCATTTCATAGTGTGGCCTGGGCGGCCTCCTACCCAGATCCCCTCTCCTCACTCTCATCGGCACCTGGTCTCCCGTCACACTGGCCTCATGGCCCCTCCCAAAGTGGCCCTTAGCTCTTCAGCCCCTTCAGCATGAGGTGCCAGCTGTTTGTATCTGTGTACCCTGGAATTCTCCAGACAAATGTGCCTACGGGTGATACCTCTGTCTGTGTCTTTGTGTAGCTCCTTGGATCTGCAAACGGGAGGCTCTGGTAAACGCTTCAGGAATGAATTTGTAGTTCAGCTTTGAGCTAGTTAATTTTATACAGTGGAAACTTTCTTTCCCCAGGATATAGACAGTACTTCCTGTTCAGGGCCCTCTCTTGGAAGTGATCTCTCACAGTGGCTGCCTTGGCTCATGTGCCAGGACCATTTCACTTTCCCTGCACACACTGGAGGAAGTTGTTGATTGTTTCAGCGATCAAGACACTGAGGGCCACAGACAAGTTAAATAATTTCCACGCTAAGACAGGTCTTAGCTGGTGGAACTGGGTTCCAAGCCCAGAGCCGTGTGACTCCAGAGTACACTGTTCAGTGAGGCTCCAGTGCCTTCCCCCATTCCCTGGGGTGCCTGGGTCACTGAGTGCAGGCTGTCCTGGTGCTGATGGCTCGCACAACCAGGCAATGTTTACTAATTGTTTACTAATGCATATGTGCAGTACCACTGGGGAGAAAATGAGTGACCTGTGCAGAAGGGGGTTGCAAGCTAGGGGTCACTTTGCAAATGGCCATGTGTCTGCTTTGTGCTGTCTATCTGACTATGCTTTCTCCCTCTTTGTAGCTTATTTCAGTTTTAAAACATTTGCCCGAAAGTCTCAACAGTGGAAGGCAACAGCCCACCGAGGGGGTGACGTATGGTGAGTACAGGCTGTGACTGAGCTCCAATGCAGAGGGCCCTTCACACAAAGGTGTCTGGATGACAGAGGCCTCTTCCCTGAGCTTCGTAGTTTGGGGCAGATCATGTGCTCATTTCCATGCTCTTTCCTGGGAACAGTTAGGAAGGTTCCCTCCCTTGCAGTAGGGAGCCTCAGCAAGGAGTTAGCGTTTTTTTTCAGGGTTTTATTTTGAAAAGTATGAAACAGAGATAAAATAAAAGGCTAGTCTAACAGACCTGAGTTTACCTCAGGCTCAGCAATTATTGTATTTGATCATATTTTCTTTTTCTGTTTGAGTTTTTGAGACAGAGTCTTGCTATGTAATTCAGGCTGGCTTTAAACTCACTGTGTAGCCCAGGTTGGCCTTGAACTCACAACGATCCTCCTGCCTCAGGCACTGGCATTACAGAATTGTGCCACCATGCCCAGCTGTGATTGTGTTTTCTGTGTACGTATTTAGTGTGTGTGTATATATATATATATATATATATATATATAAGTTTTGCATAATCATTTGCAAATTTGAGAACCTTGTATCTCTGAGTCCTTTAAGATGTGTTTTACTAAGAAAAGAAACAGTTTCCAGATAGTGGGATAATTCCCTGTCCATAGTGGTTTTTCCTCAATGTCTTCAAGTATGTTTGATAGCTGGCTTTTTTTTTTTTAAAAGGTAGGACACAAGGAATGCATTCTGAAGACTTGGAATTTGTGTTTCTCCCAGCTATAATCCTCATTAGCTCCCAATAGATACAATTTTCTTTGAAACAATTTTAAAAATAGAAAAGTGCTGACACTGTAGTTTAGCAGTAGATCACTGATATAGCTAGCATGTGCAGGGTCCTGGGTTTGATATCTCTAACATTGTCAAAAAAGTGTTTTTAATTAAAGCAGTGTTAGGTTCTAGTCATTAGTTGTTATATCTCATTTTGTCTCTAAAGTAATTATTATCTTTCCTCGTTTATGACATTTGGAGGAGACCAGGCCACTTGGCTAATTTGTTCCTTTTATGGTAGTTGACATTGTTTCCTGTCCCTTTTATTTCCTATAGATATAAATTTTAAAGGTTTAATTAGATTCAGGCTGAATGTTTTGGTAAGAATATTTTATAGATACTAATGTGGTTCAGAAATATCTGTTGTAGTTTGGGGATTGCCTTTTATTTTTCTTTACAATTTAATTTTATTTCTTGAATATGTAAAATACACACCTGATTCAAACATTAAAACTATTTAAAAGGATAAACTGAAAAGTCTTGCTTTTGCCACACAGTCTTAAAAAGGTCACTTCAGTAAGTTGTTTCAGGTGACACCATAGCTAGGGGAGCCCGATCTGACCACCAGGTATTTGTAGTGGGAAGGTATTTCCTTTTACAGTGAGCAGGCCACTGGTTGGGGAATGCTTTGGCACTGTGCAAATATCCCCATTTGGTATAATTCCATATTATTATTAAGAGTAAAGTTAAAGAGATTTAGGATTTCTTTATAATTTTTTTCATTTTCCTTAAAATGCACCCTACAAAGGGTATACAATCAAATTAGTATGAAAATCTGCTGGTGAGAATGTTTTTCCAGATAGTTTTGTTACGTAGTTTGAGATCTTGTTAGGCTTATTTATTTCAATTTGTTTCCAATTTTAAGAGTTGCTTTACCTCTTTGTGATTCACTTTGATTTTTTTGAACTGTGTAAAACAGGTACCTAGCTCAAAAATTAAGCCATGCAAAAAAGGCGCACTCAGAGACATGCCACTTGTATTTTGGATTTGTCCGATCTAGCATTTCTCCTTTCCAAAGCATTGTTTTTTATTAATTTCTGACTTTAATCTTCTAGTATTTGCTTTTGCCAACATAATGTATGTAGTTTTTTTCCTTCTTTTTTTTTCTTTTATAGAAAAGTAGCATAAAACACACGCTCTCCCCCCACTCCATCCTTTTCATGTCATAGTGTATCTTGGAGACCACTTCCTGTCCGTAAGAAGGGGTTTTCCTCCTCCTTTTTTATGGCGGCTCGTTCTCAGTTATGGTTATATCATAATTTATTGAACAGATCCTCTAAGGCTGTGCATGTGAGCTGTTTCCAATTTTTTGCTATTTCAAATACTACCGTTAAGACTAACTCTATATGTATGACCCTTCTGAGTCTAACAGGTGAGAGATGGTGTCTCAGGGTAGTTTTACTGTGCGTTATTCTTGTGACTGAAGTTGAGATCTTTCCCTATGTTTCAGGATTTTTTGTATTTCTTTTTTTCTGGGCAGAATCAGCTCAGAATCAGATTTTTTCTATCAGGGTTTTGGTCCTTCCAGTTTCTAGGAGCACTTTATATAATCCAGAAATTAGTCATCTGTGATACACTGCAAATTCTTGCAGTTTGTCCTTTGATTTTATAGTTTGTCTGTCTTGCATGCTGCCTGACCTGGACCTTGAGTCATAGTTAGAAGGACATTTTCTGCTGTCAGGTTATAGTGTGGTTCATTTTGTTTTCTTTTAGTATCTGTTTGGTTTATTTGTTTTTAACTTCTTTTTGTGGAAAATGGTAAATGTATAAAATGTTGAGAGACCGTCATAGTATCTCCTGTGCTTATTATTCAGCATCAGTATGTGTTAGTTTGTGGCTCCTGAACCTGATACTCACTCTCACTCTTGGCTTTGTCTTTAGCGCCTAAGATTTCTGCTGATACCAGCTGTATAAACTGGGAAGAACAAACTTCAGAGCAGATACTCAGACTTTATCGTGCCATTGGAAATATAGTAAGTTGAGAAGTCAGGTTGCACTTTTACTGAATGGAGTTTTTTGTGTGTAATTTGCTCTCTGAACATCTTTATTTAGAAATACATCTCATAAACTAAATATAGGAAACCTGAAATTTTTATAATCAGATTCTTTTTTTTTTTTTTTTTTTTTTTTTTGATTTTCACTACATGGCCCAGGCTGACCTTGAACTCATAATGATCCTCCTGCCCCAGCCTTCCAAATCCTGGGATTGTAGGTGTATACCACCACACCAGGCTGTAGTCAGATTCTTAAGTCATTGATTTCCACATGTGGTATACAAAGAGAAATTGTGATTTCAAAGTTTGTTAAAATATCTGTGTTAAGCCAAATAAGTGCCAGCTTGGCAAGTGTGAGGTCATGAGTTTGATCCCCAGTACCTGCCCCCCCCCCCAGTCTGCATTGAATTCTCAATTCCTTCACAGATATATTGGGTTTTTTTCCCTTTTATTTGGATAGCCACTTACATTATTTGAAACCTGGGCTGGGCTCACCAAGTGTGTGGCTTTTCATGGACATCCTCTAACATTACTAGTGTTGGGTAAAATAGAGAACTACCATTAGATGTCCATAGCATGCCAAGCTTATCAGTGAAGATTATAAATCATGTTATAGTTATTATTGTCACATTTTACAGTTGAAAAAAATTAGTCCAGTGTGGTGGTACATACCTGTAATCCCAGTCCCTTGGAGGCTGAGGCAGGAGGATCAGAAGTTTAAACCCAGCCTGGACAGTTTAGCAGTTTAGCAAGATCCTAGCAAGAAGTTAGAGTCATTCATAGCCCTTTGACATTTGGGTGATAAGAAGGTCCAGGGAGGAACAGTTGAGTGTGGGGGGCTGGGGAGTCAGTAGTTCTGTGTTGGCCGAGTTAGGTTTGAGATGTCCCTGTAGATGCTAAGCAGACCAATTCTTGAGGTGCATCTGAGCCTCACTGGAAACCTCCCGCTGTCTCTGACTTAGTACACAGTGATGCGAGCCTCGTGCAACTCCCCTTGCCCAGCCTTTGAAACACTGAGCGCTCATCTTAGAGCCCCAAGTTGGGGTTCAAGTCCTAGAGCAGGCCTTTCCTAACCAAGAGCAGGACCCTTACCTTCTCTCAGCTTCTACCTTCTCACCTCTGATGGGGCTCAGAATACATCGTCCCATCCTGGTGCTGCCCTGGGGAAACTACTGCATTTTCCTGATCCTCCCTTTCTTGATCTGTGAAATAGAGGACTGAATTACCATCCAGGAAGAAATTACTCAGTGCAAAAAGTTGAAAGATTGTGAGAACTTATATCCTGGTACAAGTTAACCCCCTTCTCTCCAGCACTGAACCCAGGGGCTTTGCACTGAGCAAATCTCCCTACCCCCTGCTTTCTTTTTTGAGACAGGGTGTCCCTAGTTATCTAGGAAGAATTCAAACTTCAGTTTTTCTGCCTCAGCCTCCCAGAGTGCTGGCTTTGCAGGCATGCACCAGCACACTCAGCTTATGTTCATCATTATGAACCTAGTTGAGTCGAGTTCTAGGATCTTGGGTTAAGTGATAAAGATGCTGTTTCACACTAGGGCCCAGGGTGAGCTAGGCTGTCCAGTACACAACACAGGACAACTGGCTAGCCAATACTGCCTCTTAAAACCCCAGGAACTGCTGTACAACAGTGTAGTTAACAATACCATATGTCTACAATTTGTTAATAGGGCACGATTCATGTTGTGTGTATTTTACCACAATAAAAAAAAATCAAAATCTAGATGGATCAAAGGTTAACTTATGAAACCACATGACTGGAAGAAAGCGTAGTTGAATAATTTTATAATACTTAATAATCTTAAAGTGTAGCAAGACCTTTTAAAGCATGACATGAACTATTTTGGTCGTGAGAGAAAAGACTGGTAACTGTAACTCCATAAAAATAAAAGGCTCATGAGTGGAAAGTAATGACTGTCCCTAAGACTCAAAGGGAAAAGTATTCATATAAGTTAGAAGGCTAATTTCCTAAATATGAAAAAGGTTTCCTTTTTTCTTTTTTTTTTTTTTGTTTTAAAACAAAAAAATGGTCAGAATTTCAAAACAAAAATAGAAGACTGACAATGGCGTATTTTTCATGTTATCTTCAAAGTAGTGCTCAGATTACAAGAACTAAGCGTGAAAAAAAGATCAAACATGAAAGCACCACTATTCTTTTTGATGAGCTAACAGAGATTAGTTGTATAATTATCTATCTTGTGTGTATTTTCCCTTCTTTGCTCCTTTCCCCCATCCTAGTTGTTCTGTTCTTTTGAGCAGTTTCTTCCCCAGAAAAGGTTTTCATAAAATGGTAAGAGCTGAACAAGCCAGTTTTTAAAAATACAGGCCTGATGACTTCTTAAATTCTGCCTAATAAACCCCCTTTGCACCTCTTAAAAATACAGGCATAAATAAGCAGATAAATATATTGAAAGTGTAATAAAATACATGACAGCCCCATTAATCAGAGAGCAACAGATTACCTTGTCAAAGCACTAGAATAGTAAGCTGTGATCCTCTCTAACCCAGGCATTCTACTTAAAGGAACAAAATTAGAAACTCCCGGGGCAGGGGATGTAGTCAGTGGTAGAGCATTTGCTGACCACACACAAAGCCCTGTTTTAGATCTCTAGCACTGGAAAAAAAATTAATTCTTCAGGAATATATAAATGTTCAAAGATATATCTATAAGGCAATTTATTGCCATGTTTTACAATTTTATAATACTAAGAAATTGGAAATTACTGAAGTATCCAATTATTAAAGAATTGGTTGTATCCAAGTGACAATGCGGTTGTAAAATGAGACACTGCTGTAGGTACAAGGTGACACAGGTAAGGTGAAATAAGTAGCAATCAGAGACTGTCCATGGCTGTGGTTAAGTAACAAAAGTCCCTTATAGAAAAATACATTCGACTCTAAGCCCAGCATTTGGGAGGCTGACGCAGGAGGATCACCACAAGTTTGAGGCCAGCCTGGGCTATAAAATGAGATCAAAGCCAGGCTGAACCATACAGTGAAACACTGCCTCAAAAAAGACAGAAACCAAAACAAACAACAGGTTCTAGATTTTTGTAATAATACTTAAAGAAAAAAATACAAGGAAATGTCCCTCAGACCATTAAAGTGGTTACCTCTGATGCTGAGAATAATACCACTTTCTCTGTTTTGTTAGCATTTATGCTGTAATGTTTGCATCTTTCATAGTGAGCATAAATGTTTTAGTGGAAACAGTAATAAAGACAGAAACATTGATTTTAAAATAGTGCTTACGATCTTGTAAATCCTATTAAGGCTGATGTAGAAAGTCCTGTTTATGTTCTGTTCCTTAAAATTTACTGGTGCAGACCCAGTCCTCCTGTAAGCGGGGAAACGTCAGACGGGCACTCCACAGCAGGGCTGAGGAGGCTGGGAAGGACATGCCGGCCTCTGCAGCCCTTCTTGTCATTTCATTTGCAGGTTCCGCTGCAGACGCTCTGGATGGGGAGTACTGTGAAGCTCCTGGACTTCATAGAAGTTAACAGTTCAGTCCTTGCCGGTACTAACTTTTGAATAGCTGACACAGATGATCTTTTCACTACAATTTACTTGAAAATATGTCTGTTTTTACCACAGGTTACATTTACTAAAAATAAGCATTTTTACACTGTAAATTTTTGGGTATCTCCAGGTGCTGCAGAATTGCTTGTCCTACCTTATCTCCTTTCCTGTGTTTGCTAGGGTAGCCTCAGTGCCCAGCCGAGTTCCCTGCAGAAGGCAGTCCTGCTAGCTGGCAGGCCCTGGGGGTGGGGGAGTCAGGGCAGGTTGGAGACTCTCAGGTAGAGCAGAATTCCTGTCTTATTTAAGCTGCGACTTCCTGCATTAAGCTTTTCTGGGACTGCGGTGTGACTGGTTAATTTTATCCTAGTAAATACCACAGTGAGACTGTCCGGTAGGGAAAGTGCAGCCCAGAGTATAGCTTTCTGTGCCCTGGCTCCTTCTGAGGCCTGTGGGTGCACCTCACAGGGTGAGGAAGAAAGATGAGCCGCAGTTGGCGCTGCTGAGCCCAGGGGTCCAGGAAGCCAGGCTTGTTTGGGTGGGCGTGGAGGGCAGCTTAGGTCCTAGCATGCTTAAATCATAACATGGTGGCTGGCTTTTTCCCTTATCCAGCAGCACAGAATGTGCAGATTGAGCATTTTAGCTGAGCCCTGGGAGGCTGAGGGAAGAGGGGCTGGAAGCTTTGTGTGTGTGGAACATGTTTGTTTGGGCCTGTGATGTGCACAGAGTGCCATGGCTCCCTCATGGATTTGAATGACATCAGCAAATGTGACCTTTCCAGTGTGAGGACCGCCTCCCAAGATGTTTTCATATTTTTAAAAAGTAGCATGAAGCTGCATACTTTCTCTCTACTAATTTTCTCTCTCTCATATCCCCTGCCCCCACCCATCAGACCCAAAGTTCCCAGGACAAGCCGCCATCCCAGGATCCGTCCTGTACCATAGACAGTCCCAGACACTGCTCGTCTGCTGTAAGGTACGTCTTCCTTTAGTTTCGAATTAGCCATGTTTGTTTTGCTGAGTTTATAGTTTATATCTTTTGAATTAGAGCTTTACTGACCTGGCTGCCCATCAGATTGGACAAATACAATTAGTTAAATTTTTTTGAGACAGATTTTCACTATGTGATTTAGGCTGGCCTCAAACTCTTTTGTGTAGCCCAGGTTGGCCTCAAACTTGTAATGATCCTCTTATCTTAGCCTCCTAAATGCCGGGATTACCAGGCTTATGTCGACACACTGGGCTGGTTTAATTTTGTTAAAATATTAAACGGAACGTCTAGCATGCTTTTTTATTCTTAGTAATCCAATTTTATGCTTAGTTAAAAAAATGTCATAGCAAAGTATCTGGCTGAATCACTGCACATCATATACGCTACTTGCTTTTTCTGTTCAATGGTAGATTTAAATCTGCTGAACAATTTAAAATGACTTGGTTTTCTAAGTCAGTGGTGTGTTCCTGAGCAGTGTTCTGCACGCCTTCCGTTTCCTGAGTATTGTCAACGTGGTGCTCATGCAAGATGACACACACACAGGAGGGGGTTTAAAAACCTCAGAGCCTGGAGACGCAGGGTGCCCCTTCATCTTCCTCAGCCTCTCCTGGATCAGTGTTGGGTGTGCCCTCCTTGTCTGGGTCTCTGTGTATTTCCTGTCTGCAGTTTGCCCTCATAAAAGAAGTGGGCTGATTCCAATGTGGATTTGGGTTGTCTTAACTTGGGGAAAAAATTCTCGCGCCTACTGGGGCATCATTTCCTTTTCTAAAATGGAAATAGTACTGGATCTGCTGCCTTTTAGATTTGTTGTTTTCATGAACAGTCCCAGTGAGAGACAGACAGACTGGAAACTGAAGCACTGTGCAAATCAGCAGCTTTTTATTCTCCTCCCTCCTCTGTGGAAGTAGGTTTGTACAGGTCTGTGTATTTGCCATCTCTCTTTGGTAATAAACTTTTAGAATCAAGGAATCATGTATGTTATTTTCTATGCTGCTCTTTGCAGTTAGGCACTTAGTGAAGATTTGTTTCCATGATGAAAATTTTATGAACTAAAATGTACTTAGTTTTCCTGTTTTGCCACCACTGCCTGATCACTATTGTCCTTTCCTCCCCAGGATGGCTGGATTGGTGTCCGATCCGTAATGCTTAAGAAAACACTAACAGCTACAGATTTCTACAATGGATATTTGCACCCGTGGTACCAGAGAAATTCTCAGGCTCAACCAGTGCAGTGCAGATTTCAGACTCTTAGACTTCCTACCAAGAAGAGACAGAAAAAAAATTGTTGCTATGCAACAGTGCATTAAGTAGTTAGGAAGAGGACAGATAAGAATCTATTACATATTTGTAATGTATTAAAAACCTTATTTACAAGGAACTACCTTGTCTTTCAAAGAAGATGACTCAAAGAGGAGATTGTTGTCAAAAAAGATGGATCGCTTCACTTTCCATTTTTTTGTTTAGTAATCCTTAAAAGCAGCCTTTTCTACTTACTTAACAAAAGAAGCTTAAATAAATTTGTATTTATAATGTCACATTCAAGGAGGTAATATTTTTTCTAATGAACAAGAATACCTGGGATGTGTATATTTTAAGGGATTTTCTTTTAAAAAGGGTGCATCTGTTGAATTTTTAAAGCCTGTGTTCTCTGGTTACGTTATTATTTGGGGAAGATCTAATCTGTGTTCCTAAATTTCATTAAGTAGTGAAGTCAACTCTTTAAATTCTTCTGCCATCTAGATCTCATCAAATAGTAAACATAGATAAGGTTTGATAATCTCTGCCATGTTGATGTGTACTGTAAATTCACATGAAGCCTCAGAGCTTTCTTGCTGTAGGAAAATGTAATGCTTTTCATGTTTTTTGCAGTGAAAGTTATTGAGCTCCAGGTCTGCAAGTGCATCTGCTCTGTCTGCAAGAAAGCAGTTGAGAAAGAGTTGTGGCACTGCTGTTTGGTTGAGAGTCTGTCTATTTATTTATTTTGGAGACAGTGTATCACCATGTCTGGCCATAAATTTACTGTGGCCATAAATTTACTGTGTATTCAGGCTGGCCATAAATTTACTGTGTAGCCTAGGCTGGCCTCCAACTCACAGCAGTCCTCCTGTCTCAGCTTCTTGAGTGGTGGGATTACAGGAGTGTGCTATCACCATGCCTGGCGTTTGAGTCTTTTTGTCAGCCTTTCCTGCCTACAGTTTATCTGTTCATTCCAGTGTTCACTGGTAAGGTGATCTAAATTAGGACAGTTTCATGAGTAACAGGAAGTGTTTAGGATAATTCCCTCCACACAGAAGGCAAAGGCTGGACTCTCAGACAAACCAGGCAGTCTAGGCATCATGGTTATGGAGCACTTAAGAGTAACTGGCCTCCATGCTGATTGCTAGAGATTCAGAGATTAATATTTGGCATCTTTTTTTTTTTTTAAGAGGAAAAAGAGAAAAACACAAAACAAACCAAAGCGGTGTAAGGGTACACGTAATACAGAACTACAAAAAAACAAAACAAAACAAAAAAAAAACAAAACAAACAAACAAAAAAAAACATAACAGTAAGAAATCACCTGTTAGTATATTACATATTATCATCTTGAAAATAGTTCCTCAAATCACAGTATCAAAGAATACAAGGTGGACATTCAAACAGGTAGACTGCAAACAGCTGTGTTCAATGATCCAAAAACATTGATACAGTCAGCTATTTAACACCCCTAAACATACTTGCTGTTATATCCGTTAGAGCTCTTTTTCTTTTTTTTTTTTTCCCCTCTCTTTTTTACAACAAAATTCACGCACTTTGGATTTTATTACTCCTTAGTGCTTATTACTTTTTTTGGGGGGGGGGGGAAGAATACAGTCAAATATGGCAAAACAAAGCTGTCAGTCAATACCAAGGATAGACATAGCACATGATGTAGAACAGAGTACAAGTTTATCAACAATGGTTATCAACGTCCCTTGTTTCCTTAAAAAGACTTGTCTATCTCATTAGATATTATAAAGTTGGACAAAACAGTAGAGAACAAGACCAATAAAACTTAGGCATTGTAAACATTACAGGACTTCCAAAGAAGACAATAGTCAAACCAGAATGGGTATCTTAGTGAATCTTATTGTCTTCAAAGTAGTTGCCTATGTCTTCAAACTTGATACTACCATATAGAATGGAACAGAGTCTAATCAGTCAAAACAAGATCATGGGAGTACTACAGGACTTCAAAACAAGTTAATAGGAAATCAAAAAGAGTTATTATTTATATATCCTAATTTTTTGAATTTTTTCTTTAATTAAGACAAACATAAGAAATGACTAAATAATTTTTTTAAAACAATAAGGGGGAGATTGAGATAAAACAGGACATAACAGTATAACAATAGAGGTCACAGCATGACTGTTTCAACAACCTAGTACTTCACCACCATATAACCTGACTTAATAGTAGTTACCATAGTGTCTTTTTCCTTGATATATTTGGATAAAACTTCATATACTATAGCTTCAAATATTTTCAAATCAAGAAGCCCAGAATAAAGCCTTTCTAATTAATGAGTGAAAACTTTATAAGGCTCCAAGGCCACCTAATGGGGAATCATGATTACCACATATTTTTATATATTTGAATCATTACTTACATTAGGGAAACTATTCGGTATTCACACATGCGAGATTGATTTATTTCACTTATGAGTATGGTCTCAAGCTGCGCCCATTTATTGATAAATATCTCAATGTGATCCTTCTTTATAGCTGAATAATACTCCATTGTATAGAAATACCACAACTTTTTTATCCATTCCTCAGCTGATGGACACTTGGGTTGTTTCCAAGATCTGGCGATTACAAATTGTGCTGCTATAAACATAGGTGCACATATATCACTGTGGTATGATGCTTTCAGTTCTTCTGGGAATATGCCTAGAAGTGGAATAGCTGGAATAAATGGGATTTCCAGTCCCAACTTTTTGAGAAATCTCCAGACAGATCTCCACAAAGGCTGTACCAGTCTACACTCCCACCAGCAGTGCAGGAGAGTTCCTTTTTCCCCACAGCCTCTCCAGCATTTGTTGTCGGTTTTCTTGATCCTTGCCATTCTTTCAGGAGTGAGATGGTATCTCAGTGTGGTTTTAATTTGCATTTCTCTAATGACCAATGATGATGAGCATTTTTTCATGTATTTATTTGCCATTTGCATTTCTTCATCTGAGAATTGCGTATTCATCTCAGATGCCCATTTTTGGATTGGATCTTTGAATTTTGGAGGTCTGAGTTTTTTTAATTCTTTATATGTTTTAGACAAGAGGCCCTTGTCTGAGAGAGAGTTCACTAAAATCTTTTCCCAGTTTGTGGGTTTTCTTTTCACTATGCTGGAGTTTTCTTTTGACATGCAGAAACTTTTTAATAAGAAGTGGTCCCAGTTATTGATTCTGGGAAGTATTTCCCGTGCGGTTTGAGTCCTGTTCATGAATTCTTTACCTACTCCTATGTCTCCAAGGTTTCTACCTAATTTGTCTTCCAATAGATTTAGTGTTTCTGTTTTAATATTCAGATCTTTGACCCATTTAGATTTTAATTTAGTACATGGTGATAGACATGGGTCTAGCTTCAGCTTTCGGCAAATGGAGAGCCAGTTTTTCCAGCACCATTTATTAAAGAGACTGTCATTCTTCCAGTGAACCTGCTTGGCTCCTTTATCAAAGATAAGTTGGTTGAGTGTGTTCGTAGTTGTGGTTGTATCTTCTAATCTATTCCACTGATCTTCGGCTCTGTTTTGATTCCAATACCATGTTGATTTTACTACTGTTGCTTTGTAGTATAACTTCAAGTCAGGGATTGTGATGCCTCCTGCTTTGTCTTTGCTGCTTAGAATTGCCTTTGCGATTCTAGGTCTCTTCTGGTTCCAGATGAAATTTAGGAGTGATTTCTCTAGATTTATAAGGTGTGTTGATGGTATTTCTATTGGGATTGCATTGAATCTGTATAACAGTTTTGGGAGAATGGCCATTTTCACAATGTTTGTTCTTCCTATCCATGAGCAAGGGATGTCTTTCCATTTTCTGAGATCATCTTCAATTTCCTTTTTCAGTGTATTATAATTTTCACTGTATAAGTCTTTCACTTCTTTCGTAAGAGTAATTCCTAAATATTTCATTTTTTTGCTTGCTAATGTGAATAGTCCAGTTTCTCTTATTTCCCTCTCTGTAATTTTGTTGTTCGTGTATAGGAATGCTATTGATTTCTGAGTATTGATTTTGTATCCAGCCACATTACTGAATTTATTTATTGAATATTTGGCATCTTCAACCTAATGGGGAGGTGAACACATCCCAGGTATAAATGCTGTGATGAACACATAACGGAAGTGCTAATGGCCTTTGGGCAGCCAGTGGAGACTTTCCACAGGAGGTAAACTGAAGCTCCAGAGGGTGAGTTCACTAGGCAGATTAAGAGTGGCAGCTTAGCACGAGCAGATACATAGAGGCTTTAAGAACACTTATCTTTTTTTCTTTTTGTTGAGCACTTGCTGAGACAAGGTCTTGCTGTGTAGTTTAGATTTGACCTTGAACTTGCTGTGTAGCCCAGTCTGACCTCAAACTCACAATCTTCCTTCCTCAGTCTTCTGAGTGCCGGGATTTTAGGCACACACCACCAAGCTCGGGAAATGGTACTCTCACAAGGGGTCTTAGAGATGGTGATTCTTCATTTGGATGAGGGAAGCATGACTGCTCTTCTGTTGCTGTTCTTGATTATTACGGTTTGTGTCTTGATGTACCCTCCAAAGCCTCAGGCAGTCATGGGGGGCTTTCAAAGGTAGCTGAAACTAGAGTTTGTGATTGGTTCATTGTCTAGTGCTGGGATTGGCAGTGTGAGTGCTATACCCGCTGCCTGCCTGCATACAGTATAAGAAAGTAAAAGAGGCATACTGTCCCCACCTCTTGTTCTTGTTGCTTTGCTATCTTCTGCTGCCTGGAAGTATTGCCCTATGCCATGCTAGCCTGCCTTGGAGCTAGCTGATTATGGACTGAAACCTCCACAAACTGTGAGCTAAATAACATTTTCCTTCCTTCATTTTGGGCATCAGGTATTTTGTCCCAACAACAAAAGAAAAGTAACCAAGCTACAATTTGGTGCTGATAGTGGGGTCATTGCTGTGACTATGCCTAACCATGTGGTTCAAGAATCTTTGGGAAAGTTTGGGAAGGTTCAAAGATGTCACCTGAAAGAGTAGCACTGGAACAGCTCAGGTTGTTCTGTACGGGAGATTCTGATCAGAGCTCAGAAGACCAGAAGGCTGATATGAATCCTGCCAGTAAAGACCAGGCTTGAGAGGTTTGTGCTGAGGGTTACTGCATTGGGTGCTAGACTCCAGATGATGTGTTATAATTTGGCAAAAAGTTTGTCTCTATTTTGCTCATGTTCACAGACTTTTTGCCTGAGACTTAAGATTAAGGGTAGTGGACTAATCAATCTGGTAGAAGAAATTTCAAGACAGTCTAATGTTGAGGCATGGCTAATGTTGGGGGCCTTTAGCCAGATCTTTGTTGAGAATCAAGAGCAAAGAGCCCAGCAGGATGATTTAAAACATTGTGAGTTTGGTCAGAAAGAATGCTCCAATAAAGCTGTGGACTCAAAGATAGAGCCCTTGGGGGCATCAAGAGAGGCAGCATATCTCAACACTTTGTAGCCTCAAAACTGCAGAAGTGAAAGACTGCTTTAAGAGAAAGCTGCAGAGTGCCATGTTCTATAATGGCAGCAGCCACATGAGATTCTAAAATGATGGTGGCATGGAAAATTTGTTCCTCACAATAGGTTCAGAATGTTCAGTGATCCATGCACTAGACCCCTACAACCAAGAGAGAGGTAAGCCTGGCTACTGCTCCAGCTGGCAGCAGTGCTTGGCATCATCCACATGGTGCTGGTTTTAGGTGTGTACAGAATGCAAGGGTTCTGAGGTTAAGGCAGCATCCACCCTTGTTTCAAAAGGCCTGGGAGCCCAAGCAGTGTGCCCCTGAGAAGACAGTGTGTGAAGCTGTGAGTGTCAAGCCAAAGGTGCCATGGAGATCCCAGCAGTTTGGGAAAGCCCACGAGAATGGTTTGGCTAATGAAACCTGCAAGGAGGGAGCAAAGCCAGCCCAAGAGAGAAGCTCTGGGAGCTACAATCACCAGAAGTGCCACAGGGGCAAAGTCACATACGTGTTTTGTTGTTTACAGTTTGCCAGAGATTACTTAAGATGCTGGACCCCCAACTACAGGACTTAATGTTTGCCCTGCTGGATTTTGAACTTTTATTTGTCCCCATCCTTTGTAGCCTCCTGTTTGTAACTTTTGAGATGAAAATGTTTATCTTGTGCCATTGAATGTTGAAAGTGTTTAACTTTCTTTTCATTTGTACATGGGGTTATAGCTAAAAGTTTGCCTTTATTTCAGAGAAAACTTGGGACTTGGACATTTCAGCAATGCTAAAACTTAGGATTTTGGCAGCTCTTGCAGGTGGACTAAATGTCTTTAACATAAGGGATGTGTATGAATCTTTGAGCTGGGGTGGAATGTTAGGGGTTGTGTCAGGATGTCCCCCCCCAAAGTCTCGTGTCACCAGGGGCTTTCAAAGGTGGTTGAATCTAGAGTTTGTGATTGGTTCATTGTCCAGTGCTGGGATTGGTGGTATGAGTGCTGTGTCCACTCTGTGTCCAGCCTGCATACAGTATAAGGGAGAAGAAGAAGTGTGCTCTCCCCACCCTCTGCTCTGGCTGCTTTGCTATATCTTTTGCTGCCTGGAAGTACCGCCCTGGTGCCATGCTACCCTGTCTTGGAGCCAGCTCATTATGGACTGAAACCTCCACAAACTGTGAGCTAAATAACCCTTTCCTTCCTTCATTTTGGGTGTTGGGTATTTTGTCCCAGCAATGAGAGAAAAGTAACCAAGACAGTGATACCATGAATTTGTTGTTTATGAGTTTTATACTTAGAGTTGTATATATAGTTGCTTGGGGGAACCCTGACAATGGATCATGGGAGAGAAACAAATAGCATGTTAAAGATGGGGTGGGGAAAGAGGGCATTCTTTTGGGAAAAAACTTGCAGGTGATGATAGAAATGGAATAGGATGACATGGAAAGCTTTGATAGCAGAAAGTATGAGCCTTCATCGTGCACGTTACGGATTTAACGGATGTGACCGGATTTGCTTTTTGGAAAGTTAACTTTCACAATGGTATGGAAGAGACATTGGATAAGGCCTGGGCTGGAAACTTTGTTAGAAGGTTGGAAAAGTAAAGATCTGCCATAGTCACATGTCACATGGATGGGGGAAAATGATTCAGAAGATATTTGCCATAGAAGTGAGAGATTTTGGTTGTTAAGTTTAAATGGAGAGTTTCGGCACCACCGACGGACCATGTGAAAGTGTTTTACTGTTTCATACTTGATTTTTACTGAACATTTACATCCTCTCTAAGCTCATGTTCCTGCTGGGGAAATCAGAATGTCTAGATGTAGCAGTCTGCTTGCTGCCATACTCATCAAATAACCTTTGCACCACAGCAGTAAGAGCGGGTCCTCTCCTCGCCTCTCCTCCCCTCCCCTCCCCTCCATGTAATCCATGCAGCATGGCACAGACTTGAGGAGGAAGCAGTGCTTTTTTTTCTTTTTCTTTTTAATCCTGGGGCTGTGCATGATTTGGTTCACAGTGCAGTCAGTTGTACATAGGAAGTATTTATTTATGTATCTTTTTGAGTATCTATTTATTTATCTTTATCTCACTATGTAGTTCAGGCCAGCCTTGAGCTCACTTTGTAGCCCAGGCTGGTCTCAAACACAACAATCCTCCTGCCTCAGTCTCCCGAGTGCTGGGATTACAGGTGTGCACCATAGCACCAGCTTATAGGAAGCTTTTAAAAGAAGGATATTGGAAGAGTTGGCATTCGTCTGAAAAATCTAGTGTTTCTGGATCATAAGTGAGGGGAATTCACAACAGTGACTCCAGGGCAGGGAGGCAGTTTGGGTGGAGGGAAGAGTGCATACAAAAGTCTAGGGGCCTGAGACACCAGGGCTGCTGGGGCACCCACAGGCAGTTAATAGAGCTAAAGTACATGGGGCCATCAGATAGCTGAGTAGAGCCTTGAGGTGTGTGTAAGTCTGTGTTTATTTTTCTCAACACATAAAAATAGTACATTCATGTATGCACATACGTACAGAGAGGTTATTTAGGATTCCTTTGTATGTGTGTTTTAAAATAATTATTATCTTGTCAAAAGTTCAACTAGGAGCCAGGGTAGCTCAGTGGCATAAGTGCCTGCCTGGCAAGTGTGAGGTCGTGAGTTTGATCCCCGAAAAACAAAAAAAAATTCAACTAAGAGGAACAAAATTGGGTTTGGGCAGCGGGCCAGCTGGACATCTGTTTGCTTTTGCTTGGTGTACATGGCAGTATCTGTGAACATGCCTGGTTTTTAGGGAGGTTTTCCCACGGGACGAGGTGCTTGGGGAACCAGCTGGCTGACCCCAGCCAGGACAGCTGCAGATTCCTAGCGCTTTGCCCACCAGGTCTGCCTGCCTGGGCCTGTTGCTTGCTGCCTGCACTTGTGCATTTCAAGACAGCTGGAATCACAGCTATCAAAGGTTCCTTGTTAGGGCCAGGGAGTGGTCAGTGCACTTGGTATGTGTTATGGAACCCCTGAGGGCACACACATGACTGTGGAGGCTTTTTTTTTTTTTTAAAGAAAAAGCAGTCATTATTTTTGGTTTGGTCTTTTATGTTGTGGTACAAATAGATATGTAACAAAGCATACCTACACTGTATCTTTTTTTTTTTCCTGGTACCAGGGATCAAACTCATGACCTGGTGCTTGCCAGGCAGGTGCTTATGCTGCTGAGCTAAATCCCCAGCCCAACACTTCATCTTTAGTATCAACAGTTAAGCAAAAAATTACTATCACACTTATCTATACAGGTATACCTATGATTTCGGCCTTGTTACTAAAGTGACAGGGGTTTGGGGGTCTAAGAGAGAGTTTTAGGAATAGACTGATTTATCCCTTATTAATTCAGTATACATTTATGGCCAGATCATGTGCGAAGGCATGGGTTGGTCACTTGTTCTCTTTCCTCTATAGTAAAGCTCCCAGTCTGCCTGGAGAGATTGATAACCAGTGCCAGGAGTGTCCACAATGACTTTTCTTCTCTGCTTAGGGATGGAACCCACAGTCTCTCACTAGCTAGGCAAGTGCTCTATGACTAAGCTACATCAGCTGTTTTACAACCACCCACTGGCTTGACAATTATTCCATACACTAAGCCACTTGCAGTTACTCCACTTGCTCAACTAGTCCAAATTTTTGAGAAAAGTTTCCCAGTATTAATATGTTAAGAGAAATGTCTCACGCATCTGCGAGAGGTGATCAAAATACACACTAAATGTTTAAATTTGAAAAAGTTATTACAGTAAAAGATACATTGAAAACCTCTTCAAAATCTTCCTTGCCTCATACACACTTACCTGTCATTCCTGGTGCTTTCTGAAGCAGTTCTGAAAGTTCTCTTTTGTGAATGTCTTCATGAAGTGTGACTAAAAATACAGAAATACAAGTGCCAACCAATGAAAAGGCTGGCTCATAAAAATAGTGTGTCCTCATCTACCGTATTTACCAAATCTGACCTTCTATGCCTTCAGGCTCTTTCTCAAAGTCACTATGACCTGGAATAGAAAATGTCTTGAATCAATTCAGTACACAGAGCCAGCCAACACAACACAACTAAAGATACAAAAGATTTCTACAAGTGCTTCAGGAAGTGGCAAAAATGAAGGGATGAGAGTATTCAAAGCTGGGAGGGGAGGTATTTTGAGGGAGAGTAAAGGCAACGTGTCTTTTATTGTAATAATTAAAAAATTTTCAATGTTAACCATATTTTTCAGTCATACCTAGATTGCTACACTAAGATTTAGTATCATTTCTTGGCTGGAAGCAGTGGCACAAGTTGTAATTCTAGCACGCCGGGAGACTGAGGCAGGAGGATTGTAAATTTGAGTGTAGCAGGCAACTTTGTGATTTAGTGAGACCCTAATGAAATTTTGAAAAAAGTTCTAGAGGTACAGGTGTATGAAGACCCTGGGCTGAATCCTCACTATCAGGATCACTTCCTATGACTGACTCATGGCTTCTCCCAAAGAGGTGATATGGGGAAAAATAGGTACATGTCTCACCATGGTGTTGGAAAATGCATTTAGGAGTTATCCAAGGTGTAGACTGGAATAAAGGCCCCTGAGCCACAGGACAGAGGTCATGAGTAAGGATACAGTTTAATTGGAATTTACCCTGACCTTAAACCCATAAACGGTTGCCAGGGTTTGGGCAAAGACCACAGGCCTTTTCTTTCTTTTTTTTTTAACTCACGACCTCACATTGCCAAGCAGGCACTTACGCCGCTGAGCTAAACCTCCGGTCCCACAGGCCTTTTAACAGTGTATAAATTTTCCCTTAAACATTGCAGAAAGGCATTTACAGCAGGAGCTTGTTCCAGGATTCCTAAAAACTTCAATCAAGATTTATACGTTACTCAGTCTTATATATGCAGCCGAGTGTGGTGGCACACGCTTGTAAACCCAGCACTTGGGAAGCTGAGGCAGGAGGATCGCTGGAAGATCGACCAGCCTGGACTACAAAGTGAGCTCAAAGCCAGCCTGAACTACGTAGATAGATCCTGTCTCAAATAGACAAAAAAAAAAAAAAAAAAAAAAACAAACTTATACGTGGAAATGTTTCACAAAGAAAGGAGACCTGATGGCTGCAACATCGTGCTTAAGAACAAACGATTTTAAATGTATTAACATTCTCTGCACCTGCAGGTAAAGGATGTGCGTCTCAGGCCAAGCCCTGTGGTAAGAAAGGCGGGGCGTAGGAATTTGTTCCCAGACCTCCTCACAAAGACGTCAGCACCTGACTGGAAAGGAAGGTGGGGGTTCTGAGTGGAGGACTGCGGAGAGCGTTCCTGGTTGTGCCAAAGCAAAAAACCCTAGCAAGAAAATAGACCTATTCATCAAAGCTCAGAAGCCAAAGGTGTCCCCTCAAGTCTTTCCACGAGGAGCTCAAGGCAGAAGCAGGTCCCCAAAGCCCTAGCATCCCCTTGTTATTTAGTTATTTTTTGAGACAAGGTTTCACTACGTAGTCCAGGGTGGCCTCGAAATCCCAGCGATCCTCCAGCTTTAGCCTCCCAAGTGCTGGGTTTTCAGGCGTGCATCACCATTCCCGGTAAAGCGCCTCTTTCTTCCATAGTCATAACTTTCTCCCGGGTGCCCAGGTCAGACAGGTGCGCTGGAGCTGACATAGATGTGACTCGAATCTCTTCTAGCGCTGCCAGGTCGCTCAACCGCAGCTACTCAGGGCGCCTGGAGACGCTCATTCCAGGTTCCGCCACCTCCCGGTCGCCATAGTGACCGCCCAGGCGCAGCCCCGCCCCTTCCTCGTGACGTGGCCCCACCCCCTTCAAACCCGGAAGCGGGAGCGGACGGCTCGGGAGTTGGGAGTGCGGCGGCCCGGGCAGCTCGGCCGCGCGCCCCGCCCCTCCGAGGCCGACCTCCCGTGTGCCCCCACCGTGGCTTGCGGGCCCTCGGCGTTCTGCTCCGGCCGCCGGTGTCACCCGCACCGGAGCTGCCCGGAGCCGCCCACGGCAGGCGGGAAGGGGACGTGGGGGTGGCCACGCAGGTGAGGGGTGGGCGAGGCCCCCGGAAGCCGGCATGTGGGTGTTCGGGGTTGCAGGGGGTGTGTAAGGAGCATGCGCGGCTGCCTCGGCCGGGTATGACTTTGTGACCGTAGCCCACAAGTGGGCCGGTCCATGTGATCCTGCACGTGATCGCACATCTGTGTGTGTGTGTGTGTGTGTGTGTGTGTGGCCACGTCTGGGTTAGTGAGGGTGGTCGGGGTGCCTGAGGCCCCACCTTTGTGTGGTTGTCACCAAGGGGACGAGTGCTGGGCTCGGAGGGCTCAGTTTGGGGGCCCAGGATCCCTAATCAGGGCCCCCAGTGTAGGTCTATGCTAAGGTTCTGGGGCCGTGGCCCCGAAACGTTTTATTTCAGTAAACTTTAAGAACAGTCGGGGAGAGCTCAGTTTTGGAGACTGGATCTCAGCCCGAAAGTAACAAATGTCTGTGTCATTGCTGAGCACAGGCCAGGGTGAGGTTTCAGAAAAGTCACAGGACCAGAAGGTCCGGCTTTTCCTCTTTTTGCCTGGGGAGTTGTAAGTCAGTGGCTTTCGCTGCTTCTTTGTCTCACCTGTAATGGTTCAGCTCCTCTCGGAACAAGGAGTCCGCAGAACAAGAAAGTAACATGATAGCGGCGTCCAGATATCCAAAAGCTCAAGAAAAGTGTTACAGGAGACTTGCCAAGTAGGCAGCTTTTCTTCTACGAAGTTTATAGATGATGAAGAGAAAAAGGGGTTGATCTTCCTGGAGGGAACCGTGGAAAGGGTAGTAGTAGGTCGGGTCGGGAGGGTTGGACCCTTGCATTAAAAAGGCAGCTGTGGACCTGGGGGTGGACTCAGTCGTAAAAAGGAGGCTTAGCATTTCCCAGACCATGTTCAATTCCTGGCCCCCCAAAAGTACTCCAATTATACTATACTGTCTAGAGACTCTTGAGGTCCAGTACTTTGTTTTTGCAGGTATTATGCATATGTAAATCAACTGTAGATTGGATCAAGGGTTCAAAATGCGTGACTCGTTAAGCTGGTTATATGGTTGAAATGTTTGTGAAAGTACTTTCTTTGATTGTGGACTGGCAGAATCTGTTGAAGCCTCAAAGGACAGGCATGACTTAACTGGCATGTTCGTTGTCTGGCAGTAGAGGGGAGTCGCAGTACCCCCAGAGAAAGGGTTTCCTTAAGATGAAGGCTGATCTCCGTGGCCCTTCACTCGCCAGCACAAAGTGCTTTCGTTTTTGTGAACCCCGGAATCACGGGAGATCCCATAGTGTTGGATCCATCGTCCACATGTTTATTTTAATCCTGGCCAGTTTTGTCACAATCTCAGTTCACCTTCTGTGCCATAGAAGAATGTTTCTCGGGTGACTTGGAAAAGTATGCCGGGTATCGGATGAAAGAGAGAACAGACTTTCCTTTTCATATGGTGCACAGCTGTTCTCCCTTTGCAGCAGGGAGACTTTTCCTCCTCAATGTCAGCTGGTCAGATGCAACATTTGGCTTGTGTCTCACCTTTCAATACTGCCCCACTAGCACAAGTGTTAAAATCACTTGGCCCTGCACAAAATTAGTCATAGTTGGGTGGCATCTCTCCATCCAGCAAGGTTAGCTGAAACGTGTTACCATACTGAGATGGTTGAATTGTACTGAGGCTGTTGGTAAGGAACATCTTTTTTTTTCTTGCTGTGGGGAAGAAGTGGATGCGTGAGTGAGTTTATGTGCCAGTGTGTTCATACGATTTGGCTTATGCTTTGTAACAAGATTCCAAAATTATGAATAATTTCTCATCCCAAATTTTTTGCTTCTCAAAGCAAACTTTTTAGTTTTGATTAGAAAGAAGGTTTGGAAATCTGTGGAGATTTTATTTGCTTAACATGTTTTCTTAACTTTCTGTGGAGTAATTGTTTCTAGAAAATGCAATAATAGAAAATATCTCCAATAGGAAATGTTTAGATGATAGGGAAGGATATCAAGCCTGCCCAGGTAGAAAATATTCTAGAATTAACTCAGTGTGCTAGTTGCCTTCATTTAATCAATTTAGAGAAATACTATCAATTTAGAGAAAGACTATCGTTAAAAATGGCTGATTTTTTAAACATGTTAATATTTTAAGATCAAATGGATTATGCAAAGATTGCTTTTCTTTGTAGTGTGACTAATAGTTCATTTATGGTTTTCAGTATAAGATTGCTGGTGAATTTCTTAGTACTTTTAAGCACCTTAATACTTTAAAGATACTATTTTAGTTTGGAGAGAAGAAGCATTATAATGGTACTTATAAATCGAGTTTAATGTTGTGCATTTACTGTCTCCTGGGATTTAATCACTCCTCAAGGTAGCAGTTGAGACTGCTAAGGGCCTGTGTCCCTGTGGGGACAGATCCTGCTGGCCACGGAAAGGGGAAGAGTTCCGTTTAGTGTCCCCTGCTCCCTGCCAGTCCGAGAACCTTTTCCATGATGACAGTTCAGAGTCAGCCCAGGAGTTCAGTTCTGGAGTCTCAAACTCAGCTCAGCTCTGTTGGGCCACTGGGGCTTGCCTGTGCAGTAGAAGACAAGTATTTATATCCTCCCAAGTGGATGGCTGGAAGTTCCTGAGTGGGCAGGAAGAATCTGAAATAAGGAACTAGAATTTCTGGTTCCTGGTATGGCATAACATAGAGAGATGCTGGAGCAAAAAGCAGATGTGTAATCGGTGGCAGGGTTAGGAGGGACTCTCGGAGGACCTAGTTCAGTCCCCTCAGGATGTAGGTCACCAGCTGATGTTTGCTCAGTGTCATAGAATATTCTAGGGTCTGAAATACAGTGGTAACTCATGAGAAAACAAGCCCAAAGGGAGTCATGGCTTATCAAAGGTCATCGTGTGAAAACTAGAAATCAGTTCAGGGGTAGAGTGCTTGCCTACATGTGTGGGCTCTGGGTTCAAGCCCCATACCACTAAACAAAACAACCCCCAAAAAACCACACAAACAAACTAGAGATCACTAAGCTAACAAAATTCTACTTTTTTTCCCTAAATATTTTATTGCTAGGTTTAGTGCCTTCTGTATTATACTGTTGATCTTCCAGAGCAACTTTTATGTAATGTTTAATCACACCACTAAAAATGGCAAATTTACCTATCCCTTAACTACATGTGAGTTCCTGAATCCATTAGGGTTAAGTTTATGAGATATTGTAAATTAATTTGGAAACAAGTATTTTAATACCTTTCTTTAGCATGAACTGTTGCCTGTAATTAGGAATATCTTTATTAAGATACATTCTTAAGGTCATGTTAAAAGATGATGGCACCACAGTTGGCAGTTGGGGCAGGCACTGTGGCAAGAGAGGATTCCTGTGTCCTCCTAGTTTGTGTTAGGATGTGATCTGTGGAAAGTCAGGCAAATTGTCTACACTAGATTCCTCTTCCAGAAGAACTAAAGAGATTGTAATCATTATTTCTCATGGCTCTATGATTACAGTATTTTACCAAATTGTTTTTTGTAATTTTAAGTGTGTACTAACAAGGTAAAATGGCCAATTTCTTTGGTTTTAAAGTATTGTTGGCAAAGCTAGCCCAGCCTGTACGTTTAGTTCTGATGTAAACACAAATTCATGACTTGCTTTTATTTCAGGGTTAACCTCCGTCTCAGCTAATCATGGGAGAGATAAAAGTCTCTCCTGATTATAACTGGTTTAGAAGCACAGTTCCCCTTAAAAAGGTATGTATAGTTTTGCTCCCCTTCTTTGTAAAACTCTTACCCGGTTTTGGGGCGTGACTTCCATGCTTTGCCTTAGTGATATTTGAGGGTAAGGTTACAGGGGCTGTGGTTCAGTGGGAGGGTACTTGCCAAGCCTTCATGCAGCTCTGTGTTCCATCCCAGCACTTAAAAAAAGAAGTTACTGAGAGTCTGAGAATTTCACCCCTGAACCGCCAGTGTCTCTGCTGAGAATATGAAAGGAAAGAGTTTTACCAATACTGTGACTGGGTTACAGAGCATAAAGTTCACCTCTTTCCTGTTTTCACGTACGATCAGTTTTTGTTTTGTTTTGTTTTTTGTTTTTGTTTTTGGGGTGGCTGCACTGGGGATTAACCCCGGGGAATACCGAGCTACATCCCCAGCCTTATATTTATTTATTTAAAAATTTTTTTGTCTTATCAGTACCAGGGATCGAACTCATGACCACACACTTGCAAGGCAGGCGCTTATGCCGTTGAGCTAAATCCCCAGCCCCATATTTATTTATTTTTGAGTCAGGATCTCACTGAATTGTCCAGGCTAGCCTCAAATCTGAGATCCTTCTGTCTCTGCCTCCTGAGTAGCTGGGATTATAGGTGTGCACCCCCAAACCTGGCAGAAGCGCTCCAACACCCAAACTTACCTACATATTCTTACACGTAGTGATAGGAAGTAGTTTCTTTGATGCCATTTTTCTCAGCTGTCAGTGAATTTGACCATGCTTTAATTTTGTGGTGCTCAATTTTAAATTTTAAACAGATGCAGTCCTGTGTTTTGTAGGAGAACTCAGTTACAGTAAATATGTTTAGGTATTTATGGCTTCTCTGTCCTTTTTCAGAGTCTGTTATTTCAGAACATGCTATCTGTGTTACTTTTCTCCCAGCCTGAAACGCTGAAATAATTCCCTAGACTATTTCAGAGATGTGATGGTCTTATTTTATTACTACAGGTTTGGGGTTTGTTGTTTCCACTGTCAAAGGGCATTGAGAATTTTGGGGGGGTTATGTTTTTAATCACAGTTACAACAGAATGATAGATGGAAAAGCAAAACTGTAAAGGGCAAAATACAAAGGTCAAAAGCTTGAGCATGAGATACAGCTTCCCCGTCTGTAACCCAAGAAAGTCCAAAGGGAAATCTTTTGGCCCCTCTGAACTTTGCCTTGCCTGGTCCTGGTGACAGCAATGACTCCCTCCCTGCCCCCCACTCAGTGCTTCGGCAGAGTCCCTGGTACTGCCGGCTCGCAGCTCTCGGAGCACAGTGTCCACAGGCCTTGGCTTTTTGCAGTCTAACAGTGGGTAGGCATTGGTTTGAACTGGCAAATGTCCACGTGGCACATGGTCACTGTGGCTGATTCATGCAGCCCAACAAGCGCCTGACTTCTTTGCGCATGTCCTGCTCTCTTTTTTCCCTGGAGGGTCCAGAACCACAAGGTCAGGGAGATTTCTAACATGGTTCTTGCCCTGTTTGCCCAAAAAGCCAGTTTTTTCCTTGTGTCCACTCTGTAGTCCCCTGGGACAGTGGTGCTGCTGTTTCCCTCCTTCCCTGAGGCTTTTTATGGATCAGAAGGCCCTAAAACATCTCTTGGGCTGAAACTGTTTCTGCCAAGCTTCTTTCCGGAACTGGGGTCTTGGCATCTGGTGGCCTCCCCTGTTCACCCCTAGGTACCCCCCCACCCCCATCTCAGCCAGTTTGGAGCCTGCGCCACCAGAGGGTGACTCTGCAAGTGCTCTCATTGTGTGCATCCAAATGCACGCACGCACACACTCACCACAGGCAGCCAGAAGCGAGATGCCTTTTACTGTTTAACAGCACACAAAATACACTTCTTCCTATTATCAAGGTTGGACAGGAAATGAACCAAGAGAGAGAGCAACCCCAAGGAAGTTTATAAAGCAGTTCTGTGGCATCTTTTGGCACTCAGAAAGAAAAGAAAACTAAACTGGTTTATTGTGCAAGCTGATCTGCTGTGATCTCAGTGTGTAAGGCTGCAGCAGTAAGGTTGTCAGTGAAATTATCGTCTCAGCTAACGACACCAGAGCCGTGAGGTGGCCTGTCTTTTTCCTTGTGCTTTTCCTCCAGATTATCGTAGATGATGATGACAGTAAAATATGGTCGCTCTACGATGCGGGTCCCCGAAGTATCAGGTGTCCTCTCATATTTCTGCCTCCTGTCAGCGGAACAGCGGATGTATTTTTCCGGCAGATTTTGGCTTTGACTGGATGGGGTTACCGGGTTATAGCTGTAAGTATTACTACTTCAGTGATAGAATTCAGATTTGGTGTTTGTGCTTCTATTTCTGATCAACTACAGTAACGAACACTGTTTGCTTAAATTGAGGTAAGATTGGTTTTTTTTTTTTTTGTGGTGGTACTGGGGATTGAACCGGAGCCTTCACACTGAGCTGCACCCCCGCCCCCTAGTATTTTTAATTTTAAGACAGGGGCTCGCTAAGTTGCCCGGGCTGGGCTTGAACTCGTGGTCCTCCTGCCTCATCCTCCCAGAGTGCTGAGATTACAGGTATATACCAGCATGCCTGGCTGTTTTCCTATTTTAAAGTGTGAGGCGGATCCTTTGCAGGTCTGTGTGCACAGGCACCCAGAGATTTTGAGGGGACAGACCTCAAGGCAGCCACCTCTGTCCCCAGCTGTTCTGTGTATCCTCTCCTGACACACAGCTCCTAGTGGCAGGAAACATGTTGTCCCTGTGTGCATCTTGGGATCTAGAGGCCCAGGTGGTTTTAGGGTTCCCCCTGTGTCACACAGCCAGTTGGTGGTGAGGGAGGAAGCTAGTTCAGTCTTGCGCCTCCATTTCCCTTACTGACTGTGTTTCCTCCACTGCTCCCAGAAGCGAAGCATGAAACAGGAGACAAAGGCATTGGCTAACTCAGGTGACAGCAAAACTGACTTTTCATGGAAATCTTGAACATTTGAGGTCAGGGTCTTCAGTCAGCACGTTGCCTTAGCATTTGGTTAAGAATGTTTTCCCTTATTGGCTTCTCATTATTTTACAGCTGAGTTTGGTCTCAGTCTGATTTCCTGTTGATCATGCTCAGCTTCTTAGGAAAAGAGGTGCATGCCTGAAAGGCGCTGTAGGTTGCGACCCAAGCCTGTGACAGCATAGGTCGGTGAAGAATTTGGGCTTGCGTCTTCCCAGGAAGGAAGGGCCTTTATTTAGCTTTGGGGCCCACAGTAGCTCTGGGACCTGGGCTCTTAGGGTGTTTTTTGTACTCTCTGTGAGGGTTCTGCTGCTCACTGGTTGCTCGCTGTCTTGAATGGTAGCTGAAAATTCTGCTGATCTTAGCACAAACTGGGGTGGCTCCAAACCAGTCCAAGTCCTCTTCCTGGCAGCCCTGCCTTGGAGAGAGCACCGTTTCTTGGAGTACGTTGGCTCTCTGTGGCCTTATCTCCACCCTGCAGCTAGGTTACATCGTCCTCCTCTGCACTCACATTCTAGGAGGGCAAGTGTTGTACCCCTGCAGCCAGGGAGGGGACACCGCTACCTGGTAAGATTTTGTCCTAAAGGTTTCCCTTCCTCTGCTATATTCTGAGTCAAAAGTCCAGTAGTGATTCCACCCCTGTCTCCAAGATTAAAACGCTCATTCTCAAGAAGTTTGGAAGCTGGACTAGATGTTTATTGGTACCTTGCAGTTAAAAAGAACTTGGATCTTTTTCATTTCAATTTTTGTTGAGGCGATTGGAGAAACCTGCATCTGTAAGAAATATGGAATGCTCACCTCAGTAGCACATGCACTAACGCTGGAATGGTACCAAGGTTAGCATGGCTCCTGCATGGCGACAACATGCAAATTTGTGAAGCATTCCAACATTTAGGAAAAAAAAGTTCCCCTTCCTGTTACTGGTAGTCTGAATTTTTTTTTTTCTGTAAGATCAAAAGTGTATGATGGCAGCTGGAAAAATAGAACTCACGTATTGACAGTTTTGTACTTTCCTTTGTGTGTGGATATTTAAATGTGGAGACAAAAAGTCAGAATGTTTCAGTGAACAAGTTGCAGCAGTTCAGGTTCAGAACAATTGCAAATTATTTTTCTGGACAATGGCAGTTTTGGGATTTTACTTATTATTACTATTATTATTATTATTTTGGAACGAGATCAAACTCATGACCTTGTGTGTGCAAGCAGGCACTTACCTCACTGAGCCAAATCCTCAGTGGAGGATTTTTTTTAAAGAAACTAATTTCATACAGCAACTAACTAATGTTTGTACCATTTATGCCATATGGTAGATTTTTTTTCCACATGGTAGATTTTATCCACTCTCTATACTTTTCTAAGTGAGTTGTACTACACGCAAGTACATGGGGGTTTTTTGTCTTTTTTTTTTTTTTTTTGTGGTGCTGGGGCTTGAACTCAGGGTCTTGTGCATGCAAGGCAAGAACTGTAGCCCAAGCACATGTTTTTAGTGAGGTTTGTCTTTGGTAGTGTTCCTGTAAGTGTGCTAATAAAATATATCAGACTATAGAAAAGCAGAAACAAGATGGGTTAGGAGTATAACTGAATGGTAGCACACTTGCCTAGCATGTGGCAGGCCCTAGGTTCAATTCCCAGCAATCCACATACAGCAAAGAAACATCTCATTTACACTGTGCTTAGATTTGCTAATGGTGACATTGTGCAGAAGTACAGTAATGTGTCACAACTAGAATACTGACGCTAATACACTTATTAGGCTTATTCAGATTTCCCATTTTATTTGTGGTCGTGTTTATGTGTGCGTGTGTGCTCAATTGCACACAACCTTTTCACCTGTGTTTGGTTTGGATCTTTTTTTTGGGGGGTGCTGGAAATTGAATGAAGGGACTTGCACACAAGAGAGTGTATCCTTAGCCTGGTTTGCATGTTTTAAAATTAAAGCCTTCATAAAAGTATCCCCTTTTGCTGAGCATGGTGGCATATGTCTGTAATCCCAGCTACATGTGAGGCTGAGGCAGATGGATTGCAAGTTTGAACCAGCCAGGCCAATTTCATGAGACCCTGTCTCAAAAAAAAAAAAAAAAAAAAAAAAGGCAGTGGAGGTGGGGATAGGAGAGGAAATGTTTCCTTTCTTTTAGTCTGTCATCTGACTGAAATACTCAGCTAAGAAGAACCAGTTCTCTGTTTTGTCTCCAAATGGTGGAAATCTTATCCACAAACAGAATTTTAACAATAAAAGTAATATGTTACATCAAATCCAGAGGTACCCCTATTCACAGTGCAGTGTCTATTCTAGTGATCTTTTTCAGTGACAAATCTTAAGATTACAACAAGTGTGTTGGTGAATTTTTTGTGTGTAAAAAGAGGAATTCTGAGGGCACACGCCCAGGTCCCCGGGAGTGAGTGTGAGTTGTACTTTTTCCTGTCTTTGCCGGCATTAATCAGTTCCTCAAAGTCAGCACCATGCTCTCTTGTTAATAATTGAAAAGTACAAGAAATCAGATAGAATGACTAAGTCAATTAAAAGAAAATTTTATTGAACACCTCCTTAAGGAAAGAGAGGAAGCTCAGAATGGATTATATTTTCAGTTCTCTTGAGTTCTTTGAGTATCATTTTCTCAGTTCAGAATGAAATTGGCCTTAAAAGGAAACAGCATTTCTTTGCTCTGTCTCACCCTTGAACCTCAGACTTTCTTAGCTATTTGGAAATGAAATTGGTATGAAATGAATTGTTATTCACGTAGTATAGCTAGGGTGTGCTTACTTTTTAGCCTTTATGAAATTTGGCCTGTTAGGTAAAATGTGAAGTTAGATTATTTTCACATATTTTGAAAAAGAAGCAAAACTTGAGTAAATGAGGCTGAGTATAGGGATGCATGCCTGTAATCCTGGCCTTTGGGAGGCTGAGGCAGGAGGATCGCTGGAAGTTTGAGGCCAGCCTGGTCTGCAGAGCGAGACCCCATCTCAACAAAACAAAACAAGCAAACAAAACTTGAGCAAATGAGAAATTCTGTCACATGAGTCCTAAACTTTTTAGATACGAGTTGCATTTGTACTTTTATTGTTCTTAAAATAAATTTTAAAATTGCTGTTTCAGTTGCAGTATCCAGTTTATTGGGACCACCTTGAATTCTGTGATGGATTCAGAAAACTTCTAGACCATTTACAACTGGATAAAGTGAGTGCCCTGAAACGAATTATTCACATATGATTTTAATGCAGCATTTGTCTCTAAAGCCCAGTGCTTTTTATTTTTTCAAATATTTATTTTGATATAATACACGTGCCACACAAATTGTCCTTTTAAAAGTGTATAATTTAATGTTCTTTAATAAATTCCTAGGTCTGTGCAGCCATCACCATTGTCAAGTTTTAGAATATCTTTTTACCCCTAACCGAAAGAAACCTCAGATTGGGCTCCATGGTAGAGTGCTTGTCTGGAATGCATAAGATCATGTATTGTGAAAGGAAAAGAGACCCAGATGTATTTATTAGCAGTCTTTCACTGTTTTCCCTCCTTTTAGCTCTGTGTCTCTGAATTTGTCTCTTCTGGATATTTTATATAAATGTAGTCATATCATGTGTGGTCCTGTGTAACTGGCTTTTTCACTTAGCATAATGTATCCAAGGTGCTTTCGTATTGCAGCCTGAGTTAGTACAGGTTGTACCTTACCTGAAGTGCTTGAGATCAGAAGTGCTTCAGATTCCCAAACCTGAAATTCAGACTGGCTCAAAATTTGAACTCTTTCGAGTGTCATGGTTTCAAAAAGTTTTAGGTTTTGAGATAAGTGTATAATTTGTTTCCCTTTATGGTTGTATATCTGTTTATTTTCCATATATCCATATATCATATCTTGCTTATTCATCAAAGTATACATATTCAATTTGTCTCTACATTTTGGGCTATCATGAATGATCCTGCCATCAATATTTGTGTGTAAGTTTGATTCCAACATGTCTTTATTTTCTTGAGTGTGATCCTCGCAGTGGAATTACTGAGTCATCATTTTTTTTTAAGTGTTTTTTTTTGGTGCAAGGTACGGAGCCCAGAGCCTCACTCCTCCTAGACAAGTGCTGTACACTGGGCTGTATTCTCAACCCAGGTAGTTTTCTCAGGCTAATTGGTTTCAGGTTTTTTTTTTTTTTTTTTTGGTC
Source organism: Cavia porcellus (assembly GCF_034190915.1). Lineage (NCBI taxonomy): Eukaryota > Metazoa > Chordata > Mammalia > Rodentia > Caviidae > Cavia > Cavia porcellus. Next base: position 1,938,458 of record NW_026947491.1, read on the forward strand.
TTTTTCGTTTTTATCGATACCAGGGATCGAACTCACAACCGCCTGCTTGGAAAGCAGGCGCTTATGCCGCTGAGCTAAATCCCCAGCCCCTGGTTTCAGTTTTTGATGCCACTTGTGAATAACACTTTTTTGACTTGTGCGATCTGGCTCTATAGTAGTAGTATTAATGGGTATATAAATTCTACTTAAATACGAGGTTTCCTAATTTTCCAGTGCTGCAGATATCTCAGTCTGTTACCCAGCACACGTCTGGTGGTGACGTTCTGTGGTTAGTGATAACTGAAGCAGTTTGTAAAAGTAACACCCACGATCAGGATGGATAGGAGTTTCAGGAGCTGCCTTCTGTTTGTTTATGACCAGGTTCATTTGTTCGGGGCTTCTTTGGGAGGCTTTCTGGCCCAGAAATTTGCTGAATACACTCACAAATCCCCTAGAGTTCATTCGCTCATCCTCTGCAATGCCTTCAGTGACACTTCTATCTTCAACCAGACTTGGACTGCAAACAGGTACGGACCGAGACATTAAGCCAAAAATATGTGGATTTCTTGTGCGGTGGAATTTAAAAAATGTTGGCCTTAGGGTTTTTTGGCCTTAGTGGGGAAAGAAGGATTTAACTTGCATATGTCTTCTGCAGCTTCCCTGGCGTTTAAAATTGGAATAATTGCCTTGGCAAAAGAAAGAATCTTGAGTGAGCTCTAAAACCAACTATAAAAAAAAAACCCAACTATTTACTGTGAATTATTATTTAATGTTTTTGTACAATTTTGCTATTTTAGTGTAGCTGATTTTGCATTCTGCTGACCCCATGTATTTTATGTGAATGTTTTTGTGTTTTGAGTTAATAATTTCATTTGGTGTTTAGGTTTTCCCAATTTTTCAACACATTCTGTTATAAATCTTTGTACAAATTACTGCTTTTCTTCTCTTTCTAAGTTGTTTCCTATGTGGAAAGACTAAAACATATAATCTATCAGCAAATATTTATAGATATAAAAGTTGATGTCAAACTCTTTAGAAAGATGAAAATGTAGAGACTTTAGGGGCAGTCAGTCTTAAAACTGGCTCACGACATGTTTCTTCCATTGCCAGCAGGGTGAGGCTTTATCTTACAAAAAAAGTTTGTTATCATGCCTGGATTTTTTTTTAACTACTTGAAAAGGGCCCATTGAATTGAGGACAAGTTTTTAGGGCAAGGCAATATGTTTATTCAGTAAGCCAGTAACACCAAGAAGGACCGTGGACTTGTATACACAGGTTTAAGATCTTTTTATTTTTAGGAGGAAATGATTACAGAATCTTGGTAACTGGTGATCTTTAATTTGCACAGCCAGTTTACGTGAGGAACATGGGTTGCTCATGCAGGGAGGCACAGACTGTTCGGCTGAGATAGCACTACTTGCCCCCAGTGTTTCCTGCTCAGTGTCCTGCCCCACTGTCTTATAAGGATGGGAGGTGAGCACTCCCCCTGAAGGAGGGACTGCCTGACCTGGAGCTGGAGCTGGGGTCCCCTCAGGTGAATCCTGCTATAACCTCAGTTCCCATGCTTCTCAGAAGCGAGAAGGTACAATTTGTTACTCTTTCCCGACAAAATTGACCCTTCCCTGAATACCAACTCTAGGCCAGGTTGAACTAAGCATCTTCTTGGTCTGGAAGGCACAACTAATGCCTTTTTGGAGTACTGCTTAGGATTAAGGCGGGCTCCCATTTGGGATGGCGCTTCTGTTTCCTACGGGGTTTGGCTCCCTTTCTGGTAGATGGACCTCTTTGTAAGAGCCTCTCCATAAACTTGCTGGTTAGACCTCACAGGAGTCTGTCCCTGGGCATTCGTTGACACCCCTTAAATAGTAAACAGCCCACAAGTCCAGAGCTATAGGGCATGTGGAGAAGGGGCTGTTTTCACTGAAGCGGAAAAGTTTTCTTCCCAAGACCAGCCTCTGGTCAGACTTGAGAGGTTTCAGCAGGTCTGCAAGAGGGTCACCTTCCCAGCAGCGGCTGGAGGAGGGATATAAATATCGCCAGCCTACATTGCTGAGGCTTCACTTTCTCTTAAGAATTTGAGGTTCTCTATTAGGGTAACAGTCCAGGAATCTGACCACATCATTGGGAGTCCCCACTTCACCTGGTGATAACCAGCATGGTCCCACCTATAAGGGCAGAGAACTGAAATGGGCTACTGCGTAGCATTTTAGAAAAATTCACTTTGTAGCCATTGGCAGTGAGTGCCTTAGTCCAGGGTCAGTTGATTTCTTGGTGGATTTTTGTAGTAGCTTTTCCTAAAATGATTTGTCTTCTGTCTCTCCTGTCAATGACTGAACCCTCTGGAAAAAGTAATTTCTGAATAATATGCAATATTTTAGATACTGAATGACAGTTGGATGACAGCTGAGTCAAAGATTCGTTGTCATTTTGGATTGTGTTAGGCAAACTACAACTTGGAATAGGCCTCTATGTTTCAATCTTCAGGTGAAAGAAAAGGTGTCTGCAGAACTAACAGGTACTTGTAATTTAGGATGGCTGTGGGCCTTTCAGCAAAACCAATCTGCTCAGGTCCCGTCTGTGGAGGCCTGATAGTTGTGCCTTCCTTTGGATTGTTTTCTTGGTGCACTAGGTAATTCTGAGTGACTTACTGAGCAGTTCTTTTACATTGGCCCCCTGCTGTGTTTCTGGATTATTCATTGGTAGCATTTCTCCCACATGAGTGCAGTTATGTTTGTCACAGGCTTGAGAAGTGTGTCGGGGACCAGAATTATTCCTCAGTCATTGCATTGCACCAGGGACTGCAGGTCAGGAGTGAAACCCCAGGCCTTAGATCTTTAAAGTAAGCCCATTTGGGGAGCCAGGAATCCTGGTCACTAACTTCGGCTTAAGGCTGCTTCTGTCTGTAAATAGTTCCAGTGTGTCCGGGGAAAGGCTGGTCAGAGAGATCCAGCCGGCTGGCTGTAATAGGGAGCTAGTGCTCCCTAACTTGCAGGCCTTTGTGTTGGGAGTTGGGATCAAAGTCCTCACTGGGAGAGAGGTGGCCAGTTGGGATTTTTCAGCAGGGTGGTATCTTTCATCTTCCTGCCTTGAGCAGGACCTCCTTTGTATTCTGATAAAGAAAGCACACAGTGGGATGCATATACAGGCAAAGGTGGTGTCAGGGAGAATTTCGCTGCTTCCTGAGGAATGTGGTAAGAGGCTGTGACTGCTTAGAAGCAGGAGGACTATCCCTCCCTGAGCTGTCTAGTTTGGGAAAAGTGCACCACCAAATGCTGCATCTTTGTTAAGGGCTGAGTTAAAACTCCAAGCCACAGTGCTTGTTTTTTATGAACACAGGAGGAATGGGTTTTGCAAGTCAGGAAGCTGTTCAAGGCCTTTGGACATTCCTTAGTCCATTCCAGAGGCCCAAGATCCATGTCCCCTATGGGCCTCATGCAGTGCTTTTACTCTGAACCCGAGACTGGCAAAAAGCAACCCAGATTCTGCAAAAACCAGCCATTCACATAGTGCTCTCGGTGACCTCCTAGCAGGTTTATGGTCTGGCAAAGGTCTTTTTGCCTCTGGGACTAAGCAGAACCCAAATAAGTCATGTGTTGCTTGCAGGTTTGTGCCCCTGCCCTCTTTTAGGCAAAACTTTGTACCCACATCCTGCTAAATAATTGGGTCTTCATGGTGGCAAGGCCCTCATTTTATGTACCTTTTGCTGCAAATTGTCAGGAATCCCTGACCTGACTTGGGAGACCACAGATGTTAACTACAATTTCCCCAAACAAGGTGGCCTCAAGAGTTTAGCTAGAATTTTCCTGAACAAGGTAGGGAAATTCTTAAAAGCCTTGGGGGCCGGTATAGTCCAGCGGCATTGTAAGTTGGATTAGGTGTCTGCCACACCACTGCAAATAGTTTTTGGGATTCGTTTTCTACCAGAATTGTGAAAAAAGCATCCTTGAGTCTAGAAGTGAAACCACCTGTGTCCTGGGAGAGCTGGCAGCAGAGTGTGTGGGTGTGTGCTGTCGTTGCCTGGCTTTGGGGTGCTGGTGTCACCTTCCAGAGGTGATTTCTCTGTCCTTTCTGTCCTGGGCAAAGAATTGGTCAAGACAAGCACAAATGATAATGAGGTTTTGCATTTAGTAGAGGAAGAAAAAAACAGGCTCAGCAGAGTGAGTTGGGGTCAGTAGATGTAATAGAAGAAAGTCCACCCTGGTGAGGGGTGGGGTAGAGAGAGCAGACAGCAGCAGGAGCTCAGGGGCGGCTCTCCTTTCTTTAGATCGCCCTTCCATATCACTTCTGCTGGCCTCAGTCTGGGTCTTCCTATTGAAAACCTGCTCATATCCTTGCAAGAAGTCCAAGCGCAGAGCTGTGGGAAGCGTTCTGTGCATGTGTCCTAGGATTTTGTAATTAACAGGTCACACTTCTATCACAGCTAGTTTTAGCCATGCCCTTGCCTCCTGTCTGACTTCCCCGCCCACGAGATACTCCTATCCCCATCATTTTTTCTTTTTTTTTTTTTTTGTCTTTTTGAGACAGAGTCTGACCATACAGTTCAGGCTGATCTTGAACTCACAGCAATTCCCCTGCCTCAGCCTCCTGAGTGCCTGTGATATAGGGGAATGAAACTCCTGACCTACTATGTCCGCAAATTTGTGTTCTCTAAAATCGAAGAATAAATTGTAGGAACAGTGGAGGGTAAGAGTAGAATATATTTATTGAAAGAAAGAAAGCTTCTGTCCAAGAGAGACAGAAGGGGTCCCAGGTGGGTTGCCAAGGATTCTTGTCTTTTCCAGGGACTTTTATAGAGTAAAACCATGGGCCCAAGGTGGGGAAAACTGGGAACTCACAAGGCAGATGGGCATAAGGTGGGACAGAACTATGGTTAACCAATAAGATCAATAGTTCAGGTAGAATTGATTACATTAGGGACAAATAGGAAAGCGAGTCATGGGCCATGTGGAAAGCGGGCATTCTTAGAGAGCAGTGACTCTTTCCTAGGGAGTTGGGATGGTGACTCCTGGCTTCCTCAGGGTGGTAGGGAACTATTTCGAATCTCAGTCTTTAGGATGTGGTTGCATTTGTTTGATCCTTTTCTTCAGGTCTGACCCACAGCAGGAGGTGTCTGTCTCCCCCATTGTTGTAAAGTATCTAGGCTTCTGCACTGGCTCCATTGGGGACCCAACCCTGTCTCACTGCCTATGGTATTTCTAACTAGCTCAGCTGCCTGCAACACTGGGATTGCAGGCATGCGCCACCACACACCGGAGGCCCTCCCTACTGGGGCCTTTGTGCTCTGCAGTATTGCGGCTCACTGGCTGAATTGAAGATTCGGAAATAAAACTGTTAGAAGACAATGAGGGAAGGATAACTGTTGAGCTGTCTGTTTCATGGGAGAAAGAAACTAACATTACTATTCAATTGGGGATGTAAAGTTCAAATTATGAGGAACAGGTCAGAGTTCCACAATCACTGTGGAGGAGAAAGTGTCGCAAAGAGGGAGGTCACATGCCCTAGCAAGGTTCCACTTACTCATCTGTTCCTGGAGTAGTTCTGGAGTCTTTATATTTTGAAGAGAAACTCAGGTCTTCCACAGGTTCGCGAGGGTACCAGCCTTTTCCTTTGAGGTGATTTTTTCTTTTTTTAAAGATAGTTAAAGGGGGGCTGCTTTACCTTAGAAAGGTTAATCCAGTTATCTGCGTTCATCGTTACTGCAGTGGTTGTGGCCCTTCTGTTCTGGTCTGTATTGGTCTGCCCAGGTTCCCAGGTCGAGCGCTGGGGGTCCCCCTGGCCCTGGAGCTGGCAGGGCTCTGTCCCTGCATACCTGAATAGCCTGTTATACGTGGCCTACCTTGGTAAGATATAGTTAGATTCTCGTGATCTACTGCCATATCAGAGGATGGGAAAGGACCTCCATGTAACATCTCAAACCGATTCCTATTGAGCCTATAGATAGGGAAGACTGCAGTCCAGCCTGTAAAGGGGACAGTTTGGATGAGTATCTGTTTAAATCTCCCATGTGGTAGGATGTAAGTATATTCTAATAGTCAATCCTGCCTCATTATGTGCCTCTCTCTCCTGAATGGGTTCTAACAAAGGAGGTGGTTCTGGCTTGCCAGGGTTATTGTATTAGTGACTTTTCACAGCTGATGTAAGTTATCAGGGACCCCTGTAATAAGTCCCCCAATCTCCTGCCTGAGTTACTTCAGAGTAACCATGGCTTTGATTGCTTGACACCAACAGGACAGGAAAGTAGAGTAAAGATCGTGCTCAGGAATGATGGCCTCTGCAGGCGTGGCTTGTGAAGGAGGATCAAGGCACTCTTGCACCAAGTACAGAGGCTCCCGAATCAGATAGTGGTTTCATGAATGCTTTGATGTTTCAAGAACCAGCATCTTTGCCTGCTGGGAAGGTGATTTTCAGTTTGAGGCTCACACCTCTGCAGATTCCTTATTTCTTGTCTTAGCCCTGAGATTTCACAGGCACTTGATTGCACCTCCATTCCAGCTTTGAGGGGAGGGCTGGATTCTGGCTCCCATGCTGCTCCTTTGCTGCACTGAGACATGCTGGTGCTTTGGCCGGACTTGGTCACTTTTTGGCCCATTAAGGGAATACTTATCTCTATACAGCCAGCTCTGCACACACAGGTGAGCAGGGCAAAGATGAGACCTAGACAGAATGGAGGTAAGAAGCTTCATTTCTCAGGGGAACACGGCTTGGTTGTCCCCCACACTATTGTAGGTGCAGAGTGGGCAGACTTTGCAGACTTGAGTCCAAACTGTCCCCTTTACAGGCTGGACTGCAGTCTTCCCTACCATCTGACTCAAGTCAGATGGTTGTTGATCATCCTGGTCCTGTAAAAATTTGACCATTGCCCATGTAGCATCTCTTCCCATATGGAAAGACTCATGAAAGCTTTTTTTGTTTGTTTGTTTGCTTGGTTTTTTTTGAGGCAGAATTTCACTATGCAGGTCGGGCTGGCCTTGAACTCACTTTGCAGCCCAGGCTGGCCTCAAACTCACAGCAGTCCTTCTGCCTCAGTGTCGCAAGTGTTGGGGTTGCCTGCAGGTGTGCCCACCACATCTGGCATGTGAAGAGGTTTTTTTTTTTTTTTTTTTTTTTATAACCTTCCACTGTGTCCCTCTAGGAAGGACTAGTTTGTTCTCTAAATACAGTAACCTTTTGTCCCAAGGCCCAGAGAACTTCCCAGGGAGTATAAACTAGTTTTAATGATCCCTCAGGAACCAGGACTAAGGCTAGGGTCTTGCAGGGTGATAAGGCTGCCGTTTTTGCTTTCTTATCAGCCTTTTGATTTCCCAAAGAGACTTTAGACATGTCTTTTTGGTGTCCTTTACAATGTATAACAGCAACCTGCTTGGGAAGACAGGATGCCTCCAGGAGTTGTAGAATGTCCTGTTTATGTTTTGTAGGTGATACTGCATAGTTAAAAAGCCCCTTTCTTTCCAGATTGCTGCGTATGCATTAGTACTAGAAATGTATATTTGGAGTTTGTATAAATACTTAGTTTTTTTGCCTTTTCCTAACATCAGTGCCAAATAGGAGCTACATGCTGTACCATTTGAGCAGAAGTTCTGGCCCTGTGATGTGTTGTGAGCTGATAACTGCGTAGCCTGTCATTTGATGTCCTCCTTGGACAACCATACCTCCTCAAGGCCTTAGAAGGACAGGTCACTAATACCTGCCTGTTTCTCTGTCTGGAAGATCATTTGTTCTTAACGGGTAGCTGACTTCTTGGCCTACAGGCATCAAAGAGACAGGATTTAGTGTAGGTTTTTATAATAACCTCAGGAGCATCTAAGAGCATATCCTGATGCTTGGTAAGCTCTTCCCTTATGGAGCACAAGTAACCCTTTGCCTCAAGAATAGCCCTAACCTGATGGGGAGTCAGAAATTCTAATCTGTATCCCAAAGGTAGTCTCATAGCTTCTTTTGTTAGCATAGCTGTAGCTTCAACTGCCCTCAAGTAGCATGACTATCCAGTAGCCATTCTAACTTTTTTGAACAGTATGCTGACTCAAACCCTGGGGGTGGGGAAACCCTTCTCTGCTATAGATTAGAGAGAGATAGAAACAAAACAAAACAAACAAACAAACCAAAAACTCCTGATTTAGACTCTTGGCTGGCTATGTTAAATATATTACCAGGTTTTGGGGTGCTAGAGTCTCTTTCTAGATGTAATGTCTAGGTTCTTTCTATCCCAGGCAAAGAATTGGTCAAGACAAAAACAGATGGTAATAAGATCTCACACTTATTAAAGGTAGGCAAAAACAGGCCGTGCACAGTATGTCTGTGCCAAGTAAAAGTAGGAGGAAGAAAACTGTTAAAGTGTGTCCCAGAACATGAGGGTGGGCTCTCAGAATGGAAGCAATAGTGAGTATTCGGTGGTGGCTGTTCTTTTTGTGTTTCCCACACTGGCCTTACATCCAGGTTATCCTATTGGAAAACTGCCAGAGTTCTTGAGAGAAGTCAGCATGCAGGGCATTGAGAACTGTTCTGTGCACGTGTCTGGGGATTTTTGTAATGGGGATTTTGCTTCCCCAGCTGGTCTGTCACATTCCCCTGGGATTTTTGGTTTAACAGCCCACTTTCCCAGCTAGTTTTGGCCAGGCTCTAGCCACCTGTCTCACTATGAACGCAGGACCGGGTCACATAGGTTTTCAACTGGGAGAATGGAGATGTTATGTGGAGACTGGCAGGATCCAGTAAGTCGTGTGGTAAGAAACTTTTCAAGAATGGGCTTCATCTCTCATCCAGCCTCCTCCTCTTTGTTTTTGATTGAGGGCCTTTGCCCATCTGTGACAGGAAGTTCATATTGGGGAGCACCCTTTCCCTTGATTCTCAGACGACTTCAGGGAGTATTTTTGTCAGGAGGGGCAACTTCAGGTTAGTGTTGAATTAAACTAGAGAAAAGGATTAGGGTTGAACATTTAATTTACAGAGGAGATCTCACCCCAAAAAAGGAATCGGGCACCCTGGCATATCCAAGAAACTGTTAGGATGCTATGCTAAAGGCAGCATTCCAAAGCTTACAAGAGGGGGCAGGCCCACCTTTTGCCTGGGGAAGTGGTCTGTGAATGTCTTATGCCAGCTTAGGACTGAATAGCTAGCACCCAAGTCCACCCAAAAGTCAGTTACAAATTACAGTGGACCCTTGAGTTATGACTGGCCTGACATACATGTAATTTGGGTTATGACTAGAATTTTATATATTTTAAATTCATTTGTTTCTGATAAGGCAGTGTTTAGTCTTTACACCAGTGGACTGTTGTGAGATTGCTCCTTAAAGACCACAGCCTTGAGTTTACAGAGAGCTTAGTTTATATGGAATTTAGAAGTGAAAGGTACAAAGCAAGTGACAAAATGGTACATAATTATTTACGTGCATTGAATCATGTAGGGACAGGCAGGCTAGTCTTGAACAGATTTGTTGAAACAAAGGAATTGTTAATTATAATATAGAAATGTTCTAGGAACAAGGGCAGGGGCCCTCACAGCATGAGCATAGTTAAAGGTGTCCTTGACTTGCCCTGTCAGTGTAGAGACAGTTACTGGAATCCCAAATTGTGTGTGTAGTCATCCAAGTATTATAACCCCTTTTCCAGTCTTCCTCACAATCCAAAAAGTTGTATTTATAATCCCATTGAGATGTTATTGGAATCCCAGCAAATTAATTCCAATCTACCACCTCCAATGCAACCCATGGTGAGAGTGAAGACATCAAGACATGTTCCAAGTGAAGGGCAGCCGAGGGGTCCTAAGTCCAGTCCCCATGAGAATGTGTGGACAGAGGCCCTGACCCAAGGCCTCTCCCAGAATTACCGTGTGAAGAAGGGAGTGGCTCCAGGATGAGTGACAGTGAGGAACTAGGGAGTAACTTGAGCTGGCTGACCAGGCAGAGAAAAGCATCTTGGCAAAATGCAAGTATAACGATATGCCTGCGAAGTATCAATCTGCATAATTCAGTTAAGGTAGCAACTGAATTGTTTTTGGAGGCTGTTGCTTCAGTTTCTAATATGCAAACTTTCATGCCCTGGGGACTCAACCTCTTTACCTTGAGGCTCATACCCAGTTGACATTCCTGGAGCTGATTGCTCTACCATCCCGCTGTGCCCATATCTATTACAGAGAGCACTACTCTAGGAAACAGACTGTCTGATGGCTTTAGAGATTGCACACCAGTACCTCGGCTGGCCTTATTTGCAATGCTTACAGCCAATTGAAGAGAGAAGGAAATACACTTGTCAGCTCTGTACATAGCAGCATAAGGAAATAAGTCTCCATATAGTCAAAGCTGCAGCAATTGTTCTGCATTCAAGGGGAGTCACCCAAGTTGTCCCCCACCTTCTCAGAGGTGGGCTGGGCTAGACGCTGTATGACCAGAATTTGAGTGTTAACTTATGACAGAAGTCTTGAGTTTTGACTAGAATGCCAGCTACTTATGCTTCCAGATGGTCTCAAGATACAGATTTAACCCCTACAGAGTTCTGGAAGGAACATTACCACATCCTTTCCTGTGTGGGGTTGAGAAATCCTGGGCTAGTGTCTAAGGACACTGAGATTGGCCTGTGCTCAGAGAGAGGAGCCTTCCGTTGACAGCTGAATTACAGCCAGTCCTCAGGAATAAATTAAATTCATTAGTGAATGGGTCACTGTACTTAGTTCTCCACTAACAATGTAACAGATGTAAGGGGGTCCCTGAGACCCTTCCTGTTAGCCTCCCTCTCCACCATCTTTAGCCCCCAATCTTTCCTTTTTCTTCTGCTTGTCCCTGTAGCTACTCGGGGGTAGCTTTTAGAACCACTGCATCTAACTTAATCACACACAAATTCCATGGATACATTATAACTTTGAGTGACTTGCTCAGACCCTTTAGTTTTATCTTTTCCCCCCATTTTAGAATAAATCAGTCATTCTAGTATTGGGGAAAATATTTTATTGCACAAAAATCTCTATCCAAAACAATTCTCATTGTAACCTTCCTCAGCAAAAATATATCTTCATACTTAAAACTTTCTTTATATCTTTAAAATCAACATTTTGAAAAAATCCTTACAAAATCTGCATTTAGAGAAAATCACATTTTTTTTCTCAGTAGCATGTTCTGTGTGTGTTTTGTTGTGCAAGCTTTTCAAGAGCAAGTTGCTAGAGCAAAGAAAGATTTGGTGAACCAGCATGGCTAAGAGTGGTGGAACAAAAGACTATAGTAACACAAGTTGTGAGCTCCTTATCTTTAGGAGAAAAGGACTAAGAGACCTGGGAGCTGAAATCTGTTGATTTGCGCTGCTCATTTAAATGAGGGATGAGGGCCATGGGAACAGGGAGACCAGGCCCTTTCCAGTGCAGCAGGAAGCCCAACTGACACAGGGGAATGAAACTCCCAGAATGAGTTCATGTTTTCTAAGATCGAAGAATGAATTTTAGGGACAGCAGAGGTTAAGAGCAAAATATATTTATTGAGAGAAAGAAAAGAAAGCTTTTGTCTGAGAGAGAGACAGAAGGGATCCGGAGCAGGTTGCCAGGGACTCTCTTTTCTAGGGACTTTTACAGAGTAAAGTCATGGAGTGATATGGGCTCAAGGTGAGGAAAACTGGGAACTCACAAGGCAGGTGGGCCTAAGGTTGGGCAGAACTATGGTTAGCCAAAAAGATTAATAGTTCAGGTAAAATTGATTATATTGGTGACAAATGGGGAAGCGAGTCACATAGAAAGCTGGACTCTTCCCAGGGAGTTGGGATGGTGACTCCTGGCTTCCTCAGAGTGATAGGAAGCCATTTAGAATATTGATCCTTAGGATATGGATGCATTTGCTTGATTTTTGTCTTGAGGCCTGGCCCACAGCAGGAGGTGTCTGTCTCCCCCATAACTGCAAGGTATCTGGGCTTCTGCTCTGGCTCCTTTGAGGATTCAGCCCTGTCTCACTGCCTATGGTATTTCTAACGCAGCTGCCTGTAACACAGTGACTGCATAACTGTCTGTATAATCAGGTGAGCTTGCAAGCGCTGTTGTGAGTCAGCATCATTGTTACTGAAGATTGCAGTCTTGTTACCTTTAGGCCATTTCTGCATGTTGTTTCAGTGGTTCTGCTCAGCATTTGGACAGCAGTTTTTCAGGCACACTGACGCTGGAAAGCTTACAATGAGCAGTGTTGTGCTCTTGTGTATATCAAATATCTGAGCACTTCGTGTGCACTATACAGAGGGTACGGAGGTGAGCAGAGCCGACAGCCGCCACCTTTAAGGGAGAAGAACCCCAAGGTGCAGCCGAGCTGCAGCGTCCTTAGCACACACGGGGCCCTGGGTTCCATCCCCCGCCTACAGGAAAAGAAGAGGATAGCAGAGGGTTTAGAAAGGGAAGGAGAAAAAAAGCCACACTGCTCTTTTGAGGGAAGCTTGACTTCTACCATGACTTTGCTGCAGACAGCGCACATGAGAATGTGCGTGCTTTATAGTTTTTAGCATAGATTTTGAGAAATGTCTTTCCCTTCCATGATGCAACATTTATAATTCACAAAATAAATATCAGCTAAAGAGCACATGTAGAAATCTGTAATGATTGAATTTCCCTGAATGAGCCTTACCCACCTTACTATATTAAGTAAAATAGTAGCAGATTTGGGGAGGTATTTTTGCTATTTTGAAATGTGTTTTGAAGTTATCAGTTGATTGAAAGGTTATCAACTGAAAAGAAAGGCTATTAATGCTCAGTTTTCCAGAGGTACTAAAAAGGCCAATTAGGAAAACAAGAATCTTGAAGGTATTTTGAAATATTGCTTATAGTTACCTGTTTTTTGAGATAAGGTCTCCCTATGCAGTTCAGACTGGTCTTGAATTCACTGCAGTTGAGTGCTGGGAGTGCTGGGACCACCAAACTCAGCTCTTGACTCTTAAGAGCTTGGGAAAGCATACATGGGAAGGAGGTGCTGAGCTCCCTGAAGAGAGGTCTTTTACGCCTGGATTCCAAGAGAACAATTACAGAGCGTCAGTGTTGAGTGAATATTTGCCATTTATGTGTACTCTTGGCAAGCTCAAATCACTGGGTCTGTCTTTGCTTTTCAGCTTTTGGCTGATGCCTGCATTTATGCTCAAGAAAATCGTTCTTGGAAACTTTTCATCTGGCCCAGTGGACCCTCTTATGGCTGATGCCATTGACTTCATGGTGGACAGGGTAAGGATCACAGCGCTGGGTGGGGACACTCATACTGGGAATGTTGACAGCTACTGGGTTCTTGAGGCTGCAGCTGTGTCTGGGTGTCTGCTAGATATCTCTGCCATACTTCAGAGTACTTCAGCACTTCCAAATAGACCCTGCTCTTGCTGCTACTGCTAAGAGCTTTGACAACATTAGTGTTTCTGGCAGTTGTTTATCAAAATCACATAGGAGGAAGCCTTCAGAAATAGATTTCAAGCTGGGTGTGGTGACACAGACCTGTTATCCCAGCACTCTGTGAGGCTGAGGCAGGAGGATCACACGTTGGAGCCGTCTCAAAAAAAAACAACTGGCAATGAAGTTCACTGCAGACCTGGAGTTCAATCCCCTATTCTGCAAAACAGAAACAGATTTCAGGGTGACTAGAGATAGTAATGTACTATACATTTTAAAAAGCTAGGAAGCCAGGTGTGGTGGTGCACACCTGTAATCTCAGTAGTCCGGAGACTGAGGCAGGAGGATTGCCAGTCATTTGAAGCCAGCCTGAACTACGTAGGGAGACCCTGTGTCAACAACAACAAGTTAGAAGAAAGATTTCTAAATTTTTTTACTGTAAACATTACAAAATATGTACATATATACAAACACGTTTTCCCTATTACTATATACAATACGCTTTTATGTATCAGCTAAGTGATTTAGATATAAAAAATGGAACTGCCAGGTAGCAAATGCCTGTAATCCCAGTTACTTGAGAGGCTGAAACAGGAGGACTCCGGGTTGTTTTCATTTTTTTGAGACAGGGTCATACTATAAAGTTCAGGCTGGCCTTAAACTCACTCTTTATCCCAGGCTACTCTCACATTCATGGTGATCTTTCTGCCTCAGCCTCCCAAGTTCTGGCATTATAAGCATGTGCCACTGTGCCCCAGAGCAAGAGGATTCCACAAAGGCCAGCCTGGGCAATTTGTAAGTAAGACAGACCTCATCAGGGGCTAGGGATGTAGCTCAGTGGCATGGCGTCTGCCTGGCAAACCTGAGGTGGTGAGTTTGATTCTTGGTATCAAAAAAAAAAAAAATCAAATCAATCTTATAGGAAAGACCTCATCTCAAGAAACAGATTCCAAAGCCTTGAACCAGACCATCTGGAATCCTTGGGCTCGGGGCCTGGGAATGTGTAGTCTTACGTCACCCCCTCCTCTTCCTCTCAGATACATCTATCTCCTCAGAGCTTATATGTAGGAGCGAGGGGCAGATGACTGCTGAGGTGTCTTCAGATTCTAAGCTCTGAGGAGCATGAATTGGCTGGCTGCCCACAGGCGCCTGGGTTGAAGTGGGCAGGTTAGATTGAGGCTGCAGAAGTAGAAGAGAGCGAGAGCCCAGGTCAGTCTTTCAAATACAGTTTCCTCATCCGTCACTTCTTTGGCCCCACCGTGTTCACTAGCACTTCTACAAACCAAACATTGTCTGTGGCTATAATACAAACATAAAATTATTTTTAAAGTCTTAACCTGTGTTCCTTTTGGCAGCTGGAAAGTCTGGGGCAGAGTGAACTGGCTTCAAGACTGACACTGAATTGTCAGAATTCCTACGTGGAACCTCATAAAATCCGGGACATCCCTGTGACCATTATGGATGTAAGTGTGCTTCCTTTTAAGACCCATAGATGCGCTACCCATCTAAATGCACCTATCAAGATATCATTAGTTTCTGACTTGAAACGTGCTTTTCCAAATGCTATCATAGCTTTTGTTTTTGCCCCTGGCTTTCTCAATTCCAGAGTAATCGGTTTATTGCTTCCCTGAAATATAGTTTGGGCTGAGCGTGCAGCTCAGTGAGAGGAAACTGGCCCAGCATGCACCAGGCCCTGCCAGGCCTCACCCATTGTGGTACCTTTCTGCTTTCTCATCAGTAGATGTTATTCTTCACTGTTACACACTGGGCAGCACAGAGATGCTGCTCCATGACCATCTTTAACAGATTGTAGTGAAATATGATAACCAAGTTTACCAGAGTAACCACTTTGACGTCTGCATGCCAGCGGCATTAGGTACATTCTTGGTGTTGTGCGACCCATCAGTCTACAGCCGTTCAGTTCTCCCCTTCCTCCTGTTCCCCTGGCACCTGGCAATCAGGAATTTCATTTCTGTCTCCATTGATCTGCCCATCCTAGGTGCTTCTTCCGTATTTATCTTGGTGTGTCTGGACCGTCTCTAGTATGTTTAAGGTTCACTGATGCTATCGTGTGTCCATGTCATTCCTGTAAGGCCAACTAGTTCCAATTTTATGTGCCGCCTTTTGTTTATGCATTCATCTGCCAGTGGTCATTTGGGTTGTTTCCAGCTTTTGGCCACAGTGCATGCATCTGTGAACATTAGGATAAAGGTATCCGTATCCTACGACTGGAATTGCTGAATCGCATGGTAACTAACCCTTTAACTTTTTGAGAATTGTGGTATTGACTCCCACAATGGCTCTGCCATTTTCCCTTGCCATCATCAGGGGTTCCAGTTTTCCCATGTCCACACTAGCCCTCCTCACGGGTGGGAAGTGCTATCTCACTGTGGTTTGTACTCCTTTTTTTTTTAATGCCGAGGATCAAACCCAGGGCCTTGAGCCTGGTAAGCAGGTGCTGTACCACTGACTTATGCTTAGTTTGCTTGATAAATTGGTTTAATCTTCAACCCAAGTAATGATTTGTTTTGGTCCGCAAATTATCTGTCACAGGCAAAACTTGAATGCACATTGAAGTATGCCCAGAATTACATAGAATTCGGAAGCATTGGGACTTTTTCACTTTTAAACACATTCTGGAATTTTTTTTTCACTGAGCATACATGACTTACATAATTGTTTTCACTAATAAGTTCTTTTGAGATTCCATGATCTTTTCTGAAGTTGGCATTTTCAATGATTGTTCACTATTAATACTCTATTAAGTAAATATATTCTGAGGAGAAAAAATTCCTAGTAGAATTTCTCCCCAGAAGAACACAGGCTGCCAGATGTGGTGTCACACAGCAGTAATCGGGGCACTCCAGCAGGCGGAGGCAGGACTGCAGGTTTGGGTTCTTTCCCAGTTCCAGGAAAAAAAACAAAATAAGAATGCAAGAGACATTTTGCAGCAAAAAGTTGTAGCTAAGGTCTTAGGAGTCTGAGGAGTAACCAGGGATCAGTGCCGGGTGGTCGCGCAGGCTGCTCCAGGGCTGCATGGGAAAGGAGCTCTCGGGTGGCACTTTCCATATTGTGAAAATGCCAGCTGGTTTCAGCTCTATTGTTTTTTGAAGGTGTTTGATCAGAGCGCACTTTCAACTGAAGCTAAAGAAGAAATGTACAAACTGTACCCTAATGCCCGGAGAGCGCACCTTAAAACAGGGGGCAACTTCCCCTACCTGTGCAGAAGCGCAGAGGTGAATCTTTATGTACAGGTAAGTATCGTTTGTAACAGAAAACTGTTTTTTTTCCCTCTGATGCCTGATTAAGGGATTGGCAGAGTTGTCTGTGGGAGGCGGTGTTAAGTTGACTGGTTTACATTTATAATATATTTTTTTAAAAGGACAGATACAGGGTGCACTCAAGACTGGAGCACAAGTGCTCAGAGAAATGAGGCTCAGTACTGTTGGGAACTGGAGCTCTTTTAGGGGTCCTCGATGGTGGAAATCTGCGGACTTTGGTGATCTATCTGTAGTGTTGGCTAGTGAGTAGGGGAGGATGACCTGCTCATACTGAGATAAAAGAGAATGGGCAGGCCCATTTATTTTTTAGGCTAAAGGGAGTTGCCCAGGTTTGCTATGTTTTGGAAGAGAAAAAAAAAGCTTGTGTCCTGAAGCTGCAGTTTTTCTTAAAAGTACAGTTTTTTTTTTTTGTTTGTTTTTTTTTTTGTTTTTTGTCTTTTTGAGACAGGGTCTCACTATGCAGTTCAGGCTGGCCTTGAGCTCACTTTGTAGCCCAGGCTGGTCTCGAACTCGAAACGATCTCCTGCCTCTGCTTCCCCCAGCAAAAGTACAGTTTTTAAAATCTTCATTTCCTTGTTTCCTATGTGGTTTTTATTTCTTCTGCCTCATTTCTCACCCTGAGACTTTGGAATTTTGTTCACAGCAAAGGTGTGTCAGCTGAGTTGTAAAAAAAAAAACAAAAAACTCCACCTTTTTTTTTTTTTGGTCTTTTTTGAGACAAGGTCTTGCTGTGTAGTTCAGGGTGGCCTAGAGCTCAGTTTGTAGCGCAAGTTGGTCTCTAATATGCAGTGATCCTCCCTGAGTACTGGAATTACAGGTGTGTACCACTGTGCCTGACTCCTCTCCTTTTTTTAGCCAAGTTTTTGATATTATTACCCTCACTATATGTAATTTTGTTTATATTTTCCCTTTGGGTGTTTAAGTCCAAGTCAAAATGAGAGTTATAGGGTGTTGGGTTGCTGGAGTCTCCTCTTCTGATGGTGGCTTCTGGCTTCTTTCTATCTGAGCAAAAAATAAGAGAGTGGGCCTACCTTGTAAGAGAAAATGCAGGCAAAAACTCAGTGTGAATCATCTTTATTACATCATCAGCGCCTTGGGCTGAGGTCAGGTGAGGCGCAGGCCATTCTATCGGAAGCCTGCGCAGGTTCTTGGGAGAAGCCTATGTGCGGGCCTTGGGACCTATGCAGTTCGGGCTTTGGGACCTGTTCTATGCATGTGCTCTGCTATACCCCACTATGCCCTAGTCTCCTGCCTCAGGGCCTATGCTAAGATCAAAGTCAGTGTATCTTTTTCTAAATGTACATGGAGAGCTCAGGCTTCTTGAGTATTACTTTAGGGACCATGGGCATAGCCTTTTAACTCCGTCAGTGTCATCTGCTGGAATGGGTCATCACTAGTGTTGTAGGATCCTTTAGAGAGGTCCCTTTATGTCCTGGGTCCTTGTTGACCTTGAAGGGTGAGGGCCAAAATATTGACTGCACTCTTAGCCCAGTTACTGTTCTTTATGTTTGTTCCCCAAGCCTGAGCTGTTGAACACACAGGAGGTCAGTTACACCAGTACTGGAGTGGGAGCAGCAGGCGTAACTGCCATAGTCGTATCAGGGCATCACACCCTTGGAAACGAACAGAATAGCCAGAGAAATGCTATTTTTTTTTTACCAATCATGATTAATTTAGGAACCAAATTCCTATGGAAAATTAACGGACAACAGCTAAAAATTTTTTCTAGGAAAATTTAAAATCAAGTGCAAACACAGCACCTGAGTTTAACAATTACGATATCATTATACTGGTGATATAGGGGAATGAAACTTCCGACCTACTATGTCTGCAAGTTTGTGTTCTTTAAAACCGAAGAATGAATTTTAGGAACAACAGAGGTTAAGAGTAGAATATATTTATTGAGAGCTGCTGTCTGAGAGAGAGAGAGAGAGAGAGAGAGAGAGAGAGAGAGAGAGAGAGAAGGAGACCCGAGTGGGTTGCCCAGGAATCTGTCTTTTCCAGGGACTTTTATAGAGTAAAACCATGGATTTAAGGCTGGAAGGAAGACTGGGAACTCACAAGGCAGATGGGCATAAGGTGGGACATAATTATAGTTAGCCAATAAGATCAATAGTTCAGGTAGAATTGATTACATTAGGGACAAATGGGGAAGCGAGTCACGTAGGAAGCTGGCATTCTTGGAGCTGTGACCTTTCCCCTAGGGGGATGGCATGGTGACTCCAGGGTGATTGGGAACTAATTAGAATATGAGTCCTTAGAATGTGGATGCGTTTATTGGATCCTTTGTCTTGAGGCCTGCCCACAGGGGGAGGTGTCTGTCTCCCCCACAGTTGTAAGGTATCTGCACTGGCTCCTTTGAGTACCTAGCCCTGTCTCACTGCCTATAATATTTTTAGCTAACTTGGCTGCCTGCAACACTGTTTTTCAGTTTTGCATCTTTGAAGGCTTGTGTATACTTGAGAAACGCAAATACATTTAATATACAGTGAGATTAGCAAGAATTAGCATCACAGCTACACAGAAATCTACATATATTTAGTTTTTACTACTGAGTTAAATTTAGATTCCTTTAACAGATTTTAAGGTTTTAACTGCACTGATAATCAAAAACGTCTTTACAGCTCTTATAAATTTAGTAAACCGTGTTAAAACCACAAATAGACTTATTACCCAGTAGGTAAGTGTATCATTTATACAACAACAGAATGCTTAATTAAAGCTAATAGATGTACATCAAGTTTTAAATGGCAGGATCAAATTTAAAGAGATGCCAAAAGTTTGGTTTGGATATATAGTATATAAACGAGAGAACTTACTACTTTGTACTTATTATACCTAACTTCAAAGCTTAGACTCACAGCATGTCTCTAGTCCGAGATACATAGTGAGTTATAAACTAAGATCATAGTTGTTCATTTAATCAAACACTGATTATTGAAACTATAAGTCAATCTTTTTCTCTTAAAGTTCAGAAACCTAAAACCTAACAATACAAAAGACAAGAAACTATCTTTGCTTTTTAATCTAGTTTTGCGAGTGCAACAAAGACCATCTTATTTTTTAAAAATCCTTATTGTTTTAGACAAATAGCTTAAGCCTTTAATTATAGCCAATTTACTTGAAATTTAACTTTTAGTCAACCCAACATATTAACCCTTAGTTAATAAATATATCTTTCATAAAGCCAACAATACTTAAATTTACATTTAACAACCGATGACTTAGATGTCATTAAATATAGAAGCATTTTTTACATTTATTCAGTGTAATGTACTCTTTTTTCTTAATGGTTAATCTTAACCATTTACAGTTAACATTTTAAAGATATATATTTTTTTAAGTTAACTGTCCACAGGCAGTGATCAACGTTGTGTAAAATAAAAAACTGACAACCCAGTGATACAGAACCCCTTTCCTACCTTGTAAAACACATCAACCCAGTGATACAGAACCCCTTTCCTACCTTGTAAAACCTAGCTTGAGGCCTTGCCTTTATTCTTGAATTTATCTTTGGAAGAAATAAACCTCCTAAATCTTTTCAGTTTGGTCCCAAGTATGTAAAATGTAACCTAGAGATTATGTTTTCAAGGCTGGATGTTGAGTTACCCGGATCCACTCTCCACGCCTTTATGCTCTGCTCAGGGGAACAGTCAGGCTCTGGCTTGGGCCCCCAGGCCGCTGAGTGAGCCCAGTCCCTGGCAGTGCTGAGTCCTGTTTCCTGCTGAGTCCAGAGCAGACGTCCTTGTTCCTCTAACATGGCTGTTCCAACGACAGCCCAGGGAAGACAGATGGAAATCGGGAAGAAAGGCACAGGGGGATGGGTCTTTCTCAGAGGGGAGAGGAGGAAAAGGCAAACCATCTGGCCACCGCTCGGTCCACAGACATCCCCACATCCTGGGGTCAGCTTTGGCTACCCCCGAAAAGACCACTGAATCTACAAGGCGCAGACACAGTGTAGCCCTCAGAGAGGGGAGTCGGGCCCATTGGGGAGCCTGAGCCTGAGCCAGAGATGGAGAGAAGAGGAAAGAGAGAGAGGGGAAAGAAGCAGGCAGGGGAAGGGGGGAGGGGAAGGGGGGAGGGAAAGGGGAATGGTTCCTGGGCGCCCATGTTCCTGCTGGAGGTGGTTTCAAGCTTCTTTGTGTCCTGACCCAGATAAGCGAAAATGGTAGCAAAATTTTATTAAACATAGGAAAAGAAAAAGGCCCTCCAGGGAAGGAAGTGCAGCATGAGGGTGGGGCCAGCACTCACGGCATGCTGGCCTCCCCTGTCACCTGCTCTTCCCTGAGGTCAGGCCCAGGCCATCTACAGAAAGGGCTCTCAAGTTCCCAGAGGCATGGAGTGCAGGTTCGGGAGAGGGCAAAAGAGGTTTCCCGGCTGTGCTGGGGGACACTGCAGTCCAGCCTCCTGAGAGGCTCTGCAGGGCCACTGTGAGACACACCCCACCCCCGTAAGCAAACCAAACCAGTTTGGAGAAAGCCCCTGAAACCAAGTCTGGATTCTGCCGCCTCTAGCATGACCGAAAGGCCAGTTCCCTCCACTGTGTCCAGGATTCTGTCTCCCAAGCCTGAAAACTGCTCAAGACCCTGTGTGGGGAGCCTCATCCTTATTTTGTGTCTTCCTGGAAGGGGAAGATTTTCAGGGTCCCACCTAGCCCAGTGACAGGGTGAGACTCCCGTGGTCCTGGGCTGTGCCGCCTGGCAACCCCCCACCCCATTTCCAGTCGGAGCCCATGCCTTTATGTGCAGGTTGGGAGGTCTGGGGGGCGGGAATCTCTGACTGCTGGAAAAGAAAGAAAAAGACCCTAGAGCTGCAGAGGAAGTGGGGAGGGAGACACTGCACCTCAGAGAAAAACCCTGAGGTTCCAGAGGACCAAGGGCATGGGGGAAATAAACTAAGAAACCACGTCACCTCTTCATGGTTGCTGAGACAAATGTCACTGGGCTGGGCCTAGGGCTCCTAAGGGAGCCTAAGGGTCCCCAAGGCCAAAACAAAGAATTTAATTCATCTTTAAAGTAAGTTTATGGTTTCACTGACTGTTATGGAAAAAGAATTTTTGGTAGAGCTGCAGGGTCTCCCTGGAGCGGAGTGCAGGTGCTCAGGGAATCGAAGCACCTCCATTTCTGCTTCATAGGTGACTTCAAACAGCTGTCTTAGCTGAGACTTACGTGGCTCTGCCTGCCTTCCTTGTGGTAAAAAAAGTTGTCCTCTGTCCACGCCAGCAGTGGCCACTGGCGTCACCCGGCTTTGCCACCTGTGCACAGTGAATTCAGCCACTGCACAAGGCTAGTCCTAGATGAGGGCCCACTCGGTCTCATCAAGTGGGCTCATGATCCTGTTTTAATGCATTCCGTGAACAGCCCCCTTCCCCACATCCTCTGCCTAGGCATTGGGATAGCAGTGACAAGTGATCAATTTGGGTCAATTTGGCAAAAGCCAGTTATGTCCTTTGAACCTTCCAGCTACCCAGGATCCTGAGGAAGAAGGTAGAAAAAACAGGTGCCTGAACCTACTGGTACCAGCAGTGAGCAGAGGAGTGGAAAGGAAGCGGGGGAGAGGAAGGGGAGACATACCACACACTACACACACACACACACACCAGGTGGAGCGCCTGCAGCCTGTGACAGGGCTTTGCAGGAACGAGGAGCCACTGGGTCCTCCCCAAGCAGTTTGGGATCAAAGATCCTACATTGTGGATCTTAAAAATGCTTCTGTGACTTTCTTGAATTTACCAGTTCTTCTCTAATTGGTCCACTCTAGCATGTAATTTTAGAGTAAATCATTGATGTACTACAGGGACGCTGCCCTGCACAGCTCCCTATGGAAGGCGATGATGCTTTCTGTTCTGCACGGCACCCATTTAAAATGAATCAGGCCAGTTGCAGTGCTGCAAGCCTGTCATCTCAGCTGCTTGGGAAGCTGAGGCAGAAAGGTTTCAAGTGGAGGCCAGCGTGGGTAACTTAGTGAGACCTGGTCTCTAAAAGGGCCTAGGTGCTGCTCAGTGTAGAGTGCCTGCCTAGTACTGTTGACGCCCTGGGTTTGATCCCTACCTCCAAACAGATTCTGCCTGTACAGTGATCAGAATGACTTTGCCTCGCTACAGATACATTTGCTGCAATTCCACGGAACCAAATATGCCGCCATTGACCCGTCCATGGTCAGTGCCGAGGAGCTGGAGGTGCAGAAGGGCAACCTCAGCATCAGCCAGGAGGAGCCGTAGATGTGGCTTTCGCTGAGGCCAGGGTGACTCAGCGACCGCCGTCAGCCTCAGTATGGCCGGTTCTCGCTGTGCTCTGGAAGTGGGACTGATTGTCACCTTCCTGATAGAGGTGGTGACTCTTCTAAGCCAGTGCCGGTTCCCTCTTCGGTATATATATATATATATATATATATATATTTTTTAGCTTTTCAATTTGAAGAAGTACTTTTGAAGAGTCATTTTAAGAACAGTGAAAATTTTGCTACCAGAAGTCCTCACTACTGTGTTCTTAAGTGAATGTTGATTTCTGAGGTTTGGGGATTTCTTTTCTTTTCCTGTCCTCTTTCTTGCTTTTTATGTTATTTACTATAATGGCATCCATGAAGGTCGGGCATCAGAAGGACAAGGGTTATTTCTGTGCTTTTGGGGCATAACCGTTGTCAGTGCCGGTACCGGCCTCCTGCTGGCGGCTCACCTGTAAATCCCTGCTTCTCCTTCCCCATGCAGGGCACTGTCTTGCCGTCAGCAGTTGTCTTTCTAGACATGACAGTCATTTGGAATAAAAATTCAATTTCAGTGAGTGGCCTTTGTAATTACTGTTGCTGCACATCAAGCTCGATTAGTTACGCTTTCTGCCAGTTCTGTGTGGCTTTGGGTAAATTGTAAAAACTCTCAAAATTGAAGTTTACTGATGGGAAAAATCACAGTTCCTGTTATATAGAGAGCTGCTGCCATGTTCCAGGTAATTTTTCCTTCATTTTTTCTTTCCTTCATGTGGAAATTTTAAACACATGAAGTTAAAAATGAGCTATGCCCCTGTCAACTAGTTTTAAAAATTATTATTATTATCATTATTATTCTTTTTGAGACAGAGTCTTGCTATGCAGTTCAGGCCTTGCACTGATTTTGTAACCCAGGCTGGTGCAAACTTGGAAATGATTCTCCTGTCTCAGCCTCTCAAGTGCTGGGATTGTTACAGGCATGCGCCACCATGCTCGGCTAAAATTCCAGTTCTTGGAGAGTCTTGTTTTATCTGCTAGGAAACCTGCTCTCACTTCTACACACACACACACCATCAGTGGATTATTTTAAAACCACTTCTAATACCATATCTTTTCTCCATATGTGCTCAAGAGATCAGGTTATTTGATAACAGGTTGACATTTCTATACACGTAAAAGATTACATTCAGGCAAGAGGAGGATCGCTGTGGGTTCAAGGCCAACTGAATTGCATAGTGAGACCCTGTCTCAAAAGACATTAAAAAAAATAATAAAAAGAGCTAAGGATTTAGCTCTGGCCCAGAACCTGCCTGCTTGGCAAGCGTGAGGTGGTGAGTTTGATCCCCAGTGCCAAAAAGTAAATAAGTCTACATTCAATCTACCTGTTGAAAAACTATGATTAATCAAATTGTTGGCAGTTATACAAAGAACAATAACTTTTCCAAGTCTAGATTAATTTTACCTAAAGCTAGAAAAAACACATTAACTACGATCATAAAAAAATAAGATTATGAGCTGGCCAGGCAGTGGGTAGAGGTACCCAGCGCTCCAGCGCCTCCACAGGGAACCAAAGCCACGCAGGTCCAGCAATGCTTTGAGGCCAGAGACCCAGGGAGAGACCCCGGGACTCGCAGGGAAGTGAAAACCCTGTCAGCAGCCACACGGCAAGTGAGACGGTGCCCTGAGACCTGTAGCCCCGAGACCTGCTGCCTGGCTCCATAGGGGCAGAGGCCCAGCCGGCTCAGCACAGGGAGTGACAGTTGTAGCTGTGGGAGAAGTTTCAGGGCCCTTGCAGGTTTGCGGTATAAGTATAAGCAGATAAGAGACTTTGAGTCTGCACCGTAGTCTGGGTTTGGAAAAGGAGCTCGCTTCATCTCCCAGTGACCACCCAAGGGTTCAGTGGCCAGGAACCATCTTGGGTGGGGACCTATGCTCTGAACTGGGACTGCTTTAGGGGTCAGAATGCACCGCCCACGCTGCACCAGGGTCCTGAGGCTCCAGGTCCCTTGCTGGCCTCCAGAGCAGCCAGAACAGACAGACATGCATTGGAGCGGGAGCCAGGAGCCACACGCAGTCCCTGGGGAAAGTCCTGCTGCCCGCCAGGGGGCGCGCTCCCATTGTGGAAGGAGCCACACGGGCTGCAGCCAGCCGCAGCAGCAGACGGTGGGGTTCTCTGACTCCCGTGCAGCATGCGGTGTGCCCAGTGTTCACAGCTATGAAAAGATGCCGGAAATGAGCTCCGCACGGCACAACACAACAGCACCTCCAGATACATCCCTAGAAGAAGCCGCTTACTAAGCAGGGTGTTGGATCACAATGGGAGAGGGACCCACTCTGCCAGATGTGCAACCTTGACATAGGGAAGGACATGAAATAAACATGAAGTTTGTAGCACTAATGGATTGCAGAGATACCGAAATGAATGAAGAAACCTACTGATAAAGAAGTCGAAAAGCCATTTATGGTGACACATGCCTGCAATTCCAGCTGCGCAGAAGGCGCAGACCACAAGTTGGAGGCCAGTCTGAGCCACTTAGGGAGACCCTGCCCCCCAAAAAGGAGGGAGACGGGGATGTAGTCAGCATATCCTGGGTTTAATCTCTAGTCTGTATCTTTTGTCTCTTTCTCGCTAAGAAGAATAGTTACCAATAGTTCAGTGAGATTCAAGATAATACAGATTAATAGTTCAGTGAAACTCGGAAGACAGTTTAGGATATGGATGAGAAATTCAATAGAGATTTTTGTAAAAGAACCAGTCAGAAATCTTAGAAAAAGCTGGGTGTGTTGGCACACATTTGTAATCTCAGCAGTTGGGAGGCTGAGGCAGGAGGATCACTGAGAGTTTGAGGCCAGACTACATAGCAAGTTCAAGGCCAGCCTAAACTACTTAAGAAGAACCTGTCTAGGTTCACTGGAAGAACGACAGTCTCTTTAATAAATGGTGCTGGAAAAACTGGCTCTCCATTTGCCGAAAACTAAAGCTAGACCCATGTCTATCACCATGTACTAAATTAAAATCTAAATGGGTCAAAGATCTGAATATTAAAACAGAAACACTAAATCTATTGGAAGACAAATTAGGTTGAAACCTTGGAGACATAGGAGTAGGTAAAGAATTCATGAACAGGACTCAAACCGCATGGGAAATACTTCCCAGAATCAATAACTGGGACCATTTCTTATTAAAAAGTTTCTGCATGTCAAAAGAAATCTCCAGCATAGTGAAAAGAAAACCCACAAACTGGGAAAAGATTTTAGTGAACTCTCTCTCGGACAAGGGACTCTTGTCTAAAACATATAAAGAATTAAAAAAACTCAGACCTCCAAAATTCAAAGATCCAATCCAAAAATGGGCATCTGAGATGAATACGCAATTCTCAGATGAAGAAATGCAAATGGCAAATAAATACATGAAAAAATGCTCATCATCATTGGTCATTAGAGAAATGCAAATTAAAACCACACTGAGATACCATCTCACTCCTGAAAGAATGGCCAGGATCAAGAAAACCAACAACAAATGCTGGAGAGGCTGTGGGGAAAAAGGAACTCTCCTGCACTGCTGGTGGGAGTGTAGACTGGTACAGCCTTTGTGGAGATCTGTCTGGAGATTTCTCAAAAAGTTGGGATTGGAAATCCCATTTATTCCAGCTATTCCACTTCTAGGCATATTCCCAGAAGAACTGAAAGCATCATACCACAGTGATATATGTGCACCTATGTTTATAGCAGCACAATTTGTAATCGCCAGATCTTGGAAACAACCCAAGTGTCCATCAACTGAGGAATGGATAAAAAAGTTGTATTTCTATACAATGGAGTATTATTCAGCTATAAAGAAGGATCACATTGAGATATTTATCAATAAATGGGCGCAGCTTGAGACCATACTCATAAGTGAAATAAATCAATCTCGCATGTGTGAATACCGAATAGTTTCCCTAATGTAAGTAATGATTCAAATATATGAAAATATGTGGTAATCATGATTCCCCATTAGGTGGCCTTGAAGCCTTATAAAGTTTTCACTCATTAATTAGAAAGGCTTTATTCTGGGCTTCTTGATATGGAAATATTTGAAGCTAGAGTATATGAAGTTTTATCCAAATATTTCAAGGAAAAAGGCACTATGGTAACTACTATTAAGTCGAGTTATATGGTAGTGAAGTACTAGGTTGCTGAAACAGTCATGCTTTGACCTCTATTGTTATATTGTTATGTCCTGTTTTATCTCAATCTCCCCCTTATTCTTTTAAAAAAAATTATTTAGTCATTTCTTATGTTTGTCTTAATTAAGGGAAAAAATTTAAAAAATTAGGATATATAAATAGTAACTCTTTGATTTCCTATTAACTTGTTTTGAAGTCCTGTAATACTCCCACGATCTTGTTTTGACTGATTAGACTCTGTTCCATTCTGTATGATAGTATCAAATTTGAGGATCTAGGCAACTACTCTGAAGGCAATAAGATTCACTAAGATGCCCATTCTGGTTTGACTATTGTCTTCTTTGGAAGTCCTGTAATGTTTACAATGCCTAAGTTTTATTGGTCTTGTTCTCTACTGTTTTGTCCAACTTTATAATATCTAATGAGATAGACAATTCTTTTTAAGGAAACAAGAGACAACGTTGATAACCATTGTTGATAACCTTGTACTCTGTTCTACACCATGTGCTATGTCTATCCTTGGTTTTGACTGACAGCTCTGTTTTGCCATATTTG
Organism: Cavia porcellus; assembly: GCF_034190915.1. Taxonomy (NCBI): domain Eukaryota; kingdom Metazoa; phylum Chordata; class Mammalia; order Rodentia; family Caviidae; genus Cavia; species Cavia porcellus. Next base: position 1,965,969 of record NW_026947491.1, read on the forward strand.
ACTGTATTCTCTCCCCCCCCAAAAAAGTAATAAGAACTAAGGAGTAATAAAATCCAAAATGTGTAAATTTTGTTGTAAAAAAGAGAGGGGAAAAAAAAAAAGAAAAAGAGCTCTAACGGATATAACAGCAAGTGTGTTTAGGGGTGTTAAATAGCTGACTATATCAATGTTTTTGGATCATTGAACACAGCTGTTTGCAGTCTCCCTGTTTGAATGTCCACCTTGTATTCTTTGATACTGTGATTTGAGCAACTATTTTCAAGATGATAATATGTAATCTATTAACAGGTGATTTCTTACTGTTACGGTTTTTTTTTTTTCGTAGTTCTGTATTACGTGTTCCCTTACACCGCTTTGTTTTGTTTTGTGTTTTTCTCTTTTTCCTCTTAAATAAAAAAAAAAAAGAAGAACCTGTCTCAAAAAAAAAAAAGAAAGAAAGAAAAGAAAAAGAAAAAGAAAAAAAGAAATCTTGGAAATGTGATGTCCTGTAAGTCAGATAAATTCAGTCAAAAGTCTTAGCAATAGATTAAATCAGGTTGAAAGAATATCATAGTTGAAAGAAGACTATCAAATACAGGTCTTTTGATTACTGAAACAGAAACAAAAATTAAGAATGAGGATACATTTGAGTTCTCTGGGACACTACTAAAAGATCAAATGTCTACCTTACTGACATACCCAAAAAAGAAAAAATAAAGTTTAAGGACATAAAAAAAAAAAGTCCTGTTCATGGAATAGTAGAAAACTTACCTAATCTTGGGAAAAGCACACGTATTCCTCAGCAGGATGCCGATACAATCCCAAAGAAATGGTCAGAGAAGAGGTCGTACCATGACATAGTTGTAGTAAACTGTTAAAAGTATAAAAAGAAAGACAAAACTTTACAGTCTGCAAGAGAAAAGTGCCAGTATACATTTAAGGGAAACTTCATTAGACCAACAGTAGAAATAACAGCAGATTTCTCAGTGGAAACCCTAGAATGTCAGGAAGCATGAATTGATATATTTCAAACCCGAAAGATTTCTGTACTCAAAATATCCTGAAGAACGAGAAGAGAAATTAATGTCTTGGAAGCTCCTTAAAAACGGAAGGAATTTATAACCACCAGATATTTGAGAGTATTACTACTATAAACTCTCAGACCACAGAGATGAGTAAGAGGAACAATCAGAATATTCAAAAGAACTGAAAGAAATTCAACAAAACAACAGGCACAAGTCCATACTTTTCACTAATTACTTTGAATATAAGGGTCTTAGCTTTCCAGCTAAAACAGATTGACCTGACCAGATTAAAAAAATAGGATCCGACAGGTTGTTTCACTTTAGGACACACACTGAAAGTGAAAGAATGGAAAACAGTCTGCTAAGAAAATGAAACCTAACAACAGTTGTAGCTATATTTACATCTTACAAAGTAGATTTTAAGACAAAAACAAGAGGAGGCAAAGAAGGTCTCTATGTAATAACTGAAGGATCAATCCATGAAGAAGATAAAAGAACTATAAATCTTTGTGCACCTAATAATGGAGCAGGCTGTTTTGTTAGAAAATCCCATTATACTTAATGGGAGATATAGATAAAATCCAATTTTATTAGGTATAATCTTATTAAACCTAATGAGAGATATAGCATTGAAATTAAAAAGTAGTTGGAGATTTTAATAATCCACTGTCAATGATGTAGGCAGAAAAATTAACAAAGAAACACCAGAAGCTGGAATAGTGGTATATGCTTTTAATCCCAGCTACTTGGGAGACTCTTGCAGGAGAACTGTAAGTTTGAGACCATCCTGGGCAATATAGCAAGACCTTCTAAGAGAGAAAGAAAAGAGGCCGGGCATGGTGGCACATACCTGTAATCCCAGCTCTTGGGAGTCTGAGGCCAGCTCAGACTACATAGTGAGCTCAAGGCCAGCCTGAACTATATAGTGAGACACTGTCCTCCCTTCAAAAAAAAAAAAAAAAAGAAGGAGGGAAAGAAGCTAGAGGGGGAAGATCAGACTTAAGCTATAATAGGGATCAAATGGACTTAGTATTTCCAGAATGTTCCAGCCAACAACTGCAGAATACAGATTCCTTGCATCCATGCGTGCAACTTTCTCTAGCATAGCCCACATATTAGGCTAGAAAATAAGTCTTCATGAATTGCAAAAAACCCACATTAATCTTTTGTTACCACAATGGAATTAAACTAGAAATCAAGAGCAAGAAAAACTTTAGAAATGATACAAACTGTGGGAGGCCTGAGGGGGACCTGAGGTCTGACTGACCTCCTCTGTGAGGCAGCATGTACTGCAGGTTCTGGGGAAGAGCAGTGCAGCTGGGATTAGGCTGTTTCCCTGGGTTTGTGCTAATGGGTAGGGGAAGGGAGGTGAGTCTAGTGCTACTTTAACTGCTTGTAACCGTGTTTGGGGAAAAGCAGGATGAGCCAGATGCCTAGGGCTTCTCTGCCTACCTGGCTGCCCTCCTGCTAATCTGACCCCGGGTCAGGGTCATAAACTAGCAGGACTAGGTCCCTACAGGTGGTGCCTGGGTGGGGAAAGACTGGAATGGGCTGGTTCCCCATGGGTGGCACCTGGACAGGCACCTGAGTAGACCAATTCGCCACAACAAATATTGTCTTGGTTACTTTTCTTATTGCTGAGACAAAACACCTGACACTCAAAGGAGGAAAGATTTCTTTAACTTGTTTGTAGCGGTTTCAGCCCATAATCAGCTGGCTGCAAGGCAGGGTGGCATGGCAGACCAGCATCACAGAAGAGAAACAGTTCATGGTGGGCAGAAGGTAGCAAAGCAAGCAAGCAAGCAACCAAAAGTAGGCACAGTAGCTTTTTTTCTACCCCTCTTCTATCCTATCCAGGTTCCCTGGCTTAGGGTGAGGGCTAAACCAATCAGTGGACTAATTCAGTAATCACACACCCTTAACCCCAGCATCAGACATTCTAGATCTGGCCACCTCTGAAAAAGCCCTAGCTATGACTGCATGAAACTGCATGAAACTTTGGGGCAACATGGAGACACAGCCATAGCGTAGAGGGAGACTAACACACTGGACGTGAACTCACTATGTAATCCACGCTGGCCCCAAATTCATGACAATCCTCCTGCCTCAGCCTTCTGCATTCTGGGGTTACCAGCATGCACTATGATGCCTGGATGAATAGCACACTTTTGCACAAACAGCAGGTCATTAAAGTAGGGAGGAAAATTTAGAAATTTCTTGTAACAAGATGAAAACACAACAGAAGAAGTTCTAAAAGGAAAGTTACTAGCAGTGACTGCCTAGATCAAAAACAACAGCAAGATACAAATAAATGACCTGATGATGCATCTCAAGATCTTAGAAAAGCAAGAACAAACCATGCTCAAAATTAGTAGAGGGAAAAAAGATAAGTAGAGGAACAGGAATAATAAGGATCATAGTAAAGATAAAGTGGTCTACAGGTATAATTTAAAAGTCAATGAAACAAGGCATTGAAAAGACAGACAGAATAGCAAGAAGAAAATGGCTGAGTGGTGACCAGTATCAAAACACAGCCTCTCTGAGACCCAGAACCCAAACACTGGAAAACAGCAACCTGCTGAAGAAAAAACAGCAGCAGATCACATGAATGAGGAGGGAACTGACAGGAGAAGCTAGAAGCTAGAAGCTATAGAGAAGTTGGAAAGTCATTCCACATGCAGAGAAAAGAAAAAAATGACACAAATACTAATCGAAGATTAATTGGAATTAGTGGACAATCAGAAGACAGCTCAAACGAAGCGAAAAGGTGTGTGAGAAGGCTGTGATTTTGGGATTAAGGGTGTGAATAATGGAAGCTCCACCGTGTGGGTGGCACCAATCAATCAGTTTATACCCTGGATGGAACGGAGAGAGAGAGAAAAGCCAGGCGGAGGCTGTGGCTGCGGGCTGCCTCCTGCCTGACATTCCATGGAAAATTTTTAAAAATTAAACCTCCCCAAATAAAAACTCAATCAAAAAATGAGTAAGTGACATGAACAAACACTTCTCAGAAGTACAGATGATCAATAAATACATGAAAAAATGCTCTCCCAAAGAAAAGCAAACGAAAGCTACAGTGAAAGACCGTCTTGCCCCAGAAAGAGTGGCTGTCATCATCTAAGAATCTAAAAATACCAAATACTGGTGAGGATGTGGGGAAAAAGGAACTTTAGTACATTTTTGGTAGGAATGTGAACTAGTCCAACCACTATGGAAACCAGTGTGGAGATTCCCCAGAGAACTAAAAGAAATTCCAGTTTATTCAGCTATCCCCCTCCTAGCTGTTCCCCCAAAAGTTAAAATCATCATATTACAAGGATACATGTATACCCATTTTATAGCAGCACAATTTATAATAGTGGAATCTTGGAAATAATCTATATGTCCATCAACAGATTAAAGATTTATACATGATGGAGTACCACGCTGTAATAAATAAAGATAAGCTTGAGGAATTTATAGGTAAATGGATGCAACTTGAGACAACAATATTAAGTAAAATAAGTCAGACACACAAGCTCAAAGATTGCCTGGAAATAGGAGAAATATATGCATATGCACACAAATAAAGATAAATAGGAAGTAGGGATAAATTAAAATATTTCCTTAAGTTACATATTTGTTGGTTGTTGGGGGCTGGGGATTTAGCACAGTGGCATAAGCGCCTGCCTTGCAAGCACATGGTCATGAGTTTGATCCCGGATACTGATAAAAAAAAATTACATATGTGTTGTTTTAAAAACATTTCAATATATACGCTAATTTGCTTCATTTATAGTAAAAGTTTATTTTAGTTCAATAAAAGAAAATTTGTGTTGCTGTTTTTTTAAGACTCTCTGGATTATATCTTATACTGCATGTTATTTTAAAGATAGTGATACACATTGTAATAAGTATTCTTATTCTCATTTATGAAAATGTCTTATTGTTCATAAAGAGAAAAAAGTGCTACAGAAAGAACAGGGCAAAAAATAAGACCACACACTAGCCAATAAAGCAAGCTTAAATAAATATAAAACAACTAAAATTGTACTATGTGTACTATCAGATCATAGTACAATGAAACCAGATGATATGAGATATATATGAGTACATATATAGTACATACATATATAGTACAATGAAACCAGATATCAATGATAAAACACAGAAATTATATAAATGCATTGAAAATAAACAATATATTTGTTTATTTATTGTTATTCTGTAGTTGACTGGCCTTGAACTCACTATGTAGCCCAAGCTGACCTGGGCTGTGATTATAGTTGTGCCCTGCCATGCCCAGCCCTAAATAATACACTCAAATAAACAATTGGTTACAGAATAAACAAGGAAGGAGTAAGACGGTTTCTAGAACTAAATATTAATGCCAGTACAAAGTACCGGAACTCGTGGAACACAAGGAAAGCTCTCCCAAGAGGGCAGTGTACAGCGGTGAGGGCCAGCGTCACAAGAGCAGAATGAGCCCAAATAAATAACCAAACAATACATTTCAGGATCCTAGAAAAGAACAAGCCAAACGCAAATCTAGTACCAGGAAGGGAATTATGAGGATCACAGTAGAACTCAATGAAATTTAGACCAAAAAAGAAAAATACAAAGAATCAATGAATCGAAAACTTTTTTCTTTGAAATAAAGTAGACAAACCTTTAGCCACTCTAACAAAAAAGAGAAGACTCAAATCAATACAGTGAGAAATGAAAAAGATGAAATTACAACGAACATTGGCAAAACCTGAAGAGATTATTAACAACTACTTCACAAACCTGTGTGCCAATAAATTGGAGAATTTAGAAGAAATGGATAATTACTAGATACGTATTAATTATCCAAACTCATCCAAGAAAATTTATTTTTTACAATTTGAATTTTGTATTTCAGAGATAGAAATTAAGGTAGTGAATTTAAATTTCTTCCCCATGGAAGGCCACATAAGGGAAATGACCATTTGCAAATCTCTTCTAGGCTGAATTCTGAGTTGTTTGTTGGATGTTAAAATTTTTCAAAGTCGAAAACAAAAATCCAGGGAGTTCAATGTAGGCCACAGACTATAATTCCTAAGACTGAGGCTAATCTCTCATTTGTTAGAATAACTGGCACCCAGGACACTGCTTCTACTCAGACCCTGGGTCTCCCTAAAGCAGGCACCACACACTGCCAAGAGCCTCCATGCGTGGATGGTTACCCACCGTTATAGATTAAGAACTGGTGGTCAACTTAATGCCAGCTGGATTACATCAGCATGGCACTGAGTGTAGATGCTCTACCTGAGGAAAGTTTGCCAGCATAGAGAGGTGGAAAAGGAGAAGGAGGGCGTTAGGGCGTTAATGCATTAATGCATTGTGGGTTCTCCTTCGAGTTGCTGTTTGAGCCACTGGTTCTGGAGAAGTTTTGGTCCTCACATCAAGCATTGCTTCCTGGCTCTGGAGGGGAAGACACATGCCACTTGGTCTCCAGGATGAACTCGTCATTCTGGCTTCCTGGCAGGTACTCGACTGTGCTTGTTGCCAGAGGAGCTCGGGGCCTCCGTGTCACTGAGGATGGCGGTGGTGCCTTTCAGGACAGCCCTGGCCTTTGTTGTAAGTGTGGTTTCTTGGCTCATAGAACCCTCATCCCACCAACACAGCTCCTTCACCCTGCTGGCATGGACTTTCTGGCTTCCACCGCTGACCCAAAGCTTTCCCAGCACAGATCCCTAAAAGAGACTGGCATGAGTCCATCCTGTAGGTTCTGGACCTCCAGCTGGACTCATGGGAGGCACTGTCATGAGCTCTGGGTTTTCAGCTGGACTCATGTGGGACATTGCTGTGGGATTCAGGCCCTTGACTAAATAATCTATGTCTTTGGTGTTGCGGATAGATTTCCTGCATTTTCTTGTGTTAACTCCCGGTGATCATTATAAAAATAATATTATAAACTCCATGTCCTGATTCTAATTGTTCTCTATACAACCCCTGACTACAACATACCCACAGCCAACCCCCTGCTCTCAAAGGAAAGGCACCCAGAGGTGCTGCTGGCAAAGTAAACAGGACTGGCTCTGTGGACCACTCCTCACTACCCTTTATGCCCCCAAGAAGCACCTACTATTCTGAGTTATGTTATGTCAAAAATATCCTGCATTCTTAGGTTCTAAACCAAGAAAATTTAAAGACCCTGAATCCAATGACAGGCAATGACATTGCAGGGGTAATAACAGATCTTCCAACTGAGAAAGGCCCTAGCTCAGTCACTGCTGAATTCTGCAAAGACTTTCCAGGAAGATCTAACACCAATATTCTTTAAGCTCTAACAAAATTGCAAAGGAGATTGCACTCCCAAAGCCATTCCTGGAAGCTACCAGAATGATTCCAAAACCAGACAAGGATCCCACCAGAAAAAGGGAACTATAGACCATTCTCTTTAATAAATACAGATGCAATAACCCTCAACTAGTTACTGGCAAATGTAACACAACCAATGTTCAAAAAGATCATACATCATCTTCACATAGGCTTCATCCCAGGGAAACAGAGATGGGTCCACATATGCCAATCAATAAATGTCATACATCACATGAGCAGCAGCCGGGACAAAATCACATGATCCTATCAGTAAATACAGGAAGTACCTTTGACAAAATTCAACATCCATTCTTCCTAAGACCTCTGAAGAAAATAGGTATAGAAGTATCTTATCTCAATCTGCCAAACCAACAAGTATCATCATATTAAATGTGGAGAAACTGAAAGCTTACCCTGTAAAATAAGGAATAATGCAAGGATGCCAACTATCACCACTCCTTTTCAATACAGTCTGCCAAAACTTGGCAAGAGCAATTAGGCAAGAAAAAAGAGATACCTATAAGGAAAAAGCCAAATTGTTAATAGGGTAAATGACACGATCCTGTACATAAAAGACCTAGAAATTACACCAAAAGATGCCTAAATCACCACAGTCAGTAATGCAGTCAGTAACACAACAACACACAAAATCAGCAGTGTTCCTGAACACTAATAATGAACCCGCTGAGAAATTAGGAATAAATACCATTTACAATAGCATGAAGAAAAACTAAACATGTAGGAATTAAGCTAACTAAGGAAGTAAAAGAACTTTACAACAGAAACTGCAATATTCCCCCAAAAAGAAAAGAACCAGGCATGGGGGCACATGCCGACAATCCCAGCACTCAGGAGGCTGAGGCAGGAGGAGCAATATGAGTTCAAGGCCAACCTAGGCTATGTAGCAAGTTCAAGGTCAGCCTGGATTACATAGCAAGACCTTGTCTCAAAATCAATCAATCAATAAACAAAATAAAATAAGTTTAAAAAGGAAAAAATAAAAACAGACATTAGAAAGTGGAAAGGTATTCTTGTTTCTGAATAGGCAGAACCAATATAGTCAAAACAGCTGTACTTCCAAAAGTCATATACAGATGTAACACAGTTCCAACTAAAATACCAAAAGCATTCTTCGTGGAATGGGAGAAAGCAATCCTAAAATTCATGTGAAGCCAGGAAGATGGGGGAGTGGTGAGCAGCACAGAAAGAGCCCTTCCAAGATTTGGTGTCCAGATGCTGGAATACAGCAACGAGAGGAAGAGAAGAGGGAGGGGAGGCTATGAACCAAGAACTGAAGCAGCCCAAGGGGAGAGCAAAGGGTGGTCATTTCCTAAGGTTCTAAATGCTAGTGAATGCCAGAGGCAGTTTACCAGCATCAACCCAGAAATTAAACTCAAAAGAGTAGAAAATGAGAAGATGCTTAAACAAGATGCAACCCCACACTTCCAGCTCACCAAAGGCTAACCCAAGGGGCAGTGAGGGGGACAGCCTGAAAGCCACCCATCCGGCCTCTGTGCAGTGGTAACAGGGGAAGACTAATGAACAAAGCTGTAGAAAAAAATCAAATCAGAAATAATTTCTCAGATAACTACAGAGATGGTGACCATGATGAAAGGCATGGTTAGTGATTATAGAGCAGATGCAGATTTAAAAAATAGAGGAAGCTAAGGAAACAATGGAAATCATGAATGTCAAACATAGAGAAGAAATGGAATCTATAAAAGAGATTCAAACAGATATCCAGGAGATTAAAAATTCCACTGAAAGTATACGCAGCAGAATGAACCAATATGAGAACAGGCAATCAGATATAGAAGACAGGATTGCAGTTAGAGATCATGAAAAAAAAGATCCCTTAAAAATAGTAAGGGACCAGGAGAAATTGATCCAACAACTGATAGATGATGCAAAGAACAGTAATATAAGATTGATCAGAGTCGATGAAAAAGCAGAAGAGAGCACAATGACATAAAAAACCTGTTCACATCCATCACGGCAGAACACTTTCCTGGAAGGGAAGAATAATTGGACATACAGATAAGTGAGGCATATAAACTCTATTAGCCATGATCCAAAAAAAAAAAAAAAAATCTGGGGATTTAGCTCAGCAGCATAAGCGCCTGCCTTGCAAGCAGGCAGTCGTGAGTTCAATCCCTGGTACCGATAAAAAGGAAAAAGACCAAAAAAAAAAATCTGCACCAAGGCATGTAATTATCAAAATTCCAGAAATTCAACACGAGAGCAGAATATTAAAAGCTGTTAGAAAAAAGACATAAATCACCTGTAATACAAAGCCCATCAAAATCACAGCTGACTTTCCAACAGAATCCCTTAAGTCAAGGAGAGCCTGGAGTGAAGTAGTTCAAGGCTCAAAAGAAAACAACAGCCAACTGAGATTGATGTACCCCACAAATCTCTTTCAAAATTGGTGGAGAAATAAGATATTTCCATGGCAAAGAATACCTGAGGAAATTCATGACCCCCAAACCAGCGCTCCCAAGTGTTCTCAAAGGCATTATAGAAAGACATGACAAGGATTATAGCACCACGAACCCCAACAGAATGAATTCACCAAGCAAGGAAAGGAGTCGACAGAGAAGGGGTGGGGAAAGGAGCCAACAGCAGGAAAATAATATGACAAAGATAAACCAATACGTATCAGTTATAACCACTGTTCCTGGCCTCTATTCATCGAAAGACACACACTGGCAGAATGGATCAAGAAGCAAGATCTAACATTCTTGTGAAACCAGGAGAAACCCAGAATAGCAAAAGCAGTGCTGGGTATCAACAACAAAACAGGAGGCATCAAAATCCCACACTTCAAGTTACATTGCAAAGCCACCGTCATTAAAAATAGCATGGTACTGTACAAAAGCAGACATTAAGATCAACGGAACACAATGGAGGATTCAGAAACAACTCCAAGCACATTAAATTATTTGATGTTTGACAACAAGCCAAGAACTCACACTGGAAGACAGATAGCCTGTCTAATACTGTCAATGTGTTGGAAAAACTGACTATGCCCATGCAGAAGATTGAATCTGGAACAATCTCTCTCACCATGTGCTAACATAAAAATCAAAATAGAGCTGAGGACCAACTGTTGAAATAGAAACACTTAACCTGCTGGAAAACAAGATAGGTAAAATGCTTCATGTCATAGGCCTACATCGGGGACCTCTGAAGCAAGCCTCCAGTCTCCTTTGGGGTGTTATAGCACATGGGTGGGGAGGGGAGGAGAGAGACAAACAAAGAGAAAGAGAAAACAAATGGAAATGTAGTGGGGATCCACGATGACCTATTGTCCAGGAGCAATAGAAGGTCATGATGCAGCTTTTATTGGCTGAGGCATTTATTGATTAAGGAGAGGATTATTGGATGGCTCAGAGGGCCTTGGTTGTCTTATGCTGAGAAGGGCCTTGTTTTCTTTTTTTTCTTTTTCTTTTTTTTTTTTTTTTTTTTTTGTCTTTTTTGAGATGGAGTCTCACTATGCAGTTCAGGCTGGCCTTGAACTCACTTTGCAGCCCAGGCTGGTCTCGAACTCGCAATGATCCTCCTGCCTCAGCCTCCCAAGTGCTGGGATTATAGGCATGAGCCACCACACCCGGCAAGGGTCTTGTTTTGGAGCATCTCTGGTGTTGGTAGTCTTGGTCTTAGTGGTTTTAGCCTTTTGTACATGGGAGAGGACAACCCACACCTAATGGGATGATGGGAAATCTCAAAAGGGCAATTCCAAATATCCCAAGCCTCTGTTTATCCTTTAGGGAAGCATATAAAACTAGCCATTGTGAATTTGTGGTCCCCAACAGGCATACGCAAGGACTTTCTAAATGGAATTCTGGTTTCACAGGAACTGGTACCACAAGTCGACAAATGGAATCATATCAAATTTAAAAGTTTCTTCACAGCAAAGCAAACAATTAATGGAGTCAGAAGACAACTCACAGAAGGGGAAAAATTTTGCTAGCTATTGCTCAGACAGAAGATTAATATCTAGAAAATATGAAGAGCTCAAAAACATAGACCCTCCAAAATAAAAGGCTCAATCAAAATATGGGCAAGTGAACCGAACAGATACTTTACAGAAGAAGTAAAAAAGACCAGTGAAGAAATGCTCAACATCACTGGTCACTAGAGAAACACAAATAAAAACAACACGAGATTTCATCTTTCTCTAGAAAGAATGGTCATCAAGAAATAATATAATAGAGGATATACCTCAGCTCAGTAGCACATGTGTCTGGCAAGCAAGAGGCCACGAGTTCAATCCCTGGTACCAAAAAAAAATTGTGAAATAATAAAATTTTTAAAAGACAGAAAATAATAAATGCTGGTGAAGCTATGGGAGAAAAAACCCCTTCATTCTTAGTGGGAGTGTACACTGGTACAACCATTATCAAAATCAATATAGAGATTCCTCAAAAAATAAAACTAAGAATTCCGTTTGACCCAGCCAGTTCTCTTCCTGTTAAAGTTATCACATCCCAGTGGTCCAGTCCGTACCCACATTTATAGCAGCATAATTCATGACAGGTAAATGTTGGACGTGGCCTGTGTGTCCATCCACAGATGATTGGATAAAGAACTTGTGGTATTTACACGTTTTCTACACTTACCACTGTGCCATAGGGAGGAAAAGTGGGAGTCATCTGTAGGAAAACAGATGCACATTGAGACCATAATTTCAAGCGACATAAGTCACACACGTGCTTAAATATTGCAGGATTTCTCTTATATGAGAAACCCAAAATATAAATAAGGATCAAATGAAAAGATAACAGAAGTAGGGGGATAGATCTGTCTCAAATGGAGAGAGAGAAAGGGTGGGGAGGGGAAGGGGTTGAAAAAGTCATCAAGGCATGCTCTGTACATGGCCTGATTGCACGTACAGGAATGTAAATATCATGGACTGTAAACCTGGGCTAATCCAATTTTAAAAATGAATACATAAAAAAGAAGATGTAACATTTCTAAATGTACAAGCAATGAGTATCCATGTGCCCAGTTTCATAAAACAAACACAATTAAACATAAAGCTGATTTCACAGCTTCTCTCACCAATCATAGGCCAACCAGACGCCCCCATCAGCAAAGCTGAATTAAACTACATCATTGATTAAACAGAATAGCCACCTATGACTACAGAACATCCTCTCCAAGATTGATTGTATGTTAGGCCATAAAATGAGCCTTATCAGACACCTGTTATACTCTATGCTTATCGCCCTAGTAACCATGTACCTGGAGCACCGACCACATTGTTATAAATTTGTTATAAATTAACTGACCACATCATCATGCTGTTCTGTATGCATCGTTCCCTCCCACCTTAGTAACCTGTTTGCTGTGTCAACTTTTGTTCCCCTTGTAAGAGACAAATGATGCTGTGTCAACCATTGTTCCCTTTATGAGAGACAAATGTTTCTGGAATTGGCAGACCAAGGGTTATAATTGGCTAACCACCCACTGTGAAATGCCTCTGACCTCAAGCAAAGGGGAACAAAGGCCCACCTTATTTCTGTTTCTCATCACTGTGTACTTAATGATCAATGAGCTAATCATAAATGAATTATAAAAATCAGGCAAAATTCTAACTCAGTTGCACAGCTTTGCAAATTCCATCTGCACTGTGTCGCTGGGCCAGCTAAAATAAAGGCGTTTCTTTTAAAAAGATGTCCCCGTTTTTCATCTCGGGGGTCTTGCCCCGTTTTTCATGGAGCCTTGTTTTTCTGGGGGGGGCTTACAACAATACCAAAAAATGTAAATGATTTCTTGCATCTTCTCAGATCACACTGGCATGAAACTAGAAACCTATAGCAAGAGTCCCAACCAAAACCATATGAACACATTGAGGTTAAATGATCCACTTTTGACTAATCTAGGGTCACTGAAGAAATCGAGGAGGAAACCTAAAAATTCCTGGGGTCAGAGGAAAACGCAGACAGCCTGGCCCTGCGGACCTCACTGGACTGCTGTCTCCACTCCCGCCAGTTCTGTGGCAAGTTCTCCGAGAGCTGCAGGGGCCTGTGGAGCCAGGTGCATGTGACCAAATGGTGTCAGTGGCTCGCTCTGTGACACGCTGTGTGGGATCCGGAAGAGATAGCGCTGTCTCGGCCTAGTGAACACCCTCTCCCTCCGGGGCCCTGCCCCAAAGTCCAGGCCAGGTTGTGGCAGCTGAGGTCCTGGTAGCTCACTGGAAACCTGCAGTCCCTCAGACCTTCACATCTTGTTTTCTAGTAAACCCTGACTGAATCAGACTGGTTCAATAGCCCTAGAATTAGGTGGGGAGGCCCCAGTGGCACTCATGGGTCTCGTGGGACCAGTCTGTGGCCTTGGCTGCCTCCTGGATGGATAGGAAGATGGATAGATAAGATTTGCATGGTTACAAAGCAGCAGTGTCAAAAGTACTGACAAACCTGTCAATTTACCCCACCTACGACATCATGGTCCAGAAGTGTGTTCCACTGGTGTGATAACTCGGCCTCTGTCTCTACACTTTCCCTAGGATTAGAAAACGCCATGCAACATATCAAAGCCTTAGCTAACTATACACAGAAGGCCTCAAATGATGCCACAGCTTGTCTCTAAAAAAACTAAAATTAACGAAACAAGCCACCCTCCAAAATTGGATGGCATTAGACATCTAACAGCAGCACAGGGGCACTTGTACAATTATAGAAACTAGATGCTGTGTGTACATTCCTGATCCTTCTAATATCTCAATAGCTGTTCAAGATATTAGACAACAGATTAATGACCTGTCAGACTCTAAAATTCTCTGGGCCTTATTTTCTCTATGGGAAGCTATTACCAGGTCTTCCCGGAGGAAATCTTTGTTGACTGTTTTCATAATTATCCTGTTGATCCTATTATTTGACCCATACTTACTTACTTCGTTGTTTCTTTGGCTTTGTGGTCTCCAGCCTGAAAACTGTATGCCCACCCAAGATGAGAACGCCTGGCGTCTATCAAGGGGCTTTAGATAGACCCTCCATGGAGCATCTCTGGTTGCTGATCAAAAAACTATGACCACTTTCAGCCTGAAAAAGCCAGATCGGTCGTCACCCGTTACAACCTCATGGCAGCTTCAGAGGAGGGAATGTGACAGGCAGCTAAGTTAGGGAGAAGTATTATAGTTAGTCAGACACCACTGGGTCCTTGAAGGAGCCTGTGCAGAAGACAGAGAACCTTGCAACTGTTGGGGTGACAAGCACCTCCACCGAGGGATAGACTCAAGACAAGTGATGAAACAAATGCACCCACATCCTACGGGTAATCACCAGGGATTGGTATGCTAAACAGGTATCCATCAGCTTGGGAAAGCTAGGAACAGCCATGGACCCAACACCCTACAGAAAGAGCCTTGGTTCTGTTCCTTGCCTGCTTGTTATGTGACTTGCCTCCCTGTTTGATCCCCATTTAATCAATATTACCTGAGCAGTTATGCTCATAACCCTATTGGCTGAATGTAGTTTTGTCCTACCTCACGTCCACCGGGCAATTTCCCATTTTTCCCGACCTTACATCTGCCTTCCACTCCTCATGGCTTTGCTCTATAAAACTCCCTAGAAAAGGCAGAGTCCTTGGTAATCCTTTTGGGACCTCTTTTGTTTCTCTCTCAGATTTCTTTTTCAATATATTCTGCCCTTAAAAAAAAGAGCCAGGCATGGCGGCCTATGCCTGTAATCCCAGCACTCAGGAGGCTAAGGCAGGAGGATCGTTGAAAGTTCGAGACCAGCCTGGGCTACAAAGTGAGTTCGAAGCTGGCCTGAACTGCATAGTGAGACCCTACACACATACACACACATGACACCCCCACACCCAGGCTCAGCAGCAGCCCAACATTCCCTGCAGAAGGACACCCTTGTCCCAGCAGAGGTTAAGGCCCTGACCTACATCCAGACTAATCTGCCCTTCTCTGTGAGAAGACCACCCACTCTGGTAAAAAATGGGGGGCAGGGTCCTGTGAGGCTGGGTAGTGCTGCAAACGCCCACACTGACCCCAAGTGGGGTCCGATGCGAGGTTCCCATGTCCATCTGGGTATGCCTTCCCCCTTGGGGCCGTGGTTCAGCAGCACCCCTCCGCCTGCAGTCTCTGAGGTCTACTGAGAGCTCTGAGCACTGCAAAGTCCTGGCCAGTCCCATATAGGCACTATTGTAGCAGCTGGGTGTGACAGAAGAGTGTATCCCTGCTCACCAAT
The DNA here is from genome assembly GCF_034190915.1 of Cavia porcellus. Taxonomy (NCBI): domain Eukaryota; kingdom Metazoa; phylum Chordata; class Mammalia; order Rodentia; family Caviidae; genus Cavia; species Cavia porcellus. Next base: position 1,981,504 of record NW_026947491.1, read on the forward strand.
CAAGATGCTAAGAGTGTTGGCCCTGAAAGGTGGACACCACTTGAAGCTACATTGAGGGTGCCCACCTATTGGCCAAGGCTGTAACAGTGACAGGCAGCCACCCCTGAGGCTGGTGTGGGGGGGAAAGGGCCTGTCCTGAGGTTGGGCACTGTGCTGTGAGAGCCTGGCCAGGATCTGGGCAGCCAGCCCGTCAGGCACCATGAAGGCTGAGAACACCACCGCCAGTGTCAATGACTTTGAGCATTGTCACACCTATCCCCAGGACACTTCCATGGCCCAGGAGAGTGGAGATGCATCACAAACTGGAAAAGTTTCCAATGCCTGCCCCGGCGCCCCCCACCCCGGCCCTCCCTGGCACAACTCTGCCCCCTTGCTGTCAGTCATCAAATTCTTTGGCCTCATCTACACCCCGAGTGTGGGTTCTGTGACATGGAATCCAGGGAGCCCTCCACCTGGTAAGAGCAGGGGCAGCACATCCTGAGGTGGATTTCAGGACCCCACACCCCTGCAAGCACAGACAGCGCTGGCAGAGGTGCCGTTAACCAAAAAGCTCTACAGATTTCTCCTCACACTACCCTGGTCTCCTGTGTTTTGTTGGGGTCCTTTTCCTGCTTGCTTTTCCTTTTTCCAAAGATCAAGCAAAACACTCAAGCAGGCACACTACAGCCCAGGCACCATGAGCCAGCTGGTCACCTTTCCTCCACGCCAAGGACTCAGGGGACACAGGGTGTCTTCCCTCAGTCCTCCTAGTCCTGCAGGGGCAGCAGCCAAGGCCCTGGTGGCAGACAGGCTGATCACGGGAAGATCCCTCGTGTCCAGCTGTCAGGTAGAAACCCCAAGAGTCCTATGCTGCTTTACTCTCACTGCCACCAATGTTCTGTTTCACACACAGGCATACACCCGCCCACCCGCAAACACAGACACATGTACACACACACATGCACACACATACACCTTTGTGAAACCCAGCACCAGCCCAGTTTCCGCACAGAATCGCATCACAACCCAGTGCTTGCTCAGGGGAAGCCTCGGTCCTTTTGAGGGCCCACAGTGCCTAGGAGGGCCTAGGACCCCCCACTGAGCCCACAGTGCCTTGGGAATCCTCGCTAGCTGCCCCTCAAAGGACCTTCCCAGCTGAGAGGAGCTCAGAGCTTGATGGCTGCCTCCTGTCAAGGCCCCAGAGCCTCAGGGGCTCCATGGTGGAGAAATGGGGCTGGGATGGGGACACTCTTCTTTCCCCTCAGGCCTTCTTTTCAATGTTTGTCTCTCTGACCTTTCATTTTTTTAAAAATGTGTTTTATGTAGAAAAATAAAGATGTGGGTCTTTTATTTTGCAGTAACATGCTGGCTAGATACTAGGAGGTAATCACCTTTTAACTTCTTTCAGGGGCCATATTTTGGTTATCAATGTACCTAGAGGAATATAAATTAGACTAAATTTCTCTTCTGAAAAAAAAATTTCGGAGACCTCAAATAAATACTCTCAGCATGCCTCCTGAGGTCTTAGGAAAATAGTAACAAACTGCAATGAAACCACCAGAGGGGAAAAACTAATAAAGACTGTAGATGAAATTACCCAACTAGAGACAAAAAAATACACAAGACCAATAAAACAAAGAATAGATTCTTTTAAAAGATAAAAGATGGGTAGGAATTTAGAAAGAGAAAATTCAAATCAATACAATTAGAGATGAAAAAGGGGTGTTACAGCGGACACCCCTGAAATCTTGAGGATTATAAAAAATGACTTTGAAAACCTATATTCTACTAAATTGGAGAATCTAGAAATGGATACTTTTCTTGACACAGCTGACTTTTGAAAACTAAACCAAGAATATTAAAGAAACAAAACTAAGCAGAACAAAAGCAATGAAATTGAGGGCCTAATAAAAACTCATCCAACAAAGGAAAGTCCAGGAGCAGAGTTCACAGCTGAATTTTACATCTTTAAAGAACTAACACCATGCTTCTCAAACTATTCCATGAACTAGAAAGGAAGGGACTCGTCCTAACTCATTCTAGGAGAAAACATCACCTCAATATCAAAACCTGTCAATAAAACAACAAAAAATAAAACTATAGACTAATATCCTCAATGATCATAGATGCAAAAACCCTTAATAAAATACAAACTAAAGTTGACAACACATTAAAAACATCATGCACCATGATCAAGGCAGTTTCATGCCAGGGATGCAAGGATGGTTCAATGTACACAAATCAGTACCCGGCATATACCACGTAAGCACAACCCAGGATATAAATCACATGATCCCTTCAGTAGATGCAGGGAAAGCTTTTGACAAAACGCATTATCTCTTTAGGATAAAATTGTTGGAGGAACGAGGTTTCAAAGGATCATTCCTCAAAACTGTAAAGGCCGTGATTAATGAACCCACAGTTTAGGTTACTCTGAATGGGTAAAAATCTAAAGCATTTCTTTGCAAGTCAGGTACAAAGCAAGGAAGTCCATGCTCACCACTCTTATTCAATATAGTTCTAAAATTAGAACAACTAGGCAAGACAAAATATAAAAGGGATACAAATAAGAAAAGAAGTCAATGATCCTTGTTTGCAGATAATGTGATCTCACATTTAGAAAACCCTAAGGACTCCACCAAAAGACTTTAGAGAAAATGAATTCAGCAATGTAGCAAAGATACAAAATCAACAGAAAATAAAGAGCTTTATTATACACCAATAAGGGATGAGTCGAGAAAGGAAAACAATTCCATTCACAGTAACTTTAAATAAAATGTAAACCTAGAGATTGATCAAACCAAGGATATAAAAGGCCTGTACAAGGAAAATTTTGTAACACTGAAGAAATAAACTGAAGATACAACCTGTAGGTCAGGGAAATAGAGGACAGAGACCATTATATATAGCTACAACCACCTGATTTTAGACATAGGAACCAAAAATACAAGGAGAAAGGACAGCCTCTTTAACAGACAGATCTGGGAAAACCAATATCCACTTACAGAAGACTGAAACTAGATTCTATCTCTTATCCTGTACAAAAATCAATTAAAGATGGATCAAGGTCACTGGAATAAGGCCTGCAATATTGAAACTGCATAAAGAAAATGCAGGGGAAACATTGTCAGTCATAGACACAAAACCTCGTTCCTCCAACAATTTTATCCTAAAGAGATAATGCGTTTTGTCAAAAGCTTTCCCTGCATCTACTGAAGGGATCATGTGATTTATATCCTGGGTTGTGTTTACGTGGTATATGCCGGGTACTGATTTGTGTACATTGAACCTATTCCTAAACAGGACTCCAGTAAGCACGGAAACAAAAATGCACAGATGGGAAGACATCAATTAAAAAGATGTGCACATCCAGGAAAGCAACCAACAGAGTGAAAAGTGAAGAGACACAGTGAAGAAATAGCCCACAGAATGAGAGAAAAATCTTTGCCATCTATTTGTCTGGCAGAGGAGTAGTATCTATAATATATAGATAACTAAAAAACCTTAACACACACACACAATCAAATATCCCAATCAGTAAATGGACAGAACAATGAACAAACACGGTACTGGGGATTGAACTTATGAGCTCATGCTTGTCAGGCAGGTGCTTATGCCGCTAAGCTAAATCCCCAGGTATGAACGTATGCTTTTTAAAAGAAGTACACATGGCAACTAAGTACATGAAAAAGCTGACAACATCTCTAGCATTACAGAAATGGGAATCAAAGCTATATTGAATTCTGTCTCACCATTGTCAGAATGGCTATCATGGAGAAGCCAGAAAACACTAAACGTTGGAGAAGATTCAAGGGAAAAGAAGCCTTTTCTACTGCAGTTGGTAATGGAAATTGGTACAGCTGCCAAGGAAACTGATATGACCACTGCTCAAAAAACAAAAAATAGAGCTGACACTGGGTCCAGCTTTCCCACTCAGGGCGCACCCAGAGCAAGGAAGGGGATGCACACGTGCAGTGGGCTCAACTCACCAGAGCCAAGGCATGGAGCCAGCCTCGGTGCGCACCGGCACATCACAGGGCAAAGAAATGGTGGTGCATATGGGCACAGTGGGGTGTTAGACCACCACAAGGAGCACAGACAGATCATCTGTCATGTGCAGCAAATGGATGCACTGGAGGCCATCATATTGAGTCCCATAAGCCAGACTCAGACAAATACTGCATGTCCTCTCACCTATGCAGAATCTAAACAGGACGACCAGGAAGAAGAAGGGAGACTATTATTAGACAAGAGGCAGGAAAGATGGGGAGGGGGTATAAGAGTTACTAACGAGGCACATGACCGAAGTAGATGCCTTGAGACTCCAGGTGTGGTGTCAGATGCTTGTCACCCAGCATTCTAGAGACTGAGGCAGGGGGATCTGCAAGTTCAAGGCCATCCAGTGTTCCCTCTGAGCTCAGGGCCAGCCTGAACTACAGAGGGAGAGGCTGTCTCCAAACAAAGGTGAGAAATGGGGGAGGATTACAAGGGATACAAAATAAAGCATATATGTGTATAAACAAGCCTGCCAGCTTGAAACCCATTAAATGTATAAAACCAATAAAAGAGGAAATGAAAGCTATAAAACAGTGAAAGAAAGAACTGAAGACACTAAAAGGTGGAAAGGCCTTCCATGTTCATGGGTAAGAACAAAGATTTATTTAAATGTCTGGCACAGGGTATAACTCAGTGGCACAGCACCTGCCAGGAAAGTGCAAGGTCGTGAGTTTGATTTCCAGTCTGGAAAAGAAAAAAGAGAGACGGAAATGTTCATACTACCTAAGTTTATCTGCAGGTTCAGTATAATCCTAATCAAAATGCCAGTGAGATTCTTCACAAAACTAAAAAAAAATTCTAAAATTCACATGGAAGCAGAAAAGATCAGTTCTAAGCAAAAAGAATAAAACCGCAGCCAGATGCAGTGGTGCAAGCCTGTGATCCCAGCACGGGGGAGGCTGAGGCGGGCGGATCACTGTGCGTTTGAGGCCCGCCTGGATGACATAGTGAGTTCAAGGGCAATATAAACTACGTAGTGAGACTCCAGAAGAAAAAACAAACGCCAAAAAGGTAAATAAATAAAGCTGGAGTACCTGATTTCAAGACATACAAAAACAGCATGTTGTTGGCATAAAAGCAAACACACAGACTAAAGAAAAGAACACAGAACTCAAACTGGTGAATCTAAAGGGCAAATGACTCAGCAAAGGTGCCTGAGGCGCACCCTGGAGAAAGGAAGCCTCTTTAACCACTGCTCCCGGAAAGACTGGATCCTGTCCACAGGCCTAAGTCTGAAGCTTTAGCCTTCTCCCTCGCCTTGTGCAAAACCCAAAACGGATCAAAGACCTTAATGTAAGACCTGAAACTGTGAAGCTACTAGAAGAAACATGCGGGAAATGCTTTACCATAGCAGTGAGGCAACAATTTCCCGAATAGGACCCTGATAGCTCAGGAAACAAAAGCAAGGACTGAGGAATGGGATTCCATCAAGTTACAGAGCTCCTGCACTGCAAAGGAAACCATCAACAAAAAGCACGGGGGAGAAAATGTTTGTCAGCCAAAGTTAATATCCAGAATACATAAGCAGCACCAGAAACTTTACAAAATGTAATTCAGCCCAAACTGGCCAATGGTCTGGACAGGCACTTTTCAAGACCAGGAACAGCTGACTGGAGTGGTGCACATCTGTAATCTCAGTTTCTTAGGAAGCTGAGGCAGGAGGGTTACAAATTCAGGCTCAGCAATTTAACAGGACCCTGGAGCAGGGACAGAGAGAGGGGGAAGGAGACAGGTGGAGGGGGGGGAGATGGGTGCAAGCCTGTGTTTACCACAGCGCTATTCACGATAGCTAAGATAGGGAATCAGCCTGGGACAACAGGTAAACATATGAAGAAAATGGAATACTGTTTAGCTAAAAGAATAAAATGCTGTAGTTTGCAGGAAATTAGAGGGAACTGGAAAACATCATGTTATATAAGATAATCCAGATATACATGTAAATATCACATTTTCGTGTGTGTGTGTGTGTGTGTGTGTGTGTGTTGGGGGGAGTGAACACAAACCTGAAAGTCGAAGAGGATTATAGGTTGGCAGGGTTCTGGGGGCCAGGGGAGAAGATCCATCACCTTGTGGGCATCTTGGAAATATCACAGTGAGTCCCATTGACTTGTGTAATATGTGCTCATAGTGATGAAAAAGCCGAAGTAACCACAATACCATTATCACACTTGAAAGTTCACCAGCAAACTGAGCATGGAGCCCACTTGGAGTCCTTGTTACTCAGGAGGCTGAGCTGCTCGAGCTCCTGAGTTTGAGACAGGCCCGCGCCACGTACTGAGACGCTATCTCAAGACCAAGCAAGCAAACAACACAACAAACACCCTTACCAATAATTCCACCTTCTCTCTAATGGCTAATTTCCCCTTTGCAAGCATGGAATTTTTATTTTAAAGAGAAAAAAACACAGAAAAGAAAAACAAAAAACAAGAGAAATAGAAACAAAAACTACATGAACAACAAAAACCCCCAAACAACAACAAAATAGGCTTTCAAAACAAGATGACAGGAATTTAACAGTGGCTATAATATTGCATATTGTTATCTTCAAAAGAGTTGCTTGGATTACCATAGACATGCAAAATTGATGTAATCATATTAGTATTAACTGTTCTTTTCCAAAAACTAGTAAGATTAATATAATCATCTTGGCGTTTAGGTACATATAAACAAATTTAAATCTTTTTCCACTTCCCTTCATTCTTTTCTCCTTTCCCCTATCCCAGTTATTTTCCCCTTTGGCCAGTTTCTTACCCTTTCACAGTATGTATTGTAGATTTTCAGTTTCTCATACTAGGGAGACAATACAGGGTCAAACAATGCTGAGATTCCATCTCACTCCAGAAAGAATGGCCAAGATTAAGAAATCCACCGATAAATGCTGGAGGGGCTGTGAGGCAAAAGGAACTCTCCTGCACTGTTGGCGAGAGTGTAGGCTGGTACAACCACTGTGGAAATCAGTGTGGAGAGTCCTCAAAAAGCTAGAATTAGAAGTCCCATTTGACCCAGCTAGCCCCTTCCTGGGCATTTTCCCAGAAGAACTGAAATCATACCACAGTGATATATGTGCACCCATGATTATAGAAGCATAGTTTATAATAGCCAGATGTTGGAAACAACCCAAATTCTCATCAACCAAGGAATGGATAAAAAAGATGTGGTCTTTTTATACAATGGAGTACTACTCAGCCATAAAGAAGGAGAACATTGAGGCTTTCATATGTAAATGGATGAGACTTGAGACCATACTCATAAAATGAAGTAAATAAGTCCCAAAACTCAGTCCCAAACGTTTTTAATAGCTGATTTGGTCTATTCAGATCTGTTGTAAAGTCTACACTTTTCAAATTGGAAGAAAAATAAAACACATGTATTTTGTCTCAGAGAAAATGACTTCAACCAAAGCAGTGACTCGGGCCACACCTGCCTTCACTTTAACTAACTGTGAGCCATTTTGAGTTGACTTTTGGATGTCTTAAGAAATTTCTGATGTGCAGTAGGGTTTGGGTTTTTGTAGGTGGCTGGCCAGTTGTTCCGGTATATTCACTGAGGGTACAATCCTTTCTCCACTGCATTGCTTTTGCTTCTTTGCCAGAAATCTGTCTGTTATGTGGGTGTCTATTTTGGGACTTCATACTGGTACTTTGGTGGTTGGTCTATCTTGATATCAGTGCCATTTTGTCAAGAGTGGTGTAACTTTGTGATAAATCACGGGATCAGGTAGGGTTGGAGCTCTCATTTTGTTCCTTTAGCACCGCTGTTTAGACTATTTTGAGTCTTTTCCATTTCTACAGAAATGTAAGAATCAAAATGTGAATCTTTATGAAAAACGTTAGCATTTTGGTAAGAGATTGTGTTTTCTGATCTTTATTATTTTCTTCTATTTGTTTTTGGTTTTATTCTGTCTTATTTTTAATTTCTCAAGGAAAGATTGGATATTTCATAACTTTCTTCTCGTCTAATAAATGTACTTGGTGTTTAAAAAAACCAAGTCCGTACTTTGCGTCTGACTGGACTGTGCCATCCAGCTCTTTGGAACGAGCCCCTTCCTCCGTGTGTTCCAGCTGGGTGCCCACCGAGGGGCAGCTGCTCTGCCCTGTGTGTCCCAGGCTGGCCCTGGCTTTTCCAGTTGTTACCTCTGGGCCTTCCAGACAGCAGCACGGCTTGGGCCCTGGGAGCTTCGCATCACATGCTCTTCTCTGTGGTCAGGACAGCCCAAAGGTTCAGGCTCACACTGACCCTGTCACAAGGGCACCCTCCTGACTGAGGGGCCACTGCTGCTCACTGTCCCATGTGTCAGTTCACTAGGGCTCCGGGATGATGACGAGACACTAATTTACCATTCCTCCGGCATTTCTTAGCTGCAATCTGCCACTTTATTGAAACCACCTTTCCAAACCCCTCCCACTGCTGGGCTTCCCTGTGGTGCCATTTAGAAAAGACATAAACCCTGGGGCATCTTACTCCTCCTCCTCAGATGTGGCCTCTGCCCTAGCCCTGAAGTCCACACTCCAGGGTAGAGCTGGACACCAACTTGGGTCTCACCGTCCCTCAAGGCCATGAGCTTCCCACAAAGGCCCCAAGGTTCCCCCACAGTCCCAGGCTGGGGAACTGCTTCACCTGGAGCCCTGAAGGCCAGGCTTGCCGGTTACCTGGCAGTCTTTGGTAATTCGGTGTGGCAGCCGTGGCTTCACCGTGGGTCTCCTGACCCCCAGCCCAATGGAGAGCTCCTCCAGAAGTGTAGGGCCACCCTGACTCTATTTCCCAATTCTCCCTGTGCCAGGTGACTCTGTTCTAAGCAACTTCTGGGTGATTGCAAGCTGCCATTGCTAAGCCCTCTTCCTTTTTTAAGGAACTATATCCCCACCCCCACCTTCACCTCTCTCTTTGAGATGGGGTCTTGCTTTAAGATCGGATAAAAGAAATAAAAGGCAGGTAAAAGGGAGACAAGGAAATCACAATTAAAAATTGTACTTTGTAAAAGGACTGCTACTTTTAGGGCTTAGCTGAAGTCACCCGACAAACACCGCCCTGTGTCAGCATTGTTAGTGGCATTTCTCTTTTCTTCCATTAGACCCATTACTGAAAGGCCATAAATTGACTCAATTTAAAAAGTAAGGTACAGGAGCCTGGCCCTCAGATAAGGACTTTCTCAGGGACAGCAGGTTTTGGCCAGATTTATACTCTTTTTTTTTTTTTTTCAACCACACCTATTCTTAGAAGGCCATTAATTGGCACAATTAAAAAGTTGAATCAAGCTAGAGGATATTTAAATCAACTACTGGAAGAAAGCAAAACTCACATCTGTGAATGGGCCAGTACCCGTTTGAGGGAGGGGGGAATGAGTGCCCCTTTTCCTTAGCTTTTCACCCCTACCCCGCCCCCAATGTGTTCAGTTCCAACTGCAATGGCCTCATTTCTCGGGCACCTCACTCCCCTCCTGAGTGTTCTGCACTGCTGTTTGTCTCACAAACCCTTCTGGTGTGTCTTTGTGCTGTGCTCTGAAGTTTTTTGCCTGCCTCTGTTACAGGCAGCTTAGTTAGAAATATTCCAGCAGTCAGACAGTTCTGGGTCCTCAAAGAAGCCAGCAGGAAGGCCAGATATCTTGCAGCCTTGGAAGAGAGAGTCACCCCCTGCTGTGGGCCAGACCAGAAGGCAAAAGGCAAAGCAAATACACCACATCCTAAGGATGGACAGTCCAAACAGCACTCCATCACCCCAGGAGTCAGGAGTCAGCGTCCCACCCCTTCAGGAAGAGCCCTGCCTGCTAAGCCTGCTCGCTTGCTACGTGACTCGGTCCCCCACTTGCTCCTAAATTAATCAATTTAACCTGAGCAGTTAATCTTATTGGTTAACCACAGTTCTGTCCCACTTTGCAAATTCCCATTTTCCACACCTTTGACCCATCTAACTTCATGATTTTACTCTATAAAAGTCCCTAGAAAAGACAGAGTCCCTGGCCAGCCACTCAGGACGCTTTCTGTCACTCAGAAGCGTTCTTTCTCTCAATAAATATATTCCACTCCTAACCTCCACTGTTCCTAAAATTCATTCTTCGATTTTTGAGAATAGGAACTTGTACTGGACAGAGTAGGTCTGGAGTTTCGTTCCCCGGTAGGTATCATCACTTCGGTGGGGTGGGTTAAGTCTGAGAAGCTCTCAGACCCCCTGGTGACATTTACCAGGCAGGAGAATAAACAGAGGCACCCAGGGGGAGGGGACTTCGGTGAGTCATCAGAAAGGCTTTTCGTTATTTCCTTCTGCCCCACTTCTCTCCGTCTCTTGCCCTCTGGAACATAGATTTTTATTCCCCTCTCTTCTTCTCTCCCTCTCTCTCCCTGTCTTCAGTGTTAAGTCTTTTTTCTTTCCAACAGTTAGAGACTCCCAAGGCCCTAAACACGAGTAGTTGTACATAAAAGCAGACAGAGACTCTGGCTTCCTACCAGAAGTGGGAAGAGGGGTTCAGAGGATGCCACAGCTTCCGTTTCTGAGTGGCAGGGACAATGTCACTTGAACCCAAGCCCTGTGGACTCAGGTAGCTCTTCAGGTAATAGCTGGCACTGTCGTGGGACCCGCTGAAGTCTACGACTTAAACCGAGAAGGATCCAGCGGATTCCTCCCCCCACCACACCTTCTCTCCCCCAAGAAAGCCCCGATCAGTCGATCTCTTTCTTGTCTCTTCTCTCCCACCCTGGCTTTCATCTGCCCAAACACTCATGGTGGGGGAGCACACGGCCTCTGTGTTTTACATCACATGTGATCTGTGGTTGCTAAGTGACATCCCGGACTTTTAAAGCCTTCTGAGTTCTGTGTGTGTGTTACAGGCCCGTACACACAGAGACCTTGGGGGTGGGTGTTTGAGTAATTCCCGGCTCTTGGGTTCTCCTACTTTTTCACCCAGCTCATACAGGCTGCAATAGCTATGTGCCAGAAACAAGACTGCGTCTTCTGTACACGAGCAACAGTTTGCAGCATGAGTAACAGGATTTCTGGGGTGTAGTCAGTGAGAAAAAAAGCTGCCTCCAAGGGTGTTGTGACTCTGGGAAATGGGGCGAGTTGTATCCCCAGCATGACCTGCCTCAGGCAGGTTGCACAGCTGGCCTGACCCGACTTAGGGTACCGGTGCTGGAAGCGGGGGGTCTGGTTGGAGGTGAATGGCTAATCCTAGGGACCTTGGTAGCCTTTCATCTTTTTCTCTTGGGTTTTTCATTTTTTCTCAAAGGCATATGGTGTACCTTGCTGGAGTACAAGCAACTCCACCTCTGCCCCTGAAACATCAATTTTATGTTAGACTTTGCAAGATTTGGACCATTTTTAAAACGGAAGGTTAAAAGAAAATGATCTTCCTTTACCACACAGTATGGGGTCAATACAGGTTAAAACGTGGGGAGACCTGGCCTTTGAATGGAACCCTAAATTTTACACAATATGCCAGCTTGATGGGAGAAAAAAATGAACAAAAATTCTATATGTCCAGGTTTCTATGGCCCTGTATCAAGTCCCCAAGTTACATGGGTCCTTTCTAATCTGTCATACCCACATGCCAATAGGACCTATTAAAATGGAACCAGACCCTATAAAAGATGAACTCGTGGGTGCCTCCAAACAGAACACCCCAGATGCCTAGGGGACCAATAGCAGTGCAACATCGGCTCCAGAGGTCCCTAAGGAGAGCTTAAAATCCAGCTTGGTTACTTCCTCCAGCAACCATCTCGTCTCATCTACCCAGCTACCCGGCCCCACTCCGTTACCAACGCTAACGTAACCAACGTAACCAACGTTAACAACCAGCACTGCTGGTGTGACAGGAAGTGACACTTCTCGTCACCCTAGTGATTCTGAAGTCACTATTCTGCTTCAAGAGGTCTCAGGGGGAACAGGATGGGTCACAGTAAATGTTCCCTTCTCCGCTGGTGATCTGTCCCAGACTAAACAAAACTGGGACAAGGGGCCAAGGATGTAGCTCAGTGACATAAGCACCTGCCTGAAGGCGAGAGGCCATGAGTTTGAGCCCTGGTACAAAAACAACAAAAAAAAATTGGGGTGATTTTCATAGAACCCAGATAAATTCGCAGACAAGTCTCAGACTTTAACTCAGACAGATCTTTGTTTTCTACTTGCTTCACCCTTTAAAAAAACAAAAAGAAGCCTCCATGTAGCCTGCACAGGCTGAGGCCAGTACAGTACAGAGGAACCTCGGTCACAAGCGTCATGCTTGCCATTGTTTTGGTCCCAAACTGAATAGGATGAGCACCGAATCCACTTTCCCTGTAAGCTCCATATTGAACCCAATCACTGAACTTGATTCAGTTCTCATCCAATTTGTTTTGCAACCAGAATCGTAGAAAGAATTAATTTCGTGAGCAGTACATACCCAAAATAGTGACAAAAAAATGTGTATTAGTGATTGTGTCTGTGGGGGACCCTGACTGACAATATCAGATTGAATATGAGATCACAAAAAATGTGATGAAGTGATTATTCACTGATTGATGGGATTTATGCATGAATAAATCAGCTCATTATAAAAAGATCAGGATGCCGGTGTAGGGGCGCACACCTATAATCCCAGCACTTAGGAGGCTGAGGCCTGCCTGAGCTATATAGTGAGTACAAGGCCAGCCTGAACTGCATAGCGATGCCTTGTCTCAAAATAAAGGGACTAGGAAAATCATCCAAGACCTCCCTAAAACAAAGCCCCCTTTATTTCTGGTGTGTTTAACCAAGAATCTCTGCAAATATATGTATATTGAGCCCAACTCACAAGCAGGACAATTTTATTGGCAACACATTTTATTAGCTAGTCCGCCCAAGAGGTTTATAAGCATCTTCAAGAGCAGCCTGTAGCCCTCAGGATCTCCATTCATAAATTTCTAACCTTAGTTTTTGAGGTTTTCAACAACTGGGACTAAGCAGTAGCACACGCTGAAGCTCAGGGGAGATAACACAGTTGCAAAACCAAGCCAAATTTCGGGCTTTAATATTCAGAACACAAAACCCTGCCTGCTCACAGAGAGAGATGGTTGCTGGCCCCTTGGGGTGCCTGGACCCCACAAGGTCTGCAGTCAGTAAGGCCTTCTTCCCCTACAACGCCCCCCCCCCCACTGTGGTGGGGAACATGGAATGCAAGACCGCAGCCTCTTCCAAAGGGAGGAGAGGGCCCCGCCTCCAGTTTGGTGGCCCTGGATGACCGCAGGTGTCCAGGGCCGCAAAGAGGTTCTCTCAAGTGCATGTCACTCTACAGGCACCATAGGAAACTCTTGATATGATGGATAAAATTTTAGTTTTCTTCTCAATACTGGGGCTGATATTGGCCCTTGCTTGAATCCCCTGAGCCCCTATTGAATAAGACCTGGACTGTGACTGGTATGATTCCAAGGGCCACCGTACAATGTCTCCAGCCTGCAGATTGTGGGAAATAGTTCTCACTCAGAATTTCCTACCTTTGTCAAAATGTCCTACCTCATAATTAGGAAGAGTTTTCTTTTTGCACTGGGAATGGAACTCATGACCTCATGCTTGCCAGGCATCATCAACTTTCTTATTTTTGGTCTCTTTTAGGAGGAACTCTGACACCAAAATATTCATCTCTTTTTGGTAAATGTTAGTATCAGGCTCAGCAGACAATATATTTAGAGATATACCTAAAAACATTTTACCTGAGATAGACTCACAGGTCTGGAATTCGAAAACCCTAGGAAAGGCAGTTATGCCCCAGCCTGCTGTCATTTCTTCAAAACAGCTTTGCCCTTAAACAACAATATTCCATTAAACTCGAGGCCTGCAGGGGGCCACAGCCTCTGATTTCTAACTTCCCCAACAAAGTTGATTGGTTCCTCACCAGTGCCTGTGCAACCTTCCCATCTCTCCTACTGAAACAACATGGAGAATATTGGTGAGGTCAAGATTTGCAAGCTAATAAAGCCACAATCCACTTTGTCACACAGTTCCTGATCCATGTATTAGTCTAACGCAAATACCAGGCGAACTATCTGGTTGAGTGTTTTGGGTCTTAAAGGTGCTTTCTTGTACATTCCGTTACATGGTGACCCTCAGTGTGTGTTTGCTTTTAAATGGACGGTGCTGCCGCAGGTTTGGAGATAGTCCCCATTTATTTAAAAATATTAAGGTCTCCAACTTTTAAAAATATGCCACTGGTATAGTATATAAATCATCTCCTTACCTAAAAAAGCTACACTCTGATAAAATGCTGTTACATTTCTCAGGGCCTACCGGAAACTACAGGCTCAGATAGTTCAATAATAAGTATTTAGGATGCACTTTAACTTCAGAGCAACAAACTCTTTCCCCTAAAGAAAAGGAGGTGCTTTTCAGACTAGGCCTGCCTCAAACTAGAAGACAGCTCAGGGCCTTCCCAGGACAGCAGGCTTTAGCACCATAGAGATTCCCAGCTGCAGACTAATAACAAAGCCTCTCTCTGAGGCCATGCAAGGCTATGACCCTGAGCTCCTGAAATGAACAAAAAGACAAAAAGCTTTTTAAAACTCAAAGACCTGGGCTGTCTGTTCTAGCTTTAAAAATTCTTGATTTACATAAGCTGCCTACCCCATGTATAACCAAAAGATAGGACATGGTGGGGGGTAATCCTTATTCAAAGACTGGGAACTATTCCTGGCCCTGTGACTCACTTTTCTAAACAGTTAGACGTTGTATCATTAAATTAACTCTAGGGTACCCAGAAGATGGTCGAAGAGTTTTCAAATTTGGAGGGCACTAGTGGCTACCTGGAGGGCGACCATCTAAATATCCAGCTCTACCTCGAATCCCACCCTGGAGGCTGTAGCCTGCTCCCTTCCTGGGTGGGCACTGCAGAACAAGTTTAGTCCAGCAGCCCTGATCCCAAAGATCAGCCCTCGGACAGCCCTGGCATGGGCTGCTTCACCCATGAGGAAGCTGATGAGTAACGGTGCTGGGGAGCGGGGTTCTACGGTCACCGGCTGAGACGAAGCTCCTTCCTTCAGACTCCTCAGCACAGAAAGAGAATATCCGAATATCCGAATATCCGAATATCCGTGCCCCTACCTAACCTTCGCAGTGGGAACAAACAAGGGAGATGACAGCTACACTGACTTCAGATGGGCTTCAAACCTACAGGGTTACAGAAAAAAGGGGGCCTCTTAACAACACCACTCTATTAAACGAGGGACTGAGAGTCTTTCCTCCCAGCATGGAAGCTGCCGGGCCAGCAGGTCCTAACACACTACAGAGGACATCAAAGGGACAACAGATCACAGTGCCAAGCAAGCAGCACTAAAAGAGGCCTCTGGCAGACAGCTTTGGTACTGGAGTACCAAATACGGAATCAAAGTCTCGTGGAAGGGAATAAAATAGGATAAAAGAAATAAAAGTTGGTTTAAAAAAAGGAGACAAAGAAATCACCATTAAAAAAAAGAAAAAACAATGGACAAAGGCATCAAGGACAGAGACAAAAAACGATGGCTGCTGGGTTGAAGAAAAAAATCCCCAAATTTGTCAGGCGTGGTGGTGCACACCTGTAATCCAAGCACTGGGGAGGCTGAGGCAGGAGGATTGTTGCAAATTCGAGACCAGCCTGGATGGCCTACAAATTGAGCTCGACGCTGGTCTGAATTGCATAGCAAGACCTGGCTCAAAAAGACAAAGATAAAAATAAAAAATAAAAAAATTAAATCCCCACTTCAGGCTGATCAATAAAAATTATTGAAGGAATCCATGATCTATGCCACCTAGGGAGAGAAGCACTGACCACCTAGAAAAACCTCAAACCCACTATTTGAGAAGTCACAAGGCTTGGTCCCCTTTGCCTCCACGACCACCCAAGAGGGAAGGTCAAGCCTTCACCTTCACTTAACCCAGTGCAAAGATGAGGTGCCTTCCCCAGAGCAACTGGACCTCACCCAGATATACCACACCAGGGACATGAATACCTCTTAGCTTTTGCTGGCACTTTCTTTGGATGGATAAAAACATATCCCACCTGATTAAAAAGGCCCCGAAAGTTGCTAAAGCTTTGTTAAAAGACACCATTCCTAAATTTGGACTTCCCAAGTCACCTCATAACCATCTTTTGCCCCTTGAGTGACATGAAAATTTCCACAAGCCTTAAAATAACTTATTATCTTTGTACTCTTGTCACCATCAGACCTAAAAATAAGGTCAAAAGCCACAATTTACATATTAAAACCACCCTGACAAAATTACACTAAAAAACCCCTGAGTCTTGGTTCAAACTGTTGGCTATTGCTTTGCTCAGGATTAAAACTGCTCCTACAGCTCTGTCCAGCTAAGCCCTTTGTAAATGACTTGTGGGAGGCCATTTCCAGCCTCAGATGTAGTCACTGGTCCTAAAACCCAAAACATGATGAAATACTTCATCAGTCTAGGCCACATGCGGAATCTGGCTTTATTAATATATGACCATGATGTCCTTCCCACAGCAGACTCTGCCACTCATGTCCCTAAATTCAACCCAAGGATGAAGTGTTAAAATCTGGGGGGAAAAAATGAAAAAAGAGTCTCTTTCAGTCCAGCTGCTCCCTAAATGGAAATGTCTCTCCCAAAGTTCTTTTAAACACATCCACAGCAGGCGGGATAGGAGGATGGACGCCACAGTTCAGCTGTCAAGAATTAAACCAGTTCCTGTTGAGATTTTTACAAGATCAAAAAGTCAAGGAGACAGAGACCTGGGATCTGTACTCCCATGAGCCTTTGGAGGACTTACAAATTCTATCCAAAAAGAAAAGGCTGATTTAAGATATGTTTACTGTAAAAATATAGTCTCTCACAGCTACACTATGTTTGTTAAAATCGAAGTCAGAGAATTCATTTTTCTCTTGACCCTTCTCCAGTGGAAAAACTAATGTTTTCCTTGACTGAGCCCAGAAATATGCCAAAACATTAACAAAGATACATCCCTGGTCTTTGGACAGTTGCCCACTTCTGGTACTTCTATGCTGCTGTGGTGGGGATCACATGTACAGGGAGATGAAGTATCCAAATGTTATATATATATATCAACTAAAAAGTATGACACCAAGTGTTCTTGTTTCTCTTTTTGAGACAGGGTCTTGCTATGTAGTTCAGGCAGGGTTTGAACTCACTATATAGCCCAGGTGGGCCTGGAACTCACAGTAATCTTCCTGCCTCAGCATCCCAAGTGCTGGGATTGTAAGTGTATGTCACCATGCCAGACAATAATTTTAAAGCTTGCTACCAGTACTAATGTCTCTCAGTGGCCTATGAATGCAACTCTTAATAAAAGGAGCTATGGGAAAATATTTTCTCTAGCCACAATGAATTGTCACATATAAAAATACAGAGTTTTCAATCTACCCCACAGCCCTAAGGTTTCCATGGTGAAAGAAAACCATTCATGGATAAATATTTTCAGGTCTCAGATAAACATAGCTGGCTGACATTTACTATGGGATAACTCAGCCAACATTCAAAAACAAAACAAAACAGCCCCATACTTTCATGATAAACAAAACAATGCCACCTAAAGTATAGAATAGATTCCTACACCAAGCTACCACCACACTACTGTGTTAAGAGATACTGACTTAGATTGCTGGTAAAAGGGGTACACTAAGATAGCCAGCCCCAAATGGTGCCTAGTGGCCCTGTGGCACAAGCCCACGGCCTTAGTTGCCTCCAGGGTGTCTACAAAGATGCATTAGGTCCCCATGGGTACAAGGGCACTGAGTTACAACTACAGATTGCCCGGTCAGCCTCCCAGTGTTGTGACACCAGTGAATGAATCACATCACTTGTCACTGATGTGATCACTTGGCCTCTATCTTTATTCCACAAATGACTTAAAAATGTAATGGGCACATTCTATGTCTTCCTAACGGTACCCCCAAAGGAACACAGTAGAGGGTATTTTCATTACTAAATTCAAAAGTAAAAATGATGAATTTGTAAAACTGTTTCAGAAGACCAAATGGTCCCAGATAATCTAACTACAGCACAAGTCGGGACCTGTGCCATCTGCCAAACACCATGTCATGTGTGTATTGCTGAAATCTCCCCAGATGGGTCCGTTGCATCACAAGATCTATGTTTCCAGATCGGTGTGATATCAGACTCCGCTGAGAGCATCAATGACTCACTGGTTTTCTAAAATAGTCTGGTAGAAAAAAGTTCTCATTTCTCTGACTGTGCTACTATGCCTTGAAGCTCTTTTATGACACAGGACACATTATTGTTTGGGCTAATGGCTCGTATGCCCCTGCCTCTCTTTCAGACTATGGAACAATGATGGTTTTACAAACAACAAAAACCTGACATTCCGGTGTCTCTATTGGATCAAAGACACTTTCAGGCCCTGGTGCTCAGAGTCAACACCCTTCCTCAATGTAAAAAAAAGTCATAGGGTGAACTTGGATGGCCACCCCTGCTGCACCCTCTTAAAAATACGGAATCAAAGTCTCGTGGAAGGGAATAAAATAGGATAAAAGAAATAAAAGTTGGTTTAAAAAAAGGAGACAAAGAAATCACCATTAAAAGTTGTACTTTGTCAAAAGACTGAAACTTGAAGGATTTAGCTAAAGTCACCCCAAACAGCCCCATGCCAACATTCCTTAGTTAGAGTTACCCTCTTCCCTACCAGACCCGTTACCAAAAGACCATAAATTGATCTCATTACAAAAATAAACCAAAGGTTAAGTAAATCTACATAATGTTTAAATCACCTATTAAAAAATAAAATCCACACCTGCTAATAAGGTGGTACCCTGCTTTTTGGGGGGCCTATTTTTGGGGGTATTCAGTTCTGTAATTTGTCTCATTTCCCATCTTGAATGTGTATTGCATGTCTTACGTGTCTTCCTGGCACGCTTTACAAATTCTTTTTCTGTGACAGGAGCCAGTATAGAGGTGTGGGTTCAGTCTGGGAAACTCTCAGACTCAGTCCAGTGACAGTTTAAATCCCTAAGTCGTCCAAGGTAGGCTCAAGTTTGCAATCTCCTTGCCTCAGCCTTCCAAGTGGCATTGCAGGCAGTGCTCTCATGCTCTCATCCCCGACTTCTGAAATCATGTGTGATATTGGGGATCAAACCCTTGGGCCCTGGTAAGCACTCTACCAATGAGCTGCACCCTCAGCTCAGCAAAGAATTCAAAGTGGGCTTCAATATACATTTTTTTTTTTGTCTTTTTCGTTTTTAATCAGTACCAGGGATTGAACTCACGACTGCCTGCTTGCAAGGCAGGCGCTTATGCTGCTGAGCTAAATCCCCAGCCCCCTCAATATACATTTTTAAAAAAAGAAGAATCACAATCAGCCAGGTAACCTGGACTCTGAAAGGAGAGGAATAAGTCATTTCCAAACAGGGAGTGAAACCAAACCATCAAATGGCAACTTCCCCAAAAGCTGTTCGAGCTGGCTCCTGCATGTGGACTCAGGACCCTGGGGCCTGCCGCAACCAAAGTCTAAGAGCGGAACCTGAGGAAGGGGAACCGGACCTCGGTTCCCCAGATGGGGTCCTCGTTTAGAAGTGAGGACTTGCAGGAAGCTTGGGTTGTGGCCATGAGTTCCACCGGGGCCTGTGACTTCCCAGTTATTACCAATCAATCCCCTATTTCCCCTCCCCAGGCCACAGAGAGGCCTTTGCTGCTGAGGAGCAATCGGACTGCAGCTGGACTCCCCACACCACCACACTGGCTTCCGGGTGTGTGGTCCAAACCCTTGGGAACAGGAGAGCCTGCCTTGTTATCTTAGGAGACATCCCATTTGTTTGTTTTCCATTTTTTTAGAAGATAATAAAGCCCAGCAAAATGAAACAGAGTAAAGCCAATCAAAACAAAGCAGTGAAATTAGTACAGAACTTCGGAGCAGGATAATAGGACATCAGCAATGGCTACCATAACCTATCTTGCCCTCTTCATGATAGTTGTCCATTCCACCAGACACAGCAGAATCAAACCAAACCAAACAGAATAAAACCAATCAAAACAGAACATTGAATAAAGCAAACCAATAGGTCAGAACAGATCAAAGCAGTGAGAACAACATTGGATTTCTAAAACAAAACAGAAGGAAATCCCCCATATTTGCTGTATTGCACACTGTTATCCTCCCTATAGGAGCTCAGACTGCTGGCCTCAGGCCTGCAAAGTCAACCAAACAATACTAGGATTCAGTTGCTTTTTGTACCTCAGTTGCTATCAACCCAACCTGCCACTGACCCAGCCGGTTGCCTATGGGGTTGGGGTGGATGAGTCCTTGATTCTTAGCCTGCACGCCCCTTGGCTCCCGGGAGGTGCTATCTGGCTTCTGTCTTCCTGGGCCCCGTATGGTTTGCACAGCTCACCCGAAGAACTAAATGGCGCCTTCTTCTTGGTGGGCTCCTCGCAGACCCAGCACGCTTGCTGCCCATTCACAGGAGGAGACATCCCATTTGTAATTGTAAGGCTGAATCGCCAACAGCCTTCTGCAAGCCTCTTTCCACAGGCCCTGTGCTCTAGATTCAGGGTTCCCCAAATCCATCCATCCACACACCTCTGAGTCACTGGTAGACTTTCCTTTCCACACTTGCATCTCCTCCATGAGCCTCTCAGGCCCCTTTCCCCAACCTCTCCAGAGAAAAGACAAACACTGTGTTCCTTAAAGTCACCCATTAATGCACTAGCCACATGATAGTCATTACTGGGACCCACGCCCCTCTGCTCCAGAGTCACCATGCTGCTAGGTGCAAAAGTTCACCCCAAAGCTGTCTACTGGTGGGGGTGAGTTGGGGGCTGAGCTTACACAGAACCAATCCAGGACAAGTAGCCTGCCTGGAGATTTCATCCTGGACTCCTCCTCTCTCCTCAAAACAGAGACTGAGGCAGGAGGATTGCAAGAACTCGGCCTAAGCAACTTAGCAACATAGCCAGGCTCTATCAAAATGAAAAGGAAAAAAATAGACCAAAAGGTAACTCAGTGTAAACCAAAGGCCTTGGGTTCAATATTCAGTACTGTAAACTAACAAACACAAAGACAACATACTCCCAAATCTTGCTTTTTACTCTCAAAAAAAAAAAATTCCTCTTACAAAATTCATCCAGGTAAGTAAGTCCCACATGGTACAAAATACGCTTTTCCATGGGATAGATGGATTGACTGGAGAGAGGAATTTGCTGTTTTACCCAGGCTGACCTTGAGCAATCCTCCCTCCTCAGCGTCCCAAGAAGCTGGGACTGAGGAGAGTGCACTACTGCACCGAGATGTTTGTTTGAGTTGGAACCCTGGCTGCACCACCTAGGCTGGCCTTTTCTCTGGGTGTGTGACTCAACCTTCTGTTGCTGTAACAAAATACCTCCGATAACCCAACTGATAGGAGAAGGACAGATTTTTGGCTCACGGATTCAGAGGTTTCAGTCGATGGTTACTTGGTCCTGTTGCTTTGGGCCATGGTGGCTTCAGGGCAGGAACATGTGCAGAGGAGGTATGTTCACCTCGGAGCAGCCAGGAAGCAAAGAGGAAGAAGAAACTTGCACCCTTATATCCCTTCCAGGGCACAAGACACCCCACGCCACCTAACTTCCTTCTATAGGCCACACCTCCTAAAGGGTCCACTGGTCCCCATTAGAGCCGTCACTGGGGCACAGGCTCACTCCTGATCCAAATGGCTGCACCTGGGCTCAAACGCTTCCCCAGCCCTCAGCCTCCCACACATCTGGGACTGCAGGTGAGCCCCCCCATCAGTGACTCTACTACCCCCCACCCACTGTGGATGGAACCCACACCCTGGTGCATGCTGGGTGAGCATGCTGAGCCACACCCCAGCCCAAACACCCTTCCTACCTCTGTTCTCTTGAATGGTCCTGGGGGGGTGGGACGCACAGGGGTGGCTGGATGGGAAGAAATGAGTCTAGGTTCTGAGCGGCTCCCCACCCACCGAGCCCAGGAGCCCTCTGGAGAGCTCTGCCTCTTCTCCCGTGGGCCCATGGAGTTTGCTGCCAGCCCTGCCTGCCTCCCCAACCCATGCCCCATGCCACGAGGCCTCACCCCCAGACACCTCTGGGAGTGGTTCAGAAATGAAGTGTGTTCTTTGCCAGAGAGG
The DNA here is from genome assembly GCF_034190915.1 of Cavia porcellus. Taxonomy (NCBI): domain Eukaryota; kingdom Metazoa; phylum Chordata; class Mammalia; order Rodentia; family Caviidae; genus Cavia; species Cavia porcellus. The sequence continues at coordinate 2,003,583 of NW_026947491.1, forward strand.
GAATTTGAGCACCAATGTGCTCACAAGAGGTGTGGGCGGGCCACCCTGTCAGGTCCCATCAGGTGTGTGCTGCGTCGGGTGCCAGTGCTGGCTGTTAGACACAGCACATGCAATGGGAAAGTGCCTGTTTTTCCCCAAAGACCTTTCGGCAATGCATCCTTTTGAGGATCCAGTCAGGATTCAGTTGCTTTCTGCAGAGGCAGCTGGGGCAGTCGCCAGCCAGACACTCAGCTGTGGCTGCTTCTGGGCACACAGGGAGAGCACATTTCGGGGCTGCCCTCATGGCTGGCGCCATGCCAGCGCCTGGAATCCAGGTGGCAAATGCCTGTCAGCATGATCTGTGTCACCTTGGGGCCTGGCTGTCACCTCTGGGCACTGTGCTGTCTTCTTCGCCTCTTCTCTCCCACTGGTCAGAGGTATGCAGCACAGCAGAGGAATCCTCGGGAACCTGGACGCTGGCATGCACTGAAGCCAGCTCCTTGTGCTGGCCTCCCGGCAGGCCACTGCCCACACTGGGCAGGAGTGGTGAGATGAGCTGAGGGCAGGCGGCCAGGGAGTCCCAGCAGTGGGTAGCAGGCCCCTGAGCAGATGCTGTGTGTGCAGGTGGGTCTTAATAGAACCCTAGAAGGAGAGGACTAAGATGTGATTTTACAGTGAGCCCAGGACAGATCAATGACAGCAGCTGGGTTGGCAGGTGGCTTAGCATGGGCGTGAGGTGTGCTAGTGCATGGAGCCCCACTGATAACAGTTGTGCCAGGGACAGCTCCTTGACACCGTGGGATGGTGGGTCTGTGTCAACCCATGCCGTGGTGGTGGTGGAGGATATTCCTCTGGGGAAGGAGGGGAGAAGCATTTCCACAGCTGACTGTAGTCTGCCCCTAGGGATAGTGGTGGCCAGCAGGGTGGGGGGTGCTGTGGGAAGGGTGGGGCTGGTGCAGATGGCCCTCTGTGGCAGCCTTGCCAGTGTAAGATGGAGACAGGCTGACAGTGGTGGGGGTGTGGTTTGAAAGTGTACCCGGCACCCACTGCCCTGCCCATCTGTGCATTGAAACTTGATTTCCCACCAACAGTGTTTAGAAATGGAGGCTTTTGGAGGTGACCAAGTCATGGGCTGGAGGGAATGGCCCATTTGGTCCCCCCCAGTCTTCTGCAGCTAGAGGGTCCTCATCACGTGCTGAATGCTGGTGCCTCGATCTGGGACTTACCAGCCTTCTGAACAATGAGAAATAAGTTGTTATCATCCATAAATGACTTTGTGTGTGTCTCATGTGCTACTGGGATTGAACCCTAAACCTTCACACTGAGCAACACCTTCTGCCCTTTAAATACTGATATACGGCCAAGAATATAGCTCACATGGCACAGCGACTGCCTGGAAAGTGCAAGGTCCTGAGTTCGATCCCTGGTACTCAAAAAAAAAAAAATTCTCAATGTTGAGACAGGGTTTTGCTGAGTCACCAAGTCGTTTGAACTTATGATCATATTGTCTAGGGAAGATTCGTTTGGATCTGTAGTTTCATGGTCAGTTGGCCCAGGAGCTTTTGGGCTCATAATGAGGTGACCCCTTATGACAGGACTGTGTGACAGAGAAAGCTACCCACCTCAGGGTGGCTGGGAGGCAAAGAGGGGGCCTAGTATCCCCTTCAAGGCACCCCCATATCCTCCTTCCTCTAGTCCCTGCCTCCAGGCTGGGGACCACAGTCACGGGCCTTTAGGGGACATGTCAGACTCAAGCAACAGCCCGTTCTGTGTTCGTGGTTCCAGATCTCTATGGAAGGAGATGGGTGGGGAGCTTCCGGGGTTCGCAGTGCTCTTGCTTCCTGGAGCTTCAGAACCAGCTGTCCACTTTGGGGAACCCGTGCCTAGCCACTGAGGTTCCTCTGCCCCTCCCCAGCTTCCAGGACTCAGGCTTCAGGGAGGCTGGGGGGCCCCTGGCAGATTGACAAACAGTTGGAGAGAGTAGGGTGGGACAGAATTTAAGGATGGATCACCTGAGTTGTACCCTACATGGGAGTTAGGGGAAGAAGGACCTTAGCTCCAGGGAACTCCAAAGCTCCCAAAGCTCCTGAGTGGGCACTGTTCCTCTGTGAAAGAGGCCATGCATGTGGCCAGCGACACACCTGCCCCTCCTCCACACCCTGGAAGGAGGACATCAGCTGGCCAGGCTGGTTTCCATGATCACCAAGAGCGTGAGGGGCTTCTCCCAGAGTGCAGGCAGCCTGTGGTGTAACAGCTCTAGTGGTGTAGTGACTCTTATTAGGCAGCCAGATGGTGTAAGGGCTGACTTCTAATGCAGAAACCGTAAACCAGCCCTTAAAGCGTGTCCAGATGACTGAGGTGCTTCATTCATTCTGCTGATGCATATTTTTTTAAAGTATTTTTTTAGTCACCAACACTGATAGAACAGAGATTGTACAATAAAAATCAAGGTCTGCAGCCTCTCTGGCAGCCCCCTGGATGGAACATGGGCTCCCTGGTTTGCTACAATCCCCACCCTTCCTTGCTTCTCTGTACTCTGAGTCTGGGGCCTCTGCCCCTTCCTGACCTCTGTGGGTCAGTGAACTCTAGCCTTAGTTTGTGCCCGCCTGATCTTCCTGGTGGCATCCTGTGACCCTAGCTGGCACTGTACTTAACTTGAGGGGCCATTGCTGGAAATCCTCGAGGGAATGGATCTTAGATTGCGGAGATAGATCCCCTCCCTGGGGTCTCCGATACAGAGCATGCCCCGTCCTGCTCACTGCAAGCTTCCTGTGGACTTGGAGACGGGGCTGAATACTGATGTGAAGTCAGCCCATGCAGCCCATGTGGCAGACAGCAGAGGCCATGAGGATCAGATTCCATGACCTGGCTTGGACATCGAGAGATGGTCCAAGGTGACTGGATGGGGGAGCTAAGGATGGCTCATGCTCCTGGGAACTCGAGGGACAGAGATGCCCTGACCACTATCCAATTATAACAGGATGAATGCAGGGTTGTAGGAGGAGTTGGATTGAGGTGCTGAGAGAAAACAGAAAACAAGCTTAGGTACAATGGCTAAGTGGCTGGTTTATTTGGGGGCTTCTGATTGTTTGGGGTGAGCAGAGTCGCTGGGCTCTGGGGAGCTTCCCCAGTGTCAGGGGGTGACTGTGGGCTCCTGATTTCAGCCCAGGGACTCTGTGGAGATACACAGCAGCCCAGCCAGGAGAGCCACGCCCACGACTGCCACAGCCACCAGAGCCACATCCCACCAGAACCCAGGCTGGGCCCAGGATGCCTGCAGCTGCCAGCCACAGTTGCCCAGCTGGTAGCCTGTCAGCTGATTCAGGGGGCGGTGGGCAGCACGGGCAGGGCTGGCACAGAGGACATCCTGCAGAGAGTCGGGCATATGGTCCTTCATCCAGAGTCGCAGGTAGGTGAGGCCACAGTCACAGTGCCAGGGGTTCTGCGACACATCGAGGATCCACAGCTGGGGCAGGTGGTCAAAGGCGCCCGGGGGCACGGAGCGCAGGCTGTTGTTGGCCAGCAGGAGGTGGCGTGTGCCGGGGGGCAGGGGTGGCAGGGCCGTGAGCCCACGCCCCTCACAGTCCACGTGCAGCCCCATGGTTTCCAAGGACCTGCAGCTGCAAGGGGCTGGGCAGTCCCGCATGGCCTCCTGTGAGGCCCCTGCTGCAGTCCAGAGCAGGAACAGGAGCCCCCAGGTGGGCATCGGGCAGGCAGGCTGTGGGGACAGAGGTGGGAGGAAGGGCCTGCTGGTGGGACCCAGCACAGGGCTGCTTGCCTCCCTCCTCGGACCTCAGCTTTCTCCATGTTGGCATGAGGTGGCAGCTGAAGGCCTCATGGAGCCTCGCTGGACACCCGAAAGGCAGGATAGGGAGGGCAGCTGGGTGTGGAGTGTGCTCTTGGGTAGGGATTCCCTAGCAGAGACCCCAGGCCCTGCTTGGGGTGAGGGTAACAAGTGACAGCTCAGTGAGTCCCAGCCCTGGCCCATGGCCCCCAGACTCTGGGAGAGACCGAAAGTGGGGTCAGGCCAGCGGAGTGCCCACAGACCAGCCGTCTGACGGGTCCCCTCCTCGACACTTTCCCCACCAGGACTGACCCCCAGCATGCCTCAGTCAACATTCACAGACTCAGCTGGTGAACCTAGGGCTGGAGGTGGCTCCCCTCTCCTTGTCAGCCACTCGGGGGGCCTGCTGGATGATGAGGAGGCTGCTTACCTGCGAAGCCTTTGATCGGAGCACCACTCTGTGACTTGTGCTGACCTGGTGAAGCCTGTGGTGGCAGCACTGTGAGAGGCAGTGGCTGCCAGCCACTGCCAGAGGGAGGAAGGAAATGATGAAAATAGCCTGGTTTATCCCGAGTCCAGCCCAGCGCTATCTCCTGAGCCAGGAGGTCCGGGGACTTTGGGCATAGAACCATGGGCTGACCCCAGTTTAGGGAAGGGCGTCCCATTCCACCCTGGTCTCCCGGGGCTACAGTGCTGCATCTGTGGGAGACCTGAAGTGGCCCCCAAACTGGTCATAGGGGGTTCCCTGGGATTCCCAGAGGAGAAGGCCTGAGATGAGGGACACTGCGGATGTCCATCTGTCTCTCAATTTTTCCCATCTGTAAAGTGGGAGCAATGGCCCCTAGCCTGTTTGTCTCCCAGAATAGTGGGCTGGAAAATTCCCTCAGTGGGGGCTCTCCATGGGACAGTAACTTTTCTTTTTTGGTTCTGGGGATTGAACCCAAGGCCTTTGTTTTAAGTAACGTCCTCATCCTTTTTGAATTTTTTGAGACAGAATCTCACTAAGTTGTCCAGGCTGAGTTTGGATTTGAGATCCCCCTGCCTCAGCTTCTAGGATTCTAGGATTCTAGGATTCATTCTTGTAGGAGTTCTAGGATTTACAGGCATGTACTACCACGCCCATCTGAGAGTAACAACTTTTAATCCTTTTCCTTCCCTCTGGAGAGGTCAAGGAGAGTCCCCTTTCGATGTCCTTGTATCTTTAGCAACTGACACTTCCCAAGTCCTCTTTCTAATGGACAGCTGCAGGCCAAGGCTTAGAACCTTGAACAGGCCTTAGAGTCCAGCTAGAATTTAAATCTACTTCTATGACTACTTTCTCTTTAGGAGAGTGACATCATTTTCCATTAATGTTAGTGATATACATTTCCTTTAAAAAAATAAATGTATCATATCATACTGTTTTTAGTATTATATTAATCAAAATTAAGCCTATTAGTGAAATATTATAGTTTATTGGAAAGTTAAAACATTAATGTGTACATTTTATAACAAATCAAAGATTTCACTATTATGAAATATAAGTCAATCAGCGGTTTGCAGAGATGGAAGAGTTTGCACACATGGAGGAGTATTAGCCACGGAAGTCAGAGAACCCCTCAGGGTACAGCAATGCTTTGGAGTCATGCCGAAGGGGTTCTGGTGATGTGAATTAGCCCAGGCTGGGGGCTGCTGAAGGCATGGTCCATGGGAGAAGGGTGACACTACTGCAGAAGGAAAGGGACCCACAGGCCAACCCCAAGTCATGGCTGGTGTTGGCTGAGGACTGGCAGAGTGGCCTGGGTCTTGGGCTGGAGTCACTCAGACGGGCCTAGGGCTAGAGAGGGAAACAGAGGCTGGGAGCACCCACGGAGAGGACAGCTGCTCTGCTGAGGGCTGCCCAAGTTGGCTGACCTGGTTTTCCACACCCTATTCCTGTAGGGAAACTGAGGCAGTCCCCAATCCTGCCCTTTCAGGCTCCTTGCTTGACCATTCCCTAGATATGGAAGTCCCTGCTTCTGGTCCTTTCCTTTCAGTCTTTACCCATGTTTATGACCTCTTGTTTTCTAGAAAAACCTTGTGTGCTTGTGTGTTGGACACCACAACACTTCCCTGTCTCCTCCTCCCACAGCGAAACCAGGCATGGTTACTGTCCCCCGTGGCCACCGAGTCCCCTTCAGCCAGCTGCATCTCTCTTGGCTTCAAGTTCCACTTTGCTCCCACCTCGGAGGCCAGCCCAGACCTGGGCATCCTATGGACTCAGTACCCCCGTCGCAGCATTCCCAGCAGAGCTGGCATCACCCACGCGGTCACCCAGGGACCAGCGCGCCACTCCCCGGACCTTGCCCCTGGCTCCCACATCTCATCAGCAGCCGAGCTGCCGCCAGCTCTTTCTTTATGTCTGCAGCCTGTGTCTTTCCTCCTGTGCGCCTGTTCTTTGCTCTTTTCTGTTCTGCAGCGGGCCACACTTCTTGCTTTGAGCAAGCCTCTCACTATGTGTCAGCAGCACATTCTACCCCATACCTCCTGCTCTCAGCCTTTTTCAATTCTATCAGAGAAATCTGCTGGCTCCAAGGCCCCGGCTCCCTATTCCTTACTGCTGCTTCTGAGCAATTTCTCTCCCTTACTCCAAATCCCAGTGCTGTTTAAAAACTCATGCTAAAATACACCTAGCATAAAACTTACCTTTTACTCTTTTTTGCCCAGCAGTGTCAGCACTCCTCATCCTGATCCAACCCATTTCTGAACAGGCCACTCCCTGGATATGGAAGCCCCTGCTGGGCTCACTTTTATTTCTCTCACTGTCATGACTCTACAGCCCCTGGCATCCATTCTTTTCAGGCGTACACCTAGCTTTCCTGCTGAGGACTACATCTCCCGCCCTCCTTTGCTGTGAGACTTGACATGTGACTAAGTATGGTCCAATGGGAAAACCTGAGGAAGTGACGTATGCACTTTCCGTCCGGTCCCCTTATAGACTGAAGAGGTGTGTCCTTCCAGCTATTAGGTAGGTAGGTTGTTTGGGGCTTAAATTGAGGAGAGTAGGGATAAAATATAGAAAGGGTGAAGATTCACGTACATGGTGTCTTAAAAAGTGTCACCCCCAGCTTTAGCTAGCTTATCTGCTGCTGCTTAGAAAAAATTTAAGCATCTCTTTTCCAGGTCTCTTTGTTACAGCAGCTGAGTGGACTCCCGCCACCAAACCCATCTCTCTGTCCATAGCCACAAACATGAACTTCCCACCTACTGCCATAGCAGAGGTCCTGTTCATGTCTAAAGGGTGGGTGGCCAGCCCAGGTGGGTTACAGGCCTGTAATCTCAGCACTCTGGGAGGCTGAGGCAGAATCCTGCAAATTTGAGCCCAAGTGAGGCAAGTTAGTGATTTATCAGAGAGCCTGTCTTTTAAAAAGGCAGGTATACGCTGTTTTCTCTTCAGATGGAGTAAATCTTTTACCTTAAAAAAAAAAAAAAAAAAAAAAAGCTGCGTGGGGATACTTTTTTTAAAGAAAGCTGGGGATGTAGTTCAGTGTGAAAGTCCTGAGTTCACTCCCCAGTATTAAATAAAACAAAAGAAAGATGTGAGAAGGAAGAAAAAAAAAGAAAGAAAGAAAGAAAAGTCAGAGCCGGGAGTGGTGGCACGCACCTATAATCCCAGCATTTGGAAGGCTGAGGCAGGAGGATTATTGTAAGTTCAAAACTAGCCTGAGCTACAAAATGAGTTCAAGCCCAGCCCAAGCTGCATAGTGAGTCCCTGTCTCAAAAAAGGAAGAAAAAAGGCAGGCAGGCAGGAAGAAAGAAAGAAAAAAAAAGCCAGGTGGAGAGAATTCCAAGATGCATGGTGCCTGGATGTGTGGCTCACAACATAAGAAAATACAACTGGGGATTTAGCTCAGTAGCATAAGTTCCTGCCTGGCAAGGACAAGGTTGTGAGTTCAATCCTCAAAAACTTGATTCACTGATGCCTGTGGATTTGGGGTCTTTTGTCACAGGGGCAATGAGGAAAAGCCAGTCTCTGCTTTTATGCTCTGCACTGGGTCCCCCTCCCGCTTCTCCAGGTGCCCTCTCTCCCTCCGCCTCTGCTTCCTTCACATGGTGAACAAATCTTCCCCTCGTCCCACCCCTTTCTGCCATTACCAGATGACTTTTCTGCATATCTCCTCACAGAATTCCACAGAGTTGTCCCTCTGTCCTGTCTAGCCCGTTAGTCATTCCTGTCATCTCAGCCACCAAAAGTATTCAGCAGGTAACTGTGTCTCCTCTCTACTGCTACGGCTCTTGGCTCTGTCTTTGTTAGCTTTCTTCACTCCCCACTTCCGTAGCCCGTGAGGCCCCCTGTGACTTGGCCCATTTTCTTCCTCTTTTTTTTCTGACACCAATTTCAGGCCCGAATTGAACTTGCTATGTAGTCCAGATTGAGCTCAAATTGAAGATCCTCCTGCTTCAGCCTTCGAGCTGCTGAGATTACAGTTGTATACTCCCATTGTTTCCTTTCCTTGTCTTTTTTTTTTGTACTCTTCTTTCTTTTCTGATTCTTGTCATATTGAGATGTAACATTTGTACCTCTTTACATAGTACACTGGTACAAGTGATGATAATTTGATATGCATAGGGTACTGTATTGTAATTTGATACACGTAAGCAATGTTTATTAAGCAGTTCAGTGACCTGTGTGGCTGGGGAGGGGACCAGGACCTTGCACATGCTAGGCAGGTGCTCTACACTGAGCCACACCCCAGGCCCAGGCGGGCACCGTTTAATAAATGCCGTTAGCCTTGCCTGTCATCTCTCCAGGACCATTGTGATGTTGGTTTTGGTCTCTGTCTCTGGCCACAAAGGTTCGACCTTGCCGTTCAAGACCGTCAAGTCCCTCAGTGGGAGTCCCCTGTCCATCTTCTGCCATTGTCCCCTCACCCGCCGCTTCTTCCTGACCTAAGCTTCCTTGTCTCTTACTCTGTGGGTGCATGTTGTCTGCCTTTGCCTCTGTGTCCCCCTCTTCCTAGTCCCACCCTTGACATTTTCCCCAAGGCCTTCCACCCTGTGAGATTGGCCCCGGGAGTCCTCAGTTTAGGCAATCGGCAAGGCGCACATCAAAGCAGAAACTGAGGAAGCTGCTCCCCTCTTGGTGGCCAGGAAGCAAAGAGGGAAAAGATGGGATTGGAGTCCCAACATCTCAGGCTCAGCTGCTCTCTGCCTCGGTTTCCAAATCTGTAAAATGCAAAAAAATCCGACAAATCGTCTCCTGGGGTTGCTGCAAGCGTGGAGTTAAGCACATCAAGGGCTTGGTGGGAAACTGGTAAGCGGTGAGCTGAGCAGTGAGCGCTGTCAGGAAACAAAACGTGAGCCTGCTGCCCTTGGGTGCCCCTGGGCAAGGAGTGTTGGGTCCTTTGTGATCAAAAGGATCAAACCCAGCCCAGTGTGGCTGTCCTAGAAACCAGTACTTTTACATGGTGCTTGGCCCCAGTTAGTTGTAGGGCTCAGGAGCCAACCACATTTGGTCAACTTGTTACTTGCTTGCTAGCTTTTCTCCTGCTAGCACTGGGGATTAAATGCAGGTCCTTTGGGGCTGGGGATTTAGCTCAGCGGCATAAGCACCTGCCTTGCAAGCAGGCAGTCGTGAGTTCAATCCCTGGTACCGATAAAGAAAAAAAAAATAAATAAATAAATGAAATGCAGGCTCTTTGCACCAAGCCACATCTCCAGCCCTTTTTTAATTTTAATTATTTTTGAAGCAGGGGCTTGCTACATAGCTAAATTGATTTTGAACTCACCCTGTAACCCATGCAGTTCTCAAGCTCACAGCGATCCTCCTGCCTCAGCCTCCCAAGTGCTGGGAGTACAGGTGTGCAACATCATGCCCAGCTTTATGCTTTTGATTTTGAGAGATGGTCTTGGGTCTTGCTAAGTTCAACAGGATGAACTCAAACTTGCAATCTTCCTGGCTCAGCCTCTCAGAGTGCTGCATTTGCAGGTATGTGTCACTATGCCTTGCTGTGATATTCCTTTATTGGTATGGCAGATGACATAAGTTTCTTCAAATACATTATAGAAATTTTACATGTGTGTGTACCGGGGAGACTGGGGATTGAACCCAGAGCCTTCACACTGAGCTACTTCTACCCACTTTTTGGAAACATGGTCCCAGTAAGTTACCAAGTGACCCAGGCTGGGCTGAAACTTGTGATATTCCTGCTCCAGCCCCCAGCATGCTAGAATTTGAGCCACCATGCCTGGTGTACATCTTCTTTCTTAAAACATATTTGCAGTTAAAAAGAGACCTGATCCCAAGAAAAATATTAAGTAGCTGGATAATAATCCAGGCGATGGGAATGTACAGTGAATCCTGAAGGAAGGCGCATTCTGACTGGCTTACAGGTGATGTGGAAATCGCCCTCAATGCAGTGCACGCCTATGTCACCTTGTGGCTGTAGTGTGGAATCACATTATTTTTTGGTTGATGGGCATGAATATAAGATCCACAGAATACTTTTGTCAGAAGAGGAGAGAAAAGACATTAAAATACCCCTGAAAAAAAAGTTGTTCCGGACCATTTTAACAATCATAAGTAAGCCTTTTTAGAAAAGGGTAAAGGAAGCGTGGTAGAAGGGAGTCTGTTGGCAGACACTCAATTCTTCTGTTTTTCCTAAACGTGTAGAATGTTGGCCTTGTCCTTGGCCTCCTGGGCTGTTGACCAGTGTGCAGCACAGCTCTCCCCAGTTACTAGGGCCCTGCAATCGAGATCTCAAGCTTTGGGGCTGCCATCTTGGAATCGAGCATGTTTGTTTAGCTGAATTTGTGCATTTGAAGAGTAGTGGGACAGTGGGCATGTGTGGAGTGAGGGCTGGTCCCCTCTGCCCACACACGTCTCTCCTGTCCATCAGTGCATATTCACACCCTTGACCTCCTTACTCCCAGCAGCTCTGTGCTCATGAATGCCCATTTAGCTTAGAGGACCCTGTCCTCCTTCCAACCTGCTAGTGATTGTGGCAGGCTCTAATGGGGTCTGGTATCCTGAACACCCCACCCGACACACACACACACACACACACACACACACACACATTACCCTGGGCTCCGATGAAACATGACTTTATGTTAGGAAATGTATTTGTTATCTACCGCTATATAACTACTATCCCCAAGCTGGCAGTTTTAAACAGTAACACTAGTTCTGTTCCCATCTCACATGGTTTCTGTGGCTCAAGACTTTGGGAGCACCCTTGCTAGAGACCTCTGGGTATTGTGGCTGGGATCTCAGCAGGATTGCCATGCCGGAAAGACTTGAGCAGGACCACAAGGGGTGTGTCATAGATGGCAGCCATGGCTGTTGATGGGAGGTTGCAATTCATTGCTGACCAGTGACAGGAATCCAAGGACTCTCATGTGGCCGCCTCGGTTGGACTACATGGGTGTGCTGTGACCTGGCAGCTGGTGTCTCCCTGTTTCCCACTGGTGTCTGAGAAGAACAGGAAAGGGGAAGCCACACACGGCAGCCATATTCTGCTTGTTAGATACAGGTCACTTTGTGTGTGTGTGTGTGTGTGTGTGTGTGTACTAGAGACTGAACCCAGAGTCTTCACACTGGGCTCGAACCTTTGATCCTCCTGCCTTGGTCCCCCAGAGTGTGGGGATTACAGGTGTGCACCACTGCACAGACTGTGAGTGGGAAGAGAATTAGACAGTTTGGAGGAAGTGTATGAAAGATCTTGTGGCTATACTTACACAAGAAATTTTCAAATTTAAATTATTACAGGGCGTCTAGCAAGAGAAGTCTAAAGCTTTTAGATAAGCAGCCCTGGCCAAGGGTCAAATTCGTTAGCAGTTGTTTCCAGGGCTATTAAGTGACAAGAAAATGTTGGGTCATGGTTGTAACTAACACTTAGGCCCAAAGATCAGAGGAGGCTTGGTTTTTGGTGAAGGTTCGTGAAGGTGAGCATTTGTGTACTTAGTCTGATCTGCCCCAAGGAACACATTTCCCACAATGACAGCTCCCTGCACCCCAATATTTTGCTCCTTGGAGATAAGGCCCCAGCCTTTTGTGCCATCATCTTTCTGGGAAAGACCCTTCTCCCGTCTTTCCTATGAGTGAGCCCGGGCCTTGGTCAGTCAGGTCCTGCCTCTCACCATGATGAAAGCCAGGCCTTGTGGGGTTTTGAGGATAGGGTGGGGTCAGGCAGAGCCTGAATCCTGGCTCTACTATTGGTCTGTGTGGCCTTAGGCAGGAGCCCTTGTCAGGAAGATGTGGAGGTGAGAAGGAAGCCCCATGCCTGGTCTTTGTTGGTCACCGATGGCGTGTTGACCGTGACCTAGGACTTCCTGCAGGGAATTCCATGGGCCTCTGAGGACTCACACCCCCCCCCCTGCCAATCTGAGCTCAGTGGGGAGTGGCAGGGACCGAAGCAGGGCATCAGGCAGGTGTTAAGGTCACGTCCAAAGCTCAAGGCCTTGGAGTTGGGGGAAGCTCCAGTCTCTCCCCACTGGGTGGAAGAGAAATTGGTGCAGGCTGCAGGTCAGCAAGGCTCAGGGGGCCCAGGAATGGCCCAGTGCCAGGCTCTGCAAAAACAGCAAAGAGGCCACCTGTGTCTAGTCTCTTTTTCACTATTTCTTTATTCTTTTTTTTTCTGAAGGGAATAAAACAAAACAAAACAGAACAATATTGAATTTCAAAAATAAGACAAATCACTCATAGTTGCTCTAATTCATATTGTTAATCCCCTAACAGATGCTTAGACTACCGGCCCCAGGCCTACAAAGTTAATCAGTCAATACAAGCATTAAGTTGTTTTTGTACCTCTGCTCGTATCATCACAGCCTGTGTTCCTCTGAATCAGGCTGTGGCCTGCACAGTGGGTGGGAACAGGCCAACTTCTTGGTTCTTCTCCTGGCCCATGGCTGCCGCTGGCTCATGGGAAAGGCAGGCTAACTTCTTTTCCTTTACTCTACTCTGCCAATTCATCCTTTCCTTCCCCTAACTCCCCACAACCGCTACCTTTAAGGTAGCCCATGTGATAATCCTATGGTTTGGAGAGTTTTCATATTGGCATCCTTGACTTAGTAATATGCGTTTAAGTTTCCTTCATGTCTTTCTGTTTGTTTTTGAGACAGGGTCTCACTATGTAGTTTAAGCTGGCCTTATACTCACTGTGTAGTCCAGGATGGCTCCAAATTCTCGGCAGTCCTTCTGCCTCAGCCTCCCAAATGCAGGGATTACAGGTGTGCGCCACCATGCCCAGCTTCCCCCAGGTCTTTTCATGACATCAAGGAGTGTGATTGCTGGGTTGTAGAGTAAAAGTATGTTTAGTTTTGTAAGAAAATTTACAAACTGTCTTCCAGAGTGGCTGTACATTTTCCCAGCAGCAGCAAATGAGTTCCTGTGACTCCACATCCCTGTCAGTATTTTGGATTATAGCTCTTCAGCCAGGTGCACAGCAGTATCTCATTGTTTTAATTTGCAGTTTCCTAATAACGTGATGTTGAGTATGTTTCCATGCATATTTTTCTTCTGCATATCTTCTTAAATGATATGTTTGTTCAGGTTTGTTGCCCATTTTTAAGTCAGGTTTATTTTACAGCACTGAAGATTGAACCCAGGGTCTTCCCAACTGAGCTACATCCCTAGCCCTTTTTAAATTTTTTATTCTGATACAGGGTCTAGCTAAGTTGCCAAGCTGCCCAGGCTGGGTTCAAGCTTGCAGCTGTCCTGACTCAGCCTTACCGAGTGCTGGGATTATAGGTGTGCCCATTTTACCTCAGGTTGTTCTATTATTGTTAAGTTCTAGTTCAGCTTATCAGTTATTTCCTCAATCAGTCACAGTTATCCTCAAACCCCAAGGTCATCTAGATTTTTTCATGTATTATCTTCTGGGAGTTTTATAGTTTTTGCTTTCTTATGTTGGCCCTGTGAACCTTTTGAGTTAATTTTCATGAGAGGTATTTTTCCACGTAGATGTCTGGTTGTCCTGGTACCAGTTTTCAGTGCACACTTCCTTTCCTCCGCTGTGTTGCCTTTGCTCCCGTTTCAGTGATAGTTGACTAGATCTATTTCTAGGCTTCCCATTCTCTCCCACTGCTCTGTTGTACCGCTCTTTCAATACGGTGCCGTCTGGATGACTGCAGCTCTCTAGACATCTCCAGGTTGGGCTGTGTTAGTTCCTAGTTCTGTTCTTGCTTTTCCATCTTTTTTTTTTTTCCTTTTTGTGCCAGGGTCTCTCTATGCAGTCCAGACTGGCCTTGAGCTCACTTTGTAGCCCAGGCTGGTCTTAAACTCGCAACGATCCTCCTGCCTCAGCCTCCTGAGTGCTGGGATTACAGGGGTGAGCCACCTTCCATCTTGAGCTGCCCATGCTGTCTTCACCTCTCTGCAATTAGAACCCGTGTACCTCTCTGGCATGGCTGTGTGGTAAATGATTGTTTTTATACACCATTGGATCTGACATGCTGATACTTGTTGATGACTTCTGAATCTACATTCATGAGCAATATTGATCCCTTGTCTTTTCTTGTAAAGCCTTTGTCTGGTTTTAATGTTAGAGTAATTCTAACCTCATGGAATAAGTCAGGAGGAAATATTTGTGTTTATGTCTCCTAGAAGAGATTGTTAGTAATTCGTATAATGTCTTTCTTACAATCTGGCTATAGAATGGACCAACAAACCTATCTAGGCTTTTTTTGGGGAAGTTTATTATTAAATTCTTTAAGAGCCATAGGCCAAGTCAGATCATCCACGTCTTATATGAGTTTTTGAACATTGCATATGCCACATAGGCCATCAGATCTGCAGGCCTAAAGGTACTCACACTGTTTCTCGGACATCTTTTTGATGTTTTGGGATCCACAATGTTGTACCCTCTTTCATTTCTGTCATTAGTTGCTGGTTTCTCCTCTCGTTTTTCTTTAATTAGCCTGGCGAGAAGCCCATCACTTTTATTGATCTTTTTGTAGAACCTCCTTTTGGTTTTGTTGCTTTTCTCTCCTGATTTCCTGTTTTCCATTTCATTATTTTCTGCTCAAATTTTTTCTTTTGTTTTGTTTTGGATCAAATCTATAGACCAGGTTTGAAAGTCCTGATCAATTTGGAATTAAAATTTGCTTTTCTTTTTGTAGTTTCCTGAGGCAGAGTCTTAATGATTGATTTTGGTTCTTTGTTCTTTTCTGGTACATGAATTTGATGTTCTACATTTCCTTCTAAGCATTGCTTTTGGCTGTATCCCATACATTTTGTAAGGCATATTTTCATTTTAATTTAGTTCAGGCCTTTAAAAATTCCTCTTGAAATATCTTCTTGAAGCTATGTGTTATTTAGAAAGAATTGTTCAATCACTAAGTGAGGATTTTTCAGCTGTCTTTCTGTTATTGATTTCTGGCTAATTCCATTGTCATCTGAGAGCAGTGTATCATTTTCTGTTTTCAGACTTGGTAAGAGTGTTCCATGGCCCAGAGTTTGGTCTGCCTTGGAGAATGTTCTGTGTGAGCATGAGAATGAAGTGATCTGCTGGTGGCAGTTATATCCGTCCGGTGCTGGGTTCTGCTGAGTTCAGCTATGTCTTTGCTGGTTTTCTACCTGCTGAGCGTGTCCATTTCTTATAGAAGGGTGTGAAGTCTCCCCATAAAATAGTGAATTCACCTACTCCTGTTTGCAGCTCTGTCTGTGTGACTGTGTTGTTAGGTGCATATACACTGAGGTTTGTTACGTCTTTTTGGAGGTTTGACCTCTTTCTCCTTAAACGACGCTCTTTTTGCCTCTGATCGTTTTCCTTATTCTGAAGTCTGCTTTCCATGAAAGTAACAGAGCAATTCGGGCAGTCTTTCCAGGAGTGTTAGCATGCTACTATCTTCCCCCATCTCTCCTCTTAAACTATTTGTGTCTTTATATCTAAAATGGATTTCTTATAGATAATACCTAATTGTTTCTTTTTCCTTCAACATGACAACATCTGTCTTCAAGCCGATATAGTTAAACCGTTGATATTTGAGGTGACAGTGGTATAATTGGGTTAATATGCACTGTTTGTTACTGTTTTCTATTCATTGCATCTGTTTTTGTTACTCTTACGCTTTTTGTTCATTCATTTAAGAAAGCAGAAGCACCTTGTCAGGGGTTTACTCAGTGGCACAAGCACCTGCCTGGCAAGTGTGAGGTCATGAGTTTGATCACCGGTACCAAAAAACAACAACAACAACAAAAAACCTTTAAAAAAAGAAAGCAGCATCTCACTAAATAATCTGGTCTTGAGCTTGTGATCCTCCTGTCTCAGGCTCCAAGCGCTCTTGTGGTTTTAATTGAAGATCTTATATGATTCCACATTCTCTACTTTTCTGATTTATCAATTATACTGCCACCACCACTACTTTTTTTCCCCTTCTTTTAATAGTTGCTGTAGAATTTGCAGTACAAGTTTTGAACTAACCCAAGTATATTTTCAAATACTACTATACTACTTCGTCTTTTTTTTGGCACCAGGAGTCGAACTCAGGACCTCACACGTGCCAGACAGGTGCTGTGCCTATGAGCTATATCCTGGCTAGGTACCTTATCATAACAAAATATTTCTAACTGCTTTTCTCATCCCCATGTCATTGCTGCCAGTCTTCTCCCTGACATAAACTATAATCATGGCATGTATTATTGGGTGAGGGGGTCCAGGACAACCCAGATGTCATGGCAACAGGTCCATGGCATAGCAGAAGCACTTGCTTGAATGACAGCTACTCCCCTGAGAAGGCGGCGAAGTTGAGGCTGTGACTCCTGTTTCCCAGGCATCTCCGGGAGGGGTTTGGGGTGTGGGACCCCCAATTCCATCCTGATGTCAAGGGTGTTGTCAAGGGTGGTTTCCCAGCAGCTCCCCAGAGTACAGGAGCTGGAGAAGGGTGCTGGGGCTGTCAGCTGAGCTGGGCCACCTGCCTGCATAGCCCAGAGGGTGTCCTTGGAGTAACTGCCGTGTGACAGAGGACATCCAGTGCACCCTTAGGTCCCAGAGAGAGGGAGGTGACAGCTGTCAGTTGGAACCCACAGCAGTATGGAAAGAGAGTCTGGACATTTCTGTCTCAAAACTGTGGGGCAAAATAAACCTCTCTTTTGCCAGATGTGGTGGTGCACACCTATAATCCCAGCACTTGGGAGGCTGCGGCAGGAAGACTGCCATGATTTTGAGATCAGCCTGAGCTACATAGTGAGTTCAGTGCCATCCTGACCTACATAGTGAGATGCTGTCTCAAAATGAATGAACAAATGGATTAATGAACAAATAAACCTGTCCTCCCTAAACTGTAGCATGTCAGATATTTTGTACCTGCAGTGGCAAAGTGACTAATGTATCTCCTCTAAAGCTCTTCTCTTCCTTCTTTGTATAGATCCAAGTTTGGGGCCTGTAAACCTTCCTTCTCTCAGAGGACTTCCTTTAACATTTCCTGAAAGCCAGGTACCCTGGCAAATTTCTGTTTGTGGAAGTTTATTTAACTTTCTCCTTAAAGGAGAGTTTTGAAAGACAATGAACTTGAGGCTTTCTCCCCTTTAAAGACTTCACTGTACGCTTTGTTTGCATCCTTCGTGGTCTCTGTAATTCTTATGTTTGTTCCTCTTGTTAGGTAAGGTGCTTTTTAAGGTGTCTTCTTTCAAGATTTTTTTTTCACAGTTGGATTATCACATGCCAAGCTGTAATTTTAAGTTTATGTTTTATTGCTTGTATTGATTTTGCTTGTGCTTCCTGAGCTTCCTCTATCTGCAGCTTGGTGTCTGATGTTTGCGGAGAATTCCAGGTTCTTAGTACTTGATTATTGTTTGTATTTCTTTTTCTTTTTTCTGACGTTCCTATCATGCATTGTGACATATTTGTAGTTGTCTCTCAGCTCAGGTATTCTTTCCTCACCATCCCCGTCTGCTAATAAGTCCAGCACTGCTGTGATGCTGGTTCTGTCTTCTAGCATCTCCTTCTGGTTCTTTCTTAGAACAGCCATCTTGCTGTTTACATTATCCATTTGTTCTTGTACGCTGTCTGCTTTTCTCATTCCCGATCACTTACAGTGGTTTTAAATTCCCATTCTGATAATCCCAGAACCTCTGATGTAGCTGGGTCTAGCTCTCGTGTTTATTCTGCTTCTTCATACTGTGTGTTTTGCCTTTTAGTATGTCTTGTAGTTTTCTGAAAGACCCACATGATCTGCTGGATAAAACAAACTCCAGTAAACCAGCCTTTAATGTTAGGAGTTAAGGGACATAGAGAATAGGAAAGGAAGTGTTTGTAGTCCTGTAATTATCTGGGTTCTGTGGTGCATGTCTGTAGTCCAAACTACTCAGGAGGCTGAGGCAGGAGGATTGCTTGAGCCTAGAAGTTTGAGACCCGTCTGGGAAGAATAGCAAGATCCCATCCCATCATCATCATCATCATCAACAACAACAACATCAGCAAAGCACCAATGTGGTAGAGAGCTTCATGAGCATACATCTGGCCGAGTTTGATCCCCAGGATTGCAAAACAAACAAACAAACAAACAAACCACAAATGCTTTGGTGTCTGTGTGCCAGAGGCCCAGGTTTTTTTCTTCAGCTCCCACATGAGAGCCTAGCAGGGTTCTCGGAGGTGAAGCCATTGAAGTGGGGCCCCTCTCTGCCTGGGTCACCCTGTGGATTTCACCCCTCACACCTGATCTCACACACAGACAGGGGCCCGGAGCCATGGGCAGGAGCAGGGCACGAGCTCGGCCCTCTTACTGAGGAGGGGTCCACACAGAGCTTAGTGAACAGCACAGCTAGGGGAATGGGGCCTAGGGGGACCCGAGGGCCTTCCAATAGACAGACAGCCTCTCTCCATCTGCACCAGAGATGGCCCCGCTGTGCTGCCCCCTGGTGCCTCCTGTGGAGTCTGAGGAACTGGACCTGCGGCCAGGGTCAAACTCATGCCCTATGAGCCCCTCCCTTCCCTCTCTCTTCTGCTGCCCCTGCCCAGCACCGCCTGCCGCTCTTGGGCCTCACAGTGGCTGCCCACTGGCTCCTCTCCACCCCCACTCAGCCCCTAGAGACCCCTGGCGCCCCTCCTGCACTCACAGTCCCCTGGCGCCCCTCCTGCACTCTTCTCCCTGACCCCAGTCCACCCTTGCCTGCCATGGCTCCCTATTGCCTATGGCATCAAGTCTTAGATTCTTGTCTGCCACAAAGGCCCCATGCCTGGCCCCTTCCTGCCACCTCTGCTGCAGCAGACCAGGTGCCCACACCCCTGCTACCCACACCCGTGTCAGGTACCCTTGCCCTCCATGGCTCGCATAAACCCCTCTGGGTTGAGTTCTCGTAATTCTTTATTTTCCCTCGATCTAGCACTGATTTTACCCACACTGTACCTGTAGCTAACGCGTCTTCTTCTCTTACCTTGTGTTAATCTCCCCTCGATGTCACAAGAGTCCTGCCAGTACCCAGTGTGTGTTCCGGAAGGAGGGGCTCCGGGTTCGGCATTATTGGGGGTCCCTGCTCAGAGCACGTCTTTACTCCTGCTCCTCCCATGGCCTTCCCGCCTGCCTTGGCCATGCACATCCTACCTGTTTTCTAGAATGAGCTCAGCACCAGCTCTCACAGGAAGCCCACAGCAATGGCTACCTCCTTGGAGCTTCCAGCCTCTCCGAGTCTTGGGCATTTCCTGGGTCAAGGGAGTGTCTACTGGACCAGCTGTGCCCTGAAGGTCAGGCGCAGGATCCCTTACAGCAGCGCACGGGCTGAGGGTGGGGGTGCACTAGGTGGGAAGGCGGTCACTGTGCTCTGAGGCAGGAGGCAGCAGAAGGTGTAAGTGGTGCAGGAGAGGCTCGGCTCTGATGGAGTCTTGAGGCATAAGCAGGGGCCACAGGAGCGCGAGAAGGGGTGGCTGCCAGAGCCCGGGGCTGGGTGTTCCCGTGGTGGAGGTCAGGCTGGCCCGGGGAGGCTGATCCGATGGCAGCCGTCAGGCTGGGCCAGAGACCTCAGCAGGAGATGAGGAGTGGGTTGGCAAGCACAGGGGCGGTGGAGGCGGGTCCTGAGGATGGCATCCGCAGGAGCTCACAGCCCGCCAAGGCTTGCTGCAGGGCATCCAGGACAGCCAGGGGGCCTGACCTCCCCTCTGGAGAGGAAGGGCAGGCAGGAAGTAGGGTCAGGCTGCATACTCTGTCCCACAGAGATGCCTCCCTCCTCCCGGTACTCAGCTATTACCACATCCCTGGAAACCCCGACAGGAGTTTCTAGCATGCACACCTGTTTTCTTGTGGATGGCATGGGTCCATTCAGGGCACCGGATGCCCAGGGCCCGAGGCAAACGCTCACACCCACCCCATCTCCCCACCAGTGTGGCCTCAGAGGCAGAGCTCTGCCTTGGTCACAGGATGCTTTGCTGCCCTGAGATTTTTCCTGAACAGCAGGGTTGTGAGGCTTTCAGGCTTAAGGATGATGCCCAAGGCTGCAGGCACGGCCAGCACTTGATACTCTATGCCTCAGTCTCTCCATCTGTGGAGGGGGCTAAGAACTCCTTCTTGCTAGTCCTGTAGTAAGGATCGAGTGTTAAAGACACCAGGGGTGTTTCTCCAGGGCCTGGGCCACAGTTAAGGCAGGAATTGGGCACCCCCAGCCTGCTGCCATGCACCCATCCAGCCCCCTTGCTGGCTGTGACACACAGGCTCCTATTTGACATCTGCCTGCAGCCTCTGCACCTCTGCTCTTACTAAATAGTGCTTTTGCTTTCCAAAGCTTGCTCCTGATGGGCCCCGGGCAGGTGTTCAGGGCAGGAGCGTGTCACCATTTTGTAGAGGGGACACTGGGGACAGAGTGCTGGAATCTGCTCATCAGGAAGCCCTCCGGGCAATATCCAGGCTCAAGGGGACAGGGTGCATTCCTACCCTGTGAGGGGTCCTTGCAACCATCCAGCGTGCTCAGCAAAATCTTCCCCAGGGCTCTCTTCGATATGCTCTTTAGGAGAACGGAGACAGGACTGGGTCAGACCAGGGCTGTGATGCGCGTCCTCACTCAGCAGCTGGGATCTGGGGGCCTACCGCAGCTTCTGTACAGCTAGGGACTGACAGAGTGACCCCCGTGTCATCCTCTCCTGGCCTCTATCCCTGGGCTGGCTGCACTGTGTGCCCAAGCAGGCATCTAGGAGGTGACTGTGACTGAGGGAGTGTTTCTATGTGTTAGTTCATGTGATCCTTGCAACAGTTAATTCTCTTGTGCCCATTTTAACCAAGCAATGAAAAATGCATGCAAAGGAAGAACAGGAAACAAGCCCAGAGCCACCCCATCAGAGGCTAATCAGCATCTCCCGCACCACCTCGGCCTGCCAGGGCCAACGCCCTGCTGGCACGGGGACCTCCTCGCCTGCTGCTCTTGGGGCCCATCCTCTGCTTGCTCCGTTTGTCTAAGCCCTGTGGTGTTGGGCCAGACCACGACAGCCCAGGGCCCAGACAGCTTGATGCCTGAAGAAGCAGCCCAGGTTCAAATCCTACCCCAATCTTGTATCAGCTATATAATCCTGGGCAATTTAACCAAGCTCCTAATTCTTTTCTTTTAAAATAAGTTCGCCTATGGTTGTTTGCTGGACTCCCTTTATCTGCCAAAGAAAGATCTCTACTGTCCTCAACTCGGCAAAAGATTATAATCAAAGAATTGAATTTTATCAGCTGCCTTTTCAGTATCTATTGACATGATCATATGATTTTTCTCCTTTAATCTGCCATGTGGTGTGTCATGGTAAAAAATTATGTGATATGGGATCACCCTAGAATTCCTTGGAGAAATCCAACCAACCACGTCACCTTTTTTTCCTCTTTTCCCTCCAGTGCTGGGGATGGAAGCCAGGACCCTGTGAGTGTTGGGCAGGCTCTGCTGCTGCGCCACACCCTTACCCTGGATTGCATCTTTCTTTCTTTCTTGTTTTCTTTCTTGTTTTCTTTCTTGTTTTCTTTCTTTCTTTCTTTCTTTCTTTCTTTCTTTCTTTTTTACTTTCTTTCTTTCTTTCTCTTTCTTTCTTTCTTTCTTGTTTCCTTTCTTTCTTTTTTACTTTCTTTCTTCCTTCCTCTCTCTCTCTCTCTCGCTCGCTCTCTCTCTCTCTCTCTCTCTTTCTTTCTTTCTTTCTTTCTTTCTTTCTTCTTTCTTTTTGTGGTACCGGGGATCAAACTCACAACTTAGAGCTTGCCAGGCAGGCACTTACACCACTGAGCTAAATTCCAGGCCCAGGGTTGCATTTCTTTACACGCTTCCAGATGTGGTTCTTTCATAATTCTGCAGCTGTGTCAAAATGTGACATTCACTTATAATTTTCCTTTTTCTGTGTTTACCCTCTTCCTGACTTGAGATTACAAGTTACATTAGATTCATAAAAATGACCTGAGGAGCTGCCCACCTACTCTCCATGGCATCCCTGCACCCCCATGCTACATCTGCAAAGCGGGGTGCACCTGCCAGCTGTGAGGAGGGCCCAGAGCCTGGCTCCCTTCCCCGCACGTGCCCAACTGCCCTGAGACTACCAGGTCGCGGAGCCTCTGCAGGAGCTGCAGGACGTCCACCAGCTTCTCCTCCAGTAGGGACAGCCGCACCCGTTCTGTCTCCACCATCTGCAGCTCCAGCCGCAGCTGCTCGTTCTCCGCCACCTTTTGCTGCAGCTCTGCCTGGGGAGAAAGAGGCTTGGTGCTCATCCCAGCAAGGTCCCTGGCCTCCCTGACCCCTTGGGGAATGTCATCTCATCTGGCTCCACTCATTGTCAGGTGCCTGGCAGATAAATTACCCTGATTCCCCAAGCCGGGTACTCAACCCAGGTCAGCTGAGTGCCTGGCCCTAGGTTGCACAGCAAGTTTGTGTAGTTTGTCTCCCTGTCCAAGGGCTCTACGCCTCTCTTTCTGTAGCCATTGGATTTCTGTGTAATGCATTTGTGCTAACAGCAAGCAACAGAAACCCATCTGGCTTGTTAAATGGGGACTGTACGGGCAGCTAGGGACAGTTCTTAGGCTGGACTGTGCGCAAAGAACCTCGGGAAAGGGGCAGCCATGGGTGGAGACAGCAGGAGAATCCCAAGCCTTCCTTGTGTCCAGGAACCACTGTGAAAATGGACAATATCCATAGCCAGGTGTGGAGGTGTCAGAATGCCTGTACTCCCAGCATTCTGAGAGGCTGAGGCAGGAGGGCTTCGAATTCAAGGCCAGCCCGAGTCCCTTGGTAACTTAACAAGACCCTGTCTCAAAATAAAAACCAAAAACAAGATCTGGGGCATGTAGCTCAAGTCTTGGGTTCAATCCTCAGTACCGCAAAAACCAAAATTAAACAAGAGACTCTCCAACCCTGTCTGCCTCTTCCAGGTAGAAGGGGCCCAACTAGTGACTGCCCATGGCCACCAAGAGAGCCAAGATACGAGCTGGCGACAGCATGCAGTCACAGAGAGCCCTGTAGCCACCTCCTGCTACCACTGTGGACTCTGAGCAGCAGGGGAGAAGGCCCCTGGGGAGAACCCCCGTGTGAAAAGGGGAAGGGAAGGTGGCTCGCTCGTCCCAGCCCCTTCAGCTTTTAAATTTACTCAGAAGAGCGGCAGTGGAGGTGTCCTTGGGAACTCTGTGACTGCCAATTTTTTACTGGGTGGTCACTGTTTCCTATATGCCCTTGGGCTGTGGCTTTCCTAAGCAGTGCCTGGCCAGGCATGGTCAAGGCCTCAAGAAAGCTACAGACAGGGACAGGACTCTGGTAACAAATAGAACACACCAGATCCACATAGCACAGAAGACTGCTAGGAGGGTCTATATCCATTCAGTGAAAATCACAGCTCATGGATACTGAGAGCATTCATCTTTGTGACACATAGCACATTATTCTGCCCATTTTACAGATGAGGAAACAGAGACAGAGTAAACCTTCCCACATAAGTAACAGAGCAGGGTTTGAAGGCAGCAGTCTGGCTCCAGCGCATGCCCACTGTGCTGTCCCAATCAGCACTGGCTTTCTATTCTGGCGAGCAGCCTTGCTTCCCATTCAGGTTCTGTTTGTTACATAGAAATCCCAGGAGGCTATTGTTTTGGACTAACCTCCAATATTGGGCCTCAACAGAACAGGCTAAAAAATGGAGTCACTCGTGCTAAACTTCCATAACAGCAAACCCAAGCTAAGTTGCTATGTGGCCTCCTGTAATCAGGAGAGAATTATTAGTCAGATTTCCCAGTCTCCTTGGCACAATAAAGTACAGTTGCACTCAGTTCACAAACTTTATTTTTTCCACAATTTTGGTTGCAAACCAAGCTGGACAAGCACCAGATCAAATTCAGTGGTTAGGTTGATGTTGATCTGATGGGGAAATTTGATTCAGTTCCTGTCCAATTCGGTTTACAACCAGAACCATGGAGCATATTGAGTTCGTGAACCGAGGTGTCACTGTATTTCCGCTGACTTAACCCTTACACACACACAGACTCAGGTAACCCGGTTTAACCAGTGAGCTCTGTTCCTGAGTCCACCCTCTGCCCCGAGCTTGCCAGAATCCTCTGTCCTCTGACCTCCAGCCTGCTTCCCTTTCCTGTCTCCACACCCAGCCTCCCCTGCTCAGCTCCTTGGGAAGCTGGTTCTGATAGATGCAGTTAGGTGGTGCTTGGGTCTAGAATCTCAAACAAAGCCAATGGAAATCCTTACAATGGTGTCACTTTGCCCTCTGGCAGCTTTGAGGTTTTCAGGGCTTATTACAGGAGAGGCATCCCCGGCTCCAGTCAGGGGTTTGGGAAGCCGGAAGCAGGAGACCCCTTTCATCCCATCATCCTGGTCCCATTTTCCCCTCTCGGCTCAGTGTCAGCAGGAACACAATCTTTATTCCGTTCCTTGTGGAGGGACGTGGCTACCTGGTTTCCTGGGTGCGCTTTTGGTGTAGGGAAAGCCATGGTCTCCTGGCCGTCACCTCTTCACATCACTGCTTACCTCAGCTGGCTCTTAGAACATAAAATTATTGTTTCAGTGCTGGGGATGGAACCCCCGGCCTTGTGCTGTGCTTCAGCCCTACCCTGGGGCGAAAAATGAGACCAAGGCTGGCATTGCTTCTCAAACTATTATTTAAGAAGCAAGAACTGCATCAGACCAGGCCTTTGTTAAAAGATAGCACAGCCCAGTGCAATGGTACCTGCCTATAATCCCAGCTACATGGAAGGCTGAGGCAGGAGGATCACACATTCAAGGCCAGCCTGGGTAAATTAGCAAGACTGTCTCAAAAGAAGTTAAGAGGGCTGTGATGTAACTCAGGGTTAGAACACGTCTCTAGCATGTGTTAGTTGCTGGGTTTAATCCCTAGGACAGGGAAAAAGAAAACCCAAAAGCACAGATTTAGAATTTCAGATATGAAAATATAAATCTATCTTCTATTTAAACCATACATTACAGAAGCCAAAGCTTAGCGTGAGAACAGCTGTCACAGCTTGGCACACCCAATTCTGTTTTTTGTTTTGTTTTCTTTTGGTACTGGTATTGAACTTACCTCATGCTTGCCAGCAGGTGCTTACACCACTGAGCTAAATCTCCAAAGACCTGGGGTTTTTTTGTTGTTGTTGTCTTGTTTTTGAGCTAGGGTCTCACTACACAGTTCAAACTGGCCTTGAATTCACTTGTAGCTCAGGCTGGTTTTAAATTTGCAAAGATCCTCCTGCTGCAGCCTCCCAAGTGCTGGAATTACAGGTGTGTTCTACTATGTCTGGTTTTGACACACCCAATTCCTGTGACGTGGAAACAGAAGCAGGGGCTGTGCAGGCCCAGAGTGAAACGCCGAGGGCTGTCACTGAAGCAGGGCCAGCTTCGTGTGCCTGCGTGTCCAGCCTGCCTTCCCCGTGCAGAATGTCCTGTACAGGACAAGTGACCAGGAGGATCCACTTTCCCACCGCACAGACTGGCCGGGGCTGGACATGTGATGGAGGCTGAGCCAATTGGAGCGCTGCTTGAGACTTCCTGGGTTCAGTGGGACGCCCTTTGCTGGGTTTTTCATCTGGGCTGCTGGAAGCTGCCAGCCCTCGGAGACTCCCTGAGCCAGGGACAGTAAGGCAGGGCCCCAGGGCGAGGCACAGCTGGAGGTGAGCACCCTGTAGTGTGAGCCCTGGATCCAGCTCTGCCCGTCTCAGAAATCCCTGTTTGGCACTTGGGCATGCCTGAGATGGATCCTTTAACTTGGGGACAAAAGGCATCTCATTAAATCTAAATCAGAGGAAATCGCATCTCTCAATCCCAGTCCCTCAGGAATGGGTTAAGAGCTTTTCCAGCAACAAGAGACTCTGCAATTGGTGGAGTCTGCGACCCCTGGGGCCCTACTGACCTCCTCCACGCATGGCCCCAGGCTCTTTCCGCCTTCACAGCCCTGGATGTCTAGCTGCTCCAACAGCCTGGCCACCTGGGCCTCCAGCTCTCTGGGGGAGCAGGTGTGCTCGGCGTCACCACGGCAGCTGAGGTACATCAGCAGCTTCTTGGCCATCTGGTGGTCACACCTGAGCAAGGGAGAGCATGAAGCATTGCAAGGGCTGGGCACAGGCTGCTCCACTTGGGAGAGCGGGCCTGACCTTCCATGCTGGCCCAGCTTCCTGAAGTCTGGTTGCAGCACCATCACTCAGCACCACCCGGAACACTCAAGACCTCTCTGATCCCCCTCCCCCCCCCTCCACTAGCTCTGCTCCAGCCACAGTAGCCTCCTACTGTCCCGCCAATGAACCTCAGGGCCTTTGCACTTGCTGGTCCCACTTCTTGGACCACTCTTGCCCCAACATCTGCATTGTGCATTGCTTCATTTTCATTGGCTTTCTGCTCAAATAGAACCTTCCCAGAATCCCCAGCCCTGTATGGTACTTTGCTGTCTCTCTTCTGCTCTGGCTCTCTCCCCACTCCTCCACTCACTTGATACGGGAACCAGACAGGACTGCTGCCTCAATTGATATTTTGTGTCTCACATCATGATGGGCATGTGATAGGCACTTAATAAGCACTTGCTGTGGACATAAGGAATTGGTGATAACAACTCCAGCAAAGGCACAGCACTTTTCACAGCAGGCTAGTAAGTGCACTGGGGGCCCTCACTATGCATCAGGCAACCACCAGGTATTTCACATCTTGATCTGGAGTCCGCACAAAGCCTGTGCCCACCTACCTTCAAGATGAGAAGTCAGGTGACTGGTCAAAGGTGCGCAGGCACACCTTGGCCTGTCCCTGTCCCCCTCCAGATTGGACACAGAATTAAATCTGTGTGTGGATAAGAAAGCAACAGCAGGGCTGGGCCGGCAGGAGCCACACAGTGTCACGGGGGTAGTGGGCTGGCAACGGGCCTGGCTTTGCAGCATGTCTTGGCCACAGAGTGACTCCTCGAAGCCCATCTCTCCCCCTCACTGTATTATGTGGTTTCTTCTCTTCCCTCTGACACCACAGGCCCCTAGAGGCCAGCAGGTGATGGAGCCTCTATGGGAACGAGAGCCCTCACCTCCTAGTTCCAGCTGACACTGAGTGAAGGGACCTGCAGACGGGCCCCACCTTCCTGAAGCTCTGGGGTCCCCTGGCAACCTGTGCTACCCTGGGGGACAGCAGCAGATTCTGGCCGGGGCGCTGCACCTACCTACTCCCGCAGCCCAAGGGCCAGGCCTCAGCCTGGGCCACCGGCCTCTCCACCTCCTGCCACTTCTCCTCCTCCTCTTCCTCCTCTTCCTCAGAGGCAGCCTGGCCCTCCACAGAGCGGAAGAGCTGCTCATCTTCTGCAGGAGAAACAAACGTGGGAACAAGGGACTGGTCACTGGGAGAATGGACAGCAGACCTTGCAGAGGAAACCCCACAAGTGGTCAGGGGAGAGGGCTCTGGCACCCTCTCTCCCTTCTCCAGAAAGCGATTCCTTGAGTCCCATCTCCTGTGAGGTGAGGCCACCCTGGCTGGTACTGTCCCCTCCATGTGACCCGCCTGGTAGTGGAGCTGGCCAGTTAGAGCCCTCCCCTGGGATCTGGCACAGGGACTCTTAGCAGTTCGCTATGTGAACTGCTAAGTTGCTTTGAACTTCTGCTGGTTTGGGTTGCACAATCTGCAGGCAAGCAATGTCTGACCTGGTACAGTGACCAAAACATCATAGATCGAGGTGCTCCCTGCCCCCTATGTGGGAGGTCAAGGTGGCCTGGGTTTTGGGTGCTCTTGGCCACCAGGCAGGTGCAGGGACCTCAGACTCAGGGACCCTGGACACCCACTGCTCCTGCCTGGCTTTTCCCTTTGGAGGTGCTCAGGAATCTTCTGTTTTGATTAAGAAGCACCCAGGCAGACAGAACCATGGTCTTTGTAACTTTTGGATTATGAGTGTGTTTCCGGGACTGATGGCTTGTTTTACATGCTGGGTGTCTCCTGATGCTATAGCCCTGTGTGTGTAGATGACAAACACTGCTGTGCTGCTGAGGCAGAGCAGCTGAGGGGCTCTGAGGACAGGATAAGTGACAGGGACACAGCATCTGTTCAGCGCCCTCCAGGCGGCCTCACATCCACCAGCTGCTTCAGGGCCAGGTCCTGCTGACAGCAGCCCCAGGATAGGGGCCCTGGGGGTGAGCATCCTTCCCTGAGCAGTTTGGGGTCGAGGCTCTGTCTTGGAACAGCCGCAGCACAACATAGCACCAAGGTAGGCAGTCCCCGAGAGCAGGACTGGGGATAGCCACCCCTGCCATGCACCAGGCGGCGAGGCTGGCAGCTGGGACAAACCTTCATCCAGGACTCTGCTCCCCCAGCTGCTGTCTGAGTGCCAGGGTTCCTCTGGAGAGGCATCTGGGGCTTGGGCCCCAATGTCCTCGGGTTCGTCATTCTTGCCTTCTGGCTCAGGGCTGGCTCGTGGAGGGGTTGGACGCTGGCCTCCCTCTGCCCTGTGGGCAAGAGAAGAGATCAGATGCGAAGAAAGGAATCACGTGAACTGCTGGGACAGGCTTTGCCTAAAGCCAGGGGTATCCCTAGAGTGTGATTTCTAAACCCAGAACTCTGACTTCAAAAGTTTTATGTCCAGGCTTCCCCAGTGCAACCAAGGCAAGAGGATCTGGTTTAGGAGCACCAGTCCGTGTGATAATCCCCTGGCTGGGATTCTTGCCACGATGTCAGGCCAAGCGACTAGCACTTCAGTCACATTAGCTGAGGTTTAAGTGGGGACGTGACAGTCCCTTTGTATACCAAAGGCTCCAGCCCACAGCCCAGAGAACAGGAGCACAGGAACATGAGATCATACAGCCCAACTCTCAAAAGCAGAGCTTAGCAGCCCCTCAAGCCTCACCCAGCCCTGGAGTCCAGAGCCCCGCTGCAGGTGTGGCTTCCTGCGTAAACAGTGCCAGGATGATGACGCAGCTTTCACGTCTAGCTGGCTGCCCGGCACTGTGGTCAGAGCTGGAGACATTTTCCCTTCCAGTGATCCAGAAGGGCACTGACCTCACTGTCCCCATTGCACAGGAGGGGACAGTGACATGCAGAAAGCTGCAGGAAGCCTCCCCCCAGGTCCCACACTGGAAACGGGGTGGGAGGGGGGCTGAGACTGGTTCTAGGCCAGCAGCACCAGGCAGAAGGAAAGCTTGGAAAGCAAACTCTGCCGGACCACCCGGCAGCTGCTGGCCTCGTTAGGTGACTCCATGTCACATGTGACCAAGTCGGGAAGAGGAAGCCGCTGAGGATAGAGCCATTCAGAGAGTGGGACGGATGAGGACATCCCTTGGAATGTTCCAAGAAATTAAACATGGCTGCAGAGAAGCAGCCCCAAGAAGAGTCAGGGGTGCTGTGCTTGTCTGGAGGTCAGCATTTGCTGATTCTGGTGCTTCTTTGCTCCTCTCTCTCTGCGGGACCCTTCCCGGGACCCTCAGAGTCACCAGCGACAGCCCAGCCTCCCTGCCCCTGCTCCCCTGACCTGCACCCACTGTGGCCACGGGGCCACTTTGCTTTAGGAGCCATGAGGGGAAGCGGGGCCTTCTGGGAGTGGCTCAGACGCCTGCCTCCCAGCCTGCATTGCCGAGTGCCTCTGCTTCTGAGAAAGGTGGGCCCCGCCAGCCACCCACTCCTCCCTCTCACCCGCGTGTCCTCAGATCCCGGAGTGCTCTCATGCCTTTGGGTGTCCCCTCCAGCTGGCCACATCTGTGCGCCGCCCAGAGCCCTGGGGGGAGGCTCTGAAGTCTTCCTCCTGCTAGAGGCTGTGGCCACAACTGGCTGCCAGCCCAGTGGCTTACACAATCCAACAAGGGCCAGATGTTGCTGTTATTTCCTTCCCAGGGTCCTGGCAGTTCTGGTTCCATCTGACAGTCCCCTCCCTCAGTATCGGGGTGCAAAGAGTCAGGTCTCAAGAGCCACCACACCTGGGTTCTGCCCTGCAGGACCCTATCTTTGCTGTGACACTTTACCCACTCACTGGTCAGTAAACAGCCAGGGGACTCTGCCCTGCGCTGAAGACGACATGAACGGACTCCAAGCTTCAAGTGTGTGTTGCTCCTGCCCGCCTTAGCATGTGAGATGCTTTTAGGTGACAGGTGGATGGACAGGGCTGCGTGGATGCGTGCATAGTGTGCAGGGGGAGATGCACGTGTGTGTTTTAACAGGCATTGATTTGAATTTCTGCCAAGGAAATTAAGGAGCATATCAATCAACTTCAGTTTTACATTCATGACAGTGATGACTTCCCTTTAAAATTACTTAAATTGAGTTGTGGGTTGTGGGTGTAGCTGAGCAGTAGAGCACTTGCCTAGCACATGGGAGGCCCTGGTTTGATCACTAGCATGACAAGAAGAAAAAAAATAAAAAGAATGAGGTAATTTCAGGCAAATGGTAATTAAATAATATACTCTGCGGATGTAGTCAGAAATTGGCTCAGATCTTCAGCAAACATCTGAAGTTCAGTGAATGCTTAAACACCCGTACGCAGATGCTCTAGGCACTGTTGGAGCTGAGCTCTTCCTGCCCGTGGCCTCTCTGTCCCTCAGAGCAGAGGACTCCGCCCTGACAGGTGGATACCTTGTTATACAGTGCTATAATTTGACCTCGAGGGTCCCCCAGAGACTCATGCGGGTTAGTCCCTAGCATGGTACTTTTGGGAGGTGGTAGAACCTTGAAAGGTGGGGCCTTTTGGGAATAAGGGAGGCCTTTGGGGTCATGGTCCTGAAGGGAATTGGTGGGCCCCGGCTTCTGTCCTGCTCTGCTTCCTGGCCAGGAGGCAAATGGTTGTGCTCTGCCACATGCATGCTCGTTTGCATGCTGTTTCAAGGGCCAGAGCAACAGGTGCAACTTGCCATGGACGAGGACCTCCAAAGGCATGAGCCAAAAATAAACCTCTTCTCTTTGTGTGTCTGTCTCTCTTTCTCCAGGTCTCTCTTTCTCCCTTTCCTTACCAGCCACCACCCCATACTGGGCATTGAATTCAGGGCCTCTGTCTGCCACACACACGTTTTGCCATGAACTATAACCTCAGCCTCAACCTTTTCTCTTCATAAGTTAACTATCTCAGGTATTTTCTTACCATGGCAGAAGTCTAGCTAGGATAGATGGATATTTTAGAACATCACTCATGCTATCCCAAAATAAGCAAGATTAATAATATACCCTGCTTTCATATCTACTGTAGAAAAATTAATGTGATGACGTCCTAACAGTTAAACCAGAAAGAAAAGTAATTTTTATAATATACATTTCAAGATGAATACTCAGGCATATTGCAGTTTTAATACTGAACCTACTTGTAATTACTATGTTTGAATTCAACGGGAGAAAGGTAATATTCACTTAAACCCTGTTGACAGTCTTCCTGACTTTAGCATTTTGAAATAAGGGCTAAGAAAATATAGGTAGGTGCAAGATGCATGGGTGGGTGGATAAATAGAGGAACGCACAGACTCATGAGGATGGAACTGGAAGTGCTCCCCATGCACGCAGGCCTTGTTTACTAGCTGGATAAGGACCACAAGGGCTTCTGTCACCGTGATCTGGTTCTGAAAGGCCGTGCAACTCTTGGAAAATCCAAAGAAAACAAAGTACAACCTTCCCTCAGCTCACACAGTCTTGCACTGACAAATTCTTTGTGTATTAAAGCCATGCAAAAAAATTACGTTTATACATAAAGCAGAGCTGGCTTTTCCCAGTGAGAACAAGTCCCTGCAACCTTGTCCTCCCAGGCAGTGACACAGATCTCTTCCCTCAATCCCATGGAGCATCTCTGGGAGCCTCCCTGTTCCAGATTCCTCTCCTTGTCCTGGCCTCACATCCCACCAGGCAATGCAAGCCTGGCCCCGGCAGCCACATGCCAGTGCTCACCCTGGGCCCTGACTGGGGCCCAGGAGGCTGCCAGGTCAGCCAGCAGGACCACGTCCAGGCCCTGCGGAGGTTGGAGCCAGGGTCCCTGTCTATCAGTGCCTCGTTGGTCTGTAACCATCCCAGCTCCTCTGCAAGGACCTCCGGGGGCCACAGGGTCCGGCAGTGCAGGGTTCTGTTCAGTCCCCACCAAGCCCTGCACCTCTCTGAAGCTCAGTTAGCCTGCCTTTAAGTGCACATCTGCAGCTCCAGGAGGAGAGTCCGGGGGAACCCAGACCTCTTTTACATCCCGGGCACTCAACCAAGACGGCCTCCCATTGTGTGCCCACAGGGTCTCCCGTCTCTTTCTCCCTCTCCACTACTCATTTCTTTTCTTTGCTCAACACTTCAAATAAATGTGTGAATTTCAGCAGTGGCGCATCCCAGCTTGAAAGTCTGATCTGGACTCTCCATGTGGCAGCCGCTGGTCACATGTGGGTACTGAAACTAATTAGGATTAAATAAAACTAAAAATTCCATTCCTCGGTCACACTAGCCACACTCCAGGTCTTGGTGCTCACACGCGGCTCACGGCCACAGAACTGGAGGGTGCCGGCAGCAGGCACAGATATGGTCTCCGAAGGCTGGGTCATCAGTATCCAGGAGAGGACAAATCTTAGGCTGGAAGTTAAATGATCAGTTGGTGGTCACTGGGCCCAGGACCATGATTCTCAAGTGAACACCCCCAGTGTAATTCACATCATGTCTGTGCAGTGAGAAGCCTGCTTAGATTGTCAGAACCTGAACCCAGGCCTCAATTCCATCATTCATGTCAATGCAAACTACATCCGAGGTGGACACCTGCCTCTACCATGGCTGTGGTTTGAATGTGTCCCCCAGAGTTCAAGGTCATCCTCAAATTCATAGTGTTGGCATTTGGTGGGGAAACACTTGCAAAGTCACGAGTCAGGGGAGGTTGTAGGGTGGGGACCTCACAATAGCATCAATGGCTTTATAAAAAAAGCAGAGACCCCAATTCGCACTCTTGCTTCGTCTCCCAGGCTGTGTTCTCGGTCAAGTTCTGTCGGCAGGAAGACCTACCAGATCCCAGTACCATGGTCTTGGACTTCTCAGCCTTCAGAATTGTAAGCCAAATAAGCTTGCATTCTTTCTAAATTAACCAGCCTCAGGAAAGGCGAGCACTGATAAGGGGCCTGATTAGACTCCTAAGTCCCACGAAGATGACACAGACACCCTCACTGTGTGGAGTACACCAAAGCTGGGTCCCCGCCCACACCTGAAGGGGTGGACAGAGTGTGGGTACCAGGACAAAGGGGTGACACGTGTCCAGGGACAGGATAGCACAGGAAGGTGTGAGATTTTATCATTTCTCAGAGCAGCGCACAATAAACATGAGTTGCTTATTTCTGGCATTTTCCATTTTATCTTTTCAGCTGTGATTTGCTGAGGGTAGGCAGGGAGGACACTGCAAGCAGAGATTGTGGGAGCATGGTTTCCTACGGGGTGGGATGGGAGTAACAGGTGACAGAATCCACTCAGACCCCTGCCTCCATCCTAGTCTGCAGCTCGGAATACACGAGGTATCACGGTGTCAGGTTTAAACCCACAGCGCCAGCGGCTCCATGATAAGGATATTGCCACTTATTTACACTCATCCCCTGAAACCCTCTTTCTGGAGGGTTTTTAAGAGGTGTGATAAAAACACAGTGAGTCCTGCTGCTTGGTGCCACCCAAGAGAAAGGCAGGCCTGTAAAAACACCACTGTGCATCCTCAGTGACCTTATTCCCTGGCTCTGGCATTGGGTGACTTCCGGCTCTTCCCCAAAACCAAAGTGACCACGCGAGGTGAATGTTTTGAAGTGACTCGGGGCATCAAGAAAGCCCCACCAGTGCAGCCCAAGACAGATACCCTAGGAAGAGCCAAGGAGCAAACAGGCTGGGCTGTGAACCCCGGGGGATCATCAGGCATGCAGGTGGCCACCAAGAGCACACCAACAGAGATGGGGCTGTGGGCCCTGGAAATCTTTACTTATGAACACTAGCATTTGAATTTCATGACATTGTCGTCATGTGTCATGAAATAGTATCCCTTTTTGATTTTTTTTTTTTTTTGGCCGTTTGACAATGTAAAAGTGTCCTTTGTGCATTGTCCAAAATGAGGCCAAGGGATGGAAATCGCTTTCCCTCCCCCAGTTAGCTGGTGACCTCTGCCCTCTGCGGGGAAAACTGACCAAGGACAGCAGCTCAGCCCACCAGAAGAATGGCCAGCCCGCACCTCTGGGCTAGCTAAGAGCAGTGAGGGGGGTGGCCTGAGCTGGGGACATAGGCTCACACTATGACCATGACGAGGACAGGGAGAACGGAGTCTGCAGCGGTGGCCGGTGGCCGTCTGCAGGCCGCAGGCTCACAGCAAGCTTGCGTGGAGTCGGAAAGCGAGTGGCAGTGATGGCAGCAGCAGAGCTGGGGTGACAGCAGGGCCCCCCACAGACTGCCCGGGGGCAGCACTGCGCGGAGTCCTGCGACCTCCCTGGCCCCAGCCCCCAGTTCCTTTCCTGCTCCAGTGAGTACTTGTCCAGTGACAAGTGCAGCCTTGAGGGACCCCTTCTGCCTCTGGGACTTCATTCTTTCTGGGAAACTGGGCGCCCTGCTGGGGTGGGCAGGATCTCACAGCCTGCTTCCCAGGGAGCCCAGCTGTCTGATATCTCGGCCCACATGTCTTTCTAAAGCAAGTGTGAGAGAGGAAGGGAAAAGGGTTAGGATGAGTGAGGCAGGAACTCAGAGGGCCCCTGCTGATAGTCAGCAGGAAACCGGACCGCGTCCTGGAGCACAGGACTGATTCCTCCACAGCCAAATGGGCCTGCAGCTTCCACACCACAGCCACGCCTGCGCGGACGCCTGGCCTAGAATCCCAAGGTCATAAATCGGTGTTGCTTTAAGTGAATTAGTTTGTGATTGTTTGTCATGGTTGCTATAGAAACCGAAGGCAACCATACAAACAGCCACACCCCATTGGCACTGTTAGCACCCCCTCAGTTACTACCCCAGAGACCAGGGGCTCCCAGAGAGGAGATGTGATCGGTATAAAACAGCTGTGATGATTCTTTCCCTTTGCTAACCATTGGCGCAGGAACAGGCATGTAATGTGATTCTAGCCAATGAAAGGTGTGAGGAAGTTTTGCCAGGAAGACCTCTGAGAAATGGGAAGTCCAAAGGAGGAGCAGTCATTTTTCTGCCTCTGGTTGTGGCAGTGATGCCTAAGCCCTGGCAGCTATTCTGTGACCACCAGGGGCCCTGGCAGTCTGAAGAGTTGGATTTTTAAAGGGATGACAGAGTTGTCAAAACTGCTGTTCGCAGGGACTTTTCTCTCAGCACCATAAATGTTCTCATGGCTTAAGTCATTCAGGACTGGGTTTCGTTACTTGTAGTCTAAAGCACGATCATGATAAACCACTCATACCCCTGCTTGGGGAGCAGGTGAGGCCGTGTGGATAAACCCTCAGGGCTGTGCCTCATGAACAGGTGTTGAGAAATGTGGTCCTCCTGGCCCAAGTCTGTCCAGACAGGGTCAGCTAGAGAAGCAGGGCCACTGGAGGACACTCATCCAAGCTGTGTGTCAAAGGAGCTTCTATATGAACAAAGCCGTTGTGGCTGGAGACCCCGACTAAGTCCATCTTAAATCTACCAAGGGAGGCTCTTGGGTAGCCTGGAGCTTGTGGGGTGACAAAGCCAGGTGACACAGCAAGAAACCAGCAGGCCCCCAGGCGTGGCTTTTCCAGCGCAGATGGAAAATGTCACCGGTTTTGTTTCTCTCTCTGACCCCAGGACCCTGAGCCCCTGGACCTTGCAAACTTCAGGAAGCCACCCACTGCCAGGGCCCCCAGGGCTCAGCCAAGGCCCTCCAACCACAGGGTGGGCAGCAGGCCACACACCCTCCGTGGGACCTGCCTGGGAGGTCCTGGAGGTCTGCACGCAGCAGCTTCCTTTCCCAAGTGGCGTTTCCTGAGCAGAGAAGCCTCGCAGGAAATGGAGAGCAGCAGAGCAAACAACAGAACAACAGCGGGAGGAAGAGCTGAAAATAAACCAGGCCGAGGAGCAGGGCACAGGGCCGGGGCGGGATGGCAGTGTCCAAGCCCACCCGCACCCTGGGCTCCTGGAGACATCACGTGGGGCCTCCGAGCCCCAGCCAGCACAGCTGCCTTTAATCCACGCACACACAATCACGGGGCCACCACTCTCCTTAGTGCCAGAGTGGCCCCTGACCCCACATTCCAGAGTGGGAGTTGTGACAGACTTTAGAAAGGCTGTCACCAAGATATGACAGAAAAGGACAGCGGCTGTGCGAGATGATGGGGCACAGGCGGTGAGGCAGGGCGTCTGCAGAAGTGGGGTCTGGCACAGGGTGGAGTGGACCTGTGGGGGCAGAGGGCCTAATGGACTCGGAGGAGGTGAGGTCTGTGTGGGGGACAACGCTGTGTGTGGGTGGAGGGCAGGGACCAGATGACTCAGGGCGACAGTCACGTGCAGAGGCCAAGAGATGGCTGTGAGCAGGGAAGTCCACAGTCCAGCATGCTCGGCCCTCAGCAGACACCGTAGATGCCTCCATAGGCTTCCCTAAGTCTGCACCTAGTCCAGGGTGTTTCCTGCTGGATTCATGCCCACCCCAAGCTGCACAAGTCACGGGCTCTGTCTTGGCCCTCGGGTCTCCACACCATGTCACCTCCCAGGAGATGCCTCCTTCAGTAGGCTAAGTCCTGTCCCCCCAACCCACGCATTGAAGTGCAGACCTCTGGCTCCCCAAACTTCACGCTGTCAGGAGACGGGGTCTGCAGAGAGGTGAGTGAGGCATCACCCCGTCCTCAGGGTGACCTCTACTCCAGGGTGGCTGGGGTCAGACAGAAAGGGGCAGCCTGGGCACGGAGATGCAGAGACAGAAGACAACATGAAGACAGCCGTCCGCAAGGGAACCAGAGAGCTGCCGGCACCTCCATCCGGGCTGCTGGCCTCCAGGACCTTAGGGCCATAACTGTCATTTGAGCTGCCCATCAGTCCACTTGTCACAGCATCCCGAGCTGATGTCTACACACCTGTGACACAGCCAGAGAGCCGCCCCCATCTCAGCCTCACTCCTCCACTGATTTGTCATTATTGTGGGGTCACTGTTCCCCACAGGGCTGTGAGCCCAAAAAGACAGGGACGTCATCTCATTCACGGCCACCTTCCCATCCCTGGACAGCACAGGACAGGACTGAGTCCAGCAGAAAAAACCTACTGGCTTTTCCTGAGAGAAAACCACGCAGGACAGAGTGAAGGATCCGTCCCACCCTGGACTTGGTCCCTGGCTTTGGTTCTGGGTTTCTTCAAGTTGCCTCCTCCTCCCTCCCAGCTGGAACCCCGTCCACCAGCCAACCCAGAGCAGCCACTGCCGACAGTCTGCACAAATCCCTCGGCCGAGCTCAGAGGCAGCGGGGACCGAAAAAGGGGGAACCGGGTGCAGGAGGAGCTGTCTAGCAGTGCGAGGGGTGGGCGTGTGACCTGGCTTTTGTCAGCCAGAGGGACAGTGATTGGCCCCGAGAACTCACGTGACCTTGATCTAGCCAATCGGTATATTCTACATCCCAGGTGTCAGTGGTTGGTTTAGGGGTGGGCATGGATGGCCCAGGTGAGAAAAATCAGAGTTAATATTTTACCCCTGGGGAAGAGAAATTCTTTCTGTTGGGGTGGTTGAGAGGGCAGGATCTAATCCTGGTGGAGATGATCGTTATCTTGCTACATTATGGGAAGAATGTTTGAATGTCTGAACTCAGAGCCAACTAGGGGGAAACAGAGACAAGAGATGGGAAGGAAAAAATTCCAGGCACCAGGACTTGAGCTCC
Organism: Cavia porcellus; assembly: GCF_034190915.1. Classification (NCBI taxonomy): domain Eukaryota; kingdom Metazoa; phylum Chordata; class Mammalia; order Rodentia; family Caviidae; genus Cavia; species Cavia porcellus. Next base: position 2,041,411 of record NW_026947491.1, read on the forward strand.
TGGATCTAGCCATGCCTGAAGCTGTATACTCTTGACATTTTTTTTGTTAACGAACAAATATGTCTCCCCCCGCCATGCTTAAGTTGTTTTAGTTACCAGCAACTAAACATTCCAACCTAGAACTCTTTGCACAATTTCATGTACCCAAGACCACACTGACTGTCCATATCTCAGAATGCCCCACAGAATAAACTGGAGATCATGGCCCCCACCCCTGGGACTTCCTGTCTCCTAGGTCTGGGTCTGCAGAAGTCATCCATCCTGGTATCAGAACCTCAAGAGCCACAAGATGTGCCAGGCCTCCACCCCAGAGCTCTTCCTCCAGCATCCCCTTGTGGTCAAAGAGCATATCTGTTCTGAGAAGAGAGGGGTTTCCTCCCTCTCTGTGGACAGGAAACCCCTGTCACAGGCAGGCACCATCAGGGTGTGCCCTGCTCCCTGACTTTCTTGGCCCCATGGCCTAAACATCCACTTTCTCATCTTCCCTTTGCCTAGCACTCTGCCACAGCACCTGCCTTCCTTTGACATTAAACTGCCTCTCACTACCCACCCCTCCACCTCCTTCAGGATGAGCATGTGCCCTGGCCGACTAGAGTATCGAAGGTGAGGGATGGTTCATGAGAAGACATTTATTGAATGTGCCAGGCACAATTCTAATTATTTTCTATATTATCTCATTTAATTCTTACCTTATGAGGCAGGCATGAACTCAAATTACCCCCATTTTCTAGATGAGGAAACTGAGGCATGAATAGGTTGAGTTGGAGGTTTTCAAGAACTGTCAAGGCACCAAACAGAAGGTATGGTCTATAGACTAAGGGGACTAGGCAGGTCATGGCCAGAGGATACCGGCCCCGTGCGGCTACTGGCAACTGACAAGTCTGAAGCTTCTTTTCAGCTCACCCAGGGGAAGCAGTAGGAAGAACCTCTGTGCTCACAGGAACCCAATTCTGCAGTGTCTGAGCAAAGTCCTACTCATCCTTCAAAACCCAGCTCAGATGACAGATGTCCCAGAGAGATGTTCTGATTTGTGCCAACACTATTCAGGCCATCTCTGTGCTGGAGCTGTGCATTTGCTTGCTGGGCCTTCTCCGTGTCCAGCAGGCTGTCTGTGAGCTGCTCACTGAATACTAACATCATGGCCACCATTACAGTTCGTAGGGTCTGCTGTGTCTGGTGGCTCCTCTGATAAGGGAAAATGATAACAATAATTTCCAATACAGGAAATTCCAGGTACTTTAAACACTCCCGCCCTAGGAATCTGCAGGTCTTCTAGGAAGTGAGCATGAGTACTCTGCAGAGCAGGAAACCGAGGCTGCTGGAGGTGACAACGACTTCCAACAGGCCTCCCACCACCACGGCCCTAGCTCACTGGCACTTTGTGAGTCTGAGCTTTGTCCCTGGAAGGCACCTCTGTCCCCACCCGTGGCCACCCACACACCACCTCCAAGGATAATGGAACTGAGCCACCAGCCCCACATGGCGCCCACCAGGCCTTCCCCTCCCTCCATCCTGCCCCGACCCACAGGTCCCACCGGGCTGCCGGGTGGGGCAGAAGAAAGGGCTGGCTGTCCCCTGCACAGTGGCCAGCGGACAGAGCTGCCCTCCCTCTACCCTCCCGGCTTTTCATCCTCAGGGACAACAAAGCCAAAGAAGCCAGCCGCCCCGCCTCCGCCGCAGCTGGGCCTCCTGTCTCTGCCTTCTTTCAGAAGCTTTGAGCCCCAGGTCCGCCCAAGGCCGGGCCTCACTGCCCACCCGCACAGGCAGCCCGAGGCTCCCGCCAAGCCCCAGCCGCTCCTCTGCCCATGGGTGGCCAAGACATTGAAGACAGGGAGATGTTTCAGGCCAGGGCGACCTCTCCTAGGAGTGGTGCTGCCACCGAAGCAGCCCCACGCTGGGGCCACACTGTGGCCACCTTGTGCTGAGGTCAGTCAGAGGGCGGCACCTATGTGCACGTCCTTCACTGACCCCCCCCCAACCGTCTCGCTGTATAGAGTGGCCTGGGAGGTGACCACAGCACAACCTGGCCTTTGTGCTTCCCAGGGGCTTCTGTGAGGAAGGGTCAGCAAACAGCAGCATCTGAGCAGCTCAGCTGGGGTACAGCGTGCCCCCAAAGCACTTGCCACTGGGAAATCTGACTTCAGGACAAACCCACCCCATGTCTAATCAGGTCCCTTCCACAGGCCTTCACAGTCTAGAGTCTTGTCTGCTTTTTGAGACACTGTCTTCACTGTAGTCAAGGCCAGCCTTGAACTTGGGACCTTTTTGCCTCAGTCTTCCCAATGCTGGGATCACAGCCATGTAACCCATGCCCAGCTCTTAACCCTGGTCTTGCTTGCCACTAATGGGCTGCACCAAGACAAGAAAGGGGAGCTGGCCACGAAGGCATGTGCTATTTGTCCACGTGCAGATAGAACCTTCTTGCTTCTCCCAGGAGGGTTTCAGTGCACACTTCAGGTTTGGTGCTGCCCCACTCAGTGGACCTGTGACTGAAGTGTGACCCATCAGCACGCCTATCGTTTACGGCTGAATGTGCTGACCCATGAGGCTCAGTTCCAGGACTTGGGTGGGATGGCTTAGGCCAAAGATAATCTTCCTGCCGATCTCAGAACTTTGGAAATGTTTGCTTGGCACCTCAGGGAGGACTAAAGGGGAGAACTCGCCTAAGAGGAAAGATCAGCATAGCCTATAGCACTGAGAACCTAGATCAAGCAGTACCTGAAGCTGGACATACCTAGACTTTCCAGCTTTAAGAACTAAATTCTTTTCAGCCAAGTCAGTTTGAGCTAAGCTTCAGGCATTCATCTAAAAGGTCCGTCTAATGACAGGAAGAAGAGAAAGAGAAAACAGAGGAAAGCCAGGTGGAAAGTGATTAGGGTAAAGGATCGGTGAATCAACTTGGTTTGGCAAGGGTTAAGTCACATTTCACAAACAGTGAGGTCAGATACTGCACATGAAGCTGTTTTGTGAGACATGAAGACGAAGCCACATTCCCTTCTCAGATGATGTGAGGTGAGACGGAGCACAGCTGTGACAGCAGGACAGGGACTGAGCCCCACGGGACAGGCAACCTGCGTGGGGGAGCTGCATGCACTCAGCTGCCAGGGGCTGGGCCAGGTCAGCTCTGGGCCAAAGGCGCCCTTGGACTCAAAGGTACTGTGTGGTCCAGGGCTTTTGCCGCCCTGAAGGTAGCAGTGGCTGCTACGTGGCCCCTCTGCACACAGCACATTTATGTCCTAACATGCTTGTTCGTGACCATCCAGGGCAGCACATGGCTATGCCATCTGTGCACCCCAGGTATCTAGCACAGAGCTTAGTCCATAAAAAGTGCTTTAAAAAAATCACTGAAGGAATAAAAGAGTGGGTTTTTTTCAATTGCTTCTCCATTGCAAGTTGTGGATAGAGGTGCTACCGGAAGCCCCCTTCCAGCCACAAATGCTGGACCACAGAGTCAAGGTCAAAAACAAGATGAGGAGGTGTCCTGCTTGCATTCAGAACAGAGGTGGCTGCGATGCCCCCCGGAGACCTGGCATGGGGGAATTCAGGGCTCCCGGCTCTGCTAGGGGCACTCAGGATCGTGGCTCTGATAACGATGGCCTCACGGTCAAAGACGACAGTGTGTACCCGGAGCTCACCAGCATGGTAGAGACGGCAGGCACAAAGCATGTTGGGAAACTCAAGAATCACAGCATGCCCAGAGAGACGGCAGGATAACTAAGGGTTCCGCTGGACATGCAGGGGACAGACCTCTTCCAGAGGATGCTCGGGTTCCTTGTGTAAAATGTCAGCGTCTACTAGAACCTGGCCACTGGAGGGTATGTGTCGTACCCAACCCAGTGTCAGCGCCCTATAACTAGCATTTATTCTGTGTCGTCCAGCAGGTAAGGACACAAAAAAGTCCGATTCTTTTTTTTCCCATATATTTTTGATCCTTGGTTGGTAGAATCGAAGGATGTGGAAGCCATTGGTTCGGTGTCCACACTGGTGTGTTTAAAAGTTAAGGAAATAATGGATTAGACTGAGCCCATGGGCTAAGTAGATGGAAAAGAACTTAACAGGAGTTGTAGGAATGGGAAAACGGCATGGCTGTGGGATGTCACTGCAGGGTCGTGGCAGGGGATAGAGAGTCAGGGAGTCTGTGTCCTGGTCTAGTTGGGTTTGGAGTTCGTGACTTTAATGAAGCCACCCCTGCCCTGGACTCTGCTTCTGTGGCCCAGCAGGGACCACACGAAGCCGGCCTGCTGTGCAGCACCAGGGCAAGATGCTGGGAAAGTGTGAGTCTGGTCACCACAAATGGTTCCAATCTGTCCCTCATGGGAACAGTTCCGTCATCCCACATCTGCAGAGCACCTGGAAGGGCCCAGCGTGCTGTCACACGGAGCAGGGTGGGGCTCTGGCACACAGGAAGCCTGGCTCCACACTCAGGGATACATTGAGCGCCTGGGCCTGGAAGTGCAGCTCTCCTTGCCGCCCCGGCCTGTGCCATGCCCTGCTGCTGTTGGGGGCTGGACCCACCCTGGGGTTCACAGCATGGCCAGCCTTGAGTCCTGCCCTAATGACTCCCTCATTGGACTCTCCTGTCCGGCCTAGGTCTCCTCATCCGTGACATGCAGGTGACGACTCTTCTCTCAGGCATCGTGCTGGGTAAACAGCTGGTGCTCAATAGATGCCATTCATCTCTTCCCTGTTCCTTTCTTCGGAGAGTGGCAGCTTTTAGGCAGGTCAGCCTATAAGTTATACAAGAAACTGGGCAGAATATCAAGGGACCTGCCCATCCACATCCTTGCTGGGGGCTTTCAGGTGTCATTCACTGCCTGGCCTTCAGCTTCTCTGTGTATGAGACGTTTCTCCAGGGTCTCTGCAATGGCCATGTCCTCCTCTTCCTTGAACTGGTTTCACAAGGGGCTAGCCACTGTGACCAGGGTCTCTTGCAGGTAGGGGAAGTCCTGGGACCCAGCTCTGGCCAGTGACATAGACATGTAAGTTCTGCTGGGGAACTACAAAGGTAATGTCTCCATAGGAGGAAAACCTCCCCCATTCCTAGTGGTCCATCTTCCTTGTGCCCGGACAGTAGGTGATAAGCGCTGGAGATGCTGCAGCCACTTTGTAACCATAAATCAACCACCACAAGAAAATCCACTCTATCTCTGTGAAGGGCTATTCCAGTATTTGTAGTTGCTCTTATGTTCATGCAGTAAAGGACTAATTGTGTCTTTAAGGCAAAAGGAAGAAGAGACACTTTATTTCTCCTTTGGGGAAAGTTCCAAGGGTAGATGTGGGCCTCAAGCCAACCAGCCCTGCTCTTTAGCAGATCAGCTAAGCAAACAGGAAGTGAGTATCCAAACATTTGGAGCGGCAGGAGGCTGGCTTCTGGCTGGAGTCAGCCTCTGTGGAGATCCCCTGCCAGCCTTCTATCCCCAGCTGGGCGCTCCTCTGAATTCCAGGATGGTGTCCCTCCTTGAGGACACAGGTTTAAAGCCACCCCTTCTCACTGCCCCACCTCTGGTCTGGGCCAGATCACCTTCGAGGGGGGGTGTATGTGTACCATGGCCCTCGCAGGTCCTCCTGGTCTTCTCCCACTCTTTGCCTCCTCCTGCCTGTGTCACAGCTGCAGCCAGGGCAATTCTTTATTCAAATGCAAGTCGCTCCCATCACCCTTTGCTTAAACCGTTCCCAAAGCTTCCTGTTCTTTCAGGGAGGACTGAAGTCCCTGGGCTCCCTCCACACTCCACAGCCTGGCCTGTGCCGCCCGCTCCAGCTCGATTCCTCCAAACTTCTCATTTGTGAACCGTGCCCGCGCTGTTTCCTCTTCGTGGCACGCGCGTCCTCTCCCCCTCGGCCACCCACCCCGCCAGGGGGCGCGCCAGCCGCACGCTCAGCTCCTTCCCCTGCAGCTAGCGCAAGTGGCCAGCTACAGTCACATCCTGCATGCCAGGCACGGTCACTGGCCAGAGAAGGTGCCCGGGAAGTGCAGGCTGCTGTGACTGACTGGCAGAGAGCTTGGCAGCTCTGCCTTGGGGGAGGCAGGCGGGGCCCCCATGGGGCGCACACCAGTCAGTAGCCCTGCCAGGATTTGAACCTCCGACCCAAGGCCACTTTCCTGCCCTGCTTGGGCTAGCACAAGGCGTTATTATAAACCTGTTTCCTCATCTTTACAGTGGGGACCCGGCAGTACCCAGTGCACAGGAGTGAGTGACAGATGCCCCTAAGACGCCTCGCTCCGCGGCACACAGCACTCAGCCGCTTTGCTGCCATCAGGATCAAACGGGAGCGCACGCGTGCATGGTGGAGGACTTCGTGGGTACACTGGGTCTGGAGGGGCAGATGCAGAGCAGGAAAGGGAGTCTCAAACAGGAGAAATGGAAGAGCGAGCAGGCGTGGGGGCCGAGGCAGGAGGGCCGAGGGGAGGCCGAGGCAGGAGGATCACTTCGAATTTGAGGCCAGCTTGGGCTACAGACTGAGTTCAAGAGTAGCCTACACGACATAGCGACACCATGTCTCCAAAAAAATAAAAAGAGAGGGATGGAAGGTTGAACAAAGAAAGCAAGGAACACACAAGCGTGAGGACACGTGGAACACGCGCGCAGGGCCTGCACCTCCAGGGTTTGAGAGACCAGAGCTGACGGGTGCATCCCCCCCCCCCCCCCGCTCACCTGTAGCCCCGCAGCTCCGCCTCCAGCCTCCTCCCCCAGCGCTGCAGGCCGGGCACCTGCCGCGCCAGGGCCTCGAGCTCACGCACACGGTGCAGGCTGCGCAGCACCGTCCGCCGGGCCTCCTCCGCGCGCCGCCGCACCTCGGCCTGGCACCGCCGCAGCCGCCCCGCGTGCGCCTCTGCAGCCGCCAGCGCCTCCTGAGCCTGCCGCAGCTCCCGCGCTGCCGCTGCCGCCGCCGCCTCTACCTCCGGGGCGCCCGCCTGGATCTTCCAGAGGCCGACCTGCGGGGACAGAGGGCAAGTGATGAGCATCCCGCCCCAGCTGCAGCGGGGATGTAGGACGACCTGGGCCACCGCCACCCTCCAACCTCCCAGAGGCACAGTGAACAGGGGACTGCGCATTTCACAGCGTGCTGCTTATGGGCCTGCTGTGCCCCGTCACGGACTCCTGTGATATCCCGAGTGAAGCAGAATGAGGGAAACTAAGTCATGAAGCTCAAGTTCTGTTCTTTGCAGAACAGCGATTCTCTGGAAGGCCTGGAGGCGCACGCTTATAATCCCAGCCGTCAGGAGGCTGGAGCAGGAAGATTGCTGGCAGTTCCAGGTCAGCCTGCACTACGTACATAGTGAGTTCAATATCTACCTGAACATTTTGAGACCCCGTTTCCAAAAAAAAAAGTGATCTCCAAACTCCGTGGTTTCTTGGCCTGCTGCCCCCAGTATCCATAGCCTTCAATCTGCCTTGGCTTCATGTTCCAGGTCCTCAGGGTGATGTACCCTTCCAGCTGGCTGCTCTCGCCCTCCCTGGAGTCTGTGCCCTCCACTGCCTGCGCCTGGAAGGTGGAGCTGCGTCTGGCTTTATGCTTTGTCCCAGAATCTAGAATGGGCCTGACACAGTTGGCGCCAGGTATGAATCAGTGTGGTATGTTTTCTCAGCCTGCATCCCACGGATGACTGGTGGCTTCCCACCTCCACCCGTGGCTTGGCCTTGCTCATGCCACCTGCTCATGCCCTTTGCACACGTGGCCCTGAGCCACACCTTGCTGTCTCTCTGCTCGAGCTACACCCTGTCTGCCGCGTCCCTCCCAACCTCTTCCTGCCTCCTTTGGTCCCCTGAGCAGGGGCTGTTCTTTTCCTTCATTGACCTCTGGCCCCCAGCACTGCCTCTGGCACAAGGCTGGGCACAGTGCTGAAGTGTTTGTTGACTGATCTCAGGTCTGTGTCTATAGCTCCCGAAATGCCTCACACCTGGGACCAGCAGTTGATGGCAAGTGATTACCATCCTGTGATCCAGCGTGCTCTGCGCCTCACTCGGGCTTCAGGCCTGGCCCTGAGGGCGCCTCAAAGTATTTGCTGAACCATGGAAGGAGCTGTTCCCCTCATGAGGCAGGGAGCCCCTTACGGTCAGCGTCAGCGTTAGAAGGGACAAGAGGAGTCCGGGTACTCGTGGTGGTGATGTGTGGAATGGTTGTGTAAGTGGGCCTGGAGTTGTGGTGCGCAGAATGGATAACAAGAGGGGTGGGGTGAGGTACAGTGGTGCACACCTCTACTCCCAGCTAGTCAGGAGGCTGAGGCAGGATGAAGTAAAATTTGAGCCCATTCTTGGCAACCTAGCAAGACCATGTCTTAAAACAGAAAGAGCTGGTGTAGCATATTAGAAAGTTCCGAGATTCAGATCCCCAGTATGAGGGAGAGGGCGAGCCGGGATGGGGATCGGGTTGGAGTGGAGTGGAATGGGGTCAGATAAGGACAGGAAGCAAGGAAGTAGAAAGGACTGGGTAGAGTTGTCCCCTCTGTCCCCTTCCTCCTTCTCCGCCCAGTCCGGGCACAGGAGTTTGTGGCCCAGACCTCACTCCACCCCACGCTCACCCCTGTGGCAGCCCCTCGCGCTCGCACCTGCAGCGCGAGGCAGCGCGCGTCACTGCTCTGCAGCGCGGCGCGCAGGTCCTCCACCAGCTCGCGCAGGCTGCCGTTCTCCTCCTCCAGCCGCGCCACGCGCTCGCTGTGCGGGCCGCCGCCGTCGTCCGGGCCGCCGTCCGGGCAGGGCGCGCGGGGAGGGCGGCGGCGGCGGCGCGGACGGCGCAGGCGGATCTGCGTCTCGATGTGCTCGCTGAGCGCGCCGCGGGGCAGCCGGGGTCCCGCGCGGGTGCCAAAGTAGCCGCAGAGGCGTGCGTGGAACTGGCGGAAGGTGAGCTCGGGGGGCTCGGCGCGCAACGCTAGGCGCGCCTCCTCCTCGGTGTCCGTGTCCCCGTCCGCAGCCACAAGTCCAGAGCTCGCGTCCCCGTCCTCACCGCTCGCGTCCCCCGCGGCGCCATCCCGTGCGACCTCCCCGGCGGCGGCGGCGCCTTCGGCGCGCAGTCCCAGCACGGCGCAGAGCGCGCGGAAGTCGGCGCGGGGCAGGCGGCCGGCGCCACGGCAGTCCAGGTGGTGGAAGACCTCCTGCAGGTACTGGTCCAGGCCGGTGGCCAGCACCACGATCTCGTTCTCCACGCCGCGGTCCAGCCCGTAGTGGTGCGCGAGGGCGCTCAGCAGCCACTGCGTGCGCCGCGCCGGCCGCCGGTACGGGTCGCCCGCCGCGCTCTCCATGCCCGGCTCCATGGCGCGGCCGGCGCCGCTAGCAGGGCGGCCGGAGCTGCTCGAGAGGAGGGAGGGGCTTGGCGGCCGCAGCGTGGTGGCGGCGTCGCGGGGTCCGGGTCCAGCCGCAGACGCGCTGGTGAGCACGGGGCGTGTCTGTGTATCCCACTTGCTTTGGATGGGGCCGAGCTAGGGGATTCTTCCTCCCTGCGACCCCCGGCGTCGGCTCCTCTCCCACTCCAGGGCGCTTGGCTTTCAACGCGCTCCAGCCTCCGTCCCACCCACTAAGTGCAGAGAGTTTGCCGCGAAACTGGAGCGCGCGAGATGCGCGCTTGCGGTTAGAAGCTGCGGCGGGCTGGGCTGCCCCCTCCGTCCACGCGCTGCCCCTCCCCCTGTCTGCAGAAAGCCCGGGAGGGTGGCCCAGTGAGCTCCCCTGCCTATCGGTGTGGGAACGCCTTCTCGCCGGTTAAATTAAGCTTCCCAAACCCGCCCCCCCCCCTCCGGGGATGTGAAAATGGCCCAGGAGTCAATAACTCGAGCAGAGGAGACAGGCGTAGAGAGGCAGGGGACCAGGTCTGGACATCCCGCTGGTGAGAAACTGCTCTCCAGGTGCGGGGTGTGTGTGTGTGTGTGTGTGTGTGTGTGTGTCCATGCACGCATAGGCGTGTGTTAGGAGGCAGGGACAGGGCTCCTTGAAAAGTGATTGTCTCTCCCTTTGCAACCAAGAATGGCAATTTGGTAGTAGGACCCGGTTGCATCTCTAGACTGTGGTTAACGTTTTTTTAATTTAATTTTATTTTATTGGTATGTTTAGATATACATGTTGATCACATTCATTATAAAGAATATGTTCCTGTACAAGATATAACTTGGTTTTTTCCCATCCTCCTGTCCTCTATTCAACTCCTATTTACAAAGCTTGTACCCCCCCCCCACCTCCTTTTTAAAAAACCTTTTCCTTCTTTCTGGGGTTAATCTAACAGGTTGCTGTTCGATAACATTTTCTGTGGTGCCTTAGCACACATTTCTTGGCAGGGTATGCACACACCTGTAATCCTAGGCTGAGGCAGGAGAATCGATGAGAGTTTGAGACCAGCCTGGGCTACAAAATGAGTTCAAGGCTAGCCTGAACTGCATCACTAGACCCTGTCTCAAAACAACAAAACAAAACAAACACATTTCTAGAAGGCAGACTCCTACTTCTCAGAGAACTGCTAACCCATTTTCTCTCTCTTGCACAAAAGAGATGAGGTGATGCAGCTGCTGTTTCCTATGCAGGGCCAGTTATCCAGGCAGTGATACAGACTGGCAGCCTCCGCTGCCTTTGTGTGTGAGATAGGTACATGCTTGTTTTGTGTGCAGCTCTGTGAGTCAAGTGTTAAACCCTGCCATTTGCAAAGCAATACAGTTCTGTTTCCTTAAATTTTATCCATCACTTTTGCAAAACAAAACACAAGTCTGTTGTCTCTGCCACCCTGGCCCAGAATCACCACTTTGCCACTTGGCAAATTCCTGCTCTTGAATGCTTTGCCCAAGGATCACCTCTCCTGAGAAGGAGTTGGAGTCTTCATCCCGAATCACGTGGATGTACATTCTTTTGGTTTGTTTTTTAATTGCTAAAGTAATGGCCATCTGGGTGATTTACTGAGACTTTGTCTCCAAATTAAAAATAAAAAATAGAGATGGGGGATAGCCAGTGCAAAGGCCCTGGGTTCAATCATCAGGGTCATCTCCTTCCCCAAAAACACGAAAGGAAAGGAAAACACATGTGTACCAGATGTTCACTGCCTTGTTTATATGGGTGCGTTTAAGACAGAAGCCATGAAGTAGACTGGGGGTCAACCTGCTGAGATTGTCAGGACAAATCACCAAGCAAGGGCAGGAGACGAAAGCGAGTCATAGCACCGTTATGTACAGTATTGACACGTACATGGCAATGACAAGGAATAATGACTGATAAGTTCCAGGAGGACACATGCACAGAAGTGTAGAGGGAAATGGTCGCATAAGCAGATTCTTAGTCTGATCCTTTCTAGGGCTGGGAGACCTTTAGCTTTCGATGCAAAGCTTCCTTCTGGACAGGGTGGGGCTTTCTTTGGCTCTTTTTAAAGAGGAAAATGTGTTTTGTGCATCATTGATAGACTGTAGAGTTCCATTATTTAAAAAGAGATTTCAACCATGGAAGATGTACAGGCCAGTGTTTTAGGATATTTAGAGTTGCATAGCCATGGCTTGGTTTTGACTCTCCGTTTTGAATGTTCTCTGCCCCTCTCCAACGCCAGCCTGTGGGTGGTTAGCCCATCCCCTGGCTTCTTACCGCTCGGCCCTGGTAACCCCTACTTCCTTTCTCTACAGGGTCACCTATTCTGGACACTTTGCAGAACTGGAATTGTGGTGGTGAACTTCTTGAAGAACGCCCCAACTCTCTGCCCAGAGTGGCTGCTGGGTGCTCATCCCACTGGCAGCAGGGCTTCTGTGTCGCCGGGTGCAGGGAGGAACCCCGAGATTCCAGGGCCTGCACTTGCGCCCCACCCTGCTTCCCAGGTCTCTGTCTGTGGTGCCTGCAGCCGTCCTTAGAAGAAGCTGCTGCCATCCAGCCCCGCATCGGGTCACTTTCCATTACTGGACATTCGCCTGAGACCACTGACCCGGTGAGAGAAAGGTTTTGGAAGCTGCAGTCCAGGAGTGGCCAGCGCCATTGTGTGTGGTCTGCATGGCTCAGCATGGCGAGGAGCTTAGAGGGGAGCCAAGTGGCCACTGGCTGCGTGTGTGGGAAGCCAAAGAGAGGCAGCCGAAGAGGCATGACCCCAGGGACCCAAAGACCTTCCACAAAGCCCTGTCACTTTCAGGTTCTGCTGTCTCCTGCCAGCACCAAGCTGAAGCCAAGCCTTGGACCCCACCCCACACAAGGGATTCCTGCACAGTTGACAAGGTGTCCAGTGCTTGCAGCCCTAAAATATCTTCCAAAGCTGCCTCCTTCTCTCTGAGTGCTCTGCTGTGATCACTCTGGATGAAGCCCCCAGCATCCCTCACCTGTGTCATGGTGGTGTCTTCCTCCAAAGAACTGCCTTTGACCTCCTGTACCTGTTCTTGACAGCCAGAAGGATACTGTTAATGCTTCAATGAGACTTTCTCCGGACATAATTATTTTCCTTTCATTTGGCCTCACCATGACTCCATAGCCCCTCACAACCACTTCCTCTCCTACCACCCTCCTACTGCTCTCTTAACCAGGTCCTGCCTCAGGGCCTTTGCCTCTGCTCACCTCACGGTATCACCTCTTTCAAACCTTGTGTCTTGGTCTTGGGTGTCGATGTCCGCTCCCGGCCGGCAGGAAGGACACACGACATAGTCTGGTAGTGGACAACCTTTTCTTTTTATTTTTCTTCTCCGTACAGCCTGCCCTGGGTTTTCCCAGCTGAAGCCTCCTTTGGTCTGCTCCCCGCGGCTCCTTTTGTGCTTCAGCCTGCCCCAAAGCCTCTACCGGTCCGCTCTCCGCGGCTCCTTTTGGGCTTCTACTTTCGGGCTTCTATCTGGCTTCTTTTTCCGCCCAGGGGTGGCACCGGTATATATACGGGTACAGTGTCCAATCATGTTAAAGTAAGCAAGGCAAGCTGATTGGCTAACATCATCAGTTGCCAGGCAGACTATATTGTTGAGCGGGTTGTTTACGCGGTAAGCAGGAAACTAACATATTCGATGGGAGGGGTAATCTACCTCAGGCCTCACTCTTTACTACAGGCCTCACGTCCGCCAAGTGAGGCGACCGGGCTCGGGGCTGCGGCTCCCAACATCTCCCCCTTTTTTATTTTTTATGAATGTGCGCATCGTAGCCCTTCCTGGACTGGGTGTAGAGGCTTATGCCCTATGCGTAGGCCCACCGTAGGTCCTTGGCTTAGACCCTGGTCGGCCGTCCCATGGTCTGCCAAGGCCCTGAGGCCCTCGTCCTTTTTCTAGGGCCAGGCACAAACTGGACGGAACCTGGATGCACACAAGCTTGCACTCATTCTCTCTCCGTAAAGAAATCCCCTCGGAGAGAAATTTAGACCTGGGCAGCATCTAACAGTCCAGCGGCTTACGTGCAGGATGGGGTAGGGCCTGGCTTAGGTCGAGTCATGCTGGGGAGGCACGCTCTTACCCGTCATTGACTCATCTACCCTGCTATATCATAATTTTTTAGAGGAGGAGTGTGGGAAGCTCACCGTCCCTAGACTCGGTCGTAGGCTAGGCGAGCGAGCCATGCATATGCCTGAGGATCTTTTTGTCCATTTCGGGCTACCGCTATTTCTATTCATCTTGTTGGTTGGTCTGTGATGGATCTCCAGTAGGGCAGGTCTGATCTTTAGTCGAGGGCTTTGTTGTCCGTGTCAGTCTCTCCGGTATCCACAGTGGTTCTCGTCCCGATTCCTGTGGGAAAACACAAACCGCGCCTCGGTTCCAGCTGACCACTGGATCCGGGCCCATCCATTGTCCTGTCAGGACATCTTTCCACTTCACCCACCCTTTATGGTTGGGGGAAGGGTTGCAGTGCTCCACAGCTGGGGAGCGATTATCATTATTTAAATTTAAAAAATTGTGTGTGAATAGTGCCATGGATAATCGTGCCTTTGGGGCCAGGCCTTGGCCTACTCCCCCTTTTTGTTTTTGTAAAATTTTTTTGAGGCTTTTATGAGCCCTCTCAATGATTCCTTGACCTTGGGGATTGTATGGGATACCATGTTTTAATTGAACCTCCATCATTTTGCAGAACTCATTGAAGGCTTTGCCTATATAGGCTGGTCCATTATCAGTTTTTAATATTTTTGGTTTGCCCCATGCGGCCCAAGCCGCCAGGCAATGATTGATCACATTAGACACTTTTTTACCTGTTTCTGTTGTTGCAAATATGACGCGAGAACAGGTGTCTGTGGAAACATGAACATATTTAAGAGTCCCAAACTCCTGTATATGTGTGATGTCCATCTGCCAAACATCACCAGGGATCAAACCTCGAGGGTTTACTCCCATCGGTATGGCAGGTTTGTATGTGGCACAGGAGTCACATAGTCGCACGATATCTCGTGCATCTGCTCTAGAAACATGGAAATGGTTTGCTAGTGTCCTGGCATTAACATGAAATTTATCATGGAAGGCACGGGCTCGCTCGATTGGTGTTAGTAAGGTAAAAATCCATAACGGGCGAGTGGCAGTGTCAGCAGCCGTATTCCCCTGTGCCATAGGCCCTGGCAGGGATGTATGTGCTCTTATGTGGGTGGTGAAGACCTTATGGTGTCTGTTCTGAAGCAATGTCTGGATAGACAGGAACAGCCCAGCCACTGTGGAAGTGGATCTAATTAAACTGGCAGTCTCAAGCACTTGCATAGCATTGACCACATACCTAGAATCGGAGACAATGTTAATGGCTTCTGAGAACCGTTTAAGAATCATTTTAACGATCTGCAGTTCCACCACCTGAGGCTGATCTGGTTTAAATTGTATGGTAACCGGGGGCTTGCCTAGGATCACATAGGCGCCTATCCCCGTCTTGGAGCCATCTGTATATATTGTAGTTGCTGGGACTAATGGCTCAGAGGCAGTAACCTTTGGAAAAATTATAGGGTGCTGAGTGACAAATGACAAGATGAACACCCATATAAGTCTGGAGGCGACACTGAGGTCCACACCTGCTGACCCAGGGGTGGCCCTTGTTGAAGGCTGCCACCCTGAGCTGTCTTGTCTCTGGGGCGGGGGCCCGTCTGTGAAGGGGGCCCCCTCTGGCCGTTTTTTGGCTCTCTAGCATCTTGTCCACAAATACGGTTGCCCTGAGCATCAAAGACCGACCTACACTCTTCAGCTTTGTGTGGTCCCTTTTTGCATCGCCCACAAACATATGGTTTTTTATTCCTAGGGCGAGGCCTAGCATCTGCATTGTTTGGGCAGTGACGTTTAATGTGTCCTGGCTCCCCGCAGGCAAAACACCCTTTAGCCTTACATTTCCCTTCTAACCCGCGAGGTCCCCTCTGCTGTACAGCCGCGGCCAGGAGAGCAGCCACTCCCGAGTTGGAGAGCGGCCCCCCTATCTCTCTGCATATCCTAATCCAGGCATTGAGGTCCTTGTTCTTATGAGGAGCTATCGCTGCCTTGCACTCCTTTGTACATTGCTCAAAAATCAGCTGTCTTACCAGCGGTTGAGCCACTCCCGGATCAGAAAATATCTTATCGGCAGCATCTTGCATTCGGGCCACAAAGTCAACAAATGGCTCTGTGGTACCCTGAATTATTTTTGAAAGACACAAGGAGGCTGTTCCGGCACCACTTACCTGTTTTCAGGCGCGGAGCCCTATGGCATTGATTTGCTCATAGACAGCGCCGGGGAACTGGGTCTGGTCATCAGCGTGCCGACCTTCTCCCATAAGCATTTCCTTGTTCCACCCCCGGTTTCCTCGATTGGCGTTTTTCTCAGCCTGCTCGGCAGAGAACTCTGCATACCAGGCTCGCCAATCCAGGTAACTGCCCGAGGGCAGACAGGCCTTTGCCAGCTGAATCCAGTCCGCGGGGGTGAGGGGCCCAGAAGACAGATTCTCCAGCATGGCAATGGTGTAAGGCGCAGTCGGCCCAAAGGTTGTAACTGCATTTTTAAGTTTTCTAATCTGCTTTATCTCAAAAGGCTCCCATACATTGCGTCCCTGGCCCATAGCTACTTGTACAGGAAATATCCCGTAGGGGCCACTATCTATCCCAGGTGGATGTACCTCATGAGACAAGCGTCCCCCCTGCCAAAGCCGCCTGTAAAAATACCGACCTGCCGGCGGCGGAGCATAAGACAGCGGCCGTGATTGGGCGGAAAATGGGGGCCCGTGCATCACTTCCTGTTCTGGCGAAGAGGAAGGGAGCTCCCGGGCGGCCGCCTCGCGGCGAGGGATCGCCTCCCTCTCGCGCCGGGGAGCGCTCAGGAGCTCTCTACTCCTCCGCAAACCAGGTTGAGCAGAGCGCAATTCGCGGGGCAACGCTGGAAAAGAACCCTGCGACTCCTTATTGAGCGACTTAGGCTCCTGACAGCTGGTCTCTTTGGCCTCCCTGCCATTCAACTTTCCCTCGTCCTCGGAGTCAGACGACTCCGAGGCTAGAGCCCCGTCCTCCTCCTTAGCATCCTTGTTCCCCTTGACAAACACCTCTCGGGAGCTCCCTGACTGGGCCTGCTCAGATACCCTGCGTACTTTTGTAAGCTCTTGAGAGCTTTCTCCACAACCACCCTCGCTCTTAGTGCCGCTACCTAACATGTTTCCCATTTTTTAATATGTTACTCACCGCGTGAGGCCCAAGGAATCCGCCACTTACGCGTGAGCCTGAGGGGAGTCTAAAAGCCCTGTAGGTGCGCGCCACCCAGAGCCCAGGCTTATCCCCAACTCACCTGTCTCGCAGCTCTGTACTGGAGCGTTGTCCACTTCCACGTCGCGGGGGTGATCAGTCCCCGTACGGGCCACCAAATGTCGATGTCCGCTCCCGGCCGGCAGGAAGGACACACGACATAGTCTGGTAGTGGACAACCTTTTCTTTTTATTTTTCTTCTCCGTACAGCCTGCCCTGGGTTTTCCCAGCTGAAGCCTCCTTTGGTCTGCTCCCCGCGGCTCCTTTTGTGCTTCAGCCTGCCCCAAAGCCTCTACCGGTCCGCTCTCCGCGGCTCCTTTTGGGCTTCTACTTTCGGGCTTCTATCTGGCTTCTTTTTCCGCCCAGGGGTGGCACCGGTATATATACGGGTACAGTGTCCAATCATGTTAAAGTAAGCAAGGCAAGCTGATTGGCTAACATCATCAGTTGCCAGGCAGACTATATTGTTGAGCGGGTTGTTTACGCGGTAAGCAGGAAACTAACATATTCGATGGGAGGGGTAATCTACCTCAGGCCTCACTCTTTACTACAGGCCTCACGTCCGCCAAGTGAGGCGACCGGGCTCGGGGCTGCGGCTCCCAACACTTGGGTTTTTTTCCCTGGGGCTCTGGGGAGTCCGGCCCTGCTGAGGAACCTGACTTTGTTTTGCATCTGTGCTGAGAGCTTGTAGCCCAGGCAAGGATGGGGGACAGCCCTACGCCGTCATCATGCTGGTGGCTGCTGTCGCTGAAGGAATCCTTTGAACAGTAACTTTTCCAGACTAGTCACTATTGAAAAGCAGGCTTTTCAGCATCTGGGAGGGGAGGCCTTGTGGGGCCTCGTTCCCTGCAGCCCAGGAAGGCAATAGCTTATAATGGCGTGCTGTCAGGCCTGTTACCAGGAGCCCCTTAAATAATTCTCCTTGAATCCACAAGGGTTTTGTTTGAGGTTCAAAGTGAGCAAACTCAACAGTCTCCTTGGGTTCCTTTGTATGAGCTGGGGGTGGGGCGTCCAAATGGGGAAAGACTCAAGGCCCCAGCAAAGAAATTATTTTCTCAAGTCGCTTTGGTATTGTGTGAGCTACTTCTAACAAAGTCCAGAAAAGTATTAAGAGATTTTTTTTTTAAATTTAAAAAATCATGCATCATCCCGTCTCCAAGAAGAGATCACAGTGTATGTTTTATTTCTGGTGCATTTCTTTCCAGACTTTTTTAGGCACCGAGGCGTGAAAGAAGTTACTGAGGTGACAGAAGATATTTTACATCTTCATCGGAGAGCTGGGGCCTATGACTGTATACATCTGTCAAAACACAAAGGGCAGATTTTACAGTATGTAAATTATACCTCATTAAACCACACAGAAAAGCACAGTTTTCTGCCCACATGGCCCTGGCTTTGAACACAGCCATAATCCTTCTTCGAAGCCTCCTGGGGCCGCTGGCTGGCAGACCCACAGGGAACGGATCTCCAGCCGGTCTCCATTAAAACAGCTCTGAGGCCAGGTTGCCCTGGATCCTAAGTATTTATTACTGGGTCAAGGAGTAAGAGCTCTGTGGGAGCTCTTGACATTGTTACCCTGTTTTTCAGAAAGCACCATCATTCTACGAAGCCCCAGAAGTGTCCGCAGATGTCATCGAGCAATTATTTTCAGTGTCATAAGCTTTTGATTTCCAGGAGGTTTGGTTAATAGATTTGTTCAGTGGTCAGACATCAAGTTTTGCTTCTGTCTCTTGACAAGGGGCCCGGCTGGTGGTGCAGCTCAGTGGTGGAGCTGGGGTTCCATCTGTAGCTCTGCAAATCAAATAATGAATTGATTGATTGATTAAAAATTAGGAGCTGGGGGTGGGTGGTTGGGGAAAAAAATTAGAAAGAGCTTGCTATTAGGCAAAGCTTTCTTAAGTACAAGATGGTACCTAAAGCACAGTCCCAAAAGGGAAAAATTAACAGATGGGTGCTCATTAAAATTCAAAAGTTTTATACTTCAAAAGACACTATTTAGACAATGAAAAAAACAAAGGATTAGAAGAAAATATGTACAAATCATTCACCCAAAAAGGACTTTGTTTTCAGAGTATACATTGAATTTATAACTCATCAAAACTGTAGGACCAACAAAATAAAATAACAGAATCCAGATGTACTGGTACACACTTACAATCCCAGTACTTGGGAGGCAGATACTAGAGAATCACCCTGAGTTTGAGGCCGGCCTGGGCTGCATATCAAGTTCAAAGCCAGCCTGAACTACATAAGACCTTGTCTCAAAAACCAAAGCATGGAAAAAATGAGCAATAGATACTTCTGAGCGTCAACCCAAGAGAAATGAAAATTCAAGGGAGGAGAGCTGAGGTCCCCAGGCAAGAGCCATCCCCTGGTCATCTGCCACATAAGCCAGGCGCACCTGGGGTCACAGCACCTGTCCCCTGACCCCATCCCATGATGCCCAGGTCTTGACCACGATGACATCTCTCTTAGTTGTTACATACTCCAGCCTGCAGTAGAAGCTCCATGGTGGTGGATCTCAGACTACAGCTTATGGTCTGGTTATTTACCGTGCAAAGAATCACCCCACAACTTAGTGACTTAAGAGAGCATTGACTTGCTCTGCTCATAAACGTGCAGTGTGGGGTGGATCGAGGGTTGCTAAGTTATTTTTGCTTCACACAGAGCAGCCAGGATGGCTGAGGGACACTGCAGTCTCATTCCCTTCCATGTCTCATGGCTGAACCTGGAAGCTGGTGAGATGCTCAGTCTTTCCATGTGACTGTGTGGGCTCCCTCAGTCTATTTCTAGAGTGAGTGCACCCCGCCCCCATATAAAAAGGTAGACAAATACATGGAATTTGCTTGACAAGGCTTCAGAAATCTCATCCTTAGGTGAGGTGGCCTTAGGTCTGTTCCGGGCTCAAGGGAAGGGGACCAGACTCACCACTGGACAGGAGCAGGGACATAGCACTGTAAGAAGAGCCTGTGGGAGGAGATCTGGAGATGGGACCTTTGGGAAACACCATCCACCACTAGTTCCAAAGCCCCTACCTGGAGAATTAATCCTGAAGGCTTGGGGGGTAAACCAGAGAATCTTCTTTTCAATGTGGGCCATTGGGCCTTTGCCACGACCTGTGGCCTCTGACTCCCTGAGCTGGGGCGGACTCTGGCTGCTGCCCAGGGTAACAGTGTGATCCGTGACTCCATCAAGGACCCTTTGGAGGGAAACCAGCCTTAGGTAGCACTGGAGACTGGAGGAGCAGGCAGGGGCTTCTGTCTGTAGTGGGATGGTGCTCCTGGATTTTGAGAGCTGGTTTATCTTAGTAGCCTTTTTCTCCTTCCAAGGAGAAACTTCTGGAAAGTTTGGGGCACTTCCCAGTTTGCAGATAGTAGCTCCTGGTAGGCAGGTGATGATGGCGGGCCCATTGCCCTTTGCTGCCTTGCCCTCCCGGGTATTTTTGAAGCTCTGTCTTTCAGGCTGATGGGGGAGTACTGCAGAGACCCAGGCAGCATGCAGTTCCACTCAAGTGTCCTTGGCCCCTGGTCTGGATGCCCTGGAAGGCCCATGACCCTGGCTTGAGGTCTAGCTATAGCAGTGTAGGCCCTGTATCACTGCAGAACAGCCCATGTGTATGGATCCTCAGCACCCATTCTATTGACTAAGCTATAAAGTCTAAGGGTAATTTTCACCTCACAGAGATCTCTACCTGAACGTCCTGGTAAACAAAAGCTAATTCTTAAAGAACACTTCCTGTTTACCTTGGTAGCTCCTTATTTATTTTGGATTGAACTAGAAGGAATGTATCCATATCATCTCAATGCAGTAACTCTCCCCAAACGTCCCTGAAACACTTCTTATCTTAATATGCATCAGTGGTTTTAGAACTAGAAACAGTAGAGGAGTTCCCTGGAGTCCTTACGAAATACAGTAAGTACACCCTTCTTAGGGGACTTGGGGTGGTCTGGCCTTCTCTGTTGGTGGTTTCTGGAACATGCTGTCCTGAGCAGAAAATTAGTCAAATGTCCTAGTTACTTTTCTCTAGTTGCTGAGATAAAACACTCAAAGAAGGAAAGTCATATTTAACTCGTAGTTTGTAGAGATTTCTTTTCATAATCAGCTGGCTGGAAGGTAAGGTGGGCAGCCCACGGGAAGGAGGCAACATTTCATTGTAATGGAAGATGGCCAAAACAGTGAGACAGAGCAAGACAAACCACTTCCCTTGAATTGTTGGAAGGCGGACCACACTAAGATGGGTGTGGCATTCACACCCTTAGTCCTAGCATTGGGCCATGAATCAAACAAAACCGTTTAATTCAGCTAGCTCTGAAAATCCCATCTCTCATGACCACATGAGGCTTTGCAGTGACATCCAGACACAAAACATAACAACGAGCACATTACGTAGCAAAGATAGGAAAAGAAGTGGACTCTGCTGAGAGAGATTGAGCCAAGTAACATAGGAAAAGAAGTTGGGTGTGGTGGTGCTGTAATCCTAGCATTTGGGGCAGGAAGATCTTTGTGAATCTGAGACCATCCTGAGCCACAAAAAGAGCTTAAGGCCAGCCTGAATTACATATCTCAAAAAAAAAAAAAAATATCGTGTAAGGGTAAGAAACTGCTCAAAGAGAAGTACTTGGATAGGGGAAAGGAGGAAAGAAGGAAGGGAGAAGGAAAAAGACATAAATTTGTGTAGATATATACATAAGATAGCTAAAATGATTATACTGCTAATTGTATTAGTGGAAAAGAACTGTTAATACTCATGTGATTAGGTCAATTTTACATGTCTGTATGTGGTAATCTAAGCAACACTTTGAAGGTAACTAAGCAATATTACAGTCATTGTCAAATTCCTATCATTTTGTTTTGTAAACCTATACTGATATTGTTTGAGGTTTGTTATTGTTGTTTGTCTCTTTTTGTTATTCTTTTCTGTGTCTTTTTTCTCTTAAATAATTAAAAAAAAAAAAAAAAAAAAGAAAACAATATACGGTGTAGTGTGAGCGTGTAAGCCTGGGTCACCACGCAAGAGCAAGACAGGCCGGCACAGCTCAGTGTGACCGCTCTTGATCTTTTATGAGTGACACCTAAGGTCAACTTCGCCGAGGGCCATCGATCTCAGTTACTTTTCATACTGATGAGACAACACAGATGACAGCCAAAGTCAAAGGAGCAAAGATTCGTTTTGGATCACAGGTTGGACCAGTTCCTAGGCTGGAAGTCAACAATGGAGGGCCTCAGCATAGAGAAACAGTTCATGGCAGGCAGAGGACAGCAAGTCAGCAGCAGGGACTCTGCAGCTCTCACCGTCTCACAGCTTACAAGGCCGCTCACTCTTAGGGCAGGTAGTAGGTGCATCCTTAACCTTCAACTCCATGGCCTGTCTTTCACTCAGCCGCAGAATTCCTAGATCCAGCCATCTCTAAAACCCTCAAGAAAAAAACATAAGAGTTGTGGGGAGGGGGGCTTCTAGATAAAAGCCGTAATAACACCTCCTGCCAAACCTCCGTCAGTTTTCAGAAGCCCACATGCAGGAGTCTGGGACCTGTTCTGCCCATGCAGCCGCAGGTTTTGTAGTAAAAATATCGCCCCTATATTGTCGGCCAGTTTGGGGAGGCCTTGTGTCCCGCCTCAGCCTGTGATTGGCAGGCTATGACGAACTTTCACCTGATTGGTGGAGCTCCTGTTTTGAGTAGGGCGTGAAAGGTGGGCACCGCTATAAAAGGGAGGGAGGGCGTGGGAATCTGTCTTTTCAGGACGCCACAGAGAGAAGCGGGCTTCTGCTGCTGAACTTGCGGTGCACATAACTTCTGACGCTTGCTCCGGAACCCATGGAGGCCCTTCACACCAACAGTGGTGGTGAGTCTTATTCAGATAGCATTTTAAAAAGTTTTGTTTACTTTCAGTATGTGTTTGAGATACGTGATGATTCCAGTGTGTTGCGTTTCAACATGCTCTATTTAGGCTTTTTGCTCTACTTGGGGACAAGCCTTCCTTGTGTTGTATTAATTTCGATTGTTGAATTTTTTTGTAATGCCAGTGCAATTGAAGATACTCACTTAGAATGTGATTATCTGGGCTTCTGTCTTGAAAGCCATTACCTACTTTACTTTTCCCAAAGAGTAAGGTTTTCTGTGCTAATTTTTACTAATTTTTTTTTTTTTTTTTGGTCATATTGAGACAGGGTCTTGTTCCGCAGTTCTGGCTGGCCTTGAGCTCACTTTGTAGCCCAGGCTGGTCTCAAGTTTGCAACAATCCTCTGCCTCAGCATGCTGGGATTATAGGTGTGCACCACCACGCCCACCTGACTAATCACTTCTATGTTAACTGTGGTTTACTTTGTGGAGAGAAGGTGGATCTCTAATTGATCTTCGGCCTAGAGGTGGCTGGTTTCCCATCATCCAGTGCCAAAGAGTCTATCTTGCTCTGGTGGGGTGAGTTCCACTTTATGGGGCCCGTGTTCTCTCCCCCATGTGTTTTCTCTTGAACCATCCACATGTGTGCTCTTAGTCTTGCACCTAGGAGCTCCTTACCTCTGTTACTGAGTCTAATACTAGAGAGCTGATGTTTTAGGAGGAAAGGTTTATTTTGGCTCAAAATTTAGTGACATTTCAGTCCATAGTTGGCTAGCTCTAGGGCACGGTGTCCTGAAAGGAGGAATCAGTGAGGAGTAATGATTCATGTCAGACACAGCACAGCAAAAGCCAGGAGTGCTCAGCAGCCACCTAGGACTCTTTTTGGTCCATTGTGTTTTTCCTGTTTGCCCTAATGGTGGTGGCACACGTTTTCTTATCCTTAACTCTGTGCCCGGTTTCAGTCTCAGTGTTCTGTCCTTCACACCAGCCACATGAACCCTGGGTCCAACCACTCTTAAACGCATCTCCCCCACAAACGCATGAGGCTCTTGGAGCCATCTGATGCCAAACCACCCTAGGCTTGTAAAACCTACTACACGTTCAGGAAAGGTCCACATGTAGGAGTTTGGGAACTGTTCCGTGTATGTGTCTGGGGTCTTGTAAAGAAAAGACCATACCAACTTCGCTGGCTCGGTTTGGAAATGCCAAAATGCTGGTTTTTTTCTATGATCCCTGGGACGAATTTTCACTGGGTTGGTGGAACCTATGGAGTGAGTAGGACAGATGGGCTGTAAAATGGATTGAGGGTTGGTAATTCCAGGCAATCCAGAACTCCTCAGGCCAAGAAGTACCCTTCAGCTGCTGAACTTCTGTACAAAACCTTTCGATCTTTGCTCCACAACACATGGAGGCCATTTCACACCACTGGGGGACATCACCTCCGTTCAGTAACATTCTTTTTTTTTTTTGTTTTTTTTTTTAAGTTTTTGCTTTTTTTTTTTTTTTTGGAAATCAGACAGCTTTTAATTTCAATAGAAATTATACCTCCCTGAAGCAGGGAAAGAGAGGCAATCTATTGCTTTGATTTGGAAGGACAGGCAAGATGGGACTTACTCTGAGCTCCGCAGCCAGGCCTCAGTAGGGACAGGCCAGTGGCCTTAAAGATGCACAATTAGAAATGTTGTGTGACTTCAGCCCCTGCTTCCTGCAATTTTCCCCAGCAAAGTGGCTAGTGTGCACTTTTGGTTTAAGAATGTCCATGACCAGCTGAGAGGGCGCATGCTGAGAGCCGCACCTGACCTTGTGCAGTGTCTTGGGGCTGCAGCTCCTCCACTTTCACTTCTGCCTTTGTCGCCCATGATGAGTCCCCGAGGCTCACAGCCAAGTGCTAAGAGGACTGTTACAGAACCAGGCTGCCCTGGAGCTGGGGCACCTGGGCAAACCTTCAAGTAGGAGTAGGGCAGGTATGAAATGTCTTAAAGAGTATGAAATGAGAAGTTGCCAGACCATTCCTCTAGTGGAAAGCATGCACACGGGGAGCACAGAGGTGCCAACTGTCCCTAGGGCCCAGTGTCGGCTCCCCGCTCTTCATATGGGCTTGTACAGTAAGGTGGTCACATACTTTTTCTTGTACCAGTGGGTCGCACTGAGCACCATAACTCCATCCTTGATAGACAGTGCATACAGGTGGTTTAACATGACGTGGTTGGGTTCTGGGAGAAGTGCTGGGTCGCAAGAAATCCCAGTGTCTTTGTTCAGGATGACCTGTAGCAGGTGTGGCGAGAGAATGGGTCGTGCTTTAAACCACTCTTCTGGCTTGGACACGTAGGGCTCCTGATGGTAGGGGCCTGGTGGGGAACTGGACAGCTCAGACACATCGGAGCACTTTTGAGAATCCACCATTAAAGCATCAAATACTTCAAAGTCAGTTTTCTTCACTTGAATGATGTTGTTAACTGTGCCAAGCTGGCTGGTTACTATTGGCTCGGAAGGGTCCACTGGCCATCCACAAAGAACTTGTACTGATGCTCTCCTTCTGGCAGATCCAGGATGGCTACAAAGTTATTGTGGCTTCTTGTGAGGGGAAGTTTACTCCAGTTGTTGAAGGACCCAGATAAGTAAACTTCTTTTCCACCCCCTGTCCATCGAAACACAGTAGGCCGTGCCTGGGCAGGAGCTTTATCATTCACTTCCAGGTCATGTTGCCAGGCCAGGAATTCCTCCTTCTCTGGCACCTTGATCTCCTCGGAGTGGAAGAGGTCGGCGTCCTCAGGGCTGTCCATCAAGATCTTGGGCCGGTCTCCGTCCTTGGTGCCTCCTGAGCTGCCCCTCCGGGGTGTCTTATGGCCACCTTGCTGCTCCCGCTCGCTGCTCGTGTTGCCCATGGCGGGGGTCTGCTCTGACAGCCGCGGCTCGAAACTAAGAAGCCGGAGGAAAACCTACTTTCCTAACAACTCCCCCACCCCTTAGCAACTAGTTTTTGCATTTTCAGTGCATGTTTTGAGTATGTGAATATTGCATTCAGCTTGGGGATGTGACAGACACACATTTCATCTTGATCATCTCTCCTCATCCCTACCTCCATCTTCTGGCCTGTTCCACAGATCCCACTCAGAATTCTGTATGGCGTCAGTTGCTGGTTTGAAATGGAGATTTTATTTTGCTCTTTATGTTGTTTAACCTTTAAATCCTCACCAACAAATACTGATTCCCAAAGAGGATTTCATAATTTCTCTTTGGCTTCTTACCCCATTTTAGATTGAAGAAAAATGTAAGAATCTATCAGTTCAAGGCCATTCCTCTTCCATACCCATCTTGAAAATCTTCATATTCAAATATTCCTCAGGCATTTTTCAACAGAAACAAGTTAAAAGGAGTCCAGGGATCCACTGTAAGGTACAGTGACCACACCTACTATTCCCTGAGGCACATAAGTGACCACACCCACTATTCCCTGAGGCACAGAAGACATTTCACCCTGTTGCTGAGAAACCTTATGCTGGGGGTGTGTGTGGTGGGAGGCTTTGTTTATAGGACTAATGAGGGCTTGAAGTCCTCTTCAGTGGGAGACTGTGGGAGAGGGAAGCATCTTTCTGCCACTAAAGATCTGGGACAACATCTTAGTGTCATGTCCTAGTGTATGTGGAGGCTGTTTCAAGCCCCTGATGGGATGAGACTGACTCAGTAGTTTCACTGTGAAAATTCTTTTTTCTTTCTTTTCTTTTTTTTTTTTTTTTGTCTTTTTCCTTTTTATTGGTACCAGGGATCGAACTCACGACTGCCTGCTTGTAAGGCAGGCTCTTATGCCGCTGAGCTAAATCCCCAGCCCCATTGTGAAAATTCTTATGATTGCCAGTGTGTCAAACATGGGGACTCCATCCCTTCAGCATTTGATACACACATATATCCTCTGGGGCTCTCCTCACCCCATTCCTTGGATCACTTGTGTTTATCTAGTATCAAAGCAGAGTCCATCTGAATTGAGCCAAGGGCCTCCTTGCCATGAGCTGAAGGTTAACAGCCAGGCACACCTGGCAGCCTCAAAGATCTCTGGAGGGTGGTGGCAAAGCACATTCTGATTTGGGTCTTCTGCTTTATTTGGGGCTGTTCTTATGGTCTTATAGAAGCTTTACACTTGGCTTTATGAATCTTTTACTATATAGTCTTCGTTGAATCTTGATAATTATTCTGTATCTGAAGATCTGCTCAGAATGTCATTTGCTAGGTCTCCATCCTCAACTATGTTATCTACTTTGTCTTTCCCACAGATTACTGATAGATCCCCCATCTGAGGGACAGCATAATCATCATGGTGATGGTTCAAAACTGTGCCATGATAATGCGTAACTCCTTCTTCCCAAAAGCCCCTATGGCTTCTTCCTCCCAAAAGACTACCAAAGCTCAAGCATGTAAAGATTTACCCAATCCCCTGCACACTCACAAAATAATTCAGCTCACATCAGTCCCCAGAGCCCTTATCAGGCAGAACCTGCCCTTTGTCTGCAGAGAGCCGAGCCACAGCCTCTCTGTGGTGACTCCCTCTGTGCCCTCATTAAACTCCTTCTTATCTATTTGCCTCCTCTCTTTAGTGTTCTTTTCTTTGTCCCAAATTTATTGACAACATTACAGCATAGCAAAGAGATTCAAACAGCTCCACGTGGCGTTTTGAAATTCATCCCGACAGTAGGCTGCGTGACCTGCAGGTTAGAGAGGCTGACGAAGTCCAAAAGCTTCAGCATTTCCTTAGTGTCAGGATCTACTTCATGATTTCCTGATCCAAGGCTGAGACCTCAGGGACATAATTATCTCTCCTTTCTCTCTCCTCCTCCTGCAGCTTGATGGAAATACCCCGCACTGGGCCTCTCTGAATCTACTTCATCAGAGGTGTCACATAGCCTGCTATCTTGTTGCGGAGCTTCTTGCTGGGGATAATGGCAATCTCTTCACACACACGCTTGTTGGTATGGAAGTCATTGCCCAGGTGCATGTAGTACTTCTCAATGACAACTCAGGCCGCCTTCTTCACTGTCTTGGTGTGAACTCGGCCCATGCTGGTGGGTCCCTGGGAAAACCTCTCTTTAGTATTCTGTGCCACTCCAGATTGAGTACAAAGTTTCAGCTCAATCAATTACATTTTCCTGTGGGGACATTTAATAAATTATTCCATGCTGAACATAACTTACTTCATAGTGAAAAATATGGGTCTCTAACTGATCTTCTGCATGGTTAAGGCTAGTTTTCCCAGCATGGTTTGCCAAGGTGTCTATCTTTCCTCTGAGGACTTTTCTGCCCAATTGTGGAAGGTCAGAGAGCTGAATGAGCCTGTTGTCTTTCTAATTGATTTTCTCTTCCACTGATCCACATGTGTGTTCTGTGCACTCCTCAACCTGCTTCCCATCCCTCTTGCTTAGTAATATATCTTGAAGTTTGAGATCATGACGGCTACAGTTTTGATCCTGTTGTCCAGGATCACTTTTGCTTTTGGGGCTCTCTTGGAGAATGCCAGTGGTATTTTAATTGAAATGGCACTAAAACTATCTACCCATTTTGAAAATATGCCAATATTAACTATACTGTGTGTGTGCTCTTTTAAGAACAGGGAGGATCTTGCCTTTTCTGATGTCCCACTCAATGTCTTTTTCAGAGTACGAGGTCTCATTGTAGACACTCTTCGCTTCCATAGTTTTGTTATTTACATGCTCTTGCTGCTATTGTGAAGGATGTTGTTTTCCTGATTTTCCTGTTGCTGAGCTGATCATTGGTTTAAAGGAACACAATTAATATTGCTGTTGATTTTGTCTTCTGTTATACTGATGAATTTGGTTATTAATTCTATGAGTCTTTGCACGAAAGATTGTGTAATCCCTCAGTTGCAAGGAGCCTACTGTCCAAATAATGATTACTTGAATTCTGTCTCGCCAGCACAGATTTCTTCTATTCACTTCTCTTGCCTGCTTGAAATGCCTAATCTTTGAGTACTCGACAGAATTGCAGTGTGACTAAAATCATGCTTGTCTTGCTTTGATTAGGGACAAAGCTTCTGGCTTTGTTGTGATACAGATCTGGCAGCATGTTGTTCCCAAATGGCATTCATCTTGTGGAGCTATTTGCTGTGTGTATTTTCTTCAGGGTTTCGACCAGGAGTGAAGGATGGATTTTGAGAAAGCTCTTTCCACATCCATTAAGTTGATCCTGTGATGTCTGCTCTTCCTCCTCTTGGTGTGGTGTATCGCTTGTATTGATTTTTATATGTTGACCTGTATGTGCTTATCTAGAATGAAGCCCACTTGGTTCATGATGTGTGATCTGGATGATTCTGTTTCCTGAAATATTATTTCTGTACCTGTGTTCCTCACAGAGACCAGCCTGGACTTTTCTCTTTAGTTGGGCTTTGCCTGCTTTTCTGTTAGTGCTATGTCCCCGAGTTCCACATGTTTTTTCAAATTCTACTGGTGCTCATTTTGATTTGATTTCTTATATTCCTGCAGATGCCTTGATGGCTACTTGGACCAATGCAGTCCAATGTGATACGGTATCTCCTGTGACTCTAGAGCTGGCCCAGTGTGCTACGGTGTCTCCTGTGACTCCAGAGCTGGCCCAGTGTGCTATGGTGTCTCCTGTGACTCCAGAGATGGCCCATTGTGATATGGTGTCTCCTGTGACTCCAGAGCTGGCCCAGTGTGCTACGGTGTCTCCTGTGACTCCAGAGCTGGCTCAGTGTGATACGGTGTCTCCTGTGACTCCAGAGCTGGCTCAGTGTGATACGGTGTCTCTTGTGACTACAGAGTTGGATCAGAGACATGAAGTTTCCCTGAGCTGGAAGACACCTTATGGAGTTGGAGCTGGTCTCCGGAATTTGGGAAACACTTGCTATGTGAATGCAACCCTGCAGTGCCTGACATACACACCACCTCTGGCCAACCATATGCTGGCCCTGGGGCTCAGGTTATCCTGTCCTGGTAAGAGAATCTGCATGTGGTGTGCTATACGGTGTCACATCACTCAGGCTCTCCGTCATCCAGGACGTGTAATTCAGCCTTCACGTGCATTGCTTGCCGACTTCCACAGAGAGAATCAGGAAGATGCACATGAGTTTCTCATGTTCATTGTGGATGCCATGCAGAAGGTCGATCTTCACTCTGAAAACAGGAGTCTAGTGCGTGAAATCTTTGGTGGCTACTGGAGATCACAAATCAAGTGTCTTCAGTGTGGAAGCACTTCTGACACATTTGATCCTTATCTGGACATTCCTCTGGATATCAAGTCCACTCGGAGTGTGAAGCAAGCTTTGGCACGATCCGTACAGCCTGAGGAACTCAGTGGGGAAAATGCCTATCATTGTAGCATTTGTCTCCAAAAGATGCCTGCCTCCAAGACACTGACTTTACACACTGCCTCCAAAGTCCTCATCATCCTGTTAAAACGTTTCTCAGATGTCACAGGGAAGAAGATTGCCAAGCATGTTCAATATTCTGAGTGTCTTGACATGCAGCCATATATGTCTGAGCAGAACAACAAACCACTCCTGTACACCCTGTATGCTGTGCTGGTCCACGCTGGCTTCACTTCTCACAGTGGACATTACTTTTCTTACGTCAGAGCTGGGGATGGCCACTGGTACAAGATGAATGATAACAAAGTAACTGCCTGTGACAGAACTTCTGCCCTGATTCAAGATGCCTATGTCCTCTTTTATGTCCAGAGGTCTAACCTGGAAACAGACAGCAGTGGTATGTCAGCAGACACGAAAGCAAAAACTCTTGAATCTGAGGACAAGGGCTTGAGTGCAAACCTAAGAGATCTTCAAATAGATTCCCACAGAGAGCACATCAATTTAGAGAAGACACACATTGAAGGCAGCACTTTAGATGAGTGGAAATTCCTCCAAGAACAACAACAACCAAAGACTAAGTTGAATCTCCGGAAAGTAGAACGTAATCTTCCAACCAATGTAGTCATGACCCACCGATCAAAGAACACAGGTAAACTGAAGAAGACTCATCCAGAACAAGAAAATTTCTGTCCCACCAATTTGGCCAGAAACATTACAGGTCGAGAGTCCACCAACACAGACCAAGTACCACATGTAAGAGGAAGTGCCAGGGCTACAAAGAAGAAAAAGAATGCACAGGGCAAGAGACCTGTGCTCATGGTTTAGTTACTGCACATCACTATCGGACCACGTGCGGGTGACTGATGTAATCCGGATTTGAAATTGGTAGCACAATTAGTGAAAATGTTATTTTAGTTATCCCACTCCTAGATTTATTTTCACATTAACTAGAGTGTTGCTCACAGTGCTCAAAGCTGCTTTTCTACTGAGTTGAGTGTGTTGGGATCTCTAGAGAGTATATCCAAGGAGTAAAGAGGAAATGCAATGAAATCTGCGTAGGAATTGTCCCAGAAAAACTAATTTTCCTTGGCAAAGTGAATGATATTGAGCAGGGCCTATTGACAGGGGAAGTTTTGGCAATAACTATTTATATAAAATTCAAGGCGAAGGCAGGAGGTTTTTATGGACAATTATGCAAGTATTCTACAAGAGAAAATCATGTCATTTTCAACAAATTTACATGAGTCTTTGTGACGTTGTATAAAATGAATATATGTTGAACAGCAGAGGATACCAAATTTCCAGGGATGTGTAGATCAAATTGTTAGGGATGCTAGATTCTGCAAACAACCTCATAAACTTGATGCCAAGTAAATGAAATTGCCAACCTGGCTGGCTGAAATAGCCTCTGAAGCAGGAAATCATTATGTAGTGTAGTAGGTTACAACAGGGTTCATGTAACCTTTTCACTATGAAATGTGTAATAATAAAACTTTCGTTGACAATATTACACAATGTGCGTTCGTTCTTTACATGTCTCACTTTTCTATTGGCTTAGTTCTTAGTAGTGATACCACTGGTGGGTTCACGCTGACTTTCTCAGACAGCCAATAAGTAAGATCAGTGAATCCTTTCAATTAATAAACTTCTTGTGTAAATCCAGAAGAGACTGCTTTTGTTGACCTGAGGATTCTGGGTACACACATTTTGCATAAACATGCCTGCAGCTTTGTTGAATCTCCTCTGTGGAAGGGTGGGTGTATAAAATCGCCGAATTTCATCCTAGGGAATGAGGGAGCTGAAACAAATGGGAGCTTACATACCCAGAGATGCATTGATTCACCATGTTTTACAACCAAGCTGCTCCAGCGTCTACGTTTGTCTGCAGGTCTGAAAGCTGTGAACTGAGCCCCTGGAAGTGAGACTAAGGTGGAGGCGTTCATGGAAATTATTAGGTGTCTCGGCTCTCCTTCTCCTTTGGATACCTCGGATCTTTTTATTTCACACCCAAAGAGAAATTTTGTTCCGAAGTACATGTATGTGTACTTCAAATCATTTCATTAAATACTTAAAATTGGAGAATCTGGTGAAAATATTCAGAAACGCAGTAGCATACTATTATTTCAACAATAGCTTTGAGGCTACTTAGCAAACAGGGCTAGCTCTCATAAAGTTCCTTGTGAAAATTATCAAGGACAGAAATTCCAGGAACATTTCTGCAAGGACAGAAACTGGACTTTGCTGACTTAAAAGTCATATATGCACCAAATATGGGAGCACCCAGCTATGTAAGACAAATATTAATAGACATGAAAAATCAAATAAGCAATAATACAAGTATAATAGGGGACCTTAAAACCCTACTGACATTAAGAGACAGATCAACTAGACAAAAAAATCAGCAAAGAATTAACAGAACTGATTGAAACTTGTGAACATATGGACTCAGTAGATGTGTACAGTTTTCACATCAGAATACACATTCTTTTCAGATGCACATGGGAAGTTCTCTAAAATAGACCATATACTAACCCATGGAATATATTAAGTAAATGCAAAGAAATTGAAATTATCCTTCACATATTATCTGACCTCAGTGCAATGAAATTGGAAATTAATGACAAAAGAAACTGCAAAAGCTCCATAAACACATGGAAATTAAATAGCACGTTACTGAACGATCAGTGGGTCATAGAGGAAATTAAAGAAATTAATATATGCAATCAAATGATAATACAAGCACAACTTACCAGAACCTATAGGATGCAATGAAAGCAGTCCTCAGAGGGAATTTAGAGCAGTGAATTCTCATTTAAGGAAAACAAAACAAGCACAAATAACCAACCTATTCCACTTTTAGTCTTGCCAGTGTTAGAACAAGAAGTTCCTGGGACAGAAAGACCCCACATTGTAATAGAATGAGACATTCATATGTAGAGTCACTACAAAATAATTTCCTTTCTTCCAAAAGAAAGCAAAGAAGGAAACTGAGGAGGACTGGACAGGAGAAGGCCTTGCACCCCACCCCCCAGCCCACGGAAACTGCTACCGAGTGTAACTTTGGCTCCACAGAATGTGTGTATTTGTTTTCCTTTCTTGATGCAGTTTTGCTCCTGATAATTGATTTTTAGCATCTTTATGATATTCACAACACAGATTTTACCTGATTTGAGACATTTTCCTGCATATTAAATGCATTTTTCAAAAACATTTTATCTCTTTTTAATTTTTATTGCATGCTGTATAACAATAGAAGATTCTAGCAGGGAAACAGGAACTTAAAATATCTTAAAGGAGCCTCTGCATTCTTTTATTTCCCCTTTGGATTGACTTTGTGAACCCAGAGCAAATGAAAAGGGGAGCTGTAATACATCAGGCCTCATTTTCATACTAGTCATCTTTCAAATTCTGTGTTTTCATGTTATAAAAACCATGGAAAACTCTGAAATGATCGGTGTTCTGAAAGGTACCAGAATATATCTTCCTTTTCCTTTCTGTTCTATGTTACATATGTCTTTACTCACTGAACTAGAGAGAGCAGCGAGAGGTACAGTCTAGGCCTTTTTCAACACCAAAGAAATCCTATGAAGTGGAAGATGGTTATAGCATAAGGTAAGTGATTTAAATTCTCAAAACACTAGTTTTTTAAAAAAGCTCAATTACATATACAAGTCTTTTACCATATCATTTTTTGACATGCAAATGTTGAAGGCTCATAACTGGAAGAGGAATCATATGTAGAATAATAACTAGAGGCGTATGTTAGTTAGATATTAAAAGGCAAGCCATTTACTGTGTCCTGTAACTCTGGAATGTATTGTTTGAAAATAAATACTATTATTCTCCTTTTAAAAAGTGCATTTCTGACAAGTGAGAGGTTCAGTAGCTGGCCAAAACAAAATACAGAAAAGTACATACTTTTGTGAGATTCAAATCACAAATGATATAATCTTTAAATTTGTTCCATGTGTCTGGAGATTAAGTAAAGACAATCAAAGTAGAAAAGATAATATATATTCCTTTTTTCTCTTGAATTTCCCATCCATGTCTGAAAGGTCATTAGCTTTTAGTTGCTGGGATAAAATACCTGACATAGACAATTTAAAGGAAGAAAAGTTTTTTTTAGCTCACAGTTGCAGAGGTGTCAATCTGTGGTATGCTGCTCCAAGGCAGAGACATTGTGACAAAACATCATTTTTATTTTTTATTTTTAGTACCGGGTATCGAACTCACAACCTGTGTTTACCAGATTAACAGAGCCAAGACAAAAATCACATGATGATCACAGTAGATGCAGAAAAAGCTTTTGATAAAATCATCAATCATTCATGGTAAAAACCATAGAGAAAATCAGCATAGATGGTCTTTACCTCAATTTTCCAAAAACCATCTATGACAAACCAGCAGCCAACAGCTTACTAAATGGCCAAAACCTGAAAGCTTTCACTCTAAAATTAGGAACAAAATAAGGTTGCCCACTATCACCACTCCTTTTCAGTATAATTCTGGAAACATTAGCCAGAGCAATCAGACAAGAGAGAGAAATAAAAGGAATAAGGATAGGAAAGAAGGAAGTTAATTTATCACTATTCGCAGATGACATGATACTCTATACAGAAGACTCCAAAAAATTCCATCAAAAGACTACTAGACTCAATAAGTAAACTCAGCAGCATAACTGGGTACAAAGTCCATACTCAGAAGTCAATAGCATTCCTATACACAAACAAACTCACTGAGAAAGAAATTAGGAAAACTACACTCTTCGTGCTAACATCAAAAAAACCCAAAAATGGCATACGTAGAAGTCAATCTAACAAAGGCAGTAAAAGATTTATACACTGAAAATTACACTACTCTGATAGGAAACATTAATAAGATTTTAAAACTTTAAAATCTTGAATAGGAAGAGATTTGTAAAGTTGTATTCTCGTACTACATTGTACTTCTCAAATCTAAGCATTTTTTCTTTTCTAAATTCTGGAAAATTCTAAGCAATTAACTTGTATCAGAGTGCTTCTCAGTTTTTAAGATCTGCTTCCTAGGAATCTGATCCTGTATACATAAAAATTTTTTATACTAATGTCTATATTACTTAACATTTCTTACACTATTTCCCATTTCATTACTCTCTACTCTGGATAATTTTTCTCAGATATTCCATGGTTTATTATTTTTTCCAATTTGTCACTTGGGGCCCGGGATTTAGCTCAGCGGCATAAGCGCCTGCTTGCAAGCAGGCAGTTGTGAGTTCGATCCCTGGTACCGATAAAAACGAAAAAGACAAAAAAAAAAAAAAAAAAAAAAAAAAACAATTTATCACTCAATCCATCTATTTTCATTTTAACATATTTCATGCATAAAAACTCCATTTGATTGTCATGCATATTCGGTCATTTTTGATAGTCTCTTGCTACTTGATTATCACTATAATTCTACTCTCATTTCTTTAAACGTTTTCTAAATAGCTCCACCGTATTTTAGAGCTGAAAAATTTTCAGCGTTGGAATTTTGTGAAGGTCTAAGTTTTTAAAAACTTCTTCTGATTTCTCTCCCAGCAGCCCAGGGGACTCCTGTGGGAACCATTTAGGCTCTTTCAGTTTCGAGTTTAAAGTCTTGGGTTCTGGTCCTCCACGTTGTAGCTGGTATAAGCCTTGTTTTCTGAACATGGTTCTTTTATGGGCAATTTTTAAGGTTAATATTCTTATTCTTACTTGTCTGTCTCCACTTTTGTTTATTCGGAGGGTGTAGATCTAGAAAGGTACATATCAGGAGCACACAGGAACATTTTTCCTACTTCCCTCAAGTTCTACAATGGACGTAAAAGGGTCTTTTTCATTATCTACGTTTTTGCTGTATGAGAGCCCCCGATCGTCTAGATCTTCATTCTGTTTGAGCAGAAGTCCCCTTTATTTTGTAAAAACAGTCCTGATTTTTGGAATAGGTTTAGATTTGCAGAAAAAGTGAGACTGTGGTCCAAAGTGTTCCAATGTAGTTCCCTGTTATTAACACCTTACATTAATATGGTTATGTTTTTATAATTAATGAGCCATTATTGATATATTATTAATAAAACCCCATCATTTATTTAGATTTTGTTGGTTTATTTGCTATTTCAGTTCCAGGATCTTTCTAGGATACTACATTACTCTGTGCTGTCCTGTTCCCTGCCTCGTCTTAGTTGTATGTCAGACTTTCTGAGATGGTCTTGACACAGTTAGTGGGAACAGGACAGGTATTTTTGTAAAATTCCTTTCTACTTTTACTTTTAATTGGAGAAAAGCATACATATAAAGTATGATCAAAACATATAAAGAATGCTTAAATTTATTGACTGTTAAAGACACATTGCAATTAATGTCTCTCAGACTTCTTCCCCTCACGTTAGATTTTCTTATCCCACCATTCTTGCCAATTTTTGAAGCAGTTCTGAAAGCCCTCTTTTGTGTCTTTATAAGATGATTTTAAAAATACAGTGAGTGTTGCAGTGGAGTGCCATCCAACCAAAGAGTAAACCCATGGGCCAGGGATTTAGTTCAGTGGTGTAAGCACCTGCCTGGCAAGCACAAGGTTCTCTCCACTGGATATGGTGTCATGTGACCTGCAGTTCTTCCCCAAAATGACCAGGACATCAAGGCAGCCGCAACAGTGCAGCTAGATACTCACAAAACCAAACTTCCAGAGCTGCTTCAGAAAGGGGCAGGGTAATAGGTTCCTGAAGTTAGAGGGAGTACTTCGAGGAAGATTAATGGCAATGTGTCTTTTGCTGTAATCTGTCTGTCTGTTTGTAGATAGGGCCTCTCTGTAGTTTGGGCTGATTTTGAACTAATTATGTAATCCAGACTGGCCGTAAACTCTCAGCCATCCTCCTGCTTCAGTCTCCCAAGTCCTGGGACCACAGGCATGCTTTACCACACTTGTAATAATTTTTTTTTTTTAATTTTAAGCATTCATTATATTTTTCAATCCCACCTGGCCATGTAAAACTTACCATTCTAAAATGTGAAACTTTGCTGGTTTCACACACATTTACAATGCTGTATGAGGCGCACCAATATCCATTTCCACCAATTTTCACTATTAAAGAAACTCTCTACCTACTAAAAATAATTTCTCATTCCATTATCACACCAGACTAAGTAAGCTCTGTTCTATTGTGTCTCTGTAAATTAGGGCCAGTTCCTGTGCATGTGCATGTGTGTGTGTGTGGCTTTACTTAGGTAATATTTCCAAGGTTCATCTGTATCTCAGCATGCACCTGACCGCCATTCTTTTGTGTGGCTAAGTAATAGTTTGTTGTGTATTTATGCTCTCGATCTTCGGACTAATCTAGAGCCACGACTTCTCTACCTGGCCCACACATCCCAACAAGTCTTGGTCACTGTGACTGGATCATGCCAAGACCAAGAACCAGGTGGCTGGGAGCGATGCCTATGCTTCAAAACTTTCAGCAAGTGCTCACCCCTTACTCTTCCCCGCCCGTAGGCTGTAATTTAGGTTTCCTTTCATTCCTGTTTTTTGAAATTATTTATTTTTATTAGCACAAGTTTGTCATACATAAGATCACACTCATCATGGGGCATTGTACTTGTACATTATGTGTACACCAAATTCTTTTTTCCCGTTCCCCTCCTTTCCCTTCAACCTTTCTCCTTACCATTTACGAAAGCTCTTTTTCTATTTTCCTCTTTGATTCTTCTTTAATCCCTTTTCTTTTCCTTCCCTTCCCTTCCCCCTCCCCATTTGAACAAGTTCTTCCTGCTCTCTGCTGTCCACCCTCCCTTGCTCCTTATGTATCCCTTGGGGCTCTCACAGGAAAGAAATAAAGTGATACTTAAACTATTGCTATTTTTTTGTCTGCTGACCATCCTGAGGTTTCTCAAGGAGCCCTTACGTGTGGCATCTTACACCTCCCATGTCCAGAACTCGTGAATGTACGAACTTTGTTTTTCTGGTCTTTCATACACAATCGTCCCCTGCACCTGAGTGAACGTCACATAAGCAGTCAGTGTGTGAATTACCTTTCTTCTTTATTGGTTAGCATCCTAGAGCTTACTGATTTCATTGATTTTTTCAAAGAACCAGCTGGTAGTGTCTACAATTTTCTCTACTTTTCTGTATTCAGTTCCATTCATTTGTGCTCTAATATTCATTATTTCTGTTATTTTGCTTTCCCTAAATTTAATTTGCACTTCTGTGTCTAGCTGCCTAACTTATGGAAGTTTTGATGATCGATTTTAGGTGTTTTTCATTCCTAATATTGCACTTAATGTTAAGCACTCTTTTTGCTGGGTCACACATATTTTGATAAGTTACATTTTCCATTCTTCATTCAGTCAAAATATTTTAAATTTCTCTTGGCACTTCTTTTTTGACCTATGCATTATTTCAAAGTGTTTACTTTCCATATATTTTATGATTTGCCAGATTTTTTTCTGTTAGTTTCTAGTTTAATTTCCTGGTGGTCTGGGAAAATAGTTTTTATTGCTGTTACAGATTGAATTGTATCCTAACCCCCAGTACTTGTAAAGGTAGCCTTATTTGGAAAAAGTATTTCTAGATGTAGTCAGATTAGGATGAAGTCCTTCTGGTGGCTCCAGTACAGGATGACTGGTGTCTTTATGAGATGGAAAAGTGTTGTATAGAGGAAGAAATGGCGAGAATGCTGTAAGATCTGAGAATCAGCCAGCCTGGAGGGAAGCAAGAGCAAGCCGAGGAAAAGGGAGCAAGAGCCCCGCGAGAAGCCAGGAAGAGGTCAAGAAAGTTCCTTCTCCCAGTTTCAAAAGGGGACTGACTGGTCCTGCCTGTACCACGACCGACCGCATCCTTCCAGCCTCCATCCCTGCGCGCCCACGCGCTGGTGCCATTTTCAGCCTCCACCCCACGGCGGTACTTTGTTACAATGGCTGTAATTTCTGTGCTGTTTTATTAGTATGTTTGAAGTACACAGCGTTCATGTTCCTTGTGGGGAGAGGATACGTGTACACAGCACCTCTTCATTCTTTTCACCCCGTTCCCTTTCTTCTCTCCCCTCTCCCTCCATCTCCTGATCCTCTTCACCTTTGAGAAAGCTCTGTTTCCCCAATTTCCATGATCTATCTTTCAGTTTGATATCTATATTTAGGGTTTCTCAAATAAGAGAAACTGCAGTATTTAAGCTTATGTGTACCATTCATTTCACTTAATATCTTCTGTTCTTTTCCATGGACTACAGTGTGCCTTATGGCCCAGAACTAGGTCTCTCTTTATGAGTCTTCCATGTGACTTGTGAAAAATGTGTGTTCTGCTAATGTCGGGTGGAATATTCTATAAATGGCTATTGCATTAAGTTGTTTAGGGCAAACATATCCTTTAGTTTCTGTTTCTTGAGCTATCAATTACTGAGTCGTGTTTAAGGCTCCAAATATCACAGCAGATTTGACTCTTTCCTTTCAGTCTACCAGTTTTTGTTTGAGACATTTTGACACTGTTGTTAGATTCTTATACACTAACAATTAGTATAACTCCTGAAAATAGACCTTTTTATTCATCTGCAGTGCTCTTTTGTTTCTAATAAATCTGAAGTTATTTTCTTTTGAAATTTATAGAGCAACTCCAATTTTTAAATTAATGTTAGTTTAGGTTGTTTTTGTTACTTTTTACTCATTGCTGAGACAAAATCCCCAACGCCCAAAGGAGGGAAGGGAAGGTTTATTTCTCATAGTTCTGTAGGTTTCAGTCCACACTTAGGTGGCTCCAAGGCAGTGTGGCATGGCAAGGCAGCCATTCATGGCCACTGCAAACAGCAAGGCAGAAACCGGCAACCGAGGGAGACAGGCCTTCTTCCCGCCACACATCGCATCCTGGCTCCACCTCCAGGCCGGTGAAACACTCACACCACCAACCCAAGCACTAGACAATGAACCAATCACAAGTGCTAGATTTGGTCCAGCTCATAATTCATGAGGCTTGGGGGCCACTCACACAGACTTTGACAATGGTCCATCTTTCTTTGTTCCTTGATTTGTAATATAGTTTTTAATGGCTCTCTCTCTCTCTCTCTCTCTCTCTCTCTCTCTCCCTCTCCCTCTCTCTGTCATACTGGGGATCTAACTCATGATCTTGTACATGCTAGGCAGGCACTTAAAAATCCCTAGCCCTTTTGAAATGTTTTACCAGTTTCACTGGTTTATTTTGCCTGCCTAACACTGCTGTACACTAGCAAAAAGAGCTTCGTTACGTTTGTGTTATGCCTAAATTATATGACCAAAGTACCTGTAAAGCTGCCATACTGTTCTGTGTGCGTCTTTTTTCCTGGGTGACCTAATTGATATGTTAATCAATACTCCCCTCTGTAAAGAATTGTAAGTCCCTGGGAAACTGACCTTACTGATATGTTAACCATTGCTGCCCTCTACAAATAACAGATGTTGTGCTCAAATAAGTTGACAAAGGATTGTTAATTCCTGCTAGACTTCTGTGTCCTCTGCTAAGGGAAACAAAGGTCTTCCTCATTCCTTAGCAGATTTCCTGATCCACATCCATAATCCCTTACTTTGTAAACTGTGCTTTCTACAAAAAGTCTGGAAAGTTTTGAGGGAGACACACAGCTTTTGCAAACTCCAACTGCACTGTGTCATTGGGCCCAGGATAAAATAAATCAGCACTGCTTTTTAAAAAAACATGTCTTGCCCCCATTTTTGGACTCGAGGTGGGGGGCTCCAGGGGGCTCGTTTGTGGATTACAAGAACACTCATCCACATAAAGTGTACAATATTTCGTTTTTAGTGTATTCAGAGTTGAGCAACCATCATTACAGTAGGTTTTAAAATGCTTTTATTATATCATAAGAATTCAACCCCTTATCAATGCCCCATTATATACCAGATTTTGAAAACCACTGATCTATTTTCTCTGTCCATGGATTTGCTTGTTATGAACATTTCATATAATGTCTTGTCATACAGGAATGAAGTCATTTATATTGTCTTGTGTTAGTAGCTTCCTCCACAGCATAGTTTCAAATTTTATTCACATTAGAGCAGATATTGATGTTTCGTTCCTTATTGCTGCTACATAATATTCCACTACATGAATACATACTGAAAGGGTTTTGGTCCAGACAGGACACTGTAGCAGTAAAGCCAAAGAGCTCCTATTTTCCCCACCCTTAGGAATTTACCTATGGTGCCAAACAAAGACCAATGGGCTACCTGTGTATCCTTAATGCCCCCTTAGGTTACACCTGAAACTGAGGCTACTTATGTGCCTCACTACACGTGTTCCACAGAGAGATCACCAACCCCAGGGTGGAGATGCCATGCCCCAGGGGGTCGGGGTTGTCTCTCCCCACATTCTCAAAATAAAGGTCATTTATATTTCATACTTATCTTTTCAGCTGCTGCCGGTCCTCCACAGTTCTATCAACTACATCTTACTTACCTATTACACACTTTATGATGATTTGGGTAACTTTCGCTTTTTTGACATAACTTTTGTGTATGTGCTTCATACCTACAGCTGGGTTGCTGGGTCATGGAGGAGTTGTCTGTATAAATTTTCAAAGAATTGCAAGACTGTTTCCCAAATGGCTATGTAAGTTCTCACATCTCCACTATAGAATATTTCTCGACATTTTCCCCTCGCTATTGTCTATTCTTTTTATTAGAGTTATCCTAGTGAGTACGAAATCTCTCATTGTGGTGTTGATTTTCATTTTCCTGGAGAATGATACTGAGCATAAAGTATGTGCTGTTTAGTTATTGTATATATCTTCTTTGTGAAATGCCTATTTAAGATCTTTTCCCCATTTTTAAAAAAACTTTTTCATCTTTTATTTTTGTATCTTAATAATTACAGACACAAGTCACTGACCAGACATACATTTTGCAAAATTTTCTCCCTTTCAGTGGCTTATTTGCTTTATGGTATCTTTTGAAATAAAAAAATTTAAATATCAGTGATGTCTTGTTTTTCTCTTTTTACTCTGTTGCTTGTTCTTTTGGTGTTATAGTAAAGAGGCCGTTACCTAAAGATCTACTTGCATGGTTTCTTTGAGCAGCTTTGTATTTAGTTCTGTAGTTAGGTCTTTCATTGATCTTTTTGGTCATGATGTCAAGCAAGGGCCCAGTTTCATTCTTTTGCATGTGAATTTGTAGTCCTCCATTTGTTGAAGAGTCATTTCTCACTGAATGGTCTTGGTATCTTTGCAGGGAGATCAGTTCATTGTAAATGTGAAGGTTTATTTCAGAACTTCCTATTTTATTCTAAAACAACTGGAATTATTGGCTTAACTGTGTTCTAGGCACAATCCTAAACATGAATTCACTCGCTCCTCAGCACTGTGTGGGGTGGACACTACCCTACTTCCGTTTTATAGATGAAGTAGCTGAGACAGTGTCCAGACTGGGTTCCTAACTGTGCCGCAATTCACCGCCGGGCGTGGTGGCCCAGGCTTCTAATGCTGGCGTTCTAAGAGGCAGAGGCAGGTGGATGGCAAGTCAGCCTGGCCTGAGCAATTCAGCACTTTTGCAGATCTTGTCTCAAAATTTAAAAGGGCAGAGGGTAATTCTCAGTACTGCAGAAAGATTTTTTAAAAATAATAATAAAAGAAATCAGAACTTTAAAATTTTAATTGCATTTAAAATAAAATGAATGTGGGATCAGCTTAGCTGAAAAGCACTGGGTAAGGTCTTGCTAGCCCTGCTTTTAGTGAACTGAGAAAGAGACGCGAATCACTTGGTTAAGAACGTTCCTTCCACTTCGAAGTCACAGCGCTCATTTTGCCTGCCGGCCACACCCACCAGCGCCGAGACTGCGCGGGGAAACGAGCGATCTCGCGAGAAGACACGTCGTTGCCTGGGTAACCGCGTCGCAGTAGCAAAAGATGGCGAGTCAAAATTTGGGCTCTAGGGTGAGTTCCCTCCCGACCCATGGCCGGGGAGGCGCTCGGCTGGCGGGGACACCGCGAGCTCCGCTCTGAGTCATCCAGCTGTCTCTGTCTTGCAGAGACGCTGTGTCCCGGGGACCCCGCTCCCGTCGCTGGATCTTCTCGCCCGGGAGCGAGAGTATAAGTAAGAGCTCGGTCGCCGCGCGTCTCCCCCTCTGTGGACGGAGGCTCCTGCGGGGCGTCCTCCTGGGGCCCGGCGCACACTGCGGCCCCGCCTGTCCTCTCCCGGGCCCGCCTTCCTCGGCCTTGGAAACCGGAGCGTTCTGCCGGAGGGCAGCGGGTGCGAGGGACCGCCGGCGTCAGGACGTCGCGCTCATTCGGGCTCCCGCAGGAGACCTGACGTGAACTTCTTTCAGGCTCGTTTATGAGTTGGAAGCGTGTTTCTCGGGGCAGGCAGAATCCCGCCCTCGTCTACATGTGTGGAGGTGGGGCCTCCCCGCCCCCCCGCCCCCGCGTCCCGCGTGCCGCGGTCACAGCCGCGGCCTCGTAGTTCTCCAGCGCTGCGGAGAACGGCGGCGTTTCCGTCCGACCCCTGCCTGTCCATCATCGTGCTGCTCCTTTCTCCCGCCCTCTCTGCTGTTGTTTTTGCAATTAGCATAATTCAATAAGTGCATTCTTCAGTTTACTTTTTATTTTCTGCCTCCTCCATCGTACTGTAAGTCCCAAGAGGATATTCGGCGTCATGTAAGCCCTTACGAGAAAAGTATATTCAACCAGTTTGTTTCTTTTTAATTTAAAGTAGGTAATTTAAGAATTGAAAAACAATATGGCGGTTCCTCAGGGAGTACACGTAGAATTACCGTATAATCTCTATTCCATGCTACTAAGAGTTTTTAGTAATACAAGTGCCCAGTTGTTACTTGCTCTGTTATCTGTTCTCGGAGGTGTACAAATCTGAGGCACAGGAACAGAAGAACTTCCTGGCTCTGCCTAAACCTTCTGCAGTGCCCTGTACCATGCAGAAGAGCAGATGCCATCCTTGTAGGCAAGAATGTGAGCTCACAACCACAGTTCGCCCCTTGCCTTAGTACTAAACACACTGAAATAGTGTGTCAGTTGGCAGGACACATTTCCCTGGGACCTGAGTCCAGGCTGCTGCAGTTCAGCGTCTTCACATGGCGTGGGTGGGGGTGGGTGGGGTGACCATTGTTTGAGAGGCGAGACTAAGGCAGATTCCAGGCACTCAAATTGATAGATTCTTCAAGCATCATGCTCCTATTAACACCAGAAAGCCAAACATTAAGCCATGTAATAACCAGCAGAGCAGGCTCTCCATAAATCCC
Organism: Cavia porcellus; assembly: GCF_034190915.1. NCBI lineage: Eukaryota > Metazoa > Chordata > Mammalia > Rodentia > Caviidae > Cavia > Cavia porcellus. The sequence goes on from NW_026947491.1 coordinate 2,085,368, forward strand.
AATTCCATTAGATTTACATGTTAAGTTTATATATTTAGGTTGTTAAATCTTCCTTTCAACGAATACACATCTACATTTACAAGGAAGTGTTCTGTTAAATGTTTTATCATTTTACTACAAACAGGTCTTACATACATATTGTTTCAGGGCATCTTATATCGTTGGTTGCTGCGAGGAGATTTTTTAACAGGTTATGTGTGTAGGAACATTGTTAGTTTTTTGCATCTTGTGCTACGTCTCAGGTAGATAAAGATCTTCAGCCCAATGAACTCTGTTATTCTGTAGAGTTCCTTTTGGATTTTTTAGGAGGACAGACGTGCAAATCATAATAATTCTATTCCTTTAGTATTTCTCATGCATTGTTCTTTTTTCTCTGCTTAGGACAGTGCGATATGCAATGGAAAGTGATAAGTTTTCTTATTTGATTTTTTTTTCCTGGTGAAGTGCCTTTTCACCGAGTTACATCTCCAGCACTTTAAATTTTAGGACAGGGTTTTGATAAGTCACTAAGTGTCTAGAATGGGCTTTGAATTTTAATCTGCCTGCCTCGGCTTCTCAGAGTGCTAGGATTACAGGCGTGCTCCAACAGACCTAGTGTAATTTTGAGGAGTCCATGTTTAATAATTTATCAGTATATTTGAGATTTGATGTCAGATTTTTTCTTTTTTCTTTTTTTTTTTTTTTCTTGCCTTTTTGAGACAGGATCTCACTATGCAGCTCGGGCTGGCCTTGGGCTCACTTTGTAGCTCAGGATGGTCTCGAATTTACAGTGATCCTTCTGCCTCAGCCTCCCGAGTGCTGCTGGGATTACAGGTGTGCACCACCACACCTGGTTTTGATCTTGGATTTTCATAGATTCCTTTTAATTGGGTTTAAAGAAGTTCTTCCCCCCTCAGTTCCTAATTTGAATGAGACGTAAATCTGTCAGAACATTTTTCTCCCAAATTAATTTTTTCCAAATTAATTTTTAAAAGAACTAGTATTTTCCCCTTTTAACATTTAAACGTTTCATCCTACAAAGGCAGATTCTTAATTCCTTTATAGACTGCTGGTTTTGATCGCTATAATGGTATGTTTTGCAGTAGTTAACAAAAATAAGGTTGGTGTTATGCTTTTTTCTAGCTCTTTTCTAATTTTGAGATCCACATTATCTACGTTATCCAATCCATATGAATTATGCGAAGTAGTTTTCTTTTGCTGTTTTTGAAAGATTTTTATAACGAGGGATTATCTTTATTATTTTTGTCAAGTGGGTATGGAAAATATTGTAGAAAGTGTTCATTTCATGTATCTGTCACACCTGTACCAGCATAAATTTGCTATATTCTCTTGAGTTAAATCTTAATTTTGTTTGTATGCACCCCTACTTTTGGAGCCTTTCCATATTGTTTATTTTTATGTTTGCTTTTTCTATCAATCTTGTCAGGAGATTTATCTTTTCAGAGGACTAACCACGATTACCTAACTTATTGTTTTTAAAATTCATTTTTCTTCATTTTGATAGAAATTGAAATTTTCTTTTATGTGGTGGATAAATTTATTAGTTTGTCAAGCTCATTATTTCTTATTTTTAGTACATGTAAGTCTGTAATTTTCTTTCCAAGTTTAGTTTAAGTATTCCAGGACCTGTTTTGAAGTGTACTTATTTTATGGATTCGTGAACATTTTATGATTTTCATTGTGATTATTTAGGAGTGTGCTTTTTTAGTTTCTAAGGCACAGGGTTGTTTGCTGCTTTGTTTTTATTTAAATTTAGTAATACAAGCTGGTTTTGAACTTGTTTGTGTAACTCAGGCTGGCCTCCAACTCAGGGATCCTCCTGCCTCAGCCTCTCAAGTGCTGGGGTTATAGACACGTACCACCACGTCTTACTAAACACTGATATTTTAAAAGATATTTTGAGATTTATTTGTGGCCAAGTACCTGTTCAATGTTTGTGGGTTTTTTTTGTGTGTGTGTGTTCATGGACAATGCATACATTTATTATATGTTGGCTAATCTGTTAGATTAGCCTAATTTTATTTCTAAAAATCCATCAGTCTGTCAATATCCTTACCACTTTTTGTAGTAGCTTTCTATTAGAGTGTAATAAAATCATCATACCTATACTTTAAAATTATTCCATATAACGGTGGCCATTCTGTTTGAAGGCTGTATTATTTAAGTCTTTTTATTTCCATTATTGTGTGGTGTCTGTGACATGTTTTTAAAGTTCAAGCCTGATGATTTCTGCCTTCTGATAAGTGAGTTTAGTTTATTTACATTGTTTATTGAAGTTGTTTTAATCATTTTGTTTTTCATTTTGTTGTTGCTGCTGTTATTTGCCATGTCTTCCTCTTTTTGGTGTTGTCTGTCTTCTGTTGCTTTAACTTGGTTTATCTCTGTCTTTCAAGTTGCTGGCAGTGTTCCTTTTGAGTCATCACTGGTATTGTTCTGTAGTTTGTAGTAATTTAGCTTTATCATGTTTTCTAGCCACTGGTTCATGATTCATTTTATCCAAGTTTCCCCGTTTCTCCTTCATGAAATATAAGACCCCCTTTTTTGTGGAAATCTGAGTCTTAAACTCTTTGTCTTCTCTGGGAATGTTTTTTTGCCCTTATTCTTCAGTGACAGTTTATGTGTACATAGACTCCTGGGTGGCAGTTCCCCCCTTTGGCCTATTGAAGATATCCTTTGATTTTTTTATTGGCATCCAGAGATGTCAGCAGCCATCTGCAGTTGATTTTTTGATACGCAGGCAGGCTAACTTTTTCTGTTCTTCTAGAATAATTATTGGGTAGTTTAATTATAGAGGCAATTTTAAATGTAAAGGAAATTTTTAAAACATATTTTTAATATTAGTATATTTTTAACAGTAGTCAAGAATGAGACTGAAAAATACAGCCTGTTTTAATAATTAGCAAGCTACAAAATTTAATAAGCCTTGACATTCCAAATGGCGGCTACAAGATTAGTGTAACTCAGCAGTTACTATGTTTTGCTGCTTTCAAGTTTCCAGAGACTTACCACCTGGAGAACAACTGTGCCCAGTCTCAGTGATTGATTCTTTTTGCTTGTTATACAGTAGTAACCCCAGTCAGCTTACGTAGAGTAAATTTTGTCTAGCAGTATATGACAAGACTGTAACCAGCTGTAAACACCACATTATCTGCCTTTTGTACTTCCTTTTGGAACCTGTGTAAGTAACTGCCTTACCCCAAATGGGCTGGTGATTTGGAATTGAGATTCCCACCATTCTGTTAGCACAGTAAACCTGCCTGCCTTCCAGAGTTCCTCTGGGCCCTGTCATCACCTGATCTGTTCCTGAATTCCACATCACAATGAATAAAGTTCTGTAGGTTCACTGTGCTGAGTGGGCTGTGGTTTTGTTTTCTTCTGTTTTAGAGTGATGTCTTTCTTCAATTTGGAAAATTCTCAGCATTATTTCTTTAGATGCTGATAGTCTCACCTCCTGTGTGGGGTTTCTTCCTCTAGCTTCCATCAGAGAGCAGCTGATAGCAACGGTCTGTGTTACCTGTGTCATCAGTGAATGGAAACCTTTTTCTTGTGTTATTAACCCTTTTTGTAGAGGATTCCTCATATTTGTCTTGTAATTTATCCCTCTTCCTTACTTTTGATCAACATATCTGTTGACCACTTTGACGATAACAATAAAGGATATATTAACCACTGTCAGTCTCCTATTACCTGGTTTTGAAATTCTGTATTTTCATTGTTTTTTCTCTTTAAAATAAGACGCATTGACCCTTTTTTCTTTTGCATTTGTTGACTGTCTCTTTTTGGTGGCTTCTCTGTGTGATTTGTTATCTTACTGAAGTCATCTCTTGCAGGCTTTTGTTTCTAAAAGAGTCCCATGTACTCTGCATGAGAAGTATCCCTGTAAAGTTTTGAGTTTATCTTTTCTAGGTTAGACGTCCATTGTTTTCCAGGCCAGCTTTCTTCTGTACAGCGCTGGCATAGTGTCTCCGAACCTTGTGGATTAGGTAGACTGGGCTCCACTCCTCTGTGTTGTAATTACTGACTGACAGGATTATTTCCAAAAGGTGAGAAGTATAAAACAAAAGAGACCTTTATTCTGAGAACACAGAGAGAGAGAGAACCAGCACTCCCGACCGCTGGAGTCCGGCTCTCTCTCTGGCAGACACGTGGTGTGGGGGGTATGTAAGCAGCCTCGGTTTGGGGTAGAACCTAAGGGGGCATCAGGGATGCACGGGTAGCCCATTGGTGCTAGGTTTGGCGCCATAGGTAAGTTCCCAGGGGCGTGGAAGATGACATCACAGGTAAATTCCTAGAGGCGGGGGAGATAGGAGCTTCCTGGTTCCCGTTGAGGCTTTTCTGGCTACCGAGTCCTGTCTGGGCCAAAACCCTTTCACTGACAAGGTATTCTCTCCTGCCATGCCTCTAGCTTTGTTTCTGCTTGCTAAGGTTATGGACAGAGTTTCTGTAGTGTGATAACTGTATTTCACAAGTGTAGCCTTTCACCACTTACATGTGTGTCAACTTCTAGCTAGCCAATAAGCTGTTTTCACTTCTGCTCTCCTTGGTGCGCTCACTTTGAATGCTATTAGTACCAAGGCATTTCCCCTTCCTGCATCTGAGTTAAGCAGTATTTCCTTTATTGCACTTTATAGACGTTTTCATGGATTTGGAGTAAAAGAGTAGTCATCTCCATCAATTATGTAGATGTAAAGCTTCACGTTCTCTTGATCTGTGTTAGGAAAATTTAAATGCAACTTTAAGTTTCGTATTTTGACCAAGAAACCATAAGGTAGTACAAGTATTTCTTAAAACATTAGATGCTCTTAGGAAAGATGGTTTTGCTGCCTTCTTTTTCCTGAGGACATTGTGTTACTTTTGAATTACATACCTAAGAAAAATAAATTCCTGAATACCTCTCTTTCATATAACTTTAATACAGCCCGTATAATCCATAAATGTGACCTCTCAGTAAGAGAAAGAAGTTAAATGGTTTTGAAGATGTTTGTTATAGTACTGATCTTTAAAAAGTGAAAAGAGTTGAACCAAAAATAAGAACAGAGTGTTGTACATTATGCTCATGTTACTTCTTTGGGATATTGTGGAAACACATAAGATGCTTATTACAAAGATTATATAGAGATAAATGTGTTCCCTGCTGTTCTGCTGTGGAAATAATACAAAACTGTGTGTGTACTGTAGATGAAAATTGAAAAGGAATATCAAAAATAAAAACGGTTAGATGATGGTGACTAGGGTTATTGTCTTAGTTACTTTTTTACTTATTGCTGAGATAAAATACCTGAGGCCTAAAGTTGGGAAAAGAAAGGTTTATTTCTTATACTTTTTGGAGGTTTCAATCCATACTCAGTTGGTTGCAAGGCAGGGTGGCATGGCAGGGCCGCAGTTCATGGCTCCTGCAAACAGCAAGCCGAAACCACCAGGAGAGCAAGACACACCTTCTTCCTGCCATTACATCACACCCTGGCTCCACCCTTAGGCCAGTGTAGCACTAATACCCCCAATCCAAGCACTAGACAATGAACTAATCACAAATGCATAATGCAAATGCATGATGCCTGGGGGCCACCAACATAAACGATAACATTAAACCCATTTAGTTAAGCTTTTAAATGTCTCAAGTTGACACAATCAATCAACCACTACAATCTACCCCTTGTCAACTTGGCAACCAGACACATTTTTTAAAACTAGTTTTAGATACACAGACATGCATATAATTGTGCCTAACATGTTATACTGTCTTTTGTACAAACGGAAATGCTATAATTTTTCTACCAGAATACACAGTGTAACTTTTTTTGGTTGATGTTTACTCTTATCAGTTTATAACCTTAACATTATAACACAAGTTTAACAATTTTTAAAAAACAGCACTAAGTCTAACATTGTGTTACATTAAAACCATATTTGGGGAGACATTATAATCATAATCCTCTTTTCTGTAACTGGTCACGGGGTTGTATCTGGTATTTAGAACTTTTTTTTTACTACCCATTTTGTATTTTCTTGGCCTTTAGCAAGCACCTTAGCAGGTCTTGGTTTCTTCCTGGTGTAGTGACCTATACCTTTATTTTTGAAGGTTTTGGACCACTTGTCACTTTGTCTGGATTAGGTTGCTGTAATTTTTTATTAACCTTAATAACAGAGCATGGTAGTAATAAAAGGCGCCCTAAGGAATCTCCTGCACTCCACATATATTTTTTTTCCTCCATTGTGGAGTAGTAGCCCAATTTCCCTTTGGTAATCTGGGTCAATCACCCCTGACAACACTTTGACTCCCTTTTTAGTTTGTTTCCTCAGAGGCATGAGGAGACCGAAATGACCCAGGGGGAAGTCTTAGGTTTTAGTTTAATGGTACCATTGTCATGCTTCCTGTTATAAGCCTTCCCTGCTCTGGAACCAAAACTTCTAGGCCAGCAGAACATGAAGTCATTGGGAACAGGAAGCAAAAATTTTGCTAGTGGATCACTAGGGGCAATGATGAGTGGCACCATCAGCACCATGTGGATGCCACCATGGTTTGCTGCCAGCTGCAGCAGTAGCCAGGCCTTTTTTTTTTTTTTTTTTTTTTTGCTGTAGGAGTCTAGTGTTTGGATTGCTGGGCTTTGCTTACCTGATTGTGAGGAAAAGCTTTTTTATGTTGTCGCCATTTTGGGACCTCATGTGGCCTCTATCACCATTTTGGAGCATGGTGCTCTGAGGTTTTATTTATTTTTTTTGAGCAAATTTTTTTTTCACTTTTGCAGCTTTGAGGCTGTAAAGGGTGAAGACCCACTGTTTTTTGGGTTGCCCCCTGATCATCTTTTTTATCTCTCTGGTTTTTTTCACCAAACTCTCAACTCTGTCTTTATAATCTACAGCTTTTTTGGAATTTTTTTTTTTTTTTTTTTGCCAAACTCACAGCTTTGTAAATTATTTTGTTGGGCTCTTTGTTCTTGATTTGTAACATAAAGCTGGCTAAAAGCCCACAACAATAGCCATGCCATAGCCTCAACATTTTACTGCCTTGAAGGTTTTTTTTCTTCCCAGATTAATCAATCTATTGCCCTTAGTCTCAGTCCCAGGCAAAGTCTGTGGGCAAGAGCAAAATGCAGACAAACTTTTTGCTGAGCTGTAACACTCATCATGGGGAGTCCAACAACCAATGCAGTCCTTCTTCGCAGCAGAAACCTCCCAAGCCTGGTTTTTACCATGAAGCTTTTTATCAGCCTTTTGGTCTCCTGAGCTCTGACCAGAATCTCCCCTGTAGAACAGCCTAAGCTGCTCTAGCTCTATGCGTCTAAGCAACATGTCTGAACCTTTCCAAGCTCTGCCCACAAGCCATTTTTAAAGCCTCTCGAAAAACATGATCAGGTATAGTCACAGCAAATGATCCCACTCTTGGTACCAAATTCTGGCTTAGTTTCTTTTTATTTATTGCTGAGACAAAATACCTGATGCCCAAAGTTGGGAAAGAAAAGGTTTACTTTTTACAGTTTTAGTCCATACTTAGTTGGCTCCAAGGCAGGGTGGCATGGTGGGCCACAGTTCATGGTGGCTGCAAACAGCAAGCCAGAAACCAGTGAGAGAGAGATACACATTTTCTTCTTGCCATTACATTGTATGCTGGCTCCACCCTAGGTGGGTGTAGCACTGACATCATCAATCTAAGCACTAGACAATGAACCAATCACAAATGCATAATGTAAATGCATGATGCCTGGGGCCACCGACATAAACCATGACAGTTATGAACAGTTTTTTCCTTTAAAAGCAATTTCCCTCAATGATTGTCATCCTTGCAGTCTTCGATGGGTCCAAGTGAGCAGTATTCTTGTTCTTTTGTACAGTCCAAGTGGACTGGCAAATGGAAGTCAAAGTTGATACTGAAAATATGGTTGAGTTGTCAGCCCCATTGCATTACAGCACCCCATATCAGCTCCCCAGTCACCCATGGTGGCTGTCCCCCAGCCTTAGGTCCAGCAAAGCCTGTTTGTAGCAAGGCTAAAATTTGTATGCTGTGCAGCCCAAGAGGATGACATGTGGAACTGTGTAGAATTCATCTAGTTTATTCTTCCTGAATGTGTTAGTGAAATAAGCTGTTTCACTTGAACAGTAGGCTACAGAGAGCCTGTTACTTACAGTGTTAGTCGTCTTACCACAAAGGAGGAAGAACCACATGGATTTGGAGATGTGTTTTAGTAGCTGTGTTTGTGTTTGAGTAAGAATGTTATGTGTATATTTCAGTGTTTGTTGGTTAGGCTACTTGTTAATATGTAACTGTTTTTAATGATATTTCATAACATACTTATTAGCTAATTTTCTGCTTTTAGGCGTTTAAATGCAGAATTGGAAGCAAAAACAGTTGATCTTGTTCGACAAGCAGAGGAAGCAATAGTAAGTAGATGAACAATTAATAATAATTCCATGTAAGTGCTGTTTTCACTTTTTATTTTGATGTATAGCACAGACATCAAAAAGTACCCAAAGCATTAGGTTCAGCTCAATGAATCATCATACACTTAGCCTGAACATATATGCAGAGATACAGCTATGTGTACGTTCAAGTATCCAGTTTGGTAAGCATACTTTTCCTAAATGCCACTGAAAGAATGTTTTTGCATTTAGGTGTTGCAATAATATAACAAAATTGATATGTAACACTCTTTTCTAGTACCAAAAGATTAATATTTCGGAGTAGCTGTGTAGAATTAACATGGGTAATTCAACAGGGATAGAAATCAAATTGCCTGTAGATGAAATTTGAATAAATGATAACAATCATCACTGATATTTAAATGATAAATTGTTGCTTAAACTGCACAGTTGAATCTAATTCATATTCTTAGGGCTAGACTACAACCACAGTTTTAGTCAGGAACAGTGTTGTGAGGTTTTATGTAAGAATTTTGTTCTCCATCCTGATACCAATTTGGATGTTCCTGCTTACATAGCTCTCCTTACCCATCAGCATTCGCAATTTTAATTGTATATAGGGTGGAGAACCTTCTTTGGAGGAATAAAGTAGGTGCATTCAAACTTACCAGTTCTTACCCTACTATAATTACATCTTCCTTTAATCTCCCAGAAGTGGAATTGATAGAGGCAAGAAAGGAAATTTAGCAATATTGTAAATGCCTTTTACCACTACGTATTTGTTAATTTAAGAATAAGAAATGTGTCACGTATAACACTTGAATTAATACATTTAGATAATATTTACAGATGTGCTAGCTGTATTTTTAATTAAATATTTTAGTTGCCAAGCGTGGTGGCATACACCTATAATCCCAGCACTCAGGAGGCTGAGGCAGGAGGATCACTGCTGGCTCAAGGCCAGTCTGGGCTACATGGCGAGACCCTGTCTACAGAATAATTTTTTGTCTTACTAGCAACAAATATTTTTAGTTCACTTTTAGTCTTGCCAGTGTTAGAACAGGAAAGACCTGGGACAGAAAGCCCCCACATTGTAATAGAATGAGAGACTCAGATGTAGAGTCACCAAAAGACAATTTCCTTTCTTCCAAAACACAAAGAAGGAAACTGAGGAGGACTGGACAGGAGAAGGCCTTGCACCCCACCCTCCAGCCCACGGAAACTGCTACCGAGTGTAACTTTGGCTCCACAGCATGTGTTTATTTGCTTTCCTTTATTGATATGTCTTTGCCAAAGCTTTTACTCCTGAAAATTGATTTTTAGTGTCTTTATGGTATTTACAACACAGATTTTACCCGATTTGAGACATTTTCTTGCATACTAATAGGATTTTTTTTTTAATGGTACCAGGGATCAGCTCACGACCACGTGCTTGCAAGGCAGGCGCTTATGCCGCTGAGCTAAATCCTCAGCCCCTTACTAATAGGATTTTTAAAAAGTTTTTGTCTAATTTTTATTGCATACTGTATAACAATAAAAGATTCTAGCAGGGAAACAGAAATTGAAAATATCTTAAAGGAGCCTCTGCATTCTTTTATTTCCCCTTTGGATTGACTTTGTGAACCCAGAGCAAATGAAAAGGGGAGCTGTAATACATCAGGCCTCATTTTCATACTAATCATCTTTCAAATTCTGTGTTTTCATGTTATAAAAACCATGGAAAACTCTGAAATGATCGGTGTTCTGAAAGGTACCAGAATATATCTTCCTTTTCCTTTCTGTTCTATGTTACATATGTCTTTACTCACTGAACTAGAGAGAGCAGCAAGAGGTACAGTCTAGGCCTTTTTCAACACCAAAGAAATCCTATGAAGTGGAAGATGGTTATAGCATAAGGTAAGTGATTTAAATTCTCAAAACACTAGTTTTTTTAAAAAGCTCAATTACATATACAAGTCTTTTACTATATCATTTTTTGACATGCAAATGTTGAAGGCTCATAACTGGAAGAGGAATCATATGTAGAATAATAACTAGAGGCGTATGCTAGTTAGATATTAAAAGGCAAGCCATTTACTGTGTCCTGTAACTCTGGAATGTATTGTTTGAAAATAAATACTATTATTCTCCTTTTAAAAAGTGCATTTCTCAGAAATAAGAGGTTCATTAGTTTGCCAAAAGAACATACAGAAAGGTATATCCTTTGTCTGAGATTCAAATCATAAGTGATACAATCTTTAAACTTGTTCTATGTGTCTGGACATTAAGTACAGACAATCAAAGTAGAAAAGATAATATGTATTCCTTTTTTCTCTTGAATTTCCCATACATATCTGAAAGGTCGTTAACCTTTTGTTGCTGGGATAAAATACCCGACATAGACAACTTAAAGGAACAAAAGTTTATTTTAGTTCACGGTTTCAGAGATGTCAGTCTGTGGTAGGCTGTTTCCAAGGCAGAGACATCATGACAAAGCATCATTTTTTAAAATTTATGTTTATTTTTTCTAGTATCAGGGATTGAACTCATAACCTTGCACTTGCCAGGCAAGCACTTGAACCACTGAGCAAATCCCAGGCATGACCAAAAGTTATTACAGAGGGAAGCTGCTTACCTCATAGCAGCCAGGAAGTAGTGAGCAGGGAGAGAGCCCCAGGAGAGACGAGCACTTGGAAAGGATGTCCCGGGGACCGGCTTCTTCCAGCCAGGCCCACCTGTAACCAGCCCATCCACTCATGAACTCATTACTAGGGTAATCTATGCATAAGGTTAGTGTTGTACCCCAAAATGAGGCCCCAAGATGTTGTTAAAAAGATGGGGCAAGACATCTTTAAAAAGAAGTGCTGTATTTTAGCTGGTTCCCAGTGACACAACCTGCTTTGGAATCTGCAGAGCTGTGTAACCAGGTTAGGTTACTGAGGTTTTTTAAAGGTAAAGACAGTAAAGCAGAGGAAAAGGGGAGGGAGCTTATACAAAAAGGGAGTTAATTTCTGCAAAAATGTTTCACAACCAGGGTTGTCCTGGGACCGAGTGTTTTACAATCAGTGGTCAGCAAATGTTTTACAGTTAAGGGTCAGTTGGTTCAGGAACCAAATTGCTGTTCTAGAAGAGCGTAATTGACAAGAAACGAGAGTTGAAACGCAGGTCAGGGTAACGATGCTTACAGAACAGGATAGCAGCGCCTTAGCCAGGTTACAACAGTTAGCACCTCTGTGATCTAACCACTTTTCAAAAGCTCTGCCTCTGAACACATGAGAATTTGGGGGAACATTTGATCCAAATCATAGCATATGCCAAGAAATTAGGGAACCATAAATATCTAGAGATAAATTTAACATGAAAGGTATAGGATCTTCACAAATCAAACTATAAAATCTTTCTGTAGCAGAAACACTGGTGATTATCAAGCATTCCAAGTTTCGTGCAGTAGTCAGTAGAAAATTCCAGAAATAGACAATGCATAAATTTTAAATTGCATCTAGATGAAATCTCCGCTGTCCTGCTCCATGCTGCCCCATTCGTGTGTCATCCTGTTGTCTGACACATCCGTACCATGTACACTATCAGCTTTAGTTAGCAGCTGTTTCAGTCATGGAGCAGCCCCTCTAGCCTGCTGCCCTGCCTTGAAGCAAGCCGATGATGGGCTGGAACCTCTATAAAAGGTGACCAATAGTGAGCCTTTCCTTCTTTAACTTTGCGTGTGAGGTATTTTGTCCCAGTAACAAGAAGTAATTAAGGCAGGCTTGTACTTAAAACATCAGGATATTTTTCATTTACTTGAAAATAATTATTGCAGATAATCCAGCAGTACCCGAGATACTCATTCTAGAAAAATAAAAACCGACAAAAAACAAAACCTGCATGTAAATGTTTAGAACAGCTTTATTGTTAATTGCCAAAGACTAGAAACAGCTCAAATAATCATCAGATCACCAGTGGGGAGTAGGTAAACGTCATGTGGGGTAACTCAGTGCTAGAACGCTACTTAAAAATGAAGGCTGGTGTGACAGCAGTGTAGGTGCCAGGCCTAAGATCCCAGGCTTAAAAATACCCATGAGCTGCGTCTTCATTTATAACCATGCATTGTTTAGTGGTGGGTTATGTCCTGAAAATAACAGTCTGCTGGACTGTTCTGTCACGTGTAACCACCCTGTGGAGTGTGGCTTTACTAGGGACTGCGGGTTTTTCAGCTCTTACACTCCACTGCCCGTGAAGCCAGTATGGGGCTCATCTGTGTTAGATTCTGAAAACTTCAAAACTATAGGGACAGAACTTAGGTTGGTGGTCCTCTGGGCTTGTGAATAGGGTCAGGGACTAAATACCAAGGAGCCCTGGGAAACTTTGGGAATAGAGGAAATATCCTTCTTTGTCTTACTTGTCATGGTGGTTATGTGACTGACTAGGTTTGTTAAAATTTATGAGTTATATACCTAAAAATGATGTATAATTGTATCTCAATAAACATGAAACAAAAATGATTGAACGCTTAGTGTCAGGTCTGGCTACTGGTAGTACAGTGGTCAGTTCATGGCCTGGATCCTGCTCCCAGAAAACTTCTCTAGTGAGTTGCATCTGAAGGTTTTATTTAGTAAACATATCTTATATCATTATTTGATATCTGTAATATGGGCCTAAAACATAAAGCTACTTTACTATGTGTGATGATCTATGTAAAAATATGTTTAACAGTTATCAAAATCCTCAAATTAGACACTGAGTGTGGCGACACATGCCTGTAATCTCAGTTCCTCTGGGGCTAAAGGTCGGACTTGAGAGTTAGCAAAACCCTATGTCAAAAATTTTAAAAGGGCCAAAAAAAGGTGGGGGGGGGGCAAGATATAAGTCAGTACTCCCTGAGTTCTATCCATAGAAGTGGAAAAACAATCAAAAATTTGGGTTATAGATAATATTCATGACTCTTATCTAGTAAACTAAATGACTGAAATGGTGGTAGTAGCAGATAATCTTTAATTTCTGTTGAAGTAAGTGAAAGATTAATATCACAAACGTAAAAATAAATGTTGATTCTCTTTTATTAAGTTTTTCTTAAATGCAAATTAGTGGTGATGCCTCTGTTTACCTAGATACGGTGGATTTTTTTAAAATCCTGCTGTTTAAACAGATGACTTTTCCCATGTGAAACAGCGTATTTGATTCTTTGTTGGCAATTACTGAAGATGGGAGTTGTTCCTCTAAGGAGATGAGTCATTTCAATGGCACAATGATAATCCACCTAATGATAATACACTGATGAAGTCCATCAGTGTATCTTATAATAGATGCCCAATATTCAGGTTTACTCTTTTGGAAAATATGATAAAGAAAGCAGAATTTAGTTTCCTAAAATTCAGTATTGTCTTAGTCACTCTCTTGTCTCTGAGACACAATACCCAACACCCAGAGCTTAGAGGAGAAAGGTTTATTTTTGTAGAGGTTTGCAGAGGTTTCAGTCCAAACAGGACAGCACGGCAGAGGGGCATCTCAGTCAGGAAGCAGAAAACAAAGCGGGGAGCTGGGTAGGAAGATAAACCCTTCCAGCCACGCCCCCCCTTACCTCTTCCAGCCAAACCCATCTCCTAACAGCAAGGCAGCTCTCGCCCCTACATCCAGCCACCCTCCGAAAGTTCCACCTCTCAATGCGTAAGGTTCTTAGATGCTATTAGATGTAACCATGACAAGTATGTATATCCCAGTCTGTTGAAAGCAAAGTTTACACTCAAATAATTTCAATCCTGTTACAAAGCTTTGATGGGGAAATGAGCAAAAACAAGCAGAGATCTGTTGAAGTTCATTTTTCATGGAAACAGATAAGCAAATCAATACCATTGATCCCTGGGGTGGAGAAATAACCATTAAAAACGTTTTTTTTTTTTTATTACCAAAATGTACTGGAGTGAGAGGTGCAGAAAATAATCCACGGAAATGCCAAACATTAATTGTCAAACATTAATTGGACATCAAATTTTCATGTTGTATGTGTGAGAATGATTCTTTTTTTTCTGTAATTTTAAGACATTTTCAAATAGCCTTTTATGCCTTCCCAGAGGTATTTCTAGTAGCTCTTTAAGTGGTTGTAGTTAATTAATGATACCTAAAAATATTTTTGTGTTGAATCTTGAAAAAAATCTATTCATGATTAGTTCAGCAGGTGACAGCTGATGAAAAGTAATTTTATTTCATTATCTCCTGTGGTTAGGAGTTCTTAGTTTGCTAAGATGGGGTTTTTTTGTTTCATAGATGCTAATGTAATACGCTTTTAGAAATACTAACAGGGATAGGTACAGACAGCTAATCAGGAATAAGTGAACTTTTTCTGTAGTGTGCCTGATAGTTAATACTTTCTGGGTTTGGCGCATACAGCTCTGTTCCAGCTACTTAATTTTGCTGTAGTACAGTGATAACTGCATTACAATATATAATAATAGATGTGGGTGGATTCAGCCTGGGGGTCATAGTGAACCCTCATAAATACTCGTTGTAAACTAAAAATGTTTTAAAAACCTAAAGTGTGTAAAATTAATTGCATTTTAGGTGTATTTTTCATTCAGCATATCATATATTTATTTACTGCCAGGCTGAGAACTTATATGTGAGGTACTGTGCCAGCGAGTAGCCCCTGAATAGTGAAAAAGGCAAAGCTGACCCCTACCCTACCCTCTCTACCAGAGTTCACAGTGCAAGGGGAAAATCAACACTGACCAGTTACTTAAACAATTAGAAGAATGACACCAGAATACGCTCATAGTAAAAAATTCTGTGCTGAATAATTTGTAAAATGGATGATTCCTCTGTGTAGCCAATCATCACTCTTTGTGCTTTCCAATCATTAAATGTATGTTTAGATTTAGCTGTGGAAATATTGGCAGTATAGTAGCTTAATCTGTCTTGGTTACTTTTCTTTCATTGCTGAGACAAAATACCTGACACCCAGGGCGAATGAAAGAAAGGTTTTTTAGCTCACAGTTTTGGAGGTTTTAGTCCCTCATCAACTGACTCCAAGGCAGAGTGGCACATGGCAGAGGGCAGTAGTTCTTGGTAGGGAAAAACAGCAAAAGACAACAAGCAAACAGGAAGGAGCACAGAGAAAAGACTCTTTTTGTTCTTACATTGTGTCTAAGCCACAGCCACTCAGGTGTAAAATACCCATAAACCAGCTTGGACCTTGATTCATTCACAAACTGTCAAATCAGGCTTTGGGGGACACCCAGCCTCAAACCATAACATTATCAGAGGCAAATTACTTAACCAAAGCACATTTCTAATGAAACTCATTCAAAATAAATTACTGAATAGCTAGAATTATAGCAAATATAATTCTAATTCATGGATATTTGAAAGATACAGAAATAGAATTTTGTGCATAC
Organism: Cavia porcellus; assembly: GCF_034190915.1. Classification (NCBI taxonomy): domain Eukaryota; kingdom Metazoa; phylum Chordata; class Mammalia; order Rodentia; family Caviidae; genus Cavia; species Cavia porcellus. The sequence goes on from NW_026947491.1 coordinate 2,101,087, forward strand.
TTTATCCAAATAAATTAACATTTGAATAACTAGAATTATATCAATAATCATATATTTTCCCTTTCAAATATAATTGCTGTGGAATTTCATTTTCTCAGCTTCGTATCATCATTATTCATGTATAATATTTATTTTTGGTCTGTAGAGATCCATTATCATCTGAAGGGTTAGTGCATGTACATCCAGAAACTAAGGTATGAAATCACACTTTCTGTAAATGCAATTTTATTCTGTAGAACTGAGGAGCTCCTTAGGCTTTTCTTAGAGAAGGGGTAAGATACAATAGAAAAAATATAAACTCAGATTCTCTGATGGGATGCATTTGTGTGTGTTGAAGCATTTTTGTTTTGTGATTTCACTGAACAATTTGGAACACAGTGGAAAATTTTTAAGTGAATTAAGATTGTAACCTTATATTCTCAGTTTTCTCTCCACAGTTTAAGAGAGAAAATATGAAAGAGAAATGTGCTCGCATACAAATAAAAAGGCTATATAAAGGCTTATTCGACTATTTAAAATATTCACAGCATGGAGATCATTCTTTCAGACCCTGGGCATTTCAGGATCTGTAAGCTCTCCCCATGCAGATCTAGGCCAGGGGAACTGTGTATCCGAAGGCTGGGGGAGGCCAGACTGGAACTTAGTTGGTTCCTGAGGAGAACTAAACTCTTGAGGGTCAGAATACCCAGATTTAGTTTCCACTGACCAGCTGAACGTCCTTGAATCTTTGGACCTCATTTTCCTCATCCTTGAATCTCGTTCTGGTGATACACAAGCTGGTCACAGGTATGCAGCTCTGGGATTCTTAAAAATACAATTGAATTAATTCAGTGAAAAGCGCAGTCTTATTTATAGCAAAGTAGCAGTTGCATGTGTTATGCAATTGCTTTCTCTGGCAAATAATTAGATTGAGTTTCAATTCTTTTCTTCTAGCTGAAGAACAAAAGCACTAGTCCTGCAAACAAAGTTCAAAACAAGCTACAGTTTGCAAATAAAGGAAGAAAAGCAAATTCGAGGTATAATATAGTTTTAAAGTATTACTTTCAGTTTTATAGTTCACAACACTTTTTAATTATTAAGCTGTTTTTATTTCTCCAGATATTTATATACCCAAAATTTATAGTTACACCATGTGTATCTTACCACATTCAGTGATTTAAAACATTTTTTACTTGGAAATATTTTGTAGCAGTTGATGGAAATGTTGTATTGTTGTCTTAAGTGAATTCACCACTTCAGAACACTTACATGTCATTTTTAATATTTTCTTAGGATGGAGACTGGAATTTAGGTTTTAGGTATAGACACTCCCTGAAAGTCTATTCAGTCTTGTGGTCTTTGAAAGTATCAATTAAGTATTTCATCATAAATTTAAAATTGATAATTTTGATCTGTTTTGTCATTTGGGCAAACGCCATATTTCCTTTGTACCTTTCTGTTTGTGTTTATATATGCATTTAATTTTTATGTCTTAGTGTTAAATTGCGATGTTGCAGTGTACAGACTGCCAGTGATGTTGCCATTCCAGAGGATTTCTCAGACTTTTCTCTTGCAAAGACGATTAGCAAAATTGAAGGGCAGCTGGAGGAAGGCTTACCTGAACGTTCGGACGATGAGATTTTCTCTGGTGCTGGTAAAGATATTGGGACAAGTAGGTTTTCTTTTGATGGTCATCTTCCCTTTTATCGCAATTACTTGGAATAGGGGTCTTTGTGAGTTGCTTCTTGGGCTTAAAATTTTTATCGTGATGTCTTAGGTTTGTTTAGTGAATAATGTAGTGGGACATGAAATGAGTGTGGAGTTCAAGGTGAAACTCCAGTGTCTGTTGCAGAGGGTGGAGGGTAGGTGAAATGTTCACCGAACTTGCCTCTGTTGTGTCTACTTAATGTTTCCTATCATAAAAAGTAAAAATTAAAAAGACTATACTGTTTTGGATTTGTGGAGCACTTTCAAGTAAAATTAAAATGCCCTACAGTTTACATTCAAACATTAAAATGAAAACAGGGTGGCTGGCTGTTCACCTGGAGGGGCCGCCCGGGCCTGTTACCATGTTCTTACTTCCAGCAGCAGAACCAAGGCACACAGACTGGCACGCTCCCTTTTCTTTCTGCTGAATTACCTGCCTGCCTCTCTGTCTCAGGGTCTTCCTTCTGCAGTGTCCTTGGCCTAGAAGACATCTTGCTTCTTCTTCTCCTCTTCCTCCTCCTGCTCTTCCTCCTCCCTCTCCCCACTCCCCACCTTCTCCTTTTTTTTTTTTTTTTTTTTTGGTACCAGGATGAACTCAGGATCCTGCACTTGCAAGGCAGGCGCTTATGCTGCCGAGCTAAATCCCTGGCCCGAGACTTCCTTCTTGGAAGAATTTTCCCTCATTCTAGATGTCTGCTTGGAATGGCAGGGCTGTGTGTTAGAAGAAACGATCTGAAAGCAGTTTGGAAACATACACTGCTTTGTAAAATTTGAAGCAGGGTTTTGTTAGCAAGGATTTGCGTTTGCTTCTATTGAACACCTGGGGACCTACTGATCCTGAGACCACTGTAAATTCTGTTTAACATGTTTTGGGTCACTGTCTTATGCGTGAGTTCAGTTCACAAATGGGTTAGCTAGGAAAGGTTTTTTTCCCCTGCCCCTTTATTAACTCAGCTTCCATGAGGAAATACGCACAATTCCTAGCTGTTCCTTTCTGTTGAGTGCATTCATTTCCAACTTATTTTTACAAGATCATTTGAGGTGACTGGGGATTTAGCCCAATAGCACAGTTCCTACCAGGCAAGCATTAGGTCTTGAACTCAATTTCCAAGACAAAAAAAAAAGAGAGAGAGGAAAGAAAAGAGCGAGTGAGCATTTGATATCTTTAATGTCCCCTAGTAGGGGTACACTATTGGATTCCCCATTTGGAGCATTTTTTCCCTCATAAAATTATGGTCTGTCTTACAGTTGGTGATATCTTAGATACAGCAAAAGGCAGTAAATGTAATCATTTAAATCCACAGAGGCACAGATCAGATTTCTAAAGGCCAAACTCCATGTTATGCAGGAGGAACTGGATAATGTTGTATGTGAATGCAATAAAAAGGTAAGTTTTTAAAACCTCTCAAAAGAAATATCTCTTCTCAAGTGGGAAGGGAATCAGGAGATGGAGGGAGGTGGGAGAGAGGGGAAGGAAAGGGGATGAAAAAATAATTAAGATGAGGTATGAACATGAAGTAACTGCATAAAAGGAATATAAACATGATGTACTGTAGTAATAAAAATTCCCACCAAAGACTTTGAGGATCAATTTTAATTGTATTTGTTGAATATCCTTTAATTGTATTTGTTGAATTGTATTTGTTGGATATAATTTACAGATTTTGATTTGTATCGTTGCATTATTCTAGAGCTAAAGAATTTTTAAAACTTGTTAATAAGAATTCTCTATCTCAGATTAATATCTGAATTCCACTTCTGAAGATGAAAGTGGAATATACTTTGTTGTGCTTCATTAACTGTGCATATTTCATTAAAACCATATGAAGTTTTTGTTTTCTGCTTTGATTTGATACTGCCTTGTATTTGTTATATAATCTATAATTTTGTAACGTATAGGAAGATGATATTCAACATTTAAAGTCTCAAGTAAAAAATTTTGAAGAAGATTGTGCAAGACAGCAGCGAACAATTAATGTACAACAGTCCCAAATAGAAAAATACAAAAATCTTTTTGAGGAAGCAAACAAAAAATGTGATGAATTACAACAACAGTTATCTTCAGTAGAAAGGGTAATAGTTTTGCTGTTTTTTTCTAATTCAATATCAAAGACACACTGACATTATTAAAGGTATGCTTTTATAGGTACACTTAGGGTTGTTCAGGTAATACTGAAAAGTCTGTCTCTTATATAGGAGAATGTCTTAGTTACTTCCTCATTGCTGGGCCAAAATACCCCAAACCCACAAGTTAAAGGAGGAAAGGTTAACTACAAAAAGGGGGAAAAATAACTCAGGGAAAGGAGAAAAGAAGGAAGGGAAAAGAAAAATGATATAAATTTGTATCTATACACTTAAGATAGCTAAGATGATTGTACTACTAATTCTAATAGTTCTTAGAACAAAATAGCTAACAGTCATAGGATTAGATCAATTTTGCATGTTTATATCTGGTAATCTGAGTAACTCTTTTGAAGATACCTGCAAAATAATCACCTTAGTTATGTTCCTACCACCTTGTTTTGAAAGCTTATTGTCTCTTTTGTTTCTTGTTTTTCTTGTATTTTGTTGTTCTCTCTAACACAGAAAGGATAGATGTACATGTATATAAGAATTGATTTTATTACCTGTGATAGTATCAACAGCTACTCAGAAGAAAACAAGACATTATGGTAGTCATTGCTGATTTCCTATCATCTTGTTTTGAAGTCCACTAATGCTTTTATTCTTTGTTTTGACTGGTTTTTATTATTTTGTTTTGTTATTTTGGTTTTGTTTAGTCTGTTTTTTGTTATTTGATTTCAATATAGTCAGCTATTTTCAAGAGAACAAGAGACACTAAGGTAGCCATTATTAATTTTCCTATTGTCTGGTTTTGAAGGTCTGTAATGTTTTCATTCTTTTGTCTTTTGATTGGTTTTTACTATTAGTTTTGTTTGAATTCATTGTGTGTGAAGATATGGACAACCATTTTGAAGAAAACAAGAGACATGGTAGCCATTGTTGATTTCCTGTTGTCGTTTTGAAATCCTGTGTTGCTTGCATTGTTTTGTTTGGATCTGCTTTGTTCTGTTTTATTCTTTTTAAAATTAAAAAAAGTAAAGGCGGAAAGGCTTATTTAGCTTACAGTTTGTAGAAGTTTCTGTGCATAGTTGGCTAGCTCCAAGGCCAGGCTGTGTGGCAGAGAAGAAACCATCCATGGCATGGCATGGCAGCAGGCAGGCGGTAGCTAAGTAGTGAGCCTCCGTTTGCATTTTACATTCCATTTAGGCTCTTGGTGTATTGGTTGGTGTCACCACACCCAGGGTGAGCTTTCAGTTCTTTTGAAGCACCTGTTCAGTTCATTTGCCCATTTGAGCTTTTTATATATTCTAGATTAATATTAGAGGATCAATATCTTCTTTACTGAGTAACAGCAAAGATTATCTTCCATGCTGCAGGTTATGTTATCACCTTGTTTCCTTTGCTAAACAGAGGATTTTAAATTTTTTTGACTCTTGATTTTATTTACTGTGCAATAGGAATTCTATACAAAGTCTTTGCCTTTGTCTATGTCTTCAAGTGTTTCCCCTATGTTATCTTCCAGCACTTTCAAAGTTTTTGGTCTTTTATCTAAGTCTTTGATTCATTTTGAATTAAGTTTAATGGAGGGTGAGGGATAGGAATCCAGCATCTGTCTTCCGTTTGCGGAAGTTCTTCCTGCACCATTTGTTAAAGAGGTGGTCTTTTTTATGTTTTTGCCCCCTTGGTCAAATGGCTATAGGTGCCCAGGTTTATTTCTGTCTTTTTTTTTTCTATTCCATTGACCTGGTTTGTTTTTATGAAGTTCTGTGTCGATTTTGTTACTATGTCTTTGTAGTATAGTTTCAAATCTGGTATTGTGATGTTTCTGGCATTTCTTTGCTTTTTGGTTTTTTTTGTTTTTTTGTTTTTTTTTTTGTTTTGTTTTTGCTGAGGATTCCATATCTGTTTGGGACCTTTTTTTGATACCTTATAAATTTAGGATTTTTTGGTACTTATGTGAAGAATATTTTTGGTATTTTTATAGACATGCCATTGAATCTATAGATCACTTTTGGTTAATGTGGCGATTTTTACAATATTAGTTCTTCTAATCCAAGAACAGGATAGTTTCCATTTTCTAATATCCCCTTCAATTTCATTCTTTAGAATTCTGTGATTTTCATTATGGAGGACCGTTGACTTCATTGCAAGGTTAAAAATGAAATTTTTTAAGTTTTTATTTTTTGAAGCTAGCATGATGAAATTGTTTTCCTGATTTCTCAGTGGTTTCATTACTGGTGTATACGAACAACACTGATTTTTATGTAGTGATTTTGCATCCTGCTGCCCTGCTCAATTTATATATCTAAAATATTCTGGTGGAGTTTTGGTGGGGGGGGGTTCTGTGTAAATATGTATAAAATCTACAAATAAGGATAATTTTTATTCTTTCATATTTGTATCTCCTTTTATTTCTCTCACCTGAGTTGCCCTGTCTAAAGTGTCAAGTATTATATGGAGTAAGAATGATGAAAGTGAACACCACAAAGATCCTTATTTTAAAGGAAATGCTTTCAGTTTTTTCCTGCTCAGTGTAACGTTGACTGGGTTTGTCATGTAAGGTATTAACCAGTTTGAAGCAAGATCCTTCTATTCCAGTTTTCATCAAAGTTTTGTTTAGTGAAAGTTGTTGGACTTTTCATATTGAAGTCTTTCTCAGTATCTATTGAGACGACCATATGATTTTTTAGCCTTGCTTCCATTTATGTGTGGTATTTACACATGTTAAACTGTCTCTCATCTCCAGAATAAAATCGACTTAATCATGTTGTATGACCTTTCTAATTATTACTGAATTCTGTGTGTATGACTCTATTGAGAATTTTTGCATCTATTTTCATCAAGGATATTAGCCTGTATTTTTGTTTTCTGTGAGTCCTTGTCTGGTTTTGGAATTGGCATAATGCTGGCCTCATAGAGTGAATGTAAAAGCATTCCTTACTGTTATATGGAAAAGTTCTTTGCTATACGTCTCATAAAATTCAGTGGTAAATTTGTTGGGTCCTGGCTATGTCTTAGTAAAATTTTTATTACTCATTCTCATTGCTTGTTAGTAATTCATTTAGATGTTTTTATATCTTCTTGGTGCAGTTTCATAGGTCATAGGTGCCTATACATTTATCTGGTTCTCCTAGATTTACCACATTATTGCAATATAAACTTTCAAAAATAATTTCTTATAATCCTGTGTATCTCAGTGGAGTCTTTTGTAATTCTACCTTTTTTTTTTTGTCTTTTTCATTTTTATCGGTACCAGGGATCGAACTCACGACCGCCTGCTTCCAAGGCAGGTGCTTATGTCGCTGAGCTAAATCCCCAACCCCTGTAAATTCTACCTTTTCATCTCTGATTTATTAATTTGGCCCCTTTTTCTTTTGGTAAGTTTGGCTAAGGATTTCAATCTTATTTAAATAACTAACTCTTTGATTTGTTGATCCTTTGTATTTTTTTTGTTTTTATGTGTTGTTTTATTTTGGTTTTTAATCCTAATTTCATTGACTTCTACTTTGATCTTTGTTAGATCTTTTCTTCTACTGGTACTCATGTGTTTGGTTTGTTCTTGTATGACCTTGGATACAAAATTACGTTATTTATTTGGGATCACTCTGTCTTTCTTTCTTTTATTTATTTTAAAGGGGATAAAATCCAGGAAAATAAAACAATAAAATTAATCAAGACAAACCAGAATAATGGTCATATGGTCATTTTTACAATATTGTTCTTCTAATCTAAGAACAGGACTTTAAAACCTTTACCATAATGTCTTTGATGTCTTCAGAACAGCTGCAGATACCACCTTTAGATATATTAAAAACAGAACAGAACAGAACAGAAACAATAAAAACAAAATAATAAATGCAATGAAGGACATCAAAATAAACTAATAGTAAGTACATAATGGCTTCCATAACATGTCTTGCTATCTTTTAAACAGCTGCTCATGCCATCAGAGTTAACATAAGCAAAACAAAAGAAAATAAAAACCCAACCCAACAAATCAATAAAATGGTATCGTTTTTGGGCAGGGATCACCTCCCTGTAGGGCCTAGTTCTCTCCCCTTCCAGTCTGCAAATGGCAGTGGCTCACAGAGAGAGGCTTGGGTCTGGCTCTCCCCATGCTGGCAGCAGCCCATGCATGGCGCTAGTTTCCAGGCAGGGATTTCCTCCCTTTAGGGCTTGGTTCTCTCTCTCTACTGTCTGCGAATGGCGCTGACCCATGAAGAGTGGCTTGATATATGCATTACAATAGATACTTAAACATTAAGTGGTTAAAGGAAACTGCAACATGATGCCTTGCTTCTATTTGCATAACTCTGACATGCAATACTGTAACATATAATAGAATGTAAACCTGTAGTACTAAACTGCCCCATCAGCAAAAATTACAGTGTTGTATAAACAGAGAAGGAACAGGAGAATAGAAAAGATGACCTGAGGGTGTCACAAGAACCACCAGGACTCCACCCCTTGCAACCTCAGAATTGCAAAAGAAAGACTGCACTTTGAGAAGAAACCTCCAAGCACCATGTTCCAGAATGGTGACAGCCTAGGGAAATTGTTCCTTTGATTTGGTTCATAGGCACTCAACCACTACAGACAAGAAAGAAGGGATCCTGGCTACTGCTTCAGCTAGTGGCAGATCTTGCCATTGTCCGTGTGGCACTAGTTTTAGGTACATGCATAGTGCAAGAGTTGTGGTGTCAGGAAGGCTTCCACCCAGATTTCAAAAGGCCTGGGAGGCCAGGCAGTTTACCCCTGAGAGGGCAGTGTGTGACGCTGTGTGAAGCCAAAGGTACAGTGGAGACCAAAGCAGTTTGGAGAAGCCAGGAGTGTAGATCATCTGAGGAAAATTAAAAGGAGGAAGCAGAGCCAGCCCCACAAATGAGCCTCAGAGCTACAACCACCAGAAGTGCTGTAGGGGCAGATCCAGTAAAGCTGTTTGAAGTTCGTATCTTTAAAAATTTTATTTAAGGAGAAAAAGAAAAAAAAAAGCAGATGAAGGGTACAAGTTATACAAAATTTCAGAAAAAAAACAGTAGGAAATCACTAGTTAATGGATTACATATTGTCATCTTAGAAATATTTGTTCAAGTTACAAAATTAAAGCTTATATATTGGACATTCAAACAGTGAGACCAAACAGTTCTGTTCAATGATCCAACAAAACTCAGTAATATCATGTCTATCTTATACACTTAGTGAAATTCGTATCTTGACATAGATTGCTTTGGATGCTGCATGTGGAACTACAGCATATAATGTTTGCCCTGGTGGGTTTTGGACTTTCTTTGGTTCCATTCATTTGTATCCCCATTTATCGTTTAGAACAGTAGTGTTTGTCTTTTGCCACTGTATGGTAGAAGTGTTTTGACTTTCTTTTCATCTTTATGGGGGCTTGCAGCCAAGAGTTTGCCTTAAAACTCAGAGGAGACTTAGGACTTGGACTTTAAGAGCTGCCAAAGTCCTAACAGTTTCAACAACTCTTAGAAATAGACTAAATGCCTTTTCACAAAGGAATACACATTAGTCTTTGGGGCTCCAGGGGCTGAATACTACAGTTTGTGCCTAGCTGCCTCCCCAAAGCCTCATACAATCTTAGGTGAGGCTTTTTCAAAGGTGGCTGAGTCTAGAGTATGTGATGCCTGGGACTAAGACTGTGTGATTAATAAATCAATTCACTGGTTGGTTTGGTGCTGCTGTAATCTCAGCAGCCTGGATGAACATGGGACAGAAAGAGGTTTGTTTTCTCTTGCTTATTGCTCTTGGTGTCTGCTGCCATGAACTGTTCTCTGTAATGTTCCTCTGCTGAGCCACCCATTGTTGAAGCCAGCTGGTTATAGACGGAAACTTCTACACTCTGTGACCTAAGTAAACCTTCCTCCCTTAAACACTGGGTGCTGGGTATTTTGTCTCAGCAATGAGCAAGAAGTAACTAAGGGAGTTACAAAGAAGAGTTGGTTAGTATTCAATAAAATAAAGATGTCAGTGTTTTTTAGATGACAGTGAAATGCTGAGGATGTAGAATTTAAGGTAGTTTCTGCCCCCATGGAGGTCACTTACCATGTATTGGAGGAAACAAAGCAAGTGAATAGTTTGAAACCATGCAGCAGGTGCTGTGGTCAGTGTGTCTGAAGGTGCTGCGGAAGCTCTGAAGAAAAGGTACTAAATCGAACCTGGGTGGATAGTGAGGATCACAGAGGAGAGGCTTCCCAAGGAAGTTAAACACTAGCAAACGAGCCTAGCTGAATCTTAGATAGTAAGTAGGTACTGGTTAGTTAAACATGAGGAGAGAGAGAGGATCACGGAAAGCAGGAAAAGCATGAACAAAGGCTCAGAGGCCTGAACCGCCATGGCCGTTGGGGAGACACCCTAGGACTGCTGATGCTACTGAAGTTCTGTGTGTGGCAGTAGAAAAGGCTGTGTAAAGGGCAAACGCTCTGGTTGAGTTGGGAGTTTATCCAGTATGTTCATGCTTCTTCAGGTGTTTGCCTGTTGACTCTGTGCAACAGAATATTCTAGACTACTTGGAGAGATACTAGGAGCAAACACATCCCAGAATGTGGAAACTCATCACAAGACACACTGTTTCTGTTCAGCACTGGGATTTTCCTGTAAGACTAGTATCTGATGTTCTGTATTTAATGACTGTTTTCTTAATGGTATGCTTTGTCAGTTTTACACAAAAACAGTGTTTCAGTAGGTTCCAAGAATTGTATACAAAATGTTGTTTATAAAGTAAATACAGGTGTTAAAAAGAAGAAGCTGAACTTGAGAGCCAGTTCATGACTAGAGTTTATTGTATGTATTTTTAAATTCCTGTTCAGGGTAAGAATTCCCTAAAAACTATCACTTACCACTGTGACTTCAGCCCTGTGTGTGGCTATAAACTTTGGAAAAAACCAAGGGATATGAAAATGGAAAAATGTTAAAAATATACAAATAGAACTTATTTAAATAGCCCATATCTTTTTGTTTTATTACACAGGAATTAGAAAATAAAAGACGACTACAAACACAGGCTGCCACCATTCAAAGTGCTATAGAAGTTCGCTTGAATAGAGCCCTTGAAGAAGCAGAAAAGTATAAACTAGAGTTAAATAAATTAAAGCAAAATAATAAGGTATGCAAAGACTGAATAGTTTTGGTAGTGATGACCTTTGGTAATCTTATGCAAACATCAAAGATAATAGCTTTAAATTTTAATTCTGATGTCATGTTGAACATTTCTGTTTTCAGAAGAAATGTATTCACTGGTAATAAGTACATTTTCAACAAGTGGGATTATCTGCTTGGGCTGTTACCATAATTAGGTGATGGCACAACTCTTTGGAGGAAATTTTAAGTTCTTCACCAAAACGTCATTATGGGTCTCATATTCTATCACAGATACTTTTCTAATCTCTAAGAGTAAGTTAGTGAGAAAAGTGTCTTTAATATCTCAAGTCTGTTACAGTCTTTTCTGTGCCTCAATCTTCTAATATAAATTGAGGGATATTTTATAAGATAGTGGTCCTCAAACTTGAGCATAAATCAGGATCACCTGGAGGGCTGGAATGTGCAGGTGACCAGGTCCCAGTGCAACTGCTGCCTACAGTTCTCAAACCACAGTTACTAACTGTTCCAGAGTGAGAGATCACCATCATGTCTCCAGTGCTTGGCAGAGGGTTAGCATTCCATGCTTTATGTATCTGTTGAATAAATGAAGGCCCAAATACGGATTTGCATGTGAGACTCTTTTGTGAACATTTCATAAATATCAATTATTAGATTTTGATTTTCTGTCAACCTGAATGGCCAAAACATGGTACAGTTATCAATATTTCCTTTTACTTATTTTATTTTAGAGAGAATTAAAACCAAACAAAGTAAAACAGAATAAAACCAATCAAAACAAAACAATGAAAGCAATACAGGACTTTGAAATAATAGCAAATCTACAATGGCTACCATACTATATATTTATCCTGTTATATTTAAAATGTTATAAAATATTTTCTTGATTGGGATGTTTGGATCTTATAGGAATCTATCCATTTTCATCTGTTGTTGAAAGTTACTGGCATAAAGCTTTTTATACTATTTTTGTATTTTCCTTTCTATATTCCTCCTACATTTTTATTGGTTTTCTCCCTCCATCATTCTTGTTTTGGAATTTTTCATCCTTTTTTTTTTAATCAGCTTTACTAGATGTCTGCTAGTTCTAGTTTCAGTTTTCCTCTATAATGATTTTTGTTTATTTCCTTCTTTTGACTTTGGATTCAATTTTTTATTCTTTTGCCAATTTCTTAAAAAATAATTAGAGACTGTGTAAATGTTCTTTGTTAATATTAGCATTTAATCTTGAAAATTTCCCCTTTTGCATTCCTTTAAGTACTTCCCACAGTTTTTTAAACTTTTATTCCATTTATGATATTTTCTAATTTTCCCTTTGATTTCTTCTCTCATAAGTTATTTATAAGTTTGCAAACCGAGGAGAAAAGATCCACCTCAGCTGTGGGTGTCACCACGTAGTAGACTTGCAGCCTAGATAGAAGGAAAGGGAGAGGTGTAAGAGTTTAAACAAGCTCCATTCTCCTTGAGCTGGTGCATTTTTACTACCGCCATTTCCTATGTACATCAGACGTCAGTTTCTGCATCCTTTGAACATGGAATAATACTAGTAACTCTCTGGGAAATATCTAGGCCTTCAGTCTCAGACTGGAACTGCATCTATGATCATTCTTGTTCTACAACTTACAGCTTCTTGGACTAAGCATCTACCAAATCCTCTGGATCCAGCACCCAATGGTCATTATGTGGCCTGATACAAGTTAATTTGCAGTACTGGAGTTATAACTGCATTATTTTAAAACTATCTGTTTTTATGAGAGAGATAGGAGAGTCAAATATCAGGTTATAGTTTTTTTTAAAAAGCTATAAACTCATAGTACTTCAGTAATGCAAAGAAATTTTAGTACACAAAAAAATTTGAGTTAAAAATAGTAACTGATGTAATTTCACTGAAAAACTGCAAATCAGAAAAATAATATATGTGACTTCTTCCTTTTGTAGGATATAGCAAATGAAGAAAACAAAAAAATTGAAGTGTTAAAATCAGAAAACAAGAAGCTAGAAAAACAAAAAGGAGAATTAATGATAGGTTTCAAGAAACAATTAAAATTAATTGATATTTTAAAAAGGCAGAAGGTGAGTTTGTCTTCAAATAAATATTAAATTGGAAAAACTGAACTATTTTACCATTTAGTGTCTTTTAAGTATATCTAGTTTTTATTTTGACATCCCCAGACACAAAATTTTTTCTAAATAAAATGCATCATATGTATGAAATATAGTATGTGTAATATAGTAATGTCATCTAAGTTTATGGGGATTTTCATGTGAGTAAATTATGTGGAAAATGGATGAGTAAGCACAGGATGGGACCTTCCGTGCCATATGATATACAAAACTGTAATGTACATAATACCAACTCCTACTTTGGGGGCCACTTACTTTTAAAAACCTTGAGTGAACACTAATTTCAATTCACTGCTGTTCCCCTCTGTAAATATGTAATGAGATGAATTCATAACTGTCTCCCTTTCCCTTTTAAGAGCCAGGTATTAAGTACTGAACCATTTTTTAAATAAATTGGTTCTTTATTGTTACTGGACAAAAAAGTTTATAGGTTGATCACTGAATGTAATTTTCATTAGAGATATAATCATTATTGGAATTGTATTACATATTTAGAACTGGTATTTTGATAACATTTCTGTATATGTTTAAAAGGCACCTCTTATTCAATTCTTCATATTAGATCAGATAATTTTGATTATTTTTAAATAGATGCATATTGAAGCTGCCAAGTTGCTGTCTTTCACTGAAGAAGAATTCATGAAGACACTTGAATGGGGAACTTCATAAAATGATATTGGACTGTGTGGGATGGATATCCTTCTTATTTAATTGTAAAAGTTTGAATTATTTTTACTCTTCAAAAGTAATGAAAATGAATCAAAATTTTAAAGAATTCCTTGTTTCTTTGTTTTGATGTGGTGCTAAAACAAATTGATATATTATCCCAATTGTTAAATGTTTTATAAATAAAGCAGCAAGAATTTAACTTTTGGTTCTATCTTTCTTATGATCTTATAGCCCTGTGTGTTAAACAGATTCTGGGAGAGAGTGGGGCAGGACGGCAGAATAGGCATCTCCAGGAGTCCTCCCCAAGCCCGCTAGAGCAGCGCTGAGAGTCACCAGAAGCTGTAGCTTTTATGATTTGCCTGCTGCTGTGATTCGAAGCTGTTTCTCTCAGCCAGCGGTGACACAAGCTGAGAAATTTGCCTTAGAGGGCCCACAGAGTCTCACATGGCTACAGGGCAGGAGTCAGGAGTGTCTCGAGAATGGTTTTACAGTGGAAAGAAGAAAGAAGTTTAATTATCATTATTTGCAGATGATATGATACTCTACTTAATTATCAAAAAACTCCACCAAAAGACTTCCAGATTTAATAACCAAATTTAGTAGCATAGCTGGATACAAAGTCAACACAGAAATCAGTAGCATTCCTGTACATACAATAAACAGAGAGAAATCAGAGAAACAGCACCCTTCACAATAGCATCAAAAAAAAAAAAAAAAAAAGGAAATACTTAGTATTCAATCTAACAAAGGAAGTAAAAGATCTCTACATTGAAAACACAGTACTGTCAAAAAGGATAAGAAAATGGAAAGGTATCCCTTATTTCAGGGTAGGAAGAACCAGTATAGTGAAAATGGCTGTACTCCCAAAATTGCTATGCAGATTTAATGCAATCCCAATCAGAATATCATTACCATAACTCACAGAACTAGAGGAAAACATTCCTAAAATTCATTTGGAATCAAAATAGACCTATAATTGAAGAAAGTTGTGGGAACAAAGTCAAGGTAAGGGTATCACAATTCCTGACCTGAAATTATATTACAGAGCTATTGTGAAAAAAGCAGAATGGTACTGACAAAAAATAAAAATAAAAAAACAGAACTGAGGTTTAATAGAACAGACCTGAAAGTACAAAAACAACTACAAACACATTCAGGAACTAAGTATGTTCATTGGAAAAACTAGCCTGTAATAAACTGCTTTCTACACACCAAAGACTAAAGCTAGACTCATGTCTATCACTTTGTACAATTAAAAATCAAACTGGACCAGAGATCTAAATATTAAAACAGAAACATTAAATCTGCTGAAAGAATAGGCAGAACTCTTCAAGACAGGTGAGACTTTATGAACAAAACCCCAGTCAACTAGGAATTACCACAAAGAGTCAACAACTGTGATCTCGTCTTATTAAAAAGCTTTTGCACTGCAAAAGAAATCACCAACAGAGTGGAGACAACCCAGAGTTGGAAACCATTTTTGCCAGCTGATCTTCAGACAGAAAAGAAATATTTAGAATATATGAAGAACTGAAATCCAGACCCTCCAAATTCAGAGACACAATTCAAAAATGGACCTCTAAGATGAATACACACTTCTCAGAAGAAGTAAACAGCAAATAAATACATGAAAAAATGTTTAGTATCATTTGGTCATTCAAGAAATGCACATTAAAAGAACACTGAGATTCTACTGCAGAAAGAACTGACTATTATTAAGAAAATAATACTGGCAGGGCTCTGGGGAGAAAGGAACACTTTCCCACTGTCAGTGGCAATGAAAGCTGGTACAACCACTGGCAGTAAGGAGATTCCTCAACACACTAGGATTAGAGGTCCCATCTGACCCAACTATCCTTTTCTGGGTACATTTCCAGAAAATTAAAAGCATCCTAACCACAGTAATACATGAACACCCGTGTTTATCGCATCACATTTCATAACAGCTACATCTTTGAAGCAACTCAGATACTCATCAACTGATGAATGGATAAGTGTATGTATGTACATGTATATTACTCAGCCATAAAGATAAAATGGAAACATTTATAGTTACACGGATGGACCTTGAGACCATAATCATGTGAAATAAATTAGAAACGTGTAAATGTTGCTTTATCTCTGGTGTGAGAAAGTGAAAATGTAAAAACTCAAATACACAATAGATATTGTGAAACAGGAAGAATTTCAAAAGGAAAGGGAAACTAGGGAGTTGGGAGAGGGAAAGGAAAGAAGGAAAAGAAAATGAGAAAAGGATAAAATGAAAAGAGCTTTGTGAATGGGGAGGGGAAACGGGTTTGAAAGGATGGTGGGAATAGGGGGGAAAAAGAATCACGATATATCATGTACAGGTACAAATTCCCTATAATGAATATGATCATTACATAATCTAAATTGTACCAATAAATAAAAAATTGTTTCATCTACTACATTTACTTTAGGTCAATATTTGGTTTGAATATATTGTAATCATACATCTTCTGTGGTTAAGGATGGTACATTATTGGTTTGTAGGGTTTGTCATTATCTAGTTTGTCTTTCATGCTATTGTTGCTGGTTTTATTATTATAGCCAAAGTGATAAAGTTACTGCTATTAATCTGTTTTCTCTGTATGCCAGTATCTGGATTACCTCGGTGTCATTAACAGTGAATTAGATCCTAAGCCAGATACACTGCAGTTTCACTTCCCAAATAAGTGGAGGTGGAGGCATTCTGGGACAGAGAGAAAGGCCTGCAGTTAGCCAAATCCCAGAGTGCGCCATTGAAAAGCAGACACTGAGTCTCCATACTAGCAACAAAGTCTTCCACTATAATCAACCTGTAAGCCTCATCACAGAAAACAGACAGAAGCAAGAGAAAACAAGCAAAAAAAAAAAAAAAGAAAAGCCTCCCCAAATTCCCAGCTTCCCCAGAGCAGATCCATAGGGCTTTGATGGGGGAAGAAATCAAAAGTCATACAGTCAAATTATTTGAAAGGAAGAAACAAAAAATACAAATCAAGAAACTCTTGGCAAGTTCAGTGAAAATATAACTAAACCATTAATGATCCTAATAAAATGATCATCATGTATACAGAAAACACTAACAAAAAGCTAACCATGCTAAATGAACTGATGCAGGGAAGTTGTGCCTGTTAGGAGAGAACAAGGAACTCAAGTCCCACCCCGTGAAGCAGCAGCAGTTGCACTGGCCAGGGGAGAACGGGAAACCCCTGAGCCCTGCCGTGTGAGCCAGCAAAAGTCATGCCAGCTGGGGAGAACCAGGACCCCAAGGCTCACTGTAAGTAAGCACAAATCATGCTGGCTGGGCGAGAACCAGAAAGCCACACTTACTTGTATGGAGCCAGCTGGCAGGTGGGCCAGGAGAAGAGTCCCCCTCATAAGCAACCATCTAATTTGGAGGAGCACAGTCTGAGATGATAGCAACTGAAGTAAAGAAACAATACTTTTATGGTTTCACTGGCTCAGCCAGTGGTCTGAGCAACATTTAGAGGATAACAAAAGGCTTATTATGATAGCCATTGTTAACTTCCTATTATCTTGTTTTGAAGTCCTGTATCATTTTCATTGTTTTGTTTTGTTTTTGATTTTATTGTTTTATTTTGTTCTGTCTGATGGTATGGGCAGCTATTTTGAAGATGACAAGATATATAATGGTAGCCATTGTTGATTTCCTATTACCCGATTTTGAAGTCCTGTATCACTTTCATTGTTTTGCTTTGATTGGCTCTATTATGTTGTACTTTGTTTAGTTTTATTCTCTTTAAAATAAAAATAATAAATAAACATGCAAAATGTGAATATCCAGCACAGAAAAGAATAAGAGTTCATGAAAAAGTCAAGTGAATTAACAATTCTATGGAAAGTGTGGTCCGCAAAGCAACTAACCTAAGGAACAGTGTTAGAACTAGAAATTTAGGCCATTCTAAGTGATCAATTATTGAAAGATAGTTGAAAAACAACAAGAGAATAAAAAAGTGGATCCAACAGCTACTATGTGATGGAGAAACTACAGTTAATTGAAATTAATGAAAAATCTGAAGACAGCACAAATGGCATAAAAACTTGTTTTTAGAAATAGAAAATTTTCCAAGTACAGGAAAATTTTAACAGATAAATAAGGCACGTGGAAATCCAAATAGCCACAATCAGCTATTCACAAAACAGCACAGTCAGAATTCCAGAACTCCAGCACAAAAACAGAATCTTAACAGCTGTTGGGCAAAGGCAGTGAATCACTTAGAAAGGAAAGAATTGCAGCAGACTTCTTATAGTCAAAAAAGCTTGAAATGTTTCAAGTGCCTCACTTGCAAAAATCTCTAACCCAGACTGATATGTTCTACAAAATTATCTTTCAATGTTGGTGGAGAAATAAGGTAACTCAGTGGTAGAGACTACCCCAGAAAAGTGACCACCAAAAACCTCTCCAAAAAATTCTCACAGATATTCTAGAAAGAGATAATGACGTTAAGAATGCTAAAAGCCCCAACAGAATGACGACATGAGGTAGGGTGAGCCATTCAGAAGAGGAAAAGAAAATTAGAAACAGGGAAAGAATGCAATGACAGGAATGTCAACACCTATCAGTAATAACTTTCAGTGTGAACGGTCTTAATTCTCACATCCTAAAACAGATTGGCAAAATGATTAAGAAACAAAATCCAGTGGCGTGCTGTAAACAAGAAACATTTAACCCAAAAAGAAATTCATAATAAAAAATCAAAGAATGGAAAACAATATTCGATGGAATGAGAACCCAGAAACAAATAGAAGTAACAACCCTCTATTCAGACACAGTGCACTTCAGCCAAAACTGATCAGAAAAGGTAAAGATGGTCATTACACATTGGTTAATGGAATACTTGAGAGAACAGTTATAAACATGCACCGAACAACAGCACACTCAACTGCATCAAACAAACATTACTGCACACACAAGATCAGATGAACATCCAAATCCACTTCTAATATGAGGAAGGAAATCATAAAGCTCAGAACAGAAATCAAAGAAATCTCATAAAATATATTTAAAAAATCAGAGGTGGCTTTTCAAATGAACAAACTGTTAGCCAATCTTCCAAACAGGAGAGAAAAAACTCAAATCAATGAAATTAAAATGAAAATGGTGAAATCATAATGGACACTACCAAAATCTAGAATATTACCACCACTAACTTTGTAAAGATTTCCAGAAAACTGAAAGTTTTAAAACTGTATAATCCAATAACAGTTAATAAAATTGAAATAATTTTTTATTATTTTGAAGGTAGTAAAATACAGCAGAATAAGACAGAACAAAGCCAATTGAGCCAATGCAATGAAATTGGTACAGAACTTCACAGTAGGTTACCAGGATAACAGTAATAGGTACCATAGTATATCTCATTATCTCCACAAGTAGTTGTCCTTTCAATCAGGAATAGCAAAATCAAACCAAATACAGAACATTATAGAACTTACCAAACAGAATATTGAATAGAGCAATACAATTAATAAGAACAAAGCAAAACAGTGAAAACAATATTTGCCTTCAAAGAGATGGTAGAAGGAAATCCCCCAGTTTTGCTATATTGCACATGGTCATCCTCCCAAGAGATGCTCAGACCTCTGGCTCCCATTTGCTAACGGGGGTGGGGGGGTAGTGGTGGGATGGAATGTTTGATGCTCAGCCTATGTACCTGTAGGTTCATGGCTGCTTACCAGGGAGGCGAGCAGGTTGTTTTCTTTCCCAGCGCCCTAAGTCCCAATATCGTGGGATCTTGGGAGACACTGGATGGTTCTTTCCCTGGAGAGAAAAAACTCAAATCACTCAAGCCATGGCTGTTTAGCAGGGAGGCAAGCGGGTTGCTTTCTGAAACAATAATTTTTTTAAAAAACTACCTACAAAGAAAAGCCCAGGTCCTGATGAATTCACTGCCAAATTCTAAAAGGACCTCAGAGAAGATCTAATGCTAATACTCCTCAAACTATTTAATGAAATTGAAAAGGAAGGTTTTCCCAGTGTTTCCTAGAAGCTAGCATTATCCTAAGTCCAAAACCAGAAAAGGACTCAACCAAAAAGAGAACCAATCTCTTTAATGAATATAGAGATGCAAAACTCCTCAAGATACAAACAGAATGAAACAGATCATCAAAAAGATCAAACATTGTGACCAAGAAGGCTTCATCCTCGGGACATAAGAATATAAGAATGGTTCAACAGATTCCGAAAAATGGTGGCTAGCTAGGGGATCGAGCGAAGAGTCTCTCCGGAGAATTCATACTAGAAGTTAAAAAATGACAACATGGAGAGGGCCAGACAAATCGAAAGTGATTCTTATTAACCAAGACAGTACAGCTGGAGGATTTAAAGTCGTGCTGAGACCGTGAACGCTGATAACGGGAGGCTGCAAATCCCGCGCCTTTAAATCAACAAACTGACCCGTGGACCCAGCAGGAAAAGCTGAGTTGCTTTTGGGGACTGCGGGAAACTGAGACCCGGGCCGGGACTCCGAGTAGCAGCCAGGACTGCACCGCTGCACCAGAGGGGATGTACAAAGCTCTGGTGTTTCAAATCTAAATGGTGCACAGATATCTGACCTTTCAGCGCTGTGCCGGGAGCGCACGCTGTGCACCGTTCCGCGCTGTGCCGGAAGTGCGGGAAAGGTGGGCAGCTTGGTGTGCGGTGGTCCCGGAATGAGGACTTGCACCAGACTCTGGTGAGTACTGGGAACCCCGCGGCTGCTGGGGTTGGCCAGAGAACAGCTGGCCCGCCACCACGGAGAAATCAATAACACAGAGTCTGGTGGCAGACATTTTAGTCTGGCGGCAGAAACTGCAGCATGGTGACATCACCAGGTCCCCCTGTAGGCAGGGCTGGTGGAAGACATCTTGAAAACTGACAGAGCCTGATTACGTGCTGGCTTCAGCTCCACACAGAGAACTTAGTGGGAGACATCTTGGTTTTGGGCGGACCTGCTATTCTGGTGCTCCTGTCACAGAGAGGTTTGGAAGAGAACAGCTGGGATTTGGGCAGAACCCTGTGCCATAGTGACATTACTCAGCTGCTTCTGGTACAAAGAGAACTGGCAGGAGCTACTGGGGCTAAACCAAGCCTCTGCTTGGGGCCCAATAAGCGGATACAAAATAGGCACAACTCAGTGACAACCAGAAAGTACAGCCTAATTTATGAATTAACTGGCACAGAGGCTAGAGACTAGCCTGTACCGCCCCTGCATCCCAGCCTACCCCAGATAACAGTAAATTGGGGAGGACAGCAAAAACTCAAGCCAGCACGCTTCTGAAAGGCCCTAAGCAATTTGGAGAGGGCCAGAGAACTCCAGGACAGTCTGAAAGAAACCAGAAACATGACAAGAGATAAAAATTTAAAAAAAACTCCAGCTGCCCAACAGTAGAAAATAAGCCCAGGAGAACTAAACACTGAAGAGAACAAGCACAGTAACCATCCACTACTCGACACAGCATCAGCCGAAATTAAAAAGTACCTACATGATCTCATAGAGGAATTTAAAGCTGTACTCCTGATCCAAGTAAGGCAAGATATAAAGAGATTAAAGAAATGACAAGCCCTGCCCAAGAGAACACAAATGGAAGAACTGAGGAAATCAGAAAAGAAAGAGAAGCATCTGAAGAAGAATTTAAACATAACTTAGAATACATGAAACAGATCCAAAGAGAATATCAGGAAACTAAAAACTCCATTGAACACTGGCAAAATGCCTTGACAGAAACTAAAGACAGCCTTCTGAAACTTGAAGAGAGATTTAGGGCATATGAACAAGTGAAAGAAAAAGCCTCTTAAAAATAACAAGGAACCAGAAAGAAGCAATTCAAAAACTAGAAGATGACAAAAAGATACATAACCTAAGAATAAAGAATGTGAGTGAGGTAGCAGGAACATCCAAAAATGAAATACAAAAAATATTCACAGATATATTAAAGCAAAATTTCCCATGTATAGCAAAAAGAAATGATATCCAGATAAAAGAGGCATACAGAACGCCAGCTACCTACAACCAAAACAGATCTACGCCTAGGCATATAATAATCGAGATCCCAGAAATCCACCAAAAGAACAGAATATTAAAAGCAGCCAGAGAAAAGATGCAGGTTACCTATAACGGGAAAACTATCAAAATAACAGCAGACTTATCAACACAAACTCTTTAAGTCAAGAAGGGAGTGGGGAGAAATATTCCAAGTCCTGAAAGAAAAAAATATGCAACCAAAGTTCATATACCCATCAAAACTCTCTCTAAAAATTAATGGAGAAATAAGATACTTTCAAGACAAGGAGGAACTGTGGGAGTTCGTGGCCACCAATCCAACCCTACAGAGAGCGCTGAAGGACATTACAGAGAAAGAGAGGAAGAGATATCAGGATTCCAGCAACAGTGGCAGAGAGGTCTCAGTGAACGGGGCAGACAATGGAATGAGGGAATAAGGTGGACAAATTATAGCAGAAAAGTGGAGTAGCAGACATGAGGCAGAGACGGTAAGCTAGTCTTTAGTATAGACAGCTCTGAAACTATATTTTAAAAAAAAAGCAGAGGTCATTGCTAATGGTGTATAACGATTTAAAAAACACAGTAGTCCTAGTGCCATATTTAGATTGAATTTAATTTGTTCTGGTCTGTCCACTCATGTCAGATTTGAGGACACAGACCTCTAGAACCAAAAATAGCAGGTTATACCATGGTAACTATCCTTACTTTCCTATTGACTTAGGCTGAAATCCTGTATTACTTACATTGTCTTACTATGACTGATCTTAATTGTATCTGAATCATAAGACTATTGGTTGGCCTTGACTGATCCTATTTGAAATCGGTATGCGTGTTAGAATCAACCCTAAAAGTAGAGGAAACTACTCTGAGCATGACAAGATGTAAAGGATATCCATACTGGTATGAATCAGTAACAGCTCTCAAATCCTACAATGCTGTCAAAGTTAAGTTTTTATAAAAATAGGTGATAGTATGTTTAACTATAATAAGCCAGTGTTGTGGACAAATCTATTGAGAATAACAAGAGAAAACATAGTAGCTACGGAAGATCATTTATATTGTAGTTTTATATGTCTTATCCATTGCATGTTTTTCTAGGAAATTGTTTTGCTGTCTTGCTATGACTTGGTTTTCCCTATAATACAGAGAGGATAGATATATAGGTAGAAATTCACACATGGGTTTTTTTTTTTTTTCTTAAATTATTTACGGGAACAGATTATATAATGCAAGAAGTAAGGAACAAATACTCTGAGGAAGAGACCCTGAGAAACCCGAGGCTTATTTTGTAGCATTATAATATAAATTCTAGCAATCTATTGTTTGCTGATTAGAATGACATTGGACTGGTTTCTTCAATTCAACTTCAGCATATGCAGAGATGGAGACGGCTATCACAAAGAGAATGAGAGATGCGATGGTAGTTGCTATTGTCTTCCCTAATTTGGAACTTGAGGACCTAAAAAGACTTCATCATCCTGTAATGATTTGATTAGTTCTATAATATGCAATAAGTATATAAAGTGGGTGAAGATAGGGACAACTATTTGTAAGAAGCTAGAGACAGTTAGATAATGAAGATCTCCAGTGGACTTGCTTTGAAATCTGTATTTCTTTAAATTGTTTTTTATTTTATTTTTTTTAAATGTTCTGTTCTGTTTTGATATGTTTAATCTTACCCTCTTTGAGATGTAAAACAAATGTGTAAGACTGATAATCATATTACTGAGCTTTTGTTCGATCATAGAGCAGAATGGTTTGTAGGGTCACTCTTTGAATGTCATTCTAAATACTCTAATTCTATAACCTGAACAGCTATTTCGAAGATGACAATGTGTAACTTATCAACCGGCAATTTCTTACCTTTTGTTTGTCTGTAATTTTGTATTATTTCTACCCTTTTTTTTTAATCTCCATGTATTTTTTTCGTTTTCTTTTCTTTAAATAAAAAAAAAAGAATGGTTCAACATAAGCCATTCAGTAAGTGTAATATCTTGCATTAACAGAAGCAAAGACAAAAATCACATGATCATTTCAGTAGGTACAGAAAAGGCCTCTGGAAAAATCCATTCATGATAAAAAGCCTGAGAAAAACAGGCATAGAAAGATCCTGTCTCACTCTGATAAAAGACATTTGTGACAAACCAGACAGCATCAGATTAAATGATGCTTTCCCTCTAAAATCAGGAAGACAAGGATTTCCACTATGACCACTCCTATTCAACACAGTCCTCAAAGTATTAGCTAGAACAATTAGGAAAGAAAAAGAAATAAAAGGGATACTAATAGGAAAGGAAGAAGTCAAATCACCACTGTTTGCAGTTGACCTGGTTCTCTACATTGAATACCAGCCCCCCCCCCAATCCACCAAACGACTCCGAATTGCCAAATTTAGCAGTGTAGCAGTGTCTTTCTTCTCTCATTGCTGAGGCAAAATACCCAACACCCACAAGTTAAAAGAAGAAAGGTTTATTTCAGCTCTGTTTATAGAGCTTTCAGTGTATAACTGGCTGGCTCCAAAGCAAAGTGCAAGGCAGAGGGGAAACAATCCATGGAAAGGCAGGGAGCGAGCAGCAGGAGGCTGCTCTTCCCTCTTATCCCACCCACACACACAGGTGAGCTTCTATCTTCATTAAATCCATTCACCCACACCTAGAGCTATGCCAGTTCCAACCAGTGCACTTAGCAGGGTTGGGGCAGACGAATAATACCTTACATATTGTTATCTTTAAAGTTGTTGGTCAGGGTACAACATACAGGCATAAAAACTCTAATAGATTTTAGCACACACCTCCCCTTTTAATGATCTAAGAGATACTAATAGTATAACTTACTTGCAGTTTTTACTTTTTCCTACTATCCTTTCACGTATGCTAGCTCCTCTTTCCCTCTGAATAAATTCGTTCCATTTAATAATAGCTTTTACACATTTTATACTTTATTTTTATACTTTATTTACTCTTTTAGATTTTCACACCAGGGACACAATACAGTGTCTACACATGTGAGTCTAATTTATTTCAAAGCAACAGTAACAACGTGAGCCAGCAGGTGAATCAGGTGACCTCGCGGTGTGCTTGAAGACAAAGACAGGGAATAAAAGCAGAAGGGGGGCCATCCCCAGTCTATTACTTTTTTTTCTTTTTTTGCTCTTTTCTGAATTGTTGGGGAGAACCCCACCACAGAAAACTTACACCATCCCCTAACCCAGAGACCAAGTTCAGATAATCCCTTGCTTACTGCCTCATTTTTTCTCTCCTGCTCATTTCTCTAGTTTCCCAAAATTTGCATGTTCATCCTTTGTCTTCCAGCCTACTTCTACTTTCTCTTCAGTTATCTTTGTTTTACCCACTATTCTTCTTAACTCTCCCCATCACAGGGTAACACCTCTCTAACGAGGGGAAAAACTCTGAATACATTTTTTTGCTTTCGTACTGAGGATTGAACTCACAACCTCTTGCTTGCCAGGCAGGCACTTGTGCCACTGAGCTAAATCCCCAGCCCCGATGGGAAAAATTTTGAATACAAGCTCCCAATTTATTAGTTCTCTTACAGATTTTGCTCCTGTGTTTTATGGTACAAAATTAGTATCTTCTACAGTTTGTCATTTTCTAAACTGTGCTTGATGCTATTATATTACTGCTAATTATACTACTTTAGCTAGGATGTCATATCAGTTGTAATCAGTTGTTTTCCCTTCTGTAACAATCCTGAGAAACTCTGGGGTAATACCTAACCACAGCCCAGCACTGAGGTGGGCACTGAGCCAGATACCAACATCTCATTCTTAACTGAGAAGGTAGAACCGAGAGCAGACACAAGCCAAGAACCTCCTATACTCAGAAGATATCCCTTAGGAACAGACTTGATGCTACGAATATAGCCACCTAGACAGGACTTGATGCTACTAATATAGCCACTTACTACAAAAACTTACAAGGATTGGTATGGTTTGTGTCTTGGTGTCCCCTCAAAGCCTCATGCAGACAGGGAGGCAACTGAGTCTAGCATTTGTGATTGGTTCACAGTCTAGTGCTGGGAGTGGCAGTGTGAGTGCTGCACCTGCCCAAGGGTAGGTAGCCAGCACACAATATAAGGAAAAAAGGAGGTGTGCTCTTCCCTTTCGTCCCTTTGTTCTGGTTACCCCTGGTATCTGCCACAGCTGCAATGAATGACTGACCCTCAGCCATGCCACTCTGTCTTCAAACCAGCTGAGCACAGACTAAAACCTCCAAAAACTGTAAGCCCAATAAATCTTTCCTTCCTTCATTTTGAGTGTCAGGTATTTTGTCCCAGCAATGAGAGAAAAGTAACCAAGACAAGGATCAACACAGAAAACACAGTATATATTTTTGAAACCCAAAATGACAAGATGTGGAAGAAAGATGTAACCTGAAACCTTCAGCTCACCCAGAACAAGTCTAGGACACAGAGAGACAGAGGAAAACAGAAAACACACACCTGAAATTTCTGAAATGATAGAAACCAAATTAAAGAAACAAATCCATAAGGCGATAGAGGAAGTGAGACTAGAAATAATCTCTCAGGTATAAAAAGAAATATTGACAATTATAAAGGAATTGATTAGCAAATCTTGAGACAGATAAAAAGTAGATCATGATAGAAAGAGGGTAGAAATTATGAACAATCAATATAGGAAAGAAACAGATTCAAACAGATATACAGGAAATTAGAAATTCCATTGAAAGCTGAAAAATGACTTGAATGAAACTGAAGACTGACTTTCAGTTTTGAAGACAGGATGTGGCTAGTGACCACGAAAGGCAAGATCTCTCAAACAAAACAAAACAAAACAAAACAAAACAAGGGATCAAGAAATAATCCAACAGCTGCAAGACAATACAAAGACAAACAATATAAAACTGATAGGTGTTAGTGAAAAAGCAAGAGCTAACAAATGACATAAAAAGACTATCTGCAAAAGTAATAGCAGAAAATTTCCCAAACATGAGAACATAACCTGACATCCAGGTAAATGGGGCCTAGAGAATCCCAATTAGTCATGACCAAAATAAATCTACACCTCAACATACAATAATCAAGATCCCAGAAATTCAACACAAGATCAGAATATTAAACCTGTTAGGGAAAGGAAACAGATCACCGATAAAGGCAAGCCCATCAGAATCATGGCAGACTTCTCGACACAAACCCTCAGATCAAGAAGATCTGAGTGAAGTACTCAAGTCCTGATAGAAAACTACTTCCAACCCAGGTTCACGTACCCTGCAAAAGTATCTTTCAAAATTAATGGAGAAATAAGATACTTTTACGACACAGAACTGAAGAAACTCATGACTACCAAACCAACTCTACAATGAGTACTGAGAGAGATAAAAATGACAATTTCAAGAGCAACTACAGGAAGAAACCACCATGGAGGGTAAGTGGTTAAACAGGGAGGTAAATCAGGGAACCGACGGCAGGAAAATAACATGACAAATATAAGCCAATACATATTAGTTATGACATAAATGTAAATGGCCTCAATTCACCAGTTAAAAGAAACAGACTGCCAGAATGGATCAAGAAAGAAAATCCAACCATTATGTTGTACAGAAGAAACACATTTAACTCAAACAAAATGTATAAACTAAAAGTCAAAGGACAGAAAATAATACTCCATGCAACAGGAACCCAAAAATAAGCAGAGGTAGCTATTTTATTTACAGAAAATGTCAATTTCTAACTAAGAATGATCAAGAGATAAAAAGATCACTATATACTTCTTAGGGGAAAAACTGAAGAGGAAGAGATACCAATTCACGTATGTATGCATCAAACAGAGGTGAACCCAACTATATAAGACAAATATTAATAGACATTGAAATTCAAATGAGCAAATACAATGTAAAGGGAGGCCTTAGTACCCCACTGTCACAAAGAGATAGATCAACTAGACAAGAAATTGGCAAACAAATATCAGAACTGAAATGCACTGTAAACAGACTTAGTAGATACTATAGTTTTCACCCCACAACATCAGAATACACATTCTTCTCAGCTGCACATAGGATGCTCTCTAAAACAGACCATATGCTAGCCTACAGAACATGCTTAACTGGAATTATCCCATGCACATTATGTGGCCATACTGTGATGAAATAGGAAATTAGTGACAAAAGAAACCACAAACACTCCATAAACTCATGGAAATTAAATACCACCCTCCAGAACAAACAATGGGTCCCAGATGAACTTAAAGAAGAAATTAAACAATATCTACAATCAAATGAAACAACAGATACAACATACTGGAATCTGCGGGATGCAGTGACAGCAGTCCTAAGAGAGAAATTTGTGCTGGTCAATTCTCACATTCGGAAAACAGAACAAGCACAAATAAACAACCTAATGTTACACTACAACCTCTAGGAAAAGAAGAGTAAGTCAAGTCCAAAGCCCACACAAGGGAGGAAATTATAAATTATCAGAGCAATTGAGACTAAAAAAAACACAAAGAATTAATGAATGAAAGAGTTAGTTCTTTTCAAGAATGAATAAAGTTGATAAACTGTTAGCTAACTTCATCAAAAAAAGAAAAGTGAAGACTCAAATCCATGCAATGAGGAATGAAAAGAATGAAATCATTAAAGATCCTGTGGGAATCCAGATCATCTGTATGTACTTTGAAAACTTGTATTCTCATAAAATAGAAAAAACAGAAGAAATGGGCAGATTTCTAGGTATGTATGAATTTCCAAAGCTGAATCAGGAAGATATAAAAATTCTGAATAATTGAATATAAATAAATGAAATTGAAAGTGTAATTAAAATCTCACTAACAAAGAAAAGCCCAGCTCCTGATGGATTTACTGCTCAATTCTACAAGAAAATTAGAGAAGATTTAATGCCAATACTCCTCAAAATTGAAAGGGAAGCAATACTGCCTAACTCATTCCTGGAAGTAAATATTATCCTATTAGCAAACCAGAGTAAGACCCAACCAAAAAAAGAACTACAGACCAATCTCCCTAAAGAACATAGATGCAAAAATCCTCAATAAGTTACTAGCAAATAGAATGTAGCAAATCATCAAAAAAGCAACATACTATGACCAAGTAGGATTCATCTCAGGAATGCAAGGATGGTTCAACATATGATAATCAATAAATGTAATATACCATGCAAATAAATCTAATGACACAGTCACGTGATCATCTCAATAGATGCAGAAAAGCTTCTGACAAAGTCCCACACTCATTCATGATAGAAACTCTACAGAAAATCAGAATAGATGGTCTTTACCTTAGCCTGGTTAAAAAAAAAAAAACCACCATATATGACAAACCAACAGCCAATATCATTACAAATAAAGAAAAACTGAAAGCTTTTGTTCTAAAATCAGGTACCAGACAAGGTTATCACTACTCCTGTTCAGTACAGTTCTGGAAACATTAACCAGAGCCATTAGACAAAAGAGAGAAATAAAAGGAATAAGAATAGGAAATGAAGGAGTTAAATTATCATTATTCACAGACAACATGGTACTCTGCATAGAACACCCCAAAAACTCCACCAAAAAACAATCAGATTTAACAACCAAATTTAGTAGTATAAAAGATGGATACAAACTCAACATTCAAACATAAATAACATTCCTGCACAACCACAACAAACTCACTGAGAGAGAAATTAGGGAAACCACACTCTTCACAATAGCATCCAAAAAAAAACACTTAGGAGTCAGTCTAACACAGGAAGTAAAAAAATCTGTACACTGAAAATTACAGTACTCTGAAAAAGGAGATCAAAGAGGACATCAGAAAATGGAAAAAATCCCTTGCTCATGGGTAGGAAGAACCAGCATAGTGAAAATGAGCGGTGAGACCTCTGTTGGATAGGTCCCCGAGTGCAAAGTCCTGTCCTTGGCAACTGTCTAAGCTGGAACATGGGCCCAGGGAGGAGTGGGGCATTGGACCCCGGGCGAAGACTCAACTGGGCTCGAAGCGCCTAGCATAGATCCTGGCTGGTTAGACCAGCACTGGACACCAGATGAACAATCTGGGGCTATGGGACCCACTCAAAATACCAGATGGAGGCTTGTGCAGGCCTGGGGCACCCAGGTGTGCCCAGGGTTGATAAGAGATTCTGGTGGGCCCAAGGGTACTAGGTGCTAGGTGGAATCCAATGCTAAGAGGCAGGTAGAACTCCAGTGGGCCACTTGGCTGAGACCCAGACGAGTCTGGGACAGTGGCAAAGTGCAGGATGGAGACTCCAGTGTGGCCAGGGAGGGGCAGGCGTCTGGCAGTGAGTGGAGCTCTGGCAGGCCAGGCACACTGGACAGGGAGTCACATGGGCCTGGGGCTCTCCATGGAGGATGGGACTAGGGCTGGAAGTTAGAGAGAATCCTGGGCAGCTCTCGGATGCTGTGAGGCAGGGAAACACTGAGCGGCAGGTACAGACTCACGTGATCCAGTGTCAACTCTGAGTCTCAGCTGGAGGGCCTGGAGAGCATATGACAAACCTGAGGGGCCCAGCGCTAACCCGGACAAGCTTAGCACTCAGTTGGGACTGAAATGGGCCCGGCACTAATGCAGGCTGATGAATGGTGACACCAGGCACAGGCAGCTGGGCAGATGGTTGCAGTAAACAGTTTATCCTCTTGCTTCCTGAGGCTGGGCGGGAGGGGAGGGAGACTCCCCTGCCCTTAGTGAGCACTGGCATGTAGAGGGGAGTGTTCGCAGAGGGGAGGATGGGGTGAAGGGGCTTGCATATCACGAGTCTGTCCTGGGACACTGGTGTCTGTGGCACTCGCTGGGTCCCTCAGACTATTTGGGAAGTTCTCAAGATGGCTGTTCCAGGGGCTGGGGATTTAGCTCAGCGGCATAAGCGCCTGTCTTATAAGCAGGCAGTCGTGAGTTCTATCTCTGGTACCGATAAAAAGGAAAAAGACCAAAAAAAAAAAAAAAAAAGATGGCTGTTCCCAGGCAGATGACAGTGGGGCCCTAGTGGATCACTTCCCCTCTTTTTAACTGCTACCCAGATCTTCAAATTGATCTTCTCTATCAAGGTATGTGTCTCTCTCTGGTTTCCAGTTTCCTGCGTTTTTAGTTAATCTTCCCTGAGTCCCACATGAATCCTCATTTAACCAAGGTAAATCCCCACTTTTAAAAGTGCTCTAAGACCAAATTCTCCGAATTTCCCTGGCCAAACTAAGGAAGTAAAGTTCTTAAACATAAGAGAGCAGTCACTTGGCCCAAAGCCTTTATTAGTCAGCGTGAATAGACTCCTGAGGATGGGGATACAGAAACTCTCTGAACAGTAAAGGAGACACCGAGAAGTGAGTCCTGGATTTGGCCTATACTTCTATACTGAGTGTAATAACGCGGACGATGGTATAAAATCCAGACCTTCAAATTACCAGTATAACAACAGAAAGAAGATAATTTTGCAGTTAAAGACTGCAAAATTAAGTTGTCTTTATCTGCTAATTGTTTATAAATTATGAAATAAGGTGATATTTTAGAAAATTCAAGTAAAACACTAAACTGTAACACAAAAGTTACACTGACATCTAGTGGTTACAAATGAAAGAACCCAGGTTTTACCAGATCTTGCTATTATTGCTTCTGTTCAGGAATTTCATTCCTTTTCTGATACACTTTCCTAAACTCTTCGCCAAGCATGTCAACATCATCTTCTGTTTTAAATACTCCCTGCAAGAAAAATATTTTGTAGGTTACTTGTGAATGTCAGAATATTTCACAAACTTCTTTTGAGACTAACAAATACAGAGACATGAGGTAGGAAAATCATCTAAGATACTGAAATTTATGCCACAGTATTTAAATAAAAATCAGTGTTTCCCAAAAGTCAGCTCCAGGGCAGGAACTTGTGACAGGAATTTGGGCTCCTCTAGTTTACAACTACAGACACTGCTGTTGGGAGTACCTGGAAGGATAGTAATTAAATTCACTTTGTACTCTTCAACAGCTCTACAATATCCGAGAAAGGTAGCAGTGAGGAGCCTGGGCTTCAGTGGATTCACGTATGGAACTCTTTGTCTGTTTGTTTGTTTGGTCTCAGTTGTATGGCTAATCAGCAACATGCAACCTGGCAGCAAAGAATCCAGGTTTGGATTTAAATAAGCCCTTTGAATTTAATTTAAACAAGCTGTTTGAAATTGTTCACAGATTTACGAGGTCCTCCTCCTGCCTCTCAGCTGTTTTCCCCACCAAAAAAATGCTGCAACCAGAGACTCCCAGAATTTATAATCTATTCTATGGGCTTTGTCAGAGACCTATGGATTGTATCATTAATATATTATTTTATTCTTTAATTCTGTCTAGCCAATTAGATTATAAGGTCCTATGGCCTGGCAATTGTTACTTACATAATTCTTTTTCTCCTTTCCTTAGTACTGGCCTGAACACTAAGTGTTCAAATTAAAAAACTCAACAGCATGATTTCTATATTTCAGTAATGGTAACCTTATTTCCATGACTCCAGATGATTCTGTGACTACGAAACTTACTTTATTGATAGTCACAACGTATCTCACGTAGACTTGAAAATTCACTATTTCTTGGAATTACAGTCAAACCCTGGGTTGTGATTAACTAGGTCTGTGAGTGTTCTGCAAGACGAGCAAACATTTCTGAGACATTTCAACTTGCTAAATAAGTGATGTCTTACGACATGAGCAGTACAACAGGCTGAATGTCATGTGGTCACAATGGTTCGTCTCTCTTCTATTTTGATACACAAGTGCATTGGGTTAGAAACAGAACCAATGACTCTCACAAACCAAGGTTTCACTGTTTCTAAAAGTGAGACCACCTAGCACCTCGTCACAACCTTCTAATACAGAACCCCACTCCGCAAATTCAGTTCAAGACTCACCCCTCATTGGTGTTTCCCCTTACAATGTTTCCATGCAGCTGTTATCTGGGGTCCACCATGTACAGTGGTTGGGTACTTATTCTTAGACATGTACTGAAAGGGGCTGAAAAGAACCTCCAAAATATAAATGTAGTGCCTCAGTATAATACAAACTCCACATACCTCAATGTGTGTAGACAGACTCCTACTTTAGAGATGTTCAGATGTGCTCTGCAAGGTTTAAAACCCAGCCAGGTCCTGCTGCTGCCCATAAGCCAGCAAGAAGTGCATGGCAACCACCCTCTGCCCCCCCCGTGTCATGCTTCCCACAGTTCAAGGTCATGCGGATGGCACCTGGAGACAAACTTCACTTACTTTAGGGAGATATCCTAGCAACTTCGTAGCATGCTCTTTGAGAAGCTTTAGCCTTTCTTCTTCGATAATTGCATTGATACACCCTTGTCTTCTTTGCTGCAACTGCCACTCTTCCAGTTCACGTTGCTGGAAACATAAACCCAATTTTACTGACTGTTACAAATACATTGACCTTTTAGGAAGTTTTCATGTAAAACTGTTTTGCAGTGAACTGCAGTATAAAGTTGATGATCTATCGCACTAAGTTCAAATGATACTTGTGCGTACATTTTCACATATACTATACGTATACACGTATCTAAGATCTTTTACCATTACTGCTTCAGGTGTAAGAACAATAGCTATGACTGAGTTTTTAAAAGTGCTTTATAGATATTATCTCCCTTAAATTTTAGAGACAGGTCACAATTGGTTTAAATCAAGACTAAGAAACCGATTTTTATCGTCTTCCCCGTGATGGAAGCAGGAGGCCATGAGGAGATTAAAGAAGAGCACTAACTACAGTTACACCGATACCAGTTAGAAGACACTTTCAGAAGGTGATGGCAATTGTACTGAGTGCCTGAGCAAAGTTACATACAAGAGAAGCTGGATTTAAGAGATCCCGCAGTGGTCAGTAGGATCTGGTGGCTGACCGAAAATCTTTCTGTGAAAAAGAGAAAAACTGCAGGAGTGATTCCAGGGTGATGGATCAGGCTGATGAAGTGATTACGTTCTTTAACCAGGATTCAGGCTACAAGAATTAGAAAACATTTGTCTGACTCTGTTCACCTCTGGATTTCCAACTGTGTCTCTCTCTCTAAATGCTACTGTAGTCCAGAAAAATTCCTAAGAAAACATAGCCTAAGCTTCATGCTTCCACTTGTCCTCAGGGGTTTTTAACTTGTATTCCTCTTTTAAACTCAATATGCCTAGAACAAAAGTTGCTGTATCTTTCAAACCCAACTCAAAATATACAAAAAATAGCATTTGTGTTGTTTCTCATATTTGAAAGCTCTGAATGATTTTGACTTAATTCACGCTGCCCTATGTGAGAACAGCATTAGACAATTCTTATCTGTTCCTCCTGTAAAAATACTTTTCCTTCTCTTTCCTATTGTCATCACCTCACTTCTAATTACTATTTTCTCTTACTGATAATCACATTATACTAAATGCCACAGTAGACAATTCGCCACTGTACCCTGTCTAACCTTCTGCTTGACATCCGGGTTTCTCCACCGAGTACGTTGCTATAGGCTGCCAGTGTAGAACAGCCTTCCCGTCTCCTTTTACTCTCATATATTTCCAGGTAAACCCACAAAGTTTCTAAGTGTACTGAACAATTAGTAAACTATACACTACCAAATTCTATCAGTGTTTACAATGTACATTTAATAACGTATTCTTAGTATACCTCAGTTTTATGTATAATCCAGCCCATTGGGCATCTATTTATACCCTATTTTCTGCAGTAGATCAGAAGTTTTGGTTCCCTTCCCAACACATACAACAGGATCTATCAGTCAGAATCTGTTGACTATAAAGATAGCCTGAGAACATATTTTAGTCCACTTATGAAGAGATTAACCTGTTGATCCCAGCTCTGCTACTTATTTACCAAGAATTTTTGGCAGTGAATATGCTTTTTTTATGCCTTAGCCACCACTTATCTTTAAAGTGAGATGGTAATAGCACCTAATTCAAAGGGCTAAAAGCTCAAAGAAATTATCCCATTGTTTATAATGAGGTTAGAATGAGTGACATATATAAGTGCTCAATAAAAGTTAGTTACTCCATTTTTATTGCTTATATTTCTTTACTGTATGCCAAAAAAAAAATCTGCTTCTCATATTTAGAGCTCTATTCTTTCAGAGCACTTTCACATGATCTCATCTGGCTCTTAACACAGCCTAGAGACATATACTATATAAATATTACTTTGGTTTTATAACATACACAGACAAGTCAGTGTCCAAAGTCACCAAGCTCGTTCCCTCTCCAACTCCTAAATCCACATTTCCAAATAGAAATCTTTGCCTTTGGCCTCAAAATCAATATAGACAAATAGAATTATTTACCCTCTCGAAGTCTATTTTTCCTTCTACATATGCTTCCTCCAGGATATCATCCACTTGTTAAAGATGACAGAAACAGTATTATAATTCCCCCTGTTGCTCTCGTGTTGCTGCCTGAATCACCTTCTAATGAGCAGATCTCAGCACACAGCTTTCCTCATTCGTTGGTGGCTCCCATTGGACAAAGCCCACATCCTTAACCATCATTCAGAGAATTCATGTTCTGCCGTTTCTCTATGTCACGCCAACACCTCCATACCTGGATTATAATATTATATAATC
Organism: Cavia porcellus; assembly: GCF_034190915.1. Lineage (NCBI taxonomy): Eukaryota > Metazoa > Chordata > Mammalia > Rodentia > Caviidae > Cavia > Cavia porcellus. Next base: position 2,136,308 of record NW_026947491.1, read on the forward strand.
CCATGTATGACATATCTTTATAATTAACTTGTATAGCTCTTCTCAGCCAAGATCATAAATTCACAATGACATATGGACTTAGCTATATTTGCCTTTATGTTGTCAACATCAACCAGCGTTTAGCACATAAAAACATCAACAAATAGATTTTAGATGCTTTGATAAATGATTAGTCAGAAAATGTGCATATCATGTGGTTGATAAGCGGATATCTATCATTGCCTGGCACATAAAAGTTCTCCATGAACGTTCAGTGGATAAACAGATGAGCAGGTTACTGCTCCGTGAGGACTTAGAAACATTTCTATTACCTTATCTGCAAGGAACTGGTTGCGACGCTCTTCAATAAGTTTTTCCACAGCCCTTCTGTGCTCCAGCTGCTTCATCCTTCGTTTCTGGGCGTTCATTAATTCTATCCGATCGTCTTCGGCAAGCTTCGCCAGCAGAGTTTTTCTAAACATTTCCTCCTCCTCTTTTGCAGCCTGCTGTACTAGCTCTTTCAAGGCCATCTGGTCCTCAAAATCCTGCTTCATCTCATTTTGCTTTCTTAATTTCTCTTCTGCTTCTTCCTAAACAATAATACGACTAAAAGTTAACTAGCACCATTTCTTTGAAACCAATTCATAAAGAAAACATGAGATAACTTAGTTAAGCTTGGTATTCAACTGCGAAAACTTACAAACTAAAAACTTAACATTTTTTTTTTTTTTTTGGAACTGGGGATCTAATTCACAACCTCACGCTTGCCAGGCAGGTGCTTGCACCACTGAGCTAAACCCCTGGCAAACTTACATCCTTTCATAGTCCTTTGCCCCACTCTTTTAAAACTATTTGAATACAGCAACTGTTCTTTTGGATTTCCTTGAATTACTTACTTTAAAAGTTTTAAATTATATATATTTGCCATCCTGGTCGCACTCATAATTAACAGGAAACTATGTTGAACAGAGCTAGATGAGAACATTTTATGCACCTGGTTTTATTAACCTATCATCTGTGGTAGTCACACCAACTGTGAGTCCTTCTAGAATCTTGCCCAAGTTGTCCAAACCAGTAATTTTAGTTTCTGACTTCCTTTCTTTATGAATTCAAAGCTGCATTTACTCATCTCTGGTAACCTAATATGACTATCATTCTTCAAAATTCAATAAAATTTAAATAATTTAGCAATAACATTTAGAAGTTTTTTGGGAAACTCAAATTTACTTGAACCAGTTCAAGTCCTCTTCTGCAAGCTTTATTTTCTGAATTAAAGTTGCAAGCATATCAAAAACACAAAGAATTTGACAGTAAACATCCACTTGCCTAACACCTAAATGCTATGGATTACATCTTTGCTACTCTTACTTCATTGTCTATCACTTCAATTAAGACTGAAGCAAAATCAAATCCTCCCCTCTTCCAACCTAACCAATCCTGCCCAATTCTACCACAAGCTTTGGGCATGTCACTATTCTCAAGACATCCAAAATGTGCCTTGATATCCGTATGGGTTAGGGCTTTTACGAGTAACAGAGACTCAGGGATTCACTACAGGCCACAGGCACGTGATGAACTCCCAAGAGGGCCACGACACCAAGCACGGTCTCACTACTTAAAACCCACGATGGCATTGATTCCAAAGCAGCCTCGAAAGATCTGCTGTTGCTGTATGTAGCTACCATGCATTTTGTTCACCAGGACCTCCACACCTTGCAGGGCAAAGACAGCTGTTGGAGATAACACAGGTCACAAGAAGAACATTAGCTAAGAGAAAAAAATGCAATTTTGACTGTACAGTAAATCCCCAACTTATAAATATTTGCAAACGTTCACAGGTGCAGTGCAAATTTTCGCAGGAGTACTGTACAAGACTCACTTTGTCAAGGGTTAGGAGCAGACTGGAGTTACTAATTTTCTCCAGAACAGAACTTGTTCGTGAGTGGCAAACTTACTGTAGAGTCTTTATGTGGAAAGGGGAGGGCGGGAACGGATAACAGAATTAGCTGTTCAGTCTTTGCTATGCTGAGTATTCAACCTTGTCTTCATCTTACGCTTTCGAATCCTCTGTCCTCTACAAAGTCTCCTCCAAGCAGATTAGTGTTTTTCTTTCTTTCAGGCCTCTTAATCAGTTACTTAGTTTCTCTGTCACTTAATTTTATTTCATATAAACATGCCTTATCTCCTCACTGAAATAAATTCCTAGAAGACATATCCTTTTCTTTTTTGGGATGCTGGGAACACAGTATTTGTAATATATATTTTGTGTTTATTTGTTATGTATTAGATAGATGACCAGAGGCTCCAGAGTTATTTTCAGATTGCACTGCAAAGTACAGGAAGTTTATCACATAGAAATTTAATGTTCTGTACTAAAGTTAATATTGCCATATTGTTATGTCCTGAATCCACCCAAAGTTTTAGTACAATTCAATAATGAAGACTTTGATCTAAAACACATGGAAATGTCTGGCAAAACAAAGTATCTTTCCAACACAAAGTCATCCGTGTACTGTGATAGATCTGGATCAGGACCCACAATGTAAGCTATAGAATCCATCATTTCCTAGGCTCTAAAATCCATCCTATTGCTTTAGCAACAGCTGTTTGTTGAAACTCTGAAATAACCTTGAGGTGGTATCTTATTCTGAATTCCATCCTGGAAGCACAGCCTTAAACAAGGACTTGTGCATGATGTTTTATTGGGGAGGAGACAATCACAGGAAACAGCAGTGAGGGATAAGCAGAAAGGCAAAAAGGCGAGACGAGGGCGTAGGTTACCACCTTGGACAGCCAAGGCTCAGTTCTGCCAGGACCTGTGCACAGTGCGTGGAGAGGCTGCCAGGACTGTCCCAGGAAGGACAGAAAGAAGCCACGTGCCCAGGTGGTCCAAGGATGCAAGTGGTGGAGGACATTAACTCCTGCGCCTGTGCCCACCCCCATACCCAGCTCTGGGAAGCTGTCAGCAAGCGGCCGGGCTCAGCTCTCACAGAAGACAAAGTGTGTGGCAACACACAGGTGCCTCTGGGTACAGGAAAGACCCTGAATAATCTTAAATTGTCTGATGTTTCTACATTTCAAAAAAAACACTTCACCCTTTATGGGCCATTTTTTCTAATTTTTTTCTTTCTTATGTCTTTTTAAGCATCAAATGTTTTTGTTTTCTCCCCGCTATTAAGCAACTGGATTAACTAATATTAATATGTTTTCCTGATTTTCATTAATTTCTACTTATAATCTTTGGTTATTCTATATTCTTTTTTATACTTGAATTTGTATTCTTTTTCCAAGTTATATAAAGTTGCCCAATTTTTCCAATATTTCCTGATGAATTGCTCGAGATCAGTTTTATAAAATCTTATCAATTTTAATATATAGTACTCTTGTCTTCTAAACAGTTGTAATTTTTTTCTTCAACTAATAATAAATGAGAAGAATATTTTTCGATTTTTAGTTAGTTGGTTAAAATATGCTTACTGATTTCCTGAGGCAGGTCAAGTATTTTTTCGCTTTGCGTTATCCTGATAAATTTCCTTCAGATTTCTAATAGCTTTAATTATATATTTCAATGCTACATGTAAGATTAAATGTTAGTTCTGTTACACTTTCATTATTAATTGTATCTTTTATCCGTAATACTTAGGGTTTGTTTAATGGCCCACTTATCTGGTGGATAAGCCTCCCTGTCTGACTGCTATTTAGACATATATACTGGTTAGCCTTAATTTATCATTTATTCTTAATCTCTTTTGGGTAATTTGATATTAGGTAGCTATAAGATCACATTAAAATATCTCTAAAAATCTACACACATTTTCTTATATTAAAGATAATAACAGTAACAGTGACAATTTATTGTATGCACTGCTATTCATACATCTTGTTCTGTATAAAGAAGCCATTCAAATTTCTTGCTCACTTAATAAGACTAGATTTTTTAATATTTTATCAAGTGCTCTTTATATATTCTGCCTAAAAGTTGTTGAGCATTTATTCCAAATATATGAAAAGTTTTTTTATACAGAAATCTGAACATTTACAGATTTATTCCTAAGAGTCAGACCTTAGATTTCTTTAATGGGTCAAACAAACTAGGATCTATATATGAATGAAATAATACTCATCAAAAAAATACAGATACAAGCAATAATATCAATGAATTTCCATGGAAATATGCTTAGTGAAAACAGTGGATCTCAAAAGATTACATACCATTCCATCCAGTTATATAACATTATGATTATGACAGGTTTGTGCATTCTTTGATACTTATCAGTACTTCATTCATTTGTGGTTGAATAATTTTGTTTCACATTCATCAGCTGAACATTCTGATGGTTTTCACTTTTTAGCTATTATGAGTCTTATATGAACATTTGTGTACAGATTTTGTATAGCTATAAGATCATTAATTTTTAACCATTTTTCCTTTCTAAAACATACGTACTTAAAAGATGCAACCTTCCTGTTAAGCACTGCCTTCGCTGCACTTCCTGTATTTTGCTATAGTGTTCTCTTATCATTTAGCCGGAAATAACTAATTTCCACCATGATGCTTTCCTCTGTTCGCTGTGTACTAAGAATTACATGTTTTTGATTACAGGACTTAAAGATTTTGAAGGTACATTTTCATCCTTATTTCTAATTAGTTACCCTATAGTCAGAAAACCTGACTGGTATGGATTTACAGTCTTGAAAATTATTGAGACTTTACATCGAGGATATGATCTGTCTTTGTTACCTGTTACTTGAACAGGCTGAACACTGATGGTGGACCACACGGCTACACCAGGCTTTTTATGGAGCAGTCTTATGAACTGCTTCCTGGGGCTGGCTTTTCTATCCATGTTGAAAATGCGTACCGTCTCACACACAGTGTAATTATCAAAAGCCTGTTTACATCTATCTTTCTACAGCTCTGTCTCAAAATTATATAACTTGATATACTAATTGTTCTTTCAATTTCCAAAACTTACTTTTATTTTCCTCTTATAAAATGCGGCTGCTTCTTCCTGGTATAATTCTTGTCGCACTTGTTCCAAATCTTCACGCTGCCGCAGCATTTCTTCCAACTTCTGAATCAGCTGTCAAATTTTTTTAAACAAAAATATTTATAGGACCAAGCTCTGTAACCAGCATCTCAGAATTTTACCAGAGGTGAAGAAGAGTTCGTCTCAGTACCGCATTCTGAAGCTGCAGCCTTTTCCCCTCCACTTCTTGAACCTTTGCCCTCCTTTCTTCCTCTCTTTGCTGCTGCATGTTGGCAAACTCTATGATTTTCCTGTTTTCCTCTTCCATCTCCATGCGTTTCTGCTTTCTCCACAGAGCCTGCTCTTTCTGAAACTCTTCAATGTACTTCCGAGTTGCGTTCATTTTTTCTAACTTTTGTTGTCTTTCCCTATAAAACAACAGTGATACAGTTTTACAGTAACAGAAATAATAATAAATTAACAATGCAATTTCCTTTTTGGAGTACTAGTTTTCAAAATACACCTTTCCTATATGTAATTTGTTCATTCATTCAAGCAATAAACATTTTGAATGCCTACCATGAGCCACTAAGTAGAAGGTGAGGAATGAATTTCCTCTGAACAAAACACTTCCATCCCTTTCTTCTATTAATAGAGTTGTATACATTATTTTTTCAGAAAGGCTACAACCCTGATTGTAGTAGACTACACTTCAGCTGTTTACCAAGGAAATTCATCAGAATATGATGCGGGCATATTTAAGAAAAGGGTTTGAGTCACTCCAGCAAGCATTTATTTTCACGTAATTTATTCATAATCATGCTGACAAAGATCGGGAACTGCCCTCAGTTTATGATCACTGAACACTTAGGATGCATCGGTCCCTCTTTATGCTACAGGTGAAGCATCTGTGCTTCACCTCTTTACGGCAAACCTAAGATCAGTGTAAAGGAAATGTTTAGCCATTTAAAAAAATTGGGATAAACTTACAATTGGTCTTCTTCATATATTTTCCTAACAATCTCATCAATCATGAGTTTTTCTTTCAGCAGCTGCTCATAAGCTTCCTGCTTTCTTTTTTCTTGTTCTTCAAGTTGCTTCTCTAAGTCAAGGTAGTACCGTGCTTTCTCTCTGTTGCGTTTGTCTTCCAGAGCATTTTCCTCCCTCGTCACTCTCTCGTGCTCTTCCATCATGGTTTTGGCTATTTCCGCATCACGTTTCTGGAATCATAACAAAGTTTATCTTTCCATTTCAAATTGGAGACAAGCATGGTGGATTATTTTAAATAGACTAACTAGCTATTTTAAAGCCGTCCCATAAGCAAGTATTTTCATCTGTGTAACTACACAGTAAAAGAAAATCACGGTGACCTGAATGGTGAGAAAGAAGAATTAAACCCCAGAGAGGGGAGGTTTCCTGTTCCTTTCAGAAGCTGTCCTTGAGCAATAATAGGACAATCAGTAAATCTACACTGGGAAACCAGAAGTACAATGATAAGCATTTTATTAGTAACTGTTTAACTCAAAGCTATAGTCTTCTCTCTCTTCTATTTATAAGCTGATCTTGGCAATTTGCATAGTTTTTAGCTCCAGGGTTTATCAGTCGCTATTTGGTACAAAGCTGGCCTGAGCTCTTTCATACGGATCTGCTATCAGATGACTGCAAGCAACTCAAGCTTTTTCCAGCCAGAGTCTCCTTCCTGCCATGAGCCTCTGAGTTTGCTCTCTCCCAGTTATCAAGGGCCTTGTGGAATCTCTTTAAAGGGTCCTTATGTTCTGTGCCTGTTTCTCACAATCTTTAATTCATTTGTGCAGTACCATTCCTGTTAAGAGATAAAACTTTTCTTGGATGGATTAAACCCCTTAAGTTTTCTGAGCATTATCAAATAATTTAACAAAATAAGTTAATTTAATTTATTTTATTTTATTTTTGAGACAGTCTCGCTATGCAGTTCAGGCTGACCTTGAACTGACTTTGTAGCCCAGGCTGGCCTCAAATTCACAGCAATCCTCCTGCCTCAGCCTCCCAAGTGCTGGGATTACAGGCATGCGCCACCACACCTGGCTACAAAATAAGTTTTAAATGAAACATACTGGAGCAACATTTGCCTTTATGATCACGTCCCAAATACAGGAAGAGTTGTGCAGCGTCAAATATAAAGAAGAAACAGGTTAAAATATGAATAGATAAATGTCATTCCTGATATAACTGATGCCTGCAAAATAAACCCTGTCAATATGACAAAATTTTCTCTTTTTTATATATGTTGTACTAAATTTTTAAAAAATATGAAATGACAAAACTTTTCTGTATGCATAATTACCTAGTTTTAGAATGCAAAGTTCTCATTTTACAAACAAGAAAATCAAGGCTCAGAGAAACTGAGCCACACCAGTATCCAGATACCCTGACGCTTGGTCAAGGCTTGGGAATATTTGGCTTTAATTTTGTGTACCAATTTGATTTAGACATATCATTCTAAATCTTTTTAGGAGTCAAATTAAAATGTGTACAATGACCCTGAATACTTTAACTATCAGAAATACTAAAACCAAAAAATCACTGGTCAAATAGTAAATTGTGTTCTATTTTGTTATTGAAAGGATAGAACCATACGCCTTAGGAAATAAATTCTTCCCACTTTTTCTACCCCTGCCACACCTAAGGGTATCATTAACAGTACACAATGGAACCTCCAGACATTTTCTACAGTAACACAAATGTACACACAAATAACACGTATGTGCCTCTACATCTTGTGCCTATTCTTAAAAATACTGATATTGCACTGCATGGGTTAACTACTATGATACCATCCCTGACTTGTACATGTGTGTGAATATATGTTGATACACAAAATATACACATACGTGCACATACAATTGTCTGGGCTTTGTATGTGACAGTGAGGCTCAAGGGATGACCTATACCCTGTAGTTAACGGTTAACTCAATAACCCTATTACATATTTACACCATGTAACACTGCTAGTGAGCATGTCTGAGAGTCCTCTGTCCACGCGCAGTCCCTCAAAGTGGCAGCATATCAGGAGTTAGAAAGGGGATTAATAACAAGGGCACTGGTAGGTCAGATTCATACTTCAGACCACAGTGAATTTCTAACCCAGGTGTGTTTTAAAAAAAAGAAAAAAAAAGAAAGAAACAAAACGGGATTAGCGTATCCCACTGTTCTTGCCACTTTCTGAGGTGGTTCTGGAAGTCCTCTCTTGTGGTTTTACAATGTTTAATAAAGAACACCGTGAATGCTGCTGTCTTTGCACATCATCCTACGGGAAGGCACATTTATAAAAGTATCTCCATGCATCCTCATCCACTGTACCCCCTGGATGTGCACCATGTAACTTCTGGTTCTTCCCCAAAGTCAAAATGATCATGTAAGGTAAATACTCTGACTCAATTCAAGAAACTGAGGCAGCCACAAACTGCAACTAAAGATACTCATGAAAGAGGACTTTAACTTTTTCAAAGAATCATATTTTTCAAATGTGCCTCATAAAACTATTCAAATTATAAAGTATTTTAAAAATTAATAATCTTCTAAAATATAGCCCTGCTAACAATGTACACTATTATGTTTTATCAGAGAATAACCAGGTAGAGGCCATAAAGAATGCCGGGAGTTATTTAGGGCTCTGAAAGGCTTGAATATTAAATTGAGCAAGGTTCCATATGAGTTCACTAAAGATTTTCCATACCCTCAAACCTGAAAAGTATACAAGTATTTGGAAAAATAGCAGTGCAAATTCTTTATGGAATGTAACAATGTTAAAAACAAAACAGAAAAACTAGGTTTTAACATTTTTCTAAATAAAGCTCAAAGCATAAAAACTTAAGATCAGAAACAGTGTTACCATTTGCTCGTATTTAATGGCATCCTTCTCCGCAATCTGGGCAGCCCTCTCCTTATTCATGTAAGCTGCTCTTAATTTCTGCTCCAGTTCTCTGAGTTCAATACTGTGGAGGGAAGAAAAGACAACCTGAAATTGAAGTATATAAGAAAACTTCACAGAAAACTGAGCTTCTTCTACATTTTAAATTTTTTCAGAAACTACATAACTAGTATCCCTGTAGACCCACAGGAGAGATACCTTAATTCATTACATTTAATGGATGCTTTAGGGCTCTCGGGGCTTAAAGGAACATATTATTCTATTACATTCACCCATTTGTTTATAACAACGCCACAGTGTCTTAACTCCTGCAGATTATATTAAGTCTTCATACCCTGAAGAAATCATCTCCAATTTTAGTGTTCTTTAAAAAAAATTCGCGATTCTTAGTACTTGCGTTTCCATTCCCACTTTAGCCTTGGCTTGTCAAACTTCACCAAAAACAAAACCGGCAGCACTTCTGATTAAGACTGCATTGAATTCCTAAATCTACTTGGAATGTGTAAGCTTTCAGCTTTCTCTTCGCTCTCTCCTCCTCCATTCTTCCTGTAACGATTTTAGAAAGTAATCCGCTGATTGTTTGCTATGAATCCCCATAGGAATCATGTGTAATGCAGTCATTTCAGACTAAAAATTTCCCTGACAGGAACAGCCTTAGCTACGTCCTGGAAGAGATGGGGTGTTCTTTTTTAATCTTACAACTTTTACTGCGAAAAATACATATAATGGGAAAATTCGCATTTTAACTATTCCAAGTGTAAAATCCACTGGTGTTACTATATTCAGTGTCCTGTGAGCATCAACAGTATTTCCAATGTTTTTTTCATCACCTCAAACAGAAACGCAGTATCTATTAAACAACTACTCCCTCTTCCATCCTGCCCGAGGTCTACTTGCATGTATCTGTCTAGTTCAGGTAAGTAACATTATACAGTATCTGTTCGGCTGCCTGGCTATTTAGTGTAACATGTGTCATATGTTCACTCAATGTGGCCACGTACCAGAATGTCATTCCCTTTTTATGCTGGATGACCTTCCATGGCATGTGCCTGCCCACCTGCTCCACTACTCGTCCACTGGTGAACAATCAGGTTGTTTCTGCCTTCTGACCTCTGTAAACCATCACACGGAACACTGACGTATTCATTTCAGTCAAGCATTCAGCTCTTTTGCACACGTACCTGGGTGTAAAATCCTCGGGTCACATGGTAGCTGCTTAACTTTTTCCACACTTTACGTTCATACCAGCAGCATTCGCAGGGTCCAATTTTCCACTTTCTTGGCCACAGGTGTTATACCCCACTCGTATTAAGAGTGTGAAATGGTTTCCTGTTGAGGCTCTGGTTTGTATTCTCGAGCGGCTGAGGAAACTGAGTATCTTCCCATGTACTCTTTGCTCACTGTCTATCATCTTTGGGACAATGTCTATTTAAATGCTACGCTCATTTTTGAATCGGGTTTTTATTACAGAATTGCAGCCTTTCTTCCTATATTCTGGACACTCAGTCCTTCTCAGAAATACAAGCTGTTTTTCTTGCCTAAGTGAGTTCTTGCTAGAACACGATCCATCTGTGTCTGCGTTCCGCAGAGGCAGTTAGGACAGGCGGTGTGCTCTGCTCCCCTGTAGGCCAGGAACCCGTCTCAACTTCAGACCACAGCTGCTGCCCTCAACCTCTTCTGAGCTGTCTCAGAGCCCTCAGTGGCAGTAAATGCACAAGTCTAAGTCACCCCTTCCTTGACTCAGCGTTTGATTGGTTCCCATCACCTGTGGATTAGCAGAGTTCTTACGAGTTGGTTCTTACAGCTTCTCCTTGGCGTTTTATGCTTGGTTTTTGTGGTTTGTTTTAGTGCACCTCATGGGGAACACAGGTGGGAAGGACAGGGGCCTTAACCTGCCTATACTTGTTATTTTGCTGACATCAGCCTGGCAACTTTTACCATGAGATAGTCTCACTACTTTCACTTGACAGTATTTTCTAATTTCAATTTTGAGGATGTTGAAGAGAAAGATTTGCACTGGTATTGTTCAGACAACTCAAGGTAGATGCCTTGTGCTCTGGGTGAATGATTTGGGGATGACAATGTGGAATGTATGTGCCATTGCTACCCCCTGATTAATGTACTTTAAAATTTTGTTGGAGTTTTTTTCTTCTTCTTTTTCTATCTATGAATAAAATGGATTTGAAAAAATAATAATTTCAATTTTGATTCCTTTTGGCCCAAGAGTTATTTAGAAATATATTTTTAAAATATTTAAACGTAGGGCTGGGGATTTAGCCCAGTGGCACAAGCACCTGCCTGGTAAGCGCAAGGTGGTAAGTTTGATCCCTAGTAACACCAAAAACAAAACAAAACAAAAAAACCCTTAAACATATTGTGAGTGGTTTTTAGTTCCTGACATTTAGTTTAATTCCAATGTAGCCACAGAACATAATATATATAAATTAAATCCCTTGACAATTTCTTGATAATTTTATTCTGGACTAACGTATCATGTCTGTTGGTTCAAATATTTTTACTATAACAACTAATAAAGCTGTTTAAATTTACAGCCTTAGTACCTTCTTTCACTTTGTCCTCCCTGTTACGTTCACTGTTCTCTCCTTTCTGCTGCTTCGTGGGTACCGCAGCCACCCGGGTGGAGCAGCTTAGATGGCTCTCGATGAGATGAGGGTCACAGCACTCGGCATGTGACTGCGCACGTGTTCCCGTGAAAGAATGCAGAGCAAAGCGGCACAGGAAAAGACAGGTGGGGTGAATCCAGAGGGAACCGGGTGAAGCTTCGGAAGACCTGTCCTGTGGGATTCACGAGGACACGCCTGGCCCCAGGAGCTGGGATGACCTGTGTGAAATGCTGTCTGCCAGAGAAGCTCAGGGGGACCCAGCACTGAAGGTTTTGCGGGGAGCTGGTTACTTAGGCAGCCTCCACCTGGCACATGCTGACTTCCAGAATCGCAGAAGAAAGAAAGGCGATGTTTGCAGGAAGATGCACATCGTTTTTGCAAACAGTGTAGGCACTTCTAACTATTTACCACAGTGCAAACTTACTCAAATCTTAGTTCCTAGAGGCGTGCCAAGAAGCCTGCTATGTGGACTGGTTTCTGCACAGCCTTCTTCTGAGTCTTCATTTCCTGTAATCACATGTTTTTGCTCTATATAATTAATTTAATTGTGTTTTCCACATTTTTAAGACAAAGATTACATACGTATGTTGTTTCACATCTGTTAAAATTGTTCTATTATTTACCACACAACGAAAGATTCTTGACCACTGTAGCTTCATTTATTTACTATTTTGTTTTTATTATTTAATTACTGTTTATTTTATTTTATTTTATTTTATTTTTTGTCTTTCTCCTTTTTATCGGTACCAGGGATCGAACTCATGACTGTCTGCTTGCAAGGCAGGCGCTTATGCCGCTGAGCTAAATCCCCAGCCCCAATTACTGTTTATTTTAAAGTGAAAAAATAAAATGAAAACTCAAAACAAGAGGGTAACTGGTTAATGTATTGCATATTATTTTTAAATTAATTACTCAGAGTACAAGATATCTGCATTTAATTGTTCAAACAATATTAGTACAAACCTTTCTTTTCAATGAGCTAAGAGAAATTAGTAGTATAACCCTCTTAACTACCTTTTATATATTTTTCTTTTCCCTTCCTTCTTTTCTCCACTCACCCATTGCAGTTTCTCTTTCCTTTTGAAGCTTCTTCCCATTTAGAACAGCCATCGTAGATTTTGTACCTTATTTACTCTTTTAGCTTCTCACACTAAGGAGACAATATGATGTTTACACAAGTGTCTGGTGTATTTTACTTATGAGTATGGTCTTGAGTTGCATCTATTCATTTATAAAAGTATCTAGTTTATCCTTTTACACCTAAGTAGCACTCCATTGTATAAAAAGACCGTATCTTTTTTATCCATTCTTCAGTTGATGGGCATTTGGGTTGTTTCCAAGATGCACCTATTACAAATTGTGTTACTATAAGCATGAGTGCACATACATTGCTGTGGTATGATGTTTTTAATTCTTCTGGGAAAATACACAGCAGGAGAAGAGCTGGGTCAAAGGGGACCTCCAATCCCAGTTTTTTGAGGAGTCTCCACACTGATTTCCACAGTGGTCACACTAGCCTACACTTCCACTTCTCCAACAGTGGAGAAGGGTTCCCTTTTCCCCACAGCCCCTCCAGCAATTGTTACTGGTTGATTTCTTGATAACAGTTATCCTTTCCAGGGTGAGATGGAACCTCAGCGTTGTTTTAGCACACATGTCTTGAATGCCCAGTGATGTTGAACAGTTTTTCATATATTTATTTGCTGTTTGCATTTCTTTTTGCAGGGGCATATCAGGGACTGAACTCACGCCCTCGTCCTTGCCAGGGAGGCGCTTATGCTGCTGATCTAAATCCCTGGCCCTGCTCTTTGTATTTCTTCATCTGAGAAGTGTGCATTCATCTCACATGCCCATTTTTTGATTAGGTCCTTAAATTTGGAAAGTCTGGGTTTTTTTTAGTTCTTCATATGTATGATAATAATTCTGTAAGGAATAGCTGACAAACATTTTTTCCCACATTGTGGGTTGTCTCTTCCCTCTGTTGGTGGTTGAGATCCCAGCTGTTGATTCTTTGTGATAGTTATTGTGACTGGGGTTTTATTTATAAGGTCTTTTTTTACACCAATGTCTTCAAGAGTTTTACGTACTCTGGGCTAGGGATTTAGCTCAGCGGCATAAGTGCCTGGCTGGCAAGCACGAGGTCATGAGTTCAATCCCCGATACCACCAAAAAAAAAAGGAGTTTTACCTATTCTATTTTTGAGCACATTATGTGTTTACTTTAATATTTAGATCTTTGATTCATGGTGCATGATGAAAGTGCATGGGGAAAGATACAGATCCAGTTTTAATCTTCGGCATGTGCAGAGCCAGTTCTTCCAGCACTATTTATTAAAGAGGCTATATTTTTCTTCCAGTGAACGTGTTTGGCATCTTTGTCAAAGATAAGGTGGCAAAGTATGGCCATTTTCACTGTTTTGGTTCCCCCTACCCAGGAGCAAAGGATATCTCTCCTTTTCTGGTACGCTCTTCAATCTCCTTTTCCAGAGAATTGTAGTTTTTAATGTAGAGAGGTCTTCTACATCCTTCGTTAGAATGATTCCTAGGGATTTTATTTTTTTGGATGCCATTGTGAAAGGTGCTGTTTCCCTGATTTCACTCTCAGCAAGTTTGTTATTCATGTATAGGAAGACTATTGATTTTTGAGTGCTGACTTTGTATCCAGCTACATTACTGAATTTGTTTATTAAATCTAGCAATTTTTTTTTTGTCTTTTTCGTTTTTATCGGTACCAGGGATCGAACTCACGACTGCCTGCTTGCAAGGCAGGCGCTTAGGCTGCTGAGCTAAATCCCCAGCCCCAAATCTAGCAATTGTTTAGTGGAGTTTTTGGGGTCTCCCATGTAGCATATATCATGTCATCTGCAAACAATGATAATTTAACTTCTTACTTTCCTATTGTTATTCCTTTTATTCTTTCTCTTGTCTAATTGCTCTGGCTAAAGTTTCCAATAGTATGTTGAATAAGAGTGCAGACTGGACATCTTTTCCTTGTTCCTGATTTTAGAGAGAAAGCCTTCAGGTTTTGTCCATTTAGTATGATGTTGGCTGTTAGTTTGTCATAAAATGGCTTTTATAAATTGAGATAAAGACCATCTATTCCAGCTTTCTGGAGGACTTTTTAAATCATGAATGGGTGCTGGACTTTGTCAAAAACTTTTTCTGCATCTATTGAGGTGATCATATGGGTTTTGTCCTTGGCTCTGTTAATAAGGTGTACTACGCTTACTGACTTAGGTATACACCATCCAACCCCATTATCTAACATTTTTTACTGTCCTTGTTCAACATTCATACTCCTTAATGTCACTTCTTTGAAGCTAACATACATTTTCTCTGGCTGCTTTTATTTTTTATAAATCAGGTTCTGGATATTTGATGAGAATGAGTTTGGAATTTAGGTCGAATTTTGATTTTTGAGTTTTATGCCTGTGGCTTTATGTCTACCATTTTTAGCATCTCTGCAAATAATGCTCTGTATCATCCTCTTTAACCTTCACTACCAGGACTAAAATGAATGTATATAAATCTGTTAATAATTTCCACCATAAGCCATGTCTTAGTTACTTTTTACTCGTCGCTGAGAAAAAATACCTGAAGCCTAAGTTGGGAAAGGAAAGGTTTATTTCTTACAGTTTTTGGAGGTTTCAGCCCACACTCAGTTGGCCCCAAGGCAGGCGGGCATGGCTGGGCCGCAGTTCATGGCAGCCACCAACAGCAAGCAGGAACCAGCAAAGAGCAAGACACACCTTCTTCCTGCCATTACATCACATCCTGGCTCCACCCCTATGTGGGTGTAGCACTGACATCAATCCAAGCACTAGACAATGAACCAATCACAAATGCACAATGCAAACTCACGAGGCCTGGCGGACACAGACAAAAACCATGACAAGCCAGTATCTCTTTTAAGTTCTCGTCTGTATTTTTCTACCCATGTGTATCTCCCACCTTTCTTCTGTAGTTCACACTAAACTATCTCAGAATATCTATTCATTTATGTCTTATCTTATAAAACAAATTATAGGATAATATACACCAATGTGCAGAAATTTTACATGTAGAGCTTGAGGAAAACTACTAAACATGTTAGTCCTGTGCCTTTTTGTCAGGTGCAGCCTCCTATAACTTAGTCATACTTTCAGAATCTGCAAGAACCTCCAGAAGGAACACAGCCACTAATGCCAAGCTCATCACACTAGTTTTTTCTTCTCCCAGCGTGATGGATTGTTAACAGTGATCGGCTTATAACGCCAGCTGAACTGCATCAGTGTAGTGCTGTGCGGATGACCCATCTGAGCATTGTTGCTAAGATAAAAAGGAGGACTGTAGAGGAAGAGGTAGTGTTGGTTCTCCATGGTGGGGTTGGTTCTCCTGTTGTCACTGGTTCTCCTGGAGGAGCTTGTTGGCTTCTGTCCTGGTAGGAACTTGGCTGTTCTCATCATCAGATGAGCTTGGGACCTTGTCACTGAGAATGGCTGCAGTTCACTTTGAGGGAGCTCTGGTTTTTACTTTACCACTTCCTGGCTCCGGCGAGGAAGATGGTGTGCTGTTCAGTCTCTAGGAGAAACTTGTCACGCTGGCTTCCTGATATGAACTTGGTTGTTCACATCATCAGAGGAGTTTGGGACCTTGTGGCTGAGGATGGCTGTGGTAGTTTTCAGGGAAGTTCTGGTCCTTACCTTGAGCGCCGCTTCCTGACTCCAGTGCAGATCCCTCCGTCTGCTGGCACAGATCCTTCACCTTGTTGGCACAGACTTTCTAGCTTCCATCACTGTCCTTTGGGCCTTCCCAGCACAGATTCATGAAACAGACTCACATGAGACACTGTCACGGGCTCCAGGTCTGTCTTAGTTACTTTTCTCTCTTGTTGTTGAGATAAACTACCTGACACCCAAAATTAGGAAAGGGAAAGTTTAGTTCTTACAGTTTTGGAGGTTTCAGTCTATACTCAGCCGTTTGTGCTTGCTGTTTATGATGGCCCCCCCATACCACCCTGCCACCTGGCGTCAGCTGAGTATAGATTAGGGATCAACAGTGTGATGTGGCCGTCCCTGGGAAGCAACTGTCTTGAGGACTGTATTAGTTTCTTTTCTCATGGTGAGACAAACGTCTGACACCCTCAAATTAAAGAAGGAAAGGTTTGTTCTGCTCACAGTTTGTAGAGGTTTCAGTCCATTACTAGCCAGCTCCAAGGCAGAGACATGGCACACAGGCATTGCAGAAGAAATACAGTCCATGGCAAGGCGGGCAGAAAGCAGCAAGCATTAAGTAGCAGCAGAAGCAGCTCCCTTTCCCTGTTATCCCATCCAGGCTAACACCCTTACGGGTGGTGCCACACACAGCCAGGGTGGGCCTTCTCATTATCAGAACCCAGAACTAGGCTACAGCAATCAGTGCACGGATTTAGCACCTCACACCTTTAACCCCAGTATCATCCACCCTAGATGCAGCCAGCTCTGAAATGCCCTTTGTATAAGCAGATGAGGCTTTGGAGGCACATCTAGATCCAAGCCACAGCAGGAAACATTCAGAAATATATTCCAGGACTCTATGGGACTATTTTTCATAGTAAGAATAAAAATTTTTGCAGAAGAAACTGACAATTAATTTTCACTGTAAATATTACACTTCTATGAATGCAATTAATTTTCTCAAATGAATATTTCTAGACTAAAACCAGCATTTCCAGACAAAATACTGTATAGTAACACAGCAAAGAGATTTACACTTTCAGGTGTTAAAGATTACATAATGTTTATGTATAAATACCAAAAAAATCAAAGTAGTAGAAATCAGGGTACCTGTTTTCTCTTACTTGTTGCCTCATCTTTTCATCCTTTAGACTTTCATGCTTTAGTTTTGCCAGTTCTACAGCCAATTTTTCCTCTTGTTCAAGCTGCTTTTCCCTTAATCTCTTGTTTTCTTCTGCCTGAATAAAGAACATAACTTAGTTATGTTTTCCTCCAGAATGCCTTCTTTCTATCGTGTTTCGATTTGTTTTATAACAAGAAACTAAACACTTTAAGAGCAATGGTCAACTAACTATTTTAATATACAAAATAACATTTCAACAAATACGTTTCCAAACATACTACCATGGTAAAAATTTCCAGTCTCACCAATGTTCAAAAAAATATGAAAATAAACCCTCTCCAACCACTGATCTTTTTACTGTTTTCCTAATCCTGCCTTTCTCAGAATATCATACTGCTGAAATTACACAGAATATGGCCTTTTTAGGTGACTTCCTTCACTTAGTAACATGCATGTGAAGTTCCACCATGGTTGCTATCTCATTTCTTTAGTGCTGAACTGTCACATCCACATTTCTAGACATGCAACAGGAAAGGCCCAATTCTTCTGGGAGACACTTTCATTTTTCATTCTTCCATGGCTGCCCCAAATGCCCTGCAGCTGGCCATAGCTAGGGCAGATGACTCATGGCCACTCTAGCAGACAGCTGCTTTGGCAGCTGCAGGCTTCCATCATGGGCCCATCACAGATGACCTCACCCAACAGGCTCTCTAGAGGCCTTGGCCCTGTGTAGTCAACCTCAGTCAGGTCCATAAGGCACAGCCCCCACCTATGACTAAGCAGAAAGTCTGACACTGCACATGCAAAAGCCTGCCTTTCTCCTCTAGGTAATCAACTCCCAACATAGCCTCAGTGGTCAGTCCATGCAATGGCTCCTCTTACGCTGCACAGTAAGGCCGAAAAAAGTCCCCTTGAACAGCGTATTTTTCTCCATTCATGCTTTCCATCTCCAGGAGAGCAGGCTGAGCTGGTATACTAAAAACTGGTAATGCCAAAGGCCACGGCACCAAAAGCAGCCTGAGCTGAGGCTGGCGACAGGGAAGGTAGACAGCAGACAGAAAACAATGAGGACAGAGTTGCCTGGAGTTGCCATCTTTGATGTTAGATAAGCCTCTCAGGTCAGGGGCTCCAAGTGGCAAGAGGGACCACTAAGCCTAAGAAATGATAACCACTGGCACCCAGAGACTAGGGCTGCTAATACTGCGCCTGTTCCTGACTTTCACTTGAACTGAGCAAAAGAACTCTTAGCCAATCAGTGACAGATGTAAGTTTATCAAGACTTCCTGACTGCTTCCAAGTTTTGGCATTTACAGATAAAATAACATGTAGTTTACTGTATGTTAAATACTATGTATTTAAATATATGCTGTATATACATGAAATATGATCCGAATATGCAGTTAATGTTTAACTTTTTAAAAAAGAAAAAAATTATTATTATAATGAAAGGCAATCTGCCATTAATCACCCTCAAACTATTTTCCCTTACTACAAAAACCTTTATCCTATTGCTCTGCTGTTTTCTGAAGCAATTCTTGAAGTTCTCCTTCTTTCTGACTGTGATCAAAACAGATGAAGTGAAGTCAAAAACACAGTGAAAAAGACATATAAGACCACAATATTAGGTAATCTACAGTAGTTACTATGCTTTCTCTTGTTATTTTCAATAAAATTCTTGTTATTTTCAATAAAATCATCAGGCATTATATAGTTAAGCTAGCATTACATTTTATAAAACACATCTTTGTAGGACTTGAAAGCAGTTAATCAAAACTGGAATGGATATCTTTTACATCTTGTCATCTTCAGAGTAGTTGTCTCTACTCTTAGACTTGATACTGTCAAGCATACCAAATTTGAATAAAATCAGTCAAGGCAAAATAGTGGTCTAATAAACCAGCTTCAAATAAGTAATAGTAAGTCACAGTAAGAAAATGTAAGTAATACAGGGTTTCAGTTTAAGTTAACAGGAAATTAAGGATAGTTACCGTGGTATAACCTGTTACTTTTGGGTTAGCTGTCTGTGCCCTCAAATCTCAGATGAGTAGACAGATCGTAACAAAATATAATCAAATTAAACAGAACACTAAGACTACTCAGGCTTCTCAATTCTGATACACTTTTAACAATGTCCTCTGTCTTCCTTTTTTAGGCAATTCCTCACCTTTCCCCTTCTCAGGATGCTTTGTGTATTTTGGGTCCCACTAGCTCCTATAGTTTTTAGACTAGGGGGTCAATCTGTTATCTATCTGAGTGTGGCTGAACCTTTTCATCCCTGAGCTTAATCTTGAGCTGTACTCCTTTACTTACTAACGCCACAAAAGTTTTCCTTCCTTCCAGCTGTGTAGTTCCTACACTGCCCATAAGTGTCATAACTTTCCAACCTACACGCGGCTGCTGGATGAGTTGTCCCTATTTCTCTCTCTTTCCTGTCACATATAGCATTGTCTTCTCATCTTTGACTTTCAGTTTATTAACCCTCTTTCAGGTTGAGTGTATTTCCTATTCAGAGCCTCTCGATGTATACTGCCTCCTAACCTACTCTGCCTGTGTTTCTTTTTTGTTGGTATATCAAGGCTATATATATTAAAGATTATAGCTTACCGTCTCTGCCTCATCTCTGCTATTATTTGTCCACTTTACTCCTTCATTCCACTGTCTTCCCTGTTCATTGAGGCCTCTCTGCCATTCCTCTCTGCTGGAATCTCGGTTTTTCCTCTGTCTGGAATGTCCTTCAGTGTTTAGGGCTGGGATGGTGGCCATGAACTCCCACAGTTCCTCCTTGTCTTGGAAATATCTTGTTTCTCCATTAATTTTGAGAGAGTTTTTCCGAGTACATCAGCCTTGGTTGGAAGTTATTTTCTTTCAGAGCTTGGACCATTTTCCCCCAGGCTCTTCTCGATTTGAGAGTTTGTGTTGATAAGCCTGTTGTTATTTTGATAATTTTTCCTTTGTAGGTGATCTGCATCTTTTCTCTGGCCACTTTTAATATTCTGTTCTTGCGGTGGATTTCTGGTATCTTGATTATCATATGTCTGGGTGTAGATCTGTTTTGGTTGTAGGTGGCTGGAGTTCTGTATGCCTCATTTATTTGGATATCATTTCTTTTTCCTATGCTTGGGAAGTTTTCCTTAACTATATCTGTGAATATTCTTTGTAGTTCATTTATGGTTGGTTATCCCTGCTTCTTCATTTACATTTTTTATTCTTATGTTATAAATCCTCTTGTCATCTTCTAGCCTTTGAATTGTTTCTTTCTGGCTCCTTGTTATTTTTAAGAGATCTTTTCTTTCACGATCATACATCATAAATCTCTCTTCAAATTTCAAAAGGCTTTTAGTTTCTGTCAAGGCATTTTGCCAGCTTTCAATGGAGTTTTTAGTTTCCTGGTAATCTCTTTGGATCTGTTTCATGTATTCTAGATTTTGTTTATATTCTTAATGAAAGGTTTCTCTTCCTTTTCCGAGTTCCTCTGTTCCTCCATTTGTGTTCTCTTGGGAGGGGCTTATCATTTCTTTAATTAATCTTTTTTATATCTTGCCTCACTTGGATCAGAAGTACAGTTTTAAATTCATCTATGAGGTCACAAAGGTATTTCTTTATGTCCGCTGATGCTGTGTCTAATATTGCATGATTACTGCACTGGTTCTCTTCTGTATTTACCTCTCCTGGGCTTATTTTCCCAGGGTCAGCGGCTGGAGATTTTTTTTTTTATTTCTATCTCTTGTCATGTTTCTGGTTTCTTTCAGACAGGTGTGTCCTGGGGGTCTCTGGCCCTCTCCTTATTGCTTAGGGTTTTTCTGAAGTGTGCTGAGTGGGGTTTTGCTGCCCTCCCCAATTTGCTGTCATCTGAGGTACAGACAAGGACACAGGGACGGTGCAGGCTAGCCTCTAGACTCTGAGCCAGTTGACCCGCAATTTCCTTCAGGGACTTACGTTGTACCTTGCAGATATCACCAAGTCATGACTTTTTTTGTCCTTGACTATTGGGTCCCAACCAGAGGCGTAGCTCAGCCCTGAAGAGCTCACCTATCCTCTCTGCACCAGGGTTGGCTGACTGATGCCCCCGCAGTGCTGGGCTCTGCCCAACTCCAAGATGTCCTCCAGCCAGGGACAGCAGCCGCAGGACCCAATCCTCAGCACTCACCGGGAATCAACGCAGCTTCTCCTCTTGACTGCACTCCACGCTATGCCATGTCCTCCCGCAAGGGCTCAGGACTCAACAATTCCCATTATCGGCGGCTGTGGCTTCAGCTCGACCTTGAATTGCCTGACTCCACGGTGCTCCCAGTATAGCGCGGACCTGTCTCAGTGAGCACGTAGGGCTCCAGCCCTATACTCACGTTTTTCCTTCCTCTGCAGAGGTAGATTCTAGCTTGATGTGGTTTTTCCACATCTAGGTCAGCATCCTGCCTCTTCAGAAAAATGCGTGGTGTGTGCCCAGCTTTGGCACCCAGACACATGGTCCTCACCGTGGCCTCCTCCGGAATCGGGCCCCGGACCCAATTTCCAGTACTCACCGAGAGTCAACAGCTCCCCTCCTGGGCTCCACTTCTCTCTGTCAAGGGCCCAGGACTCACTGACTCTGGTTATCGGCAGCTGCAGCTTCAGCGTGACTTTGGATCCTCTGACTCCAGGACGCGCCCAGCACAGCACAGAACCGGTCTCAGTGAGTGCATCCCACTACAGCCCTCCACCCACGCTTTTCCTTCCTCTTCCTACTTTTTTTTTGTCTTTTTCCTTTTTATCGGTACCAGGGATCGAACTCATGACTGCCTGCTAGCAAGGCAGGCGCTTATGCCACGGAGCTAAATCCCCAGCTCCCCCCCCCCCAACTTTTATTTTTCCCTTCGGTTTTCTCCTGGCTTAGTAAAAATCATCCTCAGTAGTCTGGCCCTCTCCAAACTCTAGCATCTGAGCTGCCTTCCCTGCAGAGGCTCTCCATCCAGCCCCTATCAAGCTGCCATTTTGAGAATCTCCTGAACTATTTTCTTTTCTTTTTTTTTTTGTCTTTTTCCTTTTTATCGGTACCAGGGATGGAACTCACAATCGCCTGCTTGCAAGGCAGGTGCTTATGCCGCTGAGCTAAATCCCCAGCCCCTGAACTATTTTCAATAGCCACTACACCAGTTTACATTTTCACCAGCAATGTAAAAGGGTTCATGCTCTCCACATCTTCATAAATAATTATTTTCCATTATTTTATCACTATAGCAATCTTCATGAATCCCAAGTGGTATCTTGTATTTGGGGTTTGAAGTTTTCTAATAACTAACGATGCCAAGTGTCTTTTTTGTGCTTACTGTTAATTTGTACATCTCCTTTGCAGAAACAGCTATAGAAATCCTTGTTTACTTGTATACAGAACTTTCTTAAAATGACAAAATTATAGAAATGGTGGTGAGTAGTGTTATGGATAGAAGATAGGGAGACAAGGAAGATGGTTACATTTATAAAAGGGAAAAACAAGGAATTCTGTGGTCACAGAGGTATTCTGTATCTTGACTTATTTTGTGTATTTAATATATAATTTATAGATTGACAAACTGTATAGAATTAAGTACACACAGATAAAAGGAAATCTGAAGATTGTATATTGAGTTATTGTTGATGTTTATGACACTGTACTATGGTTTCATGAAATGTTTTTATTAGGAGACAATGGATACAGAGGACAGGATCTCTGCATTATTTCTTACAACTGTATATGAATATACATCATCTCAATTAAAAATTTTAACAAAAAAAGCAAATAGCAAGTGCTGGTGAGGACAAACAGCAACTGGAATTCTCACACTTTAGTAAACATGAAATAGTGTAGCAGCTTTAGAAAATGGCTTGGTCATTTCTTATCAAATGAAACATACATCTACCATGTGATACTGCCATCCTAATTCCAGATATCTATTCAAGAGAAATGACGATTTATGTTCACACCCAGGGCTATAATCAACTGTACATGGAAGCTTTATTCACAGTCCCCAAAATGGAAACTTCCTTCAACCTGTGAATGCAAAAACAAGTTGTAGTACCCTCATTCTATTCTGTAAAAGACTGATTCATGTGGTAACATGCAGTCTTAAATTTATTTTGCTAAGTAAACGAGGCCAGATCCATAAGGCTTCATACTGTACAATGCTATTTATATGGCCCTGTGGAAAAGTCCACACTATTGAGACAAAAAGAAGCTAGCAGTTCCCAAGGACTGGGGCACGAGTGACAACACGAGGGCAGGCTGCACCAGTGCTTGCTTCAGCAGCACATATACTAAAAGTGAGAACAATGAGGAAGTTAGCATGGCCCCTGTGCAAGGATGGCACACCAACTTGTGAAGGATTGTTTTACAAAACTCTGTGATGCTGGAAACAGAAGTCCATAAAACTGTAAATCAAAGAATGAAGTTTGTAATACTCAAAATTAAAAAAAAAAAAGAAACCTCCCAGTACATACACATCATGCACTGCTATTCAGCAAAAGATACTTGGATGAATTTCCAAGACGTTCACTACCCCCAACAACTTGGGTGAAATCCTCAGGGATCTATGCTGAGTGAAAAAGCCTACTCAAAAGACCACAGACGTGATTTCACACGTATGGAATCAAATACATGATTACATTTATTTAACCTCCTTGAAATGAAAAATTATATAGAAATGGAGAACAAACTAGTGGATGCCAGGAATAGTGAGAGAGTTGCAAATTCACCAGTGTTGGAAATATAATGAGAAAAATTTTAAACACAAACAGGATATTCATAGTCTCAAAATACCTCCTTCAAGATACACAGTAATTATAAAGTAAAAGATAGCAATATTACAGAGGATAATCCTGGTATATACCACCTTAAGCCAGATTAATATCAAGAATAATACATATCAGTATCGTCTGTCCCAATGATATACAAAAAGGAGATTAAGGTCTCCAATCATTTGAGTTAAATTGGAAGGCAGATTGTCCTAAGTGGGCCTAACCTAATCAGGTGAGCCATAAAAATGAAAAGAGCAGCTAAGTCACTGTCCAGTGGGCCCAAGAGAAGCAAAGTGCCATCTGGCAGGGAATAGTAGTGACCAATGAACCATGAGAGTCTATCTTATAATTTAATGTAAATGAATTCTGCCAAAACTTAAAGGAGCAGAGGGGAGGATCCCAAACTCCAGGTAAAAAGTGTATACAAGCCAGCACCTTGATTTCAGCAGAGAATTCAGCTACACCATGACCATATTTCTGGCCTGTAGAAATTGTAAAATAATAGTTTAAGCGGTTATGTCTATGATAATTTACTACACAGCAACAGAAAACTACTTAAAACTGAACTGCATCCTTCAAAGTTGCTAATCTTATGAAAGTCAAGAACAAGTAAGGAATTCGCTGATTGGAGGAGACAAAGAATGGAGGAGATGAAGGACACATGACATCTAAAAGTAACACATGATCCTGGAAGAGGAAAAACATGAAATCTGAATTAGTCCCTGTTGTGGCTTATCATCTCAATATTCCTGCAAAGCCTCACGTGCTCACAGATAGGACTTTTGGGAGGCTGTGTCATGGTATGTGATGCAGGGTCACAAGTGTTTGATATTAGAGTAGTCCACCAATGGGTTTATAGCTACGTGTCATGAAGTCAAGCAGATGAGGCCAGGTAGGAAGAGGAGGGTCACTGTGAGTGTGGCCTGGAAGGATATGCATTCTTCCTTGTCTTAGTTTTCTTGTTTCTGAGACAAAATACTCAACAAGCAAAGCCTAAGGAGGAAAGGTTTATTATAGCTCACAATACATACAGGTCTCAGGTTGTAAAGCCTGGCTCCAAGACAGAACAGCATGGCCGAGAGGCATCACAGAGGAGAAACAGCCTGCGGGAGGTAGCAAAGCAGTAAAAAGCAAGAGCACCAGAAGCAGCAGCAGAAGCCTCTCTTTTGTCTCTTCCAGGATACCTGCCTTTTGAGTGGCAGTACCCACCCCCAGCGTGGGCTTTCCCATTATCCATACCAAAACTATGCTAAACCAATTAGTAGACTAATTTAGTAATCATGCACCATTAATCCCAGGATCACATCTTAATCCCAGCTCACACACCCTAGATCCAGCCAGCTGTGAAAAGCCCCACCATGACCACATGAGGCTTTGGGGGGGACATCTAGACATAAGCCATAATATTCCCCCTCTGGCCACCAAAAGACTCAAAAGCATCTTTCTATGAAAAAAGCATTTAGTCCATCTCTGAGAGTTGCCAAAGTGCTAACAGTTGAAGCATTGCTGAAATGTCCAAGTCTAAAGCCTCCTCTGAGAATTAAAACAAACTCTTAGCTGTGAGGCCATGTACAAATGAAAATTATATACTTCCAACATACAATAGGATAAGATAAACATTCCCATTCCAAAAGGTGCAAATAGTGGGACAGAAAGGAATAAGTGCAAAGTAAGTCCAAAATTCAGTAGGAAAAACAGTAAGTCCTATAATTTCACATCCAGCATCCAGGGCCACCTGTGGCAGGATTAAACTCCAGGAGGCTTGGGTTCTCTGCCTTTAAGGCACTGCTGGTGGTTGTATTTCCCATGGCTTCTCTCTTGGGCTGGCTTTGCTCACTCCTTGTGGCTTTCCTCAGATGATCCAAGTCCTTGGCTTACACAACCTTCTGGGAGCTCTACTGCGCCTCTGACTTCACACTCACAGCCTCAGGGGTACACTGCATGGTCTCCCAGACCTTCTTCTAAAGTCCTAATGGAAGCTTTCATGACCCCACAACTCTTGTACTCTGCATGCATCTAAAATCAGCACCATGTGGATGACACCAAGGACTGTCACCAGATGGAGAAGTAGCCAGGCTTTCTTCTCTCTTGACTTTGAGTTGAGTGCCTGGTTTGCTGAGCACTATAAACCCAAAATAAAGGAACAAATTCTCTGGACTGCTGCCATTCTGAAACATGGTACACTGGGGTTCTCCTCGGAAAGTATCTTTTAGCTTTGCAATGTTGAGGCTGCAAAGTATGGAGTTCTGCTGGTTCTTGTAATGTCCTTGCGACATTTTTTCTATCATCCTCTTCCTTTTCAGCAACCACATTCTCTGCTGTTCTTTTATAGTCCACAACTTTACTGGTGCTTCCTTTCTGGCTAAGCTGAAAACATTCAAAATCATTTTTCTGGGCTCTCTGCTCTTGATTCTCAACATAAATCTACCCAAAAGTAACTATGCCACTTCTTCAACATTAGACTGCCTTGAAATTTCTTCTGCAAGATGAATTAGTCCACTGCCTTTACTCTTACGTCTCAGGCAAAGTTTCTGGACATGAGCAAAATGCACACACATTTTCTTCTAAAGGATAACACTCATGATATGGAATCCAACAACCAATGAAGTCCTTCTTCCAAACTGAAACCTCTTGAGCCTGGTTTTTACTGACTGCATTTCTATCATGATTCTGGTGTTCTGAACTCTGACCAAATCTCCTATCAAGTACAGTTTGATGTATTCCAGGGCCACTTTTTCAGTCAGCTTCTCCAAACCTTTTCAAAATCTTTCCACTATCCAGTTCCAAAGGTTCCTGGACCATATGGTCAGGTAGTGGCACAGCAACAACTCCGTTTCTCTGGTGCCAAAATCTATGTTAGTTACTTTTCCAGTTGCTAAGACAAAATACCTAACACTCACAAATTAAGGGAGGAAGGTTTATTTAGCTTACATTTTGTAGAAGTTTCACTCCATCTTCAGCTGGTTCTAAGACAGGGTGACACGGTAGAGGGGCCTTGCAGAGGAGAAACAGTCCATGGCATGGCCACGTGGGCAGATGGCAGCAAGCAGCAGCTGCAGTAAACCTGTCTTTCCCTTTTATCCCATCCAGGATACAACCTTTTTTGGTGGTGACACCCAAACCTAGGGTGGGTCTTCTGACTTCAGTATATCCCTTTAAACACACCAGAACTATGCTGAGTCCAATCAGTTACACATACCCCGAATCCCAGTGTCACCTCCTAGATCCAGCGAGCTCCATAAAGCCCCATCTATGAGTACATGAGGCTTTGGGGGGACATCCAGTCAAAAGTTTAACATTCTCCTTCCTTGAACCCACTCTTCTTCCTGCCTGCCAATCCATGAACTATTTCTCCTCTGCTGTGCTGCCCTGCTTTGGAGCTAGCTGACCATTGACTAAAACCTCTACAAACTGTGAGCAAAATAACTTTTTCTCTTTAACTTGTGGGTGTTGGGTACTGTGTGTCAGCAATGAGAAAATGACTAGAATAGTTCTATAGTTTAGTTAACAGCATTGTATCAATGCTGTTCTGATAATGATTTTTATCTATTTAAGATGTTAACATAAGAAGGTGTCAGGAAAAGAATAAGAGAATTACCTCTACTATTTTTGAACTTGTCTACAAATTTAATCTCATCTCAAAAAATTAAATATTTATTTCCAAATTTTCTCCCCTGAAAAGACACAGCAGCATTAATAATCCAAGAATAAGGAATACATATAGCACCCAAAGTGTCCCAAAATATTACTTCTAGTAAATGATAATACAGTGCTTGACACAATGGCTAATTCCAGGCACAGGGCTATAAATTATACACTACTTGGGTTCTGCCAAGAAAGTGACTATGGAGGCTATCAAGTCACAAGATCTACAGGATGGGCTGGCAACCTGAAGAGCCAGTGATTTCACTGGACTGAGAATCAAGGCCAATCATGTAGCTCTATCCAAAGACCAGCAGACTGGAGACCTAGCAAGAGCCAGTGTTTCAGTTAAGCCCAACAGTAGGAAAAAAATTAGATGTTGCACTCAGACAGGAAGAATTCTCTCCTATTTGAAGAAGGTAATCCTTTTTGTTTTATTCAGGCCTTCAACTAATTGGATGAGGTCTACCTTCACTAGAGAGATAACTCTGTTTTACTCAATCTATCAACTTAAATGTTAATGTCATTCAAAACAACATTACAAAACACTCAGGATAACGTATGATCAAATGTCTATGCACACCAAAGCCCAATCAAGTTGACACATAAAATTAACGATCACAAGCCTGAAATGTTTTGTTCTATCTGAAAGCAAGAAAGATAGTGAAGATTAAGATATCTTGTCAAAAAGACACAGAAGAAAGAAAAAAAGATCATCCACTGGCTGATGAGGATAATCTAGTAATAAGTGTAATTATAAGTATATAAAGATCCATGAGCCCATAAAGACACTTTTTAAAAGACAAAAACATCAAAAACTAAACACAACAACTTAAAAACAACCACAACATAGGCAGACTCTAATGGACTTAACCATAGCACCAATTCTTCACTCTAAAATTAGCTATGTCCTTTTCCAGTAAAAACAAACAAGCCAGCTGGGCATGGTGGCTCATGCCTGTAATCCCAGCACTCGGGAGGCTGAAGTGGGAGGATTGTTGCAAGTTCAAAACCAACCTGGGCTACAAAGTGAGCTCAAGGCAAGCCTGAACTGCATATTGACACCCCATCTCAAAAAACAAAACAAAAAAAAAAAAAAAAAACAAGCCCAGTTAAAAGAAAGCTCTTTACAGAGAAATTTTGGTTAATTAAATGTTAACGAATAATTGAATTAGAAAATCAGTGTTTTGCATTCTTTAATGCCCATCCCAAACAAACCTAGGAGATATGAACATACAGGAAAGTCCAAGTCTCTTATCTGAAACTTCTGAAATCATAGCAACTAAAGTAAAGAAACAACTCCATGAAGCTGTAAAGGAAATTAGATCAGAAATAATCAACCAGGCAAAACAAGAAATAATAAACATAATGAAACAAATGCTGAACACATCTAAAGAAGACATAGTTAAAAAAATAGAGGAGCACTGAAAAATGATGGAAACCTTGAATGAACAATGTAAGAAAGAATTAGAATGCATGGAACAGACCAAAGAGGTATCCAGGAAATCAAAAACTCATAGAAAGCTGTCAAAACCCCTTGAATGAATGTAAACATAGACTTTCAGATATCAAAAGACAAGATTTCAGCTAGTGAACAGGAAAGCAAAAAATCTTTTTAAAATAATAAGAAATCAGGAAATAATTCAACAGTTACAACACGAAGCAAGGAAAAAACTGTAAGTTTGATAGGTGTAAATGAAAAAGGTGACAACACAAATGATATAAAAAGAGTATTTACAGAAGAGCAGAAAATTTCCCAAACATGGGAAAAGAAATAACATGCAGATAAGTGAAGCATACAGAACTCCAATTACTCATAATCAAAATAAATCTATACCTACATACACAGAACAATCAACATCCCTGAAATTCAGCATAATAATACAATATTAAAAGGTGGTAGGGAAAAGGAGTTAATCAGAATCATAGCCAACTTCTCAACACAAAGCATCAAGGCAAGCAGAACATGAAGTGAAAACACAGAAAGAGAACATGGAGTAAAAACGACTTCCAACCCAGATCGATGTACCCCACAAAACTATCCTTCAAAATTGATAGAGAAGTAAGATACTTGCATGACAAAGAACAACTGAAGGACTTCATGACCACAACCAACCCCATAAAGAGCACTGAAAGACATTCTAGATAGACATAAAAATGACTACAATTTTAATAACAAAAGAAAGAAACCAACAAGCTGGGCAAACAACCAAACCGAAGGGAAAAGTAAAAAACCAACAGTAGAAAGATAACATGACAAGATAACAAGATAACAAAAATAAACCAACACATATCAGTCACAAACATTAATATAAATGGTCTCACTTCACCAATTAAAAGAAACAGACTGGCAGAATGGATCAAGAAACAACATCCAACCATATGCTGTATACAAGAAACCCATCTACCCATAAGGAAACCCACAGACTGAAACTCAAAGGAGGCAAAAAAAAAAAAATACTTCATGCAACAGGAACCCAGAAAAAAGCAGGGATAGCTATTCTGTTTGCAGATAATGTGAACTTCACATCAACAATGATCAAAAGAGATAAGGAAGGTCACTATATACGGGTTAGGGGAAAATTTCAAGAGAAAGAGATAATGCTCTTAAATATATATACACCAAATATGGGAGCACCCAACTATATACCAGAAATAGTAACAGACATGAAAAATCAAACAAGCAATAACACAATTATAATAGGAGACCTTAACACCCCACTGACACAAAGAAACAGATCAACTAGACAAAAAAATCAGCAAGGAAATAAGAAAAATGAATCAAACTTGTGAACAAATGAACTTGATAGACATATACAGAGTGTTCTATCTAACAACATCAGAATATACATTCTTCTCAGCTGCACATGGGACATTCTCTCAAACAGATCATATAATATGAAAAGAATGATTAATATGAAGGTGTATTCTGATCTGTTTCAAGATGTTTCCTTTCCTCCTAAAAAATATCATGTATTTATGTATTAGGAAAAAAGACTTGTGCCGATTGTTCAAAAAATAAAATAAAATAAAAGACCACATACCCATAGAACATGCTTCAGTAAATTCAAAAGAATTGAAATTATCCCATGCATGTTATCTGAACATAGTGACATGAAACTGGAAATTAATGAAAAAAGAAACTTCAAAAACTCCATAAACATATGGAAATTAAATAAAATACTCCTGAACAATCAATGGTTCACAAAGGAAATTAAGGAAGAAATGAATATCTACAAGAAAATGCAAACGCAAATACAACTTACCAGAATCTGTCAGATGCAATGAGAGCAGTCTTCAGAGGTAAATTTATTGCAGTGAATCCCCACATCAGGAAAACAGAAAGAACACAAATAAATAACCTGATGCTACACTTCAACCATCTAGAAAAAGAAGAGCAAGTCAAGCCCAAAGCCCAAAGAAGGAAGGAAAGTATAAAGAACAGGGTAGAAATTATCACAATTTAGACGAAGAAAACAATATAAAGAATTAATGAATTGAAGAGTTGGTTCTTTGAAAGAATGAATAAAATTGATAAGCCCCTAGCCAACCTTATTAATAAAAGCAAAACTCAAATACATGCAATAAGGAATGAAAAGGGTAAAATCACTACAGACTCTGTGGAAATACAGATTATCAATACCTACTTTAAAAACCTTTATTCTCATAGGTTTGATAACACAGAAGAAATGGACAGATTCCTAGAAACACATGAATTACCAAAGTTGGATCAAGAAGATATAAAACTTATGAATAACCCAATGTCTATTAATGAAATTGAAAATGTAATTAGAAGTTTATCAACAAAGAGAAGCCCAGGTCCTCATGGATTCATGGCTGAATTCTACAAGAAATTCAAGCAAGACTTAATGCTAACACTCCTCAAACTCTTCAATGAAATTGAAAGGGAAACAATTCTCCCTGACTCATTCCTAGAAGCAAGTATTACCCTGATACCAAAACTGAGAAAGACCCAACCAAAAAAGAGAACTAGAGGCCAATCTCCTTAATGAACATAAATGCAAAAATCCTCAATAAAATACAGGCAATCAGAGTGCAATAAATCATCAAGACGATATATGCCATAACCAAGTGGGATTTATCCCAGGAATGCAAGGATGGTTCAACATACACAAATCAATAAATGCAATGCACCATATCAAGAGAGCCAAGAATAAGAATCACAAGATCATCTCAACAGCTGCAGAAAAAGGTTTTGGTAAAGTCGAACATCCATTCATGATAACAACCCTATGGAAAATCAGAATAGACAGTATGTACCTCAACCTCATAAAAGCCATCTATGACAAACCAACAGCCAGCATCATATTAAACCGTCAAAAATTGAAAGCCTCCCCTCTAAAACCAGGAACAAGACCAGGCTATCCACTATCACTACTTCTATCCAATACAGTGCGGAAAACATTAGCCAGAGCAATTAGACAAGAGGGAAATAAAAGTAATAAGGATAGGAAAGGAAGAAGCTAATTTATCATTATTTGCAGATGACATGGTACACTGCATATAACACCCCCAAAACACCATTGAAAGACTTCTAGATGTAATGACCAAATTCAGTAATGTAGCTGAATACAAAATCAATACTGAATAATCAACAGCATTCCTGTACACAAACACTGAACTCACTGAGTGAAAAAGAGATACTACATCCTTCACAATAGCGTCCAAAAAAATGGAACATTTAGGAACCAATGTAACAAAGGAAGTAAAAGATCCATACAGTGAAAATTATAGTATTCTGCAAAAAGAAATCTAATAGGAGTTCAGAAAATGGAAAGACATTCCTTGTTTACAGATAGGAAAAACAAACATTGTGAAAATGGGCATTCTCCCAATATTCTTATACAGATTTAATACAATTTCAATCAAATTACCATAAAAGCCATCTATGACAAACCAACAGCCAACATTATACCAAATGGATAAAAACTGAAAGCCTTCACTCTAAAATCAGAAACAAGACAAGGATGTCCATTATCACTACTCTTATTCAATATAGTTCTGGAAATACTAGCCAGAGCAATCAGACAAGAGGGAGAAATAAAAGGAATACAAGTAGGAAAAGAAGAGGTTAAATTATCATTATTTGCAGATGACACGATACTCTACATAGAAGACCCCAAAAACTCCATTAAAAGACTACTAGAGATTAATAAACAAATTCAGCAGCATAGCTGGATACAAAGTCAACAAAAAAATCAATAGCATTCCTGTACACAAACAAAAAACTCACTGAGAGAGAAATTATGGAAATATCACCTTTCACAATAGCATCTAAAAAAATGAAATACCTAGGAATCAACCTAACCAAGAATATAAAAGACCTATCTGCTGAAAACTATACTACTCTACAAAAGGAGAATGAAGAGGATATTAGAAAATGGAAGGATATTCCTTGCTCTTTGGCTAGGAAGAACCAATATTGTAAAAAATGGTCATACTCCCAAAACTGTTATACAGATTCAATGCAATCCCAATCAAAACACCATTAACATACCTTATATATCTAGGGAAAATATTCCTAAAATTCATCTGGAAACAGAAGAAATCTTGAATAGCAAAGGCAATTCTGGGCAACAAAGGCAAGGCAGGAGGCATTTCAATTTCTGACTTGAAACTATATTATGGCGCCAGGAGTTAGCTCAGTGGCATAAGTGCCTGCCTTGCAAGTGGGTGGTCATGAGTTTGATCCCTGGTACAAAAAAAAAAAAGAAGAAAGAAACTGTACTACAAAGCCACAGTAATAAAATCAGCATGGTACTGGCAAAGAAATAGACCTGAGGATCAATAGAACAGATCAGGAGATACAAACGCTACTACTGACCCGGCCTGCGGGTAAGTCCATGGAGACCCTAGAAGGGGAAGTGGGGATGAAAAAGAAACAAGAGACACAAAGAGCAGAGACAAGATGAGGAAGTCCAAACAAGTCTCATTTATTCACGGAAGGAGTAACAAATATATAGGGTATTGAGGAGGAGGGATTTAGGTTCTGAGACATCAGCAGGTAACTTAGCAACAGCGGCAAGACTGAGGGTTATAGGTCAAATCAAATTTCCCGGACACAGACTCATAAGGTGGAACTATGTTCCTGAATAGGCCAAACAAGCTAGGTAGGCAAGGTGCTGCTTAACTACCAAACTTAACTCCTAGAGGGAGTTAAGGTGGTGCGGCCTGCAGATGTTAAGGTAGTACGGCCCGCAGATGTTAAGATGGCAGCCAATTATAGGGCTTCCCACATACTACAAAGACTCAGCCACCTTATATTTGACAAAAGGGCTAAACATGTTCCCTGGAAGAAGGTAGCACCTTTAACAAATGGTGTTGGAAAAATTGGCTTTACACATTCCAAAGACTGAAAATAGACCCATGTCTATCACCATACACTAAAGTCAAAATGGATCAAGGATCTAAATATTAAAACAGAAAACAGTAAATCAACTGGAAGACAAGGTAGTTAAAAACCTTGGAGACACAGGGGTAGGGAGAGAATTCATGAATAAAATGCAAACCACATGGGAAGTACTTCAAAGAATAAATAACTGGGATCTCATATTACTAAAAAGTTTTTGCACTTCAAAAGAAATCACCAACAGAGTGAAAAGAAAACCCACAGAATGGGAAAGAATTTTAGCCAACAATCCCTTAGACAAAGGACTTATATCCAGACCATATAAAAGAAATGAAAAACACCAAGCCCCACAAATTAAAAGACCCTCTCCAAAAATGGGCATCTGAGATGAACACACATTTCTCAGATGAAGATATACAAATGGCAAATAAATATATGAAGAAATGTTCACCATCACTGGTCATTTGAGAAATACAAATTAAAACAGCATTGAGATTTTATCTCACCCTGGAAAGAATGGCTGCCATCAGCCATTCAACTGATAACAAACATTGGCGAGGATGCAGGGAAAAAGAAACACTTCTCCACTGTTGGGAGTGCAGACTGGTGCAACCTCTGTGGAAATCAGTATGAAGATTCTTCATAAAACTAGGATTGGAAGTTCTATTCAGTCCAGCTACTCCCCTCCTGGATATTTTCCCAGAAAAACTGAAAAGGTCCTATCACAGTGATATATGTGCACCCATGTTCATAACAGCACAATTTGTAATAGCGAAATCTTGGAAACAACCAAAATGCCCATCAACCACAGAGTGGATGAAAAAGATATAGAATATTACTCAGCTATAAAAAAGGATGGTCTTGAGGCCTTCATAGGTAAGTGGAGGCAATTGAGACTATCCTCATAAGAGAAATAAATAAGAATCATATTTGTAAATATCACATTGTATCTCTCGTGTAAAAAGAAATAAGAACTGTAGGAGTAATAAAACCCAAAATGTGTAATTGCTATTATAAAAAAAGAGGAAAAGAAAGCGCTCTAATGGATATAACTGCATGCATGTTTAAGTGCGTAGGACAGATAACCACATTACTAAGTTTTCGCTGCATCTTTGAACAGAACTGTTTGCAGTCTCAGTGAATGTCTACTTTGTATGCTTTAATTTTATAACTTGAACAACTATTTCTAAGATGACCATATGTAATTTATCAACTAGTGATTTCTGTTTTTTGAAATTCTGTATTATTTCTATCCTTTTTATGATTTGTTTTGGTTTTCTCTTTAAATAAATTTTTTTTAAAAAAAGAAATCAACAGGGTGAAAAGAAAACCTATGTACTGGGAAAAAATTCTTAGTCAACTGTCCCTCAGACAAAGCACTTCTATCTATAGAAGAAGATAGAAATATATATTTTCTTTAGAAAATATAAAGAATTTTTAAAAATCAGACTTCCAAAATTCAAAGACCCAATCATAAATGATAATGACATGAATTCATACTTCTCTGATGAACACAAATGGCAAATAAATAAATAGTTTTCAGCACCATTGGTCATTAGAGAAATACAAATTAAAACAACCGAGATTCTTACTCTAGAAAAAATGGCCAAGATCAAGAAAACAACCAACAGCAAATGCTGGAGAGGCTATGAGAGAAAAGGAACTCTTTTGCACTGTTGGTGGGAGTGTAGATTGGTACAATCACTGTGGAAACCAGTCTGGAAGTTCCTCAAAAAGCTGGGATTGGAAGTCCCATTTGACCCAGCTATCCTGCTTCTGGGCATATTCCCAGAAGAAATGAAAACATCATACCACAATGATGTATGTGCACCCATGTTTATAGCAGCACAATCTGTAATAGCCAGATCTTAGAAACAACCCAAATGCCCATTAACTGAGGAATGGATGAAAGATGTGTTATTTTTATAAAATGGAGTACTTAGCTACAAAGAAGGATCACATTGAGGCTTTTATAGGTAAATGGATGCAACTTAAGAGCATATTCATAAGTGAAATAAATCAAACTCACATGTGTAAATACCATATTACCTTCCTAGTGTTATGAAACCGAAAGAGTAAATAAGATACAAAATCTACTGTGAACATTGTGAAAGGTTAAGAAACTGCTCAAAAAGGAAAAATAACTCATAGCGAAAAGGAGAAAAGAAGGACAGGAAAAGAAAAATGATAAATTTGTATAAACATACTTAAGATAGCTAAGATGATTGTACTAATTCTATTCTTGGAACAAAACAGCTAACATTCATAGGATTAGATCAATTTTTCATGTCTATAGCTGGTGATCTCAGTAACTTTTGAAGATAAGTATGCAAAATAACAACCTGTGTTAAGTTCCTACCATCTTGTTTTGAAAGCCCATATCATTAATGTTTTGGGTTTTTTGTTATTGTTGTTTATTTTTCTCTTTTGTTTCTTGTTTTTCTTATATTTTGTTTTGTTTTGTTTTTCCCTCTTTAAAGTAAAAAAAGAAATAACACTGATAAATTATTTCCATATTTCATGGCACCTAAATTCTTCAAGGAAAGTTTCAAAAATAAAAAATACAACTAAATTTACACTTAACACAAAAGTGTCTATTTCCTACCACCTAATAATATGTTTAATTTTAGTAAATTCAAAAAGACATCCTTAAGTTTTTGTCTTCGGAAATTTATATAGCAAGGTAACTGTGTTTATATGAATAAAATTGGAAATTCCTAAATATAAATTTCACATTCATGTTTTAAAAATTCTTATTCTTGAGTCAGGTATTCAGCTTAGCGGCACAAGCACCTGCCTGGCAAGTATGAGGTTGTGAGTTCAGTTTCCAGTACCAAATAATAATAATAATAATATTCTTGTGAGGCACTTTTCAAAGCACTTTATACATATTATTCATTAAAATAGTCCTAACTTGGAGGTTCCATTACTAATTTCCATGTTACATATGAAGCATAAAATGTAAAAACAAGCTACCTGTGGTTCCATAGCTAAGATAAAAGCAGTACTAGGATTCAAAGTCAAACAGTTTGGCTCAAAAAAGCCAGCTCTTACCACTAAACTGGAATGACTCAAAATGAGGCACCTTTAGCTGCTGCTGGTCTCATCACTGCCAAAGTGCAAACAATGAAAATTAACAAGGAATATCAAAACTTACTTTTTGGATGGCTTCTTCCATATCCAACTCAAACTGCTCGTCTTGTAATAATCTGAGGAATCTCTTGTGCTCAACACGGTCATCATTTTCACTCTGCACAGTCTGGTTCCTGACTCGACTCTCTATCTTTTTTAGTGCTTCGACATCCAATTTTTTGCAGTAGTTTCGATCTACTAAATTTTGATGCCTTTCACTAAAGCTCCAAGATCTCCTTGCGGAAGCCTATAACAGAAAAAAAAAAAAGTTTGCCTACTTCAATATTCCAAAGTCTTGTCCGTCTATACCAAACGATATAAAAACAGGTAGCAGTTTTGGCTTCCTTCAAAATATTAAACGTAGCTGCTTAATACACTGATGCGTCAAGTAAGAATTAATACTATTTTATGGATGAGCATGAAAAGTAAAAGTACTTAAAGAAAAGTACTCCTAGGATTCAAAAACAGACAGCCACGGTTCACAGATCCAGCTCCACATCACCACCGAGGAATTCATTCCTCCTCTTGGCTTATCCACCACACCACCCTATGGCCACAAAGTCCTATTCAGAAGTTCGTCAGTTTTTCCTAATATAGATCTCCTGGGTCAACCGCTGCTCTCCTGGACTTTTATTGCCATTCATTTGTGCTGAGAATCCACAGGCAGATTTAACGATGTATCTAAGACGGGGGGCGGAGGGGTAAAGAAAAGGAAGGGAACCGTGGCGAGCGTTCGTAGAGGAAAGCAAATACAAGTTTCCAGCTTCACTCCCACTTTATGCACTTCCAAATCTTTTTTAGAAACAGGCGAGCTCTAAACGATAATTAAACACAAGTAATCTAGAATCCCC
The DNA here is from genome assembly GCF_034190915.1 of Cavia porcellus. Taxonomy (NCBI): domain Eukaryota; kingdom Metazoa; phylum Chordata; class Mammalia; order Rodentia; family Caviidae; genus Cavia; species Cavia porcellus. Next base: position 2,174,349 of record NW_026947491.1, read on the forward strand.
CAACTTGCTCACCATCTTGGCAGACGAAAAGTCAAGTTCCTCCACGCAGGTTCCCGAAGATACCAACTAAATCCGCAGTAGCAAACGCCTCTGCTGCTGCGCTTTTGTGTTTACAAGGTGTCCGGGCAACAGCCACAGCCAACCCGCTCAGTACGCTGCCTCCCATTGGACGAGGCGAGACCCAATCGGCATGGAGCTTTCTCAGAGCCGTGGGAGGGCTCATTCCACTGGCCTAATAAGTCGGATAGCGCCAAATTCAAACCGACAGACACCTGTCCTCCGCTGGCCGCTGAGGGCGCTGGAGGTTTCCCGCGGACCGCTGCACTTTGGTGCTTAGGAGGGTTTCCGGAAGAAATCATTTTCAAATGAATCCCCAGCCAAAGCTGAGTACGGAAGCTCCCGCGCGCGTCTTGCGCCCTCCAGCCTCGCCGCTGGCCTGAGGGCCGGTTCTCGTTCCCCGGTTCTGGTTCCGTCCCGCAGCCCAGGGGCGGGCAGACCTACCAGTCCCTCCCTTCACAGACGCTGTCAGTAAACTGGGGTCCAGATGCCTTAAGTGCAAGCGTCTTGCGCTGCGCTGTGTTCCGAGCGCAAGGAGGGGGCCAAGTTCACAGATGGTGCCAGAGTTTTGGTCTGCTTTGTTTCACTGGCAAACACCGAAGTCCGTTTTACATGGAACTTAAGAACAAGACCAAAAGTTAGTCAGATATACTGATACACTTTGAGAAATCTGGTCAAAAATAAATTTGTTTTAAAACGTAGTCTGTAGCATAACGATTTAACTTGAAGTAGTGTCTTTTTAAAAATTAATAACTTATTGAACTTTAAGTTTTTCCATGTGTCGAAAGCGTGGAAATCATCTCTCAACTTTAACCAACCAAACCCAACCAAACTAAGACAAAATCTCTACAAATTAAAAATCAATGACTTTTTTTGGGATCCCTCATATTAATGAGATCATAGGACAGACTGCTAGGTTTTTCCAGCCCAATAGGAAAGAAAAAAGAAAAGAAAAAGGAAGCCTTTACTTAGGAGGTGGAGAGGAGTTCACAGCTCCTGGGGCTGGGCTTGTCCTGTGGCCAGGGGGACAGGGGTGAAAGGTTATAGACCTCTGGCCGGAGGCGGGGTTTGGGGCTGGCGCTGACGAGTGTGGGGAACTGGCTGGAATTTTCTTCAAGCCTGCGGGGGAAAAGAAAGAGGAAGTTGTAATGAGGGCTGAGAAGGAAGGAGAAGGAAGTGGCCATCAGGAAAATAAACTGGCCTTGTTTTGGCCTTCCACCGTGTTAAACCACTGCGATAATATTCAATAATTTATACTAGGGTAGAAAACTTTCACTAACTACCCGCCTTAAAATTTGGAGTGAGTGGAATCCAAAGTCCAAGACAAAGCCTACTTACCTGGAGCAAAAGCCACTGGAGACCTCAACTAGTGTGGCCACTTAAATGGTGATTTTGAAAAGTTGCTAGGGATTTTCCGCGGACTAGCATGACCCATTGTTAATGGGTCCTTACCCTTCCACAAATTGTACCTTCAGGAATTATTTCAGGTTCTAGAATGTTTTAAAGCAGGTATTGTGATGCCTCTTGCTTTGATCTTGTGCTCCAGAAGGATTTGGCTTATATAACGTCTCATAAAGTAGCCTTTAACTAAAAAGCTGTTCACTGAGCTACTATCAAAAATTTTTGGTTTGAATACTGATGTATTACAAGCACATTAAATACTGCTTGGCAGACAGTAAGTGCTGAGTATTTGTTAAATCAGCAGATGGTTGAAATAACATTACTGTGATTCATATAAAACTCTACCCACAGACTACTTTGGGGAATTATTGTTCTTATATAGTCCTGTTCAAGTTTTATCAATTATATTTATATTTTTGGAGAATAAAACTGCCTTCACTAATTTTCCATTAATTTTCTATTTCCAAATCCATTGTTTTCTTCTTTTCCTATCATTATTCCTTCTTTTTGTTTGCTTTTGGTTTATTTTGCCTTCTTTTCCTTAGCTTCTTAATGTGGATGCTAAAATATTTATTTAAATCCATTCCTTTTATGAATAAATGTAGAAGTTTTTCTCTAACCCTGCTTTAGCTGCCTTTGACATATTTTAATATATTGTAATTTTATATTCACCCATTCAAAACATTCAGACTACTTCTTTAACTCTAAAGTTATTTACAAATGTTTTGTTAACTTTCAAAATATTTCAGAATATCTACGTATCTTTTTAAAACTGATTTGTAGTTTAATTCCATAGTGTCCAGAGAACAGACTTTGTAGGGCATCAATTCTTTTAAGTCTGTGGAAGTTTGTTTTATTATGCAAAATATGGTCTGCCCTCAAAAAGTGGTCAATAATCTGGTATTGTGGAGGAGTATCTTATAAAAGTCAACAAGGCTAAGTTTGTTGTGGCTGCTGTTCAGGTATCCATATAGTATTTGTATTTTATCCATTTTTGAAAGGAGTGTTAAGGTCTTCATGTATAATTGTGGATTTTCTTACTTCTCTTTTCAGTTCTATATTTTTAACCCCTATATTGTAAGTTTCTGTTGGTAGGTGTATACATCTTTAGGATTATTGTTATGTCTTAGTAACCTTTTGGCATTAGCATTCTAGAATAATCTTCTATTTCTGACACTACTCTTGTTCTAAAAAATGTTTGTCATACTTGTAGCCATTCTAGATTTCTTTTAAGTAGTGCTATATGGTGTATCTTTTGTTTTTAACTTTGAATCTATGCCATTATATTTAAAGTGACTTTCCTATGGAGAGCATATAGTTGGGGTTACTTTTTATTTAATCTGACAACCTCTGTCATTTAATTGGTGTGTTTATGATATTTACATTTAATGTCACTTTTAATGTAAATGGATTAGTAACCACATTTCATTAGTTTTCAAATATATATTGTATCTGTTCTTTTTTTGTTTTCTCTTTTTCTGTCTTATTGTCTGAAATTTCATTTTATTTTTGCTATTGGCTGATTATTTCTATTTTATTATTTAAGCTCTTTGTGGTGTCTTCCAATTGTCTGAATACTATAATCCTGCCACACTGTAAAACCTGACATTGCTTCAGTTCACCTTTTGGGACGCTGTTATACAATTTACTTTTACATATGCTGTAAATCCATAATACATAGATTTTTACATATGTTATATTGTTTGAAATTGTTTTGGAGTTTTCAAATGCTCCATTTGTTTTGGTTTTTTCTAATCTTTCTCTTTATGTTTCAGTTGGGTAATTTTTATTACTTTATCTTTAATTTCTGCCTCTTGTGTCTTCTGATAAATCTGTCAGAGATGCACTTCATGTTCATTATTTTTTCAATCTAGTATTTCCATTTTACTTCCTTTTAGTTTCCAACTTTTCTGCTAAAATCATTCATCTTTTCATATAAATTGTCCACTTTTTCCATTACGGTCTTTAATATGCAACGTTAAATTTTTCTGTCTAATAATTTCACCATCTGGTTCACATGTGGGTTATATTCTGTTGGGTTGTGTGTGTGGGGGGGGGGGCAGGTTTAAGAGACTTTTTTTCCAGTACCGGGGATTGAACTCATGACCACATGCTTGCAAGGCAGGCACTTATGCCGCTGAGCTAAATCACCAGCCCCGTCTTTTTACAGGTCTATTTTTTTCCTACTGTTTTGTGGGACTCGTGGTTTTTTTATTGAATGCTGGTCATGATGTAAAATAGTGAGGACTGAAAGACCTGTGCCTGAGAACAAGCATACCTCTTCTTACAAATTCCTAAGGCAGAAGATCCAGTCAGTTAGCCGGAGGTCAAGCTGGATTTGAACTTGCCGCTAGAGTTATTTTCAGTACTATCTCCAAAGTTCTCCAGTGTTGTCTGCTGCTCATAACAGCTGGGACTGGTTTTCCAGCAGATTTGTCTCGATGTTGCATTCTACCTTGGCTCCAGGCTTTCCCTTCGTTCTCGCATTTTACAGCCTTCTCTCCACATTCTTGCTCCTCATCTGTTAGTAGCCACTTTCTTGGGGGCTTGTACTTACTAGATGGATGAGGGCAGCGGGAGTTTCTCCGTTTGCCTGTCGCACTGTTTTTCTGGGGACAGGAAAAAGTTGTAAGTTGGAAAAACATTCCTTAATATTAGAGAACATTCATATTTTGCTTATTGCCTTTAAAGAATGTTCGATATCCTCACCCTGGTTTAAAAGATTCTGTGTCTACCTCTTCGGGTTTCTTCTTGAAACGAAATGTGGATTTCTTTTTGTTTCTGTCTGCCAGAAAGCTTTTGTCAGTGTAAATCAGTCTGCCTAGGAAGCTCCTCAGTTTATTCCCTTAAAGAGAGTATGTGATGACTGAACTTTGTCCCCGTCTGTAAGACAACATTATGCTATGAATGCAGAGCAGAACACCAGAAGGAGCCTTGGTTCTTGGTAACCACACGGCTACCACATCAGACTTGGACTGACTCCCACTCTAGGTAGTGTGAACGAAAAGTAAACAGCTAACATGTCTGCGCCTCCACGCCCGCTCTTCCCCTCCAAGTCTACTGCTGTTCATCTAATGCTGCTCCTCTAACGTGAGTCCTACTGGATGTGACCACTATGTCCCTTATGTCTCTTACGATGAAATGACTAAGAAAACGAAAATTTTACAGCATTGTTTTTCTAACGAATTTTTGTTCTGCATATTATTAATAAGTAGAATGCAAATACCTGGTCTTCTTTTTCACATTTTTCTCTCCCTCTTTTATCCTCCAGAATCTGAGTCCCTTCCCTTTTACCCGGGTCTCAGAGTCTGGATCACAACTTTTGATCATTGCTTTTATTTTTCCAAAATATCCACACAGCATTTACCTATGACTTGGTACCTCCAAGAGCCATGTCATTTTGAATTGGGGAAGCATTTTCTATTTTCAGATCTCTTACAGATAAAAATGTAGACAGGGACAGAAACCACAGGGACACTGAACCACAATGGACACAGCTAAAATATCTGTCAATAGACACAAATCCTCAAACTTCGTATTTGATCATTGAACTAGTTATTAATGCATCAATTTTAATAATATGCTACCAATAAGAACTTATTGGGAATATTTTCCAAAATCTCTTTACTAAAGTCTAAATACATTATTATTTCCCTTATCTGTCTAGCAAGATCCAATTGATTTATTGGCAATTGAATGATAAATCATTTTGTATGCATAGATTTTGGTCAACAATGTTTATACAAAATTTATTAATCATAAATATGTCTTTAAAACATTAACAAGATAAAAATGTTAGCAATATTGTCTTGTTAGACCTGAACTTATACTACTTGCATAATTGATTCCTAAGTCACACTAATATATTTTTTTCAGTAAATGTTTGTAACATAAAGACTAGTTCATTAATCAAGCTTACAAAGTACTTCACTTATCAATACATAGCTTATCAGGATAGACAGGAATTTAAACATATCAATATCATGTGCTTCTTAAAATATGCAAGTAATATTTCAGAACACTATATATACATTGTAATCAATTGTTTAACTGCATTTCTAATTGTTTAGCTTTAATTAAACAGTTTGCTTAGCACAGAGCACTGACATAGGATAGCTTACAAAACATGCATTAAAATATTGATTATATATCTAGAATGGGTAATGTGAGTATCATGATGATGGGAAGGGTGAGAAAGAGAAACCACTATGTAGGTGGAGGAAAAGCCACAGAAGCTTTTTTAAAAGTCTGTAGAAATAAATTAAGGGCAAATTCCATATGTCAGTCAGAAACTTTGAAGCAAAATAGATAAAAGGAGAATTTTTAAAAGGCTGAACTGTAGAACGGTCTGCATGCTTTTAACCACTTAGCAAGGAAAGCAGACATTCGGTAGGATCTGAGAACAGAGTCTGAGCTGCTGTCAAAGAATGCTCACATTGGCAGAAGGACTGAGATGCCTTGATGAAAGACCCCTCCTTAAAAAAGTTTGCACTTGGCGCCTGGCCATCGGTGTGCAGAGGAGGAGCTGGGCAGATCTGGGGTGCCTTCATTGGCCTCTCTGTGTGTCTGCAGGACTGTGGATATCTCCGCCCAGACTGTTGGAGTCCCTCCAGGCTTCCAGGTGCAGTGAAGAGGAGAGGTGGGTTTGAGGTCTCTACATCCGCCTCCCCATCCCGGTTGCACTTGGAGAACTGCTGAGCTCCCGACGGGTGGGCGGGCCCACACTATCCCCGGAGCCCAGCCTGTTTTGCTGCGATGCCTAGACATCAGTGTACAGAGGAGGAGCTGGGCGGATCTGGGGTGCCTTCATCAGCCTCTCCGTGTGTCTGGAGGACTGTGGATATCTCTGCAAGCAGGGAGGGATCACAGGCTCCTGAGGCACCACGGCCTGTGGTGAGTACCCTAACCCGGCTGCGATTGAAGAGCTGTGGAGCTTCCAAGGGACAGGTGGGTGCACAGTGTCCCTGAGGCCCAGCTTGTCTGGAACTGTGGAGTTCTGAGCAGGCAGAGGAGGGCCACTGGTTCTGCAGGCCCAATGGCTTGGGGTAGCGTGGTGCCAGAGTCTCAGTAGCTGCAAACATAGAAGGGGATTTTCAACAGATCCTGAAGAAGCTTTCAAATAACACTTGAAACACAGAATTATAGGAAAATGACAAAACGAAAGACCAAATTACAACCTCAAACCTCCAGCCCATCTCAAGAAACCCTAGGAGCAATGTATATAGAAGAAAATATATCCCATCCACCTCATATATCAGACACAATAGCTACTGAAATTGACAAGCAACTCCAGCAAGCTTTAAAGAAATTCAAACTCGAAATAATCTCCCAGATAAAAGAAGAAATGATAAAAGAAATGAAAGAGATTCTAAATATATCTAAAGAAAACACAGATAAAAAATTGGAGGAACTAAACAAAAAGATAGAATCCCTAGACGAGCAATATAAGAAACAAACATAATACATAATGCAGATGTACAGAGATATACAGGAAATAAAAAACTCCACTGAAAGTTGTAAAAACCACCTTAATGAAAGTGAAGATAGAATTTCAGACCTTGAAGACAGGATTGCAGCTAGTAAACAGGAAAGGAAAGATCTTTTGAAAATAACAAGGAATCAGGAAACAACAATTCAACAACTGCAAGACGATGCAAAGAAGAATGACATAAGAATGATAGGGATTAATGAAAGAGAGGGAGACAACATGAAGGATGTCAGGAGGATATTTAGAGAAGTAATAGCTGAAAATTTCCCAAGCATGAGATCAGAAACTGACATCAGGATCAGTGAAGCATATAGAACTCCAAATAGTCATAACCAAAATAAAACTACACCAAGACATATAATAATCACCATCCCAGAAATCCAACACAAGAATAGATTATTAAAAGCTGTCAGAGAGAAAAGACAGATCACTTATAAAGGAAAACCTATCAGAATCACAGCAGACTTCTCAGCACAAACGATAAAGTTAAGAAGAGCATGGAGTGAAGTATTCCAGATCCTAAAGCAAAATGATTTCCAACCTAGACTGATATATCCTGCAAAACTATCATTCAAAATAGATGGTGAAATACAATACTTCCATGACAAAGAACAGCTGAAGAACTTCATGAACACCAAACCAACCCTGCAAAAAATATTGAAGGACAGTTTAGATACACAAAGGAAAAAACCACTTAGCAAAGCAAATAATTAAGCAGAACAGAAAGATAAAGATGCAACAGCAGAGAGATAACATTCCTACCAGCATTTAACAGTAATAACCATTAATGTAAATGGTCTCAATGCACCAATCAAAAGAAACAGACTAGCAGAATGGATCAAGAAACAAAATCCAACCATATGCTGTTTACAGGAAACCCATCCAACCCAGAAGGATACTCACAGACTGAAAGTCAAAGGATGGAAAACAATTCTTCATGCAGCAGGAATCCAAAAAAAGGCAGGAGTAGCCATTCTGTTTGCAGACAATGTGAACTTTAAACCAACAATGACCATAAAGGACAAAGAAGGTCACTACATACTCGTAAGGGGAAAACTCCAAGAGGAAGAGATAACTATCTTAAATATATACGCACCAAACTCCAGAGCACCCAGTTATATAAAACAATTATTAACAGAAATGAAAACTCGAATTATCAGTAACACAATTGTAACAGGAGACCTTAATACGCCATTGACACCAAGGGACAGATCAACCAGACAGAAAATGAGCAAAGAAATAACAGAACTGAATCATAACTGTGAACAAATGCGTTTGATAGACATATACAGAATGTTCCACCCAACAACATCAGAATACACATTCTTCTCAGCAGTACATGGATCATTTTCTAAAATAGACCATATATTAGCTCACAGAACATATTTAAACAAATGCAAAAGAGCTGAAATCATCCCTTGCATGTTATCGGATCATAGCGCTCTGAAATTAGAAATTAACGATAAAAGATACTGCAAAAATCCCGCAAACACATGGAAACTGAATAACACACTCTTGAGTAATCAGTGGGTCACAGAAGAAATTAAAGAAGAAATTAAACACCTAAAAGAAAATGAAAATGCAGATACAACTTATAGGAATCTGTGGGATGCAATGAAAGCCGTCCTGAGAGGAAAATTTATTGCACTGAGTTCCCACATCAGGAAAGCAGAACGAATACAAATAAATAACTTGATGCTACACCTCAAACAGCTAGAAAAAGAAGAGCAAGTCAAGCCCAAAGCCAAAAGAAGAGAGGAATTTATAAAAATCAGAGCAGAAATCAATGCAATAGAGACTAAGAAAACAATCCAAAGAATCAACGAATCAAAGAGTTGGTTCTTTGAAAGAATAAATAAAATCGATAAGCCCCTAGCCAACCTTATTTAAAAAAGGGAAGAAAAAGCTCAAATTCATGCAATAAGAAATGAAAAAGGAGAAATCACTACAGACCCAATAGAAATACAGAAGATCATCAACACCTATTTCGAAAACCTCTACTCTCAAAAGTTTGATAACACAGAAGAAATAGACAGATTCTTAGAAGCATATGAAGTACCAAAGCTAGATCAAGAGGATGTAAAACTGTTGAATAACCCAATCTCTGCTAATGAAATTTAAAATGTAATTAAGTCCTTACCCACCAAGAAGAGCCCAGGCCCAGATGGATTCACTGCAGAATTCTACAAGAAATACAAAGAAGACCTAATGCCGACACGCCTCAAACTATTCAATGAAATTGAAAGGGAAGCAATCCTTCCTAAGTCATTCCTGGAAGCAAATATTACTCGTACCAAAACCTGAGAAAGACCCAACTAAAAAAGAGAACTATAGACCGATCTCCCTAATGAACACAGATGCAAAAATCCTCAGTAAAATATTGGCAAATAAGATCCAGCAAATCATCAAGAATATTATACACCATGACCAAGTGGGATTCATCCCAGGACTGCAAGGATGGTTCAACATACGCAAATCAATAAATGTAATCCACCATATCAATAAAGCCAAAAATAAGAATCACATGATCGTTTCTATAGATGCAGAAAAAGCCTTCGATAAGGTCCAACATTTATTCATGATAAGAACTTTATAGAAAATTGGAATAGATGGTCTTTACCTCAATATAATAAAGGCCATTTATGACCAACCAACAGCCAGCATCATACTAAATGGCCAAAAATTGAAAGCCTTTACTTTAAAATCGGGCACAAGACAAGGATGTCCTTTATCGCCACTCCTATTTAATATAGTACTGGAAGTACTAGCCAGAGCAATTAGGCAAGAAAGAGAAATAAAAGGGGTAAAGATAGGAAAAGAAGAAGTTAAATTATCATTGTTTGCAGATGACATGATACTCTACATAGAAGACCCCCTAAACTCCATTGAAAGACTCTTAGATACAATAAATAAATTCAGTAATGTGGCTGGATACAAAATCAATACTCAGAAATCAATAGCATTCCTATACACGAACAACAAAATCACAGAGAGGGAAATAAGAGAAACTGGACTATTCACATTAGCAACCCAAAAAATGAAATATTTAGGAGTTACTCTTACGAAAGAAGTGAAAGACTTATACAGTGAAAATTATAATACACTGAAAAAGGAAATTGAAATGATCTCAGAAAATGGAAAGACATCTCTTGCTCATGGATAGGAAGAACAAACATTGTGAAGATAGCCATTCTCCCAAAACTGTTATACAGATTCAATGCAATCCCAATAGAAATACCATCAACATACCTTATAGATCTAGAGAAATCACCCCTAAATTTCATCTGAAACCAGAAGAGACCTAGAATCGCAAAGGTAATTCTAAGCAGCAAAGACAAAGCAGGAGGCATCACAATCCCTGACTTGAAGTTATACTACAAAGCAACAGTAGTAAAATCAACATGGTATTGGAATCAAAACAGAGCCGAAGATCAATGGAATAGATTAGAAGATACAACCACAACTATAAACACACTCAACGACCTTATCTTTGATAAAGGAGCCAAGCAGGTTCACTGGAAGAATGACAGTCTCTTTAATAAATGGTGCTGGAAAAACTGGCTCTCCATTTGCCAAAAACTAAAGCTAGACCCATGTCTATCACCATGTACTAAATTAAAATCTAAATGGGTCAAAGATCTGAATATTAAAACAGAAACACTAAATCTATTGGAAGACAAATTGGGTAGAAACCTTGGAGACATAGGAGTAGGTAGAGAATTCATGAACAGGACTCAAACCGCATGGGAAATACTTCCCAGAATCAATAACTGGGACCACTTCTTATTAAAAAGTTTCTGCATGTCAAAAGAATTCTCCAGCATAGTGAAAAGAAAACCCACAAACTGGGAAAAGATTTTAGTGAACTCTCTCTCAGACAAGGGACTCTTGTCTAAAACATATAAAGAATTAAAAAAACTCAGACCTCGAAAATTCAAAGATCCTATCCAATCCAAAAATGGGCATCTGAGATGAATACGCAATTCTCAGATGAAGAAATGCAAATGGCAAATAAATACATGAAAAAATGCTCATCATCATTGGTCATTAGAGAAATGCAAATTAAAACCACACTGAGATACCATCTCACTCCTGAAAGAATGGCCAGGATCAAGAAAACCAACAACAAATGCTGGAGAGGCTGTGGGGAAAAAGGAACTCTCCTGCACTGTTGGTGGGAGTGTAGACTGGTACAGCCTTTGTGGAGATCTGTCTGGAGATTTCTCAAAAAGTGGGGATTGGAAATCCCATTTATTCCAGCTATTCCACTTCTAGGCATATTCCCAGAAGAACTGAAAGCATCATACCACAGTGATATATGTGCACCTATGTTTATAGCAGCACAATTTGTAATCGCCAGATCTTGGAAACAACCCAAGTGTCCATCAACTGAGGAATGGATAAAAAAGTTGTGGTATTTCTATACAATGGAGTATTATTCAGCTATAAAGAAGGATCACATTGAGATATTTATCAATAAATGGGCGCAGCTTGAGACCATACTCATAAGTGAAATAAATCAATCTCGCATGTGTGAATACCGAATAGTTTCCCTAATGTAAGTAATGATTCAAATATATAAAAATATGTGGTAATCATGATTCCCCATTATGTAGCCTTGAAGCCTTATAAAGTTTTCACTCATTAATTAGAAAGGCTTTATTCTGGGCTTCTTGATATGGAAATATTTGAAGCTATAGTATATGAAGTTTTATCCAAATATTTCAAGGAAAAAGACAGACACTAATGGTAACTACTATTAAGTCAGGTTATATGGTGGTGAAGTACTAGGTTGCTGAAACAGTCATGCTTTGACCTCTATTGTTATATTGTTATGTCCTGTTTTATCTCAATCTCCCCCTTATTCTTTAAAAAAATTATTTAGTTATTTCTTATGTTTGTTTTAATTAAGGGGAAAAATTTAAAAAATTAGGATATATAATAGTAACTCTTTTTGATTTCCTATTAACTTGTTTTGAAGTCCTGTAATACTCCCACGATCTTGATTTGACTGATTAGACTATTCCATTCTGTATGATAGTATCAAGTTTGAGGGTATAGGCAACTACTTTGAAGGCAATAAGATTCACTAAGATGCCCATTCTGGTTTGACTATTGTCTCCTTGGGAAGTCCTGTAATGTTTACAATGCCTAAGTTTTATTGGTCTTGTTCTCTACTGTTTTGTCTAACTTTATAATATCTAGTGAGATAGACAATTCTTTTTAAGGAAACAAGAGACCACGTTGATAACCATTGTTGATAACCTTGTACTCTGTTCTACACCATGTGCTATGTCTATCCTTGGTTTTGACTGACAGCTTTGTTTTGCCATATTTGACTGTATTCTCTCCCCCCCCCAAAAAGTAATAAGAACTAAGGAGTAATAAAATCCAAAATGTGTAAATTTTGTTGTAAAAAAGAGAGGGAAAAAAAAAGAGCTCTAACGGATATAACAGCAAGTGTGTTTAGGGGTGTTAAATAGCTGACTATATTAATGTTTTTGGATCATTGAACACAGCTGTTTGCAATCTCCCTGTTTGAATGTCCACTTTGTATTCTTTGATACTGTGATTTGAGCAACTATTTTCAAGATGATAATATGTAATCTATTAACAGGTGATTTCTTAATTGTTATGTTTTTTTTTTTTGTAGTTCTGTATTACGTGTACCCTTACACCGCTTTGTTTTGTTTTGTGTTTTTCTCTTAAATAAATTTAAAAAAAGTTTGCACTTAGGGGCTGGGGATTTAGCTCAGCGGCATAAGCACTTGCCTTGCAAGGAGGCAGTCATGAGTTCGATCCCTGGTACCGATAAAAAGAGAAAAAAAAAAAAAGAAAAGAAAAACGTTTGCACTTATAATAAGAAAAATATATGCTAACGAGGAAAACTCTGATTAAAAGGAAGGCCGTAGACAGTCGGGTTAGAACATACAACGTGCTTGCTGAAGGAAATTCTATTGAGGACCACAAAGATGGAGACCATCAGGAAAAAGAATATAGAATGTAAGAAAACTCAACTTGAACCTGAAAGAACAGCAGAGCTGTAAGCCTTTGTTCCTCTCCACCTGGGCTTACCCTATCCCACAGCTGCAGATCTCTGTTGTATCCACAGTTCTACTCACTGGGATTCCTGGGCCAGAGACCAGTGGACTCACCAGCTCGGGGCTGTGTGTAAACAGACTACAGAGGCACAGAGCACGCACCCGCTGCAGGTTTCTCTTCTGGGCATCAGGATCTCCCCAAGGGTTGGAGTTCTGTCGTGGGTCAGAGATGCGGTGGGTTTGGGGCCGAACAGGGTACAACACAGTAACATGTGACTTGGAATTAAATTCCTAGTAACCAAACAGCAGTTTTGCAAAATGTTTTAGCAAACATGTATGCTTCTTCATTATCATTTCTAACTGAAGATGTTTGTCTCTGAATTGAATTTTATTTATATCCCCTGATTTCTAGTCTATCCAGGAGTATTATGAAAGGATTCGTGTAATTTAATCGATGCTCTAGAGGTCCAAGAAAAGGAATATTGGGGGTAAAAGGCTATTACTTTTTTCCCCAAGTTAATAGATTTTGTAGTGATCTTAGATTTACAGAAAAATTGACAAAGTTTATTAAATTCCCATATGTCCCTACACCTACAGAGTTCCCACTATTGTTAGCAGGACTTTAGGGTTATACACTTATAACAATTAATCGACCACTATTAATACATTATTATTAATTAAAGCCCATAGTTCATTTTAGACCGCTTATTTTTGTGGGTCTATAGGTTCTGGAAAATATATAATGTACATTCACCATTGCGGTATCATAGAATATAGTTTCATCATCATAAAAATCTTCTGTGTTCTACCTATTTATCCTTCCTTGGCCCCAGCCCCAAAGCCCCTGGAACCTACTAATCTTTCTACTGTTGATATACTTGTGCCTTTTTCAGAATGTCACATAATTGAAATTATACAGTATGAAACCTTCGTGGAATGACTTTTTCTTTTAGCGATATGTATTTAAGTTTCCTCTGCATCTTTTTGTGGCTTGACAGCTTTTCTACCTTTATCATTGAATAATATTTCACAATACGGTATTTTTAGCATTTACACTTAAAATTTATTTTCAGTGATAAGTTACTATGTCATACATACTTGTTAAGGGAAGATTTATGCCCTCCTAGCATTAGGGTGAAATTTTTGGTTTGGCTTTTTGCCTACAGGTTTAGATTAAAGATCTAGAGTACTAAAGAGAAGGGAATTTTCCTAATATTAAGTGATGAATTATGCCGGTTAATGTTTCCTAGTAGTTGCAGGATAACAGGATTGAACATATCGAAGTTGCTGATCTGAAAGACAGCATGCGACTAAGCAGGCAGTATAACTTCTTATTATGCATTAAAATTTATTCCCTCAAATTGTATTGCTTTATAAAATGAAGCAATTAAAGCAAGACAATTTTTCTTTCATTCAGAAAAATGCCCAAATCTAACCTAATTTGCTGCAGTTGGACACTACCTGGAGATGACTGTTTAAGTATCTGAACATTACACACACTTACCTTTTAAATATTGATAATATCATTTTTCATTTCCTCGACAGGAAATCCCACAGGGAATAATTATGCTAATAAGCCTTAATGATTCTTGCAAATAAGTGATCAAACCAAATTGCTACTGTTGATTTATATTAATGGATGCCTTTAGGATGGGATTTGCCAGTGTGATGCTGCCTCTTGAATCTCAATTTATCTTATTTAGCTGAAGAGTGTACATAGTTAAGGAGATGGAGGGTTAGAAATATAATGTGTTTGCAGTGTTTTGCACTCCACAATGTTCAAGCATTCCCGTCTTGCCTTGTAGCAAATCTGCACTAATGGCTTCATTGTATGTAACTTCCTTTTATACTCTTCTCTGTTATATGCAGTTAGAAAATGACTACTTTCTTATGGATTTAGAATAAGCCAGCTAACATATGTTGAATCTGATTGTTTCATTAAGACAATAAAATGTGTTTCTGCACATTCTGGCCACTGCAATCTGGGAATCAGATTGACCACGTGATGATGTGACCGAGTGCTAAACAATTTCTTGGAGGGCCAAACGGCACATCAAATGGTTTATTTGTTGGCTAGATTGGTTGATTCTTTCCTGCTTTCTCACTGGCATTCTTGCTCTTGCACCCTCATCAAGTCAAAGGAATTTGAAGGGTCGGTACTGGGAGCCTGGAGAACGAGGTCCAAAGATAGTGGAGGAGACGGGAGCGCCTACGAAGAAACAGAGGCAAGATTTCATTCTTCCTTTACTTTTTAATCCCTCCGGGCAGCAAGCGTGGTGGTCGGTGCCACCGCCTCCAGGAGGGTCCTGCCTACAGCACGTCCATCGTGCAGGCGCATCTGGAAGCGTGCTAGGCCGGTCAGCTGGGCATTTCTCAGCGCAATTCAAAACACTGACTTTGTCACAAAGACGCAGAAACATGGCTCTCTCAGACCCATGTTTATTCTTTAGAATGTTTCTATTGGTGAATTATTAATGTTAATTTTTTGAGTTTCATTATGTTAAACACTGAGTATTTAACAGGAAAAATCACAACAATACAGTATTAATATTGTGGAGTGTTTATAAAAAAGCATCAAAAATTTTAACATCAGCTTTTTTTGGTGTACAGAGTCTGAAAAAAACCCAACAGAATTAAATTCCTGTGTGCACTGCAATGAAAATGCAATAGCACTTTACAAAGAAGTCTTCGCTTGAGCTGTCCCACCTAAAAAGCCTGCACCGTGACCACAGCACAATTCGTCCTCACACCGAGGCACATGTGTTTGGCTTTCCTGGCCTTTTTGTAGGACAGACCTGACCCTCAGTGATCTTGCTGTTTGGTCAGGAGGTTCTTGTCATATTACACAGTGTGTACTTAAAAGCCACCTAAAATATCAATAAAAGTAAAGTATTAAATTCTTAATGTGTTATTGCACATTTAAAATAGGCACCAACATTTTCACGTCAACTGCTTGTGATGACTAAAAGATAATATCAGAAATAAACTCCTATATGAATACTAAGGAAAATGTCAATGGAACGCTATAGCAATTGCTTTGATTGCCACCTCCGATGCAGTCTGCACGTGTGACAGTTCCACGCGCACATCTCACTTACACTGACAGTGCGTGTGCTTAGCTTGCCTTTCCCATGGGCCAGTTCTGTCACTTCTCTTCCGTTCTTGTGTTGTCAGGAGCTTCCTACTACACTGTACAGCCTGCACTTAGCAGGGAAACAAGATAGCAATAAAATATCAAATGTGAGTGCTTAGAATAGCAGTCATTTTCATATCAGTTGCTTACTTGTTTACAAAACCTAAAAAGATAGCATCAAAAATAAAAAGTTATGCGAAATACAGTGTAGCCACAAACAAAACTGTCACACCTGAGGTAGTCTTCACACGTGACAGTTGTCACGTTCGGTGCAGATGTCTCAGTACTCTGCTCATATGTGTGTTTTGTTTTCCTGTCCTTTCTTGGAAGGGACAGTTGACACCATTTTGTTTTCCTGTTCTTGCAGATCTTTGTGATGCTGTACCTGCCTGGTCACCTGCCAGCTGATGTGTGCTCCACATTTTTTTTTTTTTTTGCATAGTTCCCTAGGCAGAAACATCTTGTTTTGCCTCTGCTGTAACTGATCTCTTACCAGTTCCGATTCCAATACTCTCAGAAAGTTTTTCTGTGACACGTTGCACTGGTCATTTTCATTGTAAACTCTCAAATTATTTATACCTCAGATGTTTAGGACTGAGTAAAACAGAACCATTGACCAGTGCTTTGTGTTTCCGGTGACCCCACAGTTGCTGCATAACCCATCAACAACAGCAGCCCCGCCTGTAGCCTTTAGTTTTGTTGCAAAACGTTTCTGTCCCAGGCTTCATTTTGTCAAGGTTTCCCTAGTGTTGTATCTTTCTGAAATCCAAAGATGTGCTCTGCAATTCTCTGTTTTGAAATTGCAATATTCCATTTGGAACTTGTGCTTTGTTCCTGTGTACAGTTCCTGTGCTGGTCAACTTGTGTCCTGCTACCAAATGGAACGTCAACTGTTGAATGTCACATTCCGATTAGTTTGGGAGTTAAGAGCAATGAATCTGTTCACATCATTTGGGTTATTACTATATGAACAAGGACCATCCTGATGGCTGAGCTCCAGGATAAATGCTCACACTGAAAACATAGTAAGTATTTGCATCTATAAGGGCATAAATTTTTATGCCATATTTTGACCCATTGCTTTTCAATAAGTGTTTTTACATTTCTGTAATCACCATGAAAATCTGTGTACAACAGACATATTAATGCTTTCAATTCATTTAATACTTCAAGATGAACACATTTTAAATATGGATATTGGTAAATATAGAACATTTTACTTGCATCTCAGCCATTGTATATTTAGAGCACTTTGTAGCATTTTGTCTGTTGCAGTTTCCAACACTGAATGGCAGTGCCTATTCTGTCCCATATTTTTCACCCCTGCCAAGATCCTCACTATATTTTCAGACCTACTTCTAACATTGGGTTGTTCCATTTGATTGCAATGCCGTTCCGCAGCATTTTCACTAG
Organism: Cavia porcellus; assembly: GCF_034190915.1. Lineage (NCBI taxonomy): Eukaryota > Metazoa > Chordata > Mammalia > Rodentia > Caviidae > Cavia > Cavia porcellus. Next base: position 2,191,882 of record NW_026947491.1, read on the forward strand.
TCAAATATGTACTCATACAGCTGTTTTCTTTGTCATCTGAACCAAGCAGGTCCGCTTTCCCTGAGTTTATATCACTTGATTCTTGCTTCATTTCACTGTCACAGGAACTCTGGCTCACATAACCAATGTCAAAGTTGTCATCACCACCACCATCACTATCATCATCCTGCACCACTCTTCGCCTATGAAAGCTTCTATTTTACCATAATGGGTCATCTGCATCATCCATGCATGAGGAATATGATGATTCACCTTTGGCCTCCTCCAAAACTTGTAAATCTGGTTTCTCATGTGCCATTGTACTGAATTGGGATACTTCTACCAGAAAAGTCAAAAGAAGACTTTTTAAAAACAAATCCTGGAGAGTTGTGATTGGACCCTCTGTGATGCTCCGGTAAATATAACCAATTAGGTGGAGGACAGGGCGGGTATAAATCCTGTTCTGCCACTTTTGCACAGGTGCACACACCTTGGCATTCCTCATACCGAGTGGGTAAACACATAGATTGCTTTCTATGTCCCCCAGGGAAAAGAACTGAGAAACACAGCCAGCTACTATTCTGCTAAACTACAAACTTATTTAGAAAAGGAAGGAATGGGTCCACCAGACCCAGTGTTAAGTAAACAAGAAGAGCCAGCCCCTCCCTCACCACTGCCGTAAGCCACTGGCTGATCCAGAGAAACACAGGCTGTGACGATGGCTAATGAGGTCAAATACAACTTAATGCTTGTAGTGTTTAGTGTTTCACTGACCTTGCAGGCCTAAAGCCAGTAGTCTGATCACCTATTCAGAGGATAACAATACGCAATGTAGCATGTATGGGGAGCTCCTTCTGAAGGTGGTAGCCATTGTTAATTCTCTATCATCTTGTTTTGAAGCCCTGTATCATTTTCATTGGGTTGGGTTTTATTCATTTCATTTTGTTTGGTTTTATTACATCCCATGGCACGGGCAGCTGTTTCAAAGATAACAAGATATATTATGGTAGCCATTTTGGATTGACTATTGTCTTGTTTTGAAGTCCTTTATTGCATTCATTGTTTTGTTTTTATTGTTTTTTTCTATTCTGTTTTGTTCGATTTTTAACTACTTTAGCACTTGTGGAACAACTACTCTATATGCCAGCCACTTCATATACAGTCATCTTTACTCATCAGAACAACTTCCGTTTTTTATTTTTCACAAAGAAAGCACACAAAGAAGTAACTAGCCATGTTCACAAAAAAGGACAGAGATTTGTACCAAAACTGATTCCTCACCTCAGGATCTTTATAGCAGTCTGGTATTTTTTAAACTATGAATCACAGGTGGTATTTTTAAACAACATGAAAATAATGCAGAAAATGTTAAAGTATATCAAATGCAGTAAGCCATATATTGAGTTTTTTTCCTTTTTCAAGATAACACATACAGGGGTCACATATTATCAAGAAAATAAACACACCGAGTGAAAACCTTTATAACCCTATGTCACACAAGATGTTTCTGGAAGAAGAAATAACCAAAATAAGATGACCGTGGCCTGCAAGGAAGAATCAGCCGTAAAACTAGCAAAACATGGGTAAGGAAGAGTGAAAGAGGGCCTAAGGCCATGAATGGAAGAGCACCCATCCTCGCTTCTCATGGCTTTTTAGTCCTTCCATGGGTAACCATTTCTAGGTTGACGTATTCATATCAACAGTTATATGCCATGAACCTCTTCACCATATAATTTTGCTCTTCAGAAATTTTCTTTCCTTTTCTAGAAGATGTACCTAGAAAATAGACAGACAATAACCCACAAATGGTATCCCAGTCCCTGAGGTCTTTAGAATCCATTTTAGAACCTGGATCGAATGACTTGAATTTAGTTAGTATATTTTATCCAATTTATAACAACACAAATGATAAGATATTCCATTATTTTACACTGCAGGAAAGAAGAAAACCCTTGCCAAATTAAACAATAGTAAATCTGTGATTTTAATGACCATTCTAATTTCAGAAATGTTAAAATGTTCTTTAAAATGTATATATTAGGACCTAAAGATAAAGATCTTTTTCTCTTTCTACACGCATCTCCTAAAGCCATGCCATCATGAGAGGTCACAAGTAAGGCATTGTGGTAATGGAAACTGAAACAACCAAAGAGAAACCGTTGCTGTGAAGCCCTCAGCAGTGGATAAGATCCTAACTACATTTTTAAAGTTATAATTGTTTATTCTTCTTTGGCATCAATCAGGGCAATCACCATACTTGGCATTAGCTAGGATCTTCTGAGATGCACATGTCAATACAGAACCTGATGGTCAAGAGATTTCTTTGGGAAAAGGCTTGTGAAGGATAAAGAGAAATACAGTAAGGGTAGGCAAGTATTCTTCAGACACAGCACAGGTCTGACACCTGAAAAGAAAAGTAAATAAAAGGAGCTCAAACGGTAGCACAATTCTGAGCAGGTCTCTTCCACGCTAAGAGGAAGTCTCTGAATAAAGACTTCTCCTTAGAAAGGCCTTATATTGGGCCAAAACCCTGACTCTTACCCTGTATGTGCCCAGGCATCCGTGGGGAGCACTTAGAGGGAGCACTCAGGGAAAGCTGGTCAGAGCGTGGATGCAGCAGCAAATCAGAATATGCAGCAACTGGAGGCTCCTCGACAACCTCTTCATTAACAGCAGGCTCACTGGGGCAGATCTCAGGAGGGCACCTCCACGCTGCCACACAAATGCATGGTGTGCCACACTGCTTTCCACATGTGCAGTGGCTGTCATTTCCTGTGTCCTCATACGTCATCATCATCCTTGCTGCCCCACTGGGCGCTTCACTAAAAATATTCTGTGTGCTATTTTTTCTCTGCTCACATGTTGGAATCAAGCATGCAGAATCTATGAGCGGTAGCGTTACGGTTTGTGTCTGGATGTCCCCCCAAAGCCTCATGCAGTCATGGGGCAGGATTCTAGATTTTGTGGTTGATTCATGGTCCAATGCTGGGATGATGGTGTGAGTGCTGCCCCCACCCTAGGGTGAGTGTGGCCGACATGTAATATAAGGGACAGAAAGAGTCTTCTTTGTCCACTCCTCCTATTTTTTGCACCAGGGATTGTACTCATGACCTTGTGCTTGCTGAGTAGGCGCTTCTGTCACTGAACTAAACCCCTGACCCCACTCTTGGTGCTTTTGCTGTTTTCTGCCACCATGAAAGGTTGCCCCTCTGCCGTGCCACCCTGCCTTGGAGTCAGCTGATTATGGACTAAAACCTCCACAAACTGTGAGCTAAATAAACCTTTCCTTCCCTAATTTTGGATATTGGGTATTTTGTCTCAGCAACGAGAGAAAAGTAACTAACACAGATGGGATGTGTGGCAACATACCACCAGGATCAGGCCTTGTTCACACTCAGAACCCCTCTTTGTTTCCAAGAGTCCACAGCCCAGGACTCTTCTGTTCCTAGATATTCCCTGTGAGGAATGCACATCCATCCCCCCATGCTCTCCTTTTACAATCCTTGCTGCACAAAGTGCATGGAAAAGGTTTCAAATTTTTAAAACTGAGAATTGAAAACCCTTGCAAGAAAACTTTCACAAGACGAACTTTCAAATACTTATGAAAGACTCTAACAGAAGAATAAACTGTGCTCATGATCAGAAACACAAACACTAATAAAAAGGACGTAAAGCTGAATCAATTTATAGGTTATAGTGTCAAGTATGAAACTTATCTCTGACCTTGAACAAGTCATTTCACCTCCCTGATGTCTGTTTCCTCCTCTACAAAATGAAGAGAGTGGGTTGGATGATCCTGGCAGGCTTTCTAGCCTAATGTGTAAGGAAATGAAAGTTAGCTTGGAGATTAATTGGCTTTCTGAGCCTCAAGCAATTAATTACACTGCTGCTGCCCTTTACTGGCCCCATTACAGAGGAAAATTTGATCCAACTGACAGATTTTAATCTCCCCCAACTCAGGCTGATTTTATGTACAACATTATGGTTTTTTAGATTTGCAAATTAATGCTTTCCAGAAAAGGTTCAGTAAGTTTTTGAGCAAGGAATTTGACCTGATAACCAATTTGAAGTACCAAAGCCTTTCTCTCCCATTTAAAAGTCTCTGGATGCATTTCCTCCCTTATATTCATAACTTCAGTGGACACCCCATCACAGTTTTATAGGACTCATTTGGTGTTATTTTCCAGTTATGAAAGTGCTAAAATATATCCATGATCAGGAATTTTAATTTTGCCCACATCTACTTTAAGCTAATTCCTACATTTTTCTTATTGTTCTCAATTTTCTGCATTCCCTTGCTCTATTTCTACGGTCCTTTGGCCAACAGTGAATTCTAATACATTGGTTAATTTTCTTTTTTTTTTATTAAGGAGAAAAAGAAAAAAAAAACAGAAATAGGGTACAAGTTATACAGAATTTCAGAAAAAATAAACAGTAGGAAATCACTAGTTAATAAATTACATATTTTCATTTTAGAAATAGTTGTTCAAGTTACAAAATCAAAGCATACAAAGTGGACTGTCAAACAGTGAGACTGGAAACAGTTCTGTTCAATGATCCAACAAAACTCAGTAATATGGTTATCTATCTTATACACTTAAATATATATGCGGTTATATTCTTTAGAGCACTTTCTTTTCCTTTCTTTTGTACAATGACAATTACACATTTTGGGTTTTATTACTCCCACAGTTCTTATTATTTTTTTTTGAAGAGAGTAAAGCCAAATGTGACATAACAGAACAGAGTCAGTCAAATCAAAAAGATGAACATAATAGATAATGTAAAAACAAAATACTAGGTGATCAACAATGGTTACCATACTGCCTCTTGCTTTCTTAAAAAGAATTGCCTATATCATCAGTTATAATAAAATTGAACAAAACAGTAAAGGATAAAGCCAAAACATTTGAGGCATTACAGGGCTTTAAAAGACGATAATAGTCAACCAGAATGGGCGTCATAATGAATCTTATTGTCTTTACAGTTGTTGCCTATACTTTCAAACTTGGTGCTATCAAGCAAAGCAGAATAGAGGAAAATCAGTCAAAACAAGATGGTGAGAGCAATACAGGGTTTCAAATCAAGTTAATAGGAAATCAAAGTGGGTTACTATAATGTATCTTGCTTTTTAAAAATTTTTCCCTTAATTAAAAAGAAAAAAATAAAAAAGTAAACAATTAAAAATAGGAGACTGAGATAAAGAGGGCATAACAACAAAACAGCGCAGGTCAAAGCATAACCATTTAAGCAAAATAGTGTTTCACCACAAGACATCCTGACATAAAAGTAGTTACCATAATGTCTCTTTCCTTGAAATCTTTGAGTGTAACTTCATATACTGTAGCACCAAACATATCAAGACAATGTAAAATGCCTTGCAAGCAGGCAGTCGTGAGTTCGATCCCTGGTACCGATAAAAACGAAAAAGACAAAAAAAAAAAAAAAAAAGAAAAAGAAAAAAAAAGACAATGTAAAACCATTCAAGAGAATGACAGTATTACAGGGTATTTAGAACCAACTATCAGAAAATGAACAATGGTTTCTGTATAATCTCCTTGTCTAGAAAAGTTTTTGCTTATATTATCACATATAATAAAATCCAATAAGACACAACCTGTTAAGACCGATGAAGACAGAAGAATAAAAGCTTGATGGGACTTCAAAGCAAGATGATACTAAATCAACACTAGCTATTATGATGTCATGTTTTCTCCAAAATAGCTGTTCCTACCATCCAATCTTCTCTGCCTCATTTCTGTTGAGCTCTTTTTTTGTCACTTGTTGTCAGATTGTCTTCTTCATTTTGCTTTCTGCTCCATTCATTGTGGCCTCTCTGCCACTGTTTCTGAAGTCTTGGTATTTTCCTTTTTTAGAATATCCTGCAGTATTCTCTGTAGAGTTGAATTGGTAGCTGCAAATTCCTTTAGTTCCTCTTTATCCTGGAAGCACCTTGTTTTTACATCAATTTCTAGGGACAGTTGTGCAGGATATATCAATCTTGGCTGGAGGTTGTTATCTTTCAAAGTTTGAATTATTTCCCCCCACACTCTTCGTGATTTGATGGTTTGTGCCGAGAAGTCTGCTGTAATTCTGATGGGTGTTCCCTTGTAAGCGATCTGTTTCTTGTCTCTGACGGCTTTTAATATTCTGTTCTTATATTGGATTTCTGGAATTTTGATTATTATATGCCTGGGTGTAGCTCTGTTTGGGTTGTATGTGGCTGGGGTACTGTATGCCTCATACATCTGAGTATCTTTACCTTTTGCTAAATTAGGGAAATTCTCTTGGATTATTTCTGTGAATAGCTTTTGTAGTCCATTTGTTTGTGTCCCTACTTCTTCTTTTATGTTCTTAATTCTTAGGTTGTAGATCCTCTTATCATCTTCTAGCCTTTGTATTATTGCTATTTGTTTTCTTGTTATTTTTAAGAAGCTTTTCATTTCATGCTCCCATATTACAAGTCTGCCCTCCAATTCAGATAATCTATCCTTAGTTTCTTTCAAGCTGTTATGCCAGTTTTTGATAGAGTTTTTAGTTTCCTGGTAATCTCTTTGAACCTGCTTCATGTATTCTATGTTTTCTCTATTTTCTCCACCAAACAATTCTCCCCTTTTTTTCTGTTCTTCCATTCCACCATCTGTTTTTTCTTGGGCGGTGCTTAGCATTTCTCTAACTATTCTACTTATATCTTGCTTTATTTCGTTAAGTACTTCATTTTTAAACTCGTCTATGAGGCTCTGGAGAGATCGCTTTATGTCTATTGGTGCCGTGTCTGATATTGCATGTTTTCTGTCTTCCTTTGCGTTTCCCTTTCCTGGATCAGTGTTCTCAGGATTGGGGACTGAGGACCATTTCTTGTTCCTTCCTCTTCCCATACTTTTTGTTCCTTCCATACAAGAGAATGTAGGAGGCCCAATTTTTTTGTCTGTTTTGGTTACAGTTTGTTTGAATTGCACCAGCTAGGTGTTCCCGCCCACTGCAGTGTACTAGGGAGACACAGACCTGGGCAGCCTCTGCTGGGCCCACCTCTCCAGGTCAACCTACTGAAGACTTCACCACTAGGGTGCACCTCCAGGCGCTGGGACCTGGTTTGGGCTAGCCTACTGGGTCTTAGTCAGCGGCGTCAAGCAGGCCAGGCACTCCCCACCAATCCTGCTTGAGAGGGGAATATGTGACTGCAGTCACTGCAGCATCCTGTTCCGGCAAGTCTGCCCAGTCCCAGTATGTCCTTTGCTGGAGCCTCCTACTCTATGAAAGGGTCCCCATTCCGCTCACTCACCGCAAGTCGATGTAGGGGTCCCTGCTAGTCCTGCTCTCAACTCCGTTCACAGATTCCCCCTCTCACAGCTTTTGCACGTCTCTCTCCCTGGCCTGCAGATTTGGATGCAGCAGCAGCAGCAGGAAATTCAAATCGCAGCTTCCAGTGGCGGGGGTTCTAGCTTCTACGCTGAGATTTTATCTGTTCCTGTTATAGCATCAGGATTGGATTTCCAGTTGGTTTCTCTTAGCTTAGTTCATTCCTGGGTCGGCAGGGTGTATTTCCCCTTGCTTAGGACTCCTCCTACTGCAGCATTTCTGGATTCTAAGTGGGGTATCTCAGAGAGCGTCGGTAGCTGCTGCTATCTATCTGCCATGTTCTTCTGGAAGTCTCATTGGTTAATTTTCTAGAAAATTGTTTAGAAAATCTCAAAATAAGTTGTGGGTTCATTAGTAGGGAATGATTTTTATCCCCCTTTTAATGCTTATCTATGTAAACAGTGCTGGCATTTTCCTACTTTTGAATATTATAGGTCATAGCTACTTAAAATTTAAAGAATCAAACTTTACAACTTGTAGTTTAAGGAACTGAGTCCCAATATCTAGTTTCTATTTCTGAGTCATGTTCACTTGTATTGATGATTTCAATATTTTTGACATTTTCTGAAATGTTTTTCAGACATACAGGACAATACAGAGAATTATATGAATGCCTTTATATCCTTAACCTAACAAAGGAAAATGGTGGAAACCATTTTTTGTGCAAGTACACTTCTTTCTGTGCCCTTCCTCCCCCTACAGATAACACTATTCTATGTTGAGGATTTATCATTCCTGTTCGTGACATTTTACTTCGGTACCATGTATCAGTCTCCAAAATTGATCGATATTTTGACTGCTTTAACAAGATTAATTGGGCTACAAGTACTTCTGCAAATTGCTTTCAATTCCATATTGTTTTTTACATTACTCCATAGCAGTAGTGGCAAATGTTTGGCACAGATGTCATTTTTCTTTTAATACAAAAGATGCTAATAGAGGAGTTGTATTTGTAAACTAGCATTTCACTATTCAGGCTTAATTGCACTGTTAGCACTTTGTGATAAATAAGCAGATTTTGAATTGCAATACGGGCACTCGTTAACAGGTTTGTCTTCACTGCTCAAGAATTTTATAGGCACATCTACTTTATTTTCATAGACCATGGCTTATCGCCTTTAGTTTTTCTAAGATGCCTTTTAAAGAACAAAAAATTTTAATTTCATGTCAGATTTATCAATTATTTCCTTTGTGTTTTGTTCTTTTTCAGTCAGTCTCATTTAGATAATTGTTTTTAAATGTGAGATATACGTTTAATTCACTTAATGTGAGATATCTGCTCACTTTTACTACAGATAGCCCTGGAGATATTGCAGGTTTTGTTCCAGATCATAGTAATAAAAACAGTATCACAGTAAATTTAGCATATCACAATACTTGAGTCATGAGAATTACTTCCACTTCCCAGTGCAGATCAAGATTATGTTTATGTGATAGTTCTTTGAGGGTAGAAGGCCATTGTTTGAACTAAATTTTACATACATCATTCCTAAAAGTGTTAATGATTATCTGAGACTTGATCAAATCACAGTCTTTTGCAGGTGGAGATTTTGGCCTCAGTACTGATGGCTACCGACAGAAGTCCAGAGTGGCTGAAGTTTAGGAGGGCTGTGGGGGTTTCTTTAGCTGAGACAGTGTTTACCCCATGGATTGGCTCTTTCTTTCAGGAAAGTTTTCTCGTTAGTACATGATGCTGTCTGGTAGCATTTTACCCACTGTAGCACCTCTTTTCTAATGGGAAACAACCCTCTCAAACCCTGCTCCTGCTTTCTCAGCTAAGGCTGTGTGACTTTCTAAGCCCTTTGATGCCTCTGCAACACTGTTCCCAGAGGCCTCACCAGGAGCAGATTTCCTTTCATAAATCACTGTCTGTTCATCCATAAGAAGCTACTGCTCGGAGGACGTGCTAGGCAGTGCAGGGGGTGTCAATGTTGGTTTAGAAAAATTTGATCTTCTAAACTCAGCTTTTTACAGTCTGAAACCATTTTATATTATTGCCAAAATAATGTCGAGAAACTTGTTCATGAAGTTGTTCCACCTGGTCTCTGGAAGCCATGTGCTGTGCTGAGCTCCCGTCCTTGTTAGCAGAGGCTCCCGCTGCAGTGCCTGCTCCCTCGGGGAGGCCGAGGCAGGCTGGGCTCGCTGCTGCTTTTCCGTTTGGTGTGTCCCATACAGAGGAGACATAGTGTAGAGCTGGAAGATATTTAAAGTCATTTGACCTTTCCATTTATTACTAGGGTGTTGCAATTACTAGTACACTAATAAACTTATAAATTGAATGTCATGAAAAAAAGAAGCTACTCCTCATCCACAGTGCTACCATGAGATTGTAGCAGTTCCCTCCCCCTCTGGACCTCACTTCTAATCTGATTTTCTTGCTGTTGCTGCCACATCTATGGTTACTTCTTCACTGAAGTCCTGAACCCCTCAAAGTCATCCATGAAGACTGGAATAAACTTTTTCCAAACTCCTGCTCCAAACTCCTATGAGTCAAGAATGTTCTTAATGGCATCTGTGATAGCAAACATTTTCAAGGTCTTCAGTTTACTTTGTCTAGATCTAGCAAAAGGATTGCTCTCTACTGAGGTTGTTAGCTTATGAAATGTATTTCTCCATTTCATCCAACCCAAAAGACCAAGAAGTGTTGCAAAATATATTGTTAAACAGTCTTGAAAGGAAAAATTATTCCTGATCTATGGTTTCCAGAGTAGGTGTTTTAGTGGTTATGAAAATAATATTAATTTTATTATATTCCTCTGTGAGAATTCTTAGGTGACCAGGGGTGCCTTAACAATCAGCAATAATATTTTGAAAGGAAAGGGTTTTTTTTAGCAGGTCACAACAGTGACTTAGAATTTTTAAGTAAGTCATGTTTTTAATAGATATGGTGTCATTTAGACCTTACTGCTCCATTTATAGGGCTTAAACAGAGTAAATTTAGCATAATGCTTAAGGGGTTTAAGATTTTCAGAATAATAAGTGATCATTGGCTTCAATTTAAAGTTACTTGCTTCCTTCAGCCTTACAAAGTGTCAGCCTATTCTTTGAAACTTCTAATCCGGGAGTTGACTACTTCTCTCTCACCGTGAGAGTCCTGATGGCATCTTCCATAATAAGGTTATGTTGTCTACATTGGATATTCATTCTTTAGTGTAACCACCTTCATCAATGATATTAGCTAGATCTTCTGGATAACTTGCTGCAGCTTCTCTACCAGCATTTTCATTAGAATAGATACAAGTTACTGTCAGGATAATCATATCAAGCAGATTTTTACCAAAGGTGTATGAACATACTTGTTTATTTATACCTTGTATTTTTATACTATGGAGATTATTTCTTTCCATAAATCTCATAAACTGAGCCCTACTAGCCTTAAGATTTTCTTTTGCAGCTTCTTCACTTCTCTTAGACTTCATAGAACTGAAGACGATTAAGCCTTTGTCTTGTATTTTAGCCCAACTTTTATCAGGTCAAGCTGTTGACAGGTGCCCTTAGATCATGGATGCAGAGGCCTCCAAGTGCCAGCATGAACACTGTGAAACAAATCCCACAGAACCAGTTCCTTAGGCAGCTCTTCTCAAACAGGCACCTTGGAACTGTCTTCTCAAATAAAAGCTTTCCAGATTTTACACCCCTGAGTATGTGAAGGGTGAGGTCTTACTGATTCTCCACATGCCCTCTATACATCTTTTCTATCATCTGATACAAAGTACTTGATTTCTACTCAATGCTAACATTTTCAGGAACTATTCTGTCCTGTAATCTAACTTTGCAGGCACTTCCTTTCTGACAAAACTGAAAACTTTTTTTTGGTACCAGAAATTAAACTCAGGACCCTGTGCTTGTCAAGCAGGCACTTATGCCATTGAATTATATCCCCAGCCTCAAATTTTTAAATGAAATTTTTACTTTACATTTTCACTGTAGAGCTTGATATAAACAGCAAAAGTGGGCATGGTGGTACCTGTCTATAACCCCAGCATTCAGAAGGCTGAGCTAGGAGGCTTGCTGTGTTTAAAGCTATTCTGGGCCACAAAGTGAGTTCAAGGTAAACCTGAAATATATAGTGAGTCCCTGTTTCAGAAAAACAAAAACAAAAATAAAAAAATGAATGAATGAAGCAAGCAGTACCCATACCATAGCATGAACATTGAGCTGTCTTGAAATTTTTCTCTGCCAGATTACCTAGCCTACTACCCCTAATCTCAGCCTCCCATAAAGTCTGAGGACATTGGCAAAATGTCGACAACATAACACACATGGTCTCTAGTCCGACTACCAAAAGAGTACATATTCCCACATGAAATCTCCAAGCCTGGTCTTTACAGGTTTTTATGAGTGTTCTGGTGTTCTGAGGTCCAACCAGATTCCTACCAAGCTTGGCTTACAGTATTCGAGAGATTCTGTAGCTGGTATCTTCAAACCTTTCCAAACTCTTCCAATGAACTATCAAAGGACTTCTAAACTACATAGTCAGATGTAGTCACCGTGTTATAGTTCAGATCCATGTTTTACCAGAGGGATAAACACAATAATGTATAATTTACTCTTACTTCAAGGACTAACCATGCCAGGGTGAAAAAATCACTGTAGAAGGGGGGTCCTCCTTTTTTAAATCCACCACTCAGCCTTTAGTATTGAACATCACAGTCATCTGTTCTCATTGCTGCATGGACACACGAATCTACAGTTTCTTCATGTAGGCTGCCGCCATCTGATATCCTACCTCTGAGCTACAGAACACATTAATTCTCAATTATGCTTTTTTAGGGCTCAACCTGCAGATCTGACATAGGCAAAAGTATAATAGGAAGCCTGAATAGTTAGCTCCTCCAGCATCGTCCAGGCGGAGGGTTTGATTTTGTTATTTTAAAGAAAACTCAAGGAACTTGGGTTCAATGAGTCTGCAGTATTAAAATAAGTCAGATTTTATCTTTCTAATCAACCAAATGGCCACTGCAGATGGCGAAGGAACAATTTCAGAGCCTGAATTCATCACAAAATGTTAAATAGGAATAATAATGACAATCACATACAAAATACCACCACATTAATATGATAATAGTATGTATTAGGGATAGAAAATTTAAGTATTTCAGAAACACATCATGATTAAAAAAAGAGTCCTCAACATAAAGCTGATTCAGTGGTGACTCAGTACATGATTCATCCAATTGTCCTCTGTAACACGGAATAATGTCAGCAACAAACTCATGTAACAGCAGTATGAAAACACAAGGGCTTAGGAATGGTGTCTTCAACCCTATTTTTCTGGATTCTGAAAATGCTGTCTGTAGACAACCATGAGGGTCTGATAGTTCCAGAAATTACCCTGGTCCCAGAGCACTCTCTCACCTGGAGCAGCTTCATCAAATAGTGGGCTGATGTGGACTGAAAACCTAGACTTAGCGGGAAGTAAACTCAGAGCAGCCATCCAGCTTTAAAAGCCTTAAAGGGATGAGACAAGGCCAAGGCCTCTACAGAGACTGAGCTGAGCTCAGTTTTCCCCTGCTTCCTTCCCTTCCACAAATGTAGATCCCAAGAGCAGCTTAGTAATACACGTTCTACCTGCTGAGCTCTGTGTCTGCTTCTCAGGGAATCCAAATTGCAAAATCAGGAAAACCAAATTCTTTGTCTCTAAATGTACATTTTGATAATTACTTAGTAGCATATTATATTGTTAGAATATTTTTTAATTATATACTACAGAACTACTTTCCCCTGGAACAGGTAAGGTTGGTTGATTTGCCGTAAGAGAAATCACAGTCAGGAGTGAGAGGATCTTTTGAAATAGACTATCAAATCCCCAAACTTAGGAAATTATACTGGAGGCTGGGGAATTAAATTGAAGTTAGATAGGGGAAAGTGAAATTAAAAGGTTGCAATTCTAATGGGGTTCAAAAAAGGTTTTTGGTAAAGCCTATACCATCAGCTTCCTACTGGTTAGGACTGATTTCCCCAAAGGACTCTTCAAAGGCATTATTACATACTGAGAAAAATCAGTATGCACATTATCTGAGTCTGTGTAATCTGCCTCCTCTGCTCTAGTCTTTCAAAGAAATCTTTTACTCATCTTATATTACCCAATAGTAGTACAAGATTGAATGTTAGCAGGGCATATAGGAGAAGGTGAAAGCTTTCGACATAAAGGCATAAATTTGAATGGTCAATGGAAGAGTTTCATATACCGTGACTAGGGGAAGAATAATTTATGGCAGAGTCTACCCAGCCTCTGAGCCACATATTCTCCCAAAACACCTCTAATAGAGTTTGTAATTAATTGTACCTTGTGTTGAGATTATTCATTCAACTCACAGTGACACCTTGGCTGCTTCACTATCAATTTGAATTTTGATTCAGGACTTAATAATTAACACAGCAGGTAATTACTGAGATCAGATATCAGGTAATTACCAGGTATCAGAGGTACAGTAGTAAAAAAAAAAAAAAACCAAAAGAGTAGACAAAGCCCTTGGCTTTTACAAGAGGGACACAAAGAAATAAAGATCACTACCATTTCAGATAATAAGAAACCCTAAGAGGTGCACAGGGCAAGGCGAGGGCAGAGGACAACAGGTGGTGGTGGCCATGTTAGCTGTGAGGGATGGGTCAGGAGGAGGTGTCCAAGAGGTTCACAGACTCCCGAATCGTGCCTGGGAGCCATGTGAAGACTTGAGTGGAAAAGCATCCCACACAAAGGCCGCAGGCCTCACACCACAAAAAGCTTATTTAACAGAAGCACAGGCCACAGAGCAGGAAAGGTGAGGTGCAGAGGGGCCGCAGGCAGGGGCCAAAGCACAAAGAACTGGAAGACTGGGGAAAGAATTTGGGATTTGTTCTAAGTAATAATGGGAAGCCCCTGGAGGGTTTCTAAAGCGTGAGAACCGTGACACAGTGCAGGTTTGTAAAGATCCCTGTGACTGCTGTACATGCAAGGCCATAAGGAGCGAGTCTGAAGTCAGGAACAGCAGCCAGGCTGGTGGCAGCAGAGCAGGTGAGGTGGGAGCGGTGGGGCTGGAGGTGATGGTCAGGTCCGGAACATATTTATTAATAAAACACATGGGACTCTTGATGGAGTAGAGGGGAAGAGGGACGAAAAAGGATGACTCCAAGTTGCCTTTGCCAGCTCACTGGGGCAAATGATCCTCCCATTAACTGAGACAGGAACAAGAAGGAAAATAGAAGCCATGAAAAATCGTAGAGCTGAGTCTGAACTCGTAAACACTGTCTGTATCTCAGTAGAGGTTGCAAGTAGGCAGTTTGCGGGGAGAAGTGTACAGTTCCAAACGTGGGGTTGGAAGAACAAGGTTGCTCTTGTAATGAGGAGGAGGCTCTTATAACCCCTGGACCGAAGGATAGAGCCAGAAAAGGGGAGAGATCGAGGCCTGAACTTAATGACTTCCTATATTCAGGGAAGCAGTTTAAAAACGATGCACTCTGGAATCACTAGAAGAGCATCAGACAAGTACTGAGCCCACACTCCTCCCTCAGATTGTGACTTAATGTATCGGTGGTTCAATTTGAACACCAGCGGATTCCGAAGCTCCACGAAGTGATTCTGATGCACCATTAAGGTGCAGACCCTTGCTGATTTCAAGGGTAAATACACTTGGAAATAGGGAGTGGAGCCAGAATAATTAGGTTGAAAAGATTATCAACCAGGTAGAAATAATATCAAGAGAGTAATGACCCAGAAGTTGAAGGAAGAAAGTGTTCAGGGAATGAAAAAGGCAAACGTGTCCAACGTTAGTGACAAGTTAAATAAAGTGAGAGGAGAAAGAAGAGCCTGGTGGGTTCGGGTGACCGAGAAGTGAAAAGTTGCAATCAGTAGGGATGGATGAAGGATTGCATGGCATGGGTGAATGAACAGATAGCGAAGAAACAGACCCAGCTGCTGCCCCCGTGCCCCCTCGGCCCTGGGGCACGACCACTTGTATCTAAGCCCAAGTCTGGCATCACTGGCTACCTCTTTGGACCCTTGATGTCCCTCAGATAATTCTATCTCAAGTACTTACTTCTTCAGGAACCAGGTAGCCCACAAACTGATTAACACATATTTAATACTTAGATGTGCTGGTTATTGTTAGGCTGCAGGGAGAGAAGATCAAATAAGACACATTTTCAGGTCTTATGGAATTTCCAGTTTACTAAGGAAACGAATTGCAAATAATCACCACACAGTGATCAGCTTGATTCTGCATCAGTGTCAGTGTACCTCCCGTTCTCCTACCCACTAACCTAGCTTACACCTTGGAAATGAATCACGATGTCCCAACCAGTTCTCCTGTATCTGGTCTCCCCTTTCTTGCTTGTCTAGCTTAAACCCTGTGACCAAATTCCTCTTCCTAAAACAGGACACTGTTTATGACATTTGTCAATTGAGGAAGCATTAATGGAGACTTACTACAAAGAGAGATACAAATCTTTCTAAAAAGTAGGGCCAATTTTTGGTTTAAGCACCCTAACTGTACAACCAATGAGAAGTAATCTTAGCAGTTATCTAGTCCAGGCATGAATCCTCTTTATGAATCTCTCTATAAATGGTAGGGGGAAAGTTGAATAAAAACGCATCCACCTTAAACAGCTCTAAAGATGAAGAATTCATTTTCTTAAAGGACACAACACGTGTTCAAGAAACTGGAAATTTGTGGAAGTCTTGCCTTTAGTAGTGCTTCCAGCATGGTGTCACAGAGAAGCTTCACGGCGGGCATTCAAAACCTCCCATGGTTTAACCCTCAGCCACTCCGTCTTAGTGTCCAGGATTCTCTGTGCAATTCCCTTCTCTGAAACCCTGTCACACACCACCCTTTCCCCACTTTCACACAGTCAAATCCCACTCATCTTTTAAGGCCAACTTTAACAACCACTGTTGCATCTGGGGGTGTCTTCACTGAGACCCCGTGGTCTCTGTGTCTGGCCTCACGGTGGGTGTCCCCCTGGGGTGACTGAGGCCTATGTCCTCTTTGTCACACCTCATTGAGATGCCCATGACGCTTGGGGCCATCTCTTGGATGCCTGTCTCCTCCATGGCAGGCAGCACTGCGGCTAAAAGGTTTTCCTAGACCTGTGTGAAATGATCAACATATTGATTCTCTTGTTTTGTTTCTTATTTTGTAAAAGGAGCAAGTTATATTAACATGCTTACTCACTTTAATATTGGGATTCTTGAATTGAAATTATTGCTTGCCATATACAGATTATTTCCCATTTCAAAGATACAGTTGCCACATGCAAATTCATGAAGTGGTCCATATTTTTTAAAGACAGACATAATTGTGATTTGGGGTTGGGGAGGAGGGGGAGACAATACACAAGAAACAATCGAATGTATTCAGATGTTAGTTGTAAGCCACAGCAAGTAACAAAGTGACTCACAGATGAATGAGATGCATGACGTGTTAAACGGATAAGGAGTTCACTCAGCAAGGCTTTGCAGTCTCTGCTGAGAGAGAGCCCGTCCACATCCCGAGCATTTTAAATGTAGAGCAAACGCTGAGCCAAGGACACTAGGGGGAGCCAGAGCCTCGATCTGGACCGGCTGCTTCTCTGGCTCAGTTAGCTTGGGTTTCCCTGCTTCCCAAACATTTGCATGGTAGATTGGACGACGTAATCTTTATCGCACACGCAAAGGCTTCTAGAGAACAATCAATAATATGCAAACTATTTTGAGTCTATTTTTAGTTTTGACTGGTGTTAAACCTCTGTGGAGGAGAACACATTAAACATTTAATATTTGTGTGTTTCACGTTGTTTTTTTGCCAGATAGTATCTCCTGAATCGTAACCGTGAGCTAATCTAAAACACTGAACAACCCTGCGGGGGATGAAAAACACGAGGATGGGGGAACCTGTTCCATGCACCTCCCCGGCACCCACTCAGACTGGCCTAGGCCTGGCCTGGGACCCACTATTCCCAGAACCCCAGGTTTCACCCCACTGTGGAGGCCAGCAGCGCTCCCTGTGCTTCCTAGTGCCTTGGGCTAAGATGCAGAGGCAGAGAGGGAGCCAGGGGAGGCCACACTGGTCCTTTTATAGAGGCCCAAATTTGGCGCTACCCTCAGCCCAAGCACTTCCCTTTAGCCCACCTCCCCACACTGCAGCATGGGGATCAAGGTCACCACATGAACCTTGGGGGACACTCTCCCCCAAAGTCAGTACAGCCCCCCTTGTCACATGTGAGTCTGGTCTGGTTTCCAGTTGGATTTAAAGCTCGATAAAGGTCAGAATGCATCCCCATGTGTACACTCTTTCCTCATCCCCACGCTGCAAGACCTCCAAACTTGAGTTCCGGTCCCACTGTTGCTACAGAGCCACCCTGCATTCAGCTCACCTGTTGCCTCCCTCACTGATATCCCTCAGGCTTTATTTTTACCTTTCTCTGTATCCTCTCTTGGTGATTTGTGTGCAGTCCTCTTTTACATGCCTCTCTGGGTCCATCTGTCGGACATTTCTGTCTCCACCGAGAACCTTTAAGAGGTGGAGTTTAGTGCAAAGTAAGTCATTTGGGCATGCCCTTGCAAAGAATTACTGCAGTTCAGGGGGACCCCAGTTAGTTCCCACAGGAGCGAGTTGTGATGAAAAGGTGATCTGAGCCTGCCCTGCTCTCCAGCTCCCCATCCTGCCATGTGATCTCTCCCACTTCTATATTCCTGCTGTGAAACTGTTCCCTGACACAGCCAAGGAACCCTCGCCAGAACCAAGCCAATGGCACCACCCAGTGTTGGATTATCAGCCTCCAAAACTGTGAGCCAAATAAACTCTTATCTTTATAAAGTATCCAGCTCCAGGTGTTTTGCTGGAGCAACTTAGAATGGGTGACTACATCTGATTTAATAGGAGCAGGGTCATGGGGTCCCAGTTTCTAGAGTAACTTTGCTGCGTTAGCTGTCAACATGAGCCAGAGTGGGAACAGCATGCCTGGAAACTAGTCTAGGGCCCCCGTGTAGCCTTTAATCCAGACTGAACAATTGCTGTGGATGACCTGGCCTGCAGTCTAACAGACAAGGCAGGCCCAGCTCACCACGCAGGCTGGCAGCATAGCTGTGAGGTGTTTTTATGGCTTTTCAAGGAGTCTCACTTTTTTTTTCCTCCCATGAGCACTGTTTTCCTCCCCATAAATATCTTTACTTCTCCAATGCCTAGCATAAAACTTGATGTGCAGAAAACACCCTGTAAATGATGCTGAATCCACAGGGAGACGTCAGGCTAACACAGCCCTAAGAGTGTGGTGTGATACAGTGATAAAAGTAGAGATCCTCTATCTCATTTCACAACAGTAAATCTGAAAGCGTATCTCCTGGAAAAGCTTTGTCTTGGCTGAGATGCCCATGTCAATAATCCTGCTTATCAGACTCTCTCGTGCCTGTGTGGAGGAAGTGACTCTCTGAAATCTATGTATTATAAGGAGCCGCTCATGTGCCCAGCTCAGCCCGTCTGTCAGGATGAAGGATGCTCTCTAGAGACAGGAGATAGCAGGACAGGCCGAGCTTGGCTGACAGTCTTCCCCGTGGAGACTGACTTTAATGAAGCACACAATAAACAGGAAGATGAAAAGGGTGCACAAATCAATGCCAGCTCTAAGCTCACCTCTGTGCTAGAAATGAAGGGGGCTCTGTGCAGCTGAGAGCTGTCTCTGACTCCAGACAGGGGCAACTGTTTGGTCACTAATTATCCCACACCATCCAGATCAGCCTCTGTGTGAGGAGTGGGAAGTTTTAGCTGATGTCCTTGCATTTTGTTTAAATCTACTCACACTTTTTTAGAGCAAGATTGAGTTTATTAAAGAGTTTGAGAAAACATTTAACAGACTAAACGGTTATGCTGACATACAGGAGTTAAGTAGTTTAATATTGCCGTGTTACACGTTCTCTCTGCCTTGCTCTGAGAAATCACACTTCCTCAGCCATCCATGGCGTGAAGGTGGCCAGCCCTGCGGGGATCTCTCACAGAAGGACTAATTTCCTGAAATAAAATAGCAAAAACCAAAACTAGTCTTCTTCCTAACATAATGCCACTTCCATAGGAACTTCATGGCAATCAGACATTTCACTGTTATTTCAGTTCTTTATTCCATAAATAAATTCTTTTCCAAGGGGCTAGGGATTTAGCTCAGTGGCATAAGCACTTGCCTTGCAAGTGTGAGGTCATGAGTTCGATTCTCGGTACTAAAAATAAATAAATAAATAAATAAATTCTTTTTCGATAAATACAAAGGAAGCTCAGTACAAATCAGCCAGAAATGATAGTCCAAAATTCACAGCCATCTCTTGTAGATGACAGTTTCATTCAGAGGACTAAGATGGGAATATTTTCTTATTGTAACTTTTTCGGAAACATAACTAAAAGTGGGAGCAAGGTCTTAATTGGATACACTGCACGCAAACTGTATAAACAAATGTGTATCACTGTAAATCTGTGAATGTGTTATTGAGTGGATATAACCGGTTTGAGAGCGTGGTACCAGTAGATGGCACCATGATTTAAATGGATTTTCCTCCTTCCCTGTTGTGCAGTGGTTTGTTCTTCGCAGCATATCTGTAAGCAGGACAACATACAGCTAATATGTTTCCAAGTGCAGATCCATGGCAACACAAAAGAATTCAAACTATTTTCTGAAAACTATTTCTTGAAAGTTGAGAAATGTAAATTAAAACAACACTGAGATTCCATTTTCTTCATTATCAAGAAATCAAGTAATAACAAATGCTGGCAAGACTGCAAGGGAAAAAAAGCCTTCCACATTGTTGGTGGGAATGGAAATAGTACAACTATGATGGGAATCAGTATGGAGACTCCTCAAAGACTAAAACTGGAGCTTCCATTAGACCCAGCTATTGCCCCCCTGGGTATGCTCCCGAAAGAGTTGAACACATCATCCTCAGTGACACATGCACACCCATATCTATAAAAGCAAATTCATAATAGCTACATCTTGGAAGTAGCCTACGTGTCCATCCACAAGGAGTGGATAGAGAAACTGTGGAGTCCCACCATGGAGCGCTACTCTGCTGTGAAGAAGGACAAAGTGGAGTCATTTGTGGGAAACAGATGCATCTGGAGACCACAGTGTTAAACAAAATCATCAGACCCACAGGCCTACATATTCTTGATTTTCCGTACATAAGAAACCCAAGATTTAAATAAAGAGCACAACAAAAGATAGGTAATAGGAGATGGGAGGTAGATCTTTCTCAAAGGGAAGAGAATCAAGAGATGGAGGGAGGAAGTGGCCAAGGAGGGAGTGGGAGGGGCGGAAAAGGGATGGAAAGAGGGACTAGGAGGTGTTATGTGCATGTGCCAGCTCCACGCAAGGAATGGAAACATTATGGACTGTAAACATGAGCTAATTTACAAAGGTTTTCAGTGTTGACAGGTGCACAGCTATAATACAGGGTCACAACAGAGCAGTCAGAATGCCTGGAGCAAGACGGAAATAGTTGAAAGCCCCTTCACGGAAAGGTTCATAAGCAGATGGTTTAGAGCAGAGGGCAGAGGGCAGAGGGCAGTGGGCAGAGGGCAGTGGGCAGAGGGCAGAGGGCAGAGGGCAGAGGGCAGAGGGCAGAGCAGAGTGGAGCGGAGCGGAGCCGAACGGAACCAAACAGAACAGAACAGAACAGAACAGAACAGAACGGAAGAGACACGAGGCAGCAGGGAGCAGGTATTCCAGGTAGCAGCAGTGAGTAGGAAGGGTTTGTGGAAACCAGAGCAGTATGCGTGACGAAGATGGAACAGTCCACATCTACCTGGAGGACGTCGCCTAAGACAGACTTAGAGTCAATAGCCAGGGCTCAGATAATGAGAAAAGATCAAAGAGAGTGGGCAAAGAAATACTAGTTCTGCAAAAATAAAAAAATAAAACATGGTCAACTAAAGTTATGCTGTGCACCTGACTTTGCTTTTGGTTAGTAGGGAGTATAATTCAAATTGGCCAAATGAGCCAATGTTTTCCATTTTTAAGTTTTACATAAATGTTAAGTATTTACATTTACATTTATTCATTTTATTTTAGGGTAGAGTCTCACTAAATTGCCAACACTGGCCCTGAAATTGAGATTCCCTGGCTTCTACCTCCCAAATAGCTGGAAATACAAGTGTGCAACAATACATTTATATTCTACATTATGTAATCCTGGCGACGGTTCAGTCTGTACCTGTCAATGTATACACAGAGTTTCTACCTAAATGTAGAGCTCTGAACCAAGTGTCTCCAATGCTCCCAAAAAGCTCCCAAAAATTAAATCTAAGTCATTTAGATTTAATTTTGTTGTTACCTTAATAAATAATTTTCTAACCTTCTAGCTGTCTTTCGCAAATTTTGTGTGTGATTCATGTATTTTGCCTAAGCTTAAAATAACAGAAAAGTCAGAAGGAAAGAAATGTATCTGTGACCAGGATTTAGCTTGTACCTATTTTTAGAGCATTTGAGACAATGCAGGGGGGCTGGATATTTAGCTCAGCGGCATAAGCGCCTGCCTTGCAAGCAGGCAGTTGTGAGTTCGACCCCCCGATACTGATAAAAATGAAAAAGACAAAAATAAATAAATAAATAAATAAAAAAAAGCAGAGACAATACAGGAATCTTAACTGGTATTGTTCTTTCTCATGCAAATTCAAAATTAAAGCAGGAAGGTGATGTTTTAAATAATTCAGCAGAAACTGTACTAAATGAACAGTTAGTGAAGTCTCCTTAAGGTCGCAAGTACAGAGAAGCATAAATGGGAACCATGTTGCTTCATCTACAGAAAGTGATTTCCACCCACCAGATGTTACCAAAACCATCATTAAAGTCATAATTTCTCATGAAGACGAGGCTTTAAAACTCTGTGCTGAGGCTCCAGGTCCTGGAGCCACTGGTTAGGTCAGCACTTTCTGGTTTTAAGCAGCAATATGCCTTGGGTAAGGAAAAAAGAATGGGGTTCATTAATTCTTGAAGTGCCTTACACACAGAAATTTTGTACTTTTTAATTTATTTTTTAGAAAGAGGAAAAACATCTGTAAACAAATAGGTTAAGTATGTGATTGGTTAGCTCCCCTTAACAATCTTACCTTCTCCCTGGGGCTTGAATGGATCTCCCCGATTTGCTGTCTCTCTTACAGAGCTTTGAGGCTTGCTGAAGGGCCCAGGGGTTTGCACGGAGCTGGAGTGGGGGCCCCCGACCCAGCTCTTCAGCTCAGCCAGCCGTTCTGCGGGGTTGCTGGCCCAGTGTTTGCAGACAGTCAGTGGGCCACATGCCTTGCACATGGAAATGCATGTCCTTCTCAACTAAGCTCACGCCACTAGAGGGATGACTTCAGCGGGGTGAAGGGGTAAAATATTAATCTAGAAAATAGAAGGATAGAGGGTTATGGAGTCCTTGGACCCTCAGGACTTAATGCCTTTTGGAAGCAGATCTTGGACTAAAGCCACACACACACACACACACACACACACACACACACACACACACACAAACTCCCAGTAGTTTTTTTACACATTTGTCAAAGCAGTCAGAGGAGTTACAGTTTAAAATTCTTATTTCCAACCATAATCCACAAAAAGGGTCCTATAGCTCCTAAAATATTTATGTTATGGCTGTTTCATGCTCATTCTAGAATTTGAGAGTTTGCCTTCAGCTATACCTTAGTATAAAAGAAAGCATACTAAAAGTAATTGGCATAGAGCCGTCATCTTGTTCGTTTGTTCTCTTTCACTGTAAGACAATAAAGGAATCGAATGCTATCTTATTCGGCTTTATACGTTTGCATACTTAACTGTTTGGATTCTTTCCAGCTAAATGAATTGAGCCTGATCACGCAGACTAGTAGTGACTGATTATCTAAAAGCTTTAAATGTATAAATTCTTTTTGGCTGGGGAGTTTTGGCAACTTTTGACTATTATATCAGTGATATGTTGTAGAATGGATAAAGCAAACAACATAGGTATATGCTACTTGCAGAAAGTTACATATGTTATTTATATTTCTAAGTACATACCATGACAATATATCTCTACACATAAAAAACAATGTCACCATCCCGTGAGTATACATTAAATTGAATTAACATTTAATAGCCAAAATATTCTTTTTCTTGCTTGGTTATCTAGATAGTTTTGTTTTGTTTGTCTTTGTTTTTGTAAAGCCCACTTCCCAAAATAATTCTGAGAGCCTCAGGAGCACTTACATAAAAAAAAAATTCATCTTCCCCTCGACCACTCCATTAGTGTGTAACCCTCCTCGACCTTTCTAGTAAATTTGGTATTAGTCATGCTAAGCAAGAACTATTACTAAAAAATAAATGTTCCAGTTCAGACCCCCGCTTTTTCCCCCTGCAGCAGAGAGCTTTCTTGTTTTGTCCAGGCAGCAGCAGCATAGAGGTGATGGCAAAGCACCCCCCTCTGTTTCCCTGATGTCCAGGATAGCCCACAGCAAAGCGCACACCCACACCCACCCACACACACACACACACACACACACACACACACACACACCCGCTCCCTTTCTCCGGGCTATATGCTCTCCATGATTAAGAAAGTGGACCACTTTTTAAATTCTCCAGCCAGCGTGCAGAGGCACAGCATTCCTTCTCCACTCTTCTCACAATTTTAAATAAAATGCTCCCCTCTGCAAGAGCAAGTTCTCGGCACATCACTCAAATTAGATAGTTATTTTTAAAAAATCTCCCTCCCCTATCACCCAGCCCAGGGTCCATCCTCTTCTATTGTTACTGAATTCTGGCTTATGAGATTTTGCATCAAAATAACCAGCTCTAATTCATACCAAACATCAATATAAAAAAGATTTAAATACCAAAATTAAGAATTTGAGTCTACCTGCTTATGCCTACTGTCATCTAAATACATACACACGTCAACTACATATTAGGACACAATACATTCCAAAGAATCAGATGATGTGCTACTACCAGACCACATGCAATAAAATAGGAAATCAGTAATAAGAAAACAAAATTTAAAGGTACATGTCCAGAAATTTTAAAATGTACCCAAACTGTTTAAGGAATAAACTTAAAATTAAATGGTACTTAGAATACACTGGTGAAAACTTGTAGTGCACATTAAGTCACTATTTAGAAGGAAAATTGTAGCTTAAAAAAAACTTCCATCAGGAAACAGAAGGTATTTCCAGGACACCTGGGTACCGGGAAGCTGCAGCAACTACTGGGAAGCCAAAGGCTGGAACATGGGGTCACAGAACTGTATACTCTGAGCCAGAACACAAGTCCCGCATCTGCCAGCAACCAGCCCGAGAGCTCTGCTCCTGGAGATAGGCACATCCAGAAAGCAAGATGGGATCCTGACTCGGTAATCAAAGTATGGCTGAATTGCAGGCTGCTGTGAAGCAAAGCTCAGTCTTTCGAACTCCTGCAACCAGAAAGAGGGAGAGCAGGACCGCGGGTTTTCCCGCAGAGATAGCTGCGCCACCTACTGATGGAGAATCACTGGAGGAGTCACATTGTCCCTCGGTCTTTGCGACCCAGCAGCCTCTTCTAAGAATTAGTAGTAGAAGACAGAGCATAACTGCACCCACTCAGTGTCCACTTTAAGAACACAGCAATACACAGCACCACTAAATAAGTCTGTTGCTGAAGAAGTGCTTTGTAACTGTTTATTTTATTGGTGCATTTTAAGTATACATAATGATAACATTTATCATAGGGAGCTGTACCCATGCACGATATATCTTGGTTCTTTTTTTCCCATTTCCCTACCTTCTCTACCACCACTTTCCCCTTCTTTATTTTCAAGAATTTTGTTTCCATTTTTTCTTGTTTTCTTATTGTTCCTTCTTTCCTTTCCTTCTCCCTTGTTCACCTTCTCATCTGAACATTCTCTTCCCATTTCCCAGTATCTATGATATATTTTGGTCCTTACACTTTCAGTTTCTCATACCCAGAGACATCATGTGATAATTCAACACATGCATCTGATTTATTTCATCCAAGAATATGTCCTCAAAGTGCATTCATTTACCTAGAAATGTCTCACACTTCTTTCTTTCTGGCAGAGTAGTATTCTACTTTATAAAAAAAACTACATCTGGCCACTCACAGGCTGCAGGGAGTATAAGCAGACGCCAGCCCCTTCCTGTGAGATGGTGCCATGCACTGACCATGGGGAGGAGAACCAGATGCCAGCCCCTTCTGGCACATGGGCTGGGAGACAAGAAAAGTGGTGAGACGTGTGGGAGCATGGCCCAAAAGCTGATCTGTAAGGTATCAGGGTTCAAGACAGAACCCTTCCCGCTCACTGGGAAATGACTTAGCAGATGCCTTGAGCGAGCATTGCAATGTTGACTGCTGCAACAGCATCTGACCAGAGCCAAGGACCCCAAACTTAGCCCTCCAAGTTGAGGCCCTTGCTTGACATATGGATGAAAGTTACTTATGGATGAAATTGTTCAAATGGAAAAAGCAGTTTTGCCAAACTACATGGTGCTTGACTTACTAACTACAGGTTCTTGTGCCCTGTTTTATATACCCCTGATCTTTGAGATGGTGGAATGTGGGGAACCACTCATACTGTTTCAAAGCTCAAGGATCTAAGGACACCTGAAGATACGACCCCACTTGTGTAGCACAGGCACACCACGGGATACAGATGTGTAACCATGACTTGGCACAGATCAACACACGTGCACTGGTTCCTGCACTGCGTGAGAATGTAAACATCAGATCACGACCTGTGTAAGAGTGTACCAGAAAGACGCAGGCTCTCTTGCTTTTCTTCTCGGCTCTGCTGCCTGCTGCCTGCTATTGTTGCACACATGTCTCGCACACATGTGTGTTTTAACCTTGGCACAGGTTTTTTAACCTTGAGCAGGATTCTATCCATCCTAGGAAGGTTTAGGAAACAATAAATAAAATATGCAAAGAGTACGTTGTAAAAAATACTGAATGAAAAAAATTACAATATTGTCAACTAAACACATATGCATAGAAAAAATCACAGTGTAAGTCACAAGGATATATAAATATTTGAGGGAATTGTCTCAGTCCATGGATTAATCTCCATGGCTTCATAGTAGAAACATGTCAGGAATCGCTCAACCACTCCATCACTGGCAGAGCAAACCCATGCTTTTTGGCAATATGTTCAGAATGCTCACCGCCAGCTTCCTGATTTTTTTTTTATTTTATTTAAGGAGAAAAGAAAAGAAAGAAAAAAAAAAACAGTGAAGGGGTACAAGTTATACAGATTTACAGGAGAAAAAAATGCGCAGTAGGCAATCACTAGTTAATGGATTACATATTGCCATCTTAGAAATAATTGTTCAAGTCACAAAATTAAAGCTTGTAGAGTGGACATTCCAACAATGATACTGCAAACAGTTCTGTTCAATGATCCAATAAAACTCTGTGATATCATTTTCTATCTTATACATTTAAATATACATGCAGTTATATAGTTTAGAGCACTTTCTTTTCCTCTCTTTTGTACAATGACTATTACACATTTTGGGTTTCATTGCTCCCACGGTTCTTATTGCTTTTTTGGAAGAGAGTAAAACCAAATGTGACATAACAGAACAGAATCGGTCAAGTCAAAAGGGTGGACATAATAGATAATATAAAAACATAATACAAGGTGATCAACAATGGTTACCATAATGCCTCCCGCTATTTCTAATAGAATTGCCTATATCATTAGTTGTTATACAATTGAACAAAACCGTAAAGAATAAAACCGACAAAACCAAAACATTGGAGATATTGTAGGTCTTCAAAAGTAGATAAAAGTCAACGAGAATGGGCGTTATAATGAATCTCATTATCTTCTCAGCTGATGCCTAAACTTTCGAACCTGATACTATCCAGCAAAACAGAATAGAGGAACCTCAGTCAAAAACAAGATGGTGAGAATAATACAGGGCTTCAAATCGAGATAATAGAAAGTCAAAGTGGGTTACTATATTATATCCTGCTATATTTTTCCCTTTAATTAAATGGATAAAAATAAAAAAGTAAATAATGGAGTGGAGATTGAGAAAAAAGAGGGCATAACAGCGAAACAGGGCAGATCAAAACATAACCATTTAAGCAGAATAGTGTTTCACCACCAGATAATCCTGACCCAAAAATAGTTACCATATTGACTCCCTCCCTGAAGTCCTTGAGTACAACTTCATATACTGTAGCATTAAGTATATCAAAACAATGTAAAACCATTTAAGAGAATGACAGCATTATAGAGTATTTAGAATCGACTAACAGAAAATGAACAATGGTCTCTGTATAATCTCCTTGTCCTTAAAAGGTTTTTGCTTATACTATCGTACATAACAAAATCCAATAAGATACAACCTGTTTAGACCATTGGAGACAGAAGAACAAAAGCTAGATGAGACTTCAAAACAAGATGGCACTAAATCAGCATTACCTATTAAGATGTCATTTTCTCCAAAAAAAGCTGTTCCTATCATCCAATCTTCTCTGTCTCATTTCTGTTGAGCTCTGTTTCTGTCAGTAGCTGTCAGTTTGTCTTCTTCATTTTGTTCTCTGCTCCATTCGTTGTGGCCTCCCTGCCACTATTTCTGGGTTCTTTGTATTTTTCTTTTTTTAGAATATCCTGCAATACTTTCTGTAGGGTTGAATTGGTGGTTGCAAATTCCCCCAGTTCCTCTTTATCCTGGAAGCACCTCGTTTTTCCATCAATTTCCAGAGACAGTTGTGCAGGATATCTCAATCTTGGCTGGAGATTATTATCTTTCAAAGCTTGAATTATTTCTCCCCATGCTCTTCGTGATTTGATGGTTTGTGAAGAGAAATCTGCTGTAATTCTGATGGGTATTCCCTTGTAAGTGATCTGTTTCTTGTCTCTTACAGCTTTTAATATTCTGTTCTTGTATTGAATTTCTGGAATTTTTATTATTATATGCCTGGGTGTTTCTCTGTTAGGGTTGTAGGTAGCTGGGGTCCTGTATGCCTCATACATCTGAGTATCTTTACCTTTTGCTAAATTAGGAAAATTCTCCTGGATTATTTCTGTGAGTAGCTTTTGTAGTTCACTTGTTTGTGTCCCTACTTCTTCTTTTATGTTCTTAATCCTTAAGTTATGGCTCCTCTTATCATCTTCTTGTCTTTGTATTATTGCTGTGTGTTTCTTTGTTATTTTTAAGAAGTTTTTCATTTCATTCTCCCATGTTTCAAGTCTGCCCTCCAATTCAGATAGTCTGTCCTTAGTTTCTTTCAAGCTGTTATGCCAGTCTTGGATAGACTTCTTAATTTCTTGATAGTCTCTTTGAACCTGCTTCACATACTCAATGCTTTCTCTGTTTTCTCCATCAAGCAATTCTCCCCTCTTTTTCTGTTCTTCCATTCCACCATCTGCTTTTTCCTGGGTGGTGCTTAGCATTTCTCTAACTATTCTGCATACTTCTAGCTTCAGGTCATTGATAACTTCATTCCTGAATTGGTCTATGAGGCTCTCTAGATGGCGCTTAATGTATATTGGTGCGGTGTCCACTATTGCCTGTTTCTCAGGATTGGGGGCCAAGGAGCCTTTTTTGTTGCTTCCCTTCCCCATATTTTTTGTTCCTTATAAAATGCAATCTTACATAGGAGGCCCGGCTTCCCTGCCTGTCAGCCACAGCCTGATCAAATTGCGCTGGCTAGTTGTTCCCGCCCACCGCTGCGCCCCAGGGAGTTGCGGAGGAGGCAGCCTACGCGGGAGTCGGTCGCTCCTCCGGGCCACGGTCAGGCTCTGGGATCTGGGTTAGGCCAGCCTAGGGAGTCCGCCAGCAGCGTCACTCAGGCCAGGCACCTTTCACCAATCCCGTCCGAGAGGGGAATGTGCGGCTGGAGTTGTCACCGCGCCCTGCTCTTACAGGACTGCCCGAGCCCAGAAAAACCTCCGCTGGAGTCAAACTGTGGTAGGGGATCAGTTTCTTGCTCACCTTGCCACCAGTCAGTTTTCCTCCTTGTCCGTCGTGTTTCCGACTCCGTTCGCAGACTCCCGTTCCCAGAGCTCGGCGCGTCTCTCCTTGCCGAGCTGCTGTGGAGGCAGCCAGCCGCTGGGCGGCGGGAAATCCAAACCGCGGTTTCCAATGGCGCGGGGACTCCGTTCGCAGACTCCCATTCCCAGAGCTTCTGCGTGTCTCTCCTTGCCGAGCCGCTGTGGAGGCAGCCAGCCGCTGGGCGGCGGGAAATCCAAACCGCGGTTTCCAATGGCGCGGGGTCGAGCCTCCACACCGAGATTTTTCTGTTCCTATTTTAGCGCCAGGACTGTATTCTAAGTTAGATTCTCTCAGCCCAGTTCGTTCCTGAGTCAGCAGAGCATATCTCTACTGGTTCGTATCTCCTTAGTCCGCATCATTCCTGGCCTCTGAGCTGAGCCTTTAGAGAGCCTTCAGTAGCTGCTGCTGTCTGTCCGCCATGTTCTCAGGAAGTCCCAGCTTCCTGATTTTAATGATGCAGTAAGATCCAACTTTGGGCTCTTCACTCTCAGGCTGGAGTCCAGTCTCGTCAGGGCGTGGTTACGCGTGAGCGTGCATGTGCATGTGAATGTGTGTGTGCACATGTGTGGGTACCTGTGCGGGCAAATGTATGTGCGTGAGCACGTGTGTGTGCATGTGTGCATGTGGGCTGTGCATGAATGTGTGTGTTCACGCGTGTGCATGTGAGTGTGTTCATGTGTGCGTGCCTGTGCCTCCTGGAATCCACGTTCCCCACACTCTGCCCAGGCTGTGCGCGGGGCCCGCCTCCCTCTCCTTACTCCTGCGGGCATGCGGAAGGCGAGTCTGCAGGGGCTGTGGTGCCTTCCTGACTGCAGCCTGCGGAGCCCTGTGTCTCACAACCCCCTTCTCTGATGCAGGCCCCGCCTGTGTCGTCCACAGCTGCGCGGACGCTCTGGTCACCCCGGACACGCGCTGGTCAGTCAGGCAGGTGTCCAGCAGCCTCAGCTGGTGCCTGCGACCCACAGGCCGGGACGTGCAGGGCAGGTGCTCACGGTCCGGGGCGGCCTCTGCTGCGCGTCACGCACCTGTGCATCCTCTCTGGGCCGCAGTGGGTGGGAGGCGGCTGCCGCAGGAACGCGGTGCTCGCGCGTGTAGGTACCAGGCCTGTCCGGGAGCCTGGTCTCTGCAGCCCGAGTGGTCCTTCGGGCATTTCCCAGCCCAGAGGAGCAGCGGCTGAGCGCGCTGGACCCCCTGCAGCAGCCCCGCTGCCCTGCGGGGGTCCGTCTGGTTGGTTTTATTTGATCTACATATATGGTCTCCGTTTGGGTGTGAAACCCCCTCCGGCCTTCCCAGTGAATCCTGTCTGGCTTCTCTGATGCGGCTCCTCCTCCAGACAGCCCTGTTAAATCTACTGACCCCATTTCTTCACATAGTCAGAAGTCTGTAATTACAGACAAGGTGAAGTGAAAACGTCGGGCCCCTTGAAACTTCATTTTCAATCAAATTAAGATAGCTTTAATAGCTCTAATAAACTTTAAACATAACACCTCCAAAAAGCTATTTCCTCCAAAGTTATTTCCTGAGTTTTTCTGAATGATGTATGTGACACAGAAGCATCCATGAAAATGTCCATGTGAAACTATTCTTGAAAGATTTTGTCACTTAAAAGCGCAGTAAAATTCCTACTAAATACTCTTAAGAATTCAAAACTTCACCATTTCTAGTGAACAACATAAATCTCACATGAAGTGAGACCATATTTAATTGTAGACTTTCCGTGAACTCTGCAGAGGAATGCATCAACTGTACTGTCTGCTATAAAAACTTGGTATCTTCTCTTTAGACTTTATTTCACCTTTATGAGGAAGGAGTAGGTGTTTCAGTGTGTGCTTGTGGCTTTCTTTCAGCATCTTTCCTGCTGCTGTAGGCCAGGGAAGGAGGCCGAGGGATGGGGTAGAGCCGCCACGGACCCTGAGCTGCCGCCTGGCCCGGCCCACTTGTAACTGCGATGGTCACATTTCGAGCAAAGTCCGCCCGTGGATGTAGTGCGACCGAAACCAGACAGCGCGAAAACACCGTGTGTGGGTTATTGTACGAGTCCCTGTGCTCCCGCGTGCTGGTCTCTTACAGTTCTATTCACTGAACAGCCGGAACTCAGCAGAGGAGAAAGAGGAGAGCGGGGAGGCAATGGAGGGGAAACTGTGGGCATTCATTCGGAAGTACTTCTGGCCTCATCAGACACGGGGTAAAAACAAATCTTCAATTACTGAACTGGAGAGTAGCTCCCCCAATTCCATCTCTTCTCCCGTTCTCAATAGAGCCACATGTGCCAGCAAAGTCAGAGGGACTTCTGTCACCCTCAGGGCTTCTGTGACCATCAGAGTTGGTGAATATATTTACAGAGACACAGACTACAGTGATAAATGAATTTTAGGAAAAAGTTTCAGGAAACTTTCTCAGGATAGTACAAACAATGTGCGCTGTAAGACCAGCCTGGTTTTTAGTTTGGAGTCCACTTGTTTGTGAGTTACAAAAATCCTGCTAGGTGGTTCACCGTTCGGGCTATAATCTGTTCAGGGCTAACCTGAAAGCAGCCTCTCCAGAAAGCCATTAAAATCCACACTGCCACTTATATCCTTACAATACTATTTTTTAAGCACTACTTTTATTCTTCACGCTCACCGTGCTCCGTCAGTGGGATTCCACCTCAGCTGGGAGCAGCCCACAAGTGTCACCATGGCCATGCACACAGCAAAAAGATGAAACCGTGGCCTCGCCAGTTTCAGGAGGAAGACATTTTCGTGGAGGCCTCTCCAACTTACTCGGTCTTCTATCTGAATAGACGTAACTGGATCAGGTAACCAGCCCCCCCCCCTTCCAGAAACTAATTTTGAAAAATCCGGCATGGGGCTGCCATAATCCAAATGAAGTTCTGGTAAATACAACACAGGGGTCAGCAAAACTGTCCCGTAAAGTGCTGCATGGCGAATGTGCCGTGCAGGGCTGCAGCTGCTGGGTTCTGCCCTCATGGTGTGAAAGCAGCCACAGGCCCCGCACAAGGAGGCCGTGTTCCCACGCAGCTGTAGGTACGGCCTGCAGGGTAGAGTCCGCGGGGAGTTGCAGCACGCGCGCTCCTGCGGCAGGGAAGAATACTAGGTAGGCGGCAAGCAGAATGTCTAAGCCGCCCAGCTAACCTTAATCACACATTGTAGTTCTCGACACGCCAAGAGATTATGGGTCAGCAACCATGGTATTCTGCATCTGGAAGGGGTCTAGTTTCTGGGCTACCAAAAGCTTGGCTTCTCATCCTTCCCTGATTTAACTGTCTGCAATTCTGTGGAAAGTGGAACGCAGCTCCTGTGGTGTCTTAGTGATGTCATTTATCCAAGTGCAGAAGGGCCCCACAGCACCAGAGTCTAAAAAGGCAATCAAAAATGAAGAAAGAGCTGTCGCTGGATGATGAATGGCTGCTCTCGGCAGTCTTGATTTGGGTCCTAAATGACAAAACCAGACCAGCGCCGGAAACTGTAGCTTTCTCTGCTGCAGAGCAGCCAACTGGTGAATATCGCATTGCAACCACCAGCCCTCGGCAGAGGCTGGGACAGCAGCTATAATTATGAAGAGGAAGGAGGAGACTAAAAGTCTCCTGTGAGTGGCAAAAATTCTGAAAATCAAGAATAATTAAAACGCTAGCTTATCCTGCTTTGCTTGGCTATTTATAGACTCGGAGCTGCTGGTGTGCTGAGAGCTTTTTCCCTTCTCTTCTCTTTGCACTGAATCCTATGTGGCTCCTCTCTGAAATGTGGGCATATGCTAAGTCTATGTGAGACGCCTCCACTGGCGCTTGTCAGAAGAATTAAATCCCTCTCAAGCTTGTTTACAGCTCAGTGCCTGTCACACTGCTCCCCTGAGCTTCATGGCTGGTTGGGTTCTTTTTCCCCCAGTTCTGCAGAAGATTTAATTTCTTTTTTGTTTATGTGTGTACTTATGCTTGCAGGTGCAGGATAGAAAAAACTGATGTACCCAGATGTTTTAAGGCTGCAACAGCATACATAAAACTCAAATTAAATAGAAAAATTGCATTAAAGCAGGGGCTTCAACTATAGTATTCTGTAGGGTATTTAATAAACCCATCAAGTCTCCTTGACAATAAAACTCTTCAATACAACTTTAGGAACAAAGGAATATTTTAAGGCATCACTAGTTCCATTCAATTATGGATGATTTTTAATAAGATCTGTTATTTTTGAGTGGGGCCCATTACATGTACTCCATTTTCAATTTAGAAAATACCTTCTCAAAACTGAACAGCCTGGGAAT
This sequence comes from Cavia porcellus, assembly GCF_034190915.1. Taxonomy (NCBI): domain Eukaryota; kingdom Metazoa; phylum Chordata; class Mammalia; order Rodentia; family Caviidae; genus Cavia; species Cavia porcellus. The sequence continues at coordinate 2,225,436 of NW_026947491.1, forward strand.
TAGGTGGAAATAACACCTATCAAGCTGTCTCAGTTCATTACTGGATTAGTTAGACTCGAGGGACCTGAGGCCAGATTTCACCTTACTTTTGGAACACAGCAAACATAACCCAAGCACAGTCAACCCTCTTGCTGCTCATTGAAATCTGTAGTAATATGCAAAAGCCCTGCCCATGCTCAGATGGATAATGCTTCTGTAGATGCTCAGGTTGTGTATTCATTTACCCCAGGCAATGCTTAACCTGCTTTGTACACAGCAACTGTCAAATAAGAGGAGAGGACTTCAGCTCAGGAGAAGAGAATAAAGCACAAAATTCTCAAGATTTGGCTCTGCCAGCCTCCAACAGCTGTTTCCCATGACTGCCTGGAGTTAGTTTGGCCACTAACAGTTTTAAATATTCCCCCAGAGCCAAAGCCTGAAACTCCACACAAAGCAGCACTCCTGCTCTGCACAACTACCTCCTTGAGGGCCTGGGAGCAGAGTGTAGTTTCCCCAGGATGGCGAGGAGAGATCCCAGATGGGCTGCTTAAGATGTGGTTGGAAAGAAAACTTCTGTCTCCCTCTGACCGTGAAGCTAAAGACCTTCAGTGGGATTAGGGAAAAGTTTAGGTTTCTCTTTCCTTGTGGGGAGGGAAGGGGTTGTGCAGAAAAGGATAAAGAGAAGCTCTCGCCTTTTAATTTGCATGCCAGTCCTGGTTCCTTAGTGGAGAAGGCTTTATTGTCAGTTCTTGGCCTGCATCTGCATCTGCAAGATCACAGCTTATGAATCTCATCTCCTCTGCCTCCCAGCACGTTCCCACCAGCGACCCTAAAAAGTTCACCAGAATCTACACATGAGAAGGCAAATGGCTGTTTCTTAACTTGCACAACACAGGTTTTGCTTACACTAAAAGACTTACAATCCCCTAGCCAGGCTTATTAAATGCTCCATCCTAACATCTTCTAGAACATCAGCTGGAACAGAATGTGTTAGAAATCTACATCTCCTGCAATGGGACACAGGATTACTATCCAGAGCCAGTCAATAGTGGTAGGATCCATCTTGTAGACTATGACATTGATGCTTCTATTTGCAATTTATCTAACACTTCTGGCCACGAAATCATCATTTAACTTAGAGCCCTGTTTATTTGTGTTTTCTCTCTTTAATTCATTCACAGTGACTATTAAATATCAGTTATTCTCAACATAAGCAGACATGAATCCTTCAAGATATAGTGGAACTTTATGAATAAAATCTGTTGTTTTTCTTGTTTTGCTGCTACAATGAATCTACTACCATACATATGTAATAAAGACCATAACATTTTAAACATAGGAATCTCTTACGCTGAAGCCCCATTCAAGCACAGTCTTTCAGACTACATGTGATATGACCATGACCAAACCAGCCAACGAGATGGCTGAGGTTAGAGGCGCCAGCTCGTCATTCTCAGATGCATGTCAATCAGGTAAAGGCTTCAGTCCAAAACGCACTTGGTCTCCTCTTCCCCAAACATCTTCACAACCACGTACACAAACATACAGTCTAGACACACAGGTTACTTCTGTAAACACTGACTGCTTCTGTGAATCAGACATGCTGCTCTGAGAAGTAGCACTGCGGAGTACTACTATCATGCTTTATGATGTGCTCGTCAGATTCATCTGAGCCTGGAGCAAAACCAGAAGGAGGACAGTGTCCAGGGGCTCATTCTATGGGGTCACAGAATAAAGGAACTGGAAAGGAGACTGGAGGCGGAGGTGCTCCTGCTCTCCCATGCTGGGGTGTGGAGCAAGAGTGGCAGTCTAGCACTTTACCTGCTTCAAGAGCTGGTCATAGAAATGACAGGTGAAGGAGACCACAGGTAGAAACCAATCAGGACCACGGGAGGAGCCTGTTACCTCTGAGGCTCTGGGCTGGGCGAGGTTACACTGAATGACCAGCGTGGTTGAATGTGGTTCGGCCTCTTTTCTGAATGGAAATTCAAATCTGCCTCTGCAGCTCACTTCCTCCCCTTCCAACCTCCCCTCACAACGCTCTCCTTTCTGTGTACCTCTGCCGCTTTGTGACTCCACTCAGGCTCTCTGCTCTTTTTGGAGTGTTCTTTACCGCCCTCTGCATTGGGAAACTCCTGCCCATCTTCTAGAACCAAGCTCAAGGGTAATATCTTTCTTGAGCAATTAGTTCCTCATTGTGTTTCCCATATTGTCTTCCACATTTATTGCCTTCCACAGGATTGAGTGCTGCCTTTTCACAGATCAATGATGACATTTGATTATATATATAATCATTATATATATATATATATATATATATATATATATACACACACACACACACTCAGTGTTAAGCCTGATGTAGGTGTTTCATGCACACCTAATTAATGAGTAAGCAAATGAATGGGGCATTGCAATTTTCAAAAGAAGTCTTGGAACCCTAACAATCTGAAGAGGAATTTAAACTGTGGTAAACTAACAGCACCGCCTGCTCGTGATCTTTCCTTTTGCATTTAATAGACAACTTCCCTCCCAAACCCAGCTGCGACTTGATCTGTGTCTCCTCCACACTTACCTCAGCACCTGTTACCGGGACACTGAGGCTGCAGGTCTCGGTTTTTCTTGCCCTCTGACTGCGCCACACTGGGCTAACCACAGCTCTGCAGCTGCCATGCTGACAGCGGTTCCCAGCACTGGGCTCCAGGCCTGGATGCAACCGATTCTTCCTTCCTTTCTGACCTTCCTTCTGACCTTCTTCCTTCCTTTCTGTTTACGCAGCCCCGGCAGTGCCCACAACTCCCCACTGTAGTTAGCTGGTGAGTATCTATTGCCACCGCCTCCCTTTATTTTTCTGTCAAGCGTCTGGACTTGCTACGACTTCTGTGAGGAAGGACCAGGGTCCACTCCTGGTTGTTTCTCTCCCACTTACCCATGTCCTGCACTGGAAGGGAAGGAAAGGCTGGGAATGACTGAATGACTAAAGCAGTGACTAGAAATGCGCTCAAAATTATTCGTTGGATTTTCAGTAAATCACTCATCATTCGCATCAGGTTTTACTCCTCTCAGAAGACTGCTTCTGAGTTAGTGTAATTGGTTCTTTTTTTCCTCCTTCATCATGGAAACAAGTAATTTCTCTTGATTATCAACTGCTGTGTTCTAATACAAAAATAGAAAAGAAAAAAAGTAGACGTGGTGTAAGCCTGCTAAGATTTCCTCCCTGAAAACGATCTCTGGATACCTACAAATCACATTTAATAGTATCTAATGGCCTAACCTCCCAGACCAGTGTTACCGAGACGCTGGTGGACGCTTATATCCTGCTTATGTGGCTGAGATATATCTGATTTCAGTGGTGCCTCAGGTAATAATGCTGCATTTAAAACATTATACATAATTTTTTATATGAAGAATGAAATGCTTCTGTGTTTGGGACCTAAGAGAAGTGACGATATCTTTGGAACTTAGGCAATGTACTGGAACAGTATTAGGCTTTCTAGCAAAAAAGAGTCCAAACAGAGGATTCTTCTCACTAGAGTGATCTATTTGTACTCATCTAGACTTAAATGTCTATTTGCGAGTTGAGGTGCTTGGCAAGGTGAAAAATAAGGGTCTGGGACTCTGGCCCAGATGTAAGAGGGGCTGATGAGCTTGGTTACAATTATTAGGCTCTTCTTTCTTCATATTTGTAAACCAAGAATATTATTTGCTGCACAGCGTTCTTTTGAAAATTAGAAGAAAGTATTGCATATGTGATGCTTTTTGGTAAAGCTTGCGGAGCATCCTTTTGTCCACAGATGCTAGCAGCCTTTCTTTGCTACTCTCGTCTGGAGTGACCTCGTTTCCCAGCAGGGTGCACTGTGAGGCCAACCTGCAGCTCTCACTCTCAAGGCCACATAGAAATCTGAAGGTGTGTTTACACTGCAGCACAGCTGCAAGCGGTAAGACTCTTGCTTAGTGAGTGCAGTTTTCTAGGCCACAGATCTCTCCGCTTGGGCCTCAGCCTTTGAGATCACTGATCTTCCCACTTCACCCACATCCTTTTCTCTCATCCCTCCAGCTCTCAGAAGGGCCTGTGCCTCCCTACCAGCTACGCTACTGGTTATCACTGGCCAGCTCAGCCACAGCTGAGAAAACCTGCAGCTTTGCTGGTCCAGATTCCTCTTCTCTGGTCCAGGGACACCCCGGGATCAAACTGTGTCACCCCCTTGGCTTTGCCCCAACAGGCCTCAGATGTCCAGGCCCTTCTTTCTGGAAGTGTTGCCCAACTTCTCCGATAGGCTCCTTTTAATTCTTCTCTGGACCTTCGGTTATCTTAAAAACACATCAGCTAAGTCATTCTCATTCACCATTTTAATCTTCTTAGACTTATGGAAAATCCTTGGGAGAGGAGAAGAGGTTAGGGATGGGAATAGGGGGGATGGCGGAAAGTTATTAAGTATATCATTAAAAGATCTTCGTGTTAACCTGAATTTGTTGTAGTGAAAGGACGTTCACCACACTCCAGTAAGTGAAACAGGTTACAAACAGAATAAATGGTATTTCCAATCCCTGATTTTCAGAAATCAGTGTGTATACAGTTATCAAGCCGTGAACTAGAATGGGGAGATTCATCCTGGCCAAGCAAAGAGGGGGTGCACAAGGAAACTGGAGGAGAACCACGGAATGGTGAATTAACCTGATGGAGAGCGCCACAGCTCTAACTAAAGCCCCGGCGGGGTTAGGAAAGGGAGGTGGGTCCCCGTGTCAGTCCTGAGAGGACCCTAACATCCTGAGGGCAGGAGCCGCAGACCCCACTCCTAGGACGGCTCCCTGCACACTCCCCCCTGCACCTGCCAAGAAACCCAGGCGGGAGACAGTTTCAGTGAGGGCCCCAGGGCACCCCAGATTTGACTGGTGAAATGAGAAGGAGAAGGAGAACCAGCAGCCTCTAAACAAGAATCCAGACCCCCGACCCCCCCCTCCTCCCCACCTCACCCTCCCAAACCACCGGGAGCTCTGGGCCCTGAGGCAGCCTGCCCACCACTCACCATCCAGCCTCTGCGAGCAGAGCAAACCCTACCCTAGGTGGAGCACGGCTGGGAACCACAGGCCCTTCTCAACGGAACCCTGCTGCTCAAGAAATAACACCTAGAATCAGTGATGAGATTATATCAAATTTAAAGTCTTCTGCACAGTAAACAATCAACAGAGAGAAGGGACAAGCTACAGCATGGGGGAACAATTGCCAGCTACATCCTGGAGGACGGATACTTACAACCCACAGAGAAGCCAGGGCGATCAGAATAAAGAGCCATCCAAAGATGGGCACAGGGGATGAATCAGCGCTTCACAGAAGGCACGCGGATGACCGCTAAGTCCACGGGGAAGATGCTCAACACCCCAGCCATGGGGAAAACCAAATTAAAACAGCGCTCAATTCCATCTGAGCCCAGAAAGAAATCAAGTAACAACAAATGCTAGCAAGGAAGTGGAACTCTTCTTACATCGTTGGTGGGGACATAAACAATATGAAAATCAATGTGGAAATTCCTCCAAGAACTAAAATTAGACATTCCTTTCAATCTCACCATCCCCTTTCTGGTATCTCCCTGAAAGAGGTAAAGACATATTATAGTGATACATGCAAACCCTGTTTACAGCAGCTTTGGACCTGGCATCTGATAAGCCTTGGCCATGTTTTCTTCTAGAAGTTTCTATTTTTAATTTTACACTTACTAACCATAAATAAGTCCATTTACTTTTGCATTCTCTGTTTTTCTATATTGACTTGTGTATCTGTCTTTGTGCCAATACTATCCTGTATTAATTTGTGAAATTTTATAAAATTTGAAATCAGGTAGCATAAATTCTCTAGTTTCATCTTGGCAACATCTTTTTTGGCTGTTTTAGGTGTTCTTTTCCATATAAATTTTAGGTTACTTTGTCAATTTCTGTAGATGACCTCCTGGAATTTTCACAGGATTTTCATTGACTCTACTTTTTAATTTGGAGAGTACTGCCACCGTAAGGAGGTTGACCTCTAATTTATAAATATGCGTGCATCTCTACTTACTTATTCCATACACAGATCTTATCCTTCCTTCATTAACTTTGTTCCTATTCTTTGAATGCAACTGTTAATACATTTTCTTAATTTCATTATTGAATTGTTATGTTGACTGTGTATCCTACGGCATTGCTCACCTCATTTCTTAATTCATAGTTTTTGTTTTATTTTGTTTACTAGAATCCTTAGAGTTCTTGGAGGATAGAGAGAAAAGAAAATTTGGGGTTTCCCTGGAAGCAAAAACCCCTCTTACCCGACATGAGCCGGAACAGCTCTAGCTTAATCATTCCTATGGGTTGGGGATTAGCTCATACACAGTCTGAGCACAAATCACCTACTGTTCTTTCATTTTGCAAGTAAGGAAACTAACAGCCCTCAGCACGCCTGAGTAGATGTGGCGTGGTTTAGAGCAAAGTGAAAAATTGCAAAGGTAAAATAAAGTGTGACATGAATATGTGAAAGAAAAAAAGTAAATCAGTAAAACAGCACTCGGTCTCTTTCCTCATGAAACATTTTGTTATCTCATTATAAAAATTAATTCATGGCAGATACTATTCAACTTTATGTAAATTTCATAGAAGAAAAATACATAGATTTGTCATTTTGCTCATCACAGTTAGGAATTGCATTTGAAAAGGTTAAAAGTTTTCATAATTGTACTGCTGTTAAATGCCATGTGGACTGATACCACGCAGGCTAAGCCAAACAGCTGTGTAACTGAAGTGTTACCACAAATCAGATTGCAGGTGACCCCTAAGGATATTATTACTGAAGTACCAGCCCTTCTGAATTTATTACCGTTAATGTCACCAAGCCAGTGGATTCTGCCACGTCTTTTCTGTTTGTTTATGAAGTGTAGTGGTAATCTGCAATACTCTTGCTTTCCGTGTATAATTGCTCCTACTTTTAAATTAGTATCTCATGTAACACTTTAACAGTCCGTTTCATACACAAAGCTCATTTAAAGTGTATAATAGCCCATGTGGTATTAACTCTCTTAGTCAGAGAGACGTTAGTGAGAGCTGAATACTAACAAGCAGGCAAAGAAAACAACCAGAGCTCTCAATTATTAATAGGAGACGTACCCAGAGACTTTCACATACTGCGCACAGATAGTAAAGGGTCTTATTTTAAGATGACATGAGATTGACAGCAAAATTACTGTGAAAATATCCAATAAAAGCATGAGAACAAGAACAGAGATTAATGTATATATTTTTAAATATTTAGAGAATTTCCCACTTAATTATGGAGGAAAAACTAAAGTTGTTATACAGTAATTTAAAGCTATTGGTTTTTGACCATTTACCTAACTAATTATGTTATAGGCAATTAGTGTCTTCAAAAGGAAAACAGTGAAAGTGCTACTTGTTAGAAACTATAAGGTCAAAAGCTGGAATGTTGGGCCAGGAATTTAGCTCAGCAATATAAGTGCCTGCCTCGCAAGCACAAGGCCATGAGTTCAATTCCCAGTACCAATAAATAAATAAATAAATAAAATACAATATGTTACTTTTTTGATGTATCAGAAGGTGTCAGGAAGCAGTTGAAAAGGAGAAATTGGGTTATTGCTATAAAAGATACTAGAATTTTTTTACCCAATGGCGTAATGGGGTATAGGTACACATGACAAAATATTTCCCAAAGCCCTCCATTGTATCTGAAAACAAAAAATTTATGCTCCAAGTCCAAATAAATTTGTATAAATACATTGCTCATATAGAAAATCACAGCTTATCATAAGCTACAAATGTGGCACACACGGGCTATAAATATAAGACATTTTAAATGAATTCTAAAAAAATTGACACCTATCCCTTGAATAGATGATATTACTTACAACATGTAAAGAACACAAAAAGTTAGACCCCCTCAAAAGATACAATCAAAAAATGGGCAATTGAAATGAATAAACACTTCTCATAAGAAATTCAAATAGATAACAAGTATTTTCAACATCTTTGGCCATTGGAGAAATGTAAATCAAAATAGTGACATTCCATCTTACTCCAGGAAGAGTGGCTATCACCATGAACTCAAAACAAGAAATGCTGGTGAGGTTGTAGGACAAAAAAAAAAAAAAAAAAAAAACCTCTGTACTGTTGGCAGGAAGGTAAAATAGTAAACCCCATATAGGAATCAGTATGGAGATTCTACAGAAAATTAAAATTAGACACTTCATTTCACTCAGATAAATCTCTTCTGGGTATATCGCCCCAATTTCAAGACATTATATTATAGTATATATATGCATACTCATATTTACAGCAGTAAAATTCATAATAGATAAATGTTGAACGTGGCCTATACATTCATCAATAGAGGACTCGGTAAAGAAAATGTGGTATTTATATATGGTAGAGTAACACTCTGCCATAAAGAAGGATTCATTTGAGGTATTTGTAGGAAAATGGATTCACCTTGAGACCGTAATTTTAAGTGAAATAAAATAGACATACAAGTTTAAATATGGCATAGTTTTTCTTATATGAGATACCAAAGTATTAATAATTTAAAGAGCAAAATAAAAGATAGATAATAGGAAACAGGTATATGGAACTTTTTAAAGTGGGAAGAGCATCTAGAGATGAAGGGAGGGGAAAATGAAAAGCAAAGTAAACAGAATCAGCAGTTGTTATGTACCTGCAGCTCCTCACTAAGAACGTGATCATTACCATGTACTAATAAAAACGTGTTAAATGTACAAAAGGGAGTACTTGTTACCATACAGAAGGATACATTTGAGTCACTTACAGGAAAATGAATGATCCTGAGACCATAATGTTAAGCAAAATAAATCAGACACAGAGGTTAAATAGTGCATGATTTCTGTTATATGAGAAAACTAAATAAGTATTTCAAAGAGCAAAACAAAGTAAGATAACAGAAAACAGGGAGGTAGGCCTTTTGCAGATGGGAAAGGGATCTTGGGTTGGAGGCAGAAGGGAGGGAATTGAGGAGGAGAAATAAAAAAGACTAAGATGCAATATTTATATATATCAACCCCCCACAATAAGTGGGTTTATGTATTACAAACATGTACTAAAAAAACTAAAAAACTGAAAAAAGAAAGAAAGAAAAAACTAAATAGTTTGCACCAAGGCAAAGGAAAGATGCTTTGAGGGCATCTCAGGAATTGGTCAGAACCCACCCATCCCAGACCCAAGAGTGTAAAAGAATAAACTCCTTTGAAAGACTTTACTTTGAGGGTCTCAGGGCATCCTGTTCATGCAGGGCTGCCTAGGGAAATGTGTCCCCACATTCAGGTACTCAGGAACCCAGAGAACACTGCAGCTGTGGAAGGCCTCATGCTATTGCTCCAGCTGGTGAAAACCTTGCCATCATCTATGCATTGCTGGTTTTTCAGGCATGCAGAATACAAGACTTGTGTGGTCACAGAAGCTTCCACCCAGATCTCAAAGGAGAGTCTAGGAGGCCAGGCAAAGTTCCTCTGAGAGGGTGATGTTTACTCCATAAGGTAGAGTAGATTCACTCTTCCATGCCACCTACAACACTGATAGAGTGGCCTTAAAGTTTTAATTTCTTAGAAGACTCCACAATCTTTCTTCCTTCTTAACTATTTTTCATCTTCCTGAAACCTTGTGGATAAAATATTTCTGCTCTCCCTATCAGAAATGGCAAGGCTTTGAGGAGTCTTGCCTTTATTCAGGAAGCTCAGTTCTAACTTCATATTAAGGCTCAAAACTATATCCCAGTTGTTACCCAACTCCCATAAAAGTATTTAAGCCCAGACCCTGTGAGACCTTATTAGGTGATGTGGAATAGGTAATTTGGACTCACTATGCTATTGAAGACAACTAAACATCTGCTAACACAACCACTTTCTTGAAAGTGCTCACTTAAAAAAAAAGATATTGAGAAATTACAGAAGCAAGATACACAGTAGGAGATAAGAACAAAGATTAGCCTTTGAGCCAGGGACATTTGCTACTCTAAAAAATGTAGATAGGAGGGCAAAGCGATATATATCCTACATCCCATATCATGGAGCACTTGCTGCCCCAGTGGCTGACAGTGTGATCAGAAAACAGCCTCTGGTTATTATGTTCGTCAGGGTTATTTCAGCTGCAGGGAGCCATCTGGCTGTGATTGTATTACACAGTGGGTACCTCGGTTCACGAACTTAATTCTTTTCACAATTCTGGTCTCAAACCAAATTGAGAACCAAATCAAATTTCCCCATAAGGCCAATATTGAACCTAACCACTGAATTTGATTCCATTCTCAGTCAATTCAGTTTGCAACCAGAATCATGAAAAAAATTAAGTTTGTGGTCCAAAGTACCACTACTCTTCTTAGCATCCAGCAACTGAATCCAGCAACTGTTTGAGATGGAGGTACAAAAGCTTGGTAATTTTGTTCCCACTTACCAGAACACCGATGAGCCATGTTCATTCAGCTGTTTTTCCATCAGCCCAATCTTATTCCTTCCCCTTCCTTTTCACAACCACTGATTTCAGTGGTAATCCCCCCAAAACACTGAGCTCCATCCAGCCAAGCAGAATTAGGAAAGGCACTGGTATCATGGATTGGGTTTTCTGTGAAGTGAATCTTTTGATAGTTTTGAAGAGTCATGATGGAGGAGTTAGAGTCCAGGATTTAACCAAGGATCAGCTTTGACCCAGAAAACCTCACATCCTAAAATTTGAGGAGAGTAATTTGAGACAGCTGATACCTTCAAGCTCTTGACAACAGCAACTCAGTCTATCCTGAAGAATACCTACGAGTCAAAAGTAAAAAGAATAATAAACTAGCAGGAAAAAAATGGGCAAAAAGATAATGTTTAGCTGAGTAGTCTTCAGGAAAGCACAAATTAAAAATGTAACGAGTAATATAAAAGTATAATATACATTTGATCATACATGAAGGTGGCTAAAACTTAAGACTAACAATACCAGGGTTAACAAGAATGTGAAGCAGTAAGAACACTCATTTAAAAGGGGAGTATAATTGGTAAAAACATAGCTTTTTTTTGTTTTGTTTCTGTTTTATTGTTTTGGTACCAGAGATCAAACTCACAACCTGACTCTTACCCGGCAGGTGCTCTGCCACTGAGCTATATCCTTGGCCCCAGTAAAAACAACCTTAGAAAATAGTTTGGTATTATCTGCTAAATTTAAGATATATGCCCCATGACCTAACAATTTCATTGTTGTGTATGTTCTTTCTTTTTTTTAAAAAAAAGAAATGATACATAATTCTAAAAAATAGAAAATTAACACTAGTTAATATACAACATATTGTTGTCTTAGAGGTAGTTGTTCAGGTTACAAGATTTAGGTATGAAAAAATGATCAAACAATGCTTTTATTTATACAAATCAGAAAATATGTATAAGGATATCCATAGCAGCCCATGCACTGCTGTTCATAGTATTACTATTGCTTACAGTAACAAGAAACTAGAACTCCAAATATATATTGCGAAAAATATGTAACTTGCATCCCTTAAATTAACAAACCAATTTTCCAGTGAAATAAAAACAGTAGCAAGAAATAATATGGTGATAAATTCAAATAAAACACTATAACACGATAAGCTAATGTTGAACAAAAGAAACCATACACCGAATGATATATTTCATATGATTTAATGCATATGAAATTTAAAGCCCAGAAAATTATAATGTTTAGAAATACATATTTTATGTAGTCAAGAGTAAAAGAAAGAGAAGACAGGGCCAAGGATGTAGCTCGTGGCACAACATCTGCCTGGCGAGTGCAAGGTTGTGAGCTCGATCTCCGGTACCAAAAACAAAAGCAAACAAACAAAAAAGACAAGGACATAATTGCCACACTAGTCAATATAGTAAACCATGAATATCTTACAAAAATGCTATTAAAACTGTTAAACCAACAAATTGTAAGATACAAAACACATAAAACTGGTTGTTCTTTTATACACTCACATGAAAAATATAATGAAAATTTAGAAAATAATTTCATTTGCATCAAAAAGAATAAAATACATAGAAATAAATTTCTTATACACTAAAATACAAAATGTTACTCAAAGCTATTAAGGAAAACACATACATAGAAAGAAACCTGGTGTTCATGAATTGGAACAGGTAATGTTTTTAAGATGGTGATATTACTCAAATTTAATCTATAGGTTAATTTAATTATCAGCTGGGTGTGAGGGCACACACCTGTAATTCCAGCATGCAAGAACCTGAGACAGGAGGAATGCTACATGAGCTATGAAGTGAGTTCAAGGCCGTTCTGAAATGCAAAGCAAACCCTGTCTCAATCCATCCATGCACGCATCCATCCATCCATCCATCCATCCATACATACAATACATACATACTGTATTGTTTACTTTTCTCTTGTTGCTGAGACAAAATACCTGATGCCCAACATGAAGGAAGGAAAGTTTATTTAGCTCACTGTTTTTGGAGGTTTCAGTCCATAATCAGCTGGCTCCAAGGCAGGTGGCAAGGCACAAGGGCCACATTTTAAAGCAGCATCCAGAACAAAAAAGGGGGAAAACAGGCCCCTTTTCCTGACTTATACTGTACACAGGCCACCCCCTGCCTTCCAAGGCTGGTGCAGCACTCAAAAAATCTTCTTGCACTCTTTTGCATAGCATGAGGATATTTACAAAGTAAGAACCCTGGCTCCTTGCTGATTCTCTCAGTTAAACTTCTACACTTCTCAAATTGACACAATGTATCAACCATAACATATACATACATACATATATACATACAAACATATTAACATTCTTTTTTTAAATTTTATTTAAGGAGAAAAGAAAAAAACAGTGAAAGGGTACAAGTTATACAGATTTACAGAAAAAAATGAACAGTAGGAAATCACTAGTTAATGGATTACATATTGCCATCTTAGAAATAATTGTTCAAGTCACAAAATTAAAGCTTGTAGAGTGGACATTCCAACAGTGATACTGCAAACAGTTCTGTTCAATGATCCAATAAAACTCTGTGATATCATTTTCTATCTTATACATTTAAATATACATGCAGTTATATAGTTAAGAGCACTTTCTTTTCCTCTCTTTTGTACAATGACTATTACACATTTTGGGTTCCATTGCTCCCACGGTTCTTACTGCTTTTTTAGAAGAGAGTAAAACCAAATGTGACATAACAGAACAGAATCGGTCAAGTCAAAAGGGTGGACATAATAGATAATGTAAAAACATAATACAAGGTGATCAACAATGGTTACCATAATGCCTCCCGCTATCTCTAATAGAATTGCCTATATCATTAGTTATAATACAATTGAACAAAACAGTAAAGAACAAAACCGACAAAACCAAACTATTGGAGACATTGTAGGTCTTCAAAAGTAGATAAAAGTCAACGAGAATGGGCGTTATAATGAATCTCATTATCTTCACAGCTGATGCCTAAACTTTCAAACCTGATACTATCCAGCAAAACAGAATAGGGGGACATCAGTCAAAAACAAGATGGTGAGAGTAATACAGGGCTTCAAATCGAGATAATAGAAAGTCAAAGTGGGTTACTATAATATATCCTGCTATTTTTTTCCCTTTAATTAAACGGATAAAAATTCAAAAGTAAGTAATGGAGTGGAGATTGAGATAAAAGAGGGCATAATAGTGAAACAGCGCAGATCAAAACATAACCATTTAAGCAGAATAGTGTTTCACCACCAGATAATTCCGACCCAAAAATAGTTACCATATTGACTCCCTCCCTGAAGTCCTTGAGTACAACTTCGTATACTGTAGCATTAAGTATATCAAAACAATGTAAAACCATTTAAGAGAATGACAGCATTACAGAGTATTTAGAATTGACTAACAGAAAATAAACAATGGTTTCTGTATAATCTCCTTGTCTTTAAAAGGTTTTTGCTTATACTATCGTACATAATAAAATCCAATAAGATACAACCTGTTTAGACCATTGGAGACAGAAGAACAAAAGCTAGATGAGACTTCAAAACAAGATGATACTAAATCAGTATTACCTATTAAGATGTCATTTTTTCCAAAATAGCTGTTCCTATCATCCAATCTTCTCTGTCTCATTTCTGTTGAGCTCTTTTTCTGTCAGTAGCTGTCAGTTTGTCTTCTTCATTTTGTTCTCTGCTCCATTCATTGTGGCCTCCCCGCCACTATTTCTGGGTTCTTTGTATTTTTCTTTTTTTAGAATATCCTGCAATACTTTCTGTAGTGTTGAATTGGTGGTTGCAAATTCCCCCAGTTCCTCTTTATCCTGGAAGCACCTTGCTTTTCCATCAATTTCCAGGGACAGTTGTGCAGGATATCTCAATCTTGGCTGGAGATTATTATCTTTCAAAGCTTGAATTATTTCCCCCCCCCCCATGCTCTTCGTGATTAGATGGTTTGTGCAGAGAAATCTGCTGTAATTCTGATGGGTGTTCCCTTGTAAGTGGTCTGTTTCTTGTCTCTGACAGCTTTTAATATTCTGTTCTTGTATTGAATTTCTGGAATTTTTATTATTATATGCCTGGGTGTTGCTCTGTTTGGGTTGTAGGTAGCCGGGGTCCTGTATGCCTCATACATCTGAGTATCTTTACCTTTTGCTAAATTAGGAAAATTCTCCTGGATTATTTCTGTGAGTAGCTTTTGTAGTTCACTTGTTTGTGTCCCTACTTCTTCTTTTATGTTCTTAATCCTTAAGTTATGGCTCTCTTATAATCTTCTTGTCTTTGTATTATTGCTGTTTGTTTCTTTGTTATTTTAAAGAAGTTTTTCATTTCATTTTCCCATATTACAAGTCTGCCCTCCAGTTCAGATAGTCTGTCCTTAGTTTCTTTCAAGCTGTTATGCTAGTCTTGGATAGACTTCTTAGTTTCTTGGTAGTCCCTTTGAACCTGCTTCACGTACTCTATGCTTTCTCTGTTTTCTCCATCAAACAATTCTCCCCTCTTTTTCTGTTCTTCCATTCCACCATCTGTTTTTTCCTGGGTGGTGCTTAGCATTTCTCTAACTATTCTGCATACCTCTAGCTTCAGGTCGTTGATAACTTCATTCCTGAATTGGTCTATGAGGCTCTCTATATGGTGCTTTATGTCTATTGGTGCGGTGTCCGCTATTGCCTGTTTCTCAGAATTGGGGGCCGAGGAGCCTTTCTTGTTGCTGCCTTTTCCCATATTCTCTGATCCTTATATATGCAAGCTTACATAGGAGGCCCAGCTTCCCTCCCTGTCAGCCACAGCCTGATCGAATTACGCTGGCTAGGTGTTCCCGCCCACTGCAGCGCACCAAGGAGTTATGGACTAGGCAGCCTACATGGGAGTCACCCCTCCGGGCCACCGTCAGGCTCTGGGATCTGGGTTGTGCCAGCCTACCGAGTCCACCAGCAGCATCGCGCAGGCCAGGCACCTTTCACCAATCCCGTCTGAGAAGGGAATGTGTGGCTGGAGTCGCCACCGCGCCCTGCTCCCGCAGGACTTCCCGAGCCCAGAAAGTCCTCCACTGGAGTCAAACTGTGGTAGAGTGTCAGTTTCTCTCACTCACCTCACCACAAGTCAGTGTACGCCTCCCTGTCCATCCTGTTTTCAACTCCATTCACACACTCCCGTTCTCAGAGCTTCTGCGCGTCTCTCTCCTTGCCGAGCCGCTGTGGAGGCAGTCGCCGCGTGGCGGGAAACCCAAATCGCGGCTTCCAATGGCGCGGGGTCCAGCCTCCACACCGAGACTTTTCTGTTCCTGTTTTAGCACCAGGACTGCATTCCAAGTTGGTTTCTCTCAGCCCAGTTCGTTCCTGAGTCAGCAGAGCATATCTCCACCGGCTTATGTCTCCTTAGTCTGCACCATTCCTGACTTCTGAACCAAGCCTTTCAGAGAGCCTCCGTAGTATCTGCTATCTGTCCGCCATGTTCTCCTGGAAGTCACTTATTAACATTCTACGGGTACTTTTTAAATATAGAAAAAAATGCATTCAAAAATTATATGGAATCTCAAGGGAACCCGAGTAGTTGAAATAATCTTAAAAATAAAAAATTGGATGTCTCACACTTCTTGACTTCAAATTTACTATAAAGATACAATAATCATTGTAGAAGAGGCAGAAATAGAATATTACAGAATACACATCACAGGATAAATACTTGTAAATATGTTCAAATAATTTTTGGTACATATGCCAAGAGAATTCAATAGGGGCATTCTTTTTAACAAATGGCATAGGCAAAGCTGAATATCAACAGGCAAAAATATAAAGTTGGGGCAGAGCTAAAGATGGTGGATCAGTAAGCAGCAAAATATGGAGCCTCCCTGAGAGAAACAACTCAGATGCTGGAGAAGACCAGATGGAGGGAACTGGATCCTCTCCATCCATGAAGAAACTAAAGGGAAAGGAGCTGGTCAGACTTGCGGTCACAGCGCTCCCATCAGAGCCCACCAGACTCACGGTCATGGTGCTCTCACTGGAGCCGCTCAGACTCGTGGTTACAGTGCTCTCGCTGCCAGAGCTGCAGTCACGCTGAAGTCAGGGGTCGGTGAGCCCAGTGGAGAACAGAACCGGTGTGGAGACCTGCACTAACCCACAGTGAGTGCTCCAAATTTGACCCTCCCATGGGAAAGGAGTGACTGACTGGACAAATATTTGAATCGGGCAGGACGGGCCTGACCCAGGAATGGCAGTGACTTCAGTTGGTTGTTCCCTTCCCAGAGCAGATTGGTGGGATCTGCTTGGGCTGGGTCATGCCCCTGGCCAAGACCCAATAGCCAGGGACAAAATTGTCCCCAAAATTGTCCCCAAACTGTCCCATCCATGCTGCACACACTAATGTGGTGAAGGCCCCCACTGGTTGACTAGCTCAGAGGGGAGGGACCAGCCTACACCACCCCTGCTTGCACCTCAATGACCAACAGCAAACTGGAGAGGGCAGAAATCCCTAGCCAGCATGCTTCAGAAGAACCATAACCAACAAGGAAAGGGGCTGGGACCTCTACCATATACCTGTATGGAAGAAACCAGAAACATGACAAGAGAAACAAATAAGAAAAAGCCTCTAGCCCCCAACCCAGGGAATATTAGTCCAGGAGAGGTTAATACAGAACAGACTGAGGGCAGCAGACATGCAGTATCTGATGCAGAATCAGCTGACATAAAGAAATAGCTTTGTGACATTATGGATGAACTCAAAACCGAAATATTAAAACAAGTAAAGTAAGATATAAGATGATAACACAGATGGAAGAATGGAGGTACATGAAAAAGAGAGAAACATTTTCTGAAGAATATAAGAAAAACCGGAAATACATGAAACAGATTCAAAGAAATTACCAGGAAATTAAAAACTTCATCGAAAGCTGGCCAAGTTGCTTGAAAGAAACTAGAGATAGATTAACAAAAGGAAAGATCTCTTAAACATAACGAGGAAATAGGCAGTAACAATATAAAGGCTACAAGATGACAAGAGGATCTATAACTTAATAAAAAAAATGTGATTGAAGAACCAGGGGTAAACACAAAGGAAATACAAAGGCTGTTCACAGAAATAATTAAGGAAAACTTCCCAAGCATAGGAATAGGAAATGATATTCAGGTGTATGAGTCATACAGAACTCTAGCCACCTACAACCAAAACAGAGCTACACTCAGACATATAATAATCAAGATCCCAGAAATTCATCACAAGAACAGAATATTAAAAGCTGTCAGAGAAAAGAAACAGATCACCTATAAAATAAAATCCATCAAAATCACGACAGACTTCTTGACACAAACCATCAAATCAAGAAGAGCCTGGAGTGAAGTGTTCCAAGCACTGAAAGAAAATAACCTTCAACCCAGATTGATGTACTCTGCAAAACTATCTCTCAAAATTAATGGAGAAACAAGATGCTTCCATGACAAAGAACTGAGGGAATTCATGACCACCAATCCAACCCTACAAAAAATACTGAAGGACATTATATAGAGAGAGGGAAAAAAACACCAGAATTTCAGGGCAGTGGCAGAGAGGTCTCAATGAATGGGGCAGACAGTGGAATGAAGGAGAAAAGTAGACAACCAATAGCGGCAAAATAGCATAGCAGAAATGAGGCAGAGAAGGTGGGCTATAATCTCTAACATAGATGGCCTTGATACACTAACAAAAAGAAACACAGGCTCACTAGATCAGGAGGTAGGGTCCATCTAGATGCTCTGTACAGGAAATATAATCAACCTGAAAGAAGGTTTATGGACTGAAAGTCAAATATGAGAAAACAATGCTCTTTGTGTGACAGGGAACCAGAGAGAAATAGGGACAGCTCGTCCAGCACCTGCAGATAGGTTGGAAAGACATGACACTTTTTTGCAGTAGAGAACTACTCAATTACAATGAAGGAAAACCTTGAGGCTTTTGTAGGTAAAGGAATACAACTTAAAATCAAGCCCAGGAGTAAAAAGGTTCAGTATAAAAATGATCAAGAAACACATAAAAAGATGCTCAATCTCACTATTTAGGAAAATGCAAATCAAAACTACAATCTAAAAACTAAAGGAATTAACGGGATGCAAAATGTATAATGTACCCTGTGAAAGTGAAAGGGGAGGAACTGTCTAAAAAGGAAGGCAGAGGACATTGTTAATAATGTATCAGGATTTAAAACCCACATTATTCTCATCACTCTGTTTAGTTTGATTATATTCTGTTCCGGTCTATATACTTGTAAAATAGCAGGATATATGATGTTAACCATCCTTAATTTCCTATTAAATTAATCTGAAGCCTTGTATTACTTACACTGTCTTATTTTGACTGATATTATTTGAATCTGATTTGTTAGATCGCTGTTTTGTATTGACTGATTTTATTTGAATCTGTTATGATTGATAGTATCAAATCTGAGAGTATAGGCAACTACACTGAAGATGACAAGATTCAGTAGGATACCCAGTCTGGTTCAACTGTTACCTGCTTTTGAAGTCTTATAATGTCTCCAATGTTTTGTTTTTATTAATGTTATTATGTACTGCTATGTTCAATATACTATGCCTGATGATATAGATAATTCTATTGAAGATAACAAGAGACATCATAGTAACCATTGTAGATCACCTTGTATTGTGGTTTTATATGACTTTTTCATTTCATGTTTTTCTAGGAATTTGTTTTGTTTTGTCTTGCTTTGTTTTGCTTTCCCCTCTAATACAGAAAGGATAAATATACATGTAGAGACTCATGTATGCGTAGAACTTATAAACAGCTTGTAAGAACTGATTATATAATGCATGATGAAATGACAGCTACTTTGAAGAAAAAGAGTCACTAAGGTACCCAGTGCTGATTCCGTAGTGGCATGATGTGAAACCCAGCAACACTATTATTCTTTGTTCAGAGTGATTTTAGTCTGTTTTGTTTTGTTTAATTTCAACATACGTGAAGGTATGGACAGCTATTTTGAAGAGAGCAAGAGACATTATGACAGCCATTGTTGACTTCCTTATTGTCTGGTCTTGAGGACCTAGAATGCCTTCATCATTCTGTTTGGATCAGTTTTATACCATGTTGTTTTGCATGAATTCACATATGTGAAGACATGGACAACTATTTGGGAGAAAACAAGAGACAATATGATAGATAGTGAAGATCTCTGATGGTCTCTGGTGGTCTTGCTTTGAAATTTATGTCTCCTACATTGCTTTCTTATGTTCTGTTTTGTTGTGTTTAATTTCACCCTCTTTAAAATTAAAAAAAAAATATTTACAAAGTCAGACCTGTACCTTAAGCATATATAAAAATTACCCCAAGGTAGATCAAATACCTAAACACAAGAGCTAAAACTACAAAATTCTTAGACTACATAGAGGAAAAGCTACACTACAATGAATTTATAGTGCTTTCTTGGCTACAACACCAAAAGCAGATATTTAAATGTTTTATATATCAAGGAACAAAATTACCTAAGCAAAAAGACAAACTATGGAATCGGAGAAAATATTTCAAATCATAAATCTGATAAGAGACTAGTACTGAGGATGTGTTGATGACTCAACAACTAATTAAAAATGGGCAAAGGATTTGAACAGGGATTTCTTCAAAGACAGTATAAAAATGATCAAGAAACACATAAAAAGATGCTCAATCTCACTAGGAAAATACAAATCAAAACTACAAGATACCACCTCTCATCCATTAGGATGACTACTGTTAAAAAAAAACAGCAGATAGCAAGTACTGGTGAGGGTGTGGGCAAAGCAGAGCCTTTGTGCACTGTTCTGGTAAATACAAAAATGGAACAATTGTTCTAGAAAACAGTATGAGAGCTTCCAAAGGAACTGAAGATAGAATTAAACTATGACCCAGTAACTTTGCCTCTGGGTATAGACACAGAAGAACTGAAAGCAAAATCTCAAAGAGACATTTCTATACATATGCTTATGGAGGCATTTTTTTTTATTTAAGGGGAAAAAGAAAAAAACAGAAAAAGGGTACAAGTAATAGAAAATTTAAAAAACAAACAGTAAGAAATCACTAGTTAATAGATTACATATTCTCATCTTAGAAATAGTTGTTCAAGTTACAAAATTGAAGCATATAAAGTGGACTTTCAAACAGTGAGAGTGCAAACAGTTTTGTTCAATGATCCAAAAAACACTCAGTAATATGGTGGTCTATCTTATACACTTAAACATATATGCAGTTATAACCTTTAGAGCACTTTCTTTTCTTTTGTAGAATGACAATTACACATTTTGGGTTTTATTACTCCCACAGGTCTTATTACTTTTTTTGAAGAGAGTAAAACCAAATGTGATATAATAGGACAGAGTCAGTCAAATCAAAAGGATGGACATAATAGATAATGTAAAAACAAGATATAAGGTGATCAACAATGGTTACCATACTGCCTCTTGCTATTTTAAGAAGAATTGGCAGTTATAATAAAATGGAACTAAACAGTAAAGAATAAAACCAAAGCATTGGAGACATTACAGGATTTTAAGAGAAAATAATAGTCAACTGGAATGGGCGTCATAATGATTCTTATTGTCTTCACAGTTATGCCTATACTTTCGAACTTGGTACTATCAAGCAAAGCAGAATAGAGGAAAATTAGTCAAAACAAGATGGTGACACGGGCAATACAGGATTTCAAATCAAGTTAATAGGAAATCAAAGTAGGTTACTATAATGTATGCTGCCATTTTTAAATTTATTTTTCCCCTAATTAAAAAAATAAAAAGAAAAAAGTAAATAATTTTTAAAAAAGGGGATTGAGATAAAAGAGGGCATAACAACAGAACAGCACAGGTCAAAAGATAACCATTTAAGCGAAATAGTGTTTCACCACAAGATATCCTGACATAAAAATAGTGTCATACCATATATCAAATAGTGTCTTTTTCCTTGAAATCTTTGAATATAACTTTGTAAACTGTAGCACCAAACATATCAAGACACTATAAAACCATTCAAGAGAATGACATTATTACAGGGTATTTAGAACCAACTATCAGTAAATGAACAATGGTTTCTGTATAATCTCCTTGTCTATAAAAGTTTTTGCTTGGATTATCACATATAATAAAATCCAATAAGATACAACCTGTGAAGACCGATGGAGACAGAAGAATAAAAGCTTGATGGGACTTCAAAGCAAGATGATACTAAATCAGCACTAGCTATTATGATGTCTTGTTTTCTCCAAAATAGCTGTTCCTACCATCCAATCTTCTCCGTCTCATTTCTGTTGAGCTCTTTTTCTGTCATTTGTTGTCAGTTTATCTTCTTCATTTCATTTTCTGCTCCATTCATTGTGGCCTCTCTGCCACTGTTTCTGGAATCTTGGTGTTTTTCTTTTTTAGAATATCCTGCAGTATTCTCTGTAGAGTTGAATTGGTGGTTGCAAATTCCTCTAGTTCCTCTTTATCCTGGAAGCATCTTGTTTTTCCATCAATTTCTAGGGACAGTTGTTCAGGATATATCAATCTTGGCTGGAGGTTATTATCTTTCAAAGTTTGAATTATTTCCCCCCACGCTCTTCATGATTTGATGGTTTGTGCTGAGAAGTCTGCTGTAATTCTGATGGGTGTTCCCTTGTAAGTGATCTGTTTCTTGTCTCTGACAGCTTTTAATATTATGTTCTTATATTGGATTTCTGGAATTTTGATTATTATATGCCTGGGTGTAACTCTGTTTGGGTTGTAGGTTGCTGGAGTCCTGTATGCCTCATATATCTGAGTATCTTTACCATTTGCTAAATTAGGGAAATTCTCTTGGATTATTTCTGTGAATAGCTTTTGTAGTCCATTTGTTTGTGTCCCTACTTCTTCTCTTATGTTCTTAATTCTTAAGTTATAGATCCTCTTATCATCTTCTAGCTTTTGTATTGTTGCTGTTTGGGTTTTTTTTGTTGTTATTTTAAAGAAGCTTTTCATTTCATGCTCCCATATTACAAATCTGCCCTCCAGTTCAGATAATCTATCCTTAGTTTCTTTTAAGCTGTTATGCCAGTTTTCGATAGAGTTTTTAGTTTCCTGGTAATCTCTTTGAACCTGTTTCACGTATTCTATGTTTTCTCTATTTTCTCCATCAAACAATTTCCCCCTTTTTTTCTGTTCTTCCATTCCACCATCTGTTTTTTCTTGGGCAGTGCTTAGCATTTCTCTAACTATTCTGCTTATGTATTGCTTCAGGTCATTAATAACTTCATTCCTGAACTTGTCTATGAGGCTCTGGAGATAGCGCTTTATGTCTATTGGTGCCGTGTCTGTTATTGCATGTTTCTTAGGATTGGGGGCCGAGGACCCTTTCTTGTTGCTCCCTCTTCCCATATTCTTTATTCCTTATATAAAAGCATATATAGGAGGCCCAGCTTCCTTCCCTGTTGGCCACAGTCTGTTTGAATTGCGCCGGCTAGGTGTTCCCGCCCACCACAGCACACCAGGGAGACACAGACCTTGGCAGTCTATATCAGGCCTGCCCCTCCAGGTCAACCTACAGAAGGCTTCACCGCTAGGGTGCACCTCCAGGTGCTGGGATCTGGGTTGGGCTAGCCTACTGGGTCTCAGCCAGCGGCATCTCGCAGGCCAGGCACTCCCCACCAATCCTGCTTGAGAGGGGAATATGTGACTGAAGTCACTGCAGCATCTCCTTCTGGGAAGTCTGCCCAGTCGGAGTATGTCTTCTGCTGAAGCCTCCTTCTCTATGGAAGGGTCTCCAATCCGTTCACTCACCGCAGGTCGATGCAGGGCACCCGGCCAGTCCCGCTCCCAGCTCCATTCAACGCTTCCCACTCTCAGAGCCTTTGTGCCTCTATCCCTGCTGTGCCGACCAGGAAGCAGCAGCAGCTGCAGGAAATTCAAATCGCAGTTTCCAGTGGTGCAGGGTCCCGCTTCCGTGCTAAGACCTTATTTGTTCCTGCTGTATCACGAGGATTGTGTTTCCAGTTGGTTTTTCTTAATTTAGTTCATTCCTGGGTCGGCAAAGAATATCGCCCCTTGCCTAGGACTTCCTGCCCAGAACCATTCCTGGATTTTAAGTGCGGTTTCTCAGAGAGCCTCCGAAGCTGCTGCTATCTATCTGTCATGTTCTTCCTTATTTCGATGGAGGCATTTTGACATTAACCCAAAGGGCAAATAGATAAGCAAAAGGCAGACTATACATACACTGAAATAGTATTCAGCCTTAAAGAGGTATAAGATTCTGGCACATGCTAATACACAAGTGGCATAATGCTAAGTGAAATCACCAGTCCAAAAAAGGCAATATTTACAGTATCCAAAATCATAGAGATACACACTAGTAGAATGTCAGTTCCCATGGGTTTGGGGAAGGAATGCATGCCATGGATAGTTGTTTAATGATACACTTGTTTCATATTTATGAGATGTAAAAATTTCTGGAGATCACTTATACGACAATGTGAACGTACCTAACTCTACACTTAAAATACCATGGTGAATTCTATGGTACATATATTCTATCACGATTTGTTTTAAAGTATCAATACAATAGTTGTCTTTGGAGAGATAGAAAGTGGTTTAACTAGGAAGAAGTACCTTCATTTATTGTCTGAGGCAGGAGGATTGTTGTGAGTTTGAAACCAGCCTGGGCTGCAAAGTGAACTCAAGGCTAGCCTGAATTACATCTGAGACTCTATTTCAAAAAGACAAAAACAAATTATCATGTTATGCCTTTACTATAATTTTATAGATTTTGGGGAGGAAGTGAGATAAAACATGAATTTAAAATTTTGTGGATATTTGTGTTATTTTATTATTTTTAGGAGATAATACCAAAGTACTAATGTGTGAAGGATAGGCTGAAATCAGAAAAGCTTGACACAGTAGAAATCTGTAGGTAACTGTTGTAACAGACGGATTTGAACACATGTAAGTTGGACTCTAGCTATAGGATGGAGCTGATTTAGCACAGACTGGAATTGGGTAACTGGACACATGGCCATTAAGAGTATTAGCAAGTTAGATCATTCTGTAACAAAGATCTCTCAATCTCTTGTGTAGAAACCCTTCAACTTTCTATATTAAGTTAGCTGACAGCTACTGTGCCCACCAGTCAGTCACAAGAGGTCCAGAGAGATGAGCACAGCATTTGCAGAGCCCGTAGGGCAGTCTTGATGCCGAGGGATGGAATGCGGGCACGGATCCAGCAGCATAAACACAGTGTGAAAGTTGAAGGGTTTTATTGCTTACAGATCTTCAAGTCAGGTAAGATGATGCCAGAACAGCAGGCAGTCACGGTCCTCCCAGAATCTCAGTGCCATAGCGACAACCATGCACACACAGAACAGAACATCCCCTAGATAAATATGGGGTAGGGTCTCAATTTCTAGGAATTACTCTCTATTGGCTCCTTCAAACAACTTTGGCTACAAGGGCAGTTGAGCAGCTGGGGACAGAGCTGGAGTGAAATCAGGACTTTTTAGCGACTCGGTCTTCCCATTGATGGGGCAAAGGTGTCTCTCCAGAGAACAGGTCTACATCTTGCCAATCAGAAACAACTCACTCTCAACAGTTTGGCTTTAGTGTCTGCAATCAATACTGGAAAAGATAAACAAATCCAAATTCTGCATTTTGAAATTTGGGATATAGGATAAAACACTGCAATCTTTTTTCAAATCCATGTTATTTCAAAGAGAAAAAAAAATAAAACAAAATTTCAAAACACATCAATCAGGGGACAACAATTGTGCACACATTTAGTATTGTTATCCCTAAATCATTCACCCAGAGCACAAGATGCCTGCATTCAACTGTCTGAACAAAGCAGCACAAATCTTTCTCTTCATTAACTCAGAGAAATCAGTAGTATAACTATTTTTATATATGTATCCATACACGTATATATTCCTTCAGTTTTTCACACTAGTGAGACAATAAGATAAAGCATCACAAATTGAATGACTAATGTTTACATGTTAAGTTTATTCTAGCTGCCAAAGGACAAAATAAAATCATGATGATCATTGGTTTGTATCAATCCAGACTTTGTGCTGACTTATTCATGAATGTTACAAGGACTTTCCCCAGTTCATAAAAGGTTTATAAGAGTACAAAAGGGAACGTACTAACATGGGTTTTAAATATTTAGTAATTGAGTGGCAAGTTTTCAAATTATGCTGGAAAATTAAAGTCATCTTTCTTGTTCAGTGTAACGAATTTGCACTAGAATTAGACACCAAGGTCCCTATTTATCTCTTTAGAATCTCCTTCCATTTTGTGAAGTTACAGAAAAGTGTTTCTAGATCAGCGTAAGTCAACCTATGCTGAAATACCACTTCATCCAATTTCTCCAGCCCACACTGACCTATTCTTCTGTTCTTTAATCCTACTTATTGTACAGGCTAACATATGTCTGTTAGCTTCTTCAATATAGTTCCAAGCTATAACCACTTCTCTTTCTAGTGCTATACCAGTGCTTCTCCATGTTTGCTAAAAACCCGCTGTGGCGGTTTTTAGCCCATCTGTGTGGTTGAACAGTGTCTGTGAGACTGCTTGTGAATGAGGATGACAGGTCTGTGAGGTAACAATTCAGTGCACTCTCCTCCCTCACTCAATTCACTTGAGGACTGAATGAAACTAAAAGCTGAGTGAGAAATCCATTGATTACAGGAGGAACTGAAGGCTTTTCTATGTTGATGGCATATACAGTGATTCCCCCTCTAATGGGAGTGAAAGCTTTCCCACATTGCTTACATACATCGTTTCCACACAATATAAATTCACTTACGCCTACAAAGGGAACCGTTGCAAGTTAACCGTTACACACAGTGCTCAGATACACAGGGTTTCTCTCCACTATGTCTTCTTACAGAGTCTACACAAAGAACTATCAGTGGTCAAAGATTTCCGATATTGCTTGTGTAGATTGAGTTTCTATCCAGTGTAAATTCTTTTATGTATTTTATGACTCTGTTGCCTGAAAGCTTTCCCACATTGCTTACATACATTGGATTTCTCTCCAGTGTGAGTTTTTTTCATGTATTTTGCAACCACTGTGTGTCTTGAAAGCTTTTCCATATTCCTTACGATCACAGGATTTCCCCTTGTGTGGATACTTCTGTGCCTTGTACAATGACTCTGTGGCGAAAAGTTTTCTTGCATTGCTTCCATATATAGGATTTCCCTTCAGTGTGAATTCTTTCACGCTTTTTTACTGAAAATCTTCCAATATTGCCTACATACATATGGTTTTTCTCCAATGTGAGTCTTTCATGTATTTGACAATTACTGTATCTTCAGAAAGCTTTTCCACGCTGATTATATACAGAAGGTTTCTCTCTTGTGTGAATTCTTTCATATATTGTGCTATCACTGTGTCCTCTGAAATCTTTTCCACATTGCTCACATACATAAGGTTTCTCTCTCTCATGAATTGTTTCATATGTTTGACAATCACTGTCTTTGCAAAATTTGCCCACATTGCTTGCATACATATTGTTTCTTTCCAGTGTGTATTTTTACAGGTACCCAACAATACCTGTGTGTACTAAAAGCTTTCCTATATTGCTTTTGTACATAGCTTTTTCTCTCCAGTGTGAGTTCATGTATTTGAAAACATTTTTGTGTATTGAATGTTTTCCCACACTACTTACATACAGGGTTTTTTCCTTCAGTGTGAATTTTTTCATGTGTTTTACAATTATTGTGTCTGCTGAAGGTTTTCTCACATTGCTTACATTCATAGGGTTTCTTTCCAATGTGAATGCTTTTAGGGGCTTTTCAATGACTGTTGCTTGAAAGTTTTCCCACTTTGCTTACATATATAGGATTTCTCTTCAGTGTAAATTCTTTCATGTATTTGAAAATTATTTTGTGTGGGCCTGGGGATTTAGCTCAGCAGCAGAAGTACCTGCCTTGCGAGCAGATGGTCATGAGTTCAATCTCCAGCACCGATTTAAAAAAAAAACAGAAAATTGTTTTGTGTACTGAAAGCTTTCCCTTGCTGTTCATATGCAAAGGGTTTCTCCTCAATGTGAATTCTTCCATGTATCTGACAATTTCTGTGTGTTTTAAGTCCTTTTCCACACTGCTTACATATTCTCCTATGTGAGTTCTTTAATGTATTTTATGAAGACTGTGTCTACTGAAAACCTTTAATACTGCTTACATAAGTAATTTTTCTTTACAGGTTCTGTATACGCACGCTTCTGAAGCCAATGGAAATTACTACTGGCCTTTCCATGTTCATTACATTTAGATGGCTTCTCTGCAAAGTCCTGATACTCGTGTAATTGGAGCTTTGATGGGTATAATTAGCAGTGCATGACCAAGCAAGGTCTTTCCACATGCAAGACTGTCAGCTGGTTTTGAAGCAGGTAGTTTCACGCTCACATCAGGATCTAGAATCCAAAAAGACATTTCTCCATGTTGATGCCATAATTTATATTGACAGCATTTCACTTCTTAGATTCCTCTTCCAATATTTCACTCATCTTCAAATTCGTGGCCATCCGAGTTTCCTCCTACGGCAGCTGAGTTCCTAAAGGTTTCCCGTATCATCTCTGTAGTGCTTCTTTTGGGCTGGATTTAGCAGAGCCCACTCCTCCATGGTGAAGTTCACAGCTATGTCCTCAAGATCACTGCCTCTTATGCACAGCAGCGGGGTCCTCCAAGGTCCTTTCCGCACAGCTCGCAGCTGCTAGAAGGCACGGTACAGTGAGCTGGGCTAATTTCAGCAGTGTGCACAGTGCCACAAGAAGACTCAACCATTTCTAACTACACAGTTCACTGGCAGTAAATACATTTACACTGTGAAAACTTCTGGCTCGATTCCTCCCCAGAAACTGTGTTTATCTTGTAAAATGAAAACTTTAGGGGGCTGGGGATTTAGCTCAGCGGCATAAGCACCTGCCTTGCAAGCAGGCAGTCGTGAGTTCGATTCCTGGTACCGATAAAAAGGAAAAAGACAAACAAACAAACAAACAAACAAACAAAAAAACTATGCCTATTAAACAATAATTCCATATTGCCACTTTTCTGTGGCCTCTGGAAGCCACCATTACACTTGGTTATCTACGAGTTTACCCATTTTAAGTGTCTCATATAAATGGAATTGTAGAATTTTTTTCTTTGTTATGGGCTTATTTCATTTAGCACAATGCCTTGAAGTTTCACGCATGTTGAAGCATATGTCAGAATTTCCTTGTTTTTAATTTTTATTTTTAAAACTATTCATTGAGATAAAATTGACATGTGAAAAGATATATTTATAGTCACAATTTAATGAGTCTGAAGATACATATTTACTCATGACATAACTACAATCATTATAATAAATATACCCACCACATTCAAAATTTCTTTCTGATCTCTTTTATTATTATAATTTTTATGATGTGAATATTAAACATTTTGACATAACTCTTGGAAAAGCGTCAAGCACACAGTTCAATATTGCTCATTATATGCACCAGTACACGCGTAGTGGATCTTCAGGATTTAGTGCTCACTGTGTTTGAAACACCGCACCTGCTGACCAATGTCAGCTTATGTACCCATCTTACCACCTGGTGCTCACTTTTCTGCCCTCAGTTCCTGTGAATTTACCTACTTCATATTCCTCATACCAATTAAGGATCTCTTATCTGACATGTTTGGGACCAGACACGTCTCAGAAGGTTTTCATAAGCATAGTGAGATATCATGGACATGGGGCCCAAGACTAAACATGAAATTCACTTATAAGCACAAAACATACACATGTATCTTATGCACACACCCTGAAGGCAATCATATATCATATTTTAGTTATCCTAAGCATTTAACAAGGTTTGTGTGCTGCAGATGAAAGGGGCTACGAGAGCTTTTCTGCCTCTTGTGCTGTGCATCTGAATTTCAACAGATGAGACCAGTGTGAAATTTTCCATTGTCATGTCAGCTGTCAAGGAGTTTTGGATCTAAAAAAAATGAGTTTTGGATCTGAGGGCATTTCAGATTTCAGGTTTTCAGATTAGGATGACACCTATAGAACTCCAGTTCCATAGTATTTGTCTCCTGTCTGGCTAATTTTTTTTTTTACATAGTCTTCCAGGTTCATCCATATTTTCATGAGTAGCAAGACTTCTTTCTTTTCCAAGGCTTAATTATGTGCCTCTGGATCTCTCTACTACACTGTTGTTATTTATCAGTCAACTGACATTTTGGTTTGCGTCCATGTCTCAGCTGTCATAAGTAATTAACATAAGGAGGCAGGATCTTGACTTCAGTTGCTTTGGGTGTACTCAGAAGTCAGACTGCCGGATCCCATGTGGTTGCTTTTTAAATTTTTGGAGAAACCCCAAAACTGTTTTTCATAGTAGGAAAAATGAAATGAATGTAAGAATTCACATTCCTGCCAACAGCATACAAAGGATCCTGTTTCTCTATATCCTTGCCAATAATTATGAGCTTTAAAAAAAAATAGCCATTCTAATGGGTGTGAGGTGAAATGTCATTGTGGCTTTGGTTTGCACTTCCCTGATGATTGGTGATGCTGATTGCACTTTTCCTTATCTGTTGATTGTTCATGTCTTCTTTGGCAAACTGTCTATTCAATTCCTTTATGTATTTTTCAATCAAATTATTCATGTTCTGCTATTGATTTGTCAGAATCCTGTATATATTTTGAATATTATCATGTCATCAAACATGATTTGTAAATATCTTCTCTGTCAGTTGCCTTTTCACTTGGATTATTTGGGTTTTTTCAATTTTATTATTTATTTATTTATTTATTTATTTATTTTTGTAACTTTTTTTTTTTTTTTTACTGGGGATTGAACTCATGACCTCATGCTTTCCAGGCAGGCGCTTAATCCACTGAGCTAAATCCCTGGCTTATTTATTTATTTTTGGTACCAGGGATTGAACTCACAACCTTGCACTTGCCAGGCAGGCACTTACGCTGCTGAGCTAAATCCCCAGCCCTATTTGGATTGTTTCTGTTCCTATTCAGCTTTGTAGTTTAATGTAATCCTTCTTCTCCATTTTGTTTGTTTTCTATGCTTTTGATGTAATCCTTCTTCTCCATTTTATTTGTTTTCTATGCTTTTGATGCCAAATTATTGCGAATACCAATGTCCTACATATTCTAGGAGCTTAATACTTTCAGATCTTACAATTAACTCTTCAACCCATTTTAAATAGATTGTCATGTACTATAAGGCCCAATTTCACTCCCTATGATGTGGATATCCAATTTTACAACTAGGGTTTACGGGAGAGACTATTTCCATGCATACTCTTGGCACCTTTGTTTAAAATCAGTGTGGTTTTATTTTATTTATTTCTGAGTTCTCTATTCTGTGCCATAGCTCTATATGTTCATTTTTAAATCAGTACCATATCATTTTGATTATTTTAGCATTGTAATATATCCTGAAATCAGGAAAGGTGATGCTTCGAGCTTTTGTCCTTCCTGCTTAAAACTGAGAGCAAAAAAAAGGGAAAAGAAAAACCAGGTAAAGGAAATGTCATCAAAATTAAAAACCTTTGTGCATCAAATGACACTTCAATAAAAATGACATCTATAGAGTGGGAAAGCACATGTGCGAATCATACATCTAATAAGAGCCTCATATTCGGATATAAAAATCTTACAGCTCAGCACAAGCAAACACATTAACGCAACTTTTAAAGTGATGAAGTATTTGAAGGGACATTTCTCAAAGGAGACACACAGTCAACCACAATAGTCAACAAATTCATAATTACTAGCTGGGCATGAGTCCAGACCACAGTGAGGTACCACTTTGTATCTGGGATGGAAATAATAACAACAGTAATAATAACAGGAGTGTAACAAATGCTGGTGAGATATGAAGGAACTGGAAAATTTGAAGATTGCTGGTGGTATAGCAAAATGATATAGTCACTGTGGAAAACAGTTGAGATGTATAATTACTATTGCTTCCACAATTACACCCCTAAGCATGTAACTAGTGTACTAGTACTCCAAGCATGTATTTAAGTGTTTGCATGTTTATAACAGCACTATTCACAATAGATAGAATGTGGAAACATCCAAATACCCAGCAACAAATGGATGGGTAAAGACATTAGGGTAAAGACACACAACAAAATTATTCAACTATACAAAAGGATGAAGTACAGATAATTCCCAACTTAGAATGATTCAACTTACAATTATTCACTTAATGATAGCATGAGAGCAATACACCTTCTATCATAACTACACTTCAAGTTTTGGCCTTTCCTTGGGCTAATGCTACGCCACACAATACCAGGCAATGCTGGATGGTGGAATAAACCACAGCTCCCAGTCAGGCTCGGGTCACACGGTTACCACATAGGAAACAGGCTTTGTGTCAGATGATTTTTATACAACTGTTGGCTAACATTTAAGACAGGCTAGTTAGTGTATGATGCTTGGCAAGTGAGGCAAATTCAATGCATTGTGTTTAGCTTGTGATAGTTTTGACTTAGGAAGGGTTTATACTCCCATCATAAACTAAGGAGCACCTGTGCTGATCCTCATCATCACATGGAAGAATCTTAAGAACACCATCCTAAGTGGAAGAAGCCAGACGCAGAGGTTACTTATTATATGATCCTGCGCATGCAAAATAACACGAATAGCAAAGTAGGCAGGATGTGTGTTAGTGGCTTCCAGGACGGAGGCAATGGGGAGACACTACTTAATTGATCAGAGAGTTTTTCTTTGGACAAAAACATTTTTAGAACCAGATAGAGGCAGTGGTCACAGAACATTGTGATTACAAGAAGTCATTGAATTGTTCATTTTTAAATGGCTAATTTTATGTTATGTGATTTTATCCTCATAAATTAAAAAAAAGTAAGGAAACATACTCTCTCCAGAATCACCAGAGAGGTTGGAGAGCCAGGCTTAGAGATTCAGAGGGAACATGGGGAGGCCTGGCCACAAAACCACAGGGAACTCATTCCACAGAGTAGCCTGAGAAGTCCCTTCACTGCGGGGCTGAGGCTGCATTCCACAGCAGGCAGAGCTCTCTCTTGCTGAGCTGTGGATGATTCCTAGGCACCCTCAACTCTTGGAGAAGAATGTTGCATTATTTCTAAAAAATTAGTTTTTCATCATTCCCGCATCTTTGGTTCATTATCTCACAGCCCTGAAAAGGCCTATCTAATTAACTGAGTCTAATTAAAGGGCATTGACAAGGAAAGCATCTAGATTTTTCCACTCACTTTCAAAGAGCCAAGCCATACATGATTCACAGGTCAAGAAATTCCTCAACAGTGAAATGGGTCAGATGTTGAAAAGCCTTTTCCTCTAAAACGATAAATGTCTACAGCATATTCAGTCTCATTTTGCAAGTTACAGATAATGGAACAAGAAAAATTTAAGTGATCAATTAGGTCATTAGGAAGATTGAAAAAATCTCTACTTTTAGATGGTATGCTTTTAAAAACATGGTGAGAAGGCCCAAGAAATACTGAGAAAATTTGTAAGATGGCTGCATATAGGAGGACAAAGGCACAAATACCAATAGCTTTTCTAAACCGTTAGAAATGGAAATTAAAAGGATCCCTGGTATCCTAGCATTAAGGATAGCAAATGTTTAAGAAAACAAATAACAAATTATAGGACTTACATGATAAAAAATTTATAAAGTCTTGCTGAAAGACATAAAACAAAACGAATAAATAGAGTGCCATGCCATGTGTTAGCTTTCTGTTGCCACAATGAAATACCTGACACAGACTATTTTATGAAGAAAAATAAGTCGTCATAGTTTTGAAGACTGAAAGTCTGAAGGCACAACACAGGCCCGGGAGGTCACCACTTGCTCCCTCCCTTTATGGCATAGATAGCTGTCGTGAGAGCACGTGCAGGAGCAACCTAGGATTCCATCTCAAACAGGAGCAGAGAGAGCAGGGCAGGGCCAGGACTGTTCCTTTTATAACAACGTTTCACAAGAAATGCAAAGGGGTTGCCTGAGAGTCACCTTAGGCCCTCACGATCTGAGGGCCTCCCACTAGATGCCACCTCTACTTCCCTGACACGATCATACTTCAGACAATGCTCTGTCTGCACACTGGAGCCCGAGACTCCCATCACATGCACCCTTGGGGATAACCAAGTCACAGCATATCTGTCTATCAGGAAAAATTTAGGCCCTCAAAATTAACATGGAAGAGTATGATTCCACACTGAAGAGCTATCGATGGAACTAGAAAAGAACATTCATACGCAAAAATTCACATGAAAGGATAAAAGTTCCCAAAAACATCCAAAATTTTATGGAAAAACAACCAATAGCCAAAACACTTGGAGAAACACTGCTTTCAGATATTAAACTTTAAAGACACTGTATGGTATACATGTAGTACAGGTGTTCAAATAAACAACTGGAGAAATAGAACCACAGAGGCAAAAGTTAACCTCTTATAAAAGTGATTTTCAACTTAGTTATAAAATGATAGTTTAAATATTTAATAAGTACCATTTTACAGCTGACTGCAGAACAACATAAACCAGGTGATTCTATTTCAAAGAACGATTCTGTTGCACGTTTGTGTCTAGACACACACGCACAGTCTGAGAGCAGGCATGCAAAAATTTATCTGGTAATTGAGATTTGGAAAGATATTAGGCAGAGAAGGGAATTTCATGGTTTTTTTGTTAATGTTTCTGAATAGTTTAAGAGTTTGTTTTGTTTGCCAGTGACACCGTTTGACAGAATCTATAGCACATTAAGAAACAAACATTTAATTAATTTCACTATTCTCTGCCAAAATGTGTCACAGTGGACCTAATCTGTTTTTTAACATCTATGGCCTGAATATTGTTTCTTTAACACCCTTCAGCAGTTCTAAGAGCCTCATCTGTCTGCAGTATAACCTTTCCATTGGGTCAGTCTAGAATTCTAGCCATATTCACAGCAAGCATTTTTGTTTAATTTCAGACAGTTGATTTGGCACAATATATCACAATTTTAGCCACAGCTTTTCTATCAGTGCTGTCTTAAAACTCATGCTATCCTGGCCCTGAATCAAGGCCAGCAGCTTCCTGAGGCTGTTGGTTTCAAGCAGGAGCCTAAAAAGATGTCTTTCTATGGTCTGTTGGCCATTTCAGAACTTAGGCAGTAAAATGGTCAATTCATTAAAAAGAAACAGCTTGAAGAAACCCCTCCTCTTCCCCCTGTGAGTGGCTGTGAGCGTGACAGGCTGCTGTGGCCCAGCACAAGAGCCACTGGCGTTTACTGGGACCCGAGCCATGCTGGGACCTGGAGTGCTGGGAAACCAAGCAACCCCTCCCCCCTGCCTGTATTGTTTTGTTGAACTTCAATATACATGAAAGTATGGACAGCTATTTTGAAGAGAATGAGAGACCCTACGACAGCCATTAGTGACTTCCCTGTTGTCTGGTTTTGAAGACCTAAAACGCCTTCCTCATTCTGTTCAGATCAGTTTTATACTATGTTGTTTTATATGAATTCTCTATATGCGAAGACATGGACAACTATTTGGAAGAAAACAAGAGAGAATATGATAGACAGTGAAGATCTAAGGTTGTCTAGCTTTGAAATTTGTATCTCTTAAATTGCTTTCTTATGTCCTATTTTGTTCTGTTTTGTTGTGTTTAATTTTACCCCCTTTAAAATAAAAATAAAAAAAATTTTAAAAACCCACATGCTATGTTTTCACTAACAGGTCACCAAGTTCTTCTCAGTTTAGACTTTAGTTTCAACTGCCTGTGAAAGAAGGTCTATTTTGGACCTCAGCTTTCTCTGTTCTGACTTAACCTAAGCCTCACTTTTCTTATTTCTAAGTGACTTTAATAGTTGTTCTTCCAAATTAAAGTGAGCCAATTAATACACACAAGTTCTTTGTATAATTGGCACATAAAAATAGTTATATTATATGTCTTCTGTTTTCCACTATCTGACAAAAATATTTTTCTATGGAAGCTTCAAAAACAATAATCTCTTCATTGAAAAAATTAAAAGTTAGGTACTAAATACTAATATATGGCATGAAGAAAAAAACAGGGAAAAGTTTCAAAATTACATTGTCTGAGTTTTTTTTAAAAGTACTTTTCAGGAGGATCGCCGTGAGTTCAAGGCCAGCCTGGACCACACAGCCAGACCCTAGATGCAAAAAACACTCCTTTTAAGAGCAAAATAAAAGATAGCTAATAGGAAGCAGAGAGACAGATCTTTCTCCAGTGGAAGGAGATCAAGTATTAGGGGAAATGGAGAGAAAAAGAGAATGAAAAAAAGACTTACGTACATGTACTAACTCCACACAAAGAATACAAACATTATGTACTGAAAACATGCACTAATAAAAAATAAAAGCTCCTTTAAGCTTAAAGGATTAGTTTAGATAAAGGTAATTTTAATAATATTCTACCCCTGAGATGATTATATTTAACATTTATGCATGAAAGCCATAGAATTGGTAGCATTTGTCTATTGGATTCTATCGCAGAGCTTGAAATGCTAACTTAAAATTTTGTATTCAGTTTTTATTGGTTGAAATTGGTCACATTAGGTAGAGAATTCATGAACAGGAATCAAACCGCATGGGTAATACTTCCCAGAATCATAACTTGGATCACCTCTTATTGAAAATTTTCTGCATGTCAAAAGAAATCTCCAGCATAGTGAAAAGAAAACCCACAAACTGGGAAAAAATCTTAGTGAACTGTCCCTCAGACAAAGGAATTCTATCTAAAACATATAAAGAATTTTTAAAAAATCAGACCCCCAAAATTCAAAGATCCAATCCAAAAATGGGCATCTGAGATGAATACACACTTCTCAGATGAATAAATACAAATGACAAATAAATATATGAAAAAATGTTGATCATCATTACTCATTAGAGAAATGCAAATTAAAACCACACTGAGATTCCATCTCACTCCTGAAAGAATGGCCAGGATCAAGAAAACTACCAACAACAAATGCTGGAGAGGCTGTGGGGAAAAAGGAACTCTCCTGCACTGTTGGTCAGAGTGTAGAATGGTGCAACCATTGTGGAGTTCAGTCTGGAGATTTCTCAAAAAGCTGGGAATGGAAGTCCCACTTATTCCAGCTATTCCACTTCTAGGCATATTCCCAGAACTGAAAACATCATACCACAGTGATATATGTACACCCATGTTTATAGCAGCACAATTTGTAATAGCCAGATCTTGAAAACAACCTAAGTATCCATCAACTGAGGAATGGATAAAACAGTTGTGGTATTTTTATACAATGGAGTACTACTCAGCTATAAGGAATGATCACATTGAGATATTTATAAATAAATGGGTGCAGCTTGAGAGCATACTCATAAGCAAAATAAATCAAACACACATGTATAAATACTGAATAGTTTCCCTAGAGTAAGAAACGGTAAGAATACATAAAAGTATGTGGTAAACATGATTCCCCATTATATTGCTTTGAGGCCTTATAATGTTTTCATTCATTAATTGGAATGGTTTTATTCTGGGTTATTTGATTTTATTGTCTGTGATGGTATAAACAGTTATTTTGAAGAAAACAAGACAATATAACAGCTAGTGCTGATTTAATAGCATCTTGTTTTGAAGTCCCATGAAGCCTTTGTTCTTCTGTCTCCATCGGTTTATCATGTTGTATCTTACTGGATTTTATTATATGTGATAGTATAAACAAAATTTTTTATTGACAAGGAGATAATATAGAAACCATTGTTTGTTTTCTGTTAGTTGGTTCTAAATACCCTGTAATACTTTCATTCTCTTGAATGGTTTTACACTGTCATGTTGCGTGTGATGCTATAATATACAAAGTTATACTCAAATATTTCAAGGAAAGAGACACTAGGATAGCTACTGTTATGTTGGGTTATCTTGTGGTGAAACACTACATTGCTTAAATTGTTCTGTTCTGTATTATTATGTTATGTCCTCTTTTATCTTATTTTAATCTCCTTTCATTTAATTCTTTTTAATAAAAAAAGAAATTGGTCACATTTAAATTGCAAGTGGTTTCTATATTTATCAGGTAAAGACAGAAAAACATTTCACTGTGAAATGTGTCACCCTCCAGGAGTTTCATCAAATTGTCCTTGGCTACCAGCTACAATCAAGCTAATGCACTTACTCACATAAAATATGTGCTGATTTTGTTGAGGTTTATTTACTACGCTAGTGATTTTTTTAGTGAAATTGGGGTTCTAAATGGTAACCACAGGGATGACTGCCTTGTAATGTTTTCAATTTAATCAGGTTTAATTGTGAATCTAACTGATTTCTTATCAATTCTGTGATTCATACGATACAAATGAAATATAATTTGTAAAAATGTTTGAACATATACATTCTAATACTATTTCCTCTTTGTAAAAGTACTGCTCAGTAGTAATAATATGGAGTGATGTTTTTCACTTGATAAATTAACTTATATTTGAGAGTGAGCTATAAATTTATTATAAATTTTTGCAGCTAGGAAAAGGTATGATCTCTAGATAGACATTTTTCTCCCAATTTTGACTGTGATGGCTACTTTTTAAAAATTGAACTTGAAAAAAGTCAAGAAAAGGGTGTTTGTAGGACTTTTGATTGTCACAAGTTGGCTGTTTAAATACTAAGTACTACAGTGTTGTATCTCCAGCTTTTATGCCTTTTGATATATAGTAGATCTTAATTATGATGTAGTCAAATTTATCAGTTTTCTACTACAGTTAGTGGTTTCATATTGTAGTTAAATTTTATATGCCCTAATGTCATGAATAAATTTCTTTATATTTATATTATTTCTCCAAGTTTTATTATTTTCATTTATTATTTATTTCACTTATTCATTTATTATTTATTTTCATATTTAAACTTATGGTCCACACCAATTATTTTGAAAGGATGTGAGGGTAAATATTTTGGGCTTTGTGGCCAAGAGGCAGAAGAGATACTGTAGCGGGGTGTTGTGGGACACGCCTGTAACCTCAGCAGTCAGGAGGCTAAGGCTGGAGAATCTTGAGTTCCAGGCCACTGGGCTACACACAAATAAAGGCCAGCCTAGACTATATAGTGAGACCTTGTCTCAGAAAGAATATTGTATATGTTTTATATCACAAAATTTTCACAAATTAGTGATTGGTAAAAATTTAAATATCATAAAAATGAGCACAATTTTTGTGATACTGGTTTGCTGGTGAGGAATGTAATTCTTTTTTTAATAGCAGGGAATATTTTGCTGAATCAAAACTCAAAGTTAATGTTCCTTGTCAATCAGAATCAACTCCAAATGTTTATCTATTAATGCTAATTTGCAATAAGACTTGTCTATCATCAGTGAAAATATGTTTCCACCTATGTGTTTATTGTGAGGAAGACATTCATACTGTTTTGTTAGCTTCTTAAGGCTTTGTTCACATGCCATGGCATTGCATGGTCAGTCACTTCCTTAAAGAGTTAATGGATTTTCCCTAGGCATGCATTTGAATGGATTCTGAAATGTAAAAATGTCCTTTGTACTTACATCAGTGTCCCCAAAACTCTACTGGAAATATAGTTTTAAGACTGGAAAATATGTCCACTAAAAACTTGTGTGGTGATGGATCTTGTTTCTTGTTCTAACGGTATACGGAATGGGAAGCTTATTAAATGACTTACCAAGTTCTGTGATTCAAAAATAAGTTGTTGGGGGCTGGGGATTTAGCTCAGTAGTGTAAGTGCCTGTCTGGCAAGCGCTAGGTCGTGAGTTCAATCCCGTACCAAAAAAAAAAAAAAAAAGAAGTTGTGAAAAATAAGTTGTCAGAAGGACTCTAGTGGAGTATAAATTTCACATGCAAATATTATTTGGTCTTGTGATTTTAGGTTGAATTTATTAAATAGCACTACCAAGTCTGCAGCAAGAGCTAATTCCAAAAGTCATTCAATGATTGACATAATGTTTATCATTCAGAAAAACTGTAATGTCGTTCTGAGCTAAAAAAAATCACAATAAAACTTTACAGTTGTGAAGCTGTAGAATTGCTGGGATATTTTGCATATTTGACTCCTACTTATGACAAAAATTCCTAGAAATAATGATAGGCAGAACACAAGGCCGAATGATACTCACCGTCATCCTGCTGGCTCTGGATCATACAGAACACTCAAATATCTCTCTGAAAGTTCCTGTGGGTGAAGAACAGAATGAGGAAAACCACAGCTTCCAGGAACTTGCATTTTAAGAGCCCTCATAAATTTGTTCAGCTAAGCCTTTTCTTATTCCATGTTTTTAGCGACCATCGGTTGTAATAGATCTCAGTAGATTCTACTTCAGGTTTTATTGAGTTAGAGGGTCTGGAATTTGGCTTGGCAGCATAGGTGCCTGCCTGGCAAGCCCGAGGTCATGAGTTCAATCCCCGGTACCACAAAAAAAAAAAAAAAAAAGAATTAGTATTTCCTTTTCTGGAAATATTCCTACCTGTTCCTATCCTGTACAGGTTATTCTTACAGTCTAATTCCTCTTTCACTCCAAATTTGACATAGGCTCTTTGAGTAAATAGTTCAGTGAATCAATAACTTCTATGGGTTCATATAGTCAAGAAAAACAGCTTGAAATGATTTGCCTTGCTTTTTAATTGGTTATTGATGTTGTTCCTCAATGCTTCAAAAATTTTTCTCATCAATAGGCTAATGGTCTTAAATAAATGTATTTTTTCTAGATAGATTTGTTTTCTGCACTAAAAACTACGTTTTATTAACCCACCACTGTGATGTGACTTTTCTCAATTAGTTAACAAATAACCCACTTGGAAATTTATTTTGATCACAATCTTTCTATCTAGCCTCGAGAAGAAATTCTGTAATTTAATATCCTGTATTACATTTTTCATTTTTCTCATCATTGCCTTCCTGAGAGTTGGAAATACTATAGTGAGTACTTTATCTGAAAAGTAGACAGATAGATATATTATTTTTAGAACAGAACTACAATGTCATAATAAATACAATCGTTTGTCACCTATTTCATGAGCAAAACAAGGCAGTATTCCCAGTACTTGGGAGGCTGAGGCAGGTGGATTGCCATGAATTTGAGGCCAGTCTGAGCTAGATAGTGAGACCCTGTCTCAAAAAACAAACAAACAAATGCCATATTCTATTATGCCTTTAGATATTCAAATATGACATTATGTTTCTATTCTTTTCTTGCTTTGATACAAGTAACAAAAAAAAAACCTGAATGTGATAGGGTGCTCAACTGTAATGCCATGACTGCAATTTATGGTCACTGAGGACTGAAATGATGCAAAAGCAAACTCTCATCTCTGCTCCAATGTCCAACCCTGCCGTTTTCATGTGAAAGTGCCATGGATAATACGTAAAGAAATGAGCACAGTTGTTCTGATAAAAGTCATCTTTGCTACTTTTCCCACTGCTGGAATAAAATATGCAACACCTACAAGTTAAAGGAGGAGAGGTTTATTTTGGCGCACAATTTTAGACCATGATTGGCATTCTCCGGGGCAGGAAAAGGATGTCAGAAGAGCATGGTAGAGAAAAAGGTGCTCATCCCATAGCACCCGGGAAGCAGACAGAGTGAAGCGGAGGTGTTAACCAGCGGGACCTCCTCCACCCAGGCTCCACTTCTTAACAGCTGATCCCATCAGTGGGTGCATTCACAGGTAAATAAGCATGGTGCCCGTGATACGATCACCTTCTACAGGCATGAAAATTTGAGGGACATCTTAGATCTAAACCATAACAAAATTTTTTTATGACCAGTGAAATTTAGTTGTCATACAATTTTCAGGTGTCACAAAATATTAGTCTTTTGGTTTTTTTCCCTCACGCGTTATAAAACAGTAATTTACAGGCTATATAAAAAACAGGCAGTAGGACAAATACAACCCATGGGTCACAGTCTGCCCAAAGCTGATGTCAATAGGTCACCAAGAATAGTGTTTATTAAAATATCTTTTGAGGAGTTCTAATCCTGGGTCTTCTCAACAATAAAAAGTCATATAATACATTTCCTAGTTGCAGATTCAAAGTGTGCATAATAAACACTGTGAAAGCTGCAATTTATCTTTGCCTAGTCCCTAATGCAACTGTAATGATGTTTATTATTTCCCACACAACTCTTATTTACACAGAACTCTAATTTGCATGACTTACAATCAAACTGTGGTAATTCTTTGAGAAACAATGATATAGGACAGTGTGCCTATTTTATAAATGATAATTCACTAACATAGTTAAAAATACCAAAAACCAAGAAGCATAAAGTAGGAAGTTTATATCACACCCCAGAGTTCAAAATTGATACTTTCCCCTCCTCCATGAAATCCAAGTTTCCAGTTTCAAGGGCTGTTTTATGCATATGAAGTTACGTTTCTGTGTGAGGGGCATGTAAGTGCCCAGGTGTCCACTGATACACATGGATGAGTCTTGAAAATGGAAAGGCACACCCCAGTGCACTCTGGGTATGCTGGGTGAAAGGAGGGAATGGTGATATTAGAAAACCTATTAATTCTTTTTCTATATCGTTTAACTGAATATTTGTAACATTTAATTGGACGTGATATGTACTCAGACAATGTAGCCAAAATCAGACAAAAGCCCAAAATCTGGGCTTACTCATATAATGCCTCAACCTCCTCATTTGTAAATGGAGATACTGATCACTTCTCTCAGAGTATTTTGGAAGATTGCAACAAATAAAGATTAAAAATACTCTTAGTCTAGTGTTTGGCACACAATAAATGTTAGGTATAAAAATCTCACCTTAAATTCATTTTTCAAAAATAAGAATGATTCAGAAGGAACCTCCAAACCATGAAGCTTCAAAGAAAGACAACAGAGCAACCTGAAAGAACTGTGTAAAGGGACTCCGGTCAAGAGGTGGAAATTCAACACTTGGAACTCTTCTGCTGAGTTACAGGTTGAATTAAGAACAGCCACACCAGCATTCGTTATTGTTTGATTTACTAATGACAGCCCCTTTCCCGAGGTGGCCGTCAGGGGCAGAGTTCTGAGGAGCTGGGGAAACGGGGGCTGTGTCCCCACGAGGCCTCTGCAGCCCAGGGCTCTGCAGTCCACGCTGTAGCTTGTTTCTCCTCGAGCAGAATAGTGATCGATGTCACCCCCTCGCTGGTGCTCACCTGACCCCCTTTTATCATTTAGTTTGAGATAAGATCTAGCTAAATTCTCTAGGCTGGTCTGGGGATGGTGATTTTCCTGCCTCAGTCTCCCAAGCAGTTGGAATTACAGGTGGGTGCTGCTACTCTGCCTAGAAGTCTTTAATAGATCTAAACTAAAAGGGAGAAAGAAGACATGAGAGAGACAGCAGAAGTAGAAATCCGGACGGAGGCCTGCCTTGGCTGCCTCGAGAACAGAATAAAACTACACGGTAGTTTTCACAGGGCCTAGACCCGGGAAATGGAAAACAGCTTCCGTCTAACAGAGCTCTGCAGGAAGTCCAGACAGTATGAAGGTGGTTTAGAACTGCAGGGGACCTCGAAGCCCTGCAGCTCACTGATGCTTTTCCAAAGTTCATTGTTCCCTTTGGATAATTTCTATTGCTTCAGATTTCTATTGTCTTCAGATCCGCTTATCTTTCTTCTCTGGGTCTGATCTATCATTAATTTCATTCGTGTAATTTTTACCTATTTTTTATTGGTAGGTCAATATGAATAGTTACATTTACTTGTAGTATCCTGCTAATTCTGACAGTGGTGTCTAATACCCTGCTAATTCGATATTGCTGTCAGTTTGATTGGCCATTTTCATTATGTTCATATCTTGCTGCATATTTCTATGCCTTTAATCTTTAATTGAAAGCTACACATTGTGAGTTTGACTTCTGTGGGTGCTCAATTTACCACTTATCTTGGGTTTTGTCCAGGGATACAGTCTCTTTATGTGGAGTTACTTGTGAAAGCTTCTTGCTCTAGTATAAATTGCTGACAACTAGGGCGGTGGTCTAACATGGAGGAAGGCCAAAGCAGGAACGCCTACCACTTCTTCTTTCTTCTCCAGCCCTAATTGCAACTGCCCTTCCTGTCT
This sequence comes from Cavia porcellus, assembly GCF_034190915.1. Lineage (NCBI taxonomy): Eukaryota > Metazoa > Chordata > Mammalia > Rodentia > Caviidae > Cavia > Cavia porcellus. The sequence continues at coordinate 2,268,867 of NW_026947491.1, forward strand.
GCATGTACAGAAAATTCCAATCAGGTCCTCACATGTCATCAACATCCACCCCACGCACCACTTCCCATCAGAGGCCCTAACCCTTGGCCGCTTTGTATCTGGTCAGAGGAGGCAGTCCACCCGCCATGGCTTGTGTGCCCCTTTCCCGTCCTCAATAAACCTGTTCTTTTACTTTTCTTTTTTTAAATTTTTTTTTTTATTTTCGCTTTTCTCTTGCAACAGAAAACTAACACCTTGCAGGTCTAGCTTTTTCATTTGTTAGGTAAGTACACAGCAGCACTCAGTCTAGGGATAATTACTGCCATATAAAATGGCGCACTTTCCCAAATCCTGGGTCCCAGGCTCCCAGTCCCAAAGTAGTGGAATATGCACCGTTTCTGGCCCTGTTTAAAGAGCCAGGTGGGGTTTCCTCGGTGTTCCTTTCCTGGCCCACCCCATCCCCAGCTGCTGGCCGTCCTGGAGCGCAGCCTGGAAGACTGCACTTCAGGGCTTCTCAGCTGTCTGCCTCAGCTGCTGCTTGGCTTCCCATTCCCGTTGTGTGGCTGGAAACCTTCAAGGCAGTAAACCAAGGAAACTGCAGGGCTCAATTCATCTGCCGTCTCTCATGGACCACTCACTGTCCACAGTCCTTCACTCCTGGTGTTACTGTCTGTAAAAATGCTGATCCCTGCTGCTTTTTTGTTTCAGAAGGAAAAGAATGCCAAACTGACCAGAAGTAAAAGCCCCAAAACTGTTTAATTCAATAAAATTGTTAAAAATATCTATGGGGATTAACATTATAAAATTATTACATAATCAATTATACAGTAAAATAGGATATATTGAGGTAGACCATGATGTATGTCTTTTGGCACTAGCATGAAAAATTTCCGTGCATTGTCTGTCAGCATAGATTAATATGACCCCAAATCTCAAGGACTAAAAGCAATAGAGGGTACTCTTTTGGGAAGATACCTACTCAAATGAAATCCCTATTTTTAGTTTTCTGAGGAAATCTTCACAGATTTTCATAGTGGTTGTACTAGTTTACATTCCCACCAACAATGCCAGAGTCCCCCCTGCCCAACTATGCTTGCCAGCATGTTATTACATTGTCTGATGGCTACTCTTTGTGGAGTAAGAAGGATTCTCAGGCTAGTTCTAAATAGATAAGGAGGTTCCGGAAGAACATGGTGGACAGATAGCAGATACTACGGAGGCTCTCTGAAAGGCTTGGTTCAGAAGCCAGGAATGGTGCGGACTAAGGAGACATAAGCCGGTGGAGATATGCTCTGCTGACTCAGGAACGAACTGGGCTGAGAGAAACCAACTTGGAATGCAGTCCTGTCGCTAAAACAGGAACAGAAAAGCCTCAGTGTGGAGGCTGGACCCCGTGCCACTGGAAGCCGCGATTTGGGTTTCCCGCCGCGCGCGGCGGCTGGCTGCCTCTACATCGGCTCGGCAAGGAGACAGAAGCGCGGAAGCTCTGAGAACGGGATTCTGCGAACGGAGTTGAAAACAGGACGGGCAGCTAGGCGTGCACTGACTTATGGTGAGGTGAGTGAGAGAAACTGACACTCTACCACAGTTTGACTCCAGCGGAGGACTTTCTGGGCTCAGGCAGTCCTGCAGGAGCAGGGCGCGGTGGCGACTCCAGCCACATATCCCCCTCTTGGACTGGATTGGTGAAAAGTGCCTGGTCTGCGTGAGGCTGCTGGCGGACCCAGTAGGCTGGCCCAACCCAGATCCCAGAGCCTGATGGTGGCCGGGAGGGGCGGGCCCAGTGTAGGCTGCCTGATCTGCAACTTCCTGGTGCACTGTGGTGGGCGGGAACACCTAACCAGCGCAATTCGATCAGGCTGTGGCTGACAGGGAGGGAAGCTGGGCCTCCTATGTAAGCTTGCATATATAAGGATCAGAGAATATGGGAAGAGGCAGCAACAAGAAGGGCTCCTCGGCCCCCAATTCTGAGAAACAGGCAATAGCGGACACTGCACCAATAGACATAAAGCGCCATATAGAGAGCCTCATAGACCAATTCAGGAATGAAGTTATCAACGACCTGAAGCTAGAAGTATGCAGAATAGTTAGAGAAATGCTAAGCACCACCCAGGAAAAAACAGATGGTGGAATGGAAGAACAGAAAAAGAGGGGAGAATTGTTTGATGGAGAAAACAGAGAAAGCATAGAGTACGTGAAGCAGGTTCAAAGGGACTACCAAGAAACTAAGAAGTCTATCCAAGACTGGCATAACAGCTTGAAAGAAACTAAGGACAGACTATCTGAACTGGAGGGCAGACTTGTAATATGGGAGAATGAAATGAAAAACTTCTTAAAAATAACAAAGAAACAAACAGCAATAATACAAAGACAAGAAGATGATAAGAGGATCCATAACTTAAGGATTAAGAACATAAAAGAAGAAGTAGGGACACAAACAAGTGAACTACAAAAGCTACTCACAGAAATAATCCAGCAGAATTTTCCTAATTTAGCAAAAGGTAAAGATACTCAGATGTATGAGGCATACAGGACCCCAGCTACCTACAACCCAAACAGAGCAACACCCAGGCATATAATAATAAAAATTCCAGAAATTCAATACAAGAACAGAATATTAAAAGCTGTCAGAGACAAGAAACAGACCACTTACAAGGGAACACCCATCAGAATTACAGCAGATTTCTCTGCACAAACCATCAAATCTCGAAGAGCGTGGGGAGAAATAATTCAAGCTTTGAAAGATAATAATCTCCAGCCAAGATTGAGATATCCTGCACAACTGTCCCTGGATATTGATGGAAAAACAAGGTGCTTCCAGGATAAAGAGGAACTGGGGGAATTTGCAACCACCAATTCAACTCTACAGAAAGTATTGCAGGATATTCTAAAAAAAGAAAAATACAAAGAACCCAGAAATAGTGGCGGGGAGGCCACAATGAATGGAGCAGAGAACAAAATGAAGAAGACAAACTGACAGCTACTGACAGAAAAAGAGCTCAACAGAAATGAGACAGAGAAGATTGGATGATAGGAACAGCTATTTTGGAGAAAATGATATCTTAATAGGTAATACTGATTTAGTATCATCTTGTTTTGAAGTCTCATCTAGCTAGCTTTTGTTCTTCTGTCTCCAATGGTCTAAATAGGTTGTATCTTATTGGATTTTATTATGTACGATAGTATAAGCAAAAACCTTTTAAAGACAAGGAGATTATACAGAAACCATTGTTCATTTTCTGTTAGTCGATTCTAAATACTCTGTAATGCTGTCATTCTCTTAAATGGTTTTACATTGTTTTGATATACATAATGCTACAGTATACGAAGTTGTACTCAAGGATTTCAAGGAAAGAGTCAATATGGTAACTACTTTTGGGTCGGGATTATCTGGTGGTGAAACACTTTTCTGCTTAAATGGTTATGTTTTGATCCGCGCTGTTTCACTGTTATGCCCTCTTTTATCTCAATCTCCACTCCATTATTTACTTTTTAATTTTTTATCCGTTTAATTAAAGGGAAAAAAATAGCAGGATATATTATAGTAACCCACTTTGACTTTCTATTATCTCGATTTGAAGCCCTGTATTACTCTCACCGTCTTGTTTTTGACTGATGTTCCCCTATTCTGTTTTGCTGGATAGTATCAGGTTCGAAAGTTTAGGCATCAGCTGTGAAGATAATGAGATTCATTATAATGCCCTTTCTCGTTGACTTTTATCTACTTTTGAAGACCTACAATGTCTCCAATGTTTTGGTTTTGTCGGTTTTGTTCTTTACTGTTTTGTTCAATTGTATTATAACTAATGATATAGGCAATTCTATTAGAGATAGCGGGAGGCATTATGGTAACCATTGTTGATCACCTTGTATTACGTTTTTACATTATCTATTATGTCCACCCTTTTGACTTGACCGATTCTGTTCTGTTATGTCACATTTGGTTTTACTCTCTTCCAAAAAAGCAATAAGAACCGTGGGAGCAATGGAACCCAAAACGTGTAATAGTCATTGTACAAAAGAGAGGAAAAGAAGTGCTCTAAACTATATAACTGCATGTATATTTAAGTGTATAAGATAGAAAATAATATCACAGAGTTTTATTGGATCATTGAACAGAACCGTTTGCAGTATCATTGTTGGAATGTCTACTCTACAAACTTTAATTTTGTGACTTGAACAATTATTTCTAAGATGGCAATATGCAACCCATTAACTAGTGATTTCCTACTGTTCTTTTTTTTTCTGTAAATCTGTATAACTTGTACCCTTTCGCTGTTTTTTTTTTCTTTTCTCCTTAAATAAAATTTTAAAAAATAAATAAATAGATAAGGAAAATATGATATTTACACAGCACAGTACTGTGCAGTTGTAAAGAAGATAAAATTTGCATGTAAATGGATGCAAACTGACGTTCATTTAATCTGTAGTTGTTTTTGAAACAGGCTTTTGCAGGTGTGTACTGCCACACCCAGTGTTTTCTTTTCATTTTAAAATCCACTGTGATTTGAAGGGTGATTATTTGGTTCTTCCTGGTAATTCAGATGACACAACCGCCACTGCCTCAGACTGTCAATAAACCAGTCGAGGTAAAGGCCAAAACCTAGAAGGCCTCACATCAGCAGATGAGTGTTTCTGCTTAGGAGTGACACATTACATACCTGCCCACAACTCACAATCCAGACCCAGATGGATGGCTCCATGGGACCCTATGAACTGTAATCCTGCTCTGTACCTGATTGTCTGGGGCAAAGCACTATTCATAGAGAGCAGTCCCGAAGACTTAGAGACCAGTGCTCTGGCTAGCAATTACCCAGTGGCCCCCCAAAATGTGACACAGGCTGCCATTTCTGAAAAGATGTCTCCATGCAATCAGCTTCACCAACCTCAGCCTATGCTTTCTAGACCCTAACCCAGGGTACGGTATGCATTAATCTCCTTTTTCTGTTTATCTGTGAAAAAGTCTGTCCTCTACATGTATGGTTGCATTAGGGATACAGAAACTAAAACAATACCAAAGAGTGAAAGATGAAAGATAGATCAGTTAAGAGTCCAAAGTAATTCTGTGCTCCAAAACCCCCTCTACTGTGGGGGTATAAAATTCTTCAGAATCTGATTCTGCTCCTTGGGAGGAAATCCAGCACTCATTTCTGTCCAAATCTTTGATTGCAGCATTTAGAAAGCCCTTCCTTTTGAAATTACTTTTATCTTCTCAGCAATCTTGGAAGTTGACATCAGGAATGTATTTGGGGACCAGATTTCCCCACTCTTTTTGACAGGCAGGGCCCAGGGTTTATTTTAAATCTGAAATCATACTACTTTTAGTCAGGGCTCACAGTCCTTTTCATAGTAGAATCCCATAAATTTATGAGTGGGCACTGAGCCACAGGCCCCCCATGGTGTAAAGACAGCCCCACATTCTCCCTAACCTGAGCTGAGTCCCATGAGCCACCAGACCTGGAGGAAGGCTGACACCCCACTGGTGTTTGGTATGTAGGAAAATGAAATCAATTTCTAGGAATTCCCAATATACAAAATCACCTTTGTGCTTTTCATAACCTTATACTTAATATATTTTTAAATATATTGTAACTATGTGAATTCTCTTAAGTTAGACCAAATGTTCCAGAAATTTTATTGTAAGGTACTTATCATTTTGAACCAATATATTGTGACAAGATATTTCAGTACCAGTATTTATACCTCATGTAGATATCTGATAACAAAATGAGGACAATGGTAACATAAATGTAAAATACATCATTTCAAATACTTGAAAGACTAGCTGTATTTCTTAAAATGAAATTTTAAAACACACAAAGGATTAATTACCCTACACCATTAGTCTTTATTTTTTAACAAATATTTCAAATACAAAAATATTTTTTCTTTTGCACTAATAGTTGAACCATTAATGGTGTCCAAAAAGATCCACAAGTTAACATTAGGTTACACATTGCTTCATAGAAGATATTTTCCTTTTTAATGAGGAGAATATTTGATCTTGCTGTTGAAACTGACTGATTTTATTGAGTTTGGATGAGTTTCTCATTTGTTTTTCAAATGTTCCACAACATTTACTTTTCTTTGCATTTTTTGGTGTACTATCTGCAAAGAACAGCAGCCTTTCGCAATAATCAAACACTGGGAAGTGCCAACAAATTTGGGAGTATTTGCATAATGTAACATTTGGGTATTTTAGCAAGATTAACAGCACTACACGGAATCACAAGTCAAAATTGCCAGTTTAAGGACTCGTTTTGCCTCCAAAGCATGTTATTTCCTAGACCACCACCAACAGGAGTTGAATAAAGAACATCTTGCATATAGATTCCTTAATGTTCATTAACTTCACCAGAGATGCACCATCAGCAGCAGAAGGGGCACAAACGTCCTCACGATACAGTAATAGTTACGGGTTAGAATGATTCTGAGGTGACCAATCGATTCTCGTGTGCTCCTGTTCTGGTTCTTAGATACGTTGACATTATCTTAAACTCCACAGGCCAGCACTCTCTATACTTGTATTTGGATATGATGTCAATGGAGTTCTTTTTAATAGTGCTAGGTTGATTACTAAGCTTTAATCTTGAGACACTTGTAATACTTTTCCCTGTCCCAATAATCTTGTGACTAGCTTGTTCTGAGACTTTGAAAATATATAAATTTCTAAAATGCTGAAAGGAATTCTCACATGGAGAAACATTATGGGTCTTTGTAACTTAGTTAGAAGTTTTAACAAATACTGTGATAGCCGTATTGTTGATTTAATTAAATTTGTTGCTTAAAGGCCTTCTCCTTATACTGGTTGGGAATTACTGCCTCTTTTAATAGAGGCAGCCTTGCAAGTATCTGAATGAATATCCAGACTTCTTCTATTCTCTCTTGTCTCCATTTGCAATCCTATCATTTCTTATCTGAATTCATTTCTTACAATATCTTGCCACCTGCAGTGAATTCAGTAATCAAAATATGCAATTAACATTTTTATCTAAAATCTCTTAACACAAAGATAAATGTTCATTAAATATATTGTCTTCCAAATATAGGCAAGTCTATCCATCTTGCATCATGGTAGTATACAGATCAGTTCATGTGGTATTACCATCTATCGTGCAAGCCATTGCAATACACAGTGTAGTCTTTTTGTTATGACAGCACTCTGCTTCCAGGATAAATTACTATATCGGTCAAGATAGGTTATGCCACAACAACAAAATGCCCTAACCACAGTGGTTTATAACACAGTGCTTATTTCCTCCTCACATACCCATGTGAATAAACCCAGAGGTTCTGTGCACTTAGGATCGCACCCTCCCAGGCAATCACTATCTCAAAATTTGAATGTCTCCATGCCAGACAGAAGAGAGAGCTAAGGATGCTCACGTGAAAACCTCAGCGCTCTAGACTGAAGAACCTTTTACCCCAAACCCACTCACAGGATCACACAACAGAAATAGTTGGTGAATAGCAATGAAAATCACATTACATTTTTTAAAAAGGTGGGGGGGGGGGAATACTGATTTTCAAGAGTTAAAAAAAATTCTAAGTGAAGAAATCCTCTACTCTTAAGAGTTTATGATGGAAAAGTAATAAGAACTGTGGGAGTAATAAAACTCCAAATGTGTAATTGTCATTGTACAAAAGAAAGGAAAAGAAAGTTCTCTAAAAGATATAACTGCATATATATTTAAGTGTATAAGATAGATAACCATATTACTGAGTTTTGTTGGATCATTGAACGAAACTGTATGCAGTCTCACTGCTTGAAAGTCCCCTCTACTTTAATTTTGTAACTTCAACAACTATTTCTAAGATGACAATATGTAATTAGTGATTTCCTGTTTTTCTGAAATTCTGTATTAACTTGTACCCTTTTTCTGTTTTTTTTTCCTCCTTAAATAAAATTTAAAAAAAAAGTTTATGATGGGACAAAGGTCTCATTCCATAGGTATTATAATAGAATTTTCATTTTTTCCTACAAAAACTTACATGTACTGTTGATATTTTACAGATATCACATTAATTTGATAATATGGATATTTTAAAATTTTAAATTGAACACTCTTCAGTCTCATGAAATCCATTTAGAATTTTAGCACATGCATACAAAATGCAGGCCAAAGTTTTTGAACCAAGATTTTCACAGTAATATTTATAATAGTAAAAATGAAAGAATGATTATGTAAGCATGAGATGCTTGTAGAAAATACAGAGCAGGGACTGGTAGGCTTTTGTTGAAAGGGTTGGGCAAGAAACATATGGTCTCTTTCATATACAACTGGACTGTATACAACTGTTGTATACAACAGACAGTATGTGAACAAATGGCATGGGTGTTCCAATAAAATCTTGTTTAAAAAACAAATAGGGGTCATAGTTTCCTAGCCCTTAATAGAAAGCAATTAAAATACTTTGAGTACAGTTACAAGTTTATACTATCCTGTTCCTAAATTCTCCACGAAGGATGTACCTTAGAGAGGAAGGGGTAATTTTTAAAAAGTGGAGTTGAAGTGACTATGTAGTTCAGTTGACTTTTTTGTTGTTTTTGAAAAAGTCAAGGGACTTCAATACTTGGACACTTTGGACACTTCCCAGAAACCAAAGCCCAAGGGAACTTGTGTGATCAGCACTCTTCCAGGCCATTAACATCTGCACGCAGCTTCATCCAACTAAATTCATAAAAATGTACCACAACAATAAAGTCTACATTATATTTAGTATATTCTTTGAAATAAGGGTGAGTTTGTAATACTTTAAGCAAGCCACTAAGAAACAGCTTTCCGTTTTGCTTTTGAGACAGATGTGGCTATATAGTTGAGGCTGACCTTGAACTCCCAGCAATCCTCCTCCTCAGCCTTCCCAGTGCTGAGATTACAGATATACAGCAGGCTGGCCTTTGGATGTTTTCAGGCAGAGGTCATTAGAGTACATATCCGACCTGCACAAATGGCCGGGGGCCCAAATCCAGCCCAAATCCTATTCTCTTAATAAAGCTTTACTGGAACACAAATAGGGTCATTATCTGCACATTACTATACACCATACTCATGCCATTACACCACACTCATGCCAGCTTTCTCGCTACGAGATGGATTTGAGTGACCGCAATGACAGAACCCACAATTGCCTACTACACAGGAAAAGTGTGCCACTCACTCTGCACTGAAACTCCAAAATTTGGTTTGCAAACCTGAACTACTACAGGTAGCTCCTGACTGGCGCTTGTCTGAAGACTGAAACCAACAGTGAGTAATTACAATGCTTATTTAACATTTTGTTTGTTTTTATTGTCAGATTTTCTCAGTGAAAGATTTACAGTTTGGTACAGGCCCCTTTTCTCACTGGTAGACAGGACAGTTTGTGGATCAGTTACCTTGAATGTCACTACTCTAAAGACACAGGAGGCAGGGTGTAAAAACTATCCAAATCTCAAAAGGGGTTCTGGTTTCACCTGAAACTTATTTTCAAAAGTACTTGAGACCTAAACTGATAGGCTTTACAAATAAATTGAATGAAACTCATAAGATGATTCTCATGTAGCTAGACTTTTTTCTACTTCCTGCTCTTCAACGGCTTATATAACTTCAAAATTTTTCCCAGCTGTAGACTTAAGTTTCAACAAGGTGAAGGATTACAGATAATGGGCCTCCCTAACTTTTCTTGGAAGCAGGAAAGATGAAGATATTAGATCTCCCTCAAATATTCAGGAAAATAAGTACAATTATATATTTTCCTATTTAACATCTTTAGTTGCTGAGTAGTTTAAAAAGTACAGTATTAAACTGCTGTCCTCTGAAGTGAAAGTATAAAGCTACTATTCTCTGAAAATACTCGTGATATTTCCCCCATGTTATAGTTCTGATTTAAAATAAGTCAGATATCAGCTAAAGAATACAGAATGAAATTATATTGACTTTTTTTTTTGTTTTTTTTGGTACCAAGAATCAAACTCAGGACCTTGCACTTGCCAGGCAGCTGCCTGTGCCGCTGAGCTTATCCTATGCCCTGTATTACCTTTTAACAAGAAATTTCTTTAAACAAGTTCACAATGTCTAATAGTAGCAAAGTTAATCTAAGTCAAGCAGTGATCTGAAAAATACAATTGTTCAGGGACAGATTTTTATTGCAAATACTCAAAAACTAGTATATACAGAAGAATGTTAATACCCATTTAAAACACTTAATATTCAGTGAAGCAAAACTTTAAGAATTCAAAGCACATTTTAAGAAGTAAAAATGTAGCATTTTAAATAAAAGTTTATTAAAACTTTAAAGCAAACTACTATTCATGATTCATTTTTGAATCTCTTATCTTCTAGATGATTTAAAAAAAAAAAAACCTGAAAAACCAACTTAGCAGCTAACTTCTAGATAAATTAGACTAAATTGCCCAAACTAATGTTTATATACCACTGCTTCAGGTCCCATTTGAAGTTTCTATCTTATAATTACATAAAAGTCACTTAAATTTGGCTGAATACACGCCAAAATATGCTTTCAGTTTACTGCTTTACAGTATCTACATTATACCATACTTTGGTTTGGCTTCCAGACCATTTTTATGGGTCTATTTTTAAAGACAATCATTAAAACAACATTAAAAGCATAGTAGCTACTAGAGTTTCAAAAATGCATTTCTACTTTATACAATTAGTACAGTGAAGGGTTTCTGCAGTTTACACGCTGACCAAAAGCACAAATATAAGTTTATATTTTAATAATTTCACTTTCACTGAAAGTTTAATTAAAGGTGAGCTTACAGCCCGGCAGGCTAACACTTCTATGGAGGCACACAGATCAAATATTCTGTTGCATGCTTCTGGCAGACTGCGATGTTACATTAAACTCAAAGTTAAGTTCCATCTGTCCAGGCTCCTGTGAGGCCAGCTGAGCACTCCAGGGGCTCCCCACCAGCAGGGTACTCTATGAGTCCTCATCACAGTGCCAATCAGCCACCACTCTATGTCAACTATCCCAAAAAGCTGTATGGTTTCCAAATTAAGTAACTAAAAAAGAAAACATAGGTAACAGGATTTTAAGCTAAGGACTAATGAAGTTTGCAAAGTTTTACTAAAGTAGCTAACATTCTTGCAATCATATCAGCAATCAAGTCTCATTTCTTGAAAAACTTCAATGAGAACTTCTGATCATGAACAGAAGCCTCTGTTAAAATCCTACTCATTTTTTTAAAACTTGGAAATCCATATTAATCACGCTGTTACTGGTTAGTAGATTTGTGTGATAGCCTAGATGGAACATTCAGGCCCGGTGTGTAAAGGACTCCCTCACGCTTTCCTGTCTCTGACCTCTACCCTGAGAGCACTGCTCCTAAATGTGCTTCGCTGCGCACTTCGAGTGGCTACACGATGTCAGCTTCTTTCCTTCTCATCTGCTGCATGTGCCGTGGTCTCTGTTGTGCTCGGGCTGTCTTCTCCAGGAACATTATCCGTCTGATCAGACGCTACTTTATCAGTCTTGGCTGAGAGATCACTGCTACCTTTCTGAAGAATCTCTGTGGCTTCAAACTCAAGTACCTCTGATGGTGTCAAAGGTTCCAAGTGAACACTGCCCTGCTCACTAACATCAGAACTAACAGAGTCAGGTTCATCTCTTTTTCTCAAAAACTGGTCAATGCTGACATCACTTGATGTTAACGGCAAATCCTTAATGTCCTCTGAAGAAAGCTTAGCTTCACTGGAGTGGTAATCTTCAGTCTGGTCACATGGAGCTGTATTTTCAGAACCCTGACCTCTCTTCAATTCCATATCCTGATCAGCGTGCTGTGTTTCCTCTCCCTTTCCCGCTTGATCTGCACCAACGTTTGAATAGCACAGGAAGAGCTTTGAGCCTGTTTCCTGGTCTGCTGGACAAGCATCATTTTCTTTATCTGAAACCGTTAAGCTTTCCTCCCCTTGTGTTGGTGATGGGCCTTCAAGTAAATCTGCACCACATCCACTTTTTGCTTCTGATGAACCTTCATCTTGCTCACTGAAATATAAAGCCAATCGTTATCTATTCATTAAAAGTGTAGCTGAACACTATGAAAATAAAAATATACCTCAAGAAAGGAAAAAGTCCGGGTATATCTGCTGTTGAAAAGGGGACAGTGGCCTAGGTTACCAGGATGTCATCTCCTTGGTGGAGGAGGTATGCATCAGGATTCTGGGGAGAGGTCGGCAGGCTTTCATTCTAGCTGTTACCTTTATTTGTGAAAATGCCTTTCATGTTTTTACTTAAAATTTAAGTGTTCTCATCAATTTGTAAGAGTGCCTAAAATAAAGAATATATTTGGAAAAAATCCTATTTTCTTTTATGCTTTATATATTCTTTTGGGCTTACAATGTCCTTTCCTATGCAAAATTAGATAAGCACTCAAAAATATTTCCCTAATTTTTAATTGCTTAAGTTAAAAAACAAACACGGCTTAAAAACATACATAAATATACAGATGTACATTTGTTTGTACACATACATATTTATGGGTGTTTATGCTTACACCAGTGTATGAACAGAAACTAGTGAATCATAAAATAATAGAAACCAAGGATTTCTAGAATTTGCAGCCCCTTATTTGGATTTCAGATGCTCCTTTTAACAAAGTATGTGTTCACATACAACTCTTATACTTAATCTACTTGAAATTTAGACTAGCAACATTTTCAAATGGTCATTAGCATTTATTAAATTATAACATGTGTAAGGCTATTTCTCTGGGATTTATCTTGTTCTACTAATTTATCATTACACTATTCTTGAGCCAACATAACACAATCTTCACAACAGATTTAGAATGTTGTTATTCTCTAGTACAACAAATCACCTACATATCAATATTCAAAAATTTCAGTTATAATGTAAAGGATATTTGCACGATGATACATATTAGAACAATCTTTAAAACAGTAAATATGCAAAAAAATCTAACAGAAATTATTAAATGCATTATAATATTAATAAATGGAAAAGTTGTAATCTTTTCATTTTAATCAATTTCCAAACCCAGTCTGAGATTTTCAACTAAATACTGATTGAACCCATACATGAATTTGGAAAATGACCTATCACATACATTATTCCAGTAAATTCCAGCTTCTGTTTGTCAGTTCTCATCTTTACTACTATTATGAAGAAACTTTTTGTCCACTGTAAGTTATAAACATATATTACTGGTCTATCAGAAAGATTGAAATTTCTTAAAATATCAAATCACTTTAATTTATACTTATTAATTCTGATTACTTTTAGCTCACTTTCCTGGACCTTATTTTTTTCCTCTTTTTTTTTTGGTACTGGGGATCAAACTCATGACCTTGCGCCAGGCAGGCACTTACTCCACTGAGCTAAATCCCCGGCCCCATTTTTTCCACATTTCAAATTTGTATAATTGTCACTTTTTAAAAATAAAGGCAGACAACTTATTTGTAGGTAGGGAAAGGAGGAACAGAGAAAGACAGAGCACTACTTTGAATAGTAAGAAGTACCTGAAAGGGAAATTTCCTGATTTTTATTCTTTACAGATGGTATTGGACAAACCATAATTTACAGAAAATGTTAAATAATACAAAAATGACCAATCTGCTTTTCCTAACTCCAGGTGAATTTTTGTTACTCAGCCTTCAAGAAATCTAGGAAAAATTCTAGGTGAAGCTCAAGAAACAACTTGATGAATTATTCAACCATGGATCTGGGTGGGCTGGGGATAGAGCTCAGTGGCACAACGCCTGCCTGACGAGTGTGAGCTTGTGAGTTTGATTCCCAGCACCAAAACAATAAAAATAAAAAAAAAAAATCTGGAAGGGCAAGAGTTGAATTAATCTCAACAAATTAATAAGCAATCTACTCTAAAAGAAGCTACAAAGATAGAAATGGGGAAAATACTTAAAGACTACATAAAATGATCTTTATTTTGAGTAAAGTTCTAATTAGAATGCTGGGGTTCTTCCCTTTTGTCTTTTCAAAAAGAACTGTGAAATATGCTGTGTTTCTTAGGAGTTCTACCTAAGTATCAATTTTTAAAAATGTTGAATTCTGACACCTTCGAGTTTAGATCCTTCCAAAAAAATTATAGTTTTATGAAAATGCTTAAGAAATATTTTAAGATTAACTACTGCAATAATTGTCCCAATATTAAAACTCACAGCACACTGTGATTGTTCTCATTTAATAGGGTAATTAACATTTTTAACATTTTATTTACTATAAGTACTTTAAAAAAATTAACAACTTATAAATACTCTGTACATGTAAAAAAGATTTTAAAACCAATAGCCTGGAATACTTTTGTTGAAATAAAATTTCAAAATTTGATTTTAATTGAAGTCACTACTAAAAACAATACCATATATATATAAAATTTACATAACTTTCATAGCTAACTATGAAATAATACAGGTAGCCAGGTGTGATGGCACACGCCTGTAATCCTAACACTTGGGAGGCTAAGGCAGGAGTCCCTGCATTTCGAAGTGATTTCATGGCTAGCCTTGAAAGTGGGAGTGGGACCTTGTCTTAAAAACCCAAAAAGGACGGGGCTGGGGATTTAGCTCAGTGGCATAAGTGCCTGCCTTACAAGTGTGTGGTCATGAGTTCAATCCCCAGTACCGATAAAAAAGAAAAAGACAAAAACAAACAAACAAACAAACAAAAACCCAAAAAGGAAACAATACAAGTCATGTTATTTTATATGCTTAAATTTCAAGAGATTCCTAATACTTACCTTTTGGCATTTGATGTTTTGATTTTCCCTTCAGTTATATTAGGTCTTGCAATTTCCTGAAATGATTAATAATATTCTTATTTTATATCCTAGAAAAATTTTAATTTCTAAATAAAAAAACAAGTGTACAACATAACACACCAAAGAAATAGAAAAAAATTTAATATAAAGCATAGAATAATTCTCATAATTAAAAGTAGGATTTCAAAAATATTTAAACTCAAGAATTTCACTGTACCAAAAGTTTCTGAATCCAAGACCAGTTAGTTATCCACTTATGTCAATATTTATTTTCCTTAACTCTCTTTCAAATATAGACCATGATTACAATTACTTGAATAGAAACTTATAAAATGTAACCTGAATTTGAACAACACACATCCATAATATTTTATATAAATATGCTAAGTATAAACACTTAGAATTTTTGAAAGTTTTATTCCCATACTGGAATCATAACCTACTGTCAAATGCCAAATATGAAAATAGACCAAGGGAAGAGATGCCTTGCTTATTTCAAATGTGTTAAGAGGAAGAACAATAGAGTAAAAACCCCACAGGCCAGAAGCCAGACTGACATTTGATAACAACTATCAGCTACTGAGCAAAGATTCAAAGCTAGGCCTAGTTTTTAACCCCTATAGCAGATTGTGAAACTGAAAAGGGTTTATCATTTGTCTCCCTAACTTTCTAAACTCTTCTAAAATGAGAGCAAAGACCATGAACAGCAAAGCACACTAATTGCTGACGCGGCTGCAGTGCGTCTGTGGAGGGTGGATGTGGCTGGGGTGGACCGTGACTCGCAGGGGCACCGAGGGTTTACAGTGAACGCCAGCAGTGCAGCAAGGGAGGAGAGTCAGGTGTGTGTGAAACCCTGAAGGCATCCTGCATTTCAAGGTGCCCAGGACAACATCCAGTACAGGAGAGGCCAAATGAGGACGAGGACCGCTGGAGATTTAAATGCTCCTCCTTCCCCACAGTGGTTGAAAGTCAAGTGAACTAGACACAGTGTACACTGGACAACACGCGTGTGTGCTGAGGGAAAGCAGGAGGGCCTGAAGCCCACGAGAGGGAACAGAGACACACGACGGTCCCTCTTCCACCGAGTCCCAGCAAGCCAGTGGCCAAAGGACTCACCCCCACTCTCTCACCCCACTTAGAATTACACTGTAACTCATATCAGTGGGTCTCAGAAGGGTAATTCACATTTACCTAGGGAATGCAAGCCACTTTCAGGGGGTGCCTGAGGTCATAACTACTGATATAAAAACAGTGGGAAATAAAAATGCTGACATCTTAATGCAAATTGAGACAACAGCAGCATATCCAAACTGTCGGTAATCACTTCCTTTCCCTACTACCTCACACAAGCTATATTTGTTAAACATCAACCTTTGAACATGTCTTCTTAGGATCCTTTGCAATGAGGTAAAAAGCATGCAGTGCTGAGGTTGCAACCAAATGCCTGGGTCTGAGACTGAGCTGTGAGATGCATGTAGATGCTCTCACGAGGATTCCCTTTTATTTAAAGAATGACTGCCCACCTATGGGCAGTTAGATCTGGGGACCTAGGAGACATTTTCTTGAAAATTAACAAAGTGAACCTGACATACCATGACAGTGTTTCTCTGGACAACAAAGCAAGAAATTGTATTTTGAGAAAACTCATTCACTGATGAGATTAAAGTTACTGTTAATGAATGTGATTACCTGATATTCCATAATCTAATGTCAAAATCTGGAAGATCTATATAGCCCAGTAAATCAGTATTTTTCATATAATTTTGTAGGCTCATCCATGGATAAAAAGTCTATTCAAAGTATGAAATGGACCAATAGATTTTGATGTACAGAGTGCCAAAAGTTCAGTGACCTAGTTGTATTACACACAAAAAAACTTCCACTTGTCTAGTTTGGGCCCAGTAGCAAAGGAAAACATTCCTGAATTAGCTGAAAAGATTATTAATGTACTTAGGGAGGCTAGATATTTTTCAGCTATTTCAATCAAAATATAACACAACAGACCAAATTCTGAAACATGAAAATTCAGTTACTTTCTAAGCCCTACATTAAAAAGATGTACAAGCACAAAGGAATGCTATTCTTTCCACTGAATTTCTTTTGATTTAGAAATTATTTTTCAGAGAATTGTTAATGTATAATAGGTTACTAAATCAATAAGTAATTTTGGTATTTCACACTTCAATTTTTAACATAGTAAATATGAATTATTTTTGACAGAACAAAAGAATATATGCAAACAGTGCCCTTCAGAGTTCTGCAGTGTACAACCCATATAACTATGCCAGGGAGGCCTCTTCCCAAACACTCTGGGCTCCCACTGAACTTTAGTCCCATTCTTTAATAGGGCCAGGGTACTCACTGTCACACAAATAAAAACTCCCTTTAACAGCACAAAGATTAGAACAGACAGGAAAGAAAGATGCTTAGACATTTAAGAGACACTGCTAGAACAAGACAAAAAACATTTCTATGTGTAACAGCCCTAGAGATGTATGTTACTTCAGCCATTAAACAAAAAAAAAAAAAAAAAAACCTTATGAAAACAGAACTGGAGAATAAAATGGTAATCATAAATATGGCAGCTCAAGTAAGTAAGCAAGGAAAGTACATACAATGAAAGGAACTGATGCAAGAAATCCAATATCAGAAAAATAGGACAGAAAGAGAAGGAGGGAAATCCAGAGGGAAGGAGCAGAACAGACTGAGGTAGAGAAAGTTAGAAATGGAAGTAATAATTCACCAAGAGATGACTCCACCAAACCTTCCCTCAAGGAGCAATCAGCCAAAGGCAAAGCTTTCTCTGCTGAGTGAATGCTGCTGGCCAGGGCCGTGCAGCGGGCAGGCGGGCTGTGGAACCATGGTAGTGTTTTCACCCACCTCTCCCGGATCAGGCACTGTGCAGGGCCTGGCTTTTCCCAAAGTCAAAATGACCATGAAAGATAAATGCTTTGAATCAATTCAGAACATGGAGGCAGCCGTGACCACTCAACTAAAAGGACTTCTAGAACTGCTTCAGAAAGTAGCAAGAACAATGTGGACCAATGTGCTTGAAGTTAGGCGAATATTCTGAGAAAAAATAATGGTAAGATGTCTTTTCCTGTACTGTTTTTAAAATTTACACATTCATGGTACTTTTCGTACCTTGTATATTCAGTTTGAAAGGACCCACCAAATGTTGATTTTATGTTACAAATGAAACTACTTCAGATGAAACTGTCAAAACTATTTAACTGCCAGGTCAGGGACTGTTTTATGTGAATCATGTATTTATAGCAAACAACTTAATTTAAAATTTAAAATCTGAAGACCATTTAAAATTTCCTAAGACTATTTCAAGCGCAAAGTTACAGATAGGAGAGTGAGCTAAGTATTATTGCCATATTACAGATAGGAGAGTGACTGCTATGGCAGTCATGAATGTAGTGGAATTCATGATCCTTCTCCTCAGCACCCTTAGTGCTGTGATTACAGGCGTTGCCCCCACATAACTTCAGAATTTTTTTCAAACGAGTGACTCTATGTAGACTCACAGGAAGAGACGGCCAATCTGCTACTTTCATAATGAAGTAACAGTAAACCTCTATTCTACATATTTGTGTATATGTTTGGAATTAAGAAATAACCTTGAGGATGGACAGAAAAAGAACTTTATTAATCTCTGTTCTCAATAAAGGATGTCTGAAATATACTACCAGCTGCTCCCTAGCAACCTAGGCAGGAAGTAAGGAGTAGGGCATGTACTATATCTCCCAATGTAACTCTTGTACCTCCTATTTTTTTTTTTTTTTGGTGTCTTTTTCTTTTTTATCGGTACTGGGGATCGAACTCATAACTGCCTGCTTGCAAGGCAGGCACTTATGCCACTGAGCTAAATCCCCAGCCCCTAGTACCTCCTATTTTCTTATAATGAAACTGCAAGACCAATACTGGAGAGGAAGAGTCATGGCACATACAGTTATCTGGAAACAAAAGCAGAATGGTATAGTACATTATATATACCACAGCAGAACAGAGGCAACCTAGTATACAGATAGGAATTAATGTTCAAAGAGGAAACACAGAGATACACACAACTTGGTAATAACCAGAAAATACTAGGGGACATGATAATACTGATTCCATTACAATGCACCTGATCAGAATCTTAAAGATCAATTCAAGCTGCCCACCACGTCACACGTGCATTTCACACAAACACCTGGACCCAGTCAGGTCGCCACCCACACCCATGCCCGCTCCACAGAAATACGTGGACCAAGACTGCTCCTTGCGGCCTTTCATTCCATAGAGCTTCCTTTAAACTTATGTATGCACTTCTAATTTGTAACATTAACTTTTTAAAAAATTTATTTATTTTATAGTATTAAGGACTGAACCCAGGGTCAAGCTACATCCCCCCACCCTTTTCTTACTAAGTTTCCAGTTTTGGGCTTGAATTTAGCATCCTCCTACTCAGCTTCCAAGAGTGCTGGGATTACAAGCATGTACCACCAAGCCCAGCTTTACTGCTCTGTTTTGTTTTGAACAAAAAACTAATTCAAGAAACTTAAGTTTTTGTATGAAAGAGCTGACTTCATTTGACAAATACGAGGAGAGCAATGACAGGAAAACAAGAATCTGGTGATTTACTCCAGTCAAGGATGAATGTTCTCGGGGAACAAGGAAGACATGGTGCTCTACTGCAGGGGACCCATAGATTTCCTTCATATTTATACCTTTACCTATTTAGAAAGGAGGAAAGCAAACTTTGTTGCTCTCAAAGCACACAGATAGCTGGCCAGTGGAGAAAAAGAAAACAACCCACAGTCAAGGCTCAGGGATAGCTTGCTTAAGAGTGAGGCCAAATCACAGCAGAGAACCTCATCCCACTCCCCTGCCACCCAGCACCAGTCTTGCCAGCACCAGAACTAAGCAACCACAGCAGGTCTGGAAGGGCAGAGCGCACACAGCCTGGTTCACAAGGGACATCAAAGCTGGTATAGTCCAACAACAGCTAGGGAGCAAATGGGCCCAGTATAATTCCCAGTTTGAACACAGCACACTGAAACAACTGAACCTGGAAGTGCCTTGAGATAATTGCGGCCGTGGGAAAAACAAAACGCAGGTGGACCCCTACTAAAGAGACCCAAATTCCACACGAACCGTTCACTGTAAGAGGAGCTGTGCATGTTTCCAGATCCGCACGCTGCTACCTCCATCCTACACAGGCTGCCTGGCTCTGAAATCCAGTGCCAGGAGACCAACAGCCCGACTCAGACACACCCCAGATACTGGAACTCCCACAGAAAATATTTAATTGTAATTAATATATTACATGCTTTGGTAGAACAGGGAGACAACAAGCATGACAGAATGGAAATTTCAGTAGAGTTACACTGTAAGAAAGAAATCAATTACAATGCTAGAAATTAAAATAAGCAAATCCAGTTTGACAGGTGAAAACTGCCTCTGTCTTTGTTGGGGTTAACAACATACTGGACAATACTGAAAAATGAATCTATGCAACTGAAGAAAGATCACCAGAATGTATACAAAACAAAACACAAAGGTGAGGGTGTGGGGTGGAACCAAATCAGAGCATTAAAGAACGGAGTTTACGTGGAATGATTGGTTCAACACGTAGGAAACTGGAATTCCAGATGCAGTAGATAAGGGACGTTGTGAAAATGCCAATTAGAATAAATGCCAAAAACAGTTACACAAATAGGTAAACATATCAATAAGCAAATGAACACAACTGGTGACAGTTGAAGACAAAACTTAAGGATAACCAAATAAAAATGATGAAAAACAGACAGATATTATAGTAAGGTATCTTGTCAGCAAGTATGTAAGTTCAGAGGGAAACCATTCTTTAAACTGTTGAGAGGAAAAAAAAGCAACCAAAAACATCTTTCAAAAATGCAAGATTTTTAAACAAAAAGCCTTGAAAGAATTACCAATAGTCTTGCAACATAAAGTTCAAGTAAAAATATTTATGACAAAAATGGAGAGCTTTGAAGAGATAAAAACTATTGGAAATGGTAAGAATAAAGGAAAATGCAAAATTGATTTTTAAGTTTTTAATAGTTCCAAAACATAACTGTCTAAGCAATAATTTTAACACTGCATTCTCTGCCTTTGTAATATATGAAAAAGCAACAATGAAGAAAACCCCAGAAACCTGAGCATCAGGACTGAAAGAGGAATACCACCGCAGAGCCCAGACATTAAAAGGACAACAAGCACACTATACATGGGTGGATTTAAGAGTTCAACATCGTAAGTCAAGTGTAACAAGTCCTAGAAAACCAAACTACCAAACCCACTCAGAAAGAGACAACAAAAGCTGTCTGCAAAAATGCTGCTCCTTCTACTTAAATTTCACCTACGCACTATGCAAGGCAGAAAGACAAATTATCTCTCTTCAAAGTACCTAGTTAAGATACCTGAAACATGGTTAATATACATTCAAAATACTTCTGTTTTAAAAATTAGATAAAACCTTTTGACAGTTTAAATGTTTCAGAACATTAAATCATCTGGAAATTTTCTGCGGTGTCACATGATTAAGGATCAACTTTTAATTCATACATTTCTCTCCACTATTAATAGTTAGGGTAAATAGCTGGCAATTAAAAAAAAGATGAAGTCTTTGTCAAAACAAAAACACCTTGTAATTTTACCTAAAGTTAGATATTTGATGAAAAATTTTAAATCTCAACTTTTTCTTCCTTAAAACGTGCCAAGTTACTGATGTATGCATTTTGAAATTTAAAATTTAAAAATTCATAAACAATACTCTCAAATGTATATAAACCATTAAACTATCAATCAAATAAAACACACTTTACCTTAGACACAGGTTCTTGTTGCTTAGTGGGAGCTTCATTTTTTAATCTTGAAAACAAAATAAGTACTGATTATTTTATATCATACTTCCATGATAAAATACAAACTAGATTTTATGTGCTTAAACTAAAGAGTAAACTTAATGTCCATTTCATCCTGTAATAGTGCATGATCTTTGAACATATTTTAAGATAAAAATAAAATGAGAACAGATTCATCAGTGCAAATTAATGAACACATGTACTGTATTTACATCTCTAAAAACAAGAACACTTATGAAACAGTTTTTTGCTAAGTACAACTTAAAGCACATACTGCATTAGTAAAAATTATTTTTTAAAAAGCAGCAGGTCTGAACCCCAACATCACAATAAATCTAATTAATTAAAAATTAAAGCAGGTTATATACATATATACACATACACTCAGACACACACAAAATGCATTAGTACATTAATACTATTAGGAAACATAAAAAGTAAGGGAATGTAAATATTTTCTATTGTAAAATTGAATGATAATGGCACTTCAATATATACATTAACTTTCTCTGGAGGCAGTAAGTCATAAAATTATTTAGAATGTTAAAGAATATATTCTTTTAAAAACTTTTTTAAGCACTGCTCAAAAATTAACTATAAGGGGCTGGGGATTTAGCTCAGCGGCATAAGCGCCTGCCTTGCAAGCAGGCAGTCGTGAGTTCAATCCCTGGTACCGATAAAAAAAGAAAAAGATAAAAAAAAAAAAAACCAAAAAAAAAAAAAAAAATAACTATAAATATTCTGCTAAAAATATTATAGCATTACAATATCAACAACGCTAGAAAATCTTGGCAATTTAATTAACTTGATATAAAAACTAGCTCCTCCAAAGGATTATTTTACAAATTGCTGGTGACTAAATTACATTCTTTAAATTTCTAGCAGCAGACACACAAAAAATCATTGGTTGCTATTACATTCAATTTCAATATGCACATAAGAGTGATATGCTTGACTTCAAATGCCATCAATCAAGAATTCATTAATTCATAACTCTATTAAGGCTCAATACAAATGTAAGGAATAATTTATTTAAAATAAACAACTACATTCACTTAAATTTTATATTAAAAAGTGAAGACAGCTAATAGGACAAAAATGTCAATTATTTAGAAGTTACTAAAATTGTTAAATACTAAATTATCAAATGAGTTCCTTCATCCATTCTCTGAGGACACATTTTAAAAATTAGTACTATTATTTCTGGGTTCAATCCTCAGGACCACCAAAAAAGAAAAAAATTAAGGCTACAAATATTAATGCTTTATTAGATAATAATTAACTGTGAAGTTACTTATCAATATTTTAGGCATACAAAATTAGGAACAACTTTTAAAAGATTGTGATCTTTTTTGGCAGAACCATAATATTGGTAGTATGTTACAGTAATTTATAATTTGTCAGATTGAATAACAAAAAAAGTGTACAAATATAATTTCTCTGTTCTAGATTTTGTAAAGTATTTCAATGAGAACTGAGGTGAGATTACATCAAATATAAAGTACAACTTCACTGCAATAATGATGTATGAGAAAAGTTTTAAACATAGCACATATAAATATAAAAACATGAAAAATTAGTCTAAAAAATGAAAGATTACTGAAGTTCTGCAATAAATTTTTGTACTGCAACTGATTAAATTCAGTTGAAAAGGAGAAATAAACTTGTCAAAAAGCATTTCTGAAATATTTTGAGTGTTCAGCTTACTGTTGAAAATGTTATCAAAGACCTTATATTCTTACAAAAGAAGTATTACCACTCTAATCATTTTCAGGTATGTCTGTAAGTCAATTTTATGCAGCAATTAAGAGTCCATTAAGCA
Source organism: Cavia porcellus (assembly GCF_034190915.1). NCBI lineage: Eukaryota > Metazoa > Chordata > Mammalia > Rodentia > Caviidae > Cavia > Cavia porcellus. The sequence continues at coordinate 2,292,283 of NW_026947491.1, forward strand.
GGTTCAACTGTTATTGCTGGTATTTCACTTGGGGAAAACTAAACCTCTTAATATCTCTTCGGAGGAGGTTTGTGACAAGAGACTTTTATTCTCACTTTACTGGCTAACTGGTGAGAATACAGTTAGTTTCTAAAACAATCATAATCAAGAGGCTTTCTATAGCTTGATCTTGTTTTGTGCCTTAACATACTAGAATTCTCTTTAAGGGACAAAACTGTAATAACCAGTAAAAACAACTCTAAAATTAACCAGAAATGTAAACTACAAATTTCATCACAATTAATGATCACTAAATTTTTAACTATAAAAGTGTATTTAAAAATTAACTTAATGCAACTACAAATATATTAACTTTTGTAAAGAAAAACAATTTCATACCTGTAATTCTTATTCATTAAAGTTGCCTGCTGAAATAATCATCATTTGAGATATTCAACTTTTGGAGAAGACCGTCAAATTTTCTAAGCTCAAAGTTCTGTACTAATGACCTATCACTGTGAATGTTGCAGTAATTCTTTTATAGAAAGATGTAGTGCAGTATTCAGAACACTGATCTTTCAATACAAAGAGAACAAAGCACTTATCAGTGATCAATTTCAACATCATTAATGATGAGACTGCAGGTAATTTTTTTCTATGGAAATCTGATAGACCTTTGATGTATTTGTAAAGCATAATCCCTTTCCTCTAAAGCCTAAAATAAAATGTATGGCCTCGTTTGCATTTTTCTACAGGTAAAATGACTAACATGAGGCCACTCACACAATGACTGTCCTGATTTAATTATGGCAGTATGCTCTTTTGAGGCTTTGAAGTACAAACATACCATGGGTTGGGGAGAGGTGGTAAAAAAATTATTCAGGTTTATTTCAATTAGGCCAAATTCTTTGTTTCCAATAACATTTAAAAGCCAAACATGTCAATGCTAGTATTATAAATTTAATCTTCAATTTAAGATTATTTGTAAATATACTGGAAAGCTAAGATCATACAAGAAGCAAATAATAGTTTTCAAGACCTTTCTCTTAGACATTTAGGACTAAATTAAAGATAATAACCATTAGACTCAAAAGTAACAGAAAAACATCTAGTGTTATCATTTCTGATCATTCTGAAGACTGGTAATAGGCTTGTGTGGAAAAGCATATGAACTAATCATTTACTATGTTAAACATACCTAAGTGTTCTAGTCCAAAAATAAAAGCAAAGTCTCTTGTAAAGAAAACAGCAAATCTTTACAGTATTTTAAAAAGGATTGAGTCAGTATAAGAGGGAGGGACAAGCAGGCAGCACAGACAACACAACAAACGTGGGTTTGCAGGAACACAAAAGTTAGCAAAGCTGAGAGGTGATTCAAGGCACAGCAGAAACAAATTCGAAACAAGATGGCATAGACAGGCCCTATCACCTAACTGAAAGGCGCCCAGGAAAACAGCTGAAGGTAAACGTGAAGAGATAGCAAAGGCAACTTCACAGATCTTCACAGCTATGATAAAGTGTTCATACTAAGAATACTGAAGCCAGTATGAATGTGATCAGATTTGTACATCAGAAATAGATGGGTTTCAGTCAGAGTCCCAGTTAAGATAGTTTATGACTGTCTTATCTGAAACAGGAGCAGTGCCAATGGAGAAAAAGATTTAGGGAAATGTAAGTTAAAACCAACAGAATTTCACAATATAGTTTATAAGAACAAACATAACCCACCCCTAAAGTCAACCTCAACTGGTGAGGAAACCAGTAACATCATTAACCGAGAAAGAATTCAAGGGGAAAGGGAGCTTATTTTGCAGGAAAAATGAACTTGGACATATGAATTTGTGATACAGAGCCATCATATGGCCATGTTCATCACAGATCTGTTCATTCTGTGCATGTCATTCTTAAGCACAACTAAGAACACTTCTACTCAGAATGACTGCCAAATTAAACCTGATAATCTGTTATTCTTTGCTAAAATACACTATTGTCTGTGTCACAGAAATGCTGCCCTAACTGGGAAGCTGTACCACTTCCTCTGCTGACTGTGTTGGTTCCTGCCTCCACCTTTCTAGCAAGATGGCCTACACAGTGAAGCGAAGTCTGTCCCACAGGGCAGGAAGCACAGTCCTTAGCAGCTCCGTTTCTGAAGATAGACTTCCAGACTGTAAACTGAGATTACCCCTTCCAGTTATGTTAACACTATGCAAAGTATCTAATTTATGTACACTTCAGGTATCTGAAGGATAATAATAGCACTTGTATCAAAGATCTGTGAGAATTAAATGAGTGCAAAATACGCAGAAGAATGTCTGACACATTGTGTGTCAACGATAAATCATACCTATTACTGTGATGGGCACAGTCTGCAATCAATCTTCCTATATAGAATTTGCTAAAAAGTTCACAACACAGGTTAATTTATAATTTACTCCTACAGCTTTGAGACTTTTCATGCTTCCAGTCTTCCTTGAAAAACCAGTACCTTAACTATGTCTACATTTTCATTGCTGGTCTACTCCCCTTAGGATCAGCCTTATTTGCTCTGGTATAAAAACACTGACATATTTCTGAAAACCTTGGTTTCATCTGCTCATCCAAAGTGGGGAAAAAAAAAAAAAAAACCAGAAAAATCATTCTGGGCCCATACAGCTAGTAAATGCAGAACATAAAACCAAGAAGACAAGACATGTGTATAAAATTGTAGAAGAAAAGACAATGTATGCAGGTTTTTTTTGTTTGTTTGTTTTTTTGTACCAGGGATCGAACTCATGATTGTGTGCTTGCAAAGCAGGCACTTACGCCACTGAGCTAAACTTCTGGCCCCAATGTATGCAGAATTAATGTAGAAATAGGGTTCTATTTTATCCTGTTGGCAATACTAAGTAACACCTTAGATATTTTATTTATAAGCTATAAAGGACCCCCAAGACTAGGAGACTGAAAAAGTGGCACAAAATCATGGGTAAAGGTTGGTATGGTCTGCCCTCAAAGACAGACTATGCAGAGTTGCATTTACCCTCCCTTCTTCGCTGCTTTCAGATACTAAAGACTCCAAATCCAAAGTGCCAGAAACCACATCTTGATGTACATACAGCTCTCACCTGCTGATTTGTGATTTCATACCAGTGTACATGCACTAAGACTACTTACTTTGAAAAGAAAAACTTTTATGTTCCTGGTGACATTTTTGAAACATTAACAATCCCGAATCTAGAGGAAAGCCTCAAGTACTTCTAATTTCAGTCACATTTCAAAAGATCAGAGAAGTAATGAGCCTGAAATGTGAAATGAGATTGGTCTGCCTTTCTTTCCTGCTAATGTAAATGAAATGAAGATACCCTGACCATTTTGAACATTTAAGTCTTTACTTTTAAAACTCAGATTGTGATTAAAGCCAATACTTCCTCCAAACAACTTCTGAATTTCACAAGAGAATGACTTCATAGTTTTGAAAGTTCATAGAATCAATGAGATGAAACATTTTTAACAGAAATATTTTCAAATATAAAACTTAAAAGTGTAGGCATTTGCCTCTGAAACTGTCCTTACTGCTTATATTTGTGAAAAATGACTTTTATTAGTTTAACTGAAAGTAATAAAGTGATACTTCATTCTGGGGACAGGTTTAGATTCTTTTTCATACAGGTATTTCACAAAAGCTACATGGCACAAGTTGTACTTCTTATTCATATCTCATTCCAGCTGCTGACACAGAGGCACACAGGCCTTCTGGCCCCGTGAAGGCAAGCTATCAGCGGTCAGGTCAACGAATAGATACACAGAAGGGAAACAGTTGTGTTGTGCCTATGGGTGCTGAGAATGAAACTCAACTTCAGTCTTCGTGATTCTCAAACAAGAGGGAGGAGTATGTGCTTTCAAGGAAAGACAGTTTTCCACATGCGTTTCTTCCTAGAATTCTTTAGAGGAATTTAATAAAGTATAACACGCAACTTTTTATCTGTAAAACATATTATACACCTTTTTAAGCCCTCAAAACATTTATTTTCAACCCATTTCATGAATGAAGAAATCAAATACATGACCAAAAAGCTGTTTAGACAGCAGAGTCCTGAACTCCTGAAACTTTAGTCAACGCTCTTTCCGGGGTACCTTGGTTCACGAACTTAACTCTCTCCACTTTTTCTGGCCACAAACTGAATTGGTCGAGAACTGAATCAAATTTCCCTGTAAGGTCAACACTGAACCCAACCACTGAACTTGATTCAGTTCTTGTCCAATTCAGTTTGAGATCAGAGACATGAAATGTTTGTGAACCAAGGCACCACTGTACTTTGCCTAAAACAAAGCTGGCGCTCACTCAGTGAACTAAATCAACTTTTAAAAATCACTTCAAATTATGGCTTTTTGAGACTAGGTTTCACTACATAGCTCACACAAGCCTCCAACTCAAGGAAATCCTTCTGCCTCAGCCTCCTGAGTGACAGGATTATAGGTGTGCACCACTACACCCAACCCAAATTGGGGCTTTAAAAGCATTTCAATTACTAATATAGACAACTCATAAAGGAGCCTAGTTTTGTAAGCATGTGCTATTATGTATTTATAATGGATTCTTATGTTCCGCAAGTGCGCTAAAGGAAATTATCTATTTTCAATTTATTGTCAAGAAAAAGACGTTTACAAAATGTAAAACTTTATTTCTCTGTTATAATTCAGCTACAAGATATACTAGAGAAAACTAATATATAGGGAGAAACAGAACAAAGCAATTTTATAAATGAGTTGAATAACAGTGTAACATTTGAGAAAGATCGCTCTTTAAATACATCCCTTCTGGGGCTGGGGATTTAGTTCAGCGGCACAAGGGCCTACCTGGCAAGCAAGAGGTTGTGAGCTCGACACCTGGTACAAACAAAATGAAACAACAAAAATAACTACTAAATTATACATTTTTCTTTCTATATTTTCATAAAATAGTAGTATGTGATAAGTAGACACAATTTATAGAAATGAGTAATAATAGTGGAATTTTTTTCTTTGAAGAAGGGATTTTATACCAATTTTCCCCAAGTTAGTGTTGTTTCATAGTCTTCTCCCAGGAAATGCCAGAATTATGTTCAATTCTGACACAGAATTAAACAAGGTTCAACTGAAGCACTGTGATGTAATGTCATCCACTTAGCAGTCTGGAAACATGTACTGCAAGACTGAAGTATAAGTGAAAATCACCAATGACCTCAGTGCAGATGGAAGACTTCCCCGAGGTTTCCTGTCACCTGGACGCAGCACTAATAATAATAGCAGGAAAGTAGTGGTGGTAGCAGAAGCAGCAAGTGTGCATTTACCCAGAGGCTACCTTCTGTAAGAGTTGTACCAAGTAACTTAAGTAGAGTAACTAAACCATATGAATTAGTACTTTAATTAATTTGTACATCTTATTTCTTACAATTGCTCTGTAAGGAAGTATTACGTATCTTTCAGCGAAGAGGAAGATGAATCTCTGTAAGATTAAATAATTTCCTCAGGACTATGGAGCTGGTTAAACATTAAGGATTTTTTCTTTTACTTTCTCATTTATTTAGTGCACATGTGTGCATATGTGATGTGCACATGTTTTTGTGTCTGGAACTTTAACCCAGAGCCTTATGTAAAACTAGGATTTAAATATTGAGCTGGGGGTGGTGGTGCATTCTTGTAGTCCCAGCACTTATGAGGCTGAGGCAGGAGGATCCTTGCAGGTCCGTGACCAGCATAGGCTACAAAGTGAGCTCAAGGCTGGCCTGAACTATATAGCGAGACCCTGTCTCAAAAAAAGACCGAAAAGAGACAAAACTCAATAAACTGAGTCAGAAAAACAAGGCTAATAGAATTTGTCAAAATGGTATGGAAGGGTAGAATGAAAACGAGGTTGAACAGTAGGATAATATCCCCTGAATAGTAATAAATAACGTTGCAATACAATGATAACTTTATAACTGATGGTGCTCCCTACATATTAATCATTTTTGAAATACTACATGGATATACCAACTCCTTTAATTTCCTGACACTTTGTGAGTAGGTATTTTTATTATCTGTGTTTTACAAATGTTGCACACTATAGTAAACAACGGGCAGGACTCCAAACTTGGCAAACAGCTGTACAGCCTGCACTGTGTTGCACTGCCCTTTAAGGGTCTGAACGTTTAATGTGGGCCTAGGTATCAAATTTCCTAATCTTATTATCAAGGAAGATCTTCTGAAGCCATTCAGGAAAGAAGTAAAGCTTTACAAAATGAAAAACTTTTAAAAAGAAACTTCTTAAGGATAACATAAGGGTTAGACATTGTAATAGTCTCAAGAAACGTAGCTGAGTGATAGATTAATAAATAAGAAAAGTGAGTTACAGAGAGAAGCTAGAAATAGTGAGATTCTTCAGTGTAAAACCATGCTAGGTAACCAAACTCCTTCAACACAAGCATCCCTTGCTGCTACAATTACAGATAGAACAGGCTAAGAACTACTCTGCTTAATTACTTATTTCTTAGATTTTATAAATATATGCCATTTATTCCTGATATAGTACTAAAATATGAATATGTACTTGCCAGCATCTACTTATGCATTCATTTTATAAAATATTTGTGAATATGAATGAAATGTCTTGGAGGCCTTTTTAGACAACACTTCATACAACTACTTCTATTTTCCAAGTTAAGATCAGCACTGAATACACTATTTATTCTATGTAGGTTTATGTCCAGATGAAAAATCCCATGTTAAAGCATTTATTTAATTTTCATTTCCCTTAATCTATTAACCACAGGAACCCCCCATATCACACATCAATTTTGGACACTAGTCCTAAAATGGAGAATTTGGGAAACACTAAGCCACTTAGTTTCTTTTATACAAACACAAGACTGTTTTATACAGTAGTACATGCAGAGAATTGTATATGCCTAAGAGTAACATGGACATTTCATTCTCTCAAGGTCAAGAACACCTGATTTTTTGCTACTGGATAGGGAATGTGTGGCATTCTAAATTAATCTTCTCACAAAAACAAATTATGACACTGAGATATAACCAGTACCGAACTAGAAAACCCCAGACTGTAAATCCAGTTAGTACTCGAATCTTTCACAAAGGCTGAGGCTCAGAGAAAGGCACTGCCGCTCCCTGGAACCTCCTGCATTGCTTATCACATCTGCTTAGTTTTCTCTGTCCACTCCTTTTCACCCCTGACTTACAAACAGACTTCACGAGTTTAAAGACCCTGCCCTTTGTCTATCTTTGCTGTACCCAGCTCTCACACAGCTCCATTCATTTCACTTCATTTCTATTATGGGATAATTACAGATTCACACAGCTGTCAGAAATGATGCAGAGAAGTTTCATCTACTCTTTACTTGGTTTCCCAGGAGTAACATTCTGCAAAACCACAGCCCAATAGCACAAGCAGGGCACTGATGGGGATACATGTACTGACCCTGAAAAGATCAGTTTTACTTTTATTTTGTCTCGTGACACTTTGAAATAACAATGACACTTACAGCATAAAAAACTTCTCCAAATTCGCAAGTGAATGACCATGATATCTCCACTTAGCTATCTAATAGGCATCTCAAATTAAAACATGTCCCAAGTCAAAGTCTTCATCTTTACTCTAAACCTATCCTCTCAAAGTCTTCTCTATTTCAGCGTCAGTGCCACTTTTCCAGTTCCTCAGGCTACTAACCATGGAGTCATTCACCATTCTCTCACCTCTCACATGTAAGTACTAAGAAACTCAAAATACAGCAAAAATAAAATCACTTACCACCTACTTTGCTAGCATCTTGGGCAAACCCCCTTAATACCTACTTGGTTACAACAGCCCCTAACCTCCAACTCTGCCAACTATTCTTGAGAAAACAGCTAAATAAATACTGCTGCTGCAATCAGGTTGTTTACTCAGATTTTTAGGGAAATATTCTCTACTAAAAATTTTCTACAGGGACAGGGATATAGCTTAGTGGAAAACTGCTGCCCTGGCAAGCACAAGGTCCTGAGTTCGATTATCCATGACAGAAAAAAAACCTCCACAGATGAACAGCCACTATCTTTGTTTCAGACAGGGCTCTAGTTCAGGCATCCAGGCATCCAGGCTGGCCCTACAATCGACAGTCATCCTGTATGGGCCTTCTGAGTGCTGGCATTACAGGCACAAGACTTGAGCCCTAGGTCTGAATATGTGACCTGCAAGAGCCCCCTTTTGTCCCATCGCTGTGCTGGGACTGCAGATAAGTGCCACCGTGTGGCCTAACCGCCTCCTTCCTTGCAGGGGTCTGTAAGCTCTTCTGTCCCACAGGCCCATAGGACTCACAGCTCATCTGCTCCAAGGCAGCTGCACCAGTCTCCCTGCAGTTCCTCGAATCCGGGCTTCAGCACACGGCCTAGCAGCTCACTTGTCACCCCACACCCTTACTCAAAGACTATCTCTCAGTGAGCTCTCCAAAGCCAAACACCGGTCACCAAATTTAAAAGTAGCCTCTGAGCTTCTACTTGATACTTTTTATCCCCGCTCTCCACTTACATTTCCTTTATAGTATTGGTCAATTTGGGATATACGTTCTACTTACTTTTTATTGTCTTTTAAGACAAAATGTAAGCTACACAAGAGCAGAAACTTCAATATATTTTTCTAATACCTAGAACAGTGTCGTGCACAACTCAGTAAGTGTTTATGGAATAAAGTGCAAAGGCGAGATGTTTTGCCAAAATGCAACAAAAATCACAAGGTTCAGTCATTTTTCTCTCAATGGAGATGGACACAAACTGAAACAATTACATCTTTTATTCAGTGGTAACCCAAAGCATAAATGCAAGAAATGTCTATTTCTGATTATGTAATAAAGTATTTAGAATAATTTGATGATAAAGAATCAAACCCGAGAAAACTACTTAGACTCAAATTTAAGTAACTCTCTCTGATCAACAAAAATCTGCCCTGCCTCATTTAAAACAACTTTTTAAATGAAGTTCCAACAGACAGAAATGAACCTGATATATGCTATAAGTTCTATTAAAGAGCTCTGCAGAAGAACACAAAGGCACGTCACACATGGCGGTACCAACACCATGGTGCACCATTACTTTTGAATTAGACTGACAAAGGACACATTTCTGTGCAGATGAACAGAAAATTAACATTAAATTGAATGAAGTTCCTGAGATACAGGGTGTATGTCAAAAATCCTAGATAGATAAGGAAATAAAGACTAAACTATTAGCACTATAAAGAACCACTTATGAATATTTTGGAATATCTGTCATTTATAGCACATATAAATTTGTATAAAAACTTAATGGATCCAACTTTGTAATATTCTTAATTGCAATGAACACATTACATAATCAGTGGTATCCAAAAACACAGGTTTTTGGAGTTTGTTTGTTTGTTTTTGAGACAAGGTTAGTTCAAGTCAGCCAGGACTTGAACTAACTCTGTACCCCAAGGCTGGCTCACACTTGTGATCCTCTAGCCTCAGACTCCCAAGTGCAGGGATTACATGTATGCAAAACCAAAACCACCCTTGGCTAAACTAGTTTATCTCTACTCCAAAGTACAAATGAAGTTCTGATTTTTCAGACAAGGAAAATGTTTGAGTTACAATTTCAGTGCCTCCTAATATTTATTCCTATTAAGAGCAAAAGGCACTTTTCTAGTCTTTAAAATTCAAGAAGTTAGTACAGACTAGTGACTTTTTAATTGTGCTACAGGAAAAAAATGCAAGATGCATAAATATATTCCTGCTGGTTTAAACTACCAGTGATACATGCATGACTGTTCACCCAATAGGATGGTCCTGACGGGATAATGACGCATGTACCACCAGCAGTTCAAGCCCCATCAGGAATGTGTTACACAGGTGTATCTCTCAGTCTACATGCTAACGATGCTTCCATATGATAAAGCAATGGTCCTATTTATAAGACAAAGTTTAGAGATTCTATTTCAAATTACTCATTAGCAAACAATTCCTGAGACAAACACATTTTTATTAAAAGAAAATAATAGTATCAAAACTATTTAATAATGTATATTTAACATAACTAATATGAACAGGACAAAATTAAAATGTATGTAGGACAAAAACATGTGCACTGTTACCAAATATATTTAATGTTACCTTTACCCAAAGGAACTACAATGATGACTAAGTAGAAATTACATAGATATACAAATATGCTACTTCAAAACTTGTTTTTAAGATCTGTAAGCAGAAGTCTTTAAAATTTAAAAGCCAAAATTGTTAACATAACATCAATAATCCTGCAATGGACAGAGGATGCAAGAATGGTCTAAAGGGTCTGAGCAACAGCCAAACTAAAAAACCAACATGCAGCTCGTGTGCAGAGAATCTGCAGGGTTCTCTTGCAGATCTTCATAAAACAAAAGTAAGCAAGTTTTCAAGAGTAGAAATATAGACATCAATAGATTTAGAGAACAGAAAACCAAGCTATTAAGTTAAAAATTTTAAAAGAAAAATCTGAATATATTGCTGCAAAATTAGGGTTAGGGTAATATATTTTAAGTAACATTAAAAAACTAATTTTGGAACACAAATAGAGACCTGTTGTTCCAAGGACATGAAAGTAGCCATCAATCTCTTAACAGCTAGTTTTTTTATTTCTTGGAATGCGTCTATGCTAGTGGAAGATCTAAAGGAGGCAGCCAATTGATCTGATGAGCTTTTCTTGTGCGTAACTGGCCCATAAGCTTAAGATCAAGAGCCAAAGCCACCAGTGGGAATATGCTCAGTGTGGCGGGGCCTTGGGCCACTCTGCAGCCTCATGGAAGGCCAGCCGTGGAGGAAGGGGATATCCCCAAGATAAGATTTATTGAGGCCACAACTGACAGCAGATCCCACAGTCAAAGGATTCACATTCCTTGGAAAGAGAGAATAAGCATCGGTTGTGTTCCTCAGAGGGGGACACTGTACAGGTGAACCCTGGACATTTTTTGAAATCTCTGGGCTGCTTCTGCATCTGAAAAAAAAAAAAAGAAAAATAGCACAATGACAGACAACAAATAAGGAAGGACCAATCATTTGACCTAAAACTTTAAGACATCAGAAATTAAGAAAGCAGACATAATAGAAAAAAAAAAAAAAGACAAAAAGTCATATCATTTGGAATGCATTACTCTGAATACAAATGCAGTAAAGAGAAAAACAAATTATTTTAAGCAAAGTAAGAAAGAACTATAGCAACAAAAGTTATTTCTAGAGCCAACTGGAAAAAAACAAAAAGATGTTAGAATACGTCACCCTGACAGAATGGTAAGGTGGAACAGGAATCTAGACTTCTCTGAAAGATAGAAAGAGCTTAATTATGAGAGCTAGTATCATGAAGATGGCTGCTTAACTGCCTTTGTGTAAGAAATATCACAGAACTTTGAACTTAGGAAATTTCAGCTTGTCTTGCATCAGGTCATGAGATCCACAGAGCAGGAACCTATTTCAACAAGCAGCTTTAAAACGAAAAACAAAAAAACAAAAAATAAAAACAAACAAAAAAGAAAAAAAAACACCAAATACTTTAATATTCTCATTCCTATCAATGATACAGTTAAATGCAATAGTGCTAAAATCCATCAAAGTAAAATGCACTGAATAAAAATTAAACTTACTCAGAAAGATGTTCAGAAGTTGGGATACAAACAGAAACTGAAATTAGAAGAAAAGTTTTATATTTACAAGAGCATATGAACTATGATGGGTGAGAAAAATGACTTAGTAAAGAGCCCACATTGTGGCTGGCTGACCAAAACTAATGGAATAAATACTGAAACTCCAAATCAGCAGTTATATATACTTACCCTTCCCTGTTATAATGTGGCAACTGTGAGATTCATGTTGACTTAAGTGGGTGGCCATATTATCTAAGTCAAAAACACCAGCAAGGAACTCACAATTAAGGCACATTAGAGAAATGCCCCTAAAAAAAAGAAAAATAGCATAAGAGAAGAGGTTTTCAATCTTTTATAAAACCCATATACAATCAATTATTTTTCCATGATTTTGTTTTTGTGTTGCAACTGCAACTTACCATTCTGTCATTCAAATTTGGCATGACTGAAATGTTTATCTAGAAAATGACACAATTATACCTACCTATATGGTATCTACAGGAAATATTTATGTTTCAATAAACACTTGCCCCTCACTCTCACTGAGAAAACACAGGAGTCAAAGGCCTTACCCAGTCTTAGCTCCCCTAATAACTCGCATTAACATAGTCAAGTCATGTGTATTTTTCCTCAGATCATCTGCGAAGTGAGAATGTAGTTGGGATAGTGGTGCTTGTCCCAAACTCCAGCACTTTGGAGGCTGAGACAGGAGGATCACCATGAGTACGAGGCCAACCTGGGTTCATAGGGAGTTCAATGTCAGCCTGAACTATTGAGCAAAACCCTCCCTCTAAAAAATAAAAGTGAGGATATAGTATCAATCAACGCAACATACACTTACATAGTCTATCTCTGCACTATATTATTAGATATTATAAATGTAATTGTGAACAAAAGTGCAACCACACTCTAATGAAATTTTTAGGTTTTATTCATCATTTTCAGTTTTTTTCAGGATAAAATTAAAGCAAAACCTAAAAATTGTAGTAATAGATCATGTGCTAGCTGCCATTGATTACAGATTACGATTATAGCTGCACAATTCCAAGGTTCTTCTTACCCCAGTAACTGAGGTTGTTGCTGATGTCATTTAACATTAAATCAACTGAAGCAGTTATTAAGTATTGGTGTCCACAAGTTTTGAGTTCTCTATTATCTCAGTACTGTGAACTAACCTACTTAAAGTACCTAAAGTACTTTAAAGACCTAAAGTACTCTACCCCTTACACAAACTTCACAGAGTTGCAATTCTTAAGTAAAACACATGTTCAAGAGACAGTTCCCATAGACTTCAAAATATTTGGCTGAGTCTACCTCAGTTTGTGTACTAATCGAACCACACTAAATGTACTAACTGTACAGCATTTGCTATTTGAAGCAAAATATAATAACTGGCATATTAAAGCTTATGGTATCAGCCTTAAGATTCACATTTAAAATACAATTAGACTTGTGATTTTTAGCTAAAAGATATTTTTAAAATATTAAGGCTGTAAAAGTAATGAACAGTTTCACAGAACTCAGAAAAGTCCCTAAACATTTAATGTTTTACATTTAAGGTGTAAAACAGTTTCACTGGTAAACAGCAAACCAAGGGTCTTTTCCAGACATACTGGGCAAGGGATGGAATATGTAGCTCCAAGAGTCTTGAACAGGTACTTTTATCTGAAATTCACAACTCGATTTTTTTGACTTGGGAAAATGTGGAGTGGGAATATTACATTTAGTTCCTTAATAGATAAAGTGAGTCTGTGAGAGAAAGGAAAAAGGAAACAGAGAAGACAAAACAATATGCGCCTCAGAGAGAGAACACAAGTTAATTACAGATGACTTTCTGTTTCCTTTACTCTAGCAACTCCACTCAGGAGTCCCTAAGATTAATTAGTTTTGCTTAGGTTAAGATTAAAAAAAAAAAGATCATGCAAGCCAATCACTGTTACTGTAGTGTAATAACCAAGTATATATACTTGAATTTCATTAAAGAGTAGAAATGGAAGCATGTACTTTACCAATGCATGAACACAAATGGAGCATCTCAGACAGAGTTTTCCTCTCAAGCCACCCTCTAACAGCATGCTGTGTATTTCCACCAACAGGTTGCTCTGCAGTATTAAATCTAAAATCTTAATAAGACTTGCTCCCCAAGTCAAGTCTTCCTGACTAATGTGTTTCATGATAGCATTTCACTTGACATTAAAGTTCAGACTACAGTTACCTAACTCTCTTCATCCTTAAAATACTTTTATTTTAAATTTAAGGAGAAAAGAAAAAAAGAAAAAACAGAAAAAGGGTACAAGTAATACAGAATTTCAAAAAAATAAACAGTAGGAAATCACTAGTTAATAGATTACATAGTCATCTTAGAAAGTTGTTCAAGTTACAAAATTAAAGCTTAAAATACTTAATGTCAAGTATTTTATAATATCAATTTATTGAGAGCTTCCCATTACACATCTCATCTAAAGTTTACAAGAACCTAAAGAAGCAAGTGCTATAATTATCACTTTTATACAGGTAAGAGCTGGTTTAGTAACTTGCCAAGGACATGGAACTAACTGATAAAGGTCAGAATCAAGTTTAAAGTTGAGTGTGCTAATTCCAGAGCTCAAACCCTTGACTGCATCCCTGCTTCAATGTAACGTCATTCTATTCACAATATTAATGGTTCTTCAATGCCTTAAATTACATCCAAATTCCTTATCCTCTCTCTACATGGCCATTCAAAATAAGTGAGTTCTCGTCTGAAATAACTCATTGCACTTATTAAAATCCAGTTATTTATGGTCATAGTTTCTCTCCCACCTAGTACTATATACTCCCTGAAGTTGATTTCAAGATTACTTCATCAATCTCCTTTAAATAGCACCTGTTATATTACATACAGGACAAATGCAAAATAAATAGCTCAAAATGAGTATTAAATTACAGTAAGAGCAATTACAAAGTTTCACATATATAAAACTGTAAGATTAAATGTTAAGTTCCATTTGCAGAAAACAACCAATTGATCTCAACCTAACCAGTTGAGACCCAAGTTGAAAAAAAAAAAAAAAATCTCCCACCCTACCCCAGCTCTTTACAATGATACAGTTCACTTAAATCCATTAAACAACAACAACAGCAACAACAAAAATCACACAACCAAGGTTGGCAACAGTGAGGTAAAAATCAAAATCTGACTTAGAATACAATAAAACCATTTTCATTCTTATAAAAATTTTTAATAAAGGCAACTCTAATATAGTACTAATAGTACTTTAATAGTACTAATCTATTTTTAAATTTAATCATTTTTTGTCTTTGGAGAACTATTAGGCACACATAAATAGGACATACTGTCTACAGGCATAATTTTTTTTTTTTTTTTTTTTTTTTTTTTGTCTTTTTCCTTTTTATTGGTACCGGGGATCGAACTCACGACTGCCTGCTTCCAAGGCAGGTGCTTATGCCGCTGAGCTAAACCTCCAGCCCCCTACAGGCATAATTTTTATCATATACATAAATTCATTCAACAAAGGTTTACTGAGTGCCTTCTACATGCCAGGCATAATACAAAAACCCCAGCCACATATAATGTTGGAAAAACACAGACAAGAAGGATATGTAAGCATGTCATATGAACTAAAAGAAAAATAAAGCATGAAATCAAAGTAGGATTGCTAGAGTGAAGCACATAGGAAGGGGCAGAATTTTAAATACAGTGGTCAAGGAAAGGCTCACTCATCAGAATGAAAATAAAGGAACTAATTATATAACATCTTAGGAAGAACAAAGTAGGCATGGGAGATAATAAATGCAAAGGTCCTGAAACATAGTATTATAGTATCTTTTCTTTCACCTTTTCTATTAACTTTAAGCATCAAAAAAGTATTATCTGAACAGCTCAAAAAACTACCTTAGTAGAATAAAGACATTGTATTTTGAAATCTGAAGTATGAAAAAATGATGTTCAATAAATTGAGTTAAGTGTGCTAGATAAAGAAAGTTGACTATCCTGGCACTTAGAAATATTCTCCAATAATTCTTTACATACAGTAGTCCAGTTGTACACTTCACTTTATACAAAAAAGAATTATGCAGACTCTCTCTCTGTGTAACCCCTTCCCCTCTAAATATGGATTTAAAAAATTCCAGTGGTTCAGTGAATTTACTTCAAACTGAAAAAGTGTTAGTCACTTTACTAGATATTTCAGATACCTTTTTAAACTAAAATATTGTTGGTGAGTCTTATTTTTGTTTTAACAATACAAATCCATGAGTTTCATCTTAACACCATCTGTCCCAAGAGAATTAATGATCTAGTGAATAGATTATAATCTATAGTGAACAGATTAATCTAATGATATAATGAACAGATAATATATAATGATATAATGAACCACCAATAGCATGAGTTAGATTTCCAAACTGGCACTAACATCAGGTGTCATGGCTTTTATCTAGATAGCTCACCAAAGCTTCACACAGTCATAGTAGGAGACTTTCATTGTTGGCTGGATTAACGTGTGTGAAGGCAGACGGGGGTGATACTGGGGTTAAGGACCAGGGTGTTGCAAATCAATAAGCATGTAGCTTGGATGGAATTTAAAGGGAGAAAAACAAGGCAGACTTGCTGCTTCTCCGGCTGCAGCTACCTCTTTGCATGACATGGACTATTTCACTTTGGAGTCAGCTAACTAGGCTAAAACTTCTACAGATTGTGAGCTAAAAAACCTTTTCTCCCTTAACTTGTGGGTGTTGGGTATTTTGTCCCAGCAATGAAAAAAGTAAGATATCAGATTAATAAAAAAGTTATAACAAACTACAATGATATGCCACTTTAAACCTACTAGAAAGAGAGGTAAAACAAGTATGGAAAAGCTATGCAGAAACTGGAAGCCTTCTATACTGCTGGTGGCAATGTGACACAGTGGTACTCTGGAAAACCGTCTAGCCATTCCTT
The DNA here is from genome assembly GCF_034190915.1 of Cavia porcellus. NCBI lineage: Eukaryota > Metazoa > Chordata > Mammalia > Rodentia > Caviidae > Cavia > Cavia porcellus. Next base: position 2,308,824 of record NW_026947491.1, read on the forward strand.
GAAATCTCAACAGTTATCCTACCACCCAGCAAGCTCAATCCTAAGTATACACGAAAGAGAAATAAAAGGACATGTATACACTGGTAGACAAATCTTCAATGCGGCATTATTTATAATGGTCTCAAAATAAAGGTGACCCAAAAGGACAAATTTTACTAGGAGGGGGTATACCTATAAAATGAAATATTATTTAACAATCTGAAAAAATGAAGTACATGTCACAACATGTATGAAACCTGGCATAAAAGAATCACATGGCATATCACTGCATTACATAAAATATCCAGAATGGATCTATACAACATAAGAGTACATTCATGGTTGGATAGAGAGGACAGTTGGGGAGAAATGAGGATGATCACTAATAAATGGATTCAGGGTTTCTTTTTAAAGTGCTAAAAATGTAAAATTAAATGTAGTAGCTGTACAACTCTGAACATGTTAAAACCTCCTGTTAAATGTATGAAATTGTACCTCAACAATTTTATCTCAACAGCTGTTACATGTAAATTATACCTCAATGTTATGAGCAAGAAGAAATTTAAATTATAGCCATGGTTTAACAGAAAGAATAAAACTCATTAGTTACCTGAGAGCTTCTGAATGCTTCTTAAATATACAAAATCTTTTACTAGGACGGTTACTATGAAAGCTAGAGAGACAAAAGAGATTTTAACAATTTTAATATATCATATTAACATTTCAAGTCTATACTTAAGTATCTAATTTTTAACAAACAATCATGATCTAAGTACTAAATGAAATGTTTGTACTTCAACATTTAATCTTTTTCTTTCTTTCTTTCTTTTTTTTGATGTGGTATTAGGATTTGAACTCAGGATCTTGCATTTGCCAGACAGGCTCTGGGCCACTGACCTACAACTCTGGCCTTCAACTTTTTACCTTATATTCAATTTATCTTTTTACTTTCTTATGACATATATTTCCCATAAGTATTTCTAGATGATCAGTCATAATTATATAAAAAGGAAATGCTCAGTTAAAAAACTTTTTCCTCTATTAAGTATTAAAAACAATATTAAATTTTTGCTAATAACCTATTTAACTATAATTTCAATGTTGATTTTTAAAATCACTGTACAATATTTAAAATCATTATACATTTTAGTATAGAGGGAGAAAAATAGAATACAAATCTAGAAAGTAACACTACTTGGGCTAAGTGGTATTATTTACCATCTGTAAAGTCAAACATATAGAAGGGTTTTTGCAATTGCTAATAGAGGTTAAAAACAAAACTAAGGACAACTCAATACTTAAATGCTTCCCAGAAATAGAGACCAAAAGCTAACCACACTTTGCAGCTAGTTGCAGTAGCAGCCCTTATACAACCTTTTAACTCAGCTTCCAGTATTCGCATGCCAGGAAGAGAGAGAAAGCTGTGCCTCAGAGTCTGCGTGAACAAGCTTTTCCACTGATACCAACCCCATCCTGCCTGGTGCTACAGAGCTAAACCAGGGCTTTTAGAGCCCTAGGTAAGTGCTGTACCATTGAACTACACCCCAAGGATTTCACTGTTTCTTATATAAGCTCCAGTTTGAAATCAGTAGCCAGGACAACAGCCGAACTGTTGTGCCATCACACAGCCCCTGTGTATGAGAAAAAACCATTCTGGCTAGCTGTAACTCCCAGAAGACATCTCCCATGTTTCATTCAAATGGCCATTTTCCCAATCTGGAGGTACCTGCTATTACAGAGTTTAGAAATTAAGACAGTATCATGCAATTAAAGTTCTTTTTGAGAAGAGATCATGAGGAGGTTGGGAATCTTTGAAATTATATAAGAAATATGCATATACAACTGTTTCCTCAGAAGAACGAGTGCAGGATTTTGCCTGATTTTTTAAAAATCTGAAACAAAATGAGTTACTTTTCAAAATGAGATTTAAAAGCTCTTCCTCTTTAAGTAAACATACTGTTTTTTTAACTACCTATTGGGAAGAGGAGAGAAAAAAAAGATTATTTTAGGATCTACTCTATGTTAATTTATACTGTATTAAAATGTTGCGAACTAAAATTTTAATTGTCTGAATACAGCTATATTTAGAAATCTGTCTACAAAAGTCTTCTATAGCTTATTTTATCTATGTTGATTATACATATTGCACACTTCCGTGTACTGTAAGACTATAAAAGTGCCCCATGGTTCACTAAAAGAAGAATTCAAAAATGAACTTAAAAGAAAAAGCTCTGGGTTACAATACAACAAAAACATGCTAGAAAAAGTCTGCTATTGTCCAATGGTTCTACAGGAAATGATTGCAAGAAATTCAGCCCAGAATTTGGGAAGTGGCAAGTTATGGTGATATTTCAGAAAATGATGATATGACTGAATCTGAAGAAATACAGAGTTTTGTATATAAATATACAAGGATAAATCTAGATTGTTGAAAGAAAATAAGATATCCCCTGAAAATAAACCTAAGTGCATCTCTGGAGGAAAAATTAAAATAAAACCTTGGTCTTATTTTGGGGGAAATATGGTAGTTGAATTATGAATAAATTACACCTCAAAAACAATGTGAAAAGACCCTTGTTGGCCTTATTTTGCTCATAATTCTGATTCTATGTAAGTAATGACTTTACTTTCTAAGAAACACACGAAAAGCTATTTCCTTAACATCTAACATTGCTGATGGCATGGCTACTATCTAAGACACTAGACTAGTTTGTGACATAATACCAAAGAACGCCTGTCCCCAAGTTGACAGTTGGGGACAAGTGAGTAAGGGAAACGGATGGACAGTGGCTGGACAAAAATGCATGTCTTACTGGACATTAGCATTTGAAAAATGAATGAATACATACTCGTAAATAATTAATGTAAAATAAAAGTGAACGGTGACTTCTGTGGAGCTCAATGGTTGCTCTGAAGGAAAAGCAGAAGGCAGATAGGGTACAAACCAGCTAACCATCAGCTCAGTTAAGAAGGGATATAATCCATGCACACTGTACGCATGTAAAGAAAGAGCATGGTGAATTCCATTAGCACGGGATTTTTAAGCAAATAATTTTTAAACAAAATTTTTAAGCAAAAGAAAAGCATTCATTATTATTTGGCTCTAGACAAAGCAAAGAGCAACTGTGAAGATACGAAGAGATTTTTCAAGAACATAAAAACTGAAGGAGATGAAAATGAATTAAAAATTAGACCTTGAAAGGTCTTCTATCTTTCAGGAAATTTATCCTACCAATATTATGAAGCAAAAGGATTTTAGGCCAAAAACAACCAACCTGGCACATATACCTACTCTAGCAAAAGGACCTGGAAGAGTATAGGCAGAGCATCAATTACAATGCAATCGCATCTCAACTGTTCTTCTAGTGACGAGTGCCATTTAAGTCCATGTAAAATACAAGATGAGCGCAAGTGCAGCTTACGAACATTCAATGCTCTGTCTCACTCGCAGTTTAATAAGCACACATTTTCATGCCAGTTTTTTCCCGTGGGAAATTTTTAAAAATCATCCATCAAAGCTTTAGTGAAATATAAAAGTATTAAAGGAATCATCAGCAATTCCTTAGTGCTATCACTGTTATCACATTAAGCAGAGCAGTATATACACACTTATGTATCTCCTCCACTAAACTACAGGAATTAAAGTCAGGGATTTTTACCCCAACACATGATCTATTTATCACTACCAACCTATCATGCTTCTTCAAAGTTAACTGTCCCTTCCTAATAAATACATAAGTAGTATTGTTGAAATCAATGGCTGAAATGAACTCTGCTACAAAATAATCACCATTATTAGTAATCCCCATTAACTTAATTCTGCTATTTCACAGGTAGGAGAGAAAAAAAGCCTTCTTACACATCTTTTTGGAAGATTAACACTAATATTATACAATAATACTTTTTTTATATTTCAGATGATTCTTATTATAGTACTACTTAGAAGCTATAAATAAGGTATAATAATTTTAAAAGGTGACCCCTGAAAAATGGTATTATTTTTTAAAAAATCACTTAAATTATAAATTTAATCATGGTTTTCCTTGAAAGTCTTACTTCAATAATGTTCCAATTGCTTCAAAATTTTTAAAATAATTTTTGAGATAAAATTTAGGCCCTCTTAAACTTCAACAGTAATGACGAGCATCTGCAGTTTATAATGTGCTAGGTGATATAAAAACCACAAACAGCTCTTTCTCAGGGAATACACAAACACTACAATAACAGAATGTCACACAATTCACAGAAAGGAATGCTTGTAGTGACCACATCTTTTAAAGAAGGTAAACTGAGATGAAAAGACCTACGTATGAGTGGAAGCTTACTTCGGAGATAAACTAATGTGTGAGAATGGGACCCTATAAAATGGACTGGGAGAGGAAAGATCCAATGAAAAGTTCCAGAATGATATGGTATGGGGAGGAATCAAAGGTACCCATCCTCTGGAGCAAGTGAGTCTTTTCCACATACAGACGCCAAGCCTAGATTAAGCTCTACACCAAGGAAGGGCATGCCATTCAGTGGGAGACACAACTCATAGGTCAGGAAGGAATGCAAGAGTACCACTGATGCGGAGAAAAAGGAAAACACACCCAAAAACCCTGTCAGAGTGGAATGGAAAGAGCGTTCCATGAGGCTAATGATGAGTAGGAGCTGCACGACAGCCTTCAGGTTGGGGCTGAAGCTCACTATGAATTTGGGAAAGAGTAGGAAGGGCACCTAGGCTGAACAGGACTGTTTTGAGACTAAGAGGATGAGGAGGGTCTACAGCACAGGTAGGAGGACTGTGAATAACTGAGAGACGGAAAGGCAAGATTGTTCTGGGTTCTTCTTAAAATAAAATATTTCTCAATTTGTTCCACTATGAATTACGGGCAGATTTAAAGAACTACTTAGTAGCAATGTGTGTATCATAAAAAGACCAGCCTTTCATCCAGTAATTCACTAGGGGAGAGACATGTAGGGCCTGACTGACGATGCTGGGACATGAACATGACACCACTGCGGTGGGGAGGCGATGGGGGCTCAGGAAGCCATGGTGTGCAATAGACTACAGAGAACTTCACGAGCTTCAAACGTAAGAGAGTAAGTCATTTCCAGCTGGTGCACAAAAGTCACACAAATGATATCCTTGAAATTTCAGGGATAGTGCTTAACAGAGGAAGGCAGTCATAGGAATCTGAGACAGATGACAATACATGTGTATGTTGGGGGGAGATTATTGTTCTTCCAGAGATGCCAGTGAACCTGAGGTAGTCAAATAATCTACAAAACAGAAACAGAATTGAATCACAAAAAAACTAAGGATGGAAAGTAATTTAAGGTGGAAAGCAAAATATGAGAGAAGATAAATTTCTAAGAAAGAGAATGTATAGAGTTAAGGAAGACACACCAATGAAATAGAGAAGCAACCAAAAAGGTGGTAGGAAAAATTTAATAGAGGTTAAGTAGTTTCAAGAGTGAGAGACAAGGTCAAGCATTTTCATGGAGCTGAGGAAAAATAGGAATGACAAACAGCAAATAAATGTGGTAAGCCTTTGGCAGATAATCTTTAAAGGGACAGTACTATTTAATACAGGTAGATGATACTCAAAAGGTAAAAACAGATTAAATATAAGTTCATAATACTTTTTATAGATATTGGCAAAAAGTAAGGAAAAAACACATGGGGGAAAATTTCCCTTATTCTAAAAACAAGTAATAATTTTGAAAAGGTCTGAAAGGAATTAGGTTAATTCTAATTATTTTTTTAAATGAAACAATCTTACATTGTATAAACACATCATTAAGTTTGTATCTGAGCCAGGCGTGGTGGCACACACCTCGAATCCAGCACTCAGGATCCTGAGGCGAGGACTACTGACTTTGACCCTGGAGACACAGTGAGTCCAAGGCCAACCTGAACTACTGAGGGAGACCCTATCTCAAATGAATAAATAAAGTTTATATCTGAACAACTTTTGACAATTCTTTAAAAATAAAAATCCATCCTGAAGGAATAAAGTATTCTCTTTCTAGTAAGATCCAAAAAAACTACTCTGGGCCTCTGAAGGGTTTCCTTAGCAGAGTAATGACGGGTGCTCAAACTAAGTTGAATGAACCAATGACAAACACCTCCACTTGTGGCTTTACGACCAGAATGGTCGCTCATTTTCACTAAATGGATATAACTATGGATGGCTGGCTGTATATGTAGACAGCAGGCATATCACACAGGAAGACAGAATAGAGAAAAACCACCTTCTAATTAGATAACTTTGTTTCCAAAGCAAACATTTCCTGAACTAGAATTGCCAATTTACAGGTTTAATTCATCTTACCTCATCATATGATTTACATAGGCTTTGCTACAGCTAGTGTTGTATCTGCAAAAGCTACAGTGGACGTACGTAGGAAAATGGTTTGTAAAATCTTTTACTTCAGAGCAACATTCAATGCACTTGTGAACACCACGACGAAACCTTTAATGGAGACATGAAGAAAATGATATAAATACATTTTAAAACAAAACCAAAAGAGACAGCTGTATCACTGTTCTATTAACTAAAAAGTGTAATGTTCTAAGTTAAGTTTAAAGAGGTATTACACAGGGATAAAATATTACCTTAAATTCCTCAATGCTGTATTAACTTTACTCTTTTTATTGCTATTAGCCAATGTATTTTGTTTCTTTTGTACATTAGGTATTTTTGATTTGTATTTAGATTTATTTCCATTAGGTTTACTTCCAGTGGATTTGGGTGTACTGGGTTTACTTGTGTTTAATTTTGTGGGACTTTTTGCAGTTAAATTTTTTGTCCGTGGAGGTGAGAGCTGAAGGATAGAAGTACTTGCACTGATAGAAGGTGTAGGTGAAGATCCTGATTGAAGGGGTGCGACTGAAGCTCGAATAGTAACCTACAAAAGTGAAGAAAATATCTACTTTAAAAAATTAACTATTAATATTAAAATAGCACTGTACAAAAGAAAATAAACATCAACTATTTTGAAATGACCACAGATTGACTATAATTAGGTTTCTTCTATTTGCACTAAATGTTCAACACAATTAAATGAAATTAAACTAGGTATTTATTTACTTGTAATATTACATTTTGTATTGATATCAGTTATGTTAACAGTTATTAATGGATAATTAGGAGTTAATACAAATTCTATGAATATCAACAGTACACTTCATAGCCATTTTAATGCTGATAGTTTTAAAAATTCACATAGAGCTCAAAATTTAAATTGTAAGTCTGAAAAATAACTCTAGAAAGGTCTATATTACCTCTGACAACTATAAAACAAAGATTTACAGTAAATGCAACCTCGTGTTTCTGGGGCTTACTGACCAAAACTTAAGTTAACAAATGTTTTAAGAAGGGTTACATCAATTTATTACATATGTAAAGAGTTTAATATTTAGCATTTTCTTAACAGGAATTAATACAAACTATTATTTAAAGTGAAGAAAGAAAATAATTGTATGTGTTGCTCAATAGTAGGAAACACAATTGCCCGTTAACATTCTCATTAAATCATTTAGCCATATTCTTTTCATGTATTTGAGGAACAGCATAACAACCTCCTGCAAAATACATGTGTCTAAGTGTGATACAAAAGCACTATGCCAGGAAACAAAGGATCTAAAGTTACATCTCATGTTACCCTTTCCTAGGCATGTGACCTTAAATTAATAACTCATCTTCTGTAAGCTTTTTAAAATCTGTAATATAGGGGAATCCTTGATTGCTGTATGGATTAAATAATAGATGTATGAAAAAGTATACCAGAAGGCTAACTCTAAGGTGCAACATAAACATTTAGTACCATTATCATTAATATTATTATTATTAATACGGGAAGAAACACGAAGAGGACTGCACTGCTTACATTAGTGTTCTGCATGTCTAGTCCCAGCATGAAATGAATGGACTGCAGGGAAGGATGGTTGGATAGCTTCTCTTGCTCTAGGTCTTCAGAGTATGGCTTTATATTGTTTTAGTTAATTCGATAATAGACATACCCACATTCAAAGTAAGAACCCAAAGCCAAATATAAATGTTTTTGGGATTATTTCACTTTGGATTATCCATGCCTCTGTTTCCCTCCAGTGGAGCAAATTTCAAGAGCTGACTGTATATAAAGAAGTTAGAGAAAGCAGATGCATATAAGGCAAAAAGGGTAAAGTAAATTCCAATAGTCAGTATGTTGTCACATGTGTTTGCTCACTTAAAAACACAACGCTGTCCAGCAGCAGAACTTGCTTCTGAGTGTAGACCCAGAAATGACAACTTCAACAAACATTTGAGAACGTAGGGTATTTAAGGCATTACTCCAGATACTAGAAATACAAAGATAAATAAAATGATTCCTGACATCAAACGTCTTAAGAGTTTAGCTGCAACAACTGACACACACAGTACCAACTGGGATGGTTCAAAAATAACCTATACCGAAAACAACCCTCTGACCCAGGGAAAAACTACTCTAGTTGCACTTACTAGGAAGGAATACCATTCCAACATAGCACCTGCCAAGACATACGATGGCACCTTGGTTCATAAACTGAATTTGCCCACAATTCTGGAGAAGATGGCTGCCCATTCGCTGTATTTGCTGCCCAATGCAGAGTTCACAAACAGAAAGTTTTGCCCAATGTTTCTGTCTGCAAACCAAATTGTTCGTAAACGAAAGCATTTGTGAAACAAGGTACCACTGTACTCAATACATAAATCCAGGCAGGAGTTTTATAAAACATTAAAATACACTATATTTTAACTCACTTTTGTTCCAGGAGGCAATCCTTCTAGTTGTTTAGGTTTTATAAATGTTCGATGATGCTGGGTCTTGTGATCCAATTTTTCCTTGCATGTCAAAAACTGCAACCTGCATTTTGTACAACGATGTATTCCTTTTTTCTGGTAGAAACAGAAAAAAAGGAGAAAAAAAATTTATAAAACCATAAATACATATGTGCTGAAACTGCTCTAACTTAATTTTAGTGGCAGTTTGCTCTCTCAGCATAAATAATATCAAAATATCATTTCATTTCTTAAATCTTAATTAATATTTGTCCTTCAACTGTTTATTACAATATCTCAATGCAATATGAACAGTCCAGTAACAGGTTCTAATGAATGTTCTGTCAGTTGTGATGTGAAAGCTCTTCTAATTATAAATCTGAAGCATTTAAGGACAAGTATTGTGAAAACAAGCTACCCTTTGCTTAACACAGAAGTAAACAATCTTATAAGCTTTTGTTATTTCCAATTGGTTGACAAGTTAGTAAAATAAAGACTGCAAAGCCATGTAAATCTTCAGTAAGTATTTCAAGGAAGGTTATGTTATAGAAAGGGTTACATAAAAAGCAGTCTTGTTCAATAAAACTTTCTGCAAGGACCAGTCTCAATCCGCGCTGTCAAACATGGTAGCCCCTCAATTCACAGGGAGACGGTCACTGGGCGCTTAAAACGCGGCAGGGTGACCAAGGAATTCAATTTGTAATTTCAGCCAATTTCAACTAAAACTGTACCATGTAACCAGAGGCTACCACCCTGGACAGTTTGCTACGGAGCATAAAAGAGCACACCTGATCCTAATCCACCTACAGGCTGAGATTCTCAAGGCGAGTCTTCCTAAAGCCTTGTGCTCGTACTACTCCACAGGTGGGGAAGGAAACGCAGGAAGAATCTACTCTCTTTGCCATAAACAGGAACACTGCCAAACTGCTGAGCCAGTGTTCTTCTACTATGGTACATCAACTGACATCTTCACCTACTGCTCACATTACTGTGAAACCTATTTATATGGTTATGGATATACATATAATGATACATTTAAAACAATCTGTAACTACGAAGGGAGGTCTTTAACTTTCATCTCTGTTAGATATCACTACTTGTATTTAAATACAACCATTTATAAAATTCAAGTAAGATGATGCAGAGGGATGTACCTAGCACAGTCACTGGTACACAGCAAGCATTTTATAAGTAAAGCCATGGGCATCAAGTCCCATCCTGAACCACATGTTCTCACTCATGCGGAATAGAAAGGAGTGGATCTTACAGAAGTAGAAAGTAGGGGGCAGGCAAAGTAGGATAGTCTGGGGACAGGGAAGGTCAGAAAATGGACAACAAAATACAGTTAGATAGCAAGGATTGCAGTGTGGTAGCGCATGCCTGTAATCCCAGCACCTGGGCAGCTGAGCAGAAAAAAATCAGTGAGTTGGGAGGCCAGCCTGAGCCACATCGTGAGATCAGGGCCAGCCTGAAGTACACAGTGAGACCCTTCCTAAAACAAACAAACAAACAAACAAAAAAGGATATGCAGGCTATGTTCTAGTATTCTACAACATGGCAACGTAACTATGGTTTGTTTGTAACAACTCTTACATATTTTATAAACAACTAGAAGACAGAGATGCAAACGTACCCAACAAAAACAAACGGTACACTCATTAATTGGAATGGCTTTATTCTGGGCTGTTTGATATTATGGCCTGTGATGCAATGAACAGCTACTTTGAAGAAAATAAGACATAATAATAGTTAGTGCTAATTTAGTACCATCTTGTCTTAAAGCCGCACCAAACTATGGTTCTTCTGTCTCCATTGATTTTACCATGTTGTAACTTGCTGGATTTTATCGTATGTGGTAGTATAAACAAAAATTGTTATAGGCAAAGAGATAATATAGAAACCATTGATCATTTTTTCTATTAGCTGGTTCTAAATACTCTACAATGCTTTCATCCACTTGAATGGTGTTACAGAGTCTTGATATGTTTGATGCTATAGCATATGAAGTTATATTCAAATGTTTCAAAGAAAAAGACACTATGGTAACTACTACTAAGTCGGGTTATTTGGTGGTGAAGCAGTAGGTTGCTGAAAGTGTCATGCTTTAACCTGTATTCTTATGTTGTTATGCCCCCTTTTATCTCATCCTCTCCCTTATTCATTAAAAAATTATTTAATTTAAAAACAAAACAAAAAAACAAATGGTAACTATTTGAGAGGGAAATGCTAATTACCCTCATTTGATCATTACATACTGTATACAAGTATCAAAATGTAACACTGTACTCCATGAATATTGTATGTATAATTATGCCAATTAAAATTACTTTAAGAAATAGGAAAAAGTTTATTACATATTCAAAGTATTATATAAGAATAGTATGTTAACAATTCTAGTTGTATCTTCAAAGTAGTATACTGAATTATATCAAAAGGATACACTCAAGGAAGAGGAAGAAAGAGAAAAAAAAAACTTGGGCAAGAAACAAATGCCCCAACACCAGGGCAGAAATACAGTTCACCACAGCTTCTTTCCCAAAAAGCTTTTCTCCATTAACACTTCCTAGGTTATCTCATCCAGTTCCATGACTTTAATACCATGAATCCAACAGCCCACTTGACATTATTCCTTGATGGGTAATCATGCTTCTCAAATCAACATGGACAAAAACCGCACTCCAGATTGCTTCTCTGTCTCCTTGCTCCCATGTTCTATACATGTTCTTTCCTGTCTTTCTCACAGCTTAGAATCTGGGAACACCTCAGTCACTGTCAAATTCCACATCTACGTCACATTAATAAGATCTGCTGGTTCTACTTGTACAAGTATTCCTTCTTTCCACTGGTCACTGCTTCCAAACAAGGCTATCACCCTGGTCTAGTCATTCATTCAGACTACAGTACAATTTCCTTCCCTTTTCTTTCTGTATTAGCCAGAGGTTCTTAAAATATGCCAGATCTTCCTTTAATACCTTCCAGTGGCTTTCCAAAGTCCTGACTCTGGCCTGCCTGTTATTGCTACAACCTTGTCTCCTACTATTGATCCTCCCAGCCATACTACCTTCCTTTCCTATCTTTGAGTGCAGCACAAATATGCACACATATAACTATACGTGTATACGTATTTTAACATATATATACACACATTTACTCACTTTACTGCCTACACTGTGTATCACATAAAAGGGCCTATTAAAAGTAATATTAATATTAATGACCACCCTGGATGCGAAAGAACAACTCCTCCCTTCATACGACCTCCCCTCTCCTGGGTGCTCCTTTCTGCATCCCTCCCCCACAGTACACCAACATATACATTGCAACATAAATCCATACACACACATTACCTTTCTACACTAATGATGCAAATTCTAAAAGACAGACTTTGCCTTAGCTATACAACACCTAAAAGAGCCCTTGGCAGGTAGTGAAGCAATCTAAATAAATACCTGCTAAATAAACAGGCCGAAAGCAAGTTCAAAATGACTGCCATTCTACTCAAATGAACTGTTCATAGGTTTAAAAGAAGATTCCAATTTACTATTCCCTCAAAGCCTTACCCAACTCACTTAAGTATATGTGCATACATCTCATTGTGTTAAGATGAACATATAATATTACAGTTTTTTGGTAACACAATGTTCAAACAAAAAACCAGCAATCCTTGCCAAGTACATAGAGAAATACTATTTGCAGCGTGCATGTGTGTGTGTTACTGGGGACTGAACCCAGTGCTGTCATACTGACCTACATTCCAGTCTTTTTTTTTTTTTTTAAGCCATTAGGTTGCAAAGGCTGGGCTCAAACTTGAAATTCTCCTTCTTCAGTCTCCCAAAGGCTGGAACAACAAGTGTGCACACCACACTTGGCTTACAATGTATTTCTTAATGAGCACACTGCGCTGTTCAAGTCTCACTGTATGTAATTCCTACCTCTGGACTTAATGCCAATGTGAAATCCAATTTAGCCCCTGAGTAATAAAGTTTGGGCTCTAATGTCAAATTTTGAGTCTGTTTTTTAATAAACAATGTGATATTAATATAAAATAGAAATAAAAATATGCATACAGTTGTTGTGCAGATGAAATGAGAAATGCATGAGTAGACAACACAGTGCCATATAGTAAATGATTAGCATCTATAAACTGATTATTTTATTAAAGATCTAATACATTTATTTAATCAAAAAGTATAGTCTTTCTTCTTTGCTTTAAACTATGTAACTGAAATACCATGCATTTTTTCTTATGGTGATTTACAAGACCTTCAAGCCAATATACCTACCATGTAAACATTCATCCATTTGAGCATACACCTGCACAACATCTCCTATCTTTCAGCAAGAACACTAAAGAGAAAAGACCTGACACAACTAATTAGGTAAAATGAGAACCTGCTGCAAGTATTTGTTTCTCTGAGGTAAAGGCATCACACACCTGTTCAATTAAGAAAATCATGCCTACAATTCAAGATGCTTTAGTTTTAAGCAGGGCCAAAACATACTCGGCCGTGATTAGACAGGGAATGCCGGAGCTACGTCCCCAGCCTATGCCATGAATTCATGGGGAACAGGTTCCAGCATCCCAGCATCCCAGTCTTCCCGTCAGTTCTTGCACAGTGTGCTTCTCTGGATGTGGCAGGCTGGCACTTCTGCTGAACCCAGGCAGGTACTTTTCCCTTTGGCTTCCTTCTTCTAACATTTTACTTGATGTGTTTCAGGAAGATGCCTCATCTTAAAATGTGTAATATAATTCATATGCACATTAATTCTCCTGGCAAGAATCTTGCCTCAACTTGCTGATACAACAATGCCAGCTCTTCCAGTTTGCCATGGTGGTATGTGTATGGCATTCCTTTTTGAATAGTACCCACTCCCCTGTGGTCCACACTGTCACTCTTTTGGTAGATTTGTATATATGTGGCCAAAGGAAAAGCCCCATGTTTGCTAACAGGCCTAGAGAACATATGCAGGGTTTTTCTCCTCTTTCTCTTTTATGTAATATCATCTTAGCAAATTCCTGGAGGATGGTGGTTCTAGCTAAAAGAAGACTTATTATTTCTTAAAAGTTATAAAAACTAGGTTCTTAGCTCTATAGTAACCTAGAACAGAGTTATTTAATCTTTTTTTTACAAAATGTTATAAAAGTTACCCAAAAAAGCTATGACAGAGCTCTTCAAATACAATAAAATGAGACACAGAATCAGTGATTCTTATTGGCTAATACTACACTAATAATGTCACCTCTATTACAAGTTTATAATACCACTCGGCTATAATTTTCTAGTCTTTCATAAAATTACAGGAAGTGTAAATATGTTAAGAGGGTGTTTGATGGTCTTTGTTATTAAACATAGATTACCACTTTTAACTGGGCTTTTACTACTTCCCAGGGACACAAAACAAACAAAAAAGAAAACTAAGCACCAAGGCAACTCTGGATCTGAAGAGTTCATTATACAATTACATAGCCCACATACCCTGATCAGTCATCATAATTCCTACGTTTATACCTCACCGAGAGCATAATAAACCAAAATAAACTTAAAAATCTCATGATAAAACAGCCACTGCTGCAAACCTCAGTTTCCCTTTCAAAGCCCACAAATAAAATGTAGAATATTAAGAACAGTGTTTCCCAAACTGTTTATCAAAATAATAATAATAATAATAATAATAAAAGAAAAACAGCTAATAGGCATTGTTCAAACAGAGTTTGGTAGTCAAGTTTGAGAAATGATACAGTCCATCTTGGAGCCATACAATGCCCATTAGCATAAGAAAAGCACCAAGAAGCCTGGACTGAACTGAAGCACCAACTTGCCAAGCAGGTGATTATGCCACTGAGCTAAATCTCCAGCCCCCAATTTTTTTTAAAGCAGCCCCATTTTTAGAGAGACAAAAAATTCCTTAATTCTATATATTTAAGCATTTACTAAATTTATTAACCAGAGACTATTTGGGGCAATGTCTCTTTAATACCTGATGAAATTTGTTGGGGAGACCCTAGAATAGATCGTGCCAGAATTTCTCAAGGATAGATGATATTCCAGTGACAACATAAGTGATCCCTAATTCATTTGGAAATTCTACTTTTATGATCTTTCTGAATAAAAAACAATAAAATGAGTTAATGATTATATAGCAAGTAAAGTTGACAGCAAAGTGAATACCCATGACCAACTGGTATGCCAATGTAATTGATAAGAAAATGCACTGAGGCTTTACAGTAATAATAGGAAAACCTGATTAGATAATCAGATCTAGAAAACCCATCAGCTTCTGAATTTGACAAAAGCACTATTGCTCTTTCAACCACTCAAGAATAGGATTAGAGTTATATCAACACTTTTAGCTGAAATAAAGGATGGTTTCATTTCTTCAGGGAAAAAAGCTTAACAGCAGAATTCTTCAAAAGGATATTAATCCAGAGCAGAACTAGTCAGGATCTAAATTTGGTTGTCTGACAATCTAAATTTAGTTGTCTGGCATAGTTTTTATACACAACCTTAAACTGGGTTTATGATGACAACAAATCATCTCATAATACTAACAAAGGGTTAGAAAGTAGACAAAATTTGAAGAGAAAAAGTAGAAGATAGACTCTTCGATCAATTGCTTCTTGGTTGACACTCATCTTTTCCCCTCCTTTTGATAAGTCCCTTCTAAACCATTCTCTAATCTTTTGTACATTTCACTCATCTCTTTTTTCTCTCAATGCCACAGTTCCTATTTCTATCCATCTTTCACAACTTTCATTATTTATATGTCACATCACCAACAGAGAAAAAGAAAGGAAAAATGGAAGTCTCATATGTAATTCTGGATAAACTATAAATAACTTATACAACTTGGAACAACCCTGTTTCCCTTGCAGAACAAATCTAATCAATGATCTGAGCTATAATAAATCTTTTTGCTAAGACATCACAAGAAAGAATCCGTAAATCTCACCTGATGCTTCATATAATGATGCATATAGGGTGTTGCAATTTTAATAACTTTGAGGCAAAACGGACACAGCAAGTTCTTAGTGTTTTCATGGGCTCTTCTGAAATGAGCTTCTACATCAGAAAATGATGATGATCTATAATTACAAACCTGAAGACATGAAATTAAAAAATAACAGAAATGGACCATTTGTTTAGAAAAACATTATGTACCATTAACCTAGCCCATGCCTACAAAAGTAAAATTCCCACTCAAACAAGAACCAAAAGAGAAAAACAAAGTTACTTTTCAAAGGAAGGAATGCTTCCTAAAACATAATTAGGGTCCCTACTCTTTATCTGATAATTTACTTTCATCCCCTATTTTGATTTAAGTTTTGTGTTCTGGCACCTCCTGTCATGTAAAATGTTTCTGATACATAAAATAACATTCTCCTTTAGATTATATAAATGGTCTCCAGACTATAACAGTGACAACTCGTCTTTTTCTTCCTAGTACTTCAAATTCCGAGAAAATATTAGTCCCAAAACATTTGAGAGGATTCTTCACAACGGCAATTTTTATTTGCATCCTATTCCTCTCTTCTTCCCTCAGTGTAAGACGCATCTCCACACACTGGTCTTTCTCCAGGAGCCTCAGCCTTGTCCTGTCCAGGCCAAGCCAGCCTGCTGTACACATCACCTCCGGTGGCCCACAAGTTAGACCACTCACTCACTTATAAGACAGGCTTTAATTCCAGTAACCAATATGACCTAAGTGGCTAAAAAGTGAAGTAATAATGCATTTCATGACATGGAAACTATGAAATTCAAGTTTTGGCATCCATAAATAAAGTTCTACTGAGAAACCGTAAACTCATTTAACTGCCTACTGCTGCCTTTGTGCCACAGTGGTGGCAGAGCTCACTGGCTGCCAGATACAGCAACCCTCACACTCTGATGTATTTATCCTCTAGACCTTTACAGAAAAAAAGGTTTTAGACACTAGGTGAAAGTATTAAAATCTTACAATCAAAACAACAAACAAATCAAACAAATGCATAACACAATAAAATGTGCTTGTACCTGGCAGATATATGGCATTTCACCCGGTTTATGATTGTCCTTCATGTGTTGTAAAAGAACATGTTCTGTTTCAAATGATAATTCACAGATTTTACAAATAGCTAAAAGTTGGAGGGAAAATGGCATTAAAACATTTAATATACAAATATTTAAAAATTCATTTTACAAGTCAATATCAATGTTACAGTTACAATAGCAACACTAGTTGTAGATTTGGTGACCAATTACATAGTTGTTAACTGAGTACCGAGCAGTTTCAAATACCTCACACTTACATTAACTCCTATAAAAGTATTATGAGAAAGGCATTCCGTTTATTCTATTACTCAAGCAGAAAGTAGCCTGCATGAATTTATAGAGCTATAATAAGAGGTAGATCTGGACTCTGAACTCAAGCTGTCCAGCTCTAAAATGTGTAATTTTTAATTACAATTATTATTATTTTCCTTATTAAAGTTTAAGTGAAGGGCACTGATTTTATGTTTCAAAACTATGACCTTAGGCTTCCAACTGATTCTCCACACCCTATGTATAGGTTACACCAAAGTAGTTATTATAATGAATTATTTGCAAGAAAGACTTTAGTTTTAGTAAATAATTTTATTTTAAAATATATTAAAATTAAAACAAATTCATTTTAACTCCAAATTCCAAAGTCTAATTGTTATTCTTATTTTCTAGCAGAACTTACAAGCTTGAACAGCTCCCCCTAAAGAAATCAGTGACACTCAACACTGAAAAGAAACGGTAACATACTGGAGAACTCGTGTGGGGTGTGAGTGCTCTCGATGTGGCACTGCAGCTGGAAGGGGGTGGGGAACTGGCGGTAGCAGTGCTGGCAGGTGGTGTGGTTTTCCCAGCTCTCGCTGCTCTGCTTTTCCAGTTCCAAATGGTGTTTCATGTGGTTCATGAACCTATAAAACAATTTTCAACAGGTGCAAAAATTCAGATTTAAAACAAAAGGAAAATCTCATCAGTAAGCAGATGAACCTAACTACTAAAAACATGAACTATTACTGAAAATAAAATCCAAAAAGTCCTCTGGAAAAGTGTGCATTTTAAATAATCACTTCTTTTAAATTGCTAAGTAAACATCTTTTCATCTGTTTTAAAATAATTTATTATATTAGTGATATTCCACTAATTTGAGCTATTATTATTTTAGGTCTTAAAAATTTTTCGATAAAGCACCAGTCTTCAATATGAGGTATTATTTGTATTTTAAAATAAACACTGAAAGCAAGGCATCTAAAGAGTCATAGGAGAAATCTTTCAAGGATTTAAAGATGTACAATAGATTCTACCTGCCTAAAAGAGAAATTACTGGTATTTTCGCTTGTTTTACATGCATTTAAAAACCAAGACACAACTATAATGCTACACTTTACAAGAACCCTTTGTTTTACTTAAAGATCCTGATTTACTGTGAGCACAAACTGTCCATTCCAGCTAGCAGACTGTGCCCTTTCTAGGCTGTCTCCATCTCTGTTTTACATTCTGCTGTTTCCGCCTCCCTTAAAAGGCTTCTTGTGAGCAGGAACGCTGACCTTCAACAGCAGAGAGCAGCAGAAATGGGAACACTTACATGAAAAAGCTTATTACAGTTGTTCACTGAATTTGAAAATAAAGTTATTCAGTTAAAACAATTTCTGGACTGGGTCTACTATCAGTAACTACTCATAGCAAGGCCCTAAATATGGTAATTTTGAAACTAGGTGATAATGTCGTCCATCTGGCCAACAGTCATCATCCCTTTCTCCTACCTCTACAGAACTACTCTTTATAGCAGGCTCTGGTATGCTAGAAACAGCTTTTCCTCCTCTGGTTTTTAGCACTAGCTCTAGAAGCCCTAACAGAAAATCCTTTGTTAAAATCCCAGGACCAGTGAGTTTTCAGAGTACAGCTCTGAACGCTTCATAACATCTCAGCGAGTCCCCTGAATTCTCCTATATCACCACAGAACCCACTGCCTGGAGCCTCACATCTCTCACACCAATGGGTGGGAATGGGAATAGGGGCCAGAGAACAGGGAACAGAGTTAACGTGTTTTCAGTGACACTCAATTAGAGAAAAAAACAAAAACCACACTAGCTTGTTCACAGGTAAAAGTAGAAATCTTAAGCTCTTTGTTTCCACTCTAATGAAAACTACAATTTGCCTTCCCAATTTTATTGAGAAAAACAAAGGCAAAATATTGAATATTACATTTAATTTTAGTCATGAGGTGCTTATCATTAAGGTTACACTTATCAAACAATATTTTTAAATGTTCAATTCATAAACATATCAAATGTAGTATGCTTAAAATTTCTGAAATAGTCTGCTAACAGGTATATGTAACTAGTCTCCTGAAACAATTCCCAGAAAAAGGAATTTTTCATTTTCATGCTCAATATTAAATGGGTTCATCTTATATAAATCCAAAACCTAATGCTAAAATAACATAGCATGCACCACATTTAACAAGGAATTAAGTCTCTGCCTTATCTGTTAACATGACTTTCTGGCATAGTTTTATATTAAAATAATGATAAGAGTATGAAAATAGGTAGAAGAGTTATAGTACTGTATCAGTGTTATATTTCAGGTTTCTTTCTGTTAAACTACTGAGACTATTAGTTTTGAGATGGTTGTTACAGTATGATAAAAGAAGGCAAAGAAAAATGAAAATTATTGCAAAATAAATATGGGATAAGGTTTCAAAATTATAAACACTACCATAAAGAAACCATTAATAATTATTATAGGAGAAAACCACAAAAGAAACCCAGGAAAATAAAGAAATGCTGCGCCCAGATGTAACTGTGATTAGAAAATGCCAGTTTAGATGATAGTTATCAAGAATAAAAGTCATACATACATATGTATGTATATATCTGTGTACACTAACAAATATATCAGATGCAAGGAAAGTACACTCATACCCACAACTTACTTTGACACAAATCACCAAAAACTCAAGACAGTATGAAGGAAGGATGAAGAAAAACATGATCAAGCAAGAAGAATAAAACACTGAGTAGTATAACCAAGGTGGTAAGTACACAGAGTCCAACATAAAGTTTGAAATTTTTTGATGAGTAACTTAAAATTTTTGCAATAAAAAGGCAGAAAAAAATCACCTTTCCCAATATAAATATCAGGTTCTATAAGCAAGAAAAACATCATTCAGTGTCTTTACTTTGTTCTTATTACTGACATATCTTTCTAACATATCATATAACTAGAAGACTAAAGTTCCTGATATATAATGTATCTGTGTATACAAAATCAAAATTCCACTGGGAATAAAAGTAAATTTTTAAAATCAAAGCAGGAAGTCTTTCCTGAACTGGTAAAACTCTAAAACTAGATCACTTTTTCATATAACATAAATGTTCGAAAAATTATAACTTGAAAGATCTGAGCATTAAATTATTAAAGAGAAGGTCAAACTGGACATATCTGAAGAAGCTCCTTCTTGTAAAGAGAAAAAAGCAAAATTCAAAGACATACACAAAATGAAAAATGCCAATAAAAACTCTTAGATACTACTAGAAGAAAAATAAGTTCATTTTATCTTACAATAAACTTTGTCTTTTCTTAAGCTATTGCAAAAATGTAAACTGATCCAGGAATCAAAAGTATAAGAAAGGATAAAACCTTTCTAACAAGAAAATCTGCTTTTATTCTCAGAATCATAGCATTAAAAAAAAATCAAATCAGAAATATAACATTTGTATCTATAGCATTTCAACTTTCAAATAGAAATGAAAGTAAGTATTTACATACCGAATATTATTTTTTAGAACTTTCAAGCAACTGAAGCACTTAAAGGTTGTATGAGTCTTCTGTTCTTCCTGGACTTCTCCTTCATGTTTTCCATAGTAAAAGTCATTAACTAACATGATCAATTTTCCTTTCTCTGAATCAACAGGCTTATTTGCTGTGTTTGAAAATTCTGTTTCAGCCAGTCCCAAAAAATTATTTATCATGTCTGGACAACAATACTGAAAGAGAAAAAAATAGAAACCTTATTTATTTTAAAAAAGAAAATGAAAAAAGATTCTGTGTTTACAACTTAGGCCAGACCATGTAAAACTATGCTTAAAAAAAAACTATATTTGAAAAAATAGTCACCAAAAATTTGTGGCACATCCACACTCTAAAAGATTCAGAGAATAAATATCTACTACCTTAATAAACAAAAATTTTTTTTCAAAAAAAATGAAAAACTTTAAAACCAGGACTTGGCTGTAGACTGAATACTTTTCCTTTGCTATTTGCCCTTTTCATATACATTTAATAATTTCTTGCTTGGTCAAAAGTCATTCATTTTGTATCACTGTCAAGAGTATAGGAAGGAAATGTGTTTTACACTCCTTGATATATATTTTAATTATTATGTGGTATATAAAATATTATAAAGTCTGATTGGAAGTAACCTGAACACAGCTAACGTGTGATTCCCCAGAACCAAAATACTAGAAAATATATGAAATGCATGTTTTTTCTTGATATCCAAAATGCTTAAATATTTGAACTAATATTTACCTCCTCATGAGTCAAATCAAGGCGTCACATAAACTTTTCCCAATATGCAATACTTTTATACTTGAGCATTTCTTTTTCCAACAAGATATAACCAATTCATTAAGTGTACATAATTTCTCTAAAACATTGTTTGTTATAAGAGGTCAAGCCCAGGAAGACAGACTCTGAAATAGCCAAACGTGCTAACACGATAACTGCACCAAATCCTAGTATTTGGGAGGCTGAGGCAAAAGGATAAGCCATGAGGCCCGCCTGCCTACACTGTGAGTTCAGGCCACCCTGAGTTACACAAGGTGAGACTGTGTCTCAAAAAAAAAACTAAAATAAATCAATGAAATACAGTGATAACTGGTGAACCTGCTTCAGACCAGCTAAACCATAGCATCTAGACACAGGGCTTAAAAGCTGTATTTTTTAACAAGAACCCAAGAAATTCCTTTATAAATGACATGTTTCCTAAATGTTACTTATTAAATACAAAGAAAAGTTTCAAAATCTAAATACAAACTTCCAGTCTTCCTTTTATGCCACATTTGAAAAGTTAACCAGGAAAATACTGTATATTACAAGAGAATCCTTCTACTGAAGATAGATTTATAACATTTCCTTCAAGATTGGACTATTTATTTTGCGTCACTTGTCAACTTTAAAATCTACAATGAAAACAAACAAAAAATCCTCAAAGACTCTAAAACAAAGAGAAAGACAAAACTACTAAATAAATTGGACCAACAAAGTGACACAGAGCACAGCGTGGTGGTACACATCTGTAACTCAAGCACTTCGGAGGCTGAGCCAGGAGGACTGCCCTGAGTTTGTGGCCAGCCTGGGCTTCAAACTGTAACTTCAAGGGCAGCCTGAACTATTGAGAGATTTTGTCTCAAAAAAAAAAAAAAAAAAAAAAAAAAGAATGACATAACTTACCCTTATATATATTTAGAATTGAGGTTACGCCCATAAGCAAAATTCAGACAAACACGTTAGCTCTATAATGTACTGTAATTCACTACTCAGAATAAATTAGTTGAAATGAAACCAAAATGAAGACAAAGATTAAAAGAAGTGTCTCTATTCATGTTTCTAGATTCTTCTAGCTACATATGTCAGTGCCAGCTGGGTGTGGTGGTGCAAGCAAGCCTGTAAGCACAGTAGTTGGGAAGCAGAGGAGGAGGAGGATCACAAGTGTGAGACCAGTGAGTCTACATAATGAGCTCCACGCCAGCCTGAACTACACATGAGACCTTATCTCAAAAAACAAACAACAATAGAAATTGAAAGGCAGGAAAGGCAGGCTATTTCAGTCTTTCTATAGGGAAGATCTCTAGCAACAATGGGGGGAAATTATATATTTAATCATTTATTTATGGCAGTACTGGGAACTGAACCCCAGGCCTCAAGTCAGACTAAGTAAGCCCCAATGGCTGATCTACATCTCCAGCCCAAAATGTGGATAATCTTATACCCCAAACATCTCATTAAAACATGGCTTTCAACAAAAAATATTCTGAGTCATATTTGGCATCTGATTCTTTCCTAAAATCTACAAAATAATCTAAATAATCTATAATAGAGTATACTGCAGGGTTTATATTTCCAGATGTCTAATTGAGTATCAATGAAAGTTAAAGATTATTCTAACACACTCATAACATATGATATGCATAACACATGATGACTTGCTATTCTTTTTCTTATAGAAAAGACAGGATCAGATTTTTAAAAATACAAAGCTTATATGCAATGCCTTTCAAACAATGTTTTCAATCCCTTATGAAAAAGCCTAATAATATAAATCACTGACAACTAAAAACGGATAACAAAATATAGCAAAATTTAAGCAAGCAAAATATCTTAAGAGAAAATACCCAAAAGGCAAGAAAGGAACCTGAGAAATGATAAATAAGCTTAGACTCAGGTTTCCTGTGAGGGCTGTAAGTTGTGTACTGTGCAGCTGAGCTATGGTAGTCTTTTATTCAGCTCCAGGACCCTTTTGGTTCCAGCCCTTCACGACAGCCCTTTATGTATCCCTTATTTTCCTGGGTTAGCCATCCTCCAACAGTGAACACATCTGATGCCCCATACCAGGGACGGAGAACCTTTTGGAGCTCTCAGTATCAGCCCACCATGGCACACATCACAGGTTCACCACCCCTGCCATATACTACACTCTGGCAAAAATCAGACACTACCTGCACAGCTCTCATCTTTATACTTCCTAGTACACGGACCAGATTCTACTGTTTCTTAGAGCACAGAAAATTAGAAATTTGTTTTTTTTTGCTTTTTGAGATGGCTGTTTTCTCCTTGTATGAACATCCTGCATAAGTCAACACTTTTTGCTTTTCAGGTTGAAGTCATACAAAACCAAACAACCCAATTTCACAAATTTGATTTTCACTGAAACTAAGAGCCAAATTAAATCCACAGACACCATAATATGTACACAACACTACACAAAGCAGCCAAGGGGAAAGGCACCGAGTTGGGAAATCAGACAAGAGGACAGATCTGATAGAGTAACAGATCTGAAGAGAGTCAGGAAGGGGACTGGAAACAGAACACTTGACTAGCATGCACAAACTCCTGTGTTCAAGTCACAGCACTGACAAAACAAAAACAGTATCAGTAAAAATATACATCCCGAGGATAAGAAAACACACATTCTGAAGTGCAGTTAGATCCTTTTGTTTGTTGAAGGTACAAAAGCAGAACCACCCAAGTCCTGATTTGAGACAGAGAAGCTAAACAGGTAATGAATGCCACATGAAGAATCAGACACATATGCAACATCTGCCGGAAGGCAGACATTGTATAAACCAGCTAGAAGGTGAGGCTGTGTTTCCTCCCAGCAGGAGACCTGTACAAAACAGCTGGGACTAATAATAAGAAAAGCAAGTAATTCTTTTAAAAAGGAGTCAAAAAGATTAAAAAGAAAATGATAAGTCAGGCAACAACAAAGAAAATCAAACAAATTCATATTGGGCATGTACGTGAAATGTAAATATCTTAAAATGCAACTCAAAGTCAGACATTGTAGCACATGCCTGTCATCTTAGCACTCAGGAGGCGGAGGTAGGAAAATCACAAGTTTGGGGCCAGCCTGGGCTACACAATGAGTCCTAGAACCTAAACTACATACCAAGACCCTGCCTCAAAACAAAAAAAAATCAAATAAACTGCTGAAAAATACAGGAAGACATAAATACATAGCTTAAAAGACCCTATATGAGTAGGAAAACAAACACAAAATTCCCAACACTAAGTTAATGCATTGTAAAATTATAAGTCTTCAAAATTAAAGAATCCTCTGGACAGCCTGGCAAAAAGATCTAATCACTTAAAAGGGCAAAAATAAACTGGGCATGGTGGTTCACACCTGTAATACCAACACTCAGAAGGCTGAGCCAGGAGGATCACTGGAAATTCAACACCATTCTGGGCTACACAGTGAGTTCTAGGACAGCCTGAACTGCATTAGCAAGACCCTGTCTCAAATAGACAAAACAAACAAACAAACAAATAAATAAATAGGGCAAAAAAATTCAGGCTCGGCCCAGATCTTTCAACAGCAACATTTAAATACCAACACAATCCTCAAAGTGCAATCTTCCTGCAGGGTCTTGAGTTCGATTCACCATACAATAAAAAAGTGGAATCCAACTTGTTATCTATATGCCAAACTGCTTTTCAAGGGGTTACAATCAAACTGTTCTGAACATGAAAAAATCTGAGTTGACATCCCAGATCCTTTGAAAATCAAAGAAACTAGGCCAGAAAGACTGGTGATGAGCACTGAATATACTTACTGTGGAAAGAGATTAAAGCAAAAATGTGGAAAACAAAGTTAAGAAAACTAAATATAGTATCACATCTCCTAATGATGGAAAACTGATACAACCAACAAATACAAACCAGAAGGGGGTAAAGGGACAATGAGTAGGAATTTAACAAAGTTTATACATAGCCTCACATAGTGCACCAAGAAACATCATTTAGAATCACCAAATTAAATAATACAGATGAACATTTGAACAGCAACAGGAAAATGTTAAGTACATGCCCAACATGATGAATTCATTTGATTTTCTTTGCCTGACACCTTTCATTTTTTTTATTCCTTTTAACTTTCTAAAAAATTATTTGCTTTTCTCATTAGCCTTTGTATCCTGGTTAAAATTAGGCTGATAGAAAATAGAAAGTTTACTGCTACTTAGAAGACAGTAACAGAGAATAGCCAAAAGTATAAAAGATGACTAGAGTTATTGTTTTGGTTACTCTTCTCTCTTTGCTGGGACAAAACACCTTGCACCCCAAATGAAGGAAAGAAAGGTTTATTTAACTTCCAGGTTGTGGACGTTTCAGTCCATAATCAGCTGGCTCCAAGGTAGGGTGGCATGGCACCAGGTTAACACTTCAAGGAAGCAGCCAGCAAAAGCAGCCAGAGCAAAATGGGGAGAACCAGCCTTTTCTCTTTCCTTATATTGTAAGTAGTCTACCACCCTGAAGGGGAAGGTCTGTGCTCTCCTCCTACACAGGCTGAGGATGTTTACAAAAGACTCCTGGCTCTCTAGTGAATCTCTTAGTTAAATTTCTAAAGTGCTCAAGTTGACCCAATGTATCAACCATAATGGTCATACAACATTAAATTTATACAGATAACCAGAACAAATACAAAGTATATATACATAAAGTAACAACACAGTGAAAAAGCTTTAAAAAAGAGAAAGTGTTAAGAAAAAAAGTAACCAACCATAAGCACATAAACCTATCAGATCAATGTATACAAACTGATACAAACTGAACTACTAAAAATTTTTTTTCATATAGGATCACAAAGGAAAAAAACTTCTGAAAGAAAAAGAAGAACCTAAAACAAAGTGATTCAGAAGAGTTGAAGAAAACAAGTACTGTAAGCCTAACATCAAAGTACAAGTTGGGGTAAAAGCCACTATTAGACTAAAGGACACTTTTACAATATACACTTTTTAAAGCTAGATTTTTCTATATAACAAACAATAGCAACAATCTTAAAACTAGATACCCAACCAACTGATACTTGCAAACATTTTAAAATTTAAAGTTTGAAAGAATTTTACCTTCATGTGATTTTTCAGAGGGTCCAAAAGATTGAAATGAATATTGCACTTTGGACAAGCTCTTGGAAAAGGTGTTCCATTTTTAGACTGATCTGATGAGGTATTTGCACCTAAAATAAATTTATGGTTCAAAACTCATATTTTAACCTTACATTAATAACAACTTAGTTTTTCAATATCCAAAAATTTGTATAAATATTGGTAATTTCTTTTCTATAAGACTCCATATTTACCTTTTGATGGCATCACCTGAGAAGGTGTCTGGGATGAAGATTTAACTAAAGTTGAAGAATTTGTTCCAGGAACATTTTCACTGGGCTTAGGTTTTTTTGGATTAACACTGTTTACTTCAGAAGCAGAAGGTCGTTTTGATAAAAACGAACTTTCATTGATACCTAGAATGATTGAAATAGTGGGAAAAATAATAAACAATTCAGAATATTGCTTATGACTACAATAAGATGCCTGGGAGCTAAATTACAGGTAATGTAATTGAGTTATCATATCACATTTACAGTAGAAATTGAATGATCCAATCCCCAGATGGGTAAAGAAATAGTATGAACATTTATCATACACTATGTTATTCAAATAATTTGCAAAACTTTTTAAACAAAAATTCTAAATATGGCTTCAAATAAACAGATGTATAAGCAGTTATTATAATAAAAGAAACCAAACCAATATATCATGCAAGCCCAAAAAAAAGTTAAAACACAAAATACTCTCAATTACTTACAAATGAATTATCTTTCAGACGCTTAAATGCATTAGATGGTAAAAAACAAATTGACAGAAATAATTATTTGTTCTAAAACTTTAGATCCTTAAGATGCTCTTTTATTTAACAACTTAAATAAATTATGAAATAGTTATTTTTCCCACCTAACAAACTAAACAATGGTCCACTCCTGGCTTCACCTGGAATTACCCACTTATTGCTATGCACAGTGCTATACACTCATTCAGATGAAAGGGCACACAGCACAAGGATTTTTATGCTATGCTCTCCAGAGTTTAAGTGGCTCGTTTTTAAAAGAACAAATGGGCAGGTCTGATAAACTCTTTTCCATTTTATTTATTAGACCCTTGCATAAAATTGTTTATGTAGGAATTTTACTCCTAAAAATACTTTTCCACCTGAAAATTATCTTAAAGCTAAAAGATTTTAGCCTTACTGTACAGAAACGTTACAGAGATAACATATTTAAAGCACCACAACACAACAGCTGTCACACAGAAAAGTACTCAATTACTGGCAGTTATTATCATTACTATTGAATATTTTAATCTTAATTTACATGGAAAAAATTATTTCAATAGATTCATGTACAAATGCTTTAATAAAGGGAAGCACACCAGGATTATACTAGTCAACTGATTATATTACCTAATTATACTAGTCAGCTTCCATTTTATTCTTTAAGACAACATAAAAATTATCTGTCCCTGTCTTTAAAGCATTTGATTACAGGCAGATATACTACAGGTACATAAGAAAGGATTCTGTGTAATTACTTTAGCATTTAGGTCACTAGAAAAACCAGTAAATTCTAGGATTTAAATTAAGCAACTAACTACATAACAGGCTACATGGCAGAAACAGACTTATTTCAATGTAAGACTCTAACATAAGAAATCTCAATCTTATGTAATCATAATCACTCTGCATTTCTTTTCAATTATGACACTTTGAATTATATGTATTTGTTCTGTTAGGCTTGGGCTATTCCCCACCCTTAAGAGTTCTGTTTCTGTTAGTTAAAAGGCAATTCTCTTGTAACTTGAACAACTATTTTTCTAAGATGACAATATGTAATATATCAACAAGCAATTCCTTAGTGTTAATTTTTTTGTTGAATTCTGTATTATTCTACCCTTTTCTGTTTTTTTCTTTCTTTAAAAATTTTTTTAAAAATCTAATTCTCATTCAAGATCATGCTCAGATTCAATCTTCAAACCCTCATAATCTACACAGACAGAAGTCTATTAATCATGCTACCAAGCACGTCATTATTCATAACTGTCATACATAACAACCATTCATCATCAAGTCCTTTAAGCATTAGAAATTCATTTTTTAAATCAGGTGCAGTGGTGCACACTTATAATCCTGGCTACATGGGAAGCTGAGGCAGAAAATTTAAAATTTGAGGTCAGTGTGGGGATCTTGGTAGGACCCTGACTCAAAATTTAAAATTGCACAAAGGATTGTGGACGTAGTTCAATGGTAGTACACTTGTTTAGCATGCACTGGTTCAATATCCAGTGCCAAAAGGCTTAGAAAATAAATGAAGAAGGAAGGAAAAGAACAGTTTCAAATTCCTATCCTGCAAAAGTTTCAATCCCCAGAGTAGAAAACCTAGAGGGAGAAGAGTTGTTGTATAACCTTCCTTAGATCCAAGAAGTTTCCAGAATTCAGACTTTTTCTATGAATAAAGCCATGTGCTTTGTAAACCAGATAAGCATGAATTTTATTCTTCACTTCTTTTCCTTCTTACCTACTTCATTAACCATATGCTTAGTAATGTGTACTATAGGAAGTACTATTAAAATGGAAAAACCATCAGGCATACAGGCACATGCCTATAATCCCAGCACGAGAGGCTGACATAGGAAGGAGGGTCACCATGAGTTCAAGGTCAGTCAGGAATACATAAGTATGATCAAGGCAGCCTGAATTACACAGCAAGACCCTGTCTCAAGTAAATAAACAGACAGACACTACTACAAAAAAGGAAACTATAAAAGATTTTGGTAATTTCTCCCCACTGTTCTGTTTAGTAAGCAATCTGAGAATTTCAAAAAAATCGTGTATCTCTCCCTTAAGTCAAAAATTTGAAATACACACAAATTGCTATTATCAAAAATATTCTGCTTGGTTACACAGAATTTTCAACTTGATAAAATTCTTTCATAACAATAATATATTTTAGCTTAAGAATTTTATTACAGTAGCATACATACAAATTTTAAATCTTCAAAGGAAAATTTCATTATTCCTTTAAAGGTTCTTACTGAATACTTAATATGTATGAACCCCTACACAAACAAATCACTATTTAAAAATCATACTTAACTAGTACATTGAGACCATTTATTGAAATAGAATACTAACTTAATGAAGACATCAACTATAGACCTATACTTTTTCATACTAGTGGTCATAAATGTATGTGTGTGTGTGTGTGTATATATATATATATATTATGTTTTGTTTTAAACAGGGTCTCACTATGTAGTACAGGGTACTGGCCTGAAACTATCCCAGGGTGGTTTCAACCATCAGTGGTCCTCCTGCCTCAGCTTCCCGAGTGCTGGAATTACAGGCATGCACTACCACATCCAGTGAAAATCTTTTACTAGAAAATTCAGGGTATCTAAGGACTTTTCTCAGAAAGTAAGACCTTTTCTTGTTTTTTGAGGGTAGATCTAAATAAGCAGTTTAGCCAAGAGTTTATATAAAATCACTCCAAAAAGGCAATCAAAAGTTGTTATTCATAAGATATGAAAGCTTTCAGACAAGGGTATAGACTTCAAAACAGAAAGACAATTGCATATTCATCAATTTTCCTTAGATATTTTTAGAGAAAAGAGCTAAAACCAACCTGCTATAGAAAGTGTTGGTGCCCCTTGGTAATGTGATAATCCTGTATCCTGGGTCAAATCAAACAGTAACTCTGAAGAACTATTAGATACGGCTTGTGATGGATTTGTCATACAACCCTGTTAAAATATTTCAAAAGAAGAATATTATATGTATTCAAATAGTTATAATTATTTTGCTTCCTAAACTTTTATAAAGGTAAATTTAACTATATACCAATAATTCCAAAGATAATTTTGATGACTCAATTATTAACAAATTTAAAAACCAAAAAGTAAATATTACTTTGCAAAACTAATCACTTACCAAAGCTGAAAGCCAGCTAATACAACTGGTTTACTCCTCACTGGCTAACTACAATTAGCCAAATTTAGGGGGCAAATTCTACTACAATTCTTTCAAGATGATAAAAAAAGTATAAATTCCCTATCAGTAAGACTGATACACTATACAGTGATTCTAACAATGTAGTATCACCATCAAGGAACAAATAATAGTGAGGCAGGACTTAAAAAGAAGAAAAATTAAGTTTCCCCAAGCTAAAAAATGCCCCTTTAGATTTACCTCTCCCTCCTTTGTACTAGTAACAATTACAATCAGTAACTTTGGTCCCTGTGTAAAAGTTTTATAACCTCCTGTGCTCACAACATCCTGCTATGCCCAAGCAGGGCCAACAAGATATGCTAAATTGCAAAGCTATCACAGCTTGACAAACTGCCCTTGTTCTCTTTTTGAAAACTTGCTTCATTGCCCACAAGTTTCATAGCCGTTAAAGAGACCAACCTCCTCAACATGTTTAAAACTAGAGGCTTTCAAAAAAAAAAAAAAAAACAAAAAAAAAACCTAGAGGCTTTCCTTAGTTCAGGGCTCAGTCCTTTGGACACAAGTCCACTGAGTCCAAGTACACCTACAATACATACTCCTGTTTCACCCAACATCTCCCCAGTCTCTTAAAAATTGTGCAACAACAAACTCAGCAAAATTTTGGGGCATAAACAGAATAAAAAACATACTGACAACTACAAAAAGTGAAAGTTCTCATACCTCTTAAAATCTACATTTAGGGGCTGGAGATATAGCTCAGCAGTGTAAGCGCCTGCCTTGGAAAGGCAAGACCATGAGTTTGATTCCTGGTACGCACCCCTCCCAAATCCTACATCTAAAATACCAAGGCCAACATAACAGCACTGATGAATACAGCATATGATATAAATTTCAGAACCATCTTTTCTGGTGAAATTTGTAAGCTATGGATAAGAAAGAGAACAAATGGGCCTTCTGATCCCACAGAGAGGTGTGCTAAGCTAGGCAATCTCCACTTATACGTAGCACGTGAGAAAGCCACCTGACCAGCAGGCAGAAGACACAAAAATGTCAAGCACACAGAGTTTACAACAGAAGCTGTTTACAGGACCGACACAGGCCGACAGCCTGCTTGCTCCTACAGACCTGGCAAAACAAATTTTCAGACCTCCCAGTGGGACAGAGGTGGTCCAAGCTAGCAGGCAAATCTCCAGAAAGCAGTGAAAAGTATGAGATGAACCAAAGAAGTGGTTGAGACAAACCAAATACAATATAAAGAAATACACAGTTATATGCAAGCATAAGCATGTATTTAATTGTGAAAAGCTTGCCTAAATAACCTGTTTACATGTGCTGTAACACTATCATATATTAAGTATATTTGTATACTCTAATTATTTATAAAAGACAACCTTACAGAGAATAAGCTCTTAAAAGTGACCTCTGAATCATTCCACATATATACAGCAAGCATATATTTAAAAGCTTAAAGTAAAAAAGGAAAAAAATGGCTAGTTGAAGAGAAAAATGGCCAAAGAATATAGACAATTAAAAAACAAAATATGAATGGTGATACAAATGAAACAACTTCTTTCCAACTTACAGAAAATGCAAACAAAAACAGCAATGTTCACTGAACTGGTATTGTTTTAAAAATGGTGTCTATTAGAAAATGAATAGTTACTACTCTTAAAAGTGCTATGGTCTTCAGAGTCAAATAATAACTACAGAAAATATGAGGAGACTGAGAAAAAACAACTGCAAAGCAGGACCATGAATAGGGCCCTGGGAAAGATAAAAGGGAACACCGGGAAACTCTGATAAGGACCTCAGATGAGTTATTGGTGTCTGCCTGGTTGTCGTAAGTAAGATGTGAGGCTACAGGAGGCTGGGTGACTGACAGGAATGTAGGAACCCTCTGTACTGTTTTTCCTATCGATTAGTATTAGTCTGAAGAAAGTTAAAGTTCAGAAGTGATGACAGCTGAGCGTGGTGGCACACACCTGCGATCCAGCACTCAAAAGGCTGTGAGGCATGATGAGAAAGTCAGCTTGGGGCCAGCCTGGGAAATGAAGTAGATTCAAAGCCACCCTGCATGACACACTGATCCAGTCTCAAAAAACAAAAAGTGGTGATACTGCTCACTACTATCAAAGCAGAGGTTATGTTTTGACACAGTTTGCATAAAAATTATAACACGTACCAAAGTCTTTAAAGGTTTAATCTGATCCAGTTATTTTAAGATTCATGATTTTAAAAATGAAAGTTTACTGGAAAATTATTTTTCCTGAGAAATTATTTTTAATAAAAAAATATAATCTATACAGCCACACAGAGAGATGGATAAACAGAGCATTACACAACTATTAATAACAAGTTTAACTGGGTAGGAGGCTAAGGCTGAGCTTGAGGTCAGCCAGCGCTTCACAGTGAGCTTGAACCAGCCTGAACTATATAGCAAGACCTTGTCTTAAAAACAAACAAATTTATTTTAAAAATCAGTTTTTAGCAATATTTAATGACATGTTCCAAGTAGAACGTTCAATGAAAAAGAGAAATATGTTATCAGTATATACAATATACATATACAATATGATCCTGATTAATGCACTCCTCTCTTTTCTATTTTCTCTTCAAAATACGTATTTTATAATAAAAACATAAAGCTTTTCTTTTATGCTTATAAACTGAAGGATAATTGAGTTTTAAGAATTTGCTGTTACTAACTTTTCTATTGATTCAGAATTATTAAGAAGTTATGGCAAGTTATTGTTGTAATCCAGATGATACCTAAAGGCAAATATGAGCATCTGAGATTTAACATGCAGGATAAAAAAAGTAAGTAATGCTGTTATGACTCCATCAGGTTAGATATATATGCTAGGGCTGGGGATTTAGCTCAGCGGAATAAGCGCCTGCCTTGCAAGCAGGCAGTCGTGAGTTCGATCCCTGGTACCGATAAAAACGAAAAAGACAAAAAAAAAAAAAAAAAAAAAAAAAAAAGATATATATGCTATAATCCTAGAGTTTGGGAGGCTGAGGCAGGACAATCGCTGTGGGTTCAAGCCAGCCTGAACTACATAGTATAACCCTGTAGCAAAAAGCAAATAAATAATAAAGCCATATGATTTAACTGCAAAGAAACAAACTTAATTCAAGGTTAATATTTTCTCTAAATATTTATGGAAAGTATGCACTGCATTTTCTAAAGTAATTTCTTTATAGGAGTATAATAAAGTTAACAATGTTAAAAACTTTTCTAGAAAACTCTGAAGAGTTAAATTACCACAATTTCAGATAGCAGATAATTCAACTTTTGGGGGGGTTTCTTTCTTTTTCTTTCTCTCTCTTTTTTTTTTTTTTTTTTGGTACCAGCAATTGAACTCAGGATCTTGCACTTGCCAGGGAGGCATTTATGCCACTGAGTTACATCCCCAAATAAGTAGTTAAAATAATTCCCCAATAAGGAACTTTTAATGTTTTTCAAGCGGTAACATAAAGACATTAAATACAATTAGGGTAGAGTAAGTGCTCTACGGGGATTTAGATACTATCCCTTGCTTTTCTTTTCCTTTCCTTGTTTGTTTGGTTTTTTGTTTTGAGGCAGGGTCTCATTATGTATTTCACCTTGGTATTAAGCTCAATATAGAGCCCAGGCTGACGCTAAACTCACAGTGATCCTCTTGCCTCAGCCTCCTCAGTGCTGTAACTACAGGCATGAGTCACCAACCTGGCTTCCTAGATGTATGGATAGTTACAGTTAGATGCAGTTAAAGACTCCAAATAAGGAACTACTTTACTGATGGAGCTGAAATTAGAACCCAGGCCTGATCACAAAGCTCATGCCCTTAGTTTAGGTATCACACTGACTTTATAAGAAACAACAATAATAAATTCCATCCCAATCTACTTGAAAGAAATGTTGAAATACAAAGATAGCATATGAAAAAGTAAACACACACCTATAAAACATGACATAAAATGGAAAATAGTTGTGATTTACTAAAGTCAGTAGTTTCCAAAATTCAGGAAGTCCCTTAAATAATATTTTCCACTCATTCTAGTTTATCACTGTTTTATTCTTAACTTTGCACAACAGATTGCCAGGAATTTTTAAAAATGTATCTTCACCAGGCCCCATCCAAACCAACCAGATAAAATGCTCTTTTTCTCAAAGGGACTCAGGAATGGAAAGTTTCGACTAAAATGCTTTGACTTAAAAACTACGTCCACAAAAAAAAAGTCAGAAAATGCTCCAGTTTCTAATTTTTTATAATAATGAAGATTCTACCCTTGCTTTTGTTATCTCCCCCATCCCGAGTCTAATGTTGGAAAGACTTTTATCAAATTACATTAAATAATAAAGTTTTCTAGTTTCCCCTGAATACAAAATGGCTTATGACAAGCATAAAAAAACCACTAACTTAATTTGGATTCAACTGTTGGTCAACAATTTTTACATTCTGGGTAGCTTTCCACTTTACGTGAGGAACATTTACTACATTTTTAAAAACATAAAGTAACAGCTGTGTGGAACCACACAGGATCCAAAATACTCCTGCAGTCTCTATGTTCTTATTCTATAATTTCCAATTTTTTTAAAATGTATTACTATTTTCCAAAGCCAGTGATACCTAACTCTTTGGCTTCAAGTTGACCCTTTTGCACATTTAAAAATTAATGAACCCCAAAAGAGGTTTTGTTACGTTAGTTATATCTATTGATACTTACTACAGTGGGAGTTAAACAGAAAAATTTTAAATATTTACTGATTCACTCTTAAATAATAAACCCATTACAATTAATATAAATAAACTTGTATTAATAAAAATTATTTTCAAACACACACACAAAAAAGTAACAGTGGCACACTTTTATACTTTGACACTATACCAAAACAGCCGAGACTTTCTTAAAGGTCTAATAACGTGGGGACTCTAAAATTATTTCGCTGAATATTTTGTGCCCTTGCTCCTATAAAATGACTGATCTTATACCATAATTAGGTCTTTTACCCATGGACACTTTTATAACATACATATTAGTGACTAGAAAACTCTGGTTTCACTGAATAATGCAGGATCTTTCACATGTTGACACAGTTCCTTATGCACCATCAAAATGTCCTATTTACAAATACAACTCCCAGTAGCAGCGCTGAAATATTGAGAAGCTGTGGGGATCAGCATGACAATCAAGCTTTCCAAATTTTTAATTTTTTTCTTGAAAACAGAAATTTTACCACTAGCAAAAACATTACTATCAGTTGCTTTGCTTGAAGTGGCAGGTGCACTTTATTCCAATTTTTAGGAAATGTCTGCCAATATTCAAGACTGAATAACTCTAAGGCAGAAAGGGGCCGGGATTTAGCCAACAGCACAAGCGCCTCCCTTGCAAGCATGCAGTCATGAGTTCAATCCCCGCTACCAACAACAACAACAACAACAACAAACTCTTAAGGCAGAAAGACTCTTAGGCAGTCTCTATCATCTCACTCTTGGTAATCACATCCTGTGTGACAGCCTCCCTCTGATTGTGGGTAGGACAACTGGCTTGCTTCTCAGCAACAGAATACAACAAAGGTGACAGGATACATGATTCTGTGCATAGGATTATGTTACTTAAGAATACAATGACATTTTGTAAAGGACTCTCACTTGCTACCTTTGAAGAAAAAAAGAGAACCATGCTGGAAACACACACCTGGCAAAAAGCCGGCAAATATCTAGCAAGATACTGAGACTCTCGGTCTGACCTGAACGCTACCAACAGCCACATGAACCTGGAAGCTGATAGCACCTCACAGGACTCAGATGAGAGTGCAACTTCAGGGATCACAGCTTGTATACAGCCTGTGAGGGCCTAAAAGAGAGAATCCAGCCAACCACAGTGACACTTGACCCACAGCCAATATAAGATTATAAGATAATAAGTGTGCATGTCTAAAGTCACATGTTTGTTAGTACTGCTATAAAAAAATAATATACCAAGGTTTGTCATTCTTTCAAGTCAAATTGGTGTTCCTTTTTTTTTTTAAAATGAGTGGGCGGTTCAGCTCAAAACTTAAATCACAATGGTACTTTTCTTCAAGAAAATCATTACAGTGAATACAAAAGAGCTTTATGCATACTACCCACTTCACACAAAATATTAAAGACTTACTCAACGGTAAACATCAGTGACGCGAACTGATGTCTAACATATTTTAAAACTTCATCAAGGAATTGGGCCTAACTGGAGCACTTTTCACTGTAAGAGCATGGTAGATGACTAATAAGAGCTATCGTTTGGTGCGTGTGCTTTGTAGTGAGGCACCAGCAGCTCCTTCACGACAGTCTGACAGTGATGACAATGGTGCTGACTCCCAAACCCCTGCAAGGCTAGGAGCCCCCAAAGGGTGCAACCTACCCTTGAATTGCTGAAAGGAAGTTTTCTTTTTGAAACACATATATTCATATACAACATCTGTAAGTATGCGTGCATACTCATCTAAACTCTAGTTTAGCCTAGACTGAAATCCCAGACCCAACATCTGCCAATTTATTTTATTTTTTGTTTTTTGTTGTGGTACTAAGGATTGAATTCAGGGACTTGAGCATGCTAGGCAAGCACTCTACCACTGAGTTACATCCCCAGTCCTGCGACTATCTTAGGAGAATCATTTAACCACTGTACCTTTCCTTATAATAGTACCTATTTCACTGGTATGTTTGAGAATTAAATGAGATTATTTTGTATATAGCATTTAGCCCAAATCATTATAAACAGCACAATAAATGATAACTATTGCTATTATCTCATACTTTTTATTCATTTTTTTGCAATAGACTAACAGGACTATTTTCCAAATAAAAATGCATGACGACCTCTCAATAATTTTCCCAATCAAACATGGTAAGTTCAATGCCAGCCTGAACATAGTGAGACTCTGTCTCAAAAAGAGAAAAAAAAAAAAAATTAAAGAATACTTGGCCCAGTTGGCAACCTGACACATCGTGCCATTATGTAATATTCACTACTACTAATGCTTCTTACTCATGTGTTGAGGGCACAGTTTTCAGTACAGTACCTATTCAATTTTAGCCCATTACCTAGCATATCGGTACTCAATATGCAAATTGGTACTCAATTTTTACTTTGGGGTTTGGGGAGTAGTAGGGGCTGAATTGCACCGAGCTACATCCCCAGCCCTTTCTTCATTCTTTGAGACAGGGTCTCACTCCACTGGGCGTAGGCTGGGTTCAAACTCGTGATCCTCCCGAGTGCTAGGATTATAGGTATGTTCCACAAGGCCTGGCTCTACAGTTACTTCTTTGGACACTAGTTGAGTGAACATAAAGCTGCTGCCATTATTTGATGCTGACTATGATTCCAATAAATGATTGAGGTAGTCTGAAATTTTAAGTAGGTATTGCTGATCTTGTTAAATAACAGCCTATGTATCTCTGAGCTGACTATAGATTCAAAAACACTTACAGGTTTAGAAAAAGGCTGAACAATAACAGAGCTACTTGAAGATCTAGATTCAGGATGAAAATTTACTGGCGAGGCAGACACTGGATTTGAAGTTGAGTTCATGTAGTGTTGGCTTGGAGGCCTGAATGCAGCCGTAATACCTGTGTTTTAAAATTATACAATAGATTGAATACAATTCTATACAATCAATTTTGTCAAAATACTTCATTTTAAAATTAAAGTAGTACAATAATATGGTACCTCGACTCAGTGCGCCATTCTTTATTCCCCTTGAATACAAGCCAGGGTTAACTCTATTCAAAATATCTATAAAAAA
Organism: Cavia porcellus; assembly: GCF_034190915.1. Lineage (NCBI taxonomy): Eukaryota > Metazoa > Chordata > Mammalia > Rodentia > Caviidae > Cavia > Cavia porcellus. The sequence goes on from NW_026947491.1 coordinate 2,346,935, forward strand.
ATTACATATATACATATATTAGAATTCAGGGTTTGAATGAAATATGTATTAAATATGAATTAAAAACGTACCTGGAAGGAGTAAGTTATCATTAATTTAAGAGTTAATTTTATATCTTTATGTAAAAAAACAAAAGAAACATTAGCCTTAAGTGTGTAATAGAACAAGCAGTCTTTCTCATTGTAACTTAAAATCCAAAGCCAAGAAAAAGAATGATAAATTTGAAATAGCGAAACATTCTGTATAACAGTCCACATATCAGTGAAGATTTTCCAAAAATACACTTATTTATACACAAGTTGTATTTAAGCATTCCTTGAATGGTGGCAGGCTTACACATACACTCAGGTTCCCAGCTCAAAATCATAACCTTAATGAACCTTCATGTTCCTTTCATATCCCTAAACATCTTTAAATTTCATTTTGGAAAACCTCGTTAATCTATTATTACTTCTATTTCTGAAAGGAAAGCTACCACAGATAGGGACTAAATTGAATTTCCAGTTTACTAAAAACTTCAGATTTACAACTGTATCCGAAGTCAATCCAAGCCAGACATGATTTTAATTATCACTCTTAAAGTTTCACTCTTGCATATACATGATCTCTGTAACTTCTGGCTTTTTCAGTAACCAACCAAAATCAGAAAAATGAAGACAAGAAAAAGTTTGAGAGTGCCAAAAATGAAAAAAAAAACTCCAAACTTTATAATTTTTTTCCCTTTATACAACAGTACTAGATTCCACATCCAAATGCCCCACGGTGAATGTAAATTATGTAACATGTACTAATAAAAATAAAAACTTTTCAAAAAGAACTAGACCCCACCAAATCTATAAAAGTTCACGTAAAAGTACAATTGCTTTCTGATAATGTCAATGCAGCTCCACACTTAAGAACTTTTACTGAAGAAAAAATATGTTCAAACAACTTGTCATAGTTTTCATTCAGAAATTCAAGATTAGATATTTGTTCAAACCATCAAAGAAACATTGCTGTAGTATTTTTAGTGAATGTAATGTACAAAACAGAAATTCCTTTTTGGCACTTTTATACAACCATTTAACACATATTCCTTATAATGTTGCTGATTTCACATAAAATAACAAAGTAATTTAAATTTTGCATCGTAACAGTTAAGAAAAAAAATCCTACTAGAGGTCAATTCCTTTTTGATAGAATTATTTTAAAACTAATGTACACTGTTCTGGTTGAACACTGTTATCAGTCACCTGCAATCAGTATAAATTTAACTTGGGTCTTAACTGTCATATTTTCAATACGGATGTTGAATAACCATTCTGCAGTACTCCAATGTAAGATACGGTAATCAATAGGAAACTAATTAAAGAGAACTGCATCTTATGCTCTACTATCACAACTTGCCCGTCACCATACCTAGCTCATTTAATAATCTAAGAGGTAGGTGCTCACCCCATTTAGCATTCCACCGGACAATAATCCGCCAATGTAAATACTACTGGAAATTCAATCTGTTAAATTACTCTCCCAGCGGTAAAAGTGAATAAAATGCCATTCTAGGGGCCAGGGATATAGCTCAGTGGCACAAGGCCTGCCTGGTAAATAGGAAATCGTGAGTTTAATTCCCACTACCACCAAAAAATCCCAAAACAAAACAGAACAAAACAGCCATTTTAAGCTTATAAGCAACAAGAGCAAGAACACAGCTAAAATTCTTAGAAACTTTAAAGTTGTCTCACAATCACACTTTCAAGCACTGCTACTGGTAAGCGAGAAAATACTAATATCCTGGTTACATAACATTCTTTAGTAAATCCTCTTGGTTAAAATCAAAGGATTTATTTTCTTTCTCCTTAAAATTTGTACATTTTCCCTCTAAACATTAGACATTTTTGAATAAGCATGTTAACAAATACCAATATCTCTGCAAAAGTAACAATGTCAAGGTCAATTACTCTTAACTGAAAGCTAATGATCTAAAACTGGCTATTTTACCAGAAAGACCAAACAGCCTCTAATTGTGCTAACTGCTACATCATCAAAGTATATAATCTGTAGACAGTGCTTTCTTTTTCACGAACAGAAATCCGAGCTGCTAAGATTGACATGATTAGGAGCTACAACCCGTCAGTCAGTGTGTGGGTCAGAGATGCTGTCACCATTCCCGGCCTGGATGCCCGGCGTGCATCCTGACACTTGTGGAAAAGACAGTGCAGTGAGGGTGGATGCGACAGCTTCCATCTGAGATAAACATACACTTATGCAGTACATTCCAAAATCTTAAACTAAGCATTCCAAGCCTTTTTCTATGTTTTGGTGAGAAAAAACAAAAATATGAACAGATAAACGAATTACTCCACTCTATTATAATTTTTATTTTCTGATCTCAGAAAAATTCCAATGCCACCAGCTAATCTAAGCCCACTTACTTTTGTGCACATCTGGTATTTCTCTTACTTCTCTCTTCCTGACTCTCAAGTCTTAGTAGTCTGCCACCAACCTCTTATCCCAAACTCCTTGAATAAGGACGTCGAGTACATACAACAGTTCACAAGTTATCCATTAGAAATACCTTATAAAACTTGGCTTCTCTAAAAGTCATGCTTACTTGAAATTGCTGGTTTTGAACTTGATATCTCCCCAACAAAGATTGGCTCATCATCATCATCATCATCAACTTCTTTTACTTTCTTCTGCCATGGTTCCAGCTCTTCTTCCTCACATTCCATAAAGAGTTCTGCCATTTTTAAATTATCTGATTTTCAAAGAGAAAGAACCAAACCTTACTTTCAAAAAGTAAGCAAAAATTATTGTTGTAGTACATAGTATGATACTGAAGACCTACTTGAAAAACCCTAATACCAACCTTTGAGTTGATATTTACAGGTCATTGTAGCATCAGTAAGACATTAGTTACCAAGATATAAACTAGTAAAATTTAGAGACACATAGATACACACACAATGGATGACAGTAGTTATTTACAGTGGACAGAAAGTTTGGGAACAGTCAGTCTAGTCAAAGTTAACCACACATATACAATATGGTCATCCATACATAAAAGATTATACGTAACCATTATCTTTTGAAAGAGTCTTAACAAAAAAGGCAAGCAGACTACGAATGAACACATGGGAAACAAATTAGAATTAATGAACTAGATTCAGGAATGCCAGGCACACAGTAAAGCAGGGATGAGGTGCTAGACTAAAACACAGGAAATGAATGAGGGTTATCTCTTGTAAGGCAGCTTATGTATTTCTCACCTGAACAAAGTGATCCAAAGCAATACATATGGTACATCCCACATCTTAAATATTCTGATAAAGTATACAGACCGCCTAAGAAGCATGTGAGCACTTCACTCTTAAATATGAATGGACAACCAATGAGCAAGAAGAACTTTAGGAAAATCCCCTAAAATCTCAAAAAATCAGTGAGGCAGATGAAAGTATCCTAAGGATGAAAAATATACATGGGCAAGAAGAGAAAAGAAATGCATATTTAGGTATACAAGATGAGAATAAATATTATAAACAATGTTCAGAAAAAGTACAAGATCCAAAACAAAATTCTTAAATGCAGTTTAAAAAAAAAAAATCAAGTGCTAAGATGAATAAAGGTCTTCAAAGCTGGGACTAAAAGAGAACTATATAAACTAAAAAGAGAAGACAAGATGGTTTGAAAATTAATTTCCAAAGTATAACATACAATAAATTTATGGAAACAGAATAGTGGAAAAAGAGAAATCACATTGTCAAAGAAATAATGCAAAAAAATTTCCCAGATGGAAGAATATATTCATCTAAGTTCAAAGAGGCCACTAGCACACCAACACAATAATAAAAATTTTAAAAGGTACACCAAAACGTAGGTCACAAAATTTTGAAACAATGAAAATAAAAAAGAAAAGCCTTAAAAAATTGTCACTTATTACTTGGAATGGCTTTATTCTGGGCTGTTTGATATCATGGCCGGTGATGCAATGAACAGCCACTTTGAAGAAAATAAGACATAATAACAGCTAGTGCTGATTTAATAACATCTTGTCTTAAAGCCGCACCAAACTATGGTTCTTCTGTCTCCATTGCTTTTATTATGTTGTAACTTGTTGGACTTTATCGTATGTGGTAGTATAAACAAAAATTGTTATAGGCAAAGAGATAATATTGAAACCATTGGTCATTTTTTTCTGTTAGCTGGTTCTAAATACTCTACAATGCTTTCATCCACTTGAATGGTGTTACAGTCTTGATATATTTGATGCTATAGCATATGAAGTTATATTCAAATATTTCAAAGAAAAAGACTCTATGGTAACTACTATTAAGTCGGGTTATTTGGTGGTGAAGCACTAGGTTGCTGAAAGTGTTATGCTTTAACCTGTATTGTTATGTTGTTATGCCCCCTTTTATCTCATCCTCTCCCTTATTCATTAAAAAATCATTTAATTTTTAAAAAAAAAATATATCAACCAATAAAAAATGCTCCTGGTTCTGTAGGGAAAAAGAAACCCTTTACAACTGTTGGTTAGAGAGTAAATTAGTACAAACACTGTGGAAATCAGTGTGGAGATTCCTCAAAAAATTAGGATTAGAGGTCCCATTCAACCCAGGTATTCCCCTTCTGTGTATCTTCCCAGAAGGATTAAAAAACATCACACCACAGTGACATATGTGAAACCATAAGGTTCAAAATATACAATAGTCACTGTGAAATGGAAGGAAACTGTTCAATAAAAAGAAGAAACTAAGATAGGGGAAAACAGAAAGGATAGAAGGGAAAAGAAAAAAAATGCAAGTTAGTTATATCATTAGTGTCACTTAGTTCACTGAACAGGAAAGGTTGTGCTAATATTGATTGAAGTAATTTTTATGCCCATATTTTGTACTTGAGTGACTAAAGATAATGTTGTATAATTTATCAACAATTGTTACTTTTTCATTATTTTGTTGTGAAAATTTGTTTTACCTTTTCTTCTTAATATTAACAAATAAAGTAATAAATTAAAAAAAAAAGAATACACTACAATACGATAAGGGACAAAAGGGGCAGGAACAGGTCATATACAAAAGACCAAAAGAATAAAAATTACAGACAGTAAAATGTGGTCATGGGTGGGGCTTTCTGGAAGTAGCTAGTCCTAGCTTGTGTGATGCTGGGATTACGACACGTGATTACTAAAGTATTCACTGACTGCCTTGGCATAGTGCTGTGGGTGGATAACGGGAAGCCCACCCTGGGTGTGAGTGGCATCACCACAAGGGCTGGTGGCCTAGAAGCGATAATAAGGACAGACAGGCTCCTGCTCCTGCTGCTGCGTCACTAATTCATCGCACTCTGCCTTCTGCCTGCCTTGGACTGTTTCTCCGCTGTGATGCCCCTCTGCTATGCCACCCTGCCTTGAGGCAAACAACTGTAACATGGAACCTCTACAAACTGTGAGCTGAAATAAACTTTGAGGTGCTGGGTTTTTGTTTTTGTTGTTTTGTTTTGTTTTTTCTCAGCAACACAAAAATTTAACCCAATCAAATTTTTCATCAAGAATGAAGAAAAAAATAAAGATCAGTAATATCACGAGACACATCTTATGTGTACTTTCTTAGGAAGCTGCCATAGAATCTGCCAAAACACAAAAAAATTAATGAACAAAGAAGGCATAAGATGCATAATACGAAGGACAACACAAATTTAGCAGGCCTACAGAACATCCAGGAGAAACGGGATCAGAGAGAAGAGTACTTTAGAGGGAGCATCTCTAGGAGAGTAGAGATTCTTTTAGGCTTGGAGATGCAGCTCAGTGGTAGGAAGGTTATCTAGCATGTGAGAGGCCTGGGTTCAATCCTCAACACTACAAAAAAAAAAAAAGTAAACTTAGGATACCAGACAGGTTTTATTGTATAGAAAAACTAAAGTGAGGAGACTAAAGAATAAAACTTACCAAGTAAAAATTAATTGCAGAGTAAAAAAGAAAAAGGAACAGTATCCTCTTAATACATCTTTTATATGGTGTTCATTAGTGAACAATATTAACTAATTGCCAACCTCATTAAGTTATTTTGATAATGAAAATATAAATATGAATTAAACCTAAAACTGAAAACTATATTATGAATGTAACTATATCAGGAAAAACTTGGAGAAGTAACTTTAAGAAAGCGAGTACGTTCATCTTTAATGACAGAAAAATGTTAAGAAGTGGTTAAAAAGATAACGAAACACATAGCACGCACTGATATGCATATAAGAACTCCTTAGGAAAACTACCTATTTAAAGTCATTTCAATTGTTTAACTTTTTAAATTTATGTGTACCTTCTACTTCAAATTGTGATGGAGAAGCAGCAGTAGGAAAAGCAGGAAGAACAGGAGAAAGAAAGGTGGGGAAGGAAGAGAAATATAGTACAGGATGCCTAAACTAAATGTGGTAGAGATGTAGACTAGTGGTTCTTAATTAAGCAGACATGAAACCTGCAGGGCCTGGTGTAACTCACCACTTCTAAAGGTTATACCAAGTACTGCCAGTTCTACTCTTGACTCAAAATTAGGACAATATTCTACCATGATCTTAAAAGATACTAATTGAAATAATGCTCCAAAATAACATGCAAAAGGTCTATTTCAACAAACTAAGGTGCCAGGGTGTTATTGCTTCTATCCAGGTGTACCCCCAACCCCTAAGCTGCATGTGTTCATAGCTGGGGTTTTGGGCAGTGACTGGGTTGTGGGTGGGTGATATTAACTTAGCTCTCTGATTGGTTTAGCATACTGTGTGTGTGATGATGGATTTACTGAAGTAGGAAGACCCACCATGGGTGTGAGTGGCACCAACCAATAGGCTTATAGCCGGGATGGACTAAAAAGGGAAAGCAGAGGGAAGGTTGCCACCTCTTACCTGCCACACCATGGACTATTTCTTCTCTGCCACTGTCACCGTCTTGGAACCAGTCACCTATGGACTGAGACCTCTACAAACTGAGCTGAAATAAACCTTTCCTCCTTTAACTTATGGTATCAGATATTTTGTTCCAGCAACAAGAATGTAACCAAGACAAGGTGTTATATTGTAGGTCACACAGATTTCAAGCTCTAGTGTTGGACAAGCAAAGAATTACAGAGTATACACCAATGATGAAAGAAAAGCAGCCAGATTTATTAGTGATTAGGAGCAGGGAAATGGTCCTGGGATGACACAGAAGTCACACTGCACACCAGGCAGCCTGACCAAGCTTTTGGGCTCCAGGGTGAGAAAGAAGGCACATGCTTTGGTCTGGGGTTACACAGAATGGAGCTAGGGTGCAGCCCGAGCTCCAGTGGGTGAGGGGAGTGACTCCTTGGCCCCTGTTGTTTCACCTGCACTACCAGTCTTTCATAATCTTTTTTAAAACTCCCTTGTTTACATCACAAATCATTTCCTGATCTAATGTTTAAATGCTAGGAGTCTATCCGCTATTTTTAAAAAACAAAGCAAACATTTTCTATTTTCCCTAATGCTGAAATCACGAACTGATCCATTTCTCCTTTTCTCCCCACTAAGACGGTGTTATTTTGTACTTCGGGACAGCCTTAACCTCACTGTGTAGTCCAGGCTTTCCTCCTATGGCAATCTGAGGAACCCACCAAAGCCTACACGGTGATCCATTTCTTTTCTAAACTATACTGTTTTACAAATTATTCAAGAATTCTTCAACTCAGATTATTAAAAGTACTAATTTACACTGACAAGTCAAAGTTTAGCATTTGTGTATCTTAATTTATTTGATTATATTAAAAAACTAGCTAATTAAAAAAATACAGCACTCTTTGTGTACCGCGAAGCTATTGTTTATACTTCTTTTACGTACCACAGCCTTCCTCCTCACCTTTCCCATCTTCACCAGTCCAGTGGAGAGCATGGACCTAGTTCCAATCTTCACTGCACTATTCCTAATTGTGTGAGTGAACAAATTACTTAAAACTACCTGCAATATTTCCCTAATAGAAGTGTTATACAGATTCAATAAAATGCCTTGTGTAGTATTCAAGTTTAAGCAGATAGTGAAGCTGGATGTGGTGGCACACATGTATTTAATCCCAGCACGAGGCCAAGGCAGGGGAACTGCCTGTGACTTCAATGCCACCCAGCAACGTATTATGTGTTCAAGCCCAGCCTGAATTACACAGTAAGACCCTGTCTCAACAAACCAAACCAAACCAAACCAAGCCAGCAGATAGTCAAGAAAATATAAATCCCCTAGCCTTCCAAAACCTTATATAAACCATTTTATTTTACTTCCAATTCTTCAAGCATAATATTATGCAATTCAAAATTTAACATTTACAATCTGAAACTGCCTACCAATCTTTAAGGGTCTTAACTTTTGTAAGTCCACAAACAAAACTAAGCTCACTGGTAGTACATTTCCCAATACACCAGATGGGCAGCAGGCCCCCAGCATATAATCAATGAATTAGGTGAAGCCAGAAAATGTGTGTTATAATCTATTCTGTGCTTTCTCAAAATGCCTGTTAAAATCTAACCCTAACTTACTCCTATCATGATGGCACTTAGAGATAGGGACTTTCTAAAATAATTAAGTTAAGATCTGGCTACTGAAGTGTAGGCTAACCCAGTGACTGGCATCTTCACAGGTAGAGAGACTAGGACAGACTTGCAGAGAAGGAAGACCATATGAAGACCCAAGAACAAGGCCATCTGCGTCCAAAGAGAAGCCTGGAGCCCTCCTCTCACCCCTTCAGAAGAAACCAACCCTACAAATCAGTCACCTTCACCTTTTAGACTCAAGAAATGTGCAAAAATAAGTTGTGTAAAACAACTGTCTGTGGTATTTTTATGGCAGCCCTAGCAAACCACTAAGAGTATACAGAAATCATCTTCTTTCTTTTTAACAAGGCTCTGCCATCATTAAAGGTTAACAAGTATATACTTGAGAAAAAAAAATTCTAAGACCCATGATACCTTTATGATTTTTTAAAATTAATTTTTTTCTATAGACAAAATACTTACACCAAACTGATAAATAGCAGTCACCTGTATTAACAGGGAGAAAATACTTCTACATAACTTTTTTATGAGAACATCTGTTACTTCAACAATCGTAGTTTAAGAAAATACCCTCAACCTCTACTTCTCCTGAAGCCAAGTTATACAAAAGCCACAAATACTGGAATCCGTGGTGGCAGCAACACTTACTTTTTGGTTGAAAACGGCTGTCACTCACCACATTGCAGAGTTGACTTTCTATAAACTGTCACCTAAGTACTAACATATGGTATCAGTAAATTTCATAAGTCACTTTAAGTAGCACTAAACACTGAAATAAGAAAACTGGAATTAGAAATGCTTAGGATGGAATTCTGATCTTTAAACTCACCATGGGACTCCAGACAAAGCAGCAAGTTATGCCCCAGCTTTCCTTCCTATAAAATGAAGACATTCTACAATTAGAGCAGATTTCATGAAATTAATTGTCTATATATTTAATTTATCCTTTCTTCCTATAAAGAGATCAGTTTTTAAGTTGAATATGTTTGACACATACAAGTCATTTTATGTAACTGATTTATACTTGAATGAACACAAGTAATTTTTAAAAAGGTAGGCCTGGTGGCACCTATCTGTAATCCCACCACTCAGGAGGCTGAGTCAGGAGGATCACTAAGTTCAAGGTAGCCTGGGCTATACAGGAACTCAAGGCCAGCCTGAACTACATAGTGAAACCATTGCTCAAAAAAAAAAAAATACAAAAATGAGCAATCACCTCACTAACAAGTATTATTTTAGTAAATCTGACTTGTCATGGGCTAAGTGACATCAATCTTTGTTATCTATTCTTCACATTTCATATGTGATTGCTTCTGTAAGAAAAAGATAATTTAAAATATATTTTAATTTATTCTTCTTTTTCTAGATTTCTGTGTGTGTACCTGGAGTACTGTAGGTTGAACTGAAGGCCTTCAAACTTAGCTAGAGTCCTTTAATTTTTCAATTTTCAAAGAGTCTCACTAAAACACTAACTTAACCAGGCTGGGCTTAAATCTGATCTTTCTGTCTCTGCCCTGTTTCTAGATTTGGGTTTTTTGTTGTTGTTTTTTGGTGCCAGGGATCAAACTCACGACCTCGTGTTTGCCAAGCAGGCACCTATGCCACTAAGCTGAACCCCAGCCACTCTAGATTTTTTAATTAATTAATTCAACTGAAAACAATCAGAAAATTAGTTGGATATATTTCATAACAGACTAACTCAAAATATAACAATTCATGATCTTCTGTATGAGAGGTGACATGCTAAATTCCAGGAAAAAATAGTAAATCTTTTTTAAAATTGTTATAATAAACAACATCTTAAAAACGCCCAAAGTAATTGTTTTATTTGAACCAAGAACATATGTGGATTCCTATGAACACACAACAGCATGAATTTTACAAAACAAGCAAACTTTTTAAAAACTCAGTTACAAAGAAAGTCAAAATTTAAGACACTCAAAACCTAAAATATGGGAATACATAACTAATTCAATCTCCATATTCTCTTTACCTTTCAACTAATAAAAGCAAGTTTTTTTTTTTCTACTTTTTTTTTTTTTTTTGTCTTTTTCATTTTTATCGGTACCAGGGATCGAACTCACGACTGCCTGCTTGCAAGGCAGGCGCTTATGCCGCTGAGCTAAATCCCCAGCCCCTTATTTTTCTACTTTCAAATTACTTTAACTGAACTAGTCTCCTTTTAACTTTAGAAGTTACTATACAAACATATGAATTATATTCTCAGGAAACTCTTAATGAATCTCCTGTTGAACTAAATTCTCCTAATTGTGAGGTCTCCCTATTTAAACTTCTTTAAGTCAATTAAATATTTGTAGCTTGTCCCTAAAGTATATATTATCAGGTATGGCACAATGCTTAGGCCACAGATAAGTATATGATAATTCTTGTTTAACATTAAGGACCTACCAGTTTCACAATTACAAAAAAAGTTTTAAGAATCACAATTACATGACCTATAGAACTTATATATTTCCATTAAATGAGCGCGTAGCTTTCTATGGTAAATGCTTCAGAATTTGGTGGTAAGGCATACAGTTTTATGAAAAATTAAATCAGATGCCAGAGAATTAAAATATGCCATGAAGATATAAAATGGGGATTTCATGGCTCCAAAAAGTCTTGTTCTTCTGCAGCTCAGCATTAGCCCTAAAACAGCAAAAGAAAACTCTACTCCAGCTACTGAGTCAAGTGCAGATTTCACACACACGTTTAACACAGAGTTTCTATGAAGGGGGGATTTCACATGAACTGAATCCTTCAGAACAAGATTCATTCTTTTTTGGAGACTGGCTACTTAAGTATAATTCCTATTTCACAATTTTTTGTTTCATTTTTCATGCATATAAACTTAAACCATACCTTCATATTTTTAAAACCAAAGGTATGGTAATGTTGAATTTAAATTTTTTAACATGTAATATGACTTATTAGCATTTAGAAACTTCACTAAGCTCTTAGCACCAGTTACAGCAAAGTTTTAATCAACTATGTCTGATAAAAATGCTTCCCATTACTAATATTTGTTGAAGCTATTTGCAGGGACCTTAATTCTTTTATCTTTAAGGCTTGCTAACATGGCATTACTTCTGCCAGTTTCTTTGCCAGCTTTTTCTAAACTTCTGCAGAAATACATTCAGAAAGCAGATTTGTTGGCTGCCTGGGTCTGGAATTTTTGTTTTGTTTGCTGTTTTGTGGTACTGGTGATTGAACCCAATCATACCAGCTGAGTTACATCATCAACCTCGTTTTTTACCTATTTAAAAAAGTCACTTCTATACATTGCTAGATGTTATCTAACACAACACTGGTATAAAAGAGCAATGGTGCGGGCCAGGGATATAGCTCAACAGGACAGGACGAAGCCCTGAGTTTGACTACCAGTACCAAAAAAATAAACAAAGACAAAATACACACATCAAATAGCAACAACAACAAAACCCCACAAAGTGCAATGGTAACACATCACACAACACAGAGACTGGTATGCTCCATACAAGATACAGTCCTCTTTGCTCCAATAAGGGAAAGGCTAAGCCAGCCTACAGATCACAGTGGTAGTGCTTGCACATAAGCGGTAAGAATCTATGTAGGAAAGGAGCTGCACAGCAGTAGCCTGAGCTACATGAGCGGCTAAGGCCAAGGACCCGAAGTTCAAGATTAGCCTGGATAACTTTGTGAGTCCCTGTCTCAAATAAAAATTTAGAAACAAAAACAAAGGTCTAGGAATATAGTTCAATGGCAGAGTGACCCTGGATTCAATCCCCAGTACCACAAAATAAATGAGTCAATCAAACAAACCAACCTTGGCTAGAAACCAGAGAACAAAATCATAATCCAAGCACCTCCAAAGTTTTCAGCCAAGACACCTAAGATTCTAGGTCTCAGGCTTTTAATTCAACTAAATGATTTCGGCCTAATTCAGCTCTAAAACTCTATGGCTGTATACGTTTATCAGGAACAGTAACATGGGAAGGTCAGACGTAAATTTCAACAGCCATATGACCCTGAGGGACTTAACCTCAGTGCTTTGCTTTCCTGGTTTGTGCTGTATCAGTATATATAATACTTCCCAGTATCTATAAGACTAGTTTTCTAGTCCCATGTTACATTTCACTGGATCATATGAGATGACATGTGAAGGGCTACACGCAGCTCTGTGGCTAATATGTATCACACCAGTGTATAACCATCAGTACATATCATGCTTCACACCTTCCATTCCACTGGACTGCATGAGATGAAATATGAAGTGCTGCACACAGTGCAGAGTCTGGTACACAGAAGCCACTCGATAAATCTTAAGCACCCTGAACTCCGGATTAAAAACACTGCTGTGTTACCAATGCACTACAAGCAGGCTATGTGCACAAGAAGTGCTCTCAGGGAAAGCACAACTGCTGGACAGGAAACGCTGGGGCCATTGTTCTACAGGAAATGGAGTCCTAAGAAAGTCGGACTGGAACTTAAGATTCTGAAGAGTTATGACCAAGTTGCAGAAGAAAAATGACATAACTTTTTTGTTTCTGTTACATAGCAAGACAGGCTCTTGCTATGTGATTCAGGCTGGCCTCAAACTCAGGGCGACCCACCAGCCTCAGCTTCCCAAATGATAAGATTATAGGCATGTGCCACCATGCCTATTTATGACTATATTTGAACACATGTAGATTATTGTGCATGAATATTGATTTTTATACATGAATGAATAAATATATTGTTGAGCATGATAAAGGTAGATCACTGTACATGCAAAAACAAGACATCCCTTAAAAATAATCCCATTGTGTCTTTTGGAGAAAAATTAATATAAGATACAGTCTTATTTTGGGGGAAGTACAGTAACAGTAGTAATACATTACATACTATTAAACTACTAGAATAAAACAAGTATTTAATTCAAAACTACTAACAGAAAAGTTAACACATGGATGAGGCAGCTTTTATCATCTGAGTTAAAAACATTCCATTTTGCACACACCTCAGTATTTTAATTATTTTAAATATATGAGTGGCTGGTATGTAGAATACAAAAATGAACATGATGGATATGATGAATGGTTAAGTTCTTTATCTTTCCAGATCCAATAAATTTAAGATGTTCAATCAAATAATCCCCCTCACAAAAATCACACTAGAAAGCTAATTTGGGAGTGACTTCTCCAATCACAAAAGCAATGCTGTCTACTGTGTTCTCTTTTACACGGTGGCCTTCCTGCACTCCCAGGATAGGTGTACTCCTTTCCCTCCTTTTACTTGGTCCAAATTTGCTCTGAAGAGTCTGTTTCTTTTCTAATCGCCAATAAAACGTTTCTACTGTTTGCACCTGGCTTGACCAATTCTTTGCTCGGAACAGAAGAACCTAGAAACCACCTCCAAAATGAGACTCCAGCACTCCAAACCCAGTGACATATTTGGCTTAGCCAGGCTGGAGAGCAGGCAAAGCCCTTGGGGCACTTTTTGCCTGTTTCTAAAATACGCTTTGGAACTCACATTTCTGTTCTCCATGATCCTTTGCTCAACTTTCTCATTCTTTGGGGGAAAAAACAGCCGTTGTAACTTGGCAACCTGCCTAAGTAGCCAGCTACCTGAGTTTACTCCCTTTCCTGCTCAAAGCCTCATCTACACTTTCCCCTCCCATGGCTGTTCCTTTCCAGGACGCTATCTTAGGGCCAGTATCGTCTCATCACATGGCTGGGTACTGTTTTGGGTCAGCCACCATTTGCTTCTAGATCCCTTCTTTGTTTCTTCTAAGCAAATGCAGGTAGAAACGTATGCTTGATGGCCTGAGCAAAACAAAGAACAGTCAGTACTCAAGAGAGTGTGAGTCAATGGTTCTTTTCCTGCGGATAGGTCTGTGCAATTACTCCAGCGAGCTGAAGATTCCCCAAGCAGAAGAAAATGAGTAAGTCACAAAAGAAAGTAGCGAGAGGTTTCTTTATAAGATGACAAAAAGCAGGCCAGGGATTTAGCTCAGCAGCATAAGCACCTGCCTGGAAAGTGTAAGGTTTGATCCCTGGTACCACCAAAAAAAAAAAAAGTGACAAAAAGCATAGCAAAGTGGGGCTGGAGGTTTAGCTCAGCGGCATAAGCACCTGCCTTGCAAGCAGGCGGTCGTGAGTTCGATCCCCGGTACCGATAAAAATGAAAAAGACAAAAAAAAAAAAAAAAAAGCATAGCAAAGCTAGCAAGTTGTAAGGCAGGGAGGGCTCCAACTCTCTGTGATGTCTTTGCTTTGTCCACTACAGGGGTAAGCTGGTCTAGGATGACTTAGGGTTATGGGGTCTTCGCTGATTGATATACTCTAAATCAAGGTCATAGCCTTTGTTGCTGGGATGAACTAAGGGTCATCTTAGACCCTTAGATTCATCTTAGCCCTTGGATGAATATGGGTCTAGGGGCTTCTAGTAAACATATGTGAGCAGGTCCCTAAAAATAGCTATTTTATATCTGCAAAGATTTCACAAAGGTCAATTTCCAGTAAGCAGGTGGTCATTTGTATAACAGTCTGCCATGCCAACCACGCCACACTAGCCACTTCATGCCCTCCATCCCTGCCTATCTCCCATCTAACAGCTTCCTCAGACATTCCACATTTGTGATCTCTCCAACGCTCTGATGTACACTCTGGCTTCACTCACTGCCTTCTCAGGGGCACACTGACTGGCCTCCCAGGCCAGCTCCTAAAATCTGAGAGGAACCTTTCCTGACCCCACAACTGCATCTTGCATGCCTATAAAACCAGACTATGTGGAGCTGGAAGCCCTTGTATTGTAGCTACACTGGCCTCTAAATGCCTGGATAGCTGGGCAATGTAAACTGAAACCCTAGATGTCTTAGCTTGCAGTTCTCTTTCTCCAGCAAGGTACCCTGGTGCTCTCTTTACAAAGCAAAGTCTTCAGTTTTGCAGCTTTGACCCTGCCAGGTCCTGTGATACCTTCAGGCTATTTTTCCTATTGTCCAACTGTAAAGTACTTAGCTTCCTTTTTTATTTTTGTGTTTGTCTGACTTTGTTTGATATCAGGTCTTGCTATGTAATTCAGGCTGCCCTTTAACTCTAACTCAGTATGTAGGCCTCAAAATCAGGTAATCCACCTGGCGTTGAGTGCTGGGATTACAGGTATGCACCACCCATGCCTCATCTTGGCTTTTTAAAGCCTATCTTTTTAGCAGCCAAGCTCACCTCTGCTCCATCTTTGCAGGCCTCAACATTACCATAGTTTGTTTTCTGCCAAACTCAAAACTCCGTGGGCCATTTGCTCTTGGTTCTCTATGAAGTGATGGCTAAAAGCCCCCAACACTACCCAAACCACAGCCTAAATGTTTGACTACCTTAAAATTGTCTCCACCAGATTCGTCTGCTATCCTTAGTCTTAGTCTCCTGCAAAGTCTCTAGAAATGAGCAGAAATGAGGACAAGTTTTCCACCACAGCATAACACACATGATCATGATCCATCTGCCAATGGAGCCTTTGTCCCCAACTGAAACCTCCTGTGCCTGGTCTTTTCCATGTGCACTTCTATCAGCATTCTGGTCTTCTGAGCTCTGATCACAATCTCCAATCAAGCTTGGCTTACAGCCTCTCCAGCTGGCATTTCCAAACCATTCCAAAATCCTCCCTATGAATCAAAGGGTTCTAAGCTACATGATTAGCTACAGTCACGGCAACAATCTCACCTCTCTGGTACCAAAATCCTTCTTACTTTCCTCATACCACTACTAGAACACAATACTGGACACAAATTAAAGGAGGAAAGGTTTATTTTGGTTCACAGTTTGTAGAGGTTCAGGTAATAGTTGGCTTATTTCAAGGCAGGGCAGCATGGCAAGGGGTGCAGAAGAGGAGAACTGCCCAAAGTATGGTGATCAAGAGGAAAAGAATGTGAAGGGGAGCAGCTTTCCAGGCTACACCCCTGTGACCTGCCCCCTTTGACCAGGATCCACCTCCCAACATCACATTTCATTATAAACCCATCAATGAACTAACCCCATGATACTCAATCACTCCCCAACAATGCAGTCACTTCCCCAAAGGCCCACCTATAAGCACATGAGGCTTGGGGAGACAAGTAAATATAAACCATAATAGCATTATAATCAATTCCAAAAATGGGAACTTTAAATCATAAGCATACATTAATTGAAAATGAGAATCATGAGTAGTATTTAACTTGAAATCATAAATATTTGCTGGGCATGTTGGCACAAGGCTGTATCGCCAGCACTTGAGAGGCTGAGGCAGGGGGATCACATGTTTAAGGCCAGCTTGAACTATATAACAAGATCTTGTCTCAAAAAACAAATCTTGTATTTTATATATGCACTGAAATATCACACTACATGCACAATTATGTACATTCAAGATCTTGTCTCAAAAAACAAATCTTGTATTTTATATATGCACTGAAATATTACACTACATGCACAATTATGTACATTATGTGGCAATCAAAAATTTTAGAAATGTTTAAGATATGAAAACGCTACTTTGATTTGATCATTATGCATTTTGTAACTATCATACTATACTCCACAAATATGCACAAGTAAGTACATTTAAAATAAACATTGTTTATAAATAAAATATCAGTCTTGAAATTCAAAGCAAAAGAATCTTAGCTATTTAACTATTATTTCTTGCACATGACAGGCATATGCTCTACCTTTGAGCTATACCCCCAACACATAACTATGAAATTTTATAAACAAATAAACTCATTAAAATTTTTATTTAGAAGAATCTATAGTCCTACCTACTTAGGAAGTGGCACTAGGAGAATAGGCAAGTTAGGAAAACCCTATCTCAAACTTTAAACACATAAATAGGCCTGCAGAGACAGCTCCACAGAAGATGGGCTAGCATGTTTTAAAAAAAAAAAATTTACTGGGGTTAGGATAGTAGCTCAGAGATGCTGAGGATGTGTAAGGCAAGGATTCAGTCCTCAGCCTTAGCATCTCCTCCTCACAACATTGCTTGATTAACGTTAAGTAGATGAAATTTCTTTTTTCATTTTTTAGAGACAGTTTTGCTATGCAGTTCAAGCTATCCTTGAACTCACGATGTAGCCCAGGCTGGCCTGGAATTTGCAGCGATTCTCCTGCCTCTGCTGCCCATGTCTAGGATTACCAACCGATGTGCTTCCCCACGCCAGAGGCAGATGAAATTTCAATCAATACTTTTTCCCATTTTTCCAATTTAGGCCCTGCAGAATGGCTTCCCCAAAGAAGGACAGTAATAAGGGCCATTCTGCCATTTACAGGTAACAACCAAGAATACACAAATCCATGGAATGGGCTTCAGAACAATTTCCAGAGAGTTGCCCTGAAGACGCTGGGGACCTGCGCTTGGATAAGCAATATCCATATTATATCAGTGTGCGGTTCTCCAGAAAACAGTGAGGATGAAGACTCACCAAAAAACTCTGTACCTTGGTACTACTGCACCCCTGTTAGCACATTCACATCGGCAAGCAGAGAATGTGGGTAGGAACTTTCTCCTTTTGTGTCTTAGTTACATTTTATATTCAATAACTATCTCTGAAAATTGGTCTATTTATTGTTTAAGAAAACATTTATTCTTGAAATTAGGACATTTCAAACTCACTGTTTACTAGAAACATCCAATAGCTAAAACATTCAGACAATACTGGAAGATCATAAAATCCTAATAGAATTTTAAAATATAAAACTCACCTAATTTCTATAAATTTCACTGAATTCCTTTAAATTTTCACTTTAAAAATACTGCCTCAGAAGATGTTTAAAAAGGAGAGTAAGGATATAACTTTACTTTTAAAGAAACATAAAAATGTTTGTAAAAACATCATACATTTAGTAATCGTAACACAGACGTGGCAAATAGGAGAAAGGCTGAGCTAGAGCCTCGGGAAATGCAATACGCGAGCAGGCAGTGCGGCACACGGCTAAGGGGGGTCTCCCTGGAGCCCACAAATCCACATAACCCAGGCAACGTACCGGCACTGTCTCAAAGAAAAAGCACACCTGACATATGACAACGCACAGTACATGATAAAAATAAGTGTTGCTGGCACACATGCGTACAACACGCTACGTTCTATCGCAGTTTTACAGCGTTCTCTTCCTACCTGCAGAGAAGTCTGCTGCGAAAGGGTGCGCGGGGCGGACTGTGCTGAGTCTGCAGCCGCTCACAGCCCTACACCGCCTCGAGGAGCCAAGTGACGGCCCGAGAACTTCCATAATTTCAGTCTACGTCACAGTGATCCAGGGCGAACATCTCAAATATTAGTACCTCACTACCATAAAGCAGTATTCTTGAATTATAACACTGGTTAACCCATTCATTTTAAGAAAAGCTGCACTTCAGCAGACCTCTTAAACCTAAAACTGAAGGAACAACTCTTTACAGTATGTTTTAGAATACTGAGTTTTATGTCGTGAGAATCTTACCTCATTAAACAAACATTAGTTTTACCCTTCCAATTCTTTTTCACCAATGAAACTGCCATCCTTCTGATCATGAATCCCTGGAGTTTTTCCTCTAACATCCTCATTTTGTTCGTATCTAACCAAGCCTCCAATCCTGCCATCTTCCTCCCAGTTATGTCCACATCCTCCCTTGACTTTCTATTCCCTGGGTCTCTGTGCAAGGCCTTAGAACCTTACACTAATCTTAATCCCAATTACACTTAAAAAATAAGAATAGAGGCTGGGAACTTTGCTCAGCAGCGTAAGCACAAGATGGCGAGTTCGATCTCTGGTACCAAAAAAAAAAAAAGAATAAAATGAATTAAATAACTCGGTCGCCTAGAAAGATGATACAATAGTGAAATAAGTCTAATGCATTCTCTTTCACCTTTATTATTCCAGTGTTTTTTGTTTTTGGAGACAAAGTTGTAAAGAAAAACACAAAGAAAACTGTAGTCCAGCAGACTGGCAAAGCCACAGACTGCCTCAGCCTCCTGATGTTTTCCTATTGTTTTCACAAAATATTGTATCAACTTTCAAAAAGGCACACGTCATTTTTGATCCTGATTTATGTCAGGGAGGAAAAACTTTTCCTCCACCCACTTGGGCTCAGTACCTAGGGCCTGCAAATTAAACTACAAGACAGGTTAGCAGAAGAAAAGTCAAAACAATCTTTATTAGTATCTACATACACAAGAGTTCATAGAAAAGAACTGAAATTCTGAGGAACAGTTAGACAGGGGCTTATATATCATTTTAATAGAAAGGAGAGGTTAGACTTGAATGGTAATAAATCACAAGGAAAGTACTAGGAAAAACAGGAGAAAACTAATGGAAGATGAGGATTATTTTAGTAAGGTCTCTTTATACAAACTCATCTCTCTGCCAGCTCTCAGTTTCTGGAGAAAAACTTACTCTTCTTTTCCTGATTTAGCACA
Organism: Cavia porcellus; assembly: GCF_034190915.1. NCBI lineage: Eukaryota > Metazoa > Chordata > Mammalia > Rodentia > Caviidae > Cavia > Cavia porcellus. The sequence continues at coordinate 2,366,846 of NW_026947491.1, forward strand.
GAAATACCTCTCAAAGCAAACTTCGTATCTGGCTCCAAGGCAGACGCAGTCAAAAACTCTTCCTGCATTAGTTGATGCTCAATTGTCTTAAACTCTGAACAATTTTTACATCAGTATGGCTTAGTTTGAGGTAGGATATTTGGATTTCCTTCATCTAATTTTAGCTTTTTATATAAACACTTAAGAATTCAGAATTTTTTATTTTTTGCCCGTAATGGAAGAGAACTGACAACAGAAGACATATCATAATTATTAGACAAACTGAAAGACAAATGCAAGGATAGACAGCACTTCAAACTAATGAAGGCAGTGAAACTTACTGAAAGAAATCTTAGACTGAGATATCCTAATGAATTTTCTCAAACTCAACAAGCAATGGGTAAACAATATACTTCTAAAAACAAAAAGGAAATACAGTGTTCTCATTCAGCAGAAAAAGACTCTGTCATGCAGTATTTTTACAGTAGGAATGTGGATAATGATTTGCTAAAGGGACAGATACAGGTTTTCTTTTGGCCCTTACATTTGAATGCTTCATCTTTGCTTTACACATTTCATCAGTCCGCAAGTTTTGAAAACTACACAGAGAGATAATGGGAAGGAAACTAAAAATTCTTTGGACTTACTCTAGCTGGTGAATCAGGAAGAGAAGAGTAAGTTGATACGAATTTTTACACAAGTTTTTTACAAAAACTCTGGCCAAAAATACTAGGCCTAACTGAAGGGAATGGGCTGAAATACAATAGGCCTTCAAAATCCATCTACCTGGAAACTTTTCTCTTTATCAGAGCTCACTGTTACAGTGTTGGTCTTCAACTGGCCAAGTATATTATCCAGCAAGAAACTGTCCTTAGGCGGGGCTACGTGGAGCAGCCTATAACTTGGGAGGCTGAGGAAAAAAAATCATTAAAAGTTTAAGGCCAGCCTGGGCTATATAGTGAGTTAAAATCTGAACTACACAGCAAGACCCTGTCTCCAAAAACAAAGAAAGAAAAAAAAGAAACTGGGATTCTTAGGAAAAGTAGGAGTATTTTCACAAATGGGGAAGCCAAGAGAAATCAATCACATATAACCAAGATTTCAAACAAGTCCATGATTCTGACCATACTAACAAAACAGTGGTTTTCTTAGCTTAATGTATTCTCAAACAGAACTGAATAAAAAAATTGACCTTGGGGCTGGGGATTTAGCTCAGCGGCATAAGCGCCTGCCTTGCAAGTGTGTGGTCTTGAGTTCGATCCCTGGTACCGGTAAAAATACAAAAAAAAAAAAAAAAAAATTGACCTTAAGTGATCTGTCATTTAAAAAGATTACAGGAGAATTTAATAGATACATTCAAAAAGAGGTTCACAAATTAAACTTACAAAAAACCTTAAACATAGCCTATGATTGACACTAAAGCAAAGAAAGCTTTCAGTATATACCAAAAGCTTTAGTTACAAAATTGAAATCCTGAAGAAAATTCTACAAGCAAATAAGAACTTGTAAGGTGATTTTTTTCTTACCTTCTAACCCCACTGTTCTAAAGCCACAGATCTCAAAGTGAGAAATGAGGTATTCTTTTAACTAGTAGGCTATAATTCTAATGTTTGCCTAAAGTATTGAAGTGTGATTCACTGTAGGGCTGATATTTAACTAAATGGATGAAATTTGTTTTTCATTTTTCTAAGGATATGCGGAAACATTTGCTACATTTAAATTCTTACTAAGTCAGGTGTGGTGGTGCACTCCTGTGATCCCAGCACTTGGGAGGCTGAAGCAGGAGAACTGCTCGCAGGTGTGAGACCAGCCTGGGCACCAGCCTGAAACTTAAGACCTTGTCTCAAAAACACACACACACAAATTTCTTATTAAAAACCTCCAATAATTTCTTTTACATTATGGCTTCATCCTTATGTTTTTACAACATGTTTTTATTCTTTATTAACTATATTAACTTTAAAATATAAAAAATGAAAATAAAAGCCAAGAGTGGTGATACTCACCTGTAATTCCAGCATTTGGGGTGACTGAGGCAGGGGAATCACAGTTCAAGCCCAGTCTGGGCAAATTAACAACTTAATGAGACCACCTCAAAATACAAGAAGGCTAGTAATATAGCTGAGTGAGAAGGCCCTGGGTTCAAACCTCACTACCCCAAAAAGAAAAACAATCCTTCCAACCTAGATGGCAAACAGCAATAATTCTAAATATACTGAGGGCTAAGAGAATCCTTAAAAGAAAATTGCTTTGTAAAATATGTTGCAGCGTAAATCTAATTATTAAATTACTTTAAAATTTTCAATGAAAATGTTAATCCCTCTCAAAAGAACTCTCCAATGTCTCAAATTAGTAAATATTTTATGTGTCTCATCTTTCAAAAGTCATTTACAGCACCACCAATATTAATTTCTAATTTCTTGTCACCTAAAATTATTCACTTTTACTTACAAAAACTGTTGTTCAAATTCATAAAATTCTAAATTTCCTTTTGAATAAACAAATATAAGAGTATAAAGTTATTTCTTTTGTCTCTTTTCCAATGGCTAATGCTGAGTAGTACAGTACTGGATTGAAGGTTGTGGACCAGAATACTGGGCCTAACTGGGAATGCAGGGCTGAAGCAGAGACTGAGATTTATAGTCCTTCAACAGCCACAGTTCTGTCAGCACTTCCACTACTGCTCCAGTGGCCCTGAGCAAACTTCAGAGCAAGGCCAAGTCTTCCTGATTTTCTGCTTCCCCTTCTTCACACCTCTCCAGGCTTGGATGCCAATGCTCAGCAATTCCAACTCCCTAAACCTACATTAGTTCTAGTCTCCAAAACTGATTCCTTTTTCCTCTCAAACACATATCCATCCATTCCTGGAGGCCTGTTGCCAACTGTTCATCAGATGACTGACTCTAAGTACTAATGCCATAGTATCCCCCAGCAAATTACTTGCTAATTGCAAAAGGAAATGCTTTAATGGAAAGAAGGCTTGTGGCCATCTTATCCAAGAGATCAAAACTTAGGGTTACTAATAGACAATCCTCCTTTAGGTATCTTCTTGTGTTATGCAATATGAAGAACACTGCATGACTTACATCTCAATCTATTTCAGCCTCTTTCCACAAGTTTACAGAAAATACAAGGAATAGAGTGAAATTTAAACATGAGGAGGAACCAGGACTAAAATACTGTACAGAATGTGGGCTCTTCTGCAGGATTAATACCTGGCCTCTTCAAAAAGTCAATGTCATTAAAAAAAGAACAGAAAAACGTCTACATTGAGAGACTAAGGCAAACAAATGTAATAAATAGTTCTCGGTTCTAAAGTGACTAAAAGGCCTGGGATTTTGCTCAGCTGCACAAGGACTTGCCTGACAAGTGCGAGGTCAGGAGTTCGATCCCTGGCACCAAAAAAACAAAATAAAATGACCAGAAAACGAATACAGGGAAACGTAAATATATACTATATACATATTACGTTTTAGGAAATATTTTTAACATTCTTGAATGGGACTATGGAATTGATTCACAATATACATCCTGACCGTATATAGCATCCCTAACATATTTTGAAATGTTCAGGATGTGAGACAGCTAGATAATGCAAAAGTTGCCAAATGGTTAAAAAAAAAATTGGTAGGTACGAATGTCCAAATATATTATTTAACTCTTCGACATGTTTTAAAAAATGACATGATTACTCAAAAAGTTGCAAGATCAATTACTTTAAAAGTAAAAATATAAAAACTGGCAATTTAACAGTATCTAGTGTTGTCAATGGGTAACCCCCCCCCCCGTTTTCCCCGGGCCACCAAACACCGGGCATATTAATGGTGAACAGAGCCGCGTGCGGAGGGAGACCAGGGTCCACAGCCGGCCCCTGCCCCCGCCAGACAGGTGAACCGTTCAAGCGAGGCTCTCATCTGCAAACACTGCCACCTGCATACACCACTTCGGCAAGGGTGCAGGCACAGACTCAGCGACAGCAGCGACAGCCGCGACACGCTGCGCCGGGACCGCAGAGGCGCGATGTCTGCCCCTCCCCGCGCGGCGCCGGCGCCCACGCAGGACCCGTGCGAGACCTGGGCGGCCCCGCGCCCTCGAACGCCTTGTCTAACTTTGACGCCTAAGGGCGCCAGGGAACGGCCGGTCCCTGCGAGCCCCACTCCTGCCCCGCAAACAACAAGGCCGACACTTCGAGCTGGAAGAATTTAAACCTCCGCCGAACAAAGCGCCTCGCGGCCGCAGGTCCCCACCACCGCCCGAGCGCGCGCGCGGGTCACTCAACTTGCTTCCTCCGCGCCAGGTCCGCTCGAGCGAGGACCGCGGTGGCCGGGGCTCCGGCGCCTTGCGTGCGAGCGGGCTAGAGCTAGGCAGCCGGCGCCCCGAGGGCTGCAGAGGCCGCGGGCCGCGCCCAGGCCGCGGGCGGACAATGAGGAGTGCGGGCATGCGGGCGACGCGACAGCCTACGCGCGGCCTCCTCCCAGCGGCGGGCGGCGGGGCGTGCAGACCCAGGCCGACGCGGCGGCCGCCCCGACGCCCGCAGCCGGGCGCCCAGCACCGAAAGCCGGGCCGGCGCGCGGGCCAGGCGGCCAAGATGGCGGCGCCTCCCCGCTGGGACTCCGGCCCGCGCTCGGAGCCGGGCGGCGACCGCAGGAGGCCGCGCTTGCCGCTGCGCGGGGCGGACGGGTGCGCTTACCGAGTGTGAACGGGTGGGCCTGACAGCAGGCTCAGCAGCGGCAGCAGTAGGAGGCGCGTGCGGCCAGGCGGCGGCTCCGTCGCGGAGCGGCGGCCGGGCCGGGGAGCTCCGGCGGCGGCCGGCGCGCTGCCTCATGGGTAGGCTCCGGGCCAGCGCCGCGCGTCCGCGCCCGGTCTTCGCGCCGACGCGAGCCGCCCGCCGTAGGCGCCGCGGGGCCTCGCGGGCCGGGGACTCGCTGGGCCCGCCACGCGGCCTCGGGGCCGCGCCCCGCGGGCGGTGGCCGCCCTGGAGCGGGGCTGTCCGGGGCCCGCGTTGCGCTCCGCCGCGCGGCAGCGAGCACAGCAATGAGCGGGAGGGCGCGGCCGGCGCGCACGGAGCACTTGCCGGGATGCGAGCGGGCTTCCGGGCGCTGACCGGGCCGCCGACTTGGTCTTCCAGTCCGTACCGGGCGTCCTCGGCCTCCCGCCGGCCGCCGTCTCTGGGCCTTCCTTGGAAATGCGGGGATGGGACGAGCGGCAGAAAAGCAAGTGTACTGGTGCACGCAGGAGACACCGCAGAGCAAATAAGACGGTGGCTTGGAACTCTGCCTTATGTAGCAGCTTTCACAAAGAACAATCAAATCGTGGGGAAATGGAAATGAAGAGACGCAATTTTAGGGCTCCCGGGGAGTAAAGATAAGTCTATGGGTGAGACAAACGAGGTGAGATTTCATTTTAGCCGCCTCTGCTGGGGTTACTTACCATCCCCTGTAAGGAGAATTTATACCCCATCTTTAGATGGGAGGGGGTGAAGAGCCAGAAGACTGGATAGCTCCGCTCACTGTATTTGCTTTCAAAAGGAACATTTATGGGTAAAGCCAAATTACAAAGGCCACCTGCTGAGAAGGGGCCCAGCAAATAAGAAGCAATTTGTATTTTGACTGACTCCATCCGATTGACTTGTGGAACATCTGTTTCTTAATTCTCTTGACCTTACCTTCGTATCTTTTACGATTTTCTCTTCCTTTTATTTGATACATTTTCTGCTCTTTTTACATATTGTGCGCTCACGTTGAAGGATTCGTGCATGCTCATTAAGTGAGGTTGTGAGCCAGGCTGTTCCCTGATTGATTATAATGGATACATGTAAGCAATTTTCCAGCTTCCGTTCCATAACTACTTTTGTGTTTTCCCATGTAATTTAGGCAAAACTTGTCCCTACCCCCAACAAATCTACAAAAGGCCCAACTGTCCTCAAACTATCAGAATGAGTTTTATACTTTGAACCAGTTTTCGTTTCAGAGGCCAGTGAGATGAAGGCCAACGTCGTTGTTTTACTGACAAGATTTTTCTTTGGGTAGTGTGATGTTTCAATGTGAATACTGAAAGAGCTACAATTATCTTTCTTTTTTTGCTGATGAGAACCAACAGAGAATGAAACACAACGTGGAGCATAAATGACTGGGAGAAAAAAGCAAGCGGATTCCTTAGAGCATCTTAAACATCCATATCAAACCCAAGCTGAAACCCTTGTTCTCTTTAGACTTCTCTATTATGTGAGTTTCTAAATCTCCTTTGTTGTTTAGGCTGAATGGGGTACAGAATAAATTATCGTAGTGTAAAAATAATTTTGAGTTAAAATGCATTTGAATGCCTGAAAACTGTAATCTGCCTAAAAACACAGCCTTCTACAGGAACCTAAAAGAAAATTGTTATAAATACCCCCCCCAGCAACCAGAAACAATGAGAATTGTCACCACACCTCAAGAGATACTGTTACAAAACTGTTATATTGGGGGCCGTTTATCTCTCCTAAATCTAATTTGTTTTTCTGTAAGGGGGCCATTTCTGCCTTCCTCTTCTCAAAAGTCATTTGTTTTCCCTGTAAGCAAACGCTCCTCTCCCCTTCCTCTTCAGGGAAAAAATGTACATATACAAGCTACAAATTGCAACCAACCTCCAGTCACAGGTCTTTCTAAACTCTGTTACATAAATGATTGAAATTGAAAGAGTTTTGTGTGTGATAAAAGAGAATATAAGATTAAAAATAGCCTTTATTCCAAGGACACGGAGAGGAGTCCATGACCATAGATGGCCTAGGTCCCTCTGAGCAGAACGTGGAGTATGGGAGATAGATAGATAGATAGATAGGCAGATAGATATAAAACCTCTGATGGGGGTGGCATTGATGATGCATGAGGAGCTGATTAGAGTTTTCTTCCTGCCCAAACAGGAAGGGGAGTTGCAGTTAGGGCTGAGAAAGAAGCAGAAAGTGGTAGGTGTTCTGGCTTTGGCCTTCCACCACGTTAGACCACCGCCATAACCGAACAGTAATTTATACAGGGGCAAGAATCTTTCAGAAATCTCTTGCTAATCTGAGCGTTTAATACACAAGCCCTCAATTGTTGAACCTAAGGACATGGAAAGTTTTTTTCTCTCCACAAAGGCAGTTTGAGTTGTCAACAGACAACTGAAAGTATCCTATGATAGAGATAATGACACATCTTTACCATATAATTTTTTTTCAGTTCAAGAGAGCTACATTTTTTAGCTCTTATACTCCAGACCAAGCTATGTGACTGTTTTTGACAAGTGGATGTAGACAGAAGTTCTGCTCATCCAATATGTCTTGTAAGAGTTTTCTGGCACAATAGAGAAGCAAAAAGTTAAAAAAAAAAAAAAAAAGAACAGGTTTTATTGAGGACATGGAAAGGAGCACACAACCCATGGTGAAGGTTATATGACCTGTGATGGGAAGTGGCAGTGCATGGGATGGGCATTGATGATGTGTGAGAAACCGATCAAAATTCTCTCTGCTCGGGCAAACAGGAAAGGGAGCTGCAATTAGGGCTGCAGAAGTGGTAGGCGTTCCCACTTTGGCCTTTTGCCATGTTAGACCACCGCCATAATTGTACAGTAATTTATACTAGGGCAAAACCTTTCAAGTCTGACTCTTAAAAGCTCTTGATTTATAGCACCTGTTTGCTTTTTATGCTTTAGTCAAACGGAGAACTTGTAACTGCTAGAAGATGTGAGCCCCATTAGATGCAAGGACCTCAGATGTTTTAATGATTGCGTTGTGCGTCACGCCAGGCTGATTCTCATTGGGCTGATTAGGGCAAAAAACAAATCTTCATTTAGTTATGCTACCAAGATTTGAGAACCATTTATTACAATAGCTACAATAACTAACCTTCACTAATAAGGAAGTAGCAGCCAGCCTTAACAAAAATGCAAACAAAACAGAAAACTAAAATCCCTGGCATTAGCTTGACCTAGAAGTCAGTTGGGAATTTGAGGAGATATAGGAGCCAGGACAACAGAACACTCAGGCGGTGGTTAACCTGTTACTAATAATACTGAGAAAAAATGGGCACTTGGAGCCCTCTCTGTTGGCATACAAGCCAGGTTGCCCCAGCTAAGGTTTGACAAATTACCAGCATGCACATGAAAGCAGAGATCACATTGATTGTGGAAAAGCACACCAAATGCAAATTTTTACCTTTCAATAAAAAGCAATTTGTTATCTTTTTTTTGTCTTTTTCAGACAGGGTCCTGCTATTTGGTTCAGGCTGGCCTTGGACTCACTTTGTAGCCCAGGCTGGTCTCGAACTTGCAAAGAACCAGATTACCGGAGTGCATCACTATGCCTGACTGTTTGTATCATTGAAAGCTGTTTTCCTATTAAGACAAAAGATGTTTATGTGAGTTGCTTTTTCTAAACTAAAACCTCAGGTTTAATTGCAGTGTTGGCACTTTGCAATAAATAAGTGGGTTTTAAGTTACAGTTTGGACATTCAGTCTCTAATAAAAATTTTGCTATCACTGCTGAGGGTATACTTTTTTTTCCTACTTTTACTTGGCACAAACTCACACTGCAAAGTTCATTTTTTTACTACCTTTAATAAAACTCCGCTGCTGTTTGTACTTGCCTTGGCTCAGAACAGAAAAAACTGACCTGAGACTCTAGTACCACAACACCTAGTAACTGTACCTCAGAAGACAGATCAATGTCTACATGATTTGTGATTATAAATCAATTCACTCTCCATTAAAATACCAGTAACATTGTTCACTGAGCTAAAAAAAAAAAAAAAAAAAAAACTGGAGGTACCATAGTGCCAGACCCCAAAACACTACAAAGCTACATCTACAAAAACAGTAAGGAAACAGTAAGATACTAGTGTAAAAACTACTGCTTAGACCAGTGCAACAGAATAGAGAACCCAAAGCAGTACAAGCAACTGTCACAAAATTTTCCAAAAACACATTGGAAAAAAGTCTCTTTAGCAAATGGTGCTAAGAAAACCTTCTATATGCAGAAGAAACTGCTTTGAAACTAGACCCTTACCACTCTATACAAAATCCATTTACAAGGAATCAAAGAACTGTTAGGTCCAAAACTCAAATTATTGGAAGAAAACTTAGGGAAACACTTAAAAATATTGACACTGGTCTTGATAAAACCCTAAAAGCAAGAATAGATAAATGAGATTATACCAGAGTAAGAAGCTTCTGCACATCAAAGGTTATAATAGATGGAAGAGACAACTTGCAGAATGAGGGAAGGTATTTTCAAAGTTTTCATAATGCAGCTCAAAAACTCAGTAACAAAAAATCAGTTTAAAAATGAATAAATAAATCCAAATAGACGGTTCTCAAAAGATAGTATACAAATGAGTGACTAGTTTATGGGGAAAAAGTGTTCTATCAGCAGTCATTAGAAAGATATAAATCAGAATCATAATGAGATTATCTCACCTTAGAATGGCTGTAATAAAAGAGACAAATAGTAAACACTGGCAAGGATGAAAAGATCCTGGGTATACAGCCAATTAAATGAAATCAATATGTCCAAGAGACATCTGTGCTCCTTTCTTTGTTGTAGCACTAGTCACATAGCCAAGACAATAGCATCAACTGAGATATCCATCAACAAATGAATTGATAAAGTGTGAGATTACATATGTATTCTACTCATAAAATAAAATTCTGTCATTTGCAATACCATGGATGGAATTGGAAGCAGTAATGTTAAATGAAATAAGCCATGCAGAAACAGACAATGCATGTTCTCACTCTTGTGTGGAAACCGAAAAGTAGAGAGCAGGATAGTGGTCACGGGGCAAAGATCACCAGAGGACAAGGGATGTAGTGAGCCAGGATAATGAATGTAAAACAGAGTTACATAAGAATGAGCTCTACTGCTGTCCCACACAAAGGGGTGACAATAGTGACAATTCATAAGAATTGATTATATATTATGAAGAACTAAAAGGAGTTGAAAGATTCCCAATGCATGGGATAAACATTTCAGGAGAGGGGAATACTGATTATCTTGATTTATTATACACTGGATGTATCAAATTTTCACATTGTATGCTAAAGGATGCACAACATATGTGGACTGAAAAATAGTGACGGTTGATGATTTCTTTTTCTATATCTTTAACAGGGTATTACCATAAAGATTAAAGTAGAACAGAATTTACTAGTTTGCAAACAAGTGAAAGGGAATAGGGAGAACCTGGCAGCTGGGAGCTTTGCAGGGTGGAAAATACTTCTAGATTCCAAAGTTGTGAATTTAAAAGGCTTTCAGCAAGGAAGCCCCAGTGGAATTTGACAAAGGTGACTCACCCTTAAAAAAAGAGCTTTACAGATACCTCAAAAAAATATTGATTATTAAGAGTAGGAAGAAAAGATTTAGTCAAGAAAGCAAAGAAATAAGGCAGCTTTTAGAACCGTGGCAGGGGGCATACTGCACACCCTTTGATATTTACAGTTGGCCCTCTGCATCTGTGAATAGAAAAAAAGAACTTTCTACACTGTCTGAACTGAACATGGCACAGAATTTTTCTATCATTATCCCTTAGCACAGTATGACTGCTTATGTATCATCTACATTGTATTAGCATTGTAAGTAAAAGTAGACATGATTTAAAGTATAAAACGATTGTGTAGTGCCAAGTGTGTGGCACTTGCCTATAATCGCAGTACCCAGGTGGCAGAGGCACAGATTCATCATGCATTTGAGGCCAGCCTGGCCTCCTTAGTGAGTTCAAGGCCAGCCTGAATTGTATAGTGAAACCCTATCACAAAAGCTAAAATAAATCATGTAGTTTATGTGCAAATGCTGTACCTTTGCTATAAGGAATTGGAGCATACTTGGATTGTGGCATCAGGGGAAACTCCTGGGACCAATTCCCTGCAGATTCTGAGGGACAACAGTATCTAACAACTTCTTGCTGTTCAGCTCTGCCAGTACAGAACAGCAGAAGGAAAACGCAAGGCTGGTGGAGGAAGGCCTTGCCCCTTGCTTTAAGTTTCGGGCATTGTGAATCCAGAAACTTACACTCCAGCAGTGACTGTCCATTCAGAACTTGCATTCTCCTAACACTTGCAGAACTGATCTGATTGTATCCTCTACAGACACAAACAACAGCTGCTGTCACCCGCTTTAGAGGCTGACTCCCAGCACCGTGGGGTCTCTCTTCCAAGCTAAACCTTGCTACATTCTCTAAGGCCTGAGTTTCAGGTCCATGAGACCACTCCTCCAAGCTTCTGAGTATTCTCTATGTTTTGCCAACCCTAGGGATGGTGACTGTTTCCTGGAAATGCTACCTCCACAATATTTAGTGTGCTTGTTTTGACTTTAATAGTTCTCTATTTTCAATTTTCTCTTAAAAATGATTATTATAGGGGCTGGGGATATACTCAGTGGCATAAGTGCCTGCCTTGCAAGTGCACAGTCATGAGTTCGATCCCTGGTACCGATTTAAAAAAAAAAAAAAAAATGATTGTTGTGGCTACTATCTCCTAACTGGATTCTGAGTGATACATTTCCTCCCTTTATTCTACTTCTATTGTACAAGATTCTTAATGGATTTCCTAATAAATCAGTGAGCACAAATCCTCTTCTCAGGACCCACTTCTGGGAACCAGAACCCAAGTCTCAGAAAGAACTTTGGGTGTTATAAACCATACAGAACTGACTAGAAGCAAATGGTTTGGAAGTCATCTGTGTTTCTCAGGAAATTGTATTGCCAAAGAAACCACACATCCAGTATTAAATCAAATTTGATTTTCAAGCATTAAAACCATTTTAGTTGACTCAGCCTCAGTATGAAAGTATGGAAGAAGAAATCAAAAAGATTAAATCCCACTTAGAAGTGACCATGGAAGAAAAATCTTCCAGAGGACAGAGCAAAGGACATGGAAAACAAAAGAAAAAAATATAACTCAAAAAGAATTAGGCTCTGAGCACCTAACGTGGAAATGTCTTATAACATGTTTCATAAATCCTGTGGAGCTGTGTCTCTCATTGCATTTTTTTACAAGGATCTCCTTATGCTGTTGTATATTTAGTGTGAACATTATGCCGGGGAGAAGATCATCTTTCTGTATCATAGGTTACCAAGCCAAGAGAAGTCACATGCATGGGCTGGGGGTGTGGCTCAGTGTTAGAACAATTGCTCGCTATGCATGAGGCAGGAAGGAAGGTGGGAAGGTGGGGCAGATGCATGAGAATGAATGAATATGAGCCCCAGCTAGGCCTGATGAGAACTCTGTGTACCATCTGGGGTTTTATGCTGCTATAGTGACTTACATACTTTAGAGATGGGTTAGTGTGAGGGAAAGATAGAGAAACAGATGTTTAGAACCAGGGAGATGGACTGAAGCAGAGGAAATATAATGTGTTTACCAAGCCATTTAATTTCTCCATTTGAACATTTGGAGTCCTTTTACATTCAGAAGGTACCATGTGACTACCTCAAACCACCTGTATGCAGATAACACCAATATATTGCTACTAAAAGTATTGTTCAAAGACCAGTGCTGGTCTATCAACTGTTTGTGGTCTACAACAAGGTGAAGTATAGATGAGACTATTTTGAACTGCAACAGTTGGGAAAAATTTTAAGTGATCTTTTACAATAGATAGCTTGAGAGCTTATGTTCTAACATTACTTCTAGTATGACCCCTAAAATCTCTTAATAACTCCCAGACTATTTTAGCTATTGATCAACCAGCTATAGAAAGCCCACTAGAGTATTTTGAACTCTGAGAAACACTGGAACTACTGAGTATAATTAACTCAGCATTTCTACATGATGGATGGAACAGGAGCATCCCTCCCACTAAACAGTAGCCTATGAGGTAAGAAAGAAACTTTAATATGTTAAGAATTTGGGAAATTTGTTTTGAGTAATTTGTTTAATCTCTGTGCTCATAATCCCTGAGTTTACACTTTCAGACAATCAGAACCACATACAATATCACATATTTGACAGCTCTGTTTAAATTGTCCCACAGGACTGAAAAAGTCAACATTTCTAAAACTGGATTCCTATGGTTCTGTCTCTATACCATTCCTCCAATTATGCAATCCTCAAACCTGAGACTAAGCCTCACTCTCTTTCTCTAATACAAATGCTAGCCAGCCAACTCTGTATTATGTTCTGAATATTCTGTGTTTTTTTACATATTTCCAACTCTTTTTTTTTTTTGTACTGGAGATCTAACTCTTGACCACATGCATGCAAGGCAGGCGCTTATGCCGCTGAGCTAAATCCCCAACCCCATATTTTCAACTCTTAACTGCTCTTAAATTCCAGTTACTCTAAACCCTTCTACAAACACTGCTCACTAACAACTGAGTTCCAGTCCTGTGGCTAAGTTATTAAATGAACTTCTCATTAAATGAAGCCTTGTATATAGTATGTACATTGTAATATTCAGAACAAAGAAATGATCAAAGGAAATTAAAACCTGATGTCATTGTTTTTATTTGCATAACTCTTACATCCAGTACTATAATGTATGACAACAAAAAGATACAGTACAATCAGCAAAACTTACACTACTGTAAAAACAAGGTATATTATACCCAAAAAAGGCAGTGAAGCTCTATAAATGTATAGATATATAGAACTGTGCAAAAAAGAAAGACAGGTCATAAGTCCAAACTATGGGTTATCTCAACACACATTATAGTCATTAAATAGGCAGGTCATTAAACAAAGAATGTCTGCATTGTATGTGCCTGCATTTAACTCCTCCAGTACCAGGCACGCACATAAAAACTCAAACAGCAGGTGTAAGTGTGTAATATTCATGTTTTAAGAACACAATTGTTTTTATAGTACTTGAGATAAAATGGTAAGGTATATCCCACGGATTGACTAAGTCATTGTTAATTCTACTCTCAGGCATTGATGATGTAACACTGGGTGGGGAAATGCTATATTCCTGTCTTAGTTACTTCTCTCATTGCTGAGACAAAATACTCAACACATAGCCAGCCAGGTGTGGTGGCGCACTCCTATAATCCCAGCACTCAGGAGGCTGAGGGAGGTGGATTGTTGCAAATTTGAGACCAGCCTGGGCTACCAAGTGAGCCCAAGGCCAGCCCGAACCGCATAGCGAGACCCTGTCTCAAAAGAGACAAATAAATAAATAAATACCTCAACGCACTAAGTTAAAGGAGGAAAGGTTTGTTTTTGCTCTCACTTTGTAGCAGTTTCAGTTTCTAGTCAGCTAGTGCCAAGGCAGCGTGGTGTGGCTGTTATGCTAAAATGCCAAATAAAAAAAAAAGCTAAAATGCAAAATTAAAAAGATTGTTATTAGTAAAAGGAGCTTTGTCATTCTGTGCTATACTTATTACCCTAGTAACCACATAATTGAAGCATCAACCACGTAGTTATAGATTAACTGATGGCATCCTCATGCTGTTCTATAGGCAACCTCACCCTAGTTACCTGTTTGCTGTATTACCTTTGTTCCCTTTGTGAGAGACAAAAGTTCCTGGAATTGGCAGACCAAGGGCTATGAATTGGCTAACCACCCACTGTGAAATGCCTCTGACCTCCAGCAAAGGGGAACAAAGGCCCATCTTGTTCCTGTTTCTCATTGCTATGTACTTAGTGGTCAATGAGCTAATCGTTAATGAGCTATAAATCTGTCAAAATTCTAACCCAGTTGCACAGCTTTGCAAACTCCACCTGCGCTGTGCTGCTGGTGCCAGCTTAAGTAAAAGCACTCTTTTTCTTTTTAAAATAAGACATCTTTTTCTTGAATAACATCTTGGGGCCTTATTTTTGGGGGGTACAGCAGTGGCAGGGGGGCATCACGAAGGAGAAACAGCCTCAGGAAAGCAGGCAAGAAGGCAGAGAGCAGCACACCTTCCAGACTTGTATCCCATCCAGGCTACAAACTTGTTGGGTGGTGCCACCAACCCAGGATGGGCTTTTGCATCACCCACCCAGAGCTACACTAAACAGATTAGTGGGCTAATCTGGAACCAGCCACCCCTAGTCCCAGTATCACACAGCCATGATCCAGCCACCTCCCAAAAGCCCACCTATAAACGCATGGAGTTTTGGGGCACCAGCTAGATATAAACCATAACAATCTCCTCTACAGTCTTGCCACTAGAGTTTTAGATGTACCAGATTCTGCTACAACAATACACTTGCATCCAATTTAGAAAAAGAAGATGAGATAGAAACCATATTCATCAATATTGCTACTGGCAAGCAGGCTCAGAAAGATGTTTGTTGAGGGGCTGGGGATTTAGCTCAGCAGCATAAAGCGCCTGCCTTGCAAGCAGGCAGTCGTGAGTTCGATCCCTGGTACCGATAAAAAGGAAAAAGACAAAAAAAAAAAAGGTGTTTGTTGAATTTACAAATGGGAGCCAAGCTTAGAGCTCCAGTATTTATACGACAGCTTCCAGAATGTGAGAGAAAACTGAGGCAGCAGCAACCAAAGCTTCCTAAACCCTAATATCAGCCCTAAGCCCAGCAGCCCCTTGACTTCCACACTGACAGCCTTCCCACCAGTTATGCTTCCCTGTAGTAAATACCGTACTGTCTGAAATAACTAAATATCTTTTATTTTCTGCACTATATCCTGACCAATTAGTGGGACATAGAAGGACTTTAATGATCTACCCAGTTTCACTCTCCAGCTATCCATCGTTGCTCCCTATACATCCATCCACATGTGCTGTACTTGAGCTGTGCTGAACAACCTGTGTGTCCTGAAATATACCATGTGGTTCGACAAGTCCTTCTGTTTAAAAGGCCGTGTATGTGTGTGTGTGTGTGTGTGTGTGTGTGTGTGTGTGTGCGTGTGGTACTGGGTATTGAATCCAGAGCCTTCATACTAAGCTACATTCCCGGCTCTTTAATTTTTTTTGTCTTGAGATAGTGGCTCAAACTCTGTCTTTCTGCCTTGGTCTCCCGGAGTCCTGGGGTTATAGACATGTACCATCACACCAGGTTTAAAAGTCTACCTATATCCTTCACTCTCCAATTCTTATTCACCCTTTAAAGTTCAGCCTGATATCTCTCCCTCCATCTGTTTGCTTACCATAAAAAAATATTTTTTTGCCATATAGCATTTGGATTGAGATATCTGCATTTTTTTCTAGGACAGAGATTTAGACGTGTATCAAAACTGAAAGTGCCAACTACTTGTTTTCCCACCTGTCTTGCAGTTAGGACATGTCTAATGATACAGGATCTGCTAATTAGAAATATTTATCCAAGGCCAAGCGTGGTGGTAAATGACTGTAGTTGCAGCACTGGGAAGACTGAGGCAGGAGGACTTCAAGGCCAGCCTGGGCTACAGCCTGAACCACGTAGTGCAACCCTGTCTCAAAAAAACTTATCCTAGATTTTTAATTAGAAGCTAATGTCATGAAAAGGGTACATTTTATTTGCAGAATGTGGCAATGCTTAACAGCTGAGAAGGAATTTGAAACCATTTCTAGCAGCATTTGTGTTCTCAGTTCGGTCAACAGTGTTGCATCTCTTGTGTAGGTAGTTCAAGGCAGAGTATCTATGTTAGTGACCTGAACAATAGTACTCTCTCCTGTCTAGTTCTGTATTATTTTGTAAGTCATTCCTGACTTCATAGCCTCTGACACTGGTTTGTAAGTCTGCCAAGAGACTTTATGTACTAATTAATACTATTTCATAAATTCTTCTTCTGCTTAAGTGAGCCAGAATCTGTTCTGTTGCTTTTGACCGAGAACTTTCATTTACATAATCCCTCATTGCTGTCTCCTACTGCACTTTTTTTGAGTGAGTTTAGATTGTTATTCAGCAAATATTTAACTCCTGTGTACTCTAGATACAGTTTCCTGTCCTACTGATGTGGGGGTTGGGTGTATGTGATTTTTGGCCAGCGAGATGTCAACATTTATAGTCCAAACAGAGACATAAAATGGGCTTGCATGTCTGAGTTTGCCCTCCACTGCTATGAGAAGAGCCTGTCCCAGGTTGTTACTGATTATTCGGGCTCCTTCCCAGTGGGAGACACAGGGGACAGACCACAGGTGTCAGGCAGATTCCAGGCCAAACATGGGCTACCTGAACCCATCCGGTGTTCCAAAGCTGAGGAGCTAGCCATGGGACAGGCCTATGGGCAAGAGAGTACATTTGCTGTTCTGTGGTTATGCATTCTTGTGCACATTGTATGATACATTGTGTAGTTATCACTAACAGTTATACCAATAACTTACTTATATTTATGGGTTACTTATCTGTTGCTCTCTAATAAATGGTAAGATTATGATGGTGAATACTATGTCTTACTGATTTTTATATTCTCAATGCTTAGTGAAAAACCTATACCACAAAATGCAAACTCAGAATTCCAGTCCCTTTAGGATAAGTCTGGGGACAATGAGATAGAGGTCAGAAACCACTCACATGAATTTTCTGAAATGGATTTCATAGATTAAAAAAAATAGAGGAGCCTGGGAAACCATGAATGCCCACCATCGGAAAGAATCTATGTAATAGGTTCCAACAGATATTGAGATTAAAAATTCCAATGAAAATATATACTGCCAATTGAAACAAAGTGAGGACAGAATATCAGATATAGAATACAGGATTGCCTTTACTACTCACAAAAAGAAAGATTTCTTAAAAATAGCAAGGAACCATGAAAAAAATCAATACAAAAGCTGCAAGATGATGCAAAGAAGAACAAGATAAGACTGATCAGAATCAATAAGAAAGCAGGAGTCAGCACAGATGCCATTAAAAATCTGTTCACAAAATAATGGCAGAAAACTTCCCAAACATGGAAAAAATATTTCACATACACATAAGTGAGCATCTAAAACTCCAACTAGCCATGACCAAAACAGACCTATACCAAGGCAAATAATAATCAAGATTCCAGAAATTTAATGCAAGACCAGAATATTAAAAGCTGTTAGAAAAAAGAAACAAATCACTTATAAAAGAAAACAAATCAGAACCATCAACACACTTTGTGTTGAGAAGTAAAGGAAAACTTAGAGTGAAATATTTCAAGTCCTGAAGAACACAACCTCCAATTCAGATTGATGTACCTTGCAAAACTATCTTTTAAAATCAATGGAGAAATAAGATACTTGCATGGCAAAGAACAACTGCAGAAATTCATGACCACAAACCAGTTCTCTAAAATCCGAAGGATATTTTAAAACATGATAATGAAGACCTCCATCCTAAGTATGCCAATAGAAAGAAACCATCAGGAAAGGCAAGTAATTAAACAGAGGGGAAAGAAAGGGACCCAACAACAGGAAAATAACATGACAAGAATACATTAATATGTATCCATAATAACCATCAATGTAAATGTTTTCAATTCATTGATCAAAAGAAACAGATAAGTAGAATGAATTCAAGAACAAGATATGATGAAATGCTGCATACAACAAACACATTTAACTAAAAAAATTCATAGACTGAAAGTCAAAGGATTGAAAACAATATTTGCTGCAACAGGAACCCAGAGAGAAAAACAAGTATAGCTATTTTATTTGCAGACAAAGTGAACTTCAAGCCAAGACTGTTTAATAGAGACAAAGAAGTTCACTACATACTCATTTAGGGAAAACTCCAGGAGTAAGGGATAGCAATCATAAATCTATATCCACCAAATACACTTTATTAAATAAAACAAATACTAATGGACATAAAAAATCTAATAAGCACCAACACAGTTGTAATGGGAGAATATAATACTCCATTGACCCAAATAAATAACTAGACAAAGAAATATCAGAACTGAACCAAACCTGTGAACAAATGGATTCAGTAGGGGTCTACAAAATGTTCCATCCCACAATAATGGAATACATTCTTCTAAGATGTGAATGTGATATTCTCCAAAATAGACCATGTACTAGCTCATAGAACATACTTACCTAAAGCCAAAGAGATTGAAATTATCCCATGCATATTTTCAGACTATAGTGCAATGAAATTGGAAATCAATGGAAGAAGAAACCACAAAAATTCCACAAACACATGGAAATTAAATAAGACCCTATTGAACAACCAATGGGTCACAGATAAAATTAAAGAAATTAAGCATTATCTGTAATTAAATTATAATGCAATACAACATACCAGAATTTACTGGATGCGATGCAAGCAGTCCTAAGAGGAACAGTTGTATCAGTTAATTCTCATGTAAAGAAAACAGGGTGAACTCTAATAAACAACCTAATGTTGGATCTCAAACTTCTACAAAAAGCACAAGACATGCCACAAGCTTATATGAGTGAGAAAATTGTTGAAACCAAGCAAGAATAACACAATTGAGACTAGAAAACAATATAGAAATCAGTGAACTGAAGAGTTGGTTCTTTGAAAATTTAAATTAAATGTATAAACCCTTAGCCAATGTATCAAGAAAAGGAAAGAAAAAATTCAAATCCATGCAATTAGGAATGAAAAGGGAGGGCTGGGGGGGGGGTTACCTCAGTGCTCTAAGTGCCTGGCAAGCATGAGGTCATGAGTTTGATTCCTCGTACCAAAAAAAGAAAAAAAAAAAAAAAAAAAGAATGAAAAGGGTGATCCTGTGGAAATGCAGAAGATCAGTACCTACTTGGAGAACTTTTATCCTAATTAAGATGAAAAACACAGAAGAAATGGACAAATTCCTAGACATACGAATTACCACAACTGAATCAAGAAGATATAAAAATTCTAAATAACCCCATGTCAGTCAGTGAAATTGAAGGTGTAATTAAAAACATACCAACAAAGAAGATCCCAAGTCCTGATGAATTCACTGCCAAATTCTACAAAAAACTTACAGAAGGTCTATAGCCATTACTCCTCAAAATCTTTAACAAAATTGAAAGGGAAGCAATACTCCCAAAGTCATTCCTGGATGAAAGTATTACCCTGATGCCAAAATCAGAGAAGGACCCAACCAAAATAGAGAATTATTGCCAATCTCCCTAATGAACATAGATGCAAAAATCCTCAATAAGATACTGGCAAACAGAATGCAGGAAATCTTCAAGAATATTATATTCCATGACCAAGCAAGATTCATCCCAGCAAAGCAGGCATGGTTCAACATTTGCAAATCAGTAAATGTAATACACCATGTTGACAGAGCCAAAAACAAAAATACATGTACATTTCAATAAACACAGAAAAAAAATATTTGACAAATCCAACACCAATTCATGATAAAAACTTCACAAAAATGGAATAATCTTTATCTCAATCTGATAAAGCCATCAATGAGAAACCAACAGCCAACATCATACTAACTGGACAGAAACTCAGAAACTGAAAGCTTTCACTTCACTCTAAAATCAGGAAATAGGGTCTTATTTAATTTCCACTATCACCACTCCTATTCAATATAGTTCTGGAAACATTAGCTAGACCAATTAGATGAGAGAAAGAAATAAAGATAGGAAAGGGAGAAATTAAATTATCATTATTTTCAGATGATATAATAGTCTACATAGAAAATCCCAAAAAGTTGAACAAAAGACTTCTAGATCTAATAACCAACTTCAGTAGCATAGCTGTATACAAAGTCAATGGTCAGACATCAATAGCATTCCTGTACATGGATTAAAAAAAAAATCTCAAGAGATTAGGAAAACCATACCTTTCATAATAGCATTGAAAACATGCTAATTGAAAAAAAAAGAAAAAAATGAAACTTTGGAATCAATCTAACAAAGGAAATAAAAGATCTTTACATGAAAACTCTAAAAAAGGTGATAGAAAAGGATATCGGAAAATGAAACAGTATTGCTTGCTCTTGGGTAAGAACAAACATAGTAAAAATGGCCATTCTCTCAAAAGTATAATACAGATTTGATGCAATTGCAATCAAATTTAGAATAGTATACCTCACAGAATTAGAGAAAATAACACTAAATTTTATTTGGAACCAGAAGAGACTTAGAGTAGCAAAAACAATTCTCAGCAACAAAAGCAAGGTATCACAATCTCTGGGTTCAAACTATACTACAAAGGAATTGTGATTAAAAACAGCAATGTACTTTATTGCAAAAAAAGCAGCTCGATGATCAACTGAACAGATGCTTAAACTCCAAACACATTCAGCCAGCTTTTCTTTGACAAAGGGGCCAATCACATTCCTGAAAGAAGATAACTTCATTAAGAGAAGGTTCTGGGAAAACCGGCTCCTCCACATGCTGAAGACTAAAACTACCCACGTTTCTCACCATGCACCCAACTAAAATCAAAGATTTAAATATGAAAATAAAAACACTAAATCTGATGGAAGATAGAATATGTATAACTCCAGAAGACAAAGATGTAGGTGAAGACTTGGTGAACAAAACCCTGATCACACAGGAAATATTGCAAAGAATTGGAAACTGCGATCTCATTAAAAAGCTTTTGTACAGAAAAGAAACCATCAACAGAGTGAAGAGACAACACACAGAGCGGGAAAAAAATTTTGCCAGCTGTTCTTCAAAGGACACTATCTAAAATACATAAAGAACTTAAAAAAAAAAAAAAACTTACTCCCCAGGTTTAAACCTCAGTCCAAAAAAAGGACAGCCAGCTGGGCGTGGTGGCTCACACCTGTCATCCCAGCATTTGGGAGGCTGAGGTGGGAGGATCATTGGGAGTTCGAGACCGGCCTGGACTACAAAGTGAGCTCAAGGCCAGCCTGAACTGCATAGTGAGATCCCGTCTCAAAAAAGACAAAAAAAAAAAAAAAAAAAAAAAAAAAGCACCTGAAACGAATACACACTTGAGTGTGTATTTTCATATATTATATGAAATATATGAAAAATGTTCAACATCACCGGTCATTTGAGAAATACAAATTAAAACAACACTGAGTTTCCATCTCACCCCAGAAAGAGTTGCTGCTATCAAGAAATCAACCAGTAATAAATGCTAGGAGGGGCTTGGGAAAAAAGAAACTTTCTCCACTGTTGAAGGGAATGTAGGATGGTACAGCTACTGTGGATATCAGGGTGGAGAGTCCTCAAAAAACTGTAACTAGAGTTCCCATTATTCCCCTTTTTGGTGTCTACCCAAAAAAATTAAAGGCATCATACCACAACTATACATGCAGTACAGTTTGGAAACATCCCAAATTCCAGTCAACCAATGAATTGGCAAGGAAGATGTGTGGTTTTTTTTTTAAAGAAAAGAAAGTTACAAGATTTCAAAATAAGACTGTAGGACAGTAACAATGGTTAGTACATTGCGTATTGGTATCTTCAAAGTAGTTGCTCATATTACAAGATATAGGCATGAAAAATTGATCAGACAATATAGGCACAAATCTTTCTTTTCAATGAACTAACAGCAACTAATAGTATAACTGTCTTAACTATTGTGTGTGTGTATATTTATACATCTATATATATATTCAATTATTTTTTCCTTTTCCCTTCCTTTTTTACTCTTTTCCCCATCACAGTTGTTCTTTGTTTCTGAACAGTTTCTCCCCATCTCACAACATCTAGTGTACATTTTATTTTTTTATTTTTATTTTCTCTTATTCCTTTTTATTGGTACCAGGGATCGAACTCATGACTGCCTGCTTGCAAGGCAGGCGCTTATGCCACTGAGCTAAATCCCCAGCCCCTAGTGTACATTTTAGATCTTATTTACTTTTTCAGTTTCATATACTAGGAAGGCAATATGATGTTTATACATGCAAGTCTGATTTATTTTATGCTTTCATTCTTTTGATTGATTGGTTTTATACTATTTTGTTATGTTTGCTATTATTGTGTGTGAAAGTATGCTCAACTAGTTTGAAGAAAACAAAAGACATTATGGTAGCCACTGTTGATATTCTGTTGTCTTGTTTTGAAGTCCTGTATTACTTGCATTGTTCTGTTCTGATTTACTTGTTTTGTTTTGTTTTATTCTCTTTTTTAAAAAAAAAAAAGTAGTATCTGACTTCATGACTTTACATTCCCTGGACCACCCAAAGCCAAATCTATAGCTGTTAGGAAGCTAAACTTTGCAATGAGTGTTTCCCACTTTGCATCTCTTCTCAGAGTTAAGATGTTCTTTTCCATGTCCTGGTGAGTGGAAGCATAAGTATGGTTTAGGTTTCTTTTACTCTGAGAATGACACACAGGGCTCCAGCTCTGTGCGGCAGGCGTTACCTCTTAGGCTCCCTTTCTCACGTAGGTCCCAGGTACCTACTCTGAATTCCCTTTGTGCATAAACCTGCTAAGGCCAAAGTCCAAGTCCCCCAGATCAGCAAATCCCTTCTGATCCACTCTGCTTCAGTGCAAGGTGGCTGGCTTCTCTTCAGACCCCAGGGTTTCCTCAGAGGTGGCCTGTAATTTTTTGTTACCTTGACAAATCCACTATGCTTCTGAGAAAAAATAGCTTTCCCAGCATTTTAAGTTTTGGGGTTTGTTTTAGCAGGAGGATTCAGACTAGAAACCCAAAACATAACTTTAAAATGAAGAGAGAGGAATGAAGGGGAATGAAGAAAAATTGAGCAATCCATGTTACCAGGTTTGGGGCTGCTAGAGTCTCCTTTTAGAGGTGATTTCCAGGTTCTTTGTTCCCTGAGCAAATAATTGGTCAAGACAAGTGCAAATGGTAATGAGGTTTTACATTTATTAAAGACAACTGTAAAAGAAACAGGCCCTGCAGAGCAAGTTTGGGCCAATTAAAGCAGGCAAAGAGGGACAGCCTACAGCCTGAGGGGAATGACTCACTCACTGTGACGTACTTACGGAACTCTCAGTGGTGGCTGTCCTCTTCCAGCCTCCATGCTCAGGCTGACTTCAGGATTAGTCTGTCCTGCCCAAAACCGCTGGAGTTCCCACAAGAAGTCTGTATGCAAGGCTTTGGGAAGTTTTCTGTGCATGTGTCCTGAAAGTACAATTAAACGGTCACACCTGCTTTTCCCAGCTAGTCTGTCACCTGCTCCAGATTTGCCTTGCCCTAACCTCCCGACTCACTTCTCTCGGAGAAACACACATCCCATAGTTCCCTGAGGTGCTGAGGTGTTGAGGGCGGTCAGGTCTCTATCTTCATACAGCTTCTTCCAGCTGGATGTGGCTGTTGGCCTTAGCAACTGTGTACTCTCAACCACCAAGGAGCAGCTCACTGATTAGGCTGAAGGAAAAAAGCTGTGAGAAGACAATGAGAAAAGAGTTAGTTGTGGTGGAGCTGTGGGTTTGATGGGAGAAGGAAAGTAACTTTACTATTAGGATGGGGATGTAGAGCCCAAACATGAAGAACAGGTCAGATTTCCACGCTTCCTGTGGAGGACAAAGCATGCCAAAGAGGGATGTTAGGTAAATTATCCAGACCTTGAGAGCTGAAGTCTTAGCAAGATCACCCAAACTGTATATCTAATAAAAATTAGGAGTCTCAGTGCAGGTGCCCAGTTACTTCCCTGTAACCATGGAAGTCTTGGAGTCTTGCTTTTTCAGGAGGAACCTTGGGTCTTCCAAAGGGTCACAGGAGTAACTTTTTGCTTCTGAATGGTCCTCCCCCCACCCCAGGTGATTCCAGTGAATCCAGTTATCTATCTCTGCCACCTTACTACAGTGGATATGGCAGAGATCACTGAGAAGAGGTTTTTTTTTTTGTTGTTTTTTTTTTTTTTTTTGTCTTTTTCTTTTTTATCGGTACCAGGGATCGAACTCATGACCGCCTGCTTGCAAGGCAGGAACTTATGCCGCTGAGCTAAATCCCCAGCCCCTGAGAAGAGGTTTTAACTGGTCTGCAAGTCCTTTCTGGGCCGGGGGATTTAGCTCAGCAGCTCAAGTGTCTACCTGGTGAGCATGAGGTTGTAAGTTCAAGCTCTGGTACAAATAAAAATAAAAAAAGAGTCCTTTCTTCCTAAGTTTTAGTGAGAAATGAGCACTTGGCCTCCAGGTGAAGCTGGAGGTGGTCTACTTGGCCAGGAGCTGGCAGAGAACTCTGTCCCCATACATTTGGACAGCCTGTTGCACTTAGCCCAGATTGATGAGATATCATAAGAGTGTTTGGTCTCTGTGTCCACTATGATATTGGAGGACAGAAAGGGTTTTCCATGGGACATATCAAATGGACATGTTTAGCCCTGTTTTGGGGGTGTTTGAAACCCTTATGAGAGCTACTGACATT
Organism: Cavia porcellus; assembly: GCF_034190915.1. Lineage (NCBI taxonomy): Eukaryota > Metazoa > Chordata > Mammalia > Rodentia > Caviidae > Cavia > Cavia porcellus. The sequence continues at coordinate 2,391,896 of NW_026947491.1, forward strand.
AATCAGAGCCAAAACTCAAACATCTCTTGGCAAAGTCTGGCCAGAGCTTATGTATGGTCTGGTGGGCTCTCTAGACCTCTCCCAAAGATTGAGGTCTCCATGTAGAATGCAGAAAGTACTTTATTCCTAAAGCCCTCATTATACCCTGAGTAATGTGAAAGGTAAAAGAGGCCCATCATCACTCTGAAGGGACTGGAGTAATCCAAATAGGGGAATGATATGAAAAGCATCTTTACTACCTCAATAGTCTTTTCCAAAAGGGTAGGGAGACCTCGATCCAGCCTGTAAAGATGTCAGTCAGGACCAATATCTGTTTAAGTGCTGCACATGGTGGCATGTGGCTAGAGTCTAACTGCCAGGTCTCTCTAGGGTGGGTCCCTCTCCTCTGTGTAGGTTTCAGCAAAGGAGGTGGTTGGCTGCCCAAGCTATTTAAGGCACAGAGTGGGGAAGCTTTGCAGACCTATTAGGTGGTTGCTGCTGGTCCTAGTCCTGTGAAAATTTGACCATTTCTGATATAACATCTAATCCCATACAAAATAAATCATGGAGCATTTTGGGTTTTGGGTTTTGTTTGTGTTTGTTTACCTTCCCTTTGCATCCTTTGAGGGAGGGCCAGTTTCTAAATACCACCAAAGTCTTATCCTAAGGCTCATTTATTTTTCTGGGGAGTGTAGCCTGGTTTTAATGGGTCCAGAAATAAAGCTAGGGACTTGGGGGTTATAAGGCAGCTCTTCTTACGTCAGCCTCTTGATTTTCCAAATAGGGTTACCCTTTTTAAATGCATGGAGCTGCTTGGGAAGACAGCCCCATGCAGGAGTTGTATCATTTCTTACTTGTGCTTTATGATTGCTTATTAGTCAGAAAACCCCCTTTTTTCCTGATTGTTGCATGGGCATGCAACACCAGAGAAGTATATTTGGAGTCCGTATAGCCATCTGGCTTCTTGCTTCTTCCTCATATCAATGCCCAAGCAATAGCTATGAGCTCTACATTTTTAGCAGAGGTCCCTGGGGGACCTCAGTTGATGCCTGCATAACCTGCCTTTCAATGTCCTTCCAGGACAAAGCTGCTTCTGTCAGTGAACCAAACGTCTTTCAGGGATTGGAGGGGCAGGTTATTGATGTCCTGATTGCACTGAGCTGGAAGATCACTTGGTAACAGGAATGGTGGGTGTCTGGGCCCATGGGAATCAAAAAGGCAGGATTTAGAGCAATGTTTGTCTGTGTAATAACCTTGGGAACACCTGAGAGCGTGGCCTGGTACTTGGCAAGCCATTTCCCTGTTTAAGCTCCAGGTTGCTTAAATGTTTTTCTAGTACCCAAGCAAAAAAGGTGAAGGTGACCTGTAAAACTGTGTGGGAGAACTGTCCAAGGGTAATGCTGTTTTCTCTTTGAAATGCGATTTTCCCATTCTAAGGCAAACAGAAACTGGAAATCTAGATGAAGGGGTTAAAGGAAGCACCTTTGAGGTCTAAAACTGAGAACAAATTTGTGTCTCCTGGAATTTAGGGGAGAATTGTAAACAGGTCTCTTCTTTGATGGGATACTGCTTCGGGTTAGGAAATCAACGGGGTCATGCAGTTTTATAACTACAGGCATAGCTGAATTTGCCCTGCCAGAGGTTCCATTATGCCATGTAGCAAGATCCATCTGTTACCTAATTAGGTCAGAGTTCCAACAGGTAAAATTCATTTTGGTCTTTGCCAGAATTTGAGAATTGGCCCCCAGTTTTGCTAGTAAACCTCTTCCTAGCAAGGAAGTAGGACACTGTGGGACAATCAAAAACTCATGGCTGAACATCTGACCATCAGAGGTATCTGTCAAAGCAGAAGGAAAGGGCCAGGGCTTTAGCTCGGTGGTGTAAATGCCTGCCTGGCAAGTGCAAGGTCATGAGTTTGATATCCGGTACCAAAAAAAAGAAAACAGAAAAAAGCAGGAGTAAAGAAGCTTTGAGTAGGATTCCACTGGGCCCTAATGACGGCTATAGGTCTAGAGGAGAGTTTTTAGAGAATTAAAAACTAATTCAGAACCCAAAAGAACTGAAATTGCTTACCTGCGACATCTGGGGATTCTTGCAGGAGATGGCGGTGTCCATGGACGGGGCCTTGCAGTTGCAGAGGGGCCCAGAAGTCTATGCCCCTAAGTGCAGTTATGACAGCAGAGCCTTGGTGGCACTGTGTGTCCCTGGTGCTGTCTGAGTCCAAGGAAACCCTTGAGACTGGGTCCCATCCTGAGAGGCAGTGCTGGACCCACGCCTCAGGCTGACATCAGGTGCTGCGCTCCCATTGCAAACCTGCTGGAGTTCTCTCTAGGACTCCCTGTGAAGGGCCGCTGGGAGCTGTTCTGCACCTGTCTAGAATCTTGTGATTGATAGGTCAAACCCTATTCTTCAGCTTTTCCACACCCTAACCTCCTGTTTTAATCGTGTGCAGAATACAACATAGAATCTACAAAAGAGCTGTTACAACTAGTGAGTGACTTCTGCAAGGTGGCAGGTGTATACAGTAGTACAAAAATATGCAATACTTAGAAAATTTGATAATGCATGTGTAAGATCTGTACACTAAAACCTCTAAAATATTGTTAATAAGAAGTAAAGTCATAAATGCAAAGTATGCAATATTTATAGATATGAAGGCTTGATATTATTAAAATATCAATTTCTCCCAAATTTATCTATAGATTCAATATAATACTATTCAATCCTAGCAATAATCATATATTGAGTTTTTTGTTTTTTGTTTTTTTGTCTTTTTCATTTGTACCGAGATCGAACTCACAACTGCACACTTCCAAGTCAGGCACTTATGCCACTAAATCCCCAGCTTCCTAGTAGTAATCAAATAAATGAGCAGTCTGAGTCTGTAATTCACATGAAAATGTACAAGACCCAGAAGAGCTAAATCAGCTTTATAAAGAAGAAACTTGGAAACCCTAAGCCCAGCTGATTTTAAGATGTATTAAAAAGTTACAAGAGAGCATGATATGGGTATAAAACACATCTAGATCAACCAAGAAGAATACAGTTTACAAATAGACTTACACGTCCGTAACTAATCGGTGTTTTTGTTTTGTCTTTGAGAGTCCATGCTGTGTTTCCCAGACCCAGCATGAACTTTTATCCTTACTCCGACCCTCTTGCTATTTACTCACCCTACTGAGCCTATTTCTCTCCCAGTCTTCCCTTTTTGCTTTTTTGAATAAACTTTGCCATTGCTTTTTGCTTGTTTCATTCAACTTTTTGTTCAAGGCAACTTCAGGAAGAGAGGCTAGCCATCCAGGGTCTGGTGACAATTACTTGGCCACTTTTCAGAAAGGCCACCAATAACAAGACCATGTTTCAAACAAAATTTCACTTTTCTCTTCCAGTTGGGATGCCTTTCTTTACTGTTTTTACGTTACTGGGCTGAATAAAATGTCCAGGGCAGTGTTGAGTGCACATCATTCCCTTGCTCCCAGTCACAGAAGCAGTTAGTTTTTCAAAATTAGCAGGTTTTTGATGTCCATCTGTTACCAGCTCGAGAATATTCACTTCTGTTTCTCATTTGCTGAGAATTTTCATGAGTCAATGCTAAATTTTGTCAGATGGTTTTATATCATATGCTATGCTAAGATTTTCTTTTTTAATCTGTCAATATAGTAAATTATACTGACTTATTTTCAGATGTTACACCAAGCTTGTATCCTTCAGATTAACCTCTCTTGATTGTTTTTGTACATTTTTGAATATGGTTTGCTAAAATATTAAAAGATAACTTCATCAAGCTAACGATGAATAGTATTCCACATTAGTTTTCTTATCTCCTAGTGGTTTTACTGGTTTGGTATTTGAGTAACACTAGCTTTATAGAATGAGTTGGATGTATTCGTTTGTGGTGGATTAAACAAATGGCCAATTTACAACACCCAGCTGAACTGAATCAGCATGGTGCTGGGTGTGGAGGGACCACTTGAGGGTTACTGCCAACAGCCAAGAACTGAGGGGAGGGTGGTGTGCTGCTGATCCTCCTGAAGAAGCTTCTCATGCTGGCTTTCTTGATATGAACTCAGCTGTTCTCATCACTGGGGCAGCTCAGGTCTTCATTGTCACTTTGCATGTCCCTGGTTCTCTTTGAGGAGGCTCTGGTCTTTATTTTGAGCCTTGCTTCCTGGCTCTAGTGGGGAATCCGCAGTCTGCTGGCACAGATCCTTCATCCCGCTGCTGCAGACTTTCTAGCTTCCACCTCTGACCTTTGGGCCTTCCCAGCACAGATCCTTGGTACAGACTTGCATGGGACATTGTTGTGGGCTGTAGGCTGCCAGCTGAGCTCATGCAGGACATTGCTGTGGGATCCAGGCCCTCGGGGGATTCTTTGGGTCTCTAGTGTGTGGACAGATCTCTTGTACTCTTTGGTTTTTCGGGTGACTGTTATATTCCCATAAATCCTATAATCATATAGATTATGCGTCCTGTAATAAATCTATGTGCTTGTAAACCCTGACAACAACATCCCTTGTCTTCAGTTTTTTTCCCCTGGTACCAAGGCCTGAACCCCACGGTGCTCTACCTCTGAGGTACACCCCCAGCCCTCTTTATTTTTTATTTTGAGACAAGGACTTGCTAAGTTGCAAGTTGCTAAACTTGCCATATATCTGCCTTAGCTTCCCAAGTAGCAAGATTGTGTGTGCCAGCACACACAGCTGCTCTTCAATTTTTAAGAAGTTTTGATGAAGAATTGGTATTATTTTCTTTCTTAACTGTTTGGTACAATTCACCAGTGGAGACATATATGATGTATTTTCCTTTGTTGGTAAGTTTTTCATTACAAATTCAATTTCTTTTATAGATCTATGGCATCTTAGATGAGTGTTGGCAGTTTGTATCTTTAAATAAAATCCATTTCATCTCAATTGTCAAGTTTATTAGTATAATGTTGTTCATGATAAATCCTTTTTATCCTTTTAACATCTAAATAAGCTATTGATGGCCCCTCTTATTTAATTTATTCTCACTTTTTGCTGGCTAGAAGTTTATTAACTTTTTAAATCTTCCCTCAAAACCAGTTTTCCACTGATTTCCTCTGATTTTTTCCCCACTAATTTCTGCTCTGGTCTGTAGTATTCTCTTTCTTCTGCACTGTTACCTGTTACTAACACTGTGTATTTGTATAGTTACAACTTGTTAGAGTAATCCACAGTTACATTTGTTACAGTTGTCTATAGTTTACCTTAGAATTCACTCTGTTTCACCATCCTACTTTTTTGATAAATGCATACCATGAATCTGCCCTTACAGTATCATAAAGCATAGTACTGAGTAGTGAGCAATGTTGCACACCTAGAATTCTCATTGTGAGGGAGGCTGAGGCAGGAGCGTTGTTTGAGCTCAGGAGTAGAGACCAAACTAGGCAACACAAGTGAGTCCCTGTCCCAAGAGCACACAGAACCCTGGCTAGGTGGCACACTCTGTAACCCCAGCCTTGGACTGGGATTTCTGTGAGGGAGGCTGAGGCAGGTGGACTGGCAGAATTTTGAGGTGAGCCAGGATTACTAGTGAGTTCAAGGGCAGCCTGAACTACATGCTGAGGCCCTGTGTCAAAAAACAAAGACAACACAGAAACCATCATTTCACTGTCCTTAAACTCCCTCGTGCACTACCTCTTCATCCCTTCCATCACGGAAACTTCTGTAAACTGCTGATTTTTTAACTGCCCAAACAGAATTACATAACATTTAGCCTTTTCAGACTGCCCTGTTTTACTTGGCAATATACAAACGAGTGTCCTTCACATCTTTTCACAACTTGAAAGACTTTTTATCACTGAAAAATATTGTGTAAATTCTCCACAGTTTGCTTCTTCACCTACTGCAGGACACCTTGGTTGCTTATGGTTTGGAGCATTTAGGAGGAAAGTTGCTATGAACATTCATGTGCAGATTTTGTGACACAAATAAGCTTGTTTGTTTAGAGAGGAAATCTCACTGTGTAGTTCAGGCTGGCCACAAACTCACAGCATTTCATTTTTCTCAGTCTTCCAAGTATCGGATTAGAGGCATGGGCCAGAATGCCTGCTCTATTCATTTATTTTTGAGGCCAAGTTCTGGCTATATTTAAGTGGCCCAGGCTGATCTTGAACTTTGGATCCTCTTGCCTCAGCCTCCCAGAATGTTGGGATTATAGGCATGCATTACACCCGACTAAGATTAATTTTTTTATTGGGAGAAAAAGAAGAGGTGGTGTTGGATATGTAAATTTAAAATAAACTTAATATGAACTTTTGATCATATTCTAATCATAGTAAAGGTCTTGGAGAATCATTGAAAGTTAACCTGCTTGTGCTGTGTGAAAATTTACTAAATGAGATGGCTGGTGGTAAAAGAACCAACTCAGTTCCACGCAGGTGTCTCGTATGTGCATGATCTTATTGCCTCTAAGAGCAGCTTTATAAAATGGGTGATTCAGGTGTGGTCGTGCACATCTGCAATCCCATTGCTTAGGAGGCTGAGGCAGGAGGATCACTGCAAATTCAAGATCAACCTGGGCACAAGTGCAGCCTGAACTGCATAATGAGCCTTTGCCTCAATAAACAAAATAGGGTGGTTGCTACTGTCCCCACCCCATAATTGAGGAAGCTAAATCTTTTCCATGTTTCTGTTACCAGGATGGGTAAATGTGCATTGATTTTAAACTAGTTCTTTAATTTCAAATCCAGTGGGATTCATGAATTGGAAGAAAAAAGGGATTTAGCCTTGCATGGTGGTGCACACACTTGTAATCCCAGCACTCTGGAAGACTGATGCAGGAAGATCATAAGGCTGAGCTCAGCCAAAAGGAAAAAAAAAAAAAAAAGGAAAGGAAAAAATAAAACAGGAATTTAAGAATCATATAGACCTTTGCATCTTTTGAGATTATTTAGCTTGTCTGAGCCATAGTTTTCTCATCTCTGAAAATATAATGAAAATACCCACTTCCTACAAATTAAATTCTAATTTATAAAGAACTAAACCCAGTACACAGCGCCCAAGATGTGCCCACTAATTAATTCCCTTCTTCCTTCTAAAATTTTGATGTTTGACATTGATTTATAGTCATTTACAGCATCTACATGAATCAAATTATTTGCTGACTGATGATATTGAAAACTTCTTATTTGTAAATTTAAGTTTCCTTGCATTGACAAATGATAAATTTTCACACATTAATTTCTTTCTGGCTAGAAGAAAAGCACATTTTACTAATTACAGGCGCAAAATTCTGAAGAAAAATTATGAGCATGGTTTGGAAACTCATGTACATATTTATTTAACACCATTTCATATCTTTAAGAAGGCTTTTGGAAACTTATTTAGAAAACTGAAAAGCCCTTGAATACCAAGTGGTTTAACAGGGGTTTTTTAATGAGTTAAGTGTAAATGAATCAAAAACACATGAATTCTATTTTCTGTAAATAACACATGGTTTTGAAAACTGAAAATGTACTTGGAAAAAAGTCTCCTGTACACTACTGAGTTAAAACTCTTAAAAATGGTGCTTCCACCAGGTGGCTCATGTCTTTAATCCCAGCACTCAGGAGACTGAGGCAGAAGGTTTATCACAAGTTCAAGGCCAGCCTGGGCTACATGCTATATTCAAGTTCAGCGTGAACTACCAAAAGAGACCCTATCTCAACAACAACAACAACAAATTTGAAAATTTAAAAGTGAGGTAAGCCCCATTTAGGTCCTGCAGTACTAGCTATTGAAGTCTCTCAGAATGATCACAATATATCTTATGCATTTGATTTTGTTGAGATAAAATTACAGATATTCCTGATATAATGACTCAGGAAGGTCCTTTCCAGGGATGAGGTTGCTAAGTGAGGAATAGTACATAGTATGTGCATTACAACATTCAGAACAAAGAGGCAATCAAAGGGATCTCCAGTTTGGCATCTTCGCTTTTCTTTGAGTCACTCTTCCACGCAGTACTGTAGTGTATTACAGACCATGAAACTACAGCACTGTAGTGTGCAACAGTCAGCAAAACTGTAGCACTGTAGAAGGAGCCACCACGAGGCCACATTGCCACTTAAGTTCCTGCGTCCTAAGTCTGGACACAGCCCACGAGTCCCAGCGTTTCCTGTTGTGGTAAATCTGAATGATCACTGAATGGTTAGGCCTTTCATGAGGATTGTCTGTGCTTTAGGAATGTCTGTTCAAGGCTACACTTGTAGAGACCCGCTGCCTCCATTTCACAGTGGGTAAATTAATCAATTTCTCTTTTGTCAATGTGAATTATTATTTTCATCAATGTGAATTGTTCACCTGGGAGTGTATCCAGTACATCAGCTGTGAGGACAGGAGCCTAGGATGGTGGAGGTTGTCAGCAGAGTGACACTGTCACTTCCCACGAATCATTTACCAAAAGACAGGAGAGTTAATCTGCTAAATTTTCAACAAGGTGTTAAAACCTTTGCTTAGAATTGCCAAGTAATGTAAGTGTCTCCATATTTTAGCAACTTCCTCTCTCTTTTTTAGGAGAAGGCTACTGCATTTGAAATACAGATGAAACAATCACAACTTTAATATGACTGTTCACCTGACTGAAGCTATCTAGTTTCTCCCTTTGGCATTCAGGAGAGTTCCCACTCATTTGAAGTAACAGGTATAGTGATGCCTTTCATAATCCGCAGTCCTCCCAGCATCTACGATGGTTAGATTGACTATATTTTGTTAATTTTAGAATGGAAAATTTGCAAGTCAAATTGTCTTGGAATAGAATGTTTGTGCAGTGAAATGGACCCTGAGATATGACTAAAGGGACACTGGTTGAAAGAACCAGAAGCACTAGACATGGAGAACAATGCAGTAAAATTCGGAGTCCCAGAATGAACCCTGGCATTCACACTCAGCTGATTCTCAGCAAGTGTACCAGGTGAGCTCAGTGGGGAAGGGCTAATGTTCCCAAAAGATTGGTTAGCACCCCTGGGTTTCAATGTACAAATGAATGAAGTTGGACATCTACCTTACACCATACATAAAATTTAATTCAGACCAAAGGCATAAGTGGCTTAAATACCAGTTCAAATGAATCAAAGATAAACCATAAAACTCTCAGGAAAAAAACATGAACCTGCACAACCTTAGATTTGCCAACGGTTCCCTAACCATAAACACCAAAATAAAATAAAGTGGAAAACTGTGCTTCATAAAGTATTTCTTAAGTAAAAGGGCAGCCTGTAGAATCAGGGGAGAATTTTCAAGTAGTCATATTTATGATAAAGGATTTCAACCTAAAAGTATCCAGACATGATGGCAAACACCATAATTCCAACACTCTGGGAGGCTTGAGGTGGAGGATCACAGTTCAAACTTAACAGCCAGTGAGACCCTTCTCAAAACAGGGAGATGATCATGTAGCACAGTGGGGAAGCCCGTGTTCTATCCCCAGTAGTTAAGCACTATTAAAACTCAAAAATAAAAAGGCAAATAACTCAACAATGGGCAAATGATGCCAATAAACATTTCTGCAAAAAAGATACACAGATGACCGCTAAGCATCTGAAAAGATCATTAGTCATCAGGAAAATATAACTAAAAGTCCCAATGAGATGCTACTTCACTGCTACTAGAATTCAGCTACAAAACAAGAAATTACAAATGTTGTCAAGGATGTGGATGTGTTGGGGTCATCATGCAGTCCCTGGAAATACAGCTCTTTGGAAAACACTTTGGTCATTCCTCAAAGGTTAAACATACAGTTACCAGCTCTGCCTGTGCACCCTGCCAGCCCAGCCTGCTGCACCCCCCTTGGACCCTGGCCAGCCTGCTGCTTTCGGCGACCCTCCCCTTCTCCTGGACCAAGTACTGCTGTTGATGGTTAGCTCCCACTCTCCCTCCCAGAATCTTGGACTGTAGTGGGTTAACCGTGCCAGGTTGATAGGAGACTCAGAAACACCTCAACCAAACAGAAGACCTCAGCAGTCAGTGCGGTGAGTTTGCCCCTAAAACAGAGGTCTTCAGAGGGTAAATAGGAGCAGTAGCAAAGCTCCCTCCAGCTGTAAGATCTTGGCAAAAGTGTAGGTGACTCCTTCCTCCATACAGAGAACATCAAGGGTTGAGGAGTGTGCCAATAAGGGCTCTCCCAACTTGAAGAAAATTAAAAGGGCTTATGAGACACACAGGCACACAGTAGGGTCTCAGCTGAGAAAAACACTATAGACAGGGAGATCTGAGAACCTGTAACAACATGAAGACAGCAATAGCAGGAACCAAGGGTTGACCTACATTAATACTCCTAGGCTAATCAGCCCAAGAACAATATAGGACTCACCTAACAGGACCCACAAGAGAAATTCAGGTGACTGGCCCGCCTTTTCATTGTGGTACTAAATAAGCAGACAAACATCAACCACGCAATAGGACCCTAAGATACACACTACCTACAGTTGTGGCTATTGGGATTTGAAAAACAAATATTAACCCAAAAGGTGAAAATGACAAAATGAAAAAGCAAAATGCAATCTCAAACATCTTGTCCATCAGGAGAAAGAACAGGGGACAGTGAAATAGAGGACTTTAAAGTTCATACACCAGAAATCACTGAAAAGATAGCAAAAGAAATAAAGAAACAAATCCATGAGGCTATAGAGGAAATCAAACTAGAAATAATTTCTCATGTAAAGACAGAAATAACAACCTTAGTAAACAAGGTACTCAGCATAGCTAGAAAAGAAATAGATTAAAAAAATACAGGAGCATGGGAAATTGACTGAAACCTTGAATGAACAATATAGAAAACAAGCAGAATCCATGAAATGAATTCAAAGAGATATCCAAGAAACAAAAAACCCTAAAAGCTGGCAAAAATGTTTAAATAAAGCTGATGATAGAATTTCAGACCTTGAGGACAGGATTGCAGATAACAATCATGAAAGTGTAGAACTTTTAAAAACAACAAAGCAGCATGAAATGACAATCCAGCAGCTTCAAGATGATGCCAACAGAAACAATATAAGACTAATAGGCATCAGTGAAGATGCAGGAGTCAATGAAAAATGACATAACTAAAATATTCACATATGTAATAGCAGAAAATTTCCCAAACATGGGGAAAAATCTGATATGTAGATAAGTGAGACATATAGAACACCAAACAGTCACAACCAACATAAATCTACACCCAGACATACAGTAAAGATCCCAGATATACAGCATAAAAACATAATATTAAAAACTGTTAAAGAAAAGACACAACTCATCTATCAAGTAAAGCCCAGTAGAATCACAGCAGACTTTTCAGCACAAACCCTCAAGTCAAGATGATCTTGGAGTGAGGTATTTCAAGCCCTGAAAGAAAACAACTTTCAACCCAGACTGAAATACCCAGAAAAACTTTCATTCAAATTTAATGGAGAAACAAGATACTTCCATGACACAGAACAACTGAAGAACTTCACATCCACCAGACCAATCCTAGAAAGAGTATTGAAAGACATACTAGATAGAGATAAAAATGACCACAATCCTCAGAACAACAACAGAAAGAAATCACCAGGTAGGACAAACAAACAAGGGGGAAAAGCAAAAGACAAACAACAACAAAACAACAAACAACATGACAAAGTTGAGCCAGTACATATCAGTTATATCCATAAATGTAAATGGTCTCAATTCACATATCAAAAGAAACAGGTTGACAGAATGGATCAAGAAACAGGATCCCACAATATGCTATATACAAGCAACACATCTGACCCAAAAGAAAACTCATAGATTAAAAGTCAAAAGCTGGAAAACAGTATTCCATGCAACAGGAACCCAGAAAAAAGCAGGGGGAGCTATTCTGTTTGCAGACAAAGTGAGCTACAAATCTAAAATGATTAAAAGTGACAAAGAAGATCACTACATTCTTGTTAGTGGAAAATGTCAAGAAGAAGAACTAACAATTATAAATAAATATGCACCAAATACAGGAGTACCCAACTACATAAGACAAATACTAATGGACATGAAAAACCAAATACACAAGAACACAATTGTAGTAGGGACCTGAACACCCCACTGTCACAGAGAGATAGATCAACTAGACAAAAAGTCACCAAAGAAACACCAGAAGTGAATCATACCTGTGAGCAAGTGGATGTTTACAGAGTGTTCCACCCAACCACAATAGAATATACATTCTTCCCAGCTGCATATGGGACATTTTCCAAAATAGACCATATATTAACCCATAAAACATTCCTAAGTAAGTGCAAAGGGATTGAAATTATCTCATGCATAATATCTGACCATAGCGCACTGATACTGGAAATCAACAGCAAAAGAAATTGCAAAAACTGCGTAAATACATGGAAGTTAAATAACAACCTCCTGAACAACCAGTGGGCTACAGGTGAGATAAACAATACCTACAATTCAGTGAAAATGCGGATACAACATGCCATAACCTGTGGGATGCAATGAAAGCAGTCCTAAGAGGGAAAGTGTCACATCAAGAAAATGAAGTGAGCACAAGTAAATAACCTAATGCTACATCTCAAGCTTCTAGAAAAGGAAGAGCAAGTCATACCCAAAGCTCAAGAAGAAAGGAAATTGTAAAGATCAGAACCAAAATTAATGCAATTAAAACTTAAAAAAACACGAAGAATTAATGACTCAAAGAGTTGATCTCTTGAGAAAATAAACAAAATTGCTAAACCTCTGGCCAACCTTATCAAGAAAAAAAAACTCAAATTCATGCAATAAGGACTCAAAAGAGAGAAATTCAAAAGACCATGAACACCTACTTTGAAAATCTCTGCTCACATAGGGTGGAAAACGTAGGAAATGGACAGATTCTAGAAACATATAAACTACCAAAGGTGGGTCAAGAAGATATAACAATTTTGAGTAACCCAATATCAGCTACCAAAATTGAAAGCTAGCCTTTTATCCCTATAAAATTGGCTGAGTTTTTTTATGAGTTGATAGTGTTAAAGACAAATGGGAAAAAATGATTGGTGGAGCATTTATGGCTTAGTACATCCCTTTTGAAATAAATTTACATATTCTTTGACACAGGAATTTTAATTCTAGGATTTCTCATAATTAAATAATCATAGAAATTCACAAAACATTATATTTGATGAATAAATTATGCTCATTGTTGCACTGTTCATAATAAAGAAAAATCAGAAGCTACACAAATGATTAAAAACTTATCAACAAAGAAAAGCCCAGGGCCTGACCGATTCATGGCTGAATGCTATAAGAAATTTAGAGAAGACTTGATGCCAATATTCTTTAAAATCTTCCGTGAAACGGAAAGAGAAGCAGTCCTCTCCTTATTCATTCCTGGAGGCAAGTATCATGTGGATGCCAAAAGCAGAGAAAGACTCAACCAAAAAGGAGAACTATAGGCCAGTCTCACTGATGAACATTGATCCCGAGATTCTCAATAAAATATTGGTAAATAGAATGCAGCAAATCATCAAGAAGATTATACATCATGACCAACTGGGATTTATTCCAGGAATGCACAGATGGCTTAACATATACAAATCAATAAGTGTAATATACCACATCAACAGAGCCAAAAATAAAAATCACATGATCATCTCTATAGATGCAGAAAAAGCTTTTGGTAAAGTCCAACACATGTTCATGATAAAAACCCTTCAGATATTCAGAATACACAGTGTCTACCTCAATCTTATAAAGGCCATCTATAACAAACCAACAGCCAGCATTATACTAAATGAACAAAAACTGAAAGCCTTCACTCTAAAATCAGGAACAAGACAAGGATGTCCACTATCACCACTCTTATTCATTACAGTGCTGCAAATACTAGCCAGAGCAATCAGGCAAGAGAAAGAAATAAAAGGAATAAAAATAGAAAAAGAAGTTAAATTATCCTTTTTTACAGATGATGTGATACTTTACATAGAAGATCCAAAAGACTCCATTAAAAGACTATTGGAGGTAATAAACAAATCCAGAAGCATAGCTGGATACAAAATCAATACTCAAAACTCAATAGCATTCCTGTACACAAACAAAAAACTCACAGAGATCATAGAAATATCACCTTTCACAATAGCATCTATTAAAATGAAATAGGAGTCAACCTAACCTAGAATGTAAAAGGCCTACATACTCTAAAAAAGGACATTGAAGAGAATATTAGAAAATGGAAGGATATTCCTTGTTCTTGGTTAGGAAGAGCCAACATCATGAAAATGGCCATACTCCCAAAACTGTTATACAGATTTAATGCAATCCCAAGCAAAATACCATTAACATATTTCACAGATCTAGAGAAAATATGCCTAAAATTCATTTGGAAACAGAAGAAACCTAGAATATCAAAGGCGATTCTGGGCCACAAAGGCAAGACAGGAGGCATCTCAATTCCTCACTTGAAACTATACTACAAAGCCACAGTGATAAAATCAGCATGGTACTGGCAAAGAAATAGACCTGAGGATCAATGGAACAGATTAGAAGATACAAACACAACTACAAAGACATTCAGCCACCTTATCTTTGACAAAGGAGCTAAATATATTCACAGGAAAAAAGATAGCCTCTTTAATAAATGGTGTTGGAAAAATTGGCTTTCCACACACTGAAGATTAAAACTAGACCCATACTTATCACCATGCACTAAGCTGAAGTCAAAATGGATCAAAGATCTAAATATTAAAACATAAGTACTAAATCTACTGGAAGACAAGGTAGGTAGAAGTCTTGGAGACATAGGGGTAGGCACAGAATTCATGAACAAAACACAAAACTGCATGGGAAATACTTCAAAGAATCAACAACAGGGATCTCATATTACTAAGAAGATTTTGCACTTCAAAAGAAATCACCAACAGAGTGAAAAGAAAACCCACAGAATGGGAAAGAATTATAGCCAACAATCCCTCAGACAAAGGACTTATATTCCAGACCATATAAAAGAAATGAAAAACACCAAGCCCCACAAATTAAAAGATCCTCTCCAAAAATGGGCATCTGAGATGAACACACATTTCTCAGATGAAGATATACAAATGGCAAATAAATCCATGAAGAAATGTTCACCATCACTGTTCATTTGAGAAATGCAAATTAAAACAACACTGAGATTTCATCTCACTCTGGGAAGAATGGCTGCCATCAGCCATTCAACTGATAACAAATGTTGACAAGGCTTTGGTGAAAAAGGAACACTTCTCTACTATTGGTGGGAGTGGACTGGTGCAGTCACTGTGGAAATCAATATGGAGATTCCTGAAAAAACTAGGATTGGAAGTTCCATTCAATACAGCTATTCCCTTCCTGGGTATTTTCCCAGAAAAATTGAAAAAGTCATATCACAGTGGTATATGTGCACCAATGTTTATAACCGCACAATTTGTAATAGCTAAACTTGGAAACAGCCCATCAACCGCAGAGTGGATGAAAAAGATGTGATATTTTTATACAATGGAATATTACTCAGCTATAAAAAGGATGATCCTGAGGCCTTCAGAGTTAAAGGGAGGCAATTTGAGGCTATCCTCAAAGTGAAATAAATAAGGCTCATTTGTAAGTATCACACTATCTCTCTAGTGTAAAAATATAAAAACTGAAAGAGTGAAAAGGTCCAAAATAATAGATACTGTAAAAATGAAAGGTTAGGAAAGTGCTCTAAAGAATATAACTGTATGTATGTTTCAGTGTGTAAGATAGATGACCATATTACTAAATTTTTGTTGGATCATTGAACAGAATGGTTTGCACTGTCAATGTTTGAGTGTCTAGCCGCTTTTTATGCTTTGATTTTGTAACTTAAACAGCTATTTCTAAGATGACAATATGTAATCTCGTGATTTCTTAGTGTTGTTTTCAAAATTTTTTTAAAATCCTGCATTATTTCTTTTTTCTATTTTGTTTTTTTTTCTTTCTTTAAATAAAAATAAACATACAGTTACCACATGAACCATCAGTTCTACCACCAGTATATACTCAAGAGAACCTATGTAGCCGCATGATTTATGATTATAAACTGTGGAAAAATATGACTGACGATTATAGTCATACAATGGAATATTATTTGGCAATAAAAAGTACTGATACAAGGGGCAACACAGATAACCTTAAAAATATTATTCTAGTCACAGAAGAGTCCTATTTTATGATCCCATTTCTAAGAAATGTTTAGAATAGGCAAATCCATAGGAACAGAAAGTGGACTGTCAGTGTCCAGGGGCTGGGAGAGCTGAGAGAAATGGGAGTGAGTGGCTGCTAAGAGACACACAATTTCTTTTGAGGATCATAAAACTATTCCAGAGTTAATTGCATCAGTGAATCTGTAACTCTGAAATATTAGAAAGCACATTAAATGGCTTTGGTGGATGATATGTGAATTGTGTCTTGGGCTATTGTCCAAGAGGACCTGAAACGAATAGGAACTGTACTGTTTACATATCTTTGCAGTGCTGCGGACTGACCCAGAAGCATGCAATCAGCCCTAGCCCTTTTGTGTTTTAATTTTAAGATAAGGTCTCACCAAGTTGCCTGTGTAGGTTAGAACTTGCCATCCTCATGCCTTAGCTGCTGTTATGCTGGCACCTGGATGTCCTCCCAAGCCTCCTGTGGTGAAGGTGGAGCTTTTCAAGGGTGCTGGGTCTGCAGTGTGAGATGCGGGGTTTAGGGAGCCCCACCTTGGATGTGAGTGCTACCTGCCCAAGGTGGGCAGCTGGACGGAGTGTAGGAGCACGAGGGAAGGCTTCCTGCTGTGCTGCTGGCTGCCGTCCGCCCGTGCTACATCACCGTGCACTGTTCCTCCTCTGTGATGCCCCTCGGGTACATCGCCCTGCCTTGCAGCCAGCTGACTATGGAATGAAACCTCTACACACTGTGAGCCAAAGAAGACCTTTACTCCTTTAACTTTGAGTGTTGGTTATTTTGTCTCTCCAACAAAAAACATAACTAAGACACCTTCCCAGGGGCTGAGAATACAGGTACATACCTCTGCATCCAGATTGCTCCAGATTGCCGTGTGACTTTTTCACCCTTAAAATACCTCTCAGTAACCTACACCTGAGCTGTTACACGCGCGCCTTGAATTTCAGGTTTATGGGATGACAGGCCAGAGTAATCCCTAAAGGTCTTTTGTCTTTTTCATGTTTCTTTTCCAGTCATTTTTTAGTTAAAATCAGGATGTTCATTTTTCAGTTAGAATCAGTTTTTCTACCCATTAAAATATAAAACTAACTTTAACATTAATTACGTAATTTATCAACACATCCAACAGGCCTTTCCTTTTACCTAACACATGCCAGAGTCCATTTTTAGTCCCAAAGATGCCTACATGCACAGGACAAATTCCAGGCAGCCCACATTCTCCTGAGGGAGGGGAATGGCTACAGGAGGGGTGGCCTCTGTCAGGACGTGGTGTTTGCACAGACACCTGGACAACATGAAAATCTGGACACAAACCATCCTAAGCCAGAGAGAGCTTGGGGTAAGGGAGCAGGAGCTCTCCCCCTGGAGTGGGTGCCTGCATCGACGTGAAGATGTTGACTGTGTGTCTCGACACAGTGCCCGATTCAGTAGACCCTGGAGCACCCTGATGCACATTTCCATCCCAGTGCTGCTGATGTTGCTGGCCTGGGCACCACACTTTGAGAACCACTGCATTAGAGGAACAAGAAAGAGACTAAAGTGGCTGGAGAAACTTGAATACTGGAGGGGAGTTAGGCAGTGGTATGCTAGTTTATGAGATCCAAAATTGTGCATTTTCCCCAACTTGCATTCAGTGTGAAATAAGATGAGCAGGTTGACATCTGCCTCGGTGTGGTACTCACACCTCAGAAGCTGAGGAATGCTGCAGCTGAAGGGTCCTACCACTTGTGGTAGGGATGGAGACGAAGAGGTAGACAGCTATGAGAACTTACAAAGTCCTATACTCTATGCCCAGTTTTTGAAGAGTTGTGAGCAAAGAAGAGACATGATCTGGCTTGTGTTGTAAAAGGAGCTGTGGGGGACCTGGCCTAGGTCCCCAATCTCCCAGCAAGTGTATGGGGAAGGCTCAGTGAATGGGATGAGTGTTATGACGTTAGGGCTCCAGGAGGACCAAAACCCTCTGCAGAGAGCTTGACTCGGGCAGCTAAGTCAAGGAGTGTCTTGGTGGCCCGCATTTATTTAGCATTCAAGGAAAGGGTCAGAGCGGAAAATGCAGGAAATTGAACAGACCTTGGGAGCTGTTCAAGGACTTTTCCAAGTAACAGATTATGTTTATTTTAGGAGAACTATTTTATGTTAATTTCAGAGAAGTATCTTAGGAGAAAGTCTCCCCATGCTGCATTTCATTGCAGGAGTGAAATGCTTGTAGCCACAGCCTTGATGTAGTTCATTGGAGTTGGGGCCAGGTGTCCTCATCTGTGACCTTATCTCACCCTGAGAGGCATCTCTTTATTCTTGGGTTGGCCGGGGTGCCCTGGCCGTGCTGTAGCCCTGCACGTGTGTTCAATTTCCAGTTTCAACAAGGAACATCCTGGATTCTAACAGTAATATAATGCTGTAGTTTAGATCTTTTTTCTTTGTCCATTTAAGACAGGATCTTGTGACATATTCCAGGCTGGCCTTGAAGTCACTGTGTAGTCCAGGCTGGCCTTGAACTTGCAGTGATCTTTCTGCCTCAGCCTCACATCAGGCTTACAGTTTAGATCTTGACTTTCCCAAACGCGCATATGTACCCCAGACAATGGTACCACTGGGAGGTGTGAAATCGTTACAATGTGGGGCTCAGGTCACTAAGAGGTTTGCCTTCTAAGGATTCTTTGGGATGCTGGTTTCTCATCCTCACCAGCTCTGATCCTGGCTGCCATGAGGTAAGAAGCTCAGTCAACCATGCATTCTATACCACAATGCTGTGCTTATCCAGACGCAAAATCAACAGGGCCAACCACCTGCAGACTGAAAATTTCCAAACTGTGAACCAGAATAAATCTTTCCTCTTTAAATTGATTATCTCAGGTACTTTGTTACAAAAACTGACACATTCAGATTTTTGAGAATATTATTTTATCTCCAAATTTAATCTCTGCTTTTTGGATGCAGTTCACTCCTCTGCAAAAGCCGCATTTCTTGGCTTGCCTGGAACTGCATGTGGGTACATGCCTAAGTATATGCCAGTGGAATGTGAGTAAAATTATACATGAAATCTGTGAGTCACTAGAAAAAGAAGAAATTCCTTGCCCTCAAATATCACCGTTTCCTGTTCCTGAAAGCCACAATCCAGACACAACAGTGACCAAGCACTGACCATGGAAATGATAATGTACCTAAGGAGGTGAGACACTGTGACTTGGAAGCAGCCCTGATCTCTAATTCCCTGAGAAAGCAGAGTTCCCCATCAGCCCAAGAGAGAAGGGAAAGCTTTTTTTTTTTTTTTTTTTAAACAATGAGCCACTGTATCATTGGGTCTTTGGGCCCAATCTTACTCTAACAGCAGAGAGGCCAGGGTAGAAGCAGGGCACAGCTGCTGATGTTATGGCAATGGCCCACTCCAGAGATGGCGGGGCCATGAACTGGGGGATGTGGCAGTTGGACCTATGTGCTCACAGATGGACTCTTCTCCCTCCCCTTGCTGGTGCAGTTTGTGTCTTGCATATTCCAGACTCTCGTCACCTCGCTTCTGATTGGGTCTGGGCACTATTTGGAGATACGGGAGAGCAAGAATCAGGAAAAGACAGGCCATTTCTTCCTACCCTGCTCCCTTCTCCTTTCTTCCTGCCCTCTCTCTACTCTGTGTGTGTCTGTGTATGTGTGTCTGTCTGTGTGCCTGTCTGTGTGTGTGTGTAATGTGTGTATGTCTATGTCTGTGTCTCTGTGTGTGTCTGTGTCTCTGTGCATGTTTGGTGCGGCGTCTCTGGCACACACGGGGTCTCTCTCCCAGAGCACTGAGGTCCCGGCTTCTGCTGGGTGCCATGACCCTCTCCTCCTCCTCTTGTCCTCCCCACCCAAACGTGGCAGCAGCTGCCCATTGTGGCTGAACTCTGGATTATCGCACTCCTGCATCCCTGGATAACCAGCACCCTGCCGTCGATCGCCCCTTTTTTGAGTAGTTTCTGCGTTCCTGGTTAACGTGGCACTTGTGCCACTGAGCTAAACCCTGGTCCACTGGGAAATATTTTGAAGTAGAAATGATAGGATTGATGAGGGAGTAGAGAGGAAGAGCCTGACACTGAAAACAGCACATTTTCTTGCAACTTCCTACTTGAACTGCTTCTTGATCCTCCAAGTCTCAGCAGGTTGTACCAGCATCCACCCAGTGGCTCAACACAGAAATCCATGGCCCACTGTGGGGTGAGTTCTGCATCTATTCCATTACAAGGCTTTATCCCAGCTTGTGTGACACACAGGAACTTGAATTATAAGAATCCACACACACCTCGTAATACCTGATCAAAAATCTTATTTTGGAAATAGAGCCACATTCACACATTACTGCTAGTTTTGAAAATTCAAGTGAAGACTACATCTGGAGAGAAACTAACAATTTTATATTCACACTAGACAGAATGGCCCCTGGACAACTTCAGGGAGGCAGGGACCTACAACAATCCCAACGACCCAGCCACTGGGAACCAGAAGCGTTTGTAGACTGAAGCCTAGGAGCTCAGGCACGCATGTGAGCCACAGGAAAGTGCAAAGGGGTTTCTGGAGCTGAAGCTATTTCTTTTTATTTGGGGCTCGGAGGATAAAGACAATCTTTGGGAAGTAGAAAGCCTTTCAAACAGCGTCATGTGGTCAGCCTTTCTGAGTTTTGTTTCATGACTCTATCAGAAATGCAGAAATCATTAACTTCCTTGCAGACTGTTGTAGTAAATCCTTGATTGGCCTTTGAACATGATATGTGTATTCACTTTCTTCTCCTTTCCCCTTCTGTCCTGCAGGTAACAGGACACTGATCTGTAACGATCTGTAACTTCGTATACTCTCAGTTAATAATGCTCTTCCATGCATGTGGTCCTCATGATAAATACAGGCTGTGGTTAGAGCCATAAGGAAGGAAATGTTTTTACCACAGAAATCTCTTGCCAATTTAAGTTTGCAGAGAAAACATTTGTAGGTCATGGAGTTGAATATAAAATGTTTTTGTTTTGTCTTTTTTTGGTACCAGGGATGGAACTCACAACTTCATGCCTGCCAGGCAGGTGCTTGTGCCGCTAAGCTAACCCCCCAACCATAAATATAAAATTGTTAAGAAAAGCAAAAACGTTGTTACTTGTGTTCATGCAAGACTAGCAGTTGTAAATGTAAGGACCTCAGCTTTATAAAAACTCTTCCGTGATGAACACTGTTGTTTAAGTCTTTTGACTTACTTCATTGTATAAATAGAGACAGTGGGGCTAGGGATACAGCTCAGCAGCAAAGCACCTGTGTGGCAAATGCAAGGTCATGAGTCAGTCTCCTGTACCCACACATAAAAAAAAAGTGACAGTAATCTACTGTATCCTCCAGATAATTCATATTCATTTTATAATAAAATAAGTTTTCTTAATAAACTGTGTATTACTTTATAATGTTCCTTATTATATAATTCTTAATTTCCCAATTTATGAAGTCATTCTAGATCAAAGGCAAGTTGAAAAATAACATAATGATAAACCCAGGGTGACATTTTTGTTTTGTTTATTTTTTGAGACTATGTAATTTAGGCCAGCCTCTAACTTGTGCAAGTCTCCCGTCTCAGCCTCCAAAGTGCTGGGATTAGAGGTGTGTGTTACCATACCTGGCTATTTTATTCTACTTGGACTTTTAAACAATTTATAAGAGCATACTTTAATTTTTCTTTTGCAAAGAAATTGAATTCTAAAATGTTAAACACGTTTGTATGATTACTAGATTCTGTCTGTTCAAGAGCTACCCTGCTCTTTCTGCTTAGAACCAAACTAGGAAGAAAAAAATAAATAAATGTAGCTATTTTTCGCACATAAGTGAGTGTAATGATTAATTTCAAATGTCACATTGGCTAGGCCACGCTACCCAGACATTTAGTCAGACACCAGCCTACGTGTCTCTTGAAAGATATTTTTTAGATGAAATTAACATTTAAATCAGAAGATTTAAATAGAGCATTTTAGCCTTCACAGTGTGGGCGGGCCTCATCCAGGGAGTTGAAGGCCTTCAGAGAAAGGGTTCTAGAGGAAGAGGGAATTCTGCCTCCCGACTCAAGCTACAGCAGCCCTCCCTGACTGCTTGCCCTGCAGCCTTCAGATTTGCCAGCTCTAACTATCACGAGTCAATTTCCTAAAATAAGTCTGCGCACATATACATCCTCCTATTGTTTCTGTTTCTCTGGAAAACACTAATAACACAGTGGAGAACAGCTAAAGCAAACCAAGTATCAAAGTAGCACAAACGTTTCACCAGATGAAACATTTTAGGTCTTCTAAATCCTACAGTATCATTAATTGTCCATTGATGCTTGCTATCAACTACATCAGAATTTTTAACTATGTAGATTTATCTCAGGAGTTTGATATAAAAATCTCATTCTCAGCCAGGCATATTGATGCGTGTCTGTAATCCCAGCACGTGGGAGGCTGAGGCAGCAGGATCGCTCTGAGTTTGAGGTCGGCCTGGGATATATACTGAGATCCTGTCTCAAAAAACCAAAACAATGGGGCTGGGGATTTAGCTCAACGGCATAAGTGCCTGCCTTGCAAGCAGGCAGTCGTGAGTTCGATCCCTGGTACCGATAAAAATGAAAAAAAACCAAACAAACAAATAAACAAAAAACCCCACCTGCTTTATTCTTTTTTATTTTAATAGCTTAACTGGAGTACAAGTCACACTCCATATAAGTCTATTTAAAGCATGTAATTTGATGACTCTATAGTGTATTGACAGAATTGTACACAATTTAGAGCCCTTTTATTGTCCCAAAAAGAAACCTATGTCTTTTTTTTTTTGTCTTTTTCTTTTTCATCGGTACTGGGGATTGAACTCACGACTGCCTGCTTGCAAGGCAGGCGCTTATGCCACTGAGCAAAATCCCCAGCCCCCATGAAACCTATGTCTTAGTAGTGACTCTGACTCTGCTTTCCCATGGCCAGCCCTAGATTAATAATAATGTGCTTTATATCTCTATGGATTGGCTTACCTTAATATTTTACATAAGTAGAAATATACAATGTGTAGTCTTTTTCAATTGGCTTCTTTTAATTAGTGTAATGTTTTTAGGGTTTGCTTGTGTGTAGTATATATAGAATCTTCATTTCTTTTACTGACAATATCCCATGATAATACCACATTTTATTTATTCATCAATTGGTGAACATTTGCATTGTTGCCACTTTTGGCTATTATCATTTTCCTTGATCTTAATATTAAAATGTGAAGTGATTAAAAGGTAAGGAAAAAATTGAATTCTGGAAAAATTCTTAATTTGAAGAATGACTTTGTGTATCAAAAACAGTTGATATTAAAACTGTTGCTTTTTATGCACACTCAATAAACATTAAAAATTCAATACTTTTAAAAATATTTGTCCTGTTAAGTACCTATTATTCAATGTAGTAAAACCTATAAAAATTAAATAATTCATCAATAGAAGTATTGTAGTAAACATATGTATCACACATCCATGTTTCTATGCCTTTATGACAAAATTTATGTTATGCCACTTGGGCTAAATTCTTCTGTTTATAGGACAAGAAATTGAAATGACTGTCATGGCATCTTATCCTAGTTGTGTAAGCCAAAGGATTAACAGTACTTTTGAGGTGTTCTTCTTGGCTTTGGAAATGACAGTAAATTAATACATGATATACAAATGGATGCATTGTGTCCTTTGGAAGCTGTCCATCAAAACAACATTTCTGCAGAAACTAGTTTCAATTAAGAAAACTTATTTTTTACATTAGAATCTCTGATGAGTTTCAAACCCATTTAATGTTCAGATTCCCCACATCAATTTATCTTTAAAAGTTCATTTCCAAAAATGAAATGACTAGGTAGCTCTGAGCAACAACCATCCAGGGCAGCCTGATACAAGAAAGTTTAAAGCCAAACCTAATTTCACTCTTCTGGTAGAATAACACCATGGTCATTGCAAAATCCCAGTGTGGAGCTTTTAACTTTGCTTAAACTACCTACTACGGCAATATTACGTTATAAGGTAAAAATAGAATAGTAACTAAACTTGCAAAAAACAGAAGTGATTGAGCTGAAACTTTTTATTCAATCTGGAGTGGCACAGAATACTAAAGAGAGGAGGCAAATAGATAAGAAGGAGTTTAATGAGGGCACAGAGGGAGTCACCACAGAGAGGCTGTGGCTCGGCTCTCTGCAGACAAAGGGCAGGTTCTGCCTGATAAGGGCTCTGGGGACTGCTGTGAGCTGAATTATTTTGTGAGTGTGCAGGGGATTGGGTAAATCTTTACATGCCTGAGCTTTGGCAAAGTCTTTTGGGAGGAAGAAGCCATAGGGGCTTTTGGGAAGAAGGAGTTACGCATTATCATGGCACAGTTTTGAACCATCACCATGATGATTATGCTGTCCCTCAGATGGGGGATCTATCAAGAAGCATGCTCCAGAAAGAACAGTAAAGTCAACTAGACTTAGTATGGAATGACAGACTGAAAAATTCCATAAAATCATGCAAGGAAACAGGAATTTATGCTTATTATTGAAGTTTTTGCCTTCTCATCAGCAGTGTGCACCGACTAAGTTGCACGCTGGTTTGCCAGCAGGATGTTTATACAACCTGAACTGTTATTAAAATAATGAGAGCAGCAACTTGACTTGATTCTTGTCACACAAGTCCAGTCGGGTGGATCCTTAGGTGAGCGGCCCCACCTGGGGGTGTCTCCTATCCCGGGTTCCTCTGTTTCCCTTCGCAGTGTTCCTCTCTCTACAAAAACACGTTTAAAGTCTCATCCACACAGATGTTAGGACCTGCTTTTTAAAGAATGTGTATATTTTAAAGAGGCTATAGAAACAGAAAGGAGGAAATTGGTACAAGTGAATTTTCACTTCCTGTATGCAAACCCCAGCTGTATTTCCGGCCCTTTCTGAACCCAGGCTGCCTCTGCTCCAGGCCCAAAGCCCTGCTGCAGGGTCACAGACACAGGCTTGAGCTGCATTTCACTGCAGGGCGGAGGCATTGGAGTACACCACCAGGAGTAGCTGTTTCCTTTAATGTGCAACTTGTGGGGAAGCCAGGGTGACAGGAAAGATGGTGACAGTTCAGAATCGAAGGTTGTGAAGACGGTGAGGAGAACCCGCACTCCTGGGAGTCAACCAGTTCTGGCTTCCTTTGAGGAGCTCTGGACTGCAGCCCTCAGCGGGGCCTTCACGGACACAATGTCCATAAAATTAAAGTTTTCACAAGGTGCAGGTTTATAAAAGCACCAGGACATTTATTTGAAAATGACCTAACCCAAGTTTGGAAGAATTAGACTCAGGTTTCCCTTGTGAAGAGCGGTGAGCAGCATGGAAACTGCCTTTCTGAGTCACTGTCCAGACACTGAAATAGAGCACTGTGAGGGAGACAAAGAGGGGGGAAGTGGACCTGGACCCAGGAGAAAAACTTCAATGAAGAAGAAGCGCCCTTGCCTAAGCCAGACTCACTGCCTGAGGGGAGCTGCTGGAACCTGGGGGTGCAAGGTCAAGACCTCGTGACCGTGGCAGCTGGCTGCGACCCCTGGGGTCTCTGCAGAGGGAGCAGCAGTGGAGGGGAGCAGAGGACATGGAGGACTGCACTGGCTGGTGGTGAGTGCAGGGGCTCTGTCCTCCCCGCAGGAGAGATAGGCTGGGAGCCATGTTGGAGTTGGGCTTTAAGCCCAGAACCAGAACTGCAGCCTCCAGCAGCTCCCAGCTGGAAGAAGACTGGGGGACACTGCTTGGACTGCGGGAGCCCAGTGAGTCTGGTCCCGGGCAGGCCTGCTACATTTATCTACTGTTGTACCCCAAAAAAGAGCCCCCAAAATGGTGTCCAAAAAATGGGGCAAGATGTCTTTTTTAAAGAAAAAGGAGCACTTTCATTTATCCTGGCACCAGCAACACAGTGTAGTTGGAGTTTGCAAAACTGTAACTGGCTTAAAATTTTGACAGACTTTTGTAGAAAGAACAGTTGAGAAGAACTTTGTTTCTCTTTGCTTGAGGACAGAGAAGATTCCCAGGAATTTACAGTCCTTTGTCAGCTAATTTCAGCATTTAATTTTTACATAACATCTGTCCTTTACAGAGGGAAACAATGGTTAACATATCAATCAGGTCACCCAGGAAGATGGCACATACAGAACAGTATGATGGTACTATGTGGGAAGCCCTGTCATTGGCTGCCACCTTATATCTGCAGGCCGCACCACCTTAATTCCCTCTAGGAGTTAAGTTTGGTAATTAAGCAGCATCTTGCCTAACTTGTTTAGCTTGGCTCCATTATTCAGGGATTATGCTTTATTGAGCCCTTGAACTGACCTATGAACCTCCGGCTTGCCACTGTTGCTAAGTTACCTGCTGATGTCTCAGAACCCAAATTCCTCCTCCCCAGTGCCCTATATATTTGTTACTCATTCCCTGAATAAAGGGAGACTTGATTGGACTTCTTCATCTCGTCTCTGCTCTTCGTGTCTCTCGTCTCGTTCCCTTTTCATCCCCACTCCCCCTCTAGGGTCTCCGCGGACTTACCCGGTAGGCCGGGTCAGTACTACAGTTATTTTACAACAAGGTGGTTGGTGCCCTAGGGTGTCAAGATGTAGAAAATAGTTGCATTTGCAAAGGGAATTAACAGGTAATTTGGTCATGTAACTTGGCATTGGCAAACGTAGCACGGGATGAAGAAGCTCTCTTTGTTAGTGTACAGCATCTACTACTCTGTCGGCAAACGTAGCACGGGATGACGAAGCTCTCTTTGTTAGTGTACAGCATCTACTACTCTGTCGTAAAGCATCTCCTGTCCTGCAGAGATGGAGATCTAACACTCTGTCTCCACACGCTGCTTACTAGTGAAACCAGACAGAATCCTGGAAGTGGACTGTTTAATGTTTTTCTTTTTCGTTTTTGTTTTGTATTATTTGTTTTAGTTTTTTTTCTTTTTCTCTTTCTCCTTCATTGTTTTTTATGAGTGTGAAAGTGGTTTCTCACCTCTTCGTGGGTGTGGGTGTGGGTGTGTTCCGTTCCTCCTCTTATCTCTTCCTTCAGTCTTCTGCACCAGTTTCCCCAAATTGGCATGATCCCCTATGTCCTCCAACCTTACTTCTAATCTCTTTTTCTTCCACCTCTCTATTTTCTCCTTAATCCATTTTAAATTTTAACCCTGAGGGCAACACTGACACATTACGGGCTTCTACGTTGCATATAATTATCTTATTTCACATTTTGTTACATAATCACAAATCTAGTTCATACAGTTAAAAGTTGCAAATTGAGGGTTGGCACAGCTTGCTTTCTAGGCTGTGTTTGATGCTATTGGTACCGCTACACCCAAAACTGACATAATTGTTCTAAACATGTGTTGGTCCTGCTAATTCATGACTGAGATTAACTAACATGACTGAGATAAACTATTAGAAAATACTGTGGCGTGGTGCCAAAGAACCAGGGACTGGGCCAAACAAGCAACGACTTCTCATCTCCAAAAACTGAAGAGGTAAGATCTTCCAACAGACTCAAAACCCAAAACCCAGCTACCCCTAGAAGACACCTCAGAGAAGCAATTATCACCTAAGGATCCTAAATGCCACCAATAAAGCAACACACCCCAGGCAAGCATCACCCTAGGAACTGGACTAAAAGAGAAAAGAAACAGGAAGACGCTTAAAGAAGATGCAACCGCAGACATCCAGTTCACAAAAGGCAAACCCATGAGGGCAATGAGGTGGCACAATCCAAATGCCCCTCACCAGGCCTCTCAGAGGTAGAAACAACAAAGCAATTGAATGAGGGTGTGGAAAAAATGAAATCAAATAGCCTCTGAAAAAAGTGGAGAAAAATTGGCATTTTCTTCATGTCTAGGGAATGAGAACAGAGCCCACTAAGGCTCTGCCTTGTCACCGGGATGCAGTACCTGAGGCCTGCAACCCCACGGGGAGATTCCCCGCCGGCAGGACGGGGTGCTGCTCCAGGGAGGGAAGCTGCTCCTGTCCCAGGGCCATGCAAGCAGGCAGGGGGGCTCCCTCCAAGAGAGCTGCAACCCCCAAGGTCTCGCCGGAGTCTGCCTCCAACCAGCCCCACTCCTCCCTGCGCCTTCAGCTCCCAGCTAATCCAAGAAGAACCCCTGGGGGTGACTCGGGTGCCTTTGGAGAACCCGGCCTCTGAACACACGGTGGGGAGGGGTGTCCAGATCTAAGCCAGAGCAGGCAGGCCCTGAAGTCTGGGCTGCGCGTTGGTGGCTGGGCTCTGAAAGCACCAGAGTACACACAGGTCATGGAGGAAGCAGGACACCGAAGCATGCAAATTCCTGCAGGAGCTGGTGCTTCTCCGAAGCAAAGGGGTCCTCTGTGGGCTCCAACGGTCAGCTAGGAAAGCAGAGTCAGCAGCAGCTGCACACCAGCAGGATCCTGCGCAGTGGGGGAGGCATGACCAACTCACATGATAAACTCTTTATTTGGAAAAAAGTCTTTGGATAAGGCAGAGGACTGACAAAGGAGTCGACCTGTTGGGAGTCTTCTAGCTCCTACTTCTTTCGAATGGGGAGAGGGAGCAGGTGAAGTACTGTCACGTTTACCTGAGCGAGAGTCCTACAGAGGCTGATGCCAGGCTTGGACACAGTTGGCATTAACATCTGCCAACTGTTCACAAAAGTGTATTCCTTTAAAACGTGATGTTTATACACAGTGGAGTATTACTCTCCCATAAAGAAGGATAAATGAGTCATTTGTAGGACATGTGATGTACCTTAAAACCACATCATCAAATGGAATAAATCACGCATGCATACATATGTTATTTAAGATGTACATATTTGATTTGTCTTCTATGAGAACTTAAAGAATAAATAAAGAGCAACATAAAAGATAAGAGAAACAGGGAGACAGAGCTTTTGCAAAAGGAACGTGAGAGTGTAGTGGCTCATGCCTGTAATCCTGACACTTGGGAAGCTGAGGCAGGAAGGTCATTGTGCATTGAAGGTCAGTGGAGTTACATAGTGAGTTCAAGACTAGACTCTGAACTACACACAATGAGACCCTGTCTCAAAAAAGCAAAAAAAAAAAAAAAAAAAAAAAAAAGAAAGAAAAAAGAAAAGAAAAGAAAAAAAGAAAGAAAGAAAGAAAGAAAAAGTGATCAAAAGGAGGGAAAGGGAAGACAGGGGAGAGGAAAAATTAATGTGTTACGTACATGTACAAACTCCCCATAATGAATATAATCATTATGTACTACAAATATATACTAATAAAAATTAAAACTTATAAAAGGCAAACAGTACATTATTTTAAAAAGCTGTAAATGGACTTATAACTCTGAAGGTAAAGGCACAAAAATGTGAACTACTTACATAACTGGCAATGTAAATATATCTATAATATATGAAAGATAATTGCATATATAGTGAGAAATCCAAATTAAAGTTAAACTGAAAATATGGTTAACTCATTTAATTGGAAAAGATAACCAAGTTTGCAACACTGCATTAGCAAGCATGTATGAAGCAGGTGTTTTCACCTATTGCGAACAGAAACAAAACATGGAACACTCCTTCTGTAGGGTTACAACATTTACCAAGATACAAACATACTCTTCAAATCACAGTGTGTCTGTAGGTTTCATAGATTCCACCTATTGGACTTGTTCCTACAGAGTACTTACAAATGTGAAACATAACATATGCAGTAGAATGCAAATCTCTGAGGTATTAGTTGTGAAAACAAGAAATAAATGTCCATCCACTAGAAACTGGTCAGTGGGTTATTATGTAGCCATTTGATGGACTACTTTGTTACTCAGGGAAGAAGTTACATTTTACTGATACATAGTATAGGTGAGTGGGGAAAGCCAGCTTCAACATCTATAAAATGTTGAAGACAGTTTATTACTACGTATTTTTGAACTATCAGAATTTTGAGACATGTGAAAGTGTTACCTATTCATAAGTCACTAGTAAGTGTGGTGGTTTGACAACTAGTGGTCCCCACGTAACATCTGCTGAAGTGAATCAGCGGGGTGCAGGCTGTGGATGGCCCACCTGAAGCTTGTTGCCAACATAAAAAGAGAGAACTGGAGCAGAAGAGAAGGAGCTGTTGGCTCTTTGGGGGATGTTGGTTCTCCTGGAGGAGCTTGTCATGCTGGCTCCCCTGATATGAACTTGGCTGTTATCATTGGAGGAGCTTGGGACCTTGAGAAAGGCTGCGTTCTCTTTGGGGAGCTCTGGTTCTTACTTTGAGGGTCACTTCCTGCCTCCATGCAGATCCCTCAGCCTACTGGCACAGATCTTTCATCCTGTTTGTGTAGACTTTCAGTTTCCACCACTGACCTTTGGGCCTTCCCAACACAGATCTGTGAAACAGACTTGCATGGGACATTGTTGTGGGCTCTAGGTCTTCAGCTGGACTCATGCAAGATGTTGCTGTGGGATCCAGGGCCTCAGCTGGATTTTTTGGGGTCTTTATGGTGTGTGGACAGATTTCCTGCACTTTTCATGTTTATCTCTTTGGATGACTTATAAAATAATACTCTAAGGTATATGTCCTGTATATAACTATTTCCATGCAATCCCCGACTACAAAAGTAAGCATTGTGTGATTCTGCTTATTATGACTTGTATCTAGATGTCCCCCAAAATTCTCATGCACTTATAGATGGAGCTTTGGGAGATGACTGATCATGGGTGGGTGATACTGGATTAGTCTACTTGTTGGTTTAGCATACTCTGCTGTGTGGGGGTGATGGATTTACTGGAAAGGGAAGACCCACCTTGGGTGTGGGTGGCACCAGTGAATAAACTTGCAGCCTGGATGGAATAAAAAGGGAAATCAGGAAGCCTCGCTGTCTCTTGCCTGCCTTGTCATGGACTGTTTCCCCTCTGCCGAGATTCCTGCCTTGGAACAAGCAGACTATGGACTGAAACGTCTTCAAACTGCGAGCTAAAAATAAACCTCTTCTGCTTTAAGGTGGGTGTCAGATATTTTGTCCCAGTAATAAGAAAAGTAGCTAAGACATGTGTTTATAATCTCTTTGCCAGGAAATCTGTGAATCTCTTTAATTAGGAGTAGACAGGGGGAAAGTCCTTGTCCTGAGCTGCTGCTGCTGCTTTTGCCAAACCAGTCTGAACTATCTTCTGCATTTTATCCTATTTATATTACCATGGTAGGCTGCAACAGAATGGTACCTTCCTGCCATAAGGCTTGTACAACTAATTTCAGATAATTTCTGTGTTTATTCTGTGCAAATGCTCCAAACTCTATACTTCAAACAGAAATCTCATAAAGTTCTAACTGTATCTGTTGTACTGAGTTTGAGGAAGTTTCATTTGTTTTAGGATCTGCCAAAATAAATGTAGTCCTTCTCTGGGATAAGCTGTATTTTAATTCATTTATAACAAGGATATGGAAATTTAGGACTCTAAAAGACAAGCTGGTCAAAGGTGATTAATGTGCCCTTTTATTTCCTATCAAATTTGGTAAATTTCAATTTTCTAAGTAATCCTGGGCCCTAAGTTTATGACTTGCTCATGACTAGAAACAGACAGCTGAGTGGATATCAGACATTTATGGGTAATTCCAACCTGGTATTTTTAGTCTATTTTTCTGGAAAATTGGAAGAATCTCCTGATTCCATGCCTTTAAAAAATATATGTATATCTTTAAAATCATAGATATATAATGTTAATATTTATTCATAATAATACCTAACCAAGGGGCAACAAGGATGAAACATAGACACAGAACAGGTTAAAATGCAGAGGGCCAGGGCCTCTTGTCTCCCTTCCACAAAGAGCCCCAAGTGACTGGTACACCCTGGCTTTATTCACTCAGCTACAGACACAAGTAATCAGAGCAAGGCAGGATTTATCTCCCTCCCACCATCCAGTACACGTCCAGGTAAACAACGAGATCTCGGCTGTATTAATTTTCCGTGCAGCGTGTCAGCACACACGCCCACCACCTTCAGCGCTCACAGAAGAGGCCAGGTAGGCTCTAATCGTCCTTTCTGGCCTCCCACAATCTATGTGAAAAGTATATAAGCATTTGCTATATAAATGTATACAAGTGCTGTGTGTGTGTGTGTGTGTGTGTGTGTGTGTCCTTACATGGGGTTGCAGCCTCTTAATGAGATTTACTTATACCCTTCTGATGCCCTATTAAGCTTAGACCAATGACAAACTCCCACTGGACCCATCTAAGCGAAAGGCTATTTGATATTAAAACAAAGGAACCGCCTCTGCCTAAGTAGATTAGGGACTCATAACTTGAGCAAGCCAGATATCTAAACAAGTGAATTTTAGGCATGAAATCTGCATACTTTATTCCTTCTTGCTCCATGCAAACATCCTGATATTGCTGGCAAACTTTGGCCTACCATGCGTGGAGTGGCCGCTTTACCACGAGTACAGCAGCCGTGGTTCCATGACCACGGCCGGAGGAGTTTCAGGCTCCATGTGGGGATTCTCACAGCAATCTCCTCCTAACACCCTCCAATGCCCTTTCTTTAAAACGTCACCTGGAGCTTTAGAAGGAGACTGCTTTCTTTGCCTCTCTCTGGCAAGTTTTGTTTTGCACATTTTATGTGCTTTTCTATTTGCGTTTTCCCTTCTCATAATAGCTTCTGACTCAAAGACAACTGCTCAAATTTGGTTGATACATTTTGAAGTTTATAAAACTCAGTTGTCCTCTGTGTGACAGAATTAAAATTCCCTCTCTTCAAGCTGCCTTCCGCCAGCTAGGACTTTGCGGATTGTTTTAAGCTTACTCATGTTTTTTAACGCACCCTGAGGACTCGAATCAATTTCGTCCCCATTGGTTTAGTGCCTTTCTCTCATGTCTGGGTCTGGGCTTTTGTACTGGTACCGCGTGCTGATCACACTGTAGCGCTCCTGCATCTGCACTTGTATCTCACACATGAATTATTATTGTCCTTCAAACTGTGCTTCGTGGGCGGGGGATTTAGCTCAGTGGCAGAAGCGCCTGCCTGGCAAGTGTGAGGTTGTAAGTTCAATCCCCGGTACCACACACACACAAAAAGAAATTGTACTTTGTGATAATAGAGCGCATGACACTCCTCAGTCCCTAAATGGGGACGTACACCTGGGAGACCTCTTGCAGGTAGAAAAACCTGTGTCATTTTAACCTCAAATGTGGTTTCAGTTCAGAGACTAGAACACTCACATTCCTAAGTAATCACAATTCTGGGCTTTATTTAATGCCCATGTCTGCTTTTTACAGGCCCTAGGATATACGTGCTGTATTAGTTTCTTGCTACTGCTATTCACAAATTGCCACAACTTAGTGGTTTAAAACAACATAATTTTATTAGCACACAATTATTCAGGTCAGAAATGCAACACAGGAGACTGTTTTCTTGCCTTTCCTGTATTGTACTTTTTACTCTTTGGCTTTTAGCTTCCTTTCTCCATCTTCAAAGCCAGCATCATAACATCTGACCTTTCTTCTGCTGCACAGCTTGCTCTCTGACCACATCTGGAGGACGTTTTCTAATTTCAAGGATGCATGTGATTAGGTCAGACCCACTTCGATAATACAGGATGCGTCAAGGCCTGTAATGACCCACATCTGTAAAACGCTACGCCACTTGTCCAAAAGCATCATCGCTCACCTCTTAGTTACTTTTTACTCATCGCTGAGACAAAATACCTGGTGCTCAAAGCTGAGAAAGGAAAGGTTTGTTTCTTACAGTTTTGGAGATTTCAGTCCATCAGTTGGCTCCACGGCAGGGTGGCATGGCGGGGCCGCAGCATGGTGGCTGCAAACAGCAAGGCAGGAACCAGCAAGAGAGAGAGACACACCTTCTTCCCGCCTCTACATCACATCCTGGCTCCACCCCTAGGCCGGGTGCACTCACACCCTAATCCAAGGGCTAGACAATGAACCAATCACAAATGCATAATGCAAAGGCATGAGGCTTGGGGACCACTGACATAAACCATGACACCTCAGTCTCTCCTGGATTATAACCTCTTCCCTCTGGTCTCCAGTGTTTGCCCAGTATACACAATTTTCTCACAGCAAAATCAAGTTTTGTTTTGCAAATTTTTTGTTTGAGACATCTGCTAAACAATCAAGAGGATTTTACATAGTTTCGTAGTATATAAACATCATTTTAATGTAGCTGGCATTTAAAAACACTGGTCTAAAGAGATATCCAGCAGAGTAAATGCAAACAGAGAAAAAGCTGACAACTGTGTCTTGGGATATTTCAGCATTTAGAGATTTCACTAAGGAAGGAGTCAACAAAGATTCCTAATCTGTCTGTGAATCAGAACCCTGTGAAACCAAGAGCGTGCACCTTCCTTAAAGTCATGTGAAAAATGTATTTTAGGAAGAATAAAGTAATGATCTGGTTTGAATGTTGCTGAGAAATTAAACAGTATGAAGACTGCATGGGAGCATTGCCAGTGGATCTGGCAGGATGTAAGCCATGGTCTCAGTAGTTTTCTTTGGAGGAGTAGATACAAAACCCGATTGGAGTGTGGAGCTCCAGGAATGCACTGCTCATGTGGTGACTCATTTCTGACTCCTGGCTAACTGACAGCCCCAGCTGACACTCTGTGGATCACCTGTGGGTCTGTGGTAAGACCAAGTTTACCCCGGGCCATCAGCTAGTGATGCAACCTGGCTGGAGTGGGTGCTGGACTCCTCCAACAGGCAGCTCTGACCGAAGAAGCCACCGTGAGCCTTGCCAAAACATTCCTAGACTGTGCTGCGTGCTGCGATTCTGCCTCCCCAGGTCCCACTCCTTTCACAGATCTTAAACCTGAGGAGTGGTTCAAAGGCTCTCCCTGGCACTGCTGCCTCTGTTTACCCTCACATGCATCCCCCACCCCCGGAAATTATTACTCACTGTCTTGGCGTTGGCATTTCAGAGGATCCAAATGAACACAGAGGAGATTAAAGAGTAGCAGGAAATAAACATTGGAAAGAGAACCAAATGTGGGAAAATGTGAGGTCTCTGCCTAGGTTTGCATAACATCCAGATGTAAGCTAATGCAACATGGTTGTGTGCTGGCCAGACTGACTGACAAAGAAGCAGAAGCCAGTGCTGCAGAAGATGCAAGACAAGTCCAGCAACAGGGTGCTTAGGCAGGCAGGAGGAGGTGCAACCTGGAAGAAGGCGTCGGCCAGGTTCCAGCATCTTCTCCGTGCCTCCCCTTGTTCCCTCCAGCTCTCCCAAGTGAGAAAGACACCTTCCAAAATAAATAGCTTGAGCACACATTACTTCTCCTATGAATTGGCAAGCATTAGCATCATACGTGTAAGAGATGAGAAACTAACACTCACAGAGCTTAAGTGAATTTTCAGTGGTTCTGTGATTGGAAAGAGCAGCAGAGTTGAAACTACAGTCATGCGTTGCTTAAAGATAGGAACACCTTTTGAGAAATGTGATTTTGTTGTGCAAACAACACAGAATGTGCTTACAGACCTAGATGCTGGGACCGACTGTTACAGTCTTGTTGGACCGTTGTCAAACATGCAATTCCTAGTTGAGCGAAATGTCATTACACAAAACATGACTATTCTTCTGACCTCCAAGGCCAGGGTTCTGTTTGTTACTATGTCCTGTTTCCTGTAAGAAAAAGTCAGAGTTTGGTTGAGGGTGTAAAGCAAGACATGATTACTCCAGGGTTAGGTGTCAGTACGTGGGAGGAGTGGAGCTCATATTGGGAGCTCAGGGTTACTCGGCAGACAAATCCATAGGAAAACAGGTACATAAAGCCTGGTGCTCTGATACTCTGAAGATACTAATCATCCAGTACAACCCACTTGGGATGGCCCTAAGACAGAGCATAGATTCTTCAGGCCAGATTTAAGACAATTTAATGCTATGAGTAGGAGGGAACTTTAAGCATTTTATTCTCAATGTGAAAAGAAGTCAAAGGAATGTACACCTGAAACTGCATGAAGATTATAACTCAGTAAACACCCAAGTATCGAGGACTAAAGGCGAGGATTTAAAATTTTACACAGAAATGTGGCATGCTATCATTCAGTACACAGGACAAAGGAGGCTTTCGCTTTCTAAAATTCTAACATATTTGGTAAAACCTTAGTGCAAACACCTGATTTATTATACAACGCTAAAATCCTATCAGGAGATGGGACTCTTGATATGCCATAATGACTTGGTCCTACTGAGTTATTATCAACTCCTACACTGCGCTCTCCACCACGGTAGCTCCCATGAGCTCTGAGTTTCTTATCACGGATTATTAAGTCTAGTGCACGCTTGTCACTCAAAAGCTTGGATTAGCTTCTACATTCCAAAGTTACAAGTGTTCTCTTTACTCAATAAAATACCATTTTTTGATTATTTGTTTCTTTGGTTTTCATTCTTTGTAAAATTTATTGGTATACTTTAGATATGCATAATGACCACATGTATCACGGGAAACCTTTATCTTACATGACACATCCTAGTTCCTCTTTTTTCCTCCCATTTCCCTCCCCTCCCTTCAACCCTTCTTCCCTACCCTGCTATTGAAAGCTTTGTTTCCATTGTTTCCTTCTTGTCTCACTTTTTTCCTTTCCCTCCCTTTTCCCCCAACTCTCCACTTTCCTTTGGAACAATTTCTTCCTATTTCATAATATCTATCATATATTTTGGTTCTTATTTATACTCTCTCCATTTTTCACACCAGAGAAACAGTGTGATACTTACACATGTGTGCAATTTACTTCACTTAAGAATATGGTCTCAAGGTGCATATAGTCAGCTATAAATGTCTCAAGCTTATCCTTCTTTATGATTGAGTAGTACTCCATTGTATAAAAATATCTTTTTTCCCATTCCTCTGTTGATGGGCATTCGGCTTGTTTCCAACACTACTGACTATTACAATAATTACTGACATATTGACATTGACTATTACAAATTGTGTTGTTATAAACATGGGTATGCATGTCTTGCTGTGGTACAATGCTTTTAA
Organism: Cavia porcellus; assembly: GCF_034190915.1. Taxonomy (NCBI): domain Eukaryota; kingdom Metazoa; phylum Chordata; class Mammalia; order Rodentia; family Caviidae; genus Cavia; species Cavia porcellus. Next base: position 2,428,922 of record NW_026947491.1, read on the forward strand.
TGCTTTTTGAAAGGTACCAAGAAAGGGAGTAGCTGGGTCAAATGGGACCACTAGGTTCAGATTTTTGCAGACTCTCCATGCTGATTTCCACAGTGGTTGCACCAGTCTACACTCCCATCAACAGCAGAGAAAGGCTCCTTTTCCCCATGATCCCTCCAGCATTTGTTATTGGTTGATTTCTTAACAGCCATTCTTTCTGGAATGAGATGGAGTCTCAGCATTGTTTTAATTTACATCTCTCGAATGACCAGTGATTTTGAACGTGTTTTCGTATATTTCTTTCACATTTGTACATCTTTATCTGAGGAAAATATATTCATTTCAGCTGTCCATTTTTTAGATTGAGTCTTTAAATTTGGGAGATCTGATTTTTTTTTAGTTCTTTAATTTTTCTAGATATTAGTCCTTTGTCTGAAGAAAAACTAAAAAAAATTTTTTTTACCACTGTGGGTTTTCTCTTCACTCTGATGATGGTTTCTTTTGCTGTGCAAAGTTTGTTTAATGAAATGAGATCCCAGTTGTTGATTTTCTGTAGTATGTCTCATGCCATTGTGATTTTGTTCACAAAGTCTTTGCCTATACTTGTCCTCAAGAGTTCTACCTATTCTCTCTACCAGCAGATTTAGTGTTTCTGTTTTAATATTTAGATCTTTGATATATTTTGATTTTTAGATTAGTGCTTTTTGAGAGATATGGTTCTAGTTCTATTCCTGGCATGTGGAAAGCCAATTTCTCCAGCACCATTTATTAAAGAAGCTATCTTATTCCAGTAAATGTGTTTGGGCCCAAAGATAAGGTGACTGAGTATGCTTGAAGTTATCTCTGTATCTTCTAATCTGTTCCATTGAGCCTCGGTCTGGTTTTGTTTGTTTGTTTTTGCCAATGCCATGCCATTTTATCACAGTAGCTTTGTGGTACAATTTCAAATCAGGGATTGTGATGTCCCCTTGTCTTTGTTGCCTAGAATGTTTTTGTTGCTCTAGGTCTCTTGTGGTTTCAAATGAATTTTAGGAATGTTTTCTCTAGCTCTATGAGGTATGCTACTGGTATTTTGATTGAGATTTTATTAAATCTATATAACAATTTTGGGAATATGGCCTTTTTTTTTTGTACCAGGGATTGAACTCATGACCTTGCACTTGCCAGGCAGGCACTTATGCCACTGAGCAAAATTCCCAGCCCCAAATGGCCATTTTCACTTTGTTGATTCTTCCAACCCAAGATCAAGGGATTCTTTCCATTTTCTGATACTCTCTTTTTTATTTAAGGAGAAAGAAGCAAAAAAAAAGTGGAGAAAAAAAGGGTAGAAATAATACAGAATTACAGAAAAATAAATGGTAAGAAATCACCAGTTGATAAGTTACATACTATCATCTTAGAAACAGTTGTTCAGGTTACAAAATTAAAGTATGTAAAGTGACATTCAAATAGTGACACTGCCAACAGTTCTGCTCAATGATCTAACAAAAACTTAGTAATATGGTTATCAGTCCTACACATTTGTTTTTTTTTTATTTAAAGAGAGAAAAAAAGAAAGGAAATAAAAAATATAAAAAAGTAGTAAAAGGGTACAAATAATATAGAATTTCAAGGAAAAAAATATAGTAAGATATCACTAGTTAATAGGTTACATATTGTCATCTTTGAAATAATTGTCCAAATTATAAAATTAAAGCATGTAAAATGAACATTCATACAATGAGATTGCAGACAGTGCCGATCAATGATCCAACAAAAGTTCAGTAATATGGATTTCCATCCTACACACTCAAACATACATGCAGTTATATCCCTTAGACCACCTTCCTTTCCTCTCTTTTTAATAACAATTACACATCTTCCGGGAGAACATGGCGGACAGATAGCAGCAGCTGTGGAGGCTCTCTGAAAGACCCAGCTTAGAATCCAGGAATGGTGCAGAGTGAGGAATACTAACCAAGAAGATATATACCCTGCTGACCCAAGAATGAACTAGGCTGAGAGAAACCAACTGGGAATGCAATCCTGGTGATATAACAGGAACAGACAAAGCCTCAGCGTGGAAGCTGGAGCCCGTGCCATTGGAAACCACGATTTGGGTTTCCTGCCACCACAGCGGCATCTGAATTGACTCGGCAGGGAGACAGATGCGCGAAAGCTCTGAGAATGGGAATCGGTGAATGGAGTTGAGAGAGGGACAGGTGGGGAGCCGTGCATTGACCTGCAGTGAGTGAGAGAAACTGGGACTCTTCAATGATCTAGGAGACTCCAACAGAGGACATTCTGGGACCGAACAGACTTGCTGGAACAGGGCACTGTAGTGACTTCAGTCACATATCCCCCTCTCAAGCGGGACTGGTGAGCAGTGCCTAACCTACATGATGCTCCTGGCTGAGACCCAGTAGGCTAGCACAACCCAGGTCCCAGCGCCTGGAGGTGACCTGGAGGGGTGGGCCCCGCATAGGTTGCCTCGTCCGTAACTCCCTGGTGCGCTGCGGTGGGCAGGAACACCTAGCCAGCACAGTTCAATCAGACTGTGGCCAACAGGGAAGGAAGCTGGGTCTCCTATATACACTTGCATATGTAAGGAACAAAGAATATGGGAAGAGGGAGCAACAAGAAAGGCCCCTTGGCCCCCAATCCTGAGAAACAGGCAATAGCAGACACCGCACCAATAGACATAAAGTGCTATCTCCAGAGCCTCATAGACGAGTTCAGGAATGAAGTTATTAATGACCTGAAGCTAGAAATAAGCAGAATAGTTAGAGAAATACTAAGCACCACCCAAGAAAAAACAGATGGTGGAGTGGAAGAACAGAAAAAGAGGGGAGAATTGTTTGATGGAGAAAATAGAGAAAGCATAGAATACGTGAAGCAGGTTCAAAGAGATTACCAGGAAACTAAAAACTCTATTGAAAACTGGCATAACAGCTTGAAAGAAACTAAGGATAGATTATCGGAACTGGAGGCCAGATTTGTAATATGGGAGCATGAAATGAAAAACTTCTTAAAAATAACAAAGAAATAAACAGCAATAATACAAAGACTAGAAGATGATAAGAGGATCTATAACCTAAGAAGTAAGAACATAAAAGAAGAAGTAGGGACACAAACAAATGAACTACAAAAGCTACTCGCAGAAATAATCCAGGAGAATTTTCCTAATTTAGCAAAATTTTCCTAATTTAGTAAAGATACTCAGATGTATGAAGGATTCAGGACCCCAGCCACCTACAACCCAAACAGAGCTACACTCAGACATATAAAATAATCAAAATACCAGAAATCCAATATAAGAACAGAATATTAAAAGCCGTCAGAGACAAGAAACAGATCACTTACAAGGGAACACCCATCAGAATTACAGCAGACTTCTCGGCACAAACCATCAAATCACGAAGAGCGTGGGGGGAAATAATTCAAGCTTTGAAGATAATAAGCTCCAGCCAAGATTGATATAACCTGCACAACTATTCCTGGAAATCGATGGAAAAACAAGGTGCTTCCAGGATAAAGAGGAACAAGGGGAATATGCAACCACCAATTCAACTCTACAGAGAATACTGCAGGACAGTCTAAAAAAGAAAAATATCAAGATTCCAGAAATAGTGGCAGAGAGGCTACAAGGAATGGAGCAGAAAACAAAATGAAGAAGACAAACTGACAACTAATGACAGAAAAAGAGCTCAACAGAAATGAGGCAGAGAAGACTGGATGATAGGAACAGCTATTTTGGAGAAAACAACGTCATAATAGGTAATGCTGATTTAGTATCATCTTGTTTAAAGTCTCATCAAGCTTTTGCTCTTCTGTCTCCATTGGTCTTAGCATGTTGTATCTTATTGGATTTTATTATATGTGATAATATAAACAAAAACTTTTATAGACAAGGAGATTATACAGAAACCATTGTTCATTTTCTGTTAGTTGATTCTAAATACCCTGTAATACTGTCATTCTCTTGAATGGTTTTACATTGTTTTGATATATTTGATGCTACAGTATACGAAGTTATACTCAAAGATTTCAAGGAAAGAGACAATATGGTAACTACTTTTACGTCAGGATTATCTTGTGGTAAAACACTATTTTGCTTAAATGATTGTGTTTTTTTCTGCGCTGTTTTGTTGTTATGCCCTCTTTTATCTCAATCTCCATTTTATTATTTACTTTTTTATTTTTATCCTTTTAAGGGAAAAATAAATTTAAAAATAGCAGGATATATTATAGTAACCCACTTTGATTTACTATTAACTTGATTTGAAGCCCTGTATTGCTCTCACCATCTTATTTTGACTGATGTTCCTCTATTCTGTTTTGCTTGATAGTACCAGGTTCAAAAGTATAGGCAACAGCTGTGAAGATAGTGGCATTCATTATGACGCCCTTTCTGGTTGACTATTATCTACTTTTGAAGACCTGTAATGTCTCCAATGTTTTGGTTTTGTTGGTTTTGTTCTTTACTGTTTTGTTCAATTTTATTATAACTGATGATATAGGCAATTCTATTAGAGATAGCGGGAGGCATTATGGTAACCATTGATGATCACCTTGTATTATGTTTTTACATTATCTATTATGTCCACCCTTTTGATTTGACTGACTCTGTTCTGTTATGTCACATTTGGTTTTACTCTCTTCCAAAAAAAGTAATAAGAACTGTGGGAGCAATAAAACCCAAAATGTGTAATAGTCATTGTACAAAAGAGAGGAAAAGAAAGTGCTCTAAATGATATAACTGCATGTATATTTAAGTGTATAAGATAGACAATGATATTACTGAGTTTTGATGGATCATTGAACAGAACTGTTTGGTCTCACTGTCTGAATGTCCACTTTATATGCTTTAATTTTCTAACTTGAACAAATATTTCTAAGATGACAATATGTAATCAATTAACTAGTGATTTCCTACTGTTTATTTTTTTTCTGAAATTCTGCATAACTTGTACCCTTTTTCTGCTTTTTTTTCTTTTTCTCCTTAAATAAAATTAAAAAAAAACAATTACACTTTTTGGGTTTTTTTACTCCCACAATTCTTATTATTTTTTTGGAGAGAATTAAAACCTAACGTGGCTAAACAAAACAGAGTCGGTTAGAACAAAAGGATGGGCATAGTACATGATGTAAAAATAGAATATCAGGTGATCTAAAGTGGTTACCATTGTGCCTCTTGCTATTTTTTTAAAAAGTTGCCTATATCATCAGGGAAAATAGAATTGATCAAAACAGTACAGAACAAGACCGATAAAACCTACACTGGAGACCTTACAGGATTTCAAAAGAAGATAATAGTCAAACCATAATGGGCATCTTAGTGAATCTTATTGCCTTCAAAGTGGTTGCCTATACCCTCAAACTTGATACTATCAAACAAAATAGAATATAGTAAAATCTGACAGAACAAGATGGGGAGAGCAATACTGGGGATCATATCAGGTTAATAGGAAAACAAAAAAGTTACTATAATATATCCTGCTATTTTTTAATTTAGTTTTCCCTTAATTGAAAAAAATGTAAGAAAAAAATAGATTAATTTTTAAAAAGGGTGGGATTGAGATAAAAGAGGACATTGTATTAGAACAATACAGGTCAGAACTGAACAATTTAAGCATCGTTGTGTTTCACCCCCAGAGAATCTAACATAATAGTAGTCACTATAGTGCCTCTTTCCTTGAATTATTTGAGTATAACTTCATATACTATACCATCAAGCATATCAAGTCAGTCTGAAGCTATTCAAGAGAATGAAGTAATTACAGGGTATTTAGATACACATTTGTTTTTTATCTTAAAGAGGTTAAGATTAAACATAGCAAAACAGAACAAAACAGTTCAAAGAGAAACAATTTAAAGAAATACAGATTTCAAAGCAAGTCCACTGGAGATCTTCATTGTTTATCTAATTGTCTCTAGTTTCTTCCAAATGGTTGTCCCCTTCTTCATACACATTAAATGCATACTGCATATTATAGAACTAATCAACTCATTACAGGATGATGAAGGCTTTTTAGGTCTTCAAGATCTAACATTGGGGAAGACAATAATAACTGCCATAGTGTCTCTCATTCTCTTCGTAGTAGCTGTCCTTATCTTTACATATGCTGAAACTGAACTTAAGAGTCTAGACTAATATCACTCTGAATAGCGAATAATAGTATTGCTAGATTTTATATCATAATGTTACAGAATTAGCATTGGGTTTCTTAGTGTCACTTCTTTCTTCAGAGTATCTGTTTATTACATCTTGCATTATATAATCTGTTCCCATAAATAGTTTTAAAAATCTTCCCATGTGTGAATTTCTATGTATATCTAGCCTCACTGTATTATAGGGAAAAACAAATCATACCAAGACAGCAGAACAAATTCCTAGAAAAACATGCAATGAAAAAGACACATAAGACCACAACATTAGATGATCTACTGTAGTTATTGTGCTTTCTCTTATTTTGAATAGATTTGTCTACATCATCAGGCTTAATATAGTTAAGCATAGTATTACATAGCCATTTTTATAAAAACATAACTTTGAAAACATTGTAGGACTAGAGAGCTGTTAATAATCAAAACCAGTATGGATATCTTTTACATCTTGTCATCTTTAGAGTAGTTGTCTCTACTCTTAGACTTGATACTATTAAGCATACCAAATTCAAATAAAATCAGCCAAGGCAAAACCACAGTCTAACGAATCAGATTCAAATAAGATCAGTCATAGTAAGACAATGTAAGTAATACAGGGTTTCAGTTTAAGTTAATAGGAAATTAAGGATAGTTACCGTGGTATAACCTGTTATTTTTGTGTCAGATGTCTGTGCCCTCAAATCTAATATGAGTGGACAGACTGGAACAAAATAAATTCAAACTAAACAGAGCGATAAGACTACTGTGACTGTTAAATCCTGATATACTATTAACAATGACCTCTGCCTTTTTTATAGTGTATCAAAGCTATCTATACTAAAGATTATAGCTTACTGTCTCTGCCTCATATCTGTTACTTCACTTTACTGCTGTAATTTGTCCACCTTACTCCCTTATTCCACTGTCTACCCTGTTCATTGAGGCCTCTCTGCCACTGTGCTGGAATCCTGGTATCCCTTCTTCTCTCTCCCTGGAATGTCCTTCAGCACTCTCTGTAGGGTTGGGTTGGTAGCCATGAACTCCCATAGTTCCTCCTTGTCTTGCAAACATCTTATTTCTCCATTAATTTTGAGAGAGAGTTTTTCTGAATATAACAGTCTTGGTTGCAAATTATTTTCTTTTAGAGCTTGGAATATTTCTCCCCAGGCCCTTCTCGATTTGAGAATTTGTGTTGATAAGTCTGTTGTTATTTTGATAATTTTCCCATTGTAGGTTATCTGCTTATTTTCCCTAGTTGCTTGTAGTATTCTGTTCTTTTGGTGGATTTCTGGAATCTTGATTATTATATGTCTGGATGTAGATCTGTTTTGGTTGTAGGTAGCTGGAGTTCAGTATGCCTCATTTATCTGGATATCATTTCTTTTTCCTATGCTTGGGAAGTTTTCCTTTAATATATCTGAATATTCTTTGTATTTCATTTTTGGTTGCTCCTGCTTCCTCACTCACATACTTTATTCTTAAGTTATGTATCCTTTTGTCATCTTCTAGCCTTTGAATTGTTTCTTTCTGGTTCCTTGTTATTTTTAAGAGGTCTTTTCTTTCACGATCATATATCATAAATCTCTCTTCAAGTTTCAAAAGGCTAACTTTAGTTCCTGTCAAGGCATTTTGCCAGTGTTCAATGGAGTTTTTAGTTTCCTGGTAATCTCTTTGGATCTGTTTCATGTATTCTAAGTTATGTTTAAATTCTTCTTCAGAGGTTTTTCTTTCTTTTCTGATTTCCTCCATTCTTCCATCTGTGTTCTCTTGGGTGGGGATTATCATTTCTTTAATTAATCTCTTTATATCTTGCCTCACTTGGATCAGAAGTACAGTTTTAAATTCATCTATGAGTCATCTATGAGTATTTCTTTATTTTGGCTGATGCTGTGTCTAGTATTGGATGGTTGCTGTGCTGGTTCTCTTCTGTGTTTACTTCTCCTGGGCTTATTTTCCCAGGTTCAGCAGCTGGAGATTTTTTTATTTCTATCTCTTGTCATGTTTCTGGTTTCTTTCAGACTGGAGTGTCCTGGGTGTCTCTGGCCCTCTCTGTATTGCTTAGGGCCTTTCTGAAGCATGCTGACTTGAGTTTTTGCTGCCCTCCCCAATTTGCTGTTATCTGAGGTAGGCAGGGATGCAGGGATGGTGCAGGCTAGCCTCCAGCCTCTGTGCCAGTCAGTCCGCAAGTTAGGCTGTACCTTATGGACATCACAGAGTTGCAACTATTTTGTATCCGCTTATTGGGTCCCACCCAGAGGTGTGGTTCAGCCCCAGCAGATCCTGCCAGTTCTCTCTGTGCCAGAAGCGGCTGACTAATGTCACCGTGGAGCAGGGCTCTGCCCAAATCCCAGCTGTCCTCCACCAGACCTCTCTGCACCAGGAGCAACTGACTATCTGATGTCACCACGGCATGGGCTCTGCCCAACTCCAAGATGTCCTCCAGCCAGCAACAGCAGCCGTGGGACCCAGTCCCTAGTACTCACTGGGACTCAATGCAGATCTTCCTCTTGGGTCCACTGCACACTGTGCTGCTTGTCTTCACTGCGTTCCCAGCACAATGCAGGATGGGTCAGAAAACTGCACGGTGTCTGGCTTCAGAGCTCCAGAGCTTCTCATAGTCTCCTCCGGCGCAGCCAGGTGGCTTTGGCTGCTTTGTGGGGTCCCAGGTCCCAATTTCCAGCAGTCACCAAGAGCCAATACAGCTTTTCCTCTTGGATCCACTACTCAGTGTGCTGCATTAAGGGCGTGGGATTCGCAGACTCCTGTTAGTGGCAGCCCCAGTTTCAGCATGACCTTAAATCCTCCAGGTGCGCAGAAGCGTCCACTCCACCATGAGGCTGTGGAAGAAGGATCACGAGTTCCAGGGCAGTGTCAGTGCTCAGAAAACCAAAACCAGCCAAACAAAAAACTCCATCCACTCCTCTGCACTGAAGGTTGTCTGTAACACAACCTTTTTTTCCTGATATCCTCTTTGATCTCCTTTTTATAGTGTTGTAGTTTTCAATGTACAGATCTTTTACTTACTTTGTTAGTTTGCTTGCTAAATTTTGTTTTATTTTGTTTGGTTTGGTGCTACTATGAAAGGCATGGTTTCACAAATTTCTCTCTTAATGAATTTGTTACTTGTTTACAGTAATGCTGTTGATTTTTGCATGTTAACTTTCTGTCCAGCTCTGTGACTGAATCTGATTATTGTATCTAGAAGTCTTTTGGTGAAGTTTTTGGGGTCTTCTATGTAGAACATCATGTCACTTGCAAGCAAAGATAATTTAATTTCTTCATTTCCTGTCTTTACCTCTTTTATTTCTTTCTCTTTTCTAGTTGCTCTGTCTAATGTATTAATTACCTTTTGGGTTTCAAAAGATCCCTTGTGATATCACCCTTTTCATTCCTAATTGCACAAATCTGAGTCAATTCTTTCCTTTTTTGATAAAGTTGGGTATTGGTTTGTTAATTTTGTTTTATCTTTAAAAGAACTTTTTGATTCATTTATTTTTGTTTTGTTTCTTAATCTGTTACATTAATTTTTGCTCTCATCTTTATAATACCCTCCCTCATATTAGTTTTGTGCTTAACTTGCTCATCTTTTTCTAGAAGTTTGAGGTCCAATGTTAGGTTGTTTATTTGAGCTTGTTCTTTTCCATGATATGAGAATTCATTGCTATTAATTTCCCTCATAGGACTGCTTTAATTGCATCCCATAAGTACTGGTATGTTGTATCAGCATTACCACTGAACTGTAAAACTGTCTAATTTCTTTAATTTCAACTATGACCCATTGATTGTTCAAGAGGGTATTATTTAATTTCCATATGTAGTTTTGGTGGTTTCATTGCACTATGGTCTGATATTATGCATGGAATAATTTCAGTTCTTTTGCATTTACTTAAGCATGTTCTGTGGGCTAGTAAGTGGTCTGTTTTGGAGAATGTCCTACATGTACCTGAGAAGAATGTGTACTCTGACATTATGGGGTGGAACACTCTGTAGACACCTAGGAATTCCATTTGTCCACAGGTTTGGTTCAGTTCTGATATTTCTTTGTAGATTTTTTTTGTCTAGTTGATATGCCTCTTTGTGACATTGGATATCAAGGTCCCCCATTATAATCATGTTGGTACTTACTTAATTTTTCAAGTCTGTTAACATTTGTATAAGTGGGCACACCTGTATTTGGTGCATATATGTTTATGATTACTTTGTCGTCTTCTTGGAGTTTTTCCTTAACAAGTGTATGGTGACTGTCTTCATCTTTTTTGATCAGTTTTGGCTTGAAATTCACATTGTCTGCAAATAGAACAGCTTTCCTCACTTTTTTCTGGGTTCCTGTCATGTGAGGTAGTGTTTCCCAGCTTTTGACTTTCAGTCTATGAATTTCTTTTTGAGTTAAATGTGTTTCTTAAATATAACATATTGTTGGATCTTGTTTCTTAGTCCTTCTGCCAGTCCTTTTCTTTTGATTAGTGAATAGATAATATTAACATTGATGGTTATAACTGATATGTATTGGCTTGTTTTTGTCATTGTTTTCCTGCCTTTCCTGCTCTGTTTGATTGCCTTCCCTGGTTGCTTCTTTCTATTGGTACTCTTGAAATCATGATCTTTATTGTATCTTTCCAAAATATCTTTCAAAATCCGTTATAGAACTGGTTTTGTTGTTATGAATTTCTTCATTTGCTCTTTGTTATGGAAGTATATTTTTTCTCCATTAAACCTGAAAGATAATTTTGCAGTATATATCAATCTGGGTTGAAAGTTGTTTTCTTTCAGGACTTGAAATACTTACTCCAAGCTCTCTTTGACTTGAGGGTTTGTGTTGAGAAGTCTGCTGTGATTATGTTTGACTTTCCTTTGTAGGTGCTTTTTCGTTTTCTCTAACAGCTTTTAATATACAGTTACATACTGTTCTTGTATTAAATTGCAGAAATCTTGTTTATTATATGGCATAGATTTATTTTGGTCATAACTAACTGGAGTTTTGTATGCCTCATTTATCTGTATGTTAAATTCTTTTTCTATGTTTAGCAAGTTTCCTGCTAGTACTGTGTTTTGTTTTGTTTTTTGTTTTTTTTTAACTCAGGATGTTACTCATGACCTCACACTTGCCAGGCAGGCACTTATTATGCTAAGCTAAATCCCTAGCCCCTTCTGCTATTACTTCTGTGAACAAGGTTTTTATGTCACTTGTGCTAACTCCACTCAAACTTACATTGTTCTTTGCATAATCTTGTAGTTGTTGGATTGATTTTTCTCAATGCCTTCCTGTTTTTAAGAGGTCTTTCTGTTTGTGATTGCTAACCACAATCCTGTCTTCTAGGTCTGATAATCTCTCCTCACTTTCTTTCTTATACTTTTGCAAGCTTTCAATGAAATTTTTAATTTTCTGGGCATCTTTTTGAGTCTATTACATGGATTCCATTTCTTTCCTATGTTGGGCATTCATGGTTTCCATCATTTTTCTATGCTCCTCTATTTTTTTTAGTCTATGTCTACTTTAGATTTACTGCACAAGTCCTTCAGTATGGTTGTCATGTCTCTTTTAATCTGTGAAATTATTTCTGTTCTGATTTCTTCTATAGCCGCATGTATATACTTTTTAATTCTGCTGCTGTTATTCCAGAAGATTCTGGTGGGGGGCTTCTGATTTCCTCTATCTCTTTGTCCTCTGGATTTGTCCTGGGTAGACTGGAAGCCTGACTGGAAGCCTGGAATTGCATTTTTCTTTTGAGTCTTATAGTTATCTCTTTTTAAAATTTGTTTTCTCCGTTGTTGTTTTTCTTATGTTAGACAGATTTACCATTGGTATTAGGAAATGTCCAGGGAATGTCTATTCCTCTGAGATGTCTTCTGGGTTTAGCTGGCTGTTGGTCTTTGTGTCTGTCCCAAGATCCAGTCTTCCCACTTATTAGAGACGGGGGGGTTCCTATCTATTTGGCTCAGCACTCAGTCCTACTATACGGGACCACATGGATTATTATGACCTCATGTTAGCACAGTCTTGTCATACGAGGGTGAATGATTGATTAAAACAAGTATGGAGCTTGGCTAAAGTAGTACAATTAGCAATAACTATCATCAAGCACAGTCTAGAAACTGACAGTCTGTGGAACAGCGAATATGGTAGCTCTAACCCTAGAAACAAGACCTATAGTTATAAGAAAACTCCAACATAAGAACCAGGAATGTAGCTCAACAGCACAGCACCTTCCTGTGCAAAGAGGAATTTAAGAGGGATGGGGTCAAAACTAAGTAATAACTGAAGAGAAACATCATAGAAACAAGGCTAAGAACAAAGGATGATCATTTTGAGACCAAACTTCGGGAAGCTGGAGAAGGGGATAGGAGAGAAAAAAATGAAGGAGAAAGCAAAAGAATATTGAGGCAAACCAATACTCACATGTTAATATCAGAAAATCAAGAAAGACCATTGAGGAAAGAGAGAGACAGGACACAGCAAACAAACCAGCAATGGAAGTCAAAACCTGAACTTCCAGCCCACTTCCCACCCACCCCCCAAAAAGGAAAGGAAAACATTTTTCTGGTGCCTCTAATTCTATGTTAGTTCCCTCGTGGAGCCAGAATCTGTGCCGAGTGACCCCGCCAAGTCTGTGATAGCTGACTGCTGGGCAAGGGTCAGTTGGGATTGGACTAACGACTCTTCTCACATCACTCATCGCTGGGCCAGGCAGCCCTGCCCACCACTGGCCACCTGCTTGTACCTCCGCTTGCAGAGCCAGGGCTGCTTCCAGTCCGTTGTAGCTAGGGCTAAGCCTGGAACGGAGTCTGGGGGACCTGGCTCCTGCCTCTCAGGAGAGTTCCCCCAGCCTGCTGTCCAACCACCCAGCCGTCCACGGTAGCCAAATGGCCCTTCCCATTTTCCACTCCGGGATGCTGGCAGCGAAGCAACCCAGAACTGTCCGGCTGCTGGAGGGAGGCAAGCCCACAGCCCTCTGCAATAGTGTCGAGTCCGCCTGGCCTGCGGGCTGCCACACTGGCGGGGCTGTGCAGGCATTGCTGCGGTTCACGGTTCACCCACCAGCCTTGACTTGTCTTGTGTTGTCACTGTTGCCTCCAACGGCACAAGCTCTCCTGATCCGGGTCAGGTCTCGGTTTCTTCCTGCCTGCCAAGTCGGCTACACAGCTGCTCTAGCCACAGTCTCGGGTTTGCAGCAGCAGCTGTTTCTTCTGTAGCAATGAATGTTATTTTCTTCTCTGCGCTCAGTTCCCTGGTGGTTCCCACGTGCCCTGCGCTCCCTTTGGATTCTCTCTGGGCTGTTGTTTGCCAGACCCTCAGCACTGTGCTCTAGAGAAGCTGAGTAGCTGATTCTCAGCACTCACCACTTTTGTTTTTTCACAAATCACTGAGTATTTTAAATTGGAGACTGGAATGGGTTCAAGACACAAGGTCTTCTGATCCTTTCTTGCCCTCCTATCTCCCACTCCTCTGTCCTAAAGTGAGTTATAGAAACCAGAATTTGTTTTCCTCCAGTCAGGCCACAGGAACTGGAACTCTCTTCCCCAAAGCAAGCTGCCAGACTTTGAATGGTCCCCCCACCTTCTCCCTTCTTCCTAGGAAAGCTCATCCCAGGGGGACCCCCACACTTGGAAGGAAGAAAGCCACAGGGGGAAGCCGTGAGTGAACTGGACAGAAGGACCCGCTGCCCTCCGCCAAGCATTTACCATTAGGTCAGATTTCTTTAGTTCAATCACATTTCTACATGGCTTTTGATTTTTTGTTGAGCCTTATCTGATTCTTTATTTCTGAAGTCTCCTGTGTCACACAAATCTTGGATTAAATAAATTAAATTTGTTATCTTTTTCTCTTGTTAACCTGTTTCTTGTTGCAGGAGTGTCCGCCATGAGCTCTATGATGGGTAAAGAAAGCTTATTTCACCTTTTCCCCACTACTTTCTTCTACCTGAAATCAATCTCCTTGCAGCCTTGTTATTAACCTTGTTCCCAAAGTTTTCTTGTACTGCACCTCAAACTGCTGTGGTTTATATTAGATCCCCCCAGCACCCCAAGCCACAAAGCCTTATGCAGCCATAGGGTGTTTTGGAGGTAGCTGAGTCTAGAGTGTGTGACTGATGTGTAGGGTAATGCTGGGCTGAAAGGTGCTGAGATTAGGGGTGGGGACTGCCGGGTCAGTCCACCGAACGCATCAGGCCGCCCCACTCCCAGTAGACTGGATGCAAAACAAGGGGCGGGAAGAGGCTTACTCCAAGTCCCTTCCTCTCTCTTTCATTGCTTTTGCTGTGTACTGCCTTGAAGCCAGCCAATTATGGACTGAAACTTCTCCAAACTGTAAGCCAAATTTCCCCCTTTCATTTTGGGTGTTGGGTATTTTGCCTAAACAGCAAGGAAGTAAATAAGACATGAACCTTCCATTCTTCAAGTTCAGATCCCCTAAATGTAACACATGTGTTCACTTGCCTCTCCCCTGTCAGTCTGGTTAAAATCTCTTTCTTTCTTTACGCTTTAGATCAGTGCTACACTTTTCATCAGTTAGAGACTTCAAGGCTACCTCCACTCTGAAGCGTCACCATGTCCTTCAGCCTTTACAATCTCCTATGAATTTCTTCAGTATTTACATTACTTCAACATCTTTTAAGATACATGTGTGCTCACTCACCCCAAATACATCTTTAGTTCCTAAAGAGAAACTACACCTGAAAAATGTAGCCAAATTCCTAGCCGGGTGTGGTGGTGCATGCCTGTAATCCTGGCACTTGGAAGGCTGAAGCAGGAGGATTGCTGTGACTTCAAGGCCAGCCTGGGCCACAAAGTAAATTCAAGACCAGCCTGAACTGCATAGTAAGACTCTGTCTCAAAAAGACCAAAAAAACCCCCCACACACCCCCAGTTCCTTTTGATAATTACGGCTTTTCTTTTTTCTTATGTGCATTAGTTGATCCAGAAACAATTTTTGTGTTTCTACATGTACCAGGAAACCATTGCAGGTGAAAAATTATAGCTTGTGAGCAACAACTAGATAGCTTTTTCATCATTTCATCAGTACATGTTACTCCCAGTTGAGCCCAATAAATCTCCAAAATTGTAGATTGTCTGCATGTCTCCAGCATCAATAAAAGTGAGGTAAGATAGAGAAAATAAAAATCAATACAAAGTAGATGAGGAAACACAATCAAACTTATCCACATCTGCACTCTGTATCTTGTTCTCCAGTTTGTTTGTGCTCCCTAGATTCACTTGTTTTTTAGGCCCATCACATGCAAATTCCTTAATTATACTGTAAGTCCACAAATTAACCTGCTTGATAAAGAAAGGGTAGCAACCTGAATTTAAAATAAAGCAACAGCAGCAAGAAGGTTAAAGAATATTTTCAAGCAAAACATCTTGGATCACCCATTGTAAAGAATACTTCCAAGACCACGTCCATACGCACAAACATGACCACAGTACATTTCTTTCTTTAGTGTCTGCACTGTTTTCTTTCTTTGTGCATACTTTTTCAGCTTTTCCTGACAAATCTGCCTATGCCTCTCACGGACACATCCTGAAATTCTTTTCCTCTGACACAAATTGAGGGACTTACTCTCCAGGGCAAGTTGGGGTTTACATCTCCTCATGGAAGGACCTTCTCAGACCCCATCTGGTGACAGATTGGCCCACAGCGGTTCTCAATCTTAACTGCATATTAGTATATTGGTATTTAGAGAACTTCAAAATATATCAATGCATGAATCCTATTCCCAGAAATTGTGATTAGGTTGACTTTGACTATGAATTAGGTGTTGTTCATATAAATTTTAATACTGTAATTCAGCCTTTTAATAGAGTTCAACTTTTTAAAGACAGTTTGAATAACTGAAAAGATAATACAAAGAATTCTTATATACTGTACCCTCAGTTTACTTATCACTAATGAATTAATGTAGATAAAATTGTATTAACTAAATTCCCTCATTTATTCAGATTCTCTTGGTTTGTACCTCATGTCCTTTCTCTGTTCCAATATCTTACCCAAGGTACCTATTGCATTTAGCTGACATGTTTTCTAGACTTGCCCAAACTCTTGCAGTTACCCAGACTTTTCTTATTTTCATGGGCCTTGGCAGTTTTAGAAGTCTTGGAAGAGTATTTTATAGAATATCCCTACATGGTCATTTATCCATGATGAGATAGTGTTTGGGGAAATAAGATTGAGGCAGGAGATTAGGGCGTAGCAAACTGACTGGACAAGTGGATGTGACCTGTCAATCATCAAGATTTAAGAAACTGCTAGTCCTGCATGTGGGACCAGTCAGACAAGGTTATCTCCAGTTCTTCTCAAGAAAACTCGAGCAGGTTTTTCATAGGACAGCCTAGATTTGATGGCAGTCTCTGGAGTAGGGGATACAAAGTTTGGCTACCACTGAACTCTCAGTCACCCACAGAGTATACTTATTTTTCTTCTGTCAGTTGGCCCACATTCACTCTGCAGTTTCTTTTTCTACTTTTAATAAATATAAAATCTTGCTACCTCTTATGCTTATAAATTACAGCAGAAGTTGTGATTGATTTTATCCAAATTCTTCCTCAGGACAAGAGATGTCTATAAAGATCACTAGAAGAAATTCCCAGAACCCCATAACACAGTAACAAGACCACAGAGATAAAATGTCACTTATACGATATCATATCCGGGGTACATACTGTCAGTACCACTGCTGATGTTAACCTTGATCATGTGGCAGAAGTAATTATTATCAGATCTCTGGACTGTAAAGTCTTTTTTCTACTGTTGCCCCTTCCCACACTCTGTCTTTGAAAGGAAATCATTATTTAGAGCCATGGAGAGATACAGACCCTTTATCGTATGAATTTTTTTTAATTCCTGAGTTTTGTTCTGGGATCTAGTCAAGCAACTTGGAAGGGTTTTATCATTTTGGTTCTTGCTTTCTTTTGTAATTAAATTTTTTTAACTTTCTAAAATTTTAATTATGGTAAAATATTTATAAATAAACGTTTAACACTTAACACTTTTAGTGCAGAGTGCAAGAGTGTTAAACACATTTATACTCTTGTGCAATCAGGCTCCAGACTTTTAATCTTGTAAAACTTCAGCTCTGTATCTGTCAAAAATTTGTTCCTTTTCCTCTCAGACCCTAGAACAAGCTATCTAGCTTCTGTGAACTTGATCACTCTTTGTTAGTTTATGGAGCTCCTCTGTGTCTGAGCCCAGGGACAGTGCAAGAATGACACTGTACAGGAGGAGAGGGAGACTGCCCTCTGGATGCCTAATTGTCAAAGCAGGGCATGGGACTCTGGGTAGGTGGAGTCCCAGAGCTCCCGGAAGTCAGGGTCGGATGGAGGATTGTGTTAGAAATTTGTCACAGCAGCTTAGTTGCACTTGAGATGGTGGGAATGGACACATGGTTGAGGGTAGAGGTCAGTATTGCTGATGATACAAGACACACATCGGAACTTATTCAGTGATAATAGAAATTAAAACTGAGACAACAGTGCAAATTTACAGGCCGAAACTATAATTGAGAAAGAAATAAAAATGAGAAGAGACTTTAGTTGAAAAGAAGAAAAGCTGAAGAAGGCACAGTGCTGGTAGAGAAAACCAGACTGCCCATTAATAAAAGTACAAGACCAGGTTTCATGGCCCCACTAGGTGGACTAGGTCTAATATGTTCCCTTTGGGGTGCAAGTGTGGCATTCACGAGACATTTTCCTCATGTTTTATGGGATTTCCTCCTAGTGTAAGGCATGGATCACTGGTTGTTTTCCTCCTTGGAGATGTCATAGTGCCACCTTTCTGTCACAGTGCACCTGGTAATGGGAGGGCACATTACACACACTGTTAGCAACATAGGATAGAGGAAAAGACAGGTCTTCCCTTCAGGAGGGCCACAGCTCAAGGATGAAGGCCTGAGAAGCCTCCGTTCTGATGAGGGCCCTTGTCCTACTCAGTGAGAGGCCTGGAGGTGGCACCGGGCTGAGCCGTGGACAAGCCCAGGAGGCAGAATCCTGGTTTGGGCTGGCCTTTGGGTTGGGAACCAGAATTCAAAGAGTAGCCTCACACCATAAGGGCTCAATGGACCTGATGCTTGGCCATGACTGCCCAGTGCCTAAGCCAGCCCCACCCTCTGCCGTCTTCCTATCGCCCTCCAGATGGCTTCCTTTCTGCCCAGCTTGTTGTAAGCCAGCACGGTCAGCTCCATTAGATCTTTGGGACTTGGTCATGGGGCTCCCTGAAGTTGAAAGCATCCTCCTAATAGGAGTTCAGAATGTTCTTGTGCACTTTTCTCCTGCACATCCTTGCTGCCATGAAGCAGGTAGACCACAACCAGATCTGTAAGTCCTCCTGTGTCCACCAATCAGATCTGTCAGTCCTCCTGTGCAACAAATCAGATGTCAGTCTTCTTGTGTCCACCAATCAGATCCGTCAGTCTTCCTGTGTCCACCAATCAGATCTGTCAGTCTTCCTGTGTCCACCAATCAGATCTGTCAGTCCTCCTGTCTCCATGTTCTTCCAGACTACAGGATGGTGATGGCCAGTCTCCCAGCTTTGGGGAGTGGTAGACAGAGAAATAGAAGTCCTCTAGCTTATGCTGAAAGCAGAAGAGTTTATCACGAGAGCCCCAGCTTCCCATTTATCTTCTCCTGCCTTTGTTTCCTCACCCACACTCTGAAACAGCTCTTTTTAAACTTTAAATTATTTTTAGATCAACACAGAATGCACCTTCCTTCCCCAGCCACTTTATTTTAAAAAGTCTTCTGATAATCATAATGTGCAGCATGGCTGAAAAATTCTCATTTATAGTGTAGTGCCATCCTCAACTCGACTGCCTGTGACACTGAAGCTTGGAAATTCTTGCTGAGTGCTCTGTACCACAGATGGTGGGCTTGTTTGGTATTTTTAGAGATGATTTTTGGGGTACATTTTAGGTATATATAATGACCACATTCATCATGGGGAATTCGTGCCTGCACATGATATAACTGGGCTGCTTTTTCCCCATTCCCCTGCCCTCCCTTCAATCCCTTTTCCCTTTGCTATTTATAAAAGCTTTGTTTCCATTTACCCTTCTTTTCCCATTTTTTTTACTTTCCCCTTCCTTCCTTCCCCGCACCCTCTCCCTATTTCCACTTCCTGTTTTTGTTCTATTTTCACAATATACATTTTGATCCTTATTTACACTTTCAGTTTCTTACACCACAGAAACAATGTGGTATTTAAACGTGTGTCTGATTTATTTCATTAAATAATCTCAAGGTGCATCCATTTACATAGACTGTCTCAAGACTGTCCTCCTAAGATAGTACTGAGTAGTACTCCACTGTATTTTTTAAAAGCCCACATCTTGTTTATGCATAAACTTGATATGCCTTTGGATGTTTCTAAGATTTGACTATTATAAACTGTGTGCCACTATAAACATGGGTGTGCATATATTGCTGTGGTATGATGCTTTTGAGAAGAAACTAAAAAGAGGAATACCTGGGTCGAAAGGGACCCCGAGTACTAATTTTTTGAGAAATCTGTACACTGATTTCCAAAGTGGTTGCACCAGTCTACACTGCCACCAGGAGTGAGGAAGGAAGGGTTCCTTTTTCCCCACAGCTCTGCCAGCTTTTGTTATTTGTTTGATTTCTTTTTTTTTTTAATTTTATTTAAGGAGAAAAAGAAAAAAAACAGAAAGGGTACAAGTTATACAGAATTTCAGAAAAAATAAAAAGTAGGAAATCACTAGTTGATAGATACATATTGTCATCTTAGAAATAGTTGTTCAAGTTACAAAATTAAAGCATATAAAGTGGACATTTAAACAGTGAGACTGCAAACAGTTCTGTTCAATGATCCAACAAAACTCAGTAATATGGTTATCTATCTTATATACTTAAATATACATGCAGTTATGTCCTTTAGAGCACTTTCTTTTCCTCTATTTTTTACAATGATAATTACACATTTTGGGTTTTATTACTCCCACAGTTCTTATTACTTTTTTTTGAAGAGAATAAAATGTGACATAACAAAACAGAGACAGTCAAATCAAAAGGATGGACATAATACATAATGTAAAAACAGAATACAAGGTGATCAACAATGGTTACCATAATGCCTCTCGCTATCTTAAAAAGAATTGCCTATATCATCAGTTATAATAAAGTTGAACAAAACAATAAAGAAAAAAACAAATAAAACCAAAACACTGGAGACATTACAGGACTTCAAAAGAAGATAATAGTCAACCAGAATGGGCGTCTTAGTGAATCTTACTGTCTTCACAGTTGTTGCCTATACTTTCAAACTTGGTACTATCAAGCAAAACAGAATAGAGGAAAATCAGTCAAAACAAGATGGTGAGAGCAATACAGGGTTTCATATCAAGTTAATAGGAAATCAAAGTGGATTACTATAATATATCCTGATATTTTTTATTTTTCCCTTAATTAAAAAGATAAAAATTAAAAAGTAAATAATAAAAAAGGAGATTGAGATAAAAGAGGACATAACAACAAAACAGCATAGGTCAAAACATAACCATTTAAGCAAAATAGTGTTTCACCACAGGATATCCTGACATAAAAGTAGTTACCATAGTGTCTCTTTTCTTGAAATCTTTGAGTATAACTTTGTATACTGTAGCATCAAATATATCAAGACGATGTAAAACCATTCAAGAGAATGACAGTATTGCAGAGTATTTAGAACCACCTAATAGAAAATGAACACTGGTTTCTGTATAATCTCCTTGTCTATAAAAGTTTTTGTTTATATTATCACATATAATAAAATCCAATAAGATACAACATGTTAAGACCGATGCAGACAGAAGAACAAAAGCTTGATAGAACTTCAAAACAAGATGATATTAAATCAGCACTAGCTATTATGATGTCTTGGTTTCTCCAAAATAGCTGTTTCTACCATCCAACCTTCTCTGCCTCATTTCTGTTGAGCTCTTTTTCTGTCATTAGTTGTCAGTTTGTCTTCTTCATTTCGCTTTCTGCTCCATTCATTGTGGCCGCTCTGTCACTGTTTCTGGAATCTTGGTATTTTTCTTTTTTAGACTGTCCTGCAGTAATTTCTGTAGAGTTGAATTGATGGTTGCAAATTCCCCTAGTTCCTCTTTATCCTGGAAGCACCTTGTTTTTCCATCAATTTCCAGGGATAGTTGTGCAGGATATCTCAATCTTGGCTGGAGGTTATCATCTTTCAAAGCTTGAATTATTTCCCCCCACACTCTTCGTGATTTGATGGTTTGTGCTGAGAAGTCTGCTGTAATTCTGATGGGCGTTCCCTTGTAAGTGATCTGTTTCTTGTCTCTGACGGCTTTTAATATTCCTTTCTTATATTGGATTTCTGGAATTTTGATTATTATATGCCTGGATGTAGTTCTGTTTGGGTTGTAGGTGGCTGGGGTCCTGTATGCCTCATACATGTGAATATCTTTTTATTGGTTGATTTCTTGATAATAGCTATGTTTTCTTGAGTGAAATGGAATCTGAGCACTGTTTTAATTTGCATTTTTCTATGACTAATGATGAACATTTTTTTCTTACATTTATTTTCCACTTCTGTTTCTTCATCTGACAAGTGTCTGTTCATTTCAGATGCCTATTTTTGGAGTGGGTCTTTAAGTGTGGGAAGGGATCTGATTTTTTTTTGAGTTTTTTATATATTCTGCGTAGTAATCTTTTGCCTGAGAAAGAGCTGGCAAAAATTTTTTCCCACAGAGTAGGCTCTCTCTTCACTCTGTTGATGGTTTCTCTTGCTGTATAAAAGTTTTTTGAGGGCTGGGGATTTAGCTCATGTGGCTTAAGTGCCTGCCTACCAAAGGTGAGGTCCTGAGTTTGATCCCCAGTACCACAAACAAAAAAAAAGTTTTTTGACAAGGTGAGGTCCTAGTTCTTGACTCTTTATGATAGTTCTGTATGATTAGTGTTTTGTTCATAAAGACTTTACTTACACCTATGTCTTCAAGAGTTCTACCTTTTCTCTCTTCTAGCAGATTTAGTGTCTCTGTTTTAATATTTAAATCTTTGATTCATTTTGATGTTAGTTCAGTGCATGGTCTAATTTTAATCTTTAGAATGTGGGCAGCCAGTTTTTCCAGCACCATTTATTAAAGAGGCTATCTTTCTCCCAGTGAACATGTTTGGCACCTTGTCAAAGATAAGATGGCTAAATATGTCTGGAGTTGTTTCTGTATCTTGTAATCTGTCTAATGTTTCCAGAACTATATTGAATAAGAGTGGTGATGGTGGACATTCTTGTCTTGTTCTGATTTTAGAATGAAAGCTTTTAGTTTTTGTTCATTTAGAGAATGATGTTTGTAGGGCGCAGGCACTCAACACACCCCGCCCTGGACGATAAGACCACGTCAGCTTCCGCAATGCATTATGTCCCTCTCTAAACTAGCCACCCCATGCGCACCTCGTGCTCACTCCGTATTCGCCCCGTGCTGACTCTGTGGCAACCCCTGATTGGCCACAGCTGGGTATAGTAGCCAGAGCCTGCGTTCCATTCCCGCCCTGCTTCCTCGTGGCAGCCTGTGATTGGTCACGGCCGAATATATAAACCAGAGCCCGCGTAAATAAAGCGGCAGTTCCTGTTACCCACAAGAGCGTCCTCTGTCTCATTGGGGGGCTGTGCCGGTCAGATGTTGACTTTTGATTTTTCATAAATGACTTCTATCATATTGAGATAAAGATCATCTGTTCCAATTTGCTGTAAGTTTTTTTTTTTATCATGAGTGGGGGTTGGACTTTGTCAAATGATTTTTCTGCATTTATAAAGGTGATCATACGGTTTTTGTCCTTTGCTCTGTGGGCTATTACTGTTATTGATTTGCTTATGTTGAGCTATTCCTGCATCACTGGTATGAGTCTTCCTTGGTCATAGTGTGTAATCTTCTTGATAACTTGTTGCATTCTGTTTGCCAGTGTTTTACTGTGGATTCTTTTGCAATCTCAGGGAGATCGACCTGTAGTTCTCTTTCTTAGTCGGGTCCTTCTCTGGTTTTGTTGTCATCATAAACTTGCTTCTGGCTATGAATTTGGAAGTATTGCTTCTCTTGCAATTTCATTAAAGAGTTTGAAGAGTAATAGTATTATACCTTCTCTAAATTTCTTGTAGAATTTAGCAATGAATCCATCAAGGATTGAACTTTTCTTTGTTACTGGGTTTTTAATTACAACTTCCATTTCATTTCCTGATATTAGGTTGTTTAAAATTTGTTTATCTTGATTCCGCTTCATCAATTCATATGTATCTAGGAATCTGTCCATTTCTTCTGTATTTTCCATCTATTAGAATACAATTTGTTGAAGTAGGAAGGAGACTGTATCAGGCAGAAGACGTAATAATACGGACGAAGAAGGAAGGAATGTTAGGGGCTGGGGATTTAGCTCAGCGGCATGAGCACCTGCCTTGCTAGGAGGCAGTCATGAGTTTGATCCCCGGTACCAATAAAAAAGAAAAAGGCAAATAAATAAATAAATAGAAGGAAGGATTGAGTTGGATTACATTTAACTGAAATAACAATAGTAGTGGTTAAGGCAAAGTTAAGGTTTCCTTTTTGCGTGTACTAGAAAATCTAGAGGCAAGTACTTGCTGGTACCTGTTTAGTGCCACAGAGAGGTCAGGTTTTAAGTTCTCAGTATTGTCTGGGACTATCCTGGGGTGGTCTCAAGATGGTTACTTCACCTCTGGCCTTAAAATTCTATACTTCCAATCAGAAGAGGGAGGTCCCAGTGCCCCATCCCACAGGGAAATAAAAGCTTCTTCAAAATCCCCCCTCAGAATTCCACTTAAATCTCTTAGATCAGAATGATTTCATGTAGCCACATCCATTTTCAAAGAAAGCTGAGGGATAAAAATGTGCTGCTTGTTAGTTTGTTCTTTTTAAGATGGGCACAAACTTGCTCTCAACAAAATGAAACGTTCGCTACAAAGGAAGAAGGGAAAAGTCCTTCTACCTGGTACAAGCAACTAAGAGTATGCTAAGACATGTGGAAGGGATTGCAATGGCTGGGGTAGCTGTGTCACTGAATCTGGGGATGCTCCCAAAGCAGAGATGGGAAGCCAGTCAACACCCACCCACTGCACAGCTTGCAAGCTCACTGACTTCCAGAAGAAGAATTTTCAGGACAATCAGTAAGAGGCATGAAGGGATTTTTAAGGTAGAATTTCAATAGAGTGTGAGCCCTCAAAAGAGAGATGCCTCATTTCCTGGGGCTGGGACCATCTTTGTTTCACTTGAGAGCATGGAAAGCTGTAGAAAAGGTGGTCCCCACCACAGAAGGAGAAAGGTCTAAAGTCCAGGGGGTTTTTTAAGATGGAAAATTTAAGAATTCTTTAGTTTTTTCAGTCTGCCCCCTGACCTTAAGATCAAGTTCCTGCTTTTTACTTCTTCGACTAAGCTAACTCATGGATTTACCGTATCCTTATGGAATTTTTATTTTTGTTTTTGTTTTGAGACAGAATCTCACTATTTAGCCCAGAATGGCCTTGAACTCACAATTATCCTCCTGCCTCAGCCTCACACATGCTGGGATTATAAATGTGCACCACCATGCCTGGTTTTAAAGAATTTTAGGTGTGATGGAGCTGCAAGGAAAGACGCACAAACTAATCTGGGAATCCCTATATCGATAGTCTTGGGTAGCTCTATGCTCCCAGACATTGCAGTCTTCTTAAAATACAATCTTTAAGTTATGATTTTCTTTGTCTCCTTTCTATGTACAGCATCGTATTTCTTCTTTCCTACTTCAGCTGGATAATGGAATTTGAGAGGACTGGTATTAGCATTTCTCTGATTGTAACCATAGGACACGAAAAGAAAGTTCCTAGTTCTCATCACATGTTGGGTCAGCAATTGGTCAGAAATTTCCCAAGCCCTAGGAAAGTAGCCAACCACAGGTTCCAACAGGAAGTGCTGCTTGCTTTGCAGCAGCTGCCAAAGACCCAGATTTTATGCCATGTCTTACGGATAAAAGTGACCACCAACAATGTCTTTTTCTTTGGCTTCTTTCTTTCTTTTCCTTTTTGCTTAGAATTTGCACCAGTGTCTTCCCAGTCCCAGTGACTTCTCTTCTCACTCTTTTTTTTTATTATAAAAAGAAAAAGTCAGAAAAGAAAAACAAAAAGCAAAAGAGATAAACAGCAAACCCAAAACAATAACAATATAGGTTTTCAAAGCAGAATGAAAGAAATTTAACAGTGGTTGTTATATTGCACATTGTTATCTTTCTTTCTCAAAGAAATAAAGAAAAGAAAAAAAATTTTTAATCAGTACCGGGGATCGAACTCACAACCGCACACTTGCAAGGCAGGTGCTTATGCCACTGAGCTAAATCCCCAGCCCCAAGAAAAGAAAATTTTAAAAAATACAAAAACAGAAAAAAGGTAGAAACAATATAGAATTCAAAAAAACTAACATCATAAGATCGCTAGTTGATACATTACACATTGCCATCTTAAAAATAGTTGTCAAAGTCACAAAGTCAAAGCATGAAAAGTGGTTAGACACTCAAACACTGACAGTGCAAACCCTTCTGTTCAATGATCCAACAGACATTCAGTAATACGGTCACCTATCTTACACGCTATAAATACTGTTATACTCTTTAGAGCACTTTGCTTCCCTTTCACTTTTACAATATCTGTTATACTTTTTGGATCCCATTATTCTGTCAGTTATTATTTTTTACACTAGAGACACAGTGTAATATTTACTAATGTGAGTCTTGTTTATTTCACTAATGAAAAAATTCTCAATCACTTCTCACTCTTAAAAGGCATCTTTGGCAAGGTCCCGTACCCTTCGCCAAATGGCAGGCACAGCCAGTCTAGGCCCAAGGATTGTGAGACATAATTATGATTCTGTATTTTTCAAATTTCTGCCACTCTGTAATATTATGAACCCTCACCTCTTGGTTTCTATTTTTTATTTTTCTGTTGAGACAGGGTCTCACTATGGAGCCCAGGGTGGCCTTGAACTTGCAGTGATCATCCTGCCTCAGCCTCCTGAGTGCTGTGATTACAGGCATATGCTATCATACCCTGTGCCTCCCAGTGCTCTTTCAAAAGTTGCTGCATAGCAAGTATTGAAGCCCTTTTACTGTCTTCCTTGTGATTCCGGAAGTTTATATTTGTAATCTCATGGAGATGTTATGGGAATCATGGCAAATTAATTTTAATCTATCACCTCCAGCACAATCCACAAGAATAAAGACACTAAAACATATTTATAATTGTGGACAGCCCAGGGTCCTGAGTCTGGGCCAGACAAGGGTTCATGGAACAAAGGTCTCGACCCAGGACCAACCAGAATTTATTAATTCATGAAGAAGGCAGTGGCTCAAGGATGAATGACTGTGAGAATGGTGGGAATTACGTGAGTACTGAGACCTGGGCTTAGCTAGGAGGCCAGAAAGCAGTATGCAGAGAGAAGGGTATGCAGAAAGACCGATCTGCATAGCTCAGCGGAGGCAGCATTTAACAGTTAGGGGCTGTTGCTTCAGTCTCTGATGTGTAAGCTTTTGTGCTCTGGGAAGTCACAGCCTCTTAGCTCCAGGCTAGAACCCAGTTGACAATCCTAGAGTTATTTGGCTCTGCCATCCTGCTGGGCTCAATCTTTTAAAGGGAGAAACTGAGATGGGGAAATAGTACTGTCGCTTGGCTTCAAAGATTACACATCAGTACTTCACGTTGCTTAAAGTCAATCGAAGGGAATAGGAAATAGCTGAGCCCGCTCCGTGCATGTCAGGACATGGAGGCAGGGCCACGTTTAGCTAAAGGGGAAGTAACTGTCCTGTGTTCAAGGAGAGCCGTCGGTATGGTCTTTTACAACAAGGAACTTTTTTTAATGATATCACTACACACATACTGTTTTAGAACCTGGTTTTCATTAGTAAGATGTGGCAATAGCTTTATTTTCCAGCCATCCTTTTTAAATTTAAATTGTAGTCTTACTAAAATGATACATAAAGGTGACTGTAACATCGAACAGTGTTACAAGACTTGTGAAAAGTAGCATGAGTCCTTCTCATCTTTGCCTTTGATCGATCCATCAAGATCAGACACTTGCAGCTATTTTTTTTCCTAAAAAAAAGAAAAAGATATAGTTAGTACCTTTATATATACATAAGGCCTTTACACATATGATGCCTTTATAATTATTTCTGAGTTTTAAACTAAAGGCATTGAAAAACATCTTCTATGTGGAAGACAAGCATTTAAATAGAACTCATAAACTTCATCTGATACACACACCTTTTTTTCCTTCCTCTTGGTGTTACATCACACTCTTTTACTAAAACTTGTCATTTAGTTTTTACATTAAAACAACTGTATGAATAAACGTAACCCCACTGAACTGTACTCTTCAAGGGCCAAAATGGTAAGTTTTTTCTTTTTAATCAATGTTTTTGGCTTTTTCAGCCACAATTTTTAAACAAAGAAAAAGAAATTCTAACACTAAAGTCATTCAAAATTCTATACTATATTTCATCTGTTATACAACGTTTATTTTCTCTAGCATCAGTAGTTCCTTTGTTATATATTAGCTTACTTTTTAAGGGACTGATTCCAGACTTTTCAGTAAAACTATAAACTCAGGTCAGTACAACCCAAGTAGCTCAGTTCCTTTGTTTTGTTTTGTGTTTGCTGTTTTGCTTTGTGTTTTTGTGTGGCTTTGAGGACCCCTTTTGGTATCCTCCATCAGCCCGCTGCACCTGCGTGGAACTTTTACTCTGGACTTCTCTCCCTTTCCTATGTTGGATTTCTTGCTTCTTGAACTCCAATACTTTTTTCTTGCTTTACTTCTTCATCAGTGAAGCACATATTTGAAGAACTTCTGAACTACTCTATGTGGGAAGTCATTTTCTTATGCTCATGAATGAGTGTGTTGGGGCTCAGGAAAATGACCCCCACGTATGACAGCTATTCTTTCTTAAGGACCTGCCCGTTCATAATGTGTGGACTCCGGACACGGGGACAGAAGGGGCAGGGTGGCTGCAGGTGGCTTCTTCCACAGTGCAGTGCTGTGTTGCGCTCTGGTTCACATTACAGTCTTGCATGTAGGAGTTATTCAAGTGAAAAGAAAGTCATCAAGTTGGAGAGTCCTTCGATCTTTTTTTGGTTCTGAATATTGTGATATACTTATTATATATAGTTCATCATTTAACAACCAATTCATTTAATGGCCTAGTCAGAGGAACGAATGAACCTGTATTCTCAGAACTAAGGTCTCTCAGATCTTTTCTTGCTCTTTTGCCTCTTCCAGAGGACCAAGGAGCTTTCTCTGATGTTCCTTCATGTAAGGGAAGGTTTCCCGGAAGCAGTATCCAGTATGGTTTAGATGCCTCCCAAAGCCTCAAGCGCTCATAGGCAGGGTTTGAAATGCGACTGGATCGGGGGACATCACACTTGGCTTACTGTTAGGAGGGGCCTCTGGTCTGAAGCTTGGGGTCACTGGGGCCATAGCCTGAAGGCTTTAGCTTGGCTCTCGGCTTCCCCCTGCCCAGCCACCTGCCTTAGAGCCAGCCAATTACAGCTGAAACTTGTGCAGACCGTGAGCTGGAGTAAACCTTTCCTTCTTTAACTCATTGGTGTCAGATATTGTTTCCCAGCTATGAGAAAAGCAGGATGCTATTCTTACAATCTCACTTAACAGGGAAGTCAGCTCACAGGAAACAAAAGACTGGAACTGACACCACTCCCAGAGCCCAGAAAAACTTAGTTCTGGGCTGTACTCTTGGGGTAATCATTAGACTATCCCAAGAAATCTCAAGTCCTCTTTTCTTTCTATAGTTCCTAATGCTGTGTAAGCTCCAACCACCTGGCACTTCTTGGAGCCTCTGTCCATGTCCATAAATAAAGCTGTGCATCTTTTCTCCTGTTAATCTGTGTTTTTTAGCAGATCTGATTTCTGAACCATCAAAAGACAGAGGCAAAGCTCCTTCTGCATAACTAATGAAAATGTCCTGTTCTTCCCTTACTTGATTAATAATGTGGTCAAGGATAGTGATTCAGATTGTAAGTAATTTTTCTTCCGAACTTGGAAGGCTTCACTCTATTGTATCCACCATGATTGCTGCTGATGCTGTGCCATGTGATTCTTAAGATTTTATATACTATTTGGTGTGTGTGTGTTTCGCTTTTTGTGTTTCAAAGATTCTTTATGTTTAGAAGGATGTGCCTTATGTCTTTTTATTTAGTTTTCTCATCATTTATATTATTTGTGCTCTTTCATGTTTGAAACTTGAATCCTATAGTTCTGAGGAAATTTGTTTTTTCTGTGATTATTTTTTGTTTTATTTCAGATTTTTGTTTCTGGAACTTTTTTGCTGGGGTGGTACTGGGAATTGAGCTCTGGACCTTGAGCTTGCCAGGCAGGTGCTTATGCCATCTGAACTTTAATTATTTAGATATTATGTCTTCTGATAATCTTATCTGCTTTTCTCTTTATTTTTTTCATATCTTATCTTTGTGTATTAATTTCTGGAGGTAATATCTGAACTTTAAGATGGATATAATGGCTGTAATATCAGCTGCTTGATAGGCTGAAGTAGGAGGATTGCAAGGTTGAGAACGGCCTGGGGAACTTAGGAAACTCAGTCTCAAAAGTTAAAAGGGCTGAAGGTGTAGTTCAATGGTAGAATCCCCAGAACTGGAAAAAAAAAAGTGAAATTTTATCTTTCAAGTCTTCTACTGAATTTTTCCATGGTTGTTTGTCATCTTGCAAATTTATTTTAGTTTGTAAAGAGAATTCTTTTTGTTTCTTGACTTTTGAAGTTGTGAGATTAGAGGCTCTGTGAACCAGAGTGAAATTTCTAACCAAAGTAGAATTAAGACCCTCAAATCTAATTGCTAATACTGCTTTTAGGCAAATCAATTTTGCTAAACAACAACACTCTATTCTCTTATTTAGGTAATATAGACCTTGCCAGCAGCATAATATGTTGTCATATTTATAAATATAATATATTTTTTCACAAATGAGGTTATACATAATGCTTTCTAACATTTTTTTGTTTCTTTTTTTTTTTTTAGCTTTTTTTTTTAATTGGTACCAGGGATCAAACTCATGACTACAAGGCAGGTGCTTATGCCGCTGAGCTAAATCCCCAGCCCCTAACATTTCTTTGTTTCTGACACTGTGTCTTAGACATCTTCCCCAGTCTGTGTGCATCGGAATGCATATGCACAGGATTTTGAAATAGCTGCCTAGGATTTCATGTTATACGTTAGCCAATAATATACTTAAAGGGTTTCTAGTGGATGGACAGTGTGTTATTTCCTCTTTCTAACAGCATTCCACTTATGTCTCTATCTTCCTGTACTTATCAAGATTAATTGTAAGATATGTTACTAGAAGTGGAATAATTGGATAGAACAATGTGCGTATTTTAGCTTTTGTCAGTGCTGTTGTTATGGCTTGGCTCTAATACCCTACTTCAGTTTTTCTATTACACAGAAGCATCCTCACTTAATTAAACGGTCGTCTGTCATTCAACCTTTATGTTATTTCTAATTTTACACAGGCTACATCCTCTTCTTTAACTTAGACTCCCCAAGAGACCAAAATATAATAGGTGAATAGAGTAGGCTCTCCACAGAGTTTCATGAAAAAGCCTAAGGTTTTTTGATAACCCAGTCATTGTAATCACAGTTCTTTTCATTTTTGTTAATTTGCTCTTAAATCCTCTTTGCCATTTCACATGTGTGTTAGAATGCCGGTGCCCAGTGCTAATACATGTTTGGAGGGTGTGGCCAATTCTAAATTAAGCAGAGGGATATTTTCCTAGCTCTTGGATGTCAGAGACCTATTAATATAATTCACCATCACAGTTAGCTTTGTGAAACCACCCACTCTAGACTGCCAGCTCATACCCAGCCATTGGTCCTGGCTATCAAATTCATAAAACTAATGATCCAGGGGAATGAAATTCCCTACCTATTGTGTCCCGTATGAGTTCGTGTTCTCGAAAATCAAAAAATGAACTTTAGGAACAATAGAGGTTAGGAGTACAATATATTTATAGAGAGAAAGAAAGCTTCTGTCTGAGAGAGACAGAAGGGGTCCTGAACCGGTTGCCAAGGACTCTGTCTTTTTTAGAGAATTTTATAGAGCAAAATCATGGGGCAAGATGGGTTCAAGATGAGGAAAACTTGAAACTCACAAGGCAGATGGGTATAAGGTGGGACAGAACTATTGTTAACCAATAAGATTAATAGTTCAGGTAAAATTGATTAAGTTGGGGACAAATGGGGAGGTGAGTCACATAGAAAGTGGGCATTCTTAGGGAGCAGTGATTTTTTTCCCTTAGTGGGTTGGGAGGGTGACTCCTGGCTTCCTCAGGGTGATAGAGAACTATTTAGAATATCTGCCCTTAGAATATGGATGGATTTGCTTGATCTTTTGTCTTGAGGCCTGGCCCACAGCAGGAAGTATCTGTCTCCCCATAACTGCAAGGTATCTGGGCTTCTGCACTGGCTCCTTCGAGGACTTAGACCTGTCTGGCTGCCTATGGTATTTCTAACTAGCTCAGCTGCCTATAACACTAGAAACAGCGTTTAATATGTCAAATGAAAGAAAAAAAGATTCAAAAAGATCATGGGATTTTGAAATAGTAGACCAAAAGATAAAAATGATCAGTAAATCATTGTAAGTTGTGTATTTTTTTAAGAAGTGAAAGATGGAGATGATTTAGCTTAACACTTAGACACTGAAACATTGTGAATTACTGTAAACCTAACATTGACAACCTTATGAAATTGCTGCCCCCAAAATTCTGATGAATTGTGTTTACTGAAAAAAATTAATGGTTGACTTTTCATATATTTGTCCCTCCCTGCTTTGGCCAAGGAAAAGTCGTTCTTGGTAAGGTCAGTAACTGGTCCCCATGAAGTGATTAGTAGATTGGGTGAGAGGGAAACCTTTAATTAACATCTTGGAAATGCTAGAGAGTTGGAAAAAAAAAACTGATCTCGAAGAGAAGAGTTACTGATAAAAGCATGAACCAAGAAAAAGCGTAACCACGCCTTCCCATGAGCCAGCTGGTGCACGGGCTGGGAGACTAGAAGGGCACCCCTCCACACACACACCCTCCCCCAGGGAACTGGCTGGGTCAGAGGACTCAGGGTGAGGTGATGGCAACTCAGGTGAAAGGAATAGCTTGATGCTTGCATTGTTTGACTCTGCAGCCTTGGGGCTGGTGGTCTGGGCATCTACTGGAGGACAGCAGTGTGCACTGTGTAGGGCATTTCCTCCTGTCTTGTTTTTGAAATCCAATGTTTTGTTGTTTTACTCTTGTTTTATTCTGGTATCCTGTGCAACTATTTTGAAGATAACAGTGTGCAGGATAACAACCACTGTTAGATTTCTATCATCCTGTTTTGAAAACCTATATAGCTATGATTGCTTTTTTTGTTGTAATTGTTTTTTAGGTTTGTTTGCTTCTTGATTTTTCTTTTTTCTCTTTAAAACAAAATAAAAATTAAAAATTTAAAAAAGCAAGAGCCAATAATCCCTGTCTAAGGCAGTGGGTTCAGGACATTTGTAAAGGAGAGAAAAAGAAAGAAATCGAGTCGACTGCTGTGTTGTGGAGAGAAAGGACATAGGTTTCAGGAGATTGTGTCGTGTGTTAGGAGCATCACCTCACTTTTCTTTATTTTAGAGATCTCAGTAAATTAAAATTTGCACTGTCCATTTGGTACTGAAGCTACATTCCAGGCCCCTTTATTTTTTATTTTGAAACAGCGTTTTGCTGTGTCGCACAGCCCGGCTTCCAACGTGTGATTCTCCTTGCCCCAGCCTCCCAAGTGGCCTGGAGTGTGGGTGTGCACCCCTGGGTCCTCCTGACAAACAGTAGCAGCCTATCTG
The DNA here is from genome assembly GCF_034190915.1 of Cavia porcellus. Taxonomy (NCBI): domain Eukaryota; kingdom Metazoa; phylum Chordata; class Mammalia; order Rodentia; family Caviidae; genus Cavia; species Cavia porcellus. Next base: position 2,461,879 of record NW_026947491.1, read on the forward strand.
CAGGTTGTTCGTCTCATGTTAAGTGTACAGAACCACAGTGTTCACCATAACGAAGATGACAATCATGTCATTTGGTAGGACGATTGACATCGTTATCTTCAGTTCTGAGTGTCACATTTTTACAAGGTTCAGAGGTTTGCTGGGCTCCCATAACGAAGTATCTCCAACTGGGTGGCTTGATAGGGATGAGTTTATCGCCTTGTGACTCTGGATCTTTGAGGAAGAGATCAAGGTGTCAGCAGGGCTGGTGTCTTCTGTGGCCTTTCTCCTGGGCTCAATGTAGAAGCCATCTGTCTTCACATGGTCCTTCCTGGTACAGTGTCCCATCTTTTTATAAGGACACTAGTCACACTGGGGCCACTATGCCAGTCTCATTTTAACGACCCCTTTAAAGACTGTATCCAAACACACCAACTTTTGGGCTCCAGTGCATGAATTTGGTGGTGGTAGGGACACAGTTCAGCCCATTACACAGGTACTGACAAATTCACTCTATTCTCATTTTTAAATTCCCTGAATTTTATTGCTGACTTTGTAGGAGTTTGAACCAAATTTCTTATAAACTGTAAATAACCAGAATTTTTCAACATCTTCATTAAATTATTGTTAAAAGTACTAAATTAACTTGGTTGACATACATTATTTCTTCTCACGTTCTACTCAGAAGTGTTTCAAGTGCTGGCCACCATGGCACATAACAGTAGTTCCCAGCTACTTGGGAGACTGAAAAGGGAGGACCACTTAAGTTGTGAGCTCAAGACCAGCCTGGGTGCCATACCGGAGGTCTCATCTCAAGAAAACACAAAACAAAACAAAAAAATTGTTTCTCAGCCTATTGGGTAAGACCAAGTTTATTAAAAAAGAAGTATTTAGACTTTCTTAGTTTTTAATATGAAAAATGACATAAGTGTTAGTTGTTAGTTCTTTAGGGTTGAGGTGAAGATGTAAGGAGGTGAAATGATTTCCTTCTCCACAAAATATGAATCTGGACCAGATCATCTGTAAGGTCTCATCCAACCCTAAAATCCTACAATTCTCTTCCAAGCATAATGTTTCATTAAATATAACTTTAAGATATTGAGCCTGTGCTATATATAATGGGCACGTAGGAAAAGCAGAGCTTCGGTCAGTAACTATAGGACGTTGTTCTCAAGTTTGAAAATACTTTGAGGGAAACCTAAAATACTTTCAGGGAAAGTTCTCCAGAGCTGACTGGCAGCTTGGAGTGAGTCTCCTGGACACTGAAACTCACACCTGATTCCTGGGTTCATGGTGTCTCAAGAACCAGGACTTGCTCTGACCAGCCCGCCAGCAATGGCCTGTGCACGAGTGCTTGGCTGCCCATTTCCTGTCTCCAGACTGCAGCGTGAAAAACACACCCGATTTCCTATTTCTTTAACAGGTAACTCACTTTATAGTTTTGTTGAAGAAATAATGGAATTTAATCCATATTAACTTGATTGTCCACTTAGGTAGAAAAGAACAGATAGTAAATTTCTGCAGTACACAGATAAATATCAGTTTTACAATATTTGACACATTATACTTATTCATATTTCCCAAGCTCATGTGGAAATCTATTCATACACTTTTCAGCAAGTGAGGATTATATAGTAGATCTGCCAATCCCTAAAATTAGTTTTTAAAAATACCTTGTATAAGTCAAGAAATATGGCTCATCTCTGAAGGCTGAAGACAAGCTAATATTTTACTTTACTCTTTTTTTAAAAGATAAGGACAACTATTCAGGAAAAAGTTATGAAAATGTAGCAGTAACACTTAGAGGTTGCTTTCTGTGGTGAATTATACTCTGAAAGACTTTCATGTGCTGTGGGCTCATTTCTGACAGCAACTTGAAATCACTTTAGCATGAATAATTTTTAAATGAAACATGTTTTGAGGGTAGAAAGGAGCTATATTGGATTTTATCTGGTTATTAAATTCATAAAGTGCCTTGTATCAGGAAAGTGGATATTGTGTCTAGCATTATTAAGATACTCTATTTGGAAAAATGACACTGTTACTTATGTGAAAACAGATGTTGGTGTAGATAAATTCCTGCACAGGTCTCAAACACATGCACGTGAAATTATAGGAATGAATTTTATTTTAAGCAAGAGTTTGGTACCTCTTCTGCTCGAAAGGGAACTATTGCACAACAAACTACCCCAAAATGTAGTGGCTGAAAACAATTGGATTGGCCCATTATCTTAGTTACTTTTCTTATTGCTAAAACAAAACACCCAACACCCAAAGTTAAAGGAAGAAAGGGTATTTGGCTCACAGTCTAGTCAGCTGGCTCAGAGGCAGTGTGGCATCGGGGAGGGGCATCACAGTGGAGAAACAGTCCGTGATGGGCAGAAGGCAGCAAGCAGCAGGCGGCAAGCTACAAGTGATAAGCTGTGACTCTCCTTTTGTACTTGGTATCCTGTCCAGGCTTCCCATCCTTAGACTGGGTAGTGCTCACACCCAGAGTGGAGCAGCCTCACTCCCAGGATCACACATGAATCAGCCCCAGCATCCTGTCCTGGATCCCAGTATCACACACCCCAGCTCCAGCCACCTCCTAGAAGCCCCACCTGTGACCACATGAGGCTTTGGAGGACATCTAGATACGAGCTGGAAACACACTTTTCCGTGTACGGCCAAAGAGTGGACATATTAGACTTTGTGGGCCATATGCCCTTCCATCACAGCTACTCAGCTCTGTTGTTGTGGCTTAAAAGCAGTCATAGACAAATCTAAACGAATGGATAGCGCTACCTTTCAATAGAATTTTATTTACAAAAAGGGGCAATGTCCAGATTTGGCTCACAGAGTACAGTTTACCCCTGGTTTACTGAGGCTCATAATTCTGTGGGTTCGTAGTTAGGACAGGCTCCCAAGGGGATGCCTGTCCCTCTCCATAGTTGGATGGGTTGACCTGTAGTTGTGTAGTCTGGGAGAGTTGCTGGGGTTGACATGTCCTCATGGCCTCCCTCGAGTGTCTGGTGGTTGTCAGCATGTTGGCCTCAGGTCGCCTCCCGGCCTCTGTGAAACAGTGTGGGGTTTCTGCGTGGTAGTTAGCTTCTGTTGGGGTGTGCAGCCAAAGCATAAGCTTCAAGACCTCTTTGAATGCTTAGCTAGGAAGTCACACAGTACTGCTCTCCATTCTCTTAGCCAGTGTCACAGGGACCAAGAAACTAGACTGCTCCTCTTAATGGGAAGAGCTTGAATAATTTGTGGGCATTGTTAAGCTGCTACAAACAGCCAACTCTGGAAAAATGGAGTGCATTGATTCTTTTTTTTTTTTAAGAGAAAGAACAAGAAAAATGATGATATGAAATTTAAAAAACATAATAGGAGAGTAACAATGATTAATACACAATATATTGTTATTTTCAAAGTAGATATTCAGAGCCAGGGGTATAGCTCAACCGCATTAGCACCTGCCTAGCAAAGTACAAGGTCCTGAGTTCAATCCCTCGTACAAAAAAAGTAGTTATCAGATTAAAAGCTTAGGTATGAAAAAGAGATGAAACAATATAAGCACAAATCTTTCTTTCTTTTCAATGAACTAGTAGGAATTAGTAGTGGAACTGTATCAACTGTAATTGTATGTGTGTGCGCATTCTTTTCTCTTCCTTCTTTTCTCTTTTCCCCCATCCCAGTTTCTCCTTCCTTTTGAACAGTTTCTTCCCATTTCATAGTATCAGTTGTACATTTTAAATCTTATTTACCCTTTTAGCTTTTCATACTAGGGAGACAATATGGTATTTACACATGCAAGTCTGATTTATTTTGCTTGTGAGTTTGGCCTCAAGTTGCAACTATTTACCTATAGAAGTCTCCAGCTTATCCTTTTTATGGCTGAGTAGTACTCCTTTGTATAAAAATACCAACTCTTGTTGTATTTATTCCTTGTTTAATGGGCATTTGGGTTATTTACAAGATTTAGCTATTATAAATTTTGCTGCTATATTCATGGGTGCACATCACTGTGGTGTGATGTTTTTAATTTTTCTGCCAAAATACCCAGAAGAGGGATAGCTGGGTTGAATGATACCTCTGATTCTAGTTTTTGAGGATTTTCCACACTGATTTCCACAGTGACTACACCAGTTTACACTCCACAAACAGTGGATAAGAGTTCCTTTTCCCCCACACTCACTCCAGTGTTTGTTATTAGATGATTTCTTGATGCCAGCCATTCTTTCTGGTGTGAGATGGAATCTCGGTGTTGTTTTAATTTGCATCTCTCAAATGACCAATAATGTTGAACATTTTTCATGTATGTTTTTGCTATTTGTATTCTTTATCTGAGAGGTATGTAGTCGGGGATATGGTTCAGCAGCGTAGCACCTGCCTGTCTAGTGCAAAGTCCTGAGTTTGATTCCGGGTACCAAAAACAAAAACAAAAACAAAAACAACAACAAAAAATACAATGAACAGTAATTAAACTGGTAAACAAACCAAATAAACACTCATTCAGAATTTTTAATGTTTCCTCACTTCAGATGACCATGACATCATTTCCAGCTCTAGATAAATATGCAGTGTATTTTGAGAGGGCATTTTGATTCCTGCAAGACTTTTCCCAACAACTTTCCTACATTAAAACTTCGCTCAACTTGTGTTTTCCCCATGAACTCTGCCTTGTGCCTTTCATGAGGAACAGTATGTAAAAACTAAGATATGGATGCTAAATGTGCTCGTGGGGATATTTCTGTTTCCAGGCCTGCGCTGTGAACAGATATAAGCATATATATACTTTTATTTATGTACAATATAACCAACTCCAGAATGCACAGATCATCCTGATTTTCTCCTTTGTATGTATCCTTTCAAATAGTGACAATTTTTTATTTGGTGTTGTGAGACAGGGTCTGAATATGTAGTTCAGGCTGGCCTTGAACTCATTATGCAGCCCTATTTGACCTCAAACTCACAATAATCCTCTTGCCCCAGCCTCCCAAGCACTGGGATTAGAATCATGTTCCACCTTGCCCGGCTAATTTGGTTTCTTGAGACAGGGTCTCACTGTGCAGTCCGGGCTGGCCTTGACCTCACAGCACAGAACAGGCTGGCCTCAAATCACAGCAATCCCCTGCTTCAGCCTCCCGATTGCTGGGACTACAGGCATTTGCCACCATGCCGTGTTCTCAGCAACTATTATCTTCAGTATACTTACACATTCACATTTGCCCAGTTTCCTTACATGTCTCTAAAACCCATTGCTGCTGCCACCTCTTCCCAGGAACACCACCCCCTCACACCCCTGCTCTGGCTTTGCTCCAGCTGCACGGCTGCACGCTGTATGCGTCCTCCTCCCTGGTCAGCCCGAGGCACTGTACGCTGGGCCACCACTCTCACTGCACCTCCAGCTGCTCCCACTGCCCACACAGACCTTTGGATTAAATCTTGGAGAAAAGAAATAATGAATGCATTTCTTGACTTGTTCTTTCCATCCTAAGGATTAGGACCTGTATGATACCTCTTAACTGCAATAAGAGGTTCTGGAAAGGTTTTGCATGTCCAAACTTACAATAACTATCAAACATGTGTGCTACAACTGACACAGTTGTTACAGAATTGCTATCATTGGTTAATCCATATTATTTTTTATAGTAGTTCTTTTGTTTGAGTGTGAAAGTGTTCGTTTTTCCATGTAAATCACCTGACACCCTGTGTTTATATTTATCTCCTTGTACAACCCATGCTAACCAAAAGTTCTTGCCATGTCCACAATCCTGAAAAATCTGTCTGTTAAACTCTGCTTCAAACCACCTAATTCCAGTCTTATAGAAATCAAATTAATTAAACATTGACCAAAAAGTCACCAGTATGTGATTGGATCAGAACACAGTTGTGCCTGGAGCAGTGCTGCTGGTTCTCTACCTATGTCTCCTCCAGTCCATGCTAATGTGTCTGCCACCTTCCTCCCATGGGAAATGGACAGGGTAGGTGCGTGTGGAAATTAACGCATTTATGTCAAAGATTGCAATCCTTTGAATTTTTTTTTTCCGGTACCAGGGATCGAACTCACGACCGCCTGCTTGCAAGGCAGGTGCTTATGCCGCTTAGCTAAATCCCCAGCCCCACTATCCTTTGAATTTTTACATACAATCTCAACCATGTTACCTAGAAAAAGTCAAAGAACAAGAATTCTAAGAGAAAAAAATTATTAAAACCTCTTATTATGGGCTTTCAAAAAATGAAGCACTACACATTTAAGGTTTAATGTCCCTGAATCTGCCTTTAGCAAATAACAAATGGAAGTGTGGGAAAATATCTAATTTATTGCCTCTCAGCTGAGACAGTTCTGAGAAACATGCTTCACAAGCTCCCAGAGTTCTCCTGTGGGACTAAAACCCACTTGCCCAGTAAATTGCTCAAGAGTGAATCTTTTATTGGCTTCCTTCCCTTTCTTATCCCAGTTATCTATTCCCTATAAATTGCTTCCATGAACAACTTCCCAAACTAATATCCCTTATGAAAACATTGCCTCCAAGGAATCTTCTGTGGTGACCAACCTAAGACACTCGTCTATTAGTAAAGCCAAATTAGACACTCACTAAAAATTCATCAATTTATGACCAGATACAGATGTTTTCTTTCAGATACTTAAATGGAAATGTATTTTTAAAAACCTCTAAACCTTAGCTATGATAAACTACAAAAAAATCTTTTCTCCCATGGAGTAAACACTTGACGAAATTTCTGTAACTTATAACCAGAAGGACCAGTTGTCTTCTTAGTTACTTTTCTCATTGCTGAGACAAAATACCTGACACCCAAAGTTAAGGGAGGAAAGGTTTATTTCAGCTTACAGTTTGTGGAGGTTTCAGTCCATCATCACTTGGTGCCAAGGCAGGGTAGCATGGCAGAGTGGAATCAAAGAGGAGAAACAGTTCATGGCTGCAGGCAGGAGACCGCAAGGCAGCAAGAGCTAGCCTACCTTTTCCTCTTAGCCCAAACTGGCTACAAACCTATTGATTTGTGCCACCCATGCCCAGGGTGGGGCTTCCATTATTCACCCCCTGAATGCCAGCATCACACCCTTAAGTCATATTTACACACCCCGATTCAGTCACCTTTGAAGCTGTCCACCTCATGAGGCTTTGAGGGGACGTGGAGACACAAGCCGTAACACCGGTTACTCTTTCTGTGTGTGTGGCATCCTTCTCCATCCTCTTCTGGTACTGACCCTCTTTCTGTACACTCTGCTCACCCACATCTGTACACATCCTTTGAGGACCTACTTACCCCTCGGTTTCCTGTTCCCTCCCTAGAATACTGCACCATCGATGTAGATAGATGTACCACACCATCGGTCAGTCCGCCTCCTTCCTTTCTAGTCCTTGGTGTCAAATTTATGGCACAACTGTCACAGCGGGTTGTTTGTATCACTGAAAGCTTTAAAAGATTCCTCATTACCGAAACATGGTCTGGGCCAGATAAAATTCCTGCCCTTGGATTTTAGGAAGACATTAAAGAGAATCTCTTTTGATCTGAGTTCGCCAAGCTGGGTTACAAGCTTGAATTTGTTTATGTCTGCCCCTCACATCCTCTCTCTAGAAACCCCAGGGAGGAAGGTCTGCCCTCTGTACAAGTGGTTAAACAAACACGGGGAAACGCCAGCCGGAAGAAGGGAGGGACGAGACCTAGTAGTGTTTTCTGAGTCACCAGAGCCCTAGAAGCCAGATTCATCTGGTGTTTATTTTTAGGTGGGTTTTTTTTTTTATCATTTTCAACTGAACAAAATGCTGTATCCAAAAGTTGAAAAACCAACTCCAAATCTGACATGAATGCATTCCAGCTGAAACTCCTCCTCTGCAAGTACCCAGCAACCCCTCTGTCCTGAAATCTGATCAGGCATCAGTGGGTACCTGATGCTGTATTTGGGGTGCCTATGACCAAGGCCCACAGTGGGGTTCTTGTGCACTAAAAGGTTTTGTTAATAAAGGCCAGAGTAGACTGAATCCAAAGGATTTCCAAAAGAAGAGAGAAGTTTTTTTTTTTTTAATTTTTCCCCTTATGCCTTGGGGAGGGCAGTAGTTCTTCCTCAAGGTTAAATAGAGTAGAAACCTATTATTTCCTGAGGAGAGAAGGTTTAGGGAAATTTAGTCAAGCGTGAAAGGGGATTTGTTCCAAAGCCTTTACTAAACGTGTCTGAGAAAATCAAAACAATCTAAGTGTCTCCAGGTCAGTTGCCTGTGAATGTCTCAGAAAAATCTAAACCTAAAATTAACCTGAAGCTGAGCCTCTCCTAAACACGGTCCTTCTTTAGTGCCCCTAATCGGCACATCACTGCCATTTCTCCAGTTCACTGCTCACCAGACACTGAGGAGTTATCTTGGTAACTTCTTCATCTTTTCTTCCTGTAGAGCCAGTTAATCACCAAGCGGGGCCCCCTGCGGTGTCTGCCTGTTGGATCTCTCCTTTCCCACCTCGCTGCCAGCACCCTCCTGGTCCACTGTCCTCGCCTGCTCATCAGCCTTCCCCGCCTGCAGCCTCTCTGCCTCCGGAGAGCCATCTTTGATCTGTTTGTTATTTCCTCCATTTGCAACCCCTTCCAAATTCTGCAGTGTACTGAGGATCTGATTTATATCTTTCTAGGAAATTTTCACCTTTCATATGGTGATAACAGAACTGTTTTTAGGAAACCACCTCTCCCTAAAATGATTCGAGTGGGATTACCCCCACCTCCCACGTTAGAGTTACTTATGCCCTGTTTGGCATCCATGACCTTAGCTACAGAGAGAATTCTAAGGAAGGCACTTGACCCATACCTAAACCGCTTTGGCCCAGCATCTGCCTGTCCAAAGGAAATGGCCAGTGGAGAGATGTGAGCTAAGCAAACGTAGTCAGAGAAATCTACTAGTTTCCCCCACCGTGATAGGACTCCCGGCTGAAAATTAAGCCGGCACAAGGATCAGGTCAGTGGATCCAGGGCTGAGGTATGAAGACATTATCATCCCATGGGTAAAACTGTCCTTGAGGCTGGACATGGTGGTGCACACCTGTAATCCCACCATTTGGGTGGCTTAGGCAGGAGGATCACTGGGAGTTCAAGGCTAGCCCGGCTACATCCTGAGTTCAAGACCTGAACTGCCTAACAAATTGAAAAAGAAAAAGAAAACAAACCAAAAACTGGAGATGGAGATGAACTCTGGATTTCATCACTTCAAAAGCCAATAATTCTTGCTTGCTTGAAGCAGGTTGGATTGGAAGCACTTGGAAGCTGCTTAGCTAATGCCCATCCAGCGAATGCACCATTACACATGGGAGAAAAGCAAAGTGCCTGCACAGCTCGAAGCACATTTGCCTGTGCTGCCCTGCTCTGGACACAGAGGCCCGTGTCCGACTTCTGTCTATGGCATTCTCGCCTCCTGAAACCCTCAAACACCCACACACGCGGTACTTTGCTTCTTATTCTACTTACCCTTTAACTTTCTGTTCAGAGCTCTTAGGGGCCCTCAAACTGACTACAACCAATGTTACTCACTAGTTTAATTATTTTGTTTTTGGGGGGATACCGGGGGGCAGGATCTCACTATGTGGTTCACCCTTGCCTTGAATTCACTATGTAGTCCAGGCTGGCCTCAAACTCACAGCAATCTTCCTGCCTCAGCCTCCTGAGTGCTGGGATGACAGGCACGCACCACCATACCCAGCCTCTGATATTTAATCTGTTTTAAAAATTTGCTATTTTGGTGAATTGCTTGGATGTAACTGGGAAATTTCTTCCTAAATGATTTTCTTGTTTGTTTTCATTTTTTGCTACTGGGGATTGAAACAAGATGCATTTTTGCCACTCAAATCCTCAGTTCTTCCTGCTTTTTAATGCTTTAGAGACAGGGTCTTGCTAAATTGCTTGGGCTGGTCTCACATTTGAGATTCTCCTGCTTACTCTCCTAAGTACCTTGGATTATAGGGGTTAGCACCACAACTACATGGTTTAGAAACAAATTTTACCAACCTGTTTTCATTTTGTAGGTGAACCAAGGATATTCACTGTGACTTTCCTTTCCCTTTCATGTGCAATTCATGTAATTTGATAAAGTATGATGTTAACTGAAATTCATTATGCTAAAAGAATGACTTTCTCTCACTTTTTTTAAAATTTTATTTAAGAAAAAAACAGAAAAAGGGTACAAGTTATACAGAATTTCAGAAAAAATAAACAGGAAATCACTAGTTAATTACATATTGTCATCTTAGAAATAGTTGTTGAAGTTACAAAATTAAAGCATGTAGAGGGGACTTTCAAACAGTGAGACTGCAAACGATTTTGTTCAATGATCCAATAAAACTCAGTAATATGGTTATCTATCTTATACACTTAAATATATATGCAGTTATATCTTTTAGAGAACTTTCTTTTCCTCTCTTTTGTACAATGACAATTACACATTTTGGATTTTATTACTCCCACAGTTCTTACTACTTTGACATACCAGCATAGAGTCAGTCAAATCAAAAGGATGGACATAATACATAATGTAAAAACAAAATACAAGGTGATCAACAATGGTTACCATAATGCCTCTTGCTATCTTAAAAAGAATTGCCTATATCATCAGTTATAATAAAATTGAACAAAACAGTAATGAAAAACCAATAAAACCAAAACATTGGAGACATTAGAGGACTTCAAAAGAAGATAATAGTCAGCCAGAACGGGCATCACAATGAATCTTATTGTCTTCATAGTTGTTGCCTATACTTTCAAACTTGGTACTATCAAGCATAACAGAATAGAGGAAAATCAGTCAAAACAAGATGCTGAGAGCAATACAGAGTTTCAAATCAAGTTAATAGGAAATCAAAGTGCGTTACTATAATATATCCTGCTATTTTTTACTTATTTTCCCTTAATTAAAAGGATAAAAATAAAAAAGTAAATAATAAAATGGAGATTGAGATAAAAGAGGGCATAACAACAAAACAGTGCAGGTCAAAACATAGCCATTTAAGCAAACTAGTGTTTCACCACAAGATAATCTCGACATAATAGTAGTTACCATAGTGTCTCTTCCCTTAAAATCTTTGGGTATAATTTCGTGTACTGTAGCATCAAACATATCAAGACAATGTTAAACCGTTCAAGAGAATGACAATATTACAGGGTATTTAGAATCAACTAACAGAAAATGAACAATGGTTTCTGTATAATCTCCTTGTCTATAAAAGTTTTTGTTTATATTATCACATATAATAAAATCCAATAAGATACAACACATTAAAACCGATGGAGACAGAAGAACAAAAGCTTGATGGTACTTCAAAACAAGAGGATATTAAATCAGCACTAGCTATTATGATGTCTTGTTTTCTCCAAAATGGCTGTTCCTACTATCCAACCTTCTCTGCCTCATTTCTGTTGAGCTCTTTTTCTGTCATTAGTTGTCAGTTTGTCTTCTTCATTTTGCTTTCTGCTCCATTCATTGTGGCCGCTCTGCCACTGTTTCTGGAATCTTGGTATTTTTCATTTTTAGAATATCCTGCAGTATATTCTGTAGAGTTGAATTGGTGGTTGCAAATTCCCCTAGTTCCTCTTTATCCTGGAAGCACCTTGTTTTTCCATCAATTTCTAGGGACAGTTGTGCAGGATATATCAATCTTGGCTGGAGGTTATTATCTTTCAAAGCTTGAATTATTTCCCCCCACACTCTTCGTGATTTGATGGTTTGTGCTGAGAAGTCTGCTCTAATTCTGATGGGTGTTCCCTTGTAAGTGATCTGTTTCTTGTCTCTGACGGCTTTTAATATTCTGTTCTTATATTGGATTTCTGGTATTTTGATTATTATATGCCTGGGTGTAGCTCTGTTTGGGTTGTAGGTGGCTGGAGTCCTATATGCCTCATACACCTGAGTATCTTTACCTTTTGCTAAATTAGGGAAATTCTCCTGGATTATTTCTGTGAATAGCTTTTGTAGTTCATTTGTTTGAGTCCCTACTTCTTCTTTTATGTTCTTAATTCTTAAGTTATAGATCCTCTTATCATCTTCTATTGTTTGTATTATTGCTGTTTGTTTTCTTGTTATTTTTAAGAAGTTTCTCATTTCATGCTCCCACCTTACAAATCTGTCCTCCAGTTCTGATAATCTATCCTTAGTTTCTTTCAAGCTGTTATACCAGTTTTCAATAGAGTTTTTTAGTTTCCTGGTAATCTCTTTGAACCTGCTTTACGTATTCTATGTTTTCTCTATTTTCTCCATCAAACAATTCTCCCCTTTTTTTCTGTTCTTCCATTCCACCATCTGTTTTTTCTTGGGTGGTGCTTAGCATTTCTCTAACTATTCTACTTATCTCTTGCTTTATTTCATTAAATACTTCATTTTTGAACTCATCAATGAGGCTCCGGAGATACCGCTTTATATCTATAGGTGCCGTGTCGGATATTGCATGTTTTCTGTCTTCATTCTCTTTTGCCTTTACCTTTCCTGTATCAGTGTTCTCAGGATTGGGGACTGAGGACCCTTTCTTGTTGCTCCCTTTTCCCATACTTTTTGTTCCTTCCATACTCTCTCACTTTTTTTTAAAGAGGGTAAAATTAAACAGAACAAAATAGAGCAAAACAGATCATAAGATAACAATGTAAGAGACACAGATTTCAAAGCAAGACAACAGGAGATCTTCTCTGTCTATCATATTGTCTCTTGTTTTCTTCCAAATAGTTGTCCATATCTTCACATACAATGAGTTCAGACAAAACAAAATAGTATAAAACTGTTCTGAACAGGATGATGAAGACATTTTAAGTTTCAAGACCAAACAATAGGGAAGTCAACAATGGCGATAATAGTGTCTCTCATTCTCTTCAAAACAGCTGTCCATACCTTCATGTATGTTGAAATTAAACAAAATAAAATAGACTACAATCTCTCTCAACAAAGAATAATAGTATTGCTGGATTTCACATCATGACGCTACGGAATCAGCACTGGGTACTAGTGTCTCTTTTTCTTCAAAGTAGCTCTTCATTTCATCTTCATTATATAATAGATTCTCATAAACTTTTTAGAAGCTTGATGCATGCATGAGTCTCTACATGTATACCTATCCTTTCTATATTAGAGGGAAAAACAGAACAAACCAAGACAAAACAAAACAAATTCCTAGAAAAACACAAAACGAAAAAGACACATAAACAACAATAGAGAAGAGCCCAGAATACTGACAGTGTAGGCCTTCAAAACAAGGTGGTAGAAGCATAACAGGGTTGCCATTCCACACAGTGATCCTCAAGAACTCCTCAGATCACCACACAGCAACATACACAAGTGTTCCAATCCTATGAATGTTAAATATTTTGTTCCAAGAACTTATAGAGTTTGTAGCGCAATCATCTTAGCGATCCTGATTGTGTGTATATAATTTTAGGCATTTTTTCTTTCCCCTTCCTTTTTTTCCCTCATTTTCTCTGAGATATTATTTTTCCCCTTTAAGCCGATTCTTATCCTTTCACTGTAATTATTGAGTTTTTTGTATCTTATGTACTCTGACTATTTCTTACACTAGGGAGATTATACAGTGTTTACATATGTGAGTTTGGTTTATTTCATGTATGAGCATGGTCTCAAGTTGCATCCATTTACTTATAAATATCTCAATGTGATCATTCTTTATAGCTGAGTAGTACTCCATTGTATAAAAATACCACAACTTTTTTACCCATTCCTTAGTTGATGGGCATTTAGGTTGTTTCCAAGATCTGGCTATTGCAAATTGTGCTGCTATAAACATGGGTGCGCATATATCACTGTGGTATGATGTTTTCAGTTCTTCTGGGAATATGCCTAGAAGTGGAATAGCTGGGTCAAATGGGACTTCCAATCCCAGCTTTTTGAGGACCCTCCAGACTGACTTCCACAGTGGTTGCACCAGTCTACACTCCCACCAAAATGCGAGAGAGTTCCTTTTTCCCCACAGCCTCTCCAGGATTTGTTGTTAGTAGTTTTCTTTATCCTGGCCATTCTTTCTGGAGTGAGATGGACTCTCAGTGTGGTTTTAATTTGCATTTCTCTAATGACTAATGATGATGAACATTTTTTTCATGTATTTATTTGCCATTTGTATTTCTTCATCTGAGAACTGTGTATTCATCTCAGATGTCCATTTTTGGAATGGGTCTTTGAATTTTGGGGATCTGATTTTTTAAAATTCTTTATATATCTAGACAGAAGTCCTTTGTCTGAGGGAACATTCATTAAGATTTTTTTCCCCAATTTGTGGGTTTTCTTTTGGCTATGCTGGAGATTTCTTTCAACATGCCAAAACTCTTTAATAGGACGCAATCCAAGTTATTGATTCTGTGAAGTATTTTGTGTGCAGTTTGATTTTTATTCATGAATTCTCTACCTACCCCCATGTCTTCAAGATTTCTACCTACTTTGTCTCCCAACATATTTAGTGTTTTTGTTTTAATATTTAGATCTTTAGACTTTAGTCCCATTTAGACTTTAGTTTAGTACATGGTGATAGGTATGGGTCTATTTTTAGTTTTCGGCGTATGGAAAACCAGTCTTTCCAGCACCATTTATTGAAGAGACTATGTTTCTTCCAGTGGACATGTTTGGTCCTTTTATCAAAGATAAGGTGACTGAGTGTGTTTATAGTTGTGGTTATATTTCTAATCTATTCCATAGATCTTCAAGTCTGTTTTTATTTCCATACCATGTTTATTTTTTTACAGTAGCTTTGTAGTATAACTTCAAGTCAGGGATCATGATGCCTCCTGCCTTACCTTTGCTGCTTAGAATTGCCTTTGCTATTCTGGGTCTCTTCTGGTTCCAGATAAATTTTAGGAGTGATTTCTCTAGGTCTTTGAGGTATGCTAGTCATATTTTAATTGGGATTGCATTAAATCTGTATAACAATTTTGGGAGAATGGCTATTTTCACAATGTTCATTCTTCCTATCCATGAACAAGGGATGTCTTTCCATTTTCTGAGGTCCTCTTCTATTTCTTTTTCAAGGAATCATAATTTTCCCTGAATAGATCTTTTGCTTCTTTTGTTAGATTAATTCCTAAGTATTTCATTTTGTTGGATGCTAAGGGTGTGACTTCCCTTATTTCTCTCTCAGTGGTTTTGTTGTTAGTGTATAGGAATGCTAATGATTTTTGAGTGTTGACGTTGTACCCAGATGCATTACTGAATTTGATTATAACATCTAGAAGTCTTTCAATGGAGTTTTAGGGATGTTCTATGTAGAGTATCATGTCATCTGCAAATAATGATAATTTAACTTCTTCTTTCCCTATCCTTACTCCTTTCATTTCTTTCTCTTGTCTAATTGCTCTGGCTAGTATTCCCAGCACTATATTGAATAAAAATATGCTTCATGAATTTGCATGTCATCTTTGTGCAGGAGCCATGCTAATCTTCTCTGTATTGTTCCAATTTTAGTATATGTACAGCTGAAGTGAGCACTCTCACTGACTTTTAAAATTGATACATTTAACAACAAAAAAATCAAGTACTTACTATGTGTAAACAATAGTAATTTGTGAGCAAAAAGGCAGTTTCTTACATATAATATAGCTAAGAGAGACATATTGATAAAATAATTTCACAAATAAATATAAAATATCTATACTTCTCATTACTGAGATAGTGTCTTTTTTTGTGCTTTAAGAGTGAACAGGAAGGGGCTGGGGATTTAGCTCAGTGGCACAAGCATCTGCCTTGCAAGCACGCAGTCCTGAGTTCAATCCCCAGTACAAAAAAAAAAGTGAATAGGAAGGGGGTGGTAGTTCACACCCACTTTGAAGTCAAGGCCTGAGTTTCACAATGAGTTCAAGCCTAGCCTGAACTACATAGGGAGATCTTGTCTCAGAAACAAACAAACAAACAAAAATAAATGCAAATTATTTTATAGAGGATAAATTAAATAGTTAAATTAGCACTCTTTTTTCCCCCTTACTTTTTTTTTTATTTTGAAGGTAGTAAAATACAACAGAACAAGACACAATAAAGCCAACTGAGACAGTGTAGTGAAATTGGTACAGAACTTCACAGCAGGTTATCAGGATAACAGTAATAGGTATCACAGTATATCTCGTTATTTTCACAATAGTTGTACTTTCACTCATGTATATCAAAATAAAATGAAAAACAGAACATTATAGAACTTATCAAAACAGAATATTGAATAGAGCAGTACTATTAATCAGAATAAAGCAAAACAATAATAAAAATATTTGCCTTCAAAGAAATGGTAGAAGGAAATCCCCCATATTTGCTATAGTCAACCTCCCAAGAGATGCTCAGATCTCTGGTTCCCATTTGCTAACAGGGGGCAGGAGAAGGAGGTTAGGGGTAGTGGGATGATTGACTCTCAGCCCATGCACCAGCAGACTCACTATTACTTAGCAAGGAGGCAGGCTGGTTGTTTTCCCAGGCTCCTAAGTTCCAATATGGCACGGATCTCAGGAGCCACTGGTGATTCTCCCCCTGGAGGTGCTGCAGCCTGCCACACCACAGCTGCCCACCAGGAAGGTGAGCTGCTTGCTTGATTTCCCAGTGTCCTAAGTCCCAATATGGTGTGGATCTCAGGAGACACTGGTAGTTCTTCCCCAGGGGTGGCTGAAGTCTGCCACACCACAGCTGCTTACCAGGGAGGGTAACTGCTTGCTTTCCCAGGGTCATAAGTTTGAGATATTCACTTATTTAAAACAGTGAGTTTACACAGGTATCTCCAAATCCAATCAAACATAAGTTTTATTTCAGCATTTCTTTCTGTACTAGTACTTTTTCCTCACAGACATTATATTTGGTGTTCTCTGTTACCAAATTCCTGGGTCTTAATCCTTGAAATCTCAGCCTAATAAAAAGGAATAAAGGAAGTAGGAGAATGGAAAAATAAAGTCCAGCTAGAACGTTGGATTTTAAATATGAGAGATTTTCCATTGTATGGTTCACATGAAGAAATATCCACTGACAAAATGAAAGAGGAAGAGAAATTTTCTCCCATTATTATTGACACTAATTTTTATCACTTGGTTAAGGTTGTGTCTGAATAAATTACTGTACGGTTATGGCAGTGGTCTAACATGGTGGAAGGCCAAAGAAGGACTCAATTAGCATTATTTTAGGGTGAAAGGTTAAAGGATGAATTTGCTGTAATTTAACTCAACCAGAGCAGACAGAATATAGTCAATACGTTAATGTAGATAGGGTCGGGGCGGTTTTAGGAAAAGCAAGTATCGTCTTCTGGTTTAGAGCCACAGTGTTGTAGTCAGGGATTATGAGGAGAACAATGAGAACCAGGACACAGAATTTATAATATTATCTTAATGATGATCATTCAGAGTTAACACAAGAAAGTACAGGAAATCTTTCCATAGTACTAAAGACCCAGAATATTCAGCCAAGGGCCTGGATCCCACAGCAATGCCCTCATGAGTTCAGCTGAAGACCTAGAGCCCATGACAATGCCTCCCACAAGTCCAACTGGAGGTCTAGAGCCCACGAGAAGGACTCACGCCAGTCTCTTTTACGTATCTGCACTGGGAAGGCCCAAAGGTCAGTTGTGGAAGCTAGAAAGTCCATGCCAGCAAGGTGAAGGAGCTGTGCAAGGTGGAGGGTTCTTCCCTGGAGCTGAGAAGTCACACTCACAACAAAGACCAGGGATGTCCAGAAAGGCACCACAGCCATCCTCAGCGACATAGAGGCCTTGAGTTCCCCCCATGATAAGAACAGTTGAGTACCTGCCATGAAGGCAGTGTGATGAGTTTGTCCTGGAGATTAAGCAGCACACATCTTCTCCTCCGGAGCCAGGAAGCAATGCTCGATGTAAGGCCCAGAGCTCCTCCAGGAGAACCAATGGCTCAAACAGCAACTCACTTCTCCTTCTCCACGTCTCTATGCTGGCAACTTTCCTCAGGTGGAGCATCTACGCTCAGCACCGTGCTGACTTAATTCCACTGGCGTTAAGTTGGCCACCAGTTTTTAATCCATAACACACAACAAAGAAGCTGTTAAAATGTCTGCAGCTCTGCTTCAGTGCTGGACAGAACCTAAACGCACAGACTTCTAGCTCTTGGGAGAAACTGGCCGCAGCACCTCTCATGTGCGGCTACCAGTCACAGCCTTTGTCATAGTCAGAAGGCCCCTTGGGAGGGAAATTGGTCATCAGAGCTCGTATTTCTGCACCAGTCCTTTTCTAGCTGATGTCTCTTCAGGCCAGAGAAGCAACAGACATATATGGGAAAGGTTACATTCACAATGTTGTTGCTCCTATGAGGGCTTTGTAAATATAATAAAGCTCATAATATGTGGTGCAACACACAGCTGCTTCTGTGATCGAGTGCGATAATGATTAGATGAAAACACATAGTGAGTCTATTCAGACTTTGAATAAACCAAGCCACCACAGGTAGCACACTTACAGAAGTAGACTCACAATGCTTTTTTCTCTAAAATTGTGTTTTCAGCAATGCAGAGAACACACTTCCCAACATTACTATCTGTTTTTTCCTGAACTTTTAAATTGGGCACTGACTGCTTCCTATTTTCAATTCAAAGACTACATTTTCTGTACTCCACCTGGAGATTACTTAAAAGATACTTTCCAATTAGCTCCCATCTCTAAGATTTTCACTCATAAATCAGAGAATCTAAGGAACCTGAAAAATCTTTAAAACACTCTCTGTATCCTCTTGTTTATAAAAGCATTATTTATCATAGCCAAAAAGTGGAGGAAGCCTGGCTGGACAGGAATGGATGCATGGAGATGGAGAAACCAAATGAGGCATGTACATGCAACAAAATACTATTTGGCTGTGAAAAAGAAAAAATTGTGACATATGCCACAAAATGGGTAAGATTCAAGAGCACTGTGTCACAACAAATAAGTCACAAATGTGTGGTTTCATTCATGAGTTGTGTATCAGACCTACAGAGGCAGAAAGTGGAGTGGTGGTTTTCAGGGGGCTACAAGAGAGGGGAAGAGGAGAGTTATTGTTTAAGGGTGTGCAGTTTCAGTTCTGCAAGTTGAAAAAAATTTAGAGATGGATGATGATGATTGCTCAACAGTGAGAATTAATACCACTAAAGTATACATTGGAAAATAGGTAAAATGACAAATCTCATGTATGTTTAGTTACAAGCTTTTTTCTACATATGGAAAGCATTGATCTCAGTCATTAGTTTTCTTTATTTCTTCTTATTATTCCAGGGCTTTTCTTTCTTTCTAGCTTTTCTCTTTCTTTATTTTTTTAAAAAATTATTTAAAAAGAAAAAAAACAGGAAAGGGATAGAAATAACACATGATTTTTTAAAAAACAATAAGAAATCAGGGGCTAGGCCAGGCATGGTGGCTCATGCCTGTAATCCCAGCACTGGGGAGGCTGAGGCAGGAGGATTGTTGCAAGTTCGAGACCAGCCTGGGCTATAAAGTGAGTTCAAAGCCAGCCTGGCCTGCATAGGGAGACCCTGTCTCAAAAAGACAAAAAAAAAAAAAAAAAAAAAAAGAAAGAAAGAAAGAAAGAAAGAAAGAAAGAAAGAAAGAAAGAAGAAAGAAAGAAAGAAAGAAAGAAATCGGGCTCGGGATTTAGCTCAGCAGCATAAGCACCTGCCTTGCAAGTGTGTGATCGTGAGTTCAATCCCTGGGACCAATAAAAAAGAAAAAGACAAAAACAAACAAACAAAAAAAGAAATCACTAGTTGATAAATTACATATTGTCCTCTTAGAAACAGTGTTTGGGGCTGGGGATTTAGCTCAGCGGCATAAGCGCCTGCCTTGCAAGCAGGCAGTCGTGAGTTCGATCCCTGGTACCGATAAAAAGGAAAAAGACAAAAAAGAAACAGTTGTTCAAGTTACAAAAGCAAAGCATACAAAGTGCACATTCAAACAGCAAGACTACAAACAGTTCTTTCTTTCTTTCTTTGTTGTTGTTTTAAGCAGAATCTGACTATGTACCCCAGGCTGACCTCAAACTCATGATCTGCCTGCCTCATCCTCCTGACTTCTGGGATTATCTGGGATTTTGTAGGTGTGTGACATCACATCTGGCTGGTCCTTCATTCAGTGTTAATTATCATGATATTGTATGTATTCCTTCCTTCATAAATATTTGTTGAGTGCTTGGAATGAGCTATGAATTATTCTAGGTGGCAGAGACAGACACAGCCATGACTAAGACAGATAACATCCCTGCTTCAAAAAAGCCATAATTCTGTCCATGATATTGTATTTGTAGGAATTAGATGGTGCAGCATGGAACATAAAACTCAATTTCACAGTGGTTTTAACATTCAAGATATTATTCTCTCATATAAAATGTCTATTTGGCAGGTACCCAGGAGCCTTCTAGCTTTGTTGTCTATGGATTCTAGGCTATTACTGTGTAAGTATGGTCCAAAACAACTATTGAATAGTTAGCCATTGCATCTGCATTTTGTTTTCTTTTTCTTTTTCATCGGTACCAGGGATCAAACTCACGACCACACACTTGCAAGGCAGGCACTTATGCCGCTGAGCTAAATCCCCAGCCCACATCTGCATTTTGTATGTGTGTGTGTGTGGTACTGGGGAATGAAACTAGGGCCATCATACTAAGCCACATGACCAGATCTTCCTTTTTATTTTTTTACATTTTAAGACAGGATCTTGCTAAGTCACTGATTTGCTCAGGCTGGGCTCCAACCTGTGATCTTTCTGCCTAGCCACCCAGAGTGCTGGGATTATAGTTGTGCATCATTGCACTCAACTTGATCTGCATTTCTACTGGTGCAAGAGAAAAATACAACAAAGAGGGCATAATTCTTACTTTAAGTACCTTTTCTGAAAGTGACATCCTGTTGACAATAGCTTAGACACATGGTCATTCCTAGCTGCAAAGGAAGCTGAAAATGCAGTCTTCATTCTTGATAACCATCTGCCTAGTTAAAATTCAGGGGCTCTCTTGCTGAAAAAGATGAAGAGTGTTGGAGAACTGTCAGACTCTGCTATAAGTATCTTTTCCAGCTGATTTTGAATCCTGTGAAGGCTTGGAGGTCTCTTAAAATGTACAATTAATAAGAACCTCAGGCATGAGTTAAAGGGAGCATTTGAGATGACATCCCTCTGAGGTATCAGTCCTTAAACAGTCTGCGTCCCATTGAGAACATTCCCTTGGCTATGTAGATCCACAAACTAAAGACAAAATATCTCTTCTGCACATTCTGAAGATGCAGTGATGGCACAGGCCTATAATAACTTAGATACTGTCTCTCAAAGTGGGAGAAAATAAAAGTGCATGGGTCCATAGCAATCTAAAGTCGGCAGGACACACGTTGCCAGTCCTGTGATTAGAGAATCCGTCCCACCGCTCGGGAATGATTTCACATGCTCTTACCTCTCCCATTTGGACTGCTGACCTCTTTTTTCAATAGAAAGGTAGCCCACACTTGCAGCTGAGTATTTTTCTCAGTCTGTTTCTGCCCATGGAAATTGGAAAGTTCAAAAACTTTTCATTATGTTTCTATATCATTCAGTCCAAGTTGACGTAATTCTTTTAAAATCTATGAATTTCTTATGAAGAAAATTGTATTCCACACCACTAAATAACCTCTGAGCACAAAGTTATCTTCACAAGAAAGCCATCCATACATTGGTCCACCTGCCTAAGCGTGGGAAGGCCAACAGCTTCAAGATTCTTAGAAGCCGGTTCAGGTTAAGATGACCCAAGGGCCTTTCAGAACCTTAGAGGACTGCACTGCTCTCTGAGAAAAGTTTAGATTTTTCTGAGCTCATAATAATGGATTTCATAATTCTTTCATGAATCTGATCTTAGCTATGTAGCCTTTGCTTAATCCTAGTCTTAGGTTCAGTGTGCGGTTCATCTTATTTCTTTCTTCTCACCTTTTACTGCACACATCATGAAGATCGCAAGTGGCACCTTTGAGGCTCTTCCCAAAGTTTGATTAGCTGGATTATCTGGTTTGTTAGGTATATTTCATAAGAATTTATTAGAAAGTGTGAGTGTTGTTAAAATTCTGCCACTATGAAACAAAGATTTCCCTGGTCCTCTTGCTTTGGGCTGTGCCTGCCTGGTATTCACTGCATCTGATGGTAAGAATATTTTAAGACAACACTCCTGCTGTTCTTCCTGAAGAGTACGCATTCAGATGTCTTGCCTTGCTTGACCAAAAGGTTAGTAGACGAGCAACTCAAGAATGCCTTTCATGTTTTGCCTTTCAAAGATTAACTGTCCAGTGGAGAAACACTGGGATAGAGAAAATGACTGGAAACGTGTATCCTGATGACAGCGTCACACAAGACTGATGGCTTCCTGCTTCCTGAGTACTGAGAGCTGTTTCCATTCCGGTCTTCACAAGTTGCTTGCTTTTTCTTTTAATTCTTTGTGCTACTCCACATCCTGGAGCGCATTCTTTGTTTTATGAAGTTCAGTTTCTTTGATTTGTGGAAAAGCAGAAGTAGATTGACATAGAAATTGATCCTAGGATGAAATTAACACTAGGAGAGGTCACGTGAGGCAGAAAGTGTCATGGAGAGACAGAAGACAATGTGAGCCTCCTGACTATCCTTGAGCGTGTCATGTCTACAAACCTCGGCAAGCAGTGTACCCACCCCAGATTTGGGAGAGTTGATTGAAAAGTGTCAGCTGGTTAGGTCAGATTGGTTTTTACAGCCTGGGCTAAGTTATCGTAAGTAAGAGCCTGCTGGTTCATGAGAAAGCAGAGGAGGAAAGAGAACAGGAACTGCTACGCAAAGGATCTGCCTTGCATGCTCTGTGATCAAAGAGGGTGAGTAGTCCGGAAAATCTCAGGCTGAAATAATTCCCTCCCCCAAGATAAGGGCAGTGAGAGCAAAACCCAAGATTCCAGAAACTCAAGTAAAAGATAAGAAGAGATCCTGGAAAAGCCTTACTTAAGCCTCTTCTCTGGCTCTTCCTGGCCTAATAAAGGCCTTCACTTTAGAACCCAACCACTGAAGTACTTGGGAAGCATGTTTTTTATCTCTTTCAATTCAAACTATGGTTTGTCATTGCCTCCAGAAAAAAACATACAGAAGGGAGGCTGGAGGAAGGGCAGAGCTCTCCCTCAACCCTAGAGGCTAAGTTCAGAATCTTCACACTGAGCTGCATGCCAGCCCTTTTAAATTTTTTATGTTGATACAGGGTCTTGCTAAATTGCCAAGGCGGGTTTTGAACTTGAATCCTCCTATCTCAGCTTCCCAGAGCGCTGGGATTACAGACGTACACCAGTTATTATGAAGGAGGTCATCCTAGTATTGAATAAGGATGGAGATTTCTAAGGAAATTGTGTTCCTAGGAAAACACTGACCAGCCCAAGGCAATCTCCAGGTCCCTGGAGTCTTCTCAATGGAAAATAGAGTCCTAAATCAGCCCCCACAAGTGATCTTCCCTGCCTCCTTTTCAGATGTGATGCAATAGACATGAGGCATTGGCTCTATTCCCAGAGGAGGGAACAGGCCAGCTACTTTGGCTGACCAGGGGATTCACTCCGCTGCTGTGGCCAGGAACACTTTCAACTCCTAATGAGAAGAGTGTGACCAATGCTACTGGCCAGTAACTACTCTGAACTGTTTCTTGCTCTTCTTTTTCCATGTGGCATGTTTTTTGTTTTGTTTTGTTTTCTTTAAATAAGGTACCCTGCTTTCTCCCATCCTTGTAGATTTGGCTAAATTTGTCATTAGGCCATACCTTGCCTATACACAGGAGCTATTCTGGAACCTGAGAACAGCACATGTGTTGTAGTTAGAGGTTGTGTGAGAACAACTAGAATCAGGACATGGAGTTTATATTATTTTTATGATGGTCACCGGGAGTTAACACAAGAAAATGCAAGAAATCTATCCGCAACACCAAAGACTTAGAATATTTAGTCAAGAGCCTAAATCCCACAGCAGTGTCCTACATGAGTCCAGATGAAGACCCAGAGCTCATGACAATGCCTCCCACAAGTCCAGCTGGAGGTCCAGAGCCCACAAAAAGGACTCACGGGGCTGGGGGTTTAGCTCAGCAGCTTAAGCACCTGCCTTGAAAGCAGGCAGCCGTGAGTTCGATCCCTGGTACCGATAAAAAAGGAAAAAGACAAAAAAACAAAAGAGAGAAGGACTCACGTCAGTCTCTTTTATGGATCCGTGCTGGGAAGGCCCAAAGGTCAGCGGTGGAAGCTAGAAAGTCCATGCCAGTGATTGAGGGTTCTACGCTGGAGCCAAGAAGTCACACTCACAACAAAGACCAGGGCTTCCCTGAAAGGCACCACAGCCATCCTCCATGACACAAAGGCCCCAAGTTCCTCCGATGACAAGCACAGTCACACTGCCAGGAAGCCAGTGTGACGAGTTTATCCTGGGGATCAAGTGGCACACATTCCGCCCGCCGCCCCCCCCCCCGCAGCAGGAAGCAATGCTTGAGTAAGTACCAAAGCTTCTCCAGAGGAATCTAACAGCTCAAACAGCAACTCATAGGAGAACCCACAAAGCCTCAATGCAATAATGCATAAAGACCTTAACACCTTAACACCCTCTTTCTCCTCCACCTATTTATGCTGGCAACTTTCCTCAGGTGGAGCATCTTCGCTCAGTGCCATGCTGATGTAATCCAGCTGGTGTTAAGTTGACCACCAGTTCTTAATCCATAACAACATGTTACCAAGATACCTGGAGGAACAGTAACAGCCTAAGAACCTGGGGAAGGAGACAGCTTTGTTATGCACATAGAAGAGTCGCACTGCTGTAGGTGGTAACCATTATGCATGGGGCAAGCATGTGTATGGATACTAAACAGTCTAGAGGCTTACACTGAATAAATATTTGTTTTTACCTGCCCAGCGTCCCCTTGATAAAACCTTGTTTCCTCAGTAATTGAGTCAAATGGCCCTGAAGGGACCAAACCTGCGTCTCTCCAGCTTGGCTGACCTGTAACACAAATAAATTCACTCCATCTCCCTATTCAGTGAATGATTTAGGAAACCTAATGTAATCCAAGTCAAAATGAGAGTTTTGTGGAATGACAGGGAGAGAGACATACTCTTTACACAGGCTTGCTTGGCTTAGGAGTGTAAACCTGCAGGACTCAGGCACCAGCCTCCCTCAGGCAAATGATGTTGGCAGGGAGTTTGGAAACTGGAAGAGAATGTGAACCAGTAAATCTGTTTTGCTTAGCCCTTTGGTGTAGGTGGGGTGGACATCTGTCCAGATCCTAGCACCTTGTACACCCTCTCTTGTTGGTTATGGAGTTTCATTCTTTCCCCAAATTAGACATTAGAAATGGCACTTTCCCAGACCAACACAGTCCAAGCCAGCATCCCCCAAGCCTCACTACACATCTTGGGAGACTTCCTTGGGAAGAGAGCAATGTGAGAAAGAAATGCTACCTAGAATCTACATTTGCTAGGGGAGGGTGACACCACTGCAATCGCCCTCAGAAGTGGCACTGTTGTGTTCCTCCTGGAGGAACTGGCAGAGTACCCAGGTCTATAAAGCCATGTTCCAATTGTTGGTGCAAAATGTAGCCTTGCTTGGTGGAGGTGGATGCAGCAGCCCCACGCTGGTTCTGATGCCCATTTTGGGTGATAGAAGTCCAGCCTGAGCCTGGCTTCTTTGCCCTTTTGACAGCCTGTGACCTACCAAATCTCCTTTCATAAATTTCTTTGGGTTTTAGCCAGCCATTGAGGTTTCTGTCACTTCATACTAAAACTTCTGTACTCTGTGACAGTCTGTAAATGTTTGATATATGAATATACACATGGAGGGACAGATGACAGTTCTGCAAGGTAAATACCATGCTTCCCATTTGTATTATTTGGCTTTGTGTTCCTACAAAGAAATATCTGAGACAATTCACTTTCAAAGAGAAAAAGTTGATTTAACTCATAGTTTGGAGGCTCAAATCCAAAATCATGTGGCCCATTGGTTTGGGCCTCTGGTGATGGTGGCGCCATGACAGGAACCATTCATGAGACAAGAAGCAGGGCAAGAGGACTGGACCCCTCCACGGTGAGCCCAGGTGACCCAGGGACCTTCTAAAATGCCCCATCCACCAAGGGGACTTCCCAGTTGTGCCGCCCAGATGGACCTCTGGAGGACACTTCATCCAAACCACAGTATCACTGGACAGATTGACAAATAGCTTCAGTGATATTTAGTGCACTCTGTTGTTAGTATTGACAGTACTAATTCATTAATAATATTAACACAGGCCTGCAACTGATCCATTCTACAGCAGAGATCTGAATTTTAGCTAGTTTTTATTTTTAATTTCCAAAGTTCATGCTGTCCTGGTATGCTATCTGAAACATGCTTTCAGAAATATCATAAGGCAGATAGAGCAGATTGGCCTACTCAGAATTCATTCCAGTCTTTTTCAAATAGAAAAATAGAAGACTTGGAAGCAAAAGCCAGAAAGCTAAAAGTGACATTTCCAAGACTCCCTTGCAACTCAGACTACGATGTAGGCTCCAGTTAGATGCATTACTGTGAAAACTGAGCTTAGAACAACTCACATAAGGAAGAAGCCAGCCTAGAGACTGTCATCGGATGTGCAGATCAGGTACAGCTCAGTTTCATCCAAAGATGGAGGCTGTAGCTCTCTGATGCCTGCGCTGTGGCAAGAAAAGGTAACCTTGAATTAGCCGATAGACTTGAGGCTCTTTATTTGTTTCAGTACTGAGACTGAAACCCAAGCCCTCGCTCATGCCAGTCAAGAGCTCTCATGCCACTGAGCTACATCCTCGGCTCCGTTGCACCTTCCTGTTTCTGCTGCTTTCTGATTGATTGTTCCAAAAGAGTTTCTAGACAGCTCGGTCTGGAAGTCTGTTTGAAACATTCCAGGAGGCCCAGCCCACAGCCCACTTGTCCATCCCTAAACTGTGAGCATCTAATTTCCTGCATCCAATCCTTTCTTGCTTGAACTACCAGAGTGGTTTCTATTATCTGCATCTGAATCCTGTCTAAAACCAGCATCAAGCCATGTGTAGTGATAGACACCTGCAACCAGCACCTGGGAGACAGGCAAGAGGACTGTGAGTTTGAGGCCAGCCTGAGCCACATAGTGACTCTATCTTCAGAAACCAAAGTAAATAATAAGAGGAAATAAAATAAAATGAGCAATGTACAGAGGTCGAGCACTATACAACCAGCAATACACAGAGATTCTCATTTCTCTCAGGAATGCAATGAACAGGGAAAAAGTACGCATACAAGATGAATTTATATATTTCAGTAATAAGCACCGTGGACTTGTAATTCTTATCACACTTGTCATTTTGAGAAGTAAATGAGTATATTGTCAGGGTTCTGGCATGAAACAGAGAGTGCATTAATACTGAACAATGTGGAGAGACTTCAGTGAAGACCAATTTTTTTTTGTCTTTTTCCTTTTTATCGGTAACAGGGATCAAACTCACGACTGCCTGCTTGCAAGGCAGGCGCTTATGCCGCTGAGCTAAATCCCCAGACTTCCGAAGACCAATTTTTAAAGGCATGGCTGGGCTGCGGGGAACCATGACTGGCCCGCCAGGTCCTTGCTCTAGCAGGTGACCGGCTCTGGAGCCACCAGCAGGAGGATCCCTGCGGAAACTGTGTCCTGTGGTTGGTCAGTAGAGCCAAGGGACCTGGAGGCATGACCACACTCTTCAGTCCAAAGGCCTTGGACTCCTAGTAAGGAGAAACTCCTGTGGGTCTTCCAGAATGGAGAAATCGGGGAGAAACCCGTGACCCGAGGGTTTGTGCACTGAGATTTTTAATGCTCACAGGTTACACTGAATCACTCTTGCAAAAACAGCTTATATAATTTGCTGGTGACCTGAGGATGTTTTGCTGAGTTTAGCACAGCGTACCCCAGTATGCAAGCAGGGAAAGGCACTTTAGAATCAGGTGAACATTCTCATTTCACCAGTGAGGAGACTTGGTAAGATAATGAAACCACGGCTCTGAGTCCCACACCCATGGCGGCTGCAGGACGCACACCGGAGCCTAGGGCCAGGTCAGGGCCCCGAAGCCGTGGGGACACAGATGCTGCTCGTTCGGAAGCACTGGGCCGCGATGCGGCTGCAGCCTGAGCCCTGCGCTGCCTCCTCATTTTAAACATTTACCTAGGGGCTAGAGGTTTAGCTCAGCGGCATAAGCACCTGCCTTGTAAGCAGGCAGTTGTGAGTTTGATCCCCAGTACCGGAAGAAACTAGCATAATTGATTTTTTCATCTATCATTTACACTGCATAATCCAAAAGCATTTGATAAAGCAAGGCTCCCCCACTGGTTCCACTTAAAAACTTCTCAGCGAATAGATGAGGGCACAGCATCTGTGCCACACTTCCACCCAAGCCCGAGCCACTCCAGTGGTCCACAGCTGGAGGCCTGACAAACATCACCATCAAGCTTCTTGCCATCAGGATAAAATGAGCACTGCGGTGGGTGGTCCCAGCCCAGCCTGATGTCTTCTGTCCTGGCTAAGGTGGTTGCCCTGGAAACAGTGGGGTGGCAAACAAAACCATTTGGAACAACCTCTTAAAAACCTGATGCACCAAGGCCTAATTCCGGTTTGCCGCTGCCCTTCCCAAAGTTCTCTGGAAAGGCTGTGTTCCTTGGGTACCTGGAAAGCTGGTTTTCTCATGTCTTTGGCAAGGTCCAGGCGATGGTCTGGCCAGGGCTCGGCAGACAGCGGGAAGAAGGGGCTTTGCAAATCTCCACACAGATGGTCCTGATCTCCTCCCCCACCTAAGAATTTTTCTAGAATGACACCCAAGTTTTTCTTGGCAGTTTTCATTCCTGGCAAACATTTCACTGCAGCTCTAATTATGATGACAGCTTTAATGGAGAAGATAATCATATTAAATGGTTCTTATTCAGTTCTGTGTGATGAATTAGTGATTGCCACGAAATGTGTTCCTCAGCTGAGGGAAAGCGGAGAGGGCAATGTCTGTGCTACACGTCAAGCTTTGAGGACCCCACAATGAACATCAGACAGAACAAGGGGGCCTTCAGAATGGAGCTGACAAGTCTCAGACCTCTCCTAGCTATTTGCTGACCAAGAGCTATCACGATTTTCTCATGCGTCTATTATAGAAAAAAATTTTTGCTGCTCTTTAAGATGGTAGACTTTATTCAACATTATTAGCCAGGCATGTTTGTTACAGGCTTGTAATCCCAGCATTTTGGGAGGCTGGCTGTAGAAGATTCTAAGTGTGAGGCTAGCCTGGGAAATTTAATAATTCAGTGAGATCCTGTCTCAAACAAAACAAATGAAATAAAACAAAACAACTGAGGAAGGAGTCCAGTGCAAAAGTGAAGGTCTTGGGTCCAGTCCCCAGTTTAAAAAACAAAAATTATTGCTGTAGGGCTCACCTCTACAGCAGCAGGGGAGAATGACAGGCTCCACTTTCAGTGCAAGGATGATTAAGGATTGCTAGCCAGTGGACAAAGCATCTAAGAGGAGATGGCAAAGCTAGGGAAATTCTTGTTGAACTGACTCTAACAGGGTTGGTGCTGAAGGCCAGAAAGGATGAAAGACAGAGAACTCAGATGTCGAGAGTGTTCAGAGATCACATAGCCTCAGTAAAACTGATTTAAGCAAGAGTCCCGCTGAAACCAGGCCAACACAGCCAAAGACCACGTAAGGGCTCAGCTGAACCCAGCTGAACAGAGGACTTGGGGATCCAGCAAGCTGGAGCTGAGGAGTCTGTCACTCCAAACACTGAGAGTGGCCCAGAGTGAAGGGATGAGCGAGGAAGGAAGGAAGAAAGGAAGGAAGGAAAAATGGATGGAAGGATGAAGGAAGGAGAAAAAGAAGAAAGGAAGGGAGGAGGATTTGTATAGCTGCTTTCCAAATTCAGCCTGCTCTGGTTATACTGTGGAGGAGGAGGTACGTTGTCTGGTCTTTGAATGGCCAGCAGAAACTCAGGCTGTGAACAAGGAGGGTATGATGAAGTGCTGTGACTGAGCCAGCTGTGGGATTGTAGAGCAAGAGTGGGTTTTGTGAACAGGGAGACCATTCTTAACCCATGCTGCCGGGAACTTCCCTAGACTTGGGATCAGAAATCATTCTCCATCATAAGTAAATCAGAACACATGGCAGAGATGGTCCCACTTTGACAGTGCCAGGTCCGAGGGAACCCCTCAGTCGCTGTAGTCATCACCTTGTTTATAGAAAGAGCTTTCTTTGAAGGAAATCACAAACAGGGAATTCGAGACCTACTTGGAATATGGAACACGATGAGCTGTTTGGCTTTTGATGTAAGGGTTATTTTAAGAACAAAACAGCTTCATTCCTATCATATAGGATGATAAATATTCAGAGTCATATTTACTCAGACATATGCACCTTTACATGCTTCGACTCAAATATGAGGCCCAAGTGTTTACTTAATTATAGTATTTATGTGTAACTGTGTGTTTTCATTTTATATTAATATACTTCTTTATGTTTAGCTATAAAATTCTTACCAGTAAAAAATACATTCAGAGCTGGGGATTTAGCTCAGTGGCATAAGTGCCTGCCTTGCAAGCAGGTAGTCATGAGTTCGATCCCCGGTACCGATAAAAAAGAAAAAAGAAAAAAAAAGTGTAAAAAAAGAAATACATTCAAATGCGTTATTCATTCATCTGTAAGCTACAGTAAACATAGTTATCAAGTGTAGTCACCAAAACGACAGGAGGTTCAGGTGCATGTGGTCTTCCACAAACGACTTCTTTATCTTCATCTTCTCTAAACCCTAATTCACCTGCACTCCCACTCGCTTCACCAAGGTTTGTGTGGTTGCTTTAGAAGACATTTTCTAAGGGCTACAGAGGGAAGACTGTTGCAGACACAATCTTGCTCAGAGTGCCCGATGCTGCTCCTTTCATTAACCAATGACATCCTTCAGCTGCATGACACTGTCTCTCTAAAGTCCCCTGCCACGTTCTCCCTGGTGGGGACCTGCTCCATGAGAAGTGGGCTGGGCAGGCTGAGGATGGCTGTGCCAGAGGAGGCCTGAGGCCCGGGAGAGCAGAGTGGTGGTGATGAGCCTGTGGCACTGTGCCTCAGTAGGCTGTTTCATCGCCGAAATCTCTGCGAGGTTCATCATCATGGCTCTACAGGAAGCTCCCTAGGAGAAAGCTGAATTAAAAACCACTTAGTAGCTGATGTGGTGGTGTGTCACAGCACTCCAAGAAGCTGAGGCAGGAGGATTGAAAATGCAAGCTAGGGGCTGGGGATTTAGCTCAGCAGCATAAGTGCCTACCTTGCAAGCAGGCAGTCGTGAGTTTGATCCCTGGTACTGATAAAAAGGAAAAAGACCGGAAAAAAAAAAAAAAAGTGCAAGCTAAGCAGGATCAACTTCATCATTTAGAGAAAGCCTGTTTTGGGGGAAAAAAAAGATTGGGGGTATAGTTCCATGTGAAAGCCCTGGTTTGAGTGGCAGTTAAGCCCTAAACTCCAGGGTAATTTTTCAATCATATAGGAAGGAAAAGAAAAAATTAGTAAATATGGTGATGAAAAATGTCATATCCATCTTCTGGATGCTTTCTTAGTAAAAATAGAAACAAAGTCTCTTTCCACCAGCTCTTGCCAGCCTGCTTCCCCGAAACCCTTCTTTAACCCAGAGCCCTACGGTTTATGCTGATGACTGAGCGAGGAGAGTCCAGGAGTCTCAAAGTTTTCTGGATTCCTGGCAGTGCTGCAGTACCTCTGTACCTGTCTGTTAGAAAGGGCGCCAGATGGAAAAGGAAACACACAAAATGTTCCCACCCTTAATAAGCATGGTCAGGCTTAGCACCACCCAGCCTAGATTCTGGCCCAGTGGGCTGACACGGATGAAAGGCCCACCTGAGATGCAGCCCCAACCTGCATCAGGCCTTGGCCACCAGCCCCCCATACAGAAATCAAGAAGACTACATTGATGCTTTTTCGCTTCTGCCTCTGCACTCTGTTCCTCACTTGCCTGTCCTCAGTTTGGACCCCTTCAGCATTATGGAAGTGGTGGCTCTTGAGAACTGATGTATTTTGGTGTGTGTGTGAGTGTGTGCATGTATGTGCATGTTTGTGTCTCTCACTTTTTCACTTAGTAGTTTTGCTTCAGTCTGAAATCATGTCCTCTTCCCTAGACCTGTATTGTTCTCAGGTTCACCAGTGAGCTCCATGTCTCCAAATCCTCTGAGCAATTCCCAACCTCCCCTCACTTGACCTCTGCATGGTATTTGCTACCCAGATTCTGCCTCTCAGTCCCCGCCACTGGATTCTTCTTAGCCTACTGACATCTCCCTCTTATTCTCAATATTTGAAACTGTTTAAACTTCTGTCCTTTAAACACTCTGTGTAGACAATCGTATCCAGCCCCATTGCTTTAATTTCTCTCTCCGTCATTAACTCCGAGATCTATAGTCTCCAGCCCTGACATTTCCTCTGAGTTCCAGACTTAGAAAATCTTGCCACCTACTTGACATTTCCATTAGATGTGTAATACACATTTCAAATTGAACATTTTTAAAATAGAACTTGATCCAGTCTCCCAAATCTGTTTCTCCCAGGGCTCTTCCCAGTGTAGTTACTGGCTTTATCAATCACCCAGTACCTCAGATCCTAGACTTTGGACTCACTCCTGACCTTAAGGCTTTAGTCTTCTTACAGCTAGATCGGCCCTGAATGTCCTCAGAATTCCCAGAAGGTGACTTCAGGAGTGAGGTGTCTTCCTTCAATGGTGCTGTGCTTCCAGGATAAGATATGAAGTGGTAATTCCAAAGTTTTTGTGGAAAATGACTCTTGTCGTTTAGGTATTCCAGCCCATATGAGGAATGATTCTATTTGCAAGGAAGATAAGTGATCAAACTTTTCCAAAATCCAAGTTCCTAGAGAAGGAAGCCTGTGGTGGAGTTATCAGGGCTGGGCTCCCTGGGGTCTAATGTTTGGAGACATTCATCTGGATGAACCTGGGTTGGGTAGGTTAGGGTAAGGTCGAGGGAATTAAGCAAAGCTTGTTAGAAGGCTGAATCTGAGAACAAAGTAATCTTTCTTCCTTTTTCAGAATGTCAGTTTTTATTAAGAAACCAAGGAGCATGAATGTGTGAGGAATTCTCTAATGAATTCCAGCAACTGATAAATATGTTTAAGAACCCTGTGGGCTCCTACTGTAGGACTACAAATGTTTGAAGCAGAACGCAAATACAATATCTTGGCTGGATTGAGCTCAGTCTAGGAAGGGGTGTTCACTCAGGCATGTACTTTCAAGAGATGGCCTGCAGGTGGTGCTATAGCTCACAGAGGGTTGGTTCTACAGGTGCCCTGATGGCTGTTAGATCCAGATAATGTGTTCTTAGGATTCTGTCCAAGCAGGTCTTGCTTCCCTGATCCTACATATGATTCATTAAGCATGAGAAGATGACTGTGGATCTACAAAAACAAAATGAGGGCGTAATCTGTCCTCTCCCGTGGATCTCAAAACTCTCGGACTGGTAGTCTAGCATTGCTACAACCCCTTCCGTGTCCAGCTATGTGACTAGAGAGCAAAATCCCTTCTCCAAACAGCCTTCCCAGTTGAGGCTGCTGGTGTAGGCAGGGAAACAGCACACACAGGTTGCAGGGCTAATTCTTTTTTTTTTTTTTTTTTATTTTAAAGAGGGTAAAAACTAAACCGAACAAAATGGACCAGAAAAAAACAATGTAAATGACACAGATTTCAAAGCAAGACAACAGGAGATCTACAGTGCCTACCATAATGTCTCTTGCTTTCTTCTAAATAGTTGTCCATATCTTCACACAGAATGAATTCATACAAAACAGAATAGTATTAAACTGATAAGAACAGAGTGATGAAGGTATTACAGGCGTTCAAAACCAGACAATAGGAAAATCAACAATGGCTGCCATAATGTCTCTCATTCTCTTCAAAATAGCTGTCCATACCTTCATGTATGTTGAAATTAAACAAAACAAAACAGACTAAAATCACTCTCAACAAAGACTAATAGTATTGCTGGATTTCACATCATGACGCTATGGAATCAGCACTGGGTACTAGTGTCTCTTTTTCTTCACGGTAGCTGTTCATTATCAATCACCCAGTACCTCAGATCCTAGACTTTGGACTCACTCCTGACCTTAAGGCTTTAGTCTTCTTACAGCTAGATCGGCCCTGAATGTCCTCAGAATTCCCAGAAGGTGACTTCAGGGAATTATATAATGCACAATGATTGTGCATTATATAATCAATTCTCATAAACTTTTTTAGAAGTTTGACACATGAATGAGTCTCTACATGTATACCTATACTTTCTTTATTAGGAGGAAAAACCAAACCAAACCAAACAAAACAAAACAAATTACTAGAAAAATACAAAACAACAACAACAACAAAAAGGTAAATTACAGTAGCAAAGAGCCCAAAACACTGACAATATAGGCCTTCCAAACAAGGTGGTGGTAAGGAGCATAACTATGGTTGTTAATTTACATAATGATCTTCAGGAGTTCCTCAGAACACCACACACTAACATGCACTATTGTTCCAGTCCTATGAATGTTACTGTTTTCTTCCAAGAACTTACAGAATTGTAACACAATCATTTTAGCTGTCCTAATCTGTTACACTGTGGGTGGAGCCAGCTGCAGACATAGCACCTCAAGAGGGTTTCTTCCTCTCCTGGCATCTACGCCCACTCTGACTAAGGTCAGTACCTGGCTGGGAAGGAAGCCGGATGTGCTAGCCATGGGGTCACAAACTTACTCCCTCTCTACTAAGATGTGTAAGAAAAATGTAGCTTATTTTTCCATAGCTCCTCTGTTTATCTCCAGAGAATTAGAAAAAGAACCCTACTTTTTATGTTTATTCCAGTGTGGACTTTATTTCTTGGAGTGGAACTCATGTAAAATGCAGAAAAGTTGGCTTTTTATATAATGGCTTCTGGCGATTTAGTTTGTTAATTTTTCACATTTCTTTCTTTAAATTTGTATTAGGATATAATTCATATGGGAGCTGGGTACATGTACATAATACATCTTATGTCTTTGTCTCCTCTTCTACTCTCGCTAACCTTTCTTCCTCTCCCCATTTACAAAAGATCTATTTCCATTTTTTCTTTCAATCTTTTCCCTTCCTTCCATCCCCACTCCCATGTTTCTTCCCATTTGAACAAGTTCTTCTTCATAATACTGTTCCCATTTTGTTCCTTATTTATACTTGAATTTCTCACACAAGTTAATCAGTGTGATATTTAAATTTGTGTGCCTCATTTATTTCACTTAAGATTATGGTCTAAAGGTGCATCCATTTACCTAAAAATGTCTGAAATGCGTCTTTCTTTATGGCAGAGTAGTATTACGTTGTATATGGATACTACATTTTCTTTATCCATTCTTCTGTTGATGGGCATGTATGCTGTTTCCAGGACTTTGCTGTTGCTGTTATACATTGTGCAGCTATAAAAATGGATATATTGGGGCCGGGGATTTAGCTCAGTGGCATAAGCACCTGCCTGGCAAGTGCAAGGTTGTGAGTTCAATCCCCAGCACCACACAAAAAAGGACACACACACATATATATATATATATCTTTTGAGAAGATACCAAGCAGGGAAATAGCTAGTTCAAATGGCATCTCTAATTTTAGTTTGTTTGAAGAATCTCCATACTGATTTCCATTACGGTTGTATCAATTTAAACTCTCACTAACAATGGAGAAGAGGGTCTTTTTTCCTTTCCTTGCATCCTTGTTAGCATTGATTATTGGTTTATTTCTTCATGGTTGCCATTTTTTCTGGGGATGGAATCTCAATGTTTTAATTTGCATTTCTTGAATGATCAGGAATATTGGACTTTTTTCATGTATTTGTACTTCTTCATCTGAGTAGTATCTATTTACTCTAGATGCCCATTTTTGAATTGGGTCTTTAAATTTGAGGGTCCTCTGTCTGAAGAGTAGCTGGCAAAATTTTTTCCCATTCTGTAGGTTGTCTCTTCACTTTTTTGGTGACCTTTGCTGTACAGAAGCTTTTTAATTGATGTGATCCCATGTTTCTTTTAATGTTTCCGGTGATTTTGATAATAAAGTCTTTGCCCACACCAATGTCATTTTACCTATTTTATCTTCCATCAGATAAGTATTTTTTTTTTTGTCTTTTTCCTTTTTATCGGTACCAGGGATTGAACTCACGACTGCCTGCTTGCAAGGCAGGCGCTTATGCTGCTGAGCTAAATCCCCAGCCCCCAGATAAGTATTTTTTTAAAGTATTTCTTAAAGTATTTAAATCTTTGACCCATTTTTATTTTAGTTCAGTGCATGGTGAGAGAGATGGGTCTAGGATCAATCTTCAGCATGTGGAAAGTCAGTTTTCTCAAAGCCATTTGTTAAAGAGGTTATCCTTCCTCCAGGAAAGGTATTTGGCTTCTTTGTCAAAGATAAGGTAGCTGAGCGTGCCTAGAGTTGTTTCTGCATCTTCTTTTCTTGAACAACCCTATGTTTTATCCCATTCAACTAAATTTAGTTTAGTTCAGTAATTGAAATGACACCTTTATTTGAATTTTCTTTAGTTTCCTAGTGTAAAGTAGTATTTTGTCTCCATTTCCTTGTTTTCCTCCAAACTGATCTCTGTGTGTACTGAGGTTGACACAAGTTTAGACAACCCATGACAGTAGAGGTGGTATAACCTGGTTCCGCATGGTCAATGGTAGAATGGCAAGACTGTCTGTCCCCACACTGGTAATCACTGAAGTGTTCTTTTTCCCGTCTGAGCTTTTGAAATAAAGTAAATTCATCTCTAGAATTTGTGTTCTGGTCATCTCCAAGTTCTTGCACAGCCACCTCCTTGTTTGGCCAGGGCCCTCCAATGTACCTCAGTGCTACCGAAACCTCTGTTCCTCATCAGAGCCCATAAACTTGCTGGGTCACTGTACAACACCCAGCCATGTGGGCCCAGGGGCGGTGGCTCAAATTCGTCTATCAACTCACCGCTCACTTCTACCTCCTCACCATCACTCTTTGCCAAGAATCTTGCCTCTAGCTTTCTTGCCTCTTCCTCTTCTTTATTTCTTCCTTAATACCTTGGAACTGGGTGTGACAGTGTTTAGGCAATTGATTCATTCATGCATTATCCCTCTTACAATGAGGGAACATGAGAACAATGAGCCTCCAGACCTAGCTTTCACAGAAAAAAAGGCTATCTTCTCTACACTTACCAAAAAAGCATCATGATCTGAGTCCCCTCCATCTTAATTCTTTATGAACCTTAACATAGGAAATCCTTCCAGAGGATGTCTAAGTTTTGCTGTGGAATAAATGCAAAAATAATCAAACACAAAAGTCAGAATTTACTTTGTTGTTCTGTTATACTGTCCTATATTAGCCCCAAGTGGCTCTTTATCTTTAAATTTAAAATAAACTTAACTGAATTTTAAAATTAAGGTCCTCACCACCCACAGCTAAGTTTTCAGTAGCCATATGTAGCAATAGCCACTGTATTGGGCAGCAAACATATAGCATATTGACATCATCATGAAAAGTTACAGTGAGCAGTTATTTCAGAGATTATCTATAGTCCTCCCTTTCCTGAAACACTGTGCCGTATTTTTTTTTTTTTAACTAAATTAATTTGTCTTTTTGAGACAGGGCATCACTATGCAGTTTAAGCTGGCCATGAGCTCACTTGAACTTGCAATGATCTTCCTGCCTCAGCCTCCCAAGTGGTGTGCTGTATTTAGAAGGGCGAGAAACTTTCTGAAAGAATAAGCTCTGTGGGATGTGGCACTACATCCGGAAATATATTTTTAAACAATTACTTGTGCTGTAGTCCTTCCTGCATTGCACTCCCCAGAAGCTGGGTTAGGCCATAAGCTCCACCCACGTCCTTAGGTGAAGGTCTCTGGTTCTAGAGGAGGCTCCATCAATTGTAGATCTCAGAGTAACACCAGTTTTATTCAAAAAACATTTAAAATTTCAAGACGGCAGCATCGGTTCTCCAGCCACACGTTATTATGAAGGGAGCCCCGTAGGAAGGACCCAGGTCTCACCGCTCAGAAGGAAGCTAGCGGAGTGCGAGTGGAATTGAGGCGACAGCGCAGGCCGCGGCAGGGCAGGGACGCCTCGCACGCGAGCTCAGCCGGGGCAGAAGTGCGGGAAGCGAGCGGCCCCAGGGCAGAGGCAAGGGGCTGCGGGGCTGCACACTCTGCCAGGCGGGCGAGTCCCCTCCCGTGGCTGCTCCGAGTGCCAGACGGAAACCTACGCAAATCTCCATAAAAACGATTTCGGTAAACAGCTGAGTGCAGACGGGAAAAGGTTTTAGAACAAAGAAACGAAGCAAAAGAGAGGATTTCACGCAGGAGCGAGAGGAGGGGCCGCAGCCGCCGGGGAGACCGCGCACCTGTCAATCAAAGAACCCCCGCGGTGCAGGACTTCTCGCGAACCCCCGCGAGATGTGGACTGTGTGCGAAGATGGCCGTTGGGGACGCACTCAGGAGCAGGCGGACTGCGACGACTACCCTACCTTTCGCGAACGTGTGCTGGACTTTTATTTTCCTTTAATCTCTTTTTCCCTTTGGCGCAAGTTCACTCTGGTTTCTTCCATAGCTGTGTACCTTTACACTTTTCAAATAAACTTTTGGCACGGTTTTTGGCTTGTCTGGTCCAGTTCTTTGTTCGAGGAAAGAAGGACCCGGAAGACTTTCGATTGGAAAGCCGTTTCTAAAAACTACCAGGAAACAGCTTCAGCCTAAATTGGGTAGTTTGACTTCAGTCAGCAGCTGCCCTGTCTCTGACCTCTGAACTCTGACCCCTCTCCCCAGACCGTGGCCCCTGTCTGCCCTGAGCTCGAAGGCTGCCCAGGGCACCGAGGTTCTGAGGAAGCCTGTGAGGGCCCAGCCTCACCACAGAAGAGGAAAGGGAGCAGCCCTCCATCCTGGGAAAGCACTGTGGAAACTAGGATTTTAATTTCTCACAGCGTCTTTTAAATTCGAACCCTGACCACTAACATCCAGTAGAAAAGAAAGGGGGAGAAAGAAGCCGAGTTCGGGAATGGTAGGTAGACAGCAGTCACGTTTCAAAACATGTTTCAAAAGGTAGGGTGGGCGTCAAAGTCCGTCCGCGCCTGTGTGCTCCCCGACGGCCATGTTCTGGACCGTTGGCTTCCGCAGTCCACATTTCGCTGGAGCTCGTGGGGGTCTGTGATTGACAGGTGCGCAGGCTCAACATGGGCTGCACACCCTCCCCCCTACTCCTGTGTCTTTTTGTCAGTAATCAAAATGCATATTAACGTATGGAACTTGTCTATGAAAGGACATAGGTTTCCAGAATTATTTTTTAAGAGATGTGGCCTTGCCATGTTG
Source organism: Cavia porcellus (assembly GCF_034190915.1). Taxonomy (NCBI): domain Eukaryota; kingdom Metazoa; phylum Chordata; class Mammalia; order Rodentia; family Caviidae; genus Cavia; species Cavia porcellus. The sequence goes on from NW_026947491.1 coordinate 2,501,127, forward strand.
TCCACATTGGCCTCAAACTTTTAGACCCAAGTGAACCTTCTGGGTCAGCCTCCTGAGTAGCTGAGACTACAGATGCATGGGACCACACTGAGCTGAGATTCTCAGAATCCCTAAAAATTCAGCCACATACTGCTTGTAACAGGCACCTAAAACATGAGACATAGAGTGATCATTATATAAATAGATGGAAAATTTTTTAGAAAAATATTTTTAAAAAATTAAATATGTAACACTATTATCATGTTTTTAAATTTTAAGGCAGAAACATAAGAGATAAAGAGGGTCATTACAGATAACAAAAAGACAAATTTGTAGAAATCTGAAGAAGTAGTCATTTGGAATCTCAATATGTGTGTTTATATGTTGTCAAAATTTTAGAGAGGCCAGGCCTGATGACACATGCCTGTAATGCCAGTACTCAGGAGGTTGAGGCAGGAGGATCACTGTGAGGTCAAATCCAGCCTGTACTGCATAGCAAAATCTTGTCTCAAAAAATACACACACTAAAATAAAAATTTAAATTAAAAAAATAAATACACAAAATTATGAATAAATAAATCTATAATCATAATTGTAGTAGATATAAACAACGTAAGTAATTTTATATCCAAGTAAACCTACACTCAAAGTTAGGAAACAGTCTTTCAGCTATGCATGAAACATGTACAAAAACTGATTATAATATGTCAAAAGCAAATTTTAAGCAAATGCCAATGGTCTGAAATACTTAAAGCATGTTGTCTGACAACAATACAATAAAATTAGAAGTCAATATAATAGTTACACTACTGCCATTTGTTTTAGAAATTCCTTGGTAGCTTTTTGATGTTTTTACTGATACCAAGGATTGAATGAGGGTCTCTGCATCAAGCTACATCCACATTCCTTTTTTAAATTTTAAGATAGGAAGTTGTAAATCCCTAAGTTGCCTAGGCTGAGTTTGAACTAGCTGTTCTCCTGCCTCAGCCTCCTGGAGTGCTAGGATCACAGACATGAACTACCTTGCTCAACCTAAATAACTATAGAAGGAGAAAATCATTGGAAATCACCAAATTTGTAGTGGTGCTCAAACAGTGAACACCCTGGTAAATGGTACATGGTTTAAACTGCTTAGTTTTAGAATGTCCTAAGAGGAAATTCAGAACTTTAAATACATAGAACAGCAGGAAGCCTATAGACTGAAGGGTGAAAAAATAATCCCAGGATTGGAGATGCAGCTCAGTGATAAAGCTCATCCTTACTATGCAAAGGTCCTGGGTTCAACCTCTAACAACAAAAACAGTAGAAATCAGAACAGAGAAAACAGTAGGAAAGGAAAAAAATTTTTTTAAAAATAGATGAAAGGGAAAAAAAGGAATTCAACAGACAAACATCTAATTCGTTTAGAAGACTAATACAATAGACAAACCTACAAAAAGAAAAATGGGGGAAGAGACATGGTTGTAAGTAGAGTTGAGATGTTTAAAAGCATAAGAGTATAATGAACATTTTTATGATAAGTTTGGAATTTTAAATGAAAGTGTTATAGAAACACAACTCACTAAAAATGATATGAAAAGGAAATGGCAGTCTATTTATTTATTTATTTATATACATTAAATTAGTTGAATCTGTAGTTCAAACTACACTAAGCAAGTACTTACCCAAAGGGGTGAGCGTTCCCAAATCTTCAGGCTTTTTATGCTATTGGACATATTTTTGGTAAGGATAAGACCTCCCTGCTTCATTTTACATTTTTTGATGCTCAGATAAAGATAATATAACAAAAGAAGATAATTGATTATTCTTACTTTTGAGCACATTTGCACAAAAAGTTTACAATATCAACTAACTGAATTGAGTACATTAAAAACACCATAACACATGAATAACAAACTCAGTGAGAGAGTGTCGGTGTCGCTCCCGGCCGGCAGGAAAAACACACGACAGATTCTGACGGTGTGCAACCTTGTCTTTATTTGTCTCCGCGTGGGCCCCGCGAGGCCTCTGCTCTGCCACCAGTCCTTTCTTACCGGTGGACTTTATCTCTCTCTGTGCTTCTCTCTCGTGGCGGGAGAGGCATTCACTTTTATAGGGTAACAGTGGCCAATCAGTTCAAAGCGCGCGATGCGGGCTGATTGGCTAACATCAGTTGTTGCTGGGCAGACTATCTTACAGAGCGGGTTGTTTACCAAGCAGGAGATAAGCGCCATCTTAGCACACTCGATGGGAGGGGTAATCTAGCTCAGGCTTTGCTCTTTCTTACAGGCCTCACGTCCGCCAAGTAAAGCGACCGGGCTCGGCCGCGGCTCCCAACAAGAGAGAAATTAAGGAAACACCTTTCACAATAGTATCCAAAAAATGAAAGACCTAGAAATCACTCTACTGAAGGAAGTAACAGACTTCTACTTTGAAAACTATACTCTAAAAAAAGGAAAGTGAAGAGGATATCAGAAAAGGGAAAGATATCCCTTGCCTAGCAGGTAGGAAGAACTAATACAGGTGAAAATGGCCATACTTCCAAAATTTCTATACAGATTTAATGCAATCCCAATCAAAATTCCAACAGCATATCTCATTGAATTAGAGAAAACAATCCTAAAATCCATTTGGAACCAGAAGAAACTTAGAATAGCAAAGGCAATTCTGGGAAGCAAAAGAAACACAGGGGACATTGCAATCCTGACTTGAAATTAAACTACAAAGCTACTGTGACTAAAAGCAGCATGGTACTGGAAAACAAAACAAAATAAACAAACAAAAAAACATACCTGATGACCAATGGAATACATTAGAAAATGCAGAAATAACTCCAAACATAATCAACCACATTATCTTTAACAAAGGGCCTAAACAGGTTCACTGGAAGAAAGATTCTTTAAGAAATGGTACTGGAGGGGGGCTAGGGATTTAGCTCAGCGGCATAAGCGCCTGCCTTGCAAGCAGGCAGTCGTGAGTTCGATCCCTGGTACCGATAAAAAGGAAAAAGACAAAAAAAAAAAAAAAAATGGTACTGGAAAAACTGGCTTTCCACATGCTGAAGATTAAAACTAGACCTGCATCTTTCACTGTGCACTAAAACTAAAATAAAAATGGATCAAAGATCTAAATATTAAAACAGAAACAATCTGCTGGAAAAGAGAATAGATGGAACTCTTGAAGATACTCTGGTATAGGTACAGGCTGGCACAGGCTTTATAAACAAAAATCACACCATGAAAAATATTATACAGAATCAACTCCTAGGATCTCATCTTTTTTTTTTTTTTTTTTTTTTTTTTTTGGTGGAACCTGGGATTGAACTCATCACCTTGTGCTTACCAGGCAGGCACTTAGGCCACTGAGCTAAATCCCTGACCCCCAGGATCTCATCTTATTAAAAAGCTTTTGCATAGCAAAAGAAATCACCAACAGTATGAAGAGACAGCCCACAGTGTGGGAAAAAAATAGTTGCCAGCTTCTCCTCAGACAAAGGAGTACTATCTATAATATGTAAAGAACTCAAAAAACTCAGTCCTCCCAAATTTAATGACTCAGTCCTGAAATGGACAGTCAAAATAGACACTTAGATGAAGAGGTAGAAATGGCAAATAAATATATGAAAAATGTTCAACATCGGCGCTGGGGATTTAGCTCAGCGGCATAAGCGCCTGCCTTGAAAGCAGGCAGCCGTGAGTTCGATCCCTGGTACCGGTAAAAAGGAAAAAGACAAAAAAAAAAAAAAATGTTCAACATCATTGGTCATTTGAGAGGTGCAAATTAAAACAACATTGAGATTCCATCTCACCTCAGAAAGAATAGCTATTCTCAAGAAATTTACCAGTAGGGGCTGGGGGTTTAGCTCAGCGGCATAAGCACCTGCCTTGCAAGCAGGCGGTCATGAGTTCGATCCCCGGTACCGATAAAAATGAAAATGAAAATGACCAAAAAAAAAAAAAAAGAAATCTACCAGTAACAAATACTGGAGGGGCTGTGGGGAAAAAGGAGCCCTTTTCCACTGTTGGTGGGAGTGAAAACTGATGCAACCACTGTAGAAATCAGTGGAAGATTCCTCAGCAAACTAGAACTAGAGGTTCCATTTGACCTAGGGTATCCTCTTGGTTTCTTCCCTAAAGAATTAAAAAGCATCATGCCACAGCAATATATGCACATCCATGTTTATAGTGGCAGAGTTTGTAATAGCCAAATCTTGGAAACAGCCCATATGCCTATCAACTGATGATTGGATAAAGAATATGTGACCTTTTTTTTTATACAATGGAGTGCTGCTCTGCCATAAAGAAGGATAATCTTGAGATATTTGTAGGTAAATAGATGCACTTTGAGGCCATACTCTTAAGGAAAATAAATTGGACACGTGTAAATACCACATTGTTTCTCTGCTGTGAGAAACTGAAAGTCTAAAAGACCAAAATATATAATAGATATTGTGAAATAGGAAGGAAGTGTCCAAATGAGAAGGAAAGTTACTGGGGAATGGGGAGGAAAAAGAAAAAATTAGAAAAAAAGAAAAAAGTGAAAACAGCTTTGTAAATAGGGAGAGCAGACACAGGACTATACCATCATGAGGAAGACAAGAAGGGAGAACGTGGGACCCAGAAAGAGTCTAAAGTCTGAATTGAAGCCCACAGAGAGAGTAAAATGAAAAACTTCAATGAAGAAGACAGTAACTGGCAGCGTCTTCGCCCGGAGCAGGACTCATTGCATAAGAGGAGCTATTTGCAGAAAGATGACAATGGAGGGAGCAGTGGACTTGGAGGGCTGCACTGGCTGGCGGTCAGAGCATAGGACTCGGTCCTCCAGCAGGAGAGAGCTATTGGCTGGGAGCCATTTGGAGTTGGGTCTTAAGCTCAGAAACAGAACTGCTGCTGGCTTCCTCCAGCAGCTCCCAGCTGGGTACAGACCTGGGAAACTGCTTGGACTGCAGCAAGCCCAGTGAGTCCGGTCCTGGACAGGCCTGCTAAGGTTGTCTACCCCTCCATCCTAAAGTAGCTCCTGGCTTGCAGGGATACGGTGACATGATTCAGGATGCCGTCTCTACAGCTGTCTACTAGTGAATCCAGAGAGAATCCTGGAAGTGGACTGTTTTTTCTTTTCCTCTTTTCTTGTTTGTTTTATTCAGTTTTAAAAAAATTTCTCTTTCTAGCCAGGCATGGTGGCTCATGCCTGTAATCCTAGTACTCGAGAGGCTGAGGCAGGAGGATTGTTGGGAGTTCGAGACCAGCCTGGGCTACAAAGTGAGCTCAAGGACAGCCTGAACTGCGTAGCAAGATCCTGTCTCAAAAAAGACCAAAAAAAATTTTTTTTCTCTTTCTCTTTTATTGTTTTCTTTTTTTTCTTGTGAGTGTGGTTCCTAACCTCCTTGATGGTGTGGTTTTGTTCTGTTCTACCTTTTATCTTTTCCAGCTCTCTTTTCATTCGGTCTTCTGCATCAGTTTCCCTAAGTTGATGGGATCCAACCTACTTGTAATGCCTTTTTCTTTTCCCACTTGTCTATTTTCTCCTTAATCCATTTTGAATCTTAACCCTTGAGGACAGCATTGACATATTACAGACATATATTGTATATAATTGTTTTGCATTCTGTTACATGACCACAAATTCAGTTCATATGGTTAAAAGTTATGAATCAGGAATTGGCTCAGTTTGTTTTATAGGCTGTGTTTGATGCTACTAGTACCATCACAGCCAAATTGATGTAACTGTTCTAAATAGCTGATAATCCATGACTGAAATAGAGTAGGGTGTCACAGAGAATACTGTCACAGTGCCAAAGAACCAGGTACTAGACCAGGTGAGCAATAGCTTCTCATCTCCAATAAACTAAGGACGTAAGATCTTCCAACAGACTCATAGCCCAAAAGCCAGCTACTCCTGGAAGATACCTCAAAAATTGACCATCACCTGGGTGTCCTAAAGACCACTAATAAAGCAACCCACCATAGGCAACTAACAAGTTTCACTCCAGAAATTAAACTAAAAAAGAAAAATGATAAGACACTTCAACAAGGGGCTGGGAACTTAGCTCAGCGGCATAAGTGCCTGCCTTGCAAGCAGGCGGTCGTGAGTTCAATCCCCAGTACCGATAAACAACGAAAAAGACAAAAAAAAAAAAAAAAAAAAAAAAAAAGACACAATCTCAGACACCCAGTTCACCGAGGGCAAACCCAGTGGACAATGAGGCTGGAAAACCTGAAAGCTCTCTACCAGGTCTCTCTGGAGTGGTAACAAGGCAATTGAATGAGGCTCTGGACATCAAATCAGAAGTAATTCCTCAACTACAGTGATCACCAAAAATACACCCATGCTTAGTGATGTTAGAGAAGATATAGACAAGAAAAATAGATGAGGGCTGGGGATTTAGCTCAGTGGCATAAGCGCCTGCCTTGCAAGCAGGCAGTCGTGAGTTCGATCCCTGGTACCGATAAAAAAACGAAAAGACAAAAAATAGATGAGCTTAAGCAAATTGTGGAAGCACAACATAGGAAACAAATGGAATCCTTAAATCAGATTCAAGCAGATATCCAGGAGAATAAAAACTCCATTGAAAGTATTCAAAGCAGATTAGGCCAAGGTGAGGACAGGATCTCAGACATTGAAGACAGGCTTGCAGTTAGTGGCCAAGAAAAGAAATACTTCTCAAAATTAGCAAAGAAACATGAGAAGTCAATCCAGCAGCTGCTAGATGAGACAAGAAGAATAACTTAAGATTAATTGCAGTCAATGAACTAGCAGGAGATAACACAAATGACATTAAAAACATTTTCACAGACATCGTAACAGAAAACTTTCCTGGTAGAGAAAGAGAATTTGACATACAAATAAGTGAGGCATATAGAACTCCAATTAGTAATGATCCAAAAAAAATTACATCCAGGCTTATCATGGTTAAGATTCCAGAAATTCAACACAATAATAGAATCTTAAAAGCTGTTAGGGAAAAGAAACAAATTGCTTATAAAGGAAAGCCAATCAGAATTACAGCTGACTTCTCAACACAAGCTCTCAAGTCAAGGAGAGCTTGGAGTGAAGTACTCCAAGTTCTAAAGGGAAACAACTTTCAACCTAGATTGATGTATCCCATAAAACTATCTTGCAAATTGATGGACAAAAAAGATACTTCCATGACAAAGAATATCTGAATAAATTTATGACCACCATACCAGCACTCCAAAATATTTTGAAGGATATTCTAGAAATCGATAATCAGAACTGTAACTCCTTGAACCCCAACAGAAGGAATCCACCAGGAAAGGCAAACAATTAGAGGGAAGGGAAAAAGAAAAAAGGGGGAGCCAATAATAGGAAAATAACATGAAAAGGATAAGTCAGTACATGTCAGGGTTTTTTTGTTTGTTTTTTGTCTTTTTCCTTTTTATCGGTACCAGGGATCAAACTCACGACTGCCTGCTTACAAGGCAGGCGCTTATGCCACTGAGCTAAATCTCCAGCCCCACATATCAGTTTTAACTGTTGATGCTAATGGCCTCAATTCACCTGTCAAAAGACAGACTGGCAGAATGGATCAAGAAGCAAGATCCAACAGTACACAGCATTCAAGAAATACATTTCAAAAAGAAATTCATAGACTGAAAGTCAAAGGAAAACAATACTCCATGCAACAGGAATTCAGAAAAAAGCAAGGGTTGCTATTCTATTTTCAGATAAAGTGAATTTCAAGCCAAGACTGATTAAGAGAGATAAAGAAGGTCACTATATTCTGGTAAAGGGAATAATCCAAGAGAAAGGGATAACAGTCATAAATATATATGCAACAAATATTAGTGTACCCAGTTATATAAAACAATTATTAGTGGACATGAAAATTCAAATAAGCCTTAATACAATTGTATGGGAAGACCTAAATACCCCGCCACAAAAAGATCAACTAGACAAAAATCAATAATGAAATATTATGACTAAATCAAACTTTTGAACAAATGGACTTAGTAGATGTCTATAGAGCATTCTAACCCACAACATCAGAATACACATTCTTCTCAGCTGTACATGAGACATTCTCCAGAATAGACCATGTAAACAGGGAGAGGAAGAGGGATTGAAGGAGAATAGGGAAATGGGGAAAAAAAGAATCAAGTTATATAGCGTATGTAGGTACAAATTCCCTATGACATATATAATCATTATGTATACCTAAAATATATCAATAAACCTAAAAAAACTACCATAACAGAGAAAACAAACAGATAAAATGTTACCTTTAAAATGTGATTAGTGGGGGCTGAGGATTTAGCTCAGCGGCATAAGCACCTGCCCTGCAAGGAGGCAGTCATGAGTTCAATCCCTGGTACCGGAAAAAAAAAAAAAAATGTGATTAGTGGATTAAGGGTGTTATCCACACTCAAAAGCTGTACTGACAAACTTTTCTGTATGTTTCACATGTTTCTTATGAAAATCTTGAGAAAAATAAGAAAATTGTCATACAAGCCGGCCTGGTGGCACATGCTTGTAATCCCAGCTCCTTAGAGGCTGAGACCAAGAATCACAAGTTTGAGGCAAACCTCGGAAACTTGACAAGACCATGGTTCAAAGTACAAAACAAAGAGAGCTGGGGGTAGAGTTCCACGATCAGCATGTACCAACCATATACGAACCCCTGTGTTCAATCTCCAGTACTGCCAAAAAATAATTTTACATTTATAACCTCTAAAGACCCATCATGACAGGATACAAAACATGGTCGAATATTAAAATCTATCGGGAGCTGGGGATTTAGCTCAGCAGCATAAGCGCCTGCCTTGCAAGCAGGCAGTCGTGAGTTCGATGGCCAGTACCAATAAAAAGAAAAAAGACCAAAAAAAAAAAATCTATCAATGTATTTCACTTCAGCAATACACATGAGAAATTCATGAAGACTAGCAAAGTTTTTGGCAGATTAGGAGTGAACTGCCACCTCATTACCCAGATGAGGTGTTACATGATTGAGCTTGACTGTGAATGGTGGAAAACGCTAAACTGTATAGAAATTTATTTCTCTCTCAGGTATAAGACTGGTGGTCCATGCCACATTCCTCAATCATTTGGTTGTTTTCCATGATCTCTATTCCTATGGTTACTTTGAGTAACTGCTCCAATTCCAGTCCTTAAATCTACATTCCAGGTGACAGGAAGAAAAGGATTATGCTCCACTTTAGGGAATCCTACTGGAATTTGCAAATATAACTTCTACTTCTATCCTAATGGTGGGAACTAAGTTATGGGTCCTCACATAATTGAAAGTAGTTGGGAAATGAAAGACTTTAAAAAAATTTTTTGACAGATGTCCACAGATTCTGTTAGATTTTACTGAGAAAAAAAGAAGAACCAGTATGGGAGGTAGAACCACTAACTTATTCCACAGGTAACTATCAAAAACCCAAAGCAAACATAACAGTTAGTGGTAAAATATGAGAAATTTCTTCTTCAAAGTCAGGAATAAGTCCTGACTTGTCTTGAATAATGAATTGCAGGTTCCAGCCAGTGCAACACTTCTTAAAAGAGTAAGGAAAGGGGCTGGGGATTTAGCTCAGCGGCATAAGCGCCTGCCTTGCAAGCAGGCAGTCGTGAGTTCAATATCCTTAGTTGTAGACTATGTGATCATTTATACACAAAATCTAGGAGACTGCATAGACAAAAAAGTGAGCAAATGAGAATTCAGCAGTCTTGATACATGTTCAGAGTATGAGAAGAAATAATTATGTGTATAACGTGTGTATGTCCATCTTCCCATTTACAATAAATACCTAGACAACATATGCAAGATGTGTTAGATGAAATTCCAAAACGTTAAAGGGTGCACTAGATAAATGAGACTCGAAGGATGGAAAGATATGGTTGTGTTCATCTCACATATATCCCATGAATTTATAATGAATCTTTGAAGTGTAGTTTCCAAAATGTGGAATTTAACAATGTAATTCTTTTTTTTTTTTTAAGGTAGGAAAATACAACCGAACAAGACAGAACAAAGCCAATCGAGACAGTGCAGTGAAATTGGTACAGAACTTCACAGCAGGATACCAGGATAATAGTAGTAGGAACCATAGTATATCTCATTATCTTCGCAGTAGTTGTCCTTTCAATCAGGTATAGCAAAATCAAACCTAATACAGAACATTATAAAACCTATCAAAACAGAATATTGAATAGAGCAAAATAATTAATCAGAACAAAGCAAAACAGTGAAAACAGTATTTCCTTCAAGGAGATGATAGAAGGAAATCCCCCATGTTTGCTATATTGCATATGGTCATCCTCCCAAGGACTGCTCAGACCTCTGGCTCCCAGGTGCTAATGGGGGGGAGGGTGGAGAAGGAGAGGAGGATGGGATGTCTGATTCTCAGCTCACACTGGTAGACTCACAACAGACACTGACTGGTTCTTTTCCTGGCTCACTTGCACCACGGCTCAACAATGTAATTCTTAAAATTCATATGGGAGATTAAAGAGATAAAACTACAAAAATTCTGAAAAAGGCATATTTGCCTTCATGGGTTAATTATAAGGAGGTAGTTGTTTTATAAAGTGTGTTTCTGAGGATAAAGATGTCAAAGGAATAGAAAAAAGGAAAGTCAAAGGAATAGACATACTGACCTACATAAATGGGAATTCTTCATTTATGGGATAGGGGCTGGCTCACACATTAGCCAGAGGTGCTCAGGTGGCTAGAGGTGCGTACAGGGGAGAAGAACATAGATCTCCCAAACAGAAATATATCCTGCATGGATTAAGCACTTAAGCTGTATGAAGGGATCTTAAAAATTAAAAAGAAATTATAAAAGAATGTCTTTATTACATTTAAGGTGTTTTAAACAAGACATCAAAACATAAACATTAACAGTATGATAATTTAAATAAAAATATAAAAAGTCCATTAAACAAAGACACCATTAACAGTGAAAATGCAAGCCACAGACTGGGAGAAATTATTTATAATACATCTTACTGAATATTAGTATCTAGAACTCTGTAAGTCAATAAGAACAAACAATACAGTAAAAAATTTTCAAAAGTATCAATATTTAATTGTGGTAGAGGGAAACTAAAAAAAAGAAGATAGTGGAGAGGAAAAAGAAAAACATTCAACTTTAGTAATAAACACAAAGCCAAGGTGAGGTACTGTTTCACACCCATCAGACTGGCAACATTAGGAGGTCTGAGAACCCTAAATATTAGAAAGGATGTATTTTTAGAAAAGGGAAGGAAGGAAAGAGAGAGAAGGAGAGGGTGTGCTTTTACACACAGCTGGTGTGAACATGTATTATTAAAAACCACACTGGAGAATAACATTGCAATTTTGAAGAAAGTGGGAGTGCATATACTCTGTGACTTGGCAATTCTTGTAGGGTATGTTCTTTAAAAATTCTCATACGTGTGCCCAATGAGACATAAAACAGAATTTTTATTGTATTTATTTTATAACAGTAAAACATTACAATAAAAGGAAATAACCTAAACATTCAAAAAAGAAATTATGGATAAATAAATGGTACCAGAGTCATACACAGAAACACTGATTCATAAAAGCAGAGCAGAAAGGATGTGTGCTAATTTCCAGATAGTGATTCCCTTGGGTAGAAAGCAATGGCATTGGGTGGCAGGGCTGGTAGTGAAAATGTAGCCGTAATGTTAGAACACACAAATGAAGAGTCGTAAAACCATATGGCAAGATGTCAATGCTGGTTTTATCTGCTAAAAACGTCGAGTAAAGCTCACTGAAATCACAAGAAAAGATTCCCAGAACTGTTAAAGAAAGAAGCTACAAAAGAAGACATTTTGCTTGTTCTGCTGAAGGCACCGAATGATACTACATTAAACTTCTACCATGCAGACCTCTGAATACAGGATGCAGGGGCAGCAGGGCTAGGAGTGGGGAAAGACCTATTTTAGATGATTTTTTATTATTGCTTTTGTTTTTGAGGTGGGTCTCTATGTAGTTCAGGCTGGTGTTGAACTCACTCTACTGCCTAAGTTGGCCCCCAGTTCACAGCCATCCTCCTGCCTCAGCCTCCCAAGTGCAGGGATCACAGGTGTGTACCACCATACCCAGCTTATTAAGCTGTTTCGTCACTTGCATATATTTTTTGAATAAAGCAAAAATTACTCTAATTAAAATGACTCCTACCGCAATTAAAATTACTATTTTGAAGAATATTTTACATAAAATGTAAGTTTACCCTGTGTTTGCTATCTTCCCAAATGACTTATTTTTTTCAAGACTTCTGATAATAAATTCCTTAGGATCAGAAACCCAGAAATGTACACCCCGCCTTCTGCATCTGCCTAACTGTGCATCTATTTATATGAGATGACAGACACTTTCCCTAATAAATCTTACCATTTCCCCTGTAAGGAACTAACTGCCTGCTGACCAAATGGTTGATGACACATGAAAATATTCCTCCGGTTTCCCCACAAAGCAAGACAGAGCTGGGCAGAGCAGAGGGCTGTCTGAGAAGGAGGCAGAAACATCTGCCAACTCTCCTGCTAGAAGCAGCCCGAGACAATCTGAGCACCAAGGCAAAGTCAAACTTCCTAACCTCACAGGTTCTATTCCCCTGATTTAATTCACAACCGAGAGACCCACTACTGTCAGATCTAGAACACAGCTGCGCTCCTTTAAACAGCGACTTTCCTGCTAATGTTTGAGTTTGAAAAGTGTTATGTGGTTTAGGACCTTATTGCCTTCTGGGAGCAGTGATTTCAAAACTAGAATCACTTTAGAGGACGAAACAATTTAAAACAACTGAGCTTTAGCCTGGTGTTGTCCACACACCTAGAATCCCAGCACTTTGGGGGCCCAGGCAGGAGGATCACAGCCTCAAACCCAGCCTGGGCAACTTCTCATCTCACTGAGACCCTATCTCAAAATTTTTAAAAGGGCCGGGATGGAGCTCAGCATGAAGGCTTTACGTTCCATTCCCAGCACCACAAACAAGTAAGAAGACAACTGAGACTCACTGCTTTCGGCCACCCCAAGCTACACCCTCAGGGTCCCGACCCCCACTGGGTGGAAAGGGCTAATTCAAGTTTACGCCACCTTGTGGGTGTCAAAGAAGCAGAAGCGAGGGAAGGAGCAAGCGATTACAGGTCAGGCTTTTCGCGTCGTTCATTTCACAACGTCTTCCTCCCATGCGTGCTGGTGTGCTTGCTCGCCTTGTTCTAGAGCCAAAAGACAGGTCAGCGCCACTGCTTCTGCTCCAAGTTGGCAGGGCTGCAGCAGCAGGGCGGTGACTGCTATGTTCCCAAGCCGCAAAGTCACTCTGTAAACAGTTCTGTTTCTCTTCCGGGAGTTGGCTGGGATATCTCCAGGCCCGGGTACCACCCACCCTTTAAGACCGGTCCAAAGAACCTTCACAGGTCGCCCACTCTTTTGCATTTTTCCTCTCCTCCCCTCCCCTCCCCTCCCCTCCCCTCCCTTCTCTTTTCTCCCCTCTCCCCTCTCCCCTGTCCCTTCTCCCCTGTCCCCTCCTCTCTCTCTCTCTCTCTCTCTCTCTCTCTCTCTCTCTCTCTCTCTCTCTCTCTCTCTCTTCTGGAAGTACTAGAGATTGAGCCAGATCCCTCACACTGGGCTACATTCCAATCCTTATTTTTTCTTTCTTCTTTTGAGATAGGCTCCAAATCATTAAATTGCCCAGACTGGGTTTCAATTTGATAATCTTCCTACCTCAGCCTCCCCAAGTGCTGGGATTGGAAGCAAATGCCACTACGCCCAGCTTCACACTGTTTTAAAAGTCTTTTGGTAACAACCAAATACCATCAACTCATCTATATGGTATATTATTTCAACTCCAAGCCCAATAGATGTCTTTTTGATAGTTTGGGTTTTCTATTTTCCTTAATATTTTTGTACATCAAGTTGAATATTCAAAAAGCCTGTTAAGTGTTGAGGGGAGGAATAAGGGAGATCAACAAATAATATGCTTAACAGTTACTTATTTTTTTAAAATTTTACAAACAATTGGAGAAAAAGCCATAAATGTGAAACAACAAATCAAGACAAAATGTCTTTAAATGCCAAAAGTAAGGGGTAATGATCAGACAGCCACGAAGGGGCCCTTAGGGGCCTGGGAGAGCTTTGGGAGGGTTCTCAGCTGGAGTTGGATTTGAAGCAGGGCTGGAGGGCGGAGAGGGCTCTGCGGGTGTGGGAGGTGCAGGCCTCAGCTCTGCCCTAGAAGAGCAGGCTTTGGGGCTGTGGGAGAGGAAAACAGCTCTGACCCTGGAAGACAGTGCCTGAGTGGAAGCTCAGTTCCCAGCTTCTGACCCCAAGATAATGCTAAGATGACACGCAGCCCCTGGGGATCAATGAAACAACCACAGGAACAACCCAGAGGGCTCTAAAACAGGCATCACAGAAAGCAAGAAGGCTCAGTTAGTGAACACGTGTTCCGCATTTCCTTTCCTTGAGCTGCATGCCATGTTTCGTCTCCTCTGCTTGGCATCCAGAATCTCCCCTGACCCCACCTAGCCTTTCAGCACTTATTTCCCAACACGCCCCACTCTCCAGCCTTTGTTCCAGAGGTCTCGGTCGCTCAGCTTGGGCTCCCTGCTGGACCACTGTCCAGTCATTTTCCCCTTCCCAATGGCTTTTGTTCCCCTTTCTAGCCTTGACACAGAACTCAGGTTCTCCAGCTACCTGAAGCCTCCTCTACACTTGGTTCAGTGCGATCTATCTCATTTCATAAAAATGCTATAAAAGACGTTCTGTGCAACAGGCGTCCTACCTGGCGCTTGGGATTGCAGGGAAAGTAAGGCCTGGGTGCTACCCTCACAGCACAGAAAGGACGTGAAAACAAACCACTCAGGGCCATAAAATAAGACACAAGGAATGCAGACGCTACAGAGGACAGGGAGGAGACCTTGCTGAGAGGTGATGTCTGAGCTCAGTGAGTGGAGGAAGGAGCATTCACCAGGAGCTAAGGGAGGGCAGAGAGAAGGAAAACGCTGCTGCAGACAGAGAAGTCTCAGTGTGGAAATTCAGCCTGGCAACATTACTTTGGTTTTTGCAGTGCTGGTTATCGGAGCCAGGGCCTTCACATTACGCTGTGTATGTCCCCAGCCCTTTTTATCTTTTGAGACAGGCCTCTCAAAGTCACTGAGTTGTTCAGGCTGGACTTGAACTTGCCATCCTCGTACCTCAGCCTCCCAGGGTGCTAAGGCATATGCCACCACCTCCAGCTGACTTTTGTTTTGGTACCTGATTGTCTTTACCAGCAAGGTTTGGGTTTGGCACTGGGATTTGGTTTGTCTTCAACATAGTGTGTGAATAGAGGATCAGCAGAAAGCAAGACAGGTGGTAAGGGACTCCTCACCAGCTTTGGGGACCTGACCTCTCCTGGAGTGACAATGGACAAAGACATGTTAAATGGGACAGTTTAAACCCAGTGTTTGGGAGGGTGGGTCAGAGCAATGTGGAGCCTAAAACTAAGTGAAATCACCTAAAAGAAAGTTCTGAAGACAGATCTTGAAAAGTATGTAAGATTTGGGCAGACTAACGTGAAGGAGAAATCATTACATCATTAGTAGAAACAGCAAAGCAACGACTTGTTTTAGGTGTGTTAATTTTTTTCCCGGAGCTTCAAGGACAAGAAATATGTTTCAAATTTCTTTTTAATAGCAGCAAAGTCATTAATACAGCTTTGCATACACAGTGGGTGTTTGATCAATTAACAATAATCTTCTAGGGTGAGCCTCCTCCCAGAAAAAGAAAGAAAGAAAAAAGAAAAAAATCTCAGATTCGTTCTTGACTGGAGCTTGTTTTTATTCCTAAATCTGTTGCTAAGAACAAAAACTTATAAGCTTTTATAAGTTCATATTTGAAATGAAGATGATGTGCATAATTGGAAGCTTAGGGTTGTCTAATAAAGGACAGAAGATTCCAATTAAAGCCAAAATTCCATCTCTACGCAGCCTTTCTTGCTGTGTGGGCACCCCAACTGCTAAGTTTGTTTAACAGATCAAATTAAACGGATGGCTGCTTTTGAAAGGCATCTTTGGGACTTGGGACTTCACTTTGCTTTGGTACATGTTTCTGTAAGCACACTGCTGACAGAAATATTCAGTCACATTATCTAAAAGTCCGACCACTTTCAGATAATGGGGAAAGTGATACAAATATTTCATGAAGAATACATACATGTTCTTTATTTTTCTTAATGAAAAACAAAGGGTGTGGGTTTCATCGGTTCTTTATCTTGTTCCAAATCTGATCAGGCTTTGGAAAACACCCTGCTCAAAATTATATTTTAAATATGAGGGGTAATTTTTGTTCTTTAAGCAAGTGTGTGTTCAGCAGTGTTTGTGTTGTGTTAAATACGATGTCCTTAACTCAGAAACTAGTGAGAGGTACTCCATGTAGCTAACCATAGTACCACATGTACATCAGCCGTTTGGAATGCTGCTTGACTCATTTGCCTGGCTACCAGCTGACATACTGACCTGCGTGTACATGCTGGGCTCCAGCCTGGTGGAGGGGGCCATTAAGCAACCTATGCCACACATTTTCCTCTGGAGATCTTCCCTCCCTTATAGAAAGGAGCCATCCTGGAGCTCTACCATAGGCCACAAACCAGGGCATGTGATGCAGATGCAGATCAACAGGGGAGACCTACTTGGGAAACAGCCAATCAGAATATTCCTTTTTCTTCACTACTGGAAGGAGTGTGTGCCACACTTTTGGGCCAAGCAGAATCCTCTAGAGAACTTCCCCTCTGGAGTTATGGAAAAGGAGCTCCTCCACTGAGAATCGCTAAGCTTGAAGAATGTGAGCCCAAAGTATCTGGAAGCGCCTTGCCTTTGTGGAGAAGAAATCCTGCAGACTGAAATTGAGAAGAAACAAGTGGACCTGAGAGAGGAAGAGACGAGGCTCTGACAGCATTGCTTGAACCTGAACTTTTTAAATCTTTTTTGTTTGTGCTTAAACTAGAGTGAGCTGAAATTCTCTCCCTGGTACTGTATTCAAATATGAATTGATTAATAATTATGCTCATATAATATAATTCTACATAATTTCCACTGCACGATGCTGATGGGATACTGAACTTACTTGAAAGCTCCACTTGATATTAAATTGTCCCAGTGCTCCTAACTAATATAGGTATGTGTCCTTAATCAGGGAAATAATGAAATAAAGATGGTGCTTTAGGAACGTCTGCCTGGCAGGGGATGTGTGGAAATAATCAAAACAACATATGCTCATACATGTATTCAGTAATGTGTGTATATATTTCCTTAAGTTTCAAAGATGCCAGATGCCACTTCTTTCGTGTTAGTACCGCTACAAAGAACTATTACTGCTTGTATCTTTAAAATCTTTGGAAATTATGATCTGGTCTCCCTTTATTCAGAACATTGAATCATAGATTTACCTCATTCGTTAATCCTCCAAGCATATTTTAGGAAGTTGCTAGGCACAGGCTACTATTCTAGGCACTAGGAATAAAAAGATGAATTAAATGAATTCTCTGCTCCCCAGGAGCTCACATTCTGGTGAAAAAGAAAAAAGCAGAAGTGTAAACAAACAGTGATGTAAGTGCCAGAAGGGCTGGCAACCGGCCTCCTGCTGCAGGCCTCCTCCCCCTGTGCCCAGAGGCCCAGGTAGCCTAGGAGGCCGCGTGGCTCCCTCAGCTCCCAGTATCCAGGCTCAACGGTCAGCAGGCCCTGGGGCGCGGGGCTTCTGGCGTTTCAGGCACATCTCAGGTGCTTTACTCCAGGCTCCGTGTTTTTTTTTTTTAATGTGAAGAACTTTCTCACTGGAAAGACAGGGAGTTAGTTACTCAGTGGCTGATCGTGTAGTCTTAACTCTTTGCAAGGTCAACTTCAAACTGAAAAGGGGTTTAAATTCTAAAAACTATAATCGCAAACAAAATGCTTGAGAGCACAGTTGGGAGTCACCACAATTGACATTTCCAGGCACAGAGCTACAGCAGTGGAGTCTGAGAGTGGATCTCTTTACAGGAAATTCCTTCGGGCTGCGTCATTTTCCTCAATTCCTGACTGGAATTTCATGGTAATAAAACCCATAGTTTGAATTCACTTAAAAATTCTTGGGAGCTACGGGTCACAGAGACACTAACCACATTTTCTTTACCTTATTTCCTGGCTCTTCCTGTGAATGTTGTTAGATTTTAGTGGATGAGTGTTACATTTAACAGAAGAACGGAAAAAATAAAGTCTTCGTTCTTTCTCACTTTCTATTCCAACTGACATTTTAATTTTCCATGTGGAGTTGAATGAGATGTAGTCCAAAATGGTCTGTTTTTAGCTTGAAAAGTAGCTCTTACAAGGAGAAAACAAAGTATTTACTGGTTTAGATTACTTATGAGAAAGGATTTTGTGCCTGAGTTCTAAATCAAGCCTTTAGAAATTACCTAGTCCAAATTTCTCATTCTGCAAATATTTAAACAGGTAAAATTACCTGCACAATTCAAGAGCTACTTAGTAACACAGTCAAGATTGGAACCCTATTCACCAAAGGCACCCTGCATTTTCTAGCGAATTTCCTATTTCCCATAACTGCTATTACCCTGTTTCCCCAAACTTCATGTTACAACCATCCCATCCCTCTGGTCTCCACTCCACAGAAGATTAAAGCTACATAGCAAGACCGCTGGTCTCTACTTTTAATCTTACTCATAATTCACCTCAAAGAAAGATTGTCACTACTTTTGAAGAGTAATCTTGTCATTGTTATCTGTGTCACACTGAGTCTCGTCTCCTCTGAGATCCCTTCCTGTTGTTTCCTCTTATTTGTATGTGAATCCTTACTTCAACCACCCTTTTAAAATATATTTTATTAGTATCTATTAATTTTGTTAATTTTCTTTTTTTAAGTTTATTGACACAATTTATTTTTTAATAATGGCAACTATTTTCTTTTAAAAACAAAACAAAAAAGATAGAAATGATTCAGAATTTCAAAACAATAGTGGGAAATTAACACTAGTTAATATATTGTATGTTGTTACCAGATTTAGGCATGAAAAAATGACCAGGTTATAACATTTAGGCATGAAAATGCTCAAATAAACAATGAAAGCACAAATTGTTCTTTTTGATGAATTTACAGAGATCAGAAGTATAGTTATCTATCTTGTATATATGTGTACATACACACATATATGTATAACTATATAATCTATTCCCTTCTTCCTTTTCTCCTTTCCTCTATCCCAGTTGTTCTTTCCTTTTGAGCACTTTCTTCCCTTTCAACTTCACAATATCTATTGTACATTTTAGGTCTTATTACTCTTTTAGTTTTTTACACTAGGGAGACGATACAATATTTACACATGTGAATTTGATTTATTTCACTTATGAATATGGTCTCAAGTTGTATCCATTTACCTATAAAGGCCTCAAATTTATCCTTCTTTATAGCTGAGTAATACTCCATTGTATAAAAATACCACATCCTCTTTACCCATTCCACAGATGTTGGGTATTTGGGTTGTTTCCAAGATTTAACTACTTCAAACTGTGCTATAAAAATGGGTGTACGTTTTTCACTGTCGCATGATATTTTCGGTTTTTCTGGGAAAATGCCCAGAAATGGAACCTT
Organism: Cavia porcellus; assembly: GCF_034190915.1. NCBI lineage: Eukaryota > Metazoa > Chordata > Mammalia > Rodentia > Caviidae > Cavia > Cavia porcellus. The sequence goes on from NW_026947491.1 coordinate 2,520,664, forward strand.
CAATCCTAGTTTTTTTAGGGATCTCCACACTGATTTCCACAGTGGCTGCACCAGTCTACACTCCCATCAACAGTGGAGAAGAGTTCTGTGTTGTTTTAATTTACATTTCTCAAAGGACCAGTGATGTTGAACATTTCTTCATGTATTTATTTGCCATTTCTATTTCTTCATCTGAGAAGTGCGTGTTCATTTCAGATTCACATTTTTGGATTGAGTCTTTAAATTTGTGAGGCTTGAAGTTTTCAATTCTTTATATATTCTAGATACAAATCCTTCATCTGAGGTACAGTTAGCTAAAATTTTTTCCCATTCTGTGGGTTTTCCTTTTACTCTGTTGGCAATTTTTTTGAAGTGCAAAAAATGTTTACTAAAAGGAGATACCCATTGTTGAGCCTTTGAAGTACTTCTCTCACAGTTTGCATTTTATTCATGGACTGTTTGTCTATCCCTATACCTTCAAGATTTCTACCTACCTGGTCTTCCAGTAGATTTAGTGTTTCTCTTTTAGTATTTGGATCTTGGATCCATTTTGACTTTAGCTTAGTGCATGGTGATAAGCATGAATCTAGTTCTTCGGCATGTGGAAAGCCGATTTTTCCAGCACCATTTATTAGAGGCTATCTTTCTTCCAGTGAACGTTTGTGGCTGAGTGTCTTTGTAGTTGTGTCTGCCTTTTATAATCTGTTCCATTGATCCTCAAATCTCTCTCTCTCTTTTTCTCTTCCTAGTATGACACTCATTTTATCATAGCAGCCTTGTAGAATAATTTCAGGTCAGAGATTGTGATGCCTCCTACCTTGCCTTTGTTGCCCAGGATTGCCTTTGCTATTCTAGGTCTCTTCTGGTTCCAGGTGAATGTTAGGAATGTTTTTCCTAGAACATGTGAGGTATGCTAATGGTATTGCATTTGCATTAAATCTGTATAGCAGTTTTAGAAGCATGGCCATTTCACTATGTTGGTCCTTCCTATCCAAGAACAAGGGATGTCTTTCCATTTTCTGATATTCCCTTTAATTTTCTTTTTTAGAGTATTATACTTTTTAATGTATAGATCTTTTATATTCTTTTTTAGATTTATTCCTAAGTATTTCATTTTTTTGGATGCTACTATGAATGGTGTTATTTCCAAAATTTCTCTCTCAGTGATTTTGTTTGTGTGCAGGAATGCTTTTGATTTTTAAGTATTGATTTTGTATTCAGCTACATTACTGAATTTGATTATTATATCTAGACATCTTTCAATGGAATTTTAGGGGTGTTCTATGTAGAATATCATGTCATTTTCAAATAATGATAATTTAACTTCCTCCTTTCCTGTCCTTATTTCTTTTATTTCTCTCTCTTGTCCAATTCCACTGGCTAATGTTTCCAGGACTATATTGAATAGGAGTGGTGATAGTGGACATCCTTGTCTTGTTCCTGATTTTAGAGTGAAAGATTTCATCTGTAACCCATTGGTTGTTCAAAAGAGTGTTATTTAATTTCCATGTGTTTATGGAACACATGGTTTTGCAGTTTCTTTTTCCATGAATTTCTAATTTCAGCCACTCAGATAATACGCATGGGGATAATTTCAGTTCCCTTGCATTTACTTAAGCATGTTCTACAGACTAATATGTGGTCTGTTTTCAAGACTGTCCCATGTGCAGCTGAGAATGTGTATTCTGATGTTGTTAGGTGAAACACTCTAAACATTTAGTAACTTAATTTGTTCACAGATTTGATTCAGTTCTGTTGTTTCTTAGCTTACTTGTCTAGTTCATCTATTTCTTTATAACAATGGGATACATTAAGGTCCTCTGTTACAATTGTATTATTGCATATTGATTTTTTTATGTCTATTAGTATTTGTCTTATATAGTTGGGTGCTCCTGTATTTGGTGCATATATATTTATGACTGTTATCTCTTCCTCTTGAACTTTCCCCTAACAAGTATGTTGTGACCTTCTTTTTCTCTTCTGATCATTTTTGGTTTGAAGTTCACATTGTCTACAAACAGAATAGGTACCCGTGTTTTTTTCTGGGTTCCTGTCACATGGAATATTGTTTCCCATCCTCTAAATTTAGTCTATGTGTTTCTTTTTTTGAGGTAAGTGTGTTTCTTGTGTACAGGATAATGTTGGATCCTATTTCTTGATCCATTCTGCCAGTCTATTTCTTTTTTTTTTTTTTTTTTTTTTTTTGTCAGTCTATTTCTTTTCATTGGTGAATTGAGGCCATTTACATGACGGTTATAACTAAGATATATTGGCTTACATTTGTCATATTATTTTCCCATTGTTGGTTCCTTGATTTACCTCCCTGTTTAACTACTTGCCCTGCCTGGTCATTTCTTTTTGTTGTGGTCATTTTTATCTCTGTCTAATATGTTTTTAAGTTCTCTTTCTAGGACTGGTTTGGTGGACATGAATTTCTTCAATGTCCTTTGTCATGGAAGTCTTATCTCTCCATTAATTTTGAAAAGTTTGTCAGGGTACAACAATCTGGGTTGAAAACTTTTCTTTAAGGACTTGAAATACCTCACTACAAGCTTGTCTTGACTTGAGGGTTTGTGTTGAGAAGTGAGCTGTGATTCTAATAGGTTTTCCCTGATAGGTGAGTTGTTTCTTTTCTCTAAAAGCTTTTAATATTCTGTTTTTATGCTAAATTTCTGGGATCTTGATTTTTATATGTCTGGGTGTAGATTTATTTTTCTTATGGCTGTTTGGAGTACTATCTACTTCACTTATCTGTATATCAGATTGTTTTCCCATGCTTGAGATTTTCTGCTATTACTTTGGTAGAGCTTTTGGAGTTTTCTATGTGAAGTGTCATGTCACCCCACAGATAATGATAATTTAACTTCTTTCTTTCCTATCATTATTCTTTTTATTTCTTTCTCTTGTCTAATTGCTTTGGCTAATGTTTCCAGAACTATGTTGAATAGGAGTGAACATCCTTTTCTTCTTTCTCATTATAGTTTGCTTAGTATGATGCTGGCTGTTGATTTGTCATAGATGGCTTTTATCAGATAATATAAAGACCATCTAATTCAATTTTCTGTAGGGTTTATATCATGAATCAGTGTTGGACTTTCTCAAATGCTTTTTCTGCATTACTTGAGATAATCATGTGAGTTTTGTCCTTGGTTTTGTTAATGTGGTATGTTACATTTATTTATTTGTGTATGCTGGACTATGCCTGCATCTCTGAGATGAATCCTATACTTGATCATAGGGCATAATCTTCTTTATGATTTACTGCATTCTGTTTGCCAATATCTTGTTGAGAATTTTTGCATCTGTATTCATTAGGGAGACTGGCTTGTAGTTCTCTTTTTTGGCTTAGTCTTTCTCTGGTTTTAGTGTCAGGGTAATACTTGCTCCCAGGAATGACTTTGAGAATATTGCATCCCTTTCAACTTCATAAAAGAATTTCAGAAGTAATGGCATTAGGTCTTCTCTAAATTTCTTGTAGAATTCAGCAAAGAAAACATAAGGACTTAGACTTTGTTTATTGGTAAGTCTTTAATTACATCTTCAATTTCATTGACATTTTGTGTTATTTAGAATCTTTATATCTTCTTGATTCAGGTTTGGTAATTCATGCGTATCTAGGAATCTGTTCACTTCTGCATTTTCCATCTTAATAGAATAAAAGTTCTTGAAGTAGAAATTTATTATTTTCTGACAGGATTTGTTTTGATTTCACCCTTTTCATTCCTAATTGCATGGATTTAAATCTTTTCTTTCTTTTCTTTTTTTTTGTTAAGTTTGGCTGAGGGTTTGTCAATTTCATTTAATCTTCTAAAAAACTATCTTTATTGATTTTTTAAATTTTATTTAAAGAAAGACTAAACAAAACATAAAATAGGTAGAAATAATACATACGTTCAGAGAAAAATAAACTAAAAAATCACTAGTTGATATTTGCATATTGTCGGTTTACAAATAGCTGTTCAAGATACAAAAATGGAACATGTAAAGTGGGAATTCAAACAGTGAGACTGCAAACAATTCTGTTCAAGTCTCCAGCAAAAACTTAGTAACATGGTTGTCAATCCTATACACTTAAACATACATGCAGTTATCCATATCTTCATTTATGTTTAGATTAAATAAACTAAAGCAGGAACAAAGAATAGTAATGTTGCTGGATTTCACATCATGACACTCCATGATCAACACTGGGTACTGTGTGTCTTTTTTTAAAATTTAATTTAAAGAAAGACTAAACAAAACAGAAAACGGGTAGAAATAATACATAATTTCAAAGAAAAAAATAAACAGTAAGAAATCACTAGTTGATGATTACAGATTGTCTTCTTACAAATAGTTATTCAAGATACTAAAGTGGAGCTTATAAAGCAGGGATTCAAACAGTGAGATTGCAACCATTCTGTTCAGCTATCCAACAAAAACTTAGAAATATGGTTATCAATCCTATACACTTAAACATACATGCAGTTATCCATCTCTTCAATTATGTTGAGATTGAATAAATTCAAGAAGGCTAATTTCACTCTGAACAAAGAATAATACTATTGCTGGGTTTTACATTATGACACTCGAGGATCAGCATGGGGTATTTTAGTGTCTCTTTTTCTTCAGAGTATCTGTTCATTTCATCATGTGTTATATGATCAGTTCTCATAAACTGTTTATAGATTCTACACATGCATGAGTCTTAACATGTATTTCTATACTTTCTATATTATAGGGAGAAACAAAACAAAGCAAGGCAAAACAAAACATATTCCTATAAACACATGAAATGAAATTAACATATAAGACCATTGTACAAATCGTTCTACCATAGTTCCTGTGTAGTCTCTTGTTATCTCCAATAGAATTGGCTATATCATCAAACATAGCATAATTGAATGTGTCAGTACATAACGTTAATAAAAACACAACTTTGTATATAGTATAGAACTTCAAAAACCAGCAGTTATCAAACCAGAATGTGTATCGTTGAGTCTTGTCATCTTCAGGGTAGATGCCTATACTCTCAGACTTGATACTATCAATCGTATCAGTTTTGAATAAAATCTTATCTGCCTCATTTCTGTTATGCTCTTTTTTTGCCATCAGTAGTCTGCTTATCTTCTTCATTCTGTTTTCTGCTCCATTCATTGAGGCCTCTCTGCCACTCTTCCTGGAATCCTAGTACTTTTCTCTCTCTCTAGAATGCCCTGGAGTATTCTCTGTTGAGTTGGATTGGTGGTTGCAAATTTCCCGAGTTCCTCTTTGAGTGGAAGCATCTTGTTTCTCTATTAATTTCTAGAGACAGTTTAGCAGGGTATATCAATCTGGGATGGAGGTTATTTTCTTTCAGGGCTTGGAGTATTTCACTCCAGGCTCTTCTTGACTTGATGGTTTGTGTTGAGAAGTCTGCCATTATTCTGATGGGCCTTCCTCTGTAGGTTATCTGTTTCTTGTCTCTTAACAGCTTGTAATATTCTATTCTTATATTGAATTTCGGGGATCTTGATTATTATATGCCTGGGTGTAGCTCTGTTTTGGTTGTAGGTGGCTGAAGTTCTGTATGACTCATATATCAGAATATCATTTCCTTGTCCTATGTTTGGGAAATTTTCCTTAATTATTTCTGTGAATAAGCTTTGTATCCCAGCTTCTTCATTTACATTCTTTGTTCTCAAGTTATAGACCCTTTTGTCATCTTCTAGCCTTTGTATTGTTAATGCTTGTTTCCTTGTTTTTTTAAAAGTTTTCCCTTTCAAACTCCCACATTGCAAACCTGTCCTCCAGTTTGGATAATCTATCCTTAGTTTCTTTCAAGCTGATTTGCCATCTTTCCATAGAGTTTTTAATTTCCTGGTGACCTCTGAATCTGCTTCATGTACTCTATATTTTTTTTATATTCTTCACCAAATGGTTCTCTCCTGTGTTTGAGTTCCTCCCTTCTTCCGTCTGTGTCTGCTTGAGGGGTGCTTAGTATCTCTTTTATTAATCTTCTTATATCTTGCTTTATTTGGCTAAATATTTCACTTTTGAACTCATCTATGAGGTCCCAAATATATCTCTTTATGTCCACTGGTGCTGTGTCTGATATTGCACATTTGCTGTTCTCATTCTCCTTTGTATTTACCTGTGCTGGGTCAATGTGCTCAGGGTTGGGACCTGGGGACTTTTTGTTGTTGCTTCCTCTTCCCATCTTTTTTGCATCTTCCAGGAGGCCCCAGTTTCTTTCTTTTTGGTTACAATTCTTCTGAAGCATGCTGGCTAGATGACCCTTCACACTGCAGTGTGCTAGTGAGTTGCAGGCAGGGACAGCATATGCCAGCCCCTCCCCTCCAGATCGGTCAAGCTGCTGTGGCCTGCACTACTGTATTACTTTGCACTGCCTAACCTCCGGACCAGCCAAACCTCTGAGGCCCCCCTGGGCCGGTGTGGTTAGTGTGTGCCACCACTGCAGGGATTTGACCTTGGATAACCTATTGGGGTCTCAGCCAGGTCACGTGACCCAGGCCTAGTTCACACCACCAATCCGCTTCAGGAAGGGAACAAGTGACTAAAGTCACTGCTGCCCCTTGGTCCCAGGATGTCATCTGCCAGACCCCCCCTATTTATGGAATGGCTCCATTCCCATCACTTACCACAGGTCAGTGTAGGCTCCCTGCCAACTCAGCTCTCCATTCTGCTCACTGACCCTGAAACTCAGTGTAACTGTGCCTCCAGTGAGTTGAAGCGGCTGGACTTTGGATGGCTTGGCAAGTGGCGGCGGGACACTGGCCATTTGCGGCGGGATCCCGGCAAGTTGCGGTGGCACCCGGCAAGTTGCAGTAGGACCCAGCAAGTTGCAGTGGGACCCTGGCCAGTCACAGCGGGACCTTGGCCAGTTGCAGCAGGTCCTCCACAAGTCGTGGCAGGACCCAGCAAGTCATGGAGTCAGCCAGTCACGGCGGGACCTCAGAAAGTTGGGAAGTCACCTTAATTTCTTCTTGGAACGAGAGAATTCAACACCCTCTGTTTGGGGCTCCCCACTCTGTATTATGTTGAATTCTAAGTTGACTATCTCAGGGAGCTTCTGTAGCCAGTTGTTATCTATCCACCATCTTTGCTCCTCCTATTGATTTTTTTGTACAGTTTTCTTAATTTTTAATTTCTGCTCTTCATAAGTTTCCTCCCTCATATGAGCCTGGGGCTTGACTTCTTCTTTTTGTAGAGGTTTGAGGTTCAACATTACGTTGTTTATTTGAGCTTACTCTCTTTTCCTTATTGAGAGTTTCCCACTATAAATTTTCCTCTTGGGCCTGCTTTCATTGCATCCCATAAGGTCCTGTACATTGTATCCACAGTATCATTTAATTGTAGATATTGTTTAATTTCTTTTTAAATTTAATATATGACCAATTGTTATTTAATCTTGTTTCTTTTGCCATTTATTTCCAATTTCATTGCACTGTGACTGGTAATATTCATGGGACAATTTTAGTTCTTTTGCATTTAATTAAGTACATTCTATGAACCAGTATGTGGTCTATTTGGGGAGATGTCCTGTACACAGCTCAGAAGAATGTGTATTCCATTATTGTGAAGTGAAACACTTTGTATATGTCTACTAAGTCCATTTGTTCACAGGTTTGGTTCAGTTCTGGTATTTCTTTCTTGATTTTTTTTTGTCTAGTTGATCCATTTGTGACAATAGAGTATTATAGTCCCCCATAATAATTGTGTTTATTTGATTTTTCATGTCTGTTAATATTTTTTCATATAGTTGTGTATAGTAGTATTTGGTGCATATATATTTGTGATTATTATCTCTATCTTTTGGATTTCCTGCTTAACAAATAGGTAGTGACCTTCATGATCTCTTTTTATCAGTGTTGGATTGAAATTTAATTTGTCTGCAAATAGAATAACTACACCTGCTGTTTCCAGGTTCCTGTTGCATGGAGTATTGTTTTCCATTCTCTGACTTTCATTGTATGAATTTCATTTTTTAGTTTAAATGTGTTACTTGTATATGGCATATTTTGGATCTTGTTTTGATCCATTATTCTTGTCTGTTTCTTTGATTGGTGAATTGACACCATTTACTTTGATGGTTATAACTAATGTTTTTGGATCATCCTTGTCATACTATTTTCCCACCTCTGGTTCTCTGTCTTTCCCCTCTGTTTAATTGATTGCCTAGCCTGGTGGCTTCTTTGTACTGGTGTTCTTGGAGTTATGGTCTTTGTTTCTCTTTCTAAAATATCCTTGAGGACATTTTTTTAGAACTGATTTGGTGATCATGAATTTCTTCAGGTGTTCTTTGTCACAGAAGTATCTTATTTCTCCACTGATTTTGAAAGATGATTTTGCAAGGTACATCAATCTGGGTTGGAGGTTGTTTTCTTTTATTGCTTGAAATACTTCACTCCAAGCTCTCATTGACTTAGTCTTTATATTGAGAAATCTGCCATGATTCTGATAGGCTTTCCCTTAAAGGTAATTTGTTTCTTTTCTCTAACAGCTGTTCTTATGCTGAATTTCTGGAATATTTGTTATTATATGCCTTGGTATAGATTTATTTTATTTATCACCATATATATATAAATATAATTATATATATTATATATATAATTTATTTGTATGTCAAATTTATTTTCCATGTTTAGGGAGTTCAATGCCATTACTTCTGGGAGCAGGTGTTTATGCTGTGTGGTTTTCTCATTTTATGTAGTTGTACTCTGCATCATCTTGCAGCTGTTGGACTGATTTTTCATGGTCCCTTGCTATTTTTAAAAATCTTTCTTTTTGTGGTCATTAACCATAGTTTTGTTTCTAGATCTGATAGTCTGTCCTCATCTTGGTTCAATCAATTATGTATAGTTCCAGTGAAATTTTTAATACCCTGGATGTCTGCTTGAATCTGTTTCATGGATTCCATTTCTTTTTTTCTGTTGAGCAATCATGATTTCCATCATTGTCCTAAGCTTCTCTATTTTTTTCCTGTGTCTACTCTAGATTCACGGAGCAAGTTCTTCATTTTGATCATCATTTCTTTTTTTACCCAAGAGATTATTTCTAATCTGATTTGCTCTATGGCCTCATTCATCTGGTGTGTGTGCATGTGTGTATGTTTACTTCTGCTAGCATACTTTCATAAAATTCAAGTGGGTAGCTTCTGACTTGCTCTATCTCATTGTCCCCTAGATTTAGGTGAATGCCTATTAATTTTTTAAAATATTGAATTTCAGTGTGATGTTTTTACACATGCATATATTTTTATCCTATCTTTCCCCCATCACCAATCGCTTTTCGTTACAGTCCCATCCCCTCTTCCTGTCCTCTGTTCTAATAGTCTTCCTTCTATTTTTGTCATCTTTTTAAAAATTCTACTTACTAGAGAAAACTTGTTATTTGCTTTTCTGAGTCTGGCTTTATTCACTTAACATAACAATCATTCATTCCATCTATTTGCTGAAAATGTTATAATTCCATTCATTTTTCAGCTAAGTAATACTCCATGGTGTATATATACCACAATTTTATTATCCACTCATCTGTTGGTAGATACTTAGTGTGGTTCTGTATCTTGGATATTGTAAATGGTGCCACAATAAACATAGGTAAAAAGATATCAATAGTGTACTGACTAATTCTTTCAAGTGCACACCAAGGAGTGGGTTATATAATAGCTCCATTTTTGAGAAAACTCCTAGTGATCTCCATAGCTATACTAATTAATATTCTACCAGCAGTGTAGGAGTTTTCCTCCTTCCTTCCTATCTGTCATCTTTCCCAATTTTTGGGAGGTTGGGGTAGGGCTGGGTTAAGTTGGCCAAGCTGGGCTTGAACTTATGATTCTCTTGCCTCAGCCCCCCAAATTGCAGGAATTACATATATGTGCCATCATGCCTAGATTTTTTTTTGTATTCTTAGTAGCCATCCTGACTGGGTTAAGAGGGATCTCAGTATAGTTTTAATTAGTTTGCATTTCCCTGATGGCTAAAGATGTTGAGCATTTTTTCTTGTACATATTGACATTTTTTTCTCCTTCCTCAGACAAGGTTTCACTGTGTAGTTCAGATGGACCTTGAACACACTGGCCTTGAACAGGCTGGCCTTGAAATCATGACAAGCCTCCTGCCACGTACTCCCAAGTGCTGGGATTACAGGCTTGCACGATCATGCCTAATTTATATTTCTTATGAAACATATCTCTTCAACTCATTTACCCACTTACTGATTCAACCATTGGGTGTTTTGTTGTTCTTGAATTTTTCATATTTTCTAGGTATTAATTCTCCAGCAGAAGAGTAACTGCCAAAGATTTTCTCCCATTCTGGAGGCTATGGTTTCTTTCACTGTGCAGGAATATTATTTGTTTTGTTTTGACTTTTGATTTTTATTTTTTCAAGACAGGGTCTTGTAGGGCCGGCAATTTAGCTCAGTGACACAAGCGCCTGCCTCGCAAGCACAAGGTCATGAGTTCGATCCCTGCTACCAAAAAAAAAAAAAAAAAAAAAGACAGGATCTTGTAGTGTGGTCTATGTTGGCCTTGAACAATGTATAGGAAATGTTTGGTTTGAGGTGGTATTATTTCCTGCACTATTAGAATCCTGTTCAGAAAGTCTTTGCCTGTGTCTATGCCTGTATGTGTTTTCTTCCAGAAGTTTCAGGTCTTATATCTGGTCTTGCATTCAGTTTGAATTGATTTTTTACAGGGTAACAGCAATTTACTTTCAGTCCCTTATATATGGATACCCAGTTTTCCCAGTGCCATTTGTTAAAGAGACTGTCTTTTCTCCTATTTATGTTTTGGCCCCTTTGTCAAAAATCAGATGATCAGATGGCTATAGATGCATGGGTTTGTTTCTGTACCTTTGATTCTATTACCTTGGTCTATGTGGCTATTTTTGTGACAACACCATGCTATTTTGTTACTAGAGCTCTGATGCATAATTTAAAACTAGATGTGACGATGCCTCCAGCCTTATTCTTTCTGCTCAGGATTCCCTTGTCTACACTGGATTGTTTGTGTTTCATATGAATTTTAGGATTTTTTTTTTTTTTTTGGTTTTCTAAATAATGGCATTGGAATTTTTATGGGGATTGCATTAAATTTGTAAATCATGTTTGGCAATATGGCCATTTTTACATTATTAATTCTGCCAATCCATAAATATAGGAGAGACTTTCCATCTTCCAGTGTCTTCAGTTTCTTTCTTTGGTGTTCTGTAACTTTCTCTATAGAGGTCTCTCATTTCCTTGATAAGGTTGATCCTTAAGTTTTGTTTTGTTATTGTGAATGGAATTGTTCTCATGACTTCTTTCTCAGCCAGCTCATTATGGGTGCACAGAAAAACTAGTGATTTTTAAAATTCATCCACCTCTTCTATTTAACACATAAAATGCTTGTATACTTAAATTTATAGTGGCTTCATTCCACATCCACAAACATCATTTCTTTTCTTTTCTTTACAGCCAGACTTAAGTTTACACATTTTTAACTCCAATTTATTTCTTCAACTCAAAAATCTCACATTCAGCTGAAAATGTTTGGGCTAAGATACCTGTGCTTTGAGGGAACTGTCAATTCTCTCTGTTTTAGACATCCTTCTCTTTTAGGTTTTTCATTCTCTTCTTACAATTGAGTTTACATCCTCTGACTTTTTCTCTCTCTTTACTCATCACTTAGTGATTCTTCACAGGATTCTGTTCTTGGCATTGTTCCCTTTTCACTCTTTAAAGTGAATGACAAGTGCCATTGTACCTCAGTCCTCACACACAAATCTGTATAATGTAGAGATTCCATTTCAAGGATGAGTTCTCTTAGGTTTTCAGTATTTACTGAAATTATTTTATAATAATATCAATTACTTAAATGTAAAACTAAATGTACATTTTTATTGTTTGTATACAACTTTACAACTAAGGACTGTAAGATGAATGCAAATAAAACTAAAAAACTAAAAACCTCATAATCGTCACATAGTTCTTTTGAATGGAGTTGCTGACTTAACAGTGTGAGTGTGGAAGTGGGTACTAAGAATACAGTTGCCTTTTCCATGAACAGGACCAGTGTCCCTGTGGAAAGCCAGTCCTCCTACCACTGTGCTCTACTCTGACGACCGAAAGCCTCCTTCTCGTGGCCCAGCACATAGTGACACTTGACCTGGTTGTGTCATTTATGCATTAAGCCTGGCCCTGTGACCCTTGGTGCTGGTGAGGTGATGTGTAGAAGTGCAGATGCAGATCCTGGAGAAGCTGGCGACACTCCCCATAAGGCAGTCATCCTCATAACCCAGATAAAGGTCAACAGGAAATAAGGTTGAATACAGTAATCAATTCAGGGAACACACTGACCTCTGAAAATACAATGGAGGATCTCAAGGATCTGGGGCCCCCAACTTTGTGAATCCCAGATCTGTTTCTGCAGCACAAACTCCTGAAGCTGTACTCTGTATTCCCACCTGCCTACAAGAAACTTCTCTACCTCTGTGATACCTCAGATGCAATGTATCCATGCACACACCAACCCCAACATTTTTCCAGCCTTAGCCAGTGACATCATTGTCTTCCCAATACCTGAGCCCAGAGCTCCATCTGCATTTTCTGTCCCTGTCCCTCATTTGCCTCCTACATCCAAGTCCTCTCAATTCTACTTAATAAACTTTTTTAAAAGAGCATAAAACCATAGAAAATAAAACAGAATAAAATCAATCAAAATAAACCAGAATATGATATGAAATGAACCAGAAAGTGATTCAGGACTTCTAAACCTATGAAATCAACAGTAGTTACTACAATGCCTTTGTTTTCTTCAAAATAGCTGCTGATACCACCTTCAGACAAATTAAAAATTGAACAGAACAGAACAGAAAAGAAACAATAAAAACAAAACAATGAATACAAATACAGGAAATCCAAACAAGCCAATAGTAAATACATAATGGCTACTATAACATGTCTTGCTATCTTTTAAATAGCTGCTCATGCCGTCAGAGTTAACATAAACAAAACAAATTAAAATAAAAACCCAACCCAAAAAACAATGAAAATGATATGGTTTCTGGATAGGGGTCTCCTGCCAGTGGGGCCAGTTTCTCTCCCTCCGCAGTCCACAAATGGTGCCAACTCACAGCGGAGGGCAAGCCAGGAAGTGAACAAGTCATTGTCTCCTGAGATCCAGCCATGTTGGAATTTAGGGGACTGAGCAAGAAAGCAACACGCCCTCCTTCCTAGTAAGAGGCTGTGGTGAGAGCAAGCAGTGGGCGAGCCAAGAAGAGAACAAGTCAGCATCTTCCATAAGCCTCCTGTGTGTGGGCTAAGAATCAAATATCCCATCCCCCCAGCCCCTCACCCCCTTAGTAACTAGATGGTTTCGAGGTCAGCCAGAGCTGATAGTAACTAAGGCACATGAAGCAACTAAATGCTTGTATTGTTGGATTGATTATGCTGACCTGGGGGCCAGGGTCTGAGCATCTCTTGGGAGGATGACCTTATGCAATACAGCAAACATGGGGGATTTCCTTCTATTTTATCTTTGAAGGCAAATATTCTTTTCACTGTTTTGCTTTGTTTTGTTAGTTGTTTTGCTCTGTTCAATATTCTGTGTTGATAGGTTTTATAATGTTCTGTTTTTGGTTTTATTTTGCTATGTCTGATTGAATGGACAACTATTGAGAAGATAACAAGATTTACTATGATACTTATTACTGTTATCCAAGTATCCTGAAGTTCTGTACCAATTTCACTGCATTGTCACGATTGGCTTTGTCTTGTCTTGTTTTTTTTTTTTTGTATTTTACTACCTTCAAAATGACGCCAACTCACAGAGAAAGGCTTGGGTCTGGCTCTCCACAAGCTGATAGCCCACAAATGACGCTGGTTTCCAGACAGGGATTTCCTCCCATGGGACCTTGTTCTCTCCCTCTGCAGTCTACAAATGGCATGGACTTACCTCTGCTTACTAAACTTTTTTCAATTCAACCCTAACGTTTTCTTTGACCCAGAAATCCAATTAAGAAACTGCCTTATGGAAATAATCTAGATATTAAAAGAACAACAAACAAAAGCCAAGATGCTCATACCATTATTACGCTCCATAAAGAAAAACAAACATGGCCATTTCAGAGTAGGAGAAAAGTTAAATATGATACAGTTTATTCTTGTTCCAAAGCAGTATGAAATTATAGTTCTTGGAAGGCTAGATAGGAAAAGTTGTAAATGTTCAGTGCAAAACACTTTAAAAATACTAGTAAAATTTTTTGAAAAGAAATTAGATGTATCAAGAATGCAAGAGGAATGCCCTGGAGCCAACATGAAGAGCAAGAAAATGAGGAGAATAAATATAGAGTGGTATAAATCCCAAAGCCAGCCCCTCCTAACACCTGTCAACTTTTGATGGCCTAGCCTAGAGCTTTTGTTTGACAGACAGAGCATTGAAGCCTGGCATGGTGGCACATGCCTATAATTCCAGAACTCAGAAGACTAAGACAGGAGGATTGCTGCAAGTTTGGGATCAGCCTGTGCTACATAGTGAGTTCAAGGCCAACCTGAACTTCATAGAGAGACTCTGTCTCAAAAAAACAAAAAATACAGTAAGATAAGATAAAGAGCATTGAACAAAGTGGAGCGCCAGCCCAAGGAAGGCAAAGTGTCACTGGGCTTTGCCTAAAGAAAACAGTCTTGAAAACGCAATGTCCGCATGAATAAGCTAGAGAACAGACTATCTACAAAGGAAAGTGGTGAGAAAAATGGCCTATCTCAGTCTTGGCTACCAGTGAAAGCCAAAAGATAATTTGTTCTTGATTAATTCAAAACTACAAGCTGACCCTCAAATGTGATAGAATTTCCAGAATTTGAACAGTCCTAAAAAATACAACCCAAAATTTGTATTTAAACTAGGCTTAATTTGACAGCACTCTAAGGATTCAGCAGACACTGATACAAACCTCACAAAGAAATTTAATTTCAACTCAGACTTCAAGAAGAATTCTACTCAGATTTCAAGGAACATAAGCTTATAATAAAAATAATGAAGTTTGAAGGAAGAAGTTATTGTGAATGTCAGCTAAAAGTTTGCAAAAGCATTGTTTTTACCTTATATAGCTTCAAACATAAAAATTATTGATACAGAATATAAAATAAAGGTTTAAAATATTTAGGATGACTCTTTTTTTGTTGTTGTTGATACAAGGTCTTGCTGTGTAACGCTAACTGGCCTTGAATTCATGGAAGCCTCCTAGCTGTTGGAACTACAGGTAAGTGCCACTTCTAAAATATTTTTTCAAATAAAAAATATAGTCAAAGTACTGAGTCTATAAAAATGAGAAAAGTTATAAAGGTATCAACAAGAACTTATAGAAATGCAAAATACACATGTTGAAATTCAGAAGAAAACAAAACAAACCAGACATGACTAATATAGTGAGATCAGTTCACACTATGAATCAGTCAGACTATGTAACACCGAAGGCCTCTTCTTCCTACCAGAGCTGCTCTTTACTGTCTATAAGACTGGGATTTGAATAACAGAGTGTAGTCAGGGCTGAAGACGTAAACTAAAAGATAGACCTGAAAACAACACAGAAGTCAGACAGTCAGAATGTGTGTAATAGAGTCAAACAAAATGAAAGGCCAGAGAGCATAAATGTCTAACAACAATACTTACAACAAGGGAAGGAAGAGGGGTGAAAAATGAAGGTGAGTTGGATGAAAGATATGAATCTTTGTGTTATGAACACAATAAATAAAACATAAATCTAGACCTATATCCTCACTTAAGCACTGTAACATACCCAAGCAAAACAAAATTGTAAAAGCGGCCAAGAAAAGAGCAATCTTAACAGAGGGTAGAGTCTGTACTGACTTCTCAACTGCAGCAAGAAGCTAGAATATTAACATGTCACTGAGAATTGTATACTCAGTGGAAATGTATTTGAAAAATAATGATAAAAAATAGCCATATTTTCAGACAAGAAACATCAAGACTCATGAGCAGTAGAGCCTTACTGGGGGAATTCCCAGCATGTCTTAAAGCAAAGAGCAGCTCTGGTGGGAGGAGGCGCCTTTGGTGTTAGGTAGTCTCACACTGCTTCATAGTGTGAACTGATCCCACTGTATTATTAATGTCTGGTTTGGATTGTTAATAAAATACAGAATTAGAGAATCGAGTCAGCTGTTTATAATTGAAGAGGGAGATTATATGAGTTAAAGTACTCAAAACCTCTTAAGTAAAATATGTCTATTGAAATATTTGAGGCTATTACTAAAAGAATAAAAATAGGATAATTAGAAGAGGAAGGGAAGGAAGAGATTAAGGACAGTTAACGGGAGATGAACATAATCCAGATACAAGCAGTGAAACTGGGGGATAAGTGGCGTAACTGGGAGTGAAGATGATCAAAGTATGTTATATGCATGTATGAATCTGCCGAGTGAACCCCATAACTTGTTCAACCAGTGCACACTGATAAAAGATGTGAAGAAACAAACAAAAATAGGGTAACGTAGTCATCCGGCCACTCACTATCTAGCAAACATTTCCCTACTCCTCTCCTACAATGTATTTGTTGGAAGAAAGATTTAAAAAAGAAGAAATCAAACATATGCTATAACTGCCAAAGAAAAAGAGGAAAAAGTAAAATGAGGAAGAAAAACATGCAGTCTAGCCAAAAAAGCAAGCTGGGTAGGGGGAGGGGTGTCACAAAGGAGAAGAAATGCATTTTATGTGCTGCGGAGAGGCCCATATCTATCACAGTCCCCAGAGAAGCATGCAGTCCACTCAAGGTGTTTTCCTGAAACGTTGAATGGACTGCAGACAGAGTGGAGGGATCCGACGCAGGAGAAGAATGATAATTCGCTGAGCATTGTGGGAGCTGGGGGTATCACACACCAGGACCAACCCACAGCTGAAAAGGGAAAGGAATGGGACTATCATGGCCTCAGAGACGAGAAGAAAGGCACTTCCCACTGCAGACTGTGTCCATGGTCCAATGGCAGTCAGGTGCCCGTGGGATACCCTACCTACTGTGAACCCAGCCAGAGCCAGAAGGCAAAGGAACCCAAGTAACGATCAGCCTCACAGGACCGGTAGCAGGCTGAGGAGGATGACATTGAGTCAGAGGGAGTAGCAATGGGCAAAGGGAGGCAAACGGAAAACAATCAGCACCAAGGCGTCAATAATGATGTCATCCAAGTAGACTCAACACCAAGGCAGAAACTGAAGACAAGGTCTGCAGATGTCAGTCAGTGACACAGCACTCACCTTGCCTCCACAGGCCCAGGGTTCTGTTCCTGGCACTTTTCCAACAAAAATCAAAGATAGTCCAACAGGATTCTAAAAACAGGATTCAAGATGGGTGTGTGGAGGGGATGGCAAGATCAAGCCCAGGCTGAGCTACTGGGCAAGACCTTGTCTCAAATAAAACATTTTAAAAAGGACTGGCTGTGGGCCAATAGGAGAACCAAGAAACCAACCCACACCCTCCTGTGAGCCAGCAGCAACCATGGGGGCTGTGAGGAGAACCAAGAAGCCGAGTGGCACCCTCCAGTGAGCCAGCAAGCGCATGGGCCATGGGTTGGAGATAAAGAAGAGCCCTCCCCACCTTCTGAGATGATGGCAAGGGAAGTAAAAATGCAACCAAATGCTTGAATTGTTTGATTGACTTTGCAGGTTTAAAGCTGGTAGTCTGAGCATCTATTTAGAGGATAACAATATGCAATGTAACCACTCTGAGAGATTTCCTCGTGTCTTGTTTTGAAATCCAATATCATTGTCACTGTTTTGTTTTGTTCCATTTTATTGTTTTGATTTATTCTCTTCAAAAGTAAAAAAAAAAGAACATCATGATAACATCCTTTACAGGACTTACTATGTTAGAGGTGTCACAATTTGATAAAAAAAATCCATCAAATTAAGTCGAAGGGTAAAAGCATGAAAAATCATTATGAAACTCCTTATAGACTCTACTTAAAATATTTTGGTTGGTAATTACAGTGCACAAGGCCATGTGTATTCTTACTCTCAGGAAAAATCTTTGTCTAATACTTATGAATAATAACACTTTGCATTTTTTTTTTTATCTTTTTATCGGTACTGGCGATCAAACTCATGACCACCTGCTTGCAAGGCAGGTGCTTATGCCACTGAGCTAAATCCCCAGCCTCACACTTTGCATTTATTAAACAGGTTTGTAAGTCTGGAAGGTTCTGTTACTTACTATAAATATCACACATGACGGGTGATTATTAGTATACTCCTTTAAAGTTGATGAGGAAAAAAATACTGGCAAAGTAGCTCAGTGCAAAGACCTGAAGTTCAATCCTTAGTTTGGCAACAGAAGAGGGAGACTGTATCACAGAAACCAAGTGGGTATCCTACATAGCTATAATATTAAGATAAGCATTATTATGCTAATTTCAAAGCAATCAATAAATATTTAAGAGAAAAACTTTACTAGAGACAAAAAAATCATTAGATATTGATAAAAGCTGTGGTAGTTTCGATCCCTGGTACCGATAAAAAGGTAAAAGACCAAAAAAAAAAGCTGCAGTAGCCTGGCAAATAGTTAACAAGTGAGGGGTGTTTCTAGTGTTTTCTAGTGTCGGTGGTGTAAATATTCTCACCTTAGTCAATTTCAAATTGTTAATGTGAGGTCTACTGACTCACAACATTTCCTAAAAATTTTAAATTGGCCTTTAAGGATTACAGTTTTAATGACTACAAGTTGGCTTCAATACCCTGTTTTAGTGAATTCACCAGGAAAAGAAAGTAATAGGAAACATATCCACAAACACTGGGGTTGCAGCTCAGTAGCAAAGGGCACACTAGCATGGATGAGCCTCTGGGTTCATTCCCAGCACTGAAAGAAAAACAAACAAGAAACCCACACAAATTCATTCACAACTCTGTACTATGTAATACTTGTTGCAACATGTATGGAAGTGTAAGCTATATTGGGAAACTGAAGAAGAAAATAGACTGCATACTGCATAATGTATTGTACTGATATAAGTGCCTATGATGAGAAAGTGGTACAGTTATGCTTCCTTAAGGGATGTTATTCAAGTTTTAAGGGAGGAAGTGTATGATGTATGCAATTTACTTTCTGGTTCACTGAAAAGATGTTTGGTAACATCAGCTATAATGACCAATGAGGTAACTCAGGGATCCTCCCAAAATAAAAAGCCACCATAAATTGGGAAAATTATCAACACTTACTTAATCAAAACTGGAAAACAGTCAAAAGTTTACAGCAGACAAGTGAACATAGGATCAAAAAAAAAAAAAAACAGTTTAAATGCAGGAAAACTTCACAGTATTTTTACTTGTCTACTCCCACCTCAGGCTTGGTGGTGATCTCAAAGACAACAGCTATGTTCTCAGTGGCTGGGACCCTGGGTCCACAAGAAAAGAGGACATCTTGTTTACAGCAAATTGGTTTATCTCTCCTAGGTTGATTAAAGGACTGGGCCTTACTCATGGCAGAAAACCATTTGTGCCAAAGTGCTTCATCAGAAACATTATGAGGTCAGTTAATAGCACCCTGTGACCTGGGACAAAAGATTAAAACTGAGGCAACAACAAAAGAAAACAAAACCAGGTATGTCAAACAGCAAGAAGGAAAAGCCAAACAATTCCTTTGGGAAATCATAATGTTCAAAGGTGTCCACAAATTCTTGGAATTTGGAAGTCAGATTCATGCCAGAAAAGACTGTGAGAACTCCAAATTTACCTTTCTGGCTGAGCTCCAGGCTCAATGCAAGCAGGAAATGAAGGCCAAGGCAGAGTTGCATGTGGCCTGGCTGGACACTGAAGAGCCATCTGCAAAGATCTAAAGAAGGTGTTCTTTTTTTTTAATTTTTTTTTTTTTTTTTTTGCCTTTTTCCTTTTTGTCGGTACCAGGGATCGAACTCACGACTGCCTGCTTGCAAGGCAGGCGCTTATGCCGCTGAGCTAAATCCCCAGCCCCTAAAGAAGGTGTTCTTTTTTAAAAAAAATCTTTTTTCTTTTTTCTGTATGTTAGCCAAGAATCCTTTAACTATGAAACACTTTGTCAAAATTAAGGTGGTATTAAGACATTCCCAGATAAACAAAAAGTTATTAACCAAATAGTTGCTAGGAAACAGCCCTACAACTGTGGTTAACAAAAAAAACAAAGAACTTTGGCTTCAAATGAAAGCAATGATACTAGACAGTAACTGAAAGCCATATAAAGTAACTCAGCACATATAAGTCAGTATTTTCAGTTTCCAACTCTTCTTTCATGATTTCTACTTGATTTCAAAGGTAATTCCATAAAATATCATTTTGTTAATGGACACACTATATATAAAGATATAATTTGTGACAATAATCACATAAAGTAAGAGGCAGAACTGTGTAGGAGCACAGATTTTATATGTTATTGAAGCTAATTTGGAATCAATTCAAGCTAAGTTGTTATAAGTGTATTATAATCACTTGAAAATGTTAAAGACATAAACGAAATAAGAATAGTATCAAAATGGTACACATACAAAAACAATGTACTATATAAGGTAATAATGGAGGAAATGAGGGAAAATGGTATAAGACATCCAGAAAAGAAAAAGAAAACAGCAGAAGTCCTCTGTTATCAGTTTTTACTTTCTATAAATAGATTAAACTTTCTCATCAAAAGACAGAGAGATTGGCAGAATGTGTTTTCAACAATGTTACAGTGGTGTGTTATGCACAAAGAAACTTACTTTAGATCCAAAGACACAAATAGTTTGAAACTGAAAAGATGGTTTGGGGCATTGAATTGTGTGTCCTGGAAAGAGATGGTGAGGACCTAACACTCAACACCTATGACTGTGACCTTATTTAGAAACAAGGTCTTTGCAGACTTCCTCGAGTCAAGATGAGGTTGTCAGAGTGGACCCTAACCCGCGATAAGTAGTTGGCTTATAGGAAGAAGAAAAGAGGAAAGGTAAGAAGGCACTGTGGAGAAGAGGCAGAGATAGAGGTTAGACAACAGAGACAAAATGCCTGGGGCCACCCCAAGGGGAAGAGGAAGGCCCCTGCCATCAAAACCTCCACAGAAGTGTGAATCTGCCAACACCTGGATTTAGGACCTCTGCCTTTCACAAGTGTGGAGGACAATTTGCATTCTGTGATACTTTGTTACAGTAAACCTAGGAAAATAATGCAGAAGAAAAAACTATACCCCATGAAAACAGTAATCAATGAAAAGCTAAAATAAATTAATTTTAAACAATTTAAGTCAAAAAGTGCTACAAAAGAAAAGTAAGGTGATTGTACATTGATAAAAGGATTAGTTCATCAAAAATATTAAAAATTACGTGTTTATTTGCACCAAAGTAACTAAAAAATATATGGGAAAAATACTGACATAATTGAAAAAATATAAAATTCTGCAATATTAGTTGAAAATTAATACCAAATACTAATACCAAAAATATTTAGACCATCTAGAGAAAAAAAATCAATAGGAAAATAAAATTCTTTTAGCAGCACAAGTCAAGTAGACCTATACAAGTCAACAAGACCTATAAAACACTACACCCAAAATAGAGTGAACTGTCTTCTCCACAAAAAGAGAACTGGAAAATTCACACCAGTCTGGGAAATTTTAAAACACTCTTAATGAGCTGGACAGAGGAGGAATTCCAAGGAACATTAGAAAATACTCAGAGATGAATGAAAATGGAAATGCAGCCTACAAGAATTTATGGGATGCAGACAGAGCAGGATCAGAAGGAAATTCACAGTGGGAAGGATCCATGGATGCTCCTCAACTTATGAATAACCCATCATAAGTTGTAAATATCATGTCGCTTATCTATTTAATAAGCCAGGCATGGTGGCACGTGCCTGTAATCCCAGCATTCTGAAAGGCTGACACAGAAGGATCATAACTTCAAGCCCAGCTGGCCAATTCAGCAAGCACCTGTCTTAAAATAAAGAAAGATGGGGGGCTAAGGATGCAGTTCAGTGTCAATTTCACTCTGTTCAATCCCCAGTATCAAAAAAAATTCCATTTAATACATTTAATGTCTTAGTTACTTTTCTCATTGCTGAAACAAAATACCTGACATCCAAAGCTAAAGGAGGAAAGTTTATTCAGCTGGAGTTTGTGGAGGTTTCAATCCATAAGTTGCTGGCTCCAAGGCAGGGTGGCATGGCAGAGAGGAATCACAGAGGAGAAAGAGCTCATGATGGGTAAAAGATAGCAAAGCAACAAGGAATGACCACAGCTCTTTCCATTTTTTGTCCTTTTGACACAGGGTCTCACTGTGCAGTTATGGTTGACTTTAAATTTACTTTGTAACCCAGGCTGGCCTTGAACTTACAGTCATCCTCATGCCTCAGCCTCCCAAGTACTGGGATTATAGGTATATGCCACTATACCAGACACAACTCTTCTTTCATGACACACTAACTTTCTAACACTTCTGTTTTGTCAAGGCTACTTAGGGTGGTAGCATTCACATCCTTAATCCTAGTGCCCTTGATTTTAGCATTGCACCATGAAGTAATCCTCACATATTATAGATCGAGCCACCTCTGAAAAAGCCCCACCTATGACTGCATGAAACTTTAGGGGACATCTAGACACAATAGCATTCTGCCCCTGCCCCCACAAAGACTCATGCATATCTCTTTATGCAAAAGACATTTAGTTCACCTCCAACAGTTGCCAAAATCCTGACAGTTTTAGCATTGCTGAAAAATCCAAGTCCCAAAACTTATCTGAGATTTAAGGCAAACCGTGAGCACCTGTGCAAATAAAAAGAAGTTAAACACTTCCAACATTCAATGGCAAGTACAGACATTTCCATCCCAAAAATTACAAACAAGGAGATATGAAGGAATGGGAATAAATCAATATCAAAATCTAATAGGGCAAACATTAAACCCCACAATTCCACTTCTAGCATCCCCAGAAATCTGTGGCAAGTTACAAACTTCCAAGGGCTTGGGTGGCTCCACCTCTATGGTGCTGCCTATAGTTGTGGCTTCCATGGCTTCTCTCTTGGGCCTGTTTTGCTTCCCTCCTCACAGGTTTCCTCAGACAGTCCACATTCCTGACTTCTCCAAACTTCTGGGGTCTCCACTGCATCTTTGACTTCACACTCACAGCTTCACACACTGACCTTTCCGGAGTACACTGCCTGGCCTTCTAGACCTTCTCCTGAAATTGGAGTGGAAGCTTTCCTGACCCCACAATTCTTGCATTCTGCATGTGGCTAAAACCAGCACCAGATGGAAGAAGCCAAGGTTTGTTGCCAGCTGGAACAGTAGCCAGGCTTCCTTCTCTCATGACTAGGGGTTGAATGTCTATGAGCCAAATCCTGAGAAACAACTTCGCTAAGCTACTGCTATTCTGAAACATGGTGCTCTGGGGCTCTCTCCTCAAATCAGTCTTTCACTTTTGCAATTTTGAAGCAGTTGAGGGTAGAGTCCTGCTGCTCCTTGTGATGTCCACATCCATATTTTCTGTTGTCTTCTTCTGAAATACTTATTTTTCTCTTGCTAGTCTTTTCAGTGACCAATTTCTCCTATGTTCTATCTTTGCAGGATGCAAGTTTACTGGGATGTGCTTCCTGGCCAAAGTCACAATGTTTTAGATCATTCATTCTACTGAGATCTCTTGTCTTGATTCTCAACATAAATCTGGCTAAAATTCCCAAAAGCAGCCATGCCATTGCCTCAATGTTAAACTGCCTTGAGATTTCTTCTGCCTGATTAATTAGTCTGCTGCCCCTAGTATTAGGCCAAGTCTCTGGATATGAACAAAATGCAGGCAGACTTTCTGCCAAGGTGTAACACACATTGTCTGCAGTTCAACACCCAATGTAGTATTTCTTCCTAGCAGAAACTTCCTAAGCCTGGTTTTTACTGATAGAATTTCTATTAGCTTTCTGGTCTTCTAAGCTGTAACCAGAATCTCACATCAAGTACAGCCTAAGGTGTGTGCCAATTCTACTTTTTCAGTTGGCATCTCTGAACCTGTCCTAACTCTTCTCAAAAGCCAGTCTCAGTAGCTCCTGAACTACATGGTTAGTTACAGTCCACAACAATGACCCCACTTCTCTATTACCAAATTCTATTTTACTTATTTTTCTCATTCCTAAGACAAAATATCTGAGGATATTTAGTTAAAGTTAAAGAGGAAAGAATTTTTTAGCTGACAATTTGCAGAAGTTTCAGTCCATAATCAGCTGACATGACAGACAGGTATCAAAAAGGAGAAACATGTTCCTTCCCTCCAGAGACATCATGGAAGGCAGAAAATAGAAAAGCAACAAGGAATGACCACAGCTATTTCTATCCCTTCTGTCATCTGGGCTACTTAGGGTAGATAACACTCCCACCCTTAATGCTAGTGGCCTTGATCCTAGTATTGCATCATGGATAAATCAATTCAAGATTCAGACACCTCTGAAAAAGCCCCACCTATCACTGCACTCAGGTTTGGGGGGACTTCAAGACTCAGCCATTACACTTAACTTACCAAGTCAGTCTCATAGTTTAGTAGCACAGGACATTGGAGTGTGTTGCCTCTTTGTCCCCTAGACCTGGGCCATTGGGAACTGCAGCTCACTCTGTCCAACATCATGAGAGAGTGCTGTAAAGCATAGCACAGGAAACTATCAAAATGATATGAAAATTACATATTTATACTCTCAAAACATCAATATAGATTCAGAAATCCTCGACAAAGTATAACAAACTAGATCCAACAGAATATTAATCTATTGCACACTATTCTGAGCATGATGGTGCATGCTTGTAATTCTAGCACTCTGAGATGCTAAGGGAGAAGGATCATAAACTCAAGGTCCAAGTCCTTAGAGGAGAAGAAATTAGAGAAATCCTGTCTCAAAGTTTAAGAAAGAGTGGAAGAAAGAAACAAAATAAAGGAAGGAAGGAAAAGTGGGCAAGGTGCGGAAGTAGCTCAATCAAACGCCCTGGGTTCAATTGTTAGTACCACAAAAAAATTATGCACCATTACCAGATTTTTTTTTTTACTAAGAATGTGTGGATAATTCAACATAACGAATGTAGTGTATCAGAATAATAGAATAAAAAAATCACCACATGTGAAAAGCAACTCAATTGATGAAGTATTTAACAAAACAGCACCATTTCATAAATAAAAGCACTAGAAAACTAGGAATAACTCTTCTTCAATATATCAAATGGCATTTATAGCCTACCCATAGGTAAAATTGTACTCAGTGATAAAACACCAGAAACTTTTGCCCTAAATCAGTAATAAGACATGCTCACTTTCGTCAGTACTATCATTATACCAAAAATTCCAGCCAGATACATTTTAAGAAAATATTAATAATAATCATAAAAATTAGAAAGGAGGGCTGGAGGTTTAGCTCAGCGGCATAAGCACCTGCCTTGCAAGCAGGCAGTCTGAGTTCGATCCTTGGTACCGATAAAAAGGAAAAAGACAAAAAAAAATAGAAAGGAGTTAGCTCAGTGGCATAAGCACCTTCCTGGCAAGCGCAAGGTCATGAGTTCGATCTCTGGTACCAAAAAAAAAAAAGGAGTAAAACTATTTCCTTTTACATATGATATGACTCTCTATATAGAAAATCTCTCCCGAACTTATAAACAAATAGTGTAAAAGATGTGTCCTATACATGTACTAGTTCCTCACAATGATTGTAATCATTATGTGCTGCAAATATGCACTAATAAAAACAAAAATTTGAAAAAAGTAATGAATTCAACAAACCTTTATATAAGATTAACAATCAAAAATAAAGTTGTATTGCTAAACAATAGCAAACAAGCAGGGGAAAATTAAGAATACAATTCAAATCACAAAAGCATCCAAAAGACAAAAGCACCTCAGAATAGATTTAACTACAGAAATGAAACACAGGCATGCTGAAATTATAAAATATTGCTGAAAGAGATTAAGAAACAAAATAAATGGAAGACATTCTGTATTCACGAATTAGAAGACTTAGTAATGTCAAGATGAGAGTACTACCCAAAGTGATTTACAGATTTAATACAACTCCTGACAAAATTCCCCTTGCTTTTCTTTTTCAAAATGAAAAAGTCAAATCCAAATTTATATAGTGCTTCAAAGGACTCTAAATAACCAAATGAATCTTGAAAATGGAGAACAAAATTGGAGGTCTCACATTTCCTGCTTCAAAACTTACTATGAAGTTATAGTAATCAAAACAATGTGGCACTGGCATATGGAGAAACTTCTAGATTAGTGTTGGGGTTCTGCAAGCAAAGGGAAAATAAAGGGTCACACACACTAAGGGTCAGCAAAATGGCTGCCGCCCAGCCAGCCTAAGCAAGTAGCTTCTATTGAGATAAAGAACAAAGAAACTCAAACTGTGCATGCTCAGATTATATAACTTGTTTGCTTCTTATCCTTACAGGACTTCATGTTTTTACCTAAGGAGGGGGCCATGTTTCAAGGCCTGCACTTTTTCCCATAACGTTGTCAACTGGATGTGTCCAGGACAAAATAGAGTCAGTGTGGCCTCTCTACAGATCAGTGGACTAAAGAGTCAACAAATAAACTCATGCATCAATCATCAGTTGATCTTCTACATAGAAGCCAGAATCACTTAATAGGGAAAGAACAGTTATGATAGTTTACTGATCGTGTCAACTTGAGTAAGAAATGCCCAACTCACTGGATCAGCATTAGTAATGGGTGCAGCTGGAGGGACTTACTGGAGACAGAAGACCTGTCCTGGGTGCGAGTGGCAGCAGCCAGCAGGCTTATTGCCTGAGTGGAATAAGAGGAAAAGGAAGAAGGAAGATTCACTTCCTTTTCTTCAGAGGAGGTCAGTCTTCTCCTTCACCTTGGATATCATCTGCTGGTTCCAGCCAGTCTGTTCAGTCTCCAGCATAGACCTTTCAGCCTGGCATCACAGACTCCTCAGCCTCCTGAGATAAGCTTCCATGGGACACCCCAGTGAGCTCCAGGCCTTTGGCCTTTGATTGGATCCTTCTCATCTCCAGTGCACAGATAGCTTTTTTGCACTCTTCTGTACCCCAACCTGCCTGTGGCCATTGTAAGCCAATCTTACATATGAATACATCTTGCATTAAATCTGTTTCTCAGGTAAGCACTGACTGATAAATGGTACTAGACAATGGTACTCTCTACATGAAAGAGAATTACACAACACAGAGAAAAACCAATTCCAAATGGATCAAGACCATATCTGGAAGAGCCAAAGCTATAAAACTCTCAGAAGACAGCACAGGTGTACATTTTCATTCATCTGGACAATAGATCCTTAGATAGTGTCAGCAAAAGCATGAACAATAAAAGAAACAATAGATAACTTTGATTTAATTGAAATGAGAAAAGAGCACATCGAAGATCATTAGTAAGTAAGGAAAAAGTCAGCTTACATCACAGGAAAACATTAGTGCGGCAGGTATCTAATAAGGGTCTAATTTCCAGGACATGTACAACAATAATTCAGTGACAAAAAGACAACCCAGGTTTTTAAATGAGAAAATCGTTTCAAGAGACATTTCTCCAAAGACAGATCAAGAAGCGCACAAAAACTGCTGCATGTCATCAGTTGCTCAGGAATTCAAATCAAAACCACAGTGAGACATCAATTTACACCAACGGTTCAGCTGTATCATGGCCTCATTGTCATCGTCATCAGAAAATGGCCAAGTGTTGGTGAGGTTGTGTGGAAGTTAGAGTGCTCACATATGCTAGTGGAAATATGAAATGCTACGTACGCCACTGTACATACCATGCTGCTCCTCCAAAAGTTAAACATACTTACCTTATGGCCAGCCATCCCCCCAGTAGGTATACACAGAAAAGAACTTAAGCAAGAGCTCTGATATGTATATATTTACTCTTGACCGTGTTATTCATTCTAGCCAAGAGGGAGAAGTGGTCCAAATGATCATTAATAGACATAAGGACAAACAAAATGCTGTCTATACACAGTGGAGTTAAAGCCACCGAGAGGCACAGAGTGCTAACACATACATCTGAGCACGTCTAAGCTTCCCAAAAACATGCTAAGCATGTGCTAAGAATTCAGATAAGAGATCACATGTTATTTGATCCAATTCTCATGAAAAACCTAGAAGAAGTAAATCCACAAAGAGAGGAAGCAGTTCCAGGGACCAAGAAAGGGAAGAAGGGAAGTGGCTGCTCCATGACACAAGGTTTTGCTTCTAAGGTGAGGAAAGTGTTTTGGAACTAGACAGTGGTGGTGCCCTGAATGCCCCTGAGTCGTACATTCTAAAGGGTTTGTTTATGGGAATTTCATTTGGCACCAAGCTGTGGTCTTTTGTTAGGGGAATTGTCACTGCTCACTCTCACAAACACACCATCACACTCATAGAGAAACACAGAAAGCAGTGTGGAAAATGTTAGCAGTCTGCGAATCTAGGAAAGGACATCTCATGTGGCTATGGCTCCAGTGTGCCATATCTCTCCAGAGGTCCCTCCTGTGTCCAGCAGCATGCTGGCGACAACTTTTTCTATTTTGTGAAAAACTAAATGCGTAGGACTCTAAAGTGTTCCTCAGCGAGAGGTCCACTTGTGTGACAGCTGCCCGGACTTCAGCCTGCCCCAACACACGGCACGGGTGCCTGTGTGAGCAGTAGTGAGCCTCGTGGTACAGCGCAATGCCATGGTTCCATGTTCTGCCCTAATCACCACCCTGCACGGAAGAGGGATGTGCATAAAAGCAAAGTCTGTAAGGTGGAGTTTCCTTTGACCGTTTCTTTGTTCTCAATGCTGTAATGTACATGCTAGATACACTTAGTGACCAATTTATTTGAAGACCTAGTCGCAGCACCAGAACACGGTAAAAATAAATATTTTTACTGTTTTTTACTCAGGTATAAAAGTTTTCCACATCATTTGAATTTTAGACATCATCACTTAAGTGGTTTCATACAATCTTTGTTTTTTAATGTTATTTATTCATCTATCTGTTTTGCTGTACTGGGATCAAATCCAAGGCCTTTCTATTAAGCTACATCCTCAGCTTTTCATTTTTAAGATAAGATCTCACTAGGTCGTGGAGTTTCTTTGACTGAGCTCAATCTTGTGATTGCCCTGCCTCAGCCTCCAGAGTGCTGAGGTCAGAGGTGTGCACGTCATGCCCCGCCTTCTGCTCATTTTGATTTCACCTGTAAACTGCTTCTTCAGATCCTCTACCTTTCTATTACGTTTTTGTTCCTTTCTTACATATCTCAAGAAATTGTTAACATAGTGTAGTTAACTTTTGTCTGCTATATATTGGGTAATATTTACCCTACAGTTTATTATTTTTCTCTATAACATTTTTGTGGTATCTTTATAATAAGCAAATCTTAAATTCAAATATTTTTATAGTACACCATGGTGATTTAATTATTAGAGTTTCATAATACCATATTTTACTATGACAAAACTCTTCACACAAATAACACAAAAATCTTTGCATCACTTTTTACATTTCCAGTTTGATTCACCTACTTTCCCTGGAAATTTCTTGTTCAGAATTTTGTGACTGGACTACTACGTCAGGTCACCCAGTTCCAGTGCCTTCCAGTCTGGCAGGTTCTTCGGTCTCCAACGTCTGCCTCTTGGGGATTTCTCAGAGCTTCCTCAAGGGCTTCACCCTCCCCTCTCCCACCCGAGCTGCTGCAGGGGGCTCCCATCCCTGGCTCTCCCAGCCCACTCTGCTGGCCAGAGATGCTTCTCTGTCTCTGGAGAGAATGAGTTTGTGACTGCCTGCTTCAAATGTATGGCGGGGAACTTGGGCCTCTAGCTTATGCCAGTGCTGACTTTCCTCTTTGGTGTCCTTTTCTGCCTCTTTTCCTACATTTTCCTGGTGATTTCATTTATTTGTTTACTTTTTCGTGACTCTTCCTCGAGTCCACAAACCTTTGCTCTAGGTTTTCACCGGTCATTTTTCACTCCTCTCAAAGCTCATGTCAGGCTTCCCAGAAATGTCCCTGAACCCTGCAAAACCCAGCAAGTACACATTGTCTCTCAACACATGAGTGTGGGCCATAATTTTATTCATAACAGCCCAAGATGCTCAAAGATGAATGAACAGTGAAATTTAATTGTACGGGGCTGTGGATTTGGCTCAGTGGCATAAGCGCCTGCCTTGCAAGTAGGCAGTCATGAGTTTGATCCCTGGTACCAATAAAAAGGAAAAAGACAAAAAAAAAATTTAATTGTAATGTACTCATGCACTAGAATGCTAAGCACCAGTAAATACCAGCCACACTACTGAGACATAAAGCGACACAAGGCAGAGGGCAGGGAGGCCCACAGGCTGAGAAGGTGCATGAAGCCCTCCCACCGGCCGCTGGGAAAGCTGCTGAGGGTGACCTGGGGGAACCAGGGCCCAGTCACACCTGCCGAGGGAGCAGTCCTTTGCTGCACAGCCAGACCTGCTCATTCTGGGTAACAACCCTTAATGATGAGAATACAAAGAATTAAAATCTTTTATTGTAACTTAACTATTCCAGACAAGGCTCAAGCTTGTTTATAGGAATACAAAGAAAAAACAAAATATTTGGGCCGGGGATATAGCTCAGTGGCATAAGCACCTGCCTGGCAAGCACAAGGTCTTGATTTCGATTCCCAGTATCAAAATAATAATAATAATAAAAAGAGAGGAAAAGAAAGTGCTCTAAAGGATATAACTGCATGTATATTAAAGCGTGTAAGATAGATAGCCATATTACTGAGTTTTTGTTGGATCATTGAACAGAACTGTTTGCAGTCTCACTGTTTGAATGTCCACTTTATATGCTTTAATTTTGTAACTTGAACAACTATTTCTAAGATGACAATATGTAATCTATTAACTAGTGATTTCCTACTGTTTATTTTTTTTGAAATTCTGTATTAGTTTTACCGTTTTTCTTTTTTTCTTTTTCTCCTTAAATAAAATAATAATAATAATAACCTAGTAATACAAAAGTTTCTAGATCCATAAAATGCTATCACAATGTCCAGAATCCAGTCAAAAACTGTCATATATAAGAAATATAAGAAAAAACAAATATATGGCAAATATAAGAAAAAACAACAAAAATCAGTGACCCATGATGAGAGCAAATTCAATCAATTGATAGCAATCCAGAGTTGAATAGCTGAAGAAATTGGTAATAGGCAGTAATACAGTTATTCTAACACATGCTCAAAAAATTAAGTGAAAAGGTGGAAGACATGAAAAAGGTACAAGTAAAACTTTTAGAGATGTAAAAACTACAATGGATGAAATGAAAAATACTCCAGATGATATTAATAGAAGATTTGATATTGTCAAAGGAAAGATTTGAGAACTTGCTATTGTAGAAGAAAAGATTAATGAACTTGAAGAGTTCATAGCAATAGAAAAAACAAAATGGAACATACAGAGAAAATACAATTTTTAAAATGAGCAGACCATACAACATCCACAAGAGTTTTTAAAACCTAATATAAGCATAATTAGAGTTCTCAAAGGAAAGAAAAATGGATGACAAAAAATATTTGAAGAAATAGAGTAAAAAATTTGCACTCACATATTCAATAAGTTAAGCCAAATCTAAGCATAAGAAAGTAAGGAAAACACATCATAATTTAATTAAAACCAGCAATAGAAAGAAAATGTAAAAACATAGATAAGGATGATAGCATGTTTTTTATCAGACACAAGGCAATAGAAAACACAATGAAGCAACATTGTTAAAATACTGGGGAAAAATACCTGTCAGCCTAGAACCTTAAACGTCATAAACATAACTTTCCCAAAAGGGCAAATAAAAACTTTTATAAATATGTGAAGCGAAAACATTTCTCCTGAGCAGACCTATACTATAAGAAATGCTAAAGGAAGTCCTTTAGGCAGAAGAAAGATAAACCCAGAGAAATTACAGATTCACACAAAATAGTGCACAGTCCCTGGATAAATATATGAAGATTTCTAATTTAAATAATTTTAAAAGATAATCATTTAAACAAAATAATAGCAATCTCAGAACTCAGAAGCCTGAGGTGGGAGGATCACCATGATTTCAAGGCCAGCTTGAATTACATGGCAAGTCCTTCCCCCTCCAAAAGGCAAAAAAAAAAAAAAAAAGGATAAATGAGATTACATTAAATTTAAAAGCTTCTGGAAAGCAAAAGAAATAATTAACAGAGTGAAGAGACCACCTATGGCATAAGAGAAATATTTTCACACTACATCTAGCAAGCAGTTAAAATTCCAAATATATAAGGAATTCAACTCAGTGGCAAGATATCAAGTAACATGATTTTAAAATGGGCATAGGAAACTAATAGACATTTCTTAAAAGAAGACATCAAAAGTATATGAAAAATGTTCAGCTTACTAATTGTTAGAGATATGCAAACTAAAAACTGCAGAGATACCACCTGACATCTCTTAGAATGGCTGTTCTCACATTTATCAAAACTCTGAGATCCCATCTTATTTCAGATAGAATGGCTATCATAAAGAACTCAAAAAAAATAACAGTACTGGTGTGGTTGTAAGAAAAAGAAGAACACTTCTACATTGATGGTGGGAATGTGGACCAGTGTACCACTATGGAAATCAGTGTGAATATTCCTCAGAAAACTAAGCAGATGCCCTTGTACAATGTTGGTGAGAATGCAATGTGGTATAGTCACAGAAAACATTATGGCGGCTCATAAAAAATTAAAAATAGAACATGTGAGTCAGCAATCACAATCTGAGTATTTACCTAAAACACTGCACTCAGTATGTCAAAAAAAAAATGCACTGCCATGTTCACTGCAGTATTATTCACAATAGTCAGTACATGGAATCAGCTAAATTTCCACTAATGGGTGAATGCATAAATATGTGCCTTATATCCCTAGTGGAATGCATTCATTCTGAAAAAGAGAAGATGACTCAGTCATTTTAAACAATTGGATGTTACATTAAGTGATATAAGTCAGGAACAGAAAAATAGATACTGTGTGATCTCACATGCACATGGAATCTCAAAAGAGCCAAACTCATAGAACTAGAGAGTACAATGGTTATTCCTAGGGTTGGGGGTGTCAGTGGAGACTGGAACTGGGACAATAAAAGAAAATTAAGAGGCTAGATGCAGCTCATTGTAAAGGCCTTGGGCTTCAGTCCTCAGACCTGAAAAAATCCAACTAGGAAGAATAGATTCGGAAATCCTTTATGTAGAATGATGACTATAGTTAATGTTTGAAAGATATTTGAAATAATATATATGTTAATAAGTTTGATAAATCTATTTGCCATGTATACTTCACAATATAAATATATGGTTTTGTTCATTAAAATGTAAAAATAATAAGAAAAAATTAAAAGGCACCAGTTAAAAGGCAGAAATCATTGAATAAAAAGCAAAATAATTGTATCTCATTTATAAGGAATATTCTTTACAAAAACACTAATAGGTTGAAAGTTTAAAAATGGGAAAATGTACCATGTTGACTAATTAAAGAGAAAAACCCATACTAATCATCAACTGTTAGGGTTTGTATTTAGATGTCCCCCCAAAGTCTCATATACTCACAGGTAGGACTTTTAAGAGGTGGCTAGATCGAGTGTATGATATTAGGATTAAGGGTGTGTACAACTGAATTAGTCCACTGATTAGTATAGTTCTCGGTGTGGACAATGGGGAAGGCCCATCAAGGGTATCCCTGGAAACAACCAATAGACTTGTAGACTGGGTGAGATAAAAGGGAAAGGGAGGCTGACTTCTTACCACATTCTGTCTGTCATGTATTCTTTCTCTGTGGTTTCCCTCCACCACACCATACTACCTTGGAACCAACTGACAATGAACCAAAACCTCTACAAACTGTGAGCCAAAATAAAACCTTTCCTCCTTTAACTTTGGGTGTTATGGATTTTGTCTCAGCAACAAGAAAAGTAACCATAATACCAACAAAGTAGATTTCAGATCAAAGATTATTACCAGATATTTCAATTAATCAAGAGGATATGACATTCTAGAAACATTATTCACCAAATAAGAAAGCTTCAAAATACATGAAGGAAAACTACGAAGAGAAATAGAAAACTCATTGTTCTAGCAAAAGATTTCGGTAACCTTCTTTCAATTATTAATAGAACAAATTTAGCAGAAAGTCAGTGATGATATGGTAGGAGTTTTACAAGCACTATCAGCCACATTGACATGTGGAGGCAAGTTTTGCTCAGCAACAGAGGATCCATTATCCTCAGACACACACAGAGTAGGCAATATTCTGTGCCATAAAGTGAGTCACCAACATATACAATAGGATTCAAATCATATAGAGTATATTATTAGAGTACAGAGAAATTAAATGAGAAACTAATGATAGCATAATCTCTAGCAAACCTTCAAATAGTTGGGCACTAAATAAAATAATTATAAATAAGCCAAAGATCAATACAATAATCTAAGGAGAAATTAATAATTATTATCTACTGAAAGTGAAGACAAACTTTGTGAGATACATTAAAACAACACTTGAGGTAAAATTTATTACACTAGAGTGAGATCCCCTCTCAAAAAAGAAAGAAAGAAAGAAAGAAAGAAAGAAAGAAAGAAAGAAAGAAAGAAAGAGAAAGAAAGAAAGAAAAAA
Organism: Cavia porcellus; assembly: GCF_034190915.1. NCBI lineage: Eukaryota > Metazoa > Chordata > Mammalia > Rodentia > Caviidae > Cavia > Cavia porcellus. Next base: position 2,555,214 of record NW_026947491.1, read on the forward strand.
GATGGGGATGCACCATAGTACAAAGACCCTGGGCTTAATTCTAAGTACTAAAAGAAAAGAAAAACAAGGCTGTCACCTGAAAAGGCTTCACTTCTATCTTAAGAAACTAAAAAGTAGCCAGATGTGGTAATGCCAGCACTCAGGAGGTTGAGACAGAAGTATGGCAACAGGTTTGAGGCCAGCCTGTTCTACATGAGTTCAAGGACAGCCATGAACTTCATGATGAGACCCTGTCTCAATAAACTCTAAAAAAAAAAGAGAAAACCAAACCCAGTATAGGCAAAAGGAAAGAAATAATAAAAATCAAGCAGAAATTAAAAAATAAAGGCATGGTAGAAGTAATTCCAGCACTTGGGAGGATTGCCATGAGTTTGAGGCCAGCTGGGCTACATTAGCAAGTTCAAGGGCAGCCTGGACTACATAGTGAGACAGTGCCCTCCCCCCAAAATAAAGATAGAGAATGATAAATAAAAAGCTACACACAAAGATCAATGAATTCAAAGCTGCTACTTTGAAAAATTAAGAGAAAATTGGTACCGTACATTGCTAAATTTAGGGGGGAAATACAGAAGACATTCAACCTACTAATGTCAGGATAAGGGAAATAGCATCAATATAGATTGTACAGATACCAAAAGGATAGTAAGAGATTACAGCTTTTGCCAACCAGTGCAATTTAAATGAAATAGACAAACCTATGAAAGATACACGCTTCCAACATTCATTGAAGAAGCAATTGAAAATCCAAGCACATACATTTATCAAAGAAAATAATGTTCTCACTAAAAACCTTCCCACATAGAAAGCTCCAGATCCAGGCGCTGTCCTGTAAATTCTGCCAAACATAGAAGGAGGAATTATTGTGTAACTTAACACAAACTCTTCTTTAAAACTGATAAAGAGATCTATATGTTCTGAATGCCTGATAAAACTAGTTTTGTGATAATAAATTCCTTATGAACATCGGTGGTGTGCAAGCCTGTTTTCTGTTGCTATCACAGAGTGATTGAACAAAAGAGGTACATTTTGCTTCCGGTTCTGGAGAATGAAAAACGGGGTTCCAGCAGCGCTGGTGAGGACCTCGGGCAGCTCTGCAGCACGGTGGTGAATGAGCACCACTTCACCTCCGGCTCCAAAACAACAGAGCCAAATGGCCATGGACTAAAGTTTCCAAAACTATGAGCTAAAATAAACCTCTCCTTCCTTAAATTGACTCTCTCAGGGATTTTGTTACAGTGCTGGAATGCTGACTGGCAAAATCGTAACAGATCATTGGAAGAGAAGCTATAGCTATATCTCATCAAAAAATTAAATCCACAATCTGCGAAGAGTTGCTGAAAAAAAGAAGCAACATTAACATGCAAATCACAGGGGGAAATATAAATAGCTGATAAAATATGCTTAAGATCATTAGTAATTAAGGAAACAGAAATTATGTTCCCATAGTCTCATTATTAACACTACTAAAGTTTCACAGAAATTCTCCAAACACAGACCAGTTCTCCAGGATGTTCTGGGGTGTATGTATTTCTTCACCAGACATAGAAAGGTGACCAAAACACAATCCATTTATTCTGCTTCCATCCCATCTGTCCATCAGCCCTTGAATAAAGAATAGCAATGCACTGTATTTCTGTGCTTGGGCAGTAATGGAACTAAACAAGATGTTCCCTCAAATACTGCCAGCTTTACTATGCTGTTTTTTTTTTTTTTTTTTTTTTTTTTTTGCTTTTTTTGTTTTTATTGGTACCAGGGATCGAACTCACGACTGCCTGCTTGCAAGGCAGGTGCTTATGCCACTGAGCTAAATCCCCAGCCTACTATGCTGTCTTGAAATCACTTAAAAGCATGTTCTACTTCCTCTCCAAGGATGATGACTCACTTGCCTTCTGCAGTGACCACTTGGTAACAAGTACTATGCTATGGTAGTTGAATTAATCACTTCGCTTAATGCCTGCCATGGCACTGCAGGATGAGAAAGTTGAAAACCCTACATAATCATCAGTATACTTCAGTGCTCATATTCCTTCCCCTGCATTCTAAAGGATCGATGAGTTTTTCTCCACCAGTGGGCAAATCAAAGAGTGAAGAGATACTAACAAATATTCAAAAATCAAAATTACAATAATTAGCAGAAGTTCTACATGATAAAATGAGAACTTTTTTGTTATCATGTTTTGAGACAGTCTCATGTCTTCCAGGTTGGCCTTAAATTTGCTCTGTAGCCCAATCTGGCCTTGAACTCATGGAGATCTTCCTGCTTCTATCTCCCAAGTGCTGATCACAGGCATGCACCATCACACCCAGTGGAAACATTTTTAATGTTGCATATTTTTCTTAAACCCTGCTATTTATGATATTGTTTGGTATTACAGCTGTAAAGGCAAGGCACACTGTTATTGGAGACAGAATGTCCTGGTTTAATGCCAGCTCTGTTGTTGACCAGTGGTGTAATATTAGTCAAGAAATGGGTTGTCTACACTAAACTCCGACTTCACTTTTATACTATCTATAATATTATCACTGTATTAGCCATCATTCAACAGTTCATGTGGCTGACTTCTCAACTAGAGTATCATGGACTGATAACAGATGTTTCCTTTGTATCACTAAAAACACCCAAAATCTTACATGCACGTAAGACTTTCACCACACATATTTATATCTTTATGTGGGTAAAAACAATGAAATTTGGCAATACTAAGAGTAAGCAAAACTATGGGCAGGCACTCTGGTCAGGAGAGCAATGCACCTGATCATTAGAAAGAGGACTTAGAGAATAAGATCCAAATGTCCTCCTCCACCTCTCACACCTCCCAAACCTCCCCGCCAGTGGCCTCAAACTTTCAATCTCAAACTGACAAAAGGCTGCTTACAAACAGGAACCCAAAAACTATCACAATGAGATGCCCGATAGATAGCTGTTTGAAGAAGATAATTGTGGACAGAGCATTCATCACCATAGGAAAAATTATAGTCAGAATATATTTTCAGTTGCATTTCCTCCCTTAGTAGGGAAATTCTAAACTGAAGACTAAAAAAAAAGCATGTCATGAAACATGGCTCAGGCCATCTGAGTGCTTTTCACTGTTAGCACAGAAGGTATTGAGCTTTCGTGGTCCTGATTCACACTTTCTAATGCAAATACCAAAGCTACAATTATTCCAGAGTGAATTATCACGTTTGTAGGTTAGCTGGCTTTATTGCTTCTTCCTTCACCTCCACCTACATAGGCCTTTGGGCACCTCCTTCTTGTGTGTGAGTGCAGTGAGATTAACTCTTTATGAGTAAGAGAAGCATCTCTGCTGCTTACATGGCAGTGAGGATTTCACAGAAATCCAGCATTACCTATTTGCAATTATGTTATTAGTTATAAATTGTATTGAAATAAAACCACCACGGTATTCAAAGTGCAAAGGGTAGTTCTTGAAGTAGTTCAGCAGAAAAGTCTTTCCTTATATCAAGAACTAGATGAAGTATTTTATTTACAATAATAAAAAATATTATATTGACTCAGATAACCAGCAGTATCTACAATGCATAAGAAACGCAGGTGTAGACATCACGGAGAGATGTGGACCGACACCCTAGCCCAGCTTGTCTGTACCTTGGTTGGTTGCAGGAAATCTCGCGCTGGCTGTTACCACTTAGAAGGTCTTTATATGTTTTGGTTCTGGTTCAATTCATTGCTTTGATCCAATCTCATAAAAGGAGGAAAAAGCAAGCCTACTTATAAATCATGAGCATTTTCAATTCTGGGAAATGTAGTTTATTATTTCTTACATTTATCTGTCATTGTTAATACCTCATATTTGTGTGAATATAAATCGTTAAACACACACACAACTCAGAGTTGAATGCCAACATCTTTGGAAAGGAAAACCAAGGACTTACATAGAGGAACCAATGTGGAAAACATGAATGTATGTGTGTTGTCCAGTGAGTATATTTGTGTAAATATGTGTGACAGTGACAGCAGGGAGGTATAACACATATATCTGCGTGGGTTGTCCACTGCAAAAGTTTAGGAATAGCATTCACCCTCACTGTAAGGTCAGTGATGTCTGAGGGGTTGTGCAATATGACAATCTTGTGGGCCTTTCCTTTCATCAGAACTTAAAAACATTTTGGGAGTATAAAAAGGAGTAGAGTATGACACCAGTTCCATATCACTCTTCTTACTCTCCTAGCATGGTTAGAGGTGATCTGTTCCCTCATAAAGGGATATGGAAAGAAGAAAGAAAAGAGAAAGGGCAGGAAAATTTGAACCTTTACTATGTGTGTATTATGTCAGATGCATTCAGTCCTCTACTCCTAATACCCATCCTAGTGCGAGGTACTATTATTATCTTCATTTCACAGATAACAAAGCTGAGGCCCAGAGAAGTTAAGAGCCAGCCATAGATCACACAAGACAGGAAAGTAGACACTGACAGAGTCCACGCCTTTGTACAATTGTAGCTACCAGCTGAAGGCTGAGTTAGGGGCTCCCCGCATTTAAATTTTTATTTGCTCTTACTAAAGTAATTATTCTCATGAGAAAAAGTCGTATTTCTTCTGTCTTCAATCATAAATCAGATTTAAGAATGAAGGGGAAACCACGTGTTACTTCTGATGACATAATAATTCTCAATAATCCAAAACAACAAAGTTACTAGGTTACAGTTACATTGAGCACCGATGCTGAAGGGATAAGGAATAATTCTGAACTGAAGAGCTAATACTTTGTGAAAACCTCGAGGTTTTAGAATAAAAAATAGAGATATTAGGAGACAAGGAAACATCACAGAGGCACTGATTTTTTTTTTAATTTTATTTAAGGAGAAAAAGAAAAAAAAGCAGAAGAAGGGTACAAGTTATACAGAATTTCAGAAAAAAATAAACAGTAGGAAATCACTAGTTAATGGATTACATATTGTCATCTTAGAAATATTTGTTCAAGTTACAAAATTAAAGCATATAAAGTGGACATTCAGACAGTGAGACTGCAAACAGTTCTGTTCAATGATCAAACAAAACTCAGTAATATCATTGTCTATCTTACAGACTTAAATATACATGCAGTTATATCGTTTAGAGAACTTTCTTTTCCTCTCCTTTGTACAATGACTATTACACATTTTGGGTTGTATTGCTCCCACAGTTGTTACTACTTTTTTTGGAAGAGAGTAAAACCAAATGTGACATAACAGAACAGAGTCAGTCAAATCAAAAGGGTGGACATAATAGATAATGTAAAAACATAATACAAGGTGATCAACAATGGTTACCATAATGCCTCTTGCAATCTTAAAAAGAATTGCCTATATCATCAGTTATAATAAAATTGAATGAAACAGTAAAGAACGAAACCAACAAAACCAAAACATTGGAGACATTACAGTTCTTTGAAAGAAGATAATAGCCAACCAGAATGGGCGTCATAATGAATGCCACTATCTTCACAGCTGTTGCCTAAACTTTCGAATCTGGTACTATCAAGCAAAACAGAATAGAGGAACATCAGTCAAAACAAGATGGTGACAGCAATACAGGGCTTCAAATCAAGTTAATAGTAAATCAAAGTGGGTTACTATAATATATCCTGCTATTTTTTAAATTTATTTTTCCCTTAATTAAAAGGATAAAATAAAAAAGTAAATAATAAAATGGAGATTGAGATAAAAGAGGGCATAACAAGAAAACAGCACAGGTCAAAACACAACCATTTAAGCAAAATAGTGTTTCACCACAAGATAATCCCAACATAAAAGTAGTAACCCAGGACTTGTCACTCTGGGTTGTCTCTTTCCTTGAAATCTTTGAGTATAACTTCGTATACTGTAGCATCAAACATATCAAAACAATGTAAAACCATTCAAGAGAATGACAGTATTACAGAGTATTTAGAACCAACTAATAGAAAATGAACAATGGTTTCTGTATAATCTCCTTGTCTATAAAAGTTTTTGTTTATATTATCACATATAATAAAATCCAATAAGATACAACATGTTAAGACCGATGGAGACAGAAGAACAAAAGCTTGATAGGACTTCAAAACAAGATGATATTAAATCAGCATTACCTATTATGATGTCATTTTCTCCAAAATAGCTGTTCCTACCATCCAATCTTCTCTGCCTCATTTCTGTTGACCTCTTTTTCTGTCATTAGTTGTCAGTTTGTCTTCTTCATTTTGTTTTCTGCTCCACTCCTTGTGGCCACTATTTCTGGAATCTTTTTCTTTTTTAGAATATCCTGCAGTATTCTCTGTAGAGTTGAATTGGTGGTTGTATATTCCCCTAATTCCTCTTTATCCTGGAAGCACCTTGTTTTTCCATCAATTTCCAGGGATAGTTGTGCAGGATATATCAATCTTGGCTGGAGGTTATTATCTTTCAAAGCTTGAATTATTTCCCCCCACGCTCTTCGTGATTTGATGGTTTGTGCCAAGAAGTCTGCTCTAATTCTGATGGGTGTTCCCTTGTAAGTGATCTGTCCTTCACTCTGCGAGATAGGCGAACCTGTGGGGCTCTGGAGTGCGTTTTTGAACTTGTGGCGCTTACACTGTCCGCCAGAGGACTTCCAGGAGAACATGGCGGACAGATAGCAGCAGCTACAGAGGCTCTCTGAGAGACCCAGCTTAGAATCCAGGAATGGTGCAGAGTGACAAGTCCTAAGCAAGAGGAGATATACCCTGCTGACCCAAGAACGAACTGGGCTGAGAGAAACCAGCTGGGAATGCAATCCTGGTGCTATAATAGGAACAGATAAAGCCTCAGTGTGGAAGCTGGAGCCCGGGCCATTGGAAGCCATGATTTTGGTTTCCTGCTGCCACTGCTGCGTCTGAATCAGCTTGGCAGGGAGAGAGACGCGCGAAAGCTCTGAGAACAGGAATCAGTGAACGGAGTTAAGAGCGGGATGGGCAGGGAGCTGTGCATCGACATGCGGTGAGTGAGAGAAACGGGGACTCTTCTATGGTCTAGGAGGCTCCAACAGAGGAAATTCTGGGACCGGGCAGACTAGTTGGAACAGGATGCTGCAGTGACTTCAGTCACATATTCCCCTCTCAAGTGGGATTGGTGGGGAGTGCCTGGCCTGGGTGATGCTGTGGACTAAGACCCAGTAGGCTAGCCCAAACTATGTCCCAGCGTCTGGCGGTGCACCCTAGCAGTGAATCCTTCAGTAGGTTGGCTGATCTGTATGGGCGGGCCCAGCAGAGGCTGCCCAGGTCTGTGTCTCCCTAGTACACTGCAGTGGGTGGAAACACCTAGCCGGGGGATTCAAACAAACTGTAACCGACAAAGAAAAAAAAAAAATTGGGCCTCCTATTTACACTTGTATGGAAGAAACAAAAAATATGGGAAGAGGGAGCAATAGAAAAGTGTCCTCGGCCCCTAATCCTGAGAACACTGATACAGGAAAGGTAAATACAAAGGAAAATGAAGACAGAAATAATGCAATATCAGGCATGGCACCAATAGACATAAAGCGATACCTCCAGAGCCTCATAGATGAGTTTAAAAGTGAAGTATTTAATGAAACAAAGCAAGATATAAGTAGAATAGTTAGGGAAATGCTAAGCACTGCCCAAGAAAAAAAAGATGGTGAAATGGAAGGACAGAAAAAAAGGGGAGAATTGTTTGATGGAGAAAATAGAGAAAACATAGAATATGTGAAGCAGATTCAAAGAGATTTACCAGGGAACTAAAAACTCTATTGAAAGCTGGCATAACAGCTTGAAAGAAACTAAAGACAGATTATCAGAACTGGAGGACAGATTTGTAAAGTGGGAGCATGAAATGAAAAACTTCTTAAAAATAACAAAGAAACAAACAGCAATAATACAAAGGCTAGAAGATGATAAGAGGATCTATAACTTAAGAATTAAGAACATAAAAGAAGAGGTAGGGACACAAACAAATGAACTACAAAAGCTATTTGCAGAAGTAATCCAGGAGAATTTCCCTAATTTAGCAAAAGGTAAAGATACTCAGATGTATGAAGCCACCTACAACCCGAACAGAGCTACACCCAGGCATATAATAATCAAAATTCCAGAAATCCAATATAAGAATAGAATATTAAAAGCCATCAGAGACATGAGGCACTGATTTTAACAAAAGCGGGGAGAGGAGCAGTAACTGAACACGGCGAGAAGCTTCCATGGGAAGGGAATTGGGGGTGGGGATGGGTGGGGGGTGGTGAGGGCAGTCACCCGCACGGTGCAGGAGACTTAAGTATTTCTAGAGTGAGCCACCACCAGCCTCCCACATATGCGTCTCTGTTTCGGGACTTCTGGATACCTGACTTTCTGCACATTGAATTTATTCCGTAGAATCATACTCATGTTAAAATGACATCAACTTTGTGTGAAATTTATTTTGAAAAACCAAATGAATGACAGTTTGGCTTTCACATGCAACAAGAAATCCAACGATCACCTTTGTCCATTTGCTCCCACCCCAGTGTTGCTGTGATTAAATAAATTGTTTGGGCCAATGAAATATTTAGAGCCACCAAGGAACAACTGGAAAGCAAAGATAAAATAGTGTTTGTAGGATGACCAACAGTAAAGCTGGTCCAGGTGGTCCAGGTCCACTCGCACATGCTTGTGGAAACAGCCCGCTCTCTGAGCATGTGCAGGCCTCGTGGAGGTCTCTGGTTATACCAGGATGACGGGGATCAGAGAAACAACAATGGTTTGAAAATGATCTGCAGTGTCCATTGTTTCTTAGAATGTCTAATCAAATGGGGGGAACCAGTCAAGGTCAAGAGACAGCATGTAGGGGCTGGGGATTTAGCTCAGCGGCATAAGTGCCTGCTTTGCAAGCACATGGTCGTGAGTTCAATCCCTGGTTCGATTAAAAAAAAAAAAAGGAAAAAAAGAGACAGCATGTGGGTGCAGAGCTGCCCCTCCCCACCCAGCTGCAGGAAATGAATTCAAAGTAAGTTGGTCTTTTGTCCCAAGACAAAGTGCAGCTGCCAAATGTTTTACCCCAATTTGTCAACCCTGCTCCATCGCAGTGAATCCCATCAATCCCAGCCCAGTCACACTGGGTTTTCTCTCCACAACAATGAGTTTAAACCAATAGGTTTATTTGTTTAAGTCATGGGGTGAATTCTCTTAAATTATGCCTTGTTTCCAGTACCGCTTGTGTTTCACATTCACGTGAGCTTCTGCTGCAGCTGCTTGAGAAGAAAAGCAGGCTCTTGCAGAGCAGTGAAAGAAGAATACATTTGTAAACTTTCCTTTCTCCCAAAATTAGCACCTGGCATATGGAATATTCAGCAGGTGGCTCAGCAGGAACAGGCTGATTGGGCTTTGTACCTGCCTTTGAGATGTCTGACATTTTGACTTGCTAAGGAAGATTTTTGAGGTCATTACCATGTGTGAATATGCGCGTGTGCATGTTTGTGTGTGTGTGTCTGTGTCTGTGTGTGTGTGTTTACTTATGTGCATGCTGAGAGAGACCCCATAGAGGAGAGTAAGCCATAGAAGCAACTAACAGACAATATTGTGCAATTAAGAGAAATAAAATATCAGAGAGTGTGTCTATTCCATGTTATTGACATTGAGTAAGTTATTCAAATGCCATTAGTGTAAAAATAGGGCAGTGTTTTATATCCCAGGCAATATGCTTTATAATATAATAGGAAAATGCTTTGAATGTCATTTGGAGGCACCAATTTAAAGTTCACCGAGATAACTTCATTCAGTGAAAAGTACCTGCTGAATCAGAATTCCACAAATATTTATAACATAATGTTCATGAACATTTTTAGGCAATAATCTTTAAAGAAAAAAAGTAGAGTTTTCAATGTGAAAGACATTTAAAAAGTATAATAAACTGACCTTAGATTAGGCAGTGAGGAAGGAGGAAGGCTGTCAAGCAATCTCTAGTCTCTAGTTTGATGGAGAGATGAATGGTAAAACTATCAATAATTCTAACAATAGAACAGTGTCAACCTAATATTCATTCTGCCCATTTTCCTATGTAACTGACCTATGTGAAGTAAGAAATCACAACAGGCTAAAAAACGTATTTCCCAAACTCTGCTGCAGATAGGAATGTCGAAAAGACAAGTCCACCTTTTTGTGTGGGACATTCACGAAGCAGGGTGGACATACCTCTTCTTTACCTTCCTTTTTTCTGTCTGAAAGGTTGCAGTGGAGCACCAGCAGCCCATTTGTGATCATGAGGAAAAGACAGAGGCTTTATGTTATAGAATAAAGAATACAAAAGGTTAGATTTCTAGTCATTGGTGGATTACCATTCTAATGCTGTGCTGCTTAGTCCTGAAGTTTTATTTTGATTTAAAAATAAATCTTGGCTGGGTGTAGTGGTGCATGCCTGTAATCTCAGCACTTGGGAGGCAGAGGCAGGAGGATTGCTTCAAGTTCAAGGCCTACCTAGGCTACATAGCAAAACCTTGTCAGGAAAAAATAAATACATCTATTTTTCCAGGGCATCGTGACACACACTTATAATCCCAGCACTCAGAAGGCTGATCAGGAGAATTGATGTTAGTTTGAGGCCAGCCTGAATTATATAGAAAAACTCTGTCTCAAAAAAAATAATAACTTGGGGCTGGGGATTTAGCTCAGCAGCATAAGCGCCTGCCTTGCAAGTAGGCAATCGTGAGTTCGATCCCTGGTACCGATAAAAAGGAAAAAGAAAAAAAAAAAACTTGTTTAAGCCACTGTTCTTTCAGGTCCCTGTACCTGACCATTAAAATGAAGCATAACTGATAACCCATGTAGAGAATCAGGATGCTTGGGGGTTTGGGTGGGAGATACAGTAAAATTCAGTTTGGGGGCTATTAGGAAGTGCTGGTGAAACGTTCAGACCTCTGCTTTTGGAAATGTGAGCTGAGGACGTAGACATGCTGTTGAATGTGGGTCACAGACCCTCTGCAGTCAGTGGCTCTTCATTTTGTTCAGGACATTCTGTTTCATTTCTCCATTTTCCTTTGAACAGAAGAAACACAAGCAGTGCAAAAATATAAAGATGAGAGTTTGGGGGCTCAGCAGCATAAGTGCCTGCCTGGCAAGCTCAAGGTCATGAGTTCAATCCCTGGTACCAGAAAAAGCAAAAACATAAAAGAAGACGAGGGTGTTGGAGTGGTGCAAAGTGATCTTACTAATCAGTAGAAAAACTCTGAATGTCCCATAAGCATTAAGATATGTGTTAAAACATTGAAACTCTCCTGCTGTTCATTACAGGTATACAGAGAAACAGAAAAAAGTAGTAAAGTACTGGAATGTAAGGATTTAGAAACATTGAGAATTAAAATAGCTTTATTTCTTTGTAAAACATGTAGCAAGAGTAGTTTAGCATTGCTCGCCTCTCACTGCCACACTTATTCTGTGGAAGATCTTTTGTACGTGCTAGTGAACTGTCATGTGCCTCCCAAGTATAGATCACCTTCCAACATTTTATCCTTTGCACACGAATGTGAAATGGAGTCTCTGAGGGCTCCCTTAACACACGGTTGTTTTCATTTTGTTTTGTTGTCCTGAGCTTTGAACTCAGTAGTGCTCTACCACTGAGCTACCTCCCCAGTCATTTTTATGTTTTATTTTGGAGACTGTGTCTTGCTAAAGTCTAGGCAGGCCTCCAACTTGTGACACTCCTGCCTCCCCCTCCTGGGAAGCTGGGGTGACAGGTGTGTGCCCCACACCCAGATAACATGAGTCTTTGCTAGTGTTACTTCTTGCTTCTTCATGGCAAGTGCTTTCGTTCTCTATGTTGACAAGTTCACTTTCAGTGAATTCCTCCAGTGGGTGTCTAGAGCCTCTCACACGAGAGCAATGTAACATTCCTGCAGTCAGACACTATCCTGTAATTCCTGTAATTCCATTCATGTTCCTATCCTGTAATTCCATTCATGTTCAATTTGAATTTCACTTCCAAAATCACTTCTGCTTTTCATATCAGTTAGTCAAGTCTCTCACTTGATGACTCTGTTTTTGTAAACTGTCACATGGGTTTATCATTGGAGTACAAGGACTTCCATTGTATTAAATGGTGTGTTAGCTAATATTCTAGTAATCAGAATAATCTGTTTATTCATTCAATAAGTGTGTAAGGCACACACTTATTATCACATGCTTGGAATTGCATCGCACCCATAAATAAAATAGGCGATAATCTTGCGTCTGTGGTATTTACATTTTAGTTGGTGGTTTTGGAGGCCTGAGTCATGAAGCAATAAAAATGAAGCCAATAATGTTATTTGAGGCTATAGATATTGAGATTATAAATGAGAAAAGTATAGACATTTAAATATACATTTTAAGAAATATTAGCAACCTAGACCAGAGAGTGAGGAGACATTACAAACACCATGTACTACTGGATGTGGTGCCCTAAAAATGACAATGCCATGTAATAGTATTCCAGCAAAGATACATATAACTTGGATTTAATCATGAGGAAATATCAGACAAATCCCAAGCAGTGAGCATTTTATAAAAAGAGAAGAGTTCTCCAAACTTGTCATCATCACAATGGTAAAGTTATCTTTGAACCTCAATGCCAGGGCTCTTTATTGCCAAGACTTTTGAGTGTTACCACGGGACAATGACTGGCATTTCTATATTGACAGTAAACTTTTATTCTAAGTCACTGAACATCTCCTTAAGCACTGATTTTATCCCCTTTTGGGTTCTGTTAGCCTGGATGATCTAGAGAGCAGAGCCTGCACCAGTGTGATGGCTCCACATGGAGAGGTGGATGCCCGTGGAGGGCCTGCACAGATAGAGGCAGTGGGGATGTTTCTAAAAAACCATCCCTGGAGAAAGGGGCTGGGCTCAGGCCCCATGCATCACTCACTCTTTATGCATACACTTATGTATTTATCTATTCGTACATTTTTATTTGTATGTGTTTGCAATATGTAAGTGTTTGCACTCATCTGAGGGAACAGTATACATTTGTTCTTGCAGTGGCGTTAGTGGCACCTGCACTCAGAACTATTGAGAGCTCATGTCTAGAGCACCTCACTCACAAGCTCATGCCATCGCTACACTTTGCAGTGAGCACTTCTGTGGAGAAGCCCTTTCGGACTTAACAATTGCCTACCTTCTCTGTACTGGAAGATCTCGTGAGCAGTTTGGGTTCCATTTCTATCTGGGAAGCCTCAGAGGCTCCCATCTGGCAGAAAGAGGTCTCAGAGCTCGCACACTATGTAACAATGAAAACTAGATTCTTCACTCTTCCTCAGTTAAGTCTTCATGGTATTTCAAAAGCACCTATAGATTTTCAGATGAAAGTAAAAAATAAAAATACCAAATCCGAGCAGAAAAAGGAGTGTTCACTTTATGTTTTACATATTCTGATTAAATTTCCCTCCATTGGTTAAGGAGACAAGTTCCAAGAAAAGCATGGTGACATAAAGAAAGAAACTTGTTTTTACTACTCCTACACCCTCCCCTGACTGTCTCTTTTCCTGCTCCAAGTATTTTGAAAACTCATGAGCAAATTTATAATCCCAGTGCTGGAGAGAATAAGGCAGAGGAACGTGAGGTCGACATGGGCTACATAGAGAAGCCTCTATTAAAAATCAGAAATGGGAGAAAGAGAGAGACAGAGAGACAGAAACAGAGAGAAAGAGAGCAAAGGGAAAGATGATAGATGATAGATAGATGAGATAGATAGATGATAGAAAACTCAGCTACCTGTCACCTGTCTCTGGCATATTGAACCTACCTTTTGCAGACAGCATCTCCCTCATTGGCCTGTGTTCTTCTGTTCTTTGATAAGTGGTTATGAACTAGTCTGGACTAACAGATTCGTTCTTGTTTTTAAGAGCAATTGTTGAGCAGGGGATGTAGCTCGATAGACAGGACTTACCTAGAATGTGCAAAACTTTGGGTTCCATTTCCAACCCTGAAAACAAATGGATAAAAAATGACTTTTAAAAAAAGAGAGAGTCTTGTCCCCTGGGAAATGTCAGTTTGAAAGAAATATTTGATTAACTCATATGTCAAGCACTGCTGCCCATGCTCAGCTCACATGTCAGCCAGGTGTGGCCTCTGAGACCCATGTGTTTGGTGCCTCCATGTCTGATAGACAGTAATTTTTTTTAATAACAGGGTCTGGCTATGTCACCCAAGCTAGTTGCAAACTCCTGGACCCAAAGGGTACTTTTGCCTCAGTCTCCATGAAAGCTGGCATCACAGGGGTGCATTGCTGTGCCCTGCACACAAGAGGAGATGTTAAGAAGTCAGAAATACTACCTATGGCTCAGGGAAGAAAACAACGAACATTGAATATATAAGCTAGGGTCACCAATTTATAGATATTTTATCAAACTGTGGCTCTGGATAAGAATATATGAAGTCCAGAGAGAAGTGAGGGGAGCAGAGAGGGGAAAAAGAAGAGAGGAGAAGGAGAGGAAAAAATTTTGAGATAAATTAAGAGTAAATTTAGAAGCAAGAGCTAGCTACTGCATTGTCTTTATGATCAGTGTTTTGTGATTTGGGTAAGAAACGTTTAAGTGGTGTGCAGACAGACCAGTTTAATGCTCTTACTATCTCCAGTCTCCTGAGGGCTTATTTTCTGAAATCTTACTGATGAGATGACTATCTCCTCTGCTTTCCAACTGATATCTCATGGTTGCACTATGCCCCTCGGCACCATGCTGCTTCCCCTTCTTACCAGCACTTGAACTGAAGTTCACCAGCAAATCAGAAAATGCTGGTGGAAATTGATGGCATTTGTGGTATCTTCATTTTCAGTCATCACTCCTATCCATGTCTGATTTCCAGGTTTTACCAGACAAGTTCAGTTTTTCCTGAACATCGATGAAGTGAAAATCCATGTGGAAACCATGACGATTGGTAGGAGCCTGGTCCCGTGACAGCAATGCTCACTGCTTAACACGAGCTCTGTGCCACCTTCCTGTCCCAGCACCAAGCACACAATAATCCGGCCCGTTTCCTTACTTACTATCACCTGGTCCTGTGTTATATACTTTATTTCTTTGTCTCCTGTTCATCCTACCTCTGTGTGTGATAAAAGTCCTTTGAAGTCACAGGCTGGCTTGTTTCCTCACCTCTGCCGCCCCTGCCACCGCTGCCAAGGGGAGAGTGACACAGGGTGAGGGGCCACGGGGAAGAGTAAGTGCCCTAGCGGCTCCCTGCAAGTTATACAGATAGTAAAGAAACATATGAAAAGAGGTATTGTGGCTGGGCATGGTATCAAACACCTGTAATTCCAGCATTTGGGAGGCTGAGGCAGAAGGAGCACATGAATTTGAGACCAGCCTCAACTACATAGTTGTCGATGTCCGCTCCCGGCCGGCAGGAAGGACACACGACAAAGTCTGGCAGTGGACAACCTTTTTTTTTATTTTCCTTCTCCGTACAGCCTGCCCTGGGATCGCTCCCAGCCGAAGCCTCCTCTGGTCCGCTCCCCGCGGCTCCTTCCGGGCTTCGCTCCGAAGCCTCTACCGGTCCGCTCTCCGCGGCTCCTTCTGGGCTTCTACTTCCGGGCTTCTCCTTCCCCCCCAGGGGTGGCACCAGTATATATACGGATACAGTGTCCAATCATGTTAAAGTAAGCAAGGCAAGCTGATTGGCTAACATCATCAGTTGCCAGGCAGACTATATTGTTGAGCGGGTTGCTTACGCGGTAAGCAGGAAACTAACGTGCTCGATGGGAGGGGTAATCTACCTCAGGCTTTGCTCTTTACTACAGGCCTCACGTCCGCCAAGTAAGGCGACCGGGCTCGGGGCTGCGGCTCCCAACATCTCCCCCTTTTTTATTTTTTATGAGTGTGCGCATCGTAGCCCTTTCTGGACTGGGTGCAGAGGCTTATGCCCTATGCGTAGGCCCACCGTAGGTCCTTGGCTTAGACCCTGGTCGGCCGTCCCATGGTCTGCCAAGGCCCTGAGGCCCTCGTCCTTTTTCTAGGGCCAGGCACAAACTGGACGGAACCTGGATGCACACAAGCTTGCACTCATTTCCTCTCCGTAAAGAAATCCCCTCGGAGAGAATTTAGACCTGGGCAGCATCTAACAGTCCAGCGGCTTACGTGCAGGATGGGGTAGGGCCTGGCTTAGGTTGAGTCGCACCGGGGGAGTACGCTCTTACCCGTCATTGACTCTCCTACCCAGCTATGTCATAATTTTTTAGAGGAGGAGTGTGGGAAGCTCACCGTCCCTAGACTCGGTCATAGGCTAGGCGAGCGAGTCATGCATATGCCTGAGGATCTTCTTGTCCATTTTGGGCTACCGCTATTTCTATTCATCTTGTTGATTGGTCTGTGATGGATCTCCGGTAGGGCAGGTCTGATCTTCAGTCGAGGGCTTTGTCGCCCGTGTCAGTCTCTCCGGTACCCACAGTGGTTCTCGTCCCGATTCCTGTGGGAAAACACAAACCGCGCCTCGGTTCCAGCTGACCACTGGATCCGGGCCCATCCATTGTCCTGTCAGGACATCTTTCCACTTCACCCACCCTTTATGGTTGGGGGAAGGGTTGCAGTGCTCCACGGCTGGGGAGCAATTATCATTATTTAAATTTAAAAAATTGTGTGTGAATAGTGCCATGGATAATCATGCCTTTGGGGCCAGGCCTTGGCCTACTCCCCCTTTTTGTTTTTGTAAAATTTTTTTGAGGCTTTTATGAGCCCTCTCAATGATTCCTTGACCTTGGGGATTGTATGGGATACCATGTTTTAATTGAACCTCCATCATTTTGCAGAACTCATTGAAGGCTTTGCCTATATAGGCTGGTCCATTATCAGTTTTTAATATTTTTGGTTTGCCCCATGCGGCCCAAGCCGCCAGGCAATGATTGATCACATTAGACACTTTTTTACCTGTTTCTGCTGTTGCAAATATGACGTGAGAACAGGTGTCTGTGGAAACATGAACATATTTAAGAGTCCCAAACTCCTGTATATGTGTGATGTCCATCTGCCAAACATCACCAGGGATCAAACCTCGAGGGTTTACTCCCATCGGTATGGCAGGTTTGTATGTGGCACAGGAGTCACATAGTCGCACGATATCTCGTGCATCTGCTCTGGAAACATGGAAATGGTTTGCTAGTGTCCTGGCATTGACATGAAACTTATTATGGAAGGCACGGGCTCGCTCGATTGGTGTTAGTAAGGTAAAAATCCATAACGGGCGAGTGGCAGTATCAGCAGCCGCATTCCCCTGTGCCATGGGCCCCGGCAGGGATGTATGTGCTCTTATGTGGGTGGTGAAGACCTTATGGTGTCTGTTCTGAAGCAATGTCTGGATAGACAGGAACAGCCCAGCCACTGTGGAAGTGGATCTAATTAAACCGGCAGTCTCAAGCACTTGCATAGCATTGACCACATACCTAGAATCGGAGACAATATTAATGGCTTCTGAGAACCGTTTAAGAATCATTTTAACGATCTGTAGTTCTACCACCTGAGGCTGATCAGGTTTAAATTGTATGGTAACCGGGGGCTTGCCTAGGATCACATAGGCGCCTATCCCCGTCTTGGAGCCATCTGTGTATATTGTAGTTGCTGGGACTAATGGCTCAGAGGCAGTAACCTTTGGAAAAATTATAGGGTGCTGAGTGACAAATGACAAGATAGGGTCTTTAGGGTATTGATTGTTTATATCCCCATGGAAAACACATCTCAAAATGGCCCATGTATCTATGCAGGCAGCCAGGGTCTTGATCTGGCTGGCGGTATAGGGTACTCGGATGGCTTGTGGTCCTGAGCCAAAATGTTGGACAGCTCTATCATGCGCTTCAAGGGCCAATGAAGCGACTGCCTCCGGGTAATGCTCTATGACTTTTGCAGGTGAGACCTTAGGGTGTATCCACAGTAATGGTCCTTTCTGCCAAATCACCGCTGTAGGCTGTAGACTAGTCTGTAGCAAACAGACATCAAAGGGTCGCCCTGGTTCAATTTTGTGTAAGGTAGCCCCACCTAAGGCTTTTTCCACTCTCTGTAAGGCAGCTCTTGCCTCAGGAGTGAGCCTCCTGTGGGAGGCTATATCTGGGTCTCCCTTCAGAAGGTCGAACAGGGGTTTGAGATCTGAATTTGGTATATGTAAATATGGCCTAATCCAATTAATGTCTCCCAATAGCCTTTGTATGTCATTTAGGGTCCTAACGCCATCCGTCCTAATGGTGACCTTCTGTATAAGTCTGGAGGCGACACTGAGGTCCACACCTGCTGACCCAGGGGTGGCCCTTGTTGAAGGCTGCCATCCTGAGCTGTCCTGTCTCTGGGGCGGGGGCCCACCTGTGAAGGGGGCCCCCTCTGGCCGTTTTTTGGCCCTCTAGCATCTCGTCCACAAATACGGTTGCCCTGAGCATCAAAGACCGACCTACACTCCTCAGCTTTGTGTGATCCCCTCTTGCATCGCCCACAAACATATGGTTCTTCATTCCTAGGGCGAGGCCTAGCATCTGCATTGTTTGGGCAATGACGTTTAATGTGTCCTGGCTCCCCGCAGGCAAAACACCCTTTAGCCTTACATTCCCCTTCTAACCCGCGAGGTCCCCTCTGCTGTACAGCCGCGGCCAGGAGAGCAGCCACTCCCGAGTTGGAGAGCGGCCCCCCTATCTCTCTACATATCCTAATCCAGGCGTTGAGGTCCTTGTTCTTATGAGGAGCTATCGCTGCCTTGCACTCCTTTGTACATTGCTCAAAAATCAGCTGCCTTACCAGCGGTCGAGCCACTCCCGGATCAGAAAATATCTTATCGGCAGCATCTTGCATTCGGGCCACAAAGTCAACAAATGGCTCTGTGGTACCCTGAATTATTTTTGAAAGACACAAGGAGGCTGTTCCGGCACCACTTACCTGCTTCCAGGCGCGGAGCCCTATGGCGTCGATTTGTTCATAGACAGCGCCGGGGAACTGAGTCTGATCATCAGCGTGCCGACCTTCTCCCATAAGCATTTCCTTGTTCCACCCCCGGTTTCCCCGATTGGCGTTTCTCTCAGCCTGCTCTGCAGAGAACTCTGCGTACCAGGCTCGCCAATCCAGGTAACTGCCCGAGGGCAGACACGCCTCTGCCAGCTGAATCCAGTCCGCGGGGGTGAGGGGCCCAGAAGACAGGTTCTCCAGCATGGCAATGGTATAAGGCGCAGTCGGCCCAAAGGTTGTAACTGCATTTTTAAGTTCTCTAATCTGCTTTATCTCAAAAGGCTCCCATGCATTGCGTCCCTGGCCCATAGCTACTTGTACAGGAAATATCCCGTAGGGGCCACTATCTATCCCAGGTGGTGGATGTACCTCATGAAACAAACGTCCCCCCTGCCAAAGCCGCCTGTAAAAATACCGACCCGCCGGCGGCGGAGCATAAGACGACGGCCGTGATTGGGCGGAAAATGGGGGCCCGTGCATCACTTCCTGTTCTGGCGAAGAGGAAGGGAGCTCCCGGGCGGCCACCTCGCGGCGAGGGATCGCCTCCGGGAACAGCCCCCAAGGTAAAGAACCCTGCGACTCCTTATCGAGCGACTTAGGCTCCTGACAGCTGGTCTCTTTGGCCTCCTTGCCATTCAACTTTCCCTCGTCCTCGGAGTCAGACGACTCCGAGGCTAGAGCCCCGTCCTTCTCCTTAGCATCTTTGTTCCCCTTGACGGGCCCCTCTCGGGAGCTCCCCGACTGGGCCTGCTCAAATACCCTGCGTACTTTTGTAAGCTCTTGAGAGCTTTCTCCACAACCACCCTCGCTCTTAATGTTACTACCTAGCATGTTTCCCATTTTTTAATATGTTACTCACCGCGTGAGGCCCAAGGAATCCGCCACTTACGCGTGAGCCTGAGGGGAGTCTAAAAGCCCTGTAGGTGCGCGCCACCCAGAGCCCAGGCTTATCCCCAACTCACCTGTCTTGCAGCTCTGTACTGGAGCGTTGTCCACTTCCACATCTCGGGGGTGATCAGTCCCCGTGCGGACCTCCAAATGTCGATGTCCGCTCCCGGCCGGCAGGAAGGACACACGACAAAGTCTGGCAGTGGACAACCTTTTTTTTTATTTTCCTTCTCCGTACAGCCTGCCCTGGGATCGCTCCCAGCCGAAGCCTCCTCTGGTCCGCTCCCCGCGGCTCCTTCCGGGCTTCGCTCCGAAGCCTCTACCGGTCCACTCTCCGCGTCTCCTTCTGGGCTTCTACTTCCGGGCTTCTCCTTCCCCCCCAGGGGTGGCACCAGTATATATACGGATACAGTGTCCAATCATGTTAAAGTAAGCAAGGCAAGCTGATTGGCTAACATCATCAGTTGCCAGGCAGACTATATTGTTGAGCGGGTTGCTTACGCGGTAAGCAGGAAACTAACGTGCTCGATGGGAGGGGTAATCTACCTCAGGCTTTGCTCTTTACTACAGGCCTCACGTCCGCCAAGTAAGGCGACCGGGCTCGGGGCTGCGGCTCCCAACACATAGTGAGTTCAAGGTCAGCCTGAACTACATAGCAAGACCCTGCCCCGAGAGAGAGAGAGAGAGAGAGAGAGAGAGAGAGAGAGAGAGCGAGAGAGAGAGAGAGAGAGAGAGCGAGAGAGAGAGAGAGAGAGAGAGAGAGAGGGGGGGTGGAAATGCAAATTAAAACAATAATGTAATACCATTGCACACCGACTAAATGGACTAAAATCCAGTGTTGACCCCACTGTTTGCTGCAAGGGTGCGACAGGAGGACGGGGGAGGGGTGCAAAACAAGTGGCCACTTTGGCTCAGAGGCTGGCAGTTTCTTACAATACTGAGCACACTCGTACTGTACAACCTGGCAGCCACGCTGCTTGGCGTTCACCCCGAGGAGGTGTCTGCACCAAACCCTGCACAGCTGCTCAAGGCAGCTCTGCTCAAAACGGGCAACATCCAGGAGTAGCCAAGAGATCCATTAGTCGATGGATACATAAACCAGGACGCGTCCTTACCGTGAAATAGCGTTCAATGCTAAAAAGAACTAGGGCGAGAAGACATAGAAGAAACATAAGAGCGCTGTTACAAAGTGAAAGAAGCCAGTGTGACAAGAGTATCACCATATAACTCCAGCCACAGGACGTTCTGGAAACGGCAAAACTGTGGAGACAGGAAAAGATCAGCAGTTGCCAGAGGTTAGAGAGGAGGGAAGAGACATAGGTGGAGCACAGCGGTTCCGTGACATGGGAGCAGAAGATGCACACATGAGAAGTCTCTGAACTCCTCAGCTCTGATGCGAACCTAAAAACACCTCTAAGAAATGAAATCCAAAGGGCCAGAGACTTAGCCTAGTGGCACAGTGCCTGCCTGGCCAAGCCAACTCAAGCCTGAGTTCGATTCCTGATGCCCCCCAAAAATAAAATAAAATCTTAAAAATTAATAGTGAAAGATTTTTAAATGTTTACTAATTTATTTAAAAATAACAATACAGATAAGCCTTGAAGACTGTATGTTAAGTGAAACAAGCCAGACACAAAAGAAAGATGTCATATGACTCTACTTATAAAAGGTAACCCAGAGTAATCAGAGTCACTGAGGCAGAACAGAACACTGGTTTCCAGGGGCTAAGGAGAAAGTGGAAGGGAAAAGAGAGGGGCTGTTTAATTGTTACAGAGTTTCAATTAAGAAGATGAAAAATGCGGGGCATGGTGGCTTATGCCTGTAATCCCAGCACTCGGGAGGCTGAGGCAGGAAGATCGTTGCGAGTTTAAGACCAGCCTAGGCTACAAAGTGAGCCCAAGACCAGCCTGAACTGTATAAAGAGACCCTGTCTCAAAAAGACAAAAAAAAAAAAAAAAAGATGAAAAATTATGGTGATGATGCTTATAAAACATAAATTCACTTGAGGCCACTGACATACACATAAGGTGCTTTTCAGTAAATTTATATTGTGCATACTTTACAACATAAAATATAATTCACTAAATATTAACATATCTTTATTTTCAAAACAGAATATTAGTTTGAAAGCAACATTATTTTATACTTTTGCAATTATCTTTTTTTTTTACAAGTATCTTTAAAGTTTGGTCATAATTATAAAACTTAAAATTGTTTTTTAAAAAAAGCTTTTTTTTGGCTCCAGGAATCAAACTCAGGACCTTATGCTTGTCAGGAAGACACTACATCACTGAGTTATATCCCCAGCAAAACTGTAAAATGTATAGAATAAGGTGTCATAAAAAATTTTTTTTTGTATATTTAGGCTAGGTAAATTTATTCCTACAACACAGAAAGCAACACAGAAAGTATCAACTGAAAGGAAACTTTTATGCTGGGGTACCAGTAGATTCAATTTTCTTTTTTTTTCTTTCTTTCTTTTTTTTTTTTTTTTTTTTTTTTTTTTTTTTTGGTACTGGGGATTGAACTCATGACCTCGAGCTTCTCAGGCCAGGGCTTACAATACTGAGTTAAATCCCCAGCCCCACCTTCATTGTATCATGGTATTATCAATGAAAAAACAGTGAATTTGGAAAGACAAAAACCTAAGTCATTATGAAACTAACTTAGTTTCCAGAGCACATTGATGAGAGTAACTGTTGCTAGTTTTGGATCTTCAATGAAAGGTTAAGCTTGATGCTACTGTGAGGAAGAAGTGGGCCCAGTGAGAGGCCTTCAGGTCACTGGGTCATGGCCCTGAGAAGTCCATGGACTCTGGGCTCTTCCATTCCGGTGCTTCCGGGCCAAGAGGTGAGTTTTGTTCCTGCTCTGCCACAAGCTCCTCCCAGGGGATGCTGCCACAGGCCCAAAGCAGCAAAGCCACTGATCATGTATTGAAATCTTTGAAACCATAAATCAAAAGAGGCCTTTTCTCCTTAGATACTGATTATCTGGGGCATTTTTATAACAATACAGAGCTCATAACATAGCTGTTCTTGCAACAATGAAAGTGAACTGCTGATACATGCAACAAATGGATGCATCCTGTAGAGAGAATGCTGAACAAACACCAGCTAGGAAGGAAAACAAATGGTGTAATTCCCTTTATTTAATTTTTAACAGGCTACATTTCTCTGTGGTGAGGGAAGAAGAGAATTAACTGAGACAGGTTATGGTGGAGGAAGACTTATGGTTCTAGGTGTCTGGGTAGTGTATTTTACTATGTCCTTTCTCAATAAAAATATAAAAAGAATTCACACACATTACAGAATACTAGGCTAATGAAATATTTCCAGATTTAAAAGGATTTTTTTTATTTTGTTTTTCGCAGTCCTGGAGGTGGAACCCAAGGCTTCACGCACTATGACAAGCTTCTACCACTGAGCTACATCCTTGAGCCCAAAAGTTCAGTTTTAAAATATACTCTAACATATCTGTACAACAAAGCCTCGGGCCTAATTTCAGAAAGTTTAATTTTAGGAAAATAATCACAATGAAGCCGAGACTCTAAAAATTCCAATTTGAAGAGTAATATTCATTGTCATTTAGGCCCTTAATTGTTAAAGATCATTTTTATTCATGTCTTGTTTCACTAGATAATTAGTTCCTTAAAGGCAGAAGGCATTTCACGTCTTCCAAAGCCCAGGACCTGGTAAGTAGTAGATGACCCATTGATTTCTTATTCATTCATGCAATAAAGATTTCCTTAGCAGTTATATATACTTACTAGATCCTGACCTTATGTAGTAGGTGCATGGTTTAGTAAATTACTGTTGATAATAGATTGATGATGGTCAGCTGCATTTCCAAAAGAGTATGATTCCCTTTTCTCCTGAATTCCAAATGCAGGCCCATCCTAGGTCTTATTATCTGTCATAAACATGTGGACACTGAGTCATGGAGAGTCATTAAGTCACTTGTTTAGGGTCATGTACTTTGCCTGGAGTAGCGTGAAGATCAAGACCCCTACAGGCTGTTTTGGGAACTGGCATGCTCGGGGAATTCACCTGGATGTTCACATTTCATTTTAGTGCTCTCATTTCGCTTCTGCTACATCCATTTTTTCTGACTCATATTTCAGGACCTGCAGTCTAAACTGGTTTACTTGGACTCCAAGACACTGTCAAGATAAATTAGATCCCTAGAGTCCACAACGTAAGTCTCAAGCAGAATTGCCATTAGGAGAAAATATATAAAAGGCTTCTATTTCCATACAGTGTGTTGCTTCTTTTTGAAGAACGTATTTTCTAAAAATGAAAGTGGGAATAGCAAGCCTTGGTGAATTCTGTTAAGAAAAAGATTTAAAACCTGGTTTGATTATACATCCTCAGGCAAGTATAGCCAGAGGAGGGTACATAACCATAAATATTTTTGTCTCCTTTCAATGCATCTACAAACCATTCTGTGAATAAGATCTGACAGTTCCTGGCTGCGAGCAGAGATAGGGTATCAACCATGATGATACACAAACCTGCACAGATAGACTCCGTTTCTGCTGTAATCATCACCCATGGCCTAGCCTGCTCAGTTGACAAGGCACGCTATTAATAAAGCACATCATGCCACAAGTGCATTGCCCTGCATGGTGTTTATCTTGTTGGGAACTGTAATTGTCTGCAACAATGGCTTCAATGAAAGGATGTGATGTTTTATGAGCCGTGTAAAGATCAAAATAATTTATACAAATAATGGTAAGCATTTGTGGAGATTTAAAACATAGGCACAGAGTTATCTTGCACAGAATTAATGTTGTTCAGACAACGGTTTGTTTTGTTTTCAATTGTTATGTCTAGTCCCTATAACCTTGAATTTTTTTTATATGTTTTAGACAGAAGTCCTTTGAGGGGCAGTTCACTATGATTTTTTTTCCGAGTTTGTGGGTTTTCTTTTCATTAGGCTGGAGATTTCTTTTGACGTGCAGAAACTTTTTAATAAGAGGTGATCCCATTTATTGACTCTGGGAAGTATTTCCCGTGCAGTTTGAGTCCTGTTCATGAATTCTCTACCTACTCCTATGTCTTCAAGGTTTTTACCCAATTTGTTTTCCAATAGATTCAGTGTTTGTTTCAATATTTAGATATTTGATCCATTTAGATTTTATTTTAGTAGATGGTGATAGGCATGGGTCTAGTTTTAGTTTTTGGCATATGGAGAGCCAGTTTTTCCAACACCATTTATTAAAGAGACTGTCATTCTTCCAGTGAACATGTTTGTCCCCTTTATCAAAAATAAGGTGGTTGAGTGTGTTTGTAGTTGTGGTTGTATCTTCTAATCTATTCCTAATCTTGAATTTTGATCCAGGCCTTGTCCATAGGCAAAGTTCTTCTACCAGAATGGAGGCTCTACTTTTGGTTGTTCAGCTAACACAGTCCTTGGGAGTCAAGATTTAATATTTGATAATAAAAAAAGAAGGAACTTAGGAAAGAAAAGGAACGTGTTACTGGGTTAAACCACACCATTCCCAGCAATCGTTCAGACTGCTATTCAGAAAATAAGAGGGGGACCACATCTCTAGGGGGCCAAGCCTGGGAGGGAGGCACAAGGTGACAAGGATGCATCCTGTCCGCGTGGCTGATCCCTGTGACACCTGCACAGGACCAACGCAGGAGGGATGACACATTTTCTGGGCCTCTTCCCCAACCAGCAGGCTCTGGCTAAGCCACTCGTTTTCATTTGACTCTTCTGGAAAAAACAAAGCGGGTTTCTGTAATTCTCCTTAGCAGTCGGGGACAGCAGCAGGAGAAGGGCAAGTTCTCAGGTAGATAGGTGCATGGAGAGCCAGATCTTTGAAACAGAGTTGGGTGGGCAGAAAAGAAAACTAACGAAGATAGAACAATTCACAGGAGGTAAATGTAGAGGTAATTTATAGGAGATGAAAACATAAACGTTTTGAGGTGGAGGAAAGGTGAAGGCGCTTGTGGGAGCCTAAGCCCCACACACTTTTCCTTCATTCTGCTCGGCAAAATGTGGAGCTCCTGGTTATACCTCCCACGTGTCACAGAGGCCGGATGGATTGACTTCCTAACAAGTGATCCTTTCAGAAGAGAATGTGACAAGAGTTCTGCCAGGGAGACTCAGTTCTGCTACAGGCCATCAGAGAGGGTCACCCTTAACACACACACACACACACACACACACACACGCACACGCACACGCACACATACACACAGCGGCGGCGGCGGCGGCGCGGGGGGGGAGGAGGGGGCAGCAGGCCTCTTCTTTGCTGGATGCCCTTGACTGCACCTGATGCCAAGAAATGTTGAAGCCGGGTGCGTCCAAGAAAGTTGACGGGGGAGACTACCATCACCTCAAGAAAGGAAGAGATTCATTTAGGTTCTGGACCACGTCCTGGAGTTCACTGATGATTAACCAACACTGGAACTGCCCTCTACAAAATTTATTTTGTAAGATGAGGTGTTAAGCTCCTCTTCAAGAGCCCCCGCCCTTGGGATTTTTGTCACCTGCTCTTTTGTTGATGCCTTGATCTTTTCCACTAAAGCAGAGTGGGAAAGCATGTGTTGCACACGTGACCGGAAGCACAGGGAGCTTCTGAAATAGGTATTTCAGTTTTTCCTGATCCTCTGTTGGACTCGGACTCGAACCAGGAGACCCAGAGTTGGACGGGAAAACGCCTCCTTCCTGAAAGACCATCCTGGGCCCAGGTGCAGCCGGCTTCTTCCCGAGGTTTTCTCAGCCCTCCAGCTGTCCCGAGCCCCGCGCTGGGTGTCGCGCTCCGTGGGGAGGCCGCGGAGGGAGCCGCTCGGCGCCCCCACCCCACCCCGGCACCTCGGCCGGCCGGCAGCGGCTCTGCGGACCACTGCGCCCCGACGATGCGGCGCCGCCCCCGGGCCTTCTTCCTCTTCAGCACTTGCCCGCGGCGGCCCCGGATTCTTCCCGCGAGACGCCCGGGGACGGCGCTGAAGCGCTGCTGGCTCACATGCGAGAAGCGCCACTTGGGCTCCCGGGCCTTTGTCCAGCCGCCCCGTCCCCGCCCACTTCTCCCCGTCTCCGCCCCTTTCCCCTCTGTCCCCGCCCACTTCTCCCCGTCTCCGCCCCTTTCCCCTCCGTCCCCGCCCACTTCTCCCCGTCTCCGCCCCTTTCCCCTCTGTCCCCGCCCACTTCTCCCCGTCTCCGCCCCTTTCCCCTCCGTCCCCGCCCACTTTCCCGCGTCCCCGCCCCTTCCTTTCCCCTCCCGCCCCCGCCCCCACCACGCGGCCCGACACGCTCGGCGCCGGCTCCGGAACTGGGCCGCAGGCTCTGCGTAGCGCAGCGCAAGGAACGGGCGCCACGGCCCGGCTCGCAGCGCGTGCGGGCAAAGTATTGTTTGCTTATTTACTCACTTGTTCCGCGGTTGCAGGAAAAGGAGCGCGAAACGCACTGGACACAGAGCCCTCGGGTGCCAAAGCACCGCGCAATGAGCCGGGGTGGGGGTGGGGGTGGCCTCGGCTGCTGCTGGCCCGCGGAGCGGAAGGACAAATAGTGCTCGGTGGGACTGTGCCCTCGCGAGCTTGGTTGGCGGGAAAGGACGGAGCCTGTAGCACACCAGGGCCTCAGCGGGAGAGAGGAGGAGCGAGAAGGAGCTGGACTGGGGCAGGAGCAAAGATAGGACCTGCCCTGTATAGAGGCATGTGAAGGTTAGCGTTAGGTATTGCAGGGGAAGAGATGGGTAGGGCTGAGTAAGGATTAGGGTTTAGGGGAGGGATAGGGAAGAGTAGGATCAGAGTTAGAGTCAGGGCTGGGTAAGGCTTAAGGTGAGGGTTGGTGGTTGGCTAGGGTTAGGGTAGTACAGGGCCAAAGTAGGGTTAGGGTTAGGGTAGAGGCAAGGTGGGATAGGGTTAAGGTGGTGTGGGCGTTGGATTAGGTTTGGGGCTGGGTAAATTCAGGGTAGTACAGGGGAATAGCGTCAGGCTGTGCAAAGGTTAGGGTGTGGGGTAGAGTTATGGATAGACCCAGGCAGCGGCAGAGTTAGGGTTATAGCTGGTAAGGGTTAGGGTAAGGGGCAGAAGTAGGGTAGTGTAGAGTTAGGATAGGGTAGGTTAGAGTTGGGTTGAGGGTAATGTAGGGGCAGAGTTAGTGATGAGTCCTAATGTAGTAGAGCGTTGAGCAGATATTTGTGGAGGAAACTGCATGTAAATAAGGAGCAGATGCCCGATCTGAATTGTCCTAAACTGTGCCGCGATGAGTAGGTGGGTGTAAGCATGTGCAGGGCAGCTAGAAGTGAGACTGGAGAGGACAATGGGTCTCTGGCCGCAGAGATGGGCCACGGAGAGTTTGACTTTTGCTTTTAACCTTCCCAGGTTTTCTCCACGTATCAGGTGCTAGATCCATTTCATCTGGAGACCACCTTTTGCCTCCTGTCTCTAATTGTTTCTGCTTTTTCTCTTCCTCCCTGGTACTTACATCTACAGCTATAAGTGCTTCTTCTGTAGAGAGGCTTAGCATTACTATCACCTTATTCCAAGTTGCAATTGGAAAGTCTGTCTTCTCCATTTTAACAGGACAAAAACGGTCTCTCATCCTTCCAGGACAGGTCCTCTTCTTCTTCATTAATATCCCTGCCATCTCTGTTACCTACGCTTAGATGTCACTACTGACTCATCTTTTTATTCCTTGTATCCAGCCCGTTGTAGCCCGTTGCCAGGGCCTCCATTTATCTCATCAGATCCCTTCCTTTGTCTTCACTTCATGCTAGGCCCTGGAACATTGCCAGCCAGGGTTAGTTGAGCAGTTTCTGTGTGCTTCTGACTTCTTTTTCTCTGGGTTCCAGTCTGCCCTCAGAAGAGCTGTCCTAAATCTTCTCTTCTAGCATATCTTCATATAAGGATAGCATCATGGCTTTGTTTTCTGTTCCACTGAGTTTAAACTCTTGTGACTGATTCTCAAGCCCTCGCCTCAGTCTACTTTTTTACCTGTAAACTCCTCATAACTACCCCTTCAGGTTCAGTTGGGACAGTCCTTTAGTCCGTGTGTATTTTTATGCATCTTCCCTCATACAGCTTAGTATTTAATTCAGTGAGCATCCATTGGCTACAAGTGACATAAAATGCAGCTAAATTGGCTTAAATAACCCAAGGAATTGTATTAACTTTCACTAACCTTGAAGGGGAGAAGGTGATTTAGCTGAGTTCTGAAGGTTCAAGAGCATGGCACTTGCCTCAGCTTGTGGCGCTGCATGACCTGAGGCAGTAGAGGGAGAACAGAAGCGAGCAGTCACATCTCAGGACAGGAAGCCAGAGGGGGGCCTGGGTGGGACCAAGCTCGCGATTTTATCACAGTGTTTTCTCTAACCCAGGTCCATGTCAAGGGCACGTCCTAAACTGCAGAACTTGCTCTGTGCTGCACTCTTAAAAGTTCCACAGCACTCCTGACACCACACTTCCATGCATGGAACTTCACAGACTCTCTCAAGCCATATCCAAACTACATCCAGAATGGACTGACTGACACAACCGAAAGGCTCAAGATAGTCAGGTTAAACATAGTTTTGGTTTTGAAGAATTCAAATTATGTCACCAAGATTCAGATTTTTCCCATATATTTGTGCTCTTCTCTATTGTTAGCTTCATTCTGAAGTTACACAGATCAGTATCCAGCAATATAGATTCATACCATCCTCACTGCCAGCAAAGTTCCTAAACCAATCATTGTATTCAAAAGGAGGTGCTCTCATTGGCCTAAGTGGTTGGCAGGCCCATCCCAGACACTCAGTGTATTGGAAATACACAGCTGTGCAAGGGTTTTGACTTAAAATAGGAATGGGGTCATCAGAAGAAGGATGGATGTGTCCTTGGTAACAGAAAGAGCAGACATACTATAGAAATGACCCTGGAAGTATAGCTTAGAAACAGCAGACAAATCTGTACTTCTCTG
Organism: Cavia porcellus; assembly: GCF_034190915.1. Lineage (NCBI taxonomy): Eukaryota > Metazoa > Chordata > Mammalia > Rodentia > Caviidae > Cavia > Cavia porcellus. Next base: position 2,584,872 of record NW_026947491.1, read on the forward strand.
GATGTCTTCTGCATATGTCTCCCACAAATGTCTGACAAAGTCCTTTCTGCTACCAAAAATGTACTCACGTCTAACAGATAACTCCAGGTAGAGGGATAGCAGGTGATATCCATGCCTATTATACAACAAAATAATTCTTTGTGGCCTGATAACCTAAGGATACATGATAAAGTTAGCTGCAAGCCACTTCACATATCTGGGTGTGATGGTACATGTTTGTAATCTGTAATTTGGGAAACTGAGGTGGGAAGGTCAAAAGTTTGGGCCCATTTTGGGCCATTTAGCAACTTACTGAGACCCTGTGTCAAAAAATAAATGGAGGAGGGCTTGAATTATAGCTCAGTGTGAAGGTTCTGGGTTCAAACCCTAGTATCATTAAAAACAAAAACCAATGGCTAGGAAAGAAACAGCTGCATTGAAAACTCATTTGGGGGCGGGGGATTTAGCTCAGCAGTATAAATGCCTGTGTGGAGAGCCCGAGACTATGTTTGATCCCACTATTAAAAAAAAACTGGAAAAAATGAATGAAAAATGGTAAACACACAATGGTCTCCAATTCATGGCATACCTCATATTTTGCTAGACAGGAATGGCAAGGGCTTCATAACATGAGAGGGGAGAAAGTTCTTAGTCTGGCTGCCTGTTGTTTCTTCATGGCCCATATTTATGGGGAAAACAATCCTCACAGCATTCTTTCTTGATATGATGAGGACTGGAAAAATCACTGTGGCAAAGCTACCACCAAAAAACTGCTAACCTTTTGTTTTGTATAGAGAGGAAGTAGCTACTTATCCAGGACCACATTTCCCTGCCATTAATCTTGGTAGAACCATATAGTTACCTCCAGTAGATGTGAGTGTATCACTTCTAGCCAGTGTGCTGAACAATGCGACAAGCATTTGCCAGTCATTTTTCCCTTCACTGTCTGCACTGAAAATCTCTAAAAACCCCCAACAATAGCAGAGCCATAGAGGAAAGGATTCTGGGCTCACTTTGGGCATAGCAACCTTCCGATTAGGAGCTTTGATATTGGATATATTGAGAAATATATATCTATTATGAGCATCTGTGTCTCCTGTTAGAGCAGTTATGCTAAGTCTGCTACCTAGCCTTTGTTTTGCCAGAAATTTTTTAACTCATAGTAAGTTTCTAGTGTATTTGCATCTAGCCAATTCCATGGGTAAAGAATTGCAAAGCCAGAGGTGCAGTCTTTGAATCTGTATTTCAGTATGTGTAGTCCCTGGTATTTTCCTGGCTCAGGGGCCTCCAATTTGGTTTGCCTGAAAACAATTCTGACAACATTCTTTTAGGGCTTTCCCAACCCTTTATGGTGTCAGATTATTGAATTTTCTGTCATTATCTTTGAAGCCTTTGAGCAAAAATGGCCACACATAGCAAAATCATATCTTCCTTAGATAATAAAGCTAAATCCTAATTTTGACTTCCTTATATAATCTTACCAAAAGCTAACAAATAGCACTTGTTCTGTTCTAGAATCTAACTGTTAAGAAGTCTTTTGATATTTTATCCTTATAGGCACATGTTCTAAGTCCCAGGATACAGGAGGTACTGTTTTAATCTGCTCCTTTGTTATTGAATTCTCATCCCACTATAGCTGGAACCTCATCTGAATCAACAGATTCAACATTTTTGGATTTTTTTTCTTTTAGCAATCCCACTCCTGATACCAATTTATGAATTGAGGATCTATTTAAATTACAGATGACAAAATGAAAGAGAACTCAAATTGGCTTATGCAAAAAGAAAATGGGGGGGGGGGCTGGAGGTTTAGCTCAGTGGCATAAGCGCCTGCCTTGCAAGCAGGCAGTTGTGAGTTCGATCCCCAGTACCAATAAAAAGGAAAAAGACAAAAAAAAAAAAAAAAAAAGAAAAGAAAAGAAAGTGGGTATGACATTGGCTAGTGGTTCACATATCTAAAAATCTAGTGACATGCTAAGTTTAAGACATAGCTTTATCCAAAAGCTTAAGCAATGTCATTTGAATTTTCCTCCTTTTTCATCTCTTGACTCTGTCTTCTAAGTTGGCTTCATTCTCGGGCTCCATATGGTGGCTCCTGGCAGCTTCAGTTGACATAATCTTCACTGACAGGAATCTCAGTGGCAGAGTGCATGTCTTTTCCCCATAGCTACCAGGAATAGAGTTCTTAAGTTTTACTAGTTCTGATTAGGCCATGTAATTAGAAAACTCCAGTAGGTTGGCCACACAATTATTTGTGTTATTGGGGGAGGGATCTGAGTGAAGATAGGATACTGAGTGAAGATAACAGAAGAAGGGTCTTAGGGTATGATTATCAGAACAAGAGTAAATGGCTATTGGGTGGCAAAAAAACAAATACTCCATATAGCTTTCATTAGATGGCAACATATAGTGTTTCCTTCTTGCTTCACTTGTGTTGATTCTAACTCCTTCACTGGACTCTTCTGTGTCTCAGGAGTAGGATGGTGTATCTTAATCGTGCCAATCCAGCAGGCAGGCCTTAGAGTGGCTGATTGGTGGCCTTTCCTTGTGTTACCAAAGATGGCATACTTGGGGAGGAAAAGCTAGGTTCATAAAGAGATGATCTGCAAAGGCATGGAAAGGGTTAAAGGAACCAAGAAGGAAAAGTCAAGCACTTAAAGACTAACACACTAGGAAACCTGTAGCCTAAATACAGGGGAAGTTAGAACCCCGTAAGAGTTATAGCTTGGAAGGGAAGCTTGATAAAGGTTGACTCTAAATGGAGAAATGGAGCCATTGCCAAATGTGGCCCAGCAAAGCTCTAGGGAATGAATACTTGTACTTTTTTCCCTTTCATTCTCCATCAGAAGTGTTGGTACCAGAACCAGAGAGCAGTGGTGGTGCAGTGTAGAATCCCACCTCCAGTATAAGTAGGATGAATACTGAAAAGGGTCTGCAAGAGCAAATGGAAAATTAACACAATCTCTATGATGTTCCTTAAAGCAATACTAAATAAAAACAATTCCTACTCTGTGTTTACTATATAGCCTGGATTTGTCTGGAAAATACATTTGTACTGTTTTCAATGTATATGTTAAGTATATAACTAATGTGGTTTAACTTAGTAGCATTTCTCAACTTGGACATTCACAAATTATGAAAAGCCTTGTGAACAGTGTCATTGCTATCATATTGATAGGAAATGCCTCAAGAATGTTATACCTGGCAATCCATCAGAAAACCCTAGCACAGCACTTGTCAAGTAGTGACAAATTTGATAAATGTTTTATGAGTTTGAAGAATGATTATAAGGACAAATTAAAGCATTTTGATCGAGAATTCTTGAAGTGGAAAGCTAGATGGCTTGTTAGCTGTTGATGCTAACTGTACAACGTCCACCATCCTGTCTCTTAAAGTCTGACATTGACTTCTTAGCTGTTGATACAAGTCTTATCTCTTCTAGGAAATGGAACTGCAATACATTTTGTCAATCTTTAGAAGGAAGAAGCTCTATAATTAACTGTCATACTAATAAATTCACTGTAAAGTCCATTTCAGTCAGGGGGTTATTATATTTTTAATTTAAAACTGGATTTCCTTGTGGAACTGTCACTCAGCTATAAGAAAAATAAATATACACGTTTTAATGCATAAACTGATATTATAAATTGTCTGTCCAAACTGTTCCTCTACAAGATTTTATAGTTACACTAAAAACGCATCCTCTGTTCTCTGGTAATCCTATGTACATCAGGATTCACATTGCTTTGTAATCTCTCTGTGCCACACATAATCCCTGTCCTGTGGTGCTTGTGTTCCAAGCCTTGTTTCTCAGAGTTTAATGCAGATACAACTCACCTGAGGATTTTGCAAAAATGCAGAATCTAACCACATCTGGAATAAGCCCCAAAATTGTATTTCTAGCCATCTCTGGGTGATATTAATACTAGTCTGAGACTATATTTTGGGTAGCAAGGATCAAGTGGATTTATTTAATCATCACAGCAACAAACTCACCAGTGGGTTTTGTTTTTTTCTGGAGCACTTACTATGTTCAAAACACTAAGTTATACATTGCAGATATATGCCATTAAATACCCACTCTGTGTCACCAAAAGGTAGTATAATAAGCAGATATGATTGTATTATTCTGTTCATATGAAATCTCCCAAAAAGGCAAATCTATAGTGACAGAAATTAGACTGGTGGTTGTCTGGGTATAGGGATTAACTATAGATAGGTGTAAGGGTTAATTAAACATAGTAGGTAAAAGGAAGCCTATTGGAGTGACAGAAGTTTTTAAAAAATAGAATATAATAGTGGTTGCCAAACTTGATAAATTTACCAAAACTCATAGTTATAACTCATTGAAGTTATACAAAACTCATTGGAGTTATACATACATTATACATTGGAGTTATACATCAAATAACCAAAACTCATTGGAGTTATACATTGAAAATGGCAGCTTTTGTGATATGTCATTTATATCAATGAAGTATTAAAATTTAAAATATGATGTGAAAAATACACTAATAACACCTATGGTCTTAATTCCTTTTAACAGTCAAGAAAATGGAGCTCATAGAAGCAGATTTGCCCAAAGTCACAGTGAATTAGTAACACCATTAGAATATAAACCTAGTCCTGTTGTGCCAAGAGAAGTCGTTATCAGAAAGCTCATCATCAGAGGAAACAAAGAGATAGATGCCAAGAAACACCCTTACTCCAGGAAGAGACCACTTGGCAAGGGTTGTCCTTGCCCTGTGAGGAAGCGGTCATCCTGCTTGGTGTAGGTGGCACCCCATTCCCAGACTGCCTGCTAATGGGGTTGTGTAAGCCTGGGAGCCTCTGGCAGACTCTGGCTTTATCAGGGTTTTTAGATTCAAGCAACAGCAATCAGTCCTGTGTGATTTATGAGCTAAGGTGTTGGAAAGTTCATTCAGTTATTTATTAATGAGTGTTGAAAACCAAACTCAATGCTCTGCAGCGAAGAAAATGCCGCAAAATTCGGTACAGAGGTAGGATAGGAAGAAGACTGCTATTTCAGATGCTGTTTAGCTTGCTGTGCTCTGCTCCTTGGTCCACCACCCCCCCCCCCCCCATCTGTGAACTCGATTCGGTCACAGCTGCACTGTGGCCAGGCAGAGACCTAACTGCCATGCTTGTTGCTTTCTCTGTGTTCCTAGTTTCTGACTCAAACCTATGCAAATGCTCCTGACTAATGGAGGAGGTTGAAGGAGAATGATAAAATATTTGACCTTTATAAGTTTCTATGTATGAGAAATAGACTTCTCTTTCTTTCAAGACTCATAGTCAAAAAATTTCCCAAGTTTGAAGAGTTGTGATGCTAGACAGCTAACCAAACAAAGAAAACAGTTTTCCCCAAAATGTACCGGAGTAGTGCTGCACAAGCTGTGGTCCACAGAGCAGTAACATTGACACCAACTAGAAATTTTTGAAAATATAGAATCTCAGCTTTTTCAGGCAAGCGGTAGGGAAAAAAAAGGGATATATGCAGGAAAGGAAGAAGTCAAATTATCATTATTCTCAGATGATGTGATCCTTTACATAGAAAACCCAAAAAATTCCATCCAAAGACTCCTAGAATTAACCAAACTCAGCAATGTAGCAGAATCAACAAACAAAAATCAGTAATGTTCCTGTACCCCAATAATGAACTCACTGAGGAAGAAATTAGGAAAACAATACCATTCACAATAGTATCAAGGAAATTTAAATAGGAATTAATTCAAGGAAGTGAAAGGCTTCTGTAATAACTACAGTGCTCAGAAAAAAAAAAGATCAAAGAGAACATCAGAAAATGGAAAGGGATCTCCTGTCTCTGAATGGGCAGGACACATATTGTCAAAATGACCATCCTTCCAAAAACAAATTTGTAGCTTTAATGCAATCCCAATCCAAATACTAAGAGCATTCTTCACAGAACTTCACAGAACTATGCAGGACTAGAGGAAACAATTCCAAAAGTCATATGGAACAAGAGAACCAGAATAACAAAAGCAATCCTGACCAATAAGAGCAAGGCAGGAGGCATCACAGTCCTGAATTTCAAGTTATGTTACAAAGCTACAGTGATGGCTGCAGATGTGGACAATGGACTCTAGACCCTTATCTACTTCTGTGTACTAAGCTAGAATCAAAATGGATTAAAGATCTAAATATTAAAACCAAAACCCGCTGGAAGATAAAATAGGTAAAACTCTTGAAGACATCAGCATAGGCAAGGACTTTCTGAACAGAACCTCAGTTGCACAGGAAATAACATCAAGAATCTACAATTGGGATTGTATCAGAGTAACGTTTCTGCACAGAAAAGAAAACAAACAACAGAGTGAAAAGATGACTTACAGAATAGGAAAAAATTTGGTCAGCTACACTTCAGAGGACTAATACCTGGAATATACAAAGAACTCAAAAAAAATCAGACCCCTAAATAAAAGACTTAGTCAAAAAATGGGATCTGAAATAGACACTTTTCAGAAGTACAAATGGCCAATAATATACGTGAAAAAAATACTCAACATCTATAGTCATAAGAGCAACACTGAAATTCTACCTTAGTGCAGAAAGAAATGGCTATCATCAAGAAATCAAATAATAGCCAATGCTAATGAGGCTGTAAGGAGAAAGGAATCCTTCTACATTGTTGGTTGGAATGTAAAGCACTACAACCACTAATGGAAATCCATATGGAGGTCCTGCAAAAAACTAAAACTAGAAATTTCATTTGACCCAGCTATTCCTCTTCTGGATATCTTCTTGAAAGAGTAAAAGACATCATAGTACAGCTGTACATTTATATTCATGCATAGCTCAATAGGTTAATTTAGAAGTGTTGTGCATATCAATAGATGAATGTGATATTTATACACAATGAAGTACTGGCGCTGAATCAAGGCTGGCAGTTTCCTGACGCTGTTGGTTTCAAACAGGAGCCTAAAGAGATGTCTTTCTATGGTATGTTGGCTATTTCAGAACTTGGGCAGTGAAATGGTCAGTTCATTAGAAAGAAACGGCTTGAAGCAACCCCTCCCCCACCACAAGTGGCTGTGAGTGTGGCAGGCTGTGGCAGTCCAGGATAGGAGCCACTGATGTTTACTGATACCTGGACCATGCTGGGACCTGGAGCACTGGGAAACCAAGCAACCCCCCCACCCCGCCATCTGTTTTGTTTCGTTGAACTTCAATATACATGAAAGTATAGACAGCTATTTTGAAGAACAAGAGACTCTACAACAGCCATTGGTGATTGTTTTGTCTGGTTTTGAAGACCTAGAATGCCTTCCTCATTCTGTTCGGATCAGTTTTATACTATGTTGTTTTGTATGAATTCTCTGTATGCGAAGATATGGACAACTATTTGGAAGAAATCAAGAGACAATATAATAGACAGTGAAGATCTCAGGTTGTCTAGCTTTGAAATTTATATCTCTTACATTGCTTTCTTTTTTTTTTTTTTTTTAATCAGTACCGGGGATCGAACTCACGACTGCCTGCTTGCAAGGCAGGTGCTTATGCCGCTGAGGTAAATCCCCAGCCCCTATTGCTTTCTTATGTCCTATTTTTTTTGGTGGGGGGTGGTTACTGGGGGGTGGTCATGACCTCACGCTTGCTAGGCAGGCTCTATGCCACTGAGCTAAATACCCAGCCTCTTTTGTCCTATTTTGTTCTGTTTTGTTGTGTTTAATTTTACCCCTTTTAAAATAAAAATTAAAAAAATAAAAAAACGAAGTACTACTGTACTATAAAGAAGGATAAATTTGGTCATTTGTAGAAAAATAGGTGCACTTTAGGAACACAATTTTAAGTAAAATAAATCAGACACATAATTTTAAGTATCACCTGGTATCCCTTATATGAGAAACCCAGCATAACTGGGTTAAAGAGAAAAATAAAAGTAGATAGTCGGAAACGGCAAGAGATCTTTTGCAAATGGGCAAAGGACCAAGGGATGGGTGCATGGGAAGGGCAAGAAGGGGAAAGGGCTGGAGACAGGATTAAGATGTTTTGTGCACATGTATCTGTGCCACACGATGAATGAAATCATTATGAACTTCAAATATGCACTGGTAAAAATAAAATTAAAACAAAAAAGAATCTCAGGTTCTGCTTCAGATCTGTAGAGGCAAGATCTGCCTTCTGATAAGCAGCTGGGTAATTTGTATGCATATTGAAGTTTTAAGAATACTGCTCTCTTATTATATAACTTTTTTTTAAGTTTCTAAGATGAGTCACTGCTATGCTCTGCACAACCATAGTGTTGCTAGATACAATTCAGGCCATCCGTCCAGTTAATTTCTTTCTTTTCCTTTCATTTCTTTCCTTTGCTTTCTACATTTTTGGGGGCGGGGAGGTGTGGAACTGGGGATTGAACTGGCCCTTTGCCCTGGGCACTTACCCAGTCCTTGTTATTTTTTATTTCAAGACAGAGTCTCACTAAATTGCTAAATTGCCTTAGCTGAGGTTGAACCCACCATCCTCCTGTCTCAGCCTCTCTGAGTGCTATAATTATTGGTATGTACCTCCACACCTGTTTAGTTTGGATTTTAGATAAATACTTTTTAGAATAAGAATGTCTCATGCAATATTTATGACATGCATTATGCTAAAAAAATTCCTTTTCTTTAAAATCTGAAATGCAAACTGAAATGGTCCTAAGTTAACAAAATAGAATAAAAAGAAAGGGGTGTTAGTGGTCCATAGGAATGCATTTATACCAGTGTTTAATATTTGCCTGTTAGGATATAAGTGTTGTCAGCACAGAACTTGGGAACTGCGGAGTTAGAAGCTTGCTCTGACTTCTGCTTAAGCATTTACTGTTTAAGGTTCTTTATCATTTGAAAGGTGAAAGTAAGGTGAATTATTAAATATACCTATGAGCTGCAAGTAATCTCATGTAAGAGTTTTGACCAGAGGCAACCCTTCTCTCACAGTCTGAGTAAATAGAGGCAGTGTAGGATGCCAGTCCCAGGTGTCTGACCTCAGAATACTGCTCTTCCAACTTCATTTTGCTCATTTTAGTTGTGGTGTTTTGTTTTGTCTTTTTGGTACCAGGGATTGAACTCACAATCTCTCACACTTGTCAGGCAGATGCTTACACTGCTGAACATTTAAGTCTTCATTTTAGTTTTTTTTTTTTTAAGTTGCTTCTCATGACCAGGCATTGTCAGAAAAACACTTTTGAAACATTCTCAGGAAAAGGCAGATGGTATAATGTATCAATCCAAATCACAGGCACCACATTCAAAAACTACTTTTTGTACTCCAAAATATATTTATTTGCAAGGTGCCTTAATTTGCTTTAACATTTACCCAACCCAAGTATTTCACTATGCTATTAATAGAGAGTGACTTTCTTTTTATAATTTTTACATATAATTTTTACCAAATTTACATTTTTGGTGTATTTGAGATGCCTTCAATACATTTTGCCCACAGAAGTCTTCCTTTGGCCTTGCTGCCTTACTGTAGGCTAGCCATGAAATGTCCAGGGACTAGAGAAAGCAGCAGGATAGCCTGAGGGGCTGGTGAGTGTGGGGATGAAATGTGCGCACTATGGCCTGCCCCAGGAGAGCTTATAACACGCTCGCTGCCACCTTTCTATTTACTGCTTCGGAGCTCCATCCTAGAGGTAGGGATGTGTGATAGGTAAGGGTGCACTCTGGTTTAAGGGCCAGGCCACAAAAGTGCCGGTTGATTAGCCTCTGTTTAAACATTGAATAATAGAGACAAGATTTGTATGACATTATTAGTCACACATGCCATTTCTGTAAAATACCTCAGCGTGTAATTAAGAAAACCACAGAAAGCCTGTTCCTTCAAGTAGTGCCTGGTTAAATAAATAATGTTATACATGTTAGAGGCAGCCATTAAAAATAAACTTTTTCTGTACTCCTTGGAGAATTGGAAAAAGACAGATTCCTATTCTCGAGCAGAAAATTACAAGAAGGTTCTGGAACAATTTGTCTCACCAGAAATTAAGTATCAGGGAGTCATGGGTTACCCCAGAATGGACTCAGGAATCAGTTTGAGGATGCTCTCTTGGTCAGAGAAGGGAAAATTTGAGCATGAGTTAGAATAAATGTAATGGATTGAGGCACAGTAATCATGTTTTAGTCTATTAGCTCAGTTTTACCCTTAAAACAAAAACCTCTATTGGTACCTTTGGAAGGAAACCAATTTATTATTTTGAAACAAAATAAAAAGAATGAATCAACGTCTATTTCATTTCATATATATAAATTTTACTAGCGGCACTTGAATAGTTAAGGAGAGAATGTTTCTTTTTTTTTAGCAAGGTAGTTAGCTAATAATCCAGAAATAATAAAGTGCCATCTTACTGTAATACCTAATAAAATAATGCAGTTAGAAAGTGATGGCTAATTTACAGAAAGAGAAACAGCAGGCATGATTTGTCTCCTGTATCTAACTTCACAAACGAAATGTTCTGATCAGAAGTTCAACTAGAATTTGATCTAGTCTGTGTGTCTAAACAAGAAAACACAGGGGATAAAGAAACATATTAAATGATACCATGGGAGTTACAATTAGAAAACCAAACTAGAAAATCCTATAGGAAAAAACAACCCCAGTTTTGTTTCAATGAATGAACTGAAAAGGGAGGAATTGACTATATATTAAGAGACACATAACTAACAATGCAATGCGTGGACTTTATGTGAATCCCAAATTGAACAAATACTAATAAAAAGATTCATAGAATATGAATTATTATTCATAAAATAATTTCATTATTTTATTATAAAATTATTATATAATTATTATATTAAATTATTATAAAATAATTTCATTATTCATAAAATAATCCAGGGAAATTGGAACACTGGCCAACTAGTGGATGTTAGTATAACATTTTTTTCTTTTTTGGTACTGGGGATCCAACTCACAACCTCGCATTTGTTAGGCAAGCATTTGTGTTGCTGAGCTAAATCCCTGGCCCCATTTTTATAAAACTTTAGATGTGATAATGGCATTGTCATAATTTTTAGAAGTGCCCTGTTATATATAAATGCACAAGTATTTATGAATGAAATTATTTGGCACTTGCCTCATACTAATCTGGAAGTTAGGATGTTTGAATAATTGTGGAAATTGAGTGAATGCTCAAAGGGATTCTTTATGCTATTTTTTTCTACTTTTGTCTGTGTTTGAAATTATTCCTGAAGTAATTAGGTTATAAAATTGTGGTTAGAATATGATCTCAATTTTAATTATTATGTATGTATGTACATATATGTATATGCACCTATACACACATAGATTAGAGAGGAGAACCTGAAATCCTTTATGATCGCTTCTTTTGGATGAGTTTAGAAATATACTTTGTTTTTTATTCTTTTCTATGTTTGTTATCTAGAGAAAGTAGTTTTTAAGAAGCAATTATTAAAATTAGATCATTTTCAACTCTTTAAATTAACACTGACAAATAATGACGACATGAGAAAGAGTCTCTAAACTACCAAAAGTTGTTGTTTTTATGCAGTGGAACTATATGAGGTTTTTTAAATTTCTACATTTTTTCAATTTTAACAGAAAGTTATAATCACTTTTAGGATTCAAAAATCCAATAATCAGCTGGGCGTGATGCATGCTTATAGTGCCAGCCTTCTGGGAGGTGGAGTAGGAGGATCCCAAATTTTAGCTTGATCTGGGTCACTCCATGACTTACTCAGCAAGACTGTGTTTCAAAATACAAAAAGGATTCTTCAGAAAGGCCTGGGTATGTAGATCAATATGAAGATTCCGAGTTCGATGCCCAGTGCCCCTCATCCCTCAATCCAATATATATATTAAACTAAAAAAAAAGAGTTAATTTACTCTTAATAAAACTATATACTACATAGGGCAAGAATCTTTTAAAACACTAGCTAGATTTTATTATCAAATGTCAGAAAGCATAAGTTTAGAAAGAGGAGATCGTGTTTTGAAGATTTCATAGCCTACTTTCTTTTTTAGTTTGATATGCCTTTTCCAATTTTAATAAGAATCTTTCTTCTTTTTTTTTTTTTTTTTTCCTCTTTTTGAGACAAGGTCTTATTAAATTACCATTCTAGCATCAAACTCAAGAACCTTCTTGTTGTAGTCAGGGGATGTGAGGAGAACAATTAGAATCAGGACACAGAATTTATAATCTTATCTTAATGATGGTCATCCAGAGTTAAACACAAGAAAGTGCAGGAAATCTGTCCACAATACTAAAGACCCAGAATATTCAGCCAAGGGCCTGGATCCCACAGCAATGCCCTCATGAGTTCAGCTGAAGACCTAGAGCCCATGACAATGCCTCCCACAAGTCCAACTGGAGGCCTAGACCCACATCAAGAACTCACGCCAGTCTATTTTACAGATCTGCTGCCAGGCCCAAAGGTCAGTGGGAAACCAGAAGGTCTATGCCAGCAGGATGAAGGAGCTGTGCCAGTAGGCTGAGGGTTCTTCGCTGGAGCTGTGAAGTCACACTCAAAACAAGGACCAGGGCTGACCTGAGAAGTACTGCAGCCATCCTCAGCGACATGGAGGCCCTGAGCTCCTCCGACAAAGAGAATAGTTGAGTCCATGCCAGGAAGCCAGCATGACAGGCTTCTCCAGGAGAGCCAATGGCTTGAAACAGCAACATTCAGGAGAACTCACAACACCTTGCTCTTCTTCTAGACGTCTCTATTTATGCTGGCAACTTTCCTCAAGTGGGCCATCCATGCCCAGCACCATACTGATTTAATTCAACTGGTGTTAAATTGGCCACCAGTTTTTAATCCATAACACTTCTACCTCGGCCTTCCAAGTAGCTGGGATTAAAAACTTGTTCCAATGTGCCCAGCTACAGGTTCCATTTTAAAAATCTCATGGTTTGAAAATTCTGTAGACTAAATAAAAAAATAGCAGGATACATTATAGTAACCCACTTTGATTTCCTATTAACTTGATTTGAAACCCTGTATAGCCCTCACTATCTTGCTTTGACTGATTTTCCTCTATTCTGCTTTGCTTGATAGTACCAAGTTCAAAAGTATAGGCAAAACTGTGAAGACAATAAGATTTATTATGACGCCCATTCTGGTTGACTATTCTCTTCTTTTAAAGCCCTGTAATGTCTCCAGTGTTTTGGTTTTATTCTTTACTGTTTTGTTCAATTTTACTATTACTGATGATATAGGCAATTCTTTTTAACATAGCAAGAGGCAGCATGGTAGCCATTGTTGATCACCTAGTATTTTGTTTTTACATTATCTATTATGTTCATCCTTATGATTTAACTGACTCTGTTCTGTTCTGTCACATTTGGTTTTACTCTTTTCAAAAAAAAGTAATAAGAACTGTGGGAGTAATAAAACCTAAAATGTGTAATTGTCATTGTGAAAAAAGAAAAGAAAAGAAAATTCTGTAGACTAAGCATAATGTGTTATCATTTTCTTTTCACTAGATATCTATTTTTTTTAAAAATCTTACAATGTTTTGCTTTATATGTAATTTTTACTCTGTTTTCCTATAAGTGGAAAATTTTAGAAAGCGGGATCTCTAGGTCATTTGGAAAGTTCTTGGCATATAGTGATAAGTTGTTTTCTATTGTGGTTTTATTGATAATTAATTTACTAATTTCTAACCTATGTTTTGTTTGTGTGTGCCTATGCCTGCACCAACACTGATCTGCTGGGGAGGAAACTCAGGGCCTCAGGTATGCTAGGCTCTACCACTGAGCCCCTCATCCTGTTTCTAAAACTACACACGGTAAATGGACAGTTCTAACAGGGGTCTCATTTGTACTGACTTGTCTTAGATAAATATACATAACAGGTAGGTATTTTAGGTGCTTTTATGAATATTCTGTTACATTGTTTGTCTTAAAATATAAAGGTATTGAACTGTTTACTGTGTCTGAATCTTTGTTTTTATGTATATAATAAACAAAGTCATGGGCCCATTTAGACATACGGAGGACAAGAATCGGGTTTCAAGAACGTTGTCCGGTTACCTCTGAAGTGCCAAGCAGTGTCTTCCGCTTCATCCTGATGTGTTCTTTCCTAGTAGGTTGCGATAATCATGTTAATATTGCAAATAGTTCTTGTCTTTAAATTCTCTCCATTTACCTATCTATCAGCTCAGCTCTACAGCTGGAGCAAAAAAATCAACAAGATAATGTAATTGAGAGGCTGGCCACATTCCTGTGCTCTGTCCTTCTGGGACCAGTGTCTTCTGAGGTGGTCAGGAAGAGAGACTGATCTGTGGCGATGAGACCTCTGCTTCTTTGCGATCCTTTGGGGACGAGTCTATGATTTTGATTTCTCATTAGCATTGTGAGCACCGTTCAAGTGTGACTGACTGCTACACAGGTCAATACAGGAGCACTTGGGGAGAGTTTTTCCTTTACAGATTCATGCTTCTGTTGTTTCAGTGTTCATTAGAAAAACAAATTAGAGCACTTTTGATTCAACAGTGAATGTAATGATGTTATGTTTCTAAGATAACTGCATTATTCGGCTAAAAAGGGGAAATAGAATACTAAATTGATTGTTCAGATAAAAACATTACTGAAGGAGATGAAAGTACATTCTAGATGACCACTAATGCTTTCATTTTCGCTTTAATTCTACCTCAAGTCATATTTAAAGGCTAACCGCAACCTCACAGATTTAGAAAAAATATAGCTTTAATTCCAATCATCAAACTTACTTTATAAAATGTTGAGTACTTTATAAAATATCAAAATGGAACCCATTAGATTTATACAGACACAATGGAAAAGAGTAGCAAAAGGCCTGGGAATAATAGGCCAGACTTATCTAGTATTTTCTGCAGAATTAGTCCCGATTCCAGAGCAAGCTGATGCTCTCAATGTAACAGATGTTTAAAGGATTCAGTAGCGTCCTCGTATGCTACGTGTATATGGCTTAAAACCTAAGGTGACATGTTTAAAGATTAGAAACCATAAAAAAAAACCCTGTAGGTTTATAATGCATATGAAATAGAAAAAAATTATGATAAGGTATTTTGGATTTGGAGAAAAATGTGCCAATCACCAAAATTTAGTGCATAATTGCATAAAAATGCTGGTGCATTGAAATTAGAAATTCAACACATGATTCTAAAATAAAACAGTTCTCTAGTATATAAGAACAATTGTTTCCTCACTCCTCTCAGATAAGTGTGGTAATTAAGTGTGATTTAAATAATCTAAACCAAGTCAATCAATTCATTTTGTCAAATCCTTCAGGGGAAAGAACTGCAAGACAAAATAAAATTCACTGAAAACACAATCTCTCTCTCTCTCTCTCTCTCTCTCTCTCTCTCATCTTGTCTTTTTGAGACAGGGTTTCACTATGCAGTTCAGGCTGGTTTTGAGTTCACTGCATAGTCCAGGCTGGTCTCAAACTCACAATGACCCTTCTGCCTCAACCTCTGGAGTGCTGATATTTCAGGCATGTGCCACCATGTCTGGCAAATACAACAGCTTATTTAACTCATAAATGATTACTGAGGGATTATTGGCAATAAAGGAAACAAATGGTTATTAATAAGAAAAAGAAAGTACAGCTTTTTCCCTTGAAGCATTTATGTTGAAAGAGAAGCTGGGCAAATGCCTCCAAGAACTTGAGAATACTAATGATGTATCCTCCTGACTTTTTGTTAAGACAGACAAGCCTAGTGTGGGGGTACACGCCTATAATTTCAGCATTTGGGAGGCTGAGGCAGGAGGATTGCTGTGAGTTAGAGGCCAGCTTTAACTATATAGCTAAATCTTGTTTCAAAATCAAAAAACTCAAAAAGTAAAATAAACAATAAATTGATTATAGTACATTGTTTGGCCCAATCTGCCAATGACTTGTGACATTTATAAGATCTACCATGGAGTGAAAGTTGAACCTAATGTTCTTTTTCTGGGCTTTTAACTAGCAGTGATTTTTATTTTAGCAATCATTTGAAAATGGTTAATTTGTATGCAGTTTATCTCTTCTAGCATTGCAGTATCTTGTTAAGCCTTTTCTCCAGTGGTCTTTATTGACTTAAGGTAAACACATCTGGCAGTCCGGTTCATGTTCAGCTTAATCGTCCTCAAGAGTTTCAGAGAGGAGCCTGTGCCCTGGCAGTATCTGGGGTGGAACCCAGCGTGTCCATTTCTAATTTGTTTCCAGGCAGTGGCCATGCTATTGGTGTCCTCTCTGGCGTCTAGTCTTTTGCATTTGTCCTCTTATGTTCTCACAGGGAGCTGGAAGATCTTTTCTCTGCCTGCTGTGTGCTCAGATTTCTTGATCACATGTGTTCATGTAGATCTATTTTTATACATTGTAGTAGACATTTGATGATCCTGTTTAGTTTGTAACTCGTGCTTTTGGGGATTTTTCTTAGATTATTTGGTTGATGGCTTTTCTATTTTCTCTACCCCCAGCCTTCTCTCTCTCTCTCTCTCTCTCTCTCTCTCTCTCTCTCTCTCTCTCTCTCTCTCTTTCTGCTCATACTATTTGGATTTTGAACCTCCCTGCATGGTCCTCTCTTTTGGCTCTGCTTTCTAGGAAATGTCCTTAAGTTTCTCCTCCAGTTCTCCACCCCACCCCCATTATACACTCCAGCTCCTGTATTCTAGATTCCTGATTGTACTCTGTATTCTAGATTCCTTATTGTACTCTGAATACTTCTTTTTATTATTTCAAACACATTTTCCATCCTATTTTTGTTTCATGATTGGAACTTTCTCCTGAAGATTATTCATCCATCCATCCATCCATACATACATACATGTTTTCTTCCCTTTGAATAGTAGTTTCCACCAACTCATTTTTTTTCATTTGTTTTAGTACGATAGACGCTGCCCTCACATGTCTGATACTCCTTGCTATCTGCTCGTAATTAAGGATAGGCTGCAAAGTATTGATGGGAAACTGGGTGAATAGGCAGAGGTTTGCGAGCTGTAAACATCTCTGCACAGTGATCTGTGTGGGCTTATGCTGGAGAACCTCCCATGGCAGCATCTTCATGTTTTTTTGATTGACCATTTCCTTGGAGTAGATTCTTTTCTAATTTTGTGGATATGCAATGCTTGGTTGCAGGATTCTGGGAGCCAAGTTGGTGGTGGGAGCTCAGCATCCCACATGCAAATATTACTCCTGATAGTCCATACCCTGGAATCTTCTGCTTCATTTTTTGCAGAGAATACAGTTTTAGTTTTTCACTGGGTAGGAGGAGGGTATTTGGTTTCTGGATTGCATGTAGTAGGCAAGGAGATCTGGATTTGTTTTTGTTTTTGGTTGCTAAAGCTTGAAAAGGGCCTTTGTGCAGGCTGGTCTTGAACTGGCTGTGTAGCCCAGGCTGACTTTAAGCTTGCAGTGATCCTCTCACCTCAGCCTCCAGTACTGGAATTACAGGCATGTGCTACCACACTTGGATCCCTAGTTGCTTGTTATAGGGACTTCCACCAACTGACCTTAGGTTAGTTTCTAACCTTAGTTAGGTTAGTTTCCTTACCTTCAGGAGACACCTAGAGTTGGTTGGTTGAGTCTTTTGGTGATTCTACAGAGCATAGAGGTTTGGTCACTGATTCCCCTCATCACTGCCTTTGGTGTCAGGTTGATCTTTGTGTTTGCAGTATTGAAGGTTGAACTCAGGGTGCACTGAGCTACGTCCTCTGCCCTTTGTATGTTTAAAAAAATTTCTAAAATTTTTATTTTAAAGGGTATAAAACAAAACAAGAAAATGGAACAAAACAGTGAGAACTATATTGAATTTCGAAAACAAGACAGAAGGAAATCCCCCATAGTTGCTATAATTGCATACTGGCTGGCACAGATTCTTCATCCCTGGTACAGACTTTCTAGCTTCCACTGCTGACCTTTGGCTCTTCTCAGTACAGATCCTTCATAAACCTTGTTGTGGGCTTTAGGCCTCCAGCTGGGCTCCCAGAGCACATTGCCAAGGGCTCTAGGTCTTTAGCTGGACTCATGCGGGACATTGCCATGAGATTCAGGCCCTCAGCTGGATTCTTTGTGTCTGTAGTTGTGGACAGATTTTCCACACTCTTTTGAATTTGACTCTTTGGGTGAATATTATAAAATAATCTTATAAGTTATGTGCCTTGTATTAAATTGTTTCCCTTGTAAACCACTGAGCTAAATCCTCAGCTCCTAAACCCTGAATACAACAACAGGCTTGTGCCACTGCACCCAGCAGGATGTAGTTTTATTAGTCTTGTCTTTTTTATCACGCACCCATCTGTTTTTAGCTTTTCCAAATTTAGTTGGTCTTGTCTCCCCTTCTAGTATTCCATGCTTTTAAAAATCTTTAAAAAAAATCATCTTATGAAATTATGTGATGTACTGGGTTTGAATTAATATGGGATAGGAAGGAGGAGGTAAGATAAATGGAAAACCGATAATTATTAAAGGTAATTAAATCAAGAGATAGTTTTGGGACTGTTTCTTTTTTTTTTTCTCTTTTTCTATCGGTACGGGGGATCGAACTCATGATTGCCTGCTTGCAAGGCAGGTGCTTATGCCGCTGAGCTAAATCCCCAGCCCTGACTGTTTTCATTTTTTATCTTTGAAATTTTCTATTGAGCCAGAGTTAGCTCAGTTGCATAAGCGCTTGCCTGGCAAGCACAAGGTCATGAGTTCAAACCCTGGTACCAAAAAAAGGGAATTTTCTATAGAAAGCAATTTAAAAATTCCTTTTCAACAAATGTTTCTTGAGCACTGCACCAAATTGCACATAGGAAAGTGGGAAAGGAGATTGCTATTCATTTTACCTAATCAGTTATTTTAGTTTCTCTTCTTCCTATTGCATTTTTTTTTTCTTAGTTGCTTGTTTTTTGTGGTACTAAGGACTAAGGGGTGCTTTACTACAGAGTTACATTCCCAGACTTTTTTTAAATTTTGAAGCAGGATTTTGCTAAATTTCCCGGGTTGGTCTCTAATTTGCAATCCTGTAACTTGTTCATCCTCTTAACTAGCTGGGATTACAAAGTGTGTGCCATGGTGTTTATAGTGAGCTTTAAAAAACTGAAATCTATGGCGCTCTAGTTACAAGTTTTTTTTTTTTTTTTTGCAGTACTGGGGATTGAACTCACGACCTCGTGCTTGCCATGTAGGCGCTTATGCCACTGAGCTAAATCCCCAGTCCTGTACAAGGTTTTAATGAGTGTTTGACAGGTTTTTTTTTTTTCCCCTTTCTTGAGTGCTGAATTTATCTTGATTTAGTTGAAATGTATGCTTTTATGAAATGCGAGAGAAGCAATTGTAAATGTGTAACTTTTAGGGGTTATCTCAAGTCTGAATGTAACATTCATATGAACAAAGGATTAAAATGCTAGCAATTTTACTTACTAAAATTCAGAGAAAAAAGACAAAATCTTTATCAGGACTCCCACAAAGTTGGGAGATTTGGGTGAGGAAAGGATGGGGAGTGCTCTGTTGTTGAAGGGTGAATTGTAGGGTATAGCTCTTGACTCAGTGGAAAAATCTTGACTTTTAGTTCATCAGTGATGCAATGTGCCCTCAGGTATAACCTACCAAATTTGTTGTTACTTAAAACTGCGCCCAATCCCGGGAGGCTGAGACAGGAGGATCACTGCAAGTTGGAGACCAGCCTGGGTTACAAAGTGAGCTCAAGGCCAGCCTGAACTGCATAGTGAGATGGTGGAGAGCACTGAAGCTGAATACACGTTCAGAGCTATAGCACAGCCCTGCCATGATTGAACTGAGAAGAAGACACCTGAGGGGCAAGATAGGCCACAATTGAGGCCACCTGGGGACTTTCTGGATAGTTTTCCTTAATTAGCATCCTTTGTTGTTCTGAGGGATCCTTTAACTCCTCCCAAGATCCTGCTTAGGTTTCTTGCCCTGTCCACTCAACTCCTTGCTTGTTCTGATTAAATACGGGCTGCCTAGTGTCATTTGGCCGCTGGCTAGCAGTTATGAACTCTGCAGAGGATTTTAGTTCTCCTGCAGCCTTAAAGATCATGCAGTTTTTCTCATTCCTTTAGGCCTTCGCTGTGCACTTGTTTGGGGGGTGGCGATCTAGACACACATCCCAACAGTGAGACCCTGTCTCAAAACAAAAACAAAAACAAAACCCACCACCACTCCGATTAGTCCTAAGGGTCCAGTTGCTCTCCTATGAGACAGACAGCTACTACAGAGTCCATGAGCCATCAGTGTTGGAGCTACCAGCCAACTCTTGAAGGCTGGTCACTTAGGTAGTGGTTTATTACCCATTTACTGCCTGACTTGATTAGCTCTTCTCTCCCACTCTTTCTCCTTTAACTTTCTAGAATACTTGTCTTCTAAGAAGGGGCCAAGGTCAAGTCAATCCAAGGAAGCAAAAACCACACGGCTGTGGCTGCTTTTTCTTGTAAGTCCAAATGTCTTTCTGACCAACTCTCCCCATCATGATGATAATGTTGGAACAAAGTGGGAGGTTCTAAAAAGTAGAGACCAGAGCCATGTGAACAGAATTCCTGTGAAAAAACAGAACTAAAGTCTATCAGCTTTATTGCTTTATTGTGGGCAAGGAACGCTTAAAATATTCTCTTCCAAACACATTTAGCATGTTTTCCATTATTGAATTATTAATATTAACTTACACTAAAGAAACATGAACACCAAATTTGTATTACTTGATGGTTCATCATTTTTGATAACTCCATCTAGCTCTAACTTGTAAAGTTAACAAAGGCCCAAAAATGAGTTTCAAAGTGATATAAAACTTTGTTATATTCGGTTTTCCACATATGTCTGGCGTTGTTACAGATTTACACAAGGAATACTATTCCCTTTTAAAGGGGTACACACAAAACCTACATTACAACACGAAAAATAAATTTTACATTCCAATTTCAAATTTATCAAATCCCAGCTCCCTAGTCCTTTATGGTTCTGAAATTACATTGGATGCATGGTATAGGCAAATGTGTGTCCAATAAAATAGAAAATACAACTGTAATTGCCATAACACAGGAAAAACATCACCAGTCTAAAGTACAGAGGGAGCCCCATGACCTAGGGATTGGGCACACAGCTGCTGCACCCTCTGAATCGTTTGTATAAGACACTGGATCACCTGCCCTCTTGAAAACAGTATAAATCTGCCTGATAGTCTTTTCCTTTTCCGAGATTTCTCTCCAGTTTTATCACTGAGCCATAGATTCTTACCAGGAGAATTAGGCTTTGAAAGTTACCTAATCAGATTTCCTATCTGACATTTGGGTCTTTGCTAGAGGTTAAAGCGCCCAGACCACTAGGTATAGGATATTCTAAATTACAAAAAATAAAATCAAACCCCTTCCGGCTTAATCTATAAAGGCAGAGTTGAATTCAGAGTAGAGACTCAAAACCACCACCAAAGGTCGTTCGGGAGGGACCTTTAAGTCTGCTTTACTTTCCCGGGGCGTTTGCACAGCCGGCGTGGCCTCCGTACTTCTTAGAACCAGGCAGAATCTTCCCGACCCACGCCAGCCGCCCGCCGCCCGCCGCCCGCCGCCCGCCGCGGCAGGGAACGGCGCGAGGCGCAGGTCTTCAAGCTACAATTCTGCTCGCTGGGAAGGAACCGAGCCGCGTTCTCCTGGGGAAGCCACGCAGGGTGAGGGTCCCCGGCGCGGCTGCCCTCGGTCGCTGGCTGCTCACACCGGGTCCTCGGGTGTGCGCCCCCGCGGACGCCTCCCTGGTCACCAGCGCACACGCGCGGAACGGACTTCCCCCTCCCGGCCGCCCCTCGCACGCACGCAGAGGCTGGCAGTAGCCAGCCGAGACCTCGCCAGGCCCACAAGGCCCGTGGGGATGGCGGCCGCAGGCGCGCTGCCCCGCCCCTCCAACAGGCCCCGCCCCGCCCCGCCAGGCCCCGCCCGCTCCCGCGCCGGGCACGCTGGGGTTAACCGAGCGCGGCCGGCGCGGAGGGATCTGGGGCGAGCGGAGCGCAGTGCTGAGGCCCCCTCAGCGAAAAAAATGTCCGCCTGAGGAGACCCACAAGTTCTGTGGGGGGACCGCAGCCCGCCTGGAGGAAGGCGGCCGCCGAGCCCGCCCGCGCGCGGCCCGAGGAACTTTCGCCGGAGGCTGGTGCGGAGCGGGCTGGGAGCCGCGGCGGCGGGGACGGCGGCCCGCGCGACTCCGCGCCCCTTTGTGGCGCCGGCCGGCCGAGTTGGCGCGGGCGGCGGGCGGGGGCGCATTGTTCGGCGGGGCAGGCGCGGGGGGCGGCGGGGGGCGGGGGCCGGGGTCCCGGGCGCCCAGGCGGCCGCGCAACTTGTGCGCTCCATTGTTGCGAGACAGCGAGCCGCTGCCCCCGCCGCGCTGCGCTCCGACGCCGCGGCCGCCCCCCGCCCCCGGGACCCGCGGGCCGAGCTGGGCGCGCCGGGGGCCGGGCCGCGCGGCGCCCTGCTCGGAAACTTGCGGATCAGCCGCCGCCGCCCGGGTTGCGCCGTGGGACGCGTGGGCTCGCGGGCCCGCCTCGCCGCGGCGGGACGAGGCTCGAGGGGAGCCCGGCGCCCCGCGTCCCCGCCGCCTCCACGCGGGGCCTCCGTCCCTCGCTCAGCCGCGTTCCTCCGTCGCAGGACCCGCGAGGAGTGGCCGAAGATGAACCCGCAGCAGCAGCGCATGGCCGCGATAGGGACCGACAAGGAGCTGAGCGACCTGCTGGACTTCAGCGCGGTAGGAGCGCTTCGCAGGCTCGGGCGCGCGGGAGAGGGGGACCGAAGGAGGGAGGGAGGGAGGAACGAAGGGACGGACGGACGGACGGACCTACCAAAAGGACGGAGGGAGGCGACCCCGGCGGGCCGCGTCAACTCCGCCCCGAGTTCCGCGGCTTCCCGCCCGGGCGCCCGCTGCCCACGTCGGACACCTGAACTTCGATGTAACATCTAGACTGGCGGATTGCAAACTTTGGTGCCAGAGGGGTCGTTTGAGTCAGCCAGTTAGAAGAACAATATGATCAGGAGCGTTCGTTGATGATTTTTAGAGTTTTTAAGCTTTTTATAAAAAGCAGAAAATCATTTTTTCTCCAACACTTGTCAACATTTCTTTCCTCCAAAATCTTCTATGGCTTTTGGTGCCAGAAAGGTGTCAACTACAAGAAAGCCACTCAAAGGCTATAATTTCCAGTCTTCTGAGCTGAGCACTTTGACAGCGTATGTTTGCGTTTTTTAAAAAAATGCATATATATGTGTATATATGTATTTCTCACTATGGAAAATAAAAATGTAAGGTGAAACCATAGGGCGAATGTCTTTTTTTGTAGTGGGAGCTGTTAAAATCCTGTGTGAAATAATTATGTTGAACATGATTCTACTTTGTGTATTAAATAATGTTAATGTCATGCGATTAACCCAGTTTCAAAGTGAGATTCGTGGGTAAAAATTAATAGTTTAATTATCTTGGAATCTTTCTTGTAAGTAACTGGATTGTCAGAATAGAATGTCACCAGTATTTCCAAGTAGTGTTAGGAAATAGTTGTCTCTCATTGTTGCAGGACTGAGTATCGCGTTTTATTTCAGTTTTCTTATCTATGAAATACCGAGTACACTTGGTGAATTTGTTTGCAAATTCTAAAAGAATTTTAGGATTAACAAATATATATGGGTTATTTTGCAGATGTTTTCCCCACCTGTTAATAGTGGGAAAACCAGACCAACGACACTGGGAAGCAGTCAGTTCAGTGGATCAGGTAAGAAAATGTCTGAAACTAGAAAAGGCTCATATTTTGATGTTCTGATATGTTTTGTTTGAAAAATGTGAAATATTTTAATAAAAGTCTTCATGCCATTGTTTAGCATGGCAAGTTAAAGTTAAAAAACAAAAATAAAGCGTCAAACTTGGGCAGTGGTACTCAAGATTCATTAATGGATCTGTAGGGATTTCAGTATGAATTTAAAATTCTCTTTTCTGTGAGTTTTAAAGTTGAAAATTGGTGACATAAAATGCTTTGTAACCTGTGGATGGTCTTTAGAAGAAAAACAACACTTGTTTAAGTATATACAGTATTTAGATTTTTAATTAGCATTATTAAACTTTGGGTTCTAGGAAATGGATAAAACAGTATTAATGATTGATGTGTATGAGAATTAGAACTGAAACAAGTAATGATTAATATTTACGTATTTTAAAAAATGATTATTCCTTTTGAAATCTTAAATCAATTATGTGGGTAGTTATTTAAAATGTTAATGAACTGGATGGGAGAAATAGAAAGAAACATATTTTATTTATTTAAAATTTTTTGTGTTTTTGAGACAGGGTTTCATTATACAGTTCAGGCTGAACTTGAACTCATTGTGTAGTCTAGGCTGGCCTCAAATTCACAGTGATCTATCTTCCTGCCTCAGCTTCATGAGTGCTGGGGTAATGGGTGCACCACCACACGCAGCTACATTTAAGTGACCTTTTAGATTATTATATTCTGCCCTGTGTTCAGATTATTAGGGTGATGTTTGGGGTGAGTTTAGATTCCTGTTTCTATGCCAGTGCTGTTACTTTTCATTTTACTTCTGATGTATTTATAACTACTCTGTTCCTGTATTAAACATTTAACCAAACGGTGTGGTGGTGCACACCTATGATCTCAGCACCAAGGGAGGCTGAGGCGAGAGGATGGAGAGTTGGAGTCCAACCTGGGTGGGACCCTGTCTCAAAAAATAAAAAGCTGGAAATGTAACTCCTTCCCTGGGCTTCCTGCCTAGTAGGGAGAAAAAATTATCTCTTTTTGTTTTTCTAACTTCTTTTAAACTTACTATTTAAAAGTAAATATTCCAGAAGCAGGGTTCATTAAAGTTGTAATTCTCAGTTAAAATTTATTTGTTAGTAGTACCTGTAATTGCAGCACTTGGGAAGCTGAGGCAGGAGGGTCACCAGGAGTTTGAGGCCAGCTTGAACCATGTAGTCAGACCTTGTCTCAAAAAAAAAAAAATTTTTTTTTTCTTAGTGTTCAGAGATAAAGAAATAAAGCGTTTAGCAGCAGCATCTTAAGAAAACCAGGGGTCCAATTTTTAGGCTGAAACTCAGTAATTCCTTTGACTATTGTGTTTTTATTACCTTAGTAAAATGAAAGTTGATTTCTTTAAAAAAAAAAATACCAAGAGTAGAATATCAGAAAATAAAGTAAACATTATAACTAAACACTATATTCTACTTTACATTTTAAAAATGTTTCTATTTCAAATTATAAACTAATTTATTAAGATTTATTTTCAATTTAGAAATTACAGCTTGCGGGGAAATTACAGCATGTCATTGGATATTTCAAATAGATAAAATAAAAATATTTTTTGGACTTTAGCCTAAAAGGTAATAAAGTATCTTTGATCAAAGGATGTCCTGAAATTTAGCCAAGCCCCAACTTAAAAAAGTAAGAATCATTTGAAAACTTTCACTTATTTGGGGATAGGAAAAGAAAATTATTAATATAGAAGTAGGTTATATTCCCTATAGTGTTTTGCGTATATTTCAATCTTGCAACTAAGAATTCATTTGTAGAACCAAATTATACTTTGTGGAATCTATGGTAGATGTCTGTGTTTCCTTAGATGAGGAGGCCCTTGCTGTTTATACTGTTCCAACTTAAGTTGTAGAAAATATACTCAGCTGTTAAGACTTAGACATCAGAAACTTGTGACTTCAAATAATTTTTTAGAACAATATATATGAGTGGTTATTAAGAATAATTTATAATGTAACAAAGTCTGAAATTAAGGAAGTTTGTGTTTTAAGTTTAGATGTGGATTAGGAACTTTGTTTTGGAGTTGTTAGCCACCATTGAGTAGATTGCATTACATACACATATGCACACACAAATATTTTTCTTTGTTGTAGACATGGTCATACTTGATTCTTTGGAGTAGGAAATGTTTAGCTTTAGTTGGGTTGTTATTCATTGAAAGTTTGAATTTAAACACTTGTTTTTAGTGGATGTGGTTTTAAGTGTCTGGAAAAGCTAAAAAAAATAGCTGTGACCTTCAGTAGTAAGTGGATTTAAATTTTGAGAAAAGGGCATGTGATTATTTTATGTCAAAATATACTGATGCAGCTTCTCTGTAACCCTTTCTTTTGCTTGTTTTTTTTGGTACTAGGGATCAAACTCACGAACTGCTTGCTGGGCAGGCACTATGCGGTTGAACTATATCTCAGGCACTTTTTATCTTAAATGGTGTCTAAGAGAAACTAGTAAAGTGATAGATATTGATAGATAGATAATTGACATTTGAATAACCTGCCCTCATTTCAGAAGATACGTAATACGTCCTAATACTTGTTTATTTGCGGCATATAAGGAGCTAAGAACTGACTTGTGTTTTGAAGAGCTGCTGTAAAGATTAAGAGGATTTTTTGGGTTTTGTTTTCAGAATAAATTTGTAAAACTTAATGCCTTTTGCATTGTGAAAATTATAGTTTATAATTGTGCAGTATGGCTTCCTTTTGATTACTTTTCCTTTGCTTAATTTCATAATAGACTGTTTTTGAAAACTAGTATGTAACACTTTCAGGATTTCTTCTACCTAAAAGCATACAGTATGTATTATGTGGTGGTATTTTTATCATGTTTCTAAAGCAAAAGAAATAACTTGTATGATGCTTGACACTTTAAAAGTCACTATGGGAAAAAGGTCCATTTCCTATTGTTTGCTTTAAGGATCCTGTTATAATGCATTTCTTCATTCAGGTGTTAATTTCCTTTGCATTGTGATTAGACTAAATCTGCTCATTTGGCTTAGTCTCTGGAGTGCCCTCCAAGTGAGGCTGGAGGTGTCTGTGGGAGTAAAAGTGAGGTATTCTCCAAGGTCCTGTACAGAAAGAAAGATCAACAGAATAGAAAGGGTTCAGGTGTTACAGTGCTGTGTGTAGATACAAATTGTGATGTTGTGTTTAAGTTTTATTAGAAGTTAAGTGTTTGTATGGTATGGGAAAATCTCCTTTGTTAGTTTTTGAAACCAAGTAGTAAGAGATTTTTGGGAAAATATTTTGCAAGCTGTCTGTATATGTTGAGTATGTCTCTGATGCTTTTGTATGGAAAGTTACTTTAACAAGGAAGTAAAGCACTTTTCCCTGTTCAGATCAGATTTTGCAACAGTATATTTTCTTGCTTCCCTAAGATATTTGGAAATAATTTTAAATATGTTTTCTAGTAAGGAATGCAGTTTATCAATTGGTCATTTGAAGTTAGGGTTTTCAGATGTATATACAATCTTTGAAAATATTGACTTAGAGCTGGAAAAATGAATTCTCACTGCTCTTCAGTTATATTTTTAAGTTAAACATTTTGTTTCCAGGTAATTATAGATTCATATACAGTTATAAAAATAATAGAGATCCTAGCTCTTTGCAGAGGTAACATTTTGCTAAACTGTACAGTGTCACATGTAGTCATGGCACAAAAATGCTTATCACTGCAGGAGTTTTGTGATGATATCCTTTGTATTAAATATAGTAAGATTATTAAATGTCTACTCACCGTAGCATTTCAGATTGATTTAGTATTACATGAATATATCACCGAAAATCAAAAGAAAAACAAAATTTTACCAACGTGTTTTTTTAGCTGAACTGTAGTAGTAATTTGAGTGGTGATTATAAGTAGAAAGAACATTAAATTGGCTTTTCACTTAAAGTATTTTAAGGTTATGAATAGAATGTGGTTGAATTGTGTTCAAATCTGCTGAGATTTATAGTTTTGTTAGTGTACATTTGTGAAAAATTTGTTAGAATTGAAACTTGTTAGACATTTGTTTTGGGTAAGCTGTAGTGATGAGTACATGAGTAACTTCAGAGTCAGCAAGCATGTGGGGAAAAATGTAATATGATAAACATGGTCTTGCTGTTAAGTAGCTCACTTAAGGTAAAGGTTAGCAGAGTGCTTCTTTAGAGATAACTTGTACATGAAAATGCATACTTGGAAAACAGGAAAAACAGACAAGTTCATAACTGTGAGTACTGTGTGCTCTTCAGAAAAATTCCTGTAGGTACCTCTAAGTCATTGAGAAGACTGCCTACCAAGCTATTCTCAGGAGGTATTTTTGAGTGTTAAGTCAAGTGCATGTAAAGCTTCAGGGATAGCCCTTAGCTTCTTGTGAGCTGCTCTTGCGGAGGTGTGGGTGGGAGGGGTGGATTGTCTTGGAGAGGGTACTAGGATAAGAAAAAGCAGGCTTTTGTGCTAATCTGTGGATGAAGTGATAAAGGTTTGAATTTGGTGTTAATGTGGAAAGGGAAAATACCCAGAGTGAAGGAGTAACCCAACTGGAAGGGTTGGATTTCTGTTGGGGAGAAGAATGATTCAGGGTTATGGAGTGCTGGAAATTATGACATGCTGAATTGTTTTGAGTATTTTAGATTTCACTTAATGGGGCTGAGAATGTAGCTTAGTGGTAAAGGGTTTGTCTAGGATTTGTGAGGCCCTGGCTTTGATTCCCAGCCACCTCCCTTTACAAGGGGATTCATGGACATGGGACTGTCCTCCTAATTCATAGACTGTAAGAGAAGAGTGCTGGGAGAGGAGTTAAAGATACTGGTTTAAAAAAATTTATTTCTGCCTATAAGTTAATACATAGTTGTCATTGTAAAGAAAATTTAGAGAGCAGAAAAAGCAGTGGGGGAGGAAGAGGAACAGAACAACACCTGTTACTTCACTATTCAGAGAAAATGGTTATATTTTGGTTTATTTCATTTTGGTCTTTTTTTTTTTTTTTGGATTATCCTGTGTTTGCAAAGTTGATAATTTGGTGATAGTTTCATTTTGTGTGCTGCTTTTTAATTTCACTTAATATTCTGTCATGAGTGTTTTTATATGTTACAAAGTCTTTGTAAACTTGGTTTAAAACTGTTGCATGCTGTTGTACAGAATGGATATGACTGCTTTTTTACTACTTGACATTAGGGACATTATCAGGCCAAGGGTTGATATTTAGTGGTGTTAGATGGTATAAAATGAGTGACTTTAGCTGATTATTTAATATGAAAATAAAACTTATTAGCATATAAATGGAATAGATGGTGACATTTCACGTGCATTTTTATGTGAAGGGGTTACCTGGAGGAAGCCCTGTCATTCTTTGACCTATGCTTATTAAAAAGTGATTGGATCAGTGAAAGAGCCCTTAAATTCCTAACTTCTTATGAGAGAAAGACAGTGTAGTGGGAAGGGCTGGGTAGAAGAGCCATATAACTGGGTGTGACACGGGGTTTTACAGTTTATTAGCTAAGTGGCCTTAGGCAAGTCATTTAAGTCATCTGAGCCATACTTCTCTTATTTGTGAAAAGTGGATAATAATGCCTTTGGAATCCTGCTGAGGGTTAAGTGGTTAGCTGTGTATTACCTGCCATACAGCTGCTTCAGAAATGATCATTACCATTATTGTTGAAGCACCTTAAGTAATACTTATGGTAATAGAATAATAATTATAACCAGTTAGTGCCAGTGTTTTTTGAATAGCGGTTATATGCTAGACATTGTTCTAAGCAATTTTTAAAGTTTATTTTATTTTTAAATCTTTATGTAGTACCTAATAATTACATATGTTTTGTGGAATTGGTACATGTACATAACACAACTTTTTATGTCCCTTTCCCTCCATCTCTTGATTTCCTTGCCATTTGCTAAAGATTTATCTCCCTATTTACTGTTTTTATTTTGCTGTCTAATTTATTTATACTTCAACTATTTTTTCCCTGGTATTCAGAATTGAACTCAGGACCTTGTGCTTTGAGTTTTTCATACAGGAGAAACATGTGATATTTAACTTTTCCCACTGAACACGGTCTTAAATTGCATCCATTTTCCTATCCTTTGTAACAGAGTAGGACTTCCTTGTGTCCTAAATACAACATTTTTTTTATCTGCTTACCTGTTGATGGACATTTAGGTTGCTTCCAAGATTGAGCTATTAAAAACTGTGGTGCTACAAACATGGATGTGCATGTTTTTAGCTCTTTCAGGAATATACCTAGTAGGGGAGTAGGTGGGCCAAATGGAATTCTCTCATTTGCTACTGGATAAAGTGAAATGTTTTGTCTGTGGTAGTGGGGTGAGGAAATACCCACACAAGGGCAGCATACCACAGTTGCTCTTTTGTGCCTTTAAGTTGTATATATTATTGTAAGGCACAAGGGTTATCAAGTATAATAGCAGTTTTCAGAGGTCACCAGGTACCTAGGCATTTTAACATTTTTTTTCTTTAAATTGGCTTCTTTTTTTTTTTTAATTAAGCATCATATAGACTTGTTAACAGAATGGATATACCCTCTTCCCATGCTTAAGCATCACTGCTACTTAGATATAGTGTTTTTTCCATACTGTCTTTACCTACTCAAAATTCTTTAGGTATACAAACAGAATAAAAATCATGTGACTTGAAAGGGTAGACTAGCTGGGAGACAGGTTCAGTGTTTCCAGAGTAGAGCCTCTTCACAGTTCTTACTGGCAGAGGAGGAACATAAACTTCCTTTGTAGCCTGAGGCAACACTTTGCTAGCAAGAAAGGAAATCTCATCTTAAAAATTCATGCACATTTTACTTTCTGCATTCTACCACAAACATATTTATTAATAAAGTCAATGCATTTTCGCTAATCATTGAGTAAAACTGAAGTTCAAAAGATATATCATACTTGGTTTATGGCATCACTTTCCTTCTGTTTTGATTGTATCTTTGGATGGAGACCAGGGTGGAAAGAGACACTAGCTTGTACAATCCTTAGCAAGAAGCCTGGCTCTAGAGCCTATTTTTAAGCTTTCTTTATTCCTGGACCTTGACCCTAACAGAAGTCTGTTATTAGGGTCAAAAGGATTTCAGTAGGCAGGAAACTTACTTCCATGAACGAAATATTTGTCTGCATCTATTTGTTAGTAGAGTGAATGTCATTTGAATCTTTTTTCTATTTCCAGTCAGATTATCCTGTAATTTTTTACATACAATTGGAAAAAGAATTTTTTTAATGAAGAAAGCTTAATTTTTTGTTCCACATTTAAAATGTGCTAAGTCTTATGTGTTACAGGTTGAAAATGTGCTCTCATAAAGACCACGGTAAGTCATTCAAGCTACTATAAGCTGCTTGGGGACTTAAAGATCACATATAAATGAAAACAGATTAGAGATTGGTTACTAATTTTTCTTGCATGGAATGACTCAAGAATGAAATCTTCCAAATAATATAGCAAAAACAATTTGAAATAAAAATATAGGACAAAAATATTCTGTTTTAAAAACATTTACTACTAACATACCTTTCTATATTTTTGGAGAAAGCCCAAGGTGTCATTTTATCAATACTGTGTCGGGTATTAAGGCACCTGAATTTGGAATGTGGCTATTCTTGAATTTGTGATAATTAGACTGAGGAAGCATTGTCTATCACCAAAAGGGAGCCTGTTTGGAGGCTTCCTCACTGAAAAATGTATTTGCTTCTGGTAGTTTTGCCAGTGAGCTGGTGTGAGCAGCCTTAACTCCTAATTCCTTGTCAACTACTTTAGTAGTATGTTTGTTGCTATTCCAGTAAGTAGGCAGATATGCTACAGCTCTCAGCAGGAGTTGTATTGGGGAGTGTGGCAGGGATCCCTGCTAACCAGGAATGATGTCATCAAGCTTCTCAGGCTTGAAGGCATATATTGTTGGTTGTCTTTTTTTTTTTTTTTTTTAACTTTTTTTTTTTTATTGGTACTAGGGATCGAACTCACGACCGCCTGCTTGCAAGGCAGGTGCTTATGCCGCTGAGCTAAATCCCCAGCCCCTAGTGTTGGTTGTCTTTGAGTTGGAGATAATTAAGAGGTTTGCTAGTGCCACTGGAGAGGAAGACTCGCTGGGGTTACCTTACTTTGAACTTAGTTTAGAAAATCTGAGCTTATATGGCTACTCGTAGGGCAGGGGTAGAACATCTTGAGCTTGTACCATAGAAGATCCTGCTGAGTTTCTGTTACCAGGAAGTGCTGCTATCATTTGGTTAGGGTTCCCTGTGTTTCTCTGTTTTCTACTGACATGCTAAGGTTTTGGAGACTGATTTCTAATGTTGATCCTTATCTGGAATAAGGTTAAAGGGGAGGATTGTTTCATGTTGAGTTTCTTGGTGGGAACATATAGGCAGCTTGAATTGATAACTTTCCAACTAAGCAGATAATTGGAAACATTTCAGTACTACCCTAAATATCCTTAACGTCTCTTGGCTAAGTATCATGTAGTTTTTTTTATTCTAGGTAATAGCATATTTTACTTATTTGTTGAGAATCCCCTTTCCATGTCAAAGCGCTGTCATTGAAATGTAGTTTCGAAGTCCGAAAAGGTCTAAATCAAAAAATTTTCCCTATAAATTCAGAATAAACTTTGAAACTTTTGGTGGTAATATCTGTTTTTATCTGACTGGGCCATCAACATTCTATTTTCCTAGTTATTATATAGTTAGTATATATATAGTATTATATAGTTAGTAGGTGCTTGGGTGATTATAGTTTATGCACTATATTTTTGTTTCTAAAAAATTGAAATTTTTCTTTTGTTTTTAAATAAAAGGTCTTGCTGTGTAGTTCAGGCTAGCCTTGAATTTATTATACAGTCTAGGCTGCCCTTGCACTCTGGCAATGTTCCTGCCTCAACTTCTTGATGCTGGAAGCACTGAGTGCTGTATATACCATGTGTGGCTTGAAAATTTGAATTCTTAAACTCACCTAGCTCATAGGTTTCCAAAAAGCTATTTTGGAGATAACTATATTTTTAGTTCATACTAAGAATTTTTTAATACTAAAAATATAGCCTAAGGAATTTATTATTGTAGATACAGAAAAAATATTGTTGTAGACTTATTCATATAAAGCAAATCCTATTTATATTTTAGGCTTATTAGGCTGAGCTTTCATCTTTGAGTAGTCTGCCTGAAAATTGATTTTGGGAATCACAGTGAATTTTGAGGTGGAATTAGCTTTCTCATCTTTTGGGCCAGTGAGCACACAAATACCTTTGGTTAGTTAAAGTATACAGGGAGACACCTTTGGGGGAATAATATTTTTATTTGTTTTCCATTTCATATATAACCAGTGTTAAATGATCCCCTCCAAAAGGAAACCTCAACTTTGACCACATTTTTTTCTGAATTTTCGCTGTTTCCTAGGAATAAACAGGAGAAAATCCTATCAAACCCCTCTCAGCTTCACCAATAATATTTGTAGGGCAAGGATAAAATGTTATTTCCTGTTGTACTGTGAAGTTTTCAGACTGATAGCATAATGTTTCTTCCTGAAATGTACTTACTGCAGGAGTATTTATTACAAATAAATAGTTGTGATTCTAATGATTGTGGAATTTTCCTCTGAAGCCTGATGTGGGTTACTCCCACTGCTATTTAACACAAACTGTGAAAGTAATAATGATGTGTGTAACAAACTAGTCTTTGGAGAGAGAGACCAGTAGCCCATTTTGACTTTAGTGTTTGCTTTGCAAGTCTCTTCAGTGTAGTGTTTCCAGTGTTATTGTCCCAAGAACATGATACAATTTTGAGTAACTAAATCCACGTAAGATTTACAGTTGTAACTGTAGAAACACAGGCAGTACAGCCAGAGTCCCTTTTGCTTTTATAGTTAGGTAACTCCCCCTGCCAGGCTTAAGAGCAACACTGCTGTGAGCAGACTCATTCACCATGAGTTAGACTCTGGAGACTTGTTGAACAACTTATAATAGCAGTAGGACTTTGCCCAGTGAATGATTGGGGGAAAGGGGAGGAGTCCTATTGTTTAAAAAAAAGATCAGTAGAGATAAAAGTACTTTATAAATATTTACTCATATGATATTTGCTTCATAATTCTTTTAGGAAGTTGGTAACTTCATTTTACAGAGGAAATAGAGAAATGAACAGCGATATACATTTGCCTGTGGTTTCTTACTGCCCCTCAGAAGTAGCAAACGGATGGGTTGTTGCTGCACCTGCATTGATACCAATCTGCACTAGAGCAGTGTGTGTGTTGAGGAAGAATTTAATATTGCCAGAGGTCTGCACGACAGTTATGATGAGGGGTCTTAAACGATGTAATGTTGATACTCTACGAAAGAAAGTGCTTTGAGATTTATTTTTATTAAAAAGAAAGTGTAAAAGTTTTGTTAAAATTGGTATACTATTTTTTTCTGTATCTGGATATTAAGTATAAACAATGATAACCTGAAATGTGTTTACGGAAGTCAGTTTGTGTGGGTGTGTGTGATCTTTTACTTGTTCAGTTCAGACTTTGTCTTGACAAGATGAAATTTGGTAGTGGTAAGATAGTAGAATATTCACAGCTACTACTTAGTTGTGAGCAGAGAAGACAATTCCTTAATGCTGTTACCTATTTGTTGTTGTAATGTGCCTGTTAGCCAGACTGTAAGCTCCCTGAATGCAGAGATAGTGCTTTACACTTGTATTTCTGTTAAGTACCCTGCTTTGAGGTCAGTAAACACTAGATAACTGTTTGATTTAGGTTTGGGGATGTACGACAGGTTGGAGGAAGAAAGATTTGGTTCCTTAACTTGCATTTTTATTTCCTAGTGCCAGCTACGTGGTGCGGCATAAAAGGACACTGAGCTTGTGTGGATTTGCTGACTGGAGGCTTGAAGTGTACATTTAGTGGAACGTTCTACCTGTTCTCATTTCTTGTGCAAAGGTCTTAGCTTATTCAGTACTTACTTCAGACTTAAACAACAGGGATGAGCAGGAAGTGGCCACGTGATAAAGCATTGAGGTCTTATGTGAATACAGCTGGCTTACAGAACCACAGCTAGATCTGGCTCTGAAAAGCAAAGAGAAGTGATACTTTCATAGTGTTTTATTTTCACAGGGTGTGTGACACATTTGTTCTTCAGTATTGTTAGATTGTGGGAGAACAGCTTGTCTGATTCTGGGCTTAACTGGGCTGAGAAACTGTTTTATGAGGACCATAGCAGCCATTTTACTGCAGCCTGGAAACCAGTATATGGCCAGAACTTTGGAAGTTCTCCTTTTCTTAAAACAACTCTAACTTTTGGTAATTGATTTGGGCCTAGGGGAAGAAGTTGCTATGATCTTGCATTATAGCAGGTGTTCAGAAGCTGGGAGCAGAGAAAGATTGCCTTGTTTTTTGAAAGAGTCTATGCAGCTTAATTTGTGATAAGAAAGTGAATCTTTTACTTAATTCTGTAAGTCACTTTGGGTTTTATATTTTGGGGCCAAAACTGCTTTGGTTTATTTTGTAGAACTTTTTTTTTGCACGGGGCTACAGAGGCCCAGGCCTGCAATTCTAGTGCTTTGGAATGCTGAGATGAACAGTTCCCAAGTTCCAGGCTAGCTCAGGCAATTTAAGAAGACTCTTTTCTCAGAATAAAATGAGTAAATGAGTAAATAAATAAAGGCTGGTGACATAGCTCAGTGCAGAGGCTCTAGGTTCAGTTCCCCAGTACAATAACAAAAATGTCTTTGTGTACATACTTTCTGTATATATATTAAAGATATGTATGCTGGGGATTTACCTCAGTGGCATAAGTGCCTGTCTGGCAAGCATGATATATATTTGTATTTGTTTTCTTTTTAAATTTTATTTAAGGAGGAAAAAAAACCCCAGAAAAACGATACGAGTTATACAGAATTTAAAAAAAAACAGTAGGAAATCACTAGTTAATAAATTACATATTGTCATCTTAGAAATAGTTGTTCAAGTTACAAAATTAAAGCATATAAGGTGGACATTCAAACAGTGAGACTGCAAACAGTTCTGTTCAATGATCCAACAAAAACTCAGTAATATGGTTGTCTATCTTATATGCTTAAATATACATGCAGTTATTTCCTTTAGAGCACTTTCTTTTCCTCTCTTTTTTACAATAATAATTATACATTTTGGGTTTTATTACTCCCACAGTTATTACTTTTTTTTGAAGAGTAAATGTGACATAACAAAACAGTCAAATCAAAGGATGGACATATAGTACATAATGTAAAAACAGAATACAAGGTGATCAACAATGGTTAACATAATGCCTCTTGCTATCTTAAAAAGTCATCAGTTATAATAAAATTGAACAAAATAGTAAAGAACAAAACCAATAAAACCAAAACACTGGAGACTTTACAGGACTTCAAAAGAAGATAATAGTCAAACCAGAATGGGCATCATAGTGAATCTTACTGTCTTCACAGTTGTTGCCTATACTCTCGAACTTGCTACTATCAAGCAAAACAATAGAGTAAAATCAGTCAAAACAAGATGGTGAGAGCAATACAGGGTTTCAAATCAAGTTAATAGGAAATCAAAGTGGGTTACTATAATATATCCTGCTATTTTTAATTTTTTCCCTTAATTAAAAAGGCAAAAATAAAAAAATAATAAAAAAGGAGATTGAGATAAAAGAGGACATAACAACAAAACACCACAGGTCAGAACATAACCATTTAAGCAAAACAGTGTTTCACCACAAGATATCCCGACATAAAAGTGGTTACCATAGTGTCTCTTTCCTTGAAATCTTCGAGTATAATTTTGTATACTGTAGCATCAAACATATCAAGATAATGTAAAACCATTCAAGAAAATGACAGTATTACAGGGTATTTAGAATCAACTAACAGAAAATGAACAATGGTTTCTGTGTTATCTCCTTGTCTAAAAGTTTTTGTTTATATTATCACATATAATAAAATCTAGTAAGATACAACATGTTAAGACCGATGGAGACAGAAGAACAAAAGCTTGATGGGACTTCAAAACAAAATGATATTAAATCAGCACTAGCTATTATGATGTCATGTTTTCTCCAAAACAGCTGTTCATACCATTCAACCTTCTCTGCCTTATTTCTGTTGAGTTTTTTTTCTGTCATTAGTTGTCAGTTTGTCGTCTTCATTTCGCTTTCTGCTCCATTCATTGTGGCCTCTCTGCCACTGTTTCTGGAATCTTGGTATTTTTTCTTTTAGAAGTCCTGCAGTATTCTATGTAGAGTTGAATTGGTGGTTGCAAATTCCCCTAGTTACTCTTTATCGTGGAGTGCTTGCTTCGTCATTAATTTCTAGGGACAATTGTGCAGGATATATCAATCTTGGCTGGAGGTTACTGTCTTTCAAAGCTTGAATTATTTCCCCCCATGCTCTTCGTGATTTGATGGTTTGTGGTGATGTCTGCTGTAATTCTGATGGGTGTTCCCTTGTAAGTGATCTGTTTCTTGTCTCTGACAGCTTTTAATATTCTGTTCTTATATTGGATTTCTGGAATTTTGATTATTATATCCCTGGGTGTAGTTCTGTTTGGGTTGTAGGTGTCTGGGGTCCTGTATGCCTCATACATCTGAGTATCTTTACCTTTTCCTATATTAGGGAAGTTCTCTTTGATTATTTCTGTGAATAACTTTTGCAGTTCATTTTTTTGTATCCATGCTTCTTCCTTTACAGTCTTAATTCTTAAGTTATAGATCCTCTTATCATCTGCTAGCCTTTGTATTGTTACTGCTTGTTTCCTTGTTATTTTTAAGAAATTTTTCCTTTCATGCTCCCACATTACAAATCTATTCTCCAGTTCAGATAATCCATCCTTAATTTCTTTCAAGCTGTTTTGCCAGCTTTCAATAGAGTTTTTAGTTTCCTGGTAATCTCTTTGAACCTGCTTCATGTATTCTATGCTTTCTCTATTTTCTCCATCAAACAATTCTCCCCTTTTTTCCTGTTCTTCCATTTCACCATCTGTTTTTTCTTGGGAGCTTAGCATTTCTTTAACTGTTCTACTTATATCTTGCTTTACTTGGTTAACTACTTCACTTTTGAACTTGTCTATAAGGTCTCAGAGATATCGCTTTATGTCTTTAGGTGCCGTGCCTGATATTGTATGTTTTCTGTCCTCATTCTCCCTTGCATTTACCTTTCCTGTATCAGTGTTCTCAGGATTAGGGACTGAGGACCCTTTCTTGTTGCTCCCTCTTCCCATACTTTTTGTTCCTTCCATACTAGTGTATATAGGAGGCCCAGTTTCTTTCTTTGTTGGTTACAGTTTGTGTGAGTTGCACTGGCTAGGTGTTCCTGCCTACTGCAGTGTACTAGGGAGACACAGACCTGGGCAGCCTATGCTGGGCCTGCCCCTTCAGGTCAGGCAACCTGCTGATGGCTTCACTGATTAGGGTGCACTGCTAGGCACAGAGACCTGGTTTGGGCTAGCCTACTGGGTCTTAGTCTGTGGCGTCACCCAGGTCAAGCGCTCCCCAATAATCACGCTTGAGAGGGGAATATGTGACTAAAGTCACTGTAGTGTCCTGTTCTGGCTAGTCTGCCTGTCCCAGAATGTACTCTGTTGGGCCTCCCAGTCTATGAAAGGGTCCCCGTTCCTCTTAATCACCGCAAGTTGATGCAGGGTTCCCCGCCAGCTCTGCTCTCAATTCAGATTGCAGATTCCTGCTCTCAGAGCTTTCACATCTCTATTCCTGCTGTGCTGATTCAGATGCAGCAGTGGCGGCAGGAAATTCCAGCCGCAGTTTCCAGAGGCACGGGTTCTAGCTTCGGCACTAGACTTTAGCTGTTCCAGTCGTAGCACCGGGATTGCATTTCCAGTTGGTTTCTCTCAGCTTAGTTCGTTCCTGGGTCGGCAGGGTAGATCTCCCCCTGCTTAAGAGTCCCCACACCGCACAATTCCTGGCATCTAAGCTGGCTATCTCAGAAACTCTGCGTAGCTGCCGTTATCTATCTGCCATGTTCTCCCGGAAGTCCTGTATTTGTTTTCTTACCTGCTTTGGAGATTGACCCTAGGGCCTCATGAGTGCTAGGCATATTCTTTACTATTGAGCTCTACTATTGACCACCAGACCCCTGAAATTACATTGATGATCTAGACATGATGTCTTTAGCAATTACATAATTCTCTTTTTTATAATTTAGGAATTAGGAGCCTACTCTGAAGTAATTTAGAACTAAAATATTACCCTCTTTATAGAATTTGGAGAAGTCCTTTTGAGAGGAATCCTCAATTGGAGGTTAAGTTTTATCAGAGGACATCTAGGGCAGTATCCCCTGTAGCTGGAGGTAAGTAATAATTCTCATCTCCATAGTCTTCCTCAGAACATTCTCCATTGGAAGCTGCCTACTGACTTAAAGCCATTTAGTTGGAGATACTGGCTGCTAGAATAGTTTTTCTTGTGTGTCACTTGTGTAACTGTCCTCTGAAACATGCAGAATATATTTTCTTAAGTAACTTAACAGTTTATTGGGCTGGGGATTTAGCTCAGCGGCATAAGCGCCTGCCTTGCAAGCAGGCAGTCGTGAGTTCGATCCCTGGTACCGATAAAAATGAAAAAGACAGAAAAAAAAAAAAAAACCCAAAAAACCTTAACAGTTTATTTCAAACAGTAACTTAACATTGCTTTTCAACCTGTAGATCTCTGGGGGGCACCTTGATATACTAAATGTCAATATCTAATTTTCTGAAAATGTCCATTTGCTGCTTGTGAAAGGAACAGGTTTGCATTTATTCAGTGGTTCTAAGATGAGATAATTGGTATTCTTATGACAATGAATGGAGGCCTTGTATTTTTGAATTTTGTGAAACAAAGCTGTGTTTGTAAACACATTTCAAAAAATATAAATGACACTTTTTGGTGAAGATATTCACTGAATAGCAAGAAAGTTCAGAGAAAAGAGCTTTTGTTAACATTCAATAATAATCTATCTGTTTTCACTGCCCGTCTTACTGATGTTTAAAGAGTACCTGATTTTTTTTGAACTTTTTGTATTGGAAACAATTCTCAGACTGGGTTGTGGTAGGAAAATATTTCCTGGTATCAAATTCTGCCTTTCCAGTTTAGAAGTTTTAAGATTATTGGCTTGGGTCAGAATGTATCATAATACCTTTCAATGTATAAATAGCCTTGAGAAACTCGAGGAAAGCATTTGTCTTGTATCTGATATAGGAAGAGAAAATTGCTGTGGTATTAGACACAACGTAAATATTTTAGTGTGTCTGGACTGCTTTAAGTGTAAATAAAGTGTAAAAATTAAGGCAAAATCCAAAGTGAGTCTTAATTTTTTTTTTTTTTTTTGGTACTAGGGACAGAGCTTTGGGTTTTACACTGAATTTTATACTGAGTTAGAGCCCAGTTTTGTTTTGTCGTATTTTATTTTATTTTGAGACAGGGTTTTGCTAAGTCCCTAAATTGCTCAGGCTGGGCTTGCTTGCACTTGCTGTCCTCCTGTTTCAGCCTTCCAAAGTGCTGGCTTACAGGTTTGTACCACCACGCCCAGCTGCATCTTCCATTTTTAAAAATTAAAGTGACTAGGGGCTGGGGATTTAGCTCAGCGGCATAAGTGCCTGCCTTGCAAGTGCGTGGTCGTGAGTTTGATTCCTGGTACTGGTTTAAAAAAGTGATTAATTTAATATTCCCTGTCATATCCTTTGTTAAAGACTTTTGTTGGCTTTTAACAAAGTTGACTGTTCGGAATGAAAACTATTATTTCCAGACAAAATGAATTATATATTTGTAGTGGTTTTCATGACAGGAAAAAAATGCCAAATTTTAAGTGTATTTTGAACGTCTACATGTAAATAACTACAAATATTTTATTAATTTTTATTAATTGTTTTTGTAACTTGTAAGGATACAAGTTAAAGCTAAAAAAATCTAAACAATCTGGAAGGATACATGGGAGAGAAACAGAAGTTCTTGTATTCTTTTCTTCCAATACTCTGTTTTTACTCTCCTGGTACTGATTTATGCTGTTCAGTTTCTTAAATTTATATATAAATTATGTAAAGGGTGCTACGAGGCTTATACTGATTTAGTAAGATATTCCATTTTCTACGATATTTATAATGATTTGATCTGTTATATCAAGTGATACAGCAAACTTACTGAAACTTAAAAATAAAAATCATAGCATTTCTTGATAATTTTAGGATTTTGACTTTATAAACTTAGCTGTCCTGCTCTTTTAAAAAACTAATGAGTCTTAACTGTATGTAATAGGATATGTTTGATAAAATAGTATTTATAGCACTGGATACAGTGGTGTGCACATTGTAATCCCAGCCTCTTCAGAGCCTAAGGCAGAGGATCATGAGTTTGAAGCCAGCTTGATGACTCAAATAATCCAATTAAAAAACAAAAAACAAAACCAAAACCAGTTTGTTATGTGTAGGCACTCTGTACAGAGCATCCCTTTATGTGAATCACATAACATTATCTTAATTTACTTCTTTGAAGCTGATCAGTTTTTCTCCTATTTATTGCAGAGGAGGAAATGTTTGCCTAAATCCTTGCCTCTGGAGGTTGAATACTACAGCTACTAAGTGGCAGAATTCAGTTTCAAAGCTGATCCATATAATTTAACTGTGCAGTAATAGGTCATTGAAACAGTAGTTGTCTAATACCTTGTTGCCAAATATCCCAGTTATTTAATGAAAAATGGTGACATTGTCTTTATAATGGGTTTGATGGAGCAACTGGTTCTCGAAAGCAAGCTGGCGCTTGCATATCTCAAACCTAACAATGTATTAGCATTACTTGTAGCTTTTAGCAAATATATAGTGTTGGATCCCTGCCCCAGGTATTCTGATTAGGTAATTTTTAGTGAACAGAAATTTTCTAACTTTCAGTGGAAAGCCCATTATCAAGGTGCCATCATAGAAGGCCTTTCTTGCTGTGTTGTCATATGGTGAGGGGAGAATGTGTAGCCTAAATGTATGTTTATAAAGGGCATTAATCTGTCAATGAGACTGGATCCTCAGGACCCAAAACACTTCTCCTTGGGCATTACCTCTTATCATCTTATCACACTGATTC
This sequence comes from Cavia porcellus, assembly GCF_034190915.1. Classification (NCBI taxonomy): domain Eukaryota; kingdom Metazoa; phylum Chordata; class Mammalia; order Rodentia; family Caviidae; genus Cavia; species Cavia porcellus. The sequence goes on from NW_026947491.1 coordinate 2,626,559, forward strand.
CAGCATATACTTTTTTGGGGCCACAATGAAACCGTAGTATTCTGTTCCTGACTGCAATAATTCGTGTCCTCATGTGCAAAAGACATTCTATCTCAGTAGTTACAAAACTGCTTTCAGCATCAAACTTATTTAAAGTCTTAGTTTAAGTGGAAGTTTCAGCTCAGCATCTTATGAGTGATACTCAAAGATTTATCCTGAGGTATATTTTTCTTTCCACCTATGAACCTGTAAAATCAAAACAAGGTAGGTGCATCATTGCTTGGTCCTCTGAGGTGCACAGTTCAAGGAGGACCAAGTGTGATCCAGGCCATAGCCTACAGTAATTACTGCCAGTAGTGAATACTGGTAGTCACCTGATGTTAAATCTTTAAATCTGTAGGCCTGCAGAGCTTTTGGGGATGTGCCTTCCTCTACTTAGACTTCAAAGGATGCTCTAGTCCTTACCAGAGCAGTGTCTGGTGGAACTGTGGGCAGTCAGGACACCATGAGTGTGTCTTGGCATGAAAGAACTGTACTGGATTCCATCCTGTGAAGGGGCTGCAAGGGCTGAGCCTGCTGAGGTTATAGGGGGAGCTGCTTGAGGGGGAGCTGCCTGAGACCTTAGAAGGGGTACCCAACCTTCATTTCTTAGGGTAGACTGTGGAGTCCAGAAAGATTATTCTCCAACTTTAAATTTACTGTTGTTTTCCTGGTAGCTTTGGATTTACTTGGGACCAGTTACTCCTTTTTTCCCCCCAGGTTTCCTCCTTTTGGGATGAGAATGACTATCTTCAACTTAAATTTCCCTGTAATGCATTTCTAGCATTCTTTGTTATGTGCATTCTTGTTTCTATCTTGTCTCATTTTCCTTCTACCTGAAGAATTGCTTTTTAATTTCTTACAGTGTAGGATTATAAGTAGTATAGTCTCTTTATTTTTGATGGTCTGAAAAATTTTTTTCTGCCTTTATGTTTGAAGTGTATTTTTATTGGACTTAAACTTCCAGGTTGACTAATAATTTAGTTTTGTTTTCATTGTATTTTGGCTTTTGTTGTCACTGTAAGTTGATAATACTTATCTTTATAATAAGATTCATACTTATGTAGTAACGCACATTCTTAGTGCATGGCTTTCTTCCTCTGGCTGCTTTTAAGATTCACTAGTTTTTGGGACTTGGATGTGAGGTTTCTGTTTCTGTGCTTAGTGTATATTTATAGCATTACATCTAGTATGAAAACATTTCATTCTCTAAACCTTAAAATGTTCTTTCTGTTTACTGTCTTTCCTAAGAGTCTGCAAGTGTTCACACAGACGTTAGTTAGTACTTGTGATTTTGTTTCAAAGGCTACTGGGATTTTATTGATTATTTTTTCAGTCTGTTTTTCTAGTTCAGTTTTCAGAGTTTCTAACTATCTCTTTAAGCTATTGATCTTTTTTCTGTGGTGTCTAATTTCTGTTTTCTAACCAGTAAGGTTTTCATTTCAGCTATTGGGTATTTTATTGCTAGGTCTTTTTTTTTTTTCCCTCAAAATCGTTGAGCAATACAGTTTTCAAGTCTTTGCTGATACCATCACCTTTTTTTCAGGGCCAGTTTTTATTGACAGATTTTTCTTCTGATTTTTTCCTGTTTCTAAACATGTCTAGTAAATATTTCATTTTTTTTATTTTAGTTTTTTTTAATCACTAAAAAACCCTTCAGTTTTCAATTGAGTGTTTTCAATACTTAAAGGTTTTCTGCTCCTCAGTGAAGGAAAGCGTATGCAGTCCTGTAATACACATATTTAGGAAATATGAAACATCATAGCCTCTGCTTGACACATGTTTTCAGTTTAAACATTGTTATGGGTTATATTTGGATATCCTCCCAAAACCTCATGTGCTCATAGGTGGGGCTTTTGGGAGCTGATGGAATCATGAATTAGTCCACTGATGAGTTTGTCATTAATGGTGATTGAGGAGGTGAAGCCTGGATGGGGAGAGGGTCAGTCACTGGGATGTGGCCTGGAAGGATGTCTCTTCCTCCCTCCTTCCTCCCTTGATCCAATCCATGTCTCTGCTTCCATGCCATGAACAGTTCTCTGCCACGCTGCCTACCATGGAGCCCACTAATGAGTATAACTTCTGAAAACTATGAACAAAAATGTAAAGTGACCCCTTTAATTTATGAGTGTCAAGTATTGTATCTCAGTGACAAGAAAAGTAACTAAGACTGACATCTTAAAGAACTTAAAGTATCACAGAATAAACCTTTAGACTTCTGCTTGAACACATGCCAGACAGGATATTTGGAGTTTTCCCAGCCTCCTTGGCATAAAGGAAAATAATTCTGCTGCCAGAAATTTGGGAAAGCCTAGTTTTGTTAGAGGCTGTGTTGTAGAAAAGCTTGCATGCTATTCAGATGCTGCTCTATTAGTGCCTTATAGACATTGCACCCAGAAGAGGAGAAAGTCTAAAAATCCATTTTAATTGAATTGTGGACTGAATGTTTTATTATTGGTGTTTGGATTTTGTTCTTTTTAAAAGAATTTAGGGCCTTTTCCTTGCAGGAATTTATTAGAGATCACCTTGATCTCTTTATGTATTGCTTTTAAGCTTTTCTTAGAGTGGGTCTGGTTAGCTTTATGGCTATATTATTATTATTATTATTATTATTATTATGGTACTAGGGATTGATCTCATCTCAGGACCTTGCACTTGCCAGGCACCTCTTATGCTACTGAGCTAGATCTCCGGCCCCTGTGGCTGTATTATTAAGGCATGACCCTTTTGAGATACTTACTGAATGCTTTGGGTTTTAAACATTTACTATTATATGGAGTGCTTTAAATCTAAACCACCTCTAGTTCTGTTTAAGCTCTGGGAACTCGTGTAAATTCAACTTTCCTGTACTTTTGGTCTGTCATTGTGACATTTTACCGTATGCTTGTGTGATTTTTCTCTTAATATGTGTTAAAGGGGACCCCATGTAGATTTCCGGAGATGGCTCTCTGCATATCTCTTTCCTCCAGATCATGCTCTGTGAATTCCAGCTGCCTTTGCTTCCCTCCTTTCAGTGAGACCACTCCGCTGTGTTTGAGATCCATTCCATAATGAGGAGGATGTAGGGTTCACAATTTGTCTTTTCCAAGGATCACAGTATTGCGGTGTCTTGTTTTTTAGTGTCTCAAAACAGTCACTTGATGTATGTTTTTCACTTTTCTAATTCTTTGCAATGGGAGGTTAATTTAGTTTCAGTTACTGCATCATGGCTGGAATCAGAAATCACCTTTTTTTTAAATTGGGAAGGTAAGTGTGATTGACAGGATGTGTATAATAGCAAGAGTGGAAGGTATTAAAGCTAGGATTTGACAGTAGACTGTGATGTAAGTGGTATTCCTGGCGTTATGATACACAACCTCAATGGTGGCCTGCATGGAGTAGAGTTGGCTGAGCTTCAAGTGAGAGGTGTAGAAATGATAGAAGCTCTGCTTCATTGAGTTGGTAATGTGAAGCAAAGTGGGTCATCCACAATGATGTCAAGATTTTTATTTTGTATGATTTATTTATCCCTGTAATAGGGGTTAGTAAGCCATTATAAGGATTTTGTGAGTCTTAACTCAAATGATGGGTATGAATGTGCCTTTTAAATGACAGTGTAATGTACAGTTTGAAGTATTGTTTATTGCTAAAGTCCATTCTCTGGATCTCTGTAGAAGGACCTGTATAATGCTTCTTTGGTGTCATAATGACCTTATAATGTTACCATAACTTGGGTTGGGGATTTAGCTCAGTGGCATAAACACCTGCCTTGCAAGTAGGCGGTTGTGAGTACCGATCCCCGGTACCGATTAAAAAAAAAAAAGTTACCATAACTTGGAAGCATCAGAATCCATGTCTAGGGAGGAACTTTCTTTCCTGTTGTTTCTTAGCTGCTGGGAGCCGATCAGGCTCCAGATCTGAGAGATGAGCTTATGGAAAAGGATTAAAGACAAAATGCAAAAATGGTTTGTGGGGTCCAGGAACGTGAGAACTCTCTTGGAGCCAAGACAAAGACTTCTCTGTATTGTCCATATTCACTGGATTTCAAACACGTTCAGGGTTGGATTGGGCATGGGGGAAAAGTGAAGGGAAAAGGTGAGGCAAAAGTGGGAAACTGAGTAAGGCCTTGTGAAACAGGTCAAAGATACTGTGAGCAGTAAATCCTGCTGATTGAGAAAACTGTCTTGTCTCTTAAGTTGGTAGTTACTGCTCTGGAATAGGGAGTGAGAGCCCATGGCTGGCTGCCTCAACTGTGGTGTTTTCTTGTCTTCAGAGTACCACCGTCCGCAGCTTCATTCTTACACAGCTTGGTCCCCAACACTTAGCTTCACAGCAGTCTTTACATAATCCTTTAAAAAAATTCCTTGACATGATTAGAGCAAATGCCAGTGGAGTAGAGCTGGTGAAGTTCTAATGAGTTGGAGGAAAGACAAAGTAGTGTGCTTCATGGTGCAATCATATTAGAATGAAGCTGAGGTCTAGGGTTTGAACCTGTTGACAAGTTATGGCTACAAGTACTATACATAGAAAACAGTTTCTAGGTCCCCACAGACCATCAGAACATTTCATCATCAAGTATTACCGCCCATTTACCTTCCTGTATCTTCCACTTGCTCAACTTATGTCACCAGGGTAGGGGGTGGGAAATGCTCATGCTTTTCCTTCATAAAGATACTAAAAGCCCCACTCTTTTCCTAAAGGAATCATAACCTATCAGAAGTGGACAGCCACAAAATACCAGATTATCTTTGTTGTTGATTATCTTTTCTTGATTCTCTTCAGTCAGATATTTTGAGAGAAAATATACAATTTTATGACTACTAAAAATGATCATTTTCACAGCATTCTGAAAAGGCAAAACGTTTGTTAACTTTAAGTAATACATTGATTCCTCTGTTCATGAACTCAGTTCTCTTCATGATTCTGTTCCCCAACCAAACTGGACTGAATCAGATTCACTGGTTATCCTCAACGTTGACTTTATAAAGAAGACTGATTCAGTTCTCGTCCATTTCAGTTGGCGATCCGCATCATGGAGAGAATTGAGATGGTAAATAGAGATACTACTGCATAGTTAACATCTTGCCTTTTGTCTTTATTCCATTAAGTTATTTTAAATTTCTACTTAGGGTTTTGTGTTCTCAGTTACTTTTCTTATGGGCTTTGTATTACTTTGTACCCTACTTAAACATAATTCTTACATTTCTTTACTTAGTATTATTATGATTACTTATACATTTATATCTAATAATTTAAAAAGTTTCTACAGTAGTATGCACTCTTTCAGTTATTGCTGGAATGTAAATTTTCAAATTTTATTCAGTAATTCAAGTACACAGAACGTTGTTACATACAGACATTTAATCATTTCATTAGATGGAAATGTTAGGTGTAAAACCCAATCTACAGAAAGAAGACCTGGGCAGGGGATTTAGCTCAGTGGCATAAGCACCTGCCTTGCAAGCAGGCGGTTGTGAGTTTGATCCCCGGTACCGATAAAAAGTTAAAAAAAAGAACAAAAGAAAGAAGACCTAAATTCAGTCATCTAAATTAAAAGCACTTCTTTGGGTAAGGATGGTATAATGACTTTCTTATCACATAGCTGATTGTCAAGTGTTTTGTGGGAAAAAAACAAAATAAGACTAGTTTATGAAAAACTTACGAGTTGAGCTACATAAGCTTCATATAGCAGACGTTTATTGAACATGTAGTTTGTGTCAGGTTGTGTGCTTAGTGTCTGACTTATAATGGTGACATAGACATGACCTTTTGGAAGAGGTGATGATTTGTTAAGGGAAGACAGTCATGTGAACAGATAAATAACTGTACAGTGTGGAAGAATGTTTTCAAGCAATTGGTTAAAATATATTAGAGGCTAAAGCAACTACGTGTGTCCAGAGAATTGGAGCATCTTTTGCCAGTGTGGTAGATGAAGGTATGATGAATGGGAAGACGGGGAAAAGGCTCCCGATTTGATTCACAAGAAGTCTATGTGGTTTCAGTACAATAGCTATTAGCAACGTGTGGGCATTTAAATTTTTAGTAGCTGTATATGATAACTAGCATATGTTTAAAGTGCAGAATTTAAAGGGAAACTGTCATATCAGTCATGATAATAAATACATGCATTTCTTTGGAAAATTTTCCTGCCCATTTGTTACCCTTGTCTGCCCTCTCCACACTGTCATCCTTGCTGTCAGGTAACTGCTGACCTGCTTTTTGTCATTGTGTATTAGTGAATTTTCTAGAGTTAAAAAAAATTACACAGAATATACTCTTTCTTCTGGTAATAACTCAGCATAATTTTTTTTTTTTTTTTTTTTTTTTTTTTTTTTTTGGTGCCAGGGATCTAACTCACAACCTTACGTTTGCCAAGTAGGAGCTTATGCCCCTGAGCTAAATCCCTGGCCTGAGCTTAATTATTTTGAGAGTCATTTGTGTATCAACAATTTTTCCTTCTGAATTATAATCCATATGATGATTTATTTATCTTCCTGTTCATGGGTATTTGTGGTGTTTTCATTTTTTTCAATAACGTGAATAAAGCTCTTTACTTTTACATGATTTAACTGTTTTTACACATCTCTTCATGTGTACATTCATATGAGGGGTACATTATTAGCTTAATAAGTTGCCAAAGTGGTTATATCATTTTATATTCCTACTTGGAATATATGAGAATTTCAGTTCTTTTATATCTTTTACTGATACTTGGTGTGGTATGCAGTGGTATCTTTTAACTTACATTTGCTTAATTACCCTGATGAGTTATCTTTTCATTTATTTGTCATCTTTTGTTTAATAAAATACTTTTACATCTGTTGTCCATTTAAAAATTACATTGTTTTATTTTCTTTAGTTTTGAGATTACTTTATATATTCTGGGCTCTATAGTCTTTTTTTGTAGTGCCTTTTATTAACTGGCACTTTTCTCCTTTTCCTAGCTTCTAAGAAAAATTTCCAGAAATGGATTTTGCTATGAGTCTTTTGTGTCTGTTATAGATGGCCATGTGATTTTTCTTTTTCAAGTTGTTAATATGTGTAATTACTGTGATGGAGTTTTGATTGCTAAACCAAATTTATATTTCACAGATAAGCTCCATTATTATAAAGCATTGTTCTTTTTATATGTTAGATTAAATTTATTGATGTGTTGTTCAGAATGTTTGATATGTTAAGGAAGGTTGGTAACTTTAGATAGTTTTTTTCTCTCAAGAATTTTGTCTGGTTTTGACATAGGGGTGATGATGGACTCATAATAACAAGGTTAGAAGTATTTCTTTCTTTGTAATTTCCTAAAAGTTTGTTTATATGATAGTCTTTCTATCCCCCATCCATGGTTTTGTTTCCATGATTTTAGTTACTTGCAATCACCATGGTTTCATGATACTACACAGGAAACTACAGAAGTAAACAATATCAATTGCATGCCCTTCTGATTAGCCTGATGAAATCTTACTCATCCTACAACATCCACTTAGGAGATGAATCATCCTTTTTTCCGTATATCTAGGTCTATATGCTGCCTGTGTGTTAGTCACTTAGTAGCTATCTCATTTATCAGATTGTGGCAAGTATTGTCATAATGTTCAGATAACCTTTACTTTATCTAGTAATGGCTCCAAAGCACAAGAGTAGTGATGGCAATGATCTAGATATGCCAAAGAGAATTGGTACCTTGCTCCCTTAAAGTGAGAAGTGAAAGTTCTTACTTACTGAGCAAACATAGTAAATGTAGAATTGGATACTGTCCATAGCTTCAGGCATCTGCTATTGACCCCTCTGTTGATAAAGGATAATGGCCATAATTGGTATGATTTCTCTGCATATCTCTCATAAATGTTTGGTAGAAGTAATTATTGAAACTATGTGGTCTAGAGGCTTTTGTTGAGAGATTTTTAACTGTAAATTTAGTTTATGGTATAGTTATAGTTCCTTTATGTGTGTTGTTCCTTGACTAAACTTTGGTAAACCAGTTTGTGTTTCTCAAAGAAGTTATATATATGTTGTCTAAGTTGTGGAATGTATTAAGTAACTATAATATTAATCTTCTGTCCTTTGTATAGTTGTATCAGTGCTTTTATTTCTGATACTATTAGTTTGTTTCATCTCCTGATCACTCTGGTTAACAGTTTCTCAGTTTATTGATCCTGAAAATCAAGCTTTTGATTTCACTGGTTTTCTTTATCTCCCATTTCTTAGAAGATTGCTGCTGTAATCTTATCATTTGCTTTTTCTTGCTTGCTTTGATTACAACTTTCTAGTTCATAGTAGGTTATAGGATCTTCAGTTGAATACTTTTATAGGCCTTTAGTATTATAAATTACCTCGAGTAATGCTTTAGTGGTATCTCACAAATGTTAGTATGTTGGGATTTCATTTAGCTTAAGGTACTGTCTATTGATTTTTTTCTATAACCTATGGATTATTTAGAAATGCATTATTCAGTGTCCAAATAATTGGGGGATTTTTTTTTATTCAAGATATTTTGATTACTAATGTCTAGTTTAATTGCATTATTCTGGTTTCAAAGTGAGGGTTGTTTATTTAAGAGACATTTCTGTTACCAATGTCTAGTTCAATTGGATTGTGGTCAGGGAACATACTTTGTATGAATTGAGTCATGTAAAATGTACTGAGTCTTGTTTTTTAGCATGGAATATGATTTGCCCTGGCAAATGTTATACAGGAACTGTATCTTCTGTGGTTTGGTGGAATGTTTTTCAAGTATCAAGTCATTTTAGTTTGTGCTATTAAACCTAAGTCTTTTACATTCCTTTTAATTTTTTTCTCTGGGAGCTATCATTTATAAAAAGAGGGGATTTGAAATCTGAGAATTATGAATTGTTATCTTTGTAATTTGTTTTCTCATATTTTGAAGCTGAGGGAAATATGTTCTTTATATAATTTGAAACTCTGTGCTTCAGAGGGTTACTATTGGGTTTTATTATGTCCTTTTGATCAGTTAACTCATTTATTATTATAAAGTGGCCACTTTTGTGCCTGGTAGTAGTCTTAGTTCATAAATCTCCTTTTTATGTTGTTTTCAACTTACCTTGATGTACTCTAAGTGATACAATGTTATTTCAAGATAGTGTATCTTTTTGTTGACATACATTTTATTTTTATGCATAAAATAAACCTAACACTAAGTATTTTAGGTAAGGGCATCCCTGATATAAAAAACCAGAAATCTGAAATGCTTTCCAATTAGAAACTTTATGAGTGCTGATGTGAAACACTTATTTTGGATAAGAGGTACTCAACTATTAAAACCTATACATAAATTCTAAAATCTCCAAACTTCAAAATCAGAAATACTTCTAGTTCCAAGCAGTTTGGATAAGTGGTACATAAGTTGCATTTTTAAAAAGAAGTTTAAATAAGTAAAACGCATTCATTTATTGATATAGTTACCATTCTCGTGGCTCTTCATTTCTTTTTGTAGGTCCATGTTTTATTCTGGCATTATTTTCCTGGTGCTCGAAAGACTAACCTTTCCCCTGCATGTCTTACTGGTAGTGAGTTCCTGCCAGGTTTGCATGCCTGAAAACTTACTTTGTCTTCAGTTTTAATAATACTTTTTTGTTGGGTTTAGAAATCTAGATTTTTCTTTAAATGTATCAAAAATTTTCTGGCATATTTCACTGTTTATTTCCAGTGGGAAATCTTTATTTTTGTTACTCTGTGTGTAATATATGCTTTCTCTGTGATTGCTTTTACGATTTAGAAAAACTATTACTGGTTTTGATCTATTTGGTTAAGTTTTTTGGTGTAGGAATGTTTTCATTTTTCTTTTCCGTAGTGTTTGCTTAATGTTTGGGATGTTTGAGGCTTGTCCCTTCCAAAACTTGCATTGTAATCCCATTGTGACAGTAGTGGGAGTTGAGCTGTAAGAGTTGCTTAGACTCTGTCCTTAGGAGTAGAGGAACACCATTATGGCAAATGCTCTGCTTGTGGGTCCTCACTTCTCTGCCCCATGCCCTGTTATCTTTGAACACAAAGGCCATGTGAATTACTTAGACTTGCAGCCTCCTGAACTGCAAGCTAGTTTGTGTTTAATCAGTTAGTCTCTGGTGTTCTGGTGTAGCAGTACACAACAGACTAATACATTGTATTAATAGTTTTCATCCTGTTTTGAACACTTTTGGAAATTATTCTTCCAAATAATTTATTTTGGCGAACCACCTCAGAAACTCCCATGTGTGTGGATGGAAGAACCTCTGAATTATTCCCCAACTAATTTCATTTTTAAACAGTTCTCTTTTATCCTTGTATTTCTCTGATGATATTGGGGAGAAGAAAAAAGCTGAAGTTAGTTTCTCCTATTGTACTCTTAAAACACGTTTTATCCGATGTGTGTGGGTTTTTCATTCCAAGTCAAGCAGTCAGTTCTGTAGCAGATACTCTGGGTGTCCTCTAATTGATTCAATGCTGATGCTGGCTACCTGGAAATGATATCCGAGAACATGAGTTAGGGGTCCAGGTTCCACAAAGCTTCCCTCTACTTCCTGTGTGGTTTTCATTTCTGCATACTTGATTTGTCTTTTTATATATTCAGTCTCTAAACTTTTTGAACATGTGAAGTCTATAATAACTGGTTTAATGTCCTTGCCTGTTAATTCTTTTTTTTTGGTCTTTTTCCTTTTTATCAGTACCGGGGATTGAACTCATGACTGCCTGCTTGCAAGGCAGGCACTTATGCTGCTGAGCTAAACCTCCAGCCCACTTGCCTGTTAATTCTTGCATCTGTGTCAGTTCTGACTTGATATAAGTGATTGTGTTTTCCTTCTATAGTTGTACTTTTTGTGCCTGGTCATATTTTTGTTGGAGTCCAGGCAGTTTGAATTTTATCTTGCTGAATGCTGTATATATTTCTAAGAAATATTAAGGGGCTGGAGATTTAGCTCAGCGGCATAAGTGCCTGCCTTGCAAGCAGGCAGTGGTGAGTTTGATCCCTGGTACCGCTAAAAACGAAAAAGACCAAAAAAAAAAAAAAAGAAATATTTTAGAGCTCTTTTTTAGGATGTATTTAAGTTGTTTTGAAAATACTTGATCCTTTCTTGTCTTGTTTTTGAGGATTTGTTAGGTGATCTCGCGTAAGACTCAGTGTAAGGCTCAGTATTTATACTGCTAAGGGAATTGGTTCTGTGTATTCTCTCACTGCCCCAGAAGTCATGAAGTTTTCTAGTCTGGATGAACACAGGCACTTAATTACTGTCCTTATGTGAGCACTTGACATGATTACCTTTTATCTTTTTTGGGTCAGTGGTCTACCACTGAGCTGTATTCCCAGGCCCCCCCCCCCCATGTTTTGTTTTATTTTATTTTATTTTACTTTATTTTATTTTTTTATTTTGAGATCAGATCTGTCTTGCTAAGTTGCCCTTGATGGGTCCCTGAATTGTAAGCCTCCTGCCTCAGCCTTTCTCAGTGCTGGGATTATAAACATGAACCACCACACCCAGCGCCCCCCCCCCCCCCATTTTGTCTAACTTCACATAGTTCCTTTGTGTGCAGGTGCTGATCAGGGTTCAAGGGAACCATCTGCAGGAGCATGCTTACTTTCATGTTTTCTGTCTTGCTTGCCTCAGAGATAACTGTCCTTTGTTGCCTATTGTTCAGTGTCTGCAAAATTATTTTTGTTATATGTGTAGCCTTTGTATAAGTATAAATCGTCTCTGTGACTCTTTTTTAGAAGCAGAAGTTGTAGTTATTTACATTAGATCCGTTTCAAAGAAGATCTAGTTCTCCATTTGATCTAGCCACATTCCAAGTGTTTAATAGCCACATGTTTCTAGTGGTTGCTATACAGAAGAGTGCAAATATTGAATATTTTCCTTTGTTGTAGAATGTAGAATACTGTGCTGAATTAGACCATACGTTATTGTGTAATAATGGATCGTAGTAAAGGTTCATATAAAAAGTGCAAGTAGGCTTATGTTGTACTTCATTTATTAAAAGAAATCAAATTTTAAAATTTTGAGATGGTTTATATTTTGCGGATTATGGAACTAGGAATGAATTTCAACTAAAGTGCTCCTTTTGGTGGTGGTGATTTCTGGGGATTGAAACCAGGGCCTTGCACATCTTGAGCTTGCACTCTGCCTTTGCGCTACATCCCAGTATCCCAGCCCCTTCCATACTCATTATATTGTGTCATCTCCATGCACAGGTGAGAAATCTCTGGAATCTTGAGTCAGATCTTATTTTGAATACTTTGTTTTGTTTCTGGTGACAAGTATAGTATTTAAATGATAATGTTTAAGTCCATGATGTTGTCTACTCTTACTTCTTGATGTATTCCAAGTCTGACATGGTGCCTGGCACACAGTGTCAGAACTATTTTACATACAGAGCATGTCTGGAACTGGCCATGGTGGTACATGCCTCTAATCACAGCTCTGGGAAGGCTGAGGCAGGAGGATCACTGAAAGTTTGAGGCCAGCTTGGGCTGCATAGTGAGTTCAAGGCCAGCCTGAATTACAGAGTGAGCCTATGTCTCAAAAAACACAACAAATAAAACCCTTAAAAAGCAAAAAATAAAGTTTCCGATGGTTTGATGAAAACTGTTAAAAGAGCTAGAAATGTTAGTTAACTACCCACATTCATGAAAAATTGAAGTAAGAAACAAGCTGTTATAGCAGAAACTTCCATTGTAAATTTGTCTTAGTTACTTTTCTTGTTGCTGGGACAAAATACCTAACACCCACAAGTTAAAAGGAGTAAAGGTTTATTTTGGTTGCGTTTGTAGAGCTTTCAGTCTGTACTTGACTGACTCTGAGGTAATACTGCATGGTAGATGGCCATCCCACAAGAGAAACATCCGTTGCAGAGCAGGGAAGAGGCAACAAAGTGCAGCCTTCTGGATTTTTATCCCATCCAGGCTACAAAGTCTCTTGGTTGTTAGCACCTGCAACCAGATTGTATCTTCCCATCATCCATACTTATATCTGTGCTAATCCAGTAAGTGGACTAATTCAATTATCATATACCCATAATCCATTTTCATACACCCTAGGACTAACCACCTGTGAAAAACCCACCTGTGAGTACATGAGGCTTTAGGGGGACATCTTAGATACAGGATGTAACATAAACTGAGAAATTTGGGGCAGCTTAATCAATATTTAGGTTTCTTATTTTGACCAGTTAAAGAACAAAGTTCATGTTCAAGTGTCAGATACCTATTTTGTTAAAATGGCTAGTTTTATGTTTACCATTTAATAAAATTGATCATGTAATAGTACAGACAGAACTGTCCAGGTGTTAAATTAGAAGTTGTTTACAGTCATCAGTTCAGATTAGCTTTTGGTTTTAAAAAAAATTAGCAAGGTTATTGTTCAATATTTTGATCTTACAGAATTAGCCTTAACAATAATAATAGATTTCTGTAAAGTTTGATGTAAATATCTTTTAAAGTAGTGATTTTATTAATAACTGCATTGTGGAATTTGGTTTAATTTGACTCATTTTTACTTGTAAGGGTTTATTTTCTCAAGGAATTTTTGGTGTTTTTGTTTTTTTGAGACAGGATCTCAACTACTTTGTAGTTCAGGCTAGCTTTGAACTCAGTATGTAGCCCAGGCTGGCCTTAGAAACACAGCAATCCTTCTGCCTAAGCCTCCCAAGTGCTGGGATAACAGGAGTGCACTACCATTCCTGGCTTATTTTCTCAGATAATTTTGAAAGTATTGGAAAATGTATGGAGCAAAATTTGTTTGTAGAAATGTGTGTTGGTAGTTAGATATTTTGATAGTTGTATCCAGAATTAGTTTTATTAGCTCAGAGGTGTTCTGTGTCCTCTTTCTTTGAGATATAAACCCCCTTTTTTCCATTTACTATCAGTTTTTAAAATTAATATTTGAATTCTCAACCATTGAGTGTTGGTTTACAAAGCTTTAGAAAATAAGGACCTCCTGTGTACAGGGTATTGTTGTAAGGGCTTTAAGAATAATAGAAGTGTATTGAATATGGTTAGTACAGTTCCATGTATCTAATAGAAAAGAGAAAACTGTATGCTGTACTAATAGTTGCAGTAGAAATATATTCCCTTTCAAATTTTTATAGATGTCTGAGAAAAAAACCTACTGGAAAAACAGTGAGTAGATTTGTTTCTTCCTCTTGTGTATCTGACATTAAAAAAATTTTTTTATTAGTACATGTTTACAGTATAAAATGATTACATTGGTCATGGAGAGGTGATGTATGTGCATAACACATCTTAATTCTTTTTACGTCCCCTTCTCCCTGCCCTCTGTCCTGCATCTCTTGGTCCTCTTTCTGTTTGCAGAAGATCTGTCTCCTTATTTCCTGTTAACTATCATTTTTTTACTTTAATTTATTTGTACTTTGGTTTTCTCATATAACAGACACCATGTGATATTTAGGCTTGTGTGTCTGATTTATTTCACTTCATGGTCAGAAGGTGCATCCATTTACTTACTAATGACTCAGATTTATCCTTCTTTATAGTAGAGTAGTACTTGTTATGTTTATCCATCTTTTGATGACATAGAGGTCCCTACAAGATTTAGCTTTTATGAGTTATGTTGCTGTAAACATGGGTATGCATGGATATCACTGTACTGTGATATGTTTTAACACTTTTGGGAAATAGAAAGGGAATAGCTGAATTCAGTAGAATTATTTTTAGTTTATGTGCACAATCCCTATATTCATTTTCATAGTGATTGTACTGTTTTACATTCTCACCAGTGATATAGGATCCCTGTGTATCCAAGTGTATTTCCATGCAGCCTCACTATCATTTGTAATTATTTGATTTCTTGGTGATAACCATTCTTACTAGAGTAAGGTGGAACCTCAGTGCGATTTTAATTTGCATTTTTCTAGTGGCCAGAGATGTTACACATTTTTCATGTATATTTTTGGTTGGTTGTACTTCTGCTAAGTGTCTCTTAATTTCAGTTGTCCAGGGCTGGGGATTTAGCTCAGTGACATAAGTAAGCGCCTGCCTTGCAAGTGTGTGGTCGTGAGTTTGATCCCTGGTACTGATTAAAAAAGAAAAAGACAAAAAAAAATTTTTTCAGTTGCCCATTGTTTTGGGTGGATCTTTTACTTCGAGGGGTCTTAAAACTTGTCAGAGTACACATTTTGTAATTACCTTTGTGTATCAACAGTCTCAAAAATGTTTTTCCCAATATGTAGCATAGCGCAGTTAAGCAAATAGTGTTAAGAGTGCATATTGCATATTAACTTTTGGGAAGTGATTACTTGTGACAGTTCTTTTTGAGGGTTTGTATCAGTAACACAATCTAAAATAGCTAATATTCCATCACATTTCAAACTGCAAGCTGTTACCCAGTAGTTGATTAATAAAATGATTTGTGATTCTCTCTCAGTGTGATAAAGACATGGAATAGAACAGAAGCTGTGAGAATGCATCACATGTTGGAGAATTGTTTCCATCACATTTTAATTCTATAAATGTATGCTTACTCTAGGTGGTGATATGAAGTGTCTAATGGTAGATCGGGAAAAATCATGAAAGACATTACTTTACAAGTTCATTTTAATTGCTGTCAATGTGCCAGTTTTTCTTTACAATTTTTTAAGGTGTGAAAATGATCAAATTTGCATGTCTGATGTGTGATAGGTTTGCTTGTTGATAATACTGGTTTGTAAAATGCAATTTGATGTAGTTTGAACATCAGCCCAGATTTTCTTGTATTAGATAACAGGTTTATTACAACTTTTTTTTTTTGGTTCTTTTAGCCTTCAGTCTTTGGGATCATTGACCTTTAATTCTTCTCAGATGGCGTTTTTTTAAAGAGAGAAGGTAGAATATTGGTAGTGGAAGCAGTTGACACATCCACATTAAGGAAAAGAATTCAGAAACCTGAAGAGACTAGAATGTAATTAGTAAAAGCAAAACAAAACTAAAAATAACAGTAAACCCCAGAACAGCAGCAACTCATTCAACTTGACCATGACACTGCAGATTATCGATGAGAAAATGATCACAGTTAATGATAGAATTCCCTGTGCCTCACATTTCCTGTGGAAAGAGGAGACTGTTACTTACTGACTTTTCAGCGGACTTTTTGATACAGTGTGGACTTTTGAGGTACTTTCACTTTTTTTTTTAACTTGTGAAATTCTGCCAAATATTTGGAATAATAATGTGAACAGCTTCACCTTCAGGGATCAAGTTCTATGGATACCCCTAATGAAGTGAAAATTAAATATTATGTGTACATTTAAATGACTGTTCAAAAGCCAGTGTCTGCAGTTTGACACATTTTCTGTAGAGGAATTAAATTTAAATGGTTGTAATTCTTATATTGGCAAAATACCTGAGAACTCTCCTTAAAGGCAATGATTTTATGAAGCAGATTTTTAAATCTTATATTAAGGGTTTTTTCCCCTTATACTGTCTGAAATTGAAATGAAGATCAATTTTAAAAGATAATTCTGCATTAAAATTTTTACACTAGGTTTTATCTTCTAAGAACACAGGTCTTGAAATTATATTCAGAATCTTAGTAGGTCATTGTGTTTGCTTTATAGTACTTAATTTTTGTTTTTTATTGTCATGGTATTTGCTATTAACATCAGTTTTACTGAGCATGTAGACTAGACAGGAAAGTTTGGGAATGGGGGAAGTATAAAATTGAATACAGTTAAAAACAGCATTTGGAGGTCAGAAATAATTTACATCTGGAAACTTATCCCTGAATTCTGTGTTTTTTGTATTTGTGTCATTTATTTGCATGTGTATTCTTTATGAAAGTTTGTAGACTGTAACAAGGAAAGCTTTAATTTTAGGCAGAATTTAACTTTGCTGTTGTTGATTGGGGTGTTAAATCGTTAGAGTGTTAAATCTTTGTGATGAAAATAAAAAGTAGGGAATGGTTGTAGTCAGGATGCCAGGCCTGTGTGTTTTTAAATTTTTAGGAAGACTATTTTGAGATGGCTGAAAAGGGAGAGAAGCCTTTGATCAAATTTGAGTTGGTCTCTGGGTTTCATTTTTTACAACGTCTGCTTTGTAATATGAAGGGAGGTTACTACCCCACAGCCTTCTCTTATTCTAGGTTTTACTGTTTAGTTTTAAATAATTGTGGTTTTCTGTGAACTGTCAAATGTAATTCGATACTTTATAGCACAGTGAGTAAAAATTGGTATTGTCCTGGAGGTAAAACCCATGCCTAAGGAAGAGTCAGTGTGGGCATTGTTCATGTATGTACACAGGGTGCCACTTACTTGGTTCCTGCAGAACAGGAGATTGCTATGGAAACATGGATTCTTTGAAGAAATCTTGGCAAGTTGTTTGGGTCTTTTGAAGTATTACATGTGTTGATAGGAAAGGATCCAGACAGCAATAAGCACACAACTGTAGGCCAGCAGTTAAGAAAAATAAGCCCTTAGTTTTCAGCTTTAAGCAGAAGACAAATATATTTGAGTTTCCCCTTCAGTTCTAATCTTTCCTCAAAACAAATACTAATCCTTCTGCTATGTACTGTTCCAAAAGCAAGTTTATAAGCATGCGCTGGGTAATGTTTTGGCTGGCCTACATTGAAATTTTGGTAAAATTGTGGTGTAATGCTTTCTGATATTAATGACTTCTGATATGAAAAGAATAGATAAAAAATCATTACGGAACACTTAGTTCAGAATTTGGTATTGTTTAAAAACTAGTGACAATCAAAAATGTGTCCCCAAACTCCATGAAAGATACTTGTCTTGCAGTACTAACAGTCCTCATCTCTCCCTTTTACTTTGGATCTAAGCTTTCAGTTACCATGGTTTTGGTCTGTGGCTTCCAATGTCTGCCTCTGGACTGGTATTCAGGTGGGCCTTGGGCCTAGCATGCCTTCTCATTTTTCTGTCTCTACAAACTCTTTTTGGGTTTAACCTTGGTTAGTAGGTGTTTCTGACTCCCACATCATTTGGGCGTCTCTTCTTTCCCAAACTCCTGATTATAGTTACTTAGAGCTTATTAAGCTTTGATTACGTTTTTGTTTTGTGTGTCATGTATTGGATTTAATTACTTACAAATCTGCCTTGTGGTTAACAGTTGTGTGTCTTGTACTCATGTAACATGGAGGTCCAGACACATGGTTAATAGTTTGTAAAAGCAGTTGATTATTGGTTTTAACTTTAAATATGTTAATGGTTGAAAATCATATTTGAATAATAGGTTTTACTTATAGAGGTAGTCTATGGACAGGATACTAAATTGAGTGAACAGTACTCTTAATACTTGATCTCAGGGTCAGTAGCATTTTGTGTGGAACTTAAGTTCTTCATGTAAACAGTGATTCTTTAGATAGAGTACAGTATCTAGGAAATAATTGAGATTTTGTTGTTTGAATCTTCCCTTCAATGACATGTCATTCTGGATTCTAGATCAGAAGTCCAGGCATTGTGTACAGTGATGGCACAGTACACTGGTTCTGTGCTGTTTAGTTTCCTCATGTTGGATTGGCTTATTTGAATTTTTCTATATGTTACTTTCTTCTTCTTCTCCTTTTTTTATTTTTGGTACTGGGGGTCGAACTCATGACCTTGCGCTTGCCAGGCAGGTACTTACACTGCTGACCTAAAATCCCTGGCCCCTATTTTTCTCTTTTTAAAATAATTTGTAAAGAATAAAAATTTATTTCTCACAGTCCTAGAGGTTGGAAGTCCAAGATGAAAGCACTGGTATTTGATATCTAGTAGTTCTTCTTTTACTACTTCTTCCAAAAATTAAAGACTAGGGGCCAGGGATACAGCTCAGTGGTACAGTTCTTGCCTAGCAAGTGTGAGTTCCTGAGTTCAATTCATGGTTAAAACAAAACAAAACAAAACAAAACAAAACAAAACAAAACTGGTATGGTTCTTAAGGGAAGTTCTACTGGAGACAAGCTAGAAAATATTCTTATTTGTTAGAAACTATTAAAATGAAACTGTTAAAACCCAGTTTTTTTTAATTTAAAAGGAAAAAAAAAACCATAACAAAACAGTATAAGGATACAAGTAATACAGAATTACAAAAAAAAAACGGTAAGAAATCACTAGTTAATAGATTACATATTGTCATCTTAGAAATAGTTGTTCAAGTTACAGGATTAAAGCATACAGAGTGGACATTCAAACAGTGAGACTGCAAACAGTTGTATTCAATGATCCAACAAAAACTCAGTAATATGGTCATCTGTCTTAACACACCTAAACACACTTGCAGTTGTATCCTTTAGAGCACTTTTTTCCCTCTCTTTTTTACAACAAAATTTACACATTTTGGGTTTTATTATTCCCAAAGTTCTTGTTACTTTTTTTTTTTTTTTGGAAGAGAATAAAACCAAATATGACAAAACAAAGCAGTCAGTCAAAACAAAGGATAGACATAGCACATAATGTAAAAACAGTACAAGGTTACCAACAACGGTTACCATGCCTCTTGCTTCCTTAAAAAGAATTGCCTATATCATTAGGTATAATAAAATTGAACAAAACAGTACAGAACAAGACCAATAAAACCTAAACTTTGGAAACATTATAGGACTTCAAAAGAAGATAATAGTCAAACCAGTATGGGCATCATAGTGAATCTTATTGCCTTCAAAGTAGTTGTCAATATCCCTCAAACTTGATACTATCAAACAGAACAGAACAGAGTCTAATCAGTCAAAACAAGATAGTGGGAGTAATACAGGGCTTCAAATCAAGTTAATAGGAAATTAAAACCCAGTTTTAAGCAATATTACTCTGCACATGTAAAATGTTCTGTTTACTTTTTAAAACTAGGTCAGTATAAAATTGGGAGATTGTTCATGCTGTAATTTTTTTTTCCAGTCTGAAGGAAGAAGCTAAAAACTAGCTACTGAATTAAATACTTTGGAATTTAAAATTTTTTTTCTGAAAAAAGAATTCATTAATTATTTCATGCATTTTGTGTCTTGGAATGTTAAGTGTCTTGCATTAATTTAATTTCTCTGTAGTTCTAGGGGCCGAACCCAGAGCTTTGCACATGCTAGGCAAGCAAGTGTTCTACCACTGAATTATATGGGTACTGTTTATTTTTAGAGATATTTATTGGTGAAGTATTTAAAATACGTATTAAAGCTCAAACTCACTGTTAGCTCTTCCTTTTGGTTTACTTAGCAAGTTTAGGAGGAATGCCTAGGACCTAGGAGAGTGCTAAGGTCTTTTGGATCTGCTAAAACATTAGTGTATTCACTACTCACTGAAGTTATTATTCCCTTCATGCAAGTGTAGTATGAAGCTCTTACAGTTAACCATTGTGGAAAACTGCTTGTAATCAGCTCTTCACCATTGCTGACAGCCTAGGTTATATTTGGATGAATTATCTCTTTTTTTTTTTTGGGACCGGGGATTGATCTCATGATCTCACGCTTGCCAGGCAGGTGCTTACGCGCTGAGCTAAATCCCAGCCCTTTGGATGAATTACCTTGAAGAAACAACACTTTATTTTAGTAATTTTTGCTTAAAATTTTAATAAAATATGTTAACAAATTTTGTTATTTCTAAAAGCTTACTGGATATTTTATCTGTTAGGGTTACAGTCATGAATATTTATTGTACCTTGCATAACAAGACCATATAATATTTAGACATGTTTCATATGGTCGATTAGGTTGATAGGTTGCTTAGTTTCCTTGTTGCTGAAATAAAATACCCAACATCCACAAGTTAAAGGAGGAAAAATTTACTTAGCTCACAGTTTGTGGAGGTTTCAGTGCATCATCAGCTGGCTCCCAGGCAGGGTGGTATGGCAGACAGGCATTACAGAAGAGAAACATGGTGGGCAGAAGGTAGCAAAGCAATAAGGAACACCCACAGCTCTTTCTATCTCTTACATTTTATCCAGGCCACTTGGGGTGGGTTTTGCCTGCATTCTTAATCTTAGTGCCCTTGATTCTAGCATTTCCCTGTGAATCAATCCCACTGTCACACATCCTAGATCCAGCCATCTCTGAAAAAGCTCCACCTGTGACTGCCTGAGGCTTTGGGGGGAATCTCTGTGTCAGATAGTCCTTTCCACATTACTTTGCGTTCATGCAGATAGTGTTTTATTGTTTCTTTCTACTTAACTTAGTGTATTTCTTTGTCTATTTTTAGCAGAGCAGCTCCTCACCCCCTTGTGCTGTACTGATACTAAACCCAGGGTACTACATCTCCAGCCATTTTTAAAAGTTTTTATTTGGAGGCAATCTCATTAAGTTTCCTGAGTTTTCTAGTCTGGGCTAGAACTTGCAGTTCTCCTACCTCAACCTTCCACAGGTCTGTGATTACAACTGTGTGGCTGAACTTGGCTTGTGTTTTTGTTTTTGTTACACAGTATAATTTTTATTCTGCTGTGTATAATCTGCTAAAAGTCAGTCTCCTAAGGTTAGGTAGGTAGCTAAGCCTTATTAAAATCAGAGACTATATGTGAGGAAAGACTTGGAGGTGGTTTTTACTTCTCTTAGGAAGAAGACCCTGTGGGTTTTGTTGAAGGCTTTTCTAGCATATTTCCCTGTTTTTGGGTAGACATAGTCAGTTGCAGTCATTTGGTATCTCCCCACCATACATAGGTTGTTATACCCCTTCCCCCAGACGACTTCAATATTAAAAACTTTTAAAAACTTATCTTTTCATCATGTATTAGAAATGTTTGAGAAAATATAAAAGCAAATGGTTTGTATATGTTTTGTTTAACATCAATTTTGAACTAGAACATCAATTTTGAATTAGTATTTCAGGTACTAGTTAAATAATAGAAATATTAGGCATAAGGTGGATTAAGTTGATTATTTGGGTAAAAACTTACTGATAGTTATAGATATGCTATTAAAATAAACTGAATTAAGTTCTAACATGTCCTGATGATCAATATTCTTTTGACCACTTTGTAGTCTGAACTGGTGGGAAGTTTTAATTAAATCATCTCAGTTTTTTTGGAGGTAGTGTTTGAGGTTGAATCCAGGGCATATATATACTATGCAAGTGCTCTGCCACTGTTGTGCACCCCTACTTCATTTTCTTAAGTTTTTATTCTGAGAGAGGATCATGTTCACTTTGCTTAAAATGGATTTGAATTTGTGATCTCGCCTCAGTCTCCTGAAAAGCAGATATTACAAGTGTGCACCACCGCGTCAGTAAAGCAATTGTCAGTGACATTCTTTGATGCTGAAAAGAACATAATTAGCCTTCTAGTTTGGTGAGTTCTGTGCTGTTTCTGAGAGTGTAGGCTTTTGCTTGCTTCTTTAATGAGCTGCTTCACATTCCCCTTGTTCAGAAACTAGTTTGCCTAAGAGGTGAAGGGCTGAGCTATGACTGCCAGGGAACAGGTGTGTCTCTTTTCTCACCATGGCACTCTTGTCTTTTTGCTGACTTTTAGATATAAGATACTGGTCCACACCCAAAGAAGAGTACTTAGGGAATCAGCTTCAGGTTCAAGAAAAATTCACAAAAGTAGAGAGGGGATGCATGTTGCTGAGGCTGTGATGTGGGGTACTGCTCCAGGTTTTTCAGCTCATCCTCACTTGGATGAAAATGAAATCCAAGCATCAAGGGTATACATTCTGTCCGTTGGAGCTTTCCTATGTGAGAGAACTTGACTTTGGAGTCATAGTGCAACTGCTAGGGAAGTTAGTTTTAAAAAGCTAAGTGGAAAAATTTTTCTTTCAGCTAAATAAAAACATCAATCACTTCAGCTGCTTGATTACTAAATGAGGATACAGTTTTCATCCCCATTTATTGGTTGGGTTTAGTTAGAAATAGTCGAAAAAACTGGATCTATCCAAATTTCTTCTGTAGCACTAACCTAAGAAGAGTAAAATTGCTTTTCAGTCTGTTTGAGACAAATAGAAGTTATCTGGAAAAACAACAGCATGGTTTTGGCTTTTATTCTGAGTGAAATGAGAACGTGGTAGAGGGAAGGACATGTCATTTACATGTTAACAGGACAGGAAGAAGAGTCCAGTTCAGTAGTTACAGAAGATGTTAAGTTTTGGGTACATACTGAAGATAATGCTGATGGGTATTGGGCCTGTGAAAAGAACAAATGGAGTTAACTCTTAATTGAGAATGGGAAAAACTGAAGAAGGAGCATAGTTTTGTTTTTTGAGAATGTCTAATTTTAGGCATATTAGACATTTAGCAGGATGTCTACTAGTTGACAATTTGATACTTTGGTCTGGATCTCAGGGTAGAGATGTGAACTAGAGGTTCCAACTTGGATCTTGAGTATACAGTTTAAAGCTATGAGATGAAAAGGTCAGAGTACACTGCATATACCTCTGTGTAATCTCATTGTGCAGAGTAGCTTTTTAAACCAATGGAATTGAATAGAAAAATTGATGTATAGGTCCATGAACATGTAGACATTTGCTGGATGGTAAACCTGATACTGTAGAGCACTAGGATAAAAAGGACTTTTTAATAAATTCATATCACACATCATAAAGAAAAATAAACTACAAGTGGACCAGAGAGCTCAATGCAAAGAATGAAACTACTGTGTACAAACATGAGAGAAAAACATGAATGAGTTCTTTGTAACTTGGATGTAATAAAGGGTTTTCTCTGATTCAAAATCCAGGCATAATAAAAGTTAATGATAAATTTGGTTGTGCAAAAATTTGGTTGTGCAAAATTTGTGATGCCAGTTTCCCCCTATCACATTGGTAGTAATTAGAAAGCATAAGCAAGAATGCATTAGCTTGTGAGAAAAAGTATTTTCATACTTGATAGGTGGTGATAAAAATTAGTGGTTTGGTACAGTGATACTCCAGAACCCCACAGCATAGTTTGACCAGTGGCCTTTGAGAGAAGGATGGAAGGGGAAGAGAAGAATTCATCATCTAAAGCATTTCAGTGTGTTTTTCTAACCCCTCCTCTTGTTCCTTATTCTCACAAATTCCTGGGACCAGAAGGAGTGAGGATTTCTCCTCTTCCTTCATTCTTTTGGCTCTGCTTTAATACTCTCCCATCAAGCTGGCTTTTGACAATAAAGAGTATAAGAAGTTCCTTCTCTAGACAGTAGCTGGACTATAACTTGGAAAACATGTTTTTCATGGTAGGAAACTAAGTATTCACTAACTCTGTCTTCCTAGATGCTTTTGGAAGCAAATTAGTCTCTCTGGAGATAAATGGGTTCAGTTAGGCAGGTGAGATCAAAAAAGCCAGGTGATTAGAACATTATTTCAGTAATTAAATTATCTTCACTATGGTTTGCAGAAGGCATGCCTGCATACATTCATGGCAAGACATGTTTTGGAGGGCATTTATTTAGTGAAAGCCGTCACAAAGGTACTGTAAAGATAAGCTGTCATGTGCCTTTGGAAAATAGTGTGATCATTCCTCTAGAGTTACTCAGAGGTATGCCATAGGCCTAGCAGTTCTACTGCTAAGCATTTGTGTAAGAGAATGAAAATATGTGCATTCAAAAACTTGTACATGAGCGTGTTTATGACAGCATTGTTCATTATAGTAAAAAATAAAAACACTCAAATGTCCATCAGCTGATGAACAGATAATAAAGTGTATATCTATACAGTGGAGTGTTAGCTGTAAAGAAGTAGGTACCAATGCATGGTAACGTGGGTGAACCTTGAAAATATGCTGAATGAAAGAAGCCAGTCACAAAAGAATGCATAATTGTTTGGTTCCATTTGAAGGAAATGTTTAAAATAGATGACTCTATAAAGACAGAAAGTAGATAAGAGGTTATCCAGGGCCAGTTCCATTAACATAAAAATTCTGTGCTGTTTTGTTTTTGAGGGAGAGATAATAAACTGTTCTAAAATTATTTGATGGGTCAATTCTATGAATGTACTAAAAACTTTTGAACTGTGTACTTTAAATGAATTATATGGTATTATTTTTCAGTGAAGCTGTTATAAAAATGAGTTATTTTGCCTCATGATTAATACATACAGGTTTTCCACCTTTCACTAAGATATGTTTTTCTTATGTCTATTGCTAGTGAGAGTGCTAAATCTGTGCAGCTGTCCTGGAAGGGGCTTTGGCAGTGTCCAGCAAAACTGTGTGCAGTATTCATTTAAGTTTTGACCCCATGAGTCTGCTTTTCGGAGTTCATCCTAATGGTTTGCTTTCAGAAATATAAGAAAAAAATCTATGTCATATATCTGTATTTGTAATTGTAAAACACGGAAAGGAGCTAGGTGTTGGTACATAGAAGAGTGATTATATAAGTGGAGTAGGTATAAAAATGAATAAGAAAATTGCTATGAATTGGTGCACAGTGTTTTTTAGAGTTACATGGTTAAGTACCACAAGCAAAATGCAGAGATCATCTGTACATTGATGGTGAACATTTTAGAGCTTTCAGTGGTAGAGCCTGCCTGTGGCAAGTGTGTCAAGTTCACCATTGGTGAGTTGTACTGTACTGCCTTCTTGTAAGAAAGAAGACAGTATAAGGTAATATATATATACATCTACAAATGAGACAAGAGAAGGATAAACCAGGAATCACAGACAGTGAGTGCAAGCAGGATGGAAAGCATGGGGAATGGGAATGTATTTTGGAGGAAGTTGTAATGTTACTGATAATACTTTTCTTTGTAGTTCTGAATTTTATAATCATGTTACTGTTTTATGTATGTTAAGACATTCTGTGAAATTAAGAGAAAGACATTAAGGTGAACTAAAAACACCTGACCTTCCTTGTATTGCAAATGAATAGCATAGTTAAAGGGAGAAGGGGGAAGGAAGAGGATAAGTTAAGAATGCAACTTTTGAACAAGTTAATGCCTAAAGTTGAAAACAAGACAACAGAAAGACAGTAGTGGATATAATGTTTTATTCTGTTCGGTTTTGTTTGATTTTATTATGCCTGCTGGTATTGACAGTTAAGTTTGAAGATAAGATATATTATGGTAGCCATTATTGGTTTCTTTTTATCTTGTTTTGAAGTCCTGTACCCTGTTCATTGTTTTGTTTTGACTCTATTCTGTCTTATTGTTTGTTTTTATTCTCTTCAAAATAAATTAAGAATAAAAAAATTAAAAATAACTCTTAAAAAATATTGACCTTGAGTTTGTAAGTTTTTCCTTTTTTCCTCAGAAGACAAGGTTAGCAAATCCCAAATTATGTATATCAGGATTTGACAAATGGGTACTTTTTTTCATTAGTAATACCTTTATTATTATTATGTACAAATCTGGAAATGCTCTCTTCCCAACAAATCGCGTTTTTTGTTGTAATTAGGGTAAATTGTAAAAACTCAGTTTTTGACAGAACTGTTCCAATAAATCATCTTCTGGTAAACTCCAGTCGTAATAAGTAGTCTAATTTCTAAATGTTATTAGTTGGTTGTTACCATCACATACTAGTAGACAATCTCCTTCCCCACAGAGTGGAGAATAAAACTGTAATGATTGTAGATCATTTTCTAGTTTAATTTTCTGCCAGGCATTGGGGGACTTTTACAGGAGAGTACAAGTGCTGACACAGGAACTTTGAGGAGATACAACAGCAGGGCCTTCACCTTTTGAACTGTCAGGAAGCCTGGCAGTTGTTTCTCTAGGACTTCCTGTTCAATATGATTTGGACATTTTATCCTTAATGTTAACAGAAGCTGATTATTGAGCATACATGGTTTTTGTATTTTGAGTTCTCTGTCTTCAGGTGCTCCATATTGGTGGCAGAGGTGCTGGTGTCTAGGGTGGGCTGCATCAAAGTCTTCATTTGGTCTGTTTTTGTCTGGATCCTAATGTCCACCAGTCGTTTTCCATTCACTTCCAAAAGTTTTCCAGTAATTAAGCTCAATTCTACACCTCTTCTCTGGAAGTATCTCACATTTGTTCAGCTGACTAATTTTGGCTGTGATGAACTGCCGAATGGTCTGAGGCTCTTTGCTTCCTTCAGTCAGGGAATTTCTTTGGCAGGACAATTTCTGCAGACTCTGTACCTTATCCAGTTCATTGATACATGACCAGTGTGATACCTGCTTGTCATTCACTGAAAGGTACTACAGGGACAGGAACATAGATGTCTTGTCCCCTATTTCAGCATCCACAAAATGGATAGAAGAAATTTCAGTCAGAAAGGTTTAGTTTTTCTAATCTAGGCAGATACAGAGAGTTTGTAGAACATCATCTGGTCTTTCTGAAATGCAAATCCTGTTTGCACTGAGGTATAGCTCCTAAAGGATTGACAACTCAGGGGCACAGCAGAGGACCTCATGATTTTGCTCTATAAAACTTCCTCTGAGAAGTTGGCAAACCATTTGGGACCCTTCCTGTCTCCAAATAGGTAGTAAGTTTTTAGAACAGTTTGCTGCTCTTGGGATTGAACCAAGAGGCTTGCACATGCTAGAAAAAAGTGCTACCCGGCTGAGTTATACCCCAGCCCCAAATATATCAATATTTTATGGATAATGGAAACCAGATTTCTTATTGGAAGAAGGAATTTTAAATACAGAGTTGGGGGAGATAGAAGAGATACTGTCACTTACTGTAATGTTCAAACATTAAAAAAAAAACAAACAAACTAGGATTGAACTTTTTCTATCCAGGATTGAACTCAGAGCCTCACATGCTGGCTAGACAAATGCTCTACACTGAGCTATGCGTCCAGTCCTCTTTTTTTTAAAAAAAAAATCTTTTTTTGAGACAAAGTCTCCCTAAATTCCCTATGAAGGTATCAAACCTGTGATACTCCTGCCTATAACTGGGATTGCAGGTGTGTACTACTGTGATTGGCTTAGAATTTGAAGTATTAATATATACAGGGCTTGCCAAAAAATGTGTACACAGGAAAAGAAAAATGTGTAGTATTTTAATACTAGATTTATGGAGATCTCATGAGATTCATATGAGTTGCCTTTGTCCTCTAGGATTACAACAGGTGCTCATGGCAGTGACCGTGAACTTCCAGATGTTTATTAGTACAGTGAACTGCTGCTTTGGTGACTTTGGTTGTTGAAGTAGCTGCAAGTGCATTTTCAGTGTCTTCTCTAAAGGCCGGCAGTGCAGTGGGTTTTCTGTGATACACGACAAACTCCAGAGCATATTAGGATGCAGTAGCATTTGTTGGAAAAACATCATGCTGTGTATCTGTGTTTTGTTGGTGGAGTTTGTATTTATCTTCCTCCTATTTTCTATCAAAATAGTTAACAGATGTGAGACGTGTTTCACAGTTTATACATAGTTTATATTGTAATCTACAATATCATATACATAATCTACATTTATTTCGTAGCTCTGTCTTTTATAAGAGTGCTATAAAGTATTGATATGCTAGAAAGTCAGGAGTACTTGAAAAATATTTTTTTCTTCAGTCAGATTGTATTGGTACATTTTAGATATACATAATGACCACATTCATCAGAGTTTGTACCTGTACATAATACAATTTGATTCCTTTTTTCCCATCCCCCTACCCTCCTCCGCTCAATCGCTCTTCCCCTCCCCATTTACAAAAGCTGCTTCCATTTTTCCTTTTTCTCACTTTATAAATTGATGAAAAGGGAATGATCCTCCTTATAGTAAAATACCAACTAATGTACATAGAAGGAAATGATTTAGAAAGCTGTTTTGCAACCATTATGGTAATACAAGTATTAATGGATATTAAAAACTAATGATGTGAAAGTTTGAAAAGTAATGTGTTACTTATATAGATTCAAATGATCCTCACAAGATACTTACTAATTATTGAGGGAAAATTATAACTTTACAGTGGGGAAGTATTGCTGTCAGGATTGTAACAACATGATTAGAGTTAAATCTTCAGTAAAGGACAAATGACAAGTGACTTCTAATGTAAAATACTGAGAACCACCATTACTTCTGTTATTGCTGCTCAAAGTATGAAACCTGAGTCTAATAATGTAAAGAAAACCAGACAGACTCACATTGAGACATTTTACTAAACATCTGAGAAATGCTTCTCAAATATGTCAGTATTATGAAAGACAAAGATATAACAACTGTTTATTAAAGATACTGCAAATAAGTGCAGTGGATGTTCTAGGATTTTCCTTTGCTATAAAGAATTTTATTGTTACAGTTTGACAATCTGAATAATCCCTGTATATTGGAGAGTAGAATTGTATCAATGTTAGTGTCCTGACTTTGATAATTATGTCATTACTTTAAGAGAATGTTCTTGTTTTTAGGGAACAGTACAGTGATAAGAGTATTACCTCTGAATCTTACCATCAGATGGTTCAGAAAACATTTGCAGATAGACATACACAGAATAAGAGAAAACAAAAGCATGTTGTAAATGTGTTTCTTTGAAAAACAACAGGGTAGAGTCATTATGAATGTTATTACATACGTGATTTGGGTGAGGACTCTGTGGGGATTGTTTGTATTAGTCTTGAACTTTTTCCTGTGTTTTGCAAATTGTATACATATGTTTAGCCAGGTGTGATTGTGCATCTGAGCGTGTAGGAAGCTGAGGCAGCAGAAGGCTCTTGAGTTTTCAGGCACTCTGGGTAACTTATTGAGACCCTAACAATTAAAAAAGTGTGTGTGTGTGTGTGTGTGTGTGTGTGTGTGTGTGTGTGTGTGATTAGCTCAGTGTTTCCAGATCAATCCCCAGTAAGACACTGAAGCAAAATTTTAACCCTAAACTGACAAGTGATTTCATATTTCTATACAATCATATACTTCTGATTTCATACTTCTGTACAATCTTTTGCATGCATCTGCTTCCTTGGTAATTTTTAGTAGATTTATGTTTGGTGCAACTTGACTGGTAAGTGATTACCAAACACATCATTTGGAAACTGTCTTGGTTTGTGTAGTCTAACCATTTATATGTGTCTAACACATTTACTAAAAAAATTAAGACTTTAATTTGTGTAGTAGAGTTCCTTAAAATCTGGTTTAGTTGTATGGCTAACAAGTTTTTCTTCAATAAAATCTTGTAATATTTATAAAAGTATTGTAAAGGGTCTCATTTTTATTTGACTCATAGTAATTGTACCTATTTAAGGGGTATAGTGTGACATTTCAGTACATGCATACAATGTATAATTGGCATGTTTATCCCCTGAGGTATTTATCTTTTATTGTGAATCTTCTTTTCTAGCCAAATTTGAAATAATCAGTTAATTGCTTTTAACTGTAATTACTCTGATTTGTTAAGCACTGTATATTTAGGTTGATTCTATATCTTGGCTGTTGTGAACAGTGTGCAGCAGGTCTTTTTTAGCTTATATTCAAATGGCAAGCAATATGTTTGTAGCTTATAGTTAATAGATTAAATTCATTTTGATATTTATAGTATTTCTGTACCAGCATTTTGCTCTTGTATTCATAATCAGAATGTGGTAATAGATATTTAAAATCTTAGTAATGCAGATGTTTTTATCTGTAGTTGATAAAAATGTATTGCAAAACAATTGTTAAAGCTTTCTAACTGATTGAATTTACTACAAGACATTCCATTTCAAATATTTAATGATATACTTTGTAGAATGAAACTATGGGTGACTGATGAGTATACTAATGATATAACTAGCTATATAATGAATGCATTTTTTGTGGCCATTCTGAATTATTAAAACTCGTTTTAGGAAATTTTAATTTACTAAATAGCATCTGCCTCGCTTTGTGTATGACTATGTTAACAAATAAAATATGCTCAAGACCAAACACTAGTTTTTTAATTCTTACAATTAAGTATGAGATACTTAGCATTTATGATACACAGATGACAAATAGCTATGATAATTTAAATAAAAATTTAAAATTTTAAACGTGCCTAAATTTCTTACTGAACGTAATCAAATATGTGACAGAATGGCTGGTTTTATGTCTGGAGCAAGGAATGTACAAGATAAGCCTGGAACATTTTGTGATCTGATAATAAAGAAGCTTTAAAAGTGACTAGGGTCAAAGTAATCAGGATCCAATTTTGAAGAATTTGCAACTGACTAAAAATGAGGCAATTTAAGCATTAATCAAGATAGCATCTAGTGGTTTGAGATATATGTGTTAAACACATAACGTCATAATGGTGCCTTAAATGGTTTGTCACCTTGGTGGAGGATGCTTAATGCAGCAGTGATTTCTTTTTAAAAACGGAAAGAAAAAAATTAAGCATTTCTTCTGTCCTGTAGGAAGTGTGCCATAGGCAACTAAATAGTAGATAAGGGAAAGTTTCTAGTACAACTGTGGAAGGAATTACAAAATTAGACTGTCGTCATTTTGTAAGGCCAGTCCTAATAAGACCTAGGCATTGAGCATGCAGATACTCACCACTACTAAAAGAAAATCAGATGTATTTGCTAGTTTCACTTGTGCCCCTTCTCCCCCCAGATGAACTACAATCTGATAATTCCAACTACTAAATTATAAGAAGTACAGAAAAGGAAATGTTAAATAACTCAGAGCAAATGTAATTAGAAATACCCAGATTTGGGAAACTAAAGGGCAAACAACTTATTTTTTCCATGTTCTTGCAGAATCTAAGAGGAAAAATGTCAAGGAAGATAATAAGCGTAGGCAAGGACTTTTTGAATATAATCCCAGTTGTACAAGAAATGACATCAAGAATCAACAAATGAGATCATACCAAATTAAAGTTTCTGCACAGCAAAGGAAACTACCAATAAAGTGAAGAGGCAACCAATAGAATGAGAAAAAATTTTGCCAGC
Organism: Cavia porcellus; assembly: GCF_034190915.1. Lineage (NCBI taxonomy): Eukaryota > Metazoa > Chordata > Mammalia > Rodentia > Caviidae > Cavia > Cavia porcellus. The sequence goes on from NW_026947491.1 coordinate 2,658,147, forward strand.
TACTTTTTGTACAGAGGACTAATATCTAGAATCTATATTAAAAAAAGTTAGACCCCTCCCCAAATAAAAAAATGAGTCAAAAAATAGGCAACTGAAATGAATAGATACTTCTCAGAAGGAGTAGTACAAATACGTGGTCAATAATATACGTGAGAAAATGACCAGCATTTCTGGCCATTAGCAAAATGTGTATTAAAGCAACACTGAAATTCCATCTTATAGCAGAAAAATAGCTATCATGAAGAAATCAAACAATAACAAATGCTGGTGAGGCTGCAGGGTAAATGAAACCCTTGTATTTTTTTGAAACTCTTCTATTTAATAAACTAGCATAGTAAACTAGTACAACTGTGTGGAAATTAGTGTAGAGATTCCTTAAAAAGCTAAAAATAGAAATTTCATTGACCCCACTGAAATGTCAGACACACAAGCTTAAATATTGCATGTTTTTTAATATGAGAAATCCAAAACTTAAAGAGCAAAATAATAGCTAATAGGAAGATACATCTTTTGCACATGGGAAGGGTATCAAGAGATGGAGGAAGAAACAGGAAGAAAAAAATAATTGAAACATATGTACATGCATCAACTCCTTTTGAGGAATACAGTCATCATGTACTGTAGACATGTACTAATAAAATATAAAAGTTAAAAAAAGAAATCAAAACCTACTTTGCTATAGATATTGGTGACAGTGTTGGTCAGTATGAATCCCTCCAAGAGAGGAGTCTTGCCTGATATATCTTCCATCTCTTCTTATTTGCTTCTCATACAATAAAATCTTTTTGTTTGGTTTTTATTTTTTCTTGACTATAGAAAAACAGTGATTATAGGAATAAAAGTTTAAATAAATTTATTTTCATAAAAATTTGAAGGGACGTGTTTTGAAATTTAACTAAAATAATTCAAATTTCAGGTGCTCAGCAGCCATATGCAGGGAGTGGTTGCCTTACTAGATAGTATGACAGAGTATATTTTCATCATCACAGGAGGTTCTATCACACTAGTGGTATTAGGTGCTTAGGGCACAAAGTTACCATGCACTCGGTTTAAAATAATTTACTCTCTAATCATTCTGGAAGACATTCAAAATCAAAGAATTGCAACGTGTGCATTACTTTCAAAGGCTGTGATTGTCTTCCTTGTGTCTCCCAGCTTCTGGCTAACTTTGATGTGCTTTGGTGTGTGGCAGCATATCTTCAATGGCTGCTTTCCTTTTTAACTGGCCTGAACCTTCCGTGGTCCCGTTTTTTTCTCAGGTTTTTGTCTTCCTTTGTCTTCAAGCTATAGCAGTTACTGGACTTATGCCCTATCTTAAATGGAGGAGGATTTTATCCTGAGATCCTTAATTACATCTGCAAAGACTGTTTCCAAATAAGGTTATATTGTATGCAAGTTTTCTTTGGGAGGCAAATTCAACTCTCAAGTATCAGTGATGCTATAAATTAAAAGACATAGCAAGCGGTTAGTTGCAAAGTCTGGATTTTATTTAGCTCCTGATACAGACTATCAGATTATAAAATTAAAAAATTTTGATACACAGCAGTGTCTCATTTGAATGCTGGGTTATTTAAAAATATTTAATTCTTTAAGGGTATAAGTGATACTGTAGTTATGTCTTTAAAAAGAGCCCTCATCTTTTAGAAGATACAGCAATATTTAAAGTTGGGGGGTTTAGCTCAGAGGCTCAGCTGTTTGCCTGGTAAGTGCAAGAGCATGAGTTTGATCCCCAGTACCAAAAAATAAATCAACCCACCAGTCAATCAAGTTGGGATAAAATGATTCATAAGACAACAATACAAAGTGAGCCAGGTTATAGTCAAAGAGAGTTAAAAACTATAGCTTATTTAGCTTGCAGTCTGCTTTTGTAAATAAAGTTTATTGAAACATAGTCATGTGAGTTCATATGGCCTGCAGCTGCTTTTACAATGTAAAGGCAAAGTTGAATGATTGGAATGAAAGCACTTGGACCTGAAAAAAAACTAAAGTATTTATATTGTGGCTTTTTAGAGAAAGTTTGACTTCAGTTGAAACAAAGTAGATCATGAGTTGATAATAAGTAAGACTATCTTCTTTTTAAAGTTTTCCACAATATGTTAAAAGTTTTGAAAAATAATAATTGGCTGTTTGAGTTTGGAGAAAAACTATGAAAAACTAAGCTTAAAAGGAGAGAGAAACTCAAAGGAAATCTGAGAGTTTTCTCTATACGAATAATGTTTTATTCCTTAAATACTGTCTGAAATTAATTGTCAAAATGTTAACACTAAATCAAGGTGATGTACATGGATCTTCCTGTTTATTTGCTACAGTATTTTTAATTTAAAGGTAAACTATAATGTTATAAATCACGTTAAAATGTAGATCGATAGCCTTAGTACAAGAGGAGTTTCTTCTATAAATTGTCCAAAAAAGAAAAGTCTCCCTGTTGGAAAAACTCAAAAAAGATGCATGGACTTTGTCATAGAAAAGGCACTTGGGCTAAGGTGTATAAATGGAGAGGTAGTTTAAAAATTTACCACAATTAGAAATTGTTTAATTATAAAAGGGGAGAAATAAAAATAGGAAGGAGAGATGGAAAAGGATCATGATGTGAGATTTTAGTACCCCATATTGAATGTGTTCTTATGTATTGCAATCATGCACTAATAAACTTTTTAAAAGAAAACATTAATTTAAAAAAGGGTACGATAGATACAATTAAGTTTGTAGCTTTGTGTTTTTTGGTGGATAAAATTGTTTCAAATCCAATATTTTCAAGTAATTTAAATTGAAGTGTGAAATTCAGCAAATGGAAAAACAGTGATTGAATTTATTGGTTAAATGCAAAACGTTTTTACTCATGTATGTTGAACTTCTCATGTGTAATGATTGCTAGAATACTTTTGTAGAGGCTCTGACATTTTATTTTATTTTGTTATTTTTTGTCTTTTTGCGACACAATGCGGTTTAGGCTAGCCTTGAACTCACTTTGTGGCTCATGCTAGCCTTGAGCTTACAGCAATTCTCCTCCCTCAGCCGCCTCAGTGCTGGGATTGCAAATGTGCCACTATGCCTGGCGAGGCGCCTTTAACATTTTAACATCCATCAGAATCACCTAAGATGCAGATTGCCAGACCTTTCCCCAGAGTTTTTGATTCATTGGATTTGAGATAGTGTGGAGAATTAGAATTTGTGTTTCTAATGGTTCCTCTGTGATCTGATGGTGGTGGCTGAGGTCTAACACTTTGACAGCCTTTGATAAGTGATTTTAAAAAGCATGTATGTGAAGTGACTAAGATCTGTTTTTGGTTCACAAAGAAGCTCTTATTGTAGTGTAGTATATGAAAAAGATTGTATGTCTTTTGTCTTTTAAGTCTTTTAAGTCTCGTGTTTGTATTTGAACAGCTGTGACTCGATTTCTACTCTTGTTGAATAAAACTGGAGTCTTGGTACTATACTGAGTTATTTATGGGTTATTTATGTAGACAAGAATGAATTTCAGAGTGAGTGAGTTAGAACCCATGCACACACCAGCACTCTGAAGGGCTACGCAGTGTCCCATGTTCCAGCTCAGCATGGGAAACAGTGACTTGGAAAACCCTGTGTCACAAACAACAATAGCAACGAAACAAAACCCAACCCTTCCAAAAGACAAAACAAAACCCTGAAAAGAATAAATAATATGAAGAAATATTAATATAAAATTAGCTAAAACAGTACATTTTTAGGGAGTCACACTTTAAAATAATTTTAAGAAGCAAGTAAAAATAATAAAACTATGGTTTCATTATTTGCGAAGGAGACTATTCTGTTATTTGATTTAATTTCATGTAAATGATATGAATAGTTCTCTAGTATTCAATACGAATAGTTAAATATGAAAGCAGAGTACTGTTTTTTTCCCAGAAAAAAATCAGAGGAAGAATGAAGCTCATTTAGCGTCTTTACTTGGGCCTGTTGCATAAATAGGTCAGCACTATCTGATAGGATTTGTACGGTGAGAATGTTTGTTTTGTTTTCAACTGTGCTGTCAGAAGTGACTGTGGAGCGCATGAAATGTGGCAAGTGTGACCCAGCAGCTGAATTTGCAGGCTACTTCATTAGGTGGCACAATTTTAGACAGTTTAGAATGTTACTTATTTCTTGAGCTACTCATGTATTAATAATTCTCTTTAGAATGTGCAGTGTTTGGTTTGCTCACATTTTGCTTAGATCATTTATTTTTCATTGTTATCGTGTCTGTTTTGACTACCACTTCTGCTTTTTTGTTTTGTACTATATTTCCTTGAAATTGAGTCTTCAAAATCACAAGATCCTAAAGTTTAGTTAAAAACGTTTCTTGAAATTTTCATAGAATAATTTTTATCAGTTTATATTTCTTTTGACTATTAAAAATGTCTCTCGCATACTTTTCTGAGCATTCAAACAAAATTCTTTAGTTTATTCCTTGGGTCATTCAGTCAGTACTATTTGCTTGTTTTGGATCATGCTTTGCTCAGGGACAGGGAATGACAGGAAATAGATCTGACTTTTGAGGTGCTTACAGTGTACAAGAGCAAGCATTTGTTTTTGAGGATATTTGAAGTGTTTTTAGGAAAAAGAATTTGGTTAAGAGAAACACTAAAATAGCTGGACAAGTGAACAGGAAAATATAAGAATGGGTTACGGGCCATCAAGAATGTTTATAAATTTCTATTTCATATGTTCCTCAATTGTGGCTTGAGGAATATGAAGATTGTGCATCAAAGTTCTTAAAAATGTTGCTCTTCATCCTGTGAATTCTTTTTTCTTTTACTGGCTTGGGGATCAAATCCAGAATCTTGCACATGCTAGGCAAACACTACCACTGAGCTACCTCAATGTTGTGAATTCTTATTACATGATTTACATATGCACTCTGCAAATCTTTATTATTTTCATTCAGTTTTAGTGAATAGAGATCTAGCCAATATTTTATGTAATGTAATTTAAAATTTTCCTGTTGAAGTGTAATGTGCTTTTGTCTCTGTATTGTGTTTCCTTCATGTTCCAAAACTTGAAAGCAAGGATTTAAAGAAGGGTAGAAGGTACAGTGCTTACTACAGATTTCGCATACTTACAATTTGTAAATGGATCAGTTATACAGTTGCTGCTTAATAGTTGTACTAAGGATACAATTGTATCATTGTACATAAGACAAACTGTGACCTGAATATGTTTCTTAAAATATCAAAGTAGCAATCTTTAGAGAAACCCACTATTTGATTAATTGATTCTTTGTATTGTTTTCTTACTCTCGACTGCATTAGTTTTTGCTCTGATCTTTGTAATTTCCTGCCTTGTACACACTTTACTCTTTTTTCTAGAACTTTGTGGTTCAACATTAGGTTACTTATTTGAGCTTTTTGTTTTTCTGGTGTAGGAATTCACCATTATAAATTGTATTGGTATTTAATGAAACTGTCTAATTTCAGGTATGACCCATTGGTTATACAGGAGGGTGTTAATTCCCATGTATTTCTGTAGTTTGTGACTTCTTTGCCATCATTTTAAAATTTCATTGCATTATGGGATAATTTCAGTACCTTTGCATTTACTTATGCATGTTCAGTGAGCTCTAGTATGTTGTCTGTTTTAGAGAAAGTCCTATGTGCTGCTGAGAAGAATGTGTATTTTGTTGTTGTTGGGTGGAGATACCTACTAAGTCCATTTGTTCAAGAGTTTGGTTCAGCTCTGGTATTTCTTTGTTGATTGTTTTGTCTAGTTTGACCAGTCTGTTACAGTGGGATGTTGAGGTCTCCCATTGCAATTGTATTAGTGCTTATCTGTTTTTTTGTATCCATTAGTACTTACTTTATATAGTCGGGTATGCCAGTATTTGGTGCATATATGTTTATGCTCATTGTCCCTTTTCTCTTGGATTGTTCACTTAAGTATATAGTGACCTTGTGGCTCGATCAGTCTTGGTTTAAAATTCACTTTGTTTGCAAATAGAGTAGCTACCACTGCTTTTTTCTATGTTCTTGTTTCATGGAATATACTTTTCTATTCTTTGACTTTCAATTCATGAATTTTTGGGGGGTTAAATATGTTTCTTATATGCAGCATATTGTTGGATCTTGTCTCTTGTTCCATTTTGTCAGTGTGTTTCTTTTGATTGAATTGAGACCATTTACACTGATTATTAAAACTGATAGGTGTCGAATTATCCTTGTCATTATGTTATTTTTCTGTTGTTGGTTCTTTTTCTTTTCCTTCTATACAATTTTTTGCCTTGCCTGGTGGATTGTTTAATAGGGATTCTTGGAATTGATGTCTTCGTTGTTTCTTTCTAGAATATCCTTCAGAACTTTTGGAGATCGTAAATTTCTTCAGGTATTCTGTATCACATAAATATGTCTATCGATTTTTAAAGATAGATTTATAGAAAATATTAACCTATGTTGGAGGTTGTTTTCTTTTAGGGCTTGAAATACTTTACTCAAAGCTCTCCTTGACTTTAGGGTTTGATTTGAGATGTTTGCTATGATTTTGATGGGTTTTCCTTTATAGGTCCTTTTTTTTTTTTTTGTTCTAATACTCTAGTGTTGAATTTCTGGAATCTTGGTGGTTCTGCTTTGGTGTAGTGTTTTTCTGATCATGGCTATTTGTAGTTCTTTATGCCTCTCTTATCTGGATGTCAAATTTTTTTTCCATGCTTGGAAAGTTTTGTGGTGTTACTTCCGTGAAAAGATTTTTTATGCCATTTATGCCATCTTCTTATTCTTTATTGATTTCAATTAATCTTTGTATTAGTTTTCTTTGTATCATCTAACAGCTGTTGAATTTTTTTATGCCCTTTTGCTATTTTAAGACATTTTTCATTTAATGATTGCCAGCTACAAGATGACTTTTAGATCTGATACTTTGTCTTCACATTGGTTTATTCTGCTGCATGTACTTTGAGTAGAAATTTTAGTTGCCTGGATTTTTAGTTGAGAAAGTTCTATGTAATCAGTCCTTTCTTTATGTTGGACATAAGTGGTGGCATGTCTTCCCTAAGATCTTTTCTTTCTTAAATTTTAACCCATATCTACTCTATATTCACAAGTGATTTCCTTCACTGTGGTCTTCATCATCTCTTTAATCATCCCCATTAGTAAGTTGGGAGACTTACAGACGTGTTTTATGACTTATGCTGCTACCATTTCATAAAATTCAGATGGGTGGCTTTTGATTTCTTCCACCTCAATGTCCCCTTCATTTGCCTTAAGTGAGTTGAAGTTTATGGATCGCATCTTGCTTTCTACATTTTTTTATTTTCTATTTTTTTTTGTTGCTTACTTGTTTTCTTAATGGGGCTTGTAAATTACCCATGTTATGTAGCTTTATTTCCAGTACCAAGACCTCTTTAGGAAATGAGTATTTTTCAGTGATGTTTTTTAGCTAGTCTTTGGGTTTTGAGTCTGTCCCAGGATTCTGCTTCTTCAGTTTATTACAGATAGAAGGTTGCTCTTACCTATTTGGTCTAGCAGCACACAGTTCCTTGGTCCTATACTATACTGTTACTCAATGCCCAGACAGTCTAGGTATTGGCATATAGAAAAGATGAATTCATCACAACAACTGTGTCACCTTGGTGAAATTGCCACACTCAGTAGTAACAGTGGCCTCAAGAGCTGACGAGAAACTGTGATATCTGTATAACTTGCCACCTTTAACTGTAGGTACAAAATTTATAACTATATGACACAATCTAAGACAAATCAGAAAATTATAGGTAGTAACTGTCCACTCAATAGAAGCATTTTACCCTAATGGAAGAAAATTTAAAAGAGATAAAAGTATAGAGAAATAAAAAGAAATTCAAAACAAGGCTAAAGGACAAAGGAAGATAACCCAAGCTTTGGCGAACTGGTAAAAAAGACAGGAGGGGAAAAAAGAAGGAAGAAGCAAAACCAGAACAAGAAAAACAAGCTAAAAACAATATTCACACGAGAAAACAAGAAACAATAAAAACAAAGTCACAAGCAATGGAAAAAAATAAAATAGAAATTTCTCTGTGATTTCAAGCTTGGTTATCTTCTGGGTTTTACAGTTTTGTAATGGTGTCCAATTCAGGGCAGACTAAGGAGGCAGGCAGAGCCCAGATCTGTGATAGAGATTCCCAACAAGCCTGCAGCAGGATTAGGGCGAGTTGCCAGTTCTAGTACTATATAGTGCTTTCAAATCTGCAAAAATTCAGGCTGATCCTGGCCTCTGGTTGTGGGGTTGGAGCTTGTAAAATGGTGGGTGTCTCTTGCCAGACTGACTACAGCTCCCTGACAATAGACATCTCCTGTGGTTGCTCCTTACCCAGAGGCTGTGGTTTTTTTTAACTGGGAGCATTGAGATGAAGTCAACCTCCAGTTGCTTTGAGCTCTGGGTTCTGTTACTCCTCCCTAAAATGGCACCTGATCAAGCCTTGTGTCCAGCTGTTTGTACACAGCACCCACTGCTCTGTCCCATGGGTGTATTTCTCCTTGGAGGATTCTGAAGTCACCTGCTTTCACCATATTTTTGTAGATTTGGCCCTCCTTTCTCATGCCAAGGAATTCATGAGTTGGAGGAAGATGCAGACTGCCCCTTCTCTTTTCTGTTTTGAGGTCTGTCTCTACTTTCTCTTGGGTTCCAGTTTGCCCTTCAGAGCCTTCCTGTGTTGCAGGGATCTGCTTCCCTCCTTTTCTTACCCACATTACTACGTCACAGTGTTTAGATTCTGAATTTTTGAGAGGTCAACTTCTTGCTGCTTACTGATATTCACCATCTTCCTGGAAATCCCAGTGTTGCAGTCTTTTAAAAGAAGATGGTACATAGCTTCATTGTTTAAGTAAAAATAATATATATGAAAGTGTCTTATATCTAAGTAAGGTGTATAGCAAAAATACTGCAATTGATTTATTAGCTTGTTTCATTGTCTTTCGTGTAGAGTCCAATCTTAATTTTAAAAGGTTATTTTCCTGCTTTTATACCTAAGAGAATGCAACTTTTCTTAAGACTTAACCCTGTTTTGTTTTCATTTTTCATATCTTTTGTCTTAATTTTTCAGTATATGTTTGCAATTCATAATAATTACATTCATCCTGGGGAAGTGGTACATACAAAAAGGGCACTGATCATTTTACTTTCCTTTTCCTTCCCCTCCTTTTTCTGTCCCCCCCTCATACCTGGATCCCTTTCCTATTTTGACAAAGTCGGCATCCCTGTTTCCTATCATTTATCTTTCATTTTGTTCTTATTTGTACTCAATTATCAATTTCTGTGTCATGATTTATTTCACTTAGCATACTGGTTTTCAGTGTGCATAATAATTATGATTATTCTTTTTTATGGCTTAGGTTGTGTTCCATTGTGTGTATGCATACCACATTTTCCTTGTTCATTCATCTATTGATGAACTGTTAGGCCACTTCTAGGATTTAGCTATTATAAATTATGTTGCTATAAAAAAGAGTATGCATGTATTACTCTAATATGATCTCTTTATTTTTGGGAAGATTTTCCAAAGAGATATCGCTGTGCCAAATAGAATTTCTTACTTTTAGTGTATATGTCTGTGTGTGTGTGTGTGTGTGTGTGTGTGTGTGTGTGTGTGTGCGCGCACGCCTGTGTGTATGTTTGAGTCACTATGCAGTTCAGGCTGGTTTGAAACTCACTTTGTACCCCAGGCTGCTCTTCAACTTGCAACAGTCCACCTGTCTCAACCTCCTGAGTGCTGGGAGTACAGGCATGTGCCACCATGCCTGGCAATTATTTTTAGTTTTTTGAGAAATCTCTGTACTAATTTACATGGGGATTGGACCAGTTTACTTTCTTGTCAGAAAAATTGAAGGATTCCTTTTCCCGTATAACTTTGCCAGTGTTTGCAGTTTCTGAGTTTTTAATGACAGCCATTCTTTCTGGAGTAAGAGTAAAAAATCCTAAGTGTTGTTTTCATTTATATTTCTCTAATTGCCAAATATGCTGAAGAATTTTGTGTGTTCTTATTCGCCATTTGCACTTCTTTTTGAGAAGTCTCTATTCATTTCATGTGCGTTCCCCTCTCCCCCTTTGATTGGGTTTTATGGAGAGGAGTCTATAGTTTTTTGAATTCTTTATATATTCTGGATATTAGTCCTCTGAGAAGTAGCTGGCAAACATATATTAATTTATTTTAGTATTCTGTAAGTTATGCCTTTACTCTTGGTTTTCTTTTGTTTTGATATTTGACTATATTGTTCTGCTTTATATTACTTACTGCCGTCTTGGTTCTTCTAGTAGGTTCATTGACATCTGCTTCTTTCCTGTGTTTGCTTACCTTTCTGTATTTTTACCTCTTTCTCTAAATTTAACTCAAATTAGAACTTTTAAATTAATATAGCTATAGAATTATTAATTTTTAAAATTAATAATAAATAAAAATTTATTTAATTTTTGTTAATATTGAAATAGTAATAAAATTGAAAGTTAATTTTATTAATTTTAATATTTTTATTATAGCTACAAAATTATTGATATTTAATTAATAATATAGCTACAATTCATATGTAAGCATTCTTTATATATTTCTACCAAGTTAATTTTAAAATCTTTTTACAGACTATCTTATCTTGGTGTTATTTTGTATTACTTTTATATTGATAGGTAATGTATCTTGAGCCAAAGTACCTATTGCTTGTATGATCATGACTAAATGTGTATTTTTTTCCTCAGTGTAAGTAAAGATCCTGGTATCTAGAAACTTTAAAGTTTTAGTTCTTAAAGTTAGTTTTCTTGGGAAATATGAAAACAATGATCATTTTTCTTTTGAGGCAGTAGTGTGTATATGATCAGTGTGTCATGTCCTGCTGAATATTCATCTTTCATAAGTTGGATAAAGCAGTGACCTCTTAGTTTTTCTGTTGATCTTGGATAGCAGTCACCCAAGTCAGCTCTTCAAGAGGTGGCTAGGTAGGAACTACTAGTGTGAATCTTACACAGATTTCAGCATTACTCTTTTAGTGTTTAATATTTTAATATTTTTAATGCACCCTCCCTTTCTCTACCTTTTTAGACATTGATTTTTTGTTTATTAAGCCCTGTGTGTGTGTGTCCGTGTGTGTTATGGTTGAAGGGAGGAAGGAGGGTTTGTAGTTCTTTCCTGTTGGTACACTTGGTTGATTCTTCTATATCTTGTGTTGTAATGTATTAAATCCAGTAAAATAAAAATTGTCTCCCTAACCTATGCATCTGTCTGCCCGGAAGTATGGTAACAATAAACATTGAAAGATGCTGGGTGTTATGGTACATACTTATAATTCTAGTGCTCCAGGAGACTGAAGCAGGAGCATCAAAAGTTTGAACTCATCCCGGGCAACTCAGTGCAATGTGAGACCTTATTTCAAAATGCACAAATAAAGGACTGGGATTGTGGCTCAAAGGAAAAGCCCTGTGCTCAATCCCTAACAGTCACCTCCCGCTAATCTGTATTTGTGTACACACACGCGCAATGGTTTTAGTCCCTTTCTTTCTCTTTATTCAAAGACTAAACAATGAAAGATGAGTTTTTGAGCATTATCAGTATTTTAATTTATGATGAGTTAATAAAAAGTTTCTGTCCACTTATCTCCACAAATATTATCTGTAGTCTGCAAAATTCTAGGTTACTATAAAGTCAAGTGATTTCTATAATTTAAAACTATTTATGAGTACATTTTAAAATTAATATTTTCATTAAAGATAAAACATGCAAACTAGATATAACGTTCAGTTTATATACCTTGTCTCAACATAAATACATTTGATCATTATGAAGTTTTAAGGCTCACATTTGAAAATTTATACCACCATATGTTTTAGTTTTGCAAAATACATGTTAGTATAAAAAATTTTAGTGATATTTAAGAAATGTAGCTCTGAGAGATTTGCCCTGTTTATCTACTACCTACTTGAATTCTGTTGCTTCTTTGTAATTGGGAAAGTGCTGATAGTTTTTGTTATATAAGAACTTAGAATGCTAGTAACTATTCTGAAATTGCTAAAATACAGAAGAACAAATGTATGCAATTAAAATATGCAGACTGTAGACTTTGAAGTTTGTATTTCTGCACATCATTCATTTTATGTATAGGGGTACAGGTTTGGGAGCTAAAATTGCAAATACATATTGAGTCCTGTGTAATTTTTTATACTTACTAATCTCAAACAATAAATAAAACTCTAGAACAATACTTTACAAAAACTTTATTTTGAATTAGAGAATACCAGGCAGTTAATTTCTGTTTATTGACTCATTATAAAAGCATTTCAGATAAGTGCCTGCCTGGCAAGCATGAGGTAATGAGTTTGAGCCTAGGTCCAAAAAAAAGCTGAGCATTGGTGCCACACACCTGTATTCCCAGCACTCTAGGAGGCTGAGACAGAAGGGATACAGTATCCCATCCAACCTAAGCCACCTTGCCGGAGCTGATTTGTAAATAAAAAGTAAAAAAGGAATGAGGAGGCTGCCTGCCAAGTGTGAGGTCACGAGCTGAATCCCTGGTACCAAAAAAAAAAAAAAAAAAAAAAAGGATTGAGGATATAGTTCAGTGCCAAGGTGCTGGGTTCAATTCCCACTACCTCTAAAAAAATCACACACACACACACACACAAAATACCCAGAATTTCAAGAGTACTTATATTTCTTTTTCTTTTGTGTGAATGGAGTACTTTATACCTTTTCCTTTCTTCAGATTCTTGCTACTTTTCTGATTTAGAACATCAGAGTAATTGATGCCTGGTCCTTTCCCATTTTGGATCTAGAGACATACTTGAGTGTGTGAGCAAGAAAAAAACTTGGATAATGTATACTTATTTAGTGATCGCTTTTGATACTTTGCTATAGCTTTTCAAACCTTAACTGAGTTCTGTGATTTGGGTTAGAATACCTTTATTTCTGACTCTACATTCTGTCCTGTGTTTGACATAGGAGCTCTGCCTCTAAGGCCTACTTGCAGTTTTCTGTCCTCAACGTGAATCGCAAAACTTATGCTCTGGCTTGGTCATCCTCTTTGCCTGATTCTTTTTTAAACAGCTATTAGGCACATCATTTCCTAAATATGCCTCACTCCAATGACTGCATTTAAATCTTTTAATCGAGAGGAATGCAATCAGGAATGAGTCTTCTTGTGTATAGTTAATACTTGATTAGATGAGGGCAGCTTATGGTCTGGAAAGACAGGTGTATATTACATGTGCCACATAAGTACAGTGTGGTGTATAAAGGACACCTTGAATTTTCAAGTTACAAAACCAGTATTATAGGCACAAAAGCAGGAAAGGAAAATTTAATCCCATCTAACTTAATCTTAAATTCAGCGATTTAATTTTTTATTTATTTAGAATTGTCTATTAGCAGTTTTTAAAAAAGACAGATTGTTGATTACCTCCATGATGATTTATGTGCTACAGTGGACCTAATAGCCCTCATCTACTTTGGTTATTTGCCCCCAGCATCCTCCAAATGTGCTGTTGTTTTAAAAAGTAGGAGATAAAAGGACAACTGTGAAGAGATTGCCTAATGTACCCCAGATTTTACCATCTTATGAACCTTTCCAATTCCAATTCAGACAACATTTATTGAGCACCATTGTACTTGGTGATTTGGGTCAGCTCACTTTAAAGCACCGTGCAGAAGTCTTATTGGAGGGAATGGTTAGTTATGAGGCAAGAAGAATGGAGTTTGGGGGAAGAAGTATAGTTATCCCTGGTGGGCAGAGTAGAATCCACTGGTTTCACTTAACATTTTACAGATAACGGCCAGGTGTGATACTGCATGCCTCTAATCCCAGCACTCTTGAGGCTGAGGCAGGATCACTGCAAATTTAAGACCATCCATGAAGTGAGTTCAAGGCCAGTCTGAGCTCCATAACAAAACACAACACAAAACAAAATGGAACAAAAAAACCTCCCAAAGATCCTCCCTTCTTATTAATGTCTTTTCTGAAAAGAATACTCTCTTAGTGGACCTCAGTACATGTGTTTGCCCACAAGTGTAGAAAGCAAAAGCATGAAAGCGGTTGTCTGCTTTAAATTTGTTTCTTCTGCTCCACTGTTCATTCTCCTGGTTTTCTCCAAAATTTACTCCCACTCCATAAGTTTTCATAATGTTGATTTCAAAAACCAGAAGAAAGAAAGGAAGAGATCAAATTTAATGAAATATGAGAAACAGGATTGATAGGAAGGAAACTAGAAAAAGCAAACTAATCTATGTTTTTGTAGTAATTGAGACTGATTGCTGTATGTGATTAATAATTTTCCTGTAGCACCAATTTAAAAAATACAGCTCTAAAATAACTTGAAAAGTACAAGCATAAATTTTAAATCATTAAATTTAATAAATTAAATGTTAAGCTCTCCAAGGAGACAGTTTTGAAGAGCAAAAAGAGTTGTGGTGTGTTAAAATGGTTTAGAAAAGGATTATCTCTGCTACAGATATTAAATAATTTAAAATAGCTAGTGAGTGGAGCAGATGATAGTTGCAGTTGCTGAACTGCAGAACTTTTGGTCCCATTAGGAGCATTTCACAGATACACTTTCCAGGATCCAGCTGAGTCTTCTGTGACTTTGATTTCAGTCACCATTTAAGTTAATCTTTGGAATTTACTGAAGTTGCTGAAGTAACATAGGGGAATGAAAGAAAGGTAAGCTCAGAGTCCCATGCTGGTATGTGTCTGCATTCATTCATTCATTCATTCATTCATTAGGTTGGCCTTGAACTCAACCCATGTAACCCAGGAATGTCGCATATCTCCTGCCTCAGCCTCACGGGTTCTAGAATCGCAGGTGTGTGCTGCCGTGCCTGGCTCTTTGAGGCAGAGGTAATATTGTATACATTATAGTGTCTGAAAGAAAGTAGAAGCTTCTAGTGCTTACGAGAGATCTCAAGAGGGAAAAAAACCCCACTTGTTCTGAGATATTAATTGTATGACAACAGTCTGGCTTGTTGAAAAGTAGTTAATATACCCAGGTCAATTTCCTTTTTTCTGTAAGATACACCTTTTATAGATGCAACCAGGGTGTAAAATAAGTGGAAGCAGACTGGTGATGACAACAGAAACCATATTTTTAGGACCCTCATGTTTACATTATTGTATAGTTTATGCAGTCCTTCTTGTGAAAGTATTTTAGTTTTACCCAGGCAATGCTATGTCCTCATTTCTTTACCAGAAAAAATTTTCAAAGCATAACAGAAAAAAGACAAAGCAAACTACCCTGCAAGAACAACTAGCTATAGTCAGGGCTGTTGTGTTGGGGGAAAAAAAAAAAAAAACTGCTGCAGAAAATAAAAAACACTTGATAATGGTGAGGATGATGATGATGATGATGATGATTTATTTTGGTAGGTTTGGACTGAAGCCTATCAGTAAAGTGAAGGGATTGGAATTAAATTCTCAGTTTAGTGTGCTGATAGATATCTCTAATCCCAGCACTTTGGAGACTGAGATAGGGAGATCACAAGTCACTGGGCAACTTAGCAAGACACTTTCCTAATAAAATAAAATAAAATAAAATGGACTGGCCTATACTTCATTGGAAGAGTGGCTATGTACCACTTCCACCATCACACACACACAAAAAAGTTCTTAATACACATCGAGATTAGATACCTAGGTAATCAATAGAAGATTGAACATGGAGGCCATTAACCTAAATGAAATAAATCAAACACAAGTAAATAAACCATGTGATCTCATGTATTTATGGAATCTAAAATTGAACCCTAAAAAGTAGAATAGAATGGTAGGTAGCAGGGACGGGGGATAGGAAGTAGGAGTAGAGATTGGTAAAATGTTGGGTCAGAGGATAGAAAACCTTCTGTTGTCTAACATGGTAACTATGTGTTAATATCAGAACAGTCAAATACAGTGTTTTGCATCGCTGGTAATTGCCATGCAACTAGATTTTAATACTTTTGCCACAAAGCATGTTAACTGTGAAAGGTGTTATATATGCTAATTAGTTCAGTTAGCCTTATTAAAGTGTTTATATGTATTTCAAAGCATTATGTTTAGGGTAAATTTATGTCAGTTTTAAAAAATAAAACTTGTTTCCCCAGCAGGTGTTGTTTGTTTAGTAGTTGCACCACAGAACTTTATTGATTGCTTTTCTTTATTTTCTTTTATCAGATATTAAATGTTGTATAGAAATTAATGAGAATTTATTAATGTCACTTATACATTTTCAGATCTTTATTTCTGAAGTCAAGATGTATGTGTAATATAGGGAAAATTTAATAAATTCATTTATCTCCTCTGGGTGGAAAATATCATAGGTTTTATTCTTTTAGAAAGTAGTATGTATCATTTTACACATATTCTTAAAAAGGTATTTGCCTTAGACTATTTTAAAAAATTCAGGGGCTGGGGATTTAGCTCAGCGGCATAAGTGCCTGCCTTGCAAGCAGGCAGTTGTGAGTTCGATCCCTGGTACCGAAAAAGACAAAAAAAAAAAAAAAAAAAACAAAAAAAAAACCCCAAAAACAACAACAACAAAAAAATTCAAATGTATTTATATACTGGTACTTAGTTGTCTAAACTTAATCTCTTTATAATTAATGAATTTTCCTTTAGCTATGAAGAGGGAATAGTTCATTTCTTTGCTGATGCTTGCCAAAGATTTTTTTCCACTAGCTGTTTTTAAAGTAAACATTTATCATCAGAATACCTAATTGCATTTTAAGTTTCAGTTATATGTATCTTACTACTCCAATGAACATTTGATGAATGTGTTCTCTCTGTGCCTTCAACTTTATGCTTTTCTTTATTTTATGGTAGTTTGAGAATAATAGAGTAGTGTAAAAATGTCTTAACTTTCTGGGTTCTATGATTTTGCTTAGAATGTTGGTTTAGTATATAAACGGAGCGTTGCAGATTCTTCAGGATCTCTCATGGCTACTATAAATGAACTGGTTGACTAATACTTAGAATTACATATTTCTGAAGGACAAAGTTTATAGTTAAACTCAATCCCAAGATATGATGATAAAGTGTAAATTACAGAATTCTTGAGAGACTAGTTCCTACCCATTTTCTGGTTTTCTTCTTGAGTGATCAGCTAAGGACTGGGGAATACAGCTCAGTAACACAGCGCTTGCCTGGCAAGCACGAGGTCCTGAGTTTGAGTGCCAGTCTTGTTCCCTATCCTTCCTTACCCTCCATCCCCACCAAAAAAAAAAAAAAAAAAAAAAAAAAAAAAAAGTGATCCACTGGAATGAAAAGCTACAGGACTAACTTCTTTACCTGGCATATTTTAAAAAAGCATGTGTGTTCAAAAGATAAGAACCTTAGTTTCAATAAACAGTAAATATTTAGTTGAATAGCTACTATGTTTTAAGATAAATATGAGGTCCTTGAGAGGCTATCAAGGTAAGATTTTTGCCTATGAAGAATTTATGTTCTCTTTTGGAGAAATAAGATTGATAGCTGAAAAAGTTTAAACTTAGGAGTTTTAGCGTAACTAACATGAAACACAAGTGTAATAGAAAAAACTTAAATTTAGGAGTTTTAGAGTAACTGACATGACATTTATGGAAGCATTAAGGATAATAAGTAAGAATGTGAGGATACCGCTCATGTGATTTTTTTGAGCGAGCCCCACATACCTTCCAATTAAATTATTTTGTTAAAGGCTATTATAAGAATGTGTCATGAAAAGGGACTCTATATCAAAGATGTTTTTTTTTATTTAAAAATTTTTTTTTCCAATCAGCTTCAGAAAGAAAAGATGGTTTTATTTTTGCTTCAAAAAAAAAACAAATTTTGTTGCTGAGAATGTTGCTCGGTAGTTGAGTACCTGTCAAACATGTAAGGGCCTTGGTTCAATCCCTTCCATGCCTCCTACCCAAAAGGTTTTGCTTTCTTTACCATTTTTATGTAGAAAATATGCTTCAGTTTAAATGTTTGTCCCCTCCAAAGCTCATGGTGAAATTTAATTGCCATTGTAACAAGATTGGAATGAGATTGAAGGTGGTTGGCATAGATAGGACTAATGCCATTAAAACTGTGAGTTTGCCTCTTACCTTTCTGCCTATGCCTTGTGAGGAGGATCCTTGTAGTGTGTAAAGAGCTCTCTTAAGATTCACAAACCTGCACTGTCTTGACCTGATAAATCCCAGCCCCTGGAGGCTCTTACATTTCTGTTGGAAGTTCTTCAGTCTGTGGTGCTCTGTTACAGCAGCACAGGACAGAATGAGACGCTGTAGTGGTGCTAAGCTTGCTGTCCATAGTGCCTTTCTCTGATGCACTGGTGTCAGCATTCCCTCACACCCATGTTCTGCTCTCAGTACTGTGGCAGCCAGGTACATTGTCATCTCATCTGTGAACTTGGGGCTCCAGTTTCAGTCCTTTTTCTCTTTTTTGTTCACTGTACTGGTATTGTTTGGTTATTTATACTCAGATGATTCTTCTCTCCTTTCTTGAAGATAGCTATTACCTAGATATTTATGTGGGATGCCTGATACAATGGCATAGCAGTAGAGAGTTGTTGGGTAAATTATTAAACTACCTGAATCTCAGGCTCGAGTAAAAACCATTTTTCCGCTTGTACTGGGTGTTAAGCCCAGAGCCTCATGCATAATGGACAAACTGAGGTATATCCCCACTCTCAAACATTACAGTTTTTAAAATCTTTGGAAGATTAGGTCTTCACTTTCAAAAATGTCTATAAATTAAGGACCAGAAATCCTCAGTTTTCTGTACTTTTAGTAATAAATGCATTGCTAATGATGATTATGCAAACCTGGAGAAGTCACTTTATAGTTTATTGAAATGAGTTTAGAGCAGATTATTGACAGATAATGTCTGAGTCTATTTTGTGCTCTGTGACAGTACTTGAGACTGAGTAACTTGTAAAGAATGGAAACGTGTCTCTTAAAAGTTCAGAAGTTGGAAGTTCAAGAACAGGGCATTTGGTTGTTGGTTCCAAGATAGTATCTTATTTTTGTGTCCTCTGGAAAGGAGGAGGATTGTGATCTCAGATTGGAGAAGAATGTGAGAGTCAGCTGACTCCTGTGGCCATTTTTACGCCACTTAGATCCATTTGTGAGAGTGCAGCCCTCATGATGCAGGCATCCACTGGTCTTTTTTTTTTTTTTTTTTTTGTATTTTTACCGGTACCAGAGATCGAACTCACAACCACAGGCTTGCAAGGCAGGCCCTTATGCCCCTGAGTTAAATCCCTAGCCCCAAGGCACCCACTGTTATGTCCCATCTCCCAGCACTGTTGAATTGGGGATTACGTTTCAGTTTGAGTCTCTGGGGTATTAAAAATGCTCAAACTATAGTGCTTCAGATAGATGTACGTGTAGATACGTAGATATAAATACAGATGGAGATAGGTACAGCACTTTTTACTGATTCTAAATTGAGACAAAATTTATTCATTTTAACAAGTACCTACTAAGCTCCAGGGACAGAGGTAGAGATAACATTGAACAAGATGCACATAAGTTGATGGAACTTATTTAAAAATACAGAAGTGAAGAGTTAGTATGTCATATAATTCGGAAGTTTTAGGTTTATTCAGTTGAAACTTTGGAATTTGTTTAATTTTAAGCAATCACTTTTTATGTTTAATTAACATCTATAGTGTTAAGAACAAGGTTTAGAATTCTTATTTATTTATTTATTTATTTTTAATCGGTACTGGGGATCGAACTCACTGCCTGCTTGCAAGGCAGGTGCTTATGTCGCTGAGCTAAATCTCCACCCCGAGGTTTAGAATTCTTATACTATGGAGTTTTTTTTTTTTTTGTTTTGTTTTGTTTTTAGACAAGGTCTTACTTTTGTGTTTCAAGCTCATGTGTCTTAACTCACTCCTGAGTACTGGGATTACAAGTTTGCACACTATACCTAACTCCTTTATGCTTTTTGAAAATAAGTAAATTCAGAGTTTTATTGATCTTGATGATTACATCTAAAGCAAATTTTCATAAAAATAATTAGCTTATTAAATTGGAGTTGATACACCTTCAGTGACTTAGTAGCTAGCTATTTATTTTAATATCTGTAATAAGCTGCTTAATTTGTCATTGTGGATATAAGAGCTAAGTCAGTTTTCAAATTTTCAAAATTAGCCTCCATAAATACTACGTGCTTACTGCTTTAAAGTAAGGGAAAAAACCTGGATCTGCATCTTGATTATACAGAGCATACATAAGTGTTTTAAAGGTGTGTTCTCTGTAGAGGACACATTAAGTCTTTTTGATGAGTTACACAGATTGGTTTAATTAAAGACAAATTTTCTATCTTCAAGGAAAAGAGTTGCTCATTTACTAAAAAAATAACTGCTAATGACAAAGATTCATTTTTGTGGCAGACGTTAGAGTAGGAATATGTGGTAGGATTAAAGTGTATAACAAGGGCTGTGGAAAACAGCTCAGTGGTTGAGAGCTTGCTCAGCGGGCTTGAGGCCCTTAGTTCAGTCTTCAGCAGGAGGGGAAAAGTGACTATTTCAGAGGTAAGTTATATCCTGTGGCAATGTTAGAGGGACAGTATGTACAGAGGAGGAGGGTCAGGTGACCTACTCGGGAGCATATTGGAAAAAATAATGTTATATGTATACTTGTTATTAGAAATAGTAGTAGCATCTATAATGTGGGGGAATTTTTAAGATTCAAGATTGTTGACATGAATATTTTCTGTGAAACTTGTCTCCCATCATGTCTTTACAGCTCCTACTGTAGCTTATAGCCTAAATCAAGTCTTTCTTGAGGAAATGAGATGAATAAGCATTAAAGGGGTAAAAAATATGAACCATATTGTAGCTCTCTCCTTTTCTATTTTGTGTATAGAACTGATGGAAGGTTACAATGAAGGAAAGTAATTCCATAAACTAAAAAAAAAAAAAAAAAATTACTCCATAGTTCCTTAACCCTAAATCTTGGGATTTGTTTTAGATTTTTTGAATTGAAATAAACTGAACTAGTGTTATACATATGCTACACACTATGTCGCATTCCTTAGAGAGCTCTTTAACAGAACGCTACGTATTCAAACACATCAGTATATCTGACTTGAAGCGTATCAGAATGCCTGGGATCATTGAGGGCTATAATTATCCTAATTTTAGTTCAGGTCAGATTTTACCACCAAGTAAGTTATATAAAACTGGTTTTTCACTGTTTTTTAATTTAGAATTTTAGTTGTTAGGGGTTGTGGACCCCTCTTTGTTTTAATGTTCTGAAGATCTATGGACTCTGCTGCTGTTAAAAGAACAAAATAAGCTGGCTGTGAGGGCACACACCTGTAATCCCAGCAATTGGGAGAATGAAGCAGGAGGATTGTTGCAAGATTGAGACCAGCCTGGGCTGCAAAGTGGGCTCAAGGCCAGCCTGAACTGCATAGAGAGACCCTGTCTCAAAACCAAACTAAACCAAAAAACAAATAAACAACCACAAAAAAGCCACACCAGAACACACTGTTTCTGTGTTGATTTTTAGGATCCATATGTGTTTCTGGTTGAAATGATATGAAAAAAATATATGAATACATTTATACATATGTATAAGTCATACTTACATAAGTATAAATATAAGTATGAATACATTTATACACATGTATAAGTCATACTTATATAAGTTTAGAAGTATGTGCATATCATTTGTGGGTATGGCTTAGGGGAGAGGGAATGTAGGATCAAGGATGGTAAGATGTGCCATTTGTGCTGTTCTGTTATTGTGACCAGCTTTGATTACCAACATGGTGTGAATTAAGACTTTACTGTGTCACATCTGTGGAAACACTTAAGCTGAACAAAGTCACTCAACAGATAAAACCTAGACATTCCAGGACTGTGCACAATCACAAAAAACAGGATATTCTATGTGCCATATGATATAAATATGAAAAATTATAAACAGTCACAACACAATCGGTTTAAACTACTGTTTTATTCATCCTAGAAGAGAGAGATGTTTTGTATAGTATGCAGGCACCTAAAGAAACCATTTTACCTTGCCTGCCTAATAATTTAGTACATGAATTATGTGTCAAGAATGAAATGAAGACTACCTGAGCCAATTAATAAATAACAGGAAGTTAGGTAAGCAAAAACTAATGATTCAAATTGGAAAAAGACCAGAGCATGGGGATTAACACCTTGCCATTAGAAAAGTCCCACGAGATCTTAGGCGACCTCAGGAGGCCTGTACTTTTGTTAACATTTTTAAGACTCTGCTAAGTAAGACACTATGAAAATTAGTTGGACTCTAATATTAACTACTTAAATACTGGATACCAATAAATGTCATAGAAATTACTGCTCTTGTACAAAGTTATGGCAACTAAATGTCAGGCCCTGAATCAAATGAAATGAAGTTGTTGGTTGGAATGCATAGCTTTCCTTTTTAAGTGTGAAAAAATTTAGTATTTTAAAATGTTAATTTGTTTTGTACAGATATTACTGCATAGGAAAAGTTTTTATTCCTATCCAATGCTTTTACAATGTTTTTTCTCCAACTCTGTTCTTTGCTGAAAACAGCAAGTTTCTCTGTGAGGTCAGTAATGCTGATTCCTGCAAGAAGAAAACTTAGGAAGTGAGCTTAAACACTGAGGAAGAAGCACAGAAAATGAGGCAATTGAGGGAGGGGGATTGCAAGGATTATTTAAAAGTATGAGTCAGAAGTCAAACTAATGTTACTTCCCTCAGGTTACCAATCTCTGTGTCATTATCATGCCTTATTTAACCTAATTGGCTAATTAATCGAGGCTAGATGATAGTAAATCAGAATTATCAAATTTTCTTTCTATAGGAAAAAGCTAAAAATAAATATGCCTGTAACTAGTTTTCTCTCCATAAAAATATAAACTCAGGCCATGTAATTTAAGGTTGTAGAATAGATGGCATTTGGTGAAAAAAAGATGAGGATGGTCCTTATAGTGTCTTTTTCCTCATGATACAAGCTTGATGGACTCTAAATGGTTGATCTTTTATCTATTCTTTTGTAATGTAATAGATGACTGAAAATTGAAATCTGAAAATTTCCCGTATTGTTGGATTTGTATAATGTCTTTATCATTAATAGAAATAGTTTTAAATATACATAGCATGAGAGCAGTATTTATTTTCTAGGACATAGAAAACCATCAATGTGTGTTCTAAAAAGATGAAAGTATGGTTTTGTTCAAAATTATAAATTGGTTTTTATTACTGCTTGATTTTGTTTTTAAATCAACTGAGTGCATTGACAGACCAGAAAAATTTTGAGCATACAATGTAAATGCTAGTTTTTTTTTTAAACCCTAACCTTTACAGGCTGTTATGTATGATCTGTGTTTCTACAAGGAAATGTTGATTAAGTAGTTTCCATTTTGGTATTACAGTATGTTCTGTTGTAAAGTGCGGACTGTGTAAAAATCTTTTTAAGTCAAAAAAAGCAGCTCAGCTGAAACTCCTACTATTTATCATGGCCGAAGCCAGAAATAGAATCTTACTAGTTCTATAATCTACTGAATTTCTGCATATCTTTTTTATAGAAAATTAGTTTAAAAAGTAAAAAAAGACCATTCATTGAATTACTTTATATATTCTTACAAAAGGTCTTCTAAAAAAACTTGATTTATTAAATACATGTCTGAAGTTTTTTGTTTTAAAGGAAGCCCTGTTACTCTAGAAAAAGTAGCAAATGGTTAGTAGATCTGTGAGATAGGTTGTTAACTTATAAAATAGGCTAATTAACTATAATTCTAACAAAACTTGTTTATATGTGGTACTTAGCAGGAGAAGTTTATTTTGTATCAAAAAGTCTACAGAATATATTTTCTGTTAAATAATTCATCTTTGGATTTATTGAAGCTGTTTGACAAAGTTCTAATGTTTTGTGGATAGGTAATATTTGAGTTTTGATGTCTGCCTCCAAAGTGCAGTAATTCAGTATTAAGTGAGATTAATTTTTCACCTTTAAATATTACTAGTTCTGTGGAATTGTGGTTTGTGGTTTTTGAACAAATGTTTCAGTTTCTGTCTTCATTACTTGGAAAGAAAGAAAGCTTCTCTGTCATTTTATTTGAGCATAAGACTGATTGATCGCTGTCAGGTAGCTATGGAATCTTTATTACTCTAGTATTTTTGGTAAAAGGCATAATCCATATATATTTTGCTATTAAAAAGTTATTTTCATATTTTAATGACATCATATTGTTTGCAAGTTTAACATTGTACTATAAAGAAAACAGAAATGAGTGACACTTAAAAGCCTGTATGTGATCTGTGGTATTCTAATTTAAATTTGTGGTTTTAGAGAAATGAATTTGGATTTTAGCATCTCACCAGACGTAAGACTTGTGTGCATTTTCAAGATAAACTTAGAAAGTAAACCATAAAGCAAAGTGAGCTGTGACTTTTAAAATGCCTTCTAATCATTTATAGTAAGTGAAGTTTTCATTTGTCATTTATCATATGACTTAAATTGGTCATATGATAACTCATTACATTATTGTGTCATCTTATATTTAACAAAATTAATGTCTTCAAAGTTGATAACTAAAGCATATAGACAATAATTGTTAAAAGAGAACATTAAATTGCTATTCATGAAAACAGCCAACATTGTTTAACTGTATCTTTACCTTTAGACATTCTTTAATCAGAATGTCTCTTTTTAAAATGAAAACATTTTACTTTTTACAAGTAAAGAAATATTTTGTTTGAACTGTTACTAAATAGGAATTTCACTGTTAGGTATGATAATGTATACTGTGTAGTATTAATATATAGTTAATATAGTAGAGTTAAAAAGACCTGGTGGAGTGTTCATAGAATATGTTTAAGGTTCTGTTCACAGTGTGTTTTAAAAGGAGCATTGAATTAACGTGAATATAGCTGACAGCTAATACTTGAATATAACTTTAAATTGTGGTGTTTTATAGTGTGTCTGAACTGTTAATTCCAAAGTAGTAATCTTGAAAAGTCCAGATCAGCAAATAGACTAGAGGTATTCACAGTAAAGGGCCATTTCTTTTTATGTATGGTAAGAGATGCAAAAATAATGTTACTGAGCATATGTACAAATAGCTGTGCGATTAAAGTCCTTGGTGTTTTTGATCTGTGTTTTGTTATAAAAGTGCAGTGTAGTCTGTTTAAACTTTACTGTATAACAGTGCTTGCTAACTTAGAAGATTTGAAAAATACCCTCCCTCCAAAAAGAGATGAAGATAGCATTTACCAACAGTTAATAGCTATTTATCGACATTTTGATGTGGATTTCCTTTCTGTTGTTTTCTGTGTTGTGAAATTGGTTCACATTTTTAGCTAGAATTTGTAAGGAATGTAGTTTTTGCTTTAGGCAAGAGTTAAGCAAACTTTTAAAGTCCCAGATAATAAAATATTTTAGGCTTCACAGTCGACGAGGTAAAATGGAGATACAATTTAAGTTTTTGTAACCATTTAAACCATAATCATTTAAAAATATAAAACATGATTTCAACTTGACACGATAAAAACCAGGTAGCTGACTGGCTCTAACTCACTTTGGAAGATTATTTATATTTCACATTATGTGTATGTGTATATCTCTAAACCTTCAGTAGGATTGGCTGTGACTAGAGGTACCGAGTCTTTGTGTTAAAACCTGAGAACTTTGTAATTCCAGTCTTACTGTTGTAGGAATCAGTGTGCTGGCTTCTACAGGCAGGTCTGACCTTGACTTAGAAAACAGTACTTAGACTCAACCAGTAGATGTACCCTCTTAGATATGAATTTCATTCTGTCTTGTCTTTTGTCCTGTCCTGTCCTGTCCTGTCCTTTTCTTTTCTTTTGCCTTTTTGAGACAGGGTCTCGCTATGCAGTTCAGGCTGAACTTGGGCTTGCTTTGTAGCCCAGGCTGATCTCCAACTTGTAAACAATTTTCCTGCCTCAGCCTCCCAAGTGCTGGGATTACAGGAGAGCCTTTTTTTTTTTTTTTTTAAATTTTATTTAAAAGGAAAAAGAAAAACACAAAACAATACAAAACGGTGTAAGGGTAATACAGAACTACAAAAAAAAAAAAAAAAAAAAAAGAAAACAGTAAGAAATCACCAGTTAATAGATTACATATTATCATCTTAGAGATAGTTGCTCAAATCACAGTATCAAAGCCTACAAAGTGGACATTCAAACAGTGAGACTGCAAACAGTTGTGTTCAATGCTCCAACCAAAAACATTACTATGGTCAGCTCTTTAACACCCCTAAACACACTTGCTGTTGTATCCTTTAGAGCTCTTTTTTTCCCTCTCTTTTTTACAACAAAATTTACACATTTTGGGTTTTATTACTCCTTAGTTCTTCTTATTACTTTTTTGGGGGGGGAGAGAATAAAGTCAAATATGGCAAAACAAAGCTGTCAGTCAAAACCAAGGATAGACATAGCACATGATGTAAAACAGAGTGCAAGGTTATCAACAATGGTTATCAACAATGTCTCTTGTTTCCTTAAAAAGAATTGTCTATCTCATTAGATATTATAAAGTTGAACAAAACAGTAGAGAACAAGACCAATAAAATTTAAGCATTATAAACATTACAGGACTTCCAAAGGAGACAATAGTCAAACCAGAATGGGCATCTTAGTGAATCTTACTGCCTTCAAAGTAGTTGCCTATACCCTCAAACTTGATACTATCATACAGAATGGAACAGAGTCTAATCAGTCAAAACAAGATCGTGGGAGTTGTTACAGGACTTCAAAACAAGTTAATAGGAAATCACAAAAAGTTACTATTATATATCCTGCTAATTTTAAAAAATTTTCCCCTTAATTAAAACAAACATAAGAAATAACTAAATAATTTTTTTAAAGAATAAGGGAGAGATTGAGATAAAACAGGACATAACAATAGAGGTCAAAGCATGACTGTTTCAGCAACCTAGTGCTTCACCACCAAATAACCCGACTTAATAGTAGTTACCATAGTGTCTGTCTTTTTCCTTGAAATATTCACAACTACAAACACACTCAACCACCTTATCTTTGATAAAGGAGCCAAGCAGGTTCACTGGAACAATGACAGTCTCTTTAATAAATGGTGCTGGAAAAACTCGCTCTCCATTTGCCGAAAACTAAAGCTAGACCCATGTCTATCACCATGTACTAAATTAAAATCTAAATGGGTCAAAGATCTGAATATTAAAACAGAAACACTAAATCTTTTGGAAGACAAATTGGGTAGAAACCTTGAAGACATAGGAGTAGGTAGAGAACTCATGAACAGGACTCAAACCGCACAGGAAATACTTCCCAGAATCAATAACTGGGGCCACTTCTTATTAAAAAGTTTCTGCATGTCAAAAGAAATCTCCAGCATAGTGAAAAGAAAACCCACAAACTGGGAGAAGATTTTAATGAACTCTCTCTCAGACAGGGTTCTCTTGTCTAAAACATATAAAGAATTAAAAAAACTCACACCCCCCCAAAATTCAAAGATCCAATCCAAAAATGGGCATCTGAGATGAATATACACTTCTCAGATGAAGAAATGCAAATGGCAAATAAATACATGAAAAAATGCTCATCATCATTGGTCATTAGAGAAATGCAAATTAAAACCACACTGAGATACCATTTCACTCCTGAAAGAATGGCCAGGATCAAGAAAACCAACAACAACAAATGCTGGAGAGGCTGTGGGGAAAAAGGAACTCTCCTACACTGTTGGTGGGAGTGTAGACTGGTGCAGCCTTTGTGGAGGTCAGTCTGGAGATTTCTCAAAAAGCTGGGATTGGAAGTCCCATTTATTCCAGCTATTCCACTTCTAGGCATATTCCCAGAAGAACTGAAAGCATCATACCACAGTGATATATGTGCACCTATGTTTATAGCAGCACAATTTGTAATCGCCAGATCTTGGAAACAACCCAAGTGTCCATCAACTGAGGAATGGATAAAAAAGTTGTATTTCTATACAATGGAGTATTATTCAGCTATAAAGAAGGATCACATTGAGATATTTATCAATAAATGGGCACAGCTTGAGACCATACTCACAGGAGAGCCTTTCTTAAGAAACAGGAAGCAGTTCTGTTTGGATCTGATGCTAGGAGGTGAAGATACTTTGTAGAAGATTTTAGGCCAGCCTGAAAGTATTTAGCCTTGAAATACCAATACTGCTTTCCCAAGTCTAGTTTTTTTTTGTGTGTGTGTGCCATCATATTTAGTATCCATTCCACTTTTCTAACTTTAGAGGTGAACTTAAATAGTAACTTATTATATGTGGATATAAAAGAATAAAGATTAAAAAGAGAAATAGATAACAAAATAAATGTCATAAAGGATTTTTTTCTTAGGATAAAAATTGTGTCTGAAAATGTATTTATGAGGAAAAGAGTGCTTTTTATGATGCTGTATAAACATAGTTTTTTCTCTGTGTTTGTGAAATTATATAATTTCCATTTTCAACTTTAGGCGCAGCTCTTCTAGTTGACCCTTAAAATGTGTTTGGAGCAGGAATAAGAGTGGTGTGCTGTTTCTTTAAGGTGTGATTGGTTTGTCTCTCTTCTTATTAGTGCATATTTGCAGTGCAGACGCTGACATTCTTTTTGTGAAGTTGGTACTGGTACACAGCACATTTTCTAAGGACAAAATTTAGAGTGTTTTCTTCCTGTTTTGAGAACAAATTTACAAACTTACAGTAATTAGGCAAATATATACTGAAGTTTTAAGTCAAAGGTCTGTCTTAAGATGCTTTTCTTTCATGATGCTTGTGTTTCACAGGAACATGGTGTTTCTATTTTTTCTTTGCCCCTTTTTATCAAGATTATGAGAATCAAACATTCTAGATTGTTTCATAATTTGTATTGCCTTTATATTAGAAGTCCTTATTTAGATAAAGAAGGAGTATGAGTTTCTAACTAGAGCAGATTTGCTGCTATTAGCGCGGTGTGTATGGTCTCTCACCTATATACCTTGTCTTTCCTATGGAACTTGGAGGAGAGGTGTTATGTGTCTTGGTGGGCTAGTATGGTGTTCTTAGGATATGGTTCTGAAATTCTGCTGAACGTTAGAACCAAATTTGACCAGAGCAGCTAAAATAAATTTCCATATAAACTCTTCATTAGCTCATTTTTATAAGCTTAATTTCCCAGGTCCTTTATATATGTTACTATTGTTACTATACTTTGGAATGAAAGATAATATTCTTTTTATTTTTTATTTTTATTTTTGTCTTTTTTGAGATGGGGCCTCACTATGCAATTCAGGCTGGCGTTGAGCT
The DNA here is from genome assembly GCF_034190915.1 of Cavia porcellus. Taxonomy (NCBI): domain Eukaryota; kingdom Metazoa; phylum Chordata; class Mammalia; order Rodentia; family Caviidae; genus Cavia; species Cavia porcellus. Next base: position 2,687,305 of record NW_026947491.1, read on the forward strand.
CACTTTGTATTGTAGCCCAGGCTGGTCTTGAACTCGCCAGGATCCTCCTACCTCAGCCTCCTGAGTGCTGGAAGTACAGGCATCAGCTTCCACGCCCAGCAAGATAATATTCTTGACCCAGAATCCCAGTAACTTGTTTTTCTACTAATGGTGAAGGGTTTACATTGATTTAATGTTCTTTTATTTATTTATTTTTTCAATTCCTTCATTGTCTTTTTTTTTTTTTTTTTTTTTGGATATTGGGGAACAAATTCAGGACTGCACACTTGGCTAAGCAGACGCTTATGCTACTAAGCTAAATCTCAGTATCCCCTGTTGTTTTTTCCTGTCTTCCCTTTATCAACTCTGTTTCCCCATCTTGTAACCAGCGTCCCACCTGGGACAGGAGAAGGTGGTGGACAAGATCTGGAGGAATAAGAAAGGATGAATATTGAACTTCCATAGAGAAGTTTAAACTAGTGATCTTCTCTTTAATTATATTGCTGTATTTTGTTATTTTAGTTGTTTTTCAGCTCAAACTTTCAATTGGCTAACAGATGTGGACCCATTGAACAAAATTTGGAGGAAAAATTAGTTCATCAGTATGTATTATGAAAAGTGTCTTTTTAGTCTGGTGTACTTTTATGCCTACTACTTGGATGAATACAGTTTAAAGGTTTAAAACACACTTATTGAGAATAATTTTTTTACTGCAAAGCATTTAACTTTTTAAAAAATAAAAACCAACTGCTATTATAATTTTTTAAAATTTTATTTTAAAGAGAATTAAAATAGTTTCAAAATAAGATGATTAACAATATTTAATATACTGTGGATCATTATCTTCAAAATAGTTGCTCAGATTACAAGATATAGGCATGAAAAATTGATCAAGCAATATAAAAAACTTTTTAGTGAACTAAGAGAAATTAGTAGTGTAATTGTCTCAGCTTTTTTTTTTGCCTACTTCTTTCCCTTTTCTTGCATCCCAGTTGTTCTTTCCTTTTGAGCAGTTTCTTCCCCTTTTATAATATCATTGTATATTTGAGATCTTACTTACTCTTTCAGCTTCTTACACTAGGGAGACAATACGATCTTTACACATGTGAGTTTGATTTATTTCACTTATGAGTATGGTCTCAAGTTACATCTAGTCACCTATAAAAGCCTCGAGTTTATCCTTTTTTATAGCTGAGTAGTATTCCATTGTGTAAAAATACCACATCTTTTTTTTTTTTTTTTTAATCTGTTTCTCTGTTGGTGGATTGTATGGGAAGTACTTCAAAGAATCAACAACTGGAATTTCATCAAAAGAAATTACCAAAAAACGAAAAGAAAAGAAATCACCAACAGAGTGAAAAGAAAACCCACAGACTGGGAAAAAGTTTTAGCCTACTGTCACTCCAAAGAACTTTTATCTAAAGCATATAAAGAATTGTAAAAAACCAAGTACCCCCTAATTCAAAGACCCAATCTAAAAATGGGTATCTGAGAAGAAGACACTTCTCAGATGAAGAAATACAGATGGAAAATGAATATATAAAAAATGTTCAACATCACCGGTCATTCAAGAAATGCAAATTAAAACAACACTGAGATCCCATCTCCTCAGAAAGAGTGGCTGTCATCAAGAAATCAATCAATAACAAATGCTTCAGGAGCTTTGGGGGAAAAGGAACCCTTTTCCACTATTGGTAAGAGTGTAGACTGAATGCAGCCACAGTGGAAATCAGTGTGGAGATTCCTCAAAAAACTAGGATTGGTCCCATTTGACACAGCTACTCCCCTTCTGGGTATCTTCCCAAAAGAACTAAAAACATTATAGCACAGCGATATATGTGCACCCATGTTTATAGCAGCTCAGTTTATAATAACTGCTAAGTTTTATACCTTAACCCTTTAAAATGCTCTCGTCAGAACTACATAATTAAATCTCATATAAATACGTTATAGTGACCAGTTTTTAGAGGAACATTTTCTGTTACATAATTGTTAACTTTTTCAACAATCAGTATAGGAAAATAAGTTTATTGAAACAAGACAGTGAAACTTTTAGTGTATTTTGGAGAAAAATACTACTATTGTATGATTCTTTTTAAGAGTTTCTTAAACCTTGATCTCAAGTCCAACTTCTGTTAATCAGTTTTCTTGCCATGCTTTTGACTTTTGGTGGTTAAAATAAATTGAGATTTTTTTATACTGGGGATCGAACTCATGATCTCATGCCTGCCAGGCAGGTGCTTTTACTGCTGAATTAAATCCCCAGCCCAAATTTGAAATCTTAGGTCTCAGGTAACAGCCAGTACTTGAGAGATGAAGAGCTATTTGCTCGAAGTAAAACATGTCCTTTTATTTACAGTTTGGGTCTACTTTTAAATATCATTTGCTATTTCGTTGAGTGGTAATCTCAAAGTAGTTACTTGTAAAAAGATCATTCACATAAATATTCAGGGATATAGATACTATGTCATTGCAGTTTTGATAAATCCTGAAGAGTAAGGAAGCAAGTTATTTTCTGAAGTATAAAATTCTGAGGACTTTGCAGTGACAACTTGTACTCAAAAAAGCTCTTTAGCCAAAAACATGATCAGATTTCTGTTACTAATGTAGGGCTTTTTTCACGTGAGTTAACTGTCACGTGATTTAGGATTCCTGATGGAGAACTCATAAAACAATTTTATGTAGCTGCTGTCTCTTGATAAGAATATTTGAGGAATTTATGTGCCAGTGACTGTTGAACGAGAAGTTAGATGATACTAGCTCCATTTCTCTGACTGGTATTTTAAGCACACACACCCTCTGTCTCCCATTGAATGCATCTGTAAAACCAGGGCAGGAGCTGTTTGAGGTCTCTTCAGATTAAATAATGTCACACAGTTTGGGAAAGAAGAATAGAATTAAAAGTGCCGTCGAACTGGCTGAGTTAACTATTTTTTCCATCCATTATCTCTGGGCCTGAATTTAACACAATCCATAACCTATACAGAGAAAGCTCCAAAAGAAGCCTGCTAATTCTGGGTCAAAAAGTAGGAAAGATACAACTCTTAAGTTTAAAACTCTACCCCCACTTGTTTTTCCATGTCCCATTCCCAAGCAGCTCTGTGGTAATGTCAGCAGAAGCTGTAGTGGAAATCTCTAGCCTAAACTGAGAGATGGCTGCTTTCCTCTCCCGTCAGCACCTCTTGTTGCTTTCTCCCCCTTTTCTCTACCATTCCTCTGCTGGGTCCCAAAGCAGATACAGTGTGTGATAAAACAGTACTAACAGTCCCAGCATTCTTTCTGGAGAAGTGAGAAAGACAAGATGGCCTAAGGAATTGGAAAACTGCTCCAGTTACACACTGGAAGAAACTTAGAAAAGCAGTGTCATAAATCATGAATCGTCATCGTGATACAGATCCTGGAACTAGCTGAAAGAGACTTTACAGCAATTACTATACAACTCTTCTTGTAAGCACTTATGAACACTCTGGAAATGAATTAGAAAGTCGCAGCAGAAAATATTTAGAAGATAAAAAGATGGGTAAATATTAAAACTGAAAAATACAGTAAGTGGAAAAAAGTTCCATTGGATGGCTCACTAGCAGAACGTAATGAAAAATCAGTGTATTTAAAGGTAATTCAATAGAGAATTTTCAGTCTGAATAAAAGAGAGGAAAAGATTCTTAAAAATTAAACAAAACCCCAGAATTATAGAAATACAGACATTTTGGGAAAAAATGTGATATTGAGATAATGCTTAAAGAAGTGTCTAAAAATAATCGTGCATGTAGTGAAGAGTAACAGTACAGATTCTGAGACCCTGAAGAGAAGTAAACCCAAAGAAATACATGCTCAAACATGTCATCGTTAATCTGAAAACAAAAACAAGGAAAAATGTTGAAAGCACCCAGCAAAGATATTTTCTGTCAAAAACATGGAAATGAAACAGGCCAAACGAAACAACACCCCCCTCCCCAAAGTAAAGAACTAAAAAAAAGAATAGTTTATAACTAGCAAGAACATTTATTAGGAATATATGTGGCTTAAGGGTATTTTCAGATGAAGGAAAACTGCCAATATTCCTTGCTAGCAAACCTGATCTAAAAGAATGGCCAAAGGTCGTTCTTAAGATAGAAAGGAAAGGATAGAAAGGAACCTGGACATCAAGAATAAAAGAAGATAAATAGAAATAATGACAGTATTTATGGAGTGTTTCTCTCCACATTGGTTCTTTAAAATATATTTGGTATTTGAAATCAAAATCATAACATCTGATGTAATCTTGATGGATGTCAAGTTGTATGTAACATCAGAAGACCACTTGAAGTGGTAAAATGTTGATTGTAAATAAATCCTGGAAAATTAACAATGGCTTATAATCTTTGGAGTCACTACTTAGAAAAGAAGTATTAGGATCACAGTGGATAAGTTGAAGGAATACTAAAAATTTTTCCAAACCAAAAGAAGGTAGAAAAGGAAAAAGCAGAAAATGAATAAAAATTGGTGAAGGTTAGCTGAGTGTAGTGATACATGTCTATAATCTCAGCTCCATGAGAGGCTGAGGTAGCCTGAGTAATTTATCAAGACCTTGACTCAAAATAAAATGGTTTAGGGATGTAGTTCAGTGTTCACTTGGTTCAGTTTTGAGTATTGGGAGAAGGGAGAGAAGGATAGAGTAAATGTACAGACACTAACTAGTGAGAAGAAAAGCTGCAGTGAGTATACTAATAATAAACTAGACATACTCATGATACGAGGAATGTTACATAGATGAAAGGTCATTGTAGCCACTCTAAATGTGTAAATGCCTAACAGCAGAATTTAGAAATTACTGAAGCAAAATCTGAAAGAACTTAAAAAGGACAGACAGTGAGCTCAATAATTGTAGTGGAAGATTGCTATTCTTTTTTAAGTTTTTGGATACATAGAGGTAGTGTCCAGAAATCCAAGCGTATGGATTCTCTGGAAAACACTATCTGTCAGCTTGATTTAATTAACATTCATAGAATGTTTTCTCAACACGAGCAGACTATAGTGTTCTTTAGAAGTATACGTGGAATATTTGGGATGATAGAACATATCTTTCTGTTAAACCTTAACATTTAAAATAATTGACCTGGTACCGGGAAAAAAAAAGTGCATGTAAAATAATTGAATTCTTACATGTATTTTCTTAGATCATAATGGAAATACAGCAGAAATTAAGAACAGAAAGATACCAGGGAAATTCTCAGGCACTTAGAAATTAGAGAATAGGCTTCTAAATATCCATTCTGGAAAAAGAGGAATCCTCATAGGATATTTAAAAATAGTTTGGACTGAAAAATCACATTTAAAAGTTATGCTGCTTAGGCAACATTTAAAAAAAGTTGTGGATTCATTGCTTATATTGGAAAAAAAGAGAAAGACTTCAAATCAGTAATATGTTTCCATATTGAGAAACTAGAAGAAGAAATGGTAAACCAAAATAAGAGGAACAATTGTTGAATTCAAAATTAGTAGCCAACATAAGTGAAACTAGCTGAATTTTCCTTTTTATAGATCATTAAAATTGATAATCTTTAGCAATAGGATAAAGGGAAGAAGATAGGAATAGGTATCAACAAGAAAGAGTTATTGTAGACTTGACAGAAAAGTGACAAATAATTAACAACAAACACCTCATTGAAAATAAATTTGACAATTTAGGTGGAATGGAATAATTCTTTGAAGCAACAAATCACCAAAACTCACTCAATATAACTAAATAATCTTGAGTAGCCTTTTTAAAAAAAATTAGTTGAATTTATATTTAAACTTTCTCCCCAAATTACTCAAACCCAGATCGTTTTACTGGTCAAGTCTGTCAAGTATTTAATGAAGAAATAACATTATTTTTCTACCCATCTCTTCCAGAACTTAGAAGATGATGAAACACTTTGCACCTTTCTTTATGAAGCCAGAATTAACCTGATTTTCTAAGCCAGACAAACAATAAACAATAAAGGAAGGACAAAGGAAAAAGAAAACTATGGACCAGTTTACCTCATGAACATATTGCAGAAATCCTCAAAAAAAATTTAGCAAATTAAATTCCACTGTTCATAAAAGGAAAAACAATCAAAACAAACTACAACCAACATCATACTTAAAGGTGAAGGATTGAAAGTTTTCTTCCATGAACGAGCACAAGACAAGAATGTCTACTCTTAATCTCTCTCCAGTTCAGTATTTTACTGGAAATCCTGGTCAGCATTAATATGGCAACAAAGGGAAATAAAAGAGGAGGAAATTGGGAAAGAAGAAACAAAACTGTTTCCATTGGCAGACAACATGATTGTCCCAAAGAAGTTTCAAAAAACCTAGTTTAGCAAGGTCCTAGGATACAAGATAGCATGCTCACACACACGCACAAGTCTTAATTTTCTAAACATTTGGCCCTCCATTTCTTCAGGTTATTCATCTGAAGATCCAACCAACCACAGTTTGAAAATATGTGAAAAAAATTGTCTGAACCAAATTTTTGTTGAAATGTTTCCTAAGGATTATAATTATTTATACAGCATTTATATTTTATTAGATATTATAAGTAATACAGAGATGATTTAAGTTATACAGGAGGTTGTGAATATGTTATATAGAAACTGTGCCAAAAGGAACTTGAGTATCTGTGGATTTTGGTATTTATAGGGTTTCCTGGAACCATTCTGTTGTGAGTACTGAAAGATCAGTGTCTAACAATAATGGACAGTAGGAATATGAAGTAATAAATAGTGTTTACAGTAGTTCCAAGGGAACAGATACTTAGGTATGAATATATGGGTATAAGTGGTCTGTAAACTGAAGTCTAAATAGTGCTGAAGAAATCAAAACAGACCTAGTAAATGTAGAAGTATACTGTGTTCATATAAAAAGTCAATCCCAATTTGATTTTTAATTTAATGTAGTTCCTATACAAACTCTAGTGATATATTTTATGAGCACAGGGAATTTGATACCAAAATTCAGTTGGAAATACAAAGAAATTAGAATAAAAGTTTTAGAAAAGAAGATTAAAGTGAAAGGATTATATTTTGTGCTTTTGAGAAGCACTGCACTGTGAGGAATACAGACATCCCTCCCCTGATTCCTTCCTGTGTTTTGGGTCATAGATAGAGCACTAAATTAGCAGAATACGGTTGTCAGCCAGGCTTGTCTTTTCTGGAGAGTCGTGTGTAGATACATTCCCATCCAAAAAAGAAAATGAAGTGATTTGAAAGAAGTTTCCAAAAGCTTTTCTTTTGGCTTACAAGCTTTGACTCTAAAGGCAGACTGTGTGTCCATTTGTTATATTTGTCAAAGCTTCAGGTTTAAACAGATAAAGCAGATGTGGTCTGAGGGGCCTGTCATACTGTACTATCTCTGCTGCTACTGAAGCACTTTGTGAATCATGGCCGCCCCTTTTCCATATTCACATCCAAAATGGAAAAGTGGATCAGTTCTAACAACAATAAACTGAATTTACTGGTTAGCTTGAAGTTTGGTATTTAAAATTGTAGTTCTAGAGTACCTTGCTCTTTCATTAACAGCATATAGAAAAATCCATTATTCCACAAGAGGAGCTGATTATTTCCCAAGATCTCTTTCATGAGAAATTTTAAGAAAAGTTCTGCAAAACCTTACTTTCTGTGAGTGGAGGAAACTGTTTGGTGATGTGTGGAGTACTCTGTAAGTAGAGGGGATCGTCATTCTTGATGATTATGTCCTGTGCATGAACACTGAATTGGTAAATATTGAACTTAATGTTCAAAGGAGAAAGACAAGATGTAGTTTCCTGTAAATATTTGCACACATCATTTCATTAAGTGGTCAGTATATATCTTTGTTTTCTTATGGTTCTGTTTAGCAGTGTTTCATTGAATGTATATTATTGATTCATTAACATGAAACTCAGCCTTCAAAGTATCTCACACCTGAACAAAGCTTACCTAACACATTTTCTCTATAATCTGTGCCACAATCTGTACTCAGAAACATTAGGCAGCATTTAAAATGGCTGGAAGGCATTTTTAAAAGAGCAAAATCATCAGCAAAACCCCCAAAATTAAATTAATAAGGTAATAAATAGAATGTACAAAGGACACTTGTTTATAGTAAGAGCACCAAACAAGAAGGTTTTGTCCAGGTTACCTGAGAATGGCTGGTTGTTTACTCGAAGTTTACGTTGCTCTTCAAATGTCCACAAATGACTGGAAAGCCTAATGTCTGTACATCTAAAGTTTAGTTAGACAGATTGCAAATATGAGGTCTGAATAATGAGGTTTATCTGTTTCTAATGGTCCTTGATACTTGTACAAGTATTATGCTATACTTTCTGGATAGTTACTCCATTGGATTGTGAAATACTGCATGCTTTCCTTGGAATTCTGTTGAGGTGTACCTTGAGGAATCAGTGTTCAATGGGATACACTTGGGGAAATGCTGGCTTTGACAGTCTTCCTATGACTCCTTCCCATAGATCTCACTTCTGGTGTTGAAACAAAATGGATCTATTTCTTTTTTAACAGACTTTTGAATATTTTAAAGAAGCTAAATAGTCATTCTAATTGCCCTTCAGTGGATTACCAACTGTATTATATTTTATTGGATATATTGGTATTGCTTTTAGTGGATTATAAGGTCAGTTATGACAAAGGATGTGTCTTGCTGTGTGGTGTATATAATAAATAGTTCTATGTATTTATGTACTTAGTTGACATTTTATAAATAAAAATGAACCCTTTTAAAAAATTTCAGTTGCATTATATTATCACAGAAAGTGCAAGGGAACCAGTGATGCATTAGAAATCTGAAATTTCATAATGAGATCAGGTAGTTGTTAGTCACACAGTATGTACTAATTTTGTACCAGAAATAATGGCTTTGTTGATACTGGAATTAGAGTGTTACTAGTTTAAAGTAAGTTTCTCTAGAAATGAGAAACAAAGTGAGATAGGGAAATGAGAAAACTAGGTAAAGCATATTTGACATTGGGAACCTTGAATTGTGTTTTATGTAATTTGAATAATTGCTGCATGTCAGTTGTGTCATGCAAATAGTATTAGGTGCAGGGTGAAGAGACAACCTACAGAAAGGGAGAAAACACTTGCAAACTACGTTTTGTCAAAGACTTAATATTCAGAAAATATAAGGAATTCAGAAAATTTAGCAGCAAAGTAATGTAATGAAGGGTTTACAGGATTTTAGTCTTTCTGAATCTATATTTTTTCCTACGAAGGTAGCTGCATATTCGTATGTGACATATTACCTTAATTTTTAAAGAAAATTCTACATTTTCATGTGTAACTAAACTTTTCTGCAAAGAAATAATAAGCTGTGAGTCAAAATAAGACTGTGTTATCATATTTCAACACAGAGATGTCCTCTGAAAGGAAGTATGGGTCAGTATTTGTGGTGTTTCCCTGTAGTGATTTGTAGGAAGTCATTTCTAGCAGAATCTAGCAGAATCTAGCAGAATCAGGAAAAAGGTATCATATGTTTCCTTTGACATAATAGTTAACTCTTTTCCCCTTATATTCTGTACATTTAAAGAAAGCAGTATAAAAGATGGAATGAAACTCATTCAGTAGACTTCTAGAAAATGTCTTGACGTTCTCCACTTCATAGAAATAATGATGTACTAGGATATGTGGCTTTACCATTACCAATTAATGTCATTTTACTTTTCTGTGCCTAGATTTCTTCCCTTATAATATGAGGCAGTATTAAATTATCCTTATGGTCCTTTCCGGCTCTAAAATCTGTGGTTTCATTTGTAATGATAACTGACAGATTGAGAAATACTTTCTGAAATATCAAGGGAAATGATATAATTAAAACAATACTCTCTTGGATGTGTTTCATTATGTTTTAATTTTTAAGAAATTTGTTATAGTATCTGACTCTCAAATTAACTATCTTAACAGCCCTTTCTTTGGGCAACCTTCTTTAGAGATCATTTAAAAATGTTTCTTTAATCCCTTAGATGAGTTTTGTATTGAAGTTCTTAGTATATACACGTTCATAATCACAGGTCTCCACAAATAGAGATCGTACAGGAAACCAGAGTTTTCTTGGTGAATCATTTCCAAAATCATCTTTGTTTGAACGTACTTTATAAAAAGCTTGAGGCCATTGCTTTAGAGTCACAATCTTCATTAATTGCTCTGTGGTGATAGTATAAATATGTATAGTATAAATTAAGATAAAGCAGAATTGTAGAAAATACTAGAGTATTTCCTAATGTCCATGCAGTGGCCATAAGAGAATGAATGATTCCAGGCATAGGCAAAGCAAGTGTAGAAGACACTTTGACAGAGTTAGAGTTGGATTACTTATCAGTTGCAGAAGAGAATTTTGCCAAGAAAATGGCTCATTTTTTTTTTTTAAATAGTTTGGATTTCATAGAATTATGAGGAAACATTTGTGGAAAATGACCATTAAAGTTTGGATTCAGGTAGAGAGCATTGTTGACATTTTATTTGCTGATGGGCAGAAAACTTAAAAGATTCATAATCTAACTTCTTGTGAAAAAATTGAGATTTCTTCAGTAAATTCCTCATAAAAGCAAAAATTTTAAATAAGTTTATCAAGCTGGACGTGCTGATGCCCACTTATAATACCACCACTTGAGAGACCGAGCAAGTGGGTCACTGCAAGCTTTAGTGCTACTGTGTCACAAGAACAAACAAAAAAGTAAGTTCATAGTAGTAACACTGGCATGGCAAAAGAATAGGAGGGAGGAGGGATGTTGAATCAGTTCACTTTCAATTGCAGCAGGAAATTTTTTTCAACTTGGTTAGAACTCATTTTCTTTGTGAAGGAAAGCCTTTTTTATCTATCCTTACAGGAAAAATTAGGAAAATACTGCCTAATTTACTGAGGATTTAAAAATAGCTGAAGAATATTTGGGAAACATCTGGGTTTTAAAGTTGATAGGCTAGTTTTCTGAAGGGCTGATAAGGCCAGTTTAGGGCAAGGTAAACTTTTGGAAGTTGGTTAACAACCATTTTCTGTGTGATGTCTTTCAGACTCTCTTAATGATGTACTCCTTAAAATAGAATTCTGGCAGTTCATACAACCCCATTCTTAGTCATGTTATTTACAGACTTGATCCCATCGAGCTGGTGCATTAAAGATTTTAAGAATTGAAAATGCATGGTCCTTGTTACATGGGTTGAGGCTTTAGTGATGCTAGCTTTTAATTGTATTGAATTTGAAACCATCAATCCAGACCTTGTATGAAATGATTAACACTGTTTTTGCCCAGAACAGTCATTTTAATTTTTTGAGATGACTAAATATTAAATCAATTGTGTGTTACCAAGACATGCTCCACTACCCCTTCTGCATTAACCAACCACATGTTCTTATTTATTAACATTGACAGATACTTTCAGCTTGGGCATTTGCTTGTTTTAGGAGTGGGTGTGGTTAAGACTGGCTGTGTAGTTCAGGCTAGCTTTGAATTCAGTGATCCTCTTGCTTCTGCTCAGGTATTTACCAAGAATCTTGACGGCTTTCTATCAGTTCTGAAGCATTTTACAATTTCAAGCACTTCTAAGAGAAGTGATTATGTTTTTGAGAACCAACAAAGAGAGTGGACTTGAAAGTGTTGTCTTGTATGATTAATTCTTCTAACTTTGCTGTATGAAATGTTAGAGATACCTATATGAAATGATATTTTTACTGACAGGCTGTCTGAATCATTTTTTGTTTGCATTTTGCAGTGACATTTCCAGAAAGTTCTTCCTGCTTAAGTGAGGCCATAAAAGGAATACTTTTCAGAATTTTAAACAATTTTCTGAATTTTAATTTGTTTAGAGGAAGTACATTTGGGAATTTCTATTATAATTACAAATTAAAATGCAAAAATGACAAAAAAGCGTAAGACCTTAGTTAATTTGACATTTAATATACTTAATGTGTTTGATTACTGTTACTTGGGTTCAGCAGGAAGGAAATAGTCCTAGCCTGGATAGTAATGCCAGTAAGTGTATATGCAAATATCTTTAATACATTTTACAACTTGCTGCGTATTTTTTTTTTAAAGAAAATACGTTTGGTTTAATTAGAAATGTTAAAGAAAGAGAGGTGGAGGTTCCTTCATTCCATAGTACTGTTTCTTTAGCTCCTAGAATGCACAGCTAGAACCTGCTGCAGGTGTTTTAATACCTGTGTGCTCTGTAGACATGTGATCTTTGGAGGTTAGTACAGGTTTGGCTCCATAAGGAATCAGAGGTGGAGCTCAGCGTGCAGTGTGTTCATGAGTGCTCTTGAGGTCAGCATCTCTGAAATCAAAGGAGGAAGCAGGGGAGGGTAGAGGGAAGAGATGAGCTGTAGTTCAAGCCCAGTGACGTCCTTGATTAATCCTGCTGTGAATTTGGAAGCGAGGAAGACTCTTCTGAATTGTCCTTGTGTTGGACTAATAAGATTTTAGGCCTTCCTTGACCCTTCAGTGGATGTCAGATGAATCCCGAAGGACATAATCTTGGGGACAGCTGACCAAGTGCTCCCAGCCGCTGGAACAATGAGTCACTCTTCAGGAAAATTAGATGTCATATCACAGTGTGTGCCATACGAATATTCTATTGAATCTGGTTTGCTTTCTTTGTTTCCCATGGGCCTCTGTGATATTATTTCCCTTTTTGTTGTCCTACTCTGCACAAGGGTAGAATGCTAGGTTTAATTAATTGCCTTAAAGATTTGGGAGTCTCTGAGAATAACTACTTTTAGAAAAAACTCTGAGATCATACAAAGTGGCATAGATCTTTTCTTTTTGGGGGTATACCCATATAATATGAACAACTTCAACAAGAAGAATAGTTTTCCTCCTCAACATTTTCATACACATGATCTCTGCTGTGGTTATTGTAATACATTTAAACAATTGAGGGTATAGTAAGAGGCAATACAAAAGTTAATATCTAGTTTCAAATTTTCATGTTTTCGGTTATCTATTATGTCTGCTGTAATCCAGGCAAAGTATACAGACTAGGGCAAAATACAGTTTTGTAGCAGCAGAGTGGCTCCACAACCATGATTGCCAACCATCTGAGGCATTTCTAAAATTGCATGATTTTTCAAGAACCAAACTTGAAATAACTGAAATTCTAGGTTCCTTCTATAGGGTAGAGAAGCTGTCATGCTATTTTATTTTATTTTATTTTAGTACCAGTGATTGAACTTTAGTACCAGTGATTGACTACATGGTGGCAAAGCAGGCACTTATGCCGCTGAGCTAAATCCCAGCCCACTATTTTATTTTTTTACTCTAAAGGAACTTCCACATATTTAAGGTGACATCTGACTTTTAAATTAGTGTATAAGTTTAGTTATGAAAGATACAATTTAGTGTTAGGCATGGATGTTTAAAAATAATGTTGTGCTTTTAAATGTATCCAGCGGAATCTCAAATCCTTGGTAATTTGATGTCTGCCACCATCTCTTTAGAGATACAGATGCAAAGTGCTGTTCTCTAGCACTCAGTGTTTCTGTGTGAGATGTCACACTGTATTCCAGACTCACTGCTTACTGTCTTCCAGTTAAGGGATCACCTTGTGGAGATTGGTGTTCCTGCTTGTTTTTTGGCTGGTTGGCCACACTGGACATTTGACCTACTCTTGGAGCTACTGGCAATGCAGCACTGGCAGTGCATCACTGAGGGTTTTTGAGGTTATGATGTTGTTCTAGTTCCATCGGCTACTAGCCCACACTTTTCAGCCTTTGAAACTAACCTGTGTCGTGTCTTAATTTTGTAGGACTGTTTGTGTTGTGATGATGGTATTGCTGTGATTCCAAAAACCACTCACTCACTGGCTGATACGGAATTCAGTGGGGTCTCCATGTTCTCTGCCATCCATAGGAATGCACTATTATTGAGTGTTGGAATGGTCATAAAATTAATCTTCGAACATTTTTGTCACCAAAATGTTCACATCCTCTCAGATACTTCCTGATTAAGTATCAGAATGGAAGATGCAGTGGATTACATGGATACATTTTGAAAGTTTCTGAGATGGTGCATTCCTGCAATTCCAGTGCTTAGAAGGCTGAGGCAGGAGGGTCACTGCATGTTCAAGGCCAGCCTGGGCTGTATAGTGAAACCCTGTCTTACAAAAGTTACTGGGCATGGTATTCATTGCTTCCCACTTACTCTCTTCCAAGTAGTGCTTGCCCCAGACCAGTGTGGTTGGGTGTACCCTCCAGGTGGCAGTCTATGTAAAGGAATTTTAGGGAATTAAAATTTAATTCTGGTTCAGTCACCATTAAAATTTAATTCTGGTTCAGTTCCTTTGCTTGGATGATATATTTCAGGGCAAAAGCATAACAACCATTCAATCAAATATACTGATCACAAAATCTCAACAGTGGGTTAGTGTAGAGGGTATAATGGTTCTCTGGGCCATGTATTTTTTAAATGTTGTAGTTTCTTTTTTATGTGACACAGATGAAGAGATTGAGTCTGAGAAGGACATTATTGAGCAAAGGGTAGATTTGTAGCTCCTAACATGTGACATACCAATTCCTCCTGGCTGTTAGCAAGGGGACATCTTGGAGGAAGGAGACGGACAATATCAACGTTTGTCTTTAGGGGGGCCCCCGAATACCAGATTTTCCTAGAGAAAGAATAGTAGTTTGTGAAGTTCTCCCAAACCATTGTATCTTAGCTTATGACTGGTCAGGCTTCCTTTCCTGTGAACCCACTAAGTGTGCAGACATCTTTCCATGGCATGTCAGGGTAAGGGGAACTGACACACATATGCTGATGTCCATGTTGCTTGCTGGGCTCTGACTAATAAAGTCATCTGTCTCTGACTCAGGTGTCTCATGTCTTCTGTCTTCATCTTCGAAAGGGTGACAACCTATCTTGTGAGGTAGCAAATGGGTCATTCTTCAAATCTTCATAGTACGCAGTCTTGACACTAAGGTTGTGGATGCTATAACTCTAGAGTGTCTATTTCCGGGGGGTTCCACGGAAAAGGATGTCTTTGAGCATCAATAAAAATGTGAAACCCATACTTAGCCCTCCGTTTCTACAGTTTTCATTGTTTGGTTACCTATAGTTAACAGAAATCCAGATATATTAAAATGGTAAGTTCCATAAACAAACCGTAAGTTTTGAATAACTTTCATTATGGTATATTATTAAAATTGTCCTATTTTATTATTGTCATTGTTGCTAATTTCTACTGTGCCTAATACATAAACATTATTCCAAACTGTTTAGTACTATCCATGGTTTCAGGCATCCACAGAATATCTCCGTAGATACAGGAGGCCCTATATCTTCAGCCTAGCAAGGCCATTTAATGTTTATTATCTCTAGAACAAGAGTATTTGTATTGCCCTTGAGCAGTATGTTACTTACTCCTTTTTGTAAATAAATTTTTATTGTAAATATAGCCACACATTTATATTTTGCTTTTCTATTGCTGATTTTGTACTTGATGGCAGAGTTGGGTAATGCCCTCTTCCCAAGAACTAAGTAATATGACTTACTTTCATTTTAAACTTTTATTTATGATTGATGCATTATACTTGTGTCTATTTTGAGGGGATATCTTGATGTCTCAGAGTATGTATACATTGTATGATAATCCAGTCAGGGTAATTAGCATATTCACCACACTAAATAGTTATCATTTCTTTGGATGAGAACATTCAGAAACCTCTCTTCAAGCTGTTTTGAAGCAGTGCACTATAAGGCAGAGTTGGGTATGCACCAGAGACCATGTTACCTGCAAAGCCAACAATAATATTTTCCTTTAAACAAAGTGTTCATAGGCATTGCTTTACTTTAGCCCAATATTGTTTCCTTAAGATATATTTGCAAATATGTGTCAATACAGAGATACTTACTGCAGTGTTGTTGGTAATAATGACAACAAAAAACAACTAAAATACTGAAAACAAACTGAGGAAATAAGTCTAGATTTTTTTTTTTTTCCCGAACATTGTCTGTTGTGGAATAAAAACTGGTGGTCAATTTAACACCAGCTCAGTTACATTGGCATGGTACTGAGTGTAGATGGCCTGCCTGAGGGAAGTTGCTTGCATAAAAGGAGACACAGAGAGGAAGAGAGGGGCATTGTGGGTTCTTTTAAGTGTTGTTTGGGGTTGTTGGTTCTTGTGGTGGAACTTATGGTGGTTAGCTTTCCCGATGTGAATTTGGCCATTATTGTAGGGAGAGCTTGGTACTTTGTCACTGAGGATGGCTGTGATACACTTTGGAGGAGATCTGGTCCTTACTTTGAGCATCGCTTCTTGGCTTTGGAGGGGAAGATGAGTACTGTTTAATCTTAAGGAGAAGTTTGTCATGCTGGCTTCCTGGTCTGTATTCAACTGTTCTTTTTGTCAGAGAACCTCAGGACCTCGATGTCGCTGAGGATGGCTGTGGTACTTTTTGGGGGAGCCCTGGTATTTATTTTGAGTGTTGCTTCCTTGCTCTAGTGTAGAACCCTCAGTCTGCTGGTGCAGACTTTGTAGCTTCTACTGCTGACCTTTGGACCTTCCCAGTGTAGATTCGTAAAACAGACTCTCATGAGTCCTTGTCAAGGGCTCTAGACCTCCAGTTAGACTCGTGGGAGTCATTTTCATGGGCTTAGATTTTTAGCTGGACTCATGCAGGACATTGCTGTGGGATCCAGGCCCTCTGGTGGATTTTTCTAGATCTTTAGTGGGGTGGACAGATTTCCTGCACTTTCTATTTAATTCTGTGTCCTGTATGTAATTGTTCTCCTTGCAACACCTGACTAACATTTCCTTAAGTTTTCAGAAGTTACTGTTTGGACTGAATTCCTCTTGATTAGATTGAGATAGCATTATATACTTGGACTGAAGTATACAGAAAACACAGTCTTCTACACCTAATTTTAGTGGAAAAGACCTCTCGATAGGCAAAGGACCAGTTAATTCAGCTAGCCTCTCTATATCCAAAGCTCTTTAGTGAGTACATTCAGTAAAGGGTTCAAATATAGTTACAATTTTGCATTTTACCTTAATCTTGAAAGGCCATTAAAAAGATACCCATTAGAAAAGCAAAAAAAAAAGCATATCAAAGGATAGAGATTGAAATAGCAGTAGCATAGGTGTTGCTTTTGATGTTGATGAACTGGGGAAACCCTCTGTGTGCTGAGATGTGAGGTTAAAAACTTTGAATATATGCAGTGTTTTTAATAAATGCAGGCTTAGAATTAAAATTGATTTCAGTAAGGAAGTCTAGACTAAAATTGAGAATTTGGTTGCCTAGTAATAAGGAATTGATAGGTTGATAGGAATTTGAGTTTTAGTAATTAAGGAGGAAGTAGGTAGAATTCTAATATAATGATAGCTAGCTCAGATCAAGATGCAGTGGTTTAGAAGGCAGCATTGAAAGAGTTTCAGAATTATTTTGGGCACTGCTTCCAGAGTACTGCTGGGGGTGGGGGTGGGGGTGGGGAGAGAAAAGCTTGCTGTGCTATCTTTTAGTATAAATGTAATGAGTATGTGTTTTGAATTGTCTTGTACCTTTCGACAAAGGAATTAAACTTTCTAAGAAATTTACAGTGTATTTAATTATGCGACAGCTTCACATACAAGAAGAGTATGTGAGATAGGGATTGCTCCTGAATAATTTAGGCCATGTGTGCTGCACTTATATGGTCAGTATTAACAGATGTGGTCAGGCAGTTGGTAGATAGCCTGCTGACAAATGGGGTAGGAGCAGAGGCAAATGTAGTAAACTTCTCTAGAGGTCCTTCCATAGAAGATTCAGTGGTCATGATCCTTGTATTCGTATTTGTTAAAATGCAGAGCTGATGAAGCAGGATTTTACATGACAAAGTTTGACATTGTTGGTAGGGATATCTCTTTAAAAGAGTACTTTTTTCCCTGTTTGGAAAAAATGTCCAGTAGTGAGAGAGATACCTGTTATTTTGTAACTTGTTGCCTGACTTCCACATATTTTTCTACAAACATTAAATTTTCTAAGTGTTCAAGCCACCTAAAAGTAGACAAACAATATAGAGAACCATTTAGTTCTATCTAAAACTAATTTAAGCAGTGGGGAAATAAGATCACTGGGGAAATGTGTTTTAACTAAATAGATATATTGTTTAAGTGGTTTATTTTTCTATATAGAAAGTTAAGTAAGTGTGTTATTTCAGGTGGCAGATGTGGAAGACTTTTGGGACTGTGTGTAGGTGGAACAATGCTAAGCTTTCTTCTGGTTAATCAGGGAAGACTTCATGGAAGAGGATGAGTAAGTGGATAAGAAGTTGAATGTGGCTTGAATATGTCAAGGATCCTTGATCCTTAATCCTTGAATATGTCAAGGATTTCATTTTTAAAAAACTTGTGAACTAATTTCAAACTAAAGAGGACCAGTGTATGATTTTTGAAATCAAGCAAAACTTAATTTTTTTATCATATGAGGTAGGTGGAGGGGATAACACACATGACCTGTATTGTGTTAACTTCATGTTTAGTTATTTCCCTTCTGTGTTCCCCTTCAGTTGGATCAAGAGCATCTTGAGAGAGGATTATCTTTTCTGCTTCTTTGATGACCTCTATAGACCAGAATGGCAAGACTTATGTTAACAACAGTCTCTGTTTAAAAAAAGGGAGAGAAATTAACTTTCACATATGGAATGCGTGAGATTTGTACTTATATTGGGGCAAACGTATTTTTAAAAGGAGAGCTTGGCATAAAGAACTGGGCGGAAAGAACCTTGATGGTATTTCTAGCCTGGATGACCAACCTGAGGTGAGTCTGTAATGGTGAAATAAGCAGGAGACTGGTGGGGGACAGGAAACTCTGACTTCAGAAGTAGCTTAAAGTACGTGTGGGGCCAGGTTTCTCTCAGACATAACAACTGCTGCTCAGGGTGAGACCAAGACCTCAGAATTTGTAACAGAAAAGCAGGCTATGTAGGACAGGAACAAATTTTTAAGGTTTTATATGAAAATATCTATGAGTTGTAACACATATGAGCTCCAACATTTAGTATAGTATATTTATTTTGACCTATGTTGGTAGGAACTGTGATTCTGCATAATTATAGACTTGTAGCAGTCTTTGCAATAAATGTTTCTTAGATTCTTTTCATGCCGTGTGGCTCGTAGAAGGAAATAATATCCTGATTTGAAAGAACAGGCTACTATTTCTGGCTCACACAAGTGGGGATGGAATAATGTGTACAGAGCCAGGTTGATTTTATTTTTCTCTTGTAGGGTATTGAGCCTTTAAAAATTTGTTTTTGTTGCCATACAGAAAAGTTAAGTGGGATTTTATGAGAATAATGCCAGATAACATTCCCAATTTTTATCCCAAGCAGCTTATTTGAACAAGATTGATTTTTTTTTTTTTAATAGCGAGAGATTCTTTTTAGGAATGTTAGATGTTTAAGGTTTTTCCACTCAATATTTAACCTTGTGTATTTAGCACCTAATATGTGTCTCATACTTTGAGGCACTTTATACCTATTGTTTCATTTACTCTTACGGAACTTTAAAAGAAGGTTAGTATTAGTTCCATTTTTAAAGGTAAGGCCACTGAAGTTTTTACTAACTAGATTTAATCCTCTATATTCCCTGAAAAATGTACTAATTGATGATCTAGGCTCTTGGTCACATACATCTGGTCAGTCATATTGAAGTACTCTTTGCATATTTTTACTTCAACTGTGTAAATTGTACTCCTAGCAAAAGTCAAATGTATTTGTTCTCAGATATCTTAATTATTTAAAATTAATCTGATTCACAAAGAAGGCTAAGTTCAGTGTTTGGAAAGACAATGACAGGAGTTATAATACTTGATAACAGATTAGGTGTAAAGAGGTGTTAATAAACTTGAGAGAAAGCAAATCTGGAATATTCTGAATGTATTTCTTTGCAAATGTATTCATGTCATTTTGCTGTACATTGCAGAAACAAGCTAAGTACTAGAGAAAGCATTAGTAACACGACTGGCAAAAAAGCATGGAAAAAATCAGAGGATTGTATTTTAAAAAGACTTTTTAGTATGGACTGCTTCACAAATTTGTGTGTCACCCTTGTGCTGGGGCCATACTAATTTTCTCTGCGTGATTTCAGTGTTAGTTGATGTCCTGCTGAAGTGAGCCCCTCCAAGAAAACTTGGTTCCAAGTTGGAGTTAAATGTACAGGAAGGCACCAGCAAGGGACCTGAAGATTAAAATGTTGCTTTACTATAATGATGTTGTCACTGGAGCTTAGAGCTGCTGTAGCCTCAGTGGTCTACCAACACAGGACGAAGGAATAGTCCAATTGCTAGCGTGGTCACTTTTTTATTATGTTAGCTTGGCATGTTCAAGAACCATGTACACTAGTCAGAAAATGTTTTTATTATGGGAGAAGGTGTGCAGGAAAATGTTAGAGTTCTTCCAGATAGAAGGCTGAGGTTAGGCAGAGTTAATTCTTACATAAAGGCAGTGGGTGATACTTTGATTTTTAAAATACTACACGTAATATGTGACCCATTCACCATATCTTGACTTTACTTTACTTTTGATGTTATGAATATAGGTTCCTATTTTACGTAAGATATATATAATTATTTGCTAAACTTTCATATTCGTTAAAAAAGAACAGAACCTAAATTCAGATTTTATTTTATCTGATGTATAAGCCATATCCATTTCACTTAAATTGTATCTGGGGAGATTGCTTTGAGGCATCTTCCTGCTTCCTTTTTCAGATGTCTGTCGTACTTGAATTTTCCCTAAAGGCCTTTGACTACAGGTCCTACTTTGTTTCAGCCAGGAGAATAATTTTCAAACTGAAATGTTTGTTTCAAACGTCATAGGATGGAATTAAGACCTAGAAAAAGTGATAAAGAAAATTGCCATCCAGCAGCTTTAAATACTTAAAGTACATCTTCTGTAGACCTGAGCAAGTTTTTTTTTTTTTTTTGGAGAAGTTACACATAGCTCCTCATACTTACAGAATTTTTTTTTTTTTATTTAAGAGGAAAAAGAGAAAAACACAAAACAAACCAAAGCGGCGTAAGGGTACACGCAATACAGAACTACAAAACAAAACAAAACAAAACAAAACAAAAAACCATAACAGTAAGAAATTACCTGCTAGTAGATTACACACTATTTTCTTGAAAATAGTTCCTCAAATCACAGTATCAAAGAACACAAGGTGGACATTCAAACAGGGAGACTGCAAACAGCTGTGTTCAATGTTCCAAAAACATTGATAAAGTCAGCTATTTAACACCCCCAAACACACTTGCTGTTATATCCGTTAGAGCTCTTTTTCTTTTTTTTTTTTTTTCCCTCTCTTTTTTACAACAAAATTTACACATCTTGAATTTTATTACTCCTTAGTGCTTATTAACTTACAGAATTTTTGTTTAAAAAAAAACCATATGTATATTGATTTTCAAAAGTTCTCATTGTAAAAATATGAATCACTAGTGTGATGGAGCATAAAGTAAGTTGATGAAGTCATAAACTATGTTAATAGAAATGTGATGTCAGAGTCATAAATGCAGCGGTCCTTTTGTAACCTAGCTGGGTTGGTAAATTCATTTTTATGGTTTTAAGAGGGTCACTCATCAACTGTATTGTCTAGGGTTTGACCATATTTAGGATTTGATCTACTGAAACTGGGCTCGTAGAAGGAAGGAGTAGTTAGAAATTGGAGATGGAAAGTCTATGGCTGAATGGAAATCATATTCTCCAGATTTAATGAATGCTATCATGTAAAAAAAGGATGTGTGTATGTATATAATAATATATTTTAAGGATGTATGTTTTTCTGGTATTCCTTTGGAAAACAGGAATTTTATAAGGTAAGTGTTTGTGTATGATATAGAATCGGATAAAACCTGGGCTTTGTTGTATCTCTCAAACCCTGCTATTATAACTTGAAAACAGTCATAAAGAGAGTGTGATAAACAAATGTGCTTGACTTTATACTAACAAAACTGTGTTGGTAAAAAACAGATAATAATTTGGATTTCATCCACAGGTAATTCTGTAGTATTCCAATTTCTGCTGTAAAAGAGTAGTTTTTATCTTAAGAGAAAGCTAAAAGATGAAGCGTTTTAGTAATGGAAAAAGACGTAATTGTCTAGCATGCTGTTGGTAACATTTTCGAATTAACTAGAAGTGAGTAGTATCATGTAACTCCTAAGATCTCTGCCAACCTTTTCACACCAACCTTTTGTACTTCTTTACTCGTTTGAATATTTTGTTCGGTGAGAAAAGGTCCAAACCAGGAAATATGAATTAAACCTTGCTTTGAATACTGAGTTTTCTTAGTTTGGTTAATTTCAGTTTTATTGAATTTCATGTAGCATTTTATGGTATATAGGTTTGATTGTGTGTATTTCACTGTATGTAATAAAACTATTTCATTACCTCTGTGAGTGCTTCCACATATTATAAAATGTACATAAGTATGTAATTTACTTATTTGTGAGATGTTTTGATAGTTGTAGACATATACATACACATGCCATGCCCTAGATAGAGAAATGTCCATCACTCCTGAAAGTTTCTCCATATCCCTGCACCTGTCTCTTGGAACCACTCCTCTGATTTGTATCGCTGTGAATTAATTTTAGTCTGTCCAGGAAGAAACTTCATATTACGGGAATTTTACAGGATCAACTCTTGTATCTGGCTTCTTTGACTCAGTGTTTTGAGATTGATCCAAGTCATTCCATGTATCAGTGATCAGTTTATTTGTCATTTATTGCTGAGTATGTTTTCCATACACCAGTGTTTACTTCTTTCTGTTATGTGCATTTGGATTTTAGGCATTTGTTTTTTCCTTTGGCTATTCTGAATAAAGCTGTTGGAGCTTTCTTTATAAATCCATTTTGGAGGCATATATCATTTTTGTTGAGTAAATACATAGGTTTGAAATTACTAGGAGATATTATAAGTGTGTGGTGAACATTACATTTCCACAAGCAATATGTCAGAGTACTTGGGTCCTGAAATACCCTCAGCATTGGTTTGGCTGTTTGTCTGAGTATGTGGTAATATCTCATCAAATATTTAACCTCCTTTTTAACCAGGACCACCTTTTCTTATACTTACTCACTTAAGTGGTTTTTGTCTTTAAATTAAGCTATCAACTTTCTATTTCATATTTCTGGATGTAAAAATCTTGGTCAGGTATATGTGTTAATAAATATTTTATCGCAGCATACATTTTAATTTTCATGAGATTATAGTAAGATTTTTTGTTTTGTGTTTTGATTGACCCCTTCCCTGTCTTGTCTAAAAACATGTCTGTACTCTGAAGTTGTGAAATTATTTTCTGTTGTTTTGTGGAGAAATTTTATAATTTTAGATTTTACATTTAATTCTGAAACATATAAAGTAATTTTGAAGTTGAGATAATTGTTAGAAGGTTGTTTTGTTTTTGGTACTGAGGATTGAATTCAGGATCTTCACACTAAGTCACCCTCCCATTCATTCATTCGTTCGTTCATTCATTTGAGACAGAGTCATGCTAAGTTGTTCAGGGCTACAACCTGTGATCATCCTGCCTCAGCTTTGCACAGTGCTGGATTACATGTATGTAGTACCATGGGCTGCTGAAACTTTTTTCTTCTTGTATTTAATAAACATTTTTTTTTTTAAAATAATCACATTCATTGAAATAAATTTAGGCTAGGCAGAAAGAAAAGTACTCACGGCTTCTCCTCTTATTCCTCCTCCTCCATCTCCTTTTCTTCCTCTTTTTCCTGTGTATTTAGTGATAATCATATTGAAAATATAACTTAATAGCACTTTGACAATTGCATATTTATATGTAAGATCCACTTTATAGATTTTTTCATTAGCGTATGGTATAGTAGTCACAATGTGCATGGTTCAAGTGAATTACATGCTTGAACCGGGGGCAGTGTAAGTGGCCAGTGTGCTGTACACTGCTTTGGACTGTCTGACTTCCCTGGTCTAGCCAGTTGCCTGATCTCTTGAGGTGAGGTGAGATGACAGCTACTGATTTGTCTCTCATTCTGTTCAGGATCTTGACACAGCTACTTATTTGCCTTTTATTGTTTTTTAATCATTGATTATTTCTACAGTGTATTAGACTTTGCTTTTAGACTTAAGTGGAACATTACTGTTATTTCTATTCACGAAACAACATGGAAATACTTCCATGAAGTCTTAGAAATTAGATGCTCTTAGCTCCCTATTTTTTTTTTTTTTTTTTTTTACTTACTGCCTTTATTTTTAAATGTTGTAAGCTGCTCCTGTCAAGTAATTGCTAAGGCCCTTATGAGAATGTATGGACCCACTCTCTTCTCTCTGCAGTTGGCTAAAAGTACTTATTGATAATGTTGCTGTCATCCTTGCAGCCAATAATTTGATAAAAAGGTTATTTGTCTTGAGATATTTGGGAACAAACAAATTTTTTTCTGAGTCTTTCTGACCAAGCTTCTCACCATAGTTGGATATTAGAGACTATCATTAATCTAATGGTCAAATTGTATCACTGAGGATTTAGAAATGAGGAAATACAGTGTTTCTACTTATTAAAAGGCACTGGTTATATTCTTTGGTTCTGACTGATATAGAATAAACATGCTATCACCCTTTCTTTATAATAGAAAAGACAAGAAAAGAAGACAGAATATATGGTAACTAGCTGCAGGCAATTTGGAGAACATTCAATTTCAGAACACCTGCAGATCTCCAGAACAAACACCATGGCCTATCAGTGTAGCCAGAAACCTGAGCATGAGTGCTGTAATGTAAACTTAGCGAGATCCAGAAGCCTTAAGAGTTTAAGCATGGTGATGAGTAAGGAAGACTGAGGCTCAGGTAGAGTTAATTGTCTAGTGTCTTCCTCCACCACGGTTCTGCCTCTATTTTCTCACAATCCATTTTCTAGTGTGATAGTAAATACATAAACTGGCAATGTCCACATAGTATGTTGGAGCCAAAACTCTGAGGGAGGAGAATCTTTCTGACTGAGTTGTGCTTTCAAGAAGCAGAACCAAACTCCTTTTTTTTTCCTTCAAGGAAGAAAGGTTTATTTGGCTCATAGTTTGTAGAGGCTTCAGTCCATTGTGGGTTGGCTCCAGGGCAGAGTGGCTTGGCAAGAGAGATGTTTTAGAGGAGAAAAAGTTTAAGGCTTGGCAGTGAGGAAGCTGCAGCCCCATTTTTTCTTTTAAAGCTATCTATGGTGGTGTGATGGTACACACCGGTACCTCAGCATTCAGGAGCCTGATGAGACAGGAGGTTCACTGTGAGGCTAGCCTGGGCTACATAGTTCAAGACCAGCCTGAACTATGTAATGAGACTCTGACACAAGCAAACAGACAAATTAACAAATCCCTTTTTGGCACTAGGCAAAAACAGATGTAGAAATGGACTGTTAATGGTTACAGGAAAGAAAGGGTATCCTTAGGACATTAGAAAAAAGAGAAAGGAGCTTGAAAAAGAGAGCCGATCGGGTTGTATATAAACACTGGGTTTATGAATCTGATCTTAATCAACATACCAAAGTCTGAGATACTGAATAGGCCTCCATTCAGATAGTATGGTGCTGCCACTGAATAACATTGCAAAGACTTTGAAATCTGAATTGAAATTGGGGTTAAAATCTACAGAAGGTATTTTGAAACCTGGAACCTGCAACCTAAATCTTACGAGGAGAGTTGCTTACTAAAGCAAAAATAAAACTTTGCTACATAGATTTAAGACTTTTTGTTTTATAACACTATTAAAAATGAAATGACACAATAAAAATTAGTTGGTTTGCAAAGTCACAAGTAACTCACATTGGAAAATGTAGTTACAGGTACCTGTGATGGGATAATAATGTTATTGAAATTACCTGACAAAGATTTTAAACCCACTATTATAGAAATGATTGAACAAGCAATTGAAAATACTCTCACAACAAATATTAGGCTAATAGTGTCAGCAAAAAATAAAAGGCAATGAGGAAAGAAAGAAAATTTGCAACTGAAAAATATAATAAATATAGTAAAACTCACCATATGGACTCACTAACAACATAAAGATGAAAGAAGATTCAGTGAATTTGAAGATGGGGTACTAAAAATTTTCCAGACTCTATGATAAAGTGAGTCAAAGCTGCTTTCATATCATGATATCTAGAAGGTCAAGAGAAATAATGGGATATGGGAAAGCTTTTTGAAGAAATAATAGCTAAAAATTGTGATTATGTTAAAATTCACAGGACTGTATACTAAAAAGGTTATACTATCTGAAATTTTAAAAAATAAAATATTTAACATGCCAAATGGTACTGTATTGGAATTTTTGCTTTATAGTAGTGAGCCCTAAATATCTTCAATCTTGAGAATTGTTGGTTTTACAGTTAGTGATGGGGAACATTGTAGTCTTTTCCTTCAGTATTACATGCTGAATGAGTAATTTGGTATGAATAATGGTGGCAAGATACAGTATTTAGTTGGTCTTTTTTTTTTTTTTTGTCTGAACAGTTCTGAGTATGTACAACAGTTTGTCTTACTTTTTAAGCTGCAGAAACTTCCATGCTTGTAAAGGATTACAGACATATGAACAGCCCTAAGAAAGTAGATTCTTTTTATGCTTATAGAATTTTATGATACGTAATAGAAATTGGCAGCTTTGCTTAATCCTAAAAATGTGTCATTAATCACATTTAAATATAGAGTGGCAAAAATTACATATTTTTGCTTAATTTTATAAGGTAATGTAACAGGAAAAGTAAAAATGTTTTATCAAATTTAGTCAGTGCACGAATAGTTTGGTTGAAATAACACTTGCCTGAATGGTACTTGGGATAGTAAGTAAACAAATGTGTTGTGACGTAGTGGTAAACTGTTGTGCTTAATTAAAGACCCCTAATTTTGTAGCTCTGTAGACATGGCAGGGAGTGTATAATAATCTCACAAGGAAACAAAGCCCAGTGTAGTTATGAGAAGGAAAAGATAGGTGGTTTAGTAAGGAAAGTAGTGAACTGACACACTAATGTTTGCTTGGAGCTGTTTATCCTACAGAGTTAGTGATGTGTATGCTGCTGCTGCTAAAACTCAGTGATAAAGTTTACTGAGACACTTTGAATCATTGGTTATTTTGATTCGTTACTAACACTACTTTTAAGCAAATGGCTGCTCTTTATTTTGAATCACTTAGATAATGAATATTGAAACTGATCACATTTTAATATTTCACTTGAGTGTGTAGCTCCCTTTCCCTTTTCCATTTTATTGCTGAGGTTGAGTAAACCATTATGTGAAGAAGAAAAGAATCTTCAGTTTTTTGCTTTTCTTATTTGGTGGCCTTGTTTTCTTTTTCTTTGCCATGTTTGCTGTAGTTGATCATTTCTTGATTGAGCAGCAAGAGCTCACTTTATCAAGTTGGTTGAAGTTCAGCTCAGTAAAATGTTGCTCTTCTCAAACTGATTTTAGTATTGGGAGAGTCAGAAAAAAATATTGCATGTTCAACTTTTTTCATTATGGTTGTGAATACATATGTAACTTGACAAATAACTCATTTCAATAGAGTATATTTTATAAGGATACATATCAGTACTGTACATGGGTTTATAAGGAATATAAAATCCAGAAAATCTTTTCTTGTATGTATATTTTTTATTTCATACTCACTATACAGGGAATTTAATATTGTATTCTGTTTAACTGAATTTAAATGACTTTCTCAAAACCATAGAATTGATAAGCAGTGGAATAGTGAATTAAATCCAGAGCTAGAACACTGACTTCCAGATCAGTGTTGTTTTCATTTCACAATACTGCCTTTAACAAAAAACAGAGAGAAGCAGTTTTCCAGCAGTCTTACTGTGGCTTTGATTTGTATTCTGTGGTAGTTAATAATGATACTGGACATCTTCTCACGTATCTATTGGCTTATTTGTGTATTTTTAGATATTTTTTCATATCATTTGCTCAGTTTTAAATTTTGTTGTTGTTACTGTGTTATAGTGGTTTATAAAATAATCTAGGTACATGTTTCCTTATGTTGATTCTGTAGATTGTCTTTTTCGTTTTTTAATTTTCATAATGTCCAGTGTAGTTATTTGTCTTTTGTTTTTGGTGTTGTATCTCAGAGACTTAAATGAAGCAGAGAGAAGAGAGCAGTCTGTCCTATTTGGTTTTCTTTGTAGTGAGTCCAGGATTGGGGCAGCCAGTCCACTAGTATGTTGGGTTGATGTGTACAGTTCAAAAAATAGGAAAGGTTGATTTTTCTTCCCTGGACAGAGAAGTACAAAAAACTTTCTGAGATCATTTTCTTAAATTGATGTTTGTGAGGTGATAACATGTAAAGCAATAAAATCAGAGTAGCTTAGAAAATTACTTTCTTGCAGGTTTAAAAAATAGTGTTAAGGTACAAGATGAAGTGAGAGGGCACTAGAAGAATCTAGAGACTCAATGAGAATGGATAGAGGAATGTGAGTCCAATTGAAGAGGACAATTCAGGTAGTTTTCTTCTCATTATGTTGTATCTTAGTGGTAATTTTGACTGCCTTAGTCAGTGCACAAATAGATTGGTTGAAATGATAGTTGCCCAAGTGATATTTTCTGACATCTGACATAGTTGTATTTTAGGCCACTCTCCATTAGTTTTTCCAGTAAATATTGGAGCATAAGATCTCTGAGTATCTTTTCTCTTCCTCTTCCTCTTCCTCTTTCTTTCCTTTCCTAAGAACTTCTATTCTTTATTTGCCAAATGATTTACCAGTTCTTTTACATGATTATTTCTTTCTTCTGAGGAACTTTTCTCCAAAATGTTTTTTATCTCTTTATTATAGAATGAATTTTTAATGCAACAAATTAGCAAATTATTTTGGTCATTAATTTTTTGTTCAGTCTAGATTACAGATTGGATGGTATGCTGTAGATTTGAGTGTAGAGCTTACTTTGACATACATGACGATGTTTCATACTTATAATGTTTGGTTGAAACAAAGGTAAATTGATTTTATTTCATTTTTCTTTACTAGTGAATTCAGAATCCAAAGAAATCTCTTTGGCAAATGCTTAACATGATTGAAATGTCAGGGAACAGATAATGAGGAGTTCTACTATCACTGACTTAATAGGAGCTTGACTCTCCACAAACAGCTTTGTGCCTTTTCTCTCCCCTGGAAGTGATCTAAGAAAGAGCTCAACCTTATTTAGTAGAAGACAAAAATACCTTCCATGTTCTTAATTTGTGGCTGAGGTAGCTCAATGGCAGAACACTTGCCCAGAAAATGGTCTTAATCATATTTCTTATTTTTAAAGAACAGTGAGTTCTCAGATTAGATATAAATATAAAAAGAGTCAAAGTTCATTTGAATTTTCCTAATGATACTGTTGTACCTTAATCAGGGTGAAAAATAAGATTTAGGGTAATTAACTCAAAATAGGACTATCAAGGCTGCTGAGTTTATTCTTGATTATACCTGTATGTTGTTAAAGTTCTTATGATCAGAATCTCTGCTTATGCTTCTGATGTTGAAGATCTAACTCATATAACCTGTTTTTTATTGTTGGTCTATTGCATGATCTACTTATATGAATAATGAGGCTCTCACATTAACACATTCCTCTATCATTTCCACACTTAGGTGAACAATTTGAGACAGGAATTCTTACCTGACATTAACATTTGATAAAACTGAAAATACACTGGAAGATAGATTCAGTACATTGGAAAATAATAGGAAAGTATGTACAGTAGGGACTAAAGGGAAGATGTGCATTTTGGCAGCCTAATAAATGTAACTCTGCTGGCTCTCTGCTTTCTAATTACTCAGCTTCTAATACATTAAAATCAGATATAATCTTTGTGATGGTGAATCTTTTTTTGTGTATGGTTAAGCCCAGTAGTTTTTTCTCTTAGTACTTTTTGTATCTTTGGGAGGAAAAATTAGTTGTCAGTTTGTTTAAGGAAGATGGTTTCCCTGTATTTTTCCCTTATGGCTCCACCTAAGTATAAATTTTATAAATTTTTGCCACAGTGGGAATTAATTGTGGTGATGGAACTTAAGGTATTGTTTCATGCTAATTTTATTATGTGTATATATTGCAGAAGTTAGACAAAGGAACTAAGTTAAACGAAGATCTAGAGCTACTGTCAAACCTACAAATAACAATTGCATAGAGAAAGCAGAATTCAGGGTCTAAAGCCAATAAAATTCAAATGTAAATTTGCTGGTTGACAAGTGTCTTATTAAAATAGGCTTATTTTGGCAACTGCTGGAGTTAAAAATACAAAAGACATTGCTTATACAAAAGCAAAAGTAATTGAAATTTTTTTTGAAAAAATGGTCTTTGGAAATTTATAGTAGCCATTTAGTTTGTATGAAAAATGCTGCCTTTCACTTTTGTTAAATCCACTTATTGTTTACTTAATCCCATTGCTGGTATACTGTCTTTCTTCATATTCATAAAAGTTATTTTGGTTGGCATAAGAAAGACATGACCATTACCTCAAAAGCTCACTGAACACATTTTTTTCTAAGCCATAGTTAGAATCCCTTCTTGATATGTTTGCAGCTTACTTTATGTTGTGAATAAAATTGCATTTTTTGCTGTGTGGCTATGTATTTGATATAATTACAAAAATACATTTTCCTTTGGTTAAAGGGAAAAAATAAAATAAAGTGGCTCTTTAGGTATTGTGGACTGGCCTTACTGATGGTTCACCAGCAGGTCATAGGTGAAGGGAAACAAAAATAATACCTTGGTTCACAAATGCTTCTGTTTGTAAACAGTTTGGTTCTCAAAAATGTTCTATGAAGTTTTCTGTTCACAAATTCCATGTCAGGTGACAAATATAACCGCAGCCATCTTCCTTACACAGACACAAATGCAGCCATCTTCCCCCAAATCATAAAGCAAATTAAGTTTGTGAATGAAGTACCACTCTGAATATAGGTTCCTGGGAAGATAAAGGAATGAAAACAGCATTCAAACAACAACGAAAAGATGCTGAATAAGAGAAATAGGCATCACTTTTTGGTGTATTCAATACACAGTGATTTCACCCTCCATTGGGTGATGTTGCTTACCTATAAATATTTTCGTATGAATGCTTAGATATGAAATACACCTTCTTAATAAAAAGTTCACTATACAGTACAGTGTTTTTGCTATGTGAGTATTACTATATGGCAGATCTCTCGAACTCTGTTATCTTACATGACTGAAACTTACCATCATTGAATCATACCTTCTGATTTTATTCTATATGCTAAGTAGCTACCATTCTACATGCTTCTGTGAGTTTGACTACTTTAACTTAAAGTATGAAATTACGCACTATTTTCCCTTTATGAGTGGCTCATTTTAATTAGCATGGTGTCTTCTGTCATTTCTGTGCTTGCTAATGACAGGATCACCTTCCTCCATTATCTATAAGTTTCATTTTCTGTATGCATTCATCATCCAATGGACTTTTAGGTTAATGGAAAAATGCTCCAGTGAATATAGGTGTGCACATATCTCTTTGATATCCTGATTTCAGTTCTTGGGATAGATGTTCAGAAGTGAGACTGTTGGCCTGGCATAGGATACAAGAAATAAAACTAAGTAAAAATCAAAAATCTAAAATCATATTTTCAGAGAAAAACTGCAACTTCAGAACACAAGCCTGGTTTATTTACTCCCATTCAACAACCTGGGCAAAGTCCCTTTGAGCTGCAAGTAGATCTGCCTTTTGCTTTCACCTGCAAATTGCCTTTTCTTTTAGCTTCCTCTATCCCAAAAATTAGTGGAGACAGCTATCTAAACTGCTGTCTCTGCTAAACTCGGGTGGCTGGCTTGCATTGTAACTTAGCTGACAAAATACACATGGAGATACAACTGCCGGTAAAGGTGTGCCCTACCCCAACTGTATTGTGCCTTATTTCCTTGAGCACCTGCACTTCACTTTTGAGTGCTTCCTATGTTTTCCTCTAATAAATCTTTCTTATGCCTCTTTATACTGATGTGTCCTGAAAAGTGTTTTTCTGCCAGGGGAGTCAGCAAATCTGCATACTTTTTTTTAAAGGTGTGGGATAAATTCCTTCAGCCTCAGGAACTCTCAGACCCAGCTTGTGAGAAAATCATTTGGTAGATCTTTGCTTTTTTCCCTCTCTTCTCCCTGTGGTACCAACTGAGCTGTTATCCCAGCCCCATTTATATATGTATGCATGTAAGTTTTTATGTATTTATATTTTGAAATAGGGTCTCATGAATTTTGCATAATTGAGAAGAAACATTAAAATGAAATAGTATATGAAATATTAATCTAGTATTTATTGAACAATTGCTTTAGGTTTTTCTTATCCCCTCCCTTTCCCTCCTCTCCCCATGTTATCCAGGCTCCCACTTTTGAAATGAAACTGTTTCTTTTTTGTAGTTCTCTCTAGTTTATTCCTCATGTGTTATTTTCAAGTAGTTATATCTTCCCTTTTTATTTAAAACATTGACAGAAAGTTTTTATTAAAAAGCTTAACAGATAAAAGAGAGAAACAAGGTAGAATGGTTTTGTCAGATTGTACACTTTTAAATTGGGAACCAAAAGGTTTTGAATTACATGGGAAAGTAAAAATGATGGGTAACAAGACTTTACTGCATTGTTGATTTATATCATCTTCTGGAAACATGGATGAGTATAGAGTACTTTAGGTCTAAACCATAGTGTGTCATACGGCTCTATGCTCTACTCTTTGAATTTTCTCTTTCCTGTTAAGAATCACCTAGAAATTTTTTAAATGAAGTAAAGTTTAATATTTCCTAAATTGTCATGTTTTTATTATTCCAAAAATGAACAACTTGTTCATCAGGGAACCTCCCCAGCATATGTTCTATTGTTGACTGAGTCATTATAGTCAGAAAGTATTCTAGACTTGTGACTATTTCACTTTACTGTTTTTTTTTTTTTCTTTTTACTTTCCTGGCTCTTATCCTAATTTCGTTTTAATATTAATTTCTATACTTTTTCTGTTTGAAATTATGTACAACTTTTTAAAAATTTTATTTTAATGACCCTTCAAAACAAAAGAGTAAAACCAACCAAAACAAGGCAGTGATAGTGGTACAGAATTTTGAAGCAGGATAATAAGAAGTCAACAATGGTTACCATAATGTATCTTGTTATATTCACAATAGTTGTTCATTCCACCAGACATAGTAAAATCAAACAAAACAGAGCAAAATCAATCAAAACAGAACATTAATAAAATAATACATTGAAATAAAGCAGCGAGATCAATATTGGATTTCAAAAAGAGACAGAAGGAAACCCTCCATGTTTGCTGTGTTGCATACTGTTACCCTGCTAGTAAGTAGATACTCTGCTACTGATCTTAGGCCTGTAGAATCAATCAAACAATACAAGCCTTTAATTGTTTTTATACCTCATTTGCCATCAACTCAGCCTGTCCTTGGAACCAGCTGGTTAGTTACGGGATAGGGCAGTGTTCTTGATTTTTCGCCCCGAGTGCCAGATCCGCTCACTGGGAGAGCAATCTGGCTTCTGTCTTCCTGGGCCTCCTCTTGATTTACATGGCTTACTGGAAGGATGAACTGGCTGCCTGGTGGAGTCCTCCCAGACCTAGCATGGCTTCTGCTGACTCATAGAGGGTGATCTGTCAATTCTTTTCCTGGGCCCAACGTGGTTTGTGTGGCTTGCTGGAAGGGCAAACTGGAGTTTTGGTTAGGTCCTGCTAGACCCAGTATGGCTTCTTACCAATTATGTACATCTTTAACTCTCTATGGAATTGTAATTTTTCTGACTTAGTCATATGTGATTTTGAGTTAGGACTGTTGTTTTCCTTGTAGTACCAATTTTAGGGTGACTTATGCATGGAAACAATTGAGTTTTTCCTGTGTCATATCCTTTTGACATACTGCTTTACTTTGGAACTAGCCCTCTGTTCTGAAACTTACACATATTATAAGCCAAAACAAACAGTTAACTTGTAGGTTTCCAGTATTTTGTCTCAGCAGCAAGGAGATAAGTAAGACAATCTGTTATTTTCAGCAGCAACAACAAAAACGATTACTTTATATAAAGTGCTTGGGATCAGAAATCTTTCAGATTTTGGAGTCTTTCAGATATTGTGAAATATTTACAGTAAATGTTACCAGGATGAGCATTCCTAATCTGAAATCTGTCATTGCTCACAAACTTTGGGATTTTGAAATATTTTGAATTTTTCAAATTAAAGATGCTGAACCTGTATGTTTCTTGAAGGTAGATACAAAATGGAACAGGATTTATTGGGAGAAAACTTCATGTTACCTTAGTCATTTGTCATGCTGATATACTCATACAGAAGGGACAAAAAGCAAAAAAGAAACTTGGTAGAGGACTAAATGACAAAGTATTCTGACTCCTGTATCTTTGCTAAATGCTTACTGACTAGAAATGGTTAAATTATGGAAAAAGAGATATAATTAGATCATTTTGGAAAACTGATGTATGATAGTATTTTTGTTATTCATTGCCTTAAGTTTTAAAAATGACTCAATGAATCAGTACAAAGAGACAGTTTTGTGAGGGTACATGATTTTGTGTATTGTACTTAGAAAATGCTACTTACAAGATGCTTTCCAGGCAGTTACTCTGGTTTTTCACAGATGAGGAAAACGAGGCAAAGAAAGAGCTGATGCTTAAGGCTCACCAACTGGACCACCAACTCGAATCCTTTTCCCCTCATATACTCTGAATACCTTTATGTTTTCATTTTTCTGTTTCTATTTTTATAAAAGCCAGGGGAAAATTGTTGATTTGGGGGGATGAACATAAGTGTCTTTTGCAGAATCATGGTTAAAGGACAGTGTGCCCAGAATTGTGGCAGTGCTATTCTCTGTAGTCATACTTTTAGGACCAGTGTTCTGTGTATCATTTATTGTACATAACAAGCTGTTTATGATGGGAACTTGAAACACAGCAACTGTTTTCTCCAGCATGCTGCAATATCTCAGTGAGCTAGCGAAGGTGATTGGAAGAGGTAATACTACCATTGCGAAACAACTGAGACTTGGCCAGTTCCTGGAGTAGTGGTGGCTGCCTACGGTGTTCCTTAGTGAAAGACTGTCAAAGAGCGTAGAAATGAAAGGGCCTCTTGTGGAGTTTTGAAAGACACTGTACTTAAGTACTTTTACAGATTTAATCCGTAGCTTTAATCTGTGAAGTATGTATTATTATCAGGGTTCTTTTTAGGGGTCATCACATAGTTGGTTAATGTTAAAACCAAGTGTTTAACTCAGTCCAACTGATTATAAAGCATATCTTCTTGAGCCTTCTTTTGGCTTTGGTTGTTTCAGGGTATAAACTATGTTCTATTTGGCTTGTTGAGCTGAAAAGAGAAAGCCAGAAACTTACTAGAAATTAGGTGTGAAAGGAAATCATTCTTACCTATTTTTCTAGTATTCTTAAACTGTTGAAATAAATACGTTAAATCTGTAGGCCATGTCATGTTTCCTTCATAAAATAAATCGCTTTAAAAGCATATCAAGGCAGAGATTGAGAGGATTTTCTAGGACAGCAGGAAATTTGGGCCTCTATACTTGAAGCAAGTATTGGAGAAAAAACTAGATCAGGAAAGGTGGGAAAACTAAGATGTGTGGTATTCTGTAGATTTAAGAGTTGGGTAAGCTGATGCAACTCAGGCTTTCCATTTTGAGTCTGTATAAGGGGTGGCAAATGGAAGATAGTATTTCTCTATGTAGAGATAGATGTAGAATTGTGTATTCTTTCGCTGAATTGGTGGGAAATGTATCAGTTTCAGTCACTGTGAAATAAAAACATGGTGAGTTTCTCTCCTCTTTCCCACTTTGAGCAGCTCTGAGTAACTTATGAACTCTTCATATTGAAACCATTCCTAGTCTTAAGCATGATTTATTTATGATTTGAAGAGATCAAGAAGCCTTATTTGGTTCCTTACTCCCTGACAGAAATGCTTCTGAACTGTGCTTCTTATCTGGACTAATGCTTTGGATTGAAGATTTTGAGAGAACCATCACGGGCTACTCAACCATAAGCCACAGAAGCAGCTCACAATGCACGGGTTCCTAAGTTAGAAAATATTGTCAACATAGTTTACCATTGTCTTTTCTTTTTCAAAGAATTTTAGATGAAAGATGCTCTGTCTGATGTTTAGAAAATAACCTGGTGTATACAAGTTATTTTATTATTGATGTGTAAAGAATAAAATTGTGAAATTTTAGCCCCATTTCAGGATTAGCAAGGAAGCGAGGCTACAAATAGTTCCATTAAGTTAAAGAGTTTTCTCTTGCTATATGTTTGTGACCATTGTCTTTTTAGAAAGACAATATACATAAATTATAATTATTCCAAAGAAAATAGAGTGTCGCAGTAAGGATTCAATATAGGAAATTTATGAAGGAAGAAAGTAAGCAAGCAAAAAAAAAAATTAGTTGGCTTACAGGAATCTCCTCTTGGAATAGCAATTGAAGATCAATTTTTAAGTATTGAGATACCACCTTGCTGAATTCTTAGGTTATGAAGGATAATAATATTTCTGAAATTTGTATACACAGATTATCAATCTCAGCTGAAAAAAAGTTTTTTTTTTTTTTTTTTTTTTTTTTTGGACTGCGCTGTGAATTATGTATTTTGGCTTGCCTTAAATTTTCAAAAATAAAATTGTATTTACCTCTTTTCTCTTTAAATTTAGCTCATTTCCCAGTTACAATTAGATGGGCTTATCAACCTTAAATTACCATTCATTTCTCCACTGAAGTTTTTAATCTTGGTAGAAGACTAACGTAACTATCTGTCTTTCAAAAGGCATGACTATCTGTCATTTAAGTTTCTTTGAAAAAACATTTATTGCTACATGTTCGCAGTATATGATTACATTCATCATGGGAAGTTCTTATATCTTAACCATTAAAACATAACTATTACATATCCTTTGCTTCCCCTCCATCCTTTTAAAAAAATAATTAATGAAATGTTTTACAGTATTATGAAATAATATATTTCATGCATGTACAAAAATATTAGTAATTGAGAAAAGTGAATTGACCTCTTATGGGTTAGAATTCAGAGCGACTTACAAGGCAGAAGAGGAAATTGATTATGTTTAGGTAAGGAGAAATAGCTATTTAATTTTTCATTATATATTTTGCAGTACTTAAGGATTATATCATGGAACAGGTGTGCATGTAAATAAAACATCTTATTTATTTTTTGTGTGTTTCTGCTCTTCCCTATCCTCCACCTGTTCTTTCCCTCCCCATTTATAGTAGATCTATTTCCATTTTTTTTCTTTTAAATCTCTGTTCACCTCCCTTCCTCCTCTTCCTCTGCTCCCATCTCTTGTTTCTCTTCCCGTTTGAACAAGAACTCCCTATGTGGGAAAGGGAGGTATTTGTTGCCTCTGTACAAGGTGTCATTGAAATGTATGGTGACTATTTAAGAATTTATTACAGTAAAAGACCCATTGAATGGTCTGTCTCTGCAAATATACTTTTAAAACACCCATCATTCTTGCCATTTTCCAAGGCACTTCTGGAAATCATCTTTTGTGTCTTTACAAGATGTGATTAAAAATGCGGCTAGTGGGTGCTGCCCAGTAGAATGTCAGTATTGTTTGTTTGTTTGTTTGTTTGGAGACAGGGTCTCGTTGTGTAGTTCAGGCTGGCCTCGAACTCACTATGTAATCTAGGCTGGCTTTGAACTGAAGACTATCCTCTTTCCTTAGCCTCCTGAGTACTGAGACTACAAGTATATGCTACCACACCCAACTAGAAAGGCAGCCAGTACTTCCTCATCCTCCTCATTCACAGGATCTGGCACTATGAAACTTCTGGCTCTTCTCTACAGTCAAAAATTACTGTGAAAGAGGAAAGTTTTGAATTAATTCAGTACTTCGAGGCAACCAGGACTGCACACCTGGCTACGAAAAAGAGGACACTAGAGCTGCTTCACAAAATGGCAAGAATAATCTTAGTAGGTATTTTAAAAAGCGGGGGGGGGGTGTTTTGAGGAGGATGAAGGGTAGTGTGTCTCATACTGTAATGAAATATTTTTAAATTTAAACATTTACTTTTTTAAAAACACGTCTCATCTCAATTTAACATTTCCCTTTGTCCATTTGTATTTCCTTCACCTTATCATAGGTGTTGAGCATGAGAGCACTTTGCAGTGAACTTGTTTCCCACAGGTATCCAGCTAATGCTGTGCTACCTAGGACACCCAGCCTGCAGCACTTGGGAAGCTGAGGCTAGATGATCGTGGGGCCAGCCTAGTCTACATAGCAGGTTTCAGGCTGGTCTGAGACTTTGTCTCAAAAAAAGAAAAAAAATTCCCCCAAACTTTCATGTCCCCTTATCTACTCCAAACAACCATTGTTTTTTTGATTTCTGTCATTATAGATGAGTTTTTCCACATCTAGAATGTCATGTAAATGAAATAAAATAGGATATCAATTTTTGGTACTGAGGTTTTAACATCTTTTCACTCAACTACATTTTCTGCCATTTTTTATTTTGTGTCAAGATCTTCGTTAGTTGTTGAGGCTGGCTTCGAACTTCCAGTCTTACTGCCTTGGCCTCCCAGAGTCTGACTTTATTTGCTGACAGGATTCTTCGGAGGAGCTCAGTCTTCTCCTTCATCTTGGACATCATCTGCTGGTTCCAGCACAGATTCTTCAGTCTCCAGCACAAATCTTTCAGCCTAGCATCGCAGACCCCTCAGCCTCCTGATACCTACTTGCATGAGACACCACCGTGAGCTCCAGGGTCAACTAGATCCTTCTGATCTCCAGCGCACAGACAGCCCTTTTGCACTCTTTCATACCTCACTCTTTGGGTGGCCATTGTAAGCTGATCTTGTACATTCTTATATATTGTATATCTTGCATTATATCGGTTTCTTTAGTAAGCACTGTCTGATACAGTAGCACTCCACTGTGTATAAATACCGTATTTTCTCTGCCTAGTTACCTGTTGATGGGCCCATAGGCTACTTCAAAGATTTAACTTTTATGAGTGGCACTACTGTGAGTATCGGTATGCATATATCACTCGAATAGATGTCTTTAACTCTTTTGGAAGCATACCCAGAAGATTTTCAGCTGTGTCAAGTGGAATTTCTGGGGTGTGTGTGTGTGTTTTGAGTTTTTGATGATGCCATTCTTTCTGGTTTAAGACAATATCAGTTTTGTTTTGATTCACATTTTTCTAATTGCAAAATATGTTGAACATTTTTTGGTGTACCTGTTGACTTCTTTTTTTGAGAAGTGTCTATTTCAATTTTCCATTTTTCATTGACTTTTTCAGGTTCTAATTTTTTTGAGTTCTTTATATATTCTAGATACTAGTCTTTGTCTGAGTCGTTGGCACAATTTTCCCGTTCTGTAGGTTTTTTTGTCTCATTGTTTATTTACTTTATACTACAGGTGCTTTTTAATTTGATGCAATCTCACGTATTGGTGTTATTTCTTGTGCAATAGGGACTCTGTTCAAAAAGTTCTCGCCAATGCCTGTGTCTTCCAGAATGTTACCTATTTTATCTTCTAGCAGATTGTGTATTTGTTCTTATATCTGGATTCTTTGATACATCTTGGTTTGATTTTTAGTACCAAGGTAGACAGACCTATATTCATTTTTCTGCATGTGGATAATCAGTTTTCCTAGCACCATTTATCAAAGAGACTTAATACAATTTGTTTTTGGACCCTTTATGAAACATCAGATGTATGAAAGGGCCTGGAGTAGTTTCTGCATCCTTGATTCTTGGCCTTTCAGATAAGAAGTTAATCTGTGTATCATTTTTCATCTTACATATTTTGTTCATTTTGGTTGAATTAAAAATTTGTTTTACATTTTCGTACATTGACTGATGCATGCATTTATAGTTTTGTGCAGAGATTGCTGAATCTATTGCATATGCAGATTGATGTTCTTCATTGTTTTGGAGAAAATGCTGATTTCTTTTTCTGTGTTACCTACGTCTGATACTCTATATGTATTTTAGACCTTTTAATATTATATAATATATAGTTGAAGTTCTTTAATATATAGTTGAAGTTCTTCATTTTTTCCAGTATTTTTTGTGCTCTCATATTGAATTTTTTTTTAATCGATTTGCTTTTGCTGTCACTTACAGTTTTGGGGTCTTACATGTTAAGCTTTTAATCTGTTTTAGTTAAATTTTGCATGAGCTAGAAGATGAGGGTCCATTTTCATTCTTTTTTGTTTGTGGATATCTAAATTTTCCTTTTACTCATTTGTTGAGATCATCTTTTTAATGTCGCCACTTAACCTCTGTAAACTTTCTGAGTACTATATTTACTGCATCCCATAGATTTTATATGTTGTGTTTTTATTTTTATGTGTCTCAAGATAGGTTCTAATTTCATTTTGATCTCTACCTACTAGTTGTTAATAGTTCTAAATATTTGTGGAATTTCCCCCCACACACTTTACTTTCGGCTGCTGACTTCTGTTTTCACTCTACTGCTGTCAGAAAAAATATTTGGTCAAGTTCCGTTGCTTTAACTTTGCTAAGACTTTTTTTGTGTCTAACATCTGAGTTATCTCAGGAAATGTTCCATATGCACTTGACTACAATGTGTTTTGTGCTGCCATTAGGTAGAGTATATATGTGTAAGGTCCATTTCATTTGGAGTGTTCAAAATGATAGTTTTGACATTTGTGTTTATTTTTGTACCATTTTGTAATTTTGCTACTTATGGATTTGTAGGGTAAAACAGCCAGTGTGTATATAATTTGGAAAACTTCAGAAACATTGTCCTTAGCACTCATTGGTAGATTTTTATTTCTTGTATAAGGTATTTTTCTCACCCTATAAAGATCCCAGTATCTTTCCTAATAGCCTATCTGAAACGCAGTCACAAACTCAATTTAATCACTATGAGTTTTACAGTTGCATATTGGCTTATGAATGGGATCAATCTTCTCCTTACTCTTTTGCTCAGCATGTGTTTGAGCTTTAGGCATAATGTTGTGTATATTACTAGTCCATTTCCTTAGAATGCTAAATATGTGTGAGTATAATGGTTCTTTACTATCAGCTAGATTGTTAGCAGGTGTAGCTATTACCAATAAAACTGTCTTTAGCACTCATGTAAAAAGCTATTTGTGGGGATATGTTTGTCTTGTGTTACAGTTATGTACCTGGAATGGAATTATATCATAGAGTTTGTATATTTTTATCTTTATTTTAAAGTGCATAAATTTACACTCCCATAGGCAGTATGTAATGATTTTAGTCATAAATATTATTTTTAGTCAAGATTTTATTATTAAATGTAGAGAGGCAGAAGTATTGTTAGGACTGATAGGAACTGTCAAATAGTCATTGGCTATTAACCTTGTGGACTATAAGTGTGTTTGAGTGGAAAGACACTGGAATGTTGATTTTTGAGGGGAGAATCTGTTACTCTTGTGCATCTTTTCTCCCCAATGTCTAGAATGTGTGTGATGGTAAGAAATTAGTATTTTTTGACTGTTACAGGGAAAGAGAAGTAGCTGCAGCTAGATTTTCAGAGGTTTTAAACATTGGGGGATAACTGAGCGCTTTTGACAGTAAACATTTATGGAACAGATTAGAATAAACTTTCCATTTTAAGTGAAAGAACTTGAGAGCTACTCTTGACAATGAGACATTTAAAATGTTTTTTAAATTTGGGCATAAAATATTTTAGATGAGTGTTCAGAAAGAGTATATTGGCAAGACATTATAAACAGGCAATGTATTATGATGCAGTATTTTAGGAAGATTAAGAGGAACACAAGCACAAGAGTCTAAATAGGTACATCATGAAAGCCCTAGAAAGGTACCTTCAAAAGAAATTTGAAAAGAAAACTCATTGTAGTGCTGGTGTAAGGAGAAGAGAAGGGGGAAATCAAAGGTGATGCCATAAAGAAGCTGGTTAACATGAGCTGTTATGTAGTAGAAATATCAAATTAAGGTTGGAATCTTTCCCAGAGGAATAGGAGAGATGAAGGAAATATGAAGAATTTGCCTTTAACGTTGATAGATTTAGGTGATGGGAAGTTATTCATATGAAAGTATACAGAAAGAATATGGAGATTCAGGATTTAGAATACAGAACTGAAGTTAAAGCTGGAAATGTGCATTTGGAAATTAAGCATTCAAAGAGCATGCAAATGATAAACTAAAGGAGCAGTCTAAGAAAAGTAGGACATACCAGTCCTCCTCCCCCAAACAGAAGTAGTAATAGGATATAGAAGAAGAGGCCCAAAGGTCAGATCAGCAAATCTAAGCCAAGCAAACTGGTTAACAAGATCTGAAGCTCTAAAACAGTGGCAGGCAAATCACAGCCAATAGCTATTTTTGCAAATAAAATTTATCTGAACACAGCTATTTGTTTACCTATTGCCTGTGGCTACTTTTGTGCTACAGTAGTAGAGCTGAGTGTTTGGCATGAAGAGCAGTCACCCCAGTTGCCTAAACTGTTTATTGCCTGGCCCTTTACAGCGAAAAGATAGTTGGCCTCATATATGGAGAGCTGAGAAATGAAGACCAGAAGGGCACCCATTGTAGTTTATGATTAAGATATCTGTGGTACCCTGAAACAGTTCAGTTTTGTCCTGTGACCAACTGTTTGCTATAGCCTGCTGTGTACCTGGCATTTGGTTTTGGTGGTGTAGTCTGAGAAGAGGCTAGAGAACAGTGAGTGTGTAAATGGTTAAGAATGAAAGTGGTGAGTGTGAAAATTCTTTTTTGTGGAGTGTAGAAATGAATTATAATTTGAAGGTATCAGAGGAAGAGTTTTTTTTAACATAGGAAAAATATAAAACAAGCATTTTTTTGGAGTTCCTTTAGAGAGGCAGTATTGCCATTATAGGAATTAATGGTCTAAGACTTGAATGTAGGGAGTATATGGGCCTCATTACAGAAAATGAATAGAATTGTTTGTCGAATTAAGTTAAGAATAGTAATTGCTCACACAGCTGTTTTTAAATAGCAAATTGTGTTAGGTAATCAGCAAAAGTCCACTAAAATGTACTTGATAGTTATATAGAAACTGCTTTATTGATACTGACTGATGGTCCTAAAGGGTACTATAAAAACAAGCAAACTGAAAATCCTTATATGCAGTTTTCACACTGGTATAGTATTGTTTGTTTTTTGTTTAAAGTCATAAAGCTTTCATCTTCTCCATCCACCAGACCTGATGCAGCTGTCTGGTTCAGAAGAGCAGCAGCATGGACTACAGACCCCCAGAGCACCAAGCTATGTTCCCCTGAAGGAAAGGGTCTGGTGTCTTCTCTGTCTTTGCAGACAAATGGAGTGTTTCATCGTGTATTTGGACTTGGGTCTTCCAATTTATTTGTTTTCTATTTGTTCAGTCTGTATTTTGTTTGACTATA
Source organism: Cavia porcellus (assembly GCF_034190915.1). NCBI lineage: Eukaryota > Metazoa > Chordata > Mammalia > Rodentia > Caviidae > Cavia > Cavia porcellus. The sequence continues at coordinate 2,730,584 of NW_026947491.1, forward strand.
CCTCTTTTCTTTTAGATTTGTATTCTTTTAGAACTGCAGTTTTACAATAAGCTGGCTTTTAACCAATGCCTTTTTTTTTTCTTTTTCAGTTTTTAGATTTTTTTCTTTTTCTTTTCATTAGCATCTCTGGAGGTGTTAAAAATACATCATTAACTTCTTACAGACTCTAGAATTACTCTATTACCACTTTATGTAAAACGCAGGAATCTTCTGACCTTGTAGATCAGTTTACCTTGTAGGTCTCTTTACTGAGTGCCTTTAAGCTGCTGTTGTCCTGTGCATTACATCTAGATGCCTGTTGCTCCAGCCAGAGAATGTTATTTTTGCTTTAAACAATTGGACGTGGTTAGATTTTGAAAAGATTTTTTGTTTTTAAAAGATAAGATCTCACCGTGCACTTTAGGCCTTGAACTCACAGTGTAGCTGAGGCTGGCCTTAAATTCATAGTGATTCTCCTGCCTCAGTTTTCCCAGTGCAAAAGATGATCTTTTAAATCATTCTATTAATGATCCTTTTTCTTATTCTTCTTCAAATTCTAGTTTTCCTCTGCTAACATGGTTTCCTTCCTCCAAAGAGCTTACTTCAGCAATGTGTTTTGGGAGTAGTTATGGGGAATCGATCTCAGGAACTCATGATTACCAGGCAGGCTCTGCGCACTGAGCTATACCCCTGGACCATATTTTAGTAGTAATCGTTACCTGAGTTACATTGAGATGCAGTCTTTAATCTTTGCTTGAAAGTGTCACTGAAGAATGTTTTTACAGGGCATCATGAGTCTTACTCTTCCCAGCTCCGCTTGACCTTCAAATGTTTGGAAGACGCACCCACAGTTCCTGAAGATGCATATAGAGTAGTTTGAGTTGTTCTTCACCATGTAATATGTTCCTTTCTGGCCATTTTTGATGTTGTTCTTAAATTTTTATTTGTAGTAGCTTGATTATAATGTGCCTGCATGTGGCCTTCTTCATATTTCTTGGGTTTAGGGTTTACCAGGTAGTCATTCATTGGTAAATTATATATTTCATCATACTTGGGGTTTGCGGAGGCCCATAATTTAAGTACTTCTTTCTACCCTGTTCTCTGTTCTTTCATTATAACTATGTTTGACTTTTTAAAATCTCTTTTGAGGTCTCTGAGGCTTTGTTTCCTCTCTCTCTGTCTCTCTTGTCTTTGTCTCTGACTCTGTCTTTGTTCATTTTCTTTTAATATTTTTTTCTCTATCAGTTAAATCATTTTTGTTGATCTGTTATCAAATTTATTTCCCCTTGTTATCTCGATTCTCTTTAAAGCCTACCCAGAGCATTTGATTTCAGATTTTTTTTCTTTTTTGTCTTTTTAAGATGGGGTCTCACTATGTATATGTAGTTCAGGCTGGCCTTGGGCTCACTTTGTTGCGAGGCTGGTTTTGAACTTGAAACAATGCTCCTGCCTCAGTCTCCTCACTGCTGGGATTACAGGAGTGTACCACTATGCCCGGCTTCAGATATTTTATTTTTTTAGAAAAATATTTTTGTTTTCTTTTTGACTTCCACTTTTGTAATTTATTACAAGCATATGTCCATTGGTCATTAAGTACATTTGTAATATCTCCTGTAGTACATACGTGTACACACACACACACACACACACACACACAGCATTCTGTTTGCAAGGCATTTCATTCAGCCAGCTGGATCAAAAATATTTTTTAAAATCGTATTTCTACCAAACACACCCAGTCAGTCAATTCTGGCCATTGTCTTAGAGCCAGTGTATTATAGCAACTATGTATATAGTATTTGCATTATAGTAAGTATTATAAGTAATCTAGTAATGATTTCATATGAGACTTGAGCATTTGAAGATTTTGATGTCTGTAGGGTTCTGGAACCAGGTCCCCATAGATACTGAGGGACAACTATATGTGTGTGTTCATTCATGTAGAACAAATACGTATATCTCTCCCAGAATTCATAGTAGCTATTTGTAGAAGCTTACTGTAATGGGAGCAGAGTTTTCTAGCTCAGTTTTTGAGAATTCCTTAATACCTATGTAATCTGCTTAAAAAAAATTTTTTTTAAACTTTTACTAATTCTTGAAAATTTACATATTGTAGTTGTTTGGTATCACTTTTATATTCTTTTTAAACTTTTTTTTTTTAAATTAGTACCGGGGATTGAACTCGCGACCTTGTGCTTGCAAGGCAGGTGCTTGTGCGCTGAGCTAAATCCTCAGCCCCTTTCAAACCTTTTTCTAAAACTGATTTATGACTGTCACTAACTTTACATGTTCTTAATCATTCATTAAACATTTAGATGTAGAATACCACACAGAGATGAGCAAGTATATTCTTTGCTGTAAGTTTTGCTGATAGAATATACATGAAAACAGTAATCAGTATTGAAGACATAACAAACCAAATTATTTTCTAAGGAAATATTATGTTAGAAGCAATTGATAGCAGACATTTCATTTAGGAGGGAACATTAGTGTGATAATTATACAGTAATCCCTGACTTAGAAACAGTACAGAAACAAACTGACCTCACATTTTGGTTTTTTATGCTTTACATTATATATTTGTGTCAGAGGTATATAAGATTCACTTTGTCAGACTTTCGATGGCTCTGACTTATGAATGAACTTTCTGGAATGGAACTGGTTTGTGTTTGGGGACTTCTGTACCTGTCATTTTACAAGCTGAAGCAGAGATAGTGTGAGGTGGAGCCCCAGCCTGGACCGCCTGGTGATTTAACAAGATCCTTTCTCAAAATAAAAAGCTGTCAGGGATCTGGGGATGTGACTCAGTGCAGAGGCCTTGGGTGCAGCCTCAACAACCTGCAGAAAGAAAGGGAAGAAGGAGGAAAGGCAGAGACACAGGAAGTGAGGGAAAGAAGGAGGGAGGAGATAGGAGAGGAAGGAAAAGGATGAAAGGAGGAAGCAAGTGAAGAAACGAGGTGGACAGACAATAGGTGGAAGAGTAGGGGGACATTCTAGGGTTGGAAAATAGTGGAAGTAGCATATGAATGCATGACAAGTGTTCAGAGTATTGGATGGCCTAGTGAGAATGGAGTGATGGGATCCAGGAAGATACTGAGGAACAAAGATAAATTGAAACTCCTTGAAGGATGCCATACTCAGAAGTGTGAACATTATTCCCAGAGTGGAAGAGGACCATGCTTGAGGAGTGAATACGTTTGATTCAGCCTGAATTTATATTAAGATATGTGTGTTGGTAATGTTTAGTGTGAAATAGAGTGAGCAGAATAGAAGAGTAAAGCAATGTATGAGACTTGTATGCCAGGGAACTGTATGTAGAACAAGTGGGATAATTAGTAGAAATAATGCCAAGTATGTGCATTTTGAAATTTAAAAAGCCATTTTGTACCACCATAGTAATACTGCACAGTAGTAAACACAGAACGATTTTGCTTAGGCCTTTGATGAGCAAGATCATCTCAAAGTCATAGTAAGATTTATGCGATTAATCTGCAAGGCTAGTGGGGACTGTGGTTTTTAAAGCGTTGAAACTTTTCTCTTTGAGAATAGTTACATGTCTAATTCTTAGTTACTTACAGTTTAACCGCTTTTTGCTGTGATTTTCAAAATATTATTCAGTTGTTGGCAATACATATTTTGATCACTCTCTAGAGAAGAATAACCTAACAAATAGCCTGAAGTAAATTAAGGCAAAATACCATTTAGCTTATCTGAGGAGGGAAGCATTTAATGAAGAAAGAACAATTTCAGAGGCTTGGAGGTGGTAGTGTGCTGGTCACAAACATGGGCCATGTGGTTGAAATGGAGTATTTCTGAGAGAAAAAAGAGTAGGAGATAAAGTCTGAAAGTGAGAGGTACAACCTATAAAGCACTGTAGATCATTGGGAATGAGATAGGAAACCAGTGCTAGATATTGAGCCCAGGATTGGTGTGATTTGCTTTACTTTTTACAAACCACTCTCTAGCTCCTTTTGGTAGAGTACAGATTGTATACGAAGGGCAAGAGAAAGAAGAGCTCTTTTACTAGACTGCTGCAGTAATCCAGGGCAGAGTGATTTGATTGCATTAAAATGATTTGCTATAGTTATTTGGGAAATGGTTACAAGGTAAATCTCATGAAAGTGTATTTTGGAAGGATTGAGATGGGAATGTTTTGGTGAGGTGTGTCTAGAGTCAAGAGCTGTCCTTCTCTGTGCTCTCAGTGACTGGGCACAAATTGGGTGGTCTTGGTGCTGAAGGGCAGGGCTTTGACATTCAGACTAAGGGGCAGTGAAGTGTCTTTCCTTTTCCCCAGAAGCCTGACTGCTAGTTCGGGGGGTGGGGGGGCTTCCGAGACAGCTGAAGAGATTTTGTCAGGATTGGAACATCTTCACAACAGAGCAGACTCTGTATCAGCTCAGTGGACAGTTTCCACCAGATAATTTCCAGTTTTTCTTAAACAGATAGACCTTGTGTTTTGTTTAAGCTCTGTATTCTTATTTTTTGACTTAGTCACTAGCCTTTTCTGTTTAGTTATGTCTTTTGATGGCATTTATAACATAGAGTGATGTGGATGATAACAATTAGCAAAACCTGTTTGAAAATTATTTTGAGAATAAATCATTTTCTAGTTGAAATTAACCATATGTTCAGTACTTCATTATACTCTGCTGACATGAAAGACCTTGATGGGACATCTGTATTTGTAAATCTTTTTTCTCAACAATGCCAAACAGATTTTTACTTTAGTTTTAATGAATGGCCTTAAAAGGTGGTTTCTTCTAATCTTTTACCAGGCTTATTTTTCTTACATATATGTTTTTCTGTTTCGTTTTGTTTTTAAAATTAGACCACTTTAATTGGCAATTTATTGTATAAAATCTCCAGTAAGTTAAGGAAAATTTTATAACTAGTATTGTACTCTTCATATCAAGCAGCATATCTTCTATTTCCCTAGCTTTTTCCATTTGTTTTAATGTATAGCATAATAAAAATTTATTATTATGTTTATATGGTCCTGTGTCACAGGGAACATCTGGAAAAACACTGGTAGATTATCTTATGTGTATCTGAAATTTTTAAAAACGTGTAGGTTTTTAGATGTATATTAATTTACAATTGATTGCAGCTTTTAAGTCTTATCTAAAGGAGTATCATTATTCCACAAATAAAACTGAATAAAACTATTGAATACAGGCACATTCATAACATTGGTCTTCTGATATAGTTATCTCCAATCAGATTTCTTTTATTAAACCATTTATTGAATCCTCTTACAACAGATGGTAATCCTGTGAAGTAGATTATCTTTCCTTTATGACAGTGCTGGAATTTGATATTTTTGGAGTACATTTTACCTGCTCTGGAGTACAAAATTTGATTTCACACAGGAAAGGCTATGTATATGTGGAGGGTTAGGTGGGTATGTGTGAGCAGTGTCCCATGCTCTCCCTCCCAGTTTTATCTATATTGACTCCTTTTTTGTGGGGAGAGACTCTTATGTGTGATACGTAAGCAGCACGGCCGTACTGGCTTTATTGCCTTTGTTTGCTGTAGGGACATCCTGTGTTCCTCTCTTTTCTTCCTTTCATTGGTTGTCAGCTTGAGACACTCTCTGCTGCTGCCTGAAATATTTTCCCAATTGTAGTTCTGCTTCTCTGTTTATAGGGGCTTTGGCTGTAGGTCTGGCAGTGGCCAGGGGGAGAAGAAAGGAGGTCACTTGAGTCATCCCTTTTCCCTCCAGGCAGACCTTATTTGAGCCTCACCAAACCTTGATGGATGCCTTGTGTACTCAGACTTTTGTAGTTTTTGCTAGAAACAGAGAAGCCTGTAGGCTCTTTGCTAGCATGGTCAAGGGAAATGAGTGGGGTAGAAGCTGTGCAGCAGCTTTAGGAGTGACTTTAGGAAAGTGTGCTCTTAGCAAGAACAGGTGGTAGTGGCAGTGAAAAAGCAGCAGGCAGACTGATGTGAGTTTAGGCAGACTGATGTGAGTTTTTCATGAACCTGGGTAAGCAAGAGGTTTGTCTCATTTTTCAAGAGTTTCACTGGCACTTTGAAAATCTGGTTTCTACCTTTTATTCTTTCTTCAACTCAGTCTTGGGAACTGCCCAGAAATGCACTAAATCAAATTTGCTTGGTTACTTCTAAAAATTAAATGTTTTTATAAAAGAGGCAGTTTGTTTCCTTTAAATTCACATGTGGTTGTTTTTAAAAATGAAGCACAACTTAATATTTGTTCTTTCCTGGAAATATTTAAAGCGATACAATTTCAACAATGGGACACATGAAATAAAAATATGTTGGGTTTTATCTAACTGGTTCCATTCAGAAAAACTAGGTGTTTTATTTTTAAAAGATTATAGCAGCCATTATTGATTTCCTTTTATCTTTTTTAAAGGTCCTATATCACGTACATTGTTTTATTTTGTTCAAATAAGAGAATTGTTTTATTCTCTTCAAAATAAAAGCTTTCGAAGGGAAGGAATATTTACATCTTAATTACCCTTTTGAATTTGATTGAAAAGAAATAATTTATTACAATGTCAAACAAGACTCAAGAGTGTTTGTACCGCTTAATCATTGTTTAACTTTATTATATCTGTCATTTAAACTTATGTATCAAGGAACTAGCTAAAATTTTGAATTGATACTTACATACTAGAAGGAATGAAAGGAAAGTGTATGAGAATTTTATATTTTAGATATAAACAAAATGCTCCCTCCACCATCACTGTATTGCAACTATAGTATCCGTTCTTGTTTTTCAGATTTTGATCGATTTGTATAATGTTTGTGTTAAGGTTGTCTTCTGTGTTAAAGTTTGTTCTGCTTGCTTTGGTGTTAAAGGCTGAAGCTGTGGAAGGTTTATTGTTCCTGTCACTTTTCTGTTTGTACAGCCATTGTCTTAGCAGAAAAGACTCATTGATACAGAAAAATGACTTTTGCCTTTGTCAGTGCCAGCCACGACCTTTTACTCAGTCTAGATATGTTAACAATGAAACTACAGAGCGCTTGGTTTAAAACCTAGCCAGTGCCTTGGTTCTGTAGCACCCTTTGAACTCCTTGCCATGTCCAATAGCAGTGGTAGATAGTACTCTTTAGTTAGTGGCTTAATTACCTAATTAAATACCATCTTACTTAGTTAATGTATTCTTTTCTTTATTTTGTGGAATTAGAGTTACATGGTGAAAATTGTGTGTTTTCATAGTTTTTTGTGTTTCTCTTAAATTTTGTCTGAGGTTACCTGTAGTTAGTGCCCATCTCTTCTATGCTTTCTTTTAAAATAACTCAGAAACCTCATATTTATTAACCATTTGCTAAAAGAAAATACAATCATGAAAAGAAATGAGGTCTTACTATTTTCATTAGGGCAGGATTCATCAAAATAAGTTTATCATTGATCAAGGAAAATACAATTTATTTTGCAAATACAACTTCTTGCAAAATTTGTAATTTTATGAATTACTGCATATGAGTGAATTTTGAAGGTTAATAATAGTTTTTGTCTTTGACTGGATGTCATAGGAATTCTGTCTACTATTATACAGTGTTGATCACAAAGAAAATGCTTATAAAATAGTTTTCATGAGGCTAGTGATACAGGAAAGATGTTAACAAAGTATGTTTTTATATACTCTACCTACACTTGTAAAATCTTTAAGTTTAGAAGTTTAGTAAGAATTATCCAACAATAAATAAAGCATTCTCTTTTATTTTTATGCATAATACCTGTTTGCAAAGCTTGTGGTTCACTTGGATTGTGCCTGAAATATCTGTATAGTAGTCTTCCCTTATCTGCAGAGTTCCTCTTCCAATCCCCCACAGGTGCTTGAAATTGTGGAAAACACCAAGACTCTCATGTACTGTTTTTCCCTGTAAATGCATACCTGTGATAAAGGTGAATTTAAAAATTGTGCACAGTAAGAGATTGAAACAATAATAATGTTAAAAATTTTATTAATGTAGTATAATAGATGCTATTTAAAATTAATAAATTATTGTAGAATTTTCCATTTAACATTTTCAGCTGCAGTTGACCAGAGTAAATGAAACTGCAGCTCCAGGGGACTGCTGTATTAAATATATTTCATATTAACTCTTTTCTAAAAAGCTATTAAAATGTATAATAATCACTTGATACAAGAAGTACAGGTTCATAAAAAGAATAAAGATCCTAATAAGTAGATCAATAATTAGGACAACCTACTTGACCCCCTCCCTTTTCCTGCTTTTTTTTATATGTCTGTCCAGTTGGCAGTTCTCTTCTATTAAGGAGGCCTCTGAACTGTGGCAAGTTACTGGAGCAGTTGTGAATTTTATTTCACCACATTCTCATCTAAACTACAGAGGACTTCTGGGAATACTCAGAAAAGGAGAAAGATTCTAACTTAACAGGGCATTGTTATTGTAACTTGTAAGAGTTTGGCATACACGTAAGACACAAACACGCAATCAATGTTATATTTATCATGGAAAGAAGCTCTAAAGAGAAATTGTACTCTTACAAATCAAGAATAGAAAAACACTGGAGTCTTCAAAACAGAAAAAGTAGAAATCACAGGATCGAGAGAGCTCCAACTCTTCAAACTTTTTCTGGGGTCTGACAGAGAAATGAAAATAACGCAGCCCAAGTTTCAGAAGGTTGATTAAGGAACACAGTGAATAGGCTTTGGGTAATGGTTATTGGTCTTTTCTCATTTTGAGTTTTTTCTTTGCAGCTTTCATAACATCTTTATACTTGGAATGGTATTACATACAATTTTAGTGGAACTATAGAATTATTCAAATAAATTTTCGTATTGATCAGTTTCAGTATAACTAATGTTGATTTGATAGAGTTTTGGTGTAGTTTGACTTAATGTGTTTTAGTTACGAATATCTACTGTTCTGAGACTAATTTTATTAAATTGAATGGCTTGACTTGTGTTTTTAAGTTAGTATAAGAGCTAGATTCTTCACTATTTTCATATAGGCAGTAATTGGCCTGGGGATTTAGCTCAATGGCATAAGCGCCTGCCTTGCAAGTGTGTGGTTATTAGTTTGATCCCCGGTACCGACAAAAAAGAAAAAGACAAAAAAAAAAAAAAAAAAAAAAAAAAAAAGCATCATATAGGCAGTGCTAACCTGGAGAAAGCTTGGGGTTCATCCGTTAATAGAAGCAACTGTGAGTGGGAACAGAGGCAGACTTGGGTAGTAACAAGTAAGTATTTGTAGTTTGATAATTCATATAGATACCTTATACCTATATCTTTTTTTGATACTGGGAATCAAACTCAGGACCTTATGCTTAACAGGTAGGCCCTTGTGCCTCTGAGCCATAGCCCCGGCCCTATATTTAACACCTCTGCTGTACCACACCAAAAATGTTGATCAAAATGTTACTTTTCTCTTTTATTTTCTCTTAGGTATGGATGAACGCGGAGGTACATCATCTTGGGGAACAAGTGGTCAACCAAGCCCCTCCTATGACTCCTCTAGAGTAAGTTTTCTTACGAACTTTTGGTTGGAACTGTAAAAATAATTTGGCTGAATAAGTGATTTCTTTCATACATAAACTGTTTAAAGGAAAAGGAGATTAATTTATTTTTATGAAAATAAGAGTATCCAATATCTTTATAGAACTAGATTTAATTCTTTTTACATGCTGTCTTTTATGAGGGAGTGGTTATTGTATTTGCTACATTTCAAAAAGTACTCCAGCTTGGGCTGTAATGCCAGAACTCTGAAAGGCTGAGGCAGAAGGATCACATATTTGAGCCCAGCCTGGGTGACTTAGTAAGACCTTGCCTCAAAGAAAATGAGAGAATCTGGGACTGTAGCTCAGTGAGAAAGCCCTGGATTCCACTTTCAAAACTTGGGTATGTGTGTGTGTGTGTGTATGTGTGTGTGTATGTATGTATGTATGTATGTATTAGGAAACCTATTGGTATTGTTTCTGTCCTTGGACCATCTACAGTACTCCTCACTTACAAACTTTGTGTAGTTCGCTAGGTGTTCTTTATACTTGCCTACTGTGTTCTTTGGTGTGTCTGTTGTTTTAAGAGATGGCTAGTAGCTTCAAAAATACCGGCTCTCTGCTGCTGCAGTCAGTCTTGATTCAGTTAGTAGACCTGGATCAGGGACTCTATAGCCCCATCTTTTGGAAGCATATCAAAACAGACATAAGAGCAACTGGGTTTGGTGGCACATGCCTGTAATCCCAGTACTCAGAAGGTCGAGGCAGGAGGATCGTTACCTGCGCTATTAAGTGAACTCAAGGCCAGCCTGAACTACATAATGAGACACTGTCTCAAAAACAAACCAAAACAAAACAAAAAGAAAAACCCCAGACATAAGAGATGGCATTTTTGCTGGGGATTTAGCTCAGTGGTGTAAACGCCTGCCTGGCAAGCACGAGGTCTTGGGTTTGATATCTGGTCCAAAAAGAGGGAGAGAGGGAGGGAGAGAGAGAGCGAGCGAGCATTTTTTTTTGGTTAACAGTAAAAATAAAATTGAGTTAATGTTTTACACACTGAAAGGTCAAAATATTAGAGCCTTTTCCAGTCAAAAAAGATCTCCCCAAAATCCCTAAAGCATTTAAAAATGATACTGGATAATTAGATCAAAGCATTGCAGTGGAATTCAATATTACTTGCTCCCAGGCTGAGTAGTAGACCAATGAGATTAAAAGATACTTTTTCCAGAAGACCATATTTAGAATCATGAATAATTAATTCTACATTTCTCTGAGAAGAGAAGATAGACAAGCATAAAGGTTTATGGATTCTTAGCCCTATAAGCAAATTGGCTTAAGAAGTAGGAAGAAAACTGAATATGAGATTGGAGCTCATAATCTCAATGTGAGTGATACTCTTTTGTGTTAAAATGCCACAAAATGCTTTTTAAAACGTGGAATTTTGTGTTATATTTGTCTATAGCCTATGTCCAAGGTTTTTTTTTTTAAAATAACTTCATGAAGTACTACGAGAGTTATATGGAACTCAAACACAGAGATGGTTAAACACAGAATTTTGTGTTTCTGTTTTGGGAAGGGTAGACTGAAAAAGTTGAACTGTGGTGTAAAGAGTGGTGCCAGGTATCTCAAGATTTGGGCTTTACTCTTCACATTGGTATCCACTTGCTGGTGAATTGTGGACACATTATTTCATGCTGAGGATAATTAAACTGATTAATGTTGAAATTTTTCCCTCCTTTAAAAGTTAGATTTTTTGAAAAATATTGTAAACAAGTCAAGTAGGTTTCCTGTTTAAATTTTCAAATAGCAGTTTTATGTAGTGGAAAAGTCACAGTATATCATTTATTAATATTGTTGGAGTTTTTTCTTTCAGAGGCTTGAGTTACTGTAATAATGTTTCCTGGAGTATATTAAATGGTTCCTTTGACTCCTTTTGATTCAAGCTTTCAGTTCTTTTGTACTTCCTTTTCATTCAACTTCTTCATATTATTTAGGAGAAAAAACAATTATAAAAATGTATCCAGACACTTAGCTGGTTGTGGTGTACATACCTGTGATCTCAGTACTTGGGAGGCTGAGGAGCATGGTGATGAGTTTGAAACAAACCTGGGCTACACAGTGAGCTTAAGCCTTACTGTATAGTGAGACCCTGTTGCAAAAAGACAAAAACAAACAAAAGAATCCAGACACTGATGTAATTCATGGGCCTGAAATTAAGTATGTCTCTAGAAATGAAATCCAAAAATCCTGTTTTTAAGTGTGGATTGTGTTACAGTGATAAGTTAAAAATGAGTATATAATAAACTAGTACTCTGTCTTAAAGAAAACACAGATTAATCTCCAGGTGCTCCCAGCCTCCTATAGAACCACACACTTTCCTGCTTGTCCTTTGAGAGATCAGATGCAGTGATATTTCAATGCTGTCCTGTTTCATTGTTCCCACTGAAAGCCACTCTTCAGTTTGCCTCCTTGTATCCTAGCCACACTGTAAATTTCACATGGTTTTGTAAACTAGTTAAGAAGCTGTGTTGTTGGTTTGATTTGTTTTGCTTTAGCAAAGATCTGGATCCATTTTCAGACTACTGTATTTTTCCTTTTAGCTTTTCTTACCCAAAAGAGACTTTTAAGATTGTTTTTGAGGGGCTGGGGATTTAGCTCAGTGGCATAAGCGCCTACCTTGCAAGCAGGCAGTCGTGAGTTCGATCCCTGGTACCGATAAAAACAAAAAAGACCAAAAAAAAAAAAAAAAAACACAAAGATTGTTTTTGAGGCCATCCTCATTTCTTTATAGGAAAATTATCAGTCTCTAGCTTTTCATCATTAAACACTTATCTTGACCATTTTTTCATAATCAGAAACATTAATGGTTATAATTAGTAAGAATGTCATTTGGCTAGAATACTTCATTCTATTTTACCACATTGAAGTTCTTAAAAATTGAGAAATATAAAAGCATTATTGAATTTATGTTGTATAATATTTCCATTTTCTTACGATTTAAAGGTAAAATACACAAATAGAAATCTATGTAAAAATTTCAGAAAAAATTGCTATTGGCTAGAAAACAGTTTTGACACATTATTAGCAAAGTAATTCAGCTTAAGTTTTAATGAGCTTGCAGTACTTTTATAGAAATTGTGTTGATTAAATTATTTAGACTTGATTTCATTGTATACATTTCCATGATTGCAAATTGCATTATTGAAGAATTTGATTTTCAGTAAAAGGTTTTACTTTTTATAAAATTTGAAAAGGCTTAGGTTCCACATACACAAAAAATTAGGTAACTGAAATATGAATCATGGAGTTGCAAAACAGGCTTTTAATCCATCTAGATTAAATCGAGCTCCTGTTTCTCCCCTTCTTTCTCCAGTTCAAAACTCTATGGGGAGAGTTCTACAGTAATGTAAAACCAAAAGTGGCACCAGAGTCCTGATAATGCTGTGTGTTACAATCATGGTAGTGTATAGGAGTGATGACACGGAGCTATGTAGGTTGTACTGAGTATTTATTGAACAGCTTTTCAAAGAAATTTTTGCTGTGTACACTTTCTACCTTATGGATACTAACTTTAACTCCAAAGACGCTGTCTACCTCTAGTGATCTTAGTGTTCAGTAAGCTCTACCTCAGTCCACACTTAGTCCAGGTTGCCTGGTCTCTCACATTTTTCTGTGGCATAGTCTGCATCAGAGCTGCAGCCAGGGTGACTGTCCTTGCCCATGTTGTGTCACAGTGGAGAGGGGTTAAGTTCTTTGTTATTGCAACTTCTTATGCCACCATTTAGGAAAGTATTCTTGTGAGATAGTCAGTAATTGTAGTCATTGAAGAAATAATACACGTGTTCAACCTTCTTAGGAAATGTGGATTTGATCATGTTTGCAACACTCAGAGAGGAATATTGTTTGTGCTTTGTTTCTACAAACTTCACTTTTTTAAAATTATTGCCCACATTGACATTTATTACATAACATTTCTAGCAAAACAAGTAATGAGTTCAGTAAGTGAATTAACATTGACAGGCTTCATTTTGATCCATTAGCCAATTTGGAAAAGAAAAACCATACTGATCAAAGTGATAAAATTAAAAAAGCAACTTTTCCTTGCTACATATAGTGTTTTTTTTTTTTTTTTTTTTAAACTAAAACTCCAAGCAGGATGTTACCAGGGATGCAAAGCCCAACTGTAGGATTCTTATATAACACAGATTTGTCTCTTACATTATTTTAATGTAGTCAATCTGTGTAAAGATTATTTTAAAAACCATATACTCAACTGAAAGTATATCTGTGAGAATTATACTCCACAGTAAATACCTCAATTCTCTTGTCACTGAGAAACTTAACCTACTCTATCTAAGCACCTTGAGATAACTTACAACTCTTCACTTTTGGGAAACATTTTTGGTATTTCAACCAAGTGCTGAGGGGATTTTAAAATCTAGGGCTAGCATTTAAACTCCCAACACTCCCTTCCCTAGGTAACAAAATTATGAATATTCAGAAATCCAGATAACTTTTATTTGATTAACATTTCAAAACTGTATCTGATAAATGACATTTGAAAAAGAATATAGAATTAGCTGAATTTTACTCCTGAAGCCACTTAAACTCATCTTTAGACTTTATATTTACAGTGCTGTTCAGGTGAAATTAAAAAGTTAACACTAATTATTCAAGCTCTATTCCAGATGTCTGCTTATTAATAAGAGTTGCAGTTTATGTAGAAATGAACCATTACCCTCTAATATTACACTATACTATGTTTTGTAGTGCTGACGGTAAAATACATCAACCCAAGTCTTATGAAGGTAGCACATCGTAAAAGTAACAAGTATTTATGAAAAGTATCAACATCTGTGGTTTGAATATAAAAATTTATTTTTAAGTCAAAGTATGCAACAAATAAAACCTACAGAAAACAAACTTTGTCGTCACAATTTGTGGCTTTATCAAATATTGTGAAAACACATTCCTTCAGTCATTATAATGTTCCTAAAACACAAAAGAAATTAAATCTGTAAGACAGTCTAGTAGACCAGATGCTGCTGTTAGAACTTCTATGTTGATGTTACGCTTTCAGTACATCCCAAACCATCCACTTCTGCTCATGCCCCTTTGCCCATAGTAACCTCCACTGCCTCCACCACCACGGCCATAGCCACCCAAACCATAAGGAGTACCATATCCTCTGCTGTCATTGTTTCTCATTCTCAACCTTCCAGGAGATCCATATCCTCCCTAATTATCCAGGCCATCTCTGCCATAACCTCTCATGCCAGAATCTCCCATTCCAGAGCTGCCTCCAGAGGTAGAATTCAAGAAGAGTTCAGTGTATCAATGTTGCATGTTTTTATCTTTAGACATGATAGCTACTGCATCTTCATGTGTCACAAACTCTACATCTGCTTGTCCTGTTGCTCTTCCATCTGCTCCAATATCAACTAATATTGTCCAATTATTGGATTTATTATTATTATATCCAGTATTATTGGATTTAGTGATAAGAAGAAATTAGCAATATTATTTTCCATTGCTCGAAAAGGCCACTCTCTCTCTCATATGTACAAAATGACCACCCTGAAAACCTGAACTTGCATCACTAGCTCCACTATAGCCATGTCCTCTCATACCTCTTCCATCTCTTATTCTGTCATCAAAGCCAAAGTTTCAGTAGCCATAATTGTTGTAGCCACTGTAGTCATCAAAACTTCCATAACTTCCATGCCCAGCTCCATAATAACCTCCCTATTCTCCTGTTGGTCTTATCATGTGTCCATGTCATTGTCCCAACAGTCTTCTTGGTGGATCATAAAATCCTTTAATTTAACTCCTGCTACTTCTGAAGGTCTCAATATACCTGTGTCCTATTCTTTCCTTGTGTTTCCCCAGAGTATTTTCTGCTATCCCCTTTGAAGCACACTGCACAAAGGCCTTCCTTGTGCTTTGCCACTGGTAGTCCATCATCAGTGTTATCCCATTTGGTACGATTCCAACGCTTGAAAGAACTGAATTATTTCCTCTTTGCTGCAACCAAATGGCAGTCCGTGAAGTTGTACTCTCCCATCGCTAGTGTCATTTGGACCATTATGTTTCATAATTCAGTCCCTCTCAATACTGTTTGATTTAAATGCTCCTTTTATTTCAAGATACCCTTACTGGTCATAGTAATGCTGCGTCCAGTTTGCGGGCTCTATTCATGCCCAGGGAGAAGCTTGTGTAGCTGGGCACTCTGCACAATGGTTTTTCCAACTATCTTAGGTGGCAGCAATGCTAAGGAAGCTGGGCAGCAGATCGACTGGCCTGGGAGAATCACAGACTTCACTTTGATTGATAGTCTTGTGTCTGCATTCTTGAGCCTGCTGCCCACTTGTGCAGAACAAAAAACATATACAACAGATAAAAGCATCATGTGAAAATCACTTCAGTTTTAAATATTTGTAAAAGTCCTGGTCAAGGTAAAGCAAAGAGACTAATGAAGAATTTCAGTCCCAAGTATTGTAGACGTAGGCAAGAAGTATAGTTTTATAAAAAGTTTATCCCCTCCCTCTCTTACCCTTTGGTGAAATGTTTTCTGTAATTGATATTGAATCAACAACAAAGGCCAGAAAATAATCACTCTCCTTGTTTACTACAGTAATGATTTATCCTAGTTTCAGAGATTATTTTCCTCTACTGCTGGTGTAATTCTGGACAGGTTATTTAAATTCTTTGTACTTTGTTCATATGTAAAATGATGATAATAATAGCTCCTTCACCACACTGTGAAGATTAAATGAGGCTGTTAAAGTGCTTAGAGCAGAGTCTTAAACGCAATATCAGAATATCAGTGTTGACGTTAAACCTGTTTCTAAAAATTCATTTACATGATCTGTGTGTAACAGTTACACAAATGTAGCATACATTTGCAAGTATGCTACCTTGTACGTGTAACAAGTAAGAATTATTTGGTGACTTAATCATGTTCTCATTGCCTTTAGATTTGTAAAAGACATAAAGGCAGGTTTTCTTTTACTTGCCCATTTCTTTCTTGGGAAAGCAAAAGTTTCTTCCTAGTAAACATTGATATAAAAGCTTTTATCTCTGCCTAATACAGCCCTTTATGGTGCTCTGTACATACTCGTGTATATAGTCACATTGGGGAAGAATCATTAGATGTACAAAGTTAATTGATTTGGGTGCTGAGGAAAAGAATTAAAACACATTTAACATGACGCAGCTTGAGGTATATGGTGATAGTATCAATGGTAATAGTCTTTCCTCTGTGCTTATTACGTTACTGTCCTGATCATCAGCTCTACAGTGAAATACTAAAGTACAGTTGAGGTTTCCACCTGGGGTGTGGGTATGACGGCACAAAAGAGAAGTTTCCTGTTAAAATTCTTAAAGATAGAGAGTTTTTCATTTCTTCATTTAATAGGTAAATTTGAGTTCACTGGTGGGAAACACTAATACGATTTACATTTTAGGGCACCATCAGTGACCAGGAGTTGGTATTTTAGTCAGAACCATTTTCCAGTTTACAAATGACTCTTGGAATTATTTGGCAGATGGACAGGAAAAGCATTGAGTTGAAGACAATTTTAATATTATTTAAAAGGTCTTTAAAATTCCACCATATTTTTTCTTCTTGTTGTAATATGGTTTGCAGGATGCAATGATATTTGTCTTTTTGCTCTTTTTCCTTCTGCTTTTTGTAGTATCATAGGTTTTTCCAAGCTGACAAGTGTATTAGCTATCATTATATCCAGTCACTGTATTTCATAGGTGAAAAGTTTGAGTCATGGGCTGTTCGATATTGGCCATATTCAGTTTTGTGCTGTCCTCCCAAAAGAAATGAGATCCGACTAGAGCTTATGACTAATCAGTAGCAGCCTCTGGCCTAGAGCCCAGATATTCCAAGTCAATGCTAATGTTTTGTATTTCCCAACTCAAAAAACTGTCCTAATGTTCTGCCATTTCCTGAAGGACAGAGGAGAAAGATGAAAACAGAAGTTGGTCTGCAGAAGATATGATGTAAAAAATGGACCTACAATTGTAGCCTGTTGTGAGGTAGCATAGTAAAATACTGTAGAATTTGAAGGCTGAACATTAACATCAGTCCAGCTGATTGATTGTCCATCTCTGAGCATGCTACCCCTCTTTACCTCAAATTTTTTTCCATTTCTGTATTTTTCTTTGGAAGGAATGGTGTAGGTACTAATTCTAACTGCTTTGCTAAAGCTCTGGAACGAAGCTTGTGAGTGGAGAAGGGGAAAACCATTTATGTGGAAATGAGTTGGCTTTCAGATACTTGATTTAGCTGCTGTGTGTGACCCAGCACAGGGACTTTCTATCACGGGGTAAACAGTAGGTATATATATATAAATATATATATATATTTTTTTTTTTTCCTGGTTCTGGGAATCGAACTCACAACCGCCTGCTTGCAGGGCAGGTGCTTATGCCGCTGAGCTAAATCCCCAGCCCCATTAGGTATATTTTGAGGCCTTTCTTTTGAATTCCTCCTTGAGATTTCTCCCTACTTATAGCAATGAAAGTGTTTAATGGCCCACTTTATTTTTTTAAAAAAGTAGTAACAGTGGGCATTTCATATAACATGTGTCAGCAACACCGATGGAGAGCAGCAGCTAGAAAGACCAGGTCATGTGGGCAAGGAAAATAAGAGAGTCCAAGGATTTTGATGGTGTTCCATTCTTCTGAATTTTGTATCCAAAACCACAGGCTGGGAACTTGGGGATGAGGAAAACAAAAATAAATACAAACCCAGTAGAAGTAAGAATATTGTTTTCCAAAGGTTATCTATGTGAAGTGAAAGTCATTTCTCTTGCAGGGCCTGGGCTAAAACTGCCAGATGTGGCTGAAGGGGGCTTAATTTTGCTTAGAGCTCCTTCCATTCTTAGCAGGTAGTCAGTATTGTTTTGTATCTTTGTACACCAGGAAAGAGGATGGCTGAGAGCTTATAGGTAGAAATGAATAGAGCGTTGGTTCCCTTAATGTACTGTCTGGGCACAATACCCAGGTCATTCTGACCTCAGCAAGGTTGTGTTGACTGGAGTTTTGGGAGTAGCTGGTGAGTAGTTCGTTAACACTTGACAGCAGGGGCCTTGGCAATTTCTAGGGCACAGGGTACTTGTTATTTTTCTTTCCCAGTAGCACAATGGTATGAATGTCACCCTTGTAAATAAGAACATTAATGTGGTCTACTTGTGTTTAAGGAATTTTTGCTTTTCATGCTACCCTAGTGTTAAGATTCTGAGATAGTCAGATACATTGGTTTTGAAATGTTAAAGATAAACAAATGTAAATTTTAGAGTTCAGGAGATATGTACACTTAGAAATACAAATCATATTTCCCTGAAGAATTATATTTTAAGACTTAACTCTTCAGAGATATCAGTGGAAGAGCTACAGTTAGGTAGCAAATAATTTCTGAAATAAATGCATTGATTAGGCAGAGGGAGGGAGAGATTACTTTGGGTGGTCAAGTAAAACTTAGAGGAGAAAGTGTTTGAATAAATTACTAGATAGCAGTAAGCATTTGTAGGGATAGAGGTGAGAAAGAGATATCTTTCTGGAATTGTGGAATGATGGGGATACAAGTACAGAGACTAAATCACTAAATTTAGTAGATAGTAAATCGGCCTGATTTGTAGATACGTACCATAAAATAAGGTAATTCCTCCTTTAGAAGAAATGTGGTCCGTCTTTCACGGCATAGACAGCTAATTAAATAGAGTTTTACTCAGGGAGTGGCACAAAGCATTTTATAAAGATTAATTTATTGTGACATGAAGGGTAAATCCAAAGTGTAAGAGTAAGAAGAAATAGGAAAACCTGGAAAAATTATCTATGTAGGTCCCTTATGATGAATTTATTAGACTTGGGATAGGATGATAGAAGCCAGATTACAAAGACATGGATAAGAAGAACTGGACCCCACCACACACGCATGCTCACATGCACACATGGTGACATACCTAGCTAGGGAAGATGGAAAACCATTGACTCACTCCTCTCACAGAGAGACAACTTCCAAATTAAACTCCCGTCTCTGTTTTTCAGTGGAAAAACTAATTGTGTAAATAAAAAATACCTTTTATGCATTCTTTTCCATTTGTCAGTACTCATGAGTAATGAGGTATAGTGTTTTTTTCCTGTAGCTAAACACTTTATCTAGATTATAATTTGCTATCTTTACTTTTGAAGGGGTAAAGGGTATAGGTTTTTATGTCAGTTGCAGGCACTTAAATTGCAATAATTAGAAAGGACACACAAATTTTGAAATAGTGCATTACGCTTCTTAATGTCAGGTATAAAACATAAGATGAAACAGTTAAATAGCAAAGCAAGATAGAAGGGACAGAGAATTAAAAACTTTCATATTTTGCATCCGTGTTCACATTAATCTGTTTTGTCATGTAACTGCTCTTTCAGAGTGTTCTGATGTGAAGAAAACTATTGGTAAGAAAAGGGTACATTTAAGGGTTAGGTTTAAATAAACCCATGAGAGTTAATGTTTGATCCTCTTGGTAGTCAAAATATCACCTACTTTAAAACTGTTACCTGTATAAAAGGAAAATTGAGGTTATGATTATTAGGCCCTTTAAATCTCTTGCCAGCAGATGTTTCATGTGAAAGAAGTCACCTGATGATTGGATTTCCCATTATTTCATTCTAACTCAGTCAAAGCTTCTATTTTTCCAATTTAGCTATTCTTTTCGAAAATAAGCTTGTTGAGATGCTGTGTCAGAGATCTTTTTGGAAAGAGGCTTTATATCAATTTCTCACATCACTGAGTCTCACTTCACTGTTACACCTGTAATATTTTTATAGGGAGTGATTTGGCCTTTTACATTCTCTTTCTTACTGTTCATGCTTTAATGTTAAGTAAAAATCAAAGGATCTTATAATGGTTGATATATTCTCTCAGTTTAAGAAGTTTAGAATTTTAAGCCACGCAGGAGGGAGCCAGGTTCCTTACTTTGTAAACATCCTCAGCCTGTGCAAGAGGAGGGAACAGAGGTGGTGTGAGTGCTACAGTGCCCTGGGAGATGGGTAGCCTGCTTACCACAAGATAAGGGGTAGGAGGCTTGTTCTACCCCTTTTGCTCTTGCTGCTGCCGTCTTCTGCTTCCTTAAACTGTTACCCCAGTGCCATCCCACCCTCCTTGGAACCAGCTGATTACGAACTGAAACCTCCACAAACTGGGTTAAATAAACCTTTCTGTCCTTAATTTTGGGTGTTGAATATTTTGTTCCAGCAAAAGAAAAGTAAACAAGACAGATATTAATCTTTGATTCTCTTGTATGCAACTTACTGTAATTGTTGAGTTGACTCATATTTTCTTGATAGCCTTTAAGAGATTTCTTACTTATGGCAATAGAACGTAGGTTAGATCCTGGCTAAACAACTTTTTAGAACTGTGTAGTTTATTTATATTAGTAATGATAACTAGCATTTGTCGCAATATAACTAGTAAATTTTACTTTTCTACATTACCCACTCTCATCTTCCTAGTAGCTCACTGAGAAGGCATTTTAAAACTCTGTTTTAGAGGTGAGGAAGTTGAGCCTCACAGATGGTAGATAACTTCCCTGATACTAAGCGTGTAGGGCTAGTAACCAGGCTGTATTGACTCTTTTGAGAGTGCTGTCATTTTACTGTGTTACATCTGTCAAAGTTTAAGAGGCTTTTGTTTTATTCTTTCTTATCTAGGACTTTAAGGAAAGATACTCTAGATATTTTGAGGTGATAATAATATTACTTTTTAACAAGAAATTACATTTTATATGTAAAATAACCAAATGACAGCGGCAACAAATGAGCCCTAATGAATCAGACAGATTGTGTCCAGCTTTTGCCCTTGTAGTCCTGGGTAGGCTAATAACTGAGCCTCAGGTTTCTCATCTGCAAAGAGGTTTTTCTCATGAAAAATGTGAGAATTAGAGAGAATTTTATAAATATGTTGCACATATCTGGAATCTAAAAGTGTTTGTTCCTCTTTTTACATTATCTTCTGAAAAGTGACACACAGTATCTACTGGGATACAAAATCATAGTTGGAATTTTAAGTCGTGGGTGTTCCAAGACTTAAAGAGAGGTAGCTGTTTTGAATGCATACAATACTATCTCCTAAACAGTGACAGACTATTCCAGTTTTTAAAGCCCAAGAAGAAATTCTGTAGGTCACAAAAATAAATGTTTTTTTTATATTATTAAAATGGTCAGAGTATTATGAAAAAAGATAATGGAATCACCCAGATTCTTAGAATCTACCTTTTTTTTAATTGTCACTAGACATGGTCCAAAGCAGTCCCTCAAAGAGGAGAAGGAATCATCAACTCATCACACCCATGAAATAGATTGTAGAATTCTAGGAAATATCAGTGTCACCTAAGCAGATTTATTAGGCAAAATTAAAGAAGTACACACTCATAGAAAATAGAATGCGGGCACTTGAGAGAGGTACATTATGGTCTGGAACCGAGACTGTTGATGTGTTTTTGGTGGTGCCCTCAAGACCAGTAATCTATACCATGTGTTTCTGATGTCTGTCCCTTAGGTACTAAGTTAGAATGCATATGAAGTTCAGAGATGGAGTGCCTTACTTGATAGTGCTTGAAGATAGTACTTGAGGAAGAAGTCCTCAAGAATTGAAGAAGTCAGGCTCAATTTACAGACTTACTATATTTTTAAGGTTCACAGGAATTTTTTAAGAGTGAGTTTCCTAAAAGTAAAAAAGATGTGGTAACCTTGGGAAACTTTGTGTTGTGAAATCATATTTTTCTTAAAGTATAATTTGAAAAGTATAACTTGCCTTTAATTTGTATTTCCTCTAACCTATCTCATTATTACATAATACAGATTAATACAATCTAAGAAGAGGCATAGTTTCTCAAATCCATTTTACAAGATGTTTTTCACAAGGTAGTTACAAGGCCTAAATGAGTTAGTGTATGTTAAAGGTTACCATGACCAATACGTTAGTCTCTTTTGTGGTGTACGTCTGTTGTCATGTACTCGGATGATTTTATTTTGGGAATAAAAGGCCTTAGATGTTTCTTTTCAGTACCACATGAACTATTTTTGCTTTCAAATGGAATAATTATTTTAATTTGATTTTGTATTGTTACTTTTTATATGGGACATAGTATATTCTTGGTGTTCAGTATAGAATAAGCACCAGCTGTGCTGAACCACATGCAGTCCTGCATCCCTCGTTGGCAGGATGTTGTTGAGACCCTTGTCCTCTTGTGGTTTCTCTGCTGTACTACTCCTGTACTGTGAGTGTGCAGAGACCCATAGTCGTAGGCTGTGTGATGGAGCCTGTTGGTTACTGCGAGGCTCCCAAAGTGGGCAGCCTGCCACGTCGCTGAACACTGTGGATGCCTATAACTCAGAGGTTGAGTGTGTCAGGGTATCTAGGTATTAAAAAGTACAGTATAAAAATGCTCTGTGCAAGGGGCTGGGGATTTAGCTCAGTGGTGTAAGCACCTGCCTGGCAAGCGTGAGATCATGAGCTTGATCCCTGCCCCCCAATAGCTCTGTGCCCTTGCTTGCTACGGAATAAGCTTTAGGATGGAAGTGGTTTTGGTGACCCAGTGAGGGTAGCAGTGGTTGTGAAGGCCCAAGAGGTGTTGTGTGTACTTGCCCTGTGAAGCTTGTAAACATTGTGCACCTAGACTGTGCTAAAGTCATGAAAAATGTTTTTCTTTAATAATAAATTAACTTTAGCTCACTGTAATATTTTTATTTAATAAACTTTTAATTTTTTAACTTTTCAGTTTTTGTAATACTTAGCTTAAAATACAAACACATGGTATAGCTGTACAAAAATACTGTCTTTATATCTTTCTTCTCTAAGCATTTTTCAGTTTTTAAAACTTTTAAGTTTTTTCCTTTTAAAAACTTTTTGTTAAATCCAGGCTCCAAAGTAACACACTAGCCAAGATCTCCCCAGGGTCAGGGTCACCAGCATTGCTGCTTCCTGCACCATATCTTTTGAACCCTCTGCAAAGTTCTCTGGCACAGCCTGTGATAGGAGGCCTCCTTTGGAATCTCTTCCATGGGACTGCCCAAAACTTTTCCTCAGGAGCTGTGCCCATTCTTGGAATATGCCTGTGATGCTTATTTTAGTTTCTTTCTTTTTAAATCATATATTTTCTTATAAGCAGATAATGCACGTGAACATTCCTATTTATTAGGAAGAATCTCTTGGTGTTACTGTCCTTGGTTTCAGGTATTTTAAGGATTTGTTGAAGTCTGCCAAAACTGCTGCTAAACCTTTCATTTGACTTTTTTGGGAGTTGTGGGGTTTCTCCCTTTTCTCTTCTCTCCTCTTCACCTGCGCATTCACTATGCAATATAGCCTTTTCAGCTGCATTTTATTCTTACAGGATCACTGTCTTAAGTGCAGACTGCTGCAGCCATTAAGTGATGCCTGACTGTATCTTCTTTAAGTTGGTAACACCATTTTGTCTCATGGATTTTACTCAGTACTTTTTATATGTTTTTTTCTTGTTCATGGTATTTTATTACTATCTTTTTATTACTTGTGTTGGTTATCAGTTGCTGTGTTAAATTATCACAAACTTAATGGCTTAAAATAGCAGGTTTTCTTGCAGTTTCTGTGAGGAATCTAGCATAGCCTCCCTTGCTCTTCTCTGCTGGGTCCTCTCACAGGCCGACAGGGTTGCTTGTGAGGACCAGAACTTCGGGGATGGGCTGAGCGGATGAGGCACTGCTCCGGAGCTCACAGTGGGTAGTGTGGGATTCAGTTCTTTTACGGTCTTATCTAAGGCCCTCAATTCTTTTTGGCTGCTGACTGTACTTAGTGTGTTGCACAAGACTAAACATACTGCTTATTCAAGGGGTCCTTGGAATTTTGATACTCTGTTTGCTATTGTGCAGTTGCTTTCCTTACTGCATAAACTGTCTTGAAATATTTGGCTAGTGAAGTTTTGTAATCACTATCTAAAAATCTGTTCTTTAGTATAGTCAAATTAGTAATTACTCCTGACTAGTTGTGTGATTTTAGGTATACCTTTTTAATTTTGCTGAAACATTTTTTCCTAATCTTATCAGTGAGATTAAAATAATTTAAATAACAGTAAAATTTATTTGCCGTATCAGCCTTGTTTTCCACTGGGCTATGGAATTTTCAAAGGCTACATGATAAACAAGAATGTCTTTGTTTTAACAGTTAAAAGTGTATGCCCTTCTGTCCTTGTGCTTTATTTTTTACAGGTTTAAAAAATTTATGGAAAATAACAGTGAATATATTCCATACAAATAAACCTCTTTGGGCTTCTCATATATTTTAAAAGAACAAAGGTCTTCTAAGCCCAAAGGTGTTCTGAGACCAAAGGAGCTCTTAAGATTAGCTGGCTTAGTGGAAATGAGTCTGTTAAAGTCTAACTTTTTGTCAGATTTCTTGGTGCTGGAGGACCGGACCCCTCTCCCCTCAAATACTAACTTTAAGTTATCAGTGGTCATACTACCTGAAGTTAAAGTTGTTCTCTACTATTCTTCTGACTTGGGGAAAGTTGCTTAATTCTCATATGACACAGTTTTTGATGAGGTGGGAGAAGTGTAATATGTGTATATGTATGTGTGAATACATATATATATATATATATTAATATTAGTATAGATTAAACTGATACAGTATATACAACACAGTGGCCTTAGTGGATACTCAAAAGTTGGCTATGATGATCTTGGTACTGACAGAGGTATCTTTGTTGACACTTGTTTTCTAGTAATTAACAATGTTTCAGTTTGCTTTAGGTTGTTTTGAGCAAGTCTTAATGCTGCTTAGTGGTGCTTTCTGCTTTGATGGTCCCACTTGAAGTTGTGCTGGCATATTTACATGGTCTACGCTATTCATACTCAGTCCAAGAAATTTAACTTGAAAGTTGGCAGAATGGTTTGGACTTTCTTTAAAATTTCCCTGGTCTTGCCATCCTGTCTGTTACGCTAATGAAAACTCTGATAATGCTAATCAAACCTTGGATGTATTATGTGACATTGCTTTGATCTCGAGAAAGTTAATCAGTTTATTATTCTAGCTTCTGTTTTCCTTTCAGACTCTGAGCTCCTTGAAGGCAAAGACTGTTCTATTCATCCCTATGTTCTCACACCTACCAGAGTGACTGATGTATTATTGGTAGTAATACATATGTATGCATATATATTGGCTCCCATCCAAGTGCATCTTTTATCTAATTTTGCAAATAGGTTAAAATAATAGGAAAAGAGATAAAAGATGGAAGAGATAGGTCATAGGAAGGAATGAAATGAGGGGAAAAGCCAACAAAAGGAAGGATTGATGAAGGTCAACAGTCTGTCTAGTGACATGGAGGGGGAGATTGGTAGCATGCACTGAAAGCATTCAGACTCAAAACAAATAGGCAGACAATCACATAAAAATATTAAAGTGACACATCTGCCAGGCTCTCTTAGGAATTTCATTCTCTTAAAAAAAAATTGCTACTGTGAACTATTGGTTGTCTTCTATTTTCGTAAGTACCTGAAAACTAGATATAGTGTGTGCAACAGGAGTTAACCGTACATTTTTGTAACCAGTAGAACAGTTTTTATTAGCACAATACAGTTTGTATTAAATGTCTGAATCAGAGTACAGATTTGCTTTTTAGGAAATAATTATCTTGTTATTATTACATTTAGTTGTGCACGTACTACCTGAAATTATTCTGATGAAGTAATGCCGCCTAAAAATGGTTAACAATTTGGTTTTACTACATAGAACACATATACATATGATGGAGTAGTTTCTCTTGATAATGGATCAAGTTACTGTTTCTTTGACAATGTACTGGGTGATAGTGCTGGCTTCTGCTTAATACCATGTTGTGTGAAGAGCACTGTGCTTAAGAAGAGTGTCTGTTCAAGGAGTGAGAGGCATCCCTAAGGAGCTTTCCAGGTCCCTGAGACTCGCTTCCCATCTCAGGCTCATTCTAGGGAACGTATTTGTTAGTAAAGGAGGAGGGTGAAACTGTTATCATATTAATATTTTCCTTTCCTGCTTTTGAATTTACATAATTTAATAATTTACTAAATAAGTGGTTTATGTGGGAACTGTGATATATTTGTAGACACATGGATAGCCACACAAGTTTTCCTCATAGTAGGTTGTTTTTATTCAAATCCAGTATGTGTTTTTCAAACTGATGAATCAATTAGCAGCCTGAGACTTTTTCTGCACATAATAGTATGTTTCTATTTTGGAGAACAGTTTGGCAGAATCTAGTAAATTTGAAAAGGTACATACCTGTGACTTTGCAGATTTACTTCTAGGTGTTAATTCTTAGATAAATTTACATAAAAATCTCACATTTGTAAAAAGAGACATATTGCTAAAATGTTTAAATTTATAGCCACCTTGTGAAATTAGAAGCAAACTAAAACTAATCCAGAGGAGACTGGATGGATAAATTGTGGTATATTTGTAAGTATTCTGTAGTAGTGTTGTGTATGTACCAGTGATACAGTACACCAACATACATCAATCTTATGTGATTATTAAACAAAGAAAATAAGCTACTACTTAAGTAAAAATTTAAAACATACATAATATGCTAAAAGTTAGAGATTTTATATATAATAAAACTGTTAAGTAATAACACTAAAATAATTAAATTTAGGATAATACTTGTTTTAAAGAATTTTGTAGGGTTTAAATTATATTGGTAATCAGTTCATTTATGGACACATGGCTGTTTATTTGCATTTTTGTGTGTCTGAACTAGTTTAGAAACAGTTTTAAACTGGAAAATGTTGTCAAATTGTTAATGTTCACAATTCCATAGAGTTAAAAATGGGAAACTTTCCCCTCTGCTTGGTGCTATTTTGTGCATTCTTAATTTTCTACAATGAGAATATGTTAATCTTGTTAAAGAAAAACACTCATGATATTCTGTATGTTTTTAAAAAGCAACAGATACTCATTTTAATTCATTGGAAAATATGCACGAGTCAAATAAAAAAAAAAACTATCTTTTTTTGGTGACAGAATCTTGCTGGCCTCAGGGAGTCTCACACTCCATATTATCTGATCTCAGCCTTTCCAGTGCATGGGATTAGGGATGTGCACCACTGTGCATAGTGTTGAACACTTTATAATTACTCTTCCAATCTTTTTTTCTCAAAATTTTACAAAGGTTGAATATTATTGTACTATATACTACTTTGCCTCTATTTCCCTCATCTATTATTAAAAGATAAGTATTTAATGTGTAAGTACCTAAAAATTATTTTAAAACATGTAATTGTCTAAATGTAGCAGCAGTTTTGCTTTTATTGGTTGACGTTTGTTCTTTGTAATGCATGTGTTTTAATAAAGTTACATTGTTCTTGTATTTGATTTATTTTAATTGATATCATAAGTATCAGTATTTTGATATAATTTAGTCATAACGCTTGATTTATAGTGGTAAAAGATACAAGCTTTATGTAAAATCTGAGGGATTCTGTTTTGGGGGAGTAAAACTAGCATTTTAACTGTTCTATTTATTTTTACTTAGTTATGTGTAGTATGTGATAGGCAGGTTTATGAATGTAATTTATATCATAGTTTTAAAATGTGGGCTCTTTAGGATTTGATGGTACTAGTGGTAGTTGCAAAAGCCTGTGGTTATTTAAGTAAACCAGGGAGATAAATTTGTCCCTCATTGGCAGTCTTTCTGATTGCTACTGTTGCTCTGAGGAGAAACTGACAGGGTTTATGATAACTGAAGCTCTAAAGCATTTTAGATACTTTGTTGCTGAAATCTCCCATCCTTGTACTCTTTACTGGGCACCTGCTGTGTGTGTACCAGCCATTGTTTGGAAGATTTAGTTATGAAAATAGCAGATAGAGTAGCTGCCTTCTCAGAATTTGTAAGGCATGACTATTTAACTGGCAGGACAGTAATAGTGGTTGGTATTTATTGCACGTTTACTATGTTCTGGCGACTTTCTCAGGTCATACATATAGGTCCTCCTGTGAAACATTATTATCAGCTCTACTTTACAAATAAGGAAACCAAAACAAGAAAAATTAAGTTGCTCCAAGTTGCACAGCTAGGATGTGGCAAAGATGGAATTCAGATCCTTGAGTCTGTCTCTAAGAATTTCACATTTATCTACTATGCTGTACTGTTCTCTGCAGTTACACAGATAATTATGGCATCATTTAAATGGATGAATAAATAGGCATTTTCAGTAAGTGTGAGCGGAGCTGGGGTGGAAATGCTGAGTGCTGCAGGAGCACTGCCTGAGCACATCTGATGTGTTCCTGTCACTTTTTTCATCTGTCCTTTTTTGCTACTCAAACAACAGCTTTTAAAGAAAGTTGTATTCACTATGGTGAACCTCTAAGGTTCAGGAAAAATTTACAGATTTCTCCTTAATTCTCACCTCAAATCTGAATTATTTCTTAAAATAATTAGTATGTAGAGTGATAATTACCTGTATATAATCTGTAAAACAAATATTGAGGACCTGTGTTCAAATCTTGCTGGTGCATGAAAAATAAAGTGTATAGATTCCTTATTCTGTGGTGCAGTATAACAGTCCCAATTTTTAAAAGTAGAATTGCCTGGGGACATTTTATCATAGGAGAATAAAAACCACTTGTAGCAAATTCTATACTGTTTCCTGTAGTTTGTGAGTGTGTGTGGAAAAACAACAGTTTTTACTATTATTTTTGTGTAGTTGTCAGTAAATTAACTTGTGTTTTCTGAGCAGTCTGGCTTTTTATTAGAATGCTAAATGATAATTTCAGGGCTTTATTATTATTATTATTTTTTTTTGATAAGGTCTCTCTCTATAGTTCAGGCTGACCACCTTGAACTCACTTTGTAGCCCAGGCAGGCTTTGAATTCACAGCAATCCTCCTGTCTCAGCCTCCTGTGTGCTGGGATTACAGGCATGTGCCACCACACCTGACCCTAAATGATAATTTGTAAAGTTAATGATCTGCATGTATACAAATAATTAGATGGATTGATATGAAAAACTTAGATATATTTGTCTACTGGTTTAGGAGACAATTTTTTAAAAACCTCATCCTATATATAGTTGTGAAGGAAAAAAAGCTCTTCTTTATTGTATTCCAGGAGAAAGAAAGGAGACCATACTAAATTATCATTTTTTATCGTTCTTGTAGATCCCAGTGTAGCTCACCTGCAAACATCAGAGTTAGCATTTATCTAGAATAGTGTAATTTTATGATTAAAATGTTTCAGAGACTATTTTATAAGTTCTGATGTCTTGTGTTGACCCTGTGCCTTAAAATGACAATGGAAGAGTGGCAGAGAGAATAGCCAGATATATATGAGATAGTGATATGTCACTTAGCCCTTTACCAGTGTTGGTTTTAAGCCTACCCCTGACCTTCCATGGAGTGATCTGTTTTCTAGGTACCATTCTCTTTTGTACATAGCTTCTTCATAGTCATATTTCATATAACTGGGAGATGGGGAGATGACGGTACTGTTAGTTACCAAAGCACACCCTTATGGTCATCAACCAAATTAAAAATGTCACTACGATGCTTATTGAATGTCTGTCACATGTGTATCAGTGAGTGTAAAGTAGATAAAAATGAAACATTCATTTGGGAGTTAGCACTGTTAGAAAATTGGTGTTAAAAGTGAACAGCAGAAGAAGTTGTGTCACAACATCCAGTTGTAACAGTTGGACAGCTGTTTAGTCCTAGTTTCTAGCCCTTTGGTTGAACTAACTGCATGCCTGTGAAGATTGTGAGGCCTGTTTCAGCTGTATTTATGTGTCTTTAGGGTTAGCCTACACACTAGATAATGATAAATTTTCATTGATTGATGACCTTATAGTCCGAGGCAATTGTGGGATGCTTTCAGAGTTTTATAAGCCAGGGCAGTTTTCACTCTTACCTTAGTCACTTGCAAGTTTTTCGCTTCTTGATTGTGATTAACTTTAAATTGGCAGAGAGTTAGATGTATCCTGCAGGTTTAGTTGACTAATGTTCAAAGTTTTGTTTAGAAACAAAGATTTTAGAGGTGCCTGTAGGTTGTATAAGAGAACCAGCAGGTTTTAATACTCAGAGAGTTTGTAAACTTTATCTTCCTCCTGCTTTGCTTTTAAAAACTATGTTTTGAACAATAAAGAGAAATTTAGTAACAGCTATTGTAAAATAATGGCATTAGCTTTATTGTTTTTGTGGTGTTGCAGTTTCATTTTTCAGATTTAAATTAATTATTATGTTTTCTTTTTAGCATTGCTTAGTTTTTGTAAGAGCATCTTGTACTGAGATAGACCTTTCTGTTAAAAAATTTGCCACATATAAAATGATTTCCATCATACTGATTTTGAATTATTCTTAGTCTTTTAGATGCAACTTGTAGTTGCCTAACCTTTTCTAAGGCACAGGGGCAGAAAAATAGGAAAATAGAGATAAGCATTTTCCCAGTTTATTGCAAGCAAGAATGTGTTTTTTTGGTCCATCCTTTACTTTTTAATGACCCACAGAACTTTAGCATGTCATGAGACCTTGGAGATTTTAGTAATAGTTCATAGAATGTTTATAGCCCTTTTCTCATGTAAAGCACAGATATTTTGAAAACATTGAGCTCATAGTGTTTGTTTTTGGAAATTCAGTTTTTTTCTAAGACTAAAAAAATGTTTTGTGTTTTTACTTTAAAACCTTAAGTGTTGTGAAAGATTTTTCAAATACTCAACAGGAAACTTGGTTAGGAATGGCTTTTGTATATCTGTGTATTTGCTGGGTGAATGTCATTGTATTCAATTAGCATAGACTGCTAAATAATCTCTTTAATACTTTGGTCTTTTTTTTCTTCCCTAGGGTTTTACAGACAGTCCTCATTACAGTGATCACTTGAATGACAGTCGATTAGGGGCTCATGAAGGCTTGTCCCCAACACCTTTTATGAACTCAAATCTGATGGGTAAGTCTGTGACTATCTGCAGACAGTCTTCTCAGAGCCTCTGTGGTCAGGGAAGTTTTTCTTACCACCTTGTCCATAAAGGACATGTAAATGTGTGAAGCTTGTTCCCAAATATTTGCCTGCTTTTGGAGATTTCTATTTTCAGTTCAGTTGACGAGCCACATTAGAAAGTGTAGGCCTTCTCTTAGAGTGTTGTTATTGGTGCCAAAAAGGAATTATCAATGTTTAACAATTTTTGCAGTGTCTTGTGTGACCTAGGCATTACGTTTTCTGAGACAGAAAAGCATTATTTTAGGGACACTTCTGTTTACTGTTTGTCTTAGCAGCTGTATGTATGTGATAAGGAAAAAGAACAATGGTAAGAACAGTGATTTTTAATCAGATTGGAGAGTATTTCTTTTGATACTATTTATTAACTTAATAGTATTTTTAGATGTTGACGAATTTATTTTAAGCTTGTGAGTTAATTAAGGTTGTTAAAAGTTTTAGTCTGCACAAAGAAAGTGTGCTTAGAAAGTATAGCCTGTTACCTATACCCAGTCTTCATGTTTTGGCAGAACCTTATGGTGAGTCATTTTTTCTTCTGTATCTATCTTCTCTTTTTCAAATGCAAGTTCAAAATTTTCACTCTAAAGCTCAGATTCTTTTTTTCCCCCTAGGTTGAATACTTTAAAAATTAAAAATAAGCATTTATTTGATCTTTCTGTAAAACCTGATTCAAAAAGAATCTCTGTGCCTTGTAATGTCATTTTTTCCCCTTGCTTACACTGTAGCTGAGCACATTATGAAGATTTTATTTAATCAGTTTTATTTATTTATTTTTATTTAAAGAAAACAAAATAAAACAGTAAAAGGGTACCAGTGATTCAGAATTTCAAAAAAAAAAAATAAGCAGTAAGAAATCACTAGTTAATAGATTGCATATTATCAATCTTAGAAATAGTTGATCAAGTTACAAAATTAAGCATACAAAGTGGACATTCAAACAATGAGACTGCAAACAGTTGTGTTCAGTGATCCAGCAAAAACTTATAATATGGTTATCTATCTTACACACCTAAACACACTTGCAGTTGTGTCCTTTAGAGCACTTTCTTTCCCTCTCTTTTTTACAATAACATTTACACATTTTGGGTTTATTACTCCCACAGTTCTTCCTACTTGTTTTTTTTTTTTTTTTTTTTTTTGGAAGAGAATAAAACCAAATGTGACAAAACAAAGCAGTCGGTCAAAACAAAGGATGGACATAGTACATGATATAAAAACAGAATACAAGGTAATCAACAGTGGTTACCATAATGCCTCTTGCTACCTTAAAAAGAATTGCCTATATCATCAGGTATAATAAAATTGAACAAAACAGTACAGAACAAAACCAATAAAACCTAAACATTGGAGACATTACTGATCTTCAAAAGAAGATAATCAAAACAGAATGGGCATCATAGTGAGTCTTATTGCCTTCAAAGTTGTTGCCTATACCCTCAAACTTGATAATATCAAACAGAACAGAATAGAGTAAAATCAGTCAAAACAAGATGGTGAGAGCAATACAGGGCTTCATATCGAGTTAATAGGAAATCAAAAAAGTTACTGTAATATATCCTGCTAATTTTAAAAAAGTTTTTTCCCTTAATTAAAAAAATAATAATAAAAAATAAATAAATTTTTAAAAAGAGGGGAGATTGAGATAAAAGAGGACATAACAACATAACAATACAGGTCAGAACAGAACAATTTAAGCCACATAGTGTTTCACTACAAGATAACCCCACTTAATAGTAGTTACCATAGTGTCTCTTTCCTTGAAATATTTGGTGTAACTTCGTATACTTCGTATAGCATCAAACATATCAAGACAGTATGAAACCATTCAAGAGGATGAAAGTATTACAAAGTATTTAGAACCAGCTAACAGAAAATGAACAGTGGTTTCTATATTATCTCTTTGCCTATAAAAAATTTTATTTATACTATCACACATAATAAAATCCACTGAGATACAACATGATAAAACCAATGGAGACAGAAGAACAACAGTTTGATGGGACTTCAAAACAAGCTGATATTAAATCAGCACTAGCTATTATGTCTTGTTTTCTTCAAAATATCTGTTTATATCATCACAGACAGTTCCATCAAACAGCCTAGAATAAAACCATTCCAATTAATGAGTGAAAACATTAAAGGCTTCAAAACATATAAAGAATTTTTAAAAAATCAGACCCCCAAACTTCAAAGATCCAATTGAAAAAGGGCATCTGAGATGAATACATACTTCTCAGATGAAGAAATACAGATGGCAAATAAATACATGAAAAAATGTTCATCATCATTACTCATTAGAGAAATGCAAATTAAAACCACACTGAGATTCCATCTCACTCCTGAAAGAATGGCCAGGATCAAGAAAACCAACAACAACAAATGCTGGAGAGGCTGTGAGGAAAAACGAACTCTCCTGCACTATTGTTGGGAGTGTAGACTGGTGCAACCATTGTGGAGGTCAGTCTGGAGATTTCTCAAAAAAGCTGGGATTGGAAGTCCCATTTGTTCCAGCTATTCCACTTCTAGGCATATTCCCAGAAGAACTGAAAAGATCATACCACAGTGATATATGTGCACCCATGTTTATAGCAGCACAATTTATAATAGCCAGATCTTGTAAAACAACCTAAGTGTGCATCAACTGAGGAATGCATAAAAAAGTTGTGATATTTTTATACAATGGAGTACTTCTCAGCTATAAAGAAGGATCACATTGAGATATTTATAAATAAATGGGCATAGCTTGAGACCATACTCATAAGTGAAATAAATCAAACTCACATGTATGACTACCGAGTAGTTTCCCTAGTGTAAGAAATGATACAAATACATAAAAGTATGTGGTAATCATGATTTCCCGTTATATGGCTTTGAAGCTTTATTTAATCAGTTTTAGTGATTATCAGTGGCATCATGTAAATATGAAAGGTTTGTATAATTGACATTGATTTCATTACTTTATTTCTTAAAGATATGTGATCCATTTTGTCCTTTTGAGACACAACCATGGTAATCTAAATGGATTATCCAAATCCAAAATTCTCATGGTCCATAGATTCTTTATAATGATTTTTCACTCCACTCTTTCCTTTATCCTCTATAGTGGTGAGAAAGCAGAGAGACAAAGTCTGATATTCTAGGGTGAATGTGTTGCCTAACGAGTTGACAGCTTGAAGCGAGAATCATTGAGTATGGTAGTGTGATACAGGGAAAAGAATCTAATCAGGAGTAAAACATGTTTAAAATTACTTTGTTTCAATATAAGCGTAAATGAAAATCATGGTGAAAATTAGAATTAAATTGAAAATAAAATCATTATTTGGTCAGGAGAAACTTTGTAATTTATTTTTAGATTTTGTTTTGAGCTTACCATCAAAGTAAAATAGATTAGGAACTTCAGATAAATGCCTTTTCACATTATAACTGTTCCCTAAGTAGACTTAATTTATATGGGTAGTAGGAGAAATTTAAGTTAGTGTTTATGTAGTTTTGAATTGCACTATGCTTTCTCCATTAAAGCTATCACTCTGAATTGTGAAAATAATCAAAACTTGCCCTGTGCATTTATGTTCTTCACTTCATTCTTTTGCTCAAGAGACTCTAAGGCCCATTGAAATTGTATAATCACCACAGTTTTGAGCCAAGGTGACCATTAGAATTATGATGGGGATGGAAATTAGTGAAGCCTAGGAGATACACGTGTGTTTTACTCTCAGCAACTGTTGACCAAAGTATTTCTGTAACTGACTTTCTCATTTGGAGCAATTATGAGCGTCCTCGTAGCTTCTTTGTTGTCAGATAGTTATGGAAATACTTTTAACACTTACCCATACCTAACATATAAAATGAATATCTAAAAAGGGTTTTGTATAACTCTGATTTTAAAACATGTTGATCTCATCCTTATTCACCTGAACTGCCTTGTGTTAATCAAGTGCACATATGCAGTTCATACATTTTCAATGTTAACTTTTAAATACCAAATTTAAAAATATTTTTATGTGAAAGAGAGAGAAGGTCCTGAGTTCAATTCCCAATATTGAGAGAGAGAGGGGAAAAGAGAGAGAGAGAGAGAGAGAGAGAGAGAGAGAGAGAGAGATTGATTCATCTGTCATTGTCAATGTTATCATGCTTACTTTACTTTCAGTAAAAATTATTACATGAGATGCAGTAATGCAACAGTTCACTCTAAGCCGTCTGCATAGGCATAGATTGCTTTTGGGGATGAATGTCTCTTAAATTGTAGTGCAGTTCCATGTAGCAACAAGCAGTCCAACTTGATAGGAACTCAGTATTTAAACTACTGCATATTCAAATATATAACTTACAGCAGGAGAGCTACAATGTGTATATTCATTTTTGTGGCTATTTGATAATTTCATGCAGTTTCAGAGTGAAAACTTAAATGTGACAGCTCTGCTTAGGGTATGACAGTGTTAGAAGGATATGAGCCATTGATATCTGTCACAACATGTGACACTTCAGAGTGGTCCTGTGCATGTTGAATGCTCAGTTCATTTTTGTGGTGATAGGATTGTTCATTAATTGAACATTAGAAATGAGTTATTCACAAAATTGTATGCATTCCATTTGATACTTCTAGCCTTTTATAATTCAGTTGCCCAACCAAATTACAGAAATACTGGTCTTGATAGATGATCATGAAAATTTTCATAATAAAATACCTTTGGACAGCATTGCATAATGTGTACCTTTAGAGGTACAGATTGTACTTTGGTATCTTAAAGATACCGAGAAAAGAAAAAAAGAAAAAGAATTTAACTTTGTTTAACCAGATCCATCACAGATTCATATGATGCCTTTTTGTAAAAAAAAGTATCATTAGCTTTTTGCTACTAACCTTTCCCACAGTGCTTCTGATATTTGTTTAAGGAATCGAAATATATGAAAAATGAAGCAGCACAATAGTTTTGGTATTGCTGTGCATATTTTTAGAGCTCATTTTAGGCAAGTTAGCTAATTGTTCAAATACATTATTGTTAAACCTGTAATTATAAATTGACTTGTAAACAATCAGCTGTACTTTGTTTGATACTGAACTCTTTCAGTCCCTCTCTGTTAGGATTTAAGGGTCTGTGGTTTTAGTTACTTTATTTCTCTGTTATTGTGGGTTAAGTAGGTTTATGTGAACTTTTCTGTGAATGTAAACACAGGTCCCTATTCTTCAATATTTCAGGCAACATAATTTCAAGGAAAACTTTCTTATACTTGGTACTACTAAAATTTGTGATAAATCCAAAAGTCTCCTAAAGTTATAGAAAAATGGTAGAATCATTATTTTCAGAATGTAAAATACAATAAGTCTCTGTTCTCAAAGTCTGACTTTGATATACATGAAATTCCTTTGCTAGATGGGAGAAACTAATATCTGATTTGATAATATTTGATAATATTATTGTCCTTATAGACAATAATGTCTGATTTGATAATATTTTATAAGGACAAGTCTTTCATGCTAGCTCAATATATCATTAATCCCAAATCTCATGAAAAGACATGATTATGTACACATTGTTTTGAATTCTTTATCTTTTGCTGCTTGTGAACACAAAATGTTGGCACTGGGGAAAATTGAGTGACAGATGACTAAAGATAACTAAAGAAACTAAAGCAAGAATATGAAGGAAGCATAGCCCTGACTGTCTTGATTTTAGTTCAGAATGTCTGCTGCCTCCCCCAATCCTCCTTCCTTCCATCTCTCCTTTTTTTCCCCTAGTTTTTACTTGTCATCTTAAACCGTTTTTTCATTTGCTGTCTCCTTCCATATTATAGCTCCTGTATCTTTTTCTTTCTCTTGCTATTGCCTGCTTTGCCAGCTTGATTTGTTTAATATATTATCCATCTCTTTCCTGTGCTCATTCATCTGTTTATCCTTCTCTTCACTATGTGAAAGTACTATATGGTGGAATAAACACATAAATAGTAGTCGTTTTATCTTCACAAACTTTTATTTGTAGTAGGTGAGGTAAGGTAAAATTTCCAAAAATTATTGCCTATGTAGAATGAGCAATACAAATACGGTAAGTTTTTTAAAGATACCCATAAAAGGCTAAAATTTACGGATAGCATGAGTAATCAGGAAAAGTTTTATGGTGGAGTGGCATTTAATCCAGTGTTACCAGGAATCTTTCTGTTACAGATGACAGAATAACTGAGAATGAATTAAACATACAATCATTTTTATTGACTTTCATTTTCAAGAAGACGAGGAGCAGATTGATTTGATTTTCTTGGTATAGTAGATCCATGTTTAAAACAGTGTCATCAGATTCCCTTCTTTCAGCTGTAAGTATTGAGAGAGAGTAAGGCGATAACAGAGAAACTGGTTGACCAGTGAAAGGGGAATCTCCTTTTCTTCCCTCTTGTACATCCTTCACTCAAGTCTTCCTAAATTGCTTGCTCCACATGGTTCTATCTGGCTATAGTGTTGCAAAATACTTTATTCTTTAATAGTAAGGAATGTTTTCTTTCTGATGATTTTTATGTGTGACACTCAATTCTTGGTAGTATCATGTCTTTCCCAAACCCTGAACAGCCTGAAAAGCAGCCTTTTCCCAGGCTGTAAAAATGATTAACTATCCCTTCTCTCTCACACTTTGCTTTTGTGTTTTGAGCTGGGTTCTTAACTCTATAACCCAGGCTGGCCTTGAGCTTGTGATGGCTTCTTTTCTATTCAGTCTGGGAGTGACCAAACTATTACTGGTGTTGCCTTACTTTCTGGAGGACTCCTGGATAGACTTACTTCCTTTTTATCTCTGGATCATTTCTCCTGGTACATTACTTAATTGGGTAAACAGAGTCAGAAAGTACAAGGAGAAAATGTTTTTATTTGCCCTTTGTCTTGAAAATGAAAACTAAAATAAGAAAATAATATTAACAAAACAATCTATAGTTTATATTATCTACTGAGTGTTAAAGAATGATGGGGCCTAGGCCACTGAGTTACTGAAGAACAGGAGTCAAAGGGATTTTTGTAAACTTTACAGTTAACTAACTACATAGAATTTGTCAAGTGCTCTTGATAAGTGGTTATCACCCATTGGCTGTTGAGGGTCTTGCATATGCTAGGTTCAGTGTCACCCCCAGGCTCTGCTGTATTGTGTGGTAAGCTATATGTCTGTACTTCACTCTTGAATCTTTTTGATTGTTTCCTTATCAGATCTCAATCTGTTAAATAGCTATTTGATTAAATGGTAGTTTTGCATCATTTTCTTGAACCTAATGAAATATTGAGCTCATACAACGTACTCAATTTACAGTGAAGTTCTTCTGTATTTTCTTTATATTGTGTGACAGCAAGAGATACACTAACAGTGTGATTGACTCTGGTTTGACACAGATATGTTATCTGTGGGGATTGTTTTGTTGTTGTTATGTTTTCTGGTCTGGTGAATATTTTCCTGAAGTCACACCTTGCCTTCACTATGTGTACCACCTGGCAAAAAGGTGACTTGCTCACTTAGTCCATTGACTTATGATGGCTTGCATGTGTGTCATTTATGAGACCAGTGACCTCTACTGATTGTTACAGTTTTGTAACTACCTAATGACATATGTCTGTTAGATGGCACTTCCTCGCGTCTTCCCATTGTTTGTGTCAAAGTCTGAACATGTGAAGGTAAACTCCTACTGGAGGCTATTTCTGTTCAGGTCTGTAGTAGGGTAGATGATAGGGCCTAGGCCACTGAGTTACTAAAGAACAGGAGTCAAAGGGATTTTTGTAAACTTTACAGTTAACTAACTGCATAGAATTTGTCAAGTGCTCTACAGCACCCAGAATTTGAAGCACCAGTATTAAATGACGACTCTTCTGTGGCACCATTCCAGATTCACTTCTAATAGTTGTGGCGGTGAAGCCTGCATCATGTCTTAAAGGTTCCTGTATTCATTAAAGGTAAATACTTGCATACTAAGATGTTCCTAAGTGTTTGAACAGGAGTGGGCCTTGGTGGTAATTTGTTTGTGTGGTTCTCAGTTGGAAATGTTGAGAATATGGTTTTATGGATGGGAGAAGGGGTGAGATGCAGTGGGTACTCCCCCCCCTCCCCCCGAAACCCCGGAGCCTGTTTCCAAGAGAAAGTGTGATGCTGGCTTATTTAGTGATCATAGTGTTTATGTAAGTTTTAATTAATTGCCAAATAAGAGTGAATTTTAAAGTGATTTGAAAGCATCTACTGAATTGCTTTGGTTTACAATGTACAAGTGTTATTGTTCGAAAGTGTCAGTTGTGTCCTGACCCTGCTGTCATACAGGTGTGCTGCTGTTGTCCAGCAACCTCACATTTTCAGCGATGCCCTTTTGAGTGTCAGTCTGTCATTTTTGTAATCGATCACATCTCAGTTTCCTTCTCTTTCTTTCAAAAATTCAGCCTTTGCTTCTTGTAACACATTGTTACTTCTAGTTTGGATTTTGTTGAGAGATGGTGTTATTTGTAATTTTATATTTTAATGATACTAGAACCTGCCATTCTGCCCATGTTTAGGACTATACATATACACACATTATATATGAATTGAGGTAGATTTTCTTATGGGAGAGGGGTTCGTCTTTTGAGTTAGGGTCTTACTTTATAGGACACGCTGACCTTGAACTTGAGATGTGCTGGTTTTGGTTTTTTTTTAGAATTCGTCCTAGACAGTAGAGTTTTTTTAGGGGGACGGCTGTTATGATGTGGTGGTTCTCCAGTCATTCTTGAATTACACAATTGTTTTTCACTTTGAGAAAATCTCTGGAGGATATTCAGACTCCTCAGGTTCTCTGAAATTTCTAGGGAGTCGCAATTAAATAGAAGAGTTCAAGGTAGCTTTATAGCAAATTAAATCAATTAGTTTATTTAGATGTTAATTGTAAATTTTATTATCTCTTTCAAACTTTTTCTGTACTGGTTCTTGAGATCAGTGTCAACAAACTTTCTCAAAGAATCAGATGGCAAATATTGTAAGGTTTGGGATCCAGAAGATAAAAATCAATGTTGTTATATGGATGCCTACATTATTGTTTTAAAATATGGCTTATTTGGGGCCAAATCTGCTATAAAAGAGGACTAGTTATGTAAGAAGTAATTTCATATCCATGCATATTATATAGCTATCAGTTGTAGCCTGTATATTGATCTCAGAAATACTAAGTAATAAAAAGCCTAGTGCAGAAAAGCGTGCAAAACTTGTTCTGAATTGTGTTAGAAGAAAAGTATATGCAGTCAAGTATCTTGGATCATAGAGCAGAAAAATTACATTATTGGAAAAAACAGTGAAATTCTAATACAGTTTTGAGTTTGACAGTGTTAACAATGTTAACGTTTTAGTTTTGACAAATGGTGACTGGTTATGTAAGATGTTGGGAAACTAGGTGAAAGATGTATGGAAATTCTTTTTTACTAATTTAGAATTTTTTCTATAAATTTAAGGTCATTCCCAAGTAAAAAGATTTAGGGTGGGGAGGTAGTTTAGAGATAGAGCACTTGCCGAGCATGCAGGTGGCTCTGGGTTCAACCCTACCACTGCATGACAACCAAAAAAAGTTATTTTAAAAAATACCTACCTTTATAGTTGAGTAGGATAGCTCTGAAAGAATATACAAGAAACTATAACAATAATTATCTTTTTTTTTTTTTTTTCCTCTTATCTGTCTGTTACCAGGGATCGAACTCACGACCACCTGCTTGCAGTGCAGGTGCTTATGCTGCTGAGCTAAATCCCAAGCCCCACAATAATTGTCTTTTAGGAAGGTAACTTCTGGCAGGCATAAAAAGGAAAGAAACTTTATACTCCTGTATTTATAGCAAGTGAATGTATTAATATTTCAAAACTACTCAAAAAGGTGAGAAAGACAAGGCACGTTTTTGCCAGAGACGTGCCTGATAAATGACCACCATCCAAAAATACATAGCTTTTAAAACTCAACAGTGAAAAAACTAGCAGCCTAACAAATGAACAGAACATCTGAAAACATGTACCTCACCCAAGATGTATAGATGGCATATATGCCTATGAATAAATGCTTCAGATAAAATGACGGTGACGTACCACTGCGCTCTTGTTACAAAACCAGAAACGAAATACCAGTGACACTGAATGCTAACAGGAATGTGAAACAACTGAAACTCTTGATTTGTTGCTAGTGGTACTGCAAAATGTTTCGGCCTCTTGTTAAGATAGTCTGACAAATTCTTGCAGAACTAAGTATGCTCTTTACCATATTATCCAGCAGGTATATTCAGTGTTCTTTACTCAAAGAAGTTGAAAACATATATCCATACAATAATCTGTAAACAGATATTTATAGCGCCTTTAGTCATAACACCAAATTTACAGGCAACTGAGATGTCCTTTACTAGATGAGTGGTGTAAGAAGATGAGTGGTTAAAGTAACATGCTGAGACATATCTAGACAATGGAATTTTATTCAGTGCCAAAAATAAATGAACTATCAAGCCATCAAAAGACACAAAGGAACCTTAAATGCAGATTACTATGTGAAGGAAGCTGATCTGAAAAGGTGCTGCACGTCAAGATTTCTAACTCTTGTTTTCCAGCAAATTTAGTGTTTCTGTTTTGATATTTAGATCTTTGATCCATTTTGACTTTAATTTAATGATGATAGACATGGATCTAGTTTTATTGTTTGGTATATGGAAAGATATTTTTTCCAGCATCACCTATTACAGAGATTATCTTTCTTCCAGTAAACATGTTTAGCCACATTGTCAAAGAACGATAAGGTGGCTCAGTGTATTTGGTAGTTATGAGTGTATCTTCTAATCTATTCCATTGATCTTCAGATCTGTCGTCCATCCTCCCCCCCCCCCCAATACGGTGCTGCTTTTATCACTGTGGCTTTGTAGTATATCTTCAAGTCAAGGATTGTGATGCCTCCTGCCTTGCCTTTGTTATCCAGAATAATCTTTGCTATTCTGGGTCTTTTCTGGTTCGAAATGAATTTTAAGAAATTTCTCTAGATCTGTGAGGTATGCTAGTGGTATTTTGATTGGAATTGCATTAGATCTGCATAAGAATTTTGGGAGAGTGTCCATTTTCACAATGTTTCTTCTTCCTATCCATGAACAAGGAATGTCTTTCCATTTACTGAGATTCTC
The DNA here is from genome assembly GCF_034190915.1 of Cavia porcellus. Classification (NCBI taxonomy): domain Eukaryota; kingdom Metazoa; phylum Chordata; class Mammalia; order Rodentia; family Caviidae; genus Cavia; species Cavia porcellus. Next base: position 2,773,107 of record NW_026947491.1, read on the forward strand.
TTCAATTTCTTTTTCCAGAGTGTTATAATTTTCACTAAATAGATCTTTTACTCTCTTGGTTAGATTGATTCCTAAGTATTTCATTTTTTTGGATGCTCTTGTTAAGGGAATGACTTTTCTTGTTTCTCTATCAGGGAGTTTGTTTCTGTAGAGGAATGCTACTGATTTTTGAGTGTTGACTTGGTATCCAGCTACATTACTGAATTTGGTTATTATATCTACAAGTCTTTCAATGGCGTTTTAGGGATCTTTTATGTAGGGTATCATGTCATCTGCAAATAATAATTTAACTGCTGCTTTTTTTCTTTATTTCTTGTATTATTCTGTTGTCTAAGTGCTCTGCATAATATTTCCAGCACTATATTAAATAGGAGCAGTGATAATGGACATCCGTGTCTTGTTCTTGATTTTAGAGTAAAAGCTTTCAGTTTTTGACCATTTAATAGGATCCTGGTTGTGGGTTTGTCATAGATGGCTTTCATCATATTGAGGTAAAGACCATCTATTCTGATTTTCTGTAGGGTTCTTATCATGAATGGGTGTTGGACCTTATGAGAAGCTTTTTCTGCATCTTATTGAAATATCATGTGGTTCTTAGCTTTGGCTCTATTGATACAGTATATTACATTTATTGATTTGCATATGTTGAACCATCTGCACTCCTGGGATGAATCCCACTTGGTTGCAATGTATGATCTTGATGATTTGCTGTGTTCTGTTTGCCAATTAAGAATTTTGAGAATTTTTCTATGTTCATTAGGGAGACTGGTCTGTAGTTCTCTTTTTTGGTTGGGTCTCTCTCTGGTTTTGGCATTAGGGTAATACTTGCTTCCAGGAATGAGTTAGGGAGAATTGCTTCCCTTTCAATTTCATTCAAGAGTTTGAGGAATATTGGAATTAAGTAGATATTGGTGATCTTCTGTATTTTCACAGGGTCTGAAGTGATTTCACCCTTTACATTCTTATTGCTTGAATTTGAGGGTTTTTTCCTTTCCTTTTTAAAATAAGATTGGCTAGGAGCTATCAATTTTGTTTATTCTTTCAAAGAACCAGCTCTTTGATTTGTTAATTCTTTGTATTGTTTTGTTACTCTCTATTGCATTAATTTCTACTCTTTATCTTTATAATTTTCTTTGGGCTTGACTTGCTCTTCTTTTTCTGGATATTTGAGGTGTAGCATCAGATTGTTTATTTGTGTTTATTCTGATTTCCTGATATGGGAATTCACTGCAATAAATTTCCCTCTGAGGACTGCTTTCATTTCATTACAGAGGTTCCAGTAAGTTGCATTTGTATTTTCATTTGCTTGTACATATTGTTTAATTTCTTCTTTAATTTCCTTTGTGACCCGTTGATTGTTCAGAAGTATATTACTTAATTTCCATGTGTTTATGGAATTTTTGCAGTTTCTTTTGTCAATAATTTCTAGTTTTATGGCACTATGATCAGATAATATGCATAGGATAATTTTGATTCTTTTACATTTACATAAGCATGTTCTGTGGGCTAGTATATGGTCTGTTTTAGAGAATGTCCCATGTGCAGTTGAGAAGAATGTATATTCTGATGTTGTTGGGTGGAAAACTGGCAGACTACTAAGTCCAGTTGTTCACAAATTTGTGCAAAGAATAAAGGTCAAAAATCTGTGTGTTTCCTGCATCAACAACTTGAAGAGCTTTAGAAAGCAAAATAATCCTTATTTAAGGATTGTTTTTTTATCCTAAAATACTAGTATGAGGGCAGCATATTGCTGCCTGTGAGAGGGAAAGATGTGTAGAAGAAAACTACTGGAAAATCCTAAACTTAATTCTATAGTAATTTACATAGGCTTGTTCCCTATCACCTCCCCCTCCCACCCAGTGCAGAATAGAGAGTTGCAAAATCCAGTTTTGTCTATCTTTGCTTGCTATTAGTCTGTGGAGAAATATTGAGAGTTAGTTTGATGTGAAGAATTTCTTTCTCTTCCTTAAAATGCTAAACTTACTTGTACAGTTTTTGATGTTTCACTAATCACAAGAACTGGCTCCCCAGGAAAAGTCTGAGAATCTAGATGAGGCTGTTCTAGTGGTCCCTAGGGTTAGGTATTTTAAAGGCTAGCATCTCCTTAGAGGAAGTTCAGACTAGGAGCCTCTTGAGGTAACTGTGAAAAACAGGAAAGGTTTCTGGGAGTTGGAATATAGAAAAACATCACTAAGCTAATTCCTAACTTCTTTTGGAATTTTAAAAATTGTACTGAAGTTGTCAACAATTTCTTGTTTAGAGATCCTTCTTTTAAATAAGTATGCAACGATCCAATAATAAATGAAAATGTACTTATCACTATGTTTTCAAAAAAATCTTGTCATCATTAAAGCAGGCTATAGTTGTGTATCTTCTTATAGCACATCATGGCACACTATAAATTGAAAGGTTTTAGAAAATTTTTTTCTAATGATTAGTACATGTAGATAAGTTATTGGAGCATCTTTTTTTATATATGTGAAACCTGAAGTAAAAATGAACCTACTTAAAAGCAGGTTTAATATGAAGTACTTACATCTCAAGTTTCCCGTTTTACTTTGTATGTCAGTTAATCTGGTTGTAGGGTATATGTATCTGCTGTGAAGCCCAGTGATGCATGCCACACTGAGCAGAGTTTTCCCTAAGAGGTTCTTTCCCAAGGCATTTGTGGCTGCTCTGCAGAGTGGGGGTCAGCAGGGGAAAGCTAAAAGGGCTAAGATGTCAGTTATTGTAAAGGTCTTAGGAGAGGCATGGTATGTCAGGACTTCATGTATTCCTTGTTGCCTAGAAGACAGTTAGTGGAAATATGCACAGTAATGATCTATAGAATTGCAAATAGGATAATCTGTCAGTTTATGTGGTGTTTAAAGAGTAACTTTAATTATTTGCACTTTAGCTTTATCTACAAGAATATTAGTGTCTGTTTATATGATCTAAGCATCAGATATGTTAGTTTTTTTCATGTATGTAGATAACTGGAGCCTATGGTTTAGATCAGTGATGGTGAAGCCATCCACACTTGTTGTTTTGCTTTTAAGACAAAAAGTATTAATATATGAATTGTTTTTCTAAAGCTCAGTATTCACTTGTAATTGCAGAGTTGCCACTTTGTGATAAATAAGTGGGTTTGGGAGAGAATAGCTGTAAAGGTTAATAAAGGAAATATTTAATTGACATGTTTCCTTTATTGGCATGATCAGCATTTTCTTTATTGACATGATCAATCTAAAGAATTATGTTGTAGAGCATTTTAAGTATACCATAGGGCCATGCCTTTTGCCTTGAAAGCACTGATTTTTCTTGGCTTGTACTAATAGGTTCTGACCTCATAGTTATCCCATTTTCATTTTAAACAAATGTCGTGCTTGAGAAATTGAAGTCCTCTTTCCTCACTACCCATTACTTATTTCCTTTATGACTGAGCTTTTAGGAATTTAGTTGAAAGTTTGTTTTTAATTGGGGAAACAGACTTTTGTGTCAGGGAAAAAAGTAATGTAGGAGCACTAATACAGGTTTTTGCCTTTGGCAGTCCCATGATGTAAGTCTCAGCCTGTCTTATGTTTTAGGACTGAGCCTAGATAGAGTGGCTGTATTTGGTGTTCAGAGGTAAAAAAAAAAAAAAATGTTGGTTCATTTCCTTATAGAAATGAAGAAACTAAGTGACCCATGTTTAGCTGCTGAGCAGATTGAAGGACTCAGCAGCTCCCTTTGCAGAATGTTCCTATTATTAAAAATCCCTTACTGTATTGGAGGAAAGGAAAAGTAATTTAATGTAGCAATAGGAGGTTCAAATAATATTCAAGTTGTCTACTAAGTTAATGTGGGTCATCGAATAGAAACAGAATGTGGTAAGTGAAGAGCATAATTATACCCTGTCCTATTGCATTAGCTTGGTGTTAGTACCTGTGTATAGGATCTTGAATTGGAGGCATCTTGTTAACATCATCCCCATTCAAGCTTGTTCTGATTCCACTCCATTTTTTCCCCCTCTATTTTTATGCTGCTATTGCATAGCTGGCTAGGTCTAAGTTGACTTTTATTTTGCTTGTTGGTGAACTCTGAGCAGAGACATGGAGTAGCCAGTGAGTTTCACTGAACTTCAGACTGAAACTTAGGAAAACGTAATATAGTGCCTACAGTTTTTTCTAAGGATTTGTTGCAAGCATAAAAATGTTGGATCTCTGGATGTCAACGGCAATAGCTTTATTCTGTATGACTTAAGTCCCAGAGGTGATTTAGACTGAGGCCTTTGGTCTATTCTTGTTGAAGGGAAGATGACACAGAGGGAAATTGACAGGATTGATCAGCAGACGGTGATAAGATTCATTGTTTCCCTCTGTGGAGAAGAAGTGTAGATGGGTTTGGTTTATGTATCTTGAATAAATTCTTTTAAATATGCAAAGGCAACAAGGGAAGAGTTACCCAAAAGTGCTGTGTAAGCAGAAGGACATCCCTCTCTCCTCCATATTCTTTCAGATACCAGAGAAAGCTAAAAGCCTTCAGAGTGATCACAGGTATAATTTGAGACTATGTAATTTATATTTTCCATAATGAGATTTAGGAGGAAAAGAAATCCTCTGCTTCTTGGGAAATTTTAGGAAGGTTTTATTTCAGAAATAAAAAGTTTTTATTTCAGAAATCTGAGCCTCTGACAGCTGTGGGCTGTAGCTCTCAATTTGGGTGGGAAGCCTTGGGCTGGGAAAGTCCTGCTGCCACACTGGACTTGTGTCCTGACCTTAGATTTTCAGGCGATCTGAATTTCCAGTGATCTGACACTACAGTGGAAGGGAGCAACTCTCAGGCAGCTTTTTCAAGGACAGGCATGGGTGGCTACTTTGGCAAATAACTTGGAGGAATGAGCACTACCACTTGGAATGCCCTCAGCTGTCTTCTAGCATGAATGAGTGCTTGGCCAAGTTGCAACTTGACCTCCACAGCTGCTGTGATGGTGGTGCTCAACAGGGCATCTTGGATTGCTGTGTTCTAGAACAGCAGCAGTTGGGGTTCCTTGCCTTTAGCAAGGTCTAATTTGTCTTGATTTTTCTGTGAAAAACAAGTGAGCAGGCAATTCATTTTTATGAAATAGTGCAAAATCTAAAACTTTTTCCTGGAAGAGTTTAAATATACCACGTGTCTTCATATTTCACTGAATGCTTTCTGTGTATTAAACACAGAAAGCAATGTTTTCATGTTGGTGATTTCTGCACCTTAAGCATCTGAGGATGCAGAAATCACCAACATGAAAAGATATGCAGAAGAATTACTAAGGGCTAAGACTTTGTGTCATAAGCTTATCAATGTGTATACATATGATATTGTATAGCACTTACACTCTGGATAAAGCTATAGGAATACAGTACATCTGATTCAAATAGGAAAAATCTTGTTGATTTTAATTTTTAATTTTTTTTGGTACCGGGAATCAAATTCACAACCTTGTGCTTGCCAATCAGACCCTTATGTCAGTGAGCTAAATCCCCGGCCCTAATTTTTTAATATTTTTAAGCTTTGTGTTACAAATTTCATTTTTTTTTTTTTTTTTATGAGAAGAAACTCAGATCTCATTTCCCTGTGTCCTACCACCAGGGAGAAATTTATTTATTTGTACGTGCTTGCAGTTCATGTACTTTACAGTTGTCTTGGGGGAATGATTACATGTACTTCCTATAGCATGTTTCTTTCTCGCAGTCCCTCTTTCCACCAATTCCCCTATCCCATTTTCATCCCTATTGTCCTAGCTTATGTTATATCCTGTAAATTAATTGAGATTATTAGGTTCTTGTGCATGGCACATCTATATTGTCTTCCATTCCCCCTCCTTCTCCTCTTGCCCTTGTTTCCTTGGATTACTTTGCTGTTGCAAGAGGTACATCTCCTTCTACCTTTCTGTTCATATAGGATGAAATTTGGACTGGCTCATAAACCTTCATTTTTTGACTCATGCTTTTTTTTTAATGTCATGTTTCATCTCTATAAAGTACACTCTACTCCCACCATATTCCACTGACTTGCTCTTTCTAGAATCCTTCACTTTCATAAGGTTTTGCCTTTGCTTCTATGACATTGACCTTTTTATCTCAGTAAACAGAGCATATGTTAAATCTGTGAATTCAGATAGCAGCATAGTCTCTTATATTTAGTTATCACATTTTATACCTCTGTTGAGGGGTAGCATATCTTTTTATCACCCTTTATCATAAAGTTAAGTATCCAATACTTATTTTCTGCTGAAGTATAACTTCCTAGAGGATAGGTCTTTTGCTGTTTATATTGCTGTTTATATTCATATCTTCTAGTATATACCTGAAATACAGGGGTAGTAAATAAAATGGCATTTCTCTAGTGCTCTTTCTTACAGTACTGTAGTCAAGCATCTTGTCTGCTACAAATCACAGAACTACCTTTGAAAAAAAATTTTAAGCTGGGTGTGAAGAGTCACACCTTGTCACCCAGGACTCTGGAGGCTGAGGCAGGAGGATCACCATCAGGAGGTGCTGTTCCAGTCCAGCTTGGCCTACATAGTGAGTTTAAGGCTACCTGAATAAGGCTAGCCCAAGCTACATAGTGAGAAGCCTGTCTCAAAAAAAAAAATAAAACAAATCAGAAAACAAAATTCAGAGAATAAACTTGCCTGTGGTCCCAAATAAAGCCTTTAAGTTTTGGGAATGACCTCAGTAAGGATAGAGGATTTTAGTTAGGGCTTAAATTTTGTGTTGTCTTTTTTTTTTTTTTTAATTTTTATCGGTACCAGGGATCGAGCTCACAACTGCCTGCTTGCAAGGCAAGTGCTTATGCCACTGAGCTAAATCCCCAGCCCCTAGTGGCTTAAATTTTGAAAACCCCTTTTTTTTAGCCACACAACTAATTTTACTTTGTGACTTTTTTTGAAAGGCATGTTTATCTCACTAGTGACATTATTTATTTATTGTTCTTTGACAGAAGAGCATATGACATGACTTTTTGTTTATTACTCCCTCAGGAACTTGTTACTTAGAGAACTGGTTACTTAGGGAAGGCTGGCAACCATCCCAAGTATTTTCAGTCGCTGAAGAAAGTTACAAGACAGTATTAGGGTTACTGCAGTGTTCTCTTCAACAAGTGTTATCCTGAGCAGACGTGCTGGTAGAATAGGTGCTGTGGCACCTACTCTTCTTTGTCAGCATGTTCAGGATGCCCAAATTTCTCTCAGAATTTATTCCAGTTCAACAGAAGTCAGTGTTTATATTTCCTACAGATTTCTGTATTATCCATATAGAACATATCCGTATGTTTTTGGTGTCATTATATAGTTAGTTGGCTTAAGTTGATACCTATCAATACTTTTATAGAGCACTCATAAATACATTGATTAAATGGATGAATAAAAGCTATTCTTTATCAACAATGGACAAAAATGAATTTTTCATGCGAAAAGGAAATAAAATTGAGGGTCAACATAGAGCACCTTACTTTGCTCTCTGCTTATGTTGCATGATAGGAATATAAAATGACTTTCAAGTAGAAAGAAGTGTCAGGTTGAACTTTGATTTAGGCTGATAATACTTTGAGATTTCAGATTTTTTCTGTTTCTTTGGTTTTAAAAAATAAACATTTTGGGGGGTTCTATTTACTTCACACATAGTGGTTTATCTTTTCTTTAATTGGAGGAATTAAAGAAGGCCAAAGGTTCAAAGCTGTATTAAAAATCAATTTCATCTGTACTGAAACTGTATTTAGCAAATGTAATGAATTTCATTCATTTAGGGAGTAAGTTACATAAGTGAAGCATGGGTGTATTTTATTCTAGATAATTAGCCTCTGATCCAGGTAAAGAAAAACATGTAATATCTTTGACCTAGGAATAAATGCTTCAGTAATCGCTGGCAAAATTGGCAGTGACATTAGTGATACGAGCATCTTAAAAGCTACTGGCTGCCTTCCTCATCTGCCTGCTACCATGGGAAATGTAGACATACAGTATTGGGAGAACCTGTGATTAGTAGAAATGACTGAAAGAGCAGGCCTGTAGGCTTAGAGAATACTAGACTATTTTTTCCCAACTTTTAATTTTGTGTCACTGCTTTATATTCCAATGACTGGGATTAATACCTATAATTTGTCAGATGTTAATATGTTACTACAAATTAATCAGCTTAGATTGCTTAAGGTCTAACACAGAAGTTTAAGTTGGGAAAAAGAACTTCAGTCATTTTGGAGTGTTGAATGCTAAGATGGCAAATCCCTGTAGTAAAGCGTTTAGCATCTTGGATACCAGGTGAGCCGAGGAATGCTTCCAAAACAGGAGAGGAAGTAAGATGAGAGAGAAGAGGGAAAACAAAGATATATTCTGGGCAGATCTGAAGTGAAAAAAGCAAAAAGTCTGTTTTCCTTCTTGCTTCTATTTCCCAGACAGCCGTCTCTGTAGTACCTTACTGTGTTGGATTCTGTTCTAATTGTTTCCATAACATTGTCTCATCATATCCTTGGGAAAAATATGAGGACAGATATTTTTAATCCTAGTTGATGGATGAGGAAACTGAGACCTGTCAAGGTTAAGTACTTCTTTACTTTACTATTATTGGTGATAAGATGTTGGTATCCTTAACTTCAAAGCTTGTTTTAGTCATCACACTCTACTGGCCTCAGACTGCATATATTATGAACATTTCTGTTGTTTCAATAGCCTTCAAGTTCCTAACGCAGTTCCTAACAGATCCAAATACAGAGTAATTCAGGATTAGGTTATATGTTACTATTTTTTACCCTGCTAGCTATTGTTGCATAATATTTGTAAGTGTGAAGTTTTTTTCCTTATGTAACTTAATGACTCCAAAGCAGGTATTTTGTTCCCGGGTTACAGGGTAATTGACAAAAAACTTGAGGACACAATCAGTGTGATTTAAAAGCCTCTTTTGGCCCTGTTACCTGAGTGTTAGTTAATTTGAGCACCAGATTTTTCCAGATTGCATCATTTTTGGCATTAGTGTCACATTGCTAACCTATTACATAGGTCTGTTATTTTTTTTTAAATGACAGTTTAAGAAGAAAAAGGCACACACAAAAAGTTGTATGTTAAAATTCATCTGTTAACACCTTCAAAACTCAGTAAGATAGGTAGAAAAAAATCACACTAACCTTCTCTCTACTGGTAAAAATCAGGTAATAATTGGCTTCTTCTGTTGCTATCTTTTAAGATCTGCCATGAATGATCACAACTATTTCATTTCATTACTGTAGGTGAGAGCTATTTTCCTTCAGCCAAGACCTAGGTTCATGTGATATTGACTCTCATTTGAAGCTTGCTTTTTAGTACTTAAGTAAGGATAATAATAATACAGTATTATATTTTATAGGATTGGTTTGAGAATTAAAAGACATACACTGGTTATATAGTTTAACATAGTACCTGGCACATAGTACTCAAACATACTTTGGCTTTTTTTTTTAAATAAATTTAAGTCATAATAATGTTTCCCTTAAATTTGCATGAAATTTATTTCAGAATTGTTTCATTCATAATGTGAAAATGATTAAAATAGCTATGTAATTTCAAAAATGGTTTTTAGAACTCAGATATGCTAGTAGATATTATTTAAAATATGTTAGGGGGCTAAAGTTTCTTTGTTAATTTTATTTAGTCATTTTTGTCTGTTTACAGTTCTCCTAGTGAAAGCTTATCTTGTGTTCAGTACACTGATCAATTGAATTGGCCGTGGAGTGTTAGGCTGAAGTCGCTTGGCAGGATATATTTGGCATATGAAGAAGGCAAGCTTCAATGTTGATTGTAACTCTGTCTTGTGTCCCTTGTGCTTTTAAGCACAGACACAGTATGGCCCCCTGGCAGTGACATACAGCAAACGTCAATAACAACCTTTGTAAATGTTAAATAAAAGAGCAAATTGAAAGCCAGTGATACATTAGGAAAGAATTTGGTCTGAGCCAATTAACTCCTATTCCTGCTAGCTCTAGTTAAAGAACTGGACTGTCTCTTGAGTCTTTAGATGTGACTCTAATACTGTGCAGGGCCTCACTTCCCTTTAATAGATACTTTGGATCTGTACTAAGTGGTTTTTGTTTGAAATATGTTTCTTCCTTTAATTATACTGACCAATTTAATTAATTTTTTTTTTTACCTGTATTGACCAGTTTAATCAAGCTTCTTATGTTGATAGTAACCTTAATGTATAGTGCAATTATCTAAAGCCTTGTGTACTTTCCTGTGGAGAAAACTTTTATTACAGATTTTCAGTCCATTGTTCCATTTTGCATGTGTGTGTTACTACTTCTTTAAACTTACCTATCTGGATCAGATCACAGATCATTCTGCCTGAGAAACCTTGCCAGGCACACAGCTAAGCAGCCAGTATATTCTCAGATTTTTGTGTCTGCTATATTTTGTGTCCATTGATTTCCAATTTTTCTTCTTGTTTTACTAGTATAAAAACATCCTGTATGTCCTTATGGTTGTTAGCTTTCTAGAAACCCATTTTTAATGCTTCTTTTATTAGCCCAAATTTGAATTTGTGCATATATATGTGCACAGAATATTTACTTGAAAATATTTTATTCTTTAGGGTATTCATACGTTAGGTTTTTTTTTTTTTTTTTTTTTTTTGGTATTAGGGATTGAACTCACAAACTTACGCTTGCCAGGCAGGTGTTTATGCCACTGAGCTAAATCCCCAGCCCCAGATACATTAGATTTCAAAACTAGTATTTTTTCCTTTTTACAGGAAATAACTATTACCTTTCAACTGCTTTCTCAGAATGGCGTTTATCGTGTACCATAATGGATTAATCATAAATTTGCTATTAATAAGGGGCTATTTCATCCATAGCCTCACAGTTTTTTTATTAGCACCTGTTACATACTAAACACTATAGTATGTGCTTATTTGTGAGACTGTCAAGTGTAATCATAAATTAGGCAGAAAAATTTAAGTTTCTTGTAGCTCTGTAGTAGTTGGACACAAAATCAGAAATAGATTTTCTTTCTTTTCTCTTTCACTTTATCCAACAGAACTACCTCCCTATAAAAACTATATATTTTGGATTTTAGAGTATTGTAACCCATTAAGAAATGAGTACTGTATTCACATTGTGATTTATTTTATATATACTTAATAAATATGCATCGTGTTTCTCTCAGCAGTTCTAATTAACTTCTTTCTCTTCTTCTTTGCCATAGTACTTGGCATCTTTTGAAAAAAATAAATGCTTATGTTATTACACTAAACATTTTGACTACCAACTTTGTTTTTGTTTGAGAACTTCAGCTAAATACAGCCCATTTAATACCCCACCCGTATTTTCTATCCCTTCTTGTTAAAGAGTCTTGTTCGTAATAACTGCTCACTTCCATATAGTTACTCACTTAATTTGAACTGTTTCCATGAGTTTTTAACATTGATTTTTCAACTGGAATATTCTTTATGCTTTTCTTTGTCTGATTAATTCCATCAATTTATCATTATTTATTGCATTTCTAGCCTATTTTTGTGAAAAGCTGTTTGGACATATGCTGTCTCGTCATCCTGTGGATGATGATGGTGATTATTATTATTATCATCATTATGTTTACATTTTCTGAGAAGTCTTGCCCCAATTTCCATCTTGGATCAAGTGCATATTTTTTCTCTGACCATGGCTCATTGTACATGTAAAGTGGTCCTATCTTACCAAAGCTTCATTTTCTGTGGTTTCAGTTACCCAAAGTCTACAGTATAAAAATAGTAAGAGAAAACAATTGAAAAATTTCAGTTGCAAGCCTTTGTGAGTAGTGTGTTAGAATCTCTCACTCATATGTGAATCATTTTTTGTCCAGTGTATCCATGCTAACCTGCCTGTTTGTGTCACTTAGTATGTAGTCTTGGTTATAAGATCCACTGTTGTAGTATTAGTATCCCAATGCTTGTGACTAGGTAGCTGTTGTATAGCCTAATGCTGCATCACACTGCCTATGTCATTTGTCTGACTCCTTTTCACAACATAGACATGTTATCTCACATCACCACAAGAAGGGTAAGTATGATACAAATTTTGAGGAAAAGGTCATATTCACATATGTTGAAATTGTTGTTTAGTAGTTATTGTTAATGTCTTTCTTTGCCTAATTTACAAGTTTTGTATATATGTATGCATGTGTATATATAAACATATATAGTGTGTATATATAGTATATACTGATGTAGTGTATATGCATACACTATATCAGTATATAAACTATATATACACTATATATATAAACTATATATTCTATATATATAAACTATATATACTATATATATATAAACTATATATACACTATATATATAAACTACATATAAACTATATATATAGTGTATATATATAGTATAATATATATAGTATACATGTATATATAGTGTATATACATATATATAGTGTATATATATAGTGTATATGCATAGTGTATATAAATTGAACATCCCTGATCTAAAAATACAAAATCTGAAATGCTCCAAAGCATTCCAGAATTCAAAACTTTTGGGCCACCAAAATGGTACAAGTGGAAATTTCATAGAGGAACACTAAAAATATTTCTTAAAATTACCTGTAAGGTAGGTGTATATGAATTTCAAATTTCCAAGGTGTAGACTTGGGTTCCACCCCCAAGTTAGCTTATCATACATATGCAAGTATTATAAAATTCAGAAACTCTGAACTCCAAAATACTTTTGATCTCAAATATTTTAGACAAGGGATACTTAACCTATAAGGCTCATTACTAGCTGCAAATGTCCTCAGGGGGTATTGGAACATACTCAGTGGTTAAGAGGTAGCTCTTGTATACTGAAGTTTGCCATCTGTGTACACTTGTTTTTGACAGCAAGTTTCTCGAAATAGGGTATCTTACCCATTTCCCCTCCTGAACTTTGTCCAGTATCTCATGTACAAGTTCTCAGTAGTTGTCAAACTGTAGGTAGTATGATCCTAGTCATTGATGAAGTCTCAGGACTTAAAAATTCTGTATGCATTTTGGTTTATGTTATTTGCCTGCATTTCTATCATTAGATTGCCAGTTTCTTGAAGACTAAATACAGTTTTATCACATATATCTTGCTGTCTCCTACATCACGTAAGGCCTACACACAGGGTTGTGTGTTAGATCCTGTCTTAAGATTGCTTTTGGTAAATACTTTTTCCCCGTAGAGCCACCTGTGAACAGTCAGATTGTATCCAGAGAAGTCAGGTAACTTATTGTAATGGGAGACTAGATGAGTGTGGTCATCAAGTGATCTCTGAAAATGTTGTTTGCTCAGCGTATGAACTGATAGTGAAAGGTAATCTGCAACAGGAGCTTTTTGCATGTCTGTTTTTGAAACTGGGAAGGTTGGAAAAGGAGCTGCTGGTGTATGTTCTGGAGGCTATGACAACATCTACCAGTGAAGTCACATGACGTGCAGAGCCTGGATTCGCTCTGCTAGGTGCAGACACAGATCTTAATTTCATGATGGGTAGAGCCAGACTCGGTCAATTCACATTTAAAGGATACATTCCTGGTAACTAGTAATGTGACTCCATTTCATCCTGAAATTAGTTGTTTACTAAATTCATTTGAACAGTATGTTTGCTGTGATTTGACTGACGTTGCCTCCAGGGTTTAGGCTAAAACTTAACGCCCAATGCAGTGGCAATGCTGAGGTATGGCTTTTGGGAGGCAATTAATGCAAGAGGGTTCTGCCTCCTGAGTGAGGCTAGCACCCTTGTAAAAGGGCTTGAGGTTGAGCAGGTTCCTTCTTGCCCTTCTGGGCATGTGCCTGTGAGGACAGTTTTCACTCCACTTGTTCTTCCATTCCTTCTGCTACATGAGGTTACTGGCAGCCAATTTGGAGGTAGAAAGTATCCCTCACCAGGCAGCTGTCCTCCAAGCACTTGACCTTGGCCTTCCCAGTCATTGGGACATTGAGAAATACGTTCCTCTTGAGGACCTAAAAAGACTCCATCATCCTGTAATGATTTGATTAGTTCTATAATATGCAATAAGTATAGAAAGTGGGTGAAGTTAGGGACAACTATCTGTAAGAAGCTAGAGACAGTTAGATAAGGTAGATCTCCAGTGGACTTGCTTTGAAATCTGTATTTCTTTAAATTGTTTTTTATTTTTTTTTTAAATGTTCTGTTCTGTTTTGATATGGTTAACCTTATCCTCTTAGAGATGTAAAACAAATAGGTGGGACTGATAATCATATTACGGAGCTTTTGTTCGGCCATAGAGCAGAATGGTTTGTAGGGTCACTTTTTTGAATGTCATTCTAAATACTTTAATTCTATAACCTAAACAGCCATTTCGAAGAAGACAATTTGTAACTTATCAACTGGCAATTTCTTACCTTTTGTTTGTCTGTAATTTAGTATTATTTTTCTACCCTTTTATTCTTTAATCTCCATGTATTTTTTTTTTCGTTTCCTTTTCTTTAAATAAAAAATAAATAAATAAATAAATAAAAAGAGAGAGAGAAATACGTTCCTACTTTTTGTTTGTTTGTTTGTTCGTTCTTTTATTTTTTATTAGTACATATTTGTTATAATAATAATCACGCTGCATGTGGGGAGTTAATACACATCCTCGACATACCCAGTTCTCTTCCAGTCTGTGGTATTTGTTATAGCAGAATAAATGGCTGAATCAAGTTTTGTGTGGTGTTGCAGACAGAAACCAGGGCCTCATGCCTACTAGATGAGTGCTCTACCACTAAGCTTTTACCCTTGGCCCAAGACAGTTTTTTCAAAGGAGAATTAATGCTTGTAGATGGAGCTCCAGTGTTTCTGAAATGATTTGGTTCTTCAGAGGATTTTTTTTCTAGAGTTGTATATAACTAGTTATGCTGTTTTTAGCATATTTTCACTACGATGAATAAAAACAGCATGCCCATGGACGCAGTCACACTAAAAAAGTTTATTCATTATGTATTTAGCCAACATTTGTTGTCTGTTGTGTTTTGTTTGACATGTTTTACCTTTTTTGTTTCTTTTTCCTTATTTCCTTTTACCAGAAATAAAAAAAAAAAAAAAACAAAAAAACAAAACAAAACCTACCTGCATCTCACAGTCCTGCTCAAATGTCAGTTTCTGCCTTGTTTTATTTTCTTCAGTTTTTTTTTCTCATAGCACCTTTAAGGAAATGCTTTGTTTTACAGCTTCAAGCCCCTTAAACAGACCTAATAATTGCAATTTGTTCAGACATTATAAGAAGTATACAGACTAGATTCACTGTTCCACTCAGTTCTTACAATAGTATTATGTTATGAGTAAAAGAGAAACTTGAAAAATCAGCTCAACTGATAAACTTGTCTTGAGAACTATTAAGTTGTGAAGCAGGAAGTATAACTCAGATTTCTTTGAACACATGATCTTCACTCTGAGCTATTTCTCTGTCCCTACCCACACCTCTACTTTTTTTTTTTTTAATTTGAAAAAAGATATGTCTGAGTTGTTCAAGGAGATTACAGGTGTGCACCACCACACTTGGCTAAGAGTCCATGTCCTTTTTTTGGGGTGCCAGGGATCAAGCTCTTGACCTTGCACTTGCTAGGCAAGTGCTTTGGCCCCTGAGCTGCATAGAGTCCATGTTCTTAAACCACAATGCTTCGCTGCTGCTGCTTCTTGGCATCAGATAGAACCAGGTCATCTTATTTCCTATTTATATGACTATTTGGAAAATATGAATTTAAAAAATTGAATTTGGAATGCAGTTTTCGGAAAAATTATTCTTGGTAGGCCTCTTACAAAATGGTCATATGTAAGCCTTGTGTAAATGAGACTCATAAATCCAAGGATGTGTTCATTAGCTTTGGAAAAAAACTAAGAGACTTTGTAAGGATTTATTTGTAGTCCAGAGTGCTGTTTTTGAAAGAATTTCTAGAGGATAAAAAGCAATCCTTTGGTCATATTTTTGTGTAAAAATTAAGCAGGGCAGACTAAGAATTGCTTTTAAAAATGATTTAATGGAGATCTCAAATTACTAGCATGAGATTGAACTGAATATTAAAATAGTGTCTTGACATTTCACCTGATGAATTTAAGCTAAATATTAGAACAGTAATGGATGTTAAAGTCCCAAAGGAAGGTAGTAATTTCACAAGAATGAAAACTAAAATCAGTAAACTTGCTTTTACATACATTTATTTCTTCACTCTTGGACACCCCCCCCCCCCCCCCCCCCGTGCTCTCGAAGGCTGAGGCAGGAGAACAGTAAGTGAGCAACGTAACAGTTTAGTGAGATCTTATGCCAAAATTATAAAAAGTTGTGGGGATATAGCATAGTAGATAACCTGAGTTCAGTCCCTAGTACTACAAAACAGACAGACAAAAGCAAAACAAAAATCTGTCACTCAGCTAACCATAGTGAAAAAGTTTTTGCTTTATGTAACTTTGGTAATTCAGGTAAAGTAAATGCATATGACTGAGCAGAATTCTTAAGTGGATGGAAGTGGATGTAAACTTTCTATTGCAAAAGCATCAGTTAGCATTTTAAATTTGTAATGAGCTTTATTTTGACGTTGAAATCACTGTTAAAGTATTTTACGTATTTCTTGAAAATACTTAATTTGGGATACTGACACAAAGCCAACTAGCTTCAGTCCCACTTCAGCTTCTCATTTCTTCTGGCTTAGGTAGGCAGTTCCAATGCCTCTTCCAGCTTGCTGCAGGAGAAGCTCTAGTAGGGCTTCCATTTGGGCAGCTGCAACTGATCTCCCTTTGTCTTTTGGGAGCTTTTCTTTTTTTTTCCTCTTTGGAAGCTTTTCACACACTGATCCTATGGTTTCTGTGTTCCCACTCCCACTTCGTTACACCAAGATTTACTTCACGTTTTCTTTTTTTATTGACATTATTGAAGCAAAATATTTGATGTGGAAAAAAAAATGTTAAATAGTAGAACTATGCCAAACAAAAATGCTGTAAGTATCCTGGCCTGCCTGGGGCCTTGGGAGTAGCATTCTCAGGCATTGTCTACTGCATTGGCTTTCTTGGAATTCTGGGTTATCTAGTTCTTCTGGTTCAGGCCTTTTTCGTGGAGCAGATCATACTGAGCCATAGGTCTCTTCCAGGGGTTCCTTGCACAAAGCTGAAAAAAGCATAGACAGCTTTGTCCCAGGAAGTCCCTTGTGCTGGCCTGACATACCATGCAGGCTAGCATACCATGGCTCTCAGAACCGTTCATTTTTTTCTTAGTGTGGCTACACTGTCCTAGTTGCATTTCTTTTTCTAAACGCTAAACATTGATTGGACAGGAAAACACTATCTACTGAATGGGAGAATTAGGTAGGGGGCATGATACTGATCCCACAAGGGGACAGATTACTGAGTTTGTGTGTCTGAGTTCAGCACTGTGTGCAGGAAAACCAAGTAAACTGAGACTTAAGGTATAAATGACTCTGTTCTCCTTTCTTTGATGGAAGAGGCTAAAAATAGAGGCTTAGGACTTTGTAATATTTCTGTAATTTTTATTGTATTGGATCCAGTTGGTAAACATGAATAAAATCATATGACTGTTGTTATAATTGGTGATACTACACCCTCCTTTAACTTAAGACAAAATTCAGATGAAATGGGTACTATTTTACTGTTGTCCTGGGCAGGCTTTCAGGTGTAATAAACATGGAATTCTTGAAATAAATAGAAAGTTATGTCTTTGCTTATAAACACCAAAGTACAGTATCAAAGAAGCTAACAGTAAATTTCTGAGCAATCCTAGCAGTGGGCCAGCTAAATTTCCCTTTATTACTTTTTAATTCATACCTAATTTCTAGAAAACAAGTTTCCCCTTTGCATTGGTGAATTTAATATTCATGATGGTTTTGTTAATTAGAGAATGCACTGGATTTTTTTTTTTTTTTTAATCAGGCATTGAACTCATGACCTCACCCTTGCCAGGCAGGTTCTTCTGTTGCTGAGCTAAATCCCTGGCCCCCAGAATGCACTGCACTTTAAAAAAATATCTTTCCCTCATGTTTTAACACTTACATTCCTAAAGTAAAAGATACACAGCGTTATAACAAACTGTAAATAGAAACTATTCTTTTAGATTGTTTTTGTCAGGTAAACATACAAATTTAGACCTGGAAAAAATATATAAGAAACTAATGATTTTAGTGAATATACTAGTTTATAGCTGTTAGATTTATTATACTTATATATTGTACATAAATATTCTGCTTTTGAAAATTGAGATCATGATCATCGCCATTAACTTATTATTTAGTTTAGCAGTTTTTATTCCAAAGGTGCTTGTTATATTATTCTTTTTTGTGTGTGTGCCAGGGATCAAACTCTTGACCTCATGTTTGCCAAGCCAGGCACGCCGCTGAGCTAAACTCTCGGCCCTTGTTATAATCATTCTTATAACTTGATTTAGCTGAAAAAAAATTGTCAAGCTCTCCATTCTGTTTATATCATAAGACCAAAAAGGTATCCTCAAAGAGTTTGTTTAGGTTTTACAAGCTCCGCTACCCTCCTATTTTTGCTCAGTCCTGTTGGAGAATCATTGTGCTCCCTCTTCTTCTACATGTTGGAAAAACATACTGCATAGTTAGTTGTGTGTTTCTGATAATGTCAGTTGTTGGCTCCCTGGTCAGATTCCATCTTTCTTCTTCACTAATGTGCCTTAAACCAGTTTGTATCTTCCAAACTTGCTTAATTATCTGATCATCTAGTTTCGGTGGTGAGTCCCAAGTGTGGTTCTGTACGTTACTTATTTCTTAATATTCTTAATTTTTCTGTGATAAAACAGTATAAAATTACTATAATATAACAATCTCTTTGTTTTTATTTGTATTCATCCAAGATGTCCGTTTGTTTTGTGTTTTGGGAATGTGAGTCAGCTCCTTGGCTCTTGGAAGTAAATAAAAACAAATATATTCTTATTTTCTCTGCTTTCATCTTCTAATTTTCATTCATATACTGAGTAAATATTTGCAAAACATCCTACAACATGCGAGAAGTTACAATCAATTTCTGAAGAGACAAAGATGGCTAGTAAACATTTTCATTGTTAATAGTTTTTGGTCATCTACGGTGTATGCAAATGAAAGCAATCTACAGCAGAGAGAGTAGCATGCACCAAACCAGTTTGTATATGAAGTATTTTATTCCCTTCAGTGTGCTCTACAAGGAAGTCTTCCCAGTGCTTCCCATCGAGCTGGAGACATAGTTGTGATATGATGAGTAAATGAACATTGCTTATTCTTGGTCGCTTGCTGTGGAGATGTAAGCATAGATGCAGCGAACTCTTCTTTAGAGGTAGTGGTGATCCATGGGGAGGTCTCCTTGTCTACTCTTCATTATACCTGGGGTAATAAGTCAGCTGACATGTAGGGGCCTGTTTTGATCCGTGTTACCAGTCTCAGGAGAGTCATCTGATGGAAGGGGCATGAATTTTTAGCCTGCTCATTTTGAAGTTTAAACTTAATTATGCTTTCTGAACATCAGAGCATTTCTATGAGCTTAACTAAAATCATGTCAAGAACTGTAGCAAACAAGTCTACACTTTCTCTGGGTCCCTACCCAGTGACCACCTGGAGGGAATGAGCCCCCTCCAGTCTTTCCCCACCCAGGCACCACTTACAGGGACCTAGTCCTGCTCGTTTGTCACCCTGTCCTGGGGACAAACAAAAATGAAAGACAGACACAGAGTTAGTTTAGCATGCAGACGGCCAGGGGGCTCTGCTCTAGTGGGCAGAAGACCCCCAAGCATCTGCCTCATCTTGCTTTTATTCACTCAGACATGGGGACAAACAGTTGCAATAACGTAAGATTCACCTGCATTCCATTATCCATCAGGATTCATGGTCAGGTGAACAACCTGATCCCAGCTCTATTGACTTTTCCCTAGAACTAGCAATATGCCATCATCCCTGCAAGTTG
Source organism: Cavia porcellus (assembly GCF_034190915.1). Classification (NCBI taxonomy): domain Eukaryota; kingdom Metazoa; phylum Chordata; class Mammalia; order Rodentia; family Caviidae; genus Cavia; species Cavia porcellus. The sequence continues at coordinate 2,792,970 of NW_026947491.1, forward strand.
CTTTTTTTTCCTTTGTGTGCACAGAGTTCAGTTAAACTTCAATACTCCTTAACTGGTTTCCCACAAACAACCATGTGTGTGTGCACACGCGCATGCAGTTTTTTAAAAAAAGAAATAATGTTGATGGATATGTTGCCATTGTTCCTGAGATGTTCTTGACCATGGAGGGAGAGATTCTTAGGACTGTTACAGAATTGCACAAGAACATAACTCATTTGGTTGTCTTCAGTATATTTTTTGTTATATTTAGGTCTTCTTCGTATGTGAGCTATTGTTAATAATTCTAATGGTAAATAATATACTGATTTTTCCTAACTTTAGTGTGCATCTATATAACCATGCACTTGTATTTGTTCTTTGCCAGTCAAATGATAAGAAACAGTTTCATTAAGCTATCAGATTAAGACCAAAGTCATATTTACCTTTTGTTGTTTCTAGGTTTGATGGAGGGAAAAAGAGGTCACAGTTCATTAAGAACCTTCAATGTGCCCCATGAAATATATGAAATGCTTTAGTGTGCTCACTTAATGATCATGACCTTACATGAACAGTTTTGTTATTTCTTAAAATTTTTGGAACTTGGGGGTAGAGGAGTATTGGTGTGTGTTTTATTCTTCCCTGGTAACTGCTGTGTACTTTCTGATTCAGTATTTGTGTCTTTTTTGTTGCTGGGGTGAGACCCCAGGACCTCTCATGTGCCAGACAAGCACTGTCTGCTGGACAGCACTGCAGCCCTGTTTCAGTGTTTGTAATAATAGTTTTATAGAACTATAGTTCACATACCATAAAGTTAATCCTTTCAGAGTGTACAATTGGATGTTTTTAATGTACTCACAGAGTTGTACAATCCTATCCACTGTCTGATTCAGTTGATGAAACCCTATTTCTAATAGAAGTCAGGCCCGGTGTCCCTTTCTTTGTCTCTATGGTTTTGGCTATTCTTGGGCTTGCATTTAAGTAGGTATATAAAGTGAATGGTTTTCTATAGTTATCTTTCTTCACTTTGTATGTTTAGCATTTGGCCATGTTGTAGCTTACATAGATCTTGATGTCTTTTTATAGCTGAATAATATTCCATCATATCGATATACCACATTTTGTTTAGCTATCCAGCTGATTTTGTTTCTCTACTTTGCTGTGATTAATGTTGATACTCACTTGGTGTGTAAGTTTTTATATGAATATATTTACACTTCTTTTGTTTGTATCCTAGCTATCAGGTATTCTGAAAAAATGTGTTACCAGACAATTTCTTCATGTCTGAACATCACAGAGTATATTTACACAGACCTAGAGCATGGGCTCAGTTACTGAATGTGGCCTCTTGATATAGTCAAGGGTGTGGTATGTGCAGGATATGTGCAGCTTATTGTTTTAAAGTGAGTATTATTGTAAGAAATACATTGTAAAATAATCATTAAAATGTAATGGTGTGAACAAGTAACCGAGTCAGTTTATTATATACTGCTCATAATTCTATATTTGTAAGTCTAAAACACAGGAAATTTGTTTATACCAGCACCACCATAAACCAGTGAGCAATGTTCTGCCCTAGGATGTTACGGTGTCACTAGACAATGCTCTGCCCTGCCCTGATGCTGTCCCCTCAGATGGTACAGTGTCCCTAGGCAGTAGGAAGTTTTCAGTTCCATGAAAACCTTATGGGACCACTGTCAGCATTTGTGGTTCACTGTTGAGCAGGCATTGTGAGTCACATGACTATACCTAGGAGTGGGGTTGTTAGGTAATACTGCTCTGTATTAACCATTTGAGAAACTGCCAGGCTCTTTTCCAGTCGTTTCTGTACATCTTTTCCAAAATGTGTCTTATTTTGGTATCTTACTGAGTGTGAAAATGTCATTTAAGATTTTGATGTGCATTTCTCTAATGACTTCTTATGTTGAATAACATTTCATGGGCTTGTTGACTGCTTGTATTCTCCTTTGGAGAAATGTCTCTTTGAGACTCAATACTTTAATCTCTGGAATGGAGAAAGTAATTCTTACCTTACTGTGCCCTTTGGGATGGTATGATGAAAGCGTTTATCCCAGGGCCTAAGAATTAGAAGACATTTGCTTAATGTTTATTTCTTGTTTCTGTGTTCAATTCCACAGATGAAGAGACTAAGATTTAGAGGGGGGGTCAAGGGATTCACCAGCATTCACCGGACAGTTTGTGAATACTAGGTCAAGGCCAGATCTTACGCATTTCTTCCAGATCCAACACTGTTCACCCCTGACAATCCCTCCTTTTTGCTTAAGTGGAAAACTCTCTCTGCTGTGAAATGGCTGCAATGAGTAGGTGACCTTAGTTACATAGTATTGTGTTTTGTATCTCTGCTATAACAGCAAATGCAGCTGGTGCTTTAGAAACGTTTGGAGTTTGAATAACTTTATTTCTTGGTTCAGTTTAAAGTTTGCCAAAGCTAAGTAGATGTGACTGTCTGCTCCCTACTCTTTGACACTTCTGGGATAAAACATGTCTAACAAATGAAAGGCTCAAATTTGGATGAACGTCTTGATGTATGACCACCAAATGCTATTTCAGCTAGGATGATAGGAACTCTAGTTTCCAGATGATGGTATTACCTTAAAAACAGTCTGTTTTTAAATGTGGTTTAAAGTGTACAGGACAGCTGACAGATTTCATTGACCCTTTGGCAGCATAGTTTGGTTTGGTGGATTCTAGAGAAGCATCACTTATAAATTGTGTGTGTAAATTAGCTGCCTTTTTTAAAAAAAAAAATAAAGCTTTGCACAACTATAGAGAAGAAAAGGTAGAAGTTCTAGACAAAAGAAAAAATTTTACACTTTGGGTAGGAATCTACTAGTAGGTTCTCTAGGGTGTATTTATCGAGGAGCCATTGATTGACCAACATCTGCAGTTAATTGTATATAAGAGAGCTAACAATTTTCTTGTAAGATACTACATTTTTAAACAACACAGTTGGAATCAGTACTGTTTCTTAAGTGAGATTACATCCTTAAGAGAGATCTCTGATTTTGACAACTTTCAACCTAGTGTGCTTTATTACTGTATTAAATGATAATGGAAAACGGTAGTGTATGCTGTGTTAGTCATGTGTTAGCTCATACAGTCCTCACAACTTCCGACCTGTAGGTAACTTGAGTTATTATTTGCATCTTTCAGATCAAACTTAATGCTTTGGAAATCGAGGTAATTGATCAAAAAGTCACATTAGTAAGTCATGGAATTGGTTTTTGAACCAAATCCTGTCCAACTCCACAGCCTCTACTCTCTTCTTTTCTTTCTTTCTTTCTTTTTTTTTTTTTTTTTTTTTTTTTGTTTGAGTACTGGGGATTGAATAAATGCTGTTTTATGTTCATATTAAAAAGAGAAAGTTCAGTTTTTCTGCTTTGCTCTTCAGAGCGTTATGAACAGGCATGTTTTTAATAATATATTTCCTTTGACTTTGGGATTTGAACCTAAGTGTTTTCGCTTAGGATTGAACTTTAATCAAAAAGAAATGTATATTGACGGTCATACAGTGTATCCTAGTGGTTTCAGGTTTGGGTTTTTTGGGGGAGGAATTGAGCTCCAGAGCTCAGGAGCTCAGACGTTGTGCTCCACTGCGCTATATCCCTGGCCCCTCATCTTAGTTTTAAATGCTATTTGGTACTTCACGTTATTTAGAGGAGGCCAATCATCACTCTTATTTTTATATTTCTGTTTTTATTTATTTTTTTTTTGTCGGTACCAAGGATCGAACTCACGACTGCGTGCTTGCAAAGCAAGCGCTTTTGCCGCTGAGCTAAATCCCCAATCCTATTTCTGCTTTTTTATCAAACGAATATAATCTATAACATTGTTAGCTGAAATGAAGCCATTGAATGGAAACCAAATCTTGTGTAAATCAATTCAGAAATTTATTTGGAGAGGTTTCATGCTCTTATTGTGTTATTTGGGTTAGGTGAGAAACGTGATTTTCAATTTTTCAGTGATAACATAATTCTGTTTGGTAAGGCAACTCAAATTTGTATTTACTCTGATTTCTGTAAACCAAAAGAACAGTTGTGTGTTGTATCCTCATGAGAGGAGCCACTCATTATCCACTTAAAATGACTGCTCACCAAGTTATCAGGAGGCACGTGTTACTCCACCTCTTGTGCCGTGCTTGTGGCCTGGCGCTCCTGATCTGTGTTCATCCCTGTGTGAGACTCTGAAAACCACTAGATGGAGGCTTTGGGTGAAAAACTGTGTCATGCCACAAGGAAGATCATTAATTAGGAGAAACTTTCAGGCTTTCTCTAATACAGTCACTCAGTGAATAAATAAATTGAAGTCACTGACTTTAATCTGATGAAGGCTATGCAATTACAGATGGTCCTCCACTTAGAGTAGTTTAGTGTATGTTCTTTGACTATATGATGGTGCGAATGCCATATGCATTCAATAGAAATTGCTTTGAATTTTTATCTTTTTCCTACTTTAGTGATATGTGGTAAGATTACACTCAGAAAATGCTGAGCGGGGGCAGTGTAGCTGCAGTGTCCAGTAAGCAAGGAGACTGTGGTGTTCGCAGCCAGTACCCTGTGGTATACTGTGCTGCCAGCATACTCTGTGTGTGAGTATACAGTAAATAACACGATTCTCAGCACTATTGTAAAATGGCCTTTGTGCTAGATAATTTTGCCCACTGATAGTCTCTTGTGTTTTCAGTGTTTATGGTGGGCTATACTAAGTCCTGATACTCAGCAGTTTAGCTGTATTAGTGCATTTTTAGTTTAGGATATTTTCAGTTTATGTTTATCAAAATGTAATCCCATCATAAGTCAAACAGCACTGAAATCAGTAATAACCTGAAGTAAAAGGAGAATCTTTAAGACTTCTGACATAAGTCTTATATCCTTTTCTAATCTTCAAGTATTTCCTTTTGGGAAGAACATAGGTGTGATTTAAAAAGTAAATGATAGGCAATAACTCACTAGTAAGATTATCCTGCCAGAATCTTCTGTACAGTAATCATCATAATAGCTTCCTTTGATTAATGACTAAATTTCTTTCCTAAATGAAATCTGTGTTATAGCAAGTATGTTTTCATTGAATGTGTACAGTTTTTCTTTTGGACTAGAGAATGTATAATCTCCATTAGCCTCATGTGAACAAAGTAGGGTATCCTTAATCTGTAAACAAGCAAACATACTGTATGTCAAAAATCCAAATCTAAATGTAAACTAATTAGGTTTTCAAAATGAGTTTTTATAAAAGACAAAATGGCCAACATTGTAGCATCCAAAATTAATCACCCAAGCCAACTTTCATGGGTATCAGAGGGTCAGTTTAGACTCTGCTACATGGCTTGCACTGGTTTTTCACATGAATCCTAGCTTTGGTAATTGATGTTCCTAAAGGGATCCAAGGACCTATGGGGTCCCAAATTGTGTTCTGAATTACCACAGAAATGTGCGTTCAAAGACAAGCGTGTAGTCAGCCTCGTTCCACCGTGAATTTGAGTTGACTGATTTCTTTTTTAAAGGTAACGCATGTGATTCCTAGTCTTTTTTTTTTTTAAACGGTATGTCATCTGTAGATGGTGAATTGGTTATTCAGGGTACTGTTATCCAATGCATCCCCCCTGCATCCTCTAAGTAAAAGGCACCAACCAGAGCTCTGCTGCCTGACAAGAACTTGAAGCTTTGACTTAGTGGAGGTATAGCAGTGTTTGCTGAAAATTGCTCTTTTCATCTTCTGTAATTACACACTGTATAGAGTCACTTCTCAGGCAGTGGGAAGATGTGAGAAAAACAAACCAATGTATATACATTTAAGGTTTTTTTGTAGTCACCTAATTTTTATTTGCAGTTCATTTTTGGTTAGGTTATTTTAGAAGGAAACAGAGCGTTTTTATCCTTCATACACAATTCCCAGCTACTGTTTTTATTTCCATCCTCCTTTGTCCTTTCTCTCTTCAAGCATGCCATTGTTTAACAGTTGCTTTCTGTAAGGTGGAGCTCAGCACGCTAACTTTGATGTGGCACAATGGATCATATTGCTGTTGATAGCAGACTGAACAAAATAGGCATGTACATCTTCATAGGCAGAGTTTCTAGCTCGAGATTGCTTTAGTCTTGTGTGCCTTGTCTGTCCTGCCGTGTGAAGTCAGTTGCTTCACTCCACACTGCACTGTATTAATATGCACAACATGACCATTTTCTGTGGAAGGTTATTAGAATGCTAGTTTGTATCCTCTAGTGAATGAAATGATGTGTGATTATGAAGTCATCAGGCATAGACCAGTAAGACTCCAGAGAGCCTGCCCCCTCTGAGGTCCTCGGGGTGCCATTGATTGGTGGCCATGTGTTTGTGCCCGATAGACTGTGAAATGGTGTGTTGCTACACGGCTGTGTTGCACCTGCGCCCCACAGAGGTGATTGATTGGTTTGGTCATGTGGAATGTTCCCATCTGGTCTTCAGTAATGCAGTTTTCTTTTTTTCTTTTCTTTCTTTCTTTTTTTTTCATCTGTGTATGGCAAGTGCTGGCTGGATAGTTACAGCAAACTGTTTCAGGTGCTAAATAGTCCTTTTCCTCTAAACACAAATTGAAATTTGTGTTTGAGTTTGTGCTTATCTTGTTTTTGTGAAGATAGTCATTATTATGTTTCTACCCCTTCTCTCCAGAATATTATGTGCCTTTCTCAATTTATTTCTGTCATCTCCTTTTCATTCTAGATTAAAGTCATATATTTCTGATTTTTGCAAGTTTAATGCAAAATGTGTTCTTTTTTTGCTGTTTATTCTGACATGTCACTTGAGGTGGTTTACAATATTTTAAAAGGTGGTGTCTGCAATTATAATTGGATTATCAAAGTACTGATCTATTTTTAAGTACCCATTTAACCTCACAAAAATAGTGGTTTATTTATTGAAAACTACTGATGGTGCAGTTTAAATGTCAAGAAATTATTTATTAGGTTCTTTTTAAAAAAAGATTCTATAGTTACATTGGGCGGTCTTGTTTGATATTTCTTAATCTTAGTCTTTTTTCATAATTGATCTATTCATTCCACCTAATGACTAATTATATATCACAGCACATCATCAACTGCATTCATCATAGTAGAATGTAATAATCAATGACATTTCAACAAAGGAAAAAATAAATATGCAAATAAGGCCTCATTAACATTTGCATGAGTTGTTTGAATAATCAGGTTGCTGACAAGGCTGTAATTAACAGAAATTGATGCTGAGTTCACTATTTGATAGTGTGTTTTCTCAGCATTTTATTGTTGTCACTGCAGGGGCTAAAATGAAGTTCTGCTCTACTTGTACCTTGACTGGAGTTTGATGAGCTAGGCAGAAGCTAGGGCTTCTGGGAACCTATGATTTGTCTGTGACCTGCACGTGAAGCACATTAGATACCTTATTTAATTTGCTTTATATTTTAGTAAAATACTGTTAGTTTTTACCAATTATGAGACTACCATAGAAACGTATGTGAAAATTAAAATCACTCATTATTTTGCCAAAACTACTTTACATAAGTCAGATACGATAAAGACTTGAAGGCTTAGATTTGGTTGTAGTGTGGAAAATTGATGTCATTAATTTTTCCCTCCTAATTCTAACCTGGCAGATCGCTGTCAAGAGGCTGTGCTTACTATAATTGAGTGAAGCTCACCTGCTTAGAGAAGAAAACCTAATTATAAAATATACAGTTGAATTTTTAAAAAATAACTGTTCCCCCACATCCCTCCTCCTTTTCCTGTACTGTTTCCTGTTTTTGTCATGGATATTAACTGAAATGCACAAAACACAATAAAGCTGTTTATGTCAGTTTTTTGGATGACTGCAAGTGCTGATTATAACAAGTTTAAGGAATTTCCTTTGTTGAATGTGTACCCGTGCCATATGGCTCCACACGGGACATTAACTTGACAGGGATAATGGATTGTGGTGTATGGAGATGATTTTGCCTGCAGCTTTGCTATAACTCATTCTGGTTGGGGATCACAGGTTTATAGTATGGGATGCAGCAAACATCCAGATGGATTTACTTTACATAAAAGAGTTGCATTTCTTTTTATTTCCTCTCTGTAATTGGAAAAAGAACATTTTTTAAGGAAACAAAATATAAAAAAGTAAACAAAGGAAGATTGTTCAAAAGAATAAAAACTTGAGTTTTCTGCAATCTTTTTGTAAAAAGCTCTGAAAGATACTGTGTAGAACTTAATTCATTACTTTAAAATCTAGTTTTCATAAACTTGTTTCTGTTATCTTTAGAGCAGTATCCAAAATGAGTTCTCTCGCCTTACAAAGATTGTCTCTATCAGCATTCTTATATCAGATATCTTAGGTCTGTAGACATGTAAAGTCAAGCAGTATCATTTCTGACATTATTTTAGTAAATACTTAAATAGTAGCCCTCCCTGACGTTAAATTTGTAAGCTTTAAGGCAGAAAATTATATTTAAAATGAATTTACTTTTTTGACTGCAATGTTATAAGTAGTGTTTAAGTTTTGTTGTTTTCTTAATAATAAAACCAAATTGCTAACTCCTAGTTCCTTTTTTAAAAATGTATTTTTATGAGAGTTACTCTAATTTGTTAAGAATATCCAAAAGTCACTTTAACAACATGATCAGTGTAACCAAAGATTAGATATCTATACAAAATTTAAATGCATTGTTGCAAAAAAGGGACATTTAATTTAGCTCAGTTAGAAGGGGAAAATCTAGAAAACTTTCTTCATGAAGCAAACAAACTCAAACTGGCTTATCTTCATTTTTTAAAAGTATCATTTAGTTCTTTATTTTCTACTTTTTAAAGGTAAAATATCAAAATGATGTGATCAGTGAAATTTTGTGGAATTGTATGTTTTTGTCTACATCATTAATCTGTAATATTGACCCACAGTCTATTTGTTACATTGGGTTATGTGCCTTTCCTACATTGGGTTTCAGTTTATTCTTGCTTGGCTTAAAATTAGCCTCAAGTTCTGGCTTTCTTGCAAGTTTACTTTGCATACTCGGGCCTACACAAAGTCAGAGGCCAAGGTTTTTATCATTTCGTTGTATTAGAAAACACTGGAAATAAAAACTTGGGGAATAGCTCAGTGGTAGAGTTCTTGCCAGTGTATGCTAAGCCCTGGGTTCTATTTCCAGCAGTGTAAAAACAAAAACAAAACAAGTGAAAGTATCTCATTTTAGGGCCAGGGATTTAGCTCAGTGGCATAAGCACCTGCCTGGCAAGCTCTAGGTTGTGAGTTGTGAGTTTGATTTTTTTTCCCAGTACAAAATATAGATAGATAGATAGATAGATAGATAGATAGATAGATAGATATTAGGGACTGAGGATTTAGCTGAATGGCTTAAGTGCTTCCCTGGTAAGCACAAGGTTGTGAGTTCGATCCCCAGTACCAAAAACTGGACTGTGTGACATTTTTCCCTTCTCGAGAATTTTTTTTTTTTTTTTTTTTTGGTCTTTTATGGAGTCACAAAAGTTTATCCTCATGGCATAGTCAGCTTTTAACAGATAAATAGGTGTATCTTTCCACAAACAAAACAGATATATTTCTAGTATATTATTAATTTGCCATAAAGAAAAATATGTCAATTTGCCCTCTAAACAGTGCAATTTTCAGAAACATCAAAATTAGATTAAGGGCATCATTACTCTATAAATGTTTTTTTCTTTGTTTTATATTGAGATGGTTTTTCTCCAGTGACTGTAGAGTGTTCATAATAAACAGTATCAGCACCAGTCCTACTTTTCCACCTGTTTCTCAGCAGCCTGTCCTTTAGCCTCTTCTCTCTTTGGTAGCATTCCATAGGAGAGAACAAAGACTGCAAGGGAGATAGACGAGGAGAATGTTCAGGTTTTCTTATTTTCCTTTTACATGCTGGTATCACTGGGTAGCTAAATAAGAGATTGGAATTTGATGCTCAGGTCTAAAGTGACAACGTAGCATCTTCTGAGGCTATTTTTCATAGTTTCCCCTTAACATTGTTTCTGAGCAGTTGGAACTGGCTGGCAGTGTTTACAAAAGATTTAGGAGGAGTTTTCCCCTAAGTTTACAATGGTTATAAAGACATGTTCCTTATACCCTCTATTAATTAACCATTCCTAGGTGGCAAAAATTTGTGAATGGCAGTGTTAGGACTACTGGGTAAGTTTGTTGGCTTTGGTACAAATTAAGGTTGATACTGCTCTAGTGTGGTGGGTTGACTAATGGTCAACTTGTGACACCAAGCAGAACTGAATCGGCATGGTGCTGGGTGTGGAGGGCCCACCTGAGGATTATTGCCAATAGCAGAAAAGGAAAACTGGAGGGGAAAATGGTGTGCTATTGATTTTTTTCTCCTGGAGAAGTTTGTTGCGCTAATTCTCCTGATGGAAACTCATGTTCTCCTCATCGCTGAAGCTTGATGGCTGCAGTTCTTTTTGGGGAGTCTCTGGTCCTAATGTTGTCACTTTCTGACTCCAGTGCAGATCCCACAGCCTTCTGGCACAGATCCTTCTGACTGGTACAAACCTTCTAGCTTCCACCACTGACCTTTGGGTATTCCCAGTGCAGATCCTTAATACAGGCTTGCATGGGACATTGCCATGGGCTCTAGGCCTCCAGCTGAACTCATGTAGTACATTGCTATAGGTTCTATTTTTCAGCTGGACCCTTGCAAGACATAGCCTTGGGATCCAGGCCCTCTGCCTGGATTCTTTGGGTCTCTAGTAGGTAGACAGATTTCCTGCATGTTTCTGCATTTGACCTTTTGAGTGGATTATAAAATAATCCTATAAATTTTATGTCCTATATTAAATACATTGCCTTGTAAACACTGACTATAGCATCTAGACAGATAACTCACAAATACCTAGTTCTGTTTTGATATGTCTCTACCAAAATGGTGAAATTTGGGTAAGGGAATAGAGATTAAAGAGGTAGGATTAGAAGAGGCTTAAACATATTTAAGGGAACAATAGATAAAAAAACAGGTAAGCAAGTATTTTGGTTATGTATAAGCAAAATACAAACTATTAAATACTTCCTTTTTCAGGTGTATGCTACTAGCTGATGCCTTAGAGTGCTAAGAGTTCTGCAATAATTATTATTGAAATTTTAAGTAGACTATTATAACTAATATGCTTAGACTAATAAAACTAATAAAGTTTTAAGGAAGTAAATAGATGACTTTATTGAATAAAATTTTTAATAGTTTCAGATTATCTTTAGCAATTTTATTTTAAAATTTTATTACCATGCTTACAATACATAATGATTACATTCATTGTGTGGAACTGGTACATATACAGAACACATCTTATCTGGTTTTTTTGTTTGTTTTGTTTGTCTCTTTTCCACTGCCCTCCTTTTTGTCAGGATCAGATTCATTTACTTTTAACAGATTTAATTATCATAGTATAGATTAACAGCCAGATTAGCAGGACAAAAACATAAGATACATCAAGACAGTTATATTAAATCAAGATACACTTTTGGATAATTGTCCATATTGGATTATAATGACTTATATCTCTTTTTTTTTTTTTTTCTTACTGGGTATTCATGCATCACTGTGATATTATGTTTTTAACTCTTTTGCGAAGATAGCTAGAAGAGAAGAGCTGGGTCAGATAAAATTTCTATATTCAGTAAAGAATCTCCATACTGGTTTTCATATTGGATATACCAGTTTACATTCATAACAGAGAAGGTTTCTTCCCCCTCCCCCTTACCCTTTCTAGCATTTGTTTGTTTGTTTGTTTGTGTCTTTCTTTCTGTCTTCCTTTTTCCTGTGCTGGGGATTGACTTTGCACTTGCCAGGCAGGTGCTTATGCCACTGAACTAAATCTCCAGCCCTCTCCAACATTTCTTACTGGTTGTTTTCTTGATGATAACTTTTCTTTGTGGCATGAGGTGGAATCTTAGTGTTGTTTTAATTTGCACTTTTCCAGCGGGACATTTTTTCATGTATTCATTGGCCATTGTGCTTCTTCATCTGTGTAGTGTCTATTGATTTTAGATTCCTCTTTTTAGTTTAGGTTTTTATATCTGGAGGAGGTCTAATTTTTTGAATCCTTTATATAGTTTAGATATTAGTTCTTTGAGGAGTAGCTAACAGAATATTTCCTCATTCTGTAGGTTGTCTGTCTACTCTGATGGCAGTTTCTTTTGCTGGGCTTCTGGATTTCAATTTGATGTGGTCCCGTTTGTTGATTCTTGCTATTTCTTTTGTACCTGGGATTTTATTCATATCCTTGACTTCATAAGTTTTATGTAGTTTGTCTTTAGTAGATTAAGTATTTGTTTTAATGTTTAGGTCTTTGATCCATTTTGATTTTAGTTTGTATGTTTTGAGAGATACTGGTTTAGGTTCAGTCTTTGGCATGTAGCCAATCGGTTTCCCCAGCACTGTTTTTTAAGGAGGCTTTTCTCCAGCAAAAGTATTTGGCCTCTTTGTCAAGGTAAGGCAGCTGAATATACTGGGAGTTGTTTCTGCATTATCTGTTCAATCCCATTGATCCCCAAGTCTGGTTGTTCATTTGTTTTTTCTGTTTTTGCCTATACCATGCTATCTTTATCACTGTAGCTTTGTATTATAACTTAAAGTCTAGGATTGTATGTGATACCCTCTTCTTGGCCCTGGTTGCCCAGAACTGCTCTTGCAATTGTAGATAATAATGTAATTTTTTCACCAATTAGCCATAAAAAGGGTTATGAAAAGTTTCATAATGAGTATCTTTTATGTGAGAAATTCATAAATTCATGTTATCCATTCATTTATTGATAGATATATAATATGGAATGTTTCCAAGGTTTAGCTATTACAAATGTGCTGCTAATAAAACTAGGACTTCATGGTTCCTTTGTCGAAGATAAGTTGGCTGAATGTGTTTAAAGTTGTCTTTACATCCTCTAATCTATCCCATTGAACTGTGGGTTAGTAGTTGTTGTTTTGCCACTACTTCGCTGTTTTTATCACAGTAGCTTTATTGTGTTCTTTCAGCTCAGGGATCAAAATGCCCCCTGCCTTGTCTTTGGTCTCCAAAATTGCTTTTGCTATTCTAGGTCTCTTCTGGTTTCAAATGAGTTTTAGATTGTTTTGTCTAATTCTGTGAGATAATGGTATTGGTAAATTGATTGAGATTACATTAAATCTATGTTACAGTTTTGGGAATAGAGCCATTTTATGTTGGTTTTTCCTACTCAAAAGCAAAGGGATTTGTTCCATTTTCTGATATCCTTTTCAGTCTCCTTTTTCAGAGTACTGTAGATTTCATTGTAAAGATAGCCTCCTTAGCAAGTGGTGTTGCAAAAACTGACTTTCTGCATGCCAAAGACTAAAACTAAACCCATGTCTCTCATCATGCACTAAACTAAAATCAAAATGAATCAAAGATCTAAATATTAAAGTAAAAACACTGAATCTGCTGCAACATAGGTAGAATTCTTGAAGACATAGTGGTAGGCAAAGACTTTATGAAAAAAAAACCCAACCATTTGGTAAATATTAACAACTGGGATCTCATTAAGATAAGTTAAAAAGTTTTTGCATATCAAAAGAAAGCACCAATAGAGTGAGAACCCACAGAGTGGGTTCTCTTTTGCCAGCTGTTCCTGAGGCTTAAAGGATTATTATCTAGAATATGTAAAGAACTGAAAAGAATCAGACCTCCCCACCACCACCATTTTAAAGACCCAGTCCAAAAGTGGTTATCTGAGATGACTACACACTTCTCAGATGAAGAAATACAAATAGCAAGTGAATATATGAAAAAATGTTCAACATCACTGATCATTTAAGAGAGGCAAATTAAAACAATATTGAGATTCCATCTCAGTCCAAAAAGAATTACTAAGAAATCAACCAGTAACAAATATTGGCAAGGCTGTGGGGAATAAAGAACCCTTCACCATTATGGATTGAAAACTGGTGGTCAATTTAACACCAGTTGAATTAAATCAGCATGGTGCTAGGCGTGGATGGCCCACCTGAGGAAAGTTACCAGCATATACAGAGACATGGAGAAGAAGAGCAAGGTGTTGTGAGTTCTCCTAAATGTTGCTGTTTTAAGCCATTGGGTCTCCTGGAGTAGCTTGTCATGCTGGCTTCCCCAGTATGAGTTTGGCCATGGTTATCAGTGGAGCTCGGGCCCTTGTTGGTAAGAGTGGCTGTGGTTCACTTTGGATGAGCTCTGGTTCTTACTGAGCATCGCTTCCTGGCTCCAGAGGGGAAGATGTGTGCTGTTTAATCTCCAAGAGAAGCTTGTCATGCTGGCTTCCTAACATGTACTTGACTGTTCTCATTGTTGGAGGAACTTGGGACTTCCTTGTCACTGAGGATGGCTGTGGTACTTCTCAGGGCAGCCCTGGTCCTTATTTTGAGTGTGACTGTCACAGCTCCAGTGTAGAACCCTCAGCCTACTGGCACAGATCCTTCACCCCTGCTGGCATAAACTTTGTTTTCCACCACTGACCTTTGGGCCTTCCCAGCAGATGTGTAAAACAGACTGGCGTGAGTCCTTGTCGTGGGCTCTAGGCCTCCAGTTGTACTCAAGAGAGGCTCTAGGTCTTCAGCTGGACTCATGCAGGACATTGCTGTGGGATCCAGCCCTTGGTTGAATATCCTGGGTCTTAGTGTTGTGAACAGATTTTCCGTACTTTATGTTTAACTCTGGGTGACCATCATTAAGATAATATTATAAATTCTGTGTCCTGATTCTAATTGTTCTCCTCACAATCCCTGACTACAACAACCATGTTGGCGGGAGTGTAGATAGGTAAAACTATTGTGAACATCAGTGTTGTGATTCCTCAGACAACTAGACTATTGGTTCCATACAACTCAGCTATTCCCTTCTTGGTATCTTCCAGAAAAAAGTAAAAAGCATCATACTACAATCATATATGTGCACCTACGTTTATAGCAGCACACCTATAAATACCTATAAACATTTGAAAACAGCCCAAATGCCCACCGACCAATGAATGATAAAGATGGGGTGTTTTTATTCAGTGGAGTACTGCTTAGCTATAAAGAAGGATAAACTTGAGGCATTTCTAGGGAGATGGGTGTACCTTGAGATGATACTCTTCACATGTAAATATCACATTGTTTCTTTGATGTGGAAAACCTAAAATGTAAATAAGGACCAAAATGTATAATAGATATTGTGAAGTAGGAAGAAAATGCTGAAATGAGTTGGAAAACTAGGGAGCAGGGAGGGAGAAAGGAAGGAGGAGAAAGGGGAAAAAATGAGGAAAGAAGGAAAAAAGTTTTTACAAATGAGAAGATGCTTTGAAGGGAAAGGAGAGGGAAATGAGAAAAAAGAGCTGAGTACAGTACCATATCTGTAAGTTATTCTCAGAAATGAGGAGGAAAAGTTCCTTTTAATGTATTTGTACTTATCTGTAAGATTAGGAATTGCGTTTTCCAAGTTAAAATCATGCAGTGGTAAAAAGGATTGTTTGAAACCTGAACATTGAGATAAATTGTCAGGCTTTAAAAATTGGATTTTGGAAAAAAAAAATTGGATTTTGTTTGCATATTGTCATGGTTTATGTCTGTGGCCCCCTGGCCTCATGAGTTTGCATTGTGCATTTCTGATGGTTCATTGTCTAGTGCTTGGATTGATGGTGTCAGAGCTCCACCCAGAAAAGGGTGGAACCAGGATGTGATGTAATGGCAGGAAGAAAGTGTGTTTTGCTCTTTGCTGGTTCCGGCTTGCTGTTGGCAGCCGCCATGAACTGTGGCCCAGCCATGCCCGCTTGCCTTGGAGCCAACTGAGTGTGGACTGAAACCTCCAAAAACTGTGAGAAATAAACCTTTCTTTTCCCAACTTGGGCTTCAGGTATTTTGTCTCAGCAATGAGTAAAAAGTAACTAAGACACGTATTTAGAGAAGGAAAACCAGATCTATTTTTTCTTTCTTTTTCCTACCTGTCTCTGTGGTGGGGTCCTGTGAGGCAGGAAGGCCAAAGCCAGATCAGCATGGGAGAGAATGTGGTCAGCATATGCCCAGCCTACACCACTGGGTGCCCAGAGGGGTCTGGCTCACAGGGGCAGCCAAAGCATGCTGTCTTTTTACCTAAGGGAGAAGGCACTGAAAGGTGACGTTCTGGGAGATGAATTGGCCTCTAGGAGACTATATGGGGTATGTGATTATTTGTGACAGTGACTGGGTGTAGTGCTGACTTCTGCTTCCTAGAAGCGATGTTTGTAGTTGCTCATAGGGTTTTTATGATAGTTGGGTTTGTGACTCTGCTTCTAAGTAGATGAAGTATCTCAAAAACTCAGATACTTCAGCACAAAATAGTTCTTAAGACACTGTAGCATATTTTGGTGTAGTCTGATCCCCTTTTTATTCATTAGAAAACTTTCACTAGTTTTTTTCACAGTAGAATGTTAGGACCCAAGTGCTCTTGGAATATGAGTTGATCTTCAGTGCAGGCATAGATGGGAACAAAGAGAAACTAGATCCAACTGAGAAACTAGATCCATACAGTTGGCAGTGAAATGCCAAGTATTCATTTGTAGGAATCTGAGCTGAGATGGTGGTAGTGGTGGCAGAAAAGAAGAGAGAGAGTGAGGCACACCCTGAGGATTTTCTTTTGGGAAAAGAAAATCCTGTTTTGTGTTTTTGTTTTTTGAGACAGGGTCTTGCTGTATAGTCCACGCTGGCCTCTAAACTCACAGGGATCCTTGTGCCTCAGCCTCCTGAGTGCTAGGATTATAGGCATGTGCCACCACACCTGGCTTTTGCTAACTCTTAAAGTGGAAGTGACAGAAAGAGAACAGATGTTGCTTAGTTCAAATAAACTCTTTTTGTGGAGCAGAATAATTGATATTCCCGAACGTACTGAATAAGCTGATGACATACTGTTGCATTTTTGTGTTTCTGGTGATGGAAATTGAACCTAAGAACCTGTGCCTGCCAGCTATCTACTCAACTCCTGAGGTAACCTCTAGCCCCATACACCACTGCTTTAATATGTTTATTTTGTAAACACAGTAACATAGGTAATTGCATAATTATTGAAAGCTTTTACATTTATATCCTTTTTAAAAAGCATTTGTATTCATAGTGGCTGTAATGATGATTGTGTAATAAACCTTTTGTACATATTGTATTAAATATTCTACGTGCATGAATTCTTGGCACAGTCTATCTATGTTATTATGTATTATTTTAAAATGTCTTTCCCTATATTAAAAATACATATTTATTACAAATCAAAATATAGGTGACTCAAAGAATAGAACTCTGGTATCACTAAAGGTATATCATTCTTTATGCCATAGCATTTAAAGTTCAGAGATTAAATAACTTTATCCAGCTTTCTGGTGCTATGTAGTAAAGTCAAAATTGAAATCTGTATCTGCTTGATTGTAGGTTCTTTTTCCATTTTTAGTGTCTATTTAATGTCTACCTGTTCTTTCTATCCATCCATCCATCCATTCATTTTTGTGGTACTGAGAATTAAACCCAAGGCCTTCACATTGAGCTACACCTAGTCCATTTTTATGTATTATTTTGAAACAAGATCTTGCTAAGTTGCTCAGCTGGGTTCTAATTACAATTCTCCTATCTCAGCCAGCCACAGTGTGGGGATTGTAGGTAGTCCCATGTAGCCTATTTAATTTTTTAACTTAAGTATTGCTAATTACTTTTCTCTCCTCAGTACCTTTCTCCTTAGCTTAGAAAGATATACTTTACGGATTCATAAACTAAAGGCTAGTTTGCTAGTCATTGAGAACTTGTATATCTTTTCATATAGATTACAGTTTTAGAAGTAATTGAACACTCAGACTGGGCTATAAGAAAACTGACCTGTAATGTAACTGAACTTAAACCCACAAAGAGGATTTTTGTAGTATAGGACAAAAAGCAAAAGGAGCAACTAAGAGGAAAAAACATCTTCCTTTTTTTTTTTAATTTCGTAAGCTTAAGAATACCTGTTTGCTCAGTTTACTTTGTCTTTGGAGTCTGCCTGTTTTATGTTTGCAAGTGCCTCCCATCTTGCAGAGTCTCTTTTCCAAGTTTGCAGATGTTCAGCTGTGTTGTGCCACTGTAGTGTTCAGCTGTAGGAGTCATTCCTGAGGTTCCCTGGCCAGTAGTCATCTTTTCTCCAGTTTACTGGATCTTAGGTGATGTCAGAACTACCACTTCAATCCTGAGTAGTAATACTGGGTTAATCCAAAGTACCTGTATGTGGAATCAGGAATTGGATTGAGTTTCTCAGCCTTCACTGCTTGTGTGACCTAAGTGATTTAGTTGACTTCAGTGATTCTTTATCTCCTCATTTATAAAATGAGAGTAGCAAAATTTGCTGAGCAGGACTCTGTTGTCAAATGACATAATGTATATTAAATGTGTTTTATAATATGTAAAAAGTGTGCACAACATTGATAATACCGATAGTAATTTATTTGCATTTTGAACAGTTGCTTTCTTGATTATCCAAATTAATCTGTAACTGGCAAAATTCTAGTTGTTTCAAGAATATTTCAGTGTACAGAGTTGAAGTAGAAGTCACTAAGATAGACTGACTGAGCTTAGGGGTCCTTTCCCAAAGCTCTTTATGATTTTTGTCCTCCTTTCAAGTCCACCTAATCTCTAAAAGCTGGCTCCTGTATCCAAATGGTCAGTCTCTCTTGCTGTGCTCTGCTTCTGCTTTGTGATAATTGAGAGTGGAGTGCGTGGCATTGAAAGAAGTACTTCTAGGGATTTAGCTCAGCGGCATAAGAACCTGCCTTGAAAGCAGGCAGTCCTGAGTTCAATCCCCTGTACCGATTAAAAAACAGAAGTGCTTCTCATGTTTTAATGCTCATATGAACTACTTGGAGATCTTGCAAAAAATGTAAGTTGTAATTTCAATCACCTGTTCTACTTTCCTTAGGAATGTAAATGATGCTTTTTCTGTAATTTTCATCTCTAAAACTGTTTCTGACTTTAAGAATTAATCATGTTGTCACAGATACCTTTGATGATTTTGTTCATTTCCTTCACTGGTGCCAGCTGTTGTGCATGTCATAAAGTCAGTAAATGATAATGAGGGTATCCAATATAAATGTAACATGTAGCTGAAGTGAACCAAGACCAAAGGAAAGTGCAGCTAATGGTAGCAAGGTTTTTCTTCTCACTTGTAAAACATGGTCAACATCTTTTTTTTTGTTTTTTTGTTTTTGTTTTTTTCCTTTTTAGCGGTACCAGGGATCGAACTCATGACTGCCTGCTTGTAAGGCAGGCGCTTATGCCACTGAGCTAAATCCCCAGCCCCATGGTCAACATCTTTTACCACTTAGTTTGAATATAAATAAAATAACTGCTGAGTATGCAAAATTTTTCATGTTGATGAACATTCATTAGTGTTAGTCATTAATGTGTCTATATTCTAACAACTTAGGACTTTTAGGAGTTCTGCTAGTTAGAAAATTCTGTTAATTTCTATAATGCAAACATTACTTAAATACATCATAAAACTCTTAAGGGAATAAATGTTGGTTTTAGTCAAGGCAGAATACAAAGACACAAGGGGGCACTGTCTTGCCATAATGCAGCTGAATTTTACTGGATTTTGTTTACTGTGCATGGCATTCTTTCCCAAAATTCTGTCTTCCTTGTAATCATAAAAGCGTCAATATTGTATGCTCTATAGCTGTAATACTTAAATCATAAAAGCTTTCAGAATTTGCAAATCAAATGTGCTTTTAGTAAAATGCAAGAACTTTTCATTGAATTTGAAATGAGTTTAGGAAGGGTGATTTGAAGACTAGAGATGGTTAACACACTTAATTGTTAGTGCTTGTGGTATGGAGGAAATCACTATAAAAATAATTCAGTTCTTTTGGAGAAATATAGTGCCTCTGTTCTGTAAAGAAGTGTTAGGATAAAGATTGAACTGTTACGAGCAGCAGCTGCATTTGCCATCAAATACCAAGTTGGTCTTGATGAATGTTTTGTTTTCACTGTCATGGAAACTTGGAGCTGGAGAAAGGATATTCTAGTCATCTGGGAAAATAGCAGTTCCTTGCATAAAACATAAGGATCTTTCAAAGCAGTTCCTAAAATAGATTTTGGCTGAATACAATACAAAAAGTTGAGGAGGTAAAAGTAGAATAAATGCAATCATTTCTGGATCATTCACTTCTACTGTATTTTCAATACTAGCAGTGTAACTGTGTGTTCAGTTATTAATAGTACTACTTTCTGCTAGAAAGTCGATTTCCAGTAAGCCATGGTGTTTGTTTAACAGCAATATAATATCCCTTCCGGGACTGTCTTTATATCTCCTCCTTGATCTGTTGGGAATTCTAATCTGATGTCCTTATTAACAATTGCTCATAATCCCCAAATAGTTCTATAATTTATGAAACATATCTGCTGAAATATTTTCATTCAAATATTTTAAAGGACTTTACATTAAAAAAAAAAGACAAAACTAAAATGAGTCTTACTGAAACACTGCGATCATTGTGTGATCTGGAAGTAAAAAGTAAGACACACAATCCTACAAAGATGTAGTAAATTCTAGTTCATTAAGTTGTTAATGGAAAAAAAAGTCACAGAAAGGGAGCTGGGGATTTAGCTCAGCAGCTCAAGGGCTTGCTTGGTAAGCGCAAAGTCGTGAGTTCGATCCCCAGTACCAAAAAAATAGAAAGAAAGAAAGTCACAGGAACACTTTCTATGCAATGAAAAGGAATTTTATTTTCAGTTTTAGCAAATGTAGTATAGCAAACCACAAATACAGAAAATGATGGTAACATATAAAGTGACAATACAAATTAATGCAGTATTTCTGTATACTAAAAGGAAAAATGAGTAATGATAGTTATATCGCAGTCTAAACGGTCAGGTGTTCCTTGTTTTGTTTTGTTTTGTTTTGGTACCGAGGATCAAACTCAAAACCTCCTGCTTGTCAGGCAGGTGCTTATCCTGCTGAGCTAAACTCCTGGCCATGATCAGGTTTTCTTTCTGCAAGAGAAACAAGGTGAGCTTTTTGTGCATCATAAAAGACGATAGAGGGCCGGAGACTTAGCTTAGTGGCATAAGCACCTGCCTGGCAAGTGCAAGGTTGTCAGTTCGATCACTGATTTACACACACACACACACACACACACACACACACACACACACACCGCCGCCGCAAAAAAAAAAAAAAAAAAAAAAAAAAAAAAAGATTGGAACTGCACTGTCTTGGCTAAGTGGCATTTGAACAGAGACCTGATGATCTGGCAGAAAGCCATGAAGAGGGCTTTGTGTGTCCCACAGGCTTCAGGAGAGAGGACTTGAAATGCTCCAAGGAAGTGACAGACTACAAATTTATTTTAAGTTTATTTTACAATTAATTTGTAAGTTTAAGTTTCACTCTTTCCAGGAATGGATAAAAAAGATGGATAAAGAAGGATAAACTCAAAGTTTTATAGGTAAATGGATGCAACTAGAGACCATTCTCCTAAGTGAAATAAATCAGACTCTTGTATATACATATTGTATTATCTCCCTAGTGTAAGAAACTGAAAGAGTAAATAAGATCCCAAATGTACAATAGATACTGTGAAACAAGGGGAAGAAACTGCTCAAAAGGAAAGAGTGACTGGGGTGGGGGAAAAGAAGGAAGGGAAAAGAAAGCGTGTGTGTGTGTGTGTGTGTGTGTGTGTGTGTGTGTGTGTGTATAGGTGTACATAGATACATACACATATGTATATGTGTACATATACACACAAGATAGCTAAGATAATTATACTAATTTGTATTCACTGAAGAGTTTGTGCTTATACTGTTTGATCAATTTCTCTTTTCTATATCTTATAATCTGAACTACTACTTTGAAGATAACTATGTAATGTATTAACCATTGTTAATATCCTATTATCTCATTTTGAAATACTGTATTATTGTTTTTCTCTATAAAAACAACAAAAGAAAATCTTAAGAATTCAGTGATTTTTGTTGAGTGTAGTCTGTAGGTAAGAAAGTATCAATATAAAGTGATCTAACTAGTCAGAGATAGACACAAGAAGCAATGATCTCTAAAAGAATAGAGCTTAATAACAGCAGTTTACACACACATTTTAATGTTTGTAGCAGTGATGGTGAACATGTGGCAAGTACGCTGCAGCAGGCTGTTTGGATCATTGAAAGCTTTGAGACGTTCACCATCACTGTTCTGTAGTATCTGTATTATAAATCTAGAGTATATGTGTGTAATTTATACATGTAGTATAATATATATGCCTTATACAAGAGGATGAGGAATTTAAATGCCTATGCAACAAAATATGATACTGAATTAAGGGGACCTAACCAACATACCAAACACAGATGGGAAAGAGTTAAGAGCTGGACACCTGTAGTCTCTAACTGAAGTGATGAAAGAGAACTGGGAAATCACCAGCGCTTTAACCTTTTAGGAATAATTATGTGCATAATTAGTGCAGATGATCATATTCATTGAACAGTTTGTTCCAAATTCAAGCATGTCGACAGACTTACTGGAATTCAAGATATTTCATAAATAAAACTAACGTTAAAAATAAGTGAATGCCTTCACAAAATCATAAAAACAAATACTCTAACAAAGGCTTTAGAGTTAAGAATTCATCAAACCCAGTGTCTATTATGATAAGTCTAAGGATGTTTTTAATTTTGGATGTCCCACATGTAAACTTAGTAATGAATTTGAAGTTATCTTCTATATTTTTACATTACTCTGAGCATTTTTTTGTTATAAAGCTTGATTATGACAAGAGACATGTTCTAGATTCTGATATATAAAAATGGCTTTCTTAGAGAAGAGACTAGGAGAAAGCCTTACCAGCCTTAGGGCTGTGTATAGAAGGATTTCCAAGAAGCATAAAATACTCAGGAATTTTCATAACAGTCCCAGTCCAGAATTAGTTTTCAGCCAGTGGACAAGAGGACAAGTACGTAAGAGTCCTGGGTTTTCTCTGCTCACTTTCTAGAAGATTTGAGGCATCAGTTGAAAGAGGGTAAATACTTTATCAGAGCCTGGCACCCCTCATGGTTTGAGAAGACAAAGATCAGAATTGAGAGAAACCAGGGTAGCTATGCTTGGCTAGGCAAAAGAAGGGAACAGAAAAGGAGAGACAGCAGGAGAGAGCTCAAAACCTGCATGGGGCTTGGTTCTTTTAGTCTGTGTACACATGAGAGGAAACTTAAAGCCAGGGAAAGAATTACTCAGAAAGAATAGGCTGAACAGTTAACTGAAACTCAAAGTTGGGAATAGTTCTTCCCATCCATGGAAAAAGTCTCATGATAAACAATGCACATATCAAGTCCTCAGAAGGATATTGTCGCTGAGGCTAAATTAGCCCTGAGCTTAAGGCTTGAACCTTCAGGCCTGGAAAAAGATGTAACTGATTCCATTAAGCTAATTACTTGCCAGAACAAGCCCTGAAATTTTTAAAGGACTAAAGCAAAATAAAGCATGAAAAACTATGAACTTCATAACATTTCACATTGACCTAAAAATTACTAAGCATAAAAAGGAGCCCAAAAATATACCTATATAAGTTGGAGAAAATATTAGAAACAATGACCAGGATATTAGAGATCTGGGATTAGAAAAGAAGGACTTGAAAATGCTGTTACAGGAAAGTAGAAGCATGGGGGAATATATGGGGAGAAATGAAAGCTGAGAACGGAAAAACCAAATGGAATTTCTAGGGATGAAAACTACAGTGGATGAGATTCACTGCAGATTATTCACACAGAAAAAAAGATCAGTGAATTTTACACATATGAAAATTGAAACTGTCCAAAATGAAGGTCCAGAGGACTTCTAATTTCTATTTATGGTATTGATGGCTAAACAGAACAACACTTCTCCTTCAATGATGAGAAAAGGGGCATGATTAACCTATACTTCAGTGTTCTTAAACCCAAAAGAGGGCTGAGATATTGCAAGGAGAGATGAGACACATGTACTGCTCCACCCCAGCAGAACTTGCGTGGAGTACGTGTCACACCAGTCATAAAAAAAGCAGGAGGAGTCAGCCAGAATGTTATAAGTTCAGCAGAAAGCTGAGTGAAAATTAGTAGCATCTTGACTTGAAATAGCTGAAAATACCTAACAGCAACAACAAAGGCAGAAGAGTGTTTCACCTTTCCTCGAAGAAAGCTTTTCCCTCAGGCCTTCCTTGGTTATTACAAGAAAGGTTAGCAACAGGGCAGGCAACCGGGGAGAATTCTGGTGGGTGCTGCCAGCATGCAGGAGCTGATCAGCTGTTGTGGGAAAGGTACAAAAGGCTGCCAACTTTCCCAGACCCTAGGTAGAAAAGAAAGGTACACAACCTAAGATGTATTGTGATTCCTGGGAAAATGCATTAAACTTGTCTTAAACCTATGATACCAAGTACAGGTCTCTCTTCTCTAAGAAAAGAGTGGAAACTTTAACCCAAGGTAACCTTTAGCTGTAAACAGAATTTGACTGCTAAAGGAGGACAGCAGAGGAGAGAAAAAAACAGCTACAAACATTTTAAGGCCTAGGCACACAGAATCTACAGAGAAGTTACGCTGATTAGAGCAGCAGAGAACTACCTCCATGAGAGGGTAGCCTAGCAAGGAGCACTAAGCAACAGCAGTCTACCACTGGGGGCTGGAGAGAGAGAGACAGAGAGAGAGAGAGAGGAAAGGGAGAGAGAGGAGAGGGAGAGAGGAGAGAAAAGGGAGAGAGGGAGGAGAGAGAGAGAAAGAGAGAGGAGAGGGGGAAAGAGCCATGTCCATTTCAGGGCCTAAATATTTTTTCATTTTTTGCATGATATCCTATGCTCAGTAAAAACTATAAGACGTGCCTACCCTCAAAAAGAAAAGAAAACCTTGTTAAGAGGCCAGGGAGTCAACTATCAAATAAGATTAAAAGATGCTCATGTTTGAACTGTCAGACAGGATTTCAAAATTAACTGTGGTTAACATGTTAAAGGATCCAACGAAAAAGATGAAAAGCATGCATAAACAGATGAATACTTTTTAGCAGACAGAAATAGCTGAAATGGTAGAAATAAAAAACATGATACCTGAAGTGAGTAATTCTTTCAGGGTCATCCATAGATAACACAGTTGCTGAAGAAATCAGTGAATTTGAATAGAGTCTGATAGAAATTATTGAAACTGCAACACATAAAGAGAAAGACTGAAAAAGAACAATTGTGAGACAGTATTGGTGAAATACATGTGTAAATGAAGTTTTAGAAGATGAGAGAAAAAACAGGCAGAGACATTTGAAATAGCAGAGATGGTGGTGCACGCTTGTAATCCAGGATTTGGGAGACAGGCAGGAGGATGGCTGTGAGTTTGAGACCAGCCTGGCCAAAAAAACAAGTTCCAGTACAGCCTGAACTGCATAGCAAAACTATCTCAAAAAGACCAAAACAAAACAAAAGGGGAGGGGGGAGGAGGGAAAAAAAAGAAAAAAGTTTTGAGGAACTTCCCAAGAACTTTCCAAGATCAGAAAAATACCCCTTCAAGATTATAAAAACAATACACACACACACACATACACACACACCCCTAGACATATCCAAACTGTTGAAAACCAGCGATAAAGAGACTATCTTGAAGGTAGCCAGAGGCAGAAAAGCACGTCACACACAGAACAATAAAGATGAACTATAACAGACTTCCCATTAAAGCTTTGCAAGCAAGCAGATGACGTAGAGATACCTCTCATATACTAGAATTAAAACATATGAGAAAAGCCCCTAAAAACTGTCAAGTAGAATTATACATTCATTAAAACAAATCTTTCAAAAAAAAAAAAAAAGGCCAAGGCTGGAAGATGTGGCTCAGTGATAGAGCTCTGCCTCAGCATGTATGAGGCCCTGGGTTCACCCCAGCACCACTTGTAAAAGCCGAGAAAACTCCATCTTGGTAGTCTTTGTGCTGCAGTGACAAGGGAGTTTCAGAGTGTGTAACTCCTGACAGAGTCAGGTACACCAGTGCTCAGCATGCTGTTTTCTGTGCCTAGCTAGTACTGCATAGCGTAGGCTCTGTAGATCTCTCTCTGCCGTAGCTGCCCTGCCCCTGTAAGGTACAGGAGCAGCCATAAACAGCATATGAGAATATGAGAAGAATATGGCAACATGAGAATAACAAGTACATGAGAATAGCTGTGCTCAGTGAAACGATATGTATAAAACAAGAAGCAAAGCAGTTCTGATCGTTGAGTCCTAATGTGCCAACCCTTTATCACCACCAGGAAATGAGAACGAGGATCAAAGACATGTGTTTCCTTCTTTTAAAGTCACATTATAAAGAAACTAAATATCTAAAGAAAAAAATAATGCCGTTGTATTGTGGAATTTCTAAAATTATAAAAATAAAATATAATAGTCACCAGAAGTTAGGCTGTGTTAAAGATTAGTATTGTAGGCTGAGAGTAACCACTGAAAAAATGAAGATATGTAATTCATGTACCAGTAGTGGATATTAAATGGAATATTCAATCCAAGGGCGGGCTGAAAAGGAGAAATAAAGAACAGAGAGGACAAGAAAACGTGTAACAAAATGACCAGTTTAAACCCGTATCAACCAAAATCACCATTATCACAGTAAATCTAAATTATGAAAATGAATTAGGCACAGAGAAACGAAGGGGAAGAGGTGGTGTTTGACCTATTTCATTTGGTTTTACAGTGGCTTGCATACGCTTTTTTTTTTTTTCTTTTCTTTTCTTTCTTTCTTTCTTTCTTTCTTTTTTTTTTTTTTTTTTTTTAAATCGGTACCGGGCATTGAACTCATGCCTGCTTGCAAGGTAGGTGCTTATGCCCCTGAGCTAAATCCCCAGCCCCTACATACATGTTTTTAAGAATAGGTTCTTCCCTTGCTGGTGTGGTGGCGCATACCTGTAATCCTAGCACTCGAGAGGCGGAGATTCAGGGCCAGCCTAGGCTCTGGGAGACCTGTGGAAGACAGGGAAGGAAAGAGGAGTTGTTTGCTAGAAGAAAACGTTTGAGTAGTCAGCGTCACATCTGTGGATATATTCCACATGGTGCTCATCCTTTCTACAAGAAAAGGTGGCCTCGCCCCACACCTCTGTGAGCTTAGGTCACACCCAATCTGCCGTACGCCAGTAACTTGGAAATAGAAGGCACAAAGTGTTTTCTTCTACTTTTCTTGAACATCTGTAGAAGAATAAGCAAATTTGTATCCAAGTTTGTCTGTCCTATTTCCTTTATACTATATTACAGAATCTACAGTTCTATTAAAATTCACTTTAGCTAGGCATGATGGCACAGGAGTGTAATCCAGCTAGACTGAGGCAGAAAGGTTGTAAATTCAAGGCCAGCCTGGGCAATTTTAATAAGACTCTGTCTCAGAATTTAAAAAAACAAAACCCTAAAGGTCTGAGCATGCAGCTCAGTGGCAGAGCATTTGCATAGCATGTGCATGAGGCTGTAGGCCCAGTACCCAGTGCCAGAAGGAGCAGAACTCGCTTCATGCTCTGTGTCCTTGTGGACCTTTGTGTCTCTGCAGATCTCTCTGCTGCTTCCAGGTCTTGCATGCATGCACGTTTTCTTTTTACTGCATTTGTTGTTAATCATTTGTGGCTATATATGCAAATAATGCTAAAGATAACCACATTCATTAATGCTAAAGGAAGAGGAAAGCCATTAGACTTTCATGATATTTAAAATGAAAGGCATAAATTTTAAAAACCACTAGAATTATCCAAAAGTTCCCTTTAAATTCCTTCCCGAGAATCTGCTTTTCTATCCTGTAATTTCCAGTTTTTTCTTCAAGTTAATATTTAAGATGCATATTTTCAGGTTTTCTAGTCAGTGTATTTTATTTAAAACTCAAAATGTAGGCAGCCTTAATATGGTCACTGCTTTATCCACTTTACATGTAGATATATTTTATTCTTGCAAAAACCCAGTGAAGTGGAATTATATTTAGCCCATTTTACAGTTGAAGCAGCTGAGGGACAGAGAGATTAGAGAATATTGAGCAACTGAGTTAGGCTTTGAACTTAGCTAGCCTCTATATAGAATCTCTATTTATAGACCTATGTGTCTTCTCATTGAGAATTATAACATGTTCAATCCTTTCCCTCCTTCTCCTTATTCTTTGCCTCTCTTTGTGTTTTCCTTCTCTTTCTCCCTTCCTCTTCAAGTGTTCTATTCAGTCACCCTTTCCTTTATGTATTTATTTATTTATTTAGGTGCCGGGGATCGAATTCATGACCTCTCACTTGCCAGGTGGGCACTTAGGCCACTGAGCTAAATCCCTGGCCCCATCCTTAATTTATTTCATAGATTGATTTGTTTAACCATTTATATAGTGTAATGCCAGACCGTGCACGGTGATGCATGCCTGTAATCCCAGCACTCAGGAGGCTGAGGCAGGAGGATGGCTGCAAGTTTTAGGCCAGCATAGGGAAATTGTGTCTGGGTGGGTGGGGGAGTATGTATATATATATATATATATATATATATATATAGAGAGAGAGAGAGAGAGAGAGAGAGAGGGAGAGGGAGAGAGAGAGAGAGTGTAAGGCTTCCACAAATGAACTTTGGATTTTGACCTGTTGAGAACTCAAGACTAATTTTTACCTATTTCAAACTTCAGTGATAAGATGGCAGTAAATTGTAACACTTTTTAGTCACCAATAAAAATTGAACATCTCATTTTTTATCCTCAGAGTCCCTGTCCTATAGCAAGAACTTGATCTAAATCCTAGGCCACCATAGTGACAATTTAAGGCTCTTTTTGGCCTTTTCTCCGTGTATTTCAACACAATAAGAAAGTTTCTTTTTGATGGCTCTGAATCTATATGTTTTCTGTGGTATATGAAGAGTACTCTTTCTCCATAATATGGTGGAGGCTTTTGAGCCCTAGTGAGAAATTTTATTAATACTTTGAATTTTTTTTAATCTGAGAAGAACAAAATATTGTTAGTTTTGAGTATACTGACTTCAATTTGTTTAGCAAACATGTCAGAGTCAAAGTTAAATGCCTCAAAGTAGTGACCTGCGCCTGTACTTCATTTCTGCAATGGCACATCATCATTGTGCAGAAAGTTTCATTGTTCCCCCATGCCAAGTTTCTATTGTTTTTAGCAGCATGTCTTCCCCTTTTCACTGTGTGTAGTGCTCAAATGTACGTTCTGTTGGAAAGGAGGTGTCTCATAATAGCAAAGGTGATACAAGTCAGATTCATAGAGTTTTAAAACAAAAATCTGTCACATTTGTCATGTTTTTCAAATAGAGAAACGGAGGCCTAAAGAGGTCTAATGACATGTCCATGTCACACAGCTAGTTCACAGTAGAGACAGAAGAGGACCCTCATGGCTCTCATTTCCATGTTTATTTCATCCCACCACCTTGCTTATGACCAGATAGTTGATGAATTGTAGCAGTTCCATTGACTAGCTCCTTTCCTTCTAATTCCAGTTCTCATTGTCACGGGAAACTAGCTAATTAACAATCATTTATTATCCGCTATTTTAGGGCACAATTTTCTTACACTGTCTCTGCTTCCATGTGGCTCTATGCCATAGATGAGCTTTGGAGTGGAATGTATCCCCCTGGCACACAGACAGAGCAAGTCTAAAATTCCAGGCCAGCGTTCTCTGAATAAGTGACCTCTACCTTCTTGGGTGCTGTAAAAAACAGACATCGACCTTGCCTCGTAAGGTCATAGTGTAAATTAAACAGCCAAAATACAGAACGATTGGGAGAATCGTGAAATTCCTAACATTGAACTTAATGGAGACTATAAAAAGTTTTCCAAGAGGAACATTGATACAGGAACTTTGTATAAAGAGTATGTAAGGAGGAATAGGTTATATAAGTGTCATTACAAATATACATTAATGTCAGGAAGGCAATGAGGTACAAAACTATATGTATTAATTTTCTCTGTTCTCTGCCACCAAAGTATTTGTTGAGATGACTGTTACTTGATTTACTTTCTTTTTTAGTAGATTTATGGTGTTGAAGGATTGGCTCAAGTTATTTAGTACCTAGAAAGTTGTAAAACATCAATTAATTTTTTAAAAATCCATTGTTATTTAGAATGGGGTAAACATTAAGATACAAAAATTATTTGATATTTTTAAAAAGAATACATACTTTGTGACTTTTTGCTGAACTGTACGCAGCCAAGACTGTTCCTAGTCCTTTAATTTGAATTGTGAGAAAAATGGAAATGTGTTCATTTCTTAAGCATTTAAAACAGCGTGTGGTTATAGATGTGTAGAAACATTAAGAAAACACATTTAAGTTTTGAATTTAAGGGAAAGAAACAATACAGTAATAATCTAAATGTGTTTACAGGGACAGTTTAAAAAACGCAATTGTTAACATCTCAGAGAAATGGGATTTACATTTTGAGCTATATATATAATAAGTAACTTTTAATATGTTTTTATATTAGTCACATTAGATCATAAAATGGTCCAGAAAATTTTGATAAATAACTAAAGCTGATCAAAACTGTGTCCTACTGCGTGTTAATTTTTTCCTGATTTCTGACTACTCGCCACTTCTCCCACTCTCTTGAATGGTTTCCTCTGGGCATTCTGATGGCCAAAAGGCCAGCTTTTCACCCTCTTCTGCTTGTTTGTATTTAACTTGTAATTCTGACATTAGTGGAATGTTTTATCTCGTGTTCAGAAGTCATTTTAAAAGCCTGTTTAGGTTGCCCTGGTTTTACTGTGTGTTCTTACAGAATAAAGTACTTTACTGGTCCTTGAGCAGTTCTCCAGGAATAATTGATTAGGAAACCCTTCATAGTTTTGATACCTGAAACAGGAAGTGGGCGCAGTATTAAAATGGTGTATGTGATGAGATAATGGCTGGGTTAGAAAAGCTACTACAACCGGGAACTTGCTAATCACCTACTGCTGGAGGAATTCTCAGGTTTATCACTCTTCTTAACTCACACTTGGCATTTTCCTGTCTTGCTGCCTCATCATTCACGGCTGTGTGAGTAATTTGGCATGGAGTGAGCAAGTGGAAGGCATGGGGAGTCCAGCAGCTGTGCTTGTTGGCACTGGGTAGTTAAATAGCTTCAGTGTAGCCAGCAGTGTGCTTGGCACAAATGTTTGCCAATACTACTTAAACAAATTGTTATGAACAAAATAGGCAGACATTTATTTTAAAATCCTCTCCCTTTTTTATTAAAAAATCCTTTTTTTATTATTTTTTCTGTTAGATCGAGTTCCTCATTACATTTTTCTTTCCTGTGAGTTTGGAGCAGCTATCTTCCAAAAAGAGGTCTGTAATTCTAACGATACAGACTGAGTGACTGAGGGTTTTTCAGACAAGCATTTCCAAGTTCTTTGTAAACATTAACTAAACTGCACGGGCCTTTGTGAGGTACATGTTACTTAGTTAATATTCCTAAAAGAGTGAGCAGGGCATTGACTTGCAGTTATAGTTCACATAGGGAGAGAGGACCCAAGAAGTGAATCCATTTGTTAGAATTCACAGTTGTCAGTGTCACATCCAGTGGCATTGCAGTTGTGTGAGTGCAATACTTCATAAGACAGCATTGTGTGTTTCTCCAGATGGTTCTAGTTGTTTTGATAAGCATTACCTGCTGAAGAAGTTTCTCCATGCATGACAAATTTTCAGAGACATCACTATGGAGGAAGACAGTCTGCTCAGAAGACTGTCATTAAATTTAGACTTGCCTATATAAGGATTGTACATTGTTTTTCTGAGAAACAAATGTGGAAAAACACAAGATTTATACATTGGCATATTTAGTTTTAAACATAGTAATGTTGGGTGGGATAACTTCGGAAGCACCCAGGAATTCTTTTTTCTAGATTAAGCTATTAATCGTTTTAACAAAAATTAATGTAATGTTAATCACTTACATTATAGCACATGGAGCCTTTAACTTAATAAATGGTGCCTTCAGATTTTTTTAATGCAAAGCACTATCTTGCAAAAATAAACGAAAAAGCAGTGTTGATGTTTATAGAAATAAACTCATTTTAAGTCAACAATTACTAATTTTTGCAATTAGTAAACTTTAATTTGGAAAATTATAGCTATTTACTGGATTTCTATAGAAATAAATGCTGATTTGGGTGTGGTGGTACACGCTGATAATCCTGGCAACTTGGAGCTTGAGGCAAGAGGATTGCTGAAAGTTTAAGGGCAGCCGGGGCTGCATAGTGAATTCAACCCTGCCTGAACTGCGTGGCAAGACTATCTCAAAAATAAACAGGCAAACAGACAAATGCTGAGCAGTCTATATCGTTCATATGTTCTGTATTTTTGGCTATTTGTTCATCAGTACATTATTTCAATTGGTAGGAAAAGAACCCACTGTGAGAGCACCACATAGCAGGTTTCTCTACCCTGTGTATTGATTGAGATCTACAGGAAATTGTGAAAATCCACTGTCACATCTCACAAATGCAATCAGCTTCTTTAGTCAGTCCTGGAATTCACAGGATTCCTAATTGAAAGCCTACACTATAAGTAGTGCCTTGCATTGTCGCTACTTATAGTGTAGTGACACTACTTAAGAACTTCTTACATGTCTTTCACCTGGCAGCTTGTCAGCCATGGTTGCTGTATCATACACAAAGCAATCTCGAGACTTCTAAGATACAAGATAATAGATAGGGTAGACCTGTGCTGCTATGCAGTCTGAGGAATTTCACCTGGGAGTTGTCGCTTCTAAGCTGTTCAACACAAGATGCCCTGTCCCAAGGGGAAGAGTTTGCTCCTGACCATACTTTGTTAAAGCCTGTTGTAAGTAGGCCTCAGTGCAAATGCACCATGGATTTCAGAGCACAGCTGCTGGGATTCATACAGTCACCCTTCTGCAGTAAGCATTCTGCAGGTACCTTCTCAGGGCACCCATCACAGAAGTGTGTGTATATGGGGGTATTTGGGGTTTTTTTTTGTTTTTGGATTGAACCCAGGGCCTACTGCATTGCCAGACAAGTGCTCTATCACTGATTCCTCCATCCACAGCTTTTAAAATTGTTTTAGGTTTATTGACATGAAACAAAGTCCTGCATTTTGGTTACATGAATCAGTCTCTCAGGATAACCTTACATAATCTGTAATCTTGCCCTACTTTATTCATATTTGGAGGTTAGGTAACTGAGAACCAGAAATATGAGAGTGGAATATTTTTCTGATAGACAGGAAACATAGAATTTGCATGTGAGTTAAACTAGTAGTAACTGACCATATTGCATGGGTATCCAGAACAGACCGAAATTATTTGCATTTTGCTGCCAGTCATTTTGGGAATGATCGACCATAAATCTCTCTCTTCAGCAAGATTTGGCTTCATGTGCCGTCCAACAATAGTTGAGAGGTAGAAGTTGCTTTAAATGCTAAATGGAGGAGGATTTGGTAATGCAATACCTGGGCTTCAGACACCAAATGCCTGCCTTTATTACAGTAATATCTCAGTTCACGAACATGTCTGTTCACAAGTGCCACATCAGGTGACGAACACAACCATGATCATCTTGTCTACACAAGTAGCCACAGTTTAAGATGCAAACTGTTAAAAAAAAAAAAAAAACCAATAGTAACCCTATCACAAAAATACACATTAAGTTTCTACCAACAGATACAAAAACACAAACCATAAAACAAATTAGGTTCAGGAATCAAGGTACCACTGCACTTGGAATGTGAGAGTTACATCCTAAACCTCCTTGGAAAATAGTGCAGTGTAGTGTGCTGTTGAGGATTTGTTGTCAGGCTGGATGTGGAGCTCGGTGGTAGTATACATGCTTAGCACAAATGCGGCCCTGAGTTCAATCCCCAACACTGCCACTCCCATAAGAATTTGCTGACAGATAATTCTGTGTTCCTTTTCTGCTGCTTAGATATTTTGTGATCTTCAGCAAATTGTTTGTACTCATCAGTGAAATGGGGATTAATACCACCTGCCTCAGTAAGTTAGAGCAATTAAAGGCCCTATTCGCGTTTATCTAAATTGTTTCGAGTCTTCAAATGGATCTACCTGCTCCCACATTTGTTCCCCTATTTCTCTACACAGTAACCACAGTTAAGTTGCAAACTGTTTTAAAAAAAAACAACCAGTAGTAAACCCTATCACAAAAATACACATTAAATTTCTACCAACAGATATAAAAACCAAGCTCAAGTTTTAAAGTTAAAGTCTAAAGTTAAAATACTAAAGCTTTTGATGGAAAAACAGGAATCATAACCTTGAAATAGGCAAAAATCTCTTAACCAATGCACATACTGAAAAACGCTAACTGTATAGGAGAAAATGAATGCGTTGGCCTACATTAAAATGAAAAATTTCTATGTATCAAGGGATGCTATTTTAAGAGAATAAGGAATTGCCCTGAAAATACTTGCATAGATCCAATAAAAGGTGTTTGCCATGGTTTGAATATAGTTTGTGTCCTTCAGCAGTCTGTGGTCTGCAGGGTTGTGGTATAGGAAAGTGCCATAAAGCCTTAAGGAGATGTGAAATAATGAGATTGGGTTATTTGGGGGCATTTCTTGGGGAGCATTGTAGAACCTCAGTCTTTCTCTGGCTTCTTGTTTGGCAGTGTGAGTTCTTCTTCATACACATACCTGTTCTGCTGAGATGTTACCTGGGTGAAGGGTAAGATAGCTCACCAGGATTCAGTGAATGCAATTCAGTACCCAGAAACTCCACATTGTAAGCTAAATGAAATTTTTCTAATGTCACCTGCCCTTGAAATTTTATTGTACTAATACAAAACTGATCAATACAATCGCATATCCAAAGTATATGAAAAAAGTTAAATTCATAGAAATCAGTAAGTAAATGGCAGGCAATCCAGTAGAAAAAAAGTGGACAAAAGATGTAAAGGTTATTTCATTATAAAATGTCTCAGTGTCTATAAACATGCATTCGCTGTGCCTCAGCAGTAGGAGCTTATCTGCCATAAATGTGTTTACATTCTTAATATATTTGCAACAAAAGAATGTATTTTTCCTTGTAGCTTCACCTAAATAAAAACAATTAAAGCATTATATAATTTTCTGCATAGCTTTATGTTACTCTTGGAACTTTTATTTTGTATTTCTCCCTTTTAGCAAGCTAAACAATATATCACTTTACTTTTATCTTTAGGGTTTTTTTTTTGTTGTTGTTGTTGTTTAATCCAGAATTTCACACACTTTTTTGATTGGAGGACATTTAATCAAGCCCACTAATATTTTTACTTGTTCTGCAAAATGTTATTTTTTGCTCTTGGAGCTCTTCACTAGAACCAAACACTATAGTTTGATTTCTCTTTGGCGCAGTAGATTTGCAAATCTTAAAATGTAAAGAGACCAGACATCCCTGTTCCCTTTGTCTGTCTGATTTTTAGATTGCTCAGCATATCTGCCTGTTGGTCTTTCAGCATTATATTTTATAGATACCAAATGGAAGATAGTTACCAGTGATTCTCTATTGATGAAGTTATTCATGTTCAAAGTACTGCCACTTTGGCTAACAGTTGGACTAGTAAGCCTTTGAAGTCCCATTCTGATCATTTCATTTTACTCTCATTTTTCTTAATACTGATTAAATAATTACATTTAAAAAGTGAACTACTGTGTTAGCTTTCCATTTTGGCTCATGGATTCAGAACTTTTAATTTACGATTGTTTGGCTCAATTGCTTTCAGGCCTGTGATGAAGCAAAACATCATAGTAGGTTACAAGTGGCAAAATAAAGCTGTGCATCAGGAGAAACCAGAATGCAGACAGCAAGCTTGCTTTTATCTAGGCGTGCAGAGCCCTCCCCCCAAACCTGTTAAGCTATGAATCCCTAAATAGATTTTCTGTTTATGATGTCCAAACTATTGGGATCCAATCATGTTCAAAAGACCAAACCTCTGCATACTGCACTCAGGCCCAGACATTCAACACGTGAGCTTGCAGGATCATGTGAAGATACAAACCATAACAGTTATCCTTCTGTACCATGAGAGATGAGAATCCCTGAACGCAGGTATTCCTCATTTAAGGAAGGAAAGAAAGGTGTAACAATGGACATTCAGGGATGGATATGACCAAAATATATGCATGTGTGAAAACACTACATTGCAAGCCAATTTTATAAAGTTAATAGCAACAATAAAATGTTTTATTTTAAAATGAGACCAATACTCATATTTTGCTTTGTTTTCATCCTCAACATGGTTCTTAAAAGGTTTTTTCAAATTCATAAATGAATGAATGTTTTTCCTAGCATACTCAATAAAAATGTAGTACACCAGAGACTGTTACTTTAAGCCTTTTTATCTATTTTAAGTACTTATATTTATGGGATACGATGTGATATATGCTTACATTGTAGAATGTTTGTATCGTGACTTAAAGCATGTACTGATGGTTAAAACAATGTTTCAAAGCCAAGTGGGTGGCATATGCTTGTAATTCCAATAGTCTAGGAAACTGAGGCAGGAGGATAGTGAGTTCCAGGCTAATCTAGACCACATAGGAAGTTGGAGCCCTTCCCAGGACATAGAGCTCTTGACATGTGTTCCCCTCTCCCCACCTACCACCTCCCGATCCCATGCCAAAAGCAGTTTTCAAGAAAGATTTGCAAAGCAGAAAGAATTTTGTGAATATGACAGCCATTAAGTCAAGCATATTTGTGGTAAATGACTAGATGCATTGGTTGTAGCATTTTAACTTCATTTAATATTTGCATAAAATGTTGGTATTCTCTTATATGAGGCAGGGTTCATTTATAAAGGCAGTAATTTTTAAAATCTAAAGGGAAGTTCTGAGTATAATTGTAGTATTTTTGAGTTAATGTATCACTAAAAAATGTTATACCTCCAAACTATAGATAAAGGCTAACCTTTTTTGCTTTCTTTGTAAACTTTTTGTTCTAGTTATTTTGAATCTGCATTTCCCTTCAATTTCCTGTCTTCATTTCCAAGAGTCTGTCATCCATTTTGATGAGAGGGGAAGGATGTATACCAGAATTGTATGTGTTATAGTCCTTTAATGGTTTTTTTGAGGTCAGGGCATCCAAGAAAAGAATCCAAAACCACAAAACATCACCTTGACTCTTATAAAAAGCCTTGCTTTAAAAGAGTACCATCATTTAAAAATTATGTGTTTTTATTTCATGAGTATATTTGGCAAATTAAAGCTCTATATGTAGAATATTGATTTGGTTACTTTTCATTTGTTGCTTAGGCAAAATACGTGATGCCCAAACTTAGAGAAGCAAAGGTTTGTTTATCTTACAGTTTTTCAGTCTATAATCACTCAGCTGGCTCCAAGTCAGGGTGGTGTGGCATAGGGGTAGCTGTTTATGGCAGCCACAAACAACAAGAGCAAACAGTACAAAAGAGAAAAAAAAAACCTGCCTTCGTCCCACCCTTACATGGTATGTCAGCTCCACCACTGAACGGGTGCAGCAATCACATCAGCAATCCCAGCACTAGGCAACAAACCAATCACAAACACTAGATTCATTTGCTTCCATGACTACATGAGATTTGTAGACACACCAAGACACAAACCATCACATTCCACCTTGGAGCCCCTAGAGACTCATGTATGGCCTTTATGAAAAAGACATTTAGTCCATCTCCAAAAGGTGCCAAAGTCTCAACAGTTTCAGCGTTGCTGAAAAGTCCAAATCCCAAGTCTCCGAGATATAACGCAAACTCTTAGCCCCTGTATAAATGAAAACAAAGATAAACACTTTCAACATACAATGTCACAGGATAAACATTACCATTCCAAAAGTTACAAACAGGGCAATCAAAAACATGGATCCAAAACAAGTCCAGAATCCAGCAGGGCAAACATTAAGTCCTGGAGTTCCATTTTCAGCATCTGAAGCAATCTGGTTGCAAGCTCCAAAAGGCTTCAGTGACTCTACCTTCATGGCACTTCTAGGTGTTTCAGCTCCCACAGCTTCTCTCTTAAGCCCACTCTGCTCAATCCTTGCAGATTTCCTTAGATAAGATCCATGTTCCTGATTTTTCGAAACTCCTGGGTTCTACACTGCACTTTTGGCTTTACACTCACAGCTTCACCCACTGCCCTCTCAGGGGCACACTGTCTGGCCCTCAGGGCCTTCTTCTGAAATCAGGGTGGAAGCCTTTTTAACCTCAGAACTCATGCATTCTCCATCCACCTAAAACCAGCACCATGTGAATGCTTTCAGGGTCTGCTATCAACTGTAGCAGTAGCCAAGCTTTCCTGTCTCTTGGCTGTAGGGGTCAAGTACCTACAAGTACCTTGAGTTCTCTGAGCCTGATTTTGAGAAACAGATTCTCTTTGTCTCTGCCATTCTGGAACATGGCACTCTGCAGCTTTCTCCTCTGAGCAAAGTCTTTTACTTTTGCAATTTTGAGGTTGCAAAAGGTGGAGACCCACTGCTTCCTGGGATGCATGCCCACAGACCATCTTTGTTTGTCTGTTCTTTCTCAGCAATGGAGATCTTAGCTCTATCTTTACAGTCCATGGCTTTCCTAGAGCTTTCTTTCTGGCCAAACTCAACAATGTTTTAAATCACCATGTTGGCCTCTGTTCCTGATTCACAACATAAATTTGGCTAAAAGCCCCCAACAATAGCCATGCCACCACCTTAACATTAGATTGCTTTGAAATCTCTTCTGCTAGATTGACTAGCCCACCACCCTTATTCTCAGTTTCAGGCAAAGTATCTGGATGTGAGCAAAATACAGACAAACTTTCTACCAAGCCATAACGTACATCATTTAGAGTCCAACAAACAATGCAATCCTTCCTAGCAGAAACCTTCTGAGTCTGGTCTTTACTGGCAGGCTTTCTATCTGGTCTTTACTAATCAGGCTTTCTTAGGAGCCTTTTGGTCTCCTAAGCTGTGACCAGAATCTCCTATGCAGAACAGCTTAAGCTATTCCAGCTCTATGCATTCAGGCAACATCTCCAGACCTTTCCAAACTCTTCTCACAATTCATTCCCAAAGGCTCTTGAATCACACGGTCACAGCAGTGACCCTACTCCACTGGTAACATATTGTGTCTCAGTTACTTTTCTCTCATTGCAGAGACAAAATACCTGATGCCCAAAATTATGGAAGGGAAGATTTATTTATCTTACAGTTTTAGAGGTTTCAGTCTACACTCAGCTGGCTCCAAGGCAGAGTCGCATGGTGGCTGCAGAGGTTCATGGTGGCGGCAAACAGCAAGAGCGAACAGGGCCAAAGAGAAAAAACTCACCTTCTTCCCACATTTACATTGTATGTTGGCTCTGCCCTTGGATTATCAGCTTATAACTATATAAAGCATATATGAGCAGGTGCAGCACTCATACCACCAGTGCCAGCGCTAGACAACAAACCAATCACAAATGCTAGAATCAGCCACCTCCATGACTACATGAGGCTTGGGGGACCACCTACACAAACCATAACAAATATAATATTTATGGTAAGAATATAAAGCATACAGACTATTTTAACTATTCTTATAAATTACATTTTTTTGTTTTAAATCACTTGACCTAAAATAATGGGTGATCCTAGTAGCCAGAGAATTTTCTTAAAATGCATGCTATAATATCTTTATTGGACTCAGAAATGATATCCTTAACTGTTAATGTGTTTCATAATATCTAGATTTATTATTATAGGATCATTTTTTATCTAAGGAATTAGCAGATACCAGAGTTACAGATTTAAGATATTTAAATCAGCCAAAATGGCATGTACATTTAATGAAAAAGACCTAACACTTGTATATAGTTAAATACAAGATTTTTCAGTAAACAATTTTGAGCATCCTATTCATTTGTATAGATTTTTAAATTAATAAACTGTATTTTAAATAGAAGCTGATAGCTCAGTGTATAGTACATACTTACGTTCATCACCACATAATCTTAATTTTAAATCTTTTGAGTAACTATCAGATTTAAACACTCACTGTTTTTTTACCTTGAAATGGAGAGTCATCTTGTTTATTTGGCCTGTTTTTTATATTACATCAAATAATATGGCCAATTCCATCTCATCCCTGCCTTTCCTGGGAACCCAGGTCAGAGCATCTGAGGCTGCAGCCATTCCCATCTCCTCTCCTCCCCTTGGAGCCCAGAAAAATGAGAAAACAAAGAAGCAAAATGCAGTCTCAGACCTCCAATTGACCCAGAACAAAGCCAGGAGTCACTGACAGAGAAGAAAATGGGACACATGCAATTGAAATTTCTGAAATGATACCAACTGAAGTAATGAAACAAATCCATGATGCTATTAAGAAAGTCAGATTAGAAACAGTCTCTCAGGGTGAAGAAGAAATGTCAAACATTTATAAATGAATTGCTCAGCGCATCTAGAGCAGAGATAAGAAAATAGATGATGATAGGAAAAGGACGGAAATTATGAATGATTAATATAGGAAACAAATAGAATGCATGAAACAGATTCAAGCAGTATCTAGGACATAAAAAATTGAAAGCTGAAAAACCACTTGAATGAAACTGAAGATACATTTTTTGACCTTGAAGACAGGATCATGGCTAGTGACCATGAAAGGAAAGAACTCTTGAAAATAAAAGATTAGGAAACAACAATTCAACAGGTACAAGATAATGCAAAGCAAAATGATACATGAATAATGAATGTCACTGAACAGACGGCAACCAACACAAAAAAGAAGAGAAAGAAAAAGAGGAAGAAGAAACTCTTTGCGAAAGTAATGGCAGAGAATTTCCCAAGGGTGGAAAAGGAATCTGACAGATGAATGCAGCATATAGAACCCCAATTAGCCATAACCAAAATAAATCTACACACAGGCATATAATAATCATGATCCCAGAAATTCAGCGCACGAAGAAAGTACTTAAAGCTATTAGAGAAAAGAAACATCACCCCAAATGGAAAGCCCATCAGAAATCATAGCAGAATTCTCAATACAAACTCTCAAGGCAAGAAGACTGTGGAGTCGTGTTTCAAGTCCCAAAAGAAAACAACTTCCAACCCAGACTGAAAAACGTGTTTCAAAATCAGTGGAGAAGAAGGATACTTCCACAACCAAGAACAACTGAAGAAATTTATGACCACCAGTCAACACTACAAAGGGTACTAAAAGATATTCTACACAGAGACCAAAATGACCACAATTCCAAGAATAACAACAGAAAGAAACCATCAGGCAGGAAAAGCCAATTAAACAGAAAGGAAAAGCAGGGAATCAAGAGCAGGAAAAAAACATGACAAAGACAAGCCAATATGTATCAGTTATTACCAGTTAGGAATGGCCTCAATTCACCAATAAAAAGAAACTGGCAGTATGGATTAAAAAACAAGATCCAACAATATGCTATATGCAGGAAACACATTTAACTCAAAACATAATTCATAGACTAAAAGTCAGAAGATGGAAAAAAATACTCCATGCAGCAGGAACCCAGAAAAAAGCAGAAGTAGCTATCCTGTTTGCAGACAATGAAATGCAAGAATGAGTAAAAGAGATAAGGAGGTCATTACATACTTGTTAGGAAAAGAATCCAAGAGGAAGAAGTAATCATATTTATGCACCAAATATGAGAGCATCCAACTATATAAGACAGCTACTAATAGACGTGGAAAAAACATGCAATAACACAGTTATAACAGGAAATCTTAATACCCCATTGTCACAAACAGACAGGTCAACAAAACCAAAAATCCACAAAGAACAGAACTGAATCAAATCTGTGAACAAATGGATTTAGTAGAAATGTACAAAGTGTTCCACCCAACAACATCAGAATACACATTCTCACCTGTACATGGGACACTTTCTAAAATAGACCATATACTAGCCATAGAAAATGCTCAAGTAAACATAAAGAAGTTGAAATTATCCCATGCATATTATCTGACCATAGTGCAATAAAATTGGAAATTAATGACATTAGAAACCACAAAAACTCCATAAACATGGAAATTAAGTACTACCCTCCTGCTGGGGATATAGCTCAGCGGCATAAGTGTCTGCCTGATAAGTACAGGGTCCTAAGTTTGATTCCTCATGCCCCCATACCCCAGATAAATAACACCTTCCTGAACAACCAATGGGTCACAAATAAAGTTAACGAAGAAAACAGTATCTATAATTAAATGCAAATGCAAATACAATTTAAACAAACCTGTGGGATGCAATAAAACTAGTTCTATAAGGAATTTTATAGCAGTGAATTCTCAAATCAGAAAGAGCACAAATATCCTAGTGATACACCCGGAGTTTGTTTGCTTGCTTGCTTGCTTTCTTCTTTCTTTCTTTCTTTCGGTACCAGGGATCGAACTCAGGACCACGCGTTTGCAAGGCAGGCGCTTATGCTGCTGAGCTAAATCCCCAGCCCCACACCTGAACTTTCTAAAAAGAGAAGAATGAGTCAAGCCCAAAGAAGAGAATAAACTATAAAGAGGAGTAGAAATTAATGCAATTGAACTAAGAAAACAGTGCAAAGAATTAATGAATCAAAGAGTTGGTTCTTTGAAAGACTAAGTAAAGTTGATAAACCTAGAGCCAATCTTATCAAAAGAAGAAAGAAAAGACCCAGAATCATGCAATAAGCAATGCAAAGAATGAAATAGCTTCAGATTCTGTGGAAATTTAGAAGATCATTAATACTTGTTTTGGAAATTTATTTGTCAT
Source organism: Cavia porcellus (assembly GCF_034190915.1). Taxonomy (NCBI): domain Eukaryota; kingdom Metazoa; phylum Chordata; class Mammalia; order Rodentia; family Caviidae; genus Cavia; species Cavia porcellus. The sequence goes on from NW_026947491.1 coordinate 2,835,527, forward strand.
AGGATGAAAAACACAGAAGAAATGGACAGATTCCTGAAAACATGAAATACCAAAGGAATAAAGAAGATACAAGAATCCTAAATAACCCATTATCGGTTAATGAAATTGAATATATAATTAAAAACTCAGCAAGAAAGAAAAGCCAATGGCCTATGGATTCATGGCTGAATTCCACAAGAAATTTAGAGAAGATTTAACATCAACACTCCTCAAACTCTTTAATGAAATTAAAAGGGAAGCAATTCTCCCTAACTCATTCCTGGAGGCAGGCATTTCTCTGATTCCAAAACCAGAGAAAGACTGAACCAGAAAGGAGAACTACAGACCAATCTCCCTAATGAACATTGATGCAAAAATTCTCAATAAAATCCTAGCAAACAGAATGCAGCAAATAATCAAGAAGATAATACCCATGAATAGTGGAATTCATCCCAGGAATGCAGGGATGGTTCAACATAAGGAGGTCAAGAAATGTAATACATCATATCAATAGAGCATAAGACAAAAATCACAGTCATTTCCGTAGATATAGAAAAAGTTTCTGATAAAGTCAATCACTCATTCATTGTAAAAACCCTACAGAAAACCAGACTAGATTATCTTTACCTCAGTTTGATAAAAGCCATCATTGGCAAACCAAGAGCCAGTATCATACTAAATAGACAAAAACTGAGACCTTTCACTCTAAAATCAGAAACAAGACAAGGATGTCCACTATTAGTACTCCTATTCATTATATAGTTCTGGAAAGATTAGCCAAAGCAATTAGACAAGAGAGAAAAATAAAAAGGAATAAAGATAGGAAGAAATTAAATCATTATTCACAGATGGCGTGATATTCTACATAGAAGATCCCAAGAGCTCCACTAACAAACTCTAAACTTAATAAGCAAATTAAGCAGTGTAACTGGATACAAAGTCAACAATCAAAAGTCCTGCATTCCTGCACACATTCCTGAGAAAGAAATTAGGGAAACAACACTCTTCACAATTAAAAAATTTATACATTGAAAATTACAGTACTCTGAACAAAGAAATTGAAGAGGAATTTAGAAAATGAAAAGATGCCCCTTGCTCATGTTTAGGAACAACCAACATTGTGAAAATGGCCATACTTCCATAACTGTTATACAGATTTAATGCAATCTTGATCTAAATATCATTAACAGGACCTCACAGATCTAGAGAAGACATTCTTAAAATTCATAAGGAACCATAAGAGACCTAGAATAGCAAAGGAGATCCTGGGCAACAAAGCCAACGCAAGAAGCATCACACTCCCAGACTTGAAATTACACTACAAACTGCTGTAATAAAATCAACATGGTACTGGCAAACAAACAAACAAACAAAAAGACCTGACAGTGAAATAGAATAGAAGATACAGGCACAACTACAGACACGCCCAGCCTCCCTTTGTTTGCAAACGGGTCAAACATGTTCCCTGGATGAAAAATAGCCTCTTTAATAAGTGGCATTGGAAAAGCTGACTTTGTATATTTCAAATATTTAAATTAGACTCGTACTTTTCACCATGCACTAAAGTCAAGATGGATAAAAGATCTAAATATTAAGACAAACACTAAATCTACAACAAGACAAAATAGGTAGAAATCTTGATGACATAGATAGGGGTAGGCAGAATTCATGAACAAAAAACTAAATGCACAGAATACACTTCAAAAAATAAACAGCAGATTATTAAAAGGTTTATGTACATTGAAAGAAGTCACCAACAGAGTGTAAAGAAAACCCACAGATCAGAAAAAGATTTTTGCTAGCTGTCCCTCATACAAAGGACTTCTATCTAGAATGTATAAAGGACTCAAAAAAATCAGAGCCCCCAGATTCAAAGACCCAGTGCAAAAATGACCGTTTAAGATGAATACATACTTCTCAGATGAAGAAGTACAAATGGCAAATAAATTCATGAAAACATATTTCACATTATTGATCATTCGAGAATTGCAAATTGAAATAACAGATTGTCTCACTCCAGAAAGAATGCCTAACATCAAGAATCAACCAGTAACAAATGCTGGCAGGGCTGTGGGGGAAAAGGAACCCTTCTTCACTGTTGGCGGGAGTGTAGACTGGTGCAACCACTGTGGAAATCAGTATGGAGATTCCTCAAACACTTAAGACTGGAGGTTCCATTCGACCCAGCCATTCCTCTTCTAAATGTCTTCCCAGAAGAATTGAAAATAATCATACCACAACGATACATGTAAACCCCCATTTATAGCTGCACAGTTTGTAAGCCAGATCTTGGAAACAACCCAAATGCCCATCAACTGAGGAATCGATAAGCAAGATGTATATTTTTATATGATGAAATATTACTCAACCGTAAAGAATGAGAAACTTGTAGGTAAATGGATGCAACTTAACTTCCTAAGTGAAGTAAATCAGCTTAGCATGTGTAAACACCATATTGTCTTGCTAGTGTAAGAAACTGTGAAAGAGTAAATAACTATTGGAAGACAAAATAGGTAGAAACCTTGGAGACATAGGAGTAGGTAAAGAATTCATGAACAGGACTCAAACCGCACGGGAAATACTTCCCAGAATCAATAACTGGGACCACTTCTTATTAAAAAGTTTCTGCATGTCAAAAGAAATCTCCAGCATAGTGAAAAGAAAACCCACAAACTGGGAAAAGATTTTAGTGAACTCTCTCTCAGACAAGGGCCTCTTGTCTAAAACATACAAAGAATTAAAGAAACTCAGACCTCCGAAATTCAAAGATCCAATCCAAAAATGGGCATCTGAGATGAATATGCAATTCTCAGATGAAGAAATGCAAATGGCAAATAAATACATGAAAAAATGCTCATCATCATTGGTCATTAGAGAAATGCAAATTAAAACCACACTGAGATACCATCTCACTCCTGAAAGAATGGCCAGGATCAAGAAAACCGACAACAAATGCTGGAGAGGCTGTGGGGAAAAAGGAACTCTCCTGCACTGCTGGTGGGAGTGTAGACTGGTACAGCCTTTGTGGAGATCTGTCTGGAGATTTCTCAAAAAGTTGGGACTGGAAATCCCATTTATTCCAGCTATTCCACTTCTAAGCATATTCCCAGAAGAACTGAAAGCATCATACCACAGTGATATATGTGCACCTATGTTTATAGCAGCACAATTTGTAATCGCCAGATCTTGGAAACAACCCAAGTGCCCATCAACTGAGGAATGGATAAAAAAGTTGTGGTATTTCTATACAATGGAGTATTATTCAGCTATAAAGAAGGATCACATTGAGATATTTATCAATAAATGGGCGCAGCTTGAGACCATACTCATAAGTGAAATAAATCAATCTCGCATGTGTGAATACCGAATAGTTTCCCTAATGTAAGTAATGATTCAAATATATAAAAATATGTGGTAATCATGATTCCCCATTAGGTGGCCTTGAAGCCTTATAAAGTTTTCACTCATTAATTAGAAAGGCTTTATTCTGGGCTTCTTGATATGAAAATATTTGAAGCTAGAGTATATGAAGTTTTACCCAAATATTTCAAGGAAAAAGACACTATGGTAACTACTATTAAGTCAGGTTATAAGGTAGTGAAGTACTAGGTTATTGAAACAGTCATGCTGTGACCTCTATTGTTATATTGTTATGTCCTGTTTTATCTCAATCTCCCCCTTATTGTTTCAAAAAAAAATTATTTAGTCATTTCTTATGTTTGTCTTAATTAAAGAAAAAATTCAAAAAAATTAGGATATATAAATAGTAACTCTTTTCGATTTCCTATTAACTTGTTTTGAAGTCCTGTAGTACTCCCACGATCTTGTTTTGACTGATTAGACTCTGTTCCATTCTATATGATAGTATCAAGTTTGAAGACATAGGCAACTACTTTGAAGACAATAAGATTCACTAAGATACCCATTCTGGTTTGACTATTGTCTTCTTTGGAAGTCCTGTAATGTTTACAATGCCTAAGTTTTATTGGTCTTGTTCTCTACTGTTTTGTCCAACTTTATAATATCTAATAAGATAGACAATTCTTTTTAAGGAAACAAGGGACAACGTTGATAACCATTGTTGATAAACTTGTACTCTGTTCTACACCATGTGCTACGTCTATCCTTGGTATTGACTGACAGCTTTGTTTTGCCATATTTGACTGTATTCTTCCCCCCCCCCCCAAAGAAAGTAATAAGCACTAAGGAGTAATAAAATCCAAGATGTGTAAATTTTGTTGTAAAAAAGAGAGGGGAAAAAAAAAAAAAGAAAAGGAGCTCTAACGGATATAACAGCAAGTGTGTTTGGGGGTGTTAAATAGCTGACTTTATCAATGTTTTGGAACATTGAACACAGCTGTTTGCAGTCTCCCTGTTTGAATGTCCACCTTGTGTTCTTTGATACTGTGATTTGAGGAACTATTTTCAAGAAAATAGTGTGTAATCTACTAGCAGGTAATTTCTTACTGTTATGGTTTTTTGTTTTGTTTTGTTTTGTTTTGTTTTGTTTTGTAGTTCTGTATTGCGTGTACCCTTACGCCGCTTTGGTTTGTTTTGTGTTTTTCTCTTTTTCCTCTTAAATAAAAAAAAAAAAAAAAAAAGAGTAAATAAGATCCAAATGTTACATTAGATATAGTTCAAGGCAAAGAAACTGCTCAAAGGGAAATTATATTGTTTGATCAATTTTGCATGCCTGTATTTGGTAACCTAAGCAACTCATTTGAAGTAACAGTGTGCAATATACCATCCATTGTTAAATTCCTATCATCTTGGTTTGAAATGCTATATCGCTGTTGTTTGTTGTTGTTGTCATCATTTTCCTTTTGTTGCTGTTTGGTTTTTTTGTTTCCATCTTGACTTTTATAACTTTTTCTCTCACTGTTTTTTTTTTTTTTTTTTTTTTTTTTTTTTTTGGTGGTACCAAGGATAAAGCTCACAACCTCTCGTGCTTGCCAGGCAGGCACTTAAGCTGCTGAGCTAAATCCCCAGCTGTATCTTTTTCTCTTTAAAATAAAAAAAAAATTTATCAAATTAGGATCTGATTGCAGAAATCTTTTTAGGCAACATATCTAGTTATGAGAGACTAGTTAGAACCAAATTTTTAAAAAATCATATCATATTTAGAAGTTCATGATCATACTTAAAGTAATGTATTTAGGGTAAGTGAAATTTCTATCTTTCGTCAGCACCAAGAGCATGTCCCCTGCTGCCTGACAGGACAGTCATGCATGAACCACTGTTGTTTCATAGCTTCCCAGCCACAAGACATATAAACCCCCGCCCCATCCTGAATGTATTAATAGTGAATATTCTTCCCCATAAGCACTGTTACACATCACCAAGAGTACACAAATTAACACCAGGATTTTGCCTGTAAAGCTGACAGTACACATGATTTACTTCACCATTGGCACTCATGTGTGTCCTGAGAAAACTCTTGTAAGCAAAATATGTTGAAAGATGTTCTTTTCAACACTTCATAATAACAAACTGTCCTTCAGTGGAGGAATAAACTGCTTTCATTTGTATGAGACATTTTGTAATTAAAAATGAGTGAACGTGGGTATACACTGTATCTCAGAAACAAGATTGCACATAAAGACAAGTTTTAGAAGGACAGATACACATGATCCCATCCTCCTAAGTGCATTAAACAGTAATGTATATTCTTTCTTTCCATAAATATACAGTGGCACCTTGGTTCTCAAATACTTTGTTTGCAAACAATTTGGTTCACAAACAAAACCATTTGACAGAATTTTGTGTTTATTTGTAAAGTGCATTGGATGACAAACATGATGACAGCCATCTTTTCTACACAAACAGAAATGTGACCATCTTTTCCAAAATCATAGAACAAATTAAATTTGTTAACCGAGGTAAGACTGTATTTAAAAGTACAAAATATACATGCACTTACACAGCAGCTTAGTAATGGTTACCTTGGGGTTTGGGTTGAACTGTACATACAATATTGTCATTTCTAATAGAGGAACCAAGGAGGAAGTTTCAATGTGAAGCACATAATGTAAAGTGTCAATTTTATGGATGGGTACATGGTTTGTATCGTGGGCTGTTTAGACATCTATTCTTACTCATGCTTATGAGTGTATTATCACTGTTATACATTCACAATAAGGTTACAGTTTTGGTTTTGTATTTTATTCTTGGCTTCTAATTTAAGTTTTTTAATTTTCAGACGTCCTGATAATTACCCTAACCAGTCTAGAAATTGAATTGTCAATAAATGAAGATTTTTAATACAAAGTTGTTTTCTTCATTCTGTAGGAAAATCATCAGAAAGAGGCTCATTTTCCCTATACAGCAGAGATACCGGATTACCAGGCTGTCAAGTAAGTTTCGTGAATGAAAAATCAGTGAGTTGATTTTTTTTCTTCTGTGCTACTAGGGATTGAACTCAAGACCTGAAATGTCCCAGGCAGGTGTTCTACCACTGAACTACTTACCCAGCCCGAGATGATTTTTAAACAAATAAGGACTTTTTTAATAATAAAAGCGGTGGAAATCCACATTATTTTTGATTATTATTATTATTTGTTGATTTAATTTTTTACTACATATGGTTTTCTCTAGCAATTAAACATGTTTCATTTTTTTTGCTCCCTTTGTTTAAACTGTTCCCTTCCTGTTTAAGATACTGTCTTTATCAACAAAGATTTTGATAACTCACTTTCATTTTAATTGGAAACAAAGTTCCTACTTCTCTTTAAAATGGGTATTATTTTTGAAAAAAAAAAAAAACAGTTCACATACTTCCCAAGGAAAAATAAAATGGCTGGTCTACAATTTTGTTAACTTTATTGTTTCAATATAAGCGTTTTTATATAACCAGTGGTATCTATTACCAGCTCTTAACAACTCACAGGAGCTAAATATTTTAAACTTTCATTGTTATTGCAAGGTGGTTAATATCACTTTGGTATCTTAAAACTATGTGTCATGGAAGTGTATGTTCCATGGAAATCAGAAAGTGCTGCAAATCAGGTCTCTCTTCTTTTTTTTTTGTCTTTTTCATTTTTTACCGGTATCAGGGATTGAACTCACGACTGCCTGCTTGCAAGGCAGGCGCTTATGCCACTGAGCTAAATCCCCAGCCCAAGGTCTCTCTTCTTTTAGTCAGTGATTAAATGTTTACCAGCACACAGTCGTTGATCAGTTAAAGAGAAGCAGAACATAAAAATGCTAACTTAAGACAGGAGAGGGTGGCAGTTGAATTTCAGACCTCTGATAAGGTACTAGTCTGGCGTTTTTTAGCAGTAAAAGTATTAGCTTGGATCAACCATTTCTTCTATAATGTTTAATAGTATCTGTTGATAAACACAGTATCCTTTCAAGCCAGATCAGTCATGGATTTGTGATTTTTCTGTTTCATTTATACTTGATAGAAGAAATCACCTTTTATAATGCAAATGTGAATTTTGTAGTCTAAATTCTTTAAGGATTTACAGTGTCAGTCCTGGATGTCAATTGCATCTTAGTCAGACTTACTTTGTTTTGGATTGTTTGTTTGTTTGTCCTACAGATAGTAAACCTGGGACCTTTACACTAAGCTGAAACCCCAGCCCTTTTAGATTTTGAGATAGGATCTCATTCAGTCACTAAGTTGCCAAGTCTGGGGTCAAACTTTCAGTCTTCTGCCTCACTCTCTATAGAGTAGTGGAATTAGAAAGCATGTGCTGTTTCATGATCAGAAATTTTATTACTCTTCTATGAATAGATTCAGAGCAAAAGAAAAATTTAAAAGCTAATATATGTCATTTTGGCCACAAATAGTTGATTAAAAATAATTGCAAGTCCCTTGCCTATAAAGTGTTCTGTAAACTGCCTCTTGACATGTCACTGAGTGTCTTCCAGCCTACTTCCAGGCCATAAATTACTTTCACCTAGATGCTAGCTCTAAGGTAGCAGCTGGGCTAGTCAGTACTGAACCTTATGTCTTTATAATCTTACTCACTTGTTATTTATTAGGTATATGAAAATTCCATTCTCAGTTCCTGATAATTTATACTAGAAAATCAGTAAGCATCAATTGAGGATTTAAGTAAAAAGGAACAGTTGATATAAATCTTGTCTCTGCAATGGTTCCCTCATTTGAAAACTAGATTAACAAATTCTGCTCCCACCTGTTTTCTCGGTCTTTGAAGGTTAAATTCTGTGTACTTGTGAAAAAGTAGTTTGTATTTAAAGCTGTGTTACCTAGCAAGTGGTGAACCTAAACCTGTATTTGAAATTTTTAGCTATGATAAGACTATTCATTACTTTTATGTGTAGTTTCAGATTTATTGCTGTGCCTTTACCTCTTTTTACTTTACTTTATGTGGGTGAGGAAGGGATTAGGAGTTTATGTTTATCAAGTACCTCAGGCAGTTCTCATTCATGTGGACTGGTATTTGTGCTTTGAGAAACTCTTCATCTGTGTATGCTAAATCTAAGGCTTTATATAAGGTGTTTAAAAAATACAAATTATAAGACAACTCTGTATAAGCATTTTGGAAATCAGGCAAGCCAAAGCAAAAGACACCAACAAGTTTACTGAAGTGTATGACACAATATAACAATACACAACATTGAAAGGTACTTCAGCATAGGAAAGATTCATTTCTGCAAACTTCAAGAAGCAATCCTTGTCCCTAGAAAGGAAGTCCAAAATATAGCAGAGCAAAATATAACGTAGCAAGAACGGCCTCAGTGAAGACAGGGCTCTTAAGAAGCAAATGGATTCATCACTGAAAGGTTCTGTGGTTTTGTCGTCACTGTTTCTTAGCTCTGTACTGCAGTTGCTAGGAGGAAGCACGATGGATGATGATGTGAGCTGATTTGGGGCCTTAGTGAGGAAGCTCAGGAAATTCAGGAGTTGAAAGGTGTGTTACTTACATTCAAAGAAAACCATGTAATTCGTACAAGTTAAAAGCTTTTCCAGTATTTATTATGATGAGTCAGAGAAGGAAAGAATACACTTAATTGGCTGTTGTTTTATATTGCCTGTTTACATGAAAAATCCTTTTATCGTGACGTTTATGCATACTTATTAATATTTAAGCGTTTCTTCAAGTAGTTTAAAGTCAGTTTTTCTCAGAATGTTCAAATCAAAAATGGCAGTCTTGTGTTCAATCTCATTATTTACAGACATTTGTAATGGCTAAATGATAAGAGTGATAAATGTGTCTACCTAAGAAAACTTGAAATACATGAAGCAAAAAAGTGATAGTGAAGGAGAGAACTAAACATGCTCACAACTGAAAAGATTTGAATGCCTGTTTCTCAACAGTTGACAGAATAACTTGGCAAAAACATTAGTAAAGATGAGAATTTAGCCACTAGGGATTTAGCTCAGCAGCATAAGTGCCTGCCTTGCAAGTGTGTGGTCGGGAGTTTGATCCTCGGCACTGATTGAAAAAAAATTAGTAAAAAAAGAGATGGGAATTAAGTAGACTTTCACCAACTTTGACCTAATTGATTTATATAGAACACTACAACTGAACAATAGAAATTTCTTTCAAAAGCACGTTACATTCAACAGGTTTGAGCCATATGCTGGTCCATAAAGTTACAAGTAAATTATAAACGTTTGAAAATAAGAGTATATTCTATACAAATTAAAAATCAGTAAGCTATTTAATAAAACATTAAACAGTTGAAAATTAAATAATACATGTATAAAATAACTCTTGGTTTTAAAAAGCAGTTACAGACAATTTAGAAAATCCTTCTATGTGATAATGAAATTCTCATTTCAAATCTGACAAAATTTATTGATACAACTGAAGCAGTACCTATAAAAAAGCATACACTGTTCATATCAGTGTGCAAGATTACAAGTAAATGAACTGAGGTTCTACCCCCACAAAACTAGAGGTACAAGGTAACCCGCAAATCAGTAGAAGGAAGGGAGTGCTAAAATAAGATCAAGAATAAACAGAAAAAGCTGACAATGCTGTTTAAGAAAAACCCTGTAAGAAAAATTACCCTTAGGTGATTAACACAGTGAAGGATAGAAAAGGTAAGAGAACATAACTTAATATCAGTAATAAGAGGTTGTCAGTGTGAATCATATATACATTAAAAAAGAAACTATCAACCAGAATTTAGCATACAGATAACTGAGACATTTTAGAACTTCAAATAGTCACATTCAGAAAAGAACCTCACAAAACAGTAAAAATTAATATCGAGAGCATATAAAGAATTCAGAAAAATCAGACCTCCCAAATTTCAAGACCCAATCCAAAAATGGGCATCTGAGATGAATACACACTTCTCAAATGAAGAAATATAAACAGCAAATAAACGTGAAAAAATACTCAACATCACTGGTCATTTGAGAGATGCCAATTAAAACAACACCGAGATTCCTCCTCACCCCAGAAAGAATAGCTATTATCAAGAAATCAACCACTAACAAACACTGGAGGGGCTGTGGGGAAAAAGGAACTCTTCTCCACTGTTGGTGCGAGTGTAGACACAGAGTGCAACCACTCTGGAAACCAATATGAATATTCCCAAAAAACTAGGGTTAGATGTCCCATTCAACCCAGCTATTCCTCTTCTGAATATCTTCCCAGAAGATTTTAAAACATCATATCACATTGATATTTGTACGCTTATATTTATGGCAGGACAGTATGTAATAGCGAGATCTTAGAAAGAGCCTAAATGCTCATTGACCAAGGATAAAAAATTTGTGGTTTTTTTATGCAGTTGAGTAGTACTCAGTCATAAAGAAGGATAAACTTGAGACTTTTATAGGTAAATGGATGCAACTTGAGACCATGCTCAAGTAAAATAAGACTTGAGTGTGTAAACATTGTAGCAACTTGCTAATGTGAGCTGAAAGAAACAATATATGTATATATAATTATATATTACATTTATAATATGTATGATAGTTATAGTTATACTAATAACTTCTCTGAGTTCATTGAAGAGAAAGGTTTGTGCTAATATTTTTCAGATAAATGCACATCTCTTGTACTTTTGAGTACCTGATTTGAAGCTACCAATATTAACTGTTACCTTTTAATTATTGTGTTTTGAATTTTTTTCTCTTCAAAATAAAAAAAACATAGAAAAAATCTAAAGTCCAGCACAAGAGCAGAATCTTAAAAGTGGTTAGAGAAAAACAACAAATCACTTATAAAGGAAAAACCACGCTTCACTGCACTCTTCAACACAAACCTTTTAAAGTGTTTCAAGCCCTACAAGAAAACAGTCCTTAGTCCAGACTGGTATATCCTGCAAAGCTGTCTTTCAGAATTAATACTTTCATAACTAAGAGCATCTAAGAAATTCATGACAACCAAACCAGCACTCCAAAGACTTTGAAGAATATCCTAAAAACAATGAAACTAACATTGGCAAAAGGTCTAAAAACCAAACTTTTTTGGTTTTTTTGAACTGGAATCAAACTCAGGCACTTGCCAGGCAGGCAGTATGGTGCTGAGCTATACTCCCAGCCCTCCAAAGGTCTCATAGAATAAATACACCAGGTAAGCAGGGGGAAAGATTGGGAGTCTGTAGCAGGAAAATAAGGCAATAACAGGGTAAGTGAATACCCATCAGGCTGAGTTCCAGCTTTCAGTCCTCCTCCTTCATTCAGCCTTTCGGAGTGGTGGGCTACAGGTGTGTGTCACCATGGACAGCTCCTGAGCATTTTTTTTTTTTCCTGAGCTCTTGTTTTTGAGGTGAGCCACACCTTGTTTCTCCAAACATCACTATGATTTTGTACCAGAAGTGAAACCTTACTTTAACATTCGAAAATCAGTCTCTTAAGTTCACCATTTTAACAGATTCAAGAAGAAAACCAGTATAGTTTCCATAGACACAGAAAAATGTTCTTCATGCACTTGACTACTCATAACAATCACAACAGACTGAAAGCAGTTTCCTCATTTTGATAAAAGACTTGCATGAGAAACTTCACGGCTGATGATATACTTATTACTGAACAATTACAGTGAATGCTTTTCCCCTGATATTAAGACTAAGGTGAGAATTCTAGTCTCATATTTTCACTTTATTTTCTATCCAGTATAAGAAAATGACAAAAACAGGAAATAAAAGTTGAATAAGCTGAATTTGGAGCTGATAATGTTTGTGTAAATAGGAAGCCCTAAGGAATCAGCAAGAAAACTTCTATGGCTAGTAAATACTTTCTGCTATCTCTCAAGATAGAAGTTCCATCTTTAAAAAACTTGATTAGCTGGGTACAAACACACATGTCTATAATCCTAGTTGCTTCAAGAGTTGAGACAGAAAGATGGCAAGTTTGAGGGTAGCTTATGTAAAAGCAAAATACCAACTCAAAATATCAGTTTTGTTTTTGTGCATTAGCAGTGAATAATTAGAAAATAAAATTAACAAGACGGTGCTGGTTTTACTAGCATCAAAATCAAGAAACACTGTGGAATAAGTTTAATGAAAGATAAGACTTTAATAATGAAAATGTGAAACCCTAATGAGATAAGTAAAAAATCTAAAAAATAGATGTACCATGTTTCTGAATTTTAACATTAACATTTAAATCTTAGTTCATCCTAAATTGGTTTACAGGTTTAATGTAATCTCAATCAGAAGTATAACAAGTTTCTTACGAATACTCACAGGATTATTTCACAGTTCATTTAAAAAGGCAAACGACCAAGAACTCAAACCAGTTTTGAAAGAGAGTGTGGCTTTACCTTACCTGACTTCACAGGGTACTTAAAACAGTACTAATCAAGACAAAAACAGGGCAATATTTGTGTGTAACAGTTGATAAATGGCTCACAAAACAGATCAGAAAGTCTAGAGGGATCCATCTTCATATGGCAGGTGATATTTGATAAAAGCAACATAAAATTCAATAATAAAAGAGAAATATCTTTCGTATGTTGTACTGGAACCACCATGTATTGATGTGGCAGTAGGAGGAACTTTATTCCTTACCATATACCATATAAACATAAGAAACATTGCCAAACTGAACTTAATCAAAATTAAAGACTTGTACATTTTATTTTTAAAAAATCATGAGAATGAAAAGTAGCACATGCCTATAGTCCCAGTTATTTGGTAACCTGAGAATAGGTGATCATTTGAGCCCAGGAGTTCTCAGCCAGTCTCAGCAACATAGCCAGACCCTGGTTCTTTAAAAACAAGTTGGAGGAACAAGTAGGAGAAGATAACTGTGGCACTGACACCTGCATCTGCACACATGTGTGCACATACATCTATGTGTGTAAAAAGTATGATGGTCCCTCAGAAATCAAAACACAGTAATAAAAGAGTGCAGTTTTTAAAAACAGGAAAAGCTTTTGAGCAGACAGTTCCCAAAAGAATATATACAAATATCCAATTAGCACGTGAAAAAAAGTATCCCATGTTACTAGCTTTCAGGCATACATAAAACCACAGGACACATCTTTACACATATAGAATAACCAAATTTAACATGGCTATAAATCATCAAATGTTAGCAAAGGTAAAACAACTTGAATTCTGTTATATTGCTAGTGAGACTATAAAATGACGCAGTGACTTCAGGGAACTGTTATAATTTCTTACAAAATTAAATAAGTACACCATAATTCAGTACTTGTATCCCTAAGTATTTATCCAAGAGAAGTGAAAGTATTGTGAAAAAGCCTTTAGCAAAAATGTTCCCAGCAACTTTATTCATACTAGCCTAAAACTCGAAGCCTTCGGATGTTAACAGAAGAGATAAATGATCTTTGGAATGATCCATACATTGAATGCTACTCAACACTAAAATGATGATCTCATGATGCATGCCATGACATAGAAGAGTGTCAGTAATGCGATGCTGAGTGAAAGTGACCAAATGTCAAAAATAGGTACTTTTTTATTCTGTTTGCATGAGCTTACATAAAACACAAAAGTATCCTACCCTGTACTGGTAAAAAATCTAATTAATGGTTAGGTCTAGGAGGAGTGTTTCATGTGAAGGGATCTGAAGAAGCATTCTGGAGTGGTAGGATATTTTGTGTCTTACTATGTATTCACCAAAATTGGTATACATTTAAGACCTGAGTATTCTATTGTATCTAAGGAAAAGAAACTTGATTTTAAAAAGATAAAAGGAAAATGACTTTTACAATAGCATCTAAAAAACTGAAAGAGTAATAGGATCCAAAATGTACCATAGATATCGTGATAATGAAAGAGAAAGAAAGTGATCAAAAGGAAAGAACTGGGACAAGGTAAAGGGAAGAAGAATGTAGGGAAAAGATTATGTGTGTATAGATGGATAGGTAGATACATGCAATATAGATAACTATAATACTAATCTCTGTTAGTTCATCCTTAAGAACAGTTTGTGCTGTCACTCTCTGATTGTTTGATCATTTTTTCGTGCCTGCATCTTGTAACCTGAACAACTGTTTTAAAATAACCATATGCTAACATTAGTGTTAATTTCCTTTTTGTTTTTGAAATTTTGTATCGTTTCTAGAATAAATTTTGACAAAAGACATGTAAAATCTCAACACTTAAAAAACTGCTAAACACTGCTTAGAAAATTTTGTAAGGACCTTTAAAAAATTATAAATGTTTATGAATTATGATACTCTTAGCATGTCTTAGCATGCTCTTAGCATGTCGACTCTTCCCATACTGATCTGAATACTTAAATGAAACTCCAGCTATAATTTCATCAGGCTTTCATTTTGTAGGAATTAATAAGTTCATTCTAAATATTTCTTGAACATAAAGAATCAAGAATAGCTGTACCTTCTTGAGAAGTGAATTGAGGAAATTACCTAACCATAAGACTTAGTATGAAACTACAGTAATTAAGCAGTATAGTATTGCATAATTGAGAAATGTAACTTGGAAGTGATCGTCTAGGCCAAGATGCCAATAAAATCAAACCCAGAAGTGTATCTTTGCTTGTGTGGTCCATTTGGTTGTCATTTGGTTGTGAGCAGTATTTATGCTGTTATCAAAGATGCACTGTAATGCTAGTTTTACTTACCAAATGGCAGAAGAACACATAGTGCCTGAAACAAAAGGGTTTTCCACCCATTGACCGTGGTCAGCATAGGAAGACAGCTGAGTTAGCATTATAGTGTGTCCTTCCCTACACAATCTGTTGTCAGCTTGACAATCTGTACCAAAGCACAGTATAATAGTTACTGAAAATATTGCTGTAGAAGCATGTTAAGTTTATGATCGTAGGACGTCACATTAACTCTCTAGGGCCACATGTAGCCTGTGGTCAAGTGTTTGACATTCTTACCTTAGAGGATGGGTAGAATTTGGCAGTTAAAAAGAGGATGCCTTGGGGAAAGAAAGACTATAGCTAATAAAGGTGAGACAGTACTTAGTATATCACTGTAGCTGGGCACTTACTTTTCTTCCACCCAGTCCTATCAACTGTGAGCACAGGTTCTGTGACCTATTGCTTGTTGTATTTCTAATGCCTGGCTCAAAGTCTCAAGACCTGTTTTAAATGGAAAAAAAAAAAAAAAGAATCTGTTCTAGAAATAATACTTTCATTTGACTTGAGTCAAATATGTAGGAGAATGGTGTGCGATTTCTAAATTATATAAAGAAAGGGCTTAAGTGACTAACCAAGGAATTTGTATTTTATTTTATAAGTTTTGATCTCTAATAGGTGGCATGATGAAAACTGAAAGGGTATTTATCCTCGAGCACTGCAGAAGTCAAGTGGTTCCCGGGACTGACAGAATCCTCCTTTGGGGAGTAGGTGATTAAATGGGTGACTGGGGGATTGTTGGAGTCAGGCAAGTTCAGGAGACATAGCTAGCTCTTGGGTTGATGTTGAATTCCTCAAGAGATGACTCACTTGTGAGATAGCAATAGAAGGCTGTGTCCTGTGTAGCTGGTACACAGCAGGCATTCATAGCAGGCTTAATGCCCTACCCTATGATTTAATCTTCTGGGTTGTTTGGAACATAGGTGAAAAAAATTTTGTGGGACGAAAGTCTCATTTTAAAATACTGGCAGTAGGTAGATATAATTTCCCGCTTCTGTTAAAGGTTACATGGCAGGAAAAAAAAATTGTTTCTGATTTCTCCTTAAAAACAGGTAATTATGCTTTTGGTGACTGTTTTAGTTACTTTTCTCTCATTATTGAGACAAAATACTTGACACCCAAAGTTAAGAGGAAAAGGTTTATTTGGCTCACAATTTGTGGAAGTTTCAGTCCAAAATCAGCTGGCTTCAAGGCAGTGTGTTATGACTGAAGGGCAACAGTTCGAGGTGGCAGAATACAGTAAAAGCAACAAGAGCAAAAAAGGGGGAGAGTAAGCCTCTTTTCCTCTTCTCTTCCCTTGTATTGTAAGCAGGCTGCTTGCCGTTGAGTGAGTGTAACACACACACCGTCTCTGTGCCCTCCTTTGCACAGTCTCAGGATATTCACAAAGTGAGGACCCGTGTCCCCAGCTGAGTCACTTAAACTTCTAAACTTCTTAAGTTGACACAATGAACAGCGTCCTAGAGTGGTAACTGCATATCCTCTACTCTCCAGGATGTAGAACTGCTAAGATCCTTAAACTTTTAGACTTCTCACTTGACACCACATATCAACTGTAACAGTGATACTTGATATATTTCAGGAATGTTGTTTCAGAAACTCAACTCCTTTTTAAAGTTATTTTAGGAGAAAAGAACTTAGTAATGGGTAAAGATTAGATACCCTCTCAAAACAAACTGAAAGAAGTAACTATGTGGTATGTATTATCTGATAAGGGATTAGTGTAGTATTGTGTTTGGTTTTGTTTCATTTGAGGCATGGTCTCCCTGTGGAGTCCAGGCCAGCCCTGAACTCACTGTATAGCCCATGCTGGCCTTGAACTTGCAGCAGTTCTCCTGCCACACCTCTCATGTGCTGGAATTACAGGTGTGCACCACCTTGCTCAGCCTAATGTCAGTTTTGAAGGCTGTAACAACAGCTGGAAAATGACAAGTAATTGAAGCAGAAAGCAGAATGTTGGCAGTTGTTGAAATTGTATCATGAGTACATAAAGGTTCTTTATAATTTTTTTTGTGCAATATGAAACTTTCTTTAAAAAGATAATCTTTTTTTTAGAAATGTTTAGTTGTAGTACTTCAGATCAAAAAGTTTTGCATACCTAACTGTATGCCTATTGCTGTATTCAGTATTTATGTATTTATGGAAAAATGAGAAATTAGGAAAAGGGATACTCATTTGCTACTGTGAAAACTAGCATTAAAGAGAAGAGTTATGCCCTTAAAGTATTAAAACTTCGTTTCTACAAAAGCAAAAGATAAGAGACACTTCTGTGTCTCATGTTGTTCTACTCTGAGTGCTCGCGTAGCTCTATAGCTGGCTTCTTCATACTCATTTAACTTCAAATGCAGTGGTAGTACGGTGGCAGCACATTTACATGGTCCCTTTTATTTTTTTTATTACTTTTTTGAATTTTTTTTTTTTTTTGGTACTGGGTATTGAACTCATGACCTTGTGCTTGGCAGGCAGGCGCTTATGCCACTGAGCTAAACCTCTGACCTGATGTGGCCCCTTTTAAATAAGAAGTTTCTGAATTCAAACATTTAGGAAAACTGACTCTGGGCAGATATGCTTAGACTATTTTAGAGTACCAGCCCCAACAAAATTTGCCTTTAAGAAATCCCTTCATATTTTGGCAACTGGCAAGTCTTACAGAAACCTGTAAGATCCTAAAAGAAAACCACTTTATCAGAAGTTTTTTGATTATTTAAATATGGCTGTATTAAGGTGACTTTTAGCTGTTATTTACAAGGTATTTTTCTTTGTTGGTCTATTTCCCAGGTTCCCTACTCTGGTATCATTTCATTGACTGATACTTGATTTAGAAAACTGAACAAAAAACAGTGAAAAAGAAATACTAAAAGGGTAAAATTTTTGCTTTACTGATAATAAGATTGGGAAACTTACACTGGTAGGTTATACTGTTTAGGTAATTTAAGCAAATAGGTAATTGTTTTCTTTATTTAAACCAAGAAAGAGTGGGCAGGTTGTATTGACAGGATGCCTGTGATGTATAACTGTTGTTAGCTTCTCAGACCTGCACAACACTTAAGGACAGACAGCGGTAAGTGAATTTCAGGAAACTGTGTTGGGATCCTAAGGTTTGGGATTTGTGGAAGAACCAGCATGACAGCTGACTGGTGGCAGTTTTTGTGTTTTCATTGACTCAGGAAAGGACTGGAAGCATCCCAGGCTTTTCTTTCCCTGTGTTTACCTTTAGGTTCCTCCCAGCCCCGACCCTGAGTTAATACATTGTCCAAAGTGTTGGTAATGACTGGGAACTACTCAGGTTGCATAAAGCATTTAATGAAATCTTGTCTTAGACAAAACACTAGAGAGGATCATAATTAATGTCTCATTTTCTGCCAGTTGCTATTGATTACTCATTCAAGATACTTTTGTTCTCAGAATGATAACAACCGTAGTTTGCATCACTATCTAATGAGATTCTCAGGATACAATTCTTTAACATCATGCTGATAATTGCTAACATATCCTTGAAATTTCAACGTAAATGAATTAACATTATAATTGCTGCGCAAATGCCAATGTTTTCCAAATTTAAATTTTATTAGTTTTTAAAATTTTTCATAGAAAATTAACAACAGACTGGTAGAGCGATTATTAAAGGCCAGCATTTATTGTTTGTCCACCATTCCCTTCACTCTCTGAGATTTTTTGTTATTGAAGAGACTTCTTTCACTCTTGAAGTCTGTTGTTATTTTGAAACTTCAAGTGGACTTCCATCTAAAATGTGCTCTGATTTTTAATGAGAAGAATTGCAAATGAAGAAGTTGCAAAAGTGCCATGCTAACTTTGCTTTCATCATATCAAAAGAAAATCATGGTACTAGAGCACAAAGAGCCAAACGGAGCAGTGCATGTCTTCTGTTGCCGTGCTGCTCGGGTTTTATGTCCTGTCGCTTAATTCAGCACACGCCCTCCTCAGAGAGGCTCCTCATGAACAGCTGTTTGCCCTCACGTGTTAAACTGCAGACCATTTCAGAAACATAAAATAGGCACGACATTCAATCTATAGACTGTGTGGACTACACAAGTTCCGTGCATTCATAACAATTTAGGGCTGTTCGCAAATGTGTATTCTCAATTTTATTTCTTTAGAAAATTAACAGTGAGAAGCTGGTGCTTCAAAGTTTTAACCATAAAATAATGGTGAAATTTTTTGACAAATGTCAGTTAAGTTAGCCTTTTATTTAACCCAAAATTATGAATGAATATCAGAGTATTTGGCACATATGTGAATCAGTCCGTTTAATAATTAGAAAGCAGTTCTAAGAAGTTTTTATCAAGACTGCACACATCACATCTTTCCTTTTTAAGGACAATGAATACTTAAATTTTTTTGTACTATAGTTGTGAATTCTTCTAGCTTCTGAACACCATTTTACATAGGATATTCTTCTGGCTTCCTATGAAATCATGTTTAGAGGACCTCCCAATATAAATAAAAAACTCACATTAATAAGTGATATGGCTAAAATCACTACTTTATTTTTCAATTTACCTTTCAATCAAACTTAAATAGCCTTCTCAAGTTCACATTTGAAGGAGTGTTTTTTGCACATGAAAAGAGAGAAAAAAAACTTTTAAAATAATGTATCATTTGGGTCATTGAAGTTCCTTGTACAGAAGTATTTTCACTTGAAGGCTGCAGGCTTACTGTAAACAGCTCACCATGTTACTGTAAGCTTCCCTGTGCTAGTCTAGGCCAGTGGCGGTGCAGCTGTGGCCCACATGCCGCAGCTGGCTGGGCGCCCCGAGAGATTTGCCATCCCCGATCCAGGCCATATTAGTTCTCATTTCAGGAAGAGGCTTTGATTGACCAGTCAGTGTTACATCAGTTTTTTACAAACGATATTCCAGATGACTATAAAAAGATTTTTTACAGTGTATTAAATGAAATTGTGAATGGATATCAGTATTTGGCATGTGTATGGATCAGTCCATTTAATGATTAAAGCGCAGTTCTTAAAAGTTTTTATCGAGACTTCAGAAGAAGATGACATTTCAGAATAGTAACTCACTGTTGAATAAGACAGCTCAGCAAAATAAAACTGCTTCGCCTCATTCTGTATCTGCTGGAATATTTGTATGCTTTTTGCCTAAGATACCTCCAGGACAAGATCAGTGGTAATCAATATTGCTTCTCATTTGGTTTAGGCAGGCAGGAAAATCAATAATATGAGTGATTTTATTCTAGGAAAAGAAAAATAACTTTAGTATTTGAAAGATCAAATAAAGAAAGCCTGTGGTTTTTTTACTGATATAGTATGTAAGGCTTTGATAATTTAGCTCTTGGCTTTCTGAGTCTTATTTTCATTGCTTTCTCAAATGCTATTTCTTAAATTATCAGGTTCTTGCAGAGGAAACCACGTCCTAAACTTTCTAATATCTTCTTTCTAACCTTTCTAACATTAACTTTCTAACAATGTCCTAAACATTTCATGTAGTGTTTAGACATTTCATTAACTTACTAGATCAAAATATGTTTGTCTCTTAAAGGGAATCAATGTCTCTATTTGCCTTATCATATGGATTATAATATAGTTTAAGCAGGAGAAATAATTATTACAGTTAAGTGAAACAATAGCCTCTCTGTTTTTTGGCATTA
The DNA here is from genome assembly GCF_034190915.1 of Cavia porcellus. Lineage (NCBI taxonomy): Eukaryota > Metazoa > Chordata > Mammalia > Rodentia > Caviidae > Cavia > Cavia porcellus. The sequence goes on from NW_026947491.1 coordinate 2,856,150, forward strand.
CATCAATATTTACAGTTTACAGTGAAAAGAGTTTGTCAGTACTGTAATTAAAAACAGCTAGCATTTTTTCCTAAGCAGTTTGTTCTGCTTTTTTTCTTCATATATTATGCACATTATGCAAAATCTACTAATTTTCATTCTTAGGTAATTCATTGTTTAGGATAGTAATCCACAAATTCAGTCACATTCTTACAGGAGAAAAGAGGAGGAAATAAAAGGTGTCAATATGCAATATGTATATATATATACGAATTCCCCACGAACAAATGTATTTATTATGTATTGCAAACATACACTAATAATAAATCTTACAAATGATAGATTCCTGAATATCTATAGGAGTCCTGTTGTATCAAGGAAAACATTTTCTAAACATTCCTGAGTACAGTTACTATAGACATTTACTAAGATGATGCATTTGCCAATGATCTAGTGAATCCTTAGCATTTATTCTTTTCTCTAGATTTTCATTTTGAAAGCTTTCAAACTCACAGAAAAGTAGAAAAAGTAGAAAATGAGTGGCCACGTTCATCAAGATTCATCAGTTAATGTTTCACCATATTAGTGTACACATAAATTCTCTTTTGCTAATATGTGTGTGTGTGTTTGTGTGCTGTGTGTAACTTTATACACACAAATGCACACTTCTGCTGAATCATTTGAGAAAAAGTTGATGTTTTACAATTGTTGTTCTGAGTACTGTTGATACAGTTTGAATCTGTCATACTGTTCTTTAGGTTTAGCCTCTTAATTGTCAGCATTGTCTCAAGGGGTCTGTCACTTCTGCTCTTATTCTCTTTCATATTTCCAGCATACTGTCTTCCCATACCCACTGAGATTTGTAACTCAACCAGCAGTCAGGGCAGAAGAGTCTCCTGAAACCTCAGCCAGCTCACTTAACACAAAAGGATTTTGCCCAGGAAACAGAAAATAAAAATACCACTCACCCTCAATCCTGTGATACTGAGAACGTGGTGACTTATGGGGAAAAGAAACAGCGAGTCTGAGGTGGTTATTAGCTAAGCCACCTGCTTTTATTATTATTAAGCTTTACTTTTCCCAGGAACACTGTGAGCTATTATTAAGGTGCGTGTGTAGCCAGCAGTCTGCCTCGGCACGCTCAGGCAGCCTGCTTGCTTACTTACTGACCACCCAAGTGTTGCTCGGGCAGGTGTCATTTCAGCCAGTCCACTCTTACACTGAATAAATTTGACAAAATTGTCATTTTATGTATCTTGTTATCTTACAGAACTTAACAAACATGTACAATTTTTGGTCATCTTGTATTTAAATAGACTGGTAGGTGGTTAAAGAAGAAGAAACCAACTCATTAATGTTATGAATTTGCCATGATATTCAGTCAGCATTTGAAGACAAGTAACTAATAACAAATCTCATGTCATTTGCAGGCCGTCAGTGGTTTTTTTTTTTTTTTTTTTCCTTTTTATCGGTACCAGGGATCGAACTCATGTCTGCCTGCTTTCAAGGCAGGCGCTTATGCCGCTGAGCTAAATCCCCAGCCCCTATGTCACCTATTTTTAGAAATATAAAAAATGTACTTTCCTCTTCATCATTTAGGTTACCATGCCTCTTTATTATGACAGTCACATGACACCCTTAAAGAAGTTAACTCCAGGGGCTAGGGATTGCAAGCAGGCAGTCGTGAGTTCGATCCCCGGTACCGATTTAAAAAAAAAAAAAAAGTAGTAAACTCCCTGACTGAATTTTATTTGTTCATCTGAAAGTTCATGTATCTTTCCTTATTACTCAAATAGGCTTTTTTTTTTCACTCTTCTTCAAACTCAGTCCTTAGTTCCACTATCAAAGCATTACATTAAAGGTCAAAAATCATTTTCCAACAAGGATTACGGAGTAAGTATTTTAGGCTTCAGACCATATAATCTCTTTTGCAGTGCTCAACTCTTCATTGTTGACTAAAAATAGCCATATTCTATACATAAGTGAATAGATAAGATTGTGTTCCAAGAACTGTATTCAAAAACTAGCCCAGTTTGACTTGTAGGCTGTGATTTGACCCCTGTTGTAAACCAATCTCTTATTAGCCCATAAGAATTTGAATATCAGGACATGTAAGGGGCACTGAGAAATGACCTCTTCTTGGGTATGTGTGTGTTCATTGCCCAATTTAATATCTTCTATATAAGAAAATGCAAAGGAAGTAAGAGCAGGTGCCTCAAAACATTATCAGTGGAAGAAAGTAGTGCTGAGCAAAGAACAAGATGTTTAAAGGAAAACTTGAATGTACATGACCCATTAAGGATAGCCTTAAGCATGTGGCAATAATATGTTCCATGAAGTATACTATGAATCATAACGTGATCTCACTGTTTTAGGAATTTTCATGTGCCTAGCATAGGCAAAATAAGAGAAAGAAATGCTAAACAGATGTGGCAATGGAAATTTTGGTATAACCTCTGTGGTAGGCTTAATGATTCCTAGATCACATACTTGGACATCATTAAGAGCTACAGCTCCTGGATTTCTATACAGAGTGGATGCATTTATATTCATTGTTTACATTTATATTGATCATTTTCTCTTTTGTCATTTCTTTGGAGCTTATTTTTTTAAGGAAGGCACGTATTTCTCTTCCAGTCTCCTGACCATTTTATCTGCTAGAATTTGTGTATTAAATGCTAAAGAATTAAAGTTGATACTATCTTTTCCTGTATACATCATATCATCTAGTAATTGAAAAACTCTTCTCCTTGCTTTTCTGCTCTATAAAGAAAGAAATATATCTATTCTATCCAAAGAAGAATTTACTTTCTGATGAATTTAAAAAAAAAAAAACATAAAAAACTTGTTATGAGTATTTCTGAAGATACAATAGCACTTGGCTGGTTTAGTACATTGATTGTTTCATGTGCGCTTTGCGCTGTGGAATAAACTTTGCAATCTGTTACAGGCATGGTGGCATACACCTTTCATATGAGCCACATAGGAAGGTGAGGCAGGAAGACTACAAACTGAGGCTAGCCTGGCTACATAGCAAGACCCCATCTATAAAAAATAATAATAAACACAGTACCGGCTTTCGCATTAGTAATTTAACTGTACACTTTAAGACACTATAGGAAAAGGAAAACTGCAAACTTTTTAAATATTGATATAAAAATCTACAAAATATTAGCAGTGAAAGCAGCAGCATTGTTAAACAGATTATATACCACAACCAAGTGGGGAGGAGTGCAGAAGTTATGTAACAAATACAAACTGGTCAATATAATTCACCACATTACTAGAATGAAGAAGTAAACCATACGATTGTCTCAGCTGGTATAGAAAGAATAACAAAAATTGAGACTTTTTATGAAAACATTTAAGAAGCTAGGAATAAAAGGGAACTTCCTCAACTTGGAAAAAAATCATATATTAAAAATCTGTAGCTCGTATCATACTCAGTGAAAACAGTATGATAGACTTTAAGAGGATCAAGAGCAAGATTGTTTTCACTGCCCAAGTTCAAAATTGTATTGGAATTTCTAGCCAAAGCACTTAGGCAACAAAAAGAAAGAAAAGGCATACAATTTGTAAAACAAGGTAAAACTATTCCTATTTGCACATAAGATCTTACATACAGAAATTTCTAAGGAGTTTACAGCAAAACTATTAATGCTGATAAACATAGGATATAAAATCATCACACAAAATTAGTTTTATACGTTAGTAATAGAGACTAAAATGCTTAGAAATAAAGTGAGGCATAAATTTAAATATGCTATAGCCCTGAAAATTACATTATAAGAAGAAATTAACCAGAAGTATATTCAGTGTTAATAGATTGAGAGATTTCCTGTTGTTAAGATGACGGTAGTCTCCAAAGCAATCTACATACTCAGTGTATTCCTATTAGAATTCCAGTGGCTTTTTCTTTCTCTTTTTGACAGAAATAGAAACATGGATACTCAAGTTTCAAGAGATCCCATGTAACAAAAATAGCATTGGGGGGGAAAGACAGTATTGGAATGCTCAGCCTTTTTAATTTCAAACTTAACTAAAAAAAAACAGTCATCAAAATTGGTGGTTCTGGCCCTTGGTAGGCATATAGTTCAATCAGAATTAGGAGTCCATTAGAATTCCATTGGAATTAGGTAATTCCAAATATCTGTAGTTAAAGCCTGCCAGTACCTCTGAACAGGCATGCAGTATTCTCTCCAACAACTGATCTTGGCACAGCCACGTACCCACAGCAGGGGTGTGAAGAAAGTAGACCCTTTCTTCATACCATACTCCAAAGTCAAACCAGAGTTTGTCAGAATCTTAACTGTGAGATGGAACTATAAAATTCTTGAAAGGAAATTAGGATTATATTTTCATGGACTTAGATTTGACAGTGGATTCTTATGACATCAAAGAATGAAAAAAGAAATTAGTCTTGATCAAAATTGAAAAGTGTTATGCATTAAAAAGGACATTATTAAGAAAGTTAAAAAAATACAGACATGAAAGAAAATAATTGCAAATCATTTATCTAATAGTGGTCTAACATCTACAGCATACAGAGAACTCTTAGCAGGCACAGCGGTGCACGCTATAATCCCAAATATTTGGAAAGCTGAAGCATAAGGGTCACAAGTTCATAACCCTGAGCGGCTTACTGAGTCTCAGAAAGCGGTAGAACTCTTGCATAGCACTGTTGGGGCTCCAGGTTTAACTCCCAGCACTCTGGAGTTAAATCTCTCCAGTTAAAATCTTGAAATTCAACCACCAAAAGACAACCCAATTTTTAAAATGGGCAAAAGACCTGAAAGATACTTGTATGGCCATCAAACCTATGAAAACATACTCAGTAATGTTAGTCATTAGGGTAATGCTGTTTTAACTATATTTCTGGAAGTTTTGGCTCGTGCCTTTACTCCCAGCCCTTGAGAGACTGAGACGAGAGGATGGCAAGTTCAAAGGCCAGCTTGGGCTGCCATGAAAATTTATAGTGAGACCTTATCTCAGAAACAAACAAAATATTGAGAAAGAAGCCAAACAAAATAGTAAGTGTGGACAAAGATTTAGAGAAAATGGAATCCTGTAGATTGTTGGGAAGAATGGAAAATGTTTTGGCCGCGGTGGGAAACAGACACAAGGTCCAGGCATTCTACTTGTGTACCTAGAAGCTTTAAAAACAGGCATTCAGATTCACCCAGCCCTTGAACATGCTACATCAGTCACAGTAATGCTGGAAGCATCTAACCTGCCTGTGGCTGTATGAGGAATACAGTACTAACGCCTATGCTAAGGTACATGAAGTTCATGTACATTAGGCTGGGTGAATGCAGGCAGAGGCAAAAGCTCACACATCGTGTGACTACGTGGAATATACAAATGAGTAAATTTGTAAAGGCAGCAGCTGATGGTTGCTGTAGGGTGTGCAGGGAAAAGTGAGAGTGACTGAATGATTGGTTTGCGGTTTCCTTTTGTGGTGATGAAGGCATTCTGAAACTAGCGATGATGATGGTACAACGTTATGAGTGAGTTCAGTCTCACCGATCAAAGGCTTTTAAATAGTTTTAGCTTATAGAGATCCCACCTTAGTGTTATTTAAAGATGAATGAGGCAGGGCTGGGATGTTACGGCTTATGTTCCAGAGTTCTGCTAGTTCTTTCTGACTAGAGCTGCAGGTTGTTTCTGAGCATCTTCATGGTGTACAGTGTTTGAAAGGACAGCTCCCTGGGAATCTGGTAAGGATATTGCCTGCTCCGAAGGAGGATAATGCTTGCACTGAGGAACCTTGTCTCTCTTGCTCGAGAGTGTATCCCACTGTATTCAGCACTCCCTCCCTTTGAGACTACCTTTCTCTGTTCCGCCTCTCAAGTCCGTGGAGCCCTTTCTCATCTCACACACCAGAAACCTTCCGGTCTGAATAGTGTTTGGCAGTCTGTCCCTGCAGCATACCCAGGTTCTCTTCTCAGCCTTAGCAGTGTGGTGGGTTTCTTGTAATCACATTTTTTGGATTCCTACACATCAGAAAGGTTAGCAGATACCTTAATTAACAGGCTGAGAATCTGCAGAAGGGATGGGTGATTACTGTAGGCTAAGCAGAACAAGATGGATTTTATCAGAGAGAGCTGTTAAGTCTGTTAGTACAGTGGGGAGGGACAGGATGGCAGCGTGTGTAGCCAAGTGCGGCGCCGTGAAGTGCCATCATTCTTAGCTTCTCAGCACCAGCTAACCAACAGGTTGTTTGAATGTGGTGTTGAAAACCACTGTGTTGCTCCAAGCACAGTGAGGCACTTTCTCCCATTCCACTTTGCAAGAGGTTTTGACAAATGAAAAGTCCACAGGACAATGTCAGATGAGGAGCAAGACACTTGAGCCTATATTGTGATACATAAATGAAGAGAACAGGAGTGGGCAGTCTTGAAACCCCGAGCAGTCTTGAAACCATGAAAGCCATCTGAAAGGAAAGGGAAAATGGAAACCCAGACTCTCTGCCTGTGTGATCATGAAGGCATTCAACTAAAGTCCGGGTGACCACTTTTCAAAGGTCTTCTTGATGATTAAAGAGTGAAATCACACAGTAAATATGGTGTATTTCAACACTAAGAATGATAGAGCTACATAAAATGCAAGCAGGGGCTGGGTGAGCAAAAGAAGAAAAGATTGGCTGAAAGCAGCGGTCTGATATAATTCAGAAAGTATTGGGTGCTTCCTAAATTCAAGACATTAGTGAAGATGCCATAAATAACTTAGAAGTGATGGGATTTTCAGGTTTGAGTCCGTGCCTGCAGAAAGATGACTCGCTTCCTTTGCCTTGTCTTACAGTCTGCTCTTCTGAGACAGGACCTGGGACTGGGGAGCCCAGCCCAGCTGTCCTCTTCAGGAAAGCCAGGAACGCCGTACTTTTCATTCTCTACCACTGGCTCCAGGAGAAGGCCACTGCATGACTCTGCGGCGCTTGGTGAGTACTCAGCCAGCAGACCCTGCCCCCAGGAGGCACCTACACGCCCCACCTCCTCCCGCCTGCCTTCCTTTCTTTTTCTTCTCAGTGAGTCTGGACTTCTGGCTACACTTTTAATTAGAAAAAAGTTTAGTTTCTCATTTATCCTTGATTTCAGGGCTTACTTGCATATGAGTAAATAAGCTTGACCATTCCTAATCTAAAAATGTGAAATCCAAAATGCTTCAAAATCCAGAAAGTTTTAGTGTACACATTATACCACAAAATTCAACATCTGACCTCATGTAATGGATTGTAATGAAGACACAGATACACTAACAATTCTGTATGAAATTCCTTTCAGGCTGTGTGTGTAAGGTATATATGAAGTGTAAATGAGTTTAATGGTTAGATTTGGGTCCTTTTTCCAAGATCCCACCACCATATCTATGCAGATATTCCAGAATCTGGAAAAAAAAAATCTGTAATCCCAAGCACTTTGGGTCACAAGCATTTTAGATGAGGGATTCAAACTATATCCATTAATAGATACATAAAAAGTAAAATACTAAAATTCTTAGTTTTACAAATATACATTAAATACCACCACCACCACCACCACCACTGTGATTGAACTCAGGGTCCCTGTACCGCTGAGCTACATTCCCAGCCTGTTTCATTTTCTGGTTTTGAGATAGGATCTTGCTGAGTTGCCCAAGCTAGCCTCAAACGTGAAGTTCTCCTGCCTCCACCTCCTGTGTAGCTAGGATTACAGGAGCAGTGTGCCACCACAATGGCAGTGTTTTTTATTAGAGGTTTATCTGTGAGTAATTTTGGATGGTGATTTGTTTTCTTTTTTTTTTTTTTGTCTTTTTCATTTTTTATCGGTACCGGGGATCGAACTCACGACCGCCTGCTTGCAAGGCAGGTGCTTATGCCGCTGAGCTAAACCCCCAGCCCCAGTGGTGATTTGTTTTCTAAGCCATAATTTCAACAAGTTTCAAACATCCAATTTAATACTTACTTAGTCTTCCATATGAAGAACTAAATAATAAACTGAGAACCAATTTTTCCTCTTAAAATTTCATGTCTCAATATTTTTTTCATGTCTCAATATTAACACCTTAGTTTTAAGAAAAATTGAAAGAATACTGAACATACTACAGAATGGTTTTGTGTACATTTTCATTTCAGTGATATAAGAACACTGTTAATTCAGTGACTACAATCCTACAGTTACCAGAAAAGCTGATGGTGCAGGGAGGGGCATACTCAGGAGTATGTGGCTTAGCTGATTTTACCATACTTGGGAGGCTGAGGTGGGAGGGCCTGAAGAGAGGGACCCGCCTGCGCTACATACATAGAAAGTCCAAGTGCAGCCTAGATTACACTGTGAAACTTTATCTCAAAAATTTCTTTAAAAATTTTTTATTTTACTCAAAACTGCAATGTTTCCTACATATCAATTGCTCCTGTCCCTCACTTTTTTTTTAATTGAAGTGAAATCAAAGTAACAGTCACACGAATGTAAAGAGGCAGTGACAGGCAGTGATTCGCAGTACAGCACAGCCATCATCCTGTCCAGCTCCACGACCTCACCTCAGAAGGAAACCTGTACCGTAGGAGGCACTTATATTCCCTCCTGCCCAAACTTTTTCAAGCTTCTTTGTGCTACGTCTGTACATAGCCTAACTAAACCACTCTATTTTGCATTACTGTGTGCGTTACTGCCTCAGGTGTTCTTTGATGCCTTATCCAGGCTGCATTTAAATGTCAGAAGTATTGGTTTTTCTCATTCTTTATATAAGAAAATTAGGGTCATAAAGCATATTTATATTTAAGGTAGGCTTGGTTCTAAAATAAGTATAATCAATCTAAAGAAAGTATGTCGTAATTACTCATTACATAAATGTTCGTTGACTACAAGTGAGGAATTAAGACCCCTGATTGATTTTGGCACTGTATTTCTAGTCTTCAGTTGTAGATACACTGTGAAGTATGTATAAAAGGGCACCATGATGGACTGTCACTTTCACCATAGAGAACCCTTCTCAGTATTATGGATGATTTAAAACTGTGTGTACTGTTAGAATCAGTCCTGATGGTGTAGACCAGTATATTCTTGTTATTATAGAACTTTATAGTTGTAAAGTACAATTTCTTCATCTCCTCTCTAGTTTCCTACCTATAAGTGAGCTAGGGACCTTCCATTTGAGTCTAACTATGTGAGTGTTACTCTAGAAAAATACCTTGTTAGCATACTAAGAAAGCACATACTATGACAGAAAGCACAGTATACTGTTATTAAAAGTTCATGGGGAAAAGATTAAATTTTGAAATAATAGGAAAGAATGAGAAACATTTCATAAAATTCAGATTTAAAATTCAATTTTTCTGTAAACTAAAGCTTACATCTTCTTCATCTTGATTGTGGCGTAAGTACTGTTGTCTCCTCCCTTCTATCTATACATCTTTACAAAAACTGTGTGAGGTTGTCTTGTTAACTTCATATTACAAGTGAGGAATTAAGACCCAGAGAAGCTAAGTAATTTAGCCAAGGGTGAGTACACAATATGGTAGTTTTCCTGGTGCCCAAGGAATCCCAACCATCTCTGATGAATGCCCATTAAGGGATTATTATTAGACTGTCTATCATCATTTCTCAGAGTTGGCTACTCCTCTTGACAGTATAGTAAGAGATCTACACCAGCATCTCAAACAATTTAGATGTTTTTAAAATCAGCATTCTTGAACAGTTTCTAATTTATAATCATTTTGCTCTACTTTTAAATTGTCCCGGGCCAGGATACACATGGAAGAGGCAGTGTGAATTCTCATGTGTTTAAAGAGCACTGAGCTCAGAGGTCAGATAACCTGCGTAGGCCCACACTGCTGTGTGAGGAGCTGAAATGTGAATCCTGTTTGAGTTCTCTCTTAACCACAATGTGCAGCCTCCCCGGAGTGCGCTGTGACTGTGAGGCACCTGATTTTAAATCAGATATTTTTTTATGGAACTGTACATTAGAAGTGAATAGTGAGGCACCTCTTACTCACGTGGCAGGGAAAAACCAGTAGCAGCCAAGTAGCAACATTTTCTATTAATGACCCCAAAATGGAGTGATAAGTACCAAATTGATGGGAGCAGTTTGATTGACTTGTGTATCAAATATGGCTTTTGTTCAGAGAATGCTGTATTAGTTGGGAGGAGTTGGGCTCCAGAAACACTTCACGAAGAGCAAAGATTTTGCATTTCAATTTTACAAATATAGAGTATGCCAGATGTTCACCCTTGGCATGTCTGTTTTAGGAAAATACAGGCTGCTGCTAAGGAATACTGTTTCCTCTTTTATTGTATAAAGTTTTCCCACATGCTACTTTTAAATTTGCTTTTTAAGCTTTTAGCCTCCAGGGATATCCACTGTAAAGAATTCCCAGCTCAAATTTCAATGGGTTTCATTCTTAGACTGCGTGCTTTATTGTGTAGTATTATTTATGACCCACAGAAATACTGTTTGTTTAATCCTTGTTTTCAAAAATACTGAGCTTTATATATCCACCTGCATCTATGACTTCTCTTCCCTAGTAATGAACCTCTATTGAAGTTGATTTATGATTTCTGTAAGGTTGGAAAGTTCCTCTTATCACTTTCTTTTATAATAAATAAAATATATAAGTTTTAAACTTCACAGATGAGTAAAATTAAAATATCATATGAGGCTGCCTACACATATGAAACTACTTATTTTTGACTTACATTGATAAATCATGTCTTAGTAGTATACTTCCTCTAATTATTGCCTGGAAATAAACACAAACATTTGAGTATAAATTATACCAAAGGTACTGACCTTGCAGTGTTAATACCCATCACAAAAGTGTATGTTCTTACTCAACACTGGATGTCATTGTGTATACCGATGGCTACATCTAGTATGTCATGTAACAGGGACTAACATTATTATAACCTTAATTTTTCATTCATTAAATTGTACTGTGCATATTTTAAAAGTAGTCTCAGCTTTTTAGTTTTTAAAGTATGCTTTGAGACCTAATTCCCAGTGTGATGCACTCATTTCGTATCTCTGTTGTCCATAACCTGTTGCACCACGTCCCCTCTTAAATGGAACTTAGATAAATGACGTAAAGTGCTTAATGTTGCACCTGGCACATCACAGTGTTTTAAGAAATTTAAATTCCCTTCCTAGTGACTGTTTGCTATCTTGCTCTACTTGCTGTTTTCTCCCTAAACTTACGGATGTGTGTTCCAGACTGTGTCACTATTAGAAGAACCTGTTCTTTGATGGAGCCGCCTTAAAAAAAATGAGACTTCCTCTGTTCTTCTGGTGACCCTGGAACACTAGAAAAAAGAAAGCACCAGGGAAAAAACTACTTTCTATTTGTCAGAGTCTGATTTTTTTTTTTCTGATGTAATAATGTATTAATCAAGTGCATTATTTTCCACGTGCAGATCCTCTGCAAGCAAAGAAAGTGAGAAAGGTGCCTCCTGGTCTGCCTTCTTCTGTAAGTACCCATTTTTTTAAACTTGAAGTTGAATAAAGTTATTTCAAATAAATATTCAGTATTTTGCTACAAGCGTACATGGTGACATTGGGCATACTTTACACAGTAACTTTTTACTGCTTAACAAAATTATTGATTGAGGTAAATCCACATTTAATGTTAGGCTTTTGGATTTCTCTGTAATGATTTGTAGCTTACTCATATGCTCTTATTCCATGTGTCTGTCATTCGAATTCCTCTCTTGGGATAAGACTAGGCCGGTAGCTGTCAAAAACGATCTCCTGTACAGGTCTTTTGATGTTTAATTAGTCATTATGTTGCTGAACAGGAGGACAGACAGAGATTAATAGCTGAGAATCTTAGAAATTTACATTTGTAATAATCCCAATGGAGCTAAAGACATTAAGATTCGGAGGACATGTTCAACCCAGCTTGCCTCTATAGGACTGAGGTTATTAATATGCATAAATCATCAAATCACATGTTCATTGGGAAGCCCTTGTGGATTTTAAAGCCTTCATTAAGCCTTTCCTAACTTCAGCCTAGCATTGAAAAAGCTTTCAAGCCACTAGTTTGTTTATCACCCTTTGCTCACAAATGTATCCTTTGAGAATAAAGGACTTTGATAAAGGAGGTTGGAAAGGTTTGGTAGAATAATCATTAATGGCTGTGATAATCTAATACTATAGAGAAGTCTGTACTATTAAATATACTTTTAAAGGAGTGAAATTATTTATAAATGAGCTTGGATCATAAATCCACCTCTAATTTTAAAAATCTTAATATAGAAGAGGAGGGCCCTCCCTCCTGAACTGCTCAGAACAAGGCTGTTGGAGTGAGGCCCTGGTGCATTATAAAGCACATCTCTTTGTTGTGTAAATGGTATTGGGCTTTTATTTGGCCATGCTTAACTCCTGGGCGCAGGTGGTGCTGGGTGAGTCATGGCTTGTCGGAAGTATAGACTGAATAGAGTATCTGGTTTGGCAAGTAGGCATCTAGAAGGTGGAACATGGATCTGAACTTTTTATATTTTCTTAAAGCTAAAGTAGAGATGTCATCTTTTGGGTTGTTTGCCTTCTTCATTTCCTATATTTTTCCCCAGCCTTCTCTTCCATGTGATACATGAAAAGTCAAATCTGAAATCCTCTTTAAAACTCAGTTCCAGATGGAGCCCAGTTTTGCGCAGCTTAGGGCAGCTGTGCTCTGAACCTGTAGCCTACCTGGAAGGTTGGTCACAGCTGCAGGCATTCTTAAAAGCTTTTGCTTACATAAGCACTTGGCCCACTAGAGGCTGAATAGCTGCTTGATAAACAAAATGAACACAATGCCTCAAATCATTATTTCCAAAGACAGGAATTTTTCAGCAGCAGCTAAAAATAGGGCAATTTACATTTTAACAGTTGCATGCTATGCAAGGGTAGGTGGTTCAACAGCCTAACAGATGATTTCTCTTAGACTAACAGAAATCATATTAAAACTGACAGAACTGCTAAACTGTGTAACAATGCAATTTTCTTATAGTTTATTACTATAATTCTATGAAAGTAATGAAAGTTAACTTACATATTAATATTTATAGAACTACATAGGTTAAAAAAAGATTAGTAAATGAGAAATTCATCTCATTTCTTCTTAACTTGATGTTTTAAGAAGTAATAGTGATTCACAGTTCTTGTGTTTTTAGAGCAAAAAATAAAATATACAAAGCAACCTAAAAAGTGGGGCTGGGGATTTAGCTCAGCGGCATAAGCGCCTGCCTTGCAAGAGGTGGTCGTGAGTTCAATCCCCGGTACCAATAAAAAGGAAAAAGACAAAAAAAAAAAAAAAACAACAAAGCAACCTAAAAAGAGACCCTATACATCACCAGTGTCCCTACACTGCTAATCATACCAACATGTCTGCTTGGAGCTGTTCTCTGTGATGTCTCCTGTGTCCAGAAAAAGAAGAGCCAGTGAATTCTTAGAAAACTTTGAGAACCTTTAGGAAATTTCATAAACCACTTCTACTTATATACTTTATTTTCTAGCACCCTCAGTACACACTGAATGTTAGTGAGGGTATAACTTTATGTTTAACAAAATATATTGTAGATTAAATGCTAGGATGACACTGAGGGGATTTTTTTTTTTTTTTGAAAGAGAAAAAATTCATAGCATGACAATTGGGAGTGACAATGTATATACATTGCACATTGTTATCTTCAAATCATTTACTCAGAAAACAAGACACCTGCATTTAATCATCTGAACAATACTAGCACAAAACTTTTCTCCTCAATGAGCTCAGAGAAATCAGTAGTCTATCTTAAATATCTTTTATATGGTTTCTTTCAACTTCTCACAGTGTATGAGACTACAGTGTTTACACGTGTCTGATTTATTTCACTAATGAACATGCATCCATTCACCTATAAAATGGCTTAAGTTTACCCTTCTTAATGGCTGAGTGGTACTCCATTGTATAAAATACCACATCTTTTGGGGAGAGCATTGGGGATCAAACTCATGTCCACGCACTTGTGAGGGATGCACTTATGCTACTGAGCTAAATCCCCGGCCCCCAACACTTTTTTATCCATTCCTCAGTCGATGAGCTTTTAGGTGGTTTCTAGGATCTAGCCATTACAAATTGTGCTACTATAAATGATGCTGAGGTTTTCAAAAGAAAATTTAAAAAATTTAAGAACATATACTTTGATAAAGGATAACAAAACTCCTGAGAACCTTTGCGGCTAGACTCTTCTCCTGAATCTAAAGCAAATAATAATTGAAGGCTGTAGTTTTCTATTTGAATGTCTCTCCTGGAAAAATACGCATTATGAATTATAAAAGTTGAATGTAAAAATTAAAATAAACTTTATACACTTTTTCATGATAATGAATAATCTCATACTTTCCAAAGCCAGATATTTGGCAGTGTTTAGATGTGTACAGTTTGCTGCTTTTCCTCTGATTTTAATAATCTGTGAGATATATGGTCCCGTTACTAAAGAAAGTGAAAAGTTAGTGTCTCACTTCTCATACTACAATAAAAACAATAGGCAAGGTTACTCAGCATGCAGAGCATTGATAAACTTACTCCTTTGCAGGGCAACGGAAAGGTAACTGTTTTGTGGATGCATGTGCAGAGAAGATGTTCTGAACATTGTTAAAATAGCACAGTCAGTAAGATTAAGGGAATGGTCTACCAAATAGACCCAGTTCTACTCAGGCTCTGTAAGGCCCTTCACTGCTGAGTTATCCAATAGGAAATTTGTAGTGTGAAATCTGAAGTTCCTTTTAGGACTAAAATCCTATGTACTTATGGCTTGAAAACTGGCCGTGCTCATACAGTACTATAATAGTATTGTGAGCTTATTCTCCTGATGAAGAAGGGATGTTTTATGAGCACAAGATTTTCCACTTGCTTATCCAAACAGGTTGAAAGAATGGACAGTGATACAGCAACAGTGGTCAAAGGGTGTCTGGGTGCTGAGGATTTATGTGGGGAACCACCTAGGGGACTCTCTTTGACTCTCCTTGACAAGAAGAGCAACTGTCTCCATTTTGGATAAACTTGGCCTTGTCTCCAAGTATTAATATGTACAGAGCAGAGCTGGCTAGGTTATTTCTTTGTCTGTTCAATTGACTTCAAGCGATATACATTGGGCTGGCTGAGGAGCTGATGTGTAATTTCTCAAGCAAAATGACAGGGCAGTCTTACCTTAACTCATGACTCCCCAAATGCATGCTTGAGCCAGGTGGGGTGGACCGCCTTGCTCCACACTTTCCCACGCTATTGGCTGGGACCAAGCCTCGAGAAAGTGGCTGTGAATTCCCAGGGCAAAAAGATTGTACATCAGAGCTGGAGCACCAATCCCAAATTATTAGATATACCTCATTTGAGTTATGCAGATTGCTCTCTCTCTGCATTTCTTGCCCATTGCATATTGCAGAGGTTATCTCAGACCTACCTAACGCAGCTCATGGTAGTCTGGCAGTCATGTATTTTCTGCCACTCTCACTGTCACTCATCCCTGAACCGGTCCCCTCCTGGAAAATTAATAAAGCCCGGACTGGGATCTAGGTTAGGGCCTTTGGTCCAGTGAACCAACATCTTGGCTGGACTTAGGACTCTGTGGCTCCCCGTAACTGCATATTATGTCTTAGTATGTATATTTTCACTGTGGGTTGTACTGAAAGTGGTAGGTTAGAATTAACTCAGTAGAATTCCAATAACTTCTCCCTGGGATTATAAACATAAACCTTCCAGGACTGCATCAAGGACGGGAAAGGGTTCTCAATAGATTCAAATACACAAACACATCATTGCCTCCAGAGAACGTACCCTGAATTCACATATTCAGTAAATTGCTCACATTGTGTGTTCCAGTGACATGGAGTAAGTAAAACTTACCATGCCTTGAGAAATGGGTAGTTGTTGACAGCAGATATTTCCCTATAATAAATTTTTTAAAGCAAGTTTTTGCAGCATTTTTGTTAGCATTCTTTACTGCCTCAGTGTCATTCTGTTAAAAATGCAGGACTTCCAGGTGTGAGGAGTGGTGTTGACCGTTACTTTTAACATCTTAGTTATTATTCTATGCTACGTGGTAAGATAATTTAAAACTCTCAAAGACATACATGACTCACACCAAACCACACATAGGGCCAAGATTACAACCTGATTTAATATGAAAAATCATTTTCTTTTTTGAGTGTTAAACTTATTGCATGTCTTGGTTTACTTATAAAATATATTGCTTAATGTATTAAATTTAAAAAATAGCTTATTCTGTCAATTATATTATTATTGATCAGATTTGTTTTTAATTGACCTACTTCTATCTGAAAGGACAATGTAGTAATACAAAGCAGATTTTCTAGTCAAGCAGATGGTGAGGTTTTGTGTTTCTTTTTGGTACCCGGGATCGAACTCATGTCTTGTGCTTGTCAGGCAGGTGCTTATGCCGCTGAGCTAAATCCCTGGCCCGATGGTGGGTTTTATGTGGTCTCAGCGCTTTTTTTTTTATAATCTTGAAGAAGTTTCTCTGATTCTCTGAATTTAAAGGGTTTTGTTGTTGGTTTTTGCTTGTATTAGCAGCATTGGGAATCCTAAAAAGGGCCTCTCTTGTGCACACAAGTGCACTGCCGTTAAGCTGCCTCCCTGGTCCTACATCTAGGATTCTACACATAAGAGGTAATGATAACACCTCTAATAAATGTGACCTTGAGAGTACTATGTACTGAATATTGGCCTGGTGAATCAGATACACTTTGTTTTTGTTTTCATTTTTAAAAAAATTTTATTTAAAGAGAAAAAAAACAGAAAAAGGGTACAAGGTACACAGAATTTCAGAAAAAATAAACAGTAGGAAAACACTAGTTAATTACATATTGTCATCTTTAAAGCATACAGAAGGGACCTTCAAACAGTGAGATTGCAAACAGTTTTGCTCAATGAGCCAACAAAACTCAGCAATATGGTTATCCATCCTACACACCCAAACATACATGTAGTTATATCCCCCAGAGAACTCTCCCCTCCCTTCTTCCGTACAATGACAATTACACACCTTGGGTTTCACAGTTCTTATTACTTTTTTTTTTGAAGAAAGTAAAACCAAATGTGACATACCAGGACAGAGTCAGTCAAATCAAAAGGATGGACATAATACATAGTAAAAACAAAATACAAGGTGATCAACAATGGTTACCATAATGCCTCTTGTTATCTTAAAAAGAATTGCCTATATCATCAGTTATAATAAAATTGAACGAAACAGTAAAGAATAAGACCAATAAAACCAAAACATTGGAGACATTAGAGGACTTCAAAAGAAGATACGAATCTTACTGTCTTCATAGTTGTTGCCTATACTTTCAAACTTGGTACTATCAAGCATAACAGAATAGAGGAAAATCAGTCAAAACAAGATGGTGAGAGCAGTACAGGGTTTCAAATCAAGTTAATAGGAAATCAAAGTGGGTTACTATAATATATCCTGCTATTTTTATTTATTTTTCCCTTAATTAAAAGGATAAAAATGAAAAAGTAGATAGTAAAAAGGAGATTGAGATAAAAAAAAAGAGGGCATAACAACAAAACAGCACAGGTCAAAACATAGCCATTTAAGCAAAATAGTGTTTCACCACAAGATAATCTCGACATAATAGTAGTTACCATAGTGTCTCTTCCCTTAAAATCTTTGGGTATAACTTCGTATACTGTAGCATCAAATATATCAAGACAATGTAAAACTGTTCAAGAGAATGACAGTGTTACAGGGTATTTAGAATCAACTAACAGAAAATGAACAATGGTTTCTGTATAATCTCCGTCTAAAAAAGTTTTTGTTTATGTTATCACATATCATAAAATCCAACAAGATATTCACATTCAAACCGATGGAGACAGAAGAGCAAAAGCTTGATGGTACTTCAAAACAAGAGGATATTAAATCAGCACTACCTATTATGATGTCTTGTTTTCTCCAAAATGGCTGTTCCTACCATCCAACCTTCTCTGCCTCATTTCTTTGAGCTCTTTTTCTGTCATTAGTTGACAGTTTGTCCTCTTTCTTTCGCTTTCTGCTCCATTCATTGTGGCCTCTCTGCCACTGTTTCTGGAATCTTGGTATTTTTCATTTTTAGAATATCCTGCAGTAATCTCTGTAGAGTTGAATTGGTGGTTGCAAATTCCCCTAGTTCCTCTTTATCCTGGAAGCACCTTTTTTTCCATCAATTTCTAGGGACAGTTGTGCAGGATATATCAATCTTGGCTAGAGGTTATTATCTTTCAAAGCTTGAATTATTTCCCCCCACGCTCTTCGTGATTTGATGGTTTGTGCTGAGAAGTCTGCTGTAATTCTGATGGGTGTTCCCTTGTAAGTGATCTGTTTCTTGTCTTTGACGGCTTTTAATATTCTGTTCTTATATTGGATTTCTGGTATTTTGATTATTATATGCCTGGGTGTAGCTCTGTTTGGGTTGTAGGTGGCTGGAGTCCTGTATGCCTCATACATCTGAGTATCTTTACCTTTTGCTAAATTAGGGAAATTCTCCTGGATTATTTCTGTGAATAGCTTTTGTAGTTCATTTGTTTGAGTCCCTACTTTTTCTTTTATGTTCTTAATTCTTAAGTTATAGATCCGTTTATCATCTTCTAGTCTTTGTATTATTGCTGTTTGTTTCTTGTTATTTTTTAAGAAGCTTTTCATTTCATGCTCCCACCTTACAAATCTGTCCTTATCTCTTGCTTTATTTCATTAAATACTTCATTTTTGAACTCGTCTATGAGGCTCCAGAGATACTGGTTTATGTCTTTAGGTGCTGTGTCTGATATTTCATGTTTTCTGTCTTCATTCTCTTTTGCATTTACCTTTCCTGGATCAGTGTTCTCAGTATTGGGGACTGAGGACCCTTTCTTGTTGCTCCGTTTTCCCCGCACTTTTTGTTCCTTCCATACAAGCATCTGTAGGAGGCCCAGTTTTTTGGTTTTTTGTTTGTTTGTTTGTTTGTTTGTTTGTTTTTCTTCTTTGTCTGTTACAGTTTGTTTGAATCTGCCGGCTAGGTGTTCCCGTCCACTGCAGTGTACTAGGGAGATACAGACCTGGGCAGCCTCTGCTGGGCCCGCCCCTCCAGGTCAACCTACTGAATGATTCACTGCTAGGGTGCACCTCCAGGCGCTGGGACCTGGTTTGGGCTAGCCTACTGGATCTTAGTCCACGGCGTCACCAGGCCAAGCGCTCCCCACCACTCCTGCTTGAGAGGGGAATATGCGACTAAAGTCACTGCAGGGCCCTGTTCCGGCTAGTCTGCTTGTTCCCAGAATGTCCTCTGTTGGAGCCTCCTAGTCTATGAAAGGGTCCCCATTTCTCTCACTCACCGCAGGTCGATGCAGGGCTCCTTGCCAGTCCCGCTCTCAACGCCGTTTGGTTGGCTGATTCCAGCTCTCAGAGCTTTCGCACGTCTCTCTCCCTGCCTTGTGGATTGGGATGCAGTATCGGCAGCAGGAAATTCAAATCGTGGCTTCTAATGGAGCGGGACCCAGCTTCCGCACTGAGATTTTATCTGTTACTATTATAGCATCAGGACTGCATTTCCAGTTGCTTTCTCTCAGCTTAGTTCATTCCTGGGTCTGCAGAGTACATCTCCCCTCGCGTAGCCGGGAGAACATGGCGGACAAATAACAGCAGCCACGGAGGCTCTCTGAGATTACCAGTTTAGAATCCAGGAGCGGTTCCGTGTGAGGAATCAGATACACTTTGTAAATGTTCTTTCTTTTGTTTTTCTAGTTTGTAGTTTCAGGCCTGTATAGCCTGAAATTTAAAAAAATAAAAATGTCATCCTTACCATATTTTGTTGAAAAGCAGGAAAAAGCTGGGGATTTAGCTCAGTGACATAAGTGCCTACCTGGCAAGCGCAAGGTTTTGAGTTCTATCCCTGCTACCAAAAAAAAAAAAAAAAAAGAAAGAAAGAAAGAAAAGCAGAAAAAGTTTAAGAATTAAAAAAAGGGTAAATATAGTGAAAGAATAAATATTACCCACACTCATATATGTAAAGTATGTATACACCTGTTATATAGTGAGTACCCAATAAATTGTAGCTGACACTGTTCAGAAACCATTCATTCTCAGGAAAGGAACCTGCAAAGAAAAGAGAAACTTGTTGAATCACATTCTGCTGACTAAAATGTATACTGATTATTTTTGCTTTCTGAACTCTTGGGAGTATATTTTTCGCTTTTATTATGGCTCTCTAAAGCATTTTTGGATGAAGAGAAGTTTTTTGTTCTTTATTGACCTTGGTTTTTATATTTCACAACATGTATAATTTCTTTATATATTGCAGAAAATGCAGGCTCAAATATAAGAAGCAAGATTTTGATCACATGAAGTTTATTACAGAAAGTAAACACGTAAATTTCAAAATGCCTTGTAGCCCCAGTACCTAAAGGTGTATTCTTGTTCTATAGCATTTGAAGATATCTTTGCAACATGCAGTCTTACTCTGTATCAAAATGGCTTGTCTTCATTGTTTGAGTATTAACTCGTTTGCAGTCCCATGCAGAGGCTGATGATACATTTTTTGTTTTTTAAATTCTCATGCAGTCACTGTCTCCATGTTTTAAAGTGTGTATATGTCTTCCCACAAATGCTGTTATTATAATTTCTTGGTTAAATTCTCCATATGGTTATTTTCTATTGTAACCTACCTCCCCCATCAAGAAACTTCATTGTTTCTAGATAAAGCAGATCAACTTAAACTTTTCTTGTGTTGAGGTGGTCAGGTACAGAATTTTGTGGCATTAGAATTAAAAATTCTAGTTGGAAATTTATGCTTTCTGACTTGTTTTGTTATTTTGGTACTGAGGATTGGACTCACAACCTTGCACTTGCCAGGCAGGCACTGTGCCATCGGGCTATATTCCCAATTATGCTTTTTCTTCTCAACATTTTAAATGATTTTTGATGCATATGGCACTTTTTTCTTTTCTTGGCATGTGCATGCTGCCAAAACAGTCTATCACTAAGCTGTACCTTCAGTCAGCTTTTTAAAATTAATTATTTTTATTTTAAAGAAAATAAAACCATACAAAATATTAAACAGAATAAAGCCAATCAAAACAGACCAATGAAAGCAATACAGGACTTCAAGATAATAAGAAATCTGCAGTGGTTACCATAATGTCTCTTGTTTTATGCAAAATAGCTGCCCATGTCATCAAACAAAGTAAAAACAAAACAGAATGAAAGCAATAAAAACAATGAAAGCATTACAGTACTTCAAACCCGCTAATAGGAAATCAACAAATGACTTACTGTAATATATCTTGTTATCTTCAAAATAGCTGTCCATGCCATCAGACATAATAAAATCAAGCAAAACAAGACAGAATAAAACCAAACCTAACAAAACAATGAAAACAATATAGGAATTCAAAGCAAGATAATAGGAAATTAACAGTGGTTACCATCTTCCCTTTTTAGACATTTCCTCCCATATCACTTAGACTCTCTATTGTACATTTTGGATCTCATTAACTCCTTCAGTTTTTATGCTAGGGAGATAACATGATGTTTATCCTTATATGAGTCTTTCACGCATGTGCATGATCTCAAGTTGCATCAATTTACCTCCAAGATCGTAGAGATTATCCTTCTCTATAGCTGAGTAGCTTCCCATTGTATAAAAACACCATATCTTTCTTACCTATTCCATAGTTGATGAGCAAGCTACCCCTGCTTTTTTGTTTCCCTGTCACGTGGAACAATGTTTTCTGTTCTTTGACTTTTCAGTCTGTGAATTTCCTTTTGAGTTAAGTGTATTTCTTGTATGTAGCATATTGATGGATCTTGTTTCTTGCTCTACTCTCTTTATTTTTATTGGTAAATTGAGGCCATCTGCATTAATGGTTATAACCAGCATGCATTGTCTCATCTTTGTCATATTATCCTCCTGCTGTTGGCCCCTTACTAACCTCCATTTAGTTGACTGCCCTGTTTGGCTGTTGCCCTCTGCTGCCATTTCTGGAACCATGGTCATCTTTACCTCTCTCTAGCATAACCTTCAGTGCTGTTTTATATGGTTGGTTTGACGGTCATGAATTCCTTCAGCTGTTCTTTATCATGGAAGTGTCTTATTTCCATCAGTTTTGAAAGATAGATTTTAGGGTACATCCACCTGGGTTGGCAAGTTTTTCTTTCAGGATTTGAAATACTTCACTCCAAGCTCTTCTTGACTTGATTTGTGTTAAGAAGTCTGCCATGATTCTGGTGAATATTCCTTTATGGTTGACCTATTTCTTTTTTCTAAGAGCCTTTAATATTCTGTTCTTGTGCTGAATTTCTGAGATCTTAATTATTGGATGTTTGAGAATAGATTTATTTTGATTATAGCTAATTGGCTTATCTGTATGGTAGGTCCTTTTCCCATGTTTGGGAGATTTTCTGCTATTACTTCTATAAATAGTCTTTTTATATAATTTGTGTTGACCCCTGCTTTTTCAGTGACACCTATCTCTCTTCAACTATTTTTCTTTGTGTCATCTTGCAGCTGTTGAATTGTTATTTCCTGGTCTTTGTTGTTTTTAAGAGATCTTTCCTTTCACATTGCTAGCTGTAATCCTGTCTTCAAGGCCCAAAAGTCTTATCTAGTGTCTCTTTCAAGTGGTTTTTCCCACCTTTGATGGAGTTTTTAATTTCCTGGATATCTCTTTGAATCTGTTTCATGCATTGTAATTCCTTCCTATATTATTCTTTCAAGGTTTCCATCATTTTCCTGTGTTTTTTAATTATGTCTTCTCTAGATACGCTTAGTAATCTTTCCTTATGTTTGTGGTTTCTTCTTTTACCTGAAGTATTATTTCTGAACTGACTTACTTTTACAGCCTCATGAAAGTGTTTCTTTACTTCAGTTGCTATCCTTTCAGAGATTTCTTGGTGTGTGTGACTTCTGTTTTCTTCCATGTCTGTGTCTCTCTGGCTTGTTCTGTGTGGGCTGGAGGTCTGAGACTGCCTTTTACTCCTTTGTCTTGGCATTCCCTAGACTCCCCCAGACAAGCCAGTTGTGTGATCCCATGTTAGGTGTACCTCTGCAGTGTAGGAGAAGGGGCCAGGCACCTGGGTGTCTCTAAATCTAGGTTCCTGGGGAGACAACGGGGCATGAGGCAGACTTCTCAGGACCTGTGCTACTACACCGAGACTTCCCCGATGGCCGAGAGTGTGTGATAGTGGGGCTCTTCTTCTCTCACCTGCATGGCTTCACTGGGACTCCCCCAGTGGCAGCAGGTGCATAGGGTGTGTTTGTCTTTTCTCCCAGCCTGCACTGGCTGCTTGCAGGAAACAAGTCTTCCGTTGTGGCCCACAGGTGCACAGGGCCTATCTGAAACCTGCTTGTGTTGGGAAGCAAGCACAGATGCGCAGGGGTCATCTGAGTTGTTTTGTTTGTTTGTTTGTTTAATGTAAATTATGATTCAGTATTGAATTTGAAAATTTAAGAACACCTCTCAAAATAAAGAGATTTTGAGTTGTCACCCAACTACAAAGATGATAGAGACAATCTAGCACATATTTACATGTAATTAGAGTAAAACGTTAAATAGAAAATGACAGAAAATATGATTTTTTAAAAATTGCTAGCTTTCTAAACTGGTAACAAAATGTGCTGGTATAGTGGCAGACACTGGTAATTCCAGCACTCAGGAGACTTGAAGCAGGAAGAATGCCATGTTCAAGGCCATCCTGGGCTACATAGTGAGATCAAGGCCAGTTTGTACTATATAGTGAGACCCTGTCTCAACAACCAAAAAAAAGAAAACCAAGGTTAGAACTGTGAAGAAACAAGTGCCTCCAAATAGCAAGATGAGCAGCAAGTATAGTAGCTCTCAAGGGGAGTAGTATCCTATGGAAGTCACTAGGAAGCCAGAATTGCAGTTACCTTGAAGTTGCCTTGAAGAGATCTCACACCTCTGAGATAAATAGTACTGAAAGCATAGTACTGAGATAAATAGTACTGAAGCTTTAGCTGAACTCATGAGAGAGCCCTCCAGTGCTGAAACATGAACTAAAGTAGTATGCTTATTAGTTCCTTGGGCAGATAAGTACAAAAGGCACATAACGGTAAATACTGAAGAGCATCTTGCTTCTGACTGTTAGATAAGGTATCACTATTTGAGGACTACTATGAAACAGTGTCCAAAATGGCCAATTCATTCTTTGAATTTCCAGGTTAGACTAGCAGAAAAATTTTAATACATAAAGGAACAGTTACATGATCCATCCCAAACTTACTTTGGTCACTGAATGAAAGATTTCTTTATTAATAAAAGGAAATAGCCACTGTTTGTGCTGACAATAACCAGTGTTGATAACAGTGTCAGAATTGTATCAGTGAGAACAACACTTTTTTAAGTTTCTATTTTTTTTTAATATGTGTTTCCAATACATAATGACTACATTCCTTATGAGGAATTGGTACATGTCCATGACACATCACAATACTTTTTCAACCCTTTTTGTTTCCCCTTCCCTCCTTTCATTTCTTAGTCCCAATCCTTACGAGAAAGATGTTTCCCTATTTCTTAACATCTACCTTTTATTTTATACTTTATTTATATTTTGGGTTGCTCATCTAAGAGAAGCTGTGTGATATTTAAGCCTTACGTGTCTGATTTATTTTTCTAACCATTATGGCCTCACAATATATCTATTTTTCTACAAATTACTCAAATTTATGGCAGAGTACTGCTCCACTGTATATAAATATACCTTTTTTTACTTTTTTATATATTTATCTTTTGGTGCACATATAGACCACTTCTAAGATTTAGTTACTATGAACTGTGCTGTTATAAACACATGCATACATGGGTATGCATGTATCACCATAATTTATTTAATGCTTTCAGGAAGATACCTTTAAACCTTAGTTAAGATATTCCAACTAGAAGGAGGGTAGAGTCTCTATGCATAAAGTGACTGAGTGCAGTGGGGTCATAATGTCACTAAGATTTAAATATCACATTAGGTAATGATATACTGAGTAGCTTAAGGCATTGAAAGTAGGCTCAGGAGCCAGGAATGGTAGTACACTAATCCTAGCACTCTGGGAGGCTGAAACAAAGATTCAAGTCCAACTTAGTTATTTAACATGACCCTATCTTTAAAAACAAAACAAAAAAGCCTGGGAATAGATATACTAGTAAATGTTTGACACAATTGAGCTTAAAATATTTAATCTGATTTTGATATAAACATATTCTCTGTGAATTTTTAATTTAAACTTAGGTGCATATGTGCCTAATGATCATCTTTGTCCTAGTCCAAGCTTATTGTGAAAACTAAAGTAAAAGGTAGTTCCCAGTATTGAGAATCATTTTCAACCCAAGTATGATTCTTTTCAATCATGCATAATGTTTCTGATTTATAATTAATGTTTAATACAAAAACTAAGAGAATCTTCTATCCCTTGAAAATACATTTTTTTCATATAACTCTCTATAAATTTAAGTGAATTTTAGCTAGTGTTAATAAATAAGCAAAACACTTCCCAAGTTTTCTGACTTACATTTGATTGTATTTTACTTTGAAATAAAAAAATTGTCAGTGTCATCCAACATCAGTAGATACATTTGAAAATTTTTATAAATGGAAAACTAGGGCTGATGGTAGGGGGTGCCCAGGGTTTTATCCCTAGCCCCTCCCCTGCCAAAAAAAAAAAAAAAAGAGGAAAAAACCCTTTGTTGTTTTGAGCAATTTGAGAGTGAGAAAGTCTTTGTTATTAGAGTTGATTTCACTTTGTAGATTTCCTCTGAATATAAAAATTCTTCCTGTTATAGTCATTAGATACCATGTACTTTGTGTGAATGAAGAATTACTTTAGGCATTAAGCTCTATACATAAAACATAGGCCCTTTCTTCAAGATGCTTACAGACAAATATTAAATTTGTCTGTAAGTTATTTCTGGAAAGAAAGAAGTTTTTAAGTGTGTGTGTGTGTGTGTGTGTGTGTGTGTGTGTGTGTGTTTTGAATAATTATTTTCCCCTGGGCACATAATATGGTATTCAAAAAAATGCTTTTTTAAATTAATGGAATAAA
Organism: Cavia porcellus; assembly: GCF_034190915.1. Lineage (NCBI taxonomy): Eukaryota > Metazoa > Chordata > Mammalia > Rodentia > Caviidae > Cavia > Cavia porcellus. The sequence goes on from NW_026947491.1 coordinate 2,882,145, forward strand.
AAGGACTATGTTAGGTGTGTATGGTAGCACGTACCTGTAATCCCAGAAGCTGGGAGGCGAGATGATCACTGTGAATTTGAGGCTAGCCTAGAGTATGTATTGAAATCTGTCTCATAAAACAAAAACAAACAAACAAAAAACGCTTGTGAATCCATTGTGCTGTATGTCTAGAATGAAAAGCATCATCTGTTAATGACTCTGTGTTCTAAACTAGACTTTTCATTTTCTTCCCCTATTTGTTCCAAACTGCTAAACATCAAAAATATATTAACCTGCTTGCTTTGTATAAGAACAGAATTCAGCCTTTTTTCTAGTGTCAAGTTTTGTTTTCTTTGGTATGAAAGCATAACTTGTGTTAATCTTCCCATATTAAATTTCTAATACTAAAATTATGTTCAAGAATTCAGGCCTTCATCACCATCTGTTTGGCTGTCATCTTTGTCTAGCCCACCTTTACCTCTTTCTTGAATTATGGCAGTAGCTCCCCAGCTGGTTTCCCAGTTTTACTTCAGTATTTTTGAACACATAAAAGTTTTTTTAGAAGTTAAAGTTAAATTTTCCAGTACTTGTCTTTTCTGTCACTGTAAAACCAGAGTCCTTCAAATATCTTAGGAGCCCTACATAATTGTCCCATCTGACCTCATCTTCTGTGATCTACCCTCCTTGACACCCTCTCACCATACCAAGCTCCTCACTGCTGCTCATGGATGCAGACACATCCCTCCTCAGGGCTCTGCTGTTCACTGTTCTTGCTGCAGGAACACCCTGCTCCCCTGGCTTCTGCGTGGCTGGTTTTCTCATAGGCCATGTGTGGTTTTATCAGTGGGGATCTGTCATGACCATCGTACCCTTTCCTTCCCTGCCATGTTCTCTACGGCACTAATACCATCTAATGTACCCTAATTCTTTCATTCTACTAATCGCCTCACTCAGGAGCAACTTGACAAAGCAGGAGTTTTATTTACATTGTTCATTAATACATATCTTTAGCACCAAAGTGCATCAAGGAGCTCGGGAACTACTTGTTGAATAAAAGAACAAACGCAGATGATGAACAACACAGCCATAGTTCTTCTTTCTTCCTGGGCCAGGCTCAGTGTACTCAGAGAAGGTGCAACCCAAGTTACTGTCAGAGAAGATCTTCAGGTGCATTTTAACCCTCCCTTTATGGAACATTAAATATGCTTAAACCTTGTAAAACCTTTTCAGGGATGAAAACAATAGTTCCATCACTAAAATTATTCCCATTTATATGAACATAGGCTATGTCTCCTATGTGTTAGCATTGGGAAGATAAGCATTTAATTTCTGAAAATTACGCTCTTATCCTTATATGTTCTTTAATCCAGTTTTACAACAGTAACAATTTGAATTTTTCTATTTTTTTTATAATCCTTTTAATATATAGTCATTTTCTAGTGAAGTAACCAAAGTTAGGCAAGTCAATGTCCTCAGGATCACACATTATAAAGTTACTCAGCTGGTTGCTGTTTCTCACCCTTTACTATCTTCTTGGACCCTCTAAGTTTTCCAGCTTATCTGTTCATTTTAAGTGTCTTTGCTTATAATCCACATCACAGTCTCTTTCCTCTCTACTAAATTCTCCAGGCAAAAGGTATAGAGATAGCCTCTTTATTAAAGGGTAGTGCAGAAGGCACAGCTCTCTTATTTAGATGATTCCCATAGTACTTTGTTACTAAAATTATGTTTGTAGAGAGTTCCATCTTTGTTTGACCGAGCTGACTGCAAATCTTTCATTTTCTCCATGGTGTTACATTAAACATAAAATGTCTAATCTGCATATCAAATTGCACATTATCTAGACACCAGAATTGTTCAGTGATTTAGATAATTAGGAAGTTATCAACCCTTTAAAACAATAACCATTCTGTTCTAGATACTACCTGGACTTTAGAAAAGATAATAGTTCTAAGTGAAGATATTACTAGGCAGCAGAAATGTGTAACCTATTGTACAGATACCTCATTTGTTGGCATAATTATTAGAAGACAAAGCATTTGGAGGCTTAAAGGGTAGAAATTGTTAGGGCAATTCTAGGGCTGGGGATTTAGCTTTCATTTCATATGAGGCTTTAGTTTTTTAATTTTGCCATTTGTGATGATTAGGGCTGTAAGAGTACAGTTTAAGGTTGATGTGAACACTGGCTCTCATCTAAGTCCGTGGATCACTCCTCTGGCTCTTCAGAATAGTAATATGACTAGATTTTAAAAACCTGACAGTTGTGTTGCATGCTAAAATAAGATGTCACATTTCATTCATTGGAATTATTTCATCTCAGCATGGCAATGCTTCATTTCCTTTTTAATTAGAAGTCTAAATGGCAGTTAAGTGACTTTGAGTTTTTCTTTCTAACAAAGAAAAATATTCAGTATAACTCAATGAAAAAGCACTTGGAAGACAAAAATCTTTCAAAACAGGAATTCAAGGCTTGGGCGGAAAGGTGATGAAAAGCCTTAATAGAGGTGAAATGACTAGAAGATCTTCAGCATAACATCATGCTTGCACTTTGCAGAAATGATTTAGTGACCTATTCTGGGCCCCCGTGTCTCCTGGGAAGCCACACTGAAACCTGGGCCCCCTGTCTCCCGACTCCTGGTCCAGTGCTATTTTGTATCACATCGTGTAACAATAATAATAATAGTAATCAGCTTTGCATTATTAGTTGATCATTATAAATGTGATGAAAATGTTTTGGGAGATTCTCAGTTTTTAATTATTCAAAGATAGGAAATATTAAAAAGTACTTACCACCAGCAAGAATTTTTACTGAAACAAAAATATAAATCATGACCAGAAATAACTCAATGTTTAAGTTATTTAGAGCATTGGATTGCATATACTGGAAATGATACTGAGCTGGGATGAAGAGGTTACTTCTGGACTCTAAAAATACATTTAAAATAAAATTGAATATCTTGATGCTGTTCCATTTCTTGTAAATTGAAACTTCCTAGCTCCAAAGAAAACTGTTGCACAGGTTCAAAGAAGAAACAAATGTGGGTGATGCTCTTGCAGAGAGCAATAACTCAGCCCAGAACCATATTCACAAAACTTGTTATCCTTTACAGGCAATTTAGAATAATAGCTGTTTCTTTGTGGTTTTTGTTGTCATATTGCCTAACAAGTTCAAAACCTTGTCCTATTCTTGAAAGCTCTTCAAAGTATTGGTGTTCTGAGGAGTTTAAAAACATGGACTCTTTGGTGTTTTTACTTTACTCACACAGACTGAGGAAGAGGGAGAGAGAGGGTGGGAATAAGTCATCCATCTTGTGACTGTAGAGCCATCTGCAGGAATATTATTGAGTTGCAACATAATTAATGATTCTCTTAACTGTTCTTTCAAGGGGTAAATGAGAAGTGACAGTATCTTTCACATGGGGAAAGAAATGGGTAGAGGGCCTCCCTCTAAATTTTCAAAGAGAACTTATTTGTCATAGTGGATTTCTGATTTTTAAAAAATCACATAGTTTGCTTTAAATGTTACATAGTCTGAATTTTCCATAGTTCTCATTAGGAGGGGTATTTAATAGGCTCTTTTAGCCCTAGCTCTGCTAGTAATGCTGTTAAAGATTACTACTTGATTTCACCATCATAGGATATGACTTTTTATAAATCCTCTGTATAGTCATACAGCTGTTAAAATGGGAATTAAATAAACTTTTCCTCTAAAAAAGTAAGCTTATTTACTAATTATTTCAATTGGCTATACAGGTAAGTATTTTTTGTTAATTATTAAACATTTCTAAAAATCACATTAGACTTGAGATATTTCTAAAGAAACAGTAAGAAATGTGCTGCTGTTCTGTGTCTGAGACAACTGCTAATGTGTAAATTTTATCATGTGTCTTTGCTCTGCCTTGAGATATGGTTTGGGGAGTCCATTTCATTTTGTTCTCTTGATGATACTGGTACATGTGCAAGCTTACACATGTCAAACATGCAGGCTACCAGCAAACAATATCCCCAGCTCCAAGAAATGTATTTGTGTGTGTGTGCGCGTCTTTGTTAATCATCCTTTATCCTACTCAGCAGCCAAATAATCAACAATACTCAAACTAATTTTTTTTTCTTGGCAGAAAATTGACTCAGTATCTTACAAATGTTAGGCAAACACTGTACCGCTGAGCTACATCCCCAGTCCTTTTTATTTATTTAGTTTTTTGATACTGAATATTGAACTCAGGGGTTGCTTTACTGCTGACGCGTAGTCTCAGCACTTTGTATTTTTTATTTTGAGGCAGGGTTTCACTGAGTATCCCAGGCTAACCTTGAAAATGGGATCCTCCTGTCTCAGCCCTCCCAAACAGCTAGGACTGCAGGCATGTACCGCTGCCTCCAGCCTCAAACTAGGGAGTCTGATGCTGGGGAATATTTAGGTTTTTATAATTAAGGCTTTATTTGAAACAGTTTTTGCCCTAGAATGTCACCTAAGTAAAATTCACAAGGTCAGGTCTTTGGTATATAAGATTTTTCATACATTAGAAAAATAGTAATTGGAATCCTTTTATTTTATTAATGTATTGAGCAATAACGTGTCTATTGAATAAGAAGCACTGTATAATTTCAGGTCTATATAGCACGAATATCTTTAATATGTATTTAATGTTAGTGTACTATTTCTCTGGAGTTTTCATATGCTTATTTTGTTACAAAAGTAAATTTGCTAAAATATGAGGCTATTAGAAAGAGAACAGTTCCTTTGAATGACCTGTCTTGCATTGGAGCATGTACTAGAAAAATCTGCAACATAATGTTTAAATATAAAGCCTGAGGTGAGGGTGTCTGATTTAGTTGGCAGTGCTAACTAAAATTCTATGCCTTTAGCAGACATTATCACTCACACATCATTTCTGTCCAAGCTTAGTTAGAAAGAGAAGACATCAGGGAAGAAGGGGGTCTCTTTCTGTTTTGAATTTGTCTACTTATACATTCTCTCGTTTATTGTACTCTTAAATCTAACTTCTCCCTTACCTCCTTTATAACCAGTAATTTATTATTTACTGAATTTTATCCTTTTGGGAAATGTAGAGTTCATCTGTGGGATTAATCATATGTGAACTTTTAAATTTGATTTCTTTTATTACCCTGAAAGTCTGTTTTCTAAGAAGTCTGATTCACTTAGAAATAATGTTGAAAGTTTTCATGAAGAATCCTATAAATTAATTTTAAATTTAACTTTTTGAGCACATTGGAGTGTTGACTTGTTTTAGAAGAATGTGCAGTGAAACTGAACTTAAAGTTAAAGATAGATAATTCAGTTGAGTTAAAATTTTAATTGGAAAACTGTTCAGATTTTTTTTTTACCTGCTTAAGCATGATTTTTTTAAAGTGACTGTTACAATGTTCCAAACATTAGAGATAAAGATGAGCTAATGAACTAGATCAAAATACTGCCTGCCTGGGTTATTCCAAGAGAGTTTTGCCTAACCTTACAAGAAAAGTCTATTTCCCAGTAAACAGAAAAATAAGGAAGAAGGCACTTTTGTAAAGAAGTGTAGAATTTACGCTGCAGTTTCACAAAAGCCTTCACCCTAGTACACGTCTTAAAACACCTTTTTGTTCTTTGAACTCTTCAGAAAAGAGTTATAAATTGCATAGTGTAGCTTGTTCTTGTCTAATTTAGGTCTCTGCTTGATGAACAGAAATAAATGTCACATCCTGAAACATTTGAGGGGAAAACATATTTGCAAATTCAGCAAAATGCAGCAATCCTCAAACCAGGAGTCATCAGTTAGCTATAAAAAATGTAGGGCTACAAGTTGTATTTTTTAAAAGTGTTTCATTAATCACGTTGCCTGTATACCATAATGCCCGTCTCGCTATAAGACTTGGTGGTTTATTTAGGTTATTGGGCTAAGTGGTGTGAATATTGAATGAGATTATATAATTGCAGACTGACACAGTATGGCTATGCAGAATTGTGGATGGAAAAACTCAAAATGAAAAGCACATGACAGTTCAGCCCTGTGCAGACTGCACGCCTGTCTGGGATTGGCCCTGCCTCCAGCTGACTCATTTTGTCAGACCGAGTCACAGGATTAACCCTTGACATGTTCCTTTAAGGGAGAAAAAAAAAGGCAGAGATTAAACAACTGCATTGAGGAACAGCATTTGATCCATCTATATGCGGTTTTTCCTGTAATTCGATTCTCGGTAGGAAGAAAATTGTACTGCAGCTGTTGCATAGTTCTTTACAAAAGATTCTAAGGATGAGAGAAAAACTTATCATGGAAGATAATTTATAATTGTGGTTAAAACAAATGAACTACATTAACCAGTTTTGTGTCTTTTGGGTAAGGTGAACTTCAAGGAGATGCTCTTTTTCAGTGACAAAAGGCCATACTATAATAAACAAGTAGATTATATGAACATTTTATTTGTTACCACCAGTTTGCTTAATGATCTACTGTTTTTGAGGGCTAAGTCTAGTATTGCATAGATACAGGAACACATACAGTTTTTTTTTTGTTTTTTTTTTTTTTTTTTAAGTTTTTCCATCTAATCTCAGTTTAGGGAATAGTGTATACCAAATGACTGTGGTAGCTATGTGAGGGGAGAAAGGTTTCACACTTGTGGGGTTTGTGTCTGCTTTTGAGAAAAGGAATGAAAAGTAAAAGTAAAACTTCTAAATAGTTACTCAAGTACTATTTAGAAGCCATTGTGTTTCACGTTCAGATCGCAGGCTAAGAACAAATTTTACACTGTTGCTTGACAAACTGTCTTAAAAACAAGTAAAAGAAGTTTGATGTTAATACTTGTCTGTATTCTGAATTGCTTTTTGCTGAATGTTTTGTTGATTCCCATTAGACTCTTAGCAGCATACCTCTAAAATAAAGGGCTGCTAAGGAAGTTGCCATTGTGCTCTAGTAGCCACATTTCCATAGTTGGAATTACATGCTGCTGCTTGTTTCATTAGACAACTAGTATTCTCTCTTTTCTGTCACGCACCAGAAGAATAAACTTAAATTACTTGAGATAGATTTTTTAAATCAATATAAAATTCTTCTGAGGCTGGAGCAGTGATTGTAGGAAAAAAAATGAAGTACATATTGTTAATACATTGTGGCTCCCTCATCTCCTTATTCCTCCTTAATTTCTGTTGAAAATTGAGTTCATTTTTAATATAAAAAAGTAACTTTTATTTTAAATATTGATTTTCTTTTTTTTTTTCCAAAGTAACTGTTCTGTTAATAGAAAAAGACTGCGAAAGACTAAAATTTACTTGAATGGTTTTAAGGCATAGCATTGTTAATTGTAAATCAGAGCTTTTTACACAGTTCTCCAAGGATTGAAATGGGTCTTTGTGGTCTCTCAGGAGGGAGGAAGTTACACACCACTCTGCAGACTGGCATTTTAATAGTCTGCTGTACAGTGATGTTCTTTTGCAGCTGCTGCTTAGCCTTTTCTTTATCTGGAGAGTGTGGGGAGGTTTTGTTGTTGTTCCGATACCATCAGCTTTTAAAACATTGTGAAATGAGATGGCCTTATGGTCTGATCCAGTTTTATTACTCTGATTTGATCAATATGTTTCACAAGAATGAGGTCTTTTGGGTCCCTTTTGGAATATTCCAGAACATCTCATAAAGGAGTTTGCATTGAGAAAGTCGCCTTGAGACTGAAGTGAAAAACTCCCTTTCTGCAGTTCACAGGTTTTTCTCTGATGAGCTCGGTCCTATTGGAACCTAGGAGGCACCTAAGAAACTAGCACAAAGGAGGTTTTGCTGAACTGGAATGAAAAGAAAGAAATTTGGCTATTCTGTGTTTCTGAGGTAGAGATAAATTGGAAAACTAAATAGCAGAATTTTTTATAAGAAAAATACATGTATTTGAAGACAACATTTAAAACCCTTTGACTCAAAGTATTACTGCAGTACATTAGAAAAAACCAAGACATTTATTCCCACCCTGATTATTTTTTCCTTTCTGAGAAATTTGAGTATCAACATAAAAAATGAATAAAGTATTCTTTAAGAATAATAGTGAACTTAGAGGAAAGACTTTGAGGAAGTCTTAGTTTGTTAGTTGCTATATACATTTTTGTCAATGCATAGCACCAACCTTTCACAAAAAAAAAAAACTTTAATTTTTTTCTACTTAAATTGCCAACTGTTTATTACTTATTAGATGTTCTATAAACCTACATTTCATTACAAGGTTTTTATTGATGTCATGAACAAGAAATTCAAGGAACTTTATAACTGAAAAGCTATACTATTGATGTTTGTATTTTAAAAAGTTAATTGACTTAAAATTATTTTCCCTATCTTTAGAGTAAACTTTTTAATACAATATATTCCTTTCAATTCTTAATACAATTTTTATAACTTAAAATTAAGTGTAGTTTGTTCTAGCTAAAGATGGTCTGCCTTCTCCAGGAAGTGATTTTAGACAAGGTTTAACTGTATAGATCCGTTTTAATATATGTGATTCAGTATTTCCAGTTCCTGATTGCTTGATCATGTGTTTATCAAAGTTGGAAGCAACTTCAGGGGATGCCAGATGGTAATGTTGCTGGAGGTATAGCGGGCAAGGTCTCCCTGCCACAAGTACTCTAATTAAAACTAAAAACAGATTAACAGAAGACCTGTCAGCTTGCCTTCCTTTGTGAATGCCTGTGTACGTGCCTGCGTGTGTGTATGTGTGTGTGGCAAAATTAGTAATACCTTAGAATGTTATCTTTGGAACATTGTATCTGTTCATTTAGAATTTGTAAATGAATTTCTTTTAATACCATAAAGTTTGTCTAATTGGTACCCTTCCTCCAGTGCAGGGACTTGATGGAAACTGAAAGGGTAGCTTCCAGCATAAGCCCTCCCTGTGTGCCCTGTGAGTTGGTTCGGTCCTGTTTTGCATAAGTTCCTTTTGAGTGGAACCATGTGTGGGTGCATAGTACTGAAGACTTTCTGTTTGCCTGAGTGGATGTATGTCTTGGAGAAAAACTGTGTACATTAGCTGCAAACAGGAACATTCTCAGAATCAACATGTATTGTGCTTATCCTGTCCCAGGAATGGGCAGCAGTTCCCTGATGTATTACTACAATGGGAAAACGGTAAGCCTTTTTCTTTGTTCATGTGACTTTTAAGTGACTTGTTTAATAGAAATCAGTGCAGTTTAATTGCTTTTTAGTAAAACCTATAAGGTTTCATTTTATTCTTTTCTGCAGTAAATGAGACTATATAACTAGTGTTAGTAAGGACATGTCTTCGACAGTTACTCAGTAGTTGTTGGTTTTATTTTATTTTTGAAATAGTTTCAAAAGTAAACTTAAATTGGTGAGTTATTTTTAGCCTGATATCTTTACTAGCAATGAGCTTGAAAGTACATATGTTAATATATTATTTCATATATTGTAAACATGTTAATTATATTTAAGATAATACACATGCTCACATTATTATTGGTGCTTCGCAAATAGAATAAAAGATGAAAGTCACGTTGGATATTCATAAAAATAACAAGTACAAAGCTCTGGTAATGATTAGAGAAGCAGTTCACTAGTGAGGGCCGTATTTCCTGTTTGGAGTTTCAGGTCCATAGCCTGACTTTTCTGGAATACCATCTGTTTCCAATCATACTAAAATTTTGACCCTGTGCAGATTCATAAAATAAATCACTATCTTTAAAAGAATGCATTTATACATATTCCAAAGAATATTTTCCTGGTCCATGTATAGCATATGGTTAGGTGTTTAATACTTTTGTATATCATTAAGATTTTTCTTTTAAATACTTAATATTATTTAAATTATATAAATGTATCAAGTATTGATTAATACACTAAATTATAAAAATACATTATTTATTAAATAACATAATTTATGCAGAAATTATCTTTAAAGCCCCCAAAGACTCGGATAATTTTAGAAAGAATGAACTTTTTTGAGAGATTCAGTTGAACCAATCTTTGTCAAGTATTGATAAACATCATTAAAATGTTATACTAATAATAACCTCAGTTGTGTATCAGAAACTCAGGGTTTTTTTTTTTTTAATCGTCCCAAAAGTAATTTCTCTCAGATGTCTTAGGCTATTACACATGCCATTTCAGTGATTTTGGGAGAAGAGGAGGCATTGATGTTAATGTTTGAAGTGACAAAAATCATGACTACATTTTCCCAATGTAGCATAAAATCAGATATGTATGTCCTTTCCCTTTTTCTAATATGTTTTAAAGTAGCCTATAGCCCTGACCAGAGACAGAGAATTGAGAAAAGTGCTTTTTTTAATCTGCTGACTTGCTTAGTGTAAGGCCTCTTTGGATTCATCCATTCGTATAGTGGTGAACTTCTGGGGAAGCTTTCTTAGCACATAATGTCAAGCAAAATATCTGTAAACTCATTGAAAGTATGTCTTCCAACTGCCCATAGAAAGCAGACCTTTAGAGAAAGTAAAAGGTAGATTACATGGATAATGTAAGTGAAATTTTAATCTCTAATAATTTCCTACCCAGCTGCCTTTCCCATGTGAAATATTTTTCTTTTGTGTCTGATTCTAAGGAAAACAGGCTGTTTGAATGTGGGATGTGTATGTGCACGCGTGAGTTCAGTTACATTAATTATGCAGAACCCCTGAAGCAGAGAAACTATCACTCAAATTGAGTTTAGATTTTATTTTAAGAACACAGATCTCTCTGTTATAGTATCTCTCTGTTCTACACTAAGCAATAGTGAGGAGACAGCTTTGACAGTATAGTACTAAGTATAAACAGGCTAATGTTAGATGGCTTAGCTGATGTGGTAGAGAACTGTAGACTGAAAATTGATAGCTTGTGTCTGATACAGGTCAAAGGTGACTTATATGTTCTTGGAAAATGCATATTGTATTGGCCTTTCTGAATCATAAGACCCTAGCTTTACATGTATTTTGTTTTTATCCTCCTCTAGTTTTAGAAATTATTAGCCCATAACACCTTCAGTAAGACAATTGCATTGTGTAATTATTTCGTATAAAGAGTATGTAGACACATCATCTTACTATATAAGAAATATTTGCTTTGTAATAAAAACTAGCAATTTTGTTAGATTCTTAAAGGAAACGTACTTCTTCACTTGTGTTACATAATTCTTGTGTTCAACAGGTTAAATTTGAACTAAAATAATAGAATAGATCAATATTTTTGAAATGCTAATAAGTACACATTAATTCCATTTTGAACATCTCATACAAATATCATGAGGACGTGGCAAACCCTAAGCAGTGCTGATCATAAACAAATATCTTTCCTTTTCTGGTTTTTATTTTTAAGTTTTCAAGTTAGTTCCATACATTTAAAAATGTGTATGATTTTTAGTAAAACTAAAATGATTTTAGGAACAGACAGATCAGTCAAAGAGAAAGAGGCTTTTTGTATTTATTACAAAAGTTATGTAGCCAGCATGGTCTTGTTGGAAATAGAACAGATTGGGGTATTTGTGTGTAGGAGGAAAAAAAGCCAAAATGTTTTGTTTTGTTTTGTTTTTGTTCTTTTGTCTTTTTCCTTTTTATCGGTACCAGGGATCGAACTCATGACTGCCTGTTTGCAAGGCAGGCACTTATGCCGCTGAGCTAAATCCCCAGCCCCAAAAAACCAAAATGTTAAAAAAAAAAAAAAAAAATTTATTTGAAAAAAGATCAATGTTCTTTGTCATATGTAACCTTTTATTATGTAACTATATTGTGTATCATGATATATGATGTTAAGATGTGTTTGTGATTGAGAAATTATTTTAAATATTGTCCCTTTTTGAAGTTTAAAAAAATAGCAAATGGGAACTGGGGATATAGCTCAGTGACAAAGCGCCTGCCTGGCAAACACAAGGTCCTGAGTTCAATCCCCAGTACCTTAAAAGAAAAACATAGCAAGAAGTAGTGAATTTCTGAGGCTTCTATTTAAGAAGTCAGCCTACATTCAGTTATCTCATTAACATGAATAATACCCTTTATCCAGAAAGGTAGAAAGTCTTTCTTAGAAGTCAGAGAGAAAAACTGAGAGGAAAAGACAGTCATGTTTTCTTCATTTTGAAGACTGAAGATTGATCCTCTCTCTGATCCAAGGCGGTCTCCCATTTGTTTGGGCCTTAAATTAAAGACATGGTATACAATCTGTAGCAAGTATAGACATGATGGTCTTCTTGATTATATCAGAGGGTTATTTTAATCTTATGAGAGATATAATAGAAATCTAAATTTTAAAACTCAAAGTAGAGCAAGGCTGATGGCACACGCCTGTGATCCCAGCACTTGAAAGGCTGAGGCAAACCAACTGCCATGAGTTCAAGACCAGGCTGACCTACAATGAGTTCAAGGATGGCCTGGACTGTGTGGCAAAACCCTGTTTCAGAAGACAAAAACAGGGTTCAGGGATATAGTTCAGTGGCACAGTACCTGCCGGGAAGCGCAAGGTCCTGAGTTTGATTCCTGGTACCAAAAAAACAAAACAAAAACAAAAAACCTCAAGCTGTAAAGCACGTTTTGAACATATAGCTTCTCTGAATGGAATCTGGGAAAGAAGACACAGAAACTAACATGATTGTAGGGAGTGCTACTCACAGGAACTGTGCTGGGAACTAGGTTCTCATTTAAGTCTCACAACTATTCTTGTCATTTGGATGTGACCAGCCTCATCTTTATACACAAGGGAAATGAGATTCAGGGAAGTTAAGTAGCTTATTCAAACCCTACCCAGTTACTACGTGATAAGGTCAAAATTTGAACCCAAGTCCATCACTCAAGATCAGGTTTTCTGTTTTATGTCATCTAAGGACAAGTGCATTATTCTGTTATAGCAAAGGGCTAACCTACATTTGCCCTTACGACCATTTGTTTTAAAACATTCTGCTGTACCTGGGCAAAACACTAAACCTTTTTACAACTGTATTTTGCATACATGATCACAGTAACAGTTTATGAATACTGATTGTTGGGGTTAGTCAAACAGATTTTTATCATTTTTAGTTTAAGAACTAGTATGTTTAAAAACTCAAGAAATTAAACTAGCCAGGTTTCTTCAAATAAAATTGATGTACTGAAAACTGGCTTAGCCATGATCATTGGCACCTGACTGCTGTGTAATTATTTTTTCATAAGAATTAGAAACTACTAATAACTAATTATTTTACATTATAAGTTCTTTAAAACATTTCTCAAACAAAATTTTTCGTTCATAAAAGCACAGAAGTCAATATCAGAGTGTATAGAGCTGCATTTTTGCTTTGTGGATTTATTGCCTTTATCATAAGAAAGTACAATTAAATCAAATTTCCAGACTGTGTGTGGGCCCAGATAGTTAAATGAAACATTTTTATGATAAGGAAAACATGAAGTCATACAAAACTTCTCTGAACATAGAATACCATCAAAAGAAAAAGGCTATTATATAAATCTACTTCGGATTTATTGGGTTTTTATTGTTGTTTCTCATTTTTCTGTTTACCAAAATTATCCAATATTATAGTGTACAGAGCCAGGTTTTTTTCTTGATTTAAGTATATACAAATACCAGTGAACTAAAACTATAATCCTTGCTAGAAAAGTCTGTTGTCACAGGTCAGCTTTGTTAATGCTTTTGTGAAAGAAATATACGTTCCTTTCTACTCAGTCTGGACAAGCTGAAGCAAATGGATCAGTGTTTAGGGGTTTTTTTTGTTTGTTTCTTTGCCTACCCCTCACCCCCACCACCGGGTATTTAACCCAGGGGAACATGATGCTCAGCACACTGTCTAGCACAGAACTATCTCACCAACCCCATGAAATCCTTATTTTAAATATAGATAGCTAAGAGGCAGCACATATTGATATGTTTAATATTACCACAGAAGACAAGATTTCTTAGACTTCACTTTCTTGTGAAAAATTTGCAATTATCGGGAGGATAATAGTATTTACAAACAGTGAAATGTGCCCAGTAGTGTTAATAAAAAGGTGACTAATGTGCCGCAGAACTTTTTCTCACAGTTCAAAATTAGTAACAGTCTACTAGGATTGTTACACAGCAAAAGCAGTAATTGATTTTAATTTAAGATGCTTTGTATTAAAAGCTCAAATTCTTGTTTGTAAAGAAGAAAGTTTAATTTACCTGTTGACATGTCTCTATAAATTTGGGGAGAGGATATTGGAAACTATTAAAATAAACATATATTAACTATTAACCCTTTTGCAGAAATTCTAGGTGTGTTTAACAGGTGAGTTAGATGAGAAGAGCCTCCCACAGAGAGGGTTCCTGTCCCTGTGTTAGCCCTGACCTTCAGGTGTCACACTGGACTACACCTGTGGCTTCAGCTCTGATGCACTTTTCCCTGAGACTTAGGCTTAGAATTATATAGTAACTCCAAAAGCAGACTGGAATTTATGGCAGAATTTGCTGTTCTTATGTAATATGTATGTTGTGTAATACTGTGCTGAAAGCATTGAGCTAATTATCAAATTTATTTCAGTGTCTTATGTCATTTTCCTTGGGCTGTTTTAGTTTTGATTAGAGAAGTGGCAGTAAAAAAGAAATATCTAAATTTCATGAACTTCAAATTTTAGCTTCAAGATATATGTTTTTTATCTAAGGCTATCCATAAAATCATACAATTTTAGATCAGAAAAACATACAGAAAATTATTTTTAGTAAAATCTTTATAATTTCTCCATATCTGTCCAGCACACTTACTGGAATGAATATAGTTACTGAAAACTTGATTAACACTTTTTACACAACCTCTTTTTACTACATTTGGGTCCTAATGTTCAGAAATAGTAGGAAACCTCTGTAGAATCATATACCCTTTGTATGTAGAATCTGTATTTTTATGTTAAAGACACCTTGCCTTTCTGAAGCAGTTCTGGAAGTCCTCTTTCATGAGTGTCTTTAGTTGTACTGTCATGGCCACTGCAGTGTCATGAATTGACTCAAAACATTTACTCTTCATGATCATTTGACTCTGGGGAAGAGCCAGATGTCACGCAGTGCCAGACATGGTGCATACCGTGGATGAAGATGAGCTGTGATATTTTCATGAGCCTGCGTCTCAATTGGATGGCACTCAGCAGCTGCGTTCGTATTATTTTTTTGGTCACACCTTATAAAGACATTTCTCCACCTCCAGAACTGATGCAGAAAGTGGCAAAAATGATTCAGATTAAGTGTTTGAAGCAAGGGGAATGTTTTCAGGGGATTAATGTGTTGTTGGAGTGTGTGTCTTGATCTGCCCTTGTACTGTGTGCAAAACAGTAGTAGGTTAATCAGCAATAATTCAAATGCTAAAAGTTAAATTGTTTTTGTTAGTTTTGCTAGTTTGTTATTAGTTTTGCTAGTTTCTGTTAGTTCCATACTCAGAGACTTACAGTTTCCATTGCAGTATTTGAGTTGGGCTTTTCTTTTTCTCATTGATCTAAACTTTTTTTTCTCCCAAATATTAAGTACTCAGTTAGGTCTTACAAAAACTTTAATGTAAGATATCATTATATAAAAATCAGATAAAGTGAATGTTCCTGATTATGTTGTCAAATTTTCATTTAAAAATTATGATGGCAAAATAAATTAGCCAAATAATTTCATTTTGCTTTATTATTGTGGTAAATGAATATAAATTGTATTGAAGATAATTTCTTTTATTAGCATAGAACTTTCATGTATTGGAGGTCCATATTAACACATATTAAAGGATATAATGATTTTGAACATACTGGACTTTAAGGAGAACGATTCAAGTCATCTTATGAAAGAGCTAACAGAAGTCTAAACATAATGAAGTCTTGGTAATTAGTTCTGTTTTGGAGCATGTTCAGAAAAATAGATAAGCTTTTCCATATTTCTTCACCCAAAATCAGGTGATAGTGTTCCCACAATATTTGAGAATTTAGACTGGTTTCATAGGCTTTAGGGTTTATAAGAATTCAGAATATTTATTTTAAAATAATGTATATGATTATTAACTGCTTAATAAGGGAAGATGATCTAAATCAATGTTCATTATAGCAGCCGTCAGCCACATATGGCTGTTGATTAAGGTAAAATTAAATATTCAATTCCTCAGATGTGCTGTCCCCATTTCAGGCTTTCAGTGGTCGTGGGATGAGTTCGTTGCAATATGGAGATTTGCACTAGTGGGGCAAATTGCTCACTTTGATGGGTCATCTTCTGTTCTGGGGAAGGTCCCCTGGATAAGAGCATGCAGTTATGAGAAAATGCCTGTCTCCATATCATTGGATCATTTTTAAAAACCAGCTATCACACAGATCATGATCTGTTTATCCCTTTTTTATCCAAAGGTGGTACTTCTTTGTACCTTTTCTCAGTAATTATCAGAAAGTCTGCACTTTCTTGCTACACAGGGATAGCTTCAGTATCAATCACAGGAAAATGCATTAATATCAGGACCAGTTAAAGAAAATTTCACAAAGATAGATTCTCTCTGTCCTGCCTGAATGATTTGTTTAGTTTAGACATATGGGGAACCCTAAATTCAGTATGGTACCATTCTCTGCTTAGAGTTCTTGAGGTTGGTCTTGCTCTTTACTTGGTTTACGAGGTGAAATATGCCAAAGATCACTGTGTGGTTGCTGTTGAAGAGTAATAGTAAATATTCACCATTTTTAAAAGTCACTTTGGGTTGGGTGGGATGAGGACATTGAAGATACTGATATGAGCTTGTTCTTTTCTACTAGACTTCATAGATAGTGATAAAAGTGAGGTACCGGATTTTCATTATTATTCAATTTAGGATTGCCTATTCATCAGGTACTCACATTTTCTCTTACTACCATTCTTCAACAGAAAAATATAAGTGCCTAAGAAAAATAGGTGGTCCCGTTACAACTGCCAGGAGCCTGGCTTTCTGAAATGGAGATGAGAATTCTAAAGAAAATTTCTGTCTACCACAGTTTAATAAAACATCCTAAAGTACTTAATTGTACTTTTGCTGTTCTTTTTAAAACAGTTTGACTCCTGGTAGATTTTAATCATTGTAAAGCATACGTATTCCTTTCTCTTAATTTTAAGATTGTCTGTTGTGATACAAAATCATCCTTGAGATTTAAATATATGATTAGATCATTAACTAGAAGAAAAAACAAAAAACCTTAGCCATCTATGTGCAGGTGATCAGATGACATAAGCAGTCTGGTTTTAATTTGTGGCCAGTACTGATTGTAACTAGGAAGGGACTTGCTCTTTTTGAGGAATTGGCTCACTATTTCCCTACATCTGGAGTTAATAAACTCTTCAAGACCACATCAGTTGCACTTTGCCGCAAGAAGTCTTTGATCTGAAAAATAGAGACTGGCAAAGCGGCTGCTTCACAGCGTTGCATCTGTGTCTTTGCGGGCTTTGGTTAGGATACCACATGTAGTTAGAAATGCTATTCGTGGGGCCACTATGAGACCATATATTTGAAAATATTTTTATTATGAAAATTTTGAAATTGTATTAGAACATAAATGATACAGTACTAGAATTTTTACCATTTTTATTTATAGGAGATAATCTTTATTTTTTTATTTTTATTATTTGAATGCCAAGTACATGTGTTAGAAAAGAAGAAAATTATGAAATATCCTCATATCTTTCCTTGAGGAATTAAAAATAAAAGAATAAAACCAAAAACAAATAGAAGAAAAGAATAAAGATCAAAAAACACAATCCCTTATCAAACTGCCAACATCATTTTTCATAAAGATTCACAGTTTGATTCTTACATTTCTGTAAAAACTAGAAAACACTCAGAGTAGTCTAAACAACTTTGATAAAAGAAAAAAATTAGAGCTCCAACCGGGAGGTAGCCTTTGTAACACCTTTTTATTTTTGACACTTATTTACAGAGACTGTCATTAAAAACAAATTTTCTTACAGGACTTTCATTTAGCTTCAGATTTTACAAGAAAGTGGACAAGGGTCTTCTGCTTTGTGTGGTTGTCTTGGAGTCCTTGCTATCCTTAACAACTGTCAACTAATGATTATGCCATCAAATTTTTTCTTTAGCAGCAGTATGTAAATCAGTAAAGTCAAGTGTGGTCCCTCACTTTCTTTTGTAATTGCAAACATTTGAAAATTCAAGAGCATAAGTCCTGTGGTGATATACAGTGAGCTGAGTAGGATAAAAGATAAACAAATCTGCAAATTATATAGAAATTTAAACTGACAAGTTATGCAGAGTTTTTGCATGAAATGATCTGTCAGAACTGCTTTTTCCTAATTATCAAATGTGCGACTTATATGTTATTTCAGCCTATAACCTAAATAGAATTAAAGAATTTCATTTTATACTTTCCAAAGAAGAGCAATGTGTATAGTAAATACACACTTGTGATAAAAAGCATGTGTTATGATGCTGTCTTCTGAATTTGATTTGCTTTGGTATTTTCTAGCTAAGTCTATGGATTTACTTACTCTTTGTATGCAGTTTTAGCCTAGTTTGGGAAAATTTATATAAAAAGAGGGCAAAGGACATCTAGTTATGGTTGAGATTCAAGCTAAAATTTGATTGAAAGAAAATAGTCTAAATAGTTTCCTTTCCTGAAAGCTCTGTCTACCTATCAACCTATCTAATACATTTTAATTTATTTAATTCTAACATCTTTTTATGAAATAGCTTTAAAGTAGAACGGTTTGTTTAATATATATAATGAACAAACTTTTATCTGCCATATGCCCTATCTAGTGTCCTTCCGGATAATTCTTAGGAATATATGTTATCTTGACCCAAATTTCTCAGGTACCACAGATAATGTGTTTTTGCATCTGGGATATGAAAGGTAGGAAACAAAACTGAATGCCAGTCCCTTCAAAAGTCATACTTGTGGGGGCTGGGGATTTAGCTCAGCGGCATAAGCGCCTGCCTTACAAGCAGGCAGTCGTGAGTTCCATCCCTGGTACTGATAAAAACGAAAAAGACAAAAAAAAAAAAAAAAAAAAACAAAAGTCATACTTGTGCTAGAATATCAAGCCTACCAGGAAGAGTAACAAGAAGTCTCTAAACCTTCTGTTTGGGAAAAGCTGTGAATATGTAAAGTCCTGTCACACAAAAACGCTAAGGAACAACATTTGAAGACTAATAGGGGCTGTATTTATTTGACAGCATTACTGCTTCTGTTGACTAACGCAAAGATGATACTGTGAGATCATTCTTACTGCTTACTTCGTACAGAGGCGGCTCTGCTCTTCCATCAAGCCCCAGACTTGTAGTTCTGTTAGCACCATCTTCCATGAGGATACTGAGTCTCAAGCAGATTAGGGGGATTTGCCAGAGGTCTTTACAGATAGCTGATGAATATGTAATTGATAGTTTGTGTAAGTAAAACGGGTTCCCATTTTAATCTTAGTGTGCTTTTAACATTTTTGGTACTATTCATACTATTTACAAGAATATGCTTAGGATAAAAATCACAAATCACATGAAAGAGTATAAAATAAAAGTCCTTCACAATTCTAAATCTAGGGATGTAACTATTTTTCAGTTACCTTGTGCGTAATTGCAGAAATTTTGTTCAAACAATCAAAAATATGATTTTTACACATGCTTCCATAATTTTAATGTTACTTTCAGTTAAGTAAACACTTAAAGATTTTTATTTTGCAATGAAGTTTAACGGATGTACCCTTACACTAAAAACAAATGATTTTATAAACTGTTCCCTGTAGCTTTTCTTTCTCGTATTCCTGTGTCCTTGTTTACTTTTACAAACAGTACATGACTTTAAATGTTGTTTTCCTTCTTGGTTTTAGAAGTTAGAATGGTATGATTATGTTTTAATCATTATGTTTTGATCATTGGTGCCTGTTAAGTTTAAAATGCAAATGTTGATAATTTGCTAATTCAAAATGTTCATAGTTTAAAGCAAAAGTTTACAAAAGGGCATTAACACTGCTTTTAAAAATTTAAGTTAGATTTCTCTTAAAGTAGCCCCAGACGTTAAAAAATTTAAACTCCTTGGCAGAATTGGTTTTAATATATCTGTTAATGCTTTTAAGTTGAAGAAGTTAGTAATCATGTTGTGCCTCTCACAGTTACTTTAATAGTAACAAAAGATGGCAACCTTTTATCTAATTCATTTTGTTTCTTTGATAAAATACTGTGACAGGAAAAAGAATGTATTTCATTATCCCACATTTTATACCTTATTGTCTATTCTAAGGACGTTTGTTAGCCTAGTCAGATTTGTTGTTGTTGTTCTTGTTGTTGTTTGAGACAGAGTTTTTCTGTGTAGTCCAGGCTGCCTTTACACTCGCTATGTAGCCCAGGCTGGCCTGGAATTCATGGCAATACTACTGCTTCAGCCTCCTGAATGCTGGGATTATAGACCTGCACCACTATTCCCAGCTGGTTTAGTCAGATTTTTAATCATAATCCAGTGTGAAATTTGTGCTTTGTTATCCAAATGAACACTTAAAGACTTTATCTACCTGGTGTAATTTCACATCAACATATAATTTCATGGCTATTTGGAATATTTTTCCTAGTAATCCACTAAAATGCAACATGTAGTTAGTAAACAAATTTAACCTTCTGGGGCTGGGGATTTAGCTCAGCGGCATAAGCGCCTGCCTTGCAAGCAGGCAGTCATGAGTTCGATCCCTGGTACTGATAAAAACGAAAAGGACAAAAAAAAAGTGTAAAAAAAAATTTAACCTTCTTTATATGGATTCAGGCAGTATCCTTTGTATTTATGGTAGGCCTTTGTATGTATGGGTTACATGGGATTTCTAGGTACTTTGTAATGTAAATAATAATATACTCATTTCATTTTAAATTAAATTTCCTGTTTAATTTTAAGGTGTATGCTCCATCCCCAAATTCAGATGACTTCAACCGTGAATCTCCTAGTTATCCATCTCCTAAGCCACCAACCAGTATGTTTGCTAGCACTTTCTTTATGCAAGGTGAGTACTGCCAAACAACCGTCAGTATGACTGCAGTCACCTGTGTGCTAGCCCATATTTTAAAGTATGAGGAAAGAAAATAATTATACAAATAACTTTGCATTATCTAGGTATTTCAGGGCAGAAGTAACTTAAAATTTAACTGTATAGGTTTTTACTGCTATTTACTGCTTACTGTGAATTAATTGGGTTATCATGTAAACTATTGAAGTACCTGTCGATTACTGATTGAATTTATACAGAATGAGTAAAGCTGTTCTGGCTTTTTTAGATTTTAAAAATCTGAAAGCTGTTAACGACCCTGATTTTTCATTTAAATTACAGATTCATGTCAACTTAGAATTACTAATACAAACGAAGAGTGAATATCATGGAACAGAGTCAGAGTTGTTAAAAGAGAAAAAATGTTGCATTTCTTGTAATATATGACTAGCAAATCATTTTATGTAGTCTCCTATGGTTTGGAATTATGAAAAGCATATGATATAGGAGTAATAAATTATTATATAAATGGTTTTCTGACTTTACACTATGAATGAAGTCACATTTCATTTGAAGGCTGACTATAATGTGCCCATTATCAATTACTTAAGTTTAATATTAAGAACATTGGGGCTGGGGATTTAGCTCAGTGGCATAAGCGCCTGCCTTGCAAGCAGGCAGTCGTGAGTTCGATCCCTGGTACCGATAAAAACGAAAATGACGACAAAAAAAAAAAAAAAAAATATTAAGAACATTGTTTATTCCAAAGATTCAAAATGTCAGAAAGAATGTACTTTGCTTATAAGAGATTAAGAACTTCTTTGGTATATTTTTAGGTATGCCATTTAACCAAAAATTAAGTCCAACCAATCCTCAAATTTGAAAATTTTATTGTCTTCCATAGATAGAATTTGTATCATCTGAGGATTTTTAGGCTGACCTACCTTTATAGTTTGGATTACATTTTTTATAAAGTCTATTCTTCCCTTTTACATAGTAATTTTATTTTATTTATTTATTTTGATACCAGGGATCAAACTCACAACGTAGTGCTTGCCAGGCAGGTGCTTATGCTACTGAACTAAATCCCCAGCCCAACATGGTAATTTTATAGTTTGGAGAGAAGAAAACTGAATAGGAAATTAAGTTGAAAGAGGGAGGAAAAATATCTGGAAGGTGTCCTTTGAATTTTTATAAGCATCATCAGAAATTTTAAAATTAGCTAAGAAAAATTTTCTATTTCTTTTTCTTAGATGGGACCCACAATTCTTCTGACCTTTGGAGTTCATCAAATGGGATGAGCCAGCCTGGTTTTGGTGGAATTCTGGGGACCTCTGCTTCCCACATGTCTCAGTCCAGTAGTTATGGCAGCCTTCACTCCCATGACCGCTTGGTAGGCAACCGCACATGCCAAGGTGCAGCCACTCTTTGCCCTTACATGGGTGTTCTTTGATATTCCAAATAGGAAGCTTGGTTCTGCCAAAATTCCTCAAGTTGGAAGTATTTCTAGACCTATGACATTTACCAAAAGCAAATGATAGTACTAGCAGCTTTTAGCTGCTAACTTACAATGCTCTTTTGACCTGTTAAAGTCATTACCCAGTCAGAGGTATGTTTAACACAGTGTGCCTCCATCTCCTGTTCTAGAGTTACCCTCCACACTCAGTCTCACCGACAGACATGAGCACAAGTCTTCCCCCAATGTCCAGCTTCCACCGTGGTAACACCAGCAGCTCCCCATACATTGCTGCCTCCCACACTCCTCCTGTCAATGGATCAGACAGCATTCTGGGTGAGCCTTTTGGTTTATAAAACTTTCTAAAACCTAATTTAGGGATTTTTCAATGAACCCCTTTCTTTCTTTTTAAGTTTTAGTTTAAAAATGAAGAGTTGAGTTTGGTAGTGCACATCTATAATCCCAGCACTTGGAAAGCTGAGGCAGGTGGATCACTGGGTGGTCAAGGCCAACCTAGGCTATATAGTGAGTTCAAGGCCAGCTTGAATCACATAGCACATCTTGTCTCCAAAGAGCAAAAAAAGAAACAACAAAAAAAAAAGAAGTTTTTGTTAATAAAGAAATTAAGAAATACAGCTTTAACTTGTGAAATATAATACAGAATATTTCCTATTTGCTGTGACAAACCAATAATAACAATAGTGATCACCTGTAGAATAATGGCATTGTGCTAAGAATATATTCTTTCCTGCTGAAAGTGACTTATTTCCCTCCTTGAAATATCCAGGAACCAGAGGGAATGCTGCTGGAAGCTCACAGACAGGTGATGCACTTGGAAAGGCGTTGGCATCTGTGAGTATTGATTTTCCATGTTCTGGTGCATCGTCTGACTGCTAAATGCAGTGGTTAGACTTTGTGTTACAAAGGGTGTAGTTAAAACTACTCACTTACTACTCTTGTACAGTTGTTCTTAGTTTATAGTGATGTGTACCCTGAGGTTAACTCATAAAAATACCTTTCCATCGCACCACAAGGACATCCCACTTGCTTCAGTTTAAATATCCATCTTTAAGATACAGGTGAAAGAAAGAGAAATTTGGGTGTCTTTGAAATTTAAAGAACAAATGACTGAGATCCATGATTAAGTGTGTTTGTTTTAAACAATACTTAATTCGACTCGTTAAAATAAATCAGATAGTATCAGGAGAGACAGCGCAGTCATTCTTCTGATCTAGAGAATGAGATACCTAAGAGTTTTTCCAAAATGGAGAATGTCTTATGTGAATTTTTTAAAAGAAAAAAACCATCTGCTGCAACTGAGTCATTCAAAACTGGGGAATGAGACTTTTTTTAAAAAGCCAGATTCATTGAAGAACTCAGTCTAAAATGAATAAAACTGATTCAGAAGATTTTGTAGTATTTTTTAAAAATATCTTCTTAAACAACTAGTTTATATCAGTCAGGAAATTAGTGACAGAGCAGTGTTACATTTTAATATCTTAAATCTTGAAATGCTAGAATTAAATTCTTTTAGAACGCTGAAACTAGAAAGGATATCACTGATCAGTAACCTTAAAGACTTCAAGTCTAATCATTCAAACAAAGCATTGCTAGAAGTCCCACGGATTTGCATATTAGTTGCTGTTTGTGGTGAAGGTACAGCACTTTAACATGCTAGTGATAGGAGCCAACATAATGACATAAACCTTCTAGATATTGTTTATGTAAATAAACCTTTCCTTATATCCATGAACAGACTTCTTGAGAAATGAAAGCAAGTCAAATTCATCTGCTTCCTAGTGGAGCCTCACACCAAAGAGGAGCTTAGTAAATGTTTGTTGAATTCAGTCTTGGAACATATGTAATAATAGTGATGATAATAAAAGACCCACAAAATTTATTAGCTATAATTTGAATAGTTTCTAGGTGCTTGACACTGTGCTAAGTTTTGATGTTCCCTGTTTAATCCTCAAGAAAACCCTGTATGGTTGGCGTTGTTACCCTGTGTTATAGATGAGGCAATCAGGTTTAAAGAGTTTAAGTAACTTGAGCTCAGGAAGATTAAGTAGCTTGCTCTGGGACTCACAAAGCTAGTAAGGGTAATATTGCTGTGCATGAGAACCCTGACCTCATTAGTTTGAGACACTGTGTGTGTCCAGGAACTGCAGTGCCGCAGTGATGTGTCATACAGAAGTGTAGATGGGGATCAAAGAGGATTGTCCCACTGTCTTCCGAATTTATTTCTATTGAAGAAAACCTCTTATTTAGGAAGAAAATTATTAGTGTACATAGTTAAATCCTGGGGATTTCTAGGGATTTGAGTGGCTTGCAGTATTCCTTATGCTGATTCTGGAGATGTCCACTAACAAGTGTGAGTCTACTCTCATGTAAGAGGATAAATGACATTTGAACTTTTATTGTTAGGTAACCTTTTATAGAATATGCAGTTCAGGGGTTTTGTTTTGCTTTCCCTCATAGGCCATCTGTTTGAGAAAAACTTGTATAAAGACTTCAGCATATAGACAGGCAAGAGTCTGTGGTGTCCTTGCTGGCCTTCAGGCTCTGTTTGGTTGCCCTTTAAGTCCTCAGATATCTTGCCATATTCTGAACGCACACTAGCCCAAGAAGGTTGGCATTTCTGGGAAAAGAAAATCCAAATTCACTCTGCATGGAAGCCAAGGAAGAAATGTTTAATCTAGTTAGTGGGTGGGCTCTAGTTGTCATGGAAACTCAGCAGTGTCATCCTGTGTTGTTGGAGGCAGGAGCTGCTAGGTCATTCCATAAATCATTTCTGTCATAGCTAACAGTGATGCATTCCATCTGCTCTATCACTGCATGCCATAGTCTGTAGGTTTCATATCCCTTCCCTTAGTCTGTCTCTAGCTCCCCAATTCAGACACCTCCCCAAATTCTGTTACAGACTCACATTCACTTAAATGTGTGTTCAGTGCTCTATATATGATGAAAAAAAAAAAACATATTACATTGTTTTGGGATAGGAAGGATAGAAGAGATAAGAAGGACCCAAATGAGGATTATATTTAGTGTCTGACATACATACCAGAATTTCACATTAAGTGTTACAGATCTTTGGAAATGCTGGCCATGAATATTTGAAATTTTAAGTTGTTCAGAATGCAACATTTTCAAAATAGCATTTAGCTTTAGGTGGGAAAACACTGTGTGTTATCATTAGAAGTTAATTCTGGTTCTCCAGTTGTCTGATATCTGCTTTAGGTCTTTCATGTGTGAAACATTAGAGGGTACAACCTTTGTTCTACAGTTTAGGTATTAAAGAGCACACAAAATACTGTGTGATTAAACATGTAAGGCCAGATAATACATTTGCAAAGGTTCTTTTATTTTAGGTTTAAGCCTGGATAATTGTGGTCTTAATCTCAGGGTAGCAAGAAAAAGAATTGTACATGAAAGTATTTACACAAAGTTCCCAAAGCCCTATGGATTATGCATTAGTTTAGATAATAAACTAGGGTAGATGGGAGGAAAGGAAAATCTGTGTATTCGTGCCATTTCTAATGTGTTTCCCTGAACATTTGCCAGACAATAACCCTTTAAGATTGTGCCCATGGAGAGTTCTATAGAGGAAGAAACATCTGGTTTATTTCAGTGCCTAATACCATATCAAAACACTCAGTCTTTAATTTAAAGGAGATCAAACAAGGGGACTGTTTAACTTTGTTGATTATATCAGACTTCTTTGTGATAATTTATGTTTTGATTTCTACCTCAGAGCAAGGGGGTGCGCGCGCTCGCGTGTGTGTGTGTGTGTGTGTGTGTGTGTGTGTGTGTGTGTGTGTTATCTGGATGGTTAAATGGTCAGTAGTCTGTAACAAAAGAAAATTCATGGAAGTTGACGCTTAAAAGTAATTCATGAGATAAGTTTCTTTGTTCTTTAGACTCAGTAACATTAACATAACAAAGATTAAATGAAATGTGCACTGTAGTGTTTTAAAAATTGAACTCATAGTTCCAGGCTGGGCTTTGGAGCTCTCCATTGTTCCTTTTTGTTTGAGGCCCTTTTCATTAGCTTCTGGCTTATTGGCGCCCTGCTGGTTGGAATGGACCATGACTGATAGGAGGAGGAGCCTCATTTGTTGTAGTAAAATAAGGCCTATTACTGCATGAGCCTGGCAGAAGGTGTTGGGAGTTATTCCTCATTGATCATTTAGCAGGAGGGAACGTGGACTGCTTGACCAATGAGTTCTTAGTTTGTGTTCATGCTCTGCTCTGCACCAAGTCACCCCATGCCTGTTTTTAAGTTACTGGCTGCTTTTTTTCTCCCCCTCAAACATTAATGTTGGAGTTTTAAGGCCAAAAAATACAAAAAGAAATTTTGTTTGTTTGTTTGTTTGTTTTATTGGTACCAGGGATCGAACTCACGACCGCCTGTTTGCAAGGCAGGTACTTATACCACTGAACTAAATCCTCAGCCCAGCAATATATTTTTGATGTAAAATGTTCTTTGCCAAACAAAGTTTGATGTTTAAAATTTCTTACAGTAACATAACAATTTCTATGAAATAAATATAATTTATTTGTAATTTCCTAACAGTAAATTTACAGAGATTGAGTTTAGTGAAATAATTGGCAATCCAAAAGATTGTGCTTTTTTAATGTTGTGTTTGTCTTCCTATCCCTCCATAACCATTCTTTCTATGGAAGTAAAAGGGGTAAGGGAGACCTCTGTAACTTGCTGGGCTATCTGTAAGTTAAGAAAATGTATTGCAAATGTAAAGTACAACAAGCAAATGTGATGGGTGAGCAGAATAAAATGCCTTTTTATTGCACAGATTGAGGAAAAGTACAAGAAATAGGTTTTTGTACTTGATACAGTTTTGGTACTTCTTTTTGCACAGTGGTTTTTTTGTTTTATTGTATTTTTTTTTCTTTCTTTTTGAAACAGGGTCTCTCTATGCAGTTCAGACTGGCCTTGAGCTCACTTTGTAGCCTAGGCTGGTCTAGAACTCGCAACGATCCTCCTGCCTCAGCCTCCCCAGTGCTGGGATTACAGGCATGAGCCACCATACCTGGCTGCACAGTGGTTTTTAAAAAGTTTATACCCATTTACACAAAGGACTACAATATTCTGCTAAGTCATTAAATGGTAGTAATCTTAGATTATTCTAACATACAGCTTTACCTTCTTTGGCAAAAGGAGTTGTCACCATTTCTTGACATGCTTTGTTATTGAACTGTAAGGGCAGAGTTACCAGGAAAAGTAAGGGTTAGTAGTCCATTTATATCCTCAAAAGTCTGTGCCTGCCTAGTGATGTGCTATAGATAGCCTAGTTACAGTACATTAACACACATCCCCAGAATAGTAGGCCCTCACCAATTGTTCTCAAATCTTATGTGATAAAACTGAACTGTAAATAAAATTACCTGTATAACAAACTTCTTTTCCCCTTTGGTATTTCTATTAATCCATTTACATAAGTACTAAGATGTTAAGTAGTCCTGCTTTTGGCCTGGGGATGTAGCTCATTGATAGAACACATGCCTAACATGTGTGACGTTCAGGCTCTCCTCCCCTGATTTTTTTTTTTTTTATGTCTTTTTCTTTTTTATCGGTACCAGGGATCAAACTCACGACCACACACTTGCAAGGCAGGCGCTTATGCTGTTGAGCTAAATCCCCAGCCCCCTCCCCTGATTTTTTTTAACTAGTAAGTGTTATAGAAAATTTCAAGTACAATTTTGTCACTCAAGTTTTAAAAAGAATATGGAGCACCTACTTCTACAAGGAAGAGGCAGGCATGATGGAGTTAGTATTAAACTGTGCAAGGTCCCTGCCCTCAAAGAGCTTGCTATGAAAAAAAGAAAGAAGATAAGAAAGATAACCAAATAATGATGGTGAGACACAGTGTGAAGAAAGGGCTCAAGAGAAGTTTTGCTTACTCTGGTATGCTAAGCGAGGTGGAAATGGGGAAGTGACATTTGAGCTCAGGGACTTGGGTGTGGGTGCAGCACTCTATAAGGGAGAAGTGAAGAAACAACCTGAGAGCAGGGCAAGCAATGTTTAGAAAATGAAAAACACTGTTTGAATGACAGGATGCATAGATAATAAACAAAGACACTTTGTGACTAGATTGTGAAAGGAACCAGCCATCATTCTTTTTTAGTTGGTGGCAACAAAGACTTGATCACAACTATGTGCAGGAACCACAGCTCAGGCAACTATTTGTGGGATGACTTGGATAGTCCATCCCTGGTTGTATTCAGCTGGAAAGTGATATTATGCAGGGAATGGTGTGTACCTGTCCCGGAAGCTGAGTTACGAGATTGCTGTCTGCAGAGAGAAGAGTAAAAGAACTGGGGAAAGAGGAGGGAGAGGCGCTTAGCCAAGGTAGAGAAACAGAAGTATAGAGGGGTAAAGGAGAAGCACAGGGCAGTGAGGCAGAGTGTGGGTCTGGAAGTTCTCAGCCTGAGACAAAAGAAGAGCTTGTCCAAATGTAGAAGTCCAAGGCCACCGCTGTGAGGATAAAGGTATCACTTTCAATGCCATTTATGGGGATATGAAGGTTGATACTTTACCAAAAGTGGCAAATACCAAGAGATAAAGCAGAGATAAATAAAAAACTGAGACTAGAGTCCTGGGAAAATCTGCAGTAAGGAAACTGGGAAAGGAAAAGAGTAAATACATCCAAGGGCTGAAGAATTCTTCAGATGGAAATTCTAGCAAGGATACGTTCTTAGAAAGTATGTTCTGAACCCCACAGTTTAGAATCTGAAGCTGTAGCAGTGGATAGAGCAGAGTTCCTATTCTGGAGCTCCCATTTACAAGCATGAAGGGTAATGTCAAAGCAAACAGATTCAAATGATTAGGAATATAATGTGAAGCATTCTGAAGAAAGCACCAGCAGCAGGGTATGCTGCCAGAGAGGGAATTCTGGTTTTATCAGGTGCTTTCATCCTGATCGACGAGCGTTCAAAATCATTGAGTTTAGTAATAATCATAGTTTGTGCGGAACTAAAGCTTTTGTCAGTCATCTGCCACCACCAGTGTTCATCAGCCTTTCCTCCCCTCAGAATGTTGGTGTTTTATGAAAGAGCATTCCTTGTTCATAAAAGGTGCAGTTGTTTGAATTTTGAACAACATAAGCAGTCTTTTTTATTAGTAAAGATGTATGTTGAAGGGCTGGTGGTTTAGCTCAGCAGTATAAGCACTTGGCTTGCTGAGTTGCTAACTGAGCATTTGACAGTCGTGAGATCAATCCCCGGTACCAAAAATGATGTATGTTGAGCCATGTTTTTTGAAGTTTGGTGACCTTACTTCCATGACTGAAATAAACCAGTTTGTACATATGAGCCCCTAGGAACCAGAGGGTGACCCATAGCTAATTTCCATATTTGGGCTGTGAAGTTTTGGACAGGTAACAGTCTTGGTGCTGGGGATGGAACTACTGAGCTGTGCCCCTACCCCTAAGTAACAACTTTGGAGATCAGTGATATTGATCATATACTATTCTCTGTTAATCAGTACTCCTAGTCTCTTGAAGTCTTATTAGCTATTTTGAGATTAGGTGTCATTACGTAGTCCAGGCTGGCCTGGAGCTCACAGCAGTCCTCTTGGGTCAGCCTTCCCAGTACTGGGATTGCAGATGTGTGCCACCATGCCCAGCTCTAAAGTCTCTTGAGTTCTTTTCTATAGCTTTCTTTTTCCAGAATGGCTTTTAACTTGACTATGCAGCTTACAGACCTGGCTGTTAGAATTGTTAAAAAATACTTATAATTAAAAATCTATTAATACGTGATTCAGTATATTTTACTTTCCTCAGAGTATAGACTTTTTGCTGTTTGCAATTTGGAATTGGTGAAAAATTTTAGAATGAAAGCCATGACGTA
Organism: Cavia porcellus; assembly: GCF_034190915.1. Classification (NCBI taxonomy): domain Eukaryota; kingdom Metazoa; phylum Chordata; class Mammalia; order Rodentia; family Caviidae; genus Cavia; species Cavia porcellus. The sequence continues at coordinate 2,912,310 of NW_026947491.1, forward strand.
TGTTCATTGTGACTTGTAGGATTTCTTTTATAGGAACCTCTCCTAATGGCTTTTTCAAATGTTGAAAAAAAATACCATGTTTTCTTGAAAAAGCAGTCCTTAGACTCCTTATATGCCATAACTGCGGTCACTATATTCTAGCATTCGACCCTGCTGGAGACTGCAGTCTTGGCTAGAGGGTGGTTATTTCCACCTAGTTTTCTGTTTTAAAATGTTTGGCCACAGTTTGGCCTCAGAAGTTGACTCATCTGCTGAAATGCAAAAATCATTCACTTTTTTTTAAATAAGAAAACAGTTGTTCCAGAAGAAACCTTTAAGGGCTCTTCATACTTGAGTTAAAGGAAATTTTAAAATATTCACTGGTTAGTTAAGTAAACTTAAATGAATTTCTGTCACCTTTTACTTGACAATATAAATATAGCAACATTTTTTTTAAATACCAAGATTTGTACCTCCTGATATGTCATCCATTTCAAGGAGATCTGTTTGGAAATAAAGTCCACAGATCCTTTGGGGGCAGAGGCAGTGTTTTTAAAATACTTGAAGGTTTTGTTTTGTTTCACTTTTTCCAAGAGTGAAAAAGAAACTTTTGAAAGGAAGTTTAACTTTTTACAATACAGTAATTTGGGGCTAAAATTCACAAATAATGTGGTTGATCAAACTGGTAACTTTTAAAATAAGAGGTAAGTGGTAACCATTTTTAAAAATATTTTCTTTGAAACTTTTTAAAGATTTTTTAGTTTGTTCGTTTGTTTTTGGCAGTGAAAATCAAATCTAAGACTTTGCTGGTACCAGGCATTTCAAAAGATGAGTTAATGGTTTTGTGAAGTAGTAATTTTTGTAAAGATATCATTTAATTAGATGATGTATTATTGAAAAGCTGATTATTAGATTTGTTCCTTTACAATTACTTCTTGTTTTTCTATAGTAACCTTTAGAAATCTTAAATTATTTCTAACTAGAATAGTATTCTTTTTTATTCTGGTTTTAAAAGTGAGACTGGGCCGGGGGATTTGGCTCAGTGGCATAAACACCTGCCTGACGAGCACAAGTCCCCAGTACCAAAAAAAGAAAAAGTAAAAAAAATAAATAAACGTGAGACTATTTTTGCCTTTATGTAATAAATTTGTCTTAAATTGATGAAAAATTTTTTCACCATGTGTCTTGGAGGTAAGAACATCTTAGATTATAAAACTACTCCATGTGAATACACTTGGGGTTTTTGCAGTTAGTGCATATTGATTCATATGTATCTCTTTTTTATTAGATTTATTCTCCCGACCATACAAGCAGTAGTTTCCCATCAAACCCGTCAACACCAGTTGGATCACCTTCACCTCTGACAGGTAGGCTTCTTTTCTAACTACTTCACAACATGTGGGTCCACTTGGAAATATTTCAGTCAACTTATTTTTCAGTTGAACAAAAGCATTATGGCATTCATTTTGGACAATATTCTGATATTTTATAAATTGGCATAGGAAATATACAAAAACTTTTTTTAAAAGCATAAGCGTTGGGGATGTAACTCAGTGATAGAGTGTGTGCTTAGCGTACATGAGGGCCTGGTTTTAATACCCAACAGCACAAAACCATAGAAATTATATGGACCTCCTCCACAACCCCATGCGCTGTGCATGAAACTTAACAGATAAGAGCTACTCATGTAGCTAGGTCGTCTTTATTTTTAGGCCCACTGACATATTGTTATGTGCTCACATGCACACACACATACACAAGTTCCTGGAGATGATGTCTGTTTTTCTGCTAAGGAAAGGAACTCTCTATGCTTATGGCTGAATAATGTTAGTGAAGATCCACTAAATGGTTCAAGTTTGCTTTGTGTCCTCCTGGGTTTTTTCATGAGTTTTTGACAAGTTCAAAATAGTGTCCTACAGTATGTATTTGTTGAGACACAGTTGCTATTGTAAATGAGGATTTTTCAAATACATACCAGGAGTAAATAACGTACGTGAAACCATGAGGTACCTGTTAAGCTATATTTTTGTGAACTTTGTTGAGAGAAAAACTTTGCTGAAGGAAAAAATACACAGCTTCTTTTAAAGAAGACATTGTTTTCCTACCCCGCAGAAAGCCAGTGTTTCCATGATTTCTGTTTTTAAGCCTAAGTCATTGTGCATAGTTTCTGACAGTGGGGCTCAGAGACTGCAGGTCTTACCCTCACCTATGCTGTGCACACCTGGGACCCTGCTCAGCAGCTCCACGGTGGAGACAACAAGCTTCAGCAGCTGCTGGCAGCTGTTAGCAAGTTCAGCCACTCTCTCAGACACTCCGGCTTCAGCTGTCTGGTACAAGTTGAGCAGCTGTTTCCTACCGAGACAGGACTATGAAAGACCCATTGATTTAAAGTTGTTGTTTAACAGAGCTGAAATGACAGGAAGGACGATGTAACTTTTAATCCTATTCACCACTGTGGCACGCTTCTACTGAAATTATCAGTGTTGTCTTGCACAGCCTGTTTCACTTTCTCTCCTAAGTGTACAGATCCAGCCTCACTGTACATGCCTACTGCTCTCCTCTGCCTAATGCCACAGCTCACACTGGCGAGGAAGGTTGTAGCAGAGCTCTGCATCCATTTGGGGCTGCCGGTGACACGGAGACTCTGACAGAATGTCCCAAGAACCTCACGTGCCCTTCACCTCCCTTTCTATGATGTTTAATGAGTACTAATCTCCTTGGTTTGGTTTTGTTGGTGGTGGTTGTTTTGGTTTTTTTTTTTTTAATTTCTTAACAAAGGTTAATAATAGGACTCCTCATTCAGCGGGCATACTCAAAGTACTTTCACATACTCCTGTGGAACTATCAAATCAGAAGGCTGATTTTTGTAGAGATGCATCTCCCAAATTTTATATGTAGGGGTTTCTTCTTAGCCCCACATTCTCTACTCTGTGCACATGCATACACACACATGGTGAAACAGTGATGGAACAAGAGGAAGAGGGAGAAAGGAAAGCACTGTGTTATAAAGATATCAACAGTAAGGGGTAAAGAAAAACAGTGCTATACTCACCCTCCCCTTCCACCAAGTATCAGTTGGATTTAAGCACAGGCTTTCTAAAGAGGGACAGACAGAAGCGGATTGCACACATAGGCAACTTTTGAGACATTAATTCTGGTTAAATCCCCCTCATTGTCATTTGGAGCTTTATGAGCCAGGAACTTACATTTCTACCTGCACACTATTTATTTATGAGGAAGCTTCTTCAATACTGTATCAGTTAGCATGCTTTAGGGATGAAAGGAAAGGAAACTCTCACTTCAGCCAGCTTAAACTATAAGAACAGCTATTGCCATGTGTGGCAGGCCAGTCCTGGGCCTGTGTCTCACAGTTCCTGCTCTACTTCTAAAGAGCTGGGGTTTCTTATTTGTTTTGTTTTGTTTTGTTTCTGGCTAGTAGCACAATAGCTGTTTAAGGTACTATCATGTGGATATAAGATATCCAATAGAAGAGAAAGGAACTTGTCTTCCTTGTCTATAAGAAACCTTTCTCAGAAGCTTGTTCAACAGATTTTCCCCATGACTAGTCATCATGGGACTGAATGCAGTTGCTGTAACAAATAGGGAACTTTCAGACAGGATACCTAATCTGAACTAGGAAGGGACAGGACCACCCAGCTACACCCTGGGAAGTGAAGTCAGGACTCTTGACAGCAGAGCAGGGTGGAGTGACTGTCTGCTGCACCTGTCGGTGGGGGTCAGGCAGCACTTGCATAGAGAGTGCATTCAGCAAGAGCACATGGGAGACAGGCATTCTTGGCCTTTCTTTACTTCCTTTTGGAATAGAAATGAATAAAATTCAGTAACCACTCAGTCCTCAGCATTTACAGTTCAGTAAGTGAAATCTTTATTAGAGTTCAATGAGATGCTTATTTTGTGATCAGCATAAAATAAGTGTTAAGTTACCTGATTTCAGAAATTTTTTAGTTTAATAGAGAATATAAGGTGGAAATTGAGACACAGAGCTCACTGTAAAGACATGGCTTTTCAAAAGAGTAGGATTTCCAAAAGAGGAGAGGAAGTATTCTGGATATAAACAGAAGCACATAGCAAAGACCCAGCTGTGAGGAATTGTGTAAGTGATGTCCCAGAGTCACCCAGGGGTGAGCAGGTCACACCTGAGTGTTGGGAGCAGCAACATGGAGAGCTTGGCTGGGACTGAGTCTGGGAGAGCACAGTGTCAGGCTTCAGGGAATCCAGTGCAAGTGTGAGTTTGGGGGAAACTGCAAAGGAAACAACTAGCAGAGTAAGAAGATATATTGTAAATGCTCCTAAAAATTGTCCCAGCTAAAATGTTGCTATCTATTCCATAAATTCACTAACAAAAAATAGTAGGTAAAGACTGGGTGAATTGGAGATTCAGTGACCAAAGCCCTTCCAGATTTTTGACCAAATAATTCAACTCTTTTATCCTAGTCACCCAACCAGCTTGTTTTCTGTGAATGTTCAGCAAACTTGAATATCAAGAAGGTTTTTTATAACTCTTCTAGAATGAGAGTAGCTCTTGGGGATGATTACATAGTAAAAAACAAACAAGCAAAAAAAGGTACAAGAATGACAGAAATGGTTTCCTGCAGAGAACAGTTGAAAGCTCATGTTTGTCTATTAGAAGGAAGTGAAAGCCCAGACCATCCACACATGCGTTCAGGGACAGTGAGGGAGGAACAGTCTCTTAAGTAACCCTTGTGCTCCCTGGGCTGTGTGCTATAAGCTACAGGCACCAATAAATATGATTCCAAATTTGATGTGTATAGTTGTATCCTCACATTAGATTTTAAATCACTTTTTAATGAAAAACTTTTTACAAAAAATTTCATAATAACTAACTGGTTAATACACAGTTATCGTCTTCAAAATAGTTACACAGAGTACAAGACAAGCCAAAATGAATCTAACAAAGAAATAGATAACATCATAAATCTTTCTTAATGAACTAAGACAAACTAGTAGTATAAATGAAACAAATTAGCACAAATTAAAATGTTTTTGAAACAAAAGAATAATTTGGGGAAGTGTTTGAACTTCTCCCTACTTGATGTTTATCTTTCTTCTATTTTGCTCTGTGTGTGTGTGTGCACGTGCACATGTGCATATGCATATACATTGTTTTCCATAAAGGAGAAACCATGCAATATTTAAGCTGTGTCTGATTTATTTCACTTAACATCATGTTCTCAAGTTGCATCTATTTACATGTAAATCCCTCAGGTTTACCTTTTCATTTTGGCATTGTAGTATTCCATTATGCATAAATTGCTTATCATTCATCTTTTTTTTCCATTCATCTATTGATAGGCATATGTGCTATTTCCAAGACCTAGCTATTAAAAATTGTACTGTTTATAAGCATGAGTATGCTTATGTCTCTGTAATACAATGACGTTATCTCCTTTGGAAGATACCTAGAAGATATAGCTGGGTCAAATGAAATTGCTAGTGTTTTGAGAAGTCTCCACACTGATTTCCACAGTGGTTGTACTAACTTACGTCCTGCCCAGCAATGCAGAAGAGTTCTTTTTCTCCCACAGCCTCCCCAGCATTTGTTACTATTAGATTGTCTGATGGTGATGTGGCCATTCCTTCTGGAATGAGGTGGAATCTCAGTGTAGTTTTCATTTGCATTTCTCTAATGGCCAGTGATCGTGAGCATTTTTTTCATACATTTACTGGTCATTTGTGCTTCTTCTGAGAAGTGTCTATTCATTTTGACTGTACATATTTTGATCAAGTCTTTTATTTTGGGAAGTCTAATTTTTTTTTACAGTTCTTTTTATATTTTTTATTACTCCTCTGTTTGGGGAATTGTTGGCAATAATTTTTTTCCTATTCTATAGGTTGTCTCTTCACTCTGTTGGTTGTTTCCTTTGCTGTGCAGAAACTTTTTGAATTGGTATGATCTCATGTGTTTGTGCTCTTGGGGTTCTGTTCAGAAAGTCCTTGCACATGCCTGTGTCTTCAGCAGTTTACCTGTGTCATCTTTCAGTAGATTGGGTTTCTGTTTTAACATTCAGGTCTTTGATCCATTTTTATTTTAGTTTAATACATGTTGAGAGCTGGAGCTAGACTCAGTCTTCTGTATATGGATATCCATTTTTCATATACTAATTTTATAAGATGAAACTACAGGTCTGTCTAGTTTCAGACACATGCTAATGTTATGGTCTGTGTCCAGAATTTGAATAGCAGCCCCACTGCCAAAAATTTCACCTTTAGCTAATAAGTCAGCAGTGGTCTGCAATTGCTAAAGTCTTGGAATATTTACTGGTTTTTTCCTCCTTGTTTATTGCAAGACAAATGCACTGTTAGAGATGACAATAATGTCCCGTGACGAAAAAGATCTTTAGGCTTATCAAGTGAGTGCCTTCACAACTGTTAAGATGACTTTGTAGATCAACTTTGGGACATGCTAGCGTATACGTGTAATCTCAGCACTCAAGAGGATGAGAAAGAGGGATCACTGAGAATTTGAGGGCAGTCTGGGCTACATAGCAAGACCCTGTCTCAAGAAAAGGGAAGAAAAATAAAAAGATCAGCTTTGTGAGTCTGATTTCTTTTGTGTCCTTATTTTACATCTCAGCTCACAAAAAAAAAATTTTTTTTTATACTGGGAATTGAACTCATGACTCATACTTGCCATGCAGGTGCTTATGCCACTGAGCTAAATCCCCAGCCCTCAGCTCACAAAATTCATTGATAGCATATGTTCCCCAAGTTATTAATCCAGTAACTCCTTCGTTCATCCTCTTAAGATTCTGTGCCTTCTTTTGAGTTTTACTATCCATGATACTGACCTCTCCAGTGATGGCGTAACAGCTGGTTAAGCAAATTAAGGTATAAACAGGTAAGTAGTAATATAGTAATTAATAGCATTAACAAAGTCTATAAAACCATGGTGAAGAAGGGGGAGATACAATAAAAAGGAATATGTATTAGATGCATATTATCTCAAGACACATAAGCATGTGGAAAAAATCTAAAAAGTGTGTAAACATGAAAATAGTTGTTACAGTTTTTTCCCCTTTGTTTTCTCAGCCCCCTACACTCTTATAGTGATAAATGATAAAAGCTTTTGTTCAGTGTTTTGGGTTAATAAGTAACTAATCTATGCTCAGGGCTGAACAAAAATTTGCATGTAAATTTATTTACAAGAGTTTTTCTTTTAGAACATTGTCAAAATGGTGAGTTAACCCAGATTGTTTTGGATGCTTTTGGCTTTAAACAGGTACCACTCAGTGGCCTAGACCAGGAGGGCAGGCTCCATCATCCCCAAGCTATGAAAACTCGCTCCACTCCCTGGTAAGAGCCTTTTGCGGATCTTTACAGGTTTACAGACTTTTATCTGTACACAACTTGGAGGGGTTTTTGTTGTGTTGCTGCTATTGTTGTTGCTGTTGTTGTTTTTAAGTAAATCTTGGGTTGCAATGAAGAAACAGTAGGCTAGCTTTACACACAAATTCTTTGCCAACAAATGGCCTGACTTAGCTAAACAATAGAAAACGCACTGGGTGTGCTTCTTTCCATCTGTTCTTGGGGATATCAGGCATCTGATGTCAGAACAGCTGCTGTTAAAACAGTGTTACAGAACTTTTGTTTCTCTGACAAATCTTGGGCTTGATATTTCTATGCTTCATGGTTATGTATAAGGGAAAATTTTTAAATCATGAAAATATAATTATTACATTTACATTAAAATTTTAAGTGAATATCAATTATTTTTGTCAGGGAAATGTTATTTCATATGTGTTCTTATAACCAAGACTGTATTGTGCAAATCAGACAAGGAAAACTGTCTACCAGACAACAGAGTAAAGGAACCTTCTAGTTACTGGAGGGTGAAGAATTTGTGGTAGAATGTTAACTACTGTTGCTTTTATATGCTTAAATTTGTAACCCACAGTTACAAAATAAAGGTGGTCTGATCTAATGGAATGCTTAAATCATACTATCATGTAATAATTCCTATTTGTAAAAACAAATGTTTTTTTTCTGTGACTAACAAAACATTTTAAATTCAGGACATTTTCTTCTTACGTATTTTGCAAGCATATATAAGCAATGTGTGCTGTTTAGATGCTAACCTTTTAACTTCCCTGTTAAATTCCAGCCTTCTCATACCTTAATACACATAGGTCTCTCAGATCTCCATGTTAACTTTACTAACATGTTATGCCAACATGCACATCAGCTATTTTCTCATCTCTTTTGGAGTTAATCTTAACCTGTGCTTTGCCTCCTGTTCTGTCTTGACTTTGCCAGAAAAATCGAGTTGAGCAGCAACTTCACGAGCATTTGCAAGATGCAATGTCCTTCTTAAAGGATGTCTGTGAGGTACTATTTCTTTTAGATGGTGCCTTTTGTGTGTTTCAATTACTTATCCTTCCATTACCTATTTAAAATCTGTACAGACTCCAGAGTCTTAAAGTCAAACATCTGACCATTTCAGTTTTCATAACAATATGTTAGAATAGACTTTTGTCTCTTATGTTGTTGAGAATGATTTTTTTAAGAGCTCTACTGGCATGTGCTTTTGATTTTTAAAATTCTAATGTTTGTGTGTGGGGCATGTGTATATGTAGATCCACAGACAGGCAATGTCATTTTCTTCACTTTTATTAAAGAACATATTTGGATGTGTTCACCAATGAAGATAGGTATGCTTTATTCACCTAACATAAAATTACAACTTAAATTGATGGATTTGAGGACACTTTCGAAATTGATATCTTTCTAATTAAAGTACAGTTTATTCTTTTTATTGGTTATAATTATTGACATAGTAGCATTCATCTTTTGTAGAAACTAAAAGAAATAACCTCATAGTAGATTGGTAAATTTGTTTTACAAAAGTAGTAATTTGCTTCTGAACCTACAGGTAGCCTTTCTTTTTTTGTTGTCAGTTTGTAGAGCAGGTAGTTGATTTTGAAGTTGCTTTATATTATATTTCACTTGCAGTCTTTCATATATCCCAAAGTAGGATACATAGTAGCTTAATAAATTGAACAGATACTAGCTGTGACCTTCATGTTGGTTTCAATCCTTACAGCAGTCTCGAATGGAGGATCGTTTGGACAGACTAGATGATGCTATCCATGTGTTGCGGAACCATGCTGTGGGACCTTCCACCAGTTTACCTGCTGGTCACAGTGATATTCACAGTTTATTGGGACCATCCCATAGTGCACCAATTGGAAGCCTCAGTTCAAACTATGGAGGATCAAGCCTTGTTACAAACAATCGATCAGCTTCAATGGTAAAATAGCTCTCAGCCTCATAATAACTCTAAAGACTGCTGCCTTGAGTGTTTACATGAAACCTTTGGAAAGAGTCTGTTCAAAAGGAAGGTAAAGAGAGCCTTTTAAGTTTCCTTTGTCATCTGGGGCAGAGCTACTGGCTGAGTATTGACCCATAAAATCCTGCTATGACTATATACAAGAAAAAGAAACTTTCTACAGACACTATTTTAGCTTAAATCTGGATTTTATTCTTCCAAATGTGTAGGCATTAGCACAACAGTTTGTGCCTTGAAATAGTGGGCAAGAAGTTTGAATAACTACAGTAAGACAAGGCCAAATTTTAAGGACTCTACGTAGGAAAATTGTTTATTATGCTTCATAATCTACCTCCAATAGCAGGAAAAAAAACATGAAACTTTAATTTGTTCATGTCCAAATTTAAACTTCATTTCCAAATGAAATAAACAGGGGATAGTTTTAAGGACAGCTATAATTGAAGTAAGGAAACAATTTTTAGATTAATCCCATAAAAGAATAATAATTGAATCCATCTTTGAAAAAGCATGATAATTCTTGGGGTCAAGATAAGCCTCTACAACCCTTACATATCAGAAATTCTGTTTTGAATGTCTAACATTATTCTCCAGCCAGATTGTCTTTTAAAGGAATGAAATTCTTTTTGAACCTGCTGTTTAATTAGTACCATGTGTTTACATGTTTATGGCATGGTTCTTAACATTCATTGCCTCCTGAGAAATACTCTTCTATTAAACAGATTTCGGGCTATAAGCCATGTGATCAAGGCTAAAAGTCACCTATCATCAAAATAATTAGGTGTCCCAAATGACGAAGACTTGTGTTCTGTAAAATAGGATTGGTTCCAGATTTCCAAAGTCAAGCGTCAGTCCGCACCAACACTTATTTTGGAGACCCTGAGATAAACATCAGAATAGGCTGTCTGGCTCGTGAGACCCAATGTTTTCCCACAGCCTGGTGATGCCAGGTCCCCGCATGTCTTCACAACAAGGTGGTTTTGTTGTTCTTTAATATCAGGAAAGCTTGAAATTTAGACTCCTTTAAAATTAATTTCTAATGCTGTTTAATAAGTTAATAATTGTGAAGATATTCATGAATTATGAAATTCATTGAAATATAAAGGGAGCTGCTAGTACTATTAGTACAGTTATTTTAATGGTATTATAAGACCAATAGGATGCTGTTTTACAAATGTGAATCTAGAACACCAAACTAATCATTTGTTGACATACTATTTATCCTTGTTTAGAAGAGTGACTTAAAAATCAATAGGTCTAATTGCAATATTTGAATTTCTTACACTCATTTTTTAATCATAATTTTCCTCTGTTGGAAGCTCACTGCTTTTATTCCCACTTATCCACTGTAGTATTTGATACCTCTGTCTCCTCCCCACTAAATGGTGAATTCATAAAAAATGCCTCTTACGTCTTGGGGTAGTTGGTTATACCAACTTGAATGTGCCTTAATTAAGAAGAAATATAGTGGAGAAATACAGCAGAGTTATACAGTGAAAATACATAGTGGAGAAACATGTAGAGATAGTGGAGTTTTGGAGAAACTCCGTGGAGAAACATAGTGGAAATAGAAGGTGAAGATACATAGTATAGATACACAGTGGAGATACAAGGTGGAGATACCTGGTATAGTTATAGTGGAGATACATGGTGGAGATACATGGTATAGATACATAGTGGAGGTACATAGTATAGATACACGGTGGAGATACATTTTATAGATACATAGTGGAGATACACGGTAGAGATATATGGTATAGATACATAGTAGAGAAATGTAGTGGAGAGCCTATATTTCTGCCAAGTTTATAATCAAAATAGAAGGTAGCTAGTTGACAAAATCTAACACTGTCAGGTAAGTCAATATTAATCTCCCATCTGCTAGAAATCAACACTTCAGCTTAGAGTTGTTCTGGTTTTCAAGAAAAAGACCAAATGATAGGAAAAAATCAGGCCATGGCTTCGAGCTATTGCCAGTGCTCATGGTGCGCTAACTCCAGGCTGGGTTGACCACACTGTTAAGGACCATAGCACTGTGACTCAAGGTTAAGCACCTTAGGGAGCACTCTGGTATCTGGGGGGTCTTATGGCCCAGTGTTCTTTGGGTGATAGTGAAAGCCCCTTGCTGATGTCCTTGATACCCACTTGTATGGAATCAGCTCTTTCATATTCTTGCTAGATGTGTGGTTTTAGTACCGACAGTGGCTCTCATATTGTAATGCAAACACTCAATGAAGACGACCTGTATTATAAAATCTGAATGTCAGAACCTTGTCCTTGGTCAGGGGAATAACTACTGTTGAGAACAACCTTTCTGGAGAGGGTTGGGTGTAATTGTACCCAGGGCTCTACCAGGCTGCACCACAGCCCTCTAAGTTACTTTTGCCTGATAATATTGATTTGTAGAAGATTGACCTTACTGTCTTATATGAAGTGACTGTCTAATATTTTTTAAGTGTTCTAGAAAGACACATGTTACACAAAGGTGGTAAGAAGACTGTCACCAGAAAATTATGTTAATAGAGGTCAGTATTAAAAACTTAGTGTTTGCTGTTGCTTCTTTTAACAAGACATGCTTGACTACAGTAACATCAGAGTTTAGAATGAAATAAAGTTTCAGTCACAGAAAACTTTTCACATATTTAGGCTACTGATTATATATAAAGATTAAATTCCCTGAAAGCTAGTTATACCAAAAAAAGAAACCACTCTATCACTGAACTATATCCCCAGCCTTTGTGTTGTATTTTTTAATGGAATTAGTTTTTGTTTACTTAATTTCCTACTTCTATTCAGTGTTCTTGATTTCCCTCTATTTGACTTAAAAGAAGTATGAAACTGAAGACTTGCTGTCGAGCACTCTCGTATTGTGAACCTGATGTATCATTTTAATTTTAGAACACAAAGTCAGACTTTTTAGGGCTATTGTAATGTCAGCCCTGGGCTTCAGGTTTATTCCTTTACTTATTGTAAGAATAAACTTTTTTTTTTTTTAAAGCCAGTCAAATTTAGCAGGGGGGGGGGTGGTATACCAACTTTAGTGACACTAATGTTAATAAGTTCTGATAACCCACTGCCATCGGACCAGCCAAGAATAAACTTTTTGGTTCTTTTTTTTTTCTTTTTTTTTTTTTTTTTCCTTTTTCCTTTTTATTGGTACTGGGGATTGAACTTACAACTGCCTGCTTGCAAGGCAGGCGCTTATGCCGCTGAGCTAAGTCCCCAGCCTAAGAATAAACTTTTGGAATATATTGATAACAGGAATTAAAATTAAATAGAAAACTGAAAATGAACAGAATCATTTTTATGTTAACACACAGAAGTCTCACCAGCATGAAGTTACAGTACATCACAGCTGATTATGGATGAAATATTGAAGTAAAAAGGCTCCACAAGAACCTAGCTCCATGATAGTGCTTCTGTCTTCAACAGAATGCTCGTTTATTCCTCAATCAGATCGTGATTTCAGCTAAAGACCAAACAGATTACAATCCTTTACACTAATGGCAGCTTGATGCAGAAGAAACAGTATAGAATTCCATACATGGTGTCTTTTGATGTCATTAAAAAACTAAGGAAATAAATGGAGGTGGTTTTTTGTTGTTGTTTTCTATCTGTTGTGTTCTTTTGTTTTTCCTTTTTGTTTTTTTATTCCTGCAGATTTTTATTGTTAGGCAAATAGCATATTTTAATCAGAATTACTTAAGTTCTGTTAATTAACAAAATAAATTTAGAATCTTTTCCACTTGAATAGTAGTTAATTTTACTAGTGTTGTGTATTGTAGAAACTAGAGTTTGTATATTGTAGAAAATATGTCAGTTTCACGAGGATAGAGAATTTTACTAATGGCTGCTCTGTTACTATTTCAGCCTGGTTTTTTTCCTAAATTGACAATTCCTAAAATTTTTATTTTGATTAAGTCACATTTAGTGCTTTTAAAGGGTTTTGGTAGCATTTTAAAATTAAAAATTGTTCAAAATCACAGCTTTTTAAAAGTTTGAAAGCCAGATGAGTGGAAGCATCATTTTAAAAAGAAACATAACAAGTTATATATTGCCACATTTCTGTAATAAAATTTCTCTAAATAAAATACTTTAGGGTATACAGTATATAAAGACCCTTTAATCCAACTATAGATTAAAATACTGAATGATTTAAGTCATTAGTATCCAGTGAATAGTACAAATTGAACAAATTACTAGACTGAGACTCAAAATCAGAGGAATTCATACTGAGTAGTTTCAGTTGGTCCCTTAATTCACAAGACCTTCTATTCATAAACTAATTAGATTGAACATTTTTCCATTGTGAGTGTGAATGCCATTGGCTGGGTTAAATGCAAACAAGTGCCTTGCTGGGTGCTCCAACAAAAAGTCAGGCCAGCACAGACTAGGCAGTCTTATTATGCAGAATGATGTCATTTAATGGGATGGGCCTTCTGTTCTGAAATAGGGCTCTTCATAATAATTGAAATTTAAAGCATAGCAGACAAGAGTAAGAGCGATGCCTTCCCTAATACACCTCCATTGAAGCAGCCTGTCAGCTGTATGCTAACGAGCTGGACAATTACACAGGGTCCTATCTGGCTGTCTAAAGGCTCCAGGCTCAAAGAACTGTTTATCCACCTGTTGTGCTTGAAGGGGGTGTAGAACAGCAGATGAAGGGAGGGTGTGAAGCCTGTGTGAGTCAGGGTTAAACAGAACTGTAAAACTGTGACATTCTCCAGAAAATACATGAGGCCATTTGCAAGGTAAATCAAGTTACAAAGAAAAAGTTCCTGCTTCAAGCTTCCAGCTAGCCTGAGACTATTCTTCAAAGGTTTGCATTTGTGCTATGTGCCAATTAATTTTTCTTTTGAAACCCAGTAATACAAGTTGGTATGAGAAAACACTTAATTTTTAATATTTTGTAGAGACGAAAATATTTGCTGGAATTTATATTACAAAAAAAATCAAGTAATCTTCATAATTTTCCTTAAGGGAAAGACAGAATCCTTAAGATTTATTGTTCAGATAATAATCCTGTGTCTCCAAGCCTTCCATTAAGAAGATGATAGAATATTTTTATTAGTTAAGTTCCAGAGAAATAAAAAAAAAATTCTGATAAAATACTAAATCAGAATTAACTGATGAATTTTCACGAATTGAATGAAAATTCAGTTCTGCTATCCTTTAGAGCTATAAAATGGTTCACATGTATAATATGTAGTTAGTAAGCATGCTTAAATTTTAAAAGGCTATTTCCTTTTAAATTACTTAGTATGATAGTTTAAGCTCATAAGAACAGAATTAGCACATATTACCAGAAGTTATAGAATGTTTTAAATTTATACTATTATAAATACAAACAGAAATCTCAGTTGTTGCTTTAGCCTGCAAAATTTTCCTGAGCCAATACAAATTGACTTAGTGATATTTTTTCTTTAGAATAGTCCTAGGCTTCTAAAGTTCCAAGCTGCATATTATAAGGTTGCAGCTGTATGTTTTTTTCCCCACATCTATTTTTATAAAATAGATTTTTGAACTGATCTTGCGTGTATGAGTAGCCCATAGTTAGCAAGATGCCCTTGTTTTTATATTAAGATCAGACATGGCCAGGATGCTTGCCTGGGAAACAGGATTTCATGAGACATTTTGAAAATGAATTTCTCTCAAAAATAGTTTTTTTTTAATGAGGATAAGTTTTTCAGGTTGGTTGTTGGGGTACCAAAATGAAACCAAGGGCCAAACTAAGTTATGTCCCCAGTGTCTCTGTCTCTCTCTGTATTTTCTTTTTCTTTCTTTCTTTCCTTCTTTCTTTCTTTCTTCCTTCCTTCCTTCCTTCCTTCCTTCCTTCCTTCCTTCCTTCTTTCCTTCCTTCCTTCCTTCCTTCCTTTCTTTCTTCCCTCCTTCCTTCCTTTCTCCCTTCCTTCTTCCTTTCTCCCTTCCTTCCTTCCTTCCTTCCAGCCATGGTCTTAGTATCTTAAGATACTAAGTGGCCCACACTAGGCCAAAATTTGCAAATTTATGATCCTTCTGCCTCAGCTTCTCAGAGCACTAGGATTACAGGAATGCACTACTATGTCCAACCTACAGGTTTTTCTCAAATGTTTTGAGGGAAGGCTGAAACATAACAGTGGTGAGGAGAAGATTGGAAATCAGCTGTACTTTCCATGTCCCCTTTTATGATTCTGATCCATGGTGAAGTTTATGTTACTTAAAAAAGGACAATCAGTTCTTGAATATCCATACAAGCAGTGTCACAGGTAATCTGGTAATTTCAGAAGAAGCTATGTATGGAATTTTAAAGAGTGCATTAAAGATAACAATAAGGATGAAAAACAAATATTTCTTTACAGTTGTGAGAAAACCGATATATTCTACTCCACCACCAAATGACCTGCATTACCTAAAACTACACTTTGGTTCCTTTTGTTTAGCTCATAGAAAATCAAAGGATAAACTTGCAGAGGGATATTTATATTTTTTAGGGTAAAATTCATATAGTTATTAAAGATAAAAGCAATACTAATTACTCAGGAGGATTCCACACTGATCATTTATGTGGATTAGAGGACTTGCTGGAAAACAGTGGTTCTTATGTGTAACTCCAGGCAATAAAAACCTTCATTCTGTAAGACATTTTACCAAAAACTCTGCAATAGCTAAATACATGATCCTGTGTGCATGATTTGCCTTCTTACTTCAAATTAATGTGGCATCGGTACATTTGATTAAAGTTATTGCCTAGCAAGGCAAACTTTTTTCAAGTTACTTTAATTTTGTTTTGTCTCTGCCACTCTTTTAAAAACTATTGCGGAGAGGCAGTTAGGGAAAGAAAAAATTAAGATCCTATATGTGTTTGAGAGGTGCCAGCTTTAAATAAATATTATTAGTACTTAGAATGTAGCAGTATGTTGTTACATTTAAGGTCATATTTTAATATATCAGTATTTAGGTAATATGTGATACATGACTTCAGATTTACATAGGGTTAATAACGGACCTTTATGTGTGCTCTATAGCATATGGAACACTTTATCTCTATTAGCTCATTTTTTCATAGAAAAACCTTTGTGGAATTTAAAATTTGAAAATCGTACTTTTTCTTTTAATAGTCACATTTTGGTTTGAAAACCAGAAAAGTGGAATCCAAAAAAATGTTGCCAAATTCAGGTGAATGATACGGTTTTCTGTTTTAAGCCCTGAAAAGAATTTAGATAAAACCAAGTGTAGGAATGTGCACTTGTAGTTCTAGTCACTCAGGAAGCTGAGATAAGGAAGCTTAAGCCCAGGTTTTGAGGTCAGCACAAGCAACATAGTGAAGCCCAATTCTTCCCACCTCCCCAAAACAGTAATGAGTCCTGACCTCCCTTTCTGTTGTTTTTACTTTAGGTTGGAGCTCATCGGGAAGATTCTGTTAGTCTCAATGGCAATCATTCAGTCCTGTCTAGTACCGTTGCTGCTTCAAGCACAGACTTGAACCATAAACCACAAGAAAGCTATAGAGGTAGGTGTGTAGCACCTCGTAGCAGCAGTGCAGAGACGCCATTTGGTTTCCCGTCACTGTTCTTATAGCAAAACATCTGTGAAAGAGAAGCCATGGGAAGAGGGCCCTCCCAGGTAGTGCCACTGCTGTGGGAATATGGGGAGGTATCTTGTCCCATCGGCACAAGAGTGGGTACCACATGCACACTCTAGCTTTATCTCTGGCGTTGGAGAGACAGACAGTTGTGATACGAACATGTTGCTATCAATATTAACAGTTGAGCTTATAAATAAATATAAATATAGAGGTAACAGTAAGATTACCAAGATAAAGTTCTCCCAGCTACATGTAACTGTGCTGCCTATTTTGTTGTTTATCTTGGAAAATGCTCTTGTCCTTTTTAGCTTGACAGCACCTTAGAAGTTACTTTCTAAAGTAAGGCAGTTTCTCATGCCTTACTTGGTAAGCAGTGCTTGAAAGTAAGCACTAGATTAACCATCATGGCTCGGCTTGTTCTTTTAAATACAAATGCCATAAAATCATAAAAAGTTTGGACATGTTTTTCCCAGCTTTGAGTAATAAACTTTCCTACATATTCACATTTCTGTCATACCCCTGTACAACTAAGGATATTCACCATCCAGAAAGCTTGTTACTCTCTTAGTTGGAATTTGTAAGTGAATCTTTTTGCACTGGCCTGCTTTCCCATTGCTGTGCCATCAGCTGATTAGCTGTTTGTTTCCTTTTCTTCGTTAGGTGGCTTGCAAAGTCAGTCTGGTACTGTCATTCCAACAGAAATCAAGACTGAAAACAAAGAGAAAGATGAGAACCTTCATGAACCCCCTTCATCAGATGACATGAAATCAGATGATGAATCCTCCCAAAAAGATATCAAAGTCTCATCTAGAGGCAGAACAAGGTATTTATTAGTACCCACGTATTAAATTTTACTGACATGTCAGAAGTGGGAAGATGTGGGGCTGGGGATTTAGCTCAGTGGCATAAGTGCCTGCCTTGCAAGCAGGCAGTCGTGAGTTCAATCCCCCCGGTACAGATAAAAAGACAAAAAAAAAAAAAAAGAAGTGGAAAGATGTGAAGGGAATTGTGTGTTTATTCACTGTCAGTGGTGTTCTAGATGCTATGATGAGATTTTTATGTTTGTCCTATTCAATCTTCACATTATGCCTACAAGGAAGAATATGAACGTTTGACTCCAAAATTAATATACATATAAAAAAGAACTACGTCACTTGCCTCAACAGTTAGAGGAAAAATTATTGTAGTATGTTAACTTGTGAGATGTAGTCATTTAGATATATTCAACCAAAAAACATTAACCTAAGACTTAGTTATGTTAAAAAAAAAAAAAAAGAATTATAAGACCCTTGTATAGTTAAAACTAGCTGTTGGCAAACTGTAGCCCATGGGCTAGTATAAGATAACCTCCTACTTAAATTTATGAGCAAAATTTTATTGGAATACCACCACATCTGTTTGTTTTTGTGTTGTCTATAGCTGTTTTTGTTTTACATTGGCAGAGTTGAGTAGTTACGGCAGGAGCTATGTAGCCCACAAAACTGAAAATACTTAACATCTAGCCCTTTATAAAGTGTATTGGCTCCTCATTTAACAGTAATTTGGAAAAAATACTAAAAAACCAAGTAAAGTGAAGTTGTCGCATAAAATTTTCTAGAAATTGGATTTGACCTTGCTTTTAAGCATGTCTGTAAATATATACATTAATTTCATATGATTCCCAGATTTTTACTCTACTTCTAATTAAAATTAAGATGACTTCCTATAGTATTTGCAGTACATACTATTTCTTAGTACGTATATCCATTTGTATATAATGTATGTAACAGATACTTCTATATACACTTAGGCATATAAATAACATACAGAAATTTATGTTTTATGTATTAAATTATGATACAAAATTTATAATGGGTATGATAGATATGACTAAAAGAAATAACATGGTCCTTTCTACCATGCATATACTTTTTTCTGGTACTGGGGAAACCCAGCATCTTCACAGAGCTGCATTCCCAGGGTGTTTTTGTTTTTTTTTTCTGTTTTGCACACTCCCCAACCCCCTTTAAGAGATGGTCTCATTAAGTTGCCCAGACTGGGCTTAAATTTGAAATCCTCCTGCCTCAGCCTCATGGAGTGCTGAGATTACAGGTAAGTACCATCACAGCTGACTTTATTTCCATGCATTAAAGATGTCTTTTTGCCTTTTGACATTCCCACTATTTTCATTACCTAAGCATTTTCTCTTGGAATAAATGAATTCTTAAGATCATGATGTTGTCACAAGGAAGTAAGAACAGGCAAATGGAATCCAGAGACCATTCCTTTTGGGCCTCTTAACTAGTTTTATTATTTAGAAAGAATTTTAAGGGAAGTCATTTGCGTGTTGCCTTCTCATGTATCTCTACTTCCACATCAATAGTCAGGAAGCTTTCTTTGTGAAGAGCCAGGCGATGGCGAGTATTGTAGACTTGTGGGCCATGTAGTCTCTGTCACGAGGCCCCATTTCTGCCCTACAGCCTGATAGAGTGCAGAATCAGTGAGTGTGGCTGAGCCAATAAAATCTTAGTTATGAAAGCAGGCTGTGGTTTACTGCCCGTGTTATAGGTCATCAGAAATTGAGAGGCAGTGGAATAGGTTAATACAAATAAATAGGTTACTGGCATCACCTTTGGACAAAGTAAGGCCGACTTGGTTTTGAATCATGGTATCATCACTGTTAGTTACCTTGGACAAGTTATTAAAACTCTTAGAGACCAGTTTCTCCTCCTCTAAAAGTAGGCTTAATGATCGTATTCTTCCAGAAATAGCCTGAAAACAATGTGTGTAAAACCCTTTGCACAGTGGCATACTATTAGGAAGGGCACTATAGCTACTCTGATGATGGTAGTGTAGGTGTGTGTGACAGGTTTGCTTCTGCTAGGCACTGGCTTGCGTCCCATTGCTGTGCCACCAATTAATTAGCTGTGTAATTCCAAAAAGGTGACAATTTCTTGGGGATTTTCAGTGGTTCTCAAACCAGCTGCACAGAGCCCTGGCACACTGTAGGAATCAGGTCTCTGGGTCCAGCTTTTCTGCTAAAAGTTGTGTCTTTTTGTGTCTCTGGAGAGCCTGGCAAGTAACTTAGTTTGGGAACCTTTGGACCAGATGATTGAAGGCCTCAATGAAGTTAAGAGCAAGCAACTCTCTAATAATAAAAGAATGCATTTGTGTAATTCTTGATTAGTTAATAAGAATCTATTGTATCTTAATTCTTTGTAGAAATCTCACTAGCCAGAATTAATCCACTATTTCCATTTTAAGGACTCTTTCCATAAAAAAAATTTCAAATTAGAATTAAACCAGACATAAGTTTGAAACTGTCAGGTTTTTTCCATTCAACAATGTATTTTTATCTTTTTTCAGTTGCCCTCAGTATTTTCTGCAATACGTTTGTTTTTATTTGGGGCCAGCTTTCTTGAGACTTAATTCCTATCTAATAAAATTCACCAATTTTAAGTGTACAAGTTTTGGCCTTTGACAAAGTGTATATTAAATGCATACATAAAATTTTTAGAATTTTCCTTTTGAGAGCTCTAAAGGACATAACCATTATCATTTTGATGCTAACAGAATATTTTCATTACCCCCAGAAACTTTTTTCGTGCATCTTTGCAGTCAACTCCCTACCCCACCCACCACCCCTGTCACTCATGGACCATTTTGTTACCATAGCTTTGTATGTTCTAGAAGTCTGTGCAAATGGAATCATGCACTATGTTGTGCATGGAAGACTTTTTTTTTTTTTTACTCAGCATTAGCTGCAACTTGAGCTTTAGAGCCTGTATCCATTGTCTCGTGTACTATGATTTATTTAACCAGTCTCCTCTTGTTGGAAACCAATATGTTGCTAATGTAAAGAATTTTGTGTTCAACCTCCTGTATATAAATTTCTGTGTAGAGTGGACTAAGAGAAACTAGTAATAAAAATGAAACCAATTAACTTACGTATTGAAATGTTTCTGAAACAAGACAGAATATGGGGAATTATATATTTTGAGTTTTTCAAAGGTTATATTTGTTGGTGTATCTTATTGTACTTAACATTCTGTTCCCAAGTTGTATGCATTTGCCTATAGATTCCTCAAGTTTTTCTTTCTTTATGGCATAGTACTCCATTGAATATAAATAGCATATTTTCTTTATCCATTCATCTGTTGACGGATAGGTACACTGTTTCTAAGATCTAGTTGTTACAGATTGTGCTATTATTATATGACCATTTCTTTTTTTTTGGTACTGGGGATTGAACTCACGACTTCGCATTTGCCAAACAGGCACTTATGCCACTGAGCTAGAATCATAGGTCAGGTGTGATGGTGCACACCTGTGATCCCAGCACTTAGGAGGCTAAGACAGAAGGATTACTGTGGGTTGTAGGCCAGTCTGGGCTACATAGTGAGTTCAAGGCCAGCCTGAACTTCATAGCAAGACCCAGTCTCAAAATGTAAAATAAAAAAGATCATGGTACACAGTGTATTAATTAGTATTATTCTTTAATTACTTTATTATAAAATTTCTTTCATCGAAGAGTGTTGTATTAAAATAAAAAATAAACTCATTATGTGTTGACCTAAGTACGGTAACATGTTTTTATTAAAATTATTTTCTGAAAAAACTCACATCTACATTTCTAATTATATCCTTAAGAAGCATTTCTAAGTTAGAATTGCCAATCAAAAAGTAATGAAATTTTAAGGTCTTAAATTTATCTTGCCAGTTTGTCCAGAAAGTATTCCAGTTCTCCCCTATTTCATAATCATCACCACTGGTTATGATATTTCTATCAAGGAGATGGTGGCCTTTTTTTTTTTGAGACAGGGTCTTGCTGCACAGTTCAGGCTGGCCTGAAGTTCACTATGCAGCCCAAGCTGGCCTTGAACTCATAGCAGTTCTCTTGCCTCAGTCTCCTCCTGAGTGCTGTGTGCACAGGCAGGTACCACCACACTTGGCAGCAATGGGCATTTTTTGACATGGTTCTCTTACGCTGTGTCTTAAGCTTTTCTTCTTTCTGACCACATGACTGTCACAGTCTATTCAAGAATTGGTCAGAGTATGAAGCCTTGTGTCCTAGGATAGTGCTTTAAACATCAGTGTGCTTGTGAGTCGGTGGGGCCAAAATGAGCCTTCTGCATCAGGCTGTTTGGAGTGGAGCAAGGGAGTCTGTCAGCCACATTTATGTCCCAAGATCCTGCAGTGTTACGTGGCTGTTGCTGTGCTCATGGAGAGCCTCACTAATGTTAGAGATCTTCATGCTGAAAGGTGCAGTGAAAAATGCATTAAAATATATGTGATGTAATTCCAACTACATGATTATATATGTGTATTAAAGAAAAATGAGAGAAATACACAGTTCTGTTAAGGGAAGCTGTTACTACTGTTGAGGAATTTTCACTTCCATCTTTGTACTTTATAGTTTTATACAGTCAGCATATCTTTCTTCCAGGGAAGCTAACAGACATTGTTGTGATTTTGTTTTTCAGTAGTACAAATGAAGATGAGGATCTGAATCCAGAACAGAAAATAGAAAGGGAGAAGGAAAGGCGAATGGCTAACAATGCCAGAGAACGCTTACGTGTACGGGATATTAATGAGGCATTCAAAGAGCTTGGCCGAATGTGTCAACTTCACTTGAAGAGCGAAAAGCCCCAGACAAAACTCCTCATTCTTCATCAGGCCGTGGCCGTCATCCTTAGCTTAGAACAGCAAGTCAGAGGTAAGTAGGTCCAGCAGGGAGAGGGAAGCACTCTGCCCGCTAGTGGGTGGGTATTGCTGTTTGCAGCCACTCCGCGGCCTAGGCAGCTTGCAGGTTCTCCCAGCACTGCTCCCATGGTTTCATTGGGGTGCGCCCCTCCCCCAGGTGGTTCTGTCTCATTGTCGTATCTGCAGGCTGATTGTGGCCCACAGAGAACAAAGGGGAAGGCAGGTGCCTCTGTGCTCCTGAGGCTCTCTCTCACCATCGGGATCCTGCCCCAGCCTGTCTTCCTGCTTTTCCTGTCTCCCCGCTTCTCCATAGTGGCTCTACTGTGCAGCACTTCCAAGGTACGCTAGGTACTTGGATGCCTACTTGTGGTTCCTGAAGGCTTTGCCAGGTGTGAAGAGCCATATCTGTAAGCTCTTGGGCTTCTCCCCTGACCTTGGTTCTGAATGCCATGGCCTTGGCTGATGTGCACTGGAATGAGTGTCTGTCTGTGAGGGCCAGAGTGTGGATTGTAAAGGTTACATGTTGCTGACTTAGGCAGCTGCCCTGTTCTGTTTTTCATGAAGGTTGATGGAATCTTGAAGTTTTGAAACTTCATTTCTTCAGCCTACATTTATCACATAACCTTGTCTGGACCAGCCAGCTCTATTCTAAACCTTGGTTGTCAGATAATAGATGATTCTTGCCTTTGAGAGGTTCCACCATCAAACTTATGTTCTGTAGATACCTGTGTGTCTTAGCAAAGTTATGTCTTTTGTCCAAGCCCTGCTGCAGGGAATTCATAAATGGTGCCCTGGATTCCAGGCCCTACCAGTAGTTTTTCTTCACTGAGAGCAATTCTTGTTTGTTAGATATTACTTGAAAAAGATGAATGAAAGTGTGGAAATCAGCAATTGCTGAGAGTTCCAACCATGAGCTTTCAGTACTGATCACAGAAGAAGAAAAAAAGCCTTTGAAAATCAGAAAGAACATGAACAAACTTTCAGAAAAAGTAGTAATTCAGTCATCTTTTCTCCAATATATTTAGCATATAAGGGTGAGGTGTATTTTATTTTTGTGGATAACTGTTCTACCATTAAAACCAAATACTTGCTAGTCTTATTATAAAAGCCTGAAGTATCTATAGAGGGAGATGCTATGGAAACCCAACCTTGAAGGCTATGCCGGCTCTCTTGAAGTGCTTGTACAGAGTCTTTGTACAGGCAGGAGTCAAGGTTCCTTGAGCCACTTTCAAGCTCCCAGAGAGGTTTTCTTCTTGTGTTGTAGCTGACACCCGCTGTGCCACACTGAAAGTAGCAAGGCACCTGTGCTCAGGAATCTGGCCCACTCAGCCTCTACCCTCCACCCTGCCTGTTCCTGAGGTGGGAAAGGAAAGGCTTGCTCTCTGCTCAGCAGGGCATCCGGGCCTCACCCTCGCACAGCATGGTAGAGCTGGGCTGCGGGGCCATGTGTGTTCCAGACTCTTCTTGGGAGCAGAGATGCCTACTTAGGTCTGAGCTGGTAGCATAAGGAATGTGTCTGAGATAAGGTGCACAGACTGTACCATCCCAAGTGGGTCTGATACATCTGTGACACTCGACTTCACAGTGGTGCCACCATAGCATCTGAGCTAGTCAACTGCCTAACTTCCTGGTCATGATTATGGGTTCTAAAAACTCTAGGGAGTCTTTCTGAACAAATGTCCTGAAGTGTAACTTTATTAGGAATGGGCTTGGTACTCAGAAAAGCCAACTTTTCTCCGCTTTTTCCCTCTGGGCCTGCAGTTCAAAGCCTTCATTTTTATCTTACAGTCCTAGAATTAATGAAAGACCCTAGGGCTCAGAGCCTCTGCAAACCCATAGCTTTGAAAGCACCTTCCGTGTTTGGCTGTAGCCACTGTCTTTTCCTAGATTGATGGTTTTTTTCTTTTCCCAGTACAGAGGATTGAATCCAGGGCCTTCATACTGAGCTACATCCTCATCCCCAACTTCTTTTTTTGACACAGGGTCTCACTAAGTCACCCAGGCTAAGCTTGAATTTATAATTATCCTGCCTCAGCCTCCCAGAGTGCTGTGATTGCAGGTGTGTACCACCACACCCAGCTTTGTCCAGCAGCATTATCTATGAACACGCACACTGGCCCACTCTGAGTACCCTCTGAACACTCTGGCTCCTGGTTTAAGGTGGCTCTGCAGTACTCTCCATTATGAATGGTTATCCCGGGAGCAGCCAGTCCCAGGTCCACAGTCATGTGGAAAAGCGAAAAAAAAAGGGTGGTTTCTCCTCTAAGCATTAGAGTTTTCCAGGGCACAGTTTCCAGGGGAAACCGTATGTGATCCCTGCTTTCCAATATTTAAACAGTACTGTAGCATTTCTAGTCCCTCCCACATTGCACTTGTTATCATCAAGTTGGTACTTGAAGCTTTACTCAGAATTCAGTCAGTGGTCACATTTTCTTTTTGTAGACTCATTTACAGGTTAGTTCTTCTGGTAGTAATTTATAGACAAGACAGTGGTTAGGTTTTTATTTCCTGGTCATCAAGAGAGTCTGATGAGAAATAAGCTTTGACAGTTGTTCCCAAATTTAGCTGGTCCCAGAATCCCCTGAGGCTTTTTTGTTGTTGTTTTTCAAATTTCCACCCCCCCAGAAATTAGCAAGCTTGTTCGAATCAATATGTATACTGATGGTCCTCCATTTTTCCTGGCACCCACTGAATGCATAGGCACAAGGACAGGATAGTGAGGAGACAATATCCAGGGAGGTAGCAGGAACCCACAGCAGGAAGGGAGCAGCTGGAGCAGTGGTGACTGCCTTATTTATATTCAAGTGCTGCTCAAAGATGAGGATCCAGTCTTACACTGACAGAAAATGACCTAAAGCTAAAATACATCATCAAATTTCAAAGCATTGGGGTTCAAAAGAATATCCTAAAGCTTCTGGAGACTAAGGCAAGCACTTCATGGATAAAGGAACAAGAGCCAGAGTAGCCTCAGCGTTCTGTACCTTAGTTACAGATTCCAAGAGATCGTGTAGGGCACCTTCCCAGTGCCGAGGAAGTGTTCACCCTGGAGTTCCATACCTGGCCACTAGTTAATCAGAGGTATAAACAAAAGAAACAATGTCCAAAGGCTTTAAATCACCCCGCCCCTCCCCCACACATATACCATTTTATAAAGCACATGGAAAATAGGCTTTGGCCACATAAGAACATAGTCCACAAAAGGCACAGATATGAGGTCCAGAAAGCAAAGGCTCTAACACAGTAAAGGGGAAATATCCCCATACAGGAACCAGTAGGCCTGTCCCTTGAAAATAGAAGATGCTGAGCTGTAAAAGAAAGGCTTCTGGGAAAGGAAGTGGAGCTGGTTGATGGTATGATATGTTCGAGGTGTTACCATCCTAGGGAATACATTGATAGGCATTGGTTAGATTTTGTTGGAGCACAAGAGGAGGGAGGTTAGCATTACTAAAAATGAAAAAAGTGGCAACTGTGAACTATAAGGAAAGGAACCTTGTTATGAGTAAGGAAACAACCGCTGTAAAGTCCTTGATTCAGCAAGTATCTCCACATAGTCATAGTAACAAGCATTTGCCTAATTATCATCATTTACAGGTGATCTTGAGTTAAAAAATTCTGTTCTAATGATGTTGGGAAAACGGTATTATAATATGGCTAAGTGCTCAGCTATACCAGAAGTCAATAGATTGAATTTTCCTAGTGGAAATGCCCCACAGGTAGTGTCTGATTTCTACTGAATATCTGTATTAGGCCTTTCTGACAGCTTAACTCATTTGCTTTTGGCTGGTCACATACACAACAAAGTTTAAAAGCAATACTGGCCTTGCTTTGGATTAAAGCTGCATATACAGTAGGTCCCTGACTTACAAGCATTCGGGTTAAAACTTTTATAGGTATACTGTACAATCTTTGTCAGACTGAGAAGTGAATCCAGCTTACAAACATTCTCCCAGAATGGAACTCATTGATAAAAGTCAGGGACTTACCTGTACTTTGTGTTTGCTAGATTTGCTATAGTATTCTGGTTCTTCCAGCCAGAATAGTCCTTTGTGTGACTATAGAAATCTGCAAAGTCTCATTATACTTGTTGAGCTTTTGGTTCTGTTCCTGTCTAGCTGTTTTAATCCTACCACTTAGACTGTGCAAATATTTGTTGATAACCCAGCTCTTCAGTCAGGGTGAAGCTCACAGTCCTGAGTTTGATCTGCAGCAAATACAATGATTTAGAAACAGAACCTCCATGAGATTTCATCACCGTGCCTTGGTAATAGAATCAGTTGAGTTTGCCATAATAAAGTTCTTTATTTTAAAACCCTGATGTGAACTATTAGTGTGTGCTGAAGTATACAGATTCAGATATGTTTTTACTCTACTTAAAAGGGAAACATTAAAATACAGACTGCACTAATGGTGCATTTAACTAGGCTCTTTTCACGAAAATCTAACACAAAAGATAACATCTGTAAAATACTATTTTCCTTCCAGATTAATTTTAAAATGGTCACTTTATGTTCTGTTCATTAGAGCATTTTACTCAGCTTATAAAAATAGGTGCAACAATTTTTAACCTGTACTGTATGTCGTAATGAGAAACAAAAGACTGTATCAAAAGCAGTTAGCAGCTAAATATCTTTTCTTTTTGCAGTGCTGGGGCTTGAACCCAGGGATGCTCTACATCCTGAACCTTCCTTATTTTTGAGACAAGGTCTTGCTAAATTGCCAAAACTGGCCTAAAATGCAGTAATTCTGCATAATTGGGATGACAGCCATGCAGCGGTGTGCAGCAGAAGGCTTTTACCGTCTTAGTCACACCTCAGTGATGGAGGGAACAACCCAGGCA
Organism: Cavia porcellus; assembly: GCF_034190915.1. Lineage (NCBI taxonomy): Eukaryota > Metazoa > Chordata > Mammalia > Rodentia > Caviidae > Cavia > Cavia porcellus. The sequence goes on from NW_026947491.1 coordinate 2,939,697, forward strand.
CCCTGTTCTGGTTAGCCAGCAAGGTAGAGAAGCATAGCGTGTGCACCTGCCGTCTCCTTGGAGCTGGTGCATCTCCTACAGAGGAATCACTGAGGACTCTGTCAGATGGGCCACACGTGTCTCCTCTAGGTATGCAGTGGCTATCAGCCTTCATCCCTGTCAGTGCAACGTCTCAGCAGGACTCTGAATGACATGGTTAATAGTAATGGCACTCAGCAGGATGTTTAAGTGAAGAGTCATGTGTTCATTTAGACCAGAGAAAACCCTGAAGGACTAAATCAGAAGCAAAAAATGAAAGCAAGGAGTAGTCATTGAGAACTGGAGTATGGAGGCTCACTGAACGCTAACTCCTGAGCATGTATGGTGCCTCTCTGTGATGGAATTCAGTAGTGTGCAAGTGAAGTTACAGAGATTGATGGTCCCCACAGAAAGAAAAAGAACAGCAGCTTACTTAGCTCAAGATCTCAGTGTCCTGTTCATACTTTAGTCACCAGAATGATGACAATTCTTTCTTCCTGTTTCAGAGAGGAACCTGAACCCCAAAGCAGCCTGCCTTAAGAGAAGAGAAGAAGAAAAAGTTTCTGCCGTATCGGCAGAGCCACCAACCACGCTGCCAGGAGCCCATCCTGGGCTTAGTGAAACTACCAACCCTATGGGTCATATGTAAACATCAGCCAGGTAAGTGTGGGTTTGAGAAGAAAATGCAAAGAAATCATGTAAGATCTGTCTTCAGTTGGGTTGAAACCTTTGAACAGAATTCTTTGGTGGGCATTGATGCTTGTAAAGGCCACATTTAATTTGGGATATAGTAGTTTGCCTTAAAGTGTGCTGGTATTCTGTGGTTTATAAGGAAACGCAGGGTCTCATACTCTCAGGAACATCGCCATGATCTGAGAGAGAAAAGGCTGTGGTTTATCTACCAGAAAATATTGCTGCTCCCACTCACGTCCAAACCCTCCTTCTTAGACAAGATTGACGGCATCATCAGGCATTCCCCGTGGCTCACCTGGTTCTTTTCTGTGATAACTCTCTCATGCGGGAGTCATGGCGCTCTCCACTCAGGTTAGGGAAGCCAGTTTGTGATACCCCTGTGAGCACATCGTCTGCCCCGCTGGGACCTGCTAAGGGATGCAGAGATGCTTGATGATGAGTCACCATTCCTATCTTCCTGGTGAAGTTGTACTTGTGGGAAGGATAAAGGAAGTTATGTGGGTTCACCTGATAACTTTTAGTTCTTTATAAAAGTGGAAAACAGTTCACACCCAGTAAGACCCAGGCCTGGTAGGACATTCTTATAATCCTAGCACTTGAGAGTCTGAAGCAGGACCATTGCCAGAAGTTCAAGGCCAGACCAAACTGCATAGCAAGACCTTGTCTCAAGAAGTTAGCGCTTTGCTGGGTGTGGTGGAGCACATATGTAATTGTAGGATTTGAGAGGCTGAGGAGAAGGATTGGTGTGAATTCAAAGCCAACCTAGGCTTGTCACTAAAAATATAAATTTAAAATAAAAGAAACTGGGCATCAGAGAAACTGCTGCAGAATTCAGAATTAAGAAATGACCACTGGTTATAAAACGACACACATTGGCCAGACACACTGGTGTGCACCTGAAGTGCAGCTTACTTGGGAGGCCGAGACGGCACCATTTGAGACCAGCCTCGGCAATGCAGCAAGGTCCTGTGGGGTTAGAGGGGACACTGGCAAAATAAGGCTTGGCGCTTTGACTTTCCCATCTCTAAAAGTTCTAGTGCTGAACTGTGTGTGTAATAAGGGAGTGAAAGTAATGATTCTTCCTAGATTATTTCCATTAAGTAGTTAAAATGGAAGTTTTCAGTGTTGATATGTGTAATGCAAGAACATTAATAGGTATAGCGTCTTGTGAAAATTTTCTTAATAAATTATTTAATGATATTTACTGAGGACTTCCTGTGGACTGGCCCTTGCCCACAGACACTCGAGTCCAGAGGAGAGGGCAATGAGCCGTGAGCACTGTGGGGCACAGCAGTCACAGCCTCCGACAGGGTTTCAACTGCTGAGTGTGGGATGTGCAAAATTGTGCAGCTCGGGTATCGCCAGAATGCAAATTTGCATACATGCCAAAATTTTCATAGACCTCTAGAGCTCATGGTTCTTAATCACACAATCTTGTTTTCAAAATCTTAATACATACATTGGGTAACATTGTTTGAGTGCCTCCCCCTCATTCGAGAACCCACTTTCGGTGATTTCATTAGTCTACCATGGTCCAGAAATGTTCAGAAGGGGAATTTCAGAAGTAGGCACTGTGCATCTTAAGTTACATGCTGTTCCAAGTAGCGTAACAAAGCCTCTCTGTGTCCTGCCGGGGCCTGCCTCTGCAGTGTAGCCACACTTGTGTGCTGCTAGTCACGTAGCAGCCGGCTGGTTACCGAAGCCATCTCAGGCTGCTAACTGCTTGTGTTCAGACAGTCTGTGTTTTCTCTTCTAATGGCCCAACGCACCAAATGCATTACAGTGTATTGTTGCAGTTACCATATTGTGTTACTTACTGTTGTTCTCATTGTGCCCAATTTATAAATTAAACTTGATCCTAGGCACATGTGTGTAGGGAAAAGCATAGCACATGAATAACGTGGTACCATCCAGGTTCAGGCATCCGCCGAGGACCAAGGGATATATTCCCCTGGGATAAGGGGCATATGCCCTCTGGAAAAGAAAGGACTACTGATACCTCTGTCATTTAGCAGACTGCTAATTTTTTGTAAATTTAGGTGTACATGAAGGATGCTGGCTTGTTTTATTTTGGGGAGGGGTAGTACTCATGACCATTAAGTACTCACTGGTACTGTTCTCTCCCTGCTGCAGTTCCAGAGTTATCAGTAGGCTAGATAGAAGGTGACCTCTCCTCATAAGGACTTGGACAACTCGGATTATCTGAAGACACAAACCTGACAGGAGGGAGAAGAAAAACCACTTGAAGCAAGAAACTCAAATGTACCTATGATCAAAGCAGTTGGTCAACACTTCCGTCAGAAGTGAAGATAGGAAGCTCATCAGATAGAATGTCAGCCCACGAGATGTTTGCAGCCATCATTTTGTTGCAAGCAGTGTGTCGCTTCTGTACAATCAGAGACTGTCTTGATCTCTCCACTCACTGTGGAAGTTGCCTTGTGCCTAAACTGAATTGACAAATGCATTGTAACTACAAATTTTATTTATTGCTATGGAACTGTAAGGTCTACATATAAAGGGAAAAAGTTGATGAGAAAAGCTGATGTACAGTCAGCTGACGCCAGCATTTGTGAAAGCTGTTCCCATGCAGAGAACAAAGCAGTGACAACCATTTGGCCCTTAGCATTCCCGGTATACCTATGAGTGTCTTAAAAGGAAGGGAAAAGTCTTTTGTTGCCCTCTCCTCTCCTTTTGCCATATGAGTAGTACTTTCCATGAAATAGGAAAGTGCTACTTGGAATAGCATCTTCTCACTCTTATTTTTCATTCGTGTTTATTTTCTCTCTCTGGTGTATCTGGTCTCTAAATCTGAGTAGTTATGGTCACAGTCCAGAATCATCCCTGTGGCCCCGTGGGCTTTCACCCCTGTACCCACAGTGGTGAACTGAGACCACCTGTGACCATAGCCTTGCTAGAATTTTAAAAGAGGACATTTTTCTTCCCTAGGTTTTCCCCCCAAATAAACATTGCTTTATTTCCAACAATAACAAGACTTTTCAAGCTTCTAGGTTTCATAGTAACAAGAAGTAGAAATCACAAAGGAAGGATTTGCTTTTTAGAAGTTTGCTTTGTTTTCCAAGCAGTAAAGTACTACATAGTGTAGTTCTTGTAAAGCATTAACCATAAATAAGCACAAATTCCATTTAAAATACAAAGATGATCTTTCAGGGAGTGATTATGATAAATATAGCAAGACCCAGTGGTCACCAAGGCAGGTCATGATAAACAAACACAATGCTCTGATCTCATTGTCTAACGGAGTCCAGAACACTGGGCACCGTCTCCTTCCCGTTTCTGTATTCTCTGGTTTGTGAATAATTCTGTCGGGGAGAATTTGGTGGGTGATTTAACCAACTGCAAATCATCAAACTGTGTCCAAAGAGAAGCTGGATTAGCAATAAACCAGAGCTTGACAGTTACTCTTAACCCTATGCATTAGGCCCCTTTAAACCTTCAGAGTAATTTTTTAAGGCATAATAATGACTTCGAACTTCCGTGAAATCTGTCTTCCACCACACCAAACCTGGGAGAGAAACACATGCTAAACAAGGTTGTCTTGGCGTAGACTCTCAGAGCCAACATTGGCAAGGGCAGTCAGCACACAGAAGGAAGAACCAAAATCACTATGTAACTCAAAGATTGATGTTAATTTGAAAGAACAAGAACAATTAAGGCAGAACTTCAGATCCTCCAATCAGGATCATTTCCTAACAAATCAGCTGTTTGTGAATTTAGTGAACTTTTTGGTACCTTAATTTGCATCTGTTCTCCAGTTACATCTGACTCTATCTGTGGCCTTGGTCTTCATTTCAGTGTTAATCGGCTAAGCGAAGTTGTTGCTTATGATGTGTGAGTGAACATACGGCACTGCCTGGCCTTTTCTCCAGAGCTTGTTGTCTTTTTCGCTATAGTAGACTTTGCAGTATGCCCAGAAGCTTTCCTTCCTAAATAGAAAGAAAAAACATTTGGCTTATTTTTCACTGTAGCTAGTCTTTTATACAATAATCTTGTAAGAAAATTTCTTGAATTCTAAATATTACTCTTTCTAGATTTTTGAAATCGAAAGTTTTCAGTAAAAAGTTTCTTACTTTATTTTATTATATTAGGTAGTAAAAATGTAGGGTTATTTACCATAATCTGTTCATTAATATCAGAAATTTACAATAGCATTTTAAGACCACAGTAGGATTCTAGCTTACCGTGTAGTACCTACGGAGTATTGTAAAAGCTAACGTTCGAGATGAATTGCTTCTCATCTTGTTCTCCAGTTTCCATTGTTGATTTATTGCAGATTTGTATCCTGTGTCAATTGCAAGGTATTATTGATAAACTTTTCAACCAGCAGCAAGAAGTTCAAATCTTTTTCTGTCACTGTAACAGAAAACACAATATGTATATAACATTTATGTAGCAATAAATGTGCCATCTTTTTTTTTAACATAGTAAACTAGTGAGTTTTTTACATTCCTTCTTCCAGACTCATTCCTCCCAGAAAGGCTCTGCTGCAGGACAGGTGGGGTGGTGGGCCTGGGACGGTGCCAACCTGGGCTTCTCTGGGTAGTGCAGCCCTCCTCCTCCTCACCCCCGGGTGGAGGGGGTGGCTTTTGAGGCCTCTACCTGCAGGCCGAGCAAGCAGCAGTTAGCAGTGAGAGGACCAGGCCTCCTGGGGCCTTGGCCAGCTGCTTCTCTTGGTGAATTTTGAAATATACCATTCTTGTTGGGAGCCCAGCAAATCATTTTACTTCCTGGGGGTTTAATAAAAACACATGTTTTACTTTAGTTTGTACAAAACAACTAAATCAAGTTCTGTCCAAGAAGAAAATACACATTAGTGCTGAAATGGAATCTAGAAATCAACTAGTCAGCCACTCATTAATAGATACATGAAACTAAGGCTCAGAAAGGGAAATGTCTCCAAGAATATGTAATAAGAATAGGCGGGACACCTAAAATTTTTCCTACAAAATCTTCCTGTCTTTGCTTCCCTAAAGATTTCTAGGCCAGTTCTATTCAGTGGCTTCATTTCTGTTTCCATTGTGCTTTCTCTAGTACACAGACTTCTGTTTTGGAAACTTGGATTTAAGTAGATATCAGAAGGTGTGTGTGTGAGTGTGTGTATAGCGGTGTGTCTGTTTCTGTTAGAGCCAAAGGGTTTCAGCTTTGGCATCAAGCAGTCTTTGATTTAAATTCAAGCGCAACATCTAATTAGTTCCATTTCCTTATCTGAGAAATTGAGATAGGTGTAAGAATTATATAAGTATCAAAAAAGAATTATATAAATATCAAATAAAACAATGTATGGAAAGCTCTTACCAGCATTACTGTCACGTGGTAATTTCTCAATAAATGATAAATATTTTTAAATAGATTATAACCAGTTCCAAGGGTGATTCCTCTTCAGCCACCTGTCAGACCTAACTGGTTAACCCCGGAATATGCCAGTCTATCTTATGGCCCTTTGGCAGCAACTTGATGAAACTGCATTTCTTTTCAGTGGTTTCCCCTGACCACATTTTACAGAAGGGTTTTTTGGTTTTTGTTTTTCCCCTAAGTTTTATGTTTTAAGAGAACACACCTCAGCTTTGTCCAGTTGCATTGTAGGTCTTTGCAAGCGTGTGCCAGGCTAGAGTTAAAGAGTGTAAAGGAATTACTGCAAGGAGAGCAGAGTCAGGATAGGAACAGCCTTCAGCCTGTGATAAGAGGCCATACCTAAAGAGGAGGGAAGGAAAGAGGCCTGTGGAGGGAGAGTCTCAAACTACCGTGCAGCTCCAAGAAGCCTCCACAGTCCAGCAGACAGGTTCCAGCCCCCAGGGTTTTCATTACTAAGGCCAGAGTTGGGTGGGCTGCTAGGCACCGGTGGCCCTGTGGTGCTCGGTGCTGGCTGAGACTGAACTGGGGAGAGTGAGGCCTCATTCTGAACTCTGCAGCAGAGATGCTCAGTTGGAGACAGGGCCAGCTGGACTCCTGTGGACACTCCTGGAAGTGGCCATGGGCACATCTCTACCATGACTCCTGGAGACTGACAGCACTGAATCGTGGAGTGAAGTGGACAGCTGCAGCTGGAGGAGCACTCAAGGTAGCAGCTCTTTACCCTCTAGAGTCCCCTGCTCTGTTAACCAGCAGAGTGAAAACCACCCATTCCTCCTGCAGGCTCGGGTGGGCTAAAGTGATCCAGGACAGGACCACGTGTTTGCTTCTGGTATTGTCACAGGACAGGGGACTTCCCGCCTGCCTCAGTGGCCTGTGCATGTGTCTCACGGCTGCTAGCCCAGGGCTTCCCCATGTCCATAGTGTTTGGGGTTTCTGATGCATGCCCACAGCCTCTGCCTCTTACCTCTGCACTGTCCTGGAGCATGTTCCTGAGAATAAAAATACCCTTACTGCATTCTTCCTGCCCAGGTTAACTATCAGGAGGTGGGATGAGAAGACAGTTCATCCACACTGATGCAGGTCTTGCTGCTGCCTGTGGCTGTGTCTAAGGCTGAGTCCCCAACTAAACTAGGTCCCCAGCTAAAGTTTCTTGGGCTCTGAACCAGTTTGTGAAAACTTTCAAAGCCTGTAAAAATGTTGGCAACCTGAAAAAGTACTGTGGTGCCAAAACAAGAAACTAAAATGAAATTAATTTGAAAAATAGTCACAAAAATCCTATGAAAGTTTTGTAACTAAATGTCAGACTTAAGCTTCTTTTAACATAATTGACTGCAATAAATCAGGTAAAGGAGGAATGTCCTCGAACACAATAAAGATAATCTACCACAAGCCACAGCTAATATTTCTGCAGTGAAAACCCACACAATTTTCCTCCTAAAATTGGAAGCAAAGCAATGATGTCCCTTCTGTTCAGCTACCAGGAGGCCAGAGGAGCAGTTCTAAGGGAGAATAGTAGGACACCCAAGTTACAAATTCAACTGTCTCTGTTCTTAGACATCCTTTCTGGGGTACAGGGCCAGTACTGGGGATTGAACTCAGAGCCTCACGTGTGCCAGGCATTTTCTACCCTTCAGTGACACCCCAGCTGTAACATGACTTTACACATAGAAAAACCTAGTGATGCCATTGGGAGACTTAGAACCAACAAACTGAGAAAGCTACAGGACACAGAAATCAATACAAGAAATTATTAGCTTTCTATATACTAACAATTATGTGAAAAAACAAAAAGCCTTATTTACAGTGGCTACACAGCAAAACTATCTGAGGAGTTGAAAGACCTGTACACTGAAAACTATAATACATTGATAAAACAAATTGAAGAAACACAAGTAAAATGGAAAAATACCCCACTTTAATGAGCTGGAAGAATTTGTATTATTAAAATATGCTATCCCCAGAAATGTACAGATTCATTGAAATCCCTGCCAAAATTCCAATAACATTGTTCTCAGAAATACAAAAAATTAAATTCGTATGAAACCACAAAAGTCCCCAACCAAAGCAGCTGAGCAAAAATAACCAAGTTTGCAGCATCACAGTACCTGACCTCAAAATATAGTGAAACTAAGCACAGTGGTACACATATGTAATCCAGCTACTCGGAAGCTGAGGCAAGAAGGTTCATAAGGTCAAATCCAGTTGGACTCCACAGATCTCTGTCAGACACATACATGTTGCAAAGCTACAGTAATCAAAATGGTATAGCATTGACATTTTTATGAAAAGTTGCAGTTTTTTAATTTTAGCATGAGAATCATTCATGTTACTTAGATAAATTCAAGGAACAAGAATTTGAAGAGAGAAATTTCTATCATGTTCCACTGCTATGGATGTTTCAAAAATGGGACACTATTCATAATTGGGTTTAAAACATACATAGACCAAGTGGAACAGAATGGAGAGCCCAGAAGTAAATCCGTATATTCAGAGCAATTGATTTTGGACAAAAACAGCAAGAACACACACAACGGGCGCAAGTCTTTGATAAAAATGGTGATATTCACAGGCAGAAGAATGAAATTAAATTCATCTCATTATGTACAACGGAGGTAAACTCCACATGGACTAAGAATTTAAACACAAACTAAAACTACTAGACAAAAACAGGTGAAAAGCTACATGGCAGTAATCTGAGCAGTGATTTAATGACCCAGAAAGCACAAACCAAAAACGAGCAAACAGATATGATTATATTACTGTAAAAAGCTTGCACAGCGAAGGAAGTGATTGATAGAGTGAGGAGACAGCCTACAGCACAGAGCCTCTGTGGACCATCTTATACGGGGTTAACATCCAAAATCTATAAGAAACTGAATAGCCAGAACACATGCCTGACTGGAAAATGGGCATCAGGTCAAACAGACATTTCTCAAAAGAATACATACAGATGAATAGCAGATACGAAAAGGCTCAAGATCACCAATCACAAGGGAAATGTAAATTTAAACCACAGTGAGATGCCACCTCACACCCGTGAAGAATAATTCTAAGTGTTGGCAAGTATGTAGAGAAAAGGAACTTCGCGGAGAACTTCAATGTAAATTAGTGCAGCTATTATGGAGGACAGTGTAGAGGTTCCACAAAAACTAAACTTGCCAGTCACCTGTGGTGGTGAGTACCCAGCCACTCGGGAGGCTGCGGTAGGAGGATTCCTCATGCTCACGAGTTCAAGGTGAGCCAGGATAGCGCAGTAAGGCCCTGTATCTTTAAAAAGGGCTGATGCTCCATGTCATGAGCATGCTTACCATGTTACAAAACTCTGGGTTTGATCCCAGCACACAAAAAACAAAAAAAAGTAACATGATCCAGCAATCCCATTCTGGTACTACAGGTATCTAAAGAAAATGAAGTGTGGGTGGAGAGATGAACACTCCCACACTCATGGCAGATCTTTGCTCCACAGCCAAGATATGTAAACCACCTGGGTGAATAAAGGAAATGTGGCACGCGTGCACCCTGGGATACTTCCTGTCCTGTTGTTAGTGACAGCCTGGCGTAACCTGTTGTTACATGAAGAAGCCAAGCTCAGGTTTGGCCCAAATGTGGGGTGCAGATCAGCTGAAGTCAACCAGAGAACGGACTGGTGGTGAACAAGGTGGAGCGTAATGGTCAAAGGGTACAAACTTTCAGGTGGGAATAGAGCCAGAGACGTGTACAACACAGTGACATGAGTGACAGGGTATTGGGCTCTTGAAGATCATAAAACATTTATCACCCAAAAAATGAGTCTATAAGGTCAGTGAACATGTAAGCTACAGTAACTCAATGGAGACATTCTACAGTGTGCATGTAATTATTTCACATCACATATGCAAAAATACCATCTTTTGGTTTTCAATTAAATTAAAATGTTTAAATACATTTATGAATAGGAATAAGGCTTCTGAAGAGCCTGAGACCATCCTGGGTTCCTTGCATGGCGAAGCCTTCCATTACTGCTGTGTTTGGCTCCACAGCCTCCTGATGGTCTGCTGTAGGAGCAAGGGCCGCCTCTGAGGCTCCCACCAAGGACCCAGGAACATCAGGGGTTTTCCAGAAGCTCTGTCCAGACCTTTCTGCTCCCAGACTGAGGTCTTTCCCTTCACTTTCTCTGGCAGCCTTGAGTGTCATTTGTACTGTTCCTCTGTAGCCAGCACACTGTGGTCCAGTGATCTGCACTGGGCTGAGGACACCCCATGGGCAGAGCAAGTCCACCGCAGGATGCACGCCCAGCAGGCTGAAGATGTTGCTTACCCTTGACATTGTATTAGTTTTCCTTTGGTGGTTGTCAGAATTCCTTTCTTTCCCTTTTGTTTAATCGCTTGCCTTGCCTGGTGGGTTCATTCTATTTGGATTCCTGGAGTTGTCTTCGTTATCTCTTTCTAGAATACAGAACTTTTTGGAGTACTGGTTTGGTGTTCATGAATTTCTTCAGGTATTCTTTGTCAGGGAAGTGTCTTATTTCTCCATCAATTTTGAAAGCTATTTTTGTGGGGTATATCAATTTGGGTTGGAGGTTTTTCTTTGAGGGCTTGAAATACTTCACTCCAAGTCCTCTTGGACTTAAGCATTCTGTTGAGAAGTCTGCTTTTATTCCTATGGGCTTTCTTTTTTTTTTTTTTTTTTTTTTTTTCCTTTAACAGCATTTTATATTCTGTTCTTGTGTTGAATTTCTGGGATTTTGACTATTGTATGCTTTGGGATTGGTTTTTTTGATCATGGCTAACTGGAGTTCTACATGCCTCACTTATCTGTCTCAGGTTCTTTTTCTATGCTTGGAAAGCTTTCTTCTATTACTTCCATGAATACATTGTGCTGTCTTGTGATTTTTCATTCATTCCAGTTAATCTAATATACTTTGCATCATCCAGCAGCAGCTTCGGGATTCATTTTTCTCAGTCTCTTGCTTTTTTTTTTTTTTTTTGTACTGGGGATCAAACTCATGACCTCATGCTTGCCAGGTAGGCGCTTATGCTACTGAGTTAAATACCCATCCACTTGCTATTTTTAAGAAGTCTTTCAGATGATGATCGCCAACTACAATCTGTCTTCTGGATCTAATATTTTGTCTTCATATGGGAGGATTCTTCCATGTATACTTTCAATAGAATTTTTAATCTCCTGGATTTGTATCTGAATATTTTATGTAATCAAGTTCTTTCCCAGGTCAGGTATTCATGGATTTCATCTTTTCTAAGATCCTCTATTTTTCATTAATCTTTGTCTACTTTATTGATATTCTCTAGCCATTTCTCTCATTGTGGTCATAATCTCTTTAAATATCTGTGTAATTATTTCCATTTAGGTTTTGTCAAGTTGTCTTTGTGCATCTGTTTTGTTACTTCTGAAACTATCATTGCAGAACTTTTGATCTGGCTGTTGATTTGGTTTCATCTCAGTGCCCCCTAGATTTGTCAACAGTAACTTTGGGTTGTTGGGTTGCTCATATTCTTTCATTTTCCACTTTTTTCTTTATTTTTTTTCTGTATTGAGGCTTGTAATTTGCTTATGGTAAGTAGTTTTATTAGTATGATTGCGATCTATTAAAGAAACTATTTCTTTGAGATGTCTTCCTGAAATAGTTGGCTGGCTTTTGCCTCTGAGCCTGTCCAAGGGTCCTGCCTCTTCTGTTTAATAGGAATAAAAAGTTGCAGCCTGTTGGCCTAGCACCCAGTTCCTTGGTTTAGTGGGCTCTAGTATTGTTTCTGATCCCCAAACAATCTAGATATTGGCATACAAGGAAGAGCAACAACTCTGTCACCGTGGCTAACGTAGTACAATTAGTAACAGCAATGGTATCAAACACAGCCTGGAAAATGACAAATTCTGTTGACTAATAATTTGCATGATCTCGATTCACCAACCAAAAGAAACAGATTAGCAAAATGGATCAAGAAACAAGATCCAACAATGTGCTGCATACAAGAAACATCTTTAATGCAAAAAGAAATTTATAGGCTAAAAGTCAAAGGATAGAAAAAAATATGCAACAGGGATGTGGGAAAAAGCAGAAGTAGCTCGTCTGTTTGCAAAGTGAACTTTAAGCCAAGATTGATCAGCAGAACAACTCTGGGGATATGACAGAACGGAGAGCAACAGAGAAACAGCTTCTCCAATATTTGATATCCAGACTCTGGATTATAGTGACATGAGGACTAGGAGGAGGATGGAAGTGGGGCCCCAGGCCCAGCAAGCCTCTGAGGTGAGAATAACAGCCTACAGGGGAATGAGGAGAGAAGCCACAGCACAAAAGAGGGAGGGGGCCAGTGGTGCTGTCTTCCTGAGCCCTGGCTCCTAGTATGGGAGGGACAGCTTGAACCTGCAGGGGTACAGTGATTACTGATGGCCTCAGAGGCCTCCACACAGAAATGCCAGTGGAACACAGCAGTGGATGCTGTGGCCTGCAGTGGCTGGTGAGTTATTCAGGTTCAGATGCCTCCCAGGAGAGGTCAGTTGGCTGGTCACCATTTTGGAAAGAGGCCAGCCAAAATTAGAACTCTGAGCACCTGCAGGTTGACTCCAAGCAGCTCCAGCATCAAGATAAGGTGCAACCAAACCTGAAGCCAGCCAGAAAACAAGTTGAAGTTAGCAGGGAGCCAAGTGCAAACTGGCAGGAGGCACTCTGAGTACTGCTGGCTGGAAAACCGAGCCTCACAGCCAGAAATAGGAAGCAGCCTGAATTCACCGGAAGTAAAGGTCCAGGTTTACTAGGCTTATCTACCACCACCATAATTCTACTGCTGGCTTGATGGGCTCAATCAGCATGAATCTGGGCTCTGTCTGCTCTCTCTGTCAACCAGTGGCAGGGAAGACAGGCCCTGAAGCCTGAAGCCATTTTTTTTCTGCTTTTCTTCCTTTCTTTGCTTTTTTATTTATTTTTTATCTATTTTTCTCTTTTTCTTGATGGTTTGCACTTGTTTTTATGTGGAAAAATATTATTTCTAGATTTTGTTGTCCTTTTCTGGTTTCTGTTTCTCCTTTCTTTCCTTCCTGTCTTCTTCATCAGTTCCAAAAGTGTGTATAATCTTCCTTTTTCCTCCAGTGTTGCTCCTAATCCCTTTCTCTTCCTCTGTGTCTCTATTTATTGCCATAGCAACTTTCAAATTTTCTCTCCTGAGGGTAAAAACCATTGTATTTAGGGAATATTTATTGTGCACAATTTTCTGATTTATTTTACATTTTGTTATATAACTGCAAATCTTGTATATATTATTGAAGGTTGTGAACTAGTAGTTACCACAGTTTATCCTTTTCTACAATGTGTTTCATGCTATTCTTACTACTGACTAAATACTTCAGCCAGCGTAACATAACTGTTCTAATCAGTTGTTCTTCCTCGTATACCAAGACTCAGATTCCCTGAGGGTCATAAACAATACTGTAGGCCAGTGCCAAAGAATAAGAGTCGAGGCCAAACAGGCAGCGATTTCTTATTACCAATAAATTGAAGAGGTGAAGCCTTGCAACAGATTTAAAACCTACAAGCCAGGTACATCTGGAAGACATCTTTGAAAAGTAGTCATTTCCTAATAGTCCTTGATTCTGAAAATAAAGATACTTGCCATAAACAATTAAAAAGCATCAATGCAGGAATTAAACTGAAAAAGAGAATGAGAAGATGAGTGTATTGGTTGGTATTTTGTCAACCTGAGAAATTTAGAAGCTTAACTGACACAGCAGTTCTACATCCTAGGGTGTAAAGGACCCACTTGAGGGAAGGTAGCCTGCTTATAAGAGAAGAAAAAAGGTTTGCCTGCCCCCTTTTTGCTCTTGTTGCTTTTGCTGCCTTCTGCCATGAACTGCTGCCCCTTCATCCTGCGATGGAGCCAGCTGATTATGGATTGAAACCTTCACAATCTGTGAGCTAAATAACCTTTCCTTCCTTAATTTTGGGTATCAAGTATTTCATTTCCATAAAGTAACACTGGGGAAGCAAGATGCAACCCCAGACTTCCAGCTCACCAAAGGCAAACCCAAGAACAGTGAAGAGGAAGAAGTCAAAAGCCACCCACCTGGACTTTCTGAAGTGGTAACAGTAGAGGTAACAAAGTAAATGAGTAAGGTGCTAAAAAAAATCAGAAATAATTTCTCAGATAACTTGAGATGATGACCATAATAAAGGACATAATTAGTGAATCTAAAGGAAATACAGATAAAAACTAGAGGAGTTTATGAAATTAATGGAAACCATGACTGCCCAACATAGGAAACAAATAGAATCTATAAACAGATTCAATAGATATTGAGGCGATTAAAATTTCTATGGGGGGGGGTGTCTAGGGACTTACCTCAGCAGCACAACCACTTGCCTGCAAAGCACAAGGTCATGAGTTCAATCCCCAGTACCAAAAAAGAAAATTCTATTGAAAGCATACGCAGCAGAACGAACTGATGTAGGGAAAGAATATCAGATCTAGAAAACCGATTGCAGTTAACAATTATGAAAAAAAAGAGTTCTGTAAAATGCAAGGGACCATACAAAATCAACAGCTGCTAGATGGTGCAAAGAAGAACAACATAATACTGATAAGAGTCAGTGAAAAAGCAGAAGATAGCAGAAGCAACATTAAAAAAAAAAAAAAAAAAAACCTCACAGAACTAATGGCAAAAAACCTCCCTGAGGAATCTGACATATACAAACTGAACCATATAAAACTCTAATTATCCATGATCAAAAAAATCTACCTCAAGGCATATAATAGCCACAATTTCAGAAATTCAACAAAAGAATATGAAAAGCAGTTAAAGGAAAGAGACAAATTGCCTACAAAGGAAAACCCATCAGAATCACAGCAGACTTCTCAACACAAACTCTTAGGTCAAAGAGAATCTGAAGTATTTCAAACCCTAAAAACAACTGCCAACTCAGACTAATGTACCCCTCAAAATTGATGGAGAAATAGGATATTTCCATGACAAAGAATACCTGGAGAAATTCATGGCCACCGAACAAGCACTCCAAAAAGTTCTGAGGGATAATCTAGACAGAGATTTTTAAAAATAATAAAGAATACAACTTCATCAACACCAACAGACTGAATCCACAGGCAAGGCAAATAATTAAACAGAGGGGAAAGAAAGGCAACCAACAGCAGGAAAATAACAAAGATAAGTTAATACATATTGTTAATAACCATCAAGTAAATGGTCTCATTTCACTAATCAAAATCAACAGACTGGCAGAATGGATCAAGAAACAAGATCCAGCAGTGTGCTGCATGCAAAAACATACTTAACTAAAAACAAAATACATCTACTAAAAGTCAAACAATGAAATACAATATTCTATGACACCGCAATAAAATAAAAGTTTAGGGCTTAAGGTAGCTATTTTGTTTGCAGACAAAGTAAATGTTGAGCGAAGACTGATCAAAGAGACAAGGACCAATCCAAGAGGAAGAGATAATCATAAATATATATGCAACAAATACCAATGCACCCAATTATATAAAACAAATATCAAACATTAAAAATTAAATTAGTGCCAGGCGTGGTGGCTCACGCCTGTAATCCCAGCACTCAGGAAGCTGAGGCAGGAGGATCACTGTGAGTTTGAGACCAGCTTAGGCTACAAAGTGAGCTCGAGGCCAGCCTGAACTGCATAGAGAGACCCTATCTCACAAAGACAAAAAACAAATTAAATTAGCACTAATACTGTCAAGCCTAGGGATGTTACCATCCCTCAATGTGTGTGGAAAGTTACAGCAGTGACAGTGTTGTCAGACAGTATAGAGTCAACCACCCCAGGCTGCCTGCTGTCCTCTGAGGCTCACTCCTAACCCAGGACAGAGGCTCAGTGTCACTTCCTCCTCCTGGATGCAGATGGTGACACTGGGGAGTCCTGAGCACAGCCTAACCGGCTGGATGCCCTGAGATATCTACAGCCAGACTCACAGCAGTGCCATGGCTTGGTTAGAGTTTTGAAGGAGGGTGCTGGTGTCACTTTGGCAAGCAGGAAATGTGGTATTGAAAATCACTTTGTTGTAAAACTATTTTTTCTGAAATAAAGTTCAACTGGGAAAAGAAAGAAGCAAAACAAAAACCCTAGCAACAAAGAAAAGCTGTGGTCCTGACAGACTCACTACTGAATTCTACAAGACATTTAGAGATCAAATGCCACCATTCAGGAAACTGTTTCATGAATTGGAAAGGGAAGCAATACTCCCAAGAATTCCTGGAAGCAAGCATTCCCCTGATCCCAAAACCTGCAAAGGACCCAACAAACAAGCAAAGAAAAATAAAACCAAAAATCTACTGGCCAATCTCCTTAATGAACAAACATTCAAATGTTGTTAATTAGATACTGGCAAACAGAACACAGCCAATCAGCAAAAAGATTATACACCATGCCCAAGGAGGATTCATCCCAGAGATGCAGGAGTGATTCAACAGTCTCAAATCAATAAATGTGATACATCACATGAACATGGCTCAGGACAAAAGCAGTCCCAATCATCTCAACAGATACAAGAAAATATTTTACAAACACTAGCACCCATTCATGATTTAAAAAAGAAAAACCTACAGAACTTTGGAATAGAAGGTCTTTTTTATTTATAATGCTGGCATTATCATTAAATTGTACTGTCTAATTTCTCCTTTACTTTCAGGCAACCCGTTGGTTGCTCAGGAGGGTGTTAATGTCCACGTGTTTATGAAGTTTTTGTGGTTTCTTGTGCCATTTATTTCTAATTTCATTGCACTATGATCTGGTAATATCCACGAAATAATGTTAATTATTTTAAATTTACCCAATTTTATCTCAAATTGTCAAGAAAAGCCAACAGCCAACATCATATTAAATGATCAAAATTGGAAAGCTTTCACTCTAAATCATGAACAAGACAAGGATGCCCACTATTACCATTCCTGTGTAACATAGTTCTGGAACCATTAACCAGAGCGATTAGACAAGAAGATGAAATAAAAGGAATAAGAATAGAAAGGAAGATGTTAAATTACCATCGCTTATGGATGACATGATATTCTACATACAAAACTCCCAAAACTCCACCAAAACATGCCTAGAATTAATCACCAAGTTGGCTTGCAACAGGATACAAAACCAAAACTCAAAAATCAGTAGCATTCCTGTACACAAATAACTAACCCATGGAGAGAAAAATTAGGCAAACTTACATCTTTCACAACAGCATCCAGAAAAATGAAATGCTTAGGAACCAACCTAACAAAGGAAGTGAAAGACTTTTACAGTGAAAGCTACAAGACTCTGGAAAAAGGGATCGGAGGGGCTATCAGAAAATGGAAAGCCACCCCATTCTTGGATAGGCAGAAGCAATGTGATGAAATGGCCATACTTTATAACTGTTAACTGATAACCGATGTAATTCAATCTCAATGAAAATACCAACAACATACATCACAGAATTACAGAGAACAAGCCTGAAGTTCATATGGAACCAGAGCAGACCTAGAACAGTCAAAGCCATTCTGGACAACAAGAGGAAGGCAGGGACATTACAATCCCTGATTTTAAGTTAAACTACAAACAGCATGGTACTGGCCAGAAAATATTCCAAGATAGAATTAAGGATCAATGGAACAGAGCAGCAGATCCAGAAAGAATCCCAAGCTCATTCAGTCACCTTCTGTTAGACAAAGGGGCCAGACACCTTCACTGGAAGGAAGACAGCCCTTTAATAAATGGTGCTGGGAAAAGTAGCTTTCTATTTGCTGAAGACTGGAACTGAACCCATAGCTCTCAGCACTAAGCTAAAATCAAAATGGATCAAAAATCTAAATATTAAATTTTTTTTTTGTTCCGGGGATCAACTGGTACAAAACCTTGCACTTGCCAGGCAGACACTTAGGCCACTGAGCTAAATCTCCAGCCAAAAGATCTAAATATTAAAACAGAAACACTAAATCTGCTGAAAATAGAATAGGTAAAACTCTGGAAAACGTAAGTGTAGACAAAAACGTTATCAACAAAATCCCAATCACACAGGAAATATGAAGTATCAACAATTGGGATCTAATCACACTAAAAAAGCTTTTGCATAACAAAAGAAATTACTAACAGAGTGAAGAGGACTCACAGATGGGGAAAAATTTTTACCAGGTGCTCCTCAGACAAAGGACTAACATCTAGAATATACAAAGAACTCAAAAAAAAAAAAAAAATCAGACCTCCAAATTTAAAGATCCAATCCAAAAATGGGCATCTGAAATGAATGCACACTTCTTAGACAAAGAAGCACAAATGGCAAATGAATACGTGAACAAATGTCCAACATCACTGGTCATTCATACCAGAAAGAATAGCTACCATCAAGAAATCAACAAATGACAATGCTGCTGTGGCCATAGGGAGAGGGAGCTCGTCCTCCTGGCGGGGAAGGTGTGTAGCCTGGTGCGACCACTGTGGAAATCAGCACGGAGTCCTCAACAAAACAAGAACTAGGTCTCCCATCTGACCCAGCTCTTGCCCTTCTCAGCTGTGCGTCTTCTCAGAAGAGTTCACAGCGTGCAGCACATATTTATAGTGGCGTGACCAACAATGGCTGAATCTCGGAAACAGCCCAGAGGGCCATCAAAAGGCAACGTGGCACTTATATACAGGGGAGTCTAATTTACCATAAAGAAGGATGAACTTGAGAGTTTTTAGGTCAGTGGATGCATCCTGAGACTGTGATTTTAAGCTGAATAAATCGGACACACAGGTAGAGCACTGTTTTTCCTGTGTGAGAAGCATCAAGAGTAAATAAGGAGCAAAGTGCAGGATGGATATTGGAAAGCAGGAAGAAACTTTAAATGGGAAGAGGAACAAGGGGGTAAAGGGAAGGAAGGGAAAAGGGATTTTTAAAAAGGAAAAGAGAATAGAAGGAAAGAAAGGAAACAAACCTTGTACAGATTCAGAGAAAATAAAGGGTTGGAGGGAGGGGAAGGGAATGGAAAAAAAACTAGGGTGTGTTATGTACAGGGGCAAATTCTCTGTGACGAATGTGACCACTGTATGACAAGCATCTACTAATAAAAATAAAATCATTTTATTTAAAAAGAAGCCCAAATGAATGTCAGAGAACCACCAGAGAATCCCCTGTCCCTCCCCGCCCCCACACCCACTCTTCCAGTCTCTGCTTGAAGTCCTCACTGAAACAAGCACCGACAGAGGCACAGTTGATTGGGGCAGGTGACTCAGGAGGGCCTGAGTCCCAGCAGCCTGGGCCAATACCAAAACAAGAAAAGTGAGATCCCAGGGTGTAGCACCCCAGGCTCGATCCCCAGCACCTGCCAGACCGCCCAGGCTCAGAGTGACAGCAGTGGCCGCACCTCGGGACCTGACCTTGGCTGTGCTTTTCCAAGCATCCCATCCGACAGAGGCGCTGACCCAAGTGTTTGGGGACAGCGTGACGTGAGGTCCAGAACCCATGTCACCATCACCTCGCGCTAGCAGGGGCTGGGCCAGGAGCTTGAGGGAGAAGAGCAGCCAAGGACAGTGACTGCAGAAACGGGGACCGTGGATGACACAGCTGGCTGCTGGAAGTGTGTCACATTTTCCTTAGTACAGGAAGGAGGGGAAAGGAAGAAGGGAGGGGGAGGGCCCCGGTGGGGTCCCCTGGTGCAGAGGGCTTTCTTCTCAGCCAGGGCTCCCCAGGATGGAGGAGCAGCACTGGGACCAGACCTCACCATGGACAGCCTCAGGGCTGGGGCACTCAGCCGGAGCCCGGGGTCTGGAAGGAGGCTTCTCAGGGTGATCTGCAGAAGGAGGGTCGAGTACTGTAGCCCCAAAGACACAGACCCCAGGGGTGGGGATGGATACCACTCAGGTGGGGCAGCTGCAGGCCCTGAGGACACGTGAAGCCCCAGCAGCGGCTTCCCCCTCAATCAGCTGCTCCCCAAGACCCTCTCACAGCTAGGGGCCCTGAAAGCCACTGAAAAGAGCGGGATGTGACGCCCTATCCCTTTTCAGGGCTACTGAGGGGTGGTGGGGTGAGGGCTCTGCCTCTAGCCAGCTTGACCTACTGACCCACAGGTCCAGGCGTCGGGCTCACAGCTGGGCCGGACAGCAGCTCCAACCCATGGTCCCTGCCTCACACCCCTGAGGCAGCACTAACAGCCTTCTCACCCCACTTGTGCAGCTGCACAGGGGCCCAGGGACCTGAAGAGAATGGTGACCCATGGCTGCATGAGGACCCCAGCCTGGTGACAAAGCCACCACAGTAGTGGCTGCACACATGCAGGGTCCCTCTCAGCAGACAGCGTGGGAAAAGCTTCCCAGGTCCCCAGGCCCCACAGAAGGAATTCAGTTTCTGGGGTGACCCCAGTCTGTGTCCATCCTACTCAGTCATCTAAGCAGCTCATTGAGAAATGATTCTGCCAGCCAGGGACCCGAGCTCAGCTGGTCCCACTCTGGAGGACTGGTGAGGACACCCAGGTCCTCAGCCTGGAGGGCTCCAGCACAGGAGCACTGCAAAGCTTCCTGCGGCCGGTGTCGGCTCCTGGCTGCTGCAGGCCGAGGTCCCTTCTGGGGGCCATCCGTGCGCCTGCCCCTGCCCCTGGGGTCTGGGCCTTGTCAACTCATCTTCCTCCCCCAGGCCCTGCCTCTTCTTACCAGACCCAGGGTCTGAGAGCCACCCGTGTCCCAGCAAGGTTTCCCTCTGCTCGCTTACTCTGCTTAAACGGTGTGACAGCTGGAGCTTGGCCTTAGAGTATCGATGACTCCAAGACCTGTCTGAGTAATCACAAGGCTAGAGTCACACTGGGCTGTCACCCACACAGCCACCTGGGCACTTGGCTCCTGGCCCCAAGGCAGTCTGCACCCGGGGGTGCCTGTGGGCCTCTGTGTCCCTTCTGCTCCCCCAGCGCCCTTTCAATGAGAGGTGAGATCTGGAGATGGCACCCCAGGCCGGCAGGGCTGCAGGGGCGGAGCATGGCTGCAGGGCATGTGGCTTGCATGTTGGTGGAATGGGCAGCGGAGCACCTGAGAACCACTTTGGAGCCCGGCCTGGCACATAGTGACTGCCAGTAACAAACCCTGGCCCGAGAGCCCAGCACCGAGACCTCGCAGTCCAGCTGTTTTTTGTTTTGCCTGTTTTTGTTCCTCAGCAAGCCGCTGTGCATCCCCTGCCCTGGGCTTTGGCCCGTGGCTGTGTGAATTGCAAGGTGGTCAGGAAGGAGGTGAAGCTCTGGGCATCAGGGAGCAGCGGCCCCACTGTGTCCTCCTGCCACCTGGCCGGGGCGAACTCCACAACTTCCTACCCTGGTCCTACCTAAAGCAAACTCGGCCTGGAGCTGGGAAGGCGCAGAAGGCAGGAGCTGCCCGGTGCTGCCTCAGGGCTGAGCGCGCTGCTGCCCACAGGGGCGACTCTTCCCGCAGCCTCCCCCAGGCAGCTCAGCCGCGTTTGTCCTCAGCTGCTTCGAACTAAAACCAGGCCCACCGCGCAGGCTCTTGGGCAGGGCTGGGGCCACCTTGGCCATCTGCAGGATAAAACGAGTCCTGGGTCCTGCCCTTCCCCCTGGAGGGGGCTCAGTTCCCAGGTGTCTTGGTTGCACCCGAGATCACGCCCCGTCCTTCTTAATGTGCAACGGGGTGTTCACTGAGTGACCAGGGTGACTTCCTACCTGTTTTTCCTGCCAGACCTCAGCGCAGGCTGCTGACCGTGTCCACTGGTCCCGGTGGCCAGGCCTGACCCGCCCGGAGCTGTGTCCACATCCTCAGCAGCACTTGCGATGTCCTCTGCATAGGCTCCTTGGTGCACACAAGCCACGGCCTCAGCCTGGGGATGTGGCTTCCCTCTCCCATGCACCCCAGTGTTCCATACCAGGCCGGGGAAGATGTACCCCAAAGTTAGGTCCCAGGGCCCTGCTCCCTTCCGGCCTTTGTTTTCAAGGATCAGTGCCACTGCTTCTGCTCCGTCTGTGAAGGCCCTGCGGATTATCCGATTATCCGTGTGTCCCCTGCCCCAGGGCTGGGATGCGTCCTCTGGGCTTGGTGTTGCCCAAGGCTCCCAGGTCCCCACCACTGCACCCCGTGGGGGACTTTACAATCTCAAAGAAGTCAACTTTTGGGTTGAAAAAATGGTTTAATGTACAAATAGCAAGGTGCTCAGTTTTAGGCCAACAAAATTACAAAGTGAAACTGCACACCTGGACCTGGACAGGGAAGGAGCGTGAAGGCTGGGCACATGGGCACCGAGTTCTCCCCGCGGCCCGCTCCTGATTCAGACCAGGTGGTGCTGGATTTAGTTAAAATTACCTCTTTTCAGGGCTGGAGATTTAGCTTAGTGGCATAAGCGCCTACCTTACAAGCAGGCAGTCGTGAGTTCAATCCCCGGTACCGATAAAAAGCAAAAAGACAAAAAAAAAATAAAAATTACCTCTTTTCACTCTTTATCTCATCAGGGCTCGATCACAGGCACAGGGGCAGAGCGGACCCCTCTCCTTTTACCCCCTCCCTCCTGCCTTCCCTCCCCCTCTCCTCTCCCCTCCCCTGCTTTCCTCCCTCCCCTCCCCCTTTCAAGCTCCTCCTCCTAGGGATGCGGGGCTCCCTCCCCTTCCCCACGTCCCGGCCTGACCCTGTAAATCTGTGGTCACGGCACACCAGGCTGTGCCCGGTCTGCATGTGGGAAAGCAGAGAGCCCTGACCCCTAGGCACGTCCCGGGGTCCCGGGGCCTCGGGTGTGGCGAGTAAATTTGGACGGGACGCGATTCTGTCCGGTCCTCGGTCGCCTAGGTCAGAGCGCGCGGAGACACGGGAGGTCACCGCCCCGCCTGCTGCCCGCGTGGAGGTGGGGGAGCCCTGCAGGACCCCTCCCAGGAGCAGCCAGCACCCCTGGGAGCCTTTCCCCTGGAGCACCATGGAAACGGGCACCCCCACCCCACCCCCGTTATTCCCAGGGGTCCCCGCTTGGTTTCCGCAGAGGCCCCTGGGGTTTGAGGGGGTTCCAGTGCTGCCGCCTGGGTTGCGCCGTCCAGTCCAGGCCAGGGTCAGCCTCCCCCGCCCTGGGTGTCCACCGCCAACTGTTTTGCATCGCCTGCCTCCAAGGAGTCACCCTTGTTAAAAAAAGCACAACAGGGCGAAGTGGGGGAAGTCGGCCTTTCCAGAAGGTGGCACTGCTTGGATTCCAAAGTGAAGGGCAAATTAAAGAAAAAAATGTGATTTGGAGATGAGCGCAGGCCCACTGTGTCCAGACAGAGGCTGTCTCTCACCACGGCCCCCTTTTCATCCCCCCACCCCCGCCGAGTCCCCTGTGCTCATCCAGTCTGCGTGGGACGTGGGGCATGGGGCACCGGGACCCAAGGCAGCCTGCGGTTCCTCCCCTGAGGCCTCCCTGCTGGACTCTGGGGAACATCAGGTACCAGCCCTGAGGGACTTGTTGTAGTCAGTTTACAAGGAGAACAATCACATCCAGGACACAGAATTTATAACCCAGAGTTAAATATGAGAAAGTGCAGGAAATTTGTCCAGAGCACTAAAGACCCAGAAGACCCAGTGGAGGGCCTGGAGCCCACAGCAATGTCCTGTAGCAGTCCAGCCGAAGACCCAGAGCCCAAGACAGTTCCTCCCCCAGTCCAACTGGAGCCCACAATAATGACTCATGCAAGTCTGTTTTATATATCTGTGCTGGGAAGGCCTCAAGGTCAGTAGTGGAAGCTAGAAAGTCTGCACCGCTGGGGTGAAGGAGCTGAGGGTTCTACACTGGAGCTAAGAAGCAATGCTCAAAATAAAGATCAGGGCTCCCAGAAAAAGTACCACAGCCATCCTCAGTGACAGTGAGGTCCTGAGCTCCTCCGACAATGAGAACAGCTGAGTACATGCCAGGAAGCCAGCGTGATGAGCTTCTCCTGGAGACTGAACAGCGCACATCTTCCCCTCCGGAGCCAGGAAGTGATGCTCCATGAAAGGACCAGAGCTCCCTCAAAGAGACCTCCAAGCGACAAGGTCCCAAGCTCCTCCGACGAGGGCCCAGTTCTTATCAGGAAGCCAGCATGACAAGCTCCTCCAGGAGAACCAATTGCTCCGAACAACACTTAAGAGAACCCACAACGCTCCTCTTCCTCACCACCTCTCTGTTTATGCCCATAACTTCCCTCACATGGCTGTCCACCCTCAGCACCTCTCTGATTCAGTTCAGCTGGTGTTAAATTGGCCACCAATTTTTAATTCGCAACTAACTTCCACAAAACAACAGTGCCCCCAAGTGACCCTGAGCCTGAGTGACACCTTCCTCTCTCTTGTTAACAAAAAGAATCTGGAAGCTTCCTCAGGAAAGTGCCTTGGACAAAGGGGAAGCCTTCCGGGAACTTCCGGAAAGTGCTTCAGGCCAGGCTCACAAGGGACTGTGCCTACAGTCCTGTGGGGTCCCCAGGGCTCCATAGGAGCCAGTGCTCCTGCTCCATGTGGGGCCCAGCCCTAAGCTCCTCGTAAGTCTGTATCCCACCATCATCTGTGGAGTGTCCAGGGTGGGGCGGGGGGCTGTATACCTCTGTGGCTCCGGGGTTGACACTACACCTCCCAGTCTGTGTCTGGTGTGTGCTGGGGCCCAGAATCTCAACTGTGCTCCCGCAGCGGACCTGGCGGCCGAAGCTCAGGACAGGTAGGCTGCATCCCAGGTGGAGGCAAGCAGCAGACCCCATGCACAGCTGCGCCCACACAGTGCTCTTGTCAACATTTTTTTTTTTTTTACCGGTACATATTTGCCATAAACATATTTGCCCTTTGGGTTTCTCACACAACAGCAACAATGCAAGATTTGAACCTGTGTGTCCCACCAAAGTTATAATCTTGAAGAGCATTTGTTTCCCTACAAATGATTCAAATTTATCCTTCTTTAAGGCAGAGTAATACTTCATCATATGTAAATACCATCTTTTCATCTTCTGAGGGGCATCTGGGCTGTTTCTGAGATTTTGCTACTATGAAGTATCCTGCTATAAACACGGTGTGGCTATATTATTGCCGGATGATACTTTAACTCATTCAGGAAGATTCCTAGAAGGGCAATAGCTGGGTAAAACAGAATTTCTAGTTCTAGTTTTTTGAGGAATCTCCATGCTGGAGTCTATAATGGTTGTACCAGTTTACACTCCCTCCAGCAATGGAAAACGGTTCCCTTTCCCTACAGCTTCTCCAGTATTTGTTGTTGGATTCCTTGATTATAGACTTCTTTCTGGAGGGAGATGGAATCTCAGTGTGATTTTAATTTGCATCTCTTGAATGATCAGTTGCACATTTTTTCATGTATTTACTTGTTGTTTGTTCTTTTTCATCTAATGTGTCTACACATTTAAGATGCCTATTTTTGGGTTGGATCTTTAAATATGGAGGATCTGATTTTTTTTTTTAAATTCTTTATTCTAGATGTTAGTCCTTTGAGGGGTAGTTGGTAAAAGTTTTTTCCCATTCTGTGAGTTGTCTCTCTACTCTGTTGGTGATTTCTTTTTCTGTGCAGAAATCTTTTAATGAGATCCTAGTTGTTGATTCTTTGTGATACTTCCTGCGTGATCAAAGTTTTGTTCATGGAGTCTTTGCCTACAGCTGTGTCTTTAAGAGTTTTAGCTACTCTGGCTTCTAGCAGATTAAGTGTTTCTGTTTTAATCCTTGGATCTTTGATCCACTTCAATTTTGGTTTAGCCCAGAGAGAGATACTGGTCCAGGTTCAGTTTTTGGCATAAGGAAAGCCAGTTTTCCCAGTACCACTTGTTAAAGAGCAATGTCCTTCCAGTGAGGGCGTTGGGCCGATTCTCAAACTCAAGGTAGCTGAGTGTGCTTGGAGTTCCTTCTGCATCTGTTTCACTCCATTATTCTTTGGTCCCCTCTCACTCTCTGCCAGTACCATACTGTTTTTATCACAGTAGCTTTGTAGCATAAATTCCAACGGGATTGTAATGTCCCTGCCTTCCTCTTGTTGTCCAGAATGGCTTTGACTGTTCTAGGTCTGCTCTGGTTCCATATGAACTTCAGGCTTGTTCTCTGTAATTCTGTGATGTATGTTGTTGGTATTTTCATTGAGATTGAATTACATCGGTTATCAGTTAACAGTTATAAAGTATGGCCATTTCATCACATTGCTTCTGCCTATCCAAGAATGGGGTGGCTTTCCATTTTCTGATAGCCCCTCCGATCCCTTTTTCCAGAGTCTCGTAGCTTTCACTGTAAAAGTCTTTCACTTCCTTTGTTAGGTTGGTTCCTAAGCATTTCATTTTTCTGGATGCTGTTGTGAAAGATGTAGTTTGCCTAATTTTTCTCTCCATGGGTTAGTTATTTGTGTACAGGAATGCTACTGATTTTTGAGTTTTGGTTTTGTATCCTGTTGCAAGCCAACTTGGTGATTAATTCTAGGCATGTTTTGATGGAGTTTTGGGAGTTTTGTATGTAGAATATCATGTCATCCATAAGCGATGGTAATTTAACATCTTCCTTTCTATTCTCATTCCTTTTATTTCATCTTCTTGTCTAATCGCTCTGGCTAATGGTTCCAGAACTATGTTACACAGGAATGGTAATAGTGGGCATCCTTGTCTTGTTCATGATTTAGATTGAAAGCTTTCCGATTTTGATCATTTAATATGATGTTGGCTGTTGGCTTTTCTTGACAATTTGAGATAAAATTGGGTAAATTTAAAATAGTTAACATTATTTCGTGGATATTACCAGATCATAGTGCAATGAAATTAGAAATAAATGGCACAAGAAACCACAAAAACTTCATAAACACGTGGATATTAACACTCTCCTGAACAACCAACGGGTTGCCTGAAAGTAAAGGAGAAATTAGACAGTACAATGTAATGATAATGCCAGCATTATAAATAAAAAAGACCTTCTATTCCAAAGTTCTGTAGGTTTTTCTTTTTTAAATCATGAATGTGTGCTAGTGTTTGTAAAATATTTTCTTGTATCTGTTGAGATGATTGGGACTGCTTTTGTTCTGAGCCATGTTCATGTGATGTATCACATTTATTGATTTGAGACTGTTGAATCACTCCTGCATCTCTGGGATGAATCCTCCTTGGGCATGGTGTATAATCTTTTTGCTGATTGGCTGTGTTCTGTTTGCCAGTATCTAATTAACAACATTTGAATGTTTGTTCATTAAGGAGATTGGCCAGTAGATTTTTGGTTTTATTTTTCTTTGCTGGTTTGTTGGGTCCTTTGCAGGTTTTGGGATCAGGGGTATGCTTGCATTCCTGGAATAAATCCCCCTTGGTCATGGTGTATAATCTTCTTGATGATTCGCTGCATTCTACTTGTCAGGATTTTATTGAGAATTTTTGCATCAATGTTCATTAGTGAGATTGGCCTATAGTTCTCCTTTTTGGTTGGATTCTTCTCTGGTTTAGTATCAGGGTAATGCTCACCCCCAGGAATGAGATGGTTAGTGTTGCTTCCTTTTCAGTTTTATTAAAGAATCTGAGGAGTGGCTGGGCATTTAGCTCAGTGGCATTAAGTGCCTGCTTGGCAAATATGAGGTCATGATTTTGATCCCTGGCACCAAAAATAATTAATTAATTAATTTTTAAAAATCTGAGGAGTAGTGGCATTAGATCTTCTCTAAATGTCTTGCTGACAATTCCCCTCACCTGGAGTAGTGTTTTCCATCCTTTGACTTTCAGTCTATGAATTTCTTTTTGAGTTACGTGTGTTTCTTATGTGCAGCACACTGTTGGATCTTGTTTCATCATTCAACCAGAAATTCCAGGAGTGAATCCATTAGAGCTGTGCTTTTCTTGTTGATAGTTCTTTTTTATTACTTCTTCAATTTTGTTGATGATACTGTGTTATTTAGAATTTCTATATCTTCTTAACTGTGGTAGTTCAAATGTGTCTAGGATATCTATGAATCTTTCCATGTCTTCTGGATTTCCCATTCTATTAGAGTACATGTTCTTAAAATAGGTTCGATGATCTGGATTTCTGCAGGTTTGGTTGTGATTTCACTCTTTTCATTCCTAATGGTATGGATTTGGGTCTTTTCTCTCTTTGTTTTGATAAGGTTGGTTAAGACTTTATCTTTTAAACAACCAGCTCTTCCATTCATTGATTCTTTGTATTGTTTTCTTAGTCTCAATTGCATTATTTACTGCTCCAATCTTCATCATTTTTTCCTTATACAGGCTTTGTGGTTAGGCTGCTCCTCTTTTTCTAGAAATCTGAGGCCCAACATTAGGTTGTCTGAGCTGGCTCTGTTTTTCTTTTCTTTCTTTGTCGTGGAGGGCAGTGCTCGTCTCTCCTTCTGGAGTTGGATTCCATATTCTTCTCACTGTGAGCAAAGAATTGAGTGAAATGAGCCAAAACTAGTGGTGTAGCTTATTTGAAAAAGTAAAACTGAAGAGTGAGAGGGAAGTGGGCTCTACAGGATGAGCTTGGGCGGAGTAAAGAGGAAAAATCGAGACAGAAGTGCCCTCTGGAGTAAGCAGGACACGTTACTGTGAGGAAAGCCATGATCTGTCTCTCTGCTGTGGGAATCTACTACTATAAATTTCCCTCGTAGGACTGCTTTCTGTGCATCCCATAAGCTGCAGTATGTCACGCTGGCTGGCGTTATCATTAAATTGTACTGTCTAATTTCTCCTTTAATTTCAGGCAACCCCTTGGTTGCTCAGGAGGGTGTTAATGTCCACGTGTTTATGAAATTTTTGTGGTTTCTTGTGCCATTTATTTCTAATTTCTTTGCACTATGATCTGGGAATATCCATGAAGTAATTCTAATTATTTTAAATTTGCCCAAGCATATTCTGTGAGCTTATATGTGATCTGTTTTGGAAAAAGTCCTGAAGTAGCTGAGAAAATGTGTATGCTGTTGTTGTGGGGTGGGACAGTCTGTAGATACCTACTAAGGCCATTTGTTCACAGGTTTGGTTCAGATTTGGTATTTCTTCATTGCTTGTTTTGGTCTAGCTGATCTATTTGTGACAGTGACATATTAAGGTCCCCTATTCATGCTTATCTACTTTTTCATATCTATCAGTATTTGCTTTATGTAGATGGGTATGCCAGTATTTGGTATATATTTATGCTCATAACCTCTTCCTCTTGGGTTGTCCCTTTGTCTCTCCTGATCAGTCTTGGTTTGAAATCCACTTTGTCTGCAAATAGAATAGTTACCCTTGTTTTCTTGGGAGGTTCCTATCACATGGAATATAGTTTTCCATTCTTTGAATTTCAGTCCGTGAGTTTCTTTTTGGGTTAAATGTGTTTCTTGTATACAGCATTTTGTTGGATCTTGCCTCTTGACCCATTCTGCCAATCTGTTTCTTTTGACTGGTGAATTAACATTTATGATTATAATATTATTTCTCTTTCATTGGTTCCTTTCTTCTGTTTATTTGCCTGCCTGACCTGATGGATTTATTCTGTTGGGATTCTTAGAATTGTTGTCTTTTTCTAGAATAATCTCCAGAACTTTCTGGAGAGCTGGTTTGGCATGAATTTCTCCAGGTGTTCTTTATCATGGAAGTATCCTGTTTTTCCATCAATTTTGAAAGATAGTGTGCAGGATACAATAGTCTGGGTTTGAGGCTTTCTTTCAGGGCTTTAAATACTTCAAGTTCCTCCTAACTTATGTATTGTATTGGGAAATCAGCTGTGATTCTAATCGTTTTCCTTTACAAGTGATTTGTTTCTTTTATCTAATAGCTTTTTTGTTTTCCTGCTGAGTTTCTGGAATCTTGAGTATTATATCCCCTGGTGTAATTTTTTTCTTGTTATGACTATTTGGGTTTCTATATCCCTCACTTCTCTGTATGCCAAGTTCTTTCTATGCTTGGAGTGTTTTCTGCTATTACTTCTGTGAATGGGTTTTTATGCCATGAGCGCTATCTTCTGATTCTTCATTGATTCCAAATAATCTTACATTAGTCTTCTCTGTATCATCTAGCAGCTGTTGGATTGATTTTTCATGGTCCCTTGCTACTTTTGAGGTCTTTTATTTGATGATTGTCAAGTCCAGGCCTATCTTCTAGATCTGATATTCTGTCTTCACATTGGCTGACTTTACGGCATACACTTTCAGTAGAATTTTTAACCTCCTGGATTTCTATTTGAATCTGTTGTATGTAATCCAGTCCTTTTCTATGTTGGGCATTCATGGTTTCCATGTCTTTCCTAAGCTCTTCTATCTTTTTTAAAATCTGTATCTATTCTATATTCCCTAACCATTTCCTTCATTATGGTTGTCATCTCTTTGATTATCTCTGCCTTTTATCAAGAGGCTTGTGGGTTTTTTACTTCTGCCACCACTTCATAAAATTCAGTGTTTTTGGACAAAATTATCATGGGGGCCAGTTGTGCCTCAGTGGTAGAGCACTTGCCCAGCATGCTTGAGAACCTGGGTTCATCTCCAGCACTGAACAGAAAAAAGTGATCGTGGTAAAATATACAAAATATAAAATGTCTCTGTACCATTCAGTGGTATTAAATACATTCCTCTCCAGAACTTTTTCATGACCCCCAACACATGTCTGTTGCCATTAAACGCTAAGCAGCTCCCCCAGCCCCATCAAGCACCTTTCAGCTCCTGCCGCTCTGAATCCAGCCTTGCTGCTCGGCCCAGGACAGCACCTGCCCCACCCCTGGGTGCTGACTTTGTTCAGTGTGAAGTGCTTGAGGTTCCTCTCTGTGACCACAGAAGGGGACTCAAGCCCAGCCCTCTCCCGAGTGGCCCTCCGAGTGTTTTTCCAAAAAAATAATTTAAAAAAAAACACTCGAAAATGGCTCAATGGTTTCTCAAATCAGAGGTTTGTGCACTTATTTTGTAGCCTGGCCACTTCCGGGCAGAGCCAAGCAGAGAAAGCAGCAGGTGCTGGACAGACAGCAGGGTGGGCACCATGGGAAGCCCCGGGGTGCGCTCCATGGTGAGTGTTAGCAGACATGGACTGAAAAGTAAACATCTGAAAGCAAAAACCAAAACCAAAATAGCAGCGCGCTGGTGCTCCCTCCCACGGCCCATCCCAGGAGGGACCTCAGGAAGGTGGAGGCCGCTTCTCCATCCTGGTCCTAGCAGCCCTGCACGGAGTGCAGGGCACAGCGATGCCCCAAATGAGACTCCTCAGGGCCAGCGCCCCCCAGCAGCCCCGCGCCACAGGAACACCTTCAGCAGCGCTTCCAGCCTGTCCGGGTACCCAGATACAGCCTCGATTACGTGGGATTGGTGGGGGACCCAGCAAAGTCAAGGCTGGGGGTGGCAAGGGTTCCCCCGCAAGCACTTTCCAGGCAGCAAGGCCTCTGGGAGCCTCTGGTGCAGACGCAAGCTGCGGCTGCTGTGGGGAAAGAGGCCTTGGCGGCTTGGGGAGACGTCTGCCCCACCTGCTGGATGCGGGGTTCGCGCCATGGCAGCCTAGGCGGCTGGCTTCAGCCCTGCGCACCCTGCTTCCCCCAGGGAGCCCCCGCCCCGCACCTGCAGGACCTTGTCCCAGGCCCTTACAGTGCTTTGTAAAGAAACCTACAGACCCGCAGAGACCTGGGACCTGGCCAGAGCCCAGCCTGGGCCTGCAGGGAAGGCGATGTGGGGACTGGGCCTCCCTGTCCTCCTGCACCCCAAGCCTGCCTGCGGAGCTGGCTTCCTGGTGCTGGCAGCACAGCAGCTTCCCGCTGGTCTGCCTGGGGGAGCTGCAGGCCGGGGGCTCAGAGGCCGAGGCCTTCTCTGCAGTGCCCTGGCCCAGGCCGGACCACACCTGCGCAGGGCACAGAGGGCCCAGACGGCCTCCGCCCAGGCGAACCTGTGAGGCCCAGGCCACCTGGAGGGAGGCAGGTGTGTGGCGGGCCGGGCCGTGTCCCTGGCAGCCTCACACCCTTCTGTGGACATGGAAAATGGAGGTGAAACGCAAATGATGTGAGCATAAAGCCTGGCACTTCGAGGGCTCGAGGCAGACATGGGTGCAAGTTCCACCAGCTTCTGGTTGTACCATTCAGCAATGGGTGTGCACCCCACATTACTCCCTGGCCAGGGTGCCTGCCTAGGGACTCGGGGACCTGCCTGATGTCCTGTGGCTCTTCCAGCTCCTGCACCATGTGACCCTGTTTCACCCAGCATGCAGTCCTCCTGGGCAGTTCCTGTGGGAGACCTATCAGTCATTTGATCCTTTTTGATGGCCGAATAATACTCCACCACATAGAAAGAGCATATTCAGTTTACTGTTCATTTACTGATGGGGTTGTAGCATTTCGTCTTTTACAAAAGGATCTTAGTGTCCTAAAACCTATGCTCCAACTATTTATTCCTCTTTTCCTCAACCCCTGGCAACTACAGATGTTCTACTATCTCCATGGTGTTGCTTTTCTGGAATGTCATATACGGTCATACTGCCATTCACAAAAGCTTCTGTGTGCAAACTATTCAGTTCACCAAAAAAAAAAAGGCATTTGGCAGAATTTTGCATCCGATCACAAACTCCACACTGGTGGACAAACAACCGTGACCATCTTCCCCCACAAACATGCAGACAGCCGTCTTCTCCCAAATCATAAAGCAAATTAAATCCACAATCTGAGGTGGGATACCACTGTGCCTGAGTCAGGCTTTTCAGACTGGCTTCTGTCAGTCCCACGCATTTAGGTTGCTTCCTCATCTTTTCTCAGCTTGGCAGTGCCATTCTCTTCAGTGCGGTCAAATATTGCCACTCGCATGTACCAGAGCCTCTCTAGGCAGAAGGCGCTCGGTCCTCTCTCGTTTTTCTGCATGCGGCAGGCAGAGTCCCGTCCAAGCAGCCTTTCTCTCTGGAGCTGCTGCCGACAGCGCAGCTAGAAACCCAGGCACGCAGGCGGGAGGACTGACCAAGGCTTCTGGTGGGGCAGCAGGGAGAGGACACCGAGGGTGGAGCCCAACTTCTGCCTGAGCTGTGGTGCTTCCCTGTGGCCCCGGGAGAGCTGTGCAACCTGGAGCAGCTTGCGGGTCCTCTCCACGCCCTCTGCCAGGAGGGCACTGAGATGGAGTCCACTGGGGCAGTGGGTGTAGGCCTTGTTGGGGGGCGCGCAGGGACCTCCCCCCCCGGCCTCCCTTTCCCTCAGGTCCGAGCTCTGCCCTCGCAGGCAGAGGGTAGTCAGCTGGCATCCCACCGCCCTAGGCCGACCACTGGGCTCACGCCCCGTGCCTGCGGTGCAAGTTTTTAACTTTTACTTTTCCATGCGTGCTGGCCTTGTTCATGTATTCATTATGTTCCCTCAGCCCTTCTGACTATGCCTCATAATCACAGGGTCATGGCGGTGGAAAAAGGCTTTTCTCCTTTTTCAACCTCAGTCCCCTGTCAAGGGTGGACTTCCTTTCAGTGACGTTACAAACCCTGAATCATAGGCTAGACATGCTCCGATGGTTTTGAGCACTGAACAATTCATACTTTGTGGAAAACTCCTGTGAGCAGCTACAGATCTTCATCTTTTTCCTGACTGTGTAATACTCCAGCCTGTGAGCTTCTCAGAGTGCTCTTCGACAGCTAAGAGACTTTTTCTCCAGATGGCAAAATAGCAATGTCATCTTTAAACATAGTGGAACTTTGATGAATTCTTTTTAACTTGCTGGGAGCCAAAAACTACACACACAGTTCAGAAGTCCAGACGGCAGCTCTGTACGTGAGTATTTGTAAGGGTAAGGAGCTGGGCTGAGGAGGTTGGAAAGTGGCTGGGCAGGGAGACCAGGGAGTGAAGAGTTAAACTTTGGTCTCCTTCCGGTCAGGGTCCGGTATTCCGGCCTTTTGTTTTCCTGCTTTTCCAAGTGCAGAAGGGATGATGGCTGAGATGTCAGTCAGAAGCTTAAGGAAACAATAATCCTCAGCTGCCCTGATTCGCAAGGGTGGGAACTGCCCTTCGGCCCTTGCTTTAACTTTGTGCTTTAAGTTTCTTTCTTAATTAAAAAGCCTCGTCTGCCCCACGTGAGCTCAGAGGGACTCATTGATTGTAACTTCTCGATTAACCGGTCACTGTTCTCCAGCTTTGTCTCCGCCACCAAACTGACAGAACAGTGACTTCACAGCGAGCAGTCTCCAGGCCCGGGGTGGAGCAGAGTCCGGGACACCACAGGTCACAGGCCCCTGAGCTCAGCTTCCCTGGGTGGCTGCATCCCCTGCTGGAGACTCCAGAGTGTTTTCTCCCAGAGGAACTTAGCTTTGCTGGATGACCAAAGTCTGAGATGCCCAGGAACTAGTGTCTGCCCTCAGGGTCTCTGAGGACACCGGGAGGCTACCGCCTGCAGGGCCTGGACTCCCTCCGCCAGAAGTGGTCAGCTTGGCTCACTGGACGGGCACCAGGGAGAGGCTTGGGTTCCAGGTACTGTGAGAGCCACCATCCGTGTCCTAGTAGCTGCGCTGGGGCTGTGAGCTCTGTAGGAGTTCGGTGAAGGGCAGCTTCCCGGGAGCACAGAGGCCCGGCCTGCGTGAGTTCCCTGACGGCGACCTGGTGCGGGGAAGTCTCTGATGAAGTTTCCAGTGATCTCCATTCTCGGGCTGGGATCTGCTGACCTCCTGTGGCTGGGCCCGAAGGAGCAGCAGCCTGGCTTCCTGGGCAGGCAGCTGTCTTCCCGTCCAGGCCCCTGGGGTCGGTGCACACCTGCTGTGGCTCTGTCTGCTGGACCAGTGCCCTGTGCTCCCTCCTGGGACAGCTGCCTGCAGCTCTTGGCTGTGCCCTGGGGCCTTGGCACAGACCTCAGGGCTGGGTACCCCCATCCTCTCCCAGACCCGGGGACCCGAGTTGTGTTTCTGCAAAGCAGGCCCAGCAGATGACCTGGGCCACATCGGGCGATGTCTGGCGATGGCCCTGGAGCAGATTTCTTGCTCCAGATTTCTTGCACTCTCAGAATCATGTGGGGTCCCACTGGATGCGTGTCGTGATTTTTCACATCACATTACCAGGACTGCGGCGTGTGGAGAACCCCGTCCTTCAAGCCATGGGGCAGACACAGGTGTGTCTTATATGGGTGCTGCTGGCCTGGTGCAGGACCCGGGCCAGCGCGCCCCAAGGGAAGTGGAGGGGGGTCAGAGAGCACTGAACAAACAGACCTCCCGCAGGTCTGTGGAAGGCTGGGGCCCCTTTCCTAGCCCCTCTTCCTGCTGTTGCCACATGAGATGGTACCAGAGGTTGGAGCTGGAATAACACAAGCTTTGCCAAATCCCTTGAGCTGTTTCTCTGGAGTTCAGGCCTCCAGGTCTGTGGGCCGCACCTGTCCCGCCTGCTCCCAGCACCCTCTGCAGAGGGGGTGGGGAAGAGGGCAAGGTGTGGGCTGGGGGGGCACAGGCCCCCTTGATGCTGGGCCAGCTCCCTCCCTCATCCCCCACCTCAACTGTCTGCTGGCCAGGGTGACCCTGTCAGCCAGTGTGCTTGGGGGAAAGCACCTCCCACATTGAAGGGATCCATGGCTCCAGCTCCTTCGGAGGCTTCCAAATTCACAGACCTGTTAAGCGCCCAGGAAAATCCCATAAGCGATAACTACAATTTTTTTTTTTTTTTTTTTTTGTTACTTTTTCAGTCCCGGACCCTTTCCTGCAAATCCGCAAGGAACACCGCTTAGCTGTGCTGGAAAAAGCTGGCACGAGCGATGTTTTATTTGTAGGAACGCTGTGAGGTCAAATTTGCTAACAAGAAATCCAGCCTCAGACGGCTGGAAAGCATGCTTTGTGCTAAGGCAAGTGTGGAGTGGTGCGGGGAGGGGTCCCCTTCCTCACCACAAAGGTTCCTTTTTATCCCTTCCCCAAGGGATCCCGTATTTTGAAAGCTTTTATCTACCCAACAAACTGCATTTATTGAATAATAATTTGGGTTCTTTTTGAATTGTATTCATCAAAGACATCTCACCGCCAATTAGTGTCTCTGATCCGTTGAGATAACCACATCTTCCAGCCCAAAGCAAGCCAGGGTAATGTTTTATTTAGTCTGGGAGCCTCCAGGAGGGAAATGCGCGACTTCCTTTGGGCTTTTTGAAAGCCTGGAAATAGCTTGCAGGCCCCCTCCCTGGTTGATTCACAGAGAGCAGGACCCAAATAGGAGAGGGTCGGAGGGCGCGGGGGTCGCAGGGGCCACAGAGGACACCGGGGGACGGGGACTCTAACTCCAGCACCCATGGAGGGGGGCTCAGGCCGGAGGTGCGTGCTTAGGGCACCCGACGACGTGGGGGCGCACCTGAGCCCTCCTCGGGCTCCTTCAGCCCAGACCTTTGGCACTGGGGCGGGCAGGGAAGGGCAGAGGGAGGTACCTGAGGGGTCCCTCCCCAAGTATCCTTGGAGCTGGAGGCCAGGGAGCTCAGGTACCCTGGAGCTGAGTTGTCTTCTGCTCGCCCTCACTGGAGAAGGGGCCCAGCCTTGCTGACAGCTCTGCACCCAGGCCGGGAAGGAAAGGGCCAGGAACAGGCGTCCTCAGCCCAGCATGGGCTCCCCCTGGCTGCAGGAGAGATGTTCCCTGTGGAAGAGTGCAACTGGGTGACCCAGGGACCCAAAGCCAAAGCCGAAGCCGAAGCCGAAGCCGAAGCCGAAGCCGAAGCCGAAGCCGAAGCCGAAGCCGAAGCCGAAGCCGAAGCCGAAGCCGAAGCCGAAGCCGAAGCCGAAGCCAGGGCCAGGCCTCCACAGCGAGCCGTTCCCACAGACCCTCGACCCTGCACCGAGCCCCCAGCCCCAGCGCCTGCCTCCCCCATGAGCGGTAAATTTCTCGGGAAGATGCCGTCCGTGTTCCTCTGCAGAAGCAGATCCTTCCCTGAAACCTTTTCCATGACCTTTTTAGAAACAAATCTGCGCTATGCATTCACCCATTGGCAAAGACAGCCTGGACCCACCCGGGAGGCCAAGCTGGGCACAGTCAGGGACCAGAGTGCGGTTGCGCCGCACCCTCAGCCCAACCAGCAACCAACGACTGCCAAGTTTTCCAAGCCTGGACCAAAGGGGCGATCCCCCTGCCTCGGCGTCCCGTGTGGCGAGGGCTCTGTGCCCGCAGCCAAGGGTGGGCCGGGCTCTCCGGGGGCTCGGGGCGGGCAAGGGCCCAGGGTCGCCAGCAGGGCCACACGCTCTCCGTCGCGCACCGCGGAGTCTCGGTGTTTGAAGCGCGGCAGCGCAGGCGCGGCCTCCGGGACTCTGCGCCCACGAGGTTTCCGCGCGCACCGCCAGGGGGCAGCACCGCCCCGCGCAGGGCGCCCCTCCGCCTCCGAGTGCGCCTGCGCACAGGCCCCGGGCCGCCCGCTCCCGCGCGTCCTTTGGGGCGGGGATCCCGCACACCGGGCCCGGACGGGCCTGGGGGTGCCTCGGGGCACGAGGGGCCTGGAGCTGCCTGGGGAGCGCGCAAGGAAGCAAGAAGGTCGCCGGAGTGCAAGGCCAGCCTGCGCCACGCAGGGACCGCCGCCTCCAAATAAGCAAACAGCAAAGAAGGGTGGCATTAGAAACGCAAAACAAAAAACACGGCCAGGTGAAGCGCTGTCGGGGTCCGCGAGAGCTAAGGGCCCGGGGCGGGATGACCGGCCGGAGGACGAAGGAAACAGGGTAGAAGGCCGGGTCCGGGAGCCCGCCTCTGGATGGAGCCCGTCTCAGGCGCCCCAGCTCGCTGCTTCCGCCCGGCCGTGTCCCCTGTTCCGGGTTCTTGTGCACGCGCTTGTGCCCGCGGGGGCGCAGTCGCCAGCTCAGGCGTCCCCACCTCCACCCGGGGCCCCGCGGAGCCCCGCCCTGGGCACCGGCCTTCCCGGCTGCCTCCTGCAGGCACCAGGGGTCTCTGTGCCGGCGCCTTCGGCTTCCTTTCGTGTTCTGCATGTGGAACCTCGGCGCAGCGCTGCTAGGAACCGGGGTACCGGGGCGACCTGGGGTCCTTCCAAAGAGAGCAGGGTGCCCTGACCAGCTTCGAGAACCGCGGCCTGGGCGAGGCCTCGGGCAGCAGCATGGCTGATGCCCGTGCCATGGAAATGATCATGAACTGTCGGTATTCAGATGTGCAGTGTGACACCAATTTTGTCACACAGGTGCATTGCTGTGGGTGTGTAATAGCCACGTTTAGAATATTTAGAATATTTCATCATTCTGTTGATGAATTCTTCATTTTAAGTTGGTGAGCTTTATTAATGAATATATTATACTTAACGGAAAAATATCAAAGATGAAGTATTGAATTTTTAATACTTATCGAGTGTTTATAAAAAAGCATCAAAATTCTCATTGCCAACTGTGTGTTGGTGTGCAAGGTCTAAAAAAATATCAGCAAAGAAATTCCTCTAGGATCTACAATGAAAATACCAGTAGCACTCTACAAGAAAACTTTACTTCAATGATTACACCTAAGGCAGTCAGTCGTACACACCACAACCGCCCGTCCCATACATTTGCAAATCTGCTTTTTCGTGTGCCCTTATACTGAATTGGGCTACTTCTACCAGAAACGTCAAAAGAAAACTTTAAGAACAAATGTTACATGCTGCTCTGGATTTCCTGCGCAGACCTTGCCATTCATCTGCCAAGTGGGTGAATGCACAGATGGGTCTTTGCTTTACCGCAGCTCAGCTACTGTGAATCACACCCACATTCCATTTATGATAAAATACATGTTCATGGAACAGAAGAGTAGAATGGGTGTATTTTACCCTCTGTGATGCTCAGACAAACATACGCAAAACCTGTTGGCACATTATGTGGCTAAAAACCCCAGTCTGACACTTTTGCACACATGCACACCCCTGCCATTTGTCGTACCAAGTGGGTAAATGAAGATTGCTTCCTGCCTCCCCCAGGTGTGGTTACCGAGGTGCACAGTCAGCTGCTGTTATGCTAAAGCGTAACCCTCTTAAACAACCCACCCCATACTACTGATATTATAAATCTGTGCTTTAGCTGGGTTCTGAAATGCTGAAAAGTAATTGCTCTGGCTCCCTTCAGTGTCGGTACAAACTTGCCAATATCAGATAAAGTGTTTTGTCATGCAGCAAGACGAGCACTCAAATGGAAGGGAAAAATGTCACGTCATGGTTTGTGCCTAGATGTCCCCCCAAGTCTCATGCAGTTTTATTACAGGGCTTTTTGGGAGGTGGCCGAATGCAGAGTATGTGAAGGGTTAAGGGTGCTGACAGTAAGGGTGGGTGATTCCTGGGTCAGTCCACTGCTTGGATAGGCACTGCCCTCCCCTGGTAGCCTGGGTACACTATGAGGGACAGAGAGAGGTCTGTCTCTGCTTCCTTTGTTTACTTTTGCTGTTTTCTGCCACCGTAAACTCTTTCTCCTCCGCAGTGCCTGTCTGCCATGCTACCCTGCCTCGGACCCAGCTGATTATGGACTGGAACCTCTACAACCTGTGAGCTAAGTAAATTTTTCCTCCCTTAACTTTGTGTGTCAGGTATTTTGCTTCAGCCGTGAGAGAAAAGTGACTGAGACATGTTCTGAGCAGTTCTGCAAGAAAACAGAGACTCAGGCCACCAACAAATAAAGCTAAGCTGGACGCGGTAGTACACACCTGTAATCCCAGCACCTGGAAAGCTGAGGCAGAAAAACAGCTGTATGTTTGAGGCTACATGGTGAATTCAAGGCAAGCCTGAAGTACAGAGTGAAACCGTCTCAAAAAACCAACAAAAAAAGCAAAAACAAGAGTAATAAGCATAATAGAACCTTGCTTTATTGTAAAACTACTTATTTAATGATTTAGATTTAAACAACTTTCAATGTTTTGTATATCAGGAGCAACCTGAAGCTCCCTGAATTTGATCTAAATTCCAGCTGTGTAGAGATCTTGACAGTCTCAAGGTGCCATGGGAAGAATTGTGTTCCTCCAAAACCCACAGGGTACAGCTGTGAGCCACTGCCTGGGAACGCGAGTGTATTGGCAGAGGGGCCTCACAGAGGGGCAGCAGGCCGTGAGAGGGCAGTGGGGAGCAGGGCGGCAGCAGCCTGCCTTCTCCCTGTCCCTTTGTATCCCATCCAGGCTGCAAACCTATTGATTGGTTCCACCCACACCCAAGGTGGGGTTTCATCACCCACCCTTAGAACTGCGCTAAACCAATTTAGTCTCCACGCACCCTTAATCCTGGCATCACAAAGCCACGACCCATGAGTGTGTGAGGCTTCAGGGGTCATC
This sequence comes from Cavia porcellus, assembly GCF_034190915.1. NCBI lineage: Eukaryota > Metazoa > Chordata > Mammalia > Rodentia > Caviidae > Cavia > Cavia porcellus. The sequence continues at coordinate 2,979,796 of NW_026947491.1, forward strand.
TAGACACAAGCCCTAATAGAGGCTGTGTGGTGGGCTCTTATGCAGGGTAACTGGTGACCTTGTACGAAGAGGACATGAGGACACAGACAGTCAGACAGACACCTCCCCCTGCCCATGTGAAGATGGGGGAAGCCCGACCCCAACTTCAGCCTCCAGCACTGGGGTTCTCCTCTGGCCCTTGAATGTGCAGGCCTTTGTTCTTCACAGACTAAGGAGCCGCCCAGGAAGACGCCAGAGGACCCGCAACTCAGACAGCTCCATGTCCTGATGAATCCTTTCACCAAGGCTGCTCCCAGCAAAGCGAGGACAGTGAGTCTCCAGAGTGAGTCACGTGTTTCTGTGCTGCCACGTGTGACATGAGAATGACAGACATCCTTCTGGGCGTCCCCGAGGTGGTGATGGCCTGGGCCAGTCACGGCTGTGCCCAGGCAGGGACTCCAGTTTGGGAAAAAAATGAGCAGATAAAGGCGCTGGCCTCCTCACCAGCTCTAAGCTGTGGTGAAGGAATCGGCAGGAGCAGGAGGTCCTGGACACTTGGACCTGGCCCCACACAGGTGAGGTGGCTTCTGGGCTCTGCAGCTGCAGGGAGCTTGGGGAGACCAAGGCAGGGGCTGTCGGAAAAGGCACGCAGGCAGGAAGGACGCTGAGACTGTCTTGGGGATGGGCCGAGCACACCACACCCAGTGCTGTCCACAATGACAACAGCTCACTGCTGACTATCTGCAAAAATTGCTGCTGGGCATGGTGACGCATACCTGCAATCTCAGCATTCAGGAGGCTGAGGCAGGAGGATTGCCTTGAGTTCAAGACCAGCGTGAGTTACACAGTGAGACCCTGTCTCAAAGTAAATAAAATAAAATAAGATCACGAGAGTTGCTGATGGTCACATGATGCTTTTTTAAAAACTGTTTTTGTTTTGTTTTGTTTTGTTTTGTTTTTTTTTTTTGTGGATGAGCTGGATTCTCCTAACACACAGAGGAGATTTTCTTGAGGCGGGGGCTCTGGGCTCTGTGGCTGAGCGGCACTGGGTACTCAGGCTAACGAGGGAAATCGAGGATCTCAGAGCAGAGCTCCCTGCTGGCACCACTGCTTACAGGCGCCTGCAGCTTCTCTGCCATAAAACCTTATTAATTGGAAATCCCCAGAACAGAAAGAAAACAGCTCCAGCTCCGTGGGACTGTGCGTTTCCTGGACTCAGCTTATCCCGGCCTTTATTAAATAGTCATCAGGTATCTTGTTAGTTGGGGACCAGTAGTGGCTTTGAAATAGTGGCTATTTTTAATTAACCAATGTGGAAATACTGAGACTTTCCTGTAATTCGGTATGATTTAATTAACTCTGACTCTGTGTCAGGCCTTAGACCCCTCTGCCCCATCCGGAAGGCCCTCAGCCTTTCCTCCCCGCAGCCTGGGGCAATCTGGGGGCGGCTCTGTCTGTCTCTGGGCAGCAGAGGGGACCTGGTCTGCACTCGGCAGCCTTCACCTGATTTTTTGGGGGGGAGTGTTTTTCTGTTTACCCTTACTGTTGACACATGGCCACCTTCCTGTGCCACTGAGTCCCCCACCCAGCTTTCCACAGCTTCTCCATTAACTCTCAAACCGTCCCACGGGGGACCTCGCAGGTGGCCTCGGGAGGTGGGAAGGGCACAGAGGGCGGGTTTGTCCTCTCCTCACTCGGCTTTGCCTGAGCCCCTGACTCTTGCAGGAAGGGTAATATGTCATGATGTGGAAACAGAAGTTCTGTCCCAGACAAAGCCAGGGCGCTGGGGTGGGGTGCACGTCCTCCAGCCCCATGGCCAAGGTCTCTGCTCGCAGCTCCTCTGTTTGTCCCAGGGACCCAGCAGCCTGTCACTCTCCCTCACCCTACCCTGTGCAGCCAAAATGCGCTGCAGGTCTGTTCTGCCCCGGACCAAGGCCAGAGGTGAGCAGAGCTCTGTGCAGATGCCCGGGCCTGGCGTAGATGTCCGTTCATAGCCACCAGACTTGGAGGTGGCCCGGGGGCAGGTGGTGGAGCTGTGCTGGGAAGCCCACCTGCGGTCTGCAGCCCAAATCCTCTCCCGGCCAGCGCTGAGGGTCTGGGGCCACATGTGCCATGAGCGAACTGACGAATCAGAGGCAGGAGAGCGAGGTGACCGGTGGGCAGATGCCGTCCACCCTGGCATCCTCTGAGAAACTGGAGCTGTGTCCTGCCCTGAAGTGGCCGCAGGGCCGGGATCCTGCCAAGGGGAGAGCCAGCTCGCAGCTTGTGGCCGGGCGCTGCACCCACAGGTGTGTGGCAGGCAATCATGTGGGGTGTGAGCATGAGCGTGAGTGTGAGGGTGAATCCTCCCCTCTAGGAGCAGGCGGAAACCACAACCCACGAGGAATTAAGAGGCAGAAGCCATGGGCAAAGTGGTACCATCCACAGAGCCGGGGTGGTCAGCCCTTTCTGGCAGCTCCGCCGTCTGTGCCCAGCTGTCAGGGGACTCAGCTCTGCTGATAGCCACCTTCCCTGCCTGCAGCCCCCGGGCCGGCCTGGCCTCTGTTTCTGGGAGAAGAAAGTTAACTTCCACAGGCAAAGGTGGAAGGGCAGAGGGTCACACAGCGTGGACTCATTCTGAATGCAAAGTGCAGGGTGGGGGTTGGGGAGACATGCAGGACTGAGCCCACCACCTTTAGGGAAGGCAGCTGCTCTGGGTCAGAGGTCAGAAAAGTTCCATTCGGGGAGTCGGAAGTGACCTAGAGACACAGGCTGGTCACGTGGGACATTCCGTGGGGTTCCTGGGTGAAAGCCCTTCTCTCTTGGCCCACAGCTGCCCACTTTGGAAGTGGCTTGAGTCCCAGCTCCAGTGGCTTGTGTGCTGGCTTCCCCCACAGTGAGCATTTCCCCGTGGAGCAATGCTCTGAGCAGAACCCGGCTGCCCGTAGCTGGGCATGGTAGTGCACACCTGTGATCCGGCACTGGGGAGGCTGAGGCAGGAGGATTGATGTGAGTTTAAGGCCAGCCTGGGCCATATAGTGAAACTCTGTCTAAAAGCACCAAAAGAAGAAGGAGGAGAAAGAGGAGCAAAAGCAGAGGAGGAAGAGAAGGGAAAGAAAGAGGAGGAAGAGGAGCAACCAGGTGTCCAGGCCTGCCCTGAAAGTTAAGAGCTGCTCTTGTACCTGAGGTGGCACCTGCCTGGCCAGGCCCTGCGGGAAGGCCGGGTCCTGTGCAGGCCAGTGAGCTCCTGTCCCGAAGCCATGGATGCTCAGTGGGCTTTAGGAGTGAGAAGCCCAGCTCACAGTGACCAGGAAGGGGCTAGGTGTCAAGGGGGGCAAACCTCAACCACAGCGGTAGCCCCCACTCCCTCACCTCTCTTTGTTGAAGAAAGTTGTAAGTGTGCCCAGGGGAGCCCGGAGGTAGTGGGCCGTGGGCACAGACTCAATCCGTCACCACCTGTCCTTGGCTCCCTGGCCAGCATCTGACCTCCTGCCACCACCGCTGTGTCACTCTTTGGGGCCAGGCTGGTTCTTGATGCTCCAGCTGAGTCTGCTTCCAGCAACCTTTCCTCCGGCCCATCTCCTCTTCCTGCAACTTCAGGCTCATTAACGGGTTCAAAAAATTAGGTCTCTGATGGCTTCCTCATTTCAGGAAGTATTGGATTAATTATTTCCACTCAGGAAAATGTCATGCTGGAGTTGATTTCTGCTTCAGCCCCTCAGCGAATACCAGGAAGAGGCTAATGAACAGCAAGCTTAGTGCGCACATCAAAGAGAAGACCTCATTCCCCTAATGGGGAAATCCCGGTGGTTAAAATGCAGTCCTGTGCCACCGAGGGACACCTTTGCCAACAACAGATCACACAAATGATGGTGGTTGCAAATGAAGCCAGTGTGAGCCCTGGCTGAGGTCCGTGCTGCAACAGAATCGCCTCTTAGGCTGGACTCCCAGTGTGTCCCCACCCTGAGTGACGCCCAACTGTGAAACACTGACTTCCAGTCCCAGAACCGGGCAGGCACATGTTTCTCATCTGTGTCAAGCCACTGAGCACCCTGCATCAGTTATTAGTTATCAATGTGCTGTGTAACAAAAGTCCCCGCAGCGGAGTGGCTGAAAACGGTGGTTTACTGTTACTTCTGTGCCCGGCGCTGCCTTCTGGAGATTGGCTCTCTGGTACCAGGCCCGGGCTTTGACTCTAAACACACCCCCAAGTCTAGATTCCACTAAGAAATCCCAGCATCCTCATGGCAGGAGTTCCCAAGCTGTGCCATCAGTGGCGTGGAATATGTGGGTTAACTGCAGTCATCCCGGCAGAGCAGCATGGATGTTGTTCAGATTCAGACACTCAGGAGACTCATGCTCATCACAGCTCCTAATCCCTAATTCCTAGGAGCCGGAAGAGTAGAGCCTCTAGCCTCCTGCAATCCCTCTCCGTGAGACAGCAGCCCACGCATGCTAGCTGCTGCCTGGCGGGCCCTGGACGCACTCCCGGGACCTGGGAGTGCACAGTGGCCGAGCAGCTCTGGCGGGTGGCTCCTCCAGGCCTCAGGGATGGAAGAGGCCGCTGCTCAGGTAGGCGGCTTCTCATGTGGGAGGGGGTCAGGCTGGCCTCCCTGGCTTGTGTGTCAGCATGGCCTTCTCTGTGAAGATGCTGAGAGCAGCCGGACAGCCCGCTGTGCCTCCGAAACCATTGGGGCAGCAGCTGGGGGGACGTGAGGCCAGCACCGAGATCACTGCTCCTGGCCTGCTTCATAACAGGTCAGCTTTGCAGCTGAGGCTCGTTCCCAGCAGGATGCCCTGGCCAGGTGGGCCCTGGCCCCCTCCCCTGGTCCTGCAGCACATGTTTGCCTTCCGGGGAGCACAGATGCTGCACAGCAAGGTGAGTGAGGGACTCAGGAATCTGCATGTCTCAGCCTCCTTTCTCAGACACTTAGCGCACATGGCCGGGTCTGGGCCCAGTGCACAGCCTTCTGCAGACGCCTGCTGTGCCTCACAGAGCTCCCACATCCCTGCTGCTCCTCCTGTCACCACCAGGCTGCCAGAAAGTCCTAAAGGAAGTGCAGACCCCAGAGACAGCCCGGCCTGGTCCCTGGGCTGGTCCCTGGACATGGCTGTGATGAGCAAAGGTGAGCGGATCAGATGAGGTGAGGGATCAGATGAGCCGGGAGCGGCGGTGCACGCCTGCACTCCCAGCTCGGGAGGCTGAGGCAGGAAGGTTGAACATTGGAGGCCAGACTGGATAACTCAGTGAGACCCTGTCCCAAATGGAAATGAGGTAGTCGGGGGAAGAGCCCACTGATGGGCTGCTGAAGGAGAGGGTCCAGTGTCACATGAGGGTCAGGACAGTAGCAGAGAGGACAGAAGAGACCAGATTCACAGTTGTGAGCAGCACTCGGCCCACGACGCTGACCTCCAGGGCCTGCACAGGGGTGGGCAGGGGCAACCCTCAGCCTCACTGGGATTCGCACCCGAACCCTGGTCCTGTCTCAAAAACAGTGGAACAAAACACAGATGAAGAATAGGCCCACAGGGAAGAGTGGGGAGAAAGGGCCTTTGGAAAATAGGATTTTGAGTTGATACCAGAAGGCTAAAGACAAGAAAAGTACACCGGATTCCGGGAAGGTTAGTGGATTTTGCTCAAGAGTACAGATTAGCAATTTCACAGCCTCTGAAAGGTTTACACCTCCACGTTCCCCAGAAGCTTGGTGTGCCCACAGGTGGGGCTTTGGTTTTCTTTCTTTTTTTTTGTCTTTTTCATTGGTACTGGGGATGGAACTCACGACCACACACTTGCAAGGCAGGCGCTTATGCTGCTGAGCTAAATCCCCAGCCCCACTTTGGTTTTCTTTTTTGTACCAGGGATTGAACTCATGACCATGGGCTTGCCAGGCAAGCACTTACACCACTGAGCTAAATTCCTGGCCCTCAGGTGGGGCTTTGGAAGAGGACCTGAAGGAGGGGCGCTGTGCTCCTGGGGAGGGTTAGTCCACGAGGAACTCACAGCTGACGGGTGCTGTCCAAAGAGGTGGGTCCGGAGTGGGTGCTGCCCGCAGGGCTGGCTCTGCATTCCCGCCCTGCAGGGGAACAGCGGTTCCTCCACCGCGCCCTGTGCTGTGGAGCCAGAGGACTGTGGGCTGGAAACGTGACCTGAAAGAAACTTCTTTAGTCTGTGGGTGTTGGGTATTTTGTCTCAGATACAGAAATACAGATGTGTGTGCACACGCAGGTTAGCACACACAGATTTGCAGGCTCTCTTCTCTGGAGGGGCCAGGAGCATGACACCCCGTGGCACCAAAAACACCTGCTGCCCAGACTTTTGTTTCAAGGATCCCTGGAGGAGCTGTCAACCCTTGTCCCGGGCAGGGGAGGTGCAGGTCCCCGGAACACTTAGAGGAGCTAGAAAGTAGAGAAGTAGAAAGGAAGTGCTCAAGGGAAGGTGGGATCACGTCAGGTAGCTCGAAATGATTAAGCCAGAACAGTTTTGCAACAAAACAAACACAATAGGTTGTGTCCTTATCATCCAGAATCGTCTAGCTCAGAAGTGTTTCTGGTTTTTATTTGGATTGTTATCTTGGGGATGGGTCCCAAATCTAAAAATAAAAATCACTTATATTTCATGGATACTCAGTTCACATAGTCTGAAGATAATTTTATATAACATCTTAAACAATATCATACATATGTTAGTTTCATGACATGGGGTTTCCTATTTTGGTGCTCAAACATTTTGAATTTTGGAGCATTTTGGACCTTCAGGTCAGGGATGCTCAATCTGTATGTCTTGGTTACCTTTCTCTTGTTGCTGAGACAAAATACCTGCTTTCCAAAGCTAAGGCAGAAAAATTTACTTAGCTCACAGTTTGTGGAGGTTTCAGTGCATCATCAGCTGGCTCCCAGGCAGGGTGGTATGGCAGACAGGCATTACAGAAGAGAAACATGGTGGGCAGAAGGTAGCAAAGCAATAAGGAACACCCACAGCTCTTTCTATCTCTTACATTTTATCCAGGCCACTTGGGGTGGGTTTTGCCTGCATTCTTAATCTTAGTGCCCTTGATTCTAGCATTTCCCTGTGAATCAATCCCACTGTCACACATCCTAGATCCAGCCATCTCTGAAAAAGCTCCACCTGTGACTGCATGAGGCTTTGGGGGACATCTAGACACAAGCCATCACACTATATTACAACCCATAAATAATAAAATAAAATAGATATCCATGGGTATATACTCCTATAAAAAGACAAGCACTTATGTGAGAAAGGATAGATCTTCTTTATGGAGAATTTCAGTTACTTAAAAACATAAGAGAATTATATAGTGATAATGAGGGAAATAGAAACTCACCACTAGGCAAACATAGTAATCAGTTATTACAGGCACGGTGTACCAGTTTATGTTAAAATTAATGGACAAATGGGCCAGGGGTATAGCTCAGAGGTACAGTGCTTGCCCAGCATGCACAAGACTTGAATTGGCTTTGAAAACCAAAAAAAGAAAAAAAGGGGGAAAAGCCCACAAAATATTAATGGACAAAACTTTGAGATGATGGGATATTTGCAGTCTCAAAGTATCTCCTTTAAGATGTTTATTTGAAAAAAAATAGCAAGTGTACACTGGAGAAACCTCCTTGACATCAAGTGACCAGGCACCGTCACTGGCTATTGATATAGTAATGTTACTGCTCATGCCAAGATGCCAGTGCATCTAAAGATATTTTGTAGGATTTATAGATACAATGTTTTTCCTATGACGGGAGTAACAGTAAGGTAATATTGTATTCACCATATCAAGTATTAATTGTTCATTGCTGGTTTATGGTTTTGTATATTGTTTATACCCTGCAACCTTACTGAGATCACCTATTAGTCCCAGTAACTTTGTTGGTGAATTTTCAGGATTTTCTACATAGGTAATCTCATCCGTGAAGAAAGACAAAATTTCCCCTTTTCTTTTTATTCTTTATTCCCTTTTCTTCCCTGGCTGCTGTAGCCAGGACTCCCAGAACATGGAACAGGACTGGGGCAGGATGAAGTCCTGGGCTTGACCGCAGTCTCAGGGAGGAGGCCAGAGCTCACTCCGGGAAGGATGTTGGCTGGCTTCTGTGTGCAATCAAGTAGGAAGTTTCTTTCTATGGCTCCTTTGCGGAGAGTTTTTTGTTTTGTTTTGCAGTGCTGAGCTTTGAACGCAGGGCCTCATGCAGGCCAGGCAAGGGCTCTGCCACTGAGCTACAGCCCTGCCTGTGCTGAGGGGGAGTTTTTAATCACGAGTGGATTCTGTATTTGGTCCAGTAGATTTTTCTGCATCAAATAGCATGATTCTATGATTTTGCATTTTCAGCTTACTGATGTCCCCTGCATTAACCGATTTTCAAATATTGAACCAGCCTCAAGCACTCTGAATATTTTGTATATTTCCCTTAAGATAATGCTGAATTTGATTTGCTTGTGTCTCCTGAGAATTTTTGCATCACTGTTCATGAAAGATGCTGACCTATAGCTTTCACCTCGGGCAGTGTCTTTATCTGCTTGGTGTTAAGGGAGCGTGGCCTCACAGAGGAAGTTAGTGACCTCTCTCTGCTTCTACTTTCTAGATACCAACTTTTAAAAATTGTCGTTATCAAACCTCTAGGAATTAAAATCTCTTGGGTCTTATGAGCCTGAAAATGACCATTTCTCCTTTTCTCTTGAATAACAGCTTACAAGGACACAGAATTCTCCAGTGCAGAATTCAGTGACTTGCTAGGAGTGCAGCTCAGCAGCATAAGCACCTACCTGGCAAGTGCAAGGTCCTGAGTTCGATTACCGGCATGCACGCACACACACAAAATTCAGAGACTTTTCCTCAACTCTTTAGTAATTATTATTCATTGTTTTTGTGTACCTACTGCTACTAAGGTGTCTGTTGTCAATCTTAATAGCCTTTTCTTTCTGGCATCTTTTAATATTTCTCTTTATCATGGATGTTCTCAGGCAATCAATTAAAACCTGAATATTTGTGTCTTTCTTGCAGCCTGGTGTGTTTGCAGGCATATGGTCTTGGTGCAGGACAGGGTCACTCTTCACCCCTGGCACATTCTGCCCTTACACTTGACCTCAGGCCGTGGTACAACGCTCCTGCTCCGTGCAGAGACTGAATTCTGCAGAACAGGTGCAAGTCAGCGTCCACTCACACACGTGCCCCTGTGCCTGTCTCCTGAGGTGGGAAGAACTAGATCCTAGGTAGAAATCTAGGCACTCTCCTCCACTCTCCATCTTGAGCAGGAGCATGACTATAGCCCTGGCTTTGCACACGGGGCTCTAGATCATGAGAAATGGGTACGTGAACATGGTGCCTGTCCCCAAACACCCCAATGCCTGTGTTCCCCACTTGTGCCAGCCCTTATCTCTGTGAGTTCCCAGCAGCAGTCCCAAGAGCTATAGATTTCCATTTCATAATTATGGTTTCTACTTTATTTTATTTTTCTAGTACTGAAGATTGAACCCAGATCCTCACACTAAGCTATATCCCAGACCTTTATTTGCTATTTATTCTTTTGAGACAAGGTCTAGTTAAATGGCTAAATTGCCTGGCTGTGCTTGAACTTGCAATCCTCCTGCCTCAGCCTCCCAGAGTGGAGTTACAGATGTGTCCCACTGTACTGATCTTCTATTTATTTCTGTTTGGAGCAGGAAATACAGGTTTCCATCTTTGGTCACTCAGCTGTCTTGATCTGGAAGTTCTGAATGCTTTTATGATTTAAACAAGGCATGCAAGATAGACATTAACCAAAGAGGCCTGGCTCTACCCGCCTGTTGTATACCGCAGTGATTAAGCACACGGGCTCTGGGGTGGGGTCCTAGGCAGACCTGGACTGGAATCCGAGCCCTGCCTCTGACCAGCCCTGCAAGCTCTGTGACCATTTTCACCCTTCACAGTGGGGCACTGCAGGGCTACTGAGAGGCCTGAAGGGGGCAACAAGATGTGAGGTCTGGGGCATCCCTCTCACTCCCTGCCCAGGTCTCAGAGTCAGGCAGATGGAATGCAGACCGGAAATTGTATTTCTGGCAGAGTTGTCAGAGAAGAGGGAATATTAGCTGACAGGTGTCTTGGGTCACCATTAATCCCAGTTTTCAACAAATTATATTTGATACCCAGGTCTACACACAGTTTTTTTCTTTTTTAACCACACGTATCTTAATACGGCTTTGTTGATGGCTTGCCAATGATTCATTTGAACAAGAAAAAAATATTGGCAACTTTGGGAGGTTTTATAAGGTGAAGTTGTTGTTTATGTATGTATTTTTCTCTTAGCTGTGGATGCTTAAGTGACTGAGACCAGGGGAAGGTCAAGGAGGGGCTAGACAGGAGAACACTGTCATCAGTGCTTTCAAGAATTTCTTAACATGAATTCCATAAAGTAAGAGGCAGCCTGGCGTGGTGGCACACACCTGTAATCCCAGTACACAGGAGGCAGAGGCAGGAGGATCACCTTGAGTTTAACACCAGTCTGGGATACCCACTGAGCCCTATCTCACAAACAAAAACAAAATAAAAAATAAACAAAACTGGCCAGCCACAATTTTTCCGTTAACGAGATGCTTTTATCAGACGCCCATAAGGTCTCAGGCAGTGTTACACAGCCAGGAATATCCTCCTGCACAAATACAAGTCACCGTCTGTTTTGCTTTGGACGTTTACATAGATCTCCAAAACACACATGGCAGAGAGGATTGTTTGTTTGTTTGTTTGTTTCTTGAGACCTGGGCTTAAGGGCTCATTGTTTTATTTTTTTTCAAGTTGTGGAAACATAATTTTGCACAACATAAATTTTCCAGACTCTAGTTAGAGCCACAGTTCAGTCCTCTCCCCCTGTTCTGCGGCTGTCACCGCCCCACTTCCGGGACTTTTTAATTCGAACACTACGTTTCAAAGACCACGGATTTTATGAAGAGCCTCTCATTCAAACAGAAACAGCCGAGGAACAACCTGGGTGGCTGCAGCTCATACTGGCTTCAGACCAGATACAACAAAGAATCCCTTTGAAAAATCTCTTCCCACTTTGTCATTTTCTACTTTCTCCAGTAGCATCTTTTTAAAAACAAAATTTAGAACAGAAAACAAACGCTTTGTCCCCCTGCCATGTAAAAGCCGAGTCTGTAAGGTGGTCACTGTTTACTAAGCCTTGGGTCACTGTAGACACAGGTGCATAACTGGCCTGGCCGCCCTATGGTCCGGGAACACTCTGGTCATATTCGGCTTGTTACACTGCACTGTTCTCTCCTTAGCTCGATGCTGCTTGTTAGCTGCCCGGGAAATGCCAAACGTGGGTCATTTTCCTTCCTGAAATGTTTTCTACTGGTGTTGCGTACACCAACGAGGTTGTGATGCTGAGATGTCTGAGTGTTACCCTGAGTCCATGGGTCTTTTTCCGGTGTTTAGTGTAAATAGCAAGGCCCTGAGACACAGGCTGTGCCGTGTATATGGCAGTCACCCCTCAGTACCTATGTCCCTACCATGCCACGCAGGCCCCCTCCTGCAGTGTGGCATGTAATTCCATCGTCCTCTGGGCTTAAGAATGTGCTAGAATGCAGCACGGTGGGCCCTGGATGCCCGAGGTCAGGAGAGGGGAATGTGAAGGACAGGGGGGTGGGCAGTGTGGGTCCAGGCCTCCTCCCCGGCTCCCCGGGCACTTGGTCAGCCACACAGCTGCCCCCTACTCCTCTATCCTCATGAATGAAGGCCACACTCAGCCCCCGGTCCCCACCCCCTTGGTCCAGACCCAGAGGCCTCAGTTCCCTGCAGCTCTGGATGCTGCAACCACGAGACTCCTTTCTTTCCCACCTCCCGCCCCACCACAAGTCACCCTGGGGACACCTGGGGAGAAACAAAGGTGCAAGCCGCAGGACGGTGGGCTCTCCAGGTTGGAAGGACAGGGAGAGAAAAAAGCAGCCAGAGGGTTCGAGATGGAAAATGCTGTTAAAGCCAGGAGCATGGTCCTGGCTGCGCATTAGACCCACTCCGGAGAAGCCAAAAATAGAATTCCTGGCCTCCAGCCTTGAGAACTCGACCAAACTGGCCTAGTGGAGCCCTGAGAAAGCTCCTGCTAAAACCCCAGGGAGCTGGTGCACGGCGGACACAGTGTCCGGGACCAGAAGGATTGGCTTGTTTCAAAGTCAGGGGTCGGGGGACACTTTCAGGTGGCAAAGCGTGTGCACTCTGGGAGTGGAGTTCCTCCAGAGCAATGTACTAACAGGACAGGGGTTTCATGGAAGAAAGGACTCAGGTGAGGAAGCCCAGAGCTATGATACCCATGGGGTCACTTGCGGTGGGGCGGCAGCTGCAAAGATGGGTGTGCGTGACACCCAAGGTGTCCTCTGCTGGTGGCTGGGCTGGGGGAGGGCCATCAAGGTGGCAGCAGGTCGTGCTGGCCGTCACAACTCCAGAGCCCCCATCCTGCCTGCAGCTTCAGCCCTACCAGACGGAGCTTGTCTTGTACCCCGCACCAGAGCCTGGTGACATTTCTCTCAGATCTCCTGACCCCAGCACCCAAGCTGATGGGAGGACTCGCACAGGAGGTGCTGGCCTGGAGCCGGCTCTGGGGCCATGCTGGTCTCCGCAGCGTGAGGGCTCTGCCGGCTCTGGGGCCCCAGCCTCCCACCTCACTTGGAACCTCAGGCAGCAGAGCTTCCCAGCTGAGTCAGGGACACTGCTGCCACCGTGTTGTCCTTTAAGTGCATGTCTGCACCTTGAGTCATTCTCATCTGCCTGGCACCAACTGGGTTGTCACTGGGTGGGCGGAGTGTGGCTGTTTGCCCCTCTGCCTTGGAGTTTCACCGAGGGCCTCTCGATCTTCTCAGGGGCCTGTGCTCTATTTCTTTGTATACTTAAAGTTTTTTTCTTAATATCTCCTTTTATAACCAGTCCTGAAAATTCCTTTCCAGAGATGGAAGTCAGCCACTCTGCACGCTGCCCTGGAGGTGTGGTGAGTGGGGTCCTCCTCTCTGCTTTGGGGGCCTTCTTGGACCCTGTCCAGTGACATGGCCTTGGTTGTGACATCTCCTCCCACAGCAGGAGGTAAAGAGGCTCTGGGACCACTGCTTCTGTTATTAAAGGATGATGGCCCATTGAGCAGCCAAACCCATCTTCTGCCTCCTTTAGCTCAGGCCAGGGGGAGGACAGGGAGGGGCGGGGAGGCCCTGCAGCCCTGGCCCCCCTCAGCCTGAGCAGTCATAGAGCACAGATCTCAGCTGCTCTGCTTCCCTGAAGAAGAAGGGATCAAAGTCTCTGTGGGGGACATGGAGGAAAGAGAAGGCATAAAGAAGGTAAGAAGGAGACAAAGGAAATCCTAATGTGTAAATTGTACTTTGAAGAAGCCTGTGACTGCCAGATACAAAGTTACGGAGAAAACCAGAGCCTGTACTCTAGAGGACTGGTTGTGCCTCTTTTTTTCCAGGCCCCTTACCCTAGAAATCCTTTAAAGCCTGTAAAGTAGCTTAGTTGATAAGGTAAAGAACCTGGTAAGCCTAGCATGGTGGTGTACTCAGGAGGCTGAGGCAGGAGGAAGGTTTGAGACCACTTTGTAGCCTGTGCTACAAAGTGAGTCTAAGATCAGCGTGAAATGCATAGTGACATCCTGTCTCAAAAAGCCAAAACAAACAGCCGCCCCCCCAAACCCCAGATCCTGATCTTAAGACAAAGGAAGAGACTTCAAAGAATGTTTTTAAGCAACATATCTTAGACCACCCCTCTCTAAAAAAATAAAAAAGACAAAGAAAGAAAAGACAGGCCCTGGCATTTTCTTAAACCTGAAATCTTTCCGTGGGTTGGCCCATTCTTCTTCCAAGACACAACTTCCTGTAGATTCACAAATTCTACTTTTCTACCACCAAAAACATAAATATTTGCAGCTCTAACCTGTAGCGTGGCTCTATATGAAGGGCCTGCACTCAATTTCTTTCTGTGCTTTTAAAATTCTACCCAATCAGTCCTTTGAGGCCTCTTTTTAAAAGTGAATTTCATGGGAGGCACTGGCGCTGCATGGGTCGGAGGGGTCCACCCACAGTGGGCAGAGGGTGCCCCGTTCTGGGCCTGGAAGGCCAGCACTGGGGGCACCCACACGCCCTGGCCAGGGACTCCTGGGGCTGTCTGGTCCTGGGCCCCTCAGCCCAGCAGGAGGAGGTTACTTGCACTTTTACCTGAGCAGAGGGAGGTCCTGTACACTTTATCCAAACTCGGGTTCTCAAGGCCTGGGGCTCAGTCTCTGTACCTCCCTCTGCTTACTGGTGGGTGATGATCTTAGGCAAATCCTGTGACTTTTCGGAGTCTTACTTCTTTCATCTGGGAAATGGACATAAAAGCTCCTACCTGGTGAATGAGGCTGGGCCTTCTCCACAAAGCACCTGCCTACCATGCCCTCCTAACTTCTAAGGCCAGTGCCATGAAACTCTTCTGGGGCTTTTCTCAAAGTGTGCGCTGAATACAAAGGTCCTCAACTTACCCAAGACGTCCTGGATCCCTCCTGCCAGCTCAGGAGGGCCTCGAGCCCAAGGCATTGCCAGGCTGGATTTTGGCCTGCACTGGGGTGGATGCTCTCAGCCTGGCACCCAGGCTGAGCTGTAGGGGGCACGTGTTGTGGGGCAGCCTGATCCCTGCAGCCTAGGGCTGTGCAGTGTCTCCCCAGCAGCAACCTGTCTGGGTGGGGGCCTTGCCTGCACCTGGGGGGCAAGGACTGGAAATCCCACCAGTGCACCCTAATTCCCGCCTTTCCTCCTTCCATCTTGTTTCCTGCTCTCACTCTGCTTCTGGGGTCACCTTAGAAATAAATACAGCACCTGCTTCCCGGCAACCCAAGTTAAGGGGTGTCTCACAGGTCCAACCAAAAAGCCAGGGCTTTCAAAATGCCAGCGAGATTTCTCTACCTCGACCGTGCAAACCATGCACTACTCTCTGCCTCGTGGGTCAGAGCAGGATACGCCCTCCACCCTCCAAACTCAGCCTCACAAGCTGCCAGCCAGCGAGGTCTCAGGACAGAGCCTCCCTCACACTGAGCATTTTCCTAACTAGTATTTCACGGTAATTTGGAGGAGGAGCAGTGACTTCTCTATTCTTCCTCCTGAAAATCCCTCTTCTGACAAATCGCTCGCTGCCTTTGACTAAAATTGTCTTCCAGGTTCCATGACAGCAGTTAATGGAGCAAGGATTACACTGAACTAAAAATGACTGGGGACCTGGGATTTAGCTCAGCGGCCTAAGCGCCTGTCTGGAAAGCGCAAGGTTGTGAGTTAAATCCCTGGCACCAAATAAATAAAATGAAATATAAAAACGACTGAGAAGTTTCTTCAAATTCCAAAAGCTTTGCCTTAAGCTGAAACGATTTCCCTGATAAACAGGCCTCCCCTTGTTGCCCTTCTTGCTACCCTTTTTGTAGTTTTATTTTGTTACTGTATGTTTGTAATTCACGCATGGTCCTAACATCATCTTGGGGAGTGGTTACATGTTAGAAACAAAATATCTGCTTGGAAAGCCAGGGGATCCATTAAGATTGAGCGCTTTTCCTACAATTTGCAATAGTTTGCTAAGTTTACCTTTTCTGTAGATGCCAGCAGTGGCCCCTCCTGCAGGGCCACCCTCCTCTTTCATGGGCTCCGCTCTGCGCCCCCCATCGCACTCCACCCTCATCACCTGCCCGAGGCTCGCCCCTTGGGCTCCACCAGAGCCGAGTCCAGCCCGGCCCGGGACTTCCTGCCCAGCTGTCCGGGGGTCCCCGCCTAATGCCCTCCAGAGCCCCGCAGCCTTCGCAGGTGTCCTCGGTGGGGTCAGGAGAGGCCCCAGGCCCGACCCACCCCGGGAGCCGCGGGGCTCGGAGGCAACCCGGGTCTGCACGCCGAGCACTCCTGGCAGCAGGCTGGCGCCCCTTGTTTCTGGGAGGGCCTTCACGGACGCCCTGCTCCTTGCTCCCTGCGGGGGAAACTGAGGCTCGGGACGCGGCCAGCTCTGCTCAGCCCGTCCGGCCCTGTCCCCGCCCGCGGCCTGCGACCTTGGCCAGCAGCGCCACGCAGGCGGGACCTGGGGGGCGGAGGGGCGGAGGGGGCGGCGCTGCTCCTCCCCGGGGCGGGTCTGGCCTCGGCCCGGCTCCGGGCTCCGGCGCGACGGCGCTGCTGGCCAGGTCGGCGGCGGAGCGGAGCGGAGCAGACACAGCGCGCGGCGGTGAGTGCGGCGAGCCTGGGCGCGCGGGGTCCCGGCTCCCGGGGCGGGTCCAGCGTCCGGCCCGCGCCCCTGCCCGCGCGGGCCCGGCGGCCCCCCGGTCCTTTCCAAGTCGCACAGGTGCGCGCCGCCCGCGGTCAGGCGCGGGACCCGAGAACTTCGTGCGCCTCGTGCGCCCCGACTGCGGGACCCGGCTTGGCCGCGGGGGCGGGGAGGAGCCGGCCCGGGGCCCGCGCAGGCTTCCTGGTCCCGGTTCCTGGTCCCGGCCTCGCCGCGGAGCCCGTCGATCGCTTTCCAACCGTGGAGGCGCACGGCGCCTCTCCTGCAAACTGACCTTGTTTACAGTAAATAGCGGGGCCCGGGCAGCCCCGAAGGTCAAGGGCACGGTGCGGGGCGTCGCGCGGGAGAGCCGGTGCCTCGATTCGTGTTTGCGAAAGGAGGAGATCAGGACCCGAGTGCGGGAGGAGCTCCGCGCCCCGTGGTGAGGAATTTCCCATCTGGAGGCGCATGTGTTCAGATGTGCGTAGTGAGGTAAAGTCCTCTTGTTGGTGAGGTCGAGCCCCGCAGATGGATCAGCGCGCGGTTCGTCATAGAATAAGCCGAGCTGGAGCGCTGGGCCCTGGGAGCGCGGCCGCTGCCACCCGCCGGGTGACACGAGGGGAAGGAGCGCGCTGTGCGTGTGCACGCCTGCGTGTGGTCATCTGTCTCTTCGACAGTGCTTTTGGCGTCTCTGTTATTGACATGAAGTCTTTGGGAGCTCAGGGATCCGCTGCAGGCCTCCGAGGGAGGCTGGTGCTTGTGTGGATTCTCACCTGTATGAGGCCCCGCATCTGAAGGCTATTTATTAACCCCCACCCCCGCCGTTTCCTGTGTTTCTCTTAGCAGTGGAAGTGACATCTTTTCCACAGTTCCCTCCCCAGCTGGAGGAAAGTTTATGTGCGTTTTTAGCTCCTAACATTTATTTTGAAAAAAACTCCACAGCTCAGCGTGTTGGTCTTTCCCCTCTGCCTCCCTCAGTACCAGGACCTCTTGTATACTGAGTCTGGGATGCCTGACCACGTGGGGATCCCCTTAACTAACTGTTTGCGCACCCACTTGGGGGTCCTGTGGCCTCCAGGGATCTCCTGATCTGAACCTTCACCCTTTGGGGAAAAGACCATATGGAAAGTATTTTCCTGTTATTAATTTTTTTGTTGGTGTTTTGTTTTATGCACGAGCCAACAAAATGAAGCATGCTTTTCAATGTTTTGTGAATCTTGTCTCAGTTTGGGTGAAAATATTTATTCGAGGGTGCCCTTGGTATCTGACAAGTGCCCCTGCTCAGGGGTATGTGGAACCCCTCCTTGCCAAAGTGCGTGGGAATGTGGACCTATGCACTGAAACTTTTCTCACTTGGGGTTGAAGTACTCTAAACCTATTAGAGTCAAGTATTGTGGTGCACACCTGTGATCCCAGTACTCAGGAGGCTGAGGCAGGAGGATCCCTGTGAGTGTGAGGTCAGCCTGAATTGCATAGTGAGACTGTCTCAAAGAAACAAAAACAAAATAAAAAAGTGATTAGAAGAAAGTAAGTAAACAAAAATATGAAGAAAGAGTCGGCATAGGGGCTTCTTAACACGTTCCCCCTGCCAGCTTAAACCACCAATGGTACCTGCATGACTGTCCTTCTGAGTGGCAGGGGACAGCCCTGTTGGGGGTTGCAAGCCACTGGAGGGGACAGTCTTTCAGGTATGGCTTGTCCTGAATGTGCTAATTTTGGGGATGGGTGTGCAGTACCCAGAAGAGGCCACTGGTTTGTGTTAAGGATTTGTGTTCAGCTTAGATTGCCCTGTTGTTGGCTCCTTCTTTTTTGGGGTGTGGGGGTGCAGATTGTCTTCAGGTCAGCTAACTGGTACTGATAGGGTGAGATATGGTTAATGGTTAGTTCTTTCCCGAGTCTCATTTATCTAAGAGATGTCACTGACCTTTTGAAAAAGTCCAGCTAGTCTGTGCCTCTCCTCTCTGTGCCCACTCCGGTGTCAAAGGGCAGGGAACCGGCCGAGGGGCTGGCATCAGAGAGAAAAGCAAAGTTCAAGGAGAACTGGAAGTTGGGTGAATTTCCCTGAATGACAAAGCACTTACTTTATCCTGGCACCTGATCCTGCTGTTACCCTAAAACAAGTTACGATGTAAAAACTCTTGAAAGAAAAAGAATGAGGGAGCCATGTTGGGGTTGCCCCAGAGCCAAGCGGCTTTACCTGGGGACCCTTGCTGGCCTTTTAGGCAGACCTGACTGGGACCCATGACAGCCAAGCTGGCTTGTTTGAGTGGTCTGAGAGCCGCCAGGAGATGGGTGTAGCTCAGTTCTGGGGCATCTGAGTGGTCAGGGAGGTGTGGCCTTGGGGTATGTGTTGGTCCCTGGGCCTGCCTTCTCCAGCGCTGTCCCCCTGCTCTGCTTACTGGTCACTCAGCAGCTTTAGTCCACCAGGCCCTTCCACTATGGTGATTCTGCCTGGGGACCAGCAGAACATGCACTGAATCCTTGAAAATCACGAGTCAGATCGAACCTCTTTTCCTGTAAACATTGTGTCCCAGCCGTGGAAAAGATGGATCCCATCTTCCTGATGCACAGCCCACACCCTTGGGAGACAGTGCCGCTTCTGAGGTTCACACGAGGAAGTCCTGTTGTTTCGTTTCTTTCTTCCCTGTGCGCACGCTGCCTGCTGAGTCCCTGGTCAGAAGCCAGGCTTCCTACCTGGAAGAGCCTGAGGAGGGTGGGGCTCGTACCAGGGTCGCAGTAAGTTGGGATCTCAAGATGGGCAGACTCACCAAGTGCTATGGGCTCCTCCAGCCTGATAACTTCCTCTCCCACTCCCTGGCTAGCGCAGGGTTCGAGCTAGAGTTGTTTCATTGAGTCCCTGCACTAAGTGCAAAATGCCCGATGCTGAGAATTCTTCCAGCTGAGCACAGGGCAGAGCAGGTGCCCTGCTGCTGAGGGGAGAAGAGGTGAGAGGGGAGGCGGGTTCCCCGGGTGCAGTTTGATCTGGGAGTCTGGTGGGAGGGGTCCTTATGGCCTGGGAGCTGGGAGTGTGGCTGGGCCTGTGAGGGCCTGGCCTGGCCATGTCTGCAGTGGTCGGCTGATCCCAAGCTTTGTAAGTGCGGCCGCCTCTGCGGAGCAGTTCAGTTCGTGTCCGTGATCCCAGCCCACGGTGCACACTCATCCTTTGCCACACCGCTGCTGCGTGAGCTCGGGTGTCCTTGGCAGACGGACAGCTGGGCTTCACCCTAGCTTCACCCCTGGAGAAGTGTTTCTGGGTGGCTGACCCTGCTGGCACTTCGCCCCTGGCTGTCTGCACTGCTTTCCAAGTGCAGGTAGCTCAGCGCTTTTTGTGCTCTGAACCCTCACGTCTCTGAGGTGCAGTGGCCTTCTTTTACAGACTGGGAAACTGAGGCCCAAAGAGGCCCCAGATCCGAAGAGGTTGGAGAGTGCCTGGGTCTGTCTGATTCCGAGGCAAAGTGTTCTACACTCATTAAGAAACTGTGTTTTCTGCTGGTTATAGTGGCGCCTGCCTGCAATCCCAGCACTCTGGAGGCTGAAGCAGGAGGATCACTGTGAGTTTCAGGCCAGCATGTACTCCAGCATGGACTCCAGATAGGACCCCCTGTCACAAACAAACAACCCCTAAAATAAAAGAAATTGTGTTTCCAGTGCCTTTCTCCCATCACACCGTAATTTTTTAGGTCCAGATTTATTGTTTTACTGTACTAGAAGAGGTAGACACTAAAGACCATGGTAACCTTGTGACTCACAGAGAAGTTTTATGAAATCCTACTTTTCTGTGGGTTTTACAAGAGAGGGCAGGGTAGGCTTCTTAGCAAGGCTACGAGCAGATCCCAAATTCCCAAATTACTCTTTATCTCCATGTTTCTTCACATTGTACAAACCTCTGGGTTCTGGAAATAATTGGCTTTTGCATAAGAGATTAAAAACCATATTCAGGATGAGTGTGTTGGCACAGGTCTGTAATCCCAGCTCAGGAGGCTGAGGCAGGGGGATTGCCTGGAGTTTGAGACTAACCTGGGCTACACAGTGAGCTCAAGGGCAGGCTGAACTGTGTAGTGAGACCTTGTCTCAAAAATTAAAAACAGGCTGGGGATTTAGCTTAGTGGCATAAGTGCCTGCCTGGCAAGCATGAAGTCATGAGTTTCATCCCCCTGTACCAAAAACAACAAACAAACAAACACAACACAAACTCTGCGCCCAGCTTTCTGGAGTCAGTGAATCTATGCATGCAGTTCTTGGACACGTGGTACTGGGAACAAAATGGAAACAGCTGCAGTGTAATTACCACCATGCCTCACATCAAGGGCGGCCAGGGCGTCCAGGTCCAGCTGTGCCATCATCAGCGAAGGTGAATTTGGTACAGGTTGGGGAGCAGTGGACATCTCGACTGGAGGTCAGCTCTAGGGAACACAGGCAGTCTGGGCGAGGGTCACTGTGGAGGTGGAGAGTCCGGGAATAGCACCGGGGCTGGGCCAGCAACCTCTGTGTCTCGGCAGGGTCACTCCCACTGCCCTCATTGAAGGGCTTTGCTTTGGGGTCTGCAGACTGTGAGGCTCCCCATTGGTAAGAATCAGTCACTGTTACTTGGCTCTGTGCCAGAAGATTGAGGCAGGAGAGTTTGATCTTCCAGTGTGGGTGACTCCCCTGGGTTTCTGTCCTGTGTTTTGCTGCATGTGATCAGGGCCTTACCCTGCTAGGTGTGGTCTGGCCAGTCTGCCGGAGCTCTGTCTGCACACACACCTGGCCTCCCATTGGCAGGGCAGCCCTGGAGTCAGGCACATTCCTATTGGGCCCCTCCAACTTGACTGCAAAGAGAAAAGACGAGGCTAAGCTTTCAAGGTCATGAGGAGGCCCTAGTGTAGCTTATGAACTTACAAAATATGCCTTAGAACTTTGCTGTGGCTGTTCCAATGTGTTTGTTCAAAAACAAACACACAAAAAAAGATCGATTGTTCATCACTTCTGTCTGTGATGATTCCTCCGTGACTCCTCCAGGGTCCTGCAGTGGACTGGCCTCTCCCATGTCCCTAATCAGTATCCAGAACCCAGGAAGGTTGCTGAGGGTGGGTTTACAGGGAAAGCTTTGGGCTAGAGAGGGGCTGACAGGGGAAGAGATAGGAGATGGGAGGAGATCCAGGGGCAACGGAACTGCATAGTGCTCCTCAAACTGTGAGTTTTCTGCCTAAGGTAGAACCAGATCCGTGTCCCTGCTGTCCCAGGCCACTCAGAAACCGATGGCAGATTCTTTAACCCTGGCCCACCCAGACACGACCACTCCTTCCTGCTGTGGGAAGGCTGGAAGAAAGGGAGAGGGCTCCCCAGAGAGCTCCCAGGGCCTTCGCTGCAGCCACCCTCACAAGCCATCCTTGAAATTGATGGCTTCCCAGTGTGGAGGCCAGGGTTCAAGTCCTGGTCCTCAGCTCTGACCGCCACCTGGAGCCCACAGCTCTTGGGTTCCTCTTCCGTCCTGCTGCCTCCATCACAGCACCAGACACAGCTACCCCACGTGGGTGTGTGTCACCCCCAAGCCTAAGACAGAGCCACGCAGAGTGGGGGCTTCCTGACCTCACATGCCACATCACGTGGCAGAGACAGGCGCTCCGTAACCCTGTGTGGAAAGAGCCAGGAGAGGGGCAGGTGCTGGAAACCTGACCTCTGCTCCGGCTGCCTTTCCAGTACCCACAGCTCCTGCTCCTTGACAGAAAGCAGATGACAAATGCTGCAAAGGGTGGGGAGGTGATATTCAGGGAGACTTGATGGGAAATCCTGCCGAAAGCATGCTATTTCAACGTGTGTTTCCAGATCTCTTGGCCCATGGTGGCTTTTTACTTGTGTTTGCTTAAAGCATTTATTATTCCAAGGCATTGCCATACCCGGTGGTGGTTGTTCTGAGTCAAAGGGCCCCTCTAACTTCCAGGCGTTGGTGGCTGTGCTGTGTCTCAGCCTGCAGCTCTGGGGCTGAGCTCTAAACGCCGCTGAGTGTGCGGCCCAGCACCCTCTGTGGTGGCAGCACAGAAAGCCATTTCTGGTCTTGTGCAGACTGTGTCCATGAGGAATGGTTTGTCAAAGTCCGGACACCAAATCTGATTCCTCAGTCACAAGAAAAGAGTCTGTGTTCCGTGCACCTTCAGTAGAGATTCATTTAGGAAGTACTTTTGAGCTGCGCATGGTGAGTTTTAATCCTAGCTGCTCCGGAGGCTGAAGCAGGAGGATGGCAATGCATTCGAGGCAGTCTGAGCTCACTGTGATTTCAAGTCCAGCCTGAACCACACCGTGAGACCCTGTCCAGAGTGCATCAGGAGCTAAGTGACCACCTGTGTCTTCGTTTCCCCACCTGGAAAGTGAGGGTGACAGTGACAGCAACCCCACCTGAAGGGTTAAGCGGCCCCATGCCCTTCCTGTCCGTGCAGAAGAGCTGGGATTCCCCACCATGGACTGCACCAGGCTGCCCCTTCTCCCTGGGGCCCTCTGGCCACACCCTCCCTCAAGCTACACCCTGTCAGTCTTAATTCATCTCTGTCCTTCGGGGTCACCTTCCTTCCACTTTGCCATCCGGTGCTCCCAGTGACCCTTGAAGTAGACACTGGGAGGACGCTTTTGTGGAGGTTTCCCGGGGGCCCTGGTCTCCCTGAATTCCATTCCTGCTGGAGGACGGACCCAGAAATACACACCAGGCCCCTGAGCTGTCATGTATTCCCCTGTGACAGGTTTCAGAAAAACAAGTGTCCGGAAAACACCCACCAGGCCCCTTTCATCCTGGTTTAAAAGCTTTCCGGGTGAGAAGTAGCCCTCAATTAAGTCATTTAATAAAAACCTCCCTGTATTTTAAAGCGTGTGGGGGGTGTTTAGCTTTAACATCACTGCAGGCTGCTAAGTGAGGTGCTGTGGGGGGAGGGACCCTAACCCATGCCTTTAATAACACCCTGTGCTTTCGACTCCAGCAGGAGGCCGTCTGGGTCCAGGGCTCATCTTGAACCAAGCTGGCCACATTGAGGGGGTGGCCGTGGGGGAGGACACTGCTGACTGGGTCCCCTCCCTGCTGCCTTGTGGAGATGGGAGAGCAGTGGACAGGAGCTGGGCACGGTCCATGCCTCTACAGAGTGGGCTGGGAAGAGGTTGGGGCCAGGGAGGTGGGGTGAAGACTGTGGGCTGAGACTCTCACTGGGGGGACCCCAAAGACAGGTGACGCAGGCATGGGGAGAAATGGGGAGCTGAAGGCAGAATTTAAGCTACTCATGTGTGGTTGGAGGCTGCTCTGGGAAGCAGGGTGAGGAGGAAGACCCTAAGGAGTGGAACCCAGGGTCATGATGAGGACATGGTTGGCGTCTGGCAGTGAGAGGACCCCAGTGCCAGGTAGCTGCGTGTGACCTGTGTGAAGGGAGCTGTGGGAGGGGAAAACTCCAGCCATGAAGGAGGTCACTTAGAGAAACCACAGCATCTGCACCTGGTAGAGTCAGATCCAGGAAGGATCGAAGAAGGAACGAAGGTTTAAGTCAAGCCCCAAAGCCACCTTCTGAAGCGCATAACCCAGCCAAGCAGCTCCGGTCAGCAGGACAGTGGAGTCTGCTGGAAATGCGTCTTGCAAATAAAATAGAGTTGTCGTTTCCGACTTGGTCCACAAGTTCCTGAATCTGATTCATGGCAGAGGAATCAACCAGAGCGTGACGCTGTTCTTCATCCACGTCTTATTGATGTTCGTTGCTCCAAGTTCTGGAAAATGAAACTGAACAGGGGTTTTATAAGGGAGGTCAGAGGGCTGCGTGGAGTTCTGCCGTGTGCTGGCAGCCTGCGGGGTGCCTGCCCCCAGGGAGCTTTCCGGGCAGCCTACTTCTGATACCTTGAACTGATAAATCAGAAAATCGCTGCCTTAGTTATGTCACCATGCTAACAGGAAAACCCCACAGACCACACAGCTCGAGACGGACGTAGTGTTAGCAAGCCGCATGTGCCCCCTGGCCCCCCCTCCCCAGGAAGAGCTGCCGGGCGGAACGTTTTCAAGTGTCCTCCCCTTCCCTAGAGAAAAGCAGAGCGACGCAGCCTGGAAGCCTTTTTCACGGTGGAGGTGGGCACACCTGTTGTGTGCCGACATTCCACGTAGTTGTCTTGCTCGAGGGTTTTCTGTCTCGAGTTTGAGTTGGACCCTTGTAAATCAGAAAGAGGAATGGTGCCACTGTCATTTCTGCTGTATTGCTTTGCACTTTTATACCCTTGGGTTTTAGCATTTGGCAGTAGGAAGTGGCCAGTGGATGCCCACACCCAGACCACGGATGATGTGTGGTTGAGATCACTTCCTCTAGGAGAAAATGGAAAGCTTTCAGCTCTTACAATGGAAGGAAAGTGTAAAAATTTACTGGGCTTCCTCTGCTGCAGGTTTTTTTTTTTTTTTTTTTGTCTTTTTGAGACAGGGTCTCGCTATGCAGTTCAAGCTGGCCTTGGGCTCACTTTGTAGCCCAGGCTGGTCTCAAACTTGCAGTGATCCTCCTGCCTGAGCCTCCCAAGTGCTGGGATTATAGGCATGTACCACCACGCCTGGCTTGCTGTGGGTTGAAGAGACCATCTTTGAGTTTTGTCTATTTTGCTACTCAAATGTGCAGCAGAAAGTTTTCAGCAAGTTTGTTATTGTTGTTGTGTTTTTTGACACAGTCATACCCTGTAGTTAAGGTTGGTCTTGAGCTCATAGTGATCTTCCTGCTTCAGCCTCCTAAGTGCTAGTATTACAGGAGTAGGTCACACTCCTGGCTTTCTAGCACGTTTTTGAAACACAAAAGACAAAGATATCTTTTCAGTGTATAGCTTTCAGTGAAGGTGGGTCCTAAGAAATACCAGGGACAAGACTAACACTTCACATTTTGGGGGACATTGTGTTGGTTCCAAGAACCTGCAATCATTGGTACGTTGTGTGCTAGAGCTGACCCAATCTAAATTTCCAGTGCAAGAGGAGAGAGAGAGAGAGAGTGTGTGTGTGTGTATGTGTGTGTGTGTGCGCGCGTGCTTACAACCACATCTTAATGCTCACTTTACATAGTCGTTTTCTTTTTTGTTGTTTTTTGAGACAGGTTCTCTCTGTGTGTTCCAGGCCTGACTTGAACTTGCTGCGTAGCGTAGGCTGGCTTCCAACTTGTGATCCTCCTGCCTCAGCCTCTTGCATGCTGGGTTATAGGTGTGCACCACCACACCTGGCTCCCTTGGCACGTTGATAGTACACATTCTCCTCTGGTGTATGGAGTCTGTGTTATATCTTTGAATTTTGTGGCTAGGTTTTGTAGTTTTAGGTGAGTTCTGCACATGTCCCAGAAATAATTACATTAATCCCACTAACATTTCCTAACATGCCTGGCAGTATTTAACGTGCATTAACTTATTTTGTTCTCATAATAATCTGATTATTAGCCCATTTTATTGATGAAACTGAGGCATGGGGAGATTAACTTTCCCACAGTGATACAAATAGGAGAGGGTAGTGCTGTGTTCAGAGCCAGACAGTTCCCTTTCCTCAGCTGAAGCAGAAAGTCATGAGAAGTGAGTTGTCCCAAAACCTGTGGGTTAATCTTCTAAATTGGAGGCCTGTGGACAGGTTTGTAAAGCGGTGTGATACTTCTGTCTTATGACTGTTTTACTTTCCCAGTAATCAGATGCTTTCAGATTGTTTTTAGCTGAATGCCAACTATGGTGGTGCATGCCTGTAATCTCAGCACTCAGGAGGCTGAGGCAGGAGGATCCCTGCAAGTTGGAGGCCAGCCTGGGCTACTCAGTGAGTTAAAGATCAACTTGGACTGCATAGTGAGACCCTGTCTTAAAAAGCCAAAAGAGAACAGCAAAATCTCTTCTCTAGTTGTAGATCTAAAATACATTAAAGAACAGTAAATTTAGCTGGTCAGTGAGAAACACTTTTAATATCTTTCCTTAGGGAAGAAAGATGAGGTTTTTTAGCTCCCAAATGCCTCCTCAGTTCCAAATGAATTACTCCACCAGAATAAAATATCCTTTCTATCCCTACACAGTCACAGCCACCACTTTCGGAGGCTGAGGTCGCCCTCCCCTTCAGCTGAGATTAACCGTGACGTGGGACCCCTGTCGGTTTCCTCTCTGCAGAGTTGGGGGGTCAAGCTGGGGTGAGTCACCCCTTTCTACACGGCTGCCCAAGTTGCAGACTGCTTCTGGCTGGAGTCCGAGATAAGAAGGGGGCTGCAGAGGCGGGATCTTGAGGTCGTTAAGAGCTTAAGGGCTGGAGCAGTGCCTGGCACCGGCGGCGGGCACACCGAGGACATTGGCTGCCACAGCTGTGTACTTTGTGTACCGTGGCCCGCTGCGTGCTGGACGCGGCGTCCTTAAGCGCTTTCCGTGCCTAATTTAATTCATCTCACATCCTCGTGGAGCAGGTGATGTTTTTATCCTCTTCCTCAGGTGTAGAAATTGCCATTTAAAGAGGCTAAGAAATTTCCCTGCGGCCACGCACCTAGTGAGTGAGTGGGCGGCGCTAAGGAATAAATCCAGCTTTCTCCCTGGAAACCACCGCCCTTGAGCTGCAGGTCTCCTGCCTGTCCCCATCCCTTGGTCCTCAGTGGAGGAGGGACTGCTACTGCTGTCCTTTAGCACAGGTAGATTTGGGCCGTACAGTATTTGATCTTCAGAAAGCATCATGGCTTGTGTCTAGATTTTCTCCCCCAAACCTCCTGGTACTCAAAGGTTCTGGGCATGAGTGGCACCAGTTCATGCAGTGCAGCCTTTTCCTTTCTTCTTTCTTCCATCCCGTGCTTGTGAAATTCTCCCATGAGTTTGTGCGGAGCAGCAATCCGTTCTTTCTCATGGCCGAGTGTGTTGCTGTCTTTCTCTTCCGTCTGGTTGCCTCTCCTCTGCCTGTGGACGTCTGTTTGTTTGTGGTTCTTGGTTTTTACTCACAGTGTCGTGTCCTTGTGTATGCCTGGTGTGTGTGTGCCCCGTCTGAGCTGCCAGCTTTAAATCACATGATCCTGCGCTCTGCCACCAGCCCTTGGCATCCCTGCTGGATTCCCCTCCAGCTGGAGGAACTGCATGGCGCAGGCTCGGCCTCAGCTCTGCTGCCTCTGCTCAGCCCTGGTGGAGTCTGTTTAACCTCTTCTTAGTGAGAGCACAGAGGATGCTGGTGTGAAGAAGGGTGCAGAAGCCATGCGTTGCTGGTCTTAGGTGGATTCTGTGCCTAGAAACACTCAGAAGATTGGGCTGTCTGCCTCAGTTGGTGGTTCTCAGTTGGGTTCCCTAAAGTCTTTTAGGACGATGTCAGACTCTGGGACATGAGCTCTGTCTTTGGCTATGGCCGTATTTGGTTTTGTTTGTTTTCTGTTTTTAAGGTAATGTCTTGCTATGTAGTCCAGGCTGGCCTCAAACTCACTACTATCCTTCTGCCTCAGCCTCCCAAGTGCTGGGATTATGGTCTTGCACCCCCATGCCTGACCATGGCCATATTCTTGTGACTCCTTCTAGGAACACAGGGAAGGAGCTGTCATCACGGCTTGGAGTGTAGCTTCCTTGGGGGAAGAGTGAGAATCTGGCTGAAAGTCCTCACGCTGAAGGAGCCAGGGATCCACTGTGCTCTGTCCAGCAAGGAGGGAAGGGGCAGAGTTCTTCAGTGATGTGAAGGGGAGGAAGCTGTACCCTTATTCCCCACTCTGCTGTTTCTCTCCATCTGATATTTGTATTTCTGCTATTCAAAGGAGACGATTGAACATATCTTCCCTAGGTGAGGAAGAAAATGAGAGAATGCATTGCTGCCTTTTAAAAATACAAACCAGAATTCACAAAACTATCCAACCTAAAGAAAAATAATAGCTTAATTATACAGCACATTGGGCAATTAGATATTTCATCTTCCTGATTTTATTTCCCTGATTTCCAAAGCTTAAAGTACTAAGATTAAATATTGTGCTTTTAATATTTATTTATCCACCCGATATGGCTTGTGTCTAGATTTTCTCCCCAAAACCTCATGTCTTCATAGGTTCTGGGTATGAGTGGCACCAACCAATAGGCTTGAAGCCTGGATAAAATAAAAAGAGAAAGGAAGGCTGGCTGCTTGCTTCCTCCTGCCCACCTGCTGTGGACTGTTCCCCCGCTGCCACGCGCTTCTGTGTGCCGCTCTGCCTTAGAGCCAACTGACTGTGAACTGAAACCTCTTCAAACTGTGAGCTACAAGAAACCTTGTGGATATTGGGTATTTTGTCTCAACAATAAGAAATTAACTAAGACGCATCCTTAATCCCTCAAAAGGGTCTCCCTAAGTTGCACAGAGTAACCTCAAATTTCCATCCTCCTGCCTAAACCTCTCAGGGAGCTGGGATTGCAGGTCTGTGTCTCCATACCTGGTTTAACACTGAGCTTTCTAATTGGAAAATTAATATGGTTACGTTTCCCTGAATTACTAAAACATAGGCATGAAATAACATTTATGAATCTTATTTATTTCTTAGCGAAATCCTTAGTGGTCCTCACAATGGGAGCCTCCTTGTGCCTGCACTGCACAGATATGGTAATGTCTGTGCCTGTAATTCTCACAGCTGCGTTGGTGGTTCCCTCAGACAAATTGTCACTGACACTTTGTTTCCTTCTATGGTGGCTAACATTTCTGTTTTATTGCATCTACAGACAGTGCTCCACATCGAAAGAGTCTGTCACCTCAGATTCAACCAACCTTAGATCAAAACTAGCTAGACAGGATTGCACTGAACACAGACAGCTCTTCCCTCTCATGGAGCCTTGCACAGCTTTGCACAGTAGCGGTTTATGTCCCTTTATTGTGTTGGGTAAGATAAATAACCAGGGTGTGCCCCTGGGGAGGGGGTCCTGCATCCCGGCCCAGTGCCTCACTGCTGGGGGGGGGGGGAATTTGGCCTCTTTGCTTCTCCACCTGATAGTGGGCCCCGCCTTCCCTGGAGATTCCTTGTGGAAAGACTTTTATCCAGATGCTGAAAGCCTGGGCTGTGTGGCTGGGGTTTCCGGGTGACTGGGACCTGTGTTTGGCAGCCTGGGGTGATTTCCATCATAGGACTGGGTTATAAGTGTAGTTGGGCAAGGACCCAGTCATATCCTCTCCTCAACTTTAAAAAGAATGACATCACAGATTCATTTATTGATCTATTTTTGTCTTTTTGAGACAAAGTTTCCCTTTGCAGTTTAGGCTGGTCTTGAAATCACTTTGTAGCCCAGGCTGACCTCCAGCTTACTGCGATCCCCCTGTCTCAGTCTCCCGAGTGTTGGGATTATAGGCACATATGTCACCACACCTGGCTGATGTTTTTTTTTTTAAAATATTGAAATTTAGGCCTGAACACCAAACCATCAGTCAGAATTATTAAAAGTGAATTTCAGACGTGCATTTTTAAAAAAAACTCCACCATGATTCTGGTGGAGTTGCAGGTTTAGAGTCCCCAAGAAATTTCCTTACCACCTTTAATGTTTCATGAAACAAACTGAATTCACAGGTGGAAGATCAATCTGACAGCACTTGTTCAAAATATCTTTGACCCAATGTAAGTTTTCTTTTGTCCCTGAAGAGCAGTGTTGCTTGGGCTTCCATGCCTACATCCCTGTTCTTTTCCCACTGCTGTCTCTCAAGCTTAGCGCAGCCCCAGGACGACTTCTCCTCAGATTCTCCACCGCACTCGGCCCTGTGTCTGCTGTCCCCTCTCAACAGCCACAGGCTGGTTATTTGAGGTGTGCGGTGTGTTTCTGGGGTCCCCTTCACTGGCTGAGGCACAGCAACTTCTGCTCCCTTCCTTCGTGAAAGGCAGATGTTACGTGTGGTCTTTGAGAAATCTCTGTGGAGCAACTTGTATGGTCGGTGACCCTTTGTGCTTGTCCTGTGTCCTCTGTAAAGGACGTGTATGTGAGGGCGAAGCCCAGCAGCCGTCTTGGATGGTGAGGCTGAGGTGGAGATGGAAGCCAGGCTGGAATGAGTGGAGCCCGTAGAGGAACCAAGCCTGGGTCCCTGAAGACGGTGGAGCTGTGACACTCACTCTGGGCCACGTCTGTTTCTTTCTCACTGTGAAACCAAAGTCACTGGGTTTTCCTGGCTCATGCACCTTGGTGTTGATTGGTTTCGCAGGCTTTCCGTGCTGCCTTGAGGGTCAGGATTACTGGCTGGTGTTTAGCAAGTTAAACACCATGCAGCACTGGTGACCAGTTCACAGGCTTCCGCTGCCCTGATGTCTCCCGTTTCTTCCTTGAGTCCATTTCAGATGAGGATCTAAGAGGAGGACGCTTTTCTGACCCCCGCCCCAGGCCGGTCTTGGCCATGCCAGCCTGCAGGACTCACGCTGAGCTCCTCAGCCCTGCGGCCTCTGGGGCTGGGCTGGCTTCCCGGAAGCCTTTCGGCCAGAGCTCTCCTCTGAAGAAAATATTGTTATTGCAGGCTCAGGAATGCGCCGCCAGTGCTTTCTCCTTTAACCCTGTGTTGCTTTGGAAGGAATAAAGCTGCAGGTTTAAAAACAAAACCCAAAGCCAAGGCGGGGAGGTGGCCGCACCCTTGGCCTGTGCTCTGCACCCTGACTGCCCAGGCAGAGGTTGGGCCGCCACCATCCGTGGGAAAAGCGAATTCTGCGGCAGACCTCCGTGGTTTCAGAATATTTGCTTTTCTGGAAATAATTAGAGGAATACGCAGCTCTCCAACAGCCACATCTGGGCGGCAGGCTGGGCTGGCAGATGCTGCCCCGATGGACAGCGGTGACCACGTGCAGAAGGACTGACTGGTCCATCAGGGACCAGCCGCCTGGAGGGGCCCTGACCCGCCTGGCCTACGTCCCCTACCCAGGAACCCCCCCCCCCCCCCGAGATGCCACACCATGACTCTGCCTGGGCCATTGTGCCGGGGCAAGCTCTGTGGCCAGCTGGGCTCCCCTCCTGCTTCCCGGGCCACCAGAACCTCGTTCCCCTCTCAGCCTTTCCTGGGTCTGGTTCTGGCTGCCGAGCAGGAGGACCCCCGCTTGGCTCCCCAAAGCCTCACAGCCCAGCCCTTGCTCCTCTTCGATTTGCAGCCCTGCTGCACCCTCCTGAGTTTCTCCTTCAGCAGTGTGTGAGGTGTTTTCAAGTGAAGAATGCAGGCCTGGTGAACCCAGGAACCTACAGGATTCCCTGAAACCAGTCTCTATTCAAAGCCCAGGTGGTGCCCCTCTGAGGAGGTCAATGGGGACCAGGGGCCCCACAGCAGCGGGCTTTGCCAAGGGTGCATTTTCCAATCCCCGGCTGCTGCTTCTGAGCCTGTGGGGGCGGGCAGCCTGTGGGAAGGACTTGAGTTTGACTTCAGCTTGCAAGCACCCCAGCAGGGACTGGAGGACAGCACGCTCCTCCCAGGGGAAGGACTGAAGAGTCCCCAGGGAAACACAGGAGGGCCGGTATAGATGGTGGGCAGCGCTGATGAAGTCCTGCTGTTGCAGCCAGAGAAGACTCGGTGATCAAGTTTGTTTGGAGTTGGGGGTCACAAGGGTGGGGCGTGCTCAAAGCCATGGGACCCTGACGTTCAACCCTGTTGATTGCTTCCCTTGTGATCTGGGGGAAAGATATCACTTTTCCTTTTTGAGCCTCAGTTTCCTTACCTATAAAAAAGGAGATGCTGGTCACTGCGTCTCACTGTGTTTTTAATTTAATTTAATTCAATTTATTTATTTGATGTGGAATATGCTATGTAGTTTGTCCAGGGTGGCCTTGGACTCACAGTGATCCTCCTCTCCATTCTGGGTGTCTTTTGGTGCTGCTTGAGCTTTTGAAGTTGTGACTTTTGCTTTTCTTGCCCTGGAGTAGAATTTTTCTTGTCTTCCTGCCAAGCTCCAGGGCCCCGGCTGGGCCCAAAGGGGCTGCTGTTTGGGGCCTTCCTGGCTCCCTGCGCCCCTCCTAGAACTGCATCACTGTCTCCAGGTCCTGAGAGCAGCAGGAAGGTGTTGCATGTTAAGGCAGAGCCGGGGCCCCCTTGTGAGGCCTGGGCCCCTTGGAGGAGGAGGTGCCATCCACAGCAGATGAAGGGCAGGGCGAGCAGCGTGGTCCGACATGGCAGCTGTGAGTGCAAGGCCTTCCTTAGGGGACAGTCAGAGAGGCTGTCGCTGGTCAGTGGGGAGGTGCTGGACCTGCACAGAGCTTGGCAGGGACAGGCAGGGGGAGGGTGCATGGG
Organism: Cavia porcellus; assembly: GCF_034190915.1. Taxonomy (NCBI): domain Eukaryota; kingdom Metazoa; phylum Chordata; class Mammalia; order Rodentia; family Caviidae; genus Cavia; species Cavia porcellus. Next base: position 3,012,109 of record NW_026947491.1, read on the forward strand.
CAGGGGTGTGAGGACTGAGCATGCCCTGGGGACACAGCAACGTGACTGGGGGGAGGGAGCAAGCCCCTCCAGGAGGAGATAGGGCGGGCACCAGAGGAGCACAGCTCTGTGGGCCATGTGGAGGGTTGCCTATGGGGCTCCATGCCCAGCTGTCCCGAGAGGGGCGGAGGCCAGGACTTCAGTGGGGTTTGCTTCACAGCTGTGCAGGGCATTGGGCGAGCAGGATGATCGCTGACAAGGGAAACTGAGGTAGGAATGAAGAGGGAAGCTGAGGCTGAGGTGAGGAGGGAAACCAAGGTTGGTGTTGAAGAGGGAAACTGAGGCTGGGGTGAGTACCTACAGGAACCAGATTCTGGTTGGCCCAGGCATATCTTGACTTTAAAGCTATGTGTAGAAACTGTCAAACTCGTTGGTAGAGTAACCAGACTCACACCGAAGCGCTCCAAAAATCCAGACTCGTGGGTGGTGCTGACCCAGAGTGCTGGTAGTGCTGGGCTCTGAGTGCCTTCTGAAAAACCAGCAGAGGCTTCACATTCATTTATGAAAACATCTGGGGCCTGTGAAACAGGGACCCAGAGCCCACAGTGGTTGGGAAACCTAACTTGAACCTGTGAGCATCACTTTAGCGTGGGCACCTTCACAGGTTCCGGGTGGCGGGGACAGAATCAGCCGCAGCGGTGTCGTCTGATGGCTGCAGACAGAGGCCCAGCTGGCCTCGGACCCTGCGCCCAGAGCTGAGGTTGCTGACTGTTCCGCTCTGTGAGGAGAACTACGAGCTTGGCCGGCCCTCAGGGCCTTGGGGCACCCGATGTTCGGGTCTTTTTCCCTTGCTTTGAACAAATGTGATGAGGAAAGAGATCCCTGACCTGCTTTGTTTTCTGCATTGCTTCTATTCCTAACCCCTGCCCCAGTGTTAAGGAGGTCACTGTGGAAAGCAGGCCAGAGGAGATGAGATTTCTCACTGGAAGCTTCATTAGCATAACATTTAGTCCTTTTGCAGGCCCAGACCCAAATCCCTTCGCTTGATGTTTAAAAAGTTTACATTTGGCTAAGCGTTTCTGACAGTTTGTTTCTTGTCTGCAAGCCCCAAAGCTCTCATTCTGTTTATCGTCTTTACAGATGGAGCTGAGTATGGGGAGAGGGACCGGGAGACCCTGAGTTCCCAAGACCTTGCAGCAGGGGTGTCTGGGAGGAAAGCAGTGGCCGTGGACCACACCCTGCCATGTTTATTTTGCTGAGTGATGTTTCCCTGGGCTCGGATCCTGGCCGGTGACCTTTTCCCTGTCTCTTGACTAAGAAGCACCTGTGGCCTGGGCTGCTTCAGGGCTGCATCTGGACATCAATGAAGAGCTCACCCGAGGCCTCACGGTGTCCCTTGCCAGGAAGGCTGTGCTTTTGAGGTGGTCCTGTGCCTCCACTCCCCTCGTGCACTCAGCAGGGACTGCTAGTCGTCCAGACGGGTGACCCAGGGCCTTGTCCTTCTGCAGAGGCCAATTGGCATGAGAGTGCATAGAGGGGACACAGAGTTTGGGGTCTGGCCAGGGGATGGTCAGGGAAGGTCCCACTGAGGAAGAGAAAGGTGGCTGGGGGGCTCCTGGAATCAAAGGACCGTGCACTGAGTGGACTTCCCCCCAGGCAGCCCTGCAGGGGTTGCAGGGCCTCAAGTATCCATCCCTGGCACTCCTGTCTGCATAAAGCTGACATGCAGAGGCGGTGGGTGAGATGGGGCGCAGAGCCGGGCATGGTAGAGTGGGACAGTGGGAGAGATTGCTGCTGCGTCTTCCTGGGCTGGGTTGTGGGGGGGGCACCAGGCCACTGAGAGGTGGACGAGAGAGGTTTAGGAAACAGTCAACTGGGCCCAGGACTCCTGGAATGTTTAAGCCTATCAGGAGCTAGTGAAACAGGCATGGGCGTGGTGGTTCTGGGTCTAACCAGAGAGTTGGTTTCCTTAGGAGAAAAATGTAGAGAAACAGGTCCAATCAAAGCCGGGTCGGGTTTGGGAGGCAAAACCGCTGGGGGAGCCCTGTGCAGGAGATGTGGCCTGCAGGGCACCTGCCGGCCTGGTTCACGGTGCCCAGGGGTGCTATGTGAGGACGGCAGGGTTCTGCCGTTGGGACGCACTGCCCAGGAAGGACAGGCCCATGGTGTGTGTTAGCCTCGAGGCTCAGTGGTTCCTTTGGTGAAGTGGACGAGGGAGGACCGCAAGGGGCCGGACCCCACGGGACCCAGTGCTGTCCTCTTATCTCTCAGCCTCGCCCAGGCTTCTTCAGCTCCCCATGTCACCTTGCAAGGCAAGCCAGGGTCCAGTCCCCGCTGAGGCTGCGGTTAGGTTGGTGGGTGGAGGAGGGGTGGCCAGGGAGCCTGCGGTCACCCCTGCTCCTCCCAGGCAGCCTCAATGGTCCCTTCTGCTCCCTGCCAACCTATTGGGTCCGTGTGGAGAGAGGCTCAGTGATAGCAACTGAGTGTGGGAGAGAAACACCAGTCCCGCAGACACAAGCCAGGGGCTGTTATGGGCTGAAACCTGCAAAGCACATGCCTGTTCTGTAGTGAATCTGGGCAGGACTGGTGAGCTGCTTTTTCAAATGTTAGGCCCCTGCCCCTAGAATCGTCCTGGCCTGTGAGGGGTCTTCACTGCATTAAATGTGTCTGTGCTGCTTCGCTCTTTTCACTTTTGCTAAAAAGATAAAAATGCGATCCTCTTAAAACTTTTCTCATGTTTTGTTTTTAAATTTTTTGAGACAAGCTCTTGCTCTGTGACCCAGGCTGGCCTCGAACTCCCAGCAATCCTCCTGCCTCCGGCTCCCAAGTACTGCACCACCATGCCCAGGCTTTTTAAAGATAAGAGTGGAGTTTGTTGTGTTTAAGCCTTGTCAGGTTCCACAGGGAGACTCAGATGACACATATGTGGGGTTTGTTTTTTAACATTAATCTGAAAATAAACTAACAGTGTAGAGAACACAGTTGTCACTGCACTGCGGAGGCCAAGTCGGTTTGTTTGTGTTTTTTTTCAACACCACAATTTGCGAAGGATTTTGCTAAACTGTGTCACATTTAAACCATGTTGGATGGTGACACGGACAGTGTTTTCTCGTTATCTAAGTATCACCAGCTGGACGTGATGGTGTACACCTGTGACCCCAGCACTGGGGAGGCTGAGACAGGAGGACTGCTGGGAGTGTGAGGCCAGCCTGGGCTACACAGTGAACCTTGGCCAGCCAGGAATAGCAAGATCCTGTCTCAAAAAGAGACAAACAGCACCGAACCACTACCATATTACTGCAGGGTTTCGAAGGAAGGCACTGTCCATGGGCAGAGGCTGATGGTGTGGAGAACTAACATTCCCCAGGCCCTGGATCGCCCTCTGGGAGAGGCTGTGGCTTCAAGCTTTTGGACGCCTGCTGGCTCAGCCTCTGTTGGCCACCACGCTCTCCCCTTACCCCAGGCCAGACCTGGCATCTTCGTCTTGGGACCCTGACAGCCTGACGCTGTGGTGTCCCTGCTATGTACTGCCAGCCCCCAGTTCCCTTTCCTCTTTCCAGGGGGCCTGGTTGGCCATGGCTCAGCTCGTGTGCTGCTTGCAGCATCTAACTGAGCCTTCCTGCCATCTCCAAGCCCTGGAGGCTCTGCTGTTCCCCGCCAGGGGATTCCCCCGAGGTACGGGCTTCCACTGGGGGCTGTGTGTTGAGGCCTGCGTGTGTGGTTCCCAGGCTTCCTCCGGGCCAGGTGTGAGGGTCACTTTGAGAAGCTGTGCTGCTGTGATTACCACACCAGGTGGTGACCACGGCCTGATGACCATGTGCTCGGGTTGCCCAGTCTGGATTGGGCAGGAACCTGGGCCAACACCAGTGTCTCTTCTCAGACCCAACTGGGAGTCTTTCATAAGACCACCCTCATTGCTCTCTGGCCCAGGTGGGGCCACTGTCCTTGGACAGGGTCCCTTGTGTCGCTAGGCATCTCGGTTAGAAAACTTTTTCTTTTCCGAGACGGAATTAGAACATGCATCCACTTCCAGCCCTGTTGTAACTTAGGTGTCACTCAGAGGGGGTTCAGTGTCCTTTCCACACGATGTCCCCCCACCCCAGTGTTCCCATTCAAGGGGTTCATCTTGTGCTCTGGGCCTCCCTGAGCCTGTGCTCACTCCCTGCCCCAGGAACCAGGGACATGGGAGAAGCCCACAGATGCCTGGTCTGGCTGGAGACCCGTGCTCCTGGTGCTGTGTGGGGTGTCCTGACCCGATGCTCACCATTGTCTGTGTCCTGTTGCCTTATGGAAGCTGGGTTTGAAAGGATCACAGAAACACAGGTTTGAAGCCTTCTGTGACAGCTGAAGGGACACTTCCTGTTCCTGGGCTCCTGTAGCCCCGGGACAGCTCCAGGCATGGGCCCAGCCCTCTGTCAGTTGGCTTGGCTTTTTCTTGTGAGGCCATGGAGTCGGGGCTTCCAAGCCCATGGTGCGCTGAGCTGGACCCACTGCCCCTCCTTCTGGTCAGTCACGGGTGACTCACAGTGGGGTTTCTCTGTGCCGTTATCAGGAGCGGATCCCCATCTTCCCCCGGGGATCCGCATGGCCTTTGCGTCCTGCCCTTCCCCTAACTGGGCCAGCGTCCTGCAGTGTAACCTGCACCTCTGCTTCCGAGGAGCCTTCCTGTAGTGTGGCCCACCGCTTCCATCCTCCTTCTGTTTTGCAGCTGAGATGCTCGGACAGGCGCTGGGTCCACAGCAGATCTCACAAGGCCTGGACACCAGGGCTCCCGGGCACCGTCTCCTCTCTACTGCAGGGGCATGCAGGGGACACGAAGGTGGCTGCTGGATAGCTGGCATCCTGCATCGAGCCCTCGGCCCTTTCTCTTGGTTGTGCTCCACAGGTGGAGCCCTGCCCCCAGTTCCGATGAGTTCTGGAAGCTCTTCGGCAGCAATTGACAGTTTGGAGGTGGCGTGCATCTCCCAGGGACTCAGTGCCACACACGGCGGTGGGGTTTCAGGCCCCCAAGTAGTGTCTGTCACCCCGTCAGGGTGCTGAGCTTTGGAATCATGAGGAGGCTGACAGTGGCGTCAGAGGGGCTCATGTGACTTTAGGCTCTGAGGAGCTATCCCTGTGACCTCACCAGTGATTCCACCCCTCTGTGCCTCAGTTTACCCCACCTGCCAGCGGGTGGTGAGATACCCTTGCTAGCACAGTACTGAAGAATGCAGTGTGTGGCACGATCCTCGGTGTTTATTACTGCACTATTAATTAAATATTACTGATTGTTTAATCCCAGTAGCAGATACCTGCGTCCTCTTCATGTGGTCATTTCTACACAGACTGACTCCAGGGTCAGACGTGGTCCTGGTTTCTCCCGGCAGTTTCAGATGCCTGGGAGAGGCTGACTCTCATTCTTTTAACCCGATTCCTGCTCAGTGTTGTCGTGCAGACACGCGTGGAGCACTGGGGGGGCTGGGACGAGCACAGTCCAGCATTGTCTGTTCTCAGGACCTTGCAGCCCGGTGGAGCAGGTGGACGCTGGAGTGAAACAGTCACAGAATGTGAGCGCACAGCTGCTGTTAGAAGGGGCACTGGAGGGCGTGACCCGGGACCATGGCGGCCAGGGCGGGTGTGTGTCCTGTCTTGAGGCTGTTACAGGTTCACATCCTCACTCTCCCGAGGCTGGAGGTGGCCTGGGCCTCAGTAGGTGACAGCCAAGTTGTCTGAGCTGTCAGGGACACATAGAGAGACCCAGGAGATGGGTAAGGGAGGAGGAGAGGAGAGGAGAGGAGAGGAATTAGACCAGGAGGGGACTCGCGAAGCCATTTCCGGGCAGCACTCAGTGGGGCACACTTTACCTCGGCCACCTTCAGCCAGCACAAATCCAGCCTGCAGTCCCGTCACGGGCTTGCCACCGTGTCATCTCAAGTTCTTTCTGGTTCCTTTCCACTTTAACCTGCGTTTAGTTTCCCTTGTTCTGCTCTGGGGCTAACTCAGCTCTGCTGGCGTTCGTCCAGTTCCCATTGCCTGTTGGAGCAGCGTGCGTGTCTTTGCTGCTGAGATGGGGAAGGCGGGGCAGAGAAGCGGCCTTGGTGTGAGGGTCACCACACACGACTCACACACTGCCGTCTGTCCTTCCTCTGGTGAGCGTGATGTGGCCTGCAGACCCCAGCTTAGCTCTGTCTTCAGCAGTGTGTGGGGAGTTGTCCTCGGCTCAGAGATGATCGCCTCGGAGACTGGATGAATGTTCCAGCCAGGGCTGTGCCCAGGCTCTGCTCCGGGCCCTGGGATGCGATACCCCAAGTTCCCCGGCCCAAGGGGGGTTGTTGGCCCTGTTCTTCCTGGCAGAGGTGGAACCCAGCAGCCTTGAGACCTGGCCATGGTGCAGACCAGGCGCCCTCCTGAAGGGCATAAGGCACAGTCCTGCTTGGGTCACTGGACAAGTTGGAATGACCACAGCTGAGACTTCTTTTGTTTACTTAGTAACTTCTTTCTTTCTTTAAAAAATAGAACAGATATAAAAGAAAATCGTGACACTAGAACAGAAAAGCTCTCCTGTACCCCACGCTTATTTTCCCCTATTGCCCTCACACGTGTAGTTTGTTACAAATAATGAACACATACAGCGGTACTTTGGTTGTTGAATGAAGCTTGAGCTTTCTACTATTTGAGCAGCGAGTTTGGGGGGAAAAAATCTGCTCATTGTCTGTAACTTCACTTGATAGTGGAACCTAAAGTCTGATGTGAGAAAGCCTGTACGAGCTGAGGGTGATTCACGCAGGCATCTCACCGCAGACGTGCCCCACAGGCCTGACGCTGTGGTGTAAGCACCGCTCTCTCCAGACAACGGCCTGAGTCAGGGGCTCAAACCTTCATCATCTGCTTGTTGTTCTTTCTTTCTTTCTTTCTTTCTTTCTTTCTTTCTTTCTTTCTTTCTTCCTTCCTTCCTTCCTTCCTTCCTTCCTTCCTTCCTTCCTTCCTTCCTCCTTGCATGCTTTATAGAATTTGTGTAAAATGTAACCGTGGTTCCAAAGAAAGTCAGGGACAAGCAGTAAAGCTGAGGGGAAAACTGAGAACCACACTGGAGTTAAAAAAAGAAATGGCTGGGAGTTTGGAAAACGAATTTTTTTTTAATTTTAAAGAGGATAAAATCAAGGAAAATAAAACAGAATAAAACCAATCAAGACAAACCAGTGTAAGTGATACAGGACTTCAAAGCATTACGTAATCAACAATAGTTACCATAACGCCTTTTAATGTCTTCAAAATAGTAACAGATACCTTTGGACATTGTAAAAATTGAACAGAACAGGACAGAATGGAAGCAATAAAAACAAAACAATATATGCAGTAAAGGACTTCAAAACCAGCCAGTAGTAAACCCAAGAGTGCTACCATAATATATCTTGCTATCTTTTAAATAGCTGCTCCTGCCATGGGATTTAACATAAACAAAACAAAAGAGAATAAAATCAAACCCAACAAAACAGTGAAGATGATAAGGTTTCCAGAAAGGGATCGCCTCCTGGGGAGGCCTGGTTCTCTCCCCACCACAGTCCATGAATTAGAAAAATGAATTTATAAGTGTAATATTTGGGCCTCAGAACCTGTTATTTGGTTTTCTGTTATTTCTTATGGGACAGATATTTTCAGTTCTTGAACTTTTTGGTGTTCAAACATGAATTTGGAACAAATTGAGCTCCACAGACAAGGTGTCCCTGAGTGGGTCAGTTACTCCATCGTGTGCATGCTTCATGTTTTTCTAGCTTTTGTCTGTGCTTTTCTCCTGGCCCAGGATCCCGTCCCTCTCATTGTGTCCTTGACCTCCTTCAGCTGTGATTTCTGAGACTGGCTTTGCGCTGGGTGACTCTTCTGAACTGTTCTGGGTGTCTCATAGCACGAGTGCCCAGCGAGACTTTTCCCTGCTGATACTGGTCCCAAAATGGCCCTGGCTGAGGTGGTGCTGGTCAGCTCTCCCCACAGCTACCCCTTACCCCACTTCCCCACCTGTACTGTATGGGAGGAGGTCACTGGATGCAGCCCTGGCTCTGGGAGGGAGAAAGGAGTCACTGAGTTCTTTAGAATTCATGGTAGAGATTTCCCTGCATCTTCTGCACTTGAGTATTTATTCATCTGTCTAACTGCAGACCCAGACAAGTGTGACTTGTGCTGTGGATTATACTCTAGCACTGCTTGACTGGATGGTGGCTCTGGTGGTCTGCAGCTGTTCCGTTGGCCCTTCTGTCCCTTTGACGTGACTACGTCATTGTGGGTGGCGTTTGTTTTTTAAGCCCGTCTTTAATTCCCAGTACTAGAAGATACTCTACCTTCGCCTATTAAATTTCCTTTCCTAGTCTTCGAATCTGCCACTTCTTCTAGGGTCCTGGTTCCTTGTATGGAGAATTTATTGGCATTTGAAATTAAGATCTGGGTGCCAGGTTGGTCACTGCTACTCGGGTACTGCTGCTTTTGGCTGTGTCCATGGAGAGAGCTATGGAGCGTGTGTGTGTGGTTACTCTGTGTGTGGGCACACACACACATACACACACAGGTAACTGTGTGTCTGATGCCTCCAGCTAGCACCACACGGCTCCTTCCCCATGTATCTGTCACCTCCTCCTCCACCAGCGAGACACTACTGAGGTTCAGGCTAATGTACCCCTCCTTGGGAAGCAGCTTCATCCCCTTCAGTAACACACATCCAGACGGGTCCTTTGCCTTCAATCTGCTCATTTCCAGACCCTCTGGAGTCTGCATCTGCCCTCTCCGCTCTGCGAGGCCTTCTCATGCGTTTGTGATGCAGTTAGGGTCTTGTGGTCTGATGCCTTTTAAAAAGGGAAAAGTGAAGACTCAGCCACAGGGATCTGAGGTAGAAAGCTGGGGAATGGTTCACCGTCTTACACTACCAGATATCTAGAGGCTCTATGCCTTGTGGTCATTTGAGGTCCATGCTTTGTGATCGTTTGTCCTCTGCTTGCTTTGGTTCCCACCCATTTGCTGTGGATTGAATATTTATTTCCCCCCAATTGGAGGTGTGGTGTTGAGAGCTGACTGGGGTTAGATTGAGTCAGGGTGGGGCCTCTTGCTGGAGTTAGTGGCCTTGTAAGAAGGAGAGCGGGAGGGATTGCTCCCCATCCTCTGCCCATGCACTGAGGAAAGGCCATGTGAGAACACCGTGACTAGTTATCCGAGCCCAGTGGAGAGGCCCCCACCGGACCCCAGACTGCAGATAACCTTGAATGGATTCAAGCCTCCACAATCCTGAGACATTTCTGTTATTTCTGGTGCGAAGTTCACAGACCTCTGTTCTGGTCCCCTGGCTGCGGAGGGCTCTTTCTCGAACCAAATTCCCTGATTCCCTTCTACCACTGAGTAACACGGATGCATGTTTGCAGCCATGTGCTGGGGCAGAGACAGAGCTGGCCCCTTCTAGGTGCGTTTCGGTGCAGAGCTCCAGGTTCCTCTCTGGGAGGTGTCTGGGGTGCTGTGAGCCAGCCCAAGCCTTAGCCCTGGAGTGAGTAACGCTCCCTGGTGGGGTGATCATTTGTTTACTTCCTTATTTAATTTTTTTGAGAGTCTTATCCTATGCCATAGGCCACTACACGTAGCCAGTGGAATGATGAAAACCGCCTATGTGAAGGGAACACAACCTCTGTCCCCAAGTAGCCTGGAGCTAGAGGTCAGGTTTTGAAGCTGGGCAGCTGGAGGGTGGCTGTGAGCCGAGAGGGGCCTGGGTTTGGAAGGTGCTCGGGCTGCGCCCTGGCCTGGCTGCCTGGCCTGGGTGTCCCGGGGAGCCAGGCTGGCAGGGGCTGTTGCCTGAGCCCAGATTGGACGTGGATGGGGTGGGGGGCTGCTCCGGGGGCCCAGCTAGGGGCTTCCTTCTCCTGGTGTGGACGGTGGGTTTTCACTGTTGTTCTTTTCCTTGTTCACGTTCTTAGCATCTTCGGATTGATAGTGACGTCATTTCCTGGGTAGAGGTCACAGGAGCAGGGTTTTGTTTTTTAAACCCTCAATGCCAGTCCAGAATTTCCTTTCTTTGTTTCTTTTTAGTATGTTTTCCTTTTCCTCTGGGTTTTTTTTTTCTTTTCTCTTTTCTCTGTAGTGATTCTTTTATCTTCAAGGATTTTTCAACTCTTATTGCTGGTTTCATTTAACAACCTGCCTGATGCGGTAGGAGAACCTGCTTCCAGCTGCCCGTGGGACAATCTGATGGGATCAGCGAGGATTCCTACAGCCTGCCTGCCCTCAGTGAGCTCCATGGGGGAAGCTAAATCAGACACTTGGGTTTTCAAGGAAAAGCATTTGTAAATGACCCCAGGAGAAAACCGAGACAGTGGCCCACCCGTTTTTCCTGGGGGTTTTCTGCACAGTGATCAGTTAGCTACCCAAACTACAGTGTGCATGTGCACAGGCAGTGCCAGGTTAATGTGCAGAGCGTTGTGTGTGCCTCGAAGCTCAGGGTGGGTTAATGTTCAGTGCAGCACACAGCGCATGCGTGGTGTATCACAGATGTATTTACAGGTTAATGCAGAGGTCTGCAAGAAACTCAAGCCAGAGGCTCCATTTGACCCAGCTCTTCCCCCTCTAGGTATAACCTAAGAGAATTAAAGTCACGCACCACAGTGATAGCCATGCAATTTATTATAGCTGTAATGCTGGACACACCCATGTGCCCGTCTACAGATGAGTGGATAGAGAAAGTGTGAGTGTGAATCTACACAATGGAGTACTACTCTGCCACAAAGAGGATAAAATGGGGACATTTTCAGGTAAATGGTGGCATCTCGAGACCATAATCTTGAGGGAAATAAATCGGACACACAAGTTTAAATCTTGCATCGTTTCTCTCATGTGAGAAATCCAAAGTATAACTAAGGAGCAAAAAGGAGGCTAGCTATGGAAGAGACCTGTTCAAATGGCAAAAGGAGCAAGAAATGGGGAGAGAAGGAAGAGGAAAGAGATTTACAGGAAAAGAACTGAAGGAGATAAAAGAAACAGAGCTTTTGTAAGTGAGGAAGGGAAGCAGGGTTGGAGGGAGAGGAAGGAAATGAGAAGAGAATTAAAATGTGTTTGTGCATGATGAATATGATCACTATGTGCTGTAAACACACAGCGGTCAAGAGTGAGTTAAAGGTAGGCCTGGCCCCACTGTGCGCCAGCGTGGGCTTCGGGGTGGGAGATGGCCTAGAATTGCAGTTGCGAGCTGGCGCTGGCGGGAAGGCCAAGGCGTCCCGGTGCACAAGCGTGGCTCTGAGCCTTGGAAGCGGGGACCTGGGAGAGGCTCCTGTGAAGCAGTTGGGGTGTAGACGGCCTGGGGAGCCCTCCTACCTGTGGGGTGGGGTCTATGCGGGCCCCTCCACCAGGGTGGGCACTGATTAGTGGCTGGTGGGGCTCTGCCGAGCACAGGCATGAAGGGCACGGTTTATCTTTCAGGCTCCTGTACTGATGTGTTGGCTGCCCCGGGGTGAGGGAGTTTCCATGTGCTGCTCCCAGCGCTGGTCCTGGCTCACCCCTCTCCAGCAGTCCTGCCACGCCCTCGAGGCTGGCAGCGTTTCAGTCACGGGCAGCGGAGGGCAGGAGGGAGGGAGACTGTGGGACTCCACAGTTATGCAACTGGGGTGGGGGTGCAGGCAGTGCCCTCGGGCCTGGCTGCTGCTGCAGTCCTGGAGATTTCCTCCCGAGGCAGCTGCGCAGGGGTTGGCGGTGCTTTGCCGACAGCCTCCTCTGCTTGTGTCTCACTCCTGTGATAACCAGCGTTCCTCAGAAAGCCCATCTTCACCACCCATGTGTCCGCTGGCTGTGGCCTGCTCCACGCCTCCTGCTCACCTTGGACTCCGCCCTGCCTGGCGCCGCAAAGGACCAGTCTTTGGTACTTGGCTGCGTGATTGCACCTCCTCGTGCTACTCTGGCTTTGGTGTCTTCTGGTTTCCTCCTGTGGCCCTGGCTGTGGCTCTTCACTTCTCTTGTCTGCTGATTCTCTTTTCCTCTCTCATGTTGAGGTGCAGGAACAGAGAACCTCCCTGGGAGTCAGGCAGAGGCAGGGAATGACTCAGCTCTGGTTTGGTCTGAAGAGCTGCAGGACTAGAGATGGCAAGAGGCAGAAACAGACAGACCCAGGTGAGGCATGGAGGAAGATCTGAGCTCAGGAGCTCATGTCCCTGGAAGGCAGATCCTGGGGCCCCTGCAGCTGGTGCTTTGAGGATGCGGCCGTCACGCAAGGGCGATGGGCGTGCCTGACTCAGATTCGGTTGAGAAAGCATTGTCAGGCCAGAACCACAGAGCCAGGCGGCTCCTGCTGAGGGAGTACACTGGGGTGAGGGTGTTGACAGGTGAGGGGGCCAGTGCTCCCAGAGGCAGAAGGCCTTGAAAGTCAAGTTTGAGCACACAAGGTTGAAGACAGAGCTTCTCTGGCTGGGGACGGCAAGGTTGTCCCTGTTTCTTGATGGCTTGGTATAGTGGTGTTCATGCCAATCCCTCCTACTCTTTTTTTGTTTGTTTTGGTGAGGCCGTTTTGCTATGTAATTCAGGCTGGCCTTGAACTCCCAGCGATCCTCCTGCCTCAGCCTCCCATGTACTGGGATTTTAGGTGTGAAACACCCAGCTTGGACAGCTTTTTGGTGCTGCTTTGACAATATGATAGGGTAGTTTCTTTAGATATGACTCGTCAGTTGAAAGTATTCCAGGTTCTTCTTGCCTTGAACAAAAAATAAGACAAACTAATAACAGTGCCAAAAAGTTTATTTGAAAAGTGCAGAGTAAACACTGTAGGAGAAACTAGCTCTGCAGAGTGAACTGGGCTGAACAGAGAGAAAAAGGAGGTAAAAGCAAAAACATGACAGTATAGGGCATGTCTGAGAAACGCAATGCAAACGCTCCAGCTGTAGTGGCTTTCCGTGACGCCAGGTCCTACTTATGCCATCCACATCTCCCGGGAACTCTATACACGGGGCGCTGGCATTGCCCTGGGATCTTGTGATTGACAGGTCCGGCTCATTTCCCCAGCCAAGCTCTGCCACGCCGTCTCCTATGTTAACTAGACTGAGAAGCCTCAGAAGTCTCCACTTGGTTTAGGAAGAAGTTTATTTCTTGAGTGTTTAGGGTTTACCAGGAGCTTGGCCATGCCCCTGATCTCCCCAAATGAGTGTACAGTAAAGACTTACATAGAAAAAGCAATGTGATGTGATTTTGGGGTCCAGGAAGGTCAGAACTGTCTGGGAGGTAAGAAGAAGGCTCCTCTGGATTGCCTGGATTTATTGGAGTTCAAACAAGTTGAGGGGGATGGAGGAGCATGAGGGAAAAGTGAGAGGAATTGCTGAAGTAAGGTGGGAAACTGAGCAGGTCAGAGAAGTTAGAACAATGGCTTTTCCAGCAGTAAATTTTGCCAATGAGGAGAACTGTCTGCTCTCTAGGGTTGTAAGTTTGTAGCAGTCTTAGCTCCCCTTCAGGGGCTGTGAACATCTTCCTGTTGCCAAGTGTCTAGAACAGGTCGGACCAGAAGCAACAGACTCAGGCTATCTGTGCAATAGTTCCTGTCCTTTCATTTAGCACACATTGTGTCGTTTCATTCATCCTGATTAGCCTATTTAGTCACTGGTGGTATCCTGGCCTTAGAGACTGGAATATGTGTCCAGCTGGGATTTGACTGAGTCCAGTGTTGGAACTCGTTCCTGTTACTATCTAGAGGTTGTGCCCTGTCTCTGTCTTCAGAGCCACTCACTCGGCCTCTTAGCTCTGCAGAGAAATCATGTGGTGTGGCATACGTGCCTGTAACTTCAGCTACTTGAAGGCTCGGGCAAGGAAGACGGCAAGTTGGAGGCTAGCCTGGGTGACATAGCCAGACACTGTCTTGGAATGGAACAAGGGCTGGGAGTGTAGCTCAGCCCCTGTAGTCAGTCTCCTGCGGGTGCGGGTGGGGAAGGAATCATTTCAAGATGAAGAAATGAACCTATCTTAAGTAACTTTTTGTTTTGTTTTGTTTTTTGAGACAGGGTCTTGAAGTTAGTTCAGGCTGGCCTTCAACTCATGGGAAGCCTCTTGCCTCAGTTTCCCAAGTATGAGGATTACAGGCATATGCCACCACACCTGAAACTTAAGCAGTTTTTGGAACATGAGTTTTGTATATTTTTTAGAGACAGAGGAATGTAAGATATTAAAAAATTAAATTTGAGAACATATGGACATTATAACTACAGCAATGATCTGTGTACCACGAGGTGGCAGAAGGGGAGGCTGGAGACCCCAGACAGAAGTGAGGATGCCCTAAGAAAGCCAGCTTGGTACTCAAGGCATGGCACGTGTGTCTGTGTCTGATGGTCGGTCCTAGGGAGGCGGGATATTACGTGCTGCAAATGGCCTGAGCTGGTGGATGTGGCCTGTCAATCACAGAGATCCAGGAAATTGGCAAACAAAGCCCTGCATCAGGAGCCAATCAGAAAGCGCCATCTTCAGTTTTCTGGAGAACTCAAGCAGGTTTTTGATAGGACAGCCTGGGCCTGATGTAGCCCTGAGCCATGGAGTTTGAAAATGTAGCTGCCACGGTGCTATTTCTCACTGTGGTCCAGTCCCACCGAGCACAGCACATTCTTCTCCTGCTTGGGCCACACTCACTCTGCAGAGCCTGTTTATTTTCCTACCTTTAATAAATGCAAAACCTGGCTACCTTTTGTGCTTGTTTTGCCCAGTTCTGTGTTTGGGTCAAGGAGAAGTTACTGCCTCTAGGAGACCTGACTACCCCAAACCTGGTAGCACCGGTGACCTCTGCCCTGCAGGGACCTCTGTGAGCCTCCAGGTTCTCCTGCCACAGTGAGCAGACCTTCCCACAGCTGTCATGCTTTGCGACATCCTTTTCATAGGATTTTTGGTAGGGCAGATAGCGCGCAGTTTGGAAATGTAATTATCTTTCCCAAAACAGGAATGTTTTGGTTTTTCAGGCTTAAAGAGATTCAAATCATCCTGAATTCTGGCTTTATTTTCAAATCTCAAGTTTATTTTTGAAGTGGTTTTCCCAGGGAGTTCTAAAAAGGCTCAACTGTGTGCAAAGACATTTCTTTGGAAAGTGTAAACATTTCTTACACTTAGGCTACAGAAAGTGTGGATAGAATGGAAAGCTCAGTTTGGGTAAGGCTGCCTCTTCTTTCATCTGGGAATAGGTTTAATCCAATCTTCATTTTGCTCATCTTAGGTTTTCCCCACTCTGATTGCCCCCTTTTGGGGGGGGGAGGGAGGGAGGGGCTTGAGACAGGGTCTTACTATGTCCTTAAACTCACTGTGTAGCCCGGTCCTCCTGCCTCAGCCTCCCAAACACTGGCATCACAGGCATGCGCCACCTTGCCCCACTTGATTTCCCGCTCTTCTCTCCCTGCCTTGAGTGGAAATCCTCCTGTGGATATTCCCCATGGGATCATGTCTTCTGCATGTTCCAGAGGGTGTCCTGTAAGAGTAAGCACTTGCCTGTTCTGTTCATCCTAAGAGTGGCAGTGGAGCCCACCACCCCCAAGTGAGACACCAGATTCCCACTTGGGGACCTTGTTCTTCAGCGTGTGGCTCACCCCTTACTTGATGGATCTGGGCTCAGGGTCACACTGAGGCTCGTTGGATTCCCCCCTTTGCTGTGCTCCTGTCTCAGCAACTTTCTCACAGCAAGCATAGACGGTGCCTCCCACCCTGGCCCCTTGCCAGGCGCGCCCTGCTGCATGCTGGGCACCACCGACCTCCTGAGGGAAGGGCACAGTGAGGGTCAAGGGTCTAGGTTGCTTGGTGGTCTCCACCACGTCCTGGGAACCTGCAGCCTGGCTGGTTAGTGTGTGTGCAGGTCCTGGGGGTTCCCAGAGATCAGAGTGCAGAGCCCCCAGTGATACGTGACAAATTCCCATGCGCTGCCCCTGCAGGGCTGGAGGGAGGACATGTTGCCATCGGGGGCATGTTTGTGGCTCTCCCAAGGGCTAAGCTCTTTGTTATTAGGGAAACACTCATTGATCCTGCTAAGTAAAGCAATTACCATCATTTAGCAGTCTTTTCATAAAGCATTATTTCCACTCCAGAACACCACTTTCATTCGCCAAGTGCCATAATGTTGCATCCTGGGCATTGATCAGCTGTTACTGCCAAATTATGTAAGCCCTTGGCAGGGCTCCGACCCAGACGGACCAAGTGTGGCTCTGGGCCGGGAAGAGGAGAACAGCTGTCCCTGAGTTCATTAATTAATTCAATGTTTACCCTTTGAGTGGGAAGGAAATTCACATTGTTTAAGATACCAGTGCCCAGCTGAGAAATGTCAGTCCGTGAAAATATTGGATTGGGGATTGTTGTCAAGGAAATGTAAATGGTGTGTATTTCATGAAATTCAAATATGCGGATTAATTTA
Source organism: Cavia porcellus (assembly GCF_034190915.1). Lineage (NCBI taxonomy): Eukaryota > Metazoa > Chordata > Mammalia > Rodentia > Caviidae > Cavia > Cavia porcellus. Next base: position 3,028,436 of record NW_026947491.1, read on the forward strand.
TCAACGGGGAGCTAAGATTGTAATAAACCAAGGTGGCCTTGCTCAAAGATGGAAATGTAATTAGTGTTGACTCTAGCAGTAGCAGCACTATTGAAATGGACCATAAAACCCTAGATTAGACTTTGATTAACAAATATTAAGAAATATTTTCATCAAAAAAGTCAGTGTCAGCATAAGGAGAGATTATGGGTGAGGAAAATAGCTGTGTAGAGGAAACACCACACACATAAAAGCATCCCAGTGGGTCAATTTGTTAGTATAGAATGCCTTTTAAAAGATTTTTTGAAGGGCTGGGAATAGCGTATTGCTTGGCTGGGCCTGGTTTCACCCCCGACCCCGGTGTACTAAGCCTGTAGTGTCCTGGGCTGCATATCCGGTCTGTGCTTTGTATTAGAAACTTTATCAAAGTAGACAATTTTAAAAGTGTATCCTCTCCTCAAATACTGCTCACGTGATGTAAAAGAACAAAGAAGCTTTAAACCCGCAAAAGGCCAAGAGAGCCAGGTGTGGGGACCCCCGAGACAGCTCCTCCTGGGGCTACAGTGGACTTTCACTTCATGCTGTCCAGGGCGTAAGTCACTTGCTGTGTGCGGAGTGTCCACACTGTGTACGCCGTCCACCTGATAGTGACTTTGCAGCCATCTGGGTTATCAGATTGACCTCTGTGGTCTTGGAGTGCTTGTGTCAAAATAAGCTTCATGTTACTCAGCCAGACTGCAAAGTGTGAGGGTATCGATGTTGGCAGTGTTTATAAGCCAGAGAAAAGCTACAAGTGAAAAAGTGAAAGTTCATTTTGAGAGTCCATCCTCACATAACTTTTATTACAGTATACTGTAATTGTTCTTATTATTGCTATTAATCTCTAATCCTGTGCCTAATTTATAAATTAAGTTTTTATCACAGGCATCTGTGTACCTGGGGTTTGGTATTATCCACAATTTCAAGCACCTCTGTGGATTGAGGGTAGGGGCCCAGGGACCACTGTAATAAAAATCAAAATCAAACTCAGTGTAGTAGAAAATGAAAAATGTAAATAATTGTTAATTTTAAGAACTCTTTAGAGAAGCAGCAATTAAAAACTAACATATGTGCTAGTGAAACAGTCTAGAAATGGGACAAGAAAGCACAAATAAAATTCGGTATGGACATAGAGGAAATGAACTGATTTGTATTTTGCAAGACTGCACATACATTTGGAATTATGGATTGAGTAGATGGTTTGCTTGGGAAATACACTAAGAGCTTGACTCCTGAGTGCAGGAAAACTCAAAAGGGTGCTTGTAGGTGACAAATGAGGTGGCTAGTGTCTGTGACCCTCCTGGGTTCCCTTCTCCATGGTGGGTTTTCAGAGAGGGCAGGGAGGGCTCCCTGGGTGGTGTCAGACTGCGGGCATCAGCAGGAAGGCCACGTGCTGCGAACACCAAGGCAATGCTTCTTGGCATCATGGCTCATTGTATTTTTTATATTTAATCAATCTATTTATTTATTTATTTTCTTTTAGAGACAGGGTCTCACTCTGCAGTTCAGGCTGGCCTTGAGCGAACTTTGTAGCCCAGGCTGGTTTTGAACTTGCAATGATCCTCTTGCTTCAGCCTTCCGAGTGCTGGGATTACAGGCGTGTGCCACCACACCTGGCTGAGATCCTGTTTTCTAAATGACATTTTTAAGATGACTGTGCCACTTAAATCTTTTGGGAAAGAGGAAAAGGTTCAAAATAATTTAAAAGAATTATTTACTCTCACGAGAGCTGATCCCTTAGAGTTAGAATGTTTTTGATGTTATATTCAAACACTGAAAAGTTTTCACAGCAGGACTGTGTGTAAAAAGTACTGCAAGTGTTGTGGGAAGGTTAGAAATACAGGAAAAAAGCAGAACAGCGAACATCAGAAGAACTCTTGAGCTCTTAAGTATTTTCATGGAAAAGTACTCTGTTCTCAGACATTGGCAGCTGGGCCACCCTTGCTGGTTAAAGATAAATAGCTTGAAGTGTGAGGAAACCAGCTGAAAGGAAAGAGTGACCAGGATGGCAGTGAGCTGGAACCAGATTCCCGAGGCTGCGTCAGGAGCTTGGGGCTGGCGCTGGAGACAGGGAGTCCGCAGGGTCAGCAAGGGCAGCCCTCGGCCTTTGGCTCTGCAGCACTTTGCTGTTGAAAGTATCTTGTTTTCTCCGAACTTTGAGGTCTCCCCTGGTAATTATGCTAATCTTCATTTTAAACCGATGTAATTCTAACTCAGCGTCCCTTTCCCCCGGCCTCCCTGCAGGGCCATGGAGCTGTACTTTGGTGAGTACCGGCGTGTGCAGCAGGAGTACGGTGTCCACCTGCGACTGGCCGGCGACCAGGCTGCAAAGCCCAGGGACGTGGCGCGCTCCAGGCCCAGCTCCTACGGCGTCAGCATCCGGGTGCAGGGCATTGACGGCCACCCCTACATTGTGCTCAACAACGAGGAGCACTGCGTGCCGGGCGCAGCCTTTCCCGGGAACAGGCCCCCCTTTCCGTCTCCGGTGATGCAGGGGCGCAGCAAGGATGCACCGCTGCCCCCTGAGGACCCACTCGGAGACCTGCAGCGGACCTCTCCTCTCGGGGTCAGGGCCGGTGTCCCCGAGCAGAAGGACATCCCGGGAAAGTCACCCCAGCTGCTGAACTTTCAGAGGCACCCGGAGCTCTTGCAGCCTTATGACCCCGGCAAGCATGAGCCGGTCCTGCAGACTCCCCGGGCCCCCGAAGGGGAAGGGTTCGACTGTTCCCCAGAGGATGCTGTTGAGGAGAAGACACCGCCCAGGACTTGCATTCCCAGCCCCGGCCTGGAGGCCGTGCGGCTGTGCGGTTCTGTGGTCATAGCGGACCCTGGGCAGCGGACCTCTGTGCGGGTGAGTGTGCAGAGCTGCACAAGGGACGGGCCAGCAGAGGAGGAGGAGGACGAGGACCCTGCCCGGAGTGGTAGGTCCCCAGCCCCCCGGAATCCGCAGCCCCACGTGGAGACCCAGCGGGCCAGGCCGGACGTGCTGCCCTTCTGGCGCCAGGACTCAGCGGGCCCGGTGCTGGATGGGGCTCGGTCCAGGCGGTCCTCGTCCTCCTGCACCACGCCCACCTCGGCCACCTCTCTGTACCGGTTCCTGCTGGACGGCCCGGAGGCCGCCATCCACGCGGACAGCGTGAACCGGCACGAGAACCGGCGCTACATCCCCTTCCTGCCGGGCACCGGGCGGGACATCGACACGGGCTCGCTGCCCGCTGTGGATCAGCTGATTGAAAAATTCGACCAGAAGCCCGGGCCTCAGAGAAGAGGGCGGTCGGGGCGGCGGCACAGAATCCACCCCGAAGACCGGCAGCGGTCCCGCAGCGTGGACAGTGCGCTCCCTTTTGGTCTGCAGGGCAATGCTGAGTATCTGGCCGAGTTCAGCCGCAGCCGGGGCAAGGCCTGCGAGCGCCTGCTGCGGCCGTCCCAGCTGTGTCCCCCGAGGACGCCCCTGGCCGGGCCGCAGGGAGCCTCGCAGGGCAAGGACGGCCCGGCCCCACGGGGCAGCGCAGGTCAGGAGGGCGCTGCTGTGGCAGCGGGGTGTGCCTCGTCCCTGGCCCTTCCTGCCAAGGCCGGGAAGCAGGAGGAAACGAAAACGGCCACCGCCACACTGATGCTGCAGAGTCACCGGGCGGCGGCCACCTCCCCGGAGTCTGGGGCCAAGAAAATTTCCGTGAAGACGTTTCCTTCCGTCTCAAACCCTCAGGTAACACTGGAGTCAGTCCGGGGTCTTCCTCCCCTCGGGTTAGTGACGCGCTGATGCCACGGGTGGCTCCGGGAGCCTGTCTTCCCTCTGACTTTCCTTTAGGCTCAGTTAGGTCCTGCTCCTGACTGTAAGCTTTCTAGGTTATTTTCAGGACCCCTGGGTTTCCTCTGGTCTTTCTGCAAAGTCACACAGACTCCATGTCCACCGGGAGAGCCAGGCGTTAGGTGCATGAAGGTACATTTTTATGGGTGACGTCAAATGACGAGGGTAGTTCCTAGGCTGAGGAGTTAGGTTAATCCTGGGCTCCTTTAGTCATGAGGGATGGAGTCTATGTGGTACCTGTCGAGTCTAGGAACAGCACGGTGGATGACGAGGCTGGTCCGTGCCCGATGCTGTGTGTTCTACATATCCGTTTGTGTTTGCTGTGCCCGCTGTGCCGGGACAAGGCGGACACTGTAAACCTTCATTGGGGTGGGAAAACTCACAGGGAGGCGAAGTCACCTGCTCCAGGTCACGGAGCACACAGCCATGAGGATATTTATCCAGGGAGCCGTTTCTGGAAAGGAGAGGCCTGTGTGTTGCCATCTGCCGGGAAATGTCACCTTCCTGGTCTCATGAGAGACTCCATTGTGTTGCAGGCCACCCCGGATCTCCTGAAGGGCCAGCAGGAGCTCAGCCAGCGAGCCAACGAGGAGACGGCCAAGCAGATACTTTACAATTACCTTAAGGAAGGGTGAGAAATGTTCCTTAGGGCAAAGTGTAGTCATGGTGGGGAGAAGCTGTGGGGAAGGGGGCTCTTTGTTTCCCCTCTGAGGCTGTGCGTCCTACCCGCCTGCCCTGGGACTGAGTCAAAACAGCTGTAGTTCATAACAACATTGAAAGCTTGAGTGGAACAGGGTAGGGACCTGGGTAGGGGAGCAGAATGAATGGCACCATATTGCAAACATGAGTAGGTATTTATTTATTTTTTTGAGACTGAGTCTGGCTATATAGTTCAGGCTGGCCTTGAACTCATAATTATGTTGCTCAAGCTGGCCTTGAATTTGTGGAGATCCTCCTGCCTCAGCCTCCCATATGTTGGGGTTATAGACAGGTGCCACTACACTCAGTGAATGCAGTGTATTTATAAAACGACCCTTGACTGCTCAGATGCAAACTCAAGGACAGGAGGCCATCTCTGTTCAGTGTTGAGCTCGGCGGGTGCCATCTTGAGCTCCTCCACACAGATGGAGGATACAGAGAGGGGACAGCTTTTCCCCACCCCACCGTGAGCGCTGGCCAACAGCCTCAGTCCATTATTTTTAAGGCACCTACAAGTCATTTAGAAGCTGTGTTTGCTGACCTTATCTCTGAGCTTGGATTAATCAGGCTTTCAGTCTGTGCTCAGAGACTGTGCTGGAATTTCACCAGGGCTGGGCATTCCGGCTGCAATTTCTCTCATCAGGTAGCTCCACAGAGAGAAGCCTCAAGCTACTGTGACCGGGCACCAGCCTGTCCACCGGCTCGCGTGGGCTCCAGGACATGGGGCAGCTTTGGGCTGTGTCTGCGTCACAGAGATGAGAGTCAGGCTCAAACCATAACACGCAGGCTCTGTGGGTTGCAAAAGAAAAACAAAACAAGACAAAGCATAAGGAGATTCTTTTAGCCAAGGCTAACCGTATCGGCCTTTTCCTATAAAGGGATCTTCCACGTTAGGGTTAAAGTAGAAAAACTTTCAATTTTTAAAATTCTTTAAATGTTTTCTCTCTGTCTTCACCTTTCCCTTGCTCACAGATCCACGAGGGAGATGACTGCAGTGGGTGACAACTAGTTCAGGAATTTTATTTCAAATCTTTTAACTGCCAGGGTATGACGTTAGCAAGACTTGATCTGGGGTGCAGGGGGACATGGAGACTGAGGGCCAGTGTGTGGGTGTCTTGGCTTGGGGGGATTTTTTTTTGCATAAAGGCTGAACCCACTCAGGTCTCTGCAGATTGTCCCAGTGTGTGATTTAAAGGTGAAGTGTGTGTGTTTACATGCGTGTGCGTGTGCAACAGACAACAAAGCGAAGAATTCCTTCCGGAATGAATACGAGTTATCAGCATGAATCCACCAACGACTGCATTTAATTGAGTGTTTTTGCAGGTTTGTCTGAATGTGCTGAGCCTCCTCACATGCTAGGGAACGCGGTCCCCATCCCGAGTTGTAGCCAAGTGCAGCCTCCATTTGCTGTCTTGATGCGAACCCTGCAGCCTGGCTGAGCCCCTGCCGCTCACCTTCCTGGGGCTGCAGGTGTGTGAGGTCTGTGCTGCCTCCGAGCCGGGTTGTGCCCCTCAGCCGCCTTCTCTGCTGTCTCTTTTTGTAGAAGCTCTGACAACGAGGATGCCACCAAAAGGAAAGTCAACTTGGTCTTTGAGAAAATCCAGACCTTAAAGTCTCGAGCTGCAGGGAGCGCCCCGGGGAACCATCAAGTAAGCTGTGGTTTGGATTTTCAGGGTGTGTTTCTTGTGGAATGCAGTCAAGGACCCTGCCTCTGTGCTTGTGTTTACAGTGGTAAGTAAGAAGCTTCTTCAGCAGTGAGCAGTGCTTATACTAGAGGATGGAGCGTTAAATACAGGCCGGATTCCTAATCCCTAAACCCTCAAAATCCTCCAAAATCTGAAGCTTTGAGTGCAGTGTGGCACCATAGGTGGAAAATTCCACACCTGACCTCATGTCATGGTGAAAACACGAGCTGTTTCATGCACAAACTTGGGAAACCACTGTATAAAATTGCCCCTGGGTTACTTGTGTCAGGATGTAAGTGGGTTTCATGTTTCAGCTCAGGCTCCCTAAATAGCTCATTATGTATATGTAAGTATCCCCCACCCTGTTCCCCCAAAATCCTACATCCAAAAATACTTCTGGTCCCAAGCATTTTGGGTGAGGGATATTTGACCTATATTTTAATTGGCACTTTTTTTCAGAGGCTTTTTAAAATATTTTATTTAAACAATAAAAACTATAATAGGGCAACAAATAGTAAAATTTAGAAGGGGAAGATAAAGATAGGAAGAATGAAATAACATATTAGGGGAGAATTCTCAAATTGCGACAGGCAAATTTGGAAGGTGAGAGTGAGCAGGCCTGGATGGAGTTGGAAGGTGTGAAGGAATAAAAATGTCCAGATGTGGTGGCTCATGGCTGTAATCCCAGAACTGGGAAGGCTGAGGCAGGAGGGTCACTGTCCAGGTCAGTCTGGACTACATAGTGAGATCCTGTCTCAAAAATCAAAAGCAGCAATAGCAGCAACCGCCAAAAAGACCAACCCTGGGGAAGGCATGGGAGGGAAGGAATGGGCGATACCAAGTGATCTTCCTGCCTGTTTGATGGATTTGCTGGATACGAGTTGGGATTTACAGGTGTTTTTTCCTACTTGATAAACACCTGCCGCATGCCAGCACAGTTTGTGTCCCGAAACGAAACAGCACCTTTGAGAGGAGAGGTAAACATTTGCTCTGTGATCCTAGACTGCTTGTCAGGACTCAGTCCCTGGGAGAGGTCCTTTCTTTTTTATTGGTACCAGGGATTGAACTCAGGACCTTGCGCTTGCCAGGCAGGCGCCTGTGCCACTGAGCTGCATCCCCTCTGGACTTAGTTCTTGGTAGCACAGATTCCCTTTCCCTGCCAGGGGAGCTCTGCACGGAGAAAGGAGAGACATGGCGCTGTACCCGGAGCAGGAACAGCAGGCTGCACCTGCTCTGCTCTTCAGCTTTGAGTGTTCTTCTGTGCCCAGGGTTCCTTTGCACTCGGCCAGCCCGGGACCGTACCTGTGTGCATGCACATGCATGTATCTGCTGTTCCCTGGGGCCTCTTCGGGTCCTGTACCTTGCTTACATGGGCTGGAGGGACCCTACCGGTCCTTAAAGTCCCTTTACTATTCATTGGTTAACATTCCCATCCAAACCATCACAGTGGTTCTTGCTTCTTGCTGACTTGAAGCTCTTGGGAAGAACACAGTCTTTGGCCCTGATGTTGACGTTGTCATTGTGGGTGACAGGCTAGACAGCTAGCTGCACAGAGATGTCAGCAGGACTGGGACCATATGACATTGCCAGGACCCACTGTCAGGGCAGAGAGGGGCAGGGAGCCAGGTGGGAAGGGCCTCAGAAGTCCCCAGTTCCGCCAAGGGATGGGCTCCTGGCGCTGAATCTGCCGCAGGCCTGGCTGCTGCTATTTGCAAACGCTGGTTCCTTTTGTGGCTTCTGGAGTGAGGTCAGATTGGAGGAGCAGGGAGCTGCCAGGCACAACAGGGAAGGGAGGGTGAAAGAGGCTCTGCTGGCAGCTCTGACTTGAGTGCCCACGGGGCTTCACCCCTCCTCTCCTTCTCATCTGATTATTGGCTGGCAGGGGTTTGGAGTTTTATCTGTTTGGTGCCTGTTAGAGGATTCCCTAGGGGAGAATGTCAGAGCCCTCTACCTACAGACAGAGGCCCTTTCGGAAACAGCAAAGCAGGGCAGGGTTTTGCTTGCAAGAGAACAGTGTATGATCTCCCTTACCCAGTGGGGGTTAGATTTCTAAACTGCCTCTGTCTCTGTTTGCCAAAGAAAATTGCAAGTCCTGTGTTTCTGCTCCTCAGTTCTCATCCGTTCCGTGGGACGGGTGGGGAGTTTATCACACTCAGCCCACTCCTGGATTCCTGACATTCGAGCCCAGACGCTGCCTGTCGTAGCTTTGATTCCTGTGTCTATCTTTTGCTCTCACCTTTCGGTGGCTATCTAGCCACTTTACTGTGGGACTTTAGCCAAATCCTTTGGAGAACATCATCCTCTTATTATTTCCAGGGAAAAGGAAAGATGAGACCCACTAATATTCATACTCAGATAAGAGATATTTCCTAATAGACTCTTTGTCCTCGTTAGTATATTTCTCTTCAGTATGGAAATGTGACATTGAACAGAAGGACCCAGTCCAGGCAAAAAAAAGTTTATTTCAGCACTTGCTTAGAGGCACAGGCAACATGAGCAGAGCAGTGGTCCCTGTGAGCTCAGGGGCAACAGCTGTGTCTTCAGAAGAGATTTATTTATATGTTGTTTTATTGGAGTACAATATGCAATAAGTTGCACAAATAATTTTTTTTTTTCTGTCTTTTTGAGACAAGGTCTCATTGTGCAGTTCAGGCTGGCCTTGAGCTCGCTTTGTAGTGCAGGCTGGTTTCGAATTTGCAGCAATCCTCCTGCCTCAGCCTCCTGACTGCTGGGATTACAGGCCTTTGCCACCATGCTCAGCACCACACATTTTAACTGCATGCTTCAGTGAATTTTTAATGTCGCCTTGCATCCATGCAAATAACAGTCAGCATTCCCACCGCCCTGGTTTCCTGGGCTTCTACTCTGTCGCACTCCTCTTTCTGGAGGTGATTATCTAACTTTGGTCAGCTGGTGAGTGACAGTTTGTGTTCTCTCACAGCCAGCTTCATTCCCACAGCATTGGTGGGGTTCCTTCACGTTGTATTTGTCCGGTAACTATTTCACCAATCAGGAGCTTGCCACTGGGTCAGTAATCACCGTTTTATCTTCTTTGTGGACATTTCCATTCGGGCTACGGGGAAAGCACCTACCTTGAGTATTACTGTATCTGTGTTTTGCTTTGGTATTCACCCCGTTCTTGGGGGTGTAAACCTAGGAGTGAGTTTGCTGGGTCGTAAAGTAGGCCTAGGTATAGCCCTGCAGCACTGCCATGCTCTTAGAAAGCGCTGAAGTGATTCAGGCTGCGCCTCTCCCACAGTGCACGCTGGTTCCACTTGTGTGCTGACGCTTGGCCTCTGCTCCGCCCCGCTGGCCCTTCCATTGGTGCTGTGCAGGTTCAGTGCCCTTCACTTTAGAATACACCTGGAAGTCTAGGACTGCAATGCTTGCCTTCCAACTATTCTTCTTCAAGATCGCCCCGGCTGGCAGGGTCTTTCTCTTTTCCACATAGGCTTTAGAATTAGCTGGTCAGCTTCCACCAAGGAGAGGTGCGAACCTCCAGGAATTCTGCTGGGTTCTGCCTAAAGGAATCGCCGTCTAAGCCTTTACTGGTGTTTTGCTCCTTTTCCCTGTGTCTCCACCTCTGCCCGGCAGCTTCCCTGTGCTGCTCACGCCTGTGCTTCTGTTTCGTTTCAGGACTATTTGCTTCCATCCCGGAGAATTTTTCTGTCACATCCTGCAGTACTGTTCTGCTTAGTGATGTTTGAGTGTGTCTTTCATTTATTCTCCTTTTTGAGGAAAGTTGTACAATATTGTTTTGTTTCCTCACATTAGAAGCATCGTTAGTTTTTTGGCTTCGGGAGCCCCAGGGGGCCAGGTGTCTGCTTTAGTGTTTTCCTCCAGGCAGGAGGCTTCGTTTCTCTCATGGTTGCTTGGAATATTTTTGTCTTCAGTTTTTAGTTTAACTATAATGTGCCTAAGTGTGGTTTTCCTTATATTTATCTTAACTTTAAGGTCCTTGTACTCTTGAATTGATGGGTTGCTGGCATTCATCAGATTAAAAAACGATTCGCTGTTATTTCCTTGCGAATGGCTTCTTTTCCATTCTCTCTCAGCCTTTCTAGTTATGTGTCTAGAATGTTTGATGATAACCTGCATATCTCACACTCCCTGTTCATGTGTGTGTGTTCATGTTTGCTGTGTGTTTGGGGGCGTTCATAACGTGTGTGTCCCCTTTCATGCATCAAATATTTTGTATGTTTTCTACTGATCTATCAAATTATTAATCTTGTTTTGTGGCTATGTTAGTCTTCTTGTAAAACTCTTTAAGATGTCTTTAAATGAACCTTGCAAAAGAAAAAAAAGAACTTTCTTTATCCTCTTTTAAGACTGATCCTTGCAAGACCCATCGACATGAGTGCTTAAATTTCAGAGATCATGTGTGGCCAGTCCAGCATGTGTACTTTATTATATTTGTGGAATCTAAGTAGTATGGAAAATTGTCTGTTCATCCATTTTGTCCATGGTTTCCTCTGTTTAAAAACTGCTCTCTGTGTTTCTTTTGAAGTCCTTATCTGCTGACTTCCATGCCTGGATCATCTCCGGGTGACAAGGGTAGGTGTCCTGGATTTGTTATCTGTCTCTAAAGAATGTTGAGTTTTCTTAGTCATTTAAATGATCTGCAGGCCACCTCCAGGCCATGTGCTTCCTTGTCCGAGGCACTGCTCTTGTGAGTAGGAAAAACTAGTTCAATTTTTGCCCTTATTCTGGTGGCAGGGCCCCTATTCTTTTCTTGGGTCTCAAGTGACTGCCAGGATGTCCCCAGGATTTCTCTGTGTCAGAACTCTAGTGCCTCTTAGCTTTGTGCAACTCATGAAGGATCTGTTGGTTTCTTTGCCTCCTTATAGCTTGGTTCTGCTGACCTCAGGACTTTGCTGGCTCCTCACACAGCCTAGGAACCACGCAAGGATCCAAGGGATGTTTTTATCCTAGGATTTTGGAGCTGCTTCTGTGGTACCCTCACCCTGAAATCTCTCTGCTTACCATGGCTAACCACTAGTCTCTGTTTCCTTCATCAGTGAGCTGCCTCTTCCCATTGGGGTTTTTTCCCCTCTTAAATTAATCGACTTCTTTTTTTTTTTTTTTATCAGAGAAACTTTAGATTTCCAGTAGAGTTGAGTGGAAAGTACAGATTTCCCTGTCCCCCCACGTAGTCTCTTGGCAATGATAAATTTATTATCATCAGTGGATCTGTATTGATCCATCCTTGTGGAGTGACATGCATCATTTCCTTAGGGTTTTCTGGGGGTACTGTATTTTCTTTTGGTTTGGATCAATGAATGATGACATGTAGCCACCATTGTAGTATCATGCAGGGTGATTTTGCTGTCTTAAAAGTCCTTTGTGATCTGCCTATTTCTCCTTCCTCTTCCTCATTCCATAACAACCAGAAATCTTTTAACTGTGTATACTGTTACCTTTTCCAGAATGTCATAAATTTGGAATCCTACCATATGTAGCCTTTTCAATTGCTTGCTTTCACTTAGTATTATGCATTTCTCTTGTGCCTTCTAACGGCACAATAGGTAGCCCATTCATTTTTAGTGTGAGTAATACTGTTTGACATAGCACAGTTTACCCATTAACCAACTGCAGACACTATGCTTGTTTCAAATGTTGTCAGTTGTGAACAAAGGTTCTATAAACATTCATGCACAGGGTTTTGTGTGCATGGACATTTTCATCGTACTTGGGTAAATGCCAAGGAATGTAATGCTGGGAGTTATGGTCAGAGCATGCTTGGGTTTATAAGAAATGACTGGACTTGCAAAGTGGCTGTACCATTTTTCATTTCTACCAGCAGTGACACAGGGTCCTGTTGTTCTATGTCCTTGGTCAGAGATTGGTGTTTTCAGGACTTTGGGTTTTGGGTGTTCTGATCAGGGTGTACTGAGGTCTTATTGTTTTCATTTGTAATTTCCAAATACTGTTGTTCAGGGTTTTGGAATTTGACTGTACTGTGGTTTGGAAATGTGGTCAGGGATGGCCCAGGGGAGATGTAGCGTGGCCTTTTCCCTTTTTAAAGATTATAGTCCTAAGTTATATGGCTTTCAGTGCTTGCAATTATCTTATGTATTTTGTCTAACTTTCATAGTTATTGCTGGGAGAGAAAATCTGAGGTGAAGTGCTCTATCACAACTTGAGCTAGAATTCCACAAATCATTAACTGATATTTTATTGAATATAGAGGTGTTGGGTTCTGTAGATATGAAGATGAATGAAACCATGGCTCCACCCTCAAAGTGCATAATCTATGGCAGTAATTCTTACTGAAGCTAAACCATGTTCTGCCACGGATGAAGAAAAGTGAATGTTTATTTCTCAGTTTACCTACCAAAGTTTTGTTGCTGAGTTTTTTCTTAGTCAGTGATTTCTACATACTGGAATTTAAGCTTTATTATGGAAAAGCTATTAAGTTTTGCCTGTACTAAATTTAATATTTCATGTTGTTCTACAGAATACTCAAAGGACTTGAACAAATATATCACCTATCCAAGGGTTAATCATAGTCTGCTGAAATAATCCCTGTGACTATGGCAAATGATGTAAAATAAAGTCCACTAGGGTCAGCATGATCAATGGCCTGTAAATTCAGAGAAAGGTCCATAGGGGTTGTTGCTCGAGTCTTAAGCTGGTGTTAGGCCTTATTTGTCACCGCTCTGATTATATTTGAGGGAAGAGAATTGAAATAAAACATCGTGGGTGTTTAAATCAGAATATCTTTGCATTTGATTCCAGACTACTAGCTCGTCATCTGAAGTCAAAGATCTGCTGGAACAGAAAAACAAGTTGACCTCAGAAGTGGCTGAACTTCAGCAGCGGCTTCAACTAGAGACTAAGGTATCTGATTTTCCTCTTATGTTTCCCATTCCAGTCTTGGTAGATAATATTTTAAACACACTGGGATGCCCAGGTGAAGTGAAAGCCATTTTTTTCCCTTCCAAGAGAAACATTCCTTTCATCACTGAGTAAATTCCTATGTACTTGGCTGCTGCTATCCGAAGAGAATATTTTTCTTTAAGTAACCAAAGGATAGAGAAATTGTGTGCTTGGACGGTGGGTGTCTGTAGCTGCCTTGTCGTGCTTGCCTCAGTGTCCTGAATTGATTTAAAATGTTTGCCTTTCACGGTCATTTTGACTTTGGGGAAGAGCCTGAAGTTTCACGTGCCAGATCACAGGACACGCCGTGATGTACTTACGAGTGTACCTTTCTGCTGGCTGGTCCTTAGCAGCAGCCTTCATTGTGTGTTTTTTTATTTATCTGGAACAGCTTTAGAAAATGGACATTTTCTAATGTTCAAATAGGAGGAGTGGTCTGAGGTGGGTTATACAATGCATTTTTTACTGCAATAAGTTTTTAAAAAAAAATTTAGACATTCACATATATTTAAATCTGTCTTAGTTACTTTCTTGATGCTGGGGCAAAATACCTGATACCCACGAGTTAAAGGAGGAAAGTTTTATTTTAGCAGTTTGTAGACCTTTCAGTCCATAGTCTGCTGGCTCCTAGGTAGGGCAGCATGGCAGGGGGGTGCATTGCAGAGGAGAAACAATCCATGGCAGGCAGACAGGAAGCATCCAGGAGCTGGCCTCACTCTCCCTTTTATATCATCTAGGCTATCAGCCCATTGGGTGGTGCTACCCACCATGCAGGTGTGGTTTCCCAACATCCACACTTAGAATTATGCTAAACAAATCAGTAGATGAATCTGATTATCATGCACCCAAACCCAGTATCAGGCACCCATGATCCAGCAACCTCTCAAAAGTACCACCTATGGGCACATAAGGCTTTAATGGTAGGGGGAGATCTAGATATAAGCCATAACTGGTTAACACCTCGTATATGAAGTATGTAAAATAAGTAATACAAATTTTAACTATGTTTTTGGGGAGCATTACTTTTAATTAAATATAGACAATTAATATTCTTTCTAGTTACATACTTTTCTGCCTTCGGTGTGTGATTTAAGTTGTTTCATACCATAAGTGCAGCAGAAAAGTGTTCTTGGAGTTTAGAAGTGGGCTTCTGTGGAAGTGTGTGCATGTGCAGTGGAGGGACTTTGAAATCACTGATTCATGTTAGAACCAGCAGAACATCCAGGAAGAGAGAGCACGCCTGAGAGCTGACCTGGAGGAGCTTCGCAGCCAGCTGGACAGGCGGGTGGAGGACGACGCTGGGCTGCAGCAGCGCCTGAAGGAGAGCGAGGCTGAGCTCCGGAAGAGCCTGGAGGAGTGAGTGCCCCGCCCTGCCCTGCCGGGGCCGTGCATTGCACTCAGCCAGATCCTTCATCTGGGTGACCCCACCCTCCAGACGCTGACTGAGGCTGTGTCCCCTTCCTGTCCCCCTCTCGTCTCTGTGAAACTGTGGAGTGGGTGACATAGGCAGGTGTATGGGAAGGCTGGCAGTTACTAAAGTTCTTTGAAGTCTCATGGAAGGTAGATGAGAAGTGGGGATACCGAGAGGAGGCATCTAGGGGAGACACCAGCAGCCTCAGCTCCACCTCTAACAAGCACATGCGCAGTGCCCTCTGGGCTCCCAGCCGTGGATTTTATCTTGGAAGCTGCTGGTCTCCTTCAGCAGGGAAGGACAGTGGAGTCCAAGCTGCTGCCACTGTGCCCTGTTAAATTCCCTGGCAGAGGGTCTAAAACTGTGATCTGAAAGTACACAGTGCGTGGAGCCCTGTGGCTGTGGCAGGAGCCTTTAGTGGAAGGTCGAGCTGGGGTGAGTTTGTGGGAGAAATTCAGAAAAACAGGGACATTGTGTTGTACAAATTTAGCAGCCCTTGTGATTGCAATGGTGAAGTTTTTGCTTTTAAAACGTTATAGACAAGAAGGAAGTGGTCCAGGGGAGCAAGGGTGAGGGGTGGGAGGAGGGGAAGGAGAAGTAAGTAGGTTGAAGATGCACAGGAACCCAGGAACCCCAGTTAATGTGCACATTATGGGCGATGGCAGGAGATGAGACAACATCAACAAGAATAACAAATGGATAGAACTAGAGGGGGAGGGAGAGAGAGGAAACAGGAAGGGATTTTTCAAAAAAGAAACGAGTGTTAGTATGTGCTCGTAACCATTCCCTCAGACAACTGTAAAGTACATGAACTATAAACATGGGCAAATAAAATGAAAACTTTTAAAACAATAAAAATAAAACTTTCATGGAGGTTAATTTCAGAAAGTCAGTAATAAGCAATATAAAAAAATCGAAGGTAGAAGAAAGTACTTTCAAACTGAAAAGGTTCAGGTGTTTCTGGGGTGGTTTGGATCAGAGGTTGGCAGACTTTTCCCCATCAGATCATTTTGGCAACACAGCCAGTCTCAACCAGTAGACCCTGGCTGTGCCGTTGACAGGGTCACGGCAGTGCACAGATGAACGAACATGGCCGTGCTCCCTGGCACTGCATTTACAGAAACACCCAAGTGAGCCGCATCGGCGCACAGACTGTGCTGATTCTCTTGGTCTAGATTCCCTGGTCTAGGATAGTGCCAGGGTAGTGGAGCGTGTGGTGATGTTGGTGAAAAAATATCAGCACTTTTTGTGTGTGTGTGTGTCTGATTCTCTCATCCTCCCTGTGTTTTCCTTTTGGGGAGCAAGTGTCCCTGTAGCCAATCTCATTTTGCTGGTTTGAGCTCTCATCTGACATCTGGACAGGTTAGTTTCTGCCAGAGGCCCTTGCAGGCTGGTGCTTTCTCGGTCGGTGCAGGATGGAGACTGGGGTGGGTGGGTGTCCCTGGGCTCTGGCTCCCTCTGTGGGTCTCTGAAAGGTCAGAGTCTGAGAGGGGACTTATCTGATGGCCGCTTCTCCTGCCAGGCTCTTCCAGGTGAAAATGGAGCGGGAACAGCACCAGACCGAGATCAGGGATCTGCAGGACCAGCTGTCGGAGATGCACGATGAACTGGACAGTGCTAAGCGGTCGGA
The DNA here is from genome assembly GCF_034190915.1 of Cavia porcellus. NCBI lineage: Eukaryota > Metazoa > Chordata > Mammalia > Rodentia > Caviidae > Cavia > Cavia porcellus. The sequence continues at coordinate 3,044,566 of NW_026947491.1, forward strand.
GGACAGGGAGAAGGCAGCTCTGATTGAGGTGAGGGGCCGGGGGCTGGGGGCTGGATCCCCTTTGGAGAAGACGGGCAGAGAGAGGGTGCATCTGTGCTTCTATGGTTAGACTCAGTGAGGGCATCGTTGTTTGTCAGTATTGTCTTAGGAAAATTTTCAACCACAGAGAGAAGCAGAAAGAATGGTGCTTCAGCTCCACAGACCCCGGCACAGATCCAGTGGTTGTCACTGTTTTGTCACCTTAGCTCCATCTGTTTATCTGTTCATGCTGTTATTTCTCATGTTAGTTTACTGAACCATTTCAAAGCAAACTGCAGACAGCATCCTCTCTCAACCCCAAAAGTTTCAGCACACATCTTTGAAAAAATGAGGGAATTTTCTTATGTAGCTACAATACCATTATTACACCTAACGAAAAATGACTTTCACTATATATTAGGTAATAATATTCCTAATTCTCATCCTTATTCAGGTATATTTTATAGTTGTGTTTTCTTGCCCTAAGCCAGGATCCAGTCAGGAATCACAATCCTTTCCTGGTTGTGTACTCAGGTTTCCTGTGTCTCTGAAGCTCCCCCTGCCCCATCCTCAACTCCTCTGCCTCATCCTGCTGACCTGAGGAAGCCAGAGCTGTGCCCCTCCTCCCAGACTTACCTGATTGTTTCCTGTGGTGTACGCTAACTTGTACCACTATCCCCTGTATCCTTAGCAAATTGGAGATTAAATCTAAACACTGATAAATTCAGGTTCAACTTTGAACAAGGGTATTTTATAACTATGGTGTTTATGGAAAAATATTAGGGTTATATTAATCCTTAAAGTGTTTATTTATTTTTAAGGCCCTCCAAAACGGTGTGGTGCTCAGCACTAAATTTCCCACAGGTGCCATGGTGCCTGGCATATGTCGCGGTCAGCACACATTGGGTGAATGATGGGGTGGACCCACACTGAGGGGTAATGAATGAACGAAAGGAGTAAATCTGTTTGCAGTGTGCTCAGGGTGCACATTGGCCCTCTGCTCAGGAGACACTAAATATTCCTTTTTTAAACCTGTGAACCACTGGGTAAGATTCCACTTAGCATTTGGTAATTATTATGGGTTCATCAAAGACCTTGGTCTTCTCTTTCCTGAGTCAATTACCAGCCTGCTGAGGTATAAAATCTGAAATGATTAGAGAGCCAAAATGTTGATTCTGAACATCTGCATTTTTGTTGGGAATAAATATAACTGAGGGTCAGGCCAGGCGTGGTGGTGTATGATAATCCCAGCATGCAGGAAGCTGAGGGAGGAGGATCAGTGTGAGTTCAATGCCAGCCTGAACTACACAGCCAGACCCTCAAAAAACCAAAAGAACAGTTCCAAAACATCTCTCTCTGTCTCTCTCTCTCTCTGTCTTTCTCCCTCTCTCCCTCTCAGAAAAGTTACATCTTTTATCTTTATATCCATTCCAATATTTGATGTTGCTACAGTATTGTTATTTTGGCATAGTATTGAAGTGTGTTCCTTTATAAGCTTTGGTATGAAAACAACCCAATAAATCTTATGCTACAGAATTTAGGACAAAGATTCCTCCTCCTTCCCCACAAAAAAAAAGGAAAAATTAAAGGCTCCTCGTTAGTGTTGAATGTTCCACTGACTGTCCCTTAGGGCTGAGGCATTCTCTTGTCCCTTTCTTGGGGTTGAAAGTGTGTAGTTCCTTCTTCAGTCTCAGTCCTCACCTGTGTTCTCTCCCCTTCTGGGGTTATTTTTGAAGTAATTCCCTGGGGGAGATTTCAGTTCCTCCTGGCGGAACTCAGACTTTTTTGTCCCTGTGTGCTGCGGCCACCCACAGTGAGAGCGAGAGCAGACACCTGCTTTTCCCAGGGCCTTTTCTGTCCCTCTGCGGGGTGCCTTTGTTCCCCCGAAAGTTTGTGAACCGGTGCCACATCTCACCGATCTACACAGGCAAAGTGTGTTAGAACAGGTATATTTGTTTGTGAAATATTGTAACAATACAAAATGGAATTTTGAAACAAGGCACATACACACATTTTCTTAGTATCCAAGGAATTGCCTGTGGCAGCGTTTTCCATTTGACCCCTTGTCACGGGCAGGTTCCGCCCACCCATCTTTGTCGCATAGGGACCAAGAGCAGTCACTACGTTCCGGTACCCGCTTCGTACAGTCCACACATCAGAGGCACTTTATTTATTCTACCTTCCTAGTTAATTCGATAGACCTCACTCTGCCTAGTTGTTATCCTGTATTTTTCTTATTTTGCGATAATGAACAAATTCTGTGCTGTTTTTTGCATTTGTCTTTACATGTGAAAACATTCCCTAAGGATACAGTCCCGGAAATGATGTCCCTAGAGGGCCTCTGGCCCCGGTATGCACAGAGTCACAGAGAAACTCAAGTGGAAGATAAGACTTGGTCCTAGTCTGTGATCCTTACCAGAGCTAGAAAGAAAAGGCGTTATCTTAGCCTGGGAATTCTCTGGGGTTGCTGATTCTCCTTGATCACCAGAGCCTCAAACTGCCAGCTGCCCTTGGGGTGGGGGGCTCTGTTCCAGCCCCCGGACTGTATTCTATGTTGATGCTTGTCTTTTTCTTCTCACCATCTGATGCAAAAGCGTCTCATGGTTGTGTCTTCCCCCACTTCACACCTAGCACAGTGCTAAATGCTGTAGCAGGTGAATCATCTTCAGTGTTTAAATTACTGTAAAAAGCCATCCCTTTTAAAAGGAAGGATTCTAAAACAAGCCAATTCTTCAGGACCAGACTCGACCCCCTGGTGCTTGGTACTGACCCAGTCTGAGGGGCCCAGCTGTGGTGCACCAGAATGTCAGAAGAGGCCGAAGGTCCCAGACTCTCTGCTGCCTGCAGGCTGGAGAGCTCCTGAGCTCCCACTGGGGCATGGAGATTGTTCTCAGAGCCCCAAGGAGGCGATTATATGCCTGCCACTGACCTCTCCAGCCTGGAACCGTCCTTTAATGGTTCCTCTTTTCATAATAGACATCCATAGGGAATCTGTGAAATAATACTAAGAAAATGAGTAGTTAAAGAAGAGGCAGGGTGTGATGGTGCATGACTGTAATCCCAGCACTCAGGAGGCTGAGGCAGGAGGATTGCTTCAAGTTCTAGGCCAGCCTGTGCTATACAGTGAGTTCAAGGCCAGCCTGAACTAGTTAGTGAGATCCTGTCTCAAAAAAGAAGCAAACAAATGCTAAAAGAAGTGAGGTCTTTAAGACAGCTGTGCAGAACTCTTGGTGTGATATTAAGTGAATGTTCTCCAGATTCTCACAAGCAGCAACTAGACAGGCCATGGTCCTTGCCTGCCGTAGTACATTCTCAGGAAAGGATTCCACCTGGTACCACCTGGTGTCAGGGACTCAGGGACCTGTCTCCTCGGGCTGCTGCCAAACTCCCCACAGGCGAGTCCAGCCAAACCCAGCTCTGCTGTGTTTGTACCCAACAGCCCCTGGGCTTGTGTCTGCTCCCCGCCTTCCAAGTGTGAGTGCAGGCTGGGCAGCGGTGGAGGGATGGTGAGAGATGGGAGCTAAGGTCCAGTCTGTCTTGTCACCTATTCCCAAGGTGGCTCACCTATTCCCAAGCCTGGGGATCCTGGGCAGGGCAGGGTCTCAGAGCTCCAAAATATTCATCTCCTGCAAGAAGAGTCACCTCTTTGAATCCGTGGAAATATGTGGCAAGTCTCTTTTTATGCAGTGAGAACCAGGCACAGCTGGCTTTCTACACACACTTGCATATTACTTTGTTTTTTAATCTGGCTGCTTGGCAGGTGTGTAACTAAGTATATGGAGGTCTGGGAGCCAGGATTTTCCTTTGTTTTCTGTCATTGGAGCCTGAGCAGAGGCATGTTTGTCTACAGTGGCTGTTTCTGTGCCCTGGGAAGTGACTGTGTTTTTCTTTCCTTCTCTGACTTGATATGATTAAGCCCGAGGTTGTGGAGTGAGGCGACTGAAACCCGCTGTGCCTTTTGTCTCCGCTCTGGAAAGCCTCAAGTGCCACCGTGGGACCCGGGAGGTGTAATCTGATTGGATCCCTGCGGTGCGGTCCACTCAGGCAGCAGCCCTTGGGGCAGATAAGAGCCTTCGTGCAGGATGGGCCAGAAAACCTCCACTGTGTGAGCCCCAAACCCAGATATGTCCTGGAAAAGATAAGCGTGGGGAGAGGAACGGCTCCATCCTCAAACAATTGAGCAATGTGTGAGAATCAGAGCAGGAAATAAGGTCAGGACCCCAGTGCAGGGGCAAGCGCGCAGCACAGCTTAGTTATTCCCACCTCTCCTCTTTTCTCTCCTTCTCTTTCCCGTCCCTCCCTCTCATGGGTTGCTGAGAACAGGGTTTGTTCTCACTCAGAGCCATGCTGGGGCACAGACCGGGTCTGGACTTCTGACATGTCAGACCCTTGCTGTGCCGTGTTCCCAGAACAGATGGATGCTCCTAAGACCACGATTCTTTCACCAAAAATGCAATAAAGCGGATCTGTATCTGTTTTTCAAGGAGCTGATGGCATTGGGAGATCAGAAAAAAAAAAATCACAAAACACAGAATGCAAAGTAAAGAGTCAAGAGTGTCAAAGAAGTAGAAGTCAGAGATGGCTGGGAGGGGACGGAAGGAGGACTTCTTGGGGAAGATCACACTGGAGCAGGGTCTTGAGAGATTTTTGAGCTGGAGTGGTGTGGGCCTGAGGGGCCAGCACGTATCTGTGAACATTGTCCTGGTGACTGCAGGGGACAGACTAGATCTGGGGGCAGGTGCGGCCTGCCATGGAGCAGTTATGTAGTAGGTGATGTGGGCCCAACCCGAGGAGGTGAGAGGTGTGAACATCTAACACATTACAGAAATAACCCTGCTTGTGAGGGACCTGACAAGATGAAAGTCCAAGTTGTTGCCAAGCTCCTGAGCTGGCTGTTTAGGGAGCAGGAGGCATAGTCATAGAAATAATGCAAACAGGAAGTGGAATGGAAGGAATGGGATGGAGCCGCCTGAACTGGACCCAAGTGCTGGGGAGCCCCCAGGCAGCGTCCGGGGGTGAACACCAAGAAGGGTGGCAGGCCCAGGGGTCAGAGTCGTTTTTGTAGAAGTTATAATTTTGGAAAACGGGGTGAGCTTGCCACAGGGGAACAGAGGATGCAAAGCTGCATACTGAGCTCTTTGAAGGGGGAGAGAAAAGCCAAAAATGATCCCCACAGGAAACAGAGCCCCAGGGAAGGAGGCAGGAGAACACAGCACCTCTGCACTGCAAGGCCAGGAGAATCCTGCGGTGAAGGGCAGGGAAGGTCACCAAGGCGAATGGCCCTTGAAGTGGCGATGAGGTGCTTGCCAGGACCTGGAGGGGCTGCTTCAGTGCAGTGGGGAGACTGAGGGGTGAGCACATGGTCTCGAGGCTGTGATACTTTCAGACGGTCTGGGGCAGGGCTTGTTGGGAGCCAAGGTTCTAGGCAATGGGAAAGAACAATACGGTAAGACAGCCAGTGGGGTCAGAACTCAGGGTGCTCGCTTCTCTGGGACAGGGCTTGGGTGGGGGCAGGCCCGGTGTGCTCAGGAGAGTGGTGATGGGGAAACAACCCAAGGAGTGGGAGCCCTGAGCTGGAGCTGTGCCCAGGGCTGTAGCACCGGGAAGCCAAGCCTTTGGCCGGGCACTTGGCGGAGGTGCGGGAATGGGGACAGAGCCCGCTGCCTTGCTTGGGTGACTTTCCTTGGGTGTCCTTGGCAGTGAAGGAGGATCATGAACAGCACACTCCTCGCCAGGGACAGGGGATAGTTGTGCTGGGGATCTGGGGTGCGGGTGGAGGTTTGACCTTGCAGGGTGCACAGGATAGGCATTGGACAGGCCGGCCGGTCTGAGTGGCCCCTGAGTAGCTGAGTAGCCACAGCATGCCCAGGGTCATGGCAGTGACAGCAGAGCACCGCACAGAAACACCGTGAGCTGCAAGGCCAGAGGGTCCCTCACAGTGGTGGTCACCGCAGTTTCCCCATCTTCCTCACATTCAGTCTCCAACAGGCTGAGGCTGAGGGGCCCAAGGGAATGAGGGCTGAGCAGGACAGGAGGAAAGATGTCTCATAGGGTGGCACTGGTCCGAGGAGAAAGGGCCTGGTGTGTGTGGGGGGTGACCTGGCCAAGACCAATGGGGCCACCTGCAGAGATGTCCCTGTTCACCTCCTCGGCTCCCTTGGTCTTCCCAGGAGCTCCTGCAGGCGAAGCGAGACCTTCACGACCTGCTGATCGCCAAGGAGGGGCTGGAGGAGCTGCTGAGGAAGCGGGAGCGAGAGCTCACAGCCCTGCGGGGAGCCCTGAAGGAAGAGGTTTCTAGCCACGACCACGAGATGGACAGGCTGAAGGCACAGTACGACGCAGAGCTGCAGGCCCTGAGGGAGAGTGTGGAGGAGGCCACCAAGGCAAGTGCCCGTAGCAGGAGGCGGGGGAGCGAAGGGGACATCAGGAGAGGCTGCAGGTGGGGCTGAGCCACCTCCCACCCTGGGGCTGGCTGCCTGCTTTCCTTGCAAATAGAGTTTGATGCCAGGTGTAGTGGCATACCTCTGTAACCCCAGCACTCGGGAGGCAGAGGCAAGAGGATCATTTCAAGTTCGAGACCAGCCTGGCTGCACAGTGAGTTCAAGGCCAGCCTGAACTGCATAGGGAGACCTTGCAAGAGCTTGCTAAAAATAAAGTAAGCCCCCTGGCTCTGGCAGCTTAAGTCTATGAACGTCAGCACCCCTGAGGACTCAGGTCAGCACTGTCATGGAGGTACACTGTGCTGCCCGCCTGGTGTGCCGTGGGAGGCCGACCCTGAGATGGGGTCCCGTTGTGGTCCCAGATCCCTGCACACCCACCCAACCTGCACCCCTAGCCTGCGTACAGCCCATCAGGTTATTCAGGTTATTTCTCAGCAAGGTCTCAAGTGACTCAGTGCTCAGTTGTTCAGCCCCTTCCAAGAAAATTTTTCCCATGATTGAGTTTCTGGCTTCGGTAAATAGATACTCAATTAAGTCAGTCTTTGGTGCGAGCCCCATGTTAGCTGTGGAAGAGAAGAATGTTTTCAATGGGGAGATGCTTTGAAATGTGCCATCCATAGGGGAAGGGTAGTATATAAAATTCTTAGAGTTTCTGTGACAGAAGGTTAATACAGCTGAAGAGAGAATCTCGGTATTGTTCATTCTGTGAAAGTCGCGGCGAGAGCTCAGCCCTAGATGCCTGCTCCACACACGCCCCCCTGCGGGCCTCTGGTCTCCATTATATCACAGCCATTGCAAATGACAAGAGGGAGGGATGGGCCTGTGTGTTCTAACAGTGGCAAGTCTAGGAAACAGTCTGTTTGGGACTATTAGAACTTCAGGCCACTTTTTAAAAGCCGCATGTTGATTTCCGTGTCTTAGCCTTTGTTTGAGATCTGATGTATTTAGCTGGGGAAAAAGCAGAGCTGACCCAGCGCTAAAGCAGAGCTGGTTGGGGTGGCATCCTCTGCGGTGCTTCTTGTTCCCTTGCTGTGCCCACCACAGGCCGGTGCCTCTCCAGCTCTGTGCAGCGAGCTCCCATCTGTGTTCTCCAAGGGCCACATTCTTTCTGCCACCCCTGTGGCCCCTGTGTCAAAGCCCAGGTCACATGACACATGTTGGGCGGTGAGGGCAGAGGGTTACTGAACACACCCTGGGCCTAACACATGTGTATGGTTGGGAGGAAGCCCGGAGCGGGAGCGCCTTTGCCACAAGGAGCCGCAGGCCCTGGGAGGCCCTGGCCTGGCTTGGTGACCCTCAGGAGGAATCTGTGGAGCCCGCCGGGCCCTGAGTGACAGTCATGGTGGATGAGACCTGGCTGTTGGCAGAGAAGGCAGGAAGCTAGAGTGAAGTGCTCGCCCCAGTGTGCTGGCAGAGTCCTGTACCCCACCGCAGCTGTCCTGCTGCCTGCTCCTTCCCTCCAACAGTGGAGCTGCAGCGGCCTCTGCTCGGTGCCTGGCGTGCTCGCCTGCGCTCAGCATCATCCTGGTTGGTGACAACCCCCTCCAGTCCCCCTTGGGAGAGGCTGGATGCCTTTTGCCCCCTCCCCCCTCGCTCCCACCTACCTGCCTGTTCTTATCCCATGAGACCCCAGTGCCAGATGCCCCGTGCAGTCAGCATGTATTCCTGAGAGTCAGTCGAACCCCAGTGTTCCGGGGTCCTCTGTTCCTGTGGTAACCTGGCTTCGTGCCTCTCAGCTCAGCTTCTCAAGAGCAGGGGGCACTCGTGTCCCATCTTTTTTTTAGTGCAGCAACGTCAACTCAAGTGCATCTGGGGAGCGTACCCAGGAGAAACGCCGAGGTGCCGTGGGGCTGCAGCAGGCTGCATGTGGGGAGCATCCCTGGGGCTGGGAAGGTTGCTTCCTTGCAGGAAAGAAAAGCAGGACCCATGTTGCTAGGTCTTTCCATTTTTAAAGAAAAGCCGGATCATCGGGATGTCGGTAGGAGGCCTCTGACTGTAGACGATCGCTGTCTTTTTGGTGCTTTATTACTTGATGGCATTATGAAACAGTTTTAGTATTCTATTAAACACCAGAAGGAATCAAATATAACTTTCAATCTGGTAAAGAGCTTCCGTAATTTGTTCCCTGACATTTAGCCTTTTCCCCGCCCTGGGGGACAGACAGGTCTGATACCATGACTGAAAGCTGACATTTCTTTAAGGAACTGAATTGTATTAGAAAGTTCATTTCCTTGACAGGCCTGAGGAGGCTGCCAGGCCACCTCCTGGCAGTTTTTCTAACTTTGCCACTACCCCGAGCCTGGAACCAACAAAGCATTCTTCCATCGTTGGCAGCTAACAAGCCCTTGGACTAGAACTTGTTAGACTTGCTAGAACTGCAAGTGTGGAATTCCTAGAACGCTGGGTGAACACTGCCAGCTTACACGAGGAGCCTCTTGCAGCTTCTCCTAAGAGGGGCTTCATACCAGTGTTTTGGAGACCAGGACATCTATTGAAGAGTGCTGGGTGGATGGCAGTTCGTGGCTTCCCAGTCCAGGGAGCAGGTGACAGGTGGTGGGGGTGCAGGGGTGATGGGGTGCTTTCACTCCCCCGCTTGCAGGGAAGCCAGTCTGTCAGGAAAAGGATTCTATTGGACATTCTCTTAATGCGCCAGTCAGTACTTTGGCGCCTTATTTGCTTATGTTCTCTGGTCTCTGTTATGTGTCCTGTGTGCTTTTTTAAGCTTTGAAAGGGAAACAGCCTCCTTCCCCTGGGTCTGTGGACCCGTCGGAGGGGTGGAGTCACTGTCCCCTGGGAGTGTCACGGATGCCTGCTCATCCCTCACCCTTCCTGTTCTGGCTCATGCAGGAGAGAGGAACAGATAGTGTGGTCTAAGGCTTCTCGGAGAGGAGGCTTTGGGCCAGCACAGCTCCCTTGGGAAATTACCTGGATGCTTCTTGGAGGTTTAGTTTCCACCCAGCTGGTGTTGTTGGGGATTTTGTGCTTGCTGTCATCTTTCCTGCGACGCTGGAGACTGCCTTTGTTTCTCACTTGGCTTCCCCAGTGGGCTTGGCGCTCAGTAGATGGTGGTGGTAAGTGTTGTGCGTTAGAGAGAAGAACAGACGAAGGGAGAGACATCTGCAGGGTCCCCAACAATCCCAGGACTGAGCATTAGACTCTTTGGGGTCTCATGAAGTAAAATCGCTTCTCATGAAAATAAATTGTTCATTAAGAGTAATATAATGTCAATGTTCATCTTGGAAGGGATAATTGCATATATTTCAAAGAAGGTAAAAGAGTCACTGATATTTTGGGGCCAGGAAATGCAATTTTGGGCTCACTAGGCATTTTCATGTTTTATATTGTGTGACCCTTGAAAATTTTGTTCAGATGCTATAACTTTCTTCCTCCTCAAACAGAGCCGTGCAATTTGCATGCGTGTTTTTTGCCCAACGATTTGGAAACATCACAGAGTTTTGTAGAAATGAGAGCTTGCTTGGTACTCCCTCCTGCATTGCTTGTAGGCTTCCCCTCCCCTTTGTCTCGTAACAGGTTCTCAATCGAGCTGTGTGCTGCAGAGAATCCCACGGGAAAACCAGGCTAATCTCGGACGTAGCTCAGTCAGTGGAAAATCTCATTTCGGTCTCCTCAAAGGGAGCCAGGTTAGCCAGGGAAACTGTTAAAATTCATTCCTCTGCATTTTAACTTCCAATAATCGCCTAACTGAAAATGACAGCGGTTGAGAACCGAAGAGGTTTTTGGAGTTTGCAGTTAGGTGTCCGGAAGGGAAATGTCCCTCCACAGACTGGGGCAGGCCTGAGGGTACAGGTCCTGGAGGCAACAGGAAGAAGATGGGGCTCACACTTACTGAAGATGTCTTTAGCTTTTTTGTCTCCATGTCTCAGAATGCTCTTTAATAATCGTATCCCTCCCTGCCTCCCATGTTGATTAAAAAGCACAGAAATGCAAGGCCTCGTGTGCCCAGCACCCCTTTCTGTGCCTCTAATGCCGGGCACTCCAACGTGTTTCAGTGTTCGCTAGATCTTGGGTGAATTTCAGGGTTGCTACCTGATGGTCTCCTGAGACTGAGCACCCCTGAGTGTCACTCTGGTTTTTTAACTGCGCTGCCAGGAGTTCCCTGTGTGTGCGGATTCATCCTGTGCTGTTCCAGGTCACCCGTCATCAGTGCTGGAGTGTGTACTATGGGCCAGCACTGGGCTGGTCACCAAGGACATAAAGGCAGGCAAGCCATGGCCTGTAGCTATAAGCACCTTGCAAGACCTCTCGGGAGAAAGACGTGCGAATAAAATGCCAACAGTATTACAGGCACGTGGTGGAGGACTGCTCAGGAAGAGCGATCAGGCAGGCTTCCTGCTTTAGCACACAAACTTCAGGAGGGAAATAGCTCATCTGTTCTGTGATCTAACACGGGAAATGTACCACATATTTTTGGAGCAGGAATAAAAGGGATCTTCCCTTTCCAAGGCCCTTGGTGCTCTAAAAATCTGCTAACTTTGCATCCAGTTTGTCTCAGCAAATCTCAGTTTTAGGGTTAGAGTGGTTACAAAGTTTCAGTAGCTTAAATGCAAGACAGAGGAAGGTGGCTGACCTGGGGATGAGTTACAATGTATTTGACTTACCTTAAAGAATCAGGTAGGTTTCAGTTAGGGGTCTCAGAGGGTGGCCCCCCCCAGGGTGCAGTGTTTGCGGTGAGGGTCGCAGGCTGTCCTGGTGTGGATAGCAGATTGGAGAGCCCTTCCCCCTAGGACTCTGGGTGCCTGGATAATCCAGGTGATGAAGAAATGCAGTGGGAAGGTTCCTTCTGTGGGTATGTGGGATATCTGACAGTTTCCAGTGACCACACCAGAGCCTTGTGGGCACAGTCACAGACGCCAGGGTTTTCCAGCAGTGCCAGTGGGGGCCGAGGACAGGGTGCCCAGAGCGCCTGGAACTATCCCAGAAAAATCAGCGCACTCACATGCAGTGCATAGAGGAAGTGTGCAGACTTAACTGGGTGGAGGGGAAGTACAGGTCCCTGGCCTGGCATCAGGAAGAGCACAGACATGAGGTCTGTCCTCCTCCTGCACCTGCCAGGTGCGGAGAGCCCCTGCTGTCTTCCCACTGTGACCAGCAGGGACAGAGTTGGGCTTTTGTAACTCACAGGCTCGAGGTCAGAGTCCACATCAATGCTTCCCCTTTGGAAATGGGTCTCCCTTGCTGCTTTTGGAATCTTCATTCATTCACAGTCAGTAATCAGCTAGGCCCAAGCTGGGAGTCTGTGCTTGGTGCTGCCTGGAGGCTGCTGGGCCAGACCAGGTCGCCATTCTGGAGTCCACGGAGGGAAACCTGCCTGCACTGGTCGTGTGGCATCCCAGGAGCCGTGTTCTTTCCTAAAGGCAGCGAAATCCTTAAAGGAATCTGGAGGGAGACAGGGGGCGCTGGGTGATGGGCAGGGCATCCTCCTGCGGTCTACGCATCAGGTGGACGTGGTGATGGTTTGTTCATGCTGCCACCTGAGTGGACGCCTGGGCTTGCTGCAGTCCTTGTCCCAGAGTCCAGGTCTGTTTCTGGCAGAGTCATTACTGCCCCTCTCCATGCTGATTCCCAAGGAGAGAGTGAAGGGATGGACTTGCTTGAGGCCCCTCTCTGTGGGTGACGCCCAGCTTCTTGCTGAGTGCGGCTGGGGCTTAGCACAGTCGATGGACTGGAGGGTGAAGGGAGATGGGCATGGCTGGTGCTGAGGGTTGTTGGAGGAACATTCACTTTTATTTTGTACCTGATGAGTTTCTTACAGCGGGTTGGTGCTGGGAACACTATCAGATCTTTATGGAAGTGGGAAGCGGGCAGAGAGGGTTCCTCCTATCTTCCCCAACAAGATGGGTACTCTGAGACATCCAAGCCACCAGTGGACCTGTTCAGAGCCCAAGATGGTGCAGGAGGTAGGGGCAGGGATCCCTGCCAGGCACCCCAGGCTGGCTGAGTCTCTCGATGTGGACTGCACAGCGCATTGTGTGTGACACAGCCAGGGACAGCTTTTTAACATCTGAAAAGGCAAAGGCTTTGCTTTTACCTTGGGAAATCCTGCTTAATCTATGTCATACTCTCCCTGATCCTCTAAATTCTGCCTGATGAGTGGTTTTCTAAAGATTTGCCAAGATCATTAAACAGATTCCTACTTGGTGGAAAACCCTGGCATTAGTATTTTATCACATTACGCAGAAAATGGAGCATGCTGCCACTCTAAATCCATCCGATGAGAGGCAGGGACGTCTGCGACGGGAAGGAAATCACGTGTGGCCTCCCTTGGCCTTCCCCGCAGCTGGCCTCCACAGTAGCTTCCCGACATGCCTTGCTGCTCTGTGGCCCCTTCTGTGTGTACGCAGTAGGACATTACAGACATGAGGCTGTGACCACTGTCGTGAGCATCTTGGTTTCTTCCTTGCTTTCTCTTGGATCTCTGCTCTTTGGATACTCTACCCAATTTCCATGTGGTCAGGTGCTCAACTGGCGTGTGAAAAGGTCCACATGGCAAGAGACCAAGGCTGTCTGTCCGCAGCCAGGCCAGTCGGCCATCCTGGAAGCAGGCCCTTAGGTGACCCGCCTTGGCCAGCCTCCTGACAGCAATATCATCAGAAACTTCAGTGGAACCACTTACTCAACCCCCAGATTCCTTACCTCAGGAACCCCACAAAATAATAAAGGTTGTGATTTTAGACTGCTAAGTTTTCAGGTGATTTGTTATACAGCAATAGATAGCTAACGTGTTTAAAAGGATACTGTTTGTATTCGCATATTTCTTCATCAGAAAGTTGAGTGCTTATCTAATTGAGGTCCCGGACAGACACAAATGGGCTTAGGCACATTGTTGGTGGCAGAGGAATTACAGCGGGAAGCATTAGCGTGGTGAGTAGGCGTCTCTGCAGTGATTAGATGTGCTTTAGTGAGTTCTGACTACAGAGGAGGTCACGTGTTTAGGCACCTACAGGTCAGGATTTGGAAATGGCCATAAGAACAAGTCAGAGTCAGGTGCAATGGAAAAATCCTCCTGCCCTTGTTTGAGCTGGCATCGCTAGCTTAGCTCATGAGTGACAGAGTCGGGGTGAAGGTGTTTGTTGGCAGGGTGACCGCTGCCTTTTCACAGTAATGAATGGAGCTTGTTTGCACAGTGGTGAGCAGAACGTGGGTCGGGAGAGGCCTGCTCTGCTCCTCAGAAAACTCCACCGTCCTGGACAGCCTTTCCACGGGGGTGCGGGTGGAGGGCCCCACAGGGCCAGGCAACCCATTTCTCCTTGGCTTCTCCCCCTTTTTCTTTTGATTTTAGCTGTTAAATGTCTGCACGTGTTTCTCAAGTGCATGGCCCAGAGGAAAGAAATCCTGGCTGTGTCTGGGTTTAGGGAAACTGTGAGTCTGCGTGAAGTGAGGAGGAACAGACCTGGAGATGCTTCAAAGACTTCAGAGCAAGGCGGGGTATAATGCAGCCAAGCAAACAGACCCAGAAGAGGCAGCATAGAGACGGGTCTGAAGCGCCTGGGCACGTGTAGTGGGAAGGAGAGTGAAGCCTCATCTTTTCCACCCCTGAATTTTCCAAGAACCTGAAGACATCTGCTGTGCTATCTCTGGGGAGCTGGCTAGACGACAGCTGGGGGGATGGTGATGCCACAAATGTCAGAAAACAAACGTCCTGCTCAGTGTGCCTTTGAAGTAAACCGAGGCATTACTAGCTCTGGAAAATCAGTGATAGGGTTGTCCAGGGATGTCCATATGGGAAGCCCTTTGAGACAGCTGGCTTTATAGTCACCACCCCAAACTTGGGTCCAGCCTGAGCAGAGGCCAGAGGAACAGCACAGTCGGGTCGCTGCCCTGTCTGATCTCTGCTCTGCCTCTCAAGGCGTTTTCCTTCCAGGCTAAAAGCCTGTGACCTTGTCTGATACGAGTGTCCTGTAGCTCTTTGATGCCTGGTTTCTGAGACCCCAGAACAGCAGGCCCAGCCCTGCCTGCCATCCTCCTCCTGCCCCTTCCCTTGCAGCAGTACCCGGGGACCCACTGTGGCAGTTTCCTGTGTCTGTCTTGTGACCTTCAGGTCAGAAGCTGCACCTCCCACTTCCTGCTGCCCTGGGTGGGTGGAAGTGGGCGATGCAGGCCCAGTGGAGAACCAGGGTTAATAATTTACTCTGTCCGCTCAGTCCCTGGTGTTCACCATGACACAGTGCTGGGAGAAAGGAGTGAGAACCTGGCTTGGCATTTAACTAACAACATAATGAGGCCCACAAATAACTAGAGGGCTTCTTTTGTTTTTGTTTTCCAGTCCTGGGAATTGAAGCATTTTGAGACAGGATCTGGAAAAGGCACGAGGTTGCCCAGGCTGGCTTGAACTTTCTGTTTTCCTGTCTCAGCCTCCCAGAGCACTGGGTTCACATATGTATGTGCCACCACCCCTGGCCAACTTCTTGTTTGGAGATTAAACCCACTCTGAAATTTATGCACCTGATGTCCATCTATCAGAGTTCTGGGTGCCCCACCACCTTCTGTCCCTGGAGGGAGGTGCGGGGTCCCAGTGACCCAGGTGCCTGGGGTGGTGCTGGTGCAAAATGCAGAATGGTGGGAGGCTGCCTGTCCTCCCATGCTCCTGTTTTTTAAACCCAGGGCCTGTGTTTTCTTGAGCAGTTCTGCATCTTCAGCCTGAGAAGGTTGAGCTGGTGGAGCTCATGGCCCTTGGCCCTGTAGACTGCCCTCCCCGCCCTCCTGGAAGTGGAGCTGCCCACAGGGCCGTGGGTGCTGGCTGTGCAGTGGACAGTTAGCTAAAAGTCCTAGGTGTTACTGGACAGGTGTGGGTTGCCACAAAGGCAGACTCTTCATTTGTTAGGGAGTTGTCTGAACTGGCTTCTGGGTGGGCCGCGAGGTGACGCTCAATGATCTCTGGAGAGAAACACGGTTCTGGCCCTGCTCAGAGCTGCAAAGTGCTGTACAATGCCAGCGGCACATTCCTGCCACAGCCTCCTGGAGGGGGCAATGACCTGGTCCAGCTGTGGGCTCTGACCTGCTGCTCTTTTCAGCACACTGACCAGTACTTTGCCTACCCCCCCCCCCACGCTCCCTCTGTGTCTGTCGATGAGAACACGTGATTTTCCTTCTGATTGAAAAATCTCCACCCAGCCTGGCATCTTGGAATACACGTCCCTTGGGCATTGCATAATTATTTTAAGTAAAGCTGAGTTCTGTCTGCTGCTTTCTTGTTAAGGATTTAGTGTCCTTGGCCATGAAGGGTTTCGGTCTGTGATTCTTTTTCTTTTCCCACTTTGTCCTTTTTCGGGGTTGCTATCTGTCTCATTTTGAGTTCAGGTAATACAGACGTCATTAAATACATTGAGAAGTACTTCTTCCTTTTCTGTTTTCTAGAAGAGGCTGTATAGAGTTGGTGTTCATTGTTTTTTTTTTTTTTAATGTTTAATAGAATTATCCAGTGAAGCTACATCGCCCTAGAAACTTCTTTTTTGGGAGTTTTAAAGTTATGAATTCATTTCCTTAATAGTTATGAGATTATTTAGATTATTTCATAGTGCATAAATTGCAGTCGTTTTTGCTTTTTGAGAAAGTGATGCATTTGATCTGAGTTTCCACGCTGTGTGTGGAGTTCTCTGTGGAACTTATCTGCTGGCTCCTGCTAAGGCTGCAGTGATACCCTGCTTCACTCCCCATGTTGATAATTTGGATGTTATGTTTTTCATTTGTCAGTCTTTCCAGAACTGTGTCGATCTTACTGATAATTTTTTAAAAGCCTTTTGTTTAATTGCCTCTCCACATTGTTTCTGCGTTTTGTTACAGGTTTCTGCTCTTATCTTTATTATTTCCTTCCTCTGCTTGGATTTATAGTTCTCTTCCTTTTCCAGGTTCTTTAGGTTAGAGCTTAGATATGGAATCCAGACATTTCCCCTTTTCCAATATAAACATTTAGCATTATAAATGCTATTTAGTGTTTACTTAGGAAGGAAATTTTCTTGAGACACCCTCTTTGATTTATGAGATACTTAGAAATGTGTTATTTAATTTCTAATTTCTTGTTCTTTTGTTCTGTTGATTTTTTGCTTGATTGTATTTTACTCAGAGAATACAATCAGTGGTTTAATTATTTTCACATTTTTTGAGATTTGTTTTGTGACTCAGGATTTAGTTTATCTTGGTATATACTTCCTAGGTTCTTTAAAAATGTATATTTTGCTAGAAAGAAATTTTAAAAATAGCAAAACACAGATCAACTTCAGGGATAAAAATAAGCATTTTTTCTTTTGGCTGTAGAAATATTACTGCTAGCTGAATGAGTCATAAGCAGCCACTCCCATTCTTAGTTTTCCATATAAAAAAAGGGACTGCACCTTTTTGACAGTTTACAAATCCAATTATGCTTGCATGGTGGTTGGGTATATGGGACATATCATATTATTTGCCAGTGAACGTTTTTCCTATTAAAATCAGTTTTGTGGAATTTTTCTACCTTACAGTTGCTCTAGTAAGAAGAAATGAGAGAAAATTTTGTTTTTAAAATAAATCAGACAATGTATGAGGCACCAAAAAAAACCAGATATTTCAGATTTTACTTCTGGCCACATATTTTCCTCTCCCACAATGCCTTTAGAGGATCTTTTGCGCAAACCCATGAACATCTCCACCCCTTTTAATGGCAGCGCGCAGCCGGGGTGAACAATGGTTTCAGGGGACCAGTGCCGCCCGCCTCCTCTCCTGGCACTCAGACGCGCTGAGCTTGCCCGTGGGCTGGCCTTCAGCTTCCAGAGAGGCCACAGGGTCAGCCAAGATACGTCAGCCGGGGAGGCTCAGGGTCCTGGGGCTCAGCTGACTCAGGGGCCTGGCATCAGAAGCAGGGCTGACTCAGGCATCCTGAGGCGATGACCTGGCTGGGTCAGGTGCCTTCTGGCTGCTTGCTGGCAGGGGTAGGCTCAACTGCGTGGAACCTGGCTACTTCTGTCCTGGGGCTTGGCTGACAGGTGTGGGTGAAGGGCGTGGCCCCAGTCCAGCCTCCCCACCTGTCCTCGGTTAGATTCCCTTTTGGAAACATGGACACTGGCCTTGGGGGTGCCGTGACATGGTTCATGCTATGAAAATGGGAACGTTAGCACCGTAAAGTGAGGGAGGGCACAGTCCATGGATAGGAAAAGGGAGGCGAAGGACAGTGAGAAAGACAAACTTGAGCTCCTCTGGGAGAAGCACACCGTTCTTAGCAGCACACCCAGTGGACTCCCCCAGGTCACCTCCCTGCTCTTCTCTGCCTCTCTGCTGCCACCTGGGCCTTTGGCCAAAGTCTGCTCACAGCCGTGGCGGGCTGGCTGAGCACACCTCGCACAGTGACCACCGGGTTTCCGCTAAGTGACCAGTGAGTTATGGAGGCATCGGGGCCCAAGTCTTGGAGCAGTGGTGAGATGGGAACTTCCGTTTTGTCTGTAATGAGTCTGATTGTTGAGTCTGAGGCGGCGTCAGTGGATGTGGGAGAGGCCGGCCCGGAGCTCCCTAACTTGGTTAGCCCCAGGGGCCACTTGGGATAGTTGATTGGTCCTAAAGAAGAGATTTAACTTTGTCCCAATTTTACATTTCCACTGGAAGGGGTGGGCTAGATGGTTCGGTAACTGTAGACCTAAACCTGTGCTTGAAATTCCCTGAATATAACCTTCTTGCTGCATGCTAATTTTTCAGCCCAGTTCCACTATTTCCTGATATAAGCCAACCTTGGTAAAGGAAGAATTTTCAGTGGGCAGACCTAAAATACTGTTGAATTATTTCTTTATGTACATGTGATACTGGGGTTGAACGAGGCAAGTGCTCTACCACCAAGCCAAGCCCTAAAAGCCTTCCTACCAGCATGACCAGGGAAACTCTTAAACATGACAAAAACACTAAGATCAGGTGCTTTGGTGGGCATGCATATTTGGGGGGTAGGGAAGGAGGGGGACACCCATGGCTGCCTATCTATTGTGAAGAACTAGTGTGCCTGGGAGGCGAGTTTTGCCAGGATGGTTGCTGAGTTCCAAAGAACAAATTTTTCTTTTTCTTCTTGGGCTTATTTAACTTTTTTTGCCTTATTTTGTCTTGAGCACACTTACTTAATTTCAGATACACAGGGACCCCCCCCCCCTCAATTAAATGTTACATAGAGGGGCCATGTGGCCAGGTCTAGTGTATTTTTTTCTCACAGATGTTTTCACAGGAATTCTTAGAGGTTGGTGTTTTCTGACACTGACTAATGCTTCTAGTTGTTACTAATCTACACCTCTGATTTTCTTTTCCTCGGGTTATTTGGTACTTTTGAAAGGCCTATGTTGAGGCTGATGTCTGTGCGGTGCGCTGCATGATTCGGGCTGTGATTAGTGGGTAGCTCTGTAGACAGTGCCGCTGTTAAGAATCTCACCTTTCCTGGCCTGTTTACTTCTCGCATGTGGGTCTGATATTCGAATGCTGTACACCAGGTGGGGAGAAAGAAAGCTTTACACAGCCTTTCTCGGAAAGAGTCCCAGTCTGTGGATGTAGTGTGGGAGTGCAATGAGTGTGCAGGATTCTGCATGGTGTGTGCTTTCATTTCTGTGGGATATGCACCTGGGAGTAGAATCGCCGAGTCATGTGGTTTGCCTATTTGAAGAACACTCAAACTCCTTTTCAAAATGACATTCCCAGCAGTTATGTATGAAGGTCCTACTATGACAGGCAGCTGAGTTAGACAGAAATATTCAAGGCAGTTAGACAGGACTAAGTCCTCCACAGGAGGCCAGATACCTTGTAACAGTGGGGGAGACAGACACCTCCCAATGTGGGCCAGGCCTCAAGATGAAAGATCAAACAAATGCACCCACATCCTAAGGCCTGATATTCTAAATGGGTCTCTATAACCGAGGAAGCCGGAGTCACCATCCCAACTCTCTGTGGTAAGAGCCACAGTCCATAGGCCCGCTTGATATGTGACTCGTTTTCCCATTTGTCCCTGATTTAATCAATTTTACCTGAGCAATTAATCTTACTGGTTTACCATAGTTCTGTCCGAGGTTTTCCCCACCTTGGACCCATCTCACCTGGTGGTTTTGCTCTATAAAAGTCTCTAGAAAAGACAGAGTCTTTGGCAATCCACTCAGGACCCCTTCTGTCTCTCTGACAGAAGCTTTCTTTCTCTCAATGAGTATTTCTGCTCTTAACCTCTGTTGTTCCTAAAATTCATTCTTTGATTTTAGAGAACACCAACTCGTACCAGACATATAGTAGGTTGGGAGTGTCGTTCTCCTATGTCACTACTTTTTCTGCATCTTTCAGTACTTGTTATTTTTTATCACAGCCATCCTTAGTAGTAAGGAAATTAGTATTTCATTGTGATTTTAATTTACATTTTTGGATAATGAATGACATCAAATATCTTTTCACATACTTACTCACCACTTGTTATACCTGCTTTAGATAATTCCCATTCTTTGCTTATTTTAAAATCAAGCTTTTAATTATAGTTTTAATAGTTCTTTATATTGTCTAGATTCTAGTATCTTATTTAATTTGCAAGATTTTCTCCCATTCTTTGGGATTTTTCATTATCTTGATGCTGGCCTTTGAAATGTAAAGAGTTTTTAATTTTCACAATGTCCAATTTATCTATTTTTGTCTTTTTTATTACTTGTGTCATATCTCAGAAGCTGTTGCTTCATCCAAGGTCATGAAGATTTATTCTTTTTCTAACAGCTTAATACTTTTAGCTCTAACTTTTAATTTTGAGTCAGTGTTTGGCATGGTGTAGGTGAGAGTCTATTTTATTGTGGATCTGAGGTCTCACTGTTTGTTGAGGATACTGCTTTTGCCTCATTTGATTGTCTTTGTCCCTTTCTGCTCCTCTTAAAGTATTTGCTAGCCCTCTTGCTTTGCAAGTTGGCCCTGGACATTAGGGAATTAGAGCACTTACCCAAAGAGACTTTTTAAAATTAAAATGACTGAGCTTTTGCTACATGCTAAGTTCCAGTTCAGTTTCTTGCCATGCTAGGCAGGTGAGAGACTGTGAGGAAAATCAGACCATTACTGGAGAGAGTAATGACTATTAATGAAGAGAGTAAAAGTGGGTTTGAGATGGGGTCGATGTGGCCAGGCTTGGATACCTGTTATAAGAACCTGCCCAGCAGCAGCAAGGGTGAGGAACTGCCCCTGGGGAGCGCCTGTTGCAGGCACAGGAGGGAATATTCCCAGGAGCTGGAGTAAGAGGGAGGTCATAATGAGACCCCGAAGTCAGCAGAAGTGTGCGCTGGTTACTTTCTCCTGGCTGGGACTCCATGCCTGACACTAACAAAGTGAAGGAGGAGAGGCTCAGTATTAACAGCCCACAGTCAGCTGGCTCCACAGCAGGACGGGAGAGAGGGAGCTTAGCAGAGGGCAGCTGTGCTGTCCTGGTAGGGAAGCCAAGAGCAGAGAGAGGTAGGGAGGAGGTATTCCCTCCCAGCCTGCACCTCAGTGACCTGGCTTTTCTCACCAGGCTTCAGCTCCCACACCAAGCCAGCATTAGCACCCCCACTATTCAACCCCTTCCCACAAGCCCCACCTGTGCATGTATGGGGCTTTGAGGGATCAGATATAAACCATACCCGAGCGTTCACCCTGGGCGGGCTCCTGTGTCCTGGTGGCACCAGATTCCTCCTCCCTCTCCCCTCTCACGAAACTTCTTCCCCACTTTAGACTCCTCATCTATGATGACCACAGAGGAGTCCATTTGATCAGAAGTGGAGCCGGAGGTTTGTCAGGCTGGTGAAGGCAGGACTCAGGGTGGGCACTGAGCAGGTTTCTCCATGAAGGAGGCCAGAGGGCCATCTGGACCTCACCCGCTCCATGGCTGAGGGGCGCAAGTGCAGAAGATGAGCTGGTTTTGACTGAGCTGGCTGCTTCAGTATCACAAGCATTTCAGAATTGCACCAGCCCTGCCTGTGAGCACAGCATGGTGTAAGGGCTGCCAGGTGCTCCTTGGGGTTGCTTTCTGTGAGGCACGCAGGTTTAAAGCTTGGTGGACACCCCACCTGCTTTCCATAGGTTTGATCTAAGGCTACTCTCAAAGCACAAATAGCAAAGGAAACATATTTATGAAAGATTATGGAAAACAAATTTAAACAGAGTCAGTTTAGGGGAAAACAGAGACAGAATGAAGCCAAGCTGCATGGTCCAAAGATCCTGCAGGTGGAGTGGATCTGTAGGTCTCGAGAGTCCTGGTGGTGAAAAAGAGTGAAAAAGGAAATATCACCTTGATAATGATTTCTTTTGTCCACAAGGGAAAATGGTACCATTTCCTCAAGGGAAATACCATTTCCTTTGCTTGAGGTATGGTTTTGGAATTTATGCCTGAGTTTCTAGCCTAAGGGACAGGCACCCCTGAGCAGACAGAGGAGGTTCTGAGACCCGACAGGTCCCTGCCACCCCTGTGTGCTTCAGACTCACACATCACCAAGAGAGAAACAGATCATTGCCCCAGAGACTTGGACAGCTACCCAGGGTGGGCATTTAGTTTCCCAGTTTGACTTCCTCCTGGAGAGGTATGAGGTCACATCTGGTTTGCACATGGAGACCAGAGCCAGTCTGGCCATCCTGTGTGAGTATTTATGATTCTGAAGCCTGATTTCAATCAGGAATTAACAAGGCAAGGAGTATAAATGTACTGAACCAGAATGAATGCTTTTAATAATGAGTTCATGATTTTGAATTTCCAGGGAGGTTGATGGTGTTAAATCTCCATCGTATTAATCCTCTAGTCCTTTTCACAATATTAAAAAGTCAAATAAGATCTGAAGAAAGAAATGGCTCCTAGAAGTCACCCAAAACTCCAGTCAGAAGCTCTGGACTCATGTCCCTTCCTTTCCACCAAGTCAGAAAATCGGGACCATAGCAGAAATCTCCCAGCGATTCATGGCAAGACTCTTGGTTCTGTCCCAACCCTATTTTTGTTTACAGAAAGCAGAGGTGATCAGAGCAGCCCAAGTGCTAAGCAATATACCCAAGATTGAGAACAAGCTCAGTGGGTGGAAAATAATGGATTACAAACCTACTTGATTAAGCTGGAAGAGATAAATGACACTGCTGTTTCCTTCTCTTTGATTTTTGCAGACTGAGTGAACAGAGGGTTGGGAGCTCAGTAGCACTTTTGAGGCACCTTGTGCTCTAGTGCCTGGCGGCAGGAGCACAGAGGCTCTTGTGTGTACGCAGACGTGTGCTCCGATGTGAGGAAGCCTCCCGTGTCCCGTTGATGGGCTCAGGGAGGCCTTGTCTTCTTAAATTCTGTGTTGTTCTTTCCAGCAGCTGTGGGTATAGCAGGTACTTGGTAACTTTCTATAGCAAACAGTAAGTGCTTCTTGGGCTCCAGTGATGTATATGACATTGGTCCAGGCGCTGGAGCTAAGATCGAGGAGACCAGATCTAGGATCCTGAGTGACCCAGGCTTCCTCCTAAACTGGTGTGGTTGAGGATAATGTCCATACCACTGCCGTGGCCCAATGGCCCTTGAGGATGTGTGAACCAGATGATGTGGGGCATAAATCCCAAAGTCACTTAGAGTTCGGGTCCCCAAGGCAACAGAGGGAGGCCCCAAAGACCAGCATTTTTATGAGTCTGTGTTCCTGCCATTTCAAAGCTTTTATGTTTACAGCCTCATTCAGACACTTCTTATTTTCAAGGTGCAGCCATTGAATGAGGATTTGTTACTGGATCACGTGTGAGGCGTGGGCTGAGCGGCTGTATTCCCAAATGGGGACCAGGAGACCTTTCTTCTGGCTGGAAATATAGGGGCGAGGGATTCTTTTCTGTCCTGTGTCTGGTTGCCTGCTCTGGTCCTGTGAGATCTGGGTGCGGAGTAATCACTTCGGCCGCCGCCACCTTGTTCTTTATCTTTTGTGCCCTGCCCCACAGCTGGACGCAGCATTTCACACCCCTCACCTGTGAATGGCTTACGATAAACGTACATGAGGCCATTAAGATAGAAATACACAGTGTAAGGAATGACGAGCGAAGGCCTTTGCTTCGGGAAGGGACCTAACCCTATGAGCTTTCTGTTCTTTCTCTCTGCAGCTGAATGGACCTGATTCTTCATTTGCAGCTAACTGCGAACAGTCGCGTTACATTTTCCATTCCGTACAGCTGGATTGTGCCTTTCAGTTCATTCTTGGACTCCGGCCACGTGCAGCAGTATCAGGAAACAGCTGGCACCTTATCCCGCCACCCCGGCCAAGGGTGTTCCCTGGAAAGCGGCACTGTCTAGGCGAGAGCCCAGCCCCTGGCATGCTCACTGTCCTGCTGATACCTCTGTGTGGCCTGCGGGTGATGCCCCAAACCTCCTCTCCTTTGCGTGCAGTGGCTGCCTCTGCTTCTTTCTTAGGGCCTCAGCACCCATCCCTGGTAGGACGGGAGCTGTGAAGACATGTGTCAGCACCTCTCTTAGAAACTGTTTACATCCTGGCAGGGCTTCGGGCCTTTGTGGGACAGAGAATCAGTGACCTGTCCTGCCTGTGGCCCTGGCTGGGTCCTTTCTGCAGGAAGTTTTCCTGTGCACCACTGAGACAGCCGTGGGTAGCCTGGGACTGGCTGCCAGCACTGGGGGTGCATTCTGTGGCCCAGCTTTCCCAGCCATCTCCTTTACCACCAGGCAGCCCCACTGCTGCCTGGTGCATCACCAGCTCTCTCTTGAGCTCCAGGTGCAGTGACTCCAGCCTTTGCCAGACCGCAGCCCTTCAGAGTGCTGGATCCATCAGCGTGAAGGCCTCCCTCTGGAGTCACAAATGCCTTGTGCCTGTTACTGGCTGGTTTCTTTAAAACCCAGCTTGGTGTGAAACCCAAAGGCTCCCCAAAACAGCCTCACTTCGCCCTCTTGACCTGGGATGGTGGAGCTAGGATCTGTCAAAGCATTGCCATCTCTTTTTTTAGGTTCTAAAAAGATGAGGAGCTATTTGGAGGTGGTGCTTGTGAGCACTGAGAACCCTAAAGGACCCACCATGTCCTGGGCGGGGCTCAACACCCGCTGGGTTGTGACCAGCATCACTGGACCGCAGTATAGTTTTAGTGTTCTCCATCCATCGTGATTTTAGTTAATGCCGTGTGAAGGGTGAGGGAATTGGGAAGGCATCTGTTTTCATATGAAAGCATAACTTTGGAAGCACATAAAGCAACTTAGTTGACAAGAAAAATGAAAGCGTATTTCCAGAGGCCAAGAATGTCTTAGCAATGCAGACAAATGTTGCTTGTTAAAGCAAAACTGATAACCGGGAAAGACTGGGGAACGGAGCCGTGAGCTTCGGGGAGTGGAGATAAATGAGTGAAGGGACAGTGGAGGGAAGTGTGTGTTTGCAGGGAAAATGTTCACGGAGTAATTCCAGAGTGCAGCTGATGGGATCAGGAAGGCAACAGACACGTTAAATAAAAAGAAAACCGAGTTGTCTTCTTTTCTTCTTAGTAGGGTCTTGTAATCCAAATGTGACTCACTCCAAGAGAATCACTGTAATTAGCAGCAGGGTTACGGGCGGCAGGCTGAGGGCTGTGCTGGTATTCAGGTCAAGTGCAGCTTCCTCCTGCACACTGCATCTGCCCCAGGGAGGTCAGCGGCTGCAGCTGACCGCCGCACACGGTTTCACGCGGAACCACAGAGGTCATGCTGCACTGTCAGAGCACAGGCCGGCAGCGGCATGGCAGTGCACCTCATTAGCAGGTTTGTGCCCCAGTTTCCTCGTTGTTGGTGAGCTGGGGATAATAACAGGGCCTCACCCACAGAGCTACACTGCTGAGGCTGGGCAGCACAGTGTGTGGCACAGGATGTGGATGCCAGGTGATGGCACTGGAGGGTGGTTAAGTACCCAGCCCGGGACTGCTCTGTGCCTCTGTGTGGGGCAGTGGTGGGGAGGGGCTGTCGGAACCATTGTCTGTGGAATCAGCAATCAGAACAGAGTAGCAGACCCAGGGCAGGAGGCGCTCTGACCACCAGAGCCTTTGTGCTCTGTGACCTCTGGTGGAATGGGTGGCCAGGCAAAGAAGGCCAGGGGGTAGGGCCATCTGACAGGTGCCTGTGGGTACCCGGCACATGTGGTGACTTCAACAAAGGGCACCTGATCTGTCCAGCAGGGAAGCATACCTCGAGCAGATGCCCCTTCGTGTGTTGCGGTGCTGTTGGCCTGCCCTAGCAGGTGAAGCTACTGGGTATTTTGCAGAACAAAGAACAGGCCCAGTTCAGCTGCAGTGGGGTAGGGGAGTGGGGACATGGCCCTGAGGCTGCTTGGGCTGGACACAAGAGAAGCAGCGTCTGGCTGTGTCTTCCAGCTCCCACCAAGCCGAAAGCCTCAGAAGAAGTCTTGAGTGACCTGAGATGCCCAGATCTAGGCTGGTTCTGTGTCAATAGGCAAATTTCCAGGGACAGCTGTTGCCCACAGGGTGGGAGTCAGGAATAGGGTGGGCCATGAAGGTCCCCTGAGCATACTGTCTGCAGTGGTGGCTTCAGGCTCAAGACCCTGATGGTGAGCTCATGTGCATGCAGCAGGCACAGGTTCCAGCCACACATGTGGGTCCCTGTCAGGAAGAGGTGTGTTCCTGTGCAGAGGAGCACCTCCTCCCTGGAGGCATGTCCCTGTCCCAGGAAGAGGGACACAGGGGCTGCTCTGTTGGCCCTCGGGACTGGGGACAGATAGATGGGCCAGAAGCGGCCAGAACGCACCCGCTCCCTCGGCCTGGTGCTGCGGCCACCTCCCTGCTCTGCCCTTCCTTCCCTCTGTGCTGTGGGGGGAGCTTGACTGCTCCCACTGGGAGAAGAGACACCCTGGCAGGGGGCCAGCTCTCCATCAGGACACGCTGCCGTATGTTGCCACCACAGCTACTCACACTTGAGATGGATCAGTGTGACCATCAGGTTTGGGTTTTAAAGTGTTTTCCTGGCCCAGATGCTATCTGGCTTGGTGTGCAGAAGTGGATGTGTGCTCGGTCCTCAAAAAGCCTTGGTGATAGAGGCTCATGGGAGAGAAGTACAGGGTGTGACCTCTGGGTGATCGGAAACTGCACAGGATTATGAGGCAGTGAGGAGGAGGCTGAGGTTTTATACAGATGTTTTCCTCCCGGTGGGGAGGAAAGAGGAAAGGCCGCTGCAGGGTGAGGAGGAGCAGGGGTGTGAGGTGGGGCTGGAGAGGTCCCGGCCTGCCTTGCCCTGCAGGCCAAATTTCGGGCTCTGTTTGTTCTGCCTTTCTGGAAAGTCACAGAAACACTGCAGCAAGATCTGTCTCTCAACTCCAGAAGCCTCCTGCCCTGGTGTGTGGGGAATGGGTGGGAGTGGGCAGAGGGCGGCTGGGGGTCCCGGAGGGAAATGCTGGCAGCTTGGGCTGCGGTGGAGGCAGAGGAACTGGGCAACTGAGGAGCAGGTCTGAGGCGGATTTCGGGACTTCCCAGTTGAGGTGAAATGACCCTTTCTACAGGGCTTCTCAGAGCCTTTACTATATGGACACAACACAGACTGCCATTCTCTGAGGAAGGACTCCAATAAGATTCCTTCCGGAATTGTCTGATCACAGTACCTGTGTTCTGTCAGACTCCTCAGGGTAAATGGGTGCCATGCGATCCTCGTTTGGGGTCCCTCCCACAGAAGGTTCTGGATGCTCCACGAAGGCCTGGGCTGAGAAGGAGCTGACCCAGGAACTCAGCCTGAGCAGGGGGCTGAGTGGGGGACCGAGTGGGTGACTGAGGAAGCCACAGGGCTGGTGCTATCTCGAGTCCAATGTGGTGTATCATGAAGGAGTCACAGGGCTTTGACAATGGCGTCGTGGGAGGATAGTCCTGGTCAGATCCTTCTGGGACAGGCCTGTGGAGGGTGGCGGTGGCCAGGTGTGCACAGGGTCTGCTGTTCGGGTGTGGGTGGGGGGCACCTGGGCCCAGGGAGTGAGGATGAGGGTTATCTCAGCTGGAGAAGGCAGTGTAAGGTGCTTTCCTTCACACCCTTCTGCTTGGCAAGCAGCCACAGCCAGCACACAAAGCAAAACTGTGTTTGTATGTGCCCCCTGGGGGCTTGTCCCATGAGGTTAGGAGGTGACTACTGAGGAGGGAGGAAGTAAGACCTGCAGCTGCTGGGCCCTGCCATGGCAGAAAGCTCCCTCTGGGACCCTACAGGCTGCACATGCTCCCAGACACCTCTTGGCTTTTCTGGAAAGCAAGTGGCCCCTTCCACGTGGTGGAGCATCTGTCATCCTGGGGACAGCTCGATTGCTGGTGGGGCAGCTGCCAACACCTGCACCTCCCAGAGGACTAATTTTGTGAAAAACTTGCCACATAATGGAGCCTTTGTGTAAAAAAAAAAAAAAAAAAAAAAAAAAAAAAAAAAAAAAAAAAAAACACGTGCCAGCCATCAGTTCACACATTCCTTTAAAGTGCAGGCATCTGCTCTGAGGCAGGAGGGTAGCAAAGCGAGGCCCACTTCATTCAGGACAGAGTTTTCTGTAATGCAGAGGTAAATGGCACCCTAATGAGGAATCTACTAATTGAGTGTTCAGGTTAAGGACAGAGGATGCGGAGAATTTATTTTTATGCAGGATATCTGGAAGGCAGAAGAACTTCTTCATGGAGACATTGTTATAAACGGGGATTGGGTCCTCAGGTAACGACAATCGATTTAGTTGATGACACATCTAAAATAGTGTGTCCTGACAGTTTCACACACACGCGCGCACACACACACATGCAACAAAGCGTGTGGCAGGGGAGTTCTTGTGTGCTTGGTGAATGTCACATAGGCTGACACTTTGAAATCTCTTTTAAGCTGGTCACTTCTCAGCCTTGGTGAGTGCTGGGTTCTGGGCTGAGTAAGCGAGGGAGAAACAAGATGCTCCTTGCAGTCCTCTTCTGCCCACTGGCGCTTGGTCAGGCTGCATCCTGGCTCCTTTGCCTGTGGCTCTGGGGACCGCCCAGTGAGGCACTTCACCTCTCTGTGCCTCCACATCCTCACTCACAGGAAGAGTATCTCCCAGGTGGGGCTGGAGAGTGAGACCGATGGCTCATGGGCAGCCACACAGCATGGGCTCAGGCAGTGCTCTGCCTGGCTGGCCCAGAGCCCTGTCTTCTGGTCCTCCTTGCCTGGCCCAGGGAAGTTAGGCCTCTGGTCTGGTTCCAGACTCTGCGTCCACAGCCCTGCTGGCTCTAGGGGACGAGGAGCCTTGGGACTCATCTGCATAGACCGCAAGGTCTCAGTGGCACAGGAGTGGGTCCTGTGATGGCAGCCAGGGCTCCCCTTTCTAAAGCAGAGGGGAGCACATCCTGGAGTGTCCTGTGTGAGTCCTTGACTGGACATGATCACTAGTCCCTGTCTCTCTCCCTCTTTGGAGGGACAAGGTGCCACTTCATTCTCCTTTTGGAAAAGGAGGGCTAGAGCCAGGGTTGAGGCTGCAGGCTGGCTGGGGAACAGTGGATCTAGGGGTCGGAGCCCGGCAGGTGGCTGCACACTTTTGGGAGTGCCTAGCAAGGAGGTCGGCGGTTTATGCTCCGCAGCCTCTGGGTGTGCAGAGAAATCCTTCGTAGACGTACATGTTTGCTGTTTACATTGCTGCTGTGTGTTGACACTTGGCACTGTTTTCCTTCCTTCCTTCCTTTTTATTTGTTCAATGGATGGATCTGTATATGACACCCTTGCTTTTAAGAAAAACCACACTATGACTCAAAGGAATTTTACCTGGACAAAGCCTCAGAGTGAGCGAGGGAGCAGGCAGCCCCGGGATGCTTCTGTCCTGGACCATTCTCCCTGCTGCTCCATCAGAGCTGGCTGAGACCCCAGCCAGAAGACTCCACCCTGTCCCAGGAACAACCATTCTGAAGAAGGGAGTGAGGGTCACCTTCATGCGCCCCAGTCCAGCACCATGCTTGCTCAGAAGTTGCCCCAGCCTCCCTCAGTCCTGTTCTTTCTCCAGGGCTGGTCAACAGTATTCTTGAAGCCTCAAAGTGGGGTTGTGGGGGGAGAGTTTTTTATGTGAAATTTGTTTTAGTCTGAAAGTGCAGAGGCACCTATGGAAATGGCTGTAGATTGAGAGTTCTTGGTCTAAGCATTTTCATTTTAAAATTTTAAAATAGCATAGTTTCTGCAGTGTAAGCCTGATCCTCACAATTATCCTGTGCATGGTAACAAAGTGGGAAAATGTGAGGACTGGCTTTCACGAAGAACAAGATTCCTGGGACGAGGAACTGTGTGGAACAGGCTTTGATTAAGGCCCGGGGTATCCAGAACAGGCCTGTGGTTCTTTTGGAGGGGTTCTGGCACTCCCCAGAAAAGCTGTTGGTTTATCTTCTGCAGAAATCCTGTTCAACCTGTCTGACAACATGGGTGCTGACAGCCACAGGTTCCAAACCCTTGATAAAGCCACATGGTTGGTCTGTGACCAAGTTAATTTTAGGAGGAGTCTCACCCTGCTTTTTCTGCCCTGCCTCCCGTTTCCTCCTGGGGATGCAGGGTACAGCCCCTTCTGAGGCCCCAGCTCCTCGAAGCCTGCAGCACAGCAGGTGATACTAGGTCCTCTAAGCAGAATCTTCCTGTGCCAGTCACAGGTTAGCTCAGACTGTGGATTTATGAAAAGGAGTCCATGCCTGGGTCATCTCCTGGGGCTGAGGGGACCCAGAGGAACTGGGGCACATTCTGCAAAAATTTATTTAAAGAGTGGCATTTAAAAAATAAAGCAAAAGTGTGGTCAGGTGTGTGTGACTCAGGTAGGGCTGTGTTCCTGGAGGCCACTGCAGGGCTAGTACTAAGAGGGAGGAGCAGCCACTGGCTTCTCTGGAGCTACCTAAGGAGTGACAGGAACTCCTCAAGGGCTGACATGCTGTTCCTATGGCTGGAGCGGTTACAGTTGCCCAAGTGGAGGAGCTGAGGACGACACCCAAGGGACATGGTCTCCTGCATACCAGGAATGAGGAGGGGACGCCTGATCTGTGACCCTTGCTGTGCAGATGTCAGCAGACGTGCCCAGCTCTCATGGTGACCATGCAGGGGGACACTTGCGTGCTGCTCCGTGGGGATCCCTCCATGAGAGGTGGCCAATGAGATGGAACTCACCAGCTTTCCTTCCCCAGACTCCCAGCCTTCACACCCCAGCTGTTTTCATCATTCAGCAAAACCAGGAGACCAGGAAACAGCAGCTGGTGTGACAGAGAGCTGTTAATTAGTAAAGCCTGATGTGCCTGCATGGGGACAAGGTGGAGGCCCTCACCTGCATGGTTGGTCTCTGTATCAGGACTGAGGCTGTCTGAGGCATCAGCCCCATGAGCTGGTGACACATTCAGAAGTGGCCCCAGGGTGCTCATTCCTCCTTGCATTCATCAGTGGCACCTGGCAAAGACTTTGCTGTGTGTCCATCTTTTGTGTCTGTTATACAATTATTTGTAGTCTTTACAGCACATAGTGAAAAGTGAAGTGTGCACAAAGGAGAGGAAATTTAGAAATTTAGTACATTAAAATATGCTGTCTGCCTATTTGGGAAGAACTTCTTAGCTGCCTTCAGTTTACCAAAGCAAACCTGAATGGGAATGGGCCCCCATTTTTAATGCATTAGTCCTGCAAGAGCCTGCCTCACCTCTGAGTATGATGGGGTCACCCACTTTGTGCAGTGCGGTTGCTGTGGGAGGACCGTTAGATGGTCTCCATGGTCTATCTGGAGACGTGGAGGCTTGACCTGTGGCTGAGGAGATGGGCAGCTGCTGGCCTGAAGCTCAGGGTGGTGGCTCAGAACCACGGCTGGCAGGCTGCTCGGAGCCCCTCCCTCTGGGGCAGCATGAGGATCTCACTGGCCAGCAACAGTACTCATGGTGCCAGAGGAGCTGTAGTCTCAGTCAGCCATCATTCATTGTATGGTGAGAGCTGAGCTTCATCCCCCTTGACGGATGGGGAAGGAGGGCCTGTGGGACCAGGCTGTTCACTCCCCTGCTCTGCTGAGATGCAAAGATGTAAGCTCCATGCAAGCTCTGGTTATGGATGTCTCCCTGGATGGGATTCATGTTCTAGTGCTGGATAGTTAGGAAAGGGGGTACCTGGCCAGGTCAAGGTGAGACTGGGCGGAAGCAGCAGCTTCCCAGAACACCAAGCACCTAGTCTCCTCAATATAAAGAGAGGTGTGGCCTAGAATGAAAAATGTTATAGTGTTGCAGGCAAGATGGATTATTTTTCAAGGAAAAACATGTATCTTGAAAGCAATTTTTATAGTATTTGGGATTTCTCTCATGAATTTACGCAGGACTTCTCTGCCTCAGAAATGCGTGGTGGAAATGCTGGAGAACCACTCATGCAGTTGCCGGTCCCGGGCCCTCTGGGTCTTTTCCCCTTCCTTGGCTGTGTGTGGTGAGAGGCAGTGCTAAGCTATGTGGGCCTGCGTGGGGGTGCTGGCCTTGGCTTTTGTTTGTACAGCTGCTTGAGGGGCCCGGGGCTCTGTGATCTTTTGTGGCCCAGGAGCGCCTAGAGTAGGGTGGGGAAGGGTGAGGATGTGGCCATGGAGTGTGGTGTCCTCCAGGTACCCATGGATGGTCCATCTCCTGAAAGGAAATCTGTGTCATTTTCACTATTTATTACATGTTGTATTTCCATGGTTCAAAATTCAAAAATCATAAGCTGGTTTGGGATCGAAAGCATTATCTCTCGCCTTTTTTCCTATAGGTGCCAGTTCCCTTCCACATTTCACACATAGACATATACTGAGGCAAAGGGACAGCAGCTGATAACTTTGATAGTGAATTCTCCTCCAGAAGTGCCTCCTGTCAAGGCGAAAAATGCTCTTTTCTCCCACCACCCACACACTGGGTTAACAAATCTTTTAACCTCCGCTGCCTGAAAGGTGAGACAGTGATTTTAGTGCAGTGCTCAGTGATGGTCCAGTCTTGCAAAACAGTAGGAAACAGCACATTTGCTATTTTTGCCTTAGTGGTGATGACATAGTGTGGTCTCCCCAAGCTCTGATGTAGCAGAGGAATTGGAGTCGATTTTGTTGATTATTTACGGCCACCTGTGTGAGTGAACAACAGGTAAAACACTGAAAAACAAATCCAGGTCAGACTTTTTTATTTGTAAGCATTGCACAAACATGATGCAGCTGAGTGGCTCTGAAACATGCTCTTTCCTGGGTTTCTTCAGTGATGGCATGTGGGTCTTCAGAGCATCCTAGAGACATCTCTGGAGCCTTGTGGGGCTACAGCACCACTGCTGATAGCCTGCCTCCTGTAGATATCCTGGCCAGTCCTGGACCTGCTGTGGTTCTGTTGCCTTTGACACAGCCATGAGACCCAGACTTACAGATTTGGAAAAGGTGATGTATAGACCAAAGCATTTCAGAGTCAAGAGACCTTGGGGATTACTTCCTTTGCTGGGACACAGAAAAATTTATGTGTCATACTTGCATTGAACAAAGGTGACTTTTTAAAAAAGATTCTAGGTAAATTAGGTAGTTTCAGAAAAGGGAAGTTTGTTCTTGGATGTGATATATAAAATAGTAAACTAGCAGAGGTTTCTGTGAAGATTCGCCAACAGAGGCTTATGTTAAATTTATGTGTACACATAATGTGGTTCACCATACTGTAAAAGACTTAGAAAAAGCATGTTGCTATACAAATAATCAAAGCATACTAATTACTGGCATACAGGTTCCCTGGGATCAAACAGTCCATGCTACTGTGAGAGCTGGGGTTGAAGGAACCATGTCAGCCATGCACGGGACCACAGGCTGGTAGACTGAGTTCTGAATATGAAAATACAGTTCAGTGCCAGAACCCAGCATGCCAGGATATTGGTTAAGCCTGAGCTCAGGTAAACTAGGTCTGGTTGTCAGAGTCCTTGGTATTTCTGGACTGCTGATGAGTACTCACTGGTGTAAGTGCTCTATGCTTTACTCAGTTTTAGGCTGATACCTCAATTCTGTTACTCAAATTAACACTTGGGAAAACTGCCAGGCCACTGGGTTAAAGCAGCATCCCTCCCCTAACCTCTGGGCCTCCTTATCTCTCTTTGCCTTGTTTTTTTTTTTTTTTTTTTTTTTTTTTTTTTTTTTTTTTGTCTTTTTCATTTTTATCGGTACCAGGGATCGAACTCACGACTGCCTGCTTACAAGGCAGGCGCTTATGCCGCTGAGCTAAATCCCCAGCCCCTGTGTTTTTTTTTTTTTTTTTTTTTCCTAAAAAGCAGTTTTATTAAGATATGATCCATGTAACACATGGTTCAACTATGTAAAGTATGCAATCTTGTGTTTAGTATGTTCACACAGTTGTGTGGATATCACCACTGTCAATAGTAGAACATTATTATTACATCCCAAAGAAATCCCATAGCCATCGGTAGTAGTACTCTCTGCCCCTTCCCCATCTCCTGGTCAACCACTAAGCTGTTTTTCATCTCTGTAGATTGACTGTGATAGACATGTCAGTATGTATCTTTTGTAACTGGTTTCTCACAGGTTGCATAATGTTGTCAAGGTTCATCTGTGTTGTAGCACATACCAGTGTTTTTATCCCTATCTGTGGCCAGACAACATTCTGTTATATGAACCATGTGGTGGATTAACTAATGGCCACCTTGTAACACAACTGAATTAGTGTGGTGCTGGGTATGGAAGACCCACCTGAGGAACACTGCCAACAGCATAGAAGGAGACCTGGAGGGGAAGACG
This sequence comes from Cavia porcellus, assembly GCF_034190915.1. NCBI lineage: Eukaryota > Metazoa > Chordata > Mammalia > Rodentia > Caviidae > Cavia > Cavia porcellus. The sequence goes on from NW_026947491.1 coordinate 3,078,644, forward strand.
GTGTGCTGTTGATTCTCCTGGAGAAGCTTATCATCCTGGTTTTCCTGATATGAAATCAGTTGTTATCCTCTGAGGAGCTCTGCTCCTCACTGGTGCTGAGGATGGCTGTCATTCTCTTAAGGGGCGCTCTGGTGCTTACCTTGAACATTACTTGATGCAAATCCCTCAGCCTGCTGGCAGATTCTCCGTCCTGCTGGTACTGACTTTCTAGCTTCCACTGATCTTTGGGCCTTCCCTGTGTAGATCCTTGGTACACACTTGCATGAGATATTCTCGTGGGCTCTAGGCCTCCAGTTGGACTTATAGAAGACATTGCTGTTGGATCCAGGCCCTCAGCTGGATTGTTTGGGTCTTTTAGTGCATAGACAGAACTCTTGTGCTCTTCTGCATTTGAATTTTTGGGTAAATATTATAGAGTAACCCCTATAAGTTATATGTCCTTATTAAACTCTCCCCTTGCAAATGCTGACTACAACAAATCACATCTTATTTGACTGTTTATTTGTTGATGGATATTTGGGGTATTTTCATGTTTTGGATACTGTGAATAATGATGCTATGTAACATCTGTATATAAATTTTTGGGTGAATGTATGTTTTTATTTCTTTTAGGTACATACCAAGGAGTGAAATTTCTGGGTTATAGGAATCTTTATTTAGCATTCTGAGGAACCACCAAAACGATTTTCCAGTATGACTATACAACTTTATATTCCTACGAGCAATGCATGAATTTTTAAATTTCCCTACACCCTCACTAGCACAGTTACTGCCTTTTTAGATATAGCCATCCTAAGTGCCTGTAAGTTGGTGCCTTTTTTTTTTTGTAGTAGCAGGAATCACAGTCAGGACCTCTGCTTGTCAGCCAGGTACTTTGCTGCTGAGCTATATCCCTGGACCCTGTGGTTTTGTTGTAACTCAGCTGCATGGCTCTTGTGGGTTCTTCAGAGGCTCAGAATTAAAACTCTAGATAGTGGAGAAAGTGGGGGACAGGCTGAAACCCTACCTGTCCTCTGATTAGATCCTTTATTGTCACTGATATTGACTTAAGGAGATTCCGTGTATTTTTATATGATTCTTGGGTTCTGTATACCTTCTTTGGAAAAGTGTCTGTTCAGCACTTTTTGAGACAGTGTCTCTGAGTTGCTTAGACTGTGCTTGAACTTTTGATCTCCCTGGGTCAACCTCTGAGAGTACTAGGATCACACGCATGGGTCACCATGCTTGGCTCCTTTTTTACTAAGTTATAGAATTCTTTATATATTTTATGTATAAATAAATCCTTTATCAGATGTGATTTGTGAATGTTTTCTTTCTATGGAGTTTTATCATTGATGGTATCAGATGTATCACAAAAGTTTTTAATTTAAAGGAATCAAATTTATTATTTCCTTTACTTGTGCTTGTGGTGCTATAACTAAGAAGACTTTGCCTAACTCAAGGTCACAGTATTCACTATGTTTTCCATTAGGGGTTTTTTAGGGCTAAAGATAGGGTCAGTCACAGAGCACTTACCTGGCATGTGGAAGTTCTGGTTATACTTTTTCAAAAAGGTGTGCAGGTTTCCTCTTCTCTTTAGGTCTGGTGTGAATCTAAGCTGTATGAAGAAAAGGTCTTGCTTCACCTGTGTGGCTAGCCAGTGATCCCAGTGACATCTGAGAGGGCTGTGCTTTCCCTCGTGGCCCACTGTGGCACCTCTGTGGAGAAGCCATTGACTGTGTACCTAAGGCCATGTATCTGGTGTCAGTCCATAATCTACATGTGTCTTTATGCTACACCACTCTGTCTTAAACCTGCTGCTTTGTTTTTCTAATCTTTTCCAGAGAGATCTAGGGTAGGAGTGAGCAACCTAGGCTTTCTTTTTCTTTGGGCTGATCAGCTATTGGATTCTTAAATCCCCCTTCAAGGTTTTGACAACACTTCACTCCCCTGTGTCTATTTCTGTGGTGCAGCCCCTAGGAATAGCTGGTACCCAGTAATTCCAAGCAACCCTACTTATCTTGGTTTTCTTGCAGTAGGGCCAGCTGACCCCCTATGGCTTTAGAGGGCATTTTAGAGGTACAAAATTCAACATGTGGGTTGTGGGAAAAGTGGGGGCAGACGGGAATCTGCCAGTGACCTGGACAGGCCTCTCAGCATCATCACTTCAAGCCGCTAATCTGAATACAAGGCCGAGTGGCACCTGGAATCCATGGTGAGCTGCCTACAGTTATTGCTGTTCTTTTCTGTGGAGAATTGTGTGCACCACAAGGCATTCTCAAACAACAGTACCTAGAGCCTGTTGGCCCTGTGAAATTTAAGCAGGGTTTGAGCAAATTTCTCCATCAAGACCTTCTGCTAAGGGCCCTGCCCATGGCAGGGCTGAGCCCAGGGCTATGATGCAGTTTGCAGGGATGCAGTTCCATCTTGTCATCTTGGATAGATTCCTTCATCTTCCTTCTCTTTAAGGTGTGATGAAAATAGCACCTGCCCCCTAATCTTTACACGGTGGAGACCAACAAAGGACTTAGCACAGGCAAGCATTGGCAAGCCGTCCCAGAGCCAGACATCAAATCGAGGTCAGGTGACACCACAGAACTTGAGTCTCTACTATATACAACTGCTTGGCTCTGCTCCCTGTAGCTTGAAGGCAGCCATAGACAATCTGCAAAGTAGGATGACTGGGTTCCGCTAACACTTCATACTTTTTGTTTTGTTCTTTGAAGATGGGGTCCCCCTGGGTAGCCCAGGCTGGCTTCAGATGCTCAGTGATCCTCCTGCCTCAGGTGCTGGGATCATAGGTGTGTGCCACCAGGCTTAGCTGACACTCGATTTTTTTTTTTTTTTTTTTTTTTTTGTATTGGGGATCGAACTCACGACCTTGTGCTTGTCAGGTAGGTGCTTATCCGCTGAGCTAAATCTCTGGGCCTGACACTCCATTCTTGAAGCTTTATTTTTTACTGCTTTTGTAGTGCTAAGAATCAAATTCAGGGCCATGCGCCTATGAACAGAACACAGTTCTACCACCAGGCTTCAGTGCAGTGCTTCGTGCGTTTTAAATAAGCGGGGACCTCCTGGGCATCAGCCACACTCAGAGCCTCAGCGCCTGGGGCCAGCCTGTGGCGTCTCATCCCGTGCTCACCACTCCTTGTTTTTAACAGAATGTCGAGGTCCTGGCCAGCCGGAGCAATGCGTCAGAACAGAGCCAGGTGGGGGCTGAGATGAGGGAGAAAGCGCTGAAGGAGGAGAAGGAGAAGCTGCAGGGCAGAACTGAGGAGCTGGAGCGCAGAATGGCCGAGCTGCAGGCACAGATAGAAGACGGCAAAGGCAATGAGGCCCGTGCTGAGGAAGCGCTCCGGAAGTACGAGGTAAGGTTCACCCGGAAGTACGATCGATTGCCCAGAAGTAGAAAGTGAAGCTCGCCCGGAAATCCGAGGTGAGGTTCACCCGGAAGTACTTGCCAGGAAGTACGGGTTGAGATTTATCCAGAAGTAGGAAAAGAGGCTCGCCCGGAAGTACAGGTTATGGCCTGTGGACCCAGGTTGGGTTTGGTTTCAGAATGGGAAGCCAGTTATTTGATTATTCACATATTGTAGGAAAGATCCAGGCAGTCTCAAGGAGACTGCAAGCATGTATACTTCAAAGGGGCTGTAGATGAGAAACCTAGGGACAGGGACCGGAGGCCAGCACAGGAAACAGGTGGGCACAGGACTTTCCAACTCCCCTAGGGGTCCCCAGCTGCTGCAGAGGCTTCCTCACAGCATCCTCAAGCCCGTTCTCACTCAGAACTCTTCTTTTATCAATGCAAAATTGATGATTTTGAAGTTACACTGGTTTTAAAAAAACGATTACTTTGCTGGCACTCTAGAAGTGGGGAGTGTTGGGGAGAGATGCCTACAGTGGTGACAGAGGGGTCACCCCTGGGCCTCTGCTTGCAGCACCACAGAACTGCGATGCCCTGATCTGCCCAATTCCTGGAGTTGCTGATGCTCCAAGGAAATTGGGTGTTTCATTTCTAAAACTCACTGGAAATAGTTTAGATGTTGGCATGTGACACTGCACAAGCTCCCACATCCAGGGACTGGGTGACTGTGTCTTCTTGGGCCCACACTGGTGTGTAGTGACTGCAGCCACCCATGTCTGGGTCTCTGCACTCATCTCAGCCTACAGAGTCTACTTCGCAGGTACAGTCGGCATCTCATCCAGTGTTTCCTTATTATAGGGTGAAGTACGGCAGCTAGAGGAGGCCCTTGTGCAAGCCAGGAAAGAACAAAAAGAAGCTGTGTCGGTCAGGTGGACCCTGGAGAGTGAGCTGGCAGGCGTGCAGGTAAACACTCAGGGCTGTGGCCTTTCTCATAAGGGACAGGTGGAGATGGCTACCAGTCCTGTCCTTCCTCAGTACTCCTGTTCACCCATAATATACACCATCAAATTGTCCAGCTAGATAGGTGGTTCCTAAGTGGAGGAGATTTGGTAATGTCTGGAAATGTTTTACTTGTCACAGCTGGGAAGAGGATGTTGGCCCTTAGTGAGTGGAGCCAGGGATGCCACTTGATCATGCTGTAAATCCTGGATGGAATTGTGCAGGCCTAGGGTCAGTGCCAAGGTCAGAAACCTGAACTCTAGGGAGTAGAGATTGACAGCTTTCTAAAGATAAAACAGGACAAGGCTAGAAGACTGGTCTCTGAGGTGGTATGCAGCTGGCTTTCTGACTGAAACCAATTTTTCTTCTCCTCTGGGCAAAAGTATTGCACAGACTGAAGTCTGTCAAGATGGCTATTAAAGGGAGCTAGAAGAAGCCATTTCCTTGAAACTAGATTGATAATCTCTATTCTAGACCAGTAGCTTCTTAGAAAACGAGATTTTCCCATTTGGAGTTACAGAGATTATGTGAAATACATTCTAATAAAGCTGCATTGTGTTCTCCCTTGACTTTGCACACATTGTGTAGCCCAGGTATGTCCTTCCTTGCACCTGAAACAGCACTCAAACATTCATAGGTCAGTTTTGGAAAGGGTAAAAGCCAGGCACCTTGACGGCTGGCCAGAAAAGACTGCTACAATCTTGAGAGTGGGACCCATGGCTCTGCAGGATAGAGTAATGGGAAAGGTGCTCCTGAAGATTTGAGATTTCTAAATGCCTCACCCCAGCTTTACTCCAAGTACAGCCCTGTGTTCCTGGGAAGTTGTAACACAGGGCCTCTCACCCCTAGACTATACCTGCTCTCAGGTTGGCTGGAGAATTTGTTTTTGCTTGAAGAATTCAGCATCTGTCTGCTTTTGATTTAGATTTCTTTCTTGATCCTTCTGTAATTTAGGTCTTTATTATAAGGTTTGTTAGGTTGGTTTTGTATGATGGCAGTTTCACTGTGCTGTTGGTTAAGGCTATGATGGTGACTGTTACCCAGTCAACTACCAAATCACTGGGTTTGGTGTGGGGATAGTCAGGGCAGAAAAAGAGAAACATTTGTATTCAAAGGAACAAAAGGAGTACCTCTGTGTCATATGCACACCCAGTGAAGGCAAGGCTGTGTCTTAGCCTCTCTGGAATAGACTTCTTTGGCTAGATGAAACAGATGAGATTCAGAGTTAATTCTTACAAGATGGTCTCGAACCTGCAGATCTTCCTGCTGTTGCTACCTACTGCACTCTTGGATCTCTAGCCCTGGAAGCCTCCCTGACCTATGGCTTATGTGCAGCCCTTGTCCTAAGTGTGTCATGCAGCTGCCACCCTGGGAGCACAGTGCATCAAGAGTTTGAGGCTGGCCTGGCAATGTCTCCATCTGTACCCAAGCTAACTGTTCTCAAGCGAGCCATGAAAAGTGCACCCTCAGTCTGAAACAGTTTGTTTTCTCCAAAGCCAGGAGCCGGAGCATCAGACCGCGTTGATGACATTTTTCAATAGTTCTGTCCTTAAAGCTAGTGACAAAAAAAAAAAGGAACTCAGCCCTTGAGGAAGAGGAAAAAGTAACTGGTGTTTTTTCCACATGGTGTTTATATTGCAGAGCCCTCATGTCTTGGGCAGTTTGGTGCACTTTCGTATGTGAGGAATACGTTTCTTCTCATGGTTGCTGAATACTACAGCAAACTTATACCTCATTTGCTGCGGTACAGTCAGTGTGTGACAGAGGGACATTGAGGAGTCCTCAAGATGCTTGACTTTCCCCCTTGGTCCAGGGCTCGAATGCTGTCCAGCCCAGGATCTGTAGTTAAGGTGAAGAAATCTGTGTTTGTTTCTAAGTGGCTTCTTCTGGGGGGAAGGTGAAGAGATCAGACATGTTTCAGCCATGACTTTGTTGGAATGTATTTCTTAGATAATTGAAGAAGTGGGACATTATTCACCTCTGGATAATGTTTCTAAACCCAGGGACCTGTTAAGATGACCTAATACCTCTCAAAGGCAACTTTGTGTGTCGTGCCCTAAGAAAAGGGGATTCCATTAGGCAAGGCTAGAACTTGCACTTTAAATAATGTGTACCCTCATTTAGCGGGTACTGGAAAAGTATTCCCAGCTACTGATGGGTTAACAGTGACTCTGGTCGAGGCAACATTCCCAGGTAGAAAATCTGCTCCTGGACTCTACTAATTTTACCAGCTTGAAACTGGGCAAGTGTAAAAGAAATGTAAAAATAACATAGAGAAACTCCTTGCTATGTGTGTTTGTAAAGGTGCCAGAGGTCTCAGGCCCAGAGTGGGTGAAACTGTAGTGTCCCAGGGGCCAGGAGGAAAGGCCTGAGTGATGGGTAAAGCAGACATACAGAAGCCATGTGGAGGCTGAACGGGGCCAGGGTTGGCTTGTCTGGCCTGGAATTCTTGTGATTGAAAGCTAAGAGGAGGACAGAGCAGGCTGGGCAATCTCTAGGGTAGAATGGAACTGGGTACTCAAGGGTCTGGAGGGAGCCACTTCTTATGCTTATTTTCAGGAATTTACATTTTTGTGATAAAGGTCCCTAAGAGTTTTCTTCCACATCATGGAACCATATGTTGGTGTTACTGTAACTTGCTCCTTACCCTTGACCCCAAGTAGCTCTAGATAAAACTGCAAATAGCAACTCTCAGGCTTGACCCTGCCTCTGGGGTGTGCCCAGCTGCGACAGGGGTGGGGAGCAATCTCTGATTACCTTTCTTTTGCTACCTTCTTTTCCCCAACAGCTTTTGTTGACCTTGGTTCTCTACGTCAATTAAGTTCAGCAGCCCTCTCAGAACAGAGTCAGACTGGTAGGCCCTAGGGACCAGAAGGCCCCCACAGGTGTTGGCGGAGCAAAACTGTCCTGAACTGTGCAGGCCTGGAGAGTCTGAGGTGACTGGGGAGTATTTGTAAGATACCCAAGTTACTGCATGTGACAGCAGCTTATCAAGTGTTAAGCACTGTGCAAATATCAGCCCCTGTTCTCTGCAGCCTTGGCAGGGACACCATATTGTTTGGCCTTAGTGTTCCATGGTAACCTGTATTCAGCCCCAGCACCTGACTACAGTTTCCAGATGACCCAGCTCACGTTTGGGTCACATCTTCCTGTTCTGAGCTGTGCCCCTGGTTGATAACCTCAAGCTGATGGCCCAATGTGGAGCCATTGAAAGCCACCAGAGTCTTCCTAAGAAATTTAGGATTTTGTTTTGGAGTTGCATGTTGAAAGGACATTTGTCTGATGATTTAGTGAGAGGAGGGCTTGAGGGAGCTAGGGGAAACACCACATCCAGATGGCTGCGTTTTGTAGTAAGTACTAGTACTCAGTATTGGTCCATTGCATAACCAGCTTTGCATACTTTTTCGGACTGGTGTCTCTTAAGTTTTATACCTTCTGTGCAAGTTTGCCAACCTGTGGATTTCCAAATCCCTTTCTTGTGTGTCTGAGCGTAACTTATGATTCCTTTTGATTATGGCCTTCTTTACCCAAGTGTACTTCAGACCCATGGGTCTGTGTTCTTTCCTTATAAATTCATTTTAGCTATTTTACCCTCCAGAACAATCTGTATAGCAGTGTAAATGCTAGAATACAAGATGCGGAGCTGAATATCACAGGTGTCTTACTAATTTTTTTCATCCATGGGACAAAATAGGTGATACCCAAAGTTAAAGGAAGAAGATGTATTTTGGCTCATGGTTTATGAAGGTTTCAGTCCATGATTGGCTGGCTCCAAGGCAGGGCAGCAGTAGCAGCGAGCCTCCCTTTCCCTTTTATCCCATCCAGTGTACAAGCTTATTGGATGGGGTGCCACCCACACCCAGTGTGAGCTTTCCCGTTATCCATATCCAGAACTATGATAACCTTAATGCTAAACTATGATAACCTTAATGCATTACATACCCTAGATCCAGACATGTCCAAAAACTTCCACCTGGAAGCACATGAGGGTTTGGGGGGACATCTGGATACAAAAATTAATAACAGGATATAAATGACAAAGCAGGTTTAGGTTGTTCTAGGGTATAACTCAGTGCTCAGGTTTTAAGCATGAACATTCAGGTTTTTGGACACTCTGTTGAACCCTGAGCCCAGTAGCCTTTGCTAGGTGCTATGCTTCTTTGTGGCATCCATGTCATTCCTTCTTTGTGGTCTGCTCAGTCATTCCTGTGGGCGTCATTGGCTAAATCAATGTCCTTTTTGGTCCCTGAGTGAATGTCAGACCAACAAGATGCTGGTGTGTCTGCAGTGGCTTTATTCTGGTCTTCCTCCTTATCACAGATGGAGCAGGTCAGATTGCTCTTTCTGAGGCCATGAAATCCCTCTGCCTCCTGTTCCTGTGGTTGACCTGCTGTCTAGGACTGATCTTTCTCTGCCATCTACAGAGAGAATTGAGTCGGACCATCCAGGAGCAGAAGCAGCTGTCGGAGAAGCTGCAGGATGAGACTGAGCAGAAGGAGCAGTTAAAACGGTTGAAGAATGAGATGGACAGTGAACGACGACACCTCAGTGAGACCATCGAGAAGCTGCAGAAGGAGGTGAGGAGCGGGAGGGGATGGGGTGCTGTCTTGTCAGGACCCAGGTCCCTAGAGAAGGTCGGGTGAAAGCTGAGAAGATCTGGCTTCTGTCTAAGCTTTCTGGGATTTACAGATGCCCTGAAGCAGCTCTTTGGGCATACTGAGAGTCCCACATAGAAGGGCCAGTACCTTGTGGACCCTTGGACCCAGAATCACCTTGTAACAGTAGGCAGAAGCCTGGCGTGGAAGCACATGTCTATTCTGTGCCCGCAGTGGAGTCCTGACTGCTGGGTGGCATCTACTCTTGTATCCATCTGGGCTCACCAGGAGCACCAGAGTCAATTTCAGAGCTCAGTAGTTGCCAGGCATGGTGGTGCACTTCTACAACCCCAGCTGCCTTGTCAGGGGCAGGCAGAGGCAGGAAGGTCGCAAGTTCAAGACTACCCTGAGCAATTTAGTGAGACTCTGTCTCAAAATAAAAAATAAAAGTGCTAGGAGGGTGGGCCAGCTGTTGAGCACGACTGGTTTCAATCCTCAGTGCTATAAACAGAACAAAACAAAAAACTCGAATGGTATGGCTCTTCGGTTTACCAGTCTCCTAGGTGCTGATGGGCACCTCTCTATTGGCTATTCTGTGTCTAACTGGGATTCCATTTGTGTTGCTTTAACTATGCCTCTGAAGGTAGGTGCTCTGCTAGCAGTGTTCCCCTAGAGGACCCTGCCGAGGCCCAGAGAAGTGAAAGCTATGCCCAGCCATGAGTGGCGTCTGGCAGAGCAAGGGTCCGACCCTAGGACCTTGTCCAATTGGTGAGGAGAAGCCTGTTTGCTTCTCCAGGTGTGGGCAAGTGAGAGGTGGCCAAACCCTGCAGAAATGGCCCAGGACCAGGGCTCTGCATCCTGGGAGGTGGAGACGCTCCTATGTTGAACAAGGTTCCTGCCACCTCGTCACCCCGGTGGAGGATGCAGGCCTAGCTCATCCCTGTGTCGCGTTTCCAGATGGCCGACATCGTGGAGGCCTCGCGCACATCAACCCTGGAGCTCCAGAACCAGCTGGATGAATACAAGGACAAGAATCGCCGAGAGCTGGCAGAAATGCAGAGGCAGCTGAAGGAGAAAACCCTGGATGCGGAGAAGGCCCGCTTGACCGCCACCAAACTGCAGGACGAGGTGATATCTGGCCAGACAATCTCTTTCCTCACCTCTCCTTTCCAAGCATCCTTCCAGCCTGCCTTGTGTGGCTTCTGTGAGGGATCTGACAGTAGATCCTTAGGGCAGCTTCTGTGCCGGAGGCTCCGTTCTTAGCCCTGCACTGGGGAGGATGGGTAGCTTTCTAAGACACACGCGTCCCCAGCCATGAGTGGAGAGGGACGCAGCTACACAGCTTCATCGGGGTGTTTGCTGGGCTAACCTGACCTTTTCTGCCTAGGAAGTTTAACTGCTGCTTGTGGAACAGAAATGATGTGCCCAGCTATGCCCAGGTGTTTTCTACCCATTCATATTTTAATTTATCCTTAGAGCAAGAATATAGTCAGTGACTAGGGCTTTTCTACTGAAGTTTTGAAAATTCCACTCTTACTGGGTTGGGGTTGGATAAGACTGTTTCCGAACAACAGTAATAGGGAACAAAAGCAATGTTTTGGAGTTTATATGTACTGAAGCTACTAAAACCTATTCCTGGTTTTATGTTTAAGAGCAGAGCAAAGAAGCCCAAATGTCAGCTCTCCTCATCTTGAAACTAAAATAATGGAAAAATGTGGTCATGGACGGTAGAGGCTCGTTTCTACTTGTTCCTCTCACCAGCTGGTGACCTCGAGCCAGTTACCCTGGTTTTCTGAACATCTGTGTCTATCTCTGTAAAAATATACAAAATATTAGTGAATTAATAGCTACGTGAGCTAAGACACGAGACAGTAGAGCAGAGGTATGTGAACCTTAAATGCTAGCTTCTCTTTCTTGAATTGTGAAGCTTTTTTTTGGTGGGGAGGGATTTCCACATACACTGCCAAGAGCACTAAGATTCCACAGGAAAACAAATTTTCTTTAGAAAAACAAATCTGTAATGTCTTTGATCATCAAAGAGAAGTCGCCCTGGAACAGTGGGTATTTATTACAGACTTCTAGGAAGGACCCTGATAACAGATCCGTGCTGGCTGGGGCTCAGATCCTAAAAGACTCCCAGGGAGAACAGAAGCCAGCACACTGACCCCCAGTTCTCTTCAGCGTTAAAGGAAATAGTTTTGTTTGTAGAGCACAGAGGTGGGGGCGGGGCTCAGACACTTGGGACACCGGAATACCTGGTCTGTTTTCACCTCAGAGGATCACAGTATCACAGGGACCCTGCTGAGGGTTCCCTGTTGCTTTCTGTGTGGTGAACTGGTGATGGTCTTTGGACTGGAAGTGAACTTAAGAGATCCTACCCTTAGAAAACCTGGCTCCAGAGAGATGAGTTAAGACCGATGGAGACCAGCGTTGTTTATCAAACAGCAGATATTTTAAATAATAATAATAATTTTTAAAAATTCCCTATAATGAAAACAAAGATGGCCTTTCCTAGATTTTTCTCAGTGGCTCAGCCCTGGGAGACCCTGTTTCCAGTTGAAAGGGTACCTTGATTCTAAAAGGAAACTATTAAGATACCAAAGTCCTGCCTTTTAAAACAAGTGAGGCAACCAGTCCGCGGTCTCTGGGTCCTTGGAAAGCTCGAGCTTGACTCTGTTATCCTTGCAGGAAAGCTCAGGGGTCACACAGCATGGGAGTAATTGTTGCCTTTGCTTTGAGAGAAATGCGCATGTTACCTTCCCTCTGCCATGTACAGCTAGGAATAAAAATGTAGAGTTTCCCATCTTTCCGTGTGTTTTCTGAGTCTGATGAGCAGAGGGTCATTTCAACTAGCCGGAGGTAGCTCTGGGAGGCCACAGAGGTATTTGATTCAGGATAAGTGGTTTCGAGACACTGAGCAAGGTCAGAGTCCCTTACCTGCTGTGTTTGGGACCAGGAGTATTTCAAGTTTCAGTTTTTCAGATTTCACAGTATTTGCATAGACTTTACTGGTTAAGCATTTTTAAATCTGAAAATCTGAAATATTCTTTTTGGTTGTGGGTTTTAGATTTGCAGATTGGGGTTGCTCTACCTGTACCTGCTGTTTTCTTTACATGTCCCTGTGCATTGCCATCAGTGTGACAGGGATCTTGCTAGGCGTGAGGAGGGACCGCTGGGCATTGGGAGAAACTCCTAACCCTTAGCAGCTGAGAAGCATACCAAGGAGGGAATGAGGGTTGTAATGTGACCCGTCAGTCTTTCCAACCCTGGAGCCCATGTTCTGTCCTGGAATCATCTTACTTGATCCTTACACAGGTCTGTAATACAGGCTTTATAATTATGCCAGTGTTGCAGGTGAGGAAATTTGAGTTGTGGAGAGAGCGGGTGGCCCGGAGTCCAGAGAAGGGTGCCTCGGCCTTTGCCCATGCCTGATCTTCTGACCGGGCTTCTGCATGGGTGCAGCCTTGTCTCACCCCTAAGACCAGACTTGGGTCCATGTCTGGAGATGGCCTAGATATGCTGAGTATCCTGTCTACCCCTGAAAGAGCACACTGCCTGGCTTGCCCTGCCATTCCCACCCTCTTTCGACCTCCCTGCTTTTCCACCATGAGCGTCTTTTCTGTCCTTCTCAAAGGAGGTCTGTTTGCAATAGCTTTTGCCCTTCACTGCCACGCACTGTCGGAGAGGATTGGACCAGTTACTACCCCTGGGAGGGCGGACAGGGGAGCCAACCTGGGGCTGCACCTGCGTGCCCATCCTGAGGTCTAAGAACACCTGCGGCTCCCAGGTGCATGGGTCCCTGGGGAGCACAGGGAGGGAGCAGGCCCTGCAGAGTCGGCAGGTTGGGCACTTGCAGTTCCTCACAGCTGTGTGTCTGGCGCCACCTTGTGGGTGGAAATTACTGGCAGTTAGGATGACTGATAGACAGTTTTCTTCTGCAGAGCAGTAGCTGCCAGCTCATGTGCGTATTTGTGTTTGGTTTTGTGCCTGCAGGTTGCCTGGGGACCATTCATTACACTTTTATTTTATCCTGACTTGAAGCCTATTTTGAGGCGATGCGATGCCAATCATAAATTGTTCCTGGAGAAAGTACTTAGCTGGTTCAGGGGCTCCCGAGTGTCAGGTCCAGCACCCAGAGTAAGAGCTGCGTGTTGCATTGCAACCTAGGAGCACAGCCATGCACGCAAATAAATATACTGTGTTTTGCAAAAGGACCACAAAAGAGTAATTGCTGTTTTTTTCTGTAAGTCCATGATTTATAGACATTTGAGTTATAACCTTTCACAGGTGTACTATATAAGCCTGGCTTTGTCAGATTATGAACAGAGCTGACTTAGAATGTTCCCCCAGAGTGGAACCCATTCATGAGTCAGGGACTTACTGCATATTAAAATGCCTATCAGCTGTAGGTAGATTGAGTTAGAACCCTAACAGAGTTGTGGTCTGTAGTTACAAAGTGCCCTGTCTCTACGTAAATGGAAACCGAGGCCCAGAGAGAGGTGAGACTCGCTCAGGGTCTTCCGATCTCCATCAGGGTGGAGCCTACAGGATCCTCTCAGCTTTAGGGGGAGGCTGCTGGACCTCTGTGCCCCTGAGAACCCCTGATTCCTGTCATCTTAGGTGCGCTTGAGGGAGGAAGAGATACGGGACCACCAGAGGGCTCAGGACGAAGCACTCACGAAAAAGCAGCTGCTGGAACAAACACTGAAGGATCTAGAGCACGAGCTGGAAGCCCGGAGCCACCTCCGAGATGACCGCAGCCGGCTGGTCAAGCAGATGGAGGTCTGTGCGTTGTCCTGGTAGGAGCTGTCCAGGCCAGGGACCCTGGGAGTGAGAGAAAGAACCCTGGAATCAGTCTGCTTGGACTTCTGGCTTTTGGGGTTTTTTTGGTGTTCTTTTGAGATAGGGTCTCATTATGTAGCTCAGGCTGGCCTCAAACTCAGGGTGCACCTCCTGTCAGCCAGTCTGCCTGGATGTCTAAGAAAGAGTAATCTCAAACGCAAAGCCAGTTGCCAACCAGAGACACACTATAGACACACGTGCGTGCACACACACATTCCCACATGCTCTGATGTCATTTAGAGGTAATCTTTTAAAAAAAGGCTTGGACTTGAAGAGAAATTAAAATTGTCCAGGTTTTGATAAAAGATAGCGCTCAAGGCTGGGAGAAATGGCTTAAATTCATAATCAGTGGAATTCTTGATTCAGCTTTGAAAATACACAGAAATTGCTTTTTAAAATCTCTAGGGGACATGGTCATTTTATCTAAGGAGTTATGTTTCAAGTCTGGATGATGTTACCAAATGGGCCTCTTTTAAAAACCAGGGTAATCTGATTACAATTTTGTGACTTTTCTGGGGGATTGTGGTTTTGGTAGCCTCTTAGTTCTGATCTCTTTAGAGGAGGTCATTTTCAGGCAAGCTTGGGTCAATCTAGTTACCTGCAGGGATTTTTCTAGTGCCAACACAGTCTTTTCCTATGATGGGAAGAGGCTTGGGGTGACCAGCCCTGGCCTGGGCCTCGGCTGCTGTGCTGGGCTCTGGATGCTGTGGACTTGGCAGGAAGAGAGCCTTGCAGATGAGTGATTTTAGTTGAAGATTAGATTGTCAGTCAGGTCATCGCCTGCTAGTGTTTTTTGTTTGTTTGTTTTGTTTTTTAATTTCAAAGATCATTTCTTCTGGCTGACTTTAAAAACAAGAGGCAGTAGCATGCCAAGTTGCATTGCCCTTGAGCAATATTTTAGCTATTTCTCCATTCATAACAGAATGGCTGGCAGCACTCTCCTGCTGTGACTGCTGTCTTGCCTGTTTCTTCACTGGCATTCACCAGTTTAGTTCTCAGAACTCCAGAGCTCTCCATGCGGTGGACATTTTCTCTAACATGAGTGCAGCTTTCACAGATCCTTGGAGAATTCTGCCTGTGCCAAAGTGGGCCTGAGAGGAAGTAGGGCCCTTGAATAAATAGCAGCTCTGGAGAAGACCCTGCTCTGTGCTGAGGTGGCTTTGGGCCTCTGTTACTGAAAGGAGCTTCCTTTGACCCCATAGTTTCTGAACACTAGCAGGGAAGGCTGTTTGCAGGCACTTAGTCATTCACATGAGTTCTGAGAGTTTAATGTGTGTGACTTCTCCTAGGACAAGGTCTCTCAGCTGGAGACGGAGCTAGAGGAGGAGAGGAGCAACTCGGACCTGCTGTCTGAGAGGATCGCATGGAGCCGGGACCAGGTACAGAGCTGAATGGTGGACGATTGTCATGTGTGAAGGAGGACATGGGAGGGGCTGAGAGCGAGGACACAGTCAGAGCCGGGAGAACAGTCATGCTCTGCAGGGAGCAGAGGTCCGGCTGTCCTGACCACAGTGGACCACCAGGCATGAGGGGCCGGGGACTGTATCCTAGTCAAGGGTGGTGTCCAGTAGATGTTTTCCAAGGCCAACTGCCTCACATGAGGCTCTGGGACCCTCTGGTTTGCCAGGCAGCTGGGTGATGTGCAGTGTCAGCAGGGCTCTGTCCATGCAGTGGGAAGGGCATTGCACACCCAGGCCACGCTCAGTGTGCAGTTGTGGGGCGTCCAGGAGGGGCTCCCTTTGCAGTTTTGCAGAGGTGTCCCTTCCATCCCATGCTCGTGACGGTGCTGTGAGGCTGCTGGGGACAGTCCTTGTCCTCACTGTAGGGCACGGAACCGATCCCAAGCTGCTTCCTCGGCGCCATCCGGGTTTTGAGTTCTGCCTCCCCTTCTTGACGAAGTGGTCATGCAGAGTGCCTGTGGGGTGCGCCAGGAGTGGCAGAGCAGGTCAGGCTGTCATGTCACAAGAGAGCTGCATGGGATCTGTGCCCATGCACATCCAGACCCATGAACCCCTTGGGACACGGTCTCCCAGGCCGTGGGGCAGTTTAAATTCTTGCTGTGGCCTCAGCCCTTTCCCCTGTTTTCTTTGGATCTCAACAGATGTCTAAGGCCCTGCACCTTTCTCTTGATAAGGGTGGATGCTTTATGAATTTAAAAAAATGTGAACAAAACTGTAGAGAGAGGCAGAGTACAGATTAGAAAACTTTCCAACAAAAATTGAGATGAAAACCCTGAAATACCAGGAATTTGGGCAAAGTCTGTTCCTGTGTCCTGTCAGCTCTGCTGCATGCTCTGCTCTCTCACGCGCTTTATCTTTCTTTCTGTTTGGGTGATGAGGACTGGAGGCTGTGGTTCTTAGGGTGACACTGTGAGCTGGTCGCACCTGCTCAGAACTGACAACTGCTGGCTTCTTTTCCTTCTGCCTGTGTCTCCCCGTGGCCAGATTTCTCTGCAGTCCAGGGTGCGCCTGCTGCCTCTGTGCCCTCAACCGTGAAGGATGTTCTGAGCTAAGTCCAGGTGTGTGAATGGCATGGAAGCTTTGGGGGGCCTGAGCTACTGAGGCTCAGAGAAGGACCTCCCTGGAACCCAGAACCCAGAAGAGAGCTCAACCTTGGTGTTTGCCTCCAAGTTCTTCCCACGTTTTCTAAGTTCTTTCACCTAATTGAGTAAAAGCTGTTTCTCTCTAAGTTCCTGCTGGCATAGCTAGGAAGCCCAATCTCTAGGGACCACCATTCTGTTCTGTTCTTTTTACAAGATTGATTTCTCCGTTTCTAAAGATGGGAACATGCAGGGTTTGTCTTTCTGTGTCTGGCTTATTTCCCTCAACATAACCACTTCCATTTCTATCCAAATTGCTGCAAATAATGGGGTGCCATTCTTTTTTATGGGCAAAGAGTATTCTGCTGTGTAAGTGTACTGCATTCTCTTTATCCATTCACCCACCCAGGGGCATCTGTGTCAACTCGGTACTTTTTACCTGTGTGAACCAAGCTGCAGTGAATGTGGGAGTGCATGTATTTTTGTGGTCCAGGGATTTCATCGTCTATGGTTGCATACCGAGGAGCAGAAGTGCTGGGTTGCATGGTTGTTTTAGTTTTGGCCTTTGGAGGACTCTCTGTGGTGTCTTTGCCCATTATGCACCTTCCTCCCAGGGATGTGTGAAAGGTCCCACTTTGCTGCCCACATTTATTTTTGTCTCCTTGAAGGTGAGGGTGGTGTCTGATTGTGGGTTTTGTTGTTTGCAGTTCTATGATGATGGGTGAACGTGAGCATTTCTTGCAACTACTTGTGTGTCTTTTTCTGAGAAGCGTTTTGTTCCTTCGGGTGTTTCGCTGTTCAGTTTCTTGAATTCCTTCCATGTGCTGGATGCCAGTGCTGTGCTGGAGACCGGCTCGCCAACGTTCTCTCCCATTCTCTAAGGCTGTCTCTTAGCCACCTTGATTATTCCTTTTGTTGTGTGCAAGTGTTTTAGTTTGATCCCATCTGTCTGTCTTCACTTTTCCTATCTATAAAAGTCACCATCTATAGCAGTTTCTTGAGCTGTGTCTCCTATACTTTCTCACAGTAATTTCAGTTTTGGGTATAACATTTCAGTGATTGATCTGTCTTGAATTGAATTTTGTGTTCCGAGAGGTGGGATCCAGTTGGTTCTGCATGTGCACTTTTGGCCTCACCAGTGCTGTTGATGAAGAGACTTTTCTCCACTCTATATTCTTGGTGCTGTTGCTAAAAATCAGTTGGCTGTATGACCGTGGATTAATTTCTGATTCTGTTTGTTACATTGTTGCATTTGGTCTATGTATCTTTTCTTTATGTCAATACAATGCTGTTTTAGTTACTACAGTTTTCAAGGCAGTTACTGTGATGTTGCCAGCATCCTCTACCCTGTTACTTTGCCTATTCCAGGTCTTTTATGGTTCCATATGAGTTATAGGATTATTTTTCTCTATGTAGCTGGAAAAAAATCATTGGTATTTTGTCAAGAGTTGCATTGAATCTATAGATCGCCTTAGTAGTATGATCATTTTAATAATATGAATTCTTCTAATTCATGAACATGGGGTATCTTTCCAGGTCATGAGTTCTCTATAATTTCTTCCATTAATGTTTTATAGTTTTCATTATAGAGACCTTTCACTTCTTTTGTTAAATTTATTCCTGATGATCCTTTGTAGCTATTATGAATGCGATTTTTTTCAACAAGTTTATTTTTGGTGTGTGAAATGCTGTTTTTTTTTTTGTATCCTGTAACTTTACTAAATTTGTAAGTTTTGACAACTTTCTGATGGTGTATTTAGGTTTTTCTATGTATAAAATCAGGTTATCTGGGAATGTGGGTAATTTAACTTCTTACTTTCCGACTTGGGTGCCCTTTATTTCTTTCTCTTGCCCAATTGCTCTTGCTAAGACTTCTAGTACTATATTATATAAGAGTGATTAAAAGCAGACATTCTTGCCTTAGTCCTGATTTTAGAGGAAAGGTTTTCAGCTTTTTCCCAGTCAATATGATACTAGTTGTTAGATTTTTATATATAGCTATTAGTATTTTGAGCTATGTTCTTGCCATACTTAATTTATTAGGAGTTTTTTTTTTATCATGAAGTGATATTGAATTGTATGTTTTTGTTTTGTTTTGTTTTTTGAGACAAGTTTTCATGGTGTATCCCAGGCTGGCCTGCCCCAGCCTCCTGAGTGCTGGGATCACAAGCATGTACCATCATGCTCAGCTGGAATTTCTTCTATATTTTCCAATTTTTTTTTAACCATAAAATTGCCTTTGATAGTTTCTTATGATTTTTATTCAGTTTTCTTGTTGGTATATGTTTGCCATACATGACATTTACATTTTTTGGTCGGGGATGGTAGGGTTTGGTACATACATATTATAGCTTGTTCTCCCATCTCCAAAAAGCCTACTCTCTGTTTCCTACTGTCTTTTCTTTATTTTACTCTTAAATTTAATTATATTTTGAGATTCTCATCTAAGAGAAGCCATGTAATAAGTCAGACCTTTTGTGTTTGACTTATTTCATTTAGCATTATGGTCTTGAGATCTATCCATTTTCCTATAAATGGCTCAAATTCATCCATCTTTATGGCTGAATAATATCTCATTGTGCATACATACCACATTTTCTTTGTCCCTGAGTCTGTTGGTGGGCATCTAGGCTGTTTCCAGAGCTTAGCTATTGTGAATTGTGACTCTAAGGAAATCCAAGGGAGGGTTGAATGGAATCTCTGTTTTAGTTGTTTTGAGATTCTCCATACTGATTTCCATGACTACTGAACTTGTTTACATCTTGCCAGCGATGTAGAAGGATTAGTTTCTCTCGATATGCTCAACAGTGTCTGTGGTCTTTTGTTTCCTCATTGACAGCCATTCTTACTGAAATCAGGTGGAATCTCAGAGGTTTTTTTTGTTTGTGTTTCTCTCACAGCTAAAGATGCTGAGCAATTTTTTTTCATGTTCTTATTGACCATTTGTATTTCTTTTGAGAAGTGCCTATTTAATTCAGTTGAGAATCTCAAAACAACTCCTTAGAGTCACAATTCACAATAGCTAAGCTCTCCTGATTGAGGTCTTTGTTTTAGGACTCTATTATTTAAGGTTTGCTTGCTTTTGAGTTCTCGCTGCATGGGGTAACATTTCCCATCCTTATATTTTCAGTCTGTGTGTTTCTATGTAGATAGAGTTTGTCTCTTGCAGGCAATGTATAGTTGGGTTTTTTTTTTTCCTCATCCATTCTGCCAGTCTTGTCTTTTGGTTGGGAGTATCTTATTTTGTGTTTGTTTGTTTTGTTGCTGGGACAAAATACTCAACATCCAAAATGAAGGAAGAAAAGGTTTATTTAGCTTATGGTTTCTAGAGTTTTTAGTTTATTCTCAGCTGGCTCCAAGGCAGGGTGGCATGGCTAAGGGGCAGCCACAAGCGACAAGAGAGAAAAGGGGAAAAGGGGAGAAAAGGGAAAAGCCCGCCTCCTTCCCTCTCTTATATTGTATTCCAGCTACTCACCCCTCTGTGGGTGCAGCACTCACACCACCAATTTTAGCCCTAGACAACGAACCAATCACGGACACTAGATTTATCCACTTCCATGACTACATGAGATTTTAGGGAGACATTTAGACATAACAGGGAGTTAAAACTATTTACATTGAATATTATTATTGAAGTCTATTTACTGGATTGTCTTTGCCATGAAAGGTCTTAATTTTTCTGTCATGTTTGAAGGGTAATTTTTAGGATAAAGAAATCTGAATGGGCAATTATTTTCTTTTAGATCTTGAAACACTTGAGCATTTCCTGTTGAAATCTGCTGTGATTCTGATGAGTTTACCTTTCTGAGTTATTTGGCCTTTTTCTGTACTTGTTTTTAGCATTCTGTTTTCCTGAATTTCTGTGATTTTTGACTGCAGTGCATTGTGGAGAGGTTCTTTTTTGGTCATGTGTTTTTGGAGTTCTAAATGCCTCATTTATCTGAGTATCCATTTCATTCCCTGGATTTGGAAAATTTTCTACAATGATTCTGTGGATAAATTTTTTAGACCTTTGATTTCATAATCCTGCCTTAACTCTTATTATTCTTAGGTTTGTTGTTTTAGAGAAATGTAGGAGCTTTTGAATCAGCCTCTCTTGGTGTCTTGATTTTTTGAATATCACTGAATAAATGATCTACTATCTCAGCCCTATCTTCAAGTCCTGTTTTTCTCCTCTGTGACTCGCTATGCCCACTGCCAAAGCTTTCAGTTGAGTTTTTCACACCCAGAATTTCTGCTTGATTCCTTTCCATAAATCTCTAATTCTTCACTAAAGGGGTCACTAATATCCTTCATTGTCTTCCAAAAATCATTCAGCTATTTATTTGTATCTCCTTTAAATTCATTCACCATCTTAATTGGATCATTGAACTGTTTATTTACATCTTCTTTGAGCTCTTTGAACATCTTAGTTATTGCTTCATTCATGTGTTTGTTGGTTTGACTTTGATTTCTTCAATTATTATTATTATTCTGTTTTGTTTTGATTTTGGTTTTCAGTTTTTTGAGAGAGTCTCCCTCAAACACTGTAGTTCAGGCTGGCCTCAAACACTCATGGCAATCCTCCTGCCTCAGCCTTCTGAGTGCTGAGATACAGGTGTGTGCCAAATGCCTTCAATTATATTAACTATTTATTTTTTGAATTCTTTGGAAATTCACCTACTTCAGTGCCTGGGAGCTCAGCTTTTGGGGGTTATGAATTTTTGGAGGCATCTTATTGCCTTGTTTTCTCATTGTTCTTCCATCTTTATGTTGAACATTGTGGATGTTCTGGGAATGTAACAGAGATATCTTGCATTCGTGGGTTTCTCCCTGTGATGTGTGCTTGACTTTCGATGTGAGTCAGTATGCAGTCACCCAGCTCCACCTATTGAGGGAACTGGGTTCAGGGTCTAGAGCACTTGTCAGTATTAACACCGCCTGGTTGTGTGTTCCGGACTGGACACACCGTGCTGCTCCTGGGTGCATGCTGTATGCATGCTGAGGTAGATGGGGGCCGGGGAGTGGGTATAAGCCTGGCCTGCACTGTCTCCTTGCCTTTCCCAGCACCTGCAGGTCCTGCTCACTGGTGGGGAGAGCTGTGAGCTTCTCTTGCTCACTAAGGTTCTTGGACAGGAGGCATGATGCCAGGCTGAGCGAGCCTGTCTCAAATACTCCCCAGGGCATTTGAGAAAGACTTCATGTGCATCTTGTGGCTGTGTCAAGCCCCAGGAGCTCTTACCCAGCCTCGGAAGGAGAGGGCAGTTTTGCCGTGCTGGCCCTGAGTCCATGTGCAGCTTCCAGGCCCCTGTGGAGCTGCACTGCGCCAGGCACAGCCCTGGCTCTGACTCGTTTCCCTCCTGCGGAGACCCTGGGAGTGGGGAGCAGAGCCTCAGGAGCCTCCCTTCCTGCCAATTGGGGGACACCTGTCCGTGGAAGCCCCTGTCAGGCCTGGAAAGCATAGGGTCCCCACTTCCGTTTCTGCAGTGCGCTGCTCCCTGCCCCGGTTCTGTGGCTCTTGGGCTGGCTGATTTGCACAGCCTCATGTGCCTTGAATAGTCCCAGTTTGAGCACTGCAGGTTCCTGTCCCATGAGCATCTTCAGTCCATGCCAGCTTGGCTCTTTGCCCCTGGGAGCGAGTGACCCCGAGCTGCCTGGGATACAGAGGGAGCTCAGGGAATGTGTAGGATAGCGGCAAAGCAAGTCCAGCTTCCTACAGTGGCTGTTACACAGTGCTGCAAACGGCAGGCGTAGGACGAGGGAGCCTGCCGTCTCGGAGCTCTCGAGGCTGGAAGTCTGAAATTGGTACAGCAGATACCACGGGGCACCCTGCCTTGCCGCCTCCTGGCTCCTGGTGGCCCATGGCTTGAGACACGTCACTCCAGTCCTTCCCATAGTACTGTCCTCCGCACATGCCCATCTCTGTGCCCAGTCTTCCTTGTCCTGTGAGGATGGCGGCTGGGCCACGCCAGGCCACCTTAGTGCCTCAATTTGTATTTGTCACCTCCATGAAGTCGCTGCTCTCTGTTTGGGTCAGTTGGGAGTACTGAGGGTTGGATATCAGTGCATCCCTTCCTGTGCCTGTGTGGGGGGCACAGTTCAGCTTGTGATAGCGGGGATAACGATTGTTGTTCATGTAGCTAAATCACTGAAACACCAAGGACATCTTGGAAATAGATCCTGCACCTTGGGGATGGCATGGGGAGCTACTCTGGGTGGGCTCCCTGAGGGGGACTAGGCTTGTGTGCTAGAACTCAGCCCCCCCTGGGATCCACTGTGGGATGGGGGCTACGGGAACGACCCCTCTGATCTTGGGGTGGCTCTGCTTCCAGATGGAGCAGATGAGGAACGAGCTTCTTCAGGAGCGAACTGTGCGACAAGACTTGGAATGTGACAAGATTTCCCTGGAGAGACAGGTGAGGGCATCATTCCCATGATTCCTCCCTCACCCTGCAGGGCTTTAGAGTTAGAGTCCAGGAGGGCTGAGTTTCAGTGCAAATGGCTGGAGCCTGGGAATCCCAGGACATGCTGAAGAGTTTATCTGGCCTTGTCAGGGAACAGGCCTGCTAGGACCTGAATCCGGCATGCCTGGACCCATCCCTGGGCTCTCTGACACCTGTCCGGGGAGAAGCAGCCTTATCATAGACCACCTTCATTCATGGCTGCTCATGGTCCCCATCTGGTTATAGAACAAGGACTTGAAGAGCCGACTTGTGCATCTGGAGGGCTCCTACAGGTCCAGCAAGGAAGGGCTGGTGGTACAGATGGAGGCCCGGATCATGGAGCTGGAGGACCGTCTGGAGAGCGAGGAGAGGTGCGGGCACCCCCAGAGTATGAACCCCTTCCCGACCCCACAGCCTGGGGGAAGCGGAGCAAGTATGGCCTCGCTGTCCCTTCCTGCTCTGGATGATGACAGGCTGACGCTGCCTGGGGGCAGAGGCCATTGGCCACCTGTCAGGGTGGGCAGCACCCCCACAGAGACAAGAAGGGTGGGAGCCCAGGTGCCACTCCTTCCCACGGTTCTCTGCGGCAAGCCTTCTCTGAAAGCTGAGGACCAGCACCAGGACAGAAATGACCAGTCTCCAGTTCTGATTCATGGCCCTTCAGCTTCTGGAAGGGTGTATCCAGAGGGCTCTGAGGGGGTCGCGCTGGAGTGGACCAGGGCAGACCCCAGCACTGGCTGGCTGCGATTCCGTATTAAAACGAATGAACTCAGGACAGTGCTGGCCCCACTGGGCTTCTGACTGGCCCTGCGTCTCACCGGTCACTCCTGCCCGAGTCCTGTTGCCCTTTCCTCCTGCATGGTTGTCTGAGGTCTGACTCTAAGCTCCAGTTGACCAGGCACCCCTGGCTGCAGGTCCCCCACTCTGCAGCCAGAGCCTCCTGCAGAGCTGAGAGTGAGGGATGCTCTCTCTGCCTCCCCACCCTGGCAGGGACCGCACCAGTCTGCAGCTCAGCAATCGCCGGCTGGAGCGGAAGGTGAAGGAGCTGCTGATGCAGGTGGATGACGAGCATCTGTCGCTGACGGACCAGAAGGACCAGGTGAGGTGTCTGCCTCCCATCCTGGGCTGCGGCAGTGGGAGGGAGGCCGGGCTGCTTCCCACTCCCTGGTACAGACCAGGAACTTCCACGGCCCTCAATGCTGAACATGACGTTCATAAACCATGACTTTGTTTACCGGGGAGAAGGTGGGTGGCATTGCACACCCCTCAGTCCATCCTTTTTCCTGCCACAGCTGAGCCTGCGTTTGAAAGCCATGAAGCGGCAGGTGGAGGAGGCCGAGGAGGAGATCGACAGACTGGAGAGCTCTAAGAAGAAGCTGCAGAGGGAGCTGGAGGAGCAGCTCGACGTGAATGAGCATCTGCAGGGCCAGCTCAACTCCATGAAGAAGGACTTAAGGTGGGCAAAGTCATGGCCCTCAGTGGCTCTGTGCACGGTTCAGAGGAACCCTGTGTGCTGTCCTTACAGCGGAGTAAACTGGGTGGGCACTGTCCTTGTGGCCATCAGGGGGAGCCTCAGTCTCAGCAGACAAAGCAGCTTAAACCTGCTGTCTGAGGGAGGAAGTTCTGATTTTTATCCTCAAAGGGTCGTGTGCTCCCAAGCCTCCCTGGCCAGGAGTCGGGACAAGGATGGCAGGGCCTGATGGGTCCCTTCTTCTCCCTAGGCCAGTGTGGGGTTGACCTCCCTTCCTGGAGGCTGACGGTGCCCAGGCAGCAAGTTGACTGCCCGAGTGGTGCTCTTTCGGATGAGTGTCAGTCCCCAGCCCGTGGACATCACCATGTGTGACCTGTTCATGGGAAGCTGGGCCCAAGGCCAGCATAGGGCACAACATGGATGGGGCATTAGAATAGATCACCATTTAAGACATCATGAACTAATGCCAAGTTTAAAATTTATTGCATATGACCCTTGGAGAATAAGATATCCAAAGTTTAAGTTAAAACAGGATGAATATCCTGCCACACTACAGTGGGGAAACCGTAGCCCTGGTCTGGGTCCTTTCCACGTGGAAGGATTGGAGAGGGGGAGGTGCCGACACAGATTTACTTTGAGTGGAGTTGGCTGGGTCTCCACACCACCCACCGCATCCCACAGCCCAGGAACTGTGCCTGTGCTCTCCACAGACTCAAGAAGCTGCCGAGTAAAGTGCTGGACGACGTGGACGACGACGATGACCTCAGTACAGATGGTGGGAGCCTCTGTGAGGCCCCACTGAGCTTCGCCTTCCCCAGGGACAGCACCATGATCAGCCAGATCTAGCGCCGTCCACGATGCTGCGGGACTCTGCAGGCCAAACCGGGAAGCCCAGGCCACCCCCACACGGCCCACCGCGCTCCCTGGGGTCTCCAGGCCCTTGACAGGGAGGACGTGGGCCTTGGTGGGGCCAAGGCCATGTTCTGCACAGCCATGCCTCCCCTGCCGAGAGCCGGGGTGCCAAGTGCTCCTTCCTGCTTCAGAGCCACATGCAGGGAGGGGGCGGGTACCAACTGTGGACCAGGCCTCCTTTGGAACATTCCACCACCTTTCTGGGGTGGGCCCTTTGTAAAGTTCACATTTCTATCCCAAGCATTCTTTTTAAGACTCAAAGCTGCTAGGCTTCATTAAGAGTGGAGGTCAGAGACAAGGTAGTGTCAGCCACTTTGGAAACCAGAGCTGGGAAGAGGAATCGCAGGGACCTGTGCTGGGAGGGAGCAGAGGTGCAGGTGGCCTGGAGAAGCGGCTGCTGCTGATCATGGGCGGGGGTCGGGGTGTCACTGTCCTCTGTGAGCTGTTTCCCGCCTTGGTTGCTCATTTCATCCAGCTTTTGGACCATGCTAAGACCAGTTTCCGGTCACCAGTTTCCATTACACACACGGCGGTGGGGAGACTTGTTAGCGAGTGACACTTCTCTAGAGGCACAGGCTGTGATGTCACGTGGTCCTCTGCTTCCCCCACCATGGGCTTCTGAGCTCCGCCTTCAGGCATGGCGTGGAGAGGATCAGGAGCTGAGATTCCCAGCGTAAATATGAGGATGAGGCAGGAAATGTTCAGTGAGGTCATGGGGCGAGGGTGGGGGAGAAGCGAGCAGCAGCTGTGTAGGTGGGGCTAGCTTGAGGAGGAGGGGAGAACTGGGGGATGTGGAGATGGGGAGGGTTGAGCTGGAGCTGCAGCAGTATTCAGAAAGGGGATCTGTCTGTGAACTGGAGGTCTCCTTCCCCCTGCTGGGCACCAGGTCTGGGGCTGAGGCCATGCATGGGTGGCATGGCAAGGTGGGTGGCTTCAGGAGGATGCCGGGATCCCTGCACAGCCACAGGACATGGGCCAGGTGGCTCAGGGGGGAAGTGGCCAGGGCAAGGACAGCAACTGTGGAGTCCTTTTGCATCCCAGTAGGTGGGAGGCCTGTGGCCAGGGAAGTCCAGGGCACTTGGCTGGGGGTCCCTCTAAGCTTAGGGTCCTGGAGTTGTGTGACCAGATGCTGAGTCCTTGGAACTGGATGGCCAGGCCCTCTTCTTCCAGCCCCAGTCCCCAGTCTGTCCTCAGTACTGCGAGGGGTATCTGTGGCCCCACTTCCTCCCTCAGCCATTAGTCCATGTGGCCAATCTGTCGGACACCCAGTATGCTGGGCACAGCCCTGGACACAGGGGCAGGGGCATCTCCAGTGGGTAAAATGTCCTCTTGGAGCTCAGTAGTGACCACATGGATGAAGGGCCTGGCAGTGCAGAGCCCAGCCCCAAACCCTCTGATCTCTTGGGATGCGACAGTCAGAAGGGTTCTTGGACCATCAGAATGTGTTTCATTTCCCTCCAATGCCTTGCGCCCCAGTGCCTAGAGCACAGAGAAGAGCTCAGCTAGCCCGGAGCTGGACAGGAAGCATCGAGTTTGCTTCATTCTCTCTGCTCTTCCTGGCAGCCGTGAAGGTGGCTGTTGGGAGCAGGAGGGCCCTGAGTAGAGCAGGGGACACCATTCAGAATGCCTTCGAAAAGCTGCTGAAAGTGTTGCTGTGTGGTGAGGATGTTGATGATGGCGCCACGCTGTGATGCAGGTGGCTGTGGCCAGGAGCCTGCAGTATGGGGGGAGGGAGGGAGGGCACTGCACTGGGGATGGGAGAGGCGTCTTGGGGCCTGGCTCGTCTCTGTACCCAGACTGAGACAGGGTCCTGGCTGGGGTAAGAGGAAGGTTAGGGCCTGGCCTGTCCCAGCTTGTACACATGGTCATTGCTCTGTCATCTATGTGTTACACACTTGCTGTCCTCTTATTTAGTGCTTTAAGAGCTAACTACTGCTCAGGAGTATTTTCTTTAGCTTAAAAAGAAACAAAAATATGTAAGAAAATGTGTGGCCAAAGGCAATGATGAAGACAATCATCAGGTTTCTTACAATGTCCTTTCCTGCCTCAAGAGCGTCACCCGCCACACCTGTTTGCTACTCTGGTGGGTTTTGTACCGGGAAAGGATAGTCTTCTTGTGGCTGCCTCCATGTAAGTGAATTCCTGGATGCAGCAAGATTTCCTTCCAATAAACAGTGTCGTCCAGTAGGACCCTGACTTTCCCACCGCTTTTGCGCCTTCCTTTCCTCTGGAGCTGGGCCCGGTCCTCCTAGAAACAGCCAAGAGCTCCTGGAGGAAGCAGAACTCGTGGTTTCTAGCCCCAGGCCCAGTTTCTGAAGCAGGAGGGTGGGGAGTGGTCAGCAGGACATGCAGAGAGGATGGATGGGCCTGGATGGCTGAGAAATGCGCAGTGCCCAGGGGATGGCAAAGTGGGTATGCTGTCCAGCATTCGTGGCAGGCTGCGCAGCTCCCTGGAGTGCTCTGCCCTGACCCCCAGGTCTCCGCAGGCACCCACAGTCCTGATGAACACACAGCAGGTTCTACAGGCTCTGCCTCCCAGGAAACCCAGCTCCTGTCCCCCAGGGGCCACATGTTGACCCTTCCCATGGTCCTCAGATCCACCTCCCGGCCTGTGTTTGAGAGGCCACTCTGTGGGTTTCCTGGGTGACTGTTATGGTCAGGTTGCAGGTGGAGACCAGGACATTTGTCCACAGCATCCTGCAGCGTATGGGGGACCCCGGCGAGCTCCACTGTGTTAAGCTCCTAGGCAGCTGAGGGTTGTAAGATTTGTGCTCTGAGCTCTTCGTGGACCAGTGGGGGCCAGTGGTTCCCCCGAACTCTAAGGGGGCCACACATCCCAAATTAGAGGTGGTCTAATTTTAAGTACTCAAAACCTGATAAATTTTGTTTGATTTCTCTGTAAGTCAGGTATATTGAGGTGTCACTTTATAATTTGTAGGGAAAGCCTCCCTTTCTGATATTAGTTGCATTGGAAGCTGGAGTTTTTACTCTGAGTTTGGGCCCTCTGTCAGTGGCTTCTCCCTCAGAATCATACTCCCACCCTACACCTTGGGCCAACAGAGAATGTGCTCAGGAGGCACAGAGCCAGCAGGAGAAGCTGCCCCACCCCAAACTGCACCTCCCTACCCCCATATTCTGTGTGTTCTGCTCCTGGCCTCGAGGAGCTGCATTGGACATCCATCTGCAGGCTTTAGTGCAAACTCTTCAGCTCCCAGATGCAGACTCATGTGGGGCTTTACACTGAGTTCCAGGACTATATACATATACCCTGCAATACATACCTACATATATTCCTATACATATGTACACATACATATACAAATACATGTGCATATGTGTGTATTCCTCTAGTGAACCCTAACCGGGTTACAAACATGTTAAAACAAGGCATTTGATCTCCAACAGTTTCCAATTGAGGATGTAAGTTTATTTCGTTGAGAAATTTGTGTTCCTACCACCAAGAATCATCCATTGTCAGTAGTTGTTCATATATGTATTTCACATTTTAAAATAAAAACTAAAATATTACACACCCTTTCAGAGGAACACAATACTCTTTCGCAGTGACCTGAAAGAAAAAGACATTGACAGAACACCTAATCAGGAATTTTAAAAAATGACTAAGGAAATTCAATGAGACGCAAGCAATAAGAGACATAATCCAGTGAAGTTAAGAAAATAATTCACAATATGAATGAGAAATTCAGCAGAAGGAGATCATAAAACAGAGCCCAAAACAAGTTTGGAACTAAAGTAATTCAGTGAAAAAACAAAACAGCCAGGCACGGTGGCACATGCCTGTAATCCCAGCATCCAGGAGGCTGAGGCAGGAGGATTGCAGTGAGTTGAAGGTCAACCTGGGCTACACAGTGAGTTCAAGGCCAGCCCGAGCTGCATAGTGAGACCCTGTCTCAAAAACTTAGAAAATAAATAAAACATACATTTGAAAGGTTCAGTACCAGACTAGACCATATAGAAGAAATAATTTCTGAACTTGAAGACAGATACTTTGAAAGATCACAATGAGACAAAAATAAATTTAAAAACTTAAAAAATGAAGAAAACTTCCAGTATTTATGGAACACTGTTGACATTTGTGTTCAGGGAATCCCAAGAGGAAAATAAAAGTATAAAAAACTTCAATGAAATAATAGGTAAAATTTCCCTAACCTTGGGAAAGATACAGATATCCGAGTACAGGAGAATCAAAAGACTGCAAATGGATTTCCTTTAAAAAAAAGGACCTCATGAGTGATATGGTCAGGAGTCATTTTGGGGAAGCATTTATTGTTTAAGACTGAGCTACTCTGGGAATCAGAAGTCACAGTACAACTACCCTTCCAGGTTGTTGGTGCCTCCCTACCAGAATGGCTGGTGGGGGAGATTGGTACAAGATACAGTCAGAGAGAGGGGCTGGGCTAGTCATAGACCCCCTGAGAGGGTTAAGCTGTGACCAGCACAGTCTGTTAGGAACGTGGGGTTCCAGCCCCCTGCGGTGAGAAGCCACAACAGCTGTGTAGTTCTTCGAGGGGAATGGGTGTACAAGTGCTGTCATGAAGTCCAGCAGTCTGTTTGTCCTTTTTTCTTGCTACCTACTTCCAACACAGAGCTAGGTGGACTGTTTGCTTTCCCTATCAGTCAACATGACTAACGATGTGCCTTGGCTTGGACACAAGCCACATTCTGGAGTATAGGGACAGAAAGACCCCTGGAGCAAAGAGAGCACCTAACAAGCCCAGTGCCAGAAAGCAGGGTGGAGGCAGCGTTGGCTTCATATGCACAGAAGGCACAAGCACTGAGAAGATACTCCAATAAAATGAGACCTCCCAACAGATGCACAAATCCCAATATAGAAACACAAGAAGTATGAAAAAACAAGGGGACATCGCCCTTCCATATTTCCACAGTTTGCCAGTATAAATGCAAAGATATCAAAGTCATAAAATGCCAGACCAGGAATTTAAAAGGCTGATTTATAGAATGAATGATTACTTCAAAGATGACATAAATAATAGCTGAGTGAATTAAGAAAGACAATATAGAATATGAAGGAGCAAACAAAGTGAGTGATTATAAAGAAACAAACAGAAATTCTTGAAATGAAAAGTACAAGTGAAATTTTAAAACCCAGTGGAAAGATACCTGTAAGCATGCCCCTGGAGAAGGTAAAATGTCAAGACTTGAAGATAAGGTTGAGGATCGATAGATGTACAAATTAACAGAAAAAATACTTGAGAACAAAACCAAGAACTCTCAAACAAAAGATTAAATTTATGAATTTTTTGGTAGAAGGAGACACTGAGGTACATGCAATGGTGTAGAACTTCTAGTTAATGAAATAATAGAAGAAAATTTCCCAAATCTTGGGGGAAGTAGCTTTAGGAGGCATTTAGAACCTTAACAGATACAAACAAGAAAAGGATGGCATGTGAAATGGTAGTTAAAATAGGAAGAGTAAAGAACAAAGAAAGAATACCGACAGCTGTACGGGAGAAACAAGAGGTCACTTACACAAGCAACCCATCAGAATAATTTCAGACTTCTCTGCAGAAATCTGGAAGAGCAGGAAGGTGTGGAATAGTGTCCAAGCCCCGAGGGAAAATAATTGCTGACATAGACTACTTTATCCAGTAAAGCCATTCTTCAAAATTGAAGGAAACATGAAGATATTCCAAGATAAGAATAAACTAAAGAAATTTATTACCACTAAGCCAGAAAGAATTGCAGAAGACTCTTGAAAGGAAACCCACACACAAAAGAGGAGTAAAAATGTGCTATTGAGGATTAGGAAAGAATCAAATATTAGCAAAACAACAGAATGACAGGAATGGTGCTTACCTTTCTGTAATGACAATGCAAATGATGTTAATCCTTCAATTAAAAGACACGAACTGGTGAACTAGGTTAAAAACAAGCCAATTCTTTGCTGCTTGCAAGAAACTCACTAGCAAAGATGTACAGTGGAATCTCAGTTCACAGACACTTTTGTTTGTGAACAATTTGGGTTACAAACATGCATTTGGCAAAATTCTGTTTCTGGTTGTGACCTCCACACCAGGTGACAAACATGACTGCGGCTGTGTTTCCTGAATGAAAAGGAATGAGGCCATCTTTTCCATAACTGTGGGATGAATTTGGTTCATGAACCAAAATATCACTGTACGTAGACTGGAAATGAGTGGATAGAAAAAACATTCCATGCAAATAGAACTGGAAGCAAGCAGGAATATCTATATCCAGATTAGACAAGACAGACACCAAGACAAAATTAGACAGCACAGAGGAGGCCATTACATATTGGTAAGGTGAGCTGTCCACTAAGAAGATTTAGCAGTTGTAAATGTGTATGTACCAAATATCTGTGTGCCCCATTTCATAAAAGAAGCACAGTTCAACATAAATGGATTTGTAGTTCCAGTGTAATAATATTAAGAAGTGACTTCCACACCCTAGGTCATGAAGGCAAAAGGAGAACAAAGAAACATCAGAGTTAAACTACGCTGCACATCGAATGGACTTGAGACGTCTATGTGCAACATTCTGTCCAGTGACTACAGAATACACATTCTTCTCACACGTTCACGGAACATTCTCCAAAATAGACCATATTTAAGGGTGTAAAGCAGCCTTAATAAATATAAAAAATAACATTTTTGCATTTATTAGATCAGTGTAATTAATCTAGAAACCAACAGCATGAGAAACCAAAGCCATTATATACACACATCAAGACTGAATAATTCACTTTTTTTTTTTTTTTGTCTTTTTGAGACAGGGTCTCTCTGTGCAGTTCAGGCTGGCCTTGAGTTCACTTTGTAGCGCAGGCTGGTCTAGAACTCACAACAATCCTCCTGCCTCAGCCTCCCGAGTGCTGGGATCACAGGCATGAGCCACCATGCCCAGCTGAATAATTCACTTTTGAATGATCAGTGGGTCATTGAACAAATAAGGGGGAAAATGTAAAAATTTCTAAAATCAAATGAAAATAGAAATACAACATACCAGAAAAGGCAGTCCTAAGAGGAAACTTTATAGCTACAAATGCATAATAAAAAAATCAAGAGATCTTAAATGAGTAAACTAATCATCTAAAGGTCTTAGAAAAACAAAAACATGTTAAACATACCTAAACATACAAAGAATTAAAGAAACTCAGACCTCCGAAATTCAAAGATCCAATCCAAAAATGGGCATCTGAGATGAATATGCAATTCTCAGATGAAGAAATGCAAATGGCAAATAAATACATGAAAAAATGCTCATCATCATTGGTCATTAGAGAAATGCAAATTAAAACCACACTGAGATACCATCTCACTCCTGAAAGAATGGCCAGGATCAAGAAAACCGACAACAAATGCTGGAGAGGCTGTGGGGAAAAAGGAACTCTCCTGCACTGCTGGTGGGAGTGTAGACTGGTACAACCTTTGTGGAGATCTGTCTGGAGATTTCTCAAAAAGTTGGGACTGGAAATCCCATTTATTCCAGCTATTCCACTTCTAGGCATATTCCCAGAAGAACTGAAAGCATCATACCACAGTGATATATGTGCACCTATGTTTATAGCAGCACAATTTGTAATCGCCAGATCTTGGAAACAACCCAAGTGCCCATCAACTGAGGAATGGATAAAAAAGTTGTGGTATTTCTATACAATGGAGTATTATTCAGCTATAAAGAAGGATCACATTGAGATATTTATCAATAAATGGGCACAGCTTGAGACCATACTCATAAGTGAAATAAATCAATCTCGCATGTGTGAATACCGAATAGTTTCCCTAATGTAAGTAATGATTCAAATATATAAAAATATGTGGTAATCATGATTCCCCATTAGGTGGCCTTGAAGCCTTATAAAGTTTTCACTCATTAATTAGAAAGGCTTTATTCTGGGCTTCTTGATATGAAAATATTTGAAGTTAGAGTATATGAAGTTTTACCCAAATATTTCAAGGAAAAAGACACTATGGTAACTACTATTAAGTCGGGTTGTAAGGTGGTGAAGTACTGGGTTGTTGAAACAGTCATGCTGTGACCTCTATTGTTATATTGTTATGTCCTGTTTTATCTCAATCTCCCCCTTATTGTTTCAAAAAAATAATTATTTAGTCATTTAAAAAAAAAAAAAGAAAAACAAAAACAAAACAAACCCAAAAGAAACAATGAAAAAAAATCAGAACTAAAATTAGAGACTAAAAGAATTTACACAGCATCAACAAAGAGTTCTTCTTTGAAGAGAGAAGCAAGATTGATAAACCCTTAGCCAAACTAGGAGAAAAAAAAGACCTGAAATCAGTACAGTTAGAGATGAATAACAACACCACGGAAACCCAGCAAACTGTGTGCCCTATTTCATAAAAGAAATACAGTTCAACATAAATGGATTTGTAGTTCCAGTGTAATATTAAGAAGTGACTTCAGGGCTGGGGATTTAGCTCAGTGGCATAAGTGCCTGTCTGCCAAGTGTGAGGTTATGAGTTCAATCCCCAGTACCAAAAAAAAAAAAAAAAAGTGTCTTCAACACCCTGGTCAATGCACTGAAATCCAGAGCATTATTAGGAATTACTTTGAAAACCGATATTCTACTAAATGGGAGAATGTAGAATGGATAAATTTCTAAATATAACCTACCAAAACTGGGCCAAGAGGATATTAAACTTGAACAGATCAGTAAGAAGGAATGAGGTTGAAGTAATAATAAGTCTCCTAACAAAAAACCTGGGACCAGAGAGGTTCATGGTTGACTTTAGCAAATCTTTAGAGTGCTAAAATCAATGCTCCTCAAATGATTTCATGAAATGGAAACTCATTTATGAGGCCATCATCTTGCTGCCAAATATGGACAAGGACACACACACAAAAGAAAAATATTCACTAATATCCTTGGTGAGCATAGATGGAAAAATCCTTAATAAAATATGCAAACTGCATTCAACACCACATGAAAAGGATCATACACAGTGACCATGTAGATTTCACTCCAGGGATGCAAGAATGGTTAGCATATGCAAATCTTTTTTTCTTTTTCTTTTTTGGTACCAGAGATCAAACCCAGGACCTTGTACTTGCCTGGCAGGTGCTTTGCCACTGAGCTAAATCCCTGACCCTCAGCACATGCACATCAATAATGTAAGTGGAATCTAGGCTAAAATTCACATGTAGTGATGCAGAAAAATCCTTCAACAAAATTCAGCATCTCTTCATGACAAAACCCCTAAAGAAATGAAGTGCTGAGGGGTCATTCACCAATCTAGTGAAGACCGTGTACACTAAAGCCACAGCCAGCATCAAATAGAGAAAACTGAAAATCTCTCAAATCAGAAACAAGATAAGGATGTCCAGTCTCATCACTCTTATTTAATTTAATTCTTGAAGTTTTAGATAAGGGAATTGAGCAAGGGAAAAAAAGGATAGGAAAGGAAGAAGTCTAATAATCCCCAGTTGTAGATGATATGATTCTATACTTAAAAGACCCTACAGACTCTACCAAAAGATTTTTAGAGCTGATAAATTCAGCTATGTAGTGGAATATAAAAATCAATAGCTTTACTATACAGCAATAATGGACTGAGAAAGAACGCTATTCACAGTAGCTTCTAATTAAATAAAATACCTAGTGATCAATCTAACCAAGGAGATGGAAGAGCTCTCCTTTGAAAATTTTAAAAGAGTGTAGAATGAAACTGAAGAAGACATCAGAAGATGGAAAGACATCCTGTGTTCACGGATTGGCAGAATTAGTATTGTCACAACGGCAGTATCACCAAAAGCAATCTGCAGATTTGATGCAATCTTTATTAAATACCAATGATAGTCTTCACAAAACTAGAAAAAGAAACAATTCTCAGATTCGTATGGAAACACGAAAGACTCAGAATAGCCACATAATCCTGAATAACAACAAAAAAGACAGTTTTAAGTTATAGTATAAAAGCATACTAGCAAAAATAACATGATAGTAGCACAAAAATAGACAAGTAGACCCATGGGACAGAATGGAGGACCGTAAAGCAAGCCCAGACAGCTACAGGCATCTGCTGGGAATACTAGTCACTTGCAGAAGATCGAAAGCTATAAAACTTTATTCAAAATGGATCAAATACTTAGATGTAAAACCTGCAGTTTGGAACCGCTAAGAGAAAATGTACAGGAAACTCTTGAATCCTGGGGCACAGGTAGAGATTTCCTGAGGAGGACTCCAGCAGCCTGGGAAACAACAGAACCAACAAATGGAACTCCATCAAATAAAGGTTTCTGCACAGTAAACAATCAGAAGAGTAAAGACACATCCTACAGATGAGAAAACAATGTTACCACTTTGACAGAGAATGAATATCTAGAATATAGAATACAAGGGCTGAGAATATAGCTCAATGGCACAGTGCCTGCTTGGCAAGCGTGAGGTTGTGAGTTCGATTCCCAGTACCAAAAGGAAAGAGATAAAGGAAACAGAACACTTATCACCAAAAGAATCAAATATCTCAATAAATGAACAAACAGACATCAAAAGATAAAGTACAAATGTCTAATAAGTATATGAAAGAAATTCAACATCTCTGGCCATTGGGGAAATGCAAATGAAAAATATATTGAGTTTCCATCTCACTGTCAAATAGCTATCCTCAAGAATATAAATCAAACAAGGCAACCATGCAGGAGGAAAACCAAGGAGCCAACCCCTCCTGTGAGTTGGCTGGTGCCCATCTGGGAGCCAACAAGTTCCGATCCTCTCCCCGCCAAGACACACAGACAAGCAACCAACTGATTTGGAGAAACACAGTCTGAGATGATAGCTCTTGAAGTAAAGAAACAACTTAATGCTTGTATTGTCTGACCAACTTTGGCCCTAATGCCACTAGTCTGAGCCTCTAGAGGACAACAATATGCAATATAGCAACCATAGGGGATTTCTTTCTGTCTTGTTTCTGAAATCCAGTATTGTTTTCACTGTTTTGTTTGGTTTTGTTTATTGTTTTATTTTATTCCCTTTAAAAAAAAACAGTAAATCTGGTGAGGATGGGGGAATGGGGGAGAAGGAACCCTTCTCCACTGGTTATAGAAACGTAAATTAGCACAGCCACTATGGAAACCAATATGGAGACTTTAAAAACAAAAACAGAGCTTCCACTTAATCTACTATACCACTTGTTAGTATACACCTGAAGGAATTAGTCAGACATACTATAAGGATACCAACACACGCATGTCCATTGTGCCAGAATTCCCGGTATTCGGGGGCTGGGGATTTAGCTCAGCGGCACAAGTGCCTGCCTTGCAAGCAGGCAGTCATGAGTTCGATCCCTGGTACCAATAAAAATGAAAAAGACCAAAAAAAAAAAAAAAAAAAAAACGCTAAAAAAAAAAAAAAAAAACAGAATTCCCGGTATTCAAGATGTGGAGACAGATGAGTGAGGAGCTCATCGAGAGCTGAATGGGTAAGGAAAGTGTAGGGTGTGTACCCAGCGAAGTCCCATACAGCTATAAAGGACAAAGTTCTGTCATTTGTAGGAAAACGAGAGGATCTGGAAACCGTCAGGTTCAGCCAAGTAAGACAGACTCCGAAAGACGAATATCAAAAGGTCTCTCTTTATGTAGGTCTAAAAAAGATAAAAAAGCAGAAGGGGGACTTCTTAGATGAGCAGAGGGAATCAGAGGGAGGGGGATAACGGAGGGATAGAGACATGCACTGAGCTCCAGCCCTGACATTGTGAGACTAGGGTGGGGCGGCGAGGGGAGAAGCTCAGAGGGTGGAAGTGATGGGGGTACACCGTGTGTGTGTGCACACTGGCCAGAATGAAGCCAGTGAGTCTAAGCAGAAAGAGGAAGCACAATGCGGGTACAGTGGGACCCGCTCAGCCTTTAGAGGATGGAACGGAGGTCAAAGAGGAGAGCAGGGGTCACAGGAGGCTGCGGAGGGAGAGAAGAAGGGAGGAAAACGAGAGAGGGGGCGAATGATCCCTAAAACACAGAGGCATAGTAATTGCAGTGATATATAGCCAGCAAGTTAATCATGGTTATTTATACAATAACTAGCTCTACACTTAAATAATTATGAATTTCAAAATTCTGTAGTTAGGAAGATTTGAAATAGAAATGAGATTTGAAGAGACGGAAATGCTTTGATTGGACCTTTTACACTGTCTATATTTGTAAAGTGCAATACCGCACCCCACAAAAAAGTACAAAGGTTGTCTGTTCATTAAAAATTGAAATAACAAGTGAGTTTTCAAACAGAAGTTGAAGGTAGGGATAGTGAGATTCAGATTGGGGGGATTTTGTGCATCGGGAAGAAGAATTGCAGAGCAGGATCTCAGATCAGGCCTGGGCCAAAGCTCAGTGGGAGCCAAAATTCCACCAAGATGCCACTAGCAGTATAATTTTAGAAAGTGAAAATTGTTTCTAAAGAACATTCTACCCGGCACTCGGAAGGCTGAGGCAGGAGGATCACTGTGAGTTTGAGGCCAGCCTGGGCTACAGAGCGAAACTCTGTGTCAAATAAATAAATAAAATAATAATATTCCACGGGAAGTCAGTACCTTAACACTCCTAGCTGCACAGAGAATGGGGGGACCTCGGGGTACCCTCAGCTAGTGCCCTGATGAAGCCACATAGCAGGGAAGGTGGGTCAGAGTCTGAGTGTGGCGGGCAGAAATGTCTACATTTGGGACCAGCTTGGCACACTTCGAGCAGAGAGCCCTGAAGGCCTCCCTAGAGAAGCTTTCCCCATCCTCGCCCCGAGTGTGGCCACCCCATGTCCTTTGGTGGACGCATGGGCAGGAGCATGGATGTGGGAGCCCGGTGCAGTGCCTGCTTGGGAGTGACCTTTCCACCTTGCCCACAGGCTTTGTGCATCTCCCACCAGGCTCACAAAGACCAAGGGTGGCGACGGCTTCGGCCTCACGGATCATTTCCTGTGCGCTGGGCTGTGCGGCGGGAGGCCAGGCGTCCGATAAAGCACGGGTCAGGGCGTTTCCAGGACAGGGTAGCATCTGAGCTGGTTCCTGCCACGACTTGTCTTCCCCCAGCCCGGGAGGGCTCTGGCTGGACAAGAAGGACAAGCCGCTCTCCACTGACGCTGCTGCATCTGCTCTCCTGCCCAAGACACCCGGGCTCTCAGTTCTCAAGCCTTGGGCTGAGTCACAGCGCTCAGATGGCAGCTGGTGCTTTGCAGCCCAACCACATAAGCCGATGACCTCAGTTTCTCTCTTCTCTTCTTCCCTTCCTCTTCTGCCCCTTCCTGTGCCCCACCGCCCTAACAGTCTCAGCTGTGGCCTGGAACTGGCTGAGGGTGAGTGATGCCAGGTGACAGGGGACATGGGTGAGTGGGGTGCCTGTTGCTGTGCTGCCAGCAGGGCCACCTCTTTGGGCCCAGCCGGCACAGAGATCTTGGGGTCGGGCTGGGAGGTCCCTAAGGAGGCCACTGGGACAGTACCACCTCAAGTGTCCCTCGCTGTGCTGGGTCGCCTGCAGTTCCCAGGTCATCTGTGTCAGTTCAGCAAAGCCTCCCCGGATGTGTCAGTCCCAGTGTTTATCATGTGATTCCCTGGCTGAGAAAGACCCGGTCCCTGGACGCGGATCCGGCAGAACTGTCCACTGAGAGCCGAACAAGAGGCAACACTGAAAGCACCTAAAGGGAGGGGGGTGCAGGCGAAACGTGGCAGTGGCTGGGGTGGGAACGGTGATGATGGACTGGAGCAACCCCGGAAGGCTTCCTGGAGAAAGTGGTGTTCGACAGAGCCATAAATAGGAGAGAGACTTAGAATGTTCCATTCTAAAATTTTAATCTCACTGAGTGGTCCATCTTTGGTGGATCCTGGGACCAGGGAAGAGCCGGGGAATCCTATTTCCCACCTGACCTTCCCCCTGCACCCTCTGGGTGGCAGCAGAGAGCTAGCAGGCTGGGTCGGAGGCTTAGGACAGGCTACCGCTGTGTCTTCTGCGCTGATCTCTGACACTGGTGACAACGAAGCATAAAGGTCACTGTCAGCTTTTCAGAGGCAGGGCTGCCCCGGAGAAGGAGTGATCAGTGACTTGATCTTTCTGGCTCCAACTTGGGGATGTCCCCACTGCAGCCCCCTGGAGCGCTGCTCAGGCCCCACCAAGGAGAGGAACAGATCTGGTAACTCCCCAGGTTCCTGTCTGAGTAGCAGTGACATCAGACTGGCAAGAAACTGCAGGCAGCATGTGAGGATCCAACCGGAAACAAGAGTGTCCCAAGGCAAAGAGGACGGCTCAGGCACGGTCCCGACAGGCTCACAGGAGCCAGGAGCCAGGAGCCAGGAAGGGATGGCACCGTCTAGAGAAGAAAGAGCTGAGCTGTGTTTCTCTGCGTTAGATCATTAGAGTCTGGGGAGAGGAATCGGCTGCTTCCTTTTTTTAAGTTTCGAAAGCTGTATTATACTAGTTACGGGCTGCTGGATCTTGGGATCAGTGGTCTTATCTGGACAGCATGGCAGGGAAGGAAGAGACAGGGTCAGTGCCCTGGGTCACGCTGGGCCAAAGTGACTGGAGTGGGAGGACCTTGAAGGGTGGTGGCCATGGGACTTCCCGCTGTCCTTGTAGCGCCCTGCTCAGAGGGCACTGCCCCGTGGCAAAGCAGCCCTCACCAGGCTATAGCACGGCAGTGAGCCAGGTGGCCCCCGGTGCCACCTGCAAGACCTTCGCCCCGCCCAGAGCTGTCCCGTGGGCTGCAGCTCTCCGGCCTGCAGGAAGGGATGGGGGGTGGCCCAGTCCTTGTTTCCCGTATTACGCAGCAGGGAAGGAACCTCCAGGTCCAGTCCTCCCTCTCAGGCCTCCTGAGCTCCCTGTTCTTCCTGGGCCTCTCTGTGGTCTCACCAAACACTCTCAATTTTCACTTTTTGTTGCATCAGTTTATCCTGCATACAAAAGATGCCAGATTCTGCAAAAGCTCAGTGGCTGAGGAAACTGCTTGTTGGCAAAGCCCAAGCCATTAGCACCCTGGCTCATGTCAGCTTGTGGTCAGTCCAAGGTTCAGCAAGGTCCTTGTTTAAATTCAAATGTATGTTCCATCTCTGATGCAAAGGTTCCTGCAGCAACACCTTGTGCCACAGTCCATTTGCATGTTCTTTCCTGGCCTGCCATGCAGAGGAGAGCACAGTGCTCCAGCACTCCTCGTCTAGAGAATGAGCAGTGCGAATCCCACGAACCATGGCTGTCCTCATGTCTCCCCTCTGGCCCTGGGGTCTTACCCAGTAGATGCACACTGTGTCTTTGTTATTGCAGAGGTCTTTTCTTCCAGTTCACTATTTCTGGGAGGGACTGCATGTAAAGTAACCCAGGCTGTGACCACCTATCACATGCTTAGAATTTTGTGGGTGTTAGAAGAATCTTCGACACAATGTTTACTTCCCTGTCTAACCTTTATTAACTTTTAGAGTTCTGATTTACTATAATCCAAATTTCTTTTCTGTCCTGCACACCATTTTTGCAGAATGTAGGTAACCAAAAATAACAACTGCTATATGCCATTATTTTCCCCCAAAATAGGACCTACTAGAAAATAATCAGCCTTGAAAACTAGAGACTGAAAACACCAGCTTTGATCTGCCTGTCCTCGCCTTCCCCACCTTACAGGGCAGCCGCTGAGCAAGGGAAGGGTGACGGCATGTAGGTGGGATGGGCTTTAATTTTCAAGGCTATTTATTTTTCACCGAGGTTTTATTTTTAGGGAAAGAGAGTACTGCGCACATATTACCTTTCAAAAATCATGTATCCGATTTTACAAACTTTCTCTTGTTTTATTTTTAGAGCAAGGTGCGTCTGATCGGCAGTGTTTTCCAGATGAGGAGCAGGAGGCCTGCAGACTGACCTGGCTCATCGAGTCGACGAGGTTAAGACTTTAGGTTAAGCAGGGCAGGGTGCGTTCCCCACAGCTCCTTCCCGGGATGCACCTGAAATGATAGTAAAGGATTCTTTTCAAGCCATAGAAGCAACAGTGATAAGGGAGAAAAGCACAATAGATAATAACAATAAGGCCCGAGGAGCTGGAAAGAGATGCCCAGGACTCTTTTCACTTACCAGGGAATGGTAGCGTCTCTAGCTGGGGTGCAGTCTGAATATACAGATCCCCTGAACATTGGGTGTGGGAGCTGAAAGCAGATTTACTGAGCATGTGTAGACGAGATCCTTGCTGTGCAGTGGGCAGGGATAGTCCAGGCTTGTGCACGACGAGGAAAGAATTGCCTAGTAGCTAGCAGAAAGCTGCTGCGTTTACTGGAGGTCTCGGGAACTTGTGCCCAGGGCCAGTCCATGCTGACAGACGGTATGACACAGGCAGAAAAGTGGTGCAGGGCCACAGGAAATCAGAAGCCCTGCTCAGTATGTGGAAACCGCAGCAATAGCCCACAGTGCATCAGGCTTTGACTGTTTAAAGGCGCTGTGCCTTGGCCAGGTGCCTCCTGAATCTCTCGGTGTGACTGGCTGGTGCTGTGTCATCTCAGGAGTGCTGGACAAGCGTGCTTGCCCCTGCATCCACTCTGCTCTTAATTACATGCACGACCACTAGTGCGTATTCATGAACCCTTAATGAGGTGGCAGTAGGCAGAAAGTGACTGGAGGTCAGGCTAGGAGATTCCCTGGGTTTTGTTACTTGGTTTTTCTACCTCTCCTAGGACCAGGGAAGGGGAACGGCCGCAGAACTAAACGGGAGTGACTCTCTCCACTTCATGGTTTGTCACTGTGGCAGAGCAGCTCAGATCCCACTGGGTTCTCTCTCATCCTAGCAGGCGTCTGCATCTTTGCTCCTTGGCCAGTACCACAGCCAAGGATGAGGGCGCTGGGCCACGCAGGACCTGGCGAGTGTCTGTATGTAGGCTGAGGGTCAGCCGCACCCTGTCTTCTCAGGCTGGCGGCCCACTTGGATCTCCCGGTGGATCCCGCAGGTGCCTGTCTAGGGAGGAACTTGGCGTGGGCACAGGATGCAGATGGGGAAGCAGGAAGTCCCCTGGTGAATGGGCCAGCTGTGTGTCCCGTGGCCCTGTCTGCACAGTAGGCTGCCTTTCGTCTCCAACAGGACGGACGCTGCAGGGAAACTTCTAATATCAAGGGCAGGCAAAAGCAAAGATGGAGCAAAATGAGAGGAACTTGGGAAGAAATGGGAACTAGGCGGTGGGAAAGTGGCAGCCGGCCCAGCCACAGTCCGTAGGCCAGCGGGTCCTCTGGGAAGCTCCGATCAGGGATACACAGAGAGCAAAAACAGCACTGCCCAGGTCGCCTCCAGCACACAACAGACATTCAAAAGTTAGGAAATGAAATGAAGCAAGTCATCCAGAGAATTGAATGCTATTAGCATCATAAGCAAGAGGAAGAAAGGAGGAAAACATAACAAAGTGAGAGAAACAGTGTGTGTGTGTGTGTGTGTGTGTGTGTGTGTGTGTGTGTGTGTAGTTCCATAGAGAAGGAATCGAATCTGGAGGGGAAAAGACAGCGCTGATGAAATTTCTCCACGTCTGCAAGATGTGAACACAGTACCACGGCGAGGGATGCCGGGTACGACTGGCCAAACAGGTCCTCAGCAGTGCACAGAGCCATCGCCAGGGACCAGGAAGACCCTGATCATTTCCAGGAGCAGCTAGAGAACATCGGGGCAGACGGTGCCGGACCTCAAGAGGGGCAGCAGCGAATGCTGAAATTCCTTGAAGCACTGCCTTTAAGAGTGGGAGCTTTAGCTTATGACCTCTGCCTGCCGCCCGATGGGCTCTTTCTTCCCTGTGATGCCACCCTGCCTGGGAGCCAGCGAGTGTGAGCCGAAGCCTTACACACTGAGATTGTTAGAGTGAGCCCTGCTTCCAGTCCAGTTCAC
Source organism: Cavia porcellus (assembly GCF_034190915.1). Lineage (NCBI taxonomy): Eukaryota > Metazoa > Chordata > Mammalia > Rodentia > Caviidae > Cavia > Cavia porcellus. The sequence continues at coordinate 3,121,591 of NW_026947491.1, forward strand.
AGAGAAGGTTAAATCACTCGTCTGACGATGACACAGCTCCATTTTTAAAAATAACCTGGTTATATCTGAGGAAGATTTCCAGTGTTTAAAATTCCAACAAGGTCTTCTGGTAGACTTTGTAGCTTTCCCACAAAAATTTACACATTTCCTCCTGCAGTGGGCTCAAGAACACATAGGAGAAATCCCAAGATTTCTGCTGCTGTTAATTTCTCCAGCAGCTATTTTGAATAATCATCTGAAGTTTTAAAAAAAATTTTATTTTAAAGACATTAAGGCAAAAGAGGACATAGCAAAGCAGATCAGAACAGAACAATTTAAGCAATACAGTATTTCACCACAAGACAACCCGATATAACAGTAGCTACCATACTATCTCTTTCTTTGAAATAGCTGAGAATACCTTCATATACAATAGTATCAAACATAATAAAATAGTATAAAACCATTCAAGAAAATGAAAGTATTACAGGGCATTCAGAACCAAATAACAGAAAATGAGCAATGACTACTATATTATCTCATTTTTCCATAGAAAATTCGTTTATACTACCACACATAATAAAATCCAATAAGATACAACATGATAGAACCAATGGAAACAGAAGAACAAAAGTATGGTAGGACTTCAAAATAAGATGATATTACTTCAGCACTGGCTATTATAATGTCTCGTTTTCTTCAAAATAGCTGTTCATACTATCACAGATAACCAAATCAAACAAACCAGGATAAAACCATTCCAACTAATGAATGAAAACATTATAACACTTCAAAGCAATGTAATGGGGGAATAGTGATTACCATTAACTTTTGTGTACTCTTACCATTTAATCACCTGAAATTTTAAATGCAATACAGGCAGATCTTTTAGGCATTGTATACACCTCTCACTAATACTTTTACCTGGAAATGATGTGGAGACAGAAATTTTTGACCAGCTGTTTGAAATGTAGTAAGGGAGAAAAATTATTAGGCACACAATCACTAGATGAAGTTATTATCAATTAAACCTCACAAAAAAAGACCTTCACAGTGTCTTCAGGGATGCTGCTGTCCTATGTGGACACAAAACACTCGCACAGCAGCAGGGACAGGAAAGAATTAGACAAGCTACAGGGTAAACAGGCCTCACTGTCAGGCGTTCTCAGAAACTGACAGATAAGGAAAAAAGCATCACAGTTTTCCAAAAATGAGGACTTCCTAAAGTAGTAATATAAAATTCTCAGAGTATTTTATGGAAGAGGCACTTTTCTACAGGATCAATATCAATAACAGAAAAAAATGACTGAAAATCATTTAGAAATCCTCCACTCACAAAAACAGCCACCAGCTACTAAACAGATTGAATTAGAAGCAGCTAATGCAGACCTCACTGGGAGGAAAACACAGATGTCGCTACTAGACAACTTAAAGCAGAACTTTCTGGCATTGAGAGGAACTGGAGCAGACTAAGCCAAAGTCCTCTCTTTGTGGAGAGAATTCCACCCTAGACTGTGAGTGCCAGGAGAAAAGGCATATTATCAGTTACAAACAAAAGTCAAAAGCCACAGTTTTGGAACAAAGAAACTAAGGATGAAGACTGGCTTGTTGTTAGAACAATCTGATAGAACCCAGAAACAGAAGGTCTCCTTAGAAGAAAGTGGTGAGAAAAATCAGATACAAGTGGGAAAACTTGAAGCTACAGGAAAATCACTGTCACAAAATCGGGAAGGCAAATGAAATTACCAAAAAGTTACAAGGGGATCTGTAAGCTCTGAAAGTAAGTGGAAACTGAAGAATACAGTTACTGTTTAGGAAGAAGAACTATTGGCTGAGAAGGAGGGTGTGACATGGACCAGGGGCGCTGGGCGACCCTGGGGCCAGCTGCGAGACCTGCACGGTGTCTTCAGAGACGCTGCTCTCCTGCATGGACACAAAACAGCTTGCACAGCAGCAGGGACGGCACCGACCCGGAGCCTTGTGAGGGTCTCAACTATGGGTCCTTTCCTTGAAGCGATGGAGGGCTTGGAGTTTAGGCCAACTGAGATTCTTGTAGTGTAAAACACAGCGAATTTGGGAGCTCCACTACCAAAAGCACTAAAATATCTCTCTGTGATTTTATGTTATATTAATAGTAATATTGATATAAATGTTGAAATAGTGTTTGTATATATAAAATATTAATTTTGCTAGTTTCCTATCATTTTCTGAAAATGTAACTATTAGCAAAGTTTTGTACAAATGGTTTGCATTCTGCTTGTACTGGGTAACAATAGTATGGGTTCCAATCTGATTGGATGGATTCCTTTCTTAGCTGGTTGCTGTGATATGAACCCAGCCCTTTGTGAGGCTGAGGCAGGAGGACTGCAAATTCGAATTCAGCCTGGGAACTTAGCAAGACTAGTTTCAAACTGAGGTGAGGAGGACTCAGTGGTACAGAGTTTGCCTTGCATACGTGAGGCCCTGGGCTCTCAACAGAGCCCAGTTGAGAGACATGCTGGTGATGGGAAGTCTGCAGACCTCTGACAGAAATGAGTGTCCTTGAGTGTGGTTTCCACGTGTGCTGTGTGCAGCCCTGGCTGTCAGGTAACAGAGTCCTGCTTGTCTGGCCCCAGACCCATAACCCTTGGTGTGTGTGGCCCCTGACATGCACAGGAGTTTGAGATTTGGAAGGTGTCAACGTTCCACCAGCTGCCACAGCCGGGCATTTCACTCTGTCCCACCACATTTCCTGCGCACCTTAGACCGCACCTGGCTTTGAGGGAGCCACTGCCAGGAGCCCAGAGTCCGAGCTGTAACCATGGAAGGGGGTCAGCCAGCTCTGTGCGCCCCTACACACTCGTAGAGCCCGTTCTTCACCCCCATTTACACCCTGGCTGCCCTCCCGCCTCCCCAAAGGAACAGCCCGTGTTCTGGACCAGGTTGTGTCCCACACCCTCCTCCGTAGCTGAGACCATGAGCAAGTTGCCTAATCTTCCCGGAACTCAGTTTTCTGAGTCATAAACTGGGGCTGACCAGGGCACCTGCCTTGCTGGAAGTGATGCGGTGTGCATGCTATTGCAACTTGGCATGAGCACGAGCACAGGAGAGGCCTCCTCTGGCAGCTGCTGGCTCTTGGGCATCACCAAGGACTCCTGCCTCTCTCTGCTTTCTTCTGTCCACCACCAAGGCTGCACACAGGCAGTGAAAGAATCAGCCCGATGGATTCCCTGAGTCCCCATCTCTGCTCCCCCAGTGCCCCCTTTGGCCTGGCACTCCCTGGTGCGCATGGGAAATTGTCCATGAATAGCAGAGCTGGTGTGTACTTTTTGATAGAAATTTATGGGGCTGTAACTCATGTACCATTCGATTCACCTGTTTACGAGTTATGCACCCACCAGCACCGTTACGGGTAAATACGTTTGTGACTCTGAAAAGAAGCCCTGTTCTCAAGTCATTGGGGACAGGGGCACCCACTAAGATACCTCTTGTTCTCTTCAGATCTGCTAATGCTGGGTATTTCATATATGCAGTCATGTTCCTTAATGACCTCTCTTTTTAATGACGGATAAGACCGAGCCCTGAGGTACACTGTTAAGACTCAGCGCCCACATTTATGCTTATGATGCAGACGGTGCGGTCTTGCGGTGGCTTCTTCTATAGCACAGTGCTGTCATTTTAGCTGGTTGTGCCATATGATGCAGTGCGCTGGTGCTAGGTTCTGTTATACCTTATAGTACTGCCTGGAAGAGTTGTGCCAGTAAAAGCAGCAGCATCATCAGCTTGGAGTTTCTTTTGGCCCTTCCTTTGTCCTAAACGCTGTAATGTATGTACTCTGCACACGTCCTCATTGCTAAATTCGTTTAATGATCTGGCCGCAGGGACAGAGCTCTGTAAGTGGAGTCACACAGTACTAGTCTCTTGAGATTGACTTTCACTTAATACAGTGCTTCCGAAGCTTGTCTGTGTGGTAGCGTGTATTGGCGTTTCTTTATGTGACTGAAAATATGCCACGTTTTGCTTATTTGCTTATTATTTGATGGTCATTTGGGTAGCTTCCACTTTCTGACACTTATGCGTTAGAATACCACAAGCACGTCCGCAGAGCCGGAAGCGTCCAGACACGGCGTGGGTTCCCCTCTGACCCCCAAACCACAGGACAAAAGCCCTTCTCCACCCAGGACAGGAAAACGTCCTCTCAGCTGAGGGAGGAGAGACAGAGGTGGGCTTGCGGTGGAGTGTCTGGCCTGGCTGGCCCCGTGGGAGACAGGATGCAGGGGAGCTGGGGTCTCTGACCCCTGTGAAGCAGCTGTTTCCTATTTCCAGGAGCCCACATGGACGCTGGTTCGTCGCCAGTATGATTAGGTACATTGTGCTGAGGCCCAAACGCGTGGAGGAAGTGTTTGCGTCTGTGCCGCGTCTCTCTGGCTCGCCCACAGGACTGCGCCCACAGAGAGCTCCATGATGATAAGGCGAGTAAGAAAGCCAGGACTTGCCTGGTGTGGTGGCTCATGCCTGTAATCCCAGCATTCGGGAGGCTGAGGCAGGAGGATTGTTGTAGGTTCAAGACCAGCCTGGGCTACAAAGTGAGCATAAGGCCAGCCTGAACTTAATAATGAGAACTGCATAATGAACTGTCTCAAAAAGATAAAAAGGAAAAAAACAAAAACACAGGGCTTTTCTGAAATGGGCCCGCTATCTGGCTAGTGGGCCTTGCTCAGGACCTGCCCTGGCAAACCAGCGCATCCCACCTCCCCCTCATTCATCCCTACCTCCTCAGGTGCTATGGTGTCTGACTCCCGGGATGTCCACTCAGGTCCTGTGATTGCGTCTTTCTCTCTCTTCGTGTTACTGGGTAAATGAGCTCCAGGAGCAGCGCCTCAATTAAGCACAGACCTGTGTCACGTGTTTAGCCCTAGCAGGCAGTGTTTGGATCCTTCCACTTTGCAGACTGGTAAACTGAGGCTCAGGGAAGGAAACTGCCTACTCTCACCCTAGGTGACATGAGATCAGCCTCGTGCCTCCTGGCACGTTCAGTTTCCTTCCTCTTTGCCAGCACCACCTCAGTGTCCACTGCAACACAGACATGTGAGACTGTCCCGCCCCTGGAGAAGTTCCTGGTTACACAGGAAATGCAGGAAGGTGCATTCCAGCAGCAGTGCTGGGAGCAGAGAGGCTTCTCGGTAAAGGAGATCTCATGATGAAAGACGGAGCACATGCAAAGGCCCTGTGACCCTCACCGGCCTCACTTGTCTGGCTACAGGGAATGGTGGGCACCAAGGTTCACAAGAACTGTGCTTGAGTGGAGAAGCTGCCTGGCCCTGGTGTAGAGCAAGTCCAAGTCCAGAGACTGAAGGGCAAGGAAAGCTCAGCATCCCTGTTTCCTCCAGGAGTGACTCTAGAGGACTACCAGCTGGCCCCCATGGGGCTGCCCGAGGCCTCTGAACACTTCCAGGCTCAGCTCCTCCCTTCAGGACATTGGTGCCCCCTGTGGGCACCCCTAAACCCTCCACATACAAGTCTGCATCTCAGGGAGCCCAAGCTGAGTCAGGTATGGGGGTCCATGGCCAGTTCCAGCCCACAAACCCAGTCCACAGGGGCCACGGAGGCATGTGTGGGCTGTATCCAGGGTTGCCCTGCCTCTGGGTCTGAGTGTCTAATAGAGGAGCCACAGCTGCTTCTCAGGGACTCCACTGATGACTCTGACCAGGGTGCTGGGCTTGCCCTACGAGCAGAGTGGCCAACCTGTCAGATGACACATGAAGCCCCTGCAAGAGCTCCCAGTGCAAAGGCCTTCGAGGCCCCATCCAAGTCACAAGCCCCAGGGGGCGGTGTGACAGGGCTACGCATTTGGCTCCAAGACCCCCAAAGTCCCGCTTCCTGGCTTCCATGCATTGGTCTCTCCAACCTCAGTGGGGGCTCTATATCACGCGGACCAAGAATGGTAATGCAAGCCCGGGGTCCTTGGCCTTTTAATGTCCAGTGGATGCTGCTGAGGAAAGTGGCTGCCTGGTTTCCCCGCAGCCACACATGCAGGGAGCTGCTGGTTGCCTCAGAATCCTCCATCCTTTCTCTGCTCAGCTCCAGCTGCTTCCCCTGACTAAGCTCAAGATGAGATAAATGCGACATTGCAAAATTCACTGCCACTGGCTGACTGAGGACACTGCTTCTCCCCAAGAGGTCAAGGTGAGGCTGGGGCACCGTTGGCCCTGTGCTTTCACCCCCAATGAGCTGGTAACTCTGTGCACACTGCTCTACGGGTGGCTGCATGACTCAACCCTGGCCGGAACATCTGAGACGGTGACCCTGTTCCGGAGCCAGCTTGCAGGGCTCAATGGTTGTTCCCCACATAATGGCCCTCATGCAGGCAGGGGGACAGCACACCTGGGGTTGCTGGTCTACAAGGCTCTGCTCTCTTGACCTCCTCTGGTCCTGAGCACTGCCGAAGCCCTACCCCAGACACCACAGTCGGGTTCAGCTTCCACCTCCTCCATACCGCAAGGTGGGGCTAAAATTTCAACAGGACTGGCACAAAAATAACAGAGGCCCTTGCATTCAGAGCGAGGCACCCATTGGCCCCTGTGACTCTGTGTGGATTGGAAATAACACCCCTAGCCATAGGGGCATAGCCCCTTTCAGAGATGCAGCTGGTTGGGGCACCATGGGTTGTGCCAACACGAGTGACTTCCATGACCACAGGCAGAGACCAAGCCCAAAATGTCCCCAGCATCGGCTGGACTCTAGAAATGGAACTTGGGGCAAACCTGCTTCTGTCCTGTGTCTGTGGTAAACCGTACACTTGCCCAGCAGCAATTATAGGGCTCTGCTTGTACAAGCTCGGTAGACATAAAGTAGAAAAACAGTGTAAGGAATACTGCTGGTTTCATTAGGATTAAAATACTGAATGCCCCTTTGTCTTAAAGCTGTATGGGTCTCCTCTTCCATGCTGGGGGGCAGATAAGTTTCCTGCCTTAATCTCCTCATAGAGAAAAGCAGGGAAAGGAAAAGAAAGGCTTTTGTTCTTTGCAATCTTACAACGATTGGTATGGGGCAGTCAATATTTTCATTTTAAGGAAATTGCTCTGAACGTAAAGAAGTGTTCTGTGCTCTCTGACCCTCAGCATTACCCCATATACAACCAAGTACTCATGGCTTCCTTAGCAATGGCGGAGTCGTCAATGCGGGAGCGATGTCACACGCTCACATCCAGCAGGGCACTGGGAATCCCTGCTGCTGCTGCATGGCTCAGAGGCTGCAACTTGGAGAAAAGACTCCCTGGCTGGAGACCCTCAAGTCCCACTGGAGGGGTGGAGCCTGAGAGACACCCTCTCTCTCCCCGGGGCTCCAGCCAGGCTCTGGTGACCATGCTCAGCACCTGGCTCCTCTGACCTGAGACCTGGGCTCCCACGGGCCCTCCGCACTGCCGGGCTAGGAAGAGAATAGATGTGTGCATCCGCCCGTTTCTGGACTTGTGAAAGTCCAGGTTGCTGATCTGCTGGATCAGGATGGCTGTGCGTCAGGCTGGTGTGCAGCCTGGTTGGGGAGCCCCGTTCTGGGGTGAAAAGCTCTGTCTGCTCCCATTGTTACTGTGCTCCCCCAATTCTGTCCTTTTGTCTCTTCCTGGGTTGCTCTGGCTGACAGAGCTGTGCCATCTCCCTCCAGCATATGCCTACTGTTTGCCATTGCGCCCTCCGGGGCACAGAGCCCACGTCTACCCTCTGCCACAGGGACAGCCAGTGAAGAACTAAAATCAGCTCTCTGAAACAGCTCCATGGTACTCAGCCCTCGCTCCAGCACCCCATGCTCCATGCTCCGAGCACCCTGGCTCCTCGGGGTGATCCAGCGCCTCCCTTTGCCTGGATCTCCCCTGAAGTTAGATGAGGTCCTCTGCTCACACAAGGGTGGGCTTCCCAGGAGCTGCTGGCCAAACTGCGTATCATGTGGGCTTTGGCGTGGGTGCTCATTTCCTGGTTAGGTCTTATTTTGGGGGATTTGGGGTAGCCACATGGCAAGGTCGGGCCGATGCCTTTGCCTAGGACATGGGGTTTGTTGCTGTGTGTCTCCTGTACAGACAGCCCCAAGCTGAGAGAGGAAATAACAACCCTGCCCGTGGGGTACAGAGCCCCCCGCTCCGCTCCATCCCTTTGCTTGAGTGACTCCCCTCCCTGAGATCTGCACACCATCTGTCGGATATTCACTCAGATGACCTGCCAGTCACAAAACACTGGTCCCCAAGTTCTGTGATTGCCCAGTAGTCCCCAAGTTCTGTGATTTCCTGTCTTTCTAGTCCACCCTCCTTTCCCTTTCCACTGCCACTGACTCTGCTTCAAACTTTTTTTTATATCACATCAAGTTGATTTCCAAACCCGTGGCCTCTCCTTCTCCCAGACCCCTCTCTCTGCTGCTGCCTTTTGCTTAAATCAGACCTGGTCCTGTCAACGCTCCACTCACCAGCAAGCTTAGCCCCTGAGGTCCAGGCTCAGCTGGGAGAAGTCTTACCCTGCCCCTCACCTGGCCATTTCCTTGGCCCAAAGTTCAAGCTTGATGGTGGCCCTGCCTTTCCCAGTCCCTCAGAGCTCCACTCCTATTTGTATTAGCAGGGGCCATCATCTTACCCCCATCATCCGCAAGACAGACTTCTTATGGCTTAGGTCTAAATTGTCCCCCAAAACTCTCATGTTCAGAGTCAGGAGTTTTGCAAGGTGACTGTACATCCGTGGATCTGTCCCTTGATGAGTTCACAGGTGGAGCCTGGTTGGAAGTGGTGAGTCACGGGGAAGGGCGATCCGGAAGGTTTATCCTCCCAGCTCCTTCCTGCTCTGTCTCTGCTTCCTAGATGCCAGGCAGGGAACAGCTAGCTTTTTCTATGCTGCCTTTGGGCCAACCCAAAAGCTGACATAGACTGAATCCACTGAAACGAAGCCAAAATAAAGCCCTCTGCAAGTGTCAGGTACTTTGTCCCAGTGATGGAAAAGTGCTCAAAAAAGCTTAGACAAATCAGTGCATTTCACCTTCACTGTTGGTGTCACCTAAGTGCTGTCATTTGATTTCCAAGTGCACACGTCTCTTCCCAGCCTGATCACGAATCCCTGGACAGCAGGGTGGTCTCAGCTGTCTCTTAATCTCCAGTGCCCAGCACAGAGTAGGTGCTTGCTACATATTTGCTCAACAAACTGACTCCTTATTTCTCTGCCAGAGCTGTTATCAGTCAGCCGCAGAATCATTTGCCACAAGCTCATGTCCCCAGCGTGGGCTGGTCAGCAGCAGGCGTCATCCGTGAGTGCAAACAGTCTCATACGCACTTGGACGTTCTGTGGGTCTGGACGCTTGAGCTGAGGCTTGGGTTCCTATCTGTTGGAATTCCTTATCACTACTCAGTTCTCTCCCTCACAGGACCTGTGAGTAACAGTGTTTCTGCTTTTTTGTAATTCAATGCCCCTGACCTTGGGCTGGAAATGTGTCCTTTCTCCATTGTGAGAGTTAGGGCTCTGTGGTTTCAGAACAGGGGAATATGTCAGGACATTGGGACACTGTCACAGCTGACCGGAAGGGAAAGAAAGGGATGCTTCCGTGATGTAAGATTGCAGAGGACACAAACCATCAGGAGGCCTGGCATGGCTCCAGCTCACTTATTTTTGTGCTCTCAGCCCAGGATTCAATTCCTGATCATTACTGTCAAGAAATAACAACAACTCTGCTCTCCAGGACTTTGATGGAAAAATAGGTCCTGTGAAGCCTCTCAGGTGAAGATGTTGATAGAGTTTGGACAGGACATATCAGCAAGCTACAAGATAACTCAGGAAGCTGAGGCCTGGAGGCCACAAAAGAATTCTAGGAACTGGTTTGGGAGAGAGAAATAGAATTTAGTAATTGATTTCAAGAAAAGGAAGGACTATAAAGAATCTGGAATTCTCTACATGTCTGTGCTTTAAACAAGACATATAGGATACCTCTGGGCCTATGGGCTGATCCTACCCCTAGAATGGGCTGGAGCCATCGGGAGCACTGATAACCATCCACACCAGAGCCCTACCCCTGCTCTCTGGGCTGTAGGCTCTCCGTGACTTCTGGCTTTCTCTTTTGAAGAGTTAATCCTTATTTTGTAAGTCTTCTCTCAGAACTATTCACTGAAACCTGTGACTATGACTTAATTTTTATACTCCTTCCCCTTTTCTTGATTTACCATTCCACTCATTTCTCAATCACCTCTTCCTAGTTTCTATTTTTCCCACCTTCCCCATTTCTGGGGTCTCCCACTTCTCTCTCTCTCTCTCTCTCTCTCTCTCTCTCTCTCTTGCAATTCCTCTTGACCTCAGCTTCCCAGTGTTGGCCCAGTAGGGAGGGACTGGGGTATAGGACAGAGCCTGGCAGCTGTCTGGCCACCCATATTCCTCGGGGACAGCCAGGGTAGGGGGTGCCCACAGCTGTGAAGATCCTGGGACTTTGGCTGTGTCCGCTGGCAAAGGTCTTGAAGACTTTGATCTGCCCTAGAAGCAAGATGGGCACAGGTTTTAGTTTCTGTTTGGCTTGTGAGTGAGTTATATCCTGCTGTGTAATGTCATTGCTTCACTAAACACTCACCACATGGCTGTGACAGGTTCAGGACCCTAAAAACCCGAGGTGCAAACCCGATCCAGTTCCCATGCAGAGCTCACGAGGTGGTGAGCAATCTTCTACTTCTGAGATGAACTACAATGAGAAGTGTTATGTTAACAACACAAAAAACATGCGTGGACCAAGGGAAATGGATCCATGGGTCACACTTTCCCTCAGATGCTGACTCTGAAGTCTCGAGGGGGCTGCCCTGTTGTAAGAAAGCATTACTGATGTTAGGTTTATTTTGACTTCATCTGAAAAACAGCCCAGATCCTTTCCTGTCAGGGAAGAATAAACAAACAACAGGAATCATTAGTTTTTTTTCCCCGGAGGCCACTACACAGCTGTCTCTAATGCCAGGTGGCTTTTGCCAGCTACAGTGTGACCACTACTCACTGCAAGGCAGACCCAGGTTTTAGCCCCACAGAATGCTATCATGAGAAGGGGGCTGTGTGAAAGGAGAAGGGAGAGAAAGTTCTCAAAAACCTCTTTTTGGGACAGGTAGGTAAATAGGAAAATGGAGAAAGGAATGTGGTTTAAAACAAAAAGGAGTTAGCCTGGAGTTAGGAGAGTAGACGTCTGGTCCAGCTGTTTGCCAAATGCCTGGTCTTGGTTTTCTTCCCTGCCAAGTGGAGGTGATAACAGTCCCCACCTGGAGGAGCCCCTGTGAGAACTGGGTGATGATGGAATGGGAGCACTGGCACAGCTTCAGTGAGAATGACACAGAACAGGCTGCGTGACTTTGGAACTCACTGGTAAACACTGGCCACAGTTTCCTCATCTGCAGCAGCAGTGAGTTGCAGGGGATCACTTAGAGCTCTGTTTGGCAGCATTCCTTGAGCATCACATTGGTTAGGTCTGGCCCCTGCCTGGGAAGGGATGGGACAGGCACACACAGATGACACCCACAAGAGACCCAGCCTGAAGAGCTGCTAGCTCAGGACAGCTCTGTGTGGCTTGGCTCTGAAGGCTGGGTGGAGATGCTGTCTCTTTTCTTGCTGAAAAACATCCTCAGTGATAAAAGCCAGACTAACACACCAGGTTCTTGACGACCTGGCCTCACCTCCTCTCCACCCTTTGTGCTTTGCATTGCCATATTTATGGTTTCTAAAAACCACACCAGACCCTCTCATCCCTCCCTCCCATTTTTGCACGAGGGCCTTCTATTGGCCTGGATCAGCTGCCTCCCTGCTGAGCAGCACAGGTCAAGCTCTGGGGTCTGACCTCTGGGGTCAGACTGTGGTTCCTAGTCCAGCTTTGCTTCCACAGCCAAGCTGCTGTGTCATGCTGTCCCTTGGTGAGTCAGCGTCCTGGCCTGCAAAATATGGACACGGGGTGACAGTGGTGCCTACCCAGAAGCAGGCAGCAACCTGAGGATTTACTGAGGCGGTGTAAACACTGTGCTCACCAGCGGGGATCGCAAATCACCTAGCGTCACACTAAGCACAACTGCTTCCTCACGCAGCCTTCTGCTGCGCTTCTGGCTGCAGCTCAGTCACCTCCTCTGGGAGGTCTCCTAGTCCCCTGGTCCCCAGCCCCTGTGCACCCTGCTAGTGCAGGACCCCTTTGCTCCTCCAGCGCGCCCCTTGCCTACAGGGCCCCTCTGCAGTGCAGGCTCCCGAGCCTGGCAGTCGGTAACTTCCAAGCAAGTTGCACAGCGAGGTCGCAGTGCCCTCGTGTGTGGCGAAGACAGCTCGGGACAGCTGGGTGGAGGATGGAACGAGCTCGGGTCTGCAGTCCAGACTCGTCCTCCCGACTGACTGGGGGAGACGAAGCCTAAAGAGGACAGCTCTCAGCTGAGGAAAGCCAGTGCCCAGGACAAAACGCTGCTGGACTGGTAGAGCCAGCGCAGGCCCCGCCCAGAACTGGCCTCGGCCCCGCCCCAGGTTTCCCCGGTCCCGCCCAGCTCCGCCCCTGGCCTCATCCCTTCTCTTCCAGACCACGCACCTAAATTGGCCTCTCCAGGCGCGACCCCGCCCCCATTCCGTCCCTCTCCCGGCCCCGCCCACACCCCAGCTCCAGGTCAGGCCCCGCCCGTCCTCTTCCCGACCACGCCCCCAAACCCGCCTCTCGGGGTGCGGCCACGCCCCGATCCCGTGCTTCTCCCCGCGCTGCCCCGCCCCGCACTCTTACTCTTACTCGGCCAGGGAGGGCAGCAGGTGCCCGCCCGCATCGGCAGCCCCGCGGGATGCTGCGCTCCACGTCCACCGTCACCCTACTCTCGGGCGGCAGCGCCCCGGCGCCCGGGACACCCAGCAGGCGGGTGAGTGGTGGGGAGCAGACCAGCCTGGCTCCCGCGGGCTGCGCGTCTGGCCTGTCCCCTCCTTTCCCCTTGTCCACGTCCCCTCCTATCCCCCTGTCTCCTCCTGTCCGCCTGTCCACTGTCCCCTCTTGTCCCACTGTCTTTTCCGGTCACTCTGTCCACTGACCCCTTCTGTTCTCCTGTCCCCACCTGTCCTTCTTCCCTTTTGTCCCCTCCTGTCCTCTCCTGTTCCAGCTTATCTCCCACTCCCCCACCCCCTCCTGTCTCCTGCTAGGCGGGCTGGGGCGATTCTGGAGTCTGGAGCTTCCTACTTTTTCCTCTTCCTGTCCCCTCTCGCCCATGGTGTCACCGGGTTAAAAAGCAAGGGAGACCCACAAAGTGACAACCATGTAAGACTCAAACTTTCCTCCTACTCGGACTGGGAGAAGGAAGCAGCGGGTGTCGCTGAGACAGGGCATCCCTGGTTCTGGAATGGGCGTTCCCACCTCTGCGGGGCCTGTTTTCAAATCTGAGCTTGGCACCCTCAACCCAGCACCTACACCTCTGTGACCTGACCCGACCTGGGCTTATCCCACCAGCACCCCCGCCTTGTCCTGAATGCCTGAGCTCCTAGCTGTCTCTGCAGTCTCTCGCCGTCTTCCCCACTGCTCCAGGTGTGCTGTGAAGGAGTCCCTAGGTGTGTGCAAGGTGCGGCTTCCATACATGCCTGTGTCTTCCGAGAGCAGGGCCTCGGTGCCCACTGTCAGGTGCTGGGCTGGGCTGAGGCCTCCCGTTGTTGTGGCATTTGCTACTTATGGTGCAGCATCCGATCCAGAGCCCGAGGCAGCCCTGACTGGGTTTCTCTGGGTTTAGCTGCACCTGTAGTTAACTACAAACTCCAGTCCCATTGTGGGGCTCCTGTCGGTCTGCTGGTCCCACAGTTGTGCTTATTTGCCCTGACACTCTTCAGCCAAGTGACGGTGGTCACCTTGTAAGCTGTCTTTAGCTGTAGAGGAGAGGTGTGTGTTTCTCTTGGGTGTGGGCCAGGTGATAAGATGTGTGTGTGTGCCCCCGCGCACACACACACACACACCAGATACTTGTGGCTGACAAGACTGTAGTTGTCCAATCATTAACTTCACCAGTGCTGGGGAGTTGAGAGGACTTTAGAATTCCCACCGTGTTCCTCTTTCTCTGCCTCTTCCACAGAGTGAGATTTACTTTGGGTCCATGTAGGTTTCCAGCCACCAGCCTGGCCTGACCCCCGTGAGGGTATTTCCCTTTCTTTCCTTGTAAATCTTTGCTGGTTTGGAGCAAAGTTTTGATTCAGAACCAAGAAAGTCACTGGAAAGAGCCCTAAGCTATGGCAGGTCCGGCTCCCTCTACCTCTGGAGATGACTGGGGCAGCCTGTATGATATCGTGGTGACTACTACATCCCATAACATTTGAAGCCCCCCCCTCAAATATTTGCTTTTGAGAATTTCTTTAGTGCCAAGTGCTTTGGTATCTGGCACACTGTGGCACTGCTGAGATGGCTTTGGCTTTGAGGGCGACTGCACAAGTACACTGCACTGGAGGACTCGGCTGTGAGCCAGATCGCGCAGGGCAGGTCTGGGCGCACTGCTGCCCTCTGTAGAGGGGGTGTCTACAAGTTTAGGGCTTGCTAGACTCGCCCATGATTCCCAAATGTCACATGTGTGCTGCGTGTGTGAGGGGGACAGTGTGATGACAGTGTGATCCAAGGGTTAATGAATTGACTTACTGAATGTTTATGGATCTCTGACTGTGTTGAGGGCAGGATGCTGGGTCCATCCTACCCAAGGAGGTGATATTGTTGTGCTGTGACTGTCACAGTGGGGCAGAGTGTTCTCAGAGTTTTATGACAAGAAAGGTGCCTCTTCCTGTACTCCAGGGCATGCGTGAGCTCAGCCCTGCAGCTTGAGCAGCAGGTTTCGGGGGCAGCTGGTGATGCCAGCGGGGACGTGGAGAGGAGAAATGACCATCTATCCAAACACTGACTCGGCTTGGGAGATAGTGATACTGTGAATCTGCTTTGGGACAAAACACACATTAGTTTTAGACAAAGCAGAATGCAATGTCTTGAAATAAAATTGCAGGCTGAACAGATAATCGTGGAAAGTGTCCCTGAGGTTGCAACAGTTTCCCCAAGCCCGTAACATTCCCTGCACTGGCCCTGATGATGGACAGCTGGTGACCTTGAGCAGGACATGCTGGCTGTTAGAGCGAGTCTTCTATCCCATCCCCAGGGCTTATCGAGTTCACGGCTGTCGGGGACAGCAGGCTGTGTTGGCCCAGGCGTCCAAGCCACCCAGCGCTGGTGGTGACAGGTGACCCTGAGCCCTACTCTGAGTCTGTGGCCAAGGGCAGTGTGGCCAACCAGACTGTCACCTGTTATCTTTTGTCCAGTCCTGAACTTCCTTCTTATCGGCAGTCATCTCTCAAGGGGGAAGAAAACTGGTGGGGAGAGACTTTTAGCCATAAACAAAACCCGGGGAGGCATTTACAGCTGCCTACCAGCAGGACTTGTAAAACTAAAAAAAAAGTCCTGCCTTCAAACCAGGGGTGCACTAAAAATAGTTTTATCTATGGCAACAGCAGGGAGATACATTGTTTAGGGAATAGGCAGCCAGGATGATGACCTTGGGGAGTGGAGGGGGCATTTTTAAAAATATTGACATTATCGCATGGGTTTGAAAGGAATTCTGTAAACAGAAGTTAATAGCTATGTGAGGCTTGGCAGTGAATGCCAGCCCGTGTAGCCGGGCTGTGCTTAGGGGTCCAGGGACCTCTTTGTCCAAGTTGTCCCTTGAGGGTGGGGTCAGGGGTGCTCTCTGGCACTGGGCTCTGAGGCTGGTGTCACAGACCCTCAGGAAAAACCAAACCTAGAAAACCCATGAGGCGGCAGGATGGATGGAGCCCTCCGGGCCTGGCCTGCCCTCCCTGCAGTGCAGGCCTCCTCCACTAACAGCCAGTGCTCCTGACCCATCCCTTCCCTGCAGACAGAGTCCCATGTGTGGGGCTCTGTGCCACCCCGAAGGCACAGGGAGGCTCCGGTGTTGGCTCCTAAGTGTGCCACACTGCTGACTGTCACCCATTTCTTGCGGCCACAGTGAGTTTTCTGAAACGCACATGCAGCTCCTTGGCTCCTCTGCTGCTGAGGCCTCCTTGGGGCTTCCGGGAAAGAGTCCAGACTCTGCAGTTTGGGGCTCTTGGTCCTGTCTCCTAATGCACTGATTCCCAGAGGCTCTGCACAGCTTTGCCCGGGCACTGGTGTTGTCCCCGCTCTTTGCCTTTCTCCTTGCCTCTGCTGCAATGCAAGTACTGCGCTTGGAAGTCTATCCAGAGTCCTCCTCTTGGCAGCTTGCTCACAGTGAAGAAGGCCCAGTGCAACAGGTGCCCAAATAGAGGAATCTCCACAGCCACCGTTCACGGTGGCTCCAGCGAAGCCACCATTAACATCCCATTGGCAAGTGGGGTAAAGCCAGCCTGGCACCCCTGATGCATCTGGGCAGGAAACAGGTGACAGCTGTGGGGATGCTGGCCAGGTGAAGAGGTTGACAGTTCTGGAAGGCCTCCAGATATTCTGGTCACCTCGTCCTGTCACGTGGTTGGAGTTTCACTTCTTCAGTTTTGCATGGAATCAGGAAGCTTGAAATAGCTGTGTCCAGGCTCCGCTCCAGAACAGCCTGGTGCGAACCTGGGAAGTCAGAGAATAACAACTGTATTCTTTAGGAAGTTTCCCAGGTGGTTCTGAGCACAGCTGAGGATAGGAATACTTCGTCAGCATGGTTCCTCCCTCACAGCTTGCTTGGAGAGAAGACATTCTTGGATCGGTGCTTTGGGAAGCTCCCTCAGGCCTTGTAGGAGGGAAGGGAAGGTGTTGGAGGGGGCAGGGCTGTGATGCAGGGACACACTGGTGGCTTTGTGTGCTGTCACCGGCCTGTGGTTTCTCTCTGGACCTTGGCATTTCAGGCACATTGTGTGCCCAGCAAAGAAGTAAGCCAGAGACAGCAGGCAGAGAGGTTGCTCCTCCTACTGACGAGTTTTGGCCAAGGTAGCAGCCCTGACACGAGAAAGAGAGGGTCCAGGACACTGTTCACCTGGAAAAACTGTCCAAGCAGGTAGAGTGGGGAGGCCAGCCACTGCTCCGGGATGACCCGGGCCTGCTTGAGTGTCTCTAAGCTAAGCATGGTTTTCAGGACATTTTCTATCTGGTCTTGACTACCAAAGATTGCCCCACCCCACTGTAGATAATCAGGCTACAAGTTCAGACCCGAGGGACTGATCCATAGGCTGGCCTGTGGGCTCCCGGGGTTGGATACTTATGCCCAGCAGAGCAAATCTTCCCCGCAGAGGCCCTGCCTTCTGTCCTGGGGGAGCTGGGCTAGGGCGGCAGTCAGCGGAGCAGGCCAGGGAGAAATGCAAATACCCATGGCTAATTTCCTTAGGGAAATTCAGTGCTGTAAACTGATAAGCAAACCCCTTCTGCTGTGAGATGATCTTTTTCTTGGCTTGAGCCTGAGTGCCAGAGATTGAGTGTAGGATGGTACCTGGATCCAGAGTACCCAGGTGAGCGGTCAGAAGCGGGGCCCCAGAGGACCCACTGCGCTTCCCAGGTGCCCCGAGTTGCAGACAAAGGCTTGGTTGTGCCTGCTCTTGTGGAGGAGGCCTGAATGCTGTCTGCTTCTCCCTTGTCATCCCTCCCAAGGGGGTGGTTTGAAGAAAGTGGAAAACTCTCCCAGGGGTTTTAGGTATAGTCTCCTCTGTTTCAATTAAAAAACAAAACACAACACAAAACAAAAAAAACTCAGAAAACAAAACAAAATCCCAACACTCACTGAGCAACCACTGAATACCACGCTGAACACTGGCTATAAAAGCCAGAAGGCACAAAGCGTGCTTGACCTCTCCCTTGTGCTTTCCTGCCTGCCCATTTTGAACTGCAGAGAACACAGGAGGGACTCAGTGGCAGCCAGCTGGTTCACCAGACCAGCTCAGAACTGAGTCTTAGGCTCTTTCTCCAAAGATTTGGGTGGTTCCTCCTTGTCTTTCCCTGGAGTCCGTTCTTCTCACTCACCAGTTGTGAGAGTCTGGCCCGGGCGTAGCTCTCCATTCTCCTTTCCCCTCCCAAGTGGCAGGCCCATCATCCTCTGCTGAATCTGCCCACAGCTCTGCCTTGGGCCTGTTGGGAGTGTCCTGTGCAATGGTAGCTGCTATTATGCTGGTAGATTCTCTAAGCCTCAGGGACTTGGAAAGTCCTTCTATACCCAGCTCAAGTATCACTTCTAGGAAGTTTCCTTCCCATACATTCCTGCCTCCAGTGAAGGCTGAGGTTCTCCTACCTGTATTCCCACAACAATGAAGGACACTTACAGACACTTAATATGTGCTGGAAACTATTCTTAGCACTTTACACTTGGCCAATTTAATCCTCACAGTAACCCTTCAAGGCTACAGTGATGCTCACTCCATTTTACAATGGAAATAACTAAAACACTGATGATTATGTAGCTTTCTAAAGGTCTCATTGCCGGTAGATATCAGAACCATATTGAAACTCAGGAAGTGTAATTCTGCCTGCTTCAAACATAAGGCTGCTTGACCACAGGAGTATCTCCAGGGGGGCAGCTGCATGCTCCTGATTGCCTTGGTGGAGGGTGATTCTGGAATAGAAACTCTCATGGGCACAGCTGTTTCTTCGTCACATGTCCCTTCAAAAACTATTTTACAAGTAATTAAGTGCTCAGGATATGAGTTATGCTGTGTGCAGCTTCCTGCTTAGATGCGCTGAAGTGGACTGGTGCTTCCAAAGCCTGAAGATTTCCTGCCTAGGCCAATAGCAGGGGTGGTGCTCAGGGTAAGCCAAATGTAATTCTTTGCATAGTTCAGAGCTCAAGGGTAGCCACAGCTGCTGTGGGGATCCCTGGCAATAAAATAGCTCACCTGCCTCGCAGGTCCTGCTCATTCTGGGGCAGCTTTGGGAATTGTGTGCCTGAGTTTCAGGAACCATGGTGACCAGCACCATAATTGCTCAGAGATAAGCTCTGCTGGGCAAGCTCACCCAGGGACTTTCCCACAGGAGCCAAAGCAGGGGCTGAGCAGGGGAAGGGCTCTGAGCCGGGTCAGTCCAGCAGGTGCAGCCAGAGTAATTCCCTTGGCGTTTTTGTTAGGAGTTCAGAGTTCTTTCTAGACTTCTCCACTGTCTGTTGTTCCTGAAACTGTCCTGTGGATTTGGGAAGCATTGGTCTCTAACTGTCTCCAACATTCTCTTTCAATCTTTATTATTTCTCTGACTAGGCTGATATTAATTTTAAAAGCAATCATTATAAATAGCACAGATTAACAGCTTCAACAGTTGGTTGGGTTTCCTTAAGCGTATTTTTTCTTCAAGTTAACACAAATTATTACGATGTATTTGGGTGAATTAGGTGTTTTGAGGAGGATTTTTTAAAATCATTCTGTTCTGCAGCTTCCTTTTTGGGCATGGCAGTACATTGTTCATCTTGTTCGGAAGAGGTGTGTGTGATCCTCTTCCAGGTTGGGTTTAAATTGCCAGTTGGCTGTGGCCAGCATTTAGGAAATAATGACCGTGTTCTTTAATGTTTCCATCAAAGCACCTCTGTAGACATTAGTGAGCCACCAGGAAGATAGGCCCTGGGGTGGAACCTTGAGCACCTGCATGCCTGCCACATGGCTTTGAAGTCAAAAGTTTTATTTGACACATTGTGCTTACCTTTGGGCTGTCCCTACCCTGAGGTATCCAAAGCTCAGTGCAGGGAGAGTTGAGGAAAACCATTCTTCAGGGCCAGCAGGGGAAGAATGGGCTCCATCAGAGCTGGGAGTTTTTCTCACCTCTTGGTGACTAGACTCTTGTGGTCTTCTTTCTTGAAATTATGGCCCTTAGGAATTATTGACTAGGTAGTCAGCCAATCAAAAGGTCCTTAGGGTTCACCTTGGCTAGAGTAATCAACCCATCAGATGCATGTTGGGATCACATGGCTGACGCAATCAGCCAATCAAAGGCATCACTTTAAGACCTAATGCTGTAGATCCACTGACAAAATTGCCCATTCTCCTGGGAAACAAGGCCAAGTCAAATACATCTGCTTTACTCTAGAGCACATAGGGTGATAGGGAGTTGATAATATCTACATGATAATTAAAATCTCTGACATTCATAGAGGCTGGGAGTGTGTTAGATACCCATTCCTGGATACGATTCTTATAGATTGGGTGCCCATCCATCAAGGAAGTGGTGGTGGGTGTGGGGACCCTTCACAGTGGGCAGGCTTGCTGTTCAGAAGTTGTCTGTCAGCCAGTGTGGGTCTGGGTCCCCAAGCCGAGGTGGGGCTGAGCTAAGGAGGGAGAGAGAGTTAGTCACTTTGTTAGGGACACCATAAAAAGTGCCACACACCTGGTGGCTTCCTCAATATGCATTCTCCTCTGGCAGTTCTGTAGGCCGGCAGTCCAAGTCCAAGTCCTTCAGAACTGGGCTGTGAGGACGCGGCTGTCCAGGCTGTCTCGGCTGGTGGATGACTGTGCTAGAGTTCACAGGGAGGCCTCCCCATGTGTTGTCTGTGTCCCAATCTCCCATTTTCATAACGATGCCAGCCGTTGGTTGTAGGGCTACCTCTGTGGCCTAGGTTCTACTTGATTACTGCTGGGAAGATCCATGTCTAAACAAGGTCCTATTATGGGAAACTGGGGTTGGAGTTTAGTGAGTGAATTGTTAGGGTACACACTTTAGCCCACGTAGGGGGCGTGACGTTCCTGTGAGTCGGGCCTTGTGGTGGGTGGCGGTGATGGCGAACCTTTCAGAGCTTTCAGTGACCACGAGTGTCCCCATTCACCACCACCACCCTGTGATGTTTCACTGAGTAATGGAGAAAAGTATCCAGGTTTATGTCTCGGTGCCAACACTTCCTCCTCACAGATCCCTCAGGGAATTGGTGTCCTCCACGGCAAAGCAGGACTGGCAGAGTCCCTACTGTCTGGGTCACCATGGGGACGAGATGAGTGCAGAGAGCTGGACAAGCCCAGCTGTCATTACCATCCCCGCCCTTCGTGCAGCAGGAGTCTGTCTGCTGACCTACTGGGCAGGAAAATCACCTGGCTCAGAGCCTCCTTTTGTCGCTAGGATATGGATAAATCACACCAGTTATGGTTTCTGTCACTGCTTTTGTATTTTAAGAGAAACAGTACACTCCAGGCTGTTGTGAGTGTGTGTGGTGTACTGGGTCTCGAACCCAGGGCCTTGTGAACTGAAGGAAAGCACTCTGCATTGAGCGACAGCCCCAGCCCTGGACATTTAAAAAGCACTCAGGGTCCTTTATTCCAGTATTTCAGTGAACAGTCTTGACGACCTGTAATGAGCTGACACGACAACCTGAGAAAGGATTGTCAACAAATAACTAACTGTCGTGACCTAGCTAGCCAGTGAGCCAGTGAGGAAGTCGGCTGCCTTCTCAGTTTGTAATTGTTATATTCTTAGTCTTCTTTTCAGCTGTTTTCCTCCTGGTCTGTATTCAGAAAACATCGGCAGCTTTAGTTTTAGTTTTTGTCTCCTTTTTTAGATTGTAGAATATTCAAAACCTGCTGGGGATTTAACTCAGCAGCATAAGTGACTGTCTGGCAAGCACAAGGTCATGAGTTTGATCCCTGGTACCATATATAAACCACAAAAACAAAAATGAAAACAAACCCTCCCCACCCCCGGCCGTTTCTGCCAAGTGGCATTCCTTGCATTTACCATGTGTGCAAAGATCACCGCCTGCCCATCCCTGCACCTCTCTCACCTTGCACCCTGACACCCTGCATCCAGCGAGCTGCAACTTGCATCCCATGCACTGTTCAGCTTTCAGCTCGTAAGTCTGCTCCTCTGCATGCCTCAGGTGGGTGGGATCACGCAGTATTTGTCCCGTGTGTCTAGTGTGTGCAGCATGTATCAGAATTTTCTTTCTTCCACCATGCGTGCGTATGAACCACACTTGGTCATCCATCCGTCCATCCAGCCATCCTATCGTGAAGGCTCTACCGTGAGCAGTGCTGTTGTGGACATGCCAGGGAAAGAAGCTGTGATTAAACACCGTACTTTGTCGTGGAAGAGCTAAATGCATAGCCAAGGGGAAGGCAGCCCGCTGCCCCTGGGCCTGAAGCCTTGTGCCTTGGAATCAGGGTGCCCTTTTGGCTCCAGTCCCACTAGCTGTGCTCCAGCTGACCCCTGGGAAATGAGGTGCTTCTGCATTGCTGGGCCATGTGAAAATGTTTGGAGTCTCTGAAGTCACCAGGTGATTTCTTTGCTTTGAGCAGCAGGCTGGTGGTAGTCTCACCCTCCTAGTCACCTGTGTGATGGGAACAGTGACCCCATGGTCTGGTGGGGGAGCCGGCTGCAAGGAGCCCAGGGGGCCTGGCTATTCAACTGCTTTCTGATCGGCCTCTCCTCCTCCTTTAGGCAAACATCTGCAGACTGCGGCTCACTGTGCCTCCTGAGGGCCCTGCCCCTGAGCAAGCGGAGAAGAAAGTTGTGAGGAAAGAGCAGGTGAGGCCATGCTGATATCCGCTGGGACTGGCTCCCTGCATCCCTCCTGGCGGCTCAGAGCAGCACTCCCAACCTTTGTCCCTGACCCCTAGAGGTCAAGCCCTTGTCAGCTGAGCTCAGGCCCCTGCTCCACTCCCGGGTGAACCCTGGCTCTATGCCCCCTCGGGGACAATGGCCTTGGTGACAGGGGCTGCAGTTGAAGCAGCCGGTGGAGGCTGAGTCAGAGGACCCTCTGGGGGTGTCTCTCAGTGCTGGGTGTGGCCACTGGAAGCCGAGCGGGCAATGAGGCGCCCTGGTGTGGTCTGGCTTTCTTGGCTGCAGCTGAGAGCTCAGCAAACAAACATATGTGTGCCAGCCCTGTGCCGATGCCAAGGCCACGGGGATGAGCGTGACCTTGTCCTTGCCATGGAAGGGCTCAGGCCTTCCAGGTGAGTGATGTTACCCCACTGTTCAGACCTGGAGTGTAAAGGGGCTCTGGAGACACAGAGGAGGGGTCAAGTGACAGCTGGGTGGGTGCCACGGGAGTGCAGCAGGCACCTTCTGAACCCCAGGCTCTGAGAGGACAGGAGGGACTGGAACAGTGGAGCTAAACTTACCTGCCACCCTGGGAACAGGTGGGACCAGAGAGAACTGGAACCAAAGTGAAGGCTAATGGGGGCCAATGGGTGACAGACGGGACGGGAGCGCAGGGACGAGGTGGTCCAGTTCCTGTGCATGTGTTTGTGAGAATGTAAAATAATAAACTGAACATGTGATGTTCGTAAGGAGGATCGTGAGGCAGCAAGCGCTCCACCAGCACGAGAGGAAGCTCCTCCACCAGCAGAGAGGCCAGCCAGGGGGTGACTGCTCTCTGTCCTCTTTCCACCCCGCCCTTCTGTTCCCTGCTTCCTATCAAAGGCATAGCCAGCGTTTCATCAATGGTGGAAGCCAGACATGGGAGTAGGGAAAGAAGATGAGGGCATCACTCTAGAAATGTGAAGGAGGCGAGCTTGTCCTCCACTTGAAAAGAGGACTCTGCCTGCTGGTTGGGAGGACACAGCTCAGCCTGGGATGCTTCACAACAGGCAGCATGTGGAGACCAGTGAGGTCAGGGCTGAGGACCCAGGGGTCAGCACAGGAAAAACAGGAGCATCAAAAAGAATGAGAGCTGGGCGTGGTGGTGTATGCCTGTAATCCCAGCACTCAGGAAGCTGAGGCAGGAAGATTGCCACAAGTTTGAGGCCAGCCTGGACTACATTAACAAAACTCTGTTTCAAACTGCCACCTCTGGAAGAATAACAGTGTAGGCTGAACAGCCCTAATTGAAAAATCCTATATCCAAAATGCTCCAAAACCTAAGACTTTTTGAACATTGACTCAGCACTCAAAATGCTTTAGATTTTGGAGTGTTTTGGATTTTGAATTTTTGGATTGGAGCTGCTCAACTAGTAAAGCCCATGCAAAAAATTTTAAAAACTCGCAAATCTGAAACACTTCTAGCCTGAAACATTTCATTAAAAGGATGAATAGTTTTTAATGGGTTATGATACAGTGAATAATAATAATAATAAATGATAATAATAAAATCTGGGGCTGGAGATTTAGCTCAGCGGCATAAGCCTGACTTGCAAGCAGGCAGTCGTGAGTTCGATACCCGGTACCAATAAAAAGGAAACAAACAAACAAAAAAAATCTACAATCATGGTGATTATCAGAGAGGGAGGGAAAGGGGAAGCAAAAGTTTTCTATGGAACTCTGGCTTATTAATCTGGAAAATCTGTACCCTGAAGCCCCTGCCCAGGCCCCTCCCTGGGTGCAGAAACTAGGAAGTGAGAGATGATGGTGGCCTGGGGTAGTCACGTGTCTCCAAGCATCATCAGCAAGTGTCACACTGACTCGGAAGGGACAGTGGACCTCCCGGCAGTGCAGCCTGGCAGGCAACCTTGCGAACAGCTGACCCAGCCCCATGTCACCAACAGGCACAGCCTGCTGTCACCTCCCTCCAAGGGGCCTTGGTTCATAGGCACACGGTGTCAGCTAGGTACTGACCCAGCTGAACTCACAGCAAGAACAGGAGAATCCCGAATGTGGGACATTCTACAAAACAGTTGGCCCGAACCCATCCATGAAGTCCATGCTATTTGAGAAAAGATGACAATCTGTTACAGAAAAGAGACTCTGAAGAGACTTCACAAGAAACATACTCAGGTCAGAAAATTAAAATGAAAAGCACATTGCAAAAACTACACAATTTTGAATATGAATTGTACGTGAACATTACTAAATAAATGTCCATTGTTTCATATGGTTATCTTACTATGGCAATATAAGCAGACTGTTCATTCAGCTTCATGGCATTGAACATTCATTCCTCAGAGAAAAACTTAGGGGACAAAGCTCATAACCACAGTGGGGCTGCAGCGTGGAGCTCTGTTGCTGGCCGTGTGACAGGACGACCCTCCGCCCTCAGCATGCCTCTCCTGGTCTGTCCCTGTGGCTGGCTCTGGGCACACAGGCTGTGCTGAAGGAGAGGGCTACGTTGGTGTGGGTGACAGGACACAGGCCTCAGAGCTGCCCGGGCCCTGGGCTGGTGAAGGACACAGCGGGGCCATCACCCCCGGAAGAACAAAGCATTCGAAAAGCAGGAAGGCCGTGTGTGTAGCTGTGATGACCGTGTGGCACCCGGTTTGCGTTTGCTCTGAACAGTGCTGCCAGGCTTGCTGAAGCAGCAGGAACCTTCTCCTCGTCAGTGTGCCATGCACAGAACCCTCGTGTGTAACCAGACAGAAGCGGCACCAGTGCGGGTCAAAGTCCTCGCAGTGCCCCATCCCAGACATGCCACTGCAGGTGCTCAAGAGCTCCCCGGCTCCTGGAAGCTCGGGAAGAACAACTGGGGTAGCGACTGTGCCCTGATGCCCTGTGTCCTGGGCGGATAGAGCCTGACGTCTGTGACTCACCCTGGAAGAACTGGGGTAGAGAGGAGGAGGGTGGGGCAGCTGTTTCCCTGGGACTGAGGTCCGGGGTGGTGGCAGGACTTGATAGTTCTGGTGGTAACCAAGAGGCTGTTTTGAGTGACCCGATCACTATGTCCTGCCTAGGTCCTGGTCGTGAGTCACTGGGAGTTCACCAGGAGTCCACATGCCAGCAAGGCTGCGTGTGGTTGGGGACACTTCTGATGTGGTTCCAAGTGTTTGGCCCTCCCTCGGGCCCACAGATTTGTGAGGTGCTGGAAATTCTGGGTGACCTTCCCAGTCAGATGCCTTTCATCTCCCTGAAGGGGGCAGCATGCAGAGGATCTGGAAGTGGAGCCTTGAGAGTCCCCATTGACTCCTCGTGAAGTGTGCCTTCGAGGAGGGGCCCGGGACCTGTGAGAGCTGCTGCTGCCCGAGGGCAGGCCAGGCCTTATTTTCTGATGCTGCCAGGAAAGCTGCTTAGGATTCTGGGATATATGTGGCAGCTGTGAGACGTGGGTGATTCTGCCAGCCAGACATCCTCCAGTCCCTGTTTTCACATCATTGGAAGGGAGAGGAATTCCTCTTGGTGTAGGTGCACCCCGGAGGCTGGCTTTGCCCAGCTGCACGGAGCAGTTAAAAGGCCTGCAGCCTGTGTGGAGTCGTGCTATCAGGGCATTATTTGGGAGCTTCTTCCGCATAAGCCAGGTGCCAGGCACCTGGTCCTCTCCACCTCTTCCTCTTCCGGGGGCCTCGGGTGCCTGGGTCCGCTTTCTGTGGATCCCAGGGGAGCCACTCTGCACAGAGCGCCCGAGGCTGGAATAGAGTGATGCGGACCAAACACAGGTGTCCTCCTGTGGAGGCTCAAACCTGGAGGCCTGAGGTTTGCCTGCCTCTCTTCTCCCTCTTGCAGTCATTCCTCTCCTTCCTCCTGGCTGTGACTGCAGAGTCCCTCTGCTGTTGCTCTGTCCTTTTGTGTAAACCTGAGCCTCTGTCTGCGCTTCCACCCAGCCTCGCCAGCCTCCCCATTCTGCACACTCCGGACTGCAGAGAACCAGAGCTGCAGGGGCCCTTGGCCTGGCCTGGCCTGGCCTCCTCGGGAAGGTGCTCAGCCTCGGCCTTCAGCCCTCAGCCCTCAGCCCTCAGCCTCACCTCCTCCTCGGGCCTCGTGTCTGTGCTGCAATACAGACAGAGTCCCAGTTATATGGTGTATCACCATAGCGTCAGCACGGAAGAGCATGGCATCTGGATCCTTTCTGTGAATAGGTTCCCCAAAGGTCCAGGCAGCGCCATGGCTCTGAACAGGTCTAGGCGCGGGTGCCTGTGCTACTCAGCAGCCTCAGAGCAGGCCGCCTTCCCACTTCCTGGTCCCCTGTGAGAAGCAGGGTCTCGGCTTAGGTCTTACCTTCGGGTGTCCTGTGTGTGGGGGTCCCCTGCGCTGCTCAGAGGCTGGGGCGGGGCTGGCAAGGGAGGAGGGGGAGCCGAGGCCTGTGCCCCACTTCCTGCCTTCTTGGGGATTCTGAGCTCCCATTCTAGGGAATCACTCTGCCCTGCTTCCTTCCCTTCCAGAAGCAAATACTCGCCTCCTCATCCAGCCTGCCCCAGACAATCAGCCCCAGGCCTCAGCCCTTATCACGTGCAAGAGCAAGGGAAGACACAGGGTCCAGGATGACGGAGGCATCCCGATTGTGATGGGACATGGCTGCTGGGACTGTGTTTCCTTAAGGTGTCACCAGTCTGGTTTCCCGATAGCCAGTCCTGTCAGGCAACCCTGTTTGCCCCAGTCCCAGCTCATCTAAAAGCAGCCCAATCGTGTTGCCACTGATTTGTCCTTCTGTCAGCCTGTCCCCACTGGAGAGGTTCCCTGTGTCCCCCAAACGCAGGGCGTCTCCTCCCTCAGAGCCCTGCCAGGCCCTCTGAAGGCCTGCAGTGTTTTCTCAGCCTTCTCTCCCTCATCTAAGGCCTCTCCAGCCCTCGAAGCTCAGTGGAAGCCTAGCTGTCCCCTTTCCTAGCTGTCTTGTACCTGGACCACTCTTCCACTTTGGAACTCCAGGCTCCAGCTTGCCTTTCCTGTAGGGCACCCAGGCATCTGCTGCCCAGGGCACCTGCTGTGTGCAGACATTGCATTTCTGCAGAATTCGTGTGTGACGTCCACTTAGGCACAGACATGCCTGGAGAGTAGGGCAGCCCCTTCCGATTCCGCTTCCCCGTCTCATCTCAAGCAGCTAGTTAATTAAGGAGTCTTGCAAGTGATAATCATGTTTTTGTTGCTTTCCTCAGGCAGCCATAACAAAGCTCTGCAAACTGCCTGATCAGTGGATGTGTCCTCTGGTGGCTGGGAAGTGAGAGGTCTGTGGTCAAGGTGTTCCTTCGGGAGCCACTGGGGCAGCATCCTTTGTGCCTACCATGGCTTCTGGTGGCTCTCAGCAGCCCTAGCTGTGGCCATGTCACTGTGGTTGTCATGCCACACTGTGCCCCTGTGTATGTGTCTGCAAGAGCCCAAATTTTCCCTTTTTCTAAGGATCTCAGGAACAAGGGATTAGGGCTCGCTCTAAGGACCTCAGCTGTCTCCAAACTGGGTCAGTTTGGGAGGTACAGGGGTTAGGAATCCAACACTTCCTTTGGGAGGGACATTGTTTTACCCATGGGAAGTTTCTTTGTCTGATGTCATCATCTTGTGTCATGCTAACAACCAAACGCAATAACCATGGGCTTTTATTTCAAGAACAGGGAGAAGGAATGTCGAACAGTTTGTTGGGACACATCTCGTGTTGAGAAATGGAGGCATATGGAATGTGTTTATACAGTTGTTGAACATTAGAATTAAAATTGGTAATAGTTTTGAAATTAAATATCTGTCACTTCCAAAGAACTTTATGAACATGTGTATCCAGATTCCTATCCAAATTTGTATGCTCTATGCTCTGTATTCCTTCGTGTGCAGGGACACACGCGCACACACACACACAGAGCCTGTACCGGCTTGGAGAGATGCTTATGTTGAAACAGGATCTTGCAGTGCTGTGTTAAATCCGAGGTCTTCTGGTCCAGCTCACTGGTCCTCATGGTGAAGCCCTTTGGACTACTGCCCAGCAGACCATATAATTTAAGACTGCAGCTGACACCAGCACTGTAAGTGCCCTTCGTCAACCTATCACTTTTAAGGCAGCCGTTCTCTGGCCTGGAAATGCAAGTGAAGGCCAGCAGAAACCCAGTGTGGATGCAGTCAGGGACTCTCACCAGCAGTAAAATGCTCCCTAGGAGGAAGCCCTTGCCTTTGCGTGGGGTTGAATCCTTTCCTTTAAAAGCCTGGGTGAGTCAGCCTGCAGGCTCTGGTGGCCCAGCTGTTTATACAGCGCTGGGAAGCTGCCAGGTGAGGGAGGCTGGCATGATGATTCAGAGGAACAGAGGGGCAGGCACCCGCCTAGGCATGGTTGTAACAGCCTGCAGGGTGGCAGAAGGCCCGGGCTTCCAGGCCTGGCTCCCGCAACTGCCAAGGCAGTGCCGGCCCACCAAATTGTCTCCAAGGCCTTGGTTTCCTCTCCTAGCGAGTGCAGATGTTGGTCCAGAGCCCGTGATTCCCCCAGATGCCCAGCTACAGAGCTGATGCAGCCAACTAGGGCACACCATTGGCAAACAGCGCCAGGGCAGTGGCTGAGGTTTCAAGTCAGATGGGGGCAACCCAGCTGCCTCACACCCCGCCCCCTCCTCCATTAATACTGCAAAAAGGAGATAGGAATATGGTTTGTGAGTCCCTGGCCTACAGAGCCTGGGGTCGTCACTAACTTGGCAAATCCACAGTGGATTCCCAATTCCACAGTGGATTCCCAGAGAGGTTGCTCTCTCTGGAAGCAGACATGTAGCCCTGCTTGTCAGCTATGTCTTCCTATCAGGTGAGGTCTGCTTTGGATATTTACGTTTTATCAGTCAAGGTTGCCCAGGTGTGTCCTACACACCCAGTTATGGAAGAGCAGTTCCTGCTTTTTTTCCCCTCCCAGATATTTTTCCCTTTCACCAGGGGGCTGTGGAACCTCTGCAGTTGTGTCTGTGTAGAAGCTGTAAAGTGCTATCTTGAGGCTGTGTCCAGGAAGGCTGCTGTCCTGAGAACGGTCACTCTGTGGGACTTCAGCTCCTCCAGAAGTTTCCCTTTCCCCTCTTCTTCTGTTTCTGAGCATGAGCTCATTTAGAAAAGTGGTCTCTATTCAGTCTGTGATGTTGTCAGTTTTGGTAAAGTAAAGGTTTCCACTTCTCTGCGGATACAGGGCTGGCTTTCTCTTCTGTTTCTCTTCTGGGTTGTGACAAGGCCCTCAGGTTCCACTCTAATGTTCATTTTTGTTATAGGGAGGCAAACTATGTCATGTGTGAGTAGTGATTGGACCAGTGATTCATGAAGATGGATGCATAGGCCAGACAGGCTGGTGCGCATTCCTGCACGAGCTGGCAGGAGGATTGGATGCCTGGGGCCAGGCTCTCAGCAGTGCCAGGGCAGCAGCTGCCCTTTGGCAGGACAGGTGAGGGCCAAAGCAAGCTGCGGAGGAACTAACTTGGCCTCTATTTCACCAAGTCATTTTGTTACAAGGTTTGCGGTGCTACAGTCCCTTTTCAAAGGTGGTTTCTAGGGTCTTTCTGTCCTGAGCAAAGAATTGGTCAAAACAAGGGCAAATGGTAGTAAGGTTTTTCCTTTCTTAAAGGCAGGAAAAGAGTGACCCCTGCAGAGCCCATCGGGGCCAGGAAAAGTCAGGGAGGGAGTGTACCCTGCAGCGGGAGGTTGGCCACCATGCACAAGAGTTCACAGTGACCAAAAGCCCCATGGCAGCTTTCTTTTTCCTATCTCCTGCCCCTCAGGCTGAGGTCAGGTCTGGGCTGTCCCATTGGCACCCTGCTGGAGTTCTGAGACGTCCACCTGCAGGGGTCTGGGAACTCTTCTTGAGTGGGGAATTTCGCAGTTAATAGGTCACAGCTCCTTCCCCCAGCCAGTCTGCTGTGTCCTAATCTACTGCTTTGGTTCATTCCTGTCATGAGTTTCTGAGGTCACATTGGCCGCCTGGCTGTGTGACCCACTGCCCTGCTGGCCTCTGTGGCCCTGGTTTGAGTCAGCCAGCGGTGTTTCTGCTGTTAGTTGTTCCCCTGAGAGTCCTCGGCCAGAGGATTCTCTTCCTTTGAACAGATGATTCCTTGGGTCCAGGATGGTCAGATACTCCAGATATTTCAGCCAAACCCAGCTAGTTGATCTGCCTTCCTTAAAATGCACTTGTGCTTTTATTGGTGCTGGGTACTGGGGTGCGGCAGTGCGGGTGGCAGATGGGACCCCTGGCTCTGTGGTGCTGGCTCTGTGGTATTCTAATTCAGCAGTTGGAAAAAAACGGGTCGGCTGTCGCTGTCACTGCTCCAAGGCCCTGGCGGCAAGGATTGAGACAGAGTTGTTTTCCAAGGTGGCTCCTCCCTCCGGGGTTTCCAAGGGGCTTGCTGCTGAGGATGTCTCTAGGGAGCCTGTCCTGTGAGCTCGCAGGAGGGTTTCAAGCTGTGCATTCTCATAGGGAGTGCCCTCCTAGTGAGCACCCTCGTAGCAGTGCTTGGCACACCTGTTGGTCACCCCAGTGTCTGTCACTTCGGGCGGTGAAGGAGGCCTTTTTGTTTGGCTACTTCCTTCCCTTTCCCTTCTTCACTAACAACTTTCTTGGCATTTCAGCATTTATTAGGGCTTTTGTTTTCAATGTTTGCTCAGTGTTGTTTAATACCCAGAAAGAAAGCTTGTCATAGATCTCATATGTATATTTAAAATTTGATTTTTTAAATATCAAGCAGCACTTCAAGACAATTGAAAAACCCTTTAATTCCAGAGTGTCCAAACTTTAGAGAGCAAGACTGACTTGTGTGATGAGTCACTGCCCCTTTACGCAGCCCACGTTTCCCCCAGTCCCAGTGTGAGTAGATAAATAGGCTCCAAATATTTTGGAATGTTATTCTCAAAGGTACTTTCTTAAAAAAAAAAAAAGATACTTTCTTAATATGATCACAATGCTTTTATCATGCCTAAAATTAATATTTATCCTACAGAGGGATATTTTAAAGGATACCAGAGGAAAAAAATTCAGCAACAGACATTGCCGAACTCGTCAGCTCTTGTGATTCTTCCTATAATCTCCAATTTTAGGTTGCAGGCATGCTGATGTTTTGTGAAAATAGCAGTCTCTGCTCCTTGGAGCTTCTCTGAATTCAACTTTTGCAGTTGGGGTGAACATCAGTTCTCCATCCTTCCATCTAAGGAACCAGGAAAGATGTCCCTGAGCTGGACCCTGCGATGTGCCCTGGGTGGCACCTCTAGCTTCCAAAGCTCCCCAGTCACACGGCAGATATTAATTTAGAAAGTCATCCTGTGTCTGTCTCTGCTGGATGCTGAAGGCTGTGACCAGGAAGGGGACAAACAAGACCTAGGCTTCCCGGAGTTGATGCTGCAGGTAGTGGGCCTTCCAGGGAGGAGGTGCGCCCTGCACTGGCCACTCCCGTGGCCCTGGTACCCAAGGGCTGGTTCTCAGAGTCTCCCCCGACTTGAGACTCTGCAATGGGCTTTCCATCTGATTGTCAGCTAGTTTGGAGGCACTTGAGGTAAGGAGCAAGTTTAGTTTTGGAAGGACAAAGACAGGAGCCTAAATGTAGACTTCCTGCCATCATTTTTACACAGATGATGAGAGTTATGATGGGGACTAGTGAACAGACTGTAATAAAATTCCTAGAGAGCAAACATTTCTTCTCTCCTCTGTCTTCATACATATTTCTGCTTCCCTTCCCTTCCCCTGCTGTGGCCGGGAACTCCTAAGTCTCTTGTTTAGACCTGGAGATTTAACAACCTTTACAACTTCTTTTCCATATATTAAAATAAAAATTATCAATTCGATAATTGGATTTTTTTGTGCCCCTCCCCCCAAAAAAGTGTGTGCAAGAATTTAGGGGAGAAAATGACATCCCATTTTGCTGAGGAAATAAATAGTCAGTAAGGTTTGGATCATGTCTTTCCAGAAGTTTTACATGGACACATATTCATTATTGTTGTTTTGAAATAGTGTCTGGATCTTCAGGGCAGGCTGAGCTCAGACTTGAGATCCTCCTGCCTAATATCCCAAGTACTGAGATTTTAAGCATGCACCACCATGCCTGACTGAAACACACACCTTTTTCTTTTTTGTCTTATTGAGACAGGGTCTCCCTATGCAGTTCAGGCTGGCCTTGAGCTCACTTTGTAGCCCAGGCTGGTCTCAACTCACAATGATCCTCCTGCCTCAGCCTCCTGAGTGCTGGGATTACAGGTGTGTGCCACCATGCCCAGCTTCTTAATGCCCATTCTTAAAACAAAAAGTGGCATTGTGGGATTTGCTGTGTGCCCCAGAATCTCCCCTGTGCCCCTTGCTCCGGGCCCCTTGGACAGTGCTCCACACCCCTGGCTTTGTCTGCCGTCAGTTTGTTTTTCAGGAACTGGGTGGAGTCCGTGTTCCAGAGCCGGAGCTTTGCCTTCCTGGCATTTGGGAATGCAACAGCCCACTGTAAACTTGGGAGCACCTTTTGGGGTGCCAGCAGGGTCTGTGGAAACTAGGTTAGCCCTGCTGGGGTACAGTGGGTGGAAGGAGAAGACCTCCAGTCTCCCCTCCGTGACGCAGGTCCGGAGGATAGGACCTGATGGATGTGTTTTCTTACTGATAAAAATCTCTAATTGTACAAAAAAAAAAAATGAAACAAACAATACAGAAGCAGTGAGAAAACAATGAAAGTTGTACACCAGCACCCCCTGGCCACCCTACTGGCCTGCTTGAAGGTTGCTACCGTCAGTAATTTGTTGTCTGTCTTACTCTAAGCTTTTAAGAGAAAGTTCCATGCTGGGTGTGCTGACATACACCTGTCATCCCAGCCCTGGGCGGGGGGCAAGGAGAGCCCCAAAGCTCAGGGTTTGGGCATCTGTGAGGGGCATCTACTGAGGTCGGGGCAGCCAGGGAGGTCAGAGGGGCTGGCGCATCTGGGAAGCCCTGTCTGTGGGCTTCTTGGTTACCTCTGTGCCTGTGTGTGGTGGCCCCTCTGCTGTCCTTCCTCATCCTCGCAGACTCTGCAGTCCGAGGGGGTGGCCTTAGAGTCACCCGGGGCTGGCACTGACCTGTGAGATCCTTAGCGAGCTCTTGTTTTTGTTATTAGGTTTATTGGTGCTTTATAGATACACATGTGACGTTCACCACAGGGAATTTGTACCTGTACACATGAATCTTGGTTTCTTTTTTATCCTATTCCTCTCCCCCACTTCAGCCCCTCTTCCCTTCCTTATTTACAAAGCTTTGTTTCCATTCTATCCTTTTCTCATTTTGGTTTTCTTTTCCCTTCCTTCCTCGGCAAGTCCTTTTGTCTCTCTGAGCTTCGGATTCCACGGCTGGGACGTAGAGCACAAAGTCTCTGCTGCAGCATGGGTGTGCAGAGGCGTCCCAGCCTCCCTCGGGGCTCAGCAAAGCTTGACTCCCCCTTCCTCATGTCCCAAGCCTTCACTCGGACAAGCCCATGATGAGGCGGGCCTTTCTCAGGGGGATTTGT
Source organism: Cavia porcellus (assembly GCF_034190915.1). Taxonomy (NCBI): domain Eukaryota; kingdom Metazoa; phylum Chordata; class Mammalia; order Rodentia; family Caviidae; genus Cavia; species Cavia porcellus. Next base: position 3,155,442 of record NW_026947491.1, read on the forward strand.
GTCTCAACAGCAAGCAATCCTTAATTGAAGTAATTAAGATTCCGCTTGTAGGAACAGGAAGATTCTTTAGGGCTGGAGTCATACTGCTCTGTCTGGCTTTCCAGATACGTTTCACCAATAGTTACAACAAGTTGTGTACTAAGCCCATCTCTTCCCTCAGATCTCGGCCCTGGCTCAGCCCTGTGCTTGGAGGACAATGTGGCTGCCAGGTGACCACCAGTCTCAACCACCCACATTTCAGGCCAAACACTCAATAACAAGATGGGAGTCATCAGACCAGCATTATCAGGAGTGCGAGGTTTCAGAACTGTGTGTCCTGACCCAAGCCTTCCTGGCACTTCAGTGGAATTAGGAAAGGTCACCCCCTGAAGGGCCGAATGGCAGGGCTGGGCTGCTGATCTGTAAGTTGGCAGACAGGTCCATTGCAGAGGTCCACACAAGGATAAAGGCAGGCCTGGCCCACCCAAGGCACCACTGGGCTAGCAGACACCAGGCTAGGTATCCACCCCTCTGCCACTGCAGCCAGGCACCCAGATCGGGGCCACCCTGCACGATCCCACATGGTGGGCCTGTCAGCACAGCTGTTACCACGGGGCCTGCCGTCACTTGCCATTTCTCTGTTCCTAACCCTTTTAGCCTCCTGAACCAAACAGTGGCGATACGACCAGGAAACTTCCTCAGGGTGTGGTTTACGGCGTGGTTCGAAGATCATCGGATCAAAACCAGCAGAAGGAAATGGTGGTGTATGGCTGGTCTACCAGTCAGCTGAAAGAAGAGATGAACTACATCAAAGATGTGAGGCACTGGGGAGTTTTCCACTTGTGTCTTGTACTCCTTTTGCAGCATGGAAGAGGGTGGAGTTGGAAGCACTGATGTGAATGTGGTAGGCGTTTGGGGAGAGTGCTGAGTGCTCTTTTAGGTGATAACGTTAAAAGTACAGACGCAGTTCTGCAGCAAGGCACAGGCTAGACCTCTCGGGAGTGGATGTTACTAAGTAGGGATCCTTAGCATACCTAAGGGCAGCTTCCTTCTTCCACATATGGCACAGAGGCTCTTCAGCAGTTTTGCATTACACAGGACACACCTATGCATAAACACTCGCAGCTACTCTTAGCTGTAGGCAACAGAAAAGTCAACTCAAAAAGGAAATTTTATCTCCTATGGTCCTGAGACTGGAGATAGGTGGGCTTCCAGGAAGGATATATCCAACCCTGCTTCGACTTCTCTGTATTTCCATTTTTCTTTCTTCAATCTCAAACTTGGGGCATCTTCTGAAAATATGTCTGTGTCTAGAGAAAGAGATGCGACCACTCATATCTCTGGACACTTTTGAAGGGGATAGCTCTCCCCCATTAGGCTTCCCCTTAGGTCTGATTGGCCTGGGCTGGTCACATGTTTGGTTCCTCAGACCAATCCCTGATAAGGAGCACAAGAAGGTCTTGACTGGTTCAGACCAGCAGCAGGATGCTAGGAAGTCCCCCTCAGCGGGGGGGACTGTCCAGCTGGAACCAAGTAGTGTCACTGCTTCATTTGCCGTATTGTATTCCTTATCTTTTAAATTACATATGCTTTGGAGAAATTTTGGAAAATGCAAAAGTGTACGAAGAAGAAAATGCCCATAATTTCATCATTCATCCGCTATAGTTGTTAACATTTTGGAGTATTTTCTTCTAATTTTTTAAATTTGCCTGTATCTGTTTTCCTCCTTCCACTCAGTTCTCCCCTAGATCAGGGATGGTGAAGCTGTTAGAGCTTTCAGTGACCATAGGTGGTCCCCTGCCTGGCGCATGCCATAGGTTCGCCACCACTGCCTTGGCTTCCTTGGAGTTAGGCTCTGATCCCTAAAGTGACAACCTGCAATTCTGGAGCAAGCAGTTTGCTTGCTCCAGATAGTGTACAATGCCACACTGTTGTATGGGCTTTGAAAGAACATTTCTTCTTGAATTTTAAAAAGTAATAAATGCTTACTATAAAATATGAGGATAACTACACACACACACAGAATTTGACAACTACTGGCCTCAACTCCTGGTTTATTGTACTTCCCAAGAGTTTATAACCATGCAGAATACTCCATTCCTGATCGTTCTTCACAGCTCAGAGATTCGAGGCCTTCCTCATTCCATACTCTAAATAGCTTGGGATTGCTTCAAAGGTCAACTGTCCATGCAGGGACCAGAGTTGTGAGTTGCCCAAGAGAAAGACAGCAGGTTCCGGCTGATCTTCAGCTGGGTCTGACACATGCCGGAGTTGCAGAGCTGGTTCTGATGCAGAAAATTAGTGACCTCCACTGCCATCTGCAATTTAAAGCTCATTTCCAGGTCCCACCTTTTATAACTGGCTTCCAGCCCATCACTGGCCTGGTCATCCTGAAGTGTGTTTGTGGCCTAGTCTCTGCTCTTTCTCTGGTGAGCCAATCTCTGGCCCTACTGGCTTCTGTGGTGCTCACCCATGAGAAGATGCCACTCTTTCCCCATGGGGCACACAGGACCCAGCTTGGGGAGTAGAGGGGGTGGTCATTCCCTTAGCCTAGGATGGAAGCCATGCTCTTAGCCTCATATGTCTATAGTTGATGGCAAGAAAGAAAATTCCATTATTAAGATGCATCTGGAGAAGGATGGCTTCTCTCTCCCTTACCTCTCCACCATGTCTGGTCTAATTAAAAATAGGACATTGCTAGGCAGCACATGTCTGCCATCAGATCTGCATGACTGTCCCTAAACACCTGCTCTGTGATGAACTGTGGCCCGAGCCTGCCTAAGGTGGGAGGGAGCCCTGGGGGTGCTCTCAGAGAATGGCCCTAGACATCCTGGCCAGAGTGAAGCTCCCATGGACTCTGCCCACCGAGGGGCCCAGAAGACAGGAAGAAGCAGAGCCTGCTTGTAAGGTTCCTCATTGTGCTGACAAATGAATTTAAATCCTAGGTGGTTGCAGAGTGACAGGTAAATTTCAACAAACCACTTTTTCTTCAGAGTTTATTTGGATAACTAGTGTTTATTATTTTAGGTATCTATAATTCTTATTTGTAAATATTATTATTTGGATAGTTGTTTTCTAACTACATCTAACTAACTCGGGAGTGATCTTTACCCTTCATTCACAAGATTACTATTTTTTAGGGGTGTGTGTGTGTGTGTGTGTTTGTGTGTGTGTGACCGTTCTCTCATTAGTAAAATTTCAGACACTGGCATGAAAATGTCATGCTGGCATAACGATCCCTGGTACTGTCTTTTGTGGGCTGCAGGTGAGAGCCACTTTGGAGAAAGTAAGGAGGCGCATGTATGGAGACTATGATGAAATGCAGCAGAAGATTCGACAGCTCACGCAGGACCTGTCTGTGAGCCGGGGTCTTAGTGGTGGAGCGGTGTGGGTGGCTGCGTGCCGAGCTGGGAGCTGCCCCACAATGGTGGCTGGCACCTAAAGCTGTCTGAGCGAGTAACTTTCTTCATAGATGAGCCATACTTCAAATGAAAGGAGGGAATTTTTATCACACCTTAAAGTTTATTATCAGAAAGAAAATTTCAATAACAATAATCTTGTTTATATTCAAAGCATTCCCCCCAAGTCTGTTCGTGAAAATTTATTCTACCGATTAAATGCTCCATATGTGAAATGCCTGAGGCATGAACTAGTCTATCGCTGCATTGTTGATCATGGTGAAAAGATTAGAAATCCAAATATCAAGAATAGGAAAGCAAACTACATCTCTCCCATAAAAACCATACAGTTGAAAAAAAAAAAAAGGCAATTTGGCTCTGTCCAAAAAGCTGGTTAGGGAAAACCGTCAAAGATATGAAATAAATGAAAAAGCAGGTTGTAGAAAAATATGTGTAGTTTGCTACCATTCATAGAAGACAGGAGGAGACAATACCTCTTTCAAGATTGTTTTGTGTTTGCATGAAAGTTACTAAAAGGCTAACCCAGAAGGGACTAACGGTGGGTCCCTAACCCCGGGGCTGCCCTGAAAACAGGACCTAACTGGAAAATAATCAGGCTTAAAAACAAGAGATCCACAGTGCCCGCAGCCCAGGAGTAAGGGAACGGTGACAGCAGGGGAGGCAAGGGCAGGCTGCAGGGGCTGGCATTTTCCATCTCCAGCTTTCAAGGCTGATCATTTTCTAGTACGTCTTATTTTGGGGGAAGACAGTAAGGGTGGGGTGGGCAGGGCGGAAACCTGGCTCCTGTGCAAGAGCCAGGTTAATACTTTTTAAATGCTGGCCCCGTGTCCTTGCACTCCTACTCAGAAATTTTAAGAACTGTAAGCTTCCTCCAGTCTAGCAAGCTACTCTTGTGGGCCTCCTGTGACATATGTTATTAATAATCCCAAAGGTAAGTGGCCCTGCATGTGGCCATCCTCCCACATGAGCCAGTACCTGCAAGGAGGCAGGCAGTGACAGCCTGTGGCCAGCAGCCCCGTTTGTGGCTGGGCCGTGGGGATCTGTTCAAGCAGCCCTGTGGCCTTGCGGTGTGGACACATGCCCTCCTGCCCCTCCTCCTGGAGTGTAGGCGGAGATGGCCACAGTCTCACCTTGTCACAGAAATCTGCCCTGCCTCCCTCTGACAGCATTGACCACTGCCTGCAGTGCCCACGGGTAGAGTTTGCAGGAGCAGGGAACCAAGACACCACCCTTGCTTTCCGCCACTGTCTCCTGCACACCCTCATTTTCTCATGCCCCAGCTGCCCCGGGACCCTGACTCCTTGCCAGTCTCTTCCTCTCCTGGACTGCCCCGAGTTCCTAGCTGGATGAGGCACGCTGGCTGCTGCCCGAGGCAGGAGTCTCCTGCTGCTGCCAGTGTGTCTCACTTCACTGACCACCTCAGGCCTTCCTGAGGACCCCCGACCCCTAGTCCTGTGGCCGCCCTAACTCTTTGTCCCCAGTCCTTGTTGACATCTCACTCAAGCCTGGCTTCTGATGCCACTTTGCGACTCGTTAAACACACCAACACAGGCCGCAGCAGTGAAAAGACCTCTTGTGCATCGCGTGAGCCCATGGCCCATTTTTCCTGTAGTCCATGCAAAGCGCGAGATGGTGGACACCCACGTCCAGCTGGTTCCCTTTCTAGCCGTGCTGCTCGGGGAGTGTGTCTGTGAGCAGATCGCCCATCCTCTCTGATGCTAACCCCTGTGAAGAGCCAGCTCTGACAGCTGCTTTGGGGCCCTGTGGGTGACTGTGTAAGCAGCACCCCGAGAAAAGTATTTTTGTTTTCCTGCTCTTTGGATCAGGCCAAGACTGGCTTTTAGCCTGCAGCCTGACTGAGCCCTGTGGATGTGGATGTGGAGTGGGAGGTTGCCATGGGGGGGTTTGGGGACTGGCTGAGTGCCTGTCTCCTCCTCTGTCCAGGTTTCCCATGCTCGGCAGGACTATCTAGAGAACCACATCCAAACCCAGTCCTCGGCCCTGGATAGTTTCACTGCCATGAACTCTGCCTTGGCGTCGGACTCCATCGGCCTGCAGGTACGTGCTGGTGCTGCCTTCTGAGCAGAGCAGCCCAGCTGGGCCAGGTGTGGTTCTAAGAGAGGGGAACGACTCCTGACCTACTTTGTGTCCCGTATGAGTTTGTGTTCTCCAAAATTAAAGGGTGAATTTTAGGAACAATGGAGGGTAAAAGCTGAATATATTTATTGAGAGAAAGAAAGGTCTGTCTGAGAGAGACAGAAGGGGTCCCGAGTGGGTTGCCAAAAACTCTGTCTTTTCTAGGGACTTTTCTAGGGTAAAATCATGGGGTGGGACAGGTTCAAGGTAGGAAAAACTGGGAACTCACATGGTGGGCATAAGGCAGGACAGAATCTCGGTCAACCAATGAGATTAACTGCTCAGGTAAAATTGATTAAATTAGGAGCAAATGGGGGAGCTAGTCACGTAGCAAGCAGGCAGGTTTTGTTTTTTTTTTTTTTTTTTTTTTACCAACACTATCAAGGAAAAAAGCGGGCAGGTTTAACAGCAGCGGCTCTTCCTGTAGGGGTGGGATGCTGACTCCTGACTCCTTGGGGTGATGGAGAACTATTTGGACTGTCCATCCTTAGGATGAGGGTGTATTTGCTTTGCCTTTTGTCTTGAGATCTGGCCCACAGCAGCAGGTCCTATCTCCCCAGAGGTCACAAGGTACCTGAACTTCTGCACTGGCTCCTTTGAGAGCCCAGCCCTGCCTGACTGCCTGTAACATTTTTAACTAACTCAGCTGCCTGTAACAGTGCCATCCCATGTGGAGATGTCCTGGGTGCAGCTCCCCAGCATCCTTCACCTTGTATCCTGGGCCTCAGGAAATTCCACCGGTCACAGAAAAGACAGACTTTTTTTTTTTTTTTTTTTTTATTTAAGAGGAAAAAGAGAAAAACACAAAACAAACCAAAGCGGCGTAAGGGTACACGCAATACAGAACTACAAAACAAAACAAAACAAAACAAAACAAAACAAAAAACCATAACAGTAAGAAATTACCTGCTAGTAGATTACACACTATTTTCTTGAAAACAGTTCCTCAAATCACAGTATCAAAGAACACAAGGTGGACATTCAAACAGGGAGACTGCAAACAGCTGTGTTCAATGTTCCAAAAACATTGATAAAGTCAGCTATTTAACACCCCCAAACACACTTGCTGTTATATCCGTTAGAGCTCTTTTTCTTTTTTTTTTTCCCTCTCTTTTTTACAACAAAATTTACACATCTTGGATTTTATTACTCCTTAGTGCTTATTACTTTCTTTGGGGGGGGGGAAGAATACAGTCAAATATGGCAAAACAAAGCTGTCAGTCAATACCAAGGATAGACGTAGCACATGGTGTAGAACAGAGTACAAGTTTATCAACAATGGTTATCAACGTTGTCCCTTGTTTCCTTAAAAAGAATTGTCTATCTTATTAGATATTATAAAGTTGGACAAAACAGTAGAGAACAAGACCAATAAAACTTAGGCATTGTAAACATTACAGGACTTCCAAAGAAGACAATAGTCAAACCAGAATGGGTATCTTAGTGAATCTTATTGTCTTCAAAGTAGTTGCCTATGTCTTCAAACTTGATACTATCATATAGAATGGAACAGAGTCTAATCAGTCAAAACAAGATCGTGGGAGTACTACAGGACTTCAAAACAAGTTAATAGGAAATCGAAAAGAGTTACTATTTATATATCCTAATTTATTTGAATTTAGAAAAGACAGACTTAACCCGAGACAATCTGTACCCTCTCTTGGCAGTAGCTCCCAAAGGCTGGCAGCTCTTTTGCTTAATTTAGAAATTATTTTGCATTAGCTAGAACCAAAGACTGTCTTGCTGCACTAGACAGACAGAAAGACCCTGAAGCCTATATAAACAAGATGTGCTGTCAGCTTGCTTCAGGGGATTATTCTGAGTGCCCACCGTTCAAACAATCCTTTCTTCTCCTCCTCCTCCGTAGGCTAGGTGTCCCCTACTGAGCTCACCACAAAATTTGAGGATTTTCAAACAGAAGCAGACCAGTTTGCTTGTAATTGCTCCCCTCTGGTTTACTTCCAGTGTGTAAACAATCCTTTCCACCCCTCCTCCAACTTCACTTGGCCTTATCATCTTCCTGGATTCCTAAGAGATACACAAAGTATTTAAAATCCACCCTGGTCCTGGATAAATCATTTGGGAATAAGTAAACAGATTTCCCTGTGGGGCCTCTCCACTTCCTGGAACGTGGGATTTTGCATCCGACCTCGGCTGAGGCTGAGACAGTGGCTTTGGCAGGACAGAGCTTGGCCCGCCTAGCAGTGGGTGGCTGCTGTGTTTGGTTTGCCCGGGATGCCCACATCTGTTTCCTGTATCCTTTGGCCCCATGCTGAGACCCACGATGGCGCTGGCTGATTCAGGAGCCTTTGGCCCTTCCTCTGATCAGAAAGAGTGCTCGCCAAGCCCCTCTTCTTTCCCACCTGAACCCCAGCCCACAGGGCTTTACCCCATCTGAGTTTGTGCTGGGTTTGTAATTTGTACTGTGTGTCTGATTTTCCTTCCCCAGAAAAAAATTTTTTTCTAGTATTTTCTGGAATATTCTTCAGGTTGGCCATGTGGCCAGCAGTCCAAAGCAATTTACCTCACAGGTCAGCTGTTAGAACAGAGTCAGCCCTACACCGGGAACCCTTACTGGTCCCTGGGTATGTCCAGGCTCTCGGTGCTGGGCTTCCAGAGGTGCATGATACCTAACTAAAAAATTAAGCCAATGTGTGAAGGCCACGGGCTTCCTTTCTATGCAGACCTCAGTCTCTTCTACCACGTTCTGCCCATTCTGCTGCATTCATCTTTCTGGACAGGGCATATTGCTTGATTTCACAGCATACTAACACTAGGAAAGGACTGCCCAGATCATCCTGAACCCTTTTATTTATGGATCAACCAAGGCAATGGAGAGCAGTGCTGAGAACTAGGGCCTGTCTGGTGGGGGACCAGGGTGAAAGAACTGGCCTCCTGGTCAGGGTGGGGTTTTGTGTGAACTCAGAGTAGTGGGTGCGCAGAGCCTAGGGGCTGGGCAGGGCTCTGCTTTCCAACGGCCCTGGAGGCTCGCACCTCATGATTCTGGTACTTCTAGTGGCTTTGGTATTTCCTTTAGAATCTAAGCATCTCCACCAACAGTTCTTTTCCCTGGCTCGAGCAGGTTTAGGAGCCAGAGGCTTGTTACTGCCCTCAGCAGGGCTGGGAGAGGACACTGGCTGATTGCCTAACAAGGTAGTAGTGTTCAAAGCCGTGTCTAGCTCGTTTCCAGATCTTCTGATTGGAAGTTGCAGATGACCGCGGAGGTGGTGGAGGTGCCCTGACCCAGTGCCAGGGGTAGGGTTCTGGGTTTGTGGGTGTCATTTCTCTCAGGGGCCTAACCAACTGGAAAATGAGGCAATAATAGCAGCACTATGAATTTATTTATTTATTACTGTTATTTTATTTACTTTTTGGTGGTACTGGGGACTGAACTCTGGGCCTTGTACGTGATAGGCAAGTAACACTATGAATTTAGACATTCTTGTTCCTTTTGGGGGCCCAGAGTGGTAACCCACAGGCCCCTGACCCTGGCCGGCATGTTCTGTCACCACCTCCATTCTTGGGAGGTTCTTGGTCTCCACCTTCCCACTGGGAGGGAGAAGTGTGTGGCAGCTTTGCCACATTGTCACTGACCTGGCGGGCGGTGCAGAAGCACAGCAGTGACAGCCCCGTGAAGACGTGAGTGGGGATATTGTCATTCTGTGAAACTCATCCTTTCCGATTCTGTGGCGAGGTTGTGGAAGACAGAGGGGATGTGAAGACGATAAATCTCCATCCTTCCATCACCTAGTAGGGTCTGTCATTTGGGTTTAATCGTAGGATGGTGATCTGCTGTTTCCAAACCTGCTTTTTTCCACATGAAATGGTGTATTTTGGAAAGAGTCTGTGTTAATCCACTTCCAGCCCTGCTAAGCAGTGGTGTTTGCAGCCGCTGTGGGAGGTTTTCTGGGAGGCTCACCGGACCCCTTCCCATGGGGTGCAGGGCTCTCAGCCACTGTGGCAAGCACCTCGAGAAGGCCTTGGCCCCTCAGCCCCTCAGCCCCTAAGCCCCTGTGGGTAGCAGCAGTGGCCCGACAGAGGGTGTCCAGTGCCTGCCCCTGGCCGTGTCTCCTCATACCGCCCTGGCTTTGGTTTTATTTCCATCTAACTAGAAAACCCTCGTGGAAGTCACTTTGGAAAACAGCAACATTAAGGATGAGATCAGAAATCTGCAGCAGACATATGAGGCGTCTGTGCAGCAGCTGCGGGAGAAACAGAGGCAGCTGGAGGCAGCGCAGGTGGAGAATCAGCTGCTGAAGATGAAGGTGAGTGGGAAGCCCAGGTCCCCGCCCTCCTGCCTTCTCCCACCTCCTGCGCCCTCCTCCCATGGTGGATCTGCCACTTCCTTCCGTTTTCCTTTCATCGTATATCTGCCCTTGGTGGCTGATCTTAGAGGGTGTGGCTTAGGCTGAAAGGGATGAGTGGGCAGTGTCTGCCTCAACAGAGGTGCTTTCTGTCTGTCCTGGTGTCCTGGTCGTGTGGGCCATGTGTCACTGGACATCAAGGATGTTTCTGGGCAGTGTGGTCTCTAGGGCCAGCCTGTTCCAAAGGTCGGCTTTGGTTTTCATCCTGCCCCACGGAGCTGAAGAGACCGCTCCCTGCTCCTCATCTTACTCCGTCCTCCAAGTTAAACATGAAGTCTCGGGGACTCAGGTTATTTCACACAAGCTGTGTGTGCGGAAAGAGTCAGGCTCTCGCTAATGACAGCCTGTGCCTGGGAATTCCCGTCTTGTGGTTTCCTGGTGCCAGCACCTGCCCGATGATAAGAAAGGGGAATTAGAGAGTGTAAGAGCAGATCTTATGAGTGACTCTGCCAACCTGCTGAGGTCACAGGATGGGTGACATGCCCAGCAGGCTCAGCTCTCTGAAGGAAGCAATAATGGGAGGAAAGGACAACAGTGGCCTCAGGTCCCTGTGTAAGGTCATGGTTGGGCAGGGAGGGGGCACCAAGGCTGCCCACTTCAGCACTACCCAATTTTACTGACCCTGTTCCCCCAGCATCTCCCGGCTCATGCCACTAGCAGGGACTGGGTTGGTGTCCCTGCTGGGGTGGAGGCTTCCTGCCACTTGGGAGGGTGCACGAGAAGGGACAGGTGAGGCTGGGTTTCTTACCTGAGCTTCACCCAGCTCTGCCTGAGGTGCAGGCCATGGCAGCAGATGGGGTTGCAGTGTCATGCTTCTGCCTTTTGAAAAGCCCACTCCTGTGGGCACTGTCGCCCCGATTACCCTGAAAGCGTGGTATACAGTGGTGCCACACGTCTTGTTGCAGGTGGAATCGTCCCAGGAGGCCAACGCCGAGGTGATGAGGGAGATGACCAGGAAGCTGTACAGCCAGTATGAGGAGAAGCTGCAGGAGGAGCAGCGAAGGCACAGTGCCGAGAGGGAGGCGCTTCTGGTGTGTGCGGCAGCGCCGAGGGTGGAGGTCGGGGGATGGGGAGCAGGGCTTGATCCAGGGGCCCTCGGACCCAGGAGTTCATCCCTTTGCTCCTCACTCTGCATCCCTGTCCTGCTCCAGTCAGGGCCCTTTCACCCTTCACCTGACATCCCCTCATTCTGAAACTACTCTCACCCACTAAGTGCCACCACCACTGCCAGGGGTCCCTGGCCTGCCACTTACACATCTGCAAGGGCCTAGGTCTTCGCAAAGATGGACAGACCCTGCTCCTTGCTTCAGTGTGTAATTCTGACACAGAGCATCAAAGCCAGGGCAGTGTGGGTTCTGGGTAGGCAGAGACTCTGGGTCTGGGTCTGGACCCAGGGGTCCTTACCCTCAGAGGCCCAATGATGGATTCCTCCAATCTGGATGATCTGGGCGTTCCCACCCCATCCTGACCTGGGTCTGAGTCCTTTCACACTGTTCACAAACACAGGGACATCCTCACATCTCCTCGGTGTTGTGTAAACCATCACAGATGCTTCTGCACCTCTTACACTTAAAAGTTTCAAGATGAAAAAGCGGGGGGGGGGGGGGGGGAGTAGCCAGGTTTGTTAAAAAGCCACACAGTGCGTCTTCCTTCAGAGATGAATTGGGACTCCGGAAGCTGAATCTGCTGTCCGTGAGACGCTCTGGGCCTGATGTGCTCCGTGGCTGTGCTGAGTGTGCATTTGTTTTGCAGGAAGAAACCAACAGTTTCCTGAAAGCAGTGGAAGAGGCCAATAAAAAGATGCAGGCGGCAGAGATCAGCCTGGAGGAGAAAGACCAGAAAATCGGGGAGTTGGACAGGCTCATTGAGCGCATGGAGAAGGTGACTTGTGTCGGTTTTCTCACCCCAGAATGCGCCTCTGTGCCCCACAGCTCCCTGCAGCCCTGCGGGAAAGTACCAAAACCCCCACTCTGATTCCTCTCGGCCTGCTTGCAATTTTTTTTTTAAAGCTCTAAAAATATGAAGAAGTCTAACAAAGTTCTGATTTTCCCCTTAGTAACTATTCTGATGCTTTAAAAAGAAGTGTTCCATAGGAATGCTTTACAAAATCCCGATACTTTAGCAGCCTGGCTTTGCCGGGCCCGGGCATGTGCTGGGCTTGGTGCTGTGATCAGACCCATTTGGGTTCATGTGGGCTTTGCTCCGCACCCAGCCCTGCCCTGTCTACCAGGAGGCCGGGAAGGGAGGAAGGGACCGGAGGGAGGATGCTGACAGCAATCTAGACAAAGGGAGGAGGCTGGGGACTAGGCAGGAAGTGTGGAGGGGGAGCCGCAGAGAGGGCAGAGACCAGGAGGGGTGGTGATGCCCAGCTGCCCACAGCCCTAGGAGTTCAGGGAGTGGCTGGTTTCTGAGAATCAGCTCTCTAGCACACAGAGGTGACCCATAGGGACCATGATATTGCTGGCTCCTCAGCATCTGCCGTGGAGTCCCTCTGTGCATCCTGCTGGGTTCTGACCAGCACAGGAGCCCCACTAGGTTCCCTGTACTGAGTTTCTGGGCTGCCTGGGTCCCTTAGTGGCTCGTGTCCTTGCTTGGGGCTTAGCCCCCTCTCCCCTGAGGAGCAGAGCCTGCCTTCACTGAGGAGCGGTGTTGGCTCCTTGGTGTGAGCATGGTATTGCCTGGAGGTAGTGCCCCAAGCCTCGGGGACTTGGTCTCCTCACTCCCCTAAGAAGACACTGGGCGGATCCAGTGCCCTCTTGGCAGCAGAGGGGGTGGGGGCCGCATCTTCCAGAGACTAACTTGTGGCCGGAGCAGAAGGTCAGCGTCAGGCAGACCCAGGCTTTGGTGTCTCCTGTCTTTGTAGCGTGATGGTCACCTCACATTCCCAAACCCGGCTTTTCCTCCCCTGAAATGCTGATGGTGTTCACTCTTCTGATGCTTCTGAGAGAAGTACATAGGAAAAACTCAAAACGCACACTTGGGGTGATACACCTAGGCCTGGCCCTGGGTGAAGGGCAGTGCATACCTGAGTTTTGTTGCACCTCAAATTTATTTAAAATAATTGATTTTGAAACATGCTGCAGGTAGATCTTGAATGGCTCATGACATTTTTGTGGGGAGGCAGGGGCACCCACGTGTGAAGGAGCTGTACCTTCATTTCAGAGTCCTTGGGGACCCATCTGGTGCATGACATCAGGGCAGGGGGGACTTTCTGCCCGGGCTGGCTCTGCCCACTGCAGAGACTTTAAAGCAGTACTGAAACCCAGGTGGGTTTCTTCTCTAATCCTCGCTCTCCCAGGCCCAGGTGGGCTGCCAGCTGTTCCCGGGGGGGGGGGTATCTCTGCAGCTTCAAAGTTGTGGGAGTTAAGCTTTCAAAGATTCGCTTTTAATAGGTTGGTGGAAAAGAAAATTGGAATCTCTGTAATCTGTAAGGGTTTTTTACAGTTTGGGGAATCATTACCCAGACCCTAATACAGTCTGCAGAAGTGATCTTGCTGTGTAAATACCACTGTGTTTGTACACAGAACACTGTCAGAATTTCAGAACCTTTTTTTTTTTTTATTTTTTTTTATTTAGGTAACAGTTAAGGGTTTTACAATGTCCCAGGCTACTGACTTCCAGCCTTGGTCATCTATTTAGAACCATATATTTTCCTAAGACATCAGTGTCTGGGGTTATACAATACCTTTTAGCAAATCTTTTTTTTTTTTTTTTTTTGGTACCAGGAATTAAACTCAAGACCTCATGCTTGCCAGGCAGGCGCAGTTCCACTGAGCTATATCCCTGGCCTTTTTAGCAAATCTTGAATGTGGTTTTCTCCAAGGTATTTGATGCTGCTCCCTAAATACATCCGTAAATGCCCCCGACAGATCTGCATTGTGGATGGGTTTGGGCTCTGGGTGCAGACTGGAGGGCATCGGTGGCCTGGGTCTCACGGAGCAGACTGGTCCAGAGCCTCTTCTGTGTCTTTTCATTGGGATCCACTGCTCACCATTTCTGGCTGTTTCAGGAGCGGCACCAACTGCAACTCCAGCTTCTAGAGCACGAGACGGAAATGTCTGGGGAAATCCCTATGGCGGACAAGGAGAGGTAGGGTGGATGTAGAGGGTGGGCCTCCCTGGTGCTGTGGGCCCCTCTGGTCTCACCTTAGGAGTGCAGCCAGGTGCAGGGCAGTCTGCTGTGCTGGCTGCTGTACATGTCACCGCCCAAGGTGCCTTCGTGGCCCAGGAGATGCAGCGGATTCTGTGGCTGGTGTGAAAGCCCGGCCTCTGTGAGGTCTGCATAACCTCGAGCTCCACAGGACCACACTTTGGGTGTTGGGGAAATACATTAGCTATGATTCATAACATTTGTCCTGGAAAATAATTGAAAAGAACTTGTTTTGTTTGCAAACCTTGCTATGGCTGTGAGGATATAGACCCCTGGGGGGAAAGAGTGGACGTAGAAAACTGACTCTTCTGGGAAGGAAAAGGCTGAGGAGTGGCCATTGCTGTCGGCTGTGGGGTTGTCGCTCGGGCTCCTGTGGGATGCAAGGTCTCCAAGGTGATGGGAGTCTTGGTCAGTTTTCACGGTAATGCTGAGTGTAGAGCTGGGTGCAGAGCCGCAGGCCCCTCCTTGGGGTGGGGTGGTGGGCTTTAGAGCCCGCAGAATGAAAGAACTACTTGCTGTGTCTCCAGCAAAGCTAGAGAAGAGCTGGTGCTTTTGGAAACAGAAGGCGGAGATGTCTTATGACCACTCCGCGTAGATGCAGAGGTCTTCCGGCCTGTTCCTTGTTCATCCAAAATAAATAATTCACAGAGCAACTGTAACTGCAGATCTTCCAGCAGCCTGGCACTGGGTTTCAGATGTTTTGTTGTGCTGCTCATTTCCTCCCCCTCTGTTCTCCTAGTCATAGTAACTGGCTGAATGTTCTAATCATCTAGAAACTCCCAGAAAGAGCCTCATATAGTTGAAAGTGGGTGAAAACATCCCCTCCCTGTCCCTGGAAAGCACCATTGCTGTCCTTCTGCAGGAATAAACTCAGGCACAGGAGGGAGAGAGGCTTTCTAGGGTGGAGACTTGGCTCGGTCCCACCAGGTCACCTAGGATGTGCCCCAGAAGCAGAGTGTGTCTTGGAGTTCCGTTTCCTGGTCTTGGCAGTGTTTCTCCAAGACTGCGACCTTCTGCCTGGTGTGGGAGTTTGGGCACAGGACTCAGGTGCATTTCTTTCCCCCCTGAGTTAGGTATCAGCAGCTGGAGGAAGCCTCAGCCAGCCTCCGTGAGCGGATCCGACACCTGGATGACATGGTGCATTGCCAGCAGAAGAAGGTCAAGCAGATGGTTGAGGAGGTGAGTGTGGGGCAGGCCCGGGGCTAGTGCCGATGCCTGCCAGGAGCCTCCGATGGGCGGACTCTGCATGGCCATCACGGCCAGAGGGCTTCACATGCTGCCTGTGGGCTGACGGACTGCAGCTGGGACGTTCGGGTCATGGCCACAGCCTCTTGCAGAGGCTGCTGACACTGCATGGGTGCCAACCGCTCAGGGTGTGGCAGGGTGGGAGAGGGGAAGGTGACTGTCTCCGTGTCTGTGCTGCTGCCCGTGCTGCCTGCCTCTCGCCGCTGCCCTGGGGCTCTGTCCTTCTGGGCGCACTTTTCCCTCCTGCCTCCTTTGTCACCAACTCCCCTTGCTCTCCTCTCCCGCCTCACCTCCATCCTTTCTTCTCTGCCACCTTTCTTTGCTTAACGTGAAATGAGGCAGTGTTCTCTGGTGATTTTCCTCTTCTGATTTTTTTTTTAAGCGGGTAAGTTGGACATTGGTATTTCTCTAACAGGCAAAAGCATTGGCTGCCGTTTTTTAATTCTGTCGCATCTTGAAAACCTGTGCTGTGACAAAAGAATCACATGTTGTGTAGGTTTTGTTTCTGAATTTTAAAAATCCAGTAAAGCTGGACATGGTAGTGCATGCCTAAAATCCCAGCATTTGGGAGGCTGAGACAGAAGGATCACTATGTTTTCAAGACAAGCCTGGACTACATAGTGAAACCCTGTCTCAAAACAATAAAGAAAGAAAGAAATTTTTAAAAAATCCAATAAAAAAATCTGATACAAGCTGGGCATGGTAGCACACACCTGTAATCCCAGCACGCAGGACACTGAGGCAGGAAGATCCTTGCAAGTTCAAGACCAGCCTAGGCTACAAAGTAGGGTCAAAGCCAGCTTGAACTGCATAATGAGACCCTGTCTCAAAAAGACACACACACACACACACACACACACACACACACACACACACAAAATGTGATAGAAAACAGTTCTAACTAAGAATTCTTTTGGGTCCAGTTCTCTAAATTGCAAAGAAAAGAAAAGAAAAGGTGTCCATTTTATTAAATGTTTAGCAATAGACAACCAAAGCAACATTTTCCTTGTACTGAGCACTGTCTAGAAGGAAATCTATTTCATTAGTAAGTGATTACCATCAGAAGTATGTCTCCTTCTAATAAATAATCCATACTTATAAGATACAAAAGATCAAAGGACACTGAAAATGGAAAGTGTGGCTCCCACCTGCAATCCTGGCCCTCTAGGTGGCTGAGGCAGGAGGACTGCATGTTGAAGCCGAGCCCAGGCAACTTACTGGCTTAGTGAGACCCTGTCTCAAAGCAAAAAATAAAAGAGGGGCTGGAGATGTGCATTCTGTCCTTAATAACACACACAGATGTACACACGCATGCACACACACACACACCTTTCCACTAATCTGTAAAAACCATCAGGGATGTGAGTGGTGCTATTAAGGACAGGAAACTGTGAATGGGCAGGGAACCTTCAAACATGGGGCACAGGACAGCAGACCTGGGAAGTCTGGTCCTGCAGGAGAAGCCTGGCTGAGCTGGGCTGAGCAGAGCGAGTCCCATGCAGACTCACACAGGACTCGAGCAGGGGCTCAGTGCGGACCCCAGCTGCTACCAGCTGCACCTTGGGCGTCCAGGTGGAGCACTGCCCCGCCCAGGGGTGTGTGGGGGTTCTGGCCCCGCTGGAGATGCTGTCAGGAGCCTTTCCCCAGAGACAGCGGCTCTGATTGAGTATCTCACTCAGAAACTGCTCTCCAATCCCCTCACACTTGACATCTGGGGCTAGGCTACCCCAGGGGGCTTCTTAGCTCGTGGGCCTGTGTTTCTGCCGTTGCTCCACTGGGAAGCGTGCACTGAGCTCAGGTCTAATGCTAGAGGGTGCTCACATGGATTGACTTTTGATTCTATTAGGCCTATAATCCCAGCACTCGGGAGGCTGAGTCAGGAAGATCACTTCAAGTCTGAGGCCAGCCTGAGCTACATAGTGAGTTCAGAGCCAGTCTGGACTATAGAAGAAGACCCTGCCTCAAAAAAACAACAAAAAGACATTTTCAGAAAAGTTTGGAGGTCTGTGTGTTGTGTCCTATTTGCAGAATATACTGAGTGTACCAATTTGAAGGAAGTGGGGAAACACACGCTCTCACACATGTATACACTTGCACACAGTCGTCTGTCTCTTGGTATTGGAGCTGTCACTCTCAGGGCCACCCCCAACTCCAAGGACACTATAATCCATCGATGCCCAAGTCTCTTATGAAAATGGCGAATACTATTTGTGTTTAATCCATGTGGTTCTCTCAGGTACCCTAAAGCATCTCTAGATTGCTGCTAATACCTGACACACTGTGTAAATGGCACACTCAGTTGTTTAAAGGAACAATGACAAGAAAAATAGTCTGTACAGATCCAGTGCAGACATAAGTTTGACTTTTACAAACGTTTTCACTCAGAGGTGTGTGGAACCCGTGGAGACAGAGGCCAGCTGTGCAGGGCAAGGGTGCAGGGGGTGCCACTGCTTCCTGCCTGTGATCTCCGGCTCTCCCTGTCCGCTGAGTTCTGGTGGCACTGGCTGGAAAGCCCAGGCTAAGCTCCACCTAGGGGCTGCCTGGGATTTAACAGTGATGGGAGAGGAGAGGTCTGAGTTTACCGCGTGGAAAACCATTTTGTAGAGAGGGAGAATATTTTCGTGATGCAGAGCCAGGCCGGAGCCACTGGGTGGCACTTTCAAAGAAGGAAATTTCAGTTCTTTGCTCAAAATTTAGAAAGCATTTCCAGTGCTAGCCACCCTGAACGGGGTACTTAGACTTTATTTTGGGTGTGTCCCTCCTGAAGGAAGGGTTGAGCTAGATTCTTTCTAGGCTTCCTCTAGACTTTTGAGAGTTGAAAGTACAGGGGAAGCCCGAGAACTTTGGATGAAGAATTCTCTCCTTTGGTTGCTGTGCCTGTTTCTGCCACCTCAGGTCATAATTATTTTGTATGAGTAAAATCAGCAAAGTTAAAACTAAATCACCTGGATCACTTGGACCCAGTTCTGAAAAGTCCAGACTCCTGAACTGACCTCTGTGGAATCTGGAAGCCCCACTTCAGAAATACAGTTTTACCTGTCAGCATCTACCCCGATCCCCAGGGAGAGAGGCAAATTTGAGCTGGGACAGAAGCAGCCTTTATGTGTGGTGGAGGGTAAATACGGCTTCCCCCATCACAGGAAGTCTGTGACACTGCCTCACCTTCACCAAGGCAGAGGCAGGACTCTGGATTCTGCCCCCTGGTGGGGTCATTTGGGCAATAAAATCTGAAGAAATGTTCCTGTTAAAATGATGGATGTTTAGGCATAAGACTGAGGTTCAAATGGTCAGCACTGTATTCTTCCTGCTCAGTAAAATGCCATTTTGCAATTGTGGTAACAGTAGCAGTGGACTAAATAGAAGGCGACTGGCCTAGGTTTTGTAGTCCTAGCTCAGTGATGATCTGATTTGCAGCCTGTGAGAAGGTTCGGATTGTGTAAGCAGGGCGTGTGGTGGGACAGCGCCTTTGGAAATGAAGGCTCAGCGCATCTCCTCCAGGTCAGGGTCACCGAAGTGCTGAATGCAATCTTTGGTCATGGACAGCAGGGACTGGCCTGTTCCTCCCAACCCTGGCTTTTCCAGCTGCTTCCAGCTCCTACAAAAACAGTAAATAAACAAAATAACAACAGCCAAAGCCTCATATGTGCCCCTTTTAGAGATTTAAGGTTTTCCAGAAAGTCCTGTATGAGAAATTCCAAGGGATTGGGAAAAGTGCGCTTGAGGAGGAATTCATTGCCCCAGTCCGTCTCCGACCCTTCCTCCCAGGCCCACCTGGGCACACAGGAGCTTGCTCTGGTCCTTGCCCTGCTGGGATTCGTGCTTCATCTTGAATCAGGCTGTGTTTTTTAGGTTACTAGTAGAAGTAGGAAGAGGGGTCTCAAGGCCAGAGCAATGAGCTTGGATCCCACATGTGACTTCATATCTCCGCAAGGTCCTCTGGGCCTCTGCCTTACTCCCTGCTGCTTTCCCAAGAGAGGAAGGGACGTGGAGGAGACAGCAGAGTCTCCAGAGGGCGGGTTTATATCCTTGCCAGGGGGTGATGATGTTATCCGGCTGGAAACGCAGTGACAGTGACTTATTACCGTCCCACATTTTATCTTGTCTTGCCTTGTGTCTCATTTCCCTTTGCTGCTTGTCATGTGGTGTTTCTTCCAATAGAAGGCATCAGAGGGAGCTTCTTTTCAGCAGCCAGGAGGCATTATTTCTTTAGCCTGTGGCTGTACAAGTCTAGTGTGTTCCTGTCATATGATTTAGACGTTTAATAAGTGCAGAGGTGCAGGGAATTGGTTTTCTCATCTGTGTCTCTCCACCCAAGCCCTGTGCTAGGACTGTGCCCGAGCCCGGCAGGGGAGCAGGAGGCGGATGACAGTGCAGGGATCTTTTCAGCTTAACTGTCAAGTGTCCCGCTGCGCGGCAGGATGCCCAGGCAAGGCAGCCAGGCTCCGTCACTGGCTTCCTGTTAGCACACTCGGCTGCCTCCCATGGAAGCTTCGGGGGAAAGCTTCGGTGGACTTGGAATGGAAGGTCTCCATGCCGGACCAGGGCGAAGAACACTATGTCCATGTCTGTGACAGCTGGTCCTGTCCTGCGGGACCTTCAGGCCTTCCCAGCCCCCGCACTGAGTCCCTGAGGATTCCACAACAGCTCAGTCTTAACACTGCACCAGCATGGTGGCTTCTAGACCCCAGGATCGCTCCAGATCCTGTGCAGGTGCAGACAGGGGTTACTCAGAGGGGAAGTGCTCTTGTTAGAGAGGACAGAACCCTCCCCAGGCCACATCCCTGGGTGCTGGGGATCTTCTGCTGACAGGTCTCGGGTCCTCTTCTCGCTGGGTACTGGGCACATCTGCCTGTACCCTGACTTAGGCTCCTCTTCTGTTGATGCAGAAGACTCACAGCAGTCTTGTGGTGTAGAAAGAGATGAGTGAAATGCATTGGTGAGATAATATTAACAACAAGCACCTCTCCAGTGAAAGACAAAGCAGAGCCCTTGCGATTCCTGTGGCGTGGTTTGCACACTGTCAGCTTAGCATTAGCCCTGGGTCAGGGTGACAGTGGTGTCGTCATAACTCACCATGCCTTGGGGAGACAGGCTGGATCGGGGACAGGTGGCCAGTTGCTCTCAGACTTGAGGCTGTGAGTTCCTTTGTACTTCAGGCCTCTCATCTGCCTATGCCCCTGCATGCGGGGACCTCTCGGGGCTTCTAACTATTGAGCCTGAGCTTCTGAATCAAGCCGACCTGCATTTAGTAGTTGTGGGTGCTCTGGAAAGTTACTCAGTTATCTGCAAAATGGGATTAATAATAATATCTACTTAAAAAGGTTTTTTAATAGGAGTTAAATTACATATATATTATAATAATATACTAACAGTACAGTAATGGGATATAGTAAATAAACATTAAATACCAGCTGCTGTTGCTATTATTACCACTAATGAATGGGCTCCTGCTGTATATGCCTGAAGTAAAGGAAAAGGATCAACAGCAGTAGCTGGTTGCTATCCCAATACACAGGGCCACTGTTTTCCCGTGGGACCTTTGGGGTTTTTTTTTTTATTTCCTTCTGTGCTCTGTAACCATCAGACTCTTGATTAGAACACTCACAGAGAAAGAAATCATAAAAGCTTAATTTTAGTTTACATTCTCCCCACCCTGCCCCCCAGAATCTCCCACTGTAAATGTTCTCTCTGTTTGTGGGTGCTACCTTCAGCCAGATGCCTGTGTTGGGAGCCATGGTGGGAGGGGAAGGCGTGGGGCCCCGAGTTCTCAGCCCTAACCCACTCGATTGAACTGTCTCCAGATCATGTCGCACGAGCTCTTCTCCAGATTTAGTCTCCGGCTCTTTGGAAGATGACAGCCTGGTGGCCCACGGTGGGTGGAAGAGGTTCTTCTCACTGCTTGTGATGAGAGGGATCCCTGTACCCTCTCTGTTGGGATCAGGTGGTACAGAGGAACAAAATAGCAAGACTTGGCTGCCTGGGGCCCTCCAAAATGTGAAGACGCCCATGCGCGATGACCTCTGCTTGGACACCTCAAAATGCTGAGTCAAGAGATCTCAGAGATCCACCGAGTATTTTTAGAAACTTGGGCTCCCAGGTCTCAAAGAAAAACTTGCACTGAAAATTAATCCTGAAAATAATCTACAAAGTATTAGTGGGGCCTGGAAAATGAACCCTTCCTGTGGAAAAGCTGTCGAGGACTTCTGCTGAAAGGGACTGGGGGAGAGCTAGAAGCCATGAGTGCTGCCTGGGCCATCCCTGTCCCTGCATATGCTGCCTGGCATCCAAATGGTTTGGTGATGCGTGCGTCCAGGAGGTGGCCCTGAGAGTCCCTTTCTGCATGGGTCTCAATACTGCTAGCCAACTTCCTGCTCTCCCTAAGAGCAGTTTGGTTTGCTGTCGTCACTGAATGGACAGTTCAATGGATTTCACCTAAAGAGAAGTGTATTTGGCTAAAACCTACTGACATAACCCGCCCCCTGCGTCTGTGCTTTGGTCTTGGTCTTGCTGACAGCCACTCATGCTGGTATTTCTTCAGAAACCCACGGAGTTGTAAGAGGTACCGGGGCAGCAGTGCTGACAAGGGTGGCACCAGCCCTCCAGCTAGGGGACTGGGCTGATGGAGTGGGTTCCCCGAAAGGCTGGGTCCCTGTGACCCTGGCTGCTTCTCCTCTCCCACCACGTGTCTGTGGCAAAGTGGGAATGTGGGTACTTTCCTGTTGATATTTGCCTCTGGGCTTTCATTCTGATGCTTCTGCCCAGCTTAAGCCAACAGGGAGCGGGAAGGAAAGGATGTGACGGGCAATCTTCTGCATTCACGGGTAGCTTCTGCGGTGGGCACAGTGCTGGGTTCCTGTGCAGGTCCCACATGCTCTGCTGGGTTCCGAAGGGAGCCAGCATCAGCTTGGGCAACTGTTATTTTAGATATTACCCTGGCCTGGTGACCTGTGCCGTTCCTGGGGATTCCTTTACTGCTCTGATGTTTTTCTGAATCTCCGGTGGAAATGTCTTTGGCATCTGTTCTAGTGCAGTAGATTTGTTACTGTTTAAAAAGTGGAATAACATGAATTTAGGGAATTGGTGTGAGAGGGCAGTGGTGGTGGGCTCTCTTCCACCCTGCAGTTTCTTCTGTCTTTGGGGCTGGGGACAGTCCCTGGAGGTCAGACGAGCCTGGGTTTGTGGAGCAGATAGGGAGCAAGGTGCCTAAAGGGCCATACCTGTCTTAGTGCCTCCTTCCTGCTCCAGCCCCAGGCCCGGACTTTCTGGGGATCTCGAGTGTGGCTTCCCCTATTCCTCAGGGCCCATCTCTGTCTACTCTGCTCTGCCTTTACTGGTGAGCCTCAGGTGACTTCTTTCCTGCCTATTCTGTGACATGCTGTTAGCTGGATCTACTGCCAGCCAAGCCTGAGTTCTGTGTTTAAGTTCTGCCTCCCCCACTCCACAGCCCACCCTCCTCTACCCACTCCGCCCTTCCCTGGACCCTCAGCCTTGACGCTGAAGCCCACAACTTGTTACACCGCCCCCTGGAGGAGTTACGAAGGTTTGAGGCAGAATTTGTGTACAGCACATGGAAGTGTAAGCGCCTCAGGGCCTTGTGGGTAACATAGTGTCAGTTGCTGCTTTAAACCCCGACTTACTTATCTAAAATGAAATTTTTAGGAGGCACCTGAAAGAGCACAGTGGTGTCCACCTCCCCGCCCTGTGTACTGTAGAAAGAACTGCTGCAGGCACATAGATGGATGCATTTCATGGCACCCAAGCTGCCCTTTGTCTCTTTGAGGCAGAGGTCCCTAAACCCAAGTTTTCTCCGTTGAATTGGCTTCTAGTTGGCCGGAAGCATTCTCTTTCTCTCTCTCTCTCTCTCTCTCTCTCTCGTACTTAGAATCCAACTCAGGGCCTCATGCTTGCCAGGCAGGTGCTATGCCACTGAGCTGCATCCCCAGCCCTACCTCCCATTTCTAAACAAGACTTAGAGTCAGAAAAAAATAAATAGCCAGCAGTATCTCAGCAAAGACTCCTGGCTCTGGGTCTACACCCAGATCTCTGAGACCAAAACCAAGTTTTGTCATTTTCTTGTTTTTTAAATATGGAAGGAAGTTAAATGCAGAAAATTATAGAGAATAATAAAAAACACAACTTCATGTCCCTGCCTCTGCTTTTTTGTAAAGAAAAGATTACAGATAAAGCTCAGGTTGTTCTGTTTTACTCTTGCCTGATTATGCTCGTCTCCTTCTTCTGCTCCTCACTTCTACCACAGAGATATAGATCTAGTATTAGTAGGCAGCCCAGAGTGTGTTTAAAAATTTATACAAACTTTAATTTACAGTGTAGGTAACAAGTAGCATTGTTGCCACTTTGCAACTGACCCTTTTCCTAGTTGTGTAGTGTTATTACATACAGATCTAAATTCCTCCTTGCAGTAGCTAAATGTACTTTGATTTGTATTTATTGCATTCTGTTTGTCCCACTGATGCACATTTGGTACAGAGGGAAACATGTCTCCACACATCCTTCACTAGCAAGCACACTGAGCGGGGGCCACTGCTGGGGAGTGAGGTGATTAGTGCCGGGTCTGTGGGTGCTGCTGGTGGCTCTCTCCATGCACAGTACTGCCTCAGTTATGTTTGGTGCAGCAGAGGTTTCCAGACATCCATCACCACTTGGCTCCATGGGGGTTATAATTTTGGTCAGTTATAAAATCGCATCTCACTGGTTTAATTTCGATTTGCATCAGCCTGGTTTCCATTCCTTACAGTCATGAGAACTAGTGACTTTTCACAAGGTCATTGGACACTCGGGCCTCCTCCTTTATAAATTCGTGTTCATGTCCTTTGTTCATGTTTTATGTGAGGTTATTTGTTTTTCTTCCTGCTCATTTATACAGACGCTGCAGATTACTCATACAATCGTCAAGAAATATTTGGCTAACATTGCTATTTCCTATTCAGAGGTGTTTGTGGTTTCTCTTGTATAATTTTTAAATTTTGGTGGTGTCAACAGTTGTCAATGTTTCTGTGCTGTGTTGTGTCTTGTCATAAACATATTTTCTGTAATACTTTTAAAATTTCGTTTTCCATCTTTAGACCTTTGGTTACCACTCAGATGTCTGCCCTCCACCACTGCCTTATCTTTTTCTGCATGACACTTACCACTTGTCCTTTTTGCTTGTTTTTGTTGTTTGTTTCCCTTCTCTCCAGTAGAATGTAAGCTCTAGGAGGCAGGGATTTTTGTCTGTGTAGGACTATACCTTCAAGTCGCTGGCATATAGTAAGTGCTCAATAAATAGTTTTGGAGAAATAAAGAATAATCCATGTGGAATTTAATTTTTGTGTATTGTGTGAGTAGGTCTTCTTTGGGGGGAGGGATCACAGAAACCTTGTTTCTCCAGTATCATCACCTGCTAGTTTTTTCATGTCACCTTTGCCAACGTGGTTTTCTTTCCCTTTGCCATGTTGAGGCAGGAGATTAGGGCATAGTAGACTGGCTGAAGAAGCAGGTATGACCTGTCAATTGTACAGTTCCAGGACACATGCACATAGATTTCTCGCAAGAACCTGAGCCGTTCTGGATAGGACAGTCTAGTCCTGAAGTCAGCCTGCAAGGTGGGAGATAGAAAAAGGACAGCTGCTATTGAGCTCTCGTCCACTGTGTCCTCTCACACCTCTACTCTCACACTTTTCTTACATTTACTTGGCCCAAAGGCACTCTGCAGAACTCTGTCTTCTCCTGCCATTAATGCATGTAAAGCTCACTATCATTTGTGCTTGTCTTGACCCATTCTTTGCTCATGACAGAATCTCTGAACCACCTCTGAAAGACTTTAGCACCCAAAACCCAGTACCGATTTCTTTGACTATTCCTGACCTCCTGCCCCTGTGTTGTCCTTGTGAGTCAGGGTATGTGTGTATGTGTAGGAGCCAGGGAGAGCATATGGGAATCTCATTTCTGCGGACACAGGAAAGTTTAGGAAACACCTTCTGTGAAACATGAGCTCTTCCTCTCAGGATTTCTGACATTTAAACTCGTCTGAACTTGAGGCAGAATGTGGCTGGCGATGTGTATGAGCTGTGTTGCTGAAGCGTGAAGCATGATGACTTAAGTCCATAGGCTCTGAGTGAACACAATCCACCTTTGCTTTGCGTCCTGCCTCTGATCCAGTCTGTGCATCATGAGCGAATCACATTTCTTCTCCAAGATTCTGATTCCTTCCAGTAACATGAGAATGCTCATAATAGTCCCGCCCCAGAGGCAGACAGAGCCTAGGAATATGAACTGATTCTGGCATGGGCGGAGAGTCTTTAGGGAAGAGGGAGAGTTTCACAAGGCCTTGCAGGATGGGTTGGATTTTTTTAGGTAGCACTGAATGAGTGGAAAGGTCACACCAGATAAGATACAGAATAAATAACAAAGAGTGGAGACTACAACATCCAGGGTGATTTCAGGGAGCATTAATGTAGTTTGGACTGTAGGAGGGAGTGATGGGTAAATGCAGATGTTGGAAAGATAGGTGGAGAACAGCTGTGGTGAGTGCAACACACCAAGAAAATGCTACTGCTCTGCTCGTTATTTCTCAGTGGTTCCTCATGGCTGATTAGATCTGAGCTCCAAGCGGCCCCACAGGCAAGGGTCGTAGGCAAGCAGAAGGGGAGATGGCAGGAAGTTGAGAGGAGAAGAGGGTTAATACTTCAGGGCACTTAAGCTTTGGGAACATTTTGGAAAGTTTTTAGAATCACTAGTTTTTTGCAGATGTGCTCCCTGGTGTTCAGCACTTGGCACTGAGTCTCTGAAACTGTGTCTGGGGAGGAACCAACAGGAGTAAAACCGGTGCTTCCTCACTTTTCCCTTCTACCTGCCTCTAAGTCACGGAGAAAAGAACAGTGCAGGTAATCTCGGCCCCAACAAATTCTTTGCAGAAGTGAGTCACACAACATCACACAGCCTTCCTCTCAGACCAGCCTCACTCCTAACTTCCAGCCCCACTGCTCACTTCCGGCCTCACTCCTCCTCACTTCCAGCCTCACCTCTCACTTCCGGCCTCAATCCTCACTTCCGGGGCAGCACTATGTCTCTATGATGGCCTCTCAGTGAAGCACAGGAATCTCGTGGAGCAAGCTGGTGTGAGTGAAGGTGTGGCTCAGCTCTGGAGGGCTGACCCAGCCCGGTCTCAGCCCTGCCCGTGTAAAGGTACTGAAAGGGCAAAAGGGGACAAATATGTTGGAACCTGAGTTTCTAGGTCAAATGGCAGTGCCGACTTGGGCTGTTTCTGACCCCAAGGGCTAATTCAACCCTCTCTCCTTTCCTTCGTCTGTTCTGCACTTTCTTACTTCTTCTTCTCGCTTTCCTCCTCTCTCCTCACCCCCCACTCCCTCCCAATGAATGTACTCAAGGAGCTACTTTATCCATCCATCCCTGACGTTTTTATGGCCAAGTCATTTTTAGGGGCCCTAGAGGACCAGAGCCCTTGCTATCCCTCGCCTTAAAGAACAGTTGGGTTATCTTTAATATAAGATAGAAATCAAACCAAATTAGATTATTTTACTTCAGAAGCCAGTTTCAACTGATCCTTTTGAATAGTGCTATTCTATTATATATTACTTCAAATTTAATAGAAAAAATTGATTAAAATATGGGCCTTGTTCATATCTAGCCTGGCTGAATGCCACAAGACACATTAATTGAAAATGAATTTCCACAAACCCAATCAAGCATCATGAAGATGAAAAATGTACCTTTTTTCCCTATTCCTTCATTGATTTTTCATTTTCCCCACTCAGAGTTTCATTTAGCAATTTCTCAGTTTCATTTTGTTGTGGCCTTAATTCATTCCCCGCTGTTAATGTACCCTGTCCCTCCTCCTCAAACTGTTCTTCCATGCTGCCTTAATGCAGGACAACTCTGATCTTTCATATTTTTCTATGCATTCTTTTTTTTTTTCAAAGGGGGAGGCTAGGCTTTGTTATTTTTATTCTTACAATTTTGTAGTGGCTTTTATCAAGGAGAATGCACTTTAAAATACAATAATATAAAATCATAGCGTTGCAAGACTTATAAAATAGAACTAAAGGAAATGTATAGTATTATATTATCAATCATTAACTTTTGTTTTCAGCGTGATACATATCTATATCTATATCTATATCTATATCTATATCTACATCTATATACAGGATCACACACAATTCCTATTTTGATGAGAGAAATGCAGGCACCTGCTTGCCAGATCGCAGAGGGAGCACGAGGTTGGGCAAAGTCCGGGCAGGGCAAGAGATTGTCAAAAGAGAAGCCAGGAAGCTTTGTGAGCTCAACAAGGTTCCTTCCTCTCTTGTTTCTTCTCTGCCCATCTGCTGCAGTGAGATCTAACTCCCACTGAGTTCTGAGAGGTTTTGCAGATGGTAAAGGAGATCTTTTAGCTATTTTTTTAAATGAAATGTTCAAATATGACAACATAAATATCCTCCTCCCCCAACAGGCTACGAGAGCTCATAGGAAAGTACCCTAATGCTTTGTTTTGACCTGATATTCAGAACCTGAATGGTCTCATTTTGTTTAGGAGCATTGACTGGCAGTTACTCATCTCTGATAAGTGTTACTCTAATGGGGAGATAAATTATTTTTCTTTATCAATGCAGGAACTCTTTGTAAATCAGTCTAAAGGAAAGAGTGGGAGAGCCAGCCACTGGGGGCAGAGGTTCAGAGGACTTTGCTCATTAATGTATGACTGTGTTTGTGACACGCAGTTGTACACACACAGCCCTACAGCCTGATCTCAAAGACATGTGCCCGTGGGCCTTCACCGGCTTTTCCCAAAATGAAGGTGAATATAAAACAAATTTCAAAGAAAAGTCAACAATGATGTCACAAACTAATGTGGTCTGTATTTTAAAAAACGAATTCTTCTCCTTAGAGTATTTTAAACAGTTTAATAACCTGTGACTGTCATTTGTGTGTGTGTGTGTGTGTTTCTATGAGACTTTTCAAGGAGGACATACTGAAACCATAGCCCTTCTTTCTTAGTTTTTCCCACTTTTTGTTAGTGCACAGTAGTTGTGCAGGTTATCAATTTCACTTTGGTGGACTTGTACATGCACACAACATACTTTAATCATTTTTCCCTGCCACCCCTCACCTCATCCTACCCCCCAAGTCTCACATTTGGGCATTCAATGTGTGTAATATATTTTGATCATATTCATGTCCCTTGTACCCACCTAACACACCCTCCCTCTGCCTTTTATTCCCTTCTTGGGGGGGGGATGCCCAAGGTGTGTGAGCAGGTGAGCCCTCCTTCTCTGCCTAGCCTAAGGGTGTCACCTGTTTTCTATACAGCTGTTCCCTGTGTGTTATTTCCCAGTTGGTTCCCAGTTGGTCAGAAAAACACCCAAGCTGGGCGTGGTAGCGCATACCTGTAATCCCAGCACTCTGGGAGGTTGAGGCAGGAGGATGGCCAGTTTGAGGCCAGTCTGGGCAACTTAACAAGACCCCGTGTCAAATAAAAACTAAAAAAGTGCTGTGCATACAGTTGAGTAGTAAAATACCCCTGGGTTTGATCTGGTACCAAAATCGTACAAAGAAAACAGAAAGGATACGCAGAGTGCTTAATGACCCATATCACTGATAGTTCGTGCTTATTTGCTGTGGTATTTCTTCATTAACTTTCCTTTACAGCCCTGGTGGTCAATACGGAGTTAGTCTCCCGAGTGTTGTGGGGTCGAGTGCGTATAAGTACACCTGCCCTAACTCTTAACCATAGAACTGTGTCATTTCCTGACAGCTAACCTGAACTGGCCCTGCTCTACATGTTCCTAGTGTGTGTTTGTGGAGCAGGGGATCTGGGGAGGCTGAGAAATCTCACAGCTTCCAGGATTGCAGACCATCAAAGCCGCCTCACTGACTTTTTATACAAATTTGTTTTGCCTGATTGGCAGCTCTATTTGAGATAAGTTGGAGGAATCCGTTCAGTGTGGCAGTTCCTTTGCAGAGCAGTTTATAAAACTGAGTTGTGCCCTGGGCTGTTCATAGTCATCAGGATGAATTTACTTCCCAAATGAGGTGATTTTTATTTAAGATAGTTGATAGACTTAGCGTTGTCCTGGGGATTTGGGTTTTGTGAAGCAAGGAGGTTAAAGCATACCAGCAGCCGTGTGACCTGATGGGTTTGGAGACACAAAGCCAGTAAGGTAGTCTGGGAGGTGACTGGGAACTGGTTTTGGAGGAGGGTGCGAAGGCACATTGCTGGAGGCAGGACTGTAGCAGGCTCAGAGGACAATGTGACCTGAATGCAGGGCTCATCAGGGGACAGAGTGGGCATAAAAGAAAGGTGGGATGACAAGGAGACTGAGGCAAGAGGCCTCTTGTGCCCCACCAGGGTAGAGACACCGGCAGCTCAAGAGGGTTTTTGAGGAAAAGGACTGTGGTTTCCTTGCACCTGCAGGGCCAGGCTCTGGATGACTGGGGTTAGTCAGCACCCAGGGGATTCCAGCATTGGGGTCTTATCTCAAGCCACCTGTGCAGGTAACACGATTGTGGCCAAAGAGAAGAAAGCCACCCTCAGTTTTAAGAAGCTAGAACTTTCACTCTCCTCTCCCTGCTCAAGAATCAAACTAGCCTGGAGACTTAGAGACTCGGCACCCTGCATGGTCTGTGGTGCCCCCAGACATGCATTCAGTTTGAGTGACAAAGAAACATGCAAACCAGGACAAAAACTAGAGGAAGTCTACTAACGGTGGCTGAAAGGGTCTGCAGTTCATCAGGCTGTCTTTTCCCATGTTCTGTGAAGAGGCTGCTACACAGCTGTGTGGCGTTTGAATGTGGCTTTCAACATGATCATGCTCCTGTGTGAATCACCCCGGTGGGCCCTGACAGTGCACTTTTGTCTGCTGGGTCCTCAGCTGCCCCAGGTGAGCCTGGTAAGCTAGGTCATCTACCACCACCTGGTGACAACCAGACAAACTGCAGCTTCCCAAAGAGAGAAAACTTCCCAAGGGTCAGACTTACAAACTTAAAATACATCAAGAAGCAACAGCAAGGGTGCCTGATGGATTTCACTTGCATCCTAGCTGGACAAAAGCCTGGATTTTGAAGTGGCCCCCGCTCTGGGAGTGTTTGGGGGACACATGGTCAGCAAGGCCAACTTGGTTCAACTGGGATTCCAAGAGCCTGTTCCATACTGTTTTGGCCCTGCCATCTAAGGGATGGAAGGATGGACAGTTGAACTCACTGGTACATTTGTTGTATCATGATACAAAGATGACCATGGCCTTCATTCCCAGGAGGTCACAGTCTAAGGAAGAAGAAATGCCAATAGCATTCCTTGTTCAATGACCTTGTTCAGTGATCTGATGAATCGGTTGCTAAATAAGAACATATATATATATATATATATAGTATGTACATTACAATATTGGGAACAAAGAGACAGTCAAAGGAATCTTCAATTTGATGCCTTTGCTTTTCTTTGAATCATTCTTCCATGCAGTACTGTAGTGTATAACAGACCATAAAATTATAGCACCATACTGTGCAACAGTCAGCAAAAACTGTAGCACTGTAGAAGAAGCCACTCAAGTTCCTACGTTATCAGGCTGAATGCAGATCATAAACCACAACACTGCTGCTCAGTCTGAAAGCTGAGCAGGTCATTAAGTGAGACATATTGTAGTCATGTCATAGTCACTAACTTTGAAGCACTTCTTGGGGGTTTGATGTCGCAAAAGACAGTATGTCAAGACTTTTTAGATAGAAATAACACCATTTTCCACAGGAAGATGTGTTTTGACACTGTAGAACAAGGTGGAGTTGGGAGACAGATATCACTGGCAAGCCAGCAACCAGAGTGTACTGTTTCAGAAGCTGGCACCCCCCTTGGGAAAGAGCATGGGATGTGCTCTGGGCACGCAGCTGGGAGTGGATGTCAGGGTCTGGACTCGGCCCCTTTTGGAAGGCCCGTAGGCCTGCTTTCCCTTCAGTCCAAGCAAGTCCACCCTGGGCACAGTACGGGAGATGAGATGGCTTTGTAAGGATGAGAACGAACCCCTGGACATTTATCACAGTGGCATAGGTACCTTAGGAAGGAAGGGTCATTTCCGGAAACTATAACATGGTTGTCAGAGTATCTGCACCCCAAATCTTCCCCTTGCCTCTTCTTGCCCCCAAAGCGAAACGCCTGACCAGTGTGCTCTGCTCTACAAGAAGAGCTGCTGGCATCATCAACAGCTCTTTCTGATGGCGGCTTTGATTTTATTGATTTGCAGCCCTCCCTGGGTGGTAGTCCTGGCTCTAGGATCCCCACAGGGGCCATGGCTGCATCCCTTATATAAAATGGCTCTGTGCTGGTGCATATCCGTGGGTATCCACCCATGTATTTACAGTCATCTGTGGGTCACTTACAATACCGAGTGTCCATGCCACATGAATAGTTCTTACCCTGTGCGTGTAGGGAATCATGACAGGAAAGCAGTCTGTGCATTTCCAGGGCAACACCATTCTATTTGAATATTTTAAACCAGCTCTTTGACTCTGAGAATGCATGGCCCATTGTATTTCAGGGCTGACTTTATTTTTAAGCCAAAATCTCAGGGCCAGAGATGTGCAACACCTGTGGGTGACCTGTGTGTCATTTGTATCCGTGCGCCTGCTTCCTCTCACACATCACTGAGGCCTTTGGCAGTCATGAACCCACACACTGCAATCACCTTTTCTGTTATTTGACTGAATGTCACCCTCATTATCCTGGAACCTTTCCATGAATTTCGGTGCCTACTGGGGCTGCTATTTAAAGATTTTAGAAGTCAAATCTTAAGACTGTGGGGGAAAAGCATGTGAAAATTATTCCTGTAAAATTTTAGAAAATTTACACAAACTCTTTTTTTCTCCTGTAGTCCTGTTTCCGTGCAGAACCATTTCATTTATCTGACTTCTCTCCCAGCATTTATTTTCACCAGAGTGAACCTCTGTTTTTCTGTCCCTTGAGGCTTTTTGGGAAACACATTTCCATTTTGTAGTCTTTTTCGTGTTTTGGTGTTACGTTCCATACTCCATCGGACTGATGTTTCACGATTTATTGCTCATTTCTTTAGTGCTGGACATTAAGGTCCTTTCCATTTTCTCTCGATTATGAGTAATGGGAACAAGAACATCTTTATATATACAGCTTTTTCCCTCTGTTTGAGTTATATCCTCAGGCTGAATTCCCAGGAGTGGGATTAGTGGGTCAGAGGGTCCGAGCAGCTTTATGGCTCTTAGTATTTATGGCCAAGTCGCCTGAAGGGTGATTCTGATCCACAGTGCCACCTGCCACGCCACAGCCTGTCCCTGCTGCCAGCCTGCCCTGGCCTCTCCTGGTCTCTAGTTTGGGGCAAGTTTAATAGGTATTACAGGGTAACTTACTGATGTTTTTATTGGTAATTTAATTATAACCAGCACTGACTATCTTTTCTTATGTGTGTTTCTTATATTCTATTCCATATGGGTTTTTTTAAAATCAGAGAATTGTATTTTTCAATACCATATGGGATGTAAAAATGTTTTGGACTGAAAATGTCACGTGCCTCGGAACAGAGAGGTAATCGCAGACATCCCATAGGCTCTACCCTGGTGCGCAAGACCGTGCCACGTTAGCCTTATTCCTTTTTCTCCTTTCTTTCTTTGGTATAGCATTTTAAAGCAAAACATGGACACTCTGTCTGTTTCCTGTACACTTCACTATGTATCTCTAAAAAATAATTTTATATAATTACATACTACCTTCATCACTTTTAACAAAACTAATGATGATTCTTTGGTATTATTTAATAGAAATCTGTAATAAAATTTTCCATTATGTCTTTTTTGATGCTTTGCTCCTGTCGGCACACATAATGATTCCATTTGGTTGTTAAATTCTAAAGTGTCTTAATCCAGGGTGTGCCACCCCCATCCCACCCCCTTCTGCTCTACCCCTGTGGGGCAGTGATTGTAGGAACTGAACTGAGTCCGGAATCCTGAAAATATCCCCATACCCTGACAACACCCGGTAGGTCTGGAGTGGCGCGGCTGTAGACAGTTCCCATGTCCTAGGATTTTTTGTTCCTTTATTGGTTCCAGAAACTTGACTAGATCAAGCTCTGTTTGGGGGAGGACAAGAAAAGCTCGTGGGTGGTGGTGTGTGCATCAATCTGAGTCACTCTGGTATGACCCTGGCTGCTTGCTGGTCTCTGGGTGATGCTGACGATACATGGAGCAGGTGGGGACAGCCAGGGCGGGTGTGTGACACCTGCCATCAGCTCTTGTCCTCACCATCTAGTCTGTGATGGTGGTGGCTGAATCAGTGTCATAGAGATTGAAGAGTCATAATTTTCTTTCTTTATCTTTCTCTAAAAACGTTGGTTCCAAACATGATTACATTACAGTAGATACCAAATAGTTTCAAAATAACAGTGTTGTTATTCATAATTTTCCTACTGGAAAAATTTCTTTGCAGCTTTATATTTATCCTTAGTACTATTCACCAATTTGTTATTACAGTTAAGTTGCTTCATTTCAGCTTGTCATCTAATTTTAGGATTTAAAGTTTCTTTTTTGTTTAATTTTATTTTTTGGGTCTGTAAAATATACTTTTCAAAGTTAAACCTATGTAATGAGTTGTTAATTAAGTCTTTCATCTATTCCCTCTCCTCCACCTCAGTTACTCCCTCTCCCTGTTAGTAACTACTACTATTATAATTTTGTCTTTATAGTGTTTCTTACGCAAATATCTGTGCCTTATCTGTTCTTAACTGCTCTACACCGCAGCTAGCATACTACACGTATGTCAGTGTACACATGCCACCTCAGTGTCTGAGACACCTCACACAGACCCACTGGACCAGCCACTTCACTTTGCAGAGTTTTGTATTATTTTATGTTTTCTGAAACACAAAACTGTGTCCACATCATTTTTATTTTGGCCAGTGTATCTTTGTGATGTGTCCCTAGGACCGGGATCGCTAAATGGAAGAGTAAATGCCTATGTGCTTTTCCTAGCTTGTGGTAGGTTCCCTCCCGCAGGAACTGTGCCCTTTTACTGTGTGGATGAGCAGCACTGATACTCAAGGTTGCTGGAAAGTGAGGGTGTTGTTCCTGCACCTACATACGGTTCTCACTGTTATTCTAAAACACAGCCTGGTACTAAGCACCTGGCTCTGACCTTTGGAGAACCTCTGGTGCATCTAGGAAAACGTGGGATATGTGAAGGGAAATCCAAGAGGAGTCCAAGATGGAGCACGGTGCACAGTCCAAGCTGTAGCACGGTGCACAGTCCAAGCTGTCAGCACAAGGCAGGTCTGTGGGCAGCCGCGTTCCTACTTCAGAACTCCTGAGCCTATGGCCCTCTGAATTTCATTAACACTCATAGCAATCCTTTCCCCCGCATGCCTTTGACCTCAGTTGAATAGATGTGAACTCATCAACAGGAGTCACAGCACTGGTGTCTGAAATGCAAGCTACTTGATAAACTCAAGCCAGATTGTTTTCTGTGGGGCTGTAGTTGCATTTCTCAAAGCGTGTTGTCTCTGGGACATTATTAAGGGTCATGAAGCCTCCTCAACGTGGAGATGTGGGGCTGACCAATCCTAATAGGATGGCATCTGAAACAGAATCTGATTCTCGGGCTTCCTCAGTCCCGAAGCCCTTTCACAGCGCATCTCACATCCCCGTGGTTCTGGAGTACAGAGAACCTGTGTGCAGGTGCTGATCACATGATGACCAGGGGCTCTTTCCCCGTGATTAATGTGACCTTATACAAGTCTGCAGTCTGCACTAACAATTTCCTGTTTGTTTCTTTCTAGATTGAATCATTAAAGAAAAAGGTGCAACAGAAACAGCTGTTGATTCTGCAACTTTTAGAGAAGATATCTTTCCTAGAAGGAGAGGTAAGAGAGCAGTGACTGTGGTTGTGTCTTCTCTGCCGTTACGTTTTATGTGGCAGAGCCTGCCGCCTGACAATTAAGAGTGTGGCCCTTTCCTAGCCTTGGAAGGTTACCTGCCAGCTCTGTGGCTCTGAGCCTTCTGTTTGCTTCACTCACTCTCCTGCTTTAGCTTTGGTGCTCAGCTCTGCTTTTTGGCTCTACTCTGTATCAGTAAAGAACTTTTCTCAGCAAATCCTATAAGCACTGTGGACAATTGTTCACTTTTGCATGGTGCTTTGTAATTTGTGAAGTATTCTCACATGCTTTCTCCGTGCAGTTTTCTCAGTGGTTTTAAGAGAGAAAAGACAGGATTATTATCTCTGGTTGCACAACTGAGGCAGAGAGAAGCTGGTCTTGCCCAGGGTTGTCTGCTCAGTAAATGCAGAAGCCTAGCTGAAAAAAAGTGAACTCCTAATACAGTGTTCTTTTGTTTGTTGAGTGAACACGTTTTAGAGCTGACTTAGTTTCTCCCAGAACTTTAAGATGCTTAGTGTTCTTGACTCTCTGGCTTTTTGAAAGTCATTTAGAGATTTTGCACACATTCCAGAGATGGAAATTATGGGTTTGGAAGAACCTTAGAAGGTTAGGGTTCATAGAAGAAGAAGCCAGAATCTATTTGCTCTAAAGGCTTTTTATTAAGAACTTGGCATTGAGCCTCTTCCTTTGGAGATGGTGTGAAAAGCCGGTCTGCCAAGTGCCTGTCCTTGTCCCTGTCCCTCAGCACCGTCCCCAGTGAGGGGGCCTGGAGATAGCAGAGCAGCCAGGAGAAAGGAAGAAAGGGCGTTTGTGACGCGCTCAGTGTGGGACGGGGTGCTGCTAGTTACTTCCCCTGTGTTCTATGTAGCACAGACGTTCAGGTTAGGATCAGACTTACCAAGCATGGGCGCTGGGTCTGCCACTTACTTAGCTGAGTGACACTGTAGCAAGGTCCTTATAATCACAAGATAGGTCCCTCTCTGCACCCGTGTGAGACAGTGACATGCAAATGTCTGGAAAGTGGTCTGTGCGTACCAAGTGCTCACTTTTTAACTATTTTTCTCTCTATTAAAAGGAAAGTCCTCCACGTTCTATTATATTCCTGTTTTATAAATGGGGAAACTGAGGTTCAGAGGCATTACGTTGTGCCCAAGATGATGGTAGAGATGGGTGAGCTTAAGCCTGGACCTAGAGCCATAGCTTTTAACTGTCCTGTTTTCTGGGTCTTTATTTACTCTCCCTTTGGCAACAGTCATAGCCAGAAACCACTCATGGCCCTCAGGCATCAGATTCAAGGCGCAAGAGTCTCAGTGTCTGGAAGCTGGATGTTTTCTGGTGCCCTTTCTCCTGCTGCACTTTGTGCTCCTTGGGCCCAGCACCAGTCTTCAGAATGAGTGGCAGGGATCACAGTTGCTCCTGCAGGTGCTATCCTGGCCAGGCCTGAGTGTCTGGGAGCGGAGAGGAGAGGAGGGAGATGTCCTCAGGCAAGGCAGAGCCAGCATCCCTTAGGCTGGGCCACTCAGCAGGCTCAGGTCTGGTCTGCAGTACCAGTTCTTACACAGGACCCCTGTCCCCCAGAATGGTGTGGCCCTGCTCCTTTGAGAGTCTGGATTACAGAACTACACAGAGGTTCCCCAGTCCCTGAGCCTCGGGACCTGCCTGAAATTAGCTGTGGAGGGGATCTGTGCACATGGAACTCACACTCTCCATTCCTCGGGGCTTTCTCTCAGAGAGCCTGTCATTATAAAAATATACTGGCATAGCCATTCACTGGATCCCATACTTTTATCTAACTGGATTTAGATCTGGGCTCCTGCTTCAGCCGCAGGACTTTTACCTCTTTAAACCTCAGTTTTAGCATTTGTGAAATGGAAATAATCCATTTATACATTTGGAAAGAGTTTTACAACTAATAAATGAAGTAATGTATGCAAAACACTTAGAGCAGTGCTTGACTCTGTGTGATAGATTGACAAATGTTAATTCTTTCTTGATTTCTTAGCATTTTGGAGACTTAGATTCTTAGATACTTTCTGCCATTTTCTATACAGGATGCCGAGTGTCTTGGTTACTTTTCTCATTGCTGGGACAAAATACCCAGCATCCAAAGTTAAAAGAGGAAAGGTTTATTTAGCTCACAATTTGCAAAGGTTTCAGTTCCTAGTTGGCGGCTCCGAGGCAGGGTGGTATAGTAGGGGGACATTGCAGAGAAGAAACAGTTCATGGCAGGAAGAAGGCAGCAGGGAGCAAGCAACAAGCAGTGACCCTCTGTCTGTCCCTCATGTGCTACTTAGGCTCCCCACACTTAGAATTCAACCCAGGATGGGCAGCCTTCCCCTAACACCCCACCATGAATCAATCCCAGCGTCCCTGGGTCCAGCCACCTCTGAAAAGCCCTCCCTATGACTGCATGAGGCTTTGAGGTGACCTCCAAACCCAAGTCAACAGCGGCCAAATAACACTGGTAATAAGTAGGCTCAGATGCTTCAGCTTTAGAAGGGGAAAGTGGGATGATGGAGCACCTCTATCATCTCTGCATTACTTTTATTTTTAGGATTTGAAAACTTTGTTGGATTTTTATCCCCCAAATGATCTGAGGACATTCAATAAGCAGCCCGAGAGAAAACTCTATACTTGATCTTGGGCTCACAGAAAAGGCCCAGCTCTTCTCTAGGTCATGGCTGGTAGTCAGAGACCTTTCTTTTCTTTTCTTTATTAATTTTTAATTCTTAATTAATTAATTAATTTTGAGATAGGGTCTCACTGTGCAGTTCAGGCTGGCCTTGAGCTCAATTTGTAGCCCAGGCTGGTCTCAAACTTGCAAGGATCCTTCTGCCTCAGCCTCAGGAGTGCTGGGATTCTAGGCATGTGCCACCATGCCTGGCTTTTTATTTGCTTTTTAGAAGAGAAAATATGCATTAACTTGTTCCTTGGTTTTATCCCTGATTCTTACTTATGGTTTCATTGTTGTTTTTTTTTGTTTTTGTGGTTCTGGGGATGGAATCTAAGGCTTTGTGCATGGGAAGCAGTCATTCTACCTCTGAGCTACATAGCCCCTTACCTGTGTTTAAAGTCATTAGAGTTTGTGTGCACAGACACACAGACACACACACACACACCTCAGAAACATTCAGTGATTCCTAAACACTTGCTCTGCCTGGCCCTGTCAGATTCCATTTTCATCAACTGATTTACAATCTTGCTGGTAGCAAAAAATGCACATTCTTTCTTTTTTAAGCAATGCTTTTGTTTACTCACCTTCTGGAGAAGGAATTTCCCTATTTCTAATGCTAAAAAATATTGCTAAAATGAAATGACCAGCATGTAGCTTCATGAGGTCGATCAGCTTTCTGAAATCCACCCATCCCATTTTCCTCTGCTGCAAACGCTCAGTTCAGAGTGCGGTCCATGGCAGAGGTGAAGAGTGTGCATCTCAGTTTTATTCATCCTGTACGGAATGTGGGCTGTATGCACATAAACCTCGCAGTGTGTCTGCATTGCGTGGCTGGGACTCGTTGATATTCCTGTGGGACATGGCAGCACCAGGCACCAGTACCGCATATATATTTTATTGCTCAGTTTTTGTTTAATGCATGCTACAGCTTCTTGCTCTCCTCTGGAGGTGGAGGGGACTCACAAACAGCGGTATCCTTTATGCTTGCTGACACGAGGTGCTGGTTTTGGGAAGCAGCAAGGGCTGTGGTTGGGTGTTCAGTCTGGGGCTCTTCTGTGTGGTCTCTGCCACTCCACTCTGGTCCACAAGGCTGGACAGCAGGTGGTCTTTGTTTTACTGTGTCAAGTCCTGGTGACTTGATTTTGAAAGTATGCCCTCTCCCTGTTCCTCCCCTTCTTAACATTCCTCAGCTACCCAGAGTTCGCACTCTCATCTTCTAGTTTTTTGCATAGCAACTTTGTCGCATAGTTTGTACAAATAACTTGCATCTGTTCAAAGTGTATACATGGTGAGTAGCCTGAATCCAGAACTGTAGGACCAGAGGAATTTAGGTCCTAGTTTTTTGATTTTGGGGATATTTACTTAGACTTTACTGGTAGAGTAACCCTATTCAAAACTCCAGAATTGGAAATGCTCCAGTTATGAAACTATTTAAACATCATGGCAATGCTGAAAGTTTCAGATTTTTTGTTTTGTTTTGTTTTGTTTTGGTCAAACTCACGACCTCACACTTGCAAGACGGGCACTTATGCCACTGAGCCCCAGGTTTCAGATTTTTAAGCATTCTGGATTTAGGATTTTTTTTTTTTTAACTTTTTGAGACAGGGTTTTACTGTGCAGTTCAGGCTGGCCTTGAGCTCACTTTGTGGCCCAGGCTGGCCTTGAACCCTCAGCAATCCTCCTGCCTCAGCCTCAGTGCTAAGCCTCAACACCCAGCCCAAGAATTATGGACTAGAGATACCTACTAGCACCTG
Organism: Cavia porcellus; assembly: GCF_034190915.1. Taxonomy (NCBI): domain Eukaryota; kingdom Metazoa; phylum Chordata; class Mammalia; order Rodentia; family Caviidae; genus Cavia; species Cavia porcellus. The sequence continues at coordinate 3,195,060 of NW_026947491.1, forward strand.
TGAACACCCCCACATTCAGGATCCAGAATGTGTCTGTCACCCCCAAAGGTTCTGAGTTTCCCTTTGCAATCTGTCTCTTCATTCACACCTACCAGGCACCCCATATGGTGCCACTTTTTGTCCCTGCAGGTCGGTGGCCATTTCATAGAAACAGGATCATGCAGTTTCACTTCCTTGTGAGGAGCTGCTTTTGTTCAGTGTGATGATTTGACGCATCTGACTTATGTGCAGCGCTTTCTGTTGCAGAGTAGTGGTCCTGCCCTGAATGTGTCAGTTTATCTGTGCGCTTGCTGACGTACATTTGAGTTACTTCTGGTTCAGGGTTCCTGTGAATAAAGTTGCTATGAATGTCATCGTACAAGTCATTGTATGTGTTTGTGTATATGTCTTAATTCCACTTGGATAAATTTCTAGTACTGCAGTAGCTGAGAGATAGGGCAGGTGTAGGTTTTTCTTTTTAAGAGGCCTGTCAGTTTTTCTTCGCAGTGGGTACAGCATTTTATGCTCCTGCTAACAGATTGAGGTACCAATTCTCCATCTCCTCATCTACTTTTGCAAAATGTAGCCTTTCTGAGGTGTGGTATTTCATTGTGGCTTTGATTTGTATTTCTTTGGTGATTAGTGATACTCTTACGGAGTACCTTTTGATACGCTTATTGACCATTTATAGATCTTATTTTTGAATTATCTGTTCAAATCTTTGGCCGTTTATTATACTATTTTACATAATTCTTACTGATTGTCAGAATTTTCTTTTTTGTTTGTTTGTTTGTTTTTGAGGTATGGTCTTGCTGTGCAGTTCAGGCTGGCCTTGAACTCACTCTGTAGCCCAGGCTGGCCTCACACTCACAGTGATCTTCCTGCCCCACCCTCCTGAGTGCTGGGATTATAGGCACATGACACCATGCCCACCAAGAATTCTTTATATATTTAGAATCTAGTCCTTCGTCAGATATATGTACTGTGAACATTTCTTCATTCTCCAAACTTGCTTTTCTTTCATTTTCTTGGTAAATATTGAAGGGATTTTTAATTTTGGGTTTTATTTTTGAGAAAGCTCAATAATCATTTTTTCCCTTATGATTTATGTTTCACAGTGAGCTCTTTGCCTACTGTGAGGTCACAGAGATCTGCTCCTGTCATTTCCTCTAAGAATCTGTTCTGAGCTTCTTTCTTCCTCCTTTTCTCTCCCTCTCTTCTTTTCTCTCCATTTTCCTCTCCTCTTCACTCTTTTCAGCTAGCTAGGGGGCTATCTAGTTTATTGATTTTCTTTATGAAATTAAAGTAGCTTTTGCTTTGTTGTTTTTTTTTCCCGTTGTACCTATTCTCTGTTTTATTGAGTTTTGCTAAGATATTATTTCTAACTATTATGGGGTTACTTTGCCCTTTTTGTTCTGGCTTGTGAAGATAGAACCTTAGGTACCTGACATTAGACTTTGTCTTTTTTTAGAGCCTAAATTCTTCAGCTGCATTGCCCAGCTTTGATACTTGTATTTTTGAAATAGTTCAAAGTATTTACCAGTTCCTATGAGATTTTTCTTTGATTTATGGGTTGTTCAGCAGCATTCTCTTTAACTTGTCTCTTCTCACCTAATTTCACATGCTGCCTGATACCCACTACATTTTGCTGACTGCATTAAATTGTCAAGGATCTACTTTTTAAAAAAATTGCTGTGCTTCCATGGGTGGCTGCTGTGCAGACAGCACACCCATGAGAAGGAAGGAAGGAAGGCTCCATGTTACCTGTCTGCTGCTCGCTGTGTTCCACTTGGGCGTGCTTGCTAACCTTACCTCTCACACACCTGTGTGGTAGGTCGAGACTGTGTCCTGTGAAATCCTCATGACCAATGTCCTTACACTGAGAAGCGATACAGCTGTGGGGTTGCTAGCATTTCCAGCAAGAGCAGACTTCCTCTGCTTTGCACTCTCCTTGTGAGTGGGAAAGCACAGCTATTTCCAAGGAAGCTGTGTACGCACCTGTGTGTGTGCGCGTGTGCGTGTGTGCACAGGCATTAATGGTAACATTTATTTCCCTGCATAACCCAGCACTGTGCATCTATACTGAGAATAGGATTGTTGATGCAGAACCCAAAGGTCTGAGCTTGTTTAGTGGCTAGGAAGTCTGGAATGCATACTCTCAAACCACTTCCCGCCTATCAGAATGGGTCCATAGTTTTTATGCTACTTGCTGTTTATCAGAAGGGATCCACAGACCTTTAATCCCATATAACACAGATTTGTTGGTGGTTACTGCTTTGATTTTTGGTATCATTCATTCAGAGGGGAGCCACTGAGTTCTTAGCCACCTTCTTGCGAGGCTTGAGCTACTGTTTTCCGTAGAACTTTTACTTTTCCACGTGCTGCCTGCTGTCTTGGATGAGTGCCTCAGTTTTAACTCCAACCTAAAAAGAAGAAAAAACAAGTACTTTAATATTTTCTAGTTAAACAAATGATATGCTCATTATAAAAGTATTTAAACATTTATTTATTTGATAAATTTTATCTTGTATCTCCTACATATCGTGTTTCAAGAATTCAGCTAGGAAGACATATGGTTGTTGCCTCTTGAAAGACTATGTTCTTTTCATAGTCTTCATATGTTCTTTTTTCAGAAAGTCATCTGAAAATCTTAATATAGAAAGATAACCACTGTCAGCTTCTTCCTGAAATTTTTCTTGCCCTTTAAGTTTAAGATACCATCACTTCATCTATTTTCATTTCAGTGTCCTTAACCTTCTCACTCCTTTGTTGTTCATATTCCCCGTGGGGCAAATTTCCAATTCCTTCACATCTAATCATCCACCTAGGTAATGTTTGGCTCTGGTCTGAAAAAAAAGAAAACTATTCAGAATGCTAATTTTAGTCCCATGGAGCCCGTTCTATTTTATATGTTTAAGATTCTGAATTTTCCACACCTATGAAATACTAATTACTAAGTTATAGAGGTATTTCCCACTAAATTAAATTAATAGACTCACTCATTTTATAGTTTTAATGAGAGTGTTAAAAGTTGAGCTGTACCTTGTTTATAATGGCAAAAGAAGTGATAAATATCTAAATTCCTATCAATAAGTTTCGTGCCATGGAATGCTATGAACCAATTAAAATAGTTTGTTGATGTAAAAAGAAAACTAGTAAACTAGAAAGATCTCCACAATAAATTGTTGACCAAAGAAAAACCACATTATATGTATGTATAGTGTAGGTACTAGAATATGTTGCTTTCATTTATCTAAAACTTCACTTATATATAAAACTGAATGTACATGTAAGTATATGTGTGGAAAACTGTAAGGCTGCTATATTTCTTCAACTTCTGCTGTATAAAATACTCAACAAATACATTATTTTGTTTGAGTAAGTACTTACATGTGATGGCGTCAAGGGGGAAATCAGATAATACATATCAATCATATCATGCATCTTTGGGGGAACATATTTGGTTTACTAACAGTATTTTTTTGCTCCTTTCCAGAATAATGAACTTCAAAGCAGGTTGGACTATTTAACAGAAACCCAGCCAAAGACTGAAGTAGAAACTAGAGAGATTGGAGTGGGCTGCGATCTACCCAGGTATTTAGGAATTTCCTGTTTTTTTCACTCAAGTTCTTCTTTGACTTTAGAAAGTGCCTTACTGAGGTGTTATTAACAGAATTGCATTTTTTTCTACCAAGAATATTTCTGCAGACCTGAGGGTGGCTGCCGAGGGCTTGGGCTGGTTTTTGTGGGCACAGATGCATAGGGAAGGGGGCAGGAGAGGGAAGGAAGAACGGGCAAGGCCGCTCCAAAGGGGCACTGGCCGGCCTGCTCAATGAGTACATCCATTTCTTCATCCATTCACTGAGTCGGCAGGTGGCCATAACTGCCCTCTGTGCCCGGCATTACGCTGCGGAGATCTGTGGGCCCTCCCCACAGCAGAGTCCGGAGGGACAGACAGATGTGTGACAGCTGTGTGAGAGGGCACACAGGGCACCTTTGTGGTACTGCAAAAGAAGGGTCTAACTCTGGGGCAGAATCAGTCTGTCTCCAGAGCTGCAGCAGAGTCCTGAAGAGCAGTGGCTCTGGACTGCATAGCAATGGTGTGTGTCTGTCGCCACGCACATGTGACAGCGACAGCCTGGCTCACTCAGTTGTGTTCTGGGGCCAAGCGTACTCCCTCCTGAGATGTGAGCCAGGCTCAGAACTGCCTGCTGAGATGCACTCTCCATTCTAGGTCCCTGCATTGTGCACAGCTGAGGAACTGGAAAAGGAACTTCCTATAGGGGTGCTAGTTACACTGACCTGCAGTATAGGTGGTCGGGGTCTTAGAATGCCCACATGTCTTGTGGGCAGAAGGGGACTTTTCTGTAGGCAAGGGCATTTGTGGGGCTGTGCTAGACATGAGCAGAATAGAGAAATGAATCCTGGAGCCTGGAGTGGTTCCATCTGGAGGAAGCAAGGAGCCCGTGGCCGCGCTGAGATGCGGAATGTTTGGCTGCAGTCTGCCCCACCAGGGGGTCATTCCTAAGGGGCCTCATTTTCCTGATCCTGAAGTCAGTGATGCGACCAAGTAACTTCTGAGGTCCCTACCACTTCTAATGCTCAAACCACATTTTTTGACTTTACTTTTTTAATTCATTACTGATATCTTTTCTGCTGCTGTTGTGCACTTAGCGTTCTCAAAGAACTCACCCAAAGCAGCACCTTTGACTATATTCTCATTTATGTTACTCAGTTTCAGGTAGAAAACAAGGTAATTTTATCATTCTGATACAATGAACAGAAAAATATTTGAAAAAAGAAAGGAATATATAAACTCTGATTCTCATCTATATGTGGTACAACATACATGTTACAAATATAACCAAAAAGAATAATGTTTGTTCAGTGGCTTCTTTTAAAGTGGAAATACTTTGGCCATTTCTTCTCCTTCTATTTTTCAAGAACTAAGTGACTTCGTCCACTTTACTTTTAATTGCCCACATAATAAATTTTGCTTGGCTAAGACGGGTACAAAACTATGTCTGAAACCAATAAATTGTTTGTTTTCTAATTCCTGAATTTTGGCTTAAAACTAGCTTTTCAATTTGTTTGCCCAAGTACAGCCCGAGGCAAACTTTTATGGCCAAGTTATGAAACCACAAAGCAGTTTTCATAATGGAAGTGCTAACAAACCCTTCACTTAAGGCCGAGGTGGGCTTGGAAGTCATGCCAGTGTCTAAAAGCAGCTTTTCCATAAATGTAACCTTTGGTTTTCCCAGGAGCCCTCTTAGCACTTTAACTGCCTGGGTCAGTCAGTGGAGGAAATGAGGCCTACACGTCCATGCTTCTGCCTGGGCAGGGTACCTTTCTTGGCCTCCTCCGTTATTCATGAAGTGTCCACACAGTGAAGGAAATGGGAGGTCCCTATGGCGAGGAGACAGGAGCTTTAGAAATACTGGGCAGGGGTTAGTGGGCTCCCAGCCCCTCGGCCCTGTGAAACCGCCTGAGGCTGAGCTGGGCTCTGCGAGAGGCCTTGCACCTGAGGTTGAGGAGGGCAGCCTGAGGGAGCGCCTCTTTCCCCGGGCAGCCCCAAAGCTCAGCATTTAGTGTACTTTACATCTTGCTGATCATGGACAGATCAGAACTCCCTGGGTGATTGAATCCCCACAAATTACAGATATAAAAACTGAGGCCCAGCGACAGAAAGTGCCTCCCCAGGATAGGGACCAGGTCTCTGCATCTTAGTGGAGTCCATTTGAACTGGAAAGTACTCAGTAAAGAGAGTTACTGAATTTCATATGTTCCAAGAAAAGTCCTACTTTTTACTTGGACTTTCAACTTACATCAGAGTAATAAAAAATTAAAAAGTGCTTCTATCATACTTTTTCAGTATCCTCTACAGATTTTTTTTGATCAATAAAAGTACTGATTAAGCCTCAATTACAGGAAGTATCTCTTTCTTACTCCTGGTTCTTCTCCCATGAGGAGCTCAGCAGGGGTTCCCTGCTCAGCCAGCTGCCTCCTGACCCCAGCCTTGGGCAAGTTACTTCTCCTCCCTGAAGCCTTGGCTCTTTCACACTTAAAACAGGAATCAAGGTGATAGGTCAGTCTCACTGGGTTGCTGTGAGAAAAACATACATAAAACTTTTAGCATGGTAACTGTTGCAAAGTTGACACTTGATAAAAGTCAACTCTGATGGCTGTGATTAAACCAGAACTCTGATTTGACATGTAAAATACAGTCATGGAATATAAGTGGACGTGGGCATGCTGCAGTGACATCCTCAGCTTCACCTTCCTGGCAGTAACTGGTGACTCTGATGGGAGCTGATAGTCTAATGGCACGCACAGCCCTGCTGTAGGCTTCAGGCTGTTTGCTCAGCACCCAGGGGACTGAAACCTGGACAGTGTGTGTGTTGGCACCCATGCCTTGCACGCGCTCCTCCACACTGTGGCATCTGGCTGCAGCTTGTGCCGGTGCACACTCACAGGGTGAATGTGTGTCTCAGCTGGGCCTCGGCAGCAGCTCTGATTACATTATTTAGGGGAGGTCGTAGAAGAAACGATTCTTGCTTACGTTTGCCTCGGTGTGTTCATTATCACTGCTCACTAGAGTGCAAGTACTGCAAAGGCCGGGGTTTCTGTCCCCATCACGAGCCACACTCAGCCCGGGACCCTCCTAGAACAGTATCCGGTTCAGGCCCAGCTCTTGGTCAGTGTTTTGTCATTTTCAGCCTTCACCCTGTGGTAGCCAGTAACTCTTCTTGAGCAGCACACGCTGCCTGTCTCTGGCACATGTGGCTCCTCTCTCCTGGCTCACTCCCACCTTCCCGGCCTGTCCTCTCCGTTTCCTCCAGGGTCCCCCACAGATTTCCCATGGCTTTTGTCCTGGTCACAGGTGCTATGTCTGGTTTTGTGGCTTTGCCAGGCACGGACTGCATGGCAGTGTGAGCTGGCAGACACAGCTGCTGTCCCTCTAAGGCTAGGCTCTCCAGCCGGTGCCGCTCCACCTGCCTGCCCTGGCTCAGAAGTTAGGTATCAGCTGCGTCCTGGTGCTGCCGCTTCCTGCCTCCTCCCCAGCCTCCCCATGAAAGGAAGCTGAGGCGGGATCCTCCCAGAAGCGGGCCAGGAGGGCCCAGTGAGGCAGCAAGGGTGGAGAGTCAGTGCCACGCCCAGTGTCCTGGTGTCTGCAGGCGCTGCTGCCCCTCCTCAATGACCCCAGCTCCGTGCCCGAAGTTACCTCTGATGCAGAGGGTTATTTTGCTCTGAGACTTGTGGCTCAGTCTATGCTGTCTTCCTCCTTCACGACTTGCCCTAGACCTCCCCTCTCCTCTGCCGACAGCCTTTCCTGTCCCATCTCTTCAGGGCCATTTCCTGCCCCCTTCTCCTTCCTGACCACTGAGCCCCCGGTGCCCAGCTTAGGGGTCCGTGCTTTTCCGTGTGTGAGCATCTCAGAATGTGGGAGAGGGTGGCAGGTCTAAAACACCAGCTTTATCTTTAAAGACCAAAGAGTTTGATTAGAAAGTGTAGCACATGTTCATTGGAGCCACTGAGAAAATTTTAGGTCACGGAGACTTCCTCACAGAGAAAAGTGGAAGTCCAAAAGAAAGAGACTTTTCTTTCTTCTGCCCATCAGGAACACGGTTTCCAGTAAATTTGTCAATCATGTCTTACAGCACAATTTGATGAAAAGTATTCCACACAGTCAAAAGTGCCTGGCACAAAGTGCCTTGAAATTTTTGTTGTAGAGAACAGAACACAAAGCAGCGTTTTATCAAAGCTTTCTTTTCTGATTCTGCTATTTTCTCCCCCAAGGGAGCCTGCCCTTTTGTGGATTAATAAAATGTTAATAGTAACCTGAATATGTTAAAGAAAATGGGTGAATTTGAGTTTTGTGGTTGGAATTATTTGTGCTCTTGAAGTCCTGTTATTTCCTAGTGATCGGCTTCATAAAATATCCCCCTTCCTTTCTGAAAGGTTGGGATATGAAACCCAGAGGTTCACCTTTATAAATATTTCTGCATTTTATGGGCTTTTAGGATATCGTCACCAGAGACCATTTCTGTTATGTGGAATTTTCACAGGAGTTGGCACAAATTGTCATCTGGCTTCCGCCTCTCTCGTTCCCCTAAAATGCCTGGTCAGGTCACCAGGAACTCCCGAGGTGCCAGGTCCCATGGACTCATTAATCTCCGTGGCAGGCGACACTGTGACCACTCGCTCTTCACAGTTCCCTCGAGCTCTGGCTTCACTGTCATCCGTATGTGGAGCGATCGCTCCATGCCCAACTGGTGTGAGCTGCAGGGGTCGTGAAATACCTGAGACATGATTGTTCACCCCATGGTGAGATTACCCTCAGCAACAGGAACGAGTGCACAGAACAATGGGCCCAGTAAGAGATGCTTCCTGGTGACCATTTCAAGGCCTTGGGGGTGGGAAGCACAGAAGAGACCCACCAACTCTCCTCTGGGTGCCTGGGATGTCTGTCATCTCCTTACCCCCGCTTCTGGCACACCTTGTACCACTTTGTTGGTGACCGGACATAAGAAGTGAGGAGGAAGGGAGTTGATACTCAGTCCCCCCACTCTTTGTCCCTGTGTTGGTTGGGATGAGGAAAGCTGTGATATAGAGCAACCGGAAAGCCCTAGTGGCTTAGCACTGCGAGGACTGACCTCTTACATGCCACAGTCCAAGGCAGCCTGGCGTGGGGCTTGCTCCACACAGTCACTCTGGACCCAAGAGTCCTCTGTCTAGTGGGCCCCTGGGCTTTGTCAGCTTCCTGAACCCTTGCTTTACCCTCGGCCTGAAAGTGAGAGAGTAGACGTGGAGGATTAGGTAGAAGGCCTGTACAGGCGAAAGCAGAAGTAATGTGGACATTTTTGCCCACTTGATCTATGGCCCACCTAACTGCAAGGGAGGCTGGGAAACGTAGTTAGGTATCCAGGAAGGGGGAAAAGACACCCAGGGGATAAGTCTGCATCTTAGTTGTCCAATCCTATAAATTCTACCTCCAAATACCTTCACCTCTGGTGATCCTGTTAGAATTCTTATGATCTCTCTTAACTAGCTAGGATTTTCTAATCCTATTCCCCAACTGACTAGGGTTTTCTCATCTTCTCCCTTCAGACCTTTCCAGAGACAATTCTCAGCAGTAGCAGAAGAATCTTGCTAGAATAAAAATATGAGCCTAGCACACTTCCTTAAAAACCTGTAATGGTTCCCCAGCTGCTGCCATTCTGTTACAATTCCTGTGTGTGCTGCACATCTGCACATCCTATCCCTTCTTCCTGGGTCCCCTGTCACCACTTATGACTTCCCAGGATCCCTCAGGATCCCCTGCCCTGTGTGAGGCCCCAGGTGTGAATTTCTTGGTGATGTTGACTCACTCTTCCTCTGTTCACCCTTCATACATCTGTTCTTGTGTTGCTCATAGTCCTGGCAGGAAGGGAAGATGGAAGAGCGCTGTGAACAACTGTAAGGGAAATTGCTAAGGGCCAGTGGCAGGCTCTGGAGCCAGCAGCTGTGGGCGCTGGTACACCTTGTCTCAGAGGCTCTGATGGCTGTCACAGTGGTAGACAGGCGTGTGGAAAACAAACAGAGGTCACATGTTGAGGTCAGAAGCAAGAGGCTGAAGATGAGCAAGACTCACTGTCTTTGTACCCACTTGCTCTCAGGAGCAACTCTGCGCCTAGGATCTGACCACTCTATCACCAGCAGCAGCCTGGATGGGAGTGGACAGATACCCTGACTGCTCTACCTCTGTCCTGGCTCCCTACTTCCTTTTCCTAGCTGATCAGAGTGAGATGGTGTAAAGGACAAGGGGCCACTGTATGACCCGTGGGTCAGCTTCCCAGAGAATGAGCCAGGTGAAGGAGGGGACAGCAGGGAGCGGGGCAGGATGTGAAGCACAGCTCTTGCTGTATATAGTATAGTATCTAACATGTGATAGTAAAATTATTACAAACTATGAGCTTCTGAGTGCACATTTTTTCTGAAGCATTGGTGCCTAGTACAGCCTTTAAAAGTTACTAAAAAGATATCTACTTGTGATGCCATAACAAAAATAATGTTTGGAAGCTTAGAATGGCAGACATTTATTTGCCTCTATTCTGGAGGTCAGGAAGTCCAAGGCCTACAGCACCATCTGGTGAGGTTCTGCTTTGTGGTCCTTAAATGGCACTTTCTCGTGTCCACCCAAGACAGATGGGATGGTGGATCTCACTGGGATTTCTTCTGTAAGAATACTAGTCCACTCATAAGGGTCATACACTCAGTTCCTATTCACCTCTCATGCTGTGACCTCACTCTTAACGCTGTGATCTTAGGGATTAAGATTTAGTGTATGATTAGGGAGAGGAAACAGTACATTGGAGGTCCCTTTTTAAATGTTTAAGTTAAATCTTAAACTACGTTATTACCCTTTTATAAAGGCTGAAAGGCCATTTCTTAGGATTGTCAGCACATAAAGAATATAAGGGTTTCGTTTCATCTTCCTGATCTGCCTCTTCTGTTGTCTCAGCCAGCCAGGCAGGACCCGTGAAATCTCAATGCCTTCCCGGAGCTACACTCCATACACAAGAGTCCTGGAGTTGACCACAAAGAAGACACTGACCTAGGTGTGCGGCTCCCTGGGACACAAGCACTTTCTTATCACTAGACCAGGTCCTGGGAACCCTGTGTCTTGAAGTCAGGAAAGGGCGGCTGTCGCTTCCTCACATGTACAGGGTAAGCCAACGAGGGACTTGTTTAGGCTGTGCTCTACTTGTAAGACAGGAAGGACTGGGAAGGTGGCGGGTCAGGCAAGGGAGAGGCCTGCAGGGCCACATTTCAGGCACCTAGCCAACCTGTCCTGCAGCCAGCAAGCATTATTTGTTTGCTGGTAGACATTGAAGTCCTACTAGGGTTTCACAGTATTTTCTATTTTGCTAGACTTTGGTTGGGAAGGAAAGGGGCATTAATGTGAAAGTTCACATTATTCATGCGAGGATAGTTCATTACAGTGTTTTGGTTTTGTTTACCCATTAAAGTATTAGAGGCAGTGTTTCTCTGGCACAGAGGCCTATCCCTGAGAACCATGGGTATCTGGGGACCCCTGTGCCTGGAAGGAAGGGTTCTAGCATGTAGTGCACTTTCCCTTTGGTCCTCGGGGTCTGTGCAGGGCTGAGAGCATGGTGGTTAAAGAGACCGTGGGTGAGACCCGCTTCTGTCCACTGTAATGCTCGCTTGTTTTAATTTGTGCCTTACGCCTTCGCTGGGCCAGCTGAGATCACTGTATTTATTCAACCTGTGATTTTTTTTTTTCTTTTTCACTAACTTAAAGACAATTTTGTATGTGTTGGAAATTTAATCATTTAATGTTTTTAGTGTCAATTGGTATTTCATCTGTTCATCCATCCTGTACTTCAGTATCCTAACCTATACCACATATGTAATAAATGCCATATATTTTGTTCTACAAATGTTGTTTTTCTGTATTTTATCTGAGACCATGTAGGCGACAGCAGATTGGGCCCAGGGATGACAGTGATCATCAGCCAGTGTGATCCACAGAGGCACATGTGAGCCACAGATTTGTGTGTGTGTGTGTGTGTGTGTGTGTGTGTGTGTGTGTGCATGTGTGTGCATGCACATCCTTTAATCCCTGAAATGTGTTAACATACCTTCTGGGAAGAAGATACATTCATGATTAAAATGTAAAACTAGTTTTTCCTTTTAAAAATTCCCTTCCTGTTGTGTACAGCAAACTGGACTAATAAACATAAAGATTTGAGAAAGCAATAGTTACAGTTAAAAACAAGTAAATAAACTCTTTCTCTTTTCCCAGCCTTTGCTTATTTCCCCCATTTTGGAAAAAGCAAACAAGCAAAGCAATTGGGTTGGCTAAATCATTGTGTGAGGTGACAGTGTAAGAGGAAAATGTGCATTTTTTTTAATTTTAAAGAGAATAAAGCCAAGCAACATAAAACAGAACAATGCCAATCAAAGCAAACCAGTATAAGAGACACAGGACTTCAAAACAATGTGAAATCAACAGTGGTTACCATAATGCCACTTGTCTTCAAAATAGCTGCAGATACCTTCAGACATAGTAAAAATCAAACAGATCAGAATAGAACCGATTAAAAACAAAACAATGAATGTAATAAAGGGCTTTAAAACAAGACAATATTAAACCTAAAATGACTACCATAATATATCTTGTTATCTTTGAAATAGCTGCTCCTGCCATTGGATATAACAAAATCAAACAAAAAACAATGAAACTCAATCCAAAAATCCAGTGAAAATGATACAGGACTTCAAAACAAGATAATAGGGAATTAACAATAGCTACCAGCTTCAGAAGGAGATCCCCACACATGTCATTGTACAGAAGATGCATACCATATCCTCTGAACAGATGATCGACCACTGGCCCTAGGCCTGCAAGGTCAGTGAAACACCAAACAAAACAAGCATCAAATTGCATTTCACCTCAATAGATATTGTTGCAGTCTGTGTTTCTCCGGATCAGCCTGACCCTTACAGCGGGGATGGAGGATACTTGTTGTTTGCCAGCCCATGTGCCAGAAAGGGTGGGATCTGGCTGTCCCCTGGTGGTGGTGTCCCATGCATGGTGTCCCTGGTTCGCGTGCGGGGGGTGGGGGGGTGGGGGGGGTGGGGGTGGTGGTTCTTGTTGACTTCTTGTTCTCTTCCCCTGCAATCTGCAAATGGCCAAAATGTGTGTTTTAGAACCAAATTTTTCCTTAAACTCTGGCTTGGCACTTTGGATAAGCCATCAGAGCCCTCAGAATATGGTTTTATCCCCTCAAACTGAGGAGATGCGTGTACTGTCTTGCTGGTTCCTGCATGCCCTTCCCAGCAGAGGAGCAGGAGAGGGGCACTGGACACAGGAGCAAGGGGCCTCCCAGCCCAGGCTCTGCGAACTGGTCTGGAAGCAGTTTCTAAATGAAGTTCTGATTTAAAGACTCATGGTTTTCATGAGGCTGAAGCTGAGATATGAAAACAGTTCTGAAAACATTTCCACATGCCTTCCTTTCTGTCTTAAGACATGCAGAAGAAATAAAAAAGGAAAAATTTTAGAGTTATTAAATGTTATAAATTCCAGTGATCATTCTAGACCCAGGCCCTTTGTATTTTTAAGTGTGCAAATACTCCTGGTGCAAACACAACCAGTCCATTGCTGCGACTCTCCACTGCTGCGACTCCGCGTTGCTGCAAGTCCATTGTTAAATGAATTGGTTGTTAAATGAACTGAGCAGAGTATGCACATTACAATGTTCAGAACAAAGAACGGTCACAGGAAACTCTCACTTGATGACCTGCTTTATTTACAGAACTGTCCATACAACAGAACATCCAGTACTGTACAGTGCAAACAGCAAAGACGACAGTGTTGTGGAAGAAGCCTCCAGGAGGCTGCACTGGGTCATAAGTCAGAATATGGGTTATAAGGGCCGGGGATTGAGCTCAGTGGCATAAGTGCTTGCCTGGCAAATGTGACATTGTGAGTTTGATCCCGGTACCAAAAAAAGAAAAAAAATATGGGTTATAAATCCAAACAGTGTACCTCAGTTGTAAGTCTGAAAAGTTGTTAAACAAGTAGGTGGTTAAATGAGGAATATTTATATCGTCACAATGTAGAGACTTTTAAACATTATTTGAATTATCCAAGAGGACTGTTGGGTGGGTGGGGGCACTGCAAGGACTATAGTATGGCAAAGCAAGGAAGCAGAGAGGGGAGAAACCGAGAAGGGACCCGGGATAGCATATGGGTAAGATGCCGTGACCCACTGCCCTCCACTAGGCTGCACCTCCTGCCATGTCTGCCATCCCCATGGCATTAGTGCCATCAAGTTAGGACCTGGATCAGTCCACTGAAAAGGTTAGAGCCCTCACGATCCACACCCTGAAATTCCTACCTTGAACACATGAGACTTTCAAAGTATACTTTTTTGTCTTTTTGAGAAAGGGTCTCACTATGCAGTTCAGGCTGGCCTTAAACTCACTTTGTAGCCCAGGCTGGCCTCGGGTTCACAGTGATCCTCCTGTATCAGCCACCGGAGTGCTGGGATTATAGTGTGCACCAACACACCCAGTTTTTCAAAGTAAACTTTAGATCTAAACTGTAACAATGTGTATTATGTAGAATTGAGGTATATTACGGAAAAGGATTTTTAAAAATAAAAACCTCCTATAATTGTGCTTCAAATTATTTCCATTCCGATCCCCCCAAACTTTCTTAAACACACATACAATTTATTCTTTCATTTAAAAAATGAATATGAACTTCTGTTGAGAAGTGTAATTGTGTGGATCTCAAGAACATGGAGTCTGTGAGTCTGAGCTTTCCCACTCCTGTGTGTCTGAGAATGGTGACAGTTTCTTCCTAATTAAGTTGATGTGAGGGATAAAGGAGTTAGCTCTTTGACTAGTGCTTGCTACATAATAAGCTACCATCTACATTCATAACCACTTTTTGATTATTGTAATCATTTATATGTACACACACATTTAGATATAACATCCAAGCCATTAGTTCATACAGTTAATTGCAATATATTTCATTACTATAGCCCTTTTCCCCCAGTGTTAGCATTTGGAGGTTGTCTGCTCCCTTTTAAAGTCCTTTAAAAGCAGTCCCCGGGAACTGTCTTGTGCATTTGTCTTTGGACATTCTCCTGTTTTTACTCGCAGGATAAAATCCTAGAAGAGTAGCTTCCAGCCCCAAAGTTAGGTGACTGTTGAGTCATTTGGTGCACGTGGTCCCATTTGTCTGATGGAAATTTGTGTCAATTCAAACTCAACAGGATGAGAATGTGATTTTCTGGGGCCTTGCCCAACGTTGAGAATGAGACATGGAGAATGTGAAAAACTGCTTGTTTGAGGCAAACCTGCCCCCTAAAACAGGCCGGCAGAGGATTCCTCCAGGGTTAGGAGAGCAGGAACCCACAGGCGTGCTCCCAGAACTGTCCCCGGCCCGAGAATGTCTGGGGAGCCAGAGGAGCAGGCTTAGCCCACAGTCAGAGGCAGGAATGCCTTCTCTCACTGCAGGGAGTGGAGGAAGGGGGACATAGAGGAAGAGTGACAGGCTGGGGAGGAACTGGAGACAATACCCAAGGGCAGGCCTGGCCTCTAGGATCCTCCAGAGTACGCTTTACTAAGCTCCAGGAGGAGCTCCAAACAATCAAATTGATGATCAGGATTAATTGTCACAGAGACCTCCTGAATACTAGTAAATGAGATTGTACAGAAGAAGAGTTATCAGTCAACTTCTGACGCTGCAACAGAATACCAGGTGTCGGGTACTTTGGAAAGAAACGAGACTTACTCAAAGTTAAAATCCAAGATGGCAACTCTTGGTCTGATGGACCAGGTTACAGGACAGTGTGGTGATGGAATCACAACATGGGATTTGTGAGGGTGAGGTAACTCAACAAGATAGGAAGGCAGAGATTCAGGAGCCCACTCACTGACTTTAGGACAACCTGCTCTTGTAGTAACTAACCAGGTTCTCTCAAGGATAACGTTCAGTTTTCTACACTTGGTACCCTTACTGGCTTAACCATCTCCCTCTAGGCTGCTGCTGTGAGACACTGCCACCCAGGGCCATGTGGACCTTTGAAGAGAAAATCATATCGGCACTGTGGGAGGGGGGAGCTGGCTGCATACACAGCTGGTTAAGAAAGGTGTGTCTTCTCCCACTGTTCAAATTTGAGAATAGCCCTTTGGGCTTTGTCAGGGAGGGAAAAGCCAAAAGGGAGACTGGAGATGTGTTTATAGAAAGACAGACCAAAGGAATCAGAGGGAGACCACCCTAAAATCTGAGTTGTTAGGCAGAATTATTATATGATGAATACATCAAAGTAGGTTATCTTCTTTTCTCTCTTTCTTCCTTTCTTCCTTTCCTTGTTCCTTTCTTCCTTCCTTTTTCTCTTCCTTCCTTTCTTTCTTCCTTCCTTCCTTTCTTTTCTTTTCTTTTTGTCTGTGGATACCCAAATGTTTTAGCACCACTTTTGAAAAGTCTACCCATTTTTCACTGAATTGCCTTTGCATTACTGTTGAGAATCAGTTGACTACAGAGACATAAGACTATTTTTGGACCCTGAGTTCTGTTGCCTGCCTTGACTCAGCATCACCCAGTCCTGGTGGCAGCAGCTTTATGATGGCCATGAAATCAGGTGGCTTAGGCTCTCCAGTTTTGTTCTTCTTTTTCACAATTGTTTTGGCTGTTCCAGGTCATCTTGGTTGTTTCCTATGAACGTTATGGCCTGTCATTTTCTGCAGAAGGCCTGCTGGGAGTCTGGCTGGGATTGTAGTGGTGGATAGATCACCAAGGAGAATCCCCAGACCTTGTTAAGTGTCAGGCCAGCTGGGTGCTGCACCAGGGTCTAGCTGGGCTGCAAGGTCAGCTACTGATCCCAGGGTCTGTGTTTCTCTTTTTCAGTTGGAAAAGCAATAGGTAAAAGCATCCATAGTGTATTTTGATAATACTGTAGGATAATCTTTATGGAATTCTGAGCAAAATATTATAAGAAATATTCATTTGTGCCTAAGGGTTATAAAACTGATGTAATTTAAATGCAATAAAATATATACAAATGGCAAACAGTTCTTGAGGGTTTTCCCTTAATTTTTCAACACATACTTTAGGGTTTTAACGTACAGCATTTACAGCATTCACTTTCCTGAATTGGGGTGGGAGGGGGGTTTGAAATAATTAGTAGGCAATTTTTTGGCCCTGGGACTTTTCTTGTAAATGTTTTCTTTGGCAGCCATGCTCTTGAGAACAGGAAGTTACTCTCTTGTTACAGATTTAAGACTTTTCTGAGCCAAATAACAGAAAGCTGGATTAGTTCTGAAATGAAGAGGGGGGCAACTCTAGGCTTTTGCTGGAGATTAATGACATCTTGCAAATATTTTAATTCTACTCTTTCCTCTTAATTTGTCACCTCCTAAACAAAACACACTTGAGTTGAAAACAACTTACCGTGGTCACTTTTCAGACTAACCCTAAAATAAAATATCTTTATGATACCCACAGATTTATTTAAACATTTTTTGGAGGGCTGGAGAAAAGGAAATTAGGGCTTCCGCAAATTGACCTTTTCTTCGTTGCAAAATCCCTAGTATGAAATTTAAAGTATAAAATCAGTTGTAAAGATGCTAATGTTTCCACAATGAATATAAAGATTCATAATTTTCTTTGACCTTTTAAAAAAACTTTTGTTACTGACAAAAATATTTAATCAAGCTTTGTAAATAAGGTCTATATATTGCTTGAGTTGCTTGGAAATAATTCTTTAGGAATTGTTCAAAGTGACAGGGTTACATCTTTTTGAGCAGAGCAATTACTAGTCTGATTTACAAAATAAAGGGACTGGATCTTCCCACAAATTCTGAGTCTTTACTCAGAGATAATCCTGCTATGATAGAAAGTGAATTAAAATTCAATTTTGACAGTGTAATCTTGATAAATTTTATAATCTGGAAGAATATTAATTCCATGAATTATCTAAGAAACTTGTAAAGTTTAGAGATAAAGAGGTTTTTCCTGCAATAAGAATAACTCTTGTACTGGTGATAGAGAAATTTCCATGGTGTTAGTTGTGCTTCTCAGAAAAGAAGCCTGCATTTTCCTTTACACCAGCAAGCATGCACACAGGCTGGGCGGGCAAGGTGCGGAGGGCAGGCGAGTGGCTTGGGGAGGCCCCGAAGGAGGTCCACTGGCTTTGAGCAATTGCCCACCCTGCATCTCTCCAATGCATGCTTTTGAAAAGCAGTGTTCTGCCAAAGAAATCCATCTGGAAACTGGATATGGCCAGAGACCCACCTCTGCACCCCATGGCTTGTGTTATCGTGTTTTGCTTTCTACGCGTTATCAAGAAAATATCCCAGCAAGCTACCTTTTCCTTCAGTCTTGCTTGAAGCAGCGTGTTGCCCACACCATTTATCATAGCTGGCTTGTCCTGGTTTTTTTTTGACAATTTCAGGGCGTTCTTTTAAACCTTATAAACAATTATAAAGTATTCAGAACTGTCATCCCCTACATATAAAAATTAAATTAAGCCCAAGAATTTGAGGCGATGGAAAACATTGTCCAGTCTCATGGATTTGGGCAACTAGGGAGGAGGGTGAAGGCTGATACACCTGGAGCTTCACTTAAAGGAAGCCACCTGCTTCCTGGGTTTACCGCATACCAAATATTTCTTCTCAACGTTTATGAGCTTAAATAGACACAGATGTTGCCCAAGAATGTATCATAACATTAATCATCTTAGAATCAGATCATTTAAGTGTTGAAAAGCTTCTAGGAATTTGTGCAGCTCAAGACTGTCATTTTCAACAGGAGGAAACTGAGGCTCTGAGAAGTTTGTTCATGAACCACAAAGCCTTGTGCTATGTGGGCATTCTCCCCTGAACACATAGATGGGGGTGACAAGTTTCACTCCACTACTTTCACTCTCTGGATAACCTTTAGTGTCCTATATACTGTGATTAACCATGGTCTCTTCCAAATTTTGGGGAAAGATAATCAAGGAGGAATTTCTTTCTGCATAATTCTCCTGAGTGTCCATCCCATGGGCATCCATTACTCCTGCCCTCCTTTCGCCTCTGGCTGGTCAGAGGTATTTTTTGTCATGCAAGACAGGAATTAAAGGTGACCGGACTCTTCCTCCTGGCCAGGTTTGGTGAGAGGACAGCTGTAGTCAGCTTTCTCCTGCTCTAGCCTGTGGCAGATCACTATTTCCTTAGCTCATGGCCTCTGATGTATGTCAGACCCCAAAGAGTAAGAGAGGCGATGGGTTAGGGTCATGGAAACCTGCTGCCTCTTTCCTTCCACTGGCAGGACAGCTCTTCCCAATACAACCTGAAAGGAATGGGTATCATGAAACCTCATACTACAGTGACCTCCATCATTCCTTTTCTATTTTCTGATAAATTTACAAACTTTGCTTAGACACAAAAAGGTATAAATACAGTTTAACGGATCATATTTTGTTCATTAAATAACTTTCATAGCAAGACTTAGGGTGCACAGTGGTTTCCTGAACTCAGTTCTCTCCACAGTTCTGGTCACAGACTATTGGACAAGAACTGAATCAAATTTTCCTATAAGATCAACACTGAACCCAACCAGTGAACTTGATTGGAAAGGATCAAGTTGACGAACTGAGATACCAATGTACTATACAATGTACTGGATATTTAATGAAAAAATCTGACAAGGCCCTTTAAATATAGGATGCTTTGCCCTGCAGCACAGAGTCCAAGCCAACTGGAATGAAAGGTTGGACAGCCTCCTTCATCCCTTCTGCCTGCCCTAAACTTTCTTCACATCCTGGAGATACGGTCCTCTGTGGTCTTCCTGCTACTCTAAACTCTCTGCTGTAATATTCTTTCTGGTTTGTTCTTCTTAGGTTGCTCAGAATTTGCACCATTTTCTCATCTTTCCTCCTATTAAATTTTACTCTTTTACTGTAGGTCCTACTTCAGCTGGGCTTTTATGACAAAAACACTTGGAACTAATATGCATGCCCTTATATAAATGACTGATAGACCACCACCTTCTAGAAAGATCTATGGCCTCAAAAGAAAACCTCTTCTAACCAAATGATCTTTTTATTGGTGGAATTTCAGCCAACGATGTAAAGAGGAAAAAAAAAAAACTGAAAAGGGGGCGAGGATATTTTATATCTTATTTAATATTTAATATACTAAGCTGAGAAGCAGGGCTTTAGTTATTATAATAGTTATATATTCTGTACCAAAAAATCAATACATGAACTCTTTCAAGGAGTTTTTAATTTCTGGTTTATGAGTTTATTCATATAAGAAATCTTACAAAGGGTTACTAATCAATCACAGTCACTTGTTTAAACAAGAATCTTCATTAACTTTGCTAATTAAAAAGCAAAATTACATGAAATTTCAGAGAACCACTCATTTGTGTGTAATATTTTTTCCTAAATTCTCTCTTCCCGCACTATCAAGAACTATGACACACAGAGGTGGTCTGAAGTGGGAGATTTGTCACTTGACAAATAACATTTGATGTGTAGGTCTGAAGAGAAAGCATTTTTTTCCTTCAACTTGAACCTTTTTGGGCTGAGATTTTCTCACCAGAGTCTGTATTATTTTTCCTATGGGCAACTGTCCCCTTGATTAATCCCATTTCCCTTAGTCCTAGTTTTCCCAGGCAGCTGAGCAAACAAAGATGCAGGCAGCCATTTTAACGCGTTTCCTGCCTGGGCCTGTGGGGAGGGCTGCGTCCATCCTGTTCATAAACCAAGGCCCAAGTGGGACTGGAGTGAGCAGGAGGATCTTCTGTCGGGGATTAATTTTAATAGGCTACAGTCTGTCACCCGGGAACGATAGCCCTGGTAAATGGCTTTAAATTACTATTTGCTGATAAAAAGGGAGATAGGAGCTGAAAATTGGGTTCCTTGGTTCAAACAATTTGGACAACTAATGCAAGCATGTACTTTGGTGTGAGTGCACACACTTTACAACCTAAGCCCCTGGGTGGCTGAGGAAAACCTTTTGCTGCTGTGGGATTACAGTGACATATAATGGGGGAAATGGGACAGTCTGTAAAAGTATAGGATTTTAGAGCTGGAGGGGAAATGAATCTGTCTGTAAATTCCTAGGGACCTATGGAGCTTTATGTTTCTGATTTCTGTGGACAAATGTTTCTTCTCCGACCGTCCCTGCCCTACTTTTGTCTCCCTACCAGCTCCTTTCTGTTTGCTATTTTCATTCTGTTTTTCTCAGACTCAAATTACAGTTCTCTATTCCTTCCCTTACTTTCCCTTTCTTACAGCCAGGCCTTCGTCAGTTATGTGTGAAGCTCGGTGAAGAAGAACACACACATATCTGAGTAACAGTGGCCCACAGGAGAAGTGAGGAAGCCGTGGCACTTGTCTTTTTCCACATAAATTCAGCGACAGCAGCCTGGAGGACCGATGGGGAGGAGAAGTTTTGTAAAATGGTACACAGATGTCAGCCAGTATTCTTCAATTAAGTCTTAGGTACACCACTGTTCATTAATTTTTCATTAGTTCTGATTGTTTTGATTTATTTGAAAATCCAGCATGCTCCATTTCCAAATGGAGTCTTTAAAAAAAATCATGAAAGAAAATTGAGTTTGCCTCATACTTTTTAAAATGACCTTTGGGTGCTTTTGTTCCAGCGTTTTCCTTTGTACCATCATGTCTCATGTCATTTGCTCATGGAGAAAATGGTCTTCATATCTCTTTAAAAACATAGTTGATACCATCAAAGTGTTTGCTGAAAGTGCTGTCATTTTTCTTAAGTGTCTAAGATAGGGCTCTTGGGCAAGAAGGATGATGGTTAAAATTTAAGAAAACAAAACAAAACTAAAACTAAGTGACAATGAGGAGATGGAACAACTGGAACTCTCAGATATTGCCTGTGGGGTGAAAAATGGAGCAGACACCTTGGATAATTCGGTAGGTCTCTTTTTTTTCTACAAAGTTAAACATTCATCTACCACATGACCTAGTAGTCCCACTCCCAAGAGAAATGAAAGCTTATGATTACACAAAAAGCTCAACGTAAATGTTTATAACAATTTGATTCATAACTGAAATCAACTCAAATATCTTTCTACTGTGCAATGCATGAACAAACCTGCACAATGAAATAATAGCAGAAAGAAGAAACAAATCACTGACACAGGTGACAGGAGATTTAGCTCAGCAGTATAAGTGCCTGCCTTGCAAGTGTGCAGCTGTGAGTTCGATCCCTGGTACCAAAAAAAAAAAAATCATTGACATGCATAAGGGAATAGATGAATCCTAAAGACATCATGTGGAACAAGAAAAAAAAAAACAAGATGCAAGAGGGCTACTGTATGATTCCATTTAGATGATGTTCCAGAAAAGGCAAAAACCTAGGGACAGAAGATGGTTACAAGGCTGGAGTGAGTGGAGCAGGCAACTGCATTGTGAGGGATGGTGAAACTGCTCTGTGTCCTGGCCATGGAAGTCAGCTCACCATGGCCACCTATATTGAGTTGCATTCACAGGTCCTATTTGCGACAGAATTTTGCTAAATTCCTCATGCTGGGCTTTAACTTGTGATCTTATTTCAGCCTCCCAGAGTGGTAGGATTAGAGATGTAAACTATGATGCCCAGCTAATCCTGTTTCTTGATAAGGAGTATAACATTCACATAGTAAGAACATGTGTGAGTGGCATATTAGTCCTTTTTCTTGTATTGCAGCAAAATATTGTGAGTGGGTCATGTGTGGAGAGTTATGTAGTTAGCTTATGAACCACAGGTTCAAGCATTTGGCCCCATCAGAGATTTATGGCTCAGATTTGCTGTTTTGTAACAATCTCTCACAGAAACTACCTCAATCCCTTCTGAGGGCAGTACCCCCAATAACCTAATTATTTCTCCCTAGGGCTCACTCCTTCCATGCTACTTCTCATCACACCAGTGGCCAGATTTCCAACATATGAACCCTCACAGAACAACTCAAGTCATATCAACCATACCAGACAGCAACTGTTGCCACTTTAGCTACCTCCTGGTATATTATTGCCAGATTTGTGCCATTCGTGTCCAATACTGACAACAATGTAAGAAAATAAGTGAGCAGCTTGGAAATTCTAAAGATTAATGTTTATTAATTTCAGAATTATAAGCTTTTAGCTTAAACTGTACAAAGATGAATGGAAATCATTCCATGCTTTTAATCATGTTTAGTGTTCTTTCACAAGTTGGTGGTAATTGGAGGGCTATAAGTCATTCTGACAGTATTTAATGTAACTGATGAAATGTTTCTTTCCTTTCTTTTTAAAAAATATTTTCTTCCTTTATAGCACAGCCAAGTTCATTAATTTAGTCTGAAGGCAAATATACAGGAGATTAACCCAAGTATTATTAGAAAAGTGGTTTTGATTTTTAAAAAATGAATCTGGAGAACAAAAACAAACTCCAAAAATACTTGTCCAGATTCATTTTTATAAACAATGGACTCTGATATGCAACTGGAATTCTTCAACAGAGATCAACTCTCTGTGGTTTGTGGGTTCTATTTCTTCTCATGTTTGCCTGGTTCAGCAGCGAACAGGTAAAACCTGTGAGATATTGATTCTTGCTTTGTTCTTTATTTCTCCACTACTAAATGTTTCCATTTTATATCTTTTCCCTGGACACTGCTGTGAAAATTTGTGTTCCAGATACTTTTAATTTGCTTAACACATACAGAATAATACTTTTTCTTCATTTTGTGAAAAATTCTGCTTTGCTGGAGGGGGAAATTTCACTGGTCACGCCTCTTGATGGTCTGTGCATGGGCACTGGTAGGAACTCAGATTTGTTTTATGACCTTCTGAAGCCCTAAGCCACAAACTATAAAAGATTCAAACTCATACCCCTGAAAATACCTCCATAGTACTTATGGATAATATTTACATAAAAAGCTTAAGACTTGTAAGAAACATTTTATTTAAAGAAAAAAGAACATAGGTAGAGACAAAAATTATGATTTAATTAGTACCTGCTAGTGTAAAGGACAGAAACACAAATATCTTTCTGACAGAAAAGACAATAATTTTATTTAAAAAATCATCATGTTTAACACAGAGAAGTACAATATGCAAAAATGTGAATCCAACTATAGTTGTGCTCAAAAGAAAGGGCCATTTGGTTTTGAACAATCCAGGAAACCAGGGAGGAAGTGTTTAGAACCAACATTTAGGACTGGTAAGGGAAGAAGGGTCAGCCTTCCACCAGTGGAAAACAGAAAAGGCAAAAATTCTGAAGAGTTGGTGCAGATTTAAGTTGTTGAAAGCAATATCAAGAAAACTGGCCATAATTTGGCTCCCTGGAGTAGCTTCGGGTTGTATGTCATGTTGGGAGGCAGTTGCTTGGGTTTACATAGCATCTTATGTAGGACTGAAAAAGGCTTCAGTTTCCTGTATCAGAGAACTGGGGCAGAGAGTTGGAAGACATAGGGTAGTATTTGCTGGGTCTCTCCCAGATGACACATGTTGTGACAGAGCATGCCTCCTGTTCTATCCTTTATGAAGCAAGTTTTTTAGGATAAACTATAAAAATTACTGTCTTCTTAACAGAGAGTAAATCTTTTCAAAAATTGTATACATTTGGAAATAGGTTTAATGGGAGGATGGGGGATTTGCAGATCGCTGTGATGGAAAAAGCTAGGCATTAGGGTGTGCAATCTGCTATCAATTACTTTTACTGACAAAAACAGGGACTTATGAACCACAACTTCTCAGCCATTTGTCCAGCGCCTCCAGGCCCCCAAAATCTCTTCTGCGGGCCTCTGGAAACAAGAGAGGAGAGTTTTGAGCTGTTAACAATGATTTGGGTTCGTCGAAAGAAGCCAGCGATACCGAATGTCCTGCTCCAAAATGCCGCGGACACTGCTCGGGAGCGCCGCGGGTCCCCTAAGTAGGCTCTGCACGTGGCCGGGCAGCACCGGGCTTGCCCAGCGCTCACGCCGCCAGCTCCCTCGCGCTTCAGTTTTCTCAAATGCCTGTCCGCGTCCGCACCAGCCGCTGTAGTACACGGTTTTATCTGTGTTTCACAGCGCCCTCTCCACGCTGTAAACCTCCAGGCTGCAGGGCACCGGTCCCCGCCACTTAAGTCTGCCGCTTACTTTTTAGAAAAAGAGCCAAACCTAGGCGCGCACGTCATACGTCACTTCCGCCCCTCCGCGCGCCCATGGGCCGCCCCTTCTCTGGGTCTGTGTTTGTTTCCGGCGTTTCAATAAAGCTCGATTAGATTCGAAGAAGCCCGCTCTTCCGGGAAAATGGCGGCCCCCGCCCGCGCCGCCGAGTCGCCGTCGGCCGCGGATCCGGCGCCAGCCGCGGCGCCCGCCGAGGGAGCCGCCTGCGCGCCGCTCGGCCCGCCGCAGGCTCCGCAGCATGTCCTCGCCGCCCCGCGGCCTCGAGCCCCTCGCTCCCGAGGGCTGGGGGCGGCGGAGTTTGGCGGAGCTGCAGGAGATGCTGCGGCGCCAGGAGAGACTTTTGCGCAACGAGTAAGCTGGGTCGCGGGAGTCCCCGCCGGCGCCTGGGTTCGCGCCTGGGGAGGACCTGTCACCGGAAGGTGACCTTGCCTCGGTCGCGTCCGGCCGCGTCCCCTCCTCCCGCGCCCGCGGCCTCGGGCCCCGCTCCAGACGGCGCGAGCCCAGGAACTTTTGGCTACTACTGGGCCCTGGGGCCCTGAGGTTTGCGGACGCAGTGCAGCATGGTTTGCAGCAGTGAGAGGCGCACACGCCGGGAGGACATCTGCAGAGAGCGTCCGACGAGGGGAAGCCAGAGGGCGGGCTGGGAAGGCAGCTGGGTGTGTAGTAGATAAGGGTGGCTGAAGTGTTCCAGGCTGTGAGGGAAGTCACGAACAAAAGTAGGAAAACGCGTGAAGAGGGGTGGAGTCAAGGTTCATTGCACTTAAAGAGTGTGCGGAGTTTCAAGGAGAGCATAACAGATACTAGTTAATTAAAAGGTGGAGCAGAGGGACCTGCAGAGAGATGTTAATCCGCACGGGAAGCTGCAGGAATGAGTGTGGCGTGGGAAGCATGGAGTGCCAGAGGGAACCGCCTCTGTCCCAAAGGAAAAAGAATCAGAAAAAGAATTTCTGCTGTCACTCTGCAAAAAGGGCACAGATCACTTGTTGGTTGAGTTAGGTGAAGTCTTCTGGTAGAGGAGGATGATTTTTCTTTGAGAATGGGTTTTATTTTCTTTTAATAATTTGTTGTCTCTTGTTTTGGGGGACATTTGAATAATTGTTTCATTCTTACTTTGAGCCATTCAGAAATCATACTTCTGGCTTAAAAATCATTTTTTCTCCCTTTGAATATAATGTTTTACCTTTTAAGTTTGTCTTAAGTTTAGAAACACAGCGGTAATGTGTATGTGTTTTTTCCATTTGACAGAAAATTCATTTGCAGATTGCCCGACAAAGGTAAAAAGATCTCAGACACTGTTGCCAAGCTGAAAGCTGCCATTGCTGAGCGTGAAGAGGGCAGAGGAAGAAGCAAATTGTTTTATCCTGTTAGTTTAGACTTTGAGCTAAGGCAAAAGGCAATTGCGGGAGTTGATGTGGACATAGATAAAACGTCGAATTTTGAACAGATGCTTGATATTTCATCACCAGTTCCTGGCTGTTCCCCTGTAGATAAAATCAAGTCATCCAAAAGTACATCAGAAGAGCAGGGACTTGTGCATCCCACTCATGAAGACAGTGAAGGGACTCCACGGGGTGAGTCTGTGGTGAGCCAGCACCCAGCTCCCGACGGCAGTGCTGGGGCACTTGCCCCAGCGGAGGCTGAGGAGCGTCTCCCACAGCATGATGTCGAGGGTCCCACAGAAGATATTTCCAGCGGCTTGAACCACCTGCTTGTTGACAAATTGCAAAGGATCACGATTGCAGATGGAGGTGAAGACCATTCAGGAGCAAGCACAGGTGCTGAGACCTTGCCAGGCCTCTGCAGTGGACCTCCTAGGAGGCCTCATTACATAGAAGTGCTCGAAATGCGAGCCAAGAACCCAGTGCCCCCGCCACATAAATTTAAAACCAATGTGTAAGTACCGCCGGGAACCACCCTATCACAGGACATCATGTGTGTGAAACTCAGAAAGGGCTGTGTGAGCATACTCCTCGGCAGGCACAAGCAGTGTGGAAACAGCGAAACCAGCTTGGCAGGAGCAGAGGGTTTCTGTGGAAAAATACTTTGATTTTGAAGCCAAATAATTTAAAAGGTTTTAAGTAGCAGATGGGGAATATCAAATTTCAGGATGCTTAGCCAATATTCTATACTAAACACGGAATTGGAGAGACAATTTGTTAGGGCTTTTTTTCCAGCACTGATTTCTGGTGTGCAGCTCCGCTTCGATTAACCCGGTAAGCACAGGGAGAAGCAGGTGCAGGTGCTGCTAGGCCTGTCAGTGTGCTTCTGTGTAGGCGGCATTGCTCTGGGGGTACAGTGAAGTAAGGCTTCTGTTCCCAGGAGAGTTCAGGACCTGGGTGAGGAGCAGCACTCACACTCCTACTAGGAAAGTTAACTACATAATAGTAACAGTTTCTGGGGTCTGGGGAGAGGCAGAGGAGAAGAGCTAAAAAAATAAAACTTGATTCTTGCTCCTGAGTTCCTTGCTATAGTTTTGTTTCTGATATTTCCAGAAAAATAAAAGTTCTTTAAAAGGGAAAGAGTTGTTCTTCATGGATTGCACATGTAATATTTAGGTGTACTTACAGGGATGCTGACATAAAACACTATTATTCCTTTATTTGAAAAACAGAATCTCATGTTTAGAAATACTTAAGATGTGTTTTTGTTGTAACAAAGAGACTTTAAAGTTTGATGCTACCCTGTGATTCATGGTTTTTTTAAATATCAAAACATTGCTGCTGTGTGGCAAAGCAGTATTGTTCTACATTTCTTGGGGGGGGGGTGAAAGTGATCCTTAATTGAGTATTCTTGTTCTGTATGCCCTGAGGTATCTTCATTTCTAAGAAGCCACTTTAGAAAACCAGAAGCATCTTGTCCAGTTAGCAAGTACAAGAGAGTGTCAGTCGGTTGCAGTTGTGCGTTGTGATCCTTTGGCTGGGAGCTGGAGGTGAGGGGAAGCAGTGAGGGCTCCTGAGGGTCAGGGATATTTCAGAGTGAGGGAGCAGCCTGTGCAGTAGAGGAGAGCAGGACAGGCTGAGCCTGCCGGAGGCAGTGGGCACAGAATGGCAAGCGTTGCGTGTCCGTGGTGGAGAGTGAATCGTGTTCTGTGGCCCTGTTTTTATGGTGCTGGATGTGGCGCCCAGGCCTCATGCCTGCTAGCCTGACCCGTACTTTGGCTTGTCTCTTCCTTTGGTCTTCTGCATGTTCTGGCTTTGTGTACTCTACCTGGATGCTGGAGGCTTCCCAAAATACTGGGATTTGTACCACCAGCAGCTATGAAACACAGCCACTTGGGTGCCCATGACCCCTCAGGTCCATCGCAAACCAAGTGGAACTCCAGCATTTTCCCAGACATCCTGCTGTGTTTTGACCTAGGTGTCTTTTTCCTGTCTCCAGCGCCACCTCTGTGATGCATTTCCTGGCTCTGCATCTGTATCTTCGCTCTTTATTCTCTCGTGTCAGAGTGAAGGTTCCCATCTCTCCCATGGGGTGTAACTGGACTTTCTGACTACCCTACTGCCAGCCCTTCCTCCCCTTCACTGCCAGCCCTGCTGCCAGAGTGGCGTTTGTAAAGTAAAGGTCCAGACCTGTCACCTGGACTAGAACCCTGCACTGCAGCCTGGGCCCAGCCTCCTGGCCATCTCCTCCCCAGTTTTCTGTGTTGTGCTGCCCACCTCTAACCTGCTTCCCCCACTCACTGCTGGGGTGCTCTTCTCCCCTCAGCCAAGCCCGTTCATGTGTTACCTTGAAGCTTTGCTGATGACGTCTCTCCTAGAACAGATCTCTTAGCATGCATGGTATTGCATTACACTGAAACTGTGCACTTGTTTGTGGTAGGTTGTTTACAGTAAGCTCCTTTGCAGATGTGTTTCTGAGTGAATAAATGAAAATGTAACCTCAGCGTGAGTATGAGGTGTGAGAAAGGAAAGAACGGCCCTGAGCGTGTGTCTGTACACCCATAGCCCCCGTGGACTAAGTGTGGGTAGACAGCGAGGGTTAAAGGTTGTGTGTCTGTGTGTATGAATGTTTTTGTTGTGTCTGGAGAGGTGACTGTAGTCTAACAGAAGTTCCCCGCCCTCAGGTTGCCGTCACAGCGCCGTGGCTCCCCTGGTCACTGTCGCAGGGGAGAGTCTCCTGTCTCCTCCGAGGAGCGGCGGCACAGGGACAAGCAGCACCTCGATGACATCACAGCTGCACGGCTCTTGCCACTGCACCATCTGCCTGCACAGCTGCTGACCATAGAAGAATCCCTGGCGCTTCAGTGGCAGCAGAAGCAGAGTTACGAGGTATTCCGAGCACCAAACTGTTCTCACCTTTGTTGGCTGCTCCTGTGTTTGTCAGAAGTTGCTCGGGAGCTCGAGGAAGAAGGGTATGACAGGAAGTATGATGCCGAGGTAGCCATTAGCTCTCAGGGGTGAGCCAGAGCTGCTAGAGCTGCGGGCACAGCTGACGACAGGCAGCATCCCTTGGAGAAGCAGCAGCACTGTTCTCTCTCTCCTTCCCGTGAACCCCACTGACGGCCCCTTGCTCATGGGGTACAGCCCATACCCGCTAAGATCACTGGGAAATGGGCCCCCAGTCTTGCTCCCCTTTGGTATGGCACAGCACTCAAGAGTGGGGAACAGGTCGTGTTGCCGGCAGAGCTGAGTCGTGCCCCAGTGAGGCGAAGGAGCCTTCTGCTCTGGTCACCTAAATCCCTTTGTGCACTTTTTCTGAAGACCTCTATAGTCTGCATGGTTCCAGTGTAGCTGCTTCTCGGCATGTTAGCATCACTGCTGGTTAGGACTTAAGCATCGAGGAAGTGCGTTTATATTATCTGGGGCTCTAAGATGCCTGTCGTCAGGCAGTCTGGGGTTATAACCATTCTCTGGCAGGGCAGGAGTGGTGGCTTCTGCATGTACCTGCTGGACTTACATGTGGTCCTGGGGGAAGGTCATGGGGAAGACCTGGGGGCCCCAGGGGGAGAGCCTGCCTGCCCTGGCTTCAGGGAATGCCCTCGGCGTGTGGGAGTCCACTGCCTGGCTGAACTTGCTTGGGCTTTTGTCGAGTGTGATTTCTGTAGGACTTTATTTGGTGTTAGAATCAATACCTGATTTTCCTGTGTCATCAAAATGTAATTCTCAGGCCTGGAAGCCATGATTTAATCTGCAGAAGCAGGTTCTGTCATCTCGAGAAATAAACATAATTGGTGATTTTTGACATTTAGTGCTTCAGGTCATGTGCTGTGTCCTTTCCCACTGAAATACTATAAGGAAAAGATGCGAATGTGTAACTTTTTGGTTTGTTCTTTGCTTTAAAGGAAATGCAGGCGAAGCTCGCAGCACAGAAGCTAGCAGAAAGACTGAATGTTAAAATGCAGAGTTACAATCCAGAAGGGGAGTCTGCAGGGGGGTACCGAGAAGTGAGGGATGAAGACGACGCCCTGTCCTCTGAAGACGAGAGCTGAGGGTGGCCTCACGGCGGCCTTCCAAGCCTGACCGCTGAGACGTCGTTCCTTTCATCAGACTGACAAGTGTGGTGATCAGCGTCAGACAGCGCTGAGGGAAACCTGTTAGACTGACACAGATGAAGCTACAAGGAGAAGCCCAGCATGTCTTTCAGCGGATGATCTTCATGTGCCTGAAAAGTTTACTATTTGAACATCATGTTTAACCATATTGTATTAAAGTTTTGCGGCTTGTCATACATCAATCTGGTAATTTAGTATGTGGCAGAGTACAATGTTTTCTGAAGGCCAAGTGCAGTCAGATGATTTTGCCTTTTCCCTAAATGTCAGATAGCACTCATCACCTCTCCCAGCGAAGTCTCTACCTGCCCTGCACAGCTCTGGTGAGTGAGGAAGGGGCCGCCTGGAGAGGTCGGTGCACCTGCACGGAGTTCCTGGGCCCCTGGACCGAGAGGTCTAGCATCCAGGGAGGCAGGAGGAGGTGTTTGTTTCCATCTGCTTAGGAACAGGAAGGCTTTGAGGAGGTGCTGAAGGTGTGGGACCTTGCTGCAAGGTCAGTTTGCAGGGAGTGACTGTATAGGAAGTGCTCAACTCAGTTGAGCTCGGTGAAAGGAGGTGCTGGTCTCGGGCGGCAGCTGATGGGTTCTGTGAACTCGAGGGCGACAGGTCCACATGCGGGACGTAAGTGTCTGGTAAGGAGACCAGATTTTAAAGGTGACAGATATCAATATTTTAGGTCCCTCCCCCACAAAAGTCATATATAGAGAGGCCATGGAAATCTCAGGCTTGGGGCTGGAGGGTTAGCTCAGCGGCAGAAGTGCCTTCAAGAGTGAGGTTGTTAGTTCAATCCCCGGCACCAAAAAAAATAAGTTTCAATCTCATTTGTGCAGGTTCCCATCATTTTAAATGATTGTATGTTGTCTCCTGAGGAATTTACACTTATAAAAAAAATCTTCCCTTAATATGTAGAGCCTTAAAATACTGAAAGAAAAAAAAAATAAAGTGTTACAGTAACTTCAAATGCTGATGATGAATTTTACTGGTGTCTAAATTTTGCTTCCTTCCAAAGAGGCCATTCAAGTGTGGCGTGTGTAGGGAAGCACACTTGGGCCACAGGCCTGTGACACCTAGAGAAGCTGCTTTCCCTCGCCCTCTTCCTGGGAGAGACCAGCATTGAAGGATGCTGAGCTGACAATTTTGTTGTTTTTAGTCTTTTTTTTTTTTTTTTCTTTCTTGTCTTTTTGAGAAAGGGTCTCTCTAAGCAATTCAGGCTGGCCATTAGCTCACTTGTAGCCCAGACTGGTCTCGAACTTGCAACAATCCTCCTGCCTCAGCCTCCTGAGTGCTGGGATTATAGGTGTGAGCCACACACCTGGCTTGCTTTTAGTCTTTAAAGCTAACAGCTGGTTTGAGAACACGAGCGATTTAGTATCCTGCGTGGGATGAAAGGGCCAGCAGCTTCCGCAGGACTGGAGGCAGCAGTGTTCGTGCACACACCCTGACTTCAGGCCAAGCCTCAGCTCCAGCCTGAGACCGGGGAGCCCGCTGTGATTTGGGGTTCCCTGCAGCCATACACTCAGTCTGGAAATGCAGTCATACCGCTTACTGTTTGACAGACTGCTTTGAAGATTATCAACATTTTTATTAAATACTTTGCACATTACATAGCTCCAAGATATTTTTCACCGTAACTGTTAAAATAATGTCCTATTGTATAAAAATTGTTTATGTGATTTCAACAGTGATTTGATCAATATCTTAAGAGGTAATCACATTGACCAGCTGTGGTAGTACAACCCTGTAATCCCAGGAGTCTGGGAGGCTGAGGCAGAAGAATCACAAGTTGGAACCTGGCTTGGGCAGTTTAGTGACTTTGGGGGTCCTGCCTCAAACTTTAAAAAGGGCAAGGGGTCAGGAATGTAGTTCACTGCAAAGGCTCTGGGTTCAATTTCTGCTACCAAAAAATCCCAGAAAAAACATGTGTTTATTTCCAGAGACATTTTTAAAGAAGTGAAATTGCTAGAGAAAAGGTATGTAAGTTTTTGAGAACCCTGTTATATACCACACATTTCAGAGAGTGTGTCCACTTACATTTCCTTTAGCCATATATCAGTCACCCAGAATTTAAAATCACTGTAATAAAATAAATTACTCTTTAATATATTTGCAAATTAATTGTAGAAAAAGCTTAGTGAAGGGTGTTTTTTTTGGGTGTTTATTTTCCATTTCTATTCATTGAGGTTTGCTTATTCATATGTTTTTGTTTTGTTACTATTTTGGAGAGCCTGCCCTTTTTCTTAGTTTGAATTCTTCCTGAATTAAGAATGTCTATCCTTTGTCATGTAGCACTTTGTATAGCTTCTGGTGTTTCAGTGTAGTTTTCTTTAGAAGTCTACCTTTACACATGTGCTTAAACGTACACGTCTTAACCCAACTGGATAAATATACTAGTTTTGTTTTTTTTTGTTGCTTTTTTTTCTCTTTTACAATTGTCTTTCATTCAATAGGAATTTTATTATGTTTATGCGTGTAATTCATTTAATCTACATAACTGGAATGAAGAAATTTTGATTACCTCTAGTTTGGAGATACTGTGTAGGGTGGAGATTTAAGATAAATCTTTGCAAGGGGTTTATCAGTTGCTTCAGTATTGAAAGCCACTGTTTTCCTTGTAATGCTCTATTTATAGATTATTAAATTTTTATGTGTCTTTTGCATCTTTGGTTTATTTCTGGACCTCCTGATTTTTTCCATGTCACCAGCCATTCTGGTTTCAATTGCTGATATATTTGGTAGAGCGAGTCCCCTCTTTTTCTTGGAAATTTGGTGAACTATAGCCTACAGAAAAGCAGAAAACTGATGTGCGATCTCCTGGATAAACCGGCCGCTGAGCACACCACGAGCAGGGAAGCCGTCGCTGGCACTTGGAACCTCGTGTCCCCAGAGGCCATGACTGTCCTGACTTTGTCCTAAGTCTCCACTCTACAAACATTTTAAAAAATCTGTTCATCCTGAGACCTTATAGCTTGTTCTGTCCACTTTCGCCTCCCATAAATATGGACCCAATCTGTGTGTTGCATCCTTAACTCAGCATGGCTGAGAAGAGGCATGTTGCGTGGTTTCCCTTTCCTGCCATAGGGCGCATTTCTCCAGGGCTGCTCTGTCTTTATCAAGTGACGTCCCTGCATTTGGGCTGTGGGAAGCAGCACTGTGATGCACACTGTGCCTGTGAGCGCATCTCTGTGGGGCGCATGCCCCTTTTGGGGTTGCAGGGTGCACTCCTGCCTGTGGGGCTGCTGGGCCCGGAGCTGTGCAGCAGTTCTGGTCTCAGCCGACTTCGGTTTTAGCCAGTGTGATGTGCATGGCAGCTTCGTGCTGGTTTTGTTCTGCATTTCCCTGACCAGGCATGGCACGGAGCTTACTGGATGCTTATTGGCCTCTGGATTTTTTCTGAAAAGTACCTGTTTGAATCCCACCCTTTTTGTGTCCTGTTGTCTCAACGGTCTCCTTTTCTGTGGTTTGTAGGGTATATTCTGGACACCAATCTGTGGTCTTTAAATAAAGAATTTGGTATTTGCTGGGTCATGTTTGTATCTTCTCCCCTTTTAGATTCAAGTTTTCATTGTCTTCATGCTGTGTTGATAGTGAAAATTCTTCATTTTAGTGGAAAATCTGCCATTCTTCTGTCTTGAGTTCTTTGTGTCTTGTAAGGAATTGGCTATAACAGCAATAGATTATGAGTTTTGGGGCTCACTGCCTCTGTGTCCTGTTCCTCCAGGGAAACTCTGTGCGCTCGGGGCCAGTTAGTCTGTTCGGTGTGGTCATCGATCCCTCAGCTAACATACTGCGTGTTTTGAAGCTAATTTCACAGTGTGGCCTGTGAGAGCTAAAAGATTTTATCAAGAGCCTTATAATGATGATAACAATTAGGACCGAAGCAGTTTTAGGAGAAGCAGTTTCACCATATGAAGTGAAATGTTTTAAACTCACTAGCACTTGGAACTTTTAATTTCGTGTTAAATTAACCAAGAAGAATAAGACTCCTTAACTATTTTGACAAGGGGAAGTCAGAGCATTGAGCTAAAGAGAGCCCCAGCTATGTCCGGAGAAGTTCCATGTTAGTAAAATCAAAGATATTGTAAATCAAGGCCTCACTTGGAGCACATGGAAATACACCTTCAATTTAAGAGGTAGAGACTCAGCTTATAAATTGTCTGAAAATATTCCTAAGAAATACGTTTCCATTTTCCTAATTATACCGCATATACTTGTATTATATACCATTTCTAGTGATTGTTTTGTAAAGATGAAAGCACATCTTCAACTTAGATTTTAGCAAAAAGATTTTACCTCTAGCTGCTTTTCACACTGAGGCTCCATTAAGAAAAATGTCACTGCAGTGGAAGGTAAGTTTTAACTTGAACTATCATTTTTTAGTTCTTAGGAAAGACAGTTTAGAATTCATTCCACCCACTCAGTGGGGAAACTGAGGCACAGAGGCGCGGAGTGTAAACACCAGTGGCTCAGGCTGACTGCAAGCCCACATAGCAAGTTACCCACTCCCTTCTCAGCTCAGCAGCAGCAACACCAGGGCTGCACAGTGCAGTGAGGCCCCACGGGCAGGGGCCAGGATGAACCCTGAGGTTGGCAGGGGCAGTGATGGCAGGGTTCTTGCTTCAGTACCACATTTCCCGGAAAATAAGCCCTAGCTGGTCATTGCCGTGGTGATGGCCGGTGTCCCGCCTCCTGTTCTTCCTGTTCTCTGGCGTGGTGGCAGGTGCAGCAAGCACAGGCTGATTGGGCTGGTGCTTCTGAGCCCTTTTTCTCAAGGCTGGTTATTATCCAGCAAGGCTTTATCTTTGGGAAGACACGGTATTAGCAGAGTGCTGTCTGTCACTCCTTGGGAGGTGAGTGTGCTGGTTTATAAGACAAAGAACTGGATGTCTCACACGTGTCTTTCCCTGCAGAAGCTCCACGAAGAGCAGAGTCTAGGTTGCACCTGGCCAGGCCACCAGAGCTCTGGGCACCTGCGCTACGTGCAGGTGAGTGCGGGCCCAAGGTGGCTTTGAGGCCCTGCTGAGGCCCTTGCCCCTGCGGCTCCTGTCAGAGGTGGAGTAAAAGCTGAAGTCGGGGAAGGGACCCCGAGATGCCTCCAGACCACCCCCACCCCTAACACCCCAGCACAGGCCTGCAGCAGCAGGTTGCAGATCCCAGCACAGATGTAGGCACAGCAGCCTGGGCTCAGGCGGTGACCCCGAACTGCTGTACTGTTCCCGCCCCACCTCTGCAGCTTGCCGTTCTCCGGCTCCAGTGGACATCGAAAGTGCTGGGAGCTACCGGGTTGGGCCGGCTGAGTTGGGTGCCCGGGCCCTGTGCCCTACTGCTGGCCCTTGCCCTTGCCCTAGGCCTGGGTCCCACCAGTGAACCACTGGGCTGCTGGTCACCCACCCTGTGACTAAGGGGGTATGGGTGGTCCCGGGAGCAAGCCTGGGCCCCAGGTTCTGCTCAGCTCTGTCCCTCCTGGAGCTGGGCTTGGGAGTTGGGGGTGGTGACAGGAGGTGTGGCTGGTGGTGGTGGTGGAGAGAGAGAGTCAGACAGACACAGAGACAAGAGAGATAGACAGAGACAGAAAGATAGAAAGCTGCTGCCCCGCCTAGTCATGATCTGGAGGACAGTGAGGCCTCCGGTCGCCAATGGGTGGGAGCCTGCAGGAAGCACAGGACGAAGTTGCCTCTGAACCTGGGGCATGCACGGCGGGGACAGGCCAGGTAGTGTCCAGCTCGCAGCTCTGGGTAGGGGAGGCCTGGGTGGATGGGTCGGGTTCTCAGAATAATGAGGAGTCAGATTCAGTTCAAAGGCTTTTTTCTTTTCTTTTTTTGAGTGATCTTTCAGGGGCCTTCCCGGTGATGTGATACAGGGTTGTTTACTGGGGAGCCCTGGTAAGGCAGACAGGGGACCGGGTGTGACAGGCGAGCCAGGCTCTGAAGTGTGCACAGGGCCAGGGCTGTGAGGGTGAGCAGGGACCCCAGGTATGACAAGTCTGTCCCAGCCCTCGCAGAGGTGGTCTGCGCCCATGTAATACAACGGAGGACTTCAGGAGAAGCTCGCCTGTCACTGAGTATCCTGATCCAGTGACCGTGGTCCTCAGACTGGAGAGAGACCACAGACACTCAGTTCGTGAGGAGTCGGCAGTGATAGCACAGAATGGAGCCCGGCACCTGGGAGCCCGAGGACGCCAGACCTGCAGGGGAAGGGCTGACATAGACCCTTGGATTTCAGGCCTCAGCGAGGGAAGAGAGCTGGGGTCCTGCACCAGCCCATGGCAGTTTGTTCTGCAGCCCAGAGAAGGAGAAGAAGAAGCCAGGCCTTTTCACCGTGCCTGCTCGGTGTCAGTCACCGCGGCCAGCTGCCCCATAAGGAAGGAAGGGCGGCCTTGGGCCGGCCAGGAGCAGACCCAAGGAATAGCAGTGGGGTCTGGCAGGCAGCTTGGGTCCAGGGCCTGGGTGGTAGAGTAGCACAGCAGGGCCACCCCCAGCCCTGGCTTCTCATCCGTGCGATGGGAATCTCAAGGAGACCTGTCTCAGATACTTATTAAACTCCATGACAAGGTGCACGGACCATGTCTGCACCGGAGCCTGTCCCTGGGTTCCTTTGACTTCCCTGGGGCCCAGTGAATGGTGGCTTTTGTCCTAGGTCGCAAAGGCACCAGGGCTGGGACAGACCTACGCTGCC
Organism: Cavia porcellus; assembly: GCF_034190915.1. NCBI lineage: Eukaryota > Metazoa > Chordata > Mammalia > Rodentia > Caviidae > Cavia > Cavia porcellus. The sequence goes on from NW_026947491.1 coordinate 3,231,869, forward strand.
TGACTCTCTGGCCAGGCTGCTTCTGTGACGGTCCTCTCCCTGCCTATGCCTTCTTTTCATAATACAGTTCCTGTTTTTATGCAGTGAGACAAAATTCGTGCTTTACTGAAGAAGCATGATTTTGCCTCCTCACCCACAGGCAGGAGCTCTGAGGTGCCTGAAATTGACCCACACTGTCTCCGGTGGACCCAGGGTGACCGGAGACATTAATTTGTGAGACAGGCTGGGGCTGGGGGGCCTGGGCAGCGCTCCGCTGCCTACAACTAATTGGCTCTGCATCTTGCATCTGCTGACGAGGCACTCCTGAGAGGCAGGGAGAGGCCAGATACGATCGCCCTGAGGAGGACGGAGTGAAGGACACAGAGATTAGCCGGGTGCCCCCTTCATTATGACGGGACCTAGAGCCAGAGCCAAGAATTGGATCCAGATTCCTCAACTCCCAGATGGATTTTCTCATCCGGAGGTCCTGCCACATTCCTGCTGCAGAGCAGCCGCCCACCCAGTCCAGGGCCCACACCTGGGCCGAGTTCATGGGTGTGTGTATATGTGTGTGTTTGTGTGTGTGTGTGTGTGCACGCACGCATTACTGCTTCCTTGGCATGCCGCTCATCCTTAGAAAGAAAGAAAAATAAAATTCTCACCCTTGGAAAATGGTCTCTTAACTGAGAATAACATTGATAATACACAGGTTGTTCAAATGCTCTTAACCACATCTATTTTTAAAGAATTTTTGGCATGGGAGGAAGTCCAGAGTCCAAACAGATTCGACGCCTACATTTCTTTCCAGAAGAATGTGCACGTGGAAAAGCATCCTGCAAGTTATTAAGGTTAAAAGGAATTTATTATATTAGTTGAAACTCTATTTGACCAGGAAGGGCCAGTGCCCATGGAGAAATTTCCCCAGAGAACACTTGAGGCACACCGTCAACTTTCACCACTAGGGGGCGCGGTCTCAGTTACACATCAGAGGATCCTCTCAAGTACAGTTAACCGGCTGATTTTCACACAAAGTTAGCTTCCTAACAAGGTAATCTATGTACAGATTACCTGTCCCTGATGCAGGCCTCTGCCCTCAACTCAATCCTGTATTTAGAAAATATGACCATTAAACCATCTGGTGTGAAAATTTTTATTTAACTGGACTCTATCTCTTATTTTACTTATCTTTTTGAGACAAGATCTCCCTGTGTAGTTCAACTGGCCTTGATCTCACTATGTTGCCCAGGCTACCTCTAAATCATGGTGATCTTCCTGCCTCAGCCTTCCAAATGCTGGGATGACAGGTGTGTGCATTTCTGGCTTTGCACTCTTTATGAAACCACCATAGTCAGCACTATGCTAATTGCCCTGCCTGCAGTCCTCAGCCTTGCCCCAGTGCCTAGGCCTGGATCTTTGTAGGAAACAGAAATCGCTTCCCCCTTGGGTGTCCTGAAGCCTGGGCAGCTGTGGGTCTTTAGCTCTTCTTTCCTCTGAGGAAGACCCCAGAAGTTCTTCATAGCAGGATGCAGTCCATATGTTCGTTCACTAGTTGTCCATTCCCTTCCCCAGCAGTGGCTGCTAGCATCTGTCCCCTAGCGTGTGGCAGACTGCAGAGCCAGTCCCATAGGGGACACTAGCAACCCTGGCCTCAGAAACATAATGAAGGGTGCTGCGGGAACACAGACCTGAACACAGACCTATCCCCCGCCAGGCTCTAACTCTTGTTCTTCCCTACTCCGCAGGGGCGCAGCCCTGGAACTGCACCACACACCACAGGTGAAGTTGTGTCCCCCGGGGGGTGGCTGCAAAGTGTGTTCCCTTTGGGTGCACCTCGAAATACAGACAAGGCTTATAGCCACACAGCAACAGAAGTGTGGGGCTAGGCATCACGGTGATTTGGGCGGTAGAGGGGAGGAGGGGAGGTGAACGAGTTCCTCCTGAGCTATGATAGCAAACTGAGTGCTCGGTGTAAATTCTTGGGACCTGAATTATCTGTTTTCTAACAAGGAGTTGGACATGTCCCAAGATGTCTCTTAAAGCAGAAGTCCTGAGAAACACGGAATTTGGTGGTAAAACCAAGATTTTGGGGAGGGGGTGGAGATAAGCGTAGTCTCTGCCCTCTTTACTCTCTCTCCCTTGAAAATTCAAAATCACTTTAACAGGTCAGAGATTTTAAGAGGTCCTGGGGTAAACAGCCCATTTAACCCAAGTTTTCCCAAATGTATTTACCTGGAGATCCAGTTTGATATTATAGCTGTTCACAGGAAAAGCACTGGATTAGAGCTTGTTCACTGAAAAACTAATAAATCTTTATTGAACAACTACTTTGTACTAGGAGGTTACCTCTCAGGCTGTATGGCATGAGTTTATGAATCTTCATTTTTGATCAAGAGGATTTTCCTGGAGGTGACACCTCCTCACAAGTCCACTTGCAGCTTCCGGGGGTGACTTCCTTCCCGAAGGCACTATACAGTACGGTGACCGGTCTGTGATGTTGGCACCAGACCTTCCCTTCACTCCACATTGGAGTTTAAATGACATTTAATTCTTTGCAGCAATCAGGACGGGCAGCAGAGGGTGACTAGTGCGCAGCCCCTGCTGGCCCTAGCAGCTGTCTGGTCCTAGCTAGAAGGACTGGACCATGCCTCTGAGCTACTCAGCCCTTTAGAATATTCACTCAGACTTCATTCACTCTCATCTCCTTTCCCTGGGTTTTAGGTGTTTAACACCTCAGGTAAAATCCAGCTAGCTCTACAAAAGGGGAATTTGGGAGCATGTTTTTTGTGCAGTGGACTAAAACAAAACAAAACAAAACAAAACAAAACAAAACAAAACAAAACAAAACAAAACAAAACACATCCCATCTGTTCAGTTCAGAAATACACCCATTCTGTCTTTGCCGTTTCACACAGCGGAGGACATCTTGTAATACATCTTTAAAGTCTCCTCCCAGGAGCCTTATTCTGCAGAAACTTTGGGAAGTGAGTTTTGACAGAAAGCCTGGTTTTCTTTATTTTAAAGTCATTTTACAGAAGGTGTTCCAAAGTAGACAGTGCGCGTGGGTACTCGGCAAGGGGAAGCCCCACCACCCCGCTAACTTCACCTCACTCCTCAGCAGGGAGGAAGAATAGGCATGGAGTTATAATCTGCAAGGCAAGCATTCTAAAAGCTGGATTCTGTATTTTTTTAAAAAATTCTCTTACATTGACTCTATGCTCCTGATTGTAATCCCTAAGTGATAGCTGCTGATAAATATTATCTTTGTGGAGACGTAAGACGTCATCAGATGTCAGACCTGTAGACTAATTTTTATGCAAGCCCAGCAGATTTCTGTGGCTCAGGGCCAGGAATTTTAATGAAAGGAAACATCAAAGATGCAGAAGAAATGAGAATATTTGTCAAGGAAGATACACAGCGATGCTCTCTGATAACCCCTGGTATTGACATTGGAACTCGGTGGGAGCAACTTAAATAAACATCTGGACACCGAGTTTAGACGTTTTCAGTGACAAACCCCAGACAGATCTTTTCGACTTGCAATAATAAATATCTCAGAGGCTATATGAATCAACTGAAAATCCTGTTTTCAATTATTCTAGCTTTATAAATAGAGCATAGTTAATTATTCAAGTATAGAATTTCTTCTGAAGATTAGGTGAATTTTATATTTCCTTTGTCCATATTCTACTTCGGTTTTATTATTCATATCAAGTTTATGTCTGTATGTTCAAAAATAATATAGTGAGCTTGCCAGTTACTATTAAATGGGAATCCAGCTGAGTTTCATTTTTTAGTGTTTTATTTTCAGGAAGGGCCCTTCAGCAGCTGCAGCACCGTAGTCCATGAACTTGGTCAGCGCTGCTGACCCCAGCTAGGGGTGCCAGTGGCAGGAGAGGCGGGAGACCTGCTCCCCAGCTCTGCTACTCAGCTGACCGATCAGAGCATTTCAGCCCTCAGTTACTCAGGAAAGCATCTAAAGGGAGGTGACACAACTAAAGAAAAAACTCGACAGAAGTACAGAGAGCTACGCAGCAGGGACCGCAGTTATCTGAGTGATCCTGTTGAGAACTTTTAGGAATTTATACATGGAAGCAGGCTTTTCCCCAAAAGTTGAAAATAAAAAATGGAAATGTGTTAAAAAGTATTTGTTATATTTGGGAAGTCTAAATATGTGTGCATTAAAAATGAACCCTATTTACGACCCACTCTGGCACTGACAGTGTAACATGGGAGGGACTTCACGGTCTGGCCCTCCCTGAACTCCAGCCACGGTGCAAGCTCTCGAACTAGGACCACCTCCTTGGGGGCTCTGACACAAGTGCTGTTTTTAAATGCCTAATTCTGCTTCTGATGGCTTTGGAAGGAGGAAGCGTTAGGCAACTCACAATGCCTTCATTTGTGCAATTTCAGATGTAGGTCAAGCATCCGTAACCCAAAAATCTGCCATCTGACACTACACTACAAGTAAAAACTTCCACATCGTAAAACTTCACTTTTTGCACAAGTTCATTACAAATATGGTGTAAAAGTACATTCAGCCTCTGTATAATGAATTTGGTATTTAGACTGGGTCCCGTACCCAAGATACCACATCACGTATATGCAAATATCCCCCAATCCCACTAAATTCTAAAATTCTGTATACTTCTGATTTCAAGCAGTTCTATACGGGATATTCAACCTGTAACAGCAGCTGCCGCTCACCAAGCTCTCCCTAGATTCAAAGCATTGTATTAAGACCTACGGTGAAGAAATACATGTGTATAATATTAAAAAGTCTAATAGAAGCGGCAAGTTTGTAATGAAAAACAGTAATCCTTCTTGCAACGCTGTCTGAGCCCTAAGGCAAGTGTTTGGCTTCTCTATTATTTATTTCCAGATTTCTAAATAATACACTTACAGCGCTATTGTTTCAGTTGTTCAACAGACATCATCTACTGACTGATGGATGAGGTTTAGTCTTGCATTCTGCACAAGGTCGCACTTTTCTTACCTCATCCTCCCAATTTCCGATCAAATCTTCAGTGCTTACACAGTAATGACTATAAACAAATTCTTCACTGACAATGTTTTTGTTTCAGAAGATTGTATTTCCTTCTGGGTAAGACTCCGATTTGCTTCGGAATCCACAATCGCTTTATTTACTTGATTAATTCTCCATGTGCCTAGAAAAGGAAGCCTCAGACTTTCCCACCAAAGTACAAAGCTCCTCTCCAGAGAAGTCAAACTGTCACACGGCCCTGTCCTGGAGCCACTGCCAGAGGCCTGTGCTTAGTTTGCTGCACGCTCTGTCACTGAGTCCTCTCTGCCCTCAGCTGGGGCTTCCCTTCACTTCTCTCCTGTGTCCCGCCTGGTTTCTGGGTCCAGGTCTTGGTCCTCCTTGGTTTTCTTGGAAGTGTTGATGGGACAATCTTCTACCAAATGCAGAAGATGCAACAGGACAGCACGGGACATGAAGGCTTTGATACCCTATGTCTCTATCTGGTCACTTTCTCCTACCTTTACTCCCAGTTCTGTGTTTCCCCTAAGATAAGCTGGAAAATAACCATCCTTGTAAGCTAGAGATGAAGAACACCGGTCCCAGCCAGCCTGTCCTCGCCTTACCTGCCGTCACCCTTCCCTTGCTCAGTGGCTGCTCTGTAAGAGGGGGAGGTGAGGACAGGCAGATGGGCTGGTGTTTTTGATGTCCAGTTTTCAAGGCTGATTATTTTTTGGCTAGGTCTTATTTTCAGGGAAAGAGGGCTTCTCACTTGGTTGGGTATAAAATTCAGAGTGGGAATCACCATCCTTTGGGGTTTGGAAGGCATCAGGGATGCACTCTTAGCTTGGAGCTACTGAGAAACCCAGTGCCATTCTGACTCCAAATCCTTCATCTCGGTGATTACAGTGATATTTTAATTCACATTCCCTTGATCTTTTCATCATCCTTTTTTCTTTGCATCATCTCTTTCTGTCACGTGTGCGCACACACACGTGTACCCACACACACCTGCCTCTGTGTGTTTTTGCTCACTCTCCAGTTGGAGGCTTTCCGGGGCCTAACCTTTACCCTTTCTGAAGCCCAGTGAGTCACACACAGTCGAGGAGGCACTGTGAGGAGGTCCCGTGAAGGGGCGCTCAATCTGTCTTAGGGACATTCCCCAAGTGTCAGCACCAGGGTTTCAGGAGGTCTTCTGCCCTTGGTGCCGCTGGCGTTCAGGAGACAGTCTGGGCTGCTGGCTCTCCTCAAGCCCCTACTTTTAATCTGATCTCCTCCCTGGAGCATCCTTGAGTGGCCTTGTGTCCTACTGAATGTCCTGAGGCCCCCATCTCCTGCTCCAGAGGGGTCCCCAAATGCAGGGGTTGGGGAAGGTGCCTGGGATCCTTCCACCCCGAGCAGGCTGTCAGTGGATCTGGTTTCTGGCCTACCTCTCAGGCTAACATGCTGAATTCCATTGCCTCCATTTCTGTTCCTTACTGTTGTTCAGTGGTGTGAATTTGTGTGTCCTCTCGTCTGGGCAGTTTCATATCAGCCTTCTCTAGTGTCTGAGGGGAGTGGTTTTTATCTTTCCACTGTCATTTCAGAGGGAGTCAGGAGAGAATGGATTTACATGCTTGCATGTATGCTGCAGTGTTTTCCTGGAAGTCTTGGGCAATCTGTAACCACCTTGTAGCGCAGAAATATGGGCACTTGTGTTTTAAAGAAGGTGACACAGACACAGTTCAGGAACATGGCTGAGAACTGACAGAGCCGACCCTCAAGCCCAGATCTGCCTGAACTTCTCTGCTTTGGAGAACTGGATTTTGAAGCGACCCAAGCAGGGGTTCTCGACTGACACTAGAATGGGAGCGGTAAAGAATGCTAATACCCAGCCTTCGCTCACACCAGTTTGGTTTGCCTCTCTGAGCCAGGGCTCCAGGCACCAAGCATTGTAACAGCTTCTGGGAGGCTCTGATGTGAGTGCTGCCCCGACAGCTGCTGGCCAGAGTTCTCTTGGGCTCCTTCGGTCCTTCCATTTCTTTCCTATTAGTGCAGAGGCTCACTCTGCATGTGGCAGTCCGATGGCATCTCCTGTGACTCCTCCCACTATGGTTCTACCCCGTCCCCTGCTCGCTTTTTGATTGGCTCTATTCAGTTGAAGTTGCCAGAATAAGCAAACAAAGACAAGGGACAGTCAGTTACATGTGAATTTCAGAAAAACAACCAATACCTTTGAGACATAATGTCCTGTGCTGTACTTGTGACATACTTCTATGCCAAGAACTTACTCGCTGATTCTGAAATTCGAATTGAACAAGGTGCCCTGCACTCTACTTGGACACCTTATTGTCAGAGCTTCAGCCTGCAGACTGCATGGGGTCCCTCAAACCCATGCCTGGGAGCAGCCTGTCAGGCCTGTGAGTCCTCAGACCCCTGCGGGCATCCACGGAGGGCACTGTGTCTTCGCTGGGCTCTCTTCTTTTGTCCCCCTTTGGTGTCCATTCCCCCAGCAAATCTCCTCCATCTTCCAGTGGTTCTGGTAGCCCGAGAGCAAGCGTCTCCTAAAACGATGCACCCTTGGGTGGCTCCACACCCTGGCCACTCTAGCTCCTGGGGATGCAGCCCCAGAAAAAACAGGCCCATGTCTCTAACAAAGCAGCTCTCATCCCAGCCTCCAACACCTGGTTTTTCTTTCTCTCGTGTGCAACACCAGGGCGCAAGGCCATGCACTGGGGCCAGCGCTCCTGCACATGGTGGGTACTTGACACGGGTGTGTGTGCTACACATGTCTGACACACAGAAGTCTCTGCAACCTTCTGTGTCTGCCAACGTTTACTGGTGTTAAAAAGGAGACCTGACTCCTCCCCAGGAGTTTATGAAATGTTAGCACTATAAGTTAAAATTATATACTGCTCTAGTTAATAAAAGTATTTCCTTTCCAAAAAGTAAAACCCCATGGAAGTCTCCCACATCATTTTTGACGGGAAGAGAGTGCACATCCTCCGGCCTGGCTGAGACCTGGGTGGGACAATGGGGCGGTGGAGGAAGCCACCTCTGTGGCTGAATGCTCTGTGTTACAAGGCTGCCGGGATTTCGCTATGTATTTAAGTTTCTACTAAACTGGAAATTGTCTCTTACGAAGTGACAAAAATATTCCTATTTTGGAACTCTTTCTTGGTGTATCACTTATAGCATTTTAATCTGGCTCTGTACGGTGCCATGCCGCTTTGTCTAAAACCTGTACTTCAATTTTTTTAAATGCAATTAATCCCTTGTAAGTCTTTTTCATGTCCCATAAAAATGATGGATAAGGGAAGGCAGATAAAGCTACAGATCAATCTTAGATTCTGATAATCTAATAAATGCTTTGAGTACCAATCTTGCAGTTTACGACCTCTTGCCAATTGATTTATGGCCTCATAGTAAATTTTCTCTCCCACTTATCCAATATTTATTGGAACATCTTGTTCTTAACAGACAAAGTACTGTATAAAACATCTGTCAAAACAAAAGCCAATTCAATTAAATATCTTTTACTTCCAAATCTACTTCTCTGTTTTCTCTAGACTCCAGATGGCAAAATGACAAGCCATGTTATGCACAGTCTTAGAGCAAGGTTTGCAAACACAAAGTACACTCAAAAAAATCATCAAAACCCAAGTTACTCTGAAAGCAGCGAGAAACCTGTTTACCCCACATTGAGGGCTGGACCCTGCTTATGTTGGTGCTGGCCCACGTGACGCCAGAAATAGTGGTCCGGCTTTCATCTACAATGACTCTGTGACTCAGCTTCTCCTCACAGATCCCACTATTCAAAAGAAACAAACTTCAGAAGCAAACTTCGTTTGCTTGGCAGTAGTTATTAACCCCCCCTGGAAGTTCGAACAATCAGCTCTCTTTGTTAGTTTATGATAATCTCTCTCCACTCAGATTTGACACAGTCCCAGCCCAAAGGACATAAACTCATACCATTTCTTTAGACATTTTGAAATATTACAGCAATCAAAGAGTCTCTCCTAATGCTGGTGGAACAAGGATTAAACCAAGAAGATTTCCACTCGTTTAGACCCTGCTTTTCCACTGTCACGTCCTGTGGGGAAGAAAAACCCTAATTCTCTAAGAATCTCAGTGGTGTCTCAGGCTTTTAGTAGCAGAGATTGACGTGTCTGCTTTTCTTTGAACATTTCCTTTGTGCAAGAGTGAGAAATGCTCAAATTAGTATCCTTGGCCCCTCTTTGTGACCTAAAACCTCGCAGCTCTGTTCTGAAGGTCAGTTTATGGATGACTGGAGCGTGTGGCTTAGTGAACCCTGACTCGGAACATTTTCCCATAGTTTAATTTTCTCCAGAATTCCAGGTTCCAATTTTGTTGTGGTTGTTAAATGTTCCCCAAATGTAACACGAATCGATGACATATTGAAAGCATATGTATATTCGCCTCCATGCTGATGTCATTTCCGATAATACCAAGCATGCTACATGAAGGACGGGGAGGCCCCATGCTGGTGGGGAGGGGGAGGGTGGGTAAGAGAGGGCTCTGACCGGCGCCCGATGCCCAGGGTGCTTGATAGGACGTTTGATGGTAAAGCTGAAACTGGAAATTGAGGCTCATCCTAACAAGAAAACCAAAAGCATTCTGGTGGCCATCGAGGGCGCCTGAGCTATTTTCTTTTTCATGGATGGAAATTTTCTCTCTAGGAAGTGTTAGAAATGTCTTACCTGGTCACTTGTATTCACTGCTACAGAGGTGGCCATTTGTCCCCTGGACTCAACCATTTGATCAAGATGTTACCATTGCCACAGGAAGCAGGGATAGAATACAGTTAGAATTTCCAAGTTGTTTTTGTCTGGGTCTTTCACATAACTGAGGGGAAAAGCAGGTTAGAAGAGTACAGGAGTAGGGTACTGAGAATGGTTGACTTTTGTGATCTTTGGTCAGGATGTTCCCAATTCCTCTGTGGACAGAATATATTTTAGGTCCCAGCTCTGAAACTCTGTCACTGAAGCCCCAGCACAGGTTTGTTATTTTGTTTTTTAATCGTACTAATTGCTCTTGGCAATTTAACATTTTGAATCCTAGCTGAGATCCTCCAACCCTGGAAACACTGCCACAGGTAGCTTTGCAAAGGTCTCTATCCGATCCCAGCCTGCACGCTCTCCAGCAGGACCAACCTCCCTGGCAGGTCTAGAGCAAAACTGTGTGGTGGAGGCCCAAGACCACTGCCCACGGTACCCCACATCCCCGGCCAGTCTCCTGGGCATAGTAGTGCCACCTTGTGGGGATCCCCTGGCCATCCACCCAGCATCCCCAGGCCCAGAGCCCCCTCCTCCACAGGAACGCTGCTGGTCTCCAATCATCTCACCTCCGTTTGGTGTTTGCCGCTGGATGACACTGCTGAGTCTCTCAACATTTCTGGGCCTCCGTGTCCTCACCTACAAAATCCATGTTGTTCAGCTCCTACAACATGATGCTCAGACAGTGCCTGGTGCCTACTGGGATACAGGTCAGTTCTCATGGAAGCGACAGTGGAGGACAATGTCCAACACTTACCTGTCCATTTCTCTCCCTGGACCTTGACCTCATGCTACCCTAGGAGGCTGACAAGGCCAGGCCAGGTGAAGGGGAAGGTGGCCTTAGCAGCCAGAGCTTGAAAGCTGGAGAAAGGCACCAGAGGCAGAGTCCCTCCACTCTTTCTGGGGGCAGCCTTTGGGGATACCGGGGGGCCAGGCAGAGCAGCCTCTGCCCTCACGGAGCTTCTGCTTGGCAGGGGAGACAGAAGCACCCACATCACTGCCCAGTCATCCTTTGGCAGAGGTCCTGCTAGTTTTTCTATTAGGGTGGCTACCTGGCTGGCTTCTTCCTTACTCAGAACCTGGCCTGGGCTCTGGGCCCTATCTTTTGGCTTTCTATTCACCTTGTCTGTCACAGATCCTCACTGTAACCCTTCAGCTTGTCCTTGGGCTTCCTGACCTCCTGAACAGTCTGGTTCCTATAGCTGTGGTGACTCAGTCCAGTTGCTGGCTCATACACAAAGAGATGAGGGAGGATTTATTTTGTCAGCAGATTCTCAGTGAGGTAACTCAGTCTAGAGTCCCTGGGCCAGGACCCAGTGGGGTCAGTTCTTAGGGAGACTCCACCTCTCTAATATCCCTACAACTAGGCATTTCGGTAGTTCAAGTGAAGGCGTGTATAATCAGCATGTAAGGATCATCCTAAACACTTGGTAAGTGACTACCTTGACCTTATAGATGAGAAAACAGGTTTACGAAGACTAAGCAATGTTCAGACACCACAGTTCCTCAGTGGCAGAGCTGGGATTTGAAATCTGCATTGTATTATCTTTTTATTGCAGCTTTTGCAAGGGGCACAGACATTATTTTCTAGCTTTCAACTGGATGTCTTTGGGGTCAGCTTCCAGCCCCTCTTGTTTGCCCAGCAGCCAGGAACCACCCAGTGCAGTCTTCTCTTCTTTCCCTGCTGCTTGCTCCATGTCCCTAGGCCTGGAGACCTTATCCCACCTCTGCTGAAGATCTCTGCACTCCCCCAGAGGTAACCCCCAAATGGCTTCTCCTCCAGCCTCCTCAGGATCATGTGTCCCAGCCCCAGGTCTGGCCACAGTGAGGCTGACCTATGCAGTGTCACCTCCACCTGAAGGCTGACCTGTGCACAGCCGGCTTCTACAACTCCCAGCCCTGGACGCTGTGTGTCGGGGATGCACATGATGGCCATGGGCCCAGTCCATCCCCTGTTCAGTGGACATAAGAGGCCATGTGTGGACTGCCCATCAGGCCCCAAGGAGTTCCCACCACTTGCTCGCAAGGGGTCATGGTTGCCATGTTGGTCAGCTGGTCAGTGAATAAACATAACAAGGCCGATAATTACCCAACGTGTGTTACTGCTTGTCCTGTTGTGCTTTTGCGAGTTGCGTGTCCCATCCTTGGCCTTTGGACACTGTATGGAAATTGTATACAGTGCCTTTGTACCCACGCGACAGTGCTCTTCCTCGAAGGAGTGACCTGTTCCTAACAAGATCCAAATCCCGAGCTTCAGAAAGAAGGTTCAGGGGAGGAACTGAGGCATCCTCAGGCAGGGGTACCTCGCTGGAGTTCCCCCAGGCTGCTGGAGTGCGTCTGTTGTTTCCGAGGGGATAGTTTTCTGCAGAAAGACCTTGGGGTAAGGGTGGGATGGGGGAATGGCTGCAAGAATTCCTGTGCCCGCTGATAAGGGTGTCAGTCAGCTCCAGGGAAGGGCCGCCCACTCTTCTCCTCTTACCTCTCCTGCAGCTCCAGTCCGGCTCCTCTCCTGTTCCTTGCTTCCCAACAATGAGCTTCTTTCAGCCCTCCTCTTTGTGAGCTCATCTATTCTCATGGTTTCATTAGCACCTCTTTGCTGATGACCTTTTCAGCCAGGAGCCTTTCCTGTGCCCCAGACTGCAGTTCCAGCTGCTGACAGGACATCTCCACTCATGCAGCCCTCAGCCTGCTCCCTGCACAATAGGCAAGCGCGGACCCTCCATCGAAAGCCGAGCTCCGGCTTCCCAGAGTTCCCAGAGCGGGTTTCCCAGAGTTCCCAGCGGGGCCTTCCCAGAGTTCCAACGGGAGGCTTCCCAGAACTGCCAGTGGGGGCACCTTCTGTGAGCTGGGTACCAGCAAAGGCTTAGGGTAGGAAGAAGAATGAGGAGTCAAGCCCCTCACGCTAAAGGAAGGGAGTCACACAGAGAGCTACAGCAAGCAGGAATGGTGGAGGTGTGCACGCCGCAGCCCCTCCCAGTGGGGGCGTGGCCGCCGCCAGCCCCGCCCTCCCTGCTGTACCCTCCTGCCGCCATCTTGGCTCAGGCTCTGGGCTCCCTGGAGCGCTCCAGGCTGAACCTTGCCCTGTACTTTGTCAGCAGCTTTCCCTGAAGCTGCACCTTCACCTGGTGACTGCAACCCTCAGGAACTTGTTCACCTGTGTCCTCTCCTGCTTCTATAGTCCCGGGTTAGCACTGGGGTCAATAAATGGATTTTGGCCATCAGGCTCCCTGTTAGGATCTGAGCTCTGGTACTGAATGACTCTATGACCTTTAGTGAGGTAGTTAATTACTCTGTGCCTCAGTTTGCTAATAAGTAAAATGGGGATAATGTTGTGAGAACTGAATGAGTTAATTCAGGCAAAAATTATACTAAGTGTGGAATAAAGGTTGTTATTATGATGCTTTTCTATTGCTTCCTAAAGGGGGCTCTCTTTCTTGCGGAGTTTCCTCACAGACCCCAAGGAATCATCTTTCTCTCCAGCAGCTGCACACTTACCTGAAGCACACTGGCTTTTCTGATTCCGTGGCTCCTGCCCACCTTTTACACCCAACTCTGTTCCCATGACTTGGTCCCCTGGCTCCCGTGATCTCTCATTCTCTTCTAGGCTTGGATCACAGAGGGCCTGAGATACATTTCCTTATTGCCTTCCTCTTGGAATATACTGCCTTTCAAGCAGGGAAAGGCACCCTCTGGAAGGAAGAAACTACAGTGTTTAACATGAAGACACTCCTCAGACTATGAGAACAACCTCCTACTCATAAATGACGTTCTCACTGTCCCTGACCAGGAGTCCCCACACTTGCTGTGATAGGACAGATGAGGCACTCCAGGCACTATCGACCACGACCTTACAACTGCCTGGCTTTGCCCTGGTGGGACCCTTTCCAATAAAATTCCCTTCCACCAGCATGCAGCAGGCCAGATGCATCCTTGGATTCCCTGCCAGAGGCAGATGGCTTCCTGGCTTGGCCTGGGTCAGCCTCGATGACTACTAGGTGGCCGGGGACCCTCAGGTGAGTGAGTGAGCTGGGGTGTGTGACAGCTTTGTTCCTGAGATCAGCCAGAGCAGGGAGGACTGGCCCCAAGGGGCTGGAGACATGTACGCAAAAGAAAACCAGAAGCTCTCATCCCTTTCCTCCTCCCTAACCCAAAGTCCATTCCTGCTGCCCTTAGTCCAAGTCCCAGAGGTAAATAAATATACATTTTATAACCACCTCGGACAGATTTTTGCTATTAAGAAAGGAAATTAAAAGTCTCGTAAGTGTAAATAACGTGGGGTTTGCTGGACAAATTGACAATAGCCAGGAAATTTGGAGCATGGGGCTGTGTGCTCCTTCGCTGGAGTGGCCGCCCTGGCTTTGGGTGTGGTGGGGCAGCCTCTGAGGTTGTGCGAGTGTAAGCAGAGCTTCTCAGTAGGGAAATGTGCTTGGGCCACTCTGTGCCCCTCAATGTTGAGCTGGCATTTGTAAGGACATCCCCTGTCCCTGGCCCCATTCTTCACCTTTTAGAGGCTGGTGAGGAAGGTAATCAACTCCCCAAAGAGAATCCCAACTGCTCAGTCCTGGGTCAGCCTCTTTTGATGGAATCCTCCTTTAAGGGAGACAGAAACATTTGTGTCTGGGGACTGTTCTCCTTACACCCCCCCCCCCAGTTGTCACCAGGGGAGTAATTATAATTTAAATCGATGGGCACTTGAGAGGAGGTGAACTATTTGCCCTCCTCTAGCACTTGAGGACAATGAGAGGTGACTTTGTTTATTTATTGAGCTATTATGGCTTAGTGCTAAAAGGTATTCCTGCCAAGAACCTAAAGAAACCTCTAGCTTTGGATTATATCCTTAGGCACACATTGCTTTGTTACTGGTCAATATTTGTAGGAGAAAAATCCCACAAAAGCTGTATTCATTTGACACTGCATACATTTCCCTGTACCGCTCTCATTACAAGGAGAACAACTCCTTTCTCCAGTATTTCCGACATCTGGTCTTAATATTGGAAAGTCTTTGTTTCATGTACTTTTGATAGACAACATTCTTTTGTGGAGTATTTTGTTATTAGACTCTATGAAATGTCGATGCTAATCTAAGCTGCCCTGGTCTTCATGGAACATAAGGCCGGTTTGAAACTATCCCTGGGAGTGTCTTTGGCAGAGTGTTTTTGGGATCAGGAAATACATTTTAATATCCCTTCAAAAGCACTCTACTTTGTGTCACCTGCAAGCGTCTTACCCAGAGGACCACTGGGCAGGGTCTCTGTTTGCCTGGGTCTCTACAGCCAGTATCTGCTGTTGTCAGAGACACTGGTGGGATCAAGGACAGGAACCAGGAGGTGTCTCCTCCACTGGGACCCAAAGAAGCAAAGGGCTATATGGGTAGAGGGCTGAAGAATCCTTCCAAGGCACCTCCAACCTTTGTGGGTCTGAGTGGAGGGAGAAGCTGAGGACTGTGTTCCTAGAGCGGCTATTCTCAAGCAGCTAGGCTCAGCTGACCCTAGAGAGCAGACTATAGTGTGGACTTGGACCTTATTTCAGGTGGGCAGGAGTGATCACAGGGTGGCAGAACTCATCTCTGGGGGAACTTGGTGTGAAGAAGTGTTGTCAAGTCAGGAACTGGAAGATCTATGAGGCCCTAAGTTCACAGAGCAAATTGGAGTACCATCTAGGAGGGCTTTGTGTCCCCATGTACAGCTGTGTCCAGCTGGACTGGAACACAGACTCAGTTTTCCTGATAAGAAGTGTGGGGTGCCATTTACACAGACTCTGCATATTTTCATAGGAATGAATAAATCACCAATACAACTTCCTAACATAGATTCCCTAGGCTACTGGAGGGGCAGGCAGGACACTGGCCTGGCCTCATCTAGAGCAGTCCCTGTGCCCAGTCTCTTCCCATGGCATTGGCTTTCATTTATTTTTGGTGAGTACCAGGAATCGAACTCAGGACTTTGCTTGCCAGGCAGATGCTGTGCCACTGAGCTATATCTGCCCAGCCCCAGGCTTTTATGTTAATCCCCACACAATTCTATGTTGAGCTCAACTTCCTGCTAAATTCTCAAATCAAGATGCTTTCTTCTTCAGTTCACTAAAAAAGAAAATTAAATAGAAGTGCCCACAAAGTAGTACATTGATACATGAAGGTAGATTTAGAAACCACGGAACAGAAAAGCTGCAGAGCATTTCTGGACATAGATTGGTTGGTGGTCTCTCAAGAGCAAAAAAGATTTTTCTAAATTGTCAGGATGAACATCCATTTGGACAACCACTCCTGAAGGTGTACAATGGCCCGGGGTGACCTTGGAGCCGTGGTGGATTGGCCCACCGGGTTTTAAACTCTATGTAGCGGCAAGAGGCTCTTTCGCAAGTGTTGTTAAGATGAACAGGCAAGGTGTAGAGCAGGATGCATAGAAGGCTAATCTTTGATGAAAACTGGAAAGAACTCTGTATATGTGTGAATTGCTTTAGAAGGAGGGATCGGCCCAGCAAGGCCACACCAGAGGAGATTGCGCTACATCACCAACATTCAGCAGAGGAGGAGGACGTGACTTTTACGGGAAATTCTTTCAAGTCTTTTGTAATTTACAAAAATATGCATGCACCACCAGTTGAGGAAACTAGTGAAAGTCAGCCTGAAAACAATTACTGCTCCCTGAGCCTGGCCTATTCTGTGCCATCTTTTGGACCGCAACTTTCAAAAAAGGACAGAACTTACCAGGCCAGCTTACAGACACGTGTATTCTCCATTCTTATGCCTGGCTTCTTCCCAGTCCACTAGCCAACCACCCAACAGGACTCCCTGGCACCATGCTTTCCAATAAAGAGGTCAAATCCTTCAAAACTCTATACGCTCCCCTTTCATCTTAGTGGCTCAACACAGAAAAAGGCCCGCAAAGCTGACAGAGCTCAGAAACAGTTTTGCATGTAGGGTGAAGCTGCAGTATTTGCAAACAGGTGCCTCCAAGTGTGGAAGGGTGACACGTCAGGTATTTGAGGTCCACTCGCACAGGGGCAAATGTATTTACAGATGATCAGACCCAGGGCCTGTTTCTGCTGGAAGACCAGGGTAAGGCACATGGTTAATGATAAAGTAAATGAATATGACTTTCTGAAAATCTCACGGAGGAGAAGGAAATGAGGGTGAAGGGAAACCAGCCTCTCTAATCCCTTAATATCCCAAGTGTAATTGCCGCCTGACTGGGATCTTCTCGAAGGTCAGAGTGCACACTCCATTTCTTAGTGGCATAACTTGGTCATTAAATAAATAAGAGTTTGGAGGAAATGATTTCACTTCAGAGTTTAAATTCCTTGGTGACGACCTCATGTGCTTCCACGCATCCACAGAGGGCTCCCGGGAAGGGAATAGGAGGGATGCATGTCCCAGGGCCGGGGTGGAGGGTGCCCGAGTCACAGTGCCACTCTCTGGGGACTGGAACTGTGGGAAGACACAGGGATGGAGCCCTGCTGCTCAGCGTCCCGTCCTTTTCTGCTGTTGCTGGCTAAGTAGTTTTGGAGAATCCTCGGGACACTGTCCCATCTGTGCAGTGGGGTTTCTGCACTTGGCTGCAGGCAGCACCCACACGTGGGTTTTTTCTCTTCTGCAGAAAGCTCTGTGGCTAGACACCCAGTCCCCACCCTGCTGCAGCCCCCTGCTGCTTTCCTGCGTGCCCGGCTGAGAATTCTGGGATCCCCAGCTCCCATGGAAGTCACCATCTATGATGTGTGGTGAACGGTGTCACCTGGAGACACAGCTGTCTCAGCGGCACCCGCCTCCTGAGTGCCTGGGAATGCTATTTCATGGTCCCTCGGTAGATGTCAGCAGTACAGCAAACATTCAGGCTCCCATCCTGGAAGCAGACTGCTTTGAAAACCACTTTCCAATTAAAAAAAAAAATTCCATCCTTCCCTTTGCAATTCTCTCCCAAGTGTCAGAATCAAAGCTGTGTTGCCTATTGGCTTCAAACTACCTGTGGTCTTGAGGGTGTGAACAAGGGGGTTTTTGCATCTAAAGACAAGGTTTATTCTCTGCAACAAAAACATCATCCCTCAGAGGGCTGGGATTATAACTGCTTTTAAAAATTCTTGTGGAGTTTATTTCACAGCCTCCAGGCAAGAGTGAAATAATAGAAAATATTCAATATTGTGCTTCTTCCTGTGAAGTAAATAAAAACCGTGGGAATGTTTCTCCCTGATTTAATTTACTGCTGTCTACCCGAATATATCTTTTATTGCATCCAATTAACCCTCTGATTGCTACCATGGACAACTGCACGAGGTCAAGAATGAGAGAGAATTTTCTTTCAGAAGGAAAAGGTTGATGTGAGTCTGTGACCCAGAGCTATCCTGATGTCAACGGGGCCTGGGGACGCATGTGTGACATTTACCAAGGTGTGTGGCTTCTCCATGCCTCCCCCTGGTGCCATGTGAGCTGGGACTGTTCTGAAAGATTGTGGGCATCTACACTGAGAAACCTCTTGGAGTCCCTGGGAATAGTAAATTTGACTGCAGCACTGTCCCTAAAAGTAGGTTAATTCTAGGGCTCTGTATTTACCTTCTGTCACCCTCAGAGCCTTCGCCCTGGGGTGCAGTGTGGCTTTGGCCCTGAAAGCCACTTGGCCTTTGGTAGAAAAGACCAAAGCCAGGCCGCAGGGGCAAGGGGCAAGGGTAGTTTTTGTCTCCTTTAGTAAACATGGTGGTGGGGGATCCTAAAATCCCACCCATCGAGATAAATATTTTAACTCAATATTTTAAAAAGTCAATGTGGAAAATCCACACTGAACCAAAGGTGAAGCTTTCTATAAAGATGAGATTGGTCACAGTGCCACGTGGAACTGAGGCAAAGGAAGATTCGTGGATGTGGCAGCCAACCAGTCTGGGGTCCACAGGGCTGGGTACTCTGAATCTGAACAGCTCAGCGGGTCTATAGTGAGTTCTTTCTCTGTCCCAGGCACTGCACCGTGGAGTAGGGTGGGCACAAGATGGTCCCTGGCTGGGGCTTGGGGTGCTTGTGGAGGGGCAGGACTGGGGGGCTGGGAGATGACAGGGCAGAAGAGGCAGCCACTCTCAGCCTGCTGTGCTCTGCAAAGGGCACTTGGGAAGTGCTTAACTCTCGCCATGGTGTCTTCCTATCATCTAGTCATACTAGAAAGCATCTACAAGATGCTCATTCAGTTTAACCCAGTGCCTCCCAGATTTATGTATCCATAAAATATATTTTTAGTAATAGAATAAAAGAGAAGAGAGGGAATAAAGAGAATAAAACCAAGAAAAACAAAAGAGAATGAAGCCAATCAAAACAAAACAGTGTAAGTGATACAGAATTTCAAAACAAGATAATAGGAAATCAACAATGGCTGCCATAATGCTTCTTGTCGTCTGCAAAATAGCTGCCCAAACCATCAGACATAGTAAAACCAAACCAAACCAAACCAAACCGAATAGAACCAATAAAAACAAAGCAATAAAGGACTTCTGCCAAGATAATAGTAAATCTGAAGTGGCCACCATAACGTATTTTGTTATTTTTTAGATGGCTGGTCGTGCCATCAGATATAATCAAACAAACACAAAACAGAATAAAACCCAACCAAACAAAACAATGAAAATGATACAGGACTTCAAAACAAGATAGTAGGGAATTAACAATGGCTACCACCTTCAGAAGGAGATCTCATAGATGCTACATTTTGTGCTGGTATCCTTTGAATAGATGATCGACCATTGGCTTTACACCTGCAAAACAGTGAAACACTAACTACTACAAGCATTAAGTTGTATTTTACCTCAATAGCTATCACATCACCCTGTGCTTCTCTGGATCAGTAGGACACTCAGAGGGGACCTTGGCTCTTCTTATCTCCCAGTCCGTGTGCCAGAAGGGGCTGTAGTCTGGTTCTTCCCCCAGTGCCCTGCGCATGGCACCTACTCTCAGGGAAGGCTTGGCTTCTTATTGGCTTCTTGTTCTCATACAATATGTTTTTGATCACATGAAACTATGAGTGCTCCAGGGAAGCAGAGTCTTCAGAGATGGAAATGGTCTCCAGGTGGTTCTACCAAACAGTCAGGTTAAGGCCTGGTGACTCTGGGGCTGATCGCACTGGCATTGCTGGGCACTCATTGGAAATGAAGAATTGAAAGCTCTACCTTGGACCCATTCAGTCCAACTCTATGTTTACAAATCCTCTAGGTGGTTCATGTGAACAAATTTAAGTTTGAGGGACCCCTGTTGATACAAGCTACCTGCCCTCCAATTTGGTTGGTCAGTGAAGCCAGTTGGGAAGTTTGAAAGTACTGACACCTAGGTGCCTTCCCGGTGGCTCTGGTGTGAAAGGCTGGGAAATCACAATGGTTCATCTTCACTGTCTGCTTTCTTGGCTTGAGAGGTGCATGGATTAATACAGCACATTTCTGGAACAACATCTGGTCCTTATCCTTTTGTCTCTGGGTCTTCTCCACCTGTCTGTTTCCTAGCTGCTACAAGGTCAACACCTGTCCTCCCCATGCTCTTTCTGCTTTCAGACAGCTGACCGTGGGCTAGCACATCCAAAACCGTGAACCACAATTCTTTGCTCTTCTGTGTTTTGCGAGGTATTTGGCCAGAGTGGTGAAGATCTGACTAACAGAACAATGGTGTTTTCTTCCTTTTGGTATGGTAAAATATGATGAATAGGGGACATTTTAACTATTTCTAAGTGTATTATCCTGTGGCCCTTCGTCTATCCACAGTGCAGAACAGTTACCAGCACTATGCATTGTACAGGATTTTCTCATCATATCCCAAAAGCTCTGCGCTCATTAAACAGCATGGGCAAGGGAACTCTAAAAACGTGTCCAGCTGATTCAGGTGCAGGAGGGTTTGAGACCACTCACAGGACTGCTGGATCACTGTCCTAAAACATCACATGGAAGGCAGTGGGTACTTCTAGAGTTTAGTCATGGCTTTGTGCCCTGCAAGACTTTCACTTGCATAGGGACCTGGTGACCATGGAAGCCAGCCTCACTCCCGAGGTCCGCTCCATGGGTGCAAATGGGTCACACTTGGTTCTCAGTGATGTGGTAACAATTATCTGGGAGCCTGGCTTTAGCATCTGGTCCAGGACCTGGCCTGCAACTGTCAGTTAACAATTACAATTATTATGCTAAGTTACTTGGAAAGGCAGGTAAGTGCAGAGAAAAGAATACAGTGGGATAAATGAGTCAGATAAATCTGACAGTTCCTGGCTTCACTACTGATGTAAAGTATGTTAGAAGGACAGTTATTTTACCACTTAGCATCTGTTTTCTTAGCCATAAATGGGGATACTATTAGCTACCCCACATCAGGTGATTAGTGTGGCAAGAAAACAAGACATGCATGTGCAGTGCCTGGCACATAGTAGGTGCTTACTTAGTGGTGGGTATTTTTTGCATATGTGAGCTGAATCTTTACTTCCTAGAAATAGACCCCTTTGAGCTTCTCTGTTTCATTGGTTTTCCAAGGATGAAGAAATCATGGACACTGAATACTGAGATTGTTTCTAAAACAAAAGAGATTAGGAAGACATGGGAAGTTTGAAATGTTTCACTGCAGTGTGAGGGGGGAGAATGTGTGGAATAGTGATCGAAGTTTACATATTTGGGCTTCTTGAGCTGAGTCTGCTCCACAAAGTTAAATTCTTGGAGTCTTCGGTTCCTCATCTGAAAAACAGAGATTTTAAAAATAATGCACATTTATGTGCTGAAACAAGCACATGAAAAATGATACGTGTGCATTAGTCCATGTGCAAATTGGAATAGAGGAAGTTTTCCTTGACCTTTTGTCTTTCAGCCACCCAACGGAGCTTCCTACCTTACCAGCCTTCACCATCTTCTACGCTGTCGGGACCAGGAAAAGATCCCTCTTCCCATCTGCCTCCTCCTGCCCCTCCCCAGCCCAGGGCTCCCCCTCTGTCTGAAGGATCTGACATGTGCATAGCATGGTTAATAAGCATCCTCTTGTTCCCACAGATATCCATGAAATGAAAAATTCTTCTCAACACCCTCTCCATTTGCTCTGAACTTTCAGCCAAGCAAAGATCTTTCCTAAACTGGGATCAATTTTGTTTGGCCTGAGCTGATTCTAGTAATACATACACAGCTGACTCTCCAGGAGGAAATGTCAGCATGATACTAATACTACTCAAAACGCAAGCCTTCACATGTGTTTCCCAATTCCTAATACTATGTGGCAGTTTTCTAAATTGCTGCACTGCACTTGGGATTATATTTTGACTCCTCACGCATGGTTTTTACAGCATTGTAGTCAGGATGAATTATGCTTGAAGATTCGTGGCCGTTTTTGTTTTTGATGAGAAATCAAAGCTGGGCCATCAAGATGACTCAGGTTACATGATTAAACCAAATGTTATCTTCTTTTTTTTGTTGGATGTCATGGAATGTATACGCTGATGACTACTAGAGATTTAAGCTTGAGTAATGAACTAAGACTTCCATGTTGTAGCTCCATGTTCAATTTATAATACATGCACACACGCAAAAAAAAAAAAAAAAAAAAAGACAGGGAGTAATGTTACAAGAAATAGTGTAAAATTGCCCAATATGGGGGTGGGTAGGCTGTGGGGAGTGAATTTGAGGTGGTCCACTGGGATGAGGTCATGTAGGGCCTGAAATTGCAGGGCAAATATTGGTGCTTTATCCTGTGGACTTGGGGTCACAAGCTCAAATGCTTATGAGCAGCCTGCATGGGGGAGGCGCCAGTGCACGCAGGGCCTAGAAGCCAAAAACAGAATCTTTGGTTGTACTTTTTAAAATTGGACATAACTCCCTTATACTTTGTGCAGAAAAGATTTCATAGTAACAGAGAGCTGTGTGTTTTCTTACCTTTTAAAATGCGGCCCTTGTCAATCCTGTGTGTTTCACTGGCGACAGTGGCAGAGAGGACTATTTCTCTGCTATAAGAAGATGACAGTGCATGTGGGACTGTACATGGGGACAGACTCTGCCCTCTGGGCTGAGACTATGGGGATGGATGCACCCTGGACCTGACTGCATCCCCAGGCTCTACCCTGAGGATTAGCTTCTGCTGGACAGTGAAACATGGTTATGGAGGACTCAAATCTTGGGAATCTCAGAAATTCACTTTTTGCAAAGTTCCTCATCCTAAACTTGGACCTAAGCATAAACAAAAGGATGTGTGTGCAGATACTAGGTGCAACAAGGCCCACACCTGCAAACTGGATTATTCCGCTCTAGGGTTTCGCCATTTGCAGACCAGCGCCAGCAGCACAGAGCTTGAAGCAGAGAAGTGAGCAATTGGTTTGCCTTAGGAGGACGCACACCCTACACCACCTAACACTAACCCTAACCCTAACACTAACCCTAACCCTAACCCTAACCCCAACCCTAACCCAAGGGCGCTAACTGACTAAAGCAGCCTCACAGGCATCTTTGTTTTGTAAAATGTACTTAACAAACACTGGACTGTTTTAAGTACGTTGTTGAGATACCGCACTCCCGAAGGACATACATGACGTGCACTGCTGTCTAAGGCACAGCCCTGGGATTTGAGCTCAGCTGTGGCTTCCAGGCTTGGGCTCTTAACTCCTGCATCACATTGCTGACTTGCAACAGAGAACACTGACTTACTGTGGTTGAACAATTCACAGAAGAAAATTGGTTAAATGACATTGCTAAAGGACAAGAATATTGGTTTATCTGGAGCAATAAGATGGGTTAGGTAGCCTCGTAGAGCTTGAATGTCGTGTTTACTTTTATTCTCTACCTGTAGCTTTCTATAAATGCCTTTGGTTCTATTCTCTTCAAAAGACTCCTGATAACCTGAGTTTCCATCTTGGTTCTGGTGATTAAAAACTTGCAGGACCCGTACCAAGCCACTACTTTTCCGTATTAATTTCCTATTGTATAGCAACTTAACACAGTCTTGTGGTTGAAAGTAACACATTTGCTATCTTCCATTTGGATGTTAGAAGTCTGAAATCGGTCCTGTGAGTCTGAAAGTCAGGCTGCATCCCTTCCGGAGCCCCTTGGGGAGAGTTTGTTTCTTGCCTTGTCCAAGGTTTACAGGTTGCTGTTATCTCTTTCTGTGTCCTTAAAGCCAGCAGAGTGGCATCTACAAGTCTCCTTCCTATGGTGATTTCCCTCTTTTAAAGGACGCTGTATTCCATTGGATCCGCCAGTACAATCCCCTAGCTCAGTTTACCATAACAGAAGCCCACAGACTTGGTGGACATTCTCATGTTCCTGGAAAGCTAGGAGCTGGAGATCAAGGTGCTCGCTGGGTTGGTTTCTCCTGAGACCATTTTCCTATGCTTGAAAAGTCCAGCTGCTTGCTATGCCCTCACCTGGCCTTTGTTTGGTACACACAAGTGCTCTGGTTTCTCGTCTCTTCTTTGGACTCCAATCATATTTGATTAGGGCCCCACCAGAGGAGCCTCACTTAACCTTAATTATCTCCAAATACAGTCACCTTGGAGGGCCTGGGATTCAACTTATGAATTTTACAGAAATACAATGAGTTTAAATAGTTCCACATCTCAAGTTCCTTAAGTTAATCATATCTTCAGCATTCCCTTTGCCATCTAAGCCCAGTTCTGGAGCTTAGAATGGTGGAGACATCTTTGTGTATCATATCTTTTGAGCCTGAAATTCTTAATCTAAAGAGATAGACTCTAGAATCTCATTAAACTCAAATACAACTCCACATTGAACTTGAGATAACATACCTAGATGAAGAACCCTTAAACCATTTTGGAAAAAGTCACTTATCTGACCACCTCTGAAGCAACAACATAGTCTACAAGAACTCTGAAAGGGGAATGAATATCCTCAAATTGCTCCTCAAATCCAGAACTGGAAAGCACCTCTGACGTATATTTTGTTGTCCTTGTGCTGAGAGGTAGTGGATGATGGAGACCAACCTTCTCCTTGGTTCTGCAGGGAACCCTAGCTGACCTGATAGTTGCTGCTTGCTGAGGTCCCTTTCCCCCAGGCTACTGAGAACACACTGCCTCCTGGCCCTGAAGCAGAAAGAATGCTCCTGACCTTGGCATTTCATGGGCTTCAACAGCCATAGGAGTATGTGACAATTCCACAGGAGATTTGGCCCAGAACTGCAGCCAAGAACAGACAGAGACGAGGTATAGCATGAGTGGGGAAACCAGGGCGAGGTCTACAGGGTGGATAGTACTGTTCCCGTGGCAGCAGTCTGACTTGTACTCATCATACAGCAGTTGCCCCTGGGATGCAAGCTATTAAAATTTGGGGACTGTGGGTGAAGGGTATATGGGAATTCTTTGTACTTTTTTGGTAAGTCTAAATTGCTTCAAATGGAACAGTTAGAATAATGAAAGAAAATTTAACAGATTGTGATGGCAGAGGTGGCCGTAGTTGTGTGCTCTTGTCTGTCATCGGGTGAGTTGAGGAAGGTGGCAGGTTACAGTCTGGGCCTGCTTGACCATGAGCTCCACTTGGAGAACCCCACTTACCATTCCCCTTATTTAACCCAAAGACTCTGGCTTACATCAGAAAGACCCATGGAAAAGGATTTGCCCTGGTTTATTTTGCACGTTGCTGAAGGCTGTCAGGAGAACTCGCCTTTGGTTCTGTGGTGGGAGGGGGGCAGCGAGAGGCGGCACTGCTGGACTCAGGAGGTGGATAGGGGACCTCAGGTGCTTCAGTCCACTTCAAAGTGCCTGTAGCTTGGTTGGTCAGTGGAGTGCATAGTTCACCAGTAACTAAGTCATCACAGGTAGACCAGAAGTTTACAAAAAATTCAAATACAAGGAAACACACTTAGCACTACATACACAAACTAGAACTGTCTAAGCCTTGTCTGATGGTTTAGAAGCCCCTGGAGAGTTTGCAGAATCAACAGAAGAGGCAGAAGTGGATACTAACAATATGTAGAAGTTTTGCTTTTCATCCTTGTCTAGAAAGAGCAAAGTGTCCTGATCAGAAGTGTCCTGATCATCCTGATCAGAAGGAACTTCTGTGTAAATACCTCACAAAGCAAAAATTCTGTTCCAGGACCTGCAGTACACTTCTGTGAAAGACCACAATGACCAGCATAAGGTGGACAAGAACGGCAGAGAATAGCGGCAGCCATCAAACCTTACATTTATTTCTTGCATTTTATAATTCAGAAGAATTTGTATACATATAAGTAAGCTATTAGACAACAGAGATTGGCAACTGAACAGGGGGAAATGTTCCAAGCAGAGTGGTGAAGGATTAAATAGAGCTCTCTCTGGGCTGGTAAGGCTCTGGGTGCAGGAGATGGGCCAGGTCAGGGACATGGAGCCTCCTGGGGGTGCAGCCCGGTCAGTGTCCTGGAGCGGCTCACACAGCTTTGTGTCTCTTTCTTAGGGGCGGGAGACAGGGAGATCCCTCTCCTTTGTCGTCTCTGAGCTCCGAATTGTACTTCTGTTATAGCCCCACTCAGGAGCTTGTTTTAGTTTTTATTTATTTGTATTGACCACAGTATGATGGCTCCAAATAGCTTTCCAGTTGGGCCATATCTGTGAGTCTGCTTGGCCCCAGAATCAGCTGTCCTACTCTACTGAGTGCTATGAGCACCTTTAGTGCCCCTGGCTTAAGCCCAGGGTGTGAGCCATGCACACCTGCTTCAGGTAATGCAGAACCCACACCTTCCTTCCTGAGTGTTCTCTGGCCAGGAAAAAGTCTCCTAGCTTGTTGCTTTAGAGCCATTTTTTAAATGTATCCCTTTTGGGCCAGAAATTCTTCTTATTCATCATAGTTCTTTCAAACTAGAGCGAATCATCCTGCCATGGACTTTCACTTCTTCAAGGAACTTAATAGACACTGTCTGGCATCAATGGAGTGCCCTCCCTCCAGAGCAAGCCTGGCGCCTGTGCCTTTCCCCAGAGTCACCAGTCTGAGGGCCAATCCTGTCACACTATGCTCAGTAATAACTGAGTTCCACATGTTCACACAAGTCTCCGGCCCCTGTAAACTGTCTCTGGATATTTCTATGACTTTGCAAAGAGAAGCCTGCCCTCAGGTGACCCCCTCATGCCTGCCCTCTGTAGTCACTGCGTGGCCCCTTCCTTTTCCTCTGCAGTCCAGGGAGACCCGGCAGGTAGGCTGCATGCGAGGGCTGCCTGGCTCTCGCTGCTCTCCTTTCTCCTTGAAGACTGAACAGCAGTGCAATTCTCCTTCCTCAGCCTCAACTCAGAAGTCTCCACTCTGGTCTTCCATTCCCAGGCACACCGAGGAGGCACTTGGCCCCAGAACCAGCAAATCAGAGAACTCCCACTGGTGTGAGATCTAGAAACTTCTGCAGCAGCATGAGGAGTTCCCTTGAGTTCTTTTTTTTTTTTTTTTTTTGTCTTTTTCTTTTTATCGGTACCAGGGATCGAACTCACAACTGCCTGCTTGCAAGGCAGGTGCTTATGCCGCTGAGCTAAATCCCCAGCCCCTCCCTTGAGTTCTTGAGGTTTCAAAAGCAATGAAGTCTCATGTCCCACGTGAGGAGGAGGAGGAGGAGGAAGAGGAGGATGAGGAGGAGGACAGTGGTCCTGCCTCACCTACCCTGAGGTTGCCACACAGGAGAGGAGAGGGGCCATGCCCACATCCAGCTATGTGCTTTCCTTCACTTCAGTACAGGATGGCAGCGGTGACAACCAAGAGACCGATCTGAGTAAGGACAAGACCAACACCCAGAGGACAGTCTAACTCCGGGCCTGGAGTATTCCCCTGCCCCCTGCCACAGAGATGGGGAAGCTGAGCGCAGGCCAAGGAGTCTGGGGGACATGACCTTCACAGGGGTGGAGCTGTGGGACTGGGCAGTGGATTGCTCCAGGTCTGCCTATTACCAGCACAAACTGGAGATCTGGTTTACTGCCGGCCAATACCTGGGTCCCCCGAGTGTCCACACTAAAGCCACAGCCCTCTTTGCTTTGGTTAAGGTTGGTTCATGAGTGGTTATTAGGACTGTCAATATTGTTTATATTTTGATGTTATTTTTGCCTCTAACTTTACTACTATCTCCGAAGTGGCACAGTTGGGGCTGTCACTAGTTTTTCTCTGCGTGCCAATATCTGGATTGCCTGGGGGTCCTAAACAATTCTGTGGCACATTCCCAAAAAATCAAGCACTGGGCCACAGAAGCTAGAAACCTCAGCACAGAAAACAAACAAAGCAATAGAAACATGAGAAGAGTAGGCAACAGAATGCTTCCCCAAACTCCCAGCTCCCCCAACCCTGGTTTAGAGATCACAGAGGAGGAGGAAAGCATAACCCCACAGCAGAAGTCTCTGAAAGGGATTCATGTGGGTAAGAAAACAGTGCATACTGTACCTGGTGATTCAAAAAAGATATAACTAAGTAGATATTGACCCTAATGAAACAAATGATTGGTGAGTCGAGAGAAGACATTAATAAAAACTCCAATGGAGTTACAGGAAGAGAAGCAAAACATGAATGTCCAGCACAGAAAATAATGACAGTCCATAACAAAAATTTCAAACTGAAATCCAGGAGTTTAAAAATATAGCTGACAAGATACTACCAACCTGTTTACAGAAGTAATAGCAGAAAACCTTCAAGACATGGAGAAAGAATTTAACATACAGATAAGTGAGGCCCATAGAACTCCAAGGAGTCATGATCAGGGGCGAAAATGCTCCATACCACATCATAATGAAAATATCAGAAATCTAACACAAGAATAGAATCTAAAAATTGTTAGACAAAAGCACCAATTTACTTGTAAGGGAAACCCATCAGAATTATAACCCATCAGAATTTAGACTTCTAAATTCAAATCTTAAAGGCAACAATGGTTTGGAATAAACTGTTTCAAATCCAAAAAGAAAGTAATTTCCAACTGATACATCCTGTAAACTTATCCTTTAAACCTGATGGGAAAATGGCCAGGGGAGGTGGCTCATGCCTGTAATCCCAGAATTTGAGAGCCTGAGACATGAATATCACTGTGAATCCCACTGTGAGGCTACTCTGGGTAACACAGTGAGTTCAAGACCAGCGTGAAGTACACAGCAAAACTCTGTCCCCCTAAAATTAATAGAACAATAAGTTGTCTCTATAATAAGGCACACCTAAGGAAATTCAGGACCACCAAACCAATACTCTCCCACCCCCCAAATTTTTAAGTATATCCTAGAAAGACACAATGAAGCTAGCCAGGTCAAAAGGTCCAGTAGAATGAATGCATCAGAGAGGGTAGAAGGGAAAGAAAGCAAAACAGGAACAGGTAAATAATACAGTCCTAGGAATAAGTCAGTACCTCTCACTTAGAACTATCCATGTGGATGATCTCAATTTGCCAGTCAAAAAGTGATGAGGTAATACTTTTATCGAGGTAGAAACCAAAAATCCAATGAAATAAAATTTTCCTTCATTTTTTGAATTCACTAAGACTGTTCAGTCAGTTGCATTTCATGTTTTAGTCATGGTAAAATGGACCATTTTAACCATTTTTGAGTGAATAACTTGGTGACATTAAAAATGTTAACACTGTCACGTCATGATCTCCACCATTCTGCTCCAGAATGCTTTAGTCTTTCCAAACCAAAGCTTGTACCCATTAAACAGAAACTCCCTAGCCCTCCGATCCCTGCACCCACCCTCTCCTCTCCCTGAATTTGACTTGGTGCCTCACGGAAGGAGTATCACGGGGCATTTGTTCTTTTGTGAGTGGTGGTTTTACTTAGCATTGAGTCTTTCAGCATCCATGCTGTAGCATGGATCAGGACTTCTTTCTTCTTGAAGGTCCAATACAATTGCGTTGTGTGTGTCCATCTGGATTTGCTTGTTATTTGCCTATCAATGGATATTTGGGTTGCTTCCAGCTTTTGGCCATTGTGAACTCATTTTTAAAAATGGCAGTCTGAGGAGAACTCAAGGGTGACCCTCTACACCTAACTCAAGCGGAAGCAGCGGGGCAGGGCTGGAAGCCCGGAGCAACTTCCTGTCTACCCTTGTGTCCTGCTGGCCCTGGGACATTTTTGTGGGATGCACAGAGCCATCTTGGAAAGGCTCTGGCTGGATCGCGTCTCAGACAGCTTTCAGTTTAAAGTCCTTTGAGTTTTGCTCCAAGAGTGCTAATCACCCGACCAGCTGTTTACACCCAAAAGCACTCTCTCTGGAACAACTCAGAGAGCACAGAATTAAGCAGACAGGTGTGACAGAGAAAAGAAAGAGATCCTCCTTTAGCTTTGGCCCAGTCTTGGAGAGGTTGTGGGCCCTATGAGCTGGGGCAGCATCTAGGAAAAGGGAACCATTCAGAAAAGACTGCCTCATACAATACTGCGTGCCCTGGTTCCTAGTGATGGCCAGTTCTTGGGAATGTCTTTCTGTCTTTCTTTCTTTCTTTTTTTTAGGTCAAAAAGCATCATGTAGTCTGTAGCTGGCCAGACTTCTGCCATGTGTCAGTGGCCCAGGACAAACATTGCTTCTGGTGGCTTCCCGGCCCACCCCTCTTTCCTCATGGGAGACTTTGGGGACGGACACCTGCTCGCCGATGTCCTCCAGCCTTCATCCTGAAGGGACAGCATTTCCTTTGATCATGTCTGTCTCGCTCAGTCAGACACTGAGGATGGGGTACACCTTTTATCCTTGGCAGGATGGAACCCAGTGTGTGCTCTGGAAAGCACACAGAGTCCGGCCAGGAGACCCAGCACCGACAGGGGAGAAGATCTGGGTTTTGCTTTGGCTCTGCCCTCTGCCCAGGGATGTGAAGACATTCAAGTCATGTTACCCTCACAAGCCATAGTTGTTTCATCTGTGAAATGATGGAGTTTGGTCTCCACAAGAGAATGGATGACGTGTGCTTCTAATTGGATCTTGGATCAAAAACCAAAAGCATTCAGCAAGCCACAGTGGCTCCTTTAGGAGCAATCGAGGACTCTAGGTCCCTGCAGCCTCCCCTGCAGTGCCTTCCTCCCTCTCCTCTTCCTTTCCAGCACCTACCCACCCCACAGAGCCCAGTTCAGACCTGACCTAGGCCCTGTCCCAGGGTCCCAGGCTGGCTGGCCTTTCTGTTCCATTCTGGAGCTGCTCCTCCTCCTTCTCCTGTCTCACTCCTGTCACGTCCCTTTACCCAGGACGTATGTGTAAATGGAAGCCAGGAGAGGCTACGACTCCTGGCTTTTTTGCTATTCAATTTGTAAAAAAATCTTCAGATTCAGATTTAAGTGTATTCCCCCCCCCCCTCCCCGCGGAAGGCAGAGTTTCACGTTCTAGGCCCCTGCTCATTTTTCATGGGGTGAGAGTGGCGTGGGCAGGATCAGCCCGGGGCCTGACAAAGCCCAGCCTCCTCCACGCTCAGAGGCCTGTGTTTATTTTAGCACAACTAGAAGCACACAGACTCCTTCACAGACAGGTTAATACATCAGGCTAATTCGAGCAGTGCCTGGTGCAAGGGCCTTGAGCACAGCTTTAAAAATTAGCTTGGTGCCAGGATGTGGAGAGGCCCTCTCCTCATTTCTTTGGAAATGCTCACTGGACTGGGAGTGAAGAGATATTACTACCTCTCATTGGAAAGAAAGTCCCCAGTCTTTTACCCAGAAATGCCACACCAGGGCCACTGCTGCCCAGCAGTGCCTTCTCCCCTGGTGTCTTGGGTAGAGACTGGGAGGGAACAGGAGAAAGCACTCAGGACTTTGGACCTGGGATTCACCTGGCTGGTGACTGCTATTTTTTATCCTCTTTCTTTGCTTTCCTGGCCCCCAAAACCAAGTGTGAAAGGGTGCAGAAAAATCACATCTGGCTGAGTGTGCTGGTGCATGCTTATAACCTCAGCTGCGTGGTAGGCTGAGGCAGGAGAATTGTAAGTTTGAGGACAACCTGAGCAATTTAGGAAAACCCTATCTCAAAAAACACAAAAAATCAAGCCTAAAGCTGAGTGGGTCACTAGGGGGTTTCAACAAATGTTATCAATTGAATATCTGTTTGGGCAAAAGATTTGCTCACCAGGCACCCTCTCCAATGTCTTGAGACACTTTGGGTTGTCCCATCTGGTGGGCACTGGCTCAGAGATACTGCTGCACACCTGACCATGCTCAGGAGGGTCCCCACCACTCCCAGAAGCATGACCCATCAGGGACAAACACTGGTGCAGAATAGCTTCCGCTCAAGGGAGTGTTGTTATTCCTGGGGACACCGAGCCACTTTGTCACAGCCTCTCCCAGCTGAGGCGTGGTGTATTCTGCAGACTATCCTGGTGTGGGTCACCTTCAAGGAGCTCAGGCCGCTACACATCTGTCACGTGCAAGCGAGCGTCTTTCTGGGGGGGGGGGCACAGCCCGTGGTTTTAGTGGGGAAGCTCTGGGGCTCTGTTGCCTCCGAGGTGACCACAGCAATTTACAGCTCCACCAGGGATGAACGTTGATTGCATCTTTTCAGCAGCTCACTATTGCTGATGGAGGTCTTCATTTGCGTTTGTATGATTTTTAGATTGTGCAGACTTTCGTGGGTTTCTTGGCCCATTCATACCTCCCCTTTATTTTTCTTTAGGTAATGTTGCCTTGCATTCCTAATCTGTGGACACTCTTCTTACCCTTCTTGTCTTCTAATTGAAATCTTCCATTGATCATAGGTGTTGCAAATATTGATCCCAATTTGTTTCTTTTCTTTTACTTTTCTTTATGGTGTCCTCTGATAAGCAGAAAGTCTTAATTTTAATAAGGTTGTGCTTGTTAGCCTTGCATGTTTAGAGTTCGTGTGTTTTTTAAAAAGTTTTCCTGCATTCAGATAGAGCCAGTAGTGTGGGGTTGTGTTAGATTCTTGGTTTTCATAATCATACCACCCTTATGAAACAAGTTAGCTTTGAAAGAAGTTAGGTGTCAGCTACAAAGGACCTCTCCCCCCACCCCCCGAAAGATCAGTCACCCGGATACGGAGCCGGGTTCTGTCGCTGGTAGAGAGTGGTTCCTCATCGTAAAGGAAGAAAGGCTGACTTTTGTGAAGAGGGCTCCTAGGAAGACAGAACTGTCTCGTTCCCAGACTCAAGTGCCCTGTCCTGTAGGGCAGCATTTCTGGGTGCTGTTGGGTCGAGGGGACCCTGCATGGGAAGCTCATTGCGGCCCCTGCTCCCCCATGAGCTTTTGACTTTCAGACTCCTCATGTTCTGTCTTCAGATTCATGGACTATGATGAGGGAGGAGGTCAGAAGGAGCCGTCCTGGCCTTTCAGTTTCCATCTGAGGAAGCTTAAGGGAGTTAAGCTCTGTGTTTGAAATCATCCTTTGGGACTCAGCACAAGCACCCTTTTCTCTGGGGAGCTGTTGTGGATGCATTGCCATGGCTGATTAATCATATGTGACCCGATGTGTGAGCCTGTGTCAAAGCCTCTTCCTTCCATGGGCCTCAGTGGTTGCAAACCCCTCAGACCCTGGAACCATATTTTATTATGTTGATTATCTTTATCATCTTTGTTTCTCAGATGTCTGGTCTGCAGCAGACACACACACACTGCATTGCTGATTGAATCAATAAATAGGCAAGAAGATTACTCAGGGAAAGTGTCAAATGTTAGTAACCACACTGATGTCCTGGTATTGCTGGATCACTTGTGTGTCAGTCAGGACTCTGAGCCAGTGCAGAAATTTTCCTTGAACAGCTTGAAATCAAATGGGAGGTGAGGATAGGTTCCTGGACCCATGGGGGAACAGGCAACTGGAGGTGGCCACCCCTGCATGGTGGCCTTGTTACCTCCCTGGGCTCCCTCCCAGGGAAGATCTGGTGTTGGGAGTTGTTGAAGCTGAATATACGTGCGGGGCTTTGGCATGGCCACAGTGTGGCTGAACTGAGAACGAGGAGACACCTCAGGGAGCAAGACAGGCTATAGCTGAGGCCACTTGGCTCCAACCCCAATGAACAGGATGGAGGTTGTGGCTACAGGCATTTCACTCCAGCAGTGAAAGTCATCTGGAGACTTCCTCCTGGGATAGTTCTCTCCTTAATTAGCATAGTCTGTTGCTTGGAGGGGTCCTTGAACCCCTCCCAAGGTCCTGCTCAGGTTTCCTGCATTTTCCACTCTAACCCCTTCCTTGTTGGAATACTAAATAAATACGGGCCGCCCAGAGACATTTCCTGTCTTAGCCCACAGAGCCCTGAACTCTGCAGAGGGTTTTGATTCTCCTGGAGCCCTAAAAATCATACCACTCATTTACTTCAGCCTTCACCATACACTCATTTGGGAGACTGGGGATCTTACCCAGGTCCCCGATAGTCTGCACCAATCTGAATTGCAGTGAGACAAAGAGCAAAGCTTTCTCCTGAAGCCAGCGGGATGTGTGTGTGTGTGTGTGTGGCGGGAGGGGTGGGGTGGGGGTGGGTAGGGTACTGTGCCAGCTGAGCCTGCCTTTGGCTGCCTGGAGAGTGAACAGATATGCTGAAAGCAGGGAAGGCACACCCCTTCCCTCTGCAAGGCCAGGACGGGTAGAAGAGCTCAGGTTATGGACTTGACACATCTCTCTTCACAGTTTTGTACTTGCTTGGAGGATAAGACAGATAGTGAGCGCTCTGTTGAGTTTCACACAGCAAAAGAACACAATAGTTGCACATTCAGCTAAAAGGCTGGACAGAGGGAGCCAGGTTTCTGCTAACGAAGTTATTCCATCTTTTGGGCAATGTCCTCGGGTTTGACAAGTACCAGGGACTTTAATTGGAAATTACTTCAGGAATCTTGCCAGACATTACAAACCAAAAATATGAAAACCTCCTCCCGGGTCAGGAGTGTAACAAGCTGCATGTCAAATGTCATTACTCTGCGCCCACTCCAGGACTGTGCAGGTGGGAAGCTAAGTGTTGATTGCATATTTTAGCCCAAGAATAATTTCCTGAATGGCAATTTGTCCCTTTATTTGACGAAACTAAGGTTTTCAACAGCAGTAAAACGCAATCTTTCCAGAGAGTATTTCCGTGCGTTATGAAGATTGATTATGCTACTTAGTGAGAGATTCATTATTTGGTTATTTAGACCATAATTTATTGAAAAAAAGTAAAAAGCTAATGATTTCCAGTTAGAGAGATTTGTCCCTTAAACTGGTATTTCACTCAACAGTGCGTCTAATTGATGGTGCTGCAGGCAGGGAGAGGGGGAGCAGGAGACGTAGCCCATTTTAAGCTAGGCCAGTGGCATTTTCTTGGACCATTAAAGGGCCCTCTAATTTCCCTGGGTCTCAGGACTGCACCACCTTCTCCCCATCGGAGTCTGAAGGGCCTGGAACTTTGATTTTGCAGTTGACTAAGGGATTGGATTGGGGATTCAGGCAAAGTGGGGGGCCTGGAGAGGGTGCAAGGAAAACAGTAGAGAACGTCTAAGAGAGTGGAGCACCAGCCCCGTTCCTCCGGGAGGGGCAGAGATGGGGCCGGAGAAGGAATCTTCCTGGTCCTGTGAGCCTGGTACCCCGGAACGTGGTACCTCGCACCGCTCTGCAGGCTGCAGGCACGAGGGGCCAACTTGGTCCCTGCCACACCCTCCCAAAGACAGCCCCTGTTCGGCTGCAACCCAAACCAGCACCCACAGAAAGATGAAGGGAAGAGGGGTGAGGGGTCCTCGCCGCCCTGGGTCTCTGGTCGTGCCTGTCACACTGTAGACACCTGATGCCCGCCATCTCGCTCTGTCTAATCCAGTGGAGGGGCACTGGGGTCCACAGTGGGGACACTGACGGAGCAGGCGGGGAGGCCTACGTTCCTAGGTGGAGAGGAGCTGCCCTGCGTCCTGGAAGAAGCGCAAGAGCTGAGCTGTGGATAATCACCATGACTCCATGGTGGGCCAGGGGGGCCTGAGCCTCCCAGAGGGTGAGAAGCAGGCGGGCGGCTTTGCTGTGGTTTGCTTTTCCACCCTCCCTGTCTCCCTTTTTGCTCTTTCCTTCTTTCCTCCCCCCCCCCTTCCTTCTCCTTTCTCTTTCCTTCCTCCTTCCTTCCTCTCTCCTTCCCTCCCCTCCTGTGATCCTCTGTTTCTGCACAGAGATCTTTCCCGCCTCTGCAGATGCGAAAGCACAGGTCCAGGGCTCTGCTGCCCCCCACCCCCGAGTCCCGAGCCTGCAGTGGTGAGGCAGGCTCTCCTTTCTGTCCATGGAGCCAAACCATTCAGGGCACAGTGCAGACTGGAATCGGCTGCCTCACCTCATGACCACATCGGAGGTACGGACCCCAGGCACCCCAGGACAGACAAGCTGCTCCAGGTGGCAGCAGCAGCAGTGCCTGGCAAATGGCGTCTCTGTGGCTCCGAAAGCCAGATTGGTATGCTGCCTTCTCTCAAGAGGGTACCCTTGACCCCACTGTGGATCAAAGAATGGGGTGCTATCTGAGCAGGAGCCCCTTTCTTGCCAGGTTTCAGGGGGACACACAGCACTGCCATTAGGATCACAGCCCGAAAAATGGCACATGAGTGGAGCTCTAGGGACACCTCTCTGTTGGAACCTCAAAGGGCCCCACGCTAGGAGAAGCAGGGGCCTGTGCGGCGTGCAGGGCATCCTCACTGTCCTTTCAGACGACTCCACCCTCTTCCCACAGATCTCTTCAGCATTCCTATGGTGCCTGTGTCACTTAGGGAAACCCTAGGCTTTCAGCACCCAGGAATCCCCCTTCCAGTTCCAAAGGCAAACCTAAAAGCCCGTTCAAATGGTCCTTAAACAAATAAATCATTCTCTAAAAGTATTGCTCCGTAGTGACACGTTTCATGATCAGCTTTGTGCCACATCTCTGAGGATTGGCACTGAATAATCCCTTTGTCTGTCCACACAGGATGAGCAGAGATCTGAGAAATGTGGATACAAATTTCAGGGTGCGTTTTCAGGTGGTGAAGGCCCTCCACAGCCAGGAGCCCCTGGCAGCACTATGCACGCGGGTTTTGTGAACTGCGCCCTAGCGATGAAACTGTAATTTCAAAGTGAAGTCTGAAAAAAAAAAAAAAAAAAGGGCACCAAATAAGAGATCCTGCATCAGTGATGTTCCCCAGAATGCTTGTGTTCTTTGTGACTTTTGCCAGCGGGTGTTTGACAGCCCCTGAAGCTAAGACAGAAGAACCCTGTTTGGCCTGGGGCTATGTTCCCAAGCCATGTCCAGCTGCCCAGGCCTTTTGCGTGGCTGCACAGGCTGTGTCCTGCATGGAGCTGCCTACCCGGGCAGGCAGGAGGTGCTGAGTGTGGATGTGTACCTGGTGCACCAACCACATGGGCTGGGCCTGCCTTTTCCCTTAACACACACTGGGGGTTCACAGCAAGGTGCCTCGGACATGAATCAGTCTCACCGAATTATCTAGCTGACCTGTATAAGCCTCCCCACTCAGTTCCCTCATCTGTGAATGCGTAGTGTTGCAAGTGCCTAATTTATAGGACAGTTGCGAGGTGGAGAAAGGATGATAAAATGCGTTGTAGAGTTCTGTGAGATTTCTGGACGGGGTTTCTTCTGTTTCTAGCACTGCAGAAGCCACAGGTCTCTGTCATTCCAGTACCACCCAAGGCAACCATCCGCACGTTCCCCCAATTCCCAGCTCCATTTGAAGAAGCCGATGTTTTTAGTCCTTGATGCAAAAAGGAACCATTCTCCATGTGCCTTTCAGTGGCATCAAACAAACCCGAGGGACGCTGGGTGTTTTTTTTGCTCAGTGAAACTCTTCAAGATCAGCCGCCCTGAAATCATTGACCTTTTGCAATATTACAAATATTTCAATGGTGACAGCTTGGAAATGCTTTAATTTTTAAATATTTCAACCAAATACTAAATAAACTCTTATGATTGATGTTTCCAGAAGGGACAGTTAGCATTATCCTTACAGCTGTTCATGATATAAAATCAAAATGAAAAACAGGCACGAGAAAAAACACCAAATCTGTTGCTTTCTTTTTTTGTAAATAGCTCTAATGTGCAGACATCCTCAGTAAAAACCCAAACGGTGATATTTCATCCGATCATCACTTAGCCAAACCACAAGCCTCCAGCGTCCTCTCCAGACTCCTTGACAGATTGGACTGGTCAGTCCAATCTGGTAACTACAAACAAGGTCCTTGGCACGGAGACCAGCTAGGATGTCTTGTGACCTGAACACAAATGGCCTCACTTTTTAATAACAATAATCTTGAGCTTTATTTCTGAGCTAAGGAGAGAGGTGTGCCATGCTGGTGGTTTGTGGCTTTGTTGGGGAGGGGGTGGACCTTTTAAAACATAAAAAGGACGTAGGCTTGGGAAGGTGCTGCTGACTTAACTGGGTACCTGAGCTTCTAAATTGTGAGGCTTCCTGTTGACATCGACGGTGGTTTGAGAGGACACAAGGTAAAATCATAACTTTAAAAATCTATGATCTCAGTAATCAATCATTTATTGGCAGGGCTCCCTAGGGGGTTATAATTTTATGAGAATGACAATGACTGCCACATGCGGCAGCTTGCTTTGTGCCAGGTTCTGTGTGAGGGTAAACACCTTATCTTGGTGCTTGCAACTGTCCTTTTGATGAGGACACCAAGGCTCAGGTGGGCTGTGAGAACAGTTCCCGCCCAGCTGCCTGCCCCCATACACCACCCTTCCCCTCCCTGGCAGTCCACAAATCCACTTTCAGGTGCAGGAATTGGCGAGAGCGTAGTTCTCCAGGGCTGTCGGGAGGATTTTAGGTGGTGAGTACAAATTCCACTCCTTGGCTCTTCCCACCCCCTTGTTTCCTTTCACCAGGAGGTCCTTGTTGTATATGGTGGGCTGGGTGGGACGGGGTCCTTTCTGAAGACCCAGCATGGATCTCATCTCTGTGATCATAGAGGACACCCCTTCTGCTCAACATGTCCTCCCTGGGACCTGCCCGTCCCTGGCTCTGACTGGCTGACAAGTCCCTTATACCCGAGAGATGTCCACACACTTTTCATTACAGCTGTGGGCTTTGATTTGGGACAATGGCTTGGGACTGAGAGGTGCCCACTCCACTCAGAACTGGAAGCAGAAGAGAAGCCGCCCATTTACCAGGGCACTTCTGGTCAGAGCAGGCAGGGTCAACCCGGAGGTGGCAGGAGCTGAGTCCGTGAGCCAGCACGGAGCTGAGCTCTTGTTTCTTCGGAGAATCTGTGCCTACATCATTCTGGTCCACTCTGCTCTCAATGGGGAGGTGGGGCTTAAGTCAATCTGGATCGGAAATACAAGCTATAGTGGTGAAATGTCCATAAAATATGGCTCTCCAGGGTTGCTGGGTCCACAGGCTGTAATTTATGTCTTTTGCTGCTTCTAGAATTCACCCCAGATTTTGAGTTTTAGGAAGCTTCAGGAAATGTCAGAATTCTAGCTCCTCTGAATTCTCTTCATTGTGGGGCTCAGTTTAACCCATAGCTCAGGATCTCCCCCCCCCCTTCTCCTGCTGTTGTTTTGGGTACTGAACTCAGGACCCCTGAGTCACCTCCCCAGCCCTTTTAAAATTTTACTTTATTTTTCTTTTGAGACAGGATCTGGCTAAATTGAGTTGCCTAAACTGGACTCAAATTCACAACCTTCTTGCCTCATCTCTAGAGAGTGCTAGGATTGAAAGTGTCTACCACAGATGTCTGGCTCAAAAGCCTCCTTTGGTGCCTGGTTCTGTCTTAATCCCTCAGCTATGAGTTGCCACAGGGGTCATAACAATTAATCTCTGCTTCCTTGCTTGAGGGGAGGGGAGGTCTTGCTTATATTTTTGTACCCTAGCATAACACAAGAGAGAAAGTGATGAAAGTTATAACAGAGACTCAGAAAAACCACTGTAGGAGCTCCGAGAATACTAATTTTTGTCAGAAAGTACTCTCCTGCCTTTATCAAGGCAAAGTTTGCTTTAAGGACATCTACAGACCAAAGACACCACGTGACGTGTGCTGGTGATGGTGTTTCTTTTCCCTCAGCCACACTTCAAGCTCACTGGTTGTTTTTCTCATGGCAAGATCCAGTATCTGGCTGGAGTTGCCTGGTTTTGGTAAAAAGAACAACAAAAAAAAATCAACATATTGGATCATTTTGACCATTTGGTAAAAACAAACAAGCAAACAAAAAACCAAAAAAACCCTCAAAAAACAAGTATGTTAGACCATTGTTAAATAACCACATGTAGCATACTTCACATTCGTACTGTGTGATCTTTTGGGAGCATGGTTGATCTCTGGTTGGCTGCATACCATGGTCAGATTGAATGGCTTTTCTTGACCACTGTTATGAACAAGCTGGGCTCATGGACTCTAGGCCAGCAGACAAGGTCAGAGCCCAAAGGACATCATGGGTCCCTCAGACCCAGGAAGCCCCTTCCCAGTTAGTCACACATCGTCCCCTTTGCACCACGGCCCACACATACATGTGCCATCTAGGGTACAGATGGTAACAGGAAATTGGGCCAGTAAGAGCTAAGGGGAAAGGGGCTGGTCCAAGTCAGAGAGCTTGGTAGAGGACACTAGGAAGACCCAGACAGAGGACAGAACCAAGGGCGTGAAGACAGATCCTATGCTGGCTCTGAGATGTTGGTAAGAGGTGCCCAGCTCGAGAAAGGTGAGCACTGCTGTCTCTACCAGGCCTTCGGGCTTGGATGTTCTGCATGCGAGAGTCTCTGAACTAAGGTCTTTGACCCAGAGAAGAGGATGACGCAGATAAAAAAATAATTTACGCTTCCCTCAAAGTAGTCATAACCAATATGTAAACAAGCATGGCTCTGTCACAGTAAAACTTGATTCAGCTGGCGGGTGTGATTTGCCAATCTCTGTCTTCATTTAACAGGGTTATCAAGTCCCCACACCTTTTCCTTCCTCAAGCTAATGCTGCGAAATGTAAGTTTCCTCCAGTCCCTTGGCCACTGGGCATAAGGGTGGACACCTGGAGGACATGGGCTGTTTTTCTTCTTTTCGGTGGATAAAAGCTGCCGAATCCTATGGGGTTGAATGTGGTGCTGGTTTCTCTGCACCCTCTTTTCTCTGGATGCCGTTCATGGCTGGGGGTCACAGCCATTCTGAAGAATGACCCTCTCACTCAGAGGGACACATGCTGGTCCTATGCCCTTGGCCTGGACCCTGCACTTGTGGCCGGCAGCCCTCTTCTGGAGGGAAGCCCACCAACTTCAGTATTCCATTTGTTTCCCAGTTGTTCCTTGTGACACGCACAGAGAAAGTCCAGGGTCATTTCTGCTGAGCGTTAATTTGCTAGAAAAGTAGAGAGGATCTTGGGCTCAGACACAGGCAGCTTAGGTGCTGTGCATCCGCTGAACTGGGCTGAGGAATTCGGGTTGCCCTTCCCCTCACTGCAGTAAACACCGGTGAAAAACCATTTTGAGAGTAATGAGTTATTAATAGCATATGTAAAGAATCTACCTCGGCAGGCCGCATCAGTAAGCATGTGGAAAGGTCCTTGGTACCCTGAATCATCATGAAACATGCATGCCCGGTAGTATGGCCACTACATAGAAAATAGA
Source organism: Cavia porcellus (assembly GCF_034190915.1). Lineage (NCBI taxonomy): Eukaryota > Metazoa > Chordata > Mammalia > Rodentia > Caviidae > Cavia > Cavia porcellus. Next base: position 3,272,971 of record NW_026947491.1, read on the forward strand.
GAGTAGGTTTCAGGCTCTGGGGTCAATCCCCGGCACCAGCAAAACAAAAACAAAAACACAAATAGAAAATCACAAGCTTGGTGAGGATGTGGTAAAACTGGCACCGCGCCCACTGAGCCTTCCTGCTAGGACAGCAGGAAAGAACCTGCGCAGCAAGGGCGCCCACCCCGCAGATACACGACCCTTTGAAACTTTATTGTTAACCCATGACAGAATCGACTATGCTAAATGCTGACGGGCGTCAGCCATACCCACATTGCTATGTGGCCGTCATCAATCGCTTTCATTTTGCAAAACTAAAATTCCATGGCTGTAAAATAATAACCTCCCTTTGTATTTTCCCTGGGTCTCTGTAGCCACCCTTCTACCTGCTGTCACTATGAATGTCACTCCTCGAGGGGCTTCTTGCACTGTTTGTCCCCTGTGACTGGTTTGTCTCACTTGGCGCAGTGTCCCCAGGGCTCTCCAGTGCTGACCCAGGCAGGAGGATTTTCTTCCTCTTTGTATTCGGTCATCTACATGAGGGCACCATGCGTTCATCTGCCTGCTTATCCGTGCTTATTTGGGCTGCCTCTGAGTGCTGGCTCTTGTGGGTGGTGCTGCCGCAAACACAGGTGTGCTTGCCTCCAATTCCTTTGGGGATGCACTCAGAAATGAAATTACTGGATTGTGTGGTGTTTCCGGTTTGAGGAATGAACATTTGCTAAGGCAATGGTCCCATGTGCCAGTGCTAAAAAGCTGAGCTCGCCTATATTTCCAGTCACTCTGAAGCTGAGGCAGGAGGATCATGTGAGGAAGGAGCAAAGCAGAGGATGCTAGGCCAGGACAGCAGCCATAGGTGACCTCATGCTGGACCAAGCTGGGAGGCTGGTGTGGCCAAGTACCTGACCAGTGATGCCTGGTAGTCCGAGGTCTGATTTGAATTCGATTCTGGGAGCAATGAGCCTTTGTAAGAGGATCTAAGCTTGTGACAGGGAGGAAGGTTCCACCGTAAAGGACCCCTAACCTCCCAGAGGAAGCTGGGCGAAGTTTCCCATAGCTGCTTGGCACATGGGCACAGCCCAGCCATCAAGTCTGCAAAATATTTCTGTTACCCATATGGAAAAATCCAGTTGGCATATTTTCAGAGTTACAGGATGCAAGCAGTTTTCCAGCCTTTCTTTTAAGACCATAAACCTCTTTTATGATGAGTTAATATTGATGCTCAGCCATAAACAAGGCTGGGCCATATTGATCAGCAACTTTATGCCAAATGGTAAATTTTTTCTTTCCTTCCTTCCTTCCTTCCTTCCTTCCTTCCTTCCTTCCTTCCTTCCTTCCTTCTTTCCTTCCTTTCCCTTCTCCCTCTTTCCTCCTCTCCCTTTACCCGTTTTCCTCATTTTCTTGCAATCCTGCTTAAATCTGACATCTGGATCGAGGGCACCAGTTCTCCCCTGCAGGTCCGGGGGAGCTCATGTCCTGTGGCCGGCAGTACAGACAGAGCTGGTGGTTGCCTTGATCTCTGGAAGGCATCTCACGTCGCAGGGAAAGCAGTCCAGTGCAATACCTTGCCAAGTGCCTGGGATGGGAAAAGGCTGGGAAATCCAACACATTAAGTGATCCCCCGCCCCTCTGCCATGCCCCAGCCACTCTCCAGGAACGAAATCTTTACAGGGCTAAAATCAGGGAGGCAGGGAGGCCCTTGGTGTGAGAACCTGGGGTGGGAAAAGATGATGAAGAATAACTTCTGGAAGAAATGAACTCACATTTTAAATAGAAACAGTAGTTAAAGAAAAATAAAGCCAAGCATCTCAAATATCTCCTCCAACAGGAAGTTATAATCGGCTTACAAATTCCCCGGTAAGCACTCAGGGACAGCTACACCATGGTGGGCCTGAGACATCGCTTGGAAGAGGAGTCAAGGGTGGGCTGAGAGATTCCCCAAAGGTCCGGAGACAGGGGTGCTCCATGTTCTGACCCCCTCAGTGTCCCAGGGTGTTGGTGGTGTGTGGGCAGTGTCGGTGACCATGGAAAGGCACCCGTCTATTTGGCTCCTCAACCCGGAGCAGTAGTGGACATTCACCATGCACATCCTCGACACCAGCCCCTGTCTCGACCCTGAGGACACTTGGTGATCCCTGAGTCCCTGCCCTTGAGGGGTGCATGCTTCCCCATGCCTCCCAACTGGACAGTAGCACAGGGTGCCCATCAGGTTGCCCTGCCTGCCCCAGCAGAGGGCAAAGACCGAGCCCCCAGCCACACATCAGATATGTTCACCCCAAACCTGAGTCATGGAGAGTGATGAGAACATGGAGACATGGCCAGAGCAGAGACTCTCACTGCAGCTGCCCCTGCCCCTCCCCCACCTCCCTGAGACTCTGGGAGCAGCCACATGACCTCCCATGAACGCCAGCTCTGCTTGGTTCCCTGCACACAATGGCCCTTGAGGATGCCCAGGCAGCCAGGCAGATGAGCAGGACACAAATGATCAGCTCTGTGTCTAAGGTGCAGGGCTGCCGGGTCCCAATCTACATTTCCTGCTCACAAACCTTGTTCTACTACCTCGCTGAGATTATTCAAACACCCTCCTCTGGCTTCCCTGCTGGCAGTGTCTTCCTGGGTCTCCAGTGACTGTTGTCAGAATGAGGCAAGGCCTGGTGACTGCTTACCCTCCCACCCACTGCAGAGGTCGTACGGGTCTCTAGTGCTGGGCCAACGCTCCTGGCCCCTGTGCCTCGGCCTCAACTCCCCAGAAATGTCACTTCAGCTTCCTGGGGCTTTTGGGTGAGTTCTACTTTTCCCTGAAAACTCAATCGAAAGTCATGGCCAGTACAAAGCCATCGCTGAGCACGGAGAAGGCTTGACCACGTTCCCTTCTGCATTCCTAAGCTCTGAGCTCGGGCCATGAGTTCCCACGCACGGTCCCAAAGCTAGCAGCTCACACATCCTTGAGCCTCTCCCATGACCCTCTGACCTCCTATAGCTGCTACTATGTGAGCTAAACAGGCCATGTGCTCTCTTTGCCGAGTTTGTTTGCCAGACTTGGGCCTCTTGGAGTTATTATTGATTAGTCCAAGCTGATCTGAAGATGGAGTCAGGTTTTACAGCTCACCCATTGAACGGTCAGCACTCCCTGCTGCTCCAGCTTGCAGAGTAACCTCTCATCTACGCGATTTCTTCATCCACTGCCTGTCCCCTCCCCATTGGGGTGCACCCAGTTCCCGGCACAAAGCTTCACAGATCCCAGGAGTTAAGTGACTTACATCTACGTGCCTGAATGGATGAATTTGCTCCTTGTTTATTCTGGGATGAGTCCTGACTCAAACCCACTCCTCACAGCTGTGCGAGAAAAGAAAGAAATCCCACAAATCATGTCACAGATTCTAAAGCAAGCTAAAAAACTGTTTTGTCAAATAGTTCTGAGTCTCCTGGCTTGACATAGATGCCTTTCTAACCAGGGCTTCTCTGTGCAGTCGGCTCTGGCACCAGGCTGAATCCAGCCCTGTCGCTTTGGCCTGCTGGTCTCACTTCCTCCCCTGGCTCTGCCTTCCTCCTTGAGAGGAGGAAGAGGCGTTGTCTGCAGAGGGAGTTGTGGACCTCGGGTTGCCTAGACCTCATGCACTTCACTCCACAGGAGAAAGATGAGAAGCCTCAGGCACTGCTCAGCTGGGAAGGGCAGGAATCTCTCTCAGACAAGGGCTTGGCCACGGAGGTCTAGAAGCTTCCTTCCCTTCATATGACCTGGCCATCGAGCAGGGATGCTTTGACCTTGCCTTGAACAGGACCAGGCGGGCAGGAGGCCCCAGGTGGATGGCAACCCAGTCATTTTCTGGGCAGAGCAAAAGTGGTGGCTGACGCACGTTCTAAAGGGGGATTTTCTGCACAAAATCTTTCCAATGGGCGGCAGACAGCTGTGGCCGAGCTTTTGAAATATTTCTAACCTCTGTCTCCTGCTGTGCAGTCTTTGGAGAAACAGCTCAGAAGTGGGGAGCTGTTTGCTATTCTGGGCAGTGGGCGTGCAGATGAAAGGGTGATGGGTGGGAGGAATCCCAACATGCCCATAAAAGTTTTGATCTTTGGCCCCTGCTGTAAAGTGATTCTGGGAATGCCGGTCACACAGGAGGGCCACGATCAGTAGTACTGGGCTTCCTGCGGCCTCTGCCCAGGGACCTGGGACAGTTGTCATCACCCATTGGGGATCCTCATGGCTCGTGGGGGCTCTGGTGGCTGTGGGGACACAGAAGACTCTCAGGTGATGATTTCCAGGAGGAGAAAGGTCTCAGGAGAGAGGCCTTATCAAGGTGACTGTTCCAAAGATGTAAATACCCTGCCAGGAAAGCAAACCTTTGCCTGTGAGCATTCAGTAACTGAGGAGACAACTTACTCAGTGTGGGCGAGGCAGGCGATTTCTTTCTAGGTGGCCTGGGACTCTGCCACTGCCCAGCTGGTGCCAGATGCTGGGCCATCCTGGCTTCAATTCAAGGCCTGGAGGACATGGATTGCTTCATGTAGAAGTTTCCTTTCCAGCGACAGAGGCCAGGGAGCAGGCCCGGGAAGGCCTGCGGGTGGCTTTCCACTCCCCTGCTCTCCTTCCTTCCAGCAGGAAGTGAGCTTGGGGTGAGTGCAGATCTCAGTTCTGTCCCCGAGTGTTCACCAGCAGCTGTATGACCTGGGGTATGCGTGGGTCACTCCTCTGGGCCTGGCTTCCTGTCTGTGAGCCGGGACACTATCTAACTCCGGGGTTTGACAACCACATGCGGTCAGGGCTGCTCCCGGCTGGGCGTCCAGCTCCTCCTCTGCCTCGGCCAGCACTGGGGAAGGCACTGCAGTAATCAGTGCTTTCTGCTGGGGCTGAGGGGACACGGCTGTCCCCAGACAGGGTGGCTGTCCACGGTGGGGTCCACCTGTGGCCCAGGCGGGGGCTCTGGTCCAGGAGGCACGGTCAGAGCCTGAGGCTGACCCTCGAGGTGAGTCTGTGGAGCACCAAGGAGAAGCCACTGGGACTCTGCTGAATTCAAGGTGGTCACCGTCAGTGTGTGCTAGATAGATGCACGCTGAATGTGCAGGGGAAGGAGGACGGAGGGGGACGCAGAGACCTCAGGCACAGGAGCATTCTCTGTCCATGGTGTGTGCTCCCCAAGCTCTGGGCTGTGCCTGAAAACTTAGTATCACACTGGTCTTTGCCGGCTGCTCCTATGAACACGAAACCACAGCAGATTTAAATTTACAAAGTAGGCTGGGTGACAGAGCAGCTACAAGCAAAGTGGGACAATTGTAACCCTGTGCTGATAGCACAGGGTCATCAGATGACTGAAGGTTGCTGACAGGATCACGGATGCTGCTGGGGCTTGTCTTCGATGACAACCGTGTGTCCTCTCCCAAACTTCCTGTGTGGAGAGTTTGCCCCAGCTTTATTCCTCCAGAACCATGAGACAGAAGGACCCTCGTTCTCATCTAATTCACCCAGTATGTGGCAGTGTGGACCAGCTCAAGTCATCTACAGGGCAAGCACACGCTGGCCCTCAGGGCAGTCCGTGCCCGGATGGCAAGGTTCAGGAAATGTGAATGCCTGCAATGTATGACTTAGCTATTTCTGAAAATTTCCAGTGAATATTTTCAGACCATAGTGGACCTGATCCCACAGGTCAGGAGCATGGGTGTGGTATTAGCACAGTCTTATCACGGGCAGCAAACCACACCTTACCTTTCTACCATGCCATGTTACAAGTGAAAAATGTGCTCCAGCAATAAAAAAGTCAGTCTTGCCCTTGAGTTCCTCAGGGAATCAGGGGATTTGTCCAAGGTGGGATGAGGGCGTGCAGCCCTGGAGGGGACTTTGTCATGCAAGAAGATGCTCAGAAGCAGAATGGGCTTGGGTGCCCCACGCTGTGTGTCAGCTCTGCCTTCTCATTGATGCTTCTCATCTAGACAAGATGATGTGCAGAGGAAGGAGGATGATGTCTGTCTCGTGTCCATGTTTTTAGACTGGAGACCCAGCTGTGTTCCTCTTATACTTTATGAGTCAGATTTCTGGTCCATGCCCATTGCCAAAGCAGCACTTAGCAAGAGCAACAGGATGATTCCAACGAGCTGGGCGAGTCCACTGGAATAGAGCATGCTGGACAGGGAAGCTTGATGCCCCTGTGACCACCACACTCCTTCATTTTATTTGTTCATTTTTCCAGGCAATATTTTAAAGTAGGGGCCACACTTTGGCATCCATCCCAGTGTCAGAAAGACAACAGATGTTTAATATGGTTGACAGAAGCAGCAGCATAGGAGTTGGGTTTCCCCATTCAAACTCATGCAGCACTTCCGCTTTAGGGTTCCCTTCCATGTTGATCTAGCTTGGCACATGCATGGACCAACCTCGAGGTCTCCGTATTATCCCTAAATGCACCGTGCTCCTTGGTGCTGTAGCCCAAAAGTGGGAGCTCAGAGGTGACCCAGAGTCATGCTGTGGTCTGTTGGGTCTGCGGAGGCTCCTGTCCACTCCACGTCCCTCCCTGAGGAAGGGGACATTGCTAGCACTGAGCGGCTTCCTCCACCCCATGTCTTCTGGACGCCCTGAGCTCTTTTTAACTGTGAGTGTCACATGGGGCCTGCACAGCAGCATCAGCCATCTGAACACTAAAATCTAGTTATTCCACCCTTCACTTTTCCTCCGAGGGGAAGAACCCTTTGGAACACAAGGCCCATCAAGACCTTTCCTGTCTCCGATGTCCACAGAGGTTAAATGTTTCGGATTACAAAATGTACATTAGATGGGGGGCTTCCTATAAATCAACGAGGCAGGTATGTTAAACACAGAAAAACATCTCCAGCTGCTCCCTTACTCATCCTGCTTGTTATTTAACTCAGTCTGGGCCCTGAGGAACATTTTTGGTTGCACTGTCAACAGATTCAAAACAAAGGAGAAACTGTGGCTGGCGATGAGGAACCCAGCTGGGCTCCCACTGCATGGACTTTAATCCTGACACCTGCAAGCTATTTAATCAGGATTTACAATTGAACATGAAGGATGAGGGGTCCTTGGGGCTGTGTTCCTAGTGTTTGGATTGCAAATGATGGAGAAAAACTTTGTTATCGGATGTTGTAGTTATTTGAAGTTGGGTGCCCTCTAACCCATGGGGAACCAACTTCATTTATCACTGCCCAGAAAAGACTCAGCCCAGGCAGACATTGCCCACACAACCTCCTAACATGCTATTTTCTGGATTCTAGAGTAAACAGTCTTGGGACTTATGAACAATGAGAAAAATAATTTCCGGAGAGCTCACGGCAGGAGAAAGCAGTTTGAAGTGAAATGATACTGCAATCACAGTTCAGGCACAAAGCAAAATGTGTCTGTGATCTAGTGAAGGTTCGCGATATACAGAAGGTTCTCTGCTTGTAAACTTACCAGCGTTCATAAAAGCAAAACAAAACAAGTCTTGATCCAAGCAAAGCCGGCAATTTTGCCCAACAAAACAGATGGGATTTATGTTTGCTAATAAATGATTAAGCTACCCAAATGAGTTTTAAGAGGCACTAATTTTAGGCTTGCAAAAATTGCCTGAAGGAAAGCACTAAAAGCTTAGAATGGAAAGTTCTGGAAGTTGAAGGCTTCTGTAATGTCGTGAGCGAAAGAAGCCTGCAAAAGTGGAAGCAGGCCACTCCTTAGGGACCACTCCAGATGGACAGAATGTTTCGGGAGAGACAAAGAAGCCTGGGTTTACAGGAGTGTCTCATCCAACTGTGGGGAGAAGATCCCAACAGAGTCAAAAAGAGCAAGTTAGCATAGTGGGCCAAAAAGAGGATTTCAGGGGAGAGGTGATCATTGTCATTTGGGGTAAATAAAATTTTCTGAAGAACTCGAGTTTTTGAGATGAAAATCAAACAATGGAGGCAATAGTTTCCAAGATATTCTAGTACAGATACCACCACCATGAGCATTTGTGTTTAGAATCCATTCACTGAGAAACACTTAATGAAAAAATTATTATGAGTTCATTTACACTGAAAATTACATTTGCATTTTTTTGCCATGCCAATACTTATGTGCATTCGGAAAACAACAAATACATGCAAGATGTGTACTCATCCAGGCAATCGTCAAGATATAGTGATAATCTCTTCAGAGCTCTTCCCTGAAATGGCTTTGCTGTTTCATTCCAGAGCCTGAAGTAGCCTGGCAGCAGACACTGGCTGAGGATGCTACGCCCGAGTGCTTATGACACTGCCCAAGTGGGTATGAGAGCCGATGCCCATCAGGTGGGGCAGACGGGCTTGTGGATTCTTCAGAAAGACGTGCTGGGGTGATGGCCATACGGACTAGGGTTTGCTTGTAGTCTTATTGGAAACCTTTCCTTCAAAATCTCTACCAGCAATTCAGAACATTCAGCAATACCCTTCTCCCCACTCCCTTGTTTTAACATGCACAGGTTGGTGACATAAATTCCAAGGAACCAGAAGGGCTGGGCCAAGAATGATGGAGCAAGGAATTTAACATCTTCCGTCAGTCTGGACCACCTGGCCCTAAAACTCCCTGACTACCAAAGGCTTGTGTGAGTTTTAAAGATTACCAGAGAATCAGATTTACTGGTCTTTCTTGAGAACTCCTTATCTGGATAAATAAATTATGTTTATTTTCCTCCTGTATATTAAAGCATAGATGGTTGCTTATTTTCACAAACATTCAAAATACAGAAACACACAGAAAAAGATCTTAGCCGATACATGTTTTTTTGAGACATGATATCACTATGTAGTCCAGATTGGCCTTTAACTCACAATGTAGCCCAGCCTGGCCTCGAAGTTAAGGAGATTCTCCTACCTCAGCCTCCTAAATGACGAGGTCACAGGCACATGCCACCCCCTGGCATATATCACCATTTTATAAGATGATTCTTTTTACTTAATATACTAGACTTAGTTCCCTATTGGCATATATTTGTCTAAATTCTGATTTGTATTAATTTGTGTATTATTTGACTATGTGACTTTTCCAAATATTTTTAACCAATACCTTTTTGTTTCAAATTAGCTTATCTTTGTAAAATTTGATAAGCACTGCAGTGGTGAGTATTTTTATACAGAAATCTTTAGTAAAGAACACAACTTCATTTGGTGAAAGTTGAGCTGTAGAAGTGTAGTCATATATTTTTTCTGTCTCATTTCTACTGGCGTCAGATTCCATTTTTTCTTCTAGTTTTGTGCAGGCATAATTTACCAATAAAATTATAGGTACTTAAGGTGTAGAATGCAATGATTTGATAAACACACACCCTGTAAAATGGGTACCACCCCTGCCACCATGCATAGTTATCATCTGTGTGTGTAGTGAGGACACTGAACACTGATTCTCTAATCAAATTTCAAGTAGGCAGTGTAGAATAATTAGCTGTAGACACTATGCTACATTAGATCTACAGACGTATTTTACGTATTGTATCCTTGGACTCTTTCCCCAGACCCCACAAGTCTCTGTTCCTGTGAGTTGAGCTTTTCAGATTGAAAATACAAGTGTGACAGTGAAGCATGTGTCCTTCTGTGTCTGGCTTATGTCACTTACTATCATGTCCTTTGGGTTCATCCATGTTGTCCCAAATCATAAGATTTCATTTTCTTTTTTTTGGCTGAATAATATTCCAGTGTGTGTGTGTATACACAAATCACTTTTTAATCCACTCATCTGTTGACAGAGACTCAGAATGTTTCCATGTCTTAGGCAATGTGAATGGTGCTGCTGTGATTGTGGGGTCTCCGACGTCTCCTGTCCTATGGATGAATACCCAGAAGCAGGATGTCTACCATTTTTATTTCGAGAACATTCCATACTGGGTTCCACGAGGACAGGACTAGTTTGCCCTCCACCAGCAGTGTACCAGTGCCCATGTTCCTCGTGTCCTTACTGCACCTTATCTCTTGCTGTTCTCTTGATAACCATCCTAGGTGGGCGGCAGAGTCTGGTGGACTGCAATTTGCACTTCTCTGATGACGAGTCATGTGGAAGTCATGTTCCTGTTGGCCACTCATGTACCTTTGGGAAAGAGCCCGTGCCTGTCAAGCTTATAGTCATCTTGAATGGTCCCGAGTAGGTGCTTGGATCGTGGGAATTCCGTGTTTGTCCACGGGTTAATCCGTGATGTTCAGGGCTGAGTGCACCGTTCGGAGGTGGGTGCCACGGGCTGGGTCTTTGGAAGGTGGACCTGTTGCTAAAGCTTTTCTCTGTGCTCTGCTACCCAGCAGCAAAGGAGTGAGCAGCTTTCTGCCGTCACCCCCGTCTGTTGTGATGCTCCTGTGCTGCCACCAGTCAACCACGGCAAAGGAAACCTTTCCTTTAAGCTGTGGGTGTTGGGTGTTTTGTGGCAGGAACGGTAAAGCTGACAAATACGATGCCTATTCATGTCATTGACCCATTTTAAAACTGAGGTTTATTTATTTACACTATTGAGTTGTATGACATTCTTATAGATTTTGGATATTAACTCCATGTCACATACATGGCTTATAAATATCTTCTCCCATTTTGCAGGTTGCCTTTTCATTTCTTTACCCTTGCACAAGCCTTTCACTGTGATGTACTCCCCCTTGTCTGCTTGTTTACTTATTTATTGCTTTTTCTGTTTGTACTTTTAGTATCAAATCTACAAAGAAATCATTGCCTAGACCCATGTTAAGGAAAATTTGCCATATGTTTGCTTCTAGGAAATTATGGCTTTAAGTCAACTTTAATCACAATCCATTTCAAGTTAATTTCTATGTATGGCATAGGACAAGGAACTAATTTCATTCTTTTGCATATGGAATTACATTTTTCTCACTGTCATTTATTAAAAAGCTATTCTTTCCCAGGTGTGACTCTTGTCAAATATTAGTTAATCAGTATTCTGTTCTGTTGGTCTATATGTTCTTCCCTTCCTGTCTCCCTTCTTTTCTCTGGCAACACCATGTTGTTTTCATTATTATAGCTTTGTAATATAATTTGGAACCAGGGAGTGTGATGTCTGCATGTTTGTTCTTCTTTCTCTTTGGTTATTTAGGGTTATTCTGGTTCCACAATTTTTGGGATTGTTTACCCACTTCTGTGAAGTGTGCCCTAAAAATTATGACAGGGATTGTATTGACTCTATACATTGCTTCAGACAGTATGAGCACTTTTTTTGGTCTTTTTAGTTTTTATTGGTACCAGGGATCGAACTCATGACTGCCTGCTTGCAAGGCAGGCGCTTATGCCACTGAGCTAAATCCCCAGCCCCCAGTATGAGCATTTTAACAATTTTGTTTCTTCCAACCCATGAATATGGGATAAAATTCAATTTATTTATGTCTCCTTCAATTTCTTTCATCCATGTCATAGTTTTCAGTATATGGGTGCTTCACCTTTTTGGTTATATTTATTCTAATACTGACTTATTAAGAAATCAAAATATGAACAGACCAAGGATGAGTCTGAGATTAAATCAGTAATTAAAAAACGTCCCAAAAAGGAAATCTCAGGACCCAACAGCATCAGGCGGTTCATTCTACCAAGCATCTAGAAGGTGGTTATATCCAACACCTCCCTACTCTTCTGAAAAGTAGAAGAACAAAAGCACATTTCTAAGCTCACTTTACAAAGCCAGTGTTCTACCCATACCAAAATCAGATAAGGATATGATAAGAAAAGAAAATTACAGGCCAATATTCCTGCTGAACACACATGCAAAAATCCTAAAAAATAATAGCAAGCAAATACAACAGTACATTGAAGGTGCTGTGTACCATCATCAAGTGAGTCTTAGCCCTGGGAAGTAAATAATTGCATATCACTCTGTGCTACTTAGTAAAGGATAAAGGTCATATGTATCATCTCAATAGATGCAGAAAAAGCATTTGCAGACCTCAAACTTTCTCTCATGATAAAAACCTGAAAACTTCGGTCTAGAAGTCCAACATAACAACATCCGTATATGAAAGCCCACAGCTAAGCTCGTACTCGTGAAAAAAAGCAAAGTGTGTCTCCTTTAAGATCAGGAATACAGATGCCGATTCTCACCACTTCTGTTCAACGTTGTCCAGAAGTCCTGGCCAGAGCAATTATCAAGAGAAAGAAGTCATAGAGAATGGAAAGAATGGTGTCAAATTCTTTCCGTAGATGTCTCGATCCTAGCAAAAAGTCTTAAAGACTTCACCAAGAAAATACGTATAACTAGTAAAGGAATTCTGTCAAGTCATAGCATACAAAATGTATATGCAAGAATTGGTTGTGTTTGTGTGTAATAAACTATCTGAAAAAGAAAAACATTAATTTCAGCGACAATAGGATCAAAATGAGTCTAATACTTGGGAATAAATTTAACCAGGCAGGTGAAAGACCAGAGGCCATTTGGGATTTGCCTGTAGCCATGGGTCAAAGTCCCCCCACTGTGTGGCAGTGAAGTCACCTGCGGACAGAGGAAATAGCAGAGGTGGATGAAGAGAAGCTTCCTCTTGTCCGCCTCTGGAGGGAGGTAGGAGAGTGGTGCACTGTGTGACATTTAAGCAGCTGGTAGGAGGAGAATTTGGGTACAGGAACTCGATACTTGGGTAGGAGGGAAAACTCCATCAGGGTGCAAACTTCAGCTCTTGCTCAGAAGAAGAGATGCTCATAAAATAGATGTGGTTTCATAACAGGGCACCTCAATTGCTACAGTGAGGGAGGCCAGATTATGGGAACTGGCCACTTGACAGATATGAATCATTTGAAGCTACTCCAAACAAATGGGACTTGTGGAAGCCCTGATTTGAGGTAAAAAATAAGAAAATAGAACTACTTGGCAAAAAACTACTTGTTTGTTATATCTTGGATTTATAAAAAGGTTCCCATATTTCAAGCATTTCCTAAGACATTTATTTTGCTATTTTTTCTCTCAGCTCCACACTGCATAATGATAACATCTTGCAACATTTTTACCCAGCTTATAAGTAGGAAACATAATACATCAAAAGCTATAGAAGAAATTGAAAAATATTGCCTTCTCATCACCTCCTTAGAGTTATTATACTAGTCCCAACCTCTAGATTTCTAAGGATCAGAACTATCACCATGTTATATCAATCATTCTTCCAGATAAAGGCAGAAAAATGCAAATATTTGAAAACTCATTTTTAAAAAAGGAACATAATTATACATTGTGTATATGTACAAAATTATATTGTACTCCAAACATGTGATTAAAATAACAATTAAAAATAAAATCAACATAATACCATCACCAACATTTGACAAATATAAAAAAAATCTTTATCCCAATCTCACATGTTAACAAGCATGCAAAATGCTACTGAAATATTGTGCTGTCCAAGAATTCATCAGTGGGCTGGGCACATACCTGTAATCCCAGCATGTGGGAGGCTGAGGCAGGAGGGGTTTTGTGAATTTCAGACCAACTTGGGTTACAAAGTAAGCTCAAGGCCAGCCTGAACAGCATAGTGAGACCCTGTCTTGAAAACACACACACACACACACACACACACACACACACACACAGAGAGACAGAGAGAGAGAGAGAGAGAGAGAGAGAGAGAGAGAGAGAGAGAGAGAGAGAGAATTCATCAGTGTTTGCACCTGGGTAATATGAGAACAATGTATACCTATAACATTATGAAACTTCTAGGCAAAACAAAAAAGTAGGCATTGATATTGGTATATAACATGATTTTTAAAAATCAAGACCAGAGATTGTTTGAAAAAAGCAAAACAACCAGGGATTGGTGAAGTGTAGTCCCTGGTAGTCAGTGGACTGCTTTTGTAAAAAATGTTTTATTGGAATGTAGCTAGGGTTTTCATTTATTCATTGTCTATATTTGTTTTTACAAAACAACAGCAGAATTGAGTAGTTCAGGTAGAGACTATGTAAATTATAGAGTCTAAAACATTTACTATCTGACACTTTATAGAAAAATAGCTAGCCCCTGATCTAGAGAATTGCAAAAAGTCAACAAAGAAACCACTTAGGTGTTCAGAGATAGAAATATAACAAAGAAGTTGTAGAGTACACTAATAGTAAGTTGTACAATATTTTTTAAATTTTACAAAACAGCATATCCTATCATTCATAGTAAGCCAAAAGGTCTCACATGAAGAAAGTCACTCAATTTTCATGAAGGATATATGTTGATAAATGCACTTCACAGGATACACTGAATGTCATATAAATGACAGTTCTTCTTGTATTATTTTATTTTTTGGTTTGTTTTTTTTTTGTACCAGGAATCAAACTCAGGACCTTGTGTTTGCCAGACAGGTGCTTATGCCACTGAGCTATATCCCCGGCCCCCATATTGTTTAATAAATTTAGTTGAATTTTAACAAAAAGTGCAATTTTAAGGAAAGCTAATATGATTTTTAATATTCAAAAATTATAAAAACATTAACAGATAATCAGGGTCTTACTGCTGATGCCAAACATAATAGAAGTTTATTTCTTCTTCGTGTGAAGTCCAAGATGGGTATTTCAGTAGCGCAAGCAAGTCTGCTCCAAGAGGAGTGATTACGGACCAGCCTCCGTCTGCCTCGTGGTTCTCCTTCTCAACACGTGACTTCTGCAGCTGCCCTGGGTCTTCTCGTTCCAGACCAATGAAAGGGGAACATAGCATGGAGAAGTGTGTGTGCAAAATTCTTTCTGCAGAGGCTAACTCAGGCTGTGGGTGTGATTTCCCTGACACTGCCTTGGCTCAGAACTACGACAAACTGCAAGACGGTCTGGGAAGTGTAGTCTTGTTGTGTGCCCAGAAGGACTTTAAAAAATACTAAAGGACAGTGAGCAGCCTGCAGAGCCAGCATAGCATCAAATGGGCATGTCCAGAGATAGGTTACACAATATGTCAGAATTTATTATCCAACGAGTATGACATTTCAAGTCAGTGAGGAAATTACAGCCAATGATCAGAGCTATAATCAAAGATATTGGCTATATTTTTATCCTCATATTACACAATAAAATTACTTCCAGATGTACTATGTTGAAATATATACAGATATTGAAACCATAAAATATTCACAATTACTAGAATATATTTACTATATTATAGTAATATATACCAGGGTAAACCATAATGAATGTTATTTGATATTTTTTGTGAGAGACTTTTTTTAAGTATTAAAAAGAAAGAAGCCATTAATGAAAATTGATAATTTGAATATCTGAAATTTAAAAACTTCTCTATGCCAAAATTAATAAAAAATAAAAAAAAATTATCCAAAGGAGAAAACATTTTCTTACTGACTGCTTAAAAGTTAAGATCCTTAGTGTATAAAAGTTACTCTAATCGGCTGCAAAAAATGGATTTTTTTTCTGGGGATTGAACTCAGGACCTTGTGCTTGTCAGGCAGGCACTTACACCACTGAGCTAAATCCCCAGCCCCCCAAAATTGAATTTTTCAACTGAGAAATAAGATGGAAGTGGTTAGTAAGCATATAAAAAATTGAATCTCTGTAACAGAACTTACCACCTCTCTGGCAGCCTCAGTCTCTCCATTTGTGTTAACTGTCTTTTTGTTACTATGATAAAATACTAGAGTAATCAACTTAAGGAAAAAGGTTTATTTTGGCTTATGATTTCACAGCTTCAGAGTCCATGGTCACTTGGCCTTGTTGCTTTGGGAGTACATCATGGGGGGAAGGATGCACGGGAAAGGAAAACTGAATCTTATCTCATGGAGAGTGAAAAACAGAGAATTGAGTTTGGGAAGCAGTCACGCCCTCAGTCTCTAACTTTCTCCTGCCAAGCCCCATTCCCTAAAGCTTCCACTCCCTCATAATACAGCCTTTAATACCTGGGGCTCTGGGGATATTTACCCCCACTATAGCACCATCCAGAGGACTGAGATAGCCACAGAACCTCCCTCCTGGGGTTCTGTTAGATGAAATGGGATAATCCATGTAAAGTGTGCAGGGAGCACTCCACCAAGTGTGGCTGTTGCCATTCTTATTGTTCAAAGTATTTGTGTCTATTTTAAGTTCAAAAAAAGATTCAAAAGAATATCCAATAGGTTGTCATTTTATTAAAATGTCTAATCACACATGTGCACACACAGACCCCCTCCAGCCAGAAGAGGGGAGCACAGGAGGTTGGAGTTTAGAAAGAGCTATCTGTTGATGTGTGCTTATAAAGAGTATCCACACGTTGACAGCACTTTGAAAACATTTTAGGAAATACCGGTTCATCTTTGATTAATCGTTGAGTGGTCCCAAATTGTTTCTAAAGTGTACCTGGAACTGACCTGATCCTAACCCCAGAATCCACCTTCCCAGCATGTGTCCTGGACGAGCTCCCCCTCTCCACACTGCTTCAGCTCAAGCCAGTGCAGGTCTCTTTCTGGTCTATCCAAGCCAGGGGTGATGTCAGTATCCAGAAGGAATTCAAAATATTAACTGACATACTCTGAAAGGAGTGGGATTGTGAGGGGTGAGCTCTGCAGAGGCTAGAACGAGGCCAGCAGTGGGGTGGCTGTGCAGCCAGCAGCCCTGGCTGGGGCCCAGCTCCTCTGACTCAGCTCCTCTGACCCCTTCAAACTGAGATCAAGACTGTGCCCCTTCCTGATTTCTCATTCCCCTCCCCCGACTCCTCCTCTCTCCCACTACTCCTAGTTCTAGGAAAAATGAGTAAACCTGGGCCTCAGTTTCCCCATCTTCACAGTGCAGTGAGGACGCCTTCCTCCTGCACTCAGGACAAGGTCTAGAGCACACGAGGTGCTGGATACATGGTCATGCCTGCATCTTGTGCTGGGTCTCCAGGTGTCAGTGTCTAGGATTGTGTATTTCTGCCTCGTTTCTGAGATGAAGACTAGAGAAGGGAGTCGGGGTTGGGGCAATGCCCCACCTGTGTGGGTCATTTTAAAATTATTTAAATTGAACAAGAGTTCATCTGACATGAACTACAGCCATTTGCACAAAATGAGCAAATCAGGAGGACACTGGCCCACTGTCCTGCTAGGTGGCCTCTCCTGCAGCCCTGCACAGCAGAGGTGGCCACACTCAACACTGATCCTGGTCCAGGAGCTGCCCTCTACCTGTACCCAAGAGGTGCTGCTGACCAATGGTCCTTGGTGATGCTGGGGAAACCTCTGTGGCATGCGACAGGACATGAACCAGATTGCTTATGGCACATGGAAGAGTTAGCAGCTATCTGCACCCTACCAACAGAGGGTAGATAAATAAAATGTTTTCATTCCCTTCTATCTATCCAGCAGATGGACTATATACTGTGTGTAGCGGTAAATTAGACCTATGTGTATCAATACATATATATATGTCATGATGCTGAGTGAAAAAAATGCCATAGTTTTGTAAGTGAAAAAGAGTGTTCCGTATTTTGGGGAACCGCCTGAATGATTTTGTCCAATTTTTCTTTTTTGAGATTGTCATCTTCTTTGAGTTTTAGAATTTTGTGCTTTTCCCCGTCCCCCAACTTTTCTCTCTTGGAATGCTAGGCTCTCTTTTTTCCTCCTCCAATCATAACAGGGAAGAGTCCTGCCAGTTCTCTCCTACACTCATTTCTCTCCCCAGTCCTCTGCTTCTGAACATTAGGTTGCTGTGATGCAAAGGCCAGAAACCACACCATCACCTTCCTGTGCTCTTTCCACTGGTGAGAGCTTCTGAGGGGAGCTGGTCAGGTCTGACAAACTCTGCTCCCTGAAAGTCATCTCTGATCCTTTTTGATGGTGGCCCCCCACTTTCCTCAGTGCACCTGAGTTGCACTCTGCTCACCACAAGCCCTTGCTTGAAGGCCCATTGCTGGCCGTAGCTCTAGTCCAAAGCTCAAACTTCTCAGGAGAGTTTAAGGCCCGCCTATATCTAGTGGGGCCAGATTTCCAGCCTTACATCCTAACAAACTATTGCTCCTTGTATTACAGTTATTTCCTGCCCTTTCCTGCCTCTGCTTCCTCATGCCTGACCCTCCCCACATGTCTCCCCATGCTGTCACCAAGGCTTCAAGCTTACTCTAACTGACACTTTTGCCATGCAAACTTTCGCGGTCTGCGGCCTTTGGCTGTGTGTAAGTCAGTGTACCATTGTGCTCTGCTGCCCTAACCAGCAAGCCTGGAAGCTCAGGGGCTCCACACAGCGGTTTTCCACTCACATCCCCATCTGTGAGCCCAGCTGTCTTGTAGCTTTCCTGAAATGGTGGCTCAGGACCTGGCTGCTTCCATCTATCACCTCAGCCACCTCTGAGTCACCTATTTCCCCACTCAGTGCCTTAAGGCAGAAGCCGACATCACAGCTGGTCACAGTCCAAGAGCTGAGGATCTGATCGATTCTGGGAGGAGAGGAACATGTCAGGAGACCTAGGGGCACTTGGTGATCACTGCTGTGCTGTGGGCCCTGCCGCAGGTGACTTGCCACTCCACGGGTCCTGGGGTCATCTGTGTTTTAGTACCAAAAAGTCCCCACTCCCCAGAAAACCATCTCTGCTGCGCGAACCCCAGAGCCTGGCCACCCTGCTCTCAGCCCTTTCCTTGTAGCTCTGCAGACAACATCACAGTGGGCTGTTTCCACTTTACTCAGAAGCAGGTTGCAGGAGTGGGATCCCAGGGGTCTTTCCTATCCTGCTTCAGGTCAAGAATATTGTGTGTCCTGCAGAGAAGACCCTAAGGTGTGGAGAGCTTCTCGGAGTTTAAATTTCATAGTTAAATATACTCAGTGTAAACAAACAGGAAAGCAAAGAGAGAAAACAATTTTAAAATTGTCTTAATTACTAGTTCTCCTCCTCAGTTAAAATTTATCATTTGGAATACACACACACACACACACACACACACACACACACACACACACACAAACGTGCACACACAGACTGGCACAGGAGCGCATATTATAAAATACATGTGAATTGTAAAGAAAGGCTTGATCATATTTCAAAGGCTGCTACATAAGTTCTTTTTCTCATTGAACAGTATATCTCATAAATGTCTATGGAGTTAAATTAGAAATGATGCAATTAAATAACTTGCATGTATTGGGCTGTATTATAATATGCCTGGGAACGCTGGTGTGACCGGCAGCTGTACTGTGTCCTAGGGCTTGGCCTGCTATGCGTTTTGTATAATTGACTGCTGAATTTCCATTTTTGGAAAATGATATAAATTGTGATATAAATTGTTCTGGCACATAGCAAAAGTGAGCCACTTCCCAGTCCATAACACAAATCATGCATGAGCTTGGTGTTCACAGTGGTTTGAAATATCGCTAAAAAGAAGAAGAAAGAAAGACTGCAGACCAAAATCACTTGGGGATATTTAACTTCAAGTAAACACAAGATGATAGAATGCATAAAGGTATAGCCTGGTGCCACAGCACCTGTCTGCAAGTACAAGGTCCTGAGTTCAATTCCCAATATCCCCAAAATGCTCATAATATAAGCCCTACCTCCCAAATAAGCCTTAGTTAAGATCCTTAGCCAGACTGACACATTTAGTCCTGCAACACACAACAGATGTATTGGCTTATAAAATAATCATATTGTTGTATAATTAACTATAAACAATATTATTGACATCAACACTTAAAATACATGATAATATAAATTGTAATTATTTGTAAATACCCAAATGGTATTACACATAGTTATGTGAGTAAATGCAGGTTTTTGTATATGAATGAATGATTAAATGTAGATTGTTGTATATTAAAAATAGGCATGCCTTGAAAATAAGCCCTATTGCACCATTTGGAGCAAAAATTAATATAGGTGCCTGTTTTATTTTCAGGGAAATATGGCATTTTCCTTACTGAAATAGGATCTTACAGTACACTATTTTGAAGCTTCGTTTTTTCTTCAGCTGAACATATGCCTTGAATAATATTCTTTATCACACTATAACAGACAATGATTTTAAGGACTGCATAGAATTCCACTAAGGATATGTACGCTAATTTTGCCTTCACAGATGATTGAGAGTTTTCCATTTTGGTTCCTATAAATAATATTGCATTGATATTTTTGTTCCTAAATCCACTCTCACAGCTCAGATGGTTAGTTTCGGTTAGATTCTTAGGAAAGTACCCCAAACATTTGATGTATCCTGCCAAATCACTACCCTAGAATATTAGTATTGCATTAGTATTTCCTTCCACCTGTGATGTAGAGAGTACCATCTCTCCCTGCCTCTTATCCACCAGTAATTCAGATGACATAGACTTGTGATGCATGTGGAGAGAGCACAAAGGGTTCCTGGGAGTGGTGATTATGTTGCATATGTGGAGAGATAAATACAGGGTGCCCCTGAATGGCAGGACCAGAGTGAAGCTTTCTGTCCTTTTAAAATAAGTTGCAAATGTTCTGCAGTGCTAGCAGAAATTTTCTTAGAATTTGCCTAAGCGATTCTATAAGTTATGGGGAAGAATGGGCAGGGAGGCTGTCCTGGTATGGTCTGGAGGAGGAGCATAGGCACAGGGACTGCCCCTCTTACATCTTAAAACAGCAGGAGCAGTTAAAGCACTGTTTGCACAAACCTGGGCACCTGTCCTTTGAGCTTGTGCCAGTCTACTCTTCGGGATGCCTTAGCTGGTACAGAAGCAGTTCTGCCAGGGCTGATAAAACTGTGAAACTTGGTTTTGATTAAATAAGGGCAGAGAGGCATCCTTGTTTGTTATTTTACCCAGAGTCCTGTCCCCATGGGAGAAAATCTCCAACGTAACTAGATATGCCATCCTGGGCCCCTGCCTTTCTGTTACTGCAGCTCAAAGCTGGTCTTTCCTCCCGATTTTAAAGGGTGTTCTAGTGCATGAGGTGAATGCACAGACAGAAAGGGGAGGCACAACTGTAGCTCCATGTGAGGGACTCTGATGTGAGGAGGCCCCATGCCTGCAGGCGGCTACGTGTGTGGACGAGCTATGGTTTGGGCAGTGTCTGCTGAATGCAACACTGGAGCTGTTTAGACTCCCGCTTGTTTGAGCTCATCTGTGGGAAACTCGCCCCTGTGAGGCTCTTTGACAGGCATTTTAATTTAAATAATATTTGACAGAATGACACCAGCCATGCATAGTGGAGAGAGTGGGAGAGAGACAGCGAGACCAAGAGACAGATGCTCACACACAGCAGGTCCAACCAGATGGCATTGCCACTTGAGCTCCGTGAGCGAGTTCAAAGCAAGAGCCACTCCCAAGCTGCTGCCATTTGAAGAGGACCTCGCTTTTTCCTTTGAAGGTCAAGATAAAGGGGCCACGTGGCCTCAAGAAATTGCAGACCTCTGGCAGGAGGCGCCCCCCCCCCCCCCCGCATCACATATTCACGACGTTCACATGAGGTAAGCAGGACAAATGGCCGGGACTGGAGCACGTGCCAGGCCTGCTTTTCTTCTCTGCTGCCCGGCACCGAGCATCGCTCCAGAGCCAGGTGGGACCCAGGCTAGGAACAACTCAAGACCGAGCACTGAACTAGTTCTGCACCCCAGCCGTCACCGTCATCATCTGTCCCTGAGATGGTGCCGGGGGAGGCAGACGGGACTCAGGGCGAGGAGGCCTAGGTCCAAATTCCTGCCCTGTCCTTTATGAAGCAGTGTTGTCCCTGGGAAGTCTCCTGTTGCTTTTTTTGACCTGCCTCATACTAATTTCTACCAAAGAATTTCCTACGATGAGATGAATATTGAAACAGCTCAACGTCTTCGGAGAGACTTTTGGAAATGGAACTGCAAATGAGGATGAATACTAAGAGATAGGTAAATTTTAAGAGCACGTGGCAGGCTCATTTGTATAAAACAAAACAGGACAAAACAAAACACAACACCCTTGCAGTAATGCAAGGACTATCCCTAGAATATTTGTACCAAATACATAATTTATTTTGGTGTTTCTGGTATCCAGCACAGGCCTAGTCATATGATATTAGTGGAATCTGATAATTAGGAAATATAACACACTCTCTCCACATTTACTGT
Source organism: Cavia porcellus (assembly GCF_034190915.1). Classification (NCBI taxonomy): domain Eukaryota; kingdom Metazoa; phylum Chordata; class Mammalia; order Rodentia; family Caviidae; genus Cavia; species Cavia porcellus. The sequence continues at coordinate 3,294,833 of NW_026947491.1, forward strand.
ACATCTCGCCCAAACAAGTAGTTGCCTGAAGCCTGGCACACTAAAGCAATGTGTACGATGAGGTGACTCCAAATCTATCTTCATCTAGAGTAAATGGATTGTCTAGAAGGGTGCAGATAAACTCCAGCGATGTCAGACAACTGCTGCAAGCTTTGATCCCACTGCAGTTTGTTTTGTGATAGGTGCAGGGAACGCCCTCTCCCACCCCTTCTTGCTAAGGTCCCACATGGGATTTGGGATGGAGGCTGCATATGGCAGCCGCCAAATGGCCTGCCTCGGAGCCCCAAAGCCTTGTCTGTTTGGATAAAGTCCCTGCAGCCTCTCTGTGTTGTTTACCTCAAGTTCTGATTCAGGAGTCTTCTTCCAGCTGAGGAAATCCCACCCAGAATGCTGGGGGAGAACAGTGTGTAAGTGGGTGGGGGAGACTGTGGTGTTTTAAGAAGGTAAAAGAAAGGCGTGCTTGGAGCTCAAAGAGCCTTTCTCATTCTATCTACCTAACTAGGATTTTGTTTATAAATATAACCCTAGATAACTATTATATACATGCATACCCACATGTAAATCTGCGAGTCATCTGTCTATCTATCTGTCTGTCTATCTATCTATCTATCTATCTATCTGTCTATCTATCTATCTCTCTATCTATCATCTATTTTTACTTGCTCCTTTATTCAGGGCTACACCTACAGCATTTATAACTCATATTTCTATAGCTATCTTGTGCAAGAGGAGTTAGTTTTCCCTATCATTACAGCTTTTAGTGTATTTACAATGTGTTAAGTTCACTGCTTCTCCATTAAAGCCCTTGTTGGCAGGGTGGAGAGTTTTCCCACATGAAACTAAGCTAAGGCACTCAGGTGACTTTAGGGGTGCAGGTATTGAACAGCCCAAGCCAGCCTGAACACTGAACCCTGCTGGCGGTCTGGTCAGAGAGGAGGGTCGATGCCCTTTGGCCCATTCCTCCAGATGTCCTCCTGGGTGGGTGGTGGGCTTGTCACCCAGCAGCCTTTCGGGCCAGCATGTGAACCAGGCCCCTTCAGAGCTCTGAAGGGTTCCATCTGGAGAAGCTGCCGAAACTCATGTGCAGATGCTGGGTGTGCCAGCTATGGTCCCACCATTTGGTCACCTCAGAGATGTTGGTTCAGCTGTGTGGGAAGGGATGGGAATAATATCTGGGGACCCAGGGCCAGAGGCCCAGATTGTCCCTGAGGCATGGCTTGATGGTTGTGATTAATTGGGGAGAGGACAAAACAGTTGTGTAGCAGATAAAGGAGCTGATCTCTCCAAAACCCAAAAAAGCCCAACTAGAAATTCTGCTCACAGGAGTCATTCAATTTTCATTAAAAAAAAGAAGCATTTGTAACCAGCCCTTTAGGCTCATTTTCCCTGCGGTCTCCACGTCACAACCAGGAACAAACCAGTCCTCGTGTGTAATCTTGGTTATAATCCTTCCGTGAGATAGGATGCTAAAAGGAGTTTTCTTTAGATAGCTGGGCACTAGGGATTTCCCTCTTCTTTTTTTTGGTAGGTTTTTGTTTTTCATATTATTTACAAAAGGCAAGTATTCGTTCACAACACTTTGAATGTGTTTTAAATAAATCTTCTTGTATATTTCTTTGACTTTAGGTAAGGTGTACATTTGTCCCTCCATTGTGGGCACCTGTCTTCCCTCTAAGTGTGGGTGTGACCTGCGTGTGCACCCCCAGCTGGAGGGCTGCTCCCCAGCTCTCTTCCTCTCCCTCCACTCCTCTGGCTGAGGCTGCTCTGCACACCGGCCCTCTGCTCCCTTCATCTGCCTGCCTCATGCTTTTCTCATCCTTTGAGGCTTGGCCCTGGTGGCCTCTTCCTGGTGATGCCCACTCTGCCCTTCGCCCACAGCCTAACGGCAAGGCCCCCACAGTCAGCCGCGCGGTCCTGCATGGCTGCTATAAGCCTGGTTCTGAGGTTACTTGTTCCTAGAACCAGAAGGGAAATGGGAGCATTTCCGAGAGTCGGAGGGTCTCTTCGGAACACACGGTGAGCACCTATGTTTCATTTCCTGCCTAAGTCCAAGACTGACTCACAATACAACTATCAGTGGTAGGAGAAAGGTAGAAAGTTAACCAAAAAAAAAGGAAAGTAAATTAATAATTATCATGATAATTATGCTATCTTAGAGCTCACAGAATGCCATCTGTGTTGTATTTGACTACAAGTTATTACGCAGTTCAGTCTCCACACTTTTTGGAGGTGTTCATGGTCCCCACTCAACAGGGCATGACGAAGGGAAACCAACTTCAAATCCTTGCTCTGCTGTCATATCAAAGGACCCCATGTGAAAGTGAGTTCCAGGTAAGCCACGGCTTTGGAAGTTGCATTAACATCTTATGGTCAAGAATCTATTGTATCCAGGATTTGAATCCCGTATTGTCTTGCTTCCTAGCCTACATGTGTTGTCCCCCAGCTCTTGGTCACCAAATGCAAAGACAGGAGCTAAGTGTGTCTTTTTCTATCTTTAAGCAATTTCGTAAGTCACAACTCTCAGTAATGAATCCTTCATGTTAAGTTTTATGTTTAGTGTTTTACAAATGAACAGCTCAATGTGACAGTACCATTTCTGTTTTACAGTGGAGAAACCAGAAAGGCAGGAAAAGGTAGGTATCTCCTGTCCAGTCCTCAATTGTGTTAACAACAATACTGGGATTACACCTGGTCAGCCTGACTCTTCCTATACTGTATTTAGCCAAAATCAGACTTTCTATCATTTTCAATCTTTGGCTTTAATAAAGATTCTATTTACAAGTGATGGCTTTATTTTCTTAAAACATTCTCACCCCTGGCTAGCTGTCAGCAGCCTTACCAGTCCTATACCTCTTTAGAGCACATGGCTTCAAATTTCTTTTCCAACCCCCAGTTGATCTCTTTTGCATTCTCACCAATTTGTCTATGTCTTTATGAAACCATGGCTCACAAAACGAAACATAAACATGTCAAGATGTGATTTGGCTGGCAGTGAAAACAACATCACTGAATCTGAATTAACTTTAAAATGAAAGCCCAGGCTAATTCACAGATGAAGACGCTAAGCTATTGTTCCTCCTTCACAACCTTGGGAGGCTAGTTTGGGGGCCATAATACAGCATTTATACTTAATTCTAGGAAACTTCATTTAAATCTGCCCTTTTCCACAGCCTACCAAGATGTTTGTCAGAAACTTATCTCTACCATCTCCTTTATGAGATTCTCCAAATTTATGTGATCTGCACATTCGCTTCTGTATCTTTATGCACGACATTTGTTTAAAATAATGACAAAACAACACTCATCCCAGTTTGGCTTCTATTATTTTCTACTGACCTTCGACCCTTTGTGAACCCAGTTGACTTTTCCTCTTTTTGTTTCACATATATGTTAGTTAGCTTTATGTTACCATGACTAAATAACAGTTAATAATTTATTTGCAGAGTGTGTTTGGCCCCAGAGTTGTGAGTCTTCTGGTCTATGATCAGTGGCGCTGTTAATCTGGGGCTTGTGACCAAGTAACACTTTATGATGGAAGCATGTAGTGACACCAAACCAATGCCTTCATGGCCTGGAAACAAAAGACAGGAAAAGAAAGAAGCTGGGATCCTACAATCCCCTCAAAGCCACACCCCCAATGACCTAAGGACCGCCCATGAAACCCCGCCTATTGGGCTGTTGGGAGATATTTAAAAGGCAAACTGTGGCAACGCAGATATCCAGAGGTGTTTTCACCAGTGTTGCTGAGATTGAAATACATTGATCCATCGATCAAACATTGCCATTTGCTTATCACTTTACAGGACCGGGCACAGTGGAAGGTGTAAGACGATCACAGCACAAGTCCTCTGAGCTGGAAGATGCAGTAGGAGTCACCCAGGTCTGGCGTGGCAGTGTGAGGAGTGGACAGATGATGAAAAGTGACCTGCTCAAGATCACAACTAATCAGTGAAAGATCTGGGCATTTTGGATCCAAATCCAGCTTTTGGTGCTCCATCTTTCATGGGTTCACATTTCCAGGATACCTCTCAGTGTACGTGTATACTCAGGAAAAATAAAATTAGATGTGAAACACACTTTGACATTTAGACTTCTAAGAGATTTTCTATGGCTGTAGAATAAGAACTACATCTATCAATAGATTGACAGACCCTTGGTCAGTAGAGTATTAATTCCCCACTGATATTTTAAATTTCTAGTCTATTAACCAAGCATTTTCATTGAATTTGTGCTTCAAAGTTTTTCTTTAAAAAAAAACTTAAAAATATTCCATTCTACCTTTTTTTGGAAAATAGAATAATGGGATTTTTGCCTAAGGACTGGGGGATGCCTTCTATTCCTGTAGGAGAGAAAAAGAGAGGATGCTGTGTTAAACTTCAATGTAAAAATGAACTTGACAAGTAGAAAAACAAGGATATTAATAATTCAATACCAGGTTTTCTTATTTGCAAACTTGGCAAAATCAGAGTCTTCAGGAAATCCTAGACAAAAAAGCATACACAACACATAAAATTAGAAAAGGGTCAACTCTTTAAGGAGCAAAAAGTAGCTCCATAAAAGATGCATTAATAAGTGTAACAATTTCAGTAAAATGATTTTTCTAAAAAAAATTAGCCGAAAGTAGAAATGCTGAAAAAAATTGATAACTGCGGAAGTAATTGAAAATGTCAAAGAATATTCCCCAAAAGGAACCCAGAGCAGGGGTTCGCTGCTGACTACTTCCAGACATTTAAACAATAGATAATTCCCCTGTTATATAAAACTTTCCAGAGAATAGAAATATGCAGAACTGACTGATTTCTATGGCCTCCATCCAAACTTGGAAAGGACAGTGAGGAAAATAAAACACTGTAAACTAGCAAGAACAAAGAAAACTAAAGGCTAACCTTCTTTGAATTAGCCAAGTAGGAAACAGAATTCACTAAGAGATGTGTGTTTCACTGTCTAGTTACAGAAACAGGTTTACACATAAGAAAATTAATAAAACAGCACCTCATCCTTAACTATGCTCCCTAATTGATTAAATTAAACATTAAAAATTCAAAACCATTTAAATAGGACCAGACAGTTATTTCTCCAAGGAGATGAAGACATAGCTATTCCCCAAAACAAATTAATATTCTATTAAATGTAGACAAAATATTTTGAAAATATTAAATAAATGCATTTTATTTTCCCCCTTGAATTGTATTTCTCTTGCAGCCCTCTAACTCCCAAAGTGAAATACAGGAATTTGACTTTTATACCAATGTCTAGATTTCAAGGGGTTGTTTTTCTTTCATTTTGACATCTCAGGAGCTCAGTCTGAGGTGACTGTACAGAGTTCAACCCAGGCTGATGTTTTGGTCACAAAGACTGATGCTCTTTGGTGGAGAGAGGTTAGGATGGAGGAGAAGACAGAACTCATGGTATCCAACTCAAGGGTGCAGGAGATGAAGGGAGGGGAAAACAGCTCCAAAGGGTATAAGATAAGAATACCTGCTCCCACTTTGGTCATCTGGAGCTCTGAGGAGACACTGGTGCATCTTATTTAAGCCTCTTGGGGCAGCCAGTTACAGACGACAGCTTCAGCAACATAGGGGATGGGAACCTTGGGCCAGTGCTGTCCCGGAGAGTGAAAAGGTCATTCTCCAAGGTCCTCTCTGACCTGGACAGCCTCAGATTGCTTCTGACCCCATGGGAAGGACCCAGGAGGATGGAAGTAGAGTTTTTGAATTTTTCCCTGCTTAATAAGGTAAAAAATTGTACATTAGTAAATAAAGTCAGAAAGCAAAACCAGAAAAATACAGCCAATTAACTAATGTGTGGTTGAGAGATTTTTAAGCCTCAAAGTAATGGAAAATAACTCACTTTAGGGTTAGGAATAATTTATTATGCAAAAAATCAAAATTCAGTATGTAAAAACAAATAAACTAAAGCAAAAACTGGAGGAAAACATTTGCAGCAAATGACAAAGGATTAATGTCCTTAATTCACAAAAACCTCTTAAAAGAAGAAAATCAAAGTCCCAAGAGGAAAAGGTTCTAAAGACTTTTTTAAAAACCCACTTCTATAAATATATTGAGATCATGAAAATATTTTCAACCTCACTTTTAATCCAAGAAATACAAAGTCAAACAGTGGGATACCATTTGTAACTTATCAATTGTCATTTTTTTCTTTTTACAATTTTTTTTTGGTAGTACCAGGGACCGAACTCACAACCTCCCGCTTGCCACTTATGCCCTTGAGGTAAATCCCTGGCCCCATCATTTTTTTCAGTTGTACTCACCGAGGGGAAACTTTTTGAGACGGCCAAACACCAATAGTCCTCACTTTTCTGGAAAGCAAATTGGCATCATATAGCCATAATTTTAAAATAGTTCTGTTCTCTGTAGCACAATCCTGATTCTTTTTTTAAAGTTTTTTGTCGGTACCAGGGATCAAACTCACGACTGCCTGCTTGCAAGGCAGGCGCTTATGCCGCTGAGCTAAATCCCCAGTCTCCACAATCCTGATTCTAACACCTTATCCTCACTTACATCCAATCGCACAGTAGTAGAAAGCTGAGACCAAGAAGCACAGTGGCACAGGCTTGTAATCCCAGCACCCTGGGAGGCTGAGGCAGCAGGGTTGCTAGTTCAATCCCAGCCTGGGCAATTTAGTGACCACTGAGACCCTATGTCAAAATAAAAAGGTTTTAAAAGGTTGGAAATGTAACTCAGTGGAAAGGCTCGAGGATCGATCCCAGAACTAGAAAAAACATGGAGAACAACCTGAATATCCATTAACAGAGAAGCCAACAAGCCAGCAGCCCTCAGGGTAGGGAACTGTGTGACAAACTCATCACTACTGCAACCAGGTGACCTGGACACAGGAAGTGACTTTAGCAAGGAAAGAAGAGACAGAGGCATTAGGACTGAAGTGGTGAAGAGTAGTGGACTCTCTTTGCTTTTAAACATTTTTAATACAAATATTTATTTTTATAACTAAGATGTTAGTTTTAAGGAATAAAAGAAGAAAATGAAAAACGTAAGACCAATGACAAATATCTGTGAAAACCCTGTATGTAGAAAAGGATCAGAAACAATAGATAAATGGGAAAAAGACAACCTGATTCACTTAAAGGAACATTAATATTGTGTACATTAAAAGGTGTTCCTATTTAATCTTGCTAGTAATAAAAATAAATGCAAGTCAAATCAAACCAGGACACCAATTTATAGCTAAAATTAAATTTAAAAACAGCAAACCTATAAACTTGTGACCTTAAAATAAGACAAAATATCTGCTTTCTCTCAAATGGTAAATACATGCTGAGAGAGAAGTTGTATGTAGATGGATTGTTAAATTATTAAAAATAGAAGTTGGGAAGGAAAAAATATGTTAGAGTGATGAAATCATAAATAAATATTCATCGTATAGTTTGTGTGTATATTGGTAAGTGATTATATATGATTGTACAAATACAATTATGTATGATATAAATTATATAATATATACTTATATTTATGCATCTTATAAATAAATGCATTGTAAATTATTAAAGTGTGTAAGACATGCTGTAAGAATTGCACATATAAATATCCAATGAATGTCTAAATTTTCAAAAATTACTACAGTAAGGGCACGTTGCCATCAGCCCCCTCAGAGCATCCCCCTCTCCTTGAGCGCCCTCAGCCACCGTTTCTTCCTGAAGCAAGCCTCACTTCCCGGAGCAGCTCTGCAGCTCCTCTCTGCTGCCCGTACAGAGTTGCGGTGAAAAATGACCAACGCTGGGACCGACTGCTGTCCCATGGGGAGGCGGGCTGGTGAAAACGCCCCTCACATCCTCCTCCAGCCCGTGCTCCAGGCACCCTTTCAGGTAAACTCCTACTGTGCAAAACAGATTTAGGGCATTCTTATTCCATGGAAGCATACAGCTTGGCAAGCGACTTTACTAAAATCATGGGACATAAATGCACTTCCACCAAAAGTAGATGAAGAAATCTTGTAGTTTCAGGTGACTTTTTTAGTTTTTTCCTCCCTAAATCTATACCGGTATCTCAATTTTTGGAGCTGATATGATGTGTCAGCCTTTGTGCTTGGCTTAGAGTTGCTCTCCCAGGAGGGTTAAATTGGTTGATTTTCCCTGGCTGGGGTCAGGCTGCAGAGAAAAGGACCCATGGTCACCAGTGTCTCTCAGCCCGGGGCTTTGCCATGGAGATAGCTGAGTCTCAGCGTGGTGTTCAGCGGGAAAATGGCAGGTGGATGTGCCTGGTCCACTCGAGGGCGCCCAGAGCTGCACAGCCTACACTGGCCTCGAGTGGGAGGATGCTTCTCCTTGGGAAGGGTATCCTCCCCTGCAGTGGGGCCTGGAGGGCGCTGGCTTTGCTTGTAAGTCCTCAGTGCCTGGGACTATGCCTCCCCCGCTCCAGGGAAGTGACGATGTGAAGCCTCCCGTAAGACACAGGGAAAGGAGTCAGCCCACGAGTGAGATGCACTTGGCCTGTTTGGGGTCCCCAGCCAAGACTACAGCAGGAAACCAGAGCCACCAAGTGCATAGTGATTAAAAAAATCCCAGGTAGGTCTTTCAAGTCTGGACTTCATAAGTTATAAAGAAGAAAGGACACGGTCACAGTCTTGGCACATTAGTCATCTCGTCTTCCCTCTAAGCATGATTCTGGGGCCCTCCAGTCTCCTGTCGGGCCATTGGCGAGACCCCACAGAGGAGGGCTGGAGAGCGTTCCTTCCACTCCTGCCTCCAGCCCGCTCTTTCTCTGTTGTTGACGGCTTTGTGAGTTGCTGATTCACTCCCTGCATTACTGTACTGCTCTTGCCCTGGTATTCGTTTCTTACTCAATGACAATATGGCCAAGATTTCAGCTTTTCTACGCAGAGCCTTTGTGGCTGCTTCTGCTCAGGGCCTGAGTCTGAGCTGCCTGTGAGGCAGGCACCTCCCTTCTAAACTCTTGTCAGCGTGCTGGTGCCTGTGAAGAACGCACGGGGAAACACTCCTATTCCCTGCTCATAAATGCAATGATTTACACAATGACCAAAGTCAAGTCTTCTCCTCTACACGTCCTTTGAGGAAACTTCCCACCATAGCTGACTTTGCCTGGGAAAATCCTTTTGCCATGTCACTAGGTCTGCCCTGTCTCCTGTGGAACAGTGTGGTGGTATCTGTTTGCTCAGGGAACGATAGAAACTACAGGGCTAGACGGCATACGCAATAGAAAGTGACTTCTCGCCATTCTGGAGGCTGAGAAGTCCAAGACCAAGGTTCTGCTAGGTAGCTTCCTAGTGAGAACACGCTTTTTGGCTTGGCATTACCTTCACACGGTGTCTCTAGATGGCTGAGGGAGAGAGGGTGAGCTCTCCCTGGTCTCTTCATATGGAAACACTAATCCTCTCACTGACCCATCCCAACACTTCATTTAACCTCAATCACCCTGTCATAGCTACTTTCTCATTGCTGAGACAAAACACCCAACACTTAAGTTCAAAGAGGGAAGATTTATTTTAATTCAGTTTGTAGACGTGTCAGTCTATAGTCAACTAGTTCTGAGACCTGGTGGCATAGCAGAGGGGCAGTGCAGAGGAGAAACAATCCATGGCAAGGCGGCAGAAGGCAGAGAAGCAACAGCGGCAGGCTTCCCTTGCCCTTTGATTCCCTTCAGGCTACAAATCTTTTGTTTGGTGGCACCCATCCCCAGAGTGGGGCTTCTGTTTTCAGTAAACTTCTTCATGCACACTCAGAACTATGCTAAACCAGCTAGTGGGCTAATCCAGTATCTCACATTTTTAATCCCAGTATCACACACTCATCATCCAACTACCTCCCAAAAGTCTCATTATGAGGGCATGAGGCTTTGGGGGACATCTAGATACAAGCCCTAACACACCCCCTAGAGACCAGAGATCCAAATACAATCTCTCTGAGGGTTATGGCTTCAGCATTGAATTTTGAGAGGATCCGAATCAGTCTACAGCTGTACAACACTTTGAATTTTGGTGGAAATAGAACCTTCATATCTTGGAGTTTTCTGACAAGGATTTCCCCTAATATAGAAAAACAAAAACCAAAATTTAATTGTATTGAAACAACCTGGGAATAGAGAGAAATTTAACAGTGTGGCTACCATGCCTTGAGAAAAGTTACTAAATATAAAACTTCTTGCCTCTCACAATTTGTTTTAACTTGTTGTTGTGTTTATTCATGTGCTATTTAAAGTCACTACAGGTGAAAAGATTAAAATTTTAAGTTATTAGCATTAATTTCAGCAACCAGGCTTGTGTTGTACAACACCAATTTAAAATGCGATGAAGGGGCTGGGGATTCAGCTCAGCAGCATAAGCGCCTTCCTTGCAAGTGTGCGGTCGTGAGTTTAATTCCTGGTCCACAAAAACAAAAAAAGACAAAAAAATAAAATGCGATGAAGTCATATGTGGAGGCATCAAAATTATTAATTTCTATTTCTCTTTCATAGTTTGCATAGACATGTGCATCTCATTCCTACCAGAACAGCAGAAGCATTGCATACAATTCACTCAGCTTCTTAAATTTTGCTTCTCAGCAATTGAACTTTCTATCAACGCTTTGTTTATTGATGCAGAAGGAAACGTAAAGCAATGACGGACAGCCCTGTCTCCTTCTGTCCTTCTCTGTCACCATTTTCTGCATCAGTGGTTGGCTGAGGCAGTAGAGCTCCCTTATCCCTGGGAATACGCCCCAGCACACCCCAGGAATCCTCAACAGCACCAGGACACATGGCTACGCTCCGCCCAGCAGCTGCTCTGTAAGGCAGGTGCATGGAGGACAGGCTGGTTGCTGACTGGGGCCGGCACTTTCAATCTCTGGCTTTTGAGGCTGATTATTTTCCAGCTAGGTCTTCTTTTGGGGAAACATGGCATAAATTATGTTCTTCCTTAAACATACATACCCATAATAGGGTTAAATTTATAAGTTAGGCAGAGTGAGAGATTAACACCTAGTAATAAAATAGAACTATCATAACAATATAACAGGAAGCATAATACAGAAGTTATTTAAAACTTGTGGCCTGCTTATGGAATTCTCCACGTACTAATATCTTTGGACCACATACTAATACCAACTGTGGCTGATCACAGAAGACTGAAACTTTGGAAGTCAAAATCACAGAGAAGGAAGGGGTGATTGCCTCAAGCAGTATCATAAGCAAGAAAGGATCTGATAGATCCCTGAGTTATTTGTGTTTCATAAAACATTGCTGTTTCCTTTCTGGGTTTGAAACAAGTTCTGCAGCAAACACAAAATTGACCCTGGGGACTGAAGCCCCGACCTGGCTCACTGACTGCAGAGGTGGCATCCCGTCCTTGTATGTACTGGGGTCTCACTGATAGCAGAACTCCGAAGTCTGAGGCGATGGGGCTCACAGCACTGTAGGAAAATAGGGTAGAAATCAAGGCTGCAGAAAGACTTATTTGTGTGTCTTCTCCTCCCTGGTGCATCTTCTGCTGCCTCCTCAGACTTCATTTCTGAAGCACAATTCAAAACCAAAGTTATGCAGAATTTAAAGATGGGACCATCCAGCTCTAGGTCATTCTGCGCCCTTTGAATTGGTGATCGCACAAGTGCCTATGTCTGAGCTGGCCTTGGCAGGAGCGAAGAGGTGGAGAAGCCTATTTTTGTTTTAGGAATAGTTGATGAATACTCTCATCTTGAATATCAGGCACAAGACAACAAATCTAGAAAGAAAGTTGGAACCAGATCCCATGAAGCCTTGAATGCCACAGCCAGGAACCGGAGCTCGCTTTGTATTCAACATTTTCACATTGTTTTTCCTGTACACAGTGATGAGAGGAAGGTTTTGGGCAGAAGGGCTAACAACATGCCCTGCAAGGGCCTTGGGAAGCGGCTTACTTGGATCCCAGAAGGTGATACTGATGAGTGTGGCAATCACAAGGTCACCATCTCGGTAGAAATGGGGACTGGAATTCTGGCTGTGCCCAGGAGTCAGGAGAGGCCCTGGGCACACTTTGAAATCCAGTTGAGAGCAGTTCCATCTATACTGCTTGTCTGGTTTTGTTTTCAAACTTAAAAGTTTATTTTAAAATAAAGCCTTTTTTCCCCATTGCATTTCTGAAGTTTCACATGCTTGCAAAAAAAAAAAAAAAAATTACTTGGGTTTTAGAAATTTACTTTGGAGGCTTAAGGCTGTCAATCAATTTAGATACTCTACCTGGAGTCCTCGAGGCTCCCCTTGTCTCCCCCAACCCCGTGCTGGACTGAAGATCTCCGCTAACATCCCCGTGTCTGCTGGCCGTGTTAGAAACCACACTTCATGCAAGAGAGATTTAAACGCTTTCCACCCTCAGTGCACTCCTTTGGTCTGCTGTGGGCCATGTGGAAATGATAGAGCCAAGGTAAAACAAAGTCTAACTGAAAGTGTCCTTCGTGGGATTACAGGCTTAAACTCAACCTTCAGCGGGTCTCATCCAACCATGGGGCGGCGTGGCTGGGAGAGGAAGGGGTGCGCCTCACAGAGCTGAGGCTGCTGGGAGGGGAAACTGACCATGGAAACTGACCAGTGGATGCCCAGGGCTAGGTAAGGAAGAGACACATCTGCACTGGTTCTGTGCAGTCAGAAGACAGATGGGGCCGGCAGCAGGGCTCCTGGTTTGTGCCTGGACACGGATGCTACCCATGTGGCTGGGAACCAGGGCGGCAAGCTGCCACCTGATGCGTCACCCAACTCTGTCCTGAGATTGCAGAACATTTGCGGAGGCCTATGTGCCAGACACCTGCCAACCCCAAATGGATCTGTTATTTGGACAGAAGCAAATACTTCATGTTGGTTTTGAAAGAGGTTTTAAATGATTTCATCCAAGCCTCAAGCAAGGGCAGCCAGGCTGACCAAGGGCTTGACTACATACCTCGTAATCAGTTCTGCCTGGAGGAGGCTGTGTGCGTCTCAGGGCCTCTGTCACCCCAGACCACAGGCCGAGTCCCCTTCTCCTGTGTTTAAGGCCAACCTGCTGCTTCTGCTCCTTCCCGATTGAGCCCTGACCTCCTGTCACCCTGCTGGCCCTGGGCCTGTCCTTGGAAGGGGACGGCCTGTGGCGGAGGGTGAACTCTCCAGCAGCCTGGCACATTAGACTTGAAGAATCCCGGCGATGTGGGGAGCTAGGGTGTCTGTGGCAGCAGGTTTAGCCCCGGGCCAGGCAGGATCTTGCAGGACCTTGGAGTCCCCAGGACTGGTGACACGCGTTAGAACATCTGTCTGGTGTAAAACAGGGATTCTTAACATGGTTTTATTTATTTATTTATGGATCATTCCAATAAATTTCTGCTACAGATCGAAAGTTTGTGTCTCCAAATGTTGTGTTCAAGTGTTGAAGAGCTAGTGTCTCACGAGGTGGTGTTGGAAAGCGGGGCTTTGAGAGAGCAGGGCCCCTTGACTAGGATTAGTGTCCTTGCAGGAGACGGGACAGCGATGATCTCTCCGCACTCTCTCCCTTTATTCTTCCTCTCTTCTTCTTCCTCCTCCTTCCTTTTCCTATGTCTCATATAAGGATACAGCAAGGAGGTGGTGTCCACCTGCAAACACCTTCACCTAACACCGGATCTATTAGTATTTTGACCTAGTACTGTCCGGGGTCAGAAGTTTGAGAAATAAATGCTTGCTGTCTAAGTTACTCTGTGTATAGTAACTTGCTGTAGCAAACAGCCGATCTAGGACTTCTTTCTTATTGGCTCATTTGTATGTTAGTGAGAGTTGGCTGCACACATAGAGGCCAGATGCCCCCCAGAATTCCAACAGGCTGGGGCCGTGGCAGGTTGGGTGTCAAGGTGTCAAAGGAGCCAAGAGAGAACCCAGGCCCAACCAGCCCAGCCCCGACCTGGGAGCCAGAGTTATATGGGCAAAAAGAAGAGCATAGTCACACGATGCAAGCCTTTAGGAACCCTGAGGCCTTTGGTCGCATGGACAGGTGATCCACTAAAAACGCTCAAGGCAAAGACCCTGGATTCAGAGGAGAACACTGTCAGAGTATGAACAGCACGAGGAACACAGCCCTGAGTGGCTTGGCTTCTCCACAGTGTCCTGAGCACCACTACCAGATGGCAGAGGACAGAGACCCCTGTGCCCAGCTGCTGACCAGGGCTGCTCCCAGCGCTGCCTCCAACCCAGACAACAGCAGCGTGAAACGTACTGACTGCCTTCTACAACAGCCTTTATTTTTTAAATGATAAAAGAAATACTTCTCAGTGCAAAAACAGCAGGGCAGGCCCTCTCTTTCTTTCCTCTTCCATCTTACTTTCTAGAAAAGTAACTACTATGAAGAGGTTGATCTATGCTGTATTTTATCACTCCAAACATCTTTTTGTCTAGCCAAACTTAGTGTGGCTTCTCTTGTGAACAGTAAAATCAAGGTCATGCTATCTCTCTATCTCTAGCTCTATCTATCTATCTATCTATCTATCTATCTATTCTTCAGCACTTTTATTTTTTCTCAGTATACCTTGAACATCCTTTGGTTGGTACATACGGATCTTATTTCATTGCTTTTTAAAATTTGTACTATATACTATATTTTCTCAGTATTACCGCATAATGTCTAAATCACTCAGAAATACTAAAAAAAAAAAAAAAAAAAAAAAAAAAATGGTGATTCCAGGACCGCCCTGGCTAGTTTGCATTCACACTGTAGGTGAAAATTCCTGGCCAGCCACCTGCGACATGGGATTGTTGTCATTACCAAAGAGCAAAAATATGTCCCGAGGATTTCTTCCAACCACCAAACTCCAGGACCAGAGGGCCCTGGGTGGGCTGCTCGGGAGGACATCCTGGAAACGCATTCCAGGGCCAGGCTTCACAGGGCAGCCAGTTTCTCCCACGCATCCCAAGCCCGAGCCCGCAATCAGCAGTAATTTCAGAGAAACCAAGCGAGCGGTCGCCGCATTCCTGCACGCCCTTTGCACTTGACTGCTCTTTGCAGGGGCTGCGCAGGGCCAAAGGTTTGGAAAAGAAATTGGCTGGCTGTGGTATCTTTTTCTTTCTTTCACTAAAAAAAAAAAAAAAAAAAAAAAAAAAAAATCTTATTGTGCTGCAGCTGCAAAATAGGAGAAGAAAAAGATTAAAAATCCTATCTCCCACTAGTCAAATACCTTGTTGGAAAAAAATTCCAAGTATTTACTTATTTATTTATGTTATTAAGATACTTTTGTGAATTCCACATGTGTGCTTATGGATGCTGAGGTCCCTTACTAAGGACCTTTAGAACCTTTAGAAAGGTTTTTTTTTTTTTAAAGTTCAATGTTAAGATGTGTTTTCTTTTAAACCAGTGGCTGTTTGGAGCAGGACTAACTCTTGCATTCTGCAGCCCCGACTGTGATTTCTTAGTGGCCACAGTCATTTCCGTGTGGCCAGCATGTGACCTTGATGAGGAGGTGCTTTCCAAAGCTGGCCTTGTGTGCAGGGTTCACACGCACACCCCCAGCCTGCTCTTCTGTTGGCAAATACTATGAGCATCAAGTTACCAGCAAGCCCATCGAGCTAGGGTGGTGTGCAGGACCTTAGGTCCTCCTGTGTCTCCCGCTTGTCCTCCAGTCCCATGTACCTCTGCCAGGGGATGCTGGGTGAATGCAAAGCCACCCACATCATCATGACATTGAGCCTCCTCTGCCTACTACCTGGCAAAGCTCTCATCCCCCTCGGCCCAGAGGAACCCCACCATTTTTCCTTCTTGCCCTTCCGAGGCAAAATAAAGCTTCCAAAATCAGGCGACATCTTTCCACATGGTCACACAGCATGGTTCTGGTTCTCAGTGATAGTATTATCATAACAAAAGCAGCTGACTTGAGGTATTCTTTGGGCTAAGGCTGGTACTAGGTCATTTAAATACACTTTGAGTTTTCAAGATGGAGAAAATTGATGTTAGGTGACCTTAAGTTGTCCTGATGCCTCAGCGTCGGCAGAGCTGTGCACCAGCCTGTGGCCTCCACCCCGGCCACACAGAGCACCTGTGCCATGCTTAGGGCGGGAGCTGTGGGACCTGCCTCGAGCACTTCCCCAGAGCACCCCAAAATGAGCTCAGAATCGGAGGCGGCTGCCTCGGCCGTGGGAGCACTGGTGGGGCGCTGCAGCCCCTCGCAGAAATCCTGAGAGGTCTCCTGGGCAGCAGGAGGACCGGGTGGAGCAAAGCATGCTTGGGAAACCTCTGGGCTGCTGCCCCCACAGCTCGGGTTGGCAGGGCCGGCAGAACATGGGTCTACATGTTTAAAAGTCATAAATCAAACCAACAAACTGTTCAGAGAAACTTGTTCTCTCCTCCACCTTGATAAATGCAACCCCATAGTAGTGGGGAAGGCCTGGCTGGAATCCACAGCCCTGTGCTCTGTGAGTTCTCCGCTGGGATGATGCGGTGGTCCAGGAGAGGTGGCCCTGGCAGGAGGCCCTCTCTGCAATCCTGGGGGTGCATCCACAGGAAGGAAGCAGAGCTGGGTGCTGGAAGTGAGGCCCGCAGGGCTGAGGTCCTTGCTGTGTGAGTGGAGGGGAGCCAGAGCCAGGCCCGGGTAAGGGGCAGTGCCAGGGTGCTCAAGCAGTGAATGCTGGGGACCCAGAGAGGGTCTCCTTGTCATGGCTGTGCATCTGTTCTTCAGCCTGCTCTCAGAGCAGAGCCTCACATCCAGCAGGCACTGAACACAGCCTGAAGGGGCTGCCCGCTCTGTCACAAACCATCTCACTGCTGCTACAGTTACCTCAGCGATGTGCCCCAAAGCCTTATGTGCCTGAAGTATGACTTTTGGAAGGCAGGAAGCTCTTGGGGGCTACAGCTGACTTGCCGTTAGGAGGTGGGGACTGGCTAGAAGTGGATCATGTGGGCAGGAGCTGACCGCATGTGTTGCCCTCCACTTCCCTCTCCATTTCCTGCCCACCATGAAGTGAGTCACTGTCCTCCACCCAGGCCCTTCTGCCAGGTGGCCTGCTGAGCGCAGATG
This sequence comes from Cavia porcellus, assembly GCF_034190915.1. Taxonomy (NCBI): domain Eukaryota; kingdom Metazoa; phylum Chordata; class Mammalia; order Rodentia; family Caviidae; genus Cavia; species Cavia porcellus. Next base: position 3,311,775 of record NW_026947491.1, read on the forward strand.
AAAGCTTCCGAAACCGTGCGCCCACATGGACTTCTCCTGCCCTGTGTGGTGGGTGTCAGGAACTGTGTCCTGGCACTGAGAACCTCACTAACACAAACACCCAGGTCCCTGCACACTTCGGTTGCTTTCTGAAGTGAAGTGGGCGTCAAGTAGCTACTGATTCTTACCCATTCTGTCAGTCAAGGTTCAGTAGCCTCTAAACCCCAACCCTGGCAGTAGTGTCAAAATACTAAAATACTGTACTTTTAATATCAGCAAATACTAAAAGTAAATGCTTTTGTATTGAAAATACCTGCCTTTTATGGATTAATTATAACGAAACACTGGGGAAAAAAGTTGCCTGCTGTAAGAGAGCTAAAGATTTCCCCTCACCTTTCACCAGAGGGACTAGAACTGTGAGCACAAAAGTTTCCTGTGCCCTGTCTGCCCCTCACCCAGAAGGGGCTTAAGAATTCAGGCCCAAACTCTATATACCACCGCCATTGTCCTCCAAGAAGTGTTTCCCGAGTGCCTGCTGTGCCACTGGGGACTCGTTTGGTCTTTATATTTATATATTTAATTTTTGTCTGTCTGATACAGAGTTTCACTATGCAGTTCAGGCTGGCCATGAGTTCGCTTTGTAACCCAGGCTGACCTCAAACTTGCAGTAGCAAGTTTGCCTCAGCCTCCCGAGTGCTGGCGTGACAGGTGTGCACCACCACACCTGACCTCATTTGGTTCTTTTAAAGTCACCGTATTTGGGCTTTGATGTAGCTCAGTGGTGGAACATTTGCCTACCATGTGTGAGGGCCTGGGTTCAATCCTCAACTCCACATAAAGAAAAGAATGGAAAACAATAGTGATAATGGTAAGAGTCACCAGACGCATCCCTGTGCTTAGAAATGCATTCCTGGGGATAAGGAATTACAATTTTGATTGAGTTTCAACAAAATACTTGGCTAAAAATACATAAAAGGCTTTATTTGGGGGCATGCCATCCCCCAATTTAGCATCCACATTGTTTATTGCAAGTCCAGGGCAGTCATCTTCAGTGTTTTCCATCATGCAACCTTTCTGGTGAATGACAGCATGGTAAACCCATGCTTTGGGAGCGTCAGGGAAATATTCGATGTAAGGATAAATGATGGATGACAGGGAATCCGTCTTCCTGACAGCAGTCCTAAATTTGCAAAAAACTTGAACCCATGAGTGCTCAATTCTTCTTTCATTTCATGGCTAAGACTGTCACTCTCATGAAGGAAGTCTTTGAAATGTTAAGTAGGATGCTTGTGGCTTGAAAACATTTTCTTCTTTTCTAGTGTAGATTCCCCCAACTGTCTTCACCACCCCTCAGACACGCATCTTCTCCAAGGGATCTAGTGCTCTCCCTGAGGAAGATGACCAACCCACACAGGGGTTAGAGGGCTCTGGAGGCCCAGAGGATCTCCAGGACTTTAGGTTCCTCTGTTTGAGAACCTGAGAGCAATTTCACACAGGTTGACAGCTGGCAGCATCAGTAGCAGCTCTTAACTTTGTTCAGAGATAATCAAGTGCGGCCCCACCCTGGCCAAAAGTCTCTGTCTTCTGAGGCTGCTTTCAAGACTCAGGCAGTATTTCTAACTTTTTCTTTGTCTGGGGTGGGCAGTTTTTATTGACACTGGACAGTAAACTTTCAATCATTTCTATGCCAGCATGCGTCTTGCCAGTGTGGCACTCTTGCCAGTGTGGGGTGCAGATTTGGAAGGGATTCACCTTGAAAAGCACCCTGTGTTTCTGTGACAGTCCCCACTGAGCAGTAGGTGACCACCTTTGTGTTCTTTATCAGGAAGTTAGGCCTGGTGGGACACTGTCTCTCGGAGCCCAACATCAGGTCTGCAGGAAGCGTTTGCAGAATGGGCCCCTCATGAGGAGCCGCATGGTGACAGCGTTCCTCTGGATGGTACCCTAGAATGGTGACAGAAAGACACAGTGCTTTGAATGATGCAAAGGCTTTGCATGGGACAGGATTAGGAAGAGGAGGTAGAGCTCGCTGAGGTGAGCTTGTATGGAAACGGGCTAGACCTCTGGCACAAGGGGACAGGCTGAACTCTAAGTCCTTTTTTTCCAAAAACTCCCTTGAAATGAAAGAAAAAGGTGAAGTAAAAATATGCCGGAAGACAGGAATTGTATCACCAGCAACTGGGTTTGTAGGCACTAAGGAAGGTGGGCATGTTCACAGCTGGAGAGAAACAGCAGCAGTACCCTCAGATGGCTGTAGGAGGAGGTCTCTCCGTGCAGGTGCGAAGGCAGGCAAGGTGCATCAGCAGGGGTGGCCAGGAGGCTTCCACAGTGGGTCTTCACTCCAGCAGGCTCCTGCTCTTGTTTGGGGTGGCTGGCTTGCTCACTTGCTTTGTGTGGTGCTGAGTGTAGACCAGGAGATTCAAGAAGCATCAAACAAAATTGATCGTATGAACAACCTCACAGATGATCAAGTTCTAAAAATTCTAAGTAAATCGATAGCAAATTTAACCCATAGATTAAGAGACTCACAGATAATGACCAAGGAGGTTTCACCCCAGAAAGGCACAGATGATCTGGCACCAGCGTGCTCCCCTACAACAGCTCCACAGGTGATAGAAGAAGAAAGGCAGTATCAGGAGTTGGTTGTTTTTCTCAGAGCTGAGAGAGGCAGGCAGGAATGGTCAGAAAAAGACCTACACCAGCTCACCGGATTCCCTGGGCGGGACCTTCGGGGAAGCCACGTAGTCTATATGAGGGGCGTCATGGGGAGGCAGCAGCCCAGCAGCAGAGCCAGGCACAGGGCCTAAGTGCAGCGAGGACAAGCACCACCGTGCGGCTCTGGTAACCTGTGTGTGGCACACATGCTGCATTTTAAGAAATAAACTGTGAGTCTACAGCAGCTATGGGCAGCCCTCGCTGGAGCCAGTAAGGGCAGCAGGGAGGGCCTGTGGGTGTGGTGGACGGAGCTTCCTGCACGAGGAAGCCAGGTGCACTGCGGGAGGAGAGGTGTGGACAGAGCTCAAGCCTCTCTCTGTAAGTGCTGTGCTGCACAGCTGTGGCTGTGGTACTTCCCCAGGGGCTGCCCCAGGCCAGGTGAAGAGCAGGGAAGCGGGGGACCAGGACGAGATGCTCAAAGCTAACTTCTGCTGCTTCCTCTTAGCAGGGAGTGGGCTTTGCTCTGCCGTAATGGTGCCATTTAAAAAGCAGAAAATGAAGTACCTTTCTCAAAAGGTTTCTGTGAGGACTATATTTAAGGTACTCAAAACAGCTTGCGGAGTATGGTGCTATTTAAGAATTTCCTAGCTCTCAGTTTCAACTCAACTTCTAATTTTTATTTTGAAATGAGCTCCCTGGGCTTCCCTAAGGCCAGCAGCTTAATGACCACAATGTGATGATCGTAGGAATGTGGCGATGCTTACTGGGTGATGAACAACTACTCTTAGGGTTCCTCGGGACTTGGATCAAGGTTATGTATATTTGGCAAAATACTACACACTTGTGTTGGATCTTCTCAGTGAATCTCATCTAGAGATGTCCAGAACTAGTGTTCCTAACTTCAGTTACTTAATTAAGGCAGGATCCAAATTCTTCTGTCCTTAAAATTTATGTTTTACAGGAGAGACTTTGAAAGTGTGCATCTCTCCTGCTTCTTACCAAAGTCTTGCTTCTTTTCACAGCCTTTGAAGGCTTCTCAGCAGTAACTATGACTGCGGTGTTTGATGGATGGTGATTTTTATTTCTACCATTCCTTCTATATTAATTAGAACTTCACTCTCCTTCTATATTAATTAGAACTACACTCTAACATGAGCTATTTTCTCCCTCTGCTCAGTTTTACTCACGACTACTGGCCTCGTTTCACCACCATTATCCACTAACTCGTGGGTCAGACATCGCTGGCCCTGGAGGTCTTTTCAAGTTGGACCCAGAGTTCTCGCAGCACGCAGCCCCTTTTACCAAAGGACTCACAGACCTCGGGATGCTCCCAGCTCAGCTGGTCTTTTCTCCTACTCCAGCTGTGGGATGGAACTTTCCGAAGGGACCTTGGCTTTTTTTTTTTTAATTTTATTTAAAAGGAAAAAGAGAAAAACACAAGACAAAACAAAGGGGTGTAAGGGTACAAGTAATACAGAACTACAAAAAAAAAAAAAAAAAAAAAAAAGAAAAGAAAAAGAAAACAGTAAGAAATCACCAGTTAACAGATTACATATTATCATCTTAGAAATAGTTGCTCAAATCACAGTATCAAAGAATACAAAGTGGACATTCAAACAGTGAGACTGCAAACAGTTGTGTTCAATGATCCAACCGAAAACATTAATATGGTTAGCTCTTTAACACCCCTAAACACACTTGCTGTTGTATCCTTTAGAGCTCTTTTTTTTCCCTCTCTTTTTTACAACAAAATTTACACATTTTGGGTTTTATTACTCCTTAGTTCTTATTACTTTTTTGGGGGGGGAGAGAATAAAGTCAAATATGACAAAACAAAGTTGTCAGTCAAAACCAAGGATAGACATAGCACATGATGTAAAACAGAGTACAAGGTTATCAACAATGGTTATCAACGATGTCTCTTGTTTCCTTAAAAAGAATTGTCTATCTCATTAGATATTATAAAGTTGAACAAAACAGTAGAGAACAAGACCAATAAAACTTAGGCATTGTAAACATTACAGGACTTCCAAAGGAGACAATAGTCAAACCAGAATGGGCATCTTAGTGAATCTTATTGCCTTCAAAGTAGTTGCCTATACCCTCAAACTTGATACTATCATACAGAATGGAACAGAGTCTAATCAGTCAAAACAAGATCGTGGGAGTATTACAGGACTTCAAAACAAGTTAATAGGAAATCAAAAAAAGTTACTATTATATATCCTGCTAATTTTTTAATTTTTCCCCTTAATTAAAACAAACATAAGAAATAACTAAATACGTTTTTTAAAGAATAAGGGAGAGATTGAGATAAAACAGGACATAACAATACAGGTCAAAGCATGACTGTTTCAGCAACCTAGTGCTTTACCACCAAATAACCCGACTTAATAGTAGTTACCATAGTGTCTGTCTTTTTCCTTGAAATATTTGAATAAAACTTCATATACTATAGCTTCAAATATTTCCATATCAAGAAGCCCAGAATAAAGCCTTTCCAATTAATAAGTGAAAACTTTATAAGGCTTCAAGGCCACATAATGGGGAATCATGATTACCACATATTTTTATATATTTGAATCATTACTTACATTAGGGAAACTATTCGGTATTCACACATGCGAGATTGATTTATTTCACTTATGAGTATGGTCTCAAGCTGCGCCCATTTATTGATAAATATCTCAATGTGATCCTTCTTTATAGCTGAATAATACTCCATTGTATAGAAATACCACAACTTTTTTATCCATTCCTCAGTTGATGGACACTTTGGTTGTTTCCAAGATCTGGCGATTACAAATTGTGCTGCTATAAACATAGGTGCACATATATCACTGTGGTATGATGCTTTCAGTTCTTCTGGGAATATGCCTAGAAGTGGAATAGCTGGAATAAATGGGACTTCCAGTCCCAACTTTTTGAGAAATCTCCAGACTGACCTCCACAAAGGCTGTACCAGTCTACACTCCCACCAACAGCGCAGGAGAGTTCCTTTTTCCCCACAGCCTCTCCAGCATTTGTTGTTGTTGGTTTTCTTGATCCTGGCCATTCTTTCAGGAGTGAGATGGTATCTCAGTGTGTTTTAATTTGCATTTCTCTAATGACCAATGATGATGAACATTTTTTCATGTATTTATTTGCCATTTGCATTTCTTCCTCCGAGAAGTGCGTATTCATCTCAGATGCCCATTTTTGGATTGGATCTTTGAATTTTGGGGGTCTGAGTTTTTTTTAATTCTTTATATGTTTTAGACAAGAGTCCCTTGTCTGAGAGAGAGTTCACTAAAATCTTTTTCCAGTTTGTGGGTTTTCTTTTCACTATGCTGGAGATTTCTTTTGACATGCAGAAACTTTTTAATAAGAAGTGGTCCCAGTTATTGATTCTGGGAAGTATTTCCTGTGCGGTTTGAGTCCTGTTCATGAATTCTCTACCTACTCCTATGTCTTCAAGGTTTCTACCCAATTTGTCTTCCAATAGATTCAGTGTTTCTGTTTTAATATTCAGATCTTTGACCCATTTAGATTTTAATTTAGTACATGGTGATAGACATGGGTCTAGCTTTAGTTTTCGGCAAATGGAGAGCCAGTTTTTCCAGCACCATTTATTAAAGAGACTGTCGTTCTTCCAGTGAACCTGCTTGGCTCCTTTATCAAAGATAAGGTGGTTGAGTGTGTTTGTAGTTGTGGTTGTATCTTCTAATCTATTCCATTGATCTTCGGCTCTGTTTTGATTCCAATACCATGTTGATTTTACTACTGTTGCTTTGTAGTATAACTTCAAGTCAGGGATTGTGATGCCTCCTGCTTTGTCTTTGCTGCTTAGAATTTCCCTTGCTATTCTAGGTCTCTTCTGGTTCCAGATGAAATTTAGGAGTGATTTCTCTAGATCTATAAGGTATGTTGATGGTATTTCTATTGGGATTGCATTGAATCTGTACAACAGTTTTGGGAGAATGGCCATCTTCACAATATTTGTTCTTCCTATCCATGAGCAAGGGATGTCTTTCCATTTTCTGAGATCATCCTCAATTTCCTTTTTCAGTGTATTATAATTTTCACTGTATAAGTCTTTCACTTCTTTCATAAGAGTAATTCCTAAATATTTTATTTTTTTGCTTGCTAATGTGAAGAGTGCAGTTTCTCTTATTTCCCTCTCTGTGATTTTGTTGTTCATGTATAGGAATGCTATTGATTTCTGAGTGTTGATTTTGTATCCAGCCACATTACTGAATTTATTTATTGTATCTAAGAGTCTTTCAATGGAGTTTAGGGGATCTTCTATGTAGAGTATCATGTCAGCTGCAAACAATGATAATTTAACTTCTTCTTTTCCTATCTTTACCCCTTTTATTTCTCTCTCTTGCCTAATTGCTCTGGCCAGTACTTCCAGTACTAGATTAAATAGGAGTGGTGATAAAGGACATCCTTGTCTTGTGCCTGATTTTAAAGTAAAGGCTTTCAATTTTTGGCCATTTAGTATCATGCTGGCTGTTGGTTTGTCATAAATAGCCTTTATTATATTGAGGTAAAGACCATCTATTCTAATTTTCTGTAAAGTTCTTAACATGAATAAATATTGGACCTTATCAAAGGCTTTTTCTGCATCTATAGAAATGATCATGTGATTCTTATTTTTGGCTTTATTGATATGGTGGATTACATTTATTGATTTGCATATGTTGAATCATCCTTGCATTCCTGGGATGAATCCCACTTGGTCATGGTGTATAATCTTCTTGATGATTTGCTGCATCCTATTTGCCAATATTTTATTGAGGATTTTTGCATCTGTGTTCATTAGGGAGATTGGTCTATAGTTCTCTTTTTTAGTTGGGTCTTTCTCAGGTTTTGGTACTAGAGTAATATTTGCTTCCAGGAATGACTTAGGAAGGATTGCTTCCCTTTCAATTTCATTGAATAGTTTGAGGAGTGTTGGCATTAGGTCTTCTTTGTATTTCTTGTAGAATTCTGCAGTGAATCCATCTGGGCCTGGGCTCTTCTTGGTGGGTAAGGACTTAATTACATTTTCAATTTCATTAACAGAGATTGGGTTATTCAACAGTTTTACATCCTCTTGATCTAGCTTTGGTACTTCATATGTTTCTAAGAATCTGTCTATTTCTTCTGTTATCAAACTTTTGAGAGTAGAGGTTTTCGAAATAGGTGTTGATCTTCTGTATTTCTATTGGGTCTGTAGTGATTTCACCTTTTTCATTTCTTATTGCATGGATTTGAGCTTTTTCTTCCCTGTTTTTATTAAGGTTGGCTAGGGGCTTATCGATTTTATTTATTCTTTCAAAGAACCAACTCGTTGATTGGTTGATTCTTTGGATTGTTTTCTTAGTCTCTATTGCATTGATTTCTGCTCTGATTTTTATAATTTCCTCTCTTCTTTTGGCTTTGGGCTTGACTTGCTCTTCTTTTTCTAGCTGTTTGAGGTGCAGCATCAAGTTATTTATTTGTATTCGTTTTCCTGATGTGGGAACTCAGTGCAATAAATTTTCCTCTCAGGACGGCTTTCATTGCATCCCACAAATTCTGGTAAGTTGTATCTGCATTTTCATTTTCTTTTAGGTATTGTTTAATTTCTTCTTTAATTTCTTCTGTGACCCACTGATTACTCAAGAGTGTGTTATTCAGTTTCCATGTGTTTGCGGGATTTTTGCAGTATCTTTTATCATTAATTTCTAATTTCAGAGCGCTATGATCCGATAACATGCAAGGGATGATTTCAACTCTTTTGCATTTGTTTAAATATGTTCTGTGAGCTAATATATGGTCTATTTTAGAGAATGAACCATGTACTTCTGAGAAGAATGTGTATTCTGATGTTGTTGGATGGAACATTCTGTATATGTCTATCAAACCCATTTGTTCACAGGTGTGATTCAGTTCTGTTATTTCTTTGCTTATTTTCTGTCTGGTTGATCTGTCCCTTGGTGTCAATGGCATATTAAGGTCTTCTGTTACAATTGTGTTACTGATAATTTGAGTTTTCATTTCTGTTAATAGTTGTTTTATATAACTGGGTGCTCTGAAGTTTGGTGCGTATATATTTAAGATAGTTATCTCTTCCTCTTGGAGTTTTCCCCTTACGAGTATGTAGTGACCTTCTTTGTCCTTTATGGTCATTGTTGGTTTAAAGTTCACGTTGTCTGCAAACAGAATGGCTACTCCTGCCTTTTTTTGGATTCCTGCTGCATGAAGTATTGTTTTCCATCCTTTGACTTTCAGTCTGTGAGTATCCTTCTGGGTTAGATGGGTGTCCTGTAAACAGCATATGGTTGGATTTTGTTTCTTGATCCATTCTGCTAGTCTATTTCTTTTGATTGGTGCATTGAGACCATTTACATTAATGGTTATTACTGTTAAATGCTGGTTTATTGTTGGCATGTTATCTCTCTGCTGTTGCATCTTTATCTTTCTGTTCTGTTTAATTATTTGCTTTGCTTAGTGGTTTTTTTCCTTTGTGTATCTAAACTGTCTTTCAATATTTTTTGCAGGGTTGGTTTGGTGTTCATGAAGTTCTTCAGCTGTTCTTTGTCATGGAAGTATAATATTTCACCATCAATTTTGAATGATAGTTTTGCAGGATATATCAGTCTAGGTTGGAAATCATTTTGCTTTAGGATCTGGAATACTTCACTCCATGCTCTTCTTGACTTTATTGTTTGTGCTGAGAAGTCTGCTGTGATTCTGATAGGTTTTCCTTTATAAGTGATCTGTCTTTTCTCTCTGACAGCTTTTAATAATCTATTCTTGTGCTGGATTTCTGGGATGGTGATTATTATATGTCTTGGTGTAGTTTTATTTTGGTTATGACTGTTTGGAGTTCTATATGCTTCACTGATCCTGATGTCGGTTTCTGATCTCATGCTTGGGAAATTTTCAGCTATTACTTCTCTAAATATCCTCTTGACATCCTTTATGTTGTCTCCTTCTTTTTCATTAATCCCTATCATTCTTATGTTATTCTTCTTTGCATTGTCTTGCAGTTGTTGAACTGTTGTTTCCTGATTCCTTGTTATTTTTAAAAGATCTTTCCTTTCCTGTTCACTAGCTGCAATCCTGTCTTCAAGGTCTGAAATTCTAACTTCATTTTCAGTAAGGCGGTTTTTACAACTTTCAGTGGAGTTTTTTATTTCCTGTATATCTCTGTGCGTCTGCATTATGTATTCTGTTTGTTTTTTATATTGCTCATCTAGGGATTCTATCTTTTTGTTTAGTTCCTCCAATTTTTTATCTGTGTTTTCTTTAGATATATTCAGAATCTCTTTCATTTCTTTTATCATTTCTTCTTTTATCTGGGAGATTATTTCGAGTTTGAATTTCTTTAAAGCTTCCTGGAGTTGCTTGTTAATTTCAGTAGCTATTGTGTCCGATATTTGAGGTGAATGGCATATATTTTCTTCTATATACATTGCTCCTAGGGTTTCTTGAGATGGGCTGGAGGTTTGAGGTTGTAATTTGGTCTTTCGTTTTGTCATTTTCCTATATTTCTGTGTTTCAAGTGTTATTTGAAAGCTTCCTCAGGATCTGTTGGAAATCCCCTTCTATGTTTGCAGCTACTGAGCCTCTGGCACCACGCTACCCCAAGCCACTGGGCCTGCAGAACCAATGGCCCTCCTGTGCCTGCTCAGAACTCTGCAGTTACAGACAAGCTGGGCCTCAGGGACACTGTGTGCCCACCTGCTTGTTGGAAGTGCCACAGCTCTCCAAGCACAGCCGGGATGTGGAGGTAGATGTAGACACCTCAAACCCACCTCTCCACTTCACTGCACCTGGAAGCCTGGAGGGACCCAAACAGTCTGGGCTCTGGGCAGAGTGTGCTGAGCACTCACCACAGGCCGCGGTGCCTCTGGAACCTGCGATCCTTCCCTGCTTGCTGAGATATCCACAGTCCTCCAGACACATGGGGAGGCCGATGCAGGCGCCCCAGATCCGCCCAGCCCCTCCTCTGGGGACCTTGGCTTTTAAGACGCGAGGCGTGGGGTGTAGAAACCAAGACCTGGCATCTGCTGCCCTGGTGACTTCCAGGTCTGCTCGGGACAGAGTCAGGAAATACAGGTTCAGAGGAGCACATACCCACTCACACAGCCAACTCGTGTGTTAAGGGGAAACACGCTTTCTGTCCTCTTCTGAGACGTTTTCCAAAGAGGCACAGATCACGGGTCACCAGCTGCCCTGTCATCGCGCACAACCGCGTATTTCTTTCCCTAGGGCCTCCTGCCCAAGAGCTGCACCTAAGGGCTCCAGCACAATCAATGCTCCTGACTGCAGGCAAATGAAATTAAAAGGCTGTGCTCCCTCTAGTGGCCAATTTGAGTAATTGGCATCTTATGGCTCTGGCATAGGGTTGAAGGTGTGAATCAGATATTATAGTGACGAATAATTTGTACACACATTCACATAGAGAGTAGCACATATAATCAGAGGGAATCAGTCTGTGCCTATCCTGTAGTATGAGCTAATCTAAAGAGTAATTTTTATAAATAATTCTTGGGTAGCTGGCTTGAAATTATAATACAAACTGCATTTTATAAAAGGCATTGTCAGCTAGGTGTAACAGCACAGGCCGGCAACTCAGGCATTCTGGGAGGCTGGGGCAGGAGGATCCCAGCCTGAGAAAAGTAATGACTTAGGGAGATCTTGTCCCAAATGAAAACAATTTTTAAAGGGCTAGGGATGTAGTTTAGTACAAAGGCACCAGGTTCAATCCTCAGTACCACACACAAAACAAAACTAGACTAGACATTCACATGGAACTTGCTATTAAATCCTCAAACAGCTTGTGAGGCATAAGACATATTATTCCAACTTCACAAGCAAGGAGGCTTCACAGCCTCCAAGAGGTTAAGTTGCTTAAGTTAATAAAACTCCTTGGGAGCAGTGCTGGGGCTTGGCGCAGGCTTCTGCAGAAGGAGGACTGGTCTGCTTTGTTACTGCTACTCACTTGCTCTTTCTGCTAAAAAGTTTAAAACCATGTTAAACATCTCATTACAGCTGGGAAATAAAATGGCAAAACGTGAATCCAGAAAAATAGGCCCCACTGTTAAAAAAGGAAGGAACAAAACAACATCTTCCACATTGCAGACTCTTGGAAATATTTTTAGCAGTTCATAAAAGTGAGAAAAAGACAATCCTAACTATCAGTGAAGTTCTTCATCAAGTTAACACCTAGTTAAAGTAGGTAATGGAACTCTTATAAATACAGCATGCAGACCATCTATAAACTCCCTACCACCAGATGTGGATGGAGGGACCCCAGTGCGGCAGCCCCCAAGGCCACAGAGGAGTCATATAACCAGCCCACACCAGCGTCCTGCGCTGGGGGAGAATTTGCTTTGGCTGCTGGCGAAGTCCCTACAGCTCCTTTGCTAACTGCAGGGCTCTGCCCCCTTGCTCTCAGGTAGACACATTTGAAAACTGGGAAGAGACTCATTGGGGCACTCAGCTCCCTGCAGTCACCCGAGAGGCCTTGCCGTGGTGGGCGCCCCTCCTGTGAACCCTTCAGAGCTTCTGCCTGGTGAGTTATTACAGAGCCGACCTCGGGAAGCGATAAAGCTGTGCCATTGATTTAAAGCCAGAGATTCAGTCTCTCGCCTGCTCCCTCCTCTTCTTTCTGTCTTTCAAAAACCGCTGACTGTGCAGTATGATAGGTAAAGGAAGGTGCCAAGTTCAAATCTCCAGGAAGTCCATTTGGCAAATTGATCCTAGAAAGCTAAACCTCTCTCAAGCGTTCCACAAATGGAAATTAACATCAGGTTAACGTTGGAAAGGGCACCAGATTCCAGCTCCGCAACGCGTGGCTCTCACCCAAGTACCAGCGCAAAAGGACACAGAGGAGCCCCAGCCTCGCCTCCCCCTGGGGCCCAGGGCTCCAGGGGAGCTGGCTTGGTTGGAGCTCATGGCAGCTCTTTATACTGCTGATGCTCTGTGAAATGCACCTGCTAAATGTGGTTTTGAAAATCAGAATGCAATTTAAATGCCCAGTAAGATACTACCACATACCTATCAGAATGGTGGAGATAAAAACTGTGAAAATACTGAAATTATAGAGATCGAAGGAAAAAGCCTCACACTTGCTTTGCTGGAAGGAGGGTGAAATGGTGTCATCACACTGGAAAAGTTCAGCAGTTTCCTTAAAAAAGAAAAGAAAAACACGCAAGTGTCATAAAACTTATTACTCCGCTGAGCATTTAGTGCAGAAAAACGAAACTCTGTGTTCACACAAACACCTGTACACAAATGGTCACAGCCAGTTTATACTCCACAGTCAGAACTGAAAGCAACAGAGACGTCTAATTGGTGTTGTGGGCAGTAGGAGTGAATTCACTATCAACACACACAGTACCCTGAGCAAACCCCCAGAGAACTGTACTGGGTGAGGAAAGCCAGTTCCCAAAGGTCACCACAGTACGACTGTTTAAACAACACACTTGAAATAACAAAATTACGGAAATGGAGAACAAACAATTCTTTGCTGGAGCACTGAAGGGGGAATAGGCTGGATGCATCTAGCCATAAGGAAGTCTCGTTGCGGAGACAAAACACCCACCACCCAAAATTAAAGGGGGAAAGGTTGATTTAGCTCACAGTTTGTGGAGGTTTCATTCCATAGTTGGCTGCCTCCAAGGCAGAGTGGCATCGCAGAGTTTGTGGCAGGCAGAAGACCCACCCTAAGGGTGGGTAGCGCTCACACTCAGGGTGGGGCTTGCCTTTATCCACACTCAGAACTGTGACAAATCAATCAGTACACTGATTTAGTAATCACACATCCTCAACCCCAGCATCACATCACACACTCTAGATCCAGCCACCTCTGAAAAGCCCCACCTGTGACTGCATAAGGCCATGACAAGCCATGATAGAAGGATACAGGAGGGAGCCTTGTAGAGGGAGAAATTCTGTGTTCCCTCTATGTCCGGATCCTGGTTGAGAAGTTATACTGTAGTTGAGTTTACCATTAGGGGAACTGAGTAAAGAGTGCATGTATTATATCTATAGGTAAATCTAAAACTCTCAAGATAAAAAGTTTAATTAAAAAACTTGAAAAACCAGGAAAGGGCATCTTGGCAAGTAGATAAAGTCCTCCGTGTGAGGTCCTGGCTGTGCCCGCCATGATGCTTGATCCTGTAATATCTCTGAGCCTTATGTTCCCAAGGTACGAGGGAAGTCCCTGAAACTGACTTCTTACTGAGGAGTTTTCTAGGCTATCATCACAGATGAGGCTGGAGTGTGGATTCTGACTGCCTTACAATGCTGTGGGTGGAAAACCCAGAGAGAGGACTTAACAGTTTGGCTCTCAAGGATACCCTAGATCTTCTCTATGTCTCTTTCCTCCACGGGGACCTCAGGATCAAATTTCCCCCATTTTTAAGGATTAGGGCCATCTCTAATGATTTCACTTTCACTTGATTGCCTAAAAAACAACCCTAGAATGTTATCAGGTAATCAAGGGTAAACACTTTGTTAAGACCTGTGTCTGCATGTCCCCCTCCAAAACCTCATGTGTCTGATCTAGGGTACATGACATTAAGATTAAGGGTAATATAAGTGGGTAAATTATTCCACTGATTGGAATTAGCAGAGTTCTGGGTGAGGCTGACTAGATTTACTGAAGACAAGCCACACCCTGTGTGTGAGTGACACCACCCAAAAAGTTTTGCAGTCTGGACGGAATAAAAGGGAAAAGAAGGCTCCCTGTTGGCTGCTCATCACTTCTTTCTTCCCTGCCCTGCCCTGCCCTGGACTGTTTCTCCTTTGCCACGCCCTCTGCCATGTTACCCTGCTTCACAGGCAGTCGATTATGGACTGAAGCCTCTACAAACTGTGAGCTAAACAAATCTCTTTTTTTCGTTTTTGTTTTTTATTTTAAAGAGATTAAGACAAAACAGGACTTAACAAAGCAGATCAGAACAGAACAATGTAAGCAACACAGAATTTCACTAGAAGACAACCTGTAATTAACAGGAACTACCACAATGTCTCTTTCTTTGAAATAGTTGAGTATAGCTTCATATACAATAGTATCAAACATAACAAGACAGTATAAAAACATTCAAGAGAATGAGAGTATTACAGGGCATTCAGAACCAAATAACAGAAAACAAACAATGGCTACTATATTATCTCATTTTCCATAGAAAATTTGTTTATACTTTCACACGTAATGCAATCCAATAAGGTACAACGTGATAGAGCCCGTGGAACCAGAAGAGCAAAAGCATGGTAGGACTTCAGAGTAAGATGATATTATACCAGTACTGGCTATTATAATCACTTGTTTCCCTCAAATTAGCTGTTCATACCATCACGGTTAATAAAATCAAACAATCAAGGACAAACCCATTACAACTAACCAATGCAATCATTATAAGGTTTCAAAACAATGTAATAGGGAATCATGATTACCATAAACTCTTATGTACTCTTACTATTTCTTACACTAGGGAGACTATATGATGTTTACACATGTGAGTTTGATTTATTTCACTTATGAATATGGTCTCAAGTTGCACCCATTTATTAGTAAATATCTGAATGTTATCATTCTGTATAGCTGAGTAATACTCCATTGTATAAAAATACCACAACTTTTTATCCATTCCTCATTTAATGGACACTTAGGTTGTTTTCAAGATCTGGCTATTACAAATTGTGCTGCTATAAACATGGGTGCACATATATCACAGTGGTATGATGCTTTCAGTTCTTATGGGAATATGCCTAGAAGTGGAATAACTGGGTCAAATGAGACCTTCAATCCCAGCTTTTTGAGGAATCTCCAGACTGACATCCGCAGTAGCTACACCAGTCTACACTCCTACCAACAGTGCAAAAGAGTTCCTTTTTCCCCAGAACCTCTCCAGCATTTGTTGTTGGTAGTTTTCTTGATCCTGGCCATTCTTTCAGGAGTGAGATGGAATCTCAGTGTGGTTTTAATTTGCATTTCTCTAATGACTAATGATGATGAACATATTTTCATGTATTTGCTTGCCATTTGTATTTCTTCATCTGAGAACTATGTATTCATCTCAGATGCCCATTTTTGGATTGGGTCTTTGAATTTTGGGGATCTGATTTCTTAAAATTCTTTATATGTTTTAGACAGAAGACCTTTGTCTGAGGGACAATTCACTAAGATTTTTTCCCAGTTTGTGGGTTTCCTTTTCACTGTGCTGGAGATTTCTTTTGACATGCAGAAACTTTTTAATAAGATGTGATCCCGGTTATTGATTCTGGGAAGTAGTTCCGATGCGGTTTGATTCCTGTTCATGAATTCTCTACCTACCCCAATGTCTTCAAGATGTTTACCTACTTTGTCTTCCAACAGATTTAGTGTTTTGGTTTTAATATTCAGATCTTTGATCTATTTAGATTTTAGTTTAGTACATGGTAATAGGCATGGGTCTAGTTTTAGTTTTTGACATATGGAGAGCCAGTTTTTCCAGCACCATTTATTAAAGAGACTGTTGTTTTTCCCGTGAACATGTTTGGCCCCTTTATCAAAGATAAGGTGGTTGATTGTGTTGGTAGTTATGATTGTGTCTTCTACTCTATTCCATTGATCTTCAGATCTGCTTTTAGTCAAGTATCATATTGATTTTATTACAGTAGCTTTGTTGTACAATTTCAAGTCAGGGATTGTGGTGCCTCCTGCCTTGCCTTTGCTGCCTAGAATTTCCCTTGCTATTCTAGGTCTCTTCTGGTGCCAGATGAATTTTAGGAGTGATTTCTCTAGGTCTGTGAGGTATGTTGATGATATTTTCATTGGGATCGCATTGAATCTGTATAACAGTTTTGGGAGAATGGCCATTTTCACAATATTTATTCTCCCTATCCATGAACAAGGGATGTCTTTCCATTTTCTAAGATTATCTTCAATTTCTTTTTTCAGGTATTATAGTTTTCCCAGTATAGATCTTTTACTTCTTTTGTGAGATTAATTCCTAAGTATTTCATTTTTTTTAGATGCTAGTGTGAAGGGTGTGGTTTTTCTTATTTCTCTCTCCATAATTTTGTTGTTAGTGTATAGAAATGCTATTGATATTTGAGCATTGATTTTGTATCCAGCTACATTGCTGAATTTATTTATTATATCTAGGAGTCTTTCAATGGAGTTTTGGGGGTCTTCTATGCAGAGTATCATGTCATCTGCAAATAATGATAATTTAACTTCCTCTTTTCCTGTCTTTACCCCTTTTATTTCTCTCTCTTGTCTAATTGCTCTGGCTAGTATTTCCAGTACTATATTAAACAGGAGCAGTGATAAGGGATATCCTTGTCTTGTGCCTGATTTTAAGGTAAAGGCCTTCAGTTTTGGGCCATTTAGTATGATACTGGTTGTTGGTTTGTCATTGATGGCTTTTATCATATTGAGGTAAAGACCATCTATTCCAATTTTCTGTAAGGTTCTTATTATGAATGAGTGTTGGACCTTATAAAAAGCTTTTTCTGCATCTATAGATGCAGAATCATGTGATTCTTACTTTTGGCTTTATTGATATGGTGGGTTACATTTATTGATTTACGTATGTTGAACCATCCCTGCATGCCTGGGATGAATCCCACTTGGTCATGGTGTATAATCTTGTTGATGATTTGCTCCATCCTGTTTGCCCATATTTTATTGAGGATTTTTGCATCGGTGTTCATTAGGGAGATTGGCCTGTAGTTCTCTTTTTTTAGTTGGGTCTTTCTCAGGTTTTGGTACTAGAGTTATACTTGCTTCCAGGAATGACTTAAGAAGATTTGCTTCCCTTTCGATTTCATTGAAGAGTTTGAGGAGTGTCAGCATTAAGTCTTTTTTCACTTTCTTGTAAAATTCTGCAGTGAATCTGGCTGGGCCTGGGCTCTTTTTTGTAGGTAAGGACTTAATTACATTTTCAATTTCATTAATAGAAATTGGGATATTCAGCAGTTTTACATCTTATTGACCCAGCTTTGGTAGTTCATATGTTTCTAGGAGTCTGTCTATTTCTTCTGTGTTATTGAACCTACGAGAGTAGAGGTTTTTAAAATAGGTGTTGATGATCTTCTGTATTTCCACAGAGTCTGTAGTGATTTTGCCTTTTTCATTCCTTATTGCGTGAATTTGAGCTTTTTCTTTCCTTTTTTTATTAGATTGGCTAGGGGTTTATCAATTTTATTTATTCTTTCAAAGAATCAACTCTGATTCATTGATTCTTTGGATTGTTTTCTTAGTCTCTATTGCATTAATTTCTGCTCTGATTTTTATAATTTCCTCTCTTCTTTTGGCTTTGGACTTGACTTTCTCTTCTTTTTCTAGATGTTTGAGGTGTAGCATCAGGTTGTTTATTTGTATTCATTCTGTTTTCCTGATGTGGGAACTCAGGGCAATAAGTTTTCCTCTGAGGACTGCTTTCATTGCATCCCACAAATTCCGCTAAGTTGTACTTGTATTTTCATTTGCTTGTAGGTATTGTTTAATTTCTTCTTTAATCTCCCCTGTGACCCACTGATTGCTTAAGAGTGTATTATTCAATTTCCATGTGTTTGTGGGGTTTTTCCAGTTACTTTTATCATTTATTTCTAGGTTCATGGTGCTATAATCTGATGACATCAATGGGATAATTTCAACTCTTTTGCATTTATTTAAATATGTTCTGTGGGTTAGTATGTGGTCTATTTTAGAGAATGTCCCATGTACCACTGAGAAGAATGTATATTCTGATATTGTTGGATGGAACACTCTGTATATGTCTATCAAGTCCATTTGTTCACAAGTGTGATTCAGTTCTGTTATTTCTTTGCTGATTTTCTGTCTGGTTGATCTGTCCCTTGGTGTCAATGGTGTGTTAAGGTCTCCTGTTATAATTGTGGTATTGTTTATTTGATTTTTCATTTCTATTAATACTTGCTTTGTGTAACTGGGTCCTTTGGAATTCAGTGCATATATCTTTAAGATTGTTATCTCTTCCTCTTGAAGTTTTCCCCTAACCAGTATATAATGAGCTTCTTTATCTCTTAGATCATTCTTGGTTTGAAGTTCACATTGTCTGCAAACAGAATAGCTACCCCTGGTTTTTTTTTGGGGGGGGGATTCCTGTTGCATGTAGTATTGTTTTCCATCCTTTGACTTTCAGTCTGTGAGTATCCTTTTGGGTTAGATGAGTTTCTTGTAGACAGCATATGGTTGGATGTTGTTTCTTGATCCATTCTGCCAGTCTGTTTCTTTTAATTGGTGAATTGAGACCATTTACATTAATAGTTATAACTGTTATATATTAGTTTATTGTTGATATGTTATCTTTTTGCTGTTGCATCTTTATCTTTCCATTCTGTTTAATTGTCTGCCTTGTTTAGTGGTTTTTTCCTATGTGTATCTAAATTGTCTTTCAGTATTCTTTGCAGGGTTGGCTTGGTGATCATGAAGTTCTTCAGCTGTTCTTCATCATGGAGGTATCTTATTTCTCCATCCATTTTGAAGGACAGTTTTGCAGGGTACATCAGTCTAGATTGGAAATCATTTTCCTTTAGGATCTGAAATAATTCACTCCATGCTCTACTTGACTTCATTGTTTGTGTTGAGAAGTCTGCTGTGATTCTGATAGGCTTTCCTTTATAGGTGATCTGTCTTTTCTCTCTAACAGCTTTTAATATTCTATTTTTATGTTGGATTTCTGGGATGGTGATTATTATATGTCTGGGTGTAGTTTTGTTTTGGTTAGGGCTATTTGGAGTTCTATATGCTTCACTAAACCTAATGTCAGTTTCCATTCTCATGTTTGGGAAATTTTCAGCTACTGCTTCCATAATCTCTTGATATCATTTGTGTTGTCCTCTTTCTTTTCATTTATCCCTATCAATCTTATGTTGCTTTTCTTTGAGTCATCTTGCAGCTGTTGGATTGTTATTCCCTGATTCCTTGTTATTTTTAAGAGATCTTTCCTTTCCTGTTCACTAGCTGCAACCTTGTCTTCGAGGTCTGAAATTCTATCTTCACTTTCGTTGAGGCGGTTTTGACAACTTTCTATTGAATTTTTGATTTCCTGTATATCCCTTTGAATCTGCTTTATGTATTCTGTTTGTTTCATATATTGTTCATCCGGGGACTCTATCTTTTTGTTTTGCTCCTCTAATTTTTTGTGTCTTCTTCAGATGTGTTCAGCATCTCTTTCATTATTTTTATCATTTCTTCTTTTATCTGGGAGATTATTTCTAGTTTGAATTCCTTTAAAGCTTCCCGGAGTTGCTTCTTTATTTCAGTTACTATTATTTCAGGTATTTCAGGTGTATGGAATATATTTTCTTCTATGTACATGGCTCCTAGGCTTTCTTGGGATGGGCTGGATTTTGGTCTTTTGTTTTGTCATTGTCTTATATTTCCGTGTTTCAAGTGTTGTTCCAAAGCTTTACCAGGGCATGTTGAAATTGTCTCCTATGTCCTGGGCTCCTGGGACTCCTCTAATAGTGTAGCTCCCTCCTTGGGCAGCGAGGCCCCCAGATTAAAAAAAGGTTGCCAGGCTCATCTCAGGTAGGCCTAAAGCCTCCTCAAGCCACACAGCTCCCCACTCCGGCAGCAAAGCTCCCTGGACAGAAAGAAGGCTGCCAGACAAGGTCCAGGCAGGCCTGAATCCCGCCAAGCCAAATCTAGTGTGGCTGCAAGCTGGGTGGGTCTCCAACCACCCAGAGCAAGGATCTCAAACTCTCCCAGAGGTCGGATGTTGTACAGGCATCCACCTCCTGGGGGGGGGGGCAAAGCTCCCTGGGATGAAAGAATGTCACCTGCACGGGCTAGACAGGCCCCAAACCTTCTCCACAGTGCAGCTCCCTCCTCCAGACAGAGCAGTGGTGGCGGTGCTCCCAGGACTGAGAGATGGTCACAGGCAAGGCCCGAGCAGGTCTCCGCAGGGCAGCTCCATCCTCCTGACACTCAGCTAAACAAATCTTTCCTCCTTTAACTTGTGGATGTTTGTCTCAGCAGTAAGCCGATAACTAAGACACACTTCAACATATGAATTTGTTTTAGGGCTGGGAGTGACATAATTCAACCCCATAACATTTAGCCTCATAGCCAGAGTGTGTTGTTAACTAGTGAAATGACTACTAAAAACACTTGACAAAAGGGTCTATGCAAATATGAGAAATTTTTTATTTTACTTAAGAGGCATAAAAAAGTTTATTAGGCAGAATTTAAGGTACATGCTGAACGAAAACAGAGAGTGAGCCATCAAGAAAGAAGCACACTGGAGCTGGGAATATTTATGTGTGAAAATCTGCACAATGTGTGAATCTACTTGTCAGTAAGGATTTATGGAGAAATATGACAAGGGCAGCCATTCTGTGGACAGCCTGACTCAGGCTCAAAACCTCCGGACCCAGGTCAGGCTACAGAGCAAACTCTCTTGGTCAGCTCACTTAGGATGGCATGTTGGCTTTCACTTTTTGGAATACGAGATTAGATTCATGATCTCTATAAATACTTTAGTTCTTGTAGTCTATTGGTCCTGACTTCATTTTAAAATAACCTTGGGGTTATAAGAAGTGTTCATTGTAGAATAGGTGGAATATCACACAAGGCACAAAGAAAGAAGAATGAGTCATAATTTCATAAGTCAGAAAGAAAGAACCTCAATGTTCATATTTTGGCATTTTCTTTCCTAGATATTTTTCCCTAAGCTCTCATATATAGAGAAAACGTAAAGTGTAAATATTATACACATTGTACACATTAGAGGATATAGTGTCTATACCATTCTTGTTTGTCTTTTTACCTTGTATTTTATTGTAAGCATTTTCCCACATTACTAAAATTCATCAGAACAGCAACCCCACAGGGACCAGTGAATCATGCCTATAATCAGTTACTCAGGAAGCTGAGGCAGAAGGATCCCAAGTTTGAGGCCAGCCTGCGCAACTCAGCAAGACCCTCTCTTCTAATAAAACTTTGAAAAGGGCTAAGAATGTAGTTCAGTTGAACAGACTACTTTCTTAGCATGCACAGGGTCCTGAGTTCAATCCTCAAAACTGAAAAATAAAATGTAATCCCTCTTGTTTGTATAATGTCCCACTGAACAAAGATCTATGTCTTATATAATGAGGTTCTTAACTCCTCCAAGCCAGCCTCTCTGTTTGAAAGAATATTCCAAGTTTTAGGCTTCATCCATGGCCCTGTCAGCCTGTCTCAGCTGCCCAGGGACTCAGTTGTGACTGAGGGCACCAGCCCCACTGCCCCGGCTGGTCGGCAGGGTGGTTGCAGCTCAGCCGCTGGCAGGCAAGGGGGAGCTGGCACTCTGACTGAGTGCATGCGTGCTCAGGGGATTCCGGCAGCTGGGAAGGCGGACTTCTCCAGAAGGGGTGAGGAGGGTGAAAGGCAGAGGCAGGAAGGGAGCACCTCTGTCCAGGCATCCAGGGAGGCTTCTTGGCTTTTGCCTCCAGGCCTACTGGAGCACCTTGCCCACTCCCCAGGATGTCCTCAGGGTTGACTGTGTGAAAAGGCACAGTGGAAACTCAGTCTTCAGCAGGCAAGGTATTGAGATCATGGAGGTGGCTTCTCAGCAGAGGCAGGAGCGCAGCGTGCAGACGTGTGGCTCCACTCTGGAGCCCTGCAGAACGTGCTGCTTGGCAGACCACCTGGCTCTCATGGGACCCAGCTGGCAGCTGGACACATCTGCCTGGACACGGCCGGGCCTGTGTGATGTGGGGCTGGGCCTGAGCGCTTAGCATGTTTTAAACCTGGTCCTCACACCGTTAGACCTGTGGTAACACACGTGTCTCCAGTACTGTGTCCTGCTTTATCTTTCCAGGAAGGAAAGCCCCAGACTCCAGAGAATCAGAAGGGTTTTGCCAAACAACTCTGCTTTGGAGGTAACTGAGCTTCTCAGAGAGGTCCGCTCGGATTGGGGAAGCAGAAATCCTGTCCAGGACCGGGCTTGTTGTGCACTAGGTGTGTGATTTTGAACAATTCTGTGTATGGTTTTGAATGAATGACTTTACTCTCCAGGGTTTCCGTTTCCTTACATGAAGGGATGGATTATTAATGATTTCTAAATTTTTTATACTGTGACAATTTCTCAAACAAAATCTTGCAAAGAAAGACCTCAGGCTGCTATTTAAAACACTGACCAGTCAGGACTGCCTAGCTTGCTTCTGGTCAGGACACAGAAATCCTCCGCCCTGCCAGCACTGACCCCTTAGTCCTGTGTCCAAAGGACGTTTTGTGTGTGTGTGTGTGTGTGTGTGTGTGTGTGTGTGTGTGTGTGTGTAGATGTGAGTATCTTAAGCACAGCACTGAAGACGCATCCAGGAAGCTCAGGATAGTAACTGTTTACCAACCACTGTGTTCAGTACAGTTTTATTCATAATAGGAAAAATGGGGACAAATCAAGCCGCCATCCACCAATGAGTGGATAAACAAAACATAAAGTGTTTAAATGGTGGGATATTATATAGCTATATAAAGGAAAGGGGTAGTGATGGATGGTGCAATGTGGATGGCCCTTCAAAATCCATAGTAAGCACAAGAAGCCAGGTAGAAAGGGTCACATGGTGTGAGAGTCTCCTCAGGTGATGAGTCTGGAGCAGGAAATCTGTAGACACAAAGTGAGTGAGAGTCAGGCGTGCGGAGAAAATGGGGCACTGGTAAAGGAATGGGATTTCTTTCTGGGAGGAAGGAACATTCTGACACAGTCCCGGGAGTGGTCGTGCACCTCCGTGAACAGCTCCCTGGCACACGCACTTGGAAAGGGCAGATACCATGAAGTGCAAATTGTATTTTAGTGAAGTTTTTTATTTGAAAGGTGTCATTTGTTCAGTAATAAAGTGAACCACAAGAAAATGCAAGATGCCAAAATCAGGAAAAAACAGAAAAAAGCTGAATTCTGGCATTGCCTAATAAATTTTAAAGAGATTAAATTAGGAGGTAAGTATCTCTCCTCCCCCAGAAATCATAGGCTCACAAGGTTTTACAGGTAAATTCTACTAAGCCCTCAAGCAGCAGTTATTTCCAATCTTAAGCAAATTATTAGCTGTATTAATTAATTTACTTGTAATAATCATTACACTGACTAATAATTATAATGATATAATAATAGTTTTTAAATTCTTAGATTTAAAAGATACAAAAAAGTATGCCAGAAAACAAAGAAAGAAAAATTTGCCCATTTATTTTATGGAATTCCTAGAACCCTTTGAAAAAATAATACAAGATAAGGAAATTATAAACTCACTT
Organism: Cavia porcellus; assembly: GCF_034190915.1. Taxonomy (NCBI): domain Eukaryota; kingdom Metazoa; phylum Chordata; class Mammalia; order Rodentia; family Caviidae; genus Cavia; species Cavia porcellus. The sequence goes on from NW_026947491.1 coordinate 3,335,611, forward strand.
CACTTATGAATGTAAGTATGAAAAAAAAATCTTGCTTTAGTAAAAGAGAGATACTGAATTTTGAAAAAAAGCATCTCGATTAAGTAATTTATCCAAAAATCCTTGGGATGGTTTGGCATCAGAAATTCTATGAGTGTGATTTATCTCATTAATAAATTAAAAGGAAACAGCTATCATGTTATTAGAAAGCCAATAGAAAAAGCATCTATCTGTAATTAGAATGTTTAAGAGCCTGGAGTAGAGAGCTGCCTTAATCTAATGAAGGCTAAATATAACAACTTCCAGCACTTGTCACACTCATGGGGTGACTTGAGGTGCCCTTTCCAGGACAGGCAGGAGAGAAGAAGCCACGACTGACCCCAGAGGCACTTCGGAGACCAGAGACAGAGGAGACCCACTCCAGGGGGCCACTCTGGGGTGTGTCAGCCAAGACCCTTCTGGTTGCTACGCCCCACCCCCGCCTCACACACTTCTCTCCAGAAGGGATCAGAAAGGATGGGCCACAAAACTGGGGAAACCGCATCAGAGCCCCAGAACTGACAGCCAAGGATCCCCAGGGCCACCGCAGCAGCTGCCCTGCCCCAGGCCTCGGACCGATGCCACAACTGCGGACCACGCGTCTGGTGTGCTCTGTCCACTGGACATAAATAGGAATTACTGAGATGTGACTGCTTTTGATACTTGAAAGGGATCATAAAACCCACGAGACTTGCCCTAACTGTGATGGGGAGCAGAACAGAACTAGCTCTACAGAATAATTTAAAGGCGTGCACAGAAAAACAAAGAGGCGTTAGGAACACAACCCACATGCAGCGAGAACTGGGGTCACAGTATCCTTTGTCACCGTGATCTTGGCCAGGAGATGCTATCCTGAGAATCATTAAATCCACAGCGGGGAGCCCTGGCTTGCAGCAGTGCAGGGCTGTAGACGCTTTTACAGAGCAGACACTGGTCAGAACCAGGACGGCCTCCTAGCTTCCTAGCCCTTGGGTCTCACTCAGGAACGTTAAAACTCCAGACTTGAATTGGCTTCACATCTCTTCCCGCCAGTGTCCCTCAGAACTCTGTAAAATGATGTTGTGTTCCCGTGCTCTGCTTGAGCTCAGTTCCTTTTTAAAACATTCCCAGGAGGCTTCTGCCTTTGTTTCCCCTGTGCAGAGCCTTCACCTGCTGAAGGGAGGGCGGCTCCCTCCCCTTTCAGTCCTCTACACTCTGGGGCTCTGCACAGGACACAAGGTGGACAGCAGCTTCGGGTCCCCAGGGATACACCGGCTGGACCTGTGTGCAGCAGCCCGTGAGGGCTCTGCTGGGACTTCCTCCTAGTGTGTGGCCCTCCATCCACAGCGAGCCTTGCTTCCACAAATACTAACTCGCCCAACAGCTCCCATCACTATTCTCCATCTATCCCATTGCCCCCCAGCTATGTCATACTATCTCATATAACCACATCGTTCACTTTTTGCCTTCATCTCTGTTCCTTTCATCTTTCCTGCCTCTCGTGTCTCAGCAGGCCCTGTGTATTGTGTAACCACTGGCACTGGTGACCGCCCCCCTACTTTCCTGTCCCCCACACTGGCTCCTGAGGCTGGACACACCTTCCCAGGGGCTGGGGTTCCCGCATGCTGTTAATGCTGTGCTCACTGGTGTTAAAATTGTAGTAATGTCCGAGACAGGGGCCCTGGTTTCCCACTGTGTGTGGGCCCTGAGATTACTGGCTGTTCTCCACCCCCAGTCAGCTGTGGATCTGTAACAAAATCCACCGAAGTCTAGAGTCAGAGGATGGGGTTTACATGTGGGGCTCTGTCTTCTGTGGCTGGGAAAGTGTCTTTTCATTGACACAGCAGAGCTGTATGTTCCTTCTTTTGCTATGTAGAGTTCTGAAGAAATAGGCTGTTTGGTCTATAAAAAAACAAGGTCCTCTGTCTTCCCCATAAAATTTTCTTAAGTACTTTGTGGCTGTGCCAGTAAACAGCTCTGGCCATGAGACACTAGTCTTCTTATTACTTCTGAAATCAGATCAGATCATTCCAGTTCAAATCTCCAGCAGAGGGAAACCAAGATGGCAGCCATGGGACCCGCACTTGGTCAGATGCCCTCTGAGCACTGGAAGATCCAGTGGGCTCTCCCCAAGGCATCCCTTTTTCTGGGAAGCCAAGACCTGAAGCAAGTGTGGCTGTGTCCCAGACCTCGGAGTGGTCATGCTGAGCTCTGTGTGCCCTTCCTGGGCCATGTCATGCTATTCCTGTGAGAAGTCACTCCTGGTCCAGCAATGATGTTACATGAGTCTGTGAGAACCAGGGCCTGCTGGCCTGTAATGGTTTTAATGAGGTAAGACAGTGTTTCCCCAGGGGAAGTGTTGACTGCCGGTCCAAGCTCGTTTCCCATGAACCTGAGAGTGGGTTGTGGGTTGGCTATGGGTGACAGGCCAGCCCCTCCAGGGTCCCCTGGCTCAAAGGATTGCAGACAGCTCTAAGAGTCTCGACCGGTTGAGGTGTCCCCTGATCACAGAGGAGTGAGTGTTGAAGGGCTTTCTGAGTGAGAAACTCGGGGGCTGAAAACCAAATAACAGAAGCTTTGAGCAGCTGGGGAGAATCAGCTAAGCCTCTCCCACAGGGGAGTCATCTCTACATCTGGCAGTTCTAGAGCAAAGACTGGGTCCCCTCCAGCGGGGCAGAGAAAGGAGGTGTGAAAACACAGTGTACAAGAAGTCGTTCCTGGCCCACCCACTGAAATGGACTTGAGAGTCAAGGAAGGAGGACACCAGGGATCACAGACCACTCACACCAGGCACAACCCCACAGAGCCTGCAATACTATTCAGCTCACTAAGGAGCCAACCTCGCCTGGGGCCAGCTCCTTACTGGTACACCTGCACATATGTTTAGAGGTCTAAAATCTTTTACAAATTGAAATAGGACAGATATTCAGAAGAATATTCATACAATGTCACAGGGATTTAGACTTTACAAAGTCCACAGAGTTGCAGTGACCACAGAAGGACTCCTCAGCTCCACAAAGAGCCCTTCCCCAGGGAACCAGTATTCCAGATTTTCGAGACAGCCACCTGTTTGTGTTACCTGTTTTATTTTCATGTGTGTGGAATCACACATGTGCATCCTTTTTCCCATGTGGCTTCTTTGTCCCGTCAGTGTGCTCAAAAGACGCACCCACCTTGCTGCTGTTTACTGATATGCATTCTCTGTGCCTCCAGTCTACTACTGGTGGGCACATGATTCATTCTAGTTTGTGGCTGTTTTAAAGAAAGCTGCTGTGGGTAGCTGGCTTGCATCTCTGACCTATAACTAGCGCTGGCATTGCCAGGTGCTTCAGAAATGCTGCTGACAGTCTACACCAGTGTTGGTGCTGATTTTCCTGCCCAGCATAAGTGCAGGTTTTCAAGGTCCTGTAACCTCCAAGTGCTTTCCCATCCATCCCATCACAGCCTTGCAGAGATGCTCCTGGATCCAAGGGAGCATTCCTCTCTCTTCAGCACTGACACTGAGGAAAGACAAGGTCCTTGGACATTTTTCTGGGATTTTGACAAAAGTCATGAGAAAAGCCTGAAAAACTTGTGTGCTTAGTGTTGGGGAAAAAAGGGAGCGCTGGAGGAAGACCAGGGCCCGCTTCAATCCCATTCTGCACTCCACTTAGGCCTTGAGGTTGGCTCTCTGCTGCAGGTCACACATGTGGCATTTGACCCTAAGTTTTGCTCTGGACTCCCACTTTCCCTGGGCAGAACAGGGCAGCATTTTGTGTTCCCTGCATCCCCTGGGGGAGGAGTAGAACCCCAGCCTAGCGCCCCTCAATTTCTCCCTCTTCTCTATCCTGGGCCTCAGCCCCATTTGCCCCTGAGCCTCCCTCCCAACCTGCCTCCCTACTTTTCTTCAAAACAGGAATTATTTTGCACATTTTCTGTCCAAGTCCAAAAATAGGGAAGCGAAGGGAACAGCTAATCTGGTCCAGCTGCTGCTTTTGCTACTTAACAAAAATGTTTTCTCCAGTCATTTTCTCTTGGATTTTCCTTCATGTCTGCACAACCTCCTCCTTCCCACTCCCCACCCCACACCCTCTTTACAAAAGCACCTTCCCTAGGAGCCAGTGAATGTGTTTCCTTCCGCTGCAGGAGTCCACCAGCTGAAGGGGCTGCACCCTGAGGTGCCAGCTTGCATGCTGCCATGGGCTCTTCCTGCCTGTCCACATTCAGCTTGGCTCAGCCCTGCTGCTTCCTTGAGTGCCATCCCATCTGCCCCCAGACACTGCCCAGTTGTCCTGGTGCCACAGGAAAGTTTAAAAGCCAGACAGAGGTGGCAAACAGAACCTCAAATTCGAGGCGTCCTTAGGCAGGCAAGTGGCATAGTGATTTACGTTTCTTTGTGGATCACCATGTTCTAAACTAACTTGTGCATTTGTTCATTCCTCCAACCCACAGTTCCCGAGTATCTAACCTGCGGCAAGCTGGGTGCTCATTGCAATGCTGCCTGTGCAGGAGGAGCTCAAACTGGGGCTGGTAAGATAGGAAAGACCTGCTGCTATGTCTTCCCATGTGGAGGATCTTCTGACAGAAAAATGTGATGCTAGCAGCTATGACAAGGTGGCAGGCACAGACAGAAGCTGTCCTGTGGAAGTGGGGACCCATGAGCACCCCATGTAAAGGGGTTAGAAGTTTGCCTGTCACTCAGGGCACAGGCTTTGATAAGAGCCATTTGCAGCTGCACACTGTGGAAGGGACCTGCTGAGGTCCATTTTCCACTGCAGCTCCGTATCTGTGGCCAGACTCACGCAGAAAGGAGCGGCTTTCTGGTTCTAGCAGTGCCTCACCAGGACTTCTGCAGCAGCCTCATCCTTTGCCTGCCCTCCGGGCCCTCTCCCTCGGTCCACCCCACCACAGATAGGGGAGGGGGCCCTGGTACCCAGCCCTCCTTGCCCACTTTAGTAAGTGACTCTGCTGCTCTCATATGGCATCATTAGTCAAATACAGGGCTTCCAGTGTCGCCGACAGGATCTTTGTTCCCAAATCCTCCATGAGTCTACAATTTAAAATGCCACAGTTTGTCAAGAGCATGGCCCTTTCTCAGCACAGCATCTAAGGTGTCTTGCAGGAGGCAGCTGTGGGAGTCTCAGTGGGCCGAACAGTTGGGGACACAGGAAAGAGTCCTTTTCTCCAGATCCAGGTCATACTTCCCTGGAAAGCATATCACAGGAATTTTCTTTAAGAGCATCATCTCATTTTGGCCAGGAGTTTTCTCATTCTTAGCAAAGAGACCCCAGATAAAGCTTTTACTGTTTTTGCCCCTGGTTTTTGCTCTGGTCTTAGGAGGAGGAGAAGGAATGCAGACAGAAAAGGAAATGCCATCCACGGGAATGACTGAGCCAGCACCCTTTCCCAAAGGGCAGTTTGGCTTCTCCATCTGGGTATCTCTTACACCTACCTCATCAGCACTCCATGTTGACTAAACGGATGAGAGAATGAATAAAAGGAAGATGGGATCATTTTGCTTAACATTGGAGAATAAATTCTTTTTAAAAATCCATTTTGGAAGACATCTCTAAATCCAATGGAGGATGGAGGTGGCTGTCACGATTCTCTGAGTTGGTTCTGGCTGGGATGCCTCTGCATGTCTGAACTAAATGACACGGTACCTGTACGGTGCTGGGTGCTGATGGGTGACCTGGGTTCAGGCCTCCTGACATTGTGCAGTGCTGGTGGTTCTGAGCAGCTCTCAGAGGGGGTGATATTGTCACTGCCCCACAGCCACTCCTCTGACTGTCACAGGGAACCTATTAGCAGTCTTTGGCTGCCTCAAGCAGTGGGTTTCAGGTGGGACTCACACATCTCTCATCTAAAATGGGTCCCATGGCCAATGTATGTCTAATCAGAATCTCAATGACTGGTTTAGAGATGGGAATGTGGCCCAGTTTAGTTCAAGATGGGCCAGTCTTTGCCCTTGGTGTCACCTTTGGGAAGAAGCCTGCTTTCAGCTGTGTTGCTAAAGCAGGGGATATGAGGTTACTGCTGCCCATGACCATATCTGTCACTAACTGGGAAAGACCAGACATGAGATAATGTATCTTCTTTCTGCTTGGCTTGTGATGATGTTTGTCTTCCACCCTCTATGCACTAAAGCCCAGGAGCCAATCTTAGGTACTCTGCCCCTTGGTCTATGCTGGATTATAAGCCAGGAAGTACCAAGTTTGGGATCACAGGGTGTCTTAGTCAGCTGTTTGTTGCTGAGACAAAATACCTGACACCCACAAGTTAATGGAGGAGAAGTTGATTTTGGCTCACAGTTTATAATGTTTCAGTTCATAATCAGCTGGTTCCAAGACAGGATGAATCACAGGAGGATCACAGCAGAGGAGAAACATGCTATGGCAGACAGGAAGCAGAAAGAAGCAGTATTGTCTTCCTTTCCCTTTTATCCCACCCAAGCTACAAGCTTGAATGGTGCCACCCACACCCAAGGTGGGACTTTCCATCATCCACATACAGAATTATACTAAGCCAATCAGTTGACTAATTTAGTTATTGTACTCTTAATCCATATTTTCATACTCTAAATCCACATTCACACACCCTAGACCCAACCAGCTCCAAAAGGGGAGCCATGACACACGGTTTTTATGATGGCTGCTCCTCACACTGAGATTCCTGAAAGTTCCTACTGAGACCTTCTTGGGGCCCATTCTCCCATGGGCAGTGTCTTGGCTTTCTAAGATAGTCACATACTCTCTGATGAGGGCTGAGTTTCCAGGTTGGCCACTGCTGCTCCAGGAGTCAGTGGCTAGATGCTACTGCTGTGGGGACCCTTCAGATGGCATCCCCCACTCCAGCCTGATAAAGTGGCCCAGGACACGGCTGCTCAAAGCACCACTGATAACTATTTGTTACTGATTCATTCAGAGATAAGGAACTGGCATTGGACTATACACTGAAGTTCTGATTACTTCATAAGGAAAGTTTCTCTACAAAGATCCTTTATGGTGTGGTTGTTTCTGATGATACAATAAGTCCTTGCGGATCAGTAAAGAAAGCACTCATGGGCCAATGAGGTCTGTAAACCACACCAGGAGTCAGAGTAGACTAGATCTCACCAGTTTCCAGTCAGGGGAGTTACTCTTGGCTTCACAGGGAACCTATTAATGCCAACCTAGGACCCTTCCCAGTGAAAGGAAAGCCTCAACATCTTAGGAGAACAATGAGTCAATAGCGATGGTGCCCAGTCTTGACTACACGTGGGGTCACTGAAAAGACAGATTCTACTACCCCAGGCACTATGGGATTGGGCTAAGGAGTAGCCTGGGCTTTGGGGAATTTTAGAGGTTCTCCAGGTGACCTTAATGTGTAGCCAAGGTTGAAAACCACTGTAATACCTTGGGATTATTGGTCATTCAGTGTAATTGCATAAGAATCATTTAGAAAATTTGTTTGAACGTAGTTCTGAGGACCACTGCCAAAAGTCTGATTCAGAAGGATCCTGGACTTTGCCTTTTGAAAGGTGTAGCCCAGGAGGGTCTGTATAAGTAATTCATGAACCATAGCTTTGAAGAACAAAGTTATACCTTTTTTTCTAGATATGTTAAGTCAAGGTAGATTTGAATCAGCAAAGATTCAAGAAAGTTTTCAATAAATGAAATGTTTGAATCAGCAAAGATTCGAGAAAGTTTTCAATAAATGAAATGTTTGAGCCTTAACAAGGACCAGAAGAATGTGTTTGCCCTTCTGAAGATCTTACCCATGCTGACCATCAGCAAAGAAGTAGATAAGGGGCTGTGGAGAGGGTCTGGTGAGCTCCAGAAATTAGTGAGCAGCTATGATTGTCATGGAGCTTCCCACTGCAATCTCATTATGATTCTACCCAGTACACATAGACATCTGAGCTCTCAAACCAGGTTTCCTAATGCTGACCTGAAAAGAAATACCAACTCTGTCAACCTCCACAGTCCAGACCAGGCTCAGCAGTATCTAGGCCCTCTGAGTAAATCACAGTGACATTAAGATAGATTAGTTTTCCTGAATCTGTTTTTCTGTACACAGTGAGGGTCATTTCACTAGTTAAATGGTGTTATAAAGGAAACATGGGAAAGGCCACCTTTGATCAGAAAAAGGCTGTTTATTCTTTCATAAGTTCATGGGATCCAGACTTTGCTTGTTTAGTCCATGAGGTTAGACATCAGATAAAGGGAATAGCCATGCTCAGCAATGAACACACTGAAGTTAAATAGGGATCTAGATGGGAAGCATCTCCATCTTCTGCTTATTTTTGAATAACACCTGGATCCCAGGAGAGGACATGCTCCTCATCACCCATCCTCCTCAGGTTAGTCTCTCTATGGCTATGGTAGCTCTGAAGTCAGCCCCAAAATGAAGACATTGCTCATGGCTGAACATGGGCTCTGGTGACCAGTTCTTTGAGGCAGTCCACTACCAAACAATGGGCCACTCATTCTATTCCAAAACATCTCATGTGTGAACTGTATTCAAGGTTCACAGGATAAGGTCAGGATGATGAGCATTAGTAGAAGCTCCTTTGAATCATGGCAGAGTGGTGTCCGAGTGCCTAGAGGGCCGAGCACTATGTGAATCAAATCTCAGGAAACCAATTTCCTTGGAGGCCTTTATTTAGTGGGTTGCCCTGGAGCTATGTTCTTACAGCAAAGTCTTTCACTTTTGTACCCTTGGACCTGTGAAGGTTGGGATCTTGCTGGTTCCTGAGATGCCCATAAGGCATCTTTCCTATTCTCTTGATGGAAAGTGCTAATCTTTTCATGCACCTCACACTCTGAGATGCCACTTTATAAGTGCTGCCTTTCTGGGAAGCTTAAACCTTTTTAAATCATTCAGCCATGATGTTTGCTCTTGATTTTTATCATAAACCTGGCTAAAGTCTGCCAGTTTTACCCATGCTACAGCCTGAAGATTGAGCTGCGTTGAAATTTCCTCTACCAGGTTAGTCAGTCTGCCTCTCTTAATCTTAGTCTTTCCCAAAGTCTTAGGACGTGGACAAAATGTACATACATTTTCTGTGATAGAATAACACACATGATCTGGAATCCAAGGCCAATGAAGTCCTTGTTTTCAACAAAAACCTCCTGAGCCTAGACTTTCTGAAGCCTTCTAAGCATTATTGTCAGCATTCCTGTCTTCTTAACTCTGACCAGAATCTTTCATCTAGCTCAGCTAGAGCATGGTTTCTCTAACCAGCATCTCCAAGACTTTCCAAACTCCTCACATGAAACAGGACTAAAAGCTTCTGGAAAACATGGTCAGGTAGTCACAGCAGTAGCCTACTTTGGTACCACAATCTGTCTTGGTCACTTTTTTCATCATTGGCACAGATACCCAACACTGTGAAATCTCCTTGAGGTTTATTATGGCTCACAGCTCAAGAAGTTTGGGTCCAGGTTTAAACACAGAAATGGTTTCCTCTACTCAGAGGAGTAGAGGAAAGCTGATCACATCATGGCAGCTGGGAAGCAAGGAGAAAAGCGAGACACCAGGAAAAGACACAGCCTTCCATTTCACCCATGACCTGCCTCTTCCAGCTTCCACCAGTGCGTGATTCCAGACCCACACAGAGCCCTACAATCCCATCATCTGCCATAATCCCTGCCTGAGTGTACACGAGACTTCACTGGGACAGTTTTCATCTACACCATAATATGGCTATGTGGAAGTAGGAAATTATAAGTGGATATGTTTTGGGTGCCTTGGGACAAACCCAAATTGCACCTATTATCCCAGGACAATTATTAAAAATGTGTACTTTCAATAAGAAATCTCCCATTTTGGGTGATAGATTCTATGGCCACCATCTATGGAGGAAACGGAAGTAGGAGAGAGAGTTGTTTAAAAATAGTATTGCACAACTTGCAAAACTTTTTCATATGAATTCAGCAGGACTCCAACAATAATTTTAAAAACCTCTCAGGCAGTTTCCGCTTTTTGATGGAGACCATGGACTCTTCTCTGCCTCAGCACCCCTTTCACTTGAGGAATCCATGCTTGCTAAAGGCCATCAGATAACACTGTAGCTGGATACTTTTTAAAAGCCAGAATTGTTTTTGAATCTTACCAGGCACATCTACCAGGCCAGCTAAGACAAACAAGAAAAGAATCAAATCCCTTGTTCCAGGGAGGATCCTCAGGAAACAAGGAAGTATAAACAAAATGTTCTGCCACAAAACCATTGTCCCTCGAGCAAATCCTGATTTAAAAAGAAATAAGAAAAGAAAACAAAATCTCTGTATGTCCTCCGTGATGAGTGGAGACCCACGGAGTTGCCTAGCCTGGCTGCTCAGGCCCATTTCTCTCTCTGGCTCTCTCGGACCCTCTCCGTTTCCAGCCCGCCTCTGGGTCAAACCTGTCCAAAGCAAGGACAATGACTGGATTGGCAGCTTGCATCTCAGTGGGTGTCACAACCCTCTCTCTTCTTACTGAATGAGGTGTTCCTATCCTTACCCCAGGAGCCAACGAGGAGATGGAGGCACAGACCATTGACTTGGCCCAGTTCTCACAGATAGGAAGCACAAAGCCAGGTTTTAAAATGAGGTCATTTAAGTTCAAAGCCTGTTCCCCTGACCCTTTCTGCACTTCCACTCCAGGACAAATGAAACCAGGGGTTGCCTCTTCCTTTCGCTGCAAAATTCCTCAGGTTTCTCAAATACCATAATTATACTTCCTGTTTCCAGTGTCTCACCTGCTACTTCTCATGACTTCTCTCCAATCAAGCATTTGCCTAGCACCAGTGGCCAATAGGTTCCATGCTGATAGGCCTGATGGGAATTTCCACTTCCTTGTCATCCTTGATGAGCCAATAGCCAACAAGTCAGTCACTCCCCACTTCTCGTAAAATTCTCTCCCTTGACCACCAGGCTACCACCTCCACTGACACCCTTGGCCACTCCTCCCTGGTGTGGATGGCACCTCCTCATTGTTCCAAGCTCCCTAACTTGGAATGTCTGTGGGCATGGTGATTAGGATCCCTCTCATGTATCCAAGTTCTTGTGATGCTCTCATCCAAGTTCAGTTTTCAATATCCATATTGTAACACTTCTATCACTGCTCTGTATTTCTTCCTGGAACTCAGGATTCTAACACCATCTGATGTTGAAGTTTTACAAGTATAAAACTGAGCTAGGGTCAAATCACAGCAAATTCCCAACAGAATGTAATCTACCTACCACCCCAGGTCTCCTTGCACGCCACACAGCGACTCCCACATGTCAGCTCTCTCCACTGCTTGACTGGCTTAGTCTCAATTAGTTTGCGTGCTTTGGTCCTTGTCTCTTTTTAGCCTGTCCTCAACACAGCCACTGGAAAATTCCAGCTTACACATGAGTAGATCACGCATTTCTCAAAATAATACTGTTCTGTCCCACTGCTGAGAGTGTGGCAGATACAGCTTCCAGCATTTTCTCCTCCATGTGGTCTTCTTACAATAGGACTTCACACACGTGGGCCTTACATTCCGACAATAGCCTGAGTCAATGGCAGACCTGTGTGGGAAGACACCCCCAAAGAATTCAGCCTTCTGCCCTGGACCCCGAGCCACTGTGGAACTCCCCGAAACACAGGACATGTCCTTAACCACGTCCCGTTTTGAATTCCTGATGCACAGACACATGAGCATAAGAAAATGATTGCTTTGTGTCAGTAAATTTTGGGGTGGTTGGTGATGCAGACAACTGGAAGACTGGGCTAAAACCCAGTGCTCACAAGGGCTCCCACGATTCACTCTCTGTTGAGACTCAAGCTGCCTGTCCAGCCACTGCCCTGCTTAGCTGCAATTCTTGTAGCCTAGAAGTTTCTGCCTCCGGTTACATCCAGCCCCATTTCTTCTCTTCTGCTTTCACTAGTGTGACTGCCCATCTCTCAGGTGTCTCCAAGGACAGGACGGCCACCTCTGGGCATCATGCACTGCTGCCTCTTACACATGCAGCTGGGGAGAGAAGGTGGAGATGATCGGAAGTGGCTTCTGAGGCTGGGTCGCAGTCCTTGTTTCCGCCTCGATCTTCTGACTGTTTCACCTTGGGGAAGCCACGCCCTGCACAGACACAAGCATCCCTGCAGAAAGAGCCATGCGCTAAGGAGCCAGGTCCCTGCTGACACTACAGCAGGAAGTTGCCTTCAGAAGTCGGTTCTCCAGGGACCTCTGGGGCCTCCAGATGCCAACATCTACATCCTGTCCACAACCTGTGAGGGGCTCTGAGTCCGAACCACCCCACCAAGTGCTTCCTCGTTCACCACCTGAGGAAACAGCAAAATAACAGTGTGAGTTTAATCCGCTAAAGTCTGGGCTACACCTGGCAACCCCTCTACAGTGCACCCCCTTTCCCAACAGTCTCGTCTCCTTTCATTCCCTCTTTTTCTGCTACACCATCTAGTACACCACGGTAAGGTAAGTTCTAGGAGGACACAAATTTTTGTCTGTTTTATTCACTGTAAAACTCTGGTGCCAGGCATTGAATGTGCACCCACCAAGTACGCGGCCCCTCTGTGATCCTCCGGCTGCACTGTGTTGATGAGGAGGATCCCTGGCATGGAGGGGAGACTGCACATGTTCAGAGGCAGGGGCTGCAGCTGCGAAGGAGTGGATGCCCTTTGCTCTCTTCCTCCTGCCCTCGTTCTTCAGGGGCAATTCCTACCCTCTTCCTGCACTGGAGATAACAGAGCCCATGTTTTAGTTAAAGGGTTCCAAATCAAGGAACTCAGTTCACAGTTTCACACTTGTAACAGTGAGAAAAATACGTACCACCTTCAGATTCTCAGTACGACTGGCAAGATGCCCTTTGCCTGTGAGCTCTCTTATCATCCACAGAGGCAAAGAATAACTAGTAGCCATTATCTCTGAAATAGTTCTATATAAAACACAGACAATAAGTCGTGCAAACTGTAAGGTTTATAGTGGGGGAATTCTTAATCTTGAAATGAATCGACAATAAAAATCAGAGGTACATCTTACTTCATATGCATGCATATATATATATATATATATATATATACTTTTTCATATAAGCAAAACCATAGGATATTTAAGCTGATGTATCTGACTTATTTAACACTATGTTCTCAAGTTGCATCCATCTGCCCATGAATGTCTCCAGTTTATCCTTCTTTATGGCAGAGTAGTACTCCATTACACACAAATATCACATTTTATTCCCAAATTATCTATTCTGCTTTTTCAAAAATATTTTAGCATAAATGCTGATTTGTTTATTTTATACTACTAGTTACTTTTGTTCATTAAAACAAAGGTTTTTCCTTTTGTTTCTTTTTTCTAAGAATGAATTTTTTTTTTGTCTACAGCTTGTACTCCAAATAACATTTTGTCTCTTCTTTAAAGATCATGTTGGGATGCCCATGTTCCAGATCCCCTTCTGTGCCTCTTAGACAAAGCTTTCTTCCTCCCAATAAATTCTTCCTATTCTTAAAAAAAGATTATGATACATAGTATATGAGCCAATGTCATTCTCTGTTTTTAAGAATTTTTAAAAATTTTTATGGAAGAGTAAAGTATTTTCTTTATTGATGTCTATTTGCATTACATTAAGACTATAAAATAAGAACAAGTGGAATTTGAGTTCATGTAGGAGCTTGAGAGGCATTTACAAGGCAGCAGCTGGAAGGTAACATTTGCAAACATCAGGTCCACACTTTTGCTCATGGACCACATCTTCCTCATCCATCCATGCAAGATACATTGTGGCTTCTTACTACCTTCTTGATGCTGCTTTCGATACTGAGAAACCAGCAAGGAATGGCATGGTCCCTGCTCACGTGTCTTGCATTCTGCCCTGAGACCTCCGGCTGGCCCTGCTGCCGCCCCGATTCAGACCCTGAGGGTCTGGAGACAGCTGTGTCTGCACAGCCTCACGTGGGAAGTGACATATAAGAGTAGAACAAATGCAGCTCTACTCGGCCAGTTGGGGTCTGAATTTGGGGCTTGTACTTAAACCCAGAGCCTTTTTTATCTTCATGAGGCAAGAAATAAGGTTTCAGGTCCTATCTTCAAGTCCTACGTTCAAGCATTGTTTGAAGGATCCTAGGTGCTTTAAAGGCAGTGAATGTGCAGGTTCCTCTGGGGTTGGGGAAGAAGTCAGAGTAGGAAGAGAACCCATAGCACAGAGCACCTGAGTCTGTCAAGATCCAGACAGGGACCAGACCCTCAAGGTGTCCCTGGCACGAGCAGCAGATCCAAGTGGTTTCCGTGGTCCCTTCATAGGTCATGGAGTAACTGGAGCAGCCAGCGCTTGTCCCACCCTTCTGTGGTCCATTCTTTGTGCTGGTGACAATCGACATCAAAGAATGAGAGATCAAGAAAAGGGGGCTTGAGGTGGGGGTCCCAAGCCTGCCAGCACTTTGCATACGTCAGAACACAGATTGCTGGGGTCTCGTTTACAGATGAGAGGTGAGGAGCTCTGAAAAATGGGGGGTTTCCTCAAACTCTCAGGGAGCAGAGTCAGGAATAGACCTCGCGAGACCATTGTCTGTGCTGCTACTACTCTGGGACAGGACCTTCTGCAGAGAAACGAGGTATTAGTGATACTAGACTTCCGTTCTTCCTGGGTTGGTGATGGTCACCCTGCAAACTCCTCTCATTAAGAGAAAAAAGTGTTTGCATAGCCCGGGCTTGCGCTGCATACCACAGAGGCAACCCAAGAACAGGAATCTAAGTATCACCCTCCACCTCCACCTCCAGCGTCTTTTATCTTTCACCCATTAAAGTTGGAGCCAAAGAAATGTAGCTGAAACTGATAATTTTTATATTTTTGTAATACAGTGGTTCAAAGATGAATAAATGGAAGCAAAATACCAACACCCCTTTTACTGAAACAAGCTAGGAGTAATTTTCTCCTTGCAAATACCAAGCTTCACCTTTGCCTTGAAATTCCTTGGCAACACCCTTAATTTGGGGGAATTCTGAGTTTATTAAAGGAATGTGGGAGGAAGCAGAGGACCTACTCTCCCAGCTTGGAGTTAGATTTAAGCATGAGTCGCACTCATTTTCCTGAGGTGTTATAGCTTTTAGACAGTGTGATGGTTTGGGTGTCTCTCTCGTCTTTGTAGAAGGAAGAATATGCTTTTTGGGCGGGGGAAGCTCTGTTTTAGGAGAAATAACTTGCCTGGTCCTGAATTACAGTGCTTTTTGAGAAATCCAAACATGACCCTAAAAACAGACCTCCAGCATCTTTTAGGGGATACAGCCAGCCTGCAGCTATTGATGGCTAAGCCCAGTGGAAGGACCAGCATTGATATTCCATAGCAGAACATAGCTATGGGGTTTACCCACTGTTTGTGTCCTATGAACAGAGTTCTAGGAACTATCTCCACTGTTTTCTCAAGCATCTTATCTTGGTGCTGTGATAGGAAAGTTGTAAACAGTGGCTCACTGAACATTTGCCAAGTGAGAAAGGGTCCTCTTTTTTACAGATAAGAAAACCAGGTATGAGTCTCCAGGTAACATATCCAAAATCACAAAACTCAAGCTAAACTAGGACAACAATTATCTAAGGCAAGTTTTGGAAGCACTCTTCACCCTGAATGGCACTTCCTGGCCTAAGTGACCCAAGGCTGCTGCCCCAGGGCAGGGAGCTCATTTCCTCTGGGCTGGCTGTTCTCCCCGCCCCTTCACCCTCACCAAACAGCAGTGTTGTTAGATTTGGCAAATAAAAATGCACAGGGCTTTATTATATTTGAATTTCAGATAAACGAGAAATTATTTCTTAGTAGAACCTGCTCCAAATGTTGTATGGGGAAGGTTTAGACTGAAACTCTTTGCTGTCTGTCTGAAATTCAGATTTAAGTGGGTGTCCTGTATTGGCCTGGTGAGAGAGGAGGCTGAGCTCACCTTCCTGTCCTCTCCTGCACCAGCTGGGACTCTGCTTTCCTACCCAGCATGCCCCACGCCCAGACTCCCCAAATCTGCGCTCCTCCGCTTCTCTCCTTTCATGGCTGCTGCTCCTTAAGCTCAGGGATAAGTTACCCAGAGTCCTTGTATCGCTGGCTTCCTTTTGCTGATCTTCAAAATAAACATGCTTGCTTCTTTTATAAGTCTTTCACCTCCCCATTACAAGGACATGAAAAGGGGTGTAACAGGAATAGTGAGTATGGGGAAATCACAGGGCTTCCAAAACTGATGACAAAGTCCTCTTGGTATTTACATCCTGCTCTCTGTGCTCTCCATCCCACCTCTATCCTGCTGGTCCTAGAAGCTCCCAGGGGTGGCGTCTGCTGTCCCAAAGTCCCCAGCCTGCAGCCTCTGTCCATTCATTCCAAGGTTGAGCTCATCCGTTAGTCAGCTCCTTCCTCCTTTTTAGTTGAAAAAAGCCAACTTCTGCCTTTGCCCCATGCTGCTGCCCTGAGTACAACTGGCCAGGGAAGAGATCCCCTTGTAAGCCTGACATCCCTCATTCCACTCAGCCCCGCACTGGACAAGCAGCCCTCAACATCCAGCTGGCTGTCTATAAACTGATGCTTGATAAACACGTTATAGAACTGGCTGAGAACCAGGCAATACTGTAGCATTTCCCAAAAAGTGGATTCTTAATTCTATAGGAAATCATATTACACAATTTCACTTGAGATGGACAATGTGATTTTGAGGAATGTTGATGTGCACATTGATAGAGTTATTTCCAAAAGATGAAAAATACTAACAAAAGATGAGAAATATAAAATAAAAAGCGGCCTTTATTCTGAGAACACGGAGAGAGATGACCAGCACCCCCACCGCTGGCGTCTGGCAATCTCTCCGTCGGACACGTGGCGTGGGGGCCTGTAAATAGCCTCGGTTTGGGGTGGAACCTAAGGCGGGCATTAGGGATACACAGGTAGCCCATTGGTCCTAGGTTTGGCGCCATATGTAAATTCCCAGGGGCGGGAAGATGGCGTCACAGGTAGCTTCCTAGGGGCAGGGCAAGATGGGCTTCCTGCTTCCGGTTGTGGCTTTCCTGGCTACAGTGTCCTGTCTGGGCCAAAACCTTTCACATATGGTTATTCCAATTGTTCTTTAGGTATTAAAATGTATTTAATTCAGAACTATAAAACACATGTTATTATAAAAGCCAGTTTCATTACAATTTAAAGGAAAGTTGAGTGGCAAGAAATTATAAATTCCTTCTTTGAAAGTACTTCAGGGGCTGGGGATTTAGCTCGGGGGCATAGGCGCCTGCCTTGAAAGCAGGCAGTCGTGAGTTCGATCCCCGGTACTGATAAAAAGGAAAAAGACAAAAAAAAAAAAAAAAAAAAAAAAAGAAAGAAAGTACTTCAAATTATTTGTGATGTCACAAATGGAGCTATCACTTGCCAAAGTATGGAATTGAGTATCTCCCCACTTTTGCCAATATAAGGTTAACAGGGCAAATCCATGGGCAAATGAGCAGAACCTGAAACTTTACTCTCCCTTCGAAAGACTCAGAAGACAGAAAGTTGTTTTTTAGTGTCCCAACCAAAACTGTATGCAAATGACCACCTGGCATCCCCATGAGCTCCCAGAGGTAGGAAAACACCCATGCTTCTCTCTGAGCACAGCCCTGTCTGTCTTCAGAGTTTAGGATGTAATCCTCTGGTACTGATGGCCACCTTTCCTACAATACTGGCCTATTCTACACATAAGAAATATATTTTATACTAAGCAGTTAACAAACATTTTGGGAGATACTTTCTCCAATATATTATATACACAAAATATTTGCATGTACACCATATAAAATTATGGTCATCATTAAGAATGAAGAGTAATGCAGAATGTCTTTTCTGTTTTTGTCAGAAAAAAATCACGAGATCTTATGCACTTATCCAAATTTGCATGCATTAGTAGAAGGAAATCATGGAAGTAGACTGCCACCAATTTCAAAAATCAAGGTAGAGCCAGATGTTTGCAGATGAAGAAGCTGAGACGGAGCGGGGAGCTCCTCAGGGCAGACCAGGGTGACCAGTGGCCCTGGAGCAGCAGGAGACGAGGTGGTCTGCTGGCCCCCTTGGCTTCCAAGCACATAGCGTTGTGTCTCAGAAGACATAAAATGACACTGTAAGTTTTTCTTCATTATTTTTCTCACTGCTGAGGAAAAATACCTAACACTACAAGTTAAAGGAAGAATGGTTTATTTTGGCTCACAGTTTGCAGAGATTTCAGTTCACAGTTGGGCGGCTCCAAGGCAGGGTGGCATGGTGGAGGACAAACAGTCCATGGCAGGGCAGGGCAGGGCAGGGCAGGGCAGGTGGAAGGCAGCAAGCAAGAGACGAGCAGTGCCAGCACCAGCACTCTTTCTGTCCTTTCTGTTTTATCCAGGTTGCCTGCCCTCAGAGAGGGTAGTCCTCATGCCCTGAGTCAGTCGCAGCATCACACACTAAATCCAGCCACTTCCAAGAAGCCCCCCTTGTGAACTCAAGTGGGACATTAGACACAGCCATACCAGGGTCTCTAAAGAACTTAGGAGGGTTAAAGAACTTAGATAGCACAATAAAAAGGATTTTCATTAAAATAGCAATAATAATAATAAAAACACAGACACAGGGGAAAAAAAAGGTGCTATATGCAAGACTAGAAGTGTCCCTGCCCCGGCACTAACTGTGGTAATGTCCCCACCAGGCTGTAAGCTTCATACACAAAGACTTTTGTCTTTCTTGCTCACTGCAGTCAGCCTGGAACTAGCCACCATTTTAGAGCACACGAGGTGTTTAATCAACTGTGTGTGCCATTCTCCAGGGGGCCCCATTTATACCCGTCATCTGGGGATGTTTCCTCAGCATCCCCTTCCTTTGTGTGTCGCTCCATTGCTACAAATAATGGGGTCGTGGATTCATTTTTATATTCTTCATTTTGATTGACAGCATCTTCACCTTCTATATTTTGCCTGGTGAAAGTGAGTGTTTGTATAAATGGGGAAAAGCTTCTTTTAAGGTCAAAAAGGAAATTTGGCTCTTGTCCAGGTCAGCTTCAATTATTCAGGATATTTAGTTGAACAAATTATTTTATTTCCTGATAATAATCTACATATTCTAATTTATCTTTAAAATGCAGACTTGCCCAGTTTATATAGATGATGTTTAAACGGTCTAGAACACTAGAGGAAAAATGAAAGATTTTAGAAAGGCAGATAACAGAGAACTGTGTTTGAATCATGCCCCTTTAAGCTGAAACTACTGGGTTTCTTTCATAAACAAATGCACAAAGAGGTTCCTGAAATGCGTTCCTGTTTGTAAACTGCTGTCCGGGAGTGTTTTGTTTCTACCCTGTGCTGAGATTGTGTTATCACACGAGGTGGGTGTGCTCATGAAAAACTGCCTCCGTTAACCTCAGAAAGTCACACTCTCATCCCATTCTCATCCCAGTTTACGAAACAATTCTTTTTTTTTTTTTTTTAATATGTATGCAGACAGTACAGAAATCCCTTCCAAAATTTTGGAGGAGTAGAAGGAGGGAATGGTGAATCCTGAGAAAAATAGAACAAGGAGACACAGACCCCAGAGAGCCCCACGTTGCCTCTGGATCTCTCCAGGACTCTGGGGCAGGGCATTCTTCCATCCTCTGATTCAGCAGACCTGAGTTCCACCCTTTGCACCCTCCTGGACTTCGTCCTTTGCAGTTTCCCTCCCAGACTCCTGTGCACTGGGGTGTCTGCTTCCCACCGATGCCTCACTCTACCCATAAATCTCCACGTCTCCCAGCACCGCCTGGCAGTGCCACATGTTCAGCTCAGGGGTCCCTTTCCCGGAGATGCTCTGCTGTTACGGATGTAAATCAACGCGTATCACCTACTATGTGCAAGCCGCTGTGGGGGACGCACTGCAGCCTTTTCACATCATCAGAGCTAATTGGAGGAAATGCAGAACAGCATTGGCTTAGAGAGAGCTGGGAGTGGACCCCACCTGGGCAGTGCCTATGTGCATGGGACCTATTTACTGCTTTCATCACTTGCCTTCGTGGGGCCCGGGCACATCTGGATCCCATTACAATTATGAAAGGTGCAGGCTTCATGCTTGCTCCAAAGCCCGGCACTGATTTTACAACCAGCTTGGAGAAGCAGGAGGCAAGTAAATACTTCCTGTTCCATCTGTAATCAACATGCACTTGACATCAATAAACTGGGATAATTACATTATCATGATCATTACCATCATTATTATTGGACATAATCTAGGAGACATTAATAGGGGTTTCTACAGAATGCTCTTGGGGCAGATGGGACGAAAATTGGAGCAGAGGGTAGAAGAGGATGTCATTTGTCTCTTTCCTCAGCCAAGTAGATGAGAGAACTTTTTAAATGCTTTGAGAAGGCTGTGGAGACCCAGTGAATAGAACAGCAATGTGGGGGATAAGAGCTCCAAGCCCCGAACATTTTCTGGAACCTGGAAGAGGAGGATACCTTAGAGATGGTCCAGGTCAAGTCCAGCCTGGCCTTGTCTTCTCCCTCTTCACTGAGGACACTAACTGAGGTCCAAAGTTTTTGTCAGTATGTTCGTTTGTGTAAGAACTCAGACTAGAGCTCAAGTTGTGGCCTCTTCCCTTTCTCCTTCCACTGGTTAAAGGGAGTCTAAACAGTACACATTGCCCTTGCAAAGCAATTTTGTGGCTGGAACCAAACTTCTTCATGTTGGACAGTAGGTCTTCTATCTATAATTCGTGATCCAGTGCCCTATAAATACTTGGAAACTGTACTCAGACGCTCCCTTGAAGGCAGAACTGGAATACATGAGCTTCCCGCAGATGAGTTCAACCAAAACTCCCTGGCTAGTTGTTAGAAAGTGGCAAACATCAAAGAAAAATGTTTCCTTATTGAGAAAAAAAAACCCTTCATGTTGATTATAGGCCTGCTTTCTTGGAGGTTTCTTTGTCACGAGATGAAATGGCAGCGGTGCGTGTGGCAGGCACAGGTGACAGAGAAGGCACGTATTGTCCTATGTTCTCTATCACTTTGGGTACTGCAGCTCTGATCCCGTGTGACTTGGGGATTTCTGGTTTGAGTGGTGGATATATGTGCTATCCATGGAGCGACTGGTATATCCGTACTCACAAACGTGCGCACACATGCACACCCACACATACAACACGCACACCAACAGCTCATGTAAACTTCCTTTGTTACTTTTCACTCTACCACTAGAAACTTTCAAAGAGAAGCATGACCACCCAGGGTCCAGACACTCACAGGGCTGCTCATGTCCTAGCGCACGGGGATCATCTCCATCTGCATCCTTAGGCCTCTGAGTCTTTAGTGAACAAGCTAACATTTTAATTGTTGAATTATTTTAACTATATGCTTCAAATCCAAAAATGACTGACAAACAGGTATTTATCCAGAGGTAGGTACTCCTAAGTCCTTTCCTTGGTAGACACTTTGAGAGAAGTTAATTATGGGTCTTTATCACCTGGCTGCAATGATGAATTGTGGTCAAGGAGATTGTTTCAAAATCAGCTTTTCCATTTAAAAAAATGGATAAAGGATCTAGAGAAAACTGCTTGGGCAAGGAGGGATAATACCCATCTTCACGCTTGGCTCTTAGGCTCATCTGCTTCCATTCTCTCCCCCTTCCTTCTGTGAAATGACCTTCTGGTTGTCCCATTGTCTTGATGATGTATTGTAAATAGGGTTATTCATAAGAACTATCCCTGGAGTTTTATCCCATAGCAGAATTATGTCACGGCTTTGCAAGGGGCCATCTAAACATTGTAGGTCTTGCATGTGGTCTCTATTGGTGCAATGGGTTGTCCCCATTACATGCTTGGGGCAATATGCTCAGTGGCAGGGATCTCAAACACCAGCTGAAGGGCCAGCTCCCTAGGGCACAGTCTAGATTGTGGAAGGAGAAAAGAGTGGTGTTTGTTGGGTGAGAGGGAGACACTTGTCACCTTGCACGACTTGCACCTAGATTTCAGAGGTCTATTCTGAGTCACTGTTCCAGGTCTTTCTGGATAAACTAAAGAAAACCCTAGTGTCATCATTAAGGAGAAAGGTTGGAACTTGATTTCCAAAGCTAGGTTTATGGATCTGAAATACATTTCTGAATTTACAAACTGTGTGGTCATGGGCACGTCATCTGACCTCTCTATGCTTCAGGGTGAGAATAATAAAAATGCCTTCCCCATAGTCTCTAAGAGGATTAAATGAATTAATAGATGTGAGAAATCTTAGGGCCTCGTACAAAGTAAACACTTTATTTCACAGATGAAGAAGCTAAGAATCAGATCTTAATATCTGGAGACCCTATGACTTTGAACCAGGCTTGTAAAACCAGAATCCAGATCTTAACCCTCTAATAATTATCTTCTTTCTATGTCATCAGACTACTGAGATGTGAGTGGAAAGTTAGAGGACAGACGTAGTGAGAGTCAGGTGCAAGAGCCTGGTGGAGAGAGGAAGGTTTTCAGTGCAAACTCAGATCATGCAATGGAACTGGCCCAGGTTACAGAAGAACGTTGTGTCCTGAGACCATGGAGGGAGGTGGTGTGCACCTTCCAGACGGGAGTCAGGGGGCCTAGCTAATAACTAGGGTCAAAGTCTTCTGCTGAGTGAAAGAGGCAGGGCCTGACAGTGCTTGGAAGAGAGTAGCAAGGAAAGAATTCCCAGTGTCACTGTTGGACTGGGAGAGAGCATTACGTTAGCCATATGAAGCTTTTCTGAGCAAAGAGAAAGTCTTGTACTTCCAAGAAGCAGTAAATAAATGGTGCTTGCCACCCAGTGTCATGGAATTCTTTGTAGCCTCACTTGGAAACCCAGGTTGAAAAATGGGGGTTCCAGGCTGGTTGGAACGACCCAGATCTGGAGCTGTTCGAGAAGTACAAACACAAGGAAATAGAACTGAAATTACTGCCAGAAGGATTTGGACTCAGGGAGGAAGAAATAGAGCCAGGAAGAAACTGATGGGGAAATGGAGGAGTCAGATGTCATGAAGAAAGTAAAGAACCAAAGACACAGAAGGGAGGATGCAGTGATCCAGGGACCCAGGGTCCTTGGTCTTGAAGGTGGAACAGCTCTGGGAGATGACAAGATCTCCAGAGTGACCTTGGACACAGATGGCTAGACAAGAGCATCCTTACACAATCAGTCTACCCGTGGACGATTCTTGGCAATGGAAACTGGTAAAAATGGCCATACCCCCTCTTTTCTGATTCTATAACAAAGAACTGGACATTCACATTTCATAAATACAGGTTGGAAAGTTCTCCCACTATTGTATTACTTAAGATTTTGCCACATAAAGTTCTCCTGGATTGTTTCCTGTTCCACTTGCATATCATTAAAATTGCCCCAGTATGCATGAAACATTTACCCAAAGACCATATTCTAGGCCCTTACATAAGTTTCAATAAACCCTAAAGGGTTAAAATCTTATAAAATTTGTACTCTTAGCACAATAAAATTAAGAAGAAATAATACTAGATAACTGGAAAAAATCCTCAAATATCTGGAAACTAATACACTTTAGAAAAACTCATGGATCCATAGGTCAAAAAACAAATTAAAGGAGAAATTAGAATTTGATTCAAGTATAGGTAAAATACATCCCATCAAAGTTGTGAGAAGTAATTAAATCAGTGTTTAACTAACTGTGTGAAATATTATAAGTTATTGTGTGTGTACTGAAGAAGGAAATGGCTCAAATAAGTGACCTAAACTTTTACATTAGGAAACCATGGAGAATCCACGCATGGTGGTACACACCTTAATCCCAGCATTCTGGAGGCTGAGACAGAAAGATTACCACAAATTGGAGGCAACCTGGGCTACATACTAAGTTCAAAGCTAGTGTGAGTTACATAATGAGATCCTGCCTCAAAAAAAATTTTTTAAAAGCCTTGGAGAGGGAGGGAGTAATAATACAGATAAGGTCAAAAAAATAAAATTTAAGGAAGAAAAATTACAGACTAAAGTTCACGAAATAAACATTGCTTCTTTGTAATCATGATTCCCAATCATATTGGTTTGAAGCCATATAATGTTTTCACTCATTAATTGCAATGGTTTTAACCTGGGTTGTTCGATTTTAGTATCTGTGATAGTACGAATAGCTATTTTGAACAAAGCAACACAACATAAAAGCTAAAAAAATAAATAAATAAATTTCTACACAGTCTGAGTAAAAGAAAAAGTAATATCATAAAATTACAATTATCAGGAATGAAGGAGACATCATTACCATAGTTCTTAAAGATATTAAAAGGCCAGTAAAAATATGTGAAGCAAATTCACGCCAACACATCTGGCAACTGGAATGAAATGTAAAAATTCCCAGAAGAACACAATAACCAGAATTCACTCAAAAGACATACAAAACTTGAAAATCAATACATGTAAAAGAAAAGAATTCATAGTTCTAAGACTGTCCACCACACAAACACCTCAAGGTCCAGATATTGTGATCTCTTTTTTTGTTTATCTCTCAGCCTAGAAAATTTATATTTGTAATCCCATTGAAACAATATTGGAATCCTGGCAAGTTGATTTCGGTCTACCACCTCCAGTGCAAGCCACAGCTAGAATAAAGACTCTAAGACACATCTACAGTTATGGCAGCCAAGGGTCCTGAGTCTGGTCCGGGTGAGGATTCACAGGACAAAGGCCTCACCCCAGGCTCAACTAGGGTTTATTCACTCCTGAAGAAGGCAGTGGCTTGAGGATGAGTGACAGTGAGGCTGGCGGGAATCACATGAGCTGGATTTAGATAGGAGGCTAGCACTTTAGCAACATGCAGAGAAAAGGGAAGTAGAAAGCCAAGAGGTTGTGAGTTGAGTCCAAGCAAAAATTTACAAAACAAAGGCCTCCCCCAGCCAGCACCTCATCTAAAATTTATTAACTCATCAAGAAGAGAGTGGCCCAAAAATGAATGATGAGCTATGAGCTAGATTTAGCCAAGGTGCTAAAAGCTCTACAATATGCAGAGAGATAAAAAGTTATAAAAATACCAATCTGTGTAACCCAATTGGGGCAATATTTAAATATTTAGGAGGCTGTTATTTTAGTTTTTGAATAAATATGATTTCGTACCCTAAAGAGTTAGGGCCTCTCATCTTGAGGCTGAAACCCAGTTGACATTTCTAGAGCTATGTGGCTCTGCCATCCTGCTGTGCTCAATCATTTATAGAGAAACACAGTGTCAAAAACCACAAAAACTATTGATTGGCTTTAAAGATTACATATCAGTGCCTCAGCCAGCCCTACTTACATTGCTTAGAGCCAATTAAAAAAATTTTAACCAGCTGTATACATATCCATATATGGAGCAAGGGGCCTGTGTAACTAATGCTAAAGCCACTGTTTTATATTTAAAGAGAACAGTCCAAGTCATCTTCTACAGTATTCACTATGAAGTCTCCTAAATATTTAATCAAGAAATAAGACAAATTCCATACAATGTAAAAGTTGAAGAGGAGGAAGCATATCCTAGTTCAATCTATGCGACCAACATTATTCTGATATGAAAACTATAAAAAGAATAAAAACCAGCCAGTTTTCACGAGCATAGATGTAAAACCCCTAGGAAAATTTTAACAGGCCCAATACAAAATATATACGAAAGATAATACAGCATGTAAAATTGAGCATCAAAAATGTTAAAGTCAATGTGTTTAACCACATTAACAGTTAAAAAAAAAACAACTAAAAATCATGTAATCATTCTCAAATTGGCAAAATACAGCATTCATTTATATTTAAAAACTACCAGTGAGCCATACTTGAAGGCAACTTCCTCCACCTAATAAAGGTGGGGAAAAACAAGCAGCTAATGTCACACTTAATGGTGAAAGCATGAATGCTTTCCCTGGAGACCAGGAACAGGCATTTCTGTCTGCATCCAATACTCCTAATCAAACTGTACAGGAGGACCAATAGGACGAGAAGTTAAAGAATTTACTTAGAAGATACTAAGGAAATTTTTAGAAAATTTTTGGAAAACTAGGGAACTTCTAATAGCACTAAAATGAGATATTTGTACAAATTTCACAAAATATTTTTGTGCAAAAAGCTACACACGAAAGTATAAAGCACTGATAAAGGAAATCAAGCAGGGCCTAAATAAATGGAGAGCTATACCAGGTGCATGGATTAAATGAGGCAGTATTGTAAATACAGTTAAATCCAAGACTGTGAGTACCTTGGTCTGTGAGTGTTTTTGCAAGATGGGCAAACATTTCTAAGAAATCTTAACTTGATAAATGATCAACGTCTTGTAATATCAGTAGTGTATCACTCCAAATGTCACAATCACAGCTGGTTCTTCTCTCTCTTTCTTACTGCTTTAATACAGAAATGTTTTGGATTATGAGCGGAATGAACTATTCTCACAAACCAAGATTATACTGTATGTTAATTTTCTCCAGAAAGATGTATACATTAAATGCTTTTTAAATAAAGATCTAGCTTAGCAAAGTTTTTTTTCAAATAGACAAATTAATTCAAATTTTAACGAAAGGCACAGGAACTCAAATGGCTAAAATGATTTTAAAAAGAACAAATTTTTATAAGGTTATAATCCTCAAGACAGCATGGTAGTGGTGAAAAGATATGCATGGGTAAATGGACTGAACAGAGACACTGTAAACAGGTCCACATATATATGTCATTATTTTTTATTAAAAGTGAAAAGCAACTTTATGTTTCAAACAGTTGATACCAAACTAGATGGCTATATTGAAGAATATAAAGCTAGATCAATGTCTTATGTACAAAAATTAACTCAAAATTGGTGATAGGACTGGTATGACATCTAAACTTTTAAGAGAAAATTTTACTAACTTGAATTTCCTAGCTATATGATTCAGCTAAGGAAAAACTGATAAATTGAACTTCATCAAAATAAGAAGACGCTTCCAGCACAAGCTGTAACTCGGGTGGATCTCAGCTGCACAATGCCAACCCCAGGTTGCTACAAGTCGTATGATTCTTCTAATATGAAATTATGCAAATGCAAATAAAGACAGGAAACAGTAGCTGCCAAGGTTGGAAGAGGAGTTGACTAGAATGAGGCAAAGAGGATATTTGGGTGGAAGAAATTATTGTACATCCAAGTGGTGGTGTACTTACCCAATGGTATTTAATGGTTTCAAACTTACAGAACTACGTATTATAGGGCACTAATTTACAGTGTGCACATTAACTTTTCTTATTTTAAAATTTTTTGCAAAACCAAACAATTAAGTGGACCACTAGTGCGTAGTGAAATGGGCATTTGAATCCAATTACACCTGGATCCAAAGCTTGTACTCTTAACTGTCATGTCAAAGATGGGGACCCTCATGTGTCTCATTCTCAGGTTTTCCCCTTTGAAGATGACTATGGAGACTGGGTCCCCCATCATTCCCCCACAAAACAGTGAAGCCCCTTCAGCTCAAGCTCCTGCATGCTTGTGTGGAATAGGCCCCCCCCTCCGCTATGCAGAATAAGCAGGTGTGGAGCATAAACTCATCCACCTTAACTCCCTCAGGTTTTGGGGCTGTTTGTTGTTACAGTGAAACATATCCTGTTCTGAACGATGTAACCCTTTTAGTTCCCTTTTCTAAGACCAAGGACCTGTGTAAGAATTTTGGGCTGTAACACTGGAATGGAAGAAGAAAGAAAATTGGTAAAGGTCTTGAATCCCAGGCTTAGCAGTAGAGTGGGTACTTATTCAGTGATCGGGACTTTCTGATAGCTGGATATCTGGGACTCTCTCAGAGAGCCACGGAGGGCAGTGACCCAACTGCAGAGCTGTGGCGACTCTATCACTTAGCCCTTTTGGTTGTGCCCTGAAGCCATTTTCCTTGTTGAAAGGTTAAATTCCTCACTGGCCACCACCCCAACAAGAGTACTTGGAGCAACAAGTACTTTGGAGCTTTCTTATTTGGGACCCCGCCCCGTCTGGCTTCTGCACTTGAGGCAATGTTTTCCTGTTTGTGTTAGAATGTCCTGTAGAAAATGTGAAGCAGAAATTGTTGTGATAAGCCTGGAGCTCTGAGCCCCTGGGGAGCAGCCCTGGTGAGCTGGGTCACCTCATTTTGTGAGGGCCAGCCCAAGGGGAGGCTCCACAGGCTTAATTAAAGCCAGCAGGGGCCTGGAAAAGAGTGATAGCAGCAGGATTAGCTAAGCCAAACCCACCTCCTCTGGTGTCTTAGTTACTTTTTACTCATACCTGAAGCCCAAATTGGGAAAGGAAAGATTTATTTCTTACAGTTTTTGGAGGTTTCAGTCCACACTCAGTTGGCTCCAAGGCAGGCTGGCATGGTGGGGCTACAGTTCATGGCGGCTGCAAACAGCAAGGCAGGAACCAGCAAAGAAAGCCAGACACACCTTCTTCCTGCCATTGCATCACATCCTGGCTCCACCCCTGTGTTGGTGTGGCACTGACAACATCAATCCAAGCACTAGACAATGAACCAGTCACAAATGCATAATGCAAATGTATGAGGCCTGGGGGCCGCCAACATAAACCATGACATCCCGCTAGAAGCCAGCCTGGAGAGGCTTACAGACTCGAGCCCATTCACAATCATAACCATGGTGAGGAAGGGCAGTGCAAAGGCATTGTGGGGCACCAGAAAGGTAAGTGAGAGGGTGAAGAACTGGACCCTGGCGAGTCCCTACTCTTCTTTTGGAGACTTTCCCAGAGCAGAACCCTCAGTAGTCAGCAGGGTAAGTTGATGGGACACATGAGTCAGGGATACAGGAATCACAAAGTGAAGTACTCATCAAAGAGCCATGGAAACATTTTAAAGCAAGATGCTGTTGACTTATCTCCTTTTCAAAGTTTACCCACCTCTTCCTGTCAGGGAGACTCTTGCTGACCCGTCCATAGTCAAGTGTGTGGGCAGCAGACCCTTGTCTACTCTTCCCATGTAACCCTATATAGCTGCTCTAGGTTCCATCTACTGGCCAGACCTGACAGGTGCTGCCTCTGGCTTTTGGGGCTACCTGCCTGTTATGACATCACTAGATGCCCTCTGAAAGCCTCATGCACTCATAGGTGGGGCTTTTGGAAGAGGATTGGATCATGGGTGCAAGATTCTTGTGAGTAAACTGATGAGTTTATAGCTAAATGTGATGTGGGGGAGGTGAAGCCTAGGTGGAGGAGGTGGCCACTGAGAGCATGGCCTGAAAGGGTCTACCTCCCTCCTCCTCCTCCTCCTCCTCCTCCTCCTCCTTGATCCCTCTGCTACCATGACATTAGTAGCTGTCCTCAGCAGCCCTCTACTATGCCCCTGTACCATGTCATCCTGCCTTGGAGACTATGGATTGAAACCTCTACAAACCATGAGCTAAATAAACTTTTCATCCTTAAATCGTGGGTATCAGATGTTTTTCCCAGGAACAAGAAAGTCACTAAGATAGTGCTTTTATTTTTCATTGTGTTCATTCCAGAACCAGGAACTTTGAGACTGCCTTTGCAAAGATTTGATCTCTAGACCAGCAAAGGTGATAAAGGGATTGATAACAGGTGAATATGACTATGCATTTGCATAGCACTTTGAAGTTTGCAGAGCCCTTTCATGTATGCTACTTGAATAGTGTCTGAGTGAGTCTCCAGTTAATAGACTAGAAACTTGGTCACCAGTGTCCTGGTGTTGAAGTGGTGGGTATTTAAAATGTGGGGTCTTGTGCAAGGTAATTATATCACTGGTAGCAATGCCTTTTTAAAAGGGACTACTGTAGTTCTTTGGGGGACCCTAGTTGGCTCCTGCAAGACTGAATTTAAAAAGACTGATCCTAGCCCCTGAATCTCTCTGGCTTCCTGTCTACTAAATGATCTCTTCTCTACGTATTGCTGCTATTGTGATGGACGCAGCCCTCAGGTGCTCACTAGAGCCAAGCAAGAAGGCCACCTAACTTGGACCTTCAGCCTCTAAGACTCTGAACTCAATAAACTTAGTTTCTTTACATAAAACCTAGCATCAAATATTTTCTTATAGCAACAGAAAATTGACTAAGTCATCACATCTTGTCTCATTTTCCCTTCATTACCTATAAGATCATTGGAGCAGAAATTCACATCTTTATATTACAGATGAGGCGGAAACTCATGAAAAACTTAAATGATTCAATGATTTACCCATCATAGGCACAGAAGGTTTAGTTTTGTCTCAGGGTTTTCAAATTATGACCTACCTTGGTCTTTTGTTGAGGTTGAGAGTGTCTTAATGTATTTTACACTGCTTTAAAAGAATATCAAAAATTGAGTAATTCAGAATGAAGAGAATTCAGTGGCTCACAGTTCTGGACACCAAGTCCAAGATCAAGGTGTTGGCATTTGGCGTATGGGAAAGCCCAAGGACTGCTTCCAAGATGGTGCCTTGAACATGCAGAGCCCTCACATAGCAGAAGAGCAGGAGAGCAAAAGGTAAAAGGGATTTTGCTTGCCATTTTATCATGCACTGATCCCTTCCATGAGAGAGGACTCTCGTGGTCCAGCCCTTCCAACACCCCTGCAAAGGCAGCTTCCCATGAATTTTGAATTAGGCCATGATGTCCAAAACATGGCAAGGGCACCGAACATAGGACTCTAAGCCATCTCCACCATTTCAATCAGGAGAAGTTCTGTTATTTTCTAAAAGTCACTGAAATGTCCACAAACAGCTTGGAGATTGAATCTCTGATTTTCCAAATGTGTAAATAGAGAGCCACAGATGCGAAATGATTTCCCCAAATTCATGCAAGGTAAAGCCAGCGGGGGCCAGAAGCTATTTCTCCTGCTTTCAGGTCAGTTTTGTCTTTGTTGTCCAGAATATCTTTCTGGACCAACCTTTAGTAGTGTCTTTGGTGCTGGCCAATCTCAGGCATCCCCTCCCATTCTTGCAGGTACAAATAGAATCTCAGAATATAGGGCAGGAGAGAACTGAGTTTTCTAGGAATATGATTTTACATTTCACCAATGGGAACATCAGCTCCAGGAAGACGTGTCTTTTCCCACATCACACAGCCAATTAGAGGCAGAACTGAAAGATGCAAACAGTGCCCTTGATCTCCAGTCCTCAGTCCCACTGTGAGTCATCCCTGCCCATAATTTGAAAATTCAAAACCCAAAAATTCTCCAAAATCTAAAATTTTGGGGTGTCAACACGATGAAAGTAGAAAGTTTCATGCCATGAGACTTTGCCTCATTCAGAAAAACATTAAAATATTAAATATGTGAACTTCAGGCTATATATATAAAATGTACATGAATCACAAATGAATTATGTGTTTAGACTTGGGTCCTGTCCCCACATACCCCATCATGCAAATGCAAATATTTCAAAATCTGAAAAATGTCTGAAATAAGAAAAGCTTTTGGTTACAAGCATTTCGGATAAGAGATGCTCAACTTGAATTACATTAGATAACAGCTAATAAAATATTGTAATCAATATTAATCTGCTGATTAATAGTTAATGCATTCCTGTATGCTGTGTAGGCCCTAGACCAGCTAGGAAAATAGAGAAGGAGCCTGAGAAATACAGCTCATTCATTAGAAGAAATAAACTAAATTCAAAATGTATTTCTCCGAATGGTTTTCTTTGAAGAATTCCTTAGGACTCCCCCTCAGCTTGAAGAGTTCTCAGAACTGAGCTGCACAAGCTCCTGACCCGCTGTGGAAGTACTCAGTGGTTATCAATGCTCATTCTGGCCAAACCAAAGGGACGCTGAGTGTCTGAAGCTTGGGACCCAGCCCAAGGCTGCCTGAGCGTGTCTGAGGGTTGAGCAGATCACCCAGGGGAGGTTTTGGCTCTCACATCACCCCATTTTATGAGTTGCAGTGGGCTCACCTGCAGCAGGGCTGAGGCAGGAGCTGCAGTAACAGTCCCTCAGCTGGACCTGTGAGAAACAATTAGAGAAACCCTGTGAAGCGTTTGGGGGAACAATTCATCTGAAAAGCCACTTGAATGGGTCTCTGGGGAACAACAAACAGACTTTTACAAGTTCACAGTTACTTAGCTAAGATCAGGTGATGATATTTTATTTCAGGAAAAAGAAAACACCATGTGCTAGTCTGGTTGCTGAGACTTGGGCCAGTAAGGGTCCGTAGGGGAAGAGGGAAGGGCGGGCTTCGGGCTGGCCCAGCCCCTGGGGGAGCGCACTTCCTCTCTGCTCAGACACCAGCGGTGCTTCTACCACACCACCTCTTCCCAGATGATGCCCTTCCCAACATCCCCTGCCAGCCAGCTCTGTCTCCTTCCCGGGCTTCCATTTCCATTGCTTTGCCTTCTTTTAGAAAATTGTCAGAGCAAAAAGTATGCTACAGAGAACTAAGTATTTAGCTTGGACACAGGGTAGGAACAGGTTAAAAGCTAAAAGCATCTTCACCTCACACTTCCCTGATGCTCTTCAGTAATAAGAAAGTCATGTTCCCTAGCAGCAAATGTGCGTTTCTCCCTTCCTTCCCTTCCTTTCTTCTTTCCTTCCTTCTTTCCTTATTTTTCTAAGATGACCTGCTGGATTTCTCTGGAAATAATGGAGCTTGGCTGGCAGCTCCACCTGGAAGGTGGCTTAAGTGGCTTTGCCAGTCTGAGCAGTTCAAAAGTTAGTATGAATAATGCTTTACCTCAGAACTCCTCACTCTGTGCTAGACTTGGAAAGGCATGCATTTATGCTTTTGGGAAATTAAAACTACCTTTTGGGTCTCAAGTTCCCCTGGAATGGCCACACCTTCGAGAGTTATCTGGAAGGACAGCAATGAGCAAATTGACCCCCCTTCCCTTGCAATTCTTCAATCCCAGCAAAGCTCAGAGCAGGGTAGGAACCCTGAGGTAGAGCTGACTACACAGTCGCTGCTATATTGTTTTGGTTCATCCCTTAACTTCTTTGGGCATTAAGTTTATTCATGAACAAGCATGGGATCTCGGGATGGATGCCTGGATTTTAAAGTCGTAGTTGTGTTATGTTTTCAGCAGTGGAATCTTTTCCTCAAAACCCTACATAGGACCTATTTTAGGAAACAGACAAAGGTTGAGTTGCCCTGGCTGACTGGGGCTTGGTGATCTGGTCCAGGACCCTTGCTGAGGATGGAGGCGTGGGTGGCTCTGGTTCTTCCCAGGCCTGGTAGTCACAGCTCCTGGTTCCAACTGACAATGCAGCTTCTCTCCCTGTGGGCCTAGAATCCCTGCAGCCCTTCTATTCCCCAGGAGCTGATTGAAAGTAGGATCCCTTAACTCTGGTGTGGCATTAGGGAAGAACTGAGGCTAGCCTATGCCCTGCCAGGGCCTACAGGCCCTTTCTCTCTAGCCTCCCAGTTTCCGTGGCCCTGACAGATGTGAAGGCTGCCCTGGAACCTGGGAGAAGACCACAGTGGGGGAGGCTGGTGACCTCACAGGGGAGGAGATCAAAGAAGGCTGAGTTCATCTGACCCAAAGGCTAGCACAGCTGTGAGAACAGAGGGAGGCCCGGCTGCTCCAGCAGGGAGGACAGAGGCAGGCTTCTCTGAGTTCCAGGTGGTACCTGCTTTCCCTCACAGTCACTTTTATGGTGGGCAGTTGGAGAGGGAAAGCAAAGAGTGGTAGAGTTCCTGGTTGTTTTATTTGACTGAGCCCTCTTTCTCGTCCCTGTCTCCCTCCTCCTCAGACTTTATAGGAATTTTTGGTTATCCTGCACACCCTCTTTCCTGTCAGACTGCTCTTCATTTCTCACATTCCACCGGGGGCCAGGTTCCCAGAGCAGCAGCCCGGTCAACCTGGTGAGATATTAAACTCCCCCTGTCCGGTGAAACCGAGGTGATAACAGTTCTCATGGTATTTTCAATTAAAAATTCTTGAAATGTTTCCAGCACCAGTCAGCCAGAGAGGAGGGTGATAGAGAACAAATGGTGACAAGGAGAAGGAAAGAAAGGAAGAAAGAAAACAAGCAAGCAAGCAAGCAGGAGAAAGCACTTGGAGGGGCTGGGGCTGGGGCTGGGGCTGGGGCTGGGGCTGGGGCTGGGGGAACAGGACTATGTCGGACCGGAAGTGCCAGCACCCGGAACAGGAAACGGAAGACGTCAACTAAAAGGCACGGATGCAGCCGTATGCGAGGAGCACGAGGCCTGAGAGAAAAGTAGAACTTGACAGTGGGAAAAGGTAAAGTGTGCTTGGGCTCTGAGTCCAAGACACAAGCAAAGTTCACTGGCACACACCTAGCATTTGTTAGACGTTTGTTATATTGTTAGTGTTTGTTATATAAAATTCTTGTTTTTCTTTTGTCTTTTTAGCATAATCTTTATACTAACCAGAGGCCCTGGAAGGAGCCACCTAGCCTAAGACGTTTCAGGAAAGGAAGATTCTTTGATTCTAAAGGCTTCTGTTGGATTTTGAACAACTGGCGAGAATTAGGCCTAGCCTTGGATCCCAGATCAGGCACTTGGCAAATGCATCTTGCTGAATTCGTGAGTTTACCTATCCTTTTGGAGGGGGCAACACACAGCCAAAGACGAATGAGAGACGGTGAGGAAAGATCATTATATAACATATCCAGACACAACTGCAGAGAGCATGTCGAGGAGGAAATGAGGACCAGTTATTTCAGAAGCCAAAAGAACAAACCAAATTCCACAGGCGCCCACTTCTTCACCAGGCTGCAGAGGACAGTCCCAGAGATCAAGGGGACCACTACCACTCAGAAACAGTTTGTAGCATTCTCTTGACACAAGTGTCACACAAATAGTTTCCTCCAAAGAGTGTGGGGTCCAGCAGCATCCCCTTCAAATAGGATTCTCATCAGTGTCTCCTAGCATAGATAAGAGTTCCACCATGGCCCCATGTGTGCAGTCCAGAACCTTCTCTACTCTCTCTTTGCCATTTATCTCATGTCTGGAAGTGACTTTCTCATATCTTCTGGACACTCACCTATCATGTGCCAGAGTTCCCTCTCACCCTGCACTTGAGAGTACCACAGTGTCCTCCCAATGGTATTCAACATGCATTCTTACACTCTCATCCCATACCCAGGATGATCTGAAAATGCTGAAAATGCAAACTCCTTGTGGCATCTCAGTGCTTAAAGCTCGCCTCTCAGCTTCTCATTGCTTTGCCTGGAGTCCAATATGGGTACAAGTTCAATATGAGTACAAGATCCTCTGTGACACTCTTCTCTCTGTGGGTCTGCAGTTTACTCCCCCTGCTCTATGAAACTCCTTCCTTCCTTCCTTCCTTCCTTCCTTCCTTCCTTCCTCCCCTTCCACCCATGAACACACAATTTCTTCTTTTCATATGTGTTTAGCACCTATAACCTGTTCCAGGACTCCTTCTTCCTGAGGGATGAGGATTCTCTTGGAACCTGCTGAGAGAGTACAAATATTAGTGGAAAGGACCATTCCTACTCCAGGGTTTCTAGATCTTTCTGCTCTTGAAAGTCTGGCATTACTAGCAATTGCACAATGAGTGTAACACACAATAATCATATTAGGAAATCAAGGGTCCTCGGAAACTCCCAGAAGTCCCATTATTTCCTGACTTCTAATGTCCTAACCTGTTTCCCACTGGCCAAACACATGTTGCCTTCCCATCAGTCATAAGTGATTGTTCTTGTGAAGGTTCAAAGGGGCTTCCCAGTTGTACTGAGTAGAGCAGAGAGCCCTAACTCATCAGGCCATCTCTGCCCCTTGGTTGGTGTTACGGATTCCATGGGAAGTGTCTCCCAAAGGTTCCTATATTAACTCATCTGTTAATATTAAGTGCTCAGAAGTGCAGCCCAGAGAAATGACTCAGTCGTGAGGGTTCTGACTTCATTGACAGATGAATCCATCAATGAATTTGTAGCTAACTGGGCTACAGGGTAGTGGCCCAGTTAGGGAGACTGGATCCCTGGCAGTAGGCCTTTGAGGGTGGACCTGGGCCTCAGTTTCTTCCCCTTTGCTTCCTTGCAGCCAAGACAAGAGCTGCTTTTTCCTGTCCTGTGTTGCTGCTGTGATGACTCTCTCCCCACAGGCCTGAAGGAATGGAACCAGTTGACCATTTTCTGAAACCACTGAAATGGATCCAAAACAAATATTTCTGCCCTTAAATTGCTTATGTCAGGCATTGTGTCCCAGAAAGGTGACTGAGAATATCAGAGTATGCAGCTGCACCCTGGGTTCTGCGAGGGGGCCACCTTCTCCAGACCTTGCTGTCTCCCAAGCCCAGTCCCTGTTGCTCAGCACTCTTGCCCCTCTGAATTGGAAACCGGAGCCCTGCCCCTGCTTTTCTGCCACCCCTTACCATCTGGCAGGTGCCAGTGGACTGTTCCTCTGCTTCTTCAGAGGAGCGGCGGGCAGCTCTGCCTCGGTATTCCCAGTTCTCCTATTGAGTTACCTAAAGGTATGTGCCACTGTGTAGGTTTAATGTTTCTCTGAGTATGCCACAGTGTCATTTATGAAGCAAGTTGATTTTTTTCTGTGTATGTGACTCTGATTTGTGAAATAACTGGCCTTTTATGTATATTTAGCTCCTTCTTAAGTGATGCTCATTGCAGAGAGCTCCCCACCTTCCCCTCTATTCCCACACTGACAGCAATGCCATCGTTCCGGCCACGAAGGACGGAGGACTCTAGTACAGTTTCTCTCCGGAAAGTATAGGATGTTGTCAGCTCCTCCCTCCGCGGGCATCTATGTCTGTCCTTCAGATTAGAATATTCCTTTCTTCTGGACTTTTATCTAATGAATGCTGCTGGTCATCTCAAACTTCCTTAGAGAGTTACTTCTCTGCTCCTTTCCTTCCCCACCCCTTTCGTTTTTTCCTCTCCTCCTCTCTCCCTCTTTTCCTTTTTCTTTCATGGTACCAGGTCTCAGAGCAGATGCTGGGGATATAGTGATGTATTAGATTAAACTTGGACCTGGCCTTTTGGAACTTACGGTCTGTGCAGGGATAAGGGAAGCAGACAGCAGAGATGGCGAGCTCTGGGTGTGCAAGGTGCCCCTGCTGCAGAGAATCCTAATTGTGGGGCTTGGACCAAGAGTGGTCAGAAAAAACTTCTTTACGCAATTGGGAGATATATGAGCATTTAAAGCAGAATAGCCTATGGAAAGGTTGCAAACACATATTAGAGCTAGAAAGAGGGCTGAAGCAGCCGGAGAGTATGCAGCCTGGATGGCAGAAAGAGTTTGAGAGAGAAAGGGAGGGGTGAGTCCTCAGGACTCTACAGGCTGTGCTCCAGATTTGTTTTCATTCTAAGAACAGAGAAAACTTGGAGGCTGTACATACGCAATAAGGTAAGGAAGATGAAGCATAAGTGAGAAAGGGAGAGGAGACAGGAGGGCAGAACCAGGCTTCCTGTCAGAATCGGAGGCTTCGCTTTGTAGAATGGATTGCAGGGCCTACGGTGAATGGAGCAGAGCTGGTAGGAGCAGCACAGCAGCCCACTCAAAAGGTACAGTGCTCATGCAGACAGCAGCAATGGGAATGGAGAGAGGTGCAAATTTTTGGAAGAAATTTGGTGCAAATTTTGAAGAGATTCATTGAAGTATTGGCAACGGAGAATGGAGAGTGTGAGGATTCCCTGGATTTTGGCCTCTGTATCTGTGGGAATGGGGATGGGGATACTGGTCTCTGAGATGGACAGGAACGAGCTAGGGAGGGCATGGGGACAGCTCTGTCATGCCCTTCTCTCTGGTCCAGGCCACCTTGTATAAGTGTATCCTGCATGCAGCACTATTGTGATGAATCATTTATCTGGGCAGTCTGTGTTCAGTGTATGAATTTTATGGACAATTATTAGTTCCATGAGGGTGGGACTTGTATTTGTCTTATTCACTGGGAAATCTGCAAGGCTTGACTTTCTGGTATCCAGTGAATGTTTGTTGGATAAATTAGTGACCATCTGCCTTGCTCCATCTGCTCCTGGGAAATCACCACTTGAGACATCCACCATCTCTGTAACCTTCACGCACCCCAAACAGAATTTGTTACTAACTTCTCATGCTGGAGTTGAAAAGCACTGGGCTGAGAGTCAAAAGATCTGGGTTGAAGTCCCAGTAGTTATGTGCTGTGCTAGCAAAAGATCTGTAAATGAGTCTGAAATATTCAGAAACATATTTCTTTATGGAAGCCAGGTCCGTCAAACTTCAACTCAGCAAACTGAGCCATAGCAAACTTATTTTCAAATGCACTGTTTTTCTCATTGAATTTTGTTTTCATATTTTTAATGATGTGACCTTAGTGTGACTTCAGAGTAGATTGGGGGTCTCCAAGAAAGAGCTCATTTTCCCCTAAACGTAGGGCTGCCTGAAAAAAGAATTTCTCTAGGAGACATTTCTCCAAGGGACTCTTGCGCCTCCTCATTGTATCTTTGGGAAGAGGTCCAGTAACAGGGCTGAGAGGATGAGATCTGAGTCACGGGTGTAGGGAGGAGTGCTAACCCCAACTCGGGGTGCCTGCTCCAGTCCTGAGCTGCTGCACCACCAGGGCAAAGAACAGTTCCACCCAGCCTGGGCCTGACTTTGAATGCAGAGACTAAAAGTTGTGTATAAGCCTAATTCCTGCTCCAGAATGGAACAGTGGTGTCCTGGTAGAGGCATTAGGGGCTGCAGCTCACATGACCAGTGCCAAGAAGGGCCCATCCAGCATCATGAGGGTGTTGTGTAAGTTCAAGTCTCAGCTGTTCATGTGCCCACCTCACTTCTGCCTCAGAAAAGCATCCACTGAACCTCCACTGAAGTAGACCGCACCCTTTCCCATCCTGGTGCCCTATTTTTTAAATAGTCTACCAGATTACACAATAGTAAACTACATGTGTATGACTGTGTTTTAACCATGTATCTCTGAGATAAAGCCCACTCTGTGCGCACAGAGAAAGGCACGGAGCCACTCAGGTGTGGATTAAAGAAGAGCCCTTGAGTGGTAGATGGGTAGGTGAGTGGGTTCCCTGGTGTCAGGTACCCTTCACAGAGGCCACCTACTTCCTCTTGTTGTGATGCAGTTGCTGTCTCTTCCCCAGAGATTAACCCCACCTCCAATGCTAGCAGCGCCCCAACCACTGTCCCTGTTTCCCAGGGAAAGACGGCCGTGGTGGTCCACTTGCTCACCAGACTGTCAGTGTTTTACTTTTTCACTAATTCCATAGCTATTATCCCGGGAGTCTTTGCTCTTATCATTAAATACATTAGAAGTCAGCCCAATCCCCCAAATTATTTTGGGGGTGCCAGCCACTACTCAGTTACAGAAATGTTTGCAGAGCCCTCCAAGGTAACTACAACCCTATCAAAAGCAACAGCTTCTTTA
Source organism: Cavia porcellus (assembly GCF_034190915.1). Taxonomy (NCBI): domain Eukaryota; kingdom Metazoa; phylum Chordata; class Mammalia; order Rodentia; family Caviidae; genus Cavia; species Cavia porcellus. Next base: position 3,374,723 of record NW_026947491.1, read on the forward strand.
GTTGTTTGTTTCTGTTTGTTGGGCCCAGATGAGCGCTTCCCAGAGAGTATCATTCACCTTCCCAGGCCCTTTGCGAGGCCGTGAGGCACAAAGTGGACTTCTCCATGTTTGTACCTGCAGCAGCGGGCTGCACTGGGCTGAGATCAGGCTGTGCTAAGTATGGACCCTGTTACCCTCGATTTTCTCTTGTCCTAAGAGTGTGTTCCTTTTAGCTAACTTCTGTTCCAGCTGGGAACTTTCTTTTCTAAGGTTCATATTGGGTCTCTAAGTAATGCCCAATTGCAAAGCAGGCGGGTGTGGAGAGGGCTGCTGTGTCCCGGGGAGAGGAAATATTTTGATTTTTGAGTGTAAATGGTGCATACAATTTCTGCAAATTGTCCTCCAGGGGCCACAGGCTGTGCTTTCAGGAAAAGCTCAAGTGTCTGCTCCGGACAGACTCAGCCCAGGTTGCGGGGCTGGTGCCCAACTCCTTGCTGCCTGGCCCGAGCACACAGCCCATGGCAGAGGCAGCTCGTGTACCATGGCTTCCCAGTGAGAAGGCTGACGCAGAAGCCCCACTCCGCAGAGGTAAGCTCCCTTTCACTGTGACATTTATCTCAATTTTAAACCATAAAGATGGAAACCAGAATTTAGGAATTAAATCCCCAAATGTGTCAAACAGCAAGCCACAGCTTGCAGAGGACAGATGAATATTTCTATATTCATAAATCTATTCTGGATATAAAGCACCATGCTGAGGCAACAGAAACCCCTCCAAATCAGTGCCTTTTGCCCTTTTTTAATTGCTTAGATTACAATCAACTTTCAAACAAGCCTGGAACCAATATGTTGTTGCTTCTCCTATTTGTATCAGTCTTACAGCTGTTGTTTTGCTAGGATTAATTTGCCTCCAAGGGGTTTCAACACCATCTTCCCTGGTGTATTTTCAGAGCCCATAATGTCATGTAATCGGGACCATGTTATTTTTGTCTGAATCTCTGGGAGTGATGTAAGAGGAAAAAGGAAATGCTAACTCCCAACCATTTGACCAAAGGTTAAATTAGTCTTGGCCTTTCCCCAGCTGGACCGAACGCTGCTCAAGCATTTATTCCATCCCCCCAGGCAGAATGCAAGGCCTCTTCCTTTCTTCCTGAAATGTTTTCCTTGCGATCTTTTTCCCCATGATGCCCCCGAATCATATGCCAGGACTCCCTGTCCCCTTGCCACCCTGCCACCTGCACATCGTTGCCTGTGTAGGAAAAAGTGTGAGGGCAGCCGCAGTGGCAGGGGGAGAGGCTGAGTGGAGCAGGAGGCTTGTGTTTACCCATGTGCTTGGTGGCTGCTGGGCAGACCCTGTGCCCTTGCCAGCAACACGGATGCCAGTGTCACAGGAGCTCAGGACATCCCAGAGGCTCTGTAGCTTCTACTTCACTGCCAACCAGTGTAAGCCAAAAAGCCTCCAGCCCACATGCTGGGCCTCCTGTGAGACACGTGGACATGTTAACATTTCACTCATCACACTGACACTTCCTCCAGGTATGTACAGGAGGCTCCACTGAGTGGGAGAGAGGCCTAGAGCACCAGCGTCTCTGCCGACTGCCTGCTTTGCATTTTAAGTAACTTGGGGCATCAGATGTGGCCACTGAATGACATGCAGGCCACTGAAAGAGTGCTTCTGTTTGAATTTGGTATTTTTCTTTTGTCAGCAAGTAGAAATTCATCAGTAGCCTGTATAGTGGGTAGAGCCTTCTGAAGAACATTCCCTGTCCCCAAGCAGAACACACTGTGGTGTGGTTAGGCAAACGAGGGCTCTGGAGCTTGGAGAACTGTAAGAGCAGCGGCTGACATTCACCGAGGCCTCCCGAGTCCAGGCCAAGGACCTTCCAGGACATCATTTCTTCTGGCAGTGCAAAAGTCCCAGGAGGCGGGGACTTCGTGGGCTCCGCTTTCAAGTCAAACACTGACATTGATTGGCAGAGTCAATGCAGTCCCTGGGGTGAGGGCTGGGAAACCAGGCTGAGCTGGTTAGGCAGACGCATGAGGCCATCCCACCCTGCTTCCCTAAGATGCACTGTGCACCAGTCTCTGCTTCTTCCTCTGTGAAGTGGGAAAGGTGAGATCTGTAAGAATGAGGTAAAATGCAGATGTGCACATCTGGGCCATGGGAAGCCATGTACCACTGCTTTGTGGTAAGCACTTGGGATCCATCCGGTGCGGACTTGTCTGTGGCTGATCTCATGGGCTGAGAGGTGGAGCCCGTATGGATGGTGATAGTGATATTTCAGTTCTCAGTGGGTAAAGTACAAAACAGAGGTAGGATCAAGACAGGAAGAAAAGGATCTCGGCAAACAAGGGCACCTGATGGCAGGAGGAGGGGAATGGCAGCTGCTTTCCTGACTTCTTTCCGGAAGTGTAGTCCACTGTCCGCACGTCTTCTTCCTGTCAATCTCACGTCTAGCTCCGCCCCTTTCCCCCTGCACCACCACCACTGGCTTAAACTTTGTTGGAGATGCCTGCGTCATAGATCTCTGCAGCCTGCTTCTGTTTTCTTCCTGGTCCAGCCTTCTTCCATTGTGCCAAAGGAAAGTTTATTCTTCAAAGGCAAGTACAGACATAATTCCATTATTTTTTCGTGAAAACCCACTCTAGTTAACCGCAGCTATTTTGGAGACACATTATACAAGGTCTACTTATCTCAAGGCCAAAGTAACAAACATTTTAATCGTTCCAGTTGACCAATATTCATTGACTTCTATATTCTGCTCTGAGTTTCCCCCATTGACTAGCATATAATAGAACCTAAAAATGGCAATGAATTTAATTTTTACTAGTTCAATTACAAATAAGGATTGAGTTGTGTGGTTAAGAGCAAGTTCAGCCAAGTTAAAATGAATGACTTCCACGAAAAGGCTCTGTAGGAAATTTCTCAGGCTGAGCTAGAATTCTAGATGAAACTAATTTGTGCTTGGGAAGTTACTGTCTGAGAACAGCTGTTGGGTTGTTCCCAATATCAACCTGGAACTTAGGGGAAGTACAGGCATATGGATTGCAGGAGACTTTCAAGATCAATATCCCAGGCCCCAGCCACAGTAGGGGATCTGACTGGTGGATTGGAAGGAGCCTGGAGACCTCATATTTTTAAATTTGCAAATTATTTTATCTTAGAAAAAGAAAAACACCAACTTAAAACAATGACTCAAAGTGAATGTAGGCCTCCCATCTGGGTAAGGACATAGTAACTGAAACTCCCATTTCGTCTTCCCCTAACTTTCATGTTAGAATAGGTGGAGAGAAAGATGTGTTTCTGCTTTTTGTGTTCTTTGATTTCTGGTCATAAAATGAATTGTTCCAGAGGAAAAACAACAGACTAAGCTTCTCCTAGACAAAGCTACTGCTGTTGGAAAACAGACACAGGCAGATTAGAGATTTCTCGAAGTGGAGAGGTCATCTCCAAACAACTGTTTGGAGCAAAACCGAACTGTTTTACCCTCAGCCTGGACGTTTACTAAGTGTAGGGTCATGGGTTCTTCCAGATGGAGATGAAGCCTTCTCAGGAGCCCTGCTTCCAGCCCCGGGGATGTGGGGATGCGGGCCGCCATCTCCTGAAGTAGAGGTATCTCTGCCCGACCACAGTGGCACATCTGTACCACAGCCTCTTCCCTCAGCTCACAAGTTAAAGCCGGGACAAGGGGTTGCTACTCCTGCCTGGAGCCGGTTACTGTGCCCCAACACGCCTTTCCTCAGTCCTGGCAGTGAACTCGGCCACCGTGCATGGCCCTTTCAGGGTCATCAGGTCTCTCCCAGTCTCAGAGCCATCGGAGAGGCAGCTCTTTCCTGACACCGTGTTCAAGGATGAGCAAGTCTCCAGGTCGCAGCTCAAGTCCCACTGCTTTACTGGGCAGGTGCCGAGATTCCACTAGTTCTTCCTACAGGGAGAATGGCTTCATCCCTTTGCAACAAGGGGACCCCCACAATCGTCCCCCTCAACCCTGTGTAACTTAACTCTCTATCACTATAACAGCAGACCTGGGTACTTTTTTATTGTTTACTGATGGTTTTCGAGGTTCTGGTCCTTCAAGGGGTGGACTCTCCTTTTGGGCCTCTGCTGGCAGTGCAGACTGCAGTGGCAGGGAGGACGTGGCAAAGGGAACTCTTTACCCCTTCACTGGGAAGCAAAAGAGAAAGGGCACAGGGCGAGGCCCTGCAGGACCCACCAAGGGATCCCGCAATGAGCCATGGGCACTCCACTGGGCATTTCCATGGTCCCCTGAGCCCACGAGCTCCCAATTGTAACACCTTGGGGTCCAGAATTTTAGCACACACACTTCTCAACATCCAAACTCCCTTTCTGCCTTCCTTCCGTCCTTCTACCACCCTCCCTTCTTTCCTCCTCTCTCTTGTAGCTTGTTCTCAGCCCACGGTGGGTGAAGCTTAGGGTGTCCTGAAGGCGTCCCGTGCCATACGTAGACAGCTGGAGGATTTCTGCGCATCCTGAGCTCTCCTTTGTATCAGGCAGGAGCATCACCTGTCACCAGCAGGAGACCTCACTGCCTCGGCTTATTTTCTGGGGAAGTTGCAACTTGTACTGCTAACTTTGCAAGCACTGTCCTACCAGTGAATTTCCCACTTCCTTAAGGAATTGTGGTGTGTCTGGCAGCTGCATATGTATGGTTTTTCCTCTGGACTGTTTGTTCACAGTCTTTCTCAGCAGTTCCTTTTGTGAGGCTGCTGTGATGGGTAGACCCTAAGCCATACCATGAGGACCAAAGAGCCCCAAAGAGAATGCATCTCATGAGCAAACTTCTAGAAGATTTATTCATTTTGGTGGTGTTTGAGTTTTATTTTACTATCTAGTTTATTTATTATGGCAAAGAGTTTTTAAAAATCTCTTCGGAATCAGGCATGGTCATAGACGACTGCGATTCTAGCACTCGGCGAAGGCTGAGGCAGGAGGATTGCCCAGCCAAGCAACCGAGTGAGCCCCTGACTCGGAATAAAAACCACAAAGGCTGGGGATGTGGTTCCATGTAAAGGCCTTGGTGGAGCCCTCAGTACTACCAACAAAACCGTAGCTGTGAGCGCCCATCCGCAGAAGGTGAGGGTCTGCAACAGTGCCCGGAGGCAGCTATGAGAACATGGTCACGCCGAATCCGCTAGAAGGCAGTTGGGAGTCGGAAGCCGCTGAGCAGGAAGCCCACCTCCATCCATCACCTTCACAGCAGCCCAGGGGGGCGCTGAGGGGGCGCCATCTGCACTGCGCCAGCACACAGGTCATGTGCATTTCTTTGTTGGCTGTTTGGATTTTGCACTTTGCCACTTGCCCTCCCCAAAGGTAGACGCTCATTAGAATGCTCTCCCAGCAGGCAGGGCTGTCCTTCTGTCTTCTTGGAAGAGTGGGCTCCCTTTTCTTACAGGACTCGCCTCCTGAGTCTTGCCTGGGGGAAGCTCCAGGTAGAACCTTTTCTCCCAGACCTGAGACCTGGGTTTCAGAGCTTCTTCCTCTTCCGGTTTACACCTGCCACTGGTGCCAGTGCGGAACCACCTGTGCCCTCCCTGCGAAGCCTCTTTTGCGTTAACTCTGTGCATTAGAGTGTGTTAAATGCCACACTCTATTCCCATAAACCTGCAGCTGGACCTCAGTCCTTGCAGGCAGTGTGTTGAATCCACACATCTACGCAAACCCACACGCCGCATTTGACAGCTGCATTTTTGTTCCCAAATGCCTCTTTCCTGGGGAGTGAGTGCTGCCTCCCACAGAGAGGAGTGTTTTCCTTTAATATTTCCATGTCATCTGCCGCTCCTCTGGACATCGATGCAGATGGGCACCCCACGAAGGGGACCCGCACATAGTTCTTGGGATGTTTGGATGAGTTTTTTAAACTTTGCTTAAAAGATGGCTCAGCTGTCTGTATCAAGTTACATTTATCTGCCACCCAAAGTAATATTAAGCAGTTACTTTTAGCCTTTAATGTATCTTGACTAAGAACATTTTTGCAAAAGAATGGTAACTTTTCTGGAAGGAGCATCAGGATGGATTTGCCCTCCTAAGGTAACGTACTTGAAAGTGACTCTGTTAAGGAAGCCTGGAGATGTGAGCTGTCCCTGTGCCACATCTGTGTCCTCCGACAGCATGCTGGGACCTGCCTTTCTCTCAACCCTGAGGAAACTGTAGTCCAAACTTGCAAAATGGCTTATTGTTAAAAATTAATGTGCAAGTTGACATTTAACTTAGTGGGAAATGAACTCCTTTCTCCAACTCCTGGGCGAATCTCTTAAACTACGGGTCTCACCCTCTTCCTCTGTAGGTTAGAGATAATAAATGAGACCTCCCCACCCTGTCTTGGGGGCTGGTGAGATAAAATGTGAAAATGCTTTGAAATACAAGTGTTTGTTGTTAGTGATTTATGTCCTTGGACCACTGACCGGGAGCAAGGGAATCGCCAAGCCAAGATTGATTTTCTCTCTTCTCCAAAGCAAAATACTCATGCCAGGATTAAAGGTTTTCATTGAACTGTCCTCCTGATGAATTCTAGTGAAATGTGTGTAAAAGGAGAGACGTTATTAGACTTTTGCAGAAATGCTTCATTTCTATGCCTTTTTACAACCTGAGAACTTGACTTTGTATCATTAGAGCACGAAAGCTTGGGAACCAGAGCTCACCAGCTACGCCCCTTCCACAAGGCACCAGACTCTCTGCCCTTAGATTCCTCCTCCTCAGTAGGACAGTGGACTAAATGGAGACCTGTCCAGTTCCAGAAGGGAGCAGTGCTCGCTGACCTGTGGCAGGAAGAGGCTGGAAGCCCTGTGTTCCTAGTCTCCCATGTGTGAGAACTCAGCTATTACTGTGTTTTAGTTCATGTTTCTCACAACTCTCCTTGGCAGATACTATTACATGCATACAAAAGATGGGAAAATTAAGGCAAAAAGAGGTTAGAGAGCTTAGCTAAGCCCACAGAGAGTGAGTGGGGCAACAGGGCTGTGCACCAGTGGTCTGACCTCAGAGGCAGAAGTTCTAATTATGCCTCATGCTGAGGCAAACTGTGTGTGTGTGTGTGTGCAAGCACATGCTCATTCATCTGTTAACTTGCCCATTTAGACTAATCTATGAGCATGTTCTTATATGGAATTGAAACTTCCCTGTAATGTCTCCTTGGAGTACCTCACTCCCTGCCAAGCCATTTCCTAGAAGTAACCAGAGTCCCCAGCATGACACTCACCAAGTCTCTCTCCGCACACTGATGGTGATACCTGTGCCCTGCGAACACACATCATATGTCCACGCACATTTTTAGTCTACATGGTATCTTAATTTATGTATCTTTTCTGCACAAAGTTTCCTTCACTTAACTATATGTCTAAAAACATTGCCTCTTTCTGTGCAACGTGGAAAAAAGCAAGTAAAGCTTTTACTAGGGTAGAGCTGCGCAGAATTCTATTTAATCCACGTTGATGGCAGCTCACGATGGTGGACGTGTACCGCTCTGATCACCAGTAGGGACGAGAATCTTCTGCTGACATAGGCTGACTGCCCACTTCATTTCTCTGTGAATTACCTATTTGTATTCTCAATTCAGTTTCATGTTGTCTTCATTGATTGCTGGAAGGTCTTTATTCCACACGCTGGTAATTTGTCTGTTGCTCACATTCCACGGACTTTCTCCTAGTCTGCTGTGTGCATATTTGTACACATTGAACTCAGGACTGTGCTGTGTGTTACCCCAAGCACTGCAGCTTACTTAGTCACTCTTGCTCACATTGCAGGAGAAGGGATGGGGTCGCCCCAAGTCTCACACACATGGCGGAGCCTAGATTGGAAGCCTGGCTGCCTCCAGACTAGCCTTACGTCCCTCTTGACCTATTTCTATTCTAGTGTCCCCAGCTGGTCAAATGCAAGGCGGTTTTGTTTTGTTTTGTTTTTCAATCTCAGGCCATTTTGCAACAGAACACTGTCATGAGAACAAGTGTCATTTTCAGCCAGTAAATGCTCTGTGTACTTTCTGTGAATGTGACTTGTGGCAGGGTGCAGCAGGTCTAGGAAGCATACAGCATGCCACAACCCTCTCAGAGGCCAGAGCTAACACACTAGCAGTGCTCTACAGGGCTCCCGAAGGCCTGGGCATGGACGTGCCAAGAGTCAGAGAGGCCGGGGGCCTGCAGGCAGACAGAGTCCCCTCACTTGGCATTGGTGCCCATGGGGGATTTGTGTTCTTCAGCACCTCCGGGACGGTCTCCCCACCACTGTCCGCATTACCATGTGTACCCCTGGGCCTTGAGCTGAGTACCATTGGCTCCACCCCATTCCCCGTACTGGCCTCCCTGATCTTCACTTTTGTCTGGTCCTCCTGGATTCCAACAGAGCAGTCTTCTGTCTATGCCAGTCTGATACACTAGAGGAGCCTGGTGGAAATCAGGGCCTTGTGATCACAGACCATGGTGGTGAGCTTACCCTCAAGGGCCCCTCTTTGGATCACGTTCCATCCACCTCCTTCCAAGGTCCAATCCCAGTTTCAGAGTAGAGCACACGGGCATCTCTCCCATTTGTTGGCATGGGAGACTTGGTCTCCCTCCCAGGCTGTTGGAATCAATCGTTGCGATCCCACTAGCACCTCATGACTTTCCTTACCCCTGGCTGATGCATACTTTCCCTTTAAATTTGACTTTATATACTTGGGGTTTTCTTTTGTTGCTTACCTCTGCTTTTTAAAATTTTGGAGAAGCCCCAGTTTCAGAGAGAACCAGGACTCTGGATATGCCTTTGTGTCTTCTACCTGTTTCCTCTGGACAAATAAAAATATCTGATACCTGGTTGGCTGCACAGTAAATCACAATGTTCTCACTCTCTGATCTCTAACCTCTATTCATCCTTCTAAAATCCTTTTTGGAAGCAAGGAAGTATTAAATAATTCAGATGTCACCTTCTCTGTAGAATCTCCCCCCAAACTCGCTCTGCTCCATTATCGGAATTTATCACTCTCTTCTTCTGCCTTCCCACTGTAACTTTTTCTTCCTAGCACAGCACTTAATCTACGGTATCACTGTGATTTATTTACTTTTCTGTTCCCTGTTCTGTTCTGGTCCCTAGACAGGGAGCTCCTAAGGACCAGGCTCGTTCACTCTGGTTGCTGCATTCACCGTAGTGCCCAGTGCTGGGTGAGTTGCTATGCTGATTGTGTGAAGGACGAGGCGAGATGCCCCGAAGAAAGAGGTGGAGGAAAGTGGGCACGGGTGCCACGGGAGGAAGAAGACGCCAGTGGGTAGGAAGTCTGGGCTGGAGGAAAGAGCTGTGGAGTGGGGAGAGGCCTGGCACAGGCCCAGGTCGGGGCTCCATCTCTTCTCCCGGTGCTTCACTCTGAGGCCCAGGGGGCGAACACTGGACTCCAGTTCCTGCAGAACGTTGCTGATATCCTCTCAAATCTTATTTACCATCAGTAAAATGGGATTGCTCACACTGCTGTCCGGGGGAGTGGAAAGGCTTAAGCACAGCAGTGTAACATGAAAAACGGTCGTGAATTAGAGGGATGCATGTTGAGAAGAGGAAGCCAGCTCTCAGGATTAGGCCTCTGGGGCCAGGGTGTGGAATCAGTGCGCAGCTGGGACTGGAACCCAGGTGCCCCAATTCGAAGTCAAGGATCCTTCTTTCCACAGCAGCAGGCCGTCCCCAGGGTGTGCAGAGTGCGTGCCAGATTTTCAGCAATTCCAAGGAATTCTTCCTGCACCCACTCACACACAAAGCCCATCCTCACATCTAGCGCCAAGGCGAGCCAGTTGGATGCCGAGACACACAGGAAACAACTGAGCTAGGAAGTAAACTGATCCAAGTGCTGAAAAGATAATTTGTCCAAAACCAGACCCCTGGTGAAGCTTCACTGTGTTATTTATGAGCTAAGGGCAGGAGTATGTGGAAACACAGGGTGTTGGGACAATAACAGAAGGTCTAGAAGGCCATTCCTGGTGCAAAAAGCAGGAACAGAGGGCCTTTCCTCCCTAGACTTCGAGCTTCTCTTCTAGGCTGGTTTTTCAGAAACACAATCCATCAACTTTGGAGTCTCACTTTCAGTGCCACAGCAGATGAGAGGAGGAGGCAGAGGTGCCATGCACAGGGCAGTGCTTGCATCTCCCCACAGGAGCCCCGGGAGGAGCAGTTTCTACCTCAGTTGGTTTCTGTCTCTGGTTCTTAGGTCCCCACAGTCCTCTGTCCAATGACCTGGAAACTGCCAGGCTGTCTGAGCAGAAAGAGCTCTGCCTGCTTGGTTTCTTGCCAAAGAGAGAACCAAGCTTCTCCATGGGTAGAGACTCTGGGTGGCACGTGGTTGAGCCCTCCAAGGCCTGAATAGCACTGACCTTTCATGCAGGTGAGGCTCACAGGTGCACAGAACTCAAAACTCATCACCCATGTGTGGTGGCTGGCATGTACATACTGAGTAAACTCAGAGGCACCCTGGCCTGCCCGGGAGCTCCAGGGCCAGTGCTTGGCTGTGTGGCATAGCTGCAGTGGACATTTTTGGACAGATCCCAAGAAATGATACTGGATTTGCTTCCGGGAAGAGTTCTAAGGTACCAGGAAAAGCATGGGAGGAATCTTACAATGTACAATAAACTCGTTTTTTCCTTTTGAAGTTAGACTCTAACGCATGCAATTAACTACTCAGTACTAACCAAATCAGTTCACATCCAAAAGAAGATGAACTGCAAATACAGACCTCAGGGCCCTGCTCTAGTTCCACTGCATGAAACTCTCAAGAAATCAAGGCATCTGTTCTTAGCTAATTCTCTGAAGTGGAGCTGATTCCAGGGTCAAGAGCTCCTGCCCTGCAGGGCAGCTCTTCCCTCTCCACTGAGGACCCTGTCTTGCAGAAAAGAGGGCTGAGCTCTGAGAGTTATTGGCTGGGCCAAGTCACAAAGATGTTTAGAAATGAAAAGCAATAAAATCTGGGTTTCCGGATCCCGAGGTCCACCATGCTCACCTCCCCCAGCCGCAGCACCTTTCTCTCCCAATTCTACTTCTCTCTAAGTCTCTTCATGCAAAGAAGACTTTGGTTGTCCCAGGCCCTTTCCCCTTCAAAACCCTCATTTTTCAAGCTGGCCCGGGGACCTGAGTGAGGATGTGTCTAAGTGGGCACTCATGGCTCAATGAGCATTGCATGGAACTTTCTGTAAATATCTGCAGAAAACCACAACCCAAAACAAAACAAAAAACTCAGCATGTTTTCCTTCCATAAAGTTATAACGGGGGATTCAGCAGGACATCCCTTTCCCCAAAATTCAGTCCTAGGAGCCAGAGGAGGAAAGCGCTAGACTGAAGTGGCAGGAGCCAGGTTTCAGGGTTTACTCTGTAGAAGCTGCTCCTTCTTTGGCTCATCTACATCGGAAACATGAGGGCATTAGATCGAATAATCGCAAAGGTCCTCTTTGCCTCGTAAAATCCTATTATATCACCCTTGCCTCGGTTTTTTCTGTTTCAATCCCTGTTTTCAGTGCAGGCACTGGGAAACAGTTCCCGAAAACACTGAAACGTTTGCAGCCCTGAACCCCAGGAATGTGATCTGGGGTGAGCAGCAAGGGGTCCACATGGAATAACTTCATTCCTGACAGAGGAGAGAGGAGCAGCAACCCAGGGAAGGCGGACACAGAATCGCAGAGGGCCCACAGCCGGAGGAGGGGAGAGTGTGTGTCAGGAAACGGGTCAGCAAGAGAGGTCCCCCAGTTTTTCTTCACTTGCAGCTTCCCTGGACCATGCAGAGCATTGATTTAAGGGTTCCCTACTACTCGAGTGCAGGTGTTCTTCAGATTTGCGGTCTGATCAGTTGCATGTGAATTTACCAGATCTTTTTATGAGAAAGTATTTTTTAAAAACTGTACTGTGGTAACCTCATGCATACACCACAGAAATTTCCTTCACCAAGGTGAATCCATGGACCAGTGACAGCCAGTCCTTCACATGGTTGTGCGGCTGTGGCGAGCAGCTCCAGAACCTTCCCCCTTGCCATGTGACCTCAACGCCCCTATTGTGAACCCCTCCACCTCCCCGCACTGCTCCTGACAGTGCCCTCCGCCCTAAGCCTTCAGGAACTCAGGACTCTCCTCTGTGAGACACGCCAAATCCTACAGTGCTTGTTTTTGGTTTTGCTTTTTGCTGATTGGCTTCCCATAATACCTTTAAGCTTCTCTCATGGTTTAGTGTGTGCCCAATTTTTCTTCTTTTTTGAAGGATATTATTATGACAGTATTACATGTTAGTGTTTATGTGTAAGTAGCTCTGAGCCCGAGGGGTTTGGCTTTAGTTACTGCAGGACTAGGTAAGTGGTAAAGGGGACCTTTCAGGCAACTTCAGTCTTGACCAGAAGGAAGAAGAGTAGCTTGGGATTCACTGTAAGAAAAGAACTGGGAGCAAAAGTGTGTACTGGCGGGGCACACTGTGCTCGTGCCCCAGCCCTGTGGTGGTCCCCAGCTGCTTCTGCCTGGGCAGCTGCTGTGGACACAGATGCCCAAGTCTTTTGGAGGCCCTGCCCTGGCCCACAGGAGGACAGAGTTGGTAGGTGGTGGCACTGAGGTCAGACTCCTCAACTGCAGGGTTTGCACAGTCTTCCATGGCCTGGTCCCCCCCTTTGTCGCTGTCTTCCTGTCCACACCCCTATGCACACGTGAGGCTGTGGGTCTCCACTGCTTCCCCTGCTTCCCAATTTCTCCTGTCAGGCTTGGTACCCTCCTGCCCTCGCTGCGGACGGCTGCGGTGACTCCAGCCTGTGTGAATGAGCGCATCTCCCAGGCCTGACTGCCCTTCAGAGTAGGAAACAGTTCCCTGCAGGGTGCGGGAACCTTTCTCCTGGAACTGGGCTTAAAGGTTAGAAAAACAGCGATGAACAATGTGTTGTGTAGACAAGGCTAAAAACTGTGGTTTCCTTTCCTGCAAAAGGATTCCTGACAAGCCGATGGATTACAAAGTCCTCGATATTGCTGAGAGTGAGTAGGAAAAAAAGGACAAGTGTTTCCAATATGTATGTGGCTGTGGCATTAATTCACTTGTTATCTTCTACAGGGAAAAGGAGGCAAAGTAAAAAGCCAGATGGGAATCGTGGGTCATCGAGCCCCAAGGCCACACACACCCTCAGATTTGGTGAGTTCTGTCATGAGTTTATTTTTCCTAGGTTTTGTAAGGTTATCGATTCCTCCCGGGGCTAAGAGTTGCTTCTGATTTGCTAGAATAGCAGTTTCTTGTGGGAATGAAACAAAACAAGCAGCAGAACTGGCCCGGGCATCTTTCGGTTTCCTGTCTGCGCCCTTCAGGGTGAGCTGGTGCGGCTCTCTGTATGTGGAAGGAAGGAGGTCCTGTTTTCCACCCGGGCAGCCCCTGCCTATCATGCAGGGCAGCACGGTGTGGCCTTCAGGAGGGCAGCTCCTGTCTCACACTGATTGTCTTCGAAGGGAGTGGCCATTGACTGCCCCAGGACTGCCAGGGTTGGCTGGGAATTTTTCAATCAGATGAGTCATTTCTCCCAGGGGAAAGGCTACCGTGTTCCTCTAGTTCAGGCACCCTGATCACGACAGCGGTGATCCAGTGATTATATCCTAACCCCAGATAATGCTTGGCATCAGGTGGCAAAGCCCCAGTGAGTTAACACTGGGCTCCCTTGCCTGTGTATCGTCAGCCCCTCCTGCTACCTGGTCTTTTAGATGGATAGGGGTGTCTTATGCATTGAGGAGACACCAGGGACCTCAGGGACTCAGCAGGTAGAGCTGGATGGACTGGGCAGAGATGAGCTCAATTTAGATGGTCATTGTCCTCCCACGCACCAGTGTCCCCTGAGTCTAATCTGCCTCCACCCCGGCGTCTTCCCTGGCTTCTTTGTAGAAGGAAACGGGAGATGTCTGGCTTTCCCAGGACGAAAAAGTGGGGAATATGATTTTCCCCCTTGGTGCCATCTGCTCGGGCTCTCACTGTGGGGGCTGAGTGCTTTAATGGGCACAGTCTTGTTCCACCACGTGACCGCAGCATGAAGTTGGAGATTTTCCCACCCTTCTTTACAGGTGAGGAAACTGAAGTCTGAATGGCACAGAGCCAGCCTGGTGAAGTGCTCCAGGGAATCTGTCCCTCAGCCCATCGGGAAGCTCTTCTTTCTGGAATTAGCATTGTCAGGTCTGGACCCGAGGGAGCAGGCACAGGGTGTGTGAGGACCTCCTCTCCCAGGCCCTGGCAGGCTTAGTGTGTCCTCCAGCACAGCCTTTCCAGGAGGGAGCAGGCTGAGAACAGAGAGTGTTCTGAGCTCTGAGGGCGTGGTGGGCATCACAACCCCCTCGGGCCACCGGGAGCCTGAGCTTAATTGTCTTAACAAGTGGCATCTGGATTTGATTCTGTCTCACACGAAACCTGTGCTGTTTCTGAATGAACCTGGGCTTCAGATGTTGACAAACAGATCCTCCCCTTGGCTTTGCCAACTCTCCGGGGTCTTTTTCCTTGCTGTTCAGCTACATCCATGGGAGTCTTGAGAGCTATCAAAGGTACCAGCTGGGAGGTTCTGGGGAAAGTAAAACCATGGGATGAAGACATATCTGGAACTGGAGAGACAGAGACCTCCCCAGGCTCCCACAGTCCCTGTGTTCCCCTGCAGACTGAGGAGGAGCCAGAGGCATCTCTGCCCGCTCCAGCCAGGAGAGCTTGAGCTGGTGGACTTCATATGCTGCCCTGGGCATAGGCACATTTGGAAAATAGGCTGGGGAAACCATGCAGTGAAAGAAATCAGGCAACTCGAGCCTCCTTGCTGAATAACACCAACTACATGAGGAGAGGAAGAACAGGGCGGCTCTTGAGAAACAAATCAAGCAGCCAGGCCCAAGCCCTCAAAGCCACAGAGCCCCTGCACCTGCTCCTGTACTTGCAAAAGTAGGTCCCAACCAGGCTGGAGACACTTGGAGAAAGGAAAGCTTATTCAAGCAGTTTCGTTTTAAAAGCTGAGTGGCAGCCTGATTTCCTCCTCAGTCTGGCCGGTAGGCAAGCAGGAATCAGACAGGGGCACTTCTGAGAAGAGGACTTTCTGAGTCACTGCGGTGGACTTCCCATGCTGTCACCTCCAGCTGGTCTCTGCTGGGAGCAGGGGCTGTGGAGGACATTCAGGGTAGCACAGAGAGCCTGGCCTGGCCTGCAGGTCTAACTGCACAGTGACAGGCCTAGAGAATTCAGGTCACACTTGTCCCCCTGTGCCTGACTGGTTGGAGATATTCAGAGCCCCCTCTGAGGCTTCCTGCAGGAACTGTCCCAGAGATCTAGGGTCTGCTGGATGCCCTCAGAGCTGTGTGAGAGGTACAGAGGCCTATGCCCCACCGACTGACCCACAAAGTGACAGGATTTTGCTTGCTGGAGCTGTTTTGTGTCTGTGTGTTTGTGTGACATCTAGGATGCCCCAAAGTGGTGCTTCATCCAGGGGTGTCTTCTCACACACCCCTGAGATGTGGGCAGAGGTCTCCCAGTGGGGGATGGGGATGTGGAAGCAAAGTGTCTGCCTGTGAGGGTCTCTCACCTCCTGTGCCCCTCTGCAGCACTGTGCTTGCCTCTCTGCCATGCTGCTCCTCAGTGCTGCTTTGGGCAGAGTGTCACTGCATTTGCACTGCTGCCCTATGGTGAGCTGCATGTGCATGTCTGGAAGGAGGTCAGTGAGACTGCGGAGCAAGCCCCCTTTACACCACAGACACCCCAGGAGCAGCTGTGCTGGGCATACAAAGCACCTGTCCATGCTGGGCTCTCCTTGAATAAAGAGCAACTATCTCCACTTTGGCTAAACCGAGCCCTATCTCCATGCACTGGCTAAGCCATTTCCTTTTCCCTTCAGTTGGCTCTCAGCAATGTAAACAGGGCTGGCTCAGGTGCTGACACATAATCTTTGAAGCTAGGTGACAGTCAGTGTTTCCTCACCCCACGGCTCCCCAAAAAGCATGGCTGAGCCTGGCAGGATGAAGAGCCACCACTTTGGGGTTGTCAACGGGAATTGAGCCTCAAGAAGGGAGGCTATGACATCCCAGGGCAGAAAAGTTCACACATCAGAGCTGGAGCACCAGCGCCAAACGTTAGGTAGTACCTCAACTGTGTTACGCAGACTGCTCCTTCTGCATATCCTCTCTGCATCCTGCAGAGGTGATTTTAGGGCCTGTGCGCTTCCCACCAGTCTCACAGTCACTCATCCTCAAGCCACTCCCTTCTTCACCAATTAATAAAATCCAGTGAGGCCTTTGTTTCGATGAACCTTCATCTTGGCTGGAGTTGAGGCTCCTTGTCTCTCCATAACTATAAATACGTCTTAGTGTCTGTTCTCGCCATAGGTGGTGGATTGGAATTAACTTATTGGAGTTCCAATAACTTTTCTGTAGAATTACAAATATAAACTTCCCGGACCAAGACGAGGACTGGGACAGGCTCTACACCAGGCAGGACTCACCCGGGAGGGAGGAAGGGGAGGAGGCCATGCGGCCACAGCGCTCCTGCTGGCCCTGCTCCCTGGCCCTGGCCTCCCTCAGCCATCCATCTTTCATGTGTGCCGCACTCAGGTCCCCTGGACCAGTTCCAGCCAGAAACTTCCCCCGATGCCTCACCCTGCCATTCACACACCAAAGTTGAACGCCAAGATCCTGCCCCAAACTCTGTTCAAGATTCAGCTTTCAGGGTGCTGACACTGCCCTTCCCTGGTCACGAGTCTGAAAACGCCTTCCGCCCACTTGGCTCCAGACCTGTGTGCTTTTTCCACGGCTGCCACTCGCCGCTTACACCCCAGCGAGCCCCACTTCCTGCTGCCTTGTGGTGACCAGCCCCAGCGCCCCTGCCCAGCTCTCCTGCTGCTCCTCATGGGTGTGGCCTCACGCTGCCTCTGAAGGCCTTGCTTTTGGCAAGAACGCTGTCCTGCATCTGCTGCCTCCACATCACCGCCATGCACACACACACACACACACACACACACACACACACACACACACACACACGTCAGAACAGCGCTGTTCAGACCGAAGGGTGCTCTGGGCCTGTTTCATGTCCTGCCGATGACTTGAGGCTCTGCACACAAGGTCGACTCATGGAGCCCTGCCTTCCATCACATTCTGCCCTGGGTCCAGGGCCTGCATTCTGTGATTTCTTCCTCGAAGGAACCCATGACAAGAACACCACACCCCAAACCAGGAAAATGGGTCTTCTCCTCCAGGTTGGCTTGACTTAGCTCAATTACCAGATTTACTTTTTGTCTCACTTAACTAGAACTGGAACAGAGGTGCCAAGGGTTACAAGTATTGTGTGTGGGTCCAAAAGGTGGGGGCCACTCCCCCAAAGCTCCAAGTGATAACACAGAGCCCACAAGCTCTAGGCAAGTGGTGTCGAACCTGCGGCATGCCATGGCAAACCCACGGCACGCGTGCCACATCTGGCTGCTTATTATCATCAAACACTCTGAAAGGTTCGCCATCACTGCTCTTGGTTGTGGTGCAGTCCCCATCACAGCTGTATTTTTCACAACTGCAAAAATATCTTAGCAAGTTGTCAGCCTCTGTCTTCATTTCACATTGGAAAATAAATTACTGGGAAATGCCCACAGCTGTGTCTAGCTTGTGCTGATGAGGACAGGTCCTGCAAACTGTTCTACACTGCATGCTCAGCGTGGGGAATTTTGATGAAACATCATCCATGTATTTGGTTATATTTCATTTTTTTGGTTTGTTTTATTTCTTTGTCACACAAAACTATGTGCACACAGGGATTTTAAATAGTGCCAGGAAACAAGGTTTTGTTTACCTTCGTCCATTCTATAAAAAATATCCTCCCGGTAACCCAGCATCTCTCTCAGTAACCAGGAGAGCAACACAGCAGGAAAACCCAGCCACGAGGCAAGGACCCAGAGGATCTCAAGGGGCACAGAGTTACAAACACAGCCAAGGGGTCCCAAGGGGTACACAATATAAATGCTTTATTGCTAGCACCGGTTTCCTCTTAAGTCAGTGAAAAGAAATAAACCTCCATCTTCACATTCGATGTCTCAGTTGGAAGGTAACTAGCAGGTGAACGGGTGTGTTCAGCTGGATGCACTGTGGGGGGAGCGCAGGGCATTCGACAGAAGGACACGGAGAGCCGGCTTCTGTCCGGGCATCAGCTTGCAGCTCGAACTGTTGTCTGCAAATAACAGCAAGGAGAGATTTCTTGAAAACATCGTGGATAAGCAAGGGTGAGGCACAGAAAAATGGTATGGTTAAGAAGCCGGAAACCGTTACACGCGGAAGGCTGTGTACGTGTTCCACACTCACTAGGGAATGTTTGGTACTTTTAAATAAGTGACCTTCATTGTGGTTAGAAACCGCTTGGGTCTGGCAGCCGTGGAGAGGAGAGAAGGAGCTAATGCTGTTTCTACCATGCTGGGGGACTCCATTCAGAGAGGGGAGGACAGCGAGTTTGGGAGGGAAAGGAGGCAAGCCTGGTGCACGCCTGCCCGCTGTAGGCCGAGGTGGGCTGGGGACGGGCCGGCCAGGTGGGAGGCAGGTGGAGCCTGCTGGGGCATGGCTATGTGGCAGAGAAGAAAATCCTCAGGCCAACCGGGACCCCCAAAGTCACTGCCATGGGTTTCACAGGGAAGACTCACACCACAGCTCTGGGCATGATGGACGCTGAGGTGGCAGGGCTGGGGTGCGGGGACACTGTGGGGTCCCAGCTGCTGCAGCAGTTCAGTATAAGACCTGGCAGCCACTGCTGGAAATGAGGTTGTTTTTGCAAAGCACCCAGCCTCATTACCTTCTCAAGTCTGCCTGCATTGTTTTTTTGGTTAAAGTAAGCTTGCAAAAGATCTTATCACCTATAAAAGACAATCATGCCCCCCAAAAGCATGCACACACACACACACACACACACACACACACACACACACACATATGCATGTATGCATGGTCAGAACTCTGCCAAGGGCAACTCAGAAGCAGTCACCCTTGCATGATGACCTCTGCTCTCCATTGTCTTGATCTTCTACTCGCATTATTTATAGATCTAAGGGAACCAGAGTGGATCAGGAACATCCCAAGTTCTCAGCTCCTTAGAACATCTGTGGGGTACCAGCTCCTGGCAGTGTCAGCCTGGTCTGGCTCTAACTAAAACTATTTCATGTTTTGCTTTGAAGAAATGGATAACATGAAATGGTAATTTGGCTGCAAAACCTTGGAAAATTGTTCCCGGCCCAAACATCTGTCCCAAATGAGCTCCGCTGAGACTTCCTTGGAGGAGGGTGGGGGTGCTGCTGATGGGGAGGAACTGGAAGCAGGAGGGTGAGGACAGCGGGAGGCCACCTGTCCTGGTGAGGGATGTTCTCAGCGACACAGGCACCCATGGCCCCCTCTCTCCTTCCGCGCCTCGCTGACCCTTTCCGGAAGAGCCCAGGCCCTGGCCCCTACTTGGCGCCAGCTGAGTGGCCTGCCTACCCTGTGTCATCATCACAACCTGTAAAGAAGGCCACAGCCCTACTCCGTCTCCAGCACAGGCCTCACAGAGAAGGCAGAGGGGAGCATGCAGGCCACCGTCACCTTCTCTCCTCCGGGTCCCTTAGGAGTTCTTCTGCGGGATCTTGACAGTGACGGTCTTGACTTCTGAGTACTCTCGCAAGCCCAGCTCTCCCCTGAAACACAGGAATGGGCAGATTGGGCACCGAGGTCCTGGCAGCCAGGCCTGAGCCAGGCGGGAAGTCTACGAGAGGTGCAGGTTACCAGCAGGCAGCTGCAGGTCTGGGGGAGCCAAGCAGAACCACCTACAATGGGCCTTCCTCACCCCTGCACAGAAAGCCGGGCACACCGGGCCTGGGTGAGCCCCGCCAGAGAGTCTCCAGGGTGGGCCAGGACTGGGGTCCCAGTGCCTGGGTCGCTGTTCCCACTGGTTCTAAGGACCAAGGAGGCCACCCGCTAGGCCCCAGCTTGTGTTCTGGGCCCTCTAAGAATGGCTGTCCCCAATGTGAGCCCCCACAGTTGGTCGCCGCCCCTGAAGGATCGACCCACTATCTAGGCCTGGCCCCTTCCTGGCAGTCCTGAGTGGTGCAGTCCATGTCCCACAGACTCAGAGGAAAGACTTAGGCAATAGAATAGCTGTCTGGAAAGGAACTGGGAGCTGTTAGTAAGTTCTTCCCACATTTCCTTTGGCTACTGCCTCTCTGGGACTTTTCATGGGCCAAGGATTGTCAGTCATTCAATCAACAAACACTGAGCTATTTCTAGGGGGCAGGGACAGTGCTGGGCTCAGGTCAAGAGACCTCTGCAGAACTTTCAGTAGTCGGGAATAGATGGAGGGCATTCCTCAGGTGGCCACATCCACCCCTGCATACCTTCAAGGGGCCACTAGCAGGCAGGCACTCTTTTCCCGTCCACCTTTCTCTTCTCGCCTCCCTTCGCCTCCTCCCACTTATCTGTTCTTTCTCCCATCTCATCGTAAAATCAGGCATGTTCTGTTCCCTTTTAAAGGCTCTGGTCCCTTTGCTGAGGTTGCTCACAGTTGACAAGACCCAGGGGACACCAGAGGGCCAAGGCAGGATTAGGGTATTGTCTGGCCTGAGGGGGCCGCCTGCTCACAGTGAGAGGCACACCATCAGCACCTCCATTCCGGCAGCTCAGTCCTGCCTGCCCAGCTGTGGTCCTGCCCTCTGCTGACGTGAGGTGCCTGCCTTCTCCTTCCCTGTACCCCATGTGCCTCCTGCTCAGATCCCAAGGTTATGAGAAACAGGAGTCTAAACTGGGCAGCCGAACGGTGGAGCCACGGTCCCCACAGGCACAGGGAAGCAGTGGGGACCATGCTGTCCAGGCAGGTCCTGGGCAGGGAGTGCCTGTGGCCTGGCCGGAGGCAGAGGAGCACACCTGGGGGTGCCAGGGAGAAGCCTTGGAGCAGTACAATGGCAAGCAAAGGGCGGATGAGCAGCCGAGGCTCTGCCATCCCCAGCTGTGGGCTCCAGGGAGGCCTCCTAGTCCTGAAGCTCAGCCCATGCAGTCCCTGCTCAGTGAAACTGAAGGGTTTTGTTGTCTTCCCTGCACCAAAGGGCCATCTCGGCAGGTCCAGGGCTAGACCAGGAGACAGATGAGGGGCATCGGGCAGTGCTCCTCTAGGGCTTGGGAGTGTGGGTGTTTCCAATTCTCTCTGAAATCTGTCCACCCCAGTTCAGGTCTGAGGCATGCATAGTCCCACGATTAACAGGAAAAACTCGCATGAAGGCCAGCATCCCGCCATGGAAGCGCCTGTCCCTGTGTGTGGTCCCTCTGACAGATGGCCAGGCTGCAGGGCATGGGGACACTCAGAAGCTGGCTGGCTGCTTCCCGCAAACAGGCCCTGTTCCCTAAGCCAAGCCAGGCGTGGCACAGCTGGGGAGGGAAACACTGGGTTTAGGAGCTCCCAGCAAGCCTTACCCATAAAGGAAGCCAGGGTTCCCACTGAGGGAATGCGTTTCCCCAAGCTTTTGCTTGGCTTATGGCAGCTTTTCCCAGAAGGAGGTCCCCAGACCACGTGCATCAGAATCATTCCAGTTAGAAATGCAGACCCGGGCCCTAGTCCAGCCCTGCTAAGTCAGGATCTCCGAGAGGGGGTCCCCAGGTGAGCGTGCTTAAAACCCCAACCACCAGGCTGCATATGCGCCTACGCACGTGTGCGCATACACACACACACACACACACACACACACACACACACACACACGCCCCTTCCAATGTGTTAGAGTGTCCCCATCACACTCCTGTTGGCAAAGCCAGAGTCCTTCATTTCCAAAATGTTAAGGTCACGGCTTCCCCTGTCCCTGTCCAGTTTGTGCTTTGCCATTGGTCAGCTCAGGCCACTGATAGGGAAAGGACAGCAAGACAGAAGCAGCATCTGGCAGGCAGAGCTGCAAGGAGCTGGACTCAGGTCTCCAAGCTCAGAGGAGGGGCAGCCTGTCGGGAGCCTGCCGGTGGCCGCCCTCACTGCAGTGCTTGGGGACAGCCCTGGACTCCTGGACAGGGACCTGGACCGGCCTCTCCACAGAGGAGCCCTTGAGAAGGAGGAGGAGGTTTTCAAAGCTGGAAGGTGACTTAAAGTTGCAGTGGGGAAAGAATGAAGAAAGGCATTGTGGGAGAAGTGAGGATGGTGTCTGGGGAATGCCCAGGGGCTGGTTGCTTCAGAAACCTCAACTGGTCTTTTCCCACTTCCAGGGTTAGACCACTAAGGAGAGGAGCTTCGAGGCTCACAGCAGTTTGGAGGATCACACTGCTCAGATACAAATCCTGGCTCTTAATTTACCACAGTGCAACTTTCGATAAATTACTCAATTTCCCATAGCCTCGGTGTCCTCATCTGTAAGATGGGACCGTTACAATACCTTGGGTACTTCAGGGGATTGCTTCAAGGGCTAGGAATGCAGACTGTCCAGCAACATCCAGCAAGCATTCTGGTGTGGGCTGCTGGCTTTGAGATGCAACTTAAGCCAACCTTCCCACCCACATCTCCAAGAAGTGCCTCTACTAACCCTGTGCCCTAAATCTGCAGTCTCAACCTCAAAGAGCCCTGGGGTTAGAGCTGGTGATCCAAAAGGGGGTGCTCTGAGCAGGTTGGGCAGAAATAGCCTCAAGCTCTGAGGTCTCAGAAACTCAGCACTGGGGGGCAAAATTGCAGAATTCACAGCTGGCAACTTCGTTATGGGGGACTGAAAATAAGCAAAACATATAAACTCTAGCTTTTATGTAAAGCTCCTTGATTTTGGAATCTCAGGTCATGGCCTAAGTGAGATCACACCTGGCCCTTGGTCTGGCAGCATCTTGATTTTTTCTCCTAAAACTCGGAACGGAGTTTTCTCTGTAATGCTTTTTCTGACCCCAGCAGGTATGATGGATTTTTCCTTGACATTTACAAGATTTTTGATCCACCCTCCTCAGTGACTCTTATTACATGAAGTTAATGATATATTAATTTTTCTCTGCTTCCCCTTAGAATTAGGGAGTTTCATTCTCGTTGACTTTTATCTACTTTTGAAGACCTACAATGTCTCCAATGTTTTGGTTTTGTCGGTTTTGTTCTTTACTGTTTTGCTCAATTGTATTACAACTAATGATATAGGCAATTCTATTAGAGATAGCGGGAGGCATTATGGTAACCATTGTTGATCACCTTGTATTATGTTTTTATATTATCTATTATGTCCACCCTTTTGACTTGACCGATTCTGCTCTGTTATGTCACATTTGGTTTTACTCTCTTCCAAAAAAGCAATAAGAACCGTGGGAGCAATGAAACCCAAAATGTGTAATAGTCATTGTATAAAAGAGAGGAAAAGAAAGTGCTCTAAACTATATAACTGCATGTATATTTAAGTGTATAAGATAGAAAATGATATCACAGAGTCTTATTGGATCATTGAACAGAACTGTTTGCAGTATCATTGTTGGAATGTCCACTCTACAAGCTTTAATTTTGTGACTTGAACAATTATTTCTAAGATGGCAATATGTAATCCATTAACTAGTGATTTCCTACTGCGCATTTTTTTCTTCTGTAAATCTGTATAACTTGTACCCCTTCACTGTTTTTTTTTTCTTTTCTCCTTAAATAAAATAAAAAAAAAGAATTAGGGAGTTTGTTTTATTCATGGCTACTATTAGCATATAGTAGCATGTGCCCACCAAAATGTGACTTTAATAAGTGCATGTGAGTGAATTGAGCTCTCTATGATATTTGCAGTCACTGTTTCTCTATCAATATTAGAAACACTGACACTTACATTTCTCTCCCATTTCCAGACATCTTGAACCCCCCAAAGGGGCTCTGGGCATTTAAGGCATTGTAACAATTGATCCTGAAACAACACAGCAAATCATATTGTTAATATGAATTCCACCTGCACAGAAAGAATCAAATTAGTATGATAAATCCTTATAGTTTTACTTTTTGCTTCTTTTCTCAGAACAAGAAAATTATAGGTTAGAACCTGATGTAATGACCTGATCTAGCCAAAGCAGTGTATCCAAGTCTGGGTGACTTCAGTCTGCCTCATCAGGAGAGCAGGCATTTACTGAACCTTGGATCCTCAGAACTATGAAGCCTTGCTGTGGTTTGGATCTGTTTAGCCCCCAGAGTCCCAGTGTTATAAGCCTGGCCCCAGATGGCGATGACAGGAGATGGCATGGACCTCAGAGGGAGTCCTTGGTCACTGGGACTGCTGCCCGGGATGGGTTTAAGATCGTGCCCAGGGGCTCCAAAGTTCTTAGCATAGTAGGCAGCCATGGGGCCCTCTCGGATCAGGCTTACGGCCTCCAAAACCATGCACTGAATAAACCTTGCAAAATAAAGTTATGCCGCCCCTGGTACTGCATCCCAGGAGTGAGAAATGAACTAACACAAGCTCTCTAGCACCAGGGGAGGCTTTGAGGGCCACGACAGTGCGGTTGCTTCTGATCTTACCATACAGTCCCGGCCTGCATGGCAGAAGACACTGTGAGTGCCTTGTTGATGTCATTCGTAAAGACAGCGGCCACCAGTCCGAAGTCCGAGCTGTTGGCTCTTTGGATAACTTCATCCATAGTCTTAAACCTCAGGATCTCCTGAACAGGTCCAAAGATCTGCAACGAGACAGTGTGACTGGGTCGGCTGCTTTGATTCAAAACCAGTTTACAGGGCCTCGACTATCTCATGGCCTGGAAGGTCAGCAGCACTGAAGTGGAAAGCATGCGGAGGAAGGTTAGCGAGCCTGACCTCAGAGCTTAGGCTTGTCACCCCTCACTTCCGAGCATCACTCAACCCTGTGTGTACTGAGGGGATGTTCACCAGCAACAGCAGCAAAGTGGCTTCCTTCCTGACCCAAACATCACTGGGACCACTGGTAAATGTGCTCCTGCCCTCAGCTGCACAGACACAGGCGGCATGCAGGGTCTGTCTTCATCCAGCGGCCCCCATTTTCCAGCACTGCTGCTGCCGCCAGTGCACCTCCGAGGCCCCGGCTGGCTGGCTGAACGTTCTGTCCACTGTACCCATCACAGTCTCGCAGCACGTCCCCTGGTCTCCATGCAGCTTGCTTGTGTGTTCCCACATAGCCACAGCCACACTGATTGCCACTGCAACATGAGTGCGCATAAAATGCTAAGAGCTAAAATTTGGGCACTGTCTACTGGATGCACTTTGGAAACCACACCCAAGAAAGACGCAGACCACGTCTGGTACCTCCTCCTTGGCGATCCTCATGTCATCCGTGACGTTGGAAAACACGGTGGGTTCGATGAAAAACCCCTTCCGGCCCAGCCCTTTGCCCCCACACTCCAGCTTGGCACCTTCAGCCACGCCACTCTGAATGAGCTCCAGGATCCGGTTGTACTGTTTCTTATCGATCTGCAGAAGGAAGCACACGGCAAGCACACCCTTTGCTGAACCTAGAGACAAGTGCACCCTCCACACCCTCTCTGCTATGATTTTTACTCTGAAAATCTCATTATTTCCAGCCAAACCTTACGGAGCTGTTGTCAACTGGTCACATGCGAAAAATGGCAGTTTTCTATGTTTAATCTGACATAGGAAGACATCCAATAAAGACATGTCACCATGGTTACTGAGAGCCTGAGCCCAGAGGGGAAACACCCCAAGCCAAGGGAAGTCGGGGGCCCTGCCGACCACATCGCCGCAGCTCGGACTCTGCAGACTCGGACAGTGCGGTGAGGAGCAGACAGGCCAGGAGGAGAGAGGGTCGCCCTCCACCCTGGCAGTTGGGGGTGACTCTGGAAGCCGGGGGGCCAAAAGGATGGGGTTCTGATGCTGAAAAGTGATCAGACTCCAAATCGTCCCCTTAAGTTCGAAACAGCCCTGGGTCAACCTTAGACCCACAGTGGCTCAGAGATAAAATTTAGAAAAAGAAACAGAGCCTAAGGAGCAAGCCACATCTCTAGGGGTGACACTGCCAGCCAGGAAAGAGGCAGCAGGAAGGGGCGGAGGCACAAGAGTCCATGCTGGCTGGAGATGAGGTGGGCAGAGGGGTGCAGGCGTCTCTCTACCTGCGGGCCCTGCTCGGTGGTGGGGTCAAATGGGCTCCCCACGACACGCCTCTTGGCCCGCTCCACGCTCCTCCGCACAAACTCCTCGTAGATGGACTCCTCCACGAAGATGCGGGAGCCCGCCGTGCAGCACTGGCCTTGGTTGAAGAACACGCCCTGGTGCGCCTGCTCCACGGCATGGTCCACTGCAGGGAGAGCCACACACTCCAGCCCAAGCCGCCTCCCTGTCCGCAGCCCAGGGTTACCTCTGTCATCCTCAGGCAGAAGACACCCAGCTAGATCCCAGCCCAGCCCTGGTTCTAACAAATGCAAATGGGGATGAAGTCAGTGCTTTGGGTCCCTTTCCAGTGCTGTCAG
Organism: Cavia porcellus; assembly: GCF_034190915.1. Taxonomy (NCBI): domain Eukaryota; kingdom Metazoa; phylum Chordata; class Mammalia; order Rodentia; family Caviidae; genus Cavia; species Cavia porcellus. The sequence goes on from NW_026947491.1 coordinate 3,401,036, forward strand.
TGGAGGGACAGATACTCTGCCACCCCAACAGCACTCTCAAAAGCCACTGTGCAAATCAGCCAGACAGACCAGTCAAGGTCCAGACCTGCTTGCTGACCAAGCCCAGGAGAGACAGGGAAGGGAAGCCACTGCGTTTGGCTCTCTGCCTGCCGGAACATAAATTGAGAGTTTGCCAGAGCTTTCCCATTTAAAAAGAAAAAAGAATTCAATGTACGAAAGCACAGGTTCGATTTTCACTGTGGTGTGATGGTCAGACAGGTCGGCCTGTGTCTGAGCACATTCAGCCGCGGGCTACCCTAACCTGTGGGCCCGTGTTCAGCTAATTAGCTTTGAACAGTGAACCTGCTTCAGCCAAGGATCTCTGGAGACTCTAAGCTTCCTCTATATTGAGATGGAATTGTGCAAGAGCGATGATCATTTTTTCACTCTTGTATTTTACACTTAAAATCCTCCAGCGCTGCACAGCTGGCTGCCTGCCCGCGTGTCGGTGCCTGGGCAGGGTGACAGCGCCTTGCCTGCTCCTTGGAGGAGCAGGGTTAGGAAACCCGACCTGACTGGCTAGCCTGCAGCTTGAGCTGAGCTCTGCACATTCCCTGCCGGCGATTCAAGCCATCTGCTTTCCATTCCCTGACCCCTGCATCGGTGGAACTGGAAAAGCAGCTCTGCCCTGAGGAGGATGTGGAGAAGGAAGGGGATGACTAGATGAGATTCTGGAATGTCATTCCTCTGAGAGCTGTGTGGCACTGGCTAGGTGGCCTCCTTCCTGAAGAGCTGGGTTTCCTAGCTTACTGTGTTGTTTGATTTTTAAGGTGAGGTCTTTCTTTGTCACAGAAGCTTAGCCCAAGCTTCTGCATGCAAAGCAGCTGGGATTGTAGCCTTCTGCTACAGCACGGGACACAGTACTGCAGTTTTACCTCTGCAACAGAGTCAGACTTCAGGTGCAGCCACACATGCTTTACCGGGACCATTCATGCCCAAGGTCAGGACCACATTAATTCCTTTTCTGTTTCACATGAACATCTAGGACTGACGCATGTTGATAAAATCTCTATTTGTGGAGTGAGTCAATGACTGCATCCTTTTGGTTGTTGTTGCTTTAGGTTTTTTTGGTGTTTGCTTGATTGTTTCTTTGTTTTGGCACTGGGAATTAAATTCACAATCTTTCACTTGTCAGGCAGGAGCTGTGCTGCTTATATCCCAGCAATGACTGAATCCTTCTTCCTAGCTTACTGCCCTGAGCTTCTGGAAAGTCCTCCTGGTGAGGCTGGTTCCCACAAAAGGGACGTGCATGTGCTGTGGTCCTGGCTGGAGGTCCCGCTGGAGCAGGAAGGGCTGTGACAGCTGGGTTTGTGGAAACACTGGCAGGGCTGGTGAGTCGGGTATATATGCTGTGGTCTACAGTGACCAGGTCCAGCTAAGCACTCAGACGGTGCACCTAGGCGGAGGGACCCTACCGCAGGATCTCCAAGCTAGACCACTCTTTCTGCGACAGCCACTTCCTGAGGCTTGACCTCTTCTACTCCATAGCATCACACAAACTTTTCAGTGTGCAAGACAAGCTCTGAGTAGTGGTCAGTGAGTAAAAGCCCTTCTCAACAGTAGCTTATTTTCACTCAGAAAGATGTCTTATCACTCTATCAATAATCAGAGATTTTAGTGTCTTATCAAGAGGAGAAATATACCAACATTCGAGAGGCTGAGGCAGGAGGATAGCAGGTTCAAGGTTGGCTTGGATTGTGCAGGGAGACGCAGTCTCAAACCAACCAAACCAAACAAGTGGAGGTACAAAAGAGAGCAGCAATGATCCTAGCACGCAGGAGGCTGAGGCAGGAAGATTGCTACATAGTGAGTTTGAGGTCAGCCTCAGCTACATAGTGAGTTCAAGGTCAGACTGAACTATATAGTGAGACCCTGACGAGATATACGTGAGATCTACAGTTGACTTACAGTCTGCGTCTGCAAAAATAATATTGGGACTTTTTCCTCCAAGTTCCAGGGTTACTCTCTTCAAGTTACTTCTTCCAGCAGCCTCTTGGATAAGCTTCCCAACCTGAAAGGGTCAAAGCGAAGAGAAGTCAGCACACCTTGCAGCTGAGACAGCTGGTGGCCAAAGCCAGCTCCGGCCAACAGTGGGAAACAGCAGCCCCCGATCCTAAAAGACCAAGACCCCCTCAGAATGCCACAGGGTCCACTTGTGTGGCCAGCTGGGTGGCCAAGGCACCAGGCAGCTTAATGTCCACAATGGAGAGACCGGAAGGACACATTATTCCCTACTGGAAGGCCCAAAGCAATGGGCCATAAATCTGGAATCTCAATCACCAAAAGATTTCCTAAAGATAAATGGCAAACAACATGTGAGCAGAGATTTCCCCCACTGTACTGCGGCCCTAAGCTGGGGACACCGGCCACGTTGGTAGATATGGGAAAGGTGAGGTGAGCGTCCACGTAGCTGCAAAACAGTGGCGGCTGGAGGGTCATCACTGGTCCAAGGGGACACTCAGTCTCACCCCCCCATCCCGGCCAGAGGTTGCAGAGAAAGGACTCTAGGGAGCCGAGAACCCATCTCTGTCCATGTCATACTGCAAGTTCCTGTTCATGGAGAAGTCAGTTACACACGCAGGTGGGTCTGAAGAAAGCACCGCCATGGCGGACTCGTATGAGTGTGGAATGGATACGGGACATAACACTCGGCCTCTGTGGTGGTGAGCACTGCCTGGCTTCAGTCCCTGGTGCAGTCGTGTGAAGACCCTGGCCCTGCAGCCCTGCTTGGACCCCTGAGAGGACCTGCGTGCTCCAGTGCGCCCCCTGTGGCCGGCAGGGGCGCGGCAGGTCTGCCCTGCAGCTCGCTGTACCCCTTGTAAGCCAGGAACCGCCCTCTCCTTCCCTTCCTTCCCCTACCTCCTCCCTGCCTTCTGTCACGCTGGGTCACCCACCACCAGATCTTCTTGCTGTGCTCCAGACTGACTTGAAACAGTAAGGATATCGCCTCTTTCCAGCACAAAGCAAAGTAACGCTGAACACTGTAAAGCAAGTGTCAGTTGAGTCTCCTCCTTCATCTCTGGAAGAAAAGGACGCTGGGATGCTGCCGCTCACCCCCAAGAGAACACGAGGCTCGTGCTCACAGTACACCCATGCAACCCTGGCAGGAGCTCAGCAAGCACGGCCGGCTTTGCAGGCCACTTAGGATGAATCTGGTTTTAATTTAATGTTAGATCTGAACGGATTAAATTCTAGTTCTGCAGCTCTTTGCTGTAACCCGGAGTCAGACCACTCCAACCCTCACCTGCAGAAGTGGAGCAGAACGAACACACCCCCACCCTCCAACTGCAGGGCCCCGCCTCACAGCTCTTCTCCTGGGACTCTTGGCTCCAGGCTGGACTCTCTTTGGAAAACACTTGACTCCTCCTGAGTTCTCCCCAGGAGTTCAGGAAAGCAAAGCGGCCCTAACAGGAGGTAGGCCTTGCTACCAGTACTGAAAGGGACACAGACACTGCTGGTCTTGACATGCTGAAAAGCACGGCCTTCTGAATGGGTTGCTCCAGCACCTAGTACATGCACCCCACTCGAGGGTTTCCACAGTCGGAGCCAGTGGAATCACAGCATCTTACAGGTGTGCTGGGGAGCAAAGGGTGCACTTGATCAGCTCTCCTGATGGGAGCCAGAAGTGTGCTCCCAACAGACATGTGACATCAGCCTTTCCCACAGAAGCAGAGGGCAGGCGGCATGCTGGGTAGGGGAGGCCTGCAGGCCACGTGGACAGAGACTCGTGTTACTTGTTTCCGGCCAAGGCTGACTTGTTAGAGCTGCAGGTCGCTTCACAGACTGCACTTTGACCCAGTGCATGCAGAAGACCTGGATACTCTGAGGCCCAGCTGAGCTTCGACTTGGGAAAGCTCTGAGCCCAGGGTCTCGGTGGCTTCAGCTGTCGAATGAAGGCCAAGTATCGTGTTAACCTTAGCATGCTGGTTAACCAGAGGCATTAGGAAGTGACAGATGGGCTCCTGGGCCCCTGCACGCTCTAAGAGTCCATCCACAATTCTCCTCACCTTACACAGATGCGATTTCTCACAAGAGCACCACAGCTGCCCAGAATGGCAGGGACTCCGGTCTGATCATAGCTTCCCCATGCAGGGCTCCGCGGCAGGGTCAGGGACAGTGTCCCTCGCCCTACGGTGCGTCCTTCTCTCTGCACTTCCTGCGAGCCTCACAGCGCTGTCTGCGAAGGGTGGTGAGCGAGGGGCTGCCCCATCCAGAAGGAGACTGGGCTGGTTCTCAGCAGGGAGCTGGCATAGACCAGCCGGGCCTCCTGCTCTGCTCTGAGTGGACTGCAGGATTGATATGGGGAACATCCCTGCAAGAGCCACCAGGTCTGGGCTCATGTTCTGTCACCACTCAGCAGTGCCATTTGGCCCTTTTTAAGGAAAATCATCTGGTACACGAGACAAAAACAAACACAGGAGGCCTTTTAGGGCTTTCTATTCAGGGAAGGCATTCCCCACGGTGAAGTTTCTAAAATTGGGTATAATTTTCTTTTTACTTATTATCCAAATTACGGCCCATTCCTTCTCAGCGATATGATAACCTTTTAAAAACAGAAAAATAAAAATAAACCTCCAGTAGCGATCGCAGTTAAAATAGTCAAAGAGGCCTGCTTTCCACAGCAGATGATCATCTCTTAAAGTTAATCCCAAGTCGACTGACTCCACTTCTTCTCTTGTCTTTCCAGATTTTCATGGTTGTGCTTCCTGGTTCCAACTATGATGAAAATAAAAATGCCAGCCATATATGAAGTGGGCATCTTTTGTCTTTCTAAAGTAGCCCCAAATGGCCACATGAATCTTGCTCAGATGTCCACCAAAAGGTAACAGGACCAGGGGCCCTTAAGGAGTAACAGTTCTGTTATTTAAATAATAGCAGCAAATTCAAAACGTTGTCTGTGAAATGAAGATTAGGAAAATCAATGCCATCCTCAAGCATGTTTCCAACCTCCCTTCCTGAATCACCACACCTGTCCACCACACTGGCCATAGGAGGTCACCTTCCTATCTTGGGACATACCCATCCTCCCTGGATAATTTCATGAGCTCCTTCCGCACCCCACTCTCAGCACCTCCCCCAGGTTTGCCCCCTCCTCCTCCTCCTTTTCCTCCTCCTCCTTCTGGGATCCCATGGCACTCAGACATGGCTCGAGCCCCATTCTTGTTTGCTGGCTTCTGTCTTCCTCTCCGCCCTGGAGTCCTCAGTGCATAGACGCCACCTGACCAACCATGTCCCCAGCACATGGACCACAGCAGGTCCTCAATGGCACTCTATCAGCATGAGCCAAGGCAGCACACCTGCCCCCTGGGGGCTCTGGGAACAGGAAGCAGAGATGGGACAGCACTGGATGCCAGCCCTTCCAGGCTGGGCTCTGCAGATCCTGGTGGGAGTGCCCTGGGCTTCCATCTGCTTCGTCTGTGGCTTTCGATTCCTCTTCTCCAATGTAGGGAACAGGGCCATGGCTCAAACCCTGCTGCACCTTGGAATTCCCAGGGCGCTAACATCTCTGGCTGAGTCTGGGCTGGATGTTCGGAGAATCTGATCATTTGAGTCTGGAGCAGAGCACACAGGCACAGTTATTTCTCTAAAGTTCCCAGAAGCATTTAAAAGTGCTCTGTAGTGAACCACAGTGTCCAGGAGACCCTCGGAGGCATCTCTCTCCTGTGACTCTCCAATGTCTCCTGGGTGGCTGCATTTCCCCACTGACTGTTACTGCTGACCAGCCCTATTCCATACACACATTTCATTTAATTGTCACGAAAATCTTGGGAAGCAAGAAATATTATTCAATTTTATAGTTGGGGAACAAAAGTAGGTTGAGTGGGTCAAGATAGGACAGGAGCGGAGCCCAGCCTGGACCCAGAGTGTCATGTGTGATAACCTCATCCTGCATTCCCTCCTCTCCTCCAGGACATGGGATTCCATCCTTTCAGCCACCAGCAGGATTCTGACAGTTAGACCTTACCTATGATAACCTCACTCTACATGGACCATCCTGGATTTAACTATGCTTTGGTTATGTAAAACTCTCTCTTGCTAGTTCACATCAATTTTTTTTAAAAACATCGAGATTCTAACCTCTTGGCCTCCTTTGATAGAAGAAACCTCAAATGTTAAAGTCTGAGATACTGATGCGTTGCTCACCAGGCAAACCCTGGAGACCCCACCCCAACTCTGCCTGAGTGTGGAGGAGAGAATTCCAGTGCAGCTTTGTGAGTAAATCAGGAAGCCCAGCTAGCAGACAGGGACAAGAGCGTAACTTTTTCTTATTCTTCAGTATATTTATTTTGGTTGAAGTATGGAAAAGGGGGAGAAAGCTAATCATCTGTAACCTGTACATCTAAAAGTTCTGTCCAATCAAGCTGATGGTTTTGATTAACATGCTGGATGATTTCCTAGTAGATTCACACGACCTTAGGAAAAGGTCCATTTGCTGTTTTACAAAAACAGCTGACAGGGTCTCCAGCAACTGCCCCCGCCCCCAAAGAGGAGGAAGGCAGACGGGAGACAGCGGGGCTGGGTCCTGCCCAGCCTCACAGGTGGCTGTGTGACACTCATCCCACTGGGAAATGAGAGGGGAGCCCGGCTGCGCAGGGCAGGACCGGCACTAAGACAGCTGCCAGCAGCAAACATGAGTCTGGCGGGCCTGGATCTGAGCTCTCCCGCAGTTTGCTTTGATAGTTCTCTACTATCTTGTTTCTTAATGATGAAATCATAGTTTGTTCATCTGACCGAATAAAGAAAACACTCCACCAAGCAGAATGCAAACTGTTTTCTTGTACTTTATGGAGGCTGTGTTTATAACAGCCTCCATACAACAGAATATGAAACATATTCACTTATTAAATATTTATGTGCATTGCTTGTGTATTTAGCTGCCTATAGATAAATGAATTCTGTCTTTAATCCGGTTAACGCTGTTTGCTCTGTGAAGGCCTTTTGCTATGGTTGAGTAGAAAGCAGCCGCCTCAGATGAGCTTCCTGCTGCTGGCCTTTGCTGGCTTCCTGTAATGGACCCATAGCCCCAGGGCGTCTACGTGGACCCCACGCAGAATCCATGTTTACATGACATGTTCATGTTCAATGTGCAAGAGTCTCTAATTTCCTAAGTAGCCTACAGGGTTAGAACAGAATAGGAGGACAATGAACTGAAGAACTGCAGGCTAAAGAGGAGGCTGGGATGAGGTCATATGACTGGTCTGTGCAAACCCTCCAGCCAGCCTGTGCAAACCCTCCAGTCAATGTAGACAACCGTGAATTCGCTTTCATATTGTAGAATAATTATGAATTGGTGTTCATATTTGGGATAAATGTTTCTCAGTGAGGTCCTCTAGCACCTACTGTTAATCTCATTCCAGGAAAGAAATGAGGCTCAATAGCCAACAGACTGCAAACCCCTCTAGAGAGAAGTATCAAGTGCGCACCCCACTGGGAAGATGCACCTGACACCCACCCCACACAAAATCAACCTCGTCGGGATTCCTAACAGCCAGACACTTCACAGGTTCACCTTCTACACCTACTATTCCCCAAATTCTCTGTCACCCCCCAACACACACACACACACACACACGCACACGCACACGCACACGCACACACACACACACACACACACACACACACTCACTGTGGTCTTAAAGCTCCCCATCAGTAATCTCCACAGCCAAGGAGCACATATTTAACTAATATTCTTCCTGTGTTGCTCAAGAATTCCTGGGTTCCTACCAGAACTGTAGGCTTCTGGTGCAGAGGGCAGATCAGAGAAGCTTAGCAAAGGCTGGAACAGACCCACATCCACAGGATGAATCCAGCCTGAGAACAGCACCAAGGTGATAGGACAGTGTTTGCAGGAGACAGTGCTGTGCTTTATCACCCCTAAACAAGAGCGCCCATCTTACCTCACAACACACACACACACACACACACACACACACACACACACATCAGCTCCATGCAAAAGTAACCACTACCTAGATAGGAGACAAAAACGATACAATTCTTAGAAGGAAATACAGCAGAAAAACTTTGTACACTTGAGTTAGACAAAGGTTTTTTAGACACAGCTCTAACAGCTTGATTATAAAATAAACTGGTGATCAGATATCACCAAAGTTAAGGTCTGCTCTTCAAAAGTACTGCTAAGAGAGCAATGAGGCAGGTGGCAGGCTTGGAAAAGGTGTCTGCAAAGCTCAAAGGACTTGTGTGCAGAATATAGAAAGAACTTTTAAAACTCAAAACTAAAAATCAAATAATACTCCCTCTCAAATGGGCAAAGATTATAAACTACCCTACTAAAGAAAATACAGAGTGGAAAATACACAAATGAATTAGTAGCAAGATGGAAATTAAAACCACATTGAGATAGCACCATATACTTATGTAAATGTAAATCACTAAATACAGTATGTGAATGGCTGAAATTAAAGACTGGCCATAGAGAATGTCGGCGAGGATGTAGAGTGGCTAGAAGTACTTCTTTTTTTTCATTACTGGGGATCGAACTCATCTGCTTGCAAGGCAGGTGCTTATGCTGCTGAGCTAAATCCCCAGCCCCTAGAAGTACTTTACAGTGTTGGTTCAAATGTGACACGTTATAATTACTTTGGGAAACACTGTAGCAGTTCCCAAACTGGAAACAACTCGGTTTTCTATTAATAGCTGAGTGAATAAACAAGCCACAATAGAGCCACCAAATGGAATATTGCACAGCAGTAAGAAGGATCGAATTACTGCCATACATAACATGAACGGATCTAAAAATAATTTTACTGGAGTAAATACAGCTAAGCAAAAGAATTTATACTGTATGTTTCTGTCCATATAAAATTCTAAAAATGCAAGTGATCTAGTCAGGAAACAGATCAGTATCTGGAAACACAAGGTTGGGGTGGAGGGAGACGTGGGAGGAACAAGATGATGGGGTGCTGGGAAACTTGAGGGTGAGAAGATGCAGGAGATGGAAAAGGTGCCTCGGCCGCTGGGATCATGGCACATGTGGCCACATTTATCAAGCTGTATGCTTTCAATATGTGAAGCCCATTCTATGAAATTATGCCTCAATAAAGCTGTTAATAAAGAAAAAACAAAGCGAGAAGAACATGACTTTGTCAGATCAATCGCACCGTGAGAGTGTCTGCTGTCTTTTGTGAACTCCTGGCAGGGAAATCACACTGAACTATGTGACCATTTCATGTGCGATTTAATGGTTTAAAGGGCCCATAAACACCTTTGGAATAGGTGCACTTTAACATAAACACAACCTGAAAGGAAAAGAAGAGTGAAGAGAAAAGAAGACAGCTTATGGACAGGAAGGACAGTGGAAACTGTCTTTCCAGGCCAGTAAGATAAATCAGGGCGGCTGGCATGAGGAAGGGGCCAACCAAGCTGAGGACTCTGAGTAAGGCCTCTTAGTCATCGTGGAAATGTCACAAAAAGAGCATTTACCTAAACACTCCCTGCTCCCTGAGAGGATGGAAGACGGTTCATTTCGGGGGGGGGGGGGAAAGTGGGTGGCTCCCAGGGTGGCGAAGGCATCTCCATGTGGATGCCACCAGGTCCATTCGCAGTGAGGCTACGCGGTCCCACTCAGAGCGCCGAGGGAAGCAGGACCAGCCCCGGTGTGCGCTCTCGTGTCATCTGAGGAGGCAGGGTTTTGCCTGACAGATGGATGATAGGCAGCTTCAGGGCACAGCCCGCTCCACCTTTAGGAGTCCAGAGTTCAAGCTGAGCTTCCAGGGCCATCCCCAGGTGAACTAGTGTGGTGCTTCCCTTAGCTGCTTGCTGCAATATTGTTCAGAAGGAAAGAGACCAAGTGGGCAGGTAAGGTATCTTGGGTACTGATGGGGTCCCAGGGAAGGAGAAGTGGGGATCGAGAAACAGCGGTTAACTTCCATGTTCAGAAACAAAGACAGGGCTGAACTGGTCCTGGGAATGCGCTCTGGAATAGGACCCAGCTCCTCAAACTAACGGAACACCAGCATTCTTGATCCTCAATGAATATAAGGATCATGAGAAACATTTAGGCAAGCAAGACTTTCTGGATCATTTGAGAAAAGCTCTAGTATAAAAATTGTTGGGGATACCAGAAATCTAGATCTTAACGGTTCAGCTCCTCGCCACCTTTGAACTACTGCAGAAAACCCTGGGCACACAGCTTTCACCTTATCAAAGAATTCCACTGCAGCAGAACCAGATCGAAGGAGTGGCCCTGAAAGCCCGAGTTCCTGCATAGGCACCCCAAATCCTCACCCAGAACTACATTCTAATTTCACCTAAAAAGAAATAGGATTTAAAAAGCAACTTTTCCAAAATTCAGGACATTTTTTCCAAAAATGATACAGAAGAGCAAACACACATGTGTGAACACATACACTCACACTGCTAGCCAGAGAGCAAGAATTAGTCTTCAGAAACATTATTTACAAATAGAAGTTTCAGGTTCAATGAATACTGAAATTTTACAGCTTGCCAAGCAATCTGAAGGAGCTTTCGAATACAGCCTCTCAACTCTCACATAAGAGTGTAAGGAGTTATTCACAGACCCTCTGATAGACAAAGAAATGAAAGGACAGACTAAAATAATTTGCTAAAGGTCAGGCAGCAGGAAGTCTAGATCTGCTCTAGGGTTGCTGAATCAAATACCCGCTGTATTTTACTACCCTTCCTGAGCATAAATTTTTCTATAAACTTCACTAAAATAGCAAATGATGACAGCTATTTACTGACACTTTACTAAAACATGACACTGTCTAGAGAACACTTCAAATGTATTGTTTTATTTCAACCTCACCATTCACAGAGTAGACAAAATCATTCTTAATCTCCAGCAAGAAATCTGAGGTCTGGAAAGATTAAATAGTAACATGTACTGTGAACAAATCCATACAACCATACTAGGGTTTAATGAGGTCTTGTGTCTTGATATGACTCTGACATCCTTCTAATTGCTTTTAGTATAGTTCAAAGACTGTGCTTAGAGCTTCTTATTGAAGAATTGTGATTTCTTCTACTTGTTTAAAGAGAGAGGTGACACAGTATTGTGACACAGTCCTCTTTCAAGTTCTGTTTCAGCAAGGTGCTGATGAATAATTTCCCTGTAAGATACTCTAAATAAAGGACAGAGAAAAACTAGCTCAAGCTGAATTCCACAAAAGCTCTAAATTTCCTAAACTTCAGCATTACCCGACATGGTTTTTGTTGACTATTAGGTCGATCAGCACGATCATTAACAGTTCAGCTCAGAATTTATCTCTATCATAACCCACTGGCACAGATAATTTTGTAGACAGAAATGAACTTGGCCTGCAGGCAGATGTGAGCAATGTAATCCGAGGAATAAAAAGATGGTGTGTGGAAAACAGCTGTAGAGGAAAACCTGGTATTTCTAATTTTCACACACTTTTGTGTTTCTTAAGTGCTAAGTACTTTCAAATCATTGGAAAAATCAAATCATCTGTGCCGTGCTCAGGGACCTGGCAGTCAGGTACTCACCACCCACCGCCCCCAAACCATGGAGGCAAATGCAGGTTCTTGGGGTTGGGTTTTCCCCACCTTCTACTCAACTAGGCTTCTCACGTCCTGTTAAAGAGACGGCTAAGGATGGACCAGACCTGCAGCTCTAGAATTCAAATGCCTTTTAAAAGTAGAACTGCTAGAATAGATTAAAAACAAAAACCACCTTTGCTTTGAAAGGGAGTGGTGTAGCCTGATCACTCGTCCTCTGTTCCCCACTGAGTTTTGTGACAGTTCTGGTCGCCTGCCAGTCATGAGGGTCTCCCAGCGTCCCTCCCTCCGTCCCTCCTTTCTCCTTTATGCCTTAGCTCTCACCCTGTGACAATTTCATCTTCTCCAGGAGAGATCAGTGCTGGGAGGCAAAGAAGACAGACCTGGATTCTTCACAGGTCTGGACATCAGCAAATGTGGATGCATCCTTTCCTTAACGTGTTATCTTTGAATGAAATAACTTTTCACTCAGATGCAAGCATCTCACAATCATGACATTTCTCCCAAACATCCAGGCATGTTTAGAAACATCTGAAGGATGGCTTGAGCCTTGTTACAAAGCATCTTTGTTCAGAAAATTTTAAAGGAAAGTGGTGCAGAATTCTTCTCTTCCTCCTCACCTCCTTGTACACCGCACTATGAGAGGTGGACGACCACAGATTCCCGAGATTTCACCACTGTGTCTCAAAGGATAACAGCACTTCCCGCTCTGGGGTTTGGCAGATGTTGGTGGCACTGACTTGCAATAGCCTAGGTTTAAAACTTGTAAGTCTCACAGCAGAGAGAATCCCTATGGCAGGTCCAGTGACATTTAAAGAGGCAAAGACGCCACTCTAAAGTGAACTTCAAGGCAGGGACTGACAGAGAATAGTGTCTGTGACCTTTCAGAAGAAAACATTTTGGCTTTTCCTCCAACAGAACATGTGCCAGAGATATCCACCGCCTATCCTCAGTGCCATCTAGATTCTAATGGGACGGTGCTTTCCAAGAAATGGAGCACAGCCCACATCCCGAGAGCCCTGGGGACATGCCAGGTGGGCTTCGGTCCTGGCTCACACCTGACCTGACTCAGCTCCTGCATGCTGAGAGCTGCAAGGCCACATGCAGAACACTCGGCGGGCAGGCGTGGGGGGAAGAGGAAGGGCTCTGTCATGCTGGTTATCTGCCACAGAGCAAGCACCCATCCCAACAGATTTATTCAGATAAAATCCAACGCCATTAAACTGCCCTTTGGGTGTGCAGAATTCTATGTATTATCAGAGCTGTGCAACCATTCAATGCAGGATTCTGCATCAGCACCCAAAGAACCCTCACACCCAAGGGCAGCCACTCCATGATCCCCCTCACAGCTGCTGACAGCCTCAGTCTCCTGCTAACCGCTCTACTCCCGGTGAACTCCACTGCCCGGGCGCTGCAGGCCCGCATCGCAGCCCTTCCTCCTGGGGCTGGGCCAGGCCACACAGTAGCAGCCCCTCCCTGGGATGCCAATGTCATAACACAAGCCAACATTCGCGTACCACTTGCAGTTCTCTAAACTCACACTGCCTTGAATCCCCATGGGCCTTCGAAACCACTATGCCACTATTATTAAGCCAGTTTTGTAAGGAATTAAGTGGCGGGTCCCTAACTGTACAGCTGCTCTAATCTTGCAGTGTCGCTCTTCAGGAGGGAAGCGCACTGACTATACCTGGCCTTCTAATTCTGAGATTAAGCTTCTACTTAGCACATTCAGCCTTCTTCCCTTCATGCAGGTGATGAATACCTGTGGCATTCAGAGTGCACTTACTATACAACTGTCATCTTCTAAAAAAAACCGCTTCTAAGAGCCGGGTATGGTGGGGCATGCCTGTAATCCCAGCACTTGGGAGGCTGAGGCAAGAATATCCAGACCAGCCTGGACTACAAAGTGAACTCAAGGCCAGCCCAAGGCAGAGCGAGACCCCCCTGGCTCAAAACGACCAACCTCCCACCCCCCAAAACTACTTCTAAAGTCAACACTAAACTAGCAAGCATTTCAGCTTAAATTTAAAAAAAAAAAAAAAAAAACAGCCGCTTATAAGACTAAAGTACTTCTTTAATGTTGTGTACCAAACAAATCCAAATGTCCTTAAGGTTGTACTCTTAAGACTTTAGTTACATCAGCCAGAGTAAGCAAAGCTGTGACCTTGCTGACGATAATATATCTAACGATAAACTATGACTCAGAGTGATCTAATCTGCATGAAACCTTGGGAAAGAAAATCAAAGGCAGGGAGGACTGTGATTCTAGAGTCAAGGGAAACAAACAGGGAAGTCCTTTCTGCCAAAAGACTTTCTAGAGCCCAGCGTGTGGTGGGGAGACCAAAGCGGAATGCGATGGTCTCGCTGAGTCGATGAAATGGAGATCAGAGCCTGGAGGGGCCACAGCGGCTGCAGCAGGAGGGGATGGGGCCCCGTGGAGAGAAAATAAAGCTGGAAAATTGTGTGGGGTCTCTGTGAGTCCCCACACAAATGCTATGCTGGGAGAATATGGAATAAGGTTCTGTGAGTCCTGGAGAAGAAAGCTATCACATAATTAGTCTCCTAAATCCTTCCTAGAACTCATACAGGGCTGGGAGGCATCTCGGTACCCATCAGAGTGGACAGACTTTGTTAAACCTGCAGGTGTGAAGTGCGTTCCCAGAAAGACCTCAAGTTGGTATGAAGACAAACTAGTTCTAGGAAAGCTTGAAAATAAGACTTAGGAGAATTAAGCTACAGTGATATCAGACGGCTTAACTGCCAGTGAGGAAACCCATGTCAATAGGGTAACAGTCCCAGTGTTCACCATCCCGCTCAAATTCATAGAAACGAACAAAAGCAAAACCATACATGCACACTGTAGACACACTGTGTCTTCTACGGGGGATGCTCTTGTGTCTGCACTTTGCATCTTGGTTACTGTTGATCAGTGTCACACACCTGAGGAGGTAATGCGATACCCATGTACTTTCTTCCATTCCTCCTCGAGTCTATTCTACTGCTGTCCTGTTACTTACTTTTATGTATGTTATGTGGCCATCACATATTCCTACTATTATTATTTTAAAGTTCAGTTATCATTTAAAGGTTTTTTAAGTGACAAAAATTATTTTACAGTTGCATACTCATGCTCGTTTGGGATATAGGCCCTCATCCTTGGTTACTGTTTCCTCCTTCTGTAAAAGTCTTTAATATTTCTTACACTAAGAGAAGTGAATTCTCTTAGTTCCTCTTTGTCTGAAAATATCTTTAAAATTGTCTTCTGTTTTAATGACCTTTTTTTCTGGATATCGAGTGGTAACGTGACAGCTTTTATTGCTTGCTTTATTTTTTGTTTTACTACACCCTTCCGACTTGCTCCTTACTGATTAGATTCCTATGCTCACTCTTCTCTTTGCTTCGTTGCACATAATGGTTCTTTTTTTCCTCTGCTTCTGAGGTCAGCTTTTTACTGGTTTTCAGAAGTTTTGCTTTTCCCATAACTGTTTTCTCCTGATCGCTTGAGGTTTATTAATATTTGGAAACATCTGGACCATTATTTCTTCACATGTATTTCTGCATCGTCTTCCCGCTCCCAGTTAAATCAGCTGACGTTGTCACCAGGTCCCTGGGCCTCTTTCATCTCTTCCGCCTTCTCTTCATGCTTCTGTCTGGATGGTTCTGCTGTCTCCGATGCTCTGTAGTGCTTTTTAACATCTGCCTCAGATGTTAAATTTTTAACTTCTAGAAGTTCCATGAATTCTTTTTCCTATCTTATATTTCCTTCTTGATTCTACCCCTGTTTTCCTGTTACTTTGTGACACAATGCAGTATCAAAATCAGAGCATTCATCCAGAAGGGCAGACAAAGAAGGGTCCCGAAAATCTGATGGGACAAAGAAGCTCTAAGTCAAGATGGGGCCCTGAAACTTAATCATATCAACAACACCTTAAATTTGAAAATAGCAACCA
Source organism: Cavia porcellus (assembly GCF_034190915.1). Taxonomy (NCBI): domain Eukaryota; kingdom Metazoa; phylum Chordata; class Mammalia; order Rodentia; family Caviidae; genus Cavia; species Cavia porcellus. Next base: position 3,416,527 of record NW_026947491.1, read on the forward strand.
AAGTAAAGCACACACATGAAGGACACACAGGAGGAGGTCCGCTTTACTGCTCTATTTGTATAAAAGTCTAGCACAGGCAAAATTAATGAAACAGATCAGTAATTGCCTGGGGCCAAGGGTGCCAATCACAAAGAGACATGAGAATTTTTTTTAGGGTATGGAAATATTAGATATCTTTACTTAGGTGATAATTACATGGGTGTACATATTGGGTGCTTAAATGAATGTGTTTTAATCTATATCAATTACACTTCAGTAAAGTTATTTAAAATGCTTTTGAAAAAGACATTTTTAAAAACAGAGATCTGAACCCAAGAGCTTTGACAATTTTGGGGAGTGTTTACTGGGTTATTATGTAATTTATTTTCAGATCTAAAAAACAAAGTTCTGTCTATTACTGAATAATAGAGCACTGTTGTATAATAGAATATTACTCAATAATACAGTGAATAATAAATAATTTTCCACTACATAATGCTGTGGCTTAAAACAAAGGTGCTCAGTTTTTAGCAGAAAATATTTAAAGCCTAGAAATAAATTTATCAAAAAAATGCCAGAAACCTATATGATGACGACATGGACAGTACGGGACCAATAGCTGGAGAGAGATGTGCAGTGCTGCTAACTGGGAAGCTGACGTGGTAGAGTGGTTCCCTTGTGCTAAGGTGGACAAAATTCAGTGCCAATCAGCTCCCAAGAAGAGTTTTGGGAGAAGGGCAAGCAGTTTAGATAATCAACTTGAAGTTTCATCCAAAAGATGAGAAGGGCAAGGTAAGCCACAAGAGTTTGCAAACACAAACATGAGTGTATGTTGGCTCCCATATTCCAACACAGGTTAGACCTAGGAATCAGAGCAGTTTGATAATAACAAAAGAACAGATAAATAAAATGATGAGTCTTAAAACAGACGCTCGTACATATGGAAATTTATCATCTCATATTTGATAGAACTGTGGGGGACCGGCAGCAGCTGAAAAGATAAGAAGTATGAAATATAAATGACCTTTATTTTGAGAATGCGGGGAGAGACACCCCTGATCCCCTGGGGCACGGTATCTCCCCCCTGGGGTCAGCAATCTCTCCGTGGAACACGTGGAGTGGGGGCATATAAGTAGCCTAGGTTTGGGGTAGAACCTAGTGATGGGCATTAGTGATGCACAGGTAGCCCATTGGCACTCCTTTGACACCAGAGGTAAATTCTTAGGGGTGGGGGAGATGGAGCTCCTTGGCTTCTTGGTTCCTTGGCTCCAGCTACAGTGTCCTGTCTGGGCCAAAACTCTTTCAATATTATGCTGCATTCAAATGAGTTACAGGGGATACACTGTTTAATAAATGAGGTTGAAGTAACTGAACACTAGTTTATTGAAATAACTGACTTAGCCCTTGCCTTCCACTAGATGGTCAAATAAATTTCAACTGTATTAAAGATTCAAACCAAAACAAAATCGTGATAGCACTGAAAGAAAATATTAAGAGCCGTATATGTGATACTGAAGGGATTTCTTAAAAGATACAGGAAACTCAGAAACCAGTAGCAGAAAGGCTAAGCAAGGATGTAACTACACACACATTTGAAACCTGTGCACAGAAACCAAGTCTTTCAAAACATTAAAAAAGAAAGAATGGACTGATAATAAGATTTTAAAATTCTACAATAAACAAGACTAATTAACATATAAAGAGATCTTGTAAATGAAATGATCACTCCAGTGCATTCTTGATGAACAAGTTAAAATACAAATGCCCTTCTATTTTGTAATTCCAATGTAGAAAATACATAACAATGAAATTTCCCCAAATGTTTTCATTTCAGTAGTCTCTGTGGTAGGAAGAAAGAGAGAAACAAACCAACAAAGAAGACCCACACTGTACTTAATGGAGGATTAAAGTATATCTACTTTAATAAGAGTATTCTACATATGTATTAAGAAGAATAAAGGAGTTCTAAAGTGTTGACAAGACGAAGTATTATACCTCATTTTATACGGTGTGTTGTCAGGTTTGGGGAAATATTTTTAATTAAGAAAAAGGAGGCTGGGCTGGGATACAGCTGGGCAGCACAGCACCTGCCTGGGGCACTTGCCATGCATGCATAACATCCTGGGTTCAGTCCCCAGCACCCCCCACAAAAGAGAGAGAAAGACAGAGAGAGAGAGAGAGAGAGAGAGAGAGAGAGAGAGAGAGAGAGAAAGCCTTTTACCTGAGCCTTTACACTGAGAAGTTAACAGGAAAAAAGAAGGTTAAAAGAGGGGTAAACACCTTAAATGTTTCATTTAAATTTGGAATATATATGTATAATTTTTTCTCCCAGGCTTTTGATATAGAATCCAGGACTTTAATTATGGACCCCCCCAATCCTTTTTAGAAAAAAAAAAGCCCACCTCTAAAACATAGCTTCAGATTTCTTGTTTCAGTTTCTTTAAGTGGAGTGGGGGAAAAAATTGTGCAAAGCAGGCAATACCCTGCTTAGATCTGTGTTTGCCCCAATCCTTCACACTCTCTCCTAGTAGGATTCAGCTTCCCTGACCATCCCAGCCTTAGCAAATACGTTTGCATCACTGTCCTTGGTGTATGCAGGTCACTCCTGGAGTACTCACATTTCAGGTTACATCCTTCAAATGTAATATTACTGTGACAGCTACTATGAGGGAAGTTCTGGAAGCAAGATTTGCTCTTGACAAATATAAAACCAATAACCTCCACAAATAAATTAACATTCAAGTCTATTAATCAACGTCCCATGAGCTTTTTAATGAAATTAGTAGGAGTGAGTATCACCCAGTATCTTTAACTCTACATTGATGGACATTATTAGCTTCTAGGCCTGCACTGCAAAGTGTGGTGGCCACTGGCCACCTGTGGTGATGGGGCACAGAGCCATGGATGGATGTTGTGACACCACACTCCAGAGACTTTGCACGAATAAGAGAACACAAAATACAGCACGAATAGTTTCTATACTCGTAATGTTTAAATGAGACTTTTGAAATAGTGTATCCCATGAAGCATGCTATTAAAATTAATTTCACTCATGTCTTTTATTAAAAACATGGCTATGAGCCCCTTTCGACAGTAAAGCTGCTCTCACTCTCTTCCTGCAGACTCAGACGCCTTTCACTCAGCAATACTGTCTGGCTCTGCTCACAGCACTGGCTCAGACACCCCTCTCCCTCTGCACCCTGGCTCCGGGGCTCCAGGAACCTGTTTGTAACCTCCCTAAGCAGACCTGCATCTCTGTGCCCGGGATTTGCAGATTGCGACCCACTTTAGTGCTGCCTATGAGCTAAAAGCAATCTTCACATATTTAAATAGTTGGTAAAAAATAAAAGGATGAATATTTTTTGATGTGTAAACATTACCTTAGATTCAGTGCCAGGGTTTATAAATAAAGCTTAAGGGGCACAGAGCGACACTGGTGTGTGTGTTATCTGGGAATAAGCAGAGCCGCTGGACGTAGCTGACTGGCAGTGCCTGCAGCATTTTCTGCAGGCTGCTGGCCCACAACTTGGTGGCTGCTCTGTCCTCCCCAGGGAGAGTCAGCAACCACCACCTGCATCTGCAGAACCTGGAGAACCCTGCAGAGGTGACCTCTGTCTCCATGGGCCTCCCGGCCACAGGCTGGTTTAAATTTCAAAACATCAGCCAGGCTTTTGCTATATACTCTTGACTCCAAAAAGTAACTTGAAGCCCAGTTGCCAAGACTGTTAGCATGCAGAGGGGATCACAGAGACAGCCTGGAGCGCACTCCGCTTCACATGCCCGTGCTCCCCAACCCGAGCACCCAGCCTGCAGCTGGCCTGGAGCACAGGGTTTGTGTTTTGCTCCCTCCAACCCTAACCCTAGTAGCCCTTAGCGCCTACCTCCGTGGAGCCTGTGAACGCGATCTTGTCTATGCCAGCGTGAGCAGCGATCGCAGCACCGGCCGTGGGCCCGTATCCTGGAAGGATGTTGATGACTCCGGGTGGAAAGCCAGCCTGAAACACGCCACAGTTCAGCAGGGGAGGGGCTGCCTGAGAGCCCAAGGGAAGGCCAGGGCTCCCTCCACGTCCTACCTCCTTGATGAGGGCTCCCATGTAGAGCGCGCTCAGGGGCGTCTGCTCCGCTGGCTTGATCACCACCGTGTTGCCACAGCACAGCGCAGGCGCGATCTTCCAGGCAAACATCAGCAGCGGGAAGTTCCACTGGCAAAGGAGACCCGGGTCAGGCCGAGTGTAGGGGTGCACTCCTGCAATCCCAGCACTCACTCGGGAGGCTGAGGCAGGAGGATCCTTGCAGGTTCCAGCCCAGCCTGGCTACAAAGTGAGCTCAAGGCCAGCCTGAACTGCATAGCGAGACCCCGTCTCAAAAAGACCAAAAAAACAAAAAACAGAAAAGAAGACGTAGGGTCCTGGGGCTGTCTTTAAAGTGATTTCTCAGATTTCAGTCAACCCCAACCTAAGTGCTGCCCAGCACAAGGTACATGATTAGTCTTCTAATTGTTTCATTAAAAATATAACAGCATTAACCTTGAAAAAGAATCCTTCCTTCCTCTGTGTACAATAAATTATTTATTCCAACAATCCCCCTCCAAAAGAAATTCCAGGGGAAGAGGAAAGTCCTGCTATCCCTTTGCACTGTCTCGGTTTCTCATTTATTCTTGTATTATATTATTTTTAACATTAGAGTCCATAAACCCTTGTATGAAAATCTTTTGCTTGAATCTGAGTCTTTTACAGAAGGATTTTTCCTATTTGGGGTGAAAGCTATTCAACTGTGGAAGAAGTGAAAAAGAAGATCCTAGCTGTGCCTTACATTTGTGCTCCAGGGTCCTGGGGTACCTTTTCTTACACAGGTGGTCACAAACCCCACATTATTCCAAAGAAAATACGTATGCACAAGCATGCAATATTTTTCATCCATCTCTTTCCCACTGCAAAATGATGACACTAAACTATGTTTACGAGAGTGTATGAATTCAGGGCCGAGCACGGTTTAAACTGGCTTGACCAGGACCCTGAGTCTGCCCTGTCATAATCCCAGGCACAGCCTCATCGCTATCAGGTGTCACTGATAATTTCATCAGCAGGATGGCAGCGGTCCTGTCCCCACGCATGCAGCTCTTCCTGACGCGCCTCAGCTGCCAGCCCCGGATCACTCCCACTAGCTCTGGAGCCCTGCAAAAATATACAAGTGTCTCGCCATCACCCAACACCCAATTTCTTTTCCTTTTGGTTGTTTATAAACTCAAGAGTCCTCAGGGATGTTTTAATTCCATCTGCGGGATATAAATCTTGGAGTGTGGTCACTGAACCAGGGCTGGCTGACAAGGGACCTTCATCCCATCAGAGAAGCCGCAGTCCCCAGCCCAGGAAGGGCAGGAGGAGCAGGTCTGGGTCCCCAGTGAGGTGACAGGTCTCACCCCAGGCAGCTCCAAGCAGGTCCCCCGGGGTTAGGGCAGAACAGCTCCAACAACCGAGCTTCCGATTCCCCTCCCAAACCTGTAAGAAATTTCACCTGGGGCTTTATTGATGATTTGAATAAATATCAGTAACTCCCTCACATCGTGAGCTTCCAAGCCAAAGATCAGCTTCAGCTATTCCCCTGTATTTTGCAAAGAGAGATCTCCTGGTCTCTACAGTAGGTTTAATTTGATCCTGTCCTTGAAATTGCCACCGGAACTATTAGCTCATACCGCTAGCGGGTTCTCTGTGCCAAGGGTGTGTGTGAGGGACAGAGCAAAGGACAGTGTCTAACGTTCCAACCCAAACACTGGGAATGACATCTATTTCCCTTTACAAGGCGGACAACAGCCCAGCATGGTTTCAATTATGACCATGACGTTAACTGGACCGCTGTGTGTTTTGTAGCGTCTTCTATCGAGAATCTTTTGAAAAGAAATGGTGGGAAGCAGGAGGCTTGAAGGCCCCTATAAAATAATATGCCTGGAAAGAGGGTGAGTAACAGTTCTAAAAAATAAACAAGCAAACATAGCAAAGCATCGACTTTCTGTGAGTAGGAGAGACATCCACAAGTGAAGGCAGGTTCCTAACACGCTGAGCTCTGCTTTGCTTATTTGAGTCAGGAGAATTCCCCGACTGGAGAGCTCACCTCCTAGAAACGGAGCTGCAGCCCGTCAACCTGTTCAAATAAGCACTCGTAGGGCGGCTGTGGGAGCTATGTCAACAACGTGAGCTCCGCTTTTTTCTTCCAGTAGTGGGAAACATACATCACCCTGCTTCGTGTGTTGCGGGGCCCACTCACCGGGATGATCTGTCCGCACACCCCGATGGGCTCGTGCCTTGTGAAGGTGAAGTAGTCTCCATCTGAAAGAATAGGCCAGTCAGTCCTGGACCTTTAGACTAGGGGGGCAAAAATGCAGAGAGAGAACTTGGGTGGCAGCAAAACAAAACAAAACAAAAACCTCGTCAACCATACACAGAAGCTGGTAGAAAAACTGTCACCTGGTCTTGGGGCCCGCTCTGTCTGGGCATCCCAGATGCCCAAAGTTGGAGGAGAAGATCTCAAAGGGAAAATGACTGACAAGTTTGTGATGCTAGAAGTTGGGAGAGGGGATTAGAAAATAAAGTGCCCACTGTGTGTTAAGATGTCATGGTTGTCAGGGTGGTGGCACATGCCTGTAATCCCAACACTCGGGGAGGCTGAGGCAGGAGGATCATTGCAAGTTCCAGACCAGCCTGGGCTACAAAGTAAGCTCAAGGCCAGCCTGAACTGCATAGAGAGGCCCTGTCTCAAAAAGACAAAAAAAAAAAAAAAAAGACGTCACGGTAGGACAGTTACCAGTATAAAAACTGGAGTACCTCAACATTTAAATAACTTTCTAAGTCTTAAAAACATAGCAAGGAAAATGCTATTGGGCATTTTAAATGCTGCTCAACTGGAGAAAAAAAATAAGATGTGGCCCCTAACTCAGGTCAGCTATGCAAACGCACTCCCTGGAGACATGTGCAGCCCAGCCAGATCCAGAGCTGCTTAAAGGAGGCAGGGAGAAGGTCATCAGAGCTGGCTGGGAGGTGAGCACATCACTAGCTAAAAGGGGGAAAGCTTGGAGAAGACGCATGACTGCTATTCTCTGATGGGTACAGTGGACACCAGGAATAATTGGCCCCGAAGTCCAGCATGGCTTTCACTTATTTTATCTGAGTTATTTTTAAAAAAGCTGGGTCAGCTGATTCAATTTTTGGCACATGGTCTTTCCTTGCCAGAGCTGGGCAAAGTCTTTGCTTTTGTTTTGGGGACTTCCCTAGAAGTCTTTGGGTCTATTCTCCCAAAAGCACCCTCTAAAGCGGTGGGATGCAGCTCAGTGTACTGAGCTTGCCTGGTATATAGGAGGCCCCAGGTTTGATCCCCAGATGTACCACCAAGTAAAGAAAATGAAAAACCAGCCCCTACGGAAAGTGTTTGGGCTGGGGGAGAGAAGCGGAAGTAACACCAGCCCAATCTTACAGCCATGGTTTCTGAGTGCAGCTTAGTCTAATGTTCATCCTCCAGAGCTGCTACAATTAAACTCAGAATTATACAATTTTAAGTCACTCAAGCCCTCTGTCTTGCTCTCTCCTCTCTCGACCTCTGCTCTCTAATCCTCCTTCTAGAATTAAGTGTTGACAGTTGCTGGTACAACTTTGCAAAGAACTTTTATTCACATGCAAGAATAGGTCTCATTCCTTCACCCCTCTTCATGATCTTTCGTGTTTTATTCCCCACTTTCTCCATATGAACGAACACATTATTTTCATGCATGCATGCTATCCCGACAAGCTCAGTAAGTCATGGTATTACCATGAACACCCCTGAGGGTCAGCGAGGCTGCTTTCTACGGAAGCGTCTTACAAATAACACTGTAAAGACAACCATGTTATACATCCTTGCGTATCTGGGCACCTTCCTGCTCATAGATGTTTGCCAAATCACCCTTCAGAAAGTTGCACAATTCCTAATTCTAACAACATGCTTCGTTGCTGTTCTTTACTCTTTACACTAGGGTGTTCCACAATCTTGATTTCTGCTCAGCCGGCACCGAGAAGGTGGCAACCTGCTTTGATTCTTTCCAGTGATACAGGAAGGTGAGCACTTTTTGTGTTTGCTAGCTGTGTTCGATGTTTCCTCAGGGTTATAGTTATGGCCATTTTTCTTTTGGGTTTCTCATCATTTTAGTCATTTGAAGAGCTCACGGATCTTAAATTTGTTTTTTGCCATATTATTGCAAAGGTTTCCTCCAGTAATCTGCTCTTTCTCTCAACTTCATTTTATGTGTAACCTTTTAAATGAAAGAAATGAGGAAGAAGGCAAGCTCAGAAACTGTAGGAAATTGTTTCAGAATATCTCCATTATAACCAAGGATAGTCAAGATGTGGTCACTACCTGTAGGCTGACGATAAGAAGTCCTAATGATGTTTTTAAATAAAATTGATCATATAAGTTTTGTACTCAGACAACTTCCACATTCCCTGAGCCCAAATTGTTGTTTACCATCTGCCTTCCATTTGTCAAACTCTGAAAGGGTTTTCGTGGGGAGCAAGGACACCCCCAATATGTTAAGTGTCACTGGTAAGGAAATCTCCCATGAGGCCGCTCTGCAGCACAGCTCTGGGGAGTCTCAAGAAACTGATCACAGGCTCACGGTGCAATGCTGGGACACGGTGCCAATGAGCCGTGAAAAAATCAGGGAAAGTGACGTGGAGGAGGAAAAGAGGATGTATTTCAGCAGAACCAGAGGCAGCTGATGTGGCCTAGAGGAAGCCCCAAGTCACCTGCCCAGGCTGGCAAAGCAGTCTCCCCATCCATATCCTACATGCCTGGGACCTTAATTGTATTGCTTACATAATGTCAAAAGTTGCTGGAGAAGAGAAAGTGAAGAGAGAAAAATCTACACAAAATCTTCAAAAGCTGGTTTTGCAAGGCATTGAACTTGACTCCGTATTTGCACCCTATAAAAGAAATTGTTTGGGGGAATAATTTCTTGAATAATTTGCTCAAATGTGACAGACAGCTGGTTTAAGGTTGGCACAAGAGAGGGACTGACCCTTCCAGCCCTGCAGTTCCTCTAAATGGTGAATACAGAAATGAAGGGCATTTTGGTGCTTGAACTCTTTGGAAAGAGCACACAGCCCAGTGAACCAATTGTGGTCCTATTCGAGCAGTCACATCCTGGACGCCTGGCTGTGTCCTCTGCAGCTCCTCAGCTAGGGCCAGCAGCACCCAGAGGTCCTTCCCTGCATCAACACACACTGCGTAACCCTGAGGCGCCCCCTTACAAGATCCTTACACGATCACAGCCACATTTAAGCATCACCTGCACCACCTGCACTTAGTAATTTCTGCTAATGCACCCAGCTGTCACAAACAAGCGCATGGCTACTTGTTAGCCTCACATGAAGGAAAATCTATGCAATAACAGGTTTCTAGGATGAGGGATATGTCTTCTAATATTCTTCCAACCTCACAATTAAATAAAAAGTGTCCCCTGGTTTACAGGATAACCCAGCCTTGCTGAAGCACAGGTGACATGGTAGCTCAGAAACAAATGCCACCAGAGGCACCTGACCACCCTGTCCGTGTATCCACAGGATGTTCCTCCAAGCTCCCAAGTGCTGGACCCAAGGAGTCACAGGGTAGAGGAAACCCTGCAGGTCTGACTCCCCAAAAAAGGTGAGGCCTGGGGCTGAGCACCTCTCTCCTTTTCCTGCAGTGGCGTCTACCCACTGGATGAGGGGACAGAGTCGGGTCTCTTTCTCCACACCTAAGGTGACGTATGACAATGTTTATCACGAGTACTCTTGTCTAAGAGAAAAAATTACAGCCCACTCCACCTTTCATATTAATAATGCTCCCTACTGGAAGGATGATGTCCAAGGTCATTTCCTTCCTTTCTCTAGCTTTGTGTTGCAAGTTCAAAAACTTGATATAAAACCAGCCTCTGTCTAACTCAGATACTCAGTTCTAGGCTAAAATGACTTCAGGCCTTCTACCCAAACATGAGGACTCACAAAGAGAATGGAGGCTCAGCAAGAGAGAATTACTTTTGATGAAGAGGCCAGAAAATGATCTTAATTTCATATCACAGAGTCAATAATTTAGAACTCAAATGTGGTGGGAAAAGCTAAAGATGAGAACCAAAATAAAAAGACTAAATCACACGTGGAAGACTTTTTCTCTCCATCTCTTTTCCCTTTCACACAAGAAAATTGTTATAGTTTAGATCTAAAATGCACCCCCACCCCCCGCGCCATAGTTTAGTGCTCAGGGATGGGCCCTGGAGGAATAAGGTTTCTTGGGCTGTGACCTGGAAGGGTGTCTCCTTGTCCCCATTCTTCGCTCCCCTCTCCTTCCTAGCTGCAGTGGGGTGAGAAGCTGTCCTTTACCATGGCCGCTTCTGCCTGGGAGCCAGCAAACCATGGACTCAATCCTCAGAAATTGTGAGCCAAAAATAAACCTTCCCCCCTTTAAATTACAAGTGTCAGGTAATTTGCCCAGCAATAGAGAAATGACTAATAAAAAACAAAAAACTTAAAGAGTAATAGAAATTACTCATTAAAGGAGTGCATTTTGTTGAGACACGGTCTGATTATGCAGTTCAGACTTTGAGCTTCCTCTGTAGCCCAGGCTGGTCTCAAACTCACAAGGATTCTCCTGCCTCAGCCTCTTGAGTGCTGGGATGACTGTGTGTGCCACCACACCTGCCTTAAAGAGGTGCATATTAAGATTCAGCTAGAGACAACTTTTCTGATTTGTTTTTAAATCTTTGTATTTTCAATGACCAAAGAATAGTTTTTGCCTCATGAAGAATATAAAAATCATACAGTTGAATACCTTTTTATATCATAAATTTGGTTGAACTGTGGATTACATTTTACTGAGTATGTGTGCACTGGGGCTTTCTGTAACTGCACTTTATCCCTAGACCTAATAACAGGGCGAGTCTCTTCTGCAGCTGCGAAATACTGAGCCACTGCTCCATATGATCACACTGCACGAGAGACGCAATACTCATGTTAGTTAAAAAATATAACCATTTCCATAATTTCTTCAAGGTAGGCATCACTGCCAAAGATAGATGTTACAGTTGCTTGAAAAAATTTAATGTGATTTTTTGGTCTCATGAGAATATCTGGCAGTGACACATTCAACACACAAACTAGTGAGGATGTGGTTAGGAATCTGTATGCTCAGTAAGATTAGAAAAAAAATCATACAGGAAACATTAAAGACCATAATCCCTTCCCAAATTCACCAGCAATTGAGGAGACTACCAGATAGTCCCTAATTATAACACAAGGAGCCTTTCAAGAACTGTAGCAAGTTATATATACCTATTGCCATACGAATGGATTTATTCAATGAAGTAAAAACCCGTAACCTAATTGAATGACTAGAAGATCACCCTGCCATCCCTCGCCTTCATACAGAATTACCTTTTGAGGAGCTAACACCCCTTCTGATGAGCCTAGCATTAAACGAGCAGACCAATTCCAACAAACCATTCCAGGAGGCATCCTTACAGGTCCCTGTGTGTGCTGACGCTCTGCAGACCGCTCTGAACATTTTACAGCAGCAGCGATAAATTCTGTAAGAAGCCCATTCCGGCAGTGACCTTCACATTAGCCTGAAGCGGTTCTCATGCTGCTCTTCCCAGGAGTCTGCCGGTCGAGTCTGAGAAGTTAGACTGTGCGTCCCTGCAGCCGTCGTGAAGATGTCTTAGCCTTACATGATTACACCACGCACCCTTTAAAAGGTCAATTTACTTCTCTGCACTTGGTTTCTCTGCCTACAAAATGAGAAGCCCGGCTTCACGGATCCCTGTGGTCCTTTCAACCACAGGCACTCATGGGGGTTCCCAGTGAGGCCAACTTCATGACCACCTGTCACTACCAACTCAGGTCCCACCAGTGACAGTCGGTCCTTCCCAGGTTGGGCAAGCACAGAGCTCCTCCCCGCCACTCAGACTGGACATGATCTCAACTCTCACCGCTGTGTTCACTGTGGCAACACCGACCCCCACCAGGAGGACTGGAGACAGAAGCTTAGGACCCCAGGTAACACCTGTGCACCTTTCCAGCCCATTCCTTAACAGGTCCACTGGAAACAGCGGAAAGAAACGTCAGTAATGATATATGCCCTGCACCGTCTTTACGCTTTTCCATATGCTAATATAGAGTGAGACTATTTTTAGATAAGCATTCAGTTTAAAATACAGCTACATTGTCTCTACATAACATAAAATCAACGCTCAGTGCACAGAAAAACCAAAGGCAACACAAGCCCATATCTCCCTCAGTAAACTGAAAAAAAAGCTCTGATCCTTCCTCCACAGCAAGGTTATGAGTAGGCAAGAAGCTGCAGGTCGGATGTAAGTCAAACCACAAGCAAATGGGGACAATGCTGGCTCCCGCCAGGGGTGCCCTGCAAGTGCAGGTCATCAGTGAGCACAAGGAAAGTGCCCGGTGAATCACAGGAAGACTTATTACTGATCTTCACAGACAGGAGCTGGGCAGATGGGCCACCCATAGGACGTCTGCTCAGAGAGGACAGCTGCCTGCGGCTCCACGGCAGTGAACAGTGGGGAGCGCAGTGTAGCCCCCTGTGGCTCAAACCAAACCGAAACTGTGGAATTCCACAGCACTGTCCTGAGGCGCAGCAGAGCGGAGACCAGGAGGAGAAACTCCCAAGCCAGGAGAGGAAACTGCTGGCCGCTTAATCGCTCCAAAGATAATCCTTTCCAGGGAGCACACCCTTTCAGAGAAAGCAAGCAAGTATTTGTTTTTGCCAACCCATTACCCACCATAGCAAAGTGCTGTCTAAAATTCAGCCTGACCAAAGCAAACATCTATTTCAAGTAATTCTGTGTCTCACCACTGCCTTCAGAATAAAACCTGCAGCACAGCCGCTGCAGGCTGAGCCCTCCTGTCTCTGCACCAGAACCAGCTTTCCCCAACCCCTGGGGCACATTGTCCTCTCCTCCCCACACAGGGACACCTGTGGGACACCACTCTTGCCATCTCGTCTCTGCAGTGTAACAGGGAGACAGATCTTGGGCAGATGGAAAGGAGTCCCTGTCTCCCCAGGAAAACTTAATTTAGGCCACTGAGCTTCACGTTTCACCCTCCGAGCCGGCCACACTGAAGGGCAATTACTGTTCGCTGGACAGAGAATCCACCTTCATATCCCCAGTGCCCAGCACGGGACCTGAAACCCCGCAGGTGCTCAGAAACATCTGGGCAATGAACGAATGGGTGACCCGTAAGTGGGGAAGAGGTGATGCTGGCATCGGGGGTGAAGGAAGTGCTTTTCCTACTCATTCAGGGTGCTCTGCTCCAGGCCCCTCACTGGGAAGACAGGAGCTGGACAGCAGCAGGATGCTCCCAACTCCATGTGGTTCTCACCCTTCAGCCTCAGGGCCGCTAAGCTGGATGACCCATCATGTCACTCAGCGTAGGAAAGCAAAGTAGTCTTAGATTTTTAATTTAGAAACTGGTCAGGTTAGTTTTTATGTGTGACCAGTCCCAGCCATGTGAGCTTCTTCCCAGACACTTGCTGTGAAAGCCACTTTAACCTCATGACACAGTTGGGGGACCCATGGCCATATGTGTTCCCGCATGTGTGAAATCCGTAAGCGCCAACTCACCAGAGCAGTCTAGATAAAGTTGACCTTCACCATTCCTCAATTCTGGATTTAGGAACCTGCCTACTGAAGCAACCCCAAAGCCAGTACCTGTATCATTTTTACAATCATTTCCAGGAATAAAACAATAATCTGCCTGGCCCCATACATTCGACCTCAGTGGGAGCTGAACAAGGTGGCACTCAGAATTCTTGCTTTAGATCCTCCATTTTTATGATTTCTTCAGTACTGTGTTCTTCTGTGGTTGTGTTTTTATTGATGATCTTGCTCCAATGGCCCCAGAGCACCATGCAGGAGTACTGCTAGTGTCCCCAAGGTGTGACCTAGCGTTAGACAAAGTCTATTTGGGGACAAGTGGCTGGTGAGCTTGCCACAATTCAATGCGCATACACCAAAAAGCCATGTTAAAGAAAGGGAATTTTGACAGAAACACACATAAAACACTCACATTCTGAGGGGTTGGCACCTAATCAGGCACTTACTCCCGGAGCAACAGCTCAGGATTTGTGAATTCGGGCTCTGTGACACCTTTATAGAACATAACTGAATAATCAGAACCAACTGTGTATTAACCCAAAGCCCTGCAGAAGAGGGAAGGGCACAGCAAAGTTCCCAATGGGTTTTCTAGGCAGCAAGTGACCTGCGTTTGAGTCTAAGGCCTGCTACTTACTGGCCACATGGTCTTGTTTAAGACGCTAAACTCTCAGTGCCTTATTTGCCTAGCTGTGAAATGGGAATAGTGTCTTGTTACATTCAGCCCATCTCATAGGATCACAAACAAAATCACTAGATCTTGGGCTGGGGATTTAGCTCAGTGGTGTAAGCGCCTGCCTGGCAAGTGCAAGGTTGTGAGTTTGATCCCTGGTATTAAAAAAAATCACTAGATCTTACATGTGAAAGATCGCATCACACTCTGAAGTACCAGGCAAATGCATTATGAATTTATGTCACCCTTCCAAACATAAAAACAGATTTTTTTTTTTTTTTTGCAGAAAAATGCATGTAACAGTACAGATTTTGTGGTTAAAGGCTAAGGGCCTCATACAGTCTCCATTTCACGGGTAAAAAGGCCCAAGATTCAAACACAAAATCAAACTGGTGTTCAATATGAACTGAGAAACATGCAAAAAATGAACTGGTTGAACAAACGTGAGGGAAATCAGTGAGGAATTACGAGCGCTCCCAGCTGCCTGGCCTGGCCCTGCACCCCGCCCCCCCCAGCTTTGGTCCCTCACCGTGAGTTCCACTACCTCCGTCGGTCCGTCCCCTGCTCACTGCACTGTTCCTTCCACCCAGCAGCTCAGATGATGAAATAATAAAGAACCAAGGCTCTGGGTAAAACTTGAGCTCTAAAACTTACTAGCATGTGAATTAGGGAAATTATTCGACTTCTCTAGGCTTCAGGGCATTAACTGGGGGCATTAGTTACAGCGCTGTGCTCTTAGGTGGCTGTGGAAGCCTCAGTTGGTGTCATCACTAAGGGTTCCAGCTCGGCCCAAGGCCTCTCCACCACCCTAGTCCTGGACACTTCCTGCCTCCCTCTGAGGTTCAGCACTGACATAACGTTGCCACTCTGTTTAACGCCCCTGTACAGCCTTGTCACTGCTTTGTGGGGCTAGTTTTTATCTGGAGCTTAATAACATAAAAAGTCAGGATGATGGTTTTGATAGATGATGAAAGTCTGTGTGGTCATTATAGGAAATACAGAAAGCAGGAAAAAACATACAGAATACATAAAAAAATTACCCATAATCCCACCACCTGGAGACAGAACTGTTGACATGTTAAAGTATTCCCCTTTTAAAGAGGGGTCTTATGTTCCTGAGGGAAAGGGCTAAGTCTTAATCTCCTTGGAATTTTCCTGGACCCGTCCCATCCCCTGCTCCTTGGTCCCCTGGCACCTATCCAACAAACCTTTACACCTGCTCCTAGCTGACTTGATGCACCACCTCCACGGAGGCTGTCGGTCTACAGAAAGAACGACACGCTCAGGGTGACATGATTTCTTTGGCTCTGTGCTTGGTCTAAGCTGCTCAGAGTGTCTTGAGTCCCTATCATGTGTGGCTGTCGCTTGTGTCGGGCGGTAAAAGTGTGATTCTAGTTGGAAGCTCACGTCTCCTTCTTCCAAGTCCTCCGTTTTCACATACCTACAGGAATGGTCATTCCGTGAATTTTGTCAGCCCAGCCTGCGTAATACCGAAGGGTTTTGATGACACCCTGCAAATCCACGTAAAAAGCTTGGAGGAATGGTTTGCCACCATTTAGGGACTCCATGGTCTGTAGGGAAAGACAGGGAGAGAAATTAAGTACCGAGAACCTTTCAGCAATACACTACTTCCTGGAGCAAAAGAAAACAGGAGAGAGAGAATGTAAATGGACCTGACTGTGATATATTCCCTTTCCACTCTGATTTCCCAAATAAAGGGTTCTCCAGGACTGTAGGTTTGGTCTTGTTTCTAGTAAAAACAATAATAAATGTGATTCTCTGTGTGTGTGTGTGTGTTTCCAGGAACCACTATCCAAACACAGAAACACGACTGATAATAAAGAGACACTCTGCTTGTCAACCTGGCTTCTGTTATATTAATGGTCATAGCCGAATGGACATTTTTTGAGTCTTTGCTAGTCACTTAAATCCATAGAGAGAAAGGAGACGCGAGCTCTTTATGCAGCTGATGAGAATCTAACCCGACTCCATAGCTGCAGAGACCCCTGCTGAGAAATGGAACTTTCACAGCACACGTCCAGTTTATTTAGTACCACCAAACAAGATCTCCTCCAGGGAAGCCTTTAACAAGTTAAAGACTGGCTTTTGTAAACATTTACATTAACAACCATTATCTATTAAGGATAAAGTATCTGGCCCATTTAATAAAAACAACAATATTGAATAGCATTACATTATAAACAGTATTTTAATGGCATGCTCCTAAACTGATTAAGTCTATGACCAAAACCGTGACAAATGAGTACAATAAAATAAGAGTATTTTCACCTGAGACATATTAAAGTTACTCCAGTTTTTAACAAATGAAATAAGAGTTTGTATTTGCCATTTCATGGCTTCATAAGGAAATCTTACACCCTACACTGGTGTAAAAATTATTTGATGGCTAACAAAGCTAACATTGAAGGATTCTCCACTCCAGATAGCAATTATGTTTATCTGTGTACTACCTGTATCACTGCATCCTGGCTCACCTTTACTCAAGGGAACCAAGTCATTTTCAAGTGCTTTTCAGAATATTCATATGCTCGTAAGATGGAATTCTTGCTCCAAAAAGCTGCCCTAGAGCCAAAATCTATAAACCACAGAGCTAAGGAGTCAATAATTGGAATCCGGGCCAACTAAGCAGTCCCCGGGAGTGGCTGGCAGTAGGGAACCCTCCTGAGAACACTAGCCCTGGCTCTGTTCTCACAGGTGCTACCCTGGGACGCAGTGGAGAGGGTACTTCTCATTAACATGCTTCTCCTGTATCCAGGAAGGGTTTCAAAGTCACAATCGTGTTTGCAAGTGGTGGGAAAAGAGACTCCATCTCAGTGAGACACACGACAGGAAAAGTGGGGACATCTGAGTGTCACCTGAAAACACAGCTGTGGAAGTAAATCACATCGCCTTCCAGCACCTATCAGTACCCCAGCACTGCGAATGTTGCCTGTGTGTATACAACTCTGGCAGACATTCAATGGCCACTGAGGCATCAGGAACTATGCCAGAATGATCAAGGAAACAGCAAGGTGTAATTCTGATCCTTAAGGAAAACTTAATACTGGAGAAGAGACACACATATACACTAATATTCTGCAAGGTACCTGGAGGAACTCAGCTTTCTACATCAGTAGGCTTGCCAGAAAAGTGACAGCTTGAGAGGCACTGCCGGCCTCTCCAGAGCCTTAGGGTTCCCAGGGCTGGTGAGCCTCTGAGAAGGAGCTGCTTCACCACACAGCTGCTGGGTTCTTACAGCCATAGACTTGCTCTATAGGCTTCTAATCCCTTTTCATCCAAAGTGGCCACAGGGGTGACTGCCCCTTCCCCTAAGCAAGCCCTGCAGTGACCTGTTTTCTCAAGCAGAAGGAATGGGTTCAGTACCCTAAACATTGGCCAGTCAGTGTGGGCATGGTGAGTATGCCACACCTATGCTCCCAAAAGGCTCCAATTTCCAAAATATTCATATTCTTAAGACACAGGTTTTAAAAAAAAAACAAACAGCAACAGAAACAATAACAAAAAACTCTTTAGAACAGGAGCAGCTCCTTCTGTCCAAAGAAGTGTTCTAGTGAAAACTACTGGTGTCTCTTTGCTCTTCTTCCTGTAGGTTCTAAAAAAAAAGAGGAGAGACAGAGTAGGATGTGTGAGAGGGCCACATCCCGCTGTGCCCATCCGAAGGGCACAGAGAAGTTCGCCCTGCTTGATCCCCGGCAGAGCCCTCGGCGTTGGTCTTCTGCAACCAGCTTAGAGCATCTCCTCTTGCTTGATGGTTCTGCTTGGCCAAGCAGGTGGAAGGTGGAGGAAGGAGGATCCCCACCAGGCATGGAAGGCCAGTTTTTTCTTCATGACACAGAGAGAAAAGACACTCAGCTGATCCCCAGTTCCCCACCTGCTCTGCCCTCAAACCTTCATATCTCCCACTTTTCATAAGTGACATGCGCGCATTAGCTTTCCCCCAGTTCTGCTTCGTGGCATACTTGCAGAAAGACAAGGCACCCAAATCCCAGCAGAACAGTGAACTCGGGATAAAGGTGCACCGTTTCCGTAGGCCACTTACTGCAAGAATCGCTCGGTCTCGCTCCACCAAGTCAGCCAACTTGTCCAGCAGACGTCCTCTCTCTGACGCATCCATCCTCCTCCATGTCGAGCCCAGTGAGAAGGCCAGGCGTGCTGCCCGCACGGCTTTGTCTATGTCTGCCTGCGAGGGAACAGAGGCCCAGCTGAGGAGAGGACTGGTCCGCGCACAGGAAGGGCATGGGCTCTGGCAAATGGGGGTCTGTGTGCACCCACCGCCTGTTCCTCATACATGTGTCTCCTGAGGGACTTACAGGCTGCTTTAAAGACTAAACTGCAGCACTGCAATGTGACGGCTCATCTTTAATTCTTTTAGGAACATACCCAGAAAGAGAAGAGCTGGGCCAAATGGAATTCCTAGCGTAAATTTTTTGAAGCTCTCTAATCTCCATAGTGGTTGTACTACTTTATGGTATCACTAACAGTATTGAAGGGCTTCTTTTTCCCTGCACCCTCGCCAGGATTTGGCATTATTTGACCGCTTGATAATAGCCATTCTTTTGGAAGTAAGGTGGAATCTTAATTGGTGTTATTTTAATTTGCATTTCTGTAATGGCCACACACACACACACACACACACACAGAGTAGAACACTACTCTCCCATCAAGAAGGATAAACCTGAGTTGTGTAGGAAAACGGATGCATCTGAAGACCAAAATGTTAAGTGAAACAAATCAGAAGCACAAGCTTAAGCATCACATGGTTTCTCTGACATGAGAAATGCAGAATATAAAAAGCAAAACAAAAGACAGTAAGAAGTAGGGAGGTAGAGGAAGGGGAAGAAGGAAGGGAAGGAGGAAGAGAAGAGAAGCAGAGGAGAGGAGAAACGTGTGAAGATGTGTTACATACACGGACCAGCTGCCCATGAGGACTGTGGTCATCGTGTATAGCAGACATGCAACAATAAATATAAAAGTTTACCGAAGTGAGCAACGCCCACACTGAGCGGGACATCATGAGAGCACGCGGACTGCCCTGCGCCCTGCGCTCTCCATACCTTGTCTGCTTCTTGGACTTCACACACTTGTTCGCCCGTAGCTGGGTTATAGACTGGGAACACTCGCCCACTCTCCGAGTTCTGCCACTCATTGTTAATGAAGATCTGAAAGAGAAGACAGCAGGATGGGGTCTGTGACACGGCCGATGGGAAGCCAGTCCGCAAAGGCACCAGCCTGCACTCACGCCTCTGAATGCCCTTCATTTTACCATTGAGCTCTGTTCCTACGACCAGATCGTTCATGGAGACAGCTGCTAATGAGGAACTATATGTTATGTGCAAAACTCGATATTCAGACAGAGACAGTCTCAGGAAACTCCACCCTGAACACATTGTGTTCCACTCTTCCATGCAGTACTACAGTGTCCAACAGGACACAGAATTCCAGCACTGTACTGACCAGAACAATCAGAAGATTACCAAAGGCCCCACTGCCACTCACTCTCCCCCCTCGAAAGTCCAGACACAGGTTTTAAGTCGGACAGTGCACCTCAGTGATAAGCCCTGACCATTGCTCACCAGTAGAGGTCATTAAATGAGGACGGTCTTACAGTGAGGTGTGGAACCAGAGCATGCAGGCCAGCCTCCCTCCTGGTTCAAGAGCTTCCTGTAGCACATGTCTTCTTCAGTCACCCAAACTCTGACTCCAGTTCTTACTGTGAATACCATGAACATCTCAGCCAGCAAGGACGAAGTCCCGTGTGCATGCAAGCTGTGCCATGAGGTTAGAAAACAGCCATCGACAGCCCAAGCTCTGGCCAGAGTCTACAGGGCCTCGGCGGTGGCTCACCCTGTAGTCACCACGGAACTGACTGACGCTGGATGCACATTTGCTGCTTAATTCACATCAATTAAGCAGGGCCGCCACTCAGACGAAACTAAGCAGTGCGCTAAGTTTCATGCATACATCTAAGATTTCTTTGGCTTTGCCAAGTGGGCTACACAGGTTAGCAAAGGGAAAGAGGGTGTAAATTTCAAATTAGACTCTCTAAAATTCATTAAGAAGCAAAATTTCCTTACATATGAAGTGGAGATTGTGCTAAACTGGTAAGAAGATTAATGATTCAATGATACTTGAAGCAATATTGAAAGATTTTAAGGAGCAAGTTAAAGGAGGTGGAAAAATTGCACAATGAAATTTTTAAAATTTGTTGACATTGAAGGAGAAAACAAACTGCAGTAAGAATTTTTGGACTATGAAATTGAAAAAAATATACAAAGATGTTTTACTCTGTAAAAGCTAGGGCCCCACAATGAAAATTTCTGAACTTGAGAACCAGTTATCCTGACAATTTAGGACAAACACAATGATGCATTTATTTCTTACTACTTGCTAGTCTTCAATAATTATAAATGAAGTTATATAAGTATAAACTTAATACCAAATTCTAGAAAGTGTCCCAAAACTTTCTGTTCACATTTCCCCCTTTGATTTGTTAAAATAGTGAGTCCACGTGGAAGGAGATACTAATTAAACTAGAATACTCTCTTCCTAAAGACTTTTTTTTTCCTTTTGAGATAGGGTCTCACTATGTAGCCCACACTGACCTCAAACTCACAGAGATCCTCCCGCCTCAGCCTCCTGAGTGCTGGGATTACAAGTGTGTGTGTTGTGACACCTGGCCACTAAAGGTTTTTTTAACACAAAAACAAAGAAAAGATCTTACATTTGAGCAGTACTTAATACAAATGTACTAAGCACACACACAAGGGCCTTGTAACTGTGTAATGCTGTAGAGTTTAAAATACAATAAGCTTACTATATTATTTTACCCAATAAATGCAAGGTATTTGTAGAAGAGGCAATATGTCTGCACATTCCCCTGAAACACAATATAATCCCCCAGCAACAAAAGAAGAAAATTAAGAGGTATTCTTGTGGGGTTTTTTTTTGGGGGGGGGGTTGACCCGCGGTATTATCAAGCAAAAGGAACAAGAGGTCTTTTCAGTGTTCTCACCACTTTTATTCATTAAATGACAACCTTTGCAATAATACCAGGGTCCACCAAACCCAATGTTAGTTCTTAAGCTTTTTTATAGAGCAGTTCTATGTACAAAGATAAAGATTGCATGATGCTTATTATTTCTTAGAGGTCTTCCAAAGATCAGAGAGAAAACTTACTTATGTTTAATTCAATTAAATTCATTTTCTTATTATTAATATTTATGTCCGTGGATTATTTTTTTTAAATCTAACATGCGTTACAGAAGTACATGATTTTACATTTTCTGTATCTTTAAACATTTTGCTAGTTCACCATCCTAGGAATTATTTAGTGAACACAGCAATTATTTCCAACTATGTTTTTAAAAAGTAAAATAATAAATCTGGGTGTGGTGGCGCACAGCTGTAATTCCAGCACTATGGGAAGCTGAGGCAGAAAGATTCCAAATTCAAGCCCAGCCCAGACAACTAGTGACTTAGTGAAATACTGTCTCAAATTAAAAATACAAAAGTACTGAAGATGTAACTCAATGCCAGGGGCCTGGGTACGAACCCCTAGTACTCAAAAATAAAGTAACAAGAAAACAACACAAAAAATATAGAATTTAATAAGTAAATAAGTCACCACAATAATATCCTTCTTTACTTTTCTAATAGTGTACCTTAAGTACATTGTCTTTCAAGGAGGTCTAAAATGAGTTTGGAGATGGGATCTTTACTAATTTATTTTTAGCTTTCGTTGAACACAGATAAGCATAATTTTGAAAGTTCTGCCTATCGTGTAATAGGGAGGGAAATGAACGCAGAAAGACATTGCACAGTTCTGGGTGGTGAGAAAGCAGACGAAGCACTTAAGGCACTACTAGGGGGTCAAACTGACTACGTAAGCAAAATATTGGGCTGCCAGTCTTTAGGAGAAATCCATTTTCTGAAACTCTAATCAAAGAGTCAACAGTGTATTTATAAAGACCAAAGGATACAGGATTATCTAACCCATTAGTCATTCAGCAGGAAGCATTTCATCATTTAATATTTTTCAACAAGGCCCTGACCCATCCTGTTTTAGTAGGTTACATGACATGTCCTCTCTCTTTTCTCTTGCCCGTAAAATTTACTTCTATGACTCATATATTAACAAATGTTACAGACATACATACATAGGTATATGTGTGATTTAAGGGACAGAGGTATAAAAATAAAAGAATGCTCATTAGGTTGATTGATTTAACATTTAGAAAATTGAAATGAAATGAAAATGAAAATAATTTTGTACTTACAAAATCAAGAGTGACCATCTTCTGCTAGGTTATAAGCCTTCACATTTTTCAATAAGATTGCATTGTGTTAATGCACATGCAAGAAACGCCAGAAGTCCTGATGAGGTATAACCTAGTGGAGATGTTTTTTAACCTGGAATCTGTGTTTATAACAAAGGAAGTGTTCCCAGCTCTTGCACAACAGCTGGATGCAGTCAGCTACACTCAGAGGCATTGACCCCTTCAGCTTACAACATCCCCAAACCAGGAAAATATGAAAAATTACTTAAATTATTAAATTATTATTTTGTCATATTCATCACCTGCTTGTTCTTCTTTCTGTAAATTGTTAGTAAAATAATCCAAAATTTAAAAAAATTTTAAAAGGGCCCTTTATAATGAGCAGTAAATATAATGATTTTTTCCTGATATGCAAAATGATGAGGTTTTGTTGTTGTTGTTGTTGTTATGCTATTAGGCTCAGTTTTATAATATGACATTTTGTCTTGCTTTGTCATTTTTAGGCAGGGTCTCACTATGTAGTTCAGGCTGGCCCTGAGCTCACAGCCATACTTCTGTCTCAGTGTCTCAAGTGCTGAGATTACAGATGTCCGTGGATTATTTTTTTTAAATCTAACATGCGTTACAGAAGTACATGAAAAGTAAAAAAAAAAAAAAAAAATTACCTAACTCTAAAGCACCATTGCCTAAATGGCACTGCACAGGATAGACATTCTCATCCCGACAGGAAAGAACAGGGGGATGAAAAAGAACAGAGAAAAAAAAAAGAGCAAAGCCAAGCAGGACAAATGTTAGGTCCTGTAGCTCCAGGCCAGAGGTGCCAAGGCACAGTGTGATGAGATGTGTATTCCACAGGGAAAGCTTTATTGCTATGGCCTTGCTGGTTGCAGCCCTTTCTTGGACAGGCATTACTCATTGTCCATGACTTTTCTCAGCAGATGGTCTATGTTCCTGACAACTCCAACTTCCTGGGGTCTTTCCTGCACCTTTAGCCTCTTTCCTACAGCTTCACATACCCTCTCAGAGGTCCATAGCTGGCCTCTCAGGTCTTTCTTTGAAATCTGGACGGAAGCCTCCCTGATCCCACAATTCTTACACTCTGCATACCTGAAAATCAGCATCACATGGACGATGCCCAAGTCTGCTGCCAACACAAGCAGTAGCTGGATCCTCTTGCAACAGGACAGCAGCAGCTCTGAGTGCCTGGGTGGCTGAGCATGGTGAAACGAATCCTAGGGAGCCAATTCCCTAGGAGTTCCTTCTCAAGTAGGAGTCCCAGACATTTTCTTTGCAAATTAAATGTTTATAATCTTGCACTCTTGAGTCGAAAAAGGGTGGTAAGTTGCTGATTCTTGAGATGTCCTCAAGGCATTTTTCTTCTATCCCAGTTCAAAGCATTTAGTTTCTTTTTAATGGCACTTAGATCCTTTGTTACCTCCTTTGGCCCCAACCTTACAAATGGTTCTTTGCAGGACAAATTCTGCTTTTCAAATACTTTTGTTCTGCTTTTTGCTCTCAATTCTCATTATACACCTGGCTAAAAGCAGCCAGGGGTATCCATGTCACAGTCTGAATGTTGGGCTGCCTTGAAATTTCCTCTGCCAGATCAATTAGCCTTCTACCTTTGAACTCAGTCTGAAAAGTCTCAAGACATAGGTACAATGTAGAAAATTTTTTACCAGAGTGTAATATCCATGACCTCTAGCCCAATTCCCAATACAATCCTCATTCCCAATTGAACCCTCAGGAGGTTGGCCTTTGCTTGTTCATATTCTTATCAGCATTCTGATTTTCTTAGCTCCAGCCAGAACTGTCATCAGGCTCTGCTTAGGTTTCTCTACACCACATCTTTCTAAGATGTGGGAGCTTTCTAAGATGTGGGAGCCTTTCTAAGCTTCTCCCATAAACCAGTTGCATAGGCTTCTAAACCTTTGATCAAGTACAATAACAGCAATGACTCTACCTCTCTAGAACTAATTTTCTGTATTAGAAAGCTTTCATATTGTCGGTATATGTGACATCCACTACTTAAAAGGAAGAAAAGCTTTATTTTTGGCTCATGATTGCAGAGGGATCAGTACATGGCAGGCTTCCTCCAAGGCAGAAACATCATGGCAGAGGGGCATAGAAGAAAAAGGTTGCTTTGTATGTGGTGACCAAGAAGTTGAACAAGGGAGCAGTTCCAGAAAAGAAGGGGCCAGGGACCAGATACAGTACTCAAGATCACACTTCCATGACCTACTCAGATGCACTCAGGAATCTGCTTTACTAATCCTTTATGGAACACTCAGCCCAATCAAGTTGGCCATCCAGATTAACTGTCATAGGAGCCAAAATGAAGAGGCTCCCTAAAGAAAACACTCAAATAATTTAAACAGTGAAATAATGACAGTTATGTAGTATTACTTATATAATTATAAAGACATCTGACTTTCAGTAATGACAGAACTTCCTAAATTAATAAGTAAACAGAGGATGAGGAAAACTCTTCACCATAAGATTCCAAATAAAAGACATGAAAGTATGATAGGATTAGGTACCATTTCTTAATATTACAATAATAATTGTTGCAGGCAAAATTTTTCAGTGGATGGTCAGTTAGAGGGCAAAAGTATAACCAAAAATTTGGATGTTCAGTTAGCACCAAAGTATCTCCCCTCAGGACACTTATTAATTACAAAGGGAAAACTGATAATATTGGAAAATCTTGGCAGCCACTACTTAATCAAGTGATTAAGGCTAATGCCATTAATCATAACTGACTAACCAACATCATGTGCTCTGGAATGATGTGCTGGGAAAGACAGACCACTGCATAACCTGAGTTTCATCACAAGGAAACACCAGGCAAATCCAAACTAAAGTGTATCTTACAAGATAATTGGCCCATACTTTTTAAAAAGTGCCACCATCATGAGAGACAAACTAAAAAACCAACTCCAAACTAAAGGATACTGATGAGACATAGAAATTAAATATATCATGCAACCATGGAATTGTTCATGGACCAGAAAAAAAGATATTATTGGAATAATTGATGGAATTTGCTTTAATGCCTGTAGGTTAGATAATAATGCAATGTTAACATTCAGATTTTATTACTCTATTCTAGTTAAGAAAAAAACATGTAAGGAATCAAGGTGAAGGGAACATGAGAATTCTTTGTACTGTTTTTTGCAAACCTGAAATTATTTTGAAGTGAAAAACAAAAAAAAAGTAAAAGTTGGTGTCATCCTCCAGTGCCTGTCTTCCATACTGTAAATGCCCAAAATGAATTTGTTAAATGAAGAAATGAGAAGTCAACACTCTCCTTTTCACAAACACTCTTTGAAATGTGAGATTGTTAAAAATGAAATATAGAACTGAAAATGTACCTTCAAATAAGGTCCAAAGCCATAAGAGCTATTTGATTTAAAATTTCCATATAATTTCAACTGAAAGGCTTATGAATGTCGGAACAAAAACTATAAAATTCTGCTTTTCAGTGTGTTGAATTTCAGAATCAATACAAGGGGGAAAAAGGGCTTTTCTATTTTAGAGCTCTTTAGGTGCAGAAAACACATCTGGCCCAACATTGGACTCGGGCTCTGTTTGTTCATTTGTAAAATATACAGGCATTCACACAGGACATCATATAAGCCAGTGGTGCTATAACTGAAGGCAAAAGACAGAGAAGCATGACAGACAATCCTCGTCTGCGCTAAGCGTCAAGAGGACAGGACAAATTAGCCATAAACCTAACTCCGGTCCACGGTGGTGATGAACTGGCCACTGACATTTTATGGGCTGTTGCTGGTATCAAGAGCCCTAATGGATGTGGCTTAGGGTTAACTGCAATGGAATGCCTGCTGGAGGGGAATGGAATCACTGTCTAACGTCTTTCCTGATAAGGTTGGAAATACGATACCTCCCACATCAAGATAAAGTCTGAAAGACACGGAAGAATAAAGGCTGTATTTGGACAGCACATTTTTCACATTACACTGTATTTAATATGCACAAAGGAGTGTGAGGGATGTATGCATGGATGGCTGTCAGGGTCCATGACAACTCACCCAAGTACTAGAGCATCAGAGTGTCACAAAGGGCCCGTCCACCAGACCCTGCACTCCACCTTGGCCGACCGGCCACTGGAGATAACCATGAGCCTGGACTTTGGCCTTCTTTATTCTTAGATATTTTCCTTGTTTTTCCTGCCCTCATGCACTAATTGTTGGATGTGGGTTTCTACATGTGTTTAATGTAAGAATACTGTAACCTGCACTGTCTGTTAGTCATCTTTTATCTGTTTGTCCCAGAACTGAGAAGGCTGTGTGGAAATTGTCCATCTTGCACATGCATGTGTCAATGTTCCCCTTCACTCTTGCTTTCCTGTTTTTATAAATGTGAAGTTATTTGTGCACATATTTGCAACTACTAGGTCTGACTTCAACCCTTTATCATTTTGAAGTGACCCTTTTACTAATAATAAATTATAATCAATAATATATTAATTTATTGTATATTTTTATAACTATTATATTAATTTTTAATATATGTTATAATAATATAAATATTTAATATAATATAAATATAAATAAATACATAATATAATAATATTTAATATAATATAAATATAAATCAATAATATATATTATAATAATATAAGTATTTATTATATATTATATTAATATATTATAATTACTTAAAGGCTATTTTGCTTCATGTAGGTTGAACATCCTTCATCAGAAAATCCAAACTGTGAGATCCAGAAGTTTCAGATCTGGAGCATTTCAAATTTTGTCATGAATCGATGTTGGATTTTGTCAGATGCTTTTTCTGCACGTAAAGAAAGATGTAATCATATGGTTATTTTATTTTCTTTGTTTGCCCACTGATAAGGTGGTTATATTAATTAATTTTGAATGCATACCAGCCTCATAAGTAAAATAAGTCTCACTTGGTTTTGCTGTATAATTATTTTCACATATTTTGTTGAAGATTTTGATATATATGTTCATGACAGATGTTGACTGAATTACTGAATAGATATAGGCCTATGCGTATTATTTATTTCTCTTTGTTTGAGTTTCTTTAGCATCCTTTTCCTGCTCTCCATGGCAGTAGTAGAGATGCGTGCACTTTTGTGTCTATTGTTAGTAAACTTGTTTTTTCTCTTTTGGCTACCCGCTCAACAATGTTACTGAATTTTTTTTCCCCAAAAAAGCAATCTATGGTTTCATGGCTGTGGATTTTCCTGTTGTTAATTTAATTGATTTCTGCCAATGTTTCAATTATTTTCTTCTGTCTGCTCGAGGTTTAATTTTTTTCTTCATTTTCTGGTTTTCTAAAAGAGAAATATACACTATTCTCTTCTATTACAAGCATTCAATGCTGTAAGTTTCTCTTTAAATACTGTTCTAGTTGTATTGATATATTTTGATATACTTTCTTTTAATACTTTCAAAATAGTTTTAATCTTTTGAGACTTATCCTTTGGTTATTGAGAAGTGGCTTGATTCATTCCCAGCTATCTTTCTCTTCTAGCTGGATTTCACCATTGTCTGAGAGTATTTTTTTAATGAGTTCTACTGTTTTTAAATTTAAAGCCACTGGCAGACCGTAGGGGAGAGAGAATAAGGATTCACCAGGAAGCAAGCCTCCCTGTGAGCCAGTGTCACGCGCTAACCCAGCCCCTTCCTGCAAGCAGGCTGGCAAACAAGAACTAACCCTAAACCCCCACCCTGTAAGCAACTAGGTGATCCAGAGAAACACAGGCTGCAACAACAGCTGTTGTGAAATGCAATTTGATGCTTGTGGTGTTTGGTGTTTCACTGACTTTGCAGGTCTAGGGCCAGAAGTCTGAGCATCTACTCAGGGGATCACGGTATGTGTGCAGCATCTATGGGGGATCTCCTTCTGAAGGTGGTAGCCATTGTTGATTCCCTATTATCTTATTTTGAAGTCCTGTATCATGTTCATTGTTTTGTTGTGTTGGATTTTATTCTATTTTGTTTCATTTGATTTTGTTGTACCCAATGGCATGAACAGCTATTTCAAAGACAGTAAGATATATTATGGTAGCCATTTGGGATTTACTATTGTCTTGTTTTGAAGTCCTTTATTGCCTTCATTATTTTATTTTCATTGGTTCTATTCTGTTCTGTTTGATTTTTACTATGTCTGAAGGTATATGTAGCTATTTTGAAGACAATCAGAGGCATTATGGTAACCACTGTTGATTTAGTATTGCTTTGAAGTCCTGTATCACTTACACTGTTTAGTTTTGATTGGCTTTATTCTGTTTTAATTTCCTTGGTTTTATCCTCTTTAAAATAAATAAATAAATAAGTTTGTTAACGAGTGCCCTGCAGCGTGGCTGTGATCTATCTTGGTAAATGTTCTAAGAAGCAAGTATACTCTATGGACATGGGCAAAGATGGATTTGCTTTTCCTAGAATGCAGTGGGATTTGCCTCTAGAGAGAAACCAGCTCTTGTATTTCCTTCAGCTTCTTCCTCATGTTCAGAACGCTATCCTTTTAATTAATCAATGTATCAAATTAACGTAGGCAGAATAACTGCTCTCATTATTTCTACTGAATATTGTTGCAAGTCCCCAACTTTGGAACGAGTTCCGTCCCAGGAGAATGGTCAAAAGCTGGATTCATTCATAAGTCTGACAAAGCGGGTCTTACACATCTTTGATGCAAATATGCAATGTATGTTGCTTTGTGCTTCCCAGCAGTCCCCTCCACATCCCCAATGCTTTTCCTCTTATTTCCAGACATCTGTGCTCTGACTAAACACTGGACCACTGTACACTATCACACAGTGTGGGAAGCACACAGCAGCACAATCACGACACTGCTTCGCAGACACACGAGCTACTTCTATGATTTGTCTGCACCTACAAATGTTTGACATGCAAGGTCTGCTGGCATCTGTGAAAGTTTACAACTCAAATGTTCATAAATCAAATGCAATCATTACTGCATTTGATATTATAATATATAGTAAACCCAGAAAAATAAATAAAATGTAAAGAGGTTAGAAATTAAACAATGTTGTCTTTATTTCCAGGTGACGGTGGTGGTCGATGTAAAAATTCTTAGGAAATCTATAAAAAAATGATTTGAAGTTTAAATTTACAAGATCAATATATAATCCACACATTATCATCAACCAATCACAGAAACAAACAATTTAAAACTGAAATTTAGATACATATCCTTACCTTAAACACACACACTCACATGCACATCAATCCAAGATCCAGACACACTGACAGATGATGCTCCCAAGTGTACAGTCTGCTCTACTGCCAAAGTAAAAGTCCTGTGCAGCGGCTTTTTGCAGCAACTATTAACCTCTGAAAGTGTAAAGACTTGGGAAGAATAGCCCAAAGGAAAGTCTCAAGAAGAATTACGGTTCTTGGTCGCAATGGGGCTACTTCATAAGATTTAGAGATCCGCAGAGCTCCCTCCTCCATCCTCCCTGGGGAAACAGGTCCACGGAAAACAAACAGCAGGACCTGGAACTAAAGGAGAAAGGAGTCTCTGAACAGAACCTAGATTCCACAGAAAAGACGCGGAGTGTGGAACCAAGGGTTATTCTAAATGGGGAACTGTCCGCAGGTACTCTGGAAAACACATAAAGGATGTGTGCTGTGCTGTCCTGGAACTTACAATAAGATTTCAAAGATAAGGGTACTTTCCAGGAAGCTAACTAACATCAGACACCCTGTGATGCAGGCCGAGATGGGTGTCAGAGTGGAGTTCTGGAGTTCACTTCGAAGAAGGGAGAGGCTGGTGCCGTGTGGCTGACGACGGGATAGAAGAACATTCAGGGAAACGGGAAAAAACGAGGGAGTATGACCTGGGTAGAGATTGGGAAAGGCAGCAGAAAGAAACCCTATCCCTAATAAAATGGTCCGGCTGGCCTGGTCACCTCCCACCGACTTAGCGCCTTCCTAAAGGTCATCTGATACTCTGGTTTGGGCAGTGTGATGGAGAAGGACACCTCACTCCTCTCCCCGCCCTGTGAGTCCTCTAATCCTACAAGACGTTCTGGTGTTCCTGTGACTGAGCTGCCCCTGCCTTTCCCCATCAGCCTTTGTCACCCTGTCTGTCCTCAGAGTCGGAGGTGCACTCCAGCACACAGGAGTTAGAAAGCACAGAATCCGTGAGAAGTAAGCGTGAACAAATGGGAAAACTCATACAAGGAGATCAAATAGAATGTGGCCAAACACCAGGGAAAGAAAAGAATTTTAAGAATATGTTATGAATTAATTACCAAAACCAGGAAAAGCAGGTCAAAAATGGGGTACAAAGTGCTGTGGAGGAAATAGGAAAAGGAGATTATTTTTAAGATAAGGAAAATTAATGTTAACAAGTATTAGGTAACAATTTAAAACTCATATATATATTTTAAATATATATACATATATAGTTTATGCTAAAATAAATGAAAAATATGGCTTATAGGTTTCATATTGAGAAACAATCAATCAAGAAGGGAGCCAAGGGAATTGGAGGAATGAGACAGCACGGGGGAAACAGCAGCTTCAACCTCCCTTGAAAGCTCAAAACATAGACATGCAGCTTTTTGAACCAGGCCAGCCATGGTGGCTTTAGTCTATCGTCCCAGTACTTGGGAGGCTGAGGCAGGAGGATCACTGCAAATTTGAGGCCAGCCTGGGCTACAAAGTGAGTTCAAAGACAACCTAAATTGCATAATGAAATCTTGTCTCAAAAAGACAAAAAAAAAAAAAAAAAAAAAAAAAACATTCAATGCTGAATAACTAGCTCCCGCCTTTCACCGTGGAAATACAGCTAGAAAATCATAAAGCAAAATGAGCCAGAGACTGCAGCCTGGGTATCAAGAAAGACTGACAGTCACATGTCTGTGTCGTCAGCATCCTCTGTGCAGACCCTGATTAAGGTCGGGTCAGTTTCCAAAGTCTGCTCTCTATACAGCAGAGAAGGAACTGTACCAGAGGGGGAGGACAGGGTCCAGGGAGCACCATCCTGACATCCCTGAGTACATGCACCAGGTGCCAGGGGCCCTTAGAAGCCATACAAGGAAAGGAGAGGCCCTGAGGGGCAGCAGCTCGGGTCCACCCACACAGGGCTCCAAAAGGACTCCGGATCGGTGGAACCCAGAAAGACACTTGTTACCCTTCTTCATCTCTGTAACCTCTGAATCTCCCCTGATGTTGACGACTTTCTGGATATATTTGCTTATATATGTTAATTTCAGACTTTTCCCTAGATGGGGGTCTCTCTCTGTCTCTGTCCGTCTGTCTCTCTATCTCTGTCTCTCTCTCTCTCTCTCTTGCATGTGTGTTGATTTCTCTTGAAATCTGAACACAGCTGAGTTCACGAAGATCTCTCTCTTGAGACGCTGGCCCCGTGGTCCCTGCCTGCCTTTCTCTTCTCGCTCCTGTCTTCTCTTCTTGTCTCCCTCACCAGCGTTCACTGAGTGCATTTGCCTTCTCTCTTACCCAACGTGCTTGCTTGGGTCTCCTTCGCTTTCTCTATTTCCCTCTTTCTCTAGACCAAGTAACTTCTGTCCTTCTACCTTCCTACAACCCCCTAGTAAAGGAGACCCAAACAGGCCCCTGTGCTGCTCACCCGGAGACAAAGGCCACCGCTTCTCCATCCAGCATCTAAACAGACTCAACGTTTCAAAGAGAAAATCAGTGACTTGTCCATAGCTAACCTAGCTATGTCCAGTGAGGTTCCTGCTGCCCCTAGTGCCCCACCACACCCCTGTCTGTGCTACTGACCTCTGTTTTAGCAAATCAGAGTAAAGAGTCAAAACAGTCATCAGGGCCGTGCAGCTGCAATCGTCGCCCTGTGGATGTAGTTGTACGTGGCTGACGTCAGCCGTGACATCTTCCCAAGCGGGAAGAAGCTAAACTCGCCGTCAACATTGTGGTAAAGGCAAGGGAAATTGCTACTGGTAATGGTTAATGTTCATTTCTTCCTGTTCCATTTTCTATAAACATGGTAATGCCTATTCAGGCTCATTACTGTAAACGGAGCGCATTTAAATGGGCAGTAAAACCCAAGTATTTACTCTAGTGCACATATAAAGTTCCTCATCCGATGTTTTGGAAATGTTTCAAGTTTTGAAACCAAGCATCTGGCAGCTTTACAAGCCGAACCTTACCCTGAAATCACTCACACGGGGACGCGCCCGGGTCCCGTGTCAGGCAGTACCACACCGCGGACGGGCCTCCCCCACGGCCTGCATTCCTTGCGAGTAAATTGGCATTCACGGGGCTCCTCTAACTCTCCTGCACCTCAGACTCCAGGGGCTGTTGATTAAATGTATATGTCCCGAGCATTTAACCGGACTTTCATTACGGTCACTTCATAAAACCGCCACTGATTGCATAAGCGATGACACATAATAAGAACCTGGAATCCCTGCAAAATCTCCTGGTCGGGTTTTTCCCCCTCTTTCTTTATTAATAGTGACCAGTTTGTGGCCTGGCTCTAAATCAGCACAAGTATTTGACAGCAAATGCTCCTATCTATGGATTGTATATAACCCGTCCTGAAACCAGATGAAAGCGGGGTCACTGGAAAGGAAGGGCTCCCTCCATGTACATCATGTTACAAATTGGACAACACCCGGAGAGTTCATTGTCCAGCCTGGACTGTGAAGCCCACTCCCATTTACCATTCCCCTGGAATCGATGTTAATTAAGGCAGACTGAGGCCATAAATCAGCCCGGGAGTTTTACAATGTAATTCAGCATTAAGCATATGTATTTAAATAAAAAGTAACTGATTAACCACTAGAGTTTCTCCAGAAGTTGCTGAGGCCATTGCTTTATAACAGAGACATGTCACTTTTCATTTTTGTGAAGAAAGGAAATGAAAGGAGTGTCTTTTAAAAAGCCTGGGTAAGTGGCTTACCCCAGCTCCGTTTATTAGGAGCAGGGGAGGGGCCAAAAAGACAGAGGGAGAGGGAGAGAACAAAAAGGGAAGAAGGAGGAGCGGCAGCTGCCATCTCGGCCTGTCTCCCTTGAGGTCATCAATTCTCCCTTTATTCACAACCATTTCTTATGACCTGATTATGTGAGGCACTGTGCGAGGTGTGGGGGGATAAAAATAAATAAGAATCACCCCTGTCCTTGAAACGCCCTCTTCCTGGCTAAGTTGTGGCCTTAAAGATCTAAGTGCAGTTGGGCCTTAAGCAGTAGAGAAAATATAAGCAGGACTGGAAAGTCAGAACTGAAACTCAAATCAATCGAAAGAATAATAATAACAGTTAACATCTGAATCCTGAGATGCGGGTGCACAGTTCTGGACCCTTTATGTTGACTTTTTTGGAGAGTGGGAGGATCTCACTGCATAGCTCAGTCTCGCTTCAATCCCCCAGATCCCCTGCCTCAGCACCAGCACCCCAGCTCACATACTGACTGACTGAACCCTTGTGCTGTCATACGCAGAGGAGCACAGAACAGGAGAGTGAGGCCCCGAGCCTTTAAAGAACTTGCCTGCAGCCAGGCATGCACTGGGGCTGAGATTTAAAACCTTAAAGGATGAACAAACAGGATTACATCAAATTAAAAAGTCTGCACAGCTGGGGAAGCAATTAACTGAGTGAAGAGACGGCCTCCAGAATGGAAACAAATCTTTGCCAGCTATCTTTCCAACAAAGGATCAGTAACCAGCATATATAAAGAATTCAGATACACCTGCCCAAAACACAAGTTGATAAGGCCAAAATAAACAGACACTTCTCAAAAGTAATACAAATGGCCAAGAAGTACATGAAGAAATATCTAGCTATCACAAAATGCAAATCAAAGCTAAAATGAAATGCTATCTAACCCTTAACAGAATGGCTACCATCAAGAATATAAAAACCAGTCAACACTAGCAAGGGTGGTAGGGAATCCCTTCCATCCTATTGGCAAAAGTGCAAATTAGAACAGCCACTTTGTATAAGCCACTATGGTGATTCCTCAAAAAACTAAAAGCAGAGCCACCTTTGCTGCCGCTGTACCACTGCATAGCTTATTCCTAAAAGAATTAAAGTTGGCATACTCAAGAGATATCCACATCCCATGTTCCCTGAGTGACAAATACAATAGCTAAGCTATGGAAAGAGCCTGGGTCCACTGAAACAGGACACAGACTGACCACTAAAAGAAGGAATGAGGCAAATGTGGTGTACACACATAGCAAGGTACAACTCAGCCATAAAGAAGAATGGAATCATGTCATCTGCAACAAAGTGGATAGAACCGGAGATCAAGGAAACAAGCCACAGCAGAAGACAGTGTTTTTCTCTGGTATGTTTTGTCACAAAAACATGGCTCTTTATTACTATATTTTTGGGTTTCTCATGTAAAAGAAACCATGGGATTGAGAGAGACAAAAGAATCAAAGAAAAAAGTGGAAATAGAGCTTTTGTAAATGGGAGAGAGACCGAGAACTGGAAGGAGCAGAGAGGCGAGGAGGGGTCGGGCAAGTAGATGACATGAAATTAGAAACGAGAGTATCAGAGAAGGGTAAGGAACTAGAGGGAGTGAGAAACGTGCCTCTTATTATGTATCCCTAATACACATTAACAGAAAATTTTAAAAACTTCAACAAACTGACACCTTCCCTTCCATCCCAGAGAGTGACCACTGTAACAGGCAACTTCCCTCACCCTGTAACCTGTCAGGGCCACCTGCACTGTTCCAAAGCAAACCAGTTTCTCCTGGAATGATCTGGTCCCAACCTGTCTCCCCAGTCTCTCTCTGAACATTCCTCAGGAAGCCAAAATAGTGTGGACAGCATATCAGTACAGACACACAGAGACAAAGGGGCACCATGCTGCCCACTGAGCATGTGTGTGTCTAAGCACGGAAGCAGGGGCCTGTGGGGGAAGAAAAGAGGTGGCACAGAGTGCACCGGGGAAAGAGGCGCAGGAAAACATGAAGCCTGTGGACCTAAGTTCCTCCGTCAGCTCACTCAGCCGCTCACTGTAGAACACATGGATCATAACAGAAAGTGAGGAAGTCCCATGCAAGGTGCAAGAACCCAGTGTCTGGTGAGCACCCACTTCCAGCTTCCATCACTCTGTCCTCCTGTGGCCAAAGGGATGCACCAGCCTCCTTAGGCATCTTTGATAAGGCATGGATCTCACTCTGAAGGCTCTGTTTCTTAATCCCCCGCCCAGGGCTCTCATCTCTAACACTGTCATCCAGTATGATGGTTTCAACACATGAAGGAGAGAAGCACTTAGACTGTAGCACTCCCAACACCCTCTCTAATTCTATACTAAAACTTGATCAATTTCTAGGTATGGTGTGAACTTTTAGGAGTCAGAATATGCAGACCTGCTTTTCCCCCCTTTTTTACCTGTCAAACCACTAAAACATTAGTCAGGTTTCAAACCTCAGTTCAAATGCAACCTCCTGGTAAAGACCTCCCAAGTCCCTGACAGCGCCACTGCTGACCCTGACCTCCCACCCCTGCATATTTTATTTTATTTTATTTTATTGTCTTTTTCCTTTTTATTGGTACCGGGGATCGAACTCACGACTGCCTGCTTACAAGGCAGGCGCTTATGCCGCTGAGCTAAATCCCCAGCCCCCACCCCTGCATATTGACCTGTGCTATTTCACCTATGTCTCCCACTGTCCAGTTACTACTAAGAACAACCGCTATATTGCTTCATCATTTTTAGTTTTGTTGTTACCTAAAAAAGAAACAGCAGAAATCACTGTTCAATAAATGTTTCCTATGCAGTGGTGTTGTGTAACATGCAAGTACTTTTTCCAGTAAAATGCATGTTCTACACTTCAGAAATCAAGATTCTTGGAATCCTAGAATCATTTTCATCTCATTTCCCAGCGAAGTTGCACTTTGAGGTCCAAGGAACACAGTTTTGCTTGTATTGTACACTGCATTTTTCCTATCCGAACTGAGGTTAAATTTTCATCCAGAACACGTTCCTGGATGGACACTGTGGGCAGGCACTGTGGCAGTGGAGTTCCCCGAGAAGAAGGTGGTCTCTCCGGTGTCTCGCTGCAGCCCTGGGGACAGAGACAGCTCTTCCTCTGGGCACTGCAGCCTGGATCTGCAGTCCCACCCCCCGACCATCACTAACTGCGTTGTGAGGCCATACAATCATTGGTTATTTCAGCTACTGTGCCTGGCTGGCAACCACTTTTCAGGTGTGTCTTCTACAGCACAAAGTGAAAGAGGAGTAGGCATGCTGTGTTCTTGTCCCGGCTTCTGGCTAGGTGTCCGGAGAGCCGCAGGCTTCTCCGCCTCCAGTGGCTTTGACTGAAACCAGCTCAGTAACTGAGGAAGTCGCTGGGTGGCATTCAGGATATGAATCTTTCGCATCCCTTAACAGATGTGGCTCTTTCTGGATGAACCTCTGAATCCTTTTCAAGCCGGACCCTTAGGAATCTGCCATCAGTTGAATAGAGGATTACTCAACTACCCAATTCTTAATGGTTCTAACACTCTACCTCTGCTGTGCCACCAGTGGGCGCTCGGGAAGAAGCTTTCCCAGGCGTTCTGGGTCACTAAGTTTATCTACCTCCCTCTCCAAGTGAGCATCTCAGCTTTGCAGGCATTGGAAGGACAGTCAGGACTTCTGTGGCCACCGCAGAGCCCACCTTTTACATTCCTTTCTCTCCTAATTACACATAGAGATTTAACAGGCAACAAACGTACTAGAAAGATATCACCTGGAGACGCTATCACTGGGTAAGAAGGTCCTACAACAAACTTTTAAAACTCTGTGCAAAGGCCCCAGTGTGACAGCTGGAACCGCCCCCTCCATGAAACACCGCTTTTAATCTCCTGTCATGAAGCTATTCAGCATGCAGAGATCATACGACAGCCTCAGTAAAGCACACTATTTTAAAATGTACTAACGAATGAGTATCCTATTCTTGATCTAAATATTTGAGGCCATTTTGGTTGTAAAGAGATAGGGTCACAGAGCTGGCAATGTCACTCGGCTGCGAAAGCAGTCCAGTGACTTGTTCTCAGTTATTGATTCCATGGTGAGTAGCACAAGAGAAACTGGAACCCCCAGAACCTTATTCCTATCTGAATGCTTGGCTTGCTTGGAAAGCAGACTTGATAACTGGCCAGGAATGCGAATGGCCATTCCTGCACCTTTTATAAGGGTTTTTTTTTGTTTGTTTGTTTGTTTGTTTGTTTTTTGTTGTTTTGGTTTGGGATTTTGTTTGAGCTCTTTTTCTTTTCCTTCAGCACAATCCACACAGGTACATAGAATAGTTTTTGTTTCTTTTCTTGAAGGCAAGATGCGTTGGGGAAGCAGTGTTGGCTTTCATCACCAGTGGGACAGGACTAAGACAGGAGGTGCCGAAAGCCCACAGTCCTGGGACCCACAGAAGCAAGGACTCTGCCAGGGAATATATAGCAGCCAAATGTCATGGTCGTCAAAAAGGAGATTGGTTCTCCTTATTCTCAAAGCACAGTTTCCTGCTTTCCAACTTCAGGACTCCATGGGAGGGCTGAGCAAGGGGGATGCCGAGTCCATGCTTACCCTAGTGACTTTCTACCAGGGACATTGCTTTGGGCTTAGTAGAGGGAGCAGATCGGCCAACACAACTGTGTGAGGAGCTGGTTCCAGTTTCACTGCCCGATGGTAAGCGCTGTGCATACATTTCTCTACAGAATCTGGCGTCCAAAACTAAGAGCAAGGCACCAAACACCAAACTCCTCATAAAATGATCACGGCTGTTTGACTCACGGTTTCTTCCCCACTAAGGAAATAAAATAAAAATTCCTAGTGACACCATGAGAGACCCTCCGGGTAAGCATTTGAAAGAGAATTTGTGACTACAATCTTCTTCTGTAACTGTTTCATGGCACCCTAGAATTCAGGCACCTGAATGGGAGATGCCAGCACTTTCCTGTCTGAGTAGCGGTGCCTTCCTCGAGAAATGCTTTTAAGAGCTGTACCACAATCAGTGCTCCACTGCAACAAAGGCTTTGTGCCAAACGGAAGTGTCCCTTGCCAATCAGTCTCTAAGGGAGGTGGTCGGATATGTGAGCGGAGAACACGGTTGTCACTGCGTTAACACTGGGAAAGGCCAGAAAGGTGTGCTTTCAAAAGCCAATTCAAGGCAATTACACTGGCCTACATGAATTTAGAGGTCTCAGAGGAGACCACCAGGATAAAAAGAGCCCATGCAGGTCTGTGCCACCCTCTAAAAGGTAGAGCTGCTTAACTTATGTAAGTGGATGGTTAACATTATGTTTTGGGTATACCAAACAAAGCAAAGAAACCAGAATACACAGATGACTGAGGTGATTAACCTGGAATGCTGTCCTTGCTCTGGAATGGAGACACTAGTGCTGAAGAATCTCCACTTATTAATCAGTCTGTTTTTACCACTTGTTAAATCCTAAGGGAGCTACTTAAACGCACTGAGCTTTGTTTCCACATCCATTCAAAAAAGAAGAAGGGGGAGGAGGAGGGAAGGGGGAAGAGAGGGAGAGAAGGGAAGGGGTGGAGGAGGAGAAGGAGAAGGACAAAAAGGAGAAGGAGAAAAAGCAAGAGAAGAGGAAGAAGAAGGAGATGGTGGAGAAGGATGAGGAGGAGGAGGAGGAGAAACCAGACCTATCTCCAGGAGCGCAGGACAGTTCACAAGCTGGCAGGTGACGTGGGTAAGGCTCCTCCAGCTGCCACGGGAGGTCTTCCTTTCCCTAAATTCCCTGAAGAAAGTTCTCCTGGCTCCCCTTGGTTTCCTCCACACCCTGACATGCAGTACACACTCAGAAGCTATAATAAGCCATGTTCCTGTGGGGGAAGTGGAGTGGGATAAGGAATTCATACTGGCTACCAGCAGGGTCCCCATTCACCTAATGGCTGATTTAAGTTGCTTCAGAAACCTCAACAGTGACTCGGATGGAAGCCCAGAGCATAAAGTGTAGCCATGCAAGCAGCATCACATGGTCACTTCTGCAGCTGGACAGGTCAGCTCAACACATTTTCCACCTACAGCAAAGTGGCCAGGATGACAGACAGAGGCTGCCATGAATTCTCTAGGTTCCAAACCCTGGGGGGTTCTCAGAACTGCTGGCACTAATAGGAGTTTGGTGTAAATAATTTCCTACCCTCAATGAATCTTTAACATAAAGCTGCCATGTTTTATTTCAGTAATAAAATGCTTTGTTTTTTAATAGTAAATGCTTGAAATGATTTGTATTAAAGCCTGCAGTAGATTGTGCCTTGGAGAGTTAAAGATTACTCAGCTTGCCACTAAACTACTTTGGGTTGATCAGAGGAGAGCACCAGGGAGCAAATCAAAAGCCAGACTGATCTATTTATATGAAAAACTTCTATTATTTTTAATGAAACATACAAAAGACGAACTACAAAACACTAGTTTTTTACATGATTGCTCCATTATTTTTAACATAATTAAAAGATTTATGAAAACAAAGAAGAGACTGTACTATCATTTATATAAAGTTGTGTGACCTCAGGAGTAGTACTCTGTAAATCTAGTGGCCTTTGAAAATCATAGTTGAAGATAATAAGGGCATTTTTACCTTTGACAACAATATCCTCACCTTATTTTAATTTCAGTTGAGTCTACCTATATAAAGTAAAATAGTGACATAAGCAATCCAATCATTTTAGGAAGAAGAATGAACTCACTTTATAAATATCTACGTACTAGGAAAACGTGACTCAGTACACTTCAATTCTGTGCTTTGCTTTGCACCAAAATATCTGACTAAAATGTGAGGGGGAAAAAAAAGCACCCAAATGTCAGTCATTGGAAAAAACGGCCCTATGATCCACTGCAGTTTTCACTTTCAAGCCAAAGTTCAATATTATGTAGACACAGCTTTGCTTCAATAGATGCAACTTTTTAAAAAAATGTGGGTATTAGGGATCAAACTCAGGCCCTCACACTTGCCAGGCAGGTGCTGTGCCACGGAGCTATATCCTCGGCCGCTAGTAGATGTAATCTTTTACCAGCCGAAAAGTGTATCCTTACCAAGCCTGCTTTACTAAGGACTAACTTATCATTCCTAATTTAAACCAACTGATTTTAAATAACAGACTTAATCTTGCATGCCCTGAATCCTACTTAGGCTGTATCCCAAGTTGAAAGACAAAGTCTTTACTAGAAAAGACTGCAAACTAGACTCCAGGTAGTCATCAGAAAGTTAAAAAAGAAAAAGAAACAAAAACTTGAGGTGATACTATACAATATCCTTAAAATATCCACCCATGGTGACCGGGCCAGAGGAAAGGGCCAGTTTCCACATGCCAGTCCAGGGTGATGCCACAGCGCAAGACACTTAGAAGGAATAGGGACACTGGTGTTAGGCAACGAAGACCCACCAGTTTCGCACACATCCACACAGAACATGGATAAGCAGAGACCAAGGCCATCGGTATCGCTCTCCAGAGCACAGGCCAAGGTGGACAGAGCCGGGGCCACAATCCTTGGGATGGAGCCCAGCAGACCTGGCCCTTCCTCAGAATGAGCCTCCTGGTCCTCAGTTCTACCTGGACCATTCAGAGTAGAGAAGCCTGGGTAATCCCACTGACCTACAATCCAGAAGAGGGGTGGGCCAGCTTCTGGACTCCAACGACTCTGAGAAGGTGTCCTAGAACAGGTCAGCGCTGCCCAGTTCTCCCTGCCTCCTGTCCTCAAAGGCCATGGCTCGTTGACACTTGGGTTGAGTCTTGTGGGGATTGCTGGCCTTCTGTGCTCAGACCCACTGTAGGGGTGACCCTGGGGTCCAGTTCTGTCTTAGCTCCTCTCACACAGCTTCCCCATAAGTGGAGGAGACCAGACGGCACAACTGAGGCATGGTCAGGTAAGCTTCTGTGGTTTTCTCCTCTATAAACCATGACAGGAAGACTGCTTGACCTAGAGGTTGGATGGGAAAATAAGATCTGAAAATCCTGGCAGAGCAGACCTTTGATTGATTCTGAATGTGAATGCAATCAATCAAGTCAATTTATTAGTGTGTTTCTAAAGTGAACCGCCCTGCACTAACTCCACATTTGTTTACAGATTCGCTTATCCTCTGTTGTTCCTGATCCCTCTGCCAAACAGTCAGACCTACGAGGCACCAGCAAGAAGGAAGGGAAAGTGGTGAAGCCCAAGCAGCACTACCTGGCCTCCCGGAGCCTCCGAAGCCACCCTCTTCTGCCCGGAAGACCTCCCAAGACCACCTGGCCGCCCAGGCTGTGGCATGGGAATCACTCTCCGGGGTGGAGGCCCGGTAGGGCTCCATGCTCTGTCCTGTGGTCTCAAGAATGCAGAATGCAACATGACTTCTGTCTTCTGCTTGAAAACAAAAGTTCCTTGCTCATCTTAGGTTAACTCCTCTTCGGACTCTTGCAAATAAAGGACATCAGAAAGACTGTCAGGAGTGGGTGAGAAAAAGGTGAAGTGTTTATTTTCAAAGCCACAGGAGTCCTCATGTGAAAAAGCACCTAGCTTATCTCGGTGTTTTTGTTTGTATGATTTTGAATTGGAGGTTTGGAGCAATTCATTTAGAGGATTAAGCTGTCTTTACAACCTACTTCATTGCCCTGTCTATTCAGTAGTAGCCCAGGGTTATTCCAGAGGAAGGATTTAAAGTATTGCTTGAGTCTTCTATTTGAATGCCAATTAAGTTTAAATTAAAAATGATGTTTATTTGGTGATAAAAATCACAAACACAAACAGCTCAGGGTTGCCAGCTTTAGAAAATAAAAGTAAAGGATGTCCAGATAAATATGAATTTCAAAAGCACAACGAGTAAAACTTCAATTTAAGTATTTCAAATCCCTTGGAAATTATGGACTACATTTCTACTAAAATATATGTCTTTACCTAAAATTCAAACTTGACTAGACAATCTATATTTTATCTGGCAATCCTATTGTGCTTTCATAGATGTTAAACATCTGAATAAAAACAAGCATACCTCCCACTGCATTGCTGAATTGACGCTTTCTCTGTACAGAGCTAAAATACTTTCTCAGTCAGAGTATTAACTCTTCATTTATGAACAGATACAGTGACACCTCTGGAAGTCAAGTGAATTTTAATTTTAATTTGCAGAGTAAGACCTACTTCCAGCCAGGAAGGCCCATTCTACTTACAGAAGTTCTTCTCAACACAAAAAAGTAAAGTCAAAAGGGGCAATCGGCATCTGCCATTGGAACAGAATTTAAAAAGTCTTTAACTACTAAGACTAAAAGTGAATATCATCTTCCACTTATGGAACCTACAGGGCCTACCTAAGGCTGAGGAGACTTTGGAACCAATAAATGAGGACTTCCTCTAGAGGAGACCAAACATTCACTGGTGACAGTAGACAAAAAGCAAAGCTGAATTTTATATAACATTTGTTCATATATCTATCACTTTAAACAGCTAAGTGAAGAAAGATTATTATTTTCTTATGAGAAATAAGAAAATTCTGCCTTTGACTCAGATCTTAGCAAACAATTTTAAACAAAATTATACATATTTTGCATGTGATTCAATTCATTCTCTTCTTTGGGGAACTTTATAAATACACCGGAAGGTCTATGCAATATCTTTTTCTACCTTAGGAACATGAATGTAATACTATTATTTAA
Source organism: Cavia porcellus (assembly GCF_034190915.1). Lineage (NCBI taxonomy): Eukaryota > Metazoa > Chordata > Mammalia > Rodentia > Caviidae > Cavia > Cavia porcellus. The sequence continues at coordinate 3,459,732 of NW_026947491.1, forward strand.
ATTTTTTTATTTTAAAGAGATCAAAAGAGGACATAGCAAAGCAGATCAGACCAGAACAATGCAAGCAACACAGCATTTCACCACAAGACAACCCGTAATTAACAGTAACTACCATAATGTCTCTTTCCTTGAAATAGTTGAGCATAACTTCATATGCAATAGTATCAAACATAACAAAATAGTATAAAACTATTCAAAAGAATGAAAGTATTATAGGGCATTCAGAACCAAATAACAGAGAACAAACAATGGCTACTATATTATCTCATTTTCCAAAGAAAATTTGTTTATACTATCACACATAAAAAATTCAATAAGATACAACATGATAGAACCAATGGAAACAAAATAACAAAAGCATGGTAGGACTTCAGGGGAAGATGCTATTAAATCAGCACTGGCTATTGTAACGTCTTGTTTTCTTCAAAATAGCTGTTCATACTGTCACAGATAATAAAATCAAACAGACCAGGATAAAACCATTCCAAGTAATAAGTGCAAACATTATAACACTTCAAAGCAATGTAATGGGGATTTGTAATACTATTTATAATAATTCATTCCTAAAGCCCCTCCAATTTAATAAAATCTGATGATAAACTAATGAATCTAACTGTGCATGGTTTATAGAGTTCATTAATTTAAACTCACATCTAATATTTCAAAACAAAAGGTTGTTTTTGTAGATCATAAAGTACTTTAATTTTTCTCTTTTAATTTCTCTTCCTTCCTACCTTCCTTCCTTCCTTCCTTCCTTCCTTCCTTCCTTCCTTCCTTTCTAAATAGACACTTTCCCAGACAAGGAAAAAGAAAGGAGACATCAAATAAAAAGTTCAAAATAACTATTTCGTCAAGAAATCTCCACTTGGCATTTAAACAGAATGTTAGAAAACTCCTGCTAAGACTTCAAAATAAACCTCGCGCTAGAACTCCATCTCGCTCAGAAATACCACTGAAAGCTGCCACTTGACCCGGAATTCCTCTGCAAGAAAAACGAACCGCCACTCCATAAGCAGCGTCCCTGAGAACTGCCGGGGTGTCAGCAGCCTTTTCAGGGGCCCCGCCTGGCCTGGCCACTCGCCCTGGCATGATAAATCACCGGCAGATCCTCACCTTCCTACGTTTGATCTCTGCTCAGCAAGATGTGGTTTTGATGTGAAGAACTCCAGATCTCTTAGGTCAGAGACAAATAGCAGTGTCGCTGACCTGCCAAGTGCTAAGTCTCTATTAGGCTGAGTGAAAAGTCATAAGCTGCTGACACCTCCCTGGCCCAGCCCTCCCTCCGCGGCTGCCCGGGCCCTGCTCCTGCTCCGCGGAGGGACTTGGAGAAGAGACAGCAAACCTCTTCTGCTACCATTATTCACAAGCATTCACACAAGGTTTCCTGAGACTTCAAAGAGGAATTCTCTTAGATTCACCATGCTGGTTTCCAGTACTGTAAAGTTGAGCAAACATAAAACATTTGATTTTGATGTCCAGGGGTCTCCTGACACTGCCAGTCACTCATTTATAGAAGGACAATCATTAACAGAGATTTGCAAGGACCACTCTTGGGTCATTATTAGTACATGGGGGATGTTTCTGTTTTGGGGGGTTCTTATTTTGATTTGTTGGGGTTGGGAGGGGGGTTCTTGTTGTTCTTTTGCAGTACTGGTAATTAAACTGAAGGAGCAATGAATTATGTATATCCCTACCCCTTTTTATTATTTGGTATCGAGGTAGGTCTCCTTAAATTAAGTGTCCAAGCAGGCCTCAGATTTGCAGTCCTCCTGCCTCAGCCACTGGAGAAGCTGGGATTACAGATATTCATCATTGAACCCCCTTGGGGAAATGCTTCTAACAAAATGGTTCTGAGTTCAGATTTGGGGTGCCCGAAGACTACAACTAGATATGTAAGCAAGTGTAATATTGCTTTTCTAATCTTCCTAGTCCCGGGTTCTGAGCGAAGAGAGGAAAGAATTCATTGTAAAGAATTAATAGCTCTTCTGATCCAATCTCCTTTATAAATACGGAGGTCCAAACACTTGCACCTCACTCATTCTCTCTCAGTTCGTACACAATAAAACGTATGTCCGAGGACTTTCAAGGTCTTTTCCCAATGTCACAAAACAGTTTTATTTCCCCACGGCCTAACATAGAGGCGCTATTCAGGAAGCAGCCAAGCGATTTCCCTCATTCATTAATTCGGCAGATACTTGCTGCTTGAGGGGCTGCTAACCAAGCACAGGGAGGGGCAGAACTTGGGTCAGAACCCTTGTGCTCCAAAGCCCAGTGCCTGCTGCACAGTGCAGCCTGAGGGGCCTCCATGCAAAGAAGGGCAAGCGGGGAGGAGTAGAGGAGAGGGGCTTTGCATCCTCTAGTTCTCTGCAGGAAGGACAGAAAAGGCAGAGAGTTGTTTCAAATCCCTTGACCCAGAAGTCACTCTCTAGTCCTGCCATTTTATCTACCATGAAATCAGACCGTTTTATTTACTGCTCTGCATTTCCTTATTCATTTATAAAACACAAAGAAGACTGGGCAAACACCTGCAATGCTGCCTCTCCACCCCCTCCCCAAAGAAAGACAGTAAGAGAAAAGAAAACACCAATAACAGCAATAATAACAAAGTACTGACTCTCAGGAAAATTCAAGTCCAACAAGGAAACTGATCTGAACAGTAACAGTAAACTCTGCCTTGGTGCCATCGAACAAGCACACGACTTAAAGACAATAATAAAAAGGAATGTTTGGAGCAAATCTATAATATAGGCTTTGAAAGACTACAAGAGATTTGGGGGGTGCGTGAAGGGCACTGTAAAATATTGCCATAAAATGATGCCACAACCACCAAATTCTGGACCACTGAAATGATGAGGATTCTCGAAAAAGCAAAAAATCAAAGCATCTGTCCTTTTAACAGCAGGTTATCTCAGTCTTTACTGTTACACCATTTAGGATTAGAAACACAAATAAGACCCAAATTCTCTCTCTGTAATACTAGGTGTAATACTTAGCTCATTAAAAGCACTGTTTGAGGTTTTGGTTGCTGTTTGTTTGGGGGTTTTGTTTCTTTGCACTTAGCAGTAGTTTATGTGCGTGCATCGGGGCACACACACACCTCTACTCCAAATGCCGAGCAGTGAGCGTGCCTTTATTTGCACTGAGGGTTCCAAAAGTCACTGTGCTGTGTGCTTCTTGCCTAAGCCCTCTCTCTCCCTCTCTCTCTCTCTCTCTCTCTCTCTCTCTCTCTCTCTCTCTCTCCTGGAATTCCCGGCAGATACCAGAATGTGGTCAAACCTCATTCATCTCCCTGCTGTTTACAAGACAGGATTTATGCTCAATGTGCTGGACGCAGTGACCACATCACTGGACAGCTGAAGCTACCGCCCAGGCTTCCTTTCATCTGAGAAATTTCCACTCAGTCCAAACACCTATCAGCATGAGGACACACAGAAGAGCAATTACAGCCAACACGTGTAGCCTTTAAGAGTACACCGATAAATACCCATTTGGGAAGGTCAATTTAATGCAACCCAGGCTGTTATCTGGAATAGTATGTCACCAATTCAATCCATTAAGTAATTACTCAAACCTCAAGAGGGCTCACAGAAGTCAAATGTGGTTATTCCAGGTTCACTGCTTCTGGTCTCCCGAAGGACCGTTTAGGCCGACAGCTGAAGAGCAGATCTCAGAGGTTCCCAGGCATCCCTAACGATGCCACGAAGACAGGTCAGCGAGTCTACGCAGGGGACAACAGCCATCAAAGGCCTGGCTGCAAGGGCCACTGGGAAAGCAGGAGAGAAGCACTGTGGGTGAGAATGAGCCAGGAGAGGGAGGGGGGAGGACACACACCTCGAGGATTCAGGGGAAGCAGAAATGTGCTCTCCCTAAAAACCAAGGAGAGAAACCTAAAGACAGTGAGATAGGGCTGAAAGACACAACCAAGCTTTCCCCAGCTGCTGTGAGTAAGGAGCTGAGTCATTTACAGGAAACCTTGGTCACACATTTGAGCTGCTTCCTCCCCCATCGCAGGTGACATCTGAAAAGTATGAGCCATTTGTAGGAAAACTGGTCACCTCGAGACCGCGCGTTCAGTGAAATAAATCAGACGCACACACTGAATGTCGCATGGTTTCTTCTACAAAAGAAACCCAAAATGTAAATAAAGAGCAAAATAAACAACAGACAGCAGAAGGCAGGGAGATGAACCTCAACCGGGAAGAGGATCAAGAGATGGAGTAAGAGGGAGAGAGAGGAGATGGCATAGGAATTAAAGGGCGTTCCATGCATGTACCATCTCCTCAGAAGCGATAGAGTACTGTGTGCTGCAAACATGCAATAATAAACAAAAAATAATTTTAAAGTGTGCCTACTGCATGCATTTTCCTGTTCTGCATGCCTGCTGAGGCCAGTGATAAAGGGATCTCACAGATAAGGTTCAGTGAGAGGCAACCGTTCCTAGCAGGCAGAATACCACACACCCACCACCTCTTCCAGGCAAGCATCTCTCACATAAGTTGTAGCCAAGTTACACAAAGTGAGCAGTAGACAAATATGAAATACACCGCAGCATTCAACACCCTCAGGCATCCTCACTCCCAAATCAACCCCAATACCCAAAACAAAGAAAATCACGCTCTAAAGGGGAAAAAAAGACCAACCAGCAAACAAGTGTCACTAAGAGCAGTGTGTGAGTGTACAGCCAGCAGGAATCCAGCCACAGCTCTTCTCCAAAGTCCAAAGAGTCACACCTACCTGGGTGATTTGTGCTTCAAGTGTCAAATTGATCTCATCTACCCACGGTCTTTTTTATGGCTCCTGTTGTTGCTAACAGTAGCTCTAGACAACGTCAAGCAAGTAAGTTTGGGATTTGGAGTCAAGTTGGTTTGCCATAGTGGAGCTGACAGTGCCGATTTTATTATCTCTTGTGGTTTTTGTGCTTGGTCTCCTCCTGAGCTGGGAACTAAGAAGACAGTCCTGAAATTGCCACCCACTGTGGTTACTGAGTCTGCAAAAGTCACTAGGCTTGAATACACTTGCAAAAGCCAGATACTACAATCTGAGTCACATAATAGGTAAGAAAGCCACCACAATTAAATGTATCTGTGTGAAAACATTTTTCATATTATATAATGAAAGTTGTACCAATTGATAGCTATTTATAACAATAAAATGTAACAGGTATTCATTCAACATTTCTGAAGCATCTACAGTATAGACACTGTGCTAAGTGCTGCAGAAATACCAAGATGAATAAGGGTTTATAAATTAGTACAGTGTAGGAAAGGGGAGTTGCACAGAAAAACTAATCTACAGGGCAAAATCTGTACCATACAGAAGAGCAAAGAGGTAACACAGTTCCTCAGAGAATGCAAATTCATTATCAAAAATAAAAGACGTGTAGTCAGCTTAGTTAGGTATTGTATACATACTCCGCCCACACCAACAAGGGCAGGATTCCGCGAGGTAGGAGGATTTCACTTTCCCGGGATAGCTTCTTCACAATAAGAAGATGAAAGCATGGAGCAAATTGCTTACAGAATCCAAACAGAAGGGAAACGCATAGCTTTGACTTCAACACACGAGCTACAGTGTGCACAGGATGTGATGCACTACGGCACTATTTCTAAGCCGAGGCTAAGCAATACTGTAAGTCTCTGCATTGACAGGATCATGCACAGTATTAGTTACGCAGGGAAAAGTCTTCTCTACTACACATTTTTCCTCAGTGTGCCACCCACAGACTCTGCCTCTCTAAGAATAAGGGGCACAGAAGGTTGAATTTAGCTCTCTGCCTTCCCTATGGGGCAACATGTGTGAGAATGGGCAAGTGGATTCCAGAACAGCCACTGGGCAGGACACATGCATGGTGACTAAGAAAGTTAGAGGAATCCAATCTTAACATAAATAAACAATAATAGGTCTATTAGGGGTTTGTACAATGGCTCCCCGAAAGGTAGCCGTGCAGGACCTGCCCTGGTGATTCAGTTTAGGGCGCCAAGCTGTGCTAACATCACGCGTCAAGGAGAGCTGATTTCTTAGGGCTTCCCGCTGGGAGAAGATCACACACTTGCATCTGCCTGTCCTCAGTCCGTGATGGCCCAGAATGCAATTTTCAAAAATTCTTCACATGTTAGTATCATTTTACTTCTCTAAATGTTAAGACAAGAAAAAACATTTTGATAATAAAAATATAATGAACTTTGAAAACAGTATAAAGAGAATACCTTGAAAGCCTGGAATCAGAATGCATTTCCTAAGCACGAAACAAAGAAAAACTCCTCCTTATTTGCACCCTAAACTGTATCATTAATGCAAAAATAAAAAGAAGAAACAGAAAAAACATAATGGAGAAGAAAGTGTTTGAAATATATATATATGGATAGGTAGGTAGATAGGTAGATAGACAGACAGACAGACAGAGAGGTTACAATCCCAAGAACACATCAGTAAACACACAGACACAGAAAAAGATAAGCAGTCTCAAAAGAGGAAGGCCAAATGCTGAAGAACTGCATACAAAGATGCTTAATCTCACAAGAAATCAAGAGACTGCACATTAAAACAGCAGTGAGGAACCACTTCACACTTGTCAGATGGCAAAGTTTAGCAAGGAAGTATGAGAAGCCCAAGTTTAGTGGGATGGCAGCCTACAGTGAGCGGGGGTATGCTCAGAATGAGGCTGGATACTACGAGGATCATGTGGAACAGAAATTCAGCAGTCTCTAATAGACTTATGGGTACGCACACTTCGTGAGCCAGCAGTACGACCTGTAATCACATATTCCAGAAGCTCTCTTGCCAGGGATATAAGGAGACGTGTTAGAGAATGTTCACAGCAGCACTGGTGTAATGGTAAAATACTCAAGGTATCTTAAATGTCAATAGTACAATGAGCTAAAACTTAGGATACGGTCAAAGAATGGAATTATGCACAACAATGCCAATAAAAGAATTGCAGTTTTATCCAGCAACATGCACGCATTCCGAAAATACTCGAAGAAAAACAAAGCACTCATACATATGGCATGGTGCCACTTATATAAAATACACAGGCATGCAACACAGCATATGCTGTCTGCGGATACTCATGCATGCCTAGATGCATACACCTGTGAGAAGGATGCCTCCCAAGAAAGAAGGGGAAAGAGGAAGAGAAGATGATGGGAGGAGTTCATTGGGAAGGTTTCTGTGCTGAGCCTCGAGAGCCTTAGCAGCAGGCACAGACAGTCCTTGATTTATGCTGGTTTTGACTAACGATTTTTCAGCTTCATGATGGCAGGAAAGCAGTAGGTATCCATAGAAATTGCACTTCAAATTGAGATCCTTTTCCACACCAGCGATACACGATCCCATTCTCTGGGGCAGTGCCGGGCGGATCACAGGGCACTGCTGACAGCCCGCACCTGCCCCACACCACGCGGCTGGCAGCCACGCAGGTGAGAGGGGAGTTGGCTGTTTCAAATGAAATCTCAACTTCAAATTGCTTCAGGTTGCAATGTAGTAAACCCATCTGCGTTGTAAAATATTAAGGGTGAACAAACCTAGGTACAGCTGCACACACGTGTGTCATGTTACTGTCTACACGTCTCAGTGTGATTCCCACAGTTCACTTCCCATCAAGTATGTCTAATGAATGGTTCCCTTTCCCGGGACCCAGGAAAAAGTACTACTAAAGAAAGACAGGAAAAGAAAGCAGATCACTGCTTCTGGAGGTAACAGAGCTGAACTAGAGGAAAGAGGGCAGCTGCAGTCCCTTCTTGTCATCTGGACCCCCCAGGGCTCCAGCTGCACCCCCCACAAGCATCTTGGGTCATCAGCTGCCTGCATGGCATCCTCTCTCCAAGCCAAACTGACCCCTCCTCAGTCTCTCTTGAACTGAGACCACGTCTATGCATCTTTCTGTGCTAGACAGGGTCTACGATGCTTTGCCAAAAAGAAGCTTTGATGAATGTTAAATAAACAGGCTTGAGCAGGCACGAGTAGCTCGGTTGGTTTGCAGCTAAAAACTAGAACTGGCCCTGAGATCATCTAATTAGGTAAGGCTCCCTGTGAAAATCAAGTTCTATTGGTGTCTTAGAGATCAGACTTTAAAATACATAGCAGATTTCCCTGCTTTCTGGTTTGAGTGAACTTCATGATTCTTGATCTCTTCCCCCAAAAGGACTTGGTGAGGAAGTCTCACTTTGAAACATGAAAATGAGACTCCAAGTTGTCTTCCATCAATTTGCACAGGCACGTCCTTCATAATTCCACCTTCCCAGGCAAAGCCTTCTGACTCCTTCGCTTCCTTCCTCCTAACCCTCCGTCACCATTTCCTGCCTGTGGATTTGCTGTAGATGCAGGTGGTGAAGTTGACGGAAGAGGAAAACGGCTTACTTCTGCCTGCTAGTGGCCTGGGCAAACTCGGAATATTTTGCCACACGTATTTTCCTGTGGCTCCATTTTCCTCACAGGAAGAAGAACACAAGCATATGCCACATTCTGTCTCAACTTCACCTTTAGGAAATCCCTACAAATGGCATTAGGCGAAAACAGAAAAAAGACAACTTTAATCATGAAACTTGAAATCCGTATGCTTGAATGACAAGAAAGTTATGAGAAAATGTGTTAACATGCATCTTTTTGAAAAAACACCTTTTAAAATCAGGATTGAAGAGGATTTTTGTTTGATAGCCTCAGTTTCACTTGGGCCACAGGCTTTCCCTTTCCCGGGACCCAGGAAAAAGTACTACTAAAGAAAGACAGGAAAAGAAGGCAGATCACTGCTTATGGAGGTAACAGAGCTGAACTAGAGGAAAGAGAAGGCTTCCTTCTAGAATTACAACGAGAACCTCTACTCGAGGCATTCTAATTTTTAACCACGTTGTCCAGAGGCCACATTAGCCTGGGCTGAGGGTTGAGAGCCTAGCAGGAAGAAGGCAGAGGGCTGGATCCACCCCATTACTATTCCACCTGGAACTTCCAGAGGCTGGAAGGTTTTCGAATCATGTGACACGGCAGAGCCTTGTGTAAATAAGCTGAAAATTTTGGAGGAAGACAGTATATTTTTGTTTTTGACACAGGGTCTTGCTATGTGGTTCGGGGGAAACAATTTAAATACAATTTGATCTTAAAGTAAGACAAACAAGTAGTAGAAAAAGCCTAGAGATAAGAAATTTCCAACTTAGATAATCTCATCTATTTGAAAAGATAACGGGATAGGGCTCAAAAATATGCCTGAACCCAGGGATTTAGCGCAGTGGCACAAGCACCTGCCTGGAAAGCACAAGGTTGTGAATTTGGTTCCCAGTACCAAAAAAAAAAGGTAATTAAAAATTAACCAGGGGGCCACGGCACCAATCAGCTCTACAGGCATTAGGCTTGGGGTTTGAGACCCATGAATGGCTTTGAAATGACCTGTCGCAGCAAATAAATTCAGGACGTGCTAGGAAGGCTTTCAGCACAGTTCCTGCCTGGCATTTTCATTTCTGGGGAGACGACTACCCTCAAATTTCAGGCATTATCAGGGGAGAGGAAACCAGTGGAAGTTCCCTCAGCTTTCATTACATAAGCTAAGGCGGTCCCCAGTGACAGAAGAGCCCAGCTTTGCACAGCATCCTCAACCACCACCACACTTCCAGATCTACGAACCTCTGCCCAAACTATTCGGAAGGCTCAGAGTGACTGAGTGTAACTCAGCACTCTGGTTCTGTCAACTGGGTGCATGCCGGGGCACAAAAGTGCTACGTTTTGGCACATGTGTGAGGTCTCTAAAATATTTGCTGGAAAATGGTCTGATTTAATGACGTTTTAGTGAAGATAAGACTTTGAAACATCCAGGGAGTCCCAGTCACTGAAAATGCATTTGAAAAACATAAAGAGATCCCATTGCTACCCAGAATATTAAACTCTCTTGAGTAATTAAAGTAGTAGACAATGGCTTGCTTTATAAAACTAGATGATCACATGTGGAATTCTGTTCTTTCTTAAAATGGGCCTCCCTCAGTTTGGAAGTAGGGATGTAATTAATTATAATAACAATGTGAATGGAATCACCACTTTGTAAACGTACAATGGAGTTAGTGCTGGGTGACTGCAGTCCGGTGTCACTCTTTCTCACATACTTCCTCATGAGTTCCAATAAAAAGCCCATTAGGTAGGCACTACTATCTCAATTTCTACCCACATAGAAATTGAAACTCCAGCAGGAAACTCCTTGAGGGAGGACACCACACATAGATCTTGACTCCTGCATTCCCAGACCCTGACATTTCAGAATAGATGTTAACTCTCCACATAGCTTAAGGACATTTTTTTTCCCGGAATTTATTTGTTGATTTTGGTTTTGGTTTTGGTTTACTTTGCTTTTGCTTGGTTTTGAGACAGGTTCTCTGTGTAGCCCAAGCTGGCCTCGAACTCATGGCAATCCTCCTGCCTCAGCTTCCCGAGTGCTGGGATTACAGACATGTGCCACTATTCCAGCTTGACCAGAATTTGGCTAAAGGTCTATTATACCTAAGCACTCTGGGGAGGAGGGTTGTAAACTAAAAAAAAATGCAAGCCATGTGGTCTGCGCTATAACTACTCATCAACTCTACTTATGTAGTCCGAGACCAGCACGGACAGTCTATGACTGAATGGACATGGCTGGGTGACAATAAAATATTATTGACAAAACCAAGAAGATAGCTTTATCATTTTATAGAAATAAAGGCGAGGAGAGCCTCAAGGAAAGAGTGATTCCAGTGGCAGAACCCTGGAGTCAAGGCCCTGGGAGAACTGGCTGGTTACAGTCTATGACTGAAACTGCTTAGCTTCTCCAGGGCAAATGAAGCATCCGGACACAACTTCAAAAAGGGGCGTTGTTCTGAATAAGTATCTTTTAAACACCAGAATTCCCCCATCACCATGCAGCTTGATTGACAATTTATGATCAAAACAATTGTGAGGAAAAGTTTAGAATGAAAAGCTTGAAATGGGATACATACCTTTAAAGTAAAATTTCCCTGGGATAAACAAGAATCTTATCTCCTCTCCACACATACACACACAAAGAAAACTCGTAAAAGTTAAAAGTAGTAATTTAAAATCAAGATGTAAAAAGCTATAAATTTTGTGTCATTAACTACTTTTCCTTCACTAACACAATCTTTTAAAAAATATTTTCTTAACAAGAAATCTTTAAAATATGAGGTCAAACTCACTGTATCAAAGAAACCAATAGACATAATGTAAGAGCGATACTGTCACTGATCATTTCTAAAATATATTGTGGAACTTCCGAGAAGTTAAGCTTATGTTTAAAACACAGTGTAATTGCCTAAACATTAACCCAAAACCCTCTTGGCAAGCTTGGGGTTGAAACTTCAATTTTGTAGCATTTCTACTGGAACTTTGATAGGCAAAGGCAATAACTTTCAATTCTGTCGTTTCCCCCAGTCCTTTTATAAAATCTGGAAAGTTCTTTTAAAGTAAGAATAAAAGCAATGAAAAAAATACAAAACGATGCAAGATCACAAGTGCGAAGTATTCTAAGCACACGCTACTTGGAATTTTCATAATTCAGTCAATGATTTGCAAGCACTTTATGCTGATCCCCAAACCACGTGGAAAAACCATACAGAAATATTCCTCAGAAAAGAAGCATATCTTTAAAGGACAAAAATGATTAATTAATGATATATCTGTTTGTCTTACAGTACCATTGTCTTATGCAAATATTGAGTTGTTTCATATGATTTTCAATGAACCCTAAAGCGTAGTAATTTTTTTACCCATCACCCTTTAAAATTTCCAGATGAATAGGGTCTTAAAGAACTCTGTCCACCCTACCTTGTTTGTTCTTCTGCTTGAAACTGCTAAGTTAATTTCCCTCACTTCTGGTCATACATGAATTTTTTAAAAAACTCTCCATTAACCTTATTTTCTTCTTTCAAAAACATCATTGCCCATTAACTTAGGCTACCAAAACCTAACCCTAACCTAGGTAACTCCTGCTTTGCATGCACACACACACACACACACACACACACACACACACACACACACGCACGCACAAGTACTTGTCCTTGCCGCTTGTCTTAGGAAATTTAGAACTCTCACTAAGGAGACCAGAGGGAACCACGCTGGCAAACGTGCACAGATACCTAGTTTTACGAGTTCTGAGGAAAGGGCTCCCTTTGGCGCTACCCAGTATTTACGAGGGTTGTTTGTCAAGACAAACTAAGGAAGCCTCCTCCCCACAAATTAAAGAATCCAGTTACAATCCATTATTTCATTTCTGATTGTTTTTCTTTGTAGTAAGTGGGAAAGTGGATACTGGATATAAGTCTTCCCGGAGCTAAAAGAGCCCACATTAAAGGCTCCAATTAGCTATAAATCAGTTGTCTTTCCTACTGGGGAGAACAAGAGAGAAAAGAGAGGGGTAAGTTAGAGAAAAAAGGGAGGGGAAAGAGTTTCCAAATTAAATCCTGAAGAAGAAAAAGAGGGGGAAAAAAAAGATGCGCACTGCACGCCCCAAAGGGCTCCTGGAGGCTGCGGAGAAGAGTGCTTTAAAAGTAAGACCAAGGCAAGGCTCTCGGGCCCAGGGCCGGTCCTCTCTGCCAGGCAGACCGCGCATCCTGAGCCTCCGCAGGGGGCTGCGGGACCGGAGACCCAGCACACTGAGCCCCATTCCGCCGCCTTCCCGCGCGCCCCCCGCCCGGACGCCCGCACCGGCGCTATTGTTCCGCAAACAAAGCCCGCAGGGCCATAACCATTAACGACTTCTCATTAAAAGGCTTTCAGATATTCGTCACAGCGTGTAAAACCCCTAAGCGGGGCTCTAAATCCTTCCTAAACCGACGTGAGGAGAAAGAAAGCGCCCTGATGGCACCTTCAAACCCGAGGCAACTAAAATTCCAGCTCTGATTGTGTGTGTGTGTGTGTGTGTGTGTGTGTGTGTGCTCCTCTTTCAACCTCTCAGCCAGCGCCAATGTACTTTGCTACAAAATCTCTGTTATCTCGGAATAAGCTGGATGGAACGCACCTTTAGCCAGGCTGGGCGCGCGTCTAAGTTAAGCGGAAGAAGTTAAGCGGGAGGAATAGAAAACCAAATGAGAACTGTAAAACCTAAGCCAAAACTGTGACTTTAAACTCGCTTCTCCCCGCCACGCTGAAACGATCGCGCCCCGTATAGAATCCACACTTCTTCAGCATCCCGCGGAAGGGACATAAAGTCACAAAGGTGGCGGGCGCGGGTTCTTTTTAAAAGTGATGCAATGAGAAGGAAAGGAAAAGAAAGCCTTGCTTGCAAGACGAGGAAGTCAGAGTTCGTTGTTTGCAGACTGTTTTGGGGACGAGCGCGCACGGCTGCTGGCGCGCTGCGCGGGGCTCGAACCCGCCGCCTACCTTGGTGTACTTGAGCTCCAGGTTGGGTGTGGGCGCCGGCAGGAGGTGCAGCGCCGCCACCAGCGCCGCGGGGTCTGCGGCGCGCGCGCCGGGCGCGGCGATGTCGCTGGAGGTCATGGCGCGGCGGCGGGCGCGGGCGCGGGCGGCCGCTCTATATAGGCAGGTGCGGCCGCGCCCCCGAGTGAGCGAGCCAGCGGCTGGGCGGGCGGAGGGCACCGGGGACCGGGGGGCGGGGGCGGCGGCCGGGGCGGGGCCTCTGCGGCGCCCGCTGGTTCCGCCCGGCCCACGGTCACGGCCCGGAGCACGGCGCCAAGGTCACCTACCGCCCGGCCCGCGGTCCCGAGCAGGGACGGGCTCCGCCTGCACGCAGACCCCGGTCCCGACCGCGATCACAGCCCACGGTCCCGTTGCCGACCCGGCCCACCGTCCTGACCCGGCCCGCGGTGATGGACCCGCTCACGAGGCCGGCCGGACACGCAAATCCCAAGCCGGCCCACGGTCACGGCCTGGACCCACGGTCACAGTCCCTACCGGGCCCACGGTCCTGATCTGGCCCACGGTCAAGGGCTCGTTCACGAGGCCGAACGGGCATGCAAATCCTGACTGGCCCACGGCCCCGGCCCACGGTCACGGTCCCTGCCCTCCACTGCAGCCGCGGCGCTGCCCCTCCCCTGCACCCCTCCGCCCCGCACCCGGCGCCGAGCTCCCACGCGCGGGCCCCGGCCCCGGCCCCGTCCGCCCGAAGCTCCCTCTTCCCTCGAGGGCCGCGCCCGCGGGTGTCCCCGCCCACTGCTGCCCCCTGCCGCCAGCTCGCCGCGGGCCTGGCCCGGAGGCGGCATCGCATTGCACGTTGCTGACCCTCTTCCCCAGCCCCTTCCTGGCCTCCCGCCTCGCCACGCCCGCGCCGGCCACGCGGGAGCTCCGAGTGCAGATCTCGGGCCCAGAGAGCCCCTCACAGTGAGCTTTCAGCTGGGGAGCGCTGAGCTAAACCAGGGTTCCCACGGAAAAACCTGTAACAGGCCCTCCCTCCCTCCCTCGCGCAGAGGAGCCCGGCAGGGGCGCGCGCCACCGGGGAGTGAGGTGCTGGCGCGGGGACCACAGACAGGACCGGGGGTCGAGATCTGCCCCGGAAGGCCTTTCCAGACCACGGGGTCTGGTCCCGCGGGTCAGCGCCCTCCGCAAGCGTTGGCCCTGGCCCAGAGCTGAAACTGCCTAAGGCTGGGTGCTTAGATGCTAAACTAAGCTGGGGTGGAAATGGGCAAAAATACTGCGCTTTCCTGTTGGGTTTGTGAAAGAAAGTTCCAGGCTTTCCGAACCCAGGCGGCTGTCTGCCCAACGCAGCGGGAGAACTCAGAGGGTCTAGGGCCCTTAGCTCAAGCAATCTGAGGTCTGCAGTTCACAGGGGTTTCTTTGGCCAAAGAGGATACCTTACTAACGATAAATATTCGCGAGTTGCATTTTTATCAAAGGAAAGCGCAGAAGGCAAGAAGCAGGAGAGAAGACTGCAGATGTGACCTCTGGGGTCTGCGCCCTGCCGGAAGCGCCCTGCTCTCGAGTGGCTGCGCGCTGAGGCGGCCCCAAGCAGCAGCGCAGACGGCAGGGAGCCCGCGGCCAGGCAGCTCGCTCTGCAGTCTTGCAGGTAGCCAGCTGCTGGCTCTGCGGCTGGGACGGTCCCAGAAGACCCGGGCATTCCCCAGGAAGAGTCCAAGTCTGCGGGAAGTTGACCTTTGAGTGACACCTGAAAGAGGAAGTGAGGCTCCCAGGAGAGGGAAGGGTGCTCTGGTGGAGGTGACAGCGCTCTGGGGGACAGCAGAGGTGGTTGGAGGGAGTCGGTCAGGCCAGGTTGTCAAGGCCTGACTTCTCCTGGGAACAGAGCCGTCCCCAACACAAGACCACTGCCTCTCACACACAGAGCACCTTCTGCTCTGATCCCATCCCATCCCTGGGCTACTCCCTCCCAGGGAAGGAGCAGGACCTAGGAGTGATGCGATTATCAGCCATTATTACTGCAGAGAGAGAAAGCAGACAATTTCTTCTCCTCTGGCCAGAAAGGGAGTTAGTTAGCTCTTGATTTCTCCTCATCAGCATTTCCCAATACCTGGTCCAGTGACAGCTGGCCAGCCGGTCTGAATGGCACCCTGGTGGCTTTTGTGTGACACCAAGTGGATGACAGACCCATCCATGGGGACTGTGTCTTCTCTTTCCCTATGCCTGCCTCAGTTCCTAAAGCAGCTGGGGTGTGGTGACAGGGACCTGTCACCCCAGCACTCAGGAGCCTGAAGCAGAAGGATCTCCGTGAGTTCAAGGCCAGCCTGAACTATGCAGCCAGACCCTGTCTCAAAGTAAATAAATAAACAAATAACAGCACTATTCAATAAGAATTTCCATTGAGGACTCAGCAAAACACAGCACTGCCTGCTGCCCACTGTCAGTGGATGTGGGTTCTCTGCCCTCTGAGTGCCTGCTTCAAGCCTTGTTCCGCTTTCCCCCATCTTTTGCTGTATGCTTTTCTGTGCAAAGAGGTCTGAGAATGTTTTTCTTTACACAGTAATCCTGGTGGGTGAGGGGAGCCTGGACCCTTGCATCTCCAGTTCCAGATCAGTCTTTGCCAACACGGGCTTCGCCTCCCTAACGGTTCCCATCTGGGTCTTTGCCCCGGTTCGGTTACAAATTTTTTTCCCACTCGTACAATGTTCCTTTTCCCACCTTCCCTCACCTGTAATTATTTACTGTTGGGATACAGCGAGTCTGAAAGGTGCGCGGGGAAACCTCAGCTCCAGCCCACTCTGTTTATTTCCTTGTGAAAACAATTTATGGGGCCTGCTGGAGCCAATATCCTGGAGTTGCAGGGGAGAAAAATAAATTCTTGCCTCCTACTTCCTGGCCTGAGTAACAGCAAGCAGGGTTGTGATTTTAAAGCATCAGCTGTAGGTGAAGTTTCACTTCAGAGGGTGGAACAGTGACCTCAGAGGCTTCTTTTCAGATGTAGTTGTGGGGGGGAGGATTCGTGCAGTCAGGAACCCTGCTTTAGAGATCAGCAGGGCACTGAGCAGAGCCCACAGATCCCCACAAGGAGGACACGTTGGAGTTTTGACAAGAGCTGCACCCCTTTGAAGGGGTGCCCGGTGTGTGGAGCCCGTCTGGGCTGCAGGTGGCTGGTTGATGGCCCTCCCCTTTCCATGACTGCCTTTTTCAGCAGAATCACTTGCAGTTTAATTCATCTTCAAAAAATAAATCACCCTTATGGCGCTTCCCTCTTCCGTGTTAATTGAATTGGTTCCTGAAATGCCTCGAGTCTAATGATTTGGAAGAAGCATATTGTTTGAAATATTCTTTTAAAAAATTAGGTCCCTTAGGTTGTCTTTGGAATGATGTTAGGGCTGTCTTCAGATGTCAGGGTCTCCTAATGACCTCAGTGGGACACACCGGCCACTTTGTTTGAAATGTTTCCTGAGAATTCTTACAGGAAAGCTTAATGCAAGGTATATTGATAGAAACGGCATTTAATTTAGGAACAAAAGCTTATAAAAAGCTTTTACATTTTTTATCCAGAAATGCTTTGGGAAGTATTTTGGACCCGTTATGAAAATGTCTATAAAATAAAATCACTTATTTTTTTATTTAACGTCAATATTAACTTTTTATTGGAGATCTAAATGCTCTTTTAATTATCCTCTGCCTTCTAACCTCCAGAAGAAAATAGGCTAAGAGTATGGCATTTATGAACTATAAAAATTCTCTGGATATTATGCCCTGCCTTCCTTAAAGAGGCCTCTGGTCACTGAATCCTGGGGAGAGGGGTCACTAGTTGGTTATGACTCCAGAAATCTATATCCCAATGCATAACTCTCTCCTGTTAAAATATCCCCTCCCCGGGGGTTCCCAGGAGACTATTCTGAAATCAGGAACCGGATCTGCTTCTGCTTCAAAGTCAGAATCTGCTTGATCTGTGTTTGAAGGGCTCCAGTTTGGGCCCTTAGCTCAGCGCTCTGCCAGTGACTGCTGAGGGCTGCGGAGAAGTGGGCTCCCAGTGCCTGCCGAAAGGCACCGGCGCCCTCTGCAGCTGGCTGCGCGTCTGTGCAAGCGGACTTGGGCCACTCAATCCGTCAGTTTGGCTGAGATGTGTTTCAGCTGATGCTGGTGAGAAATCTTCAGACCAAAATCGAATCCTTTTGGAGGGATAAGAGATTCCGACAAGTTTCAGACCTCAGTTAGCTTAGGAGGAAGACTTTCACTAAGTGATACCTAGATGTGAGGAAGGGAACAGCAGTGACTGTTGGACCAGTTTGCAGTGGACAGTGCTGCCTTTCCACCCTGCAGCCCCAGTGTTCCCCAGCGAGCCACCCTCAGTGTCCCCCAGCGAGTCACACCACAGGGACACAGACCGAGAGCTGCTCACTGCCCCAAGGGAGGGCAGAGGGGTGCCTGTTAGTACAAGGATGATTCCAGAATCTCTTTATTTTCCTCTGCGGTGCAGTGTGTTAGGCTTGTTTTCCCCTCTTTTCAGGCTCCTCTTACTTTTCTCCTGTACAGAGCTCTTTGCCATTATTACCTGCCACCTGTCCTCCTGGGCCATGCACGGGGCTCCTCCCCAAGGCCTCTCACCCTTAGAAAAATGCTTGACGCACAGGGATCTTTTGTATCCAGGATTCTCAGGGAAGGTGCTTGGACCAGGAGCCATGGCTACGGTCACTGGAATCCCAGGCAAAATGGGCAATTTCTCTCCCCACTCTGACCTGCCAAGAAGGGCCACCAAAACAATGACGGGGTACTTTAGATGCCAGCAGCAGGGAGCAGAGTCTGTTTCTTTCTCCTCAGCCCCGCCGTCTACTGTGCAAGAGGCACAGGCATAGGTGCAGGCTGGGGGCAGGCTGGACACAAACATCCGCTTGGGACCTCAGCCTCAGCCAATGGGCCGGGTCAGCCTGGGTCCGGCCCCAGGCATCAGTGATGCCCTGCCCGCTATAACCAAGCCTGAGAGGTTGTGTGTGTGTGTCTTCCTCACGCCCCTTGGGGTGATGTCAGTGCCCACAGACCACAGTGGCACCCCAGGATTCGTGCAGAGCAGGCCCTGTGAGGAGGTCCCACCCTCAAAGGCACAGTGGGGTTGGAATGACAGAACCTTAATCCAGGAAGCTGCGCCCCAAGAGACCAGGGGTCAGAGTGAAAGGGCATCAGGTGGGAGACCCCAAAGATAAAGACACCCATAGGGCACAGTTTGTAATAGGTACATCTTGGAAACACCCAATGCCCACTGCCTGGTGAGGGGTAAAGAAGATGCTGGTTTTTCACTTTGTACATTTAAAACATGCCAACAAACTTAGTTAAGAAAAAAGGAACGTTTATAGATAATATTTTTCAGCTAAAAAAAAATAAAGATACATTTTCTGAAGCATGACACAATAAGGATTACAGTATTGAAATAAGCCATTTGTTCAGATTTTTGAATGCGCTGACCTCTTATGCAGTTCTGCTAAGTATCGCTGAGGCGTCCGCTCCTGGTAGGACATGGTGCTGCCTGCCCAGCTGGGCTCGGGCCTCGTGCACTCGGCAGGCGGTTTCCAACCCAGCTCCCAGGACGATGGCACCCAGCAGTACAGGGGGCCCAACATGTCGCTGCCGTTTGCCAAGGTTCTGGGGTCTCTGTGCTCGTGTGGCTGCTGGGTCATGGAGGACCCCACAGAAGGTGGCACTGCCCGGCTCTGCTCCCCAAGCTCAGGCCTGGAAACACGGACGCGGCCCCTTCCTTCCCGATTTGCAGTGCTCTTGCTTGGCTATTTTTAATTTAATATTTGAAAAACACGTGAAGCCTCAAATGGATTGACCTTTCTGCTAATTGCTAATGTATTTCACCTAAATTAACAGAGGCAATTAACTAATTTATATTGGAACCTTGCACTTTCCAGGCTACATTTATCAGCACTTGAACGTTTGGGCTGGTGTTGCTGCTTGAATTTTTTATTATTACCCTTTAAATCTGAAGAAGTGTCTTACATCTAATTAGTCAGACTTACATATTCAGTTAATAGATTCATTACAGCTAATGAGTATGGAGGAGGGCTAGGGCAGCTTCTGCCCTGCACCCCGGAACCCAGACTGCCTGGCTGTGGAAAAGGGGGTGAGCTGCACTTAGCAGAAGCTCCTGAGCCTTCCATTCATACAAGTTTCAGGGATTTGCGACACAGGAGAAACAATCTGATGTCCGGAGGTACCACATTTTCAGAAGACTACAGAAATTAGTTTTGCAGAAGAGACACATGGCCAGGTGCGCTTGTACACGCCTATGATCCCAGCACTGGGGAGGCTGAGGCCGGAGGATCACAGCGAGTTTGAGGCCAGCCTGGGCGACAGTGAATTCAGGCCAGCCTGAAGTACTTTTCGAGGTCCTGTCTCAAAAATTAAAAAGAGAATAAAAGGAAGAAAGAAAATATATCTATCTGAAAACTCTTTTTGGTACAAACACATGCTGGCCTAAACTGTCTTTCCAAATTATTGAATTTTTCTAACTTGTGCTTCTCATAGTCAGTGCTTAGGAAAGTAAACTCAGTGGCAAAATTAATATTACAAATTAAACAAAATGTTTGCCTTAGTATAATATACTTTAGGATCGTCCTGAGCTTGTTTGATTTTATAGCTTTACACACAGGCCTAGGCATTATTTATGAAACTGGATGGTTCTGCAGTCACTTATATTTGAAGTCTAAATAATGCATAGATCTAGAAGAAATTTCTACCATATTTTCAATAATACAGTCCATAAAAATTCAGATATATCACCAAAATGATTTCTTCATAGCTACAGAAATAAAAACCTGGAAGTTTAATAACTGAAAATACCATAGAAATTCACTTGACACCTCTGAATTATTTGGGGTCCACATATAACCAGTGTCCTCGGAGGGCCCGGGCAAGTACCTGCATGGGCCAGGTCCCTGTATCACAGAAGTCCTGCGGTGACGTGCGGGGAATAGCTGCCCTCAGGGATGCAATGTCCACTCTGCAGCTGGGGTCTCACCCTCGTGGTTGTCAGCATGGTCTGAGAGTCTTTCCCAGGGTACCCAGTCTACTGCTCTGCTTCTCCTAGGGGTGTTCCGTGGTCATCACAGGCTACCCCCCCCCCCGCCCCGGGTTCCTGACAGTCGGTTTTGTGGGTGAGCGGTATTCTACAATATTAACCAGAAGGATTCATCTGTATAACACACAGAAGTGTGACCTTGAATCTTTAAATGGGTGCCTGTATGGAGATAGAACTCTAAAGCCACTCCAGTTTAATACATATAAAAAATAAACAGCTTATTTTAAGAATATATTTAGCTGGAGGCTTAGTAAAATTGATAGTATGCTTTCATTCAAATAAACAATACAACTATCTATTTAAAATCTTGTCAGCATGATGGCATATTTGCCAAAGTATTGCATAATATTATAGCCAACAAGTTGGAAATTTAATCTGAAATCATAAAATATATACATGTACAGCGTCTGACTCTCTCTGTTATTCTTTCCCTAGGCTGCTAACAGATTGTATCAATCTTGTTACAGTTCCCTCTTTTAATATTTTTTTTGTTTACCTTTTTAAATCATGAAAAGAACACTGGATCCGGGAAACCCAAATTCTGTTCCTAACGCTTCCCCAACCCTATGTTGAGTCCCTGAAAACATACACGGGTGCATCCGTGAGAACTTGGCCCGGTAGAAAGTGTCTTCGCTGCTGTGTACCCCCGTAACAGTGTGGCAAAATCTAAATGAAAAGCTTATGCATTTGAGGGGCTTGGGTGTGGCTCAGTGGCAGAGCTCTTTCCTTGCATGTACAAAGCTCTGAGTTCGATCCCCAGCACCACCACCAAAAAAAATTATGTATTTTTTAGCTGTGAAGGGAAAATTGATGTTGCAAACCTTTTCTCAAAACTGGTCTGAACAGTCAGTCGGCAAACAACACGCCATGCTGTGGCCGAGAACTTCCCATCTTCACAGGGAGCTCAGCATGCGGGCAGCAGGGGCTCAGGGACAGCTCCGTGCCCTGGGGGTGCACCTTGCACCCCGGAAGAACCTGAAAGGAAGTGGTTCTGTCCACATGGGCATCTGGACAGTGCTGGAGCTGGGCCTATCCCATGACACAGCGTGGCAGGGAGGCAAGACTAGCTTGGTGGCAAAAAAAGAGCAGGGTGGGCCTGGGGAAACTGCAGGTGTGTGTAACACGGCTGGGGGGCAACACTCGGGAAAGATCAGACGCGGCTCAGCGGGAGGGGACGCTGTGGTGCAGCTGCTCTCTTGGTCTTCCACACTGGGAGGCCTCTTCACACTGAGGTATCGCCTGGGGTAGTGGTGGTGGTCATGGAGTGTAAGTGGTTCCCATTCCACAGTCAGGCGAAGGCAGAGGAAGATCCAAAAGGTCTATGCATGGAATCAAAGGACCCTCAGGCGTGGGAGAAATTCCCAGGTGCTAGAGGTGATGAGGGAGAAGAGCTGTGAGGCACCTGGAGGTGCCACCAGAAAGAGCCCCAAGCATCTCCGTCACTTGTTCTCCCCATAGCACCCGGGAGCTACAGCGGCCTCTGTTAACTCTTTCTTGGCCAATTTGTGCATCTTCCCTCTCCAGCATTTTCCTGTCTCTCTTCTCTGACATCTAATTTCATTGATGGACCCTGGTCCTTGACATCTGGGAGCAGCATGTAGAGTGCTGCAAAGTTACAGAGCAACAAGATACATTTCAGGTGGGGATAAATGATACCAGGTCAGCTCCTGGGGGACTTGGGAAGCCGGAATGCTTCCCGACCACTCACAGACGAAGGTCACCTACCTAGGTTGTTGGAATAAAGTTGTTCACCTCGCTTCTGGTCTTGAACACAAAT
Source organism: Cavia porcellus (assembly GCF_034190915.1). Classification (NCBI taxonomy): domain Eukaryota; kingdom Metazoa; phylum Chordata; class Mammalia; order Rodentia; family Caviidae; genus Cavia; species Cavia porcellus. The sequence goes on from NW_026947491.1 coordinate 3,481,934, forward strand.
CCTCCGTGGCAGGGCTGATCAGGTGGCCTTTGAACATCTCCAACATGACCACACTCCTTAATTGTTCCCATCCCCTGCAGGATGAAGCCCAAATGCCCCGACCTGATCAAGCTGTAATGCTGGAAGCTTAAGAGGGTAACCCCGTAGGAGACAATTCAGAGGTAGGCCATTTCACTGAGCCCAAGAAGAGACTGAGAGGCCACCTAGTCCAGGCTTCCCTAAATTTATTTCATCATTTTGCAAATAAAACAGATCTCTGGGTTCCTCCCAGACCTGCTGGACTAGTCTCCCAAGAAAGGGCCCAGAACTTTGCTTGCTTAAAAACTGTCATTCATTCCCCCAGGATAGTTTTGGAGATCCTGCCTGAGGATGGGGTTTCCACCACTTCCTTCAGCCCTGTGGGACCACCACAGCAGCACCTCTTGGACCCCAGAGGTAGACAAGGGCAGTGGGGAGGAAGCAGAGGGAGGAAAGACCTGAGCTAGGCACGTGGGGCACACTCTTGTCCTTGGCTTGTTTGTCCAGAAGCAGCTGAGTGTCCACAGGAGCTGCCCTGGGCCAGACGGAGAGCCCAGAAGCTCCGTCCTCTGCTTTTCATCCCCAGATCCAGAGAAATTTCTCACTGGGAACAGTGGCTGGCATGGCCGGGCTGCTCTTGGGCTGGAAGAGCAAACTGGTTCAGGTAATGGTTCAGCAGAGAAGCATTTGTAATAGAAATTAAGGCTATCGCCCTACATTCAAAATCATAGTGACTTCAAGACAGCAGTGGAGTTTCGTTCAGGCCGCAAGGCTGACTCCTTGTTTGCATCGGGGAGTGCATGTTAAATGAGCTGGGATTTTGTATTAAGTACGGTACTGTGTTAACCATTTGCAATTCAGGAAGAGTACGAGGGATGCTTGCAGCACAGAACCACAGCTGCTCTTTTCTTTCTTTCTTTTCTTCCCAGGGAGGAGAAAATCTAAGCCGGGTTGTCAGATGGAGATGCTCAGAACAGGTAGAGAGGGGCGTGGGTGGAACAGCGGCCAGGTGAGGAGGGGTGGGAAGAAATGACGCTGGGAAGACAGAAAGGCTGGAGCCGGAGGGACAGCAGAGCCACACGCCCCGTGAGGTTCCTCAAAGCTGATCTCAGGCATGTGTGACCCCGGACAGCAGTGTCTCTAATCCCTGCGCCCAGGGATAAGGTCAACCTGTGCAGTCACAGGCACAGACGTGTCTGCCCACACCATCTGGGAGCAGCAGTGAACAGAGGCTGTTGCTGGTGTTGCTGGGTTTGGGGTGATTTTTTTATGCAGAAATGGATAGCAGCCAGTTTACCAAAGAACCGCCGGGGAGCCCCTGAAAGCCTTTGGATCAAGTGGGGGCGAGGGTGCTGCAGATTGGAAAGCCACCAGGGTGGCAGGAGGGTCATAGGCAGCAGAGGCAGGTTGGCTTTGATGCTGGGAAACAATTCTGAGAATCAGAGTGGCCTGGATCATTACCTGGGCATGGTAATGCCAGAAGACATCTTTGATTCTGGGGAAAACGTCAATTTTAGTTTTATTTTGAACTTTCTTAGTTTTATAGGCCCCAAAGATAGCCAGGAAGGAGAGCTTTCATGGTGTTTTCATGGTGTCTCATGGTTCTGGTTCTGTCTAGAACTCTCTCCCCACTCATGCAGGTTTAAAGTGGCTTTGTCACAGGTGGCAGAATCCAGAGTGTGTGGGTGGTTCATGGTTCAGTGCTGGGGTCAGGGTGCTGGGATTAGCGGTGGGGGATGCTGGGTCAGTCCACTAATGGGACTGGCACTGTCCTGCTCCTGGTACACTGCACACAATCTAAGGGGCAGAACGAGTCTTGTCTCTGCTCTCTCTCTCTCCACTGCTGCTTTGCTATCTTCTGCTACCATGAACTGTGGCCATCCTCCTTGGAGCTAGATGATTATGGACTGAAACCTCCACAAACTGTGAGCTAAATAAACCTCTCCCCCTTTAACTTGAGTGGCTCATGTTTTGTCTCAGCAATGAGAGAAAAGCAACCAACATAGCCATTCTACTCTGATGACACATAGGGGCTGACAGCTGGCTCCTCCTAATTTCTGTCTGTCTCCTTCCCTTTTCTCCAAGTATGGAGGTCAGTGGTACCTCAACATCTAAGTTTAGTCCTGGGGTTTTGTAGTGTGCATAGGAGCATGTTGAAGGAAAGAGGAAAGGTGAATCCTGAGTTTTTGCCACAGATGAGTATAATAAGGCTAATCATGATATGTGCATTGTGATAGGTCCCTCCTGACATGCAAGGTGGGAACTTTTTACAATGAAGCAATATCAGTCTCTGTGTAACAACAATGTAGCTCTAGCATAAATCACACCAAGCAGGCTGTAGAATGTTACCATGTGCCCATAGAAGGGAGGTGAAGCCCAGAAACGGTAGGAAAGTGCCCAGCTACACCATGTCCAATGCTCAATCTTCGGACACCAGACTGCTGAGTCAGTGCTGATCCAAATAAATCTGATTCCTGAGGAAAAGCTGTCGGTCTCTCTACACGAAAATCCCACGGCAACATGATTTGCGTTAGTGTCACGCTGGACACTGAAGATACGGTAAATCCTGTAGGTGTACAGTGTGTTTTTACTATAAAAGCTGTAGTCGTAGAAAGCGGAATTCATTATAGGACAGCGTTCATTTTTAGGGTTAAATGAATTCATGTGGAACACGGTCCTCATGACTCACACATTGTTGTCGTTGCTGTTGACATCACACAGCTCCAGGAGGCCAAAGGCGGCAGGAAGTAAGTCATGATGGCGTCAGGGTGGTCATCTAACATGAATGAATGTAAGTGCGGGTGTATAAAGAGCTGGGCTTTTTCTTCTTTCACAGCTTAATTTTCCAACCAACACTTAGGGCTTTTCAATGCCTACTGAATCTCTCTATTTTCTCCAGTTGCTTTGGTGACTCAATGCCACAAGCTATGGCTCGGTTCATCTTGGACACCGTGATGGCCCCAGGCCTGGGCAGCTCACCTTGGAGAGAGGCAGCCTCTCTGCTGCAGGAGGGTGGCAGCCAGGGCCCAGCTCTGGCAGGGCTGGATCCTCCTACGCCCTGTCTCGGCCCGCAGGAGGCCACTGTCTTGCGATCTCTGTGTGTGCACACGGCCTGGGTCCCTCACCAAGCTCCAATTTCCTCTTCTTACAAGGACACCAGGAAGACTGTGGTCACACAGGGCCCACCCTGAGGGCCTCAGCTGAACATAATCGCATCTTTAAAGATTTATCTCCAGTTATGATTGGGGCACAGGCTTGACTTTGACCTGTGAATGGTGGTTCATATCTGAGTAGAACTTGGATGACTTTATCTCCACGGGTCTGGTAGGTGGGGAGCTGTGACCCTTCATGAGTTTTGTGTCTGTCCCCACAGTTATCCAGGAGACTGTCCCAGGCAGAGCAGGAGACCTGCAGGATGCTTGGCTGGGACACAGTGGCCAAACAGTCTTCTGGCCTGCAGCTGGAGTTCTGGGTTACACGAGAGCCAAGCCTCCTTCAGGTCCACCCTTGTGACAGCCATCGACCTGCCGGGCCTGCGAGGCCCATTCGTGGCTGACACCAAACCAATATCGACTCAGGTGTGGGCTGCTGAAAAACCCCAAGGGTCATTGGGATATTTTCTGCAGTTTTACTCTAAAGTCTTCTATTACATCGGCTCTGTCAAGGCAGTCATGAGAGGAGCTGAACAGAAAGCCAAGCAAGGGCGTGAGAAGCAGCAGTGAACAGTGGGATGAGGACAGGGCCGCCTCAGCAGTGTCTCCTGAGTGAGAATCTCATGAGACGCGGTGTGCAGGGACATTGATGTGACCACACAGTTCCTGCATGGGCCGCATCAGTCAGCTCAGCTTCTCTGCGGCTCCATCTTCTGTCTGTCCTTGTGGTGGATCAACTAATGGTCAGCTTGCAACAGCAAGTGAACTAAGCCTTGTGCTGGGTGTGAAGGGCCCCCCTGAGGATGGTTGCTAATAGCCTAAGAGTGGTGTGCTGTTGATTCTTCTGGAGAAACTTCTCGTGCTAGCTTTCCTGTTATGAACTCAGCCATTATCATCATTCAGGAAACTCGAGTCCTTGCCGTCGCTGAGGATGGCTGTGGTTCTTTTCACGGGAGCCTCAGCCTGCTCGCACAGATCCTTCACCCTACTGGCACAGACTTTTTGGCTTCCATCGCTGACCTTTGGGCCTTCCCAGTGCAGATTCTTGATACAGGCTTGCATGGGACATTGTCATGGGTTCTAGGCCGCCAGCTGAGCTCATGCATTGCCGTGAGATCCAGGCCCTCAGCTGGATTCTTTGGGTCTCCTACATTCCTCTGCATTTGACTCTTTGGGTAGACATTATAAAATAACCCTGAAAATTATGTGTCCTGTGTTAAGTCTTTTCCCTTGTAAGCCCTGATGTCAACAGTCCTAATCCACTCGGAGGGCTGTGCTGTCCTCAGTAGCAGAAACAGCAGGGTCAGTATGATTACTGACAGGGGACAACACGGTGATTAGCTATTAATGACCCAAGGTGCATGAAAGTTTCATCTGTTGTTGATCATCTAGATCCACCTAAGGACTGCTGCCCCAAGAGGAAGAGTCCTGGAGCTCTTCCCGCGCAGCGGGGTCCTAGCTTGGCCTGTGACGTAAGGGGAACTGGCATATGCACCACTTTTTTGGGGTACCCCTGGTCGCATGGCAGAAGACAAGAGGACTGCAGAGCCCAGGCTTTACCCGAGTTCACCTCAGCATTCTCACTTTCTCAGGGGCTCAGTCGGAACACATCGTCAGTGTGGAAGAGCGCCACCCAGTCAGGGCGACAGCCAGCAGTGGAGGCTGTGTAGTCCTGCACTCTAAGTCCTAAGAACTATCCCTTTGTGTCCCCACAGGCTTCACACATCCTTGTCCTGTTATTGAGACTAAAATGTCCCCTCTCCTGACCAGTCGTATACCTCTTTTGATCGGTGACAGTAACACTTCCCCAATTTTATTTCCTTTCAAAGATATTTAACACCTGATAGAAAGAAATGCACCCCAAATTTGCTTATAGTCTTCTCTTGTGATCTTTGCATCGTAACATGGAGGAATTAGAAGTTTACCTGCCTAAACCTGTGTTAACGTTGTTGATAAACCTGAGAAGCGGTCGTGATGTCACCGCGAAAGAGTTCTGAGTTTGGCCGTGGAATCTGGATTTGCATTCTCATCCACCATCGTCAGTTCTGTGAGTTCAGGGAAACTCTGTCTCTCTGACCCTCTGCTGGCTCACACAGGGGATGCGAAGAGGAACACCCAGGTGACACGGAAGACGACAGAAGGTATCGTTTACCCGATGCTATACCTATCACAGGGCTTAAGTGTAGTAAGTCTTGGCACGTTGGGCTTAAATTCACATCATGTGTACTAATATTCTTCTATTTTCTTACAATTTTTTTTTAACTGTAAAGTAGTCTCAAACATACTCAATGGCACCCAATGCTCCCACCTTTAAATTTACTGATAGTTTGCTAAACTCATTTATCTAATTCCACTTTTCCCCTGTAGTGTTTAAAAGAAAATCCAAGACACAGAGGTATCTCAGGTGTAAATACATCAGTATATACTCTAAGGGCCATAGCTGATAGAATCAGGAATCTTTTCTTAATATTATCCTTAACCTAGTATATATATATAGTATATATCAAATGCTTATGGTTATCTTGAAAGTGTCTTTCATAGGTAAATTGTGGAAATAAAAACCCAAACAAGGTCTTAAGAGCCCTTAGTTCAAAATAATTCCCAATTCCTTGGGGTTCTTATGCCATTGATTTGTTAAAAACCAAATTTATATCATGAAAGAGTTGAAGAGGTGTGATAAAAAATAGTCAATGCTTAACTTAAAAAGTTTTTTTGCCACAGAGAAAGACACATTGCTATTAATCTCCCCCACAAATATTTCTTGCTTCAAACACACGTTCCGTTGTTCTGGCCACTTTCTGAAGCAGTTCTGGAGGTGTGTGGTGACAGCTGCCTCGATGTCCTGAATCAATAAAAAAAGATTACATTTCCCTTCCAAGGTCATTTTGACTCTGGGGAAGAGCCGGAAGTCTCGGGGTGCTGGACACAGCGAGTAAGGTGCATGAAGACACAGCACGGAGTTTTATTGGCCGCCTTTCCCCTGGATGGCAGTGGCCAGCTGGCTTCTGATCACACCCTGAGCAGACAGACAGAGTTGCTTCGGGAAGTGGCAAGAGAGATGGGAAGGGTCTCATGGGAAAGGTGAGGAAGAGGAGGATTGTCATGGGTTAATGCCACTGCATCTTGTATGGCAATAAATTTTTAAAATGTCAAACATTCCCCATATATTTTGATCACTCTTTGTCCATTCTTAATCCCATTCACTGCTTATTTAACTTACCCTCTGCCTTTCCTGAAAACTGATGGTTACATCAGGGGTTGATTAGATTCACGTTTAAATTTAACAGGCAGAATACTTTACAAGGGGTGCTAAAATTTGTAATCTTTTTAAAAAAATTTTTTTTATTATTTTGAAGGTAGTGATGTACAACAGAACAAATCCAGCTGAGACAATGCAATGAGATTGGTACAGAACTTCAGAGCAGGTTACCGGGATAACAGTAACAAGTATTATAGTATATCTCATTATCTTCACAATAGTTGTTCTTTCAATTAGGTATAGCAAAATCGAACCAAATACAGAATATTATAGAACTTATTGAAATAAAATAATGAATAGAGCAATACAATTAATCAGAACAAAGCAAAACAGTGATAACATTTGCCTTCAAATAGATGGTAGAAGGAAATCCACCCTATTTGCTATATTGCATACGGTCAACCTCCCAAGAGATGCTCAGACCTCGGACTCCCATTTGCTACTGGGGAGGGGAATGGGATGTTTGATTCTTAGCCTACACAGTAGGATCATGGCCGCTTACCAGGGAGGCAGGCGAGCTGGTTGCTTGCTTTCCCAGTGCCCTAAATTCCAACACGGCACAGATCTCAGGAGATGGCAAATTTGCAATCTTTTGAGGCTGAATAATGATATATTTTACATGTTTTTTTTCCTTCTCCCTCCTTTTCTTTATTCTTTACGCGATGGGAGATCAGATACAAGACTCTATTGCTTGCCAGGCAACGTTTCTATTGCTGAGTTCCATCTGCAGCCACCTTTAATTATTTCTAAATCCACCTTGTAACCCTTTCCTGCCACATACCTAGCACACGGTGCCTCTGGTGGCAGATCCATCAGGTCGCCTGGGAAATTCCTGCCCTCCATACATTGCTGTGAGCTGGTTGTTGCTTTGCCTGTTTTCAATAAGATGTTGCTCAGGAAACTATGATGCCCCTAGTAAATTAGTTATTTTTTAAGTCAACATTTGTTTTTCATTTCTAGATATTGCCTTAGAATTAGCTTTGCATTAAGGTGCATTTTAACAATGAATCATTACCCAGAAAGGAGTAGAGGAGGAATTATTCAGAAGACAATCATCATCTTAAACAGAAGATAAGTTTTAAATTCTGGATAACTCAGAATACCCAAGTAACTTTCCCCCGTTATCTAGCTATTCTTTTGAAATATTGAGTCAGTTTAGATGAGGCACCTAGCAGTTTCAAAACTAAATCAATGCCATGTCTCAAATGAGGAAATTTAAGAGATGATGTAGACATGCAAAGGGGAGATGTGTGGGCTCAAGGACTCCCATTTCGGTGGGGAAGGTCACGAGTACATAAATAGTCATAATAAAAAGCATGTGTTGTAAGTACATGAATGTAAAGTTTAGTTTAGCAGGCTTATGGAAAAGTTATTTCCAGAATTTCAGATGAGTCTTTAAAATATGGTGGAGTTTTTTGGCCCTTCAAAGATAGGAAGTTTAGGACTGAGGATTTAGCTCTGTGGCATAAGCGCCTGCCTGGCAAGTGCAAGGTTGTGAATTTGATCCCTGGTACCACAAAAAAAGAAAGAAAGACAGGAAGATTGTCTGGACAGAAATAGATGAAGGGGAAAGGATGTTAAACGGTGGAGGCTTTAAATATGGATATGGTTTGGCTGTAGTTAAGGGGTGGTATAACAGAGATATGAATCAAAAGTCAGTTGATACCATGGAGATCACCAAGTATCAGGCTGGCCTGCTGTCTCTGTCTCTGCCTCTGTCCCTCTCTCTCTTCTAGAATGTAACATATAAACATTAAAGTAAGATAAAAGAAGAAAAACTTTCTGGAGGTGAGGAAAGTTTTATTGGAAAGAAGAATAGCTCTTGGGTTTCTGGGAAATTTCCCGAATGGGATGGCTCAGGAAAAACTTTAAGACAAAGGGAAGGGGCATGATTTATACGGACAAAAAATGAAAATACTGTAGCTGAAAGTCCATTGACTGATAGATGAATTAAAAAAATGCCCCATGGTCTTGCTCTGGAATATTGCTCACCCGTAAACAAGGGTTCCGAACTGACCCACACATGGACTCTGTAAGCTGGATGAAAACAGCCAGGCCCAAAGACCACACTGCATGATTACACTGATGTAAATGTCCAACACAGACAGATCTGTGGAAACAGAAAGCAGGTTAGTGGTTGGCCAGGGCTGAGGGGAAATGAGAGACTTGCGGGCAGACAGGGCAGGAAAGCAGGGTTTCCCTGAGGGGAGATGAAGGGTTCTGAGTTCCACAGTGGGGACAAAGACCCTGAGCTGCATATGTTACCTGGATGAACCACATGACTCATGAATTTTATCTCAGACAGAGGCGTAAGGGAAAAAAAACCAGTTGTTACAGAAAGGCCAAGAGGAGGGATCCTGAGAAACAGCTCCAGGATGTGAAGGTCAGGAGCCCAGTGCTGACCTTTAGAAAGGGACTTTCTTCCCTAAAGCGCTGGGAGAAGTGGGTGGACCAGGAGGAAGTAGAGGCGGCCGTCTTTCCAGAAGTACAGGGTGAGGCCAGGGACACGAACTCGGCCAACTTCCCTGTGCTCGGCCTCACACATGCTGTGGCCTCAGCAGCCACTCTGCTCTCTGGGGGGAAGTGGTGTCTGCCTTTCCCCCTGAATCCCTGGCTGCCTGTTCCCCGTCGGCCTCCGCTTAGCTTCATTTGCTGTGTGCTCCTCATCCCGTATCACAAGGAAACATTAGACACAAAAAGCGAGGCTCCTTCTAGGAGATAACCAGCCTGGAATTCTTAAAAGCATCAAGATCAAGATGGTGCCAAAGAAGTGGAGGGGCCTTTCCCAGTCAGGGGAGACCAGAGAAAACCGCGTGGATCTCAGGAGGCAGCACCTGCCTCTGTGTTTAACAGGATTTCGCTGTGATCTACAGGGTAGGGAGGAACAATGCACCGACACCAACCTTCTGATCTGACGGTTGTATCCTGTACAAGTAGGAGGATGTCTTGGGTGGCGATTTTTCTATTAATTTGAGGTTGTTTCAAAAAAGAAAAATACCTATGTGAAATGAAAATACAGCACATTCTTGGGATGCTGATCCTCCAGCAACCTGAGGAGGCAAACATAAATCCTATCTGATGGAATGGAACTGTAGCTTCAGGGCTCAGAGAATATTCCACGTAGACTCACTGTTAAGAAAAAAGGAATCCTGAGGAAAAGTCATACAGAATTAGAAGCTAGGAAGATGGGTTAGGGATTTAGCTCAGCAGTGCCTGGCAAGCACAAGGTTGTGAGTTGGATCCCTGGTACAAAAAAATAAAATAAAATAAAAACCAGGAAGACTTCAGATATTGGAACTACCAAACAAGAACATAAAGTATATCTTTAACATGTTTTAAGAAACAGAGAGAGAGAGAGAGAGAGAGAGAGAGGAGAAAACCAAGGAGATTTGGTGAAAGAGTCAAATAAGAATTATAGGAAACAAAAATACAATAATTGAAAGTAAAAATTCAGTTTTGACATATTAAATAATGAGCATATATAGAGAGAGAGAGACAGAAAGAGACACACACAGAGAGAGACAGTGAATTTGGAAATAAATTCAGAGAAAAGTTGCAGAATGCCAAAGGGAGAGTCAAGAGGGTGGGAAACAGAGAGATTATTTATGAGCAATGGAAATACTGGAGAAACAGCATGAAGAGCCATAAATATTAGGCTGGCATTTCAAAGAAAATAAAGCTAATTGAGAGGAGCCGTGTTTGCAAACATGAAATTGAGAATTTTCTCAGAAGTATTAAGATAATCAACAATCCTTTTAAAATTGTTCAAAAAAGACCAAGCAAATACCAATTGCAAGCTGAGTTTTTATTTGATATTAGTATCACATAAAAAAGGACCCAAAGGAAAAGAAAATTACTAGATTAAAAAGAGTAACATGACATAATCAAGAAACAGTTCATCCACTAGGAAAATAACACTTCCTAGTCGAAGAGAACACATTTAACTCCAACAAATTTAAACAAGAACTATCATGGGGATCAGTTTTGTTTTGTTTTTAGAAACCCAGTATAGTGGATTTTTCTAATTATTGTAAAACGACTAGGAAAAACTCCTTTACATTTTAACATTTAAAACACACCCCAAACTAATGGATCAAAAATAAAAATGGATACTAGAACTCACCTATAACAAAAAACGTACCTTGACAAAAATTTTAAATAAAGCTAAAACTGTACCTAAAACTAAATTTGATGAAGTGTTTATCTGGTCATTTATCAACTTATTTTCAGCTACAGTAATGAGAACACTGTGATCCTGAGGTGAGGACAGAAAAATGGATCAGCGGAAGAGAATAGCATCTCCACTGGTTTATGACAAGGGAGGAACAGAACACTTTTAAAAATGAGTGAATTCACACAGATGTAGGGGAACAGAGACCCCACATTACATATCACCGTGGTTTAGATATAGAATGTCCCCCAAAGACCTCATGCATTTAGAGGTTGGGTTTGGGGGTTGTTTTCATCAGAGGATGAGTTCAGAGCTCAGTGGGCCACTAGGAGGTGGGACCTGACTGGGGGCGGTCATCAGTGTGAGTCTCTCCAACACCTGATATCTTGTCCCTGTTGTCATCTTGTGTGGTCTTCCTGGAGGGAGCATTGGACTTCTTAACTGGAGTCTCAGGGTTTCCAAGATGCAGGAGCAGAGGATTCTGGGTTTTATTAAAACGTGGTCCTAGATTCAGCTTGCGTCACTGCTATTGCATCTTGTGAAGAAGCAAATCACCAAACTAGGTAAGATATAAACGGAAGAGAATAGTTCTGCCTCTCACTGAGAAGTGTGGCAAGCTCCATGTCACTGGGCATGACATGGGAATGGCATCTGGGCATGACATCTCCTCCTGGTCCTCCCTTCTCTCTGATTCCCGGGTGCTATGGTGCAAGCAGCTTTCCTTCGAGGCAGGCCCTCGCCCCATGCCATGTCTGTGTCCGAGCCAGCCAAACATGGACTGAGCCATCCAAAGCTATGAGCCAACAGAAACCTCCTCTCTTTTAAATTATGAGTTGGGTGTTTTGTCCTAGTGATGAGCAAAGTGACCAGAGACACTACATTAACTTCAGCAGTTTTCAGACTTACAGATACAAGACAAATCAGTAAAGTTTCCAGCAGATAACGCAGAAGACTATCTTCACATTTGCATGATGCTCAGGTTAGGAGAGCCTGTTTAAAAGGGAGCAGAAACATTAGCCATACAGTGAATAGTGTGTTTGGATTATAATCAAGACTGAGAATGTTTCAAGAGGAACTAGTGAAGAAATGTCCTGTGAGCCCCAAGACGGAGGGAGGGCATTTGGGGTATGTAACAGGCAAAGGCTCCTCTCCAGATGTGTAACGAACTCATGCAAATGAATTTAAAAAGACAGACGGCCAGCTATGAAATGTTGAGTTGAAGACCTGAAAGGAATTTCACAAAAAAAGAAATCCAAGTAGCTAATGAGCACTGAGCATAGGACCAGCTCCAGTCAGTAGTCAGGGAAAATGGAGACTACATTCAGAATCAGAAACTAGATATACTCACAGGATGGTATCAAGGATAAAGAAGGATCTTGGTAATAAGATCTTCAATAAGAAATCTGGGGTAGTACAACAAATGGCAGTGTAAACCAGTACAGCACCTTGGAACATCAGTCTACCTCACTGAACACCTCGTGTGCAGATCTACACAAGCAAACATCGCGCACATTACACCATCATGCATGTACGAGAATGGGACGGGGTTACAGGTCATCTGTCACACTTCTCAGTGAGAGGCAGAACTATTTCATTTATATCTGACCTGGCTCAGTGATTTGCTTCTTCAATAAGATGCAAGAGCATGACACACGCCGATTCTAGGACCATGTTTTTAACAAAATCCAGAATCCTCTGCTCTCACATCTGGGAAACCCTGAGACTCCAGTTAAGAAGTCCAGTGTTCCCACCAGAAAGACCGACCATATCAGAGAGACAACAGGGACAACTTATCAGATGTTGGAAAGGCCTGCAGATACCTGGAGAGTATTTTTCCTAAGGAATTGTAAAAATATCCACAAATTCCACCCAAATAAAGTAACCTGAAAGAAATAATAAAGACAAAATCAGAAGTTAATTAAACAAGCTAAACATACACTAGAATGAGTCAGCAAAACCAAAAAAATCGGAACTTTGCAGAGCCTGATAACATTGACAAACGGTAAACAAGATTTATCAAGGTAAAAAAAAAAGGTATAAATAATACCAGGAATTTAAAGTTAGGTTCTTCCAGTTGCTTCTGTTTTTAAGGAGTCAAGGATTTGATGAATGAATTCATTTCAATACATCTATAAATTGAAATAAAATAGGTAGCTATCTAGAAAAATATAACTTACCAAAACTGACTCATGAAGAAATGGAGATCCAAGCGCTGCTACACTATTAAAGAAAATAAGTCAGAGGGGGAAAAAAAAAGTATTATCTCATAGAAAACTCCAGCCTGTAGTATTTCCACAGAGCACTCAGTCAGGAGGATCTTCTGGAAAATACGTAAGAAGGAACTCTCCATCTCATTTACTGAGCTTCCCATAATCTCGATACCAAAAACCACATCACAAAAGAGGAAAATTATAGGTCAACTTCATTAATGAGTGTAGTTACAAAGATCACAGACACACAATATTAGCAAACCTAAGGCGGCAGAAAGCACAAAGGATTATGACCCACGTCAGCTTTTCCAAGAATGCAAGGCTAATTAAAAACTAGAAAATAATGCAATGAGAGACATCAGATTAACAGATACAAAATCATCTGACTGTTTCAACGGGTGCAAATGAGTAACGAGAGGGAAATTCCTTAATAATATAAAGGGTATTTATTTTTTAAAAAAGTATCTAGAGCAGGGCTGGGGATTTAGCTCAGCAGCTCAAACACTTACCTGGCAAGTGCTAGGTGGTGAGTTCGATCCCCGCTAACAAAAACAAAACAAAAAATCAAATTTTCTTTTTCTGAGACAGGGTCTCACTATGTTTCCCAGACTCAAATGATCCCCCTGCTTCAGCCCTCCAAGTAGTAGAGACCACAGGCAAGGGTCCTGGCCTCTGGCTTCATTTATGTTTTAAAAGATCAGCAACAAAGAGGGAATTGTAAATGTTTAACATCATGTTAGTTCTAATAATCTAAAAATATCAAGTAGCTAGGAATAGTTTAGAGAAGCTATCAGGCCCCTTTCAGGTCGATTAATAAGTCTTTAGGGAGGGATTGTAAAGATGTATAAATGAAATATTTTACATTCACAGTTGGAAAGACATTAATGTAAAATGCTCATTGATCCCATATGATTATGTAGTCAATGGAATTCCAATCAAATTCCCAGTAGATATTTTTGAGGTATTTAAGAGGCTGGTTCTGCCAGGCATGGTAGTGCACACCTGTATTTCCAGCACTGTGGAAGCTGAGGCAGGAAGATCACAGGGAGTTCAAGGCCAGCCTATTCTACATAATAAGATCCTGCCTCAGACAAACAACAGAAAAAGAGGCTGATCTTAAAATGCAAAGCTCCCGGATCAAAGACACTCTTTTTTTTTTTTCTATTTTTTTTTAAATTTTATTTAAGGAGAAAAGAGAAAAAAAAAAACAGTGAAAGGGTACAAGTATACAGATTTACAGAAAAAAAATGAACAGTAGGAAATCACTAGTTAATGGATTACATATTGCCATCTTAGAAATAATTGCGCAAGACAGGCGGACTTGCTGTATCACATAGTAAGGCTTTCTACAAAGCCGTGGTGAGGAATTTAGCGCTGTGTTTGTGCAGGATAAAACAGTCGACTGCTGGGAAGCAGGCGGAGCCCAAAGCAGCCCTAAGAGTGGATGGAGGAGCATGGGGAACGGGGCTGCAGACTTCAGATGTGTGGGGCTGGGTCAATCACCATCCAAGGGGTGGGGTGGGGGGGAAGAATTCAACTCCTACCTACGCCATCTATAAAAATCAATTCTAGGTGATTGCATGCCTAGAAGGAAAAGCAAAGTTAGGAACCTCCACGAAGTTTGTGACCTCAGAGATGGGGAAAGATTTCTTAAATTAGATATAAAGCAACATAGGGGAAAAGATGACACATGAAACCCCATTGCCGTTCAGAAACCTGGTCCATCAGCTTTGCAATTAGAATTCTGCATCCTTTGTCATAGAGATTGCAAATTCTGCATCCCTTGTCATAGGGACAGCCCTGGAACTGTGTGACTTCAGACTCCACAGGGCCTGGGTCCACATCTGGTCTTTTGAGGTGACGGCATCTTTTCTCTCTCAGCGAAGTACATCCCTGAAGACAGCATATCCGGCAGGGAGCACAGTTCCCTCTGACCCTTTTGGATTTGTCCCAATTGGATTCCGTTGCGATGGACACAGGAAGGATATTACAGCTTCTTCACAACAAGGAACCCTACTCCTTTTGACTTGCTCCTAGCATAACCCACTTCCAAGGACTCAGTTCTCAGACCACAGTCCAGAGGGTTCGAACGAAGCCACAGCCACCTGGAGGCCAGCAGCACCCAAGGTCCAGACGTGGTTCTGGGAGGCGGCCTGTCCACCACCACCGTCCGCACCCTCCAGGCCCTCGAACTGCCCCACAGCCACACAGGCTTCCAGGCCTGGCACGGAAAGAGTTTTGGCCCAGACAGGACACTGTAGCTGCTAAGCCTCAGGCGGAACCAAGGAGCTCCATCTCCCCCACCCCTCCGATTTTACCTCTGGCGCCAAAAGAATACCAATGGGCTACCTGTGCATCACTAATGACCCCTCAGGCTCCACCCCAAACCTAGGCTACTTATATGCCTCCACTCCACGGTTCCAAGGAAAGATCACAGACCCCAGGGCGAGATGCCGCACCCCAGGGGATTGGGGGTGTCTCTCCCTGCATTCTCAAAATAAAGGTCATTTATATTTCATACTTCTTATCTTTTCAGCCGCCGCCAGTCCCCCACAGTTCTATCAGGCACTATGCTCTGAACTAAGCAGAGCTGGCCTAGCTAACCAGCCCTGCAGCGTAAGGGTACTGCTACAATCTCCCTAATAAACAAAGCAATACAACTGAAACTGTTCTTCAAAGCCATGTTTAAACTACTTACATTGCTGGGCATGATGGTGCAAGCTTGTAATCCCAGCACTCAGGAGGCTGAGGCAGGAGGATTGTTGTGAGTTTGAGGTCAGCCTGGGCTATAAAGTGAGTTCAAGACCAGCCTGAACTTCACTGGGAGACCCTGTCTCAAAAAGACAAAACAAAAACAAAAACCAAGCAAACAAAACTACTTACATCTTGACATTCTGCCTATTTTGATGTGCAGGATATGTGTCCTAAGGCTGTAGGATACATTCTCAATAATTGAAGCCCCACTCCATGCAAACTGAGGCCAGAAGAAAATCAGGGTGGGCCACGGAGCCTAGAAAAGACCCCGGCAGGTTCTGCTGTGAGGCACCACATTACCATGCACTTCTTAAGCTGCCCTGGTAGAAACATCCACACAGCTGTGAGATTTGCCAACATGCAAATTACCTCAGATCATCATGGATAAAAGCCTGGATTAGTAACCTGGCTTAATCAGTGAGCTAAAACCCTCAGACATGGCTTGAGGAAGCCCCAACTGCCGTGTGGTATTTCACACTTTGTGCTGTCGGCCTAATCTCTTTCAAAATTTCTAGCCACCCTGGAGATCAGAGATTTTAGGAGGCTAAATTGAGGAGCAAGGTGCCTAGCTTTATAGACACAGATGTTTCAAAGTTCACTCTTCGGTGGCCTGGAAAACACAAGCCAGAGCTTTAACACACGCCTTTGTCTCAGCCTTTGAGAGCCACACCTGCTCCTGCCCTCCCTGAGAAAGGTGACGAGGCGAAGTCCAGGCCACTGGCTCGGCCCTGAAAGGTGGTCAGCACCCTGATCCTCAGGCTCAGCAAGATTGCCTAGGAGACCCGGATATGACCAGCAGGACGTCCGGGGCTGCTGGGTGGAGAGCTCCCCCCAACACCTGGCAGGATGCAAAACACTGTAGAAAGCACCCAGCTCCTGCCTGCTCAGAGTTGCTTAGCTTCATAGGGGACCGGTCTGATCCATCCTCCGTCTCCTCCCAAGCTACCTTGCTTTCGCTTATTTTCTGCTCTTTGTTTTGAGAACTTTTAAATCTCAGACTAAAATAAAAATCGTCCGCTTTTGGAAATACTTCCTTTGATATTTTTGGATGCTCGATACGCACTGAGATCCATGCCCGTGATTGATGTGCCCTCCCTTTGGCTAGAGTCCTGTCCTTCCCCCAGCCCCTCACACGTGGCCTTCCCTGACTGGAAACTCGCTTTCTCTGTCTTGTTTTCTTCCCATTTTCCAGCTCCCTACTTAGTGCAGTCTCTTTGTGTGCATGTGTGTATGTATGTGTCTTTTTGAGACAGGTTCTCACTATGCTGTTCAGGTTGCCCTCGAGCTCACTTTGTAGCCCAGGCTGGTCTCAAACTCACAAGGATACTCTTGCCTCAGCCTCCCCGTGCACCACCACACCCAGCTTGCTTAGTGTAATCTTAGGTATCCTCCTCTGAGAGTCCTCCCAGGGGAACTCCTCCAGCCCTCTCTGTGTATAGCATGATACTATATTCCTGTATGCATGTGGCCACAATGTGTTTATACAGAGATAGATACAATTTTATTCATGTAAAATTAAAGCCTAACAACGATTTACTATAAAATCATATGTCTACATACCTGTATTTTTATATA
The DNA here is from genome assembly GCF_034190915.1 of Cavia porcellus. NCBI lineage: Eukaryota > Metazoa > Chordata > Mammalia > Rodentia > Caviidae > Cavia > Cavia porcellus. The sequence goes on from NW_026947491.1 coordinate 3,499,073, forward strand.
AATCTGCTTTATTTTTATATATATATTTATTTATATTTTATTTACATAAATATATGTATAGAACAGTGATAGCTATAATGTATACTTGTGGCGATTGTAACATTCATTTGAATTATGTAAAAATGTTTTATGACTTACAGTATAACACATATTTCCTATAGATAAATAATTGTGTATTGTAGATAGGTACATATCACTTTTCCCTGAAAATAAGACCTAGCCAGAAAATAATCAGCCTCAAAACCCTGAGACAGATGATGCCCACCCCAGCCAGCCTGTCCTCACCTTCCCCGAGGTCATGCTTCCCCCCTTTCCTCCATGTCTACTCTGTTGGCCTTTCTGACCTTAGCTGTTCCTGCTCATTCTTTCCCAGCTAGGTCTTATTTTGGGGGAATCACGGATAGAGGTTTTTTTTTCCTGCAAGTTTGCTGGAAAAATCCTTTGCTTCACTAGAAACAGCCTTGTCTGTCATTTAAAATTTTTTAGTGTCATTTCAATTTGAGGATTCGGTTTTCCACTTCCTTTCGGGACTTTTCAAAACTCCAGCTCTGAACGTATTTCCTGTTTCATTCTTAGGTGGTCTGTAGTGGCTCGAGCCCCTTTGCGGGACCGTCCTTCCCAGCCCCTCCCCGTGGCTCCCTTCGCTTCTGTTCAACCTTGAGTGTGTGAATGCAACCCTGAGATCCAGTGGAATCAGTTTCTACTTTACTTGCAAGATTCCTAAGGCAATTGTTTGTTCTCTACTTGTTCTTTGACTCTTCAATATCCTTTTAATCTAGTGCTATTTTTGGTTTTGTTTTTGTTTTTGATTTTCTTTTGAGACAGGGTCTCACTACGTAGTTCAGTCTGACCTTGAACTGACTATGTAACCCAGGCTGGTCTCCATCTCACAGTGATCCTTCTGCCTCAGCCTGCCGAGTGCTGGGGTCGCAGGTGTGCACCACCACACCAGCTTTCTAGTGCTGCATTTAAACCTATTTCTGCTCTGAATTCTTGTCTTACTAAAGTCCTAGTTTTATTAAGCTCTTTGATAGCTTGAAGCCTCTGTAGGCAGTCAACTTCTCTGAATCTGTCTATATTTTCCTCTCAAAAAGATTGTGCTCTTGTCCTTGACCTCTAAGAGGTCGGAGCGGCCAAGGGCTGAGTTCTCTATCCTCTTGGCTTCTCTACCCAACAGGCTGCTTCTAATCCATTTTGATTGTTATTGCCAGGCAGTCCAGATGGGGGCACAAGAGAGCCAGGCCGCCACCGCTGCGGCCGCCCTTGCAGGCTTGTCCTGCTCCTGCCTTGGAAAGGGCACCAGTGCTGGAAGCAGAAAGATGTGCCTCGCAGGGGTCAGACCCTGATCCCCAAGCCTGTGACTCTTCCTCTCCACATGAAGAGGGACTTCGCAGATGCGGTTAAAGGAAAGCTACTGAGATGGAGAGTCTTGGGGTGACTCAGGGGGGCCTTTGTAAGAGAATATGATGACAAAGGTCCTTGTCAGAGAAGCATGGGGAGCGAGACAGAGAGACAGACAGAAACAGAGAGAGACAGAGACAGAGACAGAAGCAGAGAGACAAAGAGACAGAGAGAGGGAGAGGGAGGGGAGATGGCTGATGGCAGAGACCCGAAGGTGGTGCTGTGCTCTGAAGCCAGAAGCAGGGACCGCGGGGCAGGATCCACCTGAGGGAGGAGGACCCCGGTCTCAGGAACCTCTGACCAGCACTGCTCTGCAGACACCGCTGACGTCAGCCTGGGAAGACACACTCCGCTCCTCCTGCCTGCAGAACTGCCAGATGACAAATCTGTGTTGCTTCAAGTTTGTGGTCGTTATTGGTCCAAGAAATTATACCCTGTCATTTGTGGTCCGTGAAATTAAATGCTGTCATTCATGGTCTAAGAAACGACATACCACGCGTCACGCATCCTCCGGGAGGACCCAGGCCCTGGGCAGGGCTGAGCACTGTGGACGCCAGGTGGTCCCCTGAACTCAGCAGCTGCGCTGGTCTTTAGTCCCCTCTACACCTGCTAAGGGTGCAAGGTAACACCAGCAGGGCACCTGCTTCTAGGACTTGTGGGTGCCTCCCAAGCGCCACGGGACTGGCTGCCACGTCTGGAGCATCCTAAAGATGAGCCCACTCGTCGCCCACCACTGCGGCTGGCCAGCCTAGATGTCTGCAGACTCAAATCTTCCACCCCTTTTCTTCCTGACCATTCAAAAAACATCTGAAGCGTGTGGTCATGCCTTCTTCCTTGACTGGTTAACGCTGAAGAATCTTTCCCTTCTATTTTTAGTTAATTTCCTAAGGGGGATGATTACTGACCTAACTGCAAGCCACCACGGTTACCTTGAAGAAGTTGTCACTGTAGATTTTACTTTCAGTCTTCACCACTCTGCATTCCCCCCCAACCTCAGAAAAATCCTCCTTTTCTTCCTCTCTCATCTTGCAATCATGAATTAGAAATTATCCAAAATTATTTTTTAAAAAACATACAAGTCAATTTTTTATAAGATGTTGGTTTTAGTGACACAAAGTAACTCATTCTTTTTAACCTAGCAGAATATTTTCATAGTCTGGCTATTTCTAAGTTGCTCTGTTATTTGCGCTTAAAGAGAACTATGTTAGTCTGTGATTTCCACTAGGGGTGCTGACAGGACCACAGGGCTTTCTCCTCGGCAAATGCAAAGCCAGGGAGGCCAATTGGGAGAGAAGAGTGTGAAAAGGGGGTTATCACCTCAGTAAGTACAGTGTCCCCCCAGGTTGTTACTGGGAAAACTTACACACATCCCATAGGAGAGGCTCGTTAATCACCACAGGCAGAAGTGAAGACACTCCGGAGCACGCTCAGCCCACAGTTGTTCTTCTTTATACACTGTGCATTCAAAGACTGGCAAACAGGGTCACCTGGGTGGAACCCTCTTAGATATAATGAGCCAGATTGACTCTGGGTTGCCTAAAGAAGTGAGTTAGAGTTCAGGAGAGCAGCTGGGTCCTTGTAGGCTCTCTGGAGGGCCTCAGCTGAGACCAAAGAACAACTGGAATGGGTACTCAAGGGACAGAATAAGCTGGGCGTGATGGTACACGCCTGTGATCCCAGTACTCGGGAGGCTGGGGCAGGAGAATACCTGCAAATCTGAGGCCAGCCTGGGCTACATAATGAAACCCTGTCTCAAAAAGACAAAAAAATAAAATAAAAAGAGCAGAAGTTCTTTCTTTAGGTCTGGGTCTCACCCTGAAAAGTACCCGCCCAGCTGCCCACCAGAAGCCCTTGCTAGGCAGGCTATCTCCAGGTAAATGTGTAAAGCCCAGAGCAGAGGAAAACAAATACTTAACTCTCCTCATCTTCAGTACTGTCCAGTCGCCTGAGCAAGGTCAGGGAGAGCTGGTGCCTGTGGCATCTCAGAAGAAAGCTTTACTGCAGCCGCCGCAAGCCAGCCCACTGGTGCTGGGAGCCCAGTCAGCAGAAGTGCAGAGACCCGCTGCTGACTGAACACCGTGTGGGCCCGGCTGGACTCCTCCCCTCCTGGAGCTCAAACTGGGTCAAGGGGGCATCACAGGCTCTGTGTTCAGGAATGGTTCCAGCTCACATTCAGTTTTCTGTATTTATTTGTACTATACGTTTAAATGTTTCAGGACCTTAATGTGAGTTTCACTCAGTTCTGTTCTCTCTGTATCTCTATCTCTCTCTGTCTCTCTCTCTGCCTGTCTCTCTGTCTCTGTCTCTGTCTTTCATATTTAAGAGATTAGAGGAAATGATGCAGACAAATTGGAAGCGCAGTTTCTTGGATCCAAAGTAAATTTTCCACCAGGTGTATGAACAGGGTCTTGGTCAGAAATAGGAATCTGAAATAGGAATCTGAATAAGCAACCTTTAACTCGGCCTGGACCTACTTTTTTTAGTTTGGAATCTTAAATGAGCAGGTTTTGTTTCTGACCAGAATTGTGATGTTTCTCCTCATCCTCCAAACTGTCACGTACTGACATATTCAGTCATTCAGTTTCAAGAATGAAAGAAGCCAAAAAGTAAACATGAGGGCTGGAATTGTGTGTTTTCCATTCTTTGAGATACATCAGAAGTGCAGTGTTAGAGACCCACAGGCATCAACTGACAAGTTACCCAAGTACCAGTGAGCATTTTTCAAAGTGGCAGATAACAGCAATATTTTGGAAAGAAGCTGCTTTGTAAAAAAATGTTATTAAATTCAAGCAGAAAAATTTCTTGAAAGAACAAGCCCAATCATTTCAGACAGGTCTTTTGTTTTTCCAGCAAGGCTGCTTATGATTCTCCTGTTTTCCTTGCACAGCACCCCCTTTTCTCGCTCAGCCCCTCACTTCTAGTGGGACCCTGTTCCCGCTCATGCTCACCCAGGGCCTCTCCTCCGTAACCAGGGCAGGCTCTGCTGGTAACAGGCTTCTTAAAATGACGAGACAGCACAATGAAACTACTCACAAAATGGCACAAACTTGAGACAGATGTTTCTCTAATCAGTGATAATGGACCCCAGGCTCCCTCCATGCAGAGATCCATCCCTGGCAGGGCACTTTGGGAGCAAAGACCTCCTCTGTGTCATCCCTGTGCCTGTCAGACAGAAGCACCCTGGAAGGCAAGTCACCCTCAGTGTTATTTTAATTCTGGCCTGGAATTGCTAAGACTGCGCACCGCCTCTGTGAGGAGCCCGAAGGCAGTATTAACACAGCAGGCAGGTGCACAGCGGTTACCAGGTAAGTACTGGGCTCTGCTCCAAGTGCGTCACCCCAATCTCTGTAATCCTCACGGTGCCTGCAGGTCCTGCGACCCGAGCACTTCACAGATGGGGAAACAGGGCACCGAGAGTGACTGTGGTTTGTTCATGATCCCAATGCCAAGTGGGGCATTGAACTCACAGAGATTCTCCTGCCTCGGCCTCATGAATTCGAGCAGCCGGGCCATGAGTCCACAGCCTGAAAGTCAGGACGGAAAGGCTGAGGTGATGTTCAGCGTCACTTAGCCCAGCCTGTCCAGGTCAGAGTGCTGGCTCCACTGCACAGTCCAAGGGGGCTAAGGGTCCTCAGAACCAATTCTAAGAAAGGCTCGTGGCCCCAGCCCACCCTTTGTACTATTCCTGTGGTAAATAACAGCACCCACATCCTCTTTTCAGGTCCTTCCCCTGCATTTATCCAGAGTTTATGTCTTTTTCTTTGGATTGTTTTCTCACCTTCTCAATAGGGTCCTTTGATATATGCAAGCTTTTGATTTTGGTAATATTTGCTTTTCTGCTTTTCTTGTGTTGATTGTGTTTTTGCTGCTATGTTAAGAACCCACGGCCCCCAACCCAATATCCAGGTCTATCATGTATTTCATGTGCAGAATGAGGTAGGGCTCCCGCACCATCCTGCTGCCTGCGGATATCCACTGGCCCAAAAGCTTGTTCTTTTTCCTCTTTCTCTATTTTATAGTTTTACACATAGTTTCTTTTAATTCTATGGACATATTTTATTTTTTCTTTTCTTTTTTTTTTCCTTTGGAGACAGGGTCTCACTATATAGCCTAGGCTGGCATTGAACTCACAGAGATTCTCCTGCCTCAGCCTCCTGAGGGCTGGGATGACAGATGTGAGCCACCATGCCCAGCCTCCGTATCATTCTTAAAACTCATCCGAATCTTAAAACTGATTCCAATCAGATAGATGAACAAACAGAAACTGGCCTGGTTTGTGTTTGCAGTCACACAGGCAGGGAGGGTCAGGGCAGGTCCCACCCCAAGCCTGGCTTCCAGTCTAGGACACACTTGGACCGGAACTGTGCAGGTGAAATGGGACTGAAGTGGAGAGACACCGCTGATCTGGCCTAATTTTCCTATACACACACCAAGCTCTGTCACTTCTGAGACAGCAGTAGTGATCGCTCCTGCAGTCAAGACAGCTTCCAGGACGCGCTGCTTAACAGCTGCAGGGTTTCCACAGGAAAGGAGGGTGGGGGAGCAAGTGCAGGGGCCCCAGGTTGAGGGGTCCCAGGTCCGCAGGGTGCCCAGTCTGTGGGAGTCCCGGGTCTGCACGTGGGATTGATACGGAGATGCTGGGCCTGCGCTGCTCTTACACAATTTTTTAAATTTCTTTCCACAATTTTATGTGTCCTTACTCTCGTTCTATAAAATTCACCAGAAAACCAAGACAGAGCTTCATTGCCAGAGCGCGAACAACCGCCAGGCAATCAGCTCGGTTTCCCTGAGCACCGCCGGAACCTGCTCTAGCTGTTACCCAAGTGACCGCACCCAAACGGCTTGATCCCCTTTGTCCCCCACTTCTTCCCATGTACAGAGGGGAAAATAACAGCATCTGCTTTCGAAGACTGTGGGAGAATTAACTGAACTAATGAATGAAATGTTTTGCTTTTATATTTTGTAATGATTGAGCAATAATTTAAACTTTTATTTCTAGAACAGCAAATTTACATGACATCAATGCATAGGTTAATATGCATATATGCTAATTTATATCGTATTTGCATTCAGAATATTAGTAACATGGATCAGAAAGTTGCCAAGCACGTAGACAAATCCCTGTGCTGGGATGCTGGTCATCACATTGCCCACCACAGAGAGGGAGCTACCGTCCACTTCGTCCCCCAGGCAGAGCCCATTCTGATCTTCCAGGACTTTGTGTCTTTCCAGCTTTCTCACACTTTCTGCTCCTTAGACCCCGCCCTGCATCCTGGCCCAGGTGCTGCCGGCTGCTTCTCTGTGACTGACGAATGGACGTCTCTTTTCCTTGTGCTCAGTGGCATCTGACCTCAGTAGATTTCTGTTACTAATTTTTCACATGAATTTGTTTGTCCAGTTTCTTTTCCCTGGGCTTTTACAAGGAAGCTCGCTGTAGATGTGAGTTCTTCAAACCCCACAACATTCCTCTTCCTCTTGTGTTTAGGTGCTGTTCAAAAATATGCCATGGGTTACTTGCCTCTGAGATATTTGGGATATTCTGGTTCCCTTTCTCCTCCCCACACTTATTGGGACCTTCTCTTTCTTTCCTTCATCTTTTTTCTTTTGCACCATCCGACTGACTTGCCCGCTGGTTTGTTCTTCAGATTTGCAGCCCAGGGGCACACATTTTCCAACCATTGTTCCATGTCTGACGACTCCGTTCCCTTCCCCAGCCCACCTCGCTTGGCAGCTCTGTCCCTAGGCCACCCTGCTCCTTGTTGCCTTCACTCATTGATCCCTTGTTCACCCCTTAGCCCTTATCAAACACTTAACAGATGCCAAAGATACCCATAAGAAATGCCAGCCTCTGTGTGTCAGCCTCCCCAGTGCAGACAGAGAGTGAAGCGAGGTGCAGCCAGCTGACCCTAGGAAGCTGCAAGCCTGGAAAAGCTGCAAGCCTGGAAAAGAGGAAAGCCTGCCGCCAGGAAAGGGAAAACCGCAGACAAGGATTGCTGGACCTGCAGGTCACCCTCATGGCTTGGAGCCTCTGGTGTCCTCGGAGAAGCCTGATCTCAGAACTGTCTGAGCCAGGGTCCGGCAGCTGGGATTTGCATGCCAGCCTCTCTCCAGTTCTTGTTGATTGCACTTTTGCTCAAAAGCCATCCATCCCTGGCCCTGGCTCTTTGAGCTGTCCAGCAGGTCCCTGAGGTAGGCAAGTAGGTGTCAGCATGTGGCACAGCTGCCATCGGGGAGCCGGGGGACTTGTGAAGAGGCGCAGAGTCTAGGGTTTCAGCATGGCTCGGTGCAGTCCTCGCTTTCAGTATCTTTCATGTAGCAGGCAGAGGAGGTCTGTGAATAGACTGCATTCGTGAGGAGGGAGAGGATTATCTGGGGACACCCAGGAGGAGCTGGGGTAGAGAAAAGCGCCCCATCGCACCTGGAAGCCAGCAAGAAAGGCTTACCAGTAAACTCACCCCAACCCCACCCTGTCCCCTTGTCCCGTGTGTGAAATGAATGCACAAAGCGTGCAGCCAGTTGTGGGGCAGAGCAGGGGTGGGGACTGGTTTGAATTTGGGACCGTCAGCCTTGCTAAGGGCACAGGGTGGGCCAGGACAGAACGAAGCAGGAAGAAATGCGAGATTCATTAAACAACTTTGGAAGAATCCAGGCTAAAGAGCTCGGGGCCCTGGAAGAAATCTGCGGCGGTGGGACTGGGGAGGTGAGAACCAGTTCTGGAAGACTAAAGCAGACAGGATGGAGAGGACACAGTGATGAATGGCACACGAGGTTCACAGGCACTCTGGGTGAGGCGGCCAAGTGGAAGTTGGTGACGCCTGTGTAGGCAGGGACATGGGAGGTGGAAAGGGCCGAAGGTAAAGAGGACAAACTCCGATTGGGGCAGGAAGCATCTGAGGCATCTGGGAGCAGACACGTAGGGATGTGGACACAGAGCGACAGAAACAGGACAAAATGGAAAACAGCGTGACCAGAGATTTGGGAATTCAAGGAGCGCAGGTGCAGGAAACCCTGGGCACTCGGGAGAGTCTGTCCAGCTCCGCGATGGTGGGAGAGGGCTGTAAAAGGGTGAGCCTTGGAGAAGAGACTCCTAAAAGAGATGCTTCTTCGGGAAGCACAGTTTGCCGGTAGGACCAAGAGGAGAAGCCAGCGGCGCGGGGGAGAGCGGGAGGAATCCTCCTTTGCAACCACAGGCCTGCTGAGGACTTTAATGCGGAGCCCAGGAGCTGCCCAGGCAACTGGTCCACCGCAGTCTAGGGTGGGGGAGGGGGAAAAGTAGACCTGGGGTATTTTCAACTCTCCCTCAATAAGCAGACTTTCCATTACCACTGTGGATAAAATACTCCTCTTCTCAGTCCCTTACAGGGAGAAAATACTTAGAAAACATCCCTCATGCTCTGGCTAACTCTGTGTATGTGTGTGTGTGTGTGTGTGTGTGTGTGTGTGTGTGTGTGTGATTGGGGTCAAACTGAGGCCCCCTTGCACAGCTGGCAAATGCTCCACCATAGAGCTATGTCCCTTTTTGTGCTTTTAAATACCAGCAGTTGAACTAAAAATAATTTTGCCTTGAATAATCTTAAAACTCCTTGCACATCACGATTGCTTTTCTCCCTGTAAGTCAGGTGATGGAGCGTATTTCAGAGCAGCCTTTACAGGATGGCGTCCAGGACCTATGTGAAGGATACAGGGTGTTTGTGAGGTACAGAATTCATTTTCCTGGAGGAGGAAGGAAGAAATAGGGGCGATGGTCCATCCTGAAGCTCCTCTAGGTGTCCCGAGGGACACAGAAGACCAGTGTGTCCTCTGAGCATCCTGGGAATGGTCCTCAGCTCGATGTGAGTGGGAACAGTGTATGGTTAGAGTGTCAGTGAGGACTCAGGGCTTCAAACAGGAAAGCATGGAAGACAAGGGGCAGACTTCTGCTAACAAGGAGGAGGCCACGCTGGAGGAGAAGGGTGGGGTCCTGGGCAGGGCAACCCCAGGAGCAGGCGCAGACATAGGAGGGGGTGACTTTGAATGTCTCACCTGAGGAAGGCTGGGGTGTGAATGGAGAGATAAATGAGGGGCAGGAAAAAGTCTCTGGTGGATGACTAGGAGAATGTGGGAGAAGTGGGATGTGATAAGCAGGGCATGGGGGGATGCACACCTGTAATCCAAGCACTCAGGAGGCTGAGGCAGGAGGATCACCAAGAGTTAGAGCTAGCCTGGGTTACATAGTGAGTTCAAGGCCAGGCTGAAACACACAGTGAGACCCTGTTTCTAAAAAACAAACAAGCAAATGAAGCAACGGTCTGGCTTGTTCAAGAATCCAGTTACAAATGCTATTACCCCGTTATACATTTGGGGTACCCACTGTTGTCATAGGTTGAATCATGACCTCCCAAAGGTGTCCCCATTCTGAGTCCCAGCAGCCAGGAATGTCATTTCATAAGCACAGGGAGCTTTGTCAATATGACTGAGCTAGCATTGTGAGATAGGAGAATGTTCTGGATCACCTGGGAGGGGCGGCAGAGTCCAGGAGCCCCTAAAGCGGGAGGCAGTTCAGAGCCAGGAGCAGGAGTTGTGACAGCATAGTCATCAAGAGAGGGGTCAGAGGCAGAGCACGTAAGTGGCAGGTGACTTCTAGGCTGAGCAGGTGTGGGAAGGGGGCCTTTTTCCCCCCTTGGCAGCCCCCTAACTCTCAGACTTCAGACTTCTGAGGTTCAGAGCCAGTGTGTTTTGCCTTAGGGCATCACATTTTCACACTTCCTTACAGTGCTGATCAGAAAACAATTCAAACTGTTTTATGACACTGGTGAAAGCTATTATTTTACATGGAAAAATGCATGGGTGCACACAAACATACACAGGTCTTTAAATTTGGGGAGCAGGCATGGTACTACATGTGTGTAATCCCAGCACTGAGAGGCTGAGGCAGGAGGATCACTGTGAGTTCGAGACCAGCCTGGGCTACAAAGTGAGCTCAAGGCCAGCCTGAACTGCACAGTGAGTCCCTGACTCAAAAAGGTAAAATAAAATAAAATAACTTTGGAGTTGTATAGACTTGAAACTCATCTATGAACACTGTGGAGGGTGCTTTGACCGCAGATTGAAAAGAAACTGGTTAACAAGAGATTATTTTAATACAGTATGTAACACACCTAATGAAAAGGTTACGTGTCAGTGAGATGGAAAAGGATGTCCTCAATCTGGTTACTGTAGTAGGAGTACAAGGACAGGACCTCAAAGGTACAGGAACAGGGAATGGGGCTGTTGACAATGGTGGAGAAGGTGGGCTGACAGGAAGGTGTGCAGGGCGGGGCGGAGGGCGGGGCAGCCTGTGGGATGAGGTTGTGGGAAGCAATTTCTGATAGAGAGGTCTGCCATAAGAAGCAGTCGCATTGTGCAGATACAGCTGGAAAGTTGCTCTGACTTTCAAAAGAGAAGAACAGAATGCCAGAGAAAAGCATGGCTTTGAACCCAAAAGACATGGTAGGAACCAGGACTCCCACCCACAGGTGCTGCCCTCCCCAGACCATTGTCCTAGCACCAGAAAGCCCAATGTTGTCTTCCTAGAATTGCAGGGGCAGTGTCTTCTTATAGGGGTGGCTAGTGTTACTTGTGTGGTGATATTTATTTTATCAATGCTTTTTAAAGTTTTCTGTATGTTTTGATGCTTTGAGATCTTAAGGAAGCCTTTTTCTGGGAAGTGACCATCCTTTCCAGGACAGACCAGTTTGCAGAGACTGACCAAGGGCCCAGCCAAGAGCAGGCCTCAGATCTGCAAACCACTGGCCGTGCTCCCTGGGAGGCTCCTGCTGTGACATGGTCATCTTTGATTCTGTTTTTTTTTTTTTCTTTTTTTTTTTTTAAGAGGGTAAAATTAAACAGAACAAAACAGATCACAAAAAAAAAAACAATTTAAGAAACACAGATTTCAAAGCAAGACCACCGGAGATCTTCGCTGTCTATCATATCATCTCTTATTTTCTTCCAAATAATTGTCCATATCTTCACACGCAGTGAATACACAGTGAACAATATAGTGCTAACCTGATCAGAACTGGATGATGAAGGCTTTTTAGGTCTCCAAGACCCTGACATTGGGAAAGTCAACAATGGCTACCATAATGTCTCTTGTTCTCTTTAAAATAGCTGTCCATACCTTTACGTATGTTGAAATTAAACAAAAGAAAATAGACTAATATCATTCTGAATAGAGCATAATGCTATTGCTAGATTTTATATCATAACATGACAGAATTAGCACTGGGTATGTTAGTGTCTCTTCAGAGTATCTGTTCATTACATTGTACATTATATAATCTACTCTCGTAAACTGTTTAGAAGTTCTACACATGTGTGAATCTCTACATGTATACCTTTCTGTATTATACGGAAAAACACATCAAAACAAGACAACAAAACAAATTTCTAGAAAAACATGAAATGAGAAAGACACATAAAACTACAATACTAGGTGATTCTACAGTAGTTACTATGATGTCTCTTGTTATTTTCAATAGAATTGTCTACATCATCAGGCATAATATAATTGAACATAGCGCTACATAGCAATATTAATAAAAACACAACTTTGGAGACATTGTAGGACTTCAAACGCAGTTAATAATTAAACCGGAAGGGGTATCCTATTGCATCTTGTCGTCTTCAGAGTAGTTGCCTCTACTCTTAGACTTGATACTATCAAGCACACCAAATTCAAATAAAATCAGTCAAGACAAAACAGCGATCTAACAAACCAGATTCAAATAAGATCAGTCTTAGTAAGACAATGTAAGTAATACAGGCCTTAGTTTAAGTTAATAGGAAATTAAGGATAGTTACCCTAATATATCCTGCTATTTTGGGGATAGCTGTCTGTGCCCTCAAATCTAGTATGAGTAGACAGACTGGAACAGAAAAAAATCAAACTAAACAGAGTGATAAGACTAATGTGGCTTTTAAATCCTGATACACTAATAACAATGTCCTCTGCCTTCCTTTTTTAGACAGTCCCTCCCCTTTCCCTTTCTCAGGGTGCTTTGTACATTTTGGGTCCCACTGACTCCTCCAGTTTTTAGATTGGGGGGCAACCCGTTATCTGTCTGAGTGGTGCTGTATCTTTTTACCCCTGAGCTTGATCTTGAGTTGTATTCCTTTACCTACCAAAGCCTCAAGATTTTCCCTACCCATAGCTGAGTTGTTCTCCACTGCACAAAAGTGTCGTGACTTTCCAACCTGACTGCAGTTGCTGGATGAGCTGTCCCTATTTCTCTCTGGTTCTCTGTCACATAGAGCATTGTTTTCTCATCTTTGACTTTCAGTTCATTACCCTTTTTCAGGTAGATTATACTTCTTATTCAGAGCATCTCGATGGAACCTCTCTCCTGATCTACTCTGCCTGTGTTTCTTTTTGTTAGTGTAGCAAGGCCATCTGTGTTAGAGATTATAACCCACCTTCTCTGCCTCATCTCTGCTATACTATTTTTCTGCTGTTGATTGTCTACTTTTCTCCTTTATTCCATTGTCTGCCCTGTTCAGATGGCTCTGCCACTGTTGCTGTAATCCTGGTATTTTTTCTCTTTCTCTCTCTAGAATGTCCTTCAGTATTTTTTGTAGGGCTGGATTGGTGGTCACGAACTCCCACAGTTCCTCTTTGTCATGGAAACATCTTGTTTCTCCATTAATTTTGAAAGACAGTTTTTCAGAGTACATCGATCTGGGATGGAGGTTATTTTCTTCAGGGCTCGGAATACTTTGCTCCAAGCTCTTCTTGATTTGATGGTCTGTGTTGAGAAATCTACCGTGATTTTGATGGGTTTTCCTTTATAGGTGATCTGTTTCTTTTCTCTGACTGCTTTTAGTATTCTGTTCTTGTGATGAATTTCTGGGGTCTTGATTATTATATGTCTGGGAGTAGATCTGTTTTGGTTGTAGCTGGCTGGAGTTCTATATGCCTCATTTATCTGGATATTATTTCCTTTTCCTATGCTTGGGAAGTTTTTCTTAAGTATTTCTGTGAATAGCCTTTGCAGTTCATTTGTGTTTATTCCTGCTTCTTCACTCACGGTTTTTATTCTTAAGTTATAGATCCTCTTGTTATCTTGCAATCTTGATCCTCTTGTTATCTTGTAATCTTGATAGATTGTAAATCTATCTTCAAGTTTTGAAAGTCTAACTTTAGTTTCTGTCAAGGAATTTTTCCAGCTTTCAATGGAGTTCTTTTTTTATGGTTTGGTAGCTCATTTATTTTATTTTATTTTATTTTATTTTACAAAAAAAGATTAAGATAAAAGAGGACATAACAAAACAGGTCAGAACAGAATAATTTAAGCAACATAGTGTTTCACCACAAGACAATCCGACTTAACAGTAGCTACCATAGTGTCTCTTTCCTTGAAATACTTCAGTATACCTTGATATATTATAGTATCAAACATAAAAAGACAGTGTAAAACCATTCAAGAGAATGAAGTATTACAGGGTATTCAGAACCAACTAACAAAAAATGAATAAAGGTTACTATATTATCTCCTTGTCTATAAAATTTTTTGTTTATACTATCACATGTAATAAAATCCAGTAAGATACAACATGATAAAACCGATGGAGACAGAAGAACAAAAGCTTGGTGGGACTTCAAAACAAGATGATATTAAATGTCTTGTTTTCTTCAAAATAGCTGTTCATACCATCACAGACAATAAAATCAAACAATGGCTTTATTCAATAGGGTTTTTAATTTCCTGGTAATCTCTTTGGATCTGTTTCATGTATTCTAGATTTTGTTTGTATTTTTCATCAAAGGTTTCTCTCCTTTTTCTGGGTTCCTCCATTCTCCCATCTGTGTCTTCTTGAGAGGTGATCAGCATTTCTTTTATTAATCTTTTTATATCTTGCCTCACTTGAATTAGAATTTCAGTTTTAAGTTCGTCTTTAGGTCACAAAGGCATTTCTTTATGTCTGCTGATACTGTGTCCGATAGTGCATGTTTACTGCCCTCGATCTCTTCTGTATTTACCTCCTCTGGTTTTATTTTCCCTGGTCAGTGGCTGGAGGCTTTTTCTTGTTTCTTTCTCTTGCCATGTTTCTGGTTTCTGCTGTATGGTGGAGGTCTCGGGCCCTCTCGGTATGGCTCATGGTTTTGCTGAAGCATGCTGGCTAGGGGATTGCTGCCCTCTCCAGTTTATTGTTGATCTGTGAGGTGCATGTAGGGACAATGTGGGCTGGCCCCTCTCCTCTGAGCCAGTCAACCAGCGAGCGTTTCAGCACGTTAGTCTATGCTGTGAGGATGTTACAGGTTCGGGGCAGTTTCTTCCCTGGCTATTGGGTCCTGACCAGGGTGTGACCCAGCCTAAGCAGATCCCACCAGTCCTCTTGGGGCCAGGGGTGGCCGCCTGGTGCCACTGCGGTTCCAGGTTGAGACCCATCCTGCCCAACTCCAGTATGTCATCCAGCCGATCGCCCCCTCCACGGGACCCAGTTCCTAGCACTCACTCCTCACGGGTTAGTGCAGCTCTCCACCTTGGTTCCACTCTCCGTCCGTCGCACCTCATCCTCCCGCCAAGGGCCCTGGGCTCACCAACCCGATTTCAGCACTACCTGGGCTTCAGCGCAACCATGAATCGTCCGACTCCAAAGTGTGCCCAGCACAGCACAGGACCAACCCCAGTTAGAGCTTCTGGTTCCAGCCTTTCATCCACATTTTTCCTTCCTTCCTTCCTTCCTTCCTTCCTTCCTTCCTTCCTTCCTTCCTTCCTTTCTTTCTTTTTTCTTTTCTTTTTTTCCCCTCAGTTTCTTCCTGGGTCATGAGAATCCCTCTCCTTTCATCTGGTCTTCTCGAAGATGTTAAATTCTGGCGTCTGAGTTTTTTTTCTCAGAGAGGCTCTCTACCCAGCTACCTATCAAGCCACCATCTTCCCAGCTCCACCACCACGGTCATCTTTGATTCAGGTGTCCAGCAGCTAGGGACTGTCCTGAAGGTGCAAGGCCCACCAGAGCTCCCTGGCTCATCCGTCATGAATTGTTCACTCTCTGCCCACCTCCTTTGCCTTGATTGTATTTTTCTTGTGTAGACCTGTAGGAGGCGCCACGGGATGCACTGCCTCAGGGGCCCCCAGGACCCTGGAGTATAAGGCATGTTTGTTTTCTCCTGAGCTTTCCAGCATCACCTCCACTCCTGACTGTCCATTATACAAAAAGGACCTAAAGCTATAATTAAAAGGTGGTTTTCACAGAGCCTGGCTCCCAAGAGCACACGGCACAGGACACAGCTGCAGCCTGGAGCAGGTGGGCAGCTGTGACCCTGCATCCTGTCTAATCTGCCTCACAAGCTGTTCAGAGGGTGTCACTGAAACCACCACCGCCCTGCTGCATTGCCAAACACCTGAGGTCAAGATGCATTCACTGGAGACCTAGTTAAAAAAGACAATGGAGAGGGACGAGCATTGTCTCTTCCTGGGCCCCAAGGGATGTGTGAAATATTTCCTCCACCTCCTGGGGCAGGAATGTGGGGGGAGTTGTTGATAATTAGCAATTCTGCAGAGCTCCGAGCTCCACCCTGACTGTTGTACCCAGCTGTCTTCCGGCACTGCTCCTCGAGGAAGTCACCAGCCTTGAGCACAGTGCCCCCGGGCCCTCCATAGAGAGAGCCTCACACAGGATCGGGCACGAGTGGGTCATGGGCCGCATCCCTCCAAGGACAGGGTGATGGCTCTGGATGCGGGGGAGGTGTGGGAATGAGTGAGATCGGGCACCCTCAGGATTTTCCTGAAGGACAGGGTGGGAAAAGGCTGGAAAGTCACCCAGAGCCCTGTGAAGGTCCCAGGAGCCTTGAGACACTGGGCTGCAAGGTGAGAAAGCTCAGGGCAGGCGTCAGCCTCAGGAGGACCTGCAGACTGGGTGGGACTCAGGTGCAAGAGAGGCCTGGATAAATAGTCAAGAGGGTGTGGGTGCCTCTGCCCTCCTCTATGTCCCTCCAGCCACTGGGAGGAATGTGGTCCTGGTGCAGACTTCATAAGCGGAGAGGTGGCTCGTGCCCACAGGCCTGGGGCGGAACAGCTGTGTTCGCCTTGTAAATCCATGCAGGGGCGGCTGGGCTGTCAGCAGTGTGCAGTGGGCTGGGCAGAAGGTGGCAGTTCTCCAGGGCGCGGCCACATTAGGCAACACAGAACAATCAAGTTTTTAAGAAGCCCAGCGTCTCCAGTCTTATGGACTGCACTGATGGGGCAGCCTCCTTTCATAAGAAACTTAGGATCTGTAGTGTCTTTGCAGGGGCAGGGAGTTCCAGGAACCCTGTGCCCCGATTCCACTGCACACAGTCAAATGCCGACGTTGTGTTTTGTGTCTGCAGCAGACCGAGAAGCAACGGGTGAGGCTGGGTGGGCTGGCTCGCTCCTGCAGTTCCAGTCTCTGGACGCTGATTGGGAAGGGCACAAGTTCAAGCCTAACTTGGACAACTCAGTGACTCAGCAAGACCCTGTTTCTCAGCAAAATAAATTTTAAAAGGGCTGGGGATGCAGCTCTGCATAAAGGCTGTGTGTTCAAAACAGACACATGCGCACACACACATACAAAAAGCACACACACACACACACACAAGAATACTAGCTTGGGGCACTCTTAAGAATCTCCTAATTTCCATCACCTCCCTTAAGCCTCCCCAAGATTAACCAGCATGAGCCTACTTTTATGTGTAGCTGTTTCTCCTACTTTTTATCAGTCCACACTGGCAGTGCCCAGTGATCACGTGTGTGGCAGTGAATCCATACATGAGCACAGCGCACCGCAAGCCCCTTTGTGTGCCCTTCCTCCCACCACCACCCCCAGCTCTTATTCCCTTTGCCATTTGGAAAAACCCTCCCCTCTCCCTATTACCTATCTTCTATTTTACTCTTTATTTATAGTTTCCGTTTCTTGTGTCAGAGAACCCACGCGATACTTAAACTTGTGTGTCCAATTTATTTCACCTAATGTTATAATCTCGGGGTGCATCCGTTTACATATAAATGCCTCCTCTATCCTTCTTGAGGGCAGAGCAGTGCTCCATTGTGTATACGTACTACATTTTTTTTTTTTTTTGTCCATTCACCTGTTGGTGGGCATGCAGACTGTTTCTAGGATTCAGCTATTATAAATGATTATAAAATGAGTGTGTATGGACCATTGTAATATCATGACTTTAACTCTGTAGGGATGATACCTAGAAGGGGAATAGTGAATCACGTGGAATTTCTATTTTCAGTCTTTTTGCGAAGCCTCCATACTGACCTGGGTGGGTTGTGCTGGTGGACGCGCTGGCCAACAGTACAGAAGGCTCCTTCACACCTGCAGCCTCCGTGACATCTGTGGGTGTTTGATGCCTTGATGATGCCTTTCCTTCTAGAGCAAGGTGGAACATTAGCATTGCGTTAATTTGCATTCTCTGCTAAATATTTTTTCATGTGTTTATTGGCTCTCTGCACCGCTGCTTCTGAGAAATATCTGTTCCTGTCTTAGCTTCCCATGTTTTGATGGAGGCTTTTAATCTAGGAGGTCTAGGTTGTTCGTTTGTTTGTTTCTAGTTCTTTATATGTTCTAGATCTTAGTCCTCGGATGTCACAGTGACCATGGCACAGACAAAAAGATGAAACATGACTCAAGGGTCACTTGGAGTCAGTGTCCAGTCCATGCCCCAGGAGGACCCGGAGGGGCTGCGTTAGCTCAGACCTCTGTGTGTCCCTCTCACGCACATTATACCCAGTGCCCCACATTGCCAAAATTGTTTTCTTCTCCTGTGGGTCGTTGCTTCACCCTATTTCTTGTTTCCTGTGCCAGGCATGAGGATTTTAATTTGTTATAGCCTAGTTCTAACCATTGCGCCTCATTCTTGTTCTGTGTGTGCCACTCGGCCCCCTCCCTCCCTTCCTATCTTTCTAGGTTAAGTTTCTATTTCCTGAAAAAGCTGTAAAAGCCTTAGGTTTCAGTTTCCTGCAACCATCTCCCCTACCCCTCATCCGGCCATCTGTAATAAAATGTGCTGTTCTTTAAGAAATGCTCTCCTCTGTAAAAATTGTAAAATCTTACCTAATTGATATGTTAACCATTGTTGCCTTCTACAAATAACAGATGTGGTACTAAAATAAGCTAACAGGGGTTATTAATTACTACTAGACTTCTCTATTATCTGCTGAGGAAAAGAAGATGTTTGCCCAATCTAAACTTGCTTGTATGCAGGACGACTTGCTTGTTAGCCCAACCCTTATCTGAACTTTGCTCTTCCCAATGTAATCGCCGTGTTCCTGTTCTGTAGTGCGCCCCAGCCCCGCTCCTTGCATTGTGAGACCAGCAGCTATTTGCAGTTTTACAAGATAAAAGCCCTGACTTTTAGCTGTCAGGCGCACAGTCTCCAACTTGGCTCCCGGGGATTGTGTCACCAGGCCTGGCCTAAAATAAAGCCTTTGCTCCCCAAATTTTAATTTCTTGCTTCCTTGGGTTTATTCCGGGGTCCGAGCTATCACAGGATTCTGTTTGTTCATTCTCAGTATTATTTCTTGTGCTCTTGGGGTTCTGTTCAGAAAGTCCTGCCTATACCTATCTTCAAGACTTTTACCTATTTTATATCCCAGCAGGTTAGGTGATTCTGTTTTAACCTTTATATCTTTGATTTTAGTGCATAGTGAGATACAGTCTAGACTCATAGTCCAGACTCAGGCATGTGGAGAACCCAATTTTCCCAGCACCTGGTATAAGGAGAAAGGAACCTGTTTTCATGTACAGAATCTTCACGAACAGTTACTTCTGAGCACCCACAGTGCCCAGGGAAGTCTCCCAGGTCTCCTCCAACCAGACTTCCAATCTGATGCCCTGCACTTACTGTGAGTGAAGTCAGTGGCAGAACAAGGAGAAAGAGAGATCTTTCTAGAAGGAAGATGGCAAAATTAGGAATCAGGATCCTCAAACCTAGAGCCCTAATCCTGGCCACTACAGGAGCCGATTTTAGGGAGTCACCCATCCTCCCTATCTCATTTATGACCCAGGCATTGGGCAAGGCCCATGGGAGGCCTGCTCCAGTCAGCCATTCTGTGAGCTCATGGATTCCTCTGCAGGAAACGTGGAGAGTGTATTAACTTCCTTAAAAACAGACTTGCCAACACAGGGGTTAATGCTTGCCAAGCCAGTCCTCTACTTCAACATGGCCCTGGGCTACCGGAGAAGGAAGAGGTGCTGTCTGTTCCCCCAATTTACCGAAACCCCATGTTTTTCACTTGGCATCCGACTGTCTTCCAGGGCTGCTCTGCACTGGTCTTTCTAGCACAGAGCAAACCACTTGTTCATCAAAGAGCAGCTGCTAAGCTGACCTGGGTCCATGCCGATGAGAAGAACCACACATTGCACAACACAAACAACACCAGCAATGGGCCCAGCCTGTGTGTTTTAAGAAATGAACGACTTTCCATGAACAAAAAGTAAGAAATATCTTAAAATCATAGATAAAAGACGCTCATTTGAAAGTCACTGCCTGCTGTCCTGAACCATGGTGTTTTCCTCCTCATCCTTGGGTAACCGTGCTGAATTTCAACAGTCAGAACTTTTTGATATCACAGAACAAACAAAGCCGAAAGTTATCTTGCTTCGCTTTGTCAACACATTGTCCTTTAAACAAATCCTCACTGAGCAAATGTTTGGGCAGAGAGATGATGATCATCCTTGTACCTGAGGATCAATGACCTCAGGCACAGAGGACTTGAAAGCCACTGGACCCTGGGGTCCCCCGGGGGGCACATATTAGCCCCAAAAGCATGCAGTTCCGGTCACTCAAGCAAAACAGAGTTGACTTGGAAACTTTTCCCTACAGCATATATGATTATTAACCAGTGACTTTTATCAATTAAACTGTTAAAGCCATTCAGCTTCCTGAGAATTTGGTCAATTATTCAGAAATAAATCTACAAAATATCTGAATCGATGTGGTCAGAATCTCCAGATTCTTTGTATTAAACCAGAAAATGTTTAGAAGTGCTTTTGAAAGCATACTGCTTTGAGAAATACAGCCTGGTAACACAGTTCCCAATAGTTAAATCTTGGAATCGGCTGTCTGTCCATTATCAGATGAACAGATGAAGAAAAAGCAGTGCTTACACACTGTGGAGTACCTCTGTGTCATAAAAAAGGATAAACTTGGTGATTCATAGAAAAAATGGGTGCCCTTGTGAGCATAATGTTCAATAAAATACATCAGACATATGACTTAAATACTGTACAGTTTTTCTTATATGAAAAATTGAAAATATAAATGAGCAAAACAAAATCTAGATAATACGAAGTAGGAGATAGGTATTTCCTAAATAGAAAAGGGATCAACAGATGTGCAGAGGGGAGAGAACGGGGGTGAACATGAATGAAGACATGTTATGTGCTTGGACCAACATTATGTACTGCACACACGGGCCAGTGAAAAAGATCCTCTTAGTTCCCTACCACAGGCAAAGTCTTTGTTGCCTGGGGCATGCGGATAATGGTTGATTTGCAACTGTATCTATTTTTCAGATATCCAGACACTATTTTGACATGTTTTTCACCTGCTACTAAGTTTATTTTTTAAATTTGAAGACAAGTAACTTGCCGGACACACATCTGTGATCCTAGCTCTCAGGAAGCTGAGGCAGGAGGATTGCTATGAGTTTGAGGCCAGTCTGGACTCCTGGAGCGTTCAGAGTCAGCAAGAGCTACATAGTGAGACCCTGTTTCAAAAAAGAAAGAAAGATAGATGGAAAGAAAATCAAACAACCTACCAAACAAACAAATGAACAAACAAAAAATAGTAACTGGCTGGCTTCAAGAAGAGAAGTAAATTTCCCCCACACAGCTATCTGGTTTCTCCTGGAAGGCAGAGGATGGCCAGGGCGTCCCTCAGGTGGGTCCCCAGGGCTTCTGTGAGGACAAAGTAAGGGTCACCTATCTGGAAACTGGACCAGTGACCACCATTTTTCCCTCCTGAGTCACAATGAACAGAGGTCCAGAGAAGAGCTTGACCTTGGGAGGGGCTCTGGGTGCATGTCCTGTGTTTGACAGGGCAGTGGGAACTGGAACTTGTAGAGAAGCTTCTGGAAGGAGAACTGACCAGTGCTCACAGACAGGCTACTGTGTGTCCATTGCAGGAGCCCTCGTTACTTTCCAGACTCCGAGTCTCGGGCTCTGGGGGCACCTTGTGGCACGCTGGGCTGCAGCAGGCCTTTGGGGTCTCCCCAGCAGAGCTGGAGTGGCCAGCAGGGGCACTGTCATCTCTGGGTACTGTGTTCAGATCCTTGCTAGAGCCTTGCAGGGCAGGGAAACCCCAGGTCCACGCAGTCCCTGTGTCTCCTGCCCACCCCCAACGTGGTGAGATGCTGACCCAGCCGCTGTTGCACTAACTGGTGTGCACAGCTCTTGGCCCAGGTCTCTCGAGGAGCTCTGCACTTGGGTGCTCATGAGATTGGCGTGTGACCCACCGGGTGAGACTGAGATGAGCGCTGGGCAGGGCCCACGGTGCTGTCCAGCTGGCAGCGTGCAGGGAGCCAGAGAACTGGGCCTCAGCTTCCCTCCGCAGGGAGCAGCGCCGCTGCTGGCGGAGGAGTCTCTGCCCCCTACTGCCAGGTTCCTTCAGTGAGGCAGCAGAGTTATAAAGAAAAGTATACAATCCAAACAAGAACCTATCCGTCGGCCAAAGCAGCCTTTCAGTTCAGGCAAAAATCAGATTTCTCTACTGTAATTGAGCAACACAGCATCAGATCCAGAATCCAAAAGGGTAGAGGGAGGGGTGGCCCTGGACTGGCCTCCTGGCCTCCGCTGCTCCCTGAGGCCTCTCTCATCTAACTGGGCACGGCTCGTGTCACAGACGCCGAGGTCCTGGGTGTCACCTGCAGCGTCGTTTCTGCACTGGCCTTGTGCCCCATCCAGGTGTGGCAGGAGAACCTGGCAGGAAACTAGAACCCGCAAGGAGCTCCCCATGCTCGTCTCGAGACATAAATAAAACAATGTGGACAACTTCACGGTGAACCAGAAAGGCTGTTTAAAAAGAAAGTTCCAGCATTTTTTTCTCTACTTGGTTCTCCATACATGTTTATCGAGCTGCACGTCCATGATGGTAATTCTATGGCGAGATGTTTTTGGTGTGTGGTGAAGACAAAAGCGTAGGGTTTTTGTTTTTTTGTAATTCATGAAAACATAAAATACGTTAGACAGTTTAGAAGGAGAACATCTGACACAACCCCAGCGCTGTGGCTCTGCACCCTCGTCCTTTCCTTTCTGAACCTTACCCACCTCTCAACGGTCTCCAGGATTTGCGGTTCTTTTCCTGTCCCTTGGCTCCCCGACCAGCTGGTCACCCGCAGTGACTCTCCTCCTGCTGCAAGGGGCGAGACGGGGACAGAGCACAGCTCACAGCTCGGGAACTTAACCAGCAAATCTTGTTGAAACTGAATGCTACAAAAAGTTTGTTTCTTGGCAATCAAATGCCACTACCTAAAAGTATTAAGAAAGCAAGGGAAAGAGAGAGACTCAGGACTTTTCATCTAGTTTCTAAAAGTTATCAATAGAGTCCATCCAAAAAGAGGGAAGCAGAATGACCAGCGTGGCCCCCAGCTGCCCAACCTGCCCTGCTGCAGCCTCAGGAGATGCAGGAGACAGGGAGAGCCCTTGCTGAAGGAACTGGAACCGAGTGGGGTGGGCTCGCCAGGTGTCTAGAAGGACTGAAATCGTGTCTTTGGGTCTGTGAACTCCGGCAAAAACAGTGAGACGCCATAAGTAAGGAATAGGAAACCATATTTTCTCTATGGTCTTTGAAGCAGCCAAATAGTCCATCTGACACTCTAGCTTATTATAGATGATTTCAAATTCACCCAAAAAAGCATCTCAAGGAAATAGTATGTAAGATTCATATTCTTCTCCCTTGCTGGATTTATTTTGAAAATAAAACAATTGCTAAGCACCTTCTACTAACAAGGTATTATTATGTGCTAGGTACCAGCAGGTATTCAAACCTGACTGCGGGGTTACAACCCAGGCCCAGTGAACGCTGTCAGAGCTGCAGGGCCAGCACTGTGGCTCGAGCCAGGACAAAGAACTGCTTTTACAGAGGCGGGATGGGTAGGCAAAGGCCTCTTCCAGCCTTCGCCTATGCTAGAGACTGTGTCTTATCTCCCAGGTGAAAAGCCAAAAGCAAGATACAAGCATCCTTTGAAACACAGCTGCAGTGCCCTGGCATTTTGCAAACAGAGAAGTGTTAACAGATTTCTTCCTGGAAACCCCCGTAAAGGTGCAGGTGACCATCTCTCCAGTGACGCAGAATAGGCCATGTCAGCCGCTTGAAGGCTCCCGGCCTGTAATGCTTTAGAAATGTCAGGCGAGCCACTCCTCGGCCTGACCAAGATTTGTCATTGAAAGCAATCTCCTCCATCAGGCAACTCTTGATAAATATGTTTCCTGACTTTATTAGCAGAAGATCAATCTTTACGAGAGGGAGAATCTGTTTAGCAATCTGCGCCATACTGGGTGCTAGGGGCATGTCTCTCACCTGCTCTGTGCTAAAGTGGCAGGGGTCACCCAAGCTGCAGGGAACCTGTCAAAAATAGTCACGAGTAAAAATGCTCGACAGAGCATTCATCTAATCGCTCTGAATGCTGTAGAAGACCAGGGAAAAAAGACACAGGCACAAACACAACCCCAAACCACTCAAAAATACCCAGAAACTGACCAGTATAAAAGAGAAGAGATTGCTGTACTGGGTGTGGTGGTCACACCCATAACCTCAGCACTTGAGAGGCTGAGGCAGGAGGATCACTGTGAGTTCAAGGCCAGCTTGCACTCCATAGTGAGACCCTGTCTCCAAAAAACCTAAAAACTTAAAAAAAAAATAATTAATTAAAAAAAATAGTGGTGGGCTGGGCTTCTCAAAAAGCTCTGAGGCAGGAATATTTGCCTTTGAGTCTGTCAACAAGATAACATTTAATTAAGCAACAAGATAACATTTAATTAAGCAACTCGGCATGCACAACTTTGTGTGAAAGACACAGTAACAAAGGTGGATATGAATTTTTCTCTTCCTTGGACTTTTTTTCTTTCTTTTTTCCTTTTTTAAACCATACAAGAGTCAAAACTAGGACGGTTCTATTTTGGCAAAGGAGAGTGACACATTTCCCTTCACGTCCTCGTCATTAGCCCATCATAATTTTTAAATTATTAAGAGTATTGGCGTATTGTAGATACACATAATGCCCACATCCCTTATAGGGAGTTCACACCTGTACATGACACAGCTTGATCCCTCCTTTCCCCCACTCACTTCCCTTCTCTTCAACCCCCTTGTCCCCTTATTTACAAAGCTTTATTCCCATTTTATCATTATTTTTTCATTTTCTCCTTTTTTCCTTTCCTTCCTTTCCTTCTTCCCCTTCCCTAGTTCCCCTTTCCTCTTGGACAATTTTTCCCTGTTTCACAATATCTATTATATTATCTAATATCACATTATCTATTATTCTTAGGTACACTTTCAGTTTCCCGTACTGGAGAGATCATGTGATATTCACACATGTGTCCGATTTATTTCACTTAAGAGTGTGATCTCAAGGTGCGTTCATTTAACTAGAAATGTCTCAAGTTTATCCTTCTTTATGGCAGAGTAGTGCTCCATCATATTAAAAAAAACCATATCATGGGTTGATGACTATTTGGGTCGTTTGCAAGATTTGACTGCTGCAAAATGTGCTACTATAAACATGGCTGTATTTATATCACTGCGGTATGATGCTTCCAATTCTTTTGAGAAGATACCAAAAAAGGGGAATAATTGGACCTCTATTCCTAGTTTTCCAAGGATTCTCCATCCTGATTAAACCCATAATAATTTTAATGCTACGTGAATTTTTTTTTTTTTTTGGTACTGGGGATTGAACTCACGACCTCGCGCTTGCAAGGCAGGTGCTTACACCGCTGAGCTAAATCCCCGGAGGTTGCTATATGAATTTTATATGAAGAAATGATTGGTAGGAAATAATTTTCTGCTGGGTCTAAATTATAATAATGACTAAATTTATGTGACAGCCACACCAGCCAGCTAGGCCCATGCCTCTCTAGAGCCCACTGGTGCTGGACCACGGTGGAAGGGTCCATCCCACATCTGCTTAGCCACTCGAAGCTAAGCAGGGAACTGGGAACCTGCCTGTATCTTTGCCTGAGTAGCAGTGACTCCAAAGAGCCAAGAGGTCAGCAGATGCCCGGGGTTTCTTCTGAGACTGCAGCAAAACCCTTTCTGAGGATGTGGGTGTCACTCGGGGGTTTGAGAGACCTTGGTGATGCTCGAAGTTCACCGGCCACTTAAGCCCAATATGCAGTTGTGTCCAGCACTGGTAGACTCGGTTGGGCCTTTGGATCTGTGGTCGTCCTGTTACGCTGTGAAGCAGAACATGGTCTGGGGCTGACCAGGGTTCTTGTCTATGCGTTTCCACAATGTGCTTCCTTTGCCCTCTCAGATCTGAATTAAACTAAAATTTGAAAACTCATAAAAAAAGAAAAACTTTGTTTCTTAGGTCACGTAGCTGCCCATGGAGCCTGTGGGCAAATGTTGACATCCGTCTTCAAATGGCACTGTCAGTCGTAAACTTGGCACATGCCAGTGTGTTATTGTTGGTGTCCACTTTGGAAAGCTAGTCCCAAGTTTTATTGTGTCTCCAGCCATTTTCAAGGTATCGTATGCTATGAAAAAGATGCAATACAGTGTATCTGTTTATACAATACATATTCACTGGGCCAAGCCCGAGAGGCCATGGCAAGAAATACAAAACATCAAAACATCATTCTTTTTTTGAGACAGGCTCTCACTATGCAGTTCAGGCTGGACTTGAGCTCACTTTGTAGCCCAGGTTGGTCTCAAACTTGCAACGATCCTCCTGCCTCAGCCTCCCAAGTGCTGGGATTACAGGTGTGAGCCACCACACCCGCCTCATCATTCTTATTTTTAAAGAATTTCTAGTCAGTTTAAACAGAGAAAACATAAGCTTGTATAAAAGAACCTATGAATAGCAAGAAAGATGGGATAAATGTACTTGGAGCCAGGGAGAGTATTTTGAGGGAAATAATGATTTCCCTCCGTGTGATTTTCACAGCAATCACTTCTTATTTAGACCACACACCCTATGTTTGACCACACCTCATATACATGCATACATATGCAAGAAGAGAATTTTCATATGCTTAAGGACCAAGGAAGTAATGCATATATAACTGCTGGTATTGGCAGTTGATGGTACACAATTCCAGTTCAGAGGAATTGGGAGGATAAAGTTCATAAATAAGTTACAAACTGGGCTTGGCATTTAAAAGAGACGGTAAACAAGGTTTGGACAGGAAGAGAGGAGGCCAAAGGCCACTCTAGATGAGAGAATACACACAGGCAAGGGCTCATAGGCAGAAATGAGAAAGGGGGGCTGTGAAATCCCTTTCAGATAAAATGGAATTCATGTTAATACTACTTAGAACAGCCATGCCTAGTGGTGTACACCTATAATCCCAGAACTCAGGAGGCTGAGGCAGGAGGATTGCTGTGAGCTTGAGCCCAGCTTGGACTACAAAATGGTTCAAGGCCAGCCTGAACTACACAGTGAGACCCTTTTTCAAAAGAAAGAAAGAATACTTAGATCTATATTAGGTAGCTATAAAATCATGCTTGTTGGTATCTTTGTCCATTTATATTGCTATCACAAAATCCTTGAGACTGGACAACATATTAATAAAAAGGCTCATGGAGCTCACAGTTCTGGAAGCTGTGAAGGCCAGCGTGATGCAGATGCAGGCTCAGTTTCTGGGGAGGGCTTCCTTATCACATTGTGAGACAGAACAAGCATGCCAGACAGAGCTCACCATTTTTATAACAAAGCCACTCTCTCATAACCCAGTAATCCACTAACCTGTGAGTGGATGACCCAGTCACCTACCCACAGCCCTCCTCCAGCTCGATGCCCCAAGCACTGAGTTCTAACACATGAGCTCTCAGGGATGCATTCAGGGCGGGAGACCTCAAACAGCAGCCCAGCAGGTCTGCGCCTCCTTTAGCTGACAACGAATCTCGAGGTTTAGGAAAGGAATATTATAAATGTATAATGTTTTCTGAGGATTTCTCCTTTAGACCAGGTGGCCTACAGGGTGAATCAGTGAGCCAAGGAAGGGAGAAGCTCATTCTCTCTACCTTTCCATAGTGCTCTAGTATTCTCATTATTAATACGACCCATGGGAATGTATCGTCCCCTCAGAATACTCCCCTGCCTCACACGCCCCCGTCCCGTTCTTCTTTCTCACCACAGTTTGAAGCAGCTCTGTGAGTCCTCTTTCATGAGTGTCTTTAGTTGCTCTGTCCTGGTCACCTTGATGTCCTAAACTGACTCAAAACAGGGTTGTTTTGACCTCGGGGAAGAGCCGGAAGTCACACAGTCCAGGAGGATCACTGCAAGCTCGAGGCCAGCCTGGGCTACGTGGTGAATTCGAGGCCAGCCTGAATTACATAGCCAGATCCTGTCTCAAAAACAAAACAAAATCAAACAAACAAACAAAACCCCACCTCTTTGGCCTATGGGAAATCAAATCAAAACAGAAATACCAGACTTTCTCAGCCAGGCATGGTGGTGCAAATCTGCAATCCAGCACTCTAGGAGGCTGAAGCAGGAGGATCACAAGTTTGAGCAAAGCCTGGGCAATTTAGACAGACCCTATATTTCCTTCCTCATGCAAAATAAGCTGAAGATGCACATCAGAGTCACAGCCCTGGGCTCGGTTCCCATGTAGCACAAAATGACTTTTAAGGTTTAGAAACAACGAAAGGACACAGTCACACCTCTGTCTCCACAAGTTCTAAATCCACAGGTTGAGCCATGGATCAGAAATATTAGCAGTAACTGCAGCTGCCCTGAACTCAGCTCTGTCCATCGCCGTCATCCCTGAGAGGATACTTCCACACAGCCATACTCCAGGAGGTTCTAGAAGGTTCCAGGGGTGAAGGAGGTGCATAGGAGAGTGCACGCAGGTTCTCTGCTAATGCTGCACCCTTCCAAGAGGGAGCCCAGGAACCCTACTCCCCAGGAACATGGGGAGAAGATAAATCCAAACATCCCAAGACAGTTCTGTTCATTGCTTCTATAAGAAAGAATTTACAACATTAGTGTCTTTGTTTGTTTGTTTTGTTGGTTTTTTTTTTTTTTTTTTTTTTTTGGTACTGAGGATCGAACTCACAACTGCGTGCTGGCACTTATGCCACTGAGCTAAATCCCAGGCCCCAAACATTAGTATCTTTATGTTTTCCTCTCTTGGTGTCTCTGGTCTCAGTTGCTGGAGGTGTGCCAATGATTATTATGTTTAAATAGTCACACATTGATTTTAGTTGCCAATACAGTTTGGTTTTCCTTAGAACCAACTAGTGATTTACAGGGCTTGCTGTGGTTTGATCACCACCCACAGCTCTGGGTTCACTCTGCACCTGGGCCCTGCATGGGTGCAGCCTTCATTCTTCCACAGGTGCCTTGTGGTTCCCACCTCACTTGAAGACTTAGAGTCGTGGTTTGCACACTTCCTTCCCCATTGCAGGTAACCCGCCCCACGCATCTCCCTGACCTCAGCTCGGACCTGATTCCCGGGGTGACACTGGCAGATCTCAGTCCGGCCAGGTGAGCGCCTTTGGTGTGTTTGGGTGCAGTGCTCCCCACTGTGTACGTGTGGGGTGCACAGCTTCGACTGTGGTCCTGTACCGGGCACACACAGTGATTTTCCTCATGCCTGGCTCCCTCCTTTGCTCCTGGCCAGAACTGCATGTGCCTTTCCTCAGGAGAGTGCTTTGCACCCAGTGATTGTGCCATAAATACTTGTCAGATGAGTGAGCTAAGCAGGCAGAGAACACCCTTGTGTTTTCCTCCTCGAAGTCGCAATATCAAGGTCCTGTTCCTCTGGTCTGTCCACCGGGACTGGGCCACTGAGGGAACTCTGAGACAATGGGACCTGTGATGCTCTAAGAGGAGCGAGAGCCCTGTGCTGAGCTCCATTCCGGTCTGCAAAGTTCACATTTGGAGCCTGGATAGGGGAGGGCAGCTGCCGAGCTAGCACCTGGGGGAGCGCCATGGGGAGCACGTGGGGTGGGTGCTGTGCTTGCCCGGCTGCCTTGGTATGCAGGAATAACACTGGGTCCTCTTTCCCCGGACAAGTTAGTTTTCAGAAACGCAGCAGGTTGGGAAGCTAGTGGGACATGCAGCTTGCTGCCTGCGAGAATGTCAGCTCATAGATTTAACCGGTAGGACCCGGGGCTTCGTGAGGCAGCGTCACCCCTCCTTGATACTGGGGATGAGATACACTCAGACTGTTTGGCTCAGGGATCGCCTGCGTATAGAACCTCAAGATTCTGTGTTTTCTTCCTGTGTTTTTGCTCAGCTATTTCATGGTAAATGAAGGGGAATAACTTGGTATGGCTCTTTGGGAGAATTTCAAGGTGCTGCTTGCCCTCTTCTGAGGCTTGAGCCTCAGAAGAACAAATTTCTTTCATTTTCTCTAATTTGGATGAAAACCTGCTTTAGTAAAGAGTGTTTATACTACACATATATCTGATTTGACGATTCCAAGTTACACCCCAACCACCCACTTCTGAAGAGTTTTTTTTAAAGTATCAGAAGCCTGCAATTGTGTAACATGTAAATCTCTCCTGGACCAGGCCCGCTGTCATTGCGGTTTGGCAACACCAGCAGCACATGTCTTCTCTCATCTCCTGGAAGAGAAAAAGAGCCAACAAAGAAAAAAATACCTGGAGCATAAAGGTAATGATTAATCTATCGGGCATGCAAAGGACCATTCTGAAGATTTCAGGGTAGAGCTCATTAATCCAAATAAATAGCAACAAGCAGGGGATGACGGCTTCTCTGGAAGAAGATTAAGTCTCTGCTTTTGTTTGGACAGCGTTCGGGCAGTCGGAGGGGCCCCTGGACTTCTCCGGGAATCCACGCAGAGCTGTCCGCGAGTTCCGGTGTCCATGTGCCCGTGAGGGAGAGGCCCCGAGCCAGCTCTGGGGGAGCATCACCAGAGCAGGAGCCCCACCATGCCGGCCAACACGGCAGAGCCGGGCAAGGGCTTCAAGCACAGACTGGCCTTAAAGAGCAGCTTGGCCAGGGAGACCATGTCGGAGTTCCTGGGCACCTTCATCATGATCGTGAGTACTTTTTCTGCCTTGCTGAGTTCCGACCCACCTGTGCCTCCTTCGCTGCCAAGCTGGGGGTGTGGAGTGTGGTCTGCGCTGGTTTCCTTTGAACTGGTTATCAGGTCCATATCCTCCTGGAAGCGGCACATTGCTGGGCTGCATAGTGGCCGTAGCAACGGGTTTTGCTGTTTCCTCGATGCTGGTATCTAAGACAGGTGGGGAGGGAAGAGGAGTGCTGGGCTTCTTCTCACTGCAGGGAGCCACTTCCCCCAGATCTCAGATCGTTTTGTGATGAGGAGGTTAGTTGCTGGAAACTTTTCTCAGTGAGTAGTTGATTTGTACCCTGCTTGCTTCCCACAAACACGGAGATGGCTCAGGCGTCTGAAAAAGTACTGACAGTCAGTAAGGGCTGGGCAGCGGGGCTAGAAAGATTCGTCAGGTCGTGGGGCTTTGCAATCAGTCGGGAATCGTGTCACCCACCGCTCTGGACATGGGCTACTCTAGCTTTGGTTTTGGTCTTTTCCCCCCTTTAGCTCAGGCAGATGTCTAGAGATCCTGAAACAGACAGTTACAAGGACTGGTGGATGTAAGAGAGGGGCCGATTCTAAGAACATCCCGAGGGTTTGTCCCGAGACCCACTCAGCCAGAAACAACGGCCAGCCGAGTTTGCTTGGTCAGTGTAGGTGTCACACTTTCCTCCCCTGCCTTGCCGGGGCCTTCTTTGGAGCCCAGAGTTTTACCTGCAGTCAGAGCCCTTGTGAAATAGAAAATTGGCAACTATTGATGTTAACTTAAAAAAAACACACTCAAAGATTCCCCACTCCTGCTCTGAGTTGTTTCATGTTTCGTGTTTCTAGACAACTGCCCCCAAATTTTGCACATTAAAAATCATTTTCCTGGAATTATAGGCATGGTGGTACAGGCCTATAATCCCAGCACTCTGGAGGCTGAGGCAGGAGAACTCTTGCAAGTTTAAGACCAGCCTAGGCTCCAAAGTGAGCTCAAGACCAGCCTGAACTGCACAGAGAGACGTTGTCTCAGGGAAGAAAAAAAAAAAGCTAGGATAGAAGAAAGGAGAAAAGGAAGAAAGAAAAAGATTGTATGTATATAGGTATATACACATATATAAATATATATATAAGATAGATAAGTATACTACTAGTCTCTGTTAGTTCATCAAAAAGAACAGTTTGTGCTTTCACTGTTTGAGCACTTTTTATGCCTTTTTATGCCTTGAAACCTGAACAGCTAGTTCTAAGATAACAATATGCAGTATATTAACTAGTATTAATTTCCTACTGTTTTTTTAAAATTTCAGCATCATTTCTTTTTTTTCCATTTTGCTTTTTAAAATAAAAAAAAATTAAAAATTCTTTGCCTTGACTACATAGATACTAAGGCA
The DNA here is from genome assembly GCF_034190915.1 of Cavia porcellus. NCBI lineage: Eukaryota > Metazoa > Chordata > Mammalia > Rodentia > Caviidae > Cavia > Cavia porcellus. The sequence continues at coordinate 3,531,031 of NW_026947491.1, forward strand.
GAAGAATGAGCATAGAATGTGTCAGTTAAGCCAAGATTTAGAAATGAACCTGAACTCAAAACTTGAACCAAAATAACCAGCGGAGTATCGTAATTTTGTAATCTCAGACTCTTAGGAGCCTGTCACTCAAGAATGGGGGAAAGGTGGATTTTAGGTGGCCTCCAGAGTTCGTCACTTCTCCTGGCAAGGTGCTGGCTATGCTCAGAATTTAGGGATGGGGAGTTGGGCAGAAAAGAGGAAACACAAGTGGGTGATTTCTCTCATTCCCATTCACTGTTTCCTGGAAAATCGCTCTGGATGAGACAGACCCTCTTGTGTTATGATGTTTGACAATCTGGCCCCAAAGAAGATAGTAAGTTGTTACCACAGACTTATCTCAGCCCTGCAGGACCTGAGATAAGAAAAATGAAGCAAATTCTATTACATTTATGCAGAAAGCAACAAGGAAGAAGTGAACTAAACATCCTCCTTTCGCAACTGGAGAACTTAGCCCCTCCTATGTCTAAATGAGAACCTCTTTCATCACCCCATTCTTTTGAAATTGAGAAGGCGGAAGTCACTTCTAAGTGCTCGACTCAATCCACGAGCTGTGTGTTTCCCTTCCCCAGTCTGATCCGCTGGGACCCAGCCCTGGGTTTTCACCACGGTTTCTGGCTTGTGACTCCTTCCCTATGACAGGCTGTAGAACCTAGAATTCTCTTCCTCCAGGAGCTGTCTGCACCTTTCCATTTTCAAACCGTTTATCAAGGAATTCGTGGCCTGCCTTGCTGGAATACAGCTTACTGAGATGATTTTCCAGTGAACTAGAACCAGGGGCACCATGGTGGGCTTTTGCATTCTCTCTTCTCCTTCTGATTCCCCCTACCCAAACTCTGAAAGCAAGCAGGTCATCAGACCCTCCTCAGAAGGTGTCTTCCCCACCTGCGGAGGGAGGACTGCTCCCCAGAGAGGCTGGGGGCCTCGGAACAGATGGCCTTGCAGGATTTCCCACCCAGTCAGTGCCTGTGTTTGTTTTTGGTGCTGGGGATGGAACACAGGACACTATAAATGCTGTGATCAAACCACCACTGAACTACAGCTACAGCCTCTCCCCGGCTTTTGGCACCAGCTAGAGTCTAGTCATTCAGGCTTGGGTCATGTCTATGCAATGGATCTGCATCTACACTCAAAGCCAGCAGAATGTGTGTAGGGACCCGGAGGGCAGTATATTCTACACGGCACGGCAGTGCATCCAACACACACACACACACACACACACACACACCTTACCCTTTGCATCTTTTTTCTTCTCCATCATATTATACTAATAATACTGTACTAATAAGCCTGTAAAACTGAGCAGTATTTCTCTGAGTTCTGTGAGCCACACAAGCAAATTAATCCAATACAAGAGGAGGCCTTGGGAACCTCGAGTTGCAGCTGGTCTGTCAGCACCAGTAAGACAGCCTGCGCCCAGCAACTGCAGTTGAAGGGTCTCAGGACTCAGTCCTCGACCAGTGGGAGCTGGCTGCGTCTCCAGGGAGAAGTTGTCCAAATGGGATTGATCTGGCGGGACATCTACCAGGCATCCACTGCAGAGCAGATGCAGGGGGAACCCCACTGCTGGGATCACGGGGGTCTTCGTGTTGATCTTGCTCATGTGGGAGTAGGAGAAAAGTTTATCTTCCTAGTGTTCAAGGTGGGCTCTCAAAATACAAAGCTTAGCACTCTGTTGAAAAATTAACGTTTGTATCTTCTGGCCAAAGTACATGACAAATGGATTAATTCCTGTTTATGCTATGTATTTATATGTGTATTTTCTAAGAGCAACCCCATGAAATCTGTCCTTGTGATTATAATCTTCAGTTTTACTGAGGCCTGTGGAAAAGTGTAAACAAGGAATCCACACATGCATAATACTATTTTACCCAATCTGTGTGGTTTTGCTCAGACATCATCCAAATCAGTTGTTTCCGATTTGTTAGAAAAGGTGTGTTTTGCGTTGCTTTTCCTACTCAGAATCTTTGCATGGCCATCAGGCTTGGGGAAAAGGGACACTGGAAAGATGGCCAAGGACAAACAGGATGCGTGGGTCCTCCAAATTTGCTCGATTTGTCTCTACCCCACCCTGGGAGTCTGAAGTCACTTTTCTCCCCTTCTCAAAATCTCAGACCCCTCACACCAGGATGGAAACAGCAGACAAGGGTTGCCCATGGCAACCCTGAGGGAAGGGCAGGCCCCGAAAAGCCCTCCCCAAACTCTGAGAAAGACCATCAGTAATGCAGTTGTAGCTGACTGGTCGATCGCCTTTACTCTGTCAGGGGGCAGCTGCGCAGTGCAACTCCCTTCTCACAGGGAAGGTTTACGCTGCAAGAAGAGGGAGCGTGTTGAGTGCCCTACACATATTAGGCTTGGGCCTTACGTAGTCAGTGTTATTACCAATCAATGATGGTATTATGATGTCATTAATAATGACAAGGACTTAGCTGTTTTATTTTCACCTGTAAATAACTGGGGTGGGGGGGTGTGAGGGCTCAGAGAGATAAAGGAACCATCAAGGCAAGACATCAGCCTGCATTTCTGTTTCAATCTGGAGCCGCCTCCTCCACACCGGTCCCACCCTGCGGAATCCATGGCTTGGGTGTTTGGGTAGATTTTGCCAGCTTGTAGGAAATGCTCCCTTAAAATATGCTCCCTTCCCCTTCCCAGTGCCTCTCCCTCCTCCACCTGGGAGCCTAGTATTCGAAAACAGCTGTTTTGTCTTCTCCTGGGCACCTTAAGGCGCCTTTCCCAAGCTTGGCACCTATGCACATGTGGACCCATAAAAGCACAGCATACAGATCTCTTCCCTGGGCTCAACTTCCCCTAATCCCTAGTCAGTTCAAGAGATTTTTGGAGGGGCCGAGTTCACTCTTTGTTACTCTGTGTACCGGCTTCTCTCTCCAGTCTTTTCAGGACCCTAATACAGGTTTATCTTGTTGAAGACACCGAAGTGACCCCAGCAGGCTTCCTGATTTCCTCCTGCGCTGGAAGGGCAGTTTCTGGGGCGGAGCTTCTGAATAGGGGACATCTCACAGAGTGGAAAGGCCCTAAATCAGTGGTGGACCTATGGCTTGCCGGCCACTGCAGGCTGTGTGTGTCACTAAAACTCTAAAAGGTTCACTGTCACTACCCTAAATTCTTTCCTTATTCTGTCAAGTCTCATAATTCTATTTTGAAATGATTCTCAGGCAGACATGAAAGACATGCCAGCTCTAGAGCTAAAATCACTCTTACAAAGTGTATTCTGATCTTCCATATTGGGGTGCTTTTGAACAAAAGAATACATGGTCTGCATTGAGAATGACATTGGGAAGTCCTTCAAATAAGCCAGACTCAAGGAGATAGAGACTTTGTGGGCCGCAGATTTGCTCGATGTGATTCAGAATAACCAGGACCGTGATGGAAAGGCCCTGGCGTGTTTGACCCTGTTTGTTAGTGGAGATGCTGAGCTCCAGGCTGATGCAATTACAAGTCCGTGACTCACCACTACGCCCAGCTGACTGGCCTCAGGCTCTTGGGCCTCCTCCACCCACTAAACCCTGTTTTCCTGTATGTCCCTCCTGGAAGAGAGCGCCTAGAAAATAATCAGCTACTCTTTCCCAGGTGTTACAGATGTAACAGAATTAAGAGATTCACCCGGGATCACCCAGCCCCTGAGCACAGGAACTGGGCTTGATACCCTGCTTCCAATCCTCCCTAACGCACGGTGGATTGGTGAGAATTAACTCCTCTCACCAGAAAGCCCAAGAGATTTGACTCCGTCTTATTTTGCAGCAGAAAATGCAGTAGCCGTTAGCGGGGTCAGAAGCTGTCATGGCAGGTATGCCCCACAGAAGACCTCCTAGCAGAGTTTTGGGTCCCCCACCTCCTGTAAACCTGGGTGGAGAGGTGCCAGCCCTCGCTGCACGGCTTGGATGAGCAGTTTAGCACTCGTTGCTCTGTTTTCTCTTGAGCATTTTACCTTCTAGATTCTCTTAGAGATCACGTTTATGGCCCCGAGCAAAGCCTCAGGAGACCCGGTAATGCCTCTATACTCTGCTGGCTCATTGCTTGGCAAAGTCCTTGCCTGCCCAGGCTCAGGAGGAACAGTGTGAGGGTCCCCTGTAGCTGGAGCCATTTCCTGGCCTGCAGATGGCGAAAGTGAGAGGTCTCTACCATCAGCAGCATCCTGGACAACTCTGGCCACAGACGGTGCTGCTGTTTGGATCTTAATGTCTCCCCAAAAACCCACTGTCAAAGGATTGATCCCCAGCCTGGAGCACTGCTGAGAGATGGTGGAAACCTTAAGAGGTCTGGCCTCATGGAAGGAAGTTAGGACGTTGGGGCCCCCTTTGAAGGAGAGGCAGGGACCCTGGCCACCCCTTTCTCTTTCTCTTTGCTTCCCCAGCAGCCATGAGATAAGAGCGCCAAACAACCACAAAGTAAAACTTTAGAAAGCCAAACTTTCCTCCTTACAAATGGGTTGTGCTGGGTGTTCTGTCGCAGTGACTGAAGATGGTCCCTTAGAGGCATCTGATGTCCTCCAGCTGCAAGCGGGAGCCTCAGAATAGAGTGGCCCCTGTTATCTGGTCTGTCCATCCTCTTGACAAGGCGGTAAAGACCACGGTCTTACAGAATCCTCAAGTGCTCCTTCCACCAAGGGGGAGCAGCCCTGCCTGCTTCCTGTTTTTGTTTTTGATTGATGTTTAGTGCTCAGTCCTCCATGGATCTGCACTTCTGCCCCTGGGCCTTCTGTACCTTCATGAGCAGGAAACAATAAAGTGAAGCAGACCTACACACCGAGGGTCCCTCGGGCCATCACCCTCGGGCTGTCAGGAGCAGAAGGCCACAGAGAGCCAGCCCCAGAACCCCTCCCTCCAAGCAGGGGACCAGAGCCAGGGAGGCTGGGGGGTCAGCACCACCCAGCAAGCTCTGTACTCCCCACATGTTCAATCCTTAACAATTCACCTCATGTACATTAGGTGTTCCCATTTTACAGATGAGGAAATCATGGCTCAGCGTGGTTATGCACCTTGCCCACTAGTGAGGAGGAGCTGGGGTTAAAACCTCCGCTCCCTGGTCTCTCTTCACCACGCTGCAGTGAGCATTCTCATGTGTGCTTGCGGGTTTCTGTGACTGTCTCTTGTAACAGTACATATCAATTTACCGGAGCTAAAAATTTGCGCACAGGACTGCGTAGCCCATATACCTCCTACTACTTGGGCTTTCCCCTCGAGACATTTCTTTTTTTTGTTAGTTAAGCTTATCAATACATTTTAGGTATACATAACGATCAGAGGTATCACAGGGAATTCGCATCTGTGCCTGCTATCACTGGATGCTTTTTCTTCCCCCATCTCCCTTCAACCTTTCTTCCCCTTCCTACTGACAAATGCTTTGCGCCCATTTCTTTCTTTTTTCATTTTTTTCCATTCTTCCCCCCCTCTCCCCTTCCTAGGTCTCCTTCTTATTTAAATATTTTCTTCCTATTTGATAATATCTGTACATTTTGGTTCTTATTTACAGGTTCTGGGACAATACTTAGTGTAGTCACTGATTTTTTTTTTTTTTTTTTGTACCAGAGATCAAACTTAAAACCTCGAGCTCGCAAGGCAGGCACTTATGCCGCTGAGCTAAATCCCCAGCCTTATATTCATTGGTCTTGTGTTCAATAAAATTTGTAATTTTATTAAGTTTGTTTTGCACTTCAGCATACAGAAGGGCTATCAAATATGAGTCATTACCTATATGTGGTTAACTACTTAAATGAAAATTAAACTTAGATATCATAAAAAGTTAATGCTTTAAGTTAAAGAATTGAGGCAGGTTTATTGAAAAATTCTAAGTTAAATTTAGGTTCTCTGTTCTTGACTCCATTTTGGAAATTTGCATATTTATCTAAAAATTATATTTTAGTTGCAGTTTTTCCAAATTGTTAGTACTTTCAAAACTAGTATTTTGAAAGCAATGATTTTGGACCATTGTTCGTACTATTTGCTATGGCTTTTAAAATCTCTGCTGTATCTGATGAGATCTTTTGGATGAAAAATTAATTTTTAAAAGGTTTGTTTCCTGTGCGGCTGATTTCTGCTTTGACCCTTCTGATAACTTCCCACTGCACCCAACAGCTTTCTGTATCTCTTCCTTTTCTGTGTCCTACAATGTATCCTTGAATCAAAGTTACAGTAAATCAACCTCTCTTCTCTCCCAAACAGCAACAAAGCATTTGAAAATCCTAACTCCAATCAGTCATTCCATCATGCAGGCCATTGCCTGTTGTTTAAATTTTTTAACTATTACTACTGGTTTTCAAATTGAGTACTTATTTAAAGTTGTTATCAGTTACTGGCTTGTTTGCTGATCATTTTGCATGCATCTCTTGGTGTTCTTTAGGGGTCCTCTTCTTGTGCAGTATTTCTTTTAGGAAGATTCCCAGAAAGGGATGAAGGGCCGAACTGTATCAGTCTTTGAATAAGGGTTCACTCCCGGGGGAGGGGCACGGGGGGGGGGGCTGAGGGTAGATTACCTGATAACCTTTTGGTGGTTGGTTATTTCTGATCAACTTCTTTCTGGTGTCATTCCAAGGTCCCTTTTTCTGCTCTTGACACTTCTTGTTGTCAGCTTCATGCAGCCCTTAGAAACCTCCAGTCGCAACATTTTCTCTTTGTTTCTTATCCTGAAATTTCGCTATATAAACTTTTTATGTTTTTGTTTTTGTCTTTTTGAGACAGGGTTTCTCTGTACAGTTCAGGCTGGGCTTGAGCTCACTTTGTAAGCCAGGCTGGCCTCGAACACAACAAGAATCTTGCTGCCTCAGCCTCCTGAGTGCTGGAATTATAGGCGTGAGCAAACATTCCCAGTTTAGGATGAATTTATTTCTAGTGTCCAGAATTCATTGTTCATCTCCAATTTAAAGATTTCCAGTTTTCTGCCAGTTGTGGAAAATCCTGATCGTTGTCACCTTGTCTTTCTGTGTCTCTCTCCTTTCTCTTTTTAGGACTCCTGTTATACTTACAGACAGCCTTGAGCTTCTCACTTTTTCTCTGTCTCCATCATTCTTTCATTTGTTCCTCTATGCTGTTCACCCCTGCTGAATTTTGTTTGATCATAATCTAAAATCTACCTTCCACGAAATTGCCTGTTAATTGTATCTCATCTTTGTTTCACAATTTCATTAAGCCTTTGGTTTTGGCTGTGTGTAGTGACTCACATCTGTAACCCCAGTACTCAGGAGGCTGAGGCAGGAAGATTATGCAACTTCAAGGCCAGCCTGGACTACATAACAAGACCTTGTCTAAAAGAAGAAAGAGGGGCTGGGGATTTAGCTCAGTGGCATAAGTGCCTGCCTTGAAAGTGCGGAGTTGTGAGTTCGATCCCTGGTACCAAATAAATAAATAAAATAAAAAAGAAATAGAAAGTCTTCAGTTTTAGTGACATTTTACTCCTACCAGTTTTGTTCAGTTCTTTTCTTAGTTTCTTTTCCCCACTTAAGGGGTGATTTCTTTCATCTCTTTGACTCGCCAAAGCCTGGTTTGTTCATAGCGTAACTCTTTAGGGAAGGTGGCTGTTCACCTCACCATGCCCACCGAGCCTCATTCATTGCCCTTAGTATTTTGTGAAGCCATGCTATGAACTCTGCAGGGGAGGTTTGGTTTCCCTGTGTGAAGCCCGCATGGGAGAGGGGGGTCTTTCCTCCAGGGAAAGCTCGTGTGTGCTTCTGCTGGGATCTCCAGAGCTACAGCAAGCTGGGAAAGACTTTGCACAGTAGGAAACTGAAAATAGAAGAGGGGGGGGATACTGGTGCCTACCAAAGCTCTTGCTCCCCAAGGGGCAGCTCCCAGGCCCCTTTCTGGCAGGGTCAGCTGTCACCTGAGAGACCAACGCTTCCTCCCCAAGAGGCTGCTGCTTCTCAGGTCTCTGCCCTTCAGTAGCAGCAGCTGACATAGGGGCCCGTGATTCCCTCACTGGTGGGCATGCAGGGCCAGACCTGCTGGACATTTCACAGCTAGTTCCCAGGATGTGGGAGAACAGCCTGCTGCGAGTCCCTGACCCAAGGCTACAGGCACCCAGAGCCAAACGGTTCTGCTGTTCATTCCTAACTTTTCATGTTGGCCACAAACTCACCTTCTCCCTCACTTTCACAGAGGAACCACGGTCCTTTTACTTTCCAGAGGTGGGTTTGGCTGGTGTTTCCCTAGTGACAGACTGCACGGTCTCCTCACTTGACGAGAAAGGAGAACACAGCCGCAAGAGCAGAAGTTGGCTGCCTTTGCTCAGCAGCCCGGTGATAAAGATGTGAGAAAGCACAGGCCGCAAGGAGAAAAGCCACATGCGCGGCCGCCAGGAGCGCCTGGCACGCTGCTGAGCCAGGCTGGCAGCGAAGGTACACAGCCCAAGGCTGCACCGGTCATCTCAGGTCTGTGCTAAGACTGCTGAGTCTGTGACCCCGCTAAGCAAAGCAAATCGTGCAAAGGAAAACATGTCAGGAACCCGTGCCCCTCGCTTCTCTGTTTCACCACATTGGCCAATCACAAAAAGGCAGGGGTCTGCCTGGCTGGCTAGGACGTAAAGGGCCTGAGGACCAGGTCCCTCTCAGCCCAGAACCAGCCCACCTACCCCCAAGACAGGTCTGGAAGTCCAGGCCTTCTCACAAGAAAATGTCCTGCAATACTTGTTTTATCCGCAGGCAATTGGGTAAAGACGTAGCGTTTATCTATGAACTGGATTCTTTGCAGCCATTAAAAATGATGAGTTTGTCTGATTTGGAGAGACTCCCTCAGCTATTCCAGTGAAAAATACTCTTCACTTGAATACACACACACACACACACACACACACACACACACACATGCACACATGCATATACACTTTGGAGAACATTTCAGAAAGTATTGAGTACTCCTGTTTGCAATAGTCCGAGTTTGCAAGGACAATTGCAAGGACAATAAACAATTTATTACAGGACACATAGTTTACAGAATTACTTTATAATAGTCACCCAAAGAGTCAAACACAAAAAGTATGGGAAATCTACCCATACATTAAAGAATCCAGCTGAGGCCCTGGATGCCATGGCAACGTCCTACATGAGTCCAGATGAAGACCTAGAGCCCACCACAGTGTCCCATGCAAGTCTGTTTACAGACCTGCACTGGAAAGGCCCCAAGGTCAGTAGTAGAAGCTAGAAAGTCTGTGCCAGCAGGGTGAAGGAGCTGTGCCAGCAGGCTGAGGGTTCTACACTGGAACCAGGAAGCAATGCTCAAAGCAAGGACCAGAGCTCCCCAAAAAGTACCACAGCCATCAGCAACAATGAGGTCCCAAACTCCTCTAACAGCGAGAAAAGCCGAGTTCATATCAGAAAAACCAGTGTGACAAGCTTCTCCAGGAGAATCACCAGCGCACATCTTCCCCTCCAGTTCTGCTCTTACGATGCTAGCAGCGATTCTCAGGGGGCCCTCCACACCCAGCATCGCGCTGACACCAAGTTGACCAGTAGTTGTCAACTTGGTATTAGTATTGGTATTGGTATTGGTATTCATATTGGTATTCGTATTGGTATTAGCTACCTATGAGGAATAAAATTTGAAACATGGGGTGGAAAGAAGACAAAGTTCTTATTTTATTTGGTCACCCTTTTGTAAACTGAAAAGTTTTCCATTTTATGTGTGTATTCTTTACCCTCCTGCTCCCCATGAAAGTTTACCCAGTGAAATGTATCACTTCCAAGTGGTTTAGGGAATTTTCCAGAAGTGTTCTGAAGAACTCTAGTTCCAGTTCTGTAGAACCCCAATTCCCAGATATACTGGGGAACTCTGGGTTCAACAGAGTTCAGTGGGAGTGACCAGAGTTTTCCATGTTCACCAAGACTCTGTAAGAAGAAAGCAGAATATATACCCTCCCCCAACATTTGAGGAGCCCCTCGTGCAACAGGCGAGCCCAGAAATGTACTTTGAGAACTGCAAGCCCTGGGGTGAACCCAGCAAGCTTCCCAGTCCCAGAGCTCATGTATCTTCAGTCTCCTTCTGGGCTAAGACTGACTCGGGGTCACGGGTCTGGAGAGAGGGAGAACCATCCACAGAGCACAAGCAGACCCACAGACATTTGGACGTGCACACACACACCCCTCTTAAGAAATAAATGAGTCATTCATCCCTTATGCCCGCCTTGAGGTCACCATCAAGTTCCTATCCATGTCAGTGCCCAGGCTGGGCTGAGGGATACAAATGCCAGGTGGAGGCCCGAAGAGAGACCATTGTTCCTGTCGGCCTGGCAGAGGTGATGGTGTTTGCTCACCTTTCATTTCTGAGGCCTGCGTTGGTTCTCAGTTTGCTTTTCTGCTTGAAGAACCCAGAGCTGGCCCCTTGCCTACCCACCTGGGGCCCCCGTCACAGATTCCTTTCTCTTTATGAGTCTGGCCCGAACATGGCTCTTTTCAGGTATGGCCGGTTCCTGTGGCGTGTTGATCTCACCCAGATATTCCCGTGGGCTGCAAGCCACCAAAGGCTTATTTTTAACCAGATTATCCAGGTTTTTAGTCTTGGTTCTTTGTGACTCTTTTTCTTCTGGTTGAGAACATTTTCTTCTCTAATTGGAAAGCTAACAGCCTGGAAAGCTGTGCGCATCTACACACTGTGTCCTCATAAGAGGAACAGAAGGACCCAGGGAGCAGCAGAGCTGACCCGGGATGCACACTGGACACCACATCAGAGTACCCGCTCCAGATTCCGGTGAGTGGCTTTGCAGCAGCATGGCTTTTGCAAAGTCACTCATCGGTGCATTTTTAAGTGGGCATGGCATACTGGGAGGGTGATGAGGGCAGGCTATGAGCACTGCAGTGGTCAGAGTGACCAGCGATCACCTGCTGCCCCAGCCTTCCTCTGTGAGACGCGTGTGAATGTGAGAAGTGTCTTGACTACATAGAGCTCCAGCGTCCTTATTGATAAAAAGGACCCGACACATGGGCCATCAGGAGGGTTGGGAGGTGTTAATGTGGGGAAAGCTCAGTTCTCCAAGAGCACTCAGCAAATGAGCCATCATCATTGCTCCTGTCATCACTCTGTGTTTGAGGGGTGGAGTCATAGGAACCCAGCAGGTGCACATAAACCCGCAGGAACAGACAGGTGTGGAGCAGTGGTGGTGAACCTGTGCCACGTGGGTTGCTTTAAGACCAAAGCTGTTCATATAGAGTTGTTTCCTTTCTAAACCAACACCTCAGCATCCAGGTTGAGTTATGGTGCTGGCACCTAGTGATAAGTACGTGGGCTTGGGTTGCACCTTGGGCCCTCATCTCTGGAAGTCTTACCGTCCCTGATGCAGGTGGTCTAGGATACAGACCAGAGGGCCAAGTGTGCAAGGAATTCTGTGCTGAGAATGTCATCTGATACAAAGCAGTCATAAAATATAAGACACTTACAGGAGCAGGGAGCCCCAAGGCGACTCCATTCTCAAGGACAGGGATGGCAGGTACCATCACCTCAGACTACATTTTGCCTGTGAGCAGATCCATCCTCCAGAGACTGAGACTGGAGCCCGGGTCTGTTGTCACCGTGGTGTTTATGGGGCCACAAAAGCTTGGTGAGTTTCATTCCCCAGACATTCAGACAGGACTCTTAAACCCCAAAGCTTTTGGAGACCAGGTAAAAATGTGGTCTGAGGCCTCGGGGCTTCCTCTCAGGGGCATCCCTACTCCTGTAAGCATCTTATATTTTATGACAATGTGAACAAGGTCAGCTGGGCTTTGAGGACCTGGACAGCATGTGCCATCTCAGGGGCCTCCATAGTTCCACATGCACTTTCTCTGAGCATAATTCAGGAGATTTAAGACATATGGGGTGGGGTGTTAAATGCTGATTTCTGTTTTGTGAATATTTATATCACTTAGTGACAGATCATCTGTGTGGCTGTTTTTAACTGATAATGTATCTCTTTCCTATTTCCAACAAGACCAGTAGCAGAGCAGACAGTGCAATGGGCATTCTTGGGTTCCATCATTGTTGTCTACTTGGGGAACAACAAAACTGCCCAGATCAGGCTTTACTGGGGATAAGTTGCTTCCTGGAAAAGTCTTTTTGGAAAAAAAAATAATACATCAGTACGGATTGAGTATGATTGGGAGGTTCAGGCATTTTAGAATGGCTGCCTAAATTACTTCATGGGCTACGGTTCAGCACAATGTCCTAAAAGTAATGGAAGAGTTGGGGAAATCATTTGACTCTTTGAATCTCAGTGTTGAGAATAGATATAAATCCTCAGGAATCCCTTAAATACAGGCCAGGGCCGAGGCAGTCTCGGTGGCCAGTGTGAAGTTTTGTCAGTGTGGGAATGGCTCATTCCAGTGGCCTCATTCTGCCTGAGCCACTCATTTCCACCATTTGGCAACTTTGGTCAACCCTGGGGGACCAGGACATGCTGTGAAGAGAAGAGGAAGGGGTTTGACAATGCCTGTCTTAGTTTCCCATCTGGTGAGCAGAAATTCTGAAAGATGGGTTTTGCATAAATTATGCTCTAGGCATAATCATCAACCACTAAAAAAGAAGGAACACAAGAGCTGGGAGATTTCTTTCCAGATCACTGGGAAGATTAGTATAAAGCCCAAGAGTTGGGTATTTTCTGAACCAAGGGAACCACCGTTGTTTTCACCCCGAAAGGCACAACAAAAAGGCATTCAATCAGTGTCAGCCTCAGTCATTTCTCTTCACACATGTGTAGCTTACAGCGGTTCCATTTATACCAGACAGATGGATTAGCAGGTGGCAGCTACCTGGCTCCCCAAGTACTTGGCCTTCATGGACAGCCCTTGGTTTCCTACCTACAAATGGATGAAAGCCCAGTGCCCCCCACCAATACCCCATGGAAAACTGTGTCCTTCCTGAATATATCCATTTGTTCTTTGGGGTGCTGGTTGCTTCTAATGACTCCCACCCTGTCTACTGTGTCATGGATTAGAACTCAGTTCTCTGGCCAAGACAGGTCTATGACCAAGTCCCAGCTCTGATGCAAAATTGACCCAGTTGCTTCTCATCTCTCCTCATTTTTCTCACTCATTGCTGACCTGGAGATGAGGAGACATCTTCCCAGGACCACTGTCTGTGAATAATGGGATAACGTGGAAGCAGTGTCATGTGCTTAGCATGGCTCTGGCATGAACTGTGCACTAAGTCCATATTACTATTCCTCTTCCTCTTCCTAGACAGATGAGAACATTTCACAACAGGCAGAGAGAGGACATATCATTTTTCCAACTTTAGACAGTGTCTTGTACTCACAAGTAATCTCAACCTCCTTCTAATAATCACAGGTTTCTCTGGTAGTTCCTAATCCCAGCTTGAGTGCATTCATGAGCCCTTTGCAAAGAATTCCTGAAGTTCATTAACTGCTGGGTTTTTTAAAAATGCTTAGTTTTGACATACTCTTGGAGCAAATGTTTGTCATCTGTCATGCATTGTGTTCCACTAGGAACATCTTGTCTTAAACATTAAAAGAAGTAATAAATATGTGAGAGATTTAAGAAAGATCAAATACACTGAACTCAGTGGCCTGTTTCTTACCTCTCCCAACCTGAGCAGCTGGGTTCGTGGTCATCCCATCGCCCTGCTGGGTTTCACTCGGTGTCACAGGGCTGAGGTTCATGAGAACCTCCCCACGCCCACGTCACTTTTTGCACATATTCCTCCCAAAATGACCTTTTCTGTTTTCCTGCTTCCTCTTGATAGTGCAGAAACCATCTTGTTCTCCTCCTTGTGGGAAATATTTCAGTCTTTCACCAACTGTTACTGGAGCATGGAATATAAAGAAGAATGTATTGCCCAGGTAGACACTGTAATCTCGGTAGGTACTGCAAGGAAGTTGTCAAATGATCAAGTGGCAATGTATGGACATAGCTGAAAAGGCCAATTAGAGCTCAATTTGCACTAAGGAAGAGCACTGTGAATAAGGAATCTGCAGGTCCATGAGTCTGGGGAAGTACGGGCAAGGCCATTCCTTCAGGAAGGCACCGAATGAGTGGGCACGTGCAGGCGAGAGTGATTGCTGTCTGCTGCAAGGCTTGAATGAGTGGCAGGTGCTGGAGACTCACACTAAGCAGCAGCATGGATCCAGGAGACCAGGCAGCCAAGCGCCCCACATGCTGGTGTGAGGCTTTGCTGTGGCCCTCACTGTGCCAGGGAGGGGTCGCCTGGTATTGCCACAGGATAACAAGAAAGCGGAAGTGGGTCCGCAGGCTGAAGGTTACAGGGTGAGGCTCAACCAGAGCCGGGAGTCGCTGGCCAGCATTGAGTAACAGAGAGGACAGGAAAAGAGCCAATGATTCCAGAGAGTAACCCTGCACACCTGCTGCCCACACACCCTTTCTGACTTCCCTTTGCAATGCTCCCTCTTGCCTCTGCTATGTGTAGGACCTAATAATAAGGGCGGCATTTACTTCCTTTGCATATTGTTTTTTCCTACTGAAGGGACTAAAATCTCGACTGGGAAATGAGCTGTCTTTGGAGAGTAATCACAGATAAGCAAAACCACCGAGGAGTCCTGTCGGGGTTCCATTTCCCCACTCCTCCCCGAATTTGATTCCACGATGAAAGAAATGGCAACTATCTCTAATGTCTGTGTTAGGTGTATTCCTCCCATCTGAGACCTGATGGTTTGATTACCTCTGCTGTGCTAGAAACTGGTATTGAAGCGAAGAAATGTCACACACAATCTTGAGTATTTTCTTATAAGATTACAAAAACCAGACATAATCAGGTGAGAGGTTAAAGCACTTCCTGTGGCCAAATGTCCTGCCAGGCAGTAACAGGAGCCACAAGTCAGACACAGTTTGTCACCACATCACACGTGACACAGCCCAGAAGGATGATGTTGCTCTTGACAGTCCGGGACTGCCTCGGGGAGCCTAGCTGGATGTCTTTCTCATCAGGGATGAAGGGACAGGTGTGCAGGAGGACAGAGAAGTCAGGGAAACCTATGTGCCCCTCCACATAGGTGGATGTCTGGTTTCTAGAAGAAATTTATTCTATGTGGTCCCAAGAGTAGATGTGGAGCTACTGGACAAAAGTTGTAGGAAAGAAGCCTCTAACTTCATGTAAGAATGGAATCCCCAGGCACTGGAACAGCAAAATAGTGAGTGAGCTGTCTCACAAGGCAAAGTGCTCCCTGACCTTGCAGATGACTCTCACTGGCCAGGTGCGCTCCGAGGGGTGCTGTGGTTAGAATATCCTGTCATGGTCCTCTGTGTGCTCCTGAGTCCAGGGCCACGGCACAGTGATTAAGGAGCTCTAGAGCCTGTGTGATACCTTTTGAAACCAGCTACCCAGTGGCAAAGAAGCAAGGCAATGTGACAGAGCCATTTGTAGGTGTTCTGCCTGGTGCTCCAGCTAAGGGATCTGCCAGCACCAAATGCACAAGCGAACAAGCCTTCAGATAACCACGGTTCACTCATGAGAGGGGACCACCACCTCTGAGCAGGTGTGAAGCAGAGATGAGAGCCCTGCTGCTTCCTGGCCAGGCTGAAGACTTATAACCAAAATGAGTACGAATATTTTAAGCCATGAAGTTTCAGAGTAGTGAGTTACACCTTGCTGGCCAACTGGAACACAGCGTACCTGAGTGGTCTAAACCCACACTGACGCCCACGGTCGTTAACAGGCGTCAAGTACGAGGAGGCATTGTTTGCATGAAGCTAGGTGGTTGGGTTGGGTAAGAGAAGGTTTGGTGAAATCATTGAGAGACTATGAATAAAAAATGAATGAGGAACTTTGAGGATACAGGGAAGGACTAGATTTGTGGCTTCGTTATAATTTCAGTTCTCTATGTCAGTGGTCCCCAACATTTTGGTGCCAGGGGCTGGTTTCATGGAAGAAAATTTTTCCACAGACAAGGAGAGTTGAGGACATTTTCTGCAGTGCAGAATCAGTGGGGCACCCAAGCTGCCTTCCTGTACTTAGGAGGTCCCAGTGGGAAGTAACAGGAGACACTGATGCCCGAAGCATGCAGCTTGTGCCTGGTCTGTTCCATGATCTCATTTTGACAGCTCTTGCTGCATGAAATGCTGCTTTGCACATGTAAGGTATCAGAAATGTAAACAGACTTTTCAGTGCTTTTGTGGCAAACTCAGGATATGCTTGCCTGGACATTAATCCAAAATATATGGAAATTTGAAGTTGTCTCTGACATACTTTTATGACTATTAGCATTTGCAATCTCAAGCAGCTGACCCTCTTCTAGCACACATAAAGTCAGTTCATCTTGTTTATTCACAAATGAGTCATGGGCCAGGGTCTGTTGTCATTGGAAAGAAACACTCAAACTGTTTTGAACACTGAGGCAGGTGATAGTGCATCAGCTGGGAGGAAGCAAGCCCTGACTTCAAAATCTCTGCTAATGTTTGAGACACATCTAAGTTCCCAATTTCCACTTCTCAGCCCCATAACTTCAGTTTGATTTTGAAGGCAGCCACTTTATCTGCCGGCTTGAACACTGTTACTCTCCCCTGAAATGGCAGATAGGATAGCGTTCGTGCAGTAGATCAAATATGTCACACAAGCAAGCGTGTTTTGCAACTCACTCTGTGCCACTGAGCTGTGCTGCCAGGGGTGTCTTCTAAAAGGATCCCAAGTGGTTCTGATAGATGAAAACAAAACTCTAGGTAGTGATCTACTTTTGAAGCCAGCTTACTTCCATGTATGAGAAGACAGGTGTGTTCTGAGTCTATCTCCCACAGAGCTGTGCATACACGTGCAAATTGAGGTGTGCATTTAATCACATCCTGCAAAACGTTAAGTGAGGGTGACGTTTTTCAGCCAGCCAGCATTTGCCGATGGGTGACATAGTGCATAGAAGTGACATCCGGAAGTGACCTTTTTGGACCTGAGAAGTGAAACCACAAAGCCGTCTAGACACGGCAGCTGCTCTGTTCCTACAATGAGAGGAAGCGGCCAGTTCTGTTTTCTTGCTATGTAGTCAGTCAAAGACATGAACAGTTCTGCGGCGATGGTGTTGGCTGGCAACAAAAGTATACATAGCATGTCCTCACACACATCCTTATGAATAACACATCACACAATCACAACATCACTGTCAACACCGGCAGAGTATTCAGCCTGGATTTTATACTGTGGCGACTCATTAACCCTCTAACAAATGTGCCTCCACAGCCTCTGCTGTTTCATCAGTTCGCCTAGTTAAGGTGTTGCCCAGAGAGGAACACACACCACCTTTTAATGGCAGCCTCCCTAGAAGCTGACTGACACTGTGTCTGTAGCAGGCAGGGTGAGAAGCTGAGCAATGGTGAGAAGCTCTCAGCCTTAGCGCTGTGGGGAGCTGCTAAGAAGGGTGCTTTTAACGCTCATTTTGTCTGTTTGGGGGGAAAAATCTGTCTTTTCATGCAAGTGCTTAGCTTCCTTGTGGCAAAGTAGTTTTGAGAGTCTGGGTGTTGTCGGATAGCAGTCTTCACATACTATGCAGAGCGGGCTTGGAGAGCGTGAGTTATCACTGGCAATGGAGCCCATCGTCTACGTAGGACTCAGTAATTTTGTTTAAATGCAGTTTTCTTTTTGCTGGCTCTTAGCGTTTCCTGCTGTCCCATCATTGAGTCTGTCCCCCATTTTCAAAGAAGCTTTCTGACGACTTTAGTTTTTCACTGGTTTTGGCAGGGGTTGGCTTGTTGGTTTACCGAAGCGGTACGGGAGCGGCATGGGTGGAAGGGACTCTGAAATAAGGGGCACGAAGACCGAAAGCAGTGTCAGGAGCTGATGTAGAGCCTGTTACCAGGTGAAGTACATCAACTGTCTCACCACTCTCAGGCTGCAGTAAATGGGTTCTAAGAAGAACTTGCAGTGATGCAGATCGGGCTGCTGTGTCGGAGAGGAGGACGGAGCTCCTCTCCGCACCTCTCCTCTCTCACGGCACACTGCATCCATCATCTTTCCATGAAAGCAACTCCAGCACTGAGCAGGAGGAGTGGGGATTAACCACAGTGAGATTCGGGGCCGACACCTCCTGGGCTCATGTCTGAAGCTCTTCCACTCCCTCCAGAAGGCAGAAGAGCCAGGCGCTGTGACCTCACAGAGGGATGGCTCCGCCTGAGGGTCAGCCTCCTCCAGGCACTCTGCCTCCCACCTGTCCAGGTCACATGACCTCAGCTGTCCCTACTGGTTCACCTTCTTTGCAGGAGACACCAAAGTCTTAGTTGGATGTCGTGCCCAGAGCTACTTTTTTCCCCATTCATGCATGCTTAGCAAGCTCTCTACCACTGTGCGACCCCAGCCCTGGGGCCCAGAGCCTTTGATTAGCTTTAAATGTGAAAGAAAGACACCAATGTGGTTTTAATTCTGACAGTTTCTCTAACAGGGATTCTACTACACTTTTTTTCTATTATCAGTACCAGGAATCGAACTCAAGACCTCACACTTGCAAGGCAGGTGCTTATCCTGCTGAGCTAAATCTCCAGCCCCACAGACAGGGATTCTAGAAAGATAATGTCAAAAACAAAAATAATGCCAAATGTAGATGAGACAGACTGTGACATGGACACAGAGGAATTTTTAAGAAGGGAAAGAGAATATGTTCCTGCCACAACTTTATCGAATGCTCAGTGCAGTGCCCAGAGCAGAACGAGGAAATCCAAAGGTGGCCATGAGAAGGGGCCACACAGACTCAGGGCTTCCCCCAGGAGGCCCCATGGCTGTGTCCCCCACAGTGCAGCAGGCAGAAGGTGGACAGGTGGATTCGTTTCAGAGCTAGGGGCAGATGGGACAGCCAAAGATCAGCGGGGTGCCCCTGCCTCTGTTTCTAAGGAGAGCTAGGGGAAATCACACTGTGTGTATTTAGTGATACTCCTCCGCGGGACCTCACTGTGAGCTCCATGGGGGCCGGTTAGGGCCAACCCGTCAGGACCACTGAATCGTGCATGGTCTTCCTGCTGCGGTTCTGGCCCTTTTCTTTCATTCCCTGGGAGGAACACAGCAGAGGGTTATGATCTTCTTGATCCACCGCCTTCACATTATTAATCTCAACTTCCTAAAGGCACTTGGCTCTGAAGTGTTTCCTCGTGTCTTCCATTTCCCTGCCATTAAAGCATACTTAGTATTGGCTATTGAGCCCTCCTTCAAGAAGTGGCATTGATCTCCAGTTTCAGTTCCTGCAATCAACAGTAAGAGTGAGCACAGTAGAAGATATTATAGGGAGGGGGAGGGAGAGAGAGAGAGAGAGAGAGAGAGAGAGAGAGAGAGAGAGAGAGAGAGATTTCTGTCACTGCAACAAATTTCAGGATAAATTAACTTACAAAGAGAAAAGTTCTACTTGGCTCATGGTTTCGGAGGGTCCAGTCCCTGAGCAGTGGGCACCCTTGTCCGGGCCTGTGGCAAGCCAGTTTATCACAGTGGGAGCCCAGATAGAAGAAATGCTCACCTCGTGGCCAGAGGCAAAGAGAGATAGGAAGGCATGACACAGGGGAACCTGGGAGAGTTAACATCCAAACTATAGCAGGTATGTATGCACAGGGCCAATACCCACGTGGGTTTTTCCCTGGCTTCAGGTGTCCACAGAGGATCTTGCAATACAGCCCCTATGGAAGTAGCTTGTGCAGTTGTTCTTTGGTTAGGAAATCTACACTGGACTCTACATTCAACAAGCAGCTTGGCCAGCATAAAAGCCATCACTCTACGATCCTGCTAATCTGAATTCTGTCTTCATAGCCGAGGTGGCCTTCTCAGCGACACCCTGGTGGTCACTGGTGGTCATTTATTGCCTTATTTTCCAACCAAACTTGAATTCTGTGTTTCCCACAAACTCCTCTTCATGAAATGTTCCTTCAAAGAGCTGCAATTAGTTTTAACTGATTATTCAATGAATGTGTATGAGCCTTTTTTTAAAAAATGAGGAAACATATGGCTGAAGATGGAGTAGGGCAGTAAAAAATGTTTTTTCAATACCCATCCCAGTGCAGCTCCCTTTCTAGCTCACCAACAGGTTTTTTGGGGTGGCAGGGAGAGAGGAGTTGTTGTTTTTTTTGAGATGGGGTCTTGCTGTGTAGTTCAGGCTGGACTTGAATTCATTATGCAGCACAGACAGGCCTGAAACTTACAGTGAGCTTCCTGCCTCAGCCTCCTGAGTGCGTGGATTAAAAGTATCTGCTACCACACCCAACTTCACCAATAGGTGTTAGCCCCTTTCCTGCTACTTTCAAGGAAAGAGCCCGTGTATGTAAAAACAAATACATCATGTATTTTAGTATAATTATGTTTAAACACTACTCTGCATCTGTTTTTTAACTTTTGATGATATAATATGATGCCTTCTCCCCTTTGTGACACAAGGATCTCCATCACTCTGTTTTATCACTATCTAGCGATTTACTGAATGGACATACCATAATATATTTATCCCAAACCTTTCTGAATGCTGATTCCATGTCCAGGGATGGGAAGGGCAGCCACATCTTCTGGTAGACAAATGAGAATAGGTGGGTAAAAGACAGATGGGTCTTTCTGTGTTGTTTCTTACAAGCTCATGGGGAACTACAATTCTCTCAGAATTGAAGGCTTAACTCGGGAAAGCCAGAAGTCTAGATCACCGTGTGAAACAACATAATTTACAGATGTAGACATCATCACACCCACACCGTGCAGGCAGCAAAGCTCATCTGTGGGCCACATGTGGGCTGGGCCCCATTCCAGCCCTCTGTGCTTAGCTGGAGGATTACAATTTGATGTGTTAGAGCCCCACGATCCCAACCCACAACCTTGCTTTAAAAGTAGTTTTTTTATGTGAGTTTCTGTGCTTTTCAACAGCAGCCACACCCACCTCCTTCCTCTCCTCTCCTTCCAGGTCCTGGGATGTGGCTGCGTGGCCCAAGCTGTCCTCAGCCGAGGAATTTTTGGAAGCATCATCACTATCAATGTGGGATTTGCAATGTCCGCAGCAATGGCCATTTATGCAACTGGAGGTGTCTCTGGTAAGCAGAAGATATGGTAACAGCTGCTAGAAATGATTCCACCATGCTAGCATGGTGCTGCGTACTTCGCATACCTTCGTTTATGTTGATTATCAATTTTGCAAGAAAATGCATTTGACCCCATGTGTATAGGTGACAACAAGGCAAACAGAAGGTGAGTGATTGTGTAAAAGCAACATTTAGCAAGAGACAGAGGTGGGGGTTGGTGCTCACCTTGGATTTGCCCCTAAGCCTGGCCTCTCCATCACAGTCTTCCACAGTCAGTGTGGTCTTTCGTGCTCTGGAAGTCATCTCCCAGCCCATCGATGAGACCATCGAAGATCAGGCCGACAGAGACAAGCTGCTGGACATTTATCCAGAGCTGTTAGACAGGGTTTGGGGCTCCTGCAGAAGGGACATTGCTTTTGTGGCAACTGATGTGATCTAGAAAGTCGTCATCTAATTCTGCCCTTGCAGGCTGATTAGAAACCATTCGCAAGGCTCTGAGGAGCAAAGTGAACCAAAACAGAGAGTAACCTGAGACTGCAGAAGGCACTCCGAGCAGCCCAGTGTAGGTGAGCCCGGATGCGAGGCTGTGGCAACAGAGAGCAAAGGGAACCAGGGAGCCACTGGACCCCGGGGACAGTGCCGGCATCCGGGAAGCTGCGGCATCCTGGGCACTGTGCAGGGCCCTGGACAGCTTTAGTTTTTCTTCTCCTTCACAGCAGCGCTCCACAGTGTCTTGTTCTACAGGGAGAAGTAGGGCCATGGGAGCCCCAGGAAGCCCTGTAAGAGGCAAAGAGACAGAGCAAAGAGCTGACCCAGGTCTACTCGCCAGGAAAGCTCACATTCTTCTGTAGCATTTCCAGGGGTCTATTATGGACAAAGTGACCCCAGCTGGGGTTCCTGCCATTAAGGTATCTGGCACTGTGACAGATGCTGCATTCAAGTATCCCAGACTGATCGCCTGGACCCCTGGAGCCTTGGGTGGGACCCCTGCATGGTGGTTGGCTGGTAGCATCCTTTCCATATTACAGCCAGACACAGGCTCTGGGGTGGTCCAGTCACTGTGTGTGTGTGTGTGTGTGTGTGTGTGTGTGGGTGTGTGTGTGTGTGTATGTGCACGGGCACATGCGTGTGCATGTGTGCATGCATTGGGCATGAGCAGTGTCTACATCCAGGCTCTCACTGAGCTTGTGCTGTGATTCCCCACCACACTAGCAGAGCCTAGAGCACTCAGGACTGCAGCAATGAGGCTGGGGCTGGAGATGGCACAGGCCTGGACGCCAGGCAAGAGCTGCTCTCAGCCCAAACTGAGCACGAAGGTGACCCACCGCTCTCCCCTGCGAGTCTCCACCATATTCACTGGCTCCTGCAGGGTGGGTTGGGCTATTGTCAGCTCTGTGCTAGGGAGCTACAGTTTGCAGAACTCCTTGGACTGAAGCTCCTCCAAGAGTTCTCTAGGCTCTGCCCGTGGAGTTACCCTCGCCATCGCTGAGGGCAGTGTCTGTTTGAATCCATTGCTGTGCTTGGAAATGTGGGAGGCATCATAGGAGGAAAATGAGCCATGGCCCGTGAGAAAGGTAAGATGAGGGGGCAGGGAGGCCTCTCCTCTGGTTCTGGAGCAAGAATCAAACCACAGTGGAAAAAGGGGTCAGAGTCAGGACTGCATTTCTAAGAAAGGGATCGGGACCTGATCTGGTTGTTTAGGACAGACTGAGAGACCTCAAGTACAAATGGAGCCTGGTCTGAACAGAATTGAGGAAACCAGCACCCTCTCTAGAACCTAGCACATTCCGGATCCCTCAAGACTGATGTTCCAGGGACACACAGGGACAAGTGTGGGCCCCACCTGGCAGCCTCAGTGCAGGCGTCTGCAGCTGCAGGGACAGGAGGCGGCCTCTTCATGGCAGCTGCAGCTGACACATTGCTTTACAGCCTCCTGCGAGGCCCTCTTAAAGGACTCCAAAAATATCTGAAGAATACGAAGCATAGCTACAAATGTGACTCACCCAATGACTGCACGCTGGTCGGGTCAGCTGCCGTGTGGCTTCTAAATACACGACATCACCTTCATGTAGAGCAGTTACAGCAGCCTGCTCCTCTGTGAATGTGCCAACCAAAGCCCACCAAGCAGAACTCAGAACATCTCGCAGAGCACCACCTGCTACTGGGTATGGGCTGCTGGCCGCTAGTTACTCTTGCTGTAGGATTTATGACTGACATGAAGTCATTGAAAAAGCAAAGTAGCCATGCTTACGGGCAAGTACAGTGCAAGACCTCTGTCTCACAGACTTGTCTAGGGACGGGTGGGGAGGAGGTATTTGCTTAGTGCACAGCCGGGAAAGAGTTCCCTCCACTCACCTTATGCCTCCTGCACCCAGCTGCAGCCTGGGCTCATTCTGATCATCACTCCAATCTTCGCAGGGCCAGGGTTTCAGTACAAGGCTCTCATACGCCAGCACTCAAGTCCTTTCCACTGCTGTCCTGCTGGGTCCTGGTGGTAAACCCAGGAGAACTTTCCAGCAGCCACTTGGCACCCAGCCTCAGGGCATGGACACCACTGGCCCCTCCCTTTCTGAACCCTTCTGTCACCCCTTTGGACCTAAACAGCTTCTCCTCTCTGGGGATCTCAGAGCTATCGCAGGCCTCTGACTGCTGCTCCCAATATTTTACCTTGAATACCTGTCCAGTGCCCCCGCATGGGCAGCTATGCCCACTGCCTGAAAGTGCACTTTTCAGTGTGATCACTGTGACTACAGCTCTGATGCTTCTTCTGCATGAAAGGTCCCCTGGGTTCCTAAGACAGCATGTTTCCCCGCACACAAAGTGAGTCCATGGGCTCAGAGTAACTTTTTATATTTTTCTCCCCTCACTCAGTAAAGCAAAGGGGCCTTTGTGACATGCGGATATGTGGGACATGGGGACATGTGACATTGGATAACGGGACATGACTCTGGAGTTTCCGGAACCTGGGCTGTGATCCTGTGATCCTGGTCCTGTCCCGCTGGCCACTGAGCGGGACAAAGTCACTTTGCTCTGTTTCTTGGTTTCCTCGCCTGCCCAGTGGAGCAGTGCCCCTCTCGCTGGGGCCTCAGGGGCAGCGAATGCACACAGTACGTGTTCAGTAAGTGTGGTTATTCTGCGCAAATCTTCCCTCTGCTCTTCTGAGAAAATGCAAGTCAAGAGCTAATTTCACTCAAGTTGTCTCAGAGAAACACACTTTCTATGGAGCAGCAGAGGAGGAGAATCCACCCCAGATTGCCTCAAAATAAACAAGGCCCCTTACTTCAGGGACCAGTCGAAAGCATCCATCCAGAGGCTGATCCCCTTCGAGAGCCATCAGGGTTAGGGCTGCTTTTATAGCCTCTGGGCATGGACACAGGAAGCACTAATATCGATTTAAACCTCATCCGTACATTGTGTGAGTATATTGATTTTTAAAAATATATTGACATTAATAGTTTGCATCAATCTGTATGGGCTTATTGCTTTATCGATAGATAGAAGCCCATAAAAATGAGCTATTTCAGCACATCGAGTTCCGTATTACATCTGGAATAAGGACAAACATTCGTTTTCATAAGGACAAACATTCTAAGCAGTATTTGGTGATGTCACAGGGTGATGTCCTCTCTCCCAAACACTGTGTCTCTGTCTCTGTCTCTCTGTCTCTGTCTCTGTCTCTCTCTCTCTCTCTCTCTCTCTGTCTCTCTCTCTGTCTCTCTCTCTCTCTCTCTCTCTCTCTCTCTCCTAGTTCTCTATTTAGCATTCTCTACCTAGCAGACTGACTTCTAGCTGAGGTCTCTCCGCAGGGTTTTCTTGTGAGTTCTCTCCTTGCTGGTTTTTCCTCTGATGTCCCCACCCATTTTTTCCTCCCTGTAGGTGGCCACATCAACCCAGCTGTGTCCTTCGCAATGTGTCTCTTTGGGAGGATGACGTGGTACAAACTGCCCTTCTATGTGGGAGCCCAGTTTTTGGGGGCCTTCGCAGGATCTGCAGTCCTCTTTGGCATTTACTATGGTGAGTAGGAAGCCTGGATTCGAGGGTCATAGGGCGCTGGGTGACACCGGAAAGTCACAGTTATTTGGTAGGAAGAGGCGAGAGACAGCAAATACTGGAAATGTTCAGTAATTGATGAGAAATTCTAAATGGAAGACGATGAGGCCAACATTGTCATTAGGGCAAATTTATGGAGCCTCTTAAGGAAGATGATGACATCAGAAGTGGGGAGGCGCGCTGTAAGCCAAGCCGTGTTATGCAGACTGTATGTGCAGTATGTGTGTGCAGGGACACAAAGGAAGTAGCAGGCTGGAGTCTCCTCCCTTCCCTCTGGCTTGGCCAAGAAAAGGGTGCCATCTGGAGGCCCAGGATATGAGCTGGAAGTATTTGGAGGAGGACTCTGGGAAATGTCTTTGGAGGAGGAGGAAACGTAGCAGAGAAATGGGCTGATGGGGGCCTCGAGCCCCTTCTACCAAGCAGCCGGTGCTTCCGTTCTGTAGCTGTCCCCAGGGAAAACACAGCTGGGAACAAAGGCCCAGACTCCAGTTCCGGCTGGGTCCGTCAGAGGCTGTGTGACTGAAATGAGTCCTCTGGCCTGACTTCCCTCAGTTTCCTCCTCTAGAAAAAGAGGGGACTGAGCTAGATGACTCCCAAACCTTTAGACTAGGAAATCTTGGGGTTCCTTCCACCAAACCCATGGGGAGCTCAGTACCTTGCAACACTCAAAAGAGCGCCTTGGGAGCAAGAGCTGATGAACCAAGGCTCATCTGCCTTGTAGTTAACCTCTCTGGGATTTAAAGTCCCAAGGAGACCCCCAGGGAACTGAAGGCCCGGCCAGAAATTCAGAACTGGCTGATATTGGCCTGGGGCTGGTGCTGGCTTGTTGGCTACTATCCTCCTAGGCTAAGGGGTCTGTGGACCATTCCCCAGCTCTCACTAGGCCGTGACACCTTCGAGATTAGATATGCTGCTGAGGGCCACTGGGAACCCTGTAGGAACTGTAAACTCTCCCTGGAACAGGTCTGAGCCCCATATTGGCCTTATGTTAGTCTCCAAAATTCCAAGAACTCTGCTGGAAGAGGATTGGTTTGCATCCACTCACTCAGGATTTGGTCCAAGTTTGGGGTGAGCAGCCAGGGCTGCCAAGGGCTCTCTTCCCTTGATGCACCTTCCCAGGGTGCCCTGGGCATTCCTAAGGCCACTGAACGTGCCACCCCAAGAAACTGGTGATAGGGATGTGGCAGCTCAGCCTGGGTGACTGCCATGGGTTAGTACCCGGCCTCGTGCGGGCTGCCCTCTGCCCTTCCAGAGAACACTGATGTGACCGAACTCTGTCCTCCACAGACAGACTCATGGCCTTTGCGGGTGGGAAACTGCTCATCACAGGAGAGAATGCAACAGCACACATCTTCGCCACGTACCCAGCTCCTTACCTGTCTCTGGCGAATGTGTTCGCAGACCAAGTAAGTGTGGATCCCACGAGGACATCCCTTAGTGAAAATACAGGACCAAACATGGGAATGAGATAGAGAGGGACGGACCACTTAGGAAGGAAAAGCTGTGTTTCCCAAAACAAGAAGTCACCAGAGAGAAACACACTTGACAATCTTTGGCCCTTGCAAAAGTTAATACCTCTAGAAAGGGTTCCTGCTTCCTCTTTAACACGAAAAGCTGTTCCATATCACTTGAGGTCCAGAGAAGAGAAGATGACTAGTGACAGGGTGTTATCCTTCTCTATCCAGAGAATCTGAGGCCATTTAGGACCGTGCTACTGAGGGACAAGGGGCAGAAACACAGTGATATCACAGTGATATCACACGGATGGCGAGTGGACAGCCTGGCATTGGTCTAGATAAGGTGTCTTTGGGTTTCAATGCAAAGGGAGGGAAAGAAATGAAACATGAAACTTTCAGAGTGACAAGCAGGGTGGGGTGGCTCATGCCTGTTATCCCAGCATTTGGGAGGCTGAGACAAAAGGATATTTGCAAGTTTGAGACCAGCCTAGGCTACAAAGAGAGCTCAGGGCCAATCTGAACTGCATATCGAGACCCTGTCACAGAAAGATAAAATACAAATAAAAATACTGAAAGGACATCAAGTGAAAGTAGGTTACCCTCCTATCCCTAAGGCGATTGGCTGAAACACAATGCCTAGCACACAAGAGGTGCTCAAAAAAAATATTTTGTGTTTCTATGGTGCTGGGAATTGAACCCAGGACCTCACACATGCTAAGTTAGGGTTGTACCAATGAGGATCAAAAAATGTGTCTTAATGAGTGTGTGAGTCCATAAATGAGTGAAATTATGATAAAATAGTTACATTCAGTGAAAGGAAGACCATTCTAGAAAATAAGTTAAATACAGACCACGTCTCCCCAGGATAGTGGAGCTGGAGGGAAGTCCACTGGCTTATAGCTGGCCCGAAATCGAAGTTTTCTAAGGAGGGAAAATTGTAGCCATCTGAAGGGTCATGAGTGGTTTTACAATCTTAGGACTCCTTAGGAGCGAGAGGAATAAGTGAGGGAAGGACTCGCCTAAGGCGGAATGGTTGTCTCTGGAGTCAGTGTCTATAGGAGAGGGGGCACCAAGACTTCTCCTCTGAGCTTCAGAGTGGCAGTCTATTCTCATGGGCAGAGTCAGGAAGGACCGTCAAGACCCAGCTCCATAAGCCAGCTGTCTGCCGAGCCTCCAAATGGATTTCCAGGGCAGGTTTCTTTTATTTTTATTTTTTTTTAAATTTTTTGATTTTTTGGTACCAGGGATCGAAATCATGACTGTGCACTCGCAAGGCAGGTGCTTATGCCACTGAACTAAGTCCCCAGCCCAAGGGCGGGTTTCTTGATGAACCCTAGTCAGTTCAGGCCAAATTTCTCTTAGGAAGAAGAAGCTAGCAGTGGAGTGGAGGGCTGGATGAGGACTTTTGGAGGGTTCTGTGATTTTAGGTCATTTCTCTGGAGGCAAGAGACAAAGGCTTCTGCTGATTTCCTCAAACCCTGACTGCCATCACAAAGGCCTTTTGTCTTCCCCGCTCTTTGGGACTACGAAGCCACTTCCTTGGCTTCTTAAACCACTCAGAATTTGTCCTGGAGCCAGCCCATCCTCACACAGCCCTGGAGCCATGCTTTCTCCATTCCACAGCCTTTCCCTTACCCCTGGGGGGACGTCCAGGACCCCAGAGGCCTCCCTGACCTGAGGCCACCCCAAGGACAAGGGAGTGGTACAAGCCTACCTCAGAATTAAGCACTGCCCCAGGGAGATTAGGCCCAGTTCAGTCTGCAGAGAAGTGGCATCAACATTTCCAGTGAACAGAGCAGGCATACAACACGCAGAGATTGTTCAACCCTCCGTTCCTCCCTCTCTTCACTTCCTGCCCTCTTTTGTTGTTCTAGTGGAACCTTGTAGAATTCCTCACCCTCTCCCAATTGCTAGGCTCAAGATGTTTCGCCAAATACCTTGGTCACAGGAAACAGCTCCGTGTCCAGTGGGTGGATGTCCAGCCTCCCTAGGCTTGTCCAAGTCCATCCCCACACTTCTGGCCACTCTGTTCTTATCTTGGAGAGACTTGCCAGCTTCTCAAAGGCAGCTATTCTGTGTAACAAATGCCGAGGACCAGTCTGCCAGCACCCAGCAGAGCCGTTGTCTATCATGATGATATTCTTGGGCCACCTTACGTCAAAATTATTGTTTGGCTTTCAATATTATTTCAAAATTTAATCAATAGTCAATCATCCTTTTAGCCAATAAATATCTATTAGGCATTTTGCGAGGTAGGCACTGCTTCAAGCTGCTCAGGCTTAGCGACCCAGTAGAGCAAACGAGCAGGTCACCCTTTTGCAAAGCATAAGGGCAACAACAGAAGCAAAGGCCCCACATAGTGGAGCTCAGAGGCAGGCACTTCTGCGAGGAAGAGAGCCAGGAGGGGCTTCTAGAGAACCCGTGCTCTGGGAGAACCTTCTGTCCCTTTGAAGCCAGAGTCTTCTAACTCATTATTTGGAAAACTGCTTAAATTCTACAGCGCTTAGACTCTACAAAACCACTTTCCTAGTTCCCATCTGATTCTTCTGCCCCTGAGCAGCATGCCGCCAAGCCAGTGTCTTAGCTTCTTCTACTCAAGAGTCTTTATCCGTGATCTGAGGAAAACAGGGCTGGCATCACAGGGTTATTATGAGGCTTAATTGGACAAGGCATGTGAAGTACCAGGACCAAAGGAGACAGAATGTGCCAATCGTGAGCCCCTACGAAGCATAAGGAACGCTCGGGACATAATAGCTAGCACTTAGCTCTTAGAGTACAGTAAATAGTTTAGAAAATGTGTTTTAAAAAGGAAGGGGGAAATACCAGCTCTAACCCACCATTTCAGAACAGTTGCTGTCATTTCCGTAAACTCTCTTATAATTTTTCATTTATGCATCTTTAAATATAAAACAAGGCCCATGTGATTTTTAATTTAACATCATAAACACTTTATGCTATCATGGTGTTCTTGATGGTTATGTAACGGAGGAGCTGGGTGTGCCAACACAGTCAGCTCGGGCCTTTCCAGTGGGTGCTGAAGAGTTTTATAATTCTCCATGACTTAGAATATTTCCACGGTAGAATTCTCAAATACCCAACAGCGTCTGATTATCAGTGCATGTTTTTAAATGTAAGCATATTGCCAGTTTGTTGTTGACTGTCCTTCCCGGAGTACAGCACATCCTCAATTCTATAGGAACTCCTGGAAGACCTGGCCTTCTCCCCCTAGTGTGTGATATTGCTTGTATCACTTTCCCATTTGCTTTCTCGTCCAGTTTCTCTTGTATGAATTTTGTGCCCACTTCCTCTGCGTGGGCATCGATGGCCACCGCTGGCTGTTTTTCTCTCTGTTCACCTTGCCAGCCTGTGCTTGCCTTTCTGCTTCACGGGGTGGCAGCTCGGCAGCCCTTCCCAGGAGTTCAAACAAAGGATCAAGGGCTTTGGGTTCAGATTTGCCGCCTCCGGCCACATGCTCCACCTTGGGCAGATAACCGATCTGTGAAGGAAGAATCCTTCTTTTAGCGTTTATTTAGGGAATGGTGCAGAAAAAGGTTAAGTGCTCACCGAGTGGATGACAGTATTGCTGGATTTATTTTTGAAAAGGAAGTGTGAGCCCAGAAATGGGCGTGAAAGTGGAGTGCAAGCTAAGTCTCCGCACATCTTCTCCCTCCAGGTAATGTCCACCATGTTCCTCCTCATGATGGTCTTTGCCATCTTTGACTCCAGAAACTTGGGGGTCCCCAAAGGCCTGGAGCCCGTTGTCATTGGGCTGCTGATTATCGTCCTCTCTTCTTCCTTGGGGCTGAACAGTGGCTGTGCCATGAACCCTGCCAGAGACCTAAGCCCCAGGCTTTTCACTGCCTTGGCCGGGTGGGGATTCGATGTCTTCAGGTAAGGGAGAGTCATGGGCGGGGAGAAGGAGGGACACCTGGTCATCAGGGTGGGGCCAGGAATTCCCAGGGAGGGCAGGGGCACCTGGAAGTCCTCGGATGTGCTCCCATGGACAAGAAAGGATAGTTCTGGTTAGAGGAACCTGATTCAAGTGATCTACAAGTGATCTTGCATTATATGACTGAAGAAGGCTAGAAAGGAGAGACCACCAGGTCGCAGAAAATGTCATCTCCAAGATGAGAATTCTGGGGTTTCCTCCTCCGTGTTCTGAGGTGAAGGAGAGCAGCAAAGCATTGGAGGCGGAACCTTGCATGTTCAGGATGTCAGCGCAGCACAAGGAACCAGGCAACACAGACAAGATGGGCTGAAAAAGGATAAAATAGAGGGGCAGAAACTCACTGGGGAAGAGCTAGGGCGGCTGCTCATCTTCACCCAAAAACATTCCCTCAAAACTCAGAGGGGCAGCAGGCCTCTTCAGGGTCCCCAGAGTGTCCTGTCCTTCCAGAGCTCAATCCAAGGTGTGAGCACCTCAAATCTCCTAGTCCAGCCCTGGCCCCCAGGCCTCAGCCCCACTCTAGCTGCAGAGACATAGCCCAAGCTGCCCTTGAGGGGCCGGAGGGGAAGCTGGCAGGGTGATGGCAGCCAGAGGGCCAGACAGGGCGAGAGCCAACACACAGGGCCAACTCCTACCTTGCGCTTGGAGATCAAGACACTGGCAATCAGAGTTCTTTCTGTTTCTTCTAGTTAGGATGTTAACGATTTAATAGGTAAAAGACCTCTGGAATGTTAGGAAATTTTAAAAATACTTTACTCCAAATAACGAGCTCGTAAAGACGGTCTCTTGGGCAGTGTCAGGCGTGTTCCTGGCAGCCCCTAAGCCACAGTGCATGAACAGCCACTACCCTGTGCGCCTGGAAGACAGAGTCAGGCCAGTGACCACCACTTGTGGTGACTATCCACTCTGGGCTCGAGGCCCTGGCCCAGGGTATGTGGTCACGCACCCTGGCAGATAGCTTGGCCCTTACTCTGTTAAATAACAGAGAGGAGACCACCTTTAAAGGAAGTGACACCACCAGAGCCGTCTTCCAGCTCTGCAGGCCCAGGAGACAGAAGTCCCAAGCGCCTCTGTGCCCCTCCAGGACTGCTGAGGGCTGGGTGAGCACAGCAGTGTAGTGCCCTCTGCCATACAGCAAGACTGACATCTGGTGGCTGCTCTGCACAGTTACAGGCCAGCCTTGAGCCAGGAGTGGTGATAAGGTCTGAGAGTTCCCATCCCCTGGGGGAGAAAGCAGTTATGTAGCTGGAGAATCCAGACCTCAGAGAGAGGGATTAGCCCCAAGACCTCCTCTGAAGGAGCCCAGGGCAAGTTATTGACTTCTGCAGGTTTCTTTTATTATCTTTTCTAACCAATTCTGATATAAACAAAAGGCCGCTGGATTGGTCTGTCATTGTCAGGCATGATGATCAAAATCATTCCAGCATCAAAGTGCTCTCTGCTATTTCCAGTTGAGACGTTAGAACCCAGCCGGAACGCGGTGACTTCTGCACGTGCGTCCTCACGTGCCTCCCCTGCCCCTGCTCCTGCCTTCCAGCTCTCACTCTGCTTTCCAGTGTTTACGATTTTCCTTGCTCTTAAAATATAGTTCTGCTGCAAGTACTTATATCCTCCACCAAGCTGGGAGCTTCTGGCTGGTCCTTTCTGGGCAGTTATTTGAATCGATTTCTTCTTTTCAAAAAAATACGGTGACAGTTTGCAAGGCCACTTGCTTTCTCGCAATGCCTTTACTAGAACATGCAGACCTGGAAGATTTCTGGAGAGAAGTTTGGATCGTGGCCCCAGAGCCTTCTCAGAGCACATCTTTATTTATTCTGATTTCTGCCCCATCAGTGGTGCCTCGAAATCTTCCCCCATCCCAAGCTCCTTCTTTCCATTCAGGCTTATGCTTATTTCAGGATAAAGGAAGGGCAATGCCTGAGCTTTTCTGAGTTAGAAGGGTGCTGTGTACATGACAGAGACCTGCTGGGTAGTGAATTACAAGGTAAAAATCCCAAGAGGAAGGCCAAGATCTGTGCCACTAACGTCTTGTTTGGTTTCAGAGCCGGACATCACTTCTGGTGGATCCCCGTGGTGGGCCCTTTGGTCGGGGGTGCCCTTGGAGGTCTTGTCTATGTGCTTCTTATTGAAATCCACCACCCGGAGCCTGAACAGAACTTCAGTGCAGAGCAGCCGGAAGACAAACAAGAGAAATATGAACTTAGCGTGATAATGTAGTGACGGGCTCTGCTCTGTTTGCAATTGGTTTGGTATTCATTTCAGAAAAGTTGGCGTCCATGTGTCTGTCTTTCTGTACAACTAGGATAGAGCCCACCCTTTTGTCTCTGCTGGTTCGGCGGGTCATCCAGCTGCAAATGTGCCTGAGTGAAGGTCTGGAAACACTGACCTCCTCTCTCCTCAGCATAGCACTGACAGCCCTGAGCAGCCTTTTCTCCTGCCCTGCTTGTTCCATCCTTGACCGGAGTCCTTCTTTGATGGTCTCAATGAAATAACTCACCCAAAGCCTCTTCTTCAATCTCCACAAATACTGTATTCTGAGTGTCACCTGAAACTGAATCTGAAAGGCAGAACAGGCGTGTCCATGAACAGCGATGAACTAGGGAACACGAGGGTTAACGCTGGTTCCATTGAGCCGCTGCTGTGTGTGTGGAACGTCTGACACTCTCCAAGCCTAGGGAGGCAGAAAGCAGCTGAATACACTAGGAAGTGCAGGGGAAGGACAAGGTGGCATTTAGAAATCTCAAGAGACAAGATAAATTTGGGAAACCAAATGGAATTTTTTAATGGAAACCATTTATCAGGTTAATCTCTTGCTCTTCTGCATTTTAGAGGGCACCAATTAATTTCCTGGTCTTTAGTCTATAATAACCTAAAATACAATTGTAACCTCAGTCATGAAAAATACATCACTCTGCCTTTTGACCTGAAATGTATCGTCCTAATTGCCCACTCAAGGACAGATGTTTGACAAGGGAAGTCAATGAGCACGGTGGGCCATTGTTTTACTGGTGTCCCAGAAGCCCAAAAACCATCTCAGTCTGGTCTTAGCAGAGCGTTTAAAGTGGGGGTTCCCTGGAAGGACATTAATCCATCATTGGGTTTTACCACTCATAAAGCACCTTGTATTCATCATTAGTTTAATGAGAAATTCCATGATACCCATTTCTCAGATAAAGAAACAAAATCTCAGGGATACTGAGTTGGCCAAGATTTCTTGGAAAGCTGAACACTGTCTAAGGCAACTCTCCACTTTCCAGAAGACCAGTAACTGGCTGAGAATCTCTGCCAACCATCCTGGTTGGCCAGTAGTGGGATTTACAGCTTCCAGGGGATGTATACCTTGCGAACACGATGTTCTGTGATGTTACAGCATAAAATCTTAAGACCTTGCATTGTCTGGTTTTGTTCCCTCTGTTACTAAACTACAAATGAAGGAAAGAGGTGGCAGTTTGGTAACTCTTGTCTGCTGGAAAACAGCAGAAGGCCTTCCTAAGCCACCCTTGGTCTTCCCTCCCAGCCAACTCCAAACATGGCTTTCAGAGAATTTACTCTTCCTCAGCCTCTTCCCTCTGAAGCTCTCTGATTCATGTTCATTTCAACCAGAGTGTCTCTGTGAGCTAAGTCACCCTGAGAATCGCTCTCCAGCAAGAGACACCTTCACATCTGTTAAGAGCCGGGCATTCCCAAGAAGTGTTTGGCTTCCCACCAAGTTTGTGATAACAACAGAAAAACAAAAACCAAATGGGAGAGGTCTCTGATGGCCTCTGATCTGCAGCCAGTGGAGAGACAGAAATTGGTTCTTGCTCTGAAGCCGCCTAGATTTTCCCAATTTGAAATAAAATTGCTGGGGTTTTTCAAAGGGGTGTCTCTCTCTCTCTCTCTCTCTCTCTCTCTCTCTCTCTCTCTCTCTCTCATTTGTATAAGTTCTAAGACTACTAAACATACTTGGTTCAGAAGCTCTCCATCCTGTCTGCAAATGGGCGTGTGTGAAGAATATGAATTCCTCATATTTTCAGGTTCCCCATGAAGGTTTCTTTTCAAGCCCTGCTGACCAGGTGACTCCTGGTAGCATTCTGAGACTGGGGGACCCCATGGATTAGAACAGTAGTTCTCACAAGGGCCAGTCTTGCTCCTTCCTCCCCCTGCTCCCCAAGGGAATGTTTGGTAACATTTTGGAGGCATCTCTGGGAAGAGGAGTGACAATGGTATCCAGTGGCTGGAGACCACGCATGCAACCCAGTGTCCTCCAATAGAAGAACAACCTCTCACCACAAGAACTATCTGGCCCAAAAGTGGCCCCGTAGTGCTGAGATTCAGAGACACAGGGGCTGTGGGAAGAAGTCAGAGGAGACACAGAAACCCTGAAGAACATTCAAGTTCTGCCAGGAACAAAGATGTCAAGTAAGTCAGCTACAGGATCTCAGGGTGGACTGCAATTCTCACAGCAAGGTTGAGATTTTGAGGTGGGTTGAAGGAAGTGGGATTGGTACAGGTGCTCCCTGAGCCCTCATGATTGACACCCAGGGTTACAAAGCAGAAACCCATAGTAATCTACCCCAGGATGGCTTCTTAATAGGTGAAAAAGTCCCCATATTCCAGGTGTTCACACTTAAGTCCTCTCCTCTCCTCCAGTTTGCAATTTCATTTGCTTTTATCGGGTTCTTCACTACGAAAATGTTTATGAGTTTGAATTGCCTGCATCAGAAGTCAGAGCTAACATCCTATTTCTTAAGCAGCATCTTTAGGAGTTGAAATTGTGGTGCTCCCTCTTCTCCCCCTTGTCAGGGGAAAGCTTCACAGAAGCATCTACCTCAGTGTCGGAAATAGAATTTCTCTGTGATTTCCTAACCAGTGGAGTTCCCAGAGCATTGTCGGAGGACAGAGTTTTCCAGCCTCTGAAAACTATAATCAATATTCAGCTTTTAGACAGGATAAATAGAATTTACAATGTCATACTTAAGTCCTTAAGATACAAACCATGATCCATCTTACTAGAAGGTGTGTCGATGTTCCACAATATCATTATGGGAAAAGAATCGCAACTTTCAGTTATAAAGAATGGATTACACATTTTATTGGGCTATTAGAATCTATTGTTGAAATGGAACCTGGTGCGACACCCACAAGTGACCTGGAGCTGCTACACACTGCAGGGAAGGAGGGTCAGGGGCGTCCTGCTGCTGTGACATCATCACCCAAGATGACATCCGAGGTGGCTCCAAAGAGAAATGCCTGCACATAAGTGTCTTGGGTTTGAGGTGGAGTCCAGAGCAGTGTCATAGTTTGTAAACTACTGAAAAACATGGTATAAGATGTTGAGGAATATTTTAATATAAGTTTGAAGGATGGAATCTACCAAAGGCCATTGCATCAGGCAGCTTTTCAATCTCAGAATAGCCAAGATGTAAACAACTGAAAGGAAGAAAGGTTTACTTTCACGCAGGATTTCAGTCAGCCCATAGCCACTCGGCTTGTTACTCTGGGGCTAGTAGAGATACAGTACCTCACAACAGAAGCATGGGCAATACAGCTTGTCTTCTATGGAGACCAGAAGCAAAAGGAGAGAAAGGAAAGGCAGGGGCCCTGTATCACCTTCAGGGGCCCATAAGTGACCTAACTTCCTTCCACCAGGCCCTGTCTCCTCATAGCTCCAACATTTCCTCAGAGCGCCCCAGACCTGGCCTTCTGCTGGAGCCCTTTAGGGGCCAACGTAGACTCAATCTGTAGGAGTCATGTTAGTTCAATACATGAGTCATTATAAAAAGAATCACTCAGCCCACCAGTGTCACTCACCGAGAGATGCTGTGTGTCAGTTTTCAGACCGAGAGTTGAGATTCTCTGAGATAACACTTTTGACTAATCATAGGCAACATAACCATGGTGAGGCTTCTTGTGTGGGCTAACACTGTACCAAAATAAACAGATGGTGACAATGATGATAGCTAGATAACCGAGCCCCAATCTCTTTAGTGTTATAAAAATGGAGTGGTTCTTATCCCAAGGAAACTGAGTCCCTGTTACTAGAAAGGGACCCCACATCAGCTGAACGTAAATAAACTGAGTCAGCTGAGAAAACCCACAGAGCCCCATGTGGATGGAGATGCTCCCATGCTGACCATCTCCCACCAGGGCTGTATTTTATTTTTCCTGGGCTTCAGGCCCCGTTGCCTTGGTGAGACTCTTCACCCCCACACACAAGACAAGTGATTGATTCAAATCAAACATTGTGACTGTGCTGCTGATGCAGTGGATTGTATTCCTTTGTTCTTCCCATGGTTTTAGGAAAGATTAAAACATCTTCCTGTGCTCTGAAAGGTACTGTGGGCCCCAGGCACTCCCTCCCACTCTTCCCCTCTATGTCCCCTCAATGTCCCGGGGCTCAGTTCAGCTCAGCCACGCCCTCCTCACAGTACACAACGCCCTGCTCCAGAGACTCAGGAAACAGTACCAAGTCTCAGGAGGCCGGGAGTGTGACAGGGTGCTCAAGACCCCCGGGGAGCTCTCCCTTCCAGGCTCTCCTTTCTCTTCCTTCTTTCTTCCTTTTCCTCCTCCAGCACCCAGAAAGCAGGACCCCCCAGGAGGTGCCAGGGCCTGAGCGCCCTAAGCTAAAGAATGTATCATCCCATAGCTGGCAAAGCACATTCAGGTCCATTTCCCCAAAAGAGCAGCCAAGAGAACAGTTGTCATCACTGAGCAATAAGAAACTGATCCCTCGAGGCACGGAAAGAGTCACCCCAACTCAAGAGTGAAGAATGGGAGGGCTAGGTAATGGGTCACACATCTGGGCAGGATGACCAGCTGTCCCGTTAACAATCTTGAAAGCTCCTAGGGAAAAGCAAAGAAAGCTCCCGGCATTAACAACTCTTACAGTTGCCGTCGGCCCTGGGTTCTGCTGCTTGAAGTATACGTCACAGAAGGGAAGCGGTACATGTGAGTGAGGGGTTTTGGTGCTTATGCTCAACCATAAGGGAGGCAGTACCTGGAAGAGGGTCCCCAGACTGCTCCCCAAGGATACAGGGGGATAAGCTCATACAGAAAAGAAGCAGGCTTGCAGGAGCACCCAGTAGGCTGTTGCTCATGAGCCTGGAATTCCCGTGCAGCACTTGTCAGTCTTTGCCCTCGGCACCAGCCTTTGCATCTGACATGGCCACACTGAGTCTGTCTGTGCAAAATCACTCGACCAGGGAGGAAGAACGTTGGGGCTGCCCGGCTCCCACCACCCCAGGAAGGTCAGACCACAGCGAGAGCTGGCTTGCAGTACATACCAGTGGCTGGAAAGCCTGAGGCATAGCCAGCAGCCTGAGCCTCACCCCTGGTGGAAACAGCTTCTGAAATCCCTTGGGCCATGGAAGAGAATCTCGGTGAGGAATAAAGGCCCTTTCTGTTCTGTCTCAGCACTCAGAGGTTTTCTGGGATATGGGAGTCAGCGCTAACACCTGGCTTCCCAAGTCAGACCCAGGTCCCTCCCACCTCTGGGCCTGCTTTAGGCCCATGGCTCCCCAGCAGGTGCAATGTGTATTCACCCAACCGAAAGATGAACCGTCATCATTGAGATTTCAGCATAAATGGGTGCGTTCCGAGTGCCACAGTAGATAAGAAAATGGGCTTTCAATGAACATGCTGTCGTCTCTGTCTGCAAGGCACATTCTGAGCCTGACCTCTTCCACCCCACTGCCCTCACTCCCAGGGTCTTAGAGGAGCTGCCAGACAGGCCTGCGGCTTCCTGCATCAATTCCCACGGACGGGAATCGGCAGAGCTGCCTGTGTGATACCTAGATACATTCCCAAAGCATCCCACGCTCTGACCACTGCCGTCCCCTTCTGCCCTTTCAGCCCCCACCATGAAGTCCCTGCACCCACTGTTGCTGCAGCTCGGCCATCACCGTGGTGGTCGAGCCATGATCTATTAGACTTCCTAGCCTGTGTCTGTTTTCTCGCACTGGATAAGAAGACAGGAACTGGTGAGAAGTCTTCCCACTCCTCACCATTCCTACCACAGTGCTTAGCACTTGGTAGCCTCTCACTCCACGCAACTTAAGGAATGTGTGAATCAAAGCATAGCACCGGAAAGCTAGCGCTGAAGCCTGCCTTCTCTACTTACCAGTCCATAGCCAAGTTATTTAGCCTCAGATTACTCCCGGGGGGCAGCAATATGGACACAGGGGGAAGCCCCGAGGACAGCTGTGGTCTTACATGGCTTTGATAAATGCAAACTGCACCGCTATAGCTGCTCCTATGGCCACTGTCACAGACATCGTGACAATGTGTTGTTGCGTGAGAACACAGAGTAAGATACTCAGCATTCAGGGATTGAATCTCACTTGCCATAACTTAATCATTTTCAGCTCATGTATGTTTTGGGAACTAAGTGCTCAGTTTTGTTTTCCGTCTTCGACAGAAGTCGTCAGGATCACCTTAAAATTTTTTATTGTGAAATATCTGAGAAATACACAATTGTGAGAAAATCATATATGGATACCCCACTTTTCAACCAGCTGCGGCAGACGCCAGCTACGCCCAGGACTGCTTCATTTCTTCACCCTTCTGTGTCTGTCTGCAAAGCCCAAAGATAATGTCATGGTGTCTGCTAATGTTAAATGTGTATCTCTAAAAGATAGAGGTTCTTTTAAAAGAATAACCATATACCACATATAAATTCCACTTCCAGTGTTGTCTTAATATCAGCAAGTACCCAGTCAGGGTGCACATTTCAGGGGTGATTGCTTTCCACCTCCAATGTTTCATGAAGTGGATTCTGGGAAATTTGAAAACAGTTGAGGTCCTCTGATGTCTGATGGTACTGGAGAGTATCAGAGTTTTGCAATAGTTTGCATCTGTTTTGTGCCTTTATTTCAGAGTTTTTTGTAAGACTTTGCAAACATTTTCCCTTTTATACAAAAGAGAAAACACCCTTGTCTACTATTACCAAAAGTAGCTATATTTCAAGAATGAAATTATTTTTAAGCAAAGAGGGAGTCCATTTATTTGAAATTGTGGGGAATATCTTAAATAACTATTGCTACATTGAGAGATTCACACATTATAAATTACTTATGCTTTTAAAGCTAAAATTCATTGTGAAAAGTAATTGAAATAACACAATTTAATCCTGTGCAAGACGCTGTGAGTGAGACCCTAGGGGTTACCTGCAGCGATGATTGTTGTTTGATGTTTATTTATTCATTCTTACTCAAACCTTCTGAAATAAACACTAGCACAAAAGTGGCCCCATGCTAGGAGCTGTGGATTTAGCTCAGCAGCATAAGCGCCTGCCTTGTAAGCAGGCAGTTGTGAGTTCGATCCCTGGTACCGATAAAAAAAAAAAAAGTGGCCCCATGCTTCCAGGTGCCAATATTTACATGAAGGAAGTCATGTCTTAAGAAATCACCCCCCATGCATCATGGAAAACAGCACCAGGCCTTGCCCATCTCAGAGCTTGTCTTCAGCAAAGGACTGGGGGCTCAGCAGCACCATGATGGAGTCCAAGTACACATGCTGGAAGACTATCACTAGGGCTCAGGACCAGTTTTGTGATGCACTACTGGCCCTTAGGGTTTATAAGCCTCAGTGTCTTCATCCACTAGATGGGAAAGACACTAGCACATGCAATCTATGGGCTGTTGGAAATGTTAAGAAAATACTCTGAAACCCATCACATGGTGTCTGGAAGTTGTTGCCATCTTAATAAGCATCAGTTAATTCTATAACTAGTTCACATTTTCAAATTCAGCTCTATGTCTTGCTCTGCTGATGTATGAATTTGAAGCCTAAAGAAAAGTCTTCAAGAATGTAAATTTGCTGACATGTAAATAATTTAATTCATATGAAAGGCTTAGCTTTGACAGTTTTAAAGTAATCAGGTGCAAAGACCCTGCACAGAGCTATGTTTCATTCACGAATTGCAGAGTGTAGCATTGATAAAGAAATTAACCAAATTATTTAATTGCCTAAAGGGGCTGCCAAATCAATTTGAAATTCTATTCAAGTAAATTGAAAATAATTTACACAGTTAAGGCAATGCCAATAAAAAATTCACCAGGCCCCCTTTTTGGGGGCAGAAATTAAGCTGATTTTAAATTGCACATGGAATGTAAAATAGCAAATTTGAAAATGAGGAACAAAATTGCAGGGCTTGTACACACTGACTTTAGATGGGTATGTAGAGCCGTGATGACCAGGACACTGTGCTATCAGCACAGGGAAGGGCAGAGAGGTCAGTGGAACATGGTGAGAGAATCCAGAATTTGCTCCACGTCTGTGTAGAAATTGATTTTCAATAACGAAGTAAATGCGATCCTACGGACAAAGCTGTGTTTTCAACAAATGGTATTGAACAACTAGAAATACAAGACACCAAACCTTGACTCCTGCCTCATAGAAACATAACATGCAAAATGGAATTCAACTTGGATCATAGACATAAATATGAAAGATAAAGCCATAAAGCTTCTAGAGCAAAATGCAGGAGAATATATTTGCATCCAGGGATTTGGCAAAAATTTTTTTGTGTGAGAGCACGGTATCACTAAAAAAAATAGATCAATTGGACTTCAGTAAAGTTTAAAGCTTATGCCCATTAAAAAAGATCATTAAGAAGACAAATGGACAAAACCACAGACTGGGGGAAAATATTTGTAATAGCTACAGCTGACAAAAGAGTTGTTCCCCTGAATATATAAACTAAAGACAAGCCAATTTTAAGTGAATTAAGGACTAGAACTGAATCTTATTAAGGAATATGTATATGTAGCCAGTGAGGATATCACAGAAGTTCAAATTAAAATCACAGCGATTGACCATGTCACAGGAACTAAAGTAGTTACCTCCCAGATGGATGGGCAATACCCCACAGAGAGATAGGAAGATAGGATTCCCCTGACTTCTCAATCCATCCCCCATGGATGTGTGAAACACTTCAGCAGCAAAACAAATGCCTACACTAGGATCTCTCAGCTCTACTTCTAGCTATTCACCCAAGAACCAAAGATTCATCCACATACAAGCATTGTTATAAAGAATGTTCATAAATCTTTATTTATAATATCCTTGAACTGGAAAGAATCCACATGTCAGTCAACAGAAGAGGTTTAGCAACTTGTGGTATATTCCAACAATAAAGACAGCCCATTGTTAATACAGGCTATCACATGAATAAGTCTTTAAAACATCATGAGTAAACAGGCAGGGGTAACAGAGTGCACAATATGTGTAATTCTATTTTTATAGAGTTTGAAAATAGAAAAATTTCATAGTGATAGAAAGATGGAAGGGGTATCATTTATAAAATGACTTGAGTAATATTCTGGGGAGCAGAAAATTTTATATTTTTTGGTTGAATTGGATGCTACACAGATATACACATATCTTAAAATTCCCCAAATCTAACACCTAAAAATCCTCAGCAATGCAAAAAAAAATCTGTGCAGTTCGCTGTGTAGACATTATACAAAAAACTTCCAAAAATGGTTACAGCTGCTTTCTCACAGAAGGTAGAAGGCAGCATGGCAGGGTTACAGAAACCTGATACCAAACCAAATAGAAGGCCCTCTGCACTGAGGAGCTGGAAGGCAACTATTTATTACACTGATGGGCTGGCAGGACCAAGTCCAAATCACCAGCCCCAGCTGAGAGTGAAACAGAAACTTACATACATTTTGCAAGCAGGAAGTACAAAGCTGATAGCAAGTTATCACACAAGTGGTTACATGAATCCAGTCGTATGTTGTCAGGCAGGTTTTTTTCCAGGCAGGTTAGTCAGAGGGGTGGTTTGTCATGAAGTGTGAGAAACTAGGGAGGAGCTGGGGCTGAGTGGGTGGTTGAAACCAAGTACGTCCTTGACTAGTTTATTTTGGTTGGACAGTCCTTGGAAATGGAATATGGTTACATATCAGACAGAACAGGCAGTGCAGATGGATGTGGTCAGACTGAGCCAGGTCAGATTATCTCTAAGTCACAGCTGGCGTGGTCAGTCAAGGTTGATGAAGTCAAATGCTCTAACTGTGTGGTGGGCTGGGTGAGCACATTTTGCCTTAATGGAGCATCAGACTGCTGATTTTTACTTTTTCTATCACAGTAACATATTTAAAGGAATAAATGAAAAGGATTCTGAGCCAAGAATTCTGTATCCAGCCACACATCCTAGCAGAAAACATTCCCCAATAAAAAAACAAAAATAAAATATACAAACAAGCAAAAACAAAAACTCTGAGAAAGTTTGCCATTAACAGACCTACCCTAAGGAAAACACCAATGGAACTCCTTCAAAATGAAATTATATTGTATTGTAACTCAAATTCACACAAAGAAACAGAGAGACTAGCAGAGGGAACTTCAAGGTGAAATAGAAAAAGCAGTAAATGTCTATTTTTGTTGGTAATTCTGTTTTCCCCCTGTGATCTAATTTAAAAGATAACTACATACAACAATAATTAGAAGTCATTATTAATGGGCTTATAATGCATACATACATAATTTGCATAATAATAGAGCAAATGTAGGGAGAGAACAGAGCTATGTAAGAGTAAATTTCTATATAATATTGAGGTATAGTTGGTATCAATCTGAACTAAATTTTTGTAAGTTAAGAAAGTAATTGTAATCTTCAAAATAACCACTAAAAAAATAAAACACACAACAAAAGAATTAAATAGTCCAGTAGGAAATATCTATTTAACAAAACCAAAGGCAGAAATAGAGGAAGAGAGGAATCAAACGACTTATGATATCAATGGCAAGCCACAAAACCTTCTCAGTACTTCTATGAAATGTAAATGGATGAAACATTCCCCTCGGAAAATACATATTGATGCGACGGAACATAAAAGTATGTAGACATGTCTACAAGAGACACACTTCAGGTTGGAAGCCACAGAAAAGTAGAAAATAAAAGAATGGAAAAGATTATAAACAGTAACCAACAGAGATCTGGGAGAGCTATGCTTCCCCAGTAGACGAAGATCTCACGACCAGATTGTCAGTAGAGACAAGGAAGAAGATTTAAAAATGATAGCCTGACTAATCCACCCAGAAGACATGACAAGTATTATCATGAGTACTTAACAACAGAAGGTCAAAGTATACCGATCAAAAACTGGTAGAATTGAGGGAGAGGCAGATGATTCCACAACCTTGGTATTTCATTTTCAATAATGGATGAAACAACTAAACAGCAAGTCAACAAAGAAATTCAAGACTTAGAAAACACTGGAAGCCAGCCAGACATAGCAAACTTCCAAGGAACTCTAGCTCACAATGGCAGAGTACACATCCTTCTCATGTGCTCCATGAGGGACCTTGTGTTAGACCACGAGATAGGACGTATTAAGTTCACAGTGTTGATCAGATTATGTTCTCTGACTAAAGGCTTTCAGTGATTACATAAACACAGCATACTACCTAGCTGTTATTCTACTCATAAGCTACACCAAGAGAACCAAAAACATCTGTATATATACAGATGCCCAGCATCTTAGCATAATACCTAAAGAAGCAGTATTATTTATAATCACAAAAGCATGAACACAATCTAAAGAACCATTGGCTGATGAATGGATGAATAAAAGGTGGTATCTCCATTCAATGGAGTGTTATTTGTGTGTAGAAAAGAACAAAGCACTAACACAAACCATGTACATTTGGAAACCAGTATGTTAAATGAGGGGTGGGGAGCCAGCCATAGAGGGTTACAAATGTCTGTCCTTACACGAAATGTCCAGAAAAGGAAACTTTACAGAGACAAAAAGTAGCCTAGTAGTTTCCAGAGGCCAAGGACAGGGAAAAATGGAGAGTGACTTTCAACAGTTGTGGAATTTATCTGGGGAGGGATGCAAACATTTTGTAATTAGAGAATGACGATGAACCCACATCCCTGCAAATCCACAAGCCACTGAGCTGTACGCTGAGCAGGATGATATTTATGCATGGGAATGCTTTCTTAATTGAAAAAAGAAGTGCAATCTGGAGGCACTCGGTGACATTGAA
Organism: Cavia porcellus; assembly: GCF_034190915.1. Lineage (NCBI taxonomy): Eukaryota > Metazoa > Chordata > Mammalia > Rodentia > Caviidae > Cavia > Cavia porcellus. The sequence goes on from NW_026947491.1 coordinate 3,575,399, forward strand.
TGTGTGTGTCTGGAACCAGCAGTCACTCTCACATCTGCACAGCTCTAATAATGAGGTCCCTGCAGGCTCATGCGTGGCACCTACACTGTGCTGTTTGGGGCATCTGATTGTTAGCGGTAACCTAGAATCTGCTATCAGAGGGTTGCACAAACACAATGCGGAGAATACACTCTCTCCAACACCATGGGGCAGTTAGCCAGTGAGTCAGACAGACACACTGCACCTTAAATAGATCAGAGAAACAATACTGATCATTGCTGCAAACAAATACCCAGCACTCACAGCTTCACGGAGGAAATGGGTTCTTGGCTCATAGTTGCAGAGGCGTTAGTCTCTGGGTGGCTGGCTGGCTCCAAGGCAGGAGCACCATGGCGGAAGGGAGTGGCCCCGTGAAAAAAGTATAAATAACTCTCCACCCTGGAGGTCCAAAGTGATAAAGAGAAGGAACAGAAAAAGGAGGGAGAGGGTAGCAGAAGAGAGGTTAGTACAGCTACACCTCAAAATTTTAACGGATCTTTCTCCAGGAAATGGTCTGTAGTGGGGTTTATTCTTCCATATTCTTTAGAAAATTACTTAGATTATGCTTCAGTTTTTAAAGGTTAAGAAATAGCAAAAGTCTCAGATGGCTTTTGATGGATGTTGAAGGACAGTTTGGTGGCACAGCCCGCCAGAGAACTGTAACGGTATCCACCTCTTGGACTTTTCAAGTGGGTTGAGAATGATTGTCTGTGACATCTGACCCATCCCTGTCTCTCTCCATTCTGACCTGGAATGTTCAAGCCTTCAACTGACAATTTAAGTACTCCGAGGGTCAGTAGTGACCAGGGTCACCGTAGCTCATGTATCAGCCTGTCTGAGGAAGGACATCTGACTGGTCTCCACATCGTCTCTGCCCAGAAGCAGCCAGAGAAGGGTTTTCCAGGGCTTCGCTCAGGACTGGCAGAAGGACAGAGAGAGCTTAGCAAGCTGCAGGAGCCCGGCTGTTCCCTGGGAGAGCACGCCAGGCCCTCCTGGGTTCCAGGGGCCAGTGCTGTGACTTCCCCTGCTGGGTGGCCATGTGCTGGGCACAGGTTTCACAGAGACCCGGGTTGGGATCTACTTTCCAAGCAGGTCTGAGAATCCTGGGTCCCACACCACGGCAGCCTTGCGGCAGTTCATGTGACCGGGTTCCCAGGCTGGACTGTTGTGACTCTGTCTTCTTTCCTTCCTGGTGCCGGGGTTCTCCCGAGGCTAGGGTGCCCCTCTGCTCCTCAGAGTCCTGCTCCTCACTCAGGATCCTACAACTTCTGAACGTGGGCCAGGTTTCTGCCCCATCGACCTCTTGGTCTGGCAGGTCCCTATCCCAGCAGTGAGAGATCGGTGCAGAAGTCAGCCTGCAGCATGTAGGAAGTGGGGATGTGAATGGGGGCCTCAGGGGTCTGTGTGACATCAGTGGAGCCCTGGATGATCTGAGCCACTGGAAACGTCCTAGGGCCACGAAAGGCACCTGTAGGCAGGAGTGGGAGCAGACGTTTTTGTTAATGCATTGAGCAGAACAACAACAAAACGACGGGGAGACAGACCCCACTTTGGGCAGATGGTGGGTGTGGATGGCAGGCAGAAAGCAGCACTGTTTTTATTTTTGCCATTATCTACAATTGTGTGCCATGAGCGCTGGGACTGGCATGTGTTACTCAAATTTCCAGAGAAGGGAAAAGAAGGAGGCCAATTTTCAAACCTGCAGATTGGAGGACAATTTCTCATCATGACACCGCAGTAACAGTGCTGGACCTCAACCAACATGTATTGGTGCCCAGGGCCCTGTGCTGTCCCTACCTTGTGTTGTTTGCATCATCAAACCCAGGAAAATATCATCATTCTCCTTTGACAAGTGAGGACCAGGGAAGCTGAGTGATTTGCTTTAGTTTGCAAAGAAAAGATCCAGAATTCCAGCCCAGATGTGTTTGACTATCAAACCATGCTCTTCAAATTTGAAAATAAATTATTCATGATCGTGTAGGAGATAAAGTGGTTCTCATCAGGCACCAGCAGGAGCTGATTAGCAGCCAGTCATGTCAGACTCAATTTAAACCACTTTACTGGAGCACTTGACCCTGAAAGCTAGAGAGGAAAGGTGCCCGGACTTCAGCAAATTCTCTACATCCTCAGGAACCAAAAGCAAAACCAACGCTCCCTGGATAAGAGATCAAACAGACTTGTAGCTGGAACGGTCTCTTCCCGAGTGTTACTCAACTCATGGATCAAAAGCTACGCAGAAGGAAGTCTCCAGTGCCCTGACCGAAGATGGAATTTGCCAGATTCTGTTCAGCAGTCTTATTAGTGGCTTGAGTAAAATATCCATGACGTGACTGTCAAACTTCAGAGGAACACAGAAATGATATGAAAGATAGACAAATTTGGCATTTTAGCCAAATTATGGGTTCATAAGAGCTGTTCTGAAGTTCTTGGAGGAAGAACAAAAGAAAGCATATGTCTATACCTACACACGAAGGCACAGGTACATACTGTTCAGCTCGGGGGAACAAAATTAAGGTCAGAGTGCCAAGTACCCAATTTCCAGGAATACAAAGAAGCTTCTTTTCGGGTAGGAAATCACACCAGAGTGTCTCCAAGGTCCATTTCAATTTAAAAAATAAGTTTCCAGTTATGTATACTTTCTCCTGCTAATTAGTTATTGGTATATTAATCCTATTTCCTTGGTCAAATTTTAAATGGAAGAAACTGAATGAAATATTGAAGGAAAAGAATTCAGGGCCAGCTTCTAGCCTTGGCTCTGCCACTGGACTGCTTCCGTGTGACTTTGTGGAAGTCATTAATATCTCCAGGCCTCAATTCATTTGGAAAAAAAGGATTCAGGTTCTCACCTCCCTCCCAATGCAAAACAAAGATAATAAAAAACTTCCATGTGATTCCCTTAGGGACCAAGTAAAAGTGACACAGAAAAAGCACTTGGGGCAGTACCTGGCATGCGGTCAGCTCCTGTCAACGTTAGCTGTCATGATTTCCAGGATTATCATTTCTGATTCTATGATCTCCATCTCTACAATAGGGTCCTGCATCACTTTTGACCTTCAGTAGTTTAATCTGCTCTGAGGTGAGCTGGAAGTGACTCACAATCACTGCTAGCTTGGGTCCTTTCCGGAGGTCACCCGGGGACCTTACACAGGCCAGGCCCTTGAGGATTAACCAAACAAAATCCAAGATAGTTTCTGCAGCAAAGATGCTGTCTCACGCCACGCCCAGCAGAGGGAGCAAAAGAAAAGGAACAGTCCCGTGTGGAATTAGGTACCAAATGGGTGATGAGGGCTTTCAGAGTTCTTGCTCATCAGGCCTCTCCCTCTACTCCAGAGATTGCAAAGCCAAAGCTGAGAATTCAGAAGGGATTTCCCACACCTCAGAAACACAAGTTCTACTTCCAGGGGCTGGCACCACAGTCTTCTCTGTGCTAGCGTGCTCTTCAGGGAAACCAGGTATTTCAGCTGCAGCCCCCAAATCTCTTTTGCCTCCGCCTTCTGTGGCACAGGCTTTGGGTTTGAATCCTGACCCTGCTTATAGCTGTGTGGTGTTGGGAAGTTCCATGCCATCGTAAGGAAACATATCTTCAAAGTGAAACATATCTTCAAAGTGATTATAATAATTATGTTTACCCAGTTCTTGCTGGGAAGGCACACAGAGCTGTAGTAGAGGTGAACATTAGTCATTGTCAAGAGATATCACTTTTCCTGAAGGAACTGAAAGTGAATACCGCAGCTTTCAAACTCTTGCCACCAGGATCCAGCCATGGAAATGAGGCTGTCTGATGTAACAGCATCAGAAACTTCTAGGGACGGTGACAGCCCAGAGTCCACAGCCATGGGAAAAAACCAGCCTCCACCAGGAGGAAGTTTGAGCCCAGTGTTATTGGATCTTCCAAGAGAAGTTGGAACGGTGTTTGCATGTGCAAATTTCATATTTCAAAAAATACCGTGCAGAACATATAGTGTCTGGGCCAGCAGCTTGCTACATCTGCTTTTAAGGCTAACGATAATAGATTTAGTCCAATGAATGTAAGAGAAGAAGGGAGGGAAGTGCAGAAACTGCAAATTCACTGGCAGGTTTTTTCTAAGGACCTGACTCAGCAAAGACATGAAACCTCTGAGAACTATCTTGTAAGCGCCAAAAGACCCTCCACTTTCCTGGATGACCTTAGGCTTTCTGTCTATTCCATGCCTGGTGCTATTTCAAGGACTGTAGCCTTCCAGCTCTACTATAGATTATCCATGCCATACTGATAGGTTTTTCCTTTATAAGGTAGAAAGTAGCATTGCACAATTTCAAACATAACATTCATGTTTATTTAGCAGCTACCTTCATTAGATATTCATTGAAAAAAGTTTTGGTATAAGCAGAAGATAGGTAGGGAAAAGGGTCAAGCGTCTGGGATTGTTTTTTAATATCAAACTCTCCAATATATGTGAAAGATGAAACTCATTTTGTTTTAGGCAAAGATGGAAAGTGAGCTGTAAGCTTACTTACAGGGTGTCACCCCTAGAGAGACTGGGGAAGCTCCTGCCCCTAGATAGCCCTGGCTGCCGACAAACACAGCCAAGATGTTGTCCTGTTAATTTAGATCGGTTATGAGTCCTCTCTAGAAGGCCAAGAACCCTTTCTCAGATCAGCTCGAGGCAGCACTTTGTCAGTGAGACTCAGAGTCCCTGAAGCCTCCGGGATTTGAGGTGGGGACCCAGCAGGAGGATGAGAGAGCCCGAGGATTCCTGCAATCCGGAAGCTCAGGTCTGAGGAGCAGGGGGGTCACAGGCTACAGGAGACAGGCAGAGACGCGTCGGAGACTCCTGTGTGCCCAAGGTCCCCCAATCCTTTGGAGAAGGAGAAGCCTATGTGACAGGGAAGAGACAAAAAAGACTTTCACATGTGAAAAAGTGCAATGACCATAGATAGCACCAGAGGCTGAACGCCTTAATCTTTTGAGTTTTCACTTTACAATTTATAAAGTGGAAATTTTAGAAAATATAAAAATCCACAGGTTCTTCCAAGTCTTACGTTACATTGTCAGGCATTTCCTTCCCAGTCTTTTATTTTGAAAAAATGTTAAGTCAGGGCCAGGGATTTAGTTTAGTGGTATAAGCACCCCTCTGCCAAGCATGAGGTCCTGAGTTCGATCTCCAGTACCAAAAAAAAAAGTTAAGTCAATAGAAAAACAAAGGAATTTAACTAACAATACACACATTGCCTAGATACATCTATTTTTAATGTTTTACTCTATTCCATTTATATTTTTCTACTGTTTTATGTTGAGAAAATACAGAAGATAACACATACACATGATATATAGATATATATAATTATATTTTGTTAAATCACTTAAAGTAAGTTGGTATCATTCATGAAATTTTATCACTAAGTACTTCAGGCATCTCCTAAAATTAAAGACATTCCCTACATAACCAGAATGTAGTAATTCAATCCAAAAAATGACAGTTTTTCCACATTATCTCTAATTTGTATCCAATGGTGTCAAATTCTTGTACTTGACTGTATTTTCAGCCTGTTGAATTATTTTATTATTTTGGCCACTGATGTTGTAAAGTATGAGCAGTGCTCCTTTTCCTGTTTTTTTAAACACTTGTTGACACTGACTTCTTGAGGGGTCATTCGGTACAATGTTCCATGCCTTCTGAAAAAGGCTGATGGCTTTCTTGTGCTGTTGAGCTTGTGCCTCTATCCCTGTGTTTTCTGTGAAGTCAAAATTAGGTGCTGGCACTGGGCACATTTCAGTTAAACAAACTGTTTTGACATTCCTGTTGTGTCACATTTATGTCCATGGTTAATGTGCCAATGATCAAATATCTCCAGAACAGAGACACATTTCTCCTCCTTTGTCATCAGTAATTTGCAGGGTAGTACTTTGACATTATGTGAACAAACTGTTCAAAACTTTTACCTTCAGTGGATATTTTAATATCCACTGAAGATCCTTATTTGAATCCCCACCATGTTGGGCAGTAAGACAGGCTCATTCTTTTTTTCCCTCTGTCTTTATTGGCCAATTTTATTCTGTAAAGTTGGTCTTTTCTTCTCTGTTTTCCACTCTCTGTCTCTGTTCACCTTGCCTGTTCTTCCTTTCCTCACCTTCTGCCTCACCTAACTATGGTCTCATGAATTTCTTTGTTGTTTAGTAAATTGCAATCAGTTGTTTATTCTGTTGAATGCCCAAATGGTTCTAAACTTGGCTAGAGGGATCTCCTTGGCAACAGAGCCTGTGTCCTCTTCTTGCAAATGTGTGGGCTTCTGAGTTCCTTCTGGCTTTCTGCCAATAGGAAATATTTCCTATTAGCTTTTTATTTTCCTTCACCAGACTTTGACTGAGACATTGTCTAGGAGTCCTTTCCTAAGTGGACAATGGTATTTACCTCTAAGCAGTAAATGTGCGACTAAACATTGTCTGTTCTTAGTCCTTTCAGGGGGCAAAGCTAGGAACTGCATTTACCCTAGGCTTCCCCAACCCAAATCCCACATGAAAGGGGCTTTTTAAACCATATTTTATTTCTGCTTTTGTTTATTTTCACTTATATTAAAATCTTGATTCTTAATAATGCTATATTTATTTAGTTTATGCTACTTATTAATATAAAGTTAGCACTACTAAATCAATAAGCATTCTACATAAATATTTTAGATGCCTCTAAAAAGTCTTTTGTCCCTAAAATATACCCCATGAAGGGATGGTTGCCCAGAGACTTAGTATCACAATCTTCTCCTTGAATCAGTTTTTTCTCTGTGTGGTGATTTCATCAGTATGATGCATAGCTGTTTTTAGCATTTGCTAACCTTTGAGGGTATTCCTTTGCATTGCTTTTGACTTAATTTAAATTTATAAATATGTAGGACATTCCCCTGCTCCCACGTGATTCCCTCCACTTCACCCCCACCCTGCCTTTTGTAGGTTTTATAAACTTTCTGATGTTTCTTTCCACACACACACTCACACTCACTCACTCTTTCCTTTCTTTCCGGGCAAAGGATATCCTATTATATTATACTTTGTTTGTACCCGTGTTCTTTTACTTAACCTTATTTCCTTAGGGTTACCTAAACTCACTTAGAGAACCTCTTCAACTTGTCGTGTGTCTCACCAGGAATTTTCAAAGTCGTATTTGCAAAATGCAGGCAATTTACAGTTGGAAATAGGCATATGGATCCCTTGGGCAGGGTGTCTCCACTTTACAACTGCACAAGTGACTGAGGCACTGAGAGGACCTAGCGGTGTAGTGGGCATCAGACTCTCCCACCACGATTTTCCTTGGCATGAGAAGGCCAGTCCTGCGGGGAGGAATGCTAGGAAGAACTGCTCCAACCACAAGTCTCCGCTGCCCAGCCTGCACCCAAAACCCAGCACCCCACCCCAACTCAGGACTTGAGTTGGGGTCCAAGACACCCGTAGATATCCAGTTTCCTGTGGGTAGAATCAGAACTAGACACCCAGTTTCCTCACCCTAAATCTGCCATCATCATGTCATCTCGAAGTTCTCTGTCAAGTTCGCCGCTGCTGAGAACTCTGAAATCCAACCTCCTTCCGGGAAAAGAGTCTCACTCTTCAGAGTCACCCGTCACCGAAGATAGTACTTTCATTGGGTTTTCATGGGAGTAGGATACCAGCTAAGATCTCTCAACCCTTTGTGATCAGAATAAGATTGATGTAAAACCAAATTTCACACACAGTGTTAAACAAGATTTCTGAGTATTCGCAAAGAGCTTCTGTGCTTAAAACAACTCTGGCTCTACCTTCTGCTTCTAAACACACTGTTTGGTGCACAGCAGGTGCTCAGTAAGTACCCGCCTCTTCTGGGAGTGGTGCTCCTGGATCGATTTCTCCCAATGCTGTAGTACATGATCCAACTCAGAGTGCCTCTCTTCCTCCCTGTGTTTATTTCAGCCACAGTGGTTGGCCCAGAGATCAGAGTCTCTTCCGGGGACCTGATTAGTTCTAGCAATCAAAGCTACAAGGACATCCCCTTTTCCTCTCTGGGGATGAGAGCGCGGGGGTCTGGAAGTCATACCCCCTGTCAAGTGTTCATTAAAGCAGAGTCAGGACACAGAGGTAGGGAGAGAGCCGGTGGCCTGTGAGTCCCCAGAGCCACTCCATGCTTCCCTTTCCAGGGAGCTGGAGCGTAGCAGGGAAGCCCACTAAGTCACCTTCCCACAGATGAGGTGAGAGTGACCGGTGGTGACCGCAGGACAAAACAGTGCGGAGCTGGTCGATGACACCGTGAGAACAGGCAGAGAGAACCATCACCTCAGCTGTGAGTGGTCTCTACCTCATCCAGGGCCCTTTTGTGGGTGGTTAACGATGCAGCCCAAGGGCTTGGTATAGTGATGTCAGCCTATAATCTCAGCACTCAGGAGGCTGAAGCAGGAGGATCGCTGTGAGTTTGAGGCCAGCCTGAGCTGTCAAGTGAGACTCTGTCTCAAAAACACCAAAAATAAAATAAAATAAAATAAAATGCAGCCTGAATCTGAGAACATATCTTTCTCCTCCCTCTCCTCCACTCTTTACACTTAGAACCCCAAAAGGGGCCTGGGTCTCCCCTCCAGTTGTTTCCCCTGTGGAGCACGGGGGCAGGGCACTACCTGTGCTCATCAGGAAGACTTGGAAAGCTGGGTGGATTCTATCCACCGTCATCACTGTGACCAGGAGCAGTGGCCTTGGCTGTCTGTGCACTTGGCCAGTCATCGATACCCTTACTGAGCTGGGGAGTGGAGGTTTCATCAGAGACCAATGGCTGACACTGTTCTCTCTTTCTCTTCCTGGAAGGGAATGAAAGGTCTCACCTTGGTGTTCAGTACCCAAAGAAGATGACCTACGTTTCGGTAGACGTGGTTTATGAAGTCTCCTGCTCCTTGGGGTATAGGGAGAGTCATTTGTTCAAATGAGGGGCATTGTGCCTGTGACTAATGACAGTGAAACCTCCAGCTTTGTCCTGTGAGCCCAGTCGTCGTCCTCTGGCTCTGGTCCGCGAGGCCCACAGGGCTCCCCATGCCTGGGCCTGAGCGGCTCCTTTGGTAAGAGGCATCACCCCCAGGCTCCCCCAGACTGATGCCCAGATGGGTCCTGCAGAGAGGGGCTTCTCCGCTCATTACCAGAGTTCCTAATCTTGCAGGATTTGAAATGAAATATTGACTCCACTGCCTGCAAGAGGGTCGTGGAGAATCAGAAAAATACCACTTCAAATGCCAAACATTAAGTTATAATATTTATTTTCAAAGCATCCTTCCTCACAGGGGGCTTTGTTCAGGAAGCCTCGGCCGCGGGAGTGCATCACAAGCTAATTAATTTGCTGAGTACGTGAGACAAAGTTCTTCCATGCAAACACCAGAAACTCGATGTGATGAACGTAAGCAGAAAGAGAATCTGTGGGCAGAGTACCAGGGAACTCACGGAACTGGCCAAGGGCCAAAAAGCCAGCCCAGGAATGTGGCTGGACCCAGGCAGAGACAGGCGGCCAGGGCCCGTCCCCGGGGAGGGGTCAGGACAGTGATCCTAAACCTACAGTCACTCCTGCCACTGCGGGCTCCCCGACCTCCCAAAGCCGGGTCCTACTGAAGAGGAGAGACCAGCTGTCTGTGCTCCTGGGACTTCTGGCTGAGAAACTAACTTTAAGTTTATATCAACTTCTGCCAAGAACTTGGGCTTCATACAGATTCAAACTCAGCACTATCCCCAAAGATGGGTGGGTGGGTAGATGGATGGATGGATAAACAGATGGATGTGTGGTTGCATGGAGGGGAAGACAGACAGATGCATGGACAGACAGCATAGTTAAAAGGGGAAGGAAAAAGGACAGCTGAAGGAGAATAGACCCCGGGACCCTGATGAGCAGCTGAAGACATTTGAACGATGAATTTAGCCTTAAATTCTCTGTCAAGACTTAGAGGAAGGGGTTGGGGATTTAGCTCAGTGGCATAAGCGCCTGCCTTGCAAGCAGGCAGTCGTGAGTTTGATCCCTGGTACCGATAAAAATGAAAAAGACAAAAAAAAAAAAAAAAAAAAAAAAAGGACTTAGAGGAAAATGTGATGAATTAGTTTAATTTTCCTTTTCATACCAGAGTTTTATCTGCAGAGATAAAATGTTTTCTGGCAACAGTTGCATACAAAAAAACTTCAACTGGCTTTATGTGCAAGGTGCGTCATGAGATGCGAGGCAATATCAGCAGCTCTGATTTTGCAAATGCAACGTAAACCCCCTGTGAAGTATCCCCTGAAGGCAAACTGCAGCTCAGAAAATTTCCCTCTGGACAACTGGGGACAGGGCCCGGTTCTCTGGCTCCTACTGCTGCCACGCCCAGGTCCCCCTGGAGAGCACGGATGCCCCCCAGATGCCCCAGTGGCCCCTCTGCAGCCACGCCAGGTGGAGGATGTGCCCCCAGGATGTCTGACAGGTTTCTGGCCACTTCCTTGCGGTAGTACAGGTCCCCCAGACCCAAGGGCCACACCGTGCTCTGTCCTGGAAGGTTAAACTTGCTGCGGTGTATTCCTGCCAGACTGCAGGAAGTGTCCACAGGAGGAAAAGCCGGCTTTCTCCTCCTGCCGGAAGACACTCGGCAGCCTGGCAGCCCAGCACTGGGCCCAGCTGTGAGCAGGGAGGCAGCCCGGTTTCCTGTCAGAGCCGCAGTTCCAGGGACCGGAACAACAGCAGAAGCAAGGCAGCAGACTCCAAGGCTTTTGTCTTTCTACACACAGAAGAGAGCTGGCAGAGACACCAGAGCTCTGAATCTGAGTGCTTTTAAAGACAGCCAAAATTCTGGAAAGCCCGACCTCCTTCCAAAAGAGATGTGAAGCAGTTTTGGGGGTGTGTGTGTGTACTCTTTTGCTTTAGCAAGAAATCCAGAGGGAGATCGGGATACAATTCACCTGCCAAGATGAAGGGTGGCACCAGAGGGGCCTCTGGAAATGCACACACATGACCCTGCACTCACTAGACAGGAAAAGCCGCTGTTGTCCTCACACAGCGGACGGACAGCGGCGTGGGGGTCTTTGCCATTTCCAGAGAGGACTACGTCGCCTCTGCTCCTTGTGGTCCCTGTGGGTCCCAGGGTCCTGCTCTCACCTTTGGTTCAGCTGACTGAACCATCAGGGTGGCAGAAGAGACAATGGTGAGATGCGTGTCCCCCAAATCCCCCCACCTTTTAAAAAGATGAAGACAGACAGGGCGAGAGCGAGGATCCTCTGGCCCTGAGACTGGGCCTGGAGGTGGACTGGCTAGGCTCGCAGCAGTGGACCTGGTGGAGGTGGCCAGGAGGAGGCCACCTGTCTCCCCACGCCCCTCTCCCCAGCCCACTCCCTCTCCCTGCCCTGCTTCCCTTCTTCTGTTCCCCCTGCTCCCTCAAGACAAGGCTCCTGGTCACAGGGGTGGACCCAGCCCCACCCATAGAGCCCACCCTCAGACTAGGCCATGTCCTCTTTTTTCTCTGAGTTTTATTAGCACGTGTGGATGGTACGCAAGCATCACATTTGCTGCAGGGAACTGGTGCAAGGACAGAACACAGCTCAGTTCCTCCTCTCCCCTTCCCGCCACCTCCTTTCATGTGATCAGCCTCAGATGCATTGATTTGTCTTATAAGCCATTATAAAGTTAGTTATATACAAACCAACAACCAGACCAGTAAGCCAAAAAACTATATAAAACATAAAAACAGTTACATTAAATCAAGTACAGCTTTAGATACATTCTTCATGCTACCTGACAATCTCTCTCTCTGTCTCTCTCTCTCTCTCTCTGTATCTCTCTCTCTCCTTTTATTTCACATTTCTTTATGTATTGCATCTTTCCTGTTTTCCTTTCTAGCCTGGCTGCCGTGGAGGCTAAAGGTTGGAGACCAAGGCTTGGGAGAGGCCCTGGCGGGAATGAGGCTGAGAGTGAGAGAGAATCAGAATGTCTGGTTTTACTGCAGGGCAGCTCCCCGGGCTCTGCACAGAGGGCTGCACTCGGAGCAGGAGAACATCTGGACTCTTCTTCAGTTTGCCTGTGACAACAAAGCCCTCAGGGTGGGCACTTCCGTACCCGACCCTCACCCCAGCAGGTGCCCTGAAGACCACCTTCCCAGAACAGAATGACCTTCCCCAGAGACATGCAAAATGGATAAGAGTTTTCTGCCCTCACCCGGGTGCGGTAAGGTCAACACAGTGCATATTTCAGCGATTACCTTGGATGCTGGAGCATTGATGAGATAAGAAAAGAATTAACAAATACAGACAGGGACCCAGTGATTATCTGTGCAGAACAGTCCTGGCTCAGCCCCTGGGGTGAACTTCAAATCTTTGTACCTGCTAACTAGGGAAGCCGGTGTGAGGGCGGATAGATGAGAAAGCATGTCTGATTAATAGAATCCTTACAGGTTTTGGAAGATTGTTATAATCTAATAAAATCTACACACACGATATTTCCACAAATAGTGTTCTTCATGGTCTCTGCTTACAATATTCTTATCTTTTCTAAGCAGTAAAGGCAGTCAAGTAGCTCAAAGGTCCCCATACTGTTTTATATAGCAAGGTTGAACAGCAATATAAAGACATGATTTTTTTTGCCCCCAAATCAAATAATGGCAATAGTATCATATAGGTTAAATAGGCATGTTTAGAATTCGGTTTGTAGGATTTGCTTTGGTGAAAGGAGGCATTCATGTCACACACACACACACACACACACACACACACACACATGCACACACACGTACACACAGCGGCAGAACTTAATTAAGGCACACCGCCACCAGGGGGAGGCAGAGTGCCACAAACTGAGACCGGAGACACTAGACAGGGGATATGTTAAAATTGCAGATGGAGGTTCTGGATTCAAACCCTACCGATTTGTAGTGACAAACCTGTCTGCTTTTTACATGGTAGAAACACTTCCAGAAACGTTGAAATGCAAGCTGCATCCCAACATTTTAAGTAGCCCAAAAGAGTTTTTTTTATGAAGAAATCCCACTGGAGCAGCTTAAGAAAGACCCATGAAGGGAAGTGACAGGAAGGCTGGACAGGGGCTGACCAACTGTCGCTGGCTCTGTCCAACGCTGTCCTAGCATCCATAGGGAAAGTCCAGCAAACTTCCGAGTCCCAAAGAAACCTGAAAAACTACAGCCTCAGCTGGAGGACCTTCATTTTGTGTTCCCTACTGGAGGAGCCCAGTGACCTCGTGGACAGAACCTGCCTTAGTGTACAGCCCAGCTGGCTGCTGAGTGAGCTGTGCTTTATGCTTGATCCACACTCAGGGCCACCTCAGGGAGCACACAGGCCCTTTGGGGGGTCTCGAGTTGAAAGCTGGTCTGCAAAGCCTCGGAAGAGGCTGCCTGGTGTCAGCGGGACCCAAGCTCACAGGAGTGACCCGGAAGGGGCCCACGTCTCCTGGGCAGGTTTGCTTACCCACCTGGAAAACAGTTCACCCCATCCCCTCCCCCAAGCACATTCGAGGAGTCAGACAACCACACAGGTGTGGAACCTGAAAAACACCAATCAAGAAATGACCTGAAAAGGGACAAGGACGGCTGCACAGGGACTAGAAGAAAACATTTGCATTGTCTCAGGGCTGCTTTCTAGAGCAGTGTACATTCGTCACATGCATTCCCTGTACTCGCTCGTGTAATTAGCTTTGTAGTTGCTGAGCTTCGCTTTCGCGTGAGTGTTCCTTCCCAAGTCTGTGTTCCCAGGGCACACGGTCCTGACGAGTCCTGCTGCTCACCTGTCACCTGTCCACCCAGCCCGTGAAGAGAGCAAGATGGCACTGCAATGTTCTCAGAAGCCGAGGCCTAAACAGAGGCTCGAACCTCAAGGCCGGTCACACTGGGCTGGCCATAGGGTCCTTGTGAGCACAGGGACACCCAGGGGTGCTAGTTCTGAACACATTGGCCCAGAGATGGGAAGAGAAAGAGAGGTGACATGGTAACACAACGCTTCTGTTGTGTACGAGGACAGGGCACCTGCCTGTCCCTGGCTGCTGAGCTGGGGTTACATGAAGCCTGGCGGTCCCTTTAAGAACAGAGCTCCTGGAAGACAAAGCCCTTGTGTGCGTGGCTGAGCCGCCTGACTGCACCACCTTGCTCCGCAGGACAGAGCTGCCAGGGGAAATGTAGGACACCGGTTAAATTTAAACCTCACACAACAAAAGCACTTTTAATATCGATGTGTTCCCAGTGTGGTGTGGGGCACCCTGAGGACTAAAACCACTGTGCAGAGCGTCTCCAGAATGCAGACTGACTGGGCATCCTATGCCCTTCTTTGCGAACTCTGCAGCTCTTCTCCAGGAGACAGGCGGGACAGTGTCAGACAGCGGGAACTACTGCTATTGCAAGGCTGCTGAGGGCAGATGCCCAGGCCCTGGCCAACCTCGGAGCCAGGAGAAACGCTCCGAAGGGCCCCTGCGAGAGTTCACCACTGGCACACTCACCCTGTGCCCGCTGGTGTGATGTTGTCTGGTGTGCCCTGGCCGGCACCTCGCAGGGCTCTTCTGGTTCCCCCGGAGGGAGGAATCAGAGGTCAGGTCAAAGGAGCAGGGGGTGGAGTAAGGCCGGACACAGACCTCAGGGAAGCTCTGGAGGTGGAGGGAAGGAGCCATGGCCCTGCCGTGCACACCTCGGCAGGGTTTGTGGGACCCGTGCTCGGAGACTGTGGGACCCCTGGTGTCCTGGGCATCCAGGACTGCAGGTCCAGCTCTGTCTTCAGGCCTAGATGCAAAGAGTAGGAACCTTGAGCCTCCAAATCCTTCCATAGAAGGCAGCTGGCATCATGGAAGGAGACCAGAGAACTGTTCTCTGTGCGACAGAAAGGGCTCCAGTGTAGGAAGGACAGGAACAAGTGGCCTGGACAAACAGCAGTAGCAGCAAGAGAAGCTCTGTGAAGGCAGCAGCAGGAGGCCAGAGGGAGGCCCCAGAGACCCGGCACCCAGGCTGCCTGCTATCCCCACCCTGTGGACTGAAATGCAGCCCGCCTGGCCTGAGCTGCTCCTGGTGGGATTTCCCACCCTTCAAAGGCCAGCGGAAAGCAACATTAATAAAGAAAACTAGATAATAGGTCAGGGCTTCACATAGAGCAGGAAAACCTTGAAAACTTTTCATGAGCATCCTGAAATACATGAGGTGAGGCTACATGTACTTCCTCACCCACCCCCAAAAGAAGAAGACAGAATAAAAACACAACAACCAGAAGGCTAAATAATCCTGGACATTCCAAGCATGATACCAAAAAACAAATCTAAACCAAGCCTTAAAATACAAAGAAGAGGTCATTCATAAAATTACCACCACAACAACAAAATAGATATGTAGAAAATATTTTTTTAAAAAATGCAGAGAATCAATTTAGAAAGACCAGTAAACACACAACAGGTGTTCCAGAAAACAAAAAGGAGAAAACATCCAAAATGATATTAAGGAATTCACATTAGCTAAATAGCAGCTAATGTTTATTGGGTGTCTACTATATTTTTTTTTAAATCACTTAATCTTACGCATAAGCCTGTGAGCCTACTACCATCACCATTTTCCATAAGAGGAAGCTGACACATGATAAGGTTAAGAAACTTGCCTAATCCTTTGTGAGCAGTTGGACCAGAACCAAGAGTCTGACCCGCTGTCCAGGCTAGAGCTCGAGCTCACAGACTCTGTGTGTCTCCATCTGGGTTCCCCACAAAACAGAGCCCAAGGCAAACGTCCGCTTGCTAACCCTGCATTGGAGGACAGCTCCAGAAAAGCAGGCAGGGGGCTGGTGAGGGAGGGAAGTAGCTACTGCATAGATTTGTAACAAGTGAAGCAATCGCTTCTCCATCCCTTCCCTTCGCGGTGAACCAGAAGCAAAATGGAAAACCAATCTCCTGGCTCTTGTTTCCATTTGCCAGACTCGCCCTATAGGACATTACACTCCCTCTCTTGTACCTTTTGGTTGCCATCTGGCTCTTCCACAGGCTGCCAAGTAAGCCTGATGCCATGGGGGCAGCAGATTCAGTGTAAGTGGGAATGGACCAGTGGCACCCACCGTGCTTGCAGGGTCTCAGGCAGTACTGGTAGGAACTGGGAATTCCTGCAGCAGGAACTCCTGTCCTTCCTGTACCCAGAGCCCTTTTTGTCCCTGTAGAGAACAGTTCCCTGGTCTCCTTTCATGGACCCCAGAGTCTCCTGACCCCGTAGAAACTGGGAACCCATGCAGAGAAGCTGAATGACAGATGTGTGAGACATGAGACAAGGTCCTGTTGAATCACACCTATGACTGATAGGAAGGATCAGAGCAGCTGCCATAGTGCACCTGGCTCATCGAGATGGCAGAGGCCACAACAGAGACGGGAGCAAGAACTTAGCACCATAGAAACCCTGGCACCTTGCAATGCTGCAGCCTGCAAAGATGTGGCTGCATTCTGGATGCCACATGGTCTCCTTGGGGGTCACAAGTGACTGGCACTCAAGGCAGGAGACAGACAGGCTCTGCCACACCAAGTCCTCAGGGTGGCAAGGTCGATACAGAGAGAACTTACACGCGTAGCACCCACACCGCACACTGTTCTAAACGCTGTGTTTGTCAACTTTACACAGATGCAACACCCAGTAACCTCACCAGGGTCCCAGCTGGTAAATGGGGTGCAGCAGCTTGCACCTGGGCCCTCTGAGCCTGCTGTCAGGGCACTTAACTCTCAAAAGCCCACTGAGCGATCAGCAAGTGATGGAAAGGTCCTGCTACACTGTCCAGCTCTATAAGGTGAGAAATAAAAGGATGACTCCAAAATTCTGTGGATTTACTCCTCCTGACTTCTGGAGGAGTAAATCCACAGAGTGAATCAGAATGTGTTCACCTTCTCAACAGCAACACCAAAGGCCAGCGGCAAGGCCTTCAAAACTTTAAAGAAAACAATTTTTCAATTTATTTGATCCTTGTAAGTGTTTGGGGTGGGGACCATGGAGACACTCTACACTCCTCCTCAGATCAGTGCACAGCTGTCTTCACAGCTGATGGCGCTGCTCACAGGTGGGGTCTGGTTGAAACAGGTGAGTGCTGAGGGTGTGACCTAGAAGAATATATTCCTGTCCATGGCCCTGCGCTTCTCTCTTTGCCTCCTTTCCACCATGACGGGACCAGCTTTTTGCTGTCCGGCCCTTTCCCCTTAGGGCTAGATGACCAGGGACTGAAGCATGGAAAGTGTGACCCAAAATAAAACTTTCCTTCTTTGCTTGTGATTGTCAGGTTTTTTTTGTCCCAGTGACAAGAAAGCTGACTACAGATAATATAATAGAGCATTTGGAGAGAAGATACGCAATGAGGCAATTATTAACTCAAGGATAACTCAAAGCGGTAGAAGAAAGACCAAATAATCACAGTAGTCTAGTAGATTTTATACCAGATAATATTTGCATTGTTATAGTGAAGGAAACTTTACTTAATGATATAATTTAAAATGTAGCAAGATTTTTGAGGAAAGGATGAGATATTAGATCTCCATCTCTAATAATACTTGGACTTTCAAAAGTTGCTATATATGCATATTATTCAAACACATAGCAATGACTTTCAAAAAAAAAAAAAAAACAATGAAAGTTTAATGTACTTCGTTTTGGCCAAGGATTGGTTGCTAATGTGAGGTTGTTCAGGGAACTACTATTTTTATTAAATCATCAAATAAATCTACTTTTAAATGCAGCAAGCCTGTGACAGGAGCCCAAGGTTTCCTGAACCCCATCCTGTGGCCCCCTACTTCTGTCTTTTGCAAATGCTCCCTCTGTGCCTTTGGCTGCCTGGTGACCTCTGATGTCTACTTTCCACCCAATGTCTACATTCTCTTCCCGCCACTGGCGTCAGTCTCTCAAACTAGCTCCTATTCTCTGCTCTTTCCTCCAAATTATAATTGAAGCAGCTCAGAAAATGTCTTGAAATAAGGAACTATACAAAAGAGAGCATTTGCCACTAACTTACCTCTGTGACTTTGGCCACGTGATCTGATTTCCCATAGTTCCCTTATTTTTGTAAAGTGAGAGATTACATCTAGATGACCTTTAATTGCTTCTCATTTGTAATGTCCTCTCGTGTACATTCTTAAGGCTAAATTGGCAGGGGTACATAGAGATAATCATAAAGGAAGTGATGTCACCTTTTCTATGATTATAGAAAATAATTTACTGGAGATTCATATTGGGCTCCATTCACTTTTAAAAGAAATATGAAACTCTACATCTGAAACCTGAAGAATCAATGGCCCAGATCTTAATTAAGCTGATAGAAAGCTTAAACAAAGAGCTGGGAGTTCCAAAGTCATTGAATTAGTCAGTCTTGATCAAACTGCTTTTATGAACCTTTTATGTGAGAGATATTCAAACCTAGATAACAATAATGGCCCGAGTGACCTCTTAACACAAAGAAGAAAGTTTGGTTTTAAATCTCCTAAACTGTCAGAGAAATAAAATGTAGCTGGAAAAGGACAAAGGCAGAGCTTCTATTAAGAAAGATGGTCCTAAGTATTGAAAAATTAAAACGAGAGCCCAGGGTGCACAGAAATCCCCAGGAAGGAGTTTCTGTGGTTCCAGGCAAAAGGTTTTTCTTTTCCCTGGAGATATCAGGTACTAAATTGTATAAAGTGGTTCTTAGAACCCAAGACAGTGCTCTGCGTCTATATCCACTCTCAGGTAAGATATAAATGGCAGATTTAATATACCTAGAGTTAGGAAGAAAACCTTCTTAGATATAAAAGATCCCAGAGTCTGTCACTAAATAGATTGGAATCGATGGATCTTCCTGTTTGTGTCCCAGAAAAATACACTGGGATCCAGCGGGGAGTTCTTCAAAATATTAATAACCTGTCTTTTACCAATGCGAGTTAGACAAACATGGTCTATCTCAAAGTAACACACACACACACACACACACACACACACACACACACACACAAGCACACAGAGAAGCAGGAGGCGAAGAATCCCAAAGGCAAGGAAAGCTCATAAAGAACTCTCAGTGCTATTGGCTAGAAGCCGATAGACTTTTTATGATCGACAGCTCCACCCCTACTACTGGACTCATTTCGGTGTTTTGGCACTAGTTCTTTAAGTGGGGCACACAGGGACAAAAAACTAAAGGGATTCCTCAGTGACAGGTTGTCAAGCCATGTGTGCACACCACACACATTTCTGGGGCTACTACGGAACCCTCTTGATGTCCAGGCCTTGTTTTACTCATATAGATTCCCTGCCTGGAGTCGGACATTGGTCACCTTTTCCCAGGGAAGAGCACAAGGGGTAGAAGGAGCACTGTGCAGTGTGCATGCATTTCTTGTGTTTCACAGTGCCCAGAAAGGCCAGCGCCCAACACCTGCACGATGAGAAAATGCAGGAGGAGGAAGGGAACCTGGCGAGCTCCCAGTGGGATGCGCCCATCTCCCCGGCCTGGCCTGACCACCAAACTGCCCTGTGGCTGCAGGTGGTGACACCGTTCATGGACTCCCGCAGCCCAAGCCAGGCGCTTGGTGGAAACACACTCAGGACAGACTGCAGGGACACAGCAGGACAGGACCACGGGGAGAATCCATCACCAGGAAGATGGACCCCAAGCCTCCAAGACAAAGCAGCTGGCAAGAGAGGAATTCTGCACAGAAAACCATTAGGTGTGGGTGTCTGACATCCCCTCTGTCGGTGGCAGGAGCATAAATTATGCTGCCTGCAGCAGTTCACAGGCAAGGGAAGGTTTTGGAGAGGAGAACAGGACAGCTGGGAAGCACATGTCCCCTCCCCGGTAGGAAGGAGCCTGCACACTCCCAGGACCCGAGGGACACAGCCGCTGGGCTCCAAAGGCATCACAGGAACATAGCTTAGCATAAAACCATGTCGCAGAGTGCCAGGGTGGCCTGCGAAACTAGGGTGGAGAATGTGGGAGTGGCCCTGCAGGTTAAGGTGCGACCACCAAGCCCCTGCCTTCCTTGCCCCAGAGGACCCAATATTCACATTTTGAGGAATCCAAGCCAGTAGGAAGTGGTGGTTATGCCATCTGTGCCATCCAAGTGGCTTCAGAAATGGCCTATAAAATGATAAAGGGGGTGTGTGAACTGAGCCAACCCCTGATTCAAAGGTTGACAGCCATGGATTTCAGAATCTGCCAGATCCTCCCATAGAGGGAGCCTGGGGCAAACAGAAAGTGACCGGATAGCTAAGGGGAAATTTCTTTAATGCTGGGGAAAACTTTCTAAAGTGTGTTGTGAAGATACTGAGTTAGAAAAAGCACTGACTTACATATGCACAAAATAGGTGAGTTATACATGCAAATGATATCTCAGTAAAGCTGATGCCAGGTTCTGGCTCAGCAGCATTCCAGCTATAGACCCCTGACACTGTCACTGCTCTTTGCCTTGGTTCCCTCATCTGTAAAGTGGAATGACAAGATGGTACTCACTGCCTACTGTGCCCAAGTGATGTGACTGTACAGCGCAACCCCACACACAAGAGAGTCTGTCTCACTGCCAAGTACCTGACAGAGATGCAGTCAACGTTCGTTCATCCCAGCTTAACACACAAGTGCAAGCGTTTGAACCATGAAGAATGGCTGGGCTGATAGCCTCAGACCTCCAGGAGCCTGGTTCACTTCGTCCTGGGCTCCTCTGGCTGCTTCCTGCCGGAAATCTCACCTGAAGTTGCACGGTGCTGTGATCGGCCACCCTAGCCTGCTAGCGACATCACATTGCTTTGCTTTGAGCTGGAATTAATTAATACTGTGTGATTATTTGCCAACTGAAGATTCAGGCTTGGCAGTTAGAGAAGTCTTTCAGTAAGTAATTGACTATTTCTTAGTAAATACTGTTAATCTGGGAGACAGGAACCTTTTAAAACAGAGGCATAGGATGAACGCATCACAGGATTTTTCTGACAAAGGGTTGAGAATCACACCCAGGACTCTGAGTCCGTCTGTTGTTTGGGGTGAGTTTTGCCCCCAGAGTGTGAGCTGCCAGGCACAAGGAGGAGAGACATTGTCGGGTGGCTGGAACAGCAGGAAAAAGGACAGCCTGGAGCACAGGCGATCAGGAGTATTTGGAGAAGAGAAGACACTTTCATAGAGGAAAAAGCTCCTCTGTGGCCCTTTTCCAACTTCTGAGGCCCAGTTTTTGACTGTAGGACCCACAGCATTTTGAAAGCCACTCCAAGGTCACTCAGCTTCTATCCCTGCCACTGCAAACACCTATTGGTGACGTTGCTGAGGTCAAAGCCATAATCCTAGTCATTATGATTCCAGGACAGAGACTCAACACCCCCAAAGTAGGTAGACCCAACCCTTCCCAGGGACCTCGCACCCCAACAGCAGTGGACACAGTGGTGCCAGGTCCTGCCACCTTCCTGGACTCGGAGCTGCCCTCTTTGTCTGGTGCCAGCTGGCAGAGAAGACTTCTGCCTGCAGAACTCCAAGCAAGAAGAGGGCATGCCCAGAGGTGTGACGTCGTCTTCCGGTGACAGGAAGTTGTTTAGTGCCTTGGCCACAGATCAAGGTCTGACCTCTGATGTTAGGGTAGACTCAAAGGGAACAGCGGACAGATGTCTGGTGACTGACGCATGGAGCCATTCACTTCCTGAAGATGGCTCTAACCATGGAGTATCTTGTGGTCCTGGAGAAGGCAGGATGACGAAGTGTTTTCATTAAACCAAATTTCCTCTATTTGCATAACTATCTTCTATTCTGAAATTATGTTCTTCTTGTTTTTTGGTATATGATTGCTTTTTTATGAAATAATGGTAGCATTTTTTTGTTAATGTAGATATCTGGTAAAACAAGATATTGGTAATTCTGTTGACTCTCAGGCTTGTTTGCTGGCCTTTGAACTACAATCCTAAAATTCACATAAACCCTGCGACAGTCAGAGAGGCCAGATGAGCCCTTTACCATCTATGGGCACTCACATGCCTAAGGCCCTGACCACTGGGACAGGGACAAGGCCAGCAGGCTTGCATTGAGAAAAGCAAGGAGCCATGATTTGGACTTACCCCAGACACTGCCTCTCTGTCACCATGGCAACCAGTCCAAGGATGCGGTTGACCAGTTCCACAAGTGGCTTATTCACGTGTCACCAAACAGTGACTCCTGTCACCCTCCTCCCCCAAGCCATCTGCCTTTTGGGTCACATCGTGCAATAAATCAGCAGACAAAAGTGACAGCAGATGGCACCCCTGTGACGCTGCAACCGGGGTTGGAAGGAGTTCTGGGGGGCTCATTATGCTCTCCACCTCCTTCTTCCCCTGGGAACTCAGAGTGTGCGCGTGCACACACACACACACACACACACACAGGCACACACACATGTGCACACACACGGAGGGTTTAGATGGTGGTGCTGTTGGTAAGCAAGGAGGAAGGGGTGGGGGAGCTGGGTTGAAAAGATCCCAGGAGGTAACAACAAAGGTAAACCATTTGCAGAGTTTCTACACCCACAAGGCATACAAAAGTCCCAGAAGAGTTTGCTCCTTCCTGCAACACTGAAGTATAGGAGCTACTATTACTTCTACCTTAGAAATGAGAAACTAAAGCCTCTTACATTAACCCACATGTTCAGGGCCCAACTTCTAGCAACTCAGGAGCTAAATTCAAATCAGTGTTTTTACCCCGTCCTGAACTGACTCACCTCCTGTTGCCCTGTAGCAATGAGTACGCTGTGGCCCAGCTCGGAGGCAGCTGTGGGAGCCATAGGGCAGTGCAGCCCATACACTGGGAGCCCATAGCACGGGGCGACGTCTCCTCAGGGCCCACAGCTAGGAGCGAAGCTACTGATCACATAGTACTGGCTTTCCCTCTGCATCAAGGGAGCATGGAGAACACAGATTTCACAAATGTAGTCAGGGGTTGTGCAGAGAACAATTAGAATCAAGACACAGAATTTATATTATTTTAGGATGGTTACTCAGAGTTTAACACAAGAAAGTGCAGGAAATCTGTCCACAACACTAAAGACTCAGAATATTCAGCCAAGGGCCTGGATCCCACAGCAATGTCCTGCATGAGTCCAGCTGAAGAGATGACAATGCCTCCCACAAGTCCAACTGGAGACCTAGAGCCCACAAGAAGGACTCACACCAGTCTGCTTTTACAGATCTCTGCTGGGAAGGCCCAAAGAACAGTGGTGGAAGCCAGAAAGTCTATGCCAGCAGGGTGTAGGAGTAGTGCTGGTAGGTTGAAGGTTCTACACTGGAGCTGAGAAGTCACGCTCAAAATAAGAACCAGGGCTGCTCTGAAAAGCACCACAGCCATTCTCAGCAACAAGGAGGTCCTGAGCTCCTCCGATGATAAGAACAGTCAAGTGCATGCCAAGAAGCTAGCATGACAAGCTTCTCTTAGAGATTAAAAAGCACACATCTTCCCCTCTGGAGCCAGGAAACAATGCTCGATGTAAGGACCAGAGGTCCCCCAAAGTGAACAGCAGCACCAACAAGATCCCAAGCTCCTCGGATGACAATGGTCGAACTCACACTGGGGAAGCCAGTATGACAAGCTCCTGGAGGACAACCAGCAGCTCCAAAGAGCAACACTTAGAAGAAACCCACAACGCCCTGTTCTTCTTCTGCGTGTCTCTATTTATGCTGGCAACTTTCCTCAGGTGGGCCATTTACGCTCAGGACCATGCTGATTTAATTCAGCTGGCATTAAGTTGACCATCAGTTTTTAACCTATAACAACAAGCAAAGAGAAAATTCTTGCATGCGTACACATCTTGCAAACCAGAAGTATGTTCGCTTCCCTTAGCGAGGAGAGGGCACTGAGTTTCTCCACGGCTGCCCACACCAGCTTGGGCCTTCCATGCTCTGCAGACCTCAGCACCTCCTTCTCTCCCCCTCACTCCCCACGCACCACACTAGCATCTCTCCAAAGAGGCTGCTCATCAGGTTCGAAAGCCCACTTTCCCCCCGCCACGGTGGTCATACTCTCCTATCCAGCCGGCACCAGTGATCAGAAGCCACACACGTCACAGCCACTGGAAGCTCCCAAGGACACGCAGAGATAGGCAGAGTCTCCCTCTGGCCTGCTCACTCTTATCAGTGATTTCCAGCCCATTTCTACCGCTTCCCACAAACTATGAGAAAACATAGCAATTAATTGCCTGTAACATCTCCACCAGCTGCTCCCACCTCCACTTGGGGCTAGCAGCACACACTAACAACTGGAAGCTTAGCATTAAGCTTTGCAGCTTGGAAACCATGAACAAGAACCACAGTAAGTGTGAGTTGTTCCGGTGGTTTGTCTTTTGCAGGATCTGAAACCAATGACTAAAGCCCCCGCAGCCACTGTCCTGGGATCCTAGCCATGCAGCTCCCAGTGACCTTCCTGCACTACTGATTGCATTTTCAGCGGTAGCCCAAGGCCAGATGACAGCTGTGTGCCGGCTCCCTTGAGAACATGTTGGGAATGGTGCTTTGGTGGCTGTGTGCTGGCTCCTGTAAGGGGAGCTTTTAAATGCACCCAGTGATGGGAGGATCGGGGTGAAGAGGAGGTCGCTGAAACGGAAGTACCTGCTGTTGCCCAGACATGACTGGTGGGCTGCTGTAAACCCAAGCCCAGGTCCTCGGCTCCGCCTCAGGAGTCTGTATGCTGTGCCTTCACGTGACCACATCCGCTGAGGGGAGCTGTGCGTCCTACGGCTGCTGGAGTTTTCCATTTAATATATTGGAAAAGCAGAAGAAAAAATGAAACTGCAGGCTCTGGGATGGGCCCAGCCTTGGGTGTGCCACCTGCAGACATTGCATTAGGATGGTCAGGGCCTGTGGATATCACTGTCCAGGGACCAGAGGCCCAAGGAGGGCAGACAGCATGGGCTAGGGAGGCTGTCTTTTCTTCAGGCAGAACATCCGCTGCTTCTTATGTCAAAGTTCCAGATCAGCTTGCACCAGACAGGCCAGTGGAATGCTTTAAAATACGTTTTCAAAAATCTTGACCCTTGTTTTCTCTCTGCCCCCCTTCACCCCGCTGAGGAACAAAGGCTGGGAGGCATGTCAGGAGGCAGAGCTGCACCTTGCACCCTGCTCTCTCCTCTGCCTTGACTTCCACCCACGCCTTACCCGCTCTGCTCCTGGCAAGTTTGCACATTTCCCCAGATTTGCCAGCTCAAAAATAAATGTGAGCACAAGAAAAGGGAACAAAGGATGCAGTTAACTCAGGAAGTGGAGCAGGGGGGAAGGCAGGCTCTGCGAAGCCATGGAGGGGGCAGTCCTCCAGCTCACTTCAGCCCCTGGGTCTTTCATGACCTCAGCAGTGTCACCTGAAGAGTCTGGGATAAGGCAGATTCCCATGCCCCTTAGTATGATCCAGAATCCAACATCAGGGCGGCTCCGAATCCTTGGCGTCCTGGAGCAACAAGGCAAGGTGACCTCCACAGCAGTGGTGACCCAAGCCCAGAAGTAGCCACAAAGGGTGGGTACCAGCCAGGGAGCTCAAGGGGTGACCCATGTGGAGACCCATCCAAGACAATGATCAAGAAGAGGCAAAGTTTTCACCTGAATGTAAACAAAGGCTGGAACAAAGCCAGAAGGATGGACTGGGAGACAGGGCAGGGCTCAGGGATGGGGCCAATAATTGGGAAGACTGTAGCCTCAGAGAACGAGGGGCTGTGCTAACTCAGGGACTCAGTCTGGCACCTGCCTGAGAAGGCCCTGTGTTTTCATAAGTCAATCAAGTCCCAGAGCCCCGGAGAATTGCTGCCACTCTTGCTCATCCCTGACAGTGGTCCTTTCTAAGGGACAGGGACGACATCTGGAGGTGTTCTGGAGCCAGCTCTGGAGTGGGGTGGGTGCTCCTGGCATCCAGGACACAACACAAACCCACAACAAGGAACCTCAGGTACCACATACCAGGGGTGCTGAGGCTGAGCACCCAGGCCCACGGAGAAGTCAGCACAGGAGCCCTCTGCCCAGCAAAGCCCAGGGCCCAGGTGCCATGACATGGGACACAAACACAGCACCCAACTGCCGGTTGGCAGCTGGCCCCAAAACCAGGCACCGGCGAGTGAACATGCACAGCTACTGGGCAGCATCACAGGTGTCACTGACAGGAAGGATAACAGCCGTCCTCTGTGCAGAGGTGAAGCGCAGGTGCCAACAGGAACAGACACAGGCAAAGCCTGCTCCTCCCTGGGCTGTTTGCGACCCTGAGAACTTGCCAGCCTAGAAAGAGGGACCTCCCCAGAGAAAGGTTGGCTCGCTGTCCCCTGCCTGGTCCTGGAATACCATCGCCTCTCAACCCAAGCTGTGGGCATCCAGGAGACTGCACCTAACCTGCCCACCCTGCAGCCCACACTCCCCCATCTTCTCTTATTCCCTCTGTGTATTTGGATATATCTCAGAACGGCAGGGACCAGGGCCTCCGGAGCCAGGCCAGTGTGAGCTGAGTCTGTGCGGAGCTCTGCAGGGTGAAGGTGAAACCCATGTTCCCGCTCTATGCAGGGCTCTGTCAGTCTCCTTTCCACACTGGAAACAAATCTATTTGTTATTTTGTGCTGTGACTGAGATGACACTTATGACATATAGCCCAGTGGGAATTATCTTTAGGAGCAGAAGGAGGAAGACATACTGTGAGTCTGATAAGATAAAAGCGGCTGCAGATAAAAACATTCATAAAGGGAGATGATGGCTAGCTACCAAACAGGAGCAAAGAAACTCACCCTCTGAATAGGAAGAAGAGATGAAAGAAAGTCAAGCAGAATTCAGGGATGGGCTTGATGGTGGCATCCTTCCCTGCAGCAAGATCCAAGGGCAGGAGAGAAGGCGGGAAGGGTGCTGGGTGGTGGGGTTTGGGGACACTGTGTGAGCCTCTAGGCAGCAGCTTCCTGGCTTCCTGCTTCTCACTTGGAGTCGTGGTGATGTTTAATAGAGTTGGTGCAGGTTAAAGGCTCCATGGAAAGCACAGCCTTTCTCACTGTAGCTTTTCAAAGCACCTCTTGGGGAAGCTGTTTATAATGTAGATTCTGGGCCCCAAAGGCAGAGCCATGATTCACTAATTTGAGCTGGCGCCAGAGATCTGAATTTTGGACAGTATTCCAGATTGCTCTTGAAGCAAGACATCCCAGTAACACCTCGAGGAAACACTGTCATATCTCATCCTGGAGAAAACTGAGGCACAGCAGAGTCAGGAGGCTTCCCTGGGTCACTTGGTCAGAAGTGGCTCTGGAGGGTAGCTTGGGTCTGGGCATGGAGAGGTGGGGAGGTCGCTGGGGTCCAGGGTGTGGGGTGTGGTCCTGTCTTGTCCCTCCCTGCTGTACAGCAGCACAGAGCTACAGTGGGGTCCCAGAAGTATCCAGGGACTTCAGAAGTGCTATATCTCTTCATCCCTTGAACTTCAGGCAAACGAGCCTGCTTGGAGGAAGAATAAACAGATATACACGTGAACAGAGAGGCAGGAGAAGGAAGGCCAGGCCACATTAAAAACTATGATTTATATCAAAGGTGTGCATCTCGGTGTCACTGTGAACATTCACTGGGGTACGAAAGATGCTCTAAAATATGCCAGTGCCAAGGTGGCCGAAATGCCAATTTCTGCCTTTAATGCACAATGAAGAGAGAACTGGGGACTGGAGGTGGCCCTCCAAGTTCTTCATAGACCCCTTTACATTACAGATGGGAAAACTGAGCCTTGGTGCAGCAAGTTGAAACTTCATCTCACCCTGCATCTGCCCTCAGGAAGCTTGACTGGAAAGGGCATTTGTCACGAGCTTCCTTGCAAAAGCCTTTGCCAGCCTCAGCCTCAGTTGGGACCATGAGTGAAGGCGGAACCAAAGAGAGAAGCTGATTCTGTAAGTGGGGAAGGAGTCTTACCCACCCTCACACTCAGCATAGATCCCAGATCTCCAGCCCGCTCAGAGACAAGTGACTGAGGGGGCAAGGCCCCAGGAGATAACCCAGGAAGCATCAGGAGAGGTGAGTGCTTCCACCTGGGTCCAGCAGGTGGGCAAGCTGTGATGCTCGGACTGCGGAGCAAAGGCCAGGCCCGTGCAGACGAGCAAGCCCTGGTGCATCCTGGGGCCTGAACTTCTCTGTCCCCTCCATCCGCCCCGCCCACATGCTTGTGCCACAGCTTTGTGTGAACAGATGCCAGAGAGGCCCTGGCCAGCTTCTGGTGGCCGGATGCCATGGGAGGATGGGCCATGAACTGAAAAAGGAAGGAGGCCCTCGGGTGTGACAAGTGACAATATCTCAGGGGTCACGGCTGAGAGAGATGTGAACTTATTTGAGGATGACACCATTATGCTCCTGGAGTGGGCTGCATAGCCACCTCCTGGGTTTGACTTTAACTGTTTTTAAAACCAACCTGCAAAGAAGCAGAAGGGACAAATTTTCCAGCACAACAATGAGCCCCCTCACACAGGACTCATTTTCAGAAAGGAGCCAGCATCTTTTGGAGACACTGAAGAAAGGATTAGGTGGCTGGCCCTGGCAAGTCCCAAAGAACCTTTCAAAATTCTCTTTTTTCTATTTATCTTGATAATGAATTCTCAGAGCTCGTGGCCTGCCAGTTCAGTTATCTTTACCCGTCTCTGACAAAAGCATTGCTGTGGGGAAAGGTAATATTTTCTTAATCAAATGAGTATCAGTGATCTCCATGCAGCAGCTTCTGACATATTTTTCTAATGACTTGATTCTTTAGCAGTTTCTTTTAGGAGAAAGCCCTTGGGTATGATACGACTATGAAGGAATATTCTAGATTTACTCCTTTTTTTTAATTTAAGAGTTGGCTACAAAAAAAAACCTTGAACTTTCTAGCTTTCAACATAGACAATAGAAAGGAGGATCTGAGAGGATTATTTAGAAGATTTGATCAGTTTTGACTTCTAATTTGGATCTTCAGTCACAAATGGGATCATGCACGATTTAGGCTGGCATCTTTACTTACCTGCTTACCTCTCTGGGTGCCCTTTGGGACTGTCCCCTTGAAGGTACTGTGACAGTCATGTGAAATAATGACCATAAAATGTTTGGTACCTGTTAGAATTTCTGTCCTATAGAAACCAAAGAATGAACGCAATTTTCTGTTTTATTTTACCACTCTGCTTGTGGCCTCTGAGCATTCTGAATGTCACAGGGCAGCCATCATAGTGAACAAGGAGTCTGTCTGAGGAAAGTTAGCAGAACCTGCACAGGTACGACTGGAGGGAGAAGATGGCAGAGATTAATATGGCAGTTTCTTGGAGCGACACTGCAACAAATCACCATAAACACAGTGGCTGCAAAAAGAATCTGAAATGTCCTCAGTCACACGTGTGGGGGCCAGAAGTGCCACCAGGAATATCCAAAGGTCAGAATAAGGAAAAGGATAAGAATAGGATTGGTTAACTCTTTTTTTTCAGGGATGGAACTCACGACCTTGTGATTGCAAGGCAGATGCTTACGCTGCTGACCTAAATCTCCAGCCCTTGGTTAAGTCTTCGTAGGGAGCAGTCAGAGCACCAGATTTGTCTCCCTGCTTCACCAATGAGGCACCTGCTCTTCCCCAAGCCCAGTAAGGCTGAAAGTTTTCTGCCTACAAAACATGCCTGATAGCAGGACCATGCTGACAACCAGGATTAGTATCTTATTAGGACTTGAGTGTGTGTGTGTTCAGTAAGATTTGGGACATAGTGCTTTTGTCTTCTCATCTCCAGCACTTAACACAGATGAATTGTGGTTGTCTTGGTTATTGTTCTCTCCTTGCCGGGACAAAACACCCAACACCCAAAATGAAGGAAGGAAAGATTTATTCAGCTTGCTGTTTGTGGAGGTTTCTGTCCATACTCAGCTGGCTCCAAGGCAGGGGGCATGACTGAGGATCATTCATGGAGGTTGCTGCAGATACCACAAGCAACCAAAGCAAAAGGGCAAAAAGGGAGAAGCACAGAGAGAAGACTCTGCCACGTCATCTTGTATGTGGCCCACACCCTCTTGAATGTAGCACTCACACCCATGATCCCAGCATTGACCATGAGTCATTCACAAGCTCTAGACTCAGCCTCCACAATTGCATGAGTCTTTGGAGAGACATCTAAACTCAAACCATAACACATAGTACCAGTCATTGTTCATCATAAATTGAACGGGTGAAATGAAATATATTGTCTGTCACTTATCTCTTCAACAGTCAGTGTGCAAAGATGACGAAGACACAGTCCCTTTCTCCAAGGTTCCAGTAGGGAATAGAGATCATTGTATGAGCTGTCTTGATGAAGAGTGTTGTGTGCTGTGTCAGAGCTGAGCTGTGGTACTCTCAAAGTATATAAGAAGGAATGGTGGGACAGGCATGGCTTCCTAGATAATGAGATTCATGACTGGGCTAGGGGTTTAGCTCAGCAGCACAAATGCCTGCCTAACAAGCATGAGGTTGTGAGTTCAATCCCTAGTATAAAAAAAATGAGATTCATAATTTATTCTAATGTCATATGCAGATATGCTACTAACTGACCTTTTGATTGGCTGATGACATGATTCATCAACAGCAATGCTTTTCTATGGAAAAACCATTATGTGAAGTACTTGAGGGTTATTTTATGTTATTCTATGATCACCAGATAATGGTGTCACCATAAAGCCATGGATTTCAAACATTGGTGGATGAAAAATTACTGCCTGACTTGTAACTCCTTCTAACCCTGAAACTAACCCTGATGTGTCAGAATTACAATCCCCATTTTTCAGATTAGAAAGTCGAGGCTCAGAAAGTGTATTGTTATAGAGTATATGTAAATATGCTCCAAGGTGGAGCTTTAGAAAGAAGATTGGACTCTGGGGTTTGCAGCCCACTTGCTGTGAGGAGGTGGGGCCTGGCTGGAAGAGACAGTTCACTGGGGATAGGACTTGGAAGGGTTCCTCTGCCTGCCCAGCTCCTTATTTGCTCTCTGTACTTCCTGGTCGCCATGGAGAGGCCATCCTCCTTCACCCAACCCTTTCCACCATATCTTCCTGAACCAAAATAACCCTTTCTTCCTTTAAATTGTTGGTGTCAGGTAATGGGTCTCCATAACAAGAAGATGACTAAAACACTCACCCAAGATAAGCTACCTGGAAAGCAGGGAGGCCCCCAACTCCAATTCTGTCTGACCCCACATCTACACTCCTTTATACACTGCCCTAAAGAGCCAGATTCCCACAGGCAGGATTCCCTGGAAGTGACCACAACCTGCCAACTGGATCATGTGACCTGAAAGTAAAACCATTTATCCTGTTTGTGAACTCTGTTTATATTTTCCTGGGAATGAAGCGACATTAAGCAGGTAATCGGCCCCCTTGGTTTATGACACAGCTTTGCCATGGTCTCTGCAAAGTCTCTGTTTGCCTTTGTTTCCCTCCCCTGTGCTCATTCATTCGACAGCTTCTTAGCGTGTCAGCAATGTACTAAACATTGTCCTTTTTGCTCAGCATAAAACAAAGCGTGTGCTCTTACACGGCCCGTTCCAGTCACAATACAATAAAGAGTAAACAGTAAGTATTTGTCAGTCAGCAAAATAATGCACTGAAGAAATAACATTGCTGAGGAAAAGAAAGAGAAGCGTGATCCGACTGAGGTGTCAGAGGAGGCCCTGGCGGCTGTGTAGAAGCTCATCCTAGGCAAATAAGGCTGCGAGCCAGGAGACTGGAAGGAAGAGAAGATGACTTCCACCGGATGGCTGGCGGCCAGCAAGGAGGAGAAGCTGAGCAATTCTTTGTGTACACTTCGAGGATTGAGCCAAAATAATTTGCTGGGAGATTGAGTGAGGGATGTAAGAAAAAGACGCATACAGGAACCTCTAGCAAGCTGAAAAAATCTCCTCAGAAAATACCCACCCCTCCCCACTGCATCCCATGGACGGGCCCTGCTACAGCCAAAAACAAGGCTTCCCAGAAGTGGGAAAGCGAGGGAGATGGTGGGGTTACTTAGGGTCCCTGAAGGTAATGACAAATACCTAAGAAAGAGGCAGAAGGAGAGGTGACGTGCGGGGAGAAAGAAACGAAGAGGCAGAGAGAGACTAGAGTGAAGCAGCCACAAGCCAGGGCATGTGGACCACCAGCAAATTTTGAAGAAACCAGAATGGAGTCTCCCTGTGGCTCCAGAGGGAACCCAGCCCACCACCACCTTGCTTTCAGCCCAGTGATACCAATTTCAAACTTCTGTGGAGAAGATAAATTTGTCATTAAGCAGCCCAGGTTGTGATAATGTATTGTCAGGCACACACCTCAGATTATCTCCCTGCCCAAGACACTTATTGCTGTGTGAACGAGACATGGCCTGCAGGCCAGTACAGATGCTCCTCAGATACACGGTGTTGCTTTGTAAACCGGGCTGGTTTTTCTTGGGACTGTACTATCCACGATGTGCTGTAGATTTTACTGCCTTTCTCTTTTTGTTCCCAGCTCTATGTTAAGGCTTCTCCATGCCATCATAAGTGTGCACATCTGGTCTGTGTGTCCATCTGCTGCAGAACATTCTGGAGCACAGCATCTGCCAGGAAGCCTCTCGCTTTCTTGTAGAAATGGATATCCCAGTTGCCCCCAGCTCCCTGCCATTGAAGCACCACCGCCTGAGCAGGACTAAACATTTTGTTTCATCAACAGGCAGAGAATTATTGATGTGCTAAAGCAATCTTTTGAGGACCAGGGAAAAAGAACAGATATGATGGCTGGGGCAAAAGCCCACTGAGAAGGTGAGCCGTCAGCTCCGAAGGTCTCATCAGAAGTGACTGACGAGTTTGCCTCTCGGATTCCCCTGCCCAGCTCCCACCCTGACTGTCCCTCTCCCAGGAGATCCCGGTGACTCGAAAGGCCTAACAGTCCAGCTGTCTTGCTTGAGAAATTGGAATGGATGTCAGCAACTGTTTTCCCTGCAGCATCCTCTGGGAAATGCGTCCGACAGCGTCCCAGCCTGCCCTTGCTTTCATAGCTGGAAATGCCAAGTGGCACGTGCCATATACAGGACATTTAGTGTCACAAAGCGATACCAGGGCTGGGAAGGGCAGAGCAGGTCCCCGGGAGGAAAGGGAACCAAAGCTACTTAGCTAGAAAAAGTGTGAGTGAGGAGAGCTGCATGGCTCCGAGCTGAGAAGAAAGCCGGGCGCTGCAAGGCTGAGCCTCACTGAGCCGGAACAGATGCCACAGGCCTGAGGTAGGGACAAACGTCTGGCTTGGATGCAAGAAAGGATTTTAACAAGCGAGGCTGGAGCTGGCCATGAGGCAGCCTTGAGGATGAAAGATGCATCGGACATGTGATCTGCAGGCAGCCTGCAAAATCCTCTGCTTCAGCTCTCTGCTCAGGAGCCTGAGCTGAGACCTTTCCTTCCCTCTCCTAATCAGTCAAGGAGAGAGAGTGTGAAAGACACAGCCGCATAAAGCTCGTTCAGAATTGGTCCCAGAGCTAAAGGGAGGAGTTAAAATTTAAGACTTGGAAAAAAATGCACCGGAGGAAAATCTCTGTGACCTTAGATAAGACAGGTTTCTTAGATGTCACACCACAGCACAATTCGTAAAAGAAAAAAATGATAAATTTGAGCTTATCGAAATTAAACATTCGCTCTTCAGAAGAAATTAAAATATAAGTCAAAGCTGAAGAGAAAATACTTTTGATGTGTATCTGATGAGGTCTGCATCCAAGACATATTTAAAAACTCATAATTCAATAGTGAGATAAGCTTTGACTAAATGTTTCACAAAGGCTTGTTAATGGCTAATAAACACATGAAACTGTTTATCATTAGATTTTAGGGAAATGCTAATTAAGAACCACAGTGAGATATCATCTCACACCCACTGCAACCTACAACCAAGGAGTCTGACAACATCAAATCTTTGCAAGGATACAGAAAAATAAACATTCATACACTTCTGGTGGGCATATCAAATGGTTATAGCTACTTCGCAAAAAGTTTGGTACTTTCTTAAATTGTTAAACAATTTAACATACATATGCCATACCATCCAGAAGTCAACACTTGGGCACACACTCAAGTAAAATACATATTTGACACGTGTACTTGCACATGAGCTTCATAGCAACACTATAAACCAGATGCAATCCAAATGTCCATCAACAAACGAATGGCCAGAAAGTGCAATCTTTTAGTCCATTCATGCAGCTATAAGAGACTGCCTGAGGTGGGATAGTTTATAAACAGTGAGGATTTTCTCGTAGTTCTGGAGGCTGGAAGTCCAAGCTGAAGGTTTTGATATCTGGTGAGGGCCGGGTCTCCACAGCCAGGATGGTGCCTGTGCTGTGCGTGTGCTGGGGATGAGGAACACTGTATCTTCACACGGTGGAAGGGGTGGGAAGGAAAAGAGGCCTAGTGTGTTCTTCCATTCCTGTTGTAAGGTGCTAATCTCGTCCAAAGGCTGGAGCCATTTGGCCTGACCAACTCTTACTGGCCCTCCCTCTTGATGCTCTTGTGTGAGAGATTAAGTTTCAATATGAATTTTGGAGGAAACACAAACATTAAAATCATCACCTGTGGTACATCCAGTCAATGGAATAGCAGTTGGCAATGTAAAATAAAGCATGAGAGAATGTCAAAAATATTACATTACATAAAGGACCAAACTTGAAAGGCTATTTAGCATCTAATTCTGTTTATAGGAAACCTCACTGAAAGCAAAACCAATAGATGCAGAAAGTAGACACTAATAACCCCCAAAGGAGGTTTCAGCATCAGGTGTCCCTACCTTTCTCACACCACATGTGCAATTAGATCTGGGGGTGGAAAAGAAGGTGCCCGTACACACTCAAGAAGGGGAACTTCTGGGGTGACCGAAGTGGTGATAGCTGCAGAGCTGTATAAGTTTACTAAAAATATCCAACTGCACACTTAACAACAGATGAGTTCCCAGGTGTGAAAACTGTACCTTGTTGTATTAGTAAGCTTTCCCTCACTGTGACAAAATACTGGAGATAAGCAACTTGTAAAGAGGAAATGTTTATCTTGGCTTACATCTTCAGATGTCTCTGTCCAAGGTCACTGGTTGCTTCAGGGCTCCAGGGGTGCAGGACATCACAAAGTGCATGAAGACTGTTCATCTCATGGAAGTCAAGGAACAAAGGGTGAAACAGGAAGGAGCCAGGGACCCAACCTCCCCTTCGGGGGCACCGTCCCCACAGTGACCCAGCTTCCTCCTGCAGGACCTGACCTCGCACAACTTCTGCTGCCTCCCAATAGCATCTCACACTGGTGATGAAGCTCGGAACACACAAGCCTGCAGGGACACCTAGGGTCCAAACTATAGGTACTGCTATAAAACTGAATGGAATAAGATTACAGCAAATTGGAGATTTCCCATAGCCCAGGCCAAAAGAAAGTTTCTAAAAACAACCATCCAGAAGGTGGCAGAGTTGGGAAACAGAGGCAGCCTAGATTAAGAGAACCCGTGAAGGAGGCAGCTTTGTCTCTCAGTTTCATCTCACTTCTGACTGTTGCATCTTACTCTCTATTAGCTCAGCCTGAAGAAGGGCTCTTGTGGGTGTCAATCCTGCCCCCGCAGGACGCTGAGAGTGAGCCCAACTGGGCTGTGTCCCCGCCGTGCAGCCCACAGGGCACAGCACCTACAGGGACAGACTCTCAGCCCCAAGGCCATGTCTGCCTCAGTCTGTCACCTCACCCGAGCAGCAGTCCTGCCACGGGAGGCTGCACCAATGGTAGGATGCTGAGGCAGGAACAGCTCTGTGCCCATCTGGCTGTGCGCCTTTGGGCAAATCTGTGCCTCCTGTTTCCTGCCTGTCCCGGCCTTCAGTAGCACAGTGAAATAGCAATGGGAATCCAAACTAACTAGATCTACTAGAACCCAGTGCTGTTTCTTACCTTCCCAGAAGCCTTCCTGACCATTGAGACCAGCTTTTGCCATGAACAGGTTCGCTGACCACAGGTTCATTTCATTTGTGTAGAGGTACATGGAGCACCATGCTGGTCTTGGGCCACAGGAGCAGGGAGCGCCAGAAAGCTGCACTGGGACTGCTCAGTCCAGCAGGGTATGTGGCACTTCCACTCACACTTCGTCAGCCAGAACTAGCTGATGCCCTGTCCACCCTCCAGGGCCTCAGTGATGAGAATTCCCAGTGCGAGGAGGACTTGGGGAACAGCCCTGGCTATCACATTCCTGATTTGGTCTTGTCCCTCTCTCCTGACCAGAATGGCTCTTCTGAACAGGATGGTCTAGCTTGACTGTTATTTTACCCCAGTGCTAGCACCCAGCCATAGCTTAATAGCTCTCTGTTGACTGACAGATTCCGGAGTTTTGGAGTTGGTGATGCAGACTGCTGGTGGTGTTATAGGGTAGTTACCAATCAACCGGATTCCAGGTCTTTCTTGTCTGCAACAAAGATTGGGACAAGACAATCTGAAAACAGTGCCAAAAAGTTTATTTGAAAAGTGCAGGGTAAATGGGTAAGGGAGACATCAGCTCTGCACAGTAAACTTGGGTCAAAGAGAAAAGGAAGGTAAAAGCAAAATAAAAGTACGTGCAGTGTCTGAGAAACACACGGGAACGCTAGCACGGGAACACGGTGGGGCAGCAGCTTTCGCTGGCCACTGGTTTTCCCTTTTGCCACTCACATCTGGTAGGAGCTTGTGAGAAGTTCCACGCGTGGCACCCTCACGTGGCCCTGGGACCTTATGATTGACAGGTCCCGCCCATTTCACAGCCAGCTTTGCCATGCCGGGTCTCCCGTATCAGTAGGACGAGTGTTAGTTCCTTGCGATGGCTCAGATCCAGGGACTAAGGGCCCAGATTCCCAAGTGACCAGGGCCCTCCTGAGAGGGAAAGAGTGATTGATCTAACCACTGCTTCGCCTCCACCATGTAACCTCAGAGGAAAATGAACAACAACCTTTAGGAGTCAGAAGAGGGGTCTGAGGTGGGAATCTGGACTCTGAAATTTCACCATAATTTCACTCTTCATCTTAAAAAGCTATGTGAATTTTGTATTTTGTTCCATATTCTCCCTCATGGTTGGAAAAGAAAAAAAGTATTTAACCATGTAAAATGAATGCTTCCTGATCATAGGTCTTGTTCTTGTTTGGTGTTACCCCCACCCAGCTTCTCTCCCCCCCCCCTTCTTCTAACAAGTCTTCCTAAATAGATCACTGAGGCCCAAATCCTTTGTTTAAGCTCTATTTCTGATTTAAGATGCTAGAACACATGCATCTGAAATAAAATTTCAAGACAGCAGCGCTCACACTTATTCCATGCAAAGCGCTGCATTCTGTTCTAGACGGCCCCTTTATGTACACACACCTGGTGGTTCATCACCCTCTAACTTGATGTCATAGCCCACTCATGGGTCACAGTCTCACGGTTTGGAAGCCACTGACCTGATTCTTCCAAGCTAATCTTCCGGAACCTATCCTGAGCCTGGAGAAGCTGCAGAGGGAGAACTCTCCCTCCAGATACACATCGTCGGGAGCCTGAGACCCCAGAAACCGATCCTCTTGAGGCTGTCTGAAGGAAGCCCGGAGTCCCCACCACCTTCCTGTGCTGGAAGGATAGGTGCTCCCAGCTGCCTCCAGCCAACGAATGCACACACTACTGGTTTCATTAGACAAGGTCGTTTCCAAGGAGATAAAACCTTTCATGACCTTGTAAAAGTTCCCAGGAACACAACACACAAAGCTATGGCTGCATACGGGCAATGTCCCAATGGCCATCAATAGAGGAACTACAAAACACCACACAAAGCAATGCCATGTGTCCGTTAAAATAATGGAATGGGTTTTCTGAGTATAATTTCTCATGATACACTGAGTGTAAAAATCAATTGGTCCTGCAGTTCAGCGATATTATTCCATCTTTTTAAAGTTCCTCTGTGTATGGTAACACTATGGAAACATGTACTCAAAATTACCTGAAGCAATCGTGTGCAGGGGAATGATTATGGAAGGCTTTTACTTTTGAAGTCTTTCATTTCCAGTGTTTGAACTTTTTACCCCAAGCATGAATTATTTTTGAAATAGGGAGAGCAATCATTTTACATTTACAAGGGCTGAAACAGTCAGCAGTTATTTCCAAAATACAGCCTGTGTTCCTACAGCTCATGACCATGCAAAGCAGAGGGTGATGATGTCTTCACTCTGACACACAGAAAATCAGGTCAAGTATGACCACAGCAAGGTCAGGAGCTGGGGAAATGTCCCTGTGGGCCCCAAATGGACAGAAATTCTGCACGCAGCAAAAGGCGTGGGGGAGGGGCTCTGGCAGGGCCAAAGGCCTCTGGGGCCATGGAGCTCGGGGGCTCCCCACCTGTCTGTCTGTATTAAATTATACAAATTGCTTCTTTGAGCCAGGGAATTGACACCCTGACTTGAAATTAAAGTCACCTAGCACTTTTTAAAATTGCCCAGAAATTTAATTTGTTTAATTTTTTTCTCTCCTTCTCCTCCCATCCTGCTCTTCCTCCTTCGTTAAATTTCCTCTGGAAATTCTAACACACATTTAGAATTGAGATCACATGAAAACTTTGGGCTTAGAAGTCATGGATGTGGACCTGGGGTCTGGTCAGGGAGTCAGCCCAGCAAGGGGCCAGCTTGGAGATGAGACTCAAGATTTCCTTTTAATGTCCCCAGAGTGTACATTACCAACATCAGAAGCCTGATTTGGTGCTGGAGACCTTGGAAGTACAAGAAAGAGCTGAAGACTGGTACTCAGCGTGAGGCAAAGATGCAGAGAGCAGAGAAGGACCGAAGGTCCACCCAGAAATACATGTGTGAATTTGTGATATCCATGAAATATTCATATAGCAGAATGCAGTGCAGCAGTGAACATTCATGGTATAGTCCTAAAATAGATACCTCTCAAAAACAGAATGCTGAGTTATAGAAGCCATTTATACTGTGGTTTGTACGATATGGTGCTATATATTTAAACTGGAAACTATAGGAAAGAAGAAGCATACAGGACAGTGTTTGGTGGCTGAATATATATGATTAAAACTGTAAAAAAGCTCACAAGACTCAAACACATTGATCTCGGGACAGTGGTTACCTTTGGAGGAGAGGAAGGGGACTGGATACGGGAATCGAGTGGGTAACTGAGGCACAGGACCACTTGGGAGGGACACAGGGCGTGTAAGAAACGCTTGTTAAAAGGCCACGTACTTTACAACTCCGTTGGCAGTGTATGTGGGGAGACAGACTACAGCAAAAGACAGCAGACTGGTGATTGCCGTGGCAGCCGGGATCAGACAGGCAGAGTGCACAGAGGTGTGCGGGGAACCGTGCGCTATGCCCACCACAGGCACCATCACAAGAATCTGCATGAGCATTAAATTCACACGGCTGTATTGCACAAAGTCAGAGTGTGGAACGCTGTTTTCCAGGGACCCGGAGGAGGCATATTTCATTGCTCATTCATTAATGGGTGTGGGACCGCAACGTGAGAAAAAGAAAAGTTCTAGAATCGGACATTGGTGATGGTTCATTTCAGTACGAATGTACTCTATATCATTTATAAAAGGAAAGATGATAAGATTTTGTTACTGTATTCACCACAATAAAAGTGGAAAAAGCAAAAAACAACCCAAAGACTGTTTACCAGAAAGGGAAAAGGCAATTATGCTGTATGAGATTTTCTTTAAAAACTAAAAGAAGAAATCTGAATCCAATGCTGTGTTGAAATATCTTATATCTTAAATCATTCTGTTCATACCTGTTACTTAATTTTCTAAATAATTTTGGGTATCTAACATGCCCCAACAGGTTAATACTTTAAGGTAAAATCAAAACTGTGGGGCTGTGAGAAGATTTTGAAATGGTTCAAACTCCTTACTTAAAACTGACTCCCAGCCCAGAGCCGTATCTGACTCTGACCGGGTCATTGGGAACTGAAATCCCTTATTGACAACAATCGGGCTTCCTCGCCTCAGAAAGTTCACGGTGCACAGAAAACCACGACAAGTGTTCTCGGCTTTCTCTAATCCATAGGAAACAGTTTCCAACAATCAGAACACCGAACCAAGTAGTCTCAAGGCAAAATTAAAATCTAATCAGCAGATGCATTTAGAAGAATCCTTACAATGATTTTAAGAGAAAAAACTCACAAACGTTATGTGTCACTTTCAGTCTGCAATATTCTAATTGATCTCCTGTGGCGCTGGAATTTGTTGCACCTCCTGGCTTCTGTCTTTGCCCTTATTCCTGCCTGCTGCCTAATCCTGAACAAGAGTTGCTCTAATTACGGCTGACTCTCTCTGGGGGTAGAACTCTGCAAAATTCCAGGTTGAAAACTCTTCCAGCATTGCATTTGCACTATTCTTGGTTACAAGGAACAGAGCTGACTGGGAGGCCAGGATCACCAGGCCTGCAAGGGCCGAGAAGGAAGGAGGAAGCCCTGCCAGGGGCCTCAGTGAGTGGACTCTGCTTCCGCTGCACCTTGTGAGGGCTCAGATGCTAACTGCCCACTCCCACAGGTCGTGCGTTAAAGACTTGGTCGCCCTCCATCCCCCACAGTGCAGAGTAAAAAAAAAAAGACTAGGTCACCAGCTTGTGGCAGGTAGTGGGGACCTCACTGGTAAAAAGATGCTAAATCATTGGGGAATGTACGCTTGAAAGCAATATTGGGAGCATGGCCCCTTCCTGTCTTATTGTGCTTTGCAGCTGCCAGGAAGTAAGCCATTTCCTCCTCCACCAGCTCCTGCCATGATGTACTGTACTGTCACAGGTCCAAAGCAACAGGACCCAAGTAGCCATGGATTGCAACCTCTGAACCTGTGACCCACAATGGTCTGTCTTCTTTATAAGCTGATTCTCTCAGCTATTCCTCCCACCAGCTGACAGCTGACTGACACCCACTGCAGTACCATAGCGCCAGCTGGGTCCTTGGTTTTGACATGGCCCATGGGCCACCCTGCAGGACTAGGGGTTCTGACAGGACATCCACGCAACCAAGCCTCCTTCCCCAGCCTGTTCTCCAGCTGCAGAAACTTCTGGGAAGTGAGTCACAGCCCTACCTGCTCACACTCAAAATGAAGGATCCTTCTTCCCCACCATGCGGGTGACCTTGTATGGCTACCCAGCCTGTGCTGCCCACAGAACCAGTGTCCAGCCGTGAGCACAGAAGCCAGGCCTCTGCCTGCTCTCCAGATCCTACTCCCCTGGCTCGTCTCTGCCCACCTCCCCATGTTGGGCTGCCTGCGGTCCCCATGTGCACTGTCCCGCACACCTCTGAGCCTTACCGCAGGGCTTTTGATACGACCCAGGAATGCTCTGCCCCTCTTGCCATGTCTGTCAACCTGATGAGCTCCTACACATACTTCAACACTTATTAAACACAACTTGCTATTGTTGGGGTACACAGTTGCCATAGCCCCTACTTCCCATGCCATGAACATCTCTATTATTGTGCTGCTTGTTATTTTGTAATTATCTGTATTCACTTCTGTCTTCTTCACTAGACTGTTAAGTCGTAAAGGGCAATACAATGTCTAATTAATATTAATTAACTGGCTAATCAGTCAATTAATTAATTGGGCTGCTCTAATTAAACTCAAGGGTAAGGTTTGGTTATCTGCCTAAGTGCAGAGTGTATTCACATGTTTAATAAATGCTACATGAATACCTTAAGTAATTAATAAAGACCCAGGAAGTTGGAAATATCCCATGGCTCTACTTAATGGACTCTGCTCTTTTTAGACCAGAACCTACTGACATCTTTAAACCAGGAAGCCCCAGGCAGATGTTCTAGAACTTCATCTACCTGTGAGGACATGATCGCGTGTCTGATGTAAATCCTCCCACCACGTCTTGCCAGTTCTCTAGAGCCCTCCAATCAGTGGGGAGGAAAGGCTCTGTAGACAGAAGTAGCCAGGGATGGCTGTGCTCCATGAATTTGCTGGACTGGCATGAAAAACTATCACAGACTGCATGGGTTTTAAAGACAGAAATGTCTTTTCTCATGGCTCTGGAGGCTGAGGCCCAAGCCCCAGGCACATCCAGGCTGGTTTCCTCTGAAGCTTCTCTCTGTGGCTTGCAGACAGCTGCAGATGCAATGCCACCATAGTCCTCTTCTGTGCCCAAATCTCCCTGGGGTCTCTCCATGACCTCATTTACTCTGTTTATAAGGTCACACATCAGATTGGATTAAGGCACACTCAGATGGTCTCGTGTTAATTTAATTACCTCTTTGGAAGCAGGATCTCCAGACAGTCACATGTTGAAGGGTCAGAGGTAGGAGTGAGGTCTATGAATTAACAGAACACAATTCAGCCCATAGCACCTTCCAAGCCAGCATCCTGTTGGACAACTAACCCAAGGTGCACCCCTGTTATGGCTTAAATCTCAATGCCCCCCAAATCCTCATGTGCTCATAGGTGGAGAATTTCAAAGGTGACTGGATTAGGGGCGTGTGCATTAAGAGTGTGATGCTGGGGTTAGGGGAGAGGCTGATGGGAGCCTCTCTCTGGGTATGGGGGGCACCAGCTGATAGGCTTGCAGTCTGGCGGGAATAGACAAGGGCAGAAAGAAGGCAGGCCTGCTATGGCTGCTGCCTCCTGCCTGCTCTGTGATGTCCCTGGGCCATGCCACCCTGCCCTGGAACCAGGCAACTACAGACTGAAACCTCTACATACTGTGAGCCGAAATAAATCT
This sequence comes from Cavia porcellus, assembly GCF_034190915.1. Taxonomy (NCBI): domain Eukaryota; kingdom Metazoa; phylum Chordata; class Mammalia; order Rodentia; family Caviidae; genus Cavia; species Cavia porcellus. The sequence goes on from NW_026947491.1 coordinate 3,617,931, forward strand.
TTCTTCTCTTAACTTTAGGTATCAGGTATGTTGTCTCAGCAACCAGAAGAGTAACTAAAACATCCCTTTTCATTGATTCTTCCATACTTTCTCATTCCATCAATATTTAAGAAGAACCACTTATATGACTACATAGTCTGCATAAAATCAACCAAGCAATCTTTCCAAAATATACCTCTGGTCCTCTCTTCCTTTAGATAAAACCCCTGAATGGTTTCTCATAGCCTTTAAAAATATTCCCAAATCCAAGCATGGTCTAGAAAATATTCCAAGAATCTGCTTAATTTCTCTACAAATTCCTCACATCCATTTTGCTGCAAATAAATTCCTGGAGTATGGTGATTTCCCAAATAAGTTATGTTGAGTTGTTCTTGCTTGGATGATCATAGGAAAGTATGTGTTTTATTCAACAAATATTTAACTATCATCTGCTTTCTGTAGCTCTACCAGGGGCTGGGACAGATAACAAGATTCCACCTGAATGCATCTCTCAATTTGGAGAAAATGTCAGATAACTCAACAAAAATTGCAATGCAACCAGTAAGAAATACAGCAGAGGTGTATGTAACACTGTCAGGAGCTCAGGGAACAGTTTCCTTACATTTCTAGGCATACATTATTTCCAGAAAATAATACGACAGTCTCTAAAATTTAACTGAGAAGAAAACCCATTTATAGCCCATCCTATATACTGCTAAGATATTGCTTAAATAAATTTTTAAAATATGGATCTAATTAATACGAAGGAGATAAGTAGCATCTTACATAACTAATGAAATGGAAATTGGCTTCACTCTCACAAAAGTATGCTGAGCCCAAAGTATGAGGTAGAAATTCAGAGGCTTCCCACTGGTACAAATCCATCTCTGGAGTGTTACTTAAATACACATATGAAAGTCACATGGAAGAACGGCTGTGCCAGCCTCTCCTCCATGCATGAGCTATTCTAGCTCATTAACCACAGAAATTAGCAGCTGTGGTCTGATGACACACTAAAACAGAATGACATAACTTGTAGCAAGCATTATTTTACTTTACATTTTTAGCATGTGTCTCAAGAAGTCAAATTAGTCCACAAAGTTGCAAAACAAAATATTTGACAGAGGAACTGAGTGAGGAACAGAATGAGATCTTCCCTGGAAGGCAGCTGTGAAATGTGCCTCCTGACTGCCACGCACTCTGCCTTGTACAACAACAAATGCAAGAAAGGGAAATTGCCAAGCGATGGCCAGGAAAAGAAAACGTGCAAGGAAGTCTAAGTGCTGAGCTGGCTGGGTGGGGACCAAGTGGGACAGGGGATAACAGCCCCTGTGAGGCCAGGAGAGAAGTCCTGTGGAGGGACGGGGTGGGAAGAGTGCACTGCACAAAACCTAAACTCTCAGAGGGAGGCACCTGCGGAGAAAGGCGGGCTAAGGATGACTTACTGGCCGGCACACAGGGGAGGAGGTGCGACCTCACCTTCATTCTGAGGGAGGACAAACCAGCGCTGAGGGACAGACGCATCATTTGTTAACTTGCTTCCTCTCAGCTTCAAATTCACTTTTTAGTACTTGTGATAAAAGATCAGAAGCCAAGGGTGGTGGCTCATGTCTGTAATCCCAGCATTCAGGAGGCTGAGGCAGGAGGATCACTGAGAGTTCAAGGCCAGCCTGGCCTCCATAGTGAGTTCAAGGCCAGCCTGGCTTCCATAGTGAGTTCAAGGCCAGCCTGGCCTCTAAAGTGAGTTCAAGGCCAGCCTGGCCTCCATAGTGAGTTCAAGGCCAACTTGAACTACATAGCAAGACTCTGTCTCAAAAAGACTGAAAAAAAAATCAATTCTCTTAAGCATTTCTCTCTCACAGTGAATGTCATACTGGCCTTGTCAGGAGGGGAACAGGAGGGACATTGCAGCAGGAAGGTTCCTGTGTGTTGGATGTGTATGTGTTTCTAGTTTCTGCAGCCTGGGTGGTCAGTAGTGTGGGTATAGGGGGACAGTCCCTCACCACCCTGGCCCTGGCTGATCTGGTGATCATCTTCCCACTCCCTGGCTCCCTAACACGGAAGCCCCAAGCCCTGGATGTCACCTCCACAGCGCCGTTCTGAATCCCTCTGTGCGATGTAGCAGCTGTGGTCAGCGGTCAGGCCCTGGTTTCCTGTGAACTTCACAGTGAGGCTGGACCCACACTGCAGCTGCCCTGTGCCTGCCCGGCCTTCCTTGGGTGCCCGCTTTCACTTGAAGTCCTAATTTAGCTTTCTCTTTCCTTTTAGTTACTCTCTTGTCACAACCAAATAATTCCTTCTATTAAGCTGGTCTATTATTGCACAGTTTGTCTCCTGGTTGGACCCAGGCTAATACAACCGAGAAGTCAAAATATTTGCTGTGTGGAATATTAGTAAGTCAAACTCTCAAAAAATGAGTCAAATAGGTTCACATGAACAAGCAAGCAGCACTGTGAAAGGGTGGTTCCTCACCCTGCTCTGTGTTGTCAAACATAAAAACTTGGGGACTTTGAACTTCAACAACTTCTGGTAATGAAACAATCTAACGTAAGCATAGTTAAGAGAAAATATGTAAAGACAAAGACCTGAAAAACACAGTCTGACAAGAAAAAAAGTGTACATACACCTCGGGAAAAGAAAGACAGCATGATGTTTTTCCAGCGGATGCTGCTGCATCCTCGGATGCTCTGGAGTTTGTCATGTATCACAGAAAACCCACTGCACTGCCGGCCTTTAGAGAAGACACTGAAAACGCACCTGCAGCCACTTCAACGACCAAAGTCACCAAAGCAGCAGTTCACTATACTAATAAACGTCTGGAAGCTCACAGTCACTGCCATGAGCACCTCTTGTAATCATAGAGGACAAAGGCAACTCGTATGAATCTCATGAGATCTCCGTAAACCTAGTATTAAAATACCTCCACATGTCTTTCTTTTCCTGAAATGTTTATGCATTCTTTGGTGGAGTCTGCAGGTTATAAATTTTTAAAAATATCTAACAATGAGTTAAATCACTGGTTATATATTTCAGGAGAGAAAATGGTAGACAAGAACGACTGAATCTGCCCAAAATTCAATACAGAAAGTGAAAGAGGTGGACATATCCACAAGACTCATGGGAAAAATGATTGAGACACTCTGAGGTGCAGTAATAAGAGTTCCAAAAAAAACAAAACAGAGGAATTAGGAGGGCAATATTTGGAAAGATAATGGGTGAGATTTTCCCAGAATTCTCATATCCTTACCGAGTTTTCTGAGAATGATTCCACAGATACAGAAAGCACAAATTTGCAAGCTAAGTTTAAAAAATGAGAGAGAACTTAAAACCAACAAGGGACAGACTGCCTACAAATAAAGAGCAGAAATCTCAATGACATCTGGGTAAGACATGAAATAATATCTTCATAGTACATAGGAAAATAATCAGTCAGTCCATCATTTCATAGCCTGCTAAATTAGAACCAACCAATAGGCTCGTCACCTGAGTGGAATAAAAGGAAAGGAAGAAGGAAGGTCGCTTCTGTTTCTTTGAGAAGCTCAAGTCTTTGCTTCACCTTGGGCACTGTCTCCTGGCTTCCAGCACAGACTCTCCAGCTCCCTGATACGGGTTTGCATGGGCCACTACAGTGAGCTCACCTCCAGCATACACAGTCCCTTTGTGCTCTCCCATGCTTGACTATTATAAGACAGTCTTGTAAATTCTTATATTTTGCATTATATCTGTCTCTCTGGGAAGCACTGACTGACACAGGCTTCCAGGCCTTTAAGATCTCCCCTTTGAATTTGCAAAACATGCTTTCTGAGGGCCAGGGATTTAGCTCAGCAGTTCATGCCTGGTAAGCAGGAGGTCATGAGTTTGATCCCTGGTACCAAAAATAAATAAATAAATATACCTTCCACCCAATGCTCCTCAGCAAAGGGGGTCATGGTTCAGCCCAGAGTCAAGAAGCAATGGGAGAGATCTAGTCTCCGCCCAGAATTATTCATATTGCTTTCAAAGTAACAGGACCTGAAAGTTAAAATTAGTTCTTTGTGGGAAGCAGAACAAGGGGTATATTGGTCAGAGTCCTCTGGAGAAAAAGAACCAACAGGACTGATTGATTTTAAGGAATGGGTTTCTGAAAAGTCCCCTGACCTCCCGTCTCCAAGCATGAGCCCCAGGATGAGTGGTGGCATGTTCCAGTCTGGGTCTAAAATCCTAAGCAGCAGGAGAACCCGTAATGTGAGTTCCTGTCCAATCAGGTGCACTACATTGCCCAAGACAGCCGGCTCCAGTCAGAGGGCAGGTCCTCCTTCCTTGGCCTTTTGTTCTGATGTGTCCTGAAGGGACTAGATGAGAACCCCTAGCAGAGAGGGTGATCATTGTTATATGATCCGCCAACACGAATGTGACCCTTATCCAAAGCGCCCTCACAGGTCCCCAGAAATGTTTCACCAGACCCCTGAGCATCCTTGGCCCCTGTCTGCCACATAAAATTAGCTATCTCAGGATTTAAGGAGCGGGAAAAGGGATTTTTCTTCCCATTGGAAGTCCTTCCATATTATTCTTTTTAAATAAATGCATGTTCAATAAAAATTAACATTTTTAATGTCACACATATCCCTTGCTCTGGATAGAAAAATCAGAAAGGCACTTTCCCAATCCTCACTTAATAAATGGAGTGCTACAGACTGAATATAGATTTTTAGAAGCGTCCATTCATTAAACTGTTCAGATCCCACAGGCTTCAATCTTCTCCTGCTCACCCCACGGGACTCAGATCCAATTAAACGGCCTGATGGCACATGTGACAAGTGTGCCTTGACCTGTCATTGCTCTGTCACTTCGCTTCACTTTACTTTTCCCATTGCTGCTCAGTCTGTTGCACTGCATTAAGCTGTGCAAAGGCCACAAAAGGAGCAAGAAATAAGGTTCCTGCCAGCAAGGAGCTAACAGTCCAGGCGAGGAGACAGGGTGATGGCACATGCCAACCACAGCACATTATCTGGACGGGGGGCCAGGCAGGTGGGGACAATTACTCTGCACTGAGGCAGCTCGGCCCTACACGCAATAAGCCCCTGACAGACGCCTGGCAGCGGGAGGATCGATGGCCCGCAGCCTGCATCTCAGAGGCTGACATGGCACCAGGCACACAAGCCGCAAGAACAGAGCAGAGGCGGAGAGCTGAGCTGGGCCTCACTTCCCCTCAGGACTGGACAAAGGCGCCAAGTCACAGACAGGAAGATGCATGTCACAGGGGAAAGGGGGAGGCCCAGACAAGTGAAAGAAACCTCCTAGGAGAGGGAAGGGCACGAAAGCAGTCTGCAGAGCAGAGAGCAGGCACAGGCATGGGTCCAGAGCTCGTCCGGAGCCCTAGGGCAGTGGGCAGCCAGGAAGGGGGCAGTGACAGAGCGAAGGGGTCAAAAGCCCTCGGGCTCAGGGCTGCAGGGAGCCAGAGCATGTCCCACCACCCTGCAGGCCACAGGAAGCCCCACCCTAGGGACTGCCATCCCTTCGAGATAGGATGGAAAAAAATACAGACAGAAAGGAGACAGGAAAATTGTCGTTTAATTGCACTTTTAAGGAAAGCTGAAAAAAAAATACAATTAAACTCACTCTAGAAACATTTTTTTCTTAAAGGTCTTAAACACACAGTGAGCCCAGATTTGTGCTTCTCGCCTGGTAAATTGCACTTGCTCCTAGAGAAAACAGGGCAGCAAACCCAGCTTTAAACACACATAGGTGGTTTCCCTTCTGACATAGCCTGCCAGACACTAGGCAAACCCGTCCTAGGTCACCTGGACACTCCCAAGTCCACATCAAAGCTTCAGGTTGCCCTCCCTTCTCTCTTCCTAGTGGATCCCTTTAGGCTTCTCCCTGGCGCATCCCAAAATTCCATGATGGAAGCCGTGGAACCTGCTACCTACTTATCCTGCTTGTGGGTGGGGTAAGTTTGGGCTCCCCATTTCTTCTTTGGGGACCTCTTTAGGAGTAGGAGAGGAGGTGGTCCTTTATGCAGAAGGACCCACATTTCCTGGAACTTCCATTCAGCACTGACAAGGGTTAGAATCACGGGAAAAAATAAAGGGGAGCGAGACACTGTCCCACCCTCCTGGGCCGCGGAGCTGTTTGCAGTGGGGGAGATGGCGGCCTCACAAACACTGAAGGGTCCAGGAGCACCTGGGTGTGCAAAGTAGGATCTGGGCTCAGGCACACCCGGGCCGGGCCTCGCAGGTCTTGAGGGTGGAGCGAAGTCACTATGAGAAGCACTGTGCAGGGCGCCCCACTCCTGTCCAAGGCTGGGTGAATCTCAGCTCTGGAGGGGCTGCAGCTGTGGTACCAGAGAAGATGGGATGGAAAGCCCAGCTCTGGATCTCAATTCGACAATAAGCAACAAGCATCTCAGGCGGGGGCCACGGGAGCAAAAGGGAGGATCAGGAGCGTGGGGCAGGGATCTGGAAGACTGGGGGAGGGGCACTGGTCCAGCGAGGGCCTGGAGCCCCTAGCAAAGTGCACAAAGTGCATGGTGACTACAAAGGGCACGAGCAGAAGGTTCTGGGGGTGATGACTGGCTTCAGAGGGAAGTAGGGGTGACCAGGAGGAGATAAGGCCACGTCAATGACTGGAGCAGCCACGCGGTCTGGAACGCATCAGATCAGCTGATCTAATCATTCACAGGACCAGAGTGCCTGGGGAGTCTGGAAGGAGCCTGGCTTCCAGCCGGAGCAGCCGTGACCCATACCCTGCGTTTCCTCTGGTCCTCTCCGCCGCCCACTGCATCCCCAGGGCCCATGGCCACAAACGGCTGCCGCGCTGGCGGTGCAGCCTTGGAAGCGAACTGACACGGTCACTGGACGCCTCTGCAGGAAGGGAGGTAAAGCAGGGGCCTGCAGCAGAGGGCTTCCTTCCAATCTGGCAGCTTTGGTCCCAGACACCGACCTGCGTGGAAACTGATCGAGGTCTTATTTGGCGCTGGACCGGAAGTCCCTGTGTGGCCCGACCAACTCCGGAGCGCATGCGCAGAAGCTCTTCCCTCCTCCACCCCCATCCCCAGCGCCTGGCTACAGAGCGCAGGCCTATGCTCGGGATGCGGACTCGGACTTGTGTCACAGTCTGTGAGGACATCTGAGCCTGTAATGTAACCAATAGTCAGGTTCAGGGAACACGTTCTAGACACCTGCAGGTGTGTTCGAGCCAAAGTTGCTTGGCTTTTTTTTTGTTTTCGTGTGTTTGTTTTGTTTTTGCAAAAGACATGATTGGAGATGTTGACACCGGTAAAGCAATTTCAGAATGCACTCCTCCGATGTAGTGTCTTTCTGCTTGTAAAACAGGTTTACATAATGTGTCTCTTTTGAATTTGGCAGTGATCTAATAGAAGTGTTATTATTGCCATTTGATGTGTTTCCATGGAATTTTAAAGCCCCTACGTCTTGTATGTATGAGTACGAAAAGGAATCCCCATCTGTTTCCTAACTGGTAATAAAAGACAGCTTCTCACTAAATCTAATTTTGTCAGGATTCTGGGCTAGAGTTGAAGGCTGTATCTTCACAAAAGAGGCGTGTCTATTGCGTAATGAACACCAGTGTTGTTAAGACTACAGAAATGGGACCTAGAGTGTGCAGAGGCGTAGAAGCATCATTCTCTTCTGTCCCATCTCCAATGCGACATTTTCATAGCTGAGGTAAAGGCCCTGTAAATAATCAAACTATATCTTAAAATGCTTCTCAGTAACTCAGACCAGATTTTTTCTACCTAACCTGAGCATATTCGCTTTTTTAGGGTGGCTATAGAGGGTCAGTGAGAACAAACTCATAGTTACTGTTTTAAACTATCCAGGTCTTTCCCCTTCATCTGTAAGAGTCCAGATAATTGTGAGGAAATAATCACAGTCCTCCTTGCTCACAACCAAAGCCCACTTAGAAATCCAAGCAGAAAGAGATTTCTCTACGAATGTGTGGGAAAACCTTGAATAATCAGCAGAGATACCCATTAGAAAACAAACAGCACCAAAAAAAATAGAAAAGTAATGTAAAACTAAAAGAAATCTTGATTTGAGACTAATTTGGGAAGCTGTATCTTAAACCATAAGCAAACAAAAAAACAATAAAAGACAAAATCAAGTAAACACAGAGATATATTTTATGCTTACATACATACTGAAAGATTATACTATCCTTTAGAAACAACAAATAAGAAAGGTTGGAATTTTAAAAAGCTAAATTAAAATTATAAGGGGCTGGGGATTTAGCTCAGCGGCATAAGGCGGTCGTGAGTTTGATCCCCAGTACCGGAAAAAAGAAAAAAAAATGAAAAAAATTATAAGGGCAAGCTTTCTACAATAGGTGCCAAAACACAAATAAATAAGAAATATGACAGAAAAGATGAGATACAGAAATAGAGCATCTATAAATCTAGGAGTCCTATTATCCAATTCATAGGTGTTAAAGGAAAGTGAAAAAAATCCTTCAAAATGAAAGTTGTGCGCTATTAGAAAATGACTTTTGCCCAGCATGATGAAATTTTGAAAGAACCACCACTTACCCACATGATATCAAATGTAAGGAAGGACTGTGATGCTTCCACTGTACCGAGGAGGGCAGAGGGATAAGATACAGTGAATGAGGAGCACACCAGTGCCTGGCTTCTTCTAAGCTCTCCTGCATGTCAGCCGAAACTGACAGGGAAATGATGCTTGAAGACAGAATTGTATGCCCAGCTAAGTTAACAGTCAAATGTGATTGCTCTAAGTAATGACCTTCGGGGCAGACAGACCCCTCAAAAACTTCCTTCTGACTTTCTCAACCTAGCACTAGCATTTTGAAGGGGTGCATTCCTTCAAAATGAGTGGGAGAAAATCAGAAAGAGAAAGATGTGGAATCCCGTAAACAGCATGCCAGCCTAGGAAATCTCTACTGAAAAATCCCAGGATGACAGCAATGCCAGCAGTCCAAACTCAGGTAGAACTTTGGCGGAAGACAGAGGCCTCAGCATCTGATGTTTGAGGAGTATAGTAAACCTGAGGCTGTGATGTGGACATATTCTTTTTGTGAGAAAGGAAAGAAAAAGAAAGGTAAAGATGAACATGTCAGGAAGATCCAAGGTTACACAAAGAAGTAGTAATCCAAAGACAGTACAATGATAATGATGGATAGAGAGAAAACAAAAATACTTTGTCCTCAAGAATACTATGACTTCTCTCTTTTGAGCAGGTTATAGGTTGATACTGAACCTATGATGTCCTAGTACATTTTCCCACCCTGTCACGGCCAATTAATTGGTCATAATGATACAAATGCCTTTTATGTGGGTTATAACTTTTTTTTGTCTTTTTCCTTTTCATTGGTACTGGGGATTGAACTCATAACTGCCTGCTTGCAAGGCAGGCGCTTATGCCGCTGAGCTAAATCCCCAGCCCCTGGGTTATAACTTTTTTAACCAACAGTAGAGAAGCAGGCAAGCTTTTATAGAATCTAGAAGAAAGACAGGGCAATGATGAATATGAATCTTAGGAATTTTGACGTTGTATAATCAAAGATGATTATAGAATTATTTTAAAACTGATAGAATTATTTTAAAGCTGATAGAATTATTTTAAAACTTTAATGTTGGAAGCCACTGAAACTAGAAATTGAACACACATGCAGGGCTGCAACACGGCCTGGGCAACCTGGCCACCCTGAGAACAAAGAGATGCCTCTAAGGGCAAGATAAGGTCATAGATGAGGACACCTGGCCCCAACTCCAGTTAACTAAATAAAGACTGTAGCTACAAGCATTTCACTCCTGTAGTGAAATGCAACATAGAGATGTTGTCCTAAGCTATTTCTCTGAAATTAACATAAGATAGACATAACATATGATAGACTAACTTAGACATAATTTGTTACTTGGCAAAGTCCTTGAACCCATTCCCAAGGTCTGTTCAATTTCCTGCATTTTCCACTCTAACCTCTTCCTTTTTGAAAAAATAAATACAGGCCACCCAGACGCATTCCTTATCTTAGTCACTAGAGTCTCGAACTCTGCAGAGGGTTTTGATCTTCCTGAAGCCCTAAAATCACACCACTTGTCTCATTTATTTAAGTCTTCATCGTACACTCATTTAAGAGATTGGAGATCTAGGCCAGGCCCCCAATACTTTAAGTTTGGTAAACTTGGTAGATTTTTTTTTTTTTTGTCTTTTTCCTTTTATCGGTACCAGGGATCAAACTCAGGACTGCCTGCTTGCAAGGCAGGCGCTTATGCCGCTGAGCTAAATCCCCAGCCCACTGGTAGATTTCTTTTTTATTCATTGCATACTAGAGAACTGAATTATGTGTTGACAGAAGGTAAAAGATGAAAGAGAAAGAATGTTAACCTTACATTTCAGAGTTCAGAATGAAATACGGATGCAGCAGGTAAACAAGAAATAGCATATTATTGGAAGTTTAAAGTAACCACAATAGAGGGGTTTCAAAACTAATATAATCATGAAACACTGGGAAGACAAAGGCAATAAGTACAGAGGAGTGAGATTTATTAACCTACAACTGTCAGAACAAAGCTGGGGTGGGGGAGTCCTAAAATGGGCAAGGTTAGAAAACAGCAATTCCAGCCTCTGAAGTATAGACCACAGAATGAAAAATGGAAACCTCGGGTACGGCTTCTGTAGAAGAATGGGACTAAGGCTGGGGGTGGCAGGGCCAAGAGAGCAATGCTTGCCATCGCAAGTGTGCCTATGCTGATTCACTGCTTTCTCACATGCATCAATTGTGCCAGTGATATTCAGTGTGTGTGTGTGTGTGTGTGTGTGTGTGTGTGTGTGTCTGCAACCACCATATCTTATCATCTTTGCTTTGTCAGGGTTAGCCTAGCACTTGGTGCAATACCAATAAAAATAACAATAACTGTAAAATTGTCTATTTATTAAGTGTCTACCAAGACCCGGACACTGGCAAGTATTTCACACGTGAAATACTTGAAAATCAGCAGAGTGTTACTCCTTCCACAGCTCTCCAAGGTCAACAATACCTTCAGATTTCTAATGAGGAAGTGGATGTAAAGGAGTCTGAAAACAGGAAATTATCCAAAGTCATAGCAATGATTCATGGCAGGTCTCATTGTCTCTAGGACTCTGGGCTTTTTTTTTTTTTTAAGTTTAAACTGAATCATCATTGGAATGAATGATTGCAAATAAACAAACGCATGCAAAACTTCAAATAAATGTCAGTTCTCTTGGTCAATTATTTCTTGCTACAAATATCACCATTTAGATACAGAAAGCTTGAACCTCATAAAATGACCGCCTGAAATACTTGGATGAGGCCATCATGAAGTGATAAATAAGGTCTGGTGGGAGCTGGAGGAAAAATTTAGAAGTGAGTAGAAAGATTCTGTCTGGTAACAAGGACAGATTGAAATAATCCATGCTGGAGGGACAGTGGGCAGTAAATATATATAGAGAGTCGACCTCAACACACTCAGCCTTCTGCACAAAAATGTTATTGCCATGCAGATTTAAATGGCATAGCCATTCGGGCTTAATGCAAGATTAGTTTGCCTAAGTGGCTGTATCTTTGAGCCCTAAGAAGATCTCCTGGATGTGAGAGTGTGCCCTGCCTCGGCAATGCAACGTGAGACCCTGGCCTTTTAGATTATTGAGCCTATTGATAAAATCAGCAGAGTGTGCCTCCCTCCCATATGCACTTGAAAATTACATTCTGACCTATTTAAAATATGCATTACAGCATATGCACAAAAATAGAAAACAGAAAGGATGAAATAAATCTCCTCTGTCTCCTGACCCCTGCTGAGTGATGCACAGACACCAGTCGCACCACTCCTGTGCCAAACCCCAGCTCCACTCCAAAGTTCAAAGACTCATGTCACAGCCAGGTGACACGCTCAAAGTGGAACAACAGTGTACAGCACCTTCCAGCCCACCCAAGCCACCCTGCAACCTCCACCCAGAAGGTGAGAATTCATTCTGCAGATGTTGGGGTCTGCAGTCACTGCCCGAAGGCTGTTGGGAACAGCAGAGGCTTAGGTCTGACCTGGTCACACTGGGCTCTTGGGCAATCCTCAATTCTGGGCAGGCAGGGTCAGAACTATTCCATCCTCTGCCATAGGAGCCAACCTGGACTCATGTGTGTTACAGTGTGAGGCTAATTCTTCTGATCCTTCCAGGAAGGCTAAAGTGAAATGCACCATAATAGGGAGAACAGAGGGTGGACCACATGTCCAAACAAGCAGTTGACCAAGATTTGCAATCTCGTTAGGAAGCAGAGATAGACAGAGACAGAGGCAGAGAGAGATAGAGACTGAGACAGAGACAGTGACAGAGACAGAGGCAGAGACAGACTGAGACAGAGACAGAGAGACAGAGACAGGGCTTTATTTTCTGTAGCAGGGCAGGAAGGAACACATGTCAGAGAGGAAACACTATATATTTGATCCCAGGGCAGTGGCCTGGCCTCAGGAGACATGGGTTGGGTGTCAAACCCTGGTATCTTTGCTAGGCAGTACCTTACATTTCTACATCTTGTTCACCTGACCATCAGGTTTTTTGATCCCCCAATTATTTTTTTTTTTGAAATGCAAACTACCTCATATGCAGAAAGGCACAAAAAGCTTATGCATAGTTTAGAGACTAAGGATAAAATGGACAGTAGTACATTCATCATTAAACAGCAAAATAAAATCTGATCCATGCGCCTCACTCACCCAGATCACAATCTCTTCTGTTCCCTAGAAATCATAGGACCCAATTTTTCAATTAGCTGTTCTCTCTTGACTTCTCTTGTCTCCTATGAATGTACTCCCTCCCCTGCAAAAAGTGTTGATTAATTCTGATTTGATATTGATATCAGTACAGTCACACTGCTCTGAATTCATCAATGGTTTGCTTCTTTACTCCATTCTCTTTTTCAGAATCCTTAATGTCACGTTTCCCTAAAAATACGACCCAGCTGAAAGATAATCAGCCTTTAAAATTAGAGATCAAAAATGCCAGCCCCAGCCCTCTGTCAGCTTTCCTAGGTATACTAAGTGATGCTACGTGGTTTCCCAAAGACACTGTACTTGGTGATACTTCTGCTAGCAATTCACAAGTGTTCCTGGGCTTCGCCAGCACTTGAAACTGTCAACTTTGTGGCTGTTGCCGATTTGACTCTGAGAAAGGATCTCTCATTGTGGCTCCCCTTTGTGATTCCTTGGTTCCATTTTATGTTCCTGTATCAGAACACCTAGGGTTGAGTGATTTATAAAGGAAAACAGGTTTATTCTGGGTCACAGTTCTGGAGCTGAATATAATCAGGGGCATAATACAGGCACGTGCTCAGTTTTGCTGCTTCAGTTCATGCAGGAAGCAGGAGAAGTAAGGAGACGATGAAAGAAGGAAAAGGGGACCAAACTCCAGAAGGAGATGACTCATTCCCTGAGAAACATACGGGCCTGCTCCCGAGGGCCCTGGCCTGGGCCCCAAGCACCTGGTCCCAACACCGACATACTGGGGGTCAGCACGTAAACTGAGACTGGAGGTCTCAGCACATAAACTTTTGGGGGACATACTCAGCACAGAAACCAGACGTCTTCTCATATGACTCTGAGTCAGATGTTTTCGTTTGCTGTAAAACACCTGCCCGTGTCTTTGCACACTGAGTCACTGTCTGTTCTCACTGCTCCGTACGAGTTATTCCAGATTCTGGAAGCCCTCTGTGGTTCTATACTGCAAACCTCCTCTCGCCATCTGTATCGCCTGTACATACTCTGCAAGGTAGCATCTGACAGAGATGTTTTTAAGTTTAACAAAGTCAAATTTGCAATCATTTATAAGAAGATTTGATCTGTCACAGGGACAGTCCCTCCATCTGCTTCTCTGCTGCTTTTAGATTTTTTAATAAGCCTTGATTTTGATGAGAGATACGATGAGCGATAAGAATTTGCTTGTCATGTTCCACAAGGAACAAGAAGCAAAACACAACAAAACTCCTTGTGGACTTGCTCTAAATCTCTAGGTTAAAAAGAGATTTACATACTGTAATACTGTCTTCCTATTCAAAAATATGGTATACATGGAAAGTATTTGCATAGTTTTAAGACTAATGTAAATTCTTTTTTTCACTTTTTTTTTTTTTTGAGACAGGGTCTCACTATGTAGTTCAGGCTGGTCTTGAACTCACTATATGGCCCATGCTGGCCTTGAACATGCAGTGATTCTCCTGCCTCAGCCTCCTGAGTGCTGGAATTACAGATATGCACCACCACACTGGGCAAGACTCATATAAATTCTTTCAGTAAAGTTTTGGAGTTTTATCTATAAGGACTTGTATCTTTTGTTAATTTATTACTACATATTTTATTGCTAATATGATTAATATCTTCTAAAATTACATTTTTCTAATTAATCATTTTTTTCCATTTTTTTAAACTTTTATTTAAGTAGAAAAAGAAAAAAAGCAGAAAAAGGCTACAAGTTATACAAAATTTCAGAAAAAATAAACAGGAAATCACTAGTTAATAATTACATATTGTCATCTTAGAAATAGTTGTTCAAGTTACAAATTTAAAGTATATAAAGTGGACATTCAAACAGTGAGACTGCAAATAGTTCTGTTCAATGATCCAACAAAACTCAGTAATATGGTTACCTATCATATACACTTAGATATACATGTAGTTATGTTATTTAGAGCACTTTCTTTTCCTCTCTTTTGTACAATGACAATTACACATTTTGGGTTTTATTACTCCCACAGTTCTTATTACTTTTTTTGAAGAGAGTAAAACCAAATGTGACATAACAGAACAGAGTCAGTCAAATCAAAAGAATGGACATAATACATAATGTAAAAACAAAATACAAGGTGATCAACAATGGTTACCATACTGCCTCTTGCTATCTTAAAAAGAATTGCCTATATTGTCAGTTATAATAAAACTGAACAAAACAGTAAAGAAAAGAACAAAATCAATAAAACCAAAACATTGGAGACATTACAGGTCTTCAAAAGAAGATAATAGTCAACGAGAATGGGCATCATAATGAATCTTATTGTCTTCACAGTTGTTGCCTATACTTTCAAACTTGGTACTACCAAGCAAAACAAAATAGAGGAAAATCAGTCAAAACAAGATGGTGAGAGCAGTACAGGGTTTCAAATCAAGTTAATAGGAAGTCAAAGTGGGTTACTATAATATAGCCTGCTGTTTTTTATTTATTTTTCCCTTAATTAAAAGGATAAAAATTTAAAAGTAAATAATAAAAAAAAGAAGATCGAGATAAAAGAGGGCATAGCAACAAAATAGCACAGGTCAAAACATAACCATTTAAGCAAAATAGTGTTTCACCACAAGATAATCCCGACATAAAAGTAGTTACCATGATGTCTCTTTCCTTGAAATCTTTGATTATAACTTCGTATACTGTAGCATCAAACATATCAAGACAATGTAAACCTGTTCAAGGGAATGACAGTATTACAGGGTATTTAGAATCAACTAACAGAAAATGAACAATGGTTTCCGTATAATCTCCTTATCTATAAAAGTTTTTGTTTATATTAACACATATAATAAAATCCAGTAAGACATAACATGTTAAGACCGATGGAGACAGAAGAACAAAAGCTTGATGGGACTTCAAAACAAGATGATATTAAATCAGCACTAGCTATTATGATGTCTTGTTTTCTCCGAAATAGCTGTTCCTACCATCCAATCTTCTCTGCCTCATTTCTGTTGAGCTCTTTTTCTGTCGTTTGTTGTCAGTTTGTCTTCTTCATTTCACTTTCTGCTCCATTCATTGTGGCCGCTCTGCCACTATTTCTGGAATCTTGGTATTTTCCTTTTTTAGAATATTCTGCAGTATTCTCTGTAGAGTTGAATTGGTGTTTGCAAATTCCCCTAGTTCCTCTTTATCCTGGAAGCACCTTGTTTTTCCATCATTTTCTAGGGACAGTTGTGCAGGATATATCAATCTTGGCTTATTATCTTTCAAAGCTTGGTTATTATCTTTCAAAGCTTGAATTATCCCCCCACCCCACGCTCTTCATGATTTGATGGTTTGTGCCGAGAAGTCTGCTGTAATTCTAATGGGTGTTCCCTTGTAAGTGATCTGTTTCTTGTCTCTGATGGCTTTTAATAATCTGTTCTTATATTGGATTTCTGAAATTTTGATTATTATATGCCTGGGTGTAGCTCTGTTTGGGTTGTAAATGACTGGGGTCCTGTATGCCTCATACATCTGAGTATCTTTACCTTTTGCTAAATTAGGGAAATTCTCCTGGATTATTTCTTTTGTATCTCATTTGTTTGTGTCCCTACTTCTTCTTTTATGTTCTTAATTCTTAAGTTATAGATCCTCATATCATCTTCTAGCCTTTGTATTATTGCTGTTTGTTTCTTTGTTATTTTTAAGAAGTTTTTCATTTCATGCTCCCACCTTACAAATCTGTCCTCCAGTTCAGCTAATCTATCCTTTGTTTCTTTCAAACTGTTATGCCAGCTTTCAATAGAGTTTTTAGTTTCCTGGTAATCTCTTTGAATCTGCTTCATTTATTCTATGTTTTCTCTATTTTCTCCATCAAACAATTCTCCCCTTTTTTTCTGTTCTTCCATTCCACCATCTGTTTTTTCTTGGGCAGTGCTTAGCATTTCTCTAACTATTCTACTTATATCTTGCTTTATTTCATTAAATACTTCACTTTTGAACTCGTCTATGAGGCTCTGGAGATATCGCTTTATGTCTATTGGTGCTGTGTCTGATATTACACATTTTCTGTCCTCATTCTCCTTTGCATTTACCTTTCCTGGATCAGTGTTCTCAGGATTGGGGACTGAGGACCCTTTCTTGTTGCTCCCTCTTCCCATACTTTTTGTTCCTTCCACACAAGCGTATACAGGAGGCCCAGTTTTTTTTTTTTTTTCTTTGTTGGTTACAGTTTGTTTGAATCCTCAGGCTAGGTGTTCCTGCCCACTGCAGTGTACTAGGGAGACACAGACCTGGGCAGCCTCTACTGAGCCTGCCCCTCCAGGTCAACCTACTGAAGGCTTCACTGCTAGGGTGCACTGCCAGGCACTGGACCTGGCTTGGGCTAGCCTACTGGGTCTTAGTCCGCAGTGTCACCCAAGCCAACCATCCCCACCAATCCCGCTTGAAAGGGGAATATGTGACTGAAGTCACTGCAGTGTCCTGTTCTGGCTAGTCTGCCCGGTCCCAGAATGTCTTCTGTTGGAGCCTCCTTATCTATGGAGGGGTCCCCATTCCTCTCACTCACTGCAGGTCAATGCAGGGCTCCCCACCAGTCCCGCTCTCAACTCCATTCGCTGATTCACGCTCTCAGAGGTTTTGCGTTTCTCTCCCTGCTGTGCGGATTCAGACGCAGCAGTGGCGGCAGGAAATTCAAATCCCAGCTTCCAGTGGCACAGGTTCCAGCTTTGGCACTGAGATTTTATCTGTTCCTGTTATAGTACCGGGATTGCATTTCCAGTTGGTTTCTCTCAGCTTAGTTCATTCTTGGGTCAGCAGGGTATATCTCCCCTTGCTTAGGACTCCTCACACTGCACCATTCCTGGATTCTAAGCTAGCAATCTCAGAGAGCCTTCATAGCTGCTGTTATCTGTCCGCTGTGTTCCTAATCATCTTTTTATATAGAAATATAATTACTTTTATATTAATTTTATAGCGAGACACCTAAGCTATTATTAATCCTAATCATTCGTATGTAGATTATTTGGGGTTTTCTACAGCTGGTTAGTTTCTTTTTTTTCAATGTTAATGCTTTTGCTTCTTCTTCCTATGACATTACATATATAAGTTTGCTTCTTGTTTTTCTCACCAAGACTGCCAATGCCATCTTATGTAGGAATGTGGGTAGCAGGCACCTGCGACAGTTAATTCCAGGATTTTTCTAGATCAGGGTTACCAGATGTTGCTGAGGTGTTTCTGGCATTTAAATCAGGATGAGCAGGAAGACCCGCCTTCACCCAGTGAGGGACAGCAGGCACAACCCAATCAGCTCAGAGCACAGACTAACCAAAAGCCAGAGAGAGAGAGAAGGAGAAGTCTCTGGCTCTACGTTACCATCACCGTCTCTGTCTCTCTTTGTCTCTCTCTCTCTCTCTCCCCTGTCTCATATGTTCTAATACACACACACACACACACACACACACACACACACACACACACATATGAGAATCAGCTCTGCAGGTTTTCTGACCTTTGTGCTGTGGGGCTTGACCCATGGCCCTCTGATCTATCTAACCAATCAATCATCCTTCTCCCTGATTGGTTCTTTGTCTCCTGAAAGCCCTGACTAGCTAGCATAACATGCTCGGAATTGAAACGACACTGTCCATTAATTATGGTGGTCATTGTGGGTTTATAAGAAATCCTCTTTCCAATTAACAAACATCTCCCATCCCTGGTTTGCTTTAGCTTCGTTACATATATAGAACATTCCAAAATAATATTTTCATTACATTCAGTTCCAGGTATTTTTAAATTTCCATATGATATTTTTCTTTGGCCTCCAAGTTGATTAGAAGTGTATTTTTCATCTCCAAACGAACAATTTTTTTCTAATTATATTCTTGTAATTGATTTCTAACTTAATTACATTCAAAATTTATTCACAGTAAGTTCCATAAATGCTTAAAAAGAAGCTATAATCTCCAAGCATTGGGTGCAATGTTCTCTGTATGCCCATTTGAACAAACTCATTAATGTGTTCTTTAAATCGGTATCCTCACTGATTATTACCTACTGAATGTATGAATTTGAAACATTAAAATTCCCCACTAGTAAAATAGATTTATCAATTTTCCCTGGATAGTAGGTTATCATTCGTTACTTTATTGTACTTGGAGTAGATAGTAGTAGTAGTAGATAGTGTGTGTGTGTTTATCCTCAAAATGTGTGTCTTCTCAATTGTTATATAATTGCGGGAATTAAGCTTTTAGTATTATATTATATTATGATTTCTATCACTTTTAAAGTGTATTTCTCTTAAAGTCTTGGTCTTTTTCTAATCTTAATGGTGATGTTTGCATTTTCCATTCCTCAGGCTGGCGTCAGTGAAAGAGTTTTGCCCTAGAATAAGTTACAGGACATTATGGCGGTGGAGGCTGAATCAGAGGGTGTTTACCCTGAAGCCACTTCCTCCTTCCCTATTACAAGTTCCTTTTTCCTTTCCCTGTGCACATGAAAAAAGTTCCAGTTGGCTCCTCACATGACATCAATGCCCACCCTAAGCACCACCCCCACCAGAGACATCCTTCAGGTGTATTTCAGAATCTCCTATAGGACATTTTACCTTGGTTGAACCCTGGACCTACTCTCCTGTCTCTGGTCCCACATATCCTCCTAAGAAGCAGCCTAGGTACTGGCATTTGGCAGAAACTTCAGGTGTATAAGTAAGTTTGTGTATTCATCTGCTTCCTGGAGTTCTTAGTGTCAGCTTGCTTGGAACTCAAGAGCATCTCACTTCCACATCAGCTCACAGATGCATTTTAAAAATACACTGTAACCAGAATTTGTGTTGGAAGGGAACACGTTCTGGCTATCTAGCTCACTGGATTGCTGGAAACAGAAATGATCAAGCTGATTTATTTTTAGCCAAAGCTAATTTCCTGATCGCTCTGCACCTGTGAACCTGAACTGATTTGCACAAAGGGAGTGCCTTCCTTCTCTAGCTGAAAAGAATTTCCAAAGAGGAGGAGAGCCAATAGAGCAAAGCAACTAGCAGGCCTATCCTAGGAGCTCCCAGAGTGAAGACGCAAGCCTCCTTTGAAATCATCATGTCAAATGCACCAATAATAACAGCTAATGTTCATTAGGGTAAGGACTATTATCATATACCAAGCACTAAGTGTATTATCTCCATTATTTCAATTTTCACAGCACTCTGGGGGAGGCATTATTACTAGTTCCATTTTACAGATAAGGAAACTGAAGCACAAAAATGGTTAAGTGATTTTACCCGAAGAACATGAAAGAAATGGGAGCTCATACTACTCTCCCTATTGTTATGCTATCAGAGCTAGAAGAAAAGCAACCTGTGAAAATATAGGTGCCTAATAACAATGACCCATGCTGGATTATTCAGCAACAATTATTCCTAAAGCATCAAGGTGCTTAACTTGAGCAGCCTGTCAGTAGCATCCAGACAGTGTATTCAAATTATACCCAGACTCTTTTAAGGAGAGATTCTGTTAGCTGGCCTGGAGCAAGGCCACGTATTTCTATTTTTTCCAAGGCTCCCTCTGATAGGTTTTGGCTCAGCATGGTAGAAAAACAAGAGCAAAGAAGGGAAAAACAGAAAAAGGCCTTTATTGCGGGCACAGGAGGATTGCAGTAGACTGCAAGATCCCCTTGGGGCAGACAAACTGCAAGCAGTTATTCAGTTTGACAGGGGATGGAGTTTGAAGGGGCAGGCAGAGTGACGTCTTGACAGCTGATTGGAGGAGTGTTGGCGCGCCCTAGGAGGAAGAACACAGAAGTGTTACAGGGAGGCGCTGTCCAGCACCCGGTAGGCCAGTCGAGGCGCTGATCCTGGCCCAGCGGAGCCTCACAAGGGCGGTGTGCATAGCCCTGGTGTTCTGATGTCACCTTGAATAGGATTATCCCACTGAGGGACACAGGCTGCCAAGGGCTGCCCTTCTCCCTCTGCGCACGCAGCAACTCTTCGTCTTCATCGGGGTTTGGTCCCCAGAAAAACGGGCCTGGGGCGGGAAGCAGCGCCATCATCTCATCATGTCCCATCCGAACATCCTTGGGTGATTCACCTTAAAACAGAGCCTCAGTTTCCCCTGCATAAAACCGAAATCGAGCTTAGTTCTCACACTGACCACTCGTGCGTTTCTCAGTGGTCACTGACAAGGCCTTGCCTCCTCTGGTTTGCACTCCTGGGTGGTAGGTCCAGCTGCAGAGGGTGTAGAGCCAGGGACGGCAGGGGTCCTGAGATGCCCTCGCTCCACAGCATGGGTCACTGGAGTGGTCACTGCAGCACGTGTCCTTCCGCTGACCCCGTGCATCTGCAGCGCCAGAGACCTGCCCTGAAAACCCCTCGCCCTCTTCTTCTGAGCCTAAGGGCTTAAGAAAAGCAAAAAGTGCAGCTTAACTGGGGCAGTGTCACCGGGTCCTAAAACAGGAAAGGAGGCCAGGATTGACACCACGGCCCACCTGTGGACGCAGGCTCGCACCCTAGGCCAGGGCTGCAGAGCCTTCTGCACAGAGACGCCTGCACAGACACACTGCTCTTAAGGAAGCAGCTTCACAGGGCTGTGCGTCCCAGCACCCAGTGAGCTTGGACCATGGAGCACCCGCTGCTCTGGATGGATGTGGCTCCAGCTCTCCCGCCTGGACGCTCCACACCTTGGCCCAGCGTTCAGTTTTGCGCCCTCCTAGTGCCCTAGATCCTTCCCAGATAACTCCACGCAAACCGATTCTGGACCTCTCAGGGCTCTCTGGGGCTTCACTGCCCGTCCTTTCTGTCCTCACCATCCTCCAGAACCTCAGGACAGCAGAAGCTGCTCCACACGCGGGCAGACAGGTACTGGCAGGGCATGGTGCACTCCTGAGGACCCAGAGCCAGCATGGGCTCCAACTCGCACTTGCCTCATTCAGCTCAGAGCTCTGAGAGGCTGACACCCACAGGCCTAGCTGTGTCCATATCACTTAGTCTCTCCTGCTCGGCCTCATCCCAGCTGGGCCAGGAGCTGACCCAGTGGACCTCATGTAAGGCTGCAGATGGCTCATGAGGTCCCTCAGAGCTATAAGGATGCCCTTCCTACCCCCTGGTCCAGGCTGCCAGCTCTGGGGGAAGAGCAAGAAAGGGCGGTCAGAGGAGCTGCATTAGTGCTGCAGGGATCTCTCCCTGAGGACCGGGCAGAAGCATAGGGACACTGAGGCGTGTGTCCAGTGCTGCACAGCCAGTGGCAGAGTCTGGACTCAGGGACTTCAAAACCTGTGTTCTTTACACTGGGAAAATTGGGTTTATTTCACCTTAGGAAAAACAGCAAGCATCTCAGTGCATTTGTTTCTTAAAATGACTAATGAAACAACATCGTTCAAAAAATAATTCACAAGAGCTATGAGGAAAAAAGCCAAAATGCCAATCACTGTAATCAGTGTGGGTATTGTAACTGAGCACAGAAACCATTCCCCGGCCTCCTGAAAGACCAAAGGGGAAATAAAGGAAAATAAAAATAAAATAGCTGAAATTTCGCTTCCTGGGCCTTCCTTTCCTGGTGGCTTCACCTCCCACTCCCCTTGCATCCCCCTCCCCCGCTTCCTCTACAGGGGATGTGTGTGGAGTGCTGGCCCCTGGCACTTGACCCCCCATGCCACCCTCACCCCGGCAGTCTCTTCTGCCTCAGCTTGCCAGCTTTCCCCCAGGAACCAAACTTGTCCTGTGTTCTGTGCCTGCATGAAAACCAAAGTGTAAACCATGTGCAGTAAAAGGCCACTGCCCAGATCTCAGCCACTGCTGACCAAGACAGAAGATAGCGAAGACAAAGTTGGATGCAGAAGGGAAGCACAGTACACTGTCACCCATGGAGGAAGGTGGGGTGAGAGGGAGACTGAGGAACTGGAGCAGCAATGGAGACCCCACAGAGGTCACCACGCCACCCCGTGCCTGCCCTGCCATAGGTTCGGAAGCTCACTGTCTTTACAAGCCAGTCCTGCTCAGTGTCCTGGAAGAACAGGACTGCCTCCCTGGACACCACAACCCCAGCTTCACTGCTGGCACGTGGGGCAAAGGCAGCTAACTGCTTCCTCTTCCCAGGGCAGAGCTGGTCTACCTGTGGCTCCCAGTTCCTTGTGGGGGTACAAGTACTTCAGGATTGTAAGAATCCACGAAGCACCAAGCCTTTACAGCAGGCTACACCCATCTCCTGCTATTGTTGCGTCCATCAGCTTTGTGTCACTATAATGAAACACCCCGGTGGGCTACTTAGGAAGGAAATATTGGGGACCTGGCCAAGACCCCCAATCTCACATCAAGTGGATGGCAAAGGCTTCAATAAATGAGACACGTGGTATGGCTTTAGAGCTCTAGGAGGACCTAAACCCTTTAGCAAAGTTCAAGACACCGGGGCCTGAGACAAAGAGCTTCTCTGGGAAGCTCATATTTTTTAGGTTTTCAAACAGAGGGGATACTGAAGAATGAACTGAGCAGGACCTTGGGAGTCACTTCAAAGACTTCCTCAAGACTTTAGTATGCCAATTTGGGAGAACTGTCTTATCTCCGTGGTGACATTTATGGTGGGGATAAGACATCAGGAGGGAGATAACTGCAACCACAGTCTCTATCTACTTAAGTGGGGTTGGAGCCAGGTGTCCTCAGCTGTGGCCTTACCTTGCCCTTTGAGGTGTCTTTGACATCACAGGTATCTACAGGTCTCAGCCAGGACCAGTGATTCATAAAGATTCACTTACTGTGAATCTGCTGCCCATCTCCAGACAAGGGGCTTAAGTCTAGGACAGACTGACATAAACATAGAAAGCCAGTTAGTTAATTTTAAATCCTGCTCAGAGCTGCTTCATAGTGGTTTCCATCGAGGAAAGAGAGGCTGGCTTTGGCTCACAGATCTGCAAGTTCAAATCCAAGATCTTGTGACCTGGTTTGGGCTCTGATAAACATGGTTGTCATTGTTACTTTCTCATTACTGAGTCAAAATACCTAACACCCAAAATTAAAGGAGGAACATTTAGTTCAGCTCACAGTTTGAGGAGGTTTCAGTCCCTAATTGGCTGGCTCCAAGGTAGGGTGGCATGGCAGAGGAGGAACAGTTCATGGTGGGCAGAAGGCAGCAAAGTAGTGAAGTAGAGAAGGAACAGCAAATGACAGCAGCAGCCCTTTCTGCCCCTTATCTTCTATCCAGGTCCCATGGAGGGGAGCACCCACTCCCAAGATGGGCTTCCCATATCCACATGCAGAACTATGCCACAGCAATCAGCAGGCTGATTCAGTAATCACACGCCCTTGATCTGAGCATCACACCCTCTAGAGTCGGCCACCTCTAGAAGCCTCACTCATGATGGTATGAGGCTTTGGGGGGACACCGAGACACAGCCATGAAAGCAGTGGATGGTAATATGGTAGAGCATGATCAATGAGTGTGTTTACAATATGAACTGGGAAGCAGAGAGTGGGAGAGACTGAGAGACTGGGGCTCCACAACTCCTTTGAGGCTGTTCCCCCAAACCTAAAGGCATCCAGAGGGCCTCACGTCCTGGAGGTTCCTAGTGCATCTCTGCATCAACACCGTGGGATCAAGCCTTTAACATCAAGACCTTCGAGGGGCTCTACTCAGCCTCAGTCATGGCAGTTAGGAGCATCTGCTTCACAAACGCATGCCAACATTACCGAACATATTGTGCAAGATTCTTCTGATTTTAAGGAGCAAAGTCAGGGGTAGGGATGCATTTGGAGAATGCCAGGGAATGATAAAAGAGACAGATACACCTGATATGCTGGTCAGGGTTCTCCAGACAAACAGAAGAAAGAGGAGAGCATTGTTCCAGAACTAAATTTTGTAAAGCAGCTTGGCAAGCTAGAAACGTGCATATTTAATGCTGCAGCCTGGAGACAGAATTTCTTCTTCTTTAGGAAACCTCATATGTCTAACTCAACTCGACACATCAGGTGTGCCCACATTATCCAGGGGAACAAAAGTTAACTTGCTCCAATGTGAAACACAGCCACAAAATCCCTGCCAAGCAGTAGCTAGATGATGATTAGATAGCTGAGTTTAACCTAGCCCAGAGGACACGTGAAACTGGCTGTCATATGTGAGTATCCAGGAGCTGGAGCCATCATTGCCCCAGGGAGCCCAGAATGCAAGATCATTCTGCCACTGCAAGGACCCAGGCCTTATGGGACCCAGCTTCCTCCCTCGCCTCCCCCGCCACTGGCTTATTCTGTTACCACATTGAGTTGTGATTTCCAAGGCAGAAAATCATTGCTTTGGTTCATTCTTTCATACCAGGTCATGTGAAGGTCAAAAGAACAGCCAGGGTGACAGGCGGCTGTGGGCCAAGAGGTCTCTGCTTAGGAGAAACATATGAAAGATGCTGCATCCCTGGGCTGTACCCTGGCAGCACACCCTCCTCCCTTTCCAGCCCCATTGTATGAATTCCATACAATTCACCTGCTCTAGCAAGCAGGCAGCCATGAGCACAGATCTAGCATAGACTGTGCTCAGCAGCCAAGCACTCCAGCCTAGCAAAGAGGTCTTTAGCACCAAAGCCATGATCTCCGATGACAGCCACCTCCCCACTGTCCCTCCTGCCACCACTTCCTCACTGTCCTGCACATGCAGGTCTCCACCGCCACCTGGTAAATACGGTACAACTGAAAAAATGACATCCTCGGGCTAGTGATAGCTACAATTATACTTTCTTTTTAAATGAAAGGACTGTTACAGCTTGGACTGAGAGGTCCCCCACAGCCTCATCTGCTCATAGGTGGAGCACTCTGGAGCTGGCTGGATCCAGGCTGTATGACATTGGGACCAAAGGTATGTGGTGGTAAATTAGTCCACTGATTGGAATTAGCACAGTTCTAGGTGGGGATAAAGGAAGCCTCCGCTTGGATGTGGGTGACACCAATAGTTAGGCTTATCATGTGGATGGAAGATAGAGACCTAAGGCAGGCAGGCTGCTGCTTACTGCTGCCGCCTCCTGCCTGCCACGCCATAAATCATTTCTTTTCTGTGACAGCCCTGGGCCATGCCACTCAGCTCAGAGCCAGCTGACTATCAACTGAGACCTCTATAAACCTTTCTTCTTTTACTTGGTGGATGTGGTTATTTTTTGCCTCAGAAAAATAACTAAGGCAGGGACAAATATTCAATAGTTGGATCCTTCATGTGGAAAAGGAAACTACATCTGAAAACCAGGTAGGGACTACTCCCTCAGGCCGCAGCTACCTGAGGCTGTGGTGCCCTTCTCTGCCTCTTCCAGGCTTCCTTTGTTGTTCCCCTAGGACTAACTCTAATTTTTGCTATCAGGAAATCCTTCCATTGAAATAATATAGAAAACCCAAGCATGATTGGATCCACCTATAAATAATAGAAAACCTCATAACGGTCTACATAAATAATGCTTTGTTTTTTCCTCTTACAGCAAGAGATAGAGTGCAATTTCTGGTGTTAGTTTAGTGGTAACCTCAAGTCTCTGGGTCACGGTCGCTATTCTGTCCTCCATTTGCACCTCATCAGCACAAGAGGCAGAAGGACTCCGGAAGGAGCCACACAGGCAGTGCCGGGTTTGGTTTGGTCTTCAAAGCCAGTGCTTTCCCAGGGACACCCAGCAGCCTTCCCCTTCTCCTTGTTGGCCATAAGTGGGTCATAACGGCAGTTCTGGAGCATTTGAGGCTATGAAATCATTTCTAGCAGAGAAAAAAAGAAGGGCTTGTCATACTGCCTTAAACTGGATGTGTGTCTCTAACGTTCTCCCAAAATGAGCAAGGAAGAGGTAGGGGCACACCGGCTGTGGGGTGCACCAGGCCGTGCAGTGTGACTTCTCTGTTCACTTTTACCGTCTCAGACACTCTCTCCCATAGCAGCCCCTTCCTCCAACCATCAACACCAAGCTCCTCTGCCCAAACTTTGCCACCCCAGCATGGAATCTAAGTGCCAGTGCCATCTCAGTTCCACAGGATTTTCTAAAATCGTGTTCTTTAGTTGAGGTATATTTCCCTTGGCAATAGAAATTCCAGGCTGGCCGAGTCCAGACACAGCTGGGAGTGGGGGGCATTGTATGCGGGTACCCAGTGCTCACTGATCACTCTGCATTACTCACAGCTTCTTTCAAACTAAGAAAAAAGAAAGAAAAGAATGAGAGAATTTAGATCCAAAAGGCTGACATCCCTCCCCAACTAAAAATAAAGCACATTGAAAAGGTCTGCATGTTCCTGAGGGCTTCTGCCTTCTAAGTTAATTGGCTTTGCACTCTATGTACCCCCACAGCTCTAACAGAACTCGTGAATGCCCACGTTCATCGATTAACACATGGGGCAAAAATGATGGTGTGTCATGGGGAGATAAATCTCAATTTAAAAATAAATGTCAAGGTTGTTTGAAGGTTTTTCTAAATTAATTGTTTGATTTTTATGCTTCTCTTTCTTGCCCACAAGTGATCCTGTGGTGAGTTGCATAGACTGCTGAGCTGGGGGTCAATTATCAAAGCCTTTGGCCGAGCTGAGCCTGGTGGTGACCACCTCAAATCCCAGGGCCCCAGGAGGCTGGGCAGGAGGATGGTAAATTCATGTTCAAGCCCAGGCTGGAAACTTAAGTAGACCCTGTCTCAAAATAAATTTTAAAAAGGGCTGGGGATGTAGCTCAATATGAAGGCCCTGGGTTCAATTCTGATTACCAAAACAAAAACAAAAACCTGACAAACAAAACTTTCTGGCTCTGTTATCTGGTTGTGTGTGCTGTCTTAACCAAGTCCTTTTTCTATCCATCCTTAGGTTTAAAATAAAGTGATAACAATTAACAGTACTTTAGGGAAAATAAAATCACCCTGAACCTAACAATAATACTTGACAACATTTTTATAAGCTATAGAATTAAAATTAAAGGTTTCTTATGGACTAATATGGAAACAAAAAATCATTTGGAATGTATATGATTTGTGATTAATAACTTTGTTTGAAGTTACAAAGATCTTCTACATCTGAGAATTTTTAAGATACGTTTGCCAAAATCCTAAGCAACTGAATTCATATAGCTGCACATGCTCAACCAAGTACTAATTTAGAAAGTTGTTTTCATCTCTTTGAAAAAAACAAGTTATTTTCACTATCTTAATCAGAGTTATTGTTTTTGCAGTTGTACACTTATTAAAATGCATGTCTAAAATACGCCAAAACTTATTAGAGTGTATGTCTAAAATATGACCATTTTGTTATACAGCAATTATACCTTAATAAAATTGTAGAAAGACTCAATCAGAAGGTAATTTAATATTGAAGATTATACCCTGCAAAGCTTATCAGTCTTTTGGCTTCTCTGTGCTTCTTTTTTGGAATTTTCTGGAGGAGAAGCGGTTGGCACACAGTCCCAGGCTGCTCTGCTCCCAGTGGGACATGATTCTAGGTGCTGGACCTCACTTTCTGCCCCAGGGCAGGGAGAAGGTGAAAAGGGAGACCAGAGCCCTGGAGCAGCTGCTGAACCTGCACGTCCAGCAGTGCACTGTGGCCAGAACTGGCTACTGCTGATTGTGGAATCCCACTCCTAACTGCCCAGCCTCTGTCAATGGAACAGGAGGTGCGACAGCAGGGAAGCCCCTGGCCCCATCCCATTCCACCCCCAAACCTGCATCCTTCTGGGATCCTGACCTTGGCTATGGGCACCTTTTTACTGAAAACCATTTTCGCCCAACAAAGAGATTACTAGATCACAAACCTGCTTAGGTACAATACCATAACAGCAAAGATGGGACATTTGCAAAATGATAGGAAGTTTACATAGGCATGCTAAGACTCTATGGTGGGGGAGGCATCCTGGGCCCTGAGCTTGTCCTTAAATTTCTCTACATAATCCTCAGGTGCAGTTCAGAAGCAAACAAAAGGGTTAATTTTAAAGGACTGTCTACTTTAAGATTTTGGCAAAATACTGGCTCAAATGTATGGCAGGAACACCACTATTAGCATGAAAGCATATCATTTCTCCATGCAGTTCTCTGTAGTGAATGGATCTTAACCAAGAGCCTTTAATTTGCTGAGGAATGCTAAAAATGCAGAAGACATACATTTAAAAAGAGTGCAGAGCTTCTAAGGTAAGTGATTCCCTAGCATAGTGCCCCATTGAAAGACAGAGAGAAAAGGGAGAGGTAAGGGGAAAATTTGGGTAATGAGGTAGAAATGTGTACAGCTTGGTTAAAAGGTCTTTGTGTGCAGAACTGAACAACTTCCTTCCCTGGAGTTCTTAAGAAATCTTCAACAAAGACCTACTCCAAATAGCATAAGGACTCATATTTGCAATGGATTTAGTTTGTTTGCTGTCTGAGTCCCACACTTCATGGGGCCACATAACAGCCCCACACAGAAAGCTCTCTCACCCTTCATGCATTGCACATGAAGAAACTGAAGCTCAGAGGTCAGTAGCTTGCCCCCAAGCCTTGCAGCTGCCACAGCGGAGCCACAACTGCGATATGGATCATGTGAATTAACACTGGGGCTCTCACTTCCTTGGGTGGGGCCTGGGGCCTTATGGCCCCAAAACCGAAATCTGACTTGCAGAGCAAAAGAAACACTCTCCAAAAAGAGAAAATAAGGACTCCGGGCTGGAAGAGGATGCCTGTCTTCACTAGGACTACACTCCAGGACCAGGCACAAAGGCCCAGGTAAAAAGAGCAGTCAAAAATACAAAGTACAAGTTCAGTCCCTGCATGCACACCAGCCAGCATTGGAACTGTCCTGCTGGTAACCATCACAGATGGGGAGAAGAAGCAGCCAGCCCCAGCCCTATAAGCCTGCTGGCCACCATCGCCTTCAGGGACCTGTAGCCAGCACAGGCTGGGAGAACTACATTGGAGAAGCTTCAAATGTTGGAAGTCCACCCTGAACCCCACTGTCCACCTTCCCGAGAAGCTGGGTTAGGAGAAACCCAGGTGCCTGACCCATGTCCCTTACATGAATGGGTAGCTAACGAGGGAAGTGCCCAGGACCCCACAACCCAGTGATCTGTTGATACCCAGGAAAATGTCAAGATTAAGGAGCAAAAGGCAATCTCTGCCTCCAGCCCAAAAGAGCAGGGCCAGGAGACATGGAGGAAAGTGAAAGTCACACACCTAAAATTTCTGGGATGATGACAACTGAAGTAAAAAAACTACTTCACGAGGCTGTAAGAGAAATCAGATCAGAGATAGCATCTCAAGTAAAAGAAGAAAGGACAAACATAATAAAAGGGTTGTTGAGCATAGCTAAAGAACACATAGATTAAAAGGAAAGAGGAGAATAGGCAAATGAGGGAAGCCTTGAATGAACAATATAGAGAAGAACTGGAATGCATGACATAGACTCAAAGAGATACCCAGGATTCCACTGAAAGCTAGAAAAACTGCTTGAAAGAAACTGAAGATAGACTTTCAGACCTTGAAGACAGAATGGTAGCTAGTGATCATGAAAGGAAAGATCTCTTAAAAATAACAAAGAACCAGTAAATAACAATTCCATGGCTGCAAGACTATGCAAAGAAAAATAATTTAATAATGACAGGTGTCAGTGAAAAAGCAGGAGTCAACACAAATGACATAAAGAGACTATTTGCAGAAATAATAACAGAGAACTTCCCAGGACTCCTGGGAAAAGGACCTGATAATGTGAGGCATACAGACAGATAAAGTGAGGCATATAGAACTCCAACTAGTGATAAACAAAATAAACCTACACCCAAACATATAATAATCAACCCCAGAAATTTACAAGAACAGAATATTAAAGGATTTTAGAGAAAAGAAACAGATCACCTATAAAGGAAAACCCATCATAATCACAACAGACTTCTCAACACAAACCATCAAGTCAAAAAGAGCTTGGAGTAAAACATTTCAAATCCTGAAAGAAAACAACTTCCAACACAGATTGATGTACCCTGAAAAACTATCTTTCAAAATTAATGTAGAAATAGCATGCTTCCATGACAAACAATAACTGAAGGAATTCATGACCACCAAACCAACTCTATAAACAGCACTGAAGAATATTCTAGAGAGTTATAAAAATTATAGAAACATAAAGAGAAAAAAAAGAAACTGAAACAGAGTGGATCACCAAGCAGGCAGACAATTGAATGGAGGGTAAAAGTGGGAAGCCAAGAGCAGAAAAAAATTCAAGAGACAAACTAGACTATGTTGACCATAACCATCAAAGTAGATGGCCTCAGTTCACCAATACAAAGAAATACAGGCAGAGTGGATCAGGACACAAGATCCATCAGTGTGTGGCATACAAGAAACACAGTAACTCAAAAGGAAATTCATAGACTGAAAGTCAAAGGAGAGAAAACAATGCTGTGTGCAACAGGGAACCATAAAAACATCAACGTAGTTTGCCCATCAACCAAGGAATGAACAAGAAAAACGGCATTTTTATACAATGGGAAGCTACTCGGCGATAAAGAAGATAATCACGAGACTCTTATAGGTAAATGGATGCAACTTGTGATCATGCTCTTGGGTAAATGGTTTGGGCTCACGTAGGTAAACATTGTGTTGTCTCCCTACTGTAAAAACCTGGAGGAGTCAGTGGGATCCAAAATGTACAACAGATACTGTGAAAGTGAAAGGGGGTAAATGTTTAAAAAAGGAATGTGGTAGCTATTGTTAATTTCCTGTTATCCTGTTTTAAAGTCCTGTATTATTTTCACTGTTTTGTTTGGTTTAGTTTTATTCTGTTTTGTTTGGTTTCATTTTATTATAATTTGATGGCCTAGGCAGCTATTTCAACGATAACAGGATATATTATGGGAGCCAGTGTTGATTGCTTATTATCTTGCTTTGAAGTCCTGTATCTCTTTCACTGTTTTGTTTGATTGGCTTTATTCTATTTTATTTTGTTTGATTTTATTCTCTTTATTTAAAAAAAAGTACAAACTCCAGGAGCATTTCTCCCAGAAATCTCTCAGCAGAGCTGGGGCACAAAACAAGACAGCTCTGCCTTGGGGCCTGAATAACAGAGAAACGCAAGGCAGTAAGCCAGTGCCTTCTTACTTTGGCTGGAAACAGCTTCAAGAGCTCTGGGGAGTACGGCACCTGTTCAGTGTGCATCCACTAAAGAGCTACGGTGTGCATGGTGCCAAGGGTCCAGTGATGTGCAAGAACAAGGGACCCACCTAAGAGGTGGAGCCCCAGTTCCTGTGCCCCGTTCACTCCAAACATCATCTGGGACCTGCACATCTTCAGCTTTACTTATTCCGCCAGTGAGAACTTGTTTCTAGCCTTACTATGCTCCAAGCCTTCTGGACACCAAAGACGGGAAAAGTGTCCTTAAGAACTCTAATGATTCCTTTGGAAAGCACACAGTATAAAACAGTACCCAGATCAATAGCCTTATCACAGATGAAGGGCTGCAAGGCTTATTTATTCAAGTCTTTGTAGTGGAAGTATATGTATCACTCCAAAGAGCAGTTCAGCAAAGCAGGTCCACCATAGCCCGTTTCTGAGGTCACAAAGTAATGCTAAATAGCGATCTCAGATCTGGGGTGGCCGGGGTGTTGAGGCTCCTTGGGAGAATCTGAAGTCCTCTACAGGGCACTGCCTTGGCAGGAGTGTCACTTTGCACAACCTCATTGCCCTGCTCTGCGAAGCCCAGTGATAGACCTCTTGGGATTTCTGGGGCCTGCATGGAGAGCCCCCAACCTAGAGGGAGGGGTGGAGGACATGGCCTGGCGCCGTCCTTCACATTTTGTCTCTGTGAGGCTTTGGAGCAGAATGAGGGAGCCCAGAGATTGAGTTAACACTCAGGACATAAAGCCAAAGAAGCCCCCTCTGCTGTGGCCTCCCAACCCTACGACCTTCACGGTGAGCTCTGTCCCCACTGCCCACCCGAGCACGCCATCTTCAGCTGGCTCTGCAGGGTAACCACCTTGGACGACCCCCTACCCCAAGATCCAAGTGACACACAGCTAGATCCTCCAGAGGCCACGCCCCCTTCAGAGGTGGCTGCCTGCTTATCTGAATGGTGACACTTCAGAAGGATGGGCTTCGGGACACACTGCTCCCCAAACCTGGCACCTTGCAAGAATACTTCACGCTGAGGGAATCGAGAGGCGGCACCTGTAGGAAGGACGTTCTGACCCTCCTGAGGGAGGTTGTGAGCCCCTCGTGTGAGAGTCACCCTCCTTATCCCCAGGGGAGGGAAGCACCCTTCGCTCCAAGATGAAGGACACAGAGAGAAATCCACAGACAGGCCTGCCGGTCAGAATCTCTGCTGGTTCATGACACGGAGCTCAGGTCTCCTTGTCCTACTGTGTCTCTCCATGACTTTCCATTCTGACAAATTTCATCTGGAAACAGGTTTAACCAGTTCCTTGAGTCCTTACTTTTTTATCAAGTCTCCCATGCCTTGTAAAAATTAAGCTAATAAATTTAATTAATTAATTAACTAATTTACCAATTTTCCCATACCTTGTAAAAATTAAATTAATAAAATCAATTAATTAATTAATCAAGCCTCACATACCTTGTAAAAATTAAATTAATGAGTTAAATAAGTAAATTAATAAAATAAAATTAAATCAATAAATAATTAAATTAATAGAAATAAATTAAATTAATAAATTGTTCTATGTCTTTTATTACAAGGGGACCCAGCCAATGGACCCAATATAGGTGAAGGAAAGACTGTTTTTCTTCTTCTACAAGTACAGGAGACAAAGGAAAATAAAGAATTCTAGAGAGAACAGAAATGGGAAATAGCTAGTAAGCACCTTACAGCATCATGTGATTTTTTTCCCCAAAAGCTGATGAGCTCAATACTATTGTTTAATATTCTATTGAGAAGGAAGCTGATGCTTAAGAGACACAATAGCTCAACGTCACCAAGCAGGGTTCTCAGCTTAGTCACATGGCACAATCAGTCACCTGGTCAGCTTTGGTGACACAAGCCCCAATCTGGAAACTTAAGGTTGAGTTTTGGCATTTTTCAAAGGTCCTCTAGGTATTCCACCTGGGAGACAGTTTGGGAACCACCATCCAGATGTGAGCTGTGCCAGCTGTTACTCTCCAGGGAGCTGTTTCATAATAGTTGCATGAAAACCATTAGTAGCTGTACAGCACCTGCCTCCAGCCCCTGTCTTCCACACCCCCTCATCATTGCTTCTTGCCCACACCAAGACCTCTGGACTCAGCACCTAAAGAGTTGGGACTCCCTGCCTGGCCTGCCTGTGCCTGCGTAAGTATCTTGCAGATTAGCTCTGGCACGGTCAATGTTCATTTCCTTTGCATAATGTTTTCATGCACATGGACAGAGTCAGAAAGAAACCTGGAAGCCAACAGTTTCCCTAGCAGAAGTTCCACAAACCCAACCTGTCCACCACATGGATACCAACGTGAAATGCCAACAGCATGCCAGGACTTTGCTCAGATTTTGAGAAAGATAGATCAGGACTTAGAAGTCAAAACAAGTTTTGTTCCTAAATGTACCAAGTCTATAGTCAGATGGAGACCGGAGGAGAAAGAGAGAAAGAAACAACACTGAGAAAACGATTTTACACATCCAAGCCATCTCTATCATCATAAAATGAAGAGTGGGCCCAATCCATCTAAAGTTCGAGCTAGAAATTCCCGTTCCTCTGAGGCAAAGAGCAAGGCATTGCAACTTTTCATCATTAACCAGAGTAAACTGTGTCAAATCAGATAATCAAGCTACATGCGAGAACATGCTGAGAGCGTCTGGCCCCTGGGCAGCTGGACAGAGAGAAAGTGAACACCAGCTAAGTATGGCTTATCTGAAAGCTTTGAGACCAGAGGTATTTAGGATTTGGTGATATTTGCATGTCAGTAATGAGGCATCCTGGGAAGGGGACCCAAGTCTAAACATGAAACCCATTTGCATTATGTATGTGCCTTATACAACCTGGAGGTGGTTTTCTACACTATTCTCAGCGTGCCTGTTTTGACTTTAACCAGTCAGCATGAGGTTAAATGTGGGATTTTCCACTGTATGTCACATCAGCACTCAAACATTTCAGGTTTTGGTGCATTTGTGAAACCAGACTTTTGTACTCAACCTCTGTTAGAAAGTGAACACAACACGCTCACTCTGAGTTCTGTCTTTTTGATAATTCATCACGGAGGCACATCAGGAATGATAAGGTTCTTCATCTTAGGCCAGGCACCTCGCCCCTCACACTGCTTCCCCAGCCTCATCGTCTGCAGAAAGTGTGTCTTTCTGCATCTTCTGAGCATCCCCTGAGCAGCTGCTACTTACCAGAAACTCCTTTTAGGAGCCAGGCAAGGTTCCCGTAAGACATGAGCCCACACAGGAGACAGACATGCAAACAAATAATTATAACGTGCTCCAGAAAAAGCTGGAAGAGTCAAACGCACAGTGTGTGGGGGCTCGGGGCAAAGAGTAATTAGTCTGGCTGGCAGGCCCGGAAAGATCTCACGAGCAGGTGGCACCTGACACAGCTCTACAGATGGATGGCTTCAGAGGGTCCCCAGGGTTGTCTCCAATTCTACCTTCAGATTCTGAAAGGAGTGGCAGGTTAGTGACACAGCACCATGAACAGTGCTGCCAGAGCACCCTGGTCCCCTACTTCTCAGCCACACAGGAGAACCCCAAGAGCGGCTGGGGAAAACCTGCTGGGCCTCAAGGGTGTCAGAGCAAGGTGTGATTCAGAGACTACACCACCACCTGAAAGCACCAGCCTCCGGTGACAGAGTGGTGATTCCTTTCTGTATGAGTCATGCATTTTCCAGAAGACTCCGGATCCCTTAATTTCCCATGGGAAATTCCCACACGCACCCACAAACTCTTCCTCATGGCACGATCTGGGGGCAGCTTTGCCGCGAACAAACATTCCAGGGAGAAGTCTTGCCCAGGGAAGGCTTGGTTGAATTTCATTTCTTCACCTTCTCTCTCCTGCTGCTTCTTTTTATGGGCGAGGTTGGAGTGAGAATTTTGGCAGGAAGAAGCCTGCCATCCCTCTGGGAAGCAGAGTTACTGAGTACCTTCCCTTTAAAAAAAAAAAAAAAAAGCCCCCCTTTGAAGGCTCACAGTCTGGAAGTCGGGGCAGCGAGAGGAAGAGGCATTCCAAGTGCAAGCCTGGCCCGGGGTAGAGGAAGAAAACCTAGTTCTGAGTTCCTGCGCTCTGTTCCTCTCCTTCCCATCAGCCGGCTGTGCTGACAGTGACACCCGGGTGCTCGGCAGCTCAGTGAGTCTGGCCGTCTTTCCACTGAGCATCTGTGGGACCAAGAACAGGACGAGAAGAACCAGACTGTGAAGATGAAGGACAAGGCACTGGGGGAGCAGCGCCGTCTTTGTGGATGTGTGTACTTTCTCATTTTTAATCCTGAGTGAAGCATTGGGGCGGTGTTGAGTGTGGACAAGACCAGTGCTGTCACTGGAGCAGAGGCCAGGGGGAGTGAAGGACCTTGAGGAGACTCTGTGCCTGCACAGAGCAGGGACAGGGTCCCCCTGGCTCTGGGCAGGGAGGGTATTTGGGACACTCCCTGCTGACCAGTGCCTTGGGACCATCCCTTCCCTGGTGACTGGAACACCCCATAGCATAAAGACAGCTTCCAAAGCAGCAAGGACATGAAGGTGCCCACTGTGTCACATGGGGTCAGGGTGTCTGGGAAGGGATTCAAAACTTAGCATGACAGGAAGTCAGGCCACCAGGAGTTCCCAAAAGGCCGCACTGCAGGGCTGACTGTTACCACCAAGGGCAGACGGCTCACTCTTGCCACTGCTGTCTCCTCACCGTGACTCAGAGAAGTGGGTTCCATCATCCCTGAGCCTCCCTTTCGCTCCCTCTCGAGCCCCCGGACTCCTTCAATCACTGAGGCTCTTGCAGGAACCCAGAAGACTAATGTGGCCTCCCAGGAACCCCACCCCAGGGAGATGATGATCGCCACGGTCCCTGCTGCGCCCCAGTGAGTAACCGGCTTGGGCACAGCTTCAGCTGTGCCCCCAGGCGCTGCAGTTCAGGATCACCGGGAGGTTGAGGGCCACCTCCTCCTGTCCTCAAGGCTCCCCTGATGGCTCTTCCACCCTCCTTCTCCCTCCCTTTTTCTTCACTCCCGCCCAGCTCTGTGAGCACCCTCCCAGCCAGGCGCCCGCAGTCTTGAGGGATCAAGAAGCCGTCAGGGGCAGAAGGCCGCCCACCGAGTCACACACTGAGGTCTCAGGACACGACCGTGTGCAGGAACGTGTGTGATTGGCCATGACGAGGTAACAGGCAAGCTCTGATCCTGCATGACTGAAGTCCCTGTAAAGGAGTTCGCCAGGACTCCACGGACAGTGAGGCCATGCGCAGCCACACCCAGGGAGGAGGACGCTGCATAGGAGCCCAGGAGCAGCCTCAGAAAAACAGGGTGGGCCCAGCTTCTGCCTCCAGAACCTGGCGCTGTGCCCTGTGCTGTGAGCCTCCGTGTCTGCAAGCTCAGTTTCACCAGAGTTGGAAAGTTCTTCGGAAGAATAAAGGTTTGTGTCTGAAACTGTCACCCCCATCCCCACCCCGGGCAAGGCTGGCCAAGCCGAGGATTCATCCAGAAGGGAACCCACCAAGCCTTTGTTCTGGAAGCCTACTGGCCCCACAGGAGGACAGAACCAACACCCAGTGCACTGCTCCTGCAACCTCGTGCAGGGTGGTGTCAGGGTACAGGGCCCACTGCCTGACACCTGATCAGGTGGACGCCAGTGTCTAAAGAAGCGAGCAGGAGCCTCTGTCCCTGTCCGAACCAGGGCAGCCCATGCACTGTTCCACAATTGCCCTCTCCGTGGAAAGACGTGAGGGAGAAATGCCCTTGCCACAGCTTTGCTGTGACGTTGGCAAGGTCACAGCCTGGCAGATTTGCTCAGGGTCACTGTGTGACACCCTCTCAGCCAGGCTCCTCAGATTACGCACTCAGACTTGACTTCCAAGTCTCCAGCACCATGGCCCGGATAAGCCTCCATCCCTAATGCCGGCTGGGCTCCAGGATTTTGTTACAGAGAGATCCGTGGGGTAGGAGGGCAAAGAGATGGAAGGACGAGAGCTCGGGTGAGTAGACACAGACCTATTCTAGGTGCCAGAGTGAACTGTTTGTCTCTAATTCTTGTATTAAGGCAGATACAGCATGCAAAATTTAGAAAATTAAAATAAATGTACAACTCACAGATATAGAGCCAGGCAAAACAAGCCAGACACAAAATAAGTACACATTTTGTGAGATCGTTGCTATAGGGTTCAAGAGGAGGCAAATTTATTTACAGAGAAAAGATAAAAACACAGATAGTCTCCTACAGAAAGATAGGTACTTAGAGGGTTTGCAGGGACATTTCCAGGGAGATGGAGATGGACACTCTACCTGCTGTGGCAGGGATGCAGATACCCAAGCATGCTCACTTACCAAAAGCATGCAGGTCTCACCTGCAACCATAGCAACCTAGGAGACTGAAGCAGGAAGACGGCAAGTTCAAACTCAGCCTGGACACTTTAGAGACATGGATCTCATTGTTATACATCCTAGAATACATATATTCCTTCAATACAATGATCAGAGGAGAACATATAATCAGGAACTTGCTTATCCAAATGTCCTTATTCTTGTGTCACATGTCAGAGTGAACTATCCAGCCACCTTGTTTAACACTGTGATGCCTGCTGTTTGCAAGAAAGGCAACCTCAGAGAGACTGACATTCAAAGAAAAGCCAGCTGGCTTCTATGAATGAAGTGGTTTTTAAGGTAGAGAGATACAAAGCAGAGAGGCTCCATAGGGGTCAGGCATGGTTCATGTTGCAGGCGACAGGAGACCTGAGCCTGGGTCGACAAAGGAAGGCGAGATGGTATAGAAAATTTTTAAGCATAAAATGAACAGAAACTGGTGACTCACTGGATGGAAGAAGACTGAGATTTCCGATTTGAGCTCCAGGAAGTTAGAAGTACTATGGATAAAGACAGAGATATCACAAAAAGAAAAGAACTTTCGAGGGTCACAGACCATACGGTTCTGAACGGCAAAGGGGTCTCACTTCCACTGCGTCAGAGTGGAAGCCGCTGACAAAGGCAAGCATCTCCTGCAAAGGAAAAGTAACTTCTTACCAACTTTGCTGCTAACCACCAGTGCTCACGGCAGCCCAATCTGCTCTCCTGGGAGGAAACTTAATTAATTTATATTTTTCCTTTTCCAGAAAGAATTTAGGTTGAGCCATAAAATTCATAAAATGTGTCAAAAGAACATATATCAGGAGGAGGCAAGAAAAATGAGGCAAAGGGAAAATGAGTGGGAAGGAGGACATATAAAAATGTCTGACAAAAGTCCCTTGCCCTTGCCAAGGGCTGACTCTAAGCCTTTTTGCTTCCAAGATCAAGAAAGTGTGAAGGGATGTGACGAGCCAGAGAAAACCTGTGGGATGGATTTGGGGTGGGTGTGGCAGGAGACAGGGAATGGAGAGGCAGAAGTTGTCATGATAGTCTTTTCCTAAAGCTGTCTTGCCTTCTGATGAGGGGGCAGTGGTGCTGTGGACTCAGCATATGGAAAGCAAAAAATGTCACCACTTGTAGACAATGAGACAAAAGGGTAGTTAAAGAGAAGCCAAGGCTGGTGACATCTGACATTTCCAGAGTCTGGAGGAAAGACTGCACACAGATTCTTCCTCTCTGCAGATGGCACGAAGTTCTCCAGGCACCAAGGTATCAGGACTACTAGGGTGGGTGCAGGACGATCGCCGTTGTCTACACATGTGGGTGCACAGTTCCAACAATCGTACCATCAGACTGAGCTCCACTCTCCACCGAAGAAGTAAAAAGAGCATTGCTTGAAACAACAGGTAATTTAGACCAGTGCCCCAACAAAGATACAGTCATTTCATGGAAGACCCTCTAATTGACTTGTCTAGAAAACTAAGAATAGAAACTAAAAATTACTAGAACTAGTAGGTGATTTTAGCAAGATTTCAGTACACAAGATCAATTATATGAAAACTAACTCCTTATAAAGCCATAGTCTGAGATGGCAGTTTTGAAATTCAGTACAATTTATCATAGCATCAAAAAATTATTTAACTCTAAATCCAGAAAAATACGTGAAAAATCTGTACATTAAAAGCTCTAAAACACTGCTGAGAGAAATTTATGAGATCTAAATACATAGAGAAATGTCTCTTGATCCTGACCTCAGATAATGGGTCATGTTCAGATGTCAATTCTCCCCAAATTGATCTAGATTTAAAAAAAAAAAAACCTCATCAAAACCCCAGATGGCTGTTTTGAAGAAAGTAGCAAGTTAGTTTGAAAGGACAGAAAAATTTAAACAAACATGAAAAAGAAAACAAAGTTGAAGGATTAACACTAATTTCAAAACTTATTACAAAACTATGGCATTTAAAACAGTATGGTATTAAAAATAAGAGAAATCATTAGAACAGAAGAGAATTCAGAGATCAACTTCTACATATAAAGAAACTAATTTTTAACAAAGATTCAAAAGCAGTGAGGTGGAGAAATGATACTCTTTTCAGCAAATGGTACTGAAACATGCATATGAATGTAGACACAAATATAAATTTAAGCCTACATTTATACGGAAAAATTAAATCAAAATGTATCATATGCCTAAATATAAAACTAAAACAATAACACTTGTAGAAGAAAATTGCTGAACTTGGAGGAAACTGCTGAATCTGGGGGTTTGGGGAAAGGTATCTTCGTGTACAGTATCACAAACGCTGTAAATGAAAAGAACCAGTAATAAATTGGGCTTCTCCAATTTATTATTTCTTCTGTTCTTATTCTTATGGAAATCCAAAAACTAGGAGAAAATCTTTGCAAAACACACAGCTCATAAAGGACATCTACACAAAATATATAAAAACTTTCCAAAACTCAAAAGAAATAAACAGATGCCTCACTGAAGAAATTATGCAAGTAGAATACAAGCACATGAAAAGGTGCCCAACACTGTTGGTCATCAGGGAAATTTGAATTAAAACCATGATGAGATGTCACTACCCATCCGTTAAAATGATTAAAATTTAAAATGCTGGTCGTACGAAGGGTTGGCAGGAATATGGAGGAAATGCAAATGTCATACAGACTTAAGGGCCTGTTAAGTGCTGCAGCACTCACCTTGGAAAACAAGACCAACACATCGCCCAGCTATTCCATGCCCAGGCATCTACCCCAGAGAAGAGGAGACGCAGGTCCCCATGGAGAACCTTGCACACTGTTGTACACAGGAGCCTTATCTGCGGTAGCTAAGGAATAAAAACCCAGACGTCTGTCATCAATAACACACCGCCATGCAGACAGTGAAGTATGACTCAATACTAAAAAGAGATATAAACTGTGACTAGATGAAACGACATGAGGGTCTCGATTACTTTGCCAGCCCTGGGATAAAATACCGATACCCAGTAATCGAAGGAGGAGAGGTTGATTTGGGGCCCGTGGTCGGCTCCGAGGCAGAAACGGAGGCAGGGCAGAGGTGGTGGGGGAAGTGTTCAGGCCCTGGCAGCCAGGGCACAGTGAAGGGAGAAGCCGGGAAGGGACACGGGGCTTTCACATGGGGCGCGTGACCACCTGTCCAGCCTCTTCCAGCACACTCGCCTCTGAGCTCATCCATGGATGAATGCAGCACCCCACAATCCAATCACCTCCACATCTCCAACTCCCAGCACATGAGATTCCCGGGGGATGCTTGAAATCTAAACCCTAACACTGAGTGAAATAAGTCAGATGAGTATGTGTATCTCACTTATACAAAACTCCAGAAAGCAGGCGAGCATTTGCTCAAAGACGGGCAGGTGAGAGAAACAGGAAGGAAACTGCTGGGATTGATGGACACGTGCACTGTCCTCACAGCTCCGAGAGGTACACAAAGCCGCAGTGAACACACTGTATACCTTAAACATATGCAGTTTATTAACTGAGAATGCCACCAGCGTCAAGCTATTAAAAAACTTCTAAAATAGGAAAAAGAACACACAGAGTAAGGGAGAAGCCACTGCCTGGGTCCCCGACTACCCTAAGTGTGCGAACTGAGATTGTAAGAATTGTGGACAACACAGACTGAATTTGCAGGTGAGGCCCATGTGTTTATTCACCACCCCCCACCTCGCCCCTCCAACCACCCTGGCAGAGGCACAGAGGAGTTCAGCATCCCCCGCCTCTTGTGATGAAGAGCTGTGGGTTTATTTTAAAGGATCTGGGTCAAGAAGAGCCTGTGCTTTTGCCGGGGACGCCTCCATCTTGCCGTTTCAGTCCTCCGTTCTCTGACACCTGCAGTCAGAGCTGACACATGTGAAGGCCAGCGTGGGCCAAGTGGGAACACAGACACAAGCAAATCAGGAGCAATTGGAGCCGCGTTCCAGTTTCCACAGGCGCAGATTGCTTTTTCTTTGGGGCTTCTTACTGTATTTATATGTCTTATGACTGTGTCTATATAAAGATGAATGTAACCCAGGCTCAGTTTACTATTTAATCTATTAGCACTGTATTCATTTCTCAACCGACTTGAAGAGAAATTGAAATGAAAACATCTTTGTGGACTCTCGAAAGTACGTGATGCT
The DNA here is from genome assembly GCF_034190915.1 of Cavia porcellus. Taxonomy (NCBI): domain Eukaryota; kingdom Metazoa; phylum Chordata; class Mammalia; order Rodentia; family Caviidae; genus Cavia; species Cavia porcellus. The sequence goes on from NW_026947491.1 coordinate 3,660,103, forward strand.
GCGCCTGCTGTACCAGGAGTGAGTGGTCCCGAGCACAGCCCCTGCCCTTGTGGAGCTAATGTGCAGGAGAGGAGGCCGCCTCCAAACACGGGCTCATGCTGCGCGGAGGGAAAAGTGAGGAGAAGGAAGGAGACCTGGTCTCAGAGGAACGGAGACAAGGCCAGTGTCTGCAGCCCGACGATCCAAAGGGTGCATTGTATAACGACAGCTGTAATCTAAAACTGAATTTGCAAGGCTTTGGGTTTTTATCCTAGGGTGATAAGAAGCCATTTGAGTACATCAAAGTATACAACCACCAAACTACAAAGGCCACAGGGTGGAAGAAATATTTACAAATCATATATTAGATAAAAGAGTTAATATCGAAAAAATATAAAGAATGACTACAACTCAACAACAAATGACCTCAAAAGAGGCAAGAGACTAGAGTAGATATTTCTCCGCAGTTATACAAATGGCTCATAAACACTCAAACACGTGCGTCACTAACCACTAGGGAAATGCAGATGGAAACCACAGTGAGAGGCCACTTTCCACCTACTGGCACGGCCACTATCAAAGCAACAGACAGTAACAGTTGGTGGTGGGGATGCAGAGAAAGCAGAATCTTTGGAAATGGTGTGATTGCTACAGAAAACGGACAAAAGTTCTTCAAAAGACTAAAGTTACAACTTCCATCTAATCCAGAAGTTACCCCTCTGGGTATGTGCCCAAAAGAACTGAAAGAAGAATTGAAAGAAGACTATGAAAGGTATTTGTATATTTATGTTCACAGTGGTATTATTCGTAGCAGCCAAAAGGTGGAAGAAACCCAAGTGTCCTTTGACAGATTAATAGACAAGATAAGCGTCTTAAGAAAGGAAGAAATTTCTGATATATTCTACAACAGGGATGGTCTAGAAGACATTTTTGGTAAAGGGAATAAGACAGTCAACAAAAAAGACCAAATATTGTGATGTTATTTAATATTCAGTACCTAAAGTAGTCAAATTAACAAGAGACAAAAATAAAAGATGGTTACCAAGAACTCAAGGGAAGGGAAAGTAGGAAGTTATCATTTAATGGGTTCAGAGTTTCAAGTTTGCAGGCTGAAAACATTCAGGAAGGGAGGTGAATTGCACAATCATATGAATGTATTTAAACCACTAAGCTACATATTTAACCAGTTAGGACAGACATTTCTGTGTCATGTGAAATGAACAAACGAATAAAGTCATTGAGATTGAGAAGTGGGGACCTGTCACACAATTAATTTTTCTTTGAAGATTTCCCTGACTTGTGGAAAGAATGGATTAAAAGGGTGCAGGAATAAGTCTACTAGGTCTGCTGGGAACACAGCGCAGAAGTCCAGCAGGAAACAAAGGGTGAGGGGGTGAGGAGGACTCAAGGTGAGGTGACAGAAGACAAGACAAGACAGAGAGAACTGGGCACAGACAGCAATCTCTAGGAGCCAGAGTCCATAGAATGTGCCAACCGATGAAGTGTAGACATTGGTGTGTGGGAATTGTACCAATGTTGATAGAAAGAACAAAGCAACTGGCAGCACCACACCCTGAGCTGGAGACCCCCAGAAAGGGGGTCCTTGTGAAAGCTGGGGAAGAAGGTAGAATTTCACTCTGGACATTCTGAGTTAGAGGCACAAGCAAGACCCCAGAGTAAATTTGATTTGGCTGCTGAGATCATGTCTAGATACAGTCAGCCTCTCAAGCTGGAGAAACCCCAACGGATAGATGCTTCTTCAGTCACAGAAATGAATGTAAATCTGAGGAGACGATTGCTGAGAAAAGGAAATAACTCAGAACCAAGCCCTGGGGGATTTCTGGAAGACTTAGGCCAGTAACAGAAAAGGTCAGCACTACTATCCCACTTGACAAATGGTCAGCAGAGGCTCTAAGGGATTATCCCCCACCTTGTCTAAGATCATCCACATGGGTGAGGCCAGGGCCAGGATTTGGACCCCAAATCCACTGTGTCAGCCAACTTTCCATTGCTATAACAAAATACCTGAGAAAATTAACTTTAAAAGAGGAAAGTTCACCTTTGGATCCTTGTTTTGGAATTTCCTGTCCTAAGTTACTTGGTCCTGTCACTGTGGGTCTGCAGCACGGCAGAACATCATGGTGATGGCACACAGTAAGAGGATGTTGCTCAACACATGGTGACCACAAAGCAAAGAGAGAAAGAAGGGGCCGTGGTCCCAACACCCCTTCCAAGGCCACAGCCCCAGGTGACCTAACTTCCAGTCACCAGACCCTGCTGCATAAAGCTTCTCCCAGATCTGGAAAGGGTACTAAGTGTGGGCAATGGGAGACATGAATGGAACCAAAAAATTATACATACTGTTATAGTCAGGTGTGCAGAGAACAATTAGAATCAGGACAAAGAATTTATAGTATTATTTTATGATGGCCACCCAGAGTTAACACAGAAAGTGCAGGAAATCTGTCCACAACACTAAAGACCTAGAATATTTAGCCAAGGGCCTCAATTCCACAGCAGTGTCCTCATGAGTCCAGATGAAAACTTAGAGCCCATGACAATGCCTCCCACAAATCCAACTGGAGGTCTAGAGCCCATGAGAAGGACTTACACCAGTCTCTTTTATGGATCCGTGCTGGGAAGGCCCAAAGGTCAGTGGAAAGTCTATGCAGTGGGGTGAAGGAGCTGTGCTGGTAGGTGGAGTGTTCTATACTGGAGCCAAGAAGTCACACTCATAATAAAGACCAGGGCTGTCCTGAAAAGCACCACAGTCATTCCCAGTGACATGGAGGTCCCAAGCTCCTCTGACAATAAGAACAGTGCAGTACATGCCAGGAAGCCAGCATGATGAGTTTGTCCTGAAGATTAAGTGGCACACATCTTCCCCTCCGGAGCCAGGAAGTGATGCTCGATGCAAGGACCGAAGCTTCCCCAAATCGAATCACAGTCACTCTCACCAACAAGGTCCTGAGCTCCTTCAGTGACAACACTTCGCACTCACACTGGGGAAGCTAGTCATGACAGCTCCCTCCTCCAGGAGAACCAAAACAGCAACACTTAGAGAAACCCACAACACCCCACTCATCTCCAAGTCTCTGTTTATGTTGGCAACTTTGCTCAGATGAACCGTCTACACCTAGCACCATGCTGATTTAATTCAGCTGCTGTTAAGTTGATCATCAGTTTTTAATCCATAACACACACCAAGACCCCCAAACTGTGGAACCAGGAAGCAGGTGGGCATGAGGGAGATAGGGGGCCAGGTAAAATTAATTAGGTACATGTACAAATCTGCCAGAATGAAACTCATGCAGCCATGTGACCAAGATACACTGATAAAAAAAAAAAAAAGTGGGAGTGAAAAGGTTCCACTACCTCTTATGTCACAGGATGGAGGCCAAGCCCTTGGGGGACATTCAAGATCTCACCTCAGCGTCTTGCCCGCCTCACCATCTTCCTTTCATCAGAAGAATAAAAAGGGTAAAAGCAGGAGAAGTTCCACAGAGCTGCAGCCCGGGGCTGGACCCACACACCCCTCCTGGATCCTAGTTAAGAGAAGCCTACCTATGCTGACTGTGACTCAGTTTCCTCCACTGCATAGTGAAGACACTGTGATGTCTCTTCCGCAATACACAGGGCTGAAGTCAGCGAATCACAGGCAGAGACACTGGTCACCCATGAAATAATTCTGGAAAGAGCTATGATGTGTGCACTTGTTTCCAAAGGAGGAGATGACCCTCCCCATGGGCATCCTGCAATAAGAGGTCAGCATCTTCCCAGATCAACAGCCCAGTAAACAATCCCTCTCAAACCACTTTCCTCTGTTTAGCTTTCGCTGCGCTCCCAGCCCCGCCCAATGCTAGTGGAAGCTGCCTGATCTGTGTCTGCAGTCCTGGCTCCTTCTTGGCTGGGACACTGCCACCTCGCTGCAGAACTGGAATCCTGGCAGAGCAGGAGCCTGCAGCTTCACCATGCCACCTGGCCTGGACTTCTGGGCACCAGCTGGCCTGAGCATTGCTGGCCCCTCTCCCTGCCCTATTTGTAGCCTGAGGATGACTTTCTGCTTGGGCCATTGCTTATTATACAATCACAAACATCAGGGCCTCTGGTTGCTGCTCTGCTGACCACCCATCCTCCAAGGAGCTCCAGCTGCACCCTGTTACCTCAGCTCCCTACCCACCAGCACCCCCTGCTATCTGCAGTTCCTGCAGGTGTCCTCCCCAAATGGGGTCTCCAGCTGTCCTTCCTCCCACTCCCTGTCACAGGCTGGGGCCTGCGCTGTGGGCTGTGGCCGAATGCTGTCCCCGCCCACCACAACCTCCTTCCTCACCAGGCGCAGGCTTTCTCTCAGCGATTCGCTTAGGCAATACCGGATCGACACCTGCTCCTCAGAGAACCCAACTAACCTCGTTCCAGTCTGACTAGGTTCATTCTACTTCCTTATCAAAGGACTGCATGATTAGTCCCTCGCATCTTTGCTTTTCTGGACTCAAAACCCAAGAGAACAAAGTGCTTTTCCCCCAGATTCCAGCATCATACTGTTGACCTCGGGCATAGACTGTTCTAACAAAGGCATCCAGGGAATGTCCGAAATCTTACCGTGCATTAGTCACCTTCCATATGCTGTAAGACAGTTGAGATGAGCCAGCCTTCGAGGAGTAAAGAGTTATTTGGGCTCCATTTGGGAGACTTGGGCGCCTGGTTGCTTGGTCCTGCTGTTGGGAGTGTGTGGTGACTCAGGACACCCTGGTGGGAGCCTGTGACCAAGGAGGCCTGGTCACCACCCAGCAGCCAGGATGCAGAAAGAGAGGAGGGGCCAGGGTCTCAGTGTCTCTTTCAAGGCATAACTTCCTCCCACCAGCCTCACTTCCTCCAGCTGGGGCCACCTCCACCTCCTGGGGACCACGCTTCAGCATTATGGGCTGGGGACCAAGCTCCAAGACGCAAACTATAGAGGCCAGGAATAGTGGCACACACCTGTAACCCCAAACTCTGGAGGCTGAGGCAGGAGTTCTGTGAGTTCAAGGTCAGCCTACGCTACACAGCAAGACCTTATTTCAAAGAACAAAAGAAAAGAGAAGGAAAGGGAAAGGAAGAAGAGGACAGGGGAGGTCAGAGGAGAGGAGGGGATGGGAGTAGAGGGGAGGGGGAAGGGAAGAAAGGGATGAGGAGAGGAAGGGAGGAGAGGAGAGGGGGAGGGAAGAGGAGATGAGGAGAAGGAGAAAGAGAGGAGGAGAGGAAGAAGGAAAGAAAGAAAGAGAGAAAGAAAGGAAGGAAGGAAGGAAGGAAGGAAGGAAGGAAGGAAGGAAGGAAGGAAGGGAGAAAAAGTGAATAAAAGTGAGATGCAAACTATAGCATCTGGTGTCAGCTGAGGAGAGGTTTGGGGCTGAGCTCTGGTCTTACCTCAGCAGTTTCCAATCTGCTTTCACAGGTCCCTGTCTAAGACAAACACCTCAGTGGCTTCCTTACCAGCTGTGAATTCTAAGCTCAGAGCTAATCTGAGCTGCCCATGCATATTCAAAAGTGTCCCAGTAGTCACAGGAGGCTGCTGGGAAGACACTCGAAAAAAATCCAGAGGGCCTAGCCCCACACTGTCCAGCACAGATGGAAAGTGAGCCACATCCATAAATGTCACATTCTTGTAGCCACATTTGAAAGGGGAAAAAGAAGCATAAAAGAATTGTAATGTTTTATTTAGCTCAGTGCATTTCAAATATTATCATTACAATGTGCACCCTCTTGAAGCATTATTGGTGAAGCATTTTGCTTTTGTTCACACTGAGTCTTCAGCCAAGCTGCACTTCGAGTGCTCAGGGGCCAGGTGAGCTAGGGATCACCACCTGAGCAGCACTTCTCAGTCTCAGGGACCCCATCTGCGGGGCGGAGCAGTCAGCAGGGGTCCCCCAGTGTTCCCCAAATACATTGTACATTCACACATGCCCTGCCCGCCTCTCTGTGGAGTTGTCGACATCCAAGGGATTTTTATTCATAACTTTTTTCTTGTTTGCTAGGAATATTCCTTCTGAAATAAAGCATACTTGGTTTTGGCTCTGAGGCAAAGCATTAGCTCCCACCATTCTTTTAGTTTACTTTTCTTTTCTTTTATTAGTACATGTTTGTAGTATATAAGGTGCACGTGCACATAGCAAATCTTATTTTTTGTCCTCTTCCCTTCCCCTTCCTGTTTATAAAGCCACTATTTCCACTTTCTCCTTCAATCTTTTTAAGCCCTTTTCCTTCCTTTCCTCTCCCTCTCCCATCCCTTGTTCTCCTTTGTTAGCTTGTATCTAGATGGTCTTCCAAACCCTCGAGTGCTCATAGATGAGCTTTTCAGGGGTGGCTGAATCTAGGGCATGTGATACTGGGATTAAGGGTGTGAGGTATTAAATTAGTTCATTGATTGGTTTAGTACAGTTCTGGGTATGAATAATACAAAGGTTTACCCTAGGTGTGGGTGGCACCAACCAATAGGCTTGTAGCCTAGATGAGATGAAAGGGAAAGGGAGGCCCACTGCTCACTGCTTACCACACCATGGACTCTTTTTCCTCTGTGATGCCCCTCTGCCATGCCACCCTGCCTTGAAGCCAGCCGACTATTGAATGAAACCTCAACAAACTGTGAGCTGAAACAAACCTTTTCCTGTTTAACTTTGTATGTCAGGTATTTTGTCTCAGCAACAAGATAGTAACGAAGACATCCTTCCTATTTGAATAAATTCTTCCTACTTCCTAGTATCTACCCTCTTTTTTGCTCTTTATTTATATTTTGGGTTTCTCACACAAGACAAACAGTATAATATTTAAACTTGTGTGTATGATTTATTTCACTTAAGATGATGATCTTGAGATGCATCCATTTCTCTGTTAATGCCTCCCCTACCCTTCTTTATGGTAGAGTACAAATATCACATTTTCTTTATCCATTCACTTGTAGGTATGCACAGAGGTTGTTTCAAGATTTAGCTATTGTAAATTGTGCTCCGTAAATATACTCAAAGTTCTTTTAAATAAAACTTTTTTAGGTAAATCTTTGTGAAGAGAGATTCAAGTGCACAAAAACACGAGGCTGTGTCCTTCTCCCAAACACCCTCAACTCCTAGCGGCTGTAGCAGCTTCTTGTTTCGTGACTCTGATTTTCTCTATTCTCTTTCCCCAGGTAGCCCTTTCCTGCCCTTCCCTCATTACACATTTAAAACCCATTTCAGTGTGGAAGTACTTACCGTTTGCTCACTTCATTTTCAGCTTTGCATTATTATCTCTGTCTTACAATTTAGAGACAATTAACTTCTTGAAAGCTAAGTAACTTGCCCAAAACCACACTGCTAGTCACTCTGAATTCCTTTAAAGTTAGCATCAACGGGTTGGGAATTTAACTCAGTGGTGCAGCACCTGCCTGGCAAGCATGAGGTCCTGAGTTCATTTCTTAGCACTCCAGTAAATAAATAAATAAATGTTAGCCTTGGGGTGTCCTCCACCAATTTACAACATTGATGGCATCATAAACTGGTTCAATTGTTTCTGAGATTAACCTAGCAATGTTTAACAAAATAAAATGCCCCATACTGTTTTATGCAAGATCCTGGAAATTCTTCCAAGGGAACGGATAGACCGCAAGCACACACGCATGCATGCATACACACACACACACACACACACACACACACACACACACATACACACACAGCAACTTGTGAGACGTGTGTGGCAGAGAAGTATCCATGATAGCAAAAAAGAAAATAAACAACTACCCTGAACTTTTTCCTTCATTGGAAAAATATTTATGAAGCACCTTCGTTTGCTAAGCAGTTTCTAACAGCAAGGATCCATTGTGGGGAAAAAAATACAAAGATAAAGATGATTCTTGCTTTCCTGGAAAACTTTATGTGCAGTTATCTTAGGAGTACAAAAGAAAAATAGATCATGACAGCCATGTACATTAAATTATCTAATATCCACACGAAAAAGGTAAAAATAAATGAGAAATTACTTTGAATAATATATTTTGCTTAACTTGAAAAATCTAAAGTATTATTTCAACTTGTAATCAACATTAAAAATTAACAAAATAGTTTGCATTTTTATACTACATTTTTGAAACCTGGTATGTGTTTTACACTGACAATACATCTCCACTTAAATACCAAATTCATATCAGAAATATTAGCTCTCCATTGACATTTCATAAAATTTACCACTAAAAAAAAGGATTCATATTTCCAAGGTATTCTAAACATACTTTAAAATTTTTCCCCAAAATAATTTTCTTTTAGTATTTGCATTCACTTTGGTTAAAATAGTTCATCTTATTTTTAGAAAAATTAATTTGCTTTTGTAGCAAAAGTGTATCTGCTTCAAAGCAACTTTTGCCCACGTTAGGTAAATTCATCGATACAAAGGTCAGTTCAGTTTTCTTGGCATGAATTAACAGATGTTACATTAACTGAAAGTAACTAAATTTATCAATATCAACAAATTATCATCCACGTTTTTGTTGCATTTATAGCTAATATACATAATAGCACCAATTACAATTAAAATCTTGTGCAATGATTCATATTTAAAATATATATATGTAATAGTTATCATTGATTTGGATTCTGAGATGTTTGAACATGAACTCTGGTTCCTGTCTCACTGAGTCACAAGTACCATATTTCTCCCAATATAAGATCAGGTCTTATATTAATTGTTGCTCCAAAAGATGCAATAGGGCTTACTTTCAGGGTATGGCTTATTTTTTCATGTAGAATAATCTATGTTTATTTCTTAGTTCATTCATGTACAAAAACTTACATATACTCATGTACAAAAATCTACATGTATTCAAATAATAGTCATGTCATTTTCTTCTGAACATCATCATAGCTCTCCAAACCCCAAACTCCAGCCTGCATTTTTTGCATCTCCATTTCTTGTCGAACAATTGGACCCAACCTCTCCTTATATGAGCCCTTCTTGTCCATAGAACATTTACAACACAGCGGCCAGTGATTATCCCATGAATTCTTTATCCGAGTCATGACCTCTGGCAGTCTGGGCTCCACCAAGTTTCCATTAAGTCTAGTGCTTAACAGACAGCAGCAGCTACAAAAAATGGTGGCATTTATGAATGACAGCCCACACAAAATGAAAGACTGCAGGCACCAAAATTCAGAAAACATTTCTTTCCACACAAGTACATTAAGTACATCCATTACTACACATGATGAGGAATTAAGGAGTTTCGTATTAGATAGAACCACGTTCCTTACCACGCGGGCATTATTCATGCTCTGTGTCTCCACTCTGATTGGTCATTCAGCAAAAAGACTTAATTTTATCTGTTTACACAGACGTTCACCTCTTATCCAAAGGCACCTGCTTGGGCATTTACAAATAACTGTAGTTTATATTATCATTTATTTAAGTATTTACATCAATAACATTTATTTGTATTTAATTACATATCAATATTATCATTTATCATTCAATCTGTCTGTTTTGTGTTGCAACAGATGTATTAAAATGCATCCACCTGGCTGACAGTCTTACTTGGGGCTTAACTTTCAGGTAGGACTTATACTATGAGCACCCTGAAAAAGGCATAGTAGGGATTATTTTGGGGTTAGGGCTTACTTTGGGGGAAACACAGTAGCATTTTTTTTGACCTGTAAGATTGGTGAGAAAACAGAAATCAAATTGCCATTTTATTTCTTTGATTACTATTTGATATGTTTCTTTTGTTTCAAGAAAATCTTGCATTAGCCCCAACAGTACAGCAAGTATCTATAAAACTCTTCCCTAACACAATAAGCCAGTAGTGGAAGAGATAAGATGATTATTAAAATCATTGTCTTCCATTTATTTCAGTGGTTTCAAAAACTGGTAATGATTCATGGCATTTGGACACTTCTACTGAAAATCCTCACAATGGTATCTGAAACACTTCATGTAGAGTCATCTTCAGAAAAAATAAATACAAATATTTTCAATATGTGTCACATGATGGAATGAATTTTAAGGGAAAAGTCAGTCTCATTTCAAAATTTCTGTAGAACTATGTATTTTTTAAAGGATAGTACTAGATTATAAGGCATCATGCTAAGAATTAGCTTTTTCATATCCAACTAAAATTCTTTGAGAGTTGTTAAAGATCCAAAATTATTCATGCCTCAAGTTCAACTCTTGGACTAGAATTGACATTTCTTTGTGAATGTGAAAATTGCTTATAAGAAAAAATTTTATAAGTATTTACTGGGCAGTGTCTCATGTCACAGAATTCATTCAAAGCTAAAGAAAAGTACTAGCATCTTTGCAAAATTTCATCAGCTTGTCTTTGATGTTGTGTTCTATTAACAATTACCTGGTGGCTTAATTCTTCATCATAATGAAGATCTTTTGCATTTTGCAAAATAATATTTTCAACGTTTTCCTTTATAATTTCCTTCTAATAATTTGCATAACAGGAAGAACTTATTTTAATCTTTACCCATTTAAAAGTGATTTCCCTTTTTGAACAAGAATCCATGCCATTTTCTAGCTAGCTAGATTCACATATTCAAGTCATCTTAAAGGTTGTTTATAGTTTTTCATTGGCTATCTGAGTCAGAATGGCCAGCATCAAAAATAAAATAACAATAATAAATGCAGGCAAGGGGGAATGTGAGTTCGTTTAGCCACTGTAGAAATCAGTGTGGAGGTTAAAAGCAAAAACTAGAACCGCCCTGTGATCCAGCTCCACCAGCCCACGATACAGACACGAAGGAGCTAAGGTCACTTTACAGTAGCAATGCCTGCATTCCCATGTCTCTCGTGACCCTATTTACAGTGACCAAGTCACAGAATCACCCGTGACCCACCCGTGACAAATGGAGAAAGAAAATGTGTACATACACCATGTAGCACAACTCTGCCGTAAAGCATGACATCAAGTCTTCCTTGGACAAATGGATGGAAGTGAACATTACACTAAGCAAAATAAGCCAGACTCCAAGCACATTTCCTCTCATATGTGAAGTCTAGGAGGAGGGGAGACAGCATGAAAGTAGGAGACAATGAGGGAGAGAGAGCAAGGGGAGGACGTGGGGAGGGGAGGGTCAAAGTGGTGCATGCCCAGGTGACAGTAAAACCCAGTATCCTGTGTAGCTAACATGCTCTAAGAAAAAGACATGAAGGCTCACTGGATAAAGCCACTTACCTAAGTGCATTGCCCCTTTGGATAGTTCAGAGGAACATTCTTCTTGAATTCACTGTCTGTGCTGGATGTCTCCCTTAACGTTGCCCACTTTGCCATCTTTTGCACATCAAGCAGCTTGCAATTTCTCTGCATAGCAGACCGTAACCACTCCTTGGCTTGAAATTCCCCCTGGTCCTTTTTCTTTTTCCACGGCCATCACAGTATTAGCGTCTGCATTTCTGCCCGATTTCGCAGTGATCGTCGGTCTTCATTTTAGATTTAAGTGTTTTCCATACTTATATTTAACTAGAAAAAATTTAATTACGTTGCAATTAAAATGAATGCAATAGTGTTAAAAAGTTTAACAGCTAGTAATTACGATTTGCATAGATGTCGCTGTAACTCATGCTGTCTGCAAAAATTAAATACAGCATGAGTTGTATCACATACACATAAATAAATCATTCCCATGAAATTAATCATCCCACACCAATTGGATCAGCGAGGTATTAGCGTGCACCACAGCACCTTAGGCTACGTGGTGAAATGTCCTACGTGACCATACAGTTGTGTTTAACAGGAAAATAGTTGAAACTGCTTCAGCCTCTAACTTAAATTAGGTAAATTTAAATTAACTAGTAACATTCCTCAGTCACCCTGAGATCCCAGAGCCACACTCCCTAAACTCAGGAGACATTCCTCCAGGACTAGACCTGGAGGCTGCAGAGGAGGAGCTCTCAGTGGAATAGGAATGAGGGGAATGGGGAGAGAAGTTAGTAGAATTGGCTCCTGTGGTTAAGAAGGCTGAGAAGTCCCCTGCTGGGAAGTCCATGAGCTGGAAAGCCAAGGAATCTGGCAGCAGGCCTCAGCCTGTGGACCAGGGAAGCTGTTGTGTCACTCCCGGTCCAGGACTAGATGCCTGAGAAACTAGAAGAGGGTGCAGGTGCTTCTGGTGCAAGTCCTAGAGCCCAAAGACAAGGGAACCTCATGTTATCATGCCCAATGGCAGGACAAGATTGTCCCAGCCCCAGAGGAGAGAGAGAGCAGAATTCACCTTTCTGTTGGATCCAGGTGCCCAGCTGATTGAACAGTGCCCCCCGCCCTTCCAGGTGAGGGAAGATTTTCCCAGTTAGTCCACGAGTCTTCTCCAGGAATACCCTCAGAGACGCTCCCAGGAACAAAGCTTCCCCAGCAATTTGGGCTGATCAATTCAGTCATGCTGACCCCTAGAATCAACTATTACACTGTCCCTGGAAGAGGAGGTCCAGAGACGTAGAGGCAGAATAGGGGCTGCAGGGCAGGGTCATGGTCTCTGCCTCCTGTTAACTCAGGCTCAGCAGCAAGGGAGGGGCAGACTGCCCCCTCAGGGACACACATTGAGCTGTCACCCAAAACACCTTTGGGTACTGCTCAAGCTTCCTCCTGTGTGACAGAGATCCCTGGTGCCCATGGGTACCTCTCATTTGTCTCCAGTTTCTGGTACTCTCTAGATAGATGCAACTTCTCTCTGCAAGTTCTCTTTTTGCTGCTTTCCGTGGTCTCCTGCCTCCTTCCTCTGGTAAATTTAAATTACCAAGAAGAATGTTCCTCCCTGGATCATCTCCACAGTGGAAACTGTAGCTGTCGGAGAGTTGGGAAACACCCACCCTGTGCCACCTCCTGGATTCTGCAAGAGTCCTGCCTTTCTGCTGCATGCATAGCTTTGTCTCTGGCCTTCTCCAGCTGAAGCTCAAAGACAATGATAATGCAAAATATGTGTGAAAAGAATCAGAAAGACTGTTGCTTTCTATAGTGTTAGCCAGTTTTCCATCACTGTGACAAAAATATTGAAATGAACAATTTATTACAAAAAAAAAGGTTGATTGGGGTTCACCGCTTCAGAGATTCCAGTTATGGTCTCTCAGCCCTGCTGCTTTGGAGTTGGGGCAGTACAATCATCATGGCAATGCGATGAGGAAGCATAGAGAAAGAGAAGGGGTAGAGTCCCAATATCCCCTTCAAGGACATACACCCCTTCAATGATCTAACATCTTTCCACTAGGTCTGCATTTCTAAAGGTTCCTTCATCTCCCGAGAGCTCCACATGCTGGGAATAGTTCAGATACTCTCTGCAGCATAGATTACATTCCATAGGATAAGCCATCCACCCAGAACTGGTGGCTGTGGCCAAGGAAACATCCAAATTCTTGAGTCATATGGGCAGGTTCTGTATTGCTGGGCGACTAGTGCAGACAGGAACACAGTTCCAATTTCAATGACAACGGAGCTCTGTGTCATATGTTCTTTAAGTCAAGCTAAGACCTTGTATCTTTGTGATGCTCTAACCACAAGCAAATGAAGGACACTACAATGGGTCCAGCTGGTTCCTTTCAAACAAGGTCCATTTGCTTTGTGACAAGGAAGAAAGTAGCAGATGTTATGAGACCTTCGAAGTCGAATGTAATGGCTGGCATTTTCTCTACAAACATTTTATCAGTGTAATACTACGTGTCTTAGTTTCTTTTCTGTTGTTGCTGAGACAAATACCAGACACTCAAAGTTAAAGCGAGAAAGATTTATTTAGCTTACAGTTTGTTTCAGTCTGTAATCAGCTGGCTCCAAGGCAGAGTGGCATGGCACAGGGGCAACCATTCACAGTGGATGAAGATAGCAAAACCAACAGGAGAGAAGTAACAAGCCTCTTTTCGCTGCTTATATAGCATCCAGTCTACTGGGATTAGGACCACATCAGTCTAATCCATGGACTGATCCAGTGATCACCCACCCCTATTCCCAGCACCCTTAATCCTAGCATTGAAGCACGAATCAATCACAAGCTCTAGATTCAACCACCTCCGAAAAAGCCCCATCTAAAAATGCATGAGGCTTTGGGGTGACTTCTAGATACAAACCATAACACGGTGGGAAAAGCATTATAATTATGGTCAAAGACAGCTTTCTAAGGTTGATGACTTGGAACTTCCAGAAGGATGAAAACTTTCTCATCACATCTGAGAAAGCAGTGCAGCAGACCTGCTTGTGACTAAAGAGCAAGTGAAGAATTCCTCCATCTGGGCAGAGAGACCGAGATGTTTTAGTTATTTTCCTTTAAATTTTCCTGATCAATTTTTTCAGTAAAATAACACATGCTTCTTGTTATAATTGAAACAAATGTCAATACATATCCTTGCTTAGAAGCAGATTTGTTTTCTCAAAAACAGGATCATCCACACATATCACTTGAAATCTTTTTCTTTGTAATAATATTCTGTGGACACTCTTCCCAGTCACACACGGATCTAATTCTTTTAAATAGCTGCATCATTGAAAGTGTACATTTTATTCCATCCTTTCCAACTTAAGGAATATTCAAATTACTTTCTGGTGGGTATTGTTTGTATGATTTTCATTTTGACCACTATACACACATTAGGCATTTTCTTTATATATCTTGACACAATGGATCTTTAATTTCCAAAAGGAACATGTGCAAAAAAGTAGGATTGCTTGGAAATAGGAATGTGCTCTTTTTAAAATAGATATTACCACATCACTTTCCAAAATTAGAAATCTACCCACCCAGAAGCAAAATATGAAAATGTCAGTCTTCCCACATCTTCACCAGTACCCTCTTCTTAGCATGAGTTGGGCTGTTTTCTAAAGAACATGCATCCAGGGAAAAATGAGGAAGCAGAGAACCTCAGTTTTCCACCCACCAGATTCACAGGCTTCTTTCACACATGAATACGACCAACATCTGCCATCCTTTTGGAAGCCTGAAAAGCCACCCAACTACCCATTGTGTGATGGATACTGAAGCAGATCCTTCTTCATGGACAAAGTCCCTCTTCCTCAGTGCTCACAGTGAAATGGAGGCCAGCAGTTCAGGGTCCACCACTCAGAATCTACCCAGCCGAACACAGAATCACTTGCCTAACATCATGGTCTGCTCTCGGTTGGAATAGGGCTCCAAGTGCCCAGCTCTCTTCTCTTAACCAAGGGCATTTTTAGAAGGCCACCCATCTTTACAAGTGCCTGCAGCTATACTTCCTGCTTCAGCCTAAGACAGTCCTTAAAAAGCTCCCAATGTGTCAGTCCTTGTCCAAGATCCTGTTCTCAGTGAACCCATGGCAGAGATAGGCATTCTGCAGGAAAGTCTGTGGCTCCCCACCCACCCCACACGGGTACTCCCTGAGAGTTTCTAATGTATGTCATCCGTTAAATGGCCTTGTTCATAGGTTTAAAAGGTCCATTTTACCTTATCAAATAAACTTTGCCACTGCTTTTTGCTTATTTTGTTCAATTCTTTGCTCAAGTCGAGAAAAAACTGGAATCTAACTCTAAAGGAAGAGGCAAGCAACGCAGAACCCAGCAATGTGCAGCTGGTGAGCCACTTTTAGAAGGAGCTAGCTACCTGATAGCACCTTTTGCCTGTAAAACAACCTTTGCCTTCTGAATAGCTACCAGTGCTGGCTGTCACCTATGAAAACCCTTTACCTTCCAGCTGTAAATGAATCCCCTCTTTCCACAGATTCACGTGGACCCCAGATTTCTGCCCCCAAGTTCCTATAAATATATTCAACTGGAGGTCACACTCTCCTCTCCCTCTTGAGGACCCACCCTCTATTCTTTACTTTGAGTATGTACTTTTAAAATCCAGCTTGGTAAATCCCTTTATGCTTCTGATACTACCTGAGAATTCTTCTCCTGTGATGGAACTCAGTGAAAATCGAGTCCCATGAGTAGGGTGGGTCAAGGCGCCATGTCTCTGCTTTGGAGAACTCCTCGACCCTATTTGGTGACCGTACTGACTGCTGGGTGCTGGAGTCTCCTTCTAGTGATTCTTTACAGGTTCTTTCTGTCCCAAACAAAGAATTGGGCAAAACAAGCACAAAAGGTAGCAAGGTTTTGCATTTATTAAAGGTAGGAAAACAAACAGGCTCTGCAGAGTGACTGTGGGCAAGTACAAGCAGGAGAAGAAACTCCTCTGCTGGGTGGGACTGGACCACAGTGAGAAACAGCACTGTGGCAGCCATGTTTTCAAGCCCCCCTCCCCCTGACGTTAGGTCCAGACCGTCCTATCAAAAGTCTGCTTAAGTTCTCCGAGAACTGAAGATGGTGCTTTCTGATTGGCCCCAGGTGCAGATTTTAGGTGCCTGTCTCCAGGATCTCTGTGACTGATAGGTCACGCCTATGGCCACGCCCTAATTCCAGCCTATGTACCACCCAATTCCTGTTCTGTGAATTCCTTGCAGGTTAGAGCACCTGGATCCTGAGACAGCAATGTTTCGATACAAAACCCCGTTAGGGGAAACAGTAAAAACAACAATAAAAGCCGTGGCTCCTGAGACGCCGTACTGTTTGCATGAAACGGCAGCTGACACTCCAGAAAAGCTGGCTACGAGCACGGTAAGGCTTACTAGTCATGCAGGGCAAGAAACACAGCCCTGAGCCTCTCACCTGGGCAGACACATGCCACTGGGATCCATGACACAGCCACCCTAGGGCACCTGCGATCTTCTCTCTGTGTTCCCCTCTTCTTTACCCTCCCAGCTCTAGGGGCTGGGCCCTGTGTGTTTGGTTCTTTCTTCTTCCAGCAAGTGGGACGGACCCATTCTGGAAAGGTGGCCTCTACTAACCACAAACAAGGCACATGGGCCTGTGGCCTAGGGCCCCAGCAGCTGGGTCCACTGAAGCCCAAATGGGCCTGTTCTCAGGACCTCCTTCCCTTCCTAATCCCAAAGCACTGCTTCCCTTTGGAAGACTCGCTCCTTCCGCTTGGGTTCACACGGGACTCATCAAAGGAGGGGGCCCTCAGATGTTAAGGAGATCAAATGCTGCAGACCTGCTCCGACATTAGCGCCTCTGGTTCCTAGAGGGCACCGAGGAGAAAATGGGAAAGCTAGGGTCCGTGTCAGTATTAGCACTAGAGCTAGTACTGCAACTCAGGCAGGTTGAGTATCCCTTCTGCTACATGCTTAGAACCAACCAGAAGTGTTTTGGAGTTTTGGATTTTTTGGATTTTGGAATATGTGCACCTATACAATCAGTTATCTTGAAAATATGATCCAAGTCGGAATACAGAGTTTACTTATATTTCATATAAAGCTTATGCACACTGCCTGGAGGCAATTTTATACAATATTTTAGCGCACTTGCATTTTAACTGATACCCATTACATGACTTCAGGTGTGGGATTTCATCTTGACCCTCAAAAAAAATCCATATTTTGAAGCCTTTCAAATTTCAGGTTTTTGGATTAAGGATACAAATCATACGTTGGTATTTGGTCTACACTGATACTTGTAAGCACTCACATTCACCTTCGTATTCGTTGTTGTATTAATATTCATAATCAGATTGGCATTCTAGCTCCAGCAATACCAGGATAGGCACAGTAGATGGATGCCAACAGCTGGAAAATGCACACTGTCTTAACCCCTGCTCTCAGTATACATGAGTGATTGTCTTCAGCAGAAACCACGAGTGTCAAGGCTCGTGAGCCCCATTTACCCTGGCCAGGTGCGGGGTGAAGGTGTGACAACCTGGACCCTGATGCAAGCATAGCCTTGGACACAGCCTTGAGCCCTACATGTGAGGAAAGGGCCTCAAGGCAGCAGGAAACTGCCCTGGAAATGAGGCCAAAAGAGCAGACGCACATTTCCAATGAGAGCATGGCATATGATAAGGGATTTTTTTTCCCACAAAATGAACTCAGAATTCAAGCCCTTCCCTCTGTCCCAACACAAGAGTAACCACACACAGGGCTCTGTTTGCTTTGAGAACGGCTTGCTTGGGAGCTTGTTCCATGGACAGCAGCCAAAGGGTGGCTGGTGACAGTTTGATTATTCATGGTGACTGCAGGGCCTCAGCACTGATGTGTAAAAGGAAACTGAAGTCCTCGGGCTGCCAGAGGCAGGCCTGCCGTTTATGATACCACTTAGCCTGTGGTCAGCCCTGAAGGGGAAAAGGTCCTCTGTGCTATCAAGGCTTTGGAGACTTAGTGACCCTCAGTACCAAATGTCCTTCCAGGAGGGCCCAGCACCTCATGTCCACACCTTCTTTGATCTCGCATTATGTGTGAGAGGGCTCAGTGTGAGACTTCACATCTCTGGAACCTTCCACCTGCAGGAGGCCAATATAAAGCCAGGGTTTCCTTTTCATGTTATTTCATGACATAAAAGAAAGCACCCACCCAGGGAGCTGGGATCTGAAAAACATGCCATTCACCTACATCAGCATGACTTTGATCTGGGAAGGCAGTAGAGCCAGGCTGGAGCAGGCTGGAGAGGCTGCTCAGTGCTTGCTGGTTCTGCTTGGGAGCGTGAATGCTCGCATGGACCTGGGAACTAGGACAAATCTGGGATAGGGAAATATGTAACGCCCTGAAGTATAATAACCGTCAAGCGTGGACAGCAAAATTAACTTGACAAACACAAGCCCCATGTGCTTTCGTTTCACACCACTGGGAAGAAGTTTATAATCTTCAGCTGAACCATACCTGAGAGCTCCTGTGTAACTTCATCGATTTTTAAAGGTCCCTTTAGCAATGTGTGACCATCTGAACAGCTATGCCAGAACCACTCTGCTACCATCCACTCCCCCCATGGACCTCCACCTTCCCCACCCCATCCCCCCACAGGGCCATGAGATGAATTAGGATTTGCAGCAGGAAAGCCTGGGAATCTGCATTTTAACACTCTGGGTTATTTCTGTCCTCGACAATGTTCTAAAAGTACAGCTGGTTTATATAGTTCCGAGCCTAACAGTAACTGCCCACCACTGCCACTCATGGATGTGTGATCCATCTGGGTGGTTTCCTCTGCTCTCTGGGATCTCACTGCCACCCTAGCTCAGCAGGTCTGAGAGAGCCCCAGAAGCGCTCTTTATTCACCAGGAGCACCGCTGACCCCCTAGGTGACCCTGCCTTTCAGTCCCTATCATGATGTCCCATCAGCCTCCCAGAGCACTTTCCCCTGGGAACAGTGGTGCAAAGATCAAACCCAGATGCAATAGTAAACCTCCATGGCAGGAGCTCCATGCCAGTGTTCCCACCGGCAAAGTGACGAACACGCACAAGGCATGGAGCGGATCTTACAATCAAAAGGCTGAGAGAATGGTTCCATTTCCCCAAAAATGGCAGATTAGGCAGAAGTCCTTCCTCCGGGACAGGAAGTGGGAAAGTCGTGTTCAAGATGACCATGAAGGGGAATCTAAGAATATGTCTTTCAAATGGCCCTACAACTAGATCGCATGGCCTTCTGCACAGCACCAGTGGCCAATAGCCCTCAGCTCTCAGGGTCATGGCCCTGGGCTTCATGCCACTGGTCAACACCAGCTAACGCTGGCGCTCAGTCAACACTGCCACGGGTGTCCCCAGCTGTGCCTCTCTCAGGGCAGGAGGGTGTCCAGCTGTCCTGGGGTGGTGGGAGGACCACCCTGAGATGGACTGCCAGGTCTCAACTCAGGGGATGGAGAGAGTGAAGGGATATGAGGGGCAGAGTGACAGCCATCAGCAGAACCTCGCTACCCTCCAGAGTCACTACAGATGGAGGACAGGGAAGCCCTTCCGTCTCACGTGCTTCCCTTGGCTGACCTGCCTGGAGCAGACAGGCCTGTGTGACAGTCCCCAAGCCACCGCTGCCTCCCTGGGCTACTTTGGACAATTTCCTTGTGCTTTCTAAACTGTGATTTCCCCAGTAAAAGATGAAAACAGACCTGTCACTTAAGTTGCATGGTAGCTTCATGATACCCCACATCACATCCACACAGTGGGTACTTAGGGAAGGATGGCTTTTCCATCATCTCTATGTGTGCTTGGCCAAATGACTTGAGGCCCCCAAAGGCCCTGATCATTCTGAAAAACACCTGAGCAATTACTGTATGTCAGGTTCTTTACAGACTCTGAAAGCACAGCATGAAGGGGAAAAGATGCCCGTCCATGAAACGTATCTATAAGAAAAGAGGTAAAGTACCCACGTGTTGACTGGGGTGACAAAGTCCCAGACACAGAGGGACATGTTGACTTATGGCTGGGAAACCCAAGGTCAAGCATCTCGCAGGGCTGGTTCCAGGGAGGACTAGGGTGACCTGCCCCCACACCCCTGGCATGTGGCTGGCAATGCCATCCATGGCTTGTGTGCCAGTGCATTTCCCCCAGCTTTGCCCGTGTCACCACCCAGTGTCATTCCCTGTGAGGACATCTGTTTCTACATCTAAATCTCCTCTTTTCAAGGACACTAGTCCATGGAATCACTCTCATGACTTCATCTTAGCTTAATTATTTAGTGAGAACAATTCCCTACTAAAATCACATTCAGAGTTACTGGTAGTTCAGACTTCAGCTTATCTTTTCAGGGAAGGGGACAATTCAACCCATATCTGCATCCCTTTCCATCCACCATTTGGTTGTAAGTCCAGTTGATCCCACACAGGCCTCCTCCAAATGCTTCCTATCAGTCTTCTAGAATTTGGAGTATCTGGCATATTCGTCTCCCTGTAAAGGCTGTCTGTCCCCAAGAACCATCTCAGGCTCTCTGCTCTTGAGAAGCTAAAAGACTGCAACACAGATCTTCCATGCCTCAGAGAAGAGACTGTACTGTGCCCCCAGGTATGTGGGCCACAAACTGGCCTCTCAGGGGTCTCTGGCTCGGGTACCTGCCCCGCACCTGATATGCACACACTGGCTCCAGATGTCCAGCACAGGCTTCTGCTCTGTGTACCCCACGTTCTTCTCTCCTACACGACATCTCATGTAAATGGAGAAAGCATCTCTTTGTGAAATTGACAATCTCCTGCAGTTTAAGTTGGAAGAATGTTTACTTATTTGGCCCCAAGGAATCATAAACATCTTGCAGCGCATGTTAACAGTTACTGCATAACACCATTCATTTTTAGTATCTGAAATTACAAACTGTTCCCACCAGGATTTACCTCCAGTGGTGAACAGACTGATGAGTTCCATTTTCCTCCTCTCTGGCCTCAGAGGGATGACATTATTGGTCCTGCTTTGCCCCCTTCAAAAACACAGCATCTCTTGATGGGAAAAAAGCAAAGAGGCCAATCACCAGGAGCAAGTCTCATCACTAAACATCCATAAATTCCCAGATGGAGACAAAGTCAATTACTAGGAAGGGTCAGTGGTTTCCAGGAGTAGGGAGAAAGAGGGATGGGTGAGCCGCACACAGGGGAGTTGAAGTTACTGTGTTTGTGTCTGCAGTGGAGGATTCCTGCTATGCCAAATGCACGAGCACGCTGAGAGTGAATGCTGACCCACACCAAAGAATCTGAGTGTTAAGGTGTGCCGGTTAACAATAGCAGCTCTAACAGTGTACCTGTCATAGTTAACTGCCTGGCTTAGCACAGTTCAGGTTATGTCTGAATAATGGCCTCACTGAAGACAAAGACCCACCCTGGGTGTGGGCAGCACCAACCAATAGACTTCTAGCCTAGATAGAATAAAAAGGGAAAGGAGGGAGTCTCGCTCCTGCTTCTTCAGAGGAGCCACAGTCTTCGCCATGGCCTTTGTCTGTCTTCAGTCTTCCTGACAGACCCCTCAGCTCCATGATAGGTACTCATATAGGAATCTGCAGCGAGCTGGAGACCTCTGACTTGATCAGATGCTCCGCTCTCCAGTGCATAGACAGTCCTTTAGCTCCCTTCTACACCTCACTCTGCAGGCAACCATCTCCTGCACCCACCTTGTAAATCGATTTTATGGTAAACCAAACTACTGTAAAAATAAAGGTTGTTTTTAAGGACTTAACAGTGAAACAATGGCAAGCGTGAGAGATGCATAAAACAGTGGTCCCTAAATGCTGGTGAATAAGCCTGAAATGGACCCAAGGTGCTTTTAAAATACAACTAGCAGAATCCCGTGCCCCATGCCCCATCCGGCTGACTGCTGTTTGGCGCGTCTGTGCCATGCTAGCAAAGTGCCTCATGCTAGGTCTATAAGTAGCAGGAGACAAGTTCTCACGGTCCCAGAGGGTAGGGAACCGTGGCACCAGCAGGGCCTTCTGTGCAGGTTGTTCTCTGCTCCCAAAGTGGTGCCCACTGCTGCATCCTCAGAGGCAGAAGGGACAGGGACGGAGGGCAAAGAGTTGTCTCCTCAACCCTGACACTTCACAAAGCATCCCCAGAAGACTCAGTCACCTCCTAAAGGCTGCACCTCTCAGCACTGTAGCAGTGGGGATTGAGTTACAATGAGTTACTCACAAATGCAGAGTTCCAGCCTCACATTTACACAGAGGATTTGCCACTAATCTTTGCAGCAGGGGCTACTGCTCCTCCTACATGCAGGCAAATTAGATGGGGAGAAAACAGGCCTAAAACTCCCTTGAGCTGGGGTTCCCTAAGTCTACAGTTCCCAAGTAGCCTGGACCCAGTGACACCATGCCTGGGACAGGATGATCACCCCAAGGGCAGAAGTTATCACCAGGCCAGCACAGAGTCCCAAAGCAAAACCACTCACCTCCAGGCAGGGAGCGTTGGTCACACCCAGGCAGTGTCCTCCAGCACTGAGGCTCTCTCTGCCCAGGAGAATGCTGACTGGGGCTGACCTGACTCCACTGGGTCAGCAGGCTGGGAGAAAATAGAGGCCTGGAGACCGCCAGAGGGCTCCTCATGAGTGCTTCAGGCTGAGCTGCCCCACCGGAGACCACTGGCTGGGAGGCCCTGGCAGATGAGCCAGCCTGGCCCAAACTGGTGGGAGTGAGGGTGAGGCCTCTCTCCAGGGCTGAGGGGAGCCCCCCAACAGTGCCCCTACACCCTGTCCTCCCTCCCCAGGACTGATCAAGCCATCACCGTGAGGCCTCTTCGGAGCACAGGTCCCCACAGCCACTCCCCGTGGCACTGGTTTCCGCCTTAGACGGTGCTGACCTTCATGTGGGCCCCAGAGAAGACACAGAACCAGGGCTGGCAGGAAGGGGCTGCCTGTCCACCGTGACTCCATTCAGTTGTGCAGTAAACACTGAGTGTCACAGACCATCGTCGAGGTGCCCTGCCTAGAAAGTCCTCTGACTCCTAAGCACTGGGAGATTCCTGAATCTCCCCATAAAAGAACAGTGGCTGCGAGGTCAGAGTGCCCCCGATGCCGGAGGAGGTGCAGGTCTGGATGAGTTCCTGGCTCCTCCATTCAATCCTCTGCTCTCCTGCAGGGAAAGCTTATATCTGTGAAAGGAGCAAGAAAAGTCACCTCATGAGGAACAGAACTAGTCCGTCCTCCACAGAGGTGAGCTCCACAGAGGAAAGAAAACCGCTCCTTGGCTTCTCATAGTCTTCGGTGTCAAAGCGCTGTTTCTTGTGTGCTCCTCACAACATCCTTGCAAGTTAGACACTGAGAGCAAGTACCACAGGCCGATTAAATAGGCCAAGAAAAAAAATAGATCCCACCTTTACATGAATCTGACATTTTTAATTTTGATTTTTTTTTACTTTATTTATTTATTTATCTTGTTGAGACAGGGTCTCGCTATGCAGTTCAGGCTGGCCATAGCTAACTTTATAGCCCAAGCTGGTCTCAAACTTGCAACGATCCTCCTGCCTCAGCCTCATGAATGCAGGGATTACAGGCATGCGCCACCACACGTGGCTTTATTTTGATTTTTAGTCAAAAAGCTCAGGAGAATTTTAACCTTACAAAGAGTTGTGGCATGTTTAAGGGAACTTGATTTACTATAATTATTCATTTAATGGGTACAAGCATAATTTAAGTGCTTATTAATATTGTAAGTTTATCCTGCCGGGCATGTGAAGTATTAAAAAGTAAACATATTAATTTATAAATGTGATTGGAGATGTTTAAGGGAATATAATTAACTAAGTTGCAAATGGAACTCATTTTAATCTGTACCCATGAGTTAATTGAAAACCAATGAACACGTGAACGAGTTTGTTATTATTGGTTACAAACCTCAGGAGATGCGGAAATAGGAAGAATCAGATGTTAACATCACAGTCATAAAGAATGCAAGCCATTCAGGTCTGAGCTTGGCCTGGTGTCCAGCAGGCATCTCACAAGTCCCTGGACAGAGCGGTGTCTCCCAGAGCTCCAACCTCCTCCCCACCTACCTTTCATCCTATCCCAAAGAAAACCCCAAGAACTCTCAGAAGGTTCCAGCACCCTGCTGACTCCCTGGACAGTCAGGATGGTTGTCCCTGCCCCCTGAGTATCCCTCCTGCTACCCTGGCCCCTCAAATCTAATGTCAACTCAGCTCCAGGGGTAACCCACTGATGGGCTTGTCCACCAGAAACCCTCAGCAAGGAAGCCGGAGACCTCACAGTGCCTGCAGGCCGGGTACACAGCGCCAGGGTGACCCGCAGCCCCGGAATGCCCCTGGCACAGTTGTTTGTGTTTTCCTAGGGGAACAATCCAGCAGTTTCTCCAGCTCCTCCATAGTCAGTGAAACTCAGTCTGGCTCAGGTAAACATTCAGGGATCTTTGTGCTAGAATTGTCTAGAAATACTGCATGAGCTCTTAACCTGGCTTCCAACTGCACCCACATGGACCATGTAGGGCTGAGTTAATGAATTCTTTATGACAACTGCAGTTCTTTACTGATATTTGTGATCACTACTTTCATTTTTAAAAAATGATATTTTTGTGTGTGTGCTGATCCAACTTTGAACTAAACATTTTTGAAACCTCAGCTTTTCATTTGCAGTGAAACTTACCAACGTTTTCATAAAATAAAGTCTTTCCATAAAACTGCAATTGCACAGGCCTGGTCCTGTCCCCAAGGAATTGAAACATTTACTAAAGATCTGGTGATCTCTTTCGCCCGAGGGATAGAAACTTCCTCAAAGCAGTAAGCTTTACTATGAAGATGGCATGGCTGATCTGAAGGGTCTTCTCCTCTGTGAAGGAACACGTGGGAAACACACACACATCAAGCCCAGACTTCTGTGAGATGACTCACTGTGGCCTCAGCAGGCAGCCAGGATGACGGACCTTTTAGTGCTCCCAGTGCCTGCTGCAGCATGGGCACTGCTCCAGAGGAAGGGGGCCCTGAGCCTGGGTTTTCCTATTATCTGTTCAGATGGCCCCCCATGTGGCACAGCGTGTGGTAAGGGACCCATGAAGATGGAAATACCTGCTTCTCCTGGGGCTTCACAGGAGTCGAATCTCAGTGTGGAGATGGCTTTTGATACCACCCTGCTCACTGCCGAGACAGTGACCCCTTCCTTAATACTACCAATAGTTATTAGGCACTTTTTCCCATGCAAAGCACCAGATACTCACTGTGTCCTGATTTCTCTCTTGAGAATGTGCTTGCTTGATTCTGCATAAACACACATGCACACACATATGCACCCACGCACACGCACATGTACACACACGTCTTTTGAGAAGAGGTGAGTATAGTGTAGGAGAAAAACCCTGAGCTTTGGTGTTGACTAGACCTTGAATCCCATCTCTGCCACTCTTGTCTGGATTTAGGGAAATGTTTTCTTATTTTTAACTTTACTGTTGTCATCTGCTAAAAAGAGTGGAAAGATGGTAACACGCCCCTCCTCAGATTTTTGTGAATTTATCAAGCGAGACACATACAGCCCAGAACTGGTCTCTGTTCTTGTTGGTCCCTCTCTCTCCGCTCCTCACTCCTCCCTCTCAGCCATTCATCCGTTCCTGCAGTGCAGACAGCTTGAATGATGACCTGGATTAATACTGAAATGCTGCACCCGATATACTATCGATGGATGCATCACAAAAGACCATAAAAGAGTCATTATGCTGAAAGGGAGTCTACTGCCTGGCAAGCAGACTCATAAATCCATGATGACAGACGGTGTCCTCTCTGGGCTGTGAATTCTTCAAGGCCATGGATCACCTCTTCCACCCCCAGAGAGTCAACCGCAGGTCTTGGTGTACAGAAGGAACCCAACAGCTGTCCCTAGACTGACTTATGTTTTCTGTTATATACTTAATTTCAAGAATGTACATGGATAATGACAAAAATATAAATAACAATTGGATGTGTGTTACTTTGGGTTTCTAGCTCCCATGTAGGAATGCAGAGGTTTGGTTTTGTACCTCAACAGTCAAAAAGAAAGTTTGTATTCTCCAAAACCTATTGAGGGCTATTGCACTCATAACTAGGTAGTAGGCATCAATCAAATTTGCATGCTGGAGCTGTCACCTGGATGGGTCCACAGAAGTCCCTAAAGTAGTTGTAAGTTTGCTGGCTTCCATCATAGAAAAGGAGTTTTCAGGTTACATCAGTAAGAGGCAGATAGGGATTTACTGGGCAGAATTTTTAAAATACATGCTCAAAGAAATAGAGTGTGGACCAGAGAGAAAACAGACAGAGGCACAGAGAGACAATGGAATCCAGGGCTGGTATATTTATGAGGGATTAAGGGGTACAAATCGGTAGAACCCCTGAATCTGTAGTAAGAGGTGAAAGATGACAGCTCTTTCTGCAGGGGAAGGATGAAGGCCCTTTCCTAGGGGACAGCCACTGGCCACTGCCGGTGACAGAGCCATAGCCCACCCACAGGGAAGCCCATTTTACAGGTGAGGGAAGGTAGTCTGCTCACAGGTGAGAGAGGCTTGTTTACAGCTAATGGGGAATGGCTTGGGCTTATTGTGTCTTTAAGGACCTTGCGTCTGAACATGCAGTTTTTATTCAAAGGATGATTTTAAGAATGCAATTATCCTTGTCTGTATTTTTTTTTTACTTTAAAGAGAAAAAACAAGAAAAACATTGACAAAATTTCAAAGCAAGAGAGCAGGAGAGTAACAAGGTTAATACATTACATATTGTTATCTTCGAAGTAGTTGCTCAGATTAAAGATATAGGGAGGAAACATCGCTTAAAGAACATCAGCAGAACTCTTTCTTTTCAGTGAACTGATAGAAGTTAGTAGTATAAGTATCTTAACGATCGATCGTATTCTTTTTCCTTTGCCCTTCCTTCTTTTCTCTCTTCCCCCATCCCAGTCACTCTTTCCTTTTGAGCAGTTTCTTCCCCTTTCACAGTATCTGCTGTACATTTTGGGTCTTACATACTCCTTCAGCTTCTTACCATAGGGAGACAATACGGTGTTTACATGTCTGTCTGATTTATTTCATTTACGAGTATGGTCTCAAAGTGCATCCACTTACCTCCATGTTACCTATCCTATTTTGCTTTTCTGGTCTCCACACTACATTTCTCCCTCGACAAGCCTGGAATATTTGAAAAGTTTATTTTTCATCACCCTTACATTCATTGTCCTTGGCTCAGTGAGCAGCAGTATCAGTGGGCAAAATGTTTGATCTGTGGACTCAGCGGTATGTTGAATCTATTGCTGAAAAATATAATAAAGAGTTTAGGGTTGAATTTAAAGATTTAGTGTATGCATTATGCACTTTAAGTAATTTAAAATTCATGTCCTAATTTAAAATTTAAAACTGCATTCTGTCTGATTCACAGGATTATTATGTAACCCGATTTGAACCCCTGAATCCCCGGTAAGTTATTCCAAAACCGTGGAGATAAGTCACTCTCTGAATGAATCTGGCACAAATGGACATGTAATGCCCAGATTGACCGTTGCTTAAATAAACCTTCCCAAGAGGCAGTTTCTGCATGTGTTGCTGTTACAAACTTACAAATCACCTAAATCAAATAAATTCAACAAAATTGTGACTTTAGAGAGCGAATTTTTTTTTTTTAATATGGAGGTCAGCAAACAGCTCTGCACTCCAGAGCATCCTTGGCCCACCATTGCACCCATGGGCACCACCAGAGCAGAGCTTCCTTTCTCTACAGTGGCACCCCAAGCCTGGCACAGATCTGGTTATGCCATGTATTGGGGGTTCCTGGGAAACCTAGATGTTCTCTTCTTAACCCCTCCGGACACTAACCATGTGGGAGCAGCCCACTTGGGAACCAGCACACCCACTTTCTTAAGACAGAGCTGGGTACCAGAATCAGGTCCTATTCGTCCCTCCGCAAGCTCCTGCTCGGGGAAGCTGGGTCTGTAGTTCAGAGCCTCACACAGCTCACTCACTTGCATGCACAGGTAGTGAGGCTGTGAATATGGACCGCTATCACCTGCCGGAAGTTAAGGGACTTGTCAAGAAATTGTGAGGGGTCTGAGATTTTATGCTACCTGGAACCTTCTAAAGTACCCTGTACCCATCTCATGGGTGCCGGCAAAAGACACGAGACTCAGGTCAGAGACAAATGGCTTTATTACAGCAGCAGCAGTGGCCAAGGTGTCAGCACAATGCTCACACCAGCACCACCTCCCCCCAGGTCTCGTGGGGACAGCACAGTGCCACACTGGACCTGGACCTTTTGCAGGGTGTGATGGTAAAGCCAGCCCTTCATACAGGGGCATCTGGCTTCAACTCCCTCGAGACTGCTGCAGCAAACGCCACCCAGGGTCGTGGCCTGCTAGGGGCCGACTAGCATCTTGGATTCGTGGTAAACACAGGAGGAACAGGCAGGAACGTATGGGCCCGCAGCTAATTCTTCCCCCAGTGCCGATCAGATCAGGACTCCCTTTCCTGAGGGAGAGGAAGAGGAGAGAAGAAGGCACCCTAACATTTCTCTCCTGGGGACAAAAGCAGCAGCTCCCTTCCTGGGACGGGGACATATCTGGCATTTTTCTCACTTAAGCCACTGACTTTGACAGGTTAAGGGGTGACGGTCCCCTTTCGGGTGTGATAAGAGCAGTAAGATAATCCTGCTCCCACATGTAGCTGGTGATGTCAAAAATCTGTTGTCTTCCCTTGACTATCCTCTTAGGACAAGTCATAACAGCTCCAATTCTGCCTGCTGTGATGGTTAGGTTTATGGGTCCTCATGGCGAGACTGTGGTCCCGCTGTTATTAAACAGATGCTAATTAGGTGTTGCATGAAGGTATTCTGTCGAGATGGTTAACCTCTACCATCCTTGACTGGTAAGTAGAGGAGACTGCCCTTAATTAATGTCAGTTGGCTTCATTCAGTCTGTTGAAAGAGCTTGAGAGCTAAACTGAGGTTTCTCTGAAGAAGAACAGAGCATCCCCCGAGATGGTGACATCCACTCCTGCGCCCTTAATTAATGTCAGTTGGCTTCATTCAGTCTGTTGAAAGAGCTTGAGAGCTAAACTGAGGTTTCTCTGAAGAAGAACAGAGCATCCCCCGAGATGGTGACATCCACTCCTGCCCAGTGGCCTTCCCGGCTTCAGACCTGCCAACCCCACGGCTTGCAGGAGCAAATTCCTTGAAATCTCTCCCACTTTCTGTTTCTCCACAGAACTCCAACAGATCTATACACATATCAGAAGCAACAGAAAAAGACACTAATTAAATGAAGCTCTAGTTCTTCTGTATCCTTGGTCACCACACGGCTCGCTTGGTTTCTTTGGGGTCTCAAATCTCTTGATACCTGGAAAGAAGCATGCAGTGATAGTCCAGCCACTGCAAGATAACAAGTTGGCATCTTTCCTGTGTGGCCTATTTTTCTAAACCAAAATTTCAGAACACATAATCTGACAAGTCTGAGTGTGCTTATGGAAAAAAGCAAACAGAATATTGTTTTTGAAGCCAGTTTGCTCCAGAAAGTCTGGGTCATACAATAGCTGTGTTTATGTATCTTGTGGGTTTGCTATCTATCCCCTCTCACCTCTCCTGGCCAGATAAGCTTCTGCACAGTGAAGGAAACACTCGACAGAGTGAAGAGACAGCTGACGGAATGGAAGAAAACACAAATCATGTATCTGACAAGTTAGCAACCACAACACGCTCAAGTCAACAGCAGAAACAGTAATCAGCAGCAGTAGCATCTTCCTCATCATCATCTAATTAAAATGGGCACGAGAACTAAGTAAATATTTCTCAGAAGAAGATACAGATGACCAACAGGAAGATGGAAAATGGGCAGCAACAAGGAAACCAGAGTCAAAACCACAATGAGACAGCACCGGACTCCAGCCAGAGTGGCCGGACAGACCAAGACAAGAAGAACTGCGAAGACTGTGCAGGAAAAGGCGCCCTGATGCGATGATGTTGATGGGAATTTAAATTAGTGCAGCCGTTACAGAAAACAGTATGGAGACTTCTCCAAAAAGCAAAAGGAGAGCTACCATACAATCCCCCAAACTCACTTCTGGGTGTAGCTAAAGGAAATGAAAGTGGCATGTAGAAGAGACACCCACATACCACGTTTGTGTCCGCACTATTCACAGAGGCTGAGAAACAGAAACAGCCAGAGCATCCATCATATAACCTGGATTATCCTACAGATAAATGGATAAGGAAATGTGGTGTATATTCACGGTGGAATACTACTCACCCACATAAAAGGATAGAATCTCATCATCTGGGAAAACAGATGGAATTGGAGGACATTATGTTAAGTGAAATAAACCAGGTATGGAAAGATAAATGCCCCATGATCTCACTCATGAGGTCTCTGAAACAGTTAATCTCTTAGAAATACCCCCCACCCCGTGGTCAGTGTGACCTTTCACCCCACCCAGATAGGCTTCCTATGGAAGGTACCAATGGGTGCTCCAAGCTTCTGGCTCCAGAGCCCTTCCTCACTGCTGCCTTTGAGAGAGACTGGAGCTAGGAGATGTTAATCCTCTCCTCTTCTGCACTCGTGTCTCCTGGACCATTAGCTCTGGGTGCCAGAAGCTACCCTGGAGCCGGACCTGATCCAGTGGGAGTGCTCAGTCCCTGGGTCAAGGAAAGTGCCATAGACCCTTCCATTAGAAAAGCCCACAAGAGACGAGAGGCAGGCCCAGCCGGGGGGGGGGGGGGGGCTGCTCCTAACGGTGAGGGTGACTGCACAAGTGGCTGGGCCTTCCTGACTGGCAGTGTCCCATCAGTAGCCACAGGGCAGTGACAGAGTCTGCTTCAGAAGGAGAAATCAGGCCATGTCCACAGAGCACTCAGCAGCCAACTCTCCACATGTGCTTATTTTATTACTGCAGTTAGGACATTGCCACTCCTGACCTGCAGTTCCACATCTATAAAATGAGTAGTCAAACCACGTGACTCTCAGTCCCCTTCCAGTCCAGGAGCGTGAAGATGCAGTGAGACAGAAGTCAGCTCTTGGGTCAATCATCACGAGAAACGAAGGACAGGAGGAGGCAGGAGGTGCCGGAGCTCGGCTGGATCCCCTCAAGCCCTCAGGGCGGCTCTGAGGCTCAGTCCTATCTAGATCCTTTCCCAGCAGAAAGGCTCCCAGCCCTGCTTCTGCCTTCCCCGAGTGGACTCGGGTCTTGCTTCTTGCCGCAGCTTACGCGCCCTAAGCTAATAATGGTTCCGGCCCTCACTGCACCGTGACCGCTGCTGATTGTCACACGGTCCCTCAGGTTAGCTTTCTTGCATTACAGATTCCACCACATATAACTCGCTGAAATCAGCATACAGTTACCTCTCAAGTCCCTGCAGACTTTAGACTGTTTTCAGGACTGTGAATTTCATAGAGAATTGAATGCATTCCTCACCAAACAAATGGCAACTTTCATTGGACAGCTGATGTTGAACAACCAAGGAGAGGAATCTCCAAAGTACTGTCTTCAAGAAACATGAATCACCCATGATCAATTTCAATGACTTCCAATGCATGAATTATTTTAGTAAGAAAACTGTTTAGGAAAAGACGGAAAAATTGTGTCTCTTAATCTTACACTCCCAGAATGTGCTATTAAATGTGTCCAGGGCAACAATGGATTATGGATTCATTTGAGAAACCATTTAATTCCTCAAAACTATTAAGACTCAAGTGGAATTTATCAGTGGAATTGGACAAAAGATTTGTCACTCACTAGAGTTTGTCATTCATGCTGAGACATATGGCTGTTTTTTCTCCCCTTAATGAATCTTTTGGGACTTGAAAAGTAATCACGTCTTAAGAATTGTGCTTATCTCAGGGGCTGGGGATTTAGCTGAGCGGCATAAGTGCCTGCCTTGCAAGCAGGCAGTCATGAGTTCGATCCCTGGTACCAATAAAAAGGAAAAAAGACAAAAAAAAAAAGGAGGAAAAAAAAGAATTGTGCTTATCTGGAACACACAGGGTACTGCGACCATGATTTTTCTTGTTTCACTCTTCCACATCTGCAGTGAAAGAACCTTGCTACCTTTGCTAACAAAGTTTGTTCCTGTTCCTCTCTACTCCTCCCCCAGATTCAGCTAAAACTTAGAGGCCGATGGGTTTCCTAATTTAATAATTAATTGTCCACACCCTGACGCGGGCCTGTGAGGTCCTCAGCAGATCTCCCTCCTGAGGGCTGCCGGGGTTTTCCCACCGATCCAACACCACGTCTCTCCACCAGGGGCTTTGTCGGCAGGGGACATTGGGCCACATCTGGACTGCCAAGACTGGAAGGTGGGAGGTGCTAAAAGCATCAAGGAATAGAGGCCAGGATGCTGGCAAATATCCCACAATGCGCAAGACAGCCCCTCCGCATGGCTAACCCCACCCAAGCTGCCAGTCGTACTGAGGCTGCATCTGAATGAGTCTAGGCACATAATAATTGCTCAAAAACGGTAATGGATGGAACACAAGTGGCGTGGTTCACACGAGGCAGCAGAGAGTTCAAAGCGGGTAGGGCAGACAGGGAAGTCATGAAGGGGATGGGCTTAGTGGAAACTGGAAATTATGTGTAGGTACTTGGTGGAGAAGAAGGAAATCCAGAGACACTTTGAGATGAGATAGGACTAGGAATTCTTAGGGGCACAGCACAGGCAAGAAGGCAGGGAGCACTAGCTCTGTTCACTAAACTCCAAAGAAACACTCGGTAGCAGGCCGGAACCCAGTTCAAATTCCAATGAATGACGTGGTCTTGGCTTTAAAACAACATTTTGGAGTAGGAACTATGAAGAGGCATAGGAAAGAATTACCTTCAGCAGTGCTTATGTTTATATACACAGCACCACTGATTTATCTTAGCATCATTTTACAAATGAAAAAAATGAGACATAAAACACGAGCCATAAAACTTGGAATTTTGTGCTTTATCATTCAGTCAATTCATCTACTTCCATCTTCTGACAGGAGTTAGGTGTTATCACAGACAATAATGCTAATGCTTGCCAGAGTGTATGGGAGGACCCGTTCCACCTCTCAGTAGCTCCCAAAGCTGAACTGGTGGACGTTAGCTCACTGCGTGGAGCACACAAGTCAGGGCGAGGTGCACAGAGCAGGGCTGTTTTCATTACCATCATTCTTTCTGCTTTTGTCTCCTTAACTGTAGCCCACAAGTCCCCCTCCATTTGCCATCTGGTGGCAACGTGGAAGAGAGTGCACGCCCTCCTTATAACTCTCTCATGTCACAGGACACTTTGGTAAGCAAGCATCCGCAGGCTGTGCCTTTGGCATTCCGACCACAGAGAGACCGACAGACAGACAGACAAAACACAAGTGTATGTGGAGAGTTTGTAAAATGGACGGACATCAGGACACCCGGAGCGTCTGACAGCACAGCGTCAGGCTGTGAGTAGCAGAGGACACTCACACATCCCGGTAAGCAACACCTTTGCATGAACCTTTGCTTTACATTTTCAAAAAACTGGGCAAAGGACTCCTCCAGTGCATTAGTCAGTTTTCTGTGACTGTCACATGTACCTGAGCTCACCTGCTGCTCAAGGGAAAAGGTTTATTCTGGCTCACGGTTTTGGAGGATTCAGTCCCTGGCTGGTTGGCCTCACTACCTTCATGATGGATCGGCATCTCATGGCAATAGGGCTGGTGCCATTGGGTTCGACCAACCAGTTGAGCAGACGTTAATCACAACACAGAGCACAACACCGGCGGCTGACAGAGGACCAAGTCGAGCCCAGCATGCACGTTAATCTTCAGATATGAGAACACTGAACCTGGCACCTGACAGCATCCTTCTAGCATGAGGTGAGTGGGCTGTCCTGAGATGGCTCCAGAAAAGTCAAAGGACGGCACATGGACCTGGGGAGGGGGCACAGGCCTCTTGCAGGTCCCTTCTGCATGCAGGAGGTAGTTTCTGTCTTCACTGCCAAGCCCCCTTTTCTCCCTGAGCACTTCATACTTCTTTCCCTTTTCTTCTTTCACATCCGACAGTTGTCCATACCAGTTCATTGAGTGGGACAAAGAGGAACCTAGAAAACACTGCTGGTCCTGACACCAACAGATAAGAGCAGCAGTGGCGTGGGGTAAACTGTTCACCTCACAGCCAGGACAAGGAGGAGAGGAAGAGCCGGGGCAGAGGTCCCCGATCTCCTGCAGGACAGAGGTCTAATGACCAGGAGGCCCCTCACAAGGCTCCGTGTCTTAAAGATCTGTAACCTCATGATAGCCCCAGGGATTTGGGACATATCACTCTTTGGGGGACACCTATGCAATCCATCAAAGTGGTTTTTATGGACTCACTAAAGTGGGAAAGATCTAGAGGAGAATCACCGTGCTGCTGTCTGGGACTGGAATCCTGCCACTGAGGACTGGGGAGATGGAACCCAGAGAAGGGATATGAACAGGGAAGGGGAGGGAGAGGTTGTGGTGGCAGCTGAAACACATCTGACAGACTCACGGAGGGATGGGCATTGAACATGTTCCACATAAGAGCATGACGCAGGGAGCAGGTTTTAGTGTAGCTACTTAATCTAAAAATGTAATTCACAGTCAGGGAGCAGTGAGCTCCCCATCATTAGAGTTATGTAAGCAGGAACTGGATGACAGCTGCGTGGGGGCAGGGTGATGATTTCAAACTTCAAAATGATTTTCATAGCCTCCAGATTTCAAACCTGCATCAGAGATGAAATATAGATTTTGCTCCTTTATAATCTTCATTGATTTCATCCCCAAAGCCAGATCTCATTGATTGTTTCTGGCTGAATGAACACTGTGTTCAGAAGGGTTCTAGACCTGTGTAATGTTGTAGATTGGTAATGTCTGCCAAGGACAGAGGAAAGGAGCAAGGAGACCCATTTTTCCTTCCTGTTCTGTATCAAGTGCTATACAGAATAAATATATAATATTTTTAATTTCCCTTATCAGTAAGCAAAAGTTTTCAATTTCCATGTTTCCTGTCTGTTGTTATGGTGAGGACATGGAATTTATTGCCTCAGATAGTTGTTAGATTTCTCCAGAACACAGAGACCATAGAGTAAAGAAACAGTAAGATACAGTGTGGAGCAATTTCCAGTGGGTGGAAAGGAAAGGAGAGGCCCTTCCTAGAGGAAACACGGGTGGAGAAGTAGTGGCCTGGAACGCCTCTCTGCTCTGAGCCTCGGCTCTGGAAAGAACATGGGGAAGACATAACCCTGGGCG
Source organism: Cavia porcellus (assembly GCF_034190915.1). Taxonomy (NCBI): domain Eukaryota; kingdom Metazoa; phylum Chordata; class Mammalia; order Rodentia; family Caviidae; genus Cavia; species Cavia porcellus. The sequence goes on from NW_026947491.1 coordinate 3,695,446, forward strand.
GGATGACCATGAAGTTGAACTCAGGAGAGGGCCCGCCTCCTTCCTGTTTGGGGTCCCAAGGGGAAACCACTTGGCCACTGCCCTGCCTACCTACGGTAGCCACCACAGGTGGGAATGCCAGCGTGCAATGCTCAGGAAGAGTAAATCAAAAGGACCTGTATGTGCCCCTCCACATGTGATGTGAAGAGTTGGAGAGCTCCCCCACACTCCTAGAGAGGGGCGCAGAAGACCCAGAGGTAAGAGCAAGACGATCCCACAAAGGGTCACATAGGAGATGTCAGGGGGCCCGAAGGAGGCCACGGTCAACTGTCAAAGAAAGATTCCCTAAGGCCAAGGAGCTCTCAGATGGCATCCAAGTGACCACCACACCCCCCAAGTTACACTACTGAGGTCCTGACTGTGGTAATGCTTGTGGGCAACATGGAGCCAGAAGAAGCCCAGCGGGAAGTCAGAGGAAGATGGTGGCCAGGGGTGTGCCCCTGCACCTGGGAAAACACCTGGCTGCTCTTGCTTAGAGGCCATGGAAGGAGGACAACATGAGAACCCCCAAATGCACCTCAGATCCTCCAATTGCTCCGAAGGCCATTTTAACCCGTGGGAGACTGAGTGTGATCAGCAGTGTAAGCAATGCCACCCAGCACACAGGTGAAGCTGCCTGCCATCCCCAAGTCTGCGTGCGGCCATTTCAGCAGCCCCACCGCCTCCCTCACACGCCACACCCTGAGGACAGGTGTGGTCTGCGCCAGAATCTGAGGATGCATGCAAACACAGGAGGGCCATCGTCCTGATGAGCTCCAAGGAACACAAGGAAAGTGGCAGCACAGCGGGAGGAAAAAGAGAGTGGGGACCCAGAAGGGCAGGAGTACTGACCGGATGCCCCTCAGGGCAGGGGCACTTCGCACCCCCATTTCTCCAAGTGTGCCTGGGGACCAGCATTCTACACTCCAGACCTCCTGCAGCTCCCTCCATGTTTTCACGAAGTCCTGGGTGATTTCCATGCAGATTCGAGCTGGAGAGATGTTACACTGCATGACTCTGCGCAATGTAACACAACTCTGTGAGCTTAAGAATGTTCCCATTTTGTAACTAAGGAAACTGAGTCCTCGACCAGGTTCCACACATCCAGTAAGTGGAAGAACCAAGGAACTATCCCAAGCAGTCTGACACATGCAGCCCACCCCCTTCCCTCCACCAAGAGTGTAGACCCCTTCACTGGTTCGTTTCTGGTTAAATGCGTGTTTATGATTGCACTGATGCAGGTCTAGTGGAAACATAGAAGATTTCCTTTTCCAGTTTTTTTTCCCCCCAAGCAAAACACCAGATAGTCAAGATTCAATCCATGTCCAGGGTTCTGCCTGATCAAATGCACCCGGTATTTTAAGGTTTTGGGCAATTCGTAGCTATCATGTTCAAATTGTTCTGCTTGTTCTAAATTTGCCCTGCATGTGTGCCTTTCAAGAATAGCTCTTTTAGTTGATAAAAACCCCTATTTTCAAATGCAAATGTGTTTTTGAAATGTATCTGCGCAATCACTTCTCCCTCAAAATCATACGATGGCTGAATTACTCAAAAGGGATCTGTGGTGAGGCACGGAACGTTTTCAAGCATAAGCCTGTGGCGCTTTTCATCTAAAAAGGTGGCTAACAGCTTACATAAGCTTATAAGCAGACTTAAAGCTTAACATCCCTGTGGAGTTTGCAAAGGCCGTCGGGAAAGGCAGCCAAACCTGGGAGACATAAATGTCTTTGCCTGCTCACTGATCTACCAGTCACGAAAGCAGCAGGATTGAAAGTCGCTGTTATATTTCAGCCTCCCAACCCAAATCCCAACTTCGTGACAGAGTGGAAAAAGCCCTCCTCCCTCTGGGAAGAAACATAGGAAAAGGCTCCTGGCAGACAAGCGTTAATTAGGTCATGCAAGGTGCCCAAGGGTCCTGAGGGAGGAGGAAACCCATGCACTGCTATCGGACATCAAGTGGGCAATTGTAAACTTACATTTGAGAGAAGTGAATGAAAACCCAGGTCCAGGCCTGGAGTGAGGCAGCTCTGTGACTGAAGGGCAAGGCGTCCTCTCTAAGTTCCTTTTCCTTGGACTCGTGCTATCTGAAGTTTCTGTCTGTCCCCACCCCAGAGAGACAGAAGACAGAGATAGCGTTTAAAACCAGAACCTAATGAAGTGCTGAGTCCAGTGCGGCATGCTTGGCGTGCAGGGTGGCTCGCTGGTGAGGACAGAAAGACGAGGAGGCAGTGTGGAAACCACTCCTTACATTACATCAAGGACAGACCGCTGCCCTGCTCTCTGAAGCTCTGAGGACCTAAGCACTGGGAAAGTGGGAAGAAAAGAGAGACAAAGAAAACAGAGTCAGATCGTGGAGGGGCATGGTGTCCATTTATTTTGATTTCCGTTCACTTCCTGGGTGCCTGCTGTTTGAATATTGTGCTTTTAGGGAAGCGTGTCCCATGTCAGAGGGAAGATGTGCCTGTTAATCGGCTGCTGTCACTTCCTCTGTCTCCAGAGTGATAGAGGCAGGCCATCACACCGTGTCTCTCCCCACAACCAAGGGTTATTTCCAAAGTGGCCACAGGTCTGTGTCCAGGAGCCAGCCGCACCCTATTCTCTCTACCCGAACCTAGAACCATCACCGCATTCCTCATCCCTGCTTTCCCCTCCACTGTGTACTGGGGAAGAAACAAAGATGGAACACAAGAGTCAGGTCAAAATCTGAACAGTGAGAAGGCCCCTGGCGTTGCTCTGTCCTCCTCCAAGACAGTTACTCGGAACGTCTTCCTGGTCCATTCAGAGTGTCAGCTCCTTGATGCCCGCTTGGACCCACAACCAAAGACCCTTGGCAGCCACAAGGGACAATGTCTCCACTTCCAACACCTGATTGGACCAAGCTGGGTACCTGATTCACAAAAGCCAACCAGAGCCTCTTTCCCAGCCATTTGAAATCAAGACCAAGACAAACCCAATCTCTGGACAATCAAATCCAAAGCATGTCATCAGGGGTGCCACGGGAAAGACAGTGGGAGCGGTGAGTGAGAGAGGGTCAGTCTGCAAGCCTTCTGCTCCCTGCTCCAGCCCCACTGCAGGACTGTAGCTTCCTATCCCTGGATTCTGTGAAACAGCTGGATTCCTCATACTACACAATTTCTCTTTCAGCTCGGTCTAAGACATGCTGCTATTAGCAATCAAAAGCATCCTGACCAGTGATCTCTCTTCAGTGAACTGGGGGACCCTCCCAGCAGGCCACAGTGGCGTCCCATGTACCAGACCTGCCCAGAGCCCCGCTTTGTCTCCCACCCGGCATTTCAGCTGCCCCACCCCACCTTGCAGTGCTCTTGGGTCCCACGCTTTGCTATAGAGGTGGTGCCCAGAGTACTCACGGCCCCTGAGCGCCCACCCCAGCCTCCCTGGGCAGGTAAAAAGCCTGACTGCAGGGGTCTGCTTACCTCCTTGCTTTACCTCCAGGCTCATGCATGATTAAAGCATTCAGGCATCTGCCTGGCATGAGAGCTGAGCAGGCTTTGAGCCTTCAGAGAGCAAGCCAGCCCCGAGGAAGCTGGAGGCACAGTCTCACTATGGCAGCCTGAGATTGACCCTGTCCTCACTGGGGTCACTGAATTCTCTTTGTAAGGATTTCCTGCAGCCCAGGATACAGGCAGGCAGTGCCCAGCCCTGTGCTGCACGAGGAATGAACAGCATAGTGGAGAAGGAGAGCCGGGGGCTTCCTGCCTTAAAGGGTACACAGGAGAGAAGAGAGTGAGTCCTGCGGTGCTCCTGGCCTCACTACAGGGCTAATGCTGGGTGACAGGAATGGCAAGAAGGATTGTGACACTGCAGGGTGTTAACGCATGGGCTTCACAGGAGACCCCTTGCATGAGAGGCGTCATCATCCCAGATGTACAGCTGAGCCAGCTGCATACGGAGGGTAAGCAACTGGCTGCTTCCATGAGGACACTGCTGCATGAGTGGACTGGTTCTCAGAGCTCTGGACCAGCAGCTCCACCACCACTTTGGAAGGACTGATTAGATGCAAGTTCTCAGCCCTTCCCAGAACCGCTCAACCAGATGCCTGTGTCAGAGGCCGGCAATCCGGGTCCTAGTGAGACCTCCAACTGTTCTGATGTGTGCTAGGGATCCTCACTCTTCATGTGGGTCACAGTCCACAGGACTGCTTAGAAATGCAGAGTCCCAGGCACCCAAGCCTCCCACCCTGGATTTTCAGGACCCAGTGCCTCCGAGTCCACATGTCAACATCTGCAGGAGGTCTGCGCACCGTGCTGCCCAGGTTGGGCTCAGATTTGCAGTCCTCCCACCTCAGTTTCCCAGAGGGCTGGGATTGCAGGTGTGCACCACCGTGGTTGGCTTCTGTTCACTGGTTTTTGAAAAGTCCTGTCCTTCACTGTCTAAAGCAAACCACTGCCCTTTAACACAGCCTAACTTTAATCCTGGCTGAAGTCCAGAAAAGGAGAGGCAGATCAAAAGATCCCAATACAGATCAGTAGGAGAAAAGATGTACAGATTTTACTAATATTTTTTAATTCCACCTGGATAGAGGGTTCAAAGGAAAAAAACCCAAAGAAATAGGTAAGCTGAGGGGTTATATACCACTTTAACAAAAGATGATAAATTGTAGAGAAGTGAGTAAACAAAGAAAGTGGGGGAGGACTGAGTGTGTAAAGGTGACAAACTGTGGAACATATGTGGGAAACTAAGGGAAGATAAAGGCTGTTTTGTGAAGTCTGTTTATGCAAACACAGCATGGCTCCCACACCCCATTTCCAGTGATAAAGGCCGTGCCAGGGAAGGGGATTATGTGTTATTTTGAGGCAGATGAGAGAAGGGGCTGAGAGCTTTTCCTGTGGCTTCTCACTTGCCTTCAGCTCCAAACAGTCCTTAGCTAAGGTGGAGTAGCTGAGGGCAGTGTATGCAGGCTGCCTTCACCAAGGAGAAGTAAGCAAAATCCTAAGGCTCATAAAGACCAGAGGGCCCGTCTGCACCTGCCAGTTCTGCTACTATAGCAATGCCATTGTCTGCTGGGGGATAAAGTGGAAATCACCTTGTATTACTGGTTTAATGTGGTCACTTTTTATTTTCCAAATGTCATTGCGCAATGTATGCTTTCATAGATAATCACTAAATTACCATAAGCATTTGAATAACTACATTTGTCTTAGAATACGATGCAAATATTATAGGCAGCTAAATTAGACAGGAATTAATACACAGCAGGAAAAGACCCAGGCCCTCAAGGAAGTCAGCACAAAAATAAAGACATCAGAACCAGGGCTGGAGGCACATCTGAAGAAGGCCCAGCCCTCGAGATGAAGATTCAACGGCTGGGTCCACATGCCTCCAGAGGGGACCGGCAGTAATTGAGGTTAGACTGCAATTAGCACCACCTGGTCCGGAAGTCCAGCTGGGCATCAGTGGCCCAGTGACTCATCCTCTTCCTGAAATGCCTGGGTTCTTTCCATGTCCCCTCGCTGCATAACCCAGTTCCCTATTGGATCAGTACTAGCTGAGCAACTGTACTTGTAATCTCATAGGCATTGTCACTTGACTACACTGGACCCCTGCCAAAGGGGCTGAATGACCACCCCCTTCAGGACCCCTCCTGGAAATAGGAACTATTATTCTTCTCTCCTTATTTCCCATAAAACTCTCCTCACTTCTTGCTTCGGTCAGAGACCTGAGTCCTGAATATTAAGCAACCGCGAACTTGGCACATTTGACATCTGACAGGTCGGGGTCCTATATCGTGACCACTAAGATGATGCTGAAAGGATTTAGCTTGAAAGGTTTCTTAGTTGTGAATTAACAGAGGGTGAGAGTGTGATCTGGGATGTCATGTGCAGCCCCAGTAGTTATAGGCAGGGAAGCAGGCTGATGATCGATGCATACATGGTTTGGGGTGTTTTTGTTTTTTGAGTTGGGGGTTTTGTTGTCGTTGGTTGGTTGTTGTTGGTACCAGGAATTCCCTCACCTTGCTCGTTTAACGTGGTCACTTGCTGGGCAGGCTATGTGCCGCTGAGCTATATCCCTGGCCCCATAAATGGTTACAAATACACCACTGTATATGAAGAGCAAACAGGAGAGCAAACCAAATATTAACACTGATTATATAGTGAGGGGGAAGGGGATTGGAGCTATGTCTTTTAAAATTTTAGCTTATATTTTCAAATTTTTCTTCAATGACTCTACCTTATCATAATGAATAAAGTCTCTGTAAAAATCACATGTAATATCTTAACACTACTAGGCACATGTGCTTTATTTTTTTCCTTTTTTTTTCCACATGTCTTTTCTTAAAGAACTGAGGGTTTGAGTCCCCGTGTTCTGCCTGCGTGGAGGGGACATTTGCATAACATCTAACGCCCTGAGGCAGTCTCTACCGACCCACAGTGCTGATGACACAGGTTCCCATTCCAGACCCCGAAATTGCAGTGTGGTGAGACTGTCCTCAGATACGACAGAGGGGCCATAGTACACTTTGTCCCTCACCAAATGACTCCAGTTGGCAGCGTTCTTAGCTTGAACCCTGTCCCTGCTTTTAATGGTTTCAACATCTTCAGCGTCCTTCATTACTTGTCAAAGTCTCTGCTCTTGCACAAGCTCTCTCGTCCTCTCTAATCTGTGACTTCCAATGCACCGAACCCTCAGGAGTCAGGGGGACTCTGCTCTGTCACCGAGTACAAAAATTAAATGTTTTCTGAGTCAAGGCTCAGGAAGGCACTCAAGCTTCCACACTCAGGTTTTCTCGCCATCTGGGTCGCATGCGGCCTTTTCTGGTTTGTCTCCCAGTTCCTGTGTGTATCGTGAGTGAATCAGGATGCTGCGGGGAACAGAGTCTCGTGCTGGCGGAGCAGTGGAGCCAAGCGAACAGGAAGCAGCGCGCCTCTGAGTGTGCGGACATCTGCTCCCAGATGGCTGCAGATGGGAGGAGTGGAGCTGCGCGGGGGTCTGCCTGCTGCATCAGTGAGGCTGTTTAGGTTCACCACCTGGTTATGAGATTCGCCAGATGGCGAGGCTGAGAGACTGCTCAGAAGGAGAATCACCAAGCCAGTCCATCAACCTGGCCACACAGAGGCTGTTCAACATGTGACACATAGGACAGTACACAACACAGATAATGAGGCGTCGTGGGGACCCATAAAGGCAGCCATCTGGGCTCCCAGTGACCATAGAGATGGCCCGATTGAGCTTTGTGGCAGGGTGAACACAGCGGGTAAGAGGATGGGGACACACAGGAAGGGGTGCTCACATGCACTGCGGTCCTCGGCACTGGAATAGCTCTGGCCGCTGGAAAGTTGATTACTCCAGCTCTGGGACATTGCTGACTTCTGCCCAGCCTCACTTAATTCTATGTTTTTCTTGTTATTTTCAATTTTAATGAAAAAGTATAATATTTTCACAGCCATGCAGGAAAAATAGAGCTGTGACTAAAGTTGATTTTGCACCGTGACGCCTCTGGTCTCACTCTGAAGATGACGAAAGCGGCTTGGCTTGGGGAAACTGGGTGTGGCGGGGTGGGGGAAGCCGGCGGCAGGTTCCCACACTGTGGCTGGGGCTGTCGCTGCAGGATGACAGACACAGGATCAGGGAACAAGGCCAAGAGCAAGGTCCTGATAGAGCAGCAGGAGACTCTGTGAGCCATGCAGGGCGATGGTATTTGTCCTCTGTGCTCCTTTAATCCCTACTACACCCAGCACAAGTTGTCTGCATCCCTTTCATGTCTGAGGTCATCGACTCACTAAGCAACAAGCAGGTCCCATTGCTGGGCACTAGGAATCCAAAGCTGAACAGAAAGAAACCGTCCTTCCCCTCCCAGAAGTGACTGCTGCACCCCGGGGCTGCACACCAGTCCAGCCCTTCAGGAAGGGAAAATAAACCAGAACAGCCTTTAAAAATATGATCCAGAGTCTTATGATATGCAAATGCCCAGATTTCAGTGAAAAATCATGCAGCACATCAAGGACTTAGAAGATCTTAAACTGAATGAAACAAGGCAGCAAACAGATGCCAACACAAAGATGGCAGAGATGCTGGAACTATCCAACAAATATTTTAAAGCAGCCAAGGTAAACATGCTTCAATGAGCCATTATGCTTAAAATGAATGAAAAAACAGAAATAAAGGAGAATCTGTTTAACTTCATGAAAAAACACCTACCAAAAATATTCTACAGCCAGCATATGGAATAGTAAAAATCTCAATGGTTTCTTCCCAGGTGTAGGAGAAAGGCAAGGTTATTAGTTATCACCAATCATGTTGGATACAGTGCTGGAAGCTTGGGGGGTATGCTGAGGCAAGAAAGATAAATAACAGGGATACAAATCAGAAAGGGAGAAAGAAAGCTTTCTGCAAAACACAAGGTTATCTATGCAGAAAATTCCAGAGACTCTAAATGCAAAATGAAACAAAACAAAACAAAGCCCTCCAAAAATTAATATATGATTCACCAAGGTGGCAGGATACAGTATAAACATACACAAACTGTGTGTGTGTGTATGTGTGTGTGTGTGTGTGTGTGTGTGTGTACAGTATACCAGTGAATAAGGACACTGAAATTAGAATGTCATTGCTAATCACAAGATAAAATAAAATATTAAAATACCATATGTGAGGCTGGGGATTTAGCTCAGCGGCATAAGTGCCTGCTTTGCAAGCACGCAATTGTGAGTTTGTTCCCCAGTACCAATTTAAAAAAAAAATAAAAAATAAAATACCATACGTATAAATCTAAAAAAAATATGTTCAGGATTTGAATGCCAAAAACTACCTATCAATGGAAGAAATCAAAGTTGACCTTAAAAAATAGTGAAATGAGTCAGGCATGGTGGTGCACTCCTGTAATCCTAGCACTTGGGAGGCTGAGGCAGGAGGTTTATTGGGAGTTCGAGACCAGCCTGGGCTATAAAGTGAGGCCATGGCCAGCCTGAACGGCATAGTGAGACTCTGTCTCAAAAATACAGAAAAAAATGGTGAAATATAGCGTGTTCATGAATTGGAAGACCCAACCCAAAGAGACTTACTCTCCCCAAGGTACTATGGAGGGTTATATAATTTTTATATGAATCTCAGCAAAAAAAACTTGTAGAAATACAAAAGATTATTCTAAAATTGATATGGAAAGGCAAAATGAACAAGAGTAGTCAGAATATTTTTTGGATAAAATGTGAAGAATCTGTTTGCCCAGTTACACAGCCAGAGTGATACCATCAGGACTATCTGGTAATGGCAGAGGGAGAGACACACAGATCAATGGCACAGAAAAAACAAGCCAGAAATACACTCACAAAATATGCCCAACTGACTATCTACACAGGTATAAAGGCAATTTAGTGGATAAATGATAGTTTTGTCAAAAAATCATCCTGAAACTATTTGATAATCTAGGCCTTGGTGGGGGGAGGCTGAGAAAGAAAAGAAACTTCTTGACCCAACTTTTTCACATTTTATAGAAATGCAACTCAAAATTGAGTACAGGCCAGGTAACATACAAAAATATGAAATTTTTAGAAATAAAACATTTGCGAAGATTTAGACTTGTCACCTAAGGCACAGCTCATAAAAGGAAAAGTTGATACCTCGGGCTTCATCACATTTGAAAACATTTGTTCTGAAAGGGGAAACCATACCAGGAAAATTGTTCTTTTTAAAAAGCTTTGTTCTTTGAAGCTGCCTGGCTCTGTAATTGCTTTGTGGCTGTGTAATTACCGTCCTGATCCCTGAAACCACGAGTGCATCAGGCTCCATGACCGGTAATCTAGCCTTGTAGCTGATGGTCCCACCCCGCTAGCTGATCAGCAGAACCACCAGGCCTTTCCTCTCGCCTCTGGACCTCCTTTGTGCCTCCTGCTTAAGCAAAGCAGTGCCTGGCTTGGTTGGGAGCACAAGTAAAGCTGCTCACCACCCCCTGACTTTCTCGGGTGTCGTTCCTTTCCCAGACTCAGTTTTGAAGAAACAGTTCCACTAAAGGTTCTGCTGAAAGATAAAAGAAGACACGGAGTGGGACCCACACGGCGGCGCACACCTGTAATTCCAGCAGCAGGAGATTGCTGCAAGTTTGAAGCCAGGCTGAATTGCATAGCGAGACCCTGTCAGAAAAAAAAAAAAAAAAGATTGGGAGAAACAATCACCAACTATGTGTCTGACAAAAGAGGAATATCAAAAATATATGAAGGATGAGGCTGGGGATTTAGCTCAGCAGCATAAGCACCTGCCTTACAAGCAGACAGTCGTGAGTTCGATCCCCAGTACTGATTTAAAATATATATATATGAAGGACTCTTGAAACTCAAAACTAAGAAAGTAAAGAATACAGGCAAAAGGTAGGAAGAGACATTTCCCAAAAGAAAACGTCCAAGCACACACCTGTTATTACAGCACTCTGGAAGGCTGAGGCAGGAAAATCACAGGTTCAAGCTCAGACATGGCAACTTAGTAAAACCTTAAGGATGTAGTTCAGTGTGAAGGCCCTGGGTTCAATACCCAGTACCGCCAGAGACAGTGCAGAGAGACAGAGACAGAGGAGAAATACCTGCCAGCTGTATGGAGAACGATGGAGACATGGGCTGCGAAGGGCAGGGGAGGAGGGGCAGTGGCGGAGAAGGCAGGAGACAGGAGCCTGGCAGCAGGGTCGGCAGGGCAGGGGGCAGGGAGAAGGCAGCACCTGGGCACAGCAGAGCTGAGTCAGACCCTGGGTGCCCACCAGCGGGCAGGTTCCAGGCTGCCTCGCACACCTAGCAATATATACAAGGTCCTGTTCTAGACTCAAAGCTAGTTTCCTCTCTGACTATTTTTCTCTTTCCAACAGGCCGGAGGGTACAAACTAGACCATCTCCACTAGTGCCTTCAGCGAGGGACTTAGAAGCCAAGGGCTTCTAAGGCGTGGGTGGGGCTGCCCCGTCCCAGGCCAGCCACTGTCTGAAGCACACCCTATCCCCAAGCTGCCCCACTTCCTCCCACTCAGGCCCTTCAGTCTCCTTGTGCCACACAGGGGTATAGGGAGTTGGTTCTGGGGTGAAAATGCACAGGCCAGGAAACTCTTCTCCATAATTTATGCAGAGTCATACCACTTGCTTATCAAATATAAAAAAAATACACTGGAAATCCCAGGGAAATTCAACATTCACTGTTTTTACTGACTCCTCCACAGCTGTGTGGCTCTTCAGGTCAACCACAAAGCACAGTGCTCCTTGAGCTCTCAGGCAGAGGCGCCCTGCTTGGGGGAGTCCAAGGCACAACCCTAAAGACCCCAATAGCAGAAGTGGGGGACAGTCTCGAATGCCCACCATTCTTCTGGCCATCTCCGCCTCCTCTGTATCACAATAGTCCTTCCTGTGCTTGCCGTGGCTGTGCTCTCTGCCTAGACCTACGCACTGCATCCTATTCCATCCAGCATGTTCCTTCTGCATCTCGGTGCTTAAATGCTGTCTTAATTTGTTTGCTTCTCATCCAATTGCAGAGCACTGCAGCATCTCCAGACCCACGGTCTGGTGACTCCGAGCTCCCGGGAGGCTGATCTGTCTCCAGAATGATCCCCTTGGGGAAGGAGCTTGACACGGCCTTTCCTACACACCAAGGTGTCAGCCCCACTTTCCTGTGTGTCTCACATGCAGCATAGCACGGCACACAGCAGACCAAGAACAGGCAGAGCGCAGGATTGGAAAGTCCTCGCCGAGCAGCAGCTTGAGGAGCCCGACCGGGAGAGGTAGAGAATCAGCAAGATCCTAGCACGGTGCCAGGAAGGAGGACCTGGATAAGTGTGAGGCCACGAGGAACAAGACCAGAGGAAGTAGGTCCGTTCTTGGTTTGTCTCTCAGAGAAACGCTTGTAAAGGCCCAAGCATGACTGTCTCACTTTGCTCTGCAATGTCTCAAAGGGACCATCTGTCACTGGCAGGGGATTCATCCAGTGGCCAGGGGCTCACGGTGGGGGAGCCTGCCTTGGACACAGCCCTGCTGAGTGTTGCCAAGGCGCCTCGCAGAGCCGTGCAGGACTGCAGCCCGCAGATGCCTTCAAACCTTGCATCACAGAGAAGGTCTGGATTAGAATGGAATAACTGACAGCATCCTGATCAAAACAGACACCTTGTCTCAGCATATTTAGTGGAAAATACACAGAAAACAAAAGCTAGGATTTTCAGCCAGGCTGCTGGACCTAATCCATCACCGCTGAGAAGGAAGTGCTTCATAAACCTGTGCGGTGTCATCTGGAGCAGGCGACAGTCTGGCAGCTCTCAAACTCAAGGTCGCAGTGCAGTGCAGGCAACCGCACAGCACAGAAACCTATTCACGTCCACACCTGCTGTGTGGGGGACACCATGCCACCCATGACACCGCCACTGCCCACTGAAATTCCCAAAGCAAGTTCGGATTTTCATAAAACTAAGTGACAGAAAGTGTGGTTCTCCCACTTTGCAGATAAGGTAAACTGATGCCTACCAAGGTCAGATGGAAGGTCTGAGGTCCTACACCTGGCCTCCACTCAAGACCACTTACACTTACACTGGAAGTGGATCTCAGATCGTAGAAGGCACTAGGAGAAAGAAATCTGCTGGGCTGTATCCATCCCACTTGTAGGTAGTAATTCTAGAAGTTGCTCAAGGGCTACTTGTCTTCATAACCCTGGACATTCACAGCCCTTTTCTTGCCTGTACCAAAGGCCTAACCCTCAATCTTAATGCACACTGTATCTCAGACATCTCTGCATTTTACCTACTACGCTTTTTGGCAGAAAGATAATGTACCAGCCAAGGTATACTCTGAGTAAAGCAACAGAAACCCAGTTACCATAGATTTAAGCAGTGAATGCATTTAATTATCACAGGTGATATGAGATGTAAAAGTGGCTAATTCCAGAGTTGGCATCTTAACTTAAAGTTACCCTACAAGAACAAATAGCTTGCTTATCATTTTCTTTCTTCCTTCCTTCCTTTCTTTTTTTCTACTGTACAATCCTGAGGCTTGTCCGCGCATAGCTAGAAAGTGGCTGCTACCTTTCTAGCTAGCATCCTGTCCTTAAAGGGCATTGCCAAGGTCAGGCCTGGGTCACATGACTCCTCCAGCAGCGAAAGTGTCTGAGAAGGCGAGAATCTCACGTTAGTGACCATCATCAGAGCTGGGAGTTGCGATGCATAAGGGGAAAAGTGTAAAGTGGATATTGCACGGTCCACAGTAGCTCCCTCTGCACAGGTAACTGTCTGAGTCCTGATGAAGGCTAGAGCTGAAAACAAACCTCACCTGAGCTGCAACACAGACCCTGGAACCCATCTGTGCGTTGTACATTTCTTTTTCTATTGTTGCCTGAATAACCTGCCGAGGGTTCTTAGCCAGCCAGGGTGCTCTAAACCCTTCCTGGACTTCAAATCTCACTGAATTCTCCTTTTGCCACAAGCAGAAAAGTGTTCATATGATTTTATTCAAAAAGAAGCTGAATTTTGCCATAAACACCATCACCAAAGTTCTGCCGTTTTTTAAAAATCTGGGATTTAGCCCTAGAGTTCAGTTTAGAGTCGTCCTTCCTGGAATTGTGCCAGGCCAGGAAGACACTCAATTAAAGCTAACGCAGTTCATTTCTCCATGGTTTTTGTGTGTTTGTTTCAATTTCAGCCAAAAGGAAGGACCAGAGGGTGCAGCAGAGTCCCAGTTCAGACATCTGTGAGGAGTTCATCCATGTTTGCACAAAGAATGCAGAAATCCCTAACAGACTGCAAATTACCCACCAGGGTCAACCCAGAGCCCTTCAGGGTTCACTCTTTTGGGGGCACTTGTGCCCACCTTCGAAAGCTCTCGAGCCATCCCCTGTCATCTCTGCCTCCCTGGGAGACTTGCTTCCTGGCTCCCAACATATCCTTCATTCATAGGGTCCAGCAATCACATCTGTGACCAGGCGGCCACTGTGGGATCCAAAGCCCCACTTGCCAGCGGATGGGGCCCTGTTTCTGCACATGGGGCCTGCAAGTCTGTTAAGTGAACGAGGTGAATAACAGTGCTGGCTTCAAAGCTGCCAGCCTCCCCGGGGCCCGTCCTGGTGAGTGAGAATCCTGTGTGGCTCCAGTACCGCACACTGGCTCCGGGTCTCCTGGGCTGAGACGCATCTGCACCCAGCCAGTCTGGACAGTGACACCCTACCCGAACTGGGTCAGTGAAGTGAACATGCAGGGGGTGTTTCCTCTGCTCCCCGTGCCTATGCTTAAAGCATCCATAGAAGAGGCCTCTTCGGATGTGAGACAGGCTATCCTCGGTGCCCGTTGGAACTGCAAGAGCAGCGTTGCTCTACAGCCAGGGTGACTGCACCTCAGGCCAGCGCCCCTCCAACTGCAACAAGGGCCCCTGATTCCCTGACCCACTCACTGTGCAGGATTGGAGAGTACCTCTGTGCACATCTATGGCACCCCTGAGTCTTCCACAGATTCCGCATGACCCCGAGGTGGATGAGGACCCCAAGTCTTGAGCTGGGGGAAGATTTAAAACATGCTTGATCTCCGTAGTGACCACTTCAAAGGTGGAGCCACGCCTCTGCCCTGCAGAGGGCGTATTGGGAGGCCCAGGAGTACAGAGCCACTGGCTGGCCCAGGACGGGAAGGTATACACATGCCCTTCCTCTCCTTCCTAACTGTCCCATCTCCATTTTCTTTTTAAAGCATCTCTCATTCTCGTATCTTTTAAAAGTGCCCTAAGTCCTTTTAAGGCAAAACTAAATATAAATACACTCGTCAGAAATCCACTGAATTTTGACTGTTAAGATGGGAGAGAGAGAGAAAAGCACAAAGGCTTTGAGGTCCAGGAAGGGAAATTCACATCACGCAAGTTTCCTAGGATGTAGTCTACATAAAATCCAATAGAGTAATTTTATCATCCTATTTTTTATTGAAGAAAAATATACACACATGAGCTGTGTCCAGATAACTGGAGGCTGGGAAGTGGCTGAGTGGTAGGGCACTTGTACAGCGTGAGGGAGGCTCTGGGTTCCATCCTGAATCCCAGAAGGAGAGAGGGGAAGGGAGGGAGGGAGGGAAAGCATGTGACACTCCTGCCCAGGGAGTAACCTGGGTGTCCTTTCCAAAGCCTGGGAGTGGAGCGACACACAGACTCCCCACACCATTAGGAGGGGATTCGTGGGTTCTGGAAGCCCCAGTCTCCTGCAAATGGTTAAAAACATCATGAAAAATATGCCAAATAAATTCAAAAATAGGTTAGAAGCACTAGGCCTGAGTTAAATAATTTCACAAGTCATCTGCACATTAACCCAGGTAGAGGCGACTTCATGAATCAAAGCCGAGTAGATGCCATGCAGAGATTTCGTTACTTGATTCTTTCAGCATCTTGAGAAAGATGTTGTTATCTTCACTTATGTTCAGATGTGGCTGAAGAAAATTAAATAATTTGCAAAAAGTCACACAGCCGGGAAGCAAAAGATCCAGAACATAGATCTGAGGCCCCATCCCAGACCTAGACCCAGACCCACAGGGCCAGAACCTCTGGGAAGAGACCTGAAGATACTCTGTTGAGCAAGAGGCCAGGGAGTGATAGTTCTCCACAAAGTCCAAGGAGATGGCTGCTCTGGGGCGGGCGGGAGCTGAGCCCGGCTCTCCCGCTGGTGAAGGAGCAGATACTGTGGGAGATGCGATGCAGCCACAGCTAAGAATAAACTGGGCCACCCTGGAGTCACCCGATCGTAGTATTATGGACTGGTCACTCCTTGGCTTGGTCTCCCTGCACTGTGTGATTGAAGGTTACCCAGAGTCCAAAACACCAAGGAGGTTTTGAAAAGCTAAAAACAGGATGGAGCTGAAACCTCCGACTTCCACAGTCTTCCTGCACGCCCTGAGCCCGAAGAGCCAGGACAGACACCGGACAGGGACAGCGGGGCCTTGCGGCCTGCACGGACTCAAGTCCTCCTTGCTGGTCCCCTTCCACCAACCCGCGAGTTGTGCAATCCAGGAAGTGGACAGCTGGGTGGGTGTGTTTTACCGGGTTTCTGCTTTATCCGCCTGTGGTGCGGCCCGTGCAAGTGCAAACTTCATGTCAGTGCAGCTGCACACAGGTTCACAGCCAGGATTCCTGAAACCCCTGCTCCAGGCCAAGCGAGGAAGCTGTGTTGGCAGCCAGAGGCGACAGGGACCCACCGCCCCGAAACCCGAGACTACTTCCTGCAAGCCTTCGTGTAAGTTATGCTCCTTGTCTCAAAGAGAAGTCTGAGGTGTAATTTTGCATAGAGCTGGTGACCTCTATTTGGAGCACAGATATTTGCTTTATGTGTTATTACTATGATACCTGCTTTGAATATTCCAGACATGAGGTCTATAATAGCAGGTAATGACAGCTATAGTTCATAAATAATTACTTTAATTTGCTTCCATTTCTGAGTGTTCTTGATTTCCTTTACCCTTCACAAAAACTCTGTGAGGCTGGTGTGCTCATTAACATGATCTTACAGATGAAAAAACTGGCAACCCCTTCCCAAGGTAGTGAAGTGACTTATAGAAAGTACACAGCCAGTGGTTAAGGGAGACCTCGGTCCAGACACACCTGACCCCCAAGAACTCTGGGTATATAGGACATTTCACCTTCCAAAAGACAAACTCTCATACTGGATTAAAATCTGAGACCCAATTGGGCAAGGGGGTGCCCTTCTGTAGTCCCAGAAATCTGGAAAGCTGAAGCAGGAGGATCCCAGGTTCAACTTAGTGAGATCCTGTCTTGAATCAAAAAATTAAAAAGGGCAGGGGGTGGAGCTCACCACAAAAGTCCTGGGGTCAGTTCCCAAAGTAGCATCATCATCATTTTTAAAAGGTATCTGTAAGAAAAAGATGCAGAAGCACTAAATAAAAGATATTTATTGAGAAAGTGCATATAACAAAAAAGTAACAGCTGATAAAGTTAGTGTTATATAAAAGGTTTTTTAAAGCCAAAATGATGGAGCAGGTGGTACAAAGAAGCTCCCAATAATCATGAAAACGTAAAATCAACTGTGAAAGGCATAAATGACCGAAGTTAGAAATAAAAGAGAAACAGAATAAATAAATAAAATAAAATAAATAGAATAAATAAAAAGGAAACCATCACAATGGGGTCCATATTTATGGCTAAGAACTTAGTCTTAAAAATTAAAGACGAATTTCAATAGTCAGTATCTTAGATGACATTGAAAACATGTCATCTAAACAAGGCCCCAAAACTGAACCAAGGGGAAAAAATACATATTCTCACAACAGGAAATAAAATAAATGGTAATCATATAAGTAAAAACAATGAAAGGAATGTTGGGCAAAATCGTGACCTACTCTACAGCCTTGGAGCAGACAGCCCAGGGTTTAGACTGTGACCTGAGTGAGTTCATGAATCTCTCTGAACTTGGATTCTGCATCTAGAAAGGTGTCACCACTCTGCAAAATTGGCACAAAGATTATGTCCAAAGCACATAAACTAAACAAAGCCTAGAAAGAGTCAAAACTGCAAGCATGCAGTATGATTCCATTTTTTAATATACTCACAAGTAGCCAAGAATTTTTGGTGATTGAAAGCAAAAGCTAGAAAACAGATATCTCAGGGCTAACAGTATCTCTCTCCATGCTCTGAGGTCAATGGTAATTTTGGTCATCTTGTTTCCTTACTGAAATGTTTCCACTGTGAACACACAGTAAGTGCACAGGAAAGAAAGAGTAACTATGGATCCAATAAATGGACTTTTTCAGAACAGGGTACAGGAAGAGATTCAATACTGATGGATCCATGTAGTGTAGACAATGGCGGTGTAGACAAACCCTTACATTGCTGCTCTGTAATCTCCCGTCAGTGTCTCAGCATCAATCTCTCTCCCTCTGTATCACTCTCTAGGTGATAGTCATAGATGATAGACAGATATAGACAGACAGACAGATGATAGATAGATGGATAGATAGATAAAGTGTCCATATATGAAATTTCCTAACTTGAGTTGTTACATTTCTTGATGTTTATGAGAAAATGTGTGCCTTGGGAGAGAGACGGTGAAGTACCAGGTTTGTACGTTTCTATGAACTTATTCTCAAGAGGTACGGAAAGAAATTCTACAGGCCTAGGAAGAGGGAAGATGATTGAGTAACCAGAAAAAGTACGAACAGAAGGTGAATCTGGGTAAAGAATGCATAAGAGTTCATCACACTCTTCTTGTAACATTTCTGTAAATTTAACCTTATTTAAAAATAAAAGTTTACAACCACAAAAATATCAAATGGGGAGAAACTTCTAACAACAACAACAACAAAAATCTCAGCAAAAAGGCAAGGGAAGGGTGCAAAGCCTACTGCCAACATTGCCCCCCCAAAGCGAAGGGCATTTGCAGCCACGGCAGGGCTCAGGGCTGAAGATGGGGACCCACGAGTTTTTATTTTTAAAACTGACTTAAAATTTTCAGAAGAGTCAGGATGAAAATAAAGGAACAAATAAAAAGGACAGAAATAAAAACTAAAAAAGTATCTGTGGAAATAATAAATACATTTAAGTGTTCATTCTCTGAAAAGATTATTAAAACCTTTAGAAGTATAATAAATAAAAGGTATAAATGCACCAAATTTTAGAATGACTGATGACCTGATATAAAGGATTTAAAGATATAAATCACTGCAGTGCATGGTTGATGATAATCACCCTGAAGTGTTTTGGCAGAACAGACAGCACCAAATGTAGTTTTCAAGACAAGATATACAAAACTTGAAAACCGTAAGGAAGAGGGGCAAAGCAGGAACCTTCTTAAAGAAATATCTCATCTGCTTAAAGAAATTCAATGACCTGAGCAACTTTCCTGAGCAGTATCTGTACACACGGAGGAACAGATTTTTCCACGCCATCAGTTCCCCGTCATGGAAGGCATCACTGATAGCCGGCTCATTCTAACAGATGTGGACGCCCTACTGCACACTGTGGAAAATGCCACAAAGGTGTGTTACACATGCTTGCACAGTCTGGGGCAGGGGGAGGCGATGTGCACACTTGCCAGTTCCAACAGAGCTGACTTGAAAGGTGAGAGCCAGGTTCGGGCATGTACCAGGGTGTCCCAAAGTATTTGCTGAATATGAATATATGGATGTGTATTGCATAAAACAGTGTCTACTGAGGGCGTGGAGGGCAGGAATGGCTTGTTTTAGCATCTGTTTAGCCACTTGGATTGGATTGACAGTACAGGCAGAAAAGCCATTTCTCCTGAGCTCATAGAAGGCATCTATAGATTAAAAAGTTCATGGTATCTCGGGAGGTGAAGTCTACCAATGCTAAACATGATAATCACTCATAGAACACCTCTTCATAAAGAATCACTTCTGTTTGTGTGAAAGAGTTCAAAGAAAATTCAAGAAGTAGACACTAAGGATACCACTGAAAGAGAAGGCTATAAATCTATGTGAAAATGTGAACAAAAGATAGCCCAGGGAATGCAAAGAGACAAAATGCAAACCAGGAGAAAATATTAATAATGCTAATAGTCGCCAAGAATATTAAAAAGCAGTAATAAAAACACCAGTGAAATATGTGCAAAAGATATAAATAAGTAATTTACAACACAGGAAATCTTAACGACCAATGGCACACACAAAAAGATGTCCAGTAATCAGATAGCTGAGAATTAAAACAGTGAGGTTCCCTTTAATATCTATCAAACTGGTGAAAATGAAACAACCTGATATCGTCAAGTGGTGACAATTATGTGGAAAAATGGAAGGAACACTCACATTTTGGTGAAATTAAAATAACCATTTTGGAGAATAAATTGTCAATATTCAGTAACATTAAAGGAATGGATAGCTTACAATCCAAGAATTTTATTTCTGGGCATAAATGCTAGAAGCTCTTGTTTGCGGAGCGTGAACATCCCTGTAACACACAACATAAAAAAATAACAGCAAAACCAAAAAGGTGAATAAATGACACCAGTATCCACCAGCCCAGCAAACTGTGAGAAATTCATTTAGAAGGACCATTCGTGACAGTTCTACTAACAGAGACAAATGTCAAAATACAGCATTGAGTAGAAACACGAGTTGCAGCTCGAAATGTAGAGTATAGCAGCTTAGAAACAAAGTCATGGAAATGTTTTATAGCTACACACATAGGCTGCAGACATACACAAACAAACAAAGATCCACAAACATCAAATTCATATTGAGTTGCTCCTGAACAGGGAAAGATTGGACTAGGTTTGGAGGAAGTACACAAGAATATAGTCATCGTATGTCTTAAAAATAAGAAGGGGCAAATGTTAGTGTTAGGCTAAAGCAAGGTGCATCTGAGACCACTGAGGCAGGCGAGGTTGGAGCAGAGTGTGAGGACTTATTGCCAACCAGTTGGGATTGGCCCAAGGGTGACAAGAGCATTGGCCCTGAGCATGGGTGAGGGTGTTTTTACAGAGAGTTCAGGTAGGGGAGGGAGATACTGCTAAAACGGGTGCAAGACTTGGGGTCTCTGATTTGGGGTCTAAGGCCAGGTGACAGGGCAGTGTTGGTACAGGGGATGCTGGCAGGCACAGCGTGTCTCTCGTGGATTTCATGGAACCAGCTCTTTGTGGATTGAGCTATGTGGGGAAGCTTCGCTTCCTGTTGAACACCACGACCCACTAGGTGCGAATAACAGATCTGTTTGGGGGAGTTTTTCTCTCCCAGTTGGCTGGGGACCTATTTCAGAGACCCAACAGGATTTGATGGAGCCAGGAGGTAGGTAACACTTACAAATATTCACTCTACTCATTAAAACTTTAAAACTTTGCTCCCCAATTTTAAAAATATATAAAAGCATATTAAATATATAAAATATGGCAAGAATATCAACAGGGAATTAATGAAGAAAATATGTAATAAAAATGAGGATGGGGTAAATCTTATTTTGATGCACTACTAAAAAATATAAATTAAAAAATGTGTGTGCCATTTGAGTTTATCAATGTAGCACGAAATTATAAAAATATAAGGTTTCATGTTATGATTTGGGTTTTTGTTTTTGTTCATTTGTTTGTTTAGAGATAGGGTCTCGCTAAGCTACCCAGGCTGGCCTCAAACTCATGATCCTCCTGCTTCAGCTTCATGAGTGCTGGGATCCCAGATGTGCTCCCCACACCTGGCCTGAAGTTACGAAATTGTTAATAATATTAACAAAGGCGGAATGGGGGACAAAAAGGAGGAAATGCCCGTTCACTGTGGGCAGAAACTTACAATGATTTAAATTTATCTAACAATATATATGAAAAGGCAAACCAGATGTGGATGGTAGGCAGGTCGGTACATACATATAAAAACTTTCCTTCAGTAGTTGCAGCAGTATCGTTCCTAAGAGTGATATCGTAGACTCTTTAAAGTTAATAAAAACAATAGGCAAATAAGTCTTCTAAGATACAGCAATAGCATGCACGACTCTAGTTATTTCAAATAATGCTCTTGAAGTAATATTTAAGGGCACTGACATTTGTCTTTAATAAGTTGTCAGTACATAGCTGTGAGGTACACAGCATACTGGCAAACCTATAACCTGTGTTACAGTTAGGTTTTCAAAAATAAATATGTACACAGGAGAAATGATTTTGAGGTGCCCACATCAAAATATCAGTAGTGGTTTCTCTAGGTATAAAATGATGGATCTACTTGTGTTTTTCTTTATTTTTTTAATAATAAACTTTTATTGATTTTATCATGCAAAATGTTATAAAAAATAAAAGTCACCAAAATAAGATTTGGTTGAGTAAAGACTTAACATCTAAAATCTAATTATGGAAGAACTTGCAGAAAATTGGAAAAAGTGTTTATCATCTCTCGGGGGGAATTTTAACTTTCTCAGCTTTGAAGTACTTGAAATAATTATGCTATAAAAATTAGCATCACTAAAGATTTTCTAAGAGAGAAAATATTTCTATCAAACATTCTGAAGTACCAAAATCTATCATAAATAGCTAATTCGAATTTGTAAAATAAATGTCTAGACTGCAAAAGAGAAGTGGGTAAAGGGCAAGACCATTCCCACAAGGGAAAGACAATTAGTAGACAAACACAGTGGGGCAATGTTAATTCTTACAAGAAATCAAAGAAATGTAAATGAGGACAGTCAGAAGACGACAGTTTACATAGTATAAAGGAATGACCAAGACATGTTGAATGCTAATATCTAATGTTAGGGGCTGGGGGTTTAGCTCAGCGGCACAAGCGCTTGCCTGACAAGTGCGCGGTCATGAGTTTGATCCCTGGTACCAAAAAAATATCTACTGTTAGCAGAGCTGCCTACCCACGCATGCGTTTAGAATCGTGCTGTCTGTGCTGTCTACCAGGAATGCTGCCCCTAAGAGTCCATCCTCTTTTATCGGTCCCTGCTCAGAACACATCTTGATTCTTCTCCTTCTCTTTTTCATTCTCTTTTTCTCTCCTTCCTCACTCACTCCAACTCTAGGTCCCCTTCTCACTTGCAAAAGCTTCATTTTTCTCCCAATTCTCTCTTCTTTTCATCTCTTTCCCCTTCCCTCCCTCTCCCTACATCTCTTCTTCCCCATCTATCTGACAAAGATCCCTCGCTTGTCTACCTTCTATGTTGCTCTTTCTCTCTCACTGTCTTTCTCTCTCCCTCTCAGCATATATCTTGAGTTTCTCATATCACAGAAACCATGCTACATTTAAGCTTGTGCGTCTGACTTATTTCATTTACTATTATGCTCTCAAGCTGCACGCTGCATCCATATATCTGCAAATGCCTCGTTTATCCTTCTTGATGGCAGAGTAGCTCTCCATTGCATATAAATACCACGTCTTCTTTACACACTCAATAGATTGGAAAAATCAGAAAGGTCCCTCAAGTCCCTGGCTCACCAAAGTCAGAATCCCTGAGGCCAGTCCTTTGACACCTTCCCTGCTCAGAGGACCTGATTCCCGCACTGCCCTGTCTCCTGGGGGCTCCAGGAAGCAAGCAGGCTGGAGCAGAGGCCTCCCCAGGAGCGGGATTTAGGGCAGCCTGGGAGTGCAGAGCTTGGCCAGAGTGGACCCTGAAGAAAAGCTGGGACAGCGAAAGCGTCAGAGGGCCATCAAAGCAAGCCACCTGGCACACGTGCTGTGAGGGCAGTGCCAACACCATGAGCCCTGGCCTGGCCCCCAGGAGCACGGGAGTCTTCAGCAGCACCCCCATGCCACTGCACTCAGCTTACAGGGGCCCGGAGCTCAGGCACCCACTCCAGAGGCTGAGGCTCACCATCTGGCTGGCTTCTTCGCTCAACCCAGAGAGAACTGCAAGGTACAGAGAGAAAAGAAGACTGAGCAAGAGTCTCTATGTAGAGTGAAAGCAGAAAGCAGCGTCTAACGTCAAACGGCAGCAAAAGTCACCTCCCCCTCCCAGTCCAAGGAGTCCTCAGCAGAGGATTTTGGACCAGGAATGACCCTGCCTCGGCCGCAGCCCAGAGGGATCGCCCTGTGGTCACACACAGGAAGTCTGACTCTGAAGAGGATGATGGGAGCGCTGTAAAATCAGCCAACAACAAAGACGACCTCGAGAGACCTCACACAGACCTCCTGTTCCCCGCTCCATGTCTCCCTCCAGACTCCGCCAGGGTCCCCTTGAGAAGCCCCTCACCACCTCAGGCTCCTGCTTGTCCTCTGAGCCCTATTTAGATCACATTGCTGGTTAGGAAAATGAGCCTCAGAAAGGGAACCTCAGACAGCCATGTGGAGGGTTCCCATTGTCTCCGTTCCGGAGGGCGGGACTTTGGTGACAGCTCACACACTGTGCTTTGCTCTCCTGAAGGAGGATCTTAACCCACGGGGGTGAGGGGCTGCCTGCAACAGGCCTGTGCTGCTTGCTCCCCCGTCTGCGACCAGGAATAGCTCCGCTCCCCACATCCCCAGGTCTCTCCATGTCATCAAGCCCAGTCCTTTCCTCCCAGGCACTCTTCCCAGGCCTTCCCAGCCTGCTTCCCAAGCACTCTTCTTCACACATTGGGATGTCTGGGCTCTGATCTTCCTCTGCAGCCTCAGGAGACAGGAACCCCGCTTCTGTTATCTGCGTTCCTTTGTTCCATCGAGGTCACAGTGGTCCTGCCCTCCTCCCACCCAGTCCCTCTCTCTGGTCCTGTAAGCAGACACAGCGGGCACATCCAGGGGACACAGAGCCAAAGTGCACAAGTAGGACACAGAGCAAAGAAGGGCTATGGCCTGCAGCCAGTGGGGACAAGGGAAAAGGCCCCAAAGCCGCATGCTGAGAAGGAAGGAGGTGGGGCTGGATAGGGCGCTTGTGTGTGGCCAGACAGAAGAGGCAAGCGCATTCCCATCCCTGTGGAGAGGACATCCTGCTTCTCTAGACAGTGCATCTTTCAGATGGCAGCCAGGATTTAGCATGAGATTACAATGAACAAAGGGCCGCACAGCTCTGGTGGCTATTAAACCAGTTCCTTGTGATCAGCTCTGGAAGACCTTACTTGAAACAAAACAAACATCAAGCATTGTGCATACACCTGTAGTCCTGGTACTCAGAGGCTGAGGCAGGAGGATTGCCTTGAGTTTGAGGCCAACCTGGGTGACACAGAAAGACCCTGTCTCAAAAAACAAACAAAAAACACACCTTGAAAAAACAGGCAGCTTTGCCCCACCAAGCACAGGGGTTTAACCCTGTGGGTTCCTGCCTGGGTACCTACAATCCAGATCTTATAACAGCAATTTTAAGCTTTCCAGAGATGAAGGAACCCAGCAGCACTCAGAGAAGTATAGGGAAACAAGCTTTATTACACCAGGGACTCAGAGGAGCTGCATACTCCAAAGTCTGAGCCCTGAGCTAGCATAGGAAGTTACTTTTATACCGTTTACCAGGTAGGGCGGGGATCCTTTGTGAGCCATTGGAACTTTGCAAGTATGGGAACAAACTGAAAACATAAACAGGCTGGGTACAGCTCGTACATCTTGTGGTTAGCAAGCCTGTTCCCAGAAGCAAAAGGAACACTGCAGACTGTGGACATATTTGGGTTCTGATACATTTGGAACACAAATGTACTTCTACAGTCTGGCCAGAAGCACCCCTTGCTACACACATCAACAGCTGCCACTTACTTCTTTTTAATTTTTTACTTTGATATAGGGTCTTGTTAAATTGTTCAATTTCCTGGGCTGGGTTCAAACATGGAGCCCTCCTGTGCTAGGAGCACAGATGTAGGCTACAGTGACACCTGGCTTCCTAATCATTTCTTGACATTAGGAGTTACAGAGAAATGTATGTGCTTCACTGGACATTAATGCATGGCCTACCCTCAGTGCCACCTTCCTGGTTACCTGATTCCAGCGTCCGAGGATCTTACAGCTCAGTAACTTGGAGATAACTAACAGCACCACAAAATGCAAACTGACCTCCACCCTGCAGACGTTCCACTGTCTCGGTTCCCGTGCTGTGGGAAAAGCCAGTTTCGCACATCTGCTGTCCATGTATATTTGTGGGTTCTGGCTTCTCCTTTGAACCCCACTACCTATCTCTTCATTAATGAATTAACTAAAATGTTTACCATCTGTTCATTCATTTTATGATGGAACCAAGAGTCATGATGGTCCCTTTAGAAATAATCTCTTCACAGGATTCTCAAAACACATCAGAGCATCTCGCTTGCCACTTTCTGGAGATGCCCAGCAGATCCAGCCCACAGGGATTCCAGGGAAGCTGGTCAACCTGTCCACAGCAGCTCTGAGCTGGGCCTAGGCTAGCACAGCCTCACCCTGACCACATCAGATCGAATACAGAACATCCTGAGCCTGTTCTCAGGTCTTCATAAATGATGTCGTCCAATCCCAGTCTAATACCTCCATTAATTCTATCCTCTGCCAGGCTATTTCAGGACCATCTCCATTAAACAGCTGAGAAAGGGTTTCAAATCACTTGTTGCAAAAAATACTAATTATGTGATCTATACATATGCAATGCATGAGAGGAGCATAACACAATTCCACTGAACACAAAATCTCAGCTGTGTAAAGATCTCATGACCAACTACTATAGTGCTTGGCAAAGCTATTTTCGTTGGATGGACCTCACAGTTAGGCAAACATAGTTGGAATCCCTCCTGCCACTTTCTGCCATGTGGATTTGGACAATCTGGTGACCCGCTTACCCCAGGCTTCCCTCTGTAGCCAGAGATAATCGTGCCTGCGTCCAGAGTTCTTCCTGAGGGTCAGCTGAGGTCGCACAACGGCTGACCTCAGCCAAACCTACATTCTTAACCTCAGCTGGAGCTGAGCCCTGCAGCTCCTTAACCCCGACTGTCTAGGCCTGCACAGGGATAAGTGAGTGACCAGCTCCTCGGGACTCAGGGATTTGGTGGAGATAAGGTGACAAATGGGAATCTGGACCTGGTTTCTTGCAGCCCTGCGCTCAGGTGCCATAGCTTCAGCTCTTACAAGAAGCATACAAGGCACAGTGTCTTCTTGTAAGACCAGCTGCTGCAGAGAGGCGGGGACTGTGCTGTCTGTCCAGTGTCCCCAGATGGCCCAACCCCCAGGTGAGGACAGGATTCTGGAGAGCCACAACCAGAAGCACTAGCACCCACGGAGAGCCCCCGCGCTGAGGGGGCACTCCTTCCTCCTGGCTGGCACCCCCTGTTGCTGCCATGGATCACACAGTTCTCGGCTTTACTTGGTGTCTCTGAGGAGCCCAGCTCGACCACCCTTATGAGCCCAGCCAGCACCCTGCGTGCGCACTGGGAGAATAGGGCCTGCCCTCCCCCAGCAAAGCACACTTCAAGGGGTCAGCATTGTCCACTATCTGGCTGTCTGAAGCCAATTAAAATTTTTCCTTCTTTTTGCTTCCAAGCATAATACAAAGAAAGAAAAAAAAGGTCTCTCGTCTCCTGGGATACCTCAAATCGTACAAGGGATTATTAGAACCTCAGTCCCAAGACACAATAAAAGACTGTCTGGCTTTGGAGTTTTGTTCCTATTCCCATTTGGTTTTTCCCTGTTGTTGTTTCTGCAACCTAGAGTTCTAGGTCTAATCTTCACTGGTCAGGCACAGTGACCTGGAATAAGGAATCTCCGGCTTTCGTTTTCCTCATCTGTAAAACAGGAGAAATAACTTCTACCTCATTTGTTATGAAAATCAAAGAAGCCTAACTTTCCCACCTTTCCTAGCCATCATGATTTAATCTTCACAGTCCCATTTGATACAGAAGGAAACTGAGGCAGAGAGAGGTGGCAGAGTTCACCTCCAGTCTGAGAAACAGAGGCAGAGCCAGGCAAAGACCTGATCTCTGGGAGCCGTACCCTTGCATGACTGAACACGGCGGAATGCCTGAAACCTGCACTTATCCTCTGCAATCTTGCTTCCACCCTTGGTTCATTTACATTTGTTTCATTTTTTAACATAGATAAAGACAAGGTTAAACTCCAGCTCAGCTTCCCCTTTCCAAATGGAGGAAGGCCCCAAGCCAGCCCACACGGACAAGGTTTCCCTATTTGGTTTGCTCTGTTCAGCTTGTTTTTCTATGTCCCTGAAGAGTACACAAATGTCCACACAGATCGATCGGTGATAGGACAGAAAGTTGTCATCTCCCTCAGGCAGGCTGGGCCCAGGCAAAAATGAAACAGGGTGAACCACTTGCCTATGACGTGAGCCCCACAAACTTCACAAACTGCATCTCGGATGTGGAATTGGTGAGGTGTGGGATAGTCCGGCTCTGGGCCACGGAAAACCAGTGCTGTGGGACTTTGGGTTTGTCGCTGGGCACTGTACTCAGGCGTCCCAATATCCCCAATCTTCGGCTCTTTTTCTGGTGAGATACAGACTGTTCCCATTGAGATACAGTTCCTGATCTCTTACATTTCAATGGCAAAATCAGAGAAATAACAGTGCCAGTCCAAACACTGTAGTCCTGCTCGCTCGTCTATTAGGACCTCAACAAGACTCACCATTGTCAGGGGAAAGAAAGAAGACAAGTGTGCTCCTGAATACGAGCCCGCACCTCGTGTGCCTGCTTCCCACCCTGACCCCTAGCGCTTGCCCTTTTTTATCTCTATAAAGCGTGCGTCTCCTCTTTGGGCTCACTTCCTTATCACCACGATTCTGGAGGTCGTCCAGGTCACTAAACGCCAATCTCTTGAAATCTCTATTTTCTCAAGCACCTCTTCCAATTAAAAGGGAGCAAGAATAGGGCAACTCTTAAGAATCTAATTATAAAGCCATTATTATTTAAGTCTGAGGATTACACACCAGAGCACAGTGCTACCCAGACAGAAAAATCTTTGATGAGCTGCACAGGGAGAAGCCCTTGGGCTCTGCAGGAATGAGGCTCCAGCCTCAGAGGCACTTCAGTGCCCACTCCAAACCCACAGAAACTGCACAATTCCCAGAGATCTCTGCTGTTCCTCAGAAGCAAAAATGACCAAAGATGCCACCAACATGACTGTTCAGATGCACTGAAGAAGGCAACATTGCTATGCCATCTCGATGGCCACTCTGTCCCTCTATGCCAGGGACATCCCCTCTTGGACAAGAGCATCTTTATTAGTTAAAGAAACTTTGAGCACATCCTGTACTTAGAAATAGTAGAGCACTAATATATTACAAGCATGCATATGCAAACATAAATTTTCTAAACATGATGTAAAGAAAACTCTGGAAAGTTTCTTACTTTGTCCACATGCCCAAGTCAGTCTCTGTGGCAATGGGTCTCAAGGTCCACAGGACAAGAGGAACCCGGAGCTGGCCTAAAATGAGTGTTCTCCACACCCCAGTCCTCGTTAATAACTCAAATTATGTTCTCAGGCAAGTGTGTCCCCCTTTAGCAGGTGAGGAAATAGGACTCATTAAAGTAGGATGTCCCTCAAAGCTAATGGACGGCAGATCTAGGATCTCGGGCTCTGGGAACCTCCTATTCCGCCCCAAGAGGCCCCAACTCTCTCCCTCCTAGCAGCCTTCAGAGAACTGCACAGACTGTGCCTTAAAATAGCAGGGAGGCAGGACCGGTGATAGATGCACAGGAACTGGGGTACAAGAGGAAACAGCAGGTTCAAGCAGGCATAGCACCCCTTCTTCCAGCCACCCTCAGGAGCTGGCATGAGCAGATCAGAGGGGAATTTGGGGTGGGAATTCCAAGAACTAGCACAAGGCTAAAGTGTAGAAAGTAGGAAGAAAGCAAATTCTGCAGAACTTCTTGGTGGAATGGGGGGCGCTGTGGGGCACTCGGATCTGTGAGTATCGTCAGTAACCAACCTGCAAAGCTGCGGAGTTCAGGGTGGTTCCCGGCAGTGCCCAGCAGAGAAGTGACAAGAGTAGGTTCAGGGATAAGGCTGGGAGTCCTTTGGACTCAGCTTTTAAGAAAAGAAAAGTGGACCTTCCAGGCGCTGCCCTTAATTGCACACGGTAAGAAGAGCCAGCCAGGTGTCCAAGGCAAAATCTGGATCACAAGTCACGTGTCTGTCGCATGGTCCCTAAGGTGCAGCCCTTGAGAAGGAAACGGAAGTCTGGGGTAGTGCATAGCCCGGCTTTGGCTTGGGGTCATGACCATTTAAGCTTTTCAGTCTTATCCAGTCGAGAGTGATTGGGGCATCTCATTGCCCACCCGGCATTTCCTCGGGGAGGTCTAGAGCCCCCTGGATGGCACAGGCCGAAGCTGCTTCCTCGCAGCCTTCCCTGCCCCGGTGGCTGGAAACCCCATTCCTCTGCCTGCTCCATGCAAACCCTGCAGTCCCTCTTAACTCTCTCCTTCCCCCATATCCCATATGCCAGCAGTCAGGAGATCCTTCAAAATATATCCAGCACCCACACTGCCATGCTGGACCCAGCTGTCCTCGCCTCTCCCCATCGCCCCTGCTCATTCGCCAATCAGTGGCCTCGTGAAAACCTGAGGCAGAGCACATCACACACACACACAGAGAGAGACAGAGAGAGAGAGAGAGAGAGAGAGAGAGAGAGAGAGAGAGAGAGAGAGAATGGCTCTCACAGCTCACAGTGCAAGAGCCATGCACAGTGCAGGGAGGGCGAACCCCGCTCTCTGGCTCTCCTGCTATTCTGTGAATGCACCAAGCATGTGCCAGCTTCAGGGCCTTGGCACAGACTGCTTGAACTTCCTGGGTGTCCACGGGGGCAGTGCCCTCTCTTCCCTCAATCCTTTGCGCTAGGCCAACTTCCCAACAAGACGTACTGCGACACGCGGTTTAATACCGCTACCATCCTCCCCCTCCATTGGGAAGCCTTTTCTTTCTGCTTGGCTCCCAGTGCGCTCAGCCAATCAACGTGAACCTCCTCCGCGGCCCCTGCTGACGTCATCCGCCCCTCCCACCCCTACTGGGCCAAAGGACTCTGATCTTTGCTGTAACCACTTGTAGAGCCCAAGTGCCTAGACCAGGGTCTGGTACAGGCACGTAGCAGGAAGTGTGTGTGTGTGCGTGAGTGTGTGTGTGTGTGTGTGTGTGTGTGTGTGTGTGTGTTGATTAAACTTTAAATGTAAGTAACATGCAAGGACTAGCATGCATAGGAGTTGCACATGGCAGAAATCTCGCTGGCTAGTTTGCTGGGCAGCCTCGCGGCTGAGCTTTCAGCAGTGCACAGAGGAAAGAGTGGGGTCCCTCCGAGCAGGCCCTCCGCAGGCTCGGCCTGGGCATTTGTGCTCCTTACCGGCTGCTCCCTACTCTGAGATTCCGGGATTTCTCTTCCTGTCCCTCTAGAAACGTTGTCCATGTCCACAGCACTGTGAGTGCCACTCCTGTCAGTCTGGGCTGAACGGGGCCCAGAAAAGGTTTAGGGCCCAGTGCAGCAGGGCTGTGTGTCACTGCCTGGACTCAGACACCAGCGCGGCCCATGCCCCTTCGCTCTGCAGCCGAGGGAGACTTAGGCAAAGTTGAAGTCACCTGCCTGACCTGTGACAGAATTTCCAAACATGACACATTAACCTAAAATGGATTAATTGGGAACTAGAGCCACGGCCCAAGAAGGTAAGAAGATGCACCAAGACCCTTGGTTTTCAAAACACATCAGGGTAAAAAGTACTGCTGTAGGTCAATCTTTTCCGTATGAGATACGATTGGGTGTGGGGCCGGGGGCATGAAGGAAGGGCCCATGGACCAGGTAACACGTGGTGGGTTAATGATTAATGGGCAGCCTTCCCTCACACAGTATCCATAAACATTCTGGTCTCTTTAGCTCCAGAAGTGAAAAAGAAGGCCTCCCACCCAAGCGAGAGACAGGAAAAATGGGAAGTGCCCAGTGCATTACCATTGTCTTGCTTTTATGCATCTTCACCCAGTCACGTGCCCACGGACGAAACCTGGGGCCAGGTAAGAGCCTATCTCTGCTCTAGAGATGGGCGAGGTTTTGCTTTCTTAAATTCATGTGACACAGACATGCCGTGGGGACAAAGCCTGCTGCAGAGTGTATTGGGTGGGTCTGTGAGCGGCATCGAGGGTCCACAGGTACATGCAGCATTTTGCAAACAGGACTGAAATTTTAGGAAACCACCCCAGGAAGAAAAGTGTAAAGGTGCCTGCGGCTCCCAGGGAAGTCTCTTGAAGATGTGATGGGGAACAGTGGAGCTAAGACATTGTCAGCAGAGAATGAAAGACTTGGGGAACTCCTGCGAGTTAATCTGGCATCTAATTTGCAATCGGGGAGCCTAGCACAGGTGAAATGCTCTGTCTTGCTGGGGTTGTCCCTTGGCCTAGCCGTCTTTGAAGGGAGGAATTCATGAGTGATGCGTGTAGTTGGATCTAAACGAGAAACCTTGCTTGCTGTGTTATTTTCTGGTCTTTATTTTTCTGCCAATGTTTTGCTGGGAGCAGAACTGGGTAGCAGTCTCTCCTGTTTTGTCTGTGACTTCATAAACTAGACTGTTGGCCAAAGACGGCTCCAAACGCTTGATCAGCCAGGTGGAGTCCAGGTTCCCAGCAGAACAGTGCATTTGATCAATAAATGATGGCTCTGACATTAGCCAAACCACCTGACCCGCCCAGATGAGTGGGGCTTTATTTTCAATCAGGAGCAAATAACACTGTGGTGCTGGTGCCGGTTTCCTAGGGGCTATGTTTGAACCGAGTTCCAAATACTTTGAGAGTTGGGACACAACAGGGTACTTACCTGAGAATCCTAGAAATTTCCCCCCTTTGATAAAAAGGTCTGTTTCTTTGTATTTGGTTATTTCTTGATGCCCTGTGAGACCGTCTTTTGGCCCAAATGCTGTGTTTGTTTGCTGGCTTTTTTCTGAAGCATAACATAATTAGGAGGTGTACTGTAGGGGCCCCACAAGGTTTACAGCCTAGGCCAGCATTCCGGGGCCTCCCTGTCCCCCTTGAGCTTTGACACCAAATGCTCTGCCAGTGGGGGCTTTTCAGGAATGGAGACACAGTAGCCGCTCCCTGGCGTGGTTTCTCTCCTCCAGCGGGCGTCGGTCAGCCGGGTCCTCCCACTGTCCTGCAGTTGTGGCTTGTTCATTCTCGTCGTCCTAGCAGAGATGTTCATTGTCTACCCCACTGCTGATGGCCCCATTGTTTCTGCCACAACTCGGAACTGGAAGCCGCAGGGCTGGGGTAGAGGGTAAAGGGAGGCATGGCTTCCTCTAATTGCCTGGTGTCACCCAGATTTTTCTCAGAACTCTCTACTGCTGGTTCTGTTTTATCCAAGCGCTGGGAGAGAAGGCAGCGATGGGCCAGAGGGTCCTCAGGAGAGAGACGGGGTGCAGAGGCCCCTTGATCCCTGGGAGCAGAAACCCAGGTGTGTGTGAAGTATGACACCCCCTGGGCTGCTGATGCCCCATGCCAGAGCTTTGTCTGATGGTTTCTGTACCGGTGGCTGCCACAGGGCATGAGCAGTATCTGGAGATGTTTTGGGTGTCACGAACAGGGACAGAGTGCTGTCCCTCCAGCCTCTGGTGGGCAGAGCCCAGGGACACAGCCAAACTTATCATGCAGTGACCTTTGCGCCGTAGACTGGCCTAAGACACAGGCTGAGGAGCTGGGGTCCCTCCCGAGCCTCGGTGGCCCTGTCAAAGGCCAGAAGAACCACATCAGGGACCCGCCTTCCTCAGCAGATCCCAGGCCACCAGCTCCTGAGCCCATTACCCCTGCCCTGCTCCTACTGGTGTCACCAACGAGCCTGCAGCCCAGTATACCAGGTCCAACAGTGTCATGTGTCTTTCTCACCCCTCACTGCAAGAACCACACAGTCCTCATCTTGCCCAGGGCAGGACCCCAGGACTCCTCTGCTGGGGCAGAGGAGGCAGAGACTGCAGCCCTGAGCATGTACCTGGGCCCAGAGATACGGCCAATGCCCCAAGACCTCTGCTCACCAGGAGGCAGGGTGATAGTCACTTCTGGCTTCAATACCCAGGGCCACCAGACACAGAGAGGCTTGTGAACCACGGTCACCCTCAGGGACCTGCCCACCCCATCCATCCTGGCCTTGACCCCACAGCCCAGGGACAGCAGGGCCCACCGCCAGGAGGCACAGTGACCCTCGTCAAGGGCTTGAGTCCAGACCCCAACCAAACTGTATAGCCATAAAATCCGTGCTTTTCAGAGTGAGAATAAAACAACCACCCTCTGTTAACCTATGTAACACAGCTTTATGAAGAATAAGCTGTGTCTTCCAAATAATAACCCCAAAAAGAATCAGAAGAATTACAGTGTTTTACAAAAAAATTCTGCCAACCTCTGGTCTATGTGGCATGATAAAGACAGCTGGATTCTGGTACCTGTTTCTGTATCCAACCTTGGCAATATGTCGCTTTGTACGGCCCCTCATGGAAAATCCGGCCACATATAGGAAGGGGGATGTCCTCGTGACCCCAGGGTGTGGCCGCTGCTGGCTGAGCGATGCTGCTCTGGGGAGCTGGTCCTTGTCACCCTCCATGCCATGCAGGAACCTGCTGGCCACCTGGTGAGATGGCAGCTTTCAGCTTTGGAAGCTGGAAACCAGGACTTTTGTCATGACAAAATTTAAATACATTAGAAGCAAAAATCAGTCTTCCTTTTATTAATGTTAGTGATAAAAGCTCCTCAAAGAAAACAGATTTTTTTGGCCTAAATTCTAAAAACACTTCTATGGTTACCATGGAGATATATATGTATATATTTCACATGATGGTATTTTTATTATTTACTCTTGAATAAATACTGTGTTCTATCTCGACATTAATTGAAAAAACTCCCAGTTACCTGCTGGCCCACACACACACACCAGCACCGTTTGCATGCGGGAGGGAGGCAGTAATGGCCCGGCACCTTCCGGCTCACCTGGTGCACCTCCTGCCTCAGAGCCTGCCATGCAGTGCCTGTCTGTCAGTTTATGCAGGAGACAGAAGCTCATAGTAGACAATGGCCACATG
The DNA here is from genome assembly GCF_034190915.1 of Cavia porcellus. Lineage (NCBI taxonomy): Eukaryota > Metazoa > Chordata > Mammalia > Rodentia > Caviidae > Cavia > Cavia porcellus. The sequence goes on from NW_026947491.1 coordinate 3,729,736, forward strand.
GTGCCAGGCAAGACAAAACACAAAACCTGAATGACTGCAACTCTGACATCCTTTGTGACTCCCCCTGAGAATGTTTGCATGCACTTAAAATGTAAAGCAGTTAAAAAAGAAAAAAAGATGGTGCACTGTGGGGCATAAGATTTGGTTTGGAGGGGCTGGGGATTTAGCTCAGCGGCATAAGCACCTGCCTTGCAAGCAGGCGGTCGTGAGTTCAATCCCCGGTACCGATAAAAATGAAAAAGACAAAAAAAAAGATTTGGTTTGGAAAGTAGAAGCTTCAGTTCCTGCAGGAAATATCATTATTGCATTTGAATATTTTCAAGTTGAAATTTATTCTTTTAAAATTGCTCATCGTAGCCAGGCATGGTGGTGCATGCCTGTGATCCCTGCACTTAGGAGGCTGAGGCAGGAGGATCACTGTGAGTTTGAGGCCAGCCTGGGCTACTACAAAATGAGTTCAAGGCCAGCCTAAACTGCATAGTTAAACCTGGTCTGAAAAAGACAAAAAAAAAACAACTCCTTCTGGCGGGTTAATACAGTGCATGAGAGAGACCAGCAAGCGTTCGGCAGGGTAAGACACGCATATATCCATTTGTACCAACTCAGCAGGGAATCTCAGGAGTCCCCCTAGAGGAGAACAGAGAGGCAGAGTCCACTGTCAACTGTCGCACAGCATCCCGGGAGGAGACAGTGTCTATGCAGGATTGGAAGGATGGATCCAGATAGAAGAGAGATTTTCCTTATACAGAAGCAGAGGTACAGAGCTGAGAAAGCATGTGTTCCAAAAGCAGGCCACCTGGAAAGAACACACATGCGTACACACAAGGGCACGCACACATACACACACAGACACGCGCACATACATGCACAGGCACGAGCACCTTCACGCACAGGCACGCGCGCACACACACACTGAAAAGTGTTGATAGCACCAACCCCAACGCCCTTCACCCAAGCCTTGTTTCAGCACCTGCCATTAAAACATCCAGAAACTTTTGGGGACAAAAATGAGGGGGTTCAGAAAGAAAAGCCCTCTTGGGGCACTCCGCGTTAGCTCAGGGACCCTAACTCCACGCAGGGTCAGAGCATCCAAAGACCCCCCCCCACCAAGCCAGGTGTAAGGACCCGAGAAGGGGAAGGGATGACCATCGCTGTGCAATTCTCAAAGGGACCTGTGACCTTTAGAAAAATTCAATAGCGACGCGTCTCCTGGCTCTTAAAAGTAGGTGTAAGGAAACTTTATACACACCGATGTGGGGAGTGCACGGGAACTGAATAACCCACGTGCTGGATCATAGCTGTGCGCACGTGTGCACTGCTGGAGACAGAAGGATGCTTGGATTTATCACTCCGGAAGGTGCTGGCTCAGACCTGCCCCTGGGCGCCCAGCGGGCTCAGCCAGCGCCCTGCAGGGTGTTCCCGGGCGGCTGCAGAGGAGGAGCCCGGCTGCAGGGCGTGGGCACAGCGGACAGCAGAGGGCCAGCCCCGGGGCCCAGCACCGTCCCCCTCTCCGCAGACACCCGACCCCTTGGGGCGCCCTGGCCCCGGGCAGCACAGACGCCTGGCATCGTCGGCCTGCCTGTCACAGGGACCCAGGTCTCGGGCCGTTTCTTTAATTCACCCGCGGAGAACCAGAGAGGGCAGAGCAGGGTCACAGGGGCAGCATACGCGGGGCGGGGCGCCCAGGCGATGCAGTTCTCAGCACGGCCGCCAGGGGGCAAGGTCCCGGAGCGCGGTTAGGGTTGGGGACCCCTGGACCGGGGTGACCCTGGGAATCCCTGGGCTGGTGGCCGAGCAGCCTTTCCGCAGGCGAGCAGTTTCCAGGCACACTCATAACCTCCCCTGCTGCGGAGCAGGAGGAGAGGCGTGAGAGGAGAAGCCTCTTCCCACCGCCCACCGGCTATTGGGAGGGGCAGGTTGGGACGGGAGTAGGGGGCGTGGGGAGGGCGGACGAGGGGCAGGGCCAGGGGCGGGGAAGGGACCGGAAAGACGCGGGGACAGAGAGGGGCGGGGTGGGGGGGAGTGGGTCGGGAGGACTAAGTGCCTGCAGTCTAGTGTCCACGCGTGCTGCGTGGCCTGGAAACTGTTTTTAGGCAAATGCATCTCTGACCACGCCGCGCGGCGTTTTGTTCTGACGTGAAAAGAGCAGAAGGCAGCGGGCGTGACTTGCGTGTGGCGTGGTCCCCGCGTGGGGAAGCGGCAGGGAGGAAATGTCGAGCCTCGTATGCCCCACAGGCACGTGTGTGTGTCACTGTCCCCCCCCCCCCGCGCTTCACAGTGGTCAGCACTGCATGTCCGTTCCTCACTGATCTGAATGGTTTAAAAATGCATTTTAAAATACTTCTGCGAGGGTACAGGCTGGTAGGGGAGCCCGGCTCTGGACCTGTCCGCCCGTGGCCTGGACATCGGTGCTCCCGGGGTGCCGCTGGCCTGGGGGCCACAGAGAACCACCAGCAAAACAAAACTAGTGCTTGGGAAGAGCAAGATGGACCTGGGTGGCCTGGCTTCCGGGCCTGGAGGCCTGGTCTCTGCCTGCAGGTGGCTGGGGTGGGGGGGTGGGGAGATTCACACGGTGCCTCTGCACCTCCACCAACCTCAGCTTGAATTTTTTTTTTTAAACCCAAGACATTCATGAAAATGCATTCTTCCAAAACAAGACACTGGCCGGTTGAAAAGAAAGCAGTTCTGTAAAATTTTCATTCGTGTAATAAAGTAGTTTCTGAAGAAATATTCCCAAATGGAGACTCCCTCATGATGGTAGGAAGCAGTCATCTCCAGGGCTGATTAACCATCCGCTCTGAACTATGCCTTAGCAGCCCGAAAATACAGTCAAGGAAATTCTTTTCCCATGAGCTGGGCATTACCAGCTGGCAGGGCCCAGGGCTTCTCAGTTGACCAGGACAGAGAAAAGCTTTCTGGTGACAAATGTGCCAACCTCCTGTCCCAAGAGACACCAATGTGCTGAGAACCAAGAGGGGCAGAAGCAAAAGACAGCATTGGCACATTTCCTGTGTGCCAGCTCCAGGGTCCGCACAAAAAAAAAAACCCACAAAACCTTTCACCACGGAGTTTCCAGCCCCTGCAGAGGTGCATGCATATGTGTGACTGTGACTGTGTTTGTGTATGACTGTGTGTGGCATAATTTCCACCTAATAAGTGTGCAAATGGCACTATGTGTGAAGCCCAAGTTTCACAGAGGAGTGACATCTGAGTGGAGCCTTGAAGGAAAACTCTTAAGTCCGGGCCTTGCGTGGAGGTTTGAAAATGATAGGGAAACTGGAGAGCCCAGGGAGGATGCTCACTGACCGCCTGCAGCCTGGCTGACAGCTGATCTCCCCTCCATGCACTTGCGGGAGGCAATGTCAGCAGAGAGAAGACTGGGGTGAGGCTCACCAGTAGTGCAACCCAGCCTGGCCCCGCACCCTGGAAACCTTCAACAGTCCCCAAGGCAGGTTGGGGCACTGGGCAGGTCTCTTTGCAGTGTTCTTGTTAATCGGGGCTCCACACACCAAAGCATGGGAGTTTTACAGTGGTGAAACCAAAGCAGGAAGCTTGGACAGTTATTTCCCAAAGAGAAGTGTTTGGAAATTCCATGTCATACTAGCTATCAACCAATGGCAATTTCATCTCCTGGAATCCCAACACTGAGGAGGCAGAAGGATCACTGCAAGTTCGAGGCTAGCCTGGGCTCCAAAGTGAACCCAAGGTCAGCCTGAACTGCATAGCAAGACCCTGTCTCAAAAAGAGAAAAAAAGAAAAAAAAAAGTCGTTCCTGCCAGCACTAGATCGCCAGATTCTTACACTAACCCATAATCCATGCTGGGCAGGTGCTAAATCCCTATTTTACTGGCATATCCTACAGGGTATGGTTTTGTAGCTCAGTGCAGACAGGGAGAAGGCTCCTCAGAGAAGCCCAAGTTCCCAGAGCAGGCAGAATCCAAAGGGGCTGCCCAGGGGCAGGCTTGATTGTGGCTAAGCAAGGTCCAGGGTGCTGGTTTGGATTCTCCCAGTGGGGCAGGTGCTTCAGTGATGGGGAGCACAGTAATCCAGCAGTTGCTTGAGGCTGACTAATTAGTACTTAGCTGGGATCCAGCAGGTAGGGGGACTAGAAGAGGCCGAGCTGGTGCTGGCCAGTTAGGGTGGGACAGCATCACCAGGCGTTTGATCTCAGAGTGGACCCCTCCCTGTCTTGGGGTCCAGCACGTGTGGCTGGATTCTGTGGGCATAGCCTGGGTTCTGCTGCAACTTCAGGGCCTGGCCGCTCTGGCTTTGTTGTGCCATCTTCCGGTTCTCTTGCCGAGGAATTCCAGCAATGTCTTTGAAGTCTCTTGACACGGATGCACTATGCATAGGGCAGATGGCACAGGCTGGGACACCCCCTTAACCTCTGACCCCAGCTGGGTGTCAAACAGGGAGGCTCTGGTGGCTACCATGGCACCAATCTCTGGGAGAGCAAACACCCCCCCCCAACCCGCACCCAAACACCACCAGGAAGAGGAGGAAGCAAGGGTTCAACCCACTGGAACGGGAGGCTCCGCCCTGAGCTCTCCTCAGCTCACACAGCTGCCTTTGGGTCCCCAGACTCCTGCAGGAAGGCCCCGAGCACATCACTTTGGGACCCAACTCTGCAGTGAAAACATACACTTGATGCTTTCTGGAAGCGAACCCCTACCCTGCCTTAGTGGAATGGAACCAAGATATATGGAATAGCAACTGCTATTTTTAAGAACCTTTACACAAGCCAAGTGCTGTACCTATTTATTTCACTAAATCCATGCAAACCTTCTGTGGGATTGCTTTTATCATCCCAGTCCTGCAGATGAAGGCTTCGGGGCTTGGGGTTCTGAAATGATAAGGTTCTTGGCCAGGCCTGTCTCTGACTCCAAACCCATCGCTCCCCAGCCAGCCTTCGAGCTCACCTGGCGGCTCTGCCTAATGTGGACCCCATTACCTGGCCAAGCAGTTCCCACCCTGCTCTGGGCACGTCCCTGGTCAGGACTAGGGCTATGGTAGGTTCTGCTGATGCCCACCAGGAGAGGCTTGGGGTTAGAAATGAGGCTTCAACATGCTTGAGACTGGGAAGGGCGTATTAAATCTGACTGACCCAAATAGGGGGCCCCTGCTGAAGGGCGTGGGGAGCCTCAACCCTGCCTAAGAACCTGGAGCCAGCGGCAGCTTGCAAGGTGCCGGGCAGGGCACAGGGCAGCAGGCCCCTTCTGTGGGGTGATTAATGGTTCCTGGCAGCCCAGGCAACCACTGGCCAGAAACTAGATTGGCTGGTGTTGCGGGTCATGAAAATTCTCACCCTTCATATCTGCATGGGTGTGGAAGGTGGGAGTCCAAGACACACACTCTGGTGAGGGGCATTTTCCCTACACATTCCCCACTGCCAGCCAGCCCACTGCAAGGCAGGGCTCAAGCCAGCCAAAGGAGGGACCCAGGCCAGCTGCCCTCTCCCGCATGCCTGCCCACCTGCCTTCCCCTCACCCTGGCAGAGTCTGAGGGAGAGTAGTGTGGTGGCTAGTGCCCCGGGACAAGCTGGGCCAGAAAGACACTGCTGGGTGAGGGGTCCAGGCTTGGTAGAAAAAACCATGGGCTCCCAAGGGGGATAACAGGATGCAGAGGCTAAAACCAAGGCTGACCTGCAGACCCATAGGCAGATCCAGCAACGTCACCTCACCCTTGGCTGTGTGACTTTGGGTAAATCGCTGCCCTCTCTGGGCTCAGAAGGCAGGCAGCTGTTCACAGCACTTCCCTCCTCTCTGATAAAAGCTCTCTGACCGCCCCACCAGCCAGGTGAAAGCATTTGTTACGTCCCCACTCAGGGACCCTGGCCCGGTCTTCTTGGCTCAGGTCCCAGGGTCTCTGGGGCTCACCCTGCACCCTCTCTCTCCCATCCCTCATGCTTACACACTGAACACACACTGAGCTCTAGACCCTGTGCCCAGGGCAGGAAACCCGAGGTAACTAAAGCCATCCCTCCCCAGGGAGGAGACCCGGCTAGACCACAGACACTGAGGAGGCTGAGTCACAGGGAAGGGTAGGTGCCTGGATGCTAACCCTTCCCCGCAGACCCACCCTGCCTGAAAGCTGACAACACAGTGATCTCACTGTCCCTATTTTAAAAGTGAGAAAACAAGCTTACAAAGGGAAAGGGACAGTTAACCAGTGTTATGGGAGATTGTTAACCCCAAAACACTCAGCAGCATCCAGCCGGCAGTAAATCAGGGCACCCAGAAATCCTTTCCATGTAGCAGAGCAGGAATGGAAGCAGCCACCTGCAGTCCCAGGCACAGCGAATACCAAGTGGGGGAAAGAGCTCGTGTCCCCACACCCTAAAGGCCAAGGCCACCCACAATGGGAGAGCAGAAGGGACCCCACCACAGGGAAGCTCCGGGCCCCACATCCTTGTGATCCACGGCCTGGACTCAGCTGCTCCAGGCTTCGAGCATTCATGCCAACTCCACACTCATCACAGGGGTTTCCTGGGATCCAGTAGGATCTGGGCAGAGAAACCTCTCTCTGTTCTTATTCTGTGGCTTCAAATTAAAAAGCCACCCAACATTCTCTCCCAAAGAAATGGAGATGCGGGGGTCATTGTGGGTATCAGTGTAGGTTACTGTTGTTGAAAGGCTCCTCCATCCTGAGAACCAACTGTGTTTACTTTGAAAGATGGATGTGTTTTATATTCCACCCGCTCACCAAGAGGACTGGGTCCTCCCCTGCCTTCCCTTGGAGATGTCGTCTCCCATTCACGCCATGTTGCCTGGCAGGGTGAGCCCATCTCTCTGTCCCTATGTTCTCTGAGGCTCTGCAGCAATGACAAAAGGAGCCTGTGTCTCCTCCTTCAGGGTCACCAGTGTGAGAACCCAGAGAGACCCTCGCACTGTAGCAGCACAACTGCGCCCGCCCAAGGGTTGAGATGCCCAAGGAGCTTGGCGCAGGAGACCAGCGGCCCCTCTTCCATATTTCTGGACCTTGGTGTCATGGGTGGGGCGTGGAGGAAGCTGAATCAGTGGTGCAGGAGCTGAATCAGCCGGACTGGGTCATGCATCCAAACCCCGGGAAGAGCTTGCTACATAGCTGCTGGACCTCTCCAGATTTCCTGGCTAGGCGGCCTAAGGGAGGACCAGAAATGTGAACTCTTGTACTGTGCTGTCCTGGGTCCGCTTGACGACTCACTTAGAACAAGAGTGGGGATACTGAAGGCCATGAGTGGGGTGATGGGCTGCCTGAGGGTTCAGCATCTCGGGGAAAACAGTGCCATCTGAAAGAGAGGGAGCTTTATTACGTTTCGCTAGGTGATATGTGACTTCTGCTTCTGTGACCTCTTCGGTTATAAGAAGCTGTAAGTCTGGCTGTCTTTGGGAACACATGAAGTTGAATCACAGGAGCCATGGATATTCTGCCTCCAGCTGGGTCAGTCAGAACCTTGAGGTACCCGAACATCATGCTCCTGCCACCCTAGTGTTTGGAAACTTGGTGGGGGCGGTGCTGACACAACAGCTGTGCTGCTGGCTCACACTAGTGGTCCCGAAGAAATTTTCCCTGCGGCAGTCAGGGTTCCCGAGAAGCTAAGCCCAGGGCAGTAACGGGTACAGGCTGAAGACATCAGGAAGAGGCAGACAACAGAGTTTGCTCTGTCTGGGAGGCTACGTATAAATTACACGGAGGCCAGGACTGCTGCTTTTCAGCCTGCCTTTCTCTTCCAGCAATGGAACAAACTTTGTGCACAGAAGCCAGACTGCCCGCACCCTCCGCGTCGGAAGTAATCCCTGGGGTGCAGGCGTCCCCAGAACAGTCAAAGGCCCCAACTCTGACAGGGACCCAGGCCCAAGGTGATGTAGCGTGCTGGAGACAGAGGAGAGGCTGTGTATTTGGAGAAGATAAGAGGAAGAAAGAAAACCCAGTGATTGGAGCACATGGGACCTAGGGTCATAAGGACAGAAATCCACCCAAATTAGCTTAAGCAAAAACAGGAAATGATTTCCTCACACAGTAGCAATGTCCAGCTACCTGAGTTTATATCCCAGACTGCCTCCCCAGACCAAGGGCACATGGCTCAGGGAAGCCTGCGCTGGCTTCAGTGCTGGGCTTTCTGACTGAAGCACTGAGCAGCCAGACCTTGTGCCCAGGCTCCATGAAGAACCCAATCCAGGCCAGATAGAGTCAGGGCACTGTCCATGCCCTCTGGCCAGCCCTTTTGAGTGTGACTCAGCTCCATGTGTGGCAGGCAAAGGCCCATGTTGTGCTCCTCCCCCTTGTCCAGAGGGCTCAGGACTTTCTGGTCAATAGGGTCACAGCCCCAAGAGGCAAAGGCCTTCCTCCTTCACGTGTAAGACTAGCGGGGCACAGGAGCTGCCCCCAAGCAGGGTGGGGTCAGATGTCCAGCCACATGGAAGGTCAGAGCCTTGACCTCTCACAGAGTCAACTATTAGGGGTTCAAGAACTTTGAGAATTGATTTTTAAACACAGCCATTATTGTGAAATTAGAAAACTTCCATCAGTTACGTTAAAACCAGCAATAATACTGAAAACTTCTGTTCCTAATGATTGTGCTACCGTGGACTTTATCTCTGTCCTTCTGGTCTTTACATGAACTGTACCATGTGCACTGCACAGTCCTGTGCTAACAGACACCTCTGCCCACTGCCATGTCCTGTAACACCACAAGGGTGACCTAATAGCCAGGACGATGGTTATATTTACTCGTGGCAATTGCAAACTCTATCTACAAGGGTTTCATTTCTGGTTCTGCTGACAGCCTAGAGCAAGAGTTAGCAAACATTCCTATGAGAGAAAAGGTAGTAGATATTTTTCCCTTTGTAAGACATAAACTTTTTGTTCCAACTATTAACTTTGCCGTTTTGGCCAAAACCAGCTACAACAAATAGATAACAATGGACATGGCCGTTTTCCAATAAAATTTTATTTGCAAAAGCAGATGATGGGCTAAATGTGTCAGGCCATAAATTGCCAGCCCCTGGTTCAGACTTAAGAAAACCATGGAAAAAATACTGATAACGAAGATTAAATCTAAAAGTGTCTTATGTCTGTAACTATTCTGATTATAAATAACACCAAAAAAATGAGAAAACCTTCTTTCTTGTCTTAGTTATTTTCTCATTGCTGGAACAAAATACCTGATACCCGCAGGTTGAAGGAAGAAAGGTTTGCACAAACCCTACCGTTTGTACAGTTTCAGCCCATAGTTGGCTGTCTCCAAATCAGGGCAGCAAGGCAGAGAGGAATCACAGAAGACAGCAGTCCATGGCAGTGCCGGAAGGAGGCGGCAGTCCTGCCTGCCTTCTTTCCGTTTCTCTTTCATCTGCACTATGAGCCTATTGGTTGTTGCCACCCATGCCCAGGGTGGGGCTTCCTTCTTCAGTGAATCCATCATTCACACCCAAAATGTGCTGAACCAGTCAGTGGATGAAGCCAGTGAACACAAGACCATAATCCAGCCACTCTCCAAAAGCCCTTACCTATGGGCACATGAGGCTTTGGGGACATGGGGGACATTTAGACATAAACCATGTATTTGTATATTGAAAAATAGTTATATGATGCGGCAAAGAAGCAGCTCGTGTTATTGCTGAATAGAATTCCAATATATGTCTTTGTTGCTTCATTTCTGTCTTACTCATTAAATGAAAACCGCAACCAATATTTACCTCAGAGGAGACACACAGGTTTGTCATTTGCCACAGTGGATCTGCTTGTGAATTGAGTTCACCAATAGCTTTCTGTGATGACCAACTGGCTTTATGGGGTTCACAATAAAGTCCAGAGCAGCACTTGCCAGAAACCAGAAGTCTTCCCAAAGTTCGGGAAGCCTGGGCAGGGAGGGACAGACTACCAGGAGAGCTGTCCATGCCACCCTGGAAGGCCTTGCAGAGGACACAGGACCCCAAAGAACAGAAGCTTGAAAAGCCGAAAGGAGAAGGCTTGCTATCGGGCAGGTGATGGAATGCCTGACCTGGATACCGGGGCCCGGAGAAGAGGGCTAGCACAGAAGGTCGTGGAAACAATGACACGGAACCATGTGAGGAGGCTGAGCCAAAATGGGCAATTTACAGAATGCCATCCATGGCAGTTTACAGAATACACATCCACGTTAAGGGAGGAAAGCGCAGTAGAGGAAAATGCCCTGAAATGTGAATAGCACCAGTGAGAAGATTATAGCTGGCTCCAATTCCCCACTTCTCACACTTGTTTGTACCTTCCTGTTGCTCCCAAGCAGTGCGTATTACTGCAATAGCATGAAACATATGCACATTTGCAGTATGAAGGGCACCAAGTCCTGGGCCAGACCTGAGTTCATAGCCACAGACCACACCCATAGAGCCCAATGCAGGAGAGTATGCGGGGCACTGGAGATGGGTGGGCTGGGGAATCTCCAGCTGCTGGAAGGCCGCCCGTTAATGGCTCCTCTCCAGGGGCCAAAGGTAACCCTGTCCACATAGGGGTCTACCCCCCACTTCATAGCTCGGACAGAGGTCTGCTCAGCCTTTCACCTCCTGGTCCTCATTTGCAAAGGTTTCCCCCTCCACATTCACAAAGGCAAAGTAAACTAGGACAAGCAAGTGGTCCTCTGTCTTTTTAGGATTTTCTCTGCTATTTTGCCAATGGAAGATGTAGTCTTTAAGCATAGTCCCAAGTACCATGCAAAGGAATAGAGAAGTTGCAAGAGACAGAGAGATCACCTCTCCGAGTGCATCCAGTTTACAAATAACAAATTGAAAACTGCAGCTGTCAAGAGGGACAGAAGCTGTGCAAAGGCTCCTCTCCAGCAGAGACAACGCCCAGACGGAGTGCCACCTCCGCATTCGGTATCATCAGACAACTCAGGGCCTGGTTACCAGGAGGGGCCTGTAGAGCCGGAGGGTTCAGAGAGAAATCTAATCTTTCCTCAGTTTCCTGAGTCCTCTGGGGCAGCTAGGTCAGAACGCATAGTGTGGCTTCTCCAGGCAGAACGCCAGCAGCGGGCCTTTTTGCCCCTGAGCCCCAAACGCCTGGACTGTCTCCCACGTGCATAAGGCCGCCCTGACCTGGCCGCTGGTGAGCGAGACCCCAAATGCTCCTTCTCCACAGAAGCCTAAGTACAACTAAAGCTGCCTCATTTGGGAATCGTGCAGCTGCGCAGCTATTTTTCCTCTTCCAAATCAGCTGGCTGATCCCATTTGGTAATCTGAGGGGCCAGGAGGGGCTGCAGGTAGGGCTTGGTGAAGTTCAATCCCCGTGGATTCAATCCCCAGCACCCCCCAAAAAGGGGGTTAAAAAACACCAGGTTAGTCATTTCCTCTTGTGAACCTGAGCAGAGTGGGTATAAATACCAAGGGTTTCCATGTCGTACATAAAACACCTGTCCACAGCTAGGCTTTGCACAATTCCTCGTTCTCTCCGAGTCAGGCCTGTCCTCTCTAACGCTGATCGCTGGGGATTTTCTGCACATCCTTCTGTGGGCGGCCACATCATTAAGTGTGAAATGAGGTGCCTCTGGAGTGCAAGGGATAGACTGACTACCGGTTTATGCATTTTCTGATCAGGAACATAGGTGGCCAGAGGATTAAGGAATACATTTTCCTGAGTTAGATGATAACAAAAATTAAATGGCAGAAATCCACGCTGTCCCCAGTAGCTGAGAGCTTTAAAAATAAAATAAATAAGCATCTGCTCCTGTTTTATTTTTTTCTCCTACAGAGATGGGGAAATCATTGGAGAAATATTATGCCCATATTTTCTGTCCAGTGCCTCTTGGAAGAAAAGTAAAACCTTTAAGTGAGGTCATCAGGAAGTGCTTACAAAATGTGAGGTCTGATCCCTGAGGTCTGGGAATCAGCTTCCCTGGACTGCTGGGTGTGTGATCCATTAGAGAGGCTGCTGGGCCTCTTCCCCTCCCCGCAAACCCTCCCTCCTGCAGCTGACCCATTGTAGGCAAGGCCTTAGCACCACTGCTCTCTCCCTTAGTATCTGTGCTATTGTTACTAGCAGAGACCCTGTCCTCACCCAGCTTTAGGCCAGTTTCGCCCAAAGAAGGAGCTTCATTCAAGGCTGTCCTCCCTCCAGCTTCTAATAGTCTTAGGTGCTTTCAGGTCCTGGACCAACTCTCCCCCAGCTCTAAATAATAGTCCAGAGTTCTTACCCCCATTCAAAGCTCAGAAATTAAAGGATTCCCTGTTTTCCAACCCTCTCACACAGAATCTGATGACCCTCCTGTTCCCAGCCCTTGATGTGGTTTCCAAGGGGCATAAGGAAAAAGCAGCCATGCCACCTTCTGAGAAGGGTCTCCTACAACCCGTTCCTGTCTTTAAGAGGTGACCTAAGTTGTGTATCAGGGAACCACCAAGTCTGCCATTTCGAACACCATCAAGTCTGCGACCATACCCCTGAACAAGCCAATCTCACTGGCTAACACCATCAAAGTCCTGATTCAGATGGTTTTATTTCTTTTCTAATATTTAAGAGGAAACCATGATTGTGATAGTCAGCTTTCCACTACTGTGACAAACACCTCAAGAAATGCAACTTTTTGGCTCATCATTTGGGAGGTTTCAGTGCATGGTCAGTTGGGCTTCTGCTTTGGGGTTCATGGCAGACAGCATACCTCCTGGTGGGGCCACTAGTGAGTGGGATGAGAAAGAGACAGGAAAAGACCAGAGTCCCTTCAAGAACACACCCTCCATGGAAACGCCATCTCTTTAATTTTCACACCAGCTTCCAGGAGCATCAAGCCCTGAACACACGGCCCTTTGGGGAACATTCCAGATCTGGACTGCAGCAGTCACAGAGCATGGAATGGGAGGCAGCGGTGTTTCCCTTTGGCCCTGGGTGCAGTACTGTCTAAGAGAGAAGGATGGTGGGTGCATTTTGTTACCATCTGGCTGGTGGGTTCTCCTCTTAACCCAGAAAGAACTGCAAGGCAGAAAGTCAAGAGAGAATCAAGAAAAACAATTTATTAGAGAGAAAAATCAAAAAGCTCCTAATACTAGGAGAGGATCGAAGCAGGTTGCCATGGGGACTCTTCATCTATAGGTTGTTTGTTTTTTCTTGTTTGTTTTTATTACTTACGTAGTATGTAGTCCAGGCTGGCCTTGAACTCACTGCATCACCCAGGATGCCCAGGAACTGAGGGTGATTTTCCTGCCTCAGCCTCCCAAGTGCTGGAATTACAGGCGTGTGCCACCACACCTGGCTTGTCTACAGGTTTTTATGCACAAAAATTACTGCATCTCAGATCGATCTGATTCTCAAGGTCAAGTCAACCTACTGGGTCACAGGAAAGAAAGTTTGACCGGAAATAGGTCTATAGGAACTCTAGGAACATAGCAAGCAAACCTTCACCAGGGCCTTACCTGTAACTTTTCTAAAATAGTGGAACAATGGCACTTTTCAGAGCAGTATGAATACAAGTGTGGTAGGACTGATCTTCCATCATTTGCACACGAGGGTCCTACTAGTTTAACATGGGACCCTTGTTCATGGGGCCACCAGAGCCCTGGCCTTGGCCATTGGGTCCCTAAGTCATCCACCACCTTTCTGGGTCATGCTGCCTCTTTTCAGGTGAGGAATGAGTTTTCTAGTTCTGCCAGGACAAAAGCAATTTTTCAGGCCAATGCCAGGTGGGCAGTAGGAGGGCCCCTAATGCACTGGGAAATCTCAAGGGGGCCTAGGGAGGCCCTCTGACCCTGCCCGACAAGCAGAAAGCAAAACGGACACTGTGCATGTGTCCAAATGTCTGTCTGTCTGTCTGTCCTTCAAGACCCTGCTTCAGATGGTTCTCACAGTGAACGGGCCTGTGTGTGTGGGAAAGGCTGTATCTCTGTACTTTGCAAAGACTGAGGGAAATCTTTTTGAAACTTCTGGGAAGGTGGCTTTTCCCTCCAGGGGTCCTGAGTTAACAATAAAACACATAAATCAAATAAAAAAATATAAAAAGTCCCAAGGCTCCCCCAATTTTCAGGAAAGTGGCACTTTCTGGAGGAAATCCCAGCCACTCCTGAAAACAGAAAAAACAGACGGATGAGAGAGTCCGCCAGCAAACAGGTGCTTCCATATTTTTCTAAATCACATGAGCAACCTTTTGTTCCTGTTTTTGGGTTTGTTTACATTTCCCAAATGGGCCTATTCTAACATGCTTTGAGCACATTCTAGCTGCTTCCATGGCTGTCCGAGGAAGGGGTTTCCACCCCACCCAAGGCCTGGACACAGCAGATTCCACTCTGTCACCTGAGGAGGTTGCAGCCTGCATCCCTGAGCAAGCCATGACGTCCTGGGCACTCGGGAGCCTGAGGATGGGCCAGCTCTCTGAGGGCAAAATGACCCAGGAGGTGCAGCCAGCTTACACCTGCCTGGGCTGGGGACAGAAGTCCTCTGTCTTGAGCTTATGCTGCTAGATGGCAGGGTCACGCCTGCGGGGGACAGCCCCTGCGTCCTCCAGGAGGGGGCCTCTCTGAGCCCCTTTTAAACCCACTCCCAAATACTGCAAAACCCTCTGCTCTCAGGCCTTGTCCATCAAGGCTGGCTCCTTGTTCTCTTTAAGGACCCCTCAAACAGCTCTGAGGTACAGCAGCAGCAGCAGCAGTTGGCCGTCCCAGCTCCGTAAGAGAAGCAATGGGGCTCCTGGGCCTCCCTGTGCAAGGCAACTCAGGGCTGGATCGCATCAGTGCAAATGAACCCTGTGGCTCCACCAACTGTGGGGTGAAGGAAGGGAGGAAGTGGGGCAGGAGGACACCCTTCCGGTCCCAGCCCCTCCTGCACCAGTCAATTCGCCCACTCTTAGTGCTCCCTGCAGAGGCCGCTGATGCCTTCTTGAAGGCTGGTAGCGCTGGTCCACACCCTGCTTTGTCCATGACCCAGCCCTGCGGCTTAGATAAACACGCTTGCCGTGCACACACACACATGCGTTCTTTTCCTGATGGACCCAGATCAAAGCCAAAGAAATGAGTATCTCCGTGCAGCTCTGTCAATTTGTTTAGAGAAATTAACTCTAAGCACAAAGGACTGAGCCCTGGAAGGAGGATGTGCCGCTGTAACACCAGTGTGGTTTGCCACACTGTGTGCCTGAATCTCATGCCCACTCCTCCCAGGGAAGTCTTGGGGAGCCCAGTTGTGCCCTGGGCCCTGCAGGTCAGCACAGGGGACGCCCTCCCAGGGCAGCTCAGCTCCTCATTGGGCCCCACCTGCCCAAGACAGGTCCCAGGAATGATCCACAGCACTGAGTAGCACTTGCATCACCAAGTGGCCCCAGAAGGCTGCAGACTCCCAGCCTTTGAAATCTTCTAGGAGAATATAATCGATTGATTCCAACCTGCCCCTCCCAGGTGAGGTCCACACTGAGACATCCTGAGAGAGAGAGCAGCAGCCAGGAATCAGACTCCAGGGAAGAAGGGACTGTGATGTAAAAACCTCTGCCAAGTGAGGGTGTCTTTCCTCTGAGGCCCCAATAGCCACTTGCCCAGAACAAAGGCTGGGGCTACGCCTGCCCTTTGGGTTCCAGCCTCTCGGAACAATGTCACTGGTCTCTTCTTACTTCTCTCTGCTCAGGGGCAAGCACCACAGCCCCCATTAGCAGACATGGGGGACCAAGCACAGAGAAGTGGGCTGATGTGACATGGGGGGCCAAGAAGCTCATGCATCAGCAGACACCTGGGGAGGGCGGAGCGCTGGACCCTCATCCCTGTGGCTGGTCCCTCTGTGCTGTCTCCTCTGCCTGGTATGGCAGGCTTCACAATCAGCTCCCCTACAGACTCACTGCATACACGGGCTCATGCCACACACGCGGGGGTAGTCACCCCCTCCTCCCAGGCTGAGCAGCCACACCAGAGGCCGGGCAGGGGCTTCAGCAGCACGGGAGGCTGGAACCACAGGACCCCAGCTCCTCTTCAATGTGGCTGCTCAGAGCCGGTGGGTCTCGCACACAGCCCATTCATACTGACGCTTCCCCTTCTCCCTCTGTAGACCACACACACCTACTGCTAATTCATGCTAAGTACTCAGGTACTCAACACGTTAGGTACTGAGCTCTTCTCTCCCACCTTGCTCATAGTCTTACAAGTCCATTCATCAGATGAGGAAAGCAAGGCCCCAAGAAAATGCAGGATTTGCTGAGCCCTTCAGGCTGGTAACTGGCAGAGCGGATTTGATCTAGGTTTTCAGATACAAAGCCCAAGACCATGCATATGTGGTCCTTGTCCTGGCTCCACCTCCCTACCCGTCTCCTGCCCTCTCTCTTGGGGACCTAGGTCCTGACCAGCTTCCCAATTTCCCCCTCCCCCTAGGACCCTCAAATATCCTGCTCATCTGGGTAAAAAATAAATAAAAGTCCAATCAAAGCGCTCATTTCTTGGAGCAATTGATTTCACAATAGTTCTTATGGGACTCTCAAATATGAGGTCAATACAAATAAAATCATTTAAATTGCCTGATATTAAACATTTCTGACCCCTCAAAAAGCAAAAAGCCTTTTAAGTTACGATTACACTGATACGAGAGTCACAGTGACAGGTTTCAAAGATAAAAGTAATGGGTCAGAAAATAGAACAGTGGAGAAAGCACAGATGAAAGGCAAATAACCCCATTTGAAAATCCAGAGCTTTCATTTCTGGCTTGAAAAAAAAATTTTGCCGAAAGCACTACTCTGTGTTAAAAAGATGATGGCCAAACTCAGGCGTACCTTCTAGACTTCTGGTCCCCTAATGATTATCCCTCCTGCCGTCCGGGCTGTGGCTTTAGTAGCTCCATGTCCCAGGCTACCACTCCGCCAGCTGGTGTGCATCCCTGACACCTATTCGGTGAGCTCTGCTGGGTCCTGATGCCACCTAAAGGCTTGGACTGGGGCCTGAGGAGCCGAATTCCCCATCTACACAGTCATAAATAACCCTGCCAACACCCACCAACCTGCACATCGGAGCGAACACTCCTCCAGTGCCAACAGGCGTCTTTGCCAGAGCGAGACTCCAGGACAGCCACGGTGCACACCAGAGCTCGGCCCAGGGCCCCAGCCAATCCTGCATTCTCTCAAACTTGAGCAGCGCACAAACTTCCAGCTCGCCTTCCGCCTTCCTGTGATCAATCCTTCCCAGGCCTCTTGCTTTCCTAGACGTTTCCATGGCTTCCCCTCCCATCCAGATGTGCGGGGTCTTTTATCTGCTTTATTTGTAAATCCATATGTGACCGTGACTGGTTTGCCCAGGGGCAAAGACCAGCTCCCATGGCCGCTGCTTGCTGCTCCTCTGGGTGCACATCATCCTTCTGGGGACCAATGGAGGAAGAAGACGCTGTCATATGCCCCTCACATGAGCCATGTCGATCCCGTTCTTCTGATTAAAATGGGGTATCCTCTGCTTTGCTGCTTGCCTCACTTCGGTTCTTTGAACCTGAGATCACACTACGTTTACTGTCCACGGCAGGGGACTTCCGACTGTCACCTCCTGGGAAGGCAACTGTGACACAGACAAGTTCTTAGGGGGGCCCAAGGCAGGCTGAAGATTTTTAAGCCTGGAGAATTCCATGAAATTCCACATGAACAGTGGCAACAATGTTAAATGGCTAATTAAAGTGATGGATGAAATAAAGATGCCTGGAGATTACTGAAGCACGGGATTGGCCTGGTTGGAAGAGACGGAGACCAACCGTTCAGCTCACCGTGCGAGGTCTGATGTAGAGGCCAAGAGAATGCAGTGCGCAGGCCTCAGCATGACAAGGGTGGAGAGGCTCAGCGATTCCCCAGGGCCACAGACCAGGGACACACAGCACGCCATCACTGGGAGTCACGCTGAGGGTGCCGATGCTGCGGCTTCTGTCTTCTTAGGTAGAGCTGAAGCTGCAGGGGGGCAGCCCCCATGCCAGCCGATTCTAATTAACACAGAGGAGAGGAAATCTAAAGGCCTCTCAAGTTAGGAGCTACTGTCTGCTGGTCATTCCCTGCCTCATCCCAGAAAGCAGATTTATTCCTCCCCTAACTCACAGGCATCTGGGCTATCAGTAATATGTTGGTAGTAAACTCAGGCATGATTTCACCATGAAGCCTTAGTTGATTTATTAGGAACTGCTTTCATAAGGTTATTTGGAACAATCTGACCAGTCTTGGGGTGTTTGTCTATCCATCTCAGTGTTTTGTCTGCAATGGGACATTTCAGGGTGCATTTGGCAGGCTTCTACCTCATTAACCTCAGTAACCTAAGAGGGTTCTGGAAATTCCCCAAGTACTTTAGTATCACGGAAGGCAGACGGATATGTTCCATCTTGTATAGAACACGTTCTCTACATAGCTGCTGGACCTCGACAGGCTACTTAGCTGTCAGTTTATCCATCTGTAAGATTCTGGTGATCAACAGACTACACGATCTCCAAGGCGCTAGAGATATTTTAGATGCCTTCTTTGTGGTCCTACCCAAACTAGAGTCAGGACAGAAAAGGGCTGCAAAGATGAAAATTCTCCTCCAGTGCGTACCGGGTGGTTCAGAGTTTCAGTTCATACTTGCCTGGAGTTACTTTGCCCTGAACACATCACAGCTCTGTGTGCCTTGAAGGTCACCTTCGATTTTCCTACCTGTTCCTATAGCCCTGTAAAACTTTTTTGTTGTCATAACCTGCTGAGTGCTTTACCTCCTAAATGTATAGGATGTCTTTCTGTCTTTCTACATCAGGGAAAACTCATCTGTGGAAGTTACTACAGTTACTAATGAGGCTACTTTCCGCATGGAGCGTATGATCGCAGCTGTTGGACGTGACTATTTAATAACAACTGCAAAAAAAAGTAAAACAAAAAATAAAGAACAATTGCAATTTTCTTTCTTTCTTTCTTTCTTTCTTTCTTTCGAGACGGTCTCACTATGCAGTTCAGGCTGGACTTGAACTCACTTTGTAGCCCAGGTCAGCCTTGAAATGGCCTGCATCAGCCTCAAGTGCTACCACCCCCATCTATAAAAATTGCAATTTTCAAAGCCCTTCTTGACACTCATGGTCTTGTCTGACTCCTGAGGACAATCTCATCTTCTAGAAAGTAATTGGGTATATAACATTCCTACCCCTGTGTTCCTAATTCACTGTAGCACAACATCTCTTAAACTGTTTCTGAGAGTCAAAAAGAAAATTCATTGTAATCATATATAAATGTTCACATATCCTGGGAAAGAAATCTGGTAGATCAGTGCAGCGTGAGTCCAATCTGGGGGATTAGAGCTGAAGTAGACTTTAGTAGTCATCTGTCCATCCACCCCTGACCACGAGCTCTTGTTCACAGGCACCCAAAGGTGTGTGTTTCCCAGGGCCTTGCTGGCTCTGCTTGGTAGCTTCTTCTGGTCCCCTTGCGGAGCGCTGTTTTCATTCTTCAGAGCTGCCCTTTGCCCAGGATGACCTCTTTCCCTTGTTAATGAACCAGCCGTGGGGTTTGCGACCTGGTTCCAGGCCTCCCCAGGCTCTAGGCAGGCTGTAACATCCCTAATCATGCCGCCAGCCCACAGTCTGCCATTCCATTTTCCTCCTAATTGATGTCTGCATCTAATCAGAGCAACCCATTCTCGAACAGTGAGACACAGACATGCTGTTTGCTCCTGGAGCCTTCCCTTCCTGCCCAGACCTGCCTTCTTGGGTTTCCTCACTGTCGTGTGATGATCGCCCTACCAGGGCAGGCTTCGGTCCAGTCCTGCTCACTTAGGTCAGCTCCAGGACGGGTGGCCCAGCCCAAGCTTCTCAGTGAGAGTTAAGGACCACACACCTGGGTGCTGGGGTCAGCCAGGAGCATTCCATAACCAGGACTGTGACTTCCTGAACTCAGGTTCTAAGGCTGCAGAATAGTAGGACTCTTCCCATAACGCGGGAAGGATTCACTGAAATCATTAATAAGGTATGTAAAGTGATCAGGCTCTGGTAAGGGCCCAGTGAGAATCACTATCCATTCATCACCAAACTTGGGGACCAGCAAAGCCCCTGAGAGCACCCCACAGGGACATCAGTGACACTTGGAACCAAAAGAGGTTCTGTGGCCCGCTCCATTCTACACAGTGGAGAAGGAGCTGTGGCACAATCAGGGGTTCCCACCCCAGTCCTGAGGGTCAGAGGCCAAGGAGAGGCACAGCTGTTGACTAACAGAAGAGGTCCTGCTCCACAGAGTCATAGCTCATCTCTTGCTCTGAGTCTTCCATCACTCCGAGAGGGGCGGTGGCCAGAGCCTGGAGGGATCCCCGATGTGAAATCACCTCACCTGCTGAGAAGGACCAAGGCATGTCTGATCAACAACAGTAATGCTGTTCCGGCTGCCGCCACCGGAGGTGCAGGAGAATCCCACAGGGCAGGGGTTAGCAACACCAGGCCAGCGCTTCCCAGGTTCCTCAGACAACCAGAGTGACAGAGCCATCACCAGGCTCCGTGGATCGCTCAGCCTGTCAGAGTTTCACCCTGTTAAGGTCTGCAGGCTTTGCAGTCCAGGCCAGTACACTGGTTCCTCTCTTCCTGTGAGCCTTGGGTTCTGTCTGGCAGAGACTCCATCCAGCGGCTTTCATTCCTGCCATTCCTGTGAGGAATTAAACTAATCCCCCTGGCTCTCAAGGGCCAAGGCTGGCCTGCTGCCTCTGGGAAGGTGACAGCAAGAAATGAGCCACAGTAAACAGTGACTAATTATTCAGAAGGCCTTGAGGGAAATTGCACCCCACAGCCCACTGAAGTCACACCCTGGAAGAGCTGATCTCCCAAGGGAAAGTGAGGGTCATCAAGAGTAAAGACACCAAGACATGTTCCAAGTTAAGGGCAGCCAAGGGGTCATAAATCCAATCCCTGTGAGGACAAAGGCCTTGATCCTAGGCTTCTCCCAGCATTTATTTATCTTGTGAAGAAAGGGGTGGGTGGCTTAGGGATGAGTGACAGTAAGGATTGGGGGGGGGTGTACTGTAACTTGAGCTGGCTGGCCAGGTGCAAGATTGGCAACTCTGTAAATTGCAGAGATAAAGATATGCAGAAGGATCAATTTACATAATCCAATTAAGGTAGCAGTGGAATTGTTTTGGGGGGCTATCGCTTTGGTTTCTGATATGCAAACTCTCGTGCCCTGGGGAGTCATAGCCTCTTTTCTTGAGGCTGACATTCCCGGAGCTATTTGCTGTAACATCCACAGTGCTACTATCCTGTACATATCTGTATCTTATGGAGAACACTGTGCAAGGAAACAGGACTGTCTGTTCGCTTTAGAGATTACATATTAGCCTTATTTGCAATGCTCAGAGCCAATTGAATAGAGAAGGAAATACCAGCCAGCTTTTTACATATCTGTATAAGGAAATGGGTCTCCAAATAATCAAAGTCACAATAGTTGTTTTGCATTCAAAGGGAGTCACTGGAGTTGTCTCCCACAAACTTGCTAATCTTTCCAGCAATTAGTGGGAAATAGCTTCCACAAAGAAAGGTGGAAAGAATTGAGGCATGGTCGGATTTTGCAAGGAGAGTGATAAACTTTTGAGATTCATGGAACCCTTGGATCTACCCAGGAATCCAAGGTCTAAGCTAAAGATGACGAGCAGCTGAAAGACTGAAAACTGATTGGATGCTGTTATCCATTAGTTATGTCTGTCATGACCTTGGGAGTGAGCAGGCGTGGTCTGAATGCCACACACATCTTAGTGATGGAAGGGACAGAAAATGGAGATTTATCCCAGTCACTGCTGCAGAACTGTGACTCAACTGAAGGAACAGTTAAACCAAACAGAAATATATGACCATTCATTGGCCAGTCTTCATTGGGTAGAGATTTAGAAAGGGAAGACATGGTGGTCCTCAGGGGGCCAACCACTTTCCCCTGCCAGAATGCCTCTTGGTCCCATAGAAGCACCCCAGGGCAGAGTTGCTGTCATGTGCCTCCTCTCATGGCTTTCCTCATGCCACATCAGGCCTCCCTGGCCCAGCTGTGCCCTGATAGAACTGTGGGGGACCGGCGGTGGCTGAAAAGATAAGAAGTATGAAATATAAATGACCGGGACTAGCTCAGCGGCATAAGCGCCTTCCTTGCAAGTGTGTGGTCGTGAGTTCGATCCCTGGTACCAATAAAAACGAAAAAGATGAAAAAAAAAAAAAGAAATATAAATGACCTTTATTTTGAGAATGCAGGGAGAGACACCCCCCACCATCTCCTCAGGCATGGCATCTCCCCCCGGGGTTGGCAATCTCTCTGTGGAACACGTGGAGTGGAGGCATATAAGTAGCCTAGGTTTGGGGTGGAACCTAAAGGGCATTAGTGATGCACAGGTAGCCCATTGGCACTCATTTGGTGCCAGAGGTAAATTCCTAG
Source organism: Cavia porcellus (assembly GCF_034190915.1). NCBI lineage: Eukaryota > Metazoa > Chordata > Mammalia > Rodentia > Caviidae > Cavia > Cavia porcellus. Next base: position 3,752,015 of record NW_026947491.1, read on the forward strand.
GGGTGGGCAAGATACAGTCACAGGTCAATGCCTAAGGGTGGGGAAGATGGAGCTCCTTGGTTCCTCCTGAGGCTTTACTGGCTACAGTGTCCTGTCTGGGCCAAAACTCTTTCATATCCCGTCTTATGATTATTATTATGAAAAGGGGCAAAGATTTCTTTTTTACTGGTTCCTGCTGGAAGGGGGCACTGTACTGGTGTCTAGGGGAGTTGATGGGATGACGGTTAATGCCCAGGTAGAAACTGGTGCCAGGTGTTTTAGCCAGGACAACTTCACTGGTGAATGCACGTATGTTAGACTGGAAAAACAAAGAGACAAGATGTTATGAGGAGGCATAGCACTGTCATATTTAAGGACCCAGGTGAGGTAAAAGGAAAGGTGCCTTTGATTTAGACATGTCATTCATTATATCAGGACCACGTTGAGGTAGGATCATTGTCACAGTGAGGTAGAATTCTGAAAAATAAATGTGGAGTTAGGAGGAGTGAAGTTATGAGAGGTGATTACTCCCCCATCTGAAAGGGTAAAAGTTAAGAGGATAAGACTTGTCTCTGGTATGCATGATGTTGGAGCCTTTAGGAAATATTGTTGAGAATCCTGCTGTAAAAACATATAAGAAATTAGAAATCAAATTGGATAACAAAACATGACACTCTGAGAGTCGTGGCTGTGAGGCCTTGGTAAGGCAGAGATGAGTAGGCAACAGGATAGTTAGATCTAGGGCTGAAAGGACACCACTTAGCCTGAGTGATGTGAAACTAGGATGGCAGTCTAGCAACTTTGATCACTGTTGAGGTTGCCAAGAATATCAGGTATGGGTCGCTCTAACCTGGTTGTAGTCCTTGGAATAGAAGACAAAATTAATCTGTCAGTCTTAACCGGGGTTGTTTGAGAAATTGGTGACTAAGAAAGGAAGGGGGTAGTCTAATATCATTGAGGAGAGGTTTATTAGTGATATCAGGTGTAAGCTGTTGAGGCCTCAGTGTCTGGGGCAGCCTGTATAAACACAAAGGAATAAAAAGCATTTTTAAGATTTAGGACTGAAGAGTGAGTGGTGGAGGGAATATTTGGCATCACTGGGTGGATTGGGAAGAAGCAGTCTGGAACCTGCACAAAATAGGGCCTGTTTGTAAATGACATAGGTTGACCCTCTATGTCTCCTAGAGATTGAGGACTTACTATCGCAGCCTGAAAACTCAGGAAGAACTCTGTACATATGGCCTCTATGTCCACAAGTATAGAGAATGTCTTACCTGAGACTTTTAGTGGGACTTAGCGCTCTGAGGAGGTCACCTTAAAGGGGGCTGTTGTTGGCCCTGAGCCCCGTCAGTCTTCAGCAGCAAGTTTAAGCAGATTTATCAGCGATGAATCTGGCAGTGTTGGCATTTCCTGTGAGGGCTAGATGTTAAGATGGCTTACCCACTCTCTGGTGGCTAGGACAGTCCAGTAGTAGCCCTGGGGTAAGGTCTCAAAGGAACGCAAGGATGGGGCACTCTCTTGCCCAATGTCTCCTGCTGCATTTGAGCATGGTCCATGGGGGGGCCCAGGCAGCTCCACCTTGTGTTGGTTTACCTGTCTCAGAACTCCAAGTGTCACAAGTGTTATTGTTATCTCTGTTGTTGAAAATATGAAAAGCCATATTAAGGTCTCTATGAGGATTAAAGGTCAAGTTTTGCCTTTTTTGTTTGGGATCCGGACTACGGTAGAAGCTATCTGTAGAATTAAGTATGCAGGAGTCAAATATAATCAACAGGGTATTTATAATTTTATTAATGACTTCCCATAAGGAGGAAAGCTCCAGAGAATTTTAGGAACTGACATGTTATTTATGTCATATATATGATTATCTCTTTATGTTATTAAAATGTCTAATGTCATCTGATTTTTAGAGGATGACCTGTTTAATTAATTTTTACCTTTTTATTTAGGAGAGAAATCAGCTATGGTGTTATTTAATATCAGTTGAATATAGTTAATTACGGCTTGGTGGAGGGCTGAGCCAGGGCAGGCAGACAGGCTGGAAAGGTTTAAGTTTGGCTTCTGCTACAGTGTTGGTCTTGTTGTTTTATATATATCATACAACCTTTGTCTTGGAAAAGAGCTAGTGTTTCCCAGCAAAAGGAATTTATAATTATTTTTTAATTTTAGTTGTTAAACAGGAGATCGGTGACAATACAGTATAATATAGGCAGTAAGCTTAACATAGAATATTACTGGTGGTTTACAACAAAAGGAATTTATAAATACCTCTTAATTTTTGTTGTTAAATGTTTAGGAGATTACTGAAGACTTTAATTGATAAACAAGGCTGGTAAAATTAACAGGTGGCCACTTTCCCATTTATCAGCCAAAGTCTTATCTATTGCCAGCTTATTTAACCTGGATTAAATGGTTTGAAAATGTAAAAAAATTGCATCTCTGAGCCGAACCGCCGAGCTGCTGTTTATCTGTGTTTGTGTTTAAAGGGGCACTTGTGTTTGGAAGACGTGCTTGTTTGGGAAACGCACAGTACCTAAGGCAGGACAGAACTCTGAGGCTGGGCGGGCATGCCCAGGGTGGGGGCAGCACATGCAGAGTGAAGGTGGGGCAAGCGCCAGGACATGGCGTGCAGGGCAGGGCTGGGACTGCCCCGGAAATGCACGCAAGATGGTGGCGGGCACGAGGTGCACGGGGGCGCAGAGCTGGGAGGCGGCTGAGCCACAACGTGGAGCCGGAACTGCTTGCAGGGCGCGCGGATTAGGGCATGGCGTTAGAGCTGGCCCCACGTGGACCTGGAGCACCGCATGAGAGCCGAGATACCGTGCAGAGTCGGGGCATGGTGTGAAAGCTTAAAGCAGCCTGCACATATCTCTCAACACTGTTTGGGTGTACCTCCCATCTCGGCGGGGAATGGGTCAGCGTGCACAGCAGGGGGTGGGAAAGCAGAGGAAAGGAGATGCTGAGAAAGCTCCGAAAGGCTGCAAGGAAAGATGCTATTATCTCTTTAAGTATGGGGAGGGGGAGGGATCCTGGAAGAGTGGGAAAGGACACACATTCTCAAAACAAAGGCTTAAAGATAGAGAGTTTTGTAAACTTGTTGTCAGTGTGATAGGCCATAGATAGGTATGGTTTTTTTGGGGGGGACAGGAAGTGGTCCCCAAAATAAGTCTGGTGTGGAGTCTGGCCCACAGAGTTATAGCCAGATGAGGCAACAGACCGTGGTCTACTAAGTGTAAGTCATCACTTTTTACTTATTTTAGACTGATTAGTATCATATGGTTCCAAAGCTTGTAATAATTGGCTGTCACCAGTATATATGAGTGGATTTCTCGTGGGTTTTAGTAACCACTCTGCCTGTGAGAACTTAAAAAGCTCTGAAGGACATGAGAGTCTCCCAGTTTGGACACAGATTGGCCCAGAAAAACTCTGCCTTGGGCTATCTAAGGATGTGAGAGCATCACGGGAACCCACAGAAAGGGGGAGAAAACCCGCCTGGGGCCTGGCCCAGCAGCAATCTTCAGGGGTTGCTCACCTGTGGTAAATTGGGTCGATGTTGTTTGCAAACCAGCAGCGACAAGTTTACAGCTCCTGAGTGTAGAAGTGAGGAATTAATGCAGGATGTAGTCGGTCCTGGTCCTGAATGGCAGGGGACTCAAACTGGGAGGGCCCCAGGAATCTCTTGTCTGTCATTCCCAACCAGGGAACCATATGATAGAACTGTGGGGGACCAGCGGTGGCTGAAAAGATAAGAAGTATGAAATATAAATGACCTTTATTTTGAGAATGCAGGGAGAGACACTCCCAATCCCCTGGGGCACAGCATCTCCCCCCAGGGTCGGCAATCTCTCCATGGAACACGTGGAGTGGAGGCATATAAGTAGCCTAGGTTTGGGGTGGAACTTAAGGGGCATTAGTGATGCACAGGTAGCCCATTGGCACTCATTTGGCACCAGAGGCAAATTCCTAGGGGTGGGGAAGATGGAGCTCCTTGGTTCCACCTGAGGCTTTACCGGCTACAGTGTCCTGTCTGGGCCAAAACTCTTTCATGCCTTTCCCAAACCTGCAGAGGATAATCTCATTCTCGGACCTTGGAGACCTCTGGCCACATGCTCAGTGTTTACTGAGAATTTAGTCCACTCTTTGTATTTGCAAATTTAAAAAAATCCAATCCCTTAGCTCATGGAGCTCATGCCATGTGGAAGAGGCAACGCACATCCATAAATAACTGTAATTAAATGACAAATTACGGAACTCTTAAAGTTATAAATTTAAAATATAATTAAATCCTCATCATTATTTAAATTAGAAATAATAAGAGCAACTATGTATCAGGCACAGAGCTCAGCACATCACCTACACCAAACCATGAGGGTTGTGAAGCAGTCCTCTCCCTTTGACATTTAAAGAAATGAAGCTTGGAACATTTAAGCAGAGTGTGGGTGAGTAGAGCAGAGGATGTGGTCCCCACCTGGGTGTGAAGGAGCAAAGGACAGATCTGCGGTCACTCCACCACCTCACTGCCACCCGCTGCAGCATCAGCAGAGAGGAGCTGGACATAGGGGAGGCAGCCACACCCCCTGGCCTTCCCAGGTTGAAGGTTCAGAGCAGAGAAAGTGGAAGTGATGTAAGGGAACAAAACTCCCGACCTACTATATGTCTGGTATGAGTTTGTGCTCTCTAAAATCAAAGAATGAATTTTAGGAACAACAGAGGTTCAGAGCAGAATATATTTGTTAAGAGAAAGCTTCTGTCTGAGAGACAGACAGGGTCCTGAGTGGAGTGCTAAAGACTCTGTCTTTTCTAGGGACTTTTATAGAGGTGAAACTGATCTTGTAATCCACAAACGAACTCCCCAGAGCCCCCAACCTCTAGTCCAAAAATGGGGCAAAACATTTTTTTAAAAAAAGCAACGCTGATGTATTTTATCCTGGGCCCAGTGACGCAGTGCAGTTGGAGTTTGCAAAAAGCTGTGTGTCTCCCTCAAAACTTTCCAGACTTTTTGTAGAAAACACAGTTACAAAGTAAGGGGTTGTGGGCGTGGATCAGGAAATCTGCTAAGGAATGAGGAAGACTTTTGTTTTCTTTTGCAGAGGAAAGAGAAGTCTAGCAGTTTGTCAACTTTGTCAACTCATTCCAGCACTCAATTTTAGACAACATCTGTTATTTGTAGAGGGTGGCAGTGGTTAACATATCAATTAGTCAGGTTCCCAGGGATTTACAATTCTTTACAGAGGGGAGCATTGATTAACATATCAATTAGGTCACCCCCCCCAAAAAAAAAACGCATACAGAACACTACGGCAGTGTTACAGGTACTTTGGTCATATAACTTAGGCATAACACAAACACAACACAGCTCTTTTTGCTTGTGTACAGCAACTGATTCAAGGTGGAGAAAACCTGGGACCTCGCAAGGTGGGAATAGGGTGAGACAGAACTATGGTAAACCAGTAAGATTAATTGCTCGGGTAAAATTGATTAAATCAGGAACAATGGGGAAGCAAGTCATGTTGTAAGCCTGTACATGCACGTTGCATACAAAGCAGTGACTCTTGTTGTAGGGGGCTGGGATGGTGACTCCTAGCTTTCTAAAAGTTATCCACACCCACTTAGAATATCAGTCCTTAGGATGCAGGTGTATTTGTTTGATCTCTTGTTTTGAGATCTGGCCCACAACAGGCAGTGTCTGTCTCCCTCAAGGTCACAAGATATCTGGTCTTCTGCACTGGCTCCTTCCAGGCCTCAGCCCTGTCTGACTGCCTCTAAGATTTCTGACTAACTCAGCTGCCCGTAACAGGAGGGCCCAGGTCCCTGTGTTTCCTGTGTTCCTTCTTCTACAGTGGGTTTCCTGTCCCCAGAGGGAGGCAGAGGGATGCCGATGAAAAACCAGAGACCTGTCAGGGAAACAGGAAATGCTTTGTCTAAAAATACGCAGTTTATGGAAGGAAAACAATCCTTAGAGGTGAGAGGAGCCCCCTGTGGTGCGGAACACAACAGTGAGACCCACGGGAGGCCAGGGGAAGGAAGCTGTCCCCACCTACTTCCTATTCGGCCAGTGTGGGACAAAATGACAACCGAGGCCAGCTCCCCAGGAAGGGTCTGGGCCAGGATCTGGGATACACAGGGAAGTGGGAGGAAGAAGCTGACCCCGTCAGCGTCTCTCTCGAGTCAGTATCCAGTGATGGATTCGGCCCATATTTTCTGTGTTCTTGCCACATGGCCGGCACAGTCAGGACTTCCAGGGTATCAGACAACACAGAGAAGGAGGAAAGTGAGCCCCAGAGGCCGGGCACTGTCCTAGGTCATACCATTGGCGAGGGACAAAGGCATGTCCACCCCAGCCTTTCTGACCTGTGCTGAGTCCAGTGACCTAGGCCTCCTGCAGGACGCCCTAAAGCCTGACCACCCCGACCTGGCTAGATCGGACTGTCTGCTCTGGCCCTCCTGGAAGTCTACCTTGGTTCCCATCCTTTGTCTTGTGTTGAAACAAAGCCAGTAAAGGAAAAACACTATGATTTTTATTTATGACTCGCTGTCAGCCACACCGGACATATCTAGAAAGGTGTGTGCTGGGAATGGGAAGGTCACAACTAAGCCCTGTGGTCCCAAGTCCTCCCCATGGACCGTGAAGGAAATGGCCTTTCTCTGTGTCCAGGGACTGGGCAGAGGAAGAGAAGACAGTCCTTCAGTAGTGTCCTGGCCACTGAGGAGCCCATCTTCTGTGCCCAGAGCACAGCTGTGCCCTTCCTGAACCTGCAGAGTATAATCTCACCCTCGGATCTCGGAGATGGCAGGCCAAATGTTGCTTCCAGTATTTACTGAGAACCTGTTTTGCTCTTTGTATTTGCAGATGAGAAAAAGATCCAACTCCTTGGCTCATAGCATGGGGGAAGAGGGTTGGAATCAGTCCTCTGCCTTGGGCATGTGGGTAAACTGAGGCTGCAACGGTGACCTGGAGTCAGTCCTCCCACACTGCAGGCCTCATGCACTAAATGCAGAGGAGGAGCGTGAGGTTGCAAGAGCCTGGTGGTGCCAGGCCAGCTCTATGACCTCTGCACAAGCTTTCCAGCACCCCTGTGCCTCGGCCGCCTTAGAACCAAACAGGCAGTGCAGGCTGCAGTGCCGCAGTCAACTGTGCGCAGGGCAGGGGGATCTTCATGCAGCCTCGGCCTGCTTCGCCTTGCTGTTCTGTCCCGTTTCTTGTGCCCAAGGCTCTTGCTGCCCTTTGACGACAATCGGCTCATTCTAACCAGATGCTCATGCCTCGGGAGCAGCCAGCCCTGTCTCAGAACCAGTTGGGCCTATGGCATGGCAGTGTCACATCGGGCCGTGACAGACCTGTCCCTAAGCTATTTCACAGGGACGTGTCCCCTCCTGCTCCAGCCTGCACATGCTGGGTGTGCAGCCCAGGAGACCTTCCTCCAGGAAGAATGTGAGGCGTGAGTCTCTGGGATGGAAGAGAAGCCTCAGAGAAGGGAAGGAAGGAAGCGGAGGGGCGACAGCCCCGCTGTGACCAACAATGAGTGTGAGAAAGGGCCGAGAGAGGAAAGGCCTGTGGAGTGCACTGTCATTTAAAGGGCACAAATTCAACACAGAGAGAAATGAAAAGGGTTGAATTCATCCTGCCCCTCCCCAGAGACTCAGAGATGACCCTGTAAAAGAGAAGATGCTTGTGTTTTCTACCGGCTGTAATTTAGGGAACTGCCAGGCTGAGCAATGATATAATTTCATGGTTAGCATAAAAGGCTTGATCTCCCTCCCCTTGGAGGAGCAGGCCTCAGGGGATTGGTTCTTACTGTGTCACTTCCCCTAGACCTCCAGGACCTGCCAGATTCTTGGGGAAAGGCTGAACCTCAAGTAGGAGTCTATAAGTTCCTCTGTGATGTGACCATCCTACCTTCCCCAGCTCCCTCCTCTCCAGCAAGAGGGGTCTGCACCCTACAGCCCCATCCCAGGGGGCCCAGGCTCCCTGATCAGCCCCCAGCATCACTGATAACTCTACCACTGCCTGCTATGCCTGGAAGCTACAAGTAATAACTGAACCTCCAGAATAATAAATAATATAACTCATATTACTGAAGTGGAGATCTAAGCTCTTCAAAGCTAGCTTTCATTACAGCCATTAACTACCCTCCCGGGGAAGAATCACTGCAACTCAGCCCCACTTCCCAAATAAGAAACTGAGGACAGGAAGTCACACAGATTGCCCAAGTCCTCATCTCCACCAGAGTTGAAATCAGTTCCCTGCAGGTCTGTTTTCACACCCCAACCCAATGGCTTCCCACCGAACCCTGTAAAAATCTCAGCAAACTTGTTTATAACATTTACAGGGCCACAGCTCAGCAGCCAGAGACCACACACGGTTCTGAGTGTTTTAGCTACATTTCCCATTGCTAAGACAAAGTACCCGGCACCCAAGTCAGAGGAGGAAGGGTTATATAAAGGCTACAGTGCTCCAAGGCTGGCTCCTAGGCAGGGCACAGGGCAGAGGGGCACAGCTCGGGAGCAACAGTTCTAGCAAAGGAGGGCAAGCAGAGTCTGAGTGACCTTAGCAGTCTCTTCCTGCCTCGTTTATAGTCTGTTTAGGCTACCTGGCTCACAGTGGAAGTCAAGCGATCAGTGTGCTGATCTAGTAATCGATAGAATTTTGGCACGGCTGAAAAGATAAGAAGTGTGAAATATAAATGACCTTTAAGAATGTGGGGAGAGACACCCTGACCCTCTGGGGTCCGGCATTGTCTCCAGGGGGCTGGCATTCTCTCTGTCAGACACGTGGTGTGGGGGCATACATGTAACTTAGGTTTGGGGTGGTGCCTGAGGGGCATTAGTGATGCACAGGTAGCCCATTGGTATTCATTTTGAGCCACGGGTAAATTCCTAGGGGCAGGGAAGATAGAGCCCCTTGGCTCCACCTCCCAGCTACAGTGTCTAGCCTAGGGCAAGATTCTTTCAGTAATCACCTGCCCTTAATGCCACTGCACACATTCCAGATCCAGGACCTCTGAAAAACCCCCACCTATGGCCTATGAGCACATGAGGCCTTGGGGATCCCTAGGCACAAGTCTTAGCGATAAGAAAATGCTCATCAGAGGGAGGATAACTTACACGAAGACTAGAGGACAGCATGTCAGCAAAGATCTGCTAAGCACCGATCACATGGCCCATATGCCGATGGTCTCTGAACCCCAGAATGGAAGCCAAGGTCCATGGGACCTTCAGATACTTGATAAACCCCCACTTTCCAGCTTACAATGCCAGCCTCCTAGGACTGATTTCCAGTGTCTTAGCAGCTCCTCTGCTCATTATTGCTTGGCAAACAATGTGATTTATGCATGAGACGCACACATTAAGATGCAATGTAGTTATTCCAACTGTCATAATGACTAAATTGAATTGAATAGCAATCCACTGATAACTCAAACTCTGCAGGGAAAGAAAAATCAGCCTGAAAATAATCTATTCGGTAGTACTGTGGTATCATCGTTGGAGACAGCTGGAGACACAGCAGGAAAGGTGATGTCACCACTGTCCTTATTAAAGGCACAGTCGTGGTGCTCGGTGCTGAAGGCCACTGAAACGTGAAGCTAATTTGCCCAAACAGAATTTCTAATAAATACCTTTGATTGTTCCTTTGTCTCTATCCTTTCCTAAAGACAGGCAATTAACAGTGCTTGCAATATTACAAGCAAATAAAACTGAGTCTCTGCCCAGCCTGCCTACAAAAGACTTCTACAACAATAAAAACAATCAATTGAATTCTTCTTTTTCTTCTAGGTCCATGTGATTTCCTTAATTATGTCAATGCAGATTGTAATATTCAGGGAGAAAAAAAATAAATACTGCTGATATGAGGTGTGACATTCCAGACCATAGAAATGCCATCTTTTCTTACAGAATTGTTTTGTTACAAAGGAATGCCGCTCAGACAATTACAACAGACCTGAAATCTAGTGTCCAATTTGTCTTTGGTAGTGAGGCCTCTATCCTGTTTCCTGCATGGGCCTTCTGTGTTTTTCCTTCCGTGTATTTGCTCTCCAGTGCTGGCATTCGGAAAGCATTAGGATGTAAATACTGCAAAATCCTTTCAAATACCAACAGGAAACACTCGGTTGGCCTCGGCTTGCTTCTCTGTGAAACGAGACAGACAGGCAGGTGGGTTCCCATCATTTGAGTTCCGGGGATTCAGAGAGTGACATAACATGCTGCTTGAACGATGCATAAATATCTTACACAGTAGCTGGCATGCGATCAGCACAGGGCAATTGTTGCTTAAAAATTAAGACTCCGTCTTTCACCTCTAACATCCACCTTCTTGGTAACCCGCCAAACTCTTACTGTTCTTGGAGGCGACCTCCACTTGGTCTGAGAAGCCTTCCTTTCCCAGATCACACCAATAAAGTGTGACCTGGCTCCGCGGAATCCCAAGATTTCAGTTGGCCTCCCTGAGAACTTAGGATTTGAGGCTTAGGACTGTTGGTTCTCTTCTCACAAGGGATTTCTGAGCTGCCCAGTTTGATCACAGGTTTCTTGGGGACAGGGCCAGTGTCTTTGATTCCTGATGATGTCCATAGTTCCTGGTTTAAGAGCAAGGCACACCACAAGATTCTCAGGAAATAGTCCCAGGTTGATCAGCTAGGGGACTGTCCAGGCCTGGTAGAAATTGATAGATGCTCTGGAGTTATGCGGGTCCCCCAACTGCCCTGGAGAGCCCAACCACCCTCCCTGTGGCTCTCGACAGAATTCACCATGTCCTTGAAGATTCATCTTCCATAGAAGACATGTTCTGTGTTGCCAAAACTCTCCCGAGAACTCCTGCCTCACAGTGAGGGATGATGCAAACCCCCTCAGGGCACAGGGGCCAATAGCTCTCGGATTTTATCTTCTTTTTTAACATGTAAATATGGATTGCCAGTTTTATTAAACAGAGTCCCTGAAATAATTTACGTAAGTACCATGTTATTCAGTATGATTACTCTGCTACATTTCAACCTATCTTAAAATCAACCACAAAAATCTAGATCATACCATCCTTACAATTGACCTCCAAAACTCATGGGGGTTACGTTCCTAGAGCACCTGTGAGTTATGAAAAAATGCAAATTTCAGATATGGTCTGAAAAATGCCTAGAGATGACTATTTCGCAGTTTAAATCCTTACTATGCTATATCTCCAGGAGTTATGCAAATTAATTTAATACTGTACTTATGAGGTACAGGGCATTTGGTGGCATCTAAGGGACCTTAGGGCTTTAAGGATACTCCAGAGAGCTGGATTACAGCAATGTGTCACTTAGTGGGAACCTTGGTGCATCTGCCAGGGATGGGGTACAGGACAGCAGCCAATCAGCAGCAAGGAGAACCACATAATACTCTGGGATTGGCCACTTGCAAAATTCCCATCAAAAAACCAACCAAGGAGGACATTTATGGTTTCCGCAAAACTGCAGTTTCCATGAACAGTTATTACAAATTTTAAACTGAACATACGAGTTTTAAGAAACTTAAAGATCCACAAATATCCTTTGTAATCATACTTGTAAGAATGTTTACCTTACAGACTGAGCAGCACATAGATGCAAAGCACCAAGGGCCATGTTCACCACCAGGTTAGCTGCGTATGCAGCGAAAGACTAGACACTACTCACTATTTCACTGTCTGCTGGCAAGGGCTGAGGAGTAAGTCCTGATACGTGGGTCGGCCAGGGAAGACTGTCGCTGTGTCTGTGTTCCCACCATACGGACTAAATTCTCTAACGCATGTGTATGTTATCTTCCTCTTCTTTTTCCTGATTGGATTTTCATTGTATTTATTTTAATGCTTTGGTACACGCCATTCTCATGTACCAAATTATAAAAGGACAGAGTAGTATACAGTAAAGCGTCTCCCTCTTAGCCTTGCACCCAGACTCAGTCTCCACTCCAGAGGCCACAGGTGGGACTCTTCTGTCCTTCAGAGCCATCTGTGCACTGCGGTGTTCTCTTTTAAAATAATCACCGGGAAATGAACTGGGGAAGCTTCCACTGACTGTCTCTGCCTTCCAGCCTAACCTGGGGCCCTTCCACAGCCACCTCAGGCCTCCACAGGGGGCTGAACACTTGTTCGGATAAGTGAGAATGCTCCCTGGGACTCCAGGAATTACTAGACCCTTAGGACTCACTGCTGCATCTGTAAAATGGGAATCTGATCCCCCTCATATCCCACCTCCATCCCCCGAGGCTGTTGTAAGCGTGTAAAGCATACCTGGAGAAGCACACAGGTCACTCAGCTGCCACCACCCTGAAGCTCGACGGAGCAACTTCCTCCTCGCTGCCCCAGTATACGGGAAACTTTGCAGAGCTGGTGATTAACCCAGTTCTTCAGCCTAGCTGGGGACTTTTAAAAGAGCTCTGGGACAGGAATACTGGGACTGACTCTGTGCCCTTAGCTATGTCCTCATCCTTTTCTATTCTTTAAATTTATTTATGTGCTTTGTTTGTTTGGTTGGTTGGTTTTTGTTTTGTTTTGGAGTCAAAGTCTCACTAATTTGCTAAGTTGCCTCGGCTTGGCTTGAACTTGCCATCCTCCTACCTCAGCCTCCCAGAGGGCTGGGATTACAGCATGCACCATGACAGTTAGCTCAGGAACCTTGTTTCTGAGCCTCGACCCTGCATTCCTGGGGCCTTCTGGAGCAACCCTTGTCTTGCCTGAGCTTTGTATAGATCCGATGGCCATAAGACCCAGACCCTGGCAGCCACCCACCCTTGCCTCCTGGGCAGGCATCAGAGCGCCTCTCACTCAGGGAAGGGTGGCTGGAGGGCACTCCAGATGGCAGGGTGGAGTCCCAGCTGCACTGTGATTCCTCTGCCACATAGTTATATATGATGTGTGGATGAGACAAACTAAACTCCTCCAAGCTGGCAGGATTAAATTCTTCAAAACCAGCGTATGATCTCACATTCACTTTCATCATTATGAAATTAATTGTGTCACACTGACCGAGAGGCGTCCCTTCTGTCGAGCTCCAGTTTACCAGTATCAAAGAGATTGAGAAATGACTGTCAGGGGCAGAAGTTACCAGCACAGATCGATGAGGCGGGAGATGGGCAGAGCTACTCTAGGGTCCCTTCCAACTCAGGGGCTCAGCACCGACCTTAGCCAGGGGCACCCGTCATGCTAGACCTGCAATGTACAGTGACACCCAGGGTCCAGGAGGTAGAAGGGAGCTTTATACTCGGGAGAGGTTTCCCAGGAACAGTCCACACACACACACACACACACACACACACACACGCACGCACACATGCACTCATACACACCCATCCCATCAGTGGCATGGGTAGGGCCAGGCTCAGAGGCCCCTGCTGTGGGGACAGAAGTGGCTCCCTCTCTCCTGTCTCTAGCTGTGCTGTCACCTTTGGCATTTAACTCCGTTCTGCAGAACAAGCCACAGATAGAAAGGAAAAAGAGGGCTCGTTACCTATTTTTTAAGTAAATCTGAGGAGTTAGCATGGCTGCCTCCGATAATGGTACTGAATAAAAATATCTCTTAGCAAGTTGTCCTAAATCAATTTTTAATGAATCTGTTTTTTTTTTTCTTACTTAGTATTTGTAATTTAATAACTGCAAAAATTGCTACTGAAACAAGAAAACTAAACATTTTCTAATTTGTTCTCTGGAAGATTTCTCTGTTAATCAAATACCTTCATTTCTCACCATTCTTAAAGGGGGCGTTGAAAGAGACATTCCCAGCTGCTCCAGGTCACTTTTGCATTTCATCATCTTGTTAAACTGGAATCCCGGTTGTAGGGTGCTTTCCTTGAAATGAGAGCTGTTTCAGAAAATTGCAAGTGGAAAGTGGGATGACTCTTCCTAGAGTTCACAAGAAGCAGTTGATGAACACTGAGGCACTGTATGTTTCCTGGCCCTGCCTGTCACCTACCAGGTGCCTGGCAAGCTGATACAGGACACACACACGGGCCCGGCGTCTCAACACCCCTTTGTCCCTCTTTGTCCTTACCTTGTCGTTTGAGCCCAGCTATATCTGCTGGTGGCACCCTATGCTCCAGGACCTAAAACCTTCCTAGGCACCAGCTGCAGCAACCCCTGATATTAATCCTTACTCCAGAGAAGCCAAGTCACTGCCACAGGGCAGGGGCCCAGGAACCAGGATGACCTATTGTATTTATGTGACAGGAGCTTACATGCTATTTTCCTCAGGCGAGGCCGGGGGCTGGGGAGGGCTTTACCAACATTGTTTATCATCACAATCATTTACTTAGATGCATACTATTCCCATCCCTTTGCACTGCTGAGAAACTGAGGCATAGAGCCAGGCTATAACTTGTCCAAATTGCAGCAGCCAGTCAGTGTCAGAACCAGGTTCTGAGTCCAGTCTTTCTGCGGGGCCTGTGCCCCAACCATTGGATGGCACTGCCCCCAATTCAGACAGCTGGTTAAAACCATCTGCAATAGGAATGCAGGCGGAGAATGCCAGGGCTGTACTGCAGCACACACGGTGGGCGGGAGTGAGAAGACAGGAGGAGGAGGGGATAGATAGCAGTGATCCTGGGGGACCTGGAGCTGGGTTCCAGGAGGTAGAGGAGGAAGACAGCTCAGGGTTGTAGTGTGGGCAGCACCATGCAGGGTGGCATCTCCACACCCAGGAAGATCTGGGCATGCCTGGCTGGAGAAGTCCTCAAAGCCAGCCAGGCATTTGGGGGCAAATGGTAGCACACAGGATGCTGGGCTAGCCCCTCTTCTTCTCGAGCCATGGGGTTGCCCACCACCGAGAGCCTGCAGGGTGTGCGTGGGGAGATGCATGTTGCAGTGTTTAAGGGCATCAGCCAGAGCCCAGGGGTACGCCTCAGCACAAGCCTCTTCTCTTCCTCCATAATTCATCCCTCCAGGGCACCTGCTCCCACACACACTCCCAGGGGTCCCCCCCACCTGCCTTCCTGGAAGTGAGCGCCCTCGAATGCTGGACCTCTCCATGAACTTTTACCCCTGCTGCCCTCAACCTGCTTCCTCACCTGCTTCTCCTGCACCCTCTCATTTGGCCAGCGGTGGCTCCTCCTCTCCCTCTCTTCCCCCTGGAGAGGTCTCAGCCAGGGCATTCTCCCAGCACCTCCCAGACCCAGCACAGGGTGAACAGCTACCCTGGTTTGCCTGGGACTCAGGGATTTTCCAGTTTTCCGGACTTGGGGTGCCATATCAGGTCAGCCCTGTGCAAGCCGGGATGGCTGGTCATCCGATTAGGTACCTCCCTGTACCGCCTCTGCCTCCTGCCAGGCAGCAAGTGTCCCCCTTGACGAAAGACGCTGCTCCTCCAGATGAGGTCCCTGCCAGGCAGAGTGTGGCCCGCAGGCCCAGCTGTGCAGGTGATGTTTGTGGGTTGTACCTCGCATGCCGTGAGGTGCAAAATCAGAGCATCTGTGGTAGATGATGGCTCTTGGATCCCAGCAGATGGTGAGGGCAAGCAGCACCTCAGAGGCACCTGAAAAAGGGCACATGAACCAGCTTGGAAGCCAAAGAAGTCACTTGTTCTTTTTTTCATTTGCCCACATTGGTTTGGGGGAGTCCTGCACGGATGCAGAGTTTCAGCTCCAAGCCTGACCATGAACAAGTGAGCAGGTCCAGGAGAGAGGGTCATCATGGAAACACAACTGTCTCCCCTCCAAGGGCCTACCAAAGGGGCTATGGAGCCAGTGCCCCGCAGTGGTCCCTCCTTGTGGGCACCTTGCTGCAGTGAGGATTCCGAGGAAGTGCCTCTTTCTCTAGCACTGCCCTGACCTCAGGGAAAGATCTCACCTGACGCCCTTGAGCCCCACACTTGCTTGCCTCGTGTTTAGACTCCCAAGGCTGCTCTGGTGTATGTTGATCTTACCACAACTCAGCCTCCAGTCCCTGGAGTCAAAGCCCCTGGGTTCGCGCTCCGGCTATACTATTTGGTGGCAAAGTGATCTTCTGTAATGAATGACCTCAGCTCGCAGGACTCTGGGTCCCCCCCGACGTGTGAAGGAAGCTCAGGCCTGTCCCTCGCAACCTCGTCGTGATGAGGGTAAAATAGGGAGACCTGCGCTCAGTAAGCCAAAGCTGCTATCTTTAGTGGTGGGGATAGCACAGCTTTCATACTTCAAATTGGGCCGCTGATCTGGGCAGGCCACCAGGTCTCTGAGGCAAAAGGCAGTCCCCTAATAAATCGCCCCCCAGGCAGATGGCTCATCCTTGCAAACCGGGTGCGTTTTGGTGTCTCCAATCTCAGTCCTATCACAGTGGTTCCTACCTGACAGTCTACCCGAGAACTGCACAGCCTCAACAAGCCGGCTAATTATAGCCCTTCCCTCACACACCCACCAGGCGGCTGCGCTTTCTCGGGAGCTTGGACTGAAATAAACGGGCAATTAGCGGGTTTTATAGGATTTTCTTCCCCCACTGCCCTCCAGTGCCTCCGACACATTACCTGATCACAACAGTTATTTTAAGAACACTGAGCTGAGTGTTCTCGGGCAACCTGACTGCACCATGCAGCCTTGTTGCCATGGCCATGGGGCCTGGGCAACTTGTGCCCCCCACTTCTGGTCTCGTTGGTAAATTTTCGTGGGTACTGGGAATCAAACTTAGGACGTTGCACTTGCCAGGCAGGTGCTGTGCCACTGAGTTCTACTCCTGACCCCTTGGCCTTCTATTTCAGAAAAGCAAGTAGACGATAAGCTCTGTCCCCCACAGATACAGATAATAGCATCTGTCAGCTTACGTGCACACTGTAGAGATGGTTACCTCCATAATAGAATTGGAATAATACCCAAACTTTCACCTCTCCAAAACTATTCCTCCCACACCTGAAATTCAGCTATTTAGGATGCACGGGGGTGGGTGGTGGGGGTTATTAGCTTCTCCTGTCCAGAAACTGAGTTAGTAGCTTTGCCAGTAATGACCCAGTAACGCTAGGAAGAGAAATTACATTCCCTGGGCCCTTGACATACCCCAGGTGCTTTGGGGCACTTAATCCAAAACCAGTCTGAGACAAAGATAATGATTCAATGCATCTTTAAAACCAAAAGAATGAGTCTCGAGAAGTTTAGGAAACTCCTGCAAAGGGTCACAGGAGTGATAGAATCAGGACACTACCTCGAGGAGGTTCCAGATGAACAGAAAGGGGCTCAAAGGGCAGTAGGCTGGGGCCCACAACACTCAGCATGCTTAACTTCTGGCCCTGTCCCCCAAATGCTCTGCCCTCCCACAAAGACATCAGAGTTCCTGCCAGAAAAGGAATAAAGAATATTCATGCTGTTCATTTCCTGAAACCACATGTCCCCTCCAGCCAACCTAGAAATACTATTCGGGGTGCCTTGAAAACCACCCGTGGTGGCAGAGTGGGTGGACAGGGTCACAGATATTCGGCCCAGGAGCCTGTGGGAGCCAGCTGCCCAGTGGACAATCACTTCATCTCCTCACCTTGGGAGTGAGTCCGCACCCCCTCTCCAGGTCCTGCCCACCATGCTAGCAACACTTGTATTTTTAGAAACTGTTTACCCCTGATAATCTCACAACCTCAAATTGCCACTCTCCAGATGCATAAACAGGAAAACACAACAGTGAAACATGGAGACGCTGTTTCTTCTCTCACCAAGCCACAGTGAGCCCGAGGTGGGAGTGGGCAAGGCCCCTGTGTGTCCCAAGCACATGCGGGGTAGAGAAGGGGAGGTGGCAGCACAGGTGTGACTTGTGGCTCGGTTCTGGTGATCGGTTTGCTGCCAGCCAGTTATCAGGGACAGGAGAAAAGCACATACAGCTATCCAGCCTCCAGGACCAGAGCTAGGGCGAGCAGATTAGAGAGTCACCGGGGAGGGGGGGGTGCGGGGGGGGGGGGGGAAGCCAGGCCATAGCTCTCCTAAACCAACCCACAGACAATGGGAAGAAATGGGGTTCACAGGGGACAGGGCTTCTGGACTGGAGCTCCGTCATTCTCAAGTTTATCTCCTAAAACCTGAAGGAGAAGTAACAAAAACACCCTTGGAGGATGAGTGAAAAACCCCCTCCTGACCTCAGCTCTGACAGCCACATCCCCAGAGGACAGGCATCCAGCCCACGCCACACTGCCTGGCTGCAGTGAGCACTGGAAGCTCAGGGTGCAGAAGCAGGCATCTCGGAGGTCATGCAAAAAGCAGATCCAGCTGTGTCTGTGTCCCAGGGTTCCCCGGCCAGGACTTCCACCAGACATCAGAAGTTCTAACCTTTCCTCTCAGGGCCTCCAACATCTAGGCAAGTCACTCAACTCCGTGCCTCAGTTTGCTGGCATAGAAAGGGACTGGTAACCCTGCCTCTTGAGAGGCAAGAGGATTCGAAAGTACCAGACAGATTTCCTGGAGCCCTGAAAGCCACCAGGGTAAGTTGAAACCGTCCTCTCTACCCCCACCCATTGCCAACTCCAGAGCAATCCTGATGGACACCCAAGTGATGTCCCTGCTCAATACCGATGCCTGGGGCTGGGCAGGACACGGTGTCCCAAGGCAGGGGCAGTGGCACAGTCCAGTCCCCTTTCCATCTTTGATCAGTGTAAGGCACAGCTTCCCAGAAAGGACTTGGCCAGCCAGGCTGCCAGGGAACCTGCCATCCTGTACCACGCCCAGCTCGAATGGTCAACCTTGGGAGCTCTGGGCCAGCACAGGGCTGTTGATCCAGGGACAGCTCAGTGGTAACGGAAGTGCCTCCTGCCACATCATTCGGGGTGACCCTTCTGAGCTGGAGATGAGGAGACCTCTCTGCCTACACTTTCACAGGAGGCCCAGAGCTGGGGCCTGTTCTGTAGCTGTAGCTCTGACCCCGTTGGACACGTTTACATGGTCCCAGTGAGCAACAGAACACCCATTGTTCAGCCCACCCTGGCATGAGGGCATTCTGCCTTTGCCAAGGACAGAGTGCCACCCTGATCTGGCAGCAGGGAGAGGTGCCCAACCCTTCCCCCAGAAGCATACTGCCTTCCCCACGGTGGCCTGTGGCCCACTGGAATCGCAGTCCGCAAAAGAGCCTCAGGCCCGTCTGATCATGGAAGTTAGGCTGGTGACAGAAGCCTCCACAGGCTCTCTGCTATGACCCTGGAGACTATCTGGACACTATTATTATAGCTCTACTAGATCAAGGTTACTATAATTAGTATGAGATTGCTATTATACATAGAAAGCTATAATACAAAACACATTATCATCTCTTTCCTCTGGCAACGTGGCAGGTCTGTGCTAAGCATTTTCCCATTGTTTTGGGGGATATTTTTGGTTTTGGTTTTGGTTTTGGTTTTGGTTTTGGTTTTGGCTTGGTTTTGGTCTCACAATGTAGCCCAGGTTGGTCTTGAACTCTCCACAATCCTCCTGCCTCAGCCCCTCGAGTGCTGGGATTACAGACGTGGGCCACCACACCCGGGAGCATTCTCTCATTCTTAGCCTCTTCCCCCACAAACATGTTAGGCAGCAGCTACATCATTCAATCCCATTTCATAGAGAAGGGCAATCCAGAAAGTCTGACTTCCTGCTGAAGAACACAGTCCATAAAAGTTCAAACTCCCACTCAGGATGACCTGGCTGTGGTCCTGTTCTCCCAGCTGCCACTTTCCAGGGACAAAGTTCTAAGAAACCAACTAGGGTTGGGGAATTCTGCTCTGTTCAACACGTCGCTCCATCCTATCTTCACTGGGTGTCTGAAATTCATTTGTGTGTTCCCTTATTTTAAGGCCTTGTCTTCTCCTTGAATGCAAACAGAACAGGGCTGAGGTCCCCCGGGGGGATGCTGGAGCAGGAGGGCTTTGATGGGAATGCACATCAGAGTCTGCATTCTGCTGATGACCCTCTTAATTCCACATCTCTTTCATCATTCCCATTAGCCAGAACTTCCATGCTGTCAAAAAAGAAAACTGACTTCATAAACAAAGTCATAATAAGGGAGCTTCCCACCCACCCTCCCGCCCACATCAGCACCAGACCAAAGCACCCATTGCCACTTCAGGGCTTCTCAGCAAAGTATACTCAGCAGCATGAAGAAGCTGGAGGGGTTCTCTCTGCACTCACCCCGCCCACCTGCATTTGCTGGCATCTGCTCTTGTGGATCTCTCCTACCACTGTCCAACTTTAGTGCCACTAAAATTACGTCACAAAACTGGAGTATCAGGGAGAACCTGAGTAAACAGACCGACAATGAACTTTGCATGTACTCTTGACCCATGTTTGAGCCTGGCCCTGTGGGAATATGTTAGATCCTAATGATCACAATTTATACCAATATATAGACAGACAGACAGACAGATACATAGATAAGGCTGCAGCACAGCCTGGACAAGAACAGACCTCAGAGGCAGGATAGGGGGACAGGCTTGGTTCCAACTGAAACTCGGGGCGCCCATGTCTCACCAATCAGATGCTGAGGTGTGGGATACAGGGAGGAGGGGTGCACTTAGGGTGCAAGTGTGGATCATACCAGCTGTGGAAGCAGAGGCAGTGGTGTCACCCCTGAGCCTCAGTTTCCCATTCGTGTACAGTGAGTGGGGATAAAAATGCCTGCTTCTGAGTTCTGAGAGGATTGAGTGGGGAGTATTACTAAGTGGTGTCAGTGATGCTGGGGTCCAGGTGACCACATTTGCCCCCAGCCATGGTGGTTTGCTCTCCCCTGAAGGCTTCCAGGGTTCTGTGCTGTTCTCATCTGAACGTAATGCCGTTTTGTCCTTAAATGGCACAGAACTGCAGACTGTTGTCCCCCTTCTGAAGGACAGGCTTATGTGCGAAGTCTGTAGTCACCTGGGACCTGGGAAGAGATGTGCAGTGTTTATTCTGGCTCAGAGGCACACGGACACTCGGGTCCTCCCTGTGTGCTGGCCAAGCAGCAGCCCATCCTTCCCTGGTGCAGGTGGCTTTAGGAGCCACGTACACACAGCCCTGGAAAAGGGCAGCTTTTCAGATTCGCACTGTCTGTCTGTCAATCTGTCTCTTTCTCTCCTTCCTTTAACATTTGTTTCTGGAATTACTTCCAGATGTTTGACCCCATAAATTTGAGGAAAGTCATACCCTACAGCAGTGGTGATGAACCCATGGCATGCATGATATTTGTTTTTCTTTGTTTCTGTTAAGATGAAGGATGTTAATGTAGGAGTTGTTCTTTCTAAACTAAAACTTCAGCACTCAGGTTTAATTGTGGCGCCAGCACTTTGTAATAAATAAGCTGGTTTGGGGTTACAGTTTGGTCCCTTGTCCCTCAAAGATTCGCTGCCACCACTCCATGGTGTTCTCCAAATCGGTCACAAAGCTGCTGACTAAGACAAAGCCAAGGACCAGACCTAGGCGAGGACATAGCACCTGCCCCAAGCACATGATCCACTCACTGGTTCCTACTGGGCACAGAGACTGTCAGCCTCGCCAGTCCTGCAGCCAGTGTCCAGTTCCCCATTTTTCCACATGGACATTCGCAGGAAAACAAATCCAAATCGCTGCTCAGGGTCTTCTGTCCTGCCCCATCCTCTACCTCCTCGCCGGCTGAACACCAGCTTCCCTGGATTCCATCTGGAGGTGTCCCCTGGGTCCCCAGTCTTGCTCTTGTTGAGGCGGCCACTCCTCCACACCTCCACACTCTGTCCCCTCGTAGGGATGTTACCACCTGCAATACACAGCTCCCTTTATAATTTGCTCCTCTAAGGTAGCACAGATCCAAGGTAGCTCTGCGACGTATATTCAGGTGTACCCCCCCACACGCCAGCATACTCCTGACCTGGAAGGGACTCTTACTATTTGTTTAAAGCCTTGTGATTTCTTTTTTATTGTTGGCTTTCAGTTCTACACTCTTAGTATTTCTTTGGTGGTGACAGTTCTTCTCCCAAAGTGACAAAGAATTTAGAAACACTTTTAACGTATTTTTAACATCTGCATCAGAGAATAAAGAAACTACGGTTGGCAAAGGCGTGGGGCTAGAGAAAGATGGGGATTTAATCAGCTTTAGCTCTTACAGCAACTTCCATCAGGGCTAGTTGAAGCGGGATATGACATCTGGTTGGATCTAGTCAGAAAAGGGAAGGATACATTCAATTGCCTTGAATGTATTTATCAGTTTTTACAATATCATTTTAAAACTCTGCAGAAGCCAATTTCCTTAGAAGAAAAATTCTCCTTTCCAAGGCTTTTTTTTTTTTTAGAATAAGCAAACTCAAAATTTCTTTCCTAACCTAAATCAGTTCACCAGGCTCTTGCACTGTGATTCCAAAGAGACTGGTCCCATCCTGAAACCTCTGGCTCTCCGCCCTTCTGGGCTTTGCTGCCTTCGGCAGAAAGGGAAACTGGGAGACGGAGAAAACACAGGCATCTGGGATGTCTCTAGATCTAGCTGTAGAAGTGAGAGCCCAGCTAGCTGTATGGTGGGCAGGCTAGGATTTAAGGGCGTCCTGGATGTGTGGCTGAAGCAGGTGCAGAGAATGCACCAGGCTGACTCTGGGACAGAAAGACAGGGCCAGGCAAGACTGGGGACATTACAGCTCCTGGAAGGTGACACACCATGACACCTTCTTATCTTCCTTCCTCTGCTGTCCCTGGGTGCTGCCTCGCTCCATCCACAGCAGGTCTGTGGTCAATGCCCCTCTGAATGCGCAGAGCCCACCTCTGCCCCGAGACAGGACATGCACTTACCCACACATCCAGGTCAGGTGCTCAGTGAACAGAGCCCCAGCTTGGGTTCCCAAATGTCATGTTGTATCCCCTGTCGTTTGGTCTCCTTTTTGCAAAAGCACCATCATTCAGTTTGTTAGTGCACTTGCTTTAAGGTCACAGATGCCTAAGCAGTCAGCTCCAAAGAGCTGATGTTCCCGAATCAGAAATCGGTGCTCTACGGCTAAGACTCTTGATGCTGAGCAGGAGGCAGAAGGGGAGCAGGGCACATTCACTCATCACTTTGGCGTTGATGTGCAACCTGAGGGGTACACTCCCCCGTACCAAACAGCCCACTGAACTTGGGGAACAAACATGGGTAGGAATGGTTACCATCACCCCACCCGAGGAACTCTGCTCTCCGCCCTTTCCTGATGGCTTAGCAGTGTTGAACCCAGCAGGCGCTGAGCCCTGCCTGCCTCTTTTTTTAATCAAACACTTCTATGTATCAGCATTGGTGAGCACAGTACATAAATATATTTTATGCTGTGATAACAGCACATCACACTGTAATTTACAATGAGCAGAAATGTGTTTGGATCTCAGTTCTGGAGGGTGGAAAGTCCAAGGTCAAAGGTCACACCTGATAAGGGGCCTTCTTGCTGCCTGTAAGATGGTAGAAGCTATCACAGGGTGAGAGTGGGCAAGGGAGGTGAACTAACTTTCACGGCAACCTCTCATTCCTGAGATAATGACATTCCTCACTGGGCGTCTCCCAAGTCATCTCTGCCTCCCACACTACTACATGGGGATTTCATTTCCAAAGTACAAACTTTGGAGACACACATAGGCTTGCCCACACATACACATGCACACACTGGAGCAGCATACTGACATTAAAAATAATTTATACATGTGCTTTATAAATATCAATTCATTTTATACGTAACAACTCCACAAAGCACAGACAGTTAATTGTCTATTATCAGGGATGGATACAGTTGTCCCTTAGTATCCCCAGAATGTGGTTCCAGGACCCCCTCCCCACAATCTGCCCATGTAAAATGGTGTAGATCCACATGTAACCTGTGCCCACCCTCTTTTAAATGAAAATGTGCCATGTAGATAGCCATTCTACTATTCTGCTTTCATGTGTGTGAAATGGAGTTGGAACCCAGGGCCGCCTTCATGCAAGGCAAGAGCTGTACCACTGAGCCACACCCCAGCACCATTCTGTTATATTGAGGAAATAATGGTAAAGAAAAAGTCTGTATCCATTAAGGTCAGATGCAACTTTTGGCATACTTGATCCACGGTTGGTTATCTGCTCTGGTGCAGACAGCACAATGACTTGCAGTCGTTTTTAACCCTCAAAATTGAATGAGGACATTACTGCCAGTCTGGCTCAGAAAGCCAACAAATTTGCCCAGGATATAACCAGAAAAAAAATCTGTTAATTTGCCTAGAGTCACACTCCTGTTAAGGGATAGGGACAGAACATTTCCCCCAGAATATTCTTTCCTGGATAAGAGGCACAGCAGGTCCCTTCAGGCCCAGCCAGAATCCGTTGCTGGGTTTGAGGTTGCAGGACGAAGGTGGAAGAGCAGAAAAAGGAAGTGAGAGGGGAGGCTTTCCCCAAGGCTTCAGGGGCATCACGGGCCGCTGGGAGGCAGGGCCTGGAGGTCCGAGGCTTCTCTGGCAGGACCTTGGGAAAGAAGGGCTTAGCGTGTGTGAGTGGAGGCTTGCGTGTGACACCAGCATCCGTCACCACCCTGCTGCATACTCGAACAGGCGCCACCCACCAGTGCATCACAGCCAGCAAGGCTGACTTCAGCTGCCTGCTCATTTCAGAGCAGGGTGTGGAGCAGGGTCCTGCTCTTGATGCTGCTGAGGACAGAGGCCATGCAAGTGCAGTCAATAGTGGCCAGGGAGCCGACATGACACACATCATGACGGACAGGGACAAAGCCCAGAGAGCCGCTGAAAGCAGATCAGGGTCCCCAGAGCCAGGACAGTGTGGAAACCGAGGGGGAGGCTGGCCCGGCGGGTGTTCTGCAGCTCTGAGTCTGCAGCATGAGGAAACCATGGATGGACTTGTATATGCAATACACATGCACACATGTGCACGCACACACATATGCATGCTCACACACATGCACACTGCATGCAGCCACATGTGCGTGGGTCCCTTGCCACAGGTGGGCATTTTCATAAAACCAGGGAGCTGCACTGCTGAGCCACAATCTGTTTCCAGGTCTGATGGGACATAATTTCCAAGTGGAGGAAAGATGAGAAATTCTGAGAACTCCATCCACCAGTTTAAACTCGTATTGTAACAGGTCAGTGCCCAGGCCACCAGGCTCCACTGAGACTGCCGGCTGCCGACATAAACGTCTCCTTAATGGTGGGGTCATGCCAGCCCATTTGAGGGTGTCACCTCTCAGAGCAGAGCAAAATAAATATGCCGTCTCAGACAGCCCACAGCAGAAAAGCAGTAGCAGGTACCCATTGGAAATTGTTCTCTTCTACACTGTATGGCCACCTTTGGACTTTGCAGAAAAAGATGGTTTCACAATCTCAAATGGGAAATTTTTTAAGCCAAAGCTAGAGGCAGTCCTACCCTAGCCAGTTCCATTTCTAGGGGCCTCACACCCTTACAGGGCCAGGCCCATAGGTTCCGCAGATGGGCGGGACAGGACTCCAGGGCAAGGGCGAATCCTCGGGGCTTGGCAACCCTGACACCCCACTCCTTTGCCTGCAGCCCCAGGCATCTGGGCTCCTCACTGCCTCCAATGATTCATTTTTTAGTGTTTTGGTTGTCTGGAATAAATTCAGCTCTCTTTTCATCTTTCTCTCCTCCTGGTGATCTCAAATGCATCAGAAGAAATTTCTACCATTATTGTCAGAAACAAGACTGAAATAATAACTTGCTGCCTTCAAACACCCATGTTCTCTTCACCAGAAAGCAACATGCAGGGTGCGTAATGGATCTTGAGGGCCACCCAGAGCCACCGGTCCCAGCGCCCCATCACCCTGACACGAGGAGAGTGGGCACCCCAGCTCTGTTTCAGAAGGCTGCTGTGCTTCTGCTAGCTAAGAAATGAGCTTCTTTTCCCTCTCAAGCCCTGGGACACCAAGGAAGAACAGAAGGCAAGCTCAGATGTGGTTAGCGATAGCTAGCTGCAAACACCCGAGCCCCAAAAGAGGGAGGGACACAAAGGCAAAGAATGGACCCCAAAGGACCCCAGTTTTCTGGGACATCAGAAGCCTGATGTGCCCACACTGGGGAGGTCAGCTGCCTGTGCAGGGGCAGAGACCTGAGGATACAGATGCCACCACAAACCACCGGGTGCTGGCTGCAGGCAGGGCTGGCCGGATCGGACCCGGCCACACACAGGCCAGGGTCTCTGCCACCCATTTGCCCTGCCCACCTCTCCCTAGGTGTGGGCTAGGTGGTGTAGCCCTTGTGCCTCAGTCTCCTTGTCTCTATGGGGGAGGGTAGTACAAGATGGAAGTATTTCGTAGGGCTGAGGACTGAGCATGTTGATATACAAGACGGTGTCACAAACTGGGCCCGGCACAGGACAAGCGCTCCATAGTAGCTGCTGTTGAACAGTCGCCGGGCTGGGGGACGCATGTGGGGAGACAGGCACACCTGCTCAGCACCCACTCCTCAGAGGATTCCAACTATCTCCCCAGAGACTTGTCGTCCTGCTGTCTTCCCAAGAACAGCGTCCTCTGTGGTCCTTGGGTGACACCCTATTTTGGCCCCCTGCCCTCTGACCACTCTCCTTGACATATGCACAAAGTGCTAAACCTCCTTCTGCATGGCCAGTGCCATCCCAGCCACCTGGCCCAGCCCGAAGCCTTCACCCAGCACCACTTATATCCCCTCTGTCACGGGGAGCTGCTCCTCACAGCCCCCTCCCCACGGGACATGACTGTCGGCCTCTCTGCCTGTGCTCCTGCACCTGTGACAGGGAATCACTGAATCTATCTTCTCCCTCCGTCCATCTGTCCTTAATGCGGAGGGGCTGCCCCTGCAGGTGGAGCACTGCTCCATAGTCAGCGTCCTCTGATGTTCCCATGGCATGCACCCTGCCCAGGCCACACTTAGAGTCTCGGGAACAACCCTGAACGCTGGTCCCTAACACACCCCTGAGTGGGGCAACTGCGTGCACCTGGGCCGGAGGGGCTTTCCAGGAAGAAGACTGCATCCCCAGGCCATCACTGGGGACAGGGCGTTGTGTTGCTGCCCTGTAAATAACCACAGCTCTGCCATGGGCAGAAACAGAAGCTATGTCCAACTGCTTTGGCACAGGGGCTTTGTGTGGGCTCTGTCACCCTGCCACCTCCACAGGATGACAAGATATACTTCCATGAAAGCTACCACTAGCTGTGAGGGCCAAAGCCCAGGGGTCTCAGCCAACCCAGGATCCCTCTTCCCCTGTCACTCTGCTCTAACTCAGAGCCTGGCAAGCCTGAGAGACCCCGGCATCCTGCACCCCAGCCCCTGTGGAGGAGACATCAGGAGTGTGGGCCACCGGGGAGGCCAGGATGATTTCCAGTTCTCATGGCTCAGGAAATGACATTGGCTTCTGCCATTGCTAATTGCTGGAAATTCTTACTCTCTTTATCTCCCCTTAGAGAAAAATAGATGAGAAAGAGAGAGAAGCAAGTGAGGTCTTTTCTGATTTGTTCTTTCTTTAAAAACAGTAATTGATATAAGCCAAACCGACTTGATTTAACCCACAGTAAACGTACAAGTCACCCTAAAATGTTATCTGCCATCTAAATGCAGATGGCAGGGCCTGTCTAGGTTGGAATTCTTTTGAGTCAAGGCTCCCCCCACCAGCAAAAGCAGTGATATTTGCTTTAGTTCCAATAACTAAAAAGGCTCCCTAAAGTGGTCCCTCTAGAAATAAGGATAGCTTGGACCCCAAAGACAAGACAAAATTCTGCTTCTACTCCCCTGCTCTGAAGAGGAACAGGGCTCTCTCCTTCCCACAGCCACTCCCAGTCCCTTGGTCGGAATCAAACCTGATGAACTAGTTAACAGGGGAGGTGGAAGGATGGGCTTGGCCTGCAAGCAGATTATTCAACCCTGAAGGCAGAGCCCAGAGCCAGAGCTAGGCGAAAGCTCTTTCCAGCAATTCTCAAGAGCACCGGCTTCTCCCTGCCTGCCCCCTGCACTGAGTGCTTTGCCGAATCGTTTTCATGGATGTAACTGTTCTCCCAGAATGCCTGCTGCCTGGTCACCCAGGGCCATGCCGTCACATGCACTGGAACAGTGGAAATCATCCTTCAAATGATGGTAGCCCCCTGCCTAGTATGGCCTAGTAATTTGGTATCATGGATTTAACTGATTAGAACAAAGGAGTTTTTAGAAATGACAAAGTATATTTATGTACTGTTGTATTTCCGTTAAGTTCCGCAATTAGTTTTGCAATTGATAAAATGTGCATTGATTCTCCCGTCGCCAATGACAGGCTCCCAAGGACTTTTGGGACGCAGGGTCGTGCGGAGTGCTGGGTGCTGGGTGCCTGGCAGCGGACACGATACATAGGGATTTTGCTCCTTGACAGAGAACACAGACACTTTAGTCATCAATTCCAAGACTCGCCTTGTTCATATTTAACAGCTTCTGAATTGGGATATAGCTCACAAACGCTGCCGCCTAAGTCACAGTTGTGACATTAATCACAAGGGCTCATCTCCCCTCTGCTTCCGCTGTGCACTGCTGCAAGGCTGCGAGAGCCGAGCTTAATTGCCGGTTGCAGTGTCTCTGAAGTGGCCGGCCAGAGGTCTGGACGCTAAAAGGCGTAGGGACAGAATGAAGCATCAATTAGGTGACCCTCGCTGGATGAGTGATGACCTCGGCCTGTTTTCTCACAGAATAACAAACAAGCGGTTTATGGAAAGAGGATCACAATGTAGGACGTTGGGTTTTAATGATGAGTGCGGAAAAGGGTAGTCTGAGCCAATGACAGACAGAGAAACCGCCAAACCCTTCAAGTAGATGAAAGAAATCTTCAAACAGCGGCCGATCCATGCATGACACAGGGCGGTCATTAAGACATCACGCCACAGTTTAATTTGCAGCTTTTCTTTTTCCTTGCCAGGGATGCAGATAACAGTGGGGTGTCTAACTTGCTAGGACACATTAGAGCTAGTGCACAGGGTACTAAACAAGTGAGCAAATCACTCCAGGTCCTGCAAGTATCATGAAACAGCACACTAAAGGCCATGATAGGGAATAACAGAAGAACTGAATTTATTTAGAAAGATCAAGGCAGTTCTCCCAACCTGGTGTGATGGTACACACTAGTAATTCCTATGCTTGGGAGGCTGAGGCAGGAGAATCGCTGAGTTCCAGGCCAGCCTCACTTAAAAAGTGAGTTCAAGGTCAGCCTGAACTGCATAGTGAAACCCTGTCTCAGAAAAGAAAGAAAGAAAGAAAGAAAGCTAGAAGCAAAGGCCTCTCTGAGGACAAGTAGCCAAGGAGAAGTCAAGCAGGTCAAGGAATCCCAGGTGCAAATGCCCTGAGGTGCAAAAGAATCCATGTGCACTGAGTGGATTGATCCCTGCTTCAGAAATCCTGTCCTACTTAGAAACACAAACAATACATCATGAGGTCACAAGCCAGACCTCCACATAGCTAATCTGCTACAAACATAATAAAAATATTTTAGTAATAATACAAATAATACAAACATAATAAAAATATTCTAAAAATACTAGTACACCCCATCAATATGTGGAGTTAAAAATATTCTAATTTTTCTGGGAAAGCCAGTGTGCATCAGCATCACCACCTATGGGAAAACGGGGCAGGAAGTGAATTCCCACTCTGGAGAGGGCAAATCCCGCATCTTTGCTTCTATAGTTGGAATGTTTTATTCTCTGAAGTTTCCCCATGCCTTTATGTTGTGTCCTTTACAACATGTATTTTGGAAGACTCCTAAACTCTTTCAAACCATTGAACAGTTTTCCTGACTTTTTTTAATTTTAAAGGGAGTAAAGTAAAAAAAAAAAAAAAATAGAAGCAAAACAGTGATAAGGGGGGCTGGAAATTTGGCTCAGGGGCATAAGCACCTGCCTGGCAAGTGTGAGGTCATGAGTTCAATCCCTGGTACCAAAAAAAGAAGAAGAAAAAAAAATAGTAGGATGTCCCATGGTTGCTATATTGCATATTATTATACTCTAAATAGCTGCTCAGACTATCAGCTTTAGGCCTTGAAAAGTCAATCAAACAATGCAAGCATTAGGTTCTTTACTTCGGTGGTTCCTCCGAATCAGCTGGAGCGGGGAGTTCCTTGAGTTCCGCCCTGTTCCTCCCCGGCCTGCAGTACTGCTGCCTCCTGACTGAATGTAACACACCCCAAGTATGTTATGGAACACACTTGAGCTGAAACAGTTCACTGCTTACCTAAAATTTGAATCAACAGGTATTTTGATTTCTATGCTGATGACCCTTTTGGCAAAGTAAACCAGTCTATGTAATTACATTGGGTTTTTGTTTTTGTTTGTTTTTCCTTTCCTTGTCTTGTTCTTTTAAACTTCTAAATTGGGAATTCTTCACCCAGGGCTCGAGGACCTTGTGGGTTTTCTGTGGACAGATTTCAGGGAAGTTCTTGATCACAGGTAGGAAAATTCAACTGTTCAGTAACCCCTAACATTTTACCTTTTTAACCTTTCTTTCCATCGTGAATGTGCGTGGCAAAGCCCAGTTGGGCACAGTGTCTCCCAGTTGGAGACACTGCCATTGTCTCATTTACTCTCAGGCAAAACCTCAACAGCTCCTAGGATTGCCAGCTGGACCTTATTTAACAAGGACACAGTCTGGGAACTTAGAAGGCAGGTGCTGAGAGAGTACATGGGCAGGGGACCCTGGGGGAGCAGCTAGGGGTCCACGCTCAGGGAAGTGCAGGCCTTGGGAGGGGCCCAGCCACAGTGCAGCCTGCACCTCAGCTGACCCCACCACTGCAGGCTCTGGAATGGAAATGCTGCCCCACACTGGGCCTCACCCCACCAGATCTGGGAGGTGACCTCTTCAGTGAAGGAGCCCCAAAGGCTGCCTCCGGGCCACTCCCATGCCCAAGGCCTTCCCAGAAGGGGAGCAATCTCCAATGGGCTATGGGATGTGATGGGTGCGGTCCCTGGACTGAAGGTGCCAGCCCTACCCCCCTGTGGTGCCCACTCCCTTGTCACCCACTATGGCACATTTCCAAGGCTGAGGGGACCCCACCTCTGTGCTGGGCGAGGGAGACTTCAAGAGAAAAATAAGGAGCTGAAAGATTGTTGTCCAGGGCACCAAGTAGTGACCATCCCCAGACGGGGGGGGACTCGGCTGTGTACCCCTCGCCCTGGGAAGATTCTGGGCTTCTGTCCTGGTTCTCCCACTGTGCAGCGTGGGACCCTGGGGAGTCCCTGGGCCTCTGCTGCTCTACTGAAAGCGCCTGGCTGTAAGCGACCCTGGATCCCTCAGAGCCTTCTGCAGCTTCCTCACCAAGGGCTTTGCCACTGGCTTTTATGTCTTTCCCAATCGAATAAACAGCAGCCAAGCAGCATGGTCTGAGCCCACCCTGACTGCTCCCTGCCTGCTGCCTGGCAAAGCCAAAAACTAGGGAACAGCTTCCTATGGAGGACAGCCGCTCGGAGACAGGCAAACCCCCAGCGCTGCCCCGGGTCCCCTCGACACCCCAGCTTCTTCAACCCACAAACTCACGAAATAACCGGAATCTGAAGGCCCCTCACGCCAGGCACTGTGCTAAAGATCCCACAAGATTCCTCTGTAACGCAGGGCTCTGTTAAGAGGCTGCATCTGGGGCTGGGGATTTAGCTCAGCGGCATAAGCGCCTGCCTTGCAAGCAGGCAGTCGTGAGTTCGATCCCTGGTACCGATAAAAACGAAAAAGACAAAAAAAAAAAAAAAAAGAGGCTGCATCGGTTGCATTACCGAGGGCTGGATTGGAGCCAACAGGCAACTGACAGCGTCTTTGTGAAGCGTCTTTCCAAAGCTCAGGCCACTTAACCTAATAATTCCACTTCCAGGAATGCATTGTAGGAGGTGTTCATCTAGGGTGTAGAGAACAGTCCATGCATAGGTCACAGCACAGAGCTGTTTACCCGGACGGGGAAAATGGGGACAGCTTAAGTGACTGTAGCACAGACTGCCTGGGTCACGCTGGTGCCACAACACTCTGGCTGTCAGAGCCAGTTACTGACATCAAAGGGAAATGAAGACATTGCATTTCCTATAGCCAGCATTTGTGTTAGGCATAGTGGCACACGTCTGTGATCCTGGCACTCAGGAGGCTGAGACGGGAGGATCGCCTTGAGTTTGAGGCCAGCCTGGTGAGTTCAAAGCCAGCCTGAACTGCATAGCCAGACCTTGTCTCAAAAAAAATCCGATAGACATTTGTGTTCTTTTGAATTTAATATGAAAATGTTTGGTTTCAGGTTTTGGTTCGTTTTGTTTTTTAAGAGAAAAAAGCTATCCATATAGGGTACACATGGACTGGGCTGGGCCCATGAGATAAGGAAGGCATTTTGGGGGAAGCTGCCAGGATGGAAGACTATGAGGAGACTCCTCCAGCCTGAAGTCTTTAGAGGGAGCAAATGCACCCTTTGGAGGGCTCCATTCCATCTTCAAGTGGCCCCATCAGGGTTTCAAAGCCTTAGCAGACATGGGCACCCCGAGCTTAAGCATCAAATACGGGCTGAGCTTCCAGGGCTCCAGACACAAGCCAGCACAGGGGAGTGAAGTCCCGGCCTCAGCCACAAAACACAGCAGCAGCCGCCTCTGTCACACTGAGACATTTTCCTGCCACTATTTCTGTCCTTTGTCTCTTTGTTTCCTGTGGAATCTCTGATACATACATAGGAGGCCTCTGGACACCACCCCTGCCCCGCCCTCTCATTCTGTTTTTCTCAGTCTTTTTTCTCTCTGGGTTTCATCCATTGGTCTCATTGTGGGTTGTGCGTGCCTTCTTTGAATGCCTGCTAATTTTTCATCAGATACCACCTTCTCATGCCTTTCTGGCGCTGGATATTCTTGCATTACTTTGATTTTCTTTAGCTGTGTTCTGGGATGTGGTTAAATTACTTAAGAACGGTTAGAGCCTCTTGAGACTGACTTTAAAACTTAGCTGGCAAGTGGCAGACCAGTCTCTGGTGCAGGGCTAATTGCCCACTCCTCCCGCGAGCCCTCTTGAGTGGCCCAGCCTATCCCTGCTGACCAGGCTTCTTCACTCTTTCCAGGCCTAGATGAGGATCGTGCCACCTGCTCCTTTCTGCTCTTTCCCTGGCCTCCGGTAGTTCTCTCCCCACTGACACTAAGCTCTTCTCAGCTGCAGACCTTAGGGGGGGGTTCTGGCTGAGGTGGCCCGGCCAACCCCCGACAGGAAGAGGATCCACTGTGAGTCTGCAGAGTTGAGACAAAGTCACCCTCGAAGCCTCACTCAAGATAGCAAGAAGAAGGGGCCAGAATGGGCCACAAGCAGAGGGCAATTGCAGCCCTGTGGCTGTAGGCATGAGAGGGGGCAGGTAGGGCATGAGCAAGGGATAGGTTCACAGCCCACAAAAAAGAACCCATTAATACATTCTTTTCCTGAGCAGACGTTCTCCCTCTCTGCCTGACTGTAGCTCAGCAAAAAAGGCCCTTAACCCTGCTCCTCTTTCACTGCACTTTTAGACGGTTTCTGAAGCCCACTGGTTTGGTCTCCAAATGCCTCCTGGTTCACTTCCTCCTTCCATCTCAAATTCAGGCCGCAGAGCCTCACTGAGGGGAAGTCATATTATTCCTCTGGGTCTGAATTTGCCCTTTACAAGAAAGGTGCTTGACTAATGGACTCCCAAGGCTCTTTTTGCTTTTCAAGTCCAGGTTCCTGTGATATTTTAGGCAACCTGTGTCCCAATCACTTTCATTTCTTACTAGTAAAGCTTGATTCTGATGTGGCTCTATCTGGAGAGGTGCAGGTTAGAAGTTATACATGTGCCCTGAGCATAATAGCTGTTCTACAGCATTTGCTGAATAAATATGTCTAAGAGTAAAAAAGCAAAACAAAATTCACTGACCAAAAAGCTCAGCCTGAACCCATCTAGTTATATTCTGCAGAGTAAGATCCAGCCTGCAGTAGACAGAGGGGTAACTCATCTCAGTGATGTTCACACCCTGACAGCACCCAACCCCCACCCACGCCCCCATAAACATGTTATGGTAGAGAGCAAAGCTCTGGCCACAGAGTGGAGGGTCTGGAGAAGGGGACGGGATCCTGGGCTGCCTGGATGAGCCCGATGTGGTCACCATGCTCCTCATAAGACAGCAGGAGGGTTAGAAAAAGCAGCTGGAAGACACCAAGAGCCTGGCTCTGGAAGGGAGGCGGAATAGGCTGGAACCGAGGTTTGCTGTGTTTTGAAGCTGAGCCAGGGAAGATGAAGGCCGTCGGGGTCTCCGGAACGCACGCAACCCTGCTAACACCTCAGTGTCCAGATTTCTGACTTCCAGAAGGGCAGGAGCATGGTGCCTGTTTCAGGTCATTAAATCGGCAGTGTCTGTCACAGAATCAGCAGGAGTCGAATGCCGACTCCTTGCTTCCCCATTAACTTCTTACATCTGACTTTCCTGGGTGTCTGTTTTGCTTTCAACCAAAGAGTGTTAAAAAAAAATCTCTCCTGTGAGAGGAAAAGGTGACATGGAACAGCACAATATGCCAGCTAAAAGAATGGAAAATACTTCTAATCCCTCCACTGCCGCTACTTCTACCATTCCCAGTAATTTTTTTTTTTTTTTTTTTTTTTTTTGTTTTTTTGTCTTTTTTGAGACAGGGTCTCACTGTGCGGTTCAGGCTGGCCTTGCACTTACTATGTAGCCTAGCCTGGACTGGAACTTGCAACGATCCTCCTACCTCAGCCTCCTGAGTTCTGGGATCACAGGTTTGCACCACCACACCTGGCCCATTCCCAGTGTAAATTTGGCCTGCCAAACTTGGCATCACCCAGACCTCCAAACAATCCTATGATGTGGAGATCAGCATGCACCTTGAACAGGGGAGCACATGGAAAGCGACAAGCAGGGCCACGTCCCCCCACTCTATGCTCTCGCTCCTTCTCCTTTCCCGTTGCCACCTCTTCCAGCCTGCTCACCCATGCCAGTCTGTCTCCAGCTTGCCATGGAAGTGGTTGAAGGCTCCTAATTTCTGTTGGGGACATTGGCTGAGGAGATGTTTGTGTATCTGAGAACAAATGGCTCTGAGGTTTGGAAACGGAGCCGCCCATCCTACCGCACCCCAGAGGATTGGGGCACTGCGTCTGGGCAGGAGCGAGGGTCCTCAGTCAATGCCAGTGGAGCCGGGCTGTGGTGGCTGTGCTGCATGTGGGACCTGGCAGATTTCCCAGCTGCATGAGAGCTGGTGAGGGGGCTTCCACGAGGGCCCTGCATCCACTGGGGGCTGCATCCTCTTTATAGATCTAAAACGAGGCACTTTTAATGGTAGTCAGTCTTCCGATTCTCACTCCCTTCTTTACTGGCCTGCCTCTCTCGATTGTCCATTTCCCTGCCCTGATTTCTAACGCTTCCAGCATTGTTCAGAGCCCTGTTTGTTTTTAAGGAGCTTGGCTAACAGGAGTTGGGGGTGAGGGGCCAGCCCTGCGTGCTTCCGGGAGCACAGAGCAGCGCTTGGCTTTGAAGCTCGCTGAGGATATTTGGATTAATAATATTTGTTTTAGTATTTTCCCCTCATTTC
Source organism: Cavia porcellus (assembly GCF_034190915.1). Classification (NCBI taxonomy): domain Eukaryota; kingdom Metazoa; phylum Chordata; class Mammalia; order Rodentia; family Caviidae; genus Cavia; species Cavia porcellus. Next base: position 3,787,329 of record NW_026947491.1, read on the forward strand.
TGATCTTCAAAGAGCCCGGAAAAGTTTGAACTGGTTGCAGTTTCTTCTCATTTGTCCTTGGGAGCAAATGTCTGGAGCAGGGTGGATCTGAAAATTTTTTCTGAGTGAAGCCTTGTTAATGGGGCAGGCTGCAAATTCACATCAAGGGAACGTCAGTTTTCAAAACAGCTTCTCGACAGAAAGGGAAGCAGGATTTTAGCAAAATGTGAACCTGCTATGCCACTATTAAATGAACTCCTTGGTTCCAGACTGTGCTGCATAGAACCCGGATTCCAGGGGCGGTGAATAATTACCACCGTGCAGGCAGAATGTCTGGGAAGGTCAGTCTTCCTCCGGGATAAAAGATTGCTTTTTGGGATTTCCCGTGTGTCTCCTTTCTGTATTATTTTACTGTGTCAGTGCTTTGTGTCCCGGTTAGTTTGATGGTACCAAGGAACAGAGTCATTGTCCTGCGGTCTGGAGGAGGTGGAAAAACCCTTGCTGCCATAGGTCATCTTGTCACAGTTGCCTCATTTCCCTACGCTGTCTATTCTCATCAACTTGACCAGCAAGAAACATGAAGGAACCTACATCAAGTTAAGCATCCTCGGCTTTCCTAAAAAAGGCAGTATTAAAAGAAAGCAGAGGAAAAGCCCCACTGCACCCACAGGTACAGAGATCAGAACTTAACGTGGGGGCCTAGGTTTTGTCCAGTTCTGTGTGATATACAGAAGCACCGTGACTCAACTGTGAAAAGCAGGAGTCCTTGCAACAGTTTGGAATGCAGAATTCAACGTGGTTCACTTCAAGGATAAAACCCCCTCGGTCCTATTACATTGCTTGGGAACCGTTTTGAGGCTTTCGTTAAAAGTTGGTCCATGGTGAAAACATCCTTTAGGTGGTTAATGATGATAAGATGACACAAGATGCCCGCTCCACTAGGTCGCCTTCTCCAGCTGTGCAGAACCATTCGCTGCCACAGCTTATGATGCCTTCTAATAAAGAGCACGTTTCCTCTGCCCCTGCCACGCACAGCACCAGGCCCTGGCCTCCTGTAGAGCCTGTGCCTCTCAGCACAAGGATGACACATGAGCTCAGCAGCGCTGTTAGACCAATGCTGTCCCAACCCAGTGTGATCCAGGCAGACTGGAGCCTTGGGTATCTCAAGCAACAGAAGCAAACCCAAGATTCAGCACTTAAAAAAATAATAATAATAATAACAGCTTTCTTTTCTGGAGCAAAAATTCCAAAGACAATTTCTAGACCAAATGTTGTAATGTTTGGAGCTGCAGACTCAGAATCTCGGGAATGTCAGAAGGTGCACCCACAGCTCCAGGAAACACCCCGTGGCTGACTCCTTTCCTAAACCAACAGGACCATGAGGCCATGACACTGGAGACAGGAGACAAAGTACCACAAGTGTCCCTCCCACTGGCGCTGCACACCCACACCACTGGCAGATCCTGGGACAAGCAGCATTTCCAAGAGACTCTCCTGACACCACCCGCCATCCTCACAGGCCGGCAGGGACAGAAGCAGCAACACAGGAGAAAACGCTCCTGTCAAGGATGGGTGACTTCAACGAGGCAGGAGGTGAGGCCCCAGTTCCAGGCTTCTATCTCCATCTGCACTGCTTCCTGTCTTCCTGTGTCAGAAAAAAAGACAGCGTCCCGGAGCCCCTGGGGGACCAGGGTCCCTGGACAGCAGCGGGGCTGACTTGTGCGACCCTCGCTCAGGACAGAGGTGGGGAGGGGACTGCCCCAGCACTGTGGACTGGCAGCATCCTGGGCCTCTCCCCACTGGATGGCACTTACACCCCGCTCTACCCCTGGGTTTGACAACTATATGCTTCTCTAGATAGTCTCTGCTGCCCAGGTATAATAAGAGGGGGCACAAACACTCTGTTGGAAACCAGGCTCCAAGTGGTGCCTGAAGAAGTGGTGGGATGGAGGCAGCTCTAGGGCAGGAAAAGAATAGAGGAGGAACTTGAGCTGTGAGGGGGATCCAGGCCCCAGGGCTTGGCAGTGAGACAGGACTGCACAGCTGGGGCTCTCCGCAGCCCCTCTGAACTCCACCTCCTCGGGCTCAGCCACCACACAAACCATTTCCAAGGAGGCATCTCCAGAAGGTGGCACAGAGTTACCCAGGTGGCGAGAGGCGGCACACATGGCTCCACAGCCACAGTAGGGACGCAGGCTCTGCACACAGAACTGGGAAGCCTGCAAGGGCCAGGGAGAGGAGCCGGCCCAGAACAGTATGTTCCAGGCGGTCCGCTCACAGGATGCTGAAGAACGAGCCCCAGGGCCAGTGGTGCGGAGGGCCCCTCTGGGCCATGCCTCGGTCGAGACTGCCTGGAACAGAAACAGTGACCGGAAGACTGAGGACTGGATAAAGGCACTGTGCCCAGCAACCAGAAGAGTCAGGGAGACCCCACAGACAGCCCGGCTCCCTGCTCCAACCCCATCATTGCCCTTAACGTGGACCCTTAGGCTCCCTGGGCTGGATGTGTGTGTGGAAGGTGACTAGCTAAATCAGCCCGCTTCCCTCTCTGGAATATTACTCCGCCTTCAGAAAGGACGGCCAGGACATCCTAGGACCATAGAGATGTGTCTGATATGTCACGTGACATGAAGAAAGCAGGGACAGTTGTAACTGCAACTATGTGAAAAATGTATTTGCCTTTGGATACAGAATAGGAACACAGATAAGTAAAAAGCCAAACTGTTGGGACAGTGAGCTTGTAATTATGTATTTGTGTTATGCAAATTTTATTTTCTATTCTCACTTCGGTTTTTGCACGATACATACATTTTTTAAAAGAAACATGAAAAACTGCTGCTTGCTCAGGAGCGATGTTGCTGAGGGCGATTCCCACCTGTGGCAAAGCACCTGGCAGAGAGCAGGTCCTCATGAAGGGCTGAGGGAGGAGCAGGTGGGTGACAGTATGGTTGCCCACCCAACGCCACTGCGACTCTGAGCAGGACCAAGACCACCTCCGCCCACAGCTCAGCACACACACGGCCACTGAGAGTGGACTGGACTGGAACAGAACAAGGCGGGAGACACCACCAGGGCCTGCACCAGGCAGGCACGGGACTGAGGCTGGGCTCCGGCTCCGCTCCCTCTTGCCAGCTGAGCTTAGAAGAGTGAGCTCTTTGCGTCTCAGCCCCCACCTTCCTACTGTACAAGCAGCTATCGGGACATCATCTGTGTTTGCTTTTCCACCCCGCCAGTCCTTGGTTGAAAGGTATTTTCAAGACCAAAAAGTAGCAGAAGCCATTGGAATCCAGCATATTCTCCTGTCGTTTGTAAAAATTTAAATGCATCCAAACAATTATCCCAGACACCCAGGGGAGAGAGAAGAGCAGGTCCTTAACTCCCCGCCCGGGAAGGGACAGGCCATGGGGTTCGGGGTGGCACGAGCCCAGGCAGCTTTGATGAGGGGCATGTGCACTCCGAAGGCTTCGCAGAGAGCAGCAGGGATGAAGCCCGGTTAGAGCTGGACCTGAGGAAGGAAGCAGGGACCTCACAGAGGGACATCCTGCCAAGTCAGGGACCTCAGATTCCCAGTGGGGCCCTGGAGCTCTCTAGGTTGATGCTACCTCTCACCATGCTTTGTGAGCTAAGATCTCACACAGTGGCAAGCCTGGGTTTTTGTATTTTGGGGTATGTGTGTGTGCGCATGTGTGTGTGTTGATGTTTTTGCTTTTGTTCTAACACAAGGTCTCATTCACGTGCTCCATGCTGGCCTTGGACTCGAGATCTTCCTGCCTCTGCTGGTAGCTGCATCCTGGCTGTAAGTGCTGGATCACAGCTCTGTGCTGCGCACCTGGGTGTGGGTCTGTGTTTAATGAGTGCTCTCCTCCAACACTGTAATAACAGTTCTGCTAACTCAAATCCATGATGTAACATCCCACTCGACAAACGCCAAACCGGCCAGCGTTCAGGCTGAGCGTGCACAGAGCTGGGCGGTAGACAGGGGTGGAGGAGCCAGGTGAGTGCACCAGATGCTCACGATGTCCGTGCAGCTCTCCCCTCGGGTCCTGCTCAGCGACAGAGCTCAAGGTGCTCCCGGAGAGCCCACTGGGCATCACACTGCCACTCTGTCGCTGAAGGGCACCCTTCCTCAGGAACAAGCTGGCCTTCTGTCATAAGCAAATCGCCACGTTCCCTCCCTTCAGCAACCGGTCATGTGACAAATGTACTGGACTGTGCATTGTGCCTAAGGTTCGCCGAGAAGAAATCTATAGATCTTTCCATCAAGTTGTCTTCAAACGATATGTTTTAACCTGTAAATCACAGTAATCCAATAAGGTAGGCACTGCTGTTAGTCTCATTTTAAAGGTAAGGTCCAGAGAGGTTGGATAACACGCCCAGGGGCACCAGCCTGAGTCACAAAGCAGGGAGTGAGCCAGACAACCGGGCTACAGAGCAAGGCTGTTGAGCTCTCCCGTGGGACACCCAGGTTCCCCTTACACAGGGTCGCACTGAAAGGGGCTGAAGTCCTCTCTCTCTTCAGCTGTGTTGCCTTTCATGGGCACAGGCAATGCCAAGGCCAGAGTGCCACCTGCTCCCCAGGCTGCATGAGCCCTGAGGTTAGGTGGCCCAAGGCCTCTGCCTGCTGCGGCCCTCTGTGAGCTTCCTACAGTGATTTCAAAAGTCAAGGCCAAAGCTGAGGGAGGTGTGTGAGGGAGGTCAGTGAAACCCCAGGGTAGGTGCCGGCCTGTCACTGTGCATCCCTATGAAATTTCAAACCAAAACCAGGACTGACCTAACCTGCCAGTCCAGAAGGCACTTGGTGACCTGATTACCTGCCGAGACTGTCCACTCCACCTGCAGGGGAAGGCTTATGGCTGCCCACCCACTGCCCATGGCCCACCCTGTAGCTCCAGCAAACTCCTCACCCAAAAAAAGGCAAAATCATTTGTTCTTGTGATATCTCCATTCCCGGCTTTGGAATAGACATCTCACCTGCAGCAAGGAAACTAACGGTATTAGAAATCTAACCGCTGGACCCAGTTTCCCCTCCTGCCTAACTCAGAGAGGAATTTGGCTGCCTCTGGGAGTCACTGGTACAGAGTTCGTTCCCAAACCTTCCCACCTGTGACTTCCTTTCCTAGGACACAGGCTGGTTCACTCCAACCATCTGACCTCTCTCGTGTCACAGGTGAAATCCTCTCTCCAAAACCCACAGAATGATCCGTGAATGCTATCAGTGTTGTAGCTTTACCTGGGAAAATGACAATCTCAGAAGATGCTTCTGGAGAAGGGCCTGCTCCTATTTCATACAACACAGCACCAACTTCCTCACCCCTGAAAGAGCCATTTGTTTTCCTTGTAGCCAGTCGTAGAGCTGCAAGGTTGAAATGAGTTGATACAAACACGATTGTTTAAAAGCCTGCGTGAACCCTAAGTTTCAGTGGCTCAGGGCCTCTGCCTGTCTCTGCCCTCTGTGAGTTTTCTACGGTGACTGCGAAGGTCTCAATGTATATGTTAGCTTTTAAGAGGCTGAAATCCAGCGTGGATATAGGTGCACACAAAAGAGATATAAATAGGACTGTACTTAAGGAATGGACAATTCTACTTCATGAATATCCTGCGGGAAAAAATCATAGCTCCAGAGATTTCTGTGTACAGATGGTCAGCAGAGATTTGTTCATGATTTTTAAAAACCTGCTTTTATGTAAGTTTCCAACGACGAGTTGTTTACCTAAATTTCCAACAGTTGTGGAAGGAGTAAATTATGCTACTTTTCAAAAGCACATTTGTGAGCATGTTTGGTGCTACACAAAAACTGTCCTGACAGATAAAGAGGGATATAAACCCACTTCTATGATATGTCAGGCCTTGTGTCTAGCTATGCCCCCGAAACCTCACTTCGTCACAGGTGGGACTTCCAGGGGTGGCTGCATCTGGGGTGTGTGATGCTGGGATCCACTCATGGTGCGATGCTAGGCTTCAGGCTCCCCATGCTGGGTGCCAGTGCTGCCTGCCCTAAGGGTGGGGAGCCTGGTTAGAAAATAAAGGACAGAAAGCTGCTTGTTGCTTCTGCTTCACTGCTTGCTGCCTTCCAACCACCATGAACCGTTTCCCCTGTGCCACGCCACCCTGCCTTGGAGCCAGCTGACTATGGACTGAAACCTCTACAAACTGTGAACCAAATGAACCTTTCCTCCTTTAACTGTAGGTGGTGGGTATTTTGTCTTAGCAACAAGAGAAGTAGCTAAGATAACACTCCCAAACAAACATGCACAGGACAACTATCTCCATAAGAAAAGATTGGAAGGCAATACGAAAAATGTTCCTTGTGTTTGTCTATGTGAGCAGATTCTTTACTCATTTCAGGATTTTCTAAATTGCATATATGCAATGAGCATGTGTTCTACAAAAAGCAAAACAAAATATTAAACAGCTGAGAGTCTATTGCAATACTATAGTTGTTTGTTTTGTTTTTTGTTTTTTGGAAGGATGAGGTGGTCAGGGGCAATGTGCAGAAGACCACTGCATTCTGAGGCATGGTCTCCAGTAGCTAGGGACCCACCAAACAGAAGGAGGGGACAGACATGCTAAGCTATCCAGGCAGGGAGGCAGGACGGTGTATCGACCCCCACTGGGCAGTGGAGGAAGCAGGAAAGGAAAGGGCGGGAGAATGGACTCCAAATGGCCCGTTGGTCCTGCAGGGCCAGAGACCCCCAGGGAAAGTGGTGCCCAGAGCCCATGAGGTCACAGCTGAGGCTAGGGGGGAGCTGCCATGAAGGCCCGGGCAGTGAGTCTGCATAGCCATGGCCTGGCTGAGAGCCTGGGTGTACACAGGTTCCGGAAGGGGATGGTCAGCCTGTATTCCTGTGGAGGTCAGACATGTGGCTCTGGGCTTCACCCCATCCGTCCCCATGCGACAGCCTCCCTCAGCATGGGGCTGCTGTGGGGGCACAGTGAGGTGTGCCTCAGGGCCTTGCTATGACTTAGGTGCCGCTTGCCACTATGACTGCTGCCCCTTTTTGAACCAGGGTCTTCCTGCAGTTCAGGCTGGCCTTGAACTCACTGTGTAGCCCACGCTGGCCTCAAACTTGCATCGATCCTCCTGCTTCAGCCTCCCTCCCAAGTGGATTACAGGCATGCACCACCATGCTTGGCCCGCTGGCAATTTTAAGTCCACTGTGCACACTGCTCCCTCACTCACACCAGAATGAAGGAACCCACAGCCCAGGGAGGAGGAGGAGGAGCAGCACCCTGCATTCAGTCACATTTCTGCTCTCTTCCCATCTGTGCTGCACAGCCACGAGCTGGAGCACCAGGCCACGCTATGCTCAGAGCTAAATCCAGGGTCAATAGGTACAAAGCAGAACTGGTCCTCCAAGGGCAAGAAGGTGCATTTTCAAAGAAGGGATTTCACAGATCAAAACTGCAAGCTGTGAGCTGGTCCCGTCAGCATTTGCAAACACGCCAGTGCACAGGTGCTAATTAGGTGTGTGGCATTGCTGCCAGCTCTTTACAAATATCTCACTTAATCCTTGTACTGACCTCCTGAGACAGGGACTATTTTTATCTGAGTTTGATTTCCATGTGGTCCCCTTGTCATTCGAAGCAGCTGTCTTGAAACAAGGAAAGGCAGAGCTCTTGGGTCACTGAGGAGAAGGATCACAGCTACGCCAGGTCCAGGGCACAAGGGGCCTGGGCAGAGTGGTGGCCTCTGATCCTGTGAGCACCGGAGCAGGCACTGGACACCTACTGCATGTCCAGCACTGCCCTCTGTGGGGTCACAGCACAGTGGAGGGAACATACAGCTAAACAAACACACTTCCAGCCCACATGACAGGTGGCAAGGACCAGGGATGCAGTGCACAGCAGCAGCAGTGGTGACAGAGGGGGGCACTGTCACCTCTGGCCACAGGAGCAGGCTTCCTACAAGGTGCACATCTCTATCCCATGTGGACCAGAGCTCAAGGCAGAGACCCAGGGGAGGAGAGTCCAAAGCTGCACCGCGTTAGTGCTAAGTGCTTGGGGGTTACCATTGGTACTAAGAGACGGGAAGGGTTGGGGATGTGGGATAAGGTGGTGGCCTTCACTGTGAGACTGGAAAACTGGGAGTCTCGAGGGAATCCATGGTTTCTGATCCAGAAAGATCATTTAAGCAGCTATGTGTGTGAGGGTGGAAAAACCCAAACAGAACGGTCAGGAAGCGGCTTCAACCGACCAGACACAAAACGGCGAGTGTGCGGATGAGCGCACCAGGTTCCAGGGCGTTTAGGGACACCAGGCTTCGGACTGACTGGAACACTAGTGAGGTGACAGCTGGTTCTGACACTGAGGTCCACGCGCGGGGCTGGGGCTGGTTTCCAGGGGGCGAGGCTGACCTCAGCAGCGACGGGTGTGGGGAGCCCTGCTGGGCGGCAGGAGTTGCCTGCATTCCCTCAGAAGGGTACCCAGAAAGTCACTCACATTGCCTTTGAATAAAACACGCTGCACTTGGTTCTGTCCTCACGGTGACAAAGCACAGCTCTTTGCTGGAAAGTCAGAATCTTTTGAATTAGTAACCTCTGAGTAGGAAAATTGGTTCTGTTAGTACCCCACCCCACCCCTTGGCCCTGCTGTCTGTCCCCAGAAATCAGCAGCCCAGGACCTATTACTCGGGAAGCCTGGGTGATTTTATGCTCAGGAAGAGTGACCAGGACTGTGAAAGGGGGCAGAGTAGAGTCACTGACCAGAGGTGCAGCCTCACGTTTGGCTGCAAGGGAGGTGAAGCTTCCAACCTCTGCCCCTGAGGGTCGGATGTCACTGTCTTGCCATCCGCCCCATGGAAAAGGCTCCTCCTGAGACCTCCAACTCAGCGTCCTGTCCTGGGCTGGGAGGCTGTCTGCAGTGAGGTACTACCCACCCCACCAGCGGAGCCGTGCTCAGGGTGAGATTCAAGCGCTTCATCTCCCCTCGGTCTCTGGAGGCTGCTGAGGACAATCTTGTGTCCTTCTTACCCCAAAGTTCCTGTAGCCACCAGTAATCCAGGGTCCAGAGCCCGCAGGATGCCTGGCCTATCCAAGCATCCTCCTTTGCAATTTCAGTGGGTGTTCAAGCTGCCCCCTAGGCCATGAGCCCCTACAGACAAACATGCAGGGCTGTCCACTCCTGCGGTCCAGGTCAGATGGCCTCTGCGGAGCCCCTCCTTCCAGTGGGGTCCATCACCCAACCCAATGCTGCATCCCTGCAAGGCACATAGGGCACCTTGCCAGCCAAGCACAGGGTTGCCTGGCAACAATGCTCCAACTGCTGTCTGCCTAGTGTTAGGAGAAAGGCCTAGGTTCAAATCCTGGCTCCTCCATTGTCAGCGTGGTTGGATGAGGTTCACCCCTCTTGCTTCCTCACACCCTGGTCACCCCTCCCGGGTCTTCCTGGCCAGTCCCTGGGATGGCAGGACAGAGGGACAGAGGCCCTCCAGGTCACCCTCTGTGCCTGGCTGTCATGTGGCAGGTGCTCCGCTGGCCCTGCCCTCCGAAGCTGTGGTGGTCCTGGGGCTGGCAGAGGTGGGATGGATGCCAGGCTGAGCTCAGCCCCTGATTCCATATTGCAGAGCTGGTGGGGAGAAGCCCTGGAGCTTCAGACACAGAGAAAGTCCCGAAGAGGCCGGAGACTAAGTTCCTGCTGCTCCCGGATGGGCGTAGCCAGGGCTGTGAGATCGGGCCACACCTGCCCAACTCTCTGCAGGAGTGCGGCTTCAACGCGTCCCAGCCGCTGGTGCTCATCATCCACGGGTGGTCGGTACGTGGGGCTCCCGCCTTGGTGCTTGGGCACCTTCTCCTTTCCGGTGGCCACGCTTGAGGGTGGGGGGCAGGCAGGTGGGGAGCCCCGAGTGACCAACGTCTTCCACTGTGGCCGCTTCATGTTCTAGGCAAACTGAGGCCCCAGACCACACGGCTCGCTGGGGTGCAGGAGGGGACACAGGTAGGAGTGAGGCCCTTGTTGGTGCTTCGGGCTTTGAGGAGTGGCTAGGAAACCAGAGACTAGGATGCCTAGTGAGATGTCTTATCGGAGAGGTGCAAAGCCAGCTGCAAATAACACACACTTGGGTCCTCAGTGGTTCAGATAAAACAGAGGCTCCTTTCCAGAAACCTAAAGCAGCACTGACCAGGCAGCTTTGGTCAGCAAAGTCAAGTCTCCAACTCCTTCCAGCTCTTGTTTTCATAATCTGAAGTAGCACTAAGGAGCCAGCCATCACATCTATATTCCAGGCGGCACAAGATAATTTGGAAGCCAGATGTCACCTGTGCCCAAAGGCACCTGGTAGACGTGGTAAAGGGGATGACCTCAGGACCTTAGCACAGCAGCCCCGCCTCACCTCTACGGTCTCTTCTCCACCCAGGACCTGTACTATCACGATTCTGCCCTCTCTGCTGCTGCCCCTTCCTCCTGGACCTCCCTAGACCTAAGGCCACCACTCTCCTTGCCGTCCTCCTTCTCTTTCTGAGCTGGGGCTTCTCCTCCAACTCTGCAGCTGGGAAGTTCAGGGAGCCCCAGAACTCATCAGAGAGCAGATGGGGGGACACTGAGACAGGGGGCCATCCTCCCAGGGCCTTGGTCACAGACTTTCCCCTTGCTACAGGCTCACGAAGCTCCCTGCCGGGTGATGACACACTGTGGTCATCAGGCCAGGAACGTCTGCCAAAGCTCAGGCACATGTGGTTTTCCCACCCACAGATGGATGGCGCACTGGAGGGCTGGGTACATCAGCTGGTGGCCGCACTGGGGACCCGGCCCGTGAACGTGGGGCTGGCGGACTGGCTGGCCTTGGCCCACCAGCACTACTCGGTGGCCGTGCGCAACATACGCCTGGTTGGCCAGGAGGTGGCCATGATGCTGCGCTGGCTGGAGGTGAGGCCCCTCCCTACCTGCGCAGCTGAGGTCCCCCAGGGAGGCAGCAAAGGTCGAGGGACACAGGCAGGGGTGACCCAGGCTGAGCTGCGTGACCCTACCACAACCTGGAGGTCACAGAGCTCACACAGGAGACCTGTCCCTCCAGCAGGGCATCAGTGTCCCAGGCATGCAGGGTCCTAGCTAGCTGCACCCCTACCCCAAGACAGCCCCCCAAGGGACAGAGACGTGGCTTTCCCAGGGTGGGAGTAGAGCCCACAGGATGCCTCCCCTGCCCGGGCTGTTACTGTCTCCCAGGAATCCATGCACTTTTCCCCGAGTGATGTCCACCTGATCGGGTACAGCCTGGGTGCCCACGTCTCAGGATTCGCAGGCAGCTTCATGGACAGAAGGCACAAGATTGGGAGGATCACAGGTAATCTGTAGGCCACAGGTAATTGGTGGGGAGTCAATGGGGCACATTCCTCTCCTCTTCTAACTCCCCGGCTGTCCAAGCTGCTGCCGTGCCTGAAGATTCCAGGGCAAAGGGTGCCACCCACAGCCCGGTGGCCCACCCATCCCTCTGCTTGTGTGGTAACCCCTCCTAGGCAGGCCAGCCAGACCCCGAGGCACAGAGTCAGCCCACGGTGCAGCTCCACAGGGAGAACCGCACGGAACAGCAGGTTTCCAACCTATGCTCTAGGGACAGACCCTAGGGGATGAACTGGGAGGGAAAGTCCCAGCCTTCACAGTGTGTGCCTCAGTTTCCACTTTCATGGAGCACCCAGGCTTGCTCCAGAGCCCCCGAGTGGAAGGAGGAAGTTCGGTAACCCAGGAGCAGGGCCTGGCACGTGTGTAACAAGGAGGTCCCCACACCGGGGACATGTCAAACTCGGTTCTGGTCAGATCATCCCCTCCAGGTTCCCGGGCCAGGACACCTGCAGCTGTGGACGCAGGCCCTTCTCAGTCAGGACCCAGAGTGCTCCACCTTCTGCCAGCCCTTCCTGCAGCTCTAGACTTCAAAAGTACAAGATTTCCTCCCCACTTTACAAACACACCATAGCCTCTTGTGTCTGGAGCCTTTGCCCACAACATCCCCTGCGCCCACCACATTCAGTACCTTGCCTTGCGGCTCGGGCCCGGTGTATGGAATTAGAAAATAATACTGCTTATATAGAATTAAATATAATTCCAAGCCCTAGCCAACCTACCAAACTCCTATTCATCCCTCAAGACCAACCAGGCTAAACCAAAGAATATTTAAGATAAAAAACAGAATTGTAGGGACTTTCCTGTCAAGGAAGAACTTTTTAAAAATTATATTAAATACTGGGTTAGGAGCATTTTTTAAAACTTCTATTATCTTCTATTACTATCCTTCATTCTAAAAAACATATTTAACATGAGATCAACATGTGGTAGTATCTTATTTCCTGCCAAAACAAGCCCAGTTCTTATATAAAATTTTGCCCCAAAAGGCAAACTAGAACTTATCTTTGGGGAATGTCTTATTTTTCCACGTACAGCAATCCACACTCATCTGCACATGATCCTCCCATCACCTGAGCATCACCCCTAAGTCTCCAAGCTCCGAATTCTGGCCGAGTTCCTCTTCCCACGGGACCAGGGCCCACACAGCCGCTTTCACTGCATCCAGGCCCCCGGACGATTGGACCATGACCACGCCTCCCACTCGCACAGGCGCAGTCCGCGCTGTGTCTGCGCTCTGCTCAGTCCCTGGGCACAAGTCAGCATCCTGGGTGGACGTGGGACTTCACCTCCCATGCAGGGCACTGGCTTGGGTGTTCACTAACACCTAGTTATGATTTATACTATCATTATTTTAAGTGTTAACGTGTCATTTATAGTATTTAATTCCATATTAGCATTATTATTTTCTAATTCCATACACTGGGCCTGAGCCACAAAGCAAGGTACTAAACGTGTCTGCTAGGCTGAGGATCCTAACCCAGGCTTATTTAGGGGGTGCCAGGCTTATGATTACAAGCATCCTGAAAAATCTTGCTGGGGGTTATTTTCTGGCTAGGTCTTCCTTTGGGAGAAATACAGGCTACGTGCCTATTCCCACATGGTGAATGTAATTATTATGGGTCATAGACACACACTAATAAAGAAGGAGAGAGTGGCAGTCACTTACACCAAAGCAGCGTGTCACCTCCTGGTTCTCTCTCTCTTCATCTTCATCTGCTGGGTAAGTGCAGCAGCCTGGCCAGCACCTGTGGCCCCAAGAAGCCCTGTCCAACAGCTGTATCTTCCCCCCAAACAGAGGCCGCTCTGGGTGTCCCAGAGAAATGATGCTAGTGCCCAGAAAGGCCGCTGTGCTTAAGGACAAAGCTACTGCGGTGATTGCAGGGCATGAATTCTTTCTTTGCTGGGTAGTTGCACTCCAGATGATGAGTGTGGTGGGTTTTGTTTTTTTTTTTTTTTTCATGCAAACAGATGCTCCTGAAGGTGGCTTAACTCAATCCAGTGTCCCCATCCCCTTAAGAATCTTAGTACATTAGGTGACTCTCCTGCCTCTCTCCCCTCCACCATGCCCCCTGTGTCTAAGCTCCAGCACCATGAACTGCTGTGGGTTTTCACCAGGGAAGGGCTATGCGAGCTTTCCCATCTTGCTCCAGCCCTCACCTGCCTCCGCCTCACCTTGCCTCGCCTTCCTGCTAGGGCTGGACGCTGCCGGTCCCCTGTTCGAGGGGACACCCCAGAGTGAGCGCCTGTCTCCAGATGATGCCACTTTTGTGGACGCCATCCACACCTTCACCCAGGCGCACATGGGCCTGAGTGTGGGCATCCAACAGCCCATTGCCCACTACGACTTCTACCCCAACGGGGGCAGCTTCCAGCCCGGCTGCCACTTCCTGGAGCTCTACAAACACCTGGCACAGTATGGTCTGAACGGTGAGGGGGAAACAGAGGGAAGGGGGTTGGGGAGGTAGTCCCTAAGCCTACTGGCAGGGGCCAGGCTGGTAGTCCCCAGCAGGCCACTCTTAGGGCAAGCCGAGGAGCCAGCTTCTGGTGCTGTGACTCCTCACCCTGCTGGGAGTCCCCACAGAGGCCTCTCCAGGGCGCCAGGCCTCCCAGAGGTCATGTCCTGGCACTGGTGCTGTCTCTTCTCTGGAAGTTCCCAGCTTAGGGGGCCCTCTGTCCCAAGCCAACTGCATATCCACTTTACCAGGGCCTGGTTTATCCATCCCTGACTCACAGGAATGGGACTAATCCCCTACATGACAGCCCCTGGGTCGTGACCCCACCTCCCTCTCAAATCCCCAGGCCTAAGTAGTGCCACACAGGGCAGTAAAAGGCACAGGACTGAAGGACAGAATGAGCCATCACAGCTGCGCCTGCCGCAGCTTTTATAGAACTTCATTCCAGAGCAGGCTGGCCACACGCCACCTCCCACCCCTCCCCTCTGCCACAGCATTCTGAGGGCCACCCATCCCCAAGCCCCAGAGTGACCTCTCCACCCCTGTCCCTGTACACCCCATTCTGGCTGCAGTCCCCGCCTCCGCCCTGCCCCAGCAACCTGCTAGAGACACACTCACCCCGACTTTCTTTCTTTCTTTTTTTTTTTTTAAATCGGTACTGGGTATCAAACTCATGACCATCTGCTTGCAAGGCAGGTACTTATGCCACTGAGCTAAATCCCCAGCCCCGCGGCTTTCTTTCTTTCATCCCTGAGTCACTGCCAGCCCACTCCTGCCTTGACATCTCCAGCTTGGCCAGTTGCTAAACTTCAGAATGATGCAACCCACTAGGTAGGCGTGGTGGCGCATGCCCGTAGTCCCAGCTCTTGGGAGGCTGAGGCTGTGAATTCCAGGCCAGTCTGGGCTCCAAAGTGAGTTCAAGACCAGCCTGAACTGCACAGTGAGACTCTGGCTCAAAAATACCAAAAACAAAAAACAAAATGACACAATCTATGCATTCAGTTAGCCTCATTTTGGGGTGGGGGATCCTCGGTTTCCTCAGCCCGGAGTTTAAGTGTCCTCACCCTGGAGCTGTTCTCCCAGTCACCTCTGACCTGAAGACAGCTTCCCATGTCCCCTGCAGCTGGGGACCAGAGGAATCCAGAAAGAAAGAAGGCTCGGGGCTGGGGATTTAGCTCAGCGGCATAAGCGCCTGCCTTGCAAGCAGGCAGTCATGAGTTCGATCCCTGGTACCGATAAAAAGGAAAAAGACCAAAAAAAAAAAAAAAAAAAAAAAAAAGAAAGAAGGCTCAAGGGTCACAACTTTGTTGAGGTTGGGCCTGTTGACCCTGGTGTGCAGGCTCGTCCTCCTGAATCCACTCCTAGGTCTTCGGGATTCAGTGGCCAAGTTGGGACACGAGGTGGGTGCTGTGGGAGAGGCTTGGCCTGCACTGGGCACCCCCACAACCCAGGAACACCTCATGATCCAGCTTAAGAAAAGAAAGTTACCCAGACGTGGTGGCACACTCCTATAACCCCAGCACTGGTAATCCGGGGGACGAAGGCAGAGGGATCACAACTTCAAGCCTGTCTGGGCAATGTAAACAAGCCCCTGTCTCAGAATAAAAAATTTTAAAAAAGACAGGGCTGCAGTTCAGTGGTAGAGTGCCCATGGGTTCCATCCCCATTACTGCAGAAAGAAAAGAGAAGAGGCGTCCCGGCAATCTACTCCCAGCAGCTCACCCTCCCACCCGTGTCTGGCCATCTTAGCCACTGGAGAAATCACCTCTGGCCATTTCACCTCCTTGCTTCCTTAAATAATCCACGCTTTGCCAGGTGAAGTGGGGTGTCCGTCCCTGAGGGTCCTCCCAGCCCGCAGTACAGAGGGCTTCTCCCAGATGCTAGCTGGCCTGAGGGAGAACCGTCTGTAGTTTTCCATCCAACACAACCCTCAGGAACCCACTCACCCCGCATATCACTGCTGACCTCTCGGGGCTGAGAAACCAGGTGATCCTCTGAGCCGAGGCTGCGGGGGTCAGTGACGCCGTCCTCCTGCCTGTGTCGCAGCCATCCCCCGGACCATAAAGTGTGCCCATGAGCGGGCTGTGCACCTTTTCATCGACTCCCTGCTGCACGAGGATGCACAGAGCACGGGTTACCAGTGTAGCGGCATGGATAGCTTCAGCCAGGGCCTGTGCCTGGACTGCAGGAAAGGCCGCTGCAACACCCTGGGCTACCACGTGCGCCAGCAGCCGTGGGCCAAGAGCAAGAGCCTCTTCCTGGTGACCCGCGCCCAGGCACCCTTCCGAGGTAAGCACCACGCAGCCCTCCACACCTGTCCTGAGGTTTCAGTGCTTCAGGCCCTGGGCAGCACAGTGCCAACTTCCTTGTCCCAAGAACAGGCCACCCTGTGGTCAAGGGTCAGAAGAAGAAGCCCTGAGATCTTTTAACTTTTTTTGGGTGGGGGGGAAGTATCAGGGATCAAACACCCAACCTTGCACTTGCCAGGCAGGCACTTGTGCCACTGAGCTAAATCCCTCCCCCTTGTCATTTCTGAAATGGTGCCTGAGTTGCCTTCTGTGTTCATCACCGTGGCCCCTAGAGGGCTGGATGCCGAAGGTCCTTGAAGTCGCCTGGGCCACCCCACTGCCATGGTCCAGTGACCTGGACAATCTCCACGTCAGACTAGAACATGGTTCTAGCTGGCCAGCGTCTCTGTCACCCTGGCTGGTGAGATGACAGCCTCACTGCAGCTACCCGGGGAGACATTTGGTGAGAAAACGCAGGCCTGGGTGAAGAGGCAGAGCATTGGTAAGCGTGGCTTTGCTGCCAGCCGCTCCTGTGACGGCCACCTGGTGACGAAACCGTCGTGGGCCTCAGCAACGGAGTGACAGGCAGGGACGAATCACCAAATAAGGGACCTCCATGCCCCCCGCCCCCGCCGCCTCCCAGATGGGGAAATTGAGCTCCCTCCAAAGCGGCCCCAAGGGAGGACGCCAACACGATCATGGTGGCAGAGGACTGAAGTCAGGATCTGCCCTTCCACCGGGTCCCCCTTGCCCAGTCGTCAGGCAGCACCCCGGAAGGAAGAGCTGGCGGCTGGAGGCTGGTGGCTGAGAGAGCCCTGCCCACCTAGCACACGGCCTCCTCTGCGACCTCTCTGGTGGTGTCAGGGCACCATGAACCGCCGTGCTATGACAGCCTGATGCAGGCGCCGGAACATACATTCATGTGCACGCACATATGCATGCGCATAAACAGGCTCGCAGAAACGCCCGCATGCACACACACACACATGTACGCATGTGTACCACAAAGCCCTCATGCCTTGCTCTTCCCTGGCGACTGCGTCAGGCACCAGCGGCGTCCGTGGGGATCCTGGGGCTCCAAGGTCTCCAGCTAGGCAGAGTTTCATGCCCAGCAGGGACCTAGGCGCCACGAGAAAACACTCGCTCACCGAACACGTGTTCACCATTGCTGTCCCGCACCGACGGCCAAGGGGATGTGAGAGCCGTGAGGCCTCCCAGAGCCAGCATCTTCTGGATCCGAATCAGCTTCCTCTGCGAAGAGGAGACACACGACGTTCTCCTCGGTTCTGGAGCACTGCTGTCCTTTCAGGGTCGGGGCGCTCTGCGCTGCCCCCCCAACGCCAGACCTGCCGGGTCCCACCTGCCGGGCCGGCCAGGGGTCGGAACCCTCGCTGCCGTGCAGCATTGAGGGCCTTGCCTCAAATCGATCTCAGCAGCCTCGCTGCACCCATCTCGCAGTGCCGGGTCTGGTCCCCCTGAGCTTTGGGCACACCCGCTGGGGCTCCGCAGATGCGACCTCCTGCTCGGCCCCGGTGACACCCCTGGGGACGGCCTGCACTGTCAGGCCTTGGCGATTATCGAGTGCTGACTCGGTTTTGCGGGTGTATCTTCCTCCAGAACCGAGGAGCCTGGGTTCAAATTCCGTCCCCTGTCTAACCACAGGCAACCACCGCTCTTCAAACCTCGGCCTCCTCGCCTGCAGGTCGTCAGCATCTTTACCATCAGATCAGACGCAGTCCCCACAGGAAACAGCGCTCAGTTCACCTCGGCAGTGGGAAAGAGAGGAGAGGGGTGCGCCTTGCAGAGGCAGTAGCAGTAGGGAAACCGCAGGAAGGAGCAGGGTAGCGATGTGAGCATGAGCACCAAGCCCAGAGCAGGCTGGAGGTGCCGCCGATAGTCACAGCTGCCACTCGGCAGGAAGGAAATACCCTGCTTCTGTCCCGTACCTCTATCTCCTGCTAGGCCTCACCAGGGGCGAAACCCTACCAGCAGCAGTTCAGCACGGAGGCCAGGGCCCAGGCAGGCAGAGGAGCCCAGCGTGGAGTTAGCGCATGGCAGATGCGTGTCGGACTTCTGCAGACACGAGGTGTGGCTCAGGCTTCCTGCTCCTGCGGCTCTGCGGTGCAGCTCGGTCCTGTGCGGTCCAGGCCTCCACACACAGTGCCCATCACTACCCCCGGTAACCGGCAAGCCCCGTGGCCTTGCAGAGAATCGAGCCATTGACACAACCCCTCAGCCATCATCAGGGTGTCACAGCAGAGGTTGGCGCCTGGGAGGCAGGCAGAAGGCGAGGGGCCTCTTGCACGATGGCTTCTGGTCTTTTATGTGTTCTGTTTGCGGGAAAAGTTTTTCTTTTTCCATTCTAATTAAACTTGGTGCTTACCGTGGAAAACGGATTGGGCAGAAGAGCATGAAGAAGAGAATGAAATTGCCTGTGTGCTCCCTGGAGCTTGTCGGTATTTCTGTGAATTCCCCACTTCTGCACATTCTGCTTTGTGGAGTTGGCCTTGTACTGGAAACACAATCTCATAGCCTTCTGGGATTTTTTTTCTTTTTCACCTCATTCGTGAATATTAGAATCATTCCAAAAATACCTTTTCATGGCTTCCTAAGAGTAAACCACTCGGTTAGGGCTCCTAATTCGGTCCAGCAGTCTGACTTGGGATTGAAATGCGGCCGGTGAGTTGCCAGTAAGAGGCCAGTAAGAGCCCGGTAGTGGGAGGATATGACAGGGCCCTGGCTTCCTTCTCTGTACAGTGACCTAGGAGCAGGGATGCGGTGAGTGTCCCAGAAAGTTCGCAGAGAAATGAGAGCATCCTGTGAAACCGCTCGGTGTCTGTGCCGTAGCAAAGCATTAAACAGTAGTTGTGAGGATTATTGCTAGGTGGGGAAGGCATGGAAGTGGTGTGAGTCTGGGGAGCGAGAAAAAGTGGGACTCAAGGAGCCAAGCAAAGAAAGCCAGAGGGGCCAGACCAGAGTAGCCTGCGCAGAATCTAGGGTCTGAGAGGGCCGTCCCGCAGGAATGGCCTGAAGGATGTGCTGGGCTGGCCAGGCCAGGGGGGACTCTGGGAGGCCAGGAGTCATCTGCTTGGTGCTGCTTCTCTGTAGTACCCAGGAGCCCACAGCAAGTGCTGCTTCCAAGCTCGAGCTCCCTGTGGGAGGAGAGGACAGAGTTCACCCTGGGGAGTCTGAGCTCCGATAGGACTTCTCTGCTGCCCATCTTCGTCCTGTCAGCGCTGGCTGCCTGGTGTGGCTCAGCATCCCCATCGACTCCCCGCTGGGTGAGGCTGGGGGGGAGGCTGGAGCCTGCCAGTTTTCCTTGGTGCAAAAATCTGATCCTTGGTGGCCCTGCAGAGGTGGAGGGCCGACCTCGAGTGGGGCTCAGCTAACACCCCTATTCCCGGGGCTTCTGCTCCCCACCCCAGCTAGACTCACTTAACCACCCATCTGCTGACCGCTCACTGCTGCCACCATTCCAGAGAGACCACTAGCATCCACCAATTTATTCTGAATAAATAAGTTAATGCTAAAGAATTATTACTAGGCAGGCTTGGTGGTGTGTGCTTATATTCCCAGCTACTCAGGAGGCTGAGACAGGAGGATCACTTGGGCAGAGGTGTTCAGGGCCAGCCTGGGCTTCCAGGACTGTGTGTGGTCTGTGGTCTGTGGCCCATGCTTTGTAGCCGGGACTGTATGCACCCCACTAATCAGCCTCACAGACAAAGGCAGAGTACTGTGGAGAGTGTTCTCATTCACCGTGCCTTCGGTGCCAGAGGGTGCCCTGGCCACATACATGAACCACCCCAGGTGTCCACGGGCACCTGGCAGGCTTTCCTGCTGTTTACCGCTTTTCTCCTGCAGTGCCGGGGATTGAACCCAGGACTTACAGATGCCAAACCAGCGCTGTGTCGCTGAGCTACGTCCTGGTCCCTTATCATTACTATGTCACAGACACGATGTAAGTCCCACATAGATATTTCAGACAGAGAAGGAGAATGAAGACAAAAAGCACTCATTCATAATCCCACCCAGGTGGGTGTGGCTGGCCTTTTGGTATCTGTCCATCCACATTTTCCCCCTGGAGTGTTTTATACTATTTACTCATTTATTTTTCTCAATCAGATTTTATCGGTACATTTTAGATATACATAATGATCACATACATCACAGAGAATTTGTGCCTGTACATGATATACTCTGATTCTTTTTTTCCATCCCTCTACCCTCCTTTCAACCCCTCCTGCCTCCCCATTCACAAAAGCTTTGTTTCTATGTTTTCCTTCTTTTCTCATTCATTTTTTCCTTTCCTTTCTTTCCCCCTCCTCCCTCCCTTGTTCCCCTCCACATTTGAACTTTTTTGTCTTGGTTACTTTTTTCTCGTTGCTGGGACAAAACACTCAACCCTAAAATGAAGGTAGGAAAGGTTTATTTAGCTCACCTCTGTGGAGGTTTCAGTCCATAATCAGTTGGCCCCAGGCAGGATGGCATGGCTGAGGGGCAATACATCAAGGCAGCAGCCAGAACCAAAGGAAGGGGCAAGCCTCTCTTTTCTCCCTTATATTGTACACAGGCCACCTCCCCACACCCCCCAGGGCAGGTATAGCACTCACGAAATGTCTGTGTCCTCCTGTTGCAGTATATTTACAAAGGCTGAGTATATTTACAAAGTAAGGATCCTGGCTCCTTGCTCAGTCTCTTAGTTAAAATTTTAACCTCAAATTGACACAGTGTATCAGCTATAACAGTTTTCTTCCTATTTCACAATATCTATTACACATTTTGGTCCTTAATAACACTTTCAGTTTTTCACACCAGAGAAACAATGTATTTACACGTGTCTGATTTATTTCACATAAGAGTGTGGTCTCAAGGGGCATCCATTACCTAGAAATGTCTTGAGCACATTCTTTATGGCAGAGTATTGTATAAAAAAACACATCTTTTTCCATTCACCAGTTGATGGGCATATGGGCTGTTTCCAGGATTTGCCACTATAAACTGTGCCACTGTAAACATGTACGTGCAAATATTACTGTGGTATAACTTTTTAAATCTTTTGGGAAAATACCAAGAAAGAGAATGCCTAGTGTCTTGAGGAATCTCCACACTAATTTCCCCAGTGGTTGCACCAGTTTACATTCCTATCAGCAGTGGAAAGGGGTTTCTTTTTCCCCACAGCTCTGCCAGCCTTTGTTACTGGTTGATTTCTTAATAATAACCATTCTTTCTGGGATGAGATGGAATCTCAGTGTTGTTTCAATTTGCATCTCTCAAATGACCAGGACGTTGAACATTTTTTCATGTATTTATTTGCCGTTTATACTTCTTCATCTGAGAAGTGCGTATTCATCTCAGATGCCCATTGTTGCACTAGGTCTTTAAATCTGGGGTCTCCCTGCATTTTTAAATTTCAGAATGTATGTGACTATAAGATTCAGAACTGCCCCCACTGTCTCTCCGCCACAGTCTATCATTACCAGTTCAAGATCCAGTTCCTCAACCAAATCGAGAGCCCTGTGGAGCCAACCTTCACCCTGGCACTGCTTGGGACCAAGGAGACAGAGCAGCGGGTGCCCCTCACACTGTGAGTACAACGGCCACCAGGAGTGGGGACACCAGGCTCACTGTCCTCTCGGGCAGACCTGGAGGGGACAGCTCGTGTGTGTGACAGAGGCTATGTGGGAAGGAGGCTGGCAGGGCGGAGGGGAGACCACAGGGAGACGCCAAATCCTGTCCACTGCTCCGGGGAAACCACAGCAAGATGGGGCTGTATTGTGGGCTCCATGGTTCCCTCCCAATGAGCCTGTCCTCTGCCACACACCCTGTGTACCTGCCATACCTCTCACCTCAGGGCTCCCCAGCACCCTGGGACCCCAGCCTCACACAGACTCTGGGAGGTCAGGACCCCGCACCCCTCTGGGCTGGCTGTGAGCTTCTGAAGACCACATGTCAGCCTCCAGCCATCACACTCACTGGCTCATCTGAGGGCCCCTCCAACTCCCCACCACACCCCAGCCCCATCCAGACCTCCCCAGTGCCTGGCGATGAAAGCTGCTGACAAGACCCTGCTGAGCATGATGTGTGCTTTTTCTATGTGCTTTTCACCCTTCTTGGGCTCTGTGCTGTGCAGACATTTACAAGGCGGGTAGGACACCAAGGAGCAGAGATCGGGGTGCAGCCTGGCCCGAGCCCCAGTCTCAGGGGCTTCTCCCAGGAACTAGGAAGAGGGCACTCACTGAATCTCCCCAGTTGCTCCTCTCAGAGAGATCTTTGTTTCTCCAGCCCGTCTCCATTTTTAATTTTTGTTTCTCATGTCTGCTAGCACACGTTCAGTCTGTAACGACTGCCTCTCGGGGATGTGCAGCTTTCCCAGTTCTGTCCATTTTCACCCAGCGACACTCACTGCCATCTCTGCTGCCTTAACAAAACTGGGCAGAAGTGTCACCCACGTCCCCACAGCCTCATGCATCCCCAGAGCTTCTTGTCACCGCTACGACCAAACCAAGCTGCTCCTGATCTCCTTTGTGTCTTACAGGGGCGATCGGATCGTTGCTAACAAGACCTACTCGGTTCTGGTTCCCCTGGAACTAGATGTGGGCGAGCTGGTCCTGGTCAAGCTCAAGTGGGAGCATGGCACAGGCTGGGCCGGCGTCTGGAGCTCGGTGCAGGCCATCATGCCGTGGGGAAGGGACCCACGCTCCGCTCACCTCGGCCTCAAGCTGGGGGCCCTCCAGGCGAAAGCCGGCGAGACACAGCAAAGGTGACAGTGACCCACGTGGACTCAGTGTAGGGAGGGGCCCCCTGGACACTCAGCGACCCTGCCTGTCCCCGGTCCTCACAGCCACAGGCAGAGGATGGAGATTTGTACCTCATATTGTTTATTTATCTATTTAGTCTTTTTTGAGGCAGGGTCTCACTATGCACTTCAGGCTGGCCTTGAATTCTTTGTAGCCCAGGCTAGACTCACACTCACAGCAATCTTCTTGCCTCAATTCCTGAGCACTAGGCTGACAGGTGTGCCCAACCATGCCCGGTGGCACCTGGTCTTCTAATTCCCTGGCTGCCTCTTCCCACCCCCTAGGGCTAAGGGTCACTTCCCTGGAAAGCAGATGATGGGCAGTTCTGCTTACCAGAAAGGCTGTCTCAGTTCTCTCTGTGATCTCTCCCATGAGCAATCCAGAAGACTAGGCCGCGTCTCTCCTCTGAGTTACAGAGCTGCTGCCCCAGGGGCTGCAGCAGGAAAGAGGGGACGGAAGGCCCTGTGGGCAGTGGCCAGGCAGGGGCACAGCCAGGGCCTTGCTGCCATGCAGATCTGCCTGGCTCCATGTGATCCATGCCCATGCTCCTTTAGTTTCGTCTGCATCCCCCTGAGCAGAGCCGTGGGCAAATCTGCTGGTTCTTGCCCCTTCCCAGGGCTCTGGCCAGCGCGTTCAAGGGGAACATTTATTCAAGTAGGAAGCATCAGTGTCTGTGTCTACACAGGACCCAGTGCCACTGAGGGGCTGCCCCACCCCCAACCCACCCCCAAAAATACTCTGAGTGTGGCTCTCAGGATAAAGAAATCCAGGGCCTAGCTAGGAAAAGGAGATGAACTGATTTTATAGATGGTGAACTCCCCACCAGAGCCCACATTTAGGGCTCGCATGTGTCACGTGCTAGGGGGCAGGGTGGGCTCCCGGCTCAGGCTGCACCGGAGAACCAGGATCCCGACTCCACCGCCCACCCCTTGGACTTTTTTTCCTAAAAGGGATTCATAAGGTGTCAGTCACAGAACCAGTAGCAACTACCAATCGCTCTGCACCCTTTGCAAACCAAAATCTAGAGTCAGGAAGCAAACACCAGCCCCCATAGCTGTAACCCACGCTGGCAGACACAAGGGGAAAGTAAGCTAAGCCCTGTACTCTGTGCCTTAGTGGGAGGGATCTCCCTCCCCACAAGGCCAGTCCCTGCCAACAAGGTCAGATAGGGAAGGGAAGAGAAAAAGTAAGACCTAAGCAGTCGGCTAGGCATGCTGAGTAGATACTCAATTCCAAAGCAATTACATAAGCGCAAAGCCAAAGTCAATAAATCATCACTGGTTCCCCCTGAGTTTGGCAGGAATTAAAAGAGGTAATATCCAAGGTAAAGAGTACAAGAATGGACATCCTCAAAAATTATATTACAGAAGCTTTCCAGAGAAATTTCACTCACTGGATGTTTACTGAGTACCTACTTAAACCAGGCAGCATGGTAGGCACCAGATACACAGCCAAGGACAGGAAAGATGCCATCCTTGGCCTCGAGGAGCTTACATTATCAGTATGTTAAATCTGCATCACATGCCAGCCCAGGATTTTACTTGTGTCTGCTGTACCTCTGGGGTGTTTGAACACACACTAAAAACGTGCACAAGGGGTATGTGTGTACAAAAAATGTACTTTGCAGAGCTCTTTGCAGACAATCTCAACATTCCCTCATCAGTGGGAAATACTAAATGCCCTGTGGTGCATCCGTAAAATGGCACGTCATGAAGCAGGTAAAAAAAAGACAGTAAAATGAGTTGAAATGTGTTTACATGAGCAGGCCCCATGAACCATTAGCTGATGAAAAGGAAAAGCTGTGGAGAATGCAGACAGTGAAACAGCACTCCTGTTCCAAAGCTGCATTTGTATGTGAACATTGCTATGTGCATAATGATAAAAATGGGCTAAGAAAGACATGAACCAAACCACGGAAGTGGGGGGCACTGGGGAAAGGGAAGGGGCGATGGGAAAGTCCATCTTTAACACCTGGCTTTATATATTTCCTTGCCATTTGAATTTTCCAAGAATGCATTCCTAAATTATTCACAGCACTTTTTAATTTTAAAAAGTATGATTTAGTAAAGATCTGGCTATAGATGCAAACCAAAAACAGAAGAAGCCATATATTAACATTGTCTGCTGCAGAGAGAGAAGATAGGTCCCTGGGCCAGCCGAGGAAGGCAGGGCAGCAGGCTGACCCAGCACCAGGGGGCGGGCCTTGCACCCCGAGTCCCTGAGAACTGGGGAGAGCTGGGGTCAGCTCTGCCTCACATGGGATGACTCAAGGGACGAGAATGTTTAGCCTGGAGGCCAATGGTCACCTTTGTGTCTGTACGAGCTGTTGGAAGGGGGAGGTGGGAACCCTGAGCCCCGGCTGTGTGCATTCAACAGTGCACCTCACCCAGAGCAGAGCCCCAGGTCTTCAGGCCAGGCCTCTACTGCCTGGGGTCTTATTTCTGTCTGAGTTTTGAGGATATTTCCAAATATAAGAGTCTAGTGCAGAAGGAAGGCATGATGGTGCAGACCTGTAATCCCAGCACTCAGTAGGCTGAAGCAGGAAGATTGTTGTGAATTTGAGACTATAAATTTGCACTATAAAGTGAGTTCAAGTCCAGCCTAAACTGCATAACAAGACCCCATCTCAAAAAGGCAACAACAACAACAAAAAATCTAATGCAGAAATGCCCATCACCTGTACCACACAATTTGAGTAGTATTTGACCAAGCAGGAAATACTTCTGTCTCAAACTTAATGCCTGTTTATTTTACGTTTTCTTTTTAGAATGACGTTCTGCTCAGGAAACAAGAAAGACCTCCTTTACCCAGCCCAGGAGAAAGTCTTCCTGAGATGTGAAGTAAACTCTAAAGCATTGAAGCCCAGGAGCAGATGAGCTGAATGAGCCATGGTGTAAAGTGAATTTAAGAAACCAAAATTTTGTAAAGGATCTTGCATAAAGTTTCAATAAAGTTTAAAGAGGGGGATATTTCACTACTATAAACTTAGTTTTAAAAACTATATCATACAAATATTTTCAAGTCTTAGTGCAACTAAAAAGTTCCCATCTTATCTCTGATTGAGTGTTAATAATTGTAAGTAAGCACAAATTTGTCCTGGATGGCTTATTCTGATCTGTTTTTGAACCGTGCTGGAAAAGGTTTATTACACAACTAGCACTTCTATAGAGCAACACTGTAATTAATCACTAGCTCTGTGCACCGGAGCACGAGCCTGGTCTTTTTTTTTAAAAAAAAGACAATACAGCCCAAAGGAAAATAATTTTAATTAAGCTAATAGATATCTCACACAAATCACACAATTGTTTCACTGAACCAGACGCACAGAAGTAGAATTTTATTAAAACGATGAGCAGGGAAAGTGAAAACTGAGCAGGTGGTCATTTTAATGACCAGGTTGCTAATTAAATAAACACAGGCCCCCTCTTTTACTAATGCTTGCCCCGAAAGTTAACAGAACACAGGATATTTCAAAGAATTGCTACAAACTGAATGTGCGTGCCCTGGCCCCAGTTCCTACATCAAAGCCTAAATCCTCAGAGCCACGGTGTTTGGAGGTTGTGCCTGTGGGACATGACCGCACCCCCAGAAACCAGCGTCCCCTCGTGGGTGAAGAGGCCGGAGCACTTTGCAGTCCGGCCCAAGGGGACGTGAGAAGGCGGCCACCTGACCCCAGACCGCCCACACCTCAGCCTTGGACTTCAGCCTCCAGAGCTGTGAGAAATCAAGATTTGGGTCTGTGATCACTGGCGACAGGCAGCCGGAAAACAGAAATCCCGAGGAGAGGTCTGCTGCGGCCCGATCAACTAACTTATCTGCAAGATACTTCCCCTTTGAAGACCCAAGAGTCTAAAGGATGGGAGAAGGGGACAATCTGATGATGAAGAATTAATCATTCTGTTGGGCGCGGTGGCACACGTGTGTAATCCCAGCACTCAGGAGGCTGAGGTAGGAGGATATCGGGAGCACAAGGCCAGATTGGGCTACATGGTGAGTTCAAGGCCAGCCTGAATTAGTTGGACTGTCTCAAAACAAAACAAAACAAAATTAATCCTTCTGTCCTGAGTGCAGATCCTACCTTATGTATGCAGGTAAAATGCTCACCTGTGTGTGTGCGTACGTGCGCCTTTGCACATAGATACGAAGAGGAACAATATTTTCCGCTACGTCTAAGACATGAAAGATCACAATAAAATAACTTGCGCTGGACTGAAACATTTTATCATTAGCAATCCTGAGGAATTTAAAATATAACTTTTAAAAAGCAGCATGAACACTGTCCTGTACATCCGAATCTGTGTAGATGCGGCTTAGGAGACACACGGAACGTTTCATCTAGATGCTCCCTGAAGGCCTCCTGCAGCATAGCTGGGCTTTTGGAAGAAGATTGGGCCATGAGGGCCACTATAGTAGACTTGCAGTTGGGAGGCGGGGCCTGGTTAAGAGGTGTGTCTCTGGGGGCGTGCCCATGGGTGGAGCCTAGTTCTGCTTGCTGCAGTTCAGTTCCCTCACTGGCTGCTTTCTAGTCACACCACATGAGCGGCTTTCTGCTGCAAGGTCCTTCCTTCCTTGGAGCTGGCCCAACATGAGCTGCTGTCGCAGGCTGCCATCCTTTAAACTGTGAGTTTCGGGTACTTGGTCTCAGCAACTGGAAAGTGACTAAGACAACATGTATAAGGACATTTATGTAGGCCTTGGAATCACTAGATGTGGAAACAGTTCAGATAGTCTTATAATGATAAATGCACTGCACTGAGGTCTCACTAGTGGACTACTCTGCAGCAGTGAAAAAGGTGAGCCAAAGCTGGGCACACTGGCAGAACAGGACTGGGACCCTGAGGGGAAGCAGGGCATCCAGGTGAGCTGTCCAACTGGCCTTCTGGGTGTGCATTTGCACAAGAACACAGTAAATGCATGCAGCGTGGTACCAGCGAGGCCTGTGTGTGCTGTCAGGGACAGAGAGGCAGGGAGCAAAGAAACCTCTAAGTAAAGGCAATAGAATCACTCCTGTGACAAAGATGCTACCGGGACTTCAGGGAAGGGGCAGCCCCTGCAGCGCCCGGGATCCGAATGCTCTCATCTCCCCTGGGCGCAGTGACACAGGGGTGCTGGTGTCAGAGCCGTGGCCACAGCCTGGAGATGCAAGGAAAGGAAGGGCAGCTGCATGAACGCACTTCTCTGCATGCCCAGAACACCCCAACTTCAGCAGGAAGCCGAGGGACCCTGTGACAGGCTCTTGCGGGAGTGGCTGTCATGTTTCTCAGGTCGGGTCAGGGTGGTGCTGTCCGTGTTGCCTGGTGGGTGGAGCCGGCCTGCGCTGCTCATGTGGGTCTGCAGCTGGGCCCAGACGAGGCAGGTGAGGAGGAGCCAGAGTCCCTCAGGCTGGCTAGCTGCGGGGTGCTGGCCTATCTGTGGGGCAACAGCCAGATACAAAGCTGCCTGGGGCCAGGCTGTGCCCCCTGAGCCAGAATGAGAGGAAGTGAGAGGGCCGGGAAATACAGAAGGGAGGTTCCGGAGCCACCTGCTGCAGGCCCCACCAACCTGCCCCATGCGGCTCACATCCGTCCAAGCCTGGCTCCCTCCACTTCCCCCTGTTGTGCAATGTCCCCTAGCAACTGATCCAGGCCCGGGCTTCCCCCAGGCACTGTTACCTATGCAACCCAGCTGGGACACCAGGCCACTGCCAGCTCTGCTGGGGTCCAGGGACCCCTGGGGGTCTCCTGCTGTCCTGTCTTCCTCTGCTCCACCCTGCCTCCCTGTGCCCACTCCTACACAGTGCCCCCACTCCCAGCCTCATTCACACACCCTCCAGGGAGCCTGGGACATCCTGGCCCTGCAGCCAGCTCTGGTCCACACTTCTTGTCCTCAGCTGTCATCTGCCAGTGTCATCGCAGGCCCTGCAGCAGCTGAGCCCAACTGGGGGTCTCGGGTTGTGTCTCTGCCCCTTTGGCCCCTGAGGCTCAGTCACTAAACCCCAAGATGTTTTCTTAACCCAGCCTGGACCTGGCCAGCTCAACTTCCCAACTCAGCCCCTGGCGCCCAGCAATCAGAGGGTTTTTATAAAAGGCTAACTGGTACCATTTTCCCGATTATGCCCCTCAGTGACTTCCCAGGACTCTGGAAGACGTCCAGAAAGCCTCCCTGGGCCTCAAGTTCCCACAGGGCCCCTTTGCTTTTGTCTCCAGCCTCATGTTCCACTGTGGACCCGGTCACTAGGTCGTCTGCCCAGGGCCTGGGTTGGGTGTGGCCTGGGCATGGAGACCATTTTTGTTATTGTTGCTTTTTGTCTTTTTGAGACAGGTTCCACTGTGCAGTTTAGGCTGGCCTCGAATTTGCATGGATCCTCTTGCTTCAGCCTCCCAAATGCTAGGATTCCAGGGTGTGCACCACCACGCCCATCAGGCAAGGAAACTTTGAAGGGCTTTGCAGTGTATGTCCTTTCATGAGGGCTGCTTAGCCATCAGCCCATCCTGTCCAAGCCTAAGTGGCCTCCCTCGATGCCCACAGTCTTAACAACATTTAATTCTTCTGGTAAAGCAAGTTTGGGTCACTCGGGGCAGGACCCTTTGGAGCTTGAGGCAAAAGGAAATATCAGGAATAGTAAGCCTATCTTTACATAACATGCTGATATTTTATTCCTCATGGATTTTTGCACAGATTTTGTTTCTTGAGATATGGCCTTAAAAATGTAATTCATCTTGATAACTGCATGTTTGCAGCCCACCCCTTAAATCTCGTACACAAGGCCAGTGCCCTGCCAGCTTTGCCTGGTCCCTGCCGGCGGTGGGACCTGCTGCTGCAGCACCCAGCCCTCTCCCTGCACCTGAAGCCTGGTGGGATCGCCACATTTGGTGCTCAGTGCCCAGCCCTGGCCAGGAGCAGAGCTGGCATCTGCAATGCACGCAGGTGGAACAGTGAGTCACTTACCTCTGTCTGGGTGCACTGTGTCCGACCATCCTGCTCCAGAGCCAGCTTCCCAGCGCCCTGACGGGCTCAGCCTGTACCTGCCTGCGTCCAGTGAAACCTTAGCGTTCTCCTTTCCACGATCTGGGGTGAGGCCCTCCTGACTATTGGTCCTGGACAAGCATGGATGCAGACCAGGATCCCCACAGCCTCCCAGAGCCCCCCAGCCCCTCATGATCTGCATCACTCATGGAAATGCCAGTTCTGGCCCAAGGACTCGGCGGTCCTGGGAGTTCTGGCTCTGAATTCCTCTCTGGTGGACATGGGACCTCACAGGGTTCCTCAGGAAAGGGGACCCTCCTCCCGCATCCCACCTGCCCCGTCACGGCCTATAAGCTCCTCCAGGGCAGAGGCTGCCACACATCAGGGCTGTGACGATTCTCACCATGAGTGTGCTTTGCACACACGGAAGGCCAGCTGTGCACCCCCAGCATGGGCCGGCACAGCCTGGTCCCACGTGGGCCCAGGAGCATCCTGTGGGGAGCGTGCGCTGTGGACCTCTGTCCTCTTGGGTGTGGCTCTCCAGGGTCCACACTCGGGACAGGGCTGCATGCGGGCCACTGGATGCGAGGCTGACGGTGGGGTCTGTGGCCCCTGTGAGGCCGGAGAGGCCTCTGCGTGCTGTGGACCAAGCATTTAGCAGCCGTGCAGCCATCTGTCCCTGGTGCATGAGCCAGCGGCCCACACCTGCTGCACGCACACCCATGACCCCACGACCAGGGAGGCCGAGGCAGGACAGAGCCCAGCCCAGGTGACCCAGTGAGACCCCAATTCAAGTAAAAATACAAGGCCGAGGCTGTAGCTGGGTAGCAGAGCACCCTGCCTTCGACCCCCAGCACCAGGAAAGTGGCAGCGACATTTTTCATTATCATCTGTTTCCTTGGGGACTCCTTTGCTCTTAGTCATCCAGTAAACTTTATGTAACTGGTTTTCTATTTTCTCCTGAAATGGATCCCAAAATCTAGAAAGCGCCTCAGTAATACATGGTTTTCACTCTGCAGTTTACTCATAGTATAATTTATTTTGGTCCTGACCTATCCTCGAGTTCTTTTTTATACAATATGTGCATTCTGGAAGTAAAACTGGCAATGGTAACAATGCATTCTTTGTTACATTGCTGGACTTTCTGATTTTATTTAAAAATTTGCCTTTGTTTTTGTAAGAGAAGTGGTTCTAACATTTTGGAAGAAGCTGTCATAGTGGTACTTTGCCATTTTACAGCTTTTATCTTTGGCCTTGAATAGTTCAGTAATATTAGGAAGATTTTAAAATCTTATTTATTTAATTAGAGAAAAATTTAGCTGCAAAACCATCTGGCATTGGTGCTTTTGCATGTAATATTCTTAGAATTTTGGCTTGTGCTCATTTATTACATACAATACTTACTAAGATTTCTCTGTACAGGGGCTGGGGATTTAGCTCAGCGGCATAAGGGCCTGCCTTGCAAGTGTGTGGTCGTGAGTTCGATCCCTGGTACGGATAAAAAAGAAAAAGACCAAAAAAAAAAAAAAAAAAAAAAAAAAAGATTTTCTGTACAAAACTGGGCGTGGAGGTGCACACGTGTGATCCAGGCACTCAGGAAGCTGAGGCAGGAGGATTGCTGTGAATCCAAGGCCAGTCTGGGCTACACAGTAAGACCCTGTCTCAAAAAAAAAAAAAAAAAAAAAAAAAAGATTTTTCTGTACAATATCTTCAAGCAAGAGAGACACAGAGTTATACACAAACAGAATAAAGAGGAAAATGAAGGTCTAACATTAAGGCACGGGAAAAATCCAAAACTAATTCTGCAATTTTAATTCTCTGAGAGATGTGAAGCAAATACACACATTTACCGTGGAAAATAAGATTAAGCCACAGGAATTCTAAGCAGCGCCTCATCCAACATCAAGTTTAAATAAAAATTCACAGACTCTGGAAATAGTTAAATAGCTTAGCTAAACTGCAGGGAAAACTAAACTGGAGGATGGCAAGATTCCTCTGAATTCTAGAGCTGCTCAGCACTGGAATGTATTTGAATGTATCTATTAGGAGTATCTGAAGTAGTTCTCACTCTGCTTTGTCTCTGAGGGTGGATTTTCCTTCCCTGGGTCTGGTGACCAAGGACAGACAGCCTTATACCCTGAAATGCCAAGTGGATTTACAAGTACAGTCTCAGGACCTCCTCTGTATTTTAATAACCACAATGACATATGCAGACTCATAAAACAGGCCCATTACTTTGGGACTACAAGGCAAAATAGGTCTGATGCACACACAGAAAAACCAGTCTCTAAAAGACAAACATTTAACACACTACAGTAGGTTATTTTGTTAAGACCTCTCTTGATTCTTCTCTTTTAGGCAGGGGATAAAACACTAAAGTTAAAGGGATCACAATGGCGAGTATAAATCATGTGTACGTTATTAGTTCAATTTTTTATAAACAATCTATACCACAATGCTTCTCCGGAGTCAGCAGCTTTTCCTCTCCTGGTAGGGTGGGATGACCAGGGTCAAAGGTCACAAAGCCCAGGGAGTGACACAGAGCCTGCACTGTGACACTGTCAGCACAGTGGGGCCTGATGCAGGCGTGACCTTGTCCTCTTCATCTCTTTTTTCAGTCCATGCTGGCCACGCTGGTCTCAAATTCTCAGAGGGGTAGGAGCGACAAACCTTGGCTCTTCTTGTCTCCTAGCCTGCACGCTGGGTAGGGCTGGCATCTGGCCTGGTTATCCTCTCTGAGGCCCACACGTGGCACCAACTCATAGGAAGTGGCTGCTTCTTGGTCTCCCTGCAGCCCTCCATTGGTGCCGACTAACAGGAAGGGGCTGGCTTTGCCTGTCTTCCCCAAAGAACTTCTGTTTTTAGTCTTTTTTCTGTCTTTATGAAACAGAGTCTCACTCTGCAGTTCAGGTTGGCCTTGAGCTGTGTAGCCAAGCTGGTCTTGAACTCACAACTATCCTCCTGCTCATGGTCATCCTTCTTGTATAATGGTGTCTAGGCCTACAAATCCTCCTCTGAGTATAGATGTCTATAGAAAGCCTTCCTTTGCCCAAATATCTAGGCAGTCTGCAGTTTTAGATTTATGGGTTACCCAGGAAGCATTACTCAATTTACAAATAGGATGTTCTGGCCACTTTTAGGGTATTTATTTCTAATTTTATTGAACGTGGCTACAAAAGTATTTCATGTCTAAATTTCCTAAACTGCTCTGTGTAATCAAAGACTGAATTTGGGGGGGGGGGTGCTGGGGATTTAGCTCAGCAGCATAAGTGCCTGCCTTGCAAGCAGGCAGTAGTGAGTTCGATCCCTGGTACCAATAAAAAAAAAAAAAGATTGAATTTTTATAATATTTTGTTGGACACAGTAAAATATTCTGTTTTTTGCTTGAGAGGTTTAACATTACCTACATTAAATTATGATGAGTTTGCTGATTATATTTATTCAAAAAATATCACTATCCTTTGCATATTAGAAATGATTCTAAAAAAAAGATTTAGAACTACTCCGGTAAGTTCTGTTTACCAACCATGCTGCTGTATAACATTTAAAGTTTTTGTTTGACAATTAATTGTCCTATTCGTATTTTCTTTCTCATAATACTTTCTTTGTATCTTCAATCTATTCATTTGTTGTCAATTTTTAGTTACATGTTAAGTTTCTTTACAAGTTTGTTCTAGGAGATGGGAGGAGCAGGAGAAAAGAGAGGGATACAAAAAGAATTCAGATGTGTTATATACAGGCACAAACTCCCCATGATGAAGGTAATCATTATGTACTACAGATGTGCACTAATAAAATTATAAATTTAAAAATTAAAACTTTGTCTTAACTATTTCTTCTAGTAGAATATAGTTAATTTAAATTTTTAACTCAAGTCTGTTTCTCACTCTAGAGAAAATCTAGCCCGTTCATATTTAGTGTAGTGAGTGGACTCCTAATATTTATTGGTTTTAATAATTACTTCATCCTTTTTGCTTGCCTTTCTTTTTGTACATTGGTCAAATTGATATTAGTTTCTCTTTCTGTCTTACTAATATGGCTTCTTCTATAGACTTCCATTCTGTTTCCTTCTACCTTCCCTTTCCATTGCTCATAATCAGATAAATATTTCCTTACCGTTTCTGAAGCCAGGACCATGTATGTTCTCCCACCAGAACACTGTGCCTCCCCCAATTCATCCCTCATACCCAGACTTCGGCTACCCCCACAGCTGCACGGCCTCTCCCCAGATGAGCACTTTGGAACTCTTCTTTCCTTCCCACCCACCCCCGATACCCACATTTGCTGAAATTCACTTACAGTTTTCAGCACCAGACTGTTTTAGAAGAGCCATCAAGGAAGATGGTGATGAGATCCACTCAGAAGCAGAACAGACCTTTGCGGAGTGGAGGGCCCAGTGCCATTCAGAGACGGTAAGTGTCTCTGGCCGTTCACATGCTGCAGTACATGCTGACCTGGGGTAATCTTCTTCCCTGTTTAGCCTTCTCTCTTCTAAGATCCCATATTCTCCTGGCCTCTCCCACGTTTCCTGGAGACCTTGAGCTTATTCATCACCAACTGAAAGGATCAGGCGATGTGCCTGCCCAGTGGCAGGTCTGCCTGGCATTTGCTTTCTGTCTGTGCCGTGCCTGGCACTTTTCCATACTGTGGCTTCCAATGCTGTAGCAGAGTAGTTCAAGCCCAAAACGATTCTCTCTCCATCACCCGTGGAAAGTCACCTGCTTTTGTCTGCTCTCCTGGCTCAGACACAGGCATGTGTCTTCCCCTCCCCACCTTCCTGAAGCTCACTGAGATTCTTCCCCTCAGAAACCATCTCTACATTTTTAGTGGTCTCTTCCGTTACACCCTTTGCCCCCACCGCTTTTCTGGATTTTTGTTACCTTCTGATCTGTGTATTTTTCTCTCATTCAGTTATCAACAGGATCCACTTTCTCCAATCCATCTCTTTCAAAAATTCAGTTCAAAATTATTATTTTCTGGTCCCAGAAAATCTGTTTGGGGAAGCCACACACCCCCCCACCATGAGCCGGTGGGGGACCCGCCAGCTGGGGGAGAACCAGGGGGGAAGCCAAGCCACCCCCAGGAGCCAACCAACACATGGGCCAGAAGAGAACAGCCCTCTCCCCACCCGCACCCCCCTCCATAAGCAATCAGCTGATTCTGAGGAACACAGGGATGATAACATCTGAAGGAAAGAAACAACCTACAACCTAATGCTTGTATTGTCTTGATTGACTTTGTAGGCCTAAAGCTGGTAGTCTGAGCAACTATTTGGAGGATAACAATACACAATGTAGCAACTATGGCAGATTCCCTACTGATTTATTTTTGAAATCCAATATCAGGTTCTGTTTTGTTCCCTTTAAAATAATTATTTAAAATTTTAAAAAAATGAAAATCTGGGTTTCCTGCACTTAACCTCTTTCTGTATTTGGTTCAAGTCACCAACGCCAGTTGCTATTTCTGCATCGAGGACCCCACTCCACCTCCCTTCCCTGGGTGCTGGCCGCACCTGAGTCTTCCCCTCTGCTGGTAAACTCAGGGCTGTTTTGGTCCTGAGTTCCCATGGTGGCAGCACTCCCAGTGCTGCAGGAGCCCTGTTAAGAGCCTCCAGCCCTGATGGCAGCAGCGTGTGCTCTGTGCTCCTGCCTGGGAGCCAGGGAAACCTGTATGCCCCTGCCCCGGAGAGTCTCTGCTCAGTGCCAGTACTGGCCCGGCCTTTGATGCCGGGGTCTGCCGGGGCCTGTGGCTGTGTCAGCGCTGGGGATCTGGCAGCCGCCTCTCCTGAGAAGCAGAGACAGGAGGTGTTCCAGCTGCTTCCCCCAGGAACCCACTGTTCCTCGCCTCTCAGAACTTCTCCACTTCTGTATTTTCACCCCCCAAAGCGCTCGATAGACAAGATCCTACACATGCCACCCCACCCCACCGAGAACCTGCTCTGGTGACGGTTTGATCAGTGACTGGGAATTGAGGCGGAATTCACTGTGATGGTGATGTATTTTAATCTCCCTCCAGGAAGCTCCAGGAGAGGCAGAGGAGGCACAGGAAGGCAGGCCTGGAACCCTAGCAGGCTGAGAGTCAGAGGCAGGAGGACCCCAGCAGGGAGCCCAGCCTGTGCCACTAAGTGACTTAGTGCCTTAAAATACGAAAATAAATAGGCCTGGAGATGCAGCTCAGGGCAAAGGCCCTGGGTTCCATCCCCAGCATCACAAAGAACTAGAGTGAAAAGGAGCTTTGGGGTGACGAGTGGTGGGGTGAGGGTCTGGGCCTAGGGCCATGGAGTCCCTGGTTCCCATGGCTTCAGGGGGGAAGGAGGTGCTGACCAAGGAGGCACCCAGTCCTCACAGAGATGAAATTAACCAAGCTGGGGAAACAACCATAACATAGGGAAACCTCAACTTAGAAAACCTGTGTCGAAAGGTGAGCAAAAAAAAGATGGCAAAACACACACTTAGAAGAACAAAATTACCTGTATTCTCAAACAGCCTTCTTTGGTTTCCAAAAACGCATGCAATGGGAACATTTTTATATAAGGCAACCTATGCTGTATCTAAAACCAATTCTAGGGCACCTCTTGAGAGCTACCTTTCTACCTCCAAGGGTCACTGTCATTTACACAAGGGAAGTGCCCGGCTCACTACACCAAGTGACTCCCTAACACAATGAGCAGAAAATAATTATTTCCTCTAAAAAGTTAGCAGGTCTTGGGCCAAGGATTTAGCTCAGTGGCACACGTGCCTGCCTGGCAAGTGTAAAATCGTGAGCTTAATCCCCAGTACCACGTCACAAAAGTTAGCAAGTCTCACAAAAACCAGACAGCAAGGGAGGATCCAATAGCCAGCTAAAGAAAATCGTTGAATGACTGATAGTTTTAAAAGTTCAGCCTCGTAGCCAAAACCAATGAATCATCCATGGTTAACTGGAACAGAATATAATTAATTAAGTTAGTTTTACTGGTTCAAGTTTAATTCCACTAACAAAATCATTGTGGATAGAGGTTATTACCATGAATTACTGCTAAAATAAAAACAGTAATGACTAAGGCTAAGAATTCAATTCACATTTAAGATGCTTCAGTGGAAAATTTAAAATATAAATACAGACAGAGAAAATAACGTAATTCCCAGGTACCCACCACCCAGCATCAACCGTTACCAACTGCATTCCCAACGCCAGCCAGCCGCGATACCGAGATTACCTTCACACGAATCTCGGCAATCATGTTTCACTTTTAAACACTTCAATTTGCATCTTCTCCTTTGATATGGGCTTCTTTAAAATGTAACCACAATATTAAAAAAAAAATTTAACCACAATTCTACTATCACACCTAAAAATAATTGTAAAAACGCTTAAGGTGATCAAATACACGATTTCCACATTTGCCAGCTGTCTTTTTTTTTTTTAATTTGTTCACAAGTCCATAAATTGTGTATGTGGAGTTGGAGATATAGCTCAGCCACACAATGCAAGCCTGGCAAGCATGAGGTCCTGAGTTTGATTCTGGGTACAAAAAAAAAAAAAATTGTGTATGTGTCTATTTCCATTTAACTCATTTTTCTGTTCTCTTCGCATCTTGGTGGCTGGACAGGCTCCTGCATCCCACCATTTTCCAGTCCGATGCCTCGTGGTATCCTCTCTCTTCTGGGCCTGCATTTCTAGTGACATCTGGGTAGATGTGGAAGTTTGACCACCATCCCATCTGACTGGCGGAAGGCACCCAATCTGTGCATGATCCTTGGGAGGCTGGCAGCGCTGGGCTAACTGCTGGATGTCTGGACCCACTCATCACTGGACGAAGGTGTTGCCCTGAAGCTTTATTCCAGGCTGGCTAGTTATGCTGTGTCTGTACCAGCATATCCCTCCCAGTAGGCGCTGTGAATTGGTCTCCAGCTCTTACAAAGATATTGTTCCTACAGATGCTGCGGTTACTCTGGGTGCATTCTGGAGTGATCCAATAGACCTCCAGAGTGGTACTTTTCTGGGTTCTCTTTACATATCGTCCCCTACACGGGAACTAACCATTTAGGATTAGTGGCCAGGATTTGATTGCTTTTATAGAAATAGTCTTTAAAGCTGGGTGAGGTGGCCCATGACTAAGGCTGAGGCAGGGGAATCCCTGCAAGTTCAAGGCCAGCCTGGGCTACACAGGCAGCTCAAGGCCAACCTGAACTGCCTAGTGAGACCTGTCTCAAAAACAAACAAATAAACAAATCCAAACAAACAAAAAGAACCCATTTAGAAACCATAGCTGGGGCACTAAATCTGAACTTCATTTAAGTTAATCCAAAGCTGACAAAGTAAATTAAGCAGAAGCCTTTCACTATTAGTTCTGGTGTATTTGTGTGGCGATGGAGACACATTTTTTAAGCCTGGGGTTCTCATTTTCTAAAATAGTATTCTAATACATTAGTGGTAAAAGATAGTATAATTTTATCAAAGACTTTTAAGAAACCTTCAACTCCAAAATTCTGCCTAGAAATTTTCATATTATTAGACTTCGGATTCCTACATAGAATTGTTTAAAATAATGAACCACTTAGAACCTAAATGTCCAAATAAAAGGGAAGTGGTCAATGTAAAAAATGTACACTATATTAACATATAACATCAATGTATCGTTAAATAGAAATGCTGGGTTACAAAAGTGTATATATTACACTTTTAGTCATATGCATAAGGGAATCTAAAAGACTGATTCTCGAATCCTAACAAGCTAAACTGTTCTGTGTCCCCACTGCCACTTAGGACCCGACCTCTGCGGGTCTAATGAGACAGACAGGACTCCTCCCGCTTCCCGTTCCCAAAACTTTTGTTTTCGTCATCCTGTCTTTGACTCACCTTGTCGCTGTAGGGTGATCCGTTATTTTAGTTAGGACTTCAGGGAAGAGCAGAAGCTACTAAATATTTTACTCAACCCTCTAATTTCACCTGGCATCCTGTTGCTTTTTGTGGGAAAGAAGAGACACTGTGAAAAGCTTATCAATTATACAATGCACCAATTTCTATGAATTTGTAAGTATAAATGCATACATAAGACACAATAACAACAAAGCACTGTAGAACAAAAGGGCTTAATATGCATCCTAATAATATAAAGAACTGGATCCAGAAACAATAACCAAAAAAATGAAACTGGCTATGAATGGGAAAAGTGATCAAACGGAAGCTGGGGCTGGGTAGGGGCTGGTTGGGTGGTTAGGTAGGTGGGTAATTGGGTGGTTGAAACACAGTCTTGCTATGTTACCCAGGCTGGTCTCCACCTCTTGGTCTCAAGAGATCCTGCCACCTCAGCCTCCTGAATAGCTAGGATTAGGAGTGAGCCACTGCATCGCCTTGGGGAGGACCACCTGGAGGACTCTCCTTGAAAGAAGAGCAATTATCTCCATGTTAGCTAAACCTGGCCCTATTTCCATTATTGATCTGTACAGAGCTGGCTAGAACTTTTCCTTGTCCCTTCAACTGGCTTTAAGCAATGCAAATTTATCTGGCTTAGGTGCTGATATGCAGCCTTCAAAGGGAGGTGACAGGCAGTGTTTCCCTACCCCCGTAGCTCCCCCTCGAAAAGCCAGGCAGGAGGGAGAGCCAGGCTCCGTGCTGTGGGCTGGGATGGAGCCTCACGGGAAGAGGCTCTGCCTTCCCAGGGCAGAAGAGATTACAACAGCAGAGTTGAAGCTGTGACCCCAAAATATTAGAAGCTACCTCACTGTGTCCTGCAGATTACTCTTGTACACCCCTTTCTCCGCACATCATAGAGATGGTCTCAGGCTTCCCATCCAGCCCAGCTCAAGTGCTGGCTCGTGTGCTTCCTGCCATTCTCACAGCCACTTGGCCCTGAGCCATTCCCCTTGCTGAGAATTAATAAAACCTGAGTTCGGCCCTGGGTCGGGGCCTCTGTTCCCGTGAACCCTCATCTGGGCTGGATGCAGGACCCCTCGGCCTGCCATGTGTCTTAGTGTCTTTTTTCTCACCATGGGCTGCACTGGAGGTAGTAGATTGGGATTCACTCACCAAGATTCTGTTATCTTTTCCATGGGATTGCAAATATAAACTTCCCAGACTAAGACAGGGACCAGATGGGCTCTCCATACCCCATGGTTTAGAAATTGTTTCTAATCAAGAATATAAATTGCTGAAAACAAAGCCATACTGTGGAGTAATCTTTCAGTTTCTCAAAAAAATTTTTTTCTCTAAAATTTCTTGCAACTTTAGTGATTTCTCCAAGTCTGACCTGCCCCTGGCAGCAGCTGTAAACTGCAATCCACCTTGCTGCCCCGTTGCCGGGGACATTGACCCTTTACAGACTGACACTGACCATCTTGCTGATAGCTCTGAGCACAGCCTCCCCAGGTGACACTGCACTCGCTACACCGATGCCCTGACACCCTCGATCAGAAACACTGAACGAGAAATTAAAGGCCTTCTCAAGCACTAGCACCCATAGCAGCACAGGAGCCAAGGACACCCATCCCAACTCTGGAGAAAGAACAATCACTGGGTCTTAAACATCTACCGACCACCGCAAGAGACAGCCTGAGGGCGGCTGGCTCCACTTGGCCGTGTCTTTTTCAGTCTGTGACTATGACAAAAACTAAGTACCCAGAGCGCAGAGGTGCTGCAGACGACTCAAAAACAAGACTGAACAATCAAGGCTCTCTTGTTACACAAGTTCTGCATGACATCGCCTGACACTATGGAGAACACTGAATCCAGAAACTGCTGTGTTAATTTTGCAGTACTGAGCATTAAACCCAGGGCCTCAAACCAAGCTACCCTCCCAGGTTCTTCTATTTTTTTTTGAAACATACTAAGCTGCCCAGGTGGGATCAGAACTTGCAACCCTCTTGCCTCAACTTGCCGGAGGGCTGGTATTCTGAGCATAAGCCACCATGCCCAGCTCCACACCCAGTGATCTAACTGTACTTGAATTTTGGAAAGTGCCAACAAGTAAAATTTTAAACAGAATTGAAGCAATTATAAATAACAAATTTGTATCTGAATTAACAAATAATGATGGTTTCATGGATAATTAAGCATATTTTGATGGGCCTAGACTAACAAAATCTAGTAACTCTACTCTAGACATACTGCATATTTACTTAACAGCTAACGCTTATTTAAAATAGTTTTAATTTTAAAAAAGAAAGCGAATCCAAGGAGAAGACTACATGCAGAGAAGTATTCTGGGCTCACAATTCCTTTTCTAGGTAACATGACAATGTCAATTCTCTACTTTCGATGAATCTGACAAAAGAGGAAAACATTGGGTCAAAATTTTAAAATAGGCTTATCATTAAACTAGAACTTCAAAACAACAGGGTGCTTCATATCCAAACCTTTGAAAAACACATATTAATAAAACTGCAAGTTTCCAATATGATTCAGCACTTCCTTTAAGACAAGCAGTAAGTATTAATTACAAGCAGTAAGAAGCAGTGGAGATTAACTGAGTGTTTTAAAAATCTTCACTGTGTGTAAGTACAAATATAACTAACTGGAAATTTTCTTCACGGCCTCCAAATTAAAATAAAAACCACTACACTTGTGTAGTAAGAGATGCTCCTCTGTCTGCTTCGGTCTCTTTCATTTAGGAGAGAAAAGCTGCCTTGTGGGAAAAGCTCCTTTTGATGGTTTTCAGAATTCAAAGAACATAGACCTTCGAACTGATTTCAAGTCTATTTATTAATGCATTTCAAGTTTCAAAAAACCTTACATCTTTGCACAATACTTTATTTTTTGCAATTTTTAGTAAAAATTTCCAAAGTGAACAAAAGATACTGTATAAAACACAGTGGACATTAAACTGACAGTAGTATTAGATCTCATTTGTCTTGGTCTTTTCATTTTTACCACATCTTGATTTGCAGTGGAAAGAGTTCAGTGCACGCATCTTTTCAGAAAACATTTAACTTAAGACTCAAAATAAAATAAGGCAGTGTATACCTGCCAAAACCCTACAACAGGATAACGTTACGAGCAAAAAATGTACATGTTCCGAAGTCTACCACGCTCAAGAAGTTACTAAGAACTCTTGCAGAGTAAAAGTCACCATTGTAGAAAGGCAAACCCACTTCCAACCTTTGCACAGTCCAAAAACAAAGGCATTGAAATGATTTAAAAGCAATTTCTTACATTTCTATCTACTTGTTTGTTTAGAATTATTTATAGTCTATCTGGGGATTCATGTACAAAATTTGTCTCTAAATCATGTACAAAAAGCTGTATTTTGAAAAAGTCACCACATACTGTACAAGTTTACAAGGAAGAGATCCCATTATTTTCTCTAGCATTTTTGGCCTTGCTGGCTTGCGTCACATTATGAGAATGATTGTGTAAACCTTATACTCTTAAGAAAAAAGGAAAATATCCAAAACACAGAAATCATTTCAACTTCCTCTAAATTTGCCTCTTATACGAAGCCAGGAAAATCATAGCTGTTTACTTCTAATTTAAGTAATGTAGCTGGAAAACAGAAGCAATAAATATGTCACAAGCTTAAACTGTTTTGTAATGCCCCCTTCCATTTCCTGCATAGCAATAAGCCTGTTAATATTTTGCTTTCTCTTTCTTTAAAAAAGCCAATTATTTACATCTGCTTAAAAAATAAACTTGGAATGGGACATTGTGCTGTTTCACCTTCACTGTGGTTAAAATATTTAAGGGCAAATAATGTCAGATGCCTATCTACAACCTAACTACTGGTGGAGCAGGTCACTCATTCTTAGTGGTTACCGATGATCAGTGAGGATTTGGGGGAAAACTGCTCAAATCTCTGATAACAACACAGCATTTCTTTTCCACAACAGACAGAAACAAAATTAGCATATTTTAGATATATGGAAAACACAAATAAGTGAGCTACAAATAAAAAGAATCACCTCATTGACATAATTCCTACCAAAACATGAATAAAATGTCACCTATCGATTCAAAAAGTGGAACTGGATCAGAAAGCTGAAACTATGAAGCAGAAACCCGACATTTCCGCAGAGCCCCTGTGCCCCTGGGCGCGGCCCCTCACGCACACAGCAGACACTGGACAGAGGGAGATGACCTAAGAGCCAACTGTCCTTAGGAAAAGGAACATTGCTTCTCACTCCGGAACTGCCTGTGTAAAGCGTTACAGAAACCTGGACCACTGACCACCACCATCCTTGGTTATCCTGAGTATGTCAATTAAACAGCAATTTTTCATTAAGAGCGGAGAAATTTTATAATACAAAGACACATCTGTATTGCGATTTCTGTTTACCATCGCACACAGGAACACGGTGCTGTGGGAAACGCAGTCTGCACGGAACACGGCACGCACGCTGGCAGGAGACGTCTCTGGTGCTGGGGTGGCCGAGCCTCCGCGCCCTGACTGGCAGTTGAAAAAAATATATAGATTTCAATTTAGACAAAAGTTTATCCAGAGTCACATCGGACCGCAAGTGAAGAAAACGCAGCAACAAAGAACAGGGAGCAGAGCACACAGCGGGGTTCCAGGACTCTGTGCCGTCAGGTTAAAAAACATCTGTCCCTAAGAAAACCCAGCCCTCCCCAGCCCACCCCAAGCTGGACTTCTCGGGCTGTCTAGGGCCCGCCAGGCCGCCTGGTCTGAGGACACGCTCTCCGGCCACCTTTGTCTTCAACTGTGGTCTGTGAAGGTCTAATCTGGAGCTGATGACGGAACAGGTTTCTCTTTGGAGTGAAGTTTCCCGCGGTAGGCACTAGGAAGAACCAAGGCAAAGCTGCGCTAGCGTCTCAGGTGCCCCATCTGGTAGCTCTCCCGGGGCCGCTGGCGCTGTGGCTGCTGCATGGGCTGGGGCGGCCTCCTCCGCTTTAAAGTGCCTGCCAGGGAAAGAGAAGCCGCCAGTTACGCACCCTCCCCACTGTTGGTGGTCCCAGAGAGCTGGCTCGAGGCCTCCACACCAAGCTGGCCACCCCTCCAGCCACTGTTCACCTGTGTTTTGAGACAGGGACTTACTAACCTGCCACAGTGCCTAGTCTGCACTCATTTTTGCAGTCCTCCTGCCTTGGCCTCCCAGAGGCCTGGAACTATAGACAAGGGCCACCACGCCCCATCCACTGTGAACTTTGCCATCTTTAAAAGCAAAGCTGCTCTTTTACCAAGAAAGATTACAGATCAGCAATGTCCAAAATGGACATATACCTCAAGACTTTCTGATAACTGCTGGGTGTAATGATGCCTGCCTGCAATCCCAGCATTCAGGAGGCTGAGGCAGGAGGAACACCATGAGTTTGGAGACTAGCCTGAACTACATAGTGAGAGTCTGTGTCAAAAAAATAATTCTGGTAACCATAAAAAACATAAAAACAGTTAAAATAATTTTTATATTTATTTCATTTAACGCAATATAGTCCAAATATTACCA
Organism: Cavia porcellus; assembly: GCF_034190915.1. Lineage (NCBI taxonomy): Eukaryota > Metazoa > Chordata > Mammalia > Rodentia > Caviidae > Cavia > Cavia porcellus. The sequence goes on from NW_026947491.1 coordinate 3,831,500, forward strand.
ATGTCAACATGGGCTCAATATTAAAATTAACACTGAAATCTATTTTTCTTTTTTTTTTTTTTTTTGTACCGGAGATCAAACTCACAACCGCATGCTTACAAGGCAGGCGCTTATGCCACTGAGCTAAATCCCCGGGCCCAAATTTTTCATTATTATAGTGAATTTTCAAAGCTTGGTACACAGTCATAGTACGCATGGCAGCCACACCAGGGACAGAGAAACCTAGATGAGCATCAGAGACTCCAAAGTCCGCCATGGGGAGACCTTGTTCCGAGCCAAATCACTGCCACAGAGAGACTGAATTCCCAGGAAGGCTTAGCTCTTCCCTCAAGGCTCCGCACAGGATTGCTAGTTTTAAAGGTACTTAAAATTGAAATCAAGGGGCCAGGGATTTAGCTCAGTGAGTGGCATAAGCACCCACCTGGCAAGCGCTAGATCATGAGTTCGATCCCCAGTACCAAAAACAAAACAAATCAATACACACGTAAATATTTGTTTCACTAATGTGGGAGACCAAACTCAGTCAAGGTATCAAAAAAGTACACTGTGACACTCGGAAATCTCTTTAAGTCACGTTAAGTTCCAGAACGCTAACACTGTGGATTTAAGAAAAGCAGCATCAAAACCTGATTTCCTATGACTGTATGAAACACTGCCTGGCGCAGCATCCGGTCCTCCTTCCTCCCCGGGGGAACAGGCAGAGACAAGGGTGGGACTCGAGGAGCTGCAGGAAGGCCCTGAGAAGCAGAAGGCCCCTCTCATGACTGCGAGGGACAGGCATCCAGAGGGCAGCACAAGGCCATGCTATCTTTGAGGCAGGAGAACAAAACAGATGAGGCCTAAATAATCCTGAGCAGCTGTTTCCTCCCCTGCACTCCTCCAAGGGCCAAAGCAAAACCAGAGAGGACCTTGGCCTAAAGCCGCACCTTCCAGAGGGTAGATGGGAAGACACGCTGAGCAGCTGCTTGCAGTTGGGGCAGAGACCCCAGCAGCTCGGGCAGACCAGGGTCCACATCCTCCAGGGCAGCCTGGGGAAGTAGCCGCCCGATCCCCGTCCCCGTCCCTGTGCCCACCAGCAAGAGCTTCAAGAGCATGAATGCTAGAAAGAGTAGATGAAGCACAACCATTAAATACAAAAACCCATCACTGAGGAGCAGCTCAACTACCAAAATAAAAACAAGGAAGGCGAGATTATGAAACAAAAGCAAAAAAACCAAGCAGAAACTAAAGCGTCCAGTTCCAAGTCTTTCTGGACACTCAAGACTAGCACCAACCCAGTGTCATTTGCTGGAGCTGACTGACAGAAAGCACTAAATCTCAGCCACATCCCTGGTGCTGGTAATCCCGGGACATAGGACCATGTGCCATAGCACCCCCGGAAAATCCCAGCTGCCAGGGCCGGGGAGCACACGCTGTGCCTGGCTTCCTTACCTGGGAGTGGTTTGGGAGGAGGCAGCTTTGGGTTGCTGCTGGGCGTGTGGACGCTGCACACCTTGATGAAGCCGGCCATCAGCATGATTAGCGCGATGCCCATGAGCAGCACGGCCCACCAGTGCGCCTGCGGACAGACAGACAGAGCCCTGCTGAGTGGCTCAGGAAACAGGCTGCGCATATATATTCTTCTCTTAACTATCAAAAAGTGACCCATTCATCCTTCCCATAATGTTTGTCACCCACACATCATAAACACCTGTGCAACAGGGCCACCTGCACACGGTCCACTCGGTACTTTCTGGCTGACATATTTCCTTGGTGTTTTATTTCTCATGCTTACTGAGTGTATTTTGTTTTTATGTTCCCTGTGGCTTAGAAGGTATGTCACTTGCTTAAAATTCTACTAGTGGACAGACTGTGAAAATATTCTTTAACCTGTATTATTTTCTTATTATCAAAGTTAAGACTGGGACTCCCACTTTCCCTGGTTTTGGGGACAGCCTTGCTGCATAGCTCAGGCTAGCCTTGCACTCACTACTGCATGTAGTTTACGGGTTACAAGTGTGCACCACCACGCTGGAAGGACCCTCTTTTTAGAGCCTCCTTTCCTTCGCTGTTTTGTCTATTTTGCAGGGGAGAAGGGTGGCTGGGAGTGCAAACCAGATTCTTGCACCCAGGAGGTATGTGTTGTACTGCTGAGCAACACCTCTGGCTCCTGTCTTCACCTGCATCACCAGGAATCGAGCCCCGACTACTGCTAGGAAATTATTCTTACACGTCTCAACTCCTTATTTTTCTTATATATTTTTCTTTTCTCTTATTAATTCATTTATAGGTTAAATGCCTTTTAATAAAAAAATGGAACCATATAAACAATGAAGTTGACCCAGTCTAAGGAGGAAGCAAAAATTTCACTTAATCCATATCAAAACAATCAACTGGCCAAACAAAAAAAAAAATTTTTAAATTACTGTTAGTATATTCTCATTAATAGGAAAATGATGACTTCCATTCTTAATAAATTCCACTATGCAACTGCAAATATTCAAAGCATTTTAAAATAGCATGTACTAATAAACACTTTTTAACCAAAACATTTATAGCTTTAAAACTGAATTTTCACGTTGGCTTAATATAGATTGTTACAACACATACACAGTTACTGCTAATTATTTCTGGCAAAACTTTCATTGAAAAAAATTGTCTATGATTTGGAGTCTAAAAACAATCAGTTACTGCCCCGTCTATACTGTTTACCCAGCAACAATGATGCAAACATTAAATGCCTGTGGTGAAGCCCCAGAGCCATGCACCTGTGTCTAAACCCCTCTCTGCAGGTGCAGTGCGCCAGCTCCTGAGGGCCTGGCGAGGCCTCACCCTGAACAGTGGACCCACAGTGACCCAGCACTGTCACCACTCAGCCCTCCACACCCCACAAACTCTGCCCTCTGTTCCATTCTGTGGGCCTCAGAGCCGCCACACCACAGGCTGCGCGAGCTGCTGCTCCAGGCAACCTCTGACCCTGAGGAAGCCTGCAGGGCAGTCATCCAGAAGGGGAGTCTCCCTATTACAGGAACATGACCAGTTCTCCTCCCTGCATCCTATCGGGCAACCCGAGTCTCGTTCATCTCTGATTAAGATGTTATCTGCCAAACTTCGTCAGACATTCCTTTCTTCTTCGGTCATCAATGAGTACTTCACAGAGACGTGAACTTGAAACCATGTAAATATCCTGTTCTTCATCAAACACCTTAGTTATCTGCGTACATACACACATATGCCTGCTGTACACGGTGGGCAAAGGCATCGTGTTGTTGGACGCATCCCCTTACTTCCTGGAGCACCCCCACACACTCAAATCTCAGGGGTACCCTGCTCCACCTGTAGCCCATCCCTGGACCCATTTCCCCCTGAGCCCCAGGTCCTCTCGGTCCAACCCTGCCCCCACTGTGCAGACCCTCCCTGCTGGGTCCACACCCCGCACCTCCCAGCCTCCTAGCCTTCCTCTCTGCACTCTGCTCCCCTCTCTGCTGTACGGCACTGGGCACTGGACATGGGTCTGGGCAGGCTTTCTGGCCAGATACTCCAGCACTTCAGTGCACCCACACAGGCTTCTTGGATGTGGCAGAAAGTTGCATCGCAGTGCCATCTCCCCTCTCCACTTCCTGGCCACCACCCTGTGAGCAGATGGCCTCTGCCCAGGCCCTTCTCTACCACACTGCGACTACCCCCGACACTTTCAAGCCATCCTGTGGGCACCATCTCGGCCCAAAGAAAGTGAGAGACATCACTCTGCTTTGCCTCGTCTAACACCTTCAGGGCAAAGGCTGGAGAACAGGCAAGGAGTAGAGAAGGGAAGAAGAAACATAGGCATGGTTTCCCCTCCACTGAGGCTCCTCCAAAGCTTCACACAATCCTCAGACTGGCGCTGTGTTTGGGTGAGACCCACGGCCATCCTTCTCTTTATTTTGATTCTGCAACCCAGGATCAGGGCCTCGTGTCCGTCCCCTTCCTGCCCAGAACCACAGGGACTACACACGGGCGGTGACAAGGCCTCGCTGCTCAGGCCCGGACTGAGAAAGAAGCCACGAAGCTCAGTGTTCATGTGCAATCCATTTTCACTGCTGCTAACTCACTCAGTGGACAAGGTGTTGACATGAACATGTCAAGTGGACATGAACAGGGCTGGCCTTCAACTGCAAATACCAGGCTCACAAACTGTTTTTTAAAAGTCACTTCCTGCCTCCTACCAAGACAGCTACAGACCAGAGCAGGTGGCAGAGAACAGCACAGAAGGCCCTGGGCAGTGCAGGGCATGCAGCCCCCAGCCCCTCTCCAATGCCTCAGCTATTCTGTTAACTTCTGGAAGCTCCCAAACTTACACTGGGAAGGCAGCATCACAGGTCACACGGTCCAGTCCCCACAGGCTCTCAGGCAATAGCCAGTGCTGGGACAGGAGAGGCCAGGGTCACTGTGCAATGCTGTCCTCCCTTCCCGGTGCACAGCCATCCTTCTGATGGCCAACTGTGCCACAAGGATTTGGAGCACAGAGCAGGCCAGGCCACCCCTGTACTAGAACTCGTCCTTGAACTCTTCCACCAGAGTGGTCCAAAATCCAACAGCAAGTAAGAAATAAAAGCAAACTCAATCACATGACACAGTGCAGTCGGGTACGTGTGATGGGATGCCCCTCACGCTCCTCTTCTGCGTCCACTCGCCCAGTGGCACAGTCAGTCTCCGAAGTGTCCACAGTGGCTTCACACAGGGAAGACTGCCACAGGAGTGCAAAGAGGGCTCACTTCCCAACACACTAGGTTAGAACAATCAACTTTTCCAAAGAAAACAGCAAGCGTGTCTTTCTGGTTTGTCAATCTCAAGCCCCTCTACCTCATCATCTCTACCCAATACCCCTGGACTCCACTTTCCGGCCTCCCTGTCCAGGAGGGCAGAACGCAAGCCCTGCCTGTGTACACCCCATGTCCACCCTGGTACCTCATCAAAGCAACTACACAGCACCAGCTGGCTCTCCTGCTGTCCATGAAAACAGCACCCCAAACTGAAAATATGTTTCCCTGTGCCTGCGTTTCCATCTGAAATGGGACTGTAAATTCCCCGCCTGTGTCCCTCCATCCTAGCCCAGCACACACACAGGACAAAGCAAAACAAAGCTGTGAAACCAGTTATCATGGGTGAGTCATGTTTCCAAACAGTGACCTCAACTAGCTAATGGCCCATTTATTATTTCTAGTTTGCCTACCCTAGACAAATAATGTGACCCAGATCTTACAAAAGAGTCTATAAAAACTGCTTCTGTTACCGCAGTTGCTAGTTTTTCAGTACCCACACGGCAAAAATAGAGAACAGTGTAAGCAGCATGGCAGTGAGAGAAAAAGGATAAAGAAACAGCTCAGACTGAACTGTGGCTGAAACCTTGTTAAAAATGAAGATCAAAAGGATCTAGTCTCGGCCCAGTGTGGACCTGGGCAATTTAGCAAGACTTGGTCAAAATAGTATTTTTTAAAAGGCTGGGGATATAGTTCATGGGACAACATTTATTTGCCTAGCACAGGCAAGGTCCTTGGTTTGAGCCCCAGTACTGAGGGCGTGGGGTTGTCCGAGTCCAGATCAACATTTACTAATATATGGCATTAAAGCACTCAAAAGCTTTCAGGACCTGGTCTTCCTCAAATTTTTCTGGGTACCTACATATGTCAGAAGCCCCAAACTTGCAGTATTTTAGCGGCAATGGCAGTAATCTTTCAAGAATTTAGTGTCTCGGGAATGGAACATGGATAGATAACAGCAAGAAAAATTAACACAATGGTGTAAGTACGGTCAACTGTGAGTTAGTTTTTAATACTGTTCTCTTTAAAAAGAACTAGCAGCATGAGCTAAATGTTTTGTCTTTTACATACTATAACATGAAGGCTACACTCCACTAATCTAATGAATACGAGTACGTGTTATCTCCTAAAAGGCCACAAGCAGGCGAGCAGGTGTGCTGATACTCATCTGTGACCCTGACATATCCGGGAGGCTGAGGGAGGAGGATTGTGATTTGAGGCCTAGCTTGGGCAATTTAGCAAATTAGCAAGACCCACTCTCAACATAAAAGAAAAAAAGAGAAATCACAACTTGTCTACCTGTTGGTCTCAAACAAAGGAGAATTGTCACTCTACGGGTAAATGTTTAACGAATGTCATCCGTGTGCTAGGCTCCTCCCTGTCCCAGAGACCAGGGTATTAAGGGACACCAGAGATACAGGGGCAGGGGCACAGAAAGCTTTCTTTCTACCCATCCCTCCCCCCTCACTAAAGCACTCCAATCTGGACTTGGCCGAGACCCGCTGCTCCTGGCCTCCAACCCCCGTACCACGAGTGGTCTGTGCAGCGGGAAGCAGCTGCCTACTTGCAGCGAGGGCTGAGCAACTGGTACACAGCACTGTTGGAGGGGAAGAGGCAGACGCTGAGGCTTCGCAGTTGACATGCATAATTTTTATTCTTTTCTGTATAAACTGTGGCACGAAAGGAGTCTGCTCCCTCCATCTAGCAAGTATGTGCCACGCCTTCCCACAGGGAGGGCCACAACGATGCATCTCTGATGTGCTTCCAGAAGTACTAGGTGACAGATTTTACCTGGCAATGGAGGACCCTGCAGAGGTCTGTGCTGTCTCCCACTCTCACCCATCAGGATGAGAGTGACAGCCTGGGTGAGGCCCAGGCATCTGTATTCCTCCCAGCTCCCAGAAGATGACCACACACAAGCGGGGAGGAAGCTAGTCTCTGAGGTCACTGCTTAGACCAGGGCTTGCCCAGTATTTCCTCTTAAACCCAGATAAATATTTCAGGTTTTCTGAGACTCTGCAGCCTCTGTTGTGATTGCTCAAAGTGACAAAGCAGCCACAGATAGACAATATGTGTGTGCACAGGTGTGGTGGCCACACTCTTCTAAAACGTCATCTATGAATATTTGAATTTCCCATCAGTTTCTCAGAGAATATAATATTGATGATTTTTCAAATATTTGTTTAAACCACCGAAACATGGTAAGACTGTTCTTCGCTTATGAGCCATATAAAAATAAGTAGGGGCTGAGCTTGCCCCATGGGCCACAGCCTACAAGCCCTGCTCTAACCAATGGTTCTCAGGGTGGTTCTGCATCAAGTTGGCCGGAGACTTATAACAGATCCAGAGACATCAGCCCCAGCCCATGAGATCCCAGTGAACTGACTCAAGCCCTATCAAGATGCTTCCCCAAATGAAGTCTACGGATCTTCAAGGTTCACAAGCCTTGCAAGAATAAAGATTTGTGGGGCTGGATAGGATCCAGAGAAAACGGCGGACAGATAGCAGCAGCTACGCAGGCTCTCTCCGAGACCCAGCTTAGAATCCAGGAATGGTGCAGAGGGAGGAATCCTAACCAAGAGGAGATATGCCCTGCTGACCCAAGAATGAACTGGGCTGAGAGATACCAACTGGGAATGCAATCCTGGTGCTATAACAGGAACAGATAAAGCCTGAGTGTGGAAGCTGGAGCCCGCGCCATTCAAAGCCGAGATTTGGGTTTCCTGCCGCTGCCGCTGCATCTGAATCGGCTCAGCAGGGAGAGAGATGTGCAAAAGCGCTGAGAACAGGAATCGGTAAACGGAGTTAAGAGCTGGGCAGGCAGGGAGCCGTGCGACCTCCGGTGAGTGAGGGAAACTTGGACTCTCCCACGGTCTAGGAGGCACCAACAGAGGACATTCTGGGACCGGGCAGACTTGCTGGAACAGGGAGCTATAGTGACTTCAGTCACATATCCCCCTCTCAAGCGGGATTGGTGAGCAGTGCTTAGCCTACGTGATGCTGCTGTCTGAGACCCAGTAGGCTAGCACAACCCAGATCCCAGCGCCTGAATGTGCACCCTAGCGGTGAGGCCTTTCCGTAGGTTGACCTGGAGGGGCAGGCCCCGCATAGACTGCCTGGTCCATAACTCCCTGGTGCGCTGCGGTGGGCGGGAACACCTAGCTGGCGCAATTCAGTCAGACTGTGGCCGATAGGGAAGGAAGCTGGGCCTCCTATATACGCTTGCATATATAAAGAACGAAGAATATGGGAAGAGGGAGCAACAAGAAAGGCTCCTCGGCCCCTAATCCTGAGAAACAGGCAACAGCAGACACGCCAATAGACATAAAAGGCTATCTCCAGAGCCTCATAGACGAGTTCAGGAATGAAGTTATTAATGACCGGAAGCAAGACATAAGCAGAATAGTCAGAGAAATGCTAAGCACCACCCAAGAAAAAGCAGATGGTGGAATGGAAGAACAGAAAAAGAGGGGAGAATTATTTGATGGAGAAAATAGAGAACACGTAGAATACGTGAAGCAGGTTCAAAGAGATTACCAGGAACTAAAAACTATCGAAAACTGGCATAACAGCTTGAAAGAAACTAAGGACAGATTATCTGAACTGGAGGGCAGATTTGTAATATGGGAGCATGAAATGAAAAACTTCTTAAAAATAACAAAAAAACAAACAGCAACAATACAAAAACTAGAAGATGATAAGAGGATCTATAACATAAGAATTAAGAACATAAGAAGTGGGAACACAAACAAATGGACTACAAAAGCTATTCACAGAAATAATCCAAGAGAATTTCCCTAATTTAGCAAATGGTAAAGATACTCAGGTATATGAGGCATACAGGACTCCAGCTACCTACAACCCAAATAGAGCTACAGCCAGTCAAATAATAATCAAAATTCCAGAAATCCAATATAAGAACAGAACATTAAAAGCTGTCAGAGACAAGAAACAAATCACTTATAAGGGAACACCCATCAGAATTACAGCAGACTTCTCGGCACAAACCATCAAATCATGAAGAGCATGGGGGGAAATAATTCAAACTTTGAAAGATAATAACCTCCAGCCAAGATTGAGATATCCTGTACAACTATCCCTGGAAATTGATGGAAAAACAAGGTGCTTTCAGGATAAAGAGGAACTAGGGGAATATGCAACCACCAATTCAACTCTACAGAGAATACTGCAGGATATTCTAAAAAAGAAAAATATGAAGAATCCAGAAATAGTAGCAGAGAGGCCACAATGAATGGAGCAGAAAACAAAATGAAGAAGACAAGCTGACAACTAATGACAGAAAAAGAGCTCAAGAGAAATGAGGCAGAGAAGATTGGATGATAAGAACAGCTATCTTGGAGAAAACGACGTCATAATAGGTAGTGCTTATTCTGAAGTCCCATAAGCTTTTGTTCTTCTGTCTTCATAGGTCTTAACATGATGTATCTTATTGGATTTTATTATATGTGATAGTATAAACAAAAACTTTTATAGACAAGGAGATTATACAGAAACTATAGTTCATTATCTGTTAGTTGATTCTAAATACCCTGTAATACTATCATTCTCTTGAATGGCTATACATTGTGTTGATATATTTGATGCTACAGTATACGAAGTTATACTCAACAATCTCAAGGAAAGAGACAATATGGTAACTACTTTTATGTTGGGATTATCTTGTGGTGAAACACTAATTTGCTTAAATGGTTATGTATTGATCTGCACTGTTTAGTTGTTATGCCCTCTTTTATCTCAATCTCCATTTTATTATTTACTTTTTTATTTTTATCTTTTTAATTAAAGGAAAAATAAATTTTTTTAAAAAGCAGGATATATTATAGTAACCCATTTTGATATTCTATTAACTTGATTTGAAGCCCTGTATTGCTCTCACCATCTTGTTTTGACTGATGTTCTTCTATTCTGCTTTGCTTGATAGTACCAGGTTTGAAAGTTTAGGCAACAGCTGTGAAGATAGTGGGATTCATTATGATGCCCATACTGGTTGACTATTATCTACTTTTGAAGACCTGTAATGTCTCCAATGTTTTGGTTTTGTTGGTTTCGTTCTTTACTGTTTTGTTCAATTTTATTATAACTGATGATATAGGCAATTCTATTTGAGATAGCGGGAGGCATTATGGTAACCATTGATGATCACCTTGTATCATGTTTTTACATTATCTATTATGTTCAACCTTTTGATTTAACCGATTTTGTTCTGTTAAGTCACATTTGGTTTTACTCTCTTTCAAAAAAAGCAATAAGAACTGTGGGAGCAATAAAACCCAAAATGTGTAATAGTCATTGTACAAAAGAGAAGAAAAGAAAGTGCTCTAAATGGTATAACTGCATGTAAATTTAAGTGTATAAGATAGGCAATGATATTACTGAGTTTTGTTGGATCATTGAACAGAACTGTTTGCAGTCTCGCTGTTTGAATGTCCACTTTATATGCTTTAATCTTGTAACTTGAACAAATATTTCTAAGGTGACAATATGTAATCCATTAACTAGTGAAGCACTCAGGAGACACTGCTCTAAATCTTTCATTCAAGAACACTAGGTACTACTACTTAAATTCATAATGTTACAGCAAATATAAGAAAAAATAAGTCAAAATCAGAAAACAGTGATTCTTATTTTTAAAAAACCCATCAAATTCCTGACGATCAAGTGGCAAGCCTCTGCAAGGCTCCCTGTGCCTGCACGCGTGCCTGAGTCGTCAAGATGCCACAAAGGAATGTCAGCTCGGCCCAAGGGGTAGTGTAGGAGGAGCCCAAGAGAACACCGTCCAGGCTGTCAACTAAACCTGCTCCTGCCAAAAAAGGCAGTGAGAAAGGATAAATCTTCAGGCAAAAAAGCACAAGCAAAAGGGAAAGGGGAGCAAAGGGAAAACAGACCAAAGCAGCTCATCAAGAAATGGAGGAAGGGGCTGGGGATTTAGCTCAGCGGCATAAGCACCTGCCTTGCAAACAGATGGTTGTGAGTTCGATCCCCAGTACCGATTTAAAAAAAAAAAGAAACGGAGGAAGATTTACTCATGGAAAATGGGGGAAGGAAAACCAGGGGAGTGAGGCCTCTGCCAGAAGCCGAGTCCGATCAGCCACACGCCGGGGGCCTCTCAGGCATCTCTGCTACCTTTCTGTGCAATCCTGATGAATATTTCCATCAACTATTTTGTAAATGTTAAGTTTTTAGTAGCTCTAGTGACACTTTTAAAAAGGAGGGCATCCCACCTCATTGCATTTTTTAAGGGTAAATGATTTTTTAGAGGTAAAGTCATTCACTAGCTGTGTATTTTTTGGTACAGCTAGAAAACAGTGGGATACTGAATTATGGCAGGCTTTGACTGTCTGGGTGCCAGCTTAACACTTCATAGGTGAGGGTTAGTTTTATATCCTGCAACACAAAGCACATGAAAGGGCAATTTGGAATCATAGTCATGCATTTAATATGTCTTGGGTATTTTAAATAACTTCTATTCTCATGTTGTTTTTAGTGGACTTGTTTCCTAAAGAAAACTACTTCCTGATGGTTGCCCTGTCAGAATCCTGTACACTTCCTCTCATCTTTGGTCATGGTAGTCCAATTTGCTTAATTTTGTTAATGTGCTGTGAAAGATAAAAAATTTGAGTGAGTGGTATATATGATAGAAAACTGTAAATTGGTGGAATGTGAGTAACACTTTATCAGCATATGAAGACAACTGGTATTTAATGCTCTAAAAATCTGCCTCCAAATTTGAAGTTGGAAAGTCACTGGAACACTGAAAAAACAATACATGGCTTTTTAGACTTTTTGGTACCTGTGTGAAGAGTGGTGTACAACATGCAATGTCTGTACTGATTTTCAACACAACCAATAAAATCTCAAACATGGAAGACAAAAAACTTCAAACTTTTGATAATGTGAACAAATTTTTTAAAATCCACAAAAGGGAGGAGGGACACAATGATGAACCTAAAAAAAGATAAAAAAATGTTTCTGCAAAGTCAAGCCTAACATAAATGATGCAGAAAATGACAACATATCTGCTATGGAAGAAACAGAAAGAATTATTAATGTCCCCCATTCCCAAGAATTACTATGCAGGGAAGAATTACTAAGACCCTTAATTCCCATGGAAGAATTAGTAACACTGTCCCCATTAGCAACACCCTCACTGCCATGGAAGAATTAGTAACACCCCCATTCCCATGGAAGGATTGGCAACACCCCCATTCCCATGGAAGAATCAGCAACACCCCCATTCCCACGGAAGGATTAGTGACACCCCCCATTCCCATGAAAGAATTAGCAGCACCCCCATTCCTATGGAAGGATTAGCAACAACCCCATTCCCATGGAACAATTAGCAACACCCTCACTGCCATGGAAGAATTAGTAACACCCCCATTTCCATGGAAGGATTGGCAGCACTCCCATTCCCATGGAAGAATCAGCAACACCCCCATTCCCATGGAAGGATTAGTGACACCCCCCCTATTCCCATGAAAGAATTAGCAGCACCCCCATTCCTATGGAAGGATTAGCAACACCTCCCATTCCCTAAGGAATTACTCACGCACTCTCCCCCCACCCCACTCCTATTTGAAGAAAACTAGATAGAATCCAGGGTCTCAGGAGATGTACTGGTGGATGCTGAAACTTAAGAAAAAAACCTAAAAGACGTTTATCACTGTCACCTAGTTAGGGACAGTGGGTACTCTGCAAACAAAAGGGGTATGCACTGAAAAGACCTAAACACAGTTGTCCAAAACAACTCTTCCACAGAAAGGAAAGCTTCATTTCCATGGCAACAGTAGCAGTCAGCAGATCACAGCAAGAAGCCCTGTACTGCGAAGGTTCTGCCTACCCTGCAGGAGAAGGAACGTTCCGTCAAAGGACACCAAAGGCCATGAGGCAGCACTGAAGAGCAAAGACAGTCAAACCTCCCTCTCCCTCACCCTGAGCTTCTCACGCACACCAGAGCATCTCAACAGGTGTTGCTACCAGCTAGACTAACACTGCCCTGAGACAATGAAGGCCAGACCACAAGCTAGAGGCATGACAAAATAAGCCCTGCTACCTTGCCAGCTCTGCCCACAAGGGAAAGAGACCAACCGGTCATACGATCTCACTGCTCCACCTGGCTAGAGCCTGTACGTTAGGCTTTAGGGGACAGGCTATGTGGAAGGGTAGCACATCAAGTCCAAGGACAACAGAAAAGTGGTGCTGCTCCACGTTCACTTAAGGCAAACCACACCAACGCCGCAAGTCCTAATCCAGCAAACCCTCCACTCAAGAAAACATTTCAAAGTCAGAATCTCCCGAGAATCAGCCATACTGGAACTTGGGGGCCTGACCAAGAAAGCAAGGAGCCATCCTTCATGGTAAGCAGTACCAGTGCCAAGAGCGCACCAGGTTGAGAACAAGTCAGCGTCTCCTGAGATGAGCCATGCCAGAACTTGGGTGATGACCAAGAAGGCAATGAGCCGAACTTTCTGATAGGTGGTGCGAGCTGCAGGTGCACCAGGGAGAAAGTCAGTGTCTCTCCCGAGCCTACCTGCTGCACGCAGGCTGAGAATCCAACATCCCGTAGCCCCCTTCCCGTTAGCAACTGGATGGTGCTGAGGTCAGCCAGAGTTGATAGCAACTAAGGCTCATAAAATACTTAAATGCTTGTATTGTTGGGTTGATTTTGCTGACCTGGGGCCAGAGGTCTTGGGAGGATGACCGTATGCCATATAGCAAATATGGGGGATACCTTTCTGTCTTCTCTTTGAAGGCAAATATTGTTTTCACTGCTTTGCTTTGTTCTGATTGTTTTTCTCTATTAAATATTGTCTGATAGGTTTTATATCTGTATTTGGTTTGATTTTGCTATACGTGATTGAATGGACAGCTACTGTGACAATAACGAGATATACTAAGGTACCTATTATTGTTAAGCCTGTATCCTGCCCTGAAGTTCTGTACCAATTTCACTGCATTGTCTCGATTGGCTTTGTTCTGTCTTGTTTTGTTGTACTGTACTACCTTTAAATTAAAAAAAAAAAAAAAAGCAAAGGCTTCATGTTGATAATTCACTGAGACAAGCATTTCATTAACTTCACTAAATAAAATTTTCATGTTTTACTTACTGAGTTTCATAAAATATTTCTCATATCAATTCTATTACACGTTTTTAAAGTGAGAGCAAATGAGCTTTTAAAATCCTAATGAGTCTGGTATGGTAGTGCATGCCTATAATCCCAGTCCTGGGGAGGCTGAGGCAGAAGAATTGCTGCAAATTCAAGGTTAGCCTGGGCTACAAAAGTGAGTTCAAAGGCCAGCATGGACAACATAATGAGTCCCTGTGTATAAAACAGAACAAAATAAGATAAAATAAAAAATTCTATTTGACTCAATGAATTGAAATTAGAAATACTGAATAAAAGCGAAAAGATATTGCATTCAAGCTGAACACAGTGGTCCATGCCCATAGGCCCAGCTACGTGACAGGTGGATCTCTTGAGGCCAATTTCAACAACAGAGAGAGCTGAGATTATATGACATAGTAATTGAAATATCTGACACAACGTACACTCAGCAGACTGTAACTCTAAGATCTTAAGAGACTTTTTCTGCATATATTGTCCTCTACAGTATATACCAGATTCTAACCTATCAAAATCAAAAAAGACAGGGAACAATTTTAAATGAGAAAAATAACTGAATCAGAGTTCCCAACCAGGGAAATAAAAAGCCAAGAGAGGTGAACAGCTTGAGGTCACAGGATCCGAAAAGCCTTTGGCAGCAGTTGAGCCCAACTCCTCCCACCACACTGCGTCACCCCTCCGCTTGCCACAGCAGGAGGAGACCCTGTGTCCTGAGGAGACTCAGACCAGGTTCCCGCTTATGTGCAACAGCATCACCTAACTCTGGTTCCAGCACATTTCCCTATAAACCGTCGACACCTGTGCCAAGCCACCTGCTATGAGACCATGCAAGCTGTTCTCCCAAGGAAACCCACACCCATCTGGTGTGAGGGACAACTACAAGATTTTAACTGCAGCGTGTTCCTAGAGGAGCACCAAAGGGCTAACACCCCCACACACATCGCCCTGTACTTTCAAGGTCTCCTTATTCCCAAGCAGATGCACGCATATGCACTCAGACACATAAACACTAAAAAACATTTAGGAAATGGAGGCTGTGGGGTCTCTAAGTCAGTTTCCAAAGCAAACCACATTCAGTTCAGGTAGGCACACTCCCAAGCATGTCATCTCCAGCAGAAACTTTAACACAACCATGCAGTGCATGGACACTAAGTGAGCTGAGATAGTTATTCTCAGTAATCTTTTATGAAAACTCAATGTTTTCACAATTTGGAGAAATACGTGCTTAGGTTGGGCATGGTTGTGCACGCCTGTGATCCCAAACAACTTGAGGAAAAAGACCCACAGAAATGTCCTAGTCACAGGAACAAGAGGAAGTCATCTCTACGGGACAGAGGAGCCCAGCCAAGGAGCAGAGGAGCCTGATGACTTCCAGCATCTCCCGACTGAGCTACAAGTGACACACAGGCTGAGATCTACACCTTTGGAAGGAAGTAGTAACCAGGGACACTGGAAATCTTACAATAAAGTAATGTTAGTACAAACAGGAAACATATGACTTTCCTACAATATGATTGACCCCTGCCTCAGGAAAATCAAGGTCCACCATTTTCTTTTTTTTTATAAATTATTTTTACTACAATCCTTCAGATGCAATCTGTATATGTGCCAGCCCCAGATGAATGTAATCATTATGTACTACAAACACATATTTTTAAAAAAAACTGTAAAACATTAAATTAAAAAATAAAAATTATACTTACCACAATCCATTCAGCAATGTTTTCATAGAGCTGTGGGCTAAAAATTGCCTTTTTAAGCCTAGCTAGAGGCCCATCAGCATCCACTAATCTGCAGCGCATGAAAACATCACAGTAGCCCCTGAAGTCATTGCACGGAGAGCCGGGCTGCAGCGTGATGGTGCGGCCATTGAAGTGCCTGCTCCACTGCACAGAGCCGGTGCTGGCGCAGGTAGAGGGCTCCACTGGAAGAGAAGCACTACATGTGAGCAGAGACTGGGTTTCAGGAAGGAACCGCTGGGGAGGACAGAGGGAAGGAAGAGACTGCCTAAGGGTGTATGTTAAGCATCTCTTCGCTAGCACAGCAGGACTACACCTTCAATACTGCAGGTTCGCTGCTACAGCACAAGCAAACAACAGGAGTCCTGATGGGGGCCTGGGAAGGCTTCAAACCTTTGAACTCTGTCTCAGTGAAGTAATGCTCTGTCTAGTGCATCACCCTGAAACACCGCAGAGATCGTACTGCTGGAGACAGAATGCTGTGTTATTTTTAAACTTTTCTCAAAAAAAAAAAAAAAACAGATTTAGCTAGAAACTCTCGGCCCAAACTGTATGTCAAAGTGTAATGCTTACAACTTGGGAGAAAATGGTGGTTTGTGAACGAGTTTACGCTGCTGCATCAGCAAAGCCTTACTTTTCTTCATGCAGCAGACATGGCAGAGCTCCTTGTCATCTTTGCCATCAGAACTGGCACAGGTACACTCCTCCAAGTCGTACTTCTCACAGATGGAGCCTGCACATTGCTGGAACAAAAGACAGGTTATTCCGACCCCATGCAGCCAGCCCTGGCATTCACAGGGAGGTACACGCCCTCAGTGTCAAAATAACTAAGCAGAAACAATGCAACAAACCCAGAGCCGGGAGTATGGCTCAGAGGTGGAGCACTTGCCTGGCATAAGCACCGCAAAGCAAGGCAAAACACACAGATGAACTGGAACTCGATCATACAAACACATTTTTAAAAAGGCAGTGGCAACAAGAAAACCTACACTTGAACAAACGCAGAACTTCGTGTTGGTTATTATGGCTCCTCTGTGAGCAGAGAAAAATGGAATTTGCTTCATGTGGACGGAAGTGATAGCCATGAAAGCTTTCAAGATCTCATATTCAGAGAAAATGATTAGAAGAGTTCTTTTATTTAGGCAACAGAAATATTAATTTGTAAAATTTAAAAGCCTCATAGATAAAGTGGCACATCTAGCTGCCCTGCTCCATTCCTCAGGGAGCAGCAAACACTCAAGCCTGAGAAGATGCAAGGCAAGGCCGCAGCAAACAGAGCCCCCTAGCCGCTCATGCCACTCAATAGGCCTGGCTTTGTGGGAAACAGCTGGCTGTCACTGCCACAGCCACCAGGATTAGCCCCTCCACGTAGCTTTAAGTGTGTGCAATTATTCTGAAAAAGTAGGCTCGATACAATTAAAATTGAGGCACGCAGACCTAAGCACTCACCCCATTAATGCACACTTGCGTGTGCCGGTTACAATCTGTGAAGTTGGGCTTGGGGTCAGATGCCGGGCACAGCGCCGTGATGCCGTTACAGACCCCCTCGCGCGCACAGTCGGAGTCATCTCGGCACTTCTCCAACTTTGACTTGAATGTGCACTGCGCCGTGCAGCAGGGACCTTGACTCGGACTGGAAGAAACATTCAGTGACTCCACAGAATAGCCAGGTGTTTGCTAAACACTGAGATGGTCTTAAGTCTTAAATCACAAATCTCATCTTTTAAATCATACGCATGTTACTGGTACACAACTATAACTGTGGTTAAAAAGATGCTACTGTCCAGAAACACTCTAGTGAGGACAGGAACGTGGTAAGCATGTGGTGTTTACAGTGAGTGTGTACTCAAGTCAGCCTTCTTTCTCTAGCTGCCCTCTGTGGCAGGCTATAAGGGAAGACGGATATCATGTTTAGCAACTTACCAGTGTTTATTCACAATTATATTACGCATTAGTCAATTTATCAGTTTTTCTCTCATTTTTATGCTAAAATCGAACTAGACTACATGGGCCAGCCAATTGTAAATATTGTCATTCTATATTCTTCTGCTTATAATTCATCACTACTGATATAATCTGACAAGTAACTATATAAAGCTAAATCACAAAGTGCACGCACCCTGTAATCAGTGAAAGTTTAGAATCTAAAACCCTAGAAGATAATCGCATTTTTCACATTGAGAATAAATTACATGCATTCTACAGAGCAGCCTTTCTAGGACCTTGTCACGCCCACCGCACCAATCACGGGCAGTTCAAACAGCCAACAACAGGGTACTCCAGGTCATGTGGGGAAAACGCGTAAAATAACAGACGACTAATAGCTTTGACAAAGCTCTGACCTGTGTGCACCTCCCGCTCCCGAGCCCCGAGCACCTGCACTGCTTCCCAGGCTTCAGTTTGCACTTCCGACCTGCTGGCTGGTTGGCGTCAAAGCAGCACTCATCCTTGCACTGGTCACTGTAGCCGCAGTCGCACTCTTCGCCCTGCTCTACCATCCCGTTGCCACAGATGGGCTGGCCAGACTCTGCAGAAAGCACAAAGAATCATCCAGCTCCTGCCAACAGCATAAATATACAGACAAGGTCCTATTTAAATGCAAGACTTCCAACAGATACATTATTTTCTATTACGTAAGGAGGGGCCAATGCACTTCTTCATCTCCTGGAATCCCTACAAAGCAGCATGAGTTTTGTTTGACAGGCTGCAGTGCTGGGATCACAGGATGTGCCACCATGCTCAGCTGTGTGGTTATTTTTAAAGGTCTACTTCAGTCAGCAGGTTTACTATGGAAACTCCATCAACAAATGAAGAATCCATAATCTACAGAGTACTTCTTTACTGAAACCATAGATCTGGGCGTGGTGGTGCACACCTGTAATTCCCCGATTTGGGAGGCTGACCCAGGAGGACTGCCATGAGTCTGAGGCCATCCTGGGCCACATAGTGAGTCTAAGGCCAGCCTAAGCAATATAGTGAGACCTGGTCTCAAAAAAAAAGGGAAGCAAATAACCACAAATGTAAAATGTGGGGCTGGGGATTTAGCTCAGTGGCTCAAGTGCTTGCCTGGTAAGCACGAAGTCATGAGTTCAATCCCCAGTACCAAAAAAAAAACCAAACAAACAAACAAACAAAAAAAAAAAACAGTAAATATGAAAATATCAATGTAATTTCAATCAACTGCTATTAAAGAAAATAGCCTTTAAAAGTAAAGGCTAGAGTCTGTAAAAACAGTGAAAAAATACATGAGACCGTGGGAGAGAATATCTGCAAACTAGTATCTGAAGAATGACCAGTATCTAGACTACATACAGAAATTTCCAAACTCAGTCTATAAAAACATCCCACTAGATAGAAATGGCCCACCCTACATAACGACATTCCACCAAGGAAGTCATAGACAGTAAATAAGCACAGAAAGATGTTTAACACTGTCAGTCATCAGAGAAATCCAGGCTGAGACATGAAAAGCACGCTGGGCGTCAGGGCACGTGTCTGCAGGGCCAGCATCTGGGCGGCTACGGCAGGAGAATCACAAGTTTGAGGCCAGCCTGGGTTACACAACAAGACACTGTCTCAAAAATACTTCAGTGTACTCCTATCAAAATGACAGCGAGTAGCTGGGGATGTAGCTCATCAGCGTAAGCGCCTGCCTGGCAAGTGCGAGGTCGTGAGTTCGATCCTGGGTACCACAAAAAAAAAAAAAAAAAAAAAAAAAAAAGAATGACAGTGAAAACACATGGATGCTAACAATGCAGACACTAGCTTATGCACTGCTCATGACAACATAAAATAGTACAGCCACCTGGAAATCATTTGGCAATATGGCCCAAAAGAGTTACTAGTCTGCTAAGTGACTTGGTGGCATCTGCCCCAAAGGAATAAAAACCCACATTCACACAGAAAAAAACCTGTATGCGAATGCTCATAGCTGCTTGACTCTCATATCCAAACATGGGAGACAGCCTGAGGTCCTTTCACAGAAGAACGGTTAACCTGCCACATACACACACTTTAACACTACTCAGCAACACAAAAGAGTAATAAACTACTTAGATGAACCTCTAGGAAAATATGCAAGTGAAGAAAAACCACCCAAAAGGTTATTTACTGTGTGATTCAGTTAAGTAACATTTTTGTCTCATATTTTTTAAAATTTTATTTTTTTGGTAGCAGGCATTGAGCTCGAGATCTCATGCTTATAAGTAACATTTTTTTTTTTTTTGGTATGGGGATTAAACTCATGACCTCAAGCTTGCCCGGCAGGCATTTATGTCACTGGGCTAAATCCCCAGCCCTGTAAGTAACACTTTTGAAGTGACATCTTAAAATAAGGACTAAAATGTGCTGAGGCTGTAGTTCAGAAAGGCCCTAAATTCAATTCCCAGTACCACAAGGAGACAGAAAGACAATATTATAACCCATGGCAATGCCTGCAACTCTATTTATTTAATGGTGCCAGAAAATGAACTCACAACCTTGTGCTCACCAGGCAGGCACTGGCCTACAACTTTAAAATGTAACAAAAAAGATAGGTTGAGGAATGCACAGATTAACAGGTATGTGATAACGGAAACACAGCAAGGTGTTAACAATTGTAAAATACAGATGTCGGGCACATGGGTACACACTGTGGAATGCGTTAAGTTTTTTGAATGTCTGAAAGGGTTCAAAATAAAAGGCTGGGAAAACTTACATACCAACAAAACAGTTGTTTCTCTTCTTCTCCAGAACTTGACTTATGTTTCTGATACTACACAGTGAGAACTTGTTGTTGTTCAGTTTGTCCCCAGATGTAGCTCTTGCATACATGATGTAATTGCCATTTTCTTTCTGTCCTAAATTCTTAGATTCTCCTGGGGTGCACTCTGTTCCAGAATCATGCTGTCAAGCAGAATAAGGAGTTACATAAACAGGAGATCCAAGAAGGTTTTCAGGTCGTCTGATTAAATAGTTTCTCATCAAAAGAACAAAGGAGGCCTCGGATCCCATCAGAAAGGTATCACAACCGCCTTAGACTATGGGCAGGAAAACCGTTTTCTTTGTTAGAGGCCACTGTCTTAGACAAGGAGGGTAATCTCGGTCTGGTCACAACAACTTACAGCTTTGTGAGCAGGGACTAGAACTGAGGGAAAACTGTCATTAAGTCCATCAAATATTTACCTTTAAAACTAGTAAAAATAGTAAACAATAAAAATAGTAAAAAACTTCAAAACTACGTATTCTTCAGATTCCAAGCTCAGCTGCCATGTTCTGACTAGTTCAGAGGAAACAAGTGGGGCAAGGGAAAGTGAACAAAGGAGCCTAGCACAGGTCTGTGTACAGAGTAGGAATCCACGTGTGCTCAGGAACTAGTACCAAAGGAAAATAAATGTGTACACTGCAGGCACAAGCACAGTGCTCTGGGACTGGGGATGTAGTTCAGTGGCACAGTACCTGCGAGGCAAGCGCAAGGTCCCGAGTTTGATTCCTGACACCAAAAAAATAAATAAACAAAAAACACACAATGATCTATTTTTAAATGAAATTAAGAAAACTCCAAGCTGGACATAGTTGCATGCATCTGTAATCCCAGTACTTGGGAGGCTGAGGCAGGAGGGTCACTATGAGTTCAAGGCCAGCCTGCATTACATAGCGAGATCCTGTCTCCTAATTATTGTTTTTCAGAACACAGGAGACAAGTTTTATATAGCAGTGAGTGTACATGCTGAATGCTTTTGGTTTTGATAGATTTAAGTATCACAGCATCAAAGTATAGCTCCCTGAATTTTGCCAAAGTAAAAACACTCATATGCATAATCAAACCCTGTCTCAAAAAAAAACTAAAAAAAGATCAACTGCATACAGGTCCAGCAACAGACTGCCACCAGACTCTAGCAGCCCTTGCCCCCCTGGAAATACGCATTTAAACAAGCAGGGCTCACAAATCATTGGGTTCTAAAATCTTGTTTTCTTTTTCTCTTTTCCTCTTTTTTTTTTCTATTTTTGGTACCGGGGATCAAACTCACGACCTTGCGCTTGCCAAGCAAGCACTTGTGCCAGTGAGCTAAATCCCTGGCCCAAAACACTTGTTTTCAATATCCAACAACACTCTCTACAGAGAAGCAGAGTGGCCCAGGGAGTCCACTTAGTCACTTTCTTTTTTCCACTCCCCATTAGGAGGTAACGACCTGTATTAAAATTGTGGCCTGTGCCATCATCTTTATTCTTCCTGATACTTCTTGCTTTTCCCCTGAACCTAGAATCAGATTTACCATCCTCCAGTATTATCTCCCTTTATGTCTTCATTCTGTGAAATGTAGTATGGCAGCTAATTAAAGTATGGCACTAGCACTATTTTCAACACTCAAATTTTAGGAGAGAAAACCCCAGTACCGCACAACCCTTGATGGCCTCAGAATACCTGGCCACCTTTAAAATCAATGCATTGTGTCCAAAGCTACTCGGAGGCACTAAATACATAAAAACATTCAGATGAAGCAAAACCACTGTAGTTCAAATCGAGAGTAAAGTTTTACAAAGAAACTATAAATTTTGACCAAAAAAATCTATTAAAAAACACTCATAAAAATTTAAAAATCAAAAAATGGACAAGAAAAGTCAGTTATAATCAATGACCTGCAACAACTGTTACTATCGCTAACAAGCAGTACTGACATCACTCACATCTGTCCATTTCCCAAGTAACTTGTATGTGGCTGTATCATACACCAGTGTAAGATCTGAACTCTGCTGTGCATACAGGTGTATTCGTGTTTCAGCTTCAAGTGTAAAGCACTGCAAGCCTTTTATAATGAATATTGTGTGGTGTTTTCCAATTGTGGGTCCACTTTGGCTGTTTGAAATTTTTGCTATGAAAAAAGAGAAGTGCAATTGAACTTGTGTGTGTGTGTGTATGTATCTTTTTTGAGACAGAGTCTCACTATGCAGTTCAGGCTGGCCTTGAGCTCACTTTGTAGCTCAAATTGATCTCAAACTCCAGCCTCAGCCTCCAGAGAGCTGGGATTACAAGTGCGTCGCCATGCCCTGTCTTTGTAAATCCTCCATTTCCTTCTCTTAGCTGGATATCCGGTGGTAGAGTCACTGAGTCAACAGCAGGGACCAAGATTTCAAAGGTGGAGGAGGGAAGGAACTGACTTCCTGGTGGAGGACTGTGCTGAAGGGCCTGGCAATGGAAGGGAAGAGGAAACACAGGGAGCAGACCCGGGCTTGACTCAAGGCAAACTCTACACTATATGATCAAGAAATCATGTCAGCACTATCAGCTGGGAGTGGAAACACAATTTAAAAAGAAGTGGCATAATTAGAACTGTATTTATACAAAGATGAATCTGGCAAGGGTGGGTGTAGATTACAATTTTCATACTGAAACACAGAAAGTTGTCTCACTTTTTATTATCATTTCCCATAACAGAGCTTCTAAAGCAGTTTATAGTAAGCATACAATGACTATATGAGACAGGGCAAAAAATGTAATGTAAGCAATGTGAACACTCAGGGAGACAGGAACAGACACACAGCAGGGAGACAAAAGACTTCAGTACAAGTGTCAAGAGAGCCAGGTTCAGGAGTTTATGCAGTTCCAGCTGATCTTACTACAGATTAATAAACATCTGACAAGCAGCTACTATACTCATATAATAGAATGTACAACATTACAAAAAACTAGCATGCACGTGTCATTAGCTATGTGGTGTGAGAAGGAAACAGCAAAGTAGGCAAAGGAGGACCACACTATCTATTAAGCAATAACCAGAATGTAATACAGCACACTAAGGTACTAAGTCAGCCACCTGGCATGCGAACAAGCAGCGCCAGTGACTGGGGTTTGGATTCTCTGCACCACAGCTGGTCCTCGAATCTGCAGCAGCACTATCTGGGATGCAGCAGAAATACAGAAGACCCCCAGATAGAGTTTGTGTTTTAAGGGCCTCACATGATTGACATGTGAGGGGTTCTGCACTAGCTGGCGAAGGAGAAGTGTGGTGCACATCTTCCCCAGCAAGGCCTGGAGCCAAGGGATCTAACAGGGAAAGCGGCCTTCTCTGTGCCTGAAAATGCATACTGGCCAACAGCAGCCGTTCTCTGCTTATCTCAAAAATCTAGGGATTTTGGGGGGCATTTCTTTTCCGAGACAGTCTTGCTGACTCAAAGCCTCTATGAAGCCCAGGCTAGCCTCACATCTGCAAACCCCCTGCCTTAGCCACCCCAAATGCTGGGATTACAGGCATTCGACCCCACAACTCAGCTCAAGTATTATTTTGATAATAAGCTCTTGATTGCAGAGTGGGACTTAGAAAGCTAAAGATAACTTACTGAAATGGGACGTTCCACCAACCTGAAGAAATCCAAGACCTATATTTGTAGACATTTAAGCACAAGTATACTACTTATTTCTACATAGATGTATGCATTTTGTTGCTAGGGACTGAACCCTCAGGATTGTAGGGGCCTTGTGCATGCTAAGTGTGTGCTTACCACGAAGCTGCACTCTCAGGCCCTACAAATTATCTTTCAATAATATAATATTTACAAGTGTTAAGCTAACCTTGTAAACTCATAAAATGAGTTGACATACACCTTCCAAGTGAGGTCTTCCCAAGCATGTTTCTTTAAGAAGTTCTAGCTGGGCACATGCCTGTAACCCCACCAACTTGGGAGGCTGAGGCAGCAGGTCCACTGGGTGTTCAAGGCCAGCCTGGGTTACACAGCAAAATTTTGTCTTGAGAAAACCAAAAAAAAAAAAAAAAAAAAAAACCTGCAGCTCTACCAGAATCGCAAAAGTATCTTTCAGTATTTCCTTTTTCTGTGTACTACTGACCTTTAAGTCACTTAAGAGTCAATATAATGGATCAAGGTATTAGACGATATCAAAGAACACTGTTAATTTGGTTAAACATAATCACATTATGGCCATAATAAAATATCTTTTTCAAAAGTGTATATTAAAATATATAAGCACAGGTTATTCTGCTTTAAACAACTTAGCAAGAAAAGAAAACAATATCTTAAGTGGATATGGCAAAACCCTGATCACAGCTGATGCTGAGGCACAGGGTGGCCAGATGCTGGGACCACATGGCCTGAGCTCAGAATGGTCTTCCACAGCAGAGGATGGCAAAACACTACAGAAACCAAACAATACCCCACAGCCTGAAAGTGTTTACCAGCAGGTGGTTTACAGAGGGGCTCTTGTCCAGTCAAGGTGCGAGGTGAGGTGCCAGGTACAGCCCTTAAGGACTACACAGTAGGGAACTCAAGCACAGCAGGCCTGCCAATCTGCAACACCCTTCCCAAGAAAGGACCACATTCTCTCTGCCCCCAATTCATCCAGGCTGCAACTCCTCTACCTCTTTAAATTCTCTGTTTTCCTGCTTCCGCCCCTCTGCCTGCTGAGTCTGCTCTGGGAACCCAGCCTAGCCGCTTCCAGAGCTGCTCCCTCCCCATCTGTACCGATTTGCCGATTCCTGTTCCCCAATGAAGTAGATTCCTTCCACAGCAGAAAAAGACAAACCCCAGTAAATCTTAATACTGCTTTAACAAAAAAACAAAGGAAAAAGCAACTTGCTAAAGAGTCTCAGTGTACTTCAGACAAGAAAAAGGCCTCTCCCTGGAGCATGTCTGAAGCACCACGAACTAGACGTTCTCCTAGGAACAAGAGTTATACACAAGGGGCTGGGGATTTAGCTCAGTGGCATAAGCACCTTCCTTGCAAGCAGGCAGTCGTGAGTTCGATCCCCGGTACCAATAAAAAAAAAAAGAATTACAGATACAATTTTGTCCATGTAAACCAGTCGAAGCCCCTTCCGTTCATGAAGTTTTGACACTGCTATGCTTACATTTCTTATTTGAATTACAAATACTCTATCTTCTTCCCCTTCAGTATAATTGGGTATATTACTGTGTTCTGCCACATAAACACCAAACATTGTTATATGTATTTGCTTTCACTGTAAACAAAAAATCGTTCAGAATGAAAGGCTA
Source organism: Cavia porcellus (assembly GCF_034190915.1). Classification (NCBI taxonomy): domain Eukaryota; kingdom Metazoa; phylum Chordata; class Mammalia; order Rodentia; family Caviidae; genus Cavia; species Cavia porcellus. The sequence continues at coordinate 3,857,147 of NW_026947491.1, forward strand.
GTAACATTTTAAAAATCTAGAAGTTAGGCAATACTTACTGGAGATCCAAAGTTATGTCCAACTTCATGAGCAAAGGTTATGTGAGAGACTTTGGGAGGTACATGAGACCCGTAATTCTGCACAGTAATAATTCCAGTGTTCAAGGACTTCTTCTTACCATCAGAATAGAGCTTACTTTTTTCACAGATTCCTCCAGAGCTTCCTAAATTCAGAACAAGAAAAAGCTTAATTATCTACTTCATTCCACTCCCCAAAGAGCTAATATTAAGGAGCTAAATTAAAACATTTTGTATTTTCAACCTAAAATACAAATGTTAATTGTAATTGAATTGAGCATTTGAATATTTGTCATATACAAATTCATCCCATATAATACTGTCAAATACGAATTAAGCACAGAAGACTCTATCTTTAGAGCCAATCTTTATCAGTTTTTTAAAGCAAATGGGCCAATTTTTAAAACTCTAATAACATTTTCAGTATTTTAAAGATCCAGCTAATTTAAAGGATGATCATATAAAAGTTTAACTATATTTTTCTGAAATATAGTCTTTGAAATTTGTTTACCTTCTTAAATAACTTTTTATCTTAATGATTACTGCTTATATTAAAGTTTAATATTTATTATAGAAAAATACCATATTGTGGAGTAACCCATATAGGAAAAGATAAAATACTACATCTAACTTTTAAATTATCATTTAATTTTTTAAGAATATTGTAGCTAGTTCTGGTGTGCCAGGAATACAATTAGTGATACCATATATGCTAAATTACAACCCAGCTCACTGCTTTATAGTCTAACATTTTGCTATCCAGAGTCACCCTGCAAACTACAAGCTGTGAATAAAAATAAGAAGGAAATGTTTTTAATTCACATTAAAAGCAATCAGTCATCAGGCCAAACTGAAAACACTGAGATAGCCAAGCCAGGGCTGAACAACCCCAGCAAGCCAGAGAAGCGGCCTCTCAAAGCGGGGTGCAGGGGCCAGCGAAGGAAGCGAGTGATGGGGTTGTCCAACTTCAAGAACTCACTTGGTGAAGGAGCCACTGTCTCATTCTCTCCAGCCTCTGATCAGCCGGCCCCACTGAGTGCTAGGACTGCGGCCCACACTCTGCTGGCCCTGCAGAAGGCTTTCTCATCACAGAAGAACACCACTCAGTGACTAAAAAGCAGCACACAGCAGACAACACTCAGAACAAACAGGCTGGGGACACACAGTGCTCCTGCCTGAATGGGCACAAGAGACCCTGGACTCTGTCACCAGGTGACAATGAACAGAAGAAGAAAAATAATAAAAGAACGAACAGAGAATACTTAAGAGACTCAAAGACAAGAAACTTCTATGCAAATGGTTTAACTCGCATTTTTCAGAGTTCAGACAGGTTGGTGGCCCACAGCTCACAGAGTAAATGTTCTGCAATCATTTACATGACAAGAACATAGTATATTTCTCCCACTGTATTTCTGAGTAACAAGTATTCCCAGAATTAAATTAAATTAGGCCAAGTTACACCAAAGAATAAGGATGAACCAGGATTAATTTGGCCAACTAAAAATGAAACATTAAGAAACAGTAACAGATTACAAACTGAACCAGTCAGGTATGCAGAATTATCTAAAAAGAACCAGACTATTAGCAAGCACTGCAAGACTCATAGACAGAAATGAACAAAAGAAATTGTAATGCACATTAAGCAAGCTGAAGCAAAATAATTTACATCAATTTATAGAACTAGAACAGATAAGAACCCAGTCTCAAGCCAGGCATGGTGGTACCCACCTGTAATCCCAGCACTTGGGAGGCTGAGGCAGGAGGATCACTGAGTCAGAGGCCACCCTCAGCTACATAAAAAGTTCAAGGCTACACAGCAACACTTAGTCTCAAAACACCAGAAACAGAACCAGAACCAAACAAAACAAACCCAGGCTCCCAGCTCTTGACCTACTGTGTTGTTCTGGTATTCACTAGTACCTATGAGTTTGTAGCGCACAATGGTGACGGGCACCATGAGGCACTGGCAGGTGTACAGGACACCCTAACTGCTTTTATTTCCCCTCCCCTCCCTCTCGCTCTTCTCCCTCCATCGATATTTCTCTGCCCACCTGCAGAGAAATCTTCCTACTTCGCATTATCTTTTATTTTGTGCTTCTCATATAAAAGAAACCACGCCATATTCAGATTATTTCACTCGACATTATGGTTTTTGAGGCACATCCATTTCCCTACAAAGGATTCACATTGATCCATCCCAGCAGAGCACTGCTCCACTGTGCAAATACGCCTCACTTTCAGTGTCCAGCCACATGCTGGCAGACACGTGGGCCACTTCCTGTTTCTCCCAGGTGCCACAGCTTCATCCCAAGTGACAGGGACAGAGCTCAGTCTACACCATGCGTGACTCTTCTCTCATAAACAAGGAGACGGACCCCAGCAGTACCCGTCACACAGCCTCTCTTGGGAAGCAGGACACACCTCAACTTCTTGTTGGAACCGTCTCACAAAGAGACGGTGAGGTGCTACAGCAGAGACACAATGACTACCAAATGCACTGAATCTGGAGTCCAAAGAACTCAGGTGCTGTTCCTCCTTTAGCTCTGCAACCCTAGGCTGCTCACAAAGTTTCCAAACTCCAGTTTCCTCATCTACAGAACAAAGACACTAATACCTATACCTCATATGGGTACTGCAGCAATAGGGGGTGGGGGTGAGGGGTCATCTCTATAGCATGCCTTGTAAAGTCAATCACAGAAAATGCATGCTGAATAGAAAACTGATTCAGCCAGGGAGAGGAAGGACCACCTGCAGGGAAGGAGAACACTACCAGCTTCACTTCGAGGGGGGCACAAGCTGGGCTGAGGAGCACAGAGCCTCTGTCCCTGCTCTCCCCTCCCCAGAGGCCCTCAGAATAAAAAAGGTTAAGAACTGGAGTCAGGGGTTCACTGGAGAGAGTAAAGGCACATGGCATCTGACGCCTGAGGTAAGGAGGAGAGATTAGAACACCAGAGAAACATGAGCAGAGCAAAGCGGGCAAGGGAGGCAGTCGATGACGAAAGATGTCACACTTTTCCTCCTGGCTGCTCAAAGCACCTCTGAGGATGAGGTGCCCGGGAAGGACCCTGCTTCACCCCACAGAGAACGAACGACCAAGGCAGAGAAAACGTGCCTCACCCCGAACTCTGCCTGCGCCACCTTAGAAAAATGACAGCATCACAAACTGTGGCTCAAACACCACAAACAATTAGACAGTAAACATCCCCAACACCCACGGCCTTAGCCAATCAGAAGAGAAACTCCAGATTCCAATGGGGGAGTATCCCACAGGACCCAACAGTACTCAGCAGGCAGGGTATGGGGAACTCTAGTACCATCTGCTCAATTTTTGGGGAAGGGAATGGGAAAGAAGGGGAAGAGAGGGGAACGAAGAAAAGGGAGGCTTTTTTTTTTTGGTACCAGAAATCGAACTCATGACCTTGTACTTGCAAGGCAGGCGCTGTGCCGCTGAGCTACATACCCAGCCTGAAAAGCCTGTCTCTGAAGTACTAGGTATCTGCAAGAAGATGACACATCTGGCCAGGTGGCTGCAGGCCAGGGCACACTTGGTGAACAACAATCTGCATGTGGAAACACCAGCTTGTGGAAGTATTGTGCCTGAGGTCACACCGCCTTACCCCGCAAGCATTTTGTGAGCAAGTTTTAGAGATAAAACTCCAAACCTGAGGCAGGGCATGGTGGCTCACACCTGTAATCCCAGCACTCAGGAGGCTGAGGCAGGAGGATTGTTGTGAGTTTGAGACCAGTCTGGGCTACACAGTAAGCTCAAGGCCAGCCTGAACTGCACAGAGAGACCCTGTCTCAAAAAGACAACAAAACAAAACACCTCCAAGCCTGGTGGTGCTGGGCCTTCGGTGTGTACTAGATTCGCCTGTCAAAGGGCTAGGCCCCCCTCTCTGAGCTCCAAGGCTCACACATCCGCTCTCCAACGGGTACCTCTGCAGCGGGGATACAGGACCACACCACAGAAGCACCCCTGGGAGCCTTGGGAACTGCAGCATTTCTAGGACCTACACGAAGAAAAAGCAAAGGAAGCCTAGCTTTTTTATAGCACTTCCTGAGGAGCAGGGAGAAAAGACCATAAGCTTTGCCATTAAATCATCCAACTATCTGAGGGGGAGGAAGACATCACATTATAACAACTATAAAATGTAAGCTTGGCATAGTGGCTTGTGCCTATAATCCCAGCATTTGGGAGACTGAGGCAGAAGGATCACCAGCAAGTTCAAAGCAAGTTAAAACTACAGGACAGTATTAAAAGCTATGTGCTGTGACATGCAACCCATGACATAAATTTGCATCTTAATAACACCATGAACTGGGCTGACCACACAATAAGGAAGACAAACAGAAGCAGCTTTGGAAGTTGCAATAAGGATATTCACTGCTGGCTTTAAAACAAAAAAAGGGCAAGAAATACAAATAGAAAACAGTATTCCTCAGGAACTTAAAGTAAGCCTAGTAAAACTAAGACTAGAGGGTATGTGGGGAAGAAAATCGGATGTAAAAAGAATTAAAATGTATATTATCACCATTTGCAGATGACATGATACTCTACATAGAGGACCCCAAAAACTCTATTAAAAGACTACTAGAGTTAATATAAATTCAGCAGTGTAGCTGGATACAAAATCAACACTCAAAAAAATCAATAGCATTCCTGTACACAAACAAAAAGCTGACAGAGAAATTATGGAAATATCACCTTTTACAATAACATCTAAAAAAATGAAATACCTAGGAATCAGCCTAACCAAGAATGTAAAAGACCTATATCCTGAAAATTATACTACTCTAAAAAAGGAGATTGAAGATAATCAAAAATGGAAGGTTATTCTATGCCCTTCGTTAGGAAGAGCCAACACTGGGAAAATGGCCATATGCCCAAAACTGTTACACAGAGTTAATGTAATCCCAATCAAAATACCATTAACAGATCTAGAGAAAACATTCCTAAAATTCATCTGGAAACAGAAGAAATCTAGAATAGCAAAGGCAATTCTGAGCAACAAAGGCAAGGTAGGAGGCATCTCAGTTCCTGACTTGAAATTATACTACAAAGACACAGTGATAAAATCAGCATGGTACAGGCAAAGAAATAGACCTGGGCATCAATGGAACAGATTCGAAGATGCAAACACAACTACAAAGACACTCAACCACTTTATATTTGACAAAGGGGCTAAACATGTTCACTGGAAGAAGGATAGCCTCTTTAATAAATGGTGTTGGAAAATTGGCTTTACACATGCCACAAAACTAAACCTATGTTTATCACCATGCACTAAACTAAAATCAAAATGGATCAAAGATCTAAATATTAAAACAGAAACACTAATTCTACTGGAAGACAAGGTAGGTAGAAACCTTGGAGATATAACAGTAAGCAAAGAATTCATGAACAAAATGCAAACTGCACAGGAAAAAAGAATCAACAACTGGGATCTCATCTTATTAAAAAAGTTTTAGCACTTCAAAAGAAATCACCAACAAAGTGAAAAAGAAAACCCACAGAATGGGAAAGAATTTTAGCCAACAATCCCTCAGACAAAGGACTTATATCTAGAACATATAAAGAATTGAAAAACATCAAACCCCCCAAATTCAAAGATCCTCTCCAAAAATGGGCGTCTGAGATAAACACACAGTTCTCAGATGAAGATATACAAATGGCAAATAAATCCATGAAGAAATGTTCACCATCACTGGTCATTCGAGAAATGCAAATTAAAACAGCATTGAGATTTATTTCATCTTACCCCGGAAAGAATGGCTGCCATCAAGAAATCAACCAATAACAAATGTTGATGAGGCTGCGGGAGAAAAAGGAACACTTCTCCACTGTAGGGAGTGTAGACTGGTGCAGCCACTGTGGAAATCAGTATGGAGATTCCTCAAAAAACTAGGATTGGAAGCTCCATTCAATCCAGCTATTCCCCTCCTGGGTATTTTCCCAGAAAAACTGAAAAGGTCATGTTACAGTGATATATGTGCACCTATGCTCATAGCAGCACAATTTGTAATAGCTAAATCTTGGAAATGACGAAAATGTCCATCAACCGCAGAATGGATGAAAAAGATGTGTTATTTTTATACAACAGAATATTACTCAGCTATAAAACAGGATGATCTTGAGGCTTTTATAGGTAAATGGAAGCAACTTGAGACTACCCTCATCTGTGAAATAAATCACTCACATTTGTAAATATCGAATTGTCTCTAGTATAAAAATAATAATAAAAACTGAACAAGTAATAAGATCCAAAATGTATAATAGATACTGTAATAATGAAAAGGAAAGAAAGTGTTCTAAAGGATAGAATTGTATGATTAATTGTGCAAAATAGCACACTTCTAAGTTGTTGTTAGTTCATCAAACAGAATGGTTTGTACTGTCACTGTTTGATTGTTACTTTTTATGCTTTGATTTTGTAACTTGAACAACTACTTCTAAGATAACAATATGTAACTTATCAACCAGTGATTTACTACTCTTCTTTTGAAATTCTGTATTATTTCTACCCTTTTTTCTATTTCACTTTTTTTCACTAAATTAAAAAAAAGAATTAAAATGTGCTATTGCATGTACCAACTCCCCACGATGAATACAGTCATTGTACGTACTGCAAATACGTACCAGTAAAAAATTTTTAAAACAGCAAAGAGCTATGGGTAGCGGGGCTCTTGCCTAGATCTCTTTCCAAGCAGCACTTCCTTTTTCTTATTTTTTGATTTTTCAGACAAGGCCTTGCTTTGTAGTTCAGGCTAGCCTCGAACCTGTGGTGATCCTCCTGCCTTGGCCTTCTAAATGCTGGGTTAACAGCACAGGCCACCATGCCTGCTAGCATTCTCTTTCGGTTAAAATAAAGACTAACAATAAAATAATAATAAAAGGCAGGTTTTCCTTTCCTGCCGCTCCTCACCAGGGCTTCCCTGTTCTTTATCTCCCTGCACAACAAAAACAATATACTTTTCCTCCTTTAGACAAAGCAAGAGATGTTGTCCCCTTCCACCTCTCAGTCCCTATTTTGAAAACTAAATACATATTCATAGCTGTGTTTAATGGCATTTAACTTGAATATTTCAGCTACTGAAAGCACCAAAATGTGAAGGCTTTTCCCGGGACTGTTTTCAGGATGAAAAGCCACCTCGTGTGTTTTGCAGCCCCATCACGCTTAGCTTACTCTTGCAAACTTGCGCCATGTAACTAGGACTGTGCCTCTGCTCTGCACAAGTGGCCTCTGCCCCTCGCAGGGAGTGGGGCGTGGTGCCAGCAGTTACCTGAAGGTGCCCCCACCCACGCCAGACCGAGAACCCCATCATCAAAGTCTCGGTCTGTGAAGACGTAGGCCAAGCAGTAGTCATCGTGGTTCTGCTCAGAATTCAGCTCCAGAAACTTCTCCACACCGATATTGGGGAAACGGAAAGGATTCGTGGGGTCCTTCTCATCAGCAGTTGTATTGATCTAAAAATCCAAAACACAAAGTACATAACCAGTGTTGGGTGAATCTGAGTAAAGGCTCTTTGTCCCTCTTGCATGGGAAGGCACAGCGTGGCCAGGGTGGAATGGGGCTCAGCCTGCTCCTGCCGCCCACCATAAGCTAGGGCAGAGCCAGAATTGAGGAATGAGTCCTGGGGCACCTGGCCACCGAGCTACAGCCCCAGCCTATTTTCCAATTTTTCTTTTTCTTTTTTTTTTTTTTGAGATAGGGGCTCACAAGCTGCCCTGATGGGACTTGACCTTGTAATCCTCTTGTCTCAGCCTCCCTCAGTGTTGGGATTACAGGCACGCACCTCTGTGACAAGGTCAGAACATCTGGTTTACCATTAGCAACCAGAAGCATTCGGTGATAGTCGTATAACACAAAAACTTTCAAAAGCAACCACATGTATGTTATAAACAACTCATGATTAGAAACACAGATGGTTTTCACTACTACATATAAAAATGAAATTTCCTGATACTTCTGTAGTACTAGCTATAAGCCTTAATTTTAAGTATATGAATTCTGATTATGTGTGTTAAAATATATTCTTCACATCTGAATATTTACTGATCAAATATAAATTTTAAACTATTTAATATATTATATACAATCGTCAACAGATGAGATTTAAACTACAATTTTAAGGCAGGCATGGTGGCACACTCCCAGTACTCATGAAGCTGAGGCAGGAGGAGTGCCCAGAGTTAAGCCCAGCCTGGGCGACATGGCAAGTTCAAGGCCAGTCTGGACTACACAGTAACACTCCATCTCCAAAAGAAAAAGCTTTACCAAAATTCGTTCAGGCGTTTTCTGCTTTCTACTTTGCTTCCTGAAGAGCAATGCTTAAACCTTGACTTGCTACTTAGCACTTCTACTTGCTCGCTTACGACTTTAGACGTTTCTCTGAATATATTTGACTATGAAGAGTTCTCATACTGTAAATCTACAAGCTTTACTTCACCGAATGACAATTCAATTTAAGATTTAATTAGACTGCCTTTAAAAAGGAGCACCACCTGCAGCTGTGTTATTAAGTACACTACCATTTTCTAGTACACACATTTATCTAGTCAACTATATTTTAAGAGAAATAGGGAAACAAATATAAAGAAACACTTTGGCAAACACTTTTTGTAACATTGTTTTTTAAACTCAGGTTGTATATCTACTTTATAGAGTCTTTAAAAGCTATAATGTACATTTAGAAAACTCAAAAAAAATTTGAATCAATTTTAGCTCAATTTTGTAACTTACTATTTATTTCTTTATAATCTCTAACAGTTAAACTAACAACCAACCTGTGGCTGTGAAGCAGCCCTTCTCAAAGGCCATCCTGCAGTTTTTTGGAGTTTTGGGTGATAGGAACACAAAAAAAGGTGCTGTCGTCAAATCAGTTTAAGGAAACATCGTTTCCTTCCCTGAAAGAGTTCTTAAAACTTGATACAAATTTTCAAAAAAGATTGTAGCATAAGCATTTTTCCAACTTCCAGTTTTAAACACTGCGTGTATCCTCCCTCTGCTCTGGAACTGCAAAGCAATCTCAAGCCTTAAATAAGATGTGAGAAAAAGCCACGTGCAGTTTTCTGCAAGTTCCTGAGGGGTTAGGGCCTGCCTGATGGTATGTTAACCGGATAGAGATCTACTGGATCTCTAGTTAGTCCCAGAGTTAAGCTCTGTAGATTTAATCCTTAAACCATAAACCCAAGGGTCCCTATGTGTACATATGTGTAAATTCCAAGAGTAAATGTACATAGTCAGTAGACACAAGGTAACTATTTAAGTAATTTATCCATTGTTGGGGCTGGAGGTTTAGCTCAGAGGCATAAGTGCCTGACTTGCAAGCAGGCAGTCGTGAGTTCAATCCCCGGTACCGATAAAAAGGAAAAAGACCAAAAAAAAAAAAAAAAAAAAAAAATTTATCCATTGTTTAAAGTATTTATTGCATAAAGAAGAAGTAAAAAGCAACCATTTTCTTTTTATAAGCATGGTTGCTATTTTACCTCTTAACTTTGTTTAATTATTAAAGTTCCTTACTCTTATGCGTTTCACCATGAAACTGATATTTCGGATCCCGGAGAAGTCCGTGGTCTGGTAAATTGTATCAATTGCTTTAACATGACTGGATATCTATCAAGTGAAAAAGAGAGCACAATTTATAGGTAATCTTGAAATATGAAAAAGATTATGAACAGTTCCAAAATCTAGAGTTAGTTATGACCTACAACATTCAAATGTCCCCACCATACACTAGACGAAAGAATAGCAAAGAGTAGTAAGCTATGGCCGAGATAGTCTGTGTCTTTTCCAGATTTTCTCTAGTCAAGTGCAAAAACAAAACCCTGCTCTTGCTTTGGTCTTATGAAAGCTGTTCCTCAACCATGCTACAGGCACGGGCCTGGGCTTCACACACAGGGCTTCCTCAGGGTCTGGAAGGTCTTCATTTATCCCGACAGACTGACTCAAACATGCTGGATAAGATCCCCCTGAAAGGAGCGGGAGGGATGAGAGATTGTAACAGCGCTGACCGTGCCCATTACACCTTCCCATCGTCTGACCTCAGCACCCAAACGATGCCTTGGCCAGTCCACTGGTCCACCCGGCTCCCAAGGTGATGGTTTGAATGTTTCTCCAGAGATGCATCCATCTTACACTTGCTGAGTACTCATCTCGCCTTCCAGTCTTTAAATTTCCCCATCTTTATCCATCTCTGTCTTCCTCAAAGTAAGTCTTCTGTCGAGCCACGCTTTTCTTTATTACTGACTCCAAGTCTCAGTGGGTGTTCAAAAACATAGTTTTTCTCAAAGATACTGGTGATGTTCAAGAACATCTATGTCCTCTTACATCTTTTGCTGTTTCTCTCTGAGGCATCTTCCTCTACCTACAGACTTGCTCCTGTGCTCCCTAGTTTCCCGGAGGTCCCCCAAATTCCATGTGTTTTCTAGCTACCATACCCTTTTCTTTCTCCACATGTCTTGAAACTTCACCATCTCCTCTGCTAAACTTCTGCTCATCGGTAATCTTCTAGCAACTGAAAACCAGTTTCTTCTCAAGGATACAACTCCCTGTGCTTTCCCCTGGACCTTGCTTGTTCCTTGGCCAACCCTACATGATCTCCGCTTGCTGTCTCCCACTCCTCCTCACTCCCTTCCCTCCTCACCCGCTCACTAAGCACAGTGTGGTGACCTCCCCTTGGACTCTACCCCGCCCCACTGTAACCGTCCCCTCTGTCCTCTTCCATTCCACATAGAAAGCCAAAGACAAATTTCTCTCAAGCTCCAGTTCCCCGTTTTTCATATCCTAAAGCAATGAGCTCTTGGGCTTTTTTAATTGAGCCAGGGTCTTGTCATGTAGTTCAATCTGGCCTTGAACCCTCTATGTAGTCACTTGGTTTTTACACACGGTTAAAACTAAGCTCATTTCCACCCCCAAAATGAATCCATCATTTACACTGGTGGTACTGCCATGCTCTCAGCTTCAAATCCTTTGGCGCAAAAATGGATCCACTGCCAGGCATAATGGCACATGTCCGAAATTCCAGCACTTGGGAGGCTGAGGCGAGAGGATTGCTGTGAGCTCAAGGCCAGCCTGCACTACATACCAGGATCCTAACTCAAAAAAAACAAAACAAAACAAAAAAACTAGGCTCATTAATCTCTCTTTCAGGGTATCCTCAGAAGTATCTTCCACAGTGTAAACTTTGGTAAGGACTGACAAGACACAAGTACAACTATGAGCCTGAGAAAGTGTGAAACACAAGGAGAACACACACCTGAACTCCATCTTCCTCTACCCAGAAGAAACCCTGGTCAGGACCCCTCGATCCTTCTCCCCCTTGGGACTGCAAATGAAAACCATTTTCAAAGGTGTTCATGCTTCGCTAGTATGCGATCCCCAGTACCACCACCACCGCAGGCCACCACAGGCAGAGCACAATAGCAGATTCCATGCCGCCTTCTCCTTCAGAAACCCCTGCCCATGCATCTCTTCTGAAAGCACTTACTGCATGTATTCTACCACATCACCTGCACTTCTCCCAAGCCTTGTATGCTCATTCACTCCAGTCTTTGAAGGAAAACAGAGTGTAACTCAACAGCGGAAGAGTTGTTGCTGCATAACCACACACACCTGGGCGATCACGGCTTCTCGGGTCCCGTAGTATTTGTAGAAGAGGTGGTCGGTCTGAATATACAGCTGACAAGTATTTCTTTCAGCTAAAGTCGTACGTTTTTTCCTCAGGAGTTCTGGACCATTAGGAGCATGCTCTTCTCGAGGTTTCTACATATCAAAAAGACGGATTCTGGTGAGTATCGTGACTCACTTTATGATCTGATAGTCAAGCACACACACACTGGGCTGGGCGCATACACACACTGCACAGCTTCATACTGTGTGCTGTTACACAGTACCGGTTTTTCAATGCTGTTAGAAATGTCTCTCAGTAGAAGAGAAGCCACTGGGGCTGATGAAGGAGAGGAGCGTGAGAGATGCCCACAGGGCAAGAGAAGGGAGGAGCAAGTCCGGGGTGCACACAAGCACAACTGGGGCTGACAGTCCACACCCATTCCAAAGAACCACTAGTGCTGAGTCTGAAGGGTCCCACACAGAGAACTGACACCCGGGGAGACAGAAATGCTGCATACCCATGAAACTGTGTGCATGGACCCGGCTTTAGTGCTGTACCCCAAAATATATATACACTGCTTTTTTAATTTAAAAAAAATAATCCTTGTAAACATCACCGTTGGTTACATAACATTCTCTACACAGATGACTAAATATATTAAAGCTGGGGGCAGGTATTTGAAAGCCATAGTCCATCTGGAGGGAATGTCCCCCTTAATTTTGGGTTTTCCTTTCGATGATTTCCAGGTTTCTGTCATTAGTTTATAAATGGCTAAAATATTGAGACGCACTTCAAATGCACACGTATGTGTTACAGTCCACAATTACATTACTCTGTACAAAAAGGAGTTCTCTGTAAACCCAGCTATTGTCAAACTTGTGAAAGCAAAATTTTCCACTCGAGAAAAAAAAAATGTGGATATTTTACAATTTGTAAAGTTTTAAATTAAAAAGTCAGTCTTGAACCCCCTGCCATCCACCTGTCTTAGCCTCCCTTGTGCTCAGATTATAAGAGTGCGCCTCCACATATAACTTAAAAAGTCAGCCTTAAAGTCGGGTATAGTGGTGTGGGCCTGGACTCCTCCTCCAAAAAATGTCTCTCTTTAATGAGAAGCAGAGAAATTAACATACAAGTGGTCAAGTCTGGCATCCAGTGGTTCCCGTATTCCACACCTTTTCTGAGACTGTTTTGTTCTTTACAGTACTGGGGATTGAACCCAGAGCCACTGCACTGAGCTACATTCTTATCCCTTTTAAAATGTTTTCTAAAATATGTTTTCCTTTTCTTAAAATTCTAAGACATGACCTCACTGAGTTGTCCAGTTGAGGCTCAAACTTATAGCCCTTCCCAGGTGGGTTTCATTTTAGTCTATTTTAGAAGTAGACCGAACTCTCTCAACATGTGGTTTTTCTATTTCTCCTTTTGGCTTTCCCAACTTTTGCTTTTTGTACTTTGGCATTATAAAGTAACAGACAAAGCCAGGCTGCCTTTCCACGGTGGAGAACTGAACTTCTTACTTGCACAGAAGCTCGGCCTGGCAGCTTCAATCCCACGTTCTGCTTGCTATCACACAGTTCCCACGGGAGTCAGCAGATTTTGTTGTCTTTACCCTTTACTTCCAACCCTTCTAGATCCTTCTATATTAGGCACAGTTTCTATAGACAGATGTTGGTTTTTGTTAAATCCAGTCTAACGATATTTACATTTCAATTGGCATATTTAATTCAATTACTTTTAATTCTTGACAACTTAAATCATAGTTTTATTATTTGTTCTACATTACACTTTCCTTTTTAAATTTCTTCTGTTTGTATTATTCCATTCTTTCCCCTTTATTAACTTTTTTTTTTTTAAGATAGATTCAGTTTTTTTGGTACCAAGGATTGAACTTACGAGCTCGTGCTTGCCAAGTACAGACTTAATGCTGCTGAGCTAAATCCTGGGCCCTAAAATAGATTCTAGATCTACATCCAGATACCTACTGACCAGGCTGGTCTAGAACTCATGAGGCTCAAGCAATCCTTCTACCTCAGCCTCCAGAACAGCTGGGTCTACAGGTACGTACCACCAGCCCAGTTTCCTTATTAGCCTTTTAGTTATTTATTTGCTAACACTTTTAGAAATTAACCTAGTGAAACAACGTAATTCTTACTTAACCAATGTCAAACATAACTCAGAACCTCTGCCTGTTCATAGAAAACGCAATAACTTCAGGGCATCCACTCACTCATTCCATTTTCCTCCCTCCCAGTTCATCTCTCTCCATGCACATCACACTCTATGGGTGCAAACTCTGTAAACTGATACTCTCAATGCGCTGCAGCACACAGGCCAAATTCACTTAGGGTCACCTAGCCTGCGTGCTTCACACGACCCTGCATTAGCAAGCAGCCATCTGAGATGCATGTTTCTCACTGGTGAAAAGCCTCTGTGCGGGGTGCGCCTCCCCTCTGCCGAGCCCTCGCCCTGTGGGGTGTCCTCGTGAACACGCGCCACTGCTTTGGGGGTTTCCACAGCTGTCTTTAAGGTTTTGTCTTTGGACTTAGGGCTTTTGTGATAATGTACTACAGCGGAATTTTTTATGCATGTGTCCTGCCTACATACAGAGCTCATTAAATTTGTTGCTTGGTGTCCCTCTAACATAGTTTGAAAATTCCTGGATTTTGTCTGTCTTTATCTGACTCTCCATTTTTTCTGAGCCAAATATATAATGTTAGACTTCCTCACACTATCTACATCTCTTATGCTCACCTCTGTATTTGCCATCGTTTTGTTTCTAAGTAATCTCTGTGCTATTGTCTTCTGATATACTACGCAGATCTACATCCATTACTTTTGGGGGGGAGGGATCGAACTCAGGGAATTGAACTCAGGACCTTGCACTTGCCAGGCAGGAGCTAATGCCACTGAGGTATATCCCCAGCCCCAAATTCTAGATTTCTGCTGTTAATTTTGCAATTCTAAAATTACACTGGGTTCTTTTGTTACTTATCAGCCTTCCGCTACATTTTGGTTTCAGCTCCTTCTGTTTTCCCATCATGCCTCTGGCTCGTCCACTGACTGGTCACTTGAGCTGAGTACCAGGCACTGCACTGGCCCTCTGCACGTATGGGCCAGTCTGCATCAATGGACTCAACCAGCAACCAATACAGTTTTTTTTTAAAGCCAGCTCTGTGCTAAACATGCACAGATGTTTTCCTCAACACCATTTCCTAAGCTACATGTAACAACTGCACCAGGTATTGTATACACACTGGAGATAATTGACAGCATAGGGAAGACCTCTGCATGTTACACGCAAATACGCTGCCGCTTCAGAGATGGGATTTGACCATCTGGGGCTCTGGTGTCCCCAAGAAACCCTAAGTACACTCCAGAGATGCTGTCTTTCTCCCTTCGCTCTAGAAGCTAGGCCTGGTACAACTCGTAATTGGAACCACCCACCCGATGTAGCCAGGACTGAGGATGACATGTGTGACTTTTTGTTTGGTAGCAAAGGGACTGAACACTCAGGGGCTTTCCATGGAGCTACATCCCCAGCCTTTTTAAAAATTTTTGAGACAAGGTCTCACTAAATTGCCAAACTGTCTAAGGAGGGCTCAAACTTGAAATCCCCCTGTCGTAACCTCCTGGGTATTACAGGAGTGGGCACCACATCTGGCTGAAACCTGAATCCCTGTGAGGAAGGTCAGACACCTTCTGAATCCCCTTTCCTCTGAGCAGCAGCCCTTCCAGCCTCAAGGCAGAGCTGCCCTGTAGGCCCTGATGGTTTCTGTCCCCTCATTGCCACGTGTGTGGCCAGTGCTGCCAGCCTACACCTCAGCCATCCCCAGGGCTGTGCACACCAGGGAGGGAGCTGGCGCCAGGCAGGTTTTCCACCACATATCACGCCCGGCACTACTGCACGGCTCCAGCCTCCTCACCTCCCCAGGGCCATCAAGGCGATGTGTGCGTACACACTCCTGCCTGCAGACACATGCACAGTCATGAACACACGGGAACAGCATTTTCAAACATTTGGATTTTGAGACTAAGTTGGTCTTTATGAGTTGCTCTCCAACCAAACACATTTCTATTTTTTAAACACAATTCTTTTAATCTTATGCATTTTGAGGATTTCTCAAAATTCTTTTAATCTTATGCATTGAGTATTTCTCAAAATTTGTATCATGTGCACTTTACAGTGCTTCCAAATGTTCACATCAGTCTTTTTGTCAAAGATTGTTTTATTCAGCTGGGCGGGGTGGCACATCCCTGTAACTCCAGCACTCAGTTTGAGGCAGGAAAATTGCCCAGAGTTCCAGGTCAGCCTGAACTAAAAGTGAGACTCTGCCTCAAAACAACGAAAAAAAAGTGTCTTATTCCAGATGATTTTCTATCTCAATATGCAAAATATTTTTATTGTCTAATCTCTGTAAAGTGTTTTCCCAAATACTTTATCTACTCTCCTGG
The DNA here is from genome assembly GCF_034190915.1 of Cavia porcellus. Taxonomy (NCBI): domain Eukaryota; kingdom Metazoa; phylum Chordata; class Mammalia; order Rodentia; family Caviidae; genus Cavia; species Cavia porcellus. The sequence continues at coordinate 3,873,265 of NW_026947491.1, forward strand.
TTTTGGTTTTTCATTTTTGCACTGGTGGGGATGGAAACCAAGCCCTATGCATTGAGCTACATCCCAGCTGTGTTTTGCATTTTGAGATGAAACAAGCAGCTTCCCGGGACCCTGGGCTGGGCTCTGGCCTGCTTCCCTCCAGCCTCGCCTCCGGTCCCAGCTTTATCTCAGCTGCAGGTGCAGGCATGTGCCACCACAACTGGCTGCTTTATCATTTTTTTTAAAAACTGAGACAAGAGAGTTTGGTGCATATTCTGACAAGAAGTCAGTTGTCTGACAGATGTGTTGTAAATATTTCCTCAGCCTGCGGCTTGTTTTCACATTTCCTTAACCGTATATTTTGAGATGAAGTTTTTAATCCTGATGAAGTCTAGTCCGTATATTTTTTTGGTAGGGTAGTTTTGTGTCCTAAGAAATTATCTGTTTGTAAGTCATAAAAATTTCTTCCGTATAGTTTTAGCATATAAATCTACTATAATGTTTAGTCAACTTTCCCTTTTACTTAAATTTTCCCTTTTTAATTTTTTTCTTTTAATACTTTGAGTCAATTTTTATAGCAGGTATATAGGGGACACTTTCTTCCTCCACAGGGATTTTCAATTGTTCTAATATTGCATCATAAAGACTATCCTTTCCTTCTTTAAATTACCTTGAGACCTCTGGGAAACCCAAGTAAGCGGTTCTGCCCCACTCATCTATACACATTTACTCTTAGGTCAGGAAGATGCTGTCCTGATTCCTACTGACTTGTTCTTCAGCTTCAGCCTCCTGCCTCATCCTCCTCTCAGCTGCAACCTCTAAGCCTTAACAATCCAAGCAGTGAAAAATCCTCTGGCCTTGTTTGTTTTGCGGGGTTTTCCCCCTTTCTTGAAAACTATTTTGGCTAGTCCAGGTCTTTTACATATCAGTATAATTTTCAGAACCGTTTTTTAACTACTAGATAAATCATTACTAGGATTAATAACTGATTCACTACTACATGTTGTGTCAACTGTAGGTTTTTATTATTGTTTTTAATTTTGTTTTGGGTTTTTTCAGCTATAGAGTTTTTATAGAAAGTTTTAACAACCTAAAGAGGTTTTCTTCTATTTTTAGTTTACCACACGCTGGTGCTGAAACTTGAAAAATGCTTTGTTCACAGTCTTCTGATGTAATTAACAGGGTTTTCCTGCTAACTTGCACTCTCTTGTTGAGTAGCTAGATTACAGGTGTCTACTGCTGCCCACGTGGACCTTATGTTTTTACTGCTTTAATCATCTCAGTTCTTAATCAGTATTTAGTCCATTTATATTTATTGTAATCATTGATATGGTTAGATTTAAACTTACTACCTTGGTATTTCTCTTCTATTTGTCCTATCCACGCTGTGCCATTTTGTGTCTTTTTTCCTACCTTATTTTGGATTAAATGCATATTTTTAAGTATATCTAATTTCCTTTGTTGATTTGTTAACTGTCTACTCCACCTCTATGTTTTTCACTGGTTGCTCAAGAGGAGGGAAATTCTTATAAACATTTTCTTAAAAGTTTTTATTAGGACATATTTGCAGTACTTAATGACTGCATTCTCTGTGGGAACTGGCGCATGTACATAGCACATCTTAAATCTTTTATCAGCCTCTTCTTCTTCCCTCCAGCTCTCCCTCCCTCCTTCTCTTGGTCAACAGTTCCGTCAGTGACCAGACATGATGGAATGCCTATAATCCTAGCACTCTGGGAGGCAGAGGCAGGAGGACTGCATGTTTGAGCCCAGTCTGGGCAACTTAGTAAGACCCTGTCTAAACCATCTTTTAAAATAAAAAGAGCAGGGAATGTATGTCAGTGTGAAGGTCCTTGGTTCAATCCCACCACAAAAGGTCTGATAGAAAATCTTGAGGCTTTAAGGCAACATAGTCCCTGCCACTATCCAATTCACTCTCACAGCTCCAAATCAGCCTGATTAAGGAACCAACAAGTGAATGTGGCTGTGTCCAGCAGGGCTGCACTTAACCATGACACAGGCCTTTGAACACACAGCAATCCTCCTGCTTCAGCCTCCCGAATGCTAGGATTACAGGCATGAGCCACCATGTCCAGTCAGGAATTCTTTTTTACACTTATTTTCACTATATTTCAGATAGTCTGCTGCTAGTATAAAGGCAACTTACTTCTGTACATTAGTGCTATATTCAGCTGCTCAGCTCAGACCCTCCCAACCCAGCTCGACCACCTGAGTGCCACTCCCGCAGCCCACATTACTAATCCCTTTAGTATAAGCCAGCATCACTTCAGCTGAACAACTGCAGCAACGTAAGTTTCTGGGACCCTGGTTAAAGATGCTTTACCTCCCTTTCTACAACTCTAGTCTTTCCTTCTGGTTAGAGAATTCTTTCCATCTCTTCAGGACTAATCTAACTCCTCTTCATTCTTTGAGCTTCTGATTGTTGCCTCAAATACTTCCAAGGCTAGTTAGCTGTTTTTCTGCTCTGTAGAATACTATCCTGTGTGTAACCTTTCCCATCTCTTACTACCCTGAGCTGTTTCTCTTTACCTCCGACTGAACTATGTTGCCTGGGAACAAGTCTTCACTTCTACCTCCACATACTGCCAGAACTCCTACATTATCTATGACATTTGGTGGATCAATACTGTACATACTGCACTCATTTAATGAATGTGTGAGTAAACTCTCATATGATGTTTGCAGTCAACCTGAAATAGAACTGCATGCACCACTTTGTAGACCAAGAAACAGATCTGAATTCAAGATCATGCATGGCTCAAGAAACATTCCACTCTACCACATTCAGAAAGACTATCCAAAATATGGTGATGTTTATCATGAAGAAAAAATGTTTCAACAACTGTAACCTGCCACCTATAATTAAAGAGGAAAAAAGAAAAAGAAAGAAAATTAAATAAAATGGCTAAAAAAATCCTCAAAATCAAAAACTTACTTTTAAAAATCACAAGCACTGAAATTTTTATCAGGGTAAACAACCATTCCTGTTTGTCTAGAGACTTTCAGTGTTAAAACAGATGGATGGTCAGGTGTGTTGGTGCACACCTGTAATCCCAGCTCTGGGAGGTTGAGGCAGGAAGGTCACAAGTTCAAGGCCAGCCTGGGCTACACTGTGACCAAGGCCAGTCTGTACTACGTAGTGAGACCTTGTCTCAAAACACAAGACTAACAAAAGTACAGGTGAACATCAAGGCAAACCAAAGCAAGTTGGTAACTTTAATTTTAATACATATACTTACAGTTATATAAAATACAAAATTCAATTTTAAAAGATCTATGATGAAGCAGATTCGGCAGAGTAGCCTGTGGATGTATAATGTTTTCTGGGTCTCACACACTCACTACTCCAACCTCAGCGCCACTTCTTTCTACTGACAAGTTACCCAGACACGTGAGTGCCTTACCACAGTGGCACAAGCCTTCCAGCAACTCTAGAAGCCACATTCTTCGCTGCACTGACCCATGCCCACATCCCCTCCCGGGATGAAGCGTGCACTCCCCGTGGAGCCTTACCTGCGCAGCTTCTTCCACCCCAGTCATCTGGTACCGCTTCATCCTTTCGAAGACCGAGTGATCCGCGCAGCCGCCCTGCGGCCCATACTTGTGGGGGTAGTCTGGGGTACAAAGAGGAGTCCTGGTTAGGCGCCGCCTGCACGTCACCTGTTACTTCACCCCTGATAGTCAACCGTCCATATCATGAAAGCCACGCGTGTGCGCCGGTGCCGGGGAGAAAGACGCACTACTCTTCCTAAGTTTTTAAAATGTGGCTGCTTCCTCCACCAATACAGCTCACCACTCTCTAGCTATCCGTCCCACGGGTGATTTGTGCATTCTGGAACAGGACAATAATGGTTTTTCATTCGGATGTTCCCAGCCTTCCCCACCTTGGCTACATGGAACATCGCAAGTGTCCAGCATAGCTCGTTCTGTAATTTAGACCTTTTCCTTCAAACGCATGATCCGCGCACAAAGCCCCCTCGCCCTCTAATATATCACAGCCAGAATTCATTCTATGACCACAACTGGCCTCAATGAGAAGTGGGCTAGAAGTGTACGTGTTCGATGGTATGGTAAAAGTGGACTGTTTACCATGAAGTGGACTTACGTTTATTCATGTGCAATCCCTATGAATTCCATAAAAATTAATAACTTGTATTGTGTATTTCCATTGCAACTGAACAGTGATTAATCTATCCTTAATTAGTTCCATTTCTAACTGTTGAATGTAGCTGTCATTTAAATGCTTACTTTAAGCCAGGCTGGTGGTGCATGCCTTTAAACCCAGTGCTCCAGGAGGCTGAGGTAGGACGATCATAGATTCCAGGCCGGCCTGCAGCCATTTAGCAACTAAGTGAGTGTAAGGTCCAAATCGGACCTGACTCCCAGCCCCCAGCCTGCTGGACAGCAGGGGCACTAACTCAGCACCAAGGCTGTTATCGGTGAGCACAGGACATTGTGAAGGAGATGACAAAAGACCAAGAAGTGCGCAGGCCCCAGGACATCTGGAGCCACCCAGAAATTTATACCAGACATTTCAAGAACTTCATCCAATGAGCTGCAAGATGGCCAGAGAACTCTGGCCACAGATGTTCACTAAAATCCTCCCGCCTAACACCCCCTGCCTTCTTCCAATCCCTACAAAAGTGGGACTGTTCCCTGCAGACAGTCTTTCTGCCTCATCTGCCTGCACCCAAGTATTACACCATATGCTTGCTGCTACCACAAATCTGTATCTGTTTGCTCTCCCTGGTTCCTTACAGTGAGACTCTGTTACAGTTTGTGTTTGGACCTCCCCTCAAAGCCTCATGTGACCATGGGTGCATGCACAGGGCTGTGTTGGTGTCCTGGGGTGTGGCCAGGCAGGCCTTTCAAAGGCAGCTGAGTCTAGCATTTGTGATTGGCTCACTGCTAGAATTGGGGGTGTGAGTGCTGCATGGGCCCTGGGGCTGGGAGCCAGCATACCATATAAGGGAAGGAAAGAGTCATGTCTGCCCTTTTGCTCCTGCTCCTGCCACAGCCAACATGTACAGTTACCCCTCAGCCATATCATTCTGCCTTGGTGCCAGTTGAGTATCGATTGAAACCTCAACAAAATGTGAGCTACATAAACTTTTCCTCCTTTAACTTTGGATGTCAGGCATTTTGTCCCAGTAATGAGAGAAAAGTAACCAACCTCTCTATCTCAAAATAAAACACAGAAAAAGGGATAGGGATGTAGGTCAGATGAAGGCACTGTGTTCAATCCCCAGTCCACAAAGTCTATTCCACTTGTACAAAGTTCTACATCTTTTTAATTAAATTCTTCCTTATTTCGTAAATGTATTTTCCAGTAACCACACCAGCAAACAAGTCCAGTCTGGGGTCCACCATCATGCACAGGCTGCCACCAGACCAGGAACAGCCAGACACAAGGTCCTTACAGTGCGTGGGCTGGCAAACAAGAAGTACCAACACCCCACCCCCACCCTAAGTAACAGGCTTATCTGGAGAAACACAGGCTGTGATAATAGCTATCAGGTGAAATGCAATTGGACACCTGTGGTGCTTTGGTGTTTCAGGAACATTGCAGGTCTAAGGCCAGTGGTCTGATCATGGATTCAGAGGACAGCAGTATGCAGGGTGGCATCTGGGGGGATCTCCTTCTGAGGGTTACAGCCATTGTTGATTCCCTATGGTCTTGTTTTGAAGTCCTATATTGTTTCCATTGTTTTGTTGGGTTGGGTTTTATTCTCTTTTGTTTATTTTGATTATGTCAAAACCCGATGGCAGGAGTACCTATTTCAAAAATAGCAAGATATATTATGATAGCAATTTTGGATTTGCTAGAGGCTGGTCGAGTCGTTTAGTGCATTCATTGTTTTGTTTCTGTTTCTATTCTGTTCTGTTTAATTTTTACTATGTGTGAATTTATTTGCACATAGTTTGATGTTATTTTGAAGACATCAAAAGGCATTATAGTTAGTAACTATTGTGATTTTGTAATGTTTTGAAATCCTGTATATTTTATACTGTTCTGTTTCAATCAGTTTTATTCTGTTGTATCCTCTTTAAAATAAATAAAATTTTTAAAATGAAAAAAAAGAATTCAGATGTGTTCTGTACATGCACCAACTCTCCCTGATGAAAGCAATTATTAGTACTGCAACATGTACTAATAACAATATAAATTTAGCAGGGTGTGGTGGCACATGCCTGTAATCCCAGGAACAAGAAGATACCAGTGAGTTCAAGGCCAGCCTGAGATGCATAGTGAGATCCTGTCTCAAAATTAAAAAGAATAAAAATTAAAAAAAAAAAAAAAAACAATGTATGTAATTTGAAAAAAAAAAACCTTCAAGAACAGGACGAGAGGAATCTATCAGAAAATAAAGACACTAAAAAAGATGTAATAAATGCATTTAGACAACTAGAGAAACTTTGTAGATTTTATGTGATTTTATAGATATTATTGAATTAATACTTCTAGGGCTGAAATTATTATGACTATTTGGGAAAACACACACTGGATGAGATCTATATATTTTCAAAAATTTTGCAATGAAATCTCATAATGTCTGTAACTTCCAAAAATGGTTCCATAAAAAGGTATATGGGAGATAGGTACAAAATGCTAAAACCTGGCAAATCTAGTAGGAAGATACATGTGCTCACTGCACAATTATTCTTTTTTTTTTTTTGTAGGTTCAAATTTTTCAAATCAGTTTAGATCTAAAGGATTGTAATAGGTGAGAAACAAGTTCAAATCGTTCTGAAACAGAAAACTAACACTACTACAGTGCTGGTAAGAAAAACCTGATGTTTCACCGGTTGGCATTGGCAAAGTGAAAACATGTACCGTCCAATACAGCTTTACTAAGGTTCAACCAGAAGGCTTGGAAGTTTCTCAGTACAGCGTGCCAAGATTTTCAGTTCTCATCTTTTTTTGGTAGATCTGTGTGGATCCGCTATACTTCTTGTAACCTTATTGGTTCACCACACTTTTGTCCCACCTCACACCCACCTTGTGACTTCCCACTGGATCAGGTCACTTACGACTATACTTCTAAATTTATTAGTTGATTATAGTTTTGTTCTACTTTGAACCCACCTCACCTCATGGCTTTGTTCAATAAAACACCCTTGAGAAGCAGGGTTGGCAAGCTACCCACTACTTTCCAAGAGCTCCAAGCTATGTTTCAAAAAATTTTGCCCTGTCTTCATTCATCTCCAGTGTTCCTAGAATGCGGCCCTCCATTGTAGAGAACAGAGAGTCCTCATTTTGGGCATCTAGCAGGCCGGAGTTACACTACTTCCCTGTTATTACCTGGAGGCCCATACAGCATCCCTATACGATATGTCCCATATCACTGTTACTGACTCACGCTAAGTCTCAGCAAACACGGCACCAAAGGCTCTTGAAATGCCTGCACTCATGTATATCAACATAGAAAACACATGAGATCATCTCATATTTTCAAATTTTTAATTTTTATTCCAGTATGATAAGCAAGTAAATTATAATTCAATTCGTATGCTGTGTTCTTTTTCCTTTATGACTCAATGTATGGTGCCTTTAGATTTTCTGGAAGATAGTCAACATTTAAAGTAGAAAGAATAGGCTAATTTAAGTTCAATGGAAACAACATATATGTAACATCTGATGGAATTAATAGAAGTGACCTGGACACGCTCCTTCAGAGAGCTGTAAGTACTTTTCCCTTATCATGCCAGGTCTGAATCACCTCCATGTCCCTGGCCCCACAGGGTGGCCTCTCTCCCAGGGACACAGCAGAGGTGATCCTCCTCCCGATGAAATGACGACTGCACCTGGAACTGCAAAGGAAAGCCCTTGAAGCCAGTTTTCACAGGAAACATCTCAGGGTCCCTGTAAGTGTACACAAGGCAGGGCGGGGCAGGAATAATCTGTCTGCCAAAACACAGCACTGAGAGTGCAGCTCAATGCAGAGGCCGTGGTAGAGACCCCGTGGAAACCTAGAATGAGTCTTGTGCTGGGGATGGAGTGTGGGAGGGGAATCTGGGGACTGAGCCCCGACATCACACTGAGCTACAGTCGAAGCTGACCTCAAACTCCTATTTCTCCTGCCTCTGGCGCCCTAGCAGCTGCAGTAGAGGTCACAGCCGTGCACCTCCACACCCAGCCCCTCCGTTACATGAAACACTCACAGGTACACACCCAGATTCCCAGCATTTGGGATCACTTCATCTCAACATTCAGCACCCTACTGTGCAGCCACCACCATTTCCTCAGGAGAGCCCTGAATCCCAGTCCTCCTGTTGCACCAAGACCCTGCGCTAATCAGCGCTGCCTACTGAAAAGGTTTTGGCCTAGACAGGACACTGTAGCCGGTAAAGCCAAGGAGCTCTATCTCCCCCACCCCTAGGAATCTACCTCTGGCACCAAACTAGTGCCAATGGGCTACCTGTGCATCCCTAATGCCCCCTCAGGCACCACCCCTAACCTAAGCTACATATAGGCCCCCCACTCCACGAGTTCCACGGAGAGATTGCTGACCCCGGGGTGGAGATGCCACGCCCCAGGGGTTCGGGGGTGTCTCTCCCTGCATTCTCAAAATAAAGATCATTTATATGTCATACTTCTTATCTTTTCAGCCGCCCCCGGTCCCCCACAGTTCTATCACCTACCATGAGCTCCCTTCCACCACCAGATAGCCTGTACCTCCTTGCCTCGATACAACCCCACCCTCACTACTGCACGGCATCCCCCTTCCACCCCACAGCCCTCCCCACTCTCCACTAAACCTTAGTTAAATGCACCTCTAGCTTCCTTCCTGAAGTTGAACTGGGCTGGAGAAAAACTAAGTCAAGACCCAGCAGGTAAAGCCTTAGTATCCCCCATCCACTCTTCTCCCCTACTCCTGGTTAGCTTCAGGCAGTCCTCTCTCTCCACTAAGCAGGACTGCAGACAGCTAAATTAGTTAGCAATAGCCAGTTAAGCAGGCCTGGGCCCTCAGCACATAAGACAATTGTGGCCAGAGGCAGGTGCCCTGAAAGCCAGGCTTCAGGCAAGAGGGGAAGGACTAAACTCATCTATTTCCCTTAGTATGAACAGCAGTGCTGGATCAAAACTTCCCAGGACCATGGGACCATGTCTTCCAGGAAAGTCCTGATCCATCCATCCCATTGCTCCTGCTGCCTGACTTGCTTCCCATTTGATCCCCATGTAATCACTATTACCCAAGCCACTACACTTGTTATGCTCTTATTGGTTCACCACACTTTTGTCCCATCTCTCACCCACTTTGTGACTTCCCACTGGATCAGTATTACCTAACAATTATACTTGTAATTTTATTAGTTGACTGTACCTTTGTCCCACCTAGAACCCGTCTCACCTCAAGGCTTTACTCCATTAAACACTCCAGTGAAGTGGAATTGTTGGGAAACTCACTTTCCAGGCCCCTTTCTGTCACAGAAGCTTTCTTTCTCTCAATAAGTTCTTTTTACTCTTAACCTCTGCTGTTTCCTAGAATTCATTCCTTGATTTTAAAGAACACACAAACTCAGCATTTCGGACATCTAGCAGGTAGGGAGTTATACTAGTTCCCTTTGTTATCTGGAGGTCCATATAGCATCTCTGTACCATGGGTCCTCCATCAAAAGGACAGGCCAGAGTTGCACAGCAACATGAGACTACAAGGGGTCTCGCATTCAGTGGGGAAACTACAAATGCAGAGGCATTTTGGTGCTTTGTTCTGAGACAGGTCTCCTGTGGCCAGGCTGGCCTTGGGTTCACTATGTAGCCCAGGTTGGCCTAGAACTCCTAATAATTTTCCTGCCTCAGCCTCTCAAGTGCTAGGATTACAGGCATGCTTAAAGTCTTTTGTCAAAACGTTAAAACTTTCAACCACTGTAGAAGGGAATAAATTAAGTCTTCAGTACACTATCATTTAAAACAGCAATATCAAAATCAGTATTTCAAAAAAATCAGAATTTTCTTCGTATTTAATGTGTCATAAATTGAAGATACAAATTCCCTTTCAGAGCTTGACATTTACGGTGAAAAAAATATTTCTACAGCAACAAAACACTATACATGCTTCAAATTCTATCAGTACCAACCTCTCTCAATAGAGAAAAAAGTATAAAATTTTTCCCATATACTTCCAAAACTTCTTAAAGGAGTCCTTTTTCCTGGTTACCACATTGACTATAAAAATGGACAATGACATTTTCTCTCTAAAATTACTGACAATATAATCCTCATTTCTAGAAAAAGCCTTTGTTCAACTAATGAATAGGCCCTCATTGAGATGCAGAATCATAGGACGCAGTGTGGTTCCCCAGAAAAGGCCAAACAACATACTCTTTCACAAAGAATGAGTCACGGGTGCGGAATATTCAGCCTGTCCCAAACAAAGACTGGCTTTAGATCCCTTTAGATCCACCGCCTTTCTTCCAGTTCCTCTGCATGCAAACCTCTTGCTTTTGTTTTGCTGCAGGAAACAAACACAAATAATACACACATTGTGACACTACCTCCAGCAGGAAGTGGCCATAGCTCAGTCTCTGAGGGAACAGTGGCAGTCCCCAGGAAACATCACCTGAGTCTTCCCACTACCTCTTCCTCCCAACTACTCCCTGCAAGATACCCCGCCCTCCCTGCCACCTGCAGGGTGAGACACTGATCCAAGGCCAAGGCCTTGATCACAACATGGCAAAGGGCTCGCAAGCTCCCCAGTAACAGAACAGGAATCAGACCTCTGACCAGTTAGTCCAACTTTATCACATTTACCTGACTTTAGACAGAATGACTCGGTGGTGGGCAGTGCATACAAACTGCTTTTTTGCTCCCACATTTGCAAGGGAGTCTCTGCTAGGAGAACTGTCCTTTATTCCAAGTTACCAACAACACTGACAGTGACGGCAGAAGGAAGAGGGAGCCCTCGAATTTGGAGACCGGATAGATAGGCTGGAGGACTCTTTAAACTCCAGGGGATGGAGTGGACCAGCCAGCTCTGTAACGCCCAGCCCGCAGCTTCTGGGACAGAAGTACTGGCGCTGGCAGCCAAGGAGTCTGGGCTTCAGGTCAACAGGAGAAACCCTGCTTCATTATTGCAACCAGTTCCTGGTGGGATCCGCAGGACGCAGTGCAAGAGGCAGAATCTGCGCCGCACTCATCTCCGCATCCTCAGTGTCTTCTCACCCTGCTGGGCACTCACATGGTCAGGAAGCCTGTACCAGTCTGTAGGGGCTCCCAGAGGCTGCTGGGTCGGGGCTTGGAGCCCAACCTGTGACATCACTAGGAGGTGGTGGAACCTTTTCAGTGGTGGGGTCTAGCAGAGGAGACAAAGCATTGGGGTACTCCCCTAAAGGGAGTGCTGGGACCCTGCACCTTCCCCAACTAGCAGGAGCTGAGGCAGCTGGTGCCTGCCCTGCTATGCAGTCAGAGCAGGCTTGAGCTGGGAATCAGGCTCGGGCTTGGGCCCCAGCTCAGAGTGGCACAGCCAAGGGCCTCCCAAAGCGTGGGCCACCTCCCTCAGCCCTTCGGTGTGACCCTTTGGGCTTCAGCGACTCTTTTCAACATTCAGACTCTCTGTGACTGAGAACTCGCCCTCCAGATATTTTTTTAAAGTCTACATCTTTGCTACACTTTCATTAACTGATAAATATGTGCTGAGTTTAATTTCAAGCCTCTTTTCCAAGGTCATCCATTAACCAGAGACACAGAATACGCTAGCACAAGCAACAACCCACTGGCTGTCACTCCTCTTGCAGGAAGCACGGCTGGGCCCCTTTAAACCTGCCAAGTGTGCACTGCACCCCAATCCTCTACAGACTGACCACCACAAAGGACACGTGCAGAAGAACGGCCTGTGCCCACACACCTGAAGTTCCTGTCTGTTCCTTTGTTTGTTCATCTTTGGCAGTGTCAGGGCTTGAACTGGTGAGTGCTGAGCTTCGCCCCAGCCCGTGGTAGCTTTTGTTTTTGTTTTTTTTTTGAAAAGAGGTCTTGCCCTGAGAGCACAGGCATGGGCCAGCATCACGGCCTTGAAGTTACTTTAACTGCATTAATTTATTCAAATATTAGGAGAAAATGAGAGGGCAAAAAACCTATTATTTACTAAACATCAGGGATACAAAGAGAGATGACACAGACCCTGTACCTTCAAGGAGCTTATAGTCTAACTAGAGGGTGAGACAGGCAAACAAATACTACAGTACGCTGTGTGTCGCTGTCACTCTGCAATCATCCACGATGGCTGAATTTAATTACGCATCCAGCCAACAACTGCTTCTTCTCAAAGGTCAAGCACCTGACCAGTGGGCTGCTGGATTCAGAGCGGAACAGGACAGAAAGGGTACCGGAAGCTGAGCAGTCGGGAAAGGCTTGGGAAATGATGCCTGAGGTGCGCTGCCAAGGAGACCTATAGGCTCAGGGCAAAGAACCGGCACACAAGCAGCACAGAGTAAAGCCCCAGCCAGGCACAGAAGCGCATACCGAAAACCCCAAGGGCTGACACAGGAGGGTCCTGCATTAAAGTCCAACCGAAACAACACAGTGAGACCCTCTCTCAAAAATTAAAAACAAAAAGAACATTTCTTCTGCTCACTTGCTTCTCCAAAGCTTGTCTTAAATTTCCAAAAGGCCTTTTCTTATTAAGAGTTCTGCCAACAAAGTCAGAGCTTATAATCCTTAAATTTATTCCATCCTCTTTACAAAGCTTACCTTCTCTTTAACCAACCAACAGCCAATTAGTTAATCTCATAAACACTATAGTTTTTCTAAAATAATATAAAGCCTGAAACAACTGGTAAGTCCCCAAACATGTAGCAGATTATGGCATCAATGTGATGCAATACTATAAATCAATAAAAAAGCATGAGCATGCATATATATATATATATATATATATATATATATATATATATATGACAAATGAATCTCAAAATAATTATACTGTTTCCAAAAAAATGCAAACCGGTTAGTACATGAGGAAATCAGGATGGGTGGAAAGAAGAGAAAGATTATTCTGAGAAGGATGCTTTCAGAGCTGCTGAATCATGATGGTGTTAGCAGTTTCACTGATGTATACAAAAGCCAAAAGCTATCAAATTATATACTTTATACACGAGCAATTTATTGTATGTCTTTCCTCAATAAGGCTGTTAAAAAGTAATACCAACCAGATTGGTAGTAACCAGATAGAATATGTGACCCTTTCTTGAATTCTATATTTTCAAAAATTATGGGACGTTTCTGTGGAACAATTAGAAAAATACACTTACAGGCAGTACATTAAGGTACTAAGTCAATACTAAATTCCTAGGTATAAATTTATATAAACTTCCTAGAGCCATCTAGCAATATATAACAAAACTGAAATGCTAACTACCTCTAGGATGTAATCTCAAAACACCATACAAACATTGAAGAATTCACAGTCATGTTACCTGTAGCCATGCTTAACACTAAAAAAAGAGGGAACAATCTTTATGTCTATTTTAAATGTATTCACCAATAAAACAAATTAGAATGTGTGTAATCATTTAACAAGAAAATGACAGACTATATTTACTGATCTAAGATATATTATAAATTGCTTAAAATGGTATATAAAATGGTACATAAGATCTGAAGGACTAGACACAAAAAATGGGCGGAAGAGACTACATAATTCACTAGAAGAATGTATATTTCAAGTCACATTTAAGTGTACATCTGTAATCCCAGCATGTGAGATGCTGAGACAGGAGCATCACTTAGTCTGAAGCCACCCAGGGCTATGCAGTGAGCTCAGTGCTAGCCTGGACTATGTAGCAAGGTTGCCTCAAAACAACAGCAAAGTATACTGTTAATCAGTAAGACCATTCTACCTTCACAGGAAAAGTAGCTTTGAACCATCAAATTTCAGATGCACTAAGCGATATTAGTGCTCAGGTCTATCATCTTTTTTTACATGACAAAAACTGTATCCGGAAAAAGTAAGTTACTTGCACGGTTACACAGACACTCATGTTAAATCAGGCTGCTGTGAACCTAAGTCCCTTTCATATGTGTGCCATGCTCCAGGTCTCTGGCACATCCCAATAGACTGCTCTCTACATGCCTGCAACCAACTTGCATGGACCGAATCCTGTACAGGGTAGGATGCCTTTAAATCCTGAGCCTATGGTTCTGCAGCTACCCACATCTTTGCATTCCTTCACTACTGCGCAAAAATAAATATACAATGTAAGACTGCTCATAGGTTATATAGGCCCCAAATTTATAAATTATGTTTTCATAATGAAGCAGATCTCACGATGCCTCTTTCGAAGCAGTTCTTTGTGGGGCAAGGGTCCTGGACCAGGGTCGTCAAGCTTTATTACAAGATAATTGTACAGACATCAGTCGCTGACCCGCACTTGTACTGAAGCTACAGCTTGTTCAGTTATGACACACCCCTGGAATCCCAGCCCTCAAGAGGCTGACACAGGAGGACTGCCAAGTCCAAGGCCTGAGCTTCACAGCAAGACCTTTCTCAAAAACTCAACAAACAGTGGCCTGGGGAATTAGCTCAGTGGCACAAGCACCTGCCTGGCAAGTGCAAGGTCATGAGTTTGATCTCTGGTACCAAAAAAACAAAAAACTAAACAAATATGAAAGACTGGATTTCACTCCAGTTAATCCCAGGACATGAACGGTCCTAAATAATACTTCTATCATTTATTACTCATAAAAGTTTTATCTAAAATATAAACTTGCTCCATTTTCCAGGAGTAATATAATTGCCCCTTTACCAAGTCAATAATAACAAAAAAGTTTTTATACTGAGCTTTCTCTTAATCTTTTTAAAAAATATTCACTGTAATTGTGTGTAATGTCATCAAATCCCTCCACTTTCTGTGACCTTTAAACCACTCAGCACTGAAACACAGCTCAGTGCTAGAAAACATGCAAACCTCGGTATGTCCAGAGTACCTTATTAACTCAAGGCACCAACGCTGCATTCCATAAACACATGCCTTCTTTTTCTACCATAAATTTTTCCTTAAGCGTAAGAGTAGCTTATACACTCACTGTGCATCTCAGTACTTTGCCTGAGGGATACAGGAAGCAATCTTTGTGTTTACCTGTTGGGAACAGCTGAGCTGGTGATCATTCACACATGTGGAGCAGACAGTGCCCAAAATCGGATACCCTCTAGGGCACAGAGCACCTAAGAAATGTCCTGAGGGCATGGGGTATTGGAGGGAAGCAGGTGCTCCAGCCCACGAGCACAGGGGAGAACAGGGGCTAGTTAAGAAATGAGCTAGTTAAGCAAAGGGACATGGTTTAAGTGTCTAAATCCTCACCTTGTGGTGGTTGAGTAGTCTCTTCCGCCCAACCAGACGCAGGGTTCTACCTGACCTGGCTCTCTGTCTCTATCTTCTTCATCTTCTTTTATGCCCCCACCCAGGAACTTAGCAAGCTCTCGAGGACACTGAGATATGATGTCCAGATAGGGACCGGGTAAGAACTAGCAGGTGAAGGGAAACCATCTCAATGAGTGCACACAGTGAGGAAGAAGTACATGGATGGCGAATTCATCAGCTATTAAACCTGAGGTAAGAGAGAGGAGTGGGGAGAGACAGGGCAAGAGAGAGAGGAAAGCTGACCAGAGAGAGAAACCGGTTCACTCGAGCTATAGAGAAAAAAAAATGAGTCCACTAGGGCCAGAGGGGAAGCAGATACATTGAGTTTAGCAAATTTTAAACATGGGGCAAAGAGTTCTCGAAGAACATGTATATAGAAGTGATATGTATAGAAATGTTTGTTGTATTTTTGATTTCTGCATTTTTGTGTATTTTCTCTAGAAAGTGTTTTTCTGGCCAGACAACCACAAAGGAATTGGCTCAGAGCACTGCTTTAAAGGTTCTTATCAGGAAAGAAATGGTGGAGCAGCCTCCCCCACCCCACCACCGTAGACAATAATCTAATTTTGTTCAATTAGATGGGGAAAGAGGGGTGGCAGCCAGAAACGAGCTTTCCAAGCCAGAGCAATGTCTTATAGTGTATTCTGATTTACAGTGTCTGATAAATTTAGGTGAGCCACAAGCAAAGATTTCTGCCTTTTCAGCTCAGAAGTTTTGTTGTACCACAGGGAGAAAATTTTTCCCAGGGAATAGATATTTTTTCTCTCTCACACACAATTAGCTTTAAAAGAAGTCATTGGTTATATTGCATGCCTGTAATCCCCGCACTTGAGAAACTGAGGCAGGAGGCCAGCCATGGCTACACAGTAAGAGCTTGTCTCAAAAAGAAATAAAATATCTTTTCTCATAGTCTCAACTTCTCTGATTTTTATGCCTGTTATTTAGGATTCTTTAAAAATGGAGAGTGAACCCAGGGCCTTTACACTGCCCTTAATCCCCATATTCCCCCTTCTTACATTTTGAGACAGCATCTCACCACATTGTTGAACTGCCCAAACTTGGCTCAAACTTACATCCTCCTGTCCACTTCCAAGAGTGCTGGGATATATGGGTATGTACCACCAACAACCAGCCACACCGCTACATTTTCATAATTGTTTCAAATGCTATCACCACACTGAAATAAATTCAGTACTTCAGGATCAGTGCTAAGCACATAAATTAAATGACGCAGTACAGAGGTGAACACCCTGTATACCTCAAGATTCTGAAGGCTTGAGACATTTTAATAATCTCAAACCACTCTGCTGAAGTAATTACCAACTGAGCACTTTGGGCCTCAGCCTCCCCAACTGGCTTCCCTAGCCTGTCACCCCCAACAGGCCAGGGGTGTCCCCATGCTCCACGCTGGATACTATAGCTGGGACACTCCAAAGTCAATTCAGAGTCTCACATTTAGGAGTGACCATCAACCTGATGCTATCAGATAGGCACAATTCAACTCCTCCATCTGTTCCTCCTTCCTGCTCACAGTGACAGAGCTGCAAGCCTGACTGTGATGAAATTCACCTACCTCGACAACTTCAAAGCCACAACAGGGAATTAACTGATTCTTCAAAGGTATTAGAAGCAGTAACAAAAAAAAAAAAAAGAAGCAATATCCTGAAAGAAGAGACTTTTCTACATGAATGAATCTTCCGTGTTGAAATGGTAAAATGGTAAAAAGTTTAATTGTTAAGTAGAATAAATTAGACACCTTCCCATTGAAGCTCAAGAGAAAGGAGAGACTAGGAGAGCTGCGGCTGAAGGTGGGGCCAGATTCCAGCTCTCAGGCGACAGGAAAAGATACTTCATCTGCAATAAAAGTACCAAATCCAAGTGTACTCTGCAGCTCTGCATGTTTGATTAAGATATTTTAAATCCAGAGGTTAAGGAGCTCTACAGAAATATGGCATAAAAAAGCGGCTCAGAGCATTGCCTCCTGGGCAGGCAGCACATGGAAGGGCGCACACTGCTGGCTGAGCCCAGGACAGCAGTCCGGTCCGGTCTGGTCGGTCCACTGAACCGGACTGGGCTGCCTCGCTTCCCTCACGTTAGAGGGGAGGACCAGGCACAGCGGGTGAAGGGCAGTCCTGCCGCGCCAACCTGGGAGCGCTTCCTTGGCTAGGAGATGGTGCTTTCCACTACTGCAGTTCCCAAGGATTCACCTTTGCAACTTCATGCAGCCCCTAACCGGGTCTGCAAAGCTCGGGCAGCGCTGTGAAATATTTTTGCCAGATAGCACCCGCGATTTCCGGCCACACACAGTGGGAAGGGACATGGCTGCTGGGACGCAGCAGCAGCCTCGCAGAGGTGCACAGGTCACAAACCGGTACTTCGGGACAAAAACGAGCTCCGGTAATCAAGTAAATCATTAAAAAAAAAAATAGTCATTAAAGGGCACCCTTGATCCTGTAATTGCTTGTAAAATAAAATGCTCGTGCCAGTGAAAGCGCGCATTTGGCCTCGCACAGCAGTAGTTACAAAGCTATGATTTTAGGAGACAGACTTCGGTACAGGACAATGAGAGCCACAGGTATTTCCCTGTGAGGGCAGCAAGGAGCGCGTGAGTGAGAACAGGACCACGCTGAGCGCAGTCTCCTGAGCTGCCGCCTCACACACAAGTACACAGGCTCGGTGTGCCTGCAGTTAGCTACGCGGGGCTTCACACAGCTACTGAGCTACGCGAGGAACCGAGGTGAGGAGAGGCTGAACGCACACTGGACCCAGCACGGCATACTTCTTCCCGTACCTTCCCCGGAGGAACCCGCTGACCGCTGACAAGGACCACACAGCCAGTGAGAAGCAAGTCATCCGACCCCGGCCTCTGCGAGGGCACAGGCGAACCCCAGCTGGAAGGACAGAAAGTACTGCTGCTGTTTGGTCTGAGGTGCGAGCTAAACGGTTACTATGTGTTTTGTTTTGATTTTTGAGACAAGGTTTCAGTACTCAGCTCAGGCTGGACTTCAATTCACTGAGTCCAGGCTGGGCTCCAACTGGCAGCGATCCTCCTGCCTCTGAGTCCCCAGACCAGGACTTAGAAGTGTGCACCACACGCCCAATATACATTTTTAAAGTTGAAAAAATGTTATGTCCTGTGAGTTCAAGGCCAGCTTGAACTACATAGTGAAATTCTGTCCCAAAGATTAAAAAAAAAATTGAGAGCCCATGAAGTCTTACTGGAGAACAGCTATGCTCATTCTCCGTGTTTCCCTGGCTCTTCTACTGTCACAGGCAGAATTAAGGACCCACAGCAGGTGCCCAGGCGCCAGCGCTGACTGGCCTCATTATGTGTCCCTTCAGAGCAGCCAGCCAGGCTGCTATCCAGCCTGGAACCCAGCGACAACTTAGAAACTGAAAGGTTAAAACTGATGTTTTCTCCTACAAGGGTTAACCAGACAGACTCTCAGATAATTTTTCAAAAGTGAATGTAATGCTGAGCCCAGCACAATACATCTTTCATCTCAGCTACTCAGGAGGCTGAGGCAGAAAGATCACTACTACGTGGGCAACCCAGCAAAACCTCCTCTCAGATAAACAAAAGTGACCGCCTAAATTTGCACACATTACAAACTCTGTTCAAAGCAGTTCCTTCCTGTATTATATATCTCCACTTAGCAAGAATTACAAAATCATTCCAAACATTACTTCTTTAACTTTTAATACCACTAATATTTAATAATAAAAAGTGTAAAAAGAACAGAAAACTAAGTTTATATCCAATGTAAATAAGCACTTTTGAGGGAAAAAGAAATCCTGACATAAAAATTTTTAGAACTACTGTAGAGCTGGTTGTGGTGGCACATGCCTGTGATCCCAGCACTTGGGAATCTGAGTAAGTGGACCTGAGTTCAAAGCCAGCCAGGGTTACACAGTTCAAGGTCAGCATGACTACATAGCAAAACTGTCTCAGAGCGACAACAAAACAGTGCTGTACTCTGCAACATGGGGAAATGTAATTAAAATACAAGAAAGAAATGAGAAAATGAAGAAAGAGTAGAATATATTCAAGCTATACACAAGAAAGCAATGGGAGGAGGAAAGAGTAGTAGCAGGGTCATGAGAGGCAGAGCAGACTCCCAAGAGCTCCACTCTTGGACCGAGGGGGCGGTGAGCAGGGCAGGGCACCCATCACCCTACTTCCTCTCTTCCCCAACCTTCCTCCCCACCAGAAAGCATGGTGTGATTCTGAGGGAACATCCTAAGGGAAAGCATCTCAGTATTTCATTAAATATTTATGAAGAATCTGCTACCCTGACAAATGCTAGCTGGAATACCAGAAGCAAAAGACACAGCAACTGTACCTGGAAAACTTGTACCCCCTGTCTGTGGAGGTAAACCTGAGACTGATTTCAGTACTAAGAACACTACATGGCAAAGCAGAAACCATCTGGGTAAACCCTTCAGAAGAAAAGGCAAAAGAATTCACATTCCTACTAAGGAAGAGGACTGTTGTTTGGTGCACTGGTTACTTTTTTTCTCATTGCTGAGACGAAATATCTGACCCAAAATTAAAGGAGGAAAGGTTTTTTAGTTCAGTCTGTGGAGGTTTCAGTCCACACCAGCTGGCTCCAAGGCAGGGAGGCAGGGCAGAGGCAACTGCTCATGGTGGTGGAAGACAGCAAAAGCAACAAGAGCAAAAGGGAGGAGGAGCGAGACAGCAAGCCTCTTTCCCTCCTTGTATCATACATAGGCTACCCATTCTAGGGCAGGTGTGCCACATCAATAATCCCAGCATTGGACCATGAATCGATCGTGAACCCTAAAAGCCTGGCCCCATGATGTATAAGGCTTTCGGGGCACATCCAGACAAAAACCTAACACTTGGACACTGGAAGAACAGAGTTTGAAATGCCAGGAACTGGAAAATGGGTCAAAAAGGATGAGTGAAAAATAAGCAGGGAATGCTGACAACTGAGTTCACCTCTAGCTGAAGTCATAAACACCTGCATCACTTTTCCAAATGGCATTGTGGGGGCTGGGGATTTAGCTCAGCAGCATAAGCGCCTGCCTTGAAAGCAGGCAGTCATGAGTTCAATCCCCGGTACCGATAAAAAGGAAAAAGGAAAAAAAAAAAAAAAAAAAAAAGAAATGGCATTGGGCATCAACAATGACAAGCAGGTGGGCAGTCAGAAATGCAGACAGCTGCTGAGGGTTAAATCTGCCATTATATTACTAGAGATGAGGACAAAATTATTGACAAATTCCTTTGTGCCAAAAAGAAAATGAAACCAAGAGGAAGCTGCCAAGTTAGGAAAATAGGCAAAAACTGTAGGACTAGCCTCATTAGAGTAAAAACAGACAGAATATCCAAGAGTTAAATAAGAGGAATGTATTTCAACAAAGCAGCCTCATGATTACATAACTATGGTCAGACAAAGGCAGAATTAAATGGCAAACTAAGTATTTTTTTCTGTTCTTAAAACAAAGATAGAGAATTCTTCCAATAACTTATTACTATATAAAGATCAGGTATGTAGAGGACAAAACACAAGCCTGGAGTCTTACCAAGCTGAGGTCATTATTTCAGGATTGCAAAAAGAAGCACTCAAAGGTTTAAAAATCACAAACACATAAACTGTACTTTTCCTTCTTCAGGCCACACCTGAAAGGTGATAGTAGCAACAATAGCCTGGCTGATATAGACTGTAAGAGCCCTGGTTCAATCTACTCCGGCTGATTCGGTCAGCAGAATTCACAGCATCACAGGAGCAAGGCAGGACTGCCTTAGGCTTCCCACCACCACTGCCGCAGACAGGGATGACCAGAGGCTGCACTCAGGAAACTTTTCCAACCTGGTTAACACTGTAGGGAACAGAACAGCTCAGGCTTCCTCTCCACAAGGTTTCAACCACTTAGATGCCTTTTTGCAAGAGGCTACTTAATAAAATACAAGCACTTACTAATATCATCTTCATGATAGATGACGGAGTGAAAGGGCAAGACTCGGTCTTTAATGTATCGCTCTGCTGGCTCGATGTAAAATGTGCCCCCACGAGTCCGGATGAATCCTTCAAATCTCCCATCAATAACTGACCCATGGCTAAAGCTTCCTTCTTCACCTAAGAAGGAAAGCAGCAAAGTCTTCAGAATTTGACTTGTACATGTTAGTCATTTCCCTTTAAAAAGCTATTCTTATATTCTTTTTCAAATATTCTGAGTAAACATTACTGGGGAATTTTCACACAAAATATATAAAGTTGAATCTGAAACAGGAGCAACAACCAGAATTCAGTCAAAAATATGTAATGACTACTAACAATAAAAAAACATAGCATCTGCCTTGTGGCAACCATAACCTGGCACCTGGAACACTTCCTGTCAGGCATGCTTTCATCATTCAATAAGTACTTGTTAATCTAACTTAAACCTAGAACCAAGCTGACCCACTAATAAAACAGACTTTCAGAATAAAGATACTCAAAATTCCCTTTAAAAGTACTGTGTTAAGCCAGGTACGGTAGAGGCTGCTTTAGGCCAGCACTAGGGAGGTAGAGGCTGGAGGGTCACAAGTTCAAGGCCAGCCTGAACTACATAACAAGACCTTGTCTCAAAAAAACAAAACAAAACTCACAAAAATTCTGCTCTAATTAGCGTAAGAAAAAAATCTCTTTTCCCATTTGACATATTGCACATGAATCTTTTGGCTTCCTTGCCACCTTCAGGTCTTATAAATATATTTTTAAATATAGAAGTATTTTATTAAATATTTCAGAAGGAATCTGAACAAAAGTATATTAAGAATTCTTTTTTAAAGATATCTGACAAAGATCTGGGATACTGTCCCATCAACTATAGCTAAAATAACAGGGGGAAAAATGTTATTTTAGTCCTTAATCACAAGATCTGAACATGAAAGCCGCATGACACAAAGTGGTAGGAAGTACTTCCCCCCCGCACCCGCTGGGGCCTCAAGCATGCTAGGCATGTGCTCTATCACTGAGCTACAGCCCTGACACCCTTGCCTGTTTCTTTTTCATTTTAGTTTAGAGTTAGGGTCTTGCTGCACTTGGAAGGTTGGCCTTAAATCTCTAGCTTCAAGCAATACTCTGCCTCATGCTTCCAACTAGCTGGGAATGCATACACCTTCCTCTGCACCCATAGCGGGCTTTAAAGGGTAAATATAGTGAAGTTGGGCATGGTAGCAAAAAACAAAGTTAAATTTATTTGTTAAAATGCTTATAGAGACACGGCATGCATCTTGAGCATTGTCTCTTTCTCCCACGTTTGTTTTGGGGTGCTGGACACTGACTCAGTCTCACGCATGCTAAATGCTCTCGTACTGAGCCAGTGGTGGTGACTCTGTGGCACACGAGCCGCGGCTAGCTGTCTGTTATCACTGCAAGCTCTAAAAGGTTCACTATCACTGCACTGAGCTATGTTCCCAGCCCCCAAGTTTTGTATAATTTCTAAATTACACATTCATACCAACTGGCTGGCTTTATGCCCATCATGAAGTCAAAGCACTTCATCACCTACCAAGAATGGGCAGACTACCAGGTGATTTGCCCAACAAGATACATTAAGAGCCTGGAAAGATTTTCCTATGGATTTCACTTTATTTTCATCTCAGATGATCTCTGGAGCTTACTTTTAATTCTCCCTCTTTTTTTACAGAAATCAGAAAAATTACTACCGATTTCTTCCTTCAAAGATCGGAGAACTAGGGGTGAGGGTTGAGCTCAGCAGTGTAAGTGCCTGCTTGGCAAGCACAAGGTTGTGAGTTCAATCCCTGGTACCAAAAAATAGAAAGATCAGAGAATTATACAATCATTAAAATTGTTTGAAAACTAACAATTCAAAAGTATTTAGTGTCAATATTTTACACCTTTTAGAAGCTACTGTAATTTATCCTTAAACATACATGTTAAAAGTTAGGTCCAAAAACTATGTCATTTTTTCAAACATCATTTATTCTTCATTCACTTGCCTCTGAATTTTGTTTTAAACAGGAAAAAACCCACAAAATTTACTAAGATATGAGAGTATTAGGCCTGAAGAATAACAAGACAGATGCCTCTTATGCAGGGTTTATTTCTGCATGAATTTGGGCTCAGAGAGCAAAAGGAGGTGGAGATGAAGGGGAAGAATTACCAGGCATGATGTCACATGTCTGCAGTCCCAGCACTCAGAGACTGGGGCAGGAGAATCACTGTGAAGACAGCCTACACTATATAGCAAGACTCTGTCTCAAGCCAAAATAGGTAGGATGCAGAGGCAGATGCAATCCCCATGCAGCAGTCTCTGTGCTCAGATCTGTGTGGGTGAAGGGTCAGACCCCAACATGCTCCTCGCCGCAGTAGTCTTGATCCCCAGGGATCATCCAGATCTGCACCCCAGATCCAAGGCACGGGTTGGGGTTTCACTGTGAGTATGACCTCCAGGATAAAGAACATGGGTAACAAACTGGCTGGTTCAGTTCTGAAGGAACTGAGCGTCCTCCTGGATGGTCCCTCTGCCTTCAAGGAGACGGCATCTGCCTTCCCCTGCTGAGGACGCACACCACCTCCCCTCTCGTGCCTGCTCACCTATCTCCACACACATGTCCCCGAGTAGAAAACGCTTGGAAGGGCTCTGGTAAGGGTCAACTTACCATAAATATGTCCAGTGTAAATGTGAGAGGTATCATAATCAAGTACTTTGTCTGATGTTTCTACTTTAAACTTATCACTAAACAGAGAAGTGTCCCTCTTCATTCGCAGGTTGAAATGTCTGCAAAATAGAACAAGAAGAAAAACTGAAATTAAAAGGATCCAAATTTTAAATGCTTTTTTTTTTTTTTTTTTTTGCAGTACCAGGGCTTATTTCTATTTTTAAAAGCCTGCAAAATATATACTGTCGCATAACTTACTTATTGGAGAAATACACTAACCAAGATTTTACTACAAAAACTCTGCTGTCACATAAGGGAAACACACCTGACACCACAGACATCAGAATAGGCACACCACAGACATCTTGAATAGGACTCCAAAAGCACAGGAAATGTGAGAATCAACAGATAGGGCATCAAATTAAAAAGCTGCCACACAGCAAAAGAAATAGGGAAGTGACAACCCACCAAATGGGAACGCCGGCTGTGCTTTGACAGAGGATTAATGTCTGAAATATACAAAGGACTTTCAAACACCAATAAAACAGTGAAACCAAAACATGGGCAAATGAACTGACTATTTCTCCAGAGAGCTCAAACAATCAAAAGTGTAGTTAAAAATTTCAGTATCTCTAGACATAAGAGAAATTTAAGAACTAGCCTGGGATTCCATCTCACTGCATCAGAAGAGCCCACATCAAGATGTTGGTAAGGACTGGGAGAGGAGGAACAGAACCTCCTACCCCAGTGGGGATTAAACTAGAACAATCCCTACAGCAGTCAGTATGGGGATCCCCCAAACACTAAACACAAATACCATTTAATCCATTCCTGGGCATATTCTCTCCAAAGAAAGATGGACTGCACTCTACAGTGATACATGCACACCAATGTTTATAACAGCACAACCACAACAGCACAGCTGTGAAAACTAGACACCCATCAACAAATGAATGGATAAAGAAAATGTGATATAGACAGACAGACATCATGGACTATCACTCAGCCATAAAGAATGAAATCCTATCATGTGCAGAAAAAATGGACAGAACTAGAAACTATCGTGTTAAGTGAAATCAGCTTCACCCCCAAGTTAAGTATCACAATTTCTCTTACCTGAAAACCTCAAAAATACATAAAGTAAAGAAAAGAGGACAGGAAACCATGAAGTGGCCATCTGGAGCCAGGCCAGGATTAATCAGGAGTGAAGAGAAGGAAGAGATGCATAGTGGAATTGAAACGGCTTAAGATATAGTAAATGTACAGTGTGACTTCCAAACATAAACCTCATTACATAATATTAACATAAACTAATAACATTATTACAAGAACTCTACTCTAAAAAACAATTTACTCTAGAAGCGAACCTAGTGGCTATGGTTAATTCTCAACTACATACAGTTAAACAATAACAACCTAGGTTATATTTTAAAATAAACACCTGCAGGCTGATTCTTACATAGAAAACAATATCATTTACACAGCAACTTGTGGAGACAACTCCAGTGACTCCCTTGAATGCAAAACAATTACTGGGATTTTGGTTATTTGGAGACATTTCATTATAGAGATATGTAGAAAACTGGCTAGGGTATTTCCTTCTCTCCTCAATTGGCTCTTAGCATTGCAAATAAGGCTAGCAGAGGTGCTGGTATGTAATCTCTAAAGCCAACAGACAGTCCTGTCTCCTCAGGATACAAGCACATCAGGATGTTAGAGCTTATAGTTCCAGGAATGTCAACTGGGTAGGAGCCTCAAAGTAAACAGGCTATCACCCCCAGGGTACAAGAGTTTGCATACCAGAAACCAAAGCAACAGCCTACCAAAACAATTCAGTTGCTACCTTAATTAGATTGTGTGACTTGATCCTTCTGCATATGTTTATCTCTGCAATTTACAGAGGTGCATTTCTCTCACCTGGCCAGCCAGCTTAAGTTACTCAGTAATTCCGTCATCCTCACTGTCACTCATCCCTGAGCCACCCCCTTCTTCACAAGATAATAAATTCTGGGAGAGGCCTAGGATCAAGGCCTTTGTCCACACAACCTCACAGGGATTGGATTTAGGACCCCTTGGCTGCCCTTAACTTGGAACATGTCTTGGTGTCTTTACTCTCGCCGTGAGTTGCACTGGTGGTGGTAGATTGGAATTAACTTGCTGGGATTCCAATAGAGACTCAGTGGGATTACAAATATAACTTTTTGGATTATGAGGAGAACTAGAAAGAGGATTACAATTCTTGGATGACTGACCCTGATATTTGGAATTACAGGAGCAATTACCTGGAGATAAAAGCAAGTTTCTTGATCCAAGTACTATTATTCACTATTACCTGTCTTATCTCTGGTCATTCTGCAGTTTTGCCATTCTCCCTCTTTTCCAAAGCTCCATAAGAACACACAGAAAAGGGACATCTGTTTTAGACATTTAACATCTCTTCCCAGAAGGTGAGTGTACACACATATCCTTTTACACAGCTGGACATACACACACATAACACACACACACTGCTTTTCCTCCCTCTGGGACTCTTAAAGTTCTTACAAATACATTGACCTTCTGTACTTTAATTTTGGAACCTCAAAAAAAAAAAAAAAAAAAAAAAAGACATTGTGTGAAACTGCAATCTTTCTAATTGTGCTTTTTAAGGAAGAAAGACCAAAACACTGAGGTGAGTTGCAAGGAATTAGTCACTACTCTTTAAGACATAACAAGAACACTGGGTTTTTAACTTGAAATCAAATCTTAAGCATAGAATTTATTAGCTTCAACCAGGGATATGGCTCAGCACCACAGTGTTTGCCTTGCAAGCTCAAGGTTGTGAGTTCAATTCCTGGTACCGCCTCCTCCCCGAAAAAAAATTAGTGGCTAATTTTTTTTGGTACTGGGGATTGAATTCATGACCTAGTGCTTGCCAGGCAGGCGCTTATGCCACTGAGCTAAGTCCTTGGCCCTATAGGCTAAATTTAAAAAATACACTATGTCATATAAATGCTACAAAGGTCTGCACATAATAGAATTTCTACAAAAATTTTCTTTATGACAGATACTTTTTCTTATAAATATATGTTCTTGAGAGTACTCTAAGAAATTTGTTATTTTAAACATTTTATGTAAACAGACATGACAGCACACACATTGCAGTCCTCCAAAGACTGAGGCAGGACAGTTCTAAGTTTGAGGCCAGCCTGGGCTACCCAGCAAGACTTGCTGCAAAGAAAACAAATAAAAACAACACTCGATACAAATTTATAGTAGAGTAGTATAAGTAAATACATAGTTGCTGTATACATTTTTGCAACATGAATACATACACAGTTGTGACGCATACTGGTACATAATCCCTACAGTAGCAAAAGTAGGAAAAACAATTGAGCTTGCACTAGGGAAATTCTTCGGTAAGACTGTGATACAGTAGAAACACACTGGCCTCCTCCATAGCCCAAAGCTCTTAGCACCCTTGGCACAGGTCCTGAATGGCAGAAGTATCTTCACTCCTGCGCTCACCTGGGCCTCCGGCCACCTGAACTGCTGCCACCTGAACTGCTGCTAAGTGACTGAGAGAATACCTCTAACCTCAGGATGGGGCTACCAGAAAGGTCAAGCAATTACAGGGCTGCAATTTCTGTTTCTGCGTTAAAGTGGGGCTGGGGTAGAGTGAAGAGTAAATCCAGAGACTCTTAGCTGGGTGTGATGGGACACGCCTGTAATGCCAGCACTGGCAAGGCTGAGGCAGGAGGACCACAGTGATGTAGAGGCCAGCCTGGGCTCCATAGTGAGTTCAAAGCCAGCCTGAACTACATAGTAAGATTCTGTCTCAAAAAGAAAAAAAGCCCTGCAGAGACTCTTCAAAGATGGAATGTGCCTTGTTTCCGGAGGAGGGAGGTGTATCCCTCTTTGTGCAGGTTGTCCTCTGCATCTCTTCTACCAGGCTGTTCACCAAGTGTCCTGCAGAACCTGGCATCAGTACACCATTCTGAGCTCTGTGAGTCATCTTACCAAATTCACCTTTTAGGAAGGTGGTGGCACCCCAATTTACAGCAAGCAGTTAGGAAGTCTGCACAGTGCAGGCCTGGGACTGGTGTCTGAAGCTGGGAATACTGGGAGGACTGAGCCCACACACATGGCCCCACCAGTGCCTAGAACTGAACCACAGAGCAAGCGGGTGGTTCCCAGGGAACTGGAGAAGCACCCCAAGAGCACTCACCCTAGCCTTGAAGAACTAGCTAAACAGACTGGTGTGCCCGCCTACACAATAGCACAGCACAAACTGAAAAAGAGAGTATGAAATTTCTTGAAACTAAAGCTCTTTAAAAGTTATTTTTTAAAAAAAGAAACAGCTGGGAATTTAGCTCAGTGGCATAGTGCCTGCTTGGCAAGTGCAAATTCATGAGTTCGAACTCCGGTACGGGGGGGGGGGGGGGGGGGGGAGGAAAACACACAGAGAAAAGGGACTATAGTAGATTACCATTTCTTTTCTTTTTTGGAAGTACAGGAGATTGAGCCCAAGGCCTTTGTACTAAACTAGATCCTCAAACTTGCTGCTTTTTCTTTTTGACAGGATCTTGCTACATTTCAAAAGTGTCTAAGCTGTGCTCCAACCTGTAATTCTTCTGCCTCAGACACCCACAGTGCTTGAATTATAGGCAGGCACCATCATGTCTATCTTAAAATTATTTTTATACAAAAAGTAAATCATCAAAATGTCAAAATTTGCTGAGTGTATTGATGCATGCTTGTAATCCCAGACAGTAGAGATTGAAGCAAGAAGATTCCAAACTTAAGGCCAGTCTGGACAACTTAGCCTCAAATAAATAAAACCCCCAAAATAAATAAAAAATTAAAAAGGACAGAGGAGGTAGCTCGACTATAGAGTGCTCATCTAGTGTATACAAGCCTGAGTTCAACACCCAGTACCACAAAAACGAAACAAAATCACGAAGTACCAAATAAACAATTAAAAGTTCTCAGATGCAAAAAGCAGAAAACATGAGCTAGGCACAATGGTGCGTGCATGGAACCCCAGCATCCTTGGACTCCCCAGCAGCTCACCACATGCAAGTCCAGTGCATGCAGTATCAGCAGTATTGCAACTTGGAGGGAGACCCTCACTCCAAAAAACTGGATATAGCTTCATGAAAAAATCCCTAGGTTCCATCCTCAGTGCTGCAAAAATAAACAACTAAGAGTAAAATTTAAAAAAAAAAAAAAAGTTAAAATCAGCAAGTGCTGAGAATGGAGCTCAGAGGGAGAGGGCTTACCTATCATGTCTGAGGTGCTGAGTTTAACTATCAGAAAAGAAAAAGAAAAGCACAGGAAGGAGGGACGGTGGGCTCCACTGACTGCTAGAGAAATATTACAGGAGAGGAACACATGAGCATGGTGAGAAAACAGAAAACACAAGAAGAGAGAGAAGGACGGGGGTGGGGGGTGGCACGATGAACAAGCAGTTTATTTCGGGAGTAAGAGGCAGGCTTAATATTCTAAATTACCCGTGTAACTTGCTACCTTCAAAGGGGAGAAAAGCCACATATTGGTCTCGCTAGGGTTAGAAAAGCAAATGAGCAATGTTGGCACCACTCATGATAAAAATTCTCAGCAACCTAGGAAGAGACAGGAACTTCCTAGGGCTAATCCAAAAGGGCTCCCAAAGCCGCATGTGTTTGAGAGGTGACATGCTGGGGGACAGAAGTCACCAGCCAGAGCTGGCTTCCTGTTGAGTGCTGGGTGTGCTCAGAAGGAAGAGGCAGGCAGCTGTGGGTGAGAGGGAGGCCTGAGGAGCTCATCCTCCTGCCTGGCTCCTCAGGTTTGTCTCTCTCTTACGCTGCATGCTGTGGTGGGCAGCCTTCCCCCAACAGACCAGACTCTTCCACCACTGGCTTCTGCCTGAAGCCAGCCTCCAACCCCACACAGACCTGAAACTTCTCAGTCATCAGTTGAAACAAACCACTCCACCTCCAAGTTGCTAGTGTGGGGTATTTTGTCCCAGAGATGTGGAAAGTGACTAAGACAAAGTACATCTACAAAATACCAGCAGTCCTGTATAAAGGGGCAAAGATCAACTGCTTGTCCCTTCGAGTGGAAAATAGAGCAAAAATATGCACACCTACCACTGCTGATCAACACTGAATGGAATCCCCCTGTGAAGGCCACAGCCCAAAGTGGAAATGAAGAATAAAACTGTCTTTATTTTCAAACAACATGATCACTCATAGTGAAACTTCTAAGAAATCCACAAAAAAAAAAAAAAAAAAAAAAACTAGAAATGAGCTTAACACAAGATCACAGAATACAAGACTAACAGCAAAAAATTAGTATTTTTATGTACCACAAGCAAAAAATTGCAAGGTAAAATCTGAAAACAATTCCACTCACAGGTGCACTTTGAACAGTACTCAGGAATAAATTTAGTAAATTATCCAACACCTCTACACTGAAAACAATGTAACACTCCTGACACAAACTAAGGCAGACCTAAATCAATGAAGAGATGTGAAGACAACACTGTTAATGTCACAGGCAGCTGAGTTAGAAATATTACAGGCAGGCAGACAGGACTGGGCCATCTAAGGAGCCAACACAGAAGACTTTGGAGGGGACACACAGCTTGCTGTGGGCCAGATATCAGGACAGAAGGCAAAATAAATGCAACCTCACCCTTAAGTATAATCCTTAGGGATGAAATCTGGATCATTTTGAGAAGACAGGAGCCACCATCCCAACCCCCTATAGGAAGAGTCACTGCTCCGTAAGAATGCTTGCTTGCTACATGACCCGCTTCCCCATTTGTCCCTGACTGGTCAATTTCACCTAGACAATTAAACGTATTGGTTGACCATAGCTCTGTTTCACCTCACACCCATCTACCTTGCAAGTTCCCAGTTTTCCCAACTTTAGACTAGCCTCACCTCATGATTTTACTCTATAAAAATTCCGAGAAAATATAAAATCTCTGGCAACCCACTTGGGACCCCTGCTGTCTCTCTGAGTCAGAAGCTTTCTTTCTCTCAATAAAAATATTCTGTTCTTAACCTCCGTTGTTCCTAAAATCCATTCTTCGATTTTACACAACTTGAACTCATTCCTGACATATAGTAGAGGAGTTTCATCACCCTGCACCATTAGGATGATGGGCTGAGATGCACCACAGCACCACAATGTCTTCTCTTTCCCTTAATTTCATGTCAGTCTTGACATCCTTGCAGTCTGCCAGACATTCCTAGGCTTCCCACAAGGACTTCAGGAAATTCATGTTTAAGGTCTTAGAGGTGTTAAGACTCCAACTTCCTAAAGGATGCAATCAATAAAGCCAAAAGGATGGGCTTTTCTCTTCTTCCAGTTTTTTTGTTTTGTTTTTGAGGCTGGGGCCTCTGCGGAAAGACCTCTAGGTCTTCGTGCTGAACTGTCTCACTAAGTTCCCCAGGTTGGCTTTGAACTTGTGATTATCCAGCCTCTGACTTTTGAGTACCTGGGACAACACAAAACCTAATACATCCTCGAAGCAGGAATTCTGCCAGCTTAAAAATAACAGACAACTGAGAATTCTGCCTGAATTCTTGTTGCCTATTACGTCTTTATAAAACTACTTCCACCAATTGGTCTTGACTATATATGTGAGTATGAATGAGCATCACTCTTCATAAAAGACCACACACAATATTATTGTATCTGAAAAATATTGAGAAGAGTATTTGATAAACAGACCAAACGCTAAATATCCAAGGGATGAGTTAACCACTCAGGACCTATTACTCAGCAAAGTCTTTACACATAAACTACTGTAAATAAAAGTACTAGGAGTCCATAGGAGAAAGAGCAAGCGAACTTCACAGACATGAACTCAACCCCAACAGTTTTTGCATCATGTGTCTAAGCACAAGCTAGATAAGCACCTCACTGGTAACAGAGCACTTGTGAACACTCAAGTGGCCCCTTAACACCAATACTGACTTCAGAGTGAGAAAACCTGCCACACAGAAGAAACACCACCCCGCTGCTGACTTTAACTAGACTGAACCACATATAAAGTTGCTCTAAATTATCAGTGTGCTGTCAAATTCTGATCATATTCCAAATTCATTTATCTTGTAATTAAACATAAATTAATTTGCATCTACAACATTCCTCAACAGAATGAATGAAGGACAGCCTAGAAGATAGGTAAATGTAAAAAGATGTCAGACTGAATTAAAGTGTGTTATGATCTATGAAATACGCTGCAAATGAATAATCAGGAGCTGGACTTAATTTAGCTAAGCCATTGGATTCCATCCAATTTTCCAATTTTATTTCCATGACCATCTGTTTGATAACTCACACCTTTGTTATTTTATAAGATACAAATTCTTTACAATATACTATAAAATAACAATCATAATAAAAGCCAACAATCCACATAATACACTTTCCTGGTTTTTGAACAAGACTCCAGTAAGAAAAACTATCCCAAAATAGAACTTGATTCCTGGCTTGTTTAAATTCTTAGGCCATAAGTCAGAAAACTTCAGGGAATATGCAGCGTCCAGTCAGGTGGGGATGTACACCTACAATCGCTGAGGCAGGAGGACTGCAAGTTCAAGCTCAGCCTGGACAACTTAGCAAGGCCCTGTCTCAGAAAACGACAGGACAGGACAGGACAGCAAAAGAAAGGAAAGGAGCAAGAGAGAGAGAAAGTAAGAGGAAAGGGCGGAGAAAGGCAGGGAATGTAACTCATTGCTAAGGTCCCAAGATCAATGCCAGCTCTAGGGGGAAAAATAATGACCAACAGAGTATCACTCAGGCCAGGGATACAGCTCAGCAGCACAGCGCCTGTCTGGCAAGCATGAGGTCGTGTGTTCAGTTTTCAGTATCAAAAAAAAGAGAGAGAGAGAGAGAGGAAAACTATTCAGTCTTAAAAACAATAAAACTGAGAAACTGGTTACAGCATGGGTGGACGCTGAAAACCTTATGACTGAGTAAAATCAGGCGGACACAAGCTGGTACACAGGTCAAGGCACTAGGGTAAGTGAAGTAAGTCACCCTTTAACATTCTGTGACACTGTTTATGTAAACTACCTAGAAAACCAAATTCACCGAGACACAGGGAGAGTGGCCAGCCGGGCCTTGTGGCACATGCCTGCAGTCCCACTTAACAAATGACAGCAATGTGAAAAGCTACACCAGGATGACACTGACTCCCCAGCCCCCTACACTGAGCACTGAACTATGCTTGGTGGGAACAGCTGGTTTCCGTTCCCAAGCTTTAGAAAAGCACTCTACACAACCAGACCAAAGCAAAGGTACTGGAACCACTTTGGGTGCAAAGCAACAAAGTAAACACTAAGATATAATTCCATGAGCTCTTTGGAAGGTCATGTACCTTTGGATCTTTATATAAACAAGCACCTTGTCCGTAGGCTAAAACAGGCAGAATAGAGAGTAAAAAGAAGCTGCCTTCTCCTAGAAGGTTTTAATAAACAGTATGGTTCTGATGGTCTGAAAAAATCAGAGCGGTAAAAAGTACTGCACTGCAGGACCGAAGGGCTGAACTGATGAAGTAACCTGGCAGCCCAGAGGAAGTGGAAGGGAGGGCCTGTGTCCAAGTCCTGGACAGGAACCCATATCAGGCCTGCACTGATAATAGCGTCTACCTTATCTAAGTGCGATGAGCAGCTGGGCAGACTGGATTAGTGATTGCTAAGGTGACTACACTCCCTCACGTCTCCAGAAGCATTTCCTCTGAACCTGTACCCTTTTCTCACGTTACCCGAGAGTGTCTCTAGCCAAGTGAAGACAGCTGCCAACGCTGGCATCCAGTATGTATTACCACGTCAATCAGCAAGCTTACTTCACCACTGGAAACCGGCAAGTCCTACTTCATATTACCCCACAGAAATCCAGTGCTCCTTTAAAGGAGTAAAACGGAATAAACTTGGGGATGGAGAAGACAGTCCACAGGCACTACACCACGGGGCTACACCTGAAACTTCTCCCATAGAAATTCTAGGGCTCTGGGGCTGGGGATTTAGCTCAGCTGCATAAGCACCTGCCTTGCAAGCAGGCAGTCGTGAGTTTGATCCCTGGTACCGATAAAAATGAAAAAGACCAAAAAAAAGAAAAGAAAAGAAATTCTAGGGCTCTACTGTCCTGTTTTTATTTGTTTCTTTGTTTCATACCCTTTTGGAAACTGAACATGGGGCCTCACACTCTACCAAAAAGCTACATCACCAGCTCTGTTTTATCTTTTATTTTGAGATAGGGTCTCCCTAAGTCAATGAATTGCCTGGGCAGGGCTGAACTTGGATCCTCCTGCTCCAGCCTCCTGAGTGCTGGGATTACAGACCCGTACCACAGTGCCCAGGCAGGCTCTGCAGTTTTAAGACCCCAGCATAAGAGGTGGCCCTGAGACAGGAAAGTTGTATTAAGCAGATATACGTAAAGAAATGAGTTACCAAGGGAAATAAAAGCGAAACTGTAACATGAGCTAAAGTCCGCAGTTTTGTCCTACATAAGACAAATCGTACTGTGTTCACCTTCCTCACATAGTGGGGAGCCGGTGGGAAGCAGGTGCCTTGAGAGCCTGATCACAGAACACAGGGGTACATGTGCCATGCACAACTACTGCTTAACTTTATCTACTAAGGAGGAAAAGATTTCCACAAATATTGTCCAACCTCATACAACTATTTAATCCACTAGCAAGCAAACTATTACTATATAAAACACTGAAACAATTACAGGATTTAAGAATAGGGGGACACTTCAATTATTCAAATCCCTAGTTGTCAACTATACATATAAAGCATTAAAATCGCCTAAGTTCACTAATCTCAAAAATCGGGAGAAAGGTAACCTAACTGAGATCACACAAATGAAATCAGGAATCAGAATCAGAATCAGAACCAAGTTTTCAATGCACCAACCCGCAGCTTTTCCACAACATCACCCCTGGCTCCCTGCTGAGGATGTTACAGCTTTGGCTGCAGGAAGACAAGATGCAGTCCTCCTGGAGAGGGGCAAAAATAAAAGGGTGACTCCAGAGTGCAAGGGGGTTACATCTGAAAGAAAAATGAGTCGTTTATGGAAGTAAAATCAGTGGCGCACACTTGTATCTCAGAAATGCTATCCAGCCTGGAGTGATGGCACGCCTGTAATCCTAGCACTCAGGAGGTTGAGGCAGGAGGACTGCAGCTGAGTTCCAGACCAGCCTGGGCTACAAAGTGAGTTCAAGGCAAGCTTGAACTGCATGTGAAACTCTGCCTCAAAAAAGACCCCCCCTGGGCTGGGGATTTAGCTCAGTGGCATAAGCACCTGCCTAGCAGGGCGAGAACGTGAGTTCAATTCCTGGTACTGCAAAAGAAAAAAAATCCAAAAAAAAAGATCCCCCAAAAATTATTTAATAAATAAAACCAGAAATGCTATCCAAGTTAATTTAACACAGTGAACACTACTGACTCTCAAGATACAGATTATGAAAGTAAGCTATCTTTAAGAGTAAAACAACAGAAAAGTCATATAATCAGAATAATTTTGTGATGGACAAATGTGTTTGTATTTCATAAAATTAGCCAAACCATACTTAAAATTATGCTCCCATAACCAAATACCCAAAAATATACTGGTTGTTATTATGAATCAGTAAGAGATTCAAATAAAAAAATCTTTGCCAGGCACAGTGGTACACCTCTGTAATCCCAGCACTAAAGAAACTGAGGCAGGAGAATCGCTAGGAATTCATCGCCAGACTGGGCTACATAGTGAGTTTAAGGCCAGCCTGAACTACATAGAGGGAACCTGTTTAAAAAAAACAAAAAGCTGGGCTTGGTGGCACACACCTGGGGGATTGCTGCAGTTCAAGGCCACAGTGGGCTACAAAGTAAGTTCAAGGCCAGTGTGGGTTACAAAGTGAGTGTAAGGCCAGCCTGAAATGCACAGCAAAATCTAGTCTCAAAAAAAAAAATTTTTAAAACAACAAACTCTTTACTCTTAAATGTGACTGTTTTATTTTAAAACGAAAAAAGAAAAGAGTTAAAAAGGCAATACAGAATTTCAAAACAAAATAAGGGATTAACAATGGTTAGTATGTTGCACATTGTTGTCTTCAAAGTGGTTTTTAAGTGAGGGGGGATTTAGCTTTGCAGTAAGCACCAGTCTGCCAAGTGTAGGTTATTGAGTTTGATCCCTGGCACCAAAAAAAAAAAAAAAAAAAACAGTGGTTGTTCAGATTAGCAGAATATTCATGAGAGCACAGACCATTCTTTTTGTTGGGCTAACAGATAAGTAGTATAATCATCTGTACACACACACACACACACACACACATATAATCTTTTCCTTCCTTCCCTTTTCTCCTGTCCCCCATCTGCTGTTTCCTCTCTTTTTAGCCATTTCCTCCCCTTTCACTTTCCCAAAATCTATTGTACATTGTGGATCCCACTAACTCCCTCCATTTTTTATACTAGGCAGACAGCACGATGCTCACCTTGGGTGAACCATTTCACCCCTGAGCATGATTTCCAGTTGCATCCATTTACCTCCAAGAGCCTGGAGATTATCCTTCTTTACAGCTGAGCACAGAAATACCATACTTTATCCATTCTGTTGTTGGTGGCAAGGCACTTCTGCCTTTTTCTGGACTTCTCTCACATAGAGCATCATTCTTTCCTTGGACTGTCAGTCTATGAACTTCCTTTTGAGTTAAATGAGTTTACATATACAGCACGCTGATAGCTCGTTTCTTGATCCATGCTCCCTGTTTTTTTATTCATGAATTGAGGGCATCTACATTAATGGTTATGACTGATGTGATTTTAAATCTGATTTTGTCATGTTTTCCTCCTGCTAGTTCCCCATTTTTCCCCTCTGTTTAATTGCTTGCCTTGCTTGGTAACTCTTTTTTGTTCTTGTTCTTTAAATTGTGGTCATTTTTATCTCTGTGGAGGGCTGGCTTGGTAGTCATGAATTTCTTCAGCTGTTTTTTGTCATGGAAGAATCTTATTTCTCCATTAATTCTGAAAGATAGTTTTTCAGGGTACATAAATCTGAGTTGGATGTTATTTTCTTTTAAGGCTTGAAACACTTCACTGCAAGCTCTTCTTGAGTTGATGGTTTGTGTTGAGAAGTTTGCTGCGATTCTGATGGGTTTTCCCTTATTGGTGATTTGTTTTCTCTAACAGCCTTTGATATTTTCTTCTTGTGATAAATTTCTGGGATCTTGATTATTATGTGTCTGGGTGTGGATTTACTTTGGTTATGGCAGGTTGGAGTTCTAAGATACCCCCCATTTCTCTGTATGTCATGCCCTTTTCCCATGCTTGCAAAGTTTTCTGCCATTTCTGTAAATAGTCTTTTTATGTCATTTATGTTGGCTCCTGCTTTTTTCACTGACACTTATCATTCTCAAATTATTTTTCTTTGTGTTATCTTGCAGCTGTAGAATTATTTCCTGACTCCATGTTATTAAGAGATCTTTCCTTGCATGATGTAATCCTGTCTTTAAGGTCTGAAAATCTATCTTCAATTTTGTTCAAGCGGTTTTGTCAGTTTTCAATGGAGTTTTTAATTTCCCGGATATCTTCGAATGTTTCATGCATTCTAATTCTTTCCTATATTGTTCCTTCAAGATTTCCCTCATTTTCCTATGTTCCTTTTTTTAATCTATGTATTTAGACATGCTCAGCAATTCTTTCATTATGTTTGTAATTTTCTTCTTTTACCTGAGATATTATTTCTGCTGCTTTCTTTTTTTCCCTTTAAAAGAAAATAAAACCAAGCAAAATAAAAGAGAATAAAGCCATTCAAAACAAAACAGTGAAAGTTACGTAGGATTTCAAAACCAGGTAATAAGAAATCAACAATGGTTACCACAATGCCTCTTGGTATTTTCAAAATAACTGCCCACATGACCAGACACAATAAAATCAAAACTGAACAGAATAACACTAATCAAAACAAAACAATGAAAAATGACACAGGACTTCAAAACAAGATAACAGGAAATCTACAATGGCTACCATAATGTATCTTGTTATCTTTGAAATAGCTGCCCACACCATCAGATATAATAAACTCAAAACAAAACAGAATAAAGCCAAATAAAACAATGAAAACCATACAGGACTTTAAAACAAGATAATAGGGAGTTAACAATGGCTTCACCTTCAGAAGGAGATCTTCCATAGTTGCTATATTGCATATTGTTATTCTCTAAATAGATACTAGACTACTAGCTTTAGGCTGCAAAGTCAAACACTAAACAATACAAGCATTGTTTTTTTACTTCAGTAGCTATGATCTTAGCCTGTATTTCTTCCGATCAGTCTGTTGCTAGAGGGTCAGGGCTCCGGAAGGGCATGAACCCTTGGCTCTTCTTGTCTCTCAGCCTGCTCACCAGAAGAGGTTGGCTTCTTATTCTCCCTGCAGTCTGTGACTAGTGCCGATTCACAGGAAGAGGTTGGCTTCTTGTTCTCCCCATGGCCACAATTGGTGCTGGCTCACAGGAAGGGGCTGGATACTTCCTGATCTGGTTTCGTTTACAGCCTCATGAAATTGTTGCTTGATTTCAGTTGCTATCATTTCAGGTGTACAACTTCCAATTTCTTCCATGCCCACGTTTCCTGCCCTTGTTCTGTGTGGGCTGGAGGTCTGAGATTGCATTTTGTTCCTTCATTTTAACATTTTCCTGGGCTCCTCCAGATGAACGAGTTGTGGGGCCCAGCCACTTCTTGTGTTGGCTGCCCATCGGTGGTGTAGAGGGATTGGCCAGGCTCCTGGGTTTCTCCAAACCTGGGTTCCAAAGGAGGTGGTATGGTGCAAGGCAGGCTTTTTTGGACCTGCACAGCTACACAGAGACTTCCCCAAAGGTAGCCCCTGGCACACAGGGGTGTGGCTGGCGCTATATTATTTTATTAACATTAATGAAAGCTCAACAGGAGAATGTTTTGCTTTGGTTTGGTTTTATTTTTCAGATAGGGTCTCAGACTATGTAATTCAGGTTGATACTGAACCTACTACGAAAGCCCAGGCTGACCTTGCACTTGCAGCAATCTTCTTGCTTCAGTCTCCTGAGTGCTGGGATTATAGGCATATACTACCATATCCAGCCAGTAGTGTGATATTTTTAAACTGATTCCCTATCTCAGAAAACGACTCCAGTAACCACCTAGCTGCTCAAGCCAGAAATCGGTCTCCTTCTTTCTACCTTGGCATGTCAACAAGTCCAATCATCCCACCTTCAAAATCCCTCTCAAATCCAATAACTCCTTCATGGTCTCCAATACCATCTTAATCCAAGCCCCAAGCCCCCGGGGACTAGGACATAGGCCCTGAGTGGCCTCAGTGTGGCTACTTCCTATCCTCCCAAGTGTCTACTTTCGCAGCCTCAAAGTTCCCATTAACCCTAGATGTCCAAGTAGAAATGGTCACTGTGATGAACCTGCACTCTGAGACGTGCTCACACACACCTGCCCTGCCTTGTTTAAAACTACTCCCCCAAGCAATCAATCAATCAATATAAATAATAACTTTCAAAAGCTTTCTTCCTCACATTTTAAGCGCCAGTCACACTGAAATTCCAATTCCAAGAACATGCCACTTCTGGTCTCAGTATCTCTGCACCTGCTGTTTCCTGTGTCCAGAGCACGCTTCCTCTTTTCGGCCACCATTTGCCCCCCTACTCACTCCTGCTTCTCTAGTCACCCACTGACCTGTCAATTCCTAAAGGCACCCTTCCCGCCTGAGCCAGGCCCTCCTCCATTCCGTGGCACCCTTCAGAGCACCCTTTCCTACCACCAATGTAAGCTGCGCCTTCCGGACCCCAGACCTGACCCTCCCCAGAACCCACGAACTCCACACCAACCGGGGCCTGTCCTGCGCAGCTACTGCTAGTGACAGCCTGCCAAGCACAGGACAGATAGTTGATAAACGCATGAAATGGTGAAAGGGTTGGAAATTACGGCACACTAAAACTACAGAAACGTCTTCTACGGTTTAAATAAACTTAAAGCTAAAGGACATACATTCATTCATTCAATCAACAGAACACAGAAAGAGGGCTCAAGTTCCTATGGTTGAGAGTTCCTTTAGCTCGAGGGTGGAGAGGACAGGGAAGTGCAGGTAAGAAGATGTGCCATGCACATGCTCCAACCCTGCAGTAAATGTAGTCACTGTGCCCTGCAAACGTGGTAGCACACAGCAATCATTCCAACTACCAGGAGGCTGAGGCAGAAAGATCACAACTTCAAGGTCAGCCTGGGAAACACAGCAAGACCTGCTCTCAAAAGAAGTAAAAAGCAGGAAATGCAAAGCAAGACTACAATGAGATTCCACTTTGCCCCAGCAGAATGTCTATCCTCAAGAACACAAAAAACAGTAAGTGCTGATGAGGACCAGTGGGGACAGGGATGAAGAAGCCCTCTGCCCTGCTGGTGGAAATGTACATCTGTACAGCCTCATGAAATAACAGAGGAAGATTGCCTGAAAAACAACTACCCTCGATACCACTGCTAGGTCTATACACAAGTTGAAATCGCCATACTACTGGATGACTGTGCACCAGTGTTTTTTACAGTACAATTCACAACAGCCAAGACATGCATCCAGGTTGGGTTTCCATCAACCAATGCAAGGGTAAAGAAAATGTGACATGTATACGCAATGGAGTATTACATAGCCACAAGGAAGAATGAAACTCTGTCATGTGCAAGCAAATGGATGGATCTGGGGCACCATGAGTGACACAAGCTGGCCTCAGACAAACATCAAATGCTCCCCCCCAGTATCTAAAACAGATGACGAGGAAGCAGAAGAGGGACCATGACTGGGCCAGAGGAAGACAATACAGGCAGATAGAGCAGGTGTCGGGACAGTTTTGCACATTGAAGCCTCCCCTTGTGTGACACAAGAAGGGAGGGCAGGACAAGGGGTAACGGGTGGGTGAAAATGACCAAGGCTGTTTGGCACATGAGCGAACTGCCAAAGTGAAGCCTGGTAATCTGATAACCAACTGACAAAGCAAAGAAAGGAAGGAAGAAAGAAAGGCAGGCTGGCCATGGGAGACAAGAAGGAATTTTTAAAATATGAAAAAGAAAAAAGATAAATAATAAAAATGTTAGAAGGGACTAGGGGTACAGCTCAGGGGTGGAGTGCCTGCATTCCACCCCCAGCAATGCAAAAGCAGTGACAACACTGATGATGATTCTGCTACCTGACACAGGACTTCTCCCACCCCATTATAACTGAGACTGATCTGTATAGGCTGTTTGGAATTTACTAGCACAGAGTGATTACGACTTAAGACTTCAGAGCTGTACTCAAAATAAAA
The DNA here is from genome assembly GCF_034190915.1 of Cavia porcellus. Taxonomy (NCBI): domain Eukaryota; kingdom Metazoa; phylum Chordata; class Mammalia; order Rodentia; family Caviidae; genus Cavia; species Cavia porcellus. The sequence goes on from NW_026947491.1 coordinate 3,914,553, forward strand.
TCTTAACATTATTCCTACATACAAGTATCGAAAATACTTGTTAGCCACCAGAAATAGACAAGGAATCGGTATGCAGAAGTGATTTTGAAAGGGAACTGTCTATGTAATTACCAAAGAAACTGCTAAAACATCGTCCTTCCATACAAAACTTCACTAAGGCTTGATAAAATTATTCAGACAAGCATATTATAATAAATCAATAAACGAGACACATTCATTCAACAGTTACTATAAAATGTCATGGTATAATGAAATATGACGGACATGTAAGTAATGCTTAGTGAGTTAAGACTCTTTCTGTACCTTAACCCTACATTAAGCTTAATCACTTAAACAGAAAAGGTACATCAGCATTAAATCTGATGGGTTACTTATCTCACAAAAGGTCTAAATGCACATGCAATATCTAACGTGAAATATAACTTAAAGGGAAAAAATGGACAAGAATTTCTATGTCTTTTTTTTAAAATCTACAGGAAATTGAACTTAGGGACTTCCACACAGCTACATTCTCCACTCTTTTATTTTTAATATTGTGGGGCTGGGGATTTAGCTCAGCGGCATAAGCGCCTGCCTTACAAGCAGGCAGTCGTGAGTTCGATCTCTGGTACCGATAAAAACGAAAAAGACAAAAAAAAAAAATTTTTAAATATTTTTAATATTGTGATGGTCTCAGCTCCAACCTACAGTCTTCCTGCCTCAGCCTAGCAGACTGCTGTGACTACAAGCATGGACCAATACACACAGCTTGCAAATGCCTAACTTTTGACAATCACCCTCCATGTCACTGACCCTGGACACAATCACATTCAACATCTGATCATGCTACTGATTCAAGAATGCTTGACTCAGAATTGGAGTTGGAAAAACACTTTTATACTCTGGTTTTTGCTTCAAAGCAGAAAGGAAAATTCGCTTCAAGGTTTTTTTGGGTTTTTTTAAATTCATTTCTCTTTCTTCCAGGTAAGGGATCAGTGTTTCAAGAAAGTGGGTAAAAAAAAAAAAAAAAAAAAAAAGAAGAAGAAGAAGAAGAAGAAAGAAAGAAAAAAAAGAAAAGAATGCTTCTGTTAAAGTCACTGGTAGAATCTCTAAGATGATAATATGTAATCTATTAACTGGTGATTTCTGACTGTTTTTTTTTTTGTAGTTCTGTATTACTTGTACCCTTACACCACTTTGTTTTGTTTTGTTTTTTTCTCTTTTTCCTTTAAATAAAATAAAAAAAAAATAAAAAAATAAAGTCACTGGTAGAGATGGAGCACTTTCTGAACCGGCCTCACGTGTACAAGGCCCTGGATGCAATCTCCGCAGCACAAGAAAAAGCAGCACAACTCCAGCGATGATAGTTTCCAGTATACACTCCACCTTCAAGTGTGTTTGGTCAGGTAAAACTAACATGGACACAGCCCAGGCTGCCGAGAACCCTGAGCCTCTGGGTGCCAGCATTGCAGGTATCACTGCTGTGCCCGACCACCCTGGGAACCACTTCTTCCCAGCCAGTGGTTCAGATGCCTTTAAAAACTATTCACTAGGATTTTAATTTCTGTTTATTAGAGAGGATTAGGCTGAATGAAATACACTAGTCCTACAATACCCATTACTGGGATGAAGTAGCTACACTGTATGTGACACAAAGTAGGCAGTAAATTAACATTCTTCCCCTATGAAAATTTTTGCTCAAATTTTGTTGGGAAAAATTTAACTACCAAAAAACACTATCTTTAAAATTCCTATTTTTCTACATCCATAACAGCAGCTTATTTACACAACTGAAATTGATGAGCAGGCATTCTTTGGCTTCCTGGATTCTTAACTGTGCTTCTCAACTCTGCTAATCCTCCTATAGAGTTAAAAGTTTTTGCTACCCAACTCATGAAATAACGTAAACCTAAGACACTTCCAAACTAACCCACAAAATATTATACAGAACCAAGGCTCCATATTTCAACTGCGTCTTACAAAAATTACAAACAGAATTCTTCATGAAATGACAGCACGTTCACACTACATATCCATGACAGATAAACCAGGGATCCAAGCTGGTTGCAGGATACAGCATGTAATTTACTCAGGAGGCTGAGGTAGGAGAATTGTTGTGAGTTTGAGACCAGTCTCTAGGCTACAAAGCGAGTGCACAGGCCAGCCTTAACTGCATAGCGAGACCCTGTCTTAAAAAAGACCAAAAAAGGGGCTGGAGGTTTAGCTCAGCGGCATAAGTGCCTGCCTTGCAAGCAGGTAGTCGTGAGTTCAATCCCTGGTACCGATAAAAAGGAAAAAGACAAAAAAAAAAAAAAAGACCAAAAAAAAAAAAAAAAATTACAATAAGTATGGGCTAAGGCTGTAGCTCAATAACGATTGTCTAGCATGCTCAAGGACCTGGGTTCAACCCCCACTACCACCCCAAAAATAAGTGCATACAGTCACTGGGTGGTGCATAATACATATTTACATGAACATACAGAAGACAGGAGAGTAGGGCATGGTAAAGCTGGCTGGGGAACTGGGTGACAACCTCTTAACACAGGCAAGACCAGTTCCTAAAGCCATGTGGTGGTCCTCAGTAGGCGACCCTTTGGAAAGAGGGCCTAGACCTAGCATCAGCCTGGGGTGTGAGACCTCAGTGCGCCTCTCGGGACCCATGTACAAGCTCTCTCTCACGGACTCCTCCAGATCTGGACCAAAAGGCCACCATGCCGTGAAGAGCTGCCACAGCAGCTCTCCTCACAGCAGCTTCTTCTTCCTCCAAAGTGCGCCTTTTCCTTTCTGCTCTACCCAAGCTCTCTTTGCTGAGCCAGTTTCTTCCTCTCTCTTCACTTTGACTTTTTCAAGTTATTTCAAAAACTTTTTGAACTGTTACTTCACTCGTTTTATTCAGTTGTTTGCTTGAGACAAGCAGAAGCTGAACTCCAACTGCAGAAGGGCAGACCAGCAACCTAAAACCCAGTAACATTTATTTCATAAGCCACTTTTAGAAAGAGCTGCCCAGTAACGTAAGTGTTGAAAGAAAACAAATTTTCTTTTTTGTCTTTTTCCTTTTTATCGGTACCGGGGATTGAACTCACAACTGCCTGCTTGTAAGGCAGGTGCTTATACCACTGAGCTAAATCCCCAGCCCCTAAAACAAATTTTCTAACCAATATGAAAATCCTGTATCTTATAACACAATAAATAAGTTGACCAACTACTTCATGATTACTAACTGCTAAGGGGTTGGGGTGTAGCTCACTAGCAAAAAAACTTGCCCAGTATTCAAAAGGTCCAAGTTTTGATCTCCAACACTACCAAAAAACTTTTTAAAAAAAGGAAGCACCAGGCAAGGTGTAGCATGCCTTTATTCCCAATATTCAGGAGGCTGAGGCAGGAGGCTCACTGAGAATTCAAGGCCAACTTGAACTACACAAGACACTACCTCAAAAAACTAAAAGCATTGGGCTGGGGATTTAGCTTAGTAATGCCTGCATGGCAAACTTGAGGTCATGAGTTTGATCCCTGGTACAAAAAAAAAAAAAAAACTAAAAACATTTAGGGAAGAGCCACCTTGCAGAACAGTTTTAATCCTGAATCGCAGAAGCTGGGAAACTTACTGGAAAGTTAATTAACACAGAGGTCTCAATCTAGGCAACACCAGCAGACTAGGAACAAATAAACAGTTCTGAGTTTTTGCTTTGTTTTCAATACTAGGGTCTAAATACTGGGCCTTCGCACAGATCTGTGTCTCAGCCCTGGTTTTATTTTTATTTTGAAGGTTCCTAAGTCATTAAATTGTCCAGGGTAGGCTCAAATTTGTGGTCCTCCTTCCTCAGTCTCCTACAGGCTATAATTACAGGCATGCATCACCACGCCCAGCTCAAAGGAGCCACAGAACAATTACAGCAGCAAGAAAAAAGGAACAGCAAGGATTTCACAGATGACTACCCCTGGCAGATAAAGATGAAAAACAAACAAAAAGCAGAGTTCTGAGTCAGTCAGGTTATATTCCAATCTGCTATGTGAGTTACTTGCGCCTTGGCCTAGCTTCCTTAGACACACAGAGATTTGCTTTGGTCTGGGTGCTGAAAGGTTAATGAGAAGGCACAGGGGAGCGCAGAGACTTCAATAGGCACCAAGAACCGTAGCTGCCTCAGCTCTGCTTTCACAACAGAAAGGCAGAACCTGTCCACCAGGGGCTGACAAAACAGACAGGAGAAATGAAATGACTTACTCAGTGGCACAGGACTAGTTACCTTTCTGCTGGCACTGGAAGACACACTGGCCATGAACATACAAGACGTGCCGGGAAACTGTGAACACTCTTCTTTAAAGACTTAAGAAGACCTCAATCACACATTCAAAAACATTGAAATTGATTGTTCCCATAAAAATGTAACCAGGCAATCTATTTTTTAAAAACATTTTTAATGTGTGCACCAAATTCTAGTGGAGGCTGAATTTCCAAACGGGGACATTTTCATTAGAGAAAAGAAGTACAAGTCTCTTCTTCAACACAGACTCTAGGGGAGTTTCCGCCATAGTCTGCCATCATCATACTCACCTTCCGAGGGCATGGAAATCTAGCCGTAAAAACTGGTCCTCGTGCGAGACTGCTCTCTTGGCACGCTGGTGCCTTTGGTGTAATGAATCCACATTATAAGATAATCCTTCATAATGTCTAATATATTTGTTTAGAGGATTTCCATACTGACCTATAAAAAACAGACAACAATTTAAATTAATACTTTTTCTTTTTTGGTGTGAGATATTGCCACGTAGCTCAAGCTGGTCTGAAACTGAAGATCCTCCTGTTTCAGTCTCTTGAGTGCTGAGATTACAGGTGTGCAACATACAACTGGTCTTAAGATAGCATTATCCTAAAGACCTCTTTTAGCTCTGGTACAAGTCCATAAATATTCAATATCTATCAATAGGTATTGGACAACCGTCTCATTAGTCTCACACTAATTATTATGAAGTCCTCATAAATATTATTCTCTCTTTGTACTCATTTTGTCTGTAGGTACAAGACTGGGAATCTACCCAGGAGGTCTCCAGGACTTAGCTGACTCTGAGATGGTCTCACTGAGCTATCCATGTGCTTGCTAAGCTGCAATGCTTCTGCCTCAGCCTGCCCAGTGCTGGGACTACTGCTGTGCACCACCGTGCCTGGCTTTTCTCGAGTGTATCACTATTATGGCAATTTCAATCACACACACAAGTTTGGACATTAGCAGCAGGCTTATCTTAGATGCAGAAGTTCACTTTTATTACACTTTGCTGATAAAAACTGTCAGGATAAGATGGTGATTGTCATTTGTTCTTTCTGGATCTACTAAAATAATCTTGAGTGTGGTAGCACATACCTATACTTCTAGCAGCTCTGAGACACTGAGACAGGAGGGTCTCAAGTTGGAGGACACCCTTGGGAACTTATGGAGACCCTGCCTCAAAATAAAAATTTTGAGAGGGGATGGGAATGCTGCTCAGTGTTAAGGCACTGGTTTGCTGTGCTCAAAATCCTGGGTTCAATCCCTAGCACCAAAAAAAAAAGAGGGGGGAGAAAAGAAAGATAACCTTAGTGTTTTCCTTGTTAGCTTTTCAGTATGATGAATTAAACTGATTTTTGAATGTTAAACAAACCTTGCATTTCTGAGATAAAGTCCATTAGATATCATCAGGTTCAATGTACTGCAATTCTGTTCAGCTTTTTTTTTTTGGCCCAGGGCTCAAACTCATGACCTTGCGTTTGCCAAGCAGGCGCTTTACACCATTGAGCTAAAACCTTGGCCTCTGTTCAGCTTTTTGGAGTTGTTTTTGACACATTCTTGCTATGTTGCCCAGATGGGCTTCAAAATTGAAATCCTCCTGCCTCTGTTTCCTAACGAGCCAGGATTACCAATATGCATCATCACACCCAGCTATTTAGAATTCTTGTTGTCCACATCTTTGATAAATACTGACTTGTAGTTTTCTTGTATTATCTCTGTCAAGTTTGAGCACTCAGTTTAAAAAAAAAAAGGGAGGGGATGAGAAGAATTATCACTTTAGTTCTCTGGACAAGTTTATGTGGAACTGATATTTCCTCCTGATCATTTGGTAAAATTACCAGTGACGCCATCTTAGCCTAGAGTTTTCTTTGTGAAAGATTTCTCACTACAATTTCAGCTTCATAAATAGATTAAAAGCTATTCACGGCATACATTTCTTCTTGGGTGAACTTCAATTCGAAGCATTTAGCACACTATAAATGTTCTCCGAGTGCTGTTAGCAGCAACTCACGAATTCTGTAACGTTTCTATTTTCACTCTGCATGGTGTACTTTCGCCGTCCCTTTTGATTTCTTCTTTGATACATGTGCTGTTCAGAAGTCTGTTGTTTAAACTAGGTGTGGCAGAGCACACAGGAAGATCCAGAATTTAAAATCCACCTGAGTAACTTCCTAAGATCCTGTCTCTAAATACTGCAAAGAGCTGGGGATTAGCTCGGTGCAAAGGCCTAGGTTCCCTCCGCAGTAACAACAGTAAGATCAGCGGTCTGTTCCCAAATGCTCGGGATTTTTCAAGTGCATCTGAAAACAGTGCAATTCTCTCACACACACTGAGGTTTCTCTTCCGACGCAGAAGTTCTCTCTGAACAAATACAGGTGTCGCATTTGCTAGAAAGGAACTAAGTATACCCCCCTTTTGTCAGGAGCGGGGTCTCCTGACAAAATGTCCACCTCTGCTCGTACTGGTGGGATGGCTTATAAATGTCAATGAGGTCAAGTTGGTCAACAGTATTTCTCATCTGATGTCGTAGGATGAGTTAAAATACAAGAGCGAGCTGGTAAGCTCAATGCAAAGGCTCCAGGCTCAAATCCAGGACAAGGAGTGGGGAAAAAAACCACAGGCATTAAAACCGGTATCAAATCACCTCTGGGCCACGTATGTAAAATGTATAAAACAGAAGCTTAAGCTTTAGCTTGGGTCTCATTGCCAAGCATCTCATTTTGTGTATATAAATATTCCAAAAGCAGCAAACATTCTGAATCTGTAACTTGTGGCCCCAAGCTATCCTAAGAAGAGACACAGAACCTGACATTGACACACTTCTGGTCCATGGTACATTCTGCTTATCACCCCAACAGTATACGGTGTGTTTTAAACAGACAACTGTCTTTCAAAGGGATCTAAGAAGAACAGAGCCACACACAGGCCTCACTTCCAGGCTCCTCGCCTCTTGGGCAGACACACACTTGCTACCTCCACGGGTGCCATTCCCTTACCATCTGGTTGACTTCCTCCAACATTTATTCCACTGGGGATATTTTTTCCCAGCTTTTTATGTCAGAAAATGTCTTTCTTTTATCATTGCTTTTGAAAGTATTTTTACTGGGATCAAATTCTAGGTTGACAGGGCTAGCTTTTTGTCATTAGGCTCTCAAAGAGTTGCTCCAGCACGATTTCATACGCACTCTCCCAACAATAAACCGACTGTCATTTCTGCTCCTCAGAATACAACCTCTCCTCCTCCTGGATGGCTTTTAAAACCTTCCTCTTGATTACTGACTGGTGTGATCACATTTTTGCACTGTGGTTTCTGTGAACAACTTGAATCTGTGTGCTTATAGGGCTTTTTCTGTTATCGTTTCTTCAAATTCCCAAAAATTTTTCTTGGCTTCCTTACTCTCTCCTCTTCAAGGATTCCAATTATAAATATATTAATCCACTCAAAGTAACACACTAATAGTCTTTTCATCTTTCTTAAGTATCTTTTTTCTCTCATGTTGAGTAATTTCTATTACTATGTCTTCTAGCTTCTGTCTTCTATTCTGCAAGGTACAATCTGTCTTTAATTCTATCTGGTACATTTCCATCAAAAACATCATGACAGAGTTTGTGGTTTCTTTCTTTCTTTGGTACCAGAGATCAAACTCATGACCTAGCACTTGTCAGGCAGGTGCTTATGTCTCTGAGCCAAATCCCCATCTGGGTTTGTGTTTTTATGGGGTGGTTTCTTTTGGTTTGGTTTTGGTGCTGAGAATAAATTCAAGGCATTCACACTGCACTAAATCGCCAGACCCTTTTTTTGTTTTTAGAGACAATCTAAATTGCCAAATTGACCAGGCCAGGCTGTAACCTGAGATTTCCCTCCCTCAGCCTTCCAGACATCAGGGATTACAGGTATCCATCAACATACCTGGTTAAAAAACACCATAGTTTCATAGTCAAGAGTGCTGGCATATGTCTGTAATCTCAACACTCAAGGCTGAGGCAGAAAGATTTTGAATTGAAGGCCAGCCTGGTCTACATAAACACAGATAGATAGATAGATAGATAGATAGATAGATAGATAGATAGATTGACTGATATATCTCCTGATCTATTTTTCACATTCCTTTAGAGTATTTTTAAGCTTATACTTGGACTTTTTTTTTTTTTTTTTTTTTGTACCAGGAATTGAACTCACAATCTCACACTTGCCAGGCAAGTGCTTATGCCACTGTGCTAAATCTCTGGTCTATACTTGGATTTTTAAAAAATACCTTAGACAAGAGAAAAGATCAGAAGTTAAGCCAGGCACAGTGTTGCATACCGTGTAAACCCCAGTAGTCTGGGAGGCTGAGGCAGGAGCATTAGAAGTTCAAGCCCAGCCTGAGCAACTTAAAGGTCTGTGGCTGTAACTCAGGGCAAAGACCCAGGGTTCAATGCCCAGTACCACCAAAAACAAAAAAAAATCATCAAGAATGAAGAAGCTGCAGTCTAAGAACCACTGTGAGCTCCCTTCCTTGTAAAGGCCAAACGCTGTGTTGCCTCAGCCCCATTCATGAGCCAGATTCCTCCCCAGTCTTGTGAGGGGCGGCAGCACCACTGGGCTTTGCCGAGCTGCTGCTGCTTGCACCAGAACAGCAGTGAAGGCGGATGAATTCTGCCACTGCTGAAAGCTTACAACAGGAACCCGCGGTGCTGCTCCCCTGAAGCCCAAGTGACAAAAGCTTGACTATTTACAAGGGCCAGAGAGTTACTAAACAAAGTCAGCTTTTCTTTGTCCCACACACAAAGCCATCTTATACAGCAACATAATGGTCACTTCCACTGGCAAAGAACCTACCGTAAGGATTTTCCGGATCTCTGCAGCCGAGATGAGAGATGATACACGCAATTTAGCCAGGAAAGCTAAGCATACTTACAGGAACGTACAGTCACAAAGCTCACCTCATCACCATCGTCTTCCACGAGTGGCCTAGGAATGTTTCTGCTAAGTAGGCCTAATAGAGGTATTTATATGATCTCAGTAATGTGAAAACTGACATTAGGGTGGTACACTCAAATTTACTCAGTGGGTTCTCTACCCCAACGCTTAATGCGGAGGGAAAAGAGGGTTAAAATGCTCAACGAAGAGCAGCTTGGGGGGGCTGGGGATTTAGCTCAGTGGCATAAGCGCCTGCCTTGCAAGTGTGCAGTCGTGATTTCGATTCCTGGTACCGATAAAAACGAAAAAGAAGAGCAGCTTGGAGCCGGTAGCATGCATCTCAGCTACTCAGGACGCTGGGGTGGAGGATACAGGCTGCCGATGCAATCTGGCAATACCCTGCCCCATACCCTGCCCCAAACTACAGGACTAAAAGGGCTGGAGATGTCCCTCAGGGCGCCCTGTGCTCAGTTCCCATTACCGCACAATGAACGCGCATAAATGTGGCCTGCTGTTGCCTGACACACACACGGCTGTGCAGGGTGAACCCCCATTCCACTAGCTGAGTCAGGCTCGCCAGCCCGGGCCAAGCATGGCTATACAGCACTGCAAGCCTGAAACCACTTGCGCGAGTACGTACACTACAGAAACTAGAAAAGAGTGCAAGTCACAAGGCTCACTTTCTTATTTGTCAACAGAAAGAATTCAATACCGGGTTTAACAGACAGAAGTTACCCACAGGGAGCCACTGCTCCAATGGGGCACTGCAGTGCCAACTCCCTGACCCACTGAGCCCCAGCGCCACTTCCTAAAACTCTCCGGAGAAGACAGAACCCCGGAACGCAAGGCTACAGATGACGATCACGATCCCACACCTGCAAATAGGAAGCAAAACACAAAATAAGCAGCCACTTAAACGCAACTTGGAGGGGAAAGGAAGTCACCCCTCTGAGTCACACCTGGGCACAGGAGCTTCGCTCAGCCTCACAAATTCTGCATAAACACGTCACAGCAAAAATCATGAAAAAACAACAAAAAATGTTTTATTCTGAAGCAGAGCACTGGAGGACATGCCAGTTATCTTAGCACATGGAAGCCTAAGGCAGAACCATTCCAAACTTGAGTCCATGCCTAAGCAACTCAGTGAAACTGTCTCTAAATAAAAAAGGTCTGAGGCTAGAGGTCAGAGGTCAACTCCTAACACAAAATTAATTTAAACCCAATTAAGAAAGAAAGAAAGATTTGGAAACAACCACAGGTAAACTACAAACTCAGGCAATACTAAGAAATGTTTATCACTTTTCTTCAGGCAAAAGGTTCTTAATTTTTAAAAGTGCATTTTAAAATATTTAGTGGTAAAACAACATGAAATCCATTAACTTATATTCAGATAACTGCAGGGGGCAATAAGGATGCAAATGATTAATTCAGAATCCACACCAGCACTGGCAGAGTAATACAATGAATTTCGTCTACCTCCATAACAATCAGAGAAAACTAGAGGAGATAGTGCAGACAAGCCAATGAGGCGGAAGCTACGTCAGCTCCAACTCACTGCCTACACCATTTTCCAGGTCACAGAAAAGCAGGGAGTAGTGAACGAGAGCGTAAGGTCCCGCAGGGCAGCTGGGCAGCTGAGGCCAAGGAGGCTGGCACTCAGCGTCTGGCAGCCACATCCCACCCCAGTCTGTTTACAAAATGATTCGATCGTGGAAGAGTAACTATACCACTATAGAAACGGGCCACAAGCTGCTCAGACAGGGCTGGGAAGTCAGTCAGTGTTCGTGCTCTGCCACCAGAAAAGACAGACCTGCCTCAAAAGGTACGGGGTAGGGGTTGCGGCGCCCGGAGAATCCCTATTTAGTGCGGTCCAAATTGCCCCTGGACAAGAGGCTATTCACAGCCCACACTAACAGAGCTTAAACCATCTTCGAAACAACAAACAAAGTGGATGTAACCGAGTTCAAGTAGCAAGTACCCAAACAATCTGAATGCATTTAAAGGGAAGACAAAATTAAACACCCCCAAAATATAACTCAGAATGTTCTGTATCCAATCAAAAATTACCATGCATATCTAGAAGGAAAATACAAATACACATTTTTTCCCCCATAACTAGAAGAGAAATTGATATTAGAAGCAAATTTTAAAGATGAAATTAGCAAATGGGAAACCAGGCATGGTAGTGTGCTCCTGTAAACACAGCACTTAGGAGGCTGAGGCAGGAGGATCATAAATTCCAGCCCAAGCTGGGCAACCTAGAGACCCTGTCTCAAAAAATAAAAAAGCCTGGGGACTTAGCTCAAGGTAAAGGTCCTGGGTTCAATTCCCAGTACCAGAAAAGTATTAGCTGATTTTTATTTACGGAGCATATGAAAAATTTAACTATAACTCTAAGATAGTCAGTGTAACCAAGGAGAATAAATACATAAAAGGAAAGTCACAGAAAGACAAACCATAGGCTAATGCCTAAAAACTAGAGGTCAACATATTTGTATATTAAAATGAACTGCTGTAATTTTAGCATTCGGGAGACAGAGGCAGGAGGATTGTCATGAGTTTGAGGCCAACCTGAATTATAGAGTAAGACTCTGTCCAAAACAAAACAAGAAAATTAAATGAACTGTGGGTGGGAAGTACCAAAAAAGCCAGAGAGAAAGCATGACATATAGAGAAAGAAGCACCACTACATGTAAGGCAAACCATGCGCTGTAGTTTGTAAAGTACCACCAAGCTTTCTCTGTGCTAGATTCTAAAATGAAAATATCTTTCCTAAGTGAAAGGTGAAGACTTGGAAGCTTTTTTAAACATGGAAGCTACTATGTATTCATCCAATGGCATAGACCCCCATTTCTAACTATGTTAAAGGACAGTGTTTCAGACACAAAGAATGAAAATTCAAACAAACATGAAACCACACTGTTACAAATACTAACAGATTAGCACTCTCTACAATTACAAGTCTGAATGCAGCTGAAGCAACCCTTCTCAAAATAACAAATTTTAAAGATGGCTGAGTATGTACATCAACGCACTGCTCCAAGTTCAATCCCCAGAACCAAGAAAAAAAAGAAAGAGGAGACACAGCCTTAGTATGATTTAATGAATACATGATATGATGAAACACTAAAGTAAAAACGTCCTCATTCAGTGGCACTCACTATATAGGATAGGAAGTTTAGCAAGAGAAAACATGGTAAGTAGACGAAAGTTTTAAAAACAAAAAATGAAAATGCCATGAAGAAAGTAACTGTGGATTTCGCATGCAAAATTGAAGGGTTCATGAATCCCCTACAGAGGCTGAACCAGTCAGGGTTCTCCAGAGAACCTGGAGAGACAGAAACAGAACTGCAGACACAGAAGCAAGTCAGGATTTACTGGAGACTGGGCAGCAGGCCTGTGGAAGCCGGAAGTGTCATGACAGGTCACAGAGGAGTTCAGAGGCCCAAGGATGGAGTAATTTACACTCCCCCAGAGAACCCTGCTACTCAAAGATTTCACCACTAGCAACACAGGCATCTTTCAGAAACTGAACATCAGTTTTGGGTTCCCCCACCAAACCTGTGGATCAATTCTCCCAGAGATTCTGTTGGGAGTGGGAAAGAGAACAGGCGTGAAAGTGCCTTTCCTCTGCTTGTTGGGATGGTACCCACCACACTCAAGGGATCAGGTCCACGCTCCCAACTGGGCCCATGGACTCCTGGAAACCCCCTCAGACACACCCTGAAACCGCGCTCTGCCAGCTCCCCAGGTGTCTGTTAACCCAGTCAGGCTGACACCTAAAACAGGCCATCACAGAGGTCCACTGATACCCAGCTAGTAGTCCTGCAAGAGCAAGGGTGGGTTGCTGCCGGTTCTGCAACATTTCTGCTGTCAGGGAAGCAGACGTCAAAGGGAAGCGAGCTGAGCTACACAGCAAACACAGGTAGCTGGCCGCTGACTCTCCTACATTACTGACAAACCTTTTCTAACTGGTGCATCACCTGAGACATCCGTTTAGCCAGGGGGCTGGGGAGATGGCAGTTCCTGCAGCACCCGCCCTGTTAAGGTATTAAGTGTTTAGAGTAGAGCAAGCCCCAGAGAAAGGGAGAGAGGGCACAGCCGCTGATCTAAACCGGGATTTTTGTGTAGGGGAACAGGCACACGGATCACACCCAGAATCCGGAGGGCACCAGGCAGTTTGGGCAGCAGATCGGGTGGGTGGGGTCAGCAGGACCTGCCTTGTGAGGTGTTCCCAGCACTGCCTGTCCAGAACTGCTTTTAATGTAAGGTTCTAGTGGGTGAGGAAAAGGCAGGACGTGTACCTGGAAAAGTCTGGAGGGGCGAGGTTGGGACTCCGCACACAACTCTGGTCTCACCAACAGTTGATGAATAGGGCCATCACTGAGCACACGGTTCTCTCTCAACCTTTAAAAGCAAATGTTAAGGGGCTGGGGATTTAGCTCAGCGGCATAAGCACCTGCCTTGCAAGCAGGCAGTCGTGAGTTCGATCCCCGGTACCGATTTAAAAAAAAAAAAAAAAAAAAAAAAAAAAAGTAAATGTTAAACTGAACCTTCCAGCCTAAGGTCTCGCAAAATATAATCACTGAAGAATCATGAACTCTTTTTCTTTGGTCTTTTTCTTTTTATCGGTACCGGGGATTGAACTCACGAATACCTGCTTACAAAGCAGGCGCTTATGCCACTGAGCTAAATCCCCAGCCCCAAATGATGAACTTCTTAAAGGGTAATGCTTTACTGAAGGTAAGGCGAATGTTGATTTTATTTATTCTACTCACAACAAGTTAGAATATTCTGAACTGTCTCTGTCTTTGAGTTCCTTTTCTAAAGTTTTATAATCCAGGGAAAAGTCAGTACCACTTTGAGTCAACATTTTTATTTTAAAAAAACACAATTCAGTCTGCTTAGTTGTATTATACTTTACATACACCAAAACTCAAAATTAGTTTTAATCTGTGAATTTATTAGTATAAATCTATGAATACTGAGAAATGTATTAACTACAACTATCACCATAATCATAAAACACAGACATCAACCCAGGAAGTTTCCTGTGCTCTTTACAATCAATTCGATGTTTTCTTATTTCCATCTTGATTTATTCCTTGACACATGAGTTATTTAGAAATACAAATGCCTGGGGGCTGGGGATTTAGCTCAGCGGCATAAGCGCCTGCCTTGCAAGCAGGCAGTCGTGAGTTCAATCCCTGGTACAGGTAAAAATGAAAAAGACAAAAAAAAAAAAGAAAGAAAGAAATACAAATGCCTACTATTTGGAGATTTTTCTGGATATGTTACTGATTCAATTCTATAGTCAGAAAAGATAAAGATTTCCACCTCTTTAAATTCATAGAAACAGGCTTTGTAACCTAGAATTAGGGACTGCTGTGGCCTTGAAAAGAACATGTTTTCAGCTGGGTGTGCTGGCACACACCTGTGATCCCAGAACCTGGGAGGCTGAGGCAAGAGGATCGCCTAGAAGCCAACCTGAACTACACAGAGAAACCCTGTCTCTCACACACACAGGTTTTCTGCTGTTGGGGGAGTGCTCTGCCGATGTGAGTGGGTCAGGCTGCTGCTCAAGGCGGCAGCACTCAGGTCTTGCAGGTCCTTACGGGGTGTTTCTCACTGTCTGCTCAGAAAGGGTGGCTCTGATTCCACCTCTAGTCAGATTGGTCTGCTTCCTTCCGTTCCATCAACGTTTCTTCACGGTCCTGAGGCTGTGTCCTGGTTGGGTCAGGGTTCTATACGCCGTGCTTCACCAGCTTCCGCGTACTCTGCTGGCCGGCTGCATCGTGCTGCCATCACAGTGACAGGTTCTGCCAGGCTGACCCCAGCTGCACGCTCCCCAGGGGGCCCTGCCTGGGGTTCTGTGTTCTCAGTTGCTCAGCTGCTCTTTCTGTTGGTTTGTTTTCTTTCAGGATCAAGCTGGGGGCCTTCATTTAGGATCCTTCTTATTCCTTCTCTGGCCTTCCTCCCTGGGTTCTCCCCATAATTACACCTACAGTGGCCCCAGCACCTCAAAGTCACCGATGTGAACCTCTGGTCCTCGCTTCTCGCCTGCCCTCCTGGGTCTGCTAGCCCTGGCAGGCAGCCAAGGGAGCCTTCCAGCACCAGAGGAAACATGCCTCTTTACCCGTCCTGAGTTCTGTTTATTTTGAAGCTGACTTTGTCTGATGTTACTGTAACCACTTCTCTTTGGGTGTTTGGATGGTACAGTACATCTTTCTCCACCCTTTATATTTCTACTCATCTTTATTTTTGTATTTCAAGTATTTGTTAGACAACATATATTTACATTTCCTTTGAGGAAAAATGATAGTATTTGCCTTTTAATTGTTGTTTGCTTTTAATGCAATTAATGGATATGGCTGAGTTTAAAGCTAGTCTTTCTCTTGTTTTAATCAGACTTTATTGGTACATTCTAGGTATACATAATAATCACTTCATCACTCAGAATTTGCACCTGTACATGCTATAACTTGACTTTTCTCATTTTCTTCCCCTTTCTTCAGTTCCTCCACCCCTATTTACAAAAACTTTATTTCCATTTTTATTTTATTTTTTTTACTTTTCCCTTCTTTCCATTCCCCCAAAGATACCAGTCTTATTACTTATTTTCTGTTCCATCTGTTCCTTGTTTCTTTCTTTTCCTCTATTCCTATGTGCTTTGGGATTAACTGTTTTTTAAAGGCTTCTATTTTGTCTCTATTATTGGTTTATGTGACATACCTGTTTATCATTCTTTTTATTACCTGTATTCTGATTTAACTCCCATCAGTTTAGCTGGTATTCCAGCTGACTTGTATTATCTACTGTAAATTCTCCACATGAACCAGACAGATGGTTACAAAGCGAATTTGGGCAAAAGATCTCATTCTATTGCGTTGTTTTTCATGGTGCTGGGGCTCATCCGCAGCCTGGTGTGCTCTGGACATCTGCACTGCCCTGCGCTCCACCATGCACTCCGAGCTTACACTAAGATTCACTTTAAAGGTCTCCTCCAACAAAGCTGACCACAAAGGTCCTCAAGGTACAGAGCGCCTCCTCTGTGATCACACTATTGAAATTCACACAAGTTCACTGCTGATAAAATGATACTCAATGTCACACGCACAGCGCTTTATTCTCGGAAGAATACCTCTAAAATGTCCCACTAAGGCTGAAAATAAAGCTTAAAAAGAACAGTTTTACGAGGATCAGTCTCTAAGGGCTCCTGACATTGGGGCTCATGAGCCACCTTTTGGCAGCGGCACCCAGGTCTTCCCGAGAGCTGGGCACCTTCTGCCTGCAGAGACCTCTTTGCCTTCTCTGAGGGGTAGTCAAGCTATCGGCTTCTCTCTTCTTTGCACGTTTCCTGCGTTTTCTTCGCATCTCTCTGGTAGCCAAGTGCTCGCTGATGTTCTCGGGCCTTGCCAGCTGCCCCGAGAGCCCACTGCAGAGAGCGATGGGGAGTGGTGGTGGCTCCTCCCAGGCTGCACAGCAGATGCTGGCTGTCCAGCAGGAAGCCCAGCCCAGCTCGGAGGAGGGCTGGGAGCAGCGGGGCCACTGTCTACTACTACCTCAGAGAGGTAGGGTGCCTGTCGTTTTCAGAGGCTGTTTTAGGTTGTACAGCCTATCAGTGCACACTCATTGTATCATTCTGATCCACACAAAGCATACTTTCTGGCACATGCCTGTAATCCCAGCACTTAGGAGGCTGAGGCAGGAGGATGGCCGTGAGTTTCAGGCCAGCCTGGGCAACAAAATGAGTTCAAGATCAGCTTGAACTGCATAATGAAAAAGTCTCAAAAAGATAAATAAATTAATAGAAAAATTAAAACCTAATACTGTTCTATCTCAAAAAATATTGCAGTTCTGTTAAATGTATACTGACGACTTACCATGTACAGATCAAAATCCTGACCAAACTTCTCACTTTATTAGCGGTTAAGCACTTGCTATCTCCCAGGTGCTGATATCTTTTCAACTCACCCCCTGGCCCACCAAAAAACCCTATAAAGACCCGCTGATTTTAACAAAAAGTTACAGGGCCTAGGATACGGCTCAGCTGCACAAGTGCCTGCCTGGCAAGTGCTACGCCCTAAGTTCGATTCCTGGTACAAAAAAAAAAGGGAAAGTGAGACTTGACAGATATATAACAAGCCCAGTGTCACAGAGCAAGAGGAAGCAGTGCCAAGGGTATAATTTTAGTTTCAATCATTTTAGAATAATCTAACAATTCTCTTATATTGGTCATAAAGTCAGTCACTATTCATGTTTCAGATGTGACTACCAAAAAATAATCAAAAGACAGCTCACGGAGCAAGTTTTTGAATCCTAACTTGACATCAACTTTAAGATACAGAAAAACATGTAATGAAATATTAAAGAAAAATGTACCTTGACAGAGCAAAAAATATATATGTATACCCTTGATTCCCACAGTTAGTAACTGCAATTGGCATGGTGTGCTCCACAGGAGCCCCGGGTCATCTCTAATCCTGGCACTACTTACCTCAGTCAGATACTACAAAATTACCCGCTTCCACACGCAGAGTCTGCACCTACTCCACGGAGCTCTGTTCCTGTACCTTAGCAACCTGCCAGAGCTCCAAAAGCAGACAGAACACAATTCTGTCTTCCAACCTCAATAAAACATGTTAAACACACATCGTTTCTACCTAAACTGAGTTCAGCTTCTGACCTGTTCACTTCTGTGATACAAAACATCTGCGAGATCTTTCTCTTCCAGATCTTCCTGATTTCTGAAATGCGACATTGCCTACCACCTCCAGTTCCTGAGCACCTACTCTCATCCTGATCCCTATTACTTGCTGGAGTCTCCTAGTCCAGGGCCTATCAATGCACAAACATAGTATGAAACAAATCAAGAGAAAACACCAGACTCAAATATGACTTCAAGATATTGTGCCCCTTCCGTATCAACATGTAGATCCCCGTCACGGAAATGATCCCACACCAAGAGATGTTCCCACAGCCTAAAGCATCCTCCAGTGTGACCCTATCCCACTCCTACACTGTTCATGCAGTGCTCTCTTGCCTGAAGTATACTGCTATTCCTTGGAAATAGCATGGGAACCCTCCCAGCTTTCATCTTAGACCACCAGGTACCCCTCGAAGCCAGCAGCATATGCCATAACCGCCCCCACGGGAACTGCAAAGTACTAAGACTACACCGAGAGCTGTGCAATGCCACTTCCATGCTGAAACTCAACCTAAAAACAGCCAGAAGGCAAGATGCAATTCTGCCAAAACTTCGGCAAGCAAAGCCATCTCTGCTCCTTTCAGAACCCAGGGCTCCACCTGCATCCTGCGGGCCCTGATCAGAGAGGCAGGGTGCAGAAGACCACTTTACATGCCTGTGTCTGCACTGCAAATCAAAGTGGGAATCCAAACTGGGGAGATAAAACTCATGTAGCCAAACATGTCAACAACAGCAAGGTCTAGTATTGAGACAGCCGGAAGTCAAAGGAGGAAGTGACAGACCTCCTTTTTGTTTCTACTCTAACTGTCCCACCATCTACTCCTGGCCTAGTGGCCAGAGCAATGCTGCTGTCCAACAGAGTGCTATCAAGTCCCTGCTGGGCTAGACCCTTCTGAGGCGTCCAAGGCTGACCAGCGCCCTCCTACAGGGCTGTATCTTCCCCTACCTGGTCCCACTGTCTCGCCTGCCTTCACATCCTATAGACAAGTCTCCTACTCTGCCTGCAATGTCCTTCCCTAAAGAAGGGTCTGGGCCAGGATAAAAATACAGATGTCCCTGGGGCACAGCTGACCGAGACAGGAAGACTGCCTGCCTGTTCACGCCCAGCTGGGCAACTCAGAAAGACCTGGCTCGAAAAAATGCTGGAAATGTAACTCACCGTGAAGGCCCCAGGTCCAATCCCTAGTATCAAAAAAAAAAAAAAAAAGCGGGGATGCAATCACGTATTAGGTATCACTGAAAGCAGCTACTAAATACAAGTGCAGAAACTACTTTCAAAACCTTGTTGTCATTTTCATTAACACGTGACTTGCAGAACACAGTATGACAATTTTCTTCCTCTACCTTAAATCTTTTATATACACCAAATGGATTTGTACAAAAGAAAGTATAAGCTACGAGTCTAGCAGTGAAATGCAGTAACAGCAACTGCCAATCACAAAGGCTCATGTCTTAATCCCAGCACTTGGGAGATCACAAGCTCTAGGCCAGCTTAGGTCTTGCACCTGTCTCAAAAACTAAAATGACAGAGAGACAGACACAGAGACACAGGGACAGAGGCAGGCAAGCAGGCAGACTGACTAGGGCTGGCCCTCATGGCAGCCCTGTGGCCTCCATTATCACTATTACAACATCAGGGAGAGGACAGGAAGGACTGGGGGATGCCAAACTAACTCCTTCATCCCTTCCCAGAAAGAACAGAATACTCAGCAGAGGCGCTCCCCTGTGCAGAGCTCATCACAGGGAAAAGATGTCATCTAAAAATGAATAAAATAGAATACACGCCGCCCAGAGCACAGAGTAGTGTGGAAGCGACAGCTGCCCATCAGGACAGGTCTAGGCCACTGCAGTTCAGCTGTGCGCTGCCAAGTGTCTTCCGCTGGAACCTCTGCTGACTGCTTCTCCACCTAGCACTAAGCCTGACTGCCCCTCAGCAACACCTGCATCGCACAGCAGGAGAGGACCTCAAGTTATGTCACTGAGCGGCTGTCTCCACACAAAACGGGCCCTCTGCGGCTGTCAATGTCACACGCAGAAGCCCAGCAAAAGCACTCTACTTCTTCATCCTTAACTGTATCTGCCAGATATGCGGGCTTCATAAGGGATACATTAAATTCATACAGCGCCTAATAAAACTCCAATTCTGTACTGAGCATTTCCACACTTAAAAAACTAATCTTGGTTACACAAGACAAGATCATTGCTTTTTGGAACCACAAAATATTCAGGGATATAACTTTCAAATGATATATATATATACATATATATATATGTATTTTTTTTTTTCAAGAATAAGGCAGTATCTGGGTGTGGTGGCACACACCTATAATCCCAGCACTCAGGAGGCTGAGGCAGGAGGATCTCTGTGAATTCAAGGCCAGCCTCAGCTATGGAATGAATTCAAAGGCAACCTGAACTGCATAGGAAAACCCTGTCTAAAAAAGAGAAACATAAGGCAACCATGGCAAAAGGTAAGTGTTAATAAGTTTAGGAGAAAGCCATAGAAATATTAATTGCACTATGCATACGTCCCACCTTCCAGACAGTACACAAATTTTCATGATAAAACATTAAGAGAAAAAGAAAGCACATCAAACAATACGATGAAAAATTAATACAAAAAGATGCCTTCGTGCAAAAATATAAAAATGACCTCCAGGGCTGCAGATACAGCTTAGCAGCACAAGCACCTGCCTGGCAAGCACAAGGTCATGAATTCGATCTTTGGTACCAAAAAAAGACCCCCAGGTTCTAAGTAGAAAATATAAGCCGGGAGTGAAGGTGCATCCCTGTGATCCTAGTATCAGGAGGCTGAGACCAGAGGACTGCCTTGAGTTTGAGACCAGCCTGGACTATATAGTGAGTTCAAGACCACCCTGAGCTGCATAGTGAGACTCTGTCTCAAAACAAAAACTATAGACAGATCTTTTAGTCTCTATTATTGGTGAGCTTATGTCTTAGTTACTTTTAACTTGTCGTTGAGACAAAATACCTGATGCCCAAAGTTGGGAAAGCAAAGGTTTATTTCTTACAGTTTTGGGAGGTGTCGGTCCATACTCAGTTGGCTCCAAGAAGGCAGGGTGGCATGGCGGGGCCGCAGTTCATGGAGGCTGCAAACAGCAAGCCGGAAACCACCAAGAGAGCAAGACATGCCTTCTTCCTGACATTACATCACATCCTGGCTCCATCCTTAGGCCAGTGTAGCACTTATACCCCTAATCCAAGCACTAGACAATGAACCAATCACAGATGTATAATGTAAACAAACACATGAGACTTGGGGGCCACCGACATAAACCATAACAGCTTAAAAGTGCACACTGTTTTCACAATTGTAGAACTTCTTGGGGGGTGCTGGGAATACATTCAGGTACCTACACCAGCTCTCTATTTTCAGATACAATCTCTTTAACTGCTCAGGATGGTCTGAAATTCAAAACCTTCCTGCCTCAGCCTCACAAATGCTAGGATTACAAGTATTTGTCACCATACTGAGAGAACAGTATTTTTACTTCCTGTAGTTGTCTCAAAATTGCCTAGGATCCTGGTATTAACTAAAAGAAATCTGCTATTAAAATTTTATTTACTGATTACAGGTGTGCACAGTCATCTATATGTCACCGCCCTGTGGTATCTGTTTTCAACATTCTAAAAACAAATACACACCTGTAATCCCAGTACTCTGGGAGGCTGAGGCAGGAGGATAGAAAGTTCCAGCCCAACCTGAGCAATTCAGTAATTTAGCCAGACCTTGTTTTGAATTTTAAAATAAAGGAGAAGGGGGATACGGCTTAGTGCAAAAGCGGTGGGTTCAGTGTTAGTCCCAGCTACCACAGACAGACAGACAGACAGACACACACACACACACACACACACACACACACACACACACGCTGGGATTACGGTGTAGCTTAGTGGTGGAGCCTGTGCTTAGCTTACCTGAGGCTCTGGTTTCAATCCATGTACTGCCCTCCCAGAAGAATACATACATGAATTTATCTGTTACAAACTGAAATGACACTGTGTATGACGTCCTATAAAGTTTCTCCCATTAATTTTAAATGTTTTCCGATGTTTAAAGGAAAACTGTTGTAAGGAATTTACCTGAGGGACAGGGCATGTATTGTTTAGCGCACATGAAGTAAATCCTGGGTTCAATCCCCAGCAATGCACAGAACTGAAAACTTTAAACCAGGTGTAGTGACACACACCTATAATTCCACTGCCCTTGGGAACTGGAGGCAGGAGGATCTCAAGTTTGAGAATAGCCTGGGCAATTTCACACCTCAGCAAATCCCTACCTCAAAATTAAACATTAAAAAAGGACTAAGGACGTAGCTCAGCGTGAAGGTCCTAATTCAATACAGTTGCATCCCCCAAAATTAAATTTTAAAATTGTGCACACACTACAACGCCCCAAGGACAGTGCCAGGCGTCTTAGAAGTGCCCCGGAAGTACTAGCCATCTTGTTTTCCATATCCCATTAGTGGGGAGCATCTTCCCTAGAACCTGAGTGCTTCATGTCTAATTCTTGATTCTGAAACTTTAAATTTCCTGTTCTCTGTAAATTAAACACAAGAATAGGGCAGCCAGGAGTGGTAGGGTACACCTGTAATCCCAATGCTGTGAGAAGCTGAGGCAGGAGGAGCCTCAATTCAAGTGCAGCTGGGACCATTTAGCGATTCAAGAGAGACCCTGCCTCAAAATTTAAAAAAATTAAAATGGCCGGAGATGAAGTTCAGTATAAGCCCTGTGTTCAATTCCCCCTAATGCATGAATAATAAGACAAGACCCAAAGCAAAAATGTTATTAATAGGGGTAAAAGCAGAGCTAGCTTGCTAGTGGTACGTCAGTATCATCTTTTTGTGAGGGCAACATCATTTAATAAACAATTTTTTTCTGTTCCATCCAAAAATGTTGACTTTATAATCATAAGAGAGAAGAAAATCTGCAAAACTGTTTTGACATTACAAATCCTCCTATTTATAGAAAGACTCAATTACAATAAATGAGAGGACGTGTAAAGAATAAGCTAAGGCTGGCACATTTCCATTCCTCAAAAAAAATTATCAAATTGCTCCTAACAAATTTTTCACTAATGGAGTTTCAAAATTACTTACCAAGAGGACTTCTCTCCAGCATAAAGTATACTTCCTTCCTACTAGGTTCATCAACTATACCATAAATACACTGTTGACCAACACTTTTTTATTTGATATACATTCACTCTGGTCTTAAAACTGTCTTAAAAACTGGCGAGCTTCCAGAAACTATCCATGCCCTACAGTTCAGCAGTACATTTGCATGTCTTTAACGCACTCCTGGACGAGCTGCCTCAACAGTATGACTTCAGGAGATCCACGCCATGTTGGAACTTAGGACTCTGGGAAGCCAAGCCAGCACCTACCCTCCCTGGTAAGCGGAGGCAGGGTGGCAGACTGGAGCCCTTCCAGGGAGAGAACTAGCAGTGTCTCCTGAGATCCACGCCATGTTGGAACTTAGGACTCTGGGAAGCCAAGCAACTGAGGACGCTGTGAAAACAAATGACCATTCTGCCTCCCTGCTTAGCAACAGTGAACCTACTGCTACATGGCCTACTGCCACTTCCCCTATCCTCCTTCTCCCCCCCCCCCATTAGCAAATGGGAACTAGAAATCTGAGCATCTCCTGGGAGGTTGACCATAGCAAATAAGAGGGACTTCCTTCCACCATTTCTTTGAAGGCAAATATTTTTATTACTGTTTTGTTCTTTTCTGATTAATGGTACTGCTCTATTCAATATTCTGTTTTGATAAATTCTATAGTGTTCTATATTTCATCTCATTTTGATATACGGGATTGAAAGAACAACTATTATAAAGATAACAAAATATACTGTGATACCTATTACTGTTATCCCGGTAACCTGCTGTGAAGTTCTGTACCAATTTCACTGTACAATCTTAGTTGGCTTCTTTCTGACTTGTTCTGTTGTATACTTTCAAAATAAAAATTAAAAAAAAAAAAACAATATGACATCACACTGAGGACAGTACCATTTCTTTACTGGAAACCAGTCATATTCCAGAAGCAAAATGACTCCGTCTAGCAGTTACAAATGGAAGCTCACAATAGGAGGGTATGTCTACAATCAAAGATGTGTCTCAACACACTCACTTTGTGGAATAAGCCAGTCTCCGGGAAATCAACAGAATGAAGTGAGCTGGCTCCAAAGTGGAATTTTTCAGCTCTTTCAATGAACTACAAACCAAATCACATAGGGCACAAAACACAAGCAATTAAAATTTACTGAGTGTACTAACTTTCTACCACTCACAAAATACAATTTATGGGGGCTGGGGGTTTAGCTCAGCGGCATAAACACCTGCCTTGCAAGTGTGCGGTTGTGAGTTCGATCCCTGGTACTGACAAAAAGGGAAAAAAAAAAAAAAAAAAACCAATTTATAAACCCCCAAAATGGGACCATGTATGTAATTTAAACTTCTATGCTGATCTGAAACCCTTCCATAGAATTTCACGTAAGTGGAGATACAAGTACAGGTAGGAGCCCACATAAAGGAATATCACTTCTAACCTTTCTCCATTTCTCTGTCACTCACAAAAACTCCAGCCACACTCCCACTGGTGCCGTACACCGATTCTACCACACGCTGCATTTCATTTTAAACTCACTCTTATTACCTTACTTTACTCCCGTATTGCACCCCAAAACACCTGCGTCCAGGGTAAGAATCACTGCTCCAGAGCTTGCTCCACACCAAAGAAAAAGGACAGCCCCTCCTAAGTGATGGAGACTGTATCCAGGGATCCTGGAATTACTAGGCGATTCCTGCTATTGTATGTAGTACAGACACAAAACGAATTTTATGGTCTACCAAAAAAATTATTATTCTGTAACATAGCAACCCAAAATTAAATTCTGATTTCTGAACCAACTCCTAAGTGCAAATGACAACACTAGTAACGAAGCTGTCCCCTCTCCCATGCTGGATCGGATCTCTGACTCTTGCCATCACACACTGAAGATCCTGGTTCTGCACCGCGCCAGTGTGGGCAGCACTTTCTAGTCCCTTACAGGTACACCCAGTCTAACGTACACCATTGCTTTCAGTTCACCTGACACGTCTGTTTCCACAACACAGCTGACAGCAGGGTCTTTTGAAGGCTGCTTCACTAGACTACAACCTTGCTGTGTTCACAAGTCTAGTCTCCTCATCAAGCACATATTTAACACCATGACCCGGGGCCAGAGGTTTAGCTCAGCCGTAACGCTCTCACCCAGCATCTGAAAAGCTATGCCTCCACCCCACTACCACAGAAAGAAAAGTACAATTTCTCTCTAATGCAAACGCCTGTAAGAACCGAATTCAACAGATTGTGCCCTCAATAATTCTGTTAACTTCCACTGAACATCTCTCAAATTTTACCAGTTTTTCTTCCATGTCAAATCTTTTTCTATCTTTATTTCTACAATATGCTACTCCACAGTTTAATCAGCCAATTCATCAAGCAGTAATTTATTCCTTATTACATCATATAGCAACTCTTCAATATGGGCACCAATCACCACCTCACAGTTATCACAAGATCTGGTTATCATGAGAGTTCTGGTTATCATGCCGCGTTAGCATTTCTCCTTATTTCCTGCCATGGACTATCCATGCCATGTAAGTAACCAACAAGCACCTTATCGTTCTATATATCACTCTCTTTTAACCTCAAAAATTACTCCCCAAGTGGTTAATGTCCATGCAGGTTAATGAATTCTCACCCCACCTACAACTACAATACACAACTGGCACTATATTCTTGAATCTTACCATTTCCTCTACTCAGAGAAACTCAGTTATTTTTACTTTTCTTGGTCAATACTGTGGCTTCAAAACTCCTCCCAGCCACATGCACACAATCTCTGTTCTGTAAGTAGCGGTGTTCTCATGACACGCCACTCACGGTCCAGCTGGAATCACAGGAATTTCAGAAGGCATCTGCCCAGCAGCCTAGGGCTAGCATCTGCATGAGAACTGTTCTCAGAGTCCTTGTTTCTGCAACCTCCCTCTGGGTCAGGACTGGGTTCACTAGTACTAAGGCACAGCCTCACACTACGGGGCAGCATAGCTGCCCATGTCAGGATCCAGCTGGAGGGCCAGTAGCAGTTTTTCCCACTAGTCATCAGCATTGCTTCCTTTTCCTAGCGTAAAAATTGACAGCTAGATCAGCTAGAATTACTACTGCTATACTTTTCCTTCAAACAAGCAGACCTTTTACAGTTGCTTGGAAAAAGCATCAACAACCAATGAATAAATCAATTTCCACCAAAAGAAAAAACCTGAAGCTTAATACCCACACCAAAAGCAGACCAAAGCGAAACAACTCCTACAATCTGGAGGTCTACATTTTGAGTCTGAGCTTGGGACTCAGCTTTTAAGCCAATGTGTTTCTCTGCATACAGCCTTCCCTAGTTAGGATTACCTCCCCAGGGAGTGTTCACATAGTGGCCCCCACAAAATTTCAGCAACCATCCTATGACCTGCTCCCTTATACTCTCCATGCACATGAACCACACTGTCGATGCCCCACAGAGACTGTATGTTAAACCAGGCCATTCTAAAATTACACCCCCAACACTGACACTTGCATGCAGTCCCAATTTACCTGGGAGGCTGAAGCAAGTTCATGTCAGGCCACGAATTTGAGGCTGCCCTCAGCAGCACAGCAAGACCCCCTTTGAAATAACAGCAGCAAAAACACAACTTCACTAATGTGTTCTACCTATTGTAAGGTAACACAACCTAAAGATGAGGTCTAGAGGTATAGCTCAACAGTATACACACACTTAGCACACACAAGGTTTCTGGTTCAACACCCGCACCAAACCAAACACAAAAGAGAAATTTATCTTTAATAGAATCAAAAGAGCACCAAAACTGTAACACACAGGTCTCTAACATGGCTACTTACTGCAAACAATAATCAGTACAGCTGTGCAAGGGCACAGAGGCATGAAGGGAGGGTCACTGAGGAGCTCAAAGCCAGCTGAGGCTAAACGGAGATTTTTCACCAAGTTTTGTTTTTGTCTTTTGCAGTAAAGATACTGAACACAGGGGCTTTGAAGTAAGCTACACCCACAGTGCTTTTTTGTTTTTGAGACTCTCACTAAATTGTTCAAGAGTTCAACTTCAAAATCCTGCCTCTGCCTCCCAGAATTCAGGTATGCACTACCAGTTTGCTTACACAGACAGGATTATTTTCTTAGTTTACACTCCATTCAGATAGTAACACCAAACATTTTCAAGCGTGTCTAGCAGCCAGTACATTAGTCTGAAACTACAGTACTCATGACTCAGACCTAGCACACGATCTACCTGCACCTAAGTATTATCTGCTGTGTGTACCAAGTTATTCCTGTTTTTCCCCTCCACTGTGCCATCTCATTGTAACTAGCAAACACATTACTACCAGGTATCACCCTGCTTGCTCAGAAAGTATGAGCAACCTCAACACTAAAGGTAAAACACATGCTACATTTAAAGGCCAAAACTACCTCAGCCAACTGGGGTGGCACACAAGGACATCACAAGTTCCAGGTCGGCCTGAGTTACACAGTGAATGAACGAACAGCCTCAACTACTCAGAAGGACTCTGCCTCCAAAAAAAAAAATCAAACTACCTCACACTCGGAAGACCATTCCATTTTACACACCAATGTGTCACCCAAGTTTAGTTTCCCCACAGAAAGAAGTATTAGAAATGATTAAAAGATAACTCAAGTTTTTGCAAGAAGACCAAGAAATCTAACAATGAACTTGGAATACTCTTACACTAGATACAAGAATTTTTGAAAAGCACGGACCAGTAGCTCAGCAGCACAGCACCTACCCGGTAAGCACAAGTTCCTGAGTTTGATTCCTGGTACCAAAAAAATTAATTAAAAATTAAGGAATGAAATCATGCCGGGTATAGTGGCAATTAACTATAATTCCAGCACTCGGGAGGCTGAAGAGGATGGCTGTGAGTTCAAGGCCAGCTGGAGTTACAAAGTAGGTTCAAAGTCAGCCTGAACTGCAGAGACACTGTCTCAAAAAGATCGAAACAAAAAATGAAAAGCACAATTAAAAGTTAGAAAAATTATAAACTACCATGCCATGCCATGCTTCATTAATATCTAGAAAAAATAAAAACAGAAACCACAAAAATCTCTAAAAAAAAAAAAAACCGGTAGTCTCACATCACTTAAGATCACTCTGTTTTAAGGAAATAGTACACATTTAACACATTTCAGAAAACAAAACAGCCAAATTTTAAATCTCTTCCTAAAGACTTGTTGAACAGGAATCTTCTCATATCTCAACTGGTCATCTTCCTACAAGATCAAGAAAGTATAGTGTATTGTTGCACTTAGTCCTAATTCATTTTCTTAATTTCAAAAGCTAAGTTTATATCTGTATACCAAAAGGGAAAAAAAAAAAAAAAAAAAAGCAAGGCTGGTTTTTATTTACAAAGCCCTGGACTAATTTTCTTCTGTGGTTCTCTTCCCAATAGAAAAGGAAACAGTTTCTTATTTGCTCATTGGCACAGAGATGTGAAGAGGTTAAAGATCTTTTCTTCCTTAAAGCCCTTCAAACCTAATACAGCTGAGCATACCTTATCTAACTCAGAAGCAGCAATGCTTCAGATTTTAGACTATTTCCATTTTTTACAAGATGAGCATCTCTTAAATTAAAACCTACAACTTTAAATGTTCAGACTCTTCAGATTAGGGAAGCTCTCTTACAAAAGAGATTTTAAAAATGATAAGAGGGGCCGGGCGTGGTGGCTCATGCCTGTTATCCCAGCACTCGGGAGGCTGAGGCAGGAGGATCCTTGTGAGTTCAAGACCAGCCTGGGCTACAAAGTGAGTTCAAGGCCAGCCTGAACTGCAGAGTGAGACCCTGTCTCAAAAAGACAAAAAAAAAAAAAAAAAGATAGGGGGGTATAGCTCATGGTACAGCACTTGCCTGATATGTACAAAGCTCTGTGTTCAAGCCCTCACATAGCCAAATGAGTATTTTTTTAAAAATCTAATAAACTACAGCACGGTAAAAAAAAAAGTATTTTACATGCTTAGTTTCTATGAAAAAACTGAAAGACTACAGAAAAATAATTAATCAGAAAATATAGAAAATGTTAGGTAAAAGACTGCAGTCAAAAAGAACTTTTTGCTAGGGATTCAGCTCAAGTGTCCGCATGGCGAGCGTGAGGTCATGAGTTCAATCCACAGTCCCAAAAACCAACTTTTTTTTTTTTGGCAGTACTGGGGATCGAACTCACGACCTCATGCTTGCCACACAGATGCTTATGCCACTGAAAGAACACTTTTTAAAGCTGGTGGTAACTATACAGGATAAAGCTCAAACAGAAGGGAGGTAACAAAAATGAAAGCCGGTCATGGTGGCACAGGCCTGTAATCCCAGCACTCAGGAGGCTGAGCCAGGATTGCCACAAGTTGAGGCCAGCCTGGACCGCAAAGTGAGTTCAAGGCCAGTCTGAGCTATACAGCAAGATCCTGTCTTAAAAACACATGCGCACACACAGATGAGTAAAGTGGGCCCAGCATGTTATCAGTAGGGACAATGGAGGCTGTGGTGTCCATGAGTACACACTGTTTAGAGGGCAGCTGCTGCCCAGGCCCACAACTGCAGCCCAGTGCTGCCTTGACTTGAAACTCTTCTCAAATATTCACAGAACTGTGAGTTTCACTGAGAAAATACCTGATTTTCAGTGCTGATGACTACCTGGCCCACAACCAAAAACACATCTTTACACTTCTCGACCATTAATGTTAAGGGAAACAAGATACACAAGATGTAAGTATCTTGTATGAGAAATCCAAAGTACAAATAAAGAGAAAAATAACACTATAGAAAACAAGGAGATAGACCTTTTGCAGATAGGAAGGGCACAAGAGATGGAGGGAGGAGGGAAAGGGGTTAGAAAGTGAATTACGATGTGTTGTATACAGGAACTGACTCCCTGTGATGAATGTCATCCTCATACCGTCGACATACCCTAATAAAACATTTTTTTGAATCTCTAAAACAGTTGAGTTCAGAGGCCACCATTAAGCTGGTGTGAAAACTGTTTTCAAAAAGTATTAAGGACCAATGGATAAAAAGCTTAGGATTGGCCAGATACAGGGGCACACACCTGAGGGCCCAACACTCAGAAACTGAAGGCAAGAGAATCCTTGTCAAGCTCAACCCAGGCAACTTATTACGGACCCCTGTCTCAAAATGTAAAACCAGGCTTGGGATCCAGCTCTCTGCAAAGCCCATGGGTTCAATCTCCAGTACCACAAAAATAAGTCAGAGTTTAGTCACCCAGACCTAGGTCTCACACCCTTACCTGCTGTCACAAGTCAGAAAAAGTTTAAATTTCAACTTTAAAACTTTCAATTCTTGGGCTGGGGATTTAGCTCAGCAGCAAAAGTGCCTGCCTTGCAAGGGTGCAGTAGTGAGTTTGATCCCAGGTAAGGATTAACAAAAAAAAAAAAAAAAAAAAAAAAAATTTCAATTCTTAGCTTGAGTAAAAAAAAAAAAGCCTTTTATTTCTTTTCCCAAATTTCCAGAAAGCTTATTTCTGCGACCTATATGGTACAAAACAAAGCATTTAGACAAGATTTTAAATATTAAAAAAAGTCACATTCCAAAATTCATTTCATGGATGACTTCAAATGAAAACATGATGGGATTAATTTATTGCCATAACTCAAATACCCTTGGTTTTTCACACACAAAGAATTTCTTTTTCTTTCTTTCTTTTTTTGGTACCAGGGATCAAACTCACAACCTTGAGCTTGCCAGGCAGAAGCTTGTGCCATTGAGCTAAACCCCCAGCCCCCATCGAGAAAATTTTTAAAAGAAAGAAGTTAATTCGCAGTTAAATTTGTGTTAAAAGCCAGAGATTTAGCTCAGTGGCATAAATGCCTGCCTGGCAGCCAGGAGGTTGTGAGTTCGATCTCCAGGACCAAAAAAAAAAAAAAAAAAAAAAAAAAAGTTAAAAAAACATTCAGCCAGGCCAGCAGACTACTACCTGCATCTGTAGTCCCAAATACTGGAAAACCTTAAGTGAAAGGTACACTTAAGCTTTGAAGTTCAAGACCAGCCAGGCAACAGAGAGAGACCCAGTAGCAGGCAAAACACAACAGAACCAAAAAATTTCACAAACATAAAAATTAGTTGAGGGGTTTTTTATTTGCATTTTTTAAAAAGCAAGGTCTCACTAGTTAAGTTCATACTAGCCTTGAACTCACTATGTAGTCCAGGCTGGCCTTGATGTGGTCATCCTGCTTCAGCCTCGGAAAAAGTATTGGGATTACAGGCATACACCACCACACCCTGCAGAGGGACATTTCTGAAAGAAGCTTTTGCTTATTTAAGCTATTATCTAATAAAAATAGTTCCAGTAAATTTCTAATGTGGTTACAAGTAATAAAGGCTATATTTTGGTACATATCTATACAGACACTGTAAACCCTCAAAATGTTATGGTATCTTCCCACACATACAATATAGGATTGGACATATACCTGAATGCACAAGGTCAACATTCTAAACATGTAATTCACTGTAATTCAGTTGCTTCCCAGCCTAATCAGCTGTACAGTAAGAAAAAATTCATATACAACAGTGATTGACAGGTTAAAAAAGGGAAAGTAATTAAGAGTTTATTAAATACCTGAAAAATGACATGCTTTCAAAGTTAAATTTATATTTCAACAACTTCTCCCAATCTAAACGTGTATTTCTCTCATATGCTGAAACAAATATTCAATTCAAGCATCTCTAATCATATACATACCTTACGAACGACCATATATAGCTCAGGTTAAAGTAGTTTATACAATAAAATTACAAACATACCTACAAAGTCAAAAGTTACAATCTTGATGCTGACTTTAAAATGAAAGGCCTCTCAAAAAAATGAAAAGCTGTTTTCCGAAAAAGTTCTGCTTAACAGAAAGAAATTTACCTTTTAACCAATGTGCAATACATTAAAGACTCCGTTTTGAATTTTAAAACTTTCTGTAAAAAGGTCTTTACCCAGAGTATTCTGTTGATTTACTTATTTTTCAAACACCTACTACATCGTTTGTTTTCATTCTTTAAAAGATGACACTTTATATATATACTACTATTTATCAGTTAAAGCGTCTCATGTATTTGTCTTTTTATTACCTCACGGAGAATAGTATCCAATTGTACCGACAACTCCCAAAGCGAATACAGCTCGGTAACAGGTATACCTGGGGCCACATTTATAACAGAAATGCATACGTTAGACGAAAAGGTCTCCAGCCTCAATTTTTTTTTAAAGTACAGATCTATTAGCAGCTTTTAATCTAAAATCTATACCCAACCAATGAGCATTAAGACCTAGAAGTCTGCCTACATATAGAAGTACCACTCCCAGACCACGGACAGGATATGCTCGGCGGCCCCGCAGTCATCTGTCACATCGGCAAAGAACAGAAGAAGTACGCTACACCAAATATTCTAAACTATCAAAATTAGACATTCATCCAAACCATTCCTTAAATTCTTTCAAAGCGGTGCTTTGAAGCACACTTCTTTAAGTATACTTCCGGGCAAGTCCAAAAAGCCTACCTAAAGTAAAAGCACTTTACGCCACAACAAAATAATGTTACGGACTTTAACGAAAACTGGAACATGTTTTAATTGCCTTCAAAATCCACATCATTAAAAAACTACGCTTTCGGCAAAGGTGACTCCAATGTGTCGGGGGAGGGGGCGCCGAGTGCCCACTGCACCTGCGAGTTACGGAAACTCCAGCCGGCCGCCCGGGACCCTCCTGCCACTCCAAGCGACACCAGCCGGCGCCCTCTTCCTCCTCCTCCTCCTCCGCAGCCCGGCCCCGGGCGACAGCGGGCTCCGGCGAACGCGGACGCGAACACGCCCTCCTCCGCTCTCGCCCAGAGCCCCAGACACCAGGCGCCAGGCAGGCTGGAGAGGAGTCGGCGCGGGCCGGACCGCTACTGCTCCCTGCTGAATCGGGTCGGGCCAGACGGCCGCACTCGGCGAAGAACAATGCCCCAGCCCAGCCGCGGACCGCGCAACTTCCCACGCTTCTGCGCCGCGGTGCCGCCGGCCATACCGATTCCGGAACCGGGCAGGGGCCGGACCGGGCCAAGCCAGGCGCGGGGGGTGGGCGCGCAGGACGCGCCGGGCGCCCGGACCCGGACCCGGACCCGCGCTCGGGCGACCCCGCCGCCAGCACGAGTGGGGGCGGGGAAGGCCTCGCGGAGCGCGGCGCCTGCTCGGGCCGCAGGCGAGCGGACGCGGCCGGGCGCGGGGACAATAGCGCGCGGGGCCGGGCGGCGCCGGGGGACCGACGCAGCCGTCGTGCGGTGCCCGTGGCCGCGGCGCCGGCGCGCGGGGTCGTGCCTCACCTCCCAGCCCCGCCGCCCAGGAGAGGAGCAGAATTAACACTCTCGGCGACACCATCTTCCGCGGCCGCCGCCTCCTCAGGGTTAACAGCAGCACATCGACCCGGGGCGCGCGGCTGAAGGACTGGGTCCGGAGCCTCCGCGGGAAGCCGGGACCTCCCTGGCCGAGAAACGCCAGGCACCTCCTTTCCGCTGCACTTCGGAGGCCGGCGACGCGCCCGGCTCCTCCAAAACAGGGCCGTGCCTCCCCTCGCTCGCTTCCTTCCTCCCTTCCCCGCTTTCCTTCCCTCGCTCCTTCCCTCTTCTCGGCCCCCTCTCCGGGGCCCCGGAGCTCCACCTGCTTCTTCGCCACGTGACGCGCCACCGCCCAACCCGCGCGCCGAGCCGCGCCCCTGCCGCCCGCGCTCCCCTCCTCCCCTGGCGCCCCGGGGCGCTCGCATGCGCACTGGAGCCGCTTCCCGAGCTGCCCGGCCGGCAGCCGCTTCCTGTCCGCCGGCGGGGAGCTAGGATTGGGCTGGGGGCGGGGCTTGGCCATGACCCCGCCCCGACGTCCGCTTGTGCGGCGGTGGGAGCGGTACTCGCGGCGTTGCTGCAAAGCCCGGCGTCCGGAACTGGAGCGGGAGCGGCGGAGGACCGCGTTCCGCAGCCTAACTGCGGGGCGACAGAGGTTCTGGTTTCTTTTTCGATCCCTGGTGCACCTCGGCCGCCGGTAAACAAAAGCTGTGCGCAGGTCACGGAGCGCCGAAGCGCAGACTCCGCGGGCAGCAAGGTGAGGGGACACCGGGCTGACGCTTGCCCGGGGCGCTGGACGTGCCCGCTGCGGACCAGGCCTCGGCCTCCTAATCTGCGCTCCCGCACCTGCAGCTCTCCGCGGCGGGCAGCCTCGACTCCCAGCCGCGCTCCCTGCGCCCCGAGGCGCCGGCTTCTCGGGCTTGATGGATTCCGGGCTCCCGCATTGTAGGAACCAGGACTTCTTGCTAGCATTCAGGTACTCGTCAATTTGCCATCTTGCTTAAGTTGGCTGAGTTAGACAATATAGGTATTAATGTTGTTGGTACTTTTAATAATTTGGGGTTCCTACGGTAAGCTCAAAAACACAGAAATTCCAGAACTGTCCTGATTGATAGTGTCTGTTCATTTCTAATGAAATCAACAGGAAGATGGGAATGTCATGAGTTGATTGTTTTGTTTTATTATGTCAGGGACATAGTCCAGGTTGGCATCAAGCACGCTGTGTATCCCATGCCGGCTTGACAGCCTGGAT
Organism: Cavia porcellus; assembly: GCF_034190915.1. Lineage (NCBI taxonomy): Eukaryota > Metazoa > Chordata > Mammalia > Rodentia > Caviidae > Cavia > Cavia porcellus. Next base: position 3,949,113 of record NW_026947491.1, read on the forward strand.
CCTCCTGCATTAGCCTCTGAGTGCTGGAATTACAGGTATTATTCCAGCCTCCCGACCTTTCACCTTGAAAGATCCCATTTAGGAAACATCACGCTGCATATCTCATGTGCTGTTTACTATTCTTTTGTGGAACTACTCTCACAAATACCATTTTGTTTTGTCAAGTATTGGGAATCGAACTCAGGACCTTGCACCTGCCAGGCAGGCACTATGCCACTGAGGTATATCCCCGGCCCCACGACCACTGTTTCTTTGGATCATTTTATAGCATATTTAGTGAGCTATATCTTTTTATAACTAACCCCAGTGGTTAAGGAGAAATGACACTTTCTTCTTCAGATTCCACTGGAAAAAATTAAAAACTATAATTCTCTGTTACCGAAATGAGGACTGAAAATTACATGTGAATGTCATTTATATGTAAAATGGTCCTGCCAAGTTAGTTTGAACCGCTATTTTGTTGAAGTCTTACGTCACTGTTGATAGTTTGCAAAAGTACCTGAAAGTGATGCATTGTGGGGGGGTATCAGGTGTGCATCCATGCCATGTGCTACAAGATAGTGGACTCCCCTCTCCGCCATGAATAAACCGTGTTACTCTGGCCAAGTAATCCTTTTTTTTTTTTTCCCCTCGAGAGACAGGATCTTGCTATGTAGTTCAGGCTGGCTTTGAACTCATTATGTAGACCAGGCTGGCCTCGAACTCATAGTGATCCTCCCGCCTCAGCATCCAGAGGGTGGGAGTCACCACACCCAGCTTATATTGTCACTGTTCTCTTATAAAATAATGATAAAATGTTTGTCTCCTGCGATTGTTTTGATGATCAAATTCACATTAGTTAACATAATTGCTAAGTGCTTGTTAAGTAGACATAGAAAGATTGTCCTATGAATAGTTGAACATCCATTCGAAAGCAGTACTTGTATTAATAGCATTATGTATGCCTAAGTGCTGCTTTTTGGCTTGGTTTGGTTTATTCGTATATTAGTTGTTTGTAGTGCTAGGGATGGAATCCAGAGCCTGCTCCACTTGTGCGGGCCGCTGAGCTCCATCCACCCCATGCCTACCCTCCAAGTATGGTAATGAGACATTTTATATAAGTGAAATACTGTAGCCATCCATGGTATGTTAGACAGTCCTAGAGAAAAGTACATTTTGCACAGACTTAAGACTTATCCTGGTGAATGCAGGATAAATGTCCATCTCCTACTGAACCACCTGCCTAACTCCTTGTCATGCCTAACTGGGGACTTTAACTTCTTAGCCCTCACGGTGACAACACATCACCCTCAGGAACCAGAGACCAAGAGTGGAATCGTGAGTGTCTTATTCCCTGGTCCACCCATAACCAGGCAACAAAACCAATTTTTCTAAAAATATTTTTGTTCCTTCCCTTCTCACCTCTGCCACCTGGCTATTATTATTCCATTATTCCCAGTGCTTGCACTGCTGCAGGGGCCTCTTTTACTCCTAGTCCTGCTTTTAAACCTCATCTCAACCCGCTGCAGTTTGAGGGCCTGGGATGTAGCCCAGTGACATAGCACCTGCCTGGCAAGGCAAGGCCCTGAGTGATTCCCAGTACCAAAACTAAAAAGAGAAAAAAAAGCTTTAAAAGGTTCACCATCAAGAGGCTGAGGATTTAGCTTAGCAGCATAAGCGCCTGTCTGGCAAGCGCAAGGTAGTGAGTTCAATCTCCCATACCAGAAATAATAGTAATAACAATAAAAGGTTCACCGTCACTGTGATGGTTCACTCCTTAAACTCTCCTTGTTCTCTCCAGATTTTTCTGCTTCCTTTTAAGCGTGTCTTCATCTACATCTCTTGAATGCTCTTACTTTCTTTTCTATGCCCCTTAAGTATTATGATTCCCCAGAATCTTATCCTTGACTTTTATTTCTCATCCTTCACTCACGTGGTTATTTCTTACTACCCTGAGATGTCTATCAGTGTGGTAGACCTGGGTCTCTGTGTCCTGAAGTAAGGCACAACCTTCCAGAGATGAGACCAAGTGTAAGGTTAGGCACCTGTGCCTCAGTGTCTTACAGATGGTTGGTATGAGTGTTAAATAAGTTAATAAATGTGAAGCACTGAGACCTATAGAGAGCATGTAATAAGCCTAAAACTTTAGGTGTTATTTTACATATCTAACACTTGTAAGTCCTTTCCCTGCAGTTACATGGTCACATCGAATTCACTATGTGCCAAAGTGCCCAAATCACTCCATCAATACACTCAAACCAGCTTTTCCTCCTAAATTCCCTAAGTTGCTGTTACAGATGCCAGTCAAAAAGCAAGGTGATAGTAGGAAAAAAAAAAAAAAACTATTATGATGAGTTAGCTAACCAGAAGATGGCTGGATTATTGTTCAAACATCAAGTAAAGAACTTCCATAGGACATTTAAGGAAGTCTGTTTTTAGCCAGGGATAGGTGGGCAACAGGAATGATTCCTCTTGCAATGATCCCTTTCTTTGATGCACATTCTGATACTACCCGAAGGTCAACAAATGTTTCTGGGTGCTGTGAATCGAAGGAAAAATTATGGCCCAGGCATGTGGTACCGACCTGTGATCCCAGCCCTCTGAGAGGCTGAGGCAGGAGGATCACAAGTTGAAGCCCAGCCTGGGCAGTTTAGGAATTTAACAAGATTCTGTCTCAGAATAATAAATGGGCAGGAGATGTAGCTCAGTGTGAAGGCAGAGCTTTAATTCCCAGTAGCACGTACGAGGGGGAGGAGGAAAAGATTGTAGATGAGGAAATTTTATGAGTGATGCTTTTCTAGTTCCTTTTTTCCTTTTTTCTGGGATAGCAGACTCTACTAGTTAATATCTGCATCACTGAAATGTGGATTTTCTTTTTTGGGTGGGGGGAGGAGTACTGAGGGTTGAGCCCAGGGCCTTTGCACTGAGCTACATCGGACTTTTTTACATTTTTGAGGCTGGAACTCACTTAACTCACTAAGTGGCCTAGGCTGGACTCAATCTTCCTATTTTCCTTCCTCACAGATGTTTGGTGTGACTCGTTAAATTTTTTTGCTAAATTATTCAACATTTGAGAGGACTTATGGTGTAACCAAGATTCCACGCTTCCCGTGGAAACTGAAACGTGAGGGAGACCTGGATTCTTGCACAACCTCAAATGGCAGAAACTGAAACATGACAGCCCTCTTTGGACTGGCTTGTCTAATATCACTCCAACCCTGGTTATCTCTGTTTGTTTTTTGTTTTGTTTTTGAGACAAGGTCTAAATTGTTAAGTTGCCCAGGCTGGGCTCAAATTTTTGAAATTCTCTTGCATGCCCACAGCACCTCGCTGCGGTTATTGAGTCAATAAGATGGAGGCGCCTATAATTATGAGCAAAAACGGTTGTAATTCTTACTGCCCGCACAGGAGCAGTGAAAAGCTACTTTACAACAACATGCCCAGTTATTAGCTGGTATTATTCTAGATCAGTGTTTCTCACTGGAATCACCAGTGGAGCACTTGAATACAAATGAGTTAGCAAGGGCTGAAAGCTAGCTGGGCCCAAGGGTGCCCACCTGCCATCCCAGCAGACTGGGAGCCCAAGGAGGAGAATCACAAGTTCAAGGCCAGCCTGGGCAGCTTAGCGACCTAATGGAACCCTGACTCAAAATACAAAACAGAAAAGCCTGGGAATGTTGCTAAGTATGAAGGCCCAGGGTTCAATTCCCAGTATTGAGGGGAAAAAAGGGAATTTCGGCTTCAATGTCCAGGCCATGTTGTCCCAGAAGTCCGGAAGGCTGAGGCAGGAGGAGTAAATAAAAAATAAAAAGGATTGACAGTGTAGCTCAGTGCTCTATGGGTTAGGCTCACGTTTCCCACCCCACGCCCAAAATTACTGAGGGGACTTTGCAACATTGCTGATACCTTAACTTTTTTTTTTTAATCGGTGCCTGGGATCGAACTCACGACCGCCTGCTTGCAAGGCAGGTGCTTATGCCACTGAGCTAAATCCCCAGCTCCGATACCTTGACTTTTGTACAATTTTGTTACAGCAGGATTTCGGGGGCTGAAATCCAGAAATGTGTGAGGGCTTTTCTAGTTATTTTTATTTTGTAGCCCAAGGAACACTGAACCAAAACCTTTGGCCTTTTTGTTTTTTTATATTGAAAGTAGGATCTCATCAAGTTTCCCCAGCTGGCTCAAACTCAGGATCCTCTTGCCTCTGCCTCCTGAGTAATTGGCCAGCTGGCAGAATAACTTCTGAGGAGAGAGGTCCTACTGAAGGAGGTAGGTGTGATGTACTTGACCCCCTCCCCGTTTAACATTAGGGGAGCAGGGATTCTGAGTTGAACATGATGGAAGAGAGTCCATGAATTCATCTCTAGTACAGCCTAGCTGGGTGCATATTCAGGTCCATTTCTATTTTTTTAATTGCTTTTTTTTTTTTTTTTTTTGTACCAGGGATAAAAGTCACGACTTTGTACTTATCAGGCAGGTGCTTATGCAGCTGAGCTAAATCCCAAGCCCTACTTTTAAAAATTTTCATCTTTATTTTATTTATTTATTTATTTATTTATTTATTTTTTGTATCAGAAATTGAACATGGGACCTCGCACTTGCCAGGCAGGTGCTTGTGCCACTGAGCCACATCCTCAGCCCCCCCCCCCCCCGGTCCATTTTTAAAAGGACTACATAAGGAAAATTGAGAGAAAGGTTTCACTGCTACTGTAGCACATTTGGGCTACAATAAAACACAAAAAAAGGTGATTTTCTCCCTGTTCATCACCAGGATAGCCGAGCAGTTGCTAATACAGCATGGAGTAGAAAGCAGCAGCCCCTGGTGGAGGAGCGCAGGACTCGGTGCCTCGGTGCAGGCTGGAAATTCTGTATGCAGCCGAAAGCCCAAGCCTGGCCAAGTTGGGTGCTGGGGAGAACTTTGATTTCAGCTAAGAATTCTCTCCCCTTTGTTGAATAGAAAAATAAAGAAGTGGGTTAAAGCTGTATATATCCCAGATCCATGAAATCTTCTGCTCAGGGGTGGTTCTGATATAACCAACAATAAAGAACCATCTATTCATTTTAGTGGTATATCAACATAAAGAAAGCAAGTTTTTTGACTTCTCTGCAATTTTACCGAGTTACAAGAGAAGCACAGGGATTTAGCTCAGCTGCACAAGCGCTTGCCTGGCAAGTGTAAGGTCATGAGTTCGATCCCTGGAACCAAAAAAAGAGAAGTACAACAAACATGTTTAAACTACTGTTTTGTTTTGGGGGAGTTGTTTTGCTTTGTTGCATTTTGGTTTCTGAGAGAGGGTCTTGCTGTGTAGTCCAGGCTGGTCTCAAACTCGTGGCGATCCTCCTGCCCCAGCCTTCTGAGTGACAGGACTGAGTCAGCATGCCAAGCTTAATAGTTCTAATATACGTCTACATCATGAGGCCACAGTTAAGGTAAGAAACATTCCCATCCATCTCACACCTTTCCTAGCGCCTTTTAAGTTTTTCATTTTTATTAGTACCAGTTTGCAGGAGCACACCACGGTTATATCCATGCAGGGGAGCTGGAACACGCAGAGAACTCCTCTTTTTACTTCCCTTTCCCCTCCCTCCTTCCTACTACCTTTTGCAATCCAGCCTTCCTTGATGTCATCTGCAGACAACCTCTCATTGGCTTTCTACCACCATAAGTTCCATCAGCCTGATTTTTACGCAATTATATGTAGGCATGTACCACATAATATTTCGGTCAGCAGTGGCCCACACATGCCGTGATGGTGCAGGCAGATTCAGTGGACCCAGATGTAGGGATGCACACCTGTGACCCCAGCACTCAGGCGCCTGAAGATCACTCCAAGTTTGAGCCATCCTGGGCTACAGAGTGAGTTTGAGGCCCACTTGAACTACACAGTGAGACTCTTGTCCCCCCTCCCAAAAAAAAACCAACATTACAGTGGAGCAGAATAATTCCTGTCACCTAGTGACTTCATCATTGTAGCTGTTATATCCTAGCACAGCATATTACATTTTTTTTGTCTTTTTGAGAGAGGGTCTCACTGTGCAGCTCAGGCTGAACTTGAGCTCACTTTGTAGCCAGGCTGGTCTCAAATTTGCAAGGCTCAAATTTGCAGCCTCCCGAGTGCTGGGAGCCACCACATCAGGTGGAGTCCAAAGCCCAATGCAGTCTTTCTTCCCTGCAGAAACCTTTTGAGTGTGATCATTACCGGCAGGCTTTCCATCATCATCATAGTCCTTCTGCTGTCCTGAGCTGTCCTGACCTGTGATAGGGGTCTCCCCTACAGTTGTGCAACAACCCAATCTGTTCCAGTGCTGGCGTTCCTCAGGCAACAGCTCCGAACTGTTCTTTGCCTGTCATTGTCGAGACAACACCTGGCATCCAAAGACAGTTTGGGTTGGGAAAGGGATGGGAAGGAAAGGTTAGGTTTATGTCTTAACAGTGTTTGAGGTTTCTGTCCACAGTCCAGGAGGCAGGGCTCCAAGCGGAATGGTGGGGATGCCAGACCTAAACAGGCAGCGCAGACCAGAGACAAGAGAGAAAGACACAGTGTCTCCTTTCTTCCCTGCCCAGACAGATACAGGGCTCCCCTCGCCGGTCCCCGGACTGAATGATGGACGGATGGCAAACGTCATTCAAGGACATGGGAATGGAGCTTCAACAGATGACACAAAACCCCAAATCCTCATCTAATCCATACCAAAGATAGCAACCCCAAACCACCCCTAATGTTTTGCACCAATCCATCTCCCATATTGTCTAGACCCACCACCGGTCTGGACTACATTCTGTAGCTGGGCCGGGATCCATCCAGCATCCACTGATCAATCAGTTTATAGATTCGGATTTTAGAGGAGTGCCCCCTGGCGGCCAAAGGAGGCATGGGCATCGTCATTTAATGTGCATGCAGGGTTTTGGGTTTCATTTTTAGGTATTTATATCTCTTATTAAGCTTTCCTCAATATTTAATTCATTTTGGAGGCAGTCATTTTACTTTAGGTAGCATGTTTTTGCTTTTTGTTTTTCGGACATTTGAACTATGCCCGGCTGAGTGTAACTTAGTTGCTACAGTGTTTGTATTGATACATTTGTGCATAATGAATAGTCATCCTGAGAAATCAATGGTTGCTTGATAACAGATGGCATCTCGAGCCACGTCAGAAATGAATGTTTCCAAAACTCACTTGAAAATCCACTTTAAGATAAGTTTATGATGGAAACTTTCTTTTTATTGTACTTTGGCCTCCTGCAAACTTTCTTAATTCTCAATATCCACCCAAACCTCCATTCCCTGAACCTCCATTTCAGGGCCCCTATCCACATGCTGATCATTCCGATCACTCCAGGGGATTCAGGCTTGCCTCCACTCCTCTCTCAGGGTCACCGCTATCTCCCTGCATGCTCGCCCCTCGATGTCCGACACTAACCATCACCTGGCCCATCGAGGATTCTGAGTGTTAGCAGTAGGGTTTTGTGTTAGGGTTAGGTATTAAGTTTTGGATTATGAGTCAGTTTTTCTGTCAGTGTATCAGAATTAGGTTTTAGTTTTAGTTTTTGGGGTCAGGGATATCGTTATGTTTTGCATTTGGGTCACTGACTGAAGGACAAGTAGTTGAGCAGGTTCTACCAACAAGGTCCAGGGTTTTCACCATCCTCATCCACATGTGGTCTCAGTCTTGCAGTGGCTTGCTGACATGGAGCCCCCTTGATTGGTTCTGGCCAGCTGCCAGCAACCGAAGTGCATGAGCCAGGGCTGAATTCACACTTACTCTCTGACACTGAATCCACTTGGTAGGACCTGGCCAGCTGCCTGCAAGCAAAGCAAGCCATACAATGCCAGGTCTTAATTCAGGAAGCACTGTCTCAGGAAGCACTGTCTTGTAACGTGAAGTAAGCAACATTCTGCAGCGTAGCAAGCTGGGGCGACTGGAGCCTGGTGGGAAACAGCAGGGTTCGGGCAAGAAAGCAAGCAGCTTCCACCTTACGGTCCCAGGGTTTTCAGCATCCTGAGCCAGGGCTGAACTTGCACTCGACCTGATGCTGAGCCCACTGGTGAGTCCTGGCCAGCTGGCACGAAGCAAAAAAAAAAAAGGAAGTAAAGAAAGCAACCCAGTACCATTATTTGGCATTGTTTAGAGTATTAAGATTTACCTTTGGGCCCCTCAGAGAACATAAATTAAACTTTATCCAATCTGTTCTGCAACCTCAAGTGATAGTCCTTCTCACTAATGCTAATCATAACCCTAACCCTAACCCCAAACAGTAACCCTAACTGACTATGATCTTAACCCCTAACCCTAACTCTTAGAGAATACAAAAGTTAAAGTTTCCCAAATTTATTCTGCAACACCAAAAGATATTCTCTACACCTAATCCTAACCATAACCATAACCCTGAAACCCCTAACACTAAACACAGATCCTAACCACTAACCCTAGCCTGAGCCTAATGAACTAACCATAACATTAAGCATCACACAGGCCATAAACTTAAATGCTAAATCTAATCTAACCCTAGCCCACAGCCTAACACCTAAGCTTGATCCTCACCCAAAAATTAACTTTAAGCCCTCACCATAACCTTAACTCTATCCCTAACCCTAACTCCAACCCCACCACAAAACCTTGAGCAAAAACCCAACCTAAAACTGAAATATCTCTTATTTCTGATCCTAAAACCAACCCAACCCTAGCCCTAAACTCTTCCTCTATCCTAATTGCTAACCCTATAACCAATTTCCAACTTTAACCCCAAACATAACCACTAACCCTAACTGGAAACCCTAATTCATGGCCACAGGAAGCAGGAGACCTCACATACTCAAGGCTTTCTCAGGATGTAGGATCTGTCAGCTGAACCGATCATGGAGGAGCAGTGTGCAGACCAAGATCCCTCCGGAGGATCCCCACAGGCTGCCTGGGTTTCCCTGAGTCGGGGCCACCTGCAGTGCAGAGTACTGGACAGTTCCAGGCCTGGGGGAAGGGATGGCCCTTAGGGAAGGGGCGGGCTCAGGGCAAGGTCGGGCCACTGCCCAGCTCCAGCCTTTGCCCCTGGGAGACATGGCGGGGCACGCAGGGCCTGGTCCTGCGCGGTTACTTAGTGGCCATGGGATGAAAGTTCACCCCTTCAAGGTGAAGCCGCAGGAAGAACCTGCGACTGAACCGCAGGCAGAGCCAGAACTCAGGCTCCAGGGATGGCAGCCCGAGGAGGCAACGCCAGAGGGAGGGCCTGGGCCCAGCTGGGAGAGGCCCAGCTCCAGCAAGGTGGCAGCCTCGGAGCCCAGTTCTCGGAATGGGAGCCGCAGACCCGTGAAAGCTGAGCAGCCTCGGGGACCTCAGGGCCTGGTGTCGCTCTGCGCCACCTGCACACTGACTGCCTCTAGGCACTGCTGATCCACGCCTTCGTGCGCGTGCGCGACTGTAGGCGATCACCTCTGGGTCTTCCTGCTTCTACCTCTGCTCTCATGGCCGCCCTGGGCACCGGCTTCCAGTATGTGGGCTTGGAGGAGGAGGAGGACGTGGAGGAGAACTACACACTGATCTGGAGCCGGCCAAGAACGAGTGGCACTTAGTGCAGCAACGTTTCTCCACCAACAGCGAGAGCTTCTGGGCCTCCAGGATGAACAAGGGAACCCCTTCGCTTTCTTTCTGCTGGTCTCTGGGGGCAGCTCACTGCTAGACCAGGAATCCTTTGCAGAAGTCAAAAGATTGGACCAAGCGGTGCAGACTCTGAATGTACAGGAAAATGGAAAGTGTGTGCCAAGTACCAGGACCTCTGCGTGCCCTCCAAGCCACTCCTGTACTCCTGGCAGCATCTGGACCCTCGATCTGAGGGAGATCAGATTCCCCGTCCATGTGCACACTGGCTGCCTCATCAGCCTGGTGGGCTTCTTTGGAGGGAACAGCTGGGTAAGACAGCGGGGAGAAGCCAGTTACTAAGAGGCTAAAGCCTTGCAGCTGCTATACTACCTGAACACAGCGCAGGGAAGACAATAAGCAGAGCAGGAGGGGGGCGGTCCACTTCCTGAACCAGTTTGAGGACATGAAGAAGAGGCTGGCCTTGAAGAAGCTGCAGGTACCTTGGGGCCAGGGTGGCCGGGAGGCTGGGGAGGTGGGGGTCTGGGGGTCTGGGGAGAGGGCCTGCAGGACTTCTGACCGCTGGAGCCGTCCCTGGCCCCAGACTGGAGTGCTCTGCTGTGTTTGGTGCTTTATCCAGCTTCCTCAGATTAACACAGGAGGACATCACAAATCACGCCCTTGGGGGTGTTCCTGTGGACCAGGTAAGTCTTACATCCAACAGCTAGGTCTGCTTAGCAGGGACACTAAGATTCTCATTTCATTTTGGGTTTGGTTTTGTAATCAAATTACCTTGCAATTCTTACTAGGATTATAGTCATATGCCACCATGTCTGTATCTTACAATCTTTTTTATTTCTCTTGAATTTGAGAATGCCTTCATTTTTATGCCTACTTGTGTCTTCTGTCTTATTTTTCTTTGTCATTCTGGATAAAGTGTAGTCAATTTTATTGATCCTTTCAAAGAGCAAGCTTTTGGTATATTGGTCCCATTGCTTTTCTGGTTTCTATTTAATCTGTTTTAAACACTGGTGTTTTGATCACTGTTCTTGCTTGCTTGCTGCCGTGGTCTGAATGTTGGTGTCTTCCTGAGATCTTTACCTTGAAGCCTAACTCCCAGTATGATAGTATTAAGAGGTAGGCACTTTGGAAGATGATTAGCATGAGATTTTGAATATGATAAGAGTGATAAGTAGCCTGTTACTGCCTTCCACCAAAGTGAGGATGGAACAATCTATGAAACGAAGGGTGTGAGCTCTCTCTAGATACTGAATCAGCCAGCAGCTTGATTGGGGCCCATCTACCTCTAGAACTGTGAGCTTCTGTTGTTTTTAAGATACTTATTCTGAGATATTTTGTTATAGCAGACACAACAGACTAAGACACTTCTGTTAGCTTTGTGTTTGCTTTTTCTCTTTTCTAGTTCCACAAAATGTTGTGTTGTTAATGCTTTGATGTTTTTCTTTTTTTTTAACGCAGTGTTTATATCCATATATTTCCCTCCAAGCACTGTTGTCACTTTATAAGTTAGGGTATGTTGCATGTTCATTTCTGACCTTCAGAGTGCTTTCTAGTGTCTCTTGTGATTTCTTTTTGATTTATTGGTTACTAGTCTGTTACTGAAGCTTTGTGTGTTAGTTGGGTTTCCATTTGTTGTTCTACTATTTTTTTTTTTTTTTGTCTCTTTCATTTTTATCGGTACCGGGGATCGAACTCACGACCGCCTGCTTGCAAGGCAGGCGCTTATGCCACTGAGCTAAATCCCCAGCCCCTGTTGTTCTACTATCGATAGGAAGCTTTGTTCCCCTGTTGGTTATGAAAGGTGCCTTTTTAGTTTGTTTCTAAAAATTTGTTCAGACTTGTTTTGCAGTTTACCTCATGGCCTGTCCTAGAGAATGTCCCAGTGCCCTTGAGAGAAAAGTGTGTGCTACTGTTGTTGAGCTGAATGTCTGTGTACTTTGCAGGGTCTAATTGTTCATAGAGTTCTTCATTTTCCCAGTGTCCTTACGGATCTCAGCCAGATGTTTTACTTGTTACTGAAAGTGATAATTAACATAGCCTTTCTTTTGTTTACTGCTTATATGGAGTATCTTTTTTCTGTACTTTCCCTTTCAATCTACATATTTTTGCTTGAGATCTTTGGGAATTGTTTCTTTTCTTTTTTTTTTTTTTTTTTTTTTTTTTGTCTTTTTCCTTTTTATGGGTACCTGGGATCGAACTCACAACTGCCTGCTTGCAAGGCAGGCGCTTATGCCGCTGAGCTAAATCCCCAGCCCCAAATTGTTCTTTTCTAGAATTTCCCACTTAATATTTTTGGACCATAATTATCTATAGATAATCTGAAACCACAGAAAGCAAAACAATAAATAAGAGGAGACAACTATGTTCAAAATTCCCACTTCTTCCCTATTCAGTGTTAGATCTTACTAGAAAGACTTTTTGAAAAAGTATTTGGGATTTTGATAATCATTGCCCCAAATTGAAAGACTGAAGCAACATAAAAATTAGGAACAACATAGAGGACAAGTTGCCTTCCATTGTCTAATGAACATCAAATGCAAGGAGATTTAAAGAAATTCAAGTTAACATCCAGTTCCTTAGTATCACCACCAATACCCATCACTTTCCATGTCCTCCAAGTTTCACATCAGAAAAGCACAGAGGCTCAAAAAAAGAAATGGGAAGAAATGTGTCACGTGTAACACTTTACCTTCATTAATCTTTCTGATTTGTTCATTTTGTTTTTTTCTTATTCTAAACTCATGCACACCAACATTGATGGTTCATAGAAGTTTATTATAAAAGAGCAATTTACTTGTGCTTTGTAATTTGCATTTCCATGTTGTTTTGGATTCCGAATTTTAATTCATAGCATTTACAGGTAGGAAAAAAGTGAAATGTGACTGCAATGTATGTGTAATATGAAGTTTTTTTATAGTTAAATGTCGCCCCGTCACAGTGTATGTGTAATATGTATGTGTACAATTTTTGATGTTTAATATGTCCTTGTCTGAAGGACTTCAATTATGTTCCTGCTGTTTTGGAATCATTGAACGTACTCCTCAGTTGTCTCTCTTAGATTTCAAGTCCAAACTTGATTTCTCCCCCCTATTAAAAAATCTGGAGGGTAAATATCAGCCATTTGTTTGGAAGCAATTTTCAGCAAGTAAAAATAACACTCGAGGTCATTGTCAATATTTTAAAGCATAGTGTTGTGGATGTTGTAGAGATAAAGTCCAGAATCATATGTTAAAATGTCTTCTTATAGGTGCGATCTAAATGTGTAGTGATGCCAAGTGTGGTGGCACATGCCTGTAATCCCAGCACTTGGGAGGCTGAGGCAGGAGGATCATTGTAAATTCAAGACCAGGCTGAGCTACAAAGCGAGCTCAAGGCCAGCGTGCACTTCATAGTGAGACCCTTCCTCGAAAAGACCAAAATAGATAGATAAATAAATGTAGGGTGCATGTTTAAATTTAAAATTTCATTACAGCAAAAGACTCATTGCCATTAATTCCCCTCAAAATAACTTCTATTTCCTTTGAAAACACTTAGCCTGTTGTTCTTGCAGTATCTGAAGCCGTTCTGGAGGCCTCTTCTGTGAGAATATGCAAGTCATGAAAAAACTTTTTCGGCGAATGCTGCTGCCAAGTGTTTTCTGATAGAAAGCTGTTTTATGCTATATTCATGGCCAGGCAGAGCTCAGGAGTTGGTGAAAAGGCCACTGAGTCTGTGTTCCGTCCCTGGTATTGTTCGCCCTCTGATAGGAATTGGATAGGATCCAAATGTGTCTCCAGAAGTTTGTGTGCTACAATCTGAAAACATGAGACTGTGTTTTCATCTACCTTATATTCACTGGACCTGGCACCATTAGTCCTCCAGCTCTTCCCTAAAATCAAAATGACAGGAGAAGTCAGTGTTGTGAATCAGCTCAGGATTTGAGGCAGCCACTATAGCCTAAGTAAACACACCTCAGAAAGAGGAATTCCAGAACTGATCCAAAAGGGACAAGAGCAAAGAGTGAAGTGTATTTGAAGCAAGGGAGAGTATTTGGTGGTGGTGGAGGAGGGGTTTGTTAAATGGCAATGTTCTTTTACTGCAATGAATTTTTTTTTTTTTGTACCAGGGATTGAACTCGTGGCTGCACGCTTGCAAGGCAGGTGCTTATGCCGATGAGCTAAATCCCCAGCCCTGTAATGAATTTTTAAAAATACAATTATTCGTGTGGTTTTTCAACCATAACTTCTATATTCTCATTTCTGTTGGCCTAACAAGGAAAGAGGCGCATTCAAAATACAGCAGGTTTCAGCTCCTTTTTTTCCCCAAGTTAATAGCAACTTTCCTACAGAGCATACTTCACCAGTGGAAAAAAATTTTGAAAGTAATTTAAAACCAGGGTTTTGTATGTTTTGTTACCACAGTGCATAATGAACTAGCCTTGAAGTGCAGGGCTATTTGTGTTGTTGTTCATGGCCAGTTGGAGCTCCAGAGTGGATAGGAAGGTAACTAGGTCTGTTCTGTCTCTGCTACTGCTGGTCCTCTGCTGTGGACGGGGTGTGATCCAAGCGTGTCTCCAGAAGTCTGTACGCTGCAGGCTTGGTCCCAGTGTGGTATGAGGAGATGGTAACACCTTCAGGAAGCAGGGCCTAATGGAAAGAGGTTAGGTCATAAGGTTCTTTCTCCCTTGAAGGGAAGTTAGGTAGTTCTCGTGGGTCTCTGGATAATTGCTGTGTGATGGCAAGTTGTGATAGAGAGTTCAAGTCTCTTGAGTCTGTCTGGCTTCCTGTCTGGCTGGTGCTCTCTCCATCTTACATTCTCCCACCATGGTGCCATCTACCAGGTTATGACACCATGAGCAGGGCCTGCCACAGTACCAGTATCATGCTCTTGGATCCCCACAGCAGAACCTAAATAAACCTCTTTTCTTTACAGATTATCCATCATCAAGTATTTCATTATAGGAACAGAAACTGGACCAACGCAGCCCTTCCCTTTCCTGTCATTTTCCATTCATGCCCTTCTGAATATCGAATGCAGGTGCCCATCTCAAGTACTGAGTAAATCTTTATGATTCTGAAATGCTAGTCAGTAGATTAGTGCTTGGGTCCCTGCATGGGAATCATCCAGAAGTTTGGTAAAAGTATATATCACTAGCTTTTCCATCCTTACCATTCCATCTCAGAGTGTGCCTGGAAATTTAAAGTCTCCAGCAGACAAGTGTTGAAATTGTTGCCCCAATGTCCAGGTCAGGAATTTCGGTGAGGAAGCTGCCACTACAGATTCCACGATATTTCCCTCAAAATTTACAGATTGGGCTGCATAGGTAGCAAAGTATTGGTTGCAGTCTGAGGAGTGTCTTCTGCTGTCTTGGCAATGGTGAGCAGCTTTGGTCTGATGCTGCACATTGGAGTACCATTTGGGACCATAGTTAAAAATTCACCATTTCTCCTTCTAGCTGAGCAAAAAATGCAAAGGTGCACATTATTGTGTACATGAGATAGAGGGAAGGGGTTGTCTGTAGGTGGATGCAAAGATTCAACGTGAGGAGCCAGGAAAAAGGAAAATCCCATGCAATTATGTGTCTTTGGAGCTGGAAAAATCCAGTACCCCAAACAGACAAATAGAGAACATAAATAATAATTCACACATAACAATGGAAATCTCTGAAAATCTGAGAAAAATAATTTGAGCTCTCAATTAAATCAAGGAATACAAATCAAAGTACAAGTGACAGCTTGTTTTTTTACTCAGTCCAGCGGATGGGGTTTGGAAAAGGTTATGTGCGAAGGAAAACCCTCCTAATACCCTTCTAATTATGCTGTGGGAAAATGTAAATTGCTACACAGATTTTTTAGGCCAAGTTTGCAACAAATCAAAAGACTTAGAGAAACAGTACTTTTGACCCATCAATTTCTCTTAGAATCTGGTCACGCAATCAAGCAAGATCACAGGCAGAGAGGAACTGGCAGAAACAATTACATCAGGCTGAGATCTGTCAAATCAAATGTAGCAAAGGTAAAATATTGCAGGGGCTGGGGATTTAGCTCAGCGGCATAAGCGCCTGCCTTGGAAGCAGGCATTCGTGAGTTCGATCCCCGGTACCGATAAAAAGGAAAAAGACAAAAAAAAAAAAAAAAAAAAAAAATATATATATATATATATATATATATATATATATATATATATTGGAATGATATTCCATATATATATTGGAATGATATTCAGTCTTATATACCTATTAAATAAAAATTCCTGACTACAAAACATTTGAAATAGAGAAATAGCTATGTGTACGTTTATGTAGAACAAATTCTACATGGATATACATTGAAGCCCTAATAGGAATCATCGCTGAGGAGTGGAATCCTAGTTTTCATGGTACTTTTCAGAGTTTATTTAACAGAGCACATGAGAAAACAAAGGCATTAATTTTAGAAAGTAAGCAACTTGGAAGAGTCTGTTCCTTGTTTTCTAGAGGAGATAGTCATGTGGATTGGATGTCTGTTTTGGCCCTGCTGAGCACAGCTCCCCGAACACACAGTCACTGGGTGTACCCTGAAGTCATAAATAGTTATAGTTAAAGCATATGCTGCTGTTTTATGATAAGCCATTTCTGTGGGGTCTGTACATACATAAGAGTGTGTGTGTGATTTTGAAAACTTAGCCAAGAAATGTATAAGGACAATTAAAGTTTCTATAATTAACCAAATTAGTTTTTAAACGTCTGACAAATATCAGTTCAAGAGCTGATTATCCCAGTTGAGCAGGAGTGAAGCCTCCTGGCCAGCAGCAATAGGGTGTGGGAGTGGAGGGAGTGGCAGGCTGCACAGCTGTATGTCCAGGTACACCTCCTACCTCCTGGCATGTCGGATCACACACATGGCATGTCGGAGTTAGAGGCCAGGTTCTAATCCCAGTACCCTCCTAACTTCTTCAAAGTTGTTTACCTCCAAAATATGAAAAGTAAATTGAAGTTAAGATCAACATTTCAGTTCCAAGTACTGAGGAGATACCAGTACATGGAAGCAGAGGCATGCAAGAGTGAAAGTGTGTCCACTCACAGAAAGTTTGAAGGAGTCACAATTTATCTGAAACAGGTTCACACTGTCCTTCCTGGTCTCCTTTTTTCCCAGTCTTCACTGGTGATTTCAGAGTCCTCAACTGTTCTTACGTTCTATTCCAAACCAATCAGGAAATCTCATGGTGGAAAGGAACCAATTCATAGTAGGCAAGTAAAGACTTGGAATAGAGTATGCCATGCTGCATGTAAACTAAGACTTTTTACTGAGGAAGGCCTGATGAACTCTGTTGTAAATTCAGAGGCAACTAAGAGAAAGAATTATGGAAGACATAGTATTGAAGCAGAGATTGTAGCCAGATATGGTACATGCCTGTAATCCCAGCACTTAGGAGGCTGAGGCAGGAGGATTGTTGTGAGTTCAAGGCCTGCTCAAACTGCATAGCGAGACTTTGTCTAAAAAAAAGATTATGCAGAATAAATGATACAGAGAAAGAAAATGGTCTGTCTACTTAACCATTAACATATATTAACATGTATGAAGATTCTGTTCCTCTTTAACAGGTGTTGGTGTTGATGATGTGTTCATCGTGATTCCTGCCTGGCAGAAGACCAGCCTCATGGACAGCATAAGAAAGAGAATGTCCAAGGCCTATACACATGTGGTAGTGTCCATCACAATTACCACCGTCAGCTACGTCCTGGCCTTCTATACAGGGATCATGAGCTCTTCCAAGGCCATACATACTTTTGTGTCTACACAGGAATAAGCTTGCTTTTTTGCTATTTTTATAGCATCACCTGGTTTGGAGCAGTTATGGCCCTAGATGGTAAGAGAGAAGTAGTCTGCCTACAGTGGTTGAAAAGCCAGACCAAAAATGGTCTTCATGAAAAAAGGCCTGCTGCCTGGCCTTTGGTTCTGTCACAGATGGACAGAAACCGATGTCCACCCAATGAATGTGTTCTTTAGAGACTATTTTGGTCCTTTTCTTACACGCACCAAGACCAAGTTTTTCATAGTGCTGACATACATTTTGTACATGATACGCAGTATATATGGGTGTTATAAGTGCAGAAAGGCTTGGGCCTTTGAAAGGTGGCCAGTGATGGTTCCTACATCACACCATATTATGATGTAGGGAAGATTATTTTTCATATTATGTCCCAGGGTTATGGTTGTTGTCACTGAAAGTGTTAAATACTGAGATGAAGATGTAAGGCAAAAATTGGAAAAAATGTGTAGTGGGTTTTCAAGAAAACAAGTATGTAGATAAAAATATTACAGAGTTTTGGTTACAGACATACATGCACTATATGAAAGGTAACAGTGAAGATTCTAATGATAGGAATTCTTTTATGGACAATATTTCTGTAATATTTCATCATCAAATGAAATCATTTCTCCCCAGGGTTTCATTTGGACTAAGATGTTGCTAACCCAGTCAGAAAGAAGTGAATGTTACAACAGTTACCAGATGGAGCCAAACAATGTGAGGTCCCTTGCTTGTGTATAACCTCATATATTCTGACCAGTATGGGGGAGTACTGGAAAGCACTTTTTGCAATGTCATGGCTGCATCAGCAGCTATGTTCCTGGTCTCCTTGGTGCTTATCCCTAACCCAGTGTGTGCCTTGTTGGTGACACATGCAGTCAGTTTTGTAATTGTGGAAGTGACAGGTTTCATGGCATTCTGGAAGGTCAATCTCAGTTCCCTATCCATGATTAACCTTGTAATTTGTATAGGGGTTTCTTTGGATTTTTCTGCACACATTTCCTATGCTTTTGTTTCCGGTTCTGAGCCCTCGGCAAATGGAAAGGCAATGGAGGCCTTGCATCTGTTGGGCTCCCCGGCGTTACAGAGTGCAACCTCAACAGCAGTAGGGGTGTACATTTTAGCTGCTGCCCAAGCACACAGCTTCAGGACATTTTTAAGGTTATGTTTCTTATTATGGTATTTGGGGCTGCCCATGGCCTCATTTTTATTCCAGTATTCTTAACCTTTATCTGAAGGTCTGTTTGAAAAGCCACTAAAAAAAGGCCAGTTGTAGAATTCTGACTGACCCAATCCAATCTGATTTTTTTAAATGCACAATTAAGAAAAGTTGATAAGGGCTGGGGATTTAGCTCAGCGACATAAGCGCCTGCCTTGGAAGCAGGCAGTCATGAGTTCGATCCCTGGTACCGATAAAAAGGAAAAAAACAAACAAACAAAAAAAAGTTGATAAACTTTAAATGAAAACAGACTGCTTGACTTGGAGATTCAATTTTAAATCATTATCTAACATAGCCTGAGAAAACTTAGTTTTACATGAAAATACTAAGTTAGTATTGTCATCCTAATGACAGCTGCTATAGTCAAGTACAAGGTATAAGGTATAACTTTCTAGCCATTTTTTCCTTTTTTTTTTTTTTTTTTTTGATTCCAGGGATTGAACTCACAACCTCAGGCTTGCCAGGCAGACGAATATGCCACTGAGCTAAATCCCCGGCTATTTTTTCCTTTTATTTCATCAAAAAAAAACTGGAATTATTACTGGAATTGAAATATCTTACTTCTTGTTCATACTGTAAGTGGAATATTATTTCATTGCTTCCCTATATGCAATATTATGTGAAAATGTAATATTATGTATATTTCTAGTTTAGAGGATTTTTGTGCACTTTCTCAGTGTTATATTTTAATAAAGAAAAGTTGTTTTTCCTTCGCATCTTTTTATCAGTCCATATTGACTATACAGGTTAATGGGTTTCATTTTGGCTGATCCATACACAGCATACCTAATTTTCACCCCCTCATAATGCCTCTCGCCCCATCTTGCCCCCTAGTTTCACGTTGTTTGAGTGCATGTGTTTTGATCACTTCCAGCCCCCATTACCTACTTTTATTATACTCCCTTTGCTTTATTCACTTTCTCTTCTCTGATAGTCTCCCTTCTACTTCCTGTCATCTTGTTTGGATTACACATATATTAGGGAAAACACGTATCTGTCCCTCCAGTCTGGCTTGTTTTATTCAATGTGGTCTTCAGATCAGTCAGTCTTCCTGCAAATGACAAAATTTTGTGTTTCCTTACGAACATATAGTACTCCATTTTATATTTATATTTATATGCAGTGATACCTCAATTGTCAAACAACTCCAGGCTAGAACTTTCCATTACTCAAATGGCAAATTTCAGGGGAAAAAAAATGTTTTGTGTTTGTAACTTTGCTCAATAATCGAACCAAAAATCCAACTTGAGAAAACCTGTGTAGGCTGAGAGTAAGTCATGCAGTGAGACACAGAGGGGTGACACTTCAGTCTAAGTGCTGCTCTCTCTCAGATAATACATAGTGCTTGTGTTAATGTATTAAAAGACTCATTGTTGTACTTTATTTGCATAAAATATTGTAACCGTAGCTCCAAAGAAAGTGATGTCAGCAGTAAAGCTAAGAGGAAACCTGAGAACCACAATAGCATTAAAGAAATCATAAAATTTGTTAAAGTCCTGGAAAAATGAATTTATAAGTAATTTGGAAGATTGAAAAACAGTTATTTGGTTTTCCATTAGTCCATTAGTTCTTGAACTTTTTGGTGTTTAAACACAACTTTGGGATGAACTGAGTTCAGCAACCAAGAGTAGGTTCCCTAGTCTGGTTCCATGTCTTCACTATTCTGAATTGTGCTGCCATGAACATGGGCATACAGCTATGCCTACAATAGGCTGATTCCTTTGGATACCAAGAATCAGTACAGCTGGATCAGATAGCAGCTCTCTTAGTTTTTTAAGAAACATCCATAGTGATTTCCATAGTGGTTTTCCTAACTTACATTTCCATTGGCAATGCAGGATAGTTCTTCCCCCACATGCTCAGCATTTATTGTTTTCTGTGTTCCTGATAATACTCATTCTGACTGAGATGAAAGGAAATCTCTGTAGCTTTGATTTGTATTTCTCTACTGGCTAAGATGTCAGATGCCTTTCATATACTTAATTGTCACTTGTACTTCTTTTGAGATGTGCTTATTTGAATCATTTGTTGATTGGGCTGTTTGATTTTTTTATGTTATTTTTTAATTCTTTAATGAATTTTTAAAGTTTATATATCCAGACTGTTGTTTTTATATGATTAGTGCTTTCTGTGTCCTAAGAAATATTTGTTATGTCAAAGGTTTGGGGAAAACTCATCTATGTGTGCTGCTCAAAGCTAATAATTATACATTTAGGGTTAAGACTCACACACTTGTATATATTAGATATGAAAAGGTTACAGTTTCTTGCCATAATACAGGGACTATGGTCAGGCTAAGAGTTAGGCACAGGGACCCGGGAATGGGGGACCCATCAGGGACACAATCCTAGCCCCATGTAAGCTAGCCAAGCGGGGCTAGTGCAGCCCATCTCCATCCCTCACAACGCAGCTCAAGGCCCAGGCCCCGCCTGCCTGGTGTGTCTGTCCTGTGTGTCCCACTGTGGTTGCCACTGTCCCATCCCACCCCAGGCCTCAGGAAGTTCAGGGGTACTGTGACCCTGTCCTCTGTGCTCTAACTGCATCCCCAGTGGGCACCTTTGTCCTTGGGTGGGAGAGGTGCAGAAACCTGGGCTGGGGAAATTGTATTCCCTGGAGGAGGACACCACATTTGCTCTTCTCCCCTGCAGTCTGGTTTCTGTTTTCTAGGGGTAAGGCCAGGTGCACCTTCTGGGATGGGCCAAATGAGAGCAACAAGTCCCTCCAGGAAGTCTGACAGTCTTGGGTGCCATTTTCTGAGAACACAAGTTTTACTTTTAACATTCTTATGGCACCTAATGTATACTAGGTACTAGGCAAGGTACAAATAATTACACCTTTCCTTCCAAACAGCCTAGGCCCACAAAATCTGAGCTAGTTGGAGGTCACGCAGCACCACTGAGTTGGAAGCACAGTGCATATTGTTTGCATATGTATGGCCACAGCCTAAGAAGGTGGGTTCCCTTCCTAGTCAGTGAGTTCATCACAGTACAGGCAGCACAGGTTTGGGGTGCTAATAACAGGAGGTATGAGGCTAGGGGGCAGGTCTTAGAGCTATCTAAGAGCAGGTACTTGCCAGGTCAGGCAAGGACAGCATCCCAGTCCTGGCCAGCCCTCCAGGAGCCCACCTCTGGTCCCATCAGCAAATCTGGTTTCCACCAGAAGGTAGCCTACAGGGAGGGAGGAAGTGACTGGGCCTGGTGAGAGGCCAAAGTACAACAGAAAAAATACAGAAACCAGACAAGGAAAGCTGTAATGTTAAAATTGTACATTTTAAGAAAACCACAGCTTCGGGACACAAAATTTATTCAAGCTTTTTTCCCTTACTGGCAAAAATTTTAAGATCCTTATAGAGGCTAAGCCTGTAAACATGGCTCTGGGCCTCAGCTTTCACCTGTACCACAGCTCCTTCCCTTTGATACAGAATAAATATAATTCCTGACTTGTTAGAAATGTGCTGAATTTGTGGACCATCTGGAAATGAAGTCATAAGCCACAGGAAGAAGTTAGGAGAGGGGATCCAACACAGCTGAATAAAGAAGGAGCCACATTGGAGCTACTCAGAGAAAATCAACTAAAAACACAAGGTAATTGGAAGAAAAGGAGAGACATATGTCCTGGTGTCAGAATCAATCTTAAGTAGACTTGGAGATCAAAGGACTTTATAAAAGGATCATCAAGCCCACCAGGCTACCCATGTGTCTGTTACCTGCACAGAGCAGGAATCCGCGTTCCTGGAAAGCATCCCCCCCCCCAAATAAAAAAACGGGTAGACTACAATTCTGTGGCAAACACAATTCACACAAGATAGATCTGGGTTATATAGATGGCCCTTACCTATTTTGCTTTCCTGCAAACAGAGGGCAGTACAACCTGGCAACAAATTTTGCCAGCACACACAGGGGCAAGTGACCGGGAAATTGCTCCCTCTTTGACAGGCTGCTGGTTTCTCTTTTTGTTTTGTATTTGTCATGCACCCTAGCAGCTAACTGGAACCCCTAGGAACAACAAGGTTAGGGGCCTCGGCAATGGCAGAGAGAGTAGGGAGTGGAACAGCAAGACTCTTCCTGCCCAATGACCAATGCAGGAGATGGACACAGATTGCAGACACGGTATTCAAGCAATCTTGGGTCCAGAAAACAGTACGCCCCCTACCCTGTGACCAGCGGCCCTCAACACGGAGGGATACAGAGTGGGAAGTCACCACTGCCACCCAACCCGCAACCAGTTGCATGAGCAGCCTCAAGAGGAAAAGGAAAAGGAGTGGGAAGTTGGCATCCTCCCCCCACGACCAGCATGTGAGATGCCGCAGTTTAGAACAGAGGAGGCTGTACAAGGTCCGGGAAGGGCCACTGTACACGGGACTGGGAGCAGCCTCGGGCTGTCTCTGGCTCGAGTGCCTCAGCAACTGTGAAAGCGATGCTGAGACAAACAGAAAACAGGGACAAACCACCCAAAAAGCTGCTGGGGAGTGAATTGAGTAAATCATTGGACGAGTCAGAGTGAGTCAGTCAGTCATGACGACCAGAGTCACGAGACAATCGAACGAGGAAAAGTATCCGGTGTTGCCACCGTGTGGTCGTAGGTCCCCCCCACGAAGCTGGTGATCGATTGATTCTGCCTAGACTGCCCTCAAAGGGGCGGATGGATCCTCAATTCGCAGATCTTTAGTAGCTAAAGACAGCACCTGACCGCCCGCCCTCCTGCTTGAACTGGCCCGACCCTTCCAAAAAAGAAATAAAAATGACCACCTCATTAACTAAGTGAATCACTGGTGTGCACTGAGTCAGTCAGTAAGTAGCAGCGCGGTGAACAGTTAGGTCTGAGAGAGCAATGGGAAAACGTGAAATGTCCTGGGCCTGCGAGCCTCGAGGTTTGCTGTGCGATTGCATGAACCAGAGACGAAAAATAAAAAGCTTAAAAATACAAAATGCTAAGCAGGCGGTCGTGAGTTCGATCTCCGGTACCGATAAAAAGAAAAAAAAAATACGAAATGCTGTTATAAAAATATAGGTGGAAAGAGGAATAAATAAGTAGACGTTGATATAGATGGATGTAGAGTTAGAGAAATACATAGATACGCCTATGAGGGTCGGTCCTGCCTGCCATTCCCGGCGTTCGCTGTGTGGTCGCATGAACGCAGGATGAGACAGAAAGACTGAAAGTACAGAAGTTTTTCACAGGAATAAGAGATGGTTATCGATACACTTAGACAGGACTGTATCTCGAGCCTGCGTGCTGCGACGTTTGCCGTTCGATTGCAAAAATTTAAAAACACGGGGGAAAAAACTGGAAATCCAGAATGTTGACGATATCAATCAGACTGCGTGTGTCGGGCCTGCGAACGGTGACGTTTGCTGTGGGTTGGATCTCATGAAATCGATCCCTAAGGAAACGTATATACGGGTGAGGAATGTATGGTGACCTTTGGTAGTCCACAGACGGGATTAGACTGTGTACCTGTGCTTTTCTGTCGGTGCCCCTTCTCTCGGTCCGTGAACCGCACCCTAGTAAACCCCTAACACCTAAGTAAGTAAGCCAAAGCCTTCATCATGGTGGGGGTCAGGATTACCGCTTTAGTGTTAGGGGACGGGGGCGGGGCGGCGGGCAGTGGGTGAGGGCGCGGCCTGGACGTCGTAGATTGCGCGACCCGCCGTAAAGGTCGTCGCAGACCTTTTTTAGGCACGGCAAATGGGGGCGGGCGGATCCCGCACGGACCTGCTGTGGAGGTCGGTGGATGGATGGATGGAAGGATGGACGGCTGTCAGAGAAGAGCGGTGCGGGCTCCGCCCTACCTAGGGTGGGTGCTGCTTGCACTTTCCTTCGTTCCTGCTCTCCCTCTGCTGCCCGGCTCCCGCAAAAGTGTGGGCGGAGGCTGCCGGCCGCGGAGGAGTGTTCGGTACATGAGATAAGTGGTATGAATTTTAGAGATCCAGGAGGGTTAGGGTGAAAAAGCTAATAACCCTCTGCCGAGTTGGGGAATGGCTTTATGTGTCAAGACTGGGGGGAGGGGAGTTTCTCTTGTCGATTTGTGTATTTATGTATTTATTTAATGTTTGTATTTACTTAGGGGGTTGGCTACAGTACTAGAAAACGCAGAAAATTGAACAGATCTTGGGAGTGGTTTATTGAGAGTTGTTTACTGAGTCACAGACTGTAGTAGGGCTAGGAAAAGTGTGTTAGAAGAATCTCCTCCGTGTTGCGTTTCGGTCACAGGGATGAAATGTAATGCCAGTCTGCAAATGACTGCAGCCTTAGTGTACTTAATTGTGGTCGGAGCCAGGTGTCATTTTTCCCAGGCCCTGCCGCCAGCAGCCCTGCACGCACGTGTTTTCGATGATTTCTGGTTTAAACGGCTCCCCAAAGTTCACTGGCAGAGGTGATGCTGAGATCGTTTGAGATGATAGTATGGCTGTTGAGAAATGATTTTTTTTTTTTTTTTTACCTTAAACGTGGCTACCTTCTGTAGAGCTTATAAAGAGATTGTAAATAATCGAGTGAGGGCTTTTATCTTTAAGGTATATATAAAAAAAAATCACTGAAATATGTTTCCAGCTTGAGCCTTGATTTCTATGCCCTCAGTGGAAAATCTTC
Source organism: Cavia porcellus (assembly GCF_034190915.1). Classification (NCBI taxonomy): domain Eukaryota; kingdom Metazoa; phylum Chordata; class Mammalia; order Rodentia; family Caviidae; genus Cavia; species Cavia porcellus. The sequence continues at coordinate 3,974,261 of NW_026947491.1, forward strand.
ACCAGCCCCTCTGTCCCACCCACCTTTGGTGCTTTGTAATTGGTAGTTTTGATCATTTTTTTTTTAATTTCCGAGATTCCTTTACTATCCCAATCCCCACTTTTTAAAAGGTAGGCTCTTCTCCCAAATTTATTATTAATTTCAATCCATGACACGTTTTCTTATTTACATCTCCTCTGATTGAGGAAAATGTCTTTTCTCTTGTTTGTTTTTTTTTTTTTAAGCTTTTTGTTTTTTACTGTTGAGCATTCTTTTTTTTTTTTTTAAGTTTTTTTGATAGATGCAGAGGCCTGTAGAACTGATATTTATGTAACAGAATTATTTGTATCTTCCTACATCTAAGTGAGTTTTTAAGAAACAGCAGAAAAAAAATTAAATTTGAAATGTTCGGTACACAAGGACAGAATGTCCTTCCGAGCTACACTTATTTCAAACTGTTTTTCTTTAATCCATAATATTGTGGTTATTTACAAAAGACAAAAAAGAAGAAAAATTCTTTCCACGTTTTTGTGTATACACTCGGTTGGGTTGGTATCAAAACTACCACTTAAAATGGTTCCCTTCCAGGTTGTGAAGATCTAGGTAGTCATGTTAAATACAGCTACTTAGCGACCTATATATGAATCAATAGAATGATGACTTTTTTTTTTTTTTAAACGAGGGGCTCTGAATAGTGTATTCAGCTAGGTTTCTTTTTTTTTTTTTTTTTTTTTTTTTTTGTCTTTTTCCTTTTTATCAGTACCAGGGATCGAACTCAGGACAGCCTGCTTGCGAGGCAGGCGCTTTATGCCGCTGAGCTAAATCCCCAGCCCCCAGTTAGGCTTCTTAATGCCAAAGGAGATGTTAGCAGAATATTCCTGATTACTGTGGTTGACTTGACCCTTTTTTTATTCATTGTGAGTGGTGAATGACATGTTTTGTTGAAAATGAGTGCTGTTTTTATGTATCACACCTTTTATTGAAGACATATGTACTTTTTTTTTTGTCTTTTTCCTTTTATCGGTACCAGGCTATTTTTTATTTCTTATTTATTTATTTATTGGCAGTTCTGCTACCAACAGTGCATTTTCAAAGCAACCCCACGAGGTTTGAAGATGCCTGTTGATTATTACTACAGTGACAAGATTTTTACTGATATCTTGAAATTCCAGCATTTCCACACCCACTCACTGAGTGCAGTTCAGGGGTAGGGTCCAGAAAGATAACAAGTTGTGTGTGTTTGGTGATGTTCTGTAATATAGCATGAAAATTTTATCTCAAGAAACACCAGGTAAGAGTAAAAGTTGTGTTAGCTATTTGTTGTGTTGTAATGAAAAAGACAGATGGCATAATTATGCTTTTAGGCCTTTACACCTAGAGGGGCTTATGAGATTGGGGAAGGAAGCATATAAACCAACATGCTGCGTTGGTTGAGCGGTACCTTTCCTCCCATCAGGAGGATAAGGGCTTCACCTGACCCCAGCTTTGTCTTTTTTTTTTTTTTTCTTTATTTTTTTCATCCTTATGCGGTCCTTCACCCCAAGAACCTCAGAAGCCACCTTGGGTCACGGCATATGGTGCCAGAAGAAGGACGGGCTGAGAGATTGAGGGCGAGGGGACACTTCTCATGTGCGCACACCTAGGGGGAGAAGTGCATTGGTATAGGTCATTAGTCATCACTGGAGTTTATTGATGTTGGCTTCATCAGCTATAAAGAGTGGAGCATTGAAAAGCCCTTATTCTAGGGCTAGTTATAAACAGGCCAGAGAGGGGCTGGGGATTTAGCTTAGCGGCATAAGCGTCTGCCTTACAAGTGTGTGGTCATGAGTTCAATCCCTGGTACTGATAAAAACAAAAAAGACAAAAAAAAAAAAAAAATACTATCATAAACAGGCCTGAGAGAAACCCCTTCCCGCCCCAGAAAAAAAAAAAAAAAGCTAAAGACTTAGGCTTGAGAGGAGCTATAGACAAACAGGCTTAAGAGAATTCAAAGGGAAAACTGGCTTACAAGAAAGCAGCACAAGGAAATGTATCGATTTTAACAATTGTTAGATATGGGGCAGATACATTCTAAGGAGTCACAGATGTATATGGAACTGTTGGTTGTGTTTGATTCTAGTATTTACATTTTTGTGGTGGATTTGGCTTAGACAGGATCTTAATAATCATAAGCTTCTTGGGACAGCAAGTGACCTCTAAAACTTCTAAAAAGTCAACATTTGATTTCACGCCTTGGTAATAGGCTGGCTCCAATATATCACTGTCTCACTGTGACTCTGCAGTAAGTCTCCATTATCTGGTAGGGTAAATTCTCAAACTCTGTTGTTTTTCAAAATCATTGATTTCAGGCTTACTTGCTTCACAGTCACATTCAATGTAACTCTATATTTGTTTAGGATTTTAAAATTGATTTATTTATTTTGCTTTCTTCAATCAGTCAATTTTAGTTTTCAATTCATTGACACTACACATCTTGCTAAATTTCTTTTCTTTTCTTTTCTTTTCTTTTTTTTTTGGTACTGGGAGTCAAACTCATGACTTCACACTTGACAGGCAGGTGCTTGTGCCACTGAGCTAAATCACTGGCCTAAACTGAGAAGAACTGGGCATGGTGGTACACACTTGTATTCTCTCCCTCCCACCTATGGGGAATCGAACTCATGACCTTGTGCTTGCCAGGCAGGAGCTTATGCCACTGAGCTAAATCTCCAGCCCAATTAAATTTCTTGAGTTTGTTTCCAGAAGAAGGAATTGTAAATTTACATACTTGGGAGAAAATGGGAAAACAGCTTAAAGCAAGACTAGTGAAAACGTAAGCAAACCCAACACAAATCTCCTTGGACCTCTGCAGGCTTTAAAAGTTTATTTAACAGGGAGAAACTGTTGCTTTGTGCTCTTACTACTTCTCACAGGCCCCTAAAAGGGAGGGAACCAAAGAGCTGTACCAGCCTGGAGCTTTATCAGGCAAGGAAGAGAAGCAATGTTGCTTGTTTCAGGGCAGGGGCCAAGTGCCTTAGGGTTCTAATGTAATGTAACCTAATGTAATGTAATGTTGAGAGACTTAATATTGGTTGTTAAGGACTCTTAAATCTGTGTTTACAAAGTTCAAAATGTTAAAAATGAGCATGCCTTTGAAGCTAGAAACCAGTCGAAAGCAGTGTGTCTGGTTACCAAGGTGACTGGTGGATGGGTGTGGTTGGTACCTGGTATGTCCTGAAATTTGGAAGCTGGGCTGGGGGAGGCTGGGGTTCTCATTTTGTAAACATTCTGGTGTACTGTGCAGGAGTAGGGCAGAGAGACAGTGTGGATGCTGCCTGCCTCCAGTGCAGGGAGGGAAACAGCAGGCTTACGCGCCCCCTCCTTGGCTCCTACTGCTCTTCTTGCTGACTTCCACTGCCATAAACTGTTGCTCCATCAGACCCTGCCTGGTATGAAGATCTCTTGGAAGGACCCTTCCTAGCTTCTTTCTTTTACCTGACTGAATTGTCTTGCTGCTGCTGTAGTTTCATCCTTAGTAGGTTTTAAACTTTTAATAGTCCTTACTGCCCAATGAAGTCTAAGTAAAATACCCCCCTTTTTTGTCTTTGCAATGAAATTTTGAGCAAGTTTAACAATTTTAGTCTGTATCTGAGTTAAATGGAATTGTTTGCATAATGTTTCTACATTTTGAGGGAACCCTGTTGAACAGTGTCTGAGGGAGTAACAGTTCATGGCAGTGGAAGTCAGCAAGCAAGAGTAGCAGGAGCCAAAAAAGAACTTGATTCTGCCTCTCGAGAAGATGATGCTACCTCAGTCAGTACTGGGACCGAGATGCCTCAGAGACCACACCACAACTGATACAGAAAAAGATGAAGCTGGAACCCACTTTAATTGATCCAAGATACTCTGAAGATAGTAACCAAAAATAAAACCAAAGGTCTACATAGATGATAAGAGTGTACGCTAAGTCCTATGACAAAATTATACGTTACTTATAGATAAGATTTTGTCCTTTCTAAATTCTTTTATGAGAGATCTCTGCCAACTGACCTACAACAAATCTGGCTAGTGTATTTATAGTGACAGAGTCTACAATTGTATAAGACTTGTGAGATTCAATTTGGCTAAAATATAGTTGAATGCACTCTGATCGTGTAAGACGTCTGTCTATGTGTGTGTTTCTTTTTATTCTGTCTGTCAAGCAGTTAGGAGTGGACTGAGCTAGCGATTGTTCATACCTATGGAGCAGAACACACAAGTGCCCGTACAGCAGTGCCCAAGTATTGTAATCCCAAATTTTGTGTAGTCATCCAAGTATTGGAATCCCAGCAAGTTAATTACAATCTAACACTGCCAGTGCAACCCATGGCCAGAGTAAAGGCACCAAGACATATTCCAAGTTGAGGACAGCCAAGGAGTCCTAAGTACCCTCCCCGTGAGGACATGCAGACAAAGGCCCTGATCCTAGGCCTCTCCTGGAATTCATTATCTTGTGTAGAAGGGGGTGGCTCAGGGATGAGTGACAGTGAGGATGGGGGAATTACTTGAGTAACTTGAGCTTGCTGGCCAGGTAGAGAGAAAAGCATCCGCAAAATGCAGAGATAGGATATGCAGAAGGATCAATTTGCATAATTCAACTAAGGTAGCAACTGAATTGTTTTAGGAGGCTGTTGCTTCAGTTTCTGATGTGTAAACTTTTGTGTCCTGGGGAGTCATAGCCTCTTACCTTGAAGCTCCTACCCAGTTGACATTCCTGCAGCTCTACCATCCCACTGGGCTTATATATTTTACAGAGAGCAGTATGTGAGAAAATGGGAAACTGTCTGATGGCTTTAAAGATTACACATCAGTACCTCAGCTGGCCTTATTTGCAATGCTTAGAGCCAATTGAAGAGAAGAAAATGCCATAGTCTTCTCTACATAGTGGCATAAGGAAACAAGTCTCCATATAATCAAAGTTGCAGCAATTGTTCTGCATTCAAGGGGAGTCACTCAAGTTGTCTCCCACAGCCAAGTGGCATGGAGTGCCTGAGAAACACCCTGAGGGCACGGGGTGCTGAAGGTGACAGGTGTTCAATCCTCGAGGACACAGGGTATAAGAAGCGAGCTAGTTCAGCGAAAGGGGGATGATACAAATGTATAAATAGCAACTTGAGAGTCTCTAGTTATTCAAATAACATGCCAAATGTTATGATTGGATTTTTTAAGTGAAAGGGTTGCTGGCCCAGGCCGGATACTGTAGCTGGTAAAGCTAAAGAGCTCCTATCTCCCCCACCCTTAGGAATTACCTCTGGCACCAAACTAAGACCAATGGGCTACCTGTGCATCCCTAATGCCCCCTTAGGTTCCACCCCAGGCCAAGGCTACTTATATGCCTCATTCCACGTGTTCCATGGAGAGATCACCCAGCCCGGAGTGGAGATGCCACGCCCCAGGGGGTCGGGGGTGTCTCTCCCCACATTCCCAAAATAAAGGTTATTTATATTTCATACTTCTTATCTTTTCAGCCACTGCCGGTCCTCCTCCTCCTCCTCCTTTTCCTCCCCGCCACAGTTCTATCATTAAGTAATAATTAAGATAAAAAAATTAAGATGATTAAACCAAATCCCTTAGGGTGGGGGGAGTTTATTGGATAGGACTTCCACTTGGTACCATTTATCCAGCTCTTTTTCATTGCTTGGAGGCCCCAGTGATCGCCATAGTATCACGGGAGACACCCCAACTAAAGTTATAAAAATATATTACTGTAATATGTTCACATTGGTCATTGTCAAAAGAAGTAATACAGTAAGGTCTTTGATTTAAAGTTGCCCAAATGAAGCTTTTCACATGGCCATGACAGACGGTTATAAACCTCATAGTGTATTGATGGACTCATGCTTTCAGATGTCTAGGCTTTCCAACAGTGTAAAATAGGGATTGATTGCTTATAGTGAACAGAATACTGTTTCAGATTCAGACCTCTGCCTGTAACAAAAACTTACAAGATGTACATCCCACTAAAGGTAATTGGGTAAAAGCTGCTCAGGTATCAGATACAGAGGATTGACTAAAAGTAGATGTTAGATGTTACAATAGAAATTCAGGTGTGTTACAAAATAAATGTCATTGTGATTGTCACACTACAATGTTGTATATGGGTCTTGATTTCTAATTTTCTGTGTAAACTATAACTTAACATTCTACAAGTGTTCAAATGTTAAAACATTGATGGTTGTTAAAAAATAATGGTCCTTGGGCTGGGGATTTAGCTCAGTGGCATAAGCACCTGCCTTGCAAGCAGGCAGTCGTGAGTTCGATCCCTGGTACCGATAAAAAGGAAAAAGACAAAAAAAAAAAATAATAATAATAATGGTCCTGTGTTATGCTTAATATTTATTTATTTATTTATTTTTGTCTTTTTGAGATAGGGTCTCACTATGAAGTTCGGGCTGGCCTTGAGCTCACTTTGTAGCCCAGGCTGGTCTCGAACTCGAAATGATCCTCCTGCCTTAGCCTCCCGAGTGCTGGGATTACAGGCATGAGCCACCACGCCTGGCTGAGATGTTTAATATTTAGATAAGATGATTAATGTTAACCTTGCTGCCTCTGACACACTGTACTGTTATCAATCTTTCCTTCTGGATGTTCAACAACTGAGTTTTAGAGACCAAAAATAAGAGAAAGAGACAGATGGGCTAAGAAGTTAGTCAATATTTTGTACCTCACCCTCTGAGGTAAATGAGGATCCTAGACGTTAAGAGAAGCTCTGTTGTGACATTCAATATTCAGTGAGTGTCCCTGGTCTTCTGATTGAGGAGACTAGGAGACCACAGAGGAAAGCGATCATTGGTGTGTGATATGCCTCAGGAGAGTCACCAGGAGGAAAAAAAAACCTCCCAGGCTTGTACAGAAAGCAACTTGGTCAAGCTATGGCTGTGACTTACCCAAATGGCTGAGACTGACATAAATTTCCATGCCTGGTTCTGAGGTATTCCTGAGGAGACTTAACTGACCTTTATAAATAACCAAAAAACCTGGGTGTTTTTTTTTTGTTGTTGTTGTTGTTGTTTTATTTTTTATTTTTTATTTTTTTTGTCTTTTTCATTTTTATCGGTACCAGGGATCAAACTCACGACCGCCTGCTTGCAAGGCAGCTGCTTATGCTGCTGAGCTAAACCCCTAGCCCCAACCTGGGTGTTTTTAAAACAAGTCTCACTTTAACGTAGTCTTGAACATCCTGCAGAAAACGTACAACTACTACTAGAGGTCTATTAAAAAAACAAACTCAAGTCACTGATACCTTTTGACAATTGCCAACTACACTGGAAGCTGTCTACTGTTAGGGAATTCATGGACTACACAGGGGTTCCATTGCAGAATGCAAGGGCTTAAAATCCTTGGACTGTGCTTAAAATAACATCTTTTGCAGTTGTCCAGCACAGCTCCTCCAGCTTCACTGACCAGCCATCCTATGCTACAACGAAACAAAAATGAGGAATATGTAGAGAGAGAGCTATGGAATCTGGAGACTGATCATGTGTTGGCCTAACACAAGGCTGGAGGTGGGGGATCAAAAGGAAACAAGCTATGTAAGCAAGTCCTTCCAGCACCAAGAAGGCAAGGGCCCAGGCCTGCCAGGCAGACAAGTTGCTAGGAAGTTAGGGTTGCAATCCACGCTCTTTTCCAGGAGTGTATGGAGTATATAAACCAGCATGCTGCATTGGCTGAGCAGTAGCTTTCCTCCAGGCAGGAGGATAAGGGCTCCACCTGACCCCAGCTTTATTTTTCTCATCCTTTCTTGGTCCTTTACCCCAAGAACTTAAGAAGCCGCATTGGGTTGTGGAACATAAAAACGTAACACTAAAAACAAACACAATTATTTTAAAAAAGGTGGACTGTGGGGTTCCCTGTCCTGAGACCATGAACTTCCCAGAAACCCTAGATCCAGCCGCCTTCCTGACTGCACGAGGCTGAATTTTTTTCTCGGTTATTCGTGTTTCTCATTGCAGACATGAAATACTTGACACCCAAAGTTAGTTACCGGAAGGAAGGAAGGAAAGGTTTATTTATTTAGTTGTCTATTAAAATTTGGAAGGGAGTGTTTTGGTCCATACCCTGAGTGCCCCAAGAGTCAGGGATGATGTAGAAAAAGCAAGGAATGGGGAACCCGGCACAAAAATATAGGTAAGACGGCACCTTTTCCCTGCAGTTACACAGCATACCAGGCTGCACCCCTGGGCTAGTGTCAGCTACCTCTGACTACGTGAGCCTCATGGGGGTGCCAGGGGAACAGGAACCCTAACAAACGTTCCACCCCTGGCTCACCAGAGACTCATGTACATACATACATGCATCGTTTCCTACAAAAAGCAGCTAGACCGTCCGTCTTCGAGAGTCGCCACATTGCAAACGGTTTCGGCATCGCTAAAAAATCCAAGTCCCAAGTTTCCCCCAAGGTCCATGGCAAACTCTTGCCTGCCCGAGAGCACCTGTCCAGATGAAACAAGGTTACACACTTCCAGCATACAATGCACGACATGAACCAAGTATTCCAAAAAGTGACACGGGGGGGGGGGGCGGGAGGAGTACACAGCAATGGAACGCAGGACTGAGTTAAAAAATCAGGCAGGTTGACGTCTCAGAGCCCCAAGCTGGGCCCTCTGAAGCCATCTGTTCTCCAGTTACTGACTCGATCCAGGGCGCGCTCCCAGGGCTCCAGTTCTCCCTGCTACTCTGTGCCAAGAGCGCTCTGCTCACTTTTTCCCAGGCATTGTTGCCATTATTGTTTTCCTTGGACAGTCCGCGTTCCTGGCTCTTCCAAACCCTCGGCGTGGGTAGGGGTGGTCTCCACCGCGTGCGCCCTTGGCCGCACTGCCCTCTCTATCTCGGGGGCACAATTCCGCCCTCTGAAGGCCGGTGGAAGCGGCCTCACACTCAGAAGCTGTGCGTTGCGCCTGCGCTTAGAATGCGCGCCACAGGGGCCCCGCAGAAGTGCGCAACCTCCACCGCGATCAGCTGGCACGGGCGCCGGGCCCTGCCCGCTGCCGGCCGCAGGTGTCCACTGCGCGGATCGCTGACCTCTGCCACGCTGCTTGTGGGGAGGAGAAGCTCTCCAGGCCTCCCCCATGCTGGGATGCGGCGTGGCCACAGACACCTCTGGAACTGTGGTGGCCTCCGTCACCACCCGTGGACATCGCCACCCGTGGACGGATGTGGCGCCCTGCAGCTTTGTCCTCATAGCCCAGCCTGTCCCCGTTGGCGTCCGAGTCTGAGGCTGGAACAACTGGAGGCTCGTGGCCTCCGGGGCCACCTCCCGCAGGGAGCTGTCTGATTTCTTTGTTCCCTGTGCCTGGCTCCCCTCTGTCTTTACAGGGCAAGGCTTCCCGGTCCAGAAAAAGACGTTTCAAAACTTGCAGCTGCGCTTTTGCTCTATTTGCGAGGTAAATCTGGGTCAGAGCTCCCCGCAGTAGCCAGGCCATCCTTCCCAGGTCTGACTGCCTTGAGATTTCTTTGGCCCGGCAACATAGTGCTCACGTTTGTGGTGATGGAAAACTGAGGCAAGAGGATTGTGAGTTTCTTTTTCATGTGCTTTGGCTTTGACTTTTGGAGGCAGTGTCTTGCTGTGTATTCCAGGCTGCCCTCAAACTCGTAGTGATCTTCCTGTCTCAGCCTACAGTCATGACCACCATGCAGCATGGAGGATTACAGGTTTGAGGACCATCTGAGCAACTTAGTGAAACCCTGTCTCAAAATAAAGAGGGGCTGGGAGTATAACTTAGTGATAGAGGGCCCTGGGTTCGATTCCTGTAACTTCTCCCCAAAATAAACTATAGCACATGTGGTTGTGTATGGTACATAATACCTAAAAATGATTGTTAAATGACTGTCACTTTTTTTGTACTGACAGTAATACTTTTTCACACATGGTTATTTTTAAGTTTTTATTAGTATGCTTGCAGTACAAAATAATTGTATTAATCATGGAAAGCCAATAGATGTACATAACACATCTTCATTCTCTTCTCCTTTTTCACAAGATGTTTGCATTAGAGCTTCTGTGGGTTTCTGCAGGAAAATTTAGGGAGAGACCATCCATCATCTGGAGAATTATCAAAATCCAGCTGCCTTTGGTGGGGAGGTGATAAGGACTAGAGAGGCCACAGGAAAAAGGAGAGGAAAAGAAAGAGGTACCTGATAGTAGCAAGGCCTGACAGATGAGTAATGATCAGTAAAATAAGACAAACTTGCAAGTTTTCTTTCATGGTAGCTGTAAAATTTATGATCCAGCCTGAAATGATGGGATCCTAACACTTAGGAAGCTGAGGCAAGAGAATCACTGCAAGATCAAAGTCAGCCTGGGCTATGCAGTTCAAGGATAGCCTGAACTACATGTTGAGACCCTCTCTCTCTCAAAAAAAAAAAAAAAAAAAAAAAAAAATCTATGATCCAAGTAAGAAAGACAAAATTAAAAAAATTAGGGCTGGGGATGCAGCTCAGTGATTGAACCTGTGCTTAGCATCTATAAGCCCTGAAGAGTTTTGTCCCCAGCAAGACAAAAATATGATAAATAAGGGCCGGGGATTTAGCTCAGCGGCTCAAATACTTTCCTGGTAAGCATTAGGTCACGAGTTTGATCTCTGGTACATAAATAAATAAATAAATGAAAGAATAATTATGTTGGTAGTTGGGGACTTTTTAAAAATTATAAACCCTAAGGCAATTATCATTCTGTATCATCCTGTAAATTTAACTAGGAGAATACAGTTTAATGCTTTCGTTATCTCCCACTAGAAGATTTTTCCTCCTCTGAATTTTTATAACATTGCTTGAACCACACATTTCATATTAAGTGACATATTCTCAAGGATTCTCAAGTGACATAATGTCAAGGATTATCCCACGTGAATATATCTTGTTTCCTGCATTTCACCCTCCCATTCTTCACCTTCACGTTTGTTCAGTGTCTCTTGGTCACGTTCCACACAGCTCACTCCTTAGCACTATCAACGCCTCTCTGCTGACTGCTACACATGTGTGAGTCAGACAGTGTTTGGAAACACAAGGGACAGATTAAAATTACAACCGACATTTGAAGAGATGAAAGGTCATGGTGCCATTAAAATAAAAGGAATTAGAAGGAACATTTGAAAATTAAACACAAGAAGAGGATGAGGAGGAGATAAAGATCGCCTCGAGACACACATATTGTAATCCCAAAGCTGGGGAGGCTGAAGCAGGAGGACTGCAAGTTCAAGCCCAGGCTAGGCAACTTACTGAGACTTGATCTCAAAAGGAAAATGAAAAAGTAAAGGCTGGGATGTAGTTAAATGGGAAAGCCCTGGGTTTGATCCCAGTATTACCAAAAAAAAGATTTTTTAAAAATGTCAAAACACCCAGAAAAATAACAAAGCGGAAACGGGTTACACAAAGGAGCCACATACCCACTTGGAAGTTGGCATATAATGAACTGTCTCATACCCAAACTATAGAGTGTAAAGGTAAACTGAAGTCTATGAAAATTCACTTCTCATGCAGTCTTTCTCAGGAAGCTAATTAAGAACATATTTCATCAAATCAAAGAAGGAGGATGTCAGGAGAGGCAAGAAACAGAGGAATCAAGATAGAAGAGAAAAAGAAAAAAATCACTAAGAAAATTTTAAAAGAAATCCCAGGGCCAGGCACACTGATACAGACTTGCAATCTCAGAACTTGGGAGGCTGAGGCAGGAGGATCCTGAGTTCAAGATGAGCCTGAACTACATAGAGGCCTTCTATCAAATAAATAGAAAACTTAATGAAATAAAAAAAGGAAAAAAGGGGAAAATTAAAGTGAGAAAAGAAGGAAAGAAGGGAAAAGTAAAAGAAAAGTGAGAAAAGAAGGAAAAAGTGGAAACAGAGTTTTAGTAAATGAGGGAGGAGAGGGATTGAGGGGAGGGGAGGGGATGAAAACAAATCCAAGTTATATATTGAAAAAAAGATAAATTAAAAAAAAATTCAAGATGACAGGTCTTGGGCGAGGGATTTAGCTCAGCAGCATAAGCACCTGCCTGACAAGTACGAGGTCGTGCGTTTGATCCCAGTACCCCCCCAAAAAGGCAAGGTTGATATAAGCCCGCAAAAAGTAATAAGCCCCAATCAAAGAAAGATGAAGGTGCCACAGGAAGGAAGTCCCCAAGAGTAAAGTGTATTAAAATAGTTTGTTGTCTGTGACTCTTAATGGTAGATTGAAAATTACACAAATAAAAAGCAAAACGATGATATAATTATTTATTTCAGAAAAAGTATGTTCAACGAGAAAAGCACATTTGACTTAGTAGTAGAGATTTACACAACTCTAATGCTTTTAAATTAGTAAAAAATTGTGAAACAGCTGGGTATGGTGGCACATGCCTGTGATCCCAGCACTCAGGAAGCTGAGGCAGGAAGATTGCTGCAAGTTCAAAGACAGCCTGGGCGACATAGTGAGTTCAAGACCAGTCTGAACCACATATAGAGACCCTGTCTTTAAAAAAAAATGCGAAATAGCTGGGAAGTTGGATAAAGTGGAGGGGAAAATGATGTGAGATAACCCATTTTCCTTGAGAATAAATAAGAAAGATCTACAATTTTTTTGTTGTTGTTTTGTTTTCTCTATTCCTTTTTAGGGAGTGGTGGTTTTGGGGAAGGCCTTGCTCACCTGCCTGCACTGGCCTGGAACTCAAGATCCTCCTGCCTCAGCCTCCTGAGGCACTGGTTTAAATATCTATAATCTTTAAATGGAGAAATCAGAGTGTAATTGTGCTCCTCAGACGTGGGGAGAAAGAGCTAAGGAACAGCCATGAACTGAAGGGGACTGCTTCCAAAGGACAGAATGCAGAGTGTGGAGGGACAGAGCAGATAACTGCTTTGTCTCTGTATAAACTATCCAATTTCTAATACCATTACATCTTTAACTTTGAAAAATAATTTTTAAAATTTGGGTAGCCTGGAGAGCAGGCCAGGCAGGAATGATGTATGTGCTGGTAATCCCAGCACTCTGGAGGCTGAGGCAGGAGGATCACTGTGAGCTCAAGGCCAATCTGAGTTAGATAGCAAGATCCTGCCTCAAAAAAGGACCAGCCTGTGTGCTGCTCTGAATTTTTCTACATTGTATAGAGATGCAGCTTTCAGACTGTGCCACTTCATAAAGCAATAGTTTGAGCTGAATTAGTCCATTTGAATACAAGTGCCAAGAGAGAATGCCTCCTGCCTTATTTGTTCAACTAAACAATCTTCCCAGTAAAACTAAGAAATACAAACTAACCTATTCATGGCAATATTGTTATCACAGTAAATCCTGACTGTAAGGACATGAGCATATCAGAAAACCACACAGGAACCTGCTATAATGGCACACACCTGTAATCTCAGGATTCTGGGAGGCTGAAGCAGGAACATGCAAAGTCTAAGCTCAGCATGGACAATTTAGCAACTTAGCAAAACTCTTGTCTCAAAATGAGAAATTTTAAAAAGGGGTGGGTGCCAAGGACCTAGGGTTTAAATCCCAGTACCAAAACAAAAACCAAAAAACTAAACACAGGCATTTATCAAACACACCAGATGCAACTCTAATACCAGCAGTCTGGGAGGCTGAGGCAGGTGCATCGCATGTTCAAGCCCAGTTGGGCCCCTTAGTGTGAAACTTAGTCTCCAAATCAAAAATCAAACAGGCCTGGCAATGAAGCTCAGTGTGAAAGCCCTAGGTTCAATCCCCAGTACCAGGGGATGGGGAGGGGGGCACCCAATGCCACCCCCTCCTCTGGCCTATATAAAAGGAGAACCACACATGGGCATCACTGACTCCACCCTCTGGTCATCATGGTACCATGACCTTACCCAGGAGAGCTCGCAGGCGAAGAGCTAGCAGGCAAAGAACTCCTGAGGTGTTGGCTCAGCAGTGCTTGGGACTCAGACTCACCCTTTTCCTCACAGCTTCGTATCTCTGCCACTGGGCTTTGTCTGTTAGTTCTTTTTTTTTTTTTTTATCGGTACCAGGGATCGAACTCACGACCGCCTGCTTACAAGGCAGGCGCTTATGCCGCTGAGCTAAATCCCCAGCCCCCTGTCTGTTAGTTCTTTATCCATCCTCTGGCAGAGCCTTCTGCGGGTTTATCAGCCCTGTGCCTTTACTCACTCTGCAGCTGTTTTTATTTATTTTGATTGATTGATTGGCCGATTGTCTTCTTGAGACAGGGTCTCACTATGCAGTTCAAGCTGGCCTTGAGCTCACTTTGTAGCCCAGGTTGGTCTCAAACTCACAATGATCCTCCTGCCTCAGCCTCCTGAGTGCTGAATACAGGCTTGAGCCACCACGCCCAGCTTGCAGCCTCTTTTAAACAGTGTGGCCACTTCCATAGCCTGCTGTGCCTTCAATATTACCAGGTGAAGTGGAATGTATAGATTTTACACTATAGATATTCATAATTAAGACTGCAATGGAATAAAACAACTATGATTGCCTTGGTCCCACAAGCAAGTGAAATCTAGAGCACTCAGTGAGTTAAAACTGATGGAATTGTGTAACTTTCAAATTTAGGTTATTCAGTGAACTCTAACATTACAGAAGGACACAAACGTGTCTATGTGTCTGTTCCAGGTTGATGACATAGCTTGCTCACAACAGATAGTAACATTTTAAATTGAACATCCTTTATTTCACCTCATTGTTTTGCTAAAGATACAGAGAAGTAAAATAAGACATCTGTCAGCTTATTGTCCTCTGATCTCTCTAAAGGTAACCCTACCACCCTTAAAAACTAGGTATCTTTGAAAAATTCTTTGGTGCTAGGAATTTGATCCAGGCCCTGGTATAACTGAGTCACACATACATCCAGTCCAATTACAGTATATACATTTTCATGAACTCAAATAACTACATACATTCTCATCACTCTTCATCTTGGCTTATGTAATGACCAACCACTACATTCTTTTAAAAGAAAATTTGGTTTTGCTTCTACTATGAACTGTTAAATTATGAATGTGAACTGGACATGGTGGCACAGGCCTATAATCCCAGTATTAAGGAGGCTGAGGCGGAAAGATCACCGCCAGTTTGCGGCCAGTGTGTGCTACTTAGTGAGTTCAGGGTCAGCCTGGACTGCACAGTGAGACCCTGTCTCTAAATAAATAAATAAATAAACAAACAAACAAACCATTATTTGAGAACGTGTTTCATGATTTTTGCTTCTACAGACAGGATCTCGCTGTGCAGCTCGCGGTGACCTTGAACTCACTGTATAGTCGAAGCTGGGCAAGAATGCCTGAGTATCTTTCTGACTCGTTGTTGGGATTACAAACTTGCACCACTGCACCCCCCCCCGCAATAGCCCATAAACGCTTCACAAATTCAGTTTACTCAAGTAACACACCTTTACAGAACTACGAATCATTTGAGGCAACATACTAAATCCTGAATTTCTCGGCATCTGTAATATTCTCAGTATATTTCATATATTTCAATACTCTTTAAAGTGCTTAATTCAGCTGCATTTTTACCGATTTAGCTGTAGTAGGGATTGAATCCTAGGCACACTGTACACCCTCATGCCTTTTTTAAATTTTGAGACAGTCTCAGTTAGCTGTCCAGCGTGGTCTCGAACTTGTCATCTCCCCGCCTCTTCGTCCCCAAAGCTGGTATTACAGACGGCTCCACCACGCCCGGCAGGCGTGGCCTTAAAGACGTGAATGTCAAGTAGAAAAAGTCGCATTTCCAGGAGCAGGCTCTTCTCACTCCATCTCCACGCGAAGTCAAGCCAAGTGAACCCGCCCGAGCTGCTGAGCTCACTCAAGCCGAGCAGATTTATTATTACTGGCCGCGCCACCGACTCCCATTCCCGGGCGACGCTTGCATCCAGGGCGGGCCGGGGCACCACGGCGCCGGCGCAGTGCAGTCCCCGGGCAGCGCGCGAATCCCGCCTCGCACGCCGGGAGGACCGGTCCCAGCGCCCTCCAGGGACCAGCGCAGCCACCTTCAGCCCCCGGGCCACCCGCGAGCCACCCGGCATCCCCGGCATGCTGGAGCAAGATCGCGGTGCACTTCCAGCCTCCAGGAGAGTGGAGATGTCCCTCCCGGCCACGCCCCCAAGGCCCTCCCAGGTCCCACCCCGTAAGGCCGGCGCGGGCGGGAGCTGCGTGCTCGCTCCCGCCCGGACGCGCAGCCACGCCCCGAGCGGGCGATGGACGCGCGATCCCGGCGCCCTCCGCGGTGACGTACGGTGCCGGGGCCGCGCTCGGGCGCCGTAGCCGCTATTATGGCGTCTGGGGCGCGGGCTGAGGAGAGGCGGCCGTAGTCTCCGTAGGGCGAGGCGCTGGCGGCCGGGCATGGAGCGCGGCCCCACGAGCCCGCAGCCGCTGGGACACGGGGTGGCGACCACACCAGCGCCGGAGGACCGACAAGAGAACCGGCTTGCAGCGGCAGACGGTCCCGGGGCGCGGGCGACGGAGAGCGGCGGCGCGGGCGGGCAGGGGGCGGCGGCCGGCACGGGGAGCTTCTTCGACCCCGCGTCTCCCGCGGGCTCCTCCTCCTCCACCTCCTCCTCCTCGGCCGTCCCGGGCGCCGACTCGAGGGAGCCCGCAGAGGAGAGCGCGGCGGCGCCGGCGGGAGGGCGGCGGGAGGTGACCGCCCGGCCAGAGCCAGCTGCGGCCGGGGACGCGCGCACCTGCCCCGAGGAGCCCCGCCGTGCCCGCGGCGCCTGCAGCAGCGCCAGCGACCCGAGCCCGCCCGAGGACTCGCCGAGCCTAGATTCCCTGGAGTCCTTCTCCAACCTGCACTCTTTCCCCAGCAGCTCCGAGTTCAACAGTGAGGAGGGCGCGGAGAGCCGGATCCCCGAGGAGGGGCAGGAGGGCGCGGCGGGGGCGCCCGGGGCTGCGCCTCTGTGCCGGGGGGGGAGGACGAAGACGACGCCGCACTGGGGCCAGCGGCCACCAAGGAGCGCTTCCCCGGGCAGTCGTGTGTATCACATCAAGTGGATCCAGTGGAAGGAAGAGAACACACCCATCATCACCCAGAATGAGAACGGGCCCTGCCCTTTGCTGGCCATCCTCAATGTTTTGCTTCTGGCCTGGAAGGTACATTCTGCAGTTTTCCACTTCCTACAGTTTTTGGGGAGGGGCACCACGGGGTGAGGAAGCTGCAGCTTGTCATTTACTGGCTTCCTTTCTTCTTGCATGTCCCCTTTGCTTCCCGTATGAAAATTGTTCTAGATTCCCCACGTTAAAAGGATATCCGTGTACATAAACATGTGTACATACTTAATATATATGTTGATGTGCAGTGTTTACAGGCTAGTGGAACTTACAACCTAATTATTTTAAGCTGTATTTTCTGTATTAGTATCACATGTGCAAAAAACTGACGAATGGGAGAAAGTAGTCTTTGCATGACATGGAATAAGTTTTGATGTTTGTGTTCAGTCTATTTTCCACCTAATGCTTCTGTAGTTTGGTGAAGATATTTAACAGAATGGTGACAAGGAAGTTGTGGCCCTTAGACGGATTCCATTTAAGGAAAAGGACTGGTCTGAGGCCCAATAATCGTAACTTGTAGTTTTTATTCTTTTGGGGGTAAGGGGGCAAATCTCAAACAGCCCAGGCTGGCCTAGATCCTCCCCCCTCAGCCTCTCCAGTGCTGGGATGACAGGTATATGTCATCATGCCCAGTAATTTCTACATTTTCAAAGATTCTGCTTTCATTTTATGCATGATTTTTATTTTTTCCTATCTCTGACGCTACATGAAAGGGTTGATATTATTACCAGTAACTATGCATCAGAATGTGATGAGGGAGCTAAAATTATTAACAGCAACAATAAGATAGGTAGTGGGAAAAAAAAAAAAAAAGAAAAAGAAAAAAGAATGGATAAATGTGTTGAGAACTCAGTCTCTCTGAGTTACCTGCGAGTGAAACTTCTCATTTAAGCGTTCAGTTTTAGGGTGCCAAGAAGATTATCCCAAGGCACCTGTTTTATTTTCAAATTTATAACTGTACTATAGAAAAAATGTCTGTGGGAGGAAAATAGGTTGGGTTATTCTGACCAGTTAGGAACAAAAGCAAGTAAAGCAAATGCTATTTATTAAATGTCTTGACTTCCTGTTGTTAGCAAGGGCCAATCCAGAAAAACAAAAGATGAACTGAGGATGAAGCTCATGGTAGAGCACCTGCCTAGAGTGCACTGTACTCTGGGTTTGGTCCCCAGCACCCTGCCCCCCACCACAATCTTTAAAAGTAAGATTAGAAACATTGCTATCACCTGTGTAAGATAGCGCCAGTCTTTTGGAGCGGGGGCAGTGCCTGCTCTGGAGTTGTCAAAATGTTTGGGATTGCTGCACTGAGTTAGTTGACGTTAGAGAGTAGTAAATACTACTAGGTTACACAGAGCAAATAGAAATGCGTTAGATACCCAAAGGGGGAAATTTTTCTTTGGTCTAGCATAGCCCCAGAAAGCTTTATGGAATTGTGAGTCTTAAACCAAGCTTTTAAGGGAAAGAAGAATAAAAAAAATTTAATTCTTGAGGGAGAAGAGTGTAAACAAAAGTAATGAAAACAGAGTGGATATTTTGTGTACTTTTGTGTGTGTTTATTAGATGACAAGCAGTAAGTTCATATTGGAGAATGATAAAATATTGAAAAGGCAAAGAAGACACACTAGATGGAAGCACTTGAACGGCGAATTGTATTTGGTTCTATGGGCCAGAGTCCCCACTTGCTTCTGCAGGAAGGAATGCCTTAGTTTCCTTTAGGCTTTTGTCTTCTTCGTATCCATACTGCAGAACTTCAGAGGAAGGAGGGAAGTACCCAGTGCCTGGCGTGCTCGGGAGTAGATGAGCATTGCACTGGCTCTGAGGGATTGGAGAGCGTGATCACAGTCGGGGTTGCCAGTCTGTGTGGAATGCACAGGTGAGTGCAGTGCGAATCTGCCCACAGGTAGCTCACGATATAGCATGGAGGCAGACAGATAAACTAATTGTAGAGCAGTGTGCAACAGAAGTGCACAGGTCAGGGTAATTTGGGGATGAAACTGCCATCCGAAGTTTTCATAGCAGAGAGAACCTGAGAACCAGGTCTGCGGCTGAATGAGAAAAGGCCTTTGGCCAAGGGATGCTGAAGGAGAAAAGGGTGTATTGTTTGGGACCTCCAGCCTTGGCTGAAATGCATTGGAAGAAGGAAAAGAAATAGGTAGTTTTGGTTAGACTGTGAATGAGCAGACATCCTAATGAATTTTGAAGTTTCTCTTATGAGTTGTGGTTTTCAGCCTCCCTTTTTTTTTTTTTTTGCTTCTAGGTTAGTTTTGTTTTATAGTACTGGGGATTGAACCAGGAACTTTTGCCCTGAGCTATACTACATCTCCAGTACTTTTTAAATTTTTCTGAGACAGGGTCTCAAATTGCTGAGGCTTGGCTCAGTCTTGCAGTCCTGCATCTTCCTCTCAGAGTGCCAAGATTTCAGATGGGCACTTATGGCTTTCTATAGCTTTAATGCCCACAGAAATCAGTTATTACTAATCATTACTGATTGATAGGAAGATTGGTGTAAATGGAATCATTTTAGATAGGAAAGTTAATGCCAAAGTTTGGTTGTGTCCAGTTGGGAAGAAACATGTTAGGTCTCGGGAAAGAGATCAAAATGCTGAGAAAAGTTAAGTGGAAGAATTAGTGTATAGATGAAAGAACAATAATGAGAATAAATGAATTCTCCATAGGGAGTGGTCAGCTGTAGTTCTCAACCTTTTTCTATCCCAGCATACAGGAAGACTTACAAATTGCTGACAGAAACATGTTGGCTGTCTTATTACCTCTGTTTCTCCACTTAGTCCTTCGCTCCATTCGCCACAAGAGAAAGAGAGGAAGAGAGTAGTAAAAGTGGAAGAATATTTCCAGCAAAGAGCGTAAGAGTGAAACCAGCATATGCACCATTTGACATGTACAGTGGGATAAAAAGTAGAACAGTGTCATCCTAGTCAGGACGTGTCGATGTCCGCTCCCGGCCGGCAGGAAGGACACACGACAAAGTCTGGTAGTGGACAACCTTTTTTTTTTATTTTTCTTTTCTGTACAGCCTGCCCTGGGTTCTCCCAGCTGAAGCCTCCTCTGGTCCGCTCCCCGCGGCTCCTTCTGGGCTTCTACTTCCGGGCTTCTTCTTCCCCCCCAGGGGTGGCACCAGTATATATACGGATACAGTGTCCAATCATGTTAAAGTGAGCAAGGCAAGCTGATTGGCTAACATCATCAGTTGCCAGGCAGACTATATTGTTGAGCGGGTTGCTTACGCGGTAAGCAGGAAACTAACGTGCTCGATGGGAGGGGTAATCTACCTCAGGCTTTGCTCTTTACCACAGGCCGCACGTCCGCCGCGCAAGGCGAGCTATCACAGACGCGGCTCCCAACAAGGACGAGAGTCTAGAATTTTAGAAATTGGTCAGTTACCTTGGGTAATACAGTAGCATCAAGGAGCATATTGAATAGGAAAGATTTTGCCAAGAAGAACAAATATGGCTACAACATTGCCAAAAAATCAGAGTAATACAGAATCCTAAGACTTAGGTGGTTCTCTTCACAAGAAATGAACAATCTGGGTTTCTGGAGGAACAGAACAAGGAAATTTCAGAGACAACGCAGTGAGGTAGGTGAAAATTGAACCTTCATTATTTTCCATTTTTGCAAAATAATTACCAAAATCAGTAATTAAAGAGGCGAGAGATAAAAGTATTGAGAAGTTTAGGGTTTAAAAAAAAAAAATATATATATATATATATATTTATTTATTTATTTAAGACAGGGTCTCTCTCCCATGTTCTTCAGGCTGGCTTTAAATTCACTAGCCTAGGCTGGCCTCAAACTCGGCAGCTCTCTGCAGCAGCCTCTTGAGTGCTGAGGTTTCAGGTGTGCGCCACCATACCTAGCCTGCCTTAATATTTTTATATATGTAAGAGTATTAATGTAAAAACAGGGCTGGGGATTTAGCTCAGCAGCATAAGTGCTTGCGTGGCAAGTGCAAGATCGTGAGTTCAATCCCCGGTACCAAAAAAAAAAAGTATTAATGTAAAAATGGTCACTACTTTCTTATACTTTTCTTTTTGGTGGGGGGGAAAGAATGTTACAGATTTGAGGCCAATGTACTGTACACACAAAAAAACTTATGTGGAACCTATAGTGTACATTTTGATAGAGGACATAAAGTATTATAAGACCTAACCGTCGTGTTAGCATTAGCATTTTTGTAGAACGAATGCAGTGTTTTAACTGAAGATGCTGGAGATACGTAGCCTATCCTCCTTTTCGGTAGGGAGTTCTTTTCCCCATTTTCTTTTTGTAGTACTAAGGATTGGACCTAGGGCTTCTGGTCTTAGCTATAGCCCCAGCAAACACCTGCATTCCCGGCTACTCAGGGGACAGAGGGATAGAAAAGGTTGAGAACTACAGCTGACCACTCCCTATGGAAAATTCATTTATTCTCATTATTGTTCTTTCATCTATACACTAATTCTTCCATTTAACTTTTCATAAATTGTTGATGAGGTGCTGAATTGCCCAGGGTGGGCTGAAACTCACAGTCCTCATGCTTCAGCCTTCCAGAATGCTGCGATTGCAGGCACGCACCAACACGCCCAGCTTGTTTTCTTTCTTTGCTTGTTAGGAGCTAAAGCTGTGTCTTGCTGTAGGTCAAGGGAAGAATGCCAAGATCCTGAAGCAAAATTGTTTTATGGTAGACTGGTGACTCCACACATCAATCTAGAAACTGTAAGATAAGAATTGATGCATTTGATTCTGTAAAATATTTAGAGTTTAAAATTAAAAATGAAACAAATACACCCCCATACACACACCAAAAACAAACCCAGCTAAACTAAATCAAAGCACACTATAGACTGAGAGGAATACTGCATTGCCCAAGTGACCTGTTAGAGAGCTAACATCCTTTTATTGTTTCTTGAGCTAGTCTCACCGTGTATCCAAGCTGGCCATGAACTCCAGAGTTTCTGGCTGGGCCTCCCCAAGTGCTGGGATGCAGGTGTGTGCCACAATGCCTGGCTTTCCCCTCTCTGCTTGATGACATTGCTTTGCTACATACTTCTTGCTTCTCGTTGGGATTTATTATTTTTTTCCTCTTTTCCTAAACAACCATTGGAAGTCTTTTGAACATCTATTACTTACACAAAAGAAGCACAAATGGTGAGCCAAAGGTTTCATCTCAGTCTCTGCCCTCTGGGCTTTAAATGTAGATATTATAAGATGAGATTAATAGTTTCACACAGTGGTTTTGTTTCTGGAGCAGATTGAAGGAGCACAAGTGGGCCTTTCGTCCCCACGCTGTGCCAAGCATTAGGACTGGTGGTGCGTCTTTGGTTGTTCCTGATCACGAGACAGTGACACTGCCCGAGTGTGCTTGCTGCCTGTCAGTGACAGCTGTGCTCGCTTGCTTCTCTGCCTTCCAGGCGGGTCAGCTATACTCTTCTCTGTCTTCCAACCTTGTGTATTGAGACCAGGTCAAGGCTGTTGGGTACAGGAGGTATGAACAGTCATAAGCTTTAAATAATAATAATAAAGTATTCGAATTTTTTCCTCAAAGTACTGGGGATTGAACCTAGGGTCTCTCAAGCTTGCCTCTGAGCCATATGTATCCCTGGCCCTGAGGCTCTTGTGTTGTCCAGGCTGGCCCTGAGCTTGCCTCTGTCCCCTGAGTGCTGGGATTACAGGTGTGTGCCTCTGCACCCAGCTGTACTTTAATGTTTTTAAGTACTGAGTTACTCTCAGTAATGAATAAAGATACAGAGAGAAAGTAAAATGTAAAGCATGATGCATAATGGTTTATATACATTTTATTGGGTGAATCCAAAATTGAAGGGGTATTGAGGATCCTCAAGTTTTTTGAGTTCTTTGAATAAATGCGAAAGGCTGCATTTCTTGAGTCTCATTAATACTTTTAATAGTCTCAAAATAATTTCTTTGCAATTTCAGCTAACAAAGCATGAATGATATGTATTCACCCTGAATATATTAGTGTACATATGTCTGTACTGCGTATTTGAAATTAGTGAAGTGTGAAGTATGGAGAAATCCTATGGTTCAGCTGGTCCATTACCGTAAGAACAGTTGTCCCGGCCCGGGGTTTAGCTCAGTGGTGTAAGCACCTGCCCTGGCAAGCACGAGGTCATGAGTTAGATCCCCAGTACCAAAAAAAAACAAAAAGAACAGTTGTCTCCCAGTGTCTGTGGGGATTGTTCCCAGGATCTCCGTGGGTGTTCCGGTCTCTTGTATGTAATGTGTAATGGCATTGTGTTTGCATATGACCTATGTACTTTCTCCTGTGTGTTTTAAATTATTTCAATTGCTTATAATACTTAATACAATGTAAGTGCTATGTAAATAGTTGTCACACCAAATTGATTTTGTTTCTTTGTTTTTTTGTCTTTTAACTTTTTTTTTTTTATCGGTACCAGGGGGATCGAACTCATGACTACCTGCTTGCAAGGCAGGTACTTATGCTGCTGAGCTAAATCCCCAGACCCATATTTTTTGTCTTTTCAAGTAAGGGTTTTTGCTCAGCAGTTGCCACTGGCCTTGAGCTCACTTTGTGACCCACGCTGGCCTCAGATTTAAAGCGATTCTTCTGCCTCAGCTTCTGAGTGCTGGGGTCATAGGCATGGGGCACCATGCCCATGTGATTATTTTTGTTGTTGTTTTGGGGGATTTTTATTTTTTTATTTATTTTTGGCTTTTTGAGATACGGTTTCACCCTGCAGTTCAGGCTTGCATTGCTTCTCCTACCTCAGCCTCAGGAGTGCTGGGATTATAGACATGTACCACCATGCCCAGCTAGATGGTTCGAAGAAACATGGCAACTAAAGAGTGTGCATGTTCAGTATAGGTGCCATTCTCCCCTGAGCATTTTCTTTTTTTTTTTTTTTTTTTTTTTTGTCTTTTCGGTACCAGGGATCGAACTCACCACTGCCTGCTTGCAAGGCAGGTGCTTATGCCACTGAGCTAAATCCCCAGCCCCCTCCCTGAGCATTTTCTGATCTGGTTGATTGAACCTACAGATGTGGAACCTGTGCATATGGAGGGCCAACAATAATGGAAAGAATACACTGGTATGAGTCAAATACTCTGAATTTAAAATGTTATCTCACACCAAGCTGTGGGGCCGCCACCTGTGATCTCAGGACACTGGGGGTCTGAGGCAGGAAGATTGAGAGTTCAGGTCCAGACGTTGACTCAACACAAAACGAAGCAGGTTATCTCCTGAGTTCTTAACTTGCTGTTCGAGTATCAAACAGATTAGCACAGTTCTAAAGTGGCACCATTTTTCCTATAAACTTACCTTCAGTTGCCAAATTCCATAATTTGGATATTCGAGCAATCCTAATTTTTAGAATAAAAGCCTTCATTCTTTTCCTGGCAGCCTCTACTATTTATTGGTCAAAAAGTTCAGACTTAGCTGGAAATATGTTCAGGCTTTTTGTTTTGTTTTGTGCCGCAAACCTTGGGCCTTGTATGTGCTGGACAAGCTCAGGATCAGCGAGCTGCACCCTGAGTATGTTGCTCAATATTTTACTGAATGGAAGTGTTCTGTTCATTGTTTTATGAATTTGTAAATAAGGGTTTTTGAAATTTATGAGTACATTTTACGTTCCTTATAGGGGGTTGGTGTGTGTACTTCGCATATCTTCCTCCCTTTCTCATTCCCCTTCCCTCTCACTCTCTGCTTTCATCTCTTGGTCTCTTTCTCTACTTCTAGTTACCTGTCTTTTTTTTTTTTGCTGTTTATATTTTGGGTTTCTCATATAAGATTAACCATGTGATACTTAAACTTGTGTGTCTGACACCTGTTAATACTGTATATTGGAAAAGATAATTGGCTTTGGTGTTAGATCCAATTCACATTACAACCCTGTTACTTACTTTGATCAGCTGTTTTAAAACCTAGCCAGGCCAGTAATCTTAGCACTCAGGCAGGCTGAGACAGGATGATTGGTACAAACCGAAGGGTAACCTAGCTCCGTAGCCAGTCCAGGGCCAGCCTACCTGCATAGCAAGACACTGTTTCCAAAAAACCTTCATGTGGTTTTGAATTAAGGTAATACTACCTGTTTCACAGGATTGCCATGGAATAAGGGAAGAATCGAATGGCAGTTAGTAGCTAATCCAGTAAAGACCAGAGACCTTCGAAGACTCAGTTTCAGCCAGGCATAGTGCCACTAGGAAGGCTGAGGCAGGAAGAAGGTCCAGAGTTAGAGGCCACTTGGGCTACACAGTGAATTCAAGGCCTGCCTGAACTGCGTGGTGAAACACTGTATCAAATAAATAAAACCTCAGTTTTGGATCTCAAGTATTTCCTCAACTTCCAAATTGTGTTGGAGCAGGGTGTGGTGGCACACAGGTGTAGTTCTAGCATTCTGGGAAGCTGAAACGGGAAGATCACAAGTTCAGGCCTGGCCTGGACAATTTAGTGAGACCCCATCTCAAAAAACAAAACACAAAACAAAACACAAAACATACAAAGGGCTGTGGATGTAGCTTGGTGGGAAGACCGTGGGTTCAGTCTCCAGTAGTGAAAGAGAAGAGAAAGAAACAGCATTGCCAGGGTCTAAGATTCATCTTGCGTGCCCTTTCGAAGATTAACGCCTCTCTTTCCCCTGTGGGTACTATATCCTAATTTTCACAGTATCTTTTTCCTTACTGTTGTTCTTGGTATTTTTACTGCCTAAATGTGTAGCTCTAAACAGCACGTAGTAGTTTACTTCTGTTATTTCTGTGCATGTGTCTTTGCACATGTGCGTCTGTTGTTGAAGACTGAACCCTGTCGTTCTCTCCCACTGAGCTGCATCCCAGCTAAGTTGCCCAGCATGGCCTCAGACTTGTGATTTTCTGCCTCTGTCTCCCAGGTATCCGGGATTACAGGTGTATGACAGTATGCCTGGCATCAGTTTTTAAACTTTACATTACAAGTAGAATCATACAGATGAATTCTTCATTGTTTAATAGTACTTTAATACTGTATTCATTAAATGGCCAGAGTGGACTTAATGGAATGTCTGCCATATTTGGTACCTGTTCCTGCTCTATAACCAAATGGTCTGTCATGCACTGTGGGAGGTGCAAAGACAGTTAGGAATGGGGTAACAGACAGAACTTGGCTTTGAACCCAGATTTCTCAGTGTCTCTTACAGCACCGTGATACTCTTATGGCAGTAGGAAATGTTAAGGTGTGAGTATGGTAGACAAGCATAGTAGAGCTATCCCAACATACGTAAATATTTAGGTTTCTGACCTCAAGAAGTACTTGAGTCATCTGAAGCACTGAATTTTATAGACTGTTCTTTCTTTTTCAGGTGAAACTCCCCCCAATGATGGAAATCATCACTGCTGAGCAGCTGATGGAATATTTAGGTTAGTATTGAAGAGCGGATGATTTTATATTTCTTTCAAAATTGGTATATTACACAGGCTCACCTTTCTGAAGTAATAATATAATTTGAATTTTTAATTAAAAAATGTTTACAAGGATGTTAGTGTTGTTGGGTATTATATAGCCTTCTCCTAAGCAACAGTGAAATTCTGTAACAGAAATAAGGAGAGTGAGTATATCCCGGAAACAAGATGCATATTAATTCCTGTAAACCGCAGAAAGGGAGAAGGCACAGAAACTGACACTACATATAGCTAGTATTTAAAAATATTAGATAGACATGAATTAGAGTGAAAGCAGTGGGCTGGAGCTGTAACCTGGTGGTTGAGTGCGTGCCTACCTGTGCAAGGGCCTGGTTTGGTCCTCAACACTATAAAATTTAAAAATGACAAAGGTGACTTATGGCATTGCTTTCAAAACTTTGATTTTTGGATTATGCCAGATTTTGAAATACTAATTATTGGCCTGCAGTGGAATAGGAACTTATTCCAGGCTGTAAAACATTTATAATTTCATTCATTAGTAAATATACTATTTAGTTCATCTGTAATTTTTTCATAGCAAAAAAAAATTTTTTTTTTCTATTCTGGGAATTGAACCCAGGGCCTTAGTATTAAACTATATCCCCCAGTCCTTTTTAAAATTATTTTTTAAATTTTGAGACGGGGGGGGGGGGGGGGGGGCTTAGCTCAGCGGCGTAAGCGCCTGTCTTGCAAGTGCGCAGTCGTGAGTTCGATCCCTGGTACCGATAAAAAAGAAAAAGACAAAAGACAAAAAAAAAGAAATTTTGAGACAGGGTCTTTGTAAATTGCCAGTGGGCTGGATAGGAATTTGGGATTCTTCTGCTTCAGACATGCTGGGATTATAGGCAAGCAGCACTATGCCTGAAAGAATTTTCTTGATGAGGGAAGCAATGTATTTTTGTTGCTGTTGTTCTGTTTTGTTTATTTTGTTTTGATTTTAATTAAGTTTCTTGGTACATTTCAAATATACATAATCATTTTCATCTTAGGGACTTTGTGCCTGTACATTACTTCCCTCAGTTCTCTCTCTTTTTTTTTTTCTTTGCATTCTCTTATCCTCCCTTCAGTCCTTCTTCCCCTCCTTATTTACCAAAGCTTTGTTCTGTTTCTGGGGTTTTTTGCTTTTTTGGGGGGAAACAATGTGTTAAACGAAGAATTTATGTACTCATTCTGTTATCAGATAGGTAATCTTTTTTGTCAGCTGATAGTTTGTTTCCATCATTCCAAACAACCCACTGATTTGATTTTATGTTTTAATTTTTTGTAAGATAGAGGCTTAGTGGAGTAAGCCTCTTGGGATTGTAGCTTTGGAAGGCCCTTTTCTTGTGTAATTATATCATTTAATCCTTACTCCCTGGCCACGGGCCTGGGCCTTGTACTTACAGACAGATGACTGAGCACTGTACCTAGAAACCGCCGAGCAGACTTCCTTTTTATCCCTCTTAATTAGCTAATGATTTTTACACTTCAGGATTTCCAAAATCTGTGTCATGAAGAAGGCTGATTGTGCTTGCTCCTTTTGAGGAGCAGTCAGTGTGACTCCAGGGAGTCGCAGAGGGCGGGAAGGGGAGCTCAGAGGGTTAATGGCACCTGATCCCATGGGCCCAGTGGGCTGTTATGATGGAGACTTGGACAACTACTGAGTGAGCTGGGAGGCTGAGGCAAGAGGATCACACTTTTGAGCATAGCTTAGACAATTTAGCAGCGTAGATATTGCTTCAAAAAAAAAAAATTTTTTTTTTAAGAAGTTGCTCAGTGTGAGGGCCCTGTGTTCAATTCCCAGTACTGCCAAAAGAAAAAAAAGTTAGGAAAGAAAGAACAGGTATGGAGAAGAAAACAGGTAGCTGTGATTTTCTAGATTCCAGGTGAAGAAGTTTTCAAATACAGTGAGGATAGCCAGATCTCAATCAGCAGGGTGAAGACTGAAGTTGCCCATGGCTGTTGCCATCACTGGCAGAGCTTGACAGCCTGAGTGAGTGTGCTGCCTGGAGATAAGTGAGGACTGGAGGCCTCACACAGACGGCACCAGTGTAAGATGAAGCGGGCACCTCGGGAACGGGGCTGTAGTGGTCCTCAGTGATCCTTGCTCTTCAGGAGGATGAGGCAGGAAAATCCAGAGTTCAAAGCCTGTCTGGGCAGTTGAGTGAGACTTAGCTCAAAATAAAAAACCTGGCGTAGTGGCTCACACCTGTAATTCTAGCATTGTGGGAAACCCAGGAAGGATTAGCAAATTAGTGACTTCTCAAGACACCTTGATTTATGTTTTTTTGGTGTTGTTTTCTTTTTTTTTAGAGACAGGGTGTGCTTTGTAGTGCAGCTGACTTTAAACTCACTATGTAGCCCAGCATGGCCTTGAACTCACAGCTGTCGTGCCTCAGCCTTCCTGTGGTGCAGTTATAGGCTGGCTCCACCCACTGGCCTACAAACTTACTTAAAAGGGCTGGTGGCCAGGCATGGTGGTACATGCCTGTGATCCCAGCACTCAGAGACTGAAGCAGGAGGATCACTGTGAGTTCGAGGCCAGCCTGAATTGCATATAGTGAAACTCTGACCCAAAAAAAAGTGGGGCAGTGGGGGGAGTTGGGAATGTAATGCTCCCTCCCTAGTTTTAGTACCCAGTACAGCATAAATAAATGAGCTAAGCTAGGAGTATAGCTTAGTGGTAGAGTGGTTCTGTATTCCATTCCCAGTGCCTCAAAAACCAACTAATCAACAAACAAAAACAGGACTAGGGATATGGCTCAGTGGTAGAACACTTGCCGAGCACACTCCTGTCCCTGGATTGGGGGATGTTACATACAAAGCTAAGTGTGGCGAGGCAGGCCTGCAGTCCTGGCCACTAAGGTAGATGACTCAAGAGGATAACTGATCCCGAGAGTTAAAAAGTTTAAATGTGGAATGCCATATAATTCTGAAGTTTGACATCTAGTATTTGCTTAAAAGAGCTAAAAAAGTAGATGTCTAAACAAAAACTTGCACAGGAATATTTATAAAATTATTTGTAATAGCCAAAGAGTAGAAGCAGTCCAGATGTCTTACCAACTTATAAGTGGATGAACAGATATGTCCATATATAAGAGAGTTGGGCGTGGTAGCGCATGGTTCTCTTCCCAGCACTTAGGAGGCTGAGCCAGGAGGCTCATCGTGAATTTGATCCTGGGCTACATAATGAGCTCAAGTCTAGCATAAAGTGTATAGCAAAGTCCTGTCTCAATAAAAACATAGAGTTGTAAGTGAAAAATAAGGTGAATGTTTACAATTTAAAAAATTTATTACAGTAGAAGGCATTGCCATTAATCCGTGTCAAAATACTCCTCACTTTGAACATACTTACCCATGGTTCTTGGCTAATTTTCAGAGGTGTTCTGGAAGCCCTGTTTTGTAAGCATTTTAGTCGCACTGTCCCGCTGCCTTGATGTCCTGCATCAGTCAAAGCTTTTACCTTTCTAAGTCTTTCTGGCTCTGAGGGAGCAGAAGTTACGCAGCCACGTGAGTCGAGGACATAGTCATGTTAGTGCGAGCCTGTCTTGACACGGTGGGCGGCTCAGAGGCTACAGTTCCCGCCTTTGAGAGCTGCTGGGAACAAGTGTGCTCCCTTACGCTTGCTTGTTGTAAGTGGGGAGTGCGGTTCTGACGGCAGAGAGCCCCAGCAGAGCCGGCCGGCAGTGTGATTCACTGATAGCACAGAGGGGTGAGTTGGGTGATGTCAAAAGGCTGATAGCCTCTTTCCCTTCTGCTACCAAAAATGGTTTTGTTGTTACTATTTTTATTGGTTGGTTTGGTTTTTTGGCTGTGTTAGGAATCAAACCAAGAGCTTGCACATTGCTGGGTTTTGTTTGTTTGTTTGTTTGTTTTGTTTTTGTCTTTTTCCTTTTTCCTTTTTATCGGTACTGGGGGTTGAACTCACGACTGCCTGCTTGCAAGGCAGGCGCTTATGCCGCTGAGCTAAACCCCCAGCCCCTAGCTTGCACATTGCTGAGCAGACTTTCTATCACTAGATGTATTCTAGTGCTCAAGATATATTTTGGTTTTTGGTTTTTGTTTTATGTTTTTTTTTTCTTTCGTCTTGAGACAAAACAGTGTATCCAGGCGTACTCTGTAGTCCAGGCTGCCCTTGCTCTCACTACATAGCCCAGCCTGGCCTCAAACTCTTGGTGACTCTCCTCCCTCAGCCTCCTGTTCTTTGTATTTTTGAGATAAGGTCTTACATACAGTGGTACTGTATGTGAGGTACTGCAACAGATGGGAATTCTGATGGCACAGGTTGGAGAAGAGAAAAAATTTCATTTTGGGAATTTCTGTTCCTAGAGTAATGATGGCAGACTTTTTGGAGTTTTCAGTGATATGAACAGCCTCCACATGAGTGCTGTAGTTTCCCTCTCTGTCCTAGAGTATGAGTGTCAGATCCAGCATGAAAGTGGCTTGTGGGAAAGGTTTGCATAGAGAAACACAACGCATTGAGATCCCTGATAAAATAAGGTGGGGAGGCCCTGTCAGCAGAAGGTGAGATGCTGAGAGGGATAAAATAAAATGCTTATTACATGCTAGAATGTGTATTGTGACTTTACCAGTCATGATAATATGATAGTATAACCAATGTATGATAGGAAGAAAGATAGTTGTTAGGCATTGGTAGCATTGTCTAACTTCATCAGTTTGTTTTTGGTCTTTTTGAGATAGGGTTTCACTATGCAGTTCAGGTTGGCCTTGAACTCACAATGTAGTCCAGGCTGGTTTTGAACACACAGCAATCCTGCCTCAGCCTCCTGAGTGCTGGGATTACAGGTGTGTACCACTGTGCCTGGCAGCATTGTCTAACTTTTGAGAAAAGTTCTCATTATGTTGTTAATGTTTCCCAAATTAGCCTTGAACCTGTAATCCTTCTATTTCAGCCTCTCAAAGTGCCAGAATTTTGTCTGATTTCTATAAAAGTAATTAGTCTTTTGAATATACATGTGCTGTGAAAAGTGGTCAGTGTCAGTGCATTAATTTTGCCTTTGCTTTTGAATAAATTACAAAAAAACATTTTGCCTGAAGTTGACTGTTACATCTTCTTCAAATGTTTAAGTGTTCATCTGAGATAAATTTAACTGTTGCTAAACCCTGTTTTCCATTATTTGGCCTAATGTAGATACCAGGTTTTTGTTTCTTGATTTCTGTTTGTTTGGGCTGTCCCATTAATAGCAAGGTCTTGTAATTCTTTTCCTTAAAGTTTGTCTTTCTTTCTCTATTGATATATCATAGCCTGAATGATACCATTTCTTCTACCCTTCAAATTAACCTACATGCCAGTGTACTCTTAAAGCATCAGCTTCACTCTTCATTCCTCTGTTTAAAAACCGGCCAAGTGTGGTAGTGCACACCTGTAATCCCAGGACTCAGAATGCTGAGGGAAGAGGATCACCTTGAGTTGAAGGCTAAACTGCATAGGAAGATCCTGTCTCAGACAACTGACATAGCATAACCAAAAGAGCCCTGGGTATGTACCTCAGTGGTAGAGTGTCCAAAGAGTCCAAAGAGCTCGCTGCAGCACCCATGCCGTGGATTAATCACCACTGACAGGAAGGCCCTAAATATGATTCTCTTGGTTTGACTGTATATACTTTACAATTCAAGAGAGACTTCAGTAAATTTGGAGCAGGGCTGTTTGCTGTCCTGTCAGGATTCTTGAAGATGTTTTTTCATAGTGAGACAATGGAACTGATCTTAGCTGCCGGAGGAGTCCTTCTTTTCTGTGGATTTATCATTTATGACATTCACTCACTGATGCATACGTTATCTCCTGAAGAGTATGTATTAGCTGCTATCAGCGTCTACCTGGATATTATCAATCTATTCCTACATCTGTTACAGTCTTTGGAAGCAGTATTTAAGACTGTTTCATTAAGTGATAGTTTGATATTAAACAAAATTTAAACATCTGCTTTATATTGATAGCCACTTGTAATCCCCTTCCCTTGAGTGCTAAATGGATTTACCAATGCACTTCTAAAGAATAAAACGTGACAGAAGGAACAAGTCACTTCCACTTACGCAGTTCTGTTGCTCAGCTGCTCACTCCAAGGCCAGCCAGGCAGGGAACGCACAGGGCTGGGGCGGCACAGAACTGCAGTCTTGGTCCCACAGCCCATGGGGAGCTGGCCCACCCATAACCTGTTGAGGGCACCTGGGCTGCTCCCCGTCCCCAGGACGGCTGAGCCCACTGCGCCTCTGCCTATGGCCTTGAAGACCCCACCCTGACTCCCAGCCCACCGATTCTACAAACAGCCTGAAGCCAGAACATTTTGGAGAGATCTGTTACACAGATCAGCGAACTAGCACAGAGACATTATGGTAAAGTCAGACTTATGTGAGGTCATATTGTACTACAGATCAAACCCAGGGCCTGGAGCATCCTACACATTTATTCTACCACTGAGCTATACCCTAGCCCTGAGAATAACATTTTAAAAAGCTGAGTTTGAGTTTTTAAGGGGCCATCTTTCAATTTTACATACGTATGTAAATAAGCACATAAGAATGCTGTCTTATGTACCTGTCCCCAGTCAAAAATACCATTTCAATCAAATATTTCTTGAAAATCAATACATCTGGCAGTGGATTACAGTAAACAGGATAAAAACCAAGCCTGTAATCCCAGCACTCGGGAGGCTGAGGTAGGAGGATGGCTACGAGTTCAAGGTCAGCCTGAATTCGCCTACATAATGAGCTCAAGGCTGAACTACAAAGCAAGACCCTGACTCAAAAAAAAGATAAGATATACAGTTTGTTCTTTTTTTTTTTTTTTTTTTTTTTTTGCCTTTTTCCTTTTTATCGGTACCGGGGATCGAACTCACCACTGCCTGCTTGCAAGGCAGGCACTTATGCCGCTGAGCTAAATCCCCAGCCCCTACAGTTTGTTCTTAAAAAAAACTATTAATTTTGTTGGGCAAAGAACACTAGGTACCACAGAAAAGGATAACAATAAAGTATAAATGTAATAAATGCTTAAATACCACACGATTTTGAAAAAAACACATTGATAGAGCCCACAGAGCTTAGATGCTTCCTTTGCGGCAGTAGTCTATACTACATTCAGAAAAATGCGCAGACCCTGGAGAGGGAGTGGGACAAAGAGCGCTCTGTGAGGGAGAGCGCCAGGCAGGAGGGCTGGAGCTGCTGCTCAGAGGTAGAGCACTTCCCTAGAATGTGCAAGGCCCTGGGATCAATCCCCAGCACTGGGGGCAGCAGAGGGGGTGAAATCATGCCATATGAGCAGTTTATAAGATGACTAACACATAAGATTTACACCCAAGGTGGTAGGAACAGGGCTGAATTAGTAAACTGACAGAATTATAGGAATCCTAATATCCTGGGAAGTTCAGTTGTAAAAGATCACGGAGAAAAAAAGAAGAAGAAAAGTGTAAAAAAAAATCAAAGGGGCTGGGGATTTAGCTCAGCGGCATAAGCACCTGCCTTACAAGCAGGTGGTCGTGAGTTTGATCCCCGGTACCGATAAAAAGAAAAAAGAAAAAAAAAAGTGTAAAAGATCACAGGGACCTTTAAGCTTTCTGTCTTGTTTTCCAAGTTGGAATCATATTTAGGGCCTTCCTGTCAGTGGTGATTAATCCACGGCATGGGTGCTGCAGCGAGCTCTTTGGACTCTTTGGACACTCTACCACTGAGGTACATACCCAGGGCTCTTTTGGTTATGCTATGTCAGTTGTCTGAGACAGGATCTTCCTATGCAGTTTAGCCTTCAACTCAAGGTGATCCTCTTCCCTCAGCATTCTGAGTCCTGGGATTACAGGTGTGCACTACCACACTTGGCCGGTTTTTAAACAGAGGAATGAAGAGTGAAGCTGATGCTTTAAGAGTACACTGGCATGTAGGTTAATTTGAAGGGTAGAAGAAATGGTATCATTCAGGCTATGATATATCAATAGAGAAAGAAAGACAAATTTTAAGGAAAAGAATTACAAGACCTTGCTATTAATGGGACAGCCCAAACAAACAGAAATCAAGAAACAAAAACCTGGTATCTACATTAGGCCAAATAATGGAAAACAGGGTTTAGCAACAGTTAAATTTATCTCAGATGAACACTTAAACATTTGAAGAAGATGTAACAGTCAACTTCAGGCAAAATGTTTTTTTGTAATTTATTCAAAAGCAAAGGCAAAATTAATGCACTGACACTGACCACTTTTCACAGCACATGTATATTCAAAAGACTAATTACTTTTATAGAAATCAGACAAAATTCTGGCACTTTGAGAGGCTGAAATAGAAGGATTACAGGTTCAAGGCTAATTTGGGAAACATTAACAACATAATGAGAACTTTTCTCAAAAGTTAGACAATGCTGCCAGGCACAGTGGTACACACCTGTAATCCCAGCACTCAGGAGGCTGAGGCAGGATTGCTGTGTGTTCAAAACCAGCCTGGACTACATTGTGAGTTCAAGGCCAACCTGAACTGCATAGTGAAACCCTATCTCAAAAAGACCAAAAACAAACTGATGAAGTTAGACAATGCTACCAATGCCTAACAACTATCTTTCTTCCTATCATACATTGGTTATACTATCATATTATCATGACTGGTAAAGTCACAATACACATTCTAGCATGTAATAAGCATTTTATTTTATCCCTCTCAGCATCTCACCTTCTGCTGACAGGGCCTCCCCACCTTATTTTATCAGGGATCTCAATGCGTTGTGTTTCTCTATGCAAACCTTTCCCACAAGCCACTTTCATGCTGGATCTGACACTCATACTCTAGGACAGAGAGGGAAACTACAGCACTCATGTGGAGGCTGTTCATATCACTGAAAACTCCAAAAAGTCTGCCATCATTACTCTAGGAACAGAAATTCCCAAAATGAAATTTTTTCTCTTCTCCAACCTGTGCCATCAGAATTCCCATCTGTTGCAGTACCTCACATACAGTACCACTGTATGTAAGACCTTATCTCAAAAATACAAAGAACAGGAGGCTGAGGGAGGAGAGTCACCAAGAGTTTGAGGCCAGGCTGGGCTATGTAGTGAGAGCAAGGGCAGCCTGGACTACAGAGTACGCCTGGATACACTGTTTTGTCTCAAGACGAAAGAAAAAAAAAACATAAAACAAAAACCAAAAACCAAAATATATCTTGAGCACTAGAATACATCTAGTGATAGAAAGTCTGCTCAGCAATGTGCAAGCTAGGGGCTGGGGGTTTAGCTCAGCGGCATAAGCGCCTGCCTTGCAAGCAGGCAGTCGTGAGTTCAACCCCCAGTACCGATAAAAAGGAAAAAGGAAAAAGACAAAAACAAAACAAACAAACAAACAAACAAAACCCAGCAATGTGCAAGCTCTTGGTTTGATTCCTAACACAGCCAAAAAACCAAACCAACCAATAAAAATAGTAACAACAAAACCATTTTTGGTAGCAGAAGGGAAAGAGGCTATCAGCCTTTTGACATCACCCAACTCACCCCTCTGTGCTATCAGTGAATCACACTGCCGGCCGGCTCTGCTGGGGCTCTCTGCCGTCAGAACCGCACTCCCCACTTACAACAAGCAAGCGTAAGGGAGCACACTTGTTCCCAGCAGCTCTCAAAGGCGGGAACTGTAGCCTCTGAGCCGCCCACCGTGTCAAGACAGGCTCGCACTAACATGACTATGTCCTCGACTCACGTGGCTGCGTAACTTCTGCTCCCTCAGAGCCAGAAAGACTTAGAAAGGTAAAAGCTTTGACTGATGCAGGACATCAAGGCAGCGGGACAGTGCGACTAAAATGCTTACAAAACAGGGCTTCCAGAACACCTCTGAAAATTAGCCAAGAACCATGGGTAAGTATGTTCAAAGTGAGGAGTATTTTGACACGGATTAATGGCAATGCCTTCTACTGTAATAAATTTTTTAAATTGTAAACATTCACCTTATTTTTCACTTACAACTCTATGTTTTTATTGAGACAGGACTTTGCTATACACTTTATGCTAGACTTGAGCTCATTATGTAGCCCAGGATCAAATTCACGATGAGCCTCCTGGCTCAGCCTCCTAAGTGCTGGGAAGAGAACCATGCGCTACCACGCCCAACTCTCTTATATATGGACATATCTGTTCATCCACTTATAAGTTGGTAAGACATCTGGACTGCTTCTACTCTTTGGCTATTACAAATAATTTTATAAATATTCCTGTGCAAGTTTTTGTTTAGACATCTACTTTTTTAGCTCTTTTAAGCAAATACTAGATGTCAAACTTCAGAATTATATGGCATTCCACATTTAAACTTTTTAACTCTCGGGATCAGTTATCCTCTTGAGTCATCTACCTTAGTGGCCAGGACTGCAGGCCTGCCTCGCCACACTTAGCTTTGTATGTAACATCCCCCAATCCAGGGACAGGAGTGTGCTCGGCAAGTGTTCTACCACTGAGCCATATCCCTAGTCCTGTTTTTGTTTGTTGATTAGTTGGTTTTTGAGGCACTGGGAATGGAATACAGAACCACTCTACCACTAAGCTATACTCCTAGCTTAGCTCATTTATTTATGCTGTACTGGGTACTAAAACTAGGGAGGGAGCATTACATTCCCAACTCCCCCCACTGCCCCACTTTTTTTTGGGTCAGAGTTTCACTATATGCAATTCAGGCTGGCCTCGAACTCACAGTGATCCTCCTGCTTCAGTCTCTGAGTGCTGGGATCACAGGCATGTACCACCATGCCTGGCCACCAGCCCTTTTAAGTAAGTTTGTAGGCCAGTGGGTGGAGCCAGCCTATAACTGCACCACAGGAAGGCTGAGGCACGACAGCTGTGAGTTCAAGGCCATGCTGGGCTACATAGTGAGTTTAAAGTCAGCTGCACTACAAAGCACACCCTGTCTCTAAAAAAAAAGAAAACAACACCAAAAAAACATAAATCAAGGTGTCTTGAGAAGTCACTAATTTGCTAATCCTTCCTGGGTTTCCCACAATGCTAGAATTACAGGTGTGAGCCACTACGCCAGGTTTTTTATTTTGAGCTAAGTCTCACTCAACTGCCCAGACAGGCTTTGAACTCTGGATTTTCCTGCCTCATCCTCCTGAAGAGCAAGGATCACTGAGGACCACTACAGCCCCGTTCCCGAGGTGCCCGCTTCATCTTACACTGGTGCCGTCTGTGTGAGGCCTCCAGTCCTCACTTATCTCCAGGCAGCACACTCACTCAGGCTGTCAAGCTCTGCCAGTGATGGCAACAGCCATGGGCAACTTCAGTCTTCACCCTGCTGATTGAGATCTGGCTATCCTCACTGTATTTGAAAACTTCTTCACCTGGAATCTAGAAAATCACAGCTACCTGTTTTCTTCTCCATACCTGTTCTTTCTTTCCTAACTTTTTTTTCTTTTGGCAGTACTGGGAATTGAACACAGGGCCCTCACACTGAGCAACTTCTTAAAAAAAAAATTTTTTTTTTTTGAAGCAATATCTACGCTGCTAAATTGTCTAAGCTATGCTCAAAAGTGTGATCCTCTTGCCTCAGCCTCCCAGCTCACTCAGTAGTTGTCCAAGTCTCCATCATAACAGCCCACTGGGCCCATGGGATCAGGTGCCATTAACCCTCTGAGCTCCCCTTCCCGCCCTCTGCGACTCCCTGGAGTCACACTGACTGCTCCTCAAAAGGAGCAAGCACAATCAGCCTTCTTCATGACACAGATTTTGGAAATCCTGAAGTGTAAAAATCATTAGCTAATTAAGAGGGATAAAAAGGAAGTCTGCTCGGCGGTTTCTAGGTACAGTGCTCAGTCATCTGTCTGTAAGTACAAGGCCCAGGCCCGTGGCCAGGGAGTAAGGATTAAATGATATAATTACACAAGAAAAGGGCCTTCCAAAGCTACAATCCCAAGAGGCTTACTCCACTAAGCCTCTATCTTACAAAAAATTAAAACATAAAATCAAATCAGTGGGTTGTTTGGAATGATGGAAACAAACTATCAGCTGACAAAAAAGATTACCTATCTGATAACAGAATGAGTACATAAATTCTTCGTTTAACACATTGTTTCCCCCCAAAAAAGCAAAAAACCCCAGAAACAGAACAAAGCTTTGGTAAATAAGGAGGGGAAGAAGGACTGAAGGGAGGATAAGAGAATGCAAAGAAAAAAAAAAAGAGAGAGAACTGAGGGAAGTAATGTACAGGCACAAAGTCCCTAAGATGAAAATGATTATGTATATTTGAAATGTACCAAGAAACTTAATTAAAATCAAAACAAAATAAACAAAACAGAACAACAGCAACAAAAATACATTGCTTCCCTCATCAAGAAAATTCTTTCAGGCATAGTGCTGCTTGCCTATAATCCCAGCATGTCTGAAGCAGAAGAATCCCAAATTCCTATCCAGCCCACTGGCAATTTACAAAGACCCTGTCTCAAAATTTCTTTTTTTTTGTCTTTTGTCTTTTTCTTTTTTATCGGTACCAGGGATCGAACTCACGACTGCGCACTTGCAAGACAGGCGCTTACGCCGCTGAGCTAAGCCCCCCCCCCCCCCCCCCCGTCTCAAAATTTAAAAAATAATTTTAAAAAGGACTGGGGGATATAGTTTAATACTAAGGCCCTGGGTTCAATTCCCAGAATAGAAAAAAAAAATTTTTTTTTGCTATGAAAAAATTACAGATGAACTAAATAGTATATTTACTAATGAATGAAATTATAAATGTTTTACAGCCTGGAATAAGTTCCTATTCCACTGCAGGCCAATAATTAGTATTTCAAAATCTGGCATAATCCAAAAATCAAAGTTTTGAAAGCAATGCCATAAGTCACCTTTGTCATTTTTAAATTTTATAGTGTTGAGGACCAAACCAGGCCCTTGCACAGGTAGGCACGCACTCAACCACCAGGTTACAGCTCCAGCCCACTGCTTTCACTCTAATTCATGTCTATCTAATATTTTTAAATACTAGCTATATGTAGTGTCAGTTTCTGTGCCTTCTCCCTTTCTGCGGTTTACAGGAATTAATATGCATCTTGTTTCCGGGATATACTCACTCTCCTTATTTCTGTTACAGAATTTCACTGTTGCTTAGGAGAAGGCTATATAATACCCAACAACACTAACATCCTTGTAAACATTTTTTAATTAAAAATTCAAATTATATTATTACTTCAGAAAGGTGAGCCTGTGTAATATACCAATTTTGAAAGAAATATAAAATCATCCGCTCTTCAATACTAACCTAAATATTCCATCAGCTGCTCAGCAGTGATGATTTCCATCATTGGGGGGAGTTTCACCTGAAAAAGAAAGAACAGTCTATAAAATTCAGTGCTTCAGATGACTCAAGTACTTCTTGAGGTCAGAAACCTAAATATTTACGTATGTTGGGATAGCTCTACTATGCTTGTCTACCATACTCACACCTTAACATTTCCTACTGCCATAAGAGTATCACGGTGCTGTAAGAGACACTGAGAAATCTGGGTTCAAAGCCAAGTTCTGTCTGTTACCCCATTCCTAACTGTCTTTGCACCTCCCACAGTGCATGACAGACCATTTGGTTATAGAGCAGGAACAGGTACCAAATATGGCAGACATTCCATTAAGTCCACTCTGGCCATTTAATGAATACAGTATTAAAGTACTATTAAACAATGAAGAATTCATCTGTATGATTCTACTTGTAATGTAAAGTTTAAAAACTGATGCCAGGCATACTGTCATACACCTGTAATCCCGGATACCTGGGAGACAGAGGCAGAAAATCACAAGTCTGAGGCCATGCTGGGCAACTTAGCTGGGATGCAGCTCAGTGGGAGAGAACGACAGGGTTCAGTCTTCAACAACAGACGCACATGTGCAAAGACACATGCACAGAAATAACAGAAGTAAACTACTACGTGCTGTTTAGAGCTACACATTTAGGCAGTAAAAATACCAAGAACAACAGTAAGGAAAAAGATACTGTGAAAATTAGGATATAGTACCCACAGGGGAAAGAGAGGCGTTAATCTTCGAAAGGGCACGCAAGATGAATCTTAGACCCTGGCAATGCTGTTTCTTTCTCTTCTCTTTCACTACTGGAGACTGAACCCACGGTCTTCCCACCAAGCTACATCCACAGCCCTTTGTATGTTTTGTGTTTTGTTTTGTGTTTTGTTTTTTGAGATGGGGTCTCACTAAATTGTCCAGGCCAGGCCTGAACTTGTGATCTTCCCGTTTCAGCTTCCCAGAATGCTAGAACTACACCTGTGTGCCACCACACCCTGCTCCAACACAATTTGGAAGTTGAGGAAATACTTGAGATCCAAAACTGAGGTTTTATTTATTTGATACAGTGTTTCACCACGCAGTTCAGGCAGGCCTTGAATTCACTGTGTAGCCCAAGTGGCCTCTAACTCTGGACCTTCTTCCTGCCTCAGCCTTCCTAGTGGCACTATGCCTGGCTGAAACTGAGTCTTCGAAGGTCTCTGGTCTTTACTGGATTAGCTACTAACTGCCATTCGATTCTTCCCTTATTCCATGGCAATCCTGTGAAACAGGTAGTATTACCTTAATTCAAAACCACATGAAGGTTTTTTGGAAACAGTGTCTTGCTATGCAGGTAGGCTGGCCCTGGACTGGCTACGGAGCTAGGTTACCCTTCGGTTTGTACCAATCATCCTGTCTCAGCCTGCCTGAGTGCTAAGATTACTGGCCTGGCTAGGTTTTAAAACAGCTGATCAAAGTAAGTAACAGGGTTGTAATGTGAATTGGATCTAACACCAAAGCCAATTATCTTTTCCAATATACAGTATTAACAGGTGTCAGACACACAAGTTTAAGTATCACATGGTTAATCTTATATGAGAAACCCAAAATATAAACAGCAAAAAAAAAAAAGACAGGTAACTAGAAGTAGAGAAAGAGACCAAGAGATGAAAGCAGAGAGTGAGAGGGAAGGGGAATGAGAAAGGGAGGAAGATATGCGAAGTACACACACCAACCCCCTATAAGGAACGTAAAATGTACTCATAAATTTCAAAAACCCTTATTTACAAATTCATAAAACAATGAACAGAACACTTCCATTCAGTAAAATATTGAGCAACATACTCAGGGTGCAGCTCGCTGATCCTGAGCTTGTCCAGCACATACAAGGCCCAAGGTTTGCGGCACAAAACAAAACAAAAAGCCTGAACATATTTCCAGCTAAGTCTGAACTTTTTGACCAATAAATAGTAGAGGCTGCCAGGAAAAGAATGAAGGCTTTTATTCTAAAAATTAGGATTGCTCGAATATCCAAATTATGGAATTTGGCAACTGAAGGTAAGTTTATAGGAAAAATGGTGCCACTTTAGAACTGTGCTAATCTGTTTGATACTCGAACAGCAAGTTAAGAACTCAGGAGATAACCTGCTTCGTTTTGTGTTGAGTCAACGTCTGGACCTGAACTCTCAATCTTCCTGCCTCAGACCCCCAGTGTCCTGAGATCACAGGTGGCGGCCCCACAGCTTGGTGTGAGATAACATTTTAAATTCAGAGTATTTGACTCATACCAGTGTATTCTTTCCATTATTGTTGGCCCTCCATATGCACAGGTTCCACATCTGTAGGTTCAATCAACCAGATCAGAAAATGCTCAGGGAGGGGGCTGGGGATTTAGCTCAGTGGCATAAGCACCTGCCTTGCAAGCAGGCAGTGGTGAGTTCGATCCCTGGTACCGAAAAGACAAAAAAAAAAAAAAAAAAAAAAAAGAAAATGCTCAGGGGAGAATGGCACCTATACTGAACATGCACACTCTTTAGTTGCCATGTTTCTTCGAACCATCTAGCTGGGCATGGTGGTACATGTCTATAATCCCAGCACTCCTGAGGCTGAGGTAGGAGAAGCAATGCAAGCCTGAACTGCAGGGTGAAACCGTATCTCAAAAAGCCAAAAATAAATAAAAAAATAAAAATCCCCCAAAACAACAACAAAAATAATCACATGGGCATGGTGCCCCATGCCTATGACCCCAGCACTCAGAAGCTGAGGCAGAAGAATCGCTTTAAATCTGAGGCCAGCGTGGGTCACAAAGTGAGCTCAAGGCCAGTGGCAACTGCTGAGCAAAAACCCTTACTTGAAAAGACAAAAAATATGGGTCTGGGGATTTAGCTCAGCAGCATAAGTACCTGCCTTGCAAGCAGGTAGTCATGAGTTCGATCCCCCTGGTACCGATAAAAAAAAAAAAGTTAAAAGACAAAAAAACAAAGAAACAAAATCAATTTGGTGTGACAACTATTTACATAGCACTTACATTGTATTAAGTATTATAAGCAATTGAAATAATTTAAAACACACAGGAGAAAGTACATAGGTCATATGCAAACACAATGCCATTACACATTACATACAAGAGACCGGAACACCCACGGAGATCCTGGGAACAATCCCCACAGACACTGGGAGACAACTGTTCTTTTTGTTTTTTTTTGGTACTGGGGATCTAACTCATGACCTCGTGCTTGCCAGGGCAGGTGCTTACACCACTGAGCTAAACCCCGGGCCGGGACAACTGTTCTTACGGTAATGGACCAGCTGAACCATAGGATTTCTCCATACTTCACACTTCACTAATTTCAAATACGCAGTACAGACATATGTACACTAATATATTCAGGGTGAATACATATCATTCATGCTTTGTTAGCTGAAATTGCAAAGAAATTATTTTGAGACTATTAAAAGTATTAATGAGACTCAAGAAATGCAGCCTTTCGCATTTATTCAAAGAACTCAAAAAACTTGAGGATCCTCAATACCCCTTCAATTTTGGATTCACCCAATAAAATGTATATAAACCATTATGCATCATGCTTTACATTTTACTTTCTCTCTGTATCTTTATTCATTACTGAGAGTAACTCAGTACTTAAAAACATTAAAGTACAGCTGGGTGCAGAGGCACACACCTGTAATCCCAGCACTCAGGGGACAGAGGCAAGCTCAGGGCCAGCCTGGACAACACAAGAGCCTCAGGGCCAGGGATACATATGGCTCAGAGGCAAGCTTGAGAGACCCTAGGTTCAATCCCCAGTACTTTGAGGAAAAAATTCGAATACTTTATTATTATTATTTAAAGCTTATGACTGTTCATACCTCCTGTACCCAACAGCCTTGACCTGGTCTCAATACACAAGGTTGGAAGACAGAGAAGAGTATAGCTGACCCGCCTGGAAGGCAGAGAAGCAAGCGAGCACAGCTGTCACTGACAGGCAGCAAGCACACTCGGGCAGTGTCACTGTCTCGTGATCAGGAACAACCAAAGACGCACCACCAGTCCTAATGCTTGGCACAGCGTGGGGACGAAAGGCCCACTTGTGCTCCTTCAATCTGCTCCAGAAACAAAACCACTGTGTGAAACTAT
Organism: Cavia porcellus; assembly: GCF_034190915.1. Lineage (NCBI taxonomy): Eukaryota > Metazoa > Chordata > Mammalia > Rodentia > Caviidae > Cavia > Cavia porcellus. Next base: position 4,017,991 of record NW_026947491.1, read on the forward strand.
TAATCTCATCTTATAATATCTACATTTAAAGCCCAGAGGGCAGAGACTGAGATGAAACCTTTGGCTCACCATTTGTGCTTCTTTTGTGTAAGTAATAGATGTTCAAAAGACTTCCAATGGTTGTTTAGGAAAAGAGGAAAAAAATAATAAATCCCAACGAGAAGCAAGAAGTATGTAGCAAAGCAATGTCATCAAGCAGAGAGGGGAAAGCCAGGCATTGTGGCACACACCTGCATCCCAGCACTTGGGGAGGCCCAGCCAGAAACTCTGGAGTTCATGGCCAGCTTGGATACACGGTGAGACTAGCTCAAGAAACAATAAAAGGATGTTAGCTCTCTAACAGGTCACTTGGGCAATGCAGTATTCCTCTCAGTCTATAGTGTGCTTTGATTTAGTTTAGCTGGGTTTGTTTTTGGTGTGTGTATGGGGGTGTATTTGTTTCATTTTTAATTTTAAACTCTAAATATTTTACAGAATCAAATGCATCAATTCTTATCTTACAGTTTCTAGATTGATGTGTGGAGTCACCAGTCTACCATAAAACAATTTTGCTTCAGGATCTTGGCATTCTTCCCTTGACCTACAGCAAGACACAGCTTTAGCTCCTAACAAGCAAAGAAAGAAAACAAGCTGGGCGTGTTGGTGCGTGCCTGCAATCGCAGCATTCTGGAAGGCTGAAGCATGAGGACTGTGAGTTTCAGCCCACCCTGGGCAATTCAGCACCTCATCAACAATTTATGAAAAGTTAAATGGAAGAATTAGTGTATAGATGAAAGAACAATAATGAGAATAAATGAATTTTCCATAGGGAGTGGTCAGCTGTAGTTCTCAACCTTTTCTATCCCTCTGTCCCCTGAGTAGCCGGGAATGCAGGTGTTTGCTGGGGCTATAGCTAAGACCAGAAGCCCTAGGTCCAATCCTTAGTACTACAAAAAGAAAATGGGGAAAAGAACTCCCTACCGAAAAGGAGGATAGGCTACGTATCTCCAGCATCTTCAGTTAAAACACTGCATTCGTTCTACAAAAATGCTAATGCTAACACGACGGTTAGGTCTTATAATACTTTATGTCCTCTATCAAAATGTACACTATAGGTTCCACATAAGTTTTTTTGTGTGTACAGTACATTGGCCTCAAATCTGTAACATTCTTTCCCCCCCACCAAAAAGAAAAGTATAAGAAAGTAGTGACCATTTTTACATTAATACTTTTTTTTTTTGGTACCGGGGATTGAACTCACGATCTTGCACTTGCCACGCAAGCACTTATGCTGCTGAGCTAAATCCCCAGCCCTGTTTTTACATTAATACTCTTACATATATAAAAATATTAAGGCAGGCTAGGTATGGTGGCGCACACCTGAAACCTCAGCACTCAAGAGGCTGCTGCAGAGAGCTGCCGAGTTTGAGGCCAGCCTAGGCTAGTGAATTTAAAGCCAGCCTGAAGAACATGGGAGAGAGACCCTGTCTTAAATAAATAAATAAATATATATATATATATATATTTTTTTTTTTTAAACCCTAAACTTCTCAATACTTTTATCTCTCGCCTCTTTAATTACTGATTTTGGTAATTATTTTGCAAAAATGGAAAATAATGAAGGTTCAATTTTCACCTACCTCACTGCGTTGTCTCTGAAATTTCCTTGTTCTGTTCCTCCAGAAACCCAGATTGTTCATTTCTTGTGAAGAGAACCACCTAAGTCTTAGGATTCTGTATTACTCTGATTTTTTGGCAATGTTGTAGCCATATTTGTTCTTCTTGGCAAAATCTTTCCTATTCAATATGCTCCTTGATGCTACTGTATTACCCAAGGTAACTGACCAATTTCTAAAATTCTAGACTCTCGTCCTTGTTGGGAGCCGCGTCTGTGATAGCTCGCCTTGCGCGGCGGACGTGCGGCCTGTGGTAAAGAGCAAAGCCTGAGGTAGATTACCCCTCCCATCGAGCACGTTAGTTTCCTGCTTACCGCGTAAGCAACCCGCTCAACAATATAGTCTGCCTGGCAACTGATGATGTTAGCCAATCAGCTTGCCTTGCTCACTTTAACATGATTGGACACTGTATCCGTATATATACTGGTGCCACCCCTGGGGGGGAAGAAGAAGCCCGGAAGTAGAAGCCCAGAAGGAGCCGCGGGGAGCGGACCAGAGGAGGCTTCAGCTGGGAGAACCCAGGGCAGGCTGTACAGAAAAGAAAAATAAAAAAAAAAGGTTGTCCACTACCAGACTTTGTCGTGTGTCCTTCCTGCCGGCCGGGAGCGGACATCGACACGTCCTGACTAGGATGACACTGTTCTACTTTTTATCCCACTGTACATGTCAAATGGTGCATATGCTGGTTTCACTCTTACGCTCTTTGCTGGAAATATTCTTCCACTTTTACTACTCTCTTCCTCTCTTTCTCTTGTGGCGAATGGAGCGAAGGACTAAGTGGAGAAACAGAGGTAATAAGACAGCCAACATGTTTCTGTCAGCAATTTGTAAGTCTTCCTGTATGCTGGGATAGAAAAAGGTTGAGAACTACAGCTGACCACTCCCTATGGAGAATTCATTTATTCTCATTATTGTTCTTTCATCTATACACTAATTCTTCCACTTAACTTTTCTCAGCATTTTGATCTCTTTCCCGAGACCTAACATGTTTCTTCCCAACTGGACACAACCAAACTTTGGCATTAACTTTCCTATCTAAAATGATTCCATTTACACCAATCTTCCTATCAATCAGTAATGATTAGTAATAACTGATTTCTGTGGGCATTAAAGCTATAGAAAGCCATAAGTGCCCATCTGAAATCTTGGCACTCTGAGAGGAAGATGCAGGACTGCAAGACTGAGCCAAGCCTCAGCAATTTGAGACCCTGTCTCAGAAAAATTTAAAAAGTACTGGAGATGTAGTATAGCTCAGGGCAAAAGTTCCTGGTTCAATCCCCAGTACTATAAAACAAAACTAACCTAGAAGCAAAAAAAAAAAAAAAGGGAGGCTGAAAACCACAACTCATAAGAGAAACTTCAAAATTCATTAGGATGTCTGCTCATTCACAGTCTAACCAAAACTACCTATTTCTTTTCCTTCTTCCAATGCATTTCAGCCAAGGCTGGAGGTCCCAAACAATACACCCTTTTCTCCTTCAGCATCCCTTGGCCAAAGGCCTTTTCTCATTCAGCCGCAGACCTGGTTCTCAGGTTCTCTCTGCTATGAAAACTTCGGATGGCAGTTTCATCCCCAAATTACCCTGACCTGTGCACTTCTGTTGCACACTGCTCTACAATTAGTTTATCTGTCTGCCTCCATGCTATATCGTGAGCTACCTGTGGGCAGATTCGCACTGCACTCACCTGTGCATTCCACACAGACTGGCAACCCCGACTGTGATCACGCTCTCCAATCCCTCAGAGCCAGTGCAATGCTCATCTACTCCCGAGCACGCCAGGCACTGGGTACTTCCCTCCTTCCTCTGAAGTTCTGCAGTATGGATACGAAGAAGACAAAAGCCTAAAGGAAACTAAGGCATTCCTTCCTGCAGAAGCAAGTGGGGACTCTGGCCCATAGAACCAAATACAATTCGCCGTTCAAGTGCTTCCATCTAGTGTGTCTTCTTTGCCTTTTCAATATTTTATCATTCTCCAATATGAACTTACTGCTTGTCATCTAATAAACACACACAAAAGTACACAAAATATCCACTCTGTTTTCATTACTTTTGTTTACACTCTTCTCCCTCAAGAATTAAATTTTTTTTATTCTTCTTTCCCTTAAAAGCTTGGTTTAAGACTCACAATTCCATAAAGCTTTCTGGGGCTATGCTAGACCAAAGAAAAATTTCCCCCTTTGGGTATCTAACGCATTTCTATTTGCTCTGTGTAACCTAGTAGTATTTACTACTCTCTAACGTCAACTAACTCAGTGCAGCAATCCCAAACATTTTGACAACTCCAGAGCAGGCACTGCCCCCGCTCCAAAAGACTGGCGCTATCTTACACAGGTGATAGCAATGTTTCTAATCTTACTTTTAAAGATTGTGGTGGGGGGCAGGGTGCTGGGGACCAAACCCAGAGTACAGTGCACTCTAGGCAGGTGCTCTACCATGAGCTTCATCCTCAGTTCATCTTTTGTTTTTCTGGATTGGCCCTTGCTAACAACAGGAAGTCAAGACATTTAATAAATAGCATTTGCTTTACTTGCTTTTGTTCCTAACTGGTCAGAATAACCCAACCTATTTTCCTCCCACAGACATTTTTTCTATAGTACAGTTATAAATTTGAAAATAAAACAGGTGCCTTGGGATAATCTTCTTGGCACCCTAAAACTGAACGCTTAAATGAGAAGTTTCACTCGCAGGTAACTCAGAGAGACTGAGTTCTCAACACATTTATCCATTCTTTTTTCTTTTTCTTTTTTTTTTTTTTTCCCACTACCTATCTTATTGTTGCTGTTAATAATTTTAGCTCCCTCATCACATTCTGATGCATAGTTACTGGTAATAATATCAACCCTTTCATGTAGCGTCAGAGATAGGAAAAAATAAAAATCATGCATAAAATGAAAGCAGAATCTTTGAAAATGTAGAAATTACTGGGCATGATGACATATACCTGTCATCCCAGCACTGGAGAGGCTGAGGGGGGAGGATCTAGGCCAGCCTGGGCTGTTTGAGATTTGCCCCCTTACCCCCAAAAGAATAAAAACTACAAGTTACGATTATTGGGCCTCAGACCAGTCCTTTTCCTTAAATGGAATCCGTCTAAGGGCCACAACTTCCTTGTCACCATTCTGTTAAATATCTTCACCAAACTACAGAAGCATTAGGTGGAAAATAGACTGAACACAAACATCAAAACTTATTCCATGTCATGCAAAGACTACTTTCTCCCATTCGTCAGTTTTTTGCACATGTGATACTAATACAGAAAATACAGCTTAAAATAATTAGGTTGTAAGTTCCACTAGCCTGTAAACACTGCACATCAACATATATATTAAGTATGTACACATGTTTATGTACACGGATATCCTTTTAACGTGGGGAATCTAGAACAATTTTCATACGGGAAGCAAAGGGGACATGCAAGAAGAAAGGAAGCCAGTAAATGACAAGCTGCAGCTTCCTCACCCCGTGGTGCCCCTCCCCAAAAACTGTAGGAAGTGGAAAACTGCAGAATGTACCTTCCAGGCCAGAAGCAAAACATTGAGGATGGCCAGCAAAGGGCAGGGCCCGTTCTCATTCTGGGTGATGATGGGTGTGTTCTCTTCCTTCCACTGGATCCACTTGATGTGATACACACGACTGCCCGGGGAAGCGCTCCTTGGTGGCCGCTGGCCCCAGTGCGGCGTCGTCTTCGTCCTCCCCCCCCGGCACAGAGGCGCAGCCCCGGGCGCCCCCGCCGCGCCCTCCTGCCCCTCCTCGGGGATCCGGCTCTCCGCGCCCTCCTCACTGTTGAACTCGGAGCTGCTGGGGAAAGAGTGCAGGTTGGAGAAGGACTCCAGGGAATCTAGGCTCGGCGAGTCCTCGGGCGGGCTCGGGTCGCTGGCGCTGCTGCAGGCGCCGCGGGCACGGCGGGGCTCCTCGGGGCAGGTGCGCGCGTCCCCGGCCGCAGCTGGCTCTGGCCGGGCGGTCACCTCCCGCCGCCCTCCCGCCGGCGCCGCCGCGCTCTCCTCTGCGGGCTCCCTCGAGTCGGCGCCCGGGACGGCCGAGGAGGAGGAGGTGGAGGAGGAGGAGCCCGCGGGAGACGCGGGGTCGAAGAAGCTCCCCGTGCCGGCCGCCGCCCCCTGCCCGCCCGCGCCGCCGCTCTCCGTCGCCCGCGCCCCGGGACCGTCTGCCGCTGCAAGCCGGTTCTCTTGTCGGTCCTCCGGCGCTGGTGTGGTCGCCACCCCGTGTCCCAGCGGCTGCGGGCTCGTGGGGCCGCGCTCCATGCCCGGCCGCCAGCGCCTCGCCCTACGGAGACTACGGCCGCCTCTCCTCAGCCCGCGCCCCAGACGCCATAATAGCGGCTACGGCGCCCGAGCGCGGCCCCGGCACCGTACGTCACCGCGGAGGGCGCCGGGATCGCGCGTCCATCGCCCGCTCGGGGCGTGGCTGCGCGTCCGGGCGGGAGCGAGCACGCAGCTCCCGCCCGCGCCGGCCTTACGGGGTGGGACCTGGGAGGGCCTTGGGGGCGTGGCCGGGAGGGACATCTCCACTCTCCTGGAGGCTGGAAGTGCACCGCGATCTTGCTCCAGCATGCCGGGGATGCCGGGTGGCTCGCGGGTGGCCCGGGGGCTGAAGGTGGCTGCGCTGGTCCCTGGAGGGCGCTGGGACCGGTCCTCCCGGCGTGCGAGGCGGGATTCGCGCGCTGCCCGGGGACTGCACTGCGCCGGCGCCGTGGTGCCCCGGCCCGCCCTGGATGCAAGCGTCGCCCGGGAATGGGAGTCGGTGGCGCGGCCAGTAATAATAAATCTGCTCGGCTTGAGTGAGCTCAGCAGCTCGGGCGGGTTCACTTGGCTTGACTTCGCGTGGAGATGGAGTGAGAAGAGCCTGCTCCTGGAAATGCGACTTTTTCTACTTGACATTCACGTCTTTAAGGCCACGCCTGCCGGGCGTGGTGGAGCCGTCTGTAATACCAGCTTTGGGGACGAAGAGGCGGGGAGATGACAAGTTCGAGACCACGCTGGACAGCTAACTGAGACTGTCTCAAAATTTAAAAAAGGCATGAGGGTGTACAGTGTGCCTAGGATTCAATCCCTACTACAGCTAAATCGGTAAAAATGCAGCTGAATTAAGCACTTTAAAGAGTATTGAAATATATGAAATATACTGAGAATATTACAGATGCCGAGAAATTCAGGATTTAGTATGTTGCCTCAAATGATTCGTAGTTCTGTAAAGGTGTGTTACTTGAGTAAACTGAATTTGTGAAGCGTTTATGGGCTATTGCGGGGGGGGGTGCAGTGGTGCAAGTTTGTAATCCCAACAACGAGTCAGAAAGATACTCAGGCATTCTTGCCCAGCTTCGACTATACAGTGAGTTCAAGGTCACCGCGAGCTGCACAGCGAGATCCTGTCTGTAGAAGCAAAAATCATGAAACACGTTCTCAAATAATGGTTTGTTTGTTTGTTTATTTATTTATTTATTTAGAGACAGGGTCTCACTGTGCAGTCCAGGCTGACCCTGAACTCACTAAGTAGCACACACTGGCCGCAAACTGGCGGTGATCTTTCCGCCTCAGCCTCCTTAATACTGGGATTATAGGCCTGTGCCACCATGTCCAGTTCACATTCATAATTTAACAGTTCATAGTAGAAGCAAAACCAAATTTTCTTTTAAAAGAATGTAGTGGTTGGTCATTACATAAGCCAAGATGAAGAGTGATGAGAATGTATGTAGTTATTTGAGTTCATGAAAATGTATATACTGTAATTGGACTGGATGTATGTGTGACTCAGTTATACCAGGGCCTGGATCAAATTCCTAGCACCAAAGAATTTTTCAAAGATACCTAGTTTTTAAGGGTGGTAGGGTTACCTTTAGAGAGATCAGAGGACAATAAGCTGACAGATGTCTTATTTTACTTCTCTGTATCTTTAGCAAAACAATGAGGTGAAATAAAGGATGTTCAATTTAAAATGTTACTATCTGTTGTGAGCAAGCTATGTCATCAACCTGGAACAGACACATAGACACGTTTGTGTCCTTCTGTAATGTTAGAGTTCACTGAATAACCTAAATTTGAAAGTTACACAATTCCATCAGTTTTAACTCACTGAGTGCTCTAGATTTCACTTGCTTGTGGGACCAAGGCAATCATAGTTGTTTTATTCCATTGCAGTCTTAATTATGAATATCTATAGTGTAAAATCTATACATTCCACTTCACCTGGTAATATTGAAGGCACAGCAGGCTATGGAAGTGGCCACACTGTTTAAAAGAGGCTGCAAGCTGGGCGTGGTGGCTCAAGCCTGTATTCAGCACTCAGGAGGCTGAGGCAGGAGGATCATTGTGAGTTTGAGACCAACCTGGGCTACAAAGTGAGCTCAAGGCCAGCTTGAACTGCATAGTGAGACCCTGTCTCAAGAAGACAATCGGCCAATCAATCAATCAAAATAAATAAAAACAGCTGCAGAGTGAGTAAAGGCACAGGGCTGATAAACCCGCAGAAGGCTCTGCCAGAGGATGGATAAAGAACTAACAGACAGGGGGCTGGGGATTTAGCTCAGCGGCATAAGCGCCTGCCTTGTAAGCAGGCGGTCGTGAGTTCGATCCCTGGTACCGATAAAAAAAAAAAAAAAGAACTAACAGACAAAGCCCAGTGGCAGAGATACGAAGCTGTGAGGAAAAGGGTGAGTCTGAGTCCCAAGCACTGCTGAGCCAACACCTCAGGAGTTCTTTGCCTGCTAGCTCTTCGCCTGCGAGCTCTCCTGGGTAAGGTCATGGTACCATGATGACCAGAGGGTGGAGTCAGTGATGCCCATGTGTGGTTCTCCTTTTATATAGGCCAGAGGAGGGGGTGGCATTGGGTGCCCCCCTCCCCATCCCCTGGTACTGGGGATTGAACCTAGGGCTTTCACACTGAGCTTCATTGCCAGGCCTGTTTGATTTTTGATTTGGAGACTAAGTTTCACACTAAGGGGCCCAACTGGGCTTGAACATGCGATGCACCTGCCTCAGCCTCCCAGACTGCTGGTATTAGAGTTGCATCTGGTGTGTTTGATAAATGCCTGTGTTTAGTTTTTTGGTTTTTGTTTTGGTACTGGGATTTAAACCCTAGGTCCTTGGCACCCACCCCTTTTTAAAATTTCTCATTTTGAGACAAGAGTTTTGCTAAGTTGCTAAATTGTCCATGCTGAGCTTAGACTTTGCATGTTCCTGCTTCAGCCTCCCAGAATCCTGAGATTACAGGTGTGTGCCATTATAGCAGGTTCCTGTGTGGTTTTCTGATATGCTCATGTCCTTACAGTCAGGATTTACTGTGATAACAATATTGCCATGAATAGGTTAGTTTGTATTTCTTAGTTTTACTGGGAAGATTGTTTAGTTGAACAAATAAGGCAGGAGGCATTCTCTCTTGGCACTTGTATTCAAATGGACTAATTCAGCTCAAACTATTGCTTTATGAAGTGGCACAGTCTGAAAGCTGCATCTCTATACAATGTAGAAAAATTCAGAGCAGCACACAGGCTGGTCCTTTTTTGAGGCAGGATCTTGCTATCTAACTCAGATTGGCCTTGAGCTCACAGTGATCCTCCTGCCTCAGCCTCCAGAGTGCTGGGATTACCAGCACATACATCATTCCTGCCTGGCCTGCTCTCCAGGCTACCCAAATTTTAAAAATTATTTTTCAAAGTTAAAGATGTAATGGTATTAGAAATTGGATAGTTTATACAGAGACAAAGCAGTTATCTGCTCTGTCCCTCCACACTCTGCATTCTGTCCTTTGGAAGCAGTCCCCTTCAGTTCATGGCTGTTCCTTAGCTCTTTCTCCCCACGTCTGAGGAGCACAATTACACTCTGATTTCTCCATTTAAAGATTATAGATATTTAAACCAGTGCCTCAGGAGGCTGAGGCAGGAGGATCTTGAGTTCCAGGCCAGTGCAGGCAGGTGAGCAAGGCCTTCCCCAAAACCACCACTCCCTAAAAAGGAATAGAGAAAACAAAACAACAACAAAAAAATTGTAGATCTTTCTTATTTATTCTCAAGGAAAATGGGTTATCTCACATCATTTTCCCCTCCACTTTATCCAACTTCCCAGCTATTTCGCATTTTTTTTTAAAGACAGGGTCTCTATATGTGGTTCAGACTGGTCTTGAACTCACTATGTCGCCCAGGCTGTCTTTGAACTTGCAGCAATCTTCCTGCCTCAGCTTCCTGAGTGCTGGGATCACAGGCATGTGCCACCATACCCAGCTGTTTCACAATTTTTTACTAATTTAAAAGCATTAGAGTTGTGTAAATCTCTACTACTAAGTCAAATGTGCTTTTCTCGTTGAACATACTTTTTCTGAAATAAATAATTATATCATCGTTTTGCTTTTTATTTGTGTAATTTTCAATCTACCATTAAGAGTCACAGACAACAAACTATTTTAATACACTTTACTCTTGGGGACTTCCTTCCTGTGGCACCTTCATCTTTCTTTGATTGGGGCTTATTACTTTTTGCGGGCTTATATCAACCTTGCCTTTTTGGGGGGGTACTGGGATCAAACGCACGACCTCGTACTTGTCAGGCAGGTGCTTATGCTGCTGAGCTAAATCCCTCGCCCAAGACCTGTCATCTTGAATTTTTTTTTAATTTATCTTTTTTTCAATATATAACTTGGATTTGTTTTCATCCCCTCCCCTCCCCTCAATCCCTCTCCTCCCTCATTTACTAAAACTCTGTTTCCACTTTTTCCTTCTTTTCTCACTTTTCTTTTACTTTTCCCTTCTTTCCTTCTTTTCTCACTTTAATTTTCCCCTTTTTTCCTTTTTTTATTTCATTAAGTTTTCTATTTATTTGATAGAAGGCCTCTATGTAGTTCAGGCTCATCTTGAACTCAGGATCCTCCTGCCTCAGCCTCCCAAGTTCTGAGATTGCAAGTCTGTATCAGTGTGCCTGGCCCTGGGATTTCTTTTAAAATTTTCTTAGTGATTTTTTTCTTTTTCTCTTCTATCTTGATTCCTCTGTTTCTTGCCTCTCCTGACATCCTCCTTCTTTGATTTGATGAAATATGTTCTTAATTAGCTTCCTGAGAAAGACTGCATGAGAAGTGAATTTTCATAGACTTCAGTTTACCTTTACACTCTATAGTTTGGGTATGAGACAGTTCATTATATGCCAACTTCCAAGTGGGTATGTGGCTCCTTTGTGTAACCCGTTTCCGCTTTGTTATTTTTCTGGGTGTTTTGACATTTTTAAAAAATCTTTTTTTTGGTAATACTGGGATCAAACCCAGGGCTTTCCCATTTAACTACATCCCAGCCTTTACTTTTTCATTTTCCTTTTGAGATCAAGTCTCAGTAAGTTGCCTAGCCTGGGCTTGAACTTGCAGTCCTCCTGCTTCAGCCTCCCCAGCTTTGGGATTACAATATGTGTGTCTCGAGGCGATCTTTATCTCCTCCTCATCCTCTTCTTGTGTTTAATTTTCAAATGTTCCTTCTAATTCCTTTTATTTTAATGGCACCATGACCTTTCATCTCTTCAAATGTCGGTTGTAATTTTAATCTGTCCCTTGTGTTTCCAAACACTGTCTGACTCACACATGTGTAGCAGTCAGCAGAGAGGCGTTGATAGTGCTAAGGAGTGAGCTGTGTGGAACGTGACCAAGAGACACTGAACAAACGTGAAGGTGAAGAATGGGAGGGTGAAATGCAGGAAACAAGATATATTCACGTGGGATAATCCTTGACATTATGTCACTTGAGAATCCTTGAGAATATGTCACTTAATATGAAATGTGTGGTTCAAGCAATGTTATAAAAATTCAGAGGAGGAAAAATCTTCTAGTGGGAGATAACGAAAGCATTAAACTGTATTCTCCTAGTTAAATTTACAGGATGATACAGAATGATAATTGCCTTAGGGTTTATAATTTTTAAAAAGTCCCCAACTACCAACATAATTATTCTTTCATTTATTTATTTATTTATGTACCAGAGATCAAACTCGTGACCTAATGCTTACCAGGAAAGTATTTGAGCCGCTGAGCTAAATCCCCGGCCCTTATTTATCATATTTTTGTCTTGCTGGGGACAAAACTCTTCAGGGCTTATAGATGCTAAGCACAGGTTCAATCACTGAGCTGCATCCCCAGCCCTAATTTTTTTAATTTTGTCTTTCTTACTTGGATCATAGATTTTTTTTTTTTTTTTTTTTTTTTTTTGAGAGAGAGAGGGTCTCAACATGTAGTTCAGGCTATCCTTGAACTGCATAGCCCAGGCTGACTTTGATCTTGCAGTGATTCTCTTGCCTCAGCTTCCTAAGTGTTAGGATCCCATCATTTCAGGCTGGATCATAAATTTTACAGCTACCATGAAAGAAAACTTGCAAGTTTGTCTTATTTTACTGATCATTACTCATCTGTCAGGCCTTGCTACTATCAGGTACCTCTTTCTTTTCCTCTCCTTTTTCCTGTGGCCTCTCTAGTCCTTATCACCTCCCCACCAAAGGCAGCTGGATTTTGATAATTCTCCAGATGATGGATGGTCTCTCCCTAAATTTTCCTGCAGAAACCCACAGAAGCTCTAATGCAAACATCTTGTGAAAAAGGAGAAGAGAATGAAGATGTGTTATGTACATCTATTGGCTTTCCATGATTAATACAATTATTTTGTACTGCAAGCATACTAATAAAAACTTAAAAATAACCATGTGTGAAAAAGTATTACTGTCAGTACAAAAAAAGTGACAGTCATTTAACAATCATTTTTAGGTATTATGTACCATACACAACCACATGTGCTATAGTTTATTTTGGGGAGAAGTTACAGGAATCGAACCCAGGGCCCTCTATCACTAAGTTATACTCCCAGCCCCTCTTTATTTTGAGACAGGGTTTCACTAAGTTGCTCAGATGGTCCTCAAACCTGTAATCCTCCATGCTGCATGGTGGTCATGACTGTAGGCTGAGACAGGAAGATCACTACGAGTTTGAGGGCAGCCTGGAATACACAGCAAGACACTGCCTCCAAAAGTCAAAGCCAAAGCACATGAAAAAGAAACTCACAATCCTCTTGCCTCAGTTTTCCATCACCACAAACGTGAGCACTATGTTGCCGGGCCAAAGAAATCTCAAGGCAGTCAGACCTGGGAAGGATGGCCTGGCTACTGCGGGGAGCTCTGACCCAGATTTACCTCGCAAATAGAGCAAAAGCGCAGCTGCAAGTTTTGAAACGTCTTTTTCTGGACCGGGAAGCCTTGCCCTGTAAAGACAGAGGGGAGCCAGGCACAGGGAACAAAGAAATCAGACAGCTCCCTGCGGGAGGTGGCCCCGGAGGCCACGAGCCTCCAGTTGTTCCAGCCTCAGACTCGGACGCCAACGGGGACAGGCTGGGCTATGAGGACAAAGCTGCAGGGCGCCACATCCGTCCACGGGTGGCGATGTCCACGGGTGGTGACGGAGGCCACCACAGTTCCAGAGGTGTCTGTGGCCACGCCGCATCCCAGCATGGGGGAGGCCTGGAGAGCTTCTCCTCCCCACAAGCAGCGTGGCAGAGGTCAGCGATCCGCGCAGTGGACACCTGCGGCCGGCAGCGGGCAGGGCCCGGCGCCCGTGCCAGCTGATCGCGGTGGAGGTTGCGCACTTCTGCGGGGCCCCTGTGGCGCGCATTCTAAGCGCAGGCGCAACGCACAGCTTCTGAGTGTGAGGCCGCTTCCACCGGCCTTCAGAGGGCGGAATTGTGCCCCCGAGATAGAGAGGGCAGTGCGGCCAAGGGCGCACGCGGTGGAGACCACCCCTACCCACGCCGAGGGTTTGGAAGAGCCAGGAACGCGGACTGTCCAAGGAAAACAATAATGGCAACAATGCCTGGGAAAAAGTGAGCAGAGCGCTCTTGGCACAGAGTAGCAGGGAGAACTGGAGCCCTGGGAGCGCGCCCTGGATCGAGTCAGTAACTGGAGAACAGATGGCTTCAGAGGGCCCAGCTTGGGGCTCTGAGACGTCAACCTGCCTGATTTTTTAACTCAGTCCTGCGTTCCATTGCTGTGTACTCCTCCCGCCCCCCCCCCCCGTGTCACTTTTTGGAATACTTGGTTCATGTCGTGCATTGTATGCTGGAAGTGTGTAACCTTGTTTCATCTGGACAGGTGCTCTCGGGCAGGCAAGAGTTTGCCATGGACCTTGGGGGAAACTTGGGACTTGGATTTTTTAGCGATGCCGAAACCGTTTGCAATGTGGCGACTCTCGAAGACGGACGGTCTAGCTGCTTTTTGTAGGAAACGATGCATGTATGTATGTACATGAGTCTCTGGTGAGCCAGGGGTGGAACGTTTGTTAGGGTTCCTGTTCCCCTGGCACCCCCATGAGGCTCACGTAGTCAGAGGTAGCTGACACTAGCCCAGGGGTGCAGCCTGGTATGCTGTGTAACTGCAGGGAAAAGGTGCCGTCTTACCTATATTTTTGTGCCGGGTTCCCCATTCCTTGCTTTTTCTACATCATCCCTGACTCTTGGGGCACTCAGGGTATGGACCAAAACACTCCCTTCCAAATTTTAATAGACAACTAAATAAATAAACCTTTCCTTCCTTCCTTCCGGTAACTAACTTTGGGTGTCAAGTATTTCATGTCTGCAATGAGAAACACGAATAACCGAGAAAAAAATTCAGCCTCGTGCAGTCAGGAAGGCGGCTGGATCTAGGGTTTCTGGGAAGTTCATGGTCTCAGGACAGGGAACCCCACAGTCCACCTTTTTTAAAATAATTGTGTTTGTTTTTAGTGTTACGTTTTTATGTTCCACAACCCAATGCGGCTTCTTAAGTTCTTGGGGTAAAGGACCAAGAAAGGATGAGAAAAATAAAGCTGGGGTCAGGTGGAGCCCTTATCCTCCTGCCTGGAGGAAAGCTACTGCTCAGCCAATGCAGCATGCTGGTTTATATACTCCATACACTCCTGGAAAAGAGCGTGGATTGCAACCCTAACTTCCTAGCAACTTGTCTGCCTGGCAGGCCTGGGCCCTTGCCTTCTTGGTGCTGGAAGGACTTGCTTACATAGCTTGTTTCCTTTTGATCCCCCACCTCCAGCCTTGTGTTAGGCCAACACATGATCAGTCTCCAGATTCCATAGCTCTCTCTCTACATATTCCTCATTTTTGTTTCGTTGTAGCATAGGATGGCTGGTCAGTGAAGCTGGAGGAGCTGTGCTGGACAACTGCAAAAGATGTTATTTTAAGCACAGTCCAAGGATTTTAAGCCCTTGCATTCTGCAATGGAACCCCTGTGTAGTCCATGAATTCCCTAACAGTAGACAGCTTCCAGTGTAGTTGGCAATTGTCAAAAGGTATCAGTGACTTGAGTTTGTTTTTTTAATAGACCTCTAGTAGTAGTTGTACGTTTTCTGCAGGATGTTCAAGACTACGTTAAAGTGAGACTTGTTTTAAAAACACCCAGGTTGGGGCTAGGGGTTTAGCTCAGCAGCATAAGCAGCTGCCTTGCAAGCAGGCGGTCGTGAGTTTGATCCCTGGTACCGATAAAAATGAAAAAGACAAAAAAAATAAAAAATAAAAAATAAAACAACAACAACAACAACAAAAAAAAAACACCCAGGTTTTTTGGTTATTTATAAAGGTCAGTTAAGTCTCCTCAGGAATACCTCAGAACCAGGCATGGAAATTTATGTCAGTCTCAGCCATTTGGGTAAGTCACAGCCATAGCTTGACCAAGTTGCTTTCTGTACAAGCCTGGGAGGTTTTTTTTTCCTCCTGGTGACTCTCCTGAGGCATATCACACACCAATGATCGCTTTCCTCTGTGGTCTCCTAGTCTCCTCAATCAGAAGACCAGGGACACTCACTGAATATTGAATGTCACAACAGAGCTTCTCTTAACGTCTAGGATCCTCATTTACCTCAGAGGGTGAGGTACAAAATATTGACTAACTTCTTAGCCCATCTGTCTCTTTCTCTTATTTTTGGTCTCTAAAACTCAGTTGTTGAACATCCAGAAGGAAAGATTGATAACAGTACAGTGTGTCAGAGGCAGCAAGGTTAACATTAATCATCTTATCTAAATATTAAACATCTCAGCCAGGCGTGGTGGCTCATGCCTGTAATCCCAGCACTCGGGAGGCTAAGGCAGGAGGATCATTTCGAGTTCGAGACCAGCCTGGGCTACAAAGTGAGCTCAAGGCCAGCCCGAACTTCATAGTGAGACCCTATCTCAAAAAGACAAAAATAAATAAATAAATAAATATTAAGCATAACACAGGACCATTATTATTATTATTTTTTTTTTTTGTCTTTTTCCTTTTTATCGGTACCAGGGATCGAACTCACGACTGCCTGCTTGCAAGGCAGGTGCTTATGCCACTGAGCTAAATCCCCAGCCCAAGGACCATTATTTTTTAACAACCATCAATGTTTTAACATTTGAACACTTGTAGAATGTTAAGTTATAGTTTACACAGAAAATTAGAAATCAAGACCCATATACAACATTGTAGTGTGACAATCACAATGACATTTATTTTGTAACACACCTGAATTTCTATTGTAACATCTAACATCTACTTTTAGTCAATCCTCTGTATCTGATACCTGAGCAGCTTTTACCCAATTACCTTTAGTGGGATGTACATCTTGTAAGTTTTTGTTACAGGCAGAGGTCTGAATCTGAAACAGTATTCTGTTCACTATAAGCAATCAATCCCTATTTTACACTGTTGGAAAGCCTAGACATCTGAAAGCATGAGTCCATCAATACACTATGAGGTTTATAACCGTCTGTCATGGCCATGTGAAAAGCTTCATTTGGGCAACTTTAAATCAAAGACCTTACTGTATTACTTCTTTTGACAATGACCAATGTGAACATATTACAGTAATATATTTTTATAACTTTAGTTGGGGTGTCTCCCGTGATACTATGGCGATCACTGGGGCCTCCAAGCAATGAAAAAGAGCTGGATAAATGGTACCAAGTGGAAGTCCTATCCAATAAACTCCCCCCACCCTAAGGGATTTGGTTTAATCATCTTAATTTTTTTATCTTAATTATTACTTAATGATAGAACTGTGGCGGGGAGGAAAAGGAGGAGGAGGAGGAGGACCGGCAGTGGCTGAAAAGATAAGAAGTATGAAATATAAATAACCTTTATTTTGGGAATGTGGGGAGAGACACCCCCGACCCCCTGGGGCGTGGCATCTCCACTCCGGGCTGGGTGATCTCTCCATGGAACACGTGGAATGAGGCATATAAGTAGCCTTGGCCTGGGGTGGAACCTAAGGGGGCATTAGGGATGCACAGGTAGCCCATTGGTCTTAGTTTGGTGCCAGAGGTAATTCCTAAGGGTGGGGGAGATAGGAGCTCTTTAGCTTTACCAGCTACAGTATCCGGCCTGGGCCAGCAACCCTTTCACTTAAAAAATCCAATCATAACATTTGGCATGTTATTTGAATAACTAGAGACTCTCAAGTTGCTATTTATACATTTGTATCATCCCCCTTTCGCTGAACTAGCTCGCTTCTTATACCCTGTGTCCTCGAGGATTGAACACCTGTCACCTTCAGCACCCCGTGCCCTCAGGGTGTTTCTCAGGCACTCCATGCCACTTGGCTGTGGGAGACAACTTGAGTGACTCCCCTTGAATGCAGAACAATTGCTGCAACTTTGATTATATGGAGACTTGTTTCCTTATGCCACTATGTAGAGAAGACTATGGCATTTTCTTCTCTTCAATTGGCTCTAAGCATTGCAAATAAGGCCAGCTGAGGTACTGATGTGTAATCTTTAAAGCCATCAGACAGTTTCCCATTTTCTCACATACTGCTCTCTGTAAAATATATAAGCCCAGTGGGATGGTAGAGCTGCAGGAATGTCAACTGGGTAGGAGCTTCAAGGTAAGAGGCTATGACTCCCCAGGACACAAAAGTTTACACATCAGAAACTGAAGCAACAGCCTCCTAAAACAATTCAGTTGCTACCTTAGTTGAATTATGCAAATTGATCCTTCTGCATATCCTATCTCTGCATTTTGCGGATGCTTTTCTCTCTACCTGGCCAGCAAGCTCAAGTTACTCAAGTAATTCCCCCATCCTCACTGTCACTCATCCCTGAGCCACCCCCTTCTACACAAGATAATGAATTCCAGGAGAGGCCTAGGATCAGGGCCTTTGTCTGCATGTCCTCACGGGGAGGGTACTTAGGACTCCTTGGCTGTCCTCAACTTGGAATATGTCTTGGTGCCTTTACTCTGGCCATGGGTTGCACTGGCAGTGTTAGATTGTAATTAACTTGCTGGGATTCCAATACTTGGATGACTACACAAAATTTGGGATTACAATACTTGGGCACTGCTGTACGGGCACTTGTGTGTTCTGCTCCATAGGTATGAACAATCGCTAGCTCAGTCCACTCCTAACTGCTTGACAGACAGAATAAAAAGAAACACACACATAGACAGACGTCTTACACGATCAGAGTGCATTCAACTATATTTTAGCCAAATTGAATCTCACAAGTCTTATACAATTGTAGACTCTGTCACTATAAATACACTAGCCAGATTTGTTGTAGGTCAGTTGGCAGAGATCTCTCATAAAAGAATTTAGAAAGGACAAAATCTTATCTATAAGTAACGTATAATTTTGTCATAGGACTTAGCGTACACTCTTATCATCTATGTAGACCTTTGGTTTTATTTTTGGTTACTATCTTCAGAGTATCTTGGATCAATTAAAGTGGGTTCCAGCTTCATCTTTTTCTGTATCAGTTGTGGTGTGGTCTCTGAGGCATCTCGGTCCCAGTACTGACTGAGGTAGCATCATCTTCTCGAGAGGCAGAATCAAGTTCTTTTTTGGCTCCTGCTACTCTTGCTTGCTGACTTCCACTGCCATGAACTGTTACTCCCTCAGACACTGTTCAACAGGGTTCCCTCAAAATGTAGAAACATTATGCAAACAATTCCATTTAACTCAGATACAGACTAAAATTGTTAAACTTGCTCAAAATTTCATTGCAAAGACAAAAAAGGGGGGTATTTTACTTAGACTTCATTGGGCAGTAAGGACTATTAAAAGTTTAAAACCTACTAAGGATGAAACTACAGCAGCAGCAAGACAATTCAGTCAGGTAAAAGAAAGAAGC
Organism: Cavia porcellus; assembly: GCF_034190915.1. NCBI lineage: Eukaryota > Metazoa > Chordata > Mammalia > Rodentia > Caviidae > Cavia > Cavia porcellus. The sequence goes on from NW_026947491.1 coordinate 4,036,749, forward strand.
TAGGAAGGGTCCTTCCAAGAGATCTTCATACCAGGCAGGGTCTGATGGAGCAACAGTTTATGGCAGTGGAAGTCAGCAAGAAGAGCAGTAGGAGCCAAGGAGGGGGCGCGTAAGCCTGCTGTTTCCCTCCCTGCACTGGAGGCAGGCAGCATCCACACTGTCTCTCTGCCCTACTCCTGCACAGTACACCAGAATGTTTACAAAATGAGAACCCCAGCCTCCCCCAGCCCAGCTTCCAAATTTCAGGACATACCAGGTACCAACCACACCCATCCACCAGTCACCTTGGTAACCAGACACACTGCTTTCGACTGGTTTCTAGCTTCAAAGGCATGCTCATTTTTAACATTTTGAACTTTGTAAACACAGATTTAAGAGTCCTTAACAACCAATATTAAGTCTCTCAACATTACATTACATTAGGTTACATTACATTAGAACCCTAAGGCACTTGGCCCCTGCCCTGAAACAAGCAACATTGCTTCTCTTCCTTGCCTGATAAAGCTCCAGGCTGGTACAGCTCTTTGGTTCCCTCCCTTTTAGGGGCCTGTGAGAAGTAGTAAGAGCACAAAGCAACAGTTTCTCCCTGTTAAATAAACTTTTAAAGCCTGCAGAGGTCCAAGGAGATTTGTGTTGGGTTTGCTTACGTTTTCACTAGTCTTGCTTTAAGCTGTTTTCCCATTTTCTCCCAAGTATGTAAATTTACAATTCCTTCTTCTGGAAACAAACTCAAGAAATTTAATTGGGCTGGAGATTTAGCTCAGTGGCATAAGCTCCTGCCTGGCAAGCACAAGGTCATGAGTTCGATTCCCCATAGGTGGGAGGGAGAGAATACAAGTGTGTACCACCATGCCCAGTTCTTCTCAGTTTAGGCCAGTGATTTAGCTCAGTGGCACAAGCACCTGCCTGTCAAGTGTGAAGTCATGAGTTTGACTCCCAGTACCAAAAAAAAAAGAAAAGAAAAGAAAAGAAAAGAAATTTAGCAAGATGTGTAGTGTCAATGAATTGAAAACTAAAATTGACTGATTGAAGAAAGCAAAATAAATAAATCAATTTTAAAATCCTAAACAAATATAGAGTTACATTGAATGTGACTGTGAAGCAAGTAAGCCTGAAATCAATGATTTTGAAAAACAACAGAGTTTGAGAATTTACCCTACCAGATAATGGAGACTTACTGCAGAGTCACAGTGAGACAGTGATATATTGGAGCCAGCCTATTACCAAGGCGTGAAATCAAATGTTGACTTTTTAGAAGTTTTAGAGGTCACTTGCTGTCCCAAGAAGCTTATGATTATTAAGATCCTGTCTAAGCCAAATCCACCACAAAAATGTAAATACTAGAATCAAACACAACCAACAGTTCCATATACATCTGTGACTCCTTAGAATGTATCTGCCCCATATCTAACAATTGTTAAAATCGATACATTTCCTTGTGCTGCTTTCTTGTAAGCCAGTTTTCCCTTTGAATTCTCTTAAGCCTGTTTGTCTATAGCTCCTCTCAAGCCTAAGTCTTTAGCTTTTTTTTTTTTTTTCTGGGGCGGGAAGGGGTTTCTCTCAGGCCTGTTTATGATAGTATTTTTTTTTTTTTTTTGTCTTTTTTGTTTTTATCAGTACCAGGGATTGAACTCATGACCACACACTTGTAAGGCAGACGCTTATGCCGCTAAGCTAAATCCCCAGCCCCTCTCTGGCCTGTTTATAACTAGCCCTAGAATAAGGGCTTTTCAATGCTCCACTCTTTATAGCTGATGAAGCCAACATCAATAAACTCCAGTGATGACTAATGACCTATACCAATGCACTTCTCCCCCTAGGTGTGCGCACATGAGAAGTGTCCCCTCGCCCTCAATCTCTCAGCCCGTCCTTCTTCTGGCACCATATGCCGTGACCCAAGGTGGCTTCTGAGGTTCTTGGGGTGAAGGACCGCATAAGGATGAAAAAAATAAAGAAAAAAAAAAAAAAAGACAAAGCTGGGGTCAGGTGAAGCCCTTATCCTCCTGATGGGAGGAAAGGTACCGCTCAACCAACGCAGCATGTTGGTTTATATGCTTCCTTCCCCAATCTCATAAGCCCCTCTAGGTGTAAAGGCCTAAAAGCATAATTATGCCATCTGTCTTTTTCATTACAACACAACAAATAGCTAACACAACTTTTACTCTTACCTGGTGTTTCTTGAGATAAAATTTTCATGCTATATTACAGAACATCACCAAACACACACAACTTGTTATCTTTCTGGACCCTACCCCTGAACTGCACTCAGTGAGTGGGTGTGGAAATGCTGGAATTTCAAGATATCAGTAAAAATCTTGTCACTGTAGTAATAATCAACAGGCATCTTCAAACCTCGTGGGGTTGCTTTGAAAATGCACTGTTGGTAGCAGAACTGCCAATAAATAAATAAATAAGAAATAAAAAATAGCCTGGTACCGATAAAAGGAAAAAGACAAAAAAAAAAGTACATATGTCTTCAATAAAAGGTGTGATACATAAAAACAGCACTCATTTTCAACAAAACATGTCATTCACCACTCACAATGAATAAAAAAAGGGTCAAGTCAACCACAGTAATCAGGAATATTCTGCTAACATCTCCTTTGGCATTAAGAAGCCTAACTGGGGGCTGGGGATTTAGCTCAGCGGCATAAAGCGCCTGCCTCGCAAGCAGGCTGTCCTGAGTTCGATCCCTGGTACTGATAAAAAGGAAAAAGACAAAAAAAAAAAAAAAAAAAAAAAAAAAGAAACCTAGCTGAATACACTATTCAGAGCCCCTCGTTTAAAAAAAAAAAAAAGTCATCATTCTATTGATTCATATATAGGTCGCTAAGTAGCTGTATTTAACATGACTACCTAGATCTTCACAACCTGGAAGGGAACCATTTTAAGTGGTAGTTTTGATACCAACCCAACCGAGTGTATACACAAAAACGTGGAAAGAATTTTTCTTCTTTTTTGTCTTTTGTAAATAACCACAATATTATGGATTAAAGAAAAACAGTTTGAAATAAGTGTAGCTCGGAAGGACATTCTGTCCTTGTGTACCGAACATTTCAAATTTAATTTTTTTTCTGCTGTTTCTTAAAAACTCACTTAGATGTAGGAAGATACAAATAATTCTGTTACATAAATATCAGTTCTACAGGCCTCTGCATCTATCAAAAAAACTTAAAAAAAAAAAAAAGAATGCTCAACAGTAAAAAACAAAAAGCTTAAAAAAAAAAAAACAAACAAGAGAAAAGACATTTTCCTCAATCAGAGGAGATGTAAATAAGAAAACGTGTCATGGATTGAAATTAATAATAAATTTGGGAGAAGAGCCTACCTTTTAAAAAGTGGGGATTGGGATAGTAAAGGAATCTCGGAAATTAAAAAAAAAATGATCAAAACTACCAATTACAAAGCACCAAAGGTGGGTGGGACAGAGGGGCTGGTGAAGATTTTCCACTGAGGGCATAGAAATCAAGGCTCAAGCTGGAAACATATTTCAGTGATTTTTTTTTATATATACCTTAAAGATAAAAGCCCTCACTCGATTATTTACAATCTCTTTATAAGCTCTACAGAAGGTAGCCACGTTTAAGGTAAAAAAAAAAAAAAAAATCATTTCTCAACAGCCATACTATCATCTCAAACGATCTCAGCATCACCTCTGCCAGTGAACTTTGGGGAGCCGTTTAAACCAGAAATCATCGAAAACACGTGCGTGCAGGGCTGCTGGCGGCAGGGCCTGGGAAAAATGACACCTGGCTCCGACCACAATTAAGTACACTAAGGCTGCAGTCATTTGCAGACTGGCATTACATTTCATCCCTGTGACCGAAACGCAACACGGAGGAGATTCTTCTAACACACTTTTCCTAGCCCTACTACAGTCTGTGACTCAGTAAACAACTCTCAATAAACCACTCCCAAGATCTGTTCAATTTTCTGCGTTTTCTAGTACTGTAGCCAACCCCCTAAGTAAATACAAACATTAAATAAATACATAAATACACAAATCGACAAGAGAAACTCCCCTCCCCCCAGTCTTGACACATAAAGCCATTCCCCAACTCGGCAGAGGGTTATTAGCTTTTTCACCCTAACCCTCCTGGATCTCTAAAATTCATACCACTTATCTCATGTACCGAACACTCCTCCGCGGCCGGCAGCCTCCGCCCACACTTTTGCGGGAGCCGGGCAGCAGAGGGAGAGCAGGAACGAAGGAAAGTGCAAGCAGCACCCACCCTAGGTAGGGCGGAGCCCGCACCGCTCTTCTCTGACAGCCGTCCATCCTTCCATCCATCCATCCACCGACCTCCACAGCAGGTCCGTGCGGGATCCGCCCGCCCCCATTTGCCGTGCCTAAAAAAGGTCTGCGACGACCTTTACGGCGGGTCGCGCAATCTACGACGTCCAGGCCGCGCCCTCACCCACTGCCCGCCGCCCCGCCCCCGTCCCCTAACACTAAAGCGGTAATCCTGACCCCCACCATGATGAAGGCTTTGGCTTACTTACTTAGGTGTTAGGGGTTTACTAGGGTGCGGTTCACGGACCGAGAGAAGGGGCACCGACAGAAAAGCACAGGTACACAGTCTAATCCCGTCTGTGGACTACCAAAGGTCACCATACATTCCTCACCCGTATATACGTTTCCTTAGGGATCGATTTCATGAGATCCAACCCACAGCAAACGTCACCGTTCGCAGGCCCGACACACGCAGTCTGATTGATATCGTCAACATTCTGGATTTCCAGTTTTTTCCCCCGTGTTTTTAAATTTTTGCAATCGAACGGCAAACGTCGCAGCACGCAGGCTCGAGATACAGTCCTGTCTAAGTGTATCGATAACCATCTCTTATTCCTGTGAAAAACTTCTGTACTTTCAGTCTTTCTGTCTCATCCTGCGTTCATGCGACCACACAGCGAACGCCGGGAATGGCAGGCAGGACCGACCCTCATAGGCGTATCTATGTATTTCTCTAACTCTACATCCATCTATATCAACGTCTACTTATTTATTCCTCTTTCCACCTATATTTTTATAACAGCATTTCGTATTTTTTTTTTCTTTTTATCGGTACCGGAGATCGAACTCACGACCGCCTGCTTAGCATTTTGTATTTTTAAGCTTTTTATTTTTCGTCTCTGGTTCATGCAATCGCACAGCAAACCTCGAGGCTCGCAGGCCCAGGACATTTCACGTTTTCCCATTGCTCTCTCAGACCTAACTGTTCACCGCGCTGCTACTTACTGACTGACTCAGTGCACACCAGTGATTCACTTAGTTAATGAGGTGGTCATTTTTATTTCTTTTTTGGAAGGGTCGGGCCAGTTCAAGCAGGAGGGCGGGCGGTCAGGTGCTGTCTTTAGCTACTAAAGATCTGCGAATTGAGGATCCATCCGCCCCTTTGAGGGCAGTCTAGGCAGAATCAATCGATCACCAGCTTCGTGGGGGGGACCTACGACCACACGGTGGCAACACCGGATACTTTTCCTCGTTCGATTGTCTCGTGACTCTGGTCGTCATGACTGACTGACTCACTCTGACTCGTCCAATGATTTACTCAATTCACTCCCCAGCAGCTTTTTGGGTGGTTTGTCCCTGTTTTCTGTTTGTCTCAGCATCGCTTTCACAGTTGCTGAGGCACTCGAGCCAGAGACAGCCCGAGGCTGCTCCCAGTCCCGTGTACAGTGGCCCTTCCCGGACCTTGTACAGCCTCCTCTGTTCTAAACTGCGGCATCTCACATGCTGGTCGTGGGGGGAGGATGCCAACTTCCCACTCCTTTTCCTTTTCCTCTTGAGGCTGCTCATGCAACTGGTTGCGGGTTGGGTGGCAGTGGTGACTTCCCACTCTGTATCCCTCCGTGTTGAGGGCCGCTGGTCACAGGGTAGGGGGCGTACTGTTTTCTGGACCCAAGATTGCTTGAATACCGTGTCTGCAATCTGTGTCCATCTCCTGCATTGGTCATTGGGCAGGAAGAGTCTTGCTGTTCCACTCCCTACTCTCTCTGCCATTGCCGAGGCCCCTAACCTTGTTGTTCCTAGGGGTTCCAGTTAGCTGCTAGGGTGCATGACAAATACAAAACAAAAAGAGAAACCAGCAGCCTGTCAAAGAGGGAGCAATTTCCCGGTCACTTGCCCCTGTGTGTGCTGGCAAAATTTGTTGCCAGGTTGTACTGCCCTCTGTTTGCAGGAAAGCAAAATAGGTAAGGGCCATCTATATAACCCAGATCTATCTTGTGTGAATTGTGTTTGCCACAGAATTGTAGTCTACCCGTTTTTTTATTTGGGGGGGGGGATGCTTTCCAGGAACGCGGATTCCTGCTCTGTGCAGGTAACAGACACATGGGTAGCCTGGTGGGCTTGATGATCCTTTTATAAAGTCCTTTGATCTCCAAGTCTACTTAAGATTGATTCTGACACCAGGACATATGTCTCTCCTTTTCTTCCAATTACCTTGTGTTTTTAGTTGATTTTCTCTGAGTAGCTCCAATGTGGCTCCTTCTTTATTCAGCTGTGTTGGATCCCCTCTCCTAACTTCTTCCTGTGGCTTATGACTTCATTTCCAGATGGTCCACAAATTCAGCACATTTCTAACAAGTCAGGAATTATATTTATTCTGTATCAAAGGGAAGGAGCTGTGGTACAGGTGAAAGCTGAGGCCCAGAGCCATGTTTACAGGCTTAGCCTCTATAAGGATCTTAAAATTTTTGCCAGTAAGGGAAAAAAGCTTGAATAAATTTTGTGTCCCGAAGCTGTGGTTTTCTTAAAATGTACAATTTTAACATTACAGCTTTCCTTGTCTGGTTTCTGTATTTTTTCTGTTGTACTTTGGCCTCTCACCAGGCCCAGTCACTTCCTCCCTCCCTGTAGGCTACCTTCTGGTGGAAACCAGATTTGCTGATGGGACCAGAGGTGGGCTCCTGGAGGGCTGGCCAGGACTGGGATGCTGTCCTTGCCTGACCTGGCAAGTACCTGCTCTTAGATAGCTCTAAGACCTGCCCCCTAGCCTCATACCTCCTGTTATTAGCACCCCAAACCTGTGCTGCCTGTACTGTGATGAACTCACTGACTAGGAAGGGAACCCACCTTCTTAGGCTGTGGCCATACATATGCAAACAATATGCACTGTGCTTCCAACTCAGTGGTGCTGCGTGACCTCCAACTAGCTCAGATTTTGTGGGCCTAGGCTGTTTGGAAGGAAAGGTGTAATTATTTGTACCTTGCCTAGTACCTAGTATACATTAGGTGCCATAAGAATGTTAAAAGTAAAACTTGTGTTCTCAGAAAATGGCACCCAAGACTGTCAGACTTCCTGGAGGGACTTGTTGCTCTCATTTGGCCCATCCCAGAAGGTGCACCTGGCCTTACCCCTAGAAAACAGAAACCAGACTGCAGGGGAGAAGAGCAAATGTGGTGTCCTCCTCCAGGGAATACAATTTCCCCAGCCCAGGTTTCTGCACCTCTCCCACCCAAGGACAAAGGTGCCCACTGGGGATGCAGTTAGAGCACAGAGGACAGGGTCACAGTACCCCTGAACTTCCTGAGGCCTGGGGTGGGATGGGACAGTGGCAACCACAGTGGGACACACAGGACAGACACACCAGGCAGGCGGGGCCTGGGCCTTGAGCTGCGTTGTGAGGGATGGAGATGGGCTGCACTAGCCCCGCTTGGCTAGCTTACATGGGGCTAGGATTGTGTCCCTGATGGGTCCCCCATTCCCGGGTCCCTGTGCCTAACTCTTAGCCTGACCATAGTCCCTGTATTATGGCAAGAAACTGTAACCTTTTCATATCTAATATATACAAGTGTGTGAGTCTTAACCCTAAATGTATAATTATTAGCTTTGAGCAGCACACATAGATGAGTTTTCCCCAAACCTTTGACATAACAAATATTTCTTAGGACACAGAAAGCACTAATCATATAAAAACAACAGTCTGGATATATAAACTTTAAAAATTCATTAAAGAATTAAAAAATAACATAAAAAAATCAAACAGCCCAATCAACAAATGATTCAAATAAGCACATCTCAAAAGAAGTACAAGTGACAATTAAGTATATGAAAGGCATCTGACATCTTAGCCAGTAGAGAAATACAAATCAAAGCTACAGAGATTTCCTTTCATCTCAGTCAGAATGAGTATTATCAGGAACACAGAAAACAATAAATGCTGAGCATGTGGGGGAAGAACTATCCTGCATTGCCAATGGAAATGTAAGTTAGGAAAACCACTATGGAAATCACTATGGATGTTTCTTAAAAAACTAAGAGAGCTGCTATCTGATCCAGCTGTACTGATTCTTGGTATCCAAAGGAATCAGCCTATTGTAGGCATAGCTGTATGCCCATGTTCATGGCAGCACAATTCAGAATAGTGAAGACATGGAACCAGACTAGGGAACCTACTCTTGGTTGCTGAACTCAGTTCATCCCAAAGTTGTGTTTAAACACCAAAAAGTTCAAGAACTAATGGACTAATGGAAAACCAAATAACTGTTTTTCAATCTTCCAAATTACTTATAAATTCATTTTTCCAGGACTTTAACAAATTTTATGATTTCTTTAATGCTATTGTGGTTCTCAGGTTTCCTCTTAGCTTTACTGCTGACATCACTTTCTTTGGAGCTACGGTTACAATATTTTATGCAAATAAAGTACAACAATGAGTCTTTTAATACATTAACACAAGCACTATGTATTATCTGAGAGAGAGCAGCACTTAGACTGAAGTGTCACCCCTCTGTGTCTCACTGCATGACTTACTCTCAGCCTACACAGGTTTTCTCAAGTTGGATTTTTGGTTCGATTATTGAGCAAAGTTACAAACACAAAACATTTTTTTTCCCCTGAAATTTGCCATTTGAGTAATGGAAAGTTCTAGCCTGGAGTTGTTTGACAATTGAGGTATCACTGCATATAAATATAAATATAAAATGGAGTACTATATGTTCGTAAGGAAACACAAAATTTTGTCATTTGCAGGAAGACTGACTGATCTGAAGACCACATTGAATAAAACAAGCCAGACTGGAGGGACAGATACGTGTTTTCCCTAATATATGTGTAATCCAAACAAGATGACAGGAAGTAGAAGGGAGACTATCAGAGAAGAGAAAGTGAATAAAGCAAAGGGAGTATAATAAAAGTAGGTAATGGGGGCTGGAAGTGATCAAAACACATGCACTCAAACAACGTGAAACTAGGGGGCAAGATGGGGCGAGAGGCATTATGAGGGGGTGAAAATTAGGTATGCTGTGTATGGATCAGCCAAAATGAAACCCATTAACCTGTATAGTCAATATGGACTGATAAAAAGATGCGAAGGAAAAACAACTTTTCTTTATTAAAATATAACACTGAGAAAGTGCACAAAAATCCTCTAAACTAGAAATATACATAATATTACATTTTCACATAATATTGCATATAGGGAAGCAATGAAATAATATTCCACTTACAGTATGAACAAGAAGTAAGATATTTCAATTCCAGTAATAATTCCAGTTTTTTTTTGATGAAATAAAAGGAAAAAATAGCCGGGGATTTAGCTCAGTGGCATATTCGTCTGCCTGGCAAGCCTGAGGTTGTGAGTTCAATCCCTGGAATCAAAAAAAAAAAAAAAAAAAAGGAAAAAATGGCTAGAAAGTTATACCTTATACCTTGTACTTGACTATAGCAGCTGTCATTAGGATGACAATACTAACTTAGTATTTTCATGTAAAACTAAGTTTTCTCAGGCTATGTTAGATAATGATTTAAAATTGAATCTCCAAGTCAAGCAGTCTGTTTTCATTTAAAGTTTATCAACTTTTTTTTGTTTGTTTGTTTTTTTCCTTTTTATCGGTACCAGGGATCGAACTCATGACTGCCTGCTTCCAAGGCAGGCGCTTATGTCGCTGAGCTAAATCCCCAGCCCTTATCAACTTTTCTTAATTGTGCATTTAAAAAAATCAGATTGGATTGGGTCAGTCAGAATTCTACAACTGGCCTTTTTTTAGTGGCTTTTCAAACAGACCTTCAGATAAAGGTTAAGAATACTGGAATAAAAATGAGGCCATGGGCAGCCCCAAATACCATAATAAGAAACATAACCTTAAAAATGTCCTGAAGCTGTGTGCTTGGGCAGCAGCTAAAATGTACACCCCTACTGCTGTTGAGGTTGCACTCTGTAACGCCGGGGAGCCCAACAGATGCAAGGCCTCCATTGCCTTTCCATTTGCCGAGGGCTCAGAACCGGAAACAAAAGCATAGGAAATGTGTGCAGAAAAATCCAAAGAAACCCCTATACAAATTACAAGGTTAATCATGGATAGGGAACTGAGATTGACCTTCCAGAATGCCATGAAACCTGTCACTTCCACAATTACAAAACTGACTGCATGTGTCACCAACAAGGCACACACTGGGTTAGGGATAAGCACCAAGGAGACCAGGAACATAGCTGCTGATGCAGCCATGACATTGCAAAAAGTGCTTTCCAGTACTCCCCCATACTGGTCAGAATATATGAGGTTATACACAAGCAAGGGACCTCACATTGTTTGGCTCCATCTGGTAACTGTTGTAACATTCACTTCTTTCTGACTGGGTTAGCAACATCTTAGTCCAAATGAAACCCTGGGGAGAAATGATTTCATTTGATGATGAAATATTACAGAAATATTGTCCATAAAAGAATTCCTATCATTAGAATCTTCACTGTTACCTTTCATATAGTGCATGTATGTCTGTAACCAAAACTCTGTAATATTTTTATCTACATACTTGTTTTCTTGAAAACCCACTACACATTTTTTCCAATTTTTGCCTTACATCTTCATCTCAGTATTTAACACTTTCAGTGACAACAACCATAACCCTGGGACATAATATGAAAAATAATCTTCCCTACATCATAATATGGTGTGATGTAGGAACCATCACTGGCCACCTTTCAAAGGCCCAAGCCTTTCTGCACTTATAACACCCATATATACTGCGTATCATGTACAAAATGTATGTCAGCACTATGAAAAACTTGGTCTTGGTGCGTGTAAGAAAAGGACCAAAATAGTCTCTAAAGAACACATTCATTGGGTGGACATCGGTTTCTGTCCATCTGTGACAGAACCAAAGGCCAGGCAGCAGGCCTTTTTTCATGAAGACCATTTTTGGTCTGGCTTTTCAACCACTGTAGGCAGACTACTTCTCTCTTACCATCTAGGGCCATAACTGCTCCAAACCAGGTGATGCTATAAAAATAGCAAAAAAGCAAGCTTATTCCTGTGTAGACACAAAAGTATGTATGGCCTTGGAAGAGCTCATGATCCCTGTATAGAAGGCCAGGACGTAGCTGACGGTGGTAATTGTGATGGACACTACCACATGTGTATAGGCCTTGGACATTCTCTTTCTTATGCTGTCCATGAGGCTGGTCTTCTGCCAGGCAGGAATCACGATGAACACATCATCAACACCAACACCTGTTAAAGAGGAACAGAATCTTCATACATGTTAATATATGTTAATGGTTAAGTAGACAGACCATTTTCTTTCTCTGTATCATTTATTCTGCATAATCTTTTTTTTAGACAAAGTCTCGCTATGCAGTTTGAGCAGGCCTTGAACTCACAACAATCCTCCTGCCTCAGCCTCCTAAGTGCTGGGATTACAGGCATGTACCATATCTGGCTACAATCTCTGCTTCAATACTATGTCTTCCATAATTCTTTCTCTTAGTTGCCTCTGAATTTACAACAGAGTTCATCAGGCCTTCCTCAGTAAAAAGTCTTAGTTTACATGCAGCATGGCATACTCTATTCCAAGTCTTTACTTGCCTACTATGAATTGGTTCCTTTCCACCATGAGATTTCCTGATTGGTTTGGAATAGAACGTAAGAACAGTTGAGGACTCTGAAATCACCAGTGAAGACTGGGAAAAAAGGAGACCAGGAAGGACAGTGTGAACCTGTTTCAGATAAATTGTGACTCCTTCAAACTTTCTGTGAGTGGACACACTTTCACTCTTGCATGCCTCTGCTTCCATGTACTGGTATCTCCTCAGTACTTGGAACTGAAATGTTGATCTTAACTTCAATTTACTTTTCATATTTTGGAGGTAAACAACTTTGAAGAAGTTAGGAGGGTACTGGGATTAGAACCTGGCCTCTAACTCCGACATGCCATGTGTGTGATCCGACATGCCAGGAGGTAGGAGGTGTACCTGGACATACAGCTGTGCAGCCTGCCACTCCCTCCACTCCCACACCCTATTGCTGCTGGCCAGGAGGCTTCACTCCTGCTCAACTGGGATAATCAGCTCTTGAACTGATATTTGTCAGACGTTTAAAAACTAATTTGGTTAATTATAGAAACTTTAATTGTCCTTATACATTTCTTGGCTAAGTTTTCAAAATCACACACACACTCTTATGTATGTACAGACCCCACAGAAATGGCTTATCATAAAACAGCAGCATATGCTTTAACTATAACTATTTATGACTTCAGGGTACACCCAGTGACTGTGTGTTCGGGGAGCTGTGCTCAGCAGGGCCAAAACAGACATCCAATCCACATGACTATCTCCTCTAGAAAACAAGGAACAGACTCTTCCAAGTTGCTTACTTTCTAAAATTAATGCCTTTGTTTTCTCATGTGCTCTGTTAAATAAACTCTGAAAAGTACCATGAAAACTAGGATTCCACTCCTCAGCGATGATTCCTATTAGGGCTTCAATGTATATCCATGTAGAATTTGTTCTACATAAACGTACACATAGCTATTTCTCTATTTCAAATGTTTTGTAGTCAGGAATTTTTATTTAATAGGTATATAAGACTGAATATCATTCCAATATATATATGGAATATCATTCCAATATATATATATATATATATATATATATATATATATATATATTTTTTTTTTTTTTTTTTTTTTTTGTCTTTTTCCTTTTTATCGGTACCGGGGATCGAACTCACGAATGCCTGCTTCCAAGGCAGGCGCTTATGCCGCTGAGCTAAATCCCCAGCCCCTGCAATATTTTACCTTTGCTACATTTGATTTGACAGATCTCAGCCTGATGTAATTGTTTCTGCCAGTTCCTCTCTGCCTGTGATCTTGCTTGATTGCGTGACCAGATTCTAAGAGAAATTGATGGGTCAAAAGTACTGTTTCTCTAAGTCTTTTGATTTGTTGCAAACTTGGCCTAAAAAATCTGTGTAGCAATTTACATTTTCCCACAGCATAATTAGAAGGGTATTAGGAGGGTTTTCCTTCGCACATAACCTTTTCCAAACCCCATCCGCTGGACTGAGTAAAAAAACAAGCTGTCACTTGTACTTTGATTTGTATTCCTTGATTTAATTGAGAGCTCAAATTATTTTTCTCAGATTTTCAGAGATTTCCATTGTTATGTGTGAATTATTATTTATGTTCTCTATTTGTCTGTTTGGGGTACTGGATTTTTCCAGCTCCAAAGACACATAATTGCATGGGATTTTCCTTTTTCCTGGCTCCTCACGTTGAATCTTTGCATCCACCTACAGACAACCCCTTCCCTCTATCTCATGTACACAATAATGTGCACCTTTGCATTTTTTGCTCAGCTAGAAGGAGAAATGGTGAATTTTTAACTATGGTCCCAAATGGTACTCCAATGTGCAGCATCAGACCAAAGCTGCTCACCATTGCCAAGACAGCAGAAGACACTCCTCAGACTGCAACCAATACTTTGCTACCTATGCAGCCCAATCTGTAAATTTTGAGGGAAATATCGTGGAATCTGTAGTGGCAGCTTCCTCACCGAAATTCCTGACCTGGACATTGGGGCAACAATTTCAACACTTGTCTGCTGGAGACTTTAAATTTCCAGGCACACTCTGAGATGGAATGGTAAGGATGGAAAAGCTAGTGATATATACTTTTACCAAACTTCTGGATGATTCCCATGCAGGGACCCAAGCACTAATCTACTGACTAGCATTTCAGAATCATAAAGATTTACTCAGTACTTGAGATGGGCACCTGCATTCGATATTCAGAAGGGCATGAATGGAAAATGACAGGAAAGGGAAGGGCTGCGTTGGTCCAGTTTCTGTTCCTATAATGAAATACTTGATGATGGATAATCTGTAAAGAAAAGAGGTTTATTTAGGTTCTGCTGTGGGGATCCAAGAGCATGATACTGGTACTGTGGCAGGCCCTGCTCATGGTGTCATAACCTGGTAGATGGCACCATGGTGGGAGAATGTAAGATGGAGAGAGCACCAGCCAGACAGGAAGCCAGACAGACTCAAGAGACTTGAACTCTCTATCACAACTTGCCATCACACAGCAATTATCCAGAGACCCACGAGAACTACCTAACTTCCCTTCAAGGGAGAAAGAACCTTATGACCTAACCTCTTTCCATTAGGCCCTGCTTCCTGAAGGTGTTACCATCTCCTCATACCACACTGGGACCAAGCCTGCAGCGTACAGACTTCTGGAGACACGCTTGGATCACACCCCGTCCACAGCAGAGGACCAGCAGTAGCAGAGACAGAACAGACCTAGTTACCTTCCTATCCACTCTGGAGCTCCAACTGGCCATGAACAACAACACAAATAGCCCTGCACTTCAAGGCTAGTTCATTATGCACTGTGGTAACAAAACATACAAAACCCTGGTTTTAAATTACTTTCAAAATTTTTTTCCACTGGTGAAGTATGCTCTGTAGGAAAGTTGCTATTAACTTGGGGAAAAAAAGGAGCTGAAACCTGCTGTATTTTGAATGCGCCTCTTTCCTTGTTAGGCCAACAGAAATGAGAATATAGAAGTTATGGTTGAAAAACCACACGAATAATTGTATTTTTAAAAATTCATTACAGGGCTGGGGATTTAGCTCATCGGCATAAGCACCTGCCTTGCAAGCGTGCAGCCACGAGTTCAATCCCTGGTACAAAAAAAAAAAAATTCATTGCAGTAAAAGAACATTGCCATTTAACAAACCCCTCCTCCACCACCACCAAATACTCTCCCTTGCTTCAAATACACTTCACTCTTTGCTCTTGTCCCTTTTGGATCAGTTCTGGAATTCCTCTTTCTGAGGTGTGTTTACTTAGGCTATAGTGGCTGCCTCAAATCCTGAGCTGATTCACAACACTGACTTCTCCTGTCATTTTGATTTTAGGGAAGAGCTGGAGGACTAATGGTGCCAGGTCCAGTGAATATAAGGTAGATGAAAACACAGTCTCATGTTTTCAGATTGTAGCACACAAACTTCTGGAGACACATTTGGATCCTATCCAATTCCTATCAGAGGGCGAACAATACCAGGGACGGAACACAGACTCAGTGGCCTTTTCACCAACTCCTGAGCTCTGCCTGGCCATGAATATAGCATAAAACAGCTTTCTATCAGAAAACACTTGGCAGCAGCATTCGCCGAAAAAGTTTTTTCATGACTTGCATATTCTCACAGAAGAGGCCTCCAGAACGGCTTCAGATACTGCAAGAACAACAGGCTAAGTGTTTTCAAAGGAAATAGAAGTTATTTTGAGGGGAATTAATGGCAATGAGTCTTTTGCTGTAATGAAATTTTAAATTTAAACATGCACCCTACATTTATTTATCTATCTATTTTGGTCTTTTCGAGGAAGGGTCTCACTATGAAGTGCACGCTGGCCTTGAGCTCGCTTTGTAGCTCAGCCTGGTCTTGAATTTACAATGATCCTCCTGCCTCAGCCTCCCAAGTGCTGGGATTACAGGCATGTGCCACCACACTTGGCATCACTACACATTTAGATCGCACCTATAAGAAGACATTTTAACATATGATTCTGGACTTTATCTCTACAACATCCACAACACTATGCTTTAAAATATTGACAATGACCTCGAGTGTTATTTTTACTTGCTGAAAATTGCTTCCAAACAAATGGCTGATATTTACCCTCCAGATTTTTTAATAGGGGGGAGAAATCAAGTTTGGACTTGAAATCTAAGAGAGACAACTGAGGAGTACGTTCAATGATTCCAAAACAGCAGGAACATAATTGAAGTCCTTCAGACAAGGACATATTAAACATCAAAAATTGTACACATACATATTACACATACACTGTGACGGGGCGACATTTAACTATAAAAAAACTTCATATTACACATACATTGCAGTCACATTTCACTTTTTTCCTACCTGTAAATGCTATGAATTAAAATTCGGAATCCAAAACAACATGGAAATGCAAATTACAAAGCACAAGTAAATTGCTCTTTTATAATAAACTTCTATGAACCATCAATGTTGGTGTGCATGAGTTTAGAATAAGAAAAAAACAAAATGAACAAATCAGAAAGATTAATGAAGGTAAAGTGTTACACGTGACACATTTCTTCCCATTTCTTTTTTTGAGCCTCTGTGCTTTTCTGATGTGAAACTTGGAGGACATGGAAAGTGATGGGTATTGGTGGTGATACTAAGGAACTGGATGTTAACTTGAATTTCTTTAAATCTCCTTGCATTTGATGTTCATTAGACAATGGAAGGCAACTTGTCCTCTATGTTGTTCCTAATTTTTATGTTGCTTCAGTCTTTCAATTTGGGGCAATGATTATCAAAATCCCAAATACTTTTTCAAAAAGTCTTTCTAGTAAGATCTAACACTGAATAGGGAAGAAGTGGGAATTTTGAACATAGTTGTCTCCTCTTATTTATTGTTTTGCTTTCTGTGGTTTCAGATTATCTATAGATAATTATGGTCCAAAAATATTAAGTGGGAAATTCTAGAAAAGAACAATTTGGGGCTGGGGATTTAGCTCAGCGGCATAAGCGCCTGCCTTGCAAGCAGGCAGTTGTGAGTTCGATCCCAGGTACCCATAAAAAGGAAAAAGACAAAAAAAAAAAAAAAAAAAAAAAAAAGAAAAGAAACAATTCCCAAAGATCTCAAGCAAAAATATGTAGATTGAAAGGGAAAGTACAGAAAAAAGATACTCCATATAAGCAGTAAACAAAAGAAAGGCTATGTTAATTATCACTTTCAGTAACAAGTAAAACATCTGGCTGAGATCCGTAAGGACACTGGGAAAATGAAGAACTCTATGAACAATTAGACCCTGCAAAGTACACAGACATTCAGCTCAACAACAGTAGCACACACTTTTCTCTCAAGGGCACTGGGACATTCTCTAGGACAGGCCATGAGGTAAACTGCAAAACAAGTCTGAACAAATTTTTAGAAACAAACTAAAAAGGCACCTTTCATAACCAACAGGGGAACAAAGCTTCCTATCGATAGTAGAACAACAGGGGCTGGGGATTTAGCTCAGTGGCATAAGCGCCTGCCTTGCAAGCAGGCGGTCGTGAGTTCGATCCCCGGTACCGATAAAAATGAAAGAGACAAAAAAAAAAAAAAATAGTAGAACAACAAATGGAAACCCAACTAACACACAAAGCTTCAGTAACAGACTAGTAACCAATAAATCAAAAAGAAATCACAAGAGACACTAGAAAGCACTCTGAAGGTCAGAAATGAACATGCAACATACCCTAACTTATAAAGTGACAACAGTGCTTGGAGGGAAATATATGGATATAAACACTGCGTTAAAAAAAAAGAAAAACATCAAAGCATTAACAACACAACATTTTGTGGAACTAGAAAAGAGAAAAAGCAAACACAAAGCTAACAGAAGTGTCTTAGTCTGTTGTGTCTGCTATAACAAAATATCTCAGAATAAGTATCTTAAAAACAACAGAAGCTCACAGTTCTAGAGGTAGATGGGCCCCAATCAAGCTGCTGGCTGATTCAGTATCTAGAGAGAGCTCACACCCTTCGTTTCATAGATTGTTCCATCCTCACTTTGGTGGAAGGCAGTAACAGGCTACTTATCACTCTTATCATATTCAAAATCTCATGCTAATCATCTTCCAAAGTGCCTACCTCTTAATACTATCATACTGGGAGTTAGGCTTCAAGGTAAAGATCTCAGGAAGACACCAACATTCAGACCACGGCAGCAAGCAAGCAAGAACAGTGATCAAAACACCAGTGTTTAAAACAGATTAAATAGAAACCAGAAAAGCAATGGGACCAATATACCAAAAGCTTGCTCTTTGAAAGGATCAATAAAATTGACTACACTTTATCCAGAATGACAAAGAAAAATAAGACAGAAGACACAAGTAGGCATAAAAATGAAGGCATTCTCAAATTCAAGAGAAATAAAAAAGATTGTAAGATACAGACATGGTGGCATATGACTATAATCCTAGTAAGAATTGCAAGGTAATTTGATTACAAAACCAAACCCAAAATGAAATGAGAATCTTAGTGTCCCTGCTAAGCAGACCTAGCTGTTGGATGTAAGACTTACCTGGTCCACAGGAACACCCCCAAGGGCGTGATTTGTGATGTCCTCCTGTGTTAATCTGAGGAAGCTGGATAAAGCACCAAACACAGCAGAGCACTCCAGTCTGGGGCCAGGGACGGCTCCAGCGGTCAGAAGTCCTGCAGGCCCTCTCCCCAGACCCCCAGACCCCCACCTCCCCAGCCTCCCGGCCACCCTGGCCCCAAGGTACCTGCAGCTTCTTCAAGGCCAGCCTCTTCTTCATGTCCTCAAACTGGTTCAGGAAGTGGACCGCCCCCCTCCTGCTCTGCTTATTGTCTTCCCTGCGCTGTGTTCAGGTAGTATAGCAGCTGCAAGGCTTTAGCCTCTTAGTAACTGGCTTCTCCCCGCTGTCTTACCCAGCTGTTCCCTCCAAAGAAGCCCACCAGGCTGATGAGGCAGCCAGTGTGCACATGGACGGGGAATCTGATCTCCCTCAGATCGAGGGTCCAGATGCTGCCAGGAGTACAGGAGTGGCTTGGAGGGCACGCAGAGGTCCTGGTACTTGGCACACACTTTCCATTTTCCTGTACATTCAGAGTCTGCACCGCTTGGTCCAATCTTTTGACTTCTGCAAAGGATTCCTGGTCTAGCAGTGAGCTGCCCCCAGAGACCAGCAGAAAGAAAGCGAAGGGGTTCCCTTGTTCATCCTGGAGGCCCAGAAGCTCTCGCTGTTGGTGGAGAAACGTTGCTGCACTAAGTGCCACTCGTTCTTGGCCGGCTCCAGATCAGTGTGTAGTTCTCCTCCACGTCCTCCTCCTCCTCCAAGCCCACATACTGGAAGCCGGTGCCCAGGGCGGCCATGAGAGCAGAGGTAGAAGCAGGAAGACCCAGAGGTGATCGCCTACAGTCGCGCACGCGCACGAAGGCGTGGATCAGCAGTGCCTAGAGGCAGTCAGTGTGCAGGTGGCGCAGAGCGACACCAGGCCCTGAGGTCCCCGAGGCTGCTCAGCTTTCACGGGTCTGCGGCTCCCATTCCGAGA
The DNA here is from genome assembly GCF_034190915.1 of Cavia porcellus. Classification (NCBI taxonomy): domain Eukaryota; kingdom Metazoa; phylum Chordata; class Mammalia; order Rodentia; family Caviidae; genus Cavia; species Cavia porcellus. The sequence continues at coordinate 4,056,080 of NW_026947491.1, forward strand.
ACTGGGCTCCGAGGCTGCCACCTTGCTGGAGCTGGGCCTCTCCCAGCTGGGCCCAGGCCCTCCCTCTGGCGTTGCCTCCTCGGGCTGCCATCCCTGGAGCCTGAGTTCTGGCTCTGCCTGCGGTTCAGTCGCAGGTTCTTCCTGCGGCTTCACCTTGAAGGGGTGAACTTTCATCCCATGGCCACTAAGTAACCGCGCAGGACCAGGCCCTGCGTGCCCCGCCATGTCTCCCAGGGGCAAAGGCTGGAGCTGGGCAGTGGCCCGACCTTGCCCTGAGCCCGCCCCTTCCCTAAGGGCCATCCCTTCCCCCAGGCCTGGAACTGTCCAGTACTCTGCACTGCAGGTGGCCCCGACTCAGGGAAACCCAGGCAGCCTGTGGGGATCCTCCGGAGGGATCTTGGTCTGCACACTGCTCCTCCATGATCGGTTCAGCTGACAGATCCTACATCCTGAGAAAGCCTTGAGTATGTGAGGTCTCCTGCTTCCTGTGGCCATGAATTAGGGTTTCCAGTTAGGGTTAGTGGTTATGTTTGGGGTTAAAGTTGGAAATTGGTTATAGGGTTAGCAATTAGGATAGAGGAAGAGTTTAGGGCTAGGGTTGGGTTGGTTTTAGGATCAGAAATAAGAGATATTTCAGTTTTAGGTTGGGTTTTTGCTCAAGGTTTTGTGGTGGGGTTGGAGTTAGGGTTAGGGATAGAGTTAAGGTTATGGTGAGGGCTTAAAGTTAATTTTTGGGTGAGGATCAAGCTTAGGTGTTAGGCTGTGGGCTAGGGTTAGATTAGATTTAGCATTTAAGTTTATGGCCTGTGTGATGCTTAATGTTATGGTTAGTTCATTAGGCTCAGGCTAGGGTTAGTGGTTAGGATCTGTGTTTAGTGTTAGGGGTTTCAGGGTTATGGTTATGGTTAGGATTAGGTGTAGAGAATATCTTTTGGTGTTGCAGAATAAATTTGGGAAACTTTAACTTTTGTATTCTCTAAGAGTTAGGGTTAGGGGTTAAGATCATAGTCAGTTAGGGTTACTGTTTGGGGTTAGGGTTAGGGTTATGATTAGCATTAGTGAGAAGGACTATCACTTGAGGTTGCAGAACAGATTGGATAAAGTTTAATTTATGTTCTCTGAGGGGCCCAAAGGTAAATCTTAATACTCTAAACAATGCCAAATAATGGTACTGGGTTGCTTTCTTTACTTCCTTTTTTTTTTTTGCTTCGTGCCAGCTGGCCAGGACTCACCAGTGGGCTCAGCATCAGGTCGAGTGCAAGTTCAGCCCTGGCTCAGGATGCTGAAAACCCTGGGACCGTAAGGTGGAAGCTGCTTGCTTTCTTGCCCGAACCCTGCTGTTTCCCACCAGGCTCCAGTCGCCCCAGCTTGCTACGCTGCAGAATGTTGCTTACTTCACGTTACAAGACAGTGCTTCCTGAGACAGTGCTTCCTGAATTAAGACCTGGCATTGTATGGCTTGCTTTGCTTGCAGGCAGCTGGCCAGGTCCTACCAAGTGGATTCAGTGTCAGAGAGTAAGTGTGAATTCAGCCCTGGCTCATGCACTTCGGTTGCTGGCAGCTGGCCAGAACCAATCAAGGGGGCTCCATGTCAGCAAGCCACTGCAAGACTGAGACCACATGTGGATGAGGATGGTGAAAACCCTGGACCTTGTTGGTAGAACCTGCTCAACTACTTGTCCTTCAGTCAGTGACCCAAATGCAAAACATAACGATATCCCTGACCCCAAAAACTAAAACTAAAACCTAATTCTGATACACTGACAGAAAAACTGACTCATAATCCAAAACTTAATACCTAACCCTAACACAAAACCCTACTGCTAACACTCAGAATCCTCGATGGGCCAGGTGATGGTTAGTGTCGGACATCGAGGGGCGAGCATGCAGGGAGATAGCGGTGACCCTGAGAGAGGAGTGGAGGCAAGCCTGAATCCCCTGGAGTGATCGGAATGATCAGCATGTGGATAGGGGCCCTGAAATGGAGGTTCAGGGAATGGAGGTTTGGGTGGATATTGAGAATTAAGAAAGTTTGCAGGAGGCCAAAGTACAATAAAAAGAAAGTTTCCATCATAAACTTATCTTAAAGTGGATTTTCAAGTGAGTTTTGGAAACATTCATTTCTGACGTGGCTCGAGATGCCATCTGTTATCAAGCAACCATTGATTTCTCAGGATGACTATTCATTATGCACAAATGTATCAATACAAACACTGTAGCAACTAAGTTACACTCAGCCGGGCATAGTTCAAATGTCCGAAAAACAAAAAGCAAAAACATGCTACCTAAAGTAAAATGACTGCCTCCAAAATGAATTAAATATTGAGGAAAGCTTAATAAGAGATATAAATACCTAAAAATGAAACCCAAAACCCTGCATGCACATTAAATGACGATGCCCATGCCTCCTTTGGCCGCCAGGGGGCACTCCTCTAAAATCCGAATCTATAAACTGATTGATCAGTGGATGCTGGATGGATCCCGGCCCAGCTACAGAATGTAGTCCAGACCGGTGGTGGGTCTAGACAATATGGGAGATGGATTGGTGCAAAACATTAGGGGTGGTTTGGGGTTGCTATCTTTGGTATGGATTAGATGAGGATTTGGGGTTTTGTGTCATCTGTTGAAGCTCCATTCCCATGTCCTTGAATGACGTTTGCCATCCGTCCATCATTCAGTCCGGGGACCGGCGAGGGGAGCCCTGTATCTGTCTGGGCAGGGAAGAAAGGAGACACTGTGTCTTTCTCTCTTGTCTCTGGTCTGCGCTGCCTGTTTAGGTCTGGCATCCCCACCATTCCGCTTGGAGCCCTGCCTCCTGGACTGTGGACAGAAACCTCAAACACTGTTAAGACATAAACCTAACCTTTCCTTCCCATCCCTTTCCCAACCCAAACTGTCTTTGGATGCCAGGTGTTGTCTCGACAATGACAGGCAAAGAACAGTTCGGAGCTGTTGCCTGAGGAACGCCAGCACTGGAACAGATTGGGTTGTTGCACAACTGTAGGGGAGACCCCTATCACAGGTCAGGACAGCTCAGGACAGCAGAAGGACTATGATGATGATGGAAAGCCTGCCGGTAATGATCACACTCAAAAGGTTTCTGCAGGGAAGAAAGACTGCATTGGGCTTTGGACTCCACCTGATGTGGTGGCTCCCAGCACTCGGGAGGCTGCAAATTTGAGCCTTGCAAATTTGAGACCAGCCTGGCTACAAAGTGAGCTCAAGTTCAGCCTGAGCTGCACAGTGAGACCCTCTCTCAAAAAGACAAAAAAAATGTAATATGCTGTGCTAGGATATAACAGCTACAATGATGAAGTCACTAGGTGACAGGAATTATTCTGCTCCACTGTAATGTTGGTTTTTTTTTGGGAGGGGGGACAAGAGTCTCACTGTGTAGTTCAAGTGGGCCTCAAACTCACTCTGTAGCCCAGGATGGCTCAAACTTGGAGTGATCTTCAGGCGCCTGAGTGCTGGGGTCACAGGTGTGCATCCCTACATCTGGGTCCACTGAATCTGCCTGCACCATCACGGCATGTGTGGGCCACTGCTGACCGAAATATTATGTGGTACATGCCTACATATAATTGCGTAAAAATCAGGCTGATGGAACTTATGGTGGTAGAAAGCCAATGAGAGGTTGTCTGCAGATGACATCAAGGAAGGCTGGATTGCAAAAGGTAGTAGGAAGGAGGGAGGGGAAAGGGAAGTAAAAAGAGGAGTTCTCTGCGTGTTCCAGCTCCCCTGCATGGATATAACCGTGGTGTGCTCCTGCAAACTGGTACTAATAAAAATGAAAAACTTAAAAGGCGCTAGGAAAGGTGTGAGATGGATGGGAATGTTTCTTACCTTAACTGTGGCCTCATGATGTAGACGTATATTAGAACTATTAAGCTTGGCATGCTGACTCAGTCCTGTCACTCAGAAGGCTGGGGCAGGAGGATCGCCACGAGTTTGAGACCAGCCTGGACTACACAGCAAGACCCTCTCTCAGAAACCAAAATGCAACAAAGCAAAACAACTCCCCCAAAACAAAACAGTAGTTTAAACATGTTTGTTGTACTTCTCTTTTTTTGGTTCCAGGGATCGAACTCATGACCTTACACTTGCCAGGCAAGCGCTTGTGCAGCTGAGCTAAATCCCTGTGCTTCTCTTGTAACTCGGTAAAATTGCAGAGAAGTCAAAAAACTTGCTTTCTTTATGTTGATATACCACTAAAATGAATAGATGGTTCTTTATTGTTGGTTATATCAGAACCACCCCTGAGCAGAAGATTTCATGGATCTGGGATATATACAGCTTTAACCCACTTCTTTATTTTTCTATTCAACAAAGGGGAGAGAATTCTTAGCTGAAATCAAAGTTCTCCCCAGCACCCAACTTGGCCAGGCTTGGGCTTTCGGCTGCATACAGAATTTCCAGCCTGCACCGAGGCACCGAGTCCTGCGCTCCTCCACCAGGGGCTGCTGCTTTCTACTCCATGCTGTATTAGCAACTGCTCGGCTATCCTGGTGATGAACAGGGAGAAAATCACCTTTTTTTGTGTTTTATTGTAGCCCAAATGTGCTACAGTAGCAGTGAAACCTTTCTCTCAATTTTCCTTATGTAGTCCTTTTAAAAATGGACCGGGGGGGGGGGGGGCTGAGGATGTGGCTCAGTGGCACAAGCACCTGCCTGGCAAGTGCGAGGTCCCATGTTCAATTTCTGATACAAAAAATAAATAAATAAATAAATAAATAAATAAAATAAAGATGAAAATTTTTAAAAGTAGGGCTTGGGATTTAGCTCAGCTGCATAAGCACCTGCCTGATAAGTACAAAGTCGTGACTTTTATCCCTGGTACAAAAAAAAAAAAAAAAAAAGCAATTAAAAAAATAGAAATGGACCTGAATATGCACCCAGCTAGGCTGTACTAGAGATGAATTCATGGACTCTCTTCCATCATGTTCAACTCAGAATCCCTGCTCCCCTAATGTTAAACGGGGAGGGGGTCAAGTACATCACACCTACCTCCTTCAGTAGGACCTCTCTCCTCAGAAGTTATTCTGCCAGCTGGCCAATTACTCAGGAGGCAGAGGCAAGAGGATCCTGAGTTTGAGCCAGCTGGGGAAACTTGATGAGATCCTACTTTCAATATAAAAAAACAAAAAGGCCAAAGGTTTTGGTTCAGTGTTCCTTGGGCTACAAAATAAAAATAACTAGAAAAGCCCTCACACATTTCTGGATTTCAGCCCCCGAAATCCTGCTGTAACAAAATTGTACAAAAGTCAAGGTATCGGAGCTGGGGATTTAGCTCAGTGGCATAAGCACCTGCCTTGCAAGCAGGCGGTCGTGAGTTCGATCCCAGGCACCGATTAAAAAAAAAAAGTTAAGGTATCAGCAATGTTGCAAAGTCCCCTCAGTAATTTTGGGCGTGGGGTGGGAAACGTGAGCCTAACCCATAGAGCACTGAGCTACACTGTCAATCCTTTTTATTTTTTATTTACTCCTCCTGCCTCAGCCTTCCGGACTTCTGGGACAACATGGCCTGGACATTGAAGCCGAAATTCCCTTTTTTCCCCTCAATACTGGGAATTGAACCCTGGGCCTTCATACTTAGCAACATTCCCAGGCTTTTCTGTTTTGTATTTTGAGTCAGGGTTCCATTAGGTCGCTAAGCTGCCCAGGCTGGCCTTGAACTTGTGATTCTCCTCCTTGGGCTCCCAGTCTGCTGGGATGGCAGGTGGGCACCCTTGGGCCCAGCTAGCTTTCAGCCCTTGCTAACTCATTTGTATTCAAGTGCTCCACTGGTGATTCCAGTGAGAAACACTGATCTAGAATAATACCAGCTAATAACTGGGCATGTTGTTGTAAAGTAGCTTTTCACTGCTCCTGTGCGGGCAGTAAGAATTACAACCGTTTTTGCTCATAATTATAGGCGCCTCCATCTTATTGACTCAATAACCGCAGCGAGGTGCTGTGGGCATGCAAGAGAATTTCAAAAATTTGAGCCCAGCCTGGGCAACTTAACAATTTAGACCTTGTCTCAAAAACAAAACAAAAAACAAACAGAGATAACCAGGGTTGGAGTGATATTAGACAAGCCAGTCCAAAGAGGGCTGTCATGTTTCAGTTTCTGCCATTTGAGGTTGTGCAAGAATCCAGGTCTCCCTCACGTTTCAGTTTCCACGGGAAGCGTGGAATCTTGGTTACACCATAAGTCCTCTCAAATGTTGAATAATTTAGCAAAAAAATTTAACGAGTCACACCAAACATCTGTGAGGAAGGAAAATAGGAAGATTGAGTCCAGCCTAGGCCACTTAGTGAGTTAAGTGAGTTCCAGCCTCAAAAATGTAAAAAAGTCCGATGTAGCTCAGTGCAAAGGCCCTGGGCTCAACCCTCAGTACTCCTCCCCCCACCCAAAAAAGAAAATCCACATTTCAGTGATGCAGATATTAACTAGTAGAGTCTGCTATCCCAGAAAAAAGGAAAAAAGGAACTAGAAAAGCATCACTCATAAAATTTCCTCATCTACAATCTTTTCCTCCTCCCCCTCGTACGTGCTACTGGGAATTAAAGCTCTGCCTTCACACTGAGCTACATCTCCTGCCCATTTATTATTCTGAGACAGAATCTTGTTAAATTCCTAAACTGCCCAGGCTGGGCTTCAACTTGTGATCCTCCTGCCTCAGCCTCTCAGAGGGCTGGGATCACAGGTCGGTACCACATGCCTGGGCCATAATTTTTCCTTCGATTCACAGCACCCAGAAACATTTGTTGACCTTCGGGTAGTATCAGAATGTGCATCAAAGAAAGGGATCATTGCAAGAGGAATCATTCCTGTTGCCCACCTATCCCTGGCTAAAAACAGACTTCCTTAAATGTCCTATGGAAGTTCTTTACTTGATGTTTGAACAATAATCCAGCCATCTTCTGGTTAGCTAACTCATCATAATAGTTTTTTTTTTTTTTTCCTACTATCACCTTGCTTTTTGACTGGCATCTGTAACAGCAACTTAGGGAATTTAGGAGGAAAAGCTGGTTTGAGTGTATTGATGGAGTGATTTGGGCACTTTGGCACATAGTGAATTCGATGTGACCATGTAACTGCAGGGAAAGGACTTACAAGTGTTAGATATGTAAAATAACACCTAAAGTTTTAGGCTTATTACATGCTCTCTATAGGTCTCAGTGCTTCACATTTATTAACTTATTTAACACTCATACCAACCATCTGTAAGACACTGAGGCACAGGTGCCTAACCTTACACTTGGTCTCATCTCTGGAAGGTTGTGCCTTACTTCAGGACACAGAGACCCAGGTCTACCACACTGATAGACATCTCAGGGTAGTAAGAAATAACCACGTGAGTGAAGGATGAGAAATAAAAGTCAAGGATAAGATTCTGGGGAATCATAATACTTAAGGGGCATAGAAAAGAAAGTAAGAGCATTCAAGAGATGTAGATGAAGACACGCTTAAAAGGAAGCAGAAAAATCTGGAGAGAACAAGGAGAGTTTAAGGAGTGAACCATCACAGTGACGGTGAACCTTTTATTGTTATTACTATTATTTCTGGTATGGGAGATTGAACTCACTACCTTGCGCTTGCCAGACAGGCGCTTATGCTGCTAAGCTAAATCCTCAGCCTCTTGATGGTGAACCTTTTAAAGCTTTTTTTTCTCTTTTTAGTTTTGGTACTGGGAATCACTCAGGGCCTTGCCTTGCCAGGCAGGTGCTATGTCACTGGGCTACATCCCAGGCCCTCAAACTGCAGCGGGTTGAGATGAGGTTTAAAAGCAGGACTAGGAGTAAAAGAGGCCCCTGCAGCAGTGCAAGCACTGGGAATAATGGAATAATAATAGCCAGGTGGCAGAGGTGAGAAGGGAAGGAACAAAAATATTTTTAGAAAAATTGGTTTTGTTGCCTGGTTATGGGTGGACCAGGGAATAAGACACTCACGATTCCACTCTTGGTCTCTGGTTCCTGAGGGTGATGTGTTGTCACCGTGAGGGCTAAGAAGTTAAAGTCCCCAGTTAGGCATGACAAGGAGTTAGGCAGGTGGTTCAGTAGGAGATGGACATTTATCCTGCATTCACCAGGATAAGTCTTAAGTCTGTGCAAAATGTACTTTTCTCTAGGACTGTCTAACATACCATGGATGGCTACAGTATTTCACTTATATAAAATGTCTCATTACCATACTTGGAGGGTAGGCATGGGGTGGATGGAGCTCAGCGGCCCGCACAAGTGGAGCAGGCTCTGGATTCCATCCCTAGCACTACAAACAACTAATATACGAATAAACCAAACCAAGCCAAAAAGCAGCACTTAGGCATACATAATGCTATTAATACAAGTACTGCTTTCGAATGGATGTTCAACTATTCATAGGACAATCTTTCTATGTCTACTTAACAAGCACTTAGCAATTATGTTAACTAATGTGAATTTGATCATCAAAACAATCGCAGGAGACAAACATTTTATCATTATTTTATAAGAGAACAGTGACAATATAAGCTGGGTGTGGTGACTCCCACCCTCTGGATGCTGAGGCGGGAGGATCACTATGAGTTCGAGGCCAGCCTGGTCTACATAATGAGTTCAAAGCCAGCCTGAACTACATAGCAAGATCCTGTCTCTCGAGGGGAAAAAAAAAAAAAGGATTACTTGGCCAGAGTAACACGGTTTATTCATGGCGGAGAGGGGAGTCCACTATCTTGTAGCACATGGCATGGATGCACACCTGATACCCCCCCACAATGCATCACTTTCAGGTACTTTTGCAAACTATCAACAGTGACGTAAGACTTCAACAAAATAGCGGTTCAAACTAACTTGGCAGGACCATTTTACATATAAATGACATTCACATGTAATTTTCAGTCCTCATTTCGGTAACAGAGAATTATAGTTTTTAATTTTTTCCAGTGGAATCTGAAGAAGAAAGTGTCATTTCTCCTTAACCACTGGGGTTAGTTATAAAAAGATATAGCTCACTAAATATGCTATAAAATGATCCAAAGAAACAGTGGTCGTGGGGCCGGGGATATACCTCAGTGGCATAGTGCCTGCCTGGCAGGTGCAAGGTCCTGAGTTCGATTCCCAATACTTGACAAAACAAAATGGTATTTGTGAGAGTAGTTCCACAAAAGAATAGTAAACAGCACATGAGATATGCAGCGTGATGTTTCCTAAATGGGATCTTTCAAGGTGAAAGGTCGGGAGGCTGGAATAATACCTGTAATTCCAGCACTCAGAGGCTAATGCAGGAGGATCCAGGCTGTCAAGCCGGCATGGGATACACAGCGTGCTTGATGCCAACCTGGACTATGTCCCTGACATAATAAAACAAAACAATCAACTCATGACATTCCCATCTTCCTGTTGATTTCATTAGAAATGAACAGACACTATCAATCAGGACAGTTCTGGAATTTCTGTGTTTTTGAGCTTACCGTAGGAACCCCAAATTATTAAAAGTACCAACAACATTAATACCTATATTGTCTAACTCAGCCAACTTAAGCAAGATGGCAAATTGACGAGTACCTGAATGCTAGCAAGAAGTCCTGGTTCCTACAATGCGGGAGCCCGGAATCCATCAAGCCCGAGAAGCCGGCGCCTCGGGGCGCAGGGAGCGCGGCTGGGAGTCGAGGCTGCCCGCCGCGGAGAGCTGCAGGTGCGGGAGCGCAGATTAGGAGGCCGAGGCCTGGTCCGCAGCGGGCACGTCCAGCGCCCCGGGCAAGCGTCAGCCCGGTGTCCCCTCACCTTGCTGCCCGCGGAGTCTGCGCTTCGGCGCTCCGTGACCTGCGCACAGCTTTTGTTTACCGGCGGCCGAGGTGCACCAGGGATCGAAAAAGAAACCAGAACCTCTGTCGCCCCGCAGTTAGGCTGCGGAACGCGGTCCTCCGCCGCTCCCGCTCCAGTTCCGGACGCCGGGCTTTGCAGCAACGCCGCGAGTACCGCTCCCACCGCCGCACAAGCGGACGTCGGGGCGGGGTCATGGCCAAGCCCCGCCCCCAGCCCAATCCTAGCTCCCCGCCGGCGGACAGGAAGCGGCTGCCGGCCGGGCAGCTCGGGAAGCGGCTCCAGTGCGCATGCGAGCGCCCCGGGGCGCCAGGGGAGGAGGGGAGCGCGGGCGGCAGGGGCGCGGCTCGGCGCGCGGGTTGGGCGGTGGCGCGTCACGTGGCGAAGAAGCAGGTGGAGCTCCGGGGCCCCGGAGAGGGGGCCGAGAAGAGGGAAGGAGCGAGGGAAGGAAAGCGGGGAAGGGAGGAAGGAAGCGAGCGAGGGGAGGCACGGCCCTGTTTTGGAGGAGCCGGGCGCGTCGCCGGCCTCCGAAGTGCAGCGGAAAGGAGGTGCCTGGCGTTTCTCGGCCAGGGAGGTCCCGGCTTCCCGCGGAGGCTCCGGACCCAGTCCTTCAGCCGCGCGCCCCGGGTCGATGTGCTGCTGTTAACCCTGAGGAGGCGGCGGCCGCGGAAGATGGTGTCGCCGAGAGTGTTAATTCTGCTCCTCTCCTGGGCGGCGGGGCTGGGAGGTGAGGCACGACCCCGCGCGCCGGCGCCGCGGCCACGGGCACCGCACGACGGCTGCGTCGGTCCCCCGGCGCCGCCCGGCCCCGCGCGCTATTGTCCCCGCGCCCGGCCGCGTCCGCTCGCCTGCGGCCCGAGCAGGCGCCGCGCTCCGCGAGGCCTTCCCCGCCCCCACTCGTGCTGGCGGCGGGGTCGCCCGAGCGCGGGTCCGGGTCCGGGTCCGGGCGCCCGGCGCGTCCTGCGCGCCCACCCCCCGCGCCTGGCTTGGCCCGGTCCGGCCCCTGCCCGGTTCCGGAATCGGTATGGCCGGCGGCACCGCGGCGCAGAAGCGTGGGAAGTTGCGCGGTCCGCGGCTGGGCTGGGGCATTGTTCTTCGCCGAGTGCGGCCGTCTGGCCCGACCCGATTCAGCAGGGAGCAGTAGCGGTCCGGCCCGCGCCGACTCCTCTCCAGCCTGCCTGGCGCCTGGTGTCTGGGGCTCTGGGCGAGAGCGGAGGAGGGCGTGTTCGCGTCCGCGTTCGCCGGAGCCCGCTGTCGCCCGGGGCCGGGCTGCGGAGGAGGAGGAGGAGGAAGAGGGCGCCGGCTGGTGTCGCTTGGAGTGGCAGGAGGGTCCCGGGCGGCCGGCTGGAGTTTCCGTAACTCGCAGGTGCAGTGGGCACTCGGCGCCCCCTCCCCCGACACATTGGAGTCACCTTTGCCGAAAGCGTAGTTTTTTAATGATGTGGATTTTGAAGGCAATTAAAACATGTTCCAGTTTTCGTTAAAGTCCGTAACATTATTTTGTTGTGGCGTAAAGTGCTTTTACTTTAGGTAGGCTTTTTGGACTTGCCCGGAAGTATACTTAAAGAAGTGTGCTTCAAAGCACCGCTTTGAAAGAATTTAAGGAATGGTTTGGATGAATGTCTAATTTTGATAGTTTAGAATATTTGGTGTAGCGTACTTCTTCTGTTCTTTGCCGATGTGACAGATGACTGCGGGGCCGCCGAGCATATCCTGTCCGTGGTCTGGGAGTGGTACTTCTATATGTAGGCAGACTTCTAGGTCTTAATGCTCATTGGTTGGGTATAGATTTTAGATTAAAAGCTGCTAATAGATCTGTACTTTAAAAAAAAATTGAGGCTGGAGACCTTTTCGTCTAACGTATGCATTTCTGTTATAAATGTGGCCCCAGGTATACCTGTTACCGAGCTGTATTCGCTTTGGGAGTTGTCGGTACAATTGGATACTATTCTCCGTGAGGTAATAAAAAGACAAATACATGAGACGCTTTAACTGATAAATAGTAGTATATATATAAAGTGTCATCTTTTAAAGAATGAAAACAAACGATGTAGTAGGTGTTTGAAAAATAAGTAAATCAACAGAATACTCTGGGTAAAGACCTTTTTACAGAAAGTTTTAAAATTCAAAACGGAGTCTTTAATGTATTGCACATTGGTTAAAAGGTAAATTTCTTTCTGTTAAGCAGAACTTTTTCGGAAAACAGCTTTTCATTTTTTTGAGAGGCCTTTCATTTTAAAGTCAGCATCAAGATTGTAACTTTTGACTTTGTAGGTATGTTTGTAATTTTATTGTATAAACTACTTTAACCTGAGCTATATATGGTCGTTCGTAAGGTATGTATATGATTAGAGATGCTTGAATTGAATATTTGTTTCAGCATATGAGAGAAATACACGTTTAGATTGGGAGAAGTTGTTGAAATATAAATTTAACTTTGAAAGCATGTCATTTTTCAGGTATTTAATAAACTCTTAATTACTTTCCCTTTTTTAACCTGTCAATCACTGTTGTATATGAATTTTTTCTTACTGTACAGCTGATTAGGCTGGGAAGCAACTGAATTACAGTGAATTACATGTTTAGAATGTTGACCTTGTGCATTCAGGTATATGTCCAATCCTATATTGTATGTGTGGGAAGATACCATAACATTTTGAGGGTTTACAGTGTCTGTATAGATATGTACCAAAATATAGCCTTTATTACTTGTAACCACATTAGAAATTTACTGGAACTATTTTTATTAGATAATAGCTTAAATAAGCAAAAGCTTCTTTCAGAAATGTCCCTCTGCAGGGTGTGGTGGTGTATGCCTGTAATCCCAATACTTTTTCCGAGGCTGAAGCAGGATGACCACATCAAGGCCAGCCTGGACTACATAGTGAGTTCAAGGCTAGTATGAACTTAACTAGTGAGACCTTGCTTTTTAAAAAATGCAAATAAAAAACCCCTCAACTAATTTTTATGTTTGTGAAATTTTTTGGTTCTGTTGTGTTTTGCCTGCTACTGGGTCTCTCTCTGTTGCCTGGCTGGTCTTGAACTTCAAAGCTTAAGTGTACCTTTCACTTAAGGTTTTCCAGTATTTGGGACTACAGATGCAGGTAGTAGTCTGCTGGCCTGGCTGAATGTTTTTTTAACTTTTTTTTTTTTTTTTTTTTTTTTTTTGGTCCTGGAGATCGAACTCACAACCTCCTGGCTGCCAGGCAGGCATTTATGCCACTGAGCTAAATCTCTGGCTTTTAACACAAATTTAACTGCGAATTAACTTCTTTCTTTTAAAAATTTTCTCGATGGGGGCTGGGGGTTTAGCTCAATGGCACAAGCTTCTGCCTGGCAAGCTCAAGGTTGTGAGTTTGATCCCTGGTACCAAAAAAAGAAAGAAAGAAAAAGAAATTCTTTGTGTGTGAAAAACCAAGGGTATTTGAGTTATGGCAATAAATTAATCCCATCATGTTTTCATTTGAAGTCATCCATGAAATGAATTTTGGAATGTGACTTTTTTTAATATTTAAAATCTTGTCTAAATGCTTTGTTTTGTACCATATAGGTCGCAGAAATAAGCTTTCTGGAAATTTGGGAAAAGAAATAAAAGGCTTTTTTTTTTTTACTCAAGCTAAGAATTGAAATTTTTTTTTTTTTTTTTTTTTTTTTTGTTAATCCTTACCTGGGATCAAACTCACTACTGCACCCTTGCAAGGCAGGCACTTTTGCTGCTGAGCTAAATCCCCAGCCCAAGAATTGAAAGTTTTAAAGTTGAAATTTAAACTTTTTCTGACTTGTGACAGCAGGTAAGGGTGTGAGACCTAGGTCTGGGTGACTAAACTCTGACTTATTTTTGTGGTACTGGAGATTGAACCCATGGGCTTTGCAGAGAGCTGGATCCCAAGCCTGGTTTTACATTTTGAGACAGGGGTCCGTAATAAGTTGCCTGGGTTGAGCTTGACAAGGATTCTCTTGCCTTCAGTTTCTGAGTGTTGGGCCCTCAGGTGTGTGCCCCTGTATCTGGCCAATCCTAAGCTTTTTATCCATTGGTCCTTAATACTTTTTGAAAACAGTTTTCACACCAGCTTAATGGTGGCCTCTGAACTCAACTGTTTTAGAGATTCAAAAAAATGTTTTATTAGGGTATGTCGACGGTATGAGGATGACATTCATCACAGGGAGTCAGTTCCTGTATACAACACATCGTAATTCACTTTCTAACCCCTTTCCCTCCTCCCTCCATCTCTTGTGCCCTTCCTATCTGCAAAAGGTCTATCTCCTTGTTTTCTATAGTGTTATTTTTCTCTTTATTTGTACTTTGGATTTCTCATACAAGATACTTACATCTTGTGTATCTTGTTTCCCTTAACATTAATGGTCGAGAAGTGTAAAGATGTGTTTTTGGTTGTGGGCCAGGTAGTCATCAGCACTGAAAATCAGGTATTTTCTCAGTGAAACTCACAGTTCTGTGAATATTTGAGAAGAGTTTCAAGTCAAGGCAGCACTGGGCTGCAGTTGTGGGCCTGGGCAGCAGCTGCCCTCTAAACAGTGTGTACTCATGGACACCACAGCCTCCATTGTCCCTACTGATAACATGCTGGGCCCACTTTACTCATCTGTGTGTGCGCATGTGTTTTTAAGACAGGATCTTGCTGTATAGCTCAGACTGGCCTTGAACTCACTTTGCGGTCCAGGCTGGCCTCAACTTGTGGCAATCCTGGCTCAGCCTCCTGAGTGCTGGGATTACAGGCCTGTGCCACCATGACCGGCTTTCATTTTTGTTACCTCCCTTCTGTTTGAGCTTTATCCTGTATAGTTACCACCAGCTTTAAAAAGTGTTCTTTCAGTGGCATAAGCATCTGTGTGGCAAGCATGAGGTCGTGAGTTCGATCCCCAGTACTGCCAAAAAAAAAAAAGTTGGTTTTTGGGACTGTGGATTGAACTCATGACCTCACGCTCGCCATGCGGACACTTGAGCTGAATCCCTAGCAAAAAGTTCTTTTTGACTGCAGTCTTTTACCTAACATTTTCTATATTTTCTGATTAATTATTTTTCTGTAGTCTTTCAGTTTTTTCATAGAAACTAAGCATGTAAAATACTTTTTTTTTTACCGTGCTGTAGTTTATTAGATTTTTAAAAAAATACTCATTTGGCTATGTGAGGGCTTGAACACAGAGCTTTGTACATATCAGGCAAGTGCTGTACCATGAGCTATACCCCCCTATCTTTTTTTTTTTTTTTTTGTCTTTTTGAGACAGGGTCTCACTCTGCAGTTCAGGCTGGCCTTGAACTCACTTTGTAGCCCAGGCTGGTCTTGAACTCACAAGGATCCTCCTGCCTCAGCCTCCCGAGTGCTGGGATAACAGGCATGAGCCACCACGCCCGGCCCCTCTTATCATTTTTAAAATCTCTTTTGTAAGAGAGCTTCCCTAATCTGAAGAGTCTGAACATTTAAAGTTGTAGGTTTTAATTTAAGAGATGCTCATCTTGTAAAAAATGGAAATAGTCTAAAATCTGAAGCATTGCTGCTTCTGAGTTAGATAAGGTATGCTCAGCTGTATTAGGTTTGAAGGGCTTTAAGGAAGAAAAGATCTTTAACCTCTTCACATCTCTGTGCCAATGAGCAAATAAGAAACTGTTTCCTTTTCTATTGGGAAGAGAACCACAGAAGAAAATTAGTCCAGGGCTTTGTAAATAAAAACCAGCCTTGCTTTTTTTTTTTTTTTTTTTTCCCTTTTGGTATACAGATATAAACTTAGCTTTTGAAATTAAGAAAATGAATTAGGACTAAGTGCAACAATACACTATACTTTCTTGATCTTGTAGGAAGATGACCAGTTGAGATATGAGAAGATTCCTGTTCAACAAGTCTTTAGGAAGAGATTTAAAATTTGGCTGTTTTGTTTTCTGAAATGTGTTAAATGTGTACTATTTCCTTAAAACAGAGTGATCTTAAGTGATGTGAGACTACCGGTTTTTTTTTTTTTTAGAGATTTTTGTGGTTTCTGTTTTTATTTTTTCTAGATATTAATGAAGCATGGCATGGCATGGTAGTTTATAATTTTTCTAACTTTTAATTGTGCTTTTCATTTTTTGTTTCGATCTTTTTGAGACAGTGTCTCTGCAGTTCAGGCTGACTTTGAACCTACTTTGTAACTCCAGCTGGCCTTGAACTCACAGCCATCCTCTTCAGCCTCCCGAGTGCTGGAATTATAGTTAATTGCCACTATACCCGGCATGATTTCATTCCTTAATTTTTAATTAATTTTTTTGGTACCAGGAATCAAACTCAGGAACTTGTGCTTACCGGGTAGGTGCTGTGCTGCTGAGCTACTGGTCCGTGCTTTTCAAAAATTCTTGTATCTAGTGTAAGAGTATTCCAAGTTCATTGTTAGATTTCTTGGTCTTCTTGCAAAAACTTGAGTTATCTTTTAATCATTTCTAATACTTCTTTCTGTGGGGAAACTAAACTTGGGTGACACATTGGTGTGTAAAATGGAATGGTCTTCCGAGTGTGAGGTAGTTTGATTTTTTTTTTTGGAGGCAGAGTCCTTCTGAGTAGTTGAGGCTGTTCGTTCATTCACTGTGTAACTCAGGCCGACCTGGAACTTGTGATGTCCTTGTGTGCCACCCCAGTTGGCTGAGGTAGTTTTGGCCTTTAAATGTAGCATGTGTTTTACCTTTAGTGTTGAGGTTGCTCATACTTTCTGAGCAAGCAGGGTGATACCTGGTAGTAATGTGTTTGCTAGTTACAATGAGATGGCACAGTGGAGGGGAAAAACAGGAATAACTTGGTACACACAGCAGATAATACTTAGGTGCAGGTAGATCGTGTGCTAGGTCTGAGTCATGAGTACTGTAGTTTCAGACTAATGTACTGGCTGCTAGACACGCTTGAAAATGTTTGGTGTTACTATCTGAATGGAGTGTAAACTAAGAAAATAATCCTGTCTGTGTAAGCAAACTGGTAGTGCATACCTGAATTCTGGGAGGCAGAGGCAGGATTTTGAAGTTGAACTCTTGAACAATTTAGTGAGAGTCTCAAAAACAAAAAAGCACTGTGGGTGTAGCTTACTTCAAAGCCCCTGTGTTCAGTATCTTTACTGCAAAAGACAAAAACAAAACTTGGTGAAAAATCTCCGTTTAGCCTCAGCTGGCTTTGAGCTCCTCAGTGACCCTCCCTTCATGCCTCTGTGCCCTTGCACAGCTGTACTGATTATTGTTTGCAGTAAGTAGCCATGTTAGAGACCTGTGTGTTACAGTTTTGGTGCTCTTTTGATTCTATTAAAGATAAATTTCTCTTTTGTGTTTGGTTTGGTGCGGGTGTTGAACCAGAAACCTTGTGTGTGCTAAGTGTGTGTATACTGTTGAGCTATACCTCTAGACCTCATCTTTAGGTTGTGTTACCTTACAATAGGTAGAACACATTAGTGAAGTTGTGTTTTTGCTGCTGTTATTTCAAAGGGGGTCTTGCTGTGCTGCTGAGGGCAGCCTCAAATTCGTGGCCTGACATGAACTTGCTTCAGCCTCCCAGGTAAATTGGGACTGCATGCAAGTGTCAGTGTTGGGGGTGTAATTTTAGAATGGCCTGGTTTAACATACAGTCTCTGTGGGGCATCGACAGTGTGGTTCATGTGCATGGAGAGTATAAGGGAGCAGGTCATAGGATGGTTGCTGAAATTTTGTGGGGGCCACTATGTGAACACTCCCTGGGGAGGTAATCCTAACTAGGGAAGGCTGTATGCAGAGAAACACATTGGCTTAAAAGCTGAGTCCCAAGCTCAGACTCAAAATGTAGACCTCCAGATTGTAGGAGTTGTTTCGCTTTGGTCTGCTTTTGGTGTGGGTATTAAGCTTCAGGTTTTTTCTTTTGGTGGAAATTGATTTATTCATTGGTTGTTGATGCTTTTTCCAAGCAACTGTAAAAGGTCTGCTTGTTTGAAGGAAAAGTATAGCAGTAGTAATTCTAGCTGATCTAGCTGTCAATTTTTACGCTAGGAAAAGGAAGCAATGCTGATGACTAGTGGGAAAAACTGCTACTGGCCCTCCAGCTGGATCCTGACATGGGCAGCTATGCTGCCCCGTAGTGTGAGGCTGTGCCTTAGTACTAGTGAACCCAGTCCTGACCCAGAGGGAGGTTGCAGAAACAAGGACTCTGAGAACAGTTCTCATGCAGATGCTAGCCCTAGGCTGCTGGGCAGATGCCTTCTGAAATTCCTGTGATTCCAGCTGGACCGTGAGTGGCGTGTCATGAGAACACCGCTACTTACAGAACAGAGATTGTGTGCATGTGGCTGGGAGGAGTTTTGAAGCCACAGTATTGACCAAGAAAAGTAAAAATAACTGAGTTTCTCTGAGTAGAGGAAATGGTAAGATTCAAGAATATAGTGCCAGTTGTGTATTGTAGTTGTAGGTGGGGTGAGAATTCATTAACCTGCATGGACATTAACCACTTGGGGAGTAATTTTTGAGGTTAAAAGAGAGTGATATATAGAACGATAAGGTGCTTGTTGGTTACTTACATGGCATGGATAGTCCATGGCAGGAAATAAGGAGAAATGCTAACGCGGCATGATAACCAGAACTCTCATGATAACCAGATCTTGTGATAACTGTGAGGTGGTGATTGGTGCCCATATTGAAGAGTTGCTATATGATGTAATAAGGAATAAATTACTGCTTGATGAATTGGCTGATTAAACTGTGGAGTAGCATATTGTAGAAATAAAGATAGAAAAAGATTTGACATGGAAGAAAAACTGGTAAAATTTGAGAGATGTTCAGTGGAAGTTAACAGAATTATTGAGGGCACAATCTGTTGAATTCGGTTCTTACAGGCGTTTGCATTAGAGAGAAATTGTACTTTTCTTTCTGTGGTAGTGGGGTGGAGGCATAGCTTTTCAGATGCTGGGTGAGAGCGTTACGGCTGAGCTAAACCTCTGGCCCCGGGTCATGGTGTTAAATATGTGCTTGATGAGGAGACTAGACTTGTGAACACAGCAAGGTTGTAGTCTAGTGAAGCAGCCTTCAAAAGACCCTGCTGTCAGCTGTGTTGTGGAAACAGACGTGTCAGGTGAACTGAAAGCAATGGTGTACGTTAGACTGGGTGTACCTGTAAGGGACTAGAAAGTGCTGCCCACACTGGCGCGGTGCAGAACCAGGATCTTCAGTGTGTGATGGCAAGAGTCAGAGATCCGATCCAGCATGGGAGAGGGGACAGCTTCGTTACTAGTGTTGTCATTTGCACTTAGGAGTTGGTTCAGAAATCAGAATTTAATTTTGGGTTGCTATGTTACAGAATAATAATTTTTTTGGTAGACCATAAAATTCGTTTTGTGTCTGTACTACATACAATAGCAGGAATCGCCTAGTAATTCCAGGATCCCTGGATACAGTCTCCATCACTTAGGAGGGGCTGTCCTTTTTCTTTGGTGTGGAGCAAGCTCTGGAGCAGTGATTCTTACCCTGGACGCAGGTGTTTTGGGGTGCAATACGGGAGTAAAGTAAGGTAATAAGAGTGAGTTTAAAATGAAATGCAGCGTGTGGTAGAATCGGTGTACGGCACCAGTGGGAGTGTGGCTGGAGTTTTTGTGAGTGACAGAGAAATGGAGAAAGGTTAGAAGTGATATTCCTTTATGTGGGCTCCTACCTGTACTTGTATCTCCACTTACGTGAAATTCTATGGAAGGGTTTCAGATCAGCATAGAAGTTTAAATTACATACATGGTCCCATTTTGGGGGTTTATAAATTGGTTTTTTTTTTTTTTTTTTTCCCTTTTTGTCAGTACCAGGGATCGAACTCACAACCGCACACTTGCAAGGCAGGTGTTTATGCCGCTGAGCTAAACCCCCAGCCCCCATAAATTGTATTTTGTGAGTGGTAGAAAGTTAGTACACTCAGTAAATTTTAATTGCTTGTGTTTTGTGCCCTATGTGATTTGGTTTGTAGTTCATTGAAAGAGCTGAAAAATTCCACTTTGGAGCCAGCTCACTTCATTCTGTTGATTTCCCGGAGACTGGCTTATTCCACAAAGTGAGTGTGTTGAGACACATCTTTGATTGTAGACATACCCTCCTATTGTGAGCTTCCATTTGTAACTGCTAGACGGAGTCATTTTGCTTCTGGAATATGACTGGTTTCCAGTAAAGAAATGGTACTGTCCTCAGTGTGATGTCATATTGTTTTTTTTTTTTTAATTTTTATTTTGAAAGTATACAACAGAACAAGTCAGAAAGAAGCCAACTAAGATTGTACAGTGAAATTGGTACAGAACTTCACAGCAGGTTACCGGGATAACAGTAATAGGTATCACAGTATATTTTGTTATCTTTATAATAGTTGTTCTTTCAATCCCGTATATCAAAATGAGATGAAATATAGAACACTATAGAATTTATCAAAACAGAATATTGAATAGAGCAGTACCATTAATCAGAAAAGAACAAAACAGTAATAAAAATATTTGCCTTCAAAGAAATGGTGGAAGGAAGTCCCTCTTATTTGCTATGGTCAACCTCCCAGGAGATGCTCAGATTTCTAGTTCCCATTTGCTAATGGGGGGGGGGGAGAAGGAGGATAGGGGAAGTGGCAGTAGGCCATGTAGCAGTAGGTTCACTGTTGCTAAGCAGGGAGGCAGAATGGTCATTTGTTTTCACAGCGTCCTCAGTTGCTTGGCTTCCCAGAGTCCTAAGTTCCAACATGGCGTGGATCTCAGGAGACACTGCTAGTTCTCTCCCTGGAAGGGCTCCAGTCTGCCACCCTGCCTCCGCTTACCAGGGAGGGTAGGTGCTGGCTTGGCTTCCCAGAGTCCTAAGTTCCAACATGGCGTGGATCTCCTGAAGTCATACTGTTGAGGCAGCTCGTCCAGGAGTGCGTTAAAGACATGCAAATGTACTGCTGAACTGTAGGGCATGGATAGTTTCTGGAAGCTCGCCAGTTTTTAAGACAGTTTTAAGACCAGAGTGAATGTATATCAAATAAAAAAGTGTTGGTCAACAGTGTATTTATGGTATAGTTGATGAACCTAGTAGGAAGGAAGTATACTTTATGCTGGAGAGAAGTCCTCTTGGTAAGTAATTTTGAAACTCCATTAGTGAAAAATTTGTTAGGAGCAATTTGATAATTTTTTTTGAGGAATGGAAATGTGCCAGCCTTAGCTTATTCTTTACACGTCCTCTCATTTATTGTAATTGAGTCTTTCTATAAATAGGAGGATTTGTAATGTCAAAACAGTTTTGCAGATTTTCTTCTCTCTTATGATTATAAAGTCAACATTTTTGGATGGAACAGAAAAAAATTGTTTATTAAATGATGTTGCCCTCACAAAAAGATGATACTGACGTACCACTAGCAAGCTAGCTCTGCTTTTACCCCTATTAATAACATTTTTGCTTTGGGTCTTGTCTTATTATTCATGCATTAGGGGGAATTGAACACAGGGCTTATACTGAACTTCATCTCCGGCCATTTTAATTTTTTTAAATTTTGAGGCAGGGTCTCTCTTGAATCGCTAAATGGTCCCAGCTGCACTTGAATTGAGGCTCCTCCTGCCTCAGCTTCTCACAGCATTGGGATTACAGGTGTACCCTACCACTCCTGGCTGCCCTATTCTTGTGTTTAATTTACAGAGAACAGGAAATTTAAAGTTTCAGAATCAAGAATTAGACATGAAGCACTCAGGTTCTAGGGAAGATGCTCCCCACTAATGGGATATGGAAAACAAGATGGCTAGTACTTCCGGGGCACTTCTAAGACGCCTGGCACTGTCCTTGGGGCGTTGTAGTGTGTGCACAATTTTAAAATTTAATTTTGGGGGATGCAACTGTATTGAATTAGGACCTTCACGCTGAGCTACGTCCTTAGTCCTTTTTTAATGTTTAATTTTGAGGTAGGGATTTGCTGAGGTGTGAAATTGCCCAGGCTATTCTCAAACTTGAGATCCTCCTGCCTCCAGTTCCCAAGGGCAGTGGAATTATAGGTGTGTGTCACTACACCTGGTTTAAAGTTTTCAGTTCTGTGCATTGCTGGGGATTGAACCCAGGATTTACTTCATGTGCGCTAAACAATACATGCCCTGTCCCTCAGGTAAATTCCTTACAACAGTTTTCCTTTAAACATCGGAAAACATTTAAAATTAATGGGAGAAACTTTATAGGACGTCATACACAGTGTCATTTCAGTTTGTAACAGATAAATTCATGTATGTATTCTTCTGGGAGGGCAGTACATGGATTGAAACCAGAGCCTCAGGTAAGCTAAGCACAGGCTCCACCACTAAGCTACACCGTAATCCCAGCGTGTGTGTGTGTGTGTGTGTGTGTGTGTGTGTGTGTGTGTCTGTCTGTCTGTCTGTCTGTGGTAGCTGGGACTAACACTGAACCCACCGCTTTTGCACTAAGCCGTATCCCCCTTCTCCTTTATTTTAAAATTCAAAACAAGGTCTGGCTAAATTACTGAATTGCTCAGGTTGGGCTGGAACTTTCTATCCTCCTGCCTCAGCCTCCCAGAGTACTGGGATTACAGGTGTGTATTTGTTTTTAGAATGTTGAAAACAGATACCACAGGGCGGTGACATATAGATGACTGTGCACACCTGTAATCAGTAAATAAAATTTTAATAGCAGATTTCTTTTAGTTAATACCAGGATCCTAGGCAATTTTGAGACAACTACAGGAAGTAAAAATACTGTTCTCTCAGTATGGTGACAAATACTTGTAATCCTAGCATTTGTGAGGCTGAGGCAGGAAGGTTTTGAATTTCAGACCATCCTGAGCAGTTAAAGAGATTGTATCTGAAAATAGAGAGCTGGTGTAGGTACCTGAATGTATTCCCAGCACCCCCCAAGAAGTTCTACAATTGTGAAAACAGTGTGCACTTTTAAGCTGTTATGGTTTATGTCGGTGGCCCCCAAGTCTCATGTGTTTGTTTACATTATACATCTGTGATTGGTTCATTGTCTAGTGCTTGGATTAGGGGTATAAGTGCTACACTGGCCTAAGGATGGAGCCAGGATGTGATGTAATGTCAGGAAGAAGGCATGTCTTGCTCTCTTGGTGGTTTCCGGCTTGCTGTTTGCAGCCTCCATGAACTGCGGCCCCGCCATGCCACCCTGCCTTCTTGGAGCCAACTGAGTATGGACCGACACCTCCCAAAACTGTAAGAAATAAACCTTTGCTTTCCCAACTTTGGGCATCAGGTATTTTGTCTCAACGACAAGTTAAAAGTAACTAAGACATAAGCTCACCAATAATAGAGACTAAAAGATCTGTCTATAGTTTTTGTTTTGAGACAGAGTCTCACTATGCAGCTCAGGGTGGTCTTGAACTCACTATATAGTCCAGGCTGGTCTCAAACTCAAGGCAGTCCTCTGGTCTCAGCCTCCTGATACTAGGATCACAGGGATGCACCTTCACTCCCGGCTTATATTTTCTACTTAGAACCTGGGGGTCTTTTTTTGGTACCAAAGATCGAATTCATGACCTTGTGCTTGCCAGGCAGGTGCTTGTGCTGCTAAGCTGTATCTGCAGCCCTGGAGGTCATTTTTATATTTTTGCACGAAGGCATCTTTTTGTATTAATTTTTCATCGTATTGTTTGATGTGCTTTCTTTTTCTCTTAATGTTTTATCATGAAAATTTGTGTACTGTCTGGAAGGTGGGACGTATGCATAGTGCAATTAATATTTCTATGGCTTTCTCCTAAACTTATTAACACTTACCTTTTGCCATGGTTGCCTTATGTTTCTCTTTTTTAGACAGGGTTTTCCTATGCAGTTCAGGTTGCCTTTGAATTCATTCCATAGCTGAGGCTGGCCTTGAATTCACAGAGATCCTCCTGCCTCAGCCTCCTGAGTGCTGGGATTATAGGTGTGTGCCACCACACCCAGATACTGCCTTATTCTTGAAAAAAAAAAATACATATATATATATGTATATATATATATCATTTGAAAGTTATATCCCTGAATATTTTGTGGTTCCAAAAAGCAATGATCTTGTCTTGTGTAACCAAGATTAGTTTTTTAAGTGTGGAAATGCTCAGTACAGAATTGGAGTTTTATTAGGCGCTGTATGAATTTAATGTATCCCTTATGAAGCCCGCATATCTGGCAGATACAGTTAAGGATGAAGAAGTAGAGTGCTTTTGCTGGGCTTCTGCGTGTGACATTGACAGCCGCAGAGGGCCCGTTTTGTGTGGAGACAGCCGCTCAGTGACATAACTTGAGGTCCTCTCCTGCTGTGCGATGCAGGTGTTGCTGAGGGGCAGTCAGGCTTAGTGCTAGGTGGAGAAGCAGTCAGCAGAGGTTCCAGCGGAAGACACTTGGCAGCGCACAGCTGAACTGCAGTGGCCTAGACCTGTCCTGATGGGCAGCTGTCGCTTCCACACTACTCTGTGCTCTGGGCGGCGTGTATTCTATTTTATTCATTTTTAGATGACATCTTTTCCCTGTGATGAGCTCTGCACAGGGGAGCGCCTCTGCTGAGTATTCTGTTCTTTCTGGGAAGGGATGAAGGAGTTAGTTTGGCATCCCCCAGTCCTTCCTGTCCTCTCCCTGATGTTGTAATAGTGATAATGGAGGCCACAGGGCTGCCATGAGGGCCAGCCCTAGTCAGTCTGCCTGCTTGCCTGCCTCTGTCCCTGTGTCTCTGTGTCTGTCTCTCTGTCATTTTAGTTTTTGAGACAGGTGCAAGACCTAAGCTGGCCTAGAGCTTGTGATCTCCCAAGTGCTGGGATTAAGACATGAGCCTTTGTGATTGGCAGTTGCTGTTACTGCATTTCACTGCTAGACTCGTAGCTTATACTTTCTTTTGTACAAATCCATTTGGTGTATATAAAAGATTTAAGGTAGAGGAAGAAAATTGTCATACTGTGTTCTGCAAGTCACGTGTTAATGAAAATGACAACAAGGTTTTGAAAGTAGTTTCTGCACTTGTATTTAGTAGCTGCTTTCAGTGATACCTAATACGTGATTGCATCCCCGCTTTTTTTTTTTTTTTTTGATACTAGGGATTGGACCTGGGGCCTTCACGGTGAGTTACATTTCCAGCATTTTTTCGAGCCAGGTCTTTCTGAGTTGCCCAGCTGGGCGTGAACAGGCAGGCAGTCTTCCTGTCTCGGTCAGCTGTGCCCCAGGGACATCTGTATTTTTATCCTGGCCCAGACCCTTCTTTAGGGAAGGACATTGCAGGCAGAGTAGGAGACTTGTCTATAGGATGTGAAGGCAGGCGAGACAGTGGGACCAGGTAGGGGAAGATACAGCCCTGTAGGAGGGCGCTGGTCAGCCTTGGACGCCTCAGAAGGGTCTAGCCCAGCAGGGACTTGATAGCACTCTGTTGGACAGCAGCATTGCTCTGGCCACTAGGCCAGGAGTAGATGGTGGGACAGTTAGAGTAGAAACAAAAAGGAGGTCTGTCACTTCCTCCTTTGACTTCCGGCTGTCTCAATACTAGACCTTGCTGTTGTTGACATGTTTGGCTACATGAGTTTTATCTCCCCAGTTTGGATTCCCACTTTGATTTGCAGTGCAGACACAGGCATGTAAAGTGGTCTTCTGCACCCTGCCTCTCTGATCAGGGCCCGCAGGATGCAGGTGGAGCCCTGGGTTCTGAAAGGAGCAGAGATGGCTTTGCTTGCCGAAGTTTTGGCAGAATTGCATCTTGCCTTCTGGCTGTTTTTAGGTTGAGTTTCAGCATGGAAGTGGCATTGCACAGCTCTCGGTGTAGTCTTAGTACTTTGCAGTTCCCGTGGGGGCGGTTATGGCATATGCTGCTGGCTTCGAGGGGTACCTGGTGGTCTAAGATGAAAGCTGGGAGGGTTCCCATGCTATTTCCAAGGAATAGCAGTATACTTCAGGCAAGAGAGCACTGCATGAACAGTGTAGGAGTGGGATAGGGTCACACTGGAGGATGCTTTAGGCTGTGGGAACATCTCTTGGTGTGGGATCATTTCCGTGACGGGGATCTACATGTTGATACGGAAGGGGCACAATATCTTGAAGTCATATTTGAGTCTGGTGTTTTCTCTTGATTTGTTTCATACTATGTTTGTGCATTGATAGGCCCTGGACTAGGAGACTCCAGCAAGTAATAGGGATCAGGATGAGAGTAGGTGCTCAGGAACTGGAGGTGGTAGGCAATGTCGCATTTCAGAAATCAGGAAGATCTGGAAGAGAAAGATCTCGCAGATGTTTTGTATCACAGAAGTGAACAGGTCAGAAGCTGAACTCAGTTTAGGTAGAAACGATGTGTGTTTAACATGTTTTATTGAGGTTGGAAGACAGAATTGTGTTCTGTCTGCTTTTGGAGCTCTGGCAGGTTGCTAAGGTACAGGAACAGAGCTCCGTGGAGTAGGTGCAGACTCTGCGTGTGGAAGCGGGTAATTTTGTAGTATCTGACTGAGGTAAGTAGTGCCAGGATTAGAGATGACCCGGGGCTCCTGTGGAGCACACCATGCCAATTGCAGTTACTAACTGTGGGAATCAAGGGTATACATATATATTTTTTGCTCTGTCAAGGTACATTTTTCTTTAATATTTCATTACATGTTTTTCTGTATCTTAAAGTTGATGTCAAGTTAGGATTCAAAAACTTGCTCCGTGAGCTGTCTTTTGATTATTTTTTGGTAGTCACATCTGAAACATGAATAGTGACTGACTTTATGACCAATATAAGAGAATTGTTAGATTATTCTAAAATGATTGAAACTAAAATTATACCCTTGGCACTGCTTCCTCTTGCTCTGTGACACTGGGCTTGTTATATATCTGTCAAGTCTCACTTTCCCTTTTTTTTTTGTACCAGGAATCGAACTTAGGGCGTAGCACTTGCCAGGCAGGCACTTGTGCAGCTGAGCCGTATCCTAGGCCCTGTAACTTTTTGTTAAAATCAGCGGGTCTTTATAGGGTTTTTTGGTGGGCCAGGGGGTGAGTTGAAAAGATATCAGCACCTGGGAGATAGCAAGTGCTTAACCGCTAATAAAGTGAGAAGTTTGGTCAGGATTTTGATCTGTACATGGTAAGTCGTCAGTATACATTTAACAGAACTGCAATATTTTTTGAGATAGAACAGTATTAGGTTTTAATTTTTCTATTAATTTATTTATCTTTTTGAGACTTTTTCATTATGCAGTTCAAGCTGATCTTGAACTCATTTTGTTGCCCAGGCTGGCCTGAAACTCACGGCCATCCTCCTGCCTCAGCCTCCTAAGTGCTGGGATTACAGGCATGTGCCAGAAAGTATGCTTTGTGTGGATCAGAATGATACAATGAGTGTGCACTGATAGGCTGTACAACCTAAAACAGCCTCTGAAAACGACAGGCACCCTACCTCTCTGAGGTAGTAGTAGACAGTGGCCCCGCTGCTCCCAGCCCTCCTCCGAGCTGGGCTGGGCTTCCTGCTGGACAGCCAGCATCTGCTGTGCAGCCTGGGAGGAGCCACCACCACTCCCCATCGCTCTCTGCAGTGGGCTCTCGGGGCAGCTGGCAAGGCCCGAGAACATCAGCGAGCACTTGGCTACCAGAGAGATGCGAAGAAAACGCAGGAAACGTGCAAAGAAGAGAGAAGCCGATAGCTTGACTACCCCTCAGAGAAGGCAAAGAGGTCTCTGCAGGCAGAAGGTGCCCAGCTCTCGGGAAGACCTGGGTGCCGCTGCCAAAAGGTGGCTCATGAGCCCCAATGTCAGGAGCCCTTAGAGACTGATCCTCGTAAAACTGTTCTTTTTAAGCTTTATTTTCAGCCTTAGTGGGACATTTTAGAGGTATTCTTCCGAGAATAAAGCGCTGTGCGTGTGACATTGAGTATCATTTTATCAGCAGTGAACTTGTGTGAATTTCAATAGTGTGATCACAGAGGAGGCGCTCTGTACCTTGAGGACCTTTGTGGTCAGCTTTGTTGGAGGAGACCTTTAAAGTGAATCTTAGTGTAAGCTCGGAGTGCATGGTGGAGCGCAGGGCAGTGCAGATGTCCAGAGCACACCAGGCTGCGGATGAGCCCCAGCACCATGAAAAACAACGCAATAGAATGAGATCTTTTGCCCAAATTCGCTTTGTAACCATCTGTCTGGTTCATGTGGAGAATTTACAGTAGATAATACAAGTCAGCTGGAATACCAGCTAAACTGATGGGAGTTAAATCAGAATACAGGTAATAAAAAGAATGATAAACAGGTATGTCACATAAACCAATAATAGAGACAAAATAGAAGCCTTTAAAAAACAGTTAATCCCAAAGCACATAGGAATAGAGGAAAAGAAAGAAACAAGGAACAGATGGAACAGAAAATAAGTAATAAGACTGGTATCTTTGGGGGAATGGAAAGAAGGGAAAAGTAAAAAAAATAAAATAAAAATGGAAATAAAGTTTTTGTAAATAGGGGTGGAGGAACTGAAGAAAGGGGAAGAAAATGAGAAAAGTCAAGTTATAGCATGTACAGGTGCAAATTCTGAGTGATGAAGTGATTATTATGTATACCTAGAATGTACCAATAAAGTCTGATTAAAACAAGAGAAAGACTAGCTTTAAACTCAGCCATATCCATTAATTGCATTAAAAGCAAACAACAATTAAAAGGCAAATACTATCATTTTTCCTCAAAGGAAATGTAAATATATGTTGTCTAACAAATACTTGAAATACAAAAATAAAGATGAGTAGAAATATAAAGGGTGGAGAAAGATGTACTGTACCATCCAAACACCCAAAGAGAAGTGGTTACAGTAACATCAGACAAAGTCAGCTTCAAAATAAACAGAACTCAGGACGGGTAAAGAGGCATGTTTCCTCTGGTGCTGGAAGGCTCCCTTGGCTGCCTGCCAGGGCTAGCAGACCCAGGAGGGCAGGCGAGAAGCGAGGACCAGAGGTTCACATCGGTGACTTTGAGGTGCTGGGGCCACTGTAGGTGTAATTATGGGGAGAACCCAGGGAGGAAGGCCAGAGAAGGAATAAGAAGGATCCTAAATGAAGGCCCCCAGCTTGATCCTGAAAGAAAACAAACCAACAGAAAGAGCAGCTGAGCAACTGAGAACACAGAACCCCAGGCAGGGCCCCCTGGGGAGCGTGCAGCTGGGGTCAGCCTGGCAGAACCTGTCACTGTGATGGCAGCACGATGCAGCCGGCCAGCAGAGTACGCGGAAGCTGGTGAAGCACGGCGTATAGAACCCTGACCCAACCAGGACACAGCCTCAGGACCGTGAAGAAACGTTGATGGAACGGAAGGAAGCAGACCAATCTGACTAGAGGTGGAATCAGAGCCACCCTTTCTGAGCAGACAGTGAGAAACACCCCGTAAGGACCTGCAAGACCTGAGTGCTGCCGCCTTGAGCAGCAGCCTGACCCACTCACATCGGCAGAGCACTCCCCCAACAGCAGAAAACCTGTGTGTGTGAGAGACAGGGTTTCTCTGTGTAGTTCAGGTTGGCTTCTAGGCGATCCTCTTGCCTCAGCCTCCCAGGTTCTGGGATCACAGGTGTGTGCCAGCACACCCAGCTGAAAACATGTTCTTTTCAAGGCCACAGCAGTCCCTAATTCTAGGTTACAAAGCCTGTTTCTATGAATTTAAAGAGGTGGAAATCTTTATCTTTTCTGACTATAGAATTGAATCAGTAACATATCCAGAAAAATCTCCAAATAGTAGGCATTTGTATTTCTTTCTTTCTTTTTTTTTTTTGTCTTTTTCATTTTTACCTGTACCAGGGATTGAACTCACGACTGCCTGCTTGCAAGGCAGGCGCTTATGCCGCTGAGCTAAATCCCCAGCCCCCAGGCATTTGTATTTCTAAATAACTCATGTGTCAAGGAATAAATCAAGATGGAAATAAGAAAACATCGAATTGATTGTAAAGAGCACAGGAAACTTCCTGGGTTGATGTCTGTGTTTTATGATTATGGTGATAGTTGTAGTTAATACATTTCTCAGTATTCATAGATTTATACTAATAAATTCACAGATTAAAACTAATTTTGAGTTTTGGTGTATGTAAAGTATAATACAACTAAGCAGACTGAATTGTGTTTTTTTAAAATAAAAATGTTGACTCAAAGTGGTACTGACTTTTCCCTGGATTATAAAACTTTAGAAAAGGAACTCAAAGACAGAGACAGTTCAGAATATTCTAACTTGTTGTGAGTAGAATAAATAAAATCAACATTCGCCTTACCTTCAGTAAAGCATTACCCTTTAAGAAGTTCATCATTTGGGGCTGGGGATTTAGCTCAGTGGCATAAGCGCCTGCTTTGTAAGCAGGTATTCGTGAGTTCAATCCCCGGTACCGATAAAAAGAAAAAGACCAAAGAAAAAGAGTTCATGATTCTTCAGTGATTATATTTTGCGAGACCTTAGGCTGGAAGGTTCAGTTTAACATTTACTTTTTTTTTTTTTTTTTTTTTTTTTTTTTAAATCGGTACCGGGGATCGAACTCACGACTGCCTGCTTGCAAGGCAGGTGCTTATGCCGCTGAGCTAAATCCCCAGCCCCTTAACATTTGCTTTTAAAGGTTGAGAGAGAACCGTGTGCTCAGTGATGGCCCTATTCATCAACTGTTGGTGAGACCAGAGTTGTGTGCGGAGTCCCAACCTCGCCCCTCCAGACTTTTCCAGGTACACGTCCTGCCTTTTCCTCACCCACTAGAACCTTACATTAAAAGCAGTTCTGGACAGGCAGTGCTGGGAACACCTCACAAGGCAGGTCCTGCTGACCCCACCCACCCGATCTGCTGCCCAAACTGCCTGGTGCCCTCCGGATTCTGGGTGTGATCCGTGTGCCTGTTCCCCTACACAAAAATCCCGGTTTAGATCAGCGGCTGTGCCCTCTCTCCCTTTCTCTGGGGCTTGCTCTACTCTAAACACTTAATACCTTAACAGGGCGGGTGCTGCAGGAACTGCCATCTCCCCAGCCCCCTGGCTAAACGGATGTCTCAGGTGATGCACCAGTTAGAAAAGGTTTGTCAGTAATGTAGGAGAGTCAGCGGCCAGCTACCTGTGTTTGCTGTGTAGCTCAGCTCGCTTCCCTTTGACGTCTGCTTCCCTGACAGCAGAAATGTTGCAGAACCGGCAGCAACCCACCCTTGCTCTTGCAGGACTACTAGCTGGGTATCAGTGGACCTCTGTGATGGCCTGTTTTAGGTGTCAGCCTGACTGGGTTAACAGACACCTGGGGAGCTGGCAGAGCGCGGTTTCAGGGTGTGTCTGAGGGGGTTTCCAGGAGTCCATGGGCCCAGTTGGGAGCGTGGACCTGATCCCTTGAGTGTGGTGGGTACCATCCCAACAAGCAGAGGAAAGGCACTTTCACGCCTGTTCTCTTTCCCACTCCCAACAGAATCTCTGGGAGAATTGATCCACAGGTTTGGTGGGGGAACCCAAAACTGATGTTCAGTTTCTGAAAGATGCCTGTGTTGCTAGTGGTGAAATCTTTGAGTAGCAGGGTTCTCTGGGGGAGTGTAAATTACTCCATCCTTGGGCCTCTGAACTCCTCTGTGACCTGTCATGACACTTCCGGCTTCCACAGGCCTGCTGCCCAGTCTCCAGTAAATCCTGACTTGCTTCTGTGTCTGCAGTTCTGTTTCTGTCTCTCCAGGTTCTCTGGAGAACCCTGACTGGTTCAGCCTCTGTAGGGGATTCATGAACCCTTCAATTTTGCATGCGAAATCCACAGTTACTTTCTTCATGGCATTTTCATTTTTTGTTTTTAAAACTTTCGTCTACTTACCATGTTTTCTCTTGCTAAACTTCCTATCCTATATAGTGAGTGCCACTGAATGAGGACGTTTTTACTTTAGTGTTTCATCATATCATGTATTCATTAAATCATACTAAGGCTGTGTCTCCTCTTTCTTTTTTTTCTTGGTTCTGGGGATTGAACTTGGAGCAGTGCGTTGATGTACATACTCAGCCATCTTTAAAATTTGTTATTTTGAGAAGGGTTGCTTCAGCTGCATTCAGACTTGTAATTGTAGAGAGTGCTAATCTGTTAGTATTTGTAACAGTGTGGTTTCATGTTTGTTTGAATTTTCATTCTTTGTGTCTGAAACACTGTCCTTTAACATAGTTAGAAATGGGGGTCTATGCCATTGGATGAATACATAGTAGCTTCCATGTTTAAAAAAGCTTCCAAGTCTTCACCTTTCACTTAGGAAAGATATTTTCATTTTAGAATCTAGCACAGAGAAAGCTTGGTGGTACTTTACAAACTACAGCGCATGGTTTGCCTTACATGTAGTGGTGCTTCTTTCTCTATATGTCATGCTTTCTCTCTGGCTTTTTTGGTACTTCCCACCCACAGTTCATTTAATTTTCTTGTTTTGTTTTGGACAGAGTCTTACTCTATAATTCAGGTTGGCCTCAAACTCATGACAATCCTCCTGCCTCTGTCTCCCGAATGCTAAAATTACAGCAGTTCATTTTAATATACAAATATGTTGACCTCTAGTTTTTAGGCATTAGCCTATGGTTTGTCTTTCTGTGACTTTCCTTTTATGTATTTATTCTCCTTGGTTACACTGACTATCTTAGAGTTATAGTTAAATTTTTCATATGCTCCGTAAATAAAAATCAGCTAATACTTTTCTGGTACTGGGAATTGAACCCAGGACCTTTACCTTGAGCTAAGTCCCCAGGCTTTTTTATTTTTTGAGACAGGGTCTCTAGGTTGCCCAGCTTGGGCTGGAATTTATGATCCTCCTGCCTCAGCCTCCTAAGTGCTGTGTTTACAGGAGCACACTACCATGCCTGGTTTCCCATTTGCTAATTTCATCTTTAAAATTTGCTTCTAATATCAATTTCTCTTCTAGTTATGGGGGAAAAAATGTGTATTTGTATTTTCCTTCTAGATATGCATGGTAATTTTTGATTGGATACAGAACATTCTGAGTTATATTTTGGGGGTGTTTAATTTTGTCTTCCCTTTAAATGCATTCAGATTGTTTGGGTACTTGCTACTTGAACTCGGTTACATCCACTTTGTTTGTTGTTTCGAAGATGGTTTAAGCTCTGTTAGTGTGGGCTGTGAATAGCCTCTTGTCCAGGGGCAATTTGGACCGCACTAAATAGGGATTCTCCGGGCGCCGCAACCCCTACCCCGTACCTTTTGAGGCAGGTCTGTCTTTTCTGGTGGCAGAGCACGAACACTGACTGACTTCCCAGCCCTGTCTGAGCAGCTTGTGGCCCGTTTCTATAGTGGTATAGTTACTCTTCCACGATCGAATCATTTTGTAAACAGACTGGGGTGGGATGTGGCTGCCAGACGCTGAGTGCCAGCCTCCTTGGCCTCAGCTGCCCAGCTGCCCTGCGGGACCTTACGCTCTCGTTCACTACTCCCTGCTTTTCTGTGACCTGGAAAATGGTGTAGGCAGTGAGTTGGAGCTGACGTAGCTTCCGCCTCATTGGCTTGTCTGCACTATCTCCTCTAGTTTTCTCTGATTGTTATGGAGGTAGACGAAATTCATTGTATTACTCTGCCAGTGCTGGTGTGGATTCTGAATTAATCATTTGCATCCTTATTGCCCCCTGCAGTTATCTGAATATAAGTTAATGGATTTCATGTTGTTTTACCACTAAATATTTTAAAATGCACTTTTAAAAATTAAGAACCTTTTGCCTGAAGAAAAGTGATAAACATTTCTTAGTATTGCCTGAGTTTGTAGTTTACCTGTGGTTGTTTCCAAATCTTTCTTTCTTTCTTAATTGGGTTTAAATTAATTTTGTGTTAGGAGTTGACCTCTGACCTCTAGCCTCAGACCTTTTTTATTTAGAGACAGTTTCACTGAGTTGCTTAGGCATGGACTCAAGTTTGGAATGGTTCTGCCTTAGGCTTCCATGTGCTAAGATAACTGGCATGTCCTCCAGTGCTCTGCTTCAGAATAAAACATTTTTTGTTGTTTTTTCATGATTTTTGCTGTGACGTGTTTATGCAGAATTTGTGAGGCTGAGCGAAGCTCCTGTGCCCAGGTGTGACTCAGAGGGGTGACTTCCTTTCCCCTCCAAGTTGCGTTTAAGTGGCTGCTTATTTTGTGTTTTGCTTCCTATTTGCAGGTGTGGGATCGTGATCGTCATCTGTAGCCTTGCGTTCCGGGGTTCTGTCTTCTCCGGAGAGTTTTAGGAAGTGGCGCTGGGGCTCAGTGGGTCAGGGAGTTGGCACTGCAGTGCCCCATTGGAGCAGTGGCTCCCTGTGGGTAACTTCTGTCTGTTAAACCCGGTATTGAATTCTTTCTGTTGACAAATAAGAAAGTGAGCCTTGTGACTTGCACTCTTTTCTAGTTTCTGTAGTGTACGTACTCGCGCAAGTGGTTTCAGGCTTGCAGTGCTGTATAGCCATGCTTGGCCCGGGCTGGCGAGCCTGACTCAGCTAGTGGAATGGGGGTTCACCCTGCACAGCCGTGTGTGTGTCAGGCAACAGCAGGCCACATTTATGCGCGTTCATTGTGCGGTAATGGGAACTGAGCACAGGGCGCCCTGAGGGACATCTCCAGCCCTTTTAGTCCTGTAGTTTGGGGCAGGGTATGGGGCAGGGTATTGCCAGATTGCATCGGCAGCCTGTATCCTCCACCCCAGCGTCCTGAGTAGCTGAGATGCATGCTACCGGCTCCAAGCTGCTCTTCTTTTTCGTTTTTATCGGTACCAGGAATCGAAATCACGACTGCACACTTGCAAGGCAGGCGCTTATGCCACTGAGCTAAATCCCCAGCCCCCCCAAGCTGCTCTTCGTTGAGCATTTTAACCCTCTTTTCCCTCCGCATTAAGCGTTGGGGTAGAGAACCCACTGAGTAAATTTGAGTGTACCACCCTAATGTCAGTTTTCACATTACTGAGATCATATAAATACCTCTATTAGGCCTACTTAGCAGAAACATTCCTAGGCCACTCGTGGAAGACGATGGTGATGAGGTGAGCTTTGTGACTGTACGTTCCTGTAAGTATGCTTAGCTTTCCTGGCTAAATTGCGTGTATCATCTCTCATCTCGGCTGCAGAGATCCGGAAAATCCTTACGGTAGGTTCTTTGCCAGTGGAAGTGACCATTATGTTGCTGTATAAGATGGCTTTGTGTGTGGGACAAAGAAAAGCTGACTTTGTTTAGTAACTCTCTGGCCCTTGTAAATAGTCAAGCTTTTGTCACTTGGGCTTCAGGGGAGCAGCACCGCGGGTTCCTGTTGTAAGCTTTCAGCAGTGGCAGAATTCATCCGCCTTCACTGCTGTTCTGGTGCAAGCAGCAGCAGCTCGGCAAAGCCCAGTGGTGCTGCCGCCCCTCACAAGACTGGGGAGGAATCTGGCTCATGAATGGGGCTGAGGCAACACAGCGTTTGGCCTTTACAAGGAAGGGAGCTCACAGTGGTTCTTAGACTGCAGCTTCTTCATTCTTGATGATTTTTTTTTGTTTTTGGTGGTACTGGGCATTGAACCCTGGGTCTTTGCCCTGAGTTACAGCCACAGACCTTTAAGTTGCTCAGGCTGGGCTTGAACTTCTAATGCTCCTGCCTCAGCCTCCCAGACTACTGGGGTTTACACGGTATGCAACACTGTGCCTGGCTTAACTTCTGATCTTTTCTCTTGTCTAAGGTATTTTTTAAAAATCCAAGTATAGACCAGAGATTTAGCACAGTGGCATAAGCACTTGCCTGGCAAGTGTGAGATTGTGAGTTCAATTCCTGGTACAAAAAAAAAAAAAAAAAAAAAGTCCAAGTATAAGCTTAAAAATACTCTAAAGGAATGTGAAAAATAGATCAGGAGATATATCAGTCAATCTATCTATCTATCTATCTATCTATCTATCTATCTATCTATCTGTGTTTATGTAGACCAGGCTGGCCTTCAATTCAAAATCTTTCTGCCTCAGCCTTGAGTGTTGAGATTACAGACATATGCCAGCACTCTTGACTATGAAACTATGGTGTTTTTTAACCAGGTATGTTGATGGATACCTGTAATCCCTGATGTCTGGAAGGCTGAGGGAGGGAAATCTCAGGTTACAGCCTGGCCTGGTCAATTTGGCAATTTAGATTGTCTCTAAAAACAAAAAAAGGGTCTGGCGATTTAGTGCAGTGTGAATGCCTTGAATTTATTCTCAGCACCAAAACCAAACCAAAAGAAACCACCCCATAAAAACACAAACCCAGATGGGGATTTGGCTCAGAGACATAAGCACCTGCCTGACAAGTGCTAGGTCATGAGTTTGATCTCTGGTACCAAAGAAAGAAAGAAACCACAAACTCTGTCATGATGTTTTTGATGGAAATGTACCAGATAGAATTAAAGACAGATTGTACCTTGCAGAATAGAAGACAGAAGCTAGAAGACATAGTAATAGAAATTACTCAACATGAGAGAAAAAAGATACTTAAGAAAGATGAAAAGACTATTAGTGTGTTACTTTGAGTGGATTAATATATTTATAATTGGAATCCTTGAAGAGGAGAGAGTAAGGAAGCCAAGAAAAATTTTTGGGAATTTGAAGAAACGATAACAGAAAAAGCCCTATAAGCACACAGATTCAAGTTGTTCACAGAAACCACAGTGCAAAAATGTGATCACACCAGTCAGTAATCAAGAGGAAGGTTTTAAAAGCCATCCAGGAGGAGGAGAGGTTGTATTCTGAGGAGCAGAAATGACAGTCGGTTTATTGTTGGGAGAGTGCGTATGAAATCGTGCTGGAGCAACTCTTTGAGAGCCTAATGACAAAAAGCTAGCCCTGTCAACCTAGAATTTGATCCCAGTAAAAATACTTTCAAAAGCAATGATAAAAGAAAGACATTTTCTGACATAAAAAGCTGGGAAAAAATATCCCCAGTGGAATAAATGTTGGAGGAAGTCAACCAGATGGTAAGGGAATGGCACCCGTGGAGGTAGCAAGTGTGTGTCTGCCCAAGAGGCGAGGAGCCTGGAAGTGAGGCCTGTGTGTGGCTCTGTTCTTCTTAGATCCCTTTGAAAGACAGTTGTCTGTTTAAAACACACCGTATACTGTTGGGGTGATAAGCAGAATGTACCATGGACCAGAAGTGTGTCAATGTCAGGTTCTGTGTCTCTTCTTAGGATAGCTTGGGGCCACAAGTTACAGATTCAGAATGTTTGCTGCTTTTGGAATATTTATATACACAAAATGAGATGCTTGGCAATGAGACCCAAGCTAAAGCTTAAGCTTCTGTTTTATACATTTTACATACGTGGCCCAGAGGTGATTTGATACCGGTTTTAATGCCTGTGGTTTTTTTCCCCACTCCTTGTCCTGGATTTGAGCCTGGAGCCTTTGCATTGAGCTTACCAGCTCGCTCTTGTATTTTAACTCATCCTACGACATCAGATGAGAAATACTGTTGACCAACTTGACCTCATTGACATTTATAAGCCATCCCACCAGTACGAGCAGAGGTGGACATTTTGTCAGGAGACCCCGCTCCTGACAAAAGGGGGGTATACTTAGTTCCTTTCTAGCAAATGCGACACCTGTATTTGTTCAGAGAGAACTTCTGCGTCGGAAGAGAAACCTCAGTGTGTGTGAGAGAATTGCACTGTTTTCAGATGCACTTGAAAAATCCCGAGCATTTGGGAACAGACCGCTGATCTTACTGTTGTTACTGCGGAGGGAACCTAGGCCTTTGCACCGAGCTAATCCCCAGCTCTTTGCAGTATTTAGAGACAGGATCTTAGGAAGTTACTCAGGTGGATTTTAAATTCTGGATCTTCCTGTGTGCTCTGCCACACCTAGTTTAAACAACAGACTTCTGAACAGCACATGTATCAAAGAAGAAATCAAAAGGGACGGCGAAAGTACACCATGCAGAGTGAAAATAGAAACGTTACAGAATTCGTGAGTTGCTGCTAACAGCACTCGGAGAACATTTATAGTGTGCTAAATGCTTCGAATTGAAGTTCACCCAAGAAGAAATGTATGCCGTGAATAGCTTTTAATCTATTTATGAAGCTGAAATTGTAGTGAGAAATCTTTCACAAAGAAAACTCTAGGCTAAGATGGCGTCACTGGTAATTTTACCAAATGATCAGGAGGAAATATCAGTTCCACATAAACTTGTCCAGAGAACTAAAGTGATAATTCTTCTCATCCCCTCCCTTTTTTTTTTTAAACTGAGTGCTCAAACTTGACAGAGATAATACAAGAAAACTACAAGTCAGTATTTATCAAAGATGTGGACAACAAGAATTCTAAATAGCTGGGTGTGATGATGCATATTGGTAATCCTGGCTCGTTAGGAAACAGAGGCAGGAGGATTTCAATTTTGAAGCCCATCTGGGCAACATAGCAAGAATGTGTCAAAAACAACTCCAAAAAGCTGAACAGAGGCCAAGGTTTTAGCTCAATGGTGTAAAGCGCCTGCTTGGCAAACGCAAGGTCATGAGTTTGAGCCCTGGGCCAAAAAAAAAAAGCTGAACAGAATTGCAGTACATTGAACCTGATGATATCTAATGGACTTTATCTCAGAAATGCAAGGTTTGTTTAACATTCAAAAATCAGTTTAATTCATCATACTGAAAAGCTAACAAGGAAAACACTAAGGTTATCTTTCTTTTCTCCCCCCTCTTTTTTTTTTGGTGCTAGGGATTGAACCCAGGATTTTGAGCACAGCAAACCAGTGCCTTAACACTGAGCAGCATTCCCATCCCCTCTCAAAATTTTTATTTTGAGGCAGGGTCTCCATAAGTTCCCAAGGGTGTCCTCCAACTTGAGACCCTCCTGTCTCAGTGTCTCAGAGCTGCTAGAAGTATAGGTATGTGCTACCACACTCAAGATTATTTTAGTAGATCCAGAAAGAACAAATGACAATCACCATCTTATCCTGACAGTTTTTATCAGCAAAGTGTAATAAAAGTGAACTTCTGCATCTAAGATAAGCCTGCTGCTAATGTCCAAACTTGTGTGTGTGATTGAAATTGCCATAATAGTGATACACTCGAGAAAAGCCAGGCACGGTGGTGCACAGCAGTAGTCCCAGCACTGGGCAGGCTGAGGCAGAAGCATTGCAGCTTAGCAAGCACATGGATAGCTCAGTGAGACCATCTCAGAGTCAGCTAAGTCCTGGAGACCTCCTGGGTAGATTCCCAGTCTTGTACCTACAGACAAAATGAGTACAAAGAGAGAATAATATTTATGAGGACTTCATAATAATTAGTGTGAGACTAATGAGACGGTTGTCCAATACCTATTGATAGATATTGAATATTTATGGACTTGTACCAGAGCTAAAAGAGGTCTTTAGGATAATGCTATCTTAAGACCAGTTGTATGTTGCACACCTGTAATCTCAGCACTCAAGAGACTGAAACAGGAGGATCTTCAGTTTCAGACCAGCTTGAGCTACGTGGCAATATCTCACACCAAAAAAGAAAAAGTATTAATTTAAATTGTTGTCTGTTTTTTATAGGTCAGTATGGAAATCCTCTAAACAAATATATTAGACATTATGAAGGATTATCTTATAATGTGGATTCATTACACCAAAGGCACCAGCGTGCCAAGAGAGCAGTCTCGCACGAGGACCAGTTTTTACGGCTAGATTTCCATGCCCTCGGAAGGTGAGTATGATGATGGCAGACTATGGCGGAAACTCCCCTAGAGTCTGTGTTGAAGAAGAGACTTGTACTTCTTTTCTCTAATGAAAATGTCCCCGTTTGGAAATTCAGCCTCCACTAGAATTTGGTGCACACATTAAAAATGTTTTTAAAAAATAGATTGCCTGGTTACATTTTTATGGGAACAATCAATTTCAATGTTTTTGAATGTGTGATTGAGGTCTTCTTAAGTCTTTAAAGAAGAGTGTTCACAGTTTCCCGGCACGTCTTGTATGTTCATGGCCAGTGTGTCTTCCAGTGCCAGCAGAAAGGTAACTAGTCCTGTGCCACTGAGTAAGTCATTTCATTTCTCCTGTCTGTTTTGTCAGCCCCTGGTGGACAGGTTCTGCCTTTCTGTTGTGAAAGCAGAGCTGAGGCAGCTACGGTTCTTGGTGCCTATTGAAGTCTCTGCGCTCCCCTGTGCCTTCTCATTAACCTTTCAGCACCCAGACCAAAGCAAATCTCTGTGTGTCTAAGGAAGCTAGGCCAAGGCGCAAGTAACTCACATAGCAGATTGGAATATAACCTGACTGACTCAGAACTCTGCTTTTTGTTTGTTTTTCATCTTTATCTGCCAGGGGTAGTCATCTGTGAAATCCTTGCTGTTCCTTTTTTCTTGCTGCTGTAATTGTTCTGTGGCTCCTTTGAGCTGGGCGTGGTGATGCATGCCTGTAATTATAGCCTGTAGGAGACTGAGGAAGGAGGACCACAAATTTGAGCCTACCCTGGACAATTTAATGACTTAGGAACCTTCAAAATAAAAATAAAACCAGGGCTGAGACACAGATCTGTGCGAAGGCCCAGTATTTAGACCCTAGTATTGAAAACAAAGCAAAAACTCAGAACTGTTTATTTGTTCCTAGTCTGCTGGTGTTGCCTAGATTGAGACCTCTGTGTTAATTAACTTTCCAGTAAGTTTCCCAGCTTCTGCGATTCAGGATTAAAACTGTTCTGCAAGGTGGCTCTTCCCTAAATGTTTTTAGTTTTTTTTTTTTTTTTGTACCAGGGATCAAACTCATGACCTCAAGTTTGCCATGCAGGCATTACTAAGCTAAATCCCCAGCCCAATGCTTTTAGTTTTTTGAGGTAGTGTCTTGTGTAGTTCAAGTTGGCCTTG
The DNA here is from genome assembly GCF_034190915.1 of Cavia porcellus. Classification (NCBI taxonomy): domain Eukaryota; kingdom Metazoa; phylum Chordata; class Mammalia; order Rodentia; family Caviidae; genus Cavia; species Cavia porcellus. The sequence goes on from NW_026947491.1 coordinate 4,096,517, forward strand.
AATTCTCAGTGAGCCTCCTGCCTCAGCCTCCTGAATATTGGGAATAAAGGCATGCTACACCTTGCCTGGTGCTTCCTTTTTTTAAAAAGTTTTTTGGTAGTGTTGGAGATCAAAACTTGGACCTTTTGAATACTGGGCAAGTTTTTTTGCTAGTGAGCTACACCCCAACCCCTTAGCAGTTAGTAATCATGAAGTAGTTGGTCAACTTATTTATTGTGTTATAAGATACAGGATTTTCATATTGGTTAGAAAATTTGTTTTAGGGGCTGGGGATTTAGCTCAGTGGTATAAGCACCTGCCTTACAAGCAGGCAGTTGTGAGTTCAATCCCCGGTACCGATAAAAAGGAAAAAGACAAAAAAGAAAATTTGTTTTCTTTCAACACTTACGTTACTGGGCAGCTCTTTCTAAAAGTGGCTTATGAAATAAATGTTACTGGGTTTTAGGTTGCTGGTCTGCCCTTCTGCAGTTGGAGTTCAGCTTCTGCTTGTCTCAAGCAAACAACTGAATAAAACGAGTGAAGTAACAGTTCAAAAAGTTTTTGAAATAACTTGAAAAAGTCAAAGTGAAGAGAGAGGAAGAAACTGGCTCAGCAAAGAGAGCTTGGGTAGAGCAGAAAGGAAAAGGCGCACTTTGGAGGAAGAAGAAGCTGCTGTGAGGAGAGCTGCTGTGGCAGCTCTTCACGGCATGGTGGCCTTTTGGTCCAGATCTGGAGGAGTCCGTGAGAGAGAGCTTGTACATGGGTCCCGAGAGGCGCACTGAGGTCTCACACCCCAGGCTGATGCTAGGTCTAGGCCCTCTTTCCAAAGGGTCGCCTACTGAGGACCACCACATGGCTTTAGGAACTGGTCTTGCCTGTGTTAAGAGGTTGTCACCCAGTTCCCCAGCCAGCTTTACCATGCCCTACTCTCCTGTCTTCTGTATGTTCATGTAAATATGTATTATGCACCACCCAGTGACTGTATGCACTTATTTTTGGGGTGGTAGTGGGGGTTGAACCCAGGTCCTTGAGCATGCTAGACAATCGTTATTGAGCTACAGCCTTAGCCCATACTTATTGTAATTTTTTTTTTTTTTTTTGGTCTTTTTTTTTTTTTTTGTCTTTTTCCTTTTTATCGGTACCAGGGATTGAACTCACGACTACCTGCTTGCAAGGCAGGCACTTATGCCGCTGAGCTAAACCTCCAGCCCCTTTTTTGGTCTTTTTTAAGACAGGGTCTCGCTATGCAGTTAAGGCTGGCCTGTGCACTCGCTTTGTAGCCTAGAGACTGGTCTCAAACTCACAACAATTCTCCTACCTCAGCCTCCTGAGTAAATTACATGCTGTATCCTGCAACCAGCTTGGATCCCTGGTTTATCTGTCATGGATATGTAGTGTGAACGTGCTGTCATTTCATGAAGAATTCTGTTTGTAATTTTTGTAAGACGCAGTTGAAATATGGAGCCTTGGTTCTGTATAATATTTTGTGGGTTAGTTTGGAAGTGTCTTAGGTTTACGTTATTTCATGAGTTGGGTAGCAAAAACTTTTAACTCTATAGGAGGATTAGCAGAGTTGAGAAGCACAGTTAAGAATCCAGGAAGCCAAAGAATGCCTGCTCATCAATTTCAGTTGTGTAAATAAGCTGCTGTTATGGATGTAGAAAAATAGGAATTTTAAAGATAGTGTTTTTTGGTAGTTAAATTTTTCCCAACAAAATTTGAGCAAAAATTTTCATAGGGGAAGAATGTTAATTTACTGCCTACTTTGTGTCACATACAGTGTAGCTACTTCATCCCAGTAATGGGTATTGTAGGACTAGTGTATTTCATTCAGCCTAATCCTCTCTAATAAACAGAAATTAAAATCCTAGTGAATAGTTTTTAAAGGCATCTGAACCACTGGCTGGGAAGAAGTGGTTCCCAGGGTGGTCGGGCACAGCAGTGATACCTGCAATGCTGGCACCCAGAGGCTCAGGGTTCTCGGCAGCCTGGGCTGTGTCCATGTTAGTTTTACCTGACCAAACACACTTGAAGGTGGAGTGTATACTGGAAACTATCATCGCTGGAGTTGTGCTGCTTTTTCTTGTGCTGCGGAGATTGCATCCAGGGCCTTGTACACGTGAGGCCGGTTCAGAAAGTGCTCCATCTCTACCAGTGACTTTATTTTTTTATTTTTTTTTTATTTTATTTAAAGGAAAAAGAGAAAAAAACAAAACAAAACAAAGTGGTGTAAGGGTACAAGTAATACAGAACTACAAAAAAAAAAACAGTCAGAAATCACCAGTTAATAGATTACATATTATCATCTTAGAGATTCTACCAGTGACTTTAACAGAAGCATTCTTTTCTTTTTTTTCTTTCTTTCTTCTTCTTCTTCTTCTTCTTTTTTTTTTTTTTTTTTTTTTTACCCACTTTCTTGAAACACTGATCCCTTACCTGGAAGAAAGAGAAATGAATTTAAAAAAACCCAAAAAAACCTTGAAGCGAATTTTCCTTTCTGCTTTGAAGCAAAAACCAGAGTATAAAAGTGTTTTTCCAACTCCAATTCTGAGTCAAGCATTCTTGAATCAGTAGCATGATCAGATGTTGAATGTGATTGTGTCCAGGGTCAGTGACATGGAGGGTGATTGTCAAAAGTTAGGCATTTGCAAGCTGTGTGTATTGGTCCATGCTTGTAGTCACAGCAGTCTGCTAGGCTGAGGCAGGAAGACTGTAGGTTGGAGCTGAGACCATCACAATATTAAAAATATTTAAAATTTTTTTTTTTTTGTCTTTTTCGTTTTTATCGGTACCAGAGATCGAACTCACGACTGCCTGCTTGTAAGGCAGGCGCTTATGCCGCTGAGCTAAATCCCCAGCCCCACAATATTAAAAATAAAAGAGTGGAGAATGTAGCTGTGTGGAAGTCCCTAAGTTCAATTTCCTGTAGATTTTAAAAAAAAGACATAGAAATTCTTGTCCATTTTTTCCCTTTAAGTTATATTTCACGTTAGATATTGCATGTGCATTTAGACCTTTTGTGAGATAAGTAACCCATCAGATTTAATGCTGATGTACCTTTTCTGTTTAAGTGATTAAGCTTAATGTAGGGTTAAGGTACAGAAAGAGTCTTAACTCACTAAGCATTACTTACATGTCCGTCATATTTCATTATACCATGACATTTTATAGTAACTGTTGAATGAATGTGTCTCGTTTATTGATTTATTATAATATGCTTGTCTGAATAATTTTATCAAGCCTTAGTGAAGTTTTGTATGGAAGGACGATGTTTTAGCAGTTTCTTTGGTAATTACATAGACAGTTCCCTTTCAAAATCACTTCTGCATACCGATTCCTTGTCTATTTCTGGTGGCTAACAAGTATTTTCGATACTTGTATGTAGGAATAATGTTAAGATTTTATTTTGAGTACAGCTCTGAAGTCTTAAGTCGTAATCACTCTGTGCTAGTAAATTCCAAACAGCCTATACAGATCAGTCTCAGTTATAATGGGGTGGGAGAAGTCCTGTGTCAGGTAGCAGAATCATCATCAGTGTTGTCACTGCTTTTGCATTGCTGGGGGTGGAATGCAGGCACTCCACCCCTGAGCTGTACCCCTAGTCCCTTCTAACATTTTTATTATTTATCTTTTTTCTTTTTCATATTTTAAAAATTCCTTCTTGTCTCCCATGGCCAGCCTGCCTTTCTTTCTTCCTTCCTTTCTTTGCTTTGTCAGTTGGTTATCAGATTACCAGGCTTCACTTTGGCAGTTCGCTCATGTGCCAAACAGCCTTGGTCATTTTCACCCACCCGTTACCCCTTGTCCTGCCCTCCCTTCTTGTGTCACACAAGGGGAGGCTTCAATGTGCAAAACTGTCCCGACACCTGCTCTATCTGCCTGTATTGTCTTCCTCTGGCCCAGTCATGGTCCCTCTTCTGCTTCCTCGTCATCTGTTTTAGATACTGGGGGGGAGCATTTGATGTTTGTCTGAGGCCAGCTTGTGTCACTCATGGTGCCCCAGATCCATCCATTTGCTTGCACATGACAGAGTTTCATTCTTCCTTGTGGCTATGTAATACTCCATTGCGTATACATGTCACATTTTCTTTACCCTTGCATTGGTTGATGGAAACCCAACCTGGATGCATGTCTTGGCTGTTGTGAATTGTACTGTAAAAAACACTGGTGCACAGTCATCCAGTAGTATGGCGATTTCAACTTGTGTATAGACCTAGCAGTGGTATCGAGGGTAGTTGTTTTTCAGGCAATCTTCCTCTGTTATTTCATGAGGCTGTACAGATGTACATTTCCACCAGCAGGGCAGAGGGCTTCTTCATCCCTGTCCCCACTGGTCCTCATCAGCACTTACTGTTTTTTGTGTTCTTGAGGATAGACATTCTGCTGGGGCAAAGTGGAATCTCATTGTAGTCTTGCTTTGCATTTCCTGCTTTTTACTTCTTTTGAGAGCAGGTCTTGCTGTGTTTCCCAGGCTGACCTTGAAGTTGTGATCTTTCTGCCTCAGCCTCCTGGTAGTTGGAATGATTGCTGTGTGCTACCACGTTTGCAGGGCACAGTGACTACATTTACTGCAGGGTTGGAGCATGTGCATGGCACATCTTCTTACCTGCACTTCCCTGTCCTCTCCACCCTCGAGCTAAAGGAACTCTCAACCATAGGAACTTGAGCCCTCTTTCTGTGTTCTGTTGATTGAATGAATGAATGTATGTCCTTTAGCTTTAAGTTTATTTAAACCGTAGAAGACGTTTCTGTAGTTTTAGTGTGCCGTAATTTCCAACCCTTTCACCATTTCATGCGTTTATCAACTATCTGTCCTGTGCTTGGCAGGCTGTCACTAGCAGTAGCTGCGCAGGACAGGCCCCGGTTGGTGTGGAGTTCGTGGGTTCTGGGGAGGGTCAGGTCTGGGGTCCGGAAGGCGCAGCTTACATTGGTGGTAGGAAAGGGTGCTCTGAAGGGTGCCACGGAATGGAGGAGGGCCTGGCTCAGGCGGGAAGGGTGCCTTTAGGAATTGACAGGTCAGTGGGTGACTAGAGAAGCAGGAGTGAGTAGGGGGGCAAATGGTGGCCGAAAAGAGGAAGCGTGCTCTGGACACAGGAAACAGCAGGTGCAGAGATACTGAGACCAGAAGTGGCATGTTCTTGGAATTGGAATTTCAGTGTGACTGGCGCTTAAAATGTGAGGAAGAAAGCTTTTGAAAGTTATTATTTATATTGATTGATTGATTGCTTGGGGGAGTAGTTTTAAACAAGGCAGGGCAGGTGTGTGTGAGCACGTCTCAGAGTGCAGGTTCATCACAGTGACCATTTCTACTTGGACATCTAGGGTTAATGGGAACTTTGAGGCTGCGAAAGTAGACACTTGGGAGGATAGGAAGTAGCCACACTGAGGCCACTCAGGGCCTATGTCCTAGTCCCCGGGGGCTTGGGGCTTGGATTAAGATGGTATTGGAGACCATGAAGGAGTTATTGGATTTGAGAGGGATTTTGAAGGTGGGATGATTGGACTTGTTGACATGCCAAGGTAGAAAGAAGGAGACCGATTTCTGGCTTGAGCAGCTAGGTGGTTACTGGAGTCGTTTTCTGAGATAGGGAATCAGTTTAAAAATATCACACTACTGGCTGGATATGGTAGTATATGCCTATAATCCCAGCACTCAGGAGACTGAAGCAAGAAGATTGCTGCAAGTGCAAGGTCAGCCTGGGCTTTCGTAGTAGGTTCAGTATCAACCTGAATTACATAGTCTGAGACCCTATCTGAAAAATAAAACCAAACCAAAGCAAAACATTCTCCTGTTGAGCTTTCATTAATGTTAATAAAATAATATAGCGCCAGCCACACCCCTGTGTGCCAGGGGCTACCTTTGGGGAAGTCTCTGTGTAGCTGTGCAGGTCCAAAAAAGCCTGCCTTGCACCATACCACCTCCTTTGGAACCCAGGTTTGGAGAAACCCAGGAGCCTGGCCAATCCCTCTACACCACCGATGGGCAGCCAACACAAGAAGTGGCTGGGCCCCACAACTCGTTCATCTGGAGGAGCCCAGGAAAATGTTAAAATGAAGGAACAAAATGCAATCTCAGACCTCCAGCCCACACAGAACAAGGGCAGGAAACGTGGGCATGGAAGAAATTGGAAGTTGTACACCTGAAATGATAGCAACTGAAATCAAGCAACAATTTCATGAGGCTGTAAACGAAACCAGATCAGGAAGTATCCAGCCCCTTCCTGTGAGCCAGCACCAATTGTGGCCATGGGGAGAACAAGAAGCCAACCTCTTCCTGTGAATCGGCACTAGTCACAGACTGCAGGGAGAATAAGAAGCCAACCTCTTCTGGTGAGCAGGCTGAGAGACAAGAAGAGCCAAGGGTTCATGCCCTTCCGGAGCCCTGACCCTCTAGCAACAGACTGATCGGAAGAAATACAGGCTAAGATCATAGCTACTGAAGTAAAAAAACAATGCTTGTATTGTTTAGTGTTTGACTTTGCAGCCTAAAGCTAGTAGTCTAGTATCTATTTAGAGAATAACAATATGCAATATAGCAACTATGGAAGATCTCCTTCTGAAGGTGAAGCCATTGTTAACTCCCTATTATCTTGTTTTAAAGTCCTGTATGGTTTTCATTGTTTTATTTGGCTTTATTCTGTTTTGTTTTGAGTTTATTATATCTGATGGTGTGGGCAGCTATTTCAAAGATAACAAGATACATTATGGTAGCCATTGTAGATTTCCTGTTATCTTGTTTTGAAGTCCTGTGTCATTTTTCATTGTTTTGTTTTGATTAGTGTTATTCTGTTCAGTTTTGATTTTATTGTGTCTGGTCATGTGGGCAGTTATTTTGAAAATACCAAGAGGCATTGTGGTAACCATTGTTGATTTCTTATTACCTGGTTTTGAAATCCTACGTAACTTTCACTGTTTTGTTTTGAATGGCTTTATTCTCTTTTATTTTGCTTGGTTTTATTTTCTTTTAAAGGGAAAAAAAGAAAGCAGCAGAAATAATATCTCAGGTAAAAGAAGAAAATTACAAACATAATGAAAGAATTGCTGAGCATGTCTAAATACATAGATTAAAAAAAGGAACATAGGAAAATGAGGGAAATCTTGAAGGAACAATATAGGAAAGAATTAGAATGCATGAAACATTCGAAGATATCCGGGAAATTAAAAACTCCATTGAAAACTGACAAAACCGCTTGAACAAAATTGAAGATAGATTTTCAGACCTTAAAGACAGGATTACATCATGCAAGGAAAGATCTCTTAATAACATGGAGTCAGGAAATAATTCTACAGCTGCAAGATAACACAAAGAAAAATAATTTGAGAATGATAAGTGTCAGTGAAAAAAGCAGGAGCCAACATAAATGACATAAAAAGACTATTTACAGAAATGGCAGAAAACTTTGCAAGCATGGGAAAAGGGCATGACATACAGAGAAATGGGGGGTATCTTAGAACTCCAACCTGCCATAACCAAAGTAAATCCACACCCAGACACATAATAATCAAGATCCCAGAAATTTATCACAAGAAGAAAATATCAAAGGCTGTTAGAGAAAACAAATCACCAATAAGGGAAAACCCATCAGAATCGCAGCAAACTTCTCAACACAAACCATCAACTCAAGAAGAGCTTGCAGTGAAGTGTTTCAAGCCTTAAAAGAAAATAACATCCAACTCAGATTTATGTACCCTGAAAAACTATCTTTCAGAATTAATGGAGAAATAAGATTCTTCCATGACAAAAAACAGCTGAAGAAATTCATGACTACCAAGCCAGCCCTCCACAGAGATAAAAATGACCACAATTTAAAGAACAAGAACAAAAAAGAGTTACCAAGCAAGGCAAGCAATTAAACAGAGGGGAAAAATGGGGAACTAGCAGGAGGAAAACATGACAAAATCAGATTTAAAATCACATCAGTCATAACCATTAATGTAGATGCCCTCAATTCATGAATAAAAAAACAGGGAGCATGGATCAAGAAACGAGCTATCAGCGTGCTGTATATGTAAACTCATTTAACTCAAAAGGAAGTTCATAGACTGACAGTCCAAGGAAAGAATGATGCTCTATGTGAGAGAAGTCCAGAAAAAGGCAGAAGTGCCTTGCCACCAACAACAGAATGGATAAAGTATGGTATTTCTGTGCTCAGCTGTAAAGAAGGATAATCTCCAGGCTCTTGGAGGTAAATGGATGCAACTGGAAATCATGCTCAGGGGTGAAATGGTTCACCCAAGGTGAGCATCGTGCTGTCTGCCTAGTATAAAAAATGGAGGGAGTTAGTGGGATCCACAATGTACAATAGATTTTGGGAAAGTGAAAGGGGAGGAAATGGCTAAAAAGAGAGGAAACAGCAGATGGGGGACAGGAGAAAAGGGAAGGAAGGAAAAGATTATATGTGTGTGTGTGTGTGTGTGTGTGTACAGATGATTATACTACTTATCTGTTAGCCCAACAAAAAGAATGGTCTGTGCTCTCATGAATATTCTGCTAATCTGAACAACCACTGTTTTTTTTTTTTTTTTTTTTGGTGCCAGGGATCAAACTCAATAACCTACACTTGGCAGACTGGTGCTTACTGCAAAGCTAAATCCCCCCTCACTTAAAAACCACTTTGAAGACAACAATGTGCAACATACTAACCATTGTTAATCCCTTATTTTGTTTTGAAATTCTGTATTGCCTTTTTAACTCTTTTCTTTTTTCGTTTTAAAATAAAACAGTCACATTTAAGAGTAAAGAGTTTGTTGTTTTAAAAATTTTTTTTTTTGAGACTAGATTTTGCTGTGCATTTCAGGCTGGCCTTACACTCACTTTGTAACCCACACTGGCCTTGAACTTACTTTGTAGCCCACTGTGGCCTTGAACTGCAGCAATCCCCCAGGTGTGTGCCACCAAGCCCAGCTTTTTGTTTTTTTTAAACAGGTTCCCTCTATGTAGTTCAGGCTGGCCTTAAACTCACTATGTAGCCCAGTCTGGCGATGAATTCCTAGCGATTCTCCTGCCTCAGTTTCTTTAGTGCTGGGATTACAGAGGTGTACCACTGTGCCTGGCAAAGATTTTTTTATTTGAATCTCTTACTGATTCATAATAACAACCAGTATATTTTTGGGTATTTGGTTATGGGAGCATAATTTTAAGTATGGTTTGGCTAATTTTGTGAAATACAAACACATTTGTCCATCACAAAATTATTCTGATTATATGACTTTTCTGTTGTTTTACTCTTAAAGATAGCTTACTTTCATAATCTGTATCTTGAGAGTCAGTAGTGTTCACTGTGTTAAATTAACTTGGATAGCATTTCTGGTTTTATTTATTAAATAATTTTTGGGGGATCTTTTTTTTTGGATTTTTTTTCTTTTGCAGTACCAGGAATTGAACTCACGTTCTCGCCCTGCTAGGCAGGTGCTTATGCCACTGAGCTAAATCCCCAGCCCAGGGGGGGTCTTTTTTGAGGCAGAGTTTCACATGCAGTTCAAGCTTGCCTTGAACTCACTTTGTAGCCCAGGCTGGTCTGGAACTCAGCTGCAGTCCTCCTGCCTCAACCTCCTGAGTGCTAGGATTACAGGCGTGCCATCACTCCAGGCTGGATAGCATTTCTGAGATACAAGTGTGCGCCACTGATTTTACTTCCATAAACGACTCATTTTTCTTTCAGATGTAACCCCCTTGCACTCTGGAGTCACCCTTTTATTTTTGCCCCTCTCCAGGAGGACTGCATCTTGTCTTCCTGCAGCCAAAGCTGTAACATCCTCAGCAGGGAGCCAGGGGTGATGTTGTGGAAAAGCTGCGGGTTGGTGCATTGAAAACTTGGTTCTGATTCTGATTCTGATTCCTGATTTCATTTGTGTGATCTCAGTTAGGTTACCTTTCTCCCGATTTTTGAGATTAGTGAACTTAGGCGATTTTAATGCTTTATATGTATAGTTGACAACTAGGGATTTGAATAATTGAAGTGTCCCCCTATTCTTAAATCCTGTAATTGTTTCAGTGTTTTATATAGTAATAGTTTGCTTGCTAGTGGATTAAATAGTTGTATGAGGTTGGACAATATTTGTGGAAATCTTTTCCTCCTTAGTAGATAAAGTTAAGCAGTAGTTGTGCATGGCACATGTACCCCTGTGTTCTGTGATCAGGCTCTCAAGGCACCTGCTTCCCACCGGCTCCCCACTATGTGAGGAAGGTGAACACAGTACGATTTGTCTTATGTAGGACAAAACTGCGGACTTTAGCTCATGTTACAGTTTCGCTTTTATTTCCCTTGGTAACTCATTTCTTTACGTATATCTGCTTAATACAACTTTCCTGTCTCAGGGCCACCTCTTATGCTGGGGTCTTAAAACTGCAGAGCCTGCCTGGGCACTGTGGTACGGGTCTGTAATCCCAGCACTCAGGAGGCTGGAGCAGGAGGATCCAAGTTCAGCCCTGCCCAGGCAATTCATTGACTTAGGGAGACCCTATCTCAAAATAAAAGATAAAACAGAGCTGGTGATGTAGCTTTTTGGTAGAGTGTGAGGCCCCATGTTCAGTTTCCAAAAGGGTATGAAACAAAGAAACAAATAAAAACAGGACAGTAGAGCCCTAGAATTTCTTTTCTTTTCTTTTTTTTGGTCTTTTTCATTTTTATCGGTACCAGGGATCAAACTCACGACTGCCTGCTTGCAAGGCAGGTGCTTATGCAGCTGAGCTAAATCCCCAGCCCCAGAGCCCTAGAATTTCTATGGGAGAAGTTTCAGGTGTAGCCCCGTGGTGTAGTGCCTGTGGACTGTCTTCTCCATCCCCAAGTTTATTCCGTTTTACTCCTTTAAAGGAGCACTGGATTTCTGTGGGGTAATATGAAGTAGGACTTGCCGGTTTCCAGTGGTGAAGTAAGCTTGCTGATTGACGTGGTAATACATACTGGATGCCAGCGTTGGCAGCTGTCTTCACTTGGCTAGAGACACTCTCGGGTAACGTGAGAAAAGGGTACAGGTTCAGAGGAAATGCTTCTGGAGACGTGAGGGAGTGTAGTCACCTTAGCAATCACTAATCCAGTCTGCCCAGCTGCTCATCGCACTTAGATAAGGTAGACGCTATTATCAGTGCAGGCCTGATATGGGTTCCTGTCCAGGACTTGGACACAGGCCCTCCCTTCCACTTCCTCTGGGCTGCCAGGTTACTTCATCAGTTCAGCCCTTCGGTCCTGCAGTGCAGTACTTTTTACCGCTCTGATTTTTTCAGACCATCAGAACCATACTGTTTATTAAAACCTTCTAGGAGAAGGCAGCTTCTTTTTACTCTCTATTCTGCCTGTTTTAGCCTACGGACAAGGTGCTTGTTTATATAAAGATCCAAAGGTACATGACCTTCCAAAGAGCTCATGGAATTATATCTTAGTGTTTACTTTGTTGCTTTGCACCCAAAGTGGTTCCAGTACCTTTGCTTTGGTCTGGTTGTGTAGAGTGCTTTTCTAAAGCTTGGGAACGGAAACCAGCTGTTCCCACCAAGCATAGTTCAGTGCTCAGTGTAGGGGGCTGGGGAGTCAGTGTCATCCTGGTGTAGCTTTTCACATTGCTGTCATTTGTTAAGTGGGACTGCAGGCATGTGCCACAAGGCCCGGCTGGCCACTCTCCCTGTGTCTCGGTGAATTTGGTTTTCTAGGTAGTTTACATAAACAGTGTCACAGAATGTTAAAGGGTGACTTACTTCACTTACCCTAGTGCCTTGACCTGTGTACCAGCTTGTGTCCGCCTGATTTTACTCAGTCATAAGGTTTTCAGCGTCCACCCATGCTGTAACCAGTTTCTCAGTTTTATTGTTTTTAAGACTGAATAGTTTTCCTCTCTCTCTCTCTCTCTTTTTTTTGATACTGAAAACTGAACACACGACCTCATGCTTGCCAGACAGGCGCTGTGCTGCTGAGCTGTATCCCTGGCCTGAGTGATACTCTGTTGGTCATTATTTTTCCCCCTAGAGCTGGCATTGATCTTGGGACCTTAGCAATGAGTTACATTCCCTGCCTTTCTCCGCCCTTTCCTCTTACTTTCTCTCTCTCTTGCTCCTTTCCTTTCTTTTGCTGTCCTGTCCTGTCCTGTCGTTTTCTGAGACAGGGCCTTGCTAAGTTGTCCAGGCTGAGCTTGAACTTGCAGTCCTCCTGCCTCAGCGATTGTAGGTGTACATCCCCACCTGACTGGACGCTGCATATTCCCTGAAGTTTTCTGACTTATGGCCTAAGAATTTAAACAAGCCAGGAATCAAGTTCTATTTTGGGATAGTTTTTCTTACTGGAGTCTTGTTCAAAAACCAGGAAAGTGTATTATGTGGATTGTTGGCTTTTATTATGATTGTTATTTTATAGTATATTGTAAAGAATTTGTATCTTATAAAATAACAAATGTGTGAGTTATCAAACAGATGGTCATGGAAATAAAATTGGAAAATAGGATGGAATCCAATGGCTTAGCTAAATTAAGTCCAGCTCCTGATTATTCATTTGCAGCTTATTTCATAGATCATAACACACTTTAATTCAGTCTGACATCTTTTTACATTTACCTATTTTCCAGGCCGTCCTTCATTCCTTCTGTTGAGGAATGTTGTAGATGCAAATTAATTTATGTTTAATTACAAGATAAGTGAATTTGGGATATGATCAGAATTTGACAGCACACTGATAATTTAGAGCAACTTTATATGTGGTTCAGTCTAGTTAAAGTCAGCAGCGGGGTGGTGTTTCTTCTGTGTGGCAGGTTTTCTCACTCTGAAGTCAGTATTGGTGTTAAGGGGCCACTTGAGTGTTCACAAGTGCTCTGTTACCAGTGAGGTGCTTATCTAGCTTGTGCTTAGACACATGATGCAAAAACTGTTGGGGTTGAATTCATGTCTGTGAAGTTCGCTTCCTCTTTCTCCTATGGACTCCTAGTACTTTTATTTACAGTAGTTTATGTGTAAAGACTTTGCTGAGTAATAGGTCCTGAGTGGCTCACTCATCCCTTGGATATTTAGCGTTTGGTCTGTTTATCAAATACTCTTCTCAATATTTTTCAGATACAATAATATTGTGTGTGGTCTTTTATGAAGAGTGATGCTCATTCATACTCACATATATGGTCAAGACCAGTTGGTGGAAGTAGTTTTATAAAGACGTAATAGGCAACAAGAATTCAGGCAGAATTCTCAGTTGTCTGTTATTTTTAAGCTGGCAGAATTCCTGCTTCGAGGATGTATTAGGTTTTGTGTTGTCCCAGGTACTCAAAAGTCAGAGGTTGGATAATCACAAGTTCAAAGCCAACCTGGGGAACTTAGTGAGACAGCTCAGCATGAAGACCTAGAGGTCTTTCCGCAGAGGCCCCAGCCTCAAAAACAAAACAAAAAAACTGGAAGAGAAAAGCCCATCCTTTTGGCTTTGTTGATTGCATCCTTTAGGAAGTTGGAGTCTTAACAGCTCTAAGACCTTAAACATGAATTTCCTGAAGTCCTTGTGGGAAGCCTAGGAATGTCTGGCAGACTGCAAGGATGTCAAGACTGACATGAAATTAAAGGAAAGAGAAGACATTCTGGTGCTGTGGTGCATCTCAGCCCATCATCCTAATGGTTCAGGGATGAGTTCAAGTTCTGTAAAATCGAAGAATGGATTTTAGGAACAATGGAGGTTAAGAGCAGAATATTTTTATTGAGAGAAAGAAAGCTTCTGTCTGAGAGAGACCAGGGGTCCCAAGCGGGTTGCCAGAGATTTTATATTTTCTTGGAATTTTTATAGAGTAAAATCATGAGGTGAGGTTAGTCTAAAGTTGGGAAAACTGGGAACTTGCACGGTAGATGGGTGTGAGGTGGAACAGAGCTATGGTCAACCAATACGTTTAATTGTCTAGGTGAAATTGACCAGTCAGGGACAAATGGGGAAGCGGGTCATGTAGCAAGCAAGCATTCTTACGGAGCAGTGACTCTTCCTATAGGGGGTTGGGATGGTGGCTCCTGTCTTCTCAAAATGATCCAGATTTCATCCCTAAGGATTATACTTAAGGGAATGTGGCCATGCCTGAGTGAACTCAGCTTCCAGCCTGAAAGACTGATTTAGAGGCCTGGACTTAAGTATTCTACCCTGAATGCCTACTGGTTAATTGCCTACTGACAAGTCCAGCTCTCAGACACCTAGTCTTCTCTTCCCCCGATGGTACCTTTTCATGGTCCCTTGAAAACCTGCCCTTTGTATTTCAACTCATTCAGATTGGACACATTTTGGTAACCTCCCTCTATACACCTGTGGCATTTCTAGGTTTCTCATGGATATCATTGAATCCAAGGCCACATCTATGAAGCCTTGGTGTGTCTCCTCTGACTTGGGCTCACAAACAATGCAGACATAACCATATCTGTTCTGTCCCTCATAACTCTCTACTTGGATTTGTAAAACCACTTATATCAATTTAGGACCCAAAGTGAGACCTGTCTCTGAATGTGTCTAGGGGTATATGACAGAGCAATGTCTATTTCATAAGCGGTGGGGTTGTTCTGTCTCTTGATTCCTGGCTCATCGTTCACTTCCTTAAAAACAATGCTCTGCTCCTTAGGGGTTGTACAGAAGAAGTGAACAAGTAAGGGCTCTGCTGCAGTGCTTGGAGTGGATGTTCTCATGGAGCTCGAGTCACTACCACCCATTGTCCTGTTCTGGAAGATGTCAGTTTCTTGTGGCCCTGTATGCCCCAGATGACCACAGAGCATCACTTCAAATGAGCAAATGATCAGGAGCTGTGTGAGAGTTAAAACCATCCTTCCCTGGATTCTGATTAGAGGGGAGGACCCCTGATCAAATAAAAATGTAGGCAAGCTCTTAGAAATGAGCCAGTCAAGGCTGGCACAGTGCGAATGCAACATGAGGTGTTGTGTTCAATTTCCAGTATCCAAAAAAATAAAACTTAATGTTTGCAGCACCTCTAACTTCCTCATGCTGAGCATATAAATAGCTGTGACTTCCTCTCCTCAGCTCAGATAGACCAAAGCAATGAACCTGGCCAAATACCATCTCTGTCAGAAATGGGCAGGTGCTGGTGTAGGTAGCTGAAATTCATCTATGTTCTAACTTTGACAGAGGAAGGATACCCTGCTGAGAGTGGTCAGGTGTGAAACAGGACTTTCCTTGTCTCTTATCTCTGTTTTCCTTTCTTCACGTTTCTCACAATAAAGTTCTTGTATGACCCAGACATGGAGAGTGGGGAGCTGCTTAGGGTCTCAGATACCCATCTCCCTTAGAGTTGATTTTTAAGCTCTTTTCTTCCCCGCAAGGTAATTCACTCTGCTGTGATTTTTAGAGCTATAATGGGCATTGAACCCCTGGGAACACTGGGAAACATACCAAGTGCCTGAAAGTGGGGAGGATTCACCCAACATTTCACCAGATTGGAAATCCAGAGCAGCTCTGTGGTTGTTTGGAGTGAAGATTCTAAAGGACACATATTGACTTTTGTCCTGACTATGGATTTTGCTTATTAGAAGGCCCCAAGTTTAGTTACCACCCCTGACCACCATGTGACTTTTTGTCTCATCGGAAGAGATTGAGATACAAAATAATTGGGGCCAGGATGATAGAATGGTTTATTTCACTTGGAAGAAACAGCACCTCCTGTTTCAGGCCTTATGTTAGAGAAACAGTTTTTATTCTCTAGAAAAATTCTAGTGTAATAACATTGAGAATGTGATGCATGACCCAATAAAGCAAAGAATACTTTTCAGGTTACAACTGAAAACTTCATACATCATTTCTGAATTTGTAACATGAACCCTGTCTAGACATTTAAACCTCCTACTCATCGAAGGAATTACAGTGTTTCCAGCAATTCAGACCACATATTCATGGCTTGGAGTGAGAATAGTTGGAAAAGCAGTATTATCTTGTACAAGAATAAAAGTAGAGCTTGGGCCTGCACCAATCTTTACCAAAGGTTGAGCAGTACACCCAGCCTTGCAGGGAATATCACCTTGGGTGGGAACATTTTTCCTGTGCCAGACTAGTGAACCTTACTTTGTTTTCAGAAATATGTGTGTCCCATTGTGTCTGGCCAGCTACACTGTCACCACAGACACTGGGACAGGGTCCTTTTGTTGTGACACCAAAGGAATGCATGTTGTTAACTGACCCAAGCTGGCTGCTAGGAGCCCACTACTAGCCATGGGAGACAAATGCCCAAAACGAAACCTGACCTTTGGGTGTCTGCAAGAGCTGCTCCATCCACTCTGTGTGTTTCATGAAAATGCAGTATAAGTAGCTCTGTCAATAAGAGTGGCAGACACCATAAAGACACCTACACACCTGTCTGTGTCATATTGGGGCTAAGCTGGGCTCAGGTCTCTGCTCCCTAGTACCTAGAACTGGTCCATGGAGTTTGGTGCTTGTTCTCTGGATATGCTTCTGCTTTGCGATGTCATAACTGCATTTCTTCCCTTATTTCCCAAACTAATAGCTGATCAATTTGTCATTCTGTATGCAAAGGAGTGGTTGACTTTGTTGTAAGCTATTTGTTTTATTTGCCCAAAGTGTTCCTGAGAGACTTACTGAGCATTCTTGAGGCGTATCTTTTTGTTTTTCCTTTTCTTCCCATTGCTCTTCTAACTTCATTTTTTTCATTCTATCATTTCTGCTTTGCTTCCATCACCATGATTCTTGTTTGATGGATGTCAGTGGTGATCCCAAAGCATAGCTGACTGGTGTCTTATAACAAAAAAAGATGGAATGGCATGTGAATGATTAGACAGTTTCATGTGTCTTTTCATCTGTTGCATGTGGCCCCTGTCTAGCGTGTCATCAGCCAAAAGTGTTTAGTACCAAAATGAGGATTTCTGCAAAGTTCAAACTATTCATGTAAACCTCCCATAAGAAAAGAAGTCAAAGGTGGATTTACATCAGGACAATCTGGTTGCTGGGCATAAATGGCAAGACACAGGGATGTGTGTATGTGGTCTGCTGGTCTCCACCCCTCTTTATTGAAGAAATTGCTAACACTGCCTTGTGAGTACTTTGGCTTCTCCCTTTCCCCAACTCCTCTGCTCCATGGAAAAGCTATGACATTTGGAAACTCGGGAGCACAGTGTGTTGTGAACTTTCTTGTCTTTTCCTACTACATTTCTTGTATTGGGCTGCATAGGACAACCATACTAGGCCACCATGAGCATTACCAGCCTGATCAAATTTGTGCCATGTTGGGAAGATGGGTCAAGATGGGTGAATCTGTCCAGTTATAAGAGTTACAAATGAATTTTTTAGTTATTAATCATTCTCATTCGTTGCCTCAATTTTTTTCTAACATAATTGGAGACCAAACTATAGCACTGTCCACAGTGCAGAGCCTGATGAGGAGCTGCACTTGGCTCAGGGGGTCTGAGGGCTACAAGGGTAAAGTATGAACCTGAGATGCTGAAAACAAAAATTGAACCTCAGTGTAGAGGGAGAAGCGGGATCAATCCACCCTGCCTCCTGAGGCTCTCTGTCTTATTTTCTGCAGAATCCTGAGCTGTGCTCTCAGGTGAGATGCTGTATCCAGAAGGCCATGAATGTGGGAGACTTGAGGGAAAAGTACTCCCTGGGCTTGCTTTGGGTGGCCCTCTGAGTGCTGCTGCTCCTGGGGGAGTTCTCCCTCTCCACATCCAGAGAGTCCCCCTGTGTGTGCACCTCCTGGCTGTGCAGAGCAGCCCCTGATACACAAGCTTGTGACCCAGGATGTCACCCACTGTATCTGTGGAGACAGATGCTGGGCTTTTGGTATGGGGTGACCCCAATGCTAGAACTTGATGTAGTGACTTTTTTGTCTTTGGATTCCCTTCTGTAATAAGATTCCAAGGTGAGCAATAGAATTCTTACCTTAGAGGACACTGTTGTTGCCAGGGAGGCAAGACAATGCTAAAACGTGTTCAGAGTTCTACCTGAAGGACTAGTGGGATGAGAAAAGGAAATTTGTCTGCAACATGGGCTAAATAACTTCACTGCATTGTATAGCCTGTACCTCTTCCTCCCATGTCTCAGCACCCTACAACATTTTATAATCTAGAGAAACTGCATTCCACAGAGCTTTTTCAAGCAGCCTGCTCCAGATATTTCTGAGAGTCCCTGAATTTATCATTTCAATTGTTGTCTTGACAGGAAAGAAACTTTTCTTCCTGTATCACCTTGATACAAATCGCAATATTAGCATGTTCATTTATTTGGACAGGAGCATCTGTTTATATCAACACATGCAGATCCCTTTATTGGGCCTGAGGCCTGGCCATGGAGCTCAGCTAGGTTGGACACCAGGTCCACAGGATCTCCCCATGCCACAGGTGCAGAGGCCTTGGAGGAATGCAGAGGCCCTACAGGGCCTTGGACAGAAGGCTGTGTTATCTTTTCTGTGTATTTTTCAGTTGATCCTTATCACAGAGGATATGACAAAAGCAGTTTGATTGGCCAGATGCCCTATGTGCCCTTGAGCTTCCACTGACACTGGTATGAACTAGGGTTTGTGTTCTTCCCTGGACTTCTCTGCTAAGGAATTTTTTCTTATCAGCCTTAAGCCTCTGAGAATGGAGGGAAAAGCCATCATGGGGAGGAACTGCAAAGTATCCATGAAGCTGAAGTCCTACTTCTCAAATTCCAAATATGACCATGCATTTGTACAACTGAGCTCTCTAGGAGAAAAGTTTGGTTTTAAGTAATCCTTCTCAGAGTCCCTTGTACTTTTTTGTGTCCCTACCTTTGCTCACATAAAGGAGAACTCCCCTCAGGGCCCCTGGCTTCAATGTGTACCCCTGAGTGGACAGTCAAACCAGGCTGGGACTGTGCCCAGCCACCTCCACCTAGCAGTAGGCTCTGCATTTCTTCATTCTTGATCCACCAGCTCCAAGACATAAGGACACAGCCTGAGTGGCCCTATCCTCACTGTACTTACAAGTGCTGATGTGGAGAGTGGTGCTCAGTGAAAGGCATAATAAGTTAGTGGGGGGCAAGAATCTTTGCATCATGCGAGACTCACAGGGAGCTTTATGGACAGCTGCTCATTAGTGCACCCAAGAGAGAAACTTCCACTTAAGTCTGGGAGATAAAAATCATTGGAGGGAAGTCAAGGTGAAATATTATTTGAATAGTTTGAATTAGTTGTCAATTAAGACAAGTGACATGAGCATCCAGTTTTATCATCCCATGGACCTCATCTGACATCTAGACAATCTTCCTGTTGAAGATTGGTCTTTTCTAGATTTTGAAGGTAATGGTGGCCTGGATTTGTCCATGTCCCTCAGGTTAGGCCATTATTGGTCACAACGAACACATTCAAACCAGTTACTATGCCTTCTAAAGATGTTTCTGATTGTCCATTTGTTTTCCCATAAATTTCCCAAAATTTTATTTGCATTGTATTCCACTCCTCCAAAATTAGCTGCGTTTAGTATATGCTGGAGTGGCTTTCAGAACTCTAACTTCGAAATATAAATTATGTCATAGCTACCTAGATGAGAAATGATAGAAATGTTTGTATCAAGTTGCTTTAAATTTTATACTTTGCATTTCTAGTATAGTATCAGGTGTTTCTGGCTAATGGAAAAATACCTGGCAGTACCCACACAATGAAAGGAAACCTAAACCCTGGAGATTTGGCTGAATGATACTTTCATGGGAACCTTGGTAAGAAGGGAAAGCTCAGTGAACTTTGCTGATCCTTTCTGGGTGGTTCAGAGAGCTGACTAATTTTGCATCACAGTGTCATGGACCTCAAATAATGCCTGACCAGTGTCTTTGCTCTTAATTCCTGCCCTAGGCAACACCCAGTGTAATTAGATGACAAAATTTCAGTAAATCCTGGACAAACCTAACAAACACTTGTTTACATCTACCTAAATCTCCTTATTCACTTCTCTGTATCCCGTATGGAATAAAGAGATCTTTCTCAATGTCAGTTCCATGGTGTGTTAGTCAATGTTTACTAGAGTCAGCTATGAAAGTGCAAAAGAGCTGTCTCTGGGCTGGAGATAGATGCATAGGATCCGGTCAAAGGCCTGGAATCCATGACAATGTCCGGTCATGTCTCCTTATTAGGAGGCCAAAAAATCCTTGATGAGAGAGATCAAAAGGGGGATCTATGTCAGAAAGGCCCAAGGTCCAGTGATGAAGCTGAAGTATCTGTTGGAAGGCTGAGGGATCTGCACTTGGAGCCAGGAGATGACTTCCAAGATGAAGAATAGCATTGTAGTGCTCTCAAATAAAAACTGCCAAAATTCTTCAGAAGAAAAACAACTGAAGTTCCTTTGAAGAAAAGCAGTAGCAATGAACCTCAAGGAAAATCTGTCAAAGTCATTACCTCTCTCTCTGCTTTTATGCTGTTTCCACAATTCTCAAAGTGAGTCTTCACCCAGAAGCATGCTGATTTGATTCAGTTGTATGCTCCTACTGAAGCTGACAAGCAACTAGCACACACTGGTTTCTTTGGAAAAGTCCCTGTGCTGAAAGGATCAGGCTAAGAATGAGTTGCAATGAGTGTGTTAGCTCTGAGTCTGACATATCCTGAACTTTAAAGAAAACAGTTGTGAGAAAAAATAAAGCAAAGCATTACTTTTAGCATTATTGCAAAATTCCAGGATCCATGGTCTCCATTAGAAGGGTCCTCCCTGTTCCAAATCCAAAGTTCAACCCATACTTTCCACCCTTTACTCCCGGTTCACTGCAGTGCAGATGGGGTTACCTAATGTGAGGCCTAGAAATGGGGCCACGGGTGACATTCCATTAAGATCCAATATCAGTTACTACTGAAAAAGGGATGTGCATAGCTCTGTGCATCTCTAACTTCATTATCAGTCGTAAGGTACTTAGTACCTAAAGGAAGAGGTCTGGGGACCACTAGAGCCCACATTCAGCAGAACCCAGCTGTCAGTGTTGCTGAAATTCTAGAGCAGCTTCCTGGGAAGTGGCCAGTTCTTAATAATCCTCTGAGCCTGAAAGAATCCCTGGACACTACCAACACTGTGCTTAGCAGGACCCTCATGAAAAGGGCTCTCCTTCCAAGTTGCCAGTGGAAAGTCACTGTCCCTTCTTAGGCTGCTTAACCATTTATGCCCCATCTGAGAAGACAGACTGAAAATGTAGGAGAAATCTGAGTTGCTCCAACGTGGTGCTCACACATCAAGCTTGGCCCAAAATGATAGTTATTTTGTCCCCAAGGGAGTCACACCATAAACTATAGAGATGTTTCCAGAATTGAGATTCAGGCTTAGTGAATTTTTCCTCATCAGTTCTAACTCTTCATGTTACGGAGAAATTAAAATGTGCCTGTGGCCTGAGTTTTAGCCAAGTTGCTAACAAAGTATCCTCTATCCTGAATAGGGACCTCTTCACCTCAATTCACCTCAATTCCCCTGAATCTGTATGTGAAGAAAATGGGAGACTTAAAGAGGCCTCTGTGCAGATTATTCAGGGAGGTTTAGGTTAAACCAAAGAGCATCACATGAGTGCTTCTATCAAGAACTGAGTACTGTGGGTACTGTAATCCTGCACCCAGAGAGGAAAGCGGGGTCAAAGGATTCCTGTTTAAGTGTGTTACACTGCAAAATTCAGGAAAGGTGACACTGTTGGCTTATTTGAAGCTTCATACCAACATAAGCTCTTGATTCTTTGGTACTTATGAACTACTCATTAATCGAAGTGGGAACACAACTGTCTTCTAGGAATCCAGTTATGAGACTGATGGTGAAGTATCAAAATAACTTCCTCCTCCCTGAGGATGTAAAATTGCAGTGGAATAGAAATTCACTGAAGACACTGATAAGTCCTGCATATCCTAGAGAGGTATAAAAAGGGCAATGATGCCTCAAAAGTCTGTTTCCACTTCTGCTACTGTTTCATGACAAGGAGAAGTACAATGTCTTTAGACTGGGCACATAGAGTTGTATCTCTTAAAACCTGTAGGAAAGTGGGCATTGGCCAGACAGGCAGAGTGAAATATTCAGGGCTGATGAGCTGGTAGGTGGGCCCAGGTTACTTTTGCCAGTCCTGACATCCGAGAGATTGCTGGAGAATGGGCTTGTGCTGCATCAGCAACCTTGCCGTGGGTCTATATATGCAGAGCAATCCAGAGCTTTAAAGGACCTGTGGGAGCCAGTGGGATTGCAGACTCTCATTTCCTGAAGTCCAGGAGCACCTGTCTGCAGCAGGGTGTCCTGCACCTGAGGTCTCTCCATTCTCTTGCACACTTGCTAATGTACAAGACATTGAATAGCCCAAGATTTGTGATAGGTTACACCAACACCTGTTGATCACCACTGAGTTCTGAGTTTTCCTCCTGTGTTTTCAATGCAGTCAGGGTCTCCATGTTCTTATCTCAGTCCTAGAACGAGGAGTGCTGCTCAGAATAAACCTCCCCTTGTTACAGACAGACACAGGTGCATTTCATGTGAGCCTGCTCTGTTGCAAAATTGGGTGAATAATTCACAATCTCTGCTTTCTCGAGCCTCTGAGATAACAGACTGAAAAAGATGAGAGGAATTCCACGGAATGTGAATGCAGTGAGGTGTTCTAAGGTACACAGAGGAGAGGGCACCAAGAACATGTGTGTCTTTGAGCAACTCCACCTTGGTCACCACCTTGGAGTGGCCACTTAACTGTCACTGGAAGTCAGGACCACTTGAGGAATGGAGGGTCAGGGAAGAACAGCCCTAACTTTTGCCTGTGCCTTGGGAGATTTTTGGCTTCTTGCAATCATTTGCTTCTGGGGAAGGTGGGGTCTTAAATCCACACCTGCAAGTATGTGCAGAAGTGACCAGAAGATTTTAACTGATGCTGCCTGGCACCTTCCATAAATGTGGCAGTTTCATGTCCAACAATGTGCCAAGCTTCATGTAGAGTGGAAGCTTTGGCCGGTGTGGACTGTCCTGTGGGAACTGGGATTCCTATCCTGCCATGTTGGCTCTGGTCCCCAGGACAATAAATTTGTTACTGCTATAGAAACTTGAAATTTTCACCAAAATCAAAACTATAGTATGCAATTTTTCAGGCATGTGAGGTAGACAGTGTGAGTAGATTTACGCCATTCTTTTGGAGTCACTACCAGAATCTTGTCTTCCAGGAAGATCACTTGTTGATCTCACTTTCAAGCTGTGTTTATTTCATGCCTAGAGCACAGGGCAGTACGGGTTTGGATGAGTCTCACCTCTGCTAGCTGCAGGAAGGACAGATCTGTCCTTTCTTGACTATGAAATCCTGTAAGGATCTGGGCCTCCCTCCCTTCCCTGAATGAAATCTGGAGTCCAAAAAGGACTTTATGTCTAGTCCCAAGTGCCCCTTAAACAGCACTGAGAGGAGTTTGCGGATATGTACATCACTGTGTCCTTCGTCGGGTAGCTGATGAGGACCAGGCAGACCCTGGCTCTGTCGTGTCTTGGTCACCATCTCTAATGGAGTTATCTGGGCTCACAGACACAGCTACCTGTGTCTTGGGAGTCTGCATATGGTGTGGTTTCAAGACTTTTGCATTTGTAAGCATTGTTAGCATTTCAAGAAAAGTGGGACCTAATAACACCTGTAAACACTGAGTCCATGTCTTTTAAACAGACATGAAGGGCTAAACCAGTATGTGGGAACTTCTGCAATACTAACGACCTGGAGTATTTGAAAGACTGTGGCTTCCTTCTAATCAGGATACACTTGAATATACAGCAAGAACCCCAAAGGGGTTCTAGTTTCCTATCCCATCCTGTGTAGGTGGAGTGCCCATATGGTGAGTACAGAGATTGCCTAGGTGGTACCAAGGAGCATTCTTCCTAGGTAAAATTTCCATCCACTTTAGCATCTCCCCTGGACATACAAGGAATAGCATTTGTGAGACAGTGACCCATGAGTATCCCTCCTCGTTGTATGGTCTTGAGGGTCCTTTCAATTTGTAGCCGTGCTTTGTGGTGTTGACTGACTCCAGGTATGAAAAGGAAAGATTCTCAACTTCCAACTCTGAAAAACACCACAGTACTCAGAAAAAAGGAGCCCTGAGGGTCATAAATATCTGGCTCTGTGTTAGGACTGAGTGTCCCATGCCCTGAAACAGCTGGGATGTCATCTGTGTGATACATGTCACCTCCTACTCCAGAACCCTCACTCAGACAAAAAAGCATAAGTGGGAAAATTGATGTAATTGTAAAACAAACAAACAAAAAAACAACCTGTGGGTTTCAGTTCAGAAACACAGAAGTCTCCAGTTCAGGAACCACATGTTGTGTACACCAATCCTGTGTTGGAGCAAGAGGAGAAATAACAGCTGGCCTTGCCTCAATTTACATGACATTGATGCTAAAAATAGGGATGGGGTGGCTGCATAACTCGATCCTCTGCAAGTTATTCCTCATTGGTAAAAACTGCTGCTTCACTCTTTGTATGACATTCTGTTCAGGAGAATAATTCCCTGCTGAAGAGCACAGGAAGCCTTTAGACTTGAGGAGGCACTTAGTATTGTACAAAAGAATTGTCATCTCCTGGACTAAACACTCGCTTCTTGCAGCTGTCATCTTCAAACAAGAATCCCCATGATTACCTCCAAGGCAGGTGGCAGTGTTGTGGTTCTGGGTTGATCCCTTTCATCTGGGGCTGCATGTGGGAAGCTTAGCAGAGTTGGGTCTCAGCTAATACGAGTAGTTGAGTGTCATGTGAAGTATGACCATGCCAGATGGCCTGTCTTCACTGAAGACCAGCCCAAAAGATGCAGGTCACACTCAGCATTCCTGGGCTTATCACTTTGGGCAGGAACATTTTGCCTGGCACCTGCTTCTTTGCTTTACTGAGGTGTGTCATGTGGTACCTGGCCACATTATTGGTATGTCTGACCTCCAAGGGGGAGGCACAGGGTTCTGAATTACTCACTTGGGTGCATGTAGGTAATTGTCCTGAATTACTACACTTTCCTAGAAGCACCTTGCTGGGTGTGAGGGGCAAGTGTTCACTATAGAAGCTTACCTTTTCACCCTTTCCTGGGAAAGTATTGTTCTATCCACTGCCAGTGATTGATCTGTGAGAGTCTAACACCAAGGCCCAGTGTGTGCAAGTGTAAGGAAGTCTACTCCCAGTGACTGGCATAGTGATGACTTCCCTAAGTTGCAGTCTCCTCTCCTTGGGACAGGTACCCAGTGCTCAGTGCTCTGCTCCCCTGGGACTGAGAACTGGTGTGTGGTGTTCTGCTCTTCTATCTCATTAGGTTCCCACTTCAACACTTAGGTTTTAAATCATATTTCTTGTTCTTTTTAGAGAACCACTAAACAATAAATCTTGGACAATAAGCTCTTGAGACTGATGTTAAGTGAAATTGCTTAGTTTAATATTTGCCCAAAGAGTTCATGAGGGATTTGTTGCTACTCTGTTCTTGAGAAACCTTTCCCTGGTTTCTGTTTTCTTTTTAGTTCTTCTGTACTTTTTTTTCTTTTATTTTCCCCCATCACATTCTTCCTCTTCCCTTTCCAGCATCACTGATTCCCTCTAATTGCCCTGGCATTGCTCTTAAGGCATCACAGGTTGTTTCTGTATTGCAAGGTCTGAGTGCAGAATGGCCCATCAGTTCCTCAGGAAGCCTTTCTGTGTGCCTTTGGACCCTGAACATGTTGCAAGTAGCCCATCAATTGTGCATATTGGGCTAAAGGATGCAGTACTCAACTTGGGTCTCTTCATAGCTCTTACTATTGATGTAAATCAATCTTCAAAGAGATGACACTTGGATTCAGGTTATTTCAGTTACTCTTCAGGGTAAATACACCAGTGTCATTGCAAGTTTTCAACTTAAAGCTACCACAGCTGACAACCCTTGCTGATTCAGATTCTTGCCTCTGTTGCTTCTTCTCTCCTAGAATATCCAGTTTACAACAAGAAAAAAGTGTTAGCACTGGACAGTTTACCCAAGAAAAGTCAGATCTGGAGCACCAAGATTGAAGAACTCCTGACAGGTACAGGACATCAAATGTCAAGACATGGGGAAGTACATGTTTCTGGTCTTTTTCCAGAGAGCTGCTTATCCTGCTTTGTACATCTTGGCATCTCCTCTTTTTGCCAGATTTCCTGGCTCCATGAGGAACCCAAAAAACCTAGGGAGCTTGGGATGATGAGCTTGTGATCTTTCTGACCTCTCTCATTTTCACTTTCAGGTAAAGTACAGGACTTCTGTGTTGGGAGAGGCTCTCAATTTAGTTATATAAAATAGTAAACTTCTACCTTTGGCTTCTCATGATCCTTGTTTCCAGTCTTAGAAATCAAGCTGTCATCAATATGGAAGCTCATGAGAAACTGCCCAGGTAGACCTTGGCCTCTCTTTAGAATACCAGTGCAGAGTCAGTGTCAGCCTGAGATGCCAACAGTAGAACCTTAGCCTCCCACACCCACAGTACAGGTGGAGAGGCAGGCCCAAGCTACCTGGTCACTGAGTGTCGGTGTCGCTCCTGGCCGGCAGGAAGAACATGCAACAATATCTGGCGGTGGTCAGGCTTTTCTTTATTCTCTCCTTATACAGTCTGCCCCGAAGCCTCTACCGGTCCGCTCTCCGCGGCTCCTTCCGTGCTTCTCCCCTCGAGCGGGAGAGGCACTCGCTTTTATAAGGTTACAGTGGCCAATCAGTTCAAAGCGCGCGATGCGGGCTGATTGGCTAACATCAGTTGTTGCTAGGCAGACTATCTTACAGAGCGGGTTGTTTACCAAGCAGGAAGCAGGAGACAAGCGCCATCTTAGCACACTCGATGGGAGGGGTAATCTAGCTCAGGCTTTGCTCTTTCCTACAGGCCGTATGACCGTCGTGCAAGGTGACCTAGCACTGCTGTGGCTCCCAACATCTCCCCCTACTTTATTTAAAATGAAGAGTGCGCATCGTAGCCCGTCCTGGATTGAGTGCAGAGGCTTATGCCCTAGATGGAGGCCCACCACAGGCCCTTGGCTTAGACCCCGGTCGGCCGTCCCCGGGTCCACCAAGGCCTTGAGGCCCTCGTCCTTTTTTCCAGGGCCAGGAATGAATCTGGACAGAACCTGGATGCACATAAGCATGCACTTATGTCACTTCGTGTAATCCCCTCGGAGAGACACTTAGATCCAGGCGGCATCTAACAATCCAGCGGCTTACGTGCGGTGTGGGGTAGGGCCTGTCTTAGGTCGAGTCGTGCCTGGGAGGCATGCTCTTACCCGTCATTGACTCACCTACCCAGCTTTATGATGTCACCCAGAGAGGAGAATGTGGGAAACCCACAGCATTTAAACTCTGTCATAGGCCAACCGAGCAAGCCACGCGTATGCCTGGGGGTCATTTTGTCCGTTCTGGACCGCCGCCAGAGCCGCGTGGGCAACCATACAGACTTGACGTCGGGCCGCCGTAAGGCGTCCGTTGATAAAAGATGTAACCCACCGGAGCAAGAATGGCCCTATAAGCAAGAGCAGAAGCAAAGAACACAGGGGGCCCAATAGTGGTAAAACATAGGGGAGCAGGCCATTCCAGGCCCCCCAGAAGGGATTATCCTGTAACTCTTTTCTTCTTTTTTCCAGGTCTTCCTGTAACTTCTTCAATCGGTCACGTACGATCCCGGATTTGTTGGCGTAGAAGCAGCATCTTTCCTGCAAGGCAACACAGATACCTCCCTTTTCTACAGTGAGTAGGTCTAGGCCCCTTCTATTTTGCAGAACAACTTCTGCGAGGGAATCAATTTGATCTTGTATCTCTTGAAGGGTGGCCCCGACAAGAGACATGTCTTTCACCAATTGCTGAGATAATTGGGTATATTTAGTTAGTGAAACTCCCACCTGCAGTCCCAGCCGCTAGGGCTCCCGAGACCCCCAGGCCAACCAAGAGAGGCATAATCACTGCATCTCTTTTATGTCTTTTTATAAAAGTGTCCACAGCCGGGATGGGCATAGGCTGGTCCCCAGAGATAACACCTATGTCTGGTAACAAATAAGCCAGGCCGCACTGGCCAGTCCAATTACTGGGCAGGCTGGTATAAGCAAGACCATTACCACAAACGAATACTCTGTCAGTGGGCGCACATAGCGGCAATGAGGCTTCACTTATATTATGTAAGGGGTCACAGTCGGCCGTCAGTACCCCGACGTTGACGTCATAACTATTATTTTGTGGTATCTTTACTTGGCATGTTTCCCATTTTTAATATATCTTCTGTTATTTTTACTTCTATGTTTATGTTTTACACTCTTTTATTACCTTAAGTTCTGGTGTTATGTTTCATACTCACCGCGTGAGGCCCAAGACACCCGCCACTTACGCGTGAGGTTGAGAGGAGTCTAAAAACCCCGTAGGTGCGCACCACCCAGGGCCCAGGCTTATCCTCTACTCACCTGTCCTGCAGCACTGTATTGGAGAATGCAGTCCACCGCCGCGTCTCGGGGTTGATCAATCCCCGTACGGGCCTAATCCAATTAGTTCTTTGAGTTCTGAGCTGTGCTATCAGGTGAATTAATGTGTTCACCATGGGACCGATGCAGGAGACATAAGGGCAAGGATTCCAACAGTGAAGCGTTGAGTGGCTTTCTGGGCACTATATTGCAGGGTGAACCGTCCTCCCCATTATTCTGTAAACTTCCTGTGTTTAGACCCAGTGGTGCTTGCTGCCCACACATGGTGGGCCCCTGCTAAAGTGAGCACTGTCCTTGGTCACAGCCTTATTTATCCATTAGGGAAAAAGAGTGGGGCCATAGGTATCACATGGACCTAATGATAGGAATTGCTGTGACTGCCTTTTTCCCCTCTCAGGCTCACTGACGCAAATAGACAGGTGCAGAAGAGCCATAGAGCCTTGTAAGGACATGATGGAAACTGCCAGAAAAATATAAAAGTGTATCAAAATTCATTCAGCATTCTAGGCCAAGGAAGGAACTTTCACTGGTACAGGAAGTCAATTCTTTACACAGCATGCATCATGGTATAGAAATCTATAAAAAAAAAAAATGTTCAGCTCTATGTAGCAAATGGTGATTTCCATGTGTTTTCCCCCCCGCACTTCCTTCAAGTTCTTCTCTTTGTGTCCTGCAATCTTCACTGTCAAAAAGGTTGATAAAATGTTTCTTTCCAAAAGAATATTGAGCATGAGATGATTTTACTTTCCAAAATTGTCAAACTTCGACTATGCATGTATAAAAATGTAAGTGCCATTGGAGGGTAGGTGAAATTTAAATGCTCCTCATGGGCTATTTCCTGTTTTCTGATCTGCCTTTTACATCCGAGGAGCTCTGCCTGCAGTTCCCCATGCCTTGCTGGGCTGACTCTTTTGCAGAGAGTGTGCAGTCAAACCAGGCTGGGGTTGTGCTCACTCTCAGAGTAGCAGAGA
This sequence comes from Cavia porcellus, assembly GCF_034190915.1. Classification (NCBI taxonomy): domain Eukaryota; kingdom Metazoa; phylum Chordata; class Mammalia; order Rodentia; family Caviidae; genus Cavia; species Cavia porcellus. The sequence goes on from NW_026947491.1 coordinate 4,125,777, forward strand.
GGATCTGCTTTCAATTCCTGATCTACCAGTTCTAAGACTGTGGCCAGAGCTCTGGGCTGACAGGTCCCTGCTGTTCTTGGAAGCCCTCATGCTTAGGACCACTGTGTTCAGTAAAAAGTAGCTCGAGACTGTGTGCAGTCATCCATAGAGGCTGTGAGGCAAATAAAGCATCTGCTTATTAGTTCAGTTCTCTCCCTTGTTCCTCCTATGGTTTGGGAGATGATCCTTTCTCCTTGTATCTGTCAGTACTTCCTAGAGAAACATATGTACTATGAGGTAAACAAATCTATAAAACTTAAAAGATTGACTTCCAATAGCTGCCCAGATAGCCAGGGAAGGGAGAGTACAAAAGGCTGTCTGCAACACTTGGGATCTTGAAAGATCAGCCAAACACACACAGCTCAATGTGGTGGCCCATGTGAGTCCATGTCAGGAGGCTGAAAGGTCAATGCCAGGGACTGAGGAGTGCACTGAATGCCAGGAGATAGATGATGTCTAATGTGCAAACAGTCTGGAGCTCCCTTGATGGAAAACAGACCAATCCTTATCTTCATTTCCTTTTTATAGAATCCTGATGGTGCTCCTCACTAGGGTGAATTTTCTCCACACAGAATTATGCTGAGTCAATTTACATGGGCACCCAAGCATCACAATTCATCCCTTGTCCACTTCACAACCAAGCATATTTCTTTAAACCATAGTCTTCTAGTATAAAACCAAGTCCATGGTTATACCTGACATGTTATCACCACAAGTGAAAATGCACTAATTCTTCCCCCCCCCGGATCGAAGGCAAGTTTTATTTTGGTGATGCTTGCTTTTAACATTTCATAACTTAAATATCAAGACCATGTTATAATATTTAACTAATGTTAGGTCTATCGATATTGTATTACCTTGGAATTCTATTACAAGAAAACTATTAGTTACAATCCTTGTTTTTTGGCATGGATCTGAGACTTTTTTGAAATTTGCTTTGATCTACTTTTTCTAACTTACTATATTTGACTTAGGGTGGATCCAAGGTTAATGACAATGCACAAAGGCAGAAACAAGTACAAGAAAGAGGCACTGATACTATTGTCTCATTGCTTATGGACAAAATATTGATACATGTATTGACACAGTCTTTGAAATATACATGTTGACCTCTTCAGAAAAGCTAGGTTTATGAACTGTTGGATAATGACCCTATAAAACCAAGTCCGGCTAATCACACAACTTCACTTCTGCAAAAGGGAATGAATCATTCCCAGAACAAGAAGATAACTACTTTGAAATGTGTAGCTGGCCTAGAAAATATGGAGGGGAATGGGCTCCATTATGGCAAACTAGATGAGCAGATGGGGGCTTTCCAAGTTGTCAGCTTTCAGTTTCTCAGACCCAGGTTATATATATAAGCTAAAATATTAACTTGGACTATTGATTGTGATAGGTATATGGTGAGTTTAATTGATAATGTGGACTCGGAGAAGGAGTGGTTTACCTGGAAATGAAGACTCCTGTGATATAGCCTTGTAACCCATGTCTAGAACTCAGTTTTGCATTCTCAAGTGTAGACAGGTGTTTCTGAGAGAGATTATGTGAAACTGGGTTAGGGATAAATACAGCAGGTCTCTTGATCGGTATTTGCCTAAAATTCATTCTAGAATTCACCATGATACTGAGTAGATGCTGTTCATTTTATGCTAGCAATTCAGATCATTGGATTTCATTGGAAATATGGAAAAATATTTGGTTGAGTGAGTGCATAAATGGCAGCAATGTTGCTGATTAAATGTAAAGTCATACAGAAAACTACCTGGGTTCTTAACTACAGATGAGTGTCCTCAACTGGAGCTACAGTTTCTCTACAATTGTTTCAGACTTCTGACCCTGGCTGCCATCTCCCTCACTTCTCACTGTAAACCTTACCCTCACCTATTCAAGTTATGTCAAATCTAGGGTGGCTCAAGGGAACTTAGTGTTGGTGCAAAATTGTGCCTAACATTTTCATTTAATGAATCTGTGTCTTATGCATTAGGTATAGGACAACAATGTGTGGGAAATGATACTCCCAACATACTGAGAACTTTGTTCTAGCTTCTCTTATTGCACTCTGCTTGGCATAAATTATTTCAGATTATAAGGGCAGAGGGCCAGTGAAACTCCAAATGTGGCATGAAAAAATAGGGAAATGGTCACCTTATCTTAAATTTCACACAGGACCCATGGAAAGTGAAGAAATGTGAGTGTCCCCCACATTGACATTGTAATTGGACATCTGGGCTCTTTAGTCTCAAAAACAAGCTTAACCTAGAGCTTCTTGTGGCAGTAGTCTTAACTCCTTCAGTCTCATCATTGTAATAGCCTAAGTATGATTCATGGATTAAAAAAATCTAAACAATACTGTGAGAGGTGTTGATGTTCTAGGTAATAACATACAGTCAGGCGTTTGGGCCTGCACCAGTTCATCGGGCTTGCATGCTTGGACTTTTCCACTCATGTCAAATAAGCACAAGAATTGAGCTTCCTTCTCTTTGGGGGCCTGTGTGTCTATTTCTTCATGTACTTAATGCATGAAACAAGGTTTCTGGAACAGTGGGTGATTCTGACTCAGCCACTTGGATTCAGGTTCATAGAGTATGAAAATTCCACTGCAATGTTCTGGTGTGGTGACTGAGTAGAGCTGCAAGGTGAGAGCCACTGGTGACACTTGGAAAGAGACATTGATAAGACAAGAGGGCTGAATGAAGAATCACTGGATCATCCAGAACAAGGCTGGTCCTAAGCAGTTCTGTTTTTCAAAGACTTTATTTACCTTGTGCTCCATGTATTCAGGATATTCTTGTTGCTTTAGTGTGTAGAGGTGGGAGAGTGATATTGCTGTAGAAATCAGAATCTTTTTTGAATGCTCATTAATATAGTCACATTTCCCTAGTCTAATAAAAATTCTTACACAGAATGAGGAACACATGTAACCAGAAGCCCTGGTGTAAATTATTTTTATGTCTAAAGTTGTTGGACAGGCCCCCCAGCTGACAGTGAACATCTGATTTAGAGACGGTGCTAGCTTAGCATTTAGGAAAGCACTGGGAGTTGGGAGGGAGTAGGAAGCTGTTACCTCCTTGCCCCTTCCAGGAAGGGTACAGAAGTTTCTCTAGCTTGTGTCTCACAAAGTTGAATACAACCACTGAAGGCACATTCATTTGCTAATTCCCACTCACATTATCTAACATGATAAGATGAAATAAATACTGAAATGACACAGATAATGCTGGAATCATGAACAAGCTGTTCATTCTGATGTAAATGCTCCTGTGTTGTTGGTCTGTACCCAGGGGTAGGATTAAAGAGGCCTTTGATTCTCAATGCCAAATGCTATGGATTTATTTTCTGAAGAGGCCCTGGGAAGTAGGAATCAGAATGACGCTGTGGACCCAAAATTTGATATTTCCCAAGAGTACTTTTTCCCCTTGCGATAGGAAATGCACAATGTTATTACATCTGCAGTGCAAAATAAAAAAACAGGAAGACTCATGGAATGCTTAGAATCAAGGTCTCCATGGGAATAGATTAAGCACAGCCAGGCTCCTGATTTCTGCTCTTTGTCAGTGCTTAAGACAAGGAGCTTGTGAGCCCTGGTGTGCTGTGGATGCAAAAGGGAATAAAGAATTCCTCTCCTGAGCTTCCACATTCTTTCGCAGAAGCGTAAGTCTGAGGCTTAGGACCTGGACAATTATCACATCACACACATGGAAGAATCGAGCTCAACACATGGCTTCATCAGCCTCCACATTCTCTGGACTGACATGACCCACTGCTTAAAGGACAACAGGAAACTGAGAACCAGCATTGTGTATACTAAACTCTGCCAGAAGGAACAGTGGATCTACTCCTGGTTCAACTACTGCAGAAACCAAAGTGATCAGCATTGGAAAAATGATATTCGAGTTGTGTGACATGGCATAGTCAAAAGGCTGAAATGGGGGCAGCTTAGAAAGAACCTCTGATCCTTCCCAAGCCATCTGCAGGGAATGCTCAGACACAATAAACCAGATGCACCCCTGAGTTACAGACTGAAACTTTGTGTAACTGCGGAAATCCAAGTGGTAGGGAAACTTACACCTGACATCCAACCGCTCTATTTCCTAGCAGTTCAGAGTTAACTGGAGGTGATGGGAAAGAAATGATGGAACTAAAAATGTTGAGGATCACTGAAAGATTTCTACTTTCCACTCTCTTCTGTTCCAGCCTTTTATTTGATCATTACCTCCAGGATGCAGACAAAGGAATAGAAGGGTGAGAAGATGTTTCACAAAGAAACCAGTGCCACGACGTGAGTCATGGTACTGATCATGTTAAAAGCTACCCTGTACCATTCTTTGTCTTTGTGAGTCAGTAGATTTTTGATCTCCATCTTCCCCATAGAATTACTGTACTGAGCGGAGTAAAATCATACTAAGTCCTGCTTTTCTCTACTGGGCTGCTAAGTGTCTGAGCTGGTAATAGATGCAGTTTCTTTAGTTTGACTCTCCAGGACATGAGGCTTCTTTAGTGACCTTTTCCTCATAGTTTTCTAATTCTTCATGTGCTAGATGTGTTACACTCATCCCACATCCCCTGAGAGAGGGTTGGCTGGTATAAGTGGGGCTCAAAGCCTGCCATTTCTGAACAGGGCCCTGTCTCTCCCGAGGTGATTTGGAGGACATGAAGGAAATGTAGGATATATCACAGTGCTAGGGACATAGGTCGTTTGTCTCATGAAGGTTCAAGTGAACCTAGCACCATTTTTTAAAATCCATTTTGTTCAAGGATTAAACTGACAAACTACAGCAAAATGCCAAGACCCATCAATCAGGGGCAACAATGGTACATACATCATACGTTGGCATTCCCAAATGAATCATCCAGGCCATAAGACATCTGCATTTAGTCTTCCTGATGTGCCCTCACTTCTGAGGCTCAACAGTTAAGTTAAATTATGACTTGGTCTATAAGCTGCTCAGTTGTGGAGCAGAAATCTTCATTTCAGTCTTCAATAAACAAATTATAGTGTGGCTGAGTGAATCAAGAATCAGTTCAGGACAGCTGACACCTTTCAGGCTTATCTGGGAGCCACATGGCATAGTATACTCAGGCCTGTTTGGCACTCATGAGAGTGATCATTAACCATAGTGGAAATCTGGGTGGATTTTAAGGAAATTAAATCTCTGAGACAGTTGTGGAACAAGAATGAACATGTGTGTAAACATTTCCCAAACCTTGACAATATGAAATCTTGAGGAGAAATTACCTAAAGGAAGTCTGATTTCTAGAAATAAATGTATTCAAAAATACCTCTATAAGTAGAAGGTGGATAGAGGGAAATAATCTTGTTTAGTATTTCTTTTGAAAGGTTTTAATCTTTGGCTTGGCAGAGATGTCTATTTCTTCCAAATCGAAGACTGTGGCTCTAGCCAGGCAGAGTGGGGTTCTCATTCACTGAGTCCCAGGTCTCATGCCGTGTCAGGAAGAGCCTCCAGTCCTCCTTTCCTGGTGCTCACTTCTGAGGGCCTGTTGGAGATGGGCCTGGGTTGGATCCAAACCCACCCTCTGGGTCTGTATGGCCTATGTCCAGGGCTGCAGGAATTGATGAGGACTACACAGTCATTCTCTGAAGGTTAAGGGTTTAGGAACAACTGCTTGAAGGGGAAGGGCTTCCAAGTGGGACCGCTGGATGTTCTTAAACCACTTGCTCCCCTACAAGGCCTTGAATAAGGAGGTCAAGTTTTGCGATAGGTGCTAAGATCCCATGTGTGTTGGGGATCAACACCTGTGAAAATGGTGAAGAGGTAGATGAGGGAGACAGTGGTGTCTGGCCATGTAATTGTCTCCTGGAGACTGGCCCCCCCCCCTCAGTGAGTCGCAAGGCTTTAGTGTCCCTATCATGCCCATACATTTAGAGCATTATGCTCCAAAGTCATAGTCAGCCCACACATTATTCTGCTTAGGATCCATGACTTTCCATGCTGTTCTTCACAGGCTACGCCTGGTCTGTGTCCATAAGAGAACAGGTGTTGTTAGGTGGCTGAATTGCAACCTCTGAATCCTGCAGCTTCTGAACACAGCTTGACTTGGAAAAGACCTAGGGAATCTCTCAGGAAAAGTGAAGCTGAATATGGTCACAGGTGACACAGAAGCAGTCATGGCACCAGGAATGGTGTCTTTCTGCACAAATTTCATTTCCCTTGGTTGCCATCTAGTTGGTGGTGGCACATTCATCATAAGACAGAGGGTCTTTGAATGGTAGTCACACACATTGTGGTCCTGCTGGGCCCAGTGTAATCCAGTGGTGAGGTTTCTTCCCATCTTTGCCTAGGGTGAAGGTGAAGTTGTCCATTGAGTCCTGCAGGCAGGATCAGAATAAAATGGGACACTTGACTCTAGTCCCCAGGTTTTGAGCTATCATTGCATGGATTTCTAGTGTGTAACCACAGTGAGACATCTCTCTAAAATAAAGTTTAGTTTTCTGATCATAGACTAGAAGGATCATGGTCCATTCACCTTCCTGTGACACTCATGGGAATGAGGGATTCCCAGTTTATTCCCTGTGGAGATTTATTCAAACCTCTTGTGCCTCTGTATTCATAAGAGGTAAGTGGGAAACAGGGTGGCTCACCCTTGTTGGATATAGGAATGGCCTGCTATGCCACTATATGTGCAAGGTGTCTCATATGGATGCTCCCCTATGAAGCATGGAGTCAGGCCAGAGACAGTCATGCTGTGTACACCTCAGGCTACCCGAGAAGAAATTTGCACATTTGCCTCAGATACCACAGCCAGATGCTTATTAGCCATCTGTCTCATTCACTGTTTCAGATGTCATCACCAGGAAGTGATCAAGCCTGTTTTGGTAGACACCTCCCACCTGCCTCATGGAATAGCATTGTGTATAAAAGTCTGGGAACTCTTGCTCCATATGTTTCCCTGTATCACATGGAGTTGGAACAGGACAAAGTATCTGACATTTAAGTAACAGCATTTGATAGTGACCCACAAGCATTTCTAGCACACACATGTAGTATGCCCACAATGTAGTGTGTGATCCTAGAGCATCTGTACTAGCCCCACAAGCGCTGTGCTTTCCATTGTCTTGAATGGCTACTCTTGTATTAGGGAGTCCAGAAAGCAAATGATCTGGCCATGCACAATTTAATGTCCCACAGGAACTTGGCACCACTGGAAGAGAGTTCCTTTTCTGTGAGGACACTGATCTCTAGCAACAACAACTGCAGGAAGGAATTTGGGTGCCTTCAGGCCATACACAGTTCCCTGACCCCATAGCTACTCCCTAATCTGCCTGGACATCTTGTGCAACCCACTTTGTCACCTGCCTGAAGGCAGGAAGCCAGGTGAGTACAGAGTTGAGTCTAAGTAGCTCAAGCTTAGATACAGAGGTCCTCCCTGACACAGCCTGCCAAAATCAGGAGAGTGAGGGTTAATCATGAAAAAGATCCTGACAGGAGTCTTGGAACTCCATCTGCAAGAGACATCAGAGGAGTATTTTGTCAGTAGGCAGGAGGAGCAAGCCAGGGAGCATCAGCAGCACATGGAAGGCTGGAAACCAGGAGTGTTGTCCAGTAGCGGGTTTCTCTTACAGGAGAGCATGGAGCAAAGATTCAGAAGCAAGGACAGTGTCACTGCCTGTCCGAGGAGTTTTCTCCTGGGTTTTCTCAGTGCATTAGGCAGAGGCGCCGTGTTTTACATACATGATACTGAGCAGAAGCCAGGGCCCTGACAATGTTCCATTCTAGCAGAGGTCTTTGAGTGACAATTCAAAAAGCTTGATCCCGATTCTTCAAGGGCTTCAGGCAATAAATGGAGATAAAGGAGAAGACAACTCTCATAGTCACCATACAGGTGACTGTGAGGAATAGAGATGCAACTTGAGGTCCACATCCTGGGCAACTTTCCTTAAGTCCAGACGGACCATTTAGTGTAGTTGCTTAAGACTCCAAGATCCTGTGACCACAGGCTCTGCATCCAGTGTCTGAACTGTTTTGGCCTCTGTAAGTAGCTGGGTTCCAAGCAGTGGGAATTTGAGTGTGACTAGATAATGAATATATATAACACCCCATTGGGGAATTGTTCCTCTCTAAGTCACTTCACAGTGGGATTTCTTAAATATATTGAATGTACTGTCCTGATCTATTGGGCCACATCAGTTATGGTTGTGTCACTTTCTACTGCCCCCATGTAGTTGTGAAGCTTCACAGGTATTATATGGGGACCTGTGCAGCAGGGAGACAATCCCAGCACACAATCCCAGTGTGACTTTCATAGATCATACTATGTCCTTAGTGCTGGGGATTTATATTAGAAGCTTCTGAGACAAAGTAAGCAAAGAATATTTTGAGTAAATTTTTAATGGACAGAAAAAGCAGTTTGTGTACTAGCTAGTATCAGGATTTTGAGGCAAGTCATAGAAATCCCTGTCTTCAATTGAATTTGATATCTTCAAATGAGGCAGGAAATTTCTCCAGAATATCTCCCAGCTCTTATCCTGGGTCCTATTCTTACACACTGACAATCTAAGTCATGTAACAGCCTCTAAATATACCTAAAATACATTGAGCTTAATTAATTACAAATATGTGGCTGAGATTGTCAAAAAGAGGTGCTGAAGGGTTGCAAATCTCTTGCAAGTTACTGTTGACATGTAGCTGCCTTCCTCGAGGCCCAGATTTTTCTTAAAACTCATGGTCCTGCAGCAAATATCTGTATCAGTGTCTCTAAAGATGCTATTTCAATACATTGTCTGAAAAGATGAGCTGAAAGTCCTTGGGGCTAGCAGTAATTTCATCCTAGCCAAGATTATGTGGCCACTTGTGTTACTGTAGCAATTTGGATGACTGAGTGGTCTATAACACAGGCCATATTAGGAATACAAATATTGTATGGTGACTTTCTAAGACAAAATAAAAATGAGAATGACTCCTAGGCGCTGAAAGAATCCAGCTCTTGAGCTAAGTTCATCAGGAACATAGTGAAATGAGGAGCATGCTGCTGGAGTCGTGCTTGAAAGTGTGTGCTAAATGATATCCTGTCTGTGCTGGGAATGGTTTTGATTTCCACCTCTGGTTCCCATTTCCCCATCCGGTCAGGTCAGATTATGAATGCAGTGGGGGTGTCAGTGAGTCTGCAGGTAGAATAGAGGGACCATATGAGGTGATCAAGAACCATCTTGAATTTTTTTTTGAAAATGATAGGTTGACTTTGAAGGATCAGAAGCCTCAAGATATAAGTGATGTGAGATTAAGATGGCTGAAGACAACCAGCACTATTTTTATTAGCCTGCCTTTCCACTGCATGGCAATGCTGATTCCCTGGTTCCATGGAGAAGCCATGCATCCTCAGAGGGTATGGCCATGAGCCTGTGAGCCTTCTTGTTTCTGTCTTCCTGGCAGAAAAGGAGCAGATGTGGAGGTTGAAATCCCTGAAGTTAGGTCTGCAACCTTTGATCCCCCAGCAGTCCCATGATTTTGGAAGCAGAAATGCAAGTATCGTGTCCTGCATGTCTTATATGCTCTCACTTGGTGTCTGTACCAGCACAGAAACTGCCCCAGTGTCCAAGGTTATTGATGATCTCGATTATGAGATCTTCCTAGTCATGAAGAAGCAAAGTACGGCGAGGTCGTGTACCGTCATGATCCTAAATTGTTTCTTGCTATTACCATGTAGATCTGATTCCTCTAACCTACCATTGTCAATCATGAGAAATGAGTCAAAGAGGATATGACACATTCCCATATCAGCTCTCAAATGTAGTCATAGATACCTTCGTTGGTTCAAGCTGTCATTTTGGGGAATATGAAATATCTCCAATTCCTTTGTTTTCCATGAGGCAAATATTTTCTCAATGAAATTGTCAAATAGAAATATTTGCACTGTAGAGCAGACAATTTCCCAGAGCAGTACACATTGAGATCTGACTCTGAAAGGTTTCTACTGATTTTCATGGATGATCTTTGTTGTCACTGGGCTTCCCATCACTAGCTTGTGTGGTTGTGTGACTAGTCTGATCACCTAGACCCTGTAGAGATGGTGGTTTGCAATTACTCTTGGCAATGACTGATCTAGTTTGGAGAGAAGAGGCCTGCAGTTGGCAGGTTGAAGCAGTGCAAAGGTGACACACAAGACCAAATTAAAAGGGAAACTATAGGTATCATCATCACAGCAAGGTTATTGGTGTGTTTTCTTGCCATTTGTAGAATTCATAAGATCCTCTGGAAAGAAGATGAGCTTATTTTAGAGGAACATTACTATAATGTGTCTAGCTACTAACATTTTTTGTTACTAACACAAATTGAAGGCCTCCCACTTCTGAAACCATGTTAAAGAATGGGGTCCAATATGGCAGCCTTCGTGAGAATTTTGGAGGCTTTTCCAGCTTGTCAGTCATGGCAGCAGTTAGGTAACACTGAACCTGGAGTGAAAACTAATGTAATTATCTTCATCTTTAATTTAATGTGAGTGTAATTGATGTGGACCCTGGGGGACAATTAAGCTGTACCTGGAACATGCTGTAAGTAAGGTCTTTTTAGCCAAGTCTGAAACTGATTAGTTTTGCTTTCTCAATGGCAAATTCAGTACATGGGTATTTCAAAGTGTGGGCTTTGTGAGCAGGACCAGCCTACGCTGGGTGTGGTTCTTGGATACTCAAAATCTTGAAATCAATATCTAATTGTCAGTCTTGAGACAATTCTCTGCCTAAAATTTTAATTCTCTGCATAGTAGTAGAAGGAATGGCATTAATGTTCCTAGAGCCCAAAGTTAGCTGTAGGCCCTTCAACACAAGTTTTGGAAACCAATCTTGCTTGAGACAATTTAAACACTACCAGTATCTAGTGAATGCTCTGAAATTATTTCTACAAATACAGATTGATATACTCAGCAATACCACTAAACACAGAATATGATGTTGAGTAAATTTTGACGGAGGGGAGTGGCAGCAGCTATGGTGACCTGCTGAGATATCTGAAGAGAAAGCCCTGCAGGTCCATTTCTTAATGTTGAGCTAGAAGACTCACTAGATTGTTTCAGATCTGGGAGGCTGCACCAAACTGTCATTATAGCTTCTCATTCTCATCTTTGTGTGCATTGTTAACTTTACCTGAGTTCTACCCTGGTCTAAGAGAAAGCAGAGAAAACTATGACTGAGGGTCCAAGGAAGCACTTCTGTGTGTCTCTTGCAAAATAATATTGACATCCAGATATTTTCCTTGAGGCATTGGTATGATGCTTCTCAGAGCTCATTGTCAGCCAGCAAAGCTCTGAATGGATGCCTTAAGCTCCATGTCACAATGTCTGCAAAGAGACACAATGATTACAAAAAGAACTTTTGGGGGCGAAGGATCCAAACACTTTGGCCTAACCTATTTTCAAGTCTACAGTGAGATTGCTGCAACACTATCTGTAACCCAGGGACCCAATTATTGGGCCCTCTTTTAGACATAAATGGCATGAAGGAAAATGAAATCTTTGACACTGCATTTTCAAGAGGTAAAAGAAAATTTTAAATACTCTTAAAAATACCTAAGCTAGCTAAACACATCTTGTAAAGATCTGAACCACAGCTGATGGGAATTGTTGCAGCAGCAGGCCTTTCTAGATCATTGAGAAAGAGCCTGGAGTTTGAGCTGGGGCCATCAGAAGAATACTGAGTTGTGAAGCATTCTTGGATGGATACCCTGGCTCTGTTCCGTAGGAAATGACATTTTTCCCTTGCCTGACTTATTTCAGTGATCCTGTTATACCCTGATTGTCTTATCTGAGATTACTGAGACAAGAGATGGTGGCCTGGAGACTTAAAATGGAATAGGGTAGGGTGGGAATGTGTTCTGCTCATAGCTTCATGTTTCCCCCAGGAACCTTAGGAAATGAGAACATTTGAAAGATACTGTGTGAGGAGTTTGGCCAACAACAACTCTGAGCACTACAGTTTCCAATGCAGTGAAATCCTTCCATCCTGAAATGGATCTATGGTCTGCACAAAGTCCTTATCTTTCACAATGTGGCATCTGGCATTTTATGATGGTGAATCCATGGTCAGAAGTCTGAGCAGTATCGCTCGACACTGTCCCTATGTGATTTTTTTAAATAGGAAATACAATCACATTGATACATGAGATTCCTAGACTCTGAAAAGGAATCTGAAAGCTGCTGCTGCTTCCTGGTCATATATGAGGAAAAGTGACATCATGAAGTCATGTATTGGTTCAGACCAAGCACATGACTGGAGGTGATTCAGGGCCAGAGAATCTTGACTGATAGGGAAGAGGGAGTGGGTAAGCATCAGGCACTCACTCTCATGCTGTGCTGTGAATTCAGCAGTGCTGTACTGGTAAGGAAGTGAGGTAGGGCTACAAGGCAAGGGGACTGCTGCCTGGCAGAGGAGGAGTTGATCTCAGTGGTACAGGGCCTTGCATTACCCCAGCCAGGCTCAGGGTTCCAAATGAGATGGCAGTGATTCTAGTTGTTGACTAGGAGTTCCATCTTATGGGCTTCCTTTCTCACTCCAGGAAGGAAAACAAAGTATTTCATGAGGTTCTGTTGAGGCAAAACCAAAATAAGCAATTTTCAAAAATAATGAAGCTACTTAAGTGTCTGCTCTGAAGCCAAAGATGAAATCTGAAAATTGGACCACATTGTACAAAGTGGGTTCAGTCTTTGCCTGCTGAAAGGCCTGCGCCATTTCTTTCTGCAGAACACTGAGCTGTGCTCAGGGGAGGGATGGTATGGTCATTAGAGCAGTAAGGTGGGAGCCTCAAGGCCAGGACTCCCATTTGAATCATTCCAGGTTCTCCTCTTGGTACCACTAGTTGTATCTGCTCCTGACACAGGAATCTACCCTGTGTGCATACAAGGTAGCACTTCTAGCTGTGCAGTGCAGGGTCATCTCCATCCTGGGTTGTTTCAGGCAGAGTTGAGGTGGTCATTGGTGCACAGGGACCTAATGGTTCAAGTTGCTGCGGTGTCCACCTTTGGTTTGCCCCAAACTCCGTGCTGTAACTGGACTCCATCCTGAGCAACACCCTCACTGCCCTAATGGAGACTGTCACCAAAACCATGAAACAATGTGAAAAATGCATTCTGAGTAATAACTAAATCTATACTGTCATCAATGCAATGTCATTGAAATATGCAGTAAGCATCCTCACTCCGCTGTGTGGCACATCCTGGAGAAGTTCTCTGCCCTCGATAGAAATATGCAGAAAGCATGGTGTCTCTCACAGCTTTCATCAGCCCTTTGACCCAAATGTCTCTTTGAAAGTCTTTCAAGTTGTCCTTTTAGTTTTAAGGAAAGAATGTATTTCAAGTTGGTAGGGGGCAAAGTTAAGTCCATTCATCCCTTCATGACAGAGTTGAATCAGCTCTAATTTATTTATTATACAATGCACTCACTATATGCTTGATTCCTAATGTCTAGGCAGAAGGAAACCATAGCCCTAGGTCCCGACTGTGTCAAAGAGGAGAAATGAGAATAGTTTTGTGTGGTATCAAGCAATTCATCAGTCTCTAAAACCTCCACCAACATATCATGATCTCAGACACATGGAAGTGAAAGGTTCAAGACTGGCAGGATGATCATCAGTCACTTACCTGCCTGTCCTCTGGTAAGGGCCATAGCATATCCTAATCAACGTGGTGTTCCACTGCATGTATTTATTATTGCTTCATATTTGAGAACCTTTCAGTTGCTCTCCATGGTGCAGATACTAAAACTATGGCACTCAGGTGATAACACACAGTGTAGGTTTGCCTGAAGAGCACCATATATAGATCATGAATGATCATGGGCTTGAGTAAACATAGATCATGACTTCATTTATAAGGAATAGGTCTAGTATCTGTTCCAGTGGGATATCCTTGAACATAAGAAACACTGCCACCTGTAAAATGCCTTTCGTAACAGGCCAAGATCTCAGTGTGAGCTTTCAGATCATGAAAGATTAAATACTTGATGCTTGCATGGGTCTCACTTAAAGAAACACATGTTCTTAACTTGGTGATGGAAAGCGTGATCAAGTAGCAGCTGAAGCCTTCCCAAGAATGTTGGCAGCGGTTAAAGTCTGTTGAGTAGCTTGTTTGAACCAAGGCAGATGATGACCTAATGCCTGTCAATTGTATCTGAGCAGAAGCCACTCACTCCCTGAGTTAGGAACATGATCAGCAGACTCCAAGGCAGGTCTTTGGAGTCTTTCAAGGGTCACCTCTCTCACTGATTACCTGGTACTAGTACAAAAGTTTAAATATGAACATTATAAGTGAGATCAAGTGTCTGGTCAAGGTCACAAAGTCTAATCATGGTTCAAGTAGACCACTTGACACTCAGGGATGCTCCAAGAACATGAGACTGCTCTTTGATGATATGACCCTCCTGATGCTGTACTTCTCCTCTTCCAACCTGCATACCAGGAGGGGCAACCAGTATCCCAGGCAGTGGGAAGAAATTACTGCAAGATAATAGCTCTCCATAAATCAGTGGTTGGTCAGTTTAAGATGGAAGAAAGTTCTCTTGCTTTTGGACTCAATGAGTTGAGCAACTGGGTACTGAGTTCAAAGGCCTCAAGCCTTGCCAGTCCCCATGCCACAGTGAAGCAGCTTACCTGACATGAATCACAATGGCATGGGACTTGCACAGGACTCCATAATGATGTCCAGGCCTTCAATCTGTGGATATTTTAACTGTACTCTTGAAATCTAGGAAGAGTTCAGTGTGCCTGGTGTCCAGCTAGGAACACTTTTATGTAAAATGTACCATGCTTGAGAAATCCAGAGTGCTACCCTTGGCAATCACAAGCGTGAATAAATTATGCTTGGAAATGTAAGGTATACTCAAGCTGTGTGTTAGTATAGCCTGACATGAAGCTGGAAGTAAAGGCTGGATGATTTGAGATCTTGAAGGACACAGAATATTCTATGCAGTCATCAGATGCACATGAAAGCTAGTGGATCAAAGGGATTTGCAAATCCTCCAGTACTGAGGTGCCTCTGCCATTTTCCAAAAATCATCCCTCTGTGAATCTTAATGTAGCTTGCTGATGACATCAAAGATACTACTGGCCATGGTCAACCCAGAAACACACTGGAGGAAGTTATAGAGAAAAGAATAACCACTGTCTGTAGTTCTGCCATTGATAGTTTTGAAGCTCATTGAATCTGTTCAACAATGAAAGGCATTGTTAGCCATCCTAGAGTCTTCCTCCAAATATCACTGCTCATTTGGTACCAATCCAAATTCCATGTGAGTCCTGGTCCAATATACGAACTGTATTTTACTCAGTGCTTGTATTTTCTGTATAGTACTGTGTTTAAGCAGCCTGCTTTCATGATGGTTCTTAAATTCATGGACTGGCAGAAAGCAATGTTGGTACTGCACTTTCTCAATTGATCAAGCACTGAAGAGCCATCAGCAGCATGGCTGTCTGATGACCGGGCAGCTCTAGATGTTCATGAACAATAATTATTAGGAAGAGTATCTGCCACCTTGACTCAGAACTTCTCCATACAATAACTCCTCAGATACCAGGAGTTAACTACAGATTGTCATGATGCTCTGAAGTTTCTGCTGCATCCCTACAGTCAGTGAAATCACCCTGTTGCAGCTTATACCAGCTTGTTGGTTCTTGGTGCTTTTATCAAGCTTCCTGTAGGCATGGAGCAACAGCAACATTCGGCATACTAAATAGGTTCAGCCCAACTCAGTAAGTTGATGGGTATCAGAAAAAGAATCCTCTGGAGCTGCAGTCAGTGTCAATGTTGCAATGACTTTAAAGTCTAAATTGATGACAAAAGGATTTAGTTCTTATCCACTGCACCCTTTTAACCAGTACTTGATGAAGCTGAGTAAATAATATCATCAGGTTGCACATCTGTACTCTTTAGGACAAACTTCCTCAGGCCCAAGTAAATCTTGGCTCCATGCTGGTACTGCTTCTTCCCATGGTGGGTTGCAATGGTATTTTGCTAGACAGTATCAAATTAGTTGGACTCACTTAACTATTGCTGAGATGAAAACCTGCACACAGGTGTAGTTCACTTAATGGCATCCTGGAGCCACTGGCAAATCCATACAGTCACATTCTCACTATAAAGTCTGGGGAATCTTAGAAGTAATAACTCTTCCATTATGACCTAATGCATGAGGCACTCTGGATCCATCTGAGATCCTTGTAAGTTGTTACTTCCACTGGAATATGGCCAATGTGGAAGAAGCCTGTGGACTGTAGCAGAATTGTAGGTCCAGCCTTAGTATCCAGACAAATATCACATTGCATACATGGAAGAATCAGGAGTGACACATGGCTTCCTTAACCTCCACATTCACTTCACTGGAATGACCCATTACTTGATGTCCTTACATCAAGAAGCTAGGAACCAGCATTCTGCATATTAAACTCTACCAGCAGAGATTGTGGATCTACTGCTTCACCCACTGCAGAAACCAGAGTGGTCAGCATTTAAAACAGTGGCATTGAGGTGTCTGACATGGTATAGCCAAAATGCTGATATGAGTGGAGCTTAGATAGAACCTCTGATCACTTCCCAGCGATTAATGCTCTCAGTCACTTTGGACCATTGTAGATACAAAAATTTTCATAACTGTATCTCAGGAGTATCACTGCAGAAGTCAAAGTGTTAGAGAAGTTTAAAGTTTGAGCCCTTCATCTCTATTTGCAAGTGGTTCAGAGTTGACTGGAAGTGAGGGAAAAGAAATGGACAACTAAAAAAGTTGTGGGTCATTGAAAATTTCCAATTCTCTTGTGTTCCACATTTTTATTTGATTTGTGACGCCAAGATAGAGACAAGAGAATGCAAAGAGAAGATGTTTCACAAAGGAACCAGTGCTGGGACATCAAGTCAGGGTGCTGATTGTGTTAAAACCTGCCCTATGCAGATGCCATTCTATGTCTTTGTGAGTCAGATTTTAATGTCCATCTGCTCCATAAGAGTTATTGTATTGAACAGAGTCAAATCTTAATAAAAAGACCTGGCTTTTCTCTACTGGGTTGTACAGTAAACATTTGGGCTGGCAATAGATTCAGTTTCTTTAGCTTGACTTTCAAGGACATGAGGCCTGCTTAGTGACCTTTCCCTCATAGCATTCTAATTCCTCATGTTCTAGGTAAGTTACAATCATCTTGTATCCCTTCAGAGAGCCTTTACTGGTATAACCATGGCTGAAACCATCCCATTTCTGAATACAGTCCTCTCTTTCATGAGGCAGTTGAATGGACACATCACAGTGCTATGGACACAGGTGCACTCGAACTTCCGTGAGACAAACCACCTAATGTCCTCACTTTATGAAGCTCAACAATGAAGTCATCAGTAGATAATATGAGCTGTTCAGCTATGCAGAAGAAATCCTTTCATTCTTCAAACAAATAAATTTTACTATAGTTGAGGGAATCAAGCTCAGGAGAGGTCACAGCTCTGAGGCTTATATTGAGGCCACAGGGCACCATTGCTCAGCTCTTTTGAGTATTCATGAATGTACCCATTAATCAGTGTGGAAACCCACATGATTTCTCTGGAAATCAAATCTGAGGCAATTTAGAACTGAGTATGCACCTATATACAAATGTCATTCAAGCCTTGACAGTATGAAATCCTCTGGAGTAGGGTTTACCCTAAGAAAGCTAAGTAGTTATAGAAATAGGTGTATTAAAATACTACTCTCCATAGAAGCTGGATAAATGGAAATAATCCTTCTGAGCATTTCTTTTGATAGTTTTTAGTATTTATTGGCAAAGGCATCTGTCTTCCAAACCCAAAACTATGCAGCTATGGCCAGTCAGAGTCGAGTTCCCATTTGATGTGTGCCAGGTCCTATGCCATGTCAGGAAGGGACAGATTCCTCTTTGGTGGTGGCTCCTGAGAGGCTATTGGAGATGAGTTCGGGCCTGATCAGTGCCCAGCCTCTGGGTCACCATGGCTTTTGTGTAGGACCTGCAGGAGCTAACAGTGAACTGCACACTTATTCTCTGCACAGGTGAGGGTCAGGAAAACCTGTTGCAATGAGGGGCTTGCATATGAGGCCTCTCCATGCTTTTGGAACACTTGCTCCTCTGTGAGGCCCTGAATAGGGAGGTCAAGCTTTGTGATAGGTGATAAGTGTGTTAGAGATCAATGCTTGCGAAAATGGAGAGGAGGCAGGTTGAGCAGACTGGTGTCTGACCAAGGTGCAGCCTGCTGGAGCCTGGGCCTCCCCAGCAGTGTTTCTAGGCTTCAGTGTCCCCAATCAGGAACACACATTTGGAGCATGATGTATGGTGACTGTGACATTAGGGCATAATGCACCTTAGGATCCATGACTTTCCCTGTTTTTCATAAGCTGAGCGTAGTTGGTGTCTATAAGAGAAGAGAGATTGTTAGGTGACTGAATCGCAACCTCTGCAGGCTTTGGTTTCTGAACACACATAGACTTGGGTGGGACCTCAGAAATCCTTAGGAAACATGAAGCTGGAAGTGGTAACAGGTGACACAGAATAAATCATAGCACCAGGGACAGTCTCTGTCTGCAGAAAGCGCATTCTCCTTGGTTATCATTTTGCTGGGTGTGGCATGCTTGCTGTAGGTGACTCTTTCTGATGAAGAGAATTTACTCATAGCCACCCCTAATGTTGTCCTTCAAGGACTGACACAATGCAATGGTGTGGCTTTTACCTATCTTTGCCTGGATAAAGGCAGAGTCATCTATTCAGTCTTGCAGGCAGGATCAGAGTGAAATGGGGCATTTGTGTCCAGTCTCCAGGTTTTGATCCATCATTGCATGGATTTCTAGGCACAGTGAGATAGCTCTGTAAAATACGGCCTAGCTTGCTGTTCATACATTAGAAGGGTTATGGTCCATCTGCCTTCTGGTAACACTCATGGGGATTCCCAGTTTCTTTCCTGTGCAGTTTTACTCATGCCTCCTGTGCTCTCTATTCTCAACAAGTAAGTAGGAAGAAGGGGGGCTCGCCTCTACTGGGTATAGGAGTGGCCTGACATACTGTTATACATGGAAGGTGACTCATAGGAATGCTCCCCTGTGAAGTCTGGAGCCAGGGCCAAGAGCTGGCACTCATGCTGTGTGTACCTCTGCCTACCCGAGTAGGAATTTTCTCATCTATCTCAGGCTCCACACAGTGTCAGTCAGATACTAGTTAGCTGTCTGGCCAGTGGTTCTGGCTTGGCCACTCAGTTATTATCATCTCAACTTGTTGAATGAGACAGTCTTGGCAAATACCTCCCACATGACTCATGGACCTGCAACCTGTGCAAGTCTGGAGATTCTTGCTCTGTATGTTTTTCTGAATCCCATGAAGATAGGACAGGAGACCATGACTGATGTTTAAGTATGGCCTTTGGCCTAGGTATTGAGACATTTCTAGCATACGCCTGAAGAGACATTTCTAGCATATGCCTGAAATGTGAGACCCAAGAACATCTGTGGTAGCCTTACCACTCTGTGTTTCAAATTGCCATGAATGGCTACTCTGGGCTCTAGGGAGTAAAGTAAGGGATAAGACCTAAGGACAGTTTAATATGTTACATGAGCCTGAGACACTTGGAGGTAAGCTCCTTAAAGTGGTTCCTGGGAGGGCACAGATATCTAGTGATACCCACTGCAGGAAGGAGTTTGGGGGCCTCTGAGCCATGCATGGCTCCCTGAATCCTCAGCTAATCCCTGATCTTCTCAGACTTCTCCTGTAACCACTCTTGGACCTGCTGGAGGGAAAGAGGCCAGAGCAGTGCAGAGTAGAGAACATGGATCTCAAGCTCAGTTATGGTGGTCCTCTCTGACACAGCTTTCCAGAGTCAAGAGAGTAAGCTTGTTCAGCAGTAAGATCCAGACTGAAGTCCTGGGACAGCATCTCAAAGATGTGCCTGATCACCCTTTTTGGCAGAAAGCAGTAGGTACAGGTGAGGGAGTGACGGGAAAACACAGAAGGCTGGAAACCAGGACAGAAGTCCAGTAATAAGGATTCTCTTAGAGCAGAATGTGGAGTGCAGATTCTAAAGCAAGGAGACTGTCAGTGCCAGTCTAGGGAGAATTTTCATGGGTTTTCACAGTGCCTTAGGTAAAGATGCTGCATTTGATGTGCCTGCTAATTCACAGAAGCCAGGGGCATTAGCAATGTTCCCTTTGTGACAGAGATATCTGAGTCACAATTCACCATTCTTCAAGGGATGCAGTCAAGAAGTAGAGATAATGACAGACACCACTAGGAGTCACCAGAAGTCACCATATGGAATAGACACCCAACTAAGTCACCTCAAGTCAAGTTGGGCCATCTAGGATGGTCAGGTAAGACCTCATTGCTCTGTGCACAGCACTGCTCTCCAGTGGTGGGATGGAACTCTGTCAACAGAAAGAATGGTGCTACCCACTTACCCTCAGGAACTCAGGCTCACACAGGACTAACGTGAGGTTGATCCATGTGTGCTTCTATACGGAGGTCTTTCCTGTGGGATGAGTGGCAACCTCTGTCACCACAGCATGCTGCAGGTACCTTCCCTGGCCCTCTCTCTGGCCTCACTGCCTTTCTGGCTCCCAGGTTGGGAGCCCTGCAGGAGGCTCAGGCACCCACATCCCATCCTGACCTCAGTACAGGATGGAGTTTATACTAGAATCAGACTTTTATGAGCTGCAGGGACAGCCAGAACGCACTCTTCCATTATTCTGGGAAGACTAGGTTCTCTGTGGTTTTCTCATGACCAAGCCTGAATTTCCAAGACAAGGGCAATAGTCATGCTGTCAGTTCACCACAAGTGTACCCAGAAGGGCTCGGCAAATGTGTGCCTCTTAGTGTTTGCATCCAAATGTGCAATGATTGCATTTGGGCAGGAGGCA
The DNA here is from genome assembly GCF_034190915.1 of Cavia porcellus. Classification (NCBI taxonomy): domain Eukaryota; kingdom Metazoa; phylum Chordata; class Mammalia; order Rodentia; family Caviidae; genus Cavia; species Cavia porcellus. The sequence goes on from NW_026947491.1 coordinate 4,146,643, forward strand.
CTCAGAGGCCCAGAGACCCTAGTGTGCAGTAGTATACTGTCCTGGCCTAGAAAGCTAGGTGGGGAGGAAAATGGACTTCCCTACTGAGTGTTGTGCCTCAGTGCCCCCAAACCACATATGGTCATTCCAGCTTCATGGTCAGGCCAGTAACCTCTAGCCTCCAAGAAGACCCATGATTCATATTTCTCTTCAAGAATACTATCCTACAGTTCCTATCTGCACTTGAATGGAACATCACACCCAAGACTTGCTAGCATTTGGGCAGGGAACACCTGAGCATTGCAATCCAGTGCCCATCCAAGAGTTCACCAGTGCTGCAGTGGTGAGGCGTATAACCTGAGCAACCTAAGTTACGATCTGAATGCACTAAACTCACTTCTCCTTGACAGTTCCAAAAAATCAAAGCCTTCTATCCAAGGACTTGAGTCTTCTCCCTGAGGTTGTGGGAAACAGTGACATATTCACAGGTCAGATCTCACATTTTCCAATAGTGTGGCTGCCTGTTCATTTTTGGGAAACATGTTCATTCTCCACTCTTAAGTATTCATTCAGGAAAATGTGATTTGGGTAACAAAATAGCTTGAAAATTTTCCTATTCACTGCTTTGGGATGTTAACAAAATTGTGATCAAAAAATAGTCTTAAGGGCATTAGCTCACTGAAGATGGCCACCCAGGGAACTGGGCTGCCCATCAACCAACACACATGGATTTGAGGGTCTTCAGGTGACAGCTCTTCTGAAATTGTGATGTCATTGGCCTGCTAATAACAGTCCTGTTTGAGTGGAAGCAGAAAGTTGGGTTGGTAGGTAAATGGAGGCACCCAAAGGGACAGAAAATACAAGAGTAAGCCAGGGATTTGATATCTTGCTACTGATGCTCAAGGTAAGGCTTTGTGTTTGAATCCCTAATCTACAATTTGTTTGCAACCCCTGTGAAAGAAATTTGGCTTACTCAATGCTGTGCTTCAATCTCACAAAAACAAATTTAGCTCGTCTTGGAGCTTTTACTCTGTTATAAGAGTTAAGATGCCATTCAAGGAAATGGATGCTACCTCTTGGTAGTAGCCCTCACTTGTCCGGGGCCACTTGGCCAGAATTGTGAACTTTTATAGAGGCCTGTGTGTGCAGCTTAGGCATTTTTCCAGATTGTGTCAAACATCAGTTGGGTTAATTTTTAGTGCCAGGTTCGTTGCTGCCTAAAATGATAAGCTTGATCTATAGCTCTTGCTAACATGCTATGGTGACTATCATTGTTGATGTGCAACCTGACAGAGACAGTTAGGCTGGGACTAAAATCCAGTGGCCACAGACTCTGAAGACTGTATCTGGATTGAGTTCTGGCCTCAGTAAGTACATGGGATCCAGACAATGGAAATTTGACCAGGACCAGTCTTTGACTATGTAAGATCCCTTTGGGGTTTCTTCTTCTGTAAGTCAGTTTGGACTAACATTTCTTAAATACTTCAAATGCACTGTCCTGTCCCACGGGACCATGTTGAGTATGGTGTTGTCCTTTTCTAGTGCTCAAATTTATTGTGGATCTTTATGGACCTTGTTTGGGGCAACGAGTGGCTGGGAGAGAAGACAGTGTGTCCTTAATACTAGGAATTAACATTAGAAGCTCTTGGGACCAGGGAAGCAAAGAATATTTTGAGCCAGTTCTTAATGGACAAAAATAGCACTTGGTGTACCAGCTAATAAGAAGGACTTTGAGGCAACCCATAGGAATTCCTGTTTTGAATTTAATTTGATAAATTCAAATCATGCTAGAAGTTTCTTAAAAACGTCTCCTAGCTCTGATCCTGGCTGATATTCACACATTCTCACTCTAAACCTTGTAAAGCCTCTAAATTTGCCTAAATGTACATTGACCTAATTAAGTAGAAAGTTGTGGCCCAGGTTGTCAATAAGAGATGCTGACATGATACAAATGTTCTGCAAGATACTGTTGACACTGAGCTGTCTTCCTTGAGGCCAAAGTATTTCTCTCAGAACTCATGGTCATTCTGCAAATATCTGGATCAATGTCCTTAAAGATACTACTTCAATATATAGTGTCTAAAAAGATGTGCTGTGACTCCTTAGGACTACCAGAAATTTCATCTTAGCCAAGTTTAGGGCCTCAGCTGTTATTGTATGAACTCAGATGACTGGGTGTTTTGTAACCAGGCCATATTATCTACAGGAACTAAAATATTACATGGTGAATTTCTCAAAATAAAAGTGAGAATGACTCCTAGACCCAGAAAGAAACCAACATTGGAGCTGAGGTCATCAGGACCATGGTGGAATGAGGAGAATTCTGCTGGAACCATTGTGGCAGGTATTTGCAAAAATGAAATCCTGCCCATGTCGGGAATGTTTTTGATTTCTACTGCTAGTCCTCCTTTTTTCACTCAGTCAGGTGAGATTATGAATGCAGAGAGGGTGCCGGTGAGTCTCAAAGTAGAGAAGAGTGACGTATGTGATGTGATAAAAAACCATCGTAAATATAGTTTTTAAAAAGGGCAGGTTGAATTTAAAGAGAGAGTCATAAGGCTGAGTACATTTGTGATGTGTGATTAAGGTGTCTGAAGACAGCCAGTACTGTTTTTTAAACTTTTTTATTTTGAGATTAAGACAAAAGAGGACATAAGAGAGCAGATCAGAACAGAACAATGTAAGCAGCACAGTACTTCACCACAAGACCAATCCGATATTAACAGTAGCTAACATAATGTCTCTTTCTTTGAAATAGTTGAGTATAACTTCATATACAGTAGTATCAAATATAACAAAATAGTATAAAACCATTCAAGAGAATGAAAGTATTAGAGGGCATTCAGAAACAAATAACAGATAATGAACAATGGCTACTATATTATCAGATTTCCCATAGAAAATTTGTTTATACTATTACACATTATAAAATCCAATAAGATACAACATGATACAACCAATGAAAACAGAAAATCAAAAGCATGGTATGATTTCAAAGCAAGATGATACTAAATCAGCACTGGCTATTATGATGTCTTGTTTTCTTCAAAATAGCTGTTCATGCCATCACAGATAATAAAATCAGACAAACCAATACAAAATCATTGCAACTAATGAATGAATACATTGCTTTGAAGCCTTATAATGTTATGGGGAATCATGATTACCATAAAATCTTATGTACGCTTACCATTTCTTACACTAGGGAGAGTATATGGTATTTATACATGTGAGTTTAATTTTTCACTTATGAGTATGGTCTCAAGTTGCATCCATTTATAAATATCTCAATGTGATTCTTTATGGCTGAGTAGTACTCAGTTGATAGGCACTTAGGTTGTTTCCAAGGTCTGGCTATTACAAATTGTGCTGCTATAAACATAGGTGCACATATATCACTGTAGTATGATGTTTTCAGTTCTTCTGAGAATATGCCTAGAAATGAAATAGCTGTGTCAAATGGGACTTCCAATCCTAGGTTTTTGAGAAATCTCCAGACTGACCTTAAGAGTGGTTACACCAGTCTATACTCCCACCAACAGTGCAGAAGAGTTCCTTTTCCCCACAGCCTCTCCAGCATTTGTTGTTGGTAGTTTTCTTGATCCTGGCCATTCTTTCTGGAGTGAGATGGAATCTCAGTGTTTCAATTTGCATTTATCTAAGGACTAATGATGATGACCATTTTTCCATGTATTTATTTGCCATTTGTGTTTCTTCATCTGAGAACTGTGTATTCATCTCAGTTGCCCATTTTTGGACTGGGGCGTTGAGTTTTGGGCATCTGATTTTTTTAATTCTTTACATGTTTTAGACAGAAGTCCTTTGTCTGAGGGACAGTTCATGAAGATTTTTTTCCCAGTTTGTGGGTTTTCTTTTCACTATGTGGGAGATTTCTTTTGACATGCAGAAACTTTTTAATATGTTGTGATCTCAGTTATTGATTCTGGAAAGGATTTCCCATGTGGTTTGATTCCTGTTCATGAATTCTCTACCTACCCAATTTACATAAATGTTAAATTGTCATTGAAATAAATGGAAGATATCCTCTTCTGAGAGGCCTCTCCCTGGTATGGCAGCCATGGAATATATTGGCGTCCATTGCTGTGGCCTTTGTAAGCAGTCTGGAGGATTCTTCAGCTTGTCCCTGATAACAGCACTGTTAGACAAAACAACCTGGAGTGAAAATCTCCCTAATAGCCTTGATGTTTTTTTTTTAATTTTTATTTTGAAAGTATACAACAGAACAAGTCAGAATAAAGCCAACTAAGATCGTACAGTGAAATTGGTACAGAACTTCACAGCAGGTTACCAGAATAACAGTGATAGGTATCACAGTATATTTGTTATCTTTATAATAGTTGTTCTTTCAATCCCTTATATCAAAATGAGATGAAATATAGAACACTATAGAACTTATCAAAACAGAATACTGAATAGAGCAGTACCATTAATCAGAAAAAAGCAAAACAGTAATAAAAATACTTGCCTTCAAAGAAATGGTGGAAGGAAGTCCCCCTTATTTGCTATGGTCAACCCCCCAGGAGATGCTCAGATTTCTGGTTCCCATTTGCTAATGGGGGGGGGGATAGGGGAAGTGGGATATTTGACGCTAGGCCATGTAGCAGTAGGTTCACTATTGCTAAGCAGGGAGGCAGAATGGTCATTTGTTTTCACAGCATCTTCAGTGGATCTCAGGAGACACTGCTGGGTCTCCCCCTGGAAGAATATCCTTGATCTTTAACTTTATTAAATGTGAGTGCAATTGACAGGGACTGTGAGGGATGGTTAAGCTGAACGTAGAGCATTCTGTGACTGGGTCACTAGTGCTGGTCTGAAACTGATTAGTTTTGTTTTCTCAGTGGCATGGGCCCCTGAGTGTGGAATTTTGTGAGCAGGATTATGCCATGGGGGTGTGAATCCTGGGCACTCAAAATTTGTCTCAAGAGTGCCAGTTAGGTGTGGACTGCAAGATTTTGAGTATAACTTTGCTTCTCCATATGGGGCAAGGTGATGTATGGCATCAGTGCTTCTAGTGTCCTATTTAAGCTGAGGTTCCCAACACGAATCTTAAACTGATCTTGCCTCAGACATCTCAAGAAACACTACCTGTGTCTAGTGAATGTTGTGCACTCTTTGCTACAAATTCAGAGTGACATTCTTCTGCAACAGTAACCCTAAACACAGAATATTGTGTTGAGTCTATTTTAATGGAGGGAAATGGCAGCAGCTTTGGTGTACAGCCAAGAAACTGGCAGGCAAAGACCCACAGATTCATTGCTTAATGTGCAACTAGAAGACTCCTTACTTTGTTTCAGAGCTGGGATGGTGCTAGACACTGTGGCCATAACTTTTTTCTTATCCTTTCTGTGGATTGTTAACTTTACCTGAACTATGAAGTAGTCTAAGAGGAAGCAGAGAAAATTATGGCTGAAGTTCCCAGTAGTCATTACTATATGTCTTATTCTCCTGCACAATACAATTGACATCCCAATGTTTTCCCTGAGGCACTGGAGTGACTCTTAGAGCTCATCATCAGCCAGCTTAGCTCTTAAGCTATTGATGCTGTAAGCTGTTACAGTGCACACAATGCCTGCAAAGATACCTTTCTGGGGCAAAGGGACCAGGAACTTACCCTGGCTCATTATCAAATCTAAAGTGATATTGCAGCAATACTACCTGTTATGTGGGAGGCCCAATTATTGGGCCCCACTTTAGACTTAAAAACTCACTATCAAAGGTTTCATTTTCCTTCCTGCAGTTTAAGAGGTCAAGGAAAACTTAAAACACCATACAAAATTATGTAATGTACCTAAATACATTTTGTAGAGATCCAAAACATGGCTGATGGGAATTGTTGAGGCAGAAGTTCTAGAATTTGAGGAAAGAGCCTGGATTTTGAGCTGGGGCCATCAGGAGAATGCTGAGATGGCAAACACTCTTGGTTGGAAATCCTAGTTCTGTTCCATAGGAAAGGTCAGTGTGCCCCTGCTGGAGTTATTTCAATGGTCCTGCTATACCCTGACTGGTCTCAATCATCTCACATGTCAAGGGTCGATAGGATGGGAGGGAGACTCCAAATGCCACAGATTGCATTAGGGATATTCTCCTCATAGCTTTAGATTTCTCTTAGGAAACTTAGGAAGTGAGAACATTTGAAATATTTAATGTGAGTTTTCATGACAACTTCTCTGAGTTCTTCAGCTTCCAAAGCAATGAGATCTTTTTATCCAGGAGTGGAATGGCTTGATGGTTCACCCAAGTCCTTGAGTCCTATACACAAGATTGGCATCTAGGTTCTAAATGATGAATCTGTGGTCAGAAAATTCAGAGCAGTATAGTTCAGTCCCTAGGTGTTTATTTCTTAGGAAATATGATACAATGAGTGTGATGCACAACGAGATTCATAGACTCTGAAAAGGAATCTCAAAGCTGTTTCTGCTTCCTGGTCATGTGTGTGGAAAAATGAAATCATGGAATCTTTGTGAACTGGTTGAGGCCAAATACATGACAGGTGATTCTGGGCCAGGGGACCCTTGACTGCTATGACAAAGTAGTGTGTGCACCCCATGAATTCACTGTAACATGAAATTTTGCATTGCTATGCTGGTGAGGAAATTTGGTACAGTTCCAGGGCTACAGGAGCAGCTGCCTGGTAAAGAAGCAGGCATTGGAGGAGCAGTGAGGCTTTCTTGGTGGTATCTCAACCCTCATTAACAAGAAGGACAAGGTAATCATCTATTCTGGAGATTACTTTGTAACTACATGGGTGGTAATGTCACAGAAAAAACTGGAGTGTATAAACAATATAGATGAGACACAAGTTGATAGAACCTAGAATATTCCCCATGGTGGAACTGAGACACAGCTTCTCATGTTGATACTTGAGAGTGCATTCAGGCTCTCAAACTTGAGACCAGCCTCTTGTAGATGGAATCACGTTATTTTCCAGGAAATGAGTGACACTCTTTTCAGCATTAGGGGATTTTGTTGAAATCTTTTCTGCAGAATATCTGTGAGGAACTTACTACTTGCTTGGAGCCAACAATGATGCAGGTGACCATATTGGTGGGCCACATATGGTGCATCTTGGGTTAAAAAAGATACTTCTCAGAGTCTCTTCAAGACTCCAGCTATTGCTGCTATCCTCCATGGCAGGGTTACATTTCCCATCAGCCCAGTTCATTTCAGTGGGCTAGAAGTGCCTGTGTCACTCCAACTTAGTTTGGTGACATTGTTACCTGATCACAGCCCTTAATAATATAGTCTGATGGCTATTTTCCTTCTTATCAATCTCTAGATCTTCAGGCTGTCTTGGGTACTGTGTATCCTCAGGGAGAGACAGAGTACCTGTGACTTTTCCTCTTCCCTTTGCTCCATGGGTAGCCCGGGCCACCCAGAATGAACTTTACCTGGCCAATTAAAGTTGTACCAAAAAAATAATGTACCAGGAGCTGTCAGTAAAGCTTCTCAATCTATATGTGAACATGTATAAATCTTCATTTTACCTCTCATTGTACTTATTTGTTCCTTGCTGATTTCTTTTTTACCTCACCTATTGAGCAATGTTAATATAGAGGCTGGTGAGGTTTAGCAGAAGACATCTGAGCATGGGGAGGCTGAAGGCTTAAAAGAGCAGAGTTTATGGCAGCCTAAGATGCCAAAGCACAACAGCTGAGTCTCAGACCCCACAGACTACAGGTAGAAGTAGGCCCAATCTACCCAGACTTTGAGGGTCCCAGATCATTTTTTGGTGTAAAATCCCAAGGTGTTCCATTCAGTCAGACACAAGGTGACCACTGGGGCATGATATGGGAGACTTGCAGGGCAGAGCTCCCATCAGAGCATCACAGGTACCTAGATGAGAAGTGCCAACTCTTCACAACAATGGGAGAAACTCAAACCTAGAAGTCTGTATAAATGACATTTTTCACTGACTAACACAGTAAAAGGTATTTTTGCCTGACAGAAAAGCATCTGACAGTTGCCATGTTGCAACCTTGAATTTTAGAAGGAGAAAAAATGGAAGCCAGAGATAACATTGAAATGTGGCAGGATGCAAGGCTCCAGTAAACTGTTATTTTCCCTGTTCCTTCCTTAAGTGGTACAGAAAATTGGTAGGCACATCCCCTCACTAAGATGTTTGCAACATTGTGTGAGTTGCACTCATCAGAATTTTGCCTAATTCCTAGGCCAAACATCTGCTGACAGAAGTAGACACAAACAAGCTAAAATAACTCCGAGAACCCTGAGTTGTGAACACTGGCCAGCAGGTCATTCTCACATAAATAGCTCACATCTCTGGTCTCTGCAGCACAACTATAGAATTAAACACAAGAAACTTAACTTTTACAATAAGAACCTCTTAATTTAGGGGATGCACCCCTGTTCTGCAGGGATCATGTTGAGAATGAATCAGAACAATTGTGTTGGCCCAGAATCGGATGTTGCCCTTTTGCAAAAGGTTCCTTTTGCAAATGGATGATGAGGAAATGAGGCTGTATGACTTCAATTGTGCAAAACACAGCTAGAGCTCCCATGGGAACATTTACTGTTTGTAGCTGTCACTCAAGGAAATGCAAGATACTTTCTTCAGTGTCTCTAGATAGGTGGTCCTGAACCAGTCGAATAGAAACTTCAATATGGAGGCACTGATGAGCACCCTGGGGGCATCTCAAGGTTGGTTCAGCCATACAACTGGGATTAGTTTTCAGTGTCAGGTTCAGTGTTAACAAATGATTTCCATGATCAGTAGCATTAGCTGAACATGCATGTGTGTGTGATAAGATGGGCTGACAATGAGTCTGTAGCTGTGGAATACAGATTTCCAGAGATGGGACTCAGAGGTTGAAGCTTACAACTAAATAACATTTTGCCTTCACAGCAGTGAGCACTGTGTTCCTTACAGTGGAAACTGGTGTGAGCAGCTGCAGGCTGTGGATAGAGTCCTTTGAGGATGGAAGTTCTATATTCTACATTAAAATTGAATTTCCTTGAGAAAATTCTTTGACTACAACATGATTTCTCCACAGGGCCATGTGAAGTATGGCACTGGCAAATATTAGGGGCCAAAAGTACTTATCGGGCTTTCAATAGAGGACCTCATCTTCAGCTATGTATGCCTGAGACAGAATAGTCAAGAAAAACTTCCTGTATGTAGTAGACACCATGCATTTCTCTGAGAAGCTCAGTGTCCTCTTCTGGGGCATGACTGACAAAGTACTGTGTGGAGTAATGGTTAATTAGCACAAATTGAGTGCTGTGGTGCACAGCTAAGGTAGCGCTGTGTGTGTAGTAGGATGAACACTGGGGTGAGTTCTTCAATAAATGTGGGCCTTCGAGGAGGCCTAGAGATTTTCCCAGGTAGTTTCAGAGATCTGATCCTGGTTACTACCTCCAATACCTCCTCATTCTCTACAATTCTGTGGAGGGTGTTAATTTTACCAGCATTCTATGTTAGTATAGCAGAAGTCAAAAGCAGTAGAAAGTGGCAGTTGAGGTTCCTTATGAGAAATTCTGTGTGATACATTTCTCTGTGAATGTGTTCACATTCAGCTGTTTACTTTGAATCAAAGGGATTAGCTTTTTCTCAGAGGGTGGGATTAGCTCCCACAAATCTTAAACAGTGCCTTGAAAGCTACATGCAGTATTTTAATAGTTGAGAGTAATTTGTTGAGGCAAAGACTCTAAGATCTTGACCCTTACCATCTTAGCATCTAAGCATCTAAGGTAATACTGCATTTGTAAGCTGATGGTTCTATGTCATGGGCCTGGTTTCAGATTTAAATTCCATCTGAAGAAATGCATCTCATTACAAACAATTCTGAGACTGATGTAGAGCTCATATATTGTGGGGTGCCTAGAGATCTGATCTAGAGCTCAGAACTGCTCAGACATGAGTTTGTTCTAGAATCAAAGGGGAGTCTGAGGTTTTGGGTTGGGTTCATCAGGCCGTAATGAGAATGGGAAACTTTCTCCAGATGAAACTTGGTTCTGGTGTGGGAACTAATGTTCAGACCACCTAGAGGATTACTTTTGCTGCACGCTGATTGGTCTCAATGATTTTCAGATTAGAATAGGTACCTGCGGGTCACCATTGAGACAAACTGGGACAAGGTGAGGTAACTAGAAAAATGGTTTCCTGTTTTAAGTTTTGAAAATTCCATAAATGTCCAGTTTCCACCTGACTCTGGAGAGTTGGGACTTTTTGGCTTCAAACCCAATGAAAATTACTTATAAACTGGAGTGATTTGGAATCTACACTGTCTTCAGAGATGACACAACAGTCTACATGCCATTATATGTCACCATGCACATGCCACACAGCACACAGAAATTAATTCTCTCCCTAGAAGAAACAAGCAGAAAACAATCTGTCCCCCATCACTTCCATAAGTCTCATGCCCCTGAAAGTGACTTGAAGCTCTCCTTTAGTTGGTTCTTTGACACCAAACATGAATTGGGCAGTGGCATTGCTTTGATACTAACAGTACTCTTGGCATACTTTTCCTTCACTGGATCAAGAGACTTGTGGGATCCTCACTGTGGAAATGTGAGTACAGTGGGACCTCCTGAGCCAAAGAACTTGTAATCTGTGACTAATGTTGCTGTAGGAGCTCCTGTGTGGGACAACTGTTTGACCTGTCACTGTTTTTAGATTTTGGTTCATGAATTTGACTGAATATTGTGTACAGTTCTGAATGATGGATGTGATGGCAACTTGCACTCACTTGGGATTAGGGATAATACAATGATAAATGACACAGAATTGGCCCAAATCTCCTTTGGTCTTTTTTTTCCCCACAATTAAACAATGCTCATGCTTCAGCAATGTATGAGGCATTTCATGGGTGATGTCTGATATGCACTAGGTCTACCTGGTCAGAGGGGTTACGATGTTGTTTATGCTTTTCTTTCTTCTCTTGGGCTTCAGGTCTCATTCCAGATCCTTGCCCATGCTGGGGACAGACTTGCTTCCTTCTCATTCACTCAGTGCTATACTGAAGCATCTGGACACCCAAAAATCAAAGCAGCCATTTCTCCATTGTTCTCCACTCTGCCATCCTGATCTGTAGAGATCAATAAATGCAAGAAAAGCAGTTTCTCTTTGAGCTCACCCCTGACATGCAAAACTCCACCCCTCCATCCACAGAAGGGTGCTGTAACTAAAATATGGTGGACTCCTTTCCATTCTTGGTAACCATTAAGAGCTCTTTTCTTATTCAATAAACACTCTTGTAAGTTCCTTCTTATATCCTCAAATTTGGTGGTCAATTTTGGGAATAGAGAACTCAGGTGCTTAAAATTAGTGACTATGTATACAAAATTGAGCTGTGTCACTGCACCTGTGTGACACAGCTAGAGGGTCAACTTTAGATGATGGCACCAAGCACATGGTGAAGACTGTTTCTCACTGTTTGTGGAAGAGCTGAGATGAACCAGCAAGGAACAGCTGGTGGGAGGAGGGCAAGGTGTTCTCAGGAGGTGACAGCTGAATCATGGGTAGTGGGCATTGGCTGACAAAAAGAAGACATGGAGATCACAGCAGAAGGGACATTTTTGCCATCACCACATGTGTGGGGACAGTGACTCTTTCCCACAGAGCAGTAGGAAGTTATGGCCACTGGAGGGAAAGCAAGGCAGGCAGTGTGCATCACCCCCTTCAATCAGCTGCCTGGGGCACTGAATGGAGATTTCAGAGGCAGACATAGTGTGAGGCAGATGCTCCATAGGACCCGAGCTGTAGGCCAGCTGATAACCCAAGGTCTGATTCATGCAGAAGGTGGAGATGTCTGCTCTGATCTAGAGGAGGCGGCTCTGGTGTCCCAGAAAGTCTGAGCAGCTGTTCATTGAGTCCACCCTGTTGCCACAGAGCTCCCTGCTACTGCCCTGCACTGAGGAGAAGGGGATGGAGAGATGAGGGATGAGGAAAGAGGGACTTTGTGTCACAGCACAGCTCATCTGGCCTGTGCCCTCTACCCTGATCCCCTCTCCCAAAGCCAGCTGTCCACTGTGCCTGAAAAGCACTTCTTCCCTTCTTTCACTTCTCTGCATCCTGACATGCATGCATCTCAAAGTGACAGCTACACATATAGTTACAATATCATTGCCAGGAAGAAACTATGAAATGTATAAGACATAAAAAAAGATTGTCACAAAGGCATAAGCAAATATTAGCACAAAATTTATTATCAGTCAACTGAAAGAAATTAGTGATGAAAACATATTAAATATTGTAATTACTATTAAATTTTGTTTTTTCACAAGACAAGAGGCAGCAAATGTATTACAAAAGAAATTACAATATTTGATAAGGATTGGATGGATTGTTTGGGGAAAAAATGATCTAGTTTGGCCCATAGATCATTGAGAAAAGCATGCCAGGAATCCTGGTTTTGAGAGTGCAAGGCAACAACAGGAGTCACCATTCTCTCTGCAGAACATGCTGTGGTTCCTGGTGAACTGCTCAAGCAGACAGTGCTGACCTACTCAGACATACTGGGGATGCAAAAGGGATGCACTTCTCCCCCTTCTCTGCCTGGAGTGTGCCAGGGTGTCTCAGTGCTCAATGCAGTAAGCACGAGATCTAAGGTTTTGATGGTGCCACAGGCTTTGAAAGGTTTTAGGTGAAACTGGCTTTAGGATCCTGTAGGAGCCATGAGGCTGATGGGCTCTTATGCTTTATGCAGAAGTCTCCATCCAGCAAGGACAGTGGGCAGAGGCAGCGCTGACTTGGGATTTGTGTGAAGCAGGGACTCCTGTGCATATGAATCTTTCCTCAGTTTCAAGCACGCCAACCACTCCTTCCCAAACACAACATGAAGAGGGGTTGGACAGGCAGAGCAGGTGACAGTGTCGGGGAAGAGGACAAAGAGAGATCTTGCACAGGCTTGTTGTACCTTCCTCTCAGCTGGTGTCTTCTGTGCTTAGCTTGTGCTCATATAACTGTTCATGCCCAGAGAAATCTGCCACTTCTTTACTGGATTTCTGTTGAGCTGTGATGTCAGAGCATGCTGAATATTGTCAAAGGCCAGAACACCCAGACCACCTTCTCTCCCTCACCCTCTAAATGCTGCCCATGCAGCCACAGCCGCAGGAAGCCAAGCCCAGTGCAGTTACTGGTGAAGACAAGGAGCTGGCTTGCTCTTCAATCATGGGTTACAGCACAGCATATAGAGCTACACACCACACTTAGTCTGAAGGTGGTCAGTGCCTGGCATTGTTTCCAGTGGATTCTGTGGGCACATAGTGGCTTTGTGTCTCCCAGCTCTGAAGACCTTACTAGTTTCCTAAGTATCCTGTAAGGGGAGGGAGATGAAGACTCCCTGTCCTGGGGAAACACACACACAGCTGTCAGGCTTGTGACCTGCCCCTCAGTGGCTCGGAGTCTTTGAACTCTTCACCTTCCTCCAGCATGAGCTGGAGACTTTCCATCCCACATTGGGGTCAGTGGCTGCAGAGGGTCCCATAAGCTCCAGTTTCCTGGGCAGGGACAGTGTCCTTGTGGGTTGTGGGTGGGGACTCCAGCCTTTCTCAGAGCAGCTCTGTTTTCTGAGGTCACTGAGGAGCTCTGGGAAGTCCCTGGTGCATACTGTGGCATTTGTTTCTGGCCACACCCTTGGTCACGCAGCCCTCTGGGGTGGAATGTGCCCAGGATGTAGTGCTCCTCACATAGTGCTTTTTTTCTTTTCTCTGTCTGGGATTTATTAAAAGAACTACAGAAAAACCTTAGATAAGGGAAGTGACTATGCACAGCTGATGGGAAGCTCAGGAACATTGTGTGGATGAAGCCTGAGTGCAAATCAGAGGCTCTTTCCTTCAGTGACTTGACAAATGCTGAAGTCTCCCCACTGCATTACATCCTCCCTCAGAACAGAAATACACAGCTGGAAACAAACCTGAGGGCTCACAATCTAGTGAGGCAGAAAACTCCTCATCACACAGTCATATGACCATTGTAAGTCTACAATCCCCACACACTGGAGGCAGAGATGGCAGGATCAACATGAGTTTGAGGCCAGCCTGGTCCCCTACTGAGTTTCAGGTCAGCCTTGACTCCATGGTGACACCCTGTCTCAAAAAATGCTTTTGTTGGTTTATCATGCAAAAAAGCCCAAATGTGCAGTGGGAAAATGGTGAAACAAAGCATGACAAAGTCTCATGATTTAATATACAGCTGTTGGAGTTGTTTCTAATAGTTGGGAAAGGATTACAGTAACCCTGGGAGTTTCACAATGGGATGTGAGGTTCAGAGGTCCCCCCGTGTATAAAGCCCCTGCTCCTCTTACACAGAAAAGCTGCACATGTTCCACACTGAATGGTGCCTGCTGCTGTTGCTGCTCAGGGCTCACCCTCAGGAGAGAGCCGTGTCCTTTCCAAGAGGCCCACAGTTCTGCATAACCACTGTCTCTGCAGTGAGGGCTGGGCATGCTCTAGACAAGGGACTAGCTTTAATGTGGCAGGTGCAGGGTGAGGGTCCTCGATGCCCTTCTTGTTGGGACTCAGAGATGGGTTGTGTCCTGTGGTGCTGTGCTGCCCTTCACTGACAGCTCCACAGCACTCATCTCTTTCTCTCTCTCTATTGCTGTTATTTGCTTGCTATTTCTGAAGACAAAAATGTGTACCAGATGTGCTTCTAGGGATGCAGTGAAAATCTGATTTCTGAATGTTCCTGGGCATCTGATTAAACTCCTTTGTCATTAATCCAGGCCCAATGTGCCCATGAGTTGCCCCCTCTGCTAGAACTTACTGACAGTGGCTGTTTATTTGGAAATCTTTCCCTTTGAAGTCAGTGGTATGCTATTATATTCATTAACTGAAAATAAAGGAAAACCTAATTGCATGGCTTGGATTTTTATTTTTTAGAACAGCTTGAAGGTCTTGAATAAACATTAAGAAGTAGTGAGGTCACACACAGTAGTACAGAGGTCACACCCAGCAGTACAGGGTAGGGCATATGTTACAAACAGGGAGGTGCTAGCTTTCCCTGTGACCTGGAAAGCTCTCTGCTGCAAGAAAGTTTCCCTCTGTGTGCAGTCACTTGCAGGGGCCACTGCAGAGGAGGCACCTGTATTGGACTGAGGGTGATGATGCTACCAACATCTCCTGTCTGCCACGTGAGACTTGCCCTGCTTTGCAGGTGGTGTCCCCATGAAGTTGGGGCTATATTCACACTGTGAATTGAAGAATGCTACTGGTTTCCTTGTGCCTCAGGTTGTGTGACAAGAGGCACCTTTGAGGCCTTTGAGGCTTCCAAGACTTCATCGTGAGTCTGCTGTAATCTCAATCCTGAGGATGGGAAGCAGTTGGCGTCAGGATACCGCTGGCCTCTGAGAACACAGAGAGTGACCTGGGAGAGGCCCATGCCTGCTGAACCTGACCTGGTAGTGGAGAGGTCTATGTGGAGAGGGGGCACAGCAGCCAGCATGTCTCTTTATGGACACTGCTCCTGCCATACAGAGCTGCAGCTTATGTGGAAAGAGCAGGACTGTGGCATGTGCATGTCACCCAGCTGATGGATGACAATTTAATAATCACCTTATCAATATACAATCTGTCCCACCTGTGGTTGCTCTTTCCTGTCAATCACTGCTCTTTTTCAAGGACAGTATCAGGCACAGCTGAATCATTGCTAAGAACAGCAGAAGACTTTCCCACCTTTTCAGTGGCATGTTTTTTTGTAATGGAAAAATATTTTATTCAGTAGGAACCCAGAAAAAATCAGGAGAAGCTATTCTAATTTCAGATAAAGTGGATTTCAAGGCAAAACTGATCGAAAGACCAAGAAGCTCACTACATATTGGTTAAGGAAATAATAAAACATAAACAGATAAACATATATGCATCAAATATTAGTGCACTCAACTTTTTAAAAATTTTAAAGAAAGACTAAACAAAACAGAAAATAGGTAGAAATACTACATATGTTCAGAGAGGAAAGAACCAGTAAGAAATCACTAGTTGATGTTTACATATTGTTGTTTTACAAATAGTTGTTCAAGATATAAAAATGGAACATGTAAAGTAGGAATTCAAACAGCAAGACTGCAAACAGTTCTGTTCAACTGTCCAACAAAAACTTAGTAACACTGTTGTCAGTCCTATACACTTAAACATCCATATCTTCATTTATGTTTAGATTAAACTAAAGCAGATTAAAATCATTCTGAACAAAGAATAATAGAATTGCTGGATTTCACATCATGACACTCCGGGATCAGCACTGGGTACTGTAGTGTCTTTTTTTTTTTTAATTTAATTTAAAGAAAGACTGAACAAAACAGAAAATGCATAGAAATAATACATAATGTCAAAGAAAAAAACCAGAAATCACTAATTGATTACAGATTGTCTTCTTACAAATAATTATTCAAGATATTAAAGTGGATCATATAAAATGGGGATTCAAACAGTGAGATTGCAACCAGTTCTGTTCAACTATCCAACAAAAACTTAGAAATATGGTTATCAATCCTATACACTTAAACATACATGCAGGTATCCATATCTTCAATTATGTTGAGATTGAATAAACCCAAGCAGGCTAATATCACTCTGAACAAAGAATAGTACTATTGCTGGGTGTCACATTATGACACTCCGGGATCAGCACTGGGTATTTTAGGGTCTGTTTTTCTTCAAAGTATCTGTTCATTTCATTATGTGTCATAAGACCAGTTCTCGTAAACTGTTTATAGATTCTACACATGCATGAGTCTAAACATGTATTTCTATCCTTTCTATATTAGAGGGAGAAACAAAACAAAGCAAAACAAAACATATTCCTATAAACACATGGAAAGAAAAAGACATAAGACCGTTGTACAATGAGTTCTACTATAGTTCCTGTGTTGTCTCTTGTTATATCCAATAGAATTGGCTATATCATCACACATAGTATAATTGAATATATAAGCATATAATAAAAACACAACATTGTATATAGTATAGAACTTCAGAAACCGGCAGTTATCAGACCAGAATGTGCATTGTAGAGTCTTGTTATCTTCAGTGTAGTTGCCTATACTCTCAGACTTGATACTATCAATTGGATCAGTTTTGAGTAAAACCTTCTCTGCCTCATTTCTGTTATGCTCTTTTTTTGCCATCAGTTATCTGCTTATTTCTTTATTCTGTTTTCTGCTCCATGCATTGAGGCCTCTCTGCCACTGTTCCTGGAATCCGAGTACTTTTTTCTGTCTCTAGAATGCCCTGCAGTATTCTCTGTAGAATTGGATTGGTGGTTGCAAATTTTCCAAGTTCCTCTTTGTTTTGGAAGCATCTTGTTTTTCCATTAATTTCTAGAGAGAGTTTAGCAGGGTATATCAATCTGGGATGGAGGTTATTTTCTTTCAGGGCTTGGAATATTTCGCTCCAGGCTCTTCTTTATTTTTATTTTTTAAAATTTGTTTAAAAGGAAAAAAAACAAGACAAAACAGTGTAAGAGTACAAGTAATACAGGACTACAAAAAAAAAAAAAAAAAAAAACAACAGTAAGAAATCACCAGTTAATAGATTACACATTGTCATCTTAGAAACAGTTGCTCAAGTCACAGAATTAAAGCATACAAAGTGGACATTCAAACAGTGAGACTGCAAACAGTTGTGTTCCATGGTCCAACATCAGTAATATGGTCATCTATCTAACACACATAAATACACTTGCAGTTGTATCCTTTAGAGCACTTTTTTTTCTCTCTTTTTTTACAACATTTTACACGTTTTGGGTTTTATTACTCCCACAGTTCTTATTACTCTCCTTTTGGAAGAAAACAAAACCAAATATGACAAAACAAAGCAGTCAGTCAAAACCAAGGATAGACATAGTACATGATGTAAAAACAGACTACAAGGTTATCAACAATGGTTACCAGAATGTCACCTGCTTCCCTAAAAAGAATTGCCTATATCATTAGGTATAATTAATTTGAACAAAACAGTAGAGAACAAGACTAATAAAACCTAAACATTGTAAACATTACAGGACTTTAAAAAAAATAATAGTCAAACCAGAATGGGCATCATAGTGAATTTTATTGCCTTCAAAGTAGTTGCCTATACTCTCAAACCTGTTACTATCAAACAGAGGGGAACAGAGTCTGATGAGTCAAAACAAGATAGTGGGAGTAATACAGGACTTTAAATCAAGTTAATAGGAAATCAAAAAAGTTGCTATAATACATCCTACTAATTTTTTATTTTCCCCTTAATTAAAAAAAATAAAACAATAAAAATAAATAAATAATTTTTTAATGAATGAGGGGGAGATTGAGGTAAAAGAGGACATAGCAAAATAACAATACAGGTCAAAGCAACCTACTGCTTCACCACCAAATAATCTGACTTAATAGTAGTTACCATAGTGTCTTTTTCCTTGAAATATTTGAATATAACTTCGTATACTATAGCATCAGACATATCAAAACAGTGTGAAACCATTCAAGTGAATGAAAGTATTACAGGGTATTTAGAACCAGCTAACAGAAAATGAACAATGGTTTCTATATTATCTCTTTGCCTATAAAAATTTTTGTTTATACTATCACATATAATAAAATCCAGTAAGATACAACATGATAAAACCAATGGAGACAGAAGAGCAACAGTTTGGTGGGACATCAAAACAAGATGATATTAAATCAGCACTAGTTATTATGATGTCTTATTTTCAAAAGAGCTGTTCATTTCATCACAGGCAATAATATCAAGCAGCCCAGAATAAAGCCATTCCAGTTAATGAGTGAAAGTTTTATAAGGCTTCAAGGCCACACAATGAGGAATTATGATTACCACATACTTTTATATATTTGAATCATTTCTTATATTATTCACACATGTGAGATTGATTTATTTCACTTATGAGTATGGTCTCAAGCTGCGCCCATTTATTGATAAATATCTCAATGTGATCCCTCTTTATAGATGAGTAGTACTCCTTATATAGAAGTGTTGTGGAGTACCACAACTTTTTTATCAATCCCTCAGTTGATGGGCACTTGGGTTGTTTCCAAATCTGGCGATTACAAATTATGCTGCTATAAACATAGGTGCACATATATCACTGTGGTATGATGCTTTCAGTTCTTCTGGGAATATGCCTAGAAGTGGAATAGCTGGAACAATTGGGACTTCCAATCCCAGCTTTTTGAGAAATCTTAGACTGACCTCCACAAAGGTTGTACCAGTCTACACTCTCACCAAAATACACAGAGCATCTTGATGGACCCTATCTCCTGATCTATTCTGCCTGTGTTTCTTTTCATTAGTGTATCAATGCTATCTATTTTAGAGATTACAGCCAACCTTCTCTGCCTCATTTCTGCTATGCTGTTTTTCTGCCATTGGTTCTCTACTTTTCCCCTTCATTCCACTATCTGCCCCATCATTGAGAACAAATTTAAATAAATGCAAAAGGGTTGAAATTATCCCTTGCATGCTATCGGACCATAGCACTATGAAATTAGAAATTAATGATAAAAGATACTGCAAAAATCCCACAAACACATGGAAACTGAATAACACACTCTTGAGTAATCAGTGGGTCACAGAGGAAATTAAAGGAGAAATTATACAATACCTGCAAACAAATGAAAACACAAATACAACTTACTGGAATCTGTGGGATGCAATGAAAGCTGTCCTCAGAGGAAAGTTTATTGCACTGAGTTCCCACATCAGAAAAACAGAACAAATACAAATAAATAACCTTATGTTACACCTCAAACATCTAGAAAAAGAACAGCAAGTCAAGCCCAAAGCCAAAAGAGAAGACATTATTAAAATCAGCAGAAATCAATGCAATAGAGACTAAAAAAGCAATCCAAAAAAAAAAAAAATCAATGAATCAAAGAGTTGGTTCTTTGAAAGAATAAATAAAATCGATAAGCCCCTAGCCAACCTTATTTTAAAAAAGGGAAGAAAAAGCTCAAATTCATGCAATAAGGAATGAAAGAGGCGAAATTACTACAGACGCTATAGAAATACAAAAGATCGTCAACACTTATTTCAAAAACCTCTACTCTTAAAGGTTTGATAACACAGAGGAAATAGAAAGATTCCGAGAAGCATACAAAGTCCCAAAGCTAGGTCATGAAGATGTAAAACTACTGAGTAACCCAATTTATATTAATGAAATTGAAAACGTAATTAAATCTTTACCTACAAAGAAGAGCCCAGGCCCAGACGGATTCACTGCAGAATTCTACAAGAAATACAAAGAAGACCTAATGCCAACACTCCTCAAACTCTTCAATGAAATTGAAAGGGAAGCAATCCTTCCTAAATCGTTCCTAGAAGCAAATATTACTCTAGTACCAAAACCAGAGAAGGACCCAACTGAAAAAGAAAACTACAGACCAATCTCCCTCATGAACACAGAGGCAAAAATCCTTAATAAAATATTGACAAATAGGATGCAGTAAATCATCAAGAAAATCATAAACCATGACCAAGTGGGATGCATCCCAGGTATGCAGGGATTGTCCAATATATGTAAGTCAATAAATGTAATACACCATATTAATAGAGTCAAAAGTAAGAATCACATCATTTCTGTAGATGCAGAAAAAGCTTTTGATAAGGTCCAACATTCATTTATGATAAGAACCTTGCAGAAAATTGGAATAGATGATCTTTACCTCAATATAATTTGGGCATCTATGACAAACCAACAGGCAATATCATATTAAATGGCCAGAAATTGAAGGCCTTTACTTTAAAATCAGGCACAAGACAAGGATGTCCCTTATCACCGCTCCTATTTAATATAGTACTGGAAATATTGGCCAGAGCAATTAGACAGAGAGAAATAAAAGGCGTTAAGATAGGAAAAGAAGTTAAATTATCATTATTTGCAGATGACATGATACTCTATATAGAAGATCCCCAAAACTCCATTGAAAGACTCCTAGATATAATAAATAAATTCAGTAATGTAGCTGGATACAGAATCAATACTCAAAAATGAATAGCATTCCTATACACTAACAATAAAATCACAGACAGAGAAATAAGGGAGGCCACACCCTTCACACTAGCAACCAAAAAATGAGATACTTATGAATTACTCTCACAAAAGAAGTGAAAGACCTATACAGGGAAAATTATAATACACTGAAAGATGAAATTGAAGATGATGTCAGAAAATGGAAAGACATCCCTTGCTCATGGATAGGAAGAATAAATATTGTGAAAATGGCCATTCTCCCAAAACTGTTATACAGATTCAATGCAATCCCGATAAAAATACCATCAACATACTTAATAAATCTAGAGAAATCCCTCCTAAAATTGATCTGAAGCGAGAAGAGACCTAGAATAGCAAGGACAGTTCTAAGGAGCAAAAGCAAGGCAGGAGGTATCTCAATCCCTGACTTGAAGTTATACTACAAAGCAACTAGTAAAATCAACAAGGTACTGGAACCAAAACAGAGCCGAAGATCAGTAGAATAGATTAGAAGATACAACCACAACTACAAACACTCAACCACCTTATCTTTGATAAAGGGGCCAAACATGTTGACTGGAAGGACAACAGCCTCTTTATTTAATAAATGGTATTGGAAAAACTGGCTCTCCATATGTCGAAAACTAAAACTAGACCCATGTCTATCACCATGCACTAAAATAAAATCTAAATGGATCAAAGATCTAAATATTAAAACAGAAACACTGAATCTATTGGAAGACAAATTGGGTAAAAACCTTGAAGACATAGGAGTAGGTAGAGAATTCACAAACAGGACTCAAACCGCACGGGAAATACTTCCCAGAGTCAATAATTGGGATTGCCTCTTATTAAAAAGTTTCTGCATGTCAAAAGAAATCTCCAGCATAGTGAAAAGAAAACCCACAAACTGGGAAAAAAATCTTAGTGAACTGCCCCTCAGGCAAAGGACTTCTGTCTAAAACATATAAAGAATTAGAAAGAATCAGACCCCCAAAATTCAAAGATCCAATCAAAAAATGGGCATCTGAGATGAATGAACAATTTTAAGATGAAGAAATGCAAATGGCAAATAAATAGATGAAAAAATGTTCACCATCACTGGTCATTAGAGAAACGCAGATTAAAACAACACTGATGTTTCATCTCACTCCTGAAAGAATGGCCAAGATCAAGAAAACCACCAACAACAAATGCTGGAGAGGCTGTGGGGAAAAAGGAACTCTCCTGCACTCTTGGTGGGAGTGTAGACTAGTACAACCATTGTGGAGGTCAGTCTGGAGATTTCTCAGAAATCTGGGACTGGAAGCCTCATTTGACTCAGCTATTCCACTTCTAGGCATATTCCCAGAAGAACTGAAGGCATCATACCACAGTGATATATGTCAACCCATGTTTATAGCTGCACAGTTTGTAATAGCCAGATCTTGGAAATAACCTAAGTGTCCATCAACTGAGGAATGGATAAAAAATTGTGGTGTTTTTATGCAATGGAGTACTACTCAGCTATAACGAATGATCACATTGAGATATTTATAAATAAATGGACGCAGCTTGAGACCATACTCATAAATGAAATAAATCAAACTCGCATGTATTAATACCAAATAGTTTCCTAGTATAAGAAATGATAAGAATACATAAAAGTATGCGGTAATTATGATTCCCAACCATATTGGTTTGAAGCCATATGATATTTTCATTCATTAATTGCAAAGGTTTTAACCTGGGTTGTTCGATTTTAGTATCTTTTTAAAAATAGCAAGAGGCACAATGGTAACCATTTTTGATCACCTGATATTCTATTTTTGCATCATGTACTATGCCCATCCTCTTGTTCTAACCGACTCTGTTTTGTTTAGTTACATTAGGTTTTATTCTCTTCAAAAAAAGTAATAAGAACTGTGGGAGTAAAAAAACCCCAAAAAGTGCAATTGTTATTGTAAAAAAGAGAGGAAAGGAAGGTGGTCTAAGGGATATAACTGCATGTATGTTTGAGGTGTAGAATGGAAAACCATATTACTAAGCTTTTGTTGGATCATTGAATGGAACTGTCTGCAATCTCACTGTATGAATGTCCACTTATGTGCTTTAATTTTATAATTTGGACAACTGTTTCTAAGATGACAATGTATAACCTATTAACTAGTGATTTCTTACTGTATATTTTTTTCTAGAAATTCTGTATTATTTGTACCCTGTTACTGCTTTGTTTTTTTTTTTTTTTTTTTTTCCTTTCTTTTTTCTCTTTAAATAAAAAAAAAAAAACATTATAGCTGGTTTGTAAAGTGTACTGGTTTTAGGACATGTTTTTTACAATATTCTATTAGATAACATGTAAGTCAACCTTTGTCTTGTTTCTACTGACTAGAGTGTGCTAAAAGTGATGTCTTGTGGCTTCCCAAACTAGGCGAAGAATGCTGTCTCACACTGTTGACCAGATGCGGAGGAAGACACTTAGAGCACCTGCCTGTCTCGGATATGGTTCCAGCCCATGGCCACCACACTCAGACCCATCAGTGAACCAGCCCTCGATATTCCAGATCTGCAGCCTCCAGCTTGCACCAATGAGCTTAGGGGAGCAGAGACATGTTGTCCTCACCAAGCTGCTCTCAAGCCCTAGCGTTGGGCAGAAGATAAGTACTGTCTTAAACTACTAAATTGGGGGTAATTTACTACAATCCAGCATAAGTTTCATGTACAAGGAGGGAAAAAAAGAAGTTTTTAAAAACAGACAAGAAGAGGGCTGGGGATTTAGCTCAGCGGCATAAGTGCCTGCCTTGCAAGCAGGCAGTCATGAGTTCAATTCCCGGTACCGATAAAAAGGAAAAGAAAAAGAAAAAGAAAAAAAAAAAAAAAAAAAAAAAAACAGACAAGAAGAAAAAAAATTAATCAGAAATTAGCCCCCTAGTAGGTTCTCACAAATAATGAGGCTCATTTATCAATAACAGTGCTAATATGATCAGCTTGAATAGAAGATAAATGTTGAGACGACTGAGGAAGAAGGCTTTCTAAAGTTCCTTTCAGTTGTAGGTTATTACTAGGAGGAAAACTGGTTTCTTTGGACTTTCTGATCAGTTAGGAGACATGAAAGAATGGAAAGCACATGAAAAATAATAGTTGAAAAGCAACAAAATTATTTGGTTTAATACTCAAAATCAGATATAAAGATTTCAACTACTGGGTTCTAAAACAGGTACTTCTGTATGCTTAGTAATTTGGTATTAAAACTTTATTTTCCTTTCTTTAATGAGGAAAAAGGAACACTGTGGAGCAATTTTTAATTTTTAATCTCAGAAGTACAACAAATGTAGTGTCCTTAGAAAGGGAAGAAAAGAAATACAGCTTTTCTTTAACCTGTTCAAGTGTGTTCACATGCAGAAGACCATATAACAACATTTCCCCACGGGATACAAATAGGCTTTGGAATTTTAAATTCATATCACTACTTTGACTACTATCTGTCTTTGTCAAACTGCCTGAACACTGCTTGATTTTTATGAACTATACTCTTGAAAAATTATTCTTGGGCTGAACTGTTTAATCCATGAGCCTTGTAATGACTGATAATGGTTGCAGTGGCTGATACTCTGTTTTAACTTGAGAAATTTAGACATTTAAGGAAGTGACTCAACAGAAGCTCCATGTCCTCACTGTGTAAACATGCTCATCCTGTACAAGAGGGCACGGAGATGGTGTGAATGCTATACCGACTCTCGGGAGTGGTAGTCTGATTACAATACAAGGGAGGGAAACAGGCTTACTCTTTATTCTTTGGCTCAATGAAGCTCTTGCTGTCTCCTGTCAAGTGGAACTCTTGCCCCTTTGCCATGTCACTCTGCCCTTGAGCCAGATGATTATGGACTGAACCCTCCACAAACTCTGAGATAAATGAATCTTTCCTCCCTGAATTATTAGGGTTGAGTATTTTGTCTCAGAAATAAGAGAAAAGTAAACACCATGTTTATTGAAGGATAAAGCAAGGTTACTATCCTCTTTGGTATGTTAACATAATACACTAACTTATTCATCTTAGCTAAAGCCCAGAGATCAGAAACCAAAATGAAGAAAAATATATACTTAGCTCGTTCAAGTTTTCCTGCTGGTTTCTTCATTTTCTTTTTCAGGCTCAAAATCTCCATTTCGAGGCTTTTCACATTTTCTTTTAGGCGTAAATACTCCAATTCAATCCTAAAATATTGATTTCAAAATAATTATTTGCACAGATCTGTTAAAAAAGTCACATAACCTTTGAAAGAGTACTCACAATTTTAAAAGTTAGAAAAAGTAGATGATTTGGTAGGTAAGATTTTTCTCATTGTGCTTGTTGACACTTTTTCTTTGGCATTATTGGGAGTGAACACAGGGCTCCACGTGGAAAGCACATGCTCTCTCCTCACTGTACTATTTCTGCTCCCCTAAATTACTCCTTTCAGGTACATTTATCAAAGCTAGAATTTTCCCCTGGCCTAATGAAGATTTAGTACTTATATAACTGCAATATGTCTCATATTATGCTGCTGATTTCCTTGATAGATGCTCAAGTCATTTGGTTAAGCCATACCTGTCTAAGGGTTCTTCCATTTTTTCCATCACGTTGCACAGAGCTTGTACCTTGATCTTGTGCTTCTGTCAACTGAAAATTAACAAAAGTGTTTATTAATAACCTGCCCATCCCTGGTGTTTGTTTCATAACTGTAGTGGACACAGCTATAATGCTCCACCTCCGTATGGTTTATAGTTACCTCTGTGCTGTGTCTACACCGTTAGCTGAACTGCTGACGCAGGGATCCAATGGCCCACACCTTACAAAATAACACCCTCTCCCCACTACTTAAGTTACCGACCCCAGCTCTAGGTCTGAAACATATTATATTCCTGATTTTAGACCTGTTAGCAGGTCCTCAAACTGACAAAACTAGAAGGTTAGCACAGTGCTATGGACCTGCATTCCTGGCTGCTTGGTAAGCTGATGCTTGAGACCAGCCTGGGCAACTGGGGGAGACAACTCTTTTGCAGGAAAGTATAAAAGTGAAAGTTTTGGTAAAATGGAGAGAAAGAGGAAGTCCCTTTACTTGTGCTGTCCTTTTAGTTGTATTTTTACATTCCACGCATCACATCCTACTTTATGGATTCCAAGTACTATTTATCAACTATGATATGAATAATGCTTATATGACTAAGAGCAATGCCAATGATAATAATACAGAAATGACACTGCAGTAACATCTAGATGTCTCCAGGAACTGTTGGACAAACAGTATCTAGACAGACACCAGCATGCCTGGGCCAGAGTTCCAACTCCACCAGTCAATGGCAGTGGGAGCTCTATAAAATTTTTCCTATTAGGTATTATTGTGTTTTCTGTTTTGATAAAGTTTGATATTGTAGGAAAGCTGAGGCAAAAGTTTCCTGAGGTCAAGTGCAGTCTTGACAATTTAGTCAGAAGAGCTCTCAAAATTTAAATCAGAAGCTGGGCTTCGTGTCACACAGCTGTGATTCTGTCACTCAGGAGGCTGAGTCAACAGGGTTACTGTAACCATGAGACCACCTTGGAGAGGCACAGTAAATTCAAGGCCAGGCTGGGGTACACAAAATGTCTCGGCACAGGGGTCATTTACACTTTCCCTTCTTCCTTTTAGTTTACTTCTCCCAGGACAAAACTTCATTAGCCATTGTTTAGTATGGATTCCTTCTGCACTGAGTCCTGCACTTTGCATAGTGAGTCATATGGGTTTCAATCTGAATTTTGTGATCCTCTAACATGGGGCTGGTGGCCTCACTGTTAGAATGCCACCCAGTATAAGTCACCTTGTATTTCTTTTATAATGTTGCTTTCCTATGGGTTCACATCGCTTTTTTAAATATTTTCCAGTTATTGCATGTATATTTAAGTGTATAAGATAGAAAGTGAAATCACAGAGTTTTATTGGATCATGGAACAGAACTGTTTGCAGTATCATTGTTGGAATGTCCACTCTACAAGCTTTAATTTTGTGACTTGAACAATTATTTCTAAGATGGCAATATGTAATCCATTAACTAGTGATTTCCGAATGTTCATTTTTTTCTTCTGTAAATCTGTATAACTTGTACCCTTTCATGGTTTTTTTTTTTCTTCTTTTCTCCTTAAATAAAAAAAAAATATTTTCCAGTTATATATGGTACCACTACCAATTTTTCAACATCTCAATACCTTTGTATATGACACTTAAAGTAAGATGATGGCCCCTGGCATTTTAATTCACAAATGACACCTTATCAACATGTCAGCATGTTATGTGTATGAAAAGTATAGTACAACAACAGGACTAATTTATTTGAATTCTAGAAAAAATTATTTCTCCACATTTTATCAGAGAAAACACTAGGCAGAATTCTGTAGCTCCCTTATAACAAGTCTTTTCTTGTTGTTGAGACAAAATAACCAGACTCACAAGTTAAGAGAGGAAAGGTTCATAAATCACAGTTTATAGAGGTTTCAGTTCATAGTAGGCTGGCTCCAGAACAGGGAGGCATTGCAGAGGGGCATCACGGACCAGAAGACAAGCAGGAGCAGCAGCAGCAGCAGCAGCAGCAGTAGCAGCAGCAGCAGCAGCAGAAGCAGCAGCAGCAGCATCATCAAGCTTCTTTCTGGCCCTACATCTTATCCAGGTACTCACCTTTAGGGCAGGTAGCACTCACACCCTTAATCTTAACATCACATCCTTGATCCCAGAACTATGCTAAACCAACCGGTGGACCAACATGGTAATCACATACCCTGAATCCCAACATCATATTCTAGAGATCTAGCTACCTATGAAAAAACCTCATCTATACTCCATGAGGGTTTGGGGGACAGGTATGCAGGAGACATAGCAGCAAGCATCTGTGTAATGGAGCTCGATGGATTAAATTGCTGTGACTTTAAGAAATCAGTCAGTGGAAGGAGCCACCTCACATCTCCACTTCCATGCACACAATGTGTCCCTGTGGTCCTAATTCCCAGACAGGAGAACACGGGCCACAGGAGAATCTGCTCTGCCTGGTCAAGAGGTACATGGTTTTCATTACACATCAACAAACTGTCACCCAGTCTTATGCGTTACTCTTAGACTGGACAAGTTTAAATGGCTGATAAACACTAATCAATGGGGAAAAATCATGAAACTGCAAGCTAGGACCACTAGTTCCTCAGTAAGAGAAATATCCATTTCTACTTTGTTACTGGCATCTTTTTCCTTGCTTACAGTCAAAGAGAAATACAGTGTCTCTGGGGAAAATGCTTGTGTAGCGCCCTAGTATCCATTCTTGGTGACCATATAAATTTCAAAATATCATGGAAAAGCTTTCATTGCAACAGATATTCAAAGTCTTAGATTCAGCAATTCAATTTCCTGGAATTTTAAAAGTTATTGTATCATATTAGCTGAGACTCATGACACACAGTAATATATCAATGTCCAGATCAGCATTATTGCCAAAGAAGTGTGGGAATAACTCTCAAATCCTTCAATGGATAATGGATAAACAAATGTGGTATGTGTAAAATAGGGATTTTAGGCTACAAAAATCTTTTGTAATAAAATATCACTGCCAAAGTCATGAATTGCATGAAACCATTTATCTTCCTTAAAGTTAAGAGCACGTCACTACTGCTAGTAAGGAGGTATCAATACGATTGCAACAAGTGTTTTTATCAGTAAGATTTTCATAGTGCCTAAAATATTCCTACATACTAGTAGAGGAGGAACTGCTTTCTAGAACAATAGAAATTAAAAAGAAATGCACTTACCAATCTCTTGCTCAACAAGTGTTTCCGAGCTCGTTCAAGTTTACCCCCTTGCTTTTGAATTTTCTTTTTCAGGCTCAAATTCTCCAATTTGAGTGTTTGCACAGATCTGTTTAAAAAGTCACATAATCTTTGAAAGAGTACTCATAATTTTAAAAGTTAGAAAAAGTAGATGACTTGGCAAGTAAGATTTTTCTCATTGTGCTTGTTGACACTTTTTCTTTTGCATTATTAGGGGTGAACACAGGGCTCCACATGGAAAGCACATGCTCTCTCCTCACTGTACTATATCTGCTCCCCTAAATTACTCCTTTCAGGTACATTTATCAAAGCTAGACTTTTCCCTTGGACTAATGAAGATTTACTACTTCTATAACTGCAATATGTCTCATATTGTGCTGCTGATTTCCTTTATAGATGTTCAAGTTATCTGTATATCATTAAGCCATACCTGTCTAAGGGTTCTTCCATTTTTTCATCATGTTGCACAGATCTTCTACCTTGATCTTGGGCTTCTGTCAACTGAAAATTAACAAAAAGTTGATTAATAACCTGCCCATCCCTGGTGTTTGTTTCATAACTGTAGTGAACACAGCTATAATGCTCCACTTCCATATGGTTTATAGTTACCTCTGTGCTGTGTCTACACCGTTAGCTGAACTGCTGATGCAGGGATCCAATGGCCCACACCTTACAAAATAACACCCTCTCCCCACTACTTAAGTTACTGACCCCAGCTCTAGGTCTGAAATATATTATGTTCCTGATTTTAGACTGTTAGCAGGTCCTCAAACTGACAAAACTAGAAGGTTAGCACAGTGCTATGGACCTGCATTTCTGGATGCTTGGAAAGCTGATGCTTGAGACCAGCCTGGGCAATAGGGGGAGACTACTATTTTGCAGGAAACAATAAAGGTGAATATTTTGGTAAAATGGACAGAAAGAGGAAGTCCCTTTACTTGTGCTGTCCTTTTAGTTGTATTTTTACATTCCACGCATTACATCCTACTTTATGGATTCCAAGTACTATTTATCAACTATGATATGAATAATGCTTATATGACTAAGAGCAATGCCAATGATAATAATACAGAAATGACACTGCAGTAACATCTAGATGTCTCCAGGAACTGTTGGACAAACAGTATCTAGACAGACACCAGCATGCCTGGGCCAGAGTTCCAACTCCACCAGTCAATGGCAGTGGGAGCTCTATAAAATCTTTCCTATTAGGTATTATTGTGTTTTCTGTTTTGATAAAGTTTGATATTGTAGGAAAGCTGAGGCAAAAGTTTCCTGAGGTCAAGTGCAGTCTTGATAATTTATTCAGAAGAGCTCTCAAAATTTAAATCAGAAGCTGGGCTTCGTGTCACACAGCTGTGATTCTGTCACTCAGGAGGCTGAGTCAACAGGGTTACTGTAACCATGAGACCACCTTGGAGAGGCACAGTAAATTCAAGGCCAGCCTGGGTTACGCAGCGAAACCCTGTCTCCAATAACCAGAAAGAAATTAATTAATCCAGGTATAGTTGCACATGTCTATTGTCCTAGCAATAGTGTTGGCTCATGCATGAGGCTAGCTCATTTGAGCCCAGGGCAACTTAGAGAGGCCCTATTCAGAAAGAAACAAAAATCGCCCATGGATAAAGCTCTGTGGAGGACCCTGGGTTCAGTCACCAGTGCCAGAACTGTCTGGAAGGTGAAGAGGAGATACTGGAGTTTTCAGAATGGCCCAGGGCTCTGTACTGGGCTGTAATGAGAAAGGCACAGGTGGATGGGAGGAAGGAAAAAGGGAGATACTTTCCTGCTCCAAGGGACCTCCTCAGCTGACCTCAGGGGAGAGAAAGCAAAATGTGATGTTTTTGGCAGGTGGTGGACAATGGGACAGGCTTTTTGTGCAAGCTGAACTGGTCACTCATGATGAAGGTGGCAATAAATGCAGAGTATGCAGCCCAAAAGACATCCCTGCAGTCCAGTGAGACTCATCAGTTAGCTCAAGTAGTCAGTGGCACTTGATTTGTAACAACTCACAGCTTATTCTCACATAGCAGTGCCCAGTGGGCAATGATCACTCAAACAGTGCTTCCTGGGTTAAGCGGTATGTACATAACATGCCCATGAGTGGAGGCTAACCCACTGAGCTGATACTATTGGGCCCTGCTGCTAAATAAAGGTCCTCAAATCAATTCATTTGTAGCAACTGCTAGGCCTCTTCAGAAAGCAGTCTGATGTTCAAATGAACGGTGTGGTATGGTACTTCACAAGAGCTTTTAGGTTGGTCAAATGCCTGGTCTGTGAATCCTGCGCATAGCTATGTGATGAAGGCAAAACTCCACTTTTTCATGGTAAGGAAAATATGATCAGTTGACATGAAATTCTCCATTAGATTGCGTACTTTCAATTTTGTATTTCTTAAAGTATTGTCAATGCTATTATGTCAATGTTTCAAAGAAATTATCGGTTATAGTATAATTAAGTCCTTAATAGTTTTTTGAGCCACAGTCTTGCTATTTCATGCCACCTGGCCTAGCACTCATAGCACTCACCCTGTCTCAGCCTCCCAGGACTGCGATTACAGGTGAGTGCCAACATGCAAGGCTGTGAATATTAAATTGCATAAATGAAATCTAAAATTTGTTAAAGAGTGAAAGCATTTATTAAATATAGGCACAAATGGTATAAAATAAAATTTCATTAAACACTTCACTAGCTTCAAAATTAGCTAAATCATAAGAATACTCAAATTGACACTTGTGTTCATGATTAAACTCCTTTCATTTCTTTATTCAGTAAACAAACTGAGCTATTAGATGTCAACATTTATAATAAATACAGTTAGCTGTATATGTGAGGTTTTCTGAGGGTGATTTAACATTTTGTTTTCAACCCACATAATAGGGACGTGTGATGTATAAGAATGTTTTGTTCAACACTGGACTGCATGCTCAACTATGGTCCTTGAAACGATATTGCCCAGTGATGTGGGAGATGTAAGTGTGTGTGGCCACCTGCTTACATTTGGATAATAATGAAAATAACAAACCACACATGCTTTGGATCATGTTCTCAATGTAAGCAATGCATGAGTAAATATGCAATCAAAGAAATACTACAATGCCGATACAACAGCAATATAAAATTTTCATCAAAGATTAATTTACCTGATTCACTTTTCAAGCCTTCACTTCCATTTCAAGTGTTGCATAAGAAATTTCAAGCTGTTGTTTTGCTTCAACTTCTTGAGAACATTTTTCCTTGAGACTTTTTTTCTTGTCCTCTTCTTTTAAGACAAGTCTGAAGTGAAACCTGCTTATTTAAAATGTATTTTTTAAGTGGATCAAGAAGCCAACCCCTGGGGCTGGAGATTTAGCTCAGCCGCTTAAGCGCCTGCCTTGCAAGTAGGCAGTTGTGAGTTCGATCCCTGGTACTGATAAAAATGAAAAAGACAAAGAAAAAAAGAAGCCAACCCCTTCCTCTGAGTCAGTGACAGTCACAGGCCAAGGGAAGTAAAAATATGAAGCCAATGGCTTCCTGTGAGCCAGCAGTTGGGCTGGGAGATAAGAGCTGAGGCCCTCCCAACCCCTGCAAGCAACCAGCTGATCACAGACATACAGGCTGGGATAATAGCTACTGAGGCTGGAAGAAAAACAACTTAAGCCTGTAGTGTTTAGCATTTCACTTTGCAGGCCTAGCCCAGTGCTCTGAGCATTTACTTGGTGGAAAATAATATGCAGTATAGCAGCTATGGGAGAGTTCCTTCTACAGGTGAAAGCCACTGTTAATTCCCTATTATCTTGTTTTAAAGTTCTGTATCACTTTCAGGGTTTTGTTTGGCTTGTTTTAGTTTTATTCTGTTTTACTTTGTTTCATTTTATTCTGTTTATTGACAGCTATTTCAAAGATAACAAGACATACTATTGAAGCTGATGGTGATTTCTTATTATCTTGTTTTTGAAGTCTTCCATTGCTTTCATTATTTTGTTTTATTGGTTTCTGTTCTGTTTTGTTTCATTTTATAATGTCTGATGGTATGGCCGGCTATTTTGAAGACAACAAGAGGCGTTATGGTAGCCATTGTTGATTTCTTATGGTCTGGTTTTAAAGTTGTGTATCACTTTCACTGTTTTGTTTTGATTGGTTTTATTTATTGTTTTATTCATGTCAAAATAGAAGAAAATATAACATGCATTTTTTAGAAAATATAAAGTTCTAGCTATGATCTGGCTGTATATGTTGATTTAGTATCCTAATGAAATGCTTTCAAATATTTTTCCTTCCTATCTGTCATATTTTATATCTTTCAATTTAATCTCTTCCAAAGGGCACACCTACTTGAAGAGTGTGTGTGTGTGTGTGTGTGTGTGTGTGTGTGCGTGTGAAACACAATTCTGAGTGGTAACATCTTATTTTATACATCACTAAGGTAGGTGAAGATATGCCAAGTAACTTGCACAGGTGCAAGTACAGACAGTAAGAATTTAAACCCAGGAATGTTCCACAGTACAGTGGATCCCCTAAATGCACAGTACTGGTCCTAGAGCACTTGCAATTGCAAAAGGCTGCAAATTTCAGATATGATCATAAAAATGCTTATCAATGCCTTTTTTATAGTTTAAACTCTATAAATATGCTATGACTTCTGGAATTACGTAATTTAATAAAATATTGTATTGATGAAACCTTAGTGTGGGGCATTTTGGCAGCGTCATTGGGATCTTAGGGTTTTTAAGAACACAACTGACAACAATGGAGACAGACACATGCAGTGCATCAACCTGTTACAATGCAGAGATGGGTTACAAGGCAGCAAGCACTCCAAAGCCAGAAGAACTGAGTAACGTGTGAATGCACTACTCGCAAACCTCCTGCCAGAAACTCCTTGTGGAGGGTCCCTGTGGTTGCCATGAAACTGTGGGGGGCTCTGTGAAAAAATGTTAGGATCCAACTAAAAATCAGTGAAAGAGTGAGGCTGAGAACTCTGAACTGTGACATCGTGGGAGTATGCCTTATGTTATGAAATAACTACCTTTAAGCATTTAGTGTTGTTAAGTGATGTTAAGACCACATTGACATTTCCCACAGCTTCAAACACTGATGGCACAGGCATGACTATCCTGCTGGGCAGCACTGAAAGGCATGCAAGTGTGGCTCCACTGTGATTGTGTTAATCCATATCAGCATCCATTGTCAGTTATAATCACATAATTTCTGAGTTTTACAAATATTCTTAAAAATTAAAATGAATAAACATATCTTTCTCTACTGATGGTTTCTAGTGGTGTATGAATACACTCTAAAATCTTAAGAAAATAACTCTTAAATGCTGCATTCTTGCTCAGAACACCTGCTTCCCTAACTTTGCCAGTGAAAGGTGTCTGAAGTGTTGTCCGATCGTCCCCAGTAGTCAGCTTCCTGTGTGACCAGTGTTGAAACTGCTCTTTGTCAAATTCATTTGTGCTTCTCTTAGCCAATCTTTCTGCAGCAATGATGAGGCTGGGTATCCTCTTGCTTTCCCTGTAGACTACACTGTTCTGTTTTATTTCTAGAAAAGCAATTCCTGCTAACATTCCATTAAAGGAAAATAAAACATTTACAGAGGTTTTAACTTCCTCCATCTTTGACAGTGTCTTGTAATCTTTAAATACACATCACTTGTTGGAGACTAGCAAACAGGAAAAGGGCCTTTTTAGACACTAAGGAAGTCACAGATTCCGTGGAGTGCTGCTGTTGATGTTTATTCTTTACTTTCCTCAAAGGCACGTTGGGTCCACTGCTTTAAAAATAAAAAGTCATTTAAGCAACTCAATTCAAAAACAAGGTTACAACTCTAGAGTATGAAATTGTTCATTTTAAGCAGTAGATGAAAAATAATTTTTAAACGAAGCATTGGGTTGAAATTAGTCCAAGCCTACGAAAGGACTGACTGGAGTTGTGGCAACCCCGTGTTGATTCAGTCAACTGTCACTGGCTTCACCCACCAAACAACCAAGCATCCAACCAAACAACCACTTAATGCTAACACTTTGCTTCCTGCAAGGCACACTAATATAGCTACAGATGGAAAATCACTTTCCTTATGAAGTTTGGCCAGTTTTTAAATTCTCTTTGCAAAATCATATACAATGGTACCTGGGTTCACAAACTCAATTGTCTCCACAATCCTGATGGCAAAACAAACTGGACAAGAACTAAATCAAATCTAAACCAATTAAGATCAACACTGAACCTACCCACAGAACAAAAAAATTTTAGAGACAGCATCTTACCATGAGGTACAGGCTGGCCTAGAACTCATTTATGTAGCCAAGACAAGCCTCAAATTCACAGCAACCCTCGTGTCTCAGCATCCCAAGTCAAACTTGCTGGATTGCAGGTGTGTGCCACCTTGCTCAGCTCAACCACTAACTTTTATTTGGTTCTGACTCAACTCAGTTTGCAACCAGAATCACAGAAAAAAATCAAGATCAAGAACTGAGGTAGCACTCAGGCACCTGTGTTATAACAACACCATGCCCAACCAGCATAGCTCTCTTTCCAGAGGAAGCAACACAGTACATTCCAATTTTGTCTTTTAATTTCAGTTTAGAAAGTTTTAGTCCTTTGGACATCATATTTTTTGAAGCCTATTAAATTTACTATCTTTGTGTTTTATTTTTCTTAATAAACTACAAATGAAGCCTGCAATTCTTTTAATCCACTGTACTGTAAGTGAAACTACCCTAAAAGAATGAAGAATCACAATATTCAAAATTTCTTCCTAAATGAAAAAAATATTAATGTAGAGTAAAAACTAAAACTTTCAGAATGAATTTTCTTCCTGAACCCTTTTTTTTCTAGTACAGGAGGTTGAATCAAGAGTGTCCTAACACTGAGCGCTACCCCCAGTCCCTTTCTATTTTGAGGCAAGGACCTGCTCAGCTTCTTAAGCAGGATTCGCTTTTGCAATCCTTCTGCCTCAGCTTCCTAAGTCAAACCTTTGTAAGTGACAAATTAGCCTACTGTTTAAAATAATACACAAGGAGTAAACTCTACTCACACTGAGTAAATACTGACTAGCTACTCACTGTGTGCTACACCTTTTTGTATGCACTGGTGATATTGTAGTAAATACACACAAATTCTATGGACGACAGTAAAGTATACACTCCACAACAACAAATAAGACAGGAAAAACATAAAATATGTTTGAGGAAGGGAAATAAAGTAACTTTAATTTATAAATTGAATTTTGTAAGTTTTCTATATTCACTGCTGAAAAATACAGTGGAGTGCATTATCTGTAAAAATGAGACAATGATGTACACGTGGGAAACTTTAAAAGACTGGCTTAGTACATTAGCAGCAAACTAGGGTTTAGCATTAAGGTTTAGTGAATCATTGTCAGTGGAGCAATTCCAGTCTATCATCTAACTTTAAAATAAATTCTTTATTGGCAGTGCTGGAGACGAATCCCAAGGCCTCTTGTGAGTTAGGCAAGCGCTCTAATACAGAACTATCCCTCAGCTCTGTAGATCAATTTTGCTGAAATGTAGCCACAGACATTCATTTGTTGTCTACCTCAGATTCTAGATGACCACAAAAGAGATTTCATGCCATGAAGCCTAAAATATCTACTACTTGATCTTTGCAGAAAAAAGTTAATTCCTGATTTACTACTAAAAGACCCTTTGGTGACATTTTAAAGGATTTTTACCTAATATACTGAAAACTAATCAATCATGGATCCTCATGCAATCCTTTGGCAATATTCAGATGAACATGAAGGTCCAGATTATAGTACTTATATCCTGAGAAAAAGCAAAAGTCTAACAGCTACCAAATTTCTTGGTAATAAGATCTTCAGTGCAGCCTGCAACTTTCTTTGGCAACTTAGCACATATAACAAGTATTACAGCAAATTTGCTGAAGACGTATTATTAAACAATGCTTTAAAAATATTTTGTGAAATAATCACAATGAATATTATCTAAAGGCTCCATGCTATATTATTTTATGGATATAGCAATTCAATTATTTCCTTACTGCTAAGCATCTAGACTATCTCACACTTTATGAGAATGTTAATAGTTAATCCTTCAACATATGAATGTATATAGGTAACACATTTACATAATTATTATCAACCTGTTATACCAGCTTAATGCTCATATTATGTATATGAAGTATATACACTCACCAATTTTAGCCTAGAGGATATGTACATTAAATGTCTTTAATAGCTATGTACATGTGTGTGATCATGGATCTTGTATTCCTTTCCAAGGAGGATTCAGTTTCATAAGAGAAGGCATTAGATTAAAACAATGAAATCATTGAGATTTAATTAATGCTATTAAATTGTTCAAATGCACTTAATAATTTCACTTACTAACAGTACATAATGATGTCTGTTTCCTCAGACTGGCTAATTCATCCAAATGTTTAAAAAACATTTCTCAAGACAATTGGAAAAATGATATCTAAATTGTCTGTATTTTTCTGACAGTCATTCAAAGCTGAGTATCTCTAGTAAAAGCAAATAACTTCTTAATCACAAACACAGGCTCATGTTAGATTTTGTTGTACAGAACAGTAACTATTTATGGTCAAATATTTCCATAGTCTTACCTATCATGTTCTTCTTTCTTCTCAGTAGGCAACTGCTGGGTGTCAGTTTTTCCACTCTTTCTTTTTCCTTCAACCTTTAAAGAAAGTTTGATGTAAAGGAAAACTTACTTTTCACTCACTGACTTTATTAAATATTTTGTTCTTTGTATCACTTGACTCAGTTCAGCTGTCATAATTTCAGTCCAGAAAGACATGTATTTTTTTCTGCAGCACTGGTGATTGAAGCCAGGACCTTCACCCTGAATTATATCCTCCACCCTTTATATTAAATTTTCTGACAGGACATCACTGGGATCATGTCACCAAGGCTGGAATCAAACATGTGATCTTCCTGCCTCAGCCTTCCAGGGTATTGGGAGTACAGGAATGTGCCACCACGCTGAGGCATAAACAATATTTTTGTGTCTACTTTATCATTACAGGTCAATGAAATTTTTGCACATTCTGCTCCATTTTTGTTTGAGTGAAAGAAACAGAACTTTCCAAATTTTGAAAAGCACTAGGTTTTATTTTCATTCACCTTGCTATCCAACATTTTCATCCCCTGTATTATTGGTAGAAATAAAAAGTCAAAGGCATAGTGGGTCTTTTGTTTAGAGAATGTGTTACTGTAGGGCTTTCTGGAACAAAAGAATCTTACAATTTCAGGATCAAGGTATTCTTTCCCTTGCTTTTCACAATTCTTTTTCCATTTGGATACTCTAACTGGGATTTCAAGACAGTTGTGGGTACTCACTGAAATATATACTTAAGCCAACACAACAAACACAGGGAATCAGAAGTAATTCAGATTAAATGATTCCTGCAAAGCTTCTCAGTGGCATT
Source organism: Cavia porcellus (assembly GCF_034190915.1). Lineage (NCBI taxonomy): Eukaryota > Metazoa > Chordata > Mammalia > Rodentia > Caviidae > Cavia > Cavia porcellus. The sequence continues at coordinate 4,184,769 of NW_026947491.1, forward strand.
TCCTGCACCTCATGACACCAATAAAGAATACAATTGTATAATGCAGGAACGGACAGATTACCAGGTGAACTCAAAAAAATCAAGCCAATAAATTACAAGTGTGATTATTCAGAAATAAAATTTAAGAGCAGTAATAATAAATATGTGGAAATAGGTGGTCATCTTGGAATTACACAGTCCATGAGTGATTTGAGTAAAAAGGTAAATTTGCACACATGACAGTAGAAAAATGGACTCATTTGACTAGGAAGATTCACAGCAAATCTCAAACATAGATAAACTTTTAAATCTCTTCTCACTCATTGCTTCTGTTGCATTTCAACTTCTTTTATGGTATAAACATAGCAAATGCAATTTATCACTAAAGTAATAGACAAATAAAACTTCAGATGTTAGTTTTTGCAAGCAACTTGCTCTGTGTTTATCTTGGTTCAGGTCACAAGGTAAGGGCACTAATACTGTCCCAGGTTACATGCAACTTGGGAGACTCAGAAAAACGCTGATGAAGGAACAAGGATCACAAGAATGGTTTCCCAAATTCCCACTATTTAGATAGTAGAAATGAACTCTTTCTGGACATATTTTCATATTTAGATAACCTCATTTTATATGTGAACTCTTCACAAGTGGAAACCAGAATGTAACTAGTAAAGAGCAAAACCGACTAGCACTGTGTAAACTACTCTTCTATGTTCTGCAAGTGCTCTGCCACTGAGCTATAAGCCAGGATGGCCTTTTTATTTCTAGAGGAGATAGGGTCTTACTAAGGTGCCCAGGATGGGATTGTAATGGGAGTCCTCTTGCTTCAGCCTAAGGAGCTGTGAATACAAGTGTGTATTCCATAACCATCCATGGTTACCACAAAATTTTGCAGGGGTGAGGAGGGTATAACCCTGGGATGTATCTGTTATATACATTTTCAATGCTGAGACAGGGTTTTTCTAAGCTGTTAAGATGCTCCCTTTGGGCTCAAACTTGCTATCTTCCTGCCTTGGCTTCCCAGAGTGCTGGGTAACAGGTTTGTGCCACCAAGCAAGGTTTACTTAAATGTGCCTTTCTACAAAGCCAAGAAATCTACTTGTAACATGCCTATTTCATGCTTAAATCTTTTCTATCCTGCAAAATCACCATGGACACTGGCAAGAAAAAAACATAGATTCAAAGTAACAACTTTGAAAACCTCTATTTAATAAATTGTCAGACTATAGAAGAAATAGATTTCTAGGCACATATGAATGACCAAAATGGAGCTAAGAAGATAGCCCAGTAAAAAGCAATGAAATGGTGGCAGTAAATGTAAACAACCAAGTAATTCAGAAATCACTTCTAAAGCCCAAAGAAGGGAGGAAATTATAAAGGTCAGAGCAGAAAACAATGCAATAGAGACTAAGTAAACAATATGAAGAATAAATGAATAACAAAGTTGGTTCTTTGAAAGAATAAATAAAATTGACAGGCCTCTAGCCAACCTTATTAAAAGTAAGGAAAAAACTCAAATTCATGTAATAAGGAATGAAAAAGATGAAATCACAACAGACCCTGTGAAAATACAGAAAATCTCTTTTTAAAACTTCTACTCTCATAGGCTTGATTACACAGAAGAAATGGAGAGATTCCTAGAAATACATGAATTACCAAAACTGGGTCAATAAGATGTAAAACTTCTGAATAACACAATTTCAATTAATGAAATTGAAAATGTAATTAAATCCCTACCAACAAAGAAGACCCCAGGTCTAGACAGATTCACTGTGTAATTCTACAAGAAATTCAAAGAAGATTTAATGCTGACATTCCTCAAACTCTTTGATGAAATTGAAAGGGGAATAATTCTCCCTAACTCATTCCTGGAAGCAAACATTACTCTAATACCAAAACCTTATACCAAACACCCAACCAAGAAAGAGAATTATAGGCCAATCTCCCCAATGAACATAGATGCAAAAATTCTCAATAAAATTTAGGCAAACAGAATGCACCAAATCATCAAGATTATTATACACCATGACCAAGTGGGGTTCATCCCAGGAATGCATTCCAGGAATGCAAGGAACAATGTGTATGTTCAACATACACAAATCAATAAATTTAATCCACCATATCAATAGAGCCAAAAATAAGAACCACGTGATCATTCCTACACATACAAAAAAAACTTTGATAAGGTCCAACACTTATTCATCATAAAAAAAAACCTTACAGAAAATGGGAATAGATGGTTTTTACCTCAATATGATAAAGGCTATCTATGACAAACCAACAGCCAGCATCATATTAAATGGCCAGAAAATGAAAGCCTCTACCTTAAAATTAGGCACAAGACAAGGATGTCCCTTACCACCACTCCTATTCAACACAGTACTGGAAATACTAGCCAGAGCAATTGGACAAGAGAGAGAAATAAAAGGAGTAAAGACAGGATAAGAGGAAGTTAAATTATCATTATTTGCAGGTGACATGATACTCTACACAGACAACCCCCAAACTCCATTGAAACACTCCTAGGTATAATAAATAAATTCAGTAAAGTAGATGGATACAAATTCAACACTCAAAAATCAATAGCATTCCTATACACTAACAACAAAACCACTGAAAGAAATAAGAGAAGCCATACCCTTTACAATATATATCAACAACAAAATGAAATACTTACGATCTAATCTGAAAAAAGAGACAAAAGATCTGTCCAGGGAAAACTATGATACCCTTAAAAAAGAAATTGAAGGGAATCTCAGAAAATTGAAAGACATCCCTTGTTCATGGATAGGAAGAACGAGCATTGTGAAAATGGCCATTCTCCCAAAAGTGTTATATAACTTTAATGTAATCCCAATCAAAATACCATTAGCATACCTCACAGGTCTAGAGAAATCACCCCTAAAATTCATCTGAAACCAGAAGAGACCCAGAATAGCAAAGGCAGTTCTAAGCAACAAAGGCAAGGCAGGAGGAACCACAATCCCTGACTTGAAGTTATAGTACAAAGCTACTGTAATAAAATCAGCATGGTATGGAATAAAAACAGATGTAAAGATCAATAGAATACATTAGAAGATACAATAACAAACACACTCAGCCACTTTTTCTTTGATAAGGGGGCCAAACATGTCCACTGGAAGAAAGATAGTTTCTTCAATGAATAGCGCTGGAAAAATTGGCTCTCCATAGGCCAAAAACTAAAACTAGAACCATGCCTGTCACAGTGTACTAAACTGACTAAATGCATGAAAGATCTAAAAATCTTAAGACAGAAACAGTAAGTTTGTTGGAAAACAAAGTAGGTAGAAATCTTGAATACATGGGGTAGGTACAGAATTCATGAATAAGACTCAAACTGCATGTGAAATGCTTCACAGAATCAATAACTGGGGTCACGTCCTATTAAAGAATTTTTACATGTCAAAAAAATATCCAGCATAGCCAAAAGAAAACCCACAAATTGGAAAAAAATCTTAGTGAACGGTCCCTCAGACAAAGACCTTCTGTCTAGAATATATAAAGAATTTAAAAAATCAGATGCCCAAATTCAAAGACCCATTCCAAAAATGGGCATCTGAGATGAACACACACTTCTCAGATGAAGAAATACAAGTGGCAAATAAATACATGAAAGAATTCAGCATCATTGATCATTAGAGAAATGCACATTAAAACAACACTGAGGTTTCATCTCACTCCAGAAAGAATGGCCAGGATAAACAAAACTACCAACAACAAAAGCTGGAGAGGCTGAAGGGAAAAAGGAACACTTCTGCACTGTTGGTGGGGATGTGCAACCACTATGGAGGTCAATCTGGAGATTCCTCAAAAAGCTGGGATTGGACATCCCATTTGACCCAGCTATCCCACTTGTGGGCATATTCCCAGAAGAACTGAAATCATCATGCCACAGTGATACATGTGCAGCCATGTTTATAGGCACAATTTGAAATAGTCAGATCTTGGAAAAACTTAAATGCCCATCAACTGAGGAATGGATAAAAAAGATGTGATATTTTTATACAAAGGAGTACTACTATGCTATAAAAAATGATCACATTGAGATATTTATAAGTAAATGGATGCAACTTGAGACCATACTCACAAGTGAAATAAATCAAACTCACATAGGATTGGAACAATTGTGAATATTATTGAATAGTTATCTGAGGAACTCTTGAAGATCGTTACATAAAATAACAACCCTAGTTATGCTCCTACCACCTTGTTTTGAAGGCCTATATTTTCAGTGTTCTAGGCTCTTTCTATTGTTGTCTATATGTCTTTTTTGTTTCAGGTTTTTCTAGTAATTTGTTTTGTTTTGTCTTGTTTTGCTTTTCCCTCTAATACAGAAAGGACAGGTATACATGCAGAAACTCATGCATGTGTAGAACTTCTAAAAAGTTCATGAGAGTTGATAATATAATGCATGATGAGATGAACAGCTACTCTGAAGAAATAGACACTAAGGTTACCAGTGCTGATTCCATAGCATCATGATGTGAAATTCAGCAATACTATTATTCTTTGGTCAGAGTGATTTTAGCCTGTTTTGTTTTGTTTAATTTCAACATACATGAAAGTATGGACAGCTATTTTGAAGAGAGTAAGAGACGTTATGGCAGCCATTGTTGACTTCCCTATTGTCTGGTCTTAAAGACCTAAAATGCCTTCATCATCCTGTTCTGATCAGTTCTATACGATTACGTTTTGTATGCATTCATTGTATGTGGCGATATGGACAACTATTTGGAAGAAAACAAGAGAAAAAATGATAGACAGTGAAGATCTCCAGTTGTCTTGCTTTGCAATCTGTGTCTTTTATATTGTTATCTTATGATGTTTTGTTATGTTTAATTTTACCCTCTTTTTAAAAAATCAGCAAAATAGACCCCCCACAATAAAAGACTCAGTTTTAAAAAGGGCAACTGAAATGAGTCTACTTTTCAGAAGAAATACAAGTAGTCAATAAGTACATGAAAAATTGTTGAAAATCACTGATCATTAAAGCAATCCAAATTAAAAATTAACAGTAAGACTCCAGATTATTCCAGGAAGGATGGTTATCAAGAAATCAAAAACAGCAAATGCTGGAGAGGTTGTGGGAAAAAGAGACCATTTTACATGGTTGGTGGAATGTAAACTAGAATAACCACCATGGGAATCAGTATGGGGATCCCTCAAAAACTAAAATTAGAAATTCCACTTGTTCTAATTATTTTCTTTCCAGGCATCATCCCAAAAGAGTTAAAGAAAATATATTACAGTGATACATGGTTATATGGTTTTTGATCAATTTTTCTTATACTTTTTCACATAATGAGTTCCCAAGTGTAAAGATATATCCAATCTCTCAAAATCTATAATGGTTTCTGATTCTTAAGAGACTTTTTCCAAATGTAGAAGTGGAAGATTAGTTTCCTTGGTCTGATTCTCTGATGCCTTTTCTTCAGGGGAGCATATTTTTAACATAATATTCTTCTTAAGAAACCACAAAGTTTGGAAAAAGGGAAAGTAGAAAATTAAAATTTAGCCTGTCTCATTGATGACTTAATTTACATAGCTACTTCTTCCTCAGTGGACTGCAACAAAGTGGTTGAAAAATAATCTACCTTACCTTAAAACAAAGAGAAAAACATGAACCAACACCTTCACTTTATCTGTGTGTAGACTAAACTTATGTTCTAAATTTAAAAATATGTACTAAGTGATCTTTAATATTATAAATCTGTTCCCATATAAAGATATTTTATCTTACCATTTGTTATGGCTTGGGCCTACCTGTCCCCTCAAAGACCCATGCAGTCATAGAGCTTTTTCAAGGTCACTGAATCTAGTTTGTGGTACTGGAATTAAGGGTGTGCCTGCTACATCAATTCACTGATTGGTTTGGCATCACCCTAATCCTAGTAGTCTGGATAAGATAAAAAGTGAAGACCCTATTCAGGTCTTCTGCTGCATTTGATGTCTTCTGGCAACATGCATGTTTGCCCCTCTGCCATGCAGCCCTACCTTGGGCCCAACAGATTACTGACTGAAATCTCTACAAAACATGAGCTAAATAAACCTTTCTTCATTTTACTTTGGGTGCTGGGTATTTTGCCTTATCAATGAGAAACTTAACTAAAATGTCACCCTTTAAACAGCGAATCCTTCATTAAAAAGTCCTTTGTTCTAAAGCTTACTAACTGGAGTATAGGTAGACTTTAAATTACTGAGAGACAAGGTCACCAGTCAGAGTGATTCAAATTTATACCACAAAAGTGTTGCGCATCCATGTGAACTACGTTTGTTAAATCCACTTCTAATATATTCTAATGTTTACTACACAGAGTGGATGAAGTACTTACTGATTTCTTACATTGAAGTAAGAAATTATTGTTTGTACCCTAACACCAAAGTCTCAGTTGGGAAGGTATGAGTCTCTGCAGCTGGGTTGACTTTATGACCGTTCAATGTAGGCAATGGAATTAGCTAGAGACTAGAAAGTACAATTCAATTCTTTTTTTTTTTAATTTTATTTAAGGAGAAAAAAAAAGCAGAGAAAGGGCACAAGTTATACAGATTTATAGAAAAAAATGAACAGTAGGAAATCACTAGTTAATGGATTACATATTGTCATCTTAGAAATAATTGTTCAAGTGACAAAATTAAAGCTTGTAAAGTGGACATTCCATCAATGATACTGCAAACAGTTCTGTTCAATGATCCAATAAAACTCTGTGATATCATTTTCTATCTTATACACTTAAATATACATGCAGTTATATAGTTTAGAGCACTTTCTTTTCCTCTCTTTTGTACAATGACTATTACACATTTTGGGTTTCATTGCTCCCACGGTTCTTATTACTTTTTTGGAAGAGAGTAAAACCAAATGTGACATAGCAGAACAGAATCGGTCAAGTCAAAAGGGTGGACATAATAGATAATGTGAAAACATAATACAAGGTGATCAACAATGGTTACCATAATGCCTCCCGCTATCTCTAATAGAATTGCCTATATCGTTAGTTATAATACAATTGAACAAAACAGTAAAGAATAAAACCGACAAAACCAAAACATTGGAGACATTGGGGGTCTTCAAAAGTAGATAAAAGAGAATGGGCGTTATAATGAATCTCATTATCTTCACAGCTGATGCCTAAACTTTTGAACCTGACACTATCCAGCAAAACAGAATAGGGGAGCATCAGTTAAAAACCAGATGGTGAGAGTAATACAGGGCTTTAAATTGAGGTAATGGAAAGTCAAAGTGGGTTACTATAATATATCCTGCTATTTTTTTCCTTTAATTAAAAGGATAAAAATAAAAAAGTAAATAATGGAGTGGAGATTGAGATAAAAGAGGGCATAACAATGAAACAGCGCAGATCAAAACATAACCATTTAAGCAGAATAGTGTTTCACCACCAGATAATCCTGACCTAAAAGTAGTTACCATATTGTCTCTTTCCTTTCTAACAGGACTCAGGACTACATTGCTGAGGCTCTGGGAATGATCACCATTTGTTGTGCATCCAACAGTGGTCATCACTGTTCCACTGGCCCTAACATGAGCTGCTTAACAAAAGGGCTTGAACCTGGACTCCCTTTCTTCGTCATTTAAGAACATTGCACACATGGAAGCACTTTTGCCTTAAATCTAAAACTTAGACATAAGTTACTATAGATTCTAAGAATAACTTGTTTATAACTGGTTAAAAGTTTTTTCTTTTGGAGGGGGTCTCAGGAATCAAACTCAGGGGTATATGCAGGCTGGCATTTGTGTCACTGAGCCACGTCCTTGGCATGACTGAAATATTTTCAAAAGTAAATATTAAATCATAAACTACTGATTCTAAAATGTGAGTCAGAAAAGTCATTTCATTTGGCTTATACTATATTATTAAAGAAAACAAAACAATGTTAAACTAGGCATATAAATTTACATTTTTACTTACCTGGTCCTGGCTGTTTTCACTGTCATCACGTCTTCTCAAATCTTCCTTTAATGTCACTTCTATGTTCAGTTCTTCTGAAAAATTTATATATTTATGTAAAATAAACTACTTAGAACAGATAAAAAGTGAGTTTTTATGAAATAGAAAAACTAATACAAATTTATTTTTATTTTCCAGTTAAGAATTAAATAATTGAATTAATCCTAATTTTTGGATATTTACATAGAAATACTTGTAATTATCCCCAAATTAACAAATTATTTGGAAAGATATTAGATATCACTATATTGAAGATATAGGGACCTCTTAGAGCTTCATCATGAATTTACTCCCTAAGCATAGATGGAAGTCAGAAATATTTCAAATACAACAGAAACATATAAATCCACTCTATGCATTATTCTCCCACACATCTTGGCTACTTTTAAACAGCTCAGCATGTTATTATTAAAGGTCTGTAAATTACTATTACCTTTACATGTTTATCAGTGAACACCCTTTTCTTTATGTCTGCAATGTCTTCATCCACTCTTCTGGCAACATTTTAAAAAATCTTTTAAGACTCAGTTTATAATGTGAATTATTTCTTGATTATGTTTACCTTCTCCATATAAAACAACTGCTTCTTTCTTTGGGGCTCCCTTTCATCAATGTTTCCACTGTATCTTTACCACACAAACAACAAACTTACTTCCTTATTAAACTTTTTGATCCTGTATTGCATGGGACAATCTTTTAAATCTTCTTTGTATACAAGTCTTCCTTCATCTTACTCAAAAACTATTTATGGAATTCTTGCTAAGTGCTAAGCACTGGGGTTTAGAGAGCATAAATAAAAGGTATCGGGAATGGCTTTTCTAGAGGTAATGATGAGCTTAGAATTAGAGTGAGGTTAGCCAGACACAAGGCAGGGAATTGTGGGAGTATGAAAGGTAGCAGCAAGAGAAAAAAATATTAAATGGGAATGATACTGATCTAAAAATAGAGGAATCACAATGGAAAATATCACTAGCTGTTTAGGAATGCCTGAGATCAATGAGGGCAGACAGATGAGAAGGCTGAACATACAGAAGTAGAAGTCAGATCATGCAAGCCTAAAGGTAACTTTGAGATGTTTGCACATCAGTGCTTTGAACAGTGGCTCATGTTCACATCTGTTCCAGAGATCAATCACTCTCAATAGTCAGGAGGATGAATATGATGGCCAAATGAATAAAGGGAGGGAGATGAATTCATAGAAGGAACCAGTGTCAAGTAAAGCTGATACAGGCCTAAACCTCTTAAACAGTTCATAAATTCTATTTCCAGAAATATTCAGATATGCAATCATGAGTACCCATTATAGAATGAATTTTTATTAAATAAATAAATGTATACAACTGCGTCCTTGGAGAACAACACTCTACTAATTATTTTTCAAAAGATATTTCACAAAAGAGTTGTGAAATGAACTACTTAGATTTCTTTAACTTGCTTGAGTCTACTCTGTAATTCTTACTTCACCTGTTGCGATGTGGAGGGAACACATTTAGTGTTTTGTGTAAAATGCCCTGCTTCTTGAGGTTACCACGCACATCAACACATAAGAGAAGGGCTGAAGGTGAATTTCAGAGGTAGAGTATGTGCTTAGCATGTGCAGGGATCTGAATTTATTTGAGATTAGTCTCCAGCGAAAAGGTTGGGGAGAGGAAGGCAAGGAGAGCAGGAGATGCAAAGAAGTCACATCTGTGGGGAAATAATTTTGGGTTTATAGCCTATACCCATTAATTTAGGAGATAACTAGTAGTCTATAAGATATGGTAAGGACATATACATTATGTTTCAAGATTTCTTATCAATGTAATCACATGATTAAGGGCACTAATTTAGCTGCTACATAAAGTAGAATACATATCAGGTGACACCAATGAATAGATTGTCCTACTAATTGAATTTAGTGATTTAATTTTTTAGAATGGTAAAGCAAAGAATGGAAGTTAATCTTTATTCACAGGAAAATGCAAGATATGAGATTCCACATAGTGCTAAGAAACCCTTCAGAGGATAACCTTCATATAATATTTACAGTTTGCAACTGTTCAAGTATAGTTTCATTGTAAAAAGTGCTACAAACACAAATCACATTTTAAAAAAGAGTTCTCAGTAGAGAAGCAGACAAACTTGTGCCAAACATAGGACACAAGAAAAATTGATGCGTCCCTCAGCTGCATGCGTAGAAGATAAAGGTACCAGGAGCCAAATCCTAAATCCGGAAAGTGCAGCCTTCAGAGGTAGTTTCTGGCACAACATTTTGATCTTGCTCTACATACTTCTCAATCAAGTTTAATGAGACCTTATTCACAGACTCATTCTCACGGTCTCGTAGACCTTCAAGCTTGCCAAACGCCCACATTCTTTGATCATTACACTAAGCTGCTCAGTTTTGCCTAGATTCTAGAAGCCTGAAAAATATTTGAAATGGCATCCAGAAGGACAAAAATAATTTTCCTATCTTTCACAGTTATCAATGGTTCTATTTTACTAGACTGCACAAAGTATAAACCTGGCCAACTGCCCCATCGTTCATGTAGTTGGTCACGGCCCACACAGCTTTCTTCTGAGTCATAAAGTCTTCTGAGTCATAAAGATTGCTGGAGTTCTGCATGCCTCATACATCTGAATATCATTTCCTTTTCCTATGCTTGGGAAGTTTTTCTTAATTATTTATTTGAATAGTCTGTATTTGCTTTGTGTTTACGCCTGCTTCTTCATTCACATTTTTTATTCTTTTTTTAAAATTTTTTTAAAATTTTATTTGGGGAGAAAAAAAGCAGAGAAAGGGTACAAGTTATACAGATTTACAGAAAAAAATAAACAGTAGGAAATCACTAGTTAATAGATTACATATTGTCATCTTAGAAATAATTGTTCAAGTCACAAAATTAAAGCTTGTAAAGTGGACATTCCAACACTGAGACTGCAAACAGTTCTGTTCAATGATCCAACAAAACTTAGTGATATCATTATCTATCTTATACCTTTAAATATACATGCAGTTATATCATTTAGAGCACTTTCTTTTCCTCTCTTTGGTACAATGACAATTACACATTTTGGGTTTTGTTGCTCCCACAGTTCTTATTACTTTTTTTTGGAAGGGAGTAGAACCAAATGTGACATAACAGCAGAGTCGGTCAATCAAAAGGGTGGACATAATAGATAATGTAAAAGCATAATACAAGGTGATCAACAATGGTTACCATAATGTCTCCCACTATCTCTAGTAGAATTGCCTATATCATCAGTTATAATAAAATTGAACAAAACAGTAAAGAACAAAACCGACAGAACCAAAACATTGGAGACATTACAGGTGTTCAAAAGTAGATAATAGTCAATGAAAATGGGTGTCATAATGAATCTCACTATCTTCACAGCTGTTGCCTAAACTTTCGAACCTGGTACTATCAAGCAAAACAGAATAGGGGACATCAGTCAAAAACAAGATGGTGAGAGTAATACAGGGCTTTAAATCAAGATAATGAAAAGTCAAAGTGGGTTACTATAATATATCCTGCTATTTTCTATTTATTTTCTCTTAATTAAAAGGATAAAAATAAAAAAGTAAATAATGAAGTGGAGATTGAGATAAAAGAGGGCATAACAGCCAAACAGCGCAGATCAAAACATAACCATTTAAGCAGAATAGTGTTTCACCACAAGATAATCCTGACATAAAAGTAGTTACCATATTGTCTCTTTCCTTGACATCTTTGAGTATAACTTTGTATACTGTAGCATCAAATATATCAAAACAATGTAAAACCATTTAAGAGAATGACAGCATTGCAGGGTATTTAGAATCAACTAACAGAAAATGAACAATGGTTTCTGTATAATCTCCTTGTCTTTAAAAGTCTTTGCTTATACTATCATACATAATAAAATCCAATAAGATACAACCTGTTTAGACCAATGGAGACAGAAGAACCAAAACCTTGATGAGACTTCAAAACAAGATGATACTAAATCAGTATTACCTATTAAGACATCATTTTCTCCAAAATAGCTGTTCCTATCATCCAATCTTCTCTGCCTCATTTCTGTTGAGCTCTTTTTCTGTTATTAGTTGTCAGTTTGTCTTCTTCATTTTGTTTTCTGCTCCATTCATTGTGGCCTCTCTGCCGCTACTTCTGGATTTTTTGTATTTTTCCTTTTCAGAATATCTTGCAGTGTTCTCTGTAGAGTTGAATTGGTGGTTGCATATTCCCCTAGTTCCTCTTTATCCTGGAAGCACCTTGTTTTTCCATCAATTTCCAGGGACAGTTGTGCAGGATATCTCAATCTTGGCTGGAGATTATTATCTTTCAAAGCTTGAATTATTTCCCCCCACACTCTTTGTGATTTGATGGTTTGTGCAGAGAAATCTGCTGTAATTCTGATGGGTGTTCCCTTGTAAGTGGTCTGTTTCTTGTCTCTGACAGCTTTTAATATTCTGTTCTTGTATTGAATTTCTGGAATTGTTATTATTATATGCCTGGGTGTTGCTCTGTTTGGGTTGTAGGTGGCTGGGGTTCTGTATGCTTCATACAACTGAGTATCTTTTGGTAAATTAGGAAAATTCTCCTGGATTATTTCTGTGAGTAGCTTTTGTAGTTCATTTGTTTGTGTCCCTACTTCTTCTTTTATGTTCTTAATTCTTAAGTTATGGATCATCTTATCATCTTCTAGTCTTTGTATTATTGCTGTTTGTTTCTTTGTTACTTTTAAGAATGTTTTCGTTTCATTCTCCCATATTACAAATCTGCCCTCCAGTTCAGATAGTCTGTCCTTAGTTTCTTTCAAGCTGTTATGCCAGTTTTCTATAGACTTTTTAGTTTCCTGGTAGTCTCTTTGAACCTGCTTCACGTATTCTATGCTTTCTCTTTTTTCTCCATCAAACAATTCTCCCCTCTTTTTCTGTTCTTCCATTCCACCATCCGTTTTTTCTTGGGTGGTGCTTAGCATTTCTCTAACTATTCTGCTTATGTCTAGCTTCAGGCCATTAATAACTTCATTCCTGAATTCATCTATGAAGCTCTCTAGATGGCGCTTTATGTCTATTGGTGCAGTGTCCGCTCTTGCCTGTTTCTCAGGATTGGAGGCCGAAGGGCCTTTCTTATTGCTCCCTCTTCTCATATTCTTTGTTCCTTATATATGCAAGCGTATATAGGAGGCCCATCTTCCCTCCCTGTCAGCTACAGCCTGATCGAATTGCGCTGGCTAGGTGTTCCCGCCCACCGCAGCACACCAGGAAGTTGCAGACCAGGCAGCCTACGTGGGGCCCGCCCCTCCAGACTACCCTCAGGCTCTGGGATCTGGGTTGTGCTAGCCTACTGGGTCTCGGCCAGCAGCGTCACGTAGGCTAGGCACTTCTCACCAATCTCGCTTGAGAGGGGGATAGGTGGCAGAAGTCGCTGCAGCGCCCCGCTCCCGCAAGTCTGCCCAGTCCCGGAATGTCCTCTGTTGGAGTCTCCTGGACCGTGGGAGAGTCCCAGTTTTCCCTCACTCACCAGAGTTGGATGCATGGCTCCCCGCCCGTGCTGTTTTTAACTCCCTTCGCTGATTCCTGTTCTCAGAGCTTCCGTGCGTCTCTCTCCCTGCTGAGCCAATGTAGACATAGCCGCCATGCGGTGGGAAATCCAAATCGCAGCTTCCAATGGCGCAGGCTTCAGCTTCCACACTGAGGCTTTTCTGTTCCTGTTATAGCACCAGGATTGCATTCCAAGTTGGTTTCTCTCATCCCGTTCTTGGGTCAGCAGGGCATATCTCCACTTGTTTATGAGTCCTTACTCCGCACCATTCATGAATTTTTAGCTGGGTCTTTCAGAGAGCCTCTGTAGCTGCTGCTATCTGTCCGCCATGTTCTCCCAGAAGCCCCACATTTTTTATTCTTAAGTTATAGATCCTGTTGTCATTTTCTAGCCTTTGTATTGCTATTTCCTGTTTCCTTGTTACTTTTAAGAGACCTTTCCTTTCATGATCACATATTGCAAGCCTGTCTTCAAGTTTTCATAGTCTATCTTTAGTTTCTTTCAGGCAGTTTTGCAATCTTTCAATGTAGTTTTTAATTTCCTGGTAGTATCTTTCAATATGTTTCATGTATTCTACACTTTTTTATATTCTTCATCAAAGGTTTATCTCCTTTTTCTGTGACCCTCTATTCTTCCATCTGTGTCTTCTTGAGACATGCTTAGCATTTATTTTATTAGTCTTCTTATATCTTGCTGTACTTGTATTATTATTTCTCTTTTGAGGTCTTCTATAATGTCACAAAGATATTTCTTTATGTCAGCTGATGCTGTTTCCAATACTTCATGTCTGCTATCCTTGATCTCTTCTGTAATTACCTCTCCTAGACCCATACTGTTTGAATTGGTAGCTGAAGACACATTTTTCTTTCTTTCTCTTGTTATGTTTCTGGTTTCTTCCCGACAAGTGCATAGTGTGGGTCCCAGGCCCTTTCTGTATTGGTTATGATTTCTTTGAAGTCAATGGCGAGGGATTTCTGCCCTCTCCCATTTGCTGTTGATCAGTGAGGTACAAGCAGGGGTAGTGCAGGCTGGCCCCTCCCCTCTGAGCCAGTCAACCATGTGAGTCTTCACCATCTTAGTTTGTACTGCACAGATGGAACTGGCTCAGGACTGTTTCAGGGGCAACTTCATCCCTGGCTATTGGGTCCTGTTCCAGGGGCATGACCCAGTTGAAGCAGTTCCCACCAATCTGCTCTGCATCAGGAGAGGCCAAATGAAGCAACTACAGTTCCGGATTCAGGCCCATCCTGCCTGATTCCAGCATGTCACCCAGCTGATCACCACCTCCTGCAGGAGGACCAAATTCCAAGCACTCACCACAGGCTAGTGTAGATCTCCATGCCAGCTCCATTCTCTGTTGTTACACACCCTCCTGCTAAGGTACTCAGGCTCAAAAACCCCCAACTTCAGCAGGACTGTGAGTTGTTGGACTCCAGGGTGCCTAGGGCAATGTGGGAGCACTTCTGTTGAATGAAAGTGCATCTGGATTCAGGGTTCCACCCATGTTTTTCTTTCATTTTTCCTTGGCTTTTTCCTGAGTCATGAGAATCCCTCTCCTTTTTTCTGGTCTTCTCCATGGCATTAAATTCTAGCATCTTAGCTGTTTCTCTCAGAGAGCCTCGCTATCTTGCTACTTATTGATCTGCCATCTTCCCCCCTAGTCTATATTTCTCTTTTGAGTATCTGTTCTTACTTCTGAGGCTTCCTCAGATCCACATGAACTAATATTCATTGCCATTTCATTTTGGTATGGTATTTTCCATTGTTCTTGAAGCTGTTCAGCTATGCAGCCAGTGAATTAGTATTTTCACTGTTGAAAATGGTTATGAGACACAGATAGCTGTGAAGGGACAGCATGGGAAACTGAGGGCCTCATCAACAGGAGGTAAGGTGCTCTCAAAATTTCCACAGAGGTAGAGCTCATAAACGTTGGGTCAGTATTATTTTTATGTGCCACAGCAAGCTCTTTGCTATCCCTGAAAGCCCTAGAAGTTTCTCCATTTCTGACCTAGACCTAGACACAAACAAGTACCAACAAGTGCAGAGTGCTAGGAGACAGGAAAAGAAAGCATAATGAAAATATACCCTTTTTCTTTAGAAACCACATTATCGGATTTAAAAATTTGAAGATAAGTGGAAGAAAACAGGAGACATAAGAGTTTAAAAGACAATTCACTGTGAAAAATCTCTTTGTCATATGGCTTTCATGGACTTCCCATACTGTAGGAATGGTGGTTTAACAGTGAATTAAAATCTATGGAGTATAACGTTGTAAGAGGACCAATCATACCAAAGGTTATCTGTCATTTCACGCTTTTTCTTTCTTGTTGGGGCATAGCACAGTGAGGTTTTCAGGTATATAATGTATCACATGTCTCAGTTCAAATGATTCATGAATCACAGCTCTAATGGATGCTGGCATATGTGCTGCATGTTGCTATTTTGCCACTTGTTTGTTTCTTTGTTGTGATACCTAAGGTTGAACTCCTAAACTTGCACTTGCCAGGCAGATATGTATCTTGCTGAGCTAAATCCCTGCTCACTGTATTTTGCCTCACTAAGATCCAGTTTCTACTAGTGTCAATAGAGTCAACATACTTATAAAAAAAGCTTCTGTATAATCTGTAAGAAAACTTCCTACTACTCAAGGAATTCAGGCCTAAGATTCATAATCACTGTTTTGAATAACTGTATCTACCAGTCATTAAGGAATGATTGTAGACTACCTTCTTAATAATCAAAATATGAGACACCATACATACATACTTGTAAGAGTCTGCTTTTGAGAAAATCTATCTGCTTGCAATCAAGAACATATCAATACTGAGATGAAATAAAGTGGAAACACAGTGGGCTTGTTCGTAAGGAAAGCTTAGTCTAGGTAAACATCAGACTTACTGGAAGCACTTTTCCTCACTGTGGTGAACTGAGAGATGTGATGGTGGGGACCAGTGAACCTCTTGCCACAGCCTCCTGAGTTAACTGGGACTCAGGAAGGTGCCAGAAGGATCAACTCTCCAGCAAGCACCCACAAACTTGAAAACAACTCGGAATTTTATAGTAAGTTTTGTGGATACCTGTGAAGTACCCCGGGTCCAAGCTGGTAACATAGGGTATTGAGACATAAGTAAACAACACATTAAAAGTTGTTTTCTCTTATGCATATCAGCACTCTATTTGCAAGTATGGACAGCAATAATTACATCTGCACTGTTAATGTCAAAGCCTTCCAAAGATTTGGAGAAAAAAACTGACATGATTCTGGGCACATCAAACACTTTAAGGTACTGTGATTTTTCCAGAGTCATCTGTATTGCTTCATTTACCTAGTTGGAATGGCTGTATAACTTTCATTCTTACTGCTTTCTTCACAACAGAATCTTTTTCTTCCATGGCAGCCTGAATGGGTTTTAAAGTAAAATGGTTAGTAAACACTCCACGGCTCCAAACTATGCAGTTAATTCAGAACACAAATATACAGTCATTACCTTCCCATGAAGATGTGTGTCACCTGATTCTGTAAAGGAAAAAGGAAAAATAAACTTTATAAAGAAATATGGGAAAGCCAAAGACACATTCTTGTACTGTGAGGCTTTGGCTGAATCTTCATGCTTTGCTTTGGAAACCCAAATCATGCAACACAGTGAGGACAACTGCCTGACACAAACACAGGTCTGATATTCATCAGTTTTTACCCAGTAAGGTTGACTCACCAGATTCTGGGAATGCTGGTGGACTCTTCATCACGGATTCTGCCAGAAGTGGATGTTGATGGCCAAGCATCAATTTCTCAGATCTCTTCAGAGTCTCATTAGACTCGGTGAAACTCCAATCTGAATCAGAACAAAAAGTTTTACTTATTAGGATGTAATGACAATACAAACATAATTAATATATCAACCCTTTCCTCAGAAGTACTCTCATGTATTTCTCTGCCCCACAGTCCAATAATTGTTCCACTGCTTCTGTGCTTGACACTCACTAAGCCAAGTCTGATTGTTACCATCATCTCTCTTTCTTCTGTTTTAACTTAGTAGTATTGTGATTTTCCAACAATCTCTTTAATTTTTTTTTTGTTTTCTTTTTTTGGGTGGGGTATACCATGGATCGAACTCATGACCTTGTGTTTCCCATGCAGGCACTTATACCACTGAACTAAATCCCCTGCTCCACTCTTTAGTTTTTAGTACTCTTGATTGTTAAAACTTTAGGGATATGAATTATATTTCACTGCTTTGAGATGTTAAGTGTGTAAAGAATGAGCAAAGTGTGTAAAAGGCATTGTGAAATAGGGAGCAATTCTTCCAGAGAAAGGGGAAGCAAAGAAGAGGCAGGGTGGATGGAAAGAATGGGGACAAAGACTCCACTGGTTAAGTGAAATGAGTCACAAGCACAAATTTCAATACCATATTGTTTGCTAGTGGGAGAAACTGAAAAGTGTAATGGCCCAACTGTGCAAAAGATAGAAAATATTCAAATAGAAATGGTAAAGTGGTGGGAGGGTAAGGAAGTAAAGGATGTAAAGGAAAAAAAGGAGCAAACAGAAGAAAATGGAAACAAAATTTTTAAATAAGGACAGTAAGATAAGGAGTTGAAGGGAGAAGAAGTGACTAGGGGAAAAATAAATAAGACTATCAGGTACAGGGAGAAACTTCCTTTAATGAATGTGATCCTTATGGATATCTAAAATGCACCAATGAAAGCAATTTGAAAAAATATATGAAAATTATCCACTTGAATATAAACACACTATTTTTTCCCCAGTCAAAGGCATGGATGTGAATGAATATTCTACTTTCAAATGGGGAACTACAATGAGATACATTCTTCAATACATCAGTGTTGTGAGAATTCCCTTCTCCGGGTTTTGATAACATCATAAATTCCTAAGAAAAGTGCTAGCTTTCAGTGACCTAAATGTGCTCATGTGCAAACTGGTTTATTCCAGGTGAATCGTGGTGAACCTTTGGCACATGTTGCACAGTGGGCTCTTTGCCATCATTGAAAGGCCTAGAAGTTTGCTGTCTCTGACCTAGGTTCACATTAGTGAATGCAGAGCACCAGGAGACAGCAAAGGAAAGCATAATGAAAATATATCTTTTTTTCTTTATAAATCACATTGGAAGATTTGCAAATTTTAACACAAGTCAAAACAAACAGGAGACATAAGAGTTTAAAAGGCATTTCCCAGTGAAGAAGTTTTTTATCATATGGCTTTCGTGGATTTCCCATGTTTTTGGAATGGTAGTTTAACAGTGCATTAGAATTGTTGGAGGCTTAGGTTCTAAGAAGACCAATCATATGAAAAGTTATGTTCCATTTCATGCTGATTCTATTTCTTGTTCAGGCATAGCACAACGGGTTTTCAGAGATGTAATACGTCATGTGTCACAGTTCAAAAGATTCTGAATCACAGCTCTCATGAATGTCAACATATGTATGCATGCCACTATTTTAATGCTTTCTTGCTTGTTTCTTTCTTTCTTTTTGTACCTTGGATCAAACTCATCATCTTGTATTTGGCAAGCAGACACTCATGCTGCTGAATTTAATCCCAGGTCCCTATATTTTACCTCTTTCAGATTCAGTTTCTTCTACAGTGTCAATAGATTTCAACATGCTTAAAAATAAAAGGTCCTGTAGAATCTGTAAGAACCTTAACTACTATACAAGGAATTCAGACCTAAGTTTCACAATCACTGGTCTGTAAAATTCTATCTAGCAGGCACCAAGGAATGATTAGAGACCCCATTCTTACTAATCAAACCGTAACACACCATATATACACATTCATACAGTCTGCTTTTGTGAACATCTGACTGCTTACAAACATGAATATTCTAATAATTAGATGAAATAGAATGGAAATGCATTTGGCTTGTTATTAAGGAAAGCTTTAGTCAAGGTACAAATCAGAATTACTGGAGGCATTTTTGCTGGTGATGTTGAACTGAGAGATAAGGTCCTGGGTACCAGTGAACCTCTTACCACAACTTCCTGAATTAATAGGGACTCAGGGATGTGCCAGAGGACCCAGCACTCCACCAAGAATCCACAAACTTTCAAACCATCTTCAAATATTATAGTTAGATCTGTGGATCCCTGTGAAATATAAGAATCCAAATTGGGAGAGTTTAAGATCATTGCTCCCAGTGGTTAAGTGCCCGCCCAGCTTCCAGCCACACTATACTGATCTCTGCAGCTTTCATGGACTCAAATGGACTATACGCTGTGACCTTCTTCAATCAGTGGAGATGAATGCATTGGAGGTTAGTTCTAGCACATTGGTGCTAGCCTAGGGAGACCTTTGGACCATCCCTAACCCTGGTTAGGAGCTCACCCAGCTTTCTGAAACACTGGAGATGGCATGAAAGTTCCTGTGGGTATGACTGGACCATGATCTCCAACCTCCATTCAGTCCCAGGAGCCAAGGGCACAGGAGACAATTACCAACACACCCAGGGGAAGCTTTGGAACATCTTTTGAAACACAGAATTCTAGGAAAATGACAAGATAGAAGACCAAAATGCAATATCAAACCTCCAGCCATCCCAAGATAGCCTGGAAACCATATACATAGAAGAAAATATATGCCATATACCTGAAATATCTGAAATAATATGAAATGAATTAAAGAAGCAACTCTGAGAAGTTTTAAAGGAATTCAAATTAGAAATAATCTCTCAAGTAAAAGAAGAAATGATAAAGGTAATAAAAGAAATGCTGAACATATCTAAAGAAGACACAGTTAAATAATTAGAGGAATAATGTAAAAACATAGAATTCATGGATGAACAATTTAAGAAACAAACAGAATGCATGAAGCAGATTCAAAGAGATATACAGGAAAACAAAAATTTCATTGAAAGTTGTCAAAACTGTCACAAGGAGTGAAGATAGAACTTCAGACCTCAAAGACAAGATTTCAGCTAGTGAACAGGAAAGATATTTTAAAAATAACAAGGAATCAGGAGATAACAATTCAAGCAATGCAACATGATGCAAATAAAAACAAGAGATTGATAGGGATAAATGAAAAAGAAGGGGACAACACAAATGATATGAAGAGGCTATTTACACAAGTAGTAGCTGAAAATTTCCCAAACATGAAAATGGAAGCTGACATATGGATTAGTGAAACATATAGAACTCCAAATAGCCATAACCACCCAGACATATAATAATCACCACCCAGAAATCAAACATAAGAATAGAATATTAAAAGCTGTTAAAGAGAAAAGACAGACCACCTATAAAGGAAAACATATAAGAATCACAGAAGGCTTCTCAACACAAACAGTGAAGTCAAGAAGAGCATGGAGCGAAGTATTTCAGATCCTAAAAGAAAATGACTTCTAACCCAGACTGATATACCCTGAAAAGCTGTCCTTCAAAATGGATGGAGAAATAAGATACTTCCGTGACAAAGAACAGCTGAAGAACTTCATAAATACCAAACTAACCTGGAAAAGAATACTGAAACACATTCTAGATACACATAGGAAAAGACTACTAAGCAATATTTACCTCGATATGATAAAGGACACCTATGACATACCAATTAAACAGAATAGAAAGGTAAAGATACAACAGCAGAAAGAAAACATGTCAACAATAAAGCAGTATAGAACAGCTATAACCATTAATGTAAATGGAATCAATTCATCCATTGAAAGAAACAGACTGGCAGAATGGATTAAGAAACAACATCAAACCAAACTCTGTCCACAAGAAACCCATCTAACCCAAAAGGAAACTCATAGACTGAAAGTCAAAGGATGGAAAACAATACTTCATGCAACAGGAATTTAAAAAATTGGGTGTAACTATTCTATTTGCAGACAATGTGAACTTGAAACCAAGAATAATCCAAAGAGATAAAGAAGGTCACTACATAGTAGTTTGGGGAAAACTTCAAGAGGAAGAGATAACAATCTTAAATATACATGCACCAAATTCCAGAACACCTAGCTATACAAAGCAAATATTAACAGAAATGAAAAATCAAATAAGTAATAACACAATTATGACAGGAGACCTTAACACACCCTTGGCACTAAGGGAGAGATCAACCAGACAGAAAATCAGCAAACAAATAACAGAACTGAATCATAGCTGTGAACAAATGGATTTGATAAACGTATACAGTGTTCCATTCAACAACATCAGAACACATATTCTTATCAGCCGTACATGGGGCATTCTTTAAAAGAGACCATATACTAGCCCATGGAACATATCTAAGTAAATGCAAAGGAGTTGAAATTATCCCATGTATTTTATCAAATCATAGGACAATGAAACTAGAAATTAATGATAAAAGAAATGGCAAAAATCCCCCAAACACATGGAAATTGAATAATACACTCTTGAGCATTCAGTGAGTCACAAAGGAAATTAAAAGAGAAATTAAACAATACCTACAAGCAAATGAAAATATAAATACAACTTACCAGAATCTGTGTGATGCAATGAAAGCAGCCCTCAGAGAAAAATTACACTGAGCTCCCACATCGGGACTATAGAACAAAAACAAGCAACTTGATGCTACACCTCAAACATCTAGAAAAAGAAGAGCAAGTCAAGCTCAAAGCCATAAGAATGGAGTAAATCATAAAAATCAGAGCAGAAATTAATGCAATAGAGACTAAGAAAACAATATAAAGAATCAATGAATCAAAGAGTTGGTTCTTTGAAAGAATAAATAAAATTGATAATCCACTAACCAAACTTTTTTTAAAAAAGGAAAGAAAAAACTCAAATTCATGCAATAAGGAATGAAAAAGGTGAAGTCACTGTAGACTGCAGAAACACAAAAGATTATTAACACCTATTTCAAAAACCTCTACTTTCATAGGTTCGATGACACAGAAGATATAGACAGATTCCTAGAAACATATAAACTACCAAAGCTGGGTCAAGAAGATGTCAAACTGCTGAATAACCCAAATTCAATTAATGAAATTGAAAACATAATTAAGTCCTTACCTACAAAGAAGAGCCCAGGCCCACGTGGATTCACTGTGGAATCCTACAAGAAATACAATGAAGACTTAATGCCAACACTCCTCAAACTCCTCAATGAAATCAAAAGGAAAGCAATTCTTCCCAAGTCATTCCTGGAAGCAACTGTTACCCTACTACCAAAATCTGAGAAGGACCCAACTAAAAAAGATCTTCCTAAAGAACATAGATGCAAAAATCCTCATTAAGATATTGGCAAACAGGATACAGCAAATCATCAAGAAGATTACACACCATGACCAAGTGGGATGCATCCCATCCATGCAGGGATGGTTCAACAAACATAAATCAATAAATGTAATCCTCCATATCAATAGAGCCAAAAGTAACAATCACATGATCATTTCTATAGATGCAGAAAAGCTTTTGATAAGATCCAACACTTATCCATGATAAGAATCTTACAGAAAATTGGAATAAGATGGTCTTTACATCAGTATGATAAAAGACATCAATGACATACCAAGAGCCAGAATCATATTAAATGGCAAAGAACTGAAGGCCTTTACCTTAAAATCAGGCACAAGACAAGGATGTCCCTCATCACCGCTCCTATTTAACATAGTACTGGAAATACTAGCCAGAGCAATTAGACAAGAGAGAGAAATAAAAGGAGTAAACATAGGAAAAGAGGAAGTTAAATTATCATTATTTGCAGATGACATGATACTCTACACAGAAGACCCCCAAAACTCCATTGAAAGACTTCTAGATATAATAAATAAGTTCAGCAGTGCAGCTGGATACAAAGTCAATACTCAAAAATCAATTGCATTCCTATACACTAACAACAAAATCACTGACAGAGAAATAAGAGAAGCCACACCCTTCACACTGGCATCCAAAAATATGAAATATTTAGGAATTGATCTCACAATACAAGTAAAAGAATTACAGGGAAAATTATAATACCCTGAAAGAAGAAATTGAAGACATCAGAAAATGGAAAGACATCCATTGTTCATGGATAAGAATAAATATTGTGAAAATGAGCGTTCGCCCAAAAGTGTTATATACAGATGCAATGCAATCCCAATGAAAATACCACTAACAAACCTTACAGATCTAGAGAAATAACGCCTAAAATTCACCTGGAACCAAAAGAGACCTAGAGTAACCAAAGCAGTTCGAAGTAGCAAAGGCAAGACAGGAGGCATCACTATCCCTGACTTGAAGTTATACTACAGAGTTTCTGTAATAAAATCAGCATGGTACTGGAATAAATATGGATCTGAAGATCAATGGAATAGATTATTAGAAGACACAACCATAAGTGCAAACACACTCAACCACCTTATCTTTGATAAAGACATGTTCACTGGAAGAATGACAGTCTCTTTAATAAATGGTGCTGGAAAAATGGCTCCTCATATGCCGAAAACTACACCTAGACTCATGCCTATCACCATGTACTAAACTAAAATCTAAATGGATCAAAGATCTGAATATTAAAACAGAAACACTAAATCTGCTGGAAGACAAAAATCTTGAATCTTAGATAAAAATCTTGAAAACATAAAGGTAGGTAGGTAATTCATGAACAGGAATCAAACCACACAAGAAATACTTCCCAGAATCAATAACTGGGATGATGTCCTATTAAAAAGTTTCTGCATGTCAAAAGAAGTCTCCAGCAGAGTGAAAATAAAACCCACAAACTGGGAAAAAAATTCTCACTAAACTGTCCCTCAGACAAAGGACTTCAAAAACATATAAAGAATTTTTTTTTAAAAAAATGAGACCCCTGAAATTCAAAGACCCAATCAAAAAATGGGCATCTGAGATGAATACACATTCTCAGAAGAAGAAATGCAAATGGCAAATAAATACATGAAAAAATATTCATCATCATCAGTCTTTAGAGAAATTCAAATTAAAACAACACTGAGATTCCATCTTACTCCAGAAAGAATGACCAGGATCAAGAAAACCACCAACAACAAATGCTGAAGAGAGTGTGGGGAAAAAGGAACTCTCCTGCACTGCTGGTGGGAGTGTACACTGGTGCCACCACTGGGGAGGTCAGTCTTGACATTCCTCAAAAAGCTGAGATTGGAAGTCCCATTTGACCCAGCTATTTCACTTCTGGGCATATTCCCAGAAGAACCGAAAATACCATTCCACAGTGATATATGTGCACCCATGTTCATAATAGCACAATTTGTAATAGCCATATCTTGGAAACAGTCTAAGTGTCCATCAACTGAGGAATGGATAAAAAAGATGTGGTATTTCTATACAATGGAGTACTACTCAGCTATAAAGAAGGATCACATTGAGATATCTATAAATAAATGGATGCAACTTGAGACCATACTCATAAGCAAAATAAAAACTCATATTTAAATACCATATAGTCTCCCTAATGTAAGACATGGTAAGAGTACAAAAGGATTTATGGTAGTCTTGATTCCCCATTACATTGCTTTGAAGCCTTATAATGTTTTCATTAATTAGTTGGAATGGTTTTATTCTGTTTTGTTTGATTTGATTGTGTGTGATGGTATGAACAGCTATTTTGAAGAAAAGACATTATGGCAGCCATTGCACTGATGTAATATCATCTTGTTTTGAAGCCCTACTATGCTTTTGTTCTTATGTTTCCATTGGTTCTATCATGTTGCGTCTTATTGGATTTTAATATATGTGATAGTATAAACAAATTTGCTATAGAAAAAGAGTTAATATCATAGCCATTATTAATTTTCTGTTCTTTGGTTCTGAATGCCCTATAATACTTTTATTCTCCTGAATAGTTTTACACTATTTTGTTATGTTTGATACTATTATATGTGAAGGTATACTCAACTATTTCAAATTTTGGTTGCTACTGTTAATATCCAGTTGTCTTGTAGTGAAGTGCTGTATTGCTTACATTGTTCTGCTCTGACCTGCTTTGTTCTGTCTTCTTTTGTCTTATCTCTTTAAAATAAAACTTAAAATTGTCAATAAAAAAGGATGCAAACTGGGAACATTGGGTATTGAAACATAAGTAAACAACACATTAAAAGTTGTTTTCTCTTGTGCTTTTTAGCACCTATTTGCAAACACAGACACCAATACTTACATCTTCAGTGTTTATGTCAAAGCTTTCCAAAATTTGGAGAAAAAATGGAGATGATTGTGGGTACATCAAACACAGTAAGCTACTGTATTTCTTTCCAGAGTCATGTGTATTGCTAGATTTACCTGGTTGAAATGTCTTTACATCCTTTATTCCTACTGCTTTCTTCGCAACACAATCTTTTGCTTCCATGGCAGGCTGAATGGGTTTTAAAGTCAAATGCTTAATGAACACTCCACAGCTCCAAAATGTGAAGTTGATTCAGAACACAAATATACAGTCATTACCTTCAAGTGAAGATGTGTGTCAGGTAAATCTAAAAAGGAAAATGAAAAATAATCTATATAAGAAAATATGAGAAAGCCAAACATACATTCTCACAGAGTTAGGGTACATGCTTTGCTTTGGAAATGAGTTCTTCAGATTTTTGACTTTGCTTTCCCATTGGTCAGATCAATATGAGAGAAAAATTAGAATACAGGTTGAACATGATTTCCAATGTGACATTATTCTTCCAAATGCCATAACTAAACAGGAAGTGAGTATATACCAATCTATACATGTTGGGTGTTGTGAAAAAGTGATTTTGGGATCCATCATGACCCTGAGAGGCTGACTGTCAAAGCTGAAAGAAGAGAACAGCATATAAATTGAACAAACCACACCATCCATTGGTACAGCATTGCACTACACGTAGGTGCTCTCGAGACACCCAGCACAGCAGAGCTCACAAACGGTGTGTCAATGCTATTTATGTTTTAAAAGATGAGGTTTTGTTATGCTGCCAAGGTGCCCTTAAATTCCTGCAAATGAGTGATCCCTCTCCCTCAAATTTTCAAATAGCTTGAACTGAAAGCATACGCACCATGCCTAGGGAGATTTTTATATACTACTCATCAATATCATTACTCCTTACACAAGCAGGTTTTGTGAAAGTTGGGGACAGGGCTGAGGAGAAGCTACGTGAGAATTTCTCAGTGATTTCCACTGATACCGCATTGAAGGAATGAACCAAAGAGTGTCTCTATGTTACTTTTTAAAGGATTTGTGTGAAAAAGCTATTTTATCACAACTTACTTATCTTAAAATGAGTCAATGCTTCTATGTGTACATTAATGTCACTTGAATAATTATCAATTTAACAGAAATCTCTGATGCCTGATAGTTTAGGAGGGGAGGGAAGTACCTACAGTGTAAGGCAAGTCTAGCCCTTGTCCCTGCTTCTAATCATCTCTGCAGCAGCAAGAATCGACTTTGCCATTTGTGAGCACAAACACTGAAGCTGTGAGGAGTAAGTGCTCTCATGTTTCATCATTTGTTCCAAAATTATGTTTAGCTTTGTTATTTCCTATTTTCTTCCCCCAATAAATCCCTGTTCCTCTCCCAACTGACCTCTAGTTCGATGGTCTTGATTGTTTCCATTTACTGCTTTTTATGGATTATTCCTACCATTCCTTTCTTTATTTGGCAGAAATGGCAGTAGTATCTTAGAATTACAATTTGTTTTTCATCTCTTTACTCTTTCCCCTTTGGCTAGAAATATTTTCAGAAATAAAAACAAGATTTATGGGATGAGGCTGAGGAGGCGTATGATTCCCATTCAGTCTCTGTTCCCAGGAGGGAGCTCTCTAGGGGCACGACCTACCGCAGCAGTCCTGCCCTGGGGGAGTGCTGAGCTGTGGTGGAGCTTAGGACGGGGAGAACAGGTCAGACACTGGGAGCCTCATGCATCTGCTCTGTTACCTTCACTGATACCACTTCATAAGAGTCCAGAAGGGTGGCTTTTCAATTGTTCCACCTCATTGCCTCTTAAATTTGCCTTTGGGGACTTGCAGATCCAGAGTTCCATTTGGCTTCTATGTCTTCGCATTTTCTATTTTTATTTCAGTGAAATTGCTGCACTGATCCTTATAAATTGTTTATGGTAGTTATCTTTATTGCTGATATCAATAACAATGACTTGGGAAATTACTACTCCTCAGAGACATCTTCAAGTTGTAGCTGACTTTTGAGTGTTGATTCTGTTATAAGATTGTCCTTGTTCAGCAGTCACGGGAAAGATGGTGGATCAGTAACTAACAAGGTACAGAGCC
Source organism: Cavia porcellus (assembly GCF_034190915.1). Classification (NCBI taxonomy): domain Eukaryota; kingdom Metazoa; phylum Chordata; class Mammalia; order Rodentia; family Caviidae; genus Cavia; species Cavia porcellus. The sequence continues at coordinate 4,212,430 of NW_026947491.1, forward strand.
TCTCTGGGAGAAACAGATCAGACACTTAGAATTTACCACCATGCAGAAGACTGGGTGAAAGGAAATGGACTCTCAATGACTCAGGAAGAAACTGAGGAAAAAGATTTAAAAAAAAAAAGAAAACAAAAATGTGGACAGAAGGCTGGAGCCAGAAGCACGCTCACCAGAGCCAGTCCAACTCACGGGTGTGGCACTCTCACCTGAGCCAGTTGGACTCGCATGGCAGTGCTCTCACTGGAGCCACAGTTGTGCTGAAGTCAGGGTTTGGTAAGCCCAATGGAGGACAGAGCTAGTGTGGAGACCTGCACTAACCTGCAGTGAGTGCTCAGAATCTGGCCCTCCTGGGAGAGATTAGGTGACCAACCAGATGACATATTGACATTGGGCAGGATGGGCCAGAACAAGGAATGGCAGTGACTTCAGTTGGCTGCTCCCTGCCAAGAGCACATGGGTGGGATCTGATAGGGCTGGGTCATGCCTTTGGCCAGCACCCAATAGCCAGAGTTGAAATTGTCCCTGACATTTTCCTAAACCAGTTCCATCCTCGCTGCACAAACTAATGTGGTGAAGGCCTGCACTGGCTGACTGGCTCAGAGGGTACGGGCCATCCTACACCACCCCTGCTTGCACCTCAATGACCAACAACAAAATGGAGAAGGCTGCAATCCCTAGCCAGCACACTTCAGAAGAACTATAACCAATAGGAAAGGGGCTGGGACCTTCACGATACACCTGTATTGAGGAAGCAAAATACATAACAAGAGAAAGAAGTAAGAAAAAGCCTCCAGTCAAACCAGGGAATATGGGGGCCAGGAGAGGTATATACCGAACAGATTGAGGGCAGCAAACATGAGATATTTGACATGGTATCAGCTGACATAAAGAAATATCTTCATGACATTATAGATGAACTGAAAACTGAAATATTAATACAACTACAGTAAGATGTAAGATTAATAAAAGAAATGCTAAGCCCCTCCCAAGAAGACATAGATGGAAAAATGGAGGAACACGAAAAAGGAGAGAAACCTTCATAGAAGACCATAAAATAAAACTAGAATACATGCAACAGAGTCAAAGAGATTACCGGGAAATTTAAAACTACATTGAAAGATAGCAAAATTGCCTGAAGGAAACTAGGGATACATTAACAACACTTGATAGGTTTGCAATGTGTGATTGTGAAAGGAAAGATCTCTTAAAAATAACAAAGAAATAGGCAGTAACAATACAAAGGCTAGAAGACAACAAGAGGATGATCCATAGTTTAAGAATAAAAATGAGTGAAGAAGCAGGGGTAAACACAAAGCAGATACAAAGGCTATTCACAGAAATAATTAAGAAAAACTTCCCAGGCATAGGAAAAGGAGATGATATTCAGCTGTTTGAGGCATACAGAACTCCAGCCATCTAAAACAAAACTGAGCTACCACCCAGACATATAATAATCAAGATCCCAGAAATTCATCCCAAGAACAGAATATTGAAAGCTGTCAGAGAAAAGAAATAGATCACCTCTAAAGGAAAACCCATCAAACTCATGACAGACTTCTTGACACAAACCATCAAATCAAGAAGAACTTGAAGTGAATTATTCCAAGCCTTGAAAGAAAATAACCTCCAATCCAGATTGACATACCCTGAAAAACTGTCTCTCAAAATTAATGGAGAAACAAGATGCTTCCATGACAAAGAGGAACTGGGGGAGTTCGTGACCACCAACCCAACCCTACAAAAAATACTGAAGGACATTCTAGAGAGGGAGAAAAAAAACCCAGGATTTCAGGAACAGTGGCAGAGAGGCCTCAATGAATGGGGCAGACAATGGAATGAAGGAGAAAAGTAGACAACCAATAGCAGAAAAATAGCATAGCAGAAATGAGGCAGAGAAGGTTGGCTATAATCTCTAACATAGATGGCCTTGATACACTAACAAAAAGAAACACAGGCAGAGTAGATCAGGAGATAGGGCCCATCGAAAATTTCCTCTGTATGGGAAATATAATTAACGTGAAAGAGGGTTTATGGACCAAAAGTCAAATATGAAAAAACAATGCTCTATGTGACAGGGAACCAGAGAGAAATAGGGGCAGCTCGTCCAGCACCTGAAGACCGCTTGGAAAGACATGACACTTTTGCAGTGGAGAAGAAGCTATAATGAAGCAAAAGCCTTGAGGCTTTTGTATGTGCAGGAAAACAACTTAAGATCAAGCCCAGGGGTAAAAAGTTTCAGAACCACTTGGGTAAATAACAGGTTGCATCCCTAACCTACAAACTAAAGGGAATTAGTGGGAACCAAAATGTACAATGTAACCCATGAAAGTGAAAGTAAAAGGGAAGGAATTGTCTAAAAAGGAAGGCAGAGGACATTGTTAATAGTGTACCACGATTTAAAATCCACATTGTTCTCATCATTTTGTTTAGTTTGGTTATATTTTATTCCAGCCTGTCTACCTGTAGTAGACTTAATGGCCAGACAGCTACTCCAAAAATAGCAGGATATACCACAGTAACCATCCTTAATTTCCTATTAACTTAATCTGAAGCCCTGTATTACTTATACTGTCTTATTATGACTGATCTTATTTGAATCTGGTTTGTCAGATCACTGTCTCGTCTTGACTGATCTTATTCAAATCTGTTATGATTTGATAGTATCAAGTCTGAGAGTATAGACAACTACACTGAAGATGACAGGATTTACTAGGATACCCACTCTGGTTTGATTATTACCTGCTTTTGAAGTCTTATAATGTCTCCAATGTTTTGTTTTTATTAATATTGTTATATACTGCTATGTTCAATTATACTATGCCTGATGATATAGACAATTCTATTGAAGATAACAAGAGACATCATAGTAACCATTGTAGGTCACCTTGTGTCATGGTTTTATATGACTTTTTCATTTTGTGTTTTTCTAGGAGTTTTTGTTTTGTCTTGTTTTGTTTTTCCCTCCAATACAGAAAGGATAGCTATCCATATAGAGACTCGTGCATGTGTAGAACTTCTAAACAGTTTATGAGAACTGATTATATAATGCACAATAAAAAGAACAACTACTTCGAAGAAAAAGAGACACTAAGGGACCCAGTTCTGATTCCGTAGCATCATGATGTGAAATCCAGCAAATTATTATTCTTTATTCCAAGTGATTTTAGTCTGTTTTGTTTAATTTCAAAATGCATGAAGGAATGGACAGTGATTTTGAAGAGAATGAGGAACACTATGACAGCCATTGTCGACTTCCTTATTGTCTGGTCTTGAAGCCGTAAAATGCCTTCACCACCCTGTTTGGATCAGTTTTTTTTTTTTTTTTTTTTTTTTTTGTCTTTTTTCCTTTTTATCGGTACCAGGGATCGAACTCACAACTGCCTGCTTGCAAGGCAGGTGCTTATGCCGCTGAGCTAAATCCCCAGCCCCGGGATCAGTTTTATACTATGTTGTTTTGTATAAATTCACTGTATGTGAAGATATGGACAAGTATTTGGAAGAAAACAAGAGAAAGTATAACAGATAGTGAAGATCTACTGATGTCTTGCTTTGAAATGTGTCTCTTACACTGCTTTCTTATGTTTTGTTTTGTTATCTTTTGTTATGCTTAATTTTACCCTGTTTAAAATAAAATTAAGAAAAAAAGATTTATGCTCCCCCTTGACCCTGTTATGTCTTGATCTAGTTCTCAACCTATGGTTCTTCTCCAGATTTCTCTACAGGAAACTTGATATTGGGCCACCTCCAGTGGTCTGAGGATGAGTGGTGTCAGCCTTTCCAGAGAACTTACTACCAATACACTTCCTCAGTCCTTGTGAATCAAATATGTGGTGTAACATGTTCCCCAACAGGGGCTTCATTTCTTCACAAAAGATCTGGCACACACACTCTCTTCCAAATCCTCTTCCCTTCCCTGAGTCTCTTCCAAATCCTCTTCCCTTCCCTTCTTTCCCGTTTTGGAAAGTGGTGCTGACTTCCTCCTCATCATGTCACCCAAATTGAAAATGCACGAATGTCAACCACTTTCTTATGGACTTTTTACTGAGACTATGACTTTGCTGATCTCAAAAAGCATTCCTTTCTTTCTATTTTTTTACTGTCTCATTCTGGATACACTACATGATGAAACAGCAACTCTTTTTAAGTGGTAAACTGTAAATGGAATTCTGCAACCAGCATTGTGGGAGAAGTAAGTGCATGAACCAAGGTACCAGTGAAACTACGCATATAGCTGACCTTGCTTGTTTATTCTGATCTGTAGTGAATAAAGAAGAGCTCTGCATAATCTAGTACTTCAGTCCTTGATGCCTTTCCAGTGGTAAGAAGACAGGGAAAGTGAAAAACTTCTGCTCTACTTCTCTATCAAGTTTTGCTACTCAATGCTCAATTGATACAATTTCTACACTTCTGCTACCTTGATCTTCCTTCTCTTAAGAATTACTTCATTTCAGGGGCTGGGGATTTAGCTCAGTGGCATAAGTGCCTGCCTTGCAAGCAGGCAGTCGTGAGTTCGATCCCTGGTACCAATAAAAAAGGAAAAAGACCAAAAAAAAAAAAAAAAGAATTACTTCATTTTTCCACACTCCATACTTTGTTTTCTTTGTTTACTCCTTGTATTATTGCTTTCGCATTCTTCACTCCTTTCTTTCCTATTAATTTTCTAACTTCCCTCAGACATTAGAATGCCTTGAAATGGTGCTAACAAGGTAGCTCCCTCAGTGACCCTCAAATTAACCTATTACTTAAACTTCAAAGTATATAAAACTTACTACTGATTTACTTCTTTTTTCTTACTATCCAATTCATGGGTAGTTTTTTGACTATTATAATCCAGCAATGCTCTACTTTTAGCTAAATAACTATCAAATAACTTCTCTAAATAAATTACACATATTTCCTACCTTTTGTTTGTGTATTTCCTGCATGTTTTCCTCCATCATCTGCATCCCCAGGAAAAGGATTGACAGGCTGCTGTGGAAGATTCTCAGAGATACTCTGTGAAAATTCATATAGCAGTAATGAGTTACAGAAGCATTTCTTACTCATTTCCAAAGAAGCTATCTGATTTTTACCATCTTAAGGCAAGCAGGTTTAATAATGGGAAGCATATACTGAGAACCAAAATGTCTCCCATGTGAACCTTATGACAAGCCCAGCTGCTGTCTCCATACGGGTGCTGACTTTGTAAAGCAGGCATGGAATGCTACAGGAAGGATTCAGAGACAAAATTCTGTCTGACAAACCTATTTCATCCTATCTTCACAAGAGTCAACAGTACGCTGCACTCTCCAATGAATGTAACATTGAAACATACAGATTTACATGAAGCCATTTTTATGAGTGCATGTTTGTGATATGTAACAATTACACTTGTTTTGGGGAACTGCTACATGAGTTATCATTTCTTGATTACCTTGGTTCCCTTTACACCCTAATATCACTTTCCCTTCCCTGAATAAACAAATTCTTATAAATATACTTGTTATTATTCAGCATTAAGCATTCTATTCACAGAAGTCATGTCACTGTTAAGATACTCGGCCAGTAAGAAACTTCAGAGAGCCATGCTGAGTAAAAACATCATTGCAGGCACTACTTCACTTGTGTAAACAAGGACTTGAAAGAAAAGCAATTCTGAGATAATATTTTTACTGATAGAAAAATGTTTGAAAATAAAAATATACTGATAACTTCATGTTATATTCAAGAAATAGCACATGAATATGAGATGTTATATACAACTCTTTCCCAATTAAGAAAAACTTTGAAAAAGTATGAAAAAAGACTGCAACATAAAAACTTTTTTTACAAAGTGCCCCCAATTTACAACATACCGACTTACACATTTTCTTTTCTATCTGTTGCAAAACCGTAAATAACTGTGAGGAAGTAACTGCACTTCCTGCTTCCTGGTCACTGTAGGGTGCTGCAGTGATGGACAGACAGGGCTCATGGTCCTGCCCACAGTGTCCTCCTGGACTTTACTGTGCTGGCTCTTGTTCACTCTTATATTAGCAGCAGTTCACTCTCATTTCCATCTGTACTGAAACCCCCCTTGAAAATTCTTTAACATTTGCAGGGCTAGTGGTGCACACCTGTAATTCCAAACTTCTGGAAGGGTAAGGCATGACAAGCACCAGTTCAAGCCCAGTCTTGGGAATGTGGTTACATAGAAAGACCCTGTCTCAAGTCTAATATGGCTGGTGGTGCAGTGCCATGGGAAGGCCACAGGATGGATTCAAATTAATGAAATAAAAAGTGCTTCTTGTTCATTTGACTGCTCTATCATGATAACATAAGTCTTCACCTAAGATATTCAGTATCTCACTACTTGGTACACAGTGGTACTCTAAAACAGAGATTTATTCAAGTTCACATTTAAAATCTCATCAGGGAAGCCTCAAGCACCAAGCCACTCTCTTCCTATATGCTGTCTCCATCAACAGTTTTACTAAGAGTTTTACCATTTACAAACCAGCAATCTACATGCCTCTCTCATCTTTCTTACTCTTTTCTTCACATTATTATTTTGCTGATCTCATGTTTAGGAAAAAATCTTCAATATTTATTCAGGTAAAACCTTTTATACTTTCAAAGTATTTTTATAATTTTTGTCACAAATTTCCTATGACATATAGAAAGCATCACATAAGTAGTAGATCATGTGCCATCTTCATGGTATAATAAGGTCACCAAAAGCCAAATTCGTTAAATTATGTTTCCAAGATTTAGCAGTTACTAACAGACAGAATACTAACACATCTTGTGACTTCAACCACCATCCTGGTACCACAATGCAGGAGCTGCATGGAACAAAGACATTAGCCCTTTCCCAAAATGCTCACTCTAGGGCCAGGGATTTAGCTCAGTGGCTGAAGTGCCTCTCTGGCAAGCACAAGGTTGTGAGTTTGAACCCCAGTAACCGAAAAACAAAACAGAACAAACAAAAAATCAAAATGTTCACTCTAACACAATTTGTCATTATTTACATTTTTATCAGTACAAGCATGGCTGCCATAAAGAGACTCACTGCATTCCACATTCAAAATTGGTTTCTGTTTTTTCAAATAATAGAACACCAAACTGTGAGTATAACACCATGTATTTACATCTTGAGTCCTTGATTCTATTGAATTACTACGTTCAGATCGACACCAGGAAACCCAAACATATTAACTATTGCAATTATCATTTATTACTTTGTCAAGTAAAAAACTGTAAAAATTATGATCCAAACATTTTGTCTGAATCTCAGCAGAATTTTCACCCATTGGCCATAGACTGACTGGGAAAAATTCCTCAGTTTTTGCTCAGCTTAGTTTTAGAATCCAAGCTGATTGCTTATGACATGTTGCTCCTAGTTTTTAACTGCACTGGCTTCCTTAAATGAATCTTACACAGGTAGCAAAGGTGTGCTCAGACTCCATTCATTTATTCCTTCACCTGCAGTACAAAGGATTCAGCACAGGGCAATTGCATTCAGCTATGAACCCAGTGGCATTAACTCTTTGAGACATAATCATACTAAACAGCTAAGCTACACAGGAAATTAGGAACTGTGGTTAAAAACTGTAAGGAAAAATTTCTTACAGGTATATGAACAGGTGAGAAAGTATAGTCAAATTTTCCCATTATATTTCAACCTCAACCAATATTTATTTCAAAAATAATTACAGGCAATACCTCAGAATCCCAAGGAGATTCATCATCTGTCTGTGCTTCCAGTGGCAACACAGTATCTATAAAATGTAGTCACAGACACATTAGTTATATTCACTACAATAAATTTTATTCATGTATGCAAATCCATCTGCATTCATGAACATTTCACTAAGATACAAGTCAATGTGAAAAGAATTTCAGAAACAGGTTCAGAAATATGTTGGTGGAAGAAAAATAAGACAATAAAATTTTAAAAGAAATGGATATTATGTTTTGGATCTACACACATTTGAAAATAATAGCATATGAACAAGAACGATTTTCATAGCTAGTCACTAACTTACCAGTTTGAGGAGTTTTCTTCTCTTCATCCACATTAGTCATATTTTTGGCTGTTTGCTCTTCTTGTGTTTTTACAAGAACAAACTTACCGTTTTCCAGCCTTATAATTTTTGGCCTTTCTGCTTCTTTATAACAAAAAAAAAAAAAAGGCAGAACAAAAACAAAAATAGCATTACAAAGCATGCAATTTCCCAGTGACCCACCCAGCATAATGGAAACAATCACGGGAAAAAATTTATCAAATCACAGTGACTACTCTGGGAAAAGCTGAAAACAGAAAGCACATTCTGCTCTGCACGGAAGTAGATGCAGATACATGAACACAAATGAAAACAGTGAAATGTGTTTCATTTATTCTACAAATGAGGTACAAAGATACTCATCCAAATCAAGTACAATCAGTTCTATCTGGGAAGCTCAGGAAAGGCCATTTCTTTTGAAAGGGAGAGAAAGCACACAGGAAGGCTGTCTAGGGAAGTCAAATTATCACATTTACATTTAAACCTCAACCAATACTTATTTCAAAAATAATTACAAGTGATAGGCAACACCTCTGAATTCAAGAATACCATTTCATTTAAAGAACAAATGAAATACCTCAGAATTCAAAAAGGGACACCAGAAACAAAAGGATGAGGCATGAAACAATGCAGCAAAAGAGGGCTGCCCAAGGAAGATGATACAACTAGAATAGTTTCCAGAAGGGCACAAACAGATAAAAAGGAGCAGCAAGGGGAACCACACAAGACTCATCTCAGGCTGGAATGGGAACTTTCCCTTTGTGAAAAGGAAATCTGCAGATTCTTGGCAGCAGTGTAAGATCAATGCCAGAGTTTAATGGGCAGCAGAGCATAAAAGAATATAATGTCTACATGATGGGTGAGAAAATGAGTCTAGAAATGAAAAACAGTTCTCAGAATGTAAAGAGTAAGAAAGACTCGATAGTCATCAGAAGAGTGGCTGGGGCCAGGAATTCTCAGCTTCAGAGGTCTGGAGCCATCCAATATCAGCGCGGAAAGGTCACAGTCAAGGCCTACAGAAAGACATCAAGCTGGAGGCCTGGGACTGCAGACACATTGTAGGAGGAGGGGAGAAGATGACCTCACTCAGGAAATCATATCAGTTCAAAAGGTGAAGTATTTGTAGAATACAGCAAACTGATGTAGTAATGCTAACTATGTTATCCATGGTTCTGAAATTCCTCAAATGAAATCAAGGAGATGCCATTTTTCAATTATATACACTAACTTTTTTTCAGGAAATGAGCATAAACTTTTATTGATATATGTAAATGCTGACTTCTGGGACACTACATAAATATGATTTTAAAATTTAATCATAAGATTTAACACTAAAATGTCCATTGAAGATTTTGCCAAAGATTCCTGTTCAAAGAAAAATCTTCCAGGATTTAATGAAATGGAGGCCTGCTGATGTGCACCTGTGTCCTGTGCTAATAGGGCAGCTGAGGTACGATGGTTCCTGAAGCTAGGAGTCAGAAGCCCAACTGATAAGTATAACCAGGTCCATTCTCAAAAAGGGAAACATATTGTAAATTATAGAAGGGAAATGGTGATATATTTACAGAATAAGGTATTTTTGCATACTACTATAACATGAGGGAGAAATGTAAAACCTTATTTAAAAATTCCTATTCTCCCAATAAATGGCATATCCCAATACTTCTAATTTTCTATTTATACCATATGCAATGACAGTTACAAATGGAAGAAAGGTTGCATGCTATTTACCACTACCTGAGAACTGAAGCATTTATAGTAGAGAGAGAAGAAAACACAGTATGTTCCATGAGTTTTTCATTCAGAGAAACAACTGCTAATCAGGATTCTATAGAAAAATTACACTTTGAAAAGATGCACCTAGTAAACATGGAGCTGGCTAAAAGAAAAGATATAAATTTTAAGATGACATTCTAACCTATGTTCAGAGTTAAAGGATACTACAATGTACTGTGTGTATCATACCTATTCATTCCTCTGATTTGTTTCCTTATTTGACATAACATTAAACATAACCTGAAATTATATATCCTAAGCACAGTAAGGAAATATACACTTTAGGGCATATTTTTAGAAACTCAATGTACTTATTTATTACATAAATCATGCATACATTACTTGAAAAATTCTACTAGGTAGAAATCCATTCATTAACATTCAAATGGTATTAAAATGCCTCTTAATACAAAACACCTCACTGCAGGTCTTCAGAATTCACACAACATCTTTCTAATCTCCAGAAACTCACAGTACTGTGGGAGTTTTAAATGAATATTTGGAAGTACAAAAACTTCTGAAACTTGAAATGTCAGAATGAGATTTGGACACTTCAACTGTATATTTTAAAAACTATAATGCTTACAATTACTTAATCATTACCACTTGCTTTTTTAGACCATCTAGTTCTAGGACTGGTCATTATTTTGACCACAACAAGTATTCTTCAAAAAGATGAAAAATTTTAAAAATGTTATCCTCTTAATGGAGGAATCACTTAGAAAACACGGTGCAGGCAGGTGTAGTAGCACATTCAACCCAGCACTGAAGGTGAGGCTAAAGATCCCAAATTCCAGTCCTGATTAAAAAACAAATTCAATTAATTAAAAAAAATGAGGACCAGGGGTAGTCCTTCTTGCACAGGCCCTGTGATCAACTCCCAGGAACAAAAGAAATAAAATAGCAACAATGAAAATCCTGCACTTCTAAAGTTTGATGACACAGATACAGATAACTTTGATGAAACATTTTAAATTTCTAAGTTGTCACAGTTTCCAATATTATTTTAATCCAACAGAACCAATAAAGGCAACAGAAAAGCTCTCATAAAAACTGTATGACAGTAAAATAAAATGCACTTAAAGGAAAAAATGTTTTATCTCTAAGTTGCTCAAATGAAGGCACCAAAGTTCCCTGATTATTGAAAGGACTAATAAGATCATAAAATATTTATATAGGTATGAGTGCTATGAAGATCTTGGTAGTAAGATTTTCAAGCCATGGCAAGGTCCACTTATCCAAATGATCCTTGACCAAATTTTGTATTTCCGCCATCATGGCAAAGGTTTGACAGACACAATTTTCCTGTCATTGTATATTTTCTAACCCATTAGTTTTTTCAGTCACAAATACTTCAAAGTATGTACCAGTTATTTACCAAAGGGGTGGAAATTCTTTTTGACTAGGCATAGTTCTCTAAAATGAACTTCGTGGATCAATGTTCCATATAAATTCAGGGTAGCTACACCACTGTTAAATTTGAAGACTAAGTGCAATACAATGCAAAACTAAGAGGAAGAAAACTAACATTACGAAAGAGACTTACCTTGTTATCCAGAAGAAAGTCAGTGTCATCTGATGTAGGCCAGGAATTAACAGGACTGGGTTTGCTGGAAGAGCTGGGGAGCAAAAACACACAATAGCAGTGGGTGAGTTTCATTCTTTAAAAACTGGTGAAAGCTTGGCTATCTGTGTATCAAATGATGGTTCGTGGTTGACACAACTAAAATTTGACTTGTAGTTTTGAAATATTTTAGATGTTTCCTTCTGTCTTCACTTATTCCAATCTACAAAACACTCAGCATAGTCTCACTTTCACTCCCAAAGCGTGACAGCCAAGAGACCAGCACAGTCTAAAAGTCATTTCTCTTTACAAATTGCCTCCTCTGAAGGCTGAAGTGAAAATGCAATCAATGGCCAACAAAACTTGTTACCTGGACTCAAAAATGCCTGGTAACCTCAAGGTGAAAAGATTCACTGTCCCCTTTCCCTGGTCTGTCTCTGTTTCAATGACTAATCTGGTTGTGATGGTTTTGGTTTAAAGTGTCCCCTTTAGTGGGAAGGTGTTTGGACCATGGGGACCCTATACTCAGCATGCCCTCGTCCATCTGCAAGTTCAGTAGCTCACTGTGCCCTTAGCAGGTCGGGTCTGCTCTGAGGCAGGCCACTGGGTCCTGACCTGGATGGGTGAATTCTCACCCCTGGTTCTTCAGCCCTCTCACTGCTCCTGCCTGCAGGAGCTTTCCTCTACCTTGTCTCCCTGCTAAGGAATTTCTTCCTTGGAGCCTGAACTGAGTCAAAATAAATCTTTCCTCCTTTAAAACACTGGGGTTGAGCAATTTACCCCATTAATGCAAAAGTTAGTGAAAGTCAGTATGATGCTAAGTAACTCTGGAATGGCAGTCTTTTTCTACTATCAAAGCCCCTTACAGTAAGACAACTCTGTTTCTTCCCTTTACCATAAAAACAGGACATTGAACTATAAAAATATCTGAAGGTTAAAAGTATGGAAATCAAAGAAAAAAATGTGTATGTGAGTTGATAAATCTCTTCCCAGGGAAATTAAACTATTAAAAATTATAAAATCCAATTATTTTTCCTGTATGGCTTTGCTTTTTTCACCTACACATAAATTGGTGAAACTTTCACAGACACACTGACATTCAAGCAGGATCTAGCTGGAAAATCAGCCCTGGTAGCTGCTCCTCTGTTATCCTAAGTCTAATGTAAAGTCCTTCTGAAAGGGCTCCTACTCCTGGGCTGCTCAATGGAGGGCTCCACAAGAGTCTTCACCTAAACTTTTCAGTCTATGAAGGCATAGATTCCTGCAACAAGGATGAACTCAAGTAAGCAACAGTAGCTGTTCCTGAAAAGAAAGCTATTTGTGTCACAATCACCTACCCTCAGCAGAAGCAAGGTACTGATAATCAAATGGGCACGTCTGACTTCCAGGCCTACCTTCCATCTACAGGAAGCACATCAGCCAATGGAGTAAAGAGGTGGAGGTGAGAGACATCTGTCCTGGGTCACAGGCCCATGAAGTTCAGCAACTTATGGTTCCCAGTGGACTTTGGGGCCTGAGCCACCCTACATGAACTGAGAAGGAAGGCGGCCATGGGACATTCCTCCCTGCTCTAGAGACTTCCCAATGGCTCACATTACCCTAAGCAATCCAACACCAATCTTCAAGTTTCTCAGTTTCTCCAACTGAACAAAGGGCAACAATCTTTTCAGGTGTCTTTAAACCTCCACTTTTAATATGCCTTTTGAAACAAAGCTCACTAATTTGGGCTTCAATTTCTCTATTATCTTTATTAAACTTGTGACAAACCTCAACTTTCTGATTTCTAATACCCAAGTCTTGCCCAATTCGACGCTGCTCTTCAAACTTGCCTTCCCTCACGAATTCTACTGTCATGCTCTCCCACTGGGCATGCTAGACCTGCTCCTCTCTTCTGCTATGGAAACTCTCACAGAAGGAGACATGAGGAAGTGTATTAGTCTCAGCAATGATAGAACCTGATTTCAATCTCATTTTTACCATGAACTATATTCAGATAAGTCACTTTAATATCATTGTGCTTCAAATTCTCTATGATACAACCATGTGGCTAGAATGTTAAGCAGGTTGAGGCAATAGAAGGTATTTTTATTGGTCTCTTAGATTCCTTAGAACCTGAAAGTCTACTTATTTTTTTACTCTGTTTAAGGAACAATAAGAAATACTAAGCAGCATAAGCACTTGCCTTGCAAGCATGCAGTCGTGAGATTTGATTTCTGGTACTAAAAAAAAAAAATACTAAGGCAGCAGAAATAAAAAAAATACCAAGTAGAAGAAAAATTTTTTAAAAAGTCAAGAAAATATTTTACTTAAGAGGAAAAAAAATCATAGAACTAGGCAGTAGTAATAGCCTGAAAGGAAAACCAAACAGGGAAATTGGTGAATAGACACATGCATTAAAAATGTCATTGCAATAAACCGTTCACATAAATAATATAAGATGATTTACATAAAGGTAGTCTTAACTACCACATCTCCCCTAAGTTCTATAGTGGTAAAAACAAGAAACTGGCTATCAATTCAATCATTATCTTTAGAATAAACTCACCAGCTTCTCAGGAAAACTAAGCAGACTTGACATGTCCCTTATGGTGACTTTCTACACTCATCTTAAATGACCTGCATTTGGATCCCAGCACTGCAGAGGGCAATGGAAGGCATCTGGGAGCCAGGCAGGCTAACAGTCAACACATGGGTCAGTTACTTCTTAATTATGAGACCATGGACTATTTAAATAACCCCCATTCATAACAGCAGCCAAATTAATAAAACTGGATTAAAACAGTACAGGTACTTTGTCTGGCCTGGAACAGAACACTAAAAAAGATTATTTTCTTTTTCTGCACTCACTAATTAGTCACCGTATGATATTTAAAAACCTGTAAGTTCTTACCTGGTTACAGATTCATCTTCAGAAATAGCAGGTGCTATTAAAGAAAAAGGTAAAATATATTTTGAATTAACAAAAATATAAACTATTAAAAGTATAACTCTGATGTTTTGACACAAAATAGTCTTTTGGGCTGCATCTGTAGCCCATTCTACAATCAGTATTAATTATGCTATTGATATGCAATGCATTAAGAAATCTCACTTCCTATTTTTAAGAAATGCAGGGAAGAAGAGAATTTATCTACATTTGATAGCTAAATGAGCAAAGTGCTGTGCACAATGACATCCTACCTGAAGGTATTATATTGACAGAAATGGTACCATTAGCAGTATCGCTGGCATAAGCTGACATGGCAAACAAAGAGCATGACTTTCCTAGAGTAGTGGCACTAGGAACGATCATAAAAGATACACTTATTTTCTTAAGACACAAGGCAGCTGCTGTAGCATTCAGTTGGAACTGTAGAGTTTGAAGAGGAAATACTTTAGCTCAAGGAAGCTGTAAAGGGCATTCTAATTTGCAGCATGGCAAAATATGGGAAGCACACCTGAAACAAGCACCATTGCAATGATTTCCAGCTCTCAGTGGAGAAGAGCTCAGGAGAAGTCTGTGCACTTACTCTTGCTATTCCTCTCCTAGGGAAGATTCTAAGGAGCTCCCTTAGTTCTCCCTGGTTTCTCTGTCATATGTGTGATGCAAACAGGGCTCAAGTTCATCTGCTATCTTACTTCCCATGGAAAGAACCACTTCAGAGCTCAAGCCTTTACAAGCTGGTCCAGTCTGAAAAGCTTAAAAGCCAGCACCGGGGAGGTTGCAACCAGCTGCCAGGGAGCACTATCTTACATGGAATAATGAAAACATACAAATGAAACCACTAACTCACTGAGCCTCTCAGAATGTGACAAGTGAAAGACAAAATTTTACGTCATGTAAACTTTGGGAAAAAAACAAAACAACACAAAGAACCAAAAGCCTCTGATTTCCCGTGACAGAGAACCTATTCATATAAAGTCAGGGCTGGGGTTGGACTCAGTGGTAAACATGTGTGCACAGCACGCACAAGACCACTGAGTCCCTAGTACTGAAGGAGTGAGGACCAATAATAATAATGATAAAATCGGTCATGTTTTACTAACTTAACATGACTTGCACTTAAAGGAAGAGGAGCATTTTGACTCACCTATAGCTTTCATTACTCCCTCATCTTACTTCCCATCTCCAGGTAAGAATGAAAGATCTGAGGCACTTTGAGAAGCACAGCACTCGCCAGTGTCTGCTTCCATTCTCAAAGGTTCTGTCTGGACCCAACAGAACAAGGTGGTGCAGTTCGTGCTCTGAAGTTCAGCATGATGTCACTTTTGTCAACCCTCCTCATGATGAGGAATCCACATAGAAAGCAGGCCAGCTCAGCATGTGGAGCACATGCCATCAGCGCATATTCATACAAGCATCAAAAACACAAAAACTAAGGCTGGAGGTATAGCTCCATGGTAAATCATTGACCTGGAATGGCCAAAGCACTGGCTTCAGTCCCTAGCAACATCCCCAATAAGAGGAAAAAAGGCAGTTCAAGTAACAGCTTTATTGGCTACATTCAGTTAGCTTGAACAGTTATTGCTTTTAATCTTCAAAAATTATCCACTGTATCATTTCAATGATGGAGCAGATCTGCTAAAATGATCACTGCCAGGAAAATGAAAAGTTCAGTGGTTGCAGTATTGGTGGGGTGGTGCAGGGCCAGGGAGGCAATGAACAAATAGCACAAAGGAGCTGTCTGAGGCATGACACTGCTAAAGGAAACACACAACAAATTCCAATCCACCATCACATGAAGAATGCTAACAGTGAAACTTAGTGTTAAATGCAGACTTTGGATGGGAACCAAGGACCAGTGTAAGTCATCGTCTATAACAAGTGTACTACTCTAGAGGACAGCACTGGCCATGGAGGGAGGCAACTCGTGTGAGAGGCACACAGTCTACTGGAAATCTCTGGATCTTCCTTTCAATTTTGCCGTGAACTTAATCCTGATGTTTATAAATGTTCATAGTGCAAAGGGCACAGTTCAGTGGAGGGGCACTTGCCTTGCGTGAGTGGAGTGCCAGGTCTACCAATCCCTGGAAAAGAGAACACATAAAAAATAAAAGAGAAGAAACAAAGCTGTTAATTAAAGATAGTTACTGAACCCAGTACTGCAGAAGATACAGAAACTCAGTATACCCTGGAGATAATTACAAGATCAAAGTAGCACAGACTAGATATCATCTCCTAAACTGAAGAATAGGAAAATATGGAGAACAACGTAAGTTAAAATCTTGGGGGGGAAAATAATGTATAAGTGACTTAACATTTTATTTTTAGTCACAAAAAACTCTTCTCAGTGATACAATCATACAGTAATATGGTTTTTACTAAGTCTAATGCATTTATTAACATATTAAACCTTCACTATATGTTATTACACAGACACTAGACATAGTGATTTAAAACTCTTTTCATGTATAGGATTTCAGAAGTAAAAATTAATAAATGGAGTATTTTGGAATAAAATTTTCCTACAGTTAATTTCTTAAATACTTCTGAATTCTGCAGTATTAAGAAAAAAACAAGAACAAATATAAATGCAGCAGTAAATATACTACACATTTGAGTAGACCCATCAGATGGAGAACGCCAACAGTTTGCCCTAATGTTAACTGCCAACATTAGATGATAACGATGGACCACTGTAAGTCATCATCTGTAACAAGGGTACTCCTCTAGGGGCGGGCACTGGCCATGGAGGGAAGCAAAACACTTTGTGTGAGAGGGACATGATCAATCAAAGCCCTCTGGATCCTCCTTTCAACTTTGCTGTGAACCTAAGCCAGACATAAAAAACAAAGTTCTTAGTGAAAAGGGTGCAGCTCTGTGGTAGAGCACTTGCCTGACTTGAGTGGAGTCTCGGGTTGAGTGGCAACCACTGCAAAAAGGAAGACAATGAAACAGAAAAAAAAAGACAATAAACAAAGAAACAAAGAAAAAGGTATTATTTAAAGAAAGTTAATGAACCTACTAATACCATGATACAGAAATTTAGTATACAATTGGAGATAATTCAAAAACACAGTAACAGTGTATAGATATCACCTCCTAAACCAGAGTAGGACATTATACAGAACAATACAAATTACATACTTTAGTGGGAAGATAATAACTGTTAAGTGACTTAAAATTTTATTTTTAGTCACAAAAATCACTTTTCAGTAATACAACCATGTAGTAATATTCTTTTACTAAGTCTAACACATTTACTTAAAAAATTAAAAGTTTACTCTAATGTTAGTACACACAAAGTAACCATACTAATTTAAAACTATTTTTCATGTATAGGATTTCAGAAGTAGAAATTAAAGAAGTGTAACATTTGGATTATAAATTTCCTATAATTAATCTCCTAAATACTTCTGAATATGGAGTATTAACAAACAATTAATAACAAACATAAATGCAACAGTAAATACCCTACACATTTGAATAGACCCATCAGATGGAGAACACTAACAGTGAGCCCTAACATTAACTGCAGATTCAGATTTTAAGGATAAGGGTAGACTCGTGGTAACTCATCGTCTATCACAAGTGTACTACTCTAGGGGAGAGCACTGGCCATGGAAGGAGGCAACTTATGTGTGAGAGGCACATGATCAACTGCAAATCTCTGGAGCTTCCTTTCAATTTTGCAGTGAACTTAAACCTGATATAAAAAAGCAAACTTCGTAGTGTAAAGGATACACCTCAGTGATAGCGCACTTGCCTGGCCTGAATGGAGCCACAAGAATAGGTTGAGGCTCTGCAAAAGGGAAGACAAAAGAAAACAACACAGGAAAAAGCTGTTAATTAAATGTAGTTACCGAAACTACTACTACCATGTTACAGAAACTCAGTATATACCTGGAGATAATTACAAGATCAAAGTAGCACAGAATAGGTATCATCTCCTAAACCAAAGAATAGGAAAATATATAGAACAATATAAGTCACATACCTAGGCAAGAAAATAATTGATAGGTGACTTAACATTTTATTTTTATTCACAACAATCACTTCTTAGTGATACAATCATGTAGTAAAATGGTTTTACTAGGTCTAATGCATTTATTAAAATATTAAAACTTCACTATAATGTTAGTGCACAGATACTAGACAGACTGATTTAAAACACCTTTTCATGTACAGGATTACAGAAGTTAAAATTCAATAAAAGGCATATTTTAAATTATAATTTCCTACACTTCATGTCTTAAATACTTATGAATTGTGGAATTTAACACAAAATTAAGAACAAATATAAATGCAACAGCAAATACACTACACATTTGAATAGATCCATCAGATGGAGAACACTAACAGTGAACCTTAGTGTTAATTGCAGACTTTGGATGGCAACGATGGACCAGGGTAAGTCATCATCAATAAGGAGTGTACTACTCGAAGGGAGCACACTGCCTGTGAAGGGAGGGAACCCATCTGTGAGAGGCACATGATCAACCGAAATTTCTGGATCTTCCTCTCAACTTTTCTTTGAACTTAATCCTAATTTAAAAAACAAAGTTCTTAGTGCAAAGGACACAGCTAAGTTGTAGAGAACTTGCCTGGCAAGGATGGAGTCCCAGGTAAGGTTATATCTGCAAAAATGAAAAGCAAAAACATTCAGAAAGAAAGAAAGAGAGAAAGAAAGAGAGAGAGAGAGAGAGAGAGAGAGAGAGAGAGAGAGAGAGAGAGAAAGAAAGACAAAAAACTATTAATTACAGGTAGTTACTGAATCCACTACTACCATGTTACAGAAACTCAGTATACAATTAGAGATGATTCCAAGATCAAACTAGCACAGTACAGGTAACGTCTCATAAATGAGTAGGAAAATATGGAGAACAATATAAGTTATAAACTTGGGTGAAAAAATAACTGAGAAGTGACTTAACACTTTTTTTAGTAACAAAAATCACTTCTGATACAACTGTGTAATAATACACTTTCACAAAGATTAATGCATTTATTAATATATTAACACTTTGCTAAAATATTAGTACATAGAAAGTAGCCATACTGATTTGTAACTCTTTTTCATGTTTACGATTTCAGAAGTAAAACTTAAATAAATGGAGTATTTTAGATAAAAATTTCCTATACTGCATTTCTTAAATACTTCTGAATTCTGCAGTATTAAAAAATTAAGAACAAACATAAGTTCAACACTAAATACACTACACAGTTGAGTAGACCCATCAGATCGAGAACACTAACAGTGAAACTAATATTACCTGCAGATTTGGATTATAATAATGGACCGGTTTAAGTCACTGTCTATAACAAGTGTTCTAGTCTAAGGGAGGGCACTGGCCATAGAGGGAGGCAACTTATGTGTGAGAGGTACATGATCAACTGCAAATCTCTGGATCTTCCTTTCAATTTTGCTGTGAACTTAAGCCTGAAATTTAAAAAAACAGTTTATAGTGCAAAGGGTGCAACTCCATGGTACAGCACTTGCCTGGTACGAATGGAATCTCGGGTTTTTTGGCAACCACTGCAAAAAAGAAAAGAATGGAACCGAAAAGAAAACAGAAGAGAAGAAACAAAGAAGAAAAGCTATTAATTAAAGACAGGTACTGAAACTATTACCATGTTATAGAAACTCAATGTACAATAGGAGGTAATTCCAAGATCAAAGTAGCACACTATTAGTATCAGAAAATATCCAGTATCCAGAAAATATCCAGGAATATTATACAAAGCCATATAAATTAAATACTTAAGTGGGAAAATAATTCATAAGAGTGACAACATTTTAATTTTAGTCACAAAAATCACTTTTCAGTAATACACTCTTGTAGTAATATTCTTTTACTAAGTAAAACATATTTATTTAAAATATTAAAAGTTTAATCTTAATTCACACAAAGTAGCCATAGTGATTTAAAACTTTTTCATGTATAGGAATTCAAGTAAAATTAAATGAATGAAGTATTTTAGGTTATAAATTTCCTATAATCCATTTCCTAAATTCTTCTAAATATGGAATATTAACAAAAAATTAAACACAAATATAAATTGAACTGCAAATATACACTTCACCTTACAGTACACCCATGAGATGGGGAACACTAACAGTGAATCCTAACACTGACTGCAGACTTTGCTTGGTAATGATGGGCCAGTGTAAGTCATTGTCTACACCAAGTGTACTACTTTAGCGGAGGGCACTGGCTGTGGAAGGAGGCAACTCATGTGCAAGAGGCACGTGATCAAACAAAAATCTCTGGATCTTGCTTTCAATTTTGCTGCAAAATTAAACCTGATTTTAAAAAAAAAACATCTTAGTGCAAAGGGTACAGCTCACTGATAGAGCACTTGCCTGGCATGGATGGAGCCTCAATTTTAATTGCAACCACTGCAAAAAAGGAGACAAAAGGAAAGAAAAGCATACAGGAGAAAAGAAAGAAACATAGGTTAAAAGCTATTAAATGAAAATAGTTACTAAATCTACTAGTATCATGTTACAGAAGCTCACTATACAAATTCACATAATTCCAAGATCAAAGCACCACAGTATAGGTATAATCTCCTAAAGCAAAGAACGGGAAAATATCCAGAAAAATATAAATTACACAACTAAGTGAAAATAATTGAGAAAAGTGACTTAACATATTAGTTCTAGTCAAAAATTCACTTTTTAGTGATATAACCATATAATAATTTTCTTTCACTAAGTCTAACACATTTACTTAAAAAATTAAAACTTTAATGTTAGTGTGTATAAATCAGCCATACTGATTTAGAACTCTTTTTCATGTATGGGATTTCTGAAGTAAAAATTAAATAAATGGAGTATTTAGATCATTAATTTCCTATACTGAATTTCTTAAATACTTCTGAATTCTGCAGTGTTAAGAAAAAATGAAGAATAAACATAGATGCAACAGTAAATATGTTACACATTTCAAAACAGCCATCTGATAGAGAACACTAAAAGTGATACTTTGAATTGTAACAATGGACTCCTGTAAATCATAGTCCATAACAAGCATTCTAATGTAGTGGAGGCCTCTGGCCCCTGAGGAAAGCAACCCATGTGTGAGAGGCACATAATAAACCAGAAATTTTTGGATATCCTCTTAATTTTTCTGTGAACTAAAACCTGATATAAAAAACAAACTTCTTGTTGCAAAAGATACACCTGAGTGGAGGGGTACTTGCCTCGTGTTAAAGAGGTCTCAGATTCACTTGCAACCACTACAAATAAGAGAACAGAAGAGATAAAGAAAAGAAACAAAGAGAAAACACTATTAATTGAGCATCGTTACTGAATCTACCATTACCTTGTTACAGAAACTTGGTATACAATTGGAGATAATTCCAAGATCAAAATAGCAGTGATAGATATTATCTCCTGAACTGAGGAGTAACAAATTATACAGATCCATATAAATGACATACTTAGGATGGAAAATAATGATAAAAGTGACTTAGCATGCTATTTTTAGTCACAAAAATCACTTTTCAGTAATACAATCATGTAGTAATATTCCTTTACTAAGTCTAATCCATTAGTTAAAATATTAAAAGTTTACTCTAATGTTAGTGCACAGAAAGTAGCCACACGGGTTTAAAATTCTTTTTTGTGTTTAGAATTTTAGAAGTAAAAATTAAATAAATGGAATATTTTAGATTAGGTCTTTCTTGTGATTCATTTCTTAAATAATTCTGAGTTTGGAATTATTAAAAAAATTAAGGAAATATAAATTTAATTGACACAGTGATTGTTTTAACTCCTCTTCTGTGTTCAAAATTTTTTCTTACTCTTTTCCTTTTTCGTTGTTTTTGTCTTTTGTTTTTTGTTCTTTGAGACAGGGTCTCACTATGTAGTGCAGGATTGCCTTCAACACAAGAAGGTACTCCTGCCTCAGCCTCGCCAGTGCTGGGGTTACAGGTTTGTGCCTTCACACTCATCCTTTTGTCTTTGAAAATCAAGACAGGGCCACCAAGTGTAATTCACTATGAGAAGTCTTACCTGGAGGGCTATTGTCAGAATTTGAAGATTCCTTTTCTTCACATTGAGAATTTTTTCTATGCAAAAAAGTGATTTAAAATTGATATAAAACATATTAAATTACTAAGCGTATTTCAGACAATGTTAGATCTAATATGAAAACTTTACTCCAATACTTCAAATCTGTCGTGTCTACAAAACTTTATTACACCTGTAATTAAGGAAGAAAAAACAGTAAGTAAAGTGAGGCAGGCATCAATCAAGAAAGGCAAGACAACTCCAAGCATTAGCTGGATTAGCACAATTTAAGAGAAACTGTCTTGAAATCACAAGCTCCGGCTCGAAAACCAACAGCAGTTTCTTTTTGCATACGTCATTTCCCTTAGACTCAAAGTCTTATAAACTGTAAGGACTTTGCTAATTTAGTTTACCAGAATCCCATGAAGGTTTGATGAAGTAACATAGAAACCTGCTCTCAGAAATAATAAAGTAAGGGGTGAGTAGTTCCTAAATGCTCACCTAATTTGGAATTCCAACTACAACCCAACGTGTGTATTTTCAGATTGTAGTATTCAAGTGCTGTAGTTACCAGAAAATAATGGGTCTTAATTTGGACTATGAGCTCTTCTCTTCTCTGTGGCTTATAATTCATGGCATATCAACTTTTAAATAATTTATAACTAAGTCTATATATAAATATCTCATTAAATTGGACAACATATTTGTTCTCTACTACTGAACTAGTTATGCCAATGGCAGAAAAGTAACAGATATCAAGACCTGGAATAAAACTTCAAGCAGAACACATAACTGTATCAGACAAACATGACCAGACAGGGAAAATCAAATAAGAATTAATACAATTGTGATAGAGCTGTTTAATTCCCCATTGTCACAAAGACATAAACCAAGTAGACAAAAATCAGCAAACAAATATCAGAACTGAATAAAACCTGTGAACAAGTGGACTTGGTAAGTGTTTACAACATTCCACTGAACAACATTAGGATACATGTTCTTCTCAGCTGCAAATGGGACATTATCTAGACCATATACTGGCCCACAGAATATGCTTAAGTAAGTACTAAGGAACTGAACTTATCCCAGGCATATTTCCTGATGACATCCCAGTGAAACTGGAAATTAACACCAAAAGAAACCGCAAAAATTCCATAAACACATGGAAATAAATAACATACTCCTGAACAACCAATGGGTCACAGATGAAATTAAAAAAGAAATTAAACAATGTCTACAATTAAATGAAAATGCAGATACAACTTCCTGAAACCTTTGGAATGCAATGAAAGTAGTCCTATGGGAAATTTGTAATAGTGAAGTCTCACATCAGAA
The DNA here is from genome assembly GCF_034190915.1 of Cavia porcellus. Classification (NCBI taxonomy): domain Eukaryota; kingdom Metazoa; phylum Chordata; class Mammalia; order Rodentia; family Caviidae; genus Cavia; species Cavia porcellus. Next base: position 4,236,060 of record NW_026947491.1, read on the forward strand.
AAACAGAAAGAGCAAAAACTGGGACTTCTGGGAGAACATAGCAGACAGATAACAGCAGCTATGGAGGCTGCTTTTAAGACTTGGCTCTGAAGTCAGGAATGGTGTGGAGTAAGGAGAAATAAACCAGTGGAGATATGCTCTGCTGACCCAGGAACAAACTGGGCTGAGAGAAACCAACTTGGAATGCAGTCCTGGTGCTAGAACAGGAACAGAAAAGCCTCAGCGTGGAGGCTGGGCCCCGCGCCATTGGAAACCGCGATTTGGGTTTCCCACCACGCGGCGACTGCGTCTGCATCGGCTCGGCAGGGAGAGAGACGTGCGGAAGTTCTGAGAATGGGAATTGGTGAACGGAGTCGAAAACAGGACGGACGGGAGCCGTGCACTGACTTGTGGTGAGGTGAGTGAGAGAAACTGACACTGTACCACAGTTTGACTCCAGCGGAAAGCATTCTGGAACTGGGCAGATTTGCGGGAGCAGGGCGCTGTGTCGACTTCAGCCACATATGCCCCTCTCAGGCGGGATTGGTGAGAAGTGCCTAGCCTATGTGACGCTGCTGGCCGAGACCCAGTAGGCTAGCACAACCCAGATCCCAGAGCCTGAGGGTGGCCTGGAGGGGTGGGCCCCATGTAGGCTGCCTGGTCTGCAACTTCCTGGTGTGCTGCGGTGGGCGGGAACACCTAGCCAGCGCAATTCGATCAGGCTGTGGCTGACAGGGAGGGAAGCTGGGCCTCCTATATATGCTTGCATATATAAAGAACAAAGAATATGGGAAGAGGGAGCAACAAGAAAGGCTCCTCAGCCCCTAATCCTGAGAAACAGGCAAGAGCGGACACCGCACCAATAGACATAAAGCGCCATCTAGAGAGCCTCATAGATCAGTTCAGGAATGAAGTTATTAATGACCTGAAGCTAGAAGTAAGCAGAATAGTTAGAGAAATGCTAAGCACCACCCAAGAAAAAACAGATGGTGGAATGGAAGAACAGAAAAAGAGGGGAGAATTGTTTGATGGAGAAAATAGAGAAAGCATAGAATACGTGAAGCAGGTTCAAAGGGACTACCAGGAAACTAAAAAGTCTATTGAAAACTGGCATAACAGCTTGAAAGGTACTAAGGACAGACTATCTGAACTTGAAGGCAGATTTGTAATATGGGAGAATGAAATGAAAAACTTCTTAAAAATAACAAAGAAACAAACAGCAATAATACAAAGACAAGAAGATGATAAGAGGATCCATAACTTAAGAATTAAGAACATAAAAGTAGAAGTAGGGACACAAACAAATGAACTACAAAAGCTACTCACAGAAATAATCCAGGAGAATTTTCCTAATTTAGCAAAAGGTAAAGATACTCAGATGTATGAGGCATACAGGACCCCAGCCACCTACAACCCAAACAGAGCAACACCCAGGCATATAATAATAACAATTCCAGAAATTCAATACAAGAACAGAATATTAAAAGCTGTCAGAGACAAGAAACAGACCACTTACAAGGGAACACCCATCAGAATTACAGCAGATTTCTCTGTACAAACCATCAAATCACGAAGAGCGTGGGGGGAAATAATTCAAGCTTTGAAAGATAATAATCTCCAGCCAAGATTGAGATATCCTGCACAACTGTCCCTGGAAATTGATGGAAAAACAAGGTGCTTCCAGGATAAAGAGGAACTGGGGGAATTTGCAACCACCAATTCAACTCTACAGAGAATACCGCAAGATATTCTAAAAAAGAAAAATACAAAAAATCCAGAAGTAGCGGCAGAGAGGCCACAGTGAATGGAGCAGAAAACAAAATGAAGAAGACAAACTGACAACTAATAACAGAAAAATAGCTCAACAGAAATGAGGCAGAGAAGATTGGATGATAGGAACAGCTATTTTGGAGAAAATGACGTCTTAATAGGTAATACTGATTTAGTATCATCTTGTTTTGAAGTCTCATCAAGCTTTTGGTTCTTCTGTCTCCATTGGTCTAAACAGGTTGTATCTTATTGGATTTTATTATGTATGATAGTATAAGTAAAAACTTTTAAAGACAAGGAGATTATACAGAAACCATTGTTCATTTTCTGTTAGTTGATTCTAAATACCCTGTAATGCTGTCATTCTCTTAAATGGTTTTACATTGTTTTGATATATTTAATGCTACAGTATACGAAGTTGTACTCAAGGATTTCAAGGAAAGAGACAATATGGTAACTACTTTTATGTCAGGATTATCTGGTGGTGAAACACTATTCTGCTTAAATGGTTATGTTTTGATCTGTGCTGTTTTGCTGTTATGCCCTCTTTTATCTCAATCTCCACTCCATTATTTACTTTTTTTATTTTTATCCTTTTAAATAAGGAAAACATAAATAAAAATAGCAGGATATATTATAGTAACCCACTTTGACTTTCCATTATCTTGATTTAAAGTCCTGTATTACTCTCACCATCTTGTTTTTGACTGATGTCCCCCTATTGTGTTTTGCTGGATAGTACCAGGTTCAAAAGTTTAGGCAACAGCTGTGAAGATAGTGAGATTCATTATGACGCCCATTCTGGTTGACTTTTATCTACTTTTGAAGACCTACAATGTCTCCAATGTTTTGGTTTTGTCGGTTTTGTTCTTTACTATTTTGTTCAATTTTATTATAACTGATGATATAGGCAATTCTATTAGAGATAGCGGGAGGCATTATGGTAACCATTGTTGATCACCTTGTATTATGGTTTTATATTATCTATTATGTCCACCCTTTTGATTTGACCAACTCTGCTCTGTTATGTCACATTTGGTTTCACTCTCTTCCAAAAAAGTAATGAGATCCATGGGAGCAATAAAACCCAAAATGTGTAATAGTCATTGTACCAAAGAGAGGAAAAGAAAGTGCTCTGAATGATATAACTGCATGTATATTTAAGTGTATAAGATAGAAAATGATATCACTGAGTTTTATTGGATCATTGAACAGAACTGTTTGCAGTATCATTGTTGGAATGTCCACTTTACAAGCTTTAATTTTGTCACTTGAACAATTATCTCTAAGATGACAATATGTAATCCATTAACTAGTGATGTCCTACTGTTTATTTTTTTTTCTGTAAATCTGTATAACTTATACCCTTTCTCTTTTTTTTCTCCTTAAATAAAATTTAAAAGAAAAAAAAAGAAAGAGCAAAAACTGTATGTTGCATCTCAAGTTTATAGGTAAAGAGGCGGAAGGCAAGACTAAAACCCATATAAAGGAGGAAGTTATAAAGATCAGAGCAGAAATTAATGCAACTGACACTAAGAAGATAATACGGAGAACTAATGAAGTGAAGAGTTAGTTCTTTTAAAGACCTGGAATGGACTAATATTCTTCCTCTACACAACAAAACTCTGAGTGTGATTCTAACAAAGATTGGCTGGTTCAATTTCTGTCTGTCTCCAACTGACATGGAAGGCAAAACCCTCTTGTGTGCAGGACATATTGCATCATGCTGGGGCTTAGTTTTCTTTACTATGAATTCAGAGAGTTTCATTTAATTGCTTCTGTATGAGACAAAAATCTGTAAATATTCTAGAGTCCTGATTCCAAGACAAAAATAGATTTTCAGTAGTAAACAATTTCAGAGGCCAAACAGAAGTTGCTGCCAATTTAAGGCTTAATTCAGGACCTTTTACAACTTATGTAATGGTGCTACTTGGTATAAAGAGACTTCTCGGTAAAGACCTGTTGACAAAGAAAAAACAAACATTGATCTCTTTTGGAAACATTATTTGGGTCTTTCCAGTACTTTACAATGATCCCAGCTCTTATTTTCTGGCAGAAGACTAATGAAGGTCTCAGAGCATGAGCCACCGTGAAGGTCTCCACCAATGTGTAGGATCCATGTAGGATTCTGAGGAGGTGGGAAGAGTCATTTTGTTTACCATGCATGGGGCGAATCTACGAGGTTCAGCCACCAAAGTAAAGTGCTTCCAGTTCAGGGACAAAAACTGAGCATAAAAGCACACATACTAAAAAAAAAACCAAAACAATAAAACAAGCTGCAATTTAAGTGTAAGTGTGTATTACCATGAAGGCTCAGGGATCTGGGTCAGTAATGACAACCTGGGACTAAAAGTTAATCACCACTACACTGAGAGATACTTAATAATAACACAAACCACAAAAGTACACTTGACTCATGAAAGAGGACTGAATTCTTCAGTCTTAAGCAATGTCTTGGATTTTTGGAAAATTCAGGGACGAGGGTTTAGGAGAGAGCTCCTACTGCAAAGTAACAAAGATTTTATGCGAAACTAGACATGTCAAGACCCAAGTGGTTAATTAGAAAAATCAAAACTGTGACACTACTTGTACACCATAGAGAACTGTACTAGCAATTACATGGGATCCCTATGGGTAATGATTCTCAAGTCCCAAGATAGGGTCTGGGGTTGTATTTCAGTGCTATGACAGATGCTTCACATCTGTGAAGCTCTCAATTCAGTCCCAACTTCTGTGCTTTATGAAAAGATGTCAAACTTCTCTAGTTAACGGATGGTCAAATGACCAGCAAAATCAGAGCACAAACAGCAAACCTCAGGCTGAGTACCCCACCCTCAGATAAAGCCAATGCCCCCTGTCCCAAAGCAGAGTTGGAGGACAACCCAGTAAGTAAGCATTGCATTCCGAGCTGACATAGATGCCTGCCTGACATCTAAAGAGGGTAAGGAGTACCCAGACCTGAACACACTATCCTCCAGCACTGGGTTCCCCTCAGCACAGGGCCACAAAGGTAAAAACCAACAGAACGACCTGCGCCAGGAAGTGACCAATGCCCAGAGAGAGTTTCAGTACAACACTGAACTGATAGCCTTCCTCAGAGAATAAGTGAGAACTTTGGGAGATAGGCTACACATGGTGAGAGCTAAATATGGATCTCCTGTGGTCACCTGGGAAGTATGGGCTGTGAACAGGAAGATCATGGGGCCCGTATTCTCTTCTGGAAGGCCAAGTTTGGTGGAAGTAATAGTTAGAGGGCCACTTCTAAAGAAGGCATATACTGTAGCTGTATGTTTGCACTGTACCACTTACATCCAGCAGAATTTAGTGGCCTGAACTACTACAGGGTAGTATAACTCACTTAACTGATAGTCCTCCTTGTTTTGGTTAAGTGCTGTTCATGACTCGTGTCTAGGATTTGTGAATATTCACTTGCAATGTGATTCCATTGTTGTTGAATTTATTACAACAGCCAATGTAACATATCAGAGTTACATTAGATTTCTCTCTATGCCACCAGGTACACACCTTGGGGTGGGGATGTCAAAAACAATACTGATTCACTCCCCCCAAAACAGGACGCCAGTCCATAAAATTTGTAAACTCAATCATGAAAAACAAACAGAGAAAGTGAAACATGAAAAGATAAGGCAACAAAATGCCTTCACAACCTCCCAATACCGCCCCCCCCCCCGCAACCAGTTTGGAGGGCCCTAGGGAGGAAATCATAAACCACACAGCAGACATTTCTGAAAGGGTATCCAGATAAAACACTTCCACAGGCAACTGGCAAACTTTCACAACATACAACTAATCAAATATTGACCCTCCTGAAACAGATGATCAACAAGATTAAAGAAAATATAAGAAATAGCTTTTAGAACTATATAAAGAATTACAAAATATGAATATCTAGAATAGAAAACAATTGAAATTCAAAAAATATTTAATGTAAACACTGAAAATCTAGAAGACAGGCTGAGGTCAATGATCACTTACTGAGAGGTACCTTAGAGGTACAGAGGGATAAGAAAAATGGACCTGACATCTCCTAGAAAATTCAAAGAGCACTAATACAAGAAGAATGGTAATTAGTGGAAAATCAGAAGACAGCAGAATGGACATAGAAAGCCTGTTGAGGCAAGTAGCAGAAATCATACAAGCAGGTAAAGTATGATCACAGTAGCCTTGATCAGAAAAAACTACTCCATGCCACATACTTAAAAATGACATGTAGCACAAGTACAAAATCTTAAAAGTTACTGATGCAAAGCAATGAATTGCCTATTAAGGAAAAGCCAGCAGAATTTATAATGGATGTCTCAGCACAAAACTTAAAGATAAGGGCAGCATGGAAGTCAGTGTTTCAAGCTCTTAAGGAAAGCAACTTCCAACCTTGACTAAAATTATCTCTCAAAATTGATGAATAAGATACTTCCATAATAAATCCTAAAGATACTTATGTCCACCTAACAAATATTCCAAAAACTTTTCAAGTATATCTTAGGACAAAATGAAGCTAAAAATGTCAAAGATGTAATCAAACAAATACATCATGTAGGGTAACAAGTAGAATGAAAAGAAAACAACATGAAATTACTATACAGGAACAGATCAGTACTTACCAGTCATAACTGCCATGTAAATGGACTCATTAATCAAAAGGCCTGCGTTAGTAGAATGGACCAAGAAACATAATCCAAAAGTATGCTCTATGCAAGAAATACACGTGCCTGTAAAGCCACACTGAGACAAGGAGATCACTGTGAGTTCAAGGCCTTCCTGAGCTATATAAACAAGTTCAAGGACAGCCTGTAATACACAGTGAGACCCTGCAGCAACAAACAAACAAAGATATTCATACAATAAAAATTCCATGGATTAAAAAATCAAAGTTTGCAAAACCATATTCAACACGAAGAGAACCCAAAACAAGCAGGAGGGGTAATCCTGTTTTCAAGGCAAAGCTATTCAAAGGAGACATGCACACACACACAAAAAAAAAAAAAAACAGAAAGAAGAGAGAGAGAGAGAGAGAGAGAGAGAGAGAGAGAGAGAGAGAGAAATTAAGAAAGAAAAGAAAGCAAAACAAATGTTACATTAATGTGTTTATTCAATAGAAAGAGATAATACTTATAAACATGCCAAGCAACAGTGACTAACCTTGACCCAAAAAACCTAATGAAAATTATATAATAAATATCAATACAATTTTAGTAAAAGATTTACACACACCATTATCAAAAATTCTTCAACTAAACAAAATTACATTAACAAAGGAATGTAAAAGTTGAACCAAACATTAAACAAATGGACTTAATATATATACAGTAATTTCCCTGACTTATTAATAAGTTCTATTCAGGGAGAATTTTGTAAGTCAGATTTCTCTGTAAGTCCAGCAAAATGGCTTCATTGGCACAGTGGACCACACACATTTCAATATATTGTTCCTTTTCTTCATAACTGTGGACATGGTTGCATGATTCATGTTATAAAAACCAGCCATGTATACTATTTTTTTTACCTCTATCTGTTGTGGTTGATACACTGTGTCAACTTGAGAACTTTACACCTTTTATGAGAGACTCAACAGGGATCCAGGATCCTTCTTTGTAAATTTCCTCATACTGTGAAAGAAGAGGACAGACATTTGGGGAGTGTTACACCTGCTCTGGATTGGGGCAGTGGGCTGTGTAGAGTATAAGGGTGGGAAAGAGGCTTTCTCTTCCTCCTTATTGCTCTGGATGCTTTTGCAAGCTGCTGCTGTCAATGTGTTGCCCTGGTGCCATGCCATCCTGCCCTGGAGCCACCTGATTATGGAAAGAAACTTCCACAAACTGTAAGCTAAAGAAATCTTTCCTTCCTTAATTTTCAGTGTTGGGTATTTTGTGTCAGCAAAGAAAGAAAAGTAACTAAGACACAATGCAATTAATTATTTTCACTTTTGTTTCCATGGTTATTGCTTTGCACTTCTTAGCAGCAACATCCATATCACTGCTGCTTTTCTGCTTGCTTCCAGACATCCCAGGTTCTGATGTAGCTCTGTAAAGCTGTACATACTGTAAGTACACAACAGCACAACTGTAGCAGTGTCTGGTAGACACACAAGCAACCTTTCTGATTTCTTTGCATCTACAATTTTCTGTAATGTGAGGTCCCATTTGCATCTCTGAAACTTTGCAACTTGAATGTTTGTCACTTGGAGATGTACTGTATACAGTGTTCCAAAAGACAACAGAAGATACATTCTTTAGTCTCATATAGTACTTTCTTGGAGACAGACCATATTCTGGTTAATAAAGCACAACGAAGTAAATGCAAAAGAATAAAAATTTTACTATGCATACTATCAGATTACAGTGCGATGCAAGTAGATATCAATAGCAAAAGAAACTACAGAAATTGTGCAAACAGATGGATATTAAAGACAATCACTGAGTCATAGAGAAAATTAAGGAAGAAATAAGACAGTTCCTAGAGTTAGTTGTGCACCAATATTTATGAGATACAATGAAACTAGTTCAATATAGGAAGTATAGAGAAGTGAGTATTCTCATTTTTACAAAATAGGATGAGCTCAAAAACATAATGATGCATCGCAAGGTCACTGAAAAATAAGAACAATTCAAGCACACAGCTAGTAAAAAGAAAAACACTATCAACCTCATTACAGAAATCAATGAATAGAAACTAAAGGGAAAAAAAGAACCACTGAATTGAAGAGCTTTTGAAAAAATAAACAAAGTAAATCAAATATAAGCCAATTTTATCAAAAGCCAAAACATATAAAATACTACAATTAGAAATAAAAAATGTGGAATCACAATAGACATTGTCAAACTTCTAGAAGTTATTAGCAACTATTTCATGAAAGTATATGCTAAGCCTTTGCTCAGAAAAGATGGAGAGATTCTTAGATATATATGGATTACCAAAAAAGAACAAAAAGATATGAAAATCCTGAATCTTTTAGCATCAGGTAAGGAAATTTGAGAACTTAAAAAAAAAAAAATACCAGCTAAGAAAGCCCAGAACCTGATGGGTTCACAATGAAACTCTATAACAACTTCCGTGAATATCTAACACAAAAACTCTGCAGTAAAAATAAAAGTAGGACTTCAAAAGTCATTCTTGGAAGCTATCATTATCCTCATCACAAAACTAGAAAATAATACAACCACGAAAGGCAATTAGAGAACAATTTGCTTAATGAACATGGATGTAAAAATCCTTAATAAGATACTGGTAAACCAAAAGCAATAAATTATCAAAACCATCATGCACTGTACCAAACAGGTTTCAGGCCCCTGAATACAAAGAGGCTCAATAAACACAAATGATAATTCTAATTCCTCATCTACAAAGAAGCAAGACCCAAAACCACACGATCAGCTAAACAGGCTGAGAAAACGGCTATGATAAAATGCAAAATGGCTGTGATAAAATGCAACACTCATTCTCAAAATCCTGAAGAAAATAAGTACCGAATGTTTTCATCTCAACATGATAAAAGTCATTTATGACCATCCTCGTGCTTACATCACATGCAACGGGGAAACACTAAAAGCCTTCTCTCTAAAAACAGGAACAAGACAAGGAGGCTTCTTATCACCATTCCTGATCAATATAGTCATTCAAGGCCTTTATTTGCATATGACATGACCCTCTGCTTACAAAATGCTAAACTGTCCATCACACAATTCTAGAACTGTTAGCCAAGGTTAATAAGATACAAGGATAAAACACACACACACATACAGAGATGAAAATCAATAGCAATGTTTTACAATATTGAAGAACTCACTGAAAAAGCAATTAGGAAAATAGTATCATTCACGATTGCATCAAAAAAACTTAAATGGGTAGACATTAACCTAAGAAAGCAAAGAGTTATACAGTGGAAATTACACAAATCAGAAAAAGGCAACTAAAATATCAGAAAATGAAAAGATATTCCTCATTTCCGGATAGGCAAAACCGATACTGTCAAAATGGCCTGACTTTCAATATTGGTAAACAGACTTCATGCAACCCCAAGTTAAATACCAAAGTCAATTCTCACAGAGCTAAAGAAACATTATCCTAAAATTTGGTGGAATTAGAAGAGACTCAAAAGTGACAAAAGCAACGCAGGTGGCATCAGAATCATAATCCCAAGCTCAGAGCTACACTATAAAGTTACAGTGATGAAACCCACATGGTACTGACATAGAAACAGGCATGTGCATCAGTTGAAGAGAGCACAACAAACAGAGACAACTCAAAGCACACAGAGCCAGAGCGCTGTGTGATCTTTGACAAAGGAGTCAAAAACATACACCGGAGTAAAGATATTCTTTCAAGGGATGGTGCTGGGAAAATTGGATACCTACGTGCAACAGATTGAGTCTAGATCCACATATCTCACCATGTACTAAACTATAACCAAAATGGGTCAAACAACTAAATGTTAAAACAGAAGCAATCTTCTGGAAGACAAAATAGGCAGTACTCAAAGACACAGGCATAGGCAAGGACTTTCTGAACAAAACCCTAATGGCACAAAATACAAGATAGAGAATCAACAAATGGAGTCTTGTGAAATTAAAAAGATTCTCTATTGCAAAGGAAACAACCAACAGAATGAAGAGACAACCTTCAGAATACAAAACAAAACAAAACAAAACAAAACAAAAAAACCCTTATTAGTCACTCCACAGGCAGAGGACAAGCATCAAAGTATAGACCTAGTAAAGAAAGCTCAAAGAACAGAAAAATAAAATGAAATGATACTTGTTAGAAGTACAAATGGCCAATAAAAACACGGAAAACTCATCATTGCTTCTGGAAATTACATAAATGCAAATTAAATATACACCAAGATAGCATTTTATCTTACAAAGATTTCCATGAAAAAAAGTCTAATGATAAATGGTGATGAGTTTTTCTACACCAGTGGTGCAAATGTAAACCAGTATGAACATTACAGGAAAGAGTGTGGTGATTCCACAAAAAACTAAAAATAGAAATCCACTTGACACAGCTATGTCCCCTTGCAGAAATCTTCCAAAATAGTTAAAATCATACATACAGGGATATATAGATATCTATGTTTACAGCAGCACAATTTCTAACAGCTACATCTCTAAAATAGTGTGTACATCCATTAAGAGAATAATGTACAAGGAAAATGGCAACTATACACAATGGAATACTGCACTATGAAAAAGAAAGATAACCTTGAGGAACTCATAGATAAATGAATGCAACTTGAGGATATAAAGTTCTTTGAAATAAGTCTGAAACACAAGTTCAAATATTTTCTGGTTTCTCTTATATGAGCATACTTTTCCAAATTGCATATTTTGCTTCTCCAAATATTTTTATATGCCAACTTGTTTATATTACTAGCTCATTTCAATCACTGAAAAGAAACATTTACACTTTTTCCTTTTTCTATGAAGCATTTAGGTTTATGTTTTGTACTCTGAGGAAGTTCCATGAACATAGCAATACAGTGTTCTTCCTTATTGTTTTACTACAAAAGTTATTCTTCTCATTAAAAAGCAGGCATCTGTCAAAAAATTACTCAATAATAGAGCATGACTTGTACTGTACAGTCCTTATGTTGCCAATCCAAATAATTTTTCTATCTGATGGTTTGTGTTGATCTTTTTCATTATACACCAGTCACTAAGGTAGTCTTTCACCTACTGACTTATTTGACTTATTACCACTCCACAACACTGCTGAACTCTTGTTTAAAAAAAGAACAACCATACCTTTCCGGCTCATTCACCACATTCTTTCTTTCTGTCTTTTTTAACAATGCTGCCGCTTCCATTCTGTTTTCCCTTAGAGCAAGCATAAGTGGTGTGAGGCCTTCCTGTGGAGAAGCAGAAACAATTTAAAACCCACACAACTGCCTGCTTCTCAGCTGAACTGAACAGCTTGTGAAGGACCCTGACTGTTAACCTGATATAGATAACAACACACAGCAGTCTCTTCCTTCTCACTCCCAGTGCTTCCACACGTGCTGCCCTGCCATACCCTCTGCAGTGCATGCTCTCTGCCCACAGTGGCTACAGAAACCCCAGGGTCACAACTCGCTCCAGTCACTGGTTCCAAGGGTCTTTCCATCACAGCTTTTATCATGGTACTCAGAGTTATGTAACACCTCCCGCTTCAATCAAATGCACCTTCAGGCAGGGGCTGTATCTTTTTTCTCAGTAGCTCCAACCATAATGCACAGTCAAAAATGATTGAAGGATTTGGATTAAATTAATGAGTTAAATTATCATCCCTAGGCAGAAATTCTCACCCTATCTTCCAAAGAATCATTTTCCATGACTTCTATGTCTCAACAGATTTGATAATCATCTGTTTGAGAAATTATAAAACTGCATTATTTCTTCAGTATTAAAATCTCTTTACCTTTGCTTTACTCGTATTCAACACTACTTGTCTTCTGCCAAATATCAACACCTGAGGAATTAACAGTTTCAGGGAATTAACAGTTTCGGTACCATGCAAAGCAGTTAGGCAGGAAACTTGCTGAATTCTCTACCTGGTGACAGGATCCAACTACAATTCTTAACCATTCCAGCTTTCAAGGAGTACCCCATTACATGGTCACTCAATTGTGAGATCAGCCCCAAGTGAACTTGGATCACTTCTTATTAAACCAGTTACGGCTCTTTCTGTCCTATTATTAGATGAAAATATTATCTCAGCTGTTAGAAAGATGAGTACAAAACTTCACTTCTCATATATAACGGCAATCCTGGGATCCCCATGCGTAACTATTGCTTTTAATAAGTTTTATTCTGGTTCCATTTAAATTACCAATGTTATACAAATCAAATGTAAAATATGGTTCATCAATAAAGATTCTAATACTGCTCAATTTGGATTTTAACATAATAAATAAATTATAACACTGCTCAGGATGGATTTTCTCATAATGAACAAATTCTAATACTGCATAATATGAAAATTTTCATACCACTCAATATGAAAATTGTATCACAATGAAACTCAGTAAGACACATATTTTTAAGGGGCAAGGCTGAAATGAAAGATACAAAATTCTTGGTAACAAGCATAAATTATTCAGTTGTGATTTTAATTATTAATGTCTACAGGCATTCTGATAGGAACATGATTATTAGCATGGAACAACATTATTAGCATATGGGAACAATTTTAAACAATTTCTAAATTCCATTCCATTTCTAAATATTTATTCTTAAATCTAGATTACATTTTATTTTTGTCTTTGTCCTTTTTTATCAGTACCAGGGATCAAACTCATGAGCACACACTTGCAAGGCAGGCGCCTATGCCGCTGAGATAAAACCCCAGCACTTAGATTACATTCTTATAAATGAATAAAAGATATTCTGAAATTCCAGAATCTTTATTAAAATATACCATCTTTTAAGAGCTGCAAACTCTCATAGAGGCACAGTCAGCAGTTGGCACAGGGAAACACAGAGGTGGGTCTGTAAAAGGGCACACTGACATGGTCACACAGGCTCTGAAGACAGGACAGTCCCTTCTCTCTGAGCATCTTCAACTTCAAATTTGGAGCAGGGTTCTGAAACCTCCTTGTGAGTTCAATTGATGCAGGAAAACTGCATAGAGCTAAGAGCCACGTTTAAGTCACAGTTTTGCTTTTACCTTTGGTATGCATGGGCTGCCAAATGGTTGTGTACAAAGCAAGCATTTCTGTGTAAAATTCTCCCCTTAACATCATGTTTTACCAAAAAAGTGAGGTCCTACCATGAAATGAAAAGCATTATACCTATTTCAATAATTTTTCAACACTTATACTTATCCTCCATTTGTATGCAGTTCTCCCTGCTGTTAAACAGTTTCAAAGGAGCGCTAAAAAGAAATTACCACAATTCCCAGCTGGATAGGGTGGTACAACCCTGTAAGCTTATCACTCTGTGAGGCTAGGAAGAGGGATCCAAGTTCATGTCTGATTTCTGCCTCTGAAACTTAGTGAAACACTGTCTCAAATTTAACAAGGGGTGAGCAGTGCTGAATGGTGGTGATGCAGCTCAGTGAGAAGGTCCTAGGTGCAATCCTCCATGCCCCCCCCCACACACACTAAGAAATAAGCAATACACATTTAAAAAGCATTCCCATCTCTGTTCTTACAATTTCATTGATTTCTGCCAGGGCTTTCTTAACTGAATACAGTGACATAGTCTGTCACATGCCTTCAATTAAATACAGATTCAAGGTGGATATTGTTCAAATTCCTGAAAATCTACATTTGTCAGCTTTGTGCCACTAGTGATTATAATGAGAGCCAGTAATGATAACAAAGAGATGTGGAATTCATCAAGATTAAACCTTAACCATTAGTGAATTAATAAAGAGCTTACCAGTGGCACTGAATGACCACAGGGGGGAAGGAAAGTGGTGGATTCTGCACAACAATAGGTTACACTGGAGAGCTGAGGGCATGTGAAGTGATTTCCAGTGCATATGTGCTTGCCCAGGGAGACCTGTGGACCATCACCAGCAGTGGTTAGGAGCCCACCAGGCTTCTCAGAACACTGGAGTTAGCACGGGAGGTCCTGGGGGCCTGACTGGATGATGCTCAGCAACTTCCATTCAGACCCAAGAGCTGAGCATTGGAGGTGATTTCCAACATAGAAGCTTTGGAACCTCACTTGAAACACGGAAATAGAGGATAATGACAAGACAAAACACCAAAATGCAATTTCAAACCTTTAGCCCATCCCAAGAAAGCTTATATACCAAGAAATATAAGCCATACACCTGAAATACCTGAAATAAAAAAGCAACTCCAGGAAGCCTTAAAAGAATTCAAATTACAAATAATCTCTCAGGTAAAAGAAGAAATGAAAAAAATAAATGAAAGAAATGCTGAACACATCTAAAGAAGACACAGTTAGAAAATTAAGGGAACAATGCAAAAACATAGAATCCCTAGAAGAACAATGTAAGAAACAAACAGAATACATGAAGATTCAAAGGGATAACGGGAAATCAAAAAATTCCATTGAAAGTTGTCAAAACTGCCTCAATAAAAGTGAAGATAGATTTTCAGACCTTGAACACAAGATTCCAGCTAGTGAATAGGAAAGGAGAGATCTTTTAAAGATAATAAGGAATCAGGAAATAACAATTCAACCACTGCAACATGATTCAAAGAAAAACAACATAAGATTCACAGGGATAAATGAAGAAGGGGTTACAACACAAATGATATCAAGAAGTAATAGCTGAAAATTTCCCAAACACGAGAATGAAAACTGACATATGCATTATTGAAGTATATTGAGCTCCAAATAGCCATAACTAAAATAAAACTACACCCAAACAAATAATAATCACCATCTGAGAAATCCAACATAATAGAATATTAAAAGGTGTTAGAGAGAAAGACAGATCATCTATAAAGGAAAACCAATCCAAATCACAAGAGACTTCTCAACACAATGACGTCAAGAAGACCATGAAGTGAAGTATTTCAGATCCTAAAGGAAAACGACTTCCAATCTAAACTGATGCACCATGCAAAACTGTCCTTTCAAAATGGATGCAGAAATAAGACACTTCCATGACAAAGAAGAGATGAAGAACTTCATGACCACCAAACCAACCCTACAAAGAATAAAAAGACATTCTAGATACACATCCAAAAATCCTCGAAGCAAGGCAGACAAACAGAATGGAAAGGTAAAAATGTAACAGCAGAAAGATAACATGTCAACAATAAGCCAAAGTATAACACTTATACCCATTAATGTAAATGGTCTCAATTCACCAATTAAAAGCAAGAAACTGGCAGAATAGATCAAGAGATGATATTTAACCATATGCTGTCTACCAGAAACACATCTAACCCAAAAGGAAACTCATAGATGGAAACTCAAAGGGTGGAAAACAATACTTCATGCAACAAAACAAAAAAAAAAAATTGGGGGTAGCCATTCTGTTCACACACAGTGTGAACTGCAATGAAGAATGATACGAAGAGATAAAGAACTACATACTACATAAACTACATACTATTTAGGGGGAAACTTCAAGAGGAAGAGATAACAATCTTAAATATATATGCACCAAATTCCAGAGCACCCAGCTATACAAAGCAAGTATTAATAGAAATGAAAAATCAAATAAGCAACAACACAATTATAATTGGAGACCTTAACACACCATTGGCACTAAGGGACGGATCAACCAGACAGAAAATCAGCAAAGAAATAACAGGACTGAATTACACCTGCGAACACATGGACTTGATAGACATATACAGAGTGTTCCATCCAAAAACATCAGAATATACATTCTTCTCAGCAGCACATGGGACATTCTCTAAAATAGACCATATACTAGCCCAAAGAACATATTTAAGTAAATGCAAAACAAGGAAAATTATCCCATGCATGTTATCAGATCATAACACTATAAAATCAGAAACTAATGATAAAAGGCACTGCAAAAACTCCACGAACACATGGAAGTTGAATAATACACTCTTGAGCAATCAGTGGGTCACAGAGGAAAATAAGAAGAAATTAAACAATGCCTTCAAGCAAATGAAAATACAAATACAAATTACCAGGATCTGTGGGATGCAATGAAAGTGGCCCTCAGAGAAAAATTTATTACACTGAGTTCCCACATCAGGAAAACAGAATGAACACAAATAAACAACCTGATGCTATACCTCAAATATCTAAAAAAGAAGAGTAAGTCAAGCCCAAAGCCATAAGAAGGGAGGAAATTGTAAAAATCAGAGCACGAATTAACGCAATAGAGACTAAGAAAACATTACAAAGAATCAATGAGTGAAAGAGTTGGTTCTTTGAAAGAATAAATGAATAAAGAAAGAAAGAAAACAAATAAAAGTTAGAGCTCAAATTCATGCAATAAGGAATGAAAACGGTGAAATCACTATAGACTCTGTGGAAATACAGAAAATCATCGATACCTGTTTCAAAAACCTGTAGTCTCATAGGGTTCATAACACTGAAGAAGGGGACCGATTCCTAGAAACATATGACCTACAAAAGCTGGGTCTTTTGTGAAACTGCTGAATAACCCAATTTCTATTAGTGAAATTGAAAATATAATTAAGTTCTTACCTACAAACAAGAACCCAGGCCCACACGGATTCACTGTGGAATTCTACAAGAAATAAAAAAACTTCCCAATTTCTGGTTTTTTTTGTTTTTCTCCTTAAATACAATTTTAAAAAAGACTTAATGCTGACACTCCTCAAACTCTTCAATGAAATCAATAGGGAAGTATCTCTTCCCAAGTCATTTCTGGAAGGAAATATTAGACTAATACCAAAACCTGAGAAAGACCCAACTAAAAAGACAACTATGGACCAATCTCCCTAATGAACACAGATGCAAAAATTCTCAACAAAATATTGGCAAACAGGATGCAGCAAATCATCATGAAGATTATACGCCACACCAAGGGGAATCATACCAGCCATGCAGGAATGGTTCAACATACGTAAATCCATCAGTGTAATCCACCATATCAATAGAGCCAAAAGTAAGAATCACATGATCATTTCTATAGATGCAGAAAAAGGCTTTTGGTAAGGTCCAACATTCATTCATGATAAGAAACTTACAGAAAATGGGAGTAGATGGTCTTTACCTCAGTACGATAAAGGACATCTATGACAAACCCACAGACAGGATCATATTGAATGGCCAGAAACTCAAGGCCTTTACCTTAAAATCAAGCACAAGACAAGGATGCCATTATCACCACTCCTATTCAACATAGTACTGGAAACACTAGCCAGAGCAATTAGACAACAGAGAGAAATGAAGGGCTAAAGTTAAGAAAAGAAGAAGTTAAAATAGTATATGCAGATGACATGATACTCTACATAGAAGACCCCCAAAACTCCATTGAACGACTCCTAGATATAATAAATAAATTCAGCAATGTAGCTGGATACAAAGTCAATACTCAAACTCAATTGCATTCCTATATACTAAAAACAAAATCACTGAGAGAGAAATAAGAGAAGCCACACCCTTCACAGTAGCATCCAAAAGAACTACTTAGGAATTGATCTCACAAAACAAGTAAATGATCTATACAGGGAAAATTATAATACCCTGAAAAATAAATTGAAGAGGATCTCAGAAAATGGAAAGACATCCTTTATTCGGGGATATGAAGAATAAATATTTTCCAAATGGTCCTTCTCCCAAAACTGTTATACAGATTCACTGCAACCTCATGAAAATACCATCAACCGACTTCCAGATCTAGAGAAATGACTCCTAAAATTCATCTGGAACCAGAAGAGACCTAGAATAACAAAGGCAATTCTAATCAGCAAAGGCAAGGCAGGAAGCGTAACAATCTCTGGTTTGAAGTTATACTACAAAGCTATTATAATAAAATCAACATGGTCCTGGAATAAAAACAGATCTGAAGATCAATGGAATAGATTAGAAGATATAACCACAACTACAAACACACTCAACCACCTTATCTTTGATAAAGGGGCCAAATATATTCACTGAAAGAACAACAGTCTCTTTAATAAATGGTGCTAGAAAAATAGCTCTCCACATGCCAAAAACTAAAACTAGACCCATGCCTATTACCATGTACTAAACTAAGATATAATGGATCAAGGATCTGAATATTAAAGCAGAAACACTAAATCTGCTGGAAGATAAATTAGGTAAAAATCTTGAAGACATAGTGGTATGTAGAGAATTTATGAACAGGAGTCAAAATGCACAGAAAATACTTCCCAGAATCAATAACTGGGATCACGACATATTAAAAAGTTTCTGCATGTCAAAAGAAAATCACCAACGTAGTGAGTAGAAAACCGACAAGCTGGGAAAAAAAATCTTAGTGAACTGTCTCTCAGACAAAGGACTTCTCTTTAAAACATACAAAGAATTTTTAAAATCACAGCCCTGAAATTCAAACATGCAATCCAAAAATGGGCATCCAAGATGATTACACAGTTCTCAGATGAAGAGATAAAAATGGCAAATACATACACGAAAAAATGTTCATCATCATTAGTCATTAAAGAAATGCAAATTAAATCAACACTGAGATTCCATCTCACTCCAGAAAGAATGGCCAAAATCAAGAAAACTACCAACAACAAATGCTAGAGAGGCTGTAGGAAAAAACAAACTCTTGTACACTGTTGGTAGGAGAATAGATTGGGGCAACCACTGTGAAGGTTAGTCTGGAGATTCCTCAAAACCTGGGATTGGAAGTCCCATTTGACCTAGCATATTTCCAGAAGAACTAAAAACATCATACCACAATGATATATGTGGACCCATGTTTATAGCAGCACAAATTGCAATAGCCAGATCTTGGAAACAACCTAAGTGTCCATCAACTGAGGAATGGATAAAAGGGTTGTGATAGTGTTATACAATGGAGTACTACTCAGCTATAAAGAATGATCACATTGGGATATTTATAAATAAGTGGATGCAACTTGAGGCCATACTCAAAAGTGAAACAAATCAAACTCACATGTATGAATACTGTATAGTCTCCCTGGTGTAAGAAACGATAAGTGTACATAAAATTTTATGGTAATCATGATTGCCCGTTACATTGCTTTGAAGTCTTATGATGTTTTCATTCATTAATTGGGATAGTTTTAATGATTTGCTTGATTTCATTATGTGTGATGATATGAACAGCTATTTTGAAGAAAAAAAGACATTTTGGCAGCCATTGCTGATTTAATTTGATCTTGCTTTGAAGTCCTACTATGCTTTTGTTCTTCTGTTTCCGTTGATTCTATCATGTTGTATCTTATTGGATTTTAATATGTGTGATAGTATACACAAATTTTTTATGGAAAAGGAGACAATATAGTAGCCATTATTTGTTTTCTGTTATTTGGTTCTGAGGGCCCTATAATACTTTCATTCTCTTGTATGGTGTTATACTATTTTGTTATGTTTGATACTATTGTACGTTAATACACTCAACTATTTCAAAGAAAGAGACATTAAGGTAGCTACTATTAATATTGGGTTGTCTTGTGGTGAAGTACTGTGTTGCTTACATTGTTCTGTTCTGATGTTCTTTGTTCTGTCCTTTTTGGTCTTTATCTCTTTAAAATAAAAAATAAAAAAAGAAATAATAGAACCGAAATATACCTGTGAGCAACTGGACTTGGTAGATGTTTGCAGTGTTCCACCCAAGCATGTCAGAATACAGATTCTTCTCAGCTGTGCATGGGACAGTCTCCGGAATAGACCATATAGTATCCCATAAAATATTCTTAAAGTAACTTCAAAGGTACTGAAATTATCCCATGCCTACTATCTAACTGTAGCACACTGAAATTGCAAATTAATGGCAAAAAATTGCAAAACCTGCATAAATACATGGAAATTAAATAACAACTTTTTGAACAACCAGTGGGTTACAGATGAAATTACAGAAGAAATAAAGCAGTACCTACACATCAATGAAAATGCAGAAACAACATACTGTAATCTGTGGGATCAAATGAAAGCAGTCTAAAGAGAGAAATATATAGCAATAAATTGTCATATCAAGAAAACAGAACAAGCTCAAATAAACAATATAATCCTTCATCTCAAGCTTCTAGAAAAAAAAGAGCAAGTTAAACCCAAAACTCATAGGAGAGAAAATTCTAAAGATTAGAGCAGAAATCAATGCAATTGAAACAAAAAAAATGCAAAGAATGAATCAAAAAGCTTGTGTTTTGAGAGAATAAACAAAACGGACAAGCCTCTAGCTAACCTCATAAAGAAAAAGAAAGACAAACTCAAATTTATGCAATAAGGTCTGAGAAGGGGGAAATAACTACAGATTCCATGGAAATTGAAAACATCATGAATACCTACTTTACAGGTCTCTAGTCATATAGAGTGGAAAACACAGAGGAAATGGACAGATTTCTAGAAACATATGAACGACCAAACTCAACCAAGAAGATGTAGCATTTTAAAATAACCCAGTATCAGCTATTGAAATTGAAACTATAATTTAAAATCTACCAAAAAGAAAAGGCCAAGTTCTGAGGGATTCGTGGCAGAATTCTATAACAAATTTAGAGAAGATTTCATGCAAATACTCCTTAAATTCTTCAAAAAAAAATGAAAAGGAAGCAATCCTCCCTAAATCATTCCTGGAGGCAAGTATAACTCTCATACCAAAACCAGAGAAAGACCCAACCAAAAAGGAGAACTATAGCCCAATCTCTCTAATGAATATTGATGCAAAGATTCTCAATAAAATACCGGCAAAGAGAATGCAGCAAATCATCAATAAGATTATACATCATGACCTAGTGGGATTCATTCTAGGAATGCAGGAATGGTTAACATATGCAAATCAATAAATGTAATACATCCCATCAACAGATCAGAAACAAAAACCACATGGTCATTTCAATAGATGCAGAACTTCTGATAAAGTCCAACACGTGTTCATGATTAAAAACCCTTCAAAAACTCAGACTACGCAGTGTCTGCATCAATCTTATAAAGGCCATCTATGACAAACCTATAGCCAACATTATACTAAATGGCAATACTATACTGAAAGCTTTCACTTTAAAATCAGGAATAAGACAAGGATGTCTACAATCACCACTTCTATTCAACATAGTTCTGGAAACACTAGCTAGGGTAATCAGACAAGAGAGAGAAATAAAATGAATAAAGATAGGAAAGGAAGAAGTTAAATTATCATTATTTGCAGATAACATGATACTCTATTTGGAAGACCCAAAAACACCATGAAAAGATTACTAGAAGTAATAAACAAATTCAACAGTGTAGCTGGATACAAAGTCAATGCTCAAAACTCAATAGCATTCCTGTACACAAACAAAAACTCACTGAGAGAGAAATTATGGAAAGATAGCCTTTCACAACTGCATCTAAAAAATGAAATATTTAGGAATCAACCTAACTAAGAATGTAAAAGACCTATATGCTGAAAATTATGCTATGCTAAAAAAGGAGATTAAAGAGGATATTAGAAAATCAAAGGAAATTCCTTATTCTTCGTTAGGAAGAACCAACATTATGAAAACGGCCATACACCCAAAACTGTTCTACACATTTCATGCAATCCCAATCAGAATACCAATAACATGCCTCACAGATCTAGAGAAAACACTCCTGAAATTCACGTGGAAAAAGAAGAAACCTACAATAGCAAAGGCAATTCTGAGCAAGCAAGGCAACGTAGGAGGCATCTCAATTCCTGACCTGAAACTATACTACGAAGGCACAGTGATAAAATCAGCATGGTACTGGCAAAGAAATAGACCTGAGGATCAGTGGAACAGATTACAAGATGCAAGCACAACTACAAAGACAATCAACCACCTGATATTTGAAAATGGGGCTAAACATGTTCACTCTTTAATAAATGGGGCTGGAAAAATTGGCTCTCCACATGCTGAAGACTGAAACTAGATCCATGCCTATCACTATGCACAAAATTAAAGTCTAAATGGACCAAAGACCTAAATATTAATACAGAAACCTTAAATCTACTGGAAGACCAGGTAGGCAGAAGACTTGGAGACATAGGGGTAGGCAGAGAATTCATGAACAAAATGCAAACTGCATGGGAAACACGTCAAAGAATCAACAACTGGGATCTCATGTTATTCAAAAGTTTCTGCACATCAAGAGAAATCACCAACAGAGTGAAAAGAAAACCCACAGAATGGGAAACAATTTTAGCCAACAACTCCTCAAAGGACTTATATCCAGAACATGTAAAGAACGGAAAAACATCAAGCCCCCAAATTCAAAGACCCTCTCCAAAAATGGACATCTGAGATGAACACACATTTCTCAGATGAAGATACACAAACGGCAAATAATTACATAAAGAAATGTTCACCATCACTGGTCATTCGAGAAATGCAAATTTAAACAGCATCGAGATTTCATCTCACTCTGAAAAGAATAGTGGCCATCAAGAAATCAACTGATAACAAATGCTGGTGAGGCTGTTGGGAAAAAGGAACACTGCTCCACTGTTGGTGGGAGTGTAGAATGGTGCAACCACTATGGAAATCAGTATGGAGATTTCTCAGAAAACTAGGATTGGAAGTTCGATTCAATTCAGCTATTTCCTTCCTGAATATTTTCCCAGAAAACCTGAAAAGGTCATGCCAAAGTCATGTATGTGCACTCAAGTTCATAGCAACACAATTTGTAATAGCTAAATCTTGGAAACAACCAAGATGCACATCAACTGCAGAGTGGATGAAAAAGATGTGGTTTTTTATACAATGTAACATTACTCAGCTATAAAACAGGATGATCTTGAGGCCTTCATAGGTAAATGGAGACAACTTGAGACTGTCCTCACTAGTGAAATAAATAAGAATCATATTTATAAATATGACATTGTCTCTCTAGTGTAAAAAGTAATAAGAAATGTAGGAGTAACATAACCCTAAATGTGTAATTGCTATTGTGAAAAAGAGGAGAAAAGAAGATGCTCTAACGGATATAAATGCATGCATGGGTAAGTATGTAAGATTAATTACCATATTACTAAGTTTTGTTGGATCACTGAACACAATTGTTTGCAGTCTCACTGTTTGAATGTCTACTTTGTATGATTTACTTCTGTAATTTGAACAACTATTTCTAAGAGGACAATATGTGATTTATCAACTAGTGATTTCTTAATTTTTAATTTTAAATTATGTTTTAATCATTATTTCTTCCCTCCTTCAGTTTTGTTTTTTCTTGTTTTCTCTTTAAATAAAAAAATTTAAAAAGAAAAACCAGAACCTGACGGGCTCAAAATGAAATTCTTTAAGAACATCAGTGAACATCTAATAATAATACTCTGCAAACTCTGCAATAAAAATAAAAGTAGGACTTCAAAAATCATTCTGGGAAGCTATCATTATCCTCACCACCAAAGAAGAAAAGAATACAACCATAAAAGACAATTAGAGGACAATTTGTTTAATGAACATAGATGCAAAAATCTTTAAGACACTAGTAAACCAAATACAACAAATTATCAAAAAGATCATGCACCCTACCAAACAGGTTTCAGCCCCTGAATACAAAGATGGCTCAATAAACACAAACACAAAATTCCTCATCTTCATAGAATCAAGGCCCAAAGCCACATGATCATTTAAATAGGTTCAGAAAAAGCCTGTGATAAAATGCAACACTCATTCTTGATTAAAACCCTGAAGAAAGTAAGTTCAGAAGGTCTTCATCTCAACATGATAAAAGCCATTTATGACCAATCTACTGCTAATACACATGCCATGGGCAAACATTGAAAGCCTTCTCTCTAAAATCAGGAACAAGACAAAGAAGTTGTTTTTATCACCATTGCTGTTCAATGTGGTCATTCACGTAATAGCCTGAACAATTATTTAAGAGTAAGAAATAAAAGGGATACATGTAGGGAAGAACGGAGTCAGAAGACCTTTATGTGCAGATAACATGATCCTCTACTTCCAAGACACAAAACCCTCCATCACACAATTCTAGAACTGTTAACCAACATTATCAGGATACCAGGATACAACACACACACACACAGATAAAATCAATAGCATTGTTATACAATATTGAAGAACCCAATAGAGGTATATATTACAGTAACATTTTTGTTTTCTTATTAACCTGATATGATGCCCAGTATTGCTCTCCCCATCTTGTTCTGTCAGATTTTACTATATTCTATTTTGTTGATAGTATCAAGTTTGAGGGTATAGGCAACCAATTTCAAGGCAATAAGATTCACTAAGATGCCCATTATGGTTTGATTATTATCTTCTTTTGAAATCCTCTGAGGTCTCCAGTGTAGGTTTTATTAGTCTTGTTCTGTACTGTTTTGATCAATTCTATTATATCTGATGATATAGGCAACTTTTTAAAAACATAGCAGAGGCACAATGGTAAGCATTTTACATCACCTGATATTTTATTTTTACATCATGTACTATGCCCAACCTTTTGTTCTAACCGACTCTGCTTTGTTTAGCCACGTTAGGTTTTATTCTCTTCAAAAAAATAATAAGAATTGTGGGAGTAAAAAAACCCAAAAAGTGTAATTGTTATTAAAAAGAGAGGAAAGGAAGGTGGTCTGAGGGATATAGCTGCATGTATGTTTGAGTGTATAGGATGGAAATCCATATTACTGAACTTTTGTTCAATCATTGATCGGCACATTCTGCAAACTCATTCTATAAATGTTCACTGTACATGCTTTAATTTTATAATTTGGACAACTATTTCAAAGATGACAATATATAACCTATTAACTAGTGATATCTTACTGTATTTTATTCTTGAAATTCTATATTATTTGTACCCTTTTACTGCTTTGTTTATTTTATTTCCTTTCTTTTTTCTCTTTAATTAAAAAAATTGAAGAACCCACTGAAAAAGCAATTAGAAAAATATCATTGATGACAGCATTTAAAAAAACTTAAATAGATAGGTGTTAGCTTAAGAAAGCAAAGCATTGTATAGTGAAAATTACACCACTCAAAACTAGGCACCTGAAAATATCACAAAATGAAAAAATAGTCCTCATTTCTGGATAGACAGAATCGATACTGTCAAAATGGCCTGACTTTCAATATTGGTAAACATACTTGGTGCAACCCCAAGCTAAATACCAAAGTCAATTCTCACAGAGCTAATGGAACAATCCTAAAATTGGGGGAAATTAGAAGAGACTCAGACTACCAAAAGCAATCCTGAGTAACAAAAGCAAAGCAGGTGGCATCATAATCCCAAGCTCAGAGCTACACTATAAAGTTACAGTGATGAAACCCACATGGTACTGACATAGAAACAGGCATGTGCATCAGTTGAAGAGAGCACAACAGAGACAACTCAAAGCACACAGAGCCAGAGCGCTGGGTGATCTTTGACAAAGGAGTCAAAAACATACCAGAGTAAAGATATTCTTTCAGGGATGGTGCTGGGAAAATTGGATACCTACGTGCAACAGATTGAGTCTAGATCCACATATCTCACCATGTACTAAACTATAACCAAAATGGGCCAAAGAACTAAATGTTAAAACAGAAGTAATCTTCTGGAAGACAAAATGGGCAGTACTCAAAGACACAGGCATGCAAGGACTTTCTGAACAAAACCCTAATGGCACAAAATACAATATAGACAAGCAACAAATGGAGTCTCATGAAATTAAAAAGCTTCTCCATTGCAAAGGAAACAACCAACAGAATGAGGAGACAATCTTCAGATTGGAAAAAAAAAATACTTTCATTAGCCACTCCACAGGCAGAGGACAAGCATCAAAGTATAGACCTACCAAAGAAAACTCAGAAGAACAGACAAATGAAATGAAATGATACTTGTTAGAAGTACAAATGGCCAATAAAAACATGGAAAACTCATCATTGCTTCTGGAAATTACATAAATGCAAATTAAAAATACACAAAGATAGCATTTTATCTTACAAAGATTTCCATGAAAAAAATCTAATGATAAATGGTGATGAGAATGAAGGATTTTTCTACAACGGTGGTGCGAATATAAACCAGTATGAACACTACAGGAAAGAGTGTGGTGTTTCCGCAAAAAAACTGAAAATAGAAATCCACTTGAGACAGCTATGTCCCCTTGCAGAAATCTTCCAAAATAGTTAAAATCATACATACAGGGATATATATATATATCTATGTTTACAGCAGCACAATTTCTAACAGCTACATCTCTAAAATAGTGTGTACATCCATCAAGAGAATAATGTACAAGGAAAATGGCAATTATACACAATGGAATACTGCACTATGAAAAAGAAAGATAACCTTGAGGAACTCATAGATAAATGAATGCAACTTGAGGATATAAAGTTCTTTGAAATAAGTCTGAAACACAAGTTCAAATATTTTCTGGTTTCTCTTATATGAGCATACTTCTCCAAATTGCATATTTTGCTTCTCCAAATATTTTATGTGCCAACTTGTTTATATTACTAGCTCATTTTCAATCACTGAAAAGAAACATTTACACTTTTTCCTTTTTATATGAAGCATTTAGGCTTATGTTTTGTACTCTGAGGAAGTTCCATGAACATAGCAATACACAGTGTTTTTCCTTATTGTTTTACTACAAAAGTTATTCTTCTCATTAAAAAGCAGATATCAGTCAAAATTACTCAATAATAGAGCATGACTTGTACTGCACAGTATTCCTTATGTTGCCCAATCCAAATAATTTTTCTATCTGATGGTTTGTGTTGATCTTTTTCATTATACACCAGTCACTAAGGTAGTCTTTCACCTACTGACTTATTTGACTTATTACCACTCCACAACACTGCTGAACTCTTGTTTAAAAAAAGAACAACCATACCTTTCCGGCTCATTCACCACATTCTTTGTTCCTGTCTTTTTTAACAATGCTGCCGCTTCCATTCTGTTTTCCCTTAGAGCAAGCATAAGTGGTGTGAGGCCTTCCTGTGGAGAAGCAGAAACAATTTAAAACCCACACAACTGCCTGCTTCTCAGCTGAACTGAACAGCTTGTGAAGGACCCTGACTGTTAACCTGATATAGATAACAACACACAGCAGTCTCTTCCTTCTCACTCCCAGTGCTTCCACACGTGCTGCCCTGCCATACCCTCTGCAGTGCATGCTCTCTGCCCACAGTGGCTACAGAAACCCCAGGGTCACAACTCGCTCCAGTCACTGGTTCCAAGGGTCTTTCCATCACAGCCTTTATCATGGTACTCAGAGTTATGTAACATCTCCCGCTTCAATCAAATGCACCTTCAGGGCAGGGGCTGTATCTTTTTTCTCAGTAGCTCCAACCATAATGCACAGTCAAAAATTATTGAAGGATTTGGATTAAATTAATGAGTTAAATCATCATCCCTAGGGCAGGAATTCTCAGCCT
The DNA here is from genome assembly GCF_034190915.1 of Cavia porcellus. Taxonomy (NCBI): domain Eukaryota; kingdom Metazoa; phylum Chordata; class Mammalia; order Rodentia; family Caviidae; genus Cavia; species Cavia porcellus. The sequence continues at coordinate 4,263,733 of NW_026947491.1, forward strand.
ATCTTCCAAAGAATAATTTTCCATGACTTCTATGTCTCAACAGATTTGATAATCATGTTTGAGAAATTATAAAACTGCATTATTTCCTCAGTATTAAAATCTCTTTACCTTTGCTTTACTCCTATTTAACATTACTTTTCTTCTGACAAATATCAACATGAGGAATTAACAGTTTCAGGGATACAGAGCTGAGAGCTTTCTAGTACTATGGAAATTTTTTCTGAGTTAGGCAAGAAACTTGTTGGATTCTCCACCTAGTGTAAGGATCCAAATACAATTCTTAACCATTCCAGCTTTCAAGGAGTCCCTGAGGACATGATCCAAGTGAACATGGATCCCTTATTACTACACAATCCATGGGGTTCTGTCCTATTACTAGATGAAAGTGGAAAAGATCAGTACAAAATTTCAATTGTCATTTATGCTGATAATGCTAAGATCCCCACGCAGCATAGCTATTGTTTTTAATAAGTTATATTCTGTTTGCATTTTAATTACTAATGTTATAGAAATCAGAGGTAAAATATAGTTCATCAATAAAGATTCTAATACTGCTTAATTTGCATTTTCCCATAATAAATAAATTCTAATACTGCTCAAGATGGATTTTCTCATAATGAACAAATTCTAACACTGCATAATATGAAAAATTTCTCAGAATTTTCTCAATATGAAAATTGTATCATAATGAAACTCACTAAGTCGCTTATATTTTTAAGGGATAAGGCTGAAAAAGAAGATACAAAATTCTTGGTAACATGCACAAACTATCCAGTTGTGATTATAATTAATAATACCTTCAGGCATTCTAATAGGAACATGGTTACTTATAGTATATGGGAAACCTTTTTTAAAGAATCTCTAAACTTCATTCCATTTTAAAATATTCATTCTAAAATCTAGATTACATCCTTATAAATGAATATAAGATATTCTGAAATTCCTGACTACATTAAAATATACCATCATTTAAGAACTGGAAACTCTCACAGAAGCACAGTAGTGGGCAGGAAGAAGTACAGAATTGAGCCAATAGCAAACTGGATAAGCCATGGGAGCTTCCTGTACAGGGGGCACACCCTCACAGTCACAGGGGCTCTGAAGACAGCACAGCCTCTTCTTTGTGAGCATCTCCAACTTCAAATTATGGAGACGTTTTCTGAAATTTCATTGTGAATTCAGTTGATGGAAGCAAATTGCATAGAGCTAAAAGGCACATTTAGTCCATAGTGTTCTGCTTATATCTTTGCTGTGCATGTGCTTCCAAATGGTTGTGTACAATGTAAAATTCTTCCCTTAACATCATGTTTTACCAAAAAGAGAGGTCCTGCTATGAAATAAAAAAGATTATACCTATTTTAATAATTTTTCCAGCATGCATACTTTTCCTCCATGTGTATGCAGTTCTCCCTGACTGTTAAGCAGGTAAAAAGGAGTGCCAAAAGGAAATTATCAAAACTATTCCCAGCGGGACAGGGGACAGGAACATCTGTAATCTTATCATTCTGGGAGGCTAAGAAGAGGGATCCAAGTTCAGATTTGATTTCTGTCTCTGCAACTTAGTGAGACACTGTCTCAAATTTTTAAAAGTGATGAGTGATGAGTGCTGGGGATGCAGCTCAATGGAAAAGTCCTAGGATCAATCATTAGTAACACACACACACACACACACACACACACACACAAAATAAAAATAAGCAATAAAAATGTATAAAACATTCCCACCTATGTTCTTACAATTTCATGGATTTTCACCAGGGGGGTCACTTAATACATTGAAATAGTCTATCACATGCCTTCAACTAAATACAGGCTCAAGATGGATATTGTTCAAACTCCTGCAAATCACCATTTGTCAACACTGGGCCATTAATGATAATAAAGAGAGGCACTAATGATGATAAAGAGATGTGACATTCTTCAAGATTCAATCTCAACCATCAGAGAATTTCTACAGAGCTTCACAGTGGCAGTGAATGACTGCAGATGGGAGGGAAAGTGGTGGGATTCTGCAAAATAAGAGGTTTCACTGATGATACTCCTTTTCACTTCCCATGGACAGAGGTAGAGAAAGACAAATGAAAGTTGGTCTGATTTTATTGGAAAGGAGAGATTAGAAGGAAGTGGTATTTAATCCAACTCATCTAGAGATTTCTTCAGTTTCTGAGAATTAGGAATTCACCATTAAACATGCCTGTCCATTAAATGCTTCTGAGCTACGTCAGAATCTTGAGGAAATATTTCGAAATATCCATGTCAGGGCTTAAGACATTTATTGAACCCAAATCTCCAGGGCAGAGCCTCAACTGTTTCAAACCTTTCTCCTGACCACAGAAACGCACAAGTCTAGATGAGGACTAGAGAACCTAGAAGATGACATCAGTCTCATCTCTCATCTACACAGCCACTACTTTTTACTAGTTGAGAATTTAGACAAAAGGAGGGAAGGTGAGAGACAGGTACTCCATGGAAGCTTCATTTAATCCTCTTGGCACAGGGCAGAACAGGGACTAGTATGTTCAAAATACAACTGATCTCATCATACAAGCACCTTAACTCCCAGCTCCCAGCAAGACATCATATGTTTGAAAGGACAATTCAGATTCTTATCTTAGTTGCGGTTTCTGACTGAAAAGGAGAGGACTTCTCTTTATTATTCATTCATTTCCCTTGTTTCCCACTTAATCACCATGCATCCAGTGAAAAACTGGATTGATCCAGTTCTCCTAAAATTTCAGGTTTATATCATTCTCTTTACTATTTAAAAATTTTTAAGAGGACAGGAATATAGCTCAGCAGCACCATGCCTGCCTGGTAAGTGCAAGGTCCAGAGTTTGATTCCTAGTATTGAAAAAAAGAAAGAAAAAAGAAAAGAAAAAAATAAAGAATTTTTATTCCCAATTTGAGTACAACCAGATTATCTGCACTATGGAATGCTGAGGTAGGCAGATTGCAAGTTTAAATTCAAATTAGGCAACTAATTTGAAACTCTACCTCAAAGTAAAACATAACACAAAAGAGCAGGAGATGCAGCTCAGTATGAATATTCTGTGTTCAATTTCCAGTACTGAATAGAAAAAAAAGTATTTTTCCTAAAAATTGATCTTATCTATGCACATGAACCAGAAAAAATATTTTTTCAAAAACAGCCAACCAACAAAGCAAACTCTATGGGCCTGCATTATTTCTAATTATTTTTCCTTCTCATTTTTCCCATTTAAGTAAAATCAAAAATGGATCATTTTTATGAGCTGTCAACAGCAACAAAATTACCACTTATTGTAAAATACTGTTGTTCTGTTTAAGTTTTAAAATAATACCTATTTCTGAGGCTAATTTTGCTGTCCTGTGTTGTTTTACACTGGTGCAAAAAAAAAAAAAAAAAAAAAAAAAAAAAAAAAAAAAAAAAAAGAAAGAAAATATAACCATTTGGAAAAAATAACAGAAAAATGATTTACTTTTTAAATTTCAGTGTCTTCACAAATGCTTGCTGTAAGTGCATAATAGAAACTCACATCCTCTAGCATTTCATTAAAACTATCAACATTGAAAGTGAAAACATTAACTATTAAGTTATTTAAAACAGTGTATTTCCATCCATGAAACACTTGACCTTCTAAATATGGAGAACTGACCAACCAATATGTCACTGTGAACAGGAAAGTATTTCAGAAACTTTGGAAAGAAAATTCAGTGCTCTATACCTTGTTTTTTGCCTCAGCATCGGCACCATGCGAAATCAGTTTTGCTGCTAGTGAAGACTTTGAACTGTAAACTGCATAATGCAGAGCAGTGTTGCCCTTGGCATTGGCAATATTTGGATTTGCACCATGTTCCAAGAGAATACTAACACAGTCTTCCTCGTAGCATTTTACAGCCTGTGGGTATTGTAACAGAGGAGACACCATCAACTCAAGAAACTCCAAACACACTTTCCACATGCCTGGCCAAGGAGTTATATTCAAATTACATCAACTGACTTTGATTTTCAGCATTTAAATACAATCCCTCCCATGCTGAAATTGTTGGCTGCTATTTACCTTAATCAGAGCGGTGTCATGGTCACTGTCCCAGGCATTAAGGTCAAACTTTTTCTGTATCAGGAGTCTCACCACTTCTGGATGGCCATAGGCACTGGCATAATGCAGAGCAGTCCTGGGACAGTCAGAAAGATTATTAGGAAATTACAGCACTCCATTTCAAAATTCATAATTATTCATGGAATTGTGAACATTAAATACCTTTCACAATAAGTATTTAATTATCTTTGAAAACATAGAATGCTTAGCATCTCTTATTACTCACCTGTGAATGGAAGAGCAAGTGGGTGATGCTGCGTTTGTGTGTGGTGCGGGGGATGGAAGCTGCTGTCTTGCACATACTAAACAAGATCCCTGCACTGCGCTACCTCCCAGCCTAGTGCAACCCACTGGAATAGAAAGAGCAGGCCTTGGATTTAGCTCAATTGGAATTTAATTCCTACTCTAAGTTCTTACTTTCTAGCCATCCCTTAGCCTTTCTGTGCCTCGGGATTGTTACCTACAAAATGAGGACTGAAAGCAGTTCTCTCACAAGACACCACTGTGATGGTTAAGTAAGAATCCACACAAAAGTTTTCGAATAACTTCTCAAACAAGTAACAGCTCAATAATTGTCTGATACTATAATGTCTCCTATTACTACTTAACAAAGGCAATATTTCAATTAAGTAAAATAAAATAATTCAAATGGACCTACCTTGTGGGGTTAGAATTATTTCAATAAGCCTCCAGACACTTTTTCTCATATTTTAACACCTCTGTCATTGGAAAGCCACACACAGCTCAGAAGACAACAGGTCTTGTGTAACTATAACCGGTGGTGTGGGAGGGCCCCTCCTGACCTTTGGAGTATGGGGGGCTTTTTTTAACATCAGCCTCTGTGTATGCTACTGATATAACACTATAACATAAACCAGCCTATAGAATGTTAAGGTATACCGGCCAGACTGGAAAATCCTTGCATGTGCCCATATAAGGGAGATGAAAAGACAAAAATTGTATAAAAGGGGGTAACTATACCATGTTAATCATGAATCTGCTGAGTTAGTGTCAGCACCAATGAAGCTGCCTCCTCGGGCAGCTGGAGTGCCCTGCCTCTCCATGTGAAAATCCCACAGCAGTGGCTTTTAAAAAGGTTTCTTCGTAAGGCATCATCACATGATTCACAGTAAAATCTATACATACAGATAATTTCTTTATTTCGGAAGAAGTAAAAAGTTATCAGAAATACCAATACACACACATAAAAATGAAAATTATCTGTGCTTAACTAATATTTCTGTTTTTCTCAAGGATTATTTTATTAATAGTCAACTTTCACTAGAGTTTCATATCTATTATAGAAATCAAGGATAAGAGAAAGGAAAGAAGAGCACACAGTACCGTTGCCAATACTAATCATAACATGCAAAATGCAAGGCACAAAAATGTCAAAATATAGAATACTCAGCATTGTTTCTGGGCCAATGAAACTGTTAGAATGAAAAAATTTAATAAATTCCTAAATATTACAACTAGAATGAACTTCTCGATAATAAAAAAGAACAGAAAATGTCAAATGCCTGAAAATAACAAATTTTGCCACAATTTGTATACATTTTCTGTCTAAAACAAGACTGCAGCCTATCTGTGTGTATGCAAAATTAAACTGACTCTTTGCTCAGTGGATATATGAAAGTGCATCTTTCCCTGTTAAGAATATATTGATGTGATGCCAATTTCAGTGATTATATATCACTCCATCCTATGAATGCACTGCAACTGATACACTCTCTTCTGTGAATCCATCACTATTTTAAGCAATACTGAAAAAATGCACATTAAATGCGTCTGTATGTCCTAAAGATATTCTAGAAGAGAGCTGATTGGTGGAGACATGCTTTCCTAGACTGTGGTATAGTACTTATATCAAATTTCCTATTTGAAAAAGTCATAAGCCATCTCCAGTTTTAAGCAGCAGAATAAACTTTTCTTCATTCTCACACTCTGTAACTGGAAAACATTTGATTCCTTTGTAAAATTAAATTCCCCTTATCAGGGACATTAAACATTTCTTTTTATGTTTACAGGTCACTTGTCAAACCAACCACATAATTTAGAGTTAAATATAGCTCAGCAGTACAGCCCAGGATATGAGGCTCACAGTGTGTGCTATCTAGCATGGAAGTAAATTAGTATTCAATATTTTTCTTTGATGATTTTTTAAAAATTACCCTGTAAGTTTAAGATACATTTTTTATCTGCTGTATGTATGTATGATTTTGTTTCATCTGATGTATGATGTATTTTATGATGTATCTATTTATCTCTCCTTTATTTTATTTTATTTTATTATTTTATTTTATTTTTTTGGCACTGCAAATCTAACTCCTGACCTCACATTTTCATGTGGGCACTGTGCCACTGAGTTAATATCCCAGGCCCTTGTTATAAATGTCTCACAAGTATGTTTTTCATTTTGTTAATGATTTTCCAATATAAATGAGAATTTAATTTTTCTTTTGGTAGTCAACCTTCAGAATGCAGGTGGGGAAGGGGATGGCTGAGTGGTAGTGTGTTTCGCATGCACCATGTTCTAGGAGCAACCCCCAACACAGAAAAATGAATGTTCATTGTTGGTGTCATTCTTAGGAAGGCTCAAATAGGCTATGTGTTTTCCTTTGCCACTTTTCTCATTTTGTATGATATAAAATTTTTAATCAATACACCACCAGAAACTTTTGTGACATAAAAATCCAGGTTTTTTGGAAACACTTTACAGGCATTTCATTCATGAGTCATTCCAATTTTTCAACTTCTAAAATCTGACAGATATTTGAATGTTTCCAGGTTTTCTACTAAGTTACATTCATTTATTTATCTTTTGGGCTGTTGGAAAACAATTAATTTGTGAAAATGACTTACCGTGATACCTACGAAGGTGGGCTTTCACTACATTTTCTTAGTGACCCCATAGCGAAAGAGGCTACGGACACTCAAGTCTTATGCGATTTTTTTATTTAGCTTCTATAAAGCTGATACACAGAAAGCTCACATTTTGAGACTAACAGAACTTTCTAGTCAAGAACATGCAGCCACCTTCCCATCTCAGTTTTCTTATAAGGTTCCTTAGTAAAGAACATACATGCACAGGTGTACACTGATAGTAAATGGACACTAGATTTTCATCAGGTTAAGTTTCCACCCTAAGTTTGTAGATTACAGGAAACATGTCATAGTTCCCTTTTTAAATACTATGTACAACAGTACATCTCTTAACGTGATACTAAAAATAAAACTCTATACACGTGTTACCATGTTTAAATAGCTTTTCTGCAGTCAATAATGTAGTCTACACAGGAAGTATAAGTCCACTAAAAACCAGTGAATGTTTGGTTTTTATTTTGCAGCTTATGGACACCACCTGAGGATCGACTCTCTGGCCAGCTTTGCCTCCCAGGGTGGTGGGAATCCCCCTGCCCCCGCTTCACCCACTTCTTCCTCTCCCGCATCATCCTGGCCCCACTCACAGCCCCTGGGCCTGCAGCCCCATTACCTTTGCTTGCTGTCTCTGTAAACCGTGTTCCATTTCTGGAGGAGACGCTCCACCTTGGCCTTGTCGCCCTTGCGGGCAGCCTTGTGGAGCTTGGGCACTGAGCTGCCAAAGGTGCCTGGCATGGCAGCCCTGTGACTCCTCCGACCGTCCCTGTTGCTTGGCGGTTTCCGGTCCTCACTGGGCATCCTGTAGACCCTCTTCATGGCAGAATCTCAGGCCCCTTTGACCTCTCACTGACTTTCAATGAACGCCAAGCAACCTCTTTTATCCAGTCTCTAGGCTCTAATGGCCCTGTACATGTGCATTTCCACAAGTCCTGAGCAAGAATCGCAACCACCTCACCCGTGCTCGGCTTCTGAGTAAGAAGCCTAACTGCATCTGCACGCGGACGGCTCCCGAGCAAGAAGCCTAACCGCTTCTGCACGTGCACGGCTCCCGAGCAAGAAGCCTAACTGCCTCTGCACGTGCACGGCTTCTGAGCAAGGAACCTAACCTTCTCTGCAAGTGCATGTCTCTGTAGGTTCTGCGCATGCTCACCAGGTCTTCCTAGTATGCTGGCCCATGGGTTTGTGCTAGCCTGGGGATGGCCAGGTAGTTAATCATCATACAGGTTTTGTTTTCAGATTTGGAGATGTTGGGGTGAAGATGTGGGCACTATGGAAAAGGTAGGGAGATGCTGGGTTTGAGCTGGGGTTATTTGTTGTGTGTTGTAATATTGGAGAATTTTTATTTGAACTTGAGATTTTAGGCTGGGATTTATGTGGGAGAAAGGAATAGTGAGGTTGAAAACTGTGCAGTAGACTGTCAGTAAGGCTGTGTGTCCTAGAAGGAGAATGAATAGGAGTAGTGGAAGAGGAAGTAAGACTGAAGGCTTTGTTTTAGGCAGTGTAAGGTGTTTGAATCTAAAATTTTAGTGAACAATAAAAGTTTTGGTGTTGTAGGGAGAGATTGAAGTATGACAGCAGCAGTATGAGGACCAGCAGTAAAAAAATGCCAAGGAAGTAAAGAGAGTAACAGAACACTGGGCTATGAACGGGTGAGGTGGAGGTGTGTAGGTCTTATGATGAGGCACATGTGTAAAATCAGTCTTTATTTGGAGTGTGTTCACAAAGTTGATAGGTTGGGAAAGAAGCAGATAAATGTCTCTGAGGAGAGGTTTTGGCACAAAACAGCTGTGAGTGACCTGATGAATATTTTTAGAGAGGAATGAGTAGTGAGTAGACTTAGTAGTTTATATAGGGCTTGACTGTCTAGATGAAAGCAGTTATGTATGTTAGTGATGAGGTCTAAAACATTGATCTGGGAGGAAGAACTTGTGGGTTTGTGAATTAACTGTCACTGTGTAGATGAATATTGAAGTGAAGTCAATGTGTTTGGGATAAGGGGGGAAAGATGAGAGACATATGGTTGTTGTGTAGTTAATTTAGCCTGTGTGTTCACACAGGTACTATCCTGACAGATAGACCTGATGATGTTTGGTGTCCCTTATAGTGAATGATTATTACTTGTTTTGGAAGTTGTGTTGTCTCTAACAAATTAAGAATGAGAGGTGTATTAGTGATTAGGGGTCCCTTGTGATTACTTAGATCTCATATTTGTTACATAGTATGAGAGTAAAGTATGTTTAATGTATATTTTGAGTCAGTATAGATATTTATGATTTTGTCATTAGTGTGAGGTCCCATGTGAGGGCAATTAGTTTTCTTTTCTGGGAAGATGTTTTGAGTGGCAGTGAGCTTGCCTCTATGATTTGAAACCTTTGATTATAGAATATTTTGTCCTCTTTTGAGGGTTTGTGTTGGCTGTATTGTCATCTATGAACTGTGTATCAGAAGCTGTAGGGAGATGAATACTGTTAATGTGAGGGAAGGGAGTAGGAGTCATCTGCAGGACCTCACTATAATTGTGTAAGGGGTCTCGTCAGAGGTGGGAAGTAAGGTGGCTTGGTTCAGGGAGATATTAACAGAGATGGTGATTGTAGGATCCTGTATAAGAATTAAGTCAACTTGTAGGTGAGATGTCATTAAGGCAGGAAGTATCTTGTGTAAAATAAGGTCACTGGAGCAATGGGGTAGGTGGACAATAACTGACTGTTTTAAAGTGAACTGTTTGGCCCCTTGTCTTAGTGAGGCTGCTGAAGCAAGTGGACAAAGGCAGGGAGGTCAGCTTTGTATCATGTTGTCTGTTTTGAGAGATAGGCTACTGCTTGGAAAGAAGGGTGTGTGTGTGTGTGTGTGTGTGTGTGTGTGTGTGTGTGTGTACTAAAACTCCTACAGCATTATGATCTTGAGTGGTAGAAATCTTGGGTTGGCCTAAGGAGAATGAGAGCTGGGGCCTTTGAAACAGGCTCTTTTAATTTAGAAAATGAGAAATAGGAGTAGTGGATGTGAGGCTTCTGATAAAGAACCTGTGGATGCTTTATAAAGAGGTTGGGCTAGTGTAGCAAAGTAAGGAATCCAGAGATAAAAGAAGTTTTTAAATCTATAAAAGATAAAACTTGTTTTGAAGTTAGCACCTGGAGATCATGGAGATGAGCTCTGTGGTCTGAGGTTATAGGTGGGGATGAGAGTGAGACTCAGGTATTTAATCTTTGGTGAAGCTATTTGGGCTTTAATAGGGAACACCCTATGTTTGAGACTTGAGAGATAGTTGAGAAAGGTAGCTGGATGTTATGTAGTTAGAGGATAGACTGGAGAATAGAGGAGAAGCTCATCTGCATATTGGAGAAGAAAGTCAGGTTTAAGATTGAGAGCCACAAAAAAAAAAAAAAGGTTGAGAGCCACGAGATCAGCAGCAGGGGCTCAGCTGAAGTGTGGAGTGTCCATGAAGCCTTGAGGTAGGACTCTAAATAAGTTGTGTAGATTGCAGTGTCGATTTGTCCATGGGAAGGCAAAGAAATCTTGGCAATTGAGGTGTCAGGAAATAGTTTAAAATGTATCATTAAGGTATAATACAGAAAAGTGAAAGGTACACAAAGAAAAATGAGAGTATAGCGTAAGCGTTTGGCACCACCAGATGAACTGACACTATCAATTGCATTTTTAGTATCTCCAGGATCTTGGACTCGTGATAGAAGCCATTGGATGTGAGGATAGGGACAATAGTGGAGTTGAAGGGTGAGTGAGTGACTTTTGGAGACCCACTAGATAATAAGCAGCAGATTATAGGTTTGAGCCCCTGTTGATGTTTAGGGGCTATTGGATATGGGGAAAGTGAGGGGTGTTTGAGGTGAATTACAAGTAATGTGTTGGCATGAATAGGATTGGAGATGTCTCAGACTGTAGGGTTGACAGTGGAGGAGGGAAGGGGAGAGGCTGAGTCAGCAGCACATGACAGTTGGCTTGGGAGTCTGACCCCCATGGGCAGAGAGTATAAGAGAAACTGAGTTTTTGGAGCAGATTATCAAAAAGAGGTACAGGATAGTTTGGGATACTGAGAAGTTGTGTGTAATGGAAAAGTTTTGGAATCTGCAGGAAGTAGGTCCTGTCTGGGGAGATCATGTAAGCTGGCTGTCAATTCCCATAAGAGAGCGTGCAGAGCAGAAACACTGCCCTGAAAACTCAGGAAGAATACCATAGGTGGCCTCTGTCAACAAGGAAAGAGACAGTTTTACTTGAGACATCCAGTGAGACATGGGGCTCTTGGAGAGATAATTTGGTGGAGCCTGCAGGCCCCAAGCCTTGTCTATCCTCTTCAGTGGTGATGCTGGGCAGATCAGCTGGTGATGAGTCCAAGGCAGCAATGTCTTAGCCTGTGAGGGTAGGGAAGGTGATGACGTACTCGTTCTCACAGGGCAGTTGCACTTCCAGTGGCCCTCTTGGTTGTAGATGGGACAAGTTCCCATTCATGGCCACAGGTCAGGGCAGGCTTGTATCCAGTGTCCTTTATCTGCTGCACTCAAAGCATGGTGGAGAGGGGCTCAGGTTTCTAGTCATTTTTTCTACCTGTGTTTTATCTTGAGCCCTGAGTTCCACTGTAGCTGAAGCTACTGAGGCCAGAAATTGGCATTTGAGTTTAGCCTAAAATGCATCCTTTTTAAGGTCATCCTGTTTTTGTTGTTTTCTCCACTGTTGAAGGCATGGAAAGCCATACCTAAGAGGTATCTCTAGGGGGATTGAAGACCAAGGTCTGACTTTTTGAATTTAGTCTGAATGTTTGGTGCTGCTTGGCAAATAAAATAGAAGTTTAATCTTTTGTTGAGGGCAAAGAGTGGAAGCAAGAATAGCATCAAGATCCTTGTAGATAGGATTGAAGGATGAATTTGAGCTTTTTATGATATCATTGTACGGGTCAGCAGCAAAGGATGTTACATGCTGGAAGATATTTGAGAGACTGGAGAGGGAAAAAGGGACATGAATGTGGATTAAGCATTTGGTACCTCTCACTTTGTAAAGGGGAGAGGGTGGGGTGAGCATCATGTCAAAGATGGCTGGGGTGGGGATAATGAAGACAATGTGTAGGAAGGGTCATCAGATGGCAGTGAGTGCAAGCAGCTGCAAGACGGTGGTGAGAGAGGAGTGAGATCTGCTATGGTGTGGTGGTGGAGAAACTGATGACAGTGGAGTTGGGGAGGAGTGGTGAGGTGAGGTGAGGAGAAGATGGTAATGAAGGAGTAGTGAGGGAGGTAGGAGGCGGAGGAGAAGATGGTGGCACAGGCGAGCAAGGAGAGCTTTGTGGATATGGTGGGGGGATATGAGAGTAGAATGGATATGGTTTGTAGGGTCAGCACAATTGTCAGGTAAGGTTTTTGGCAGTGTGGAGCAGGATAAAAGTATTTGGTGGTCCAGCCTGGGAGGCTGAGGCAAGAGGATCATGAGTTTGAGACCAACCTTGGTGACTTAATGACTTAGTGAGAGCCTGTCTCAAAACAAAAAATAAAAAGAGCTCGGGATATAGTGTAGTGTGAAGGCTCTGGGTTCAATCCCCAGAACCAAAAATAGTAATAATATTAATACCCTAATATACATTAAAAAGATGAAAAATGAAGAATAAGAAATATTTCCAGCCCCCACAGGAATTTTTTTCTTGAAATTCTGTATTACTTGTACCCTTTTACTGCTTTCTTTTTTATGTCCTTTCTTTTTTATCTTTAAATAAAAAAATAAATAAATAAAAGATAGTTCATAGGCAGGGAGCTCGAACTGGGAGTGACTCCCAGGAGCTAACGCACTCTGCCATCCAAGTCATGGGCACCATAATGATAGAGTATTCTGGTGCAATAGAGAAGCAAAAGTACAAAATGAACAGGTTTATTGAGTTGAGGACGTAGAAAGGAGCACACAACCCATGGCGGTTGGGCTGTCTCCTTCCACTGGACACAGAGAGGCAGAGGGTTATATGACCTCTGATCAGGAGTGGCATATGGGGTAGATACTGGTGATGTGTGAGGAACCGATTGAAATTCTGTGTGTGTGTGTGTGTGTGTGTGTGTGCACGTGCATGCAAACAGGAAGGAGAGTTGTAATTAGGGCTGAAGAAGCAGGAAATGATAAGCATTTCCACTTTGGCCTTCCACCAGAGTAGACCACCGCCATAACTGTACTGCAATTTATACTAGGGCAAGATCCTTTCAGGATCCACACAGCACGTGCTCAAGCAACATTTACTGTGAAAGGTTTTGGCCCAGACAGGACACTGTAGCCAGGAAAGCCACAACCGGAAGCAGGAAGCCCCATCTTGCCCTGCCCCTAGGAAGTTACCTGTGACGCCATCTTCCCGCCCCTGGGAATTTACATATGGCACCAAACCTAGGACCAATGGGCTACCTGTGTATCCCTAATGCCCGCCTTAGGTTCCACCCCAAACCGAGGCTATTTACAGGCCCCCACGCCACGTGTCCGCCGGAGAGATTGCCGGACGCCAGCGGTGGGGGTGCCGGTCATCTCTCTCCGTGTTCTCAGAATAAAGGCCGCTTTTTATTTTATATTTCTCATCTTTTGTTAATATTTTTCATCTTTTGGAAATAACTCTATCATTTGGTGCCGTGACTCGATCGGCAGGCAACTGACTCTTGGGCCACATACCCAGAGTTTCCTAGCCAATAACCAGATAACAACCTGGATTAATCCCGAGCTTTTTCCTCTCACGAGACGGTCCTGTCGCCAGCCGCCTGCACTCCGCATCGGCCAGACTGATTTCAGGTGAGCACTCCCTGGGGAACTTTTCGCACTGGGCAGCCCCAGTGGAATGTTCTCCCCGTCTGCGTGGGTCTGTGCATTTTCATGTCCTTAGGACCGCCCAGGGCAGGGTTCTTTCTGGGCAAACCTGCACCCACAAAATCTCTCACGTTCTTTGGGTTCGGATAGCCCAAAGCAGAGATTTTTGGGACCGCCCACACTGAAAGAATGCCTCACTTCCCTTAAAGCCTTGCGCTTTCACGGGCAAAACTGTTACTGACCCCACGTAGACTCCATTCGTAAATCTCTCAGTGACGACGGGAGTTTATGGTTTGGAACCATAGCCGCCGCGTGGTACCACAAATAAGTGACGACTTTTTCTGGACCTCCGGTTTTTTTTCTTGCCTGAATCAGTCATGGGGAACGTATTTTCTAACTCCCAAAAGACGCCTTTACAATGCCTAATTTCTAATTTACGTACTCTAAAAATTAAAGGTACCATAAAAACTAAACAACTAACTTTTTACTGCCAGGAGGTCTGGCCAACCTACCCGCTTATCGGCAAGCCTTGGCCCAAAAAAGGAACATTTGACCCCTGCATTCTCAGGAACTTGTACGATTTTTGTCAAGCTGGCAACAAGTTATTAGAACTCCCTTATGTCCAAGCCTTTCTTATTCTGAGAACACGCCCATCTCTCATTAAGTCTTGTGCTCCAGCTGAGATACTTTTAGCTAAGTCTACTGCGCCGCAAACTTTTCCGTCCTGCCCTCCATTGTTTTCCCAGCCACCGCCTGCCTACCACCAAACTTGTTCCCTGCCGTTAACTCCCGCCAGACCGCTCTCTCCTCCCCCTATGCCTGATTCTCTCAGCAGCTCTAATCCCTCTCCATTGCAGATACCTCCCGCTGTGCGATCATCTCCCCCTCCGTCTCCAGGGACCCATATCTCTCCCAGCGGCTCTGATCTCTCTGTTAGTGCTTCCCTGCAGTCTCTGACTTCCTCTCCTGAGAATTCTCTATCCCCTACAGCATTCTCACCGCCTGCCCACCATACTAGGTCTCGGTCGCTATGTCCTTCCAGCAGGCCGCGTGATTGTTCCAGCTTGCGCGGGGAACAGTCGCCATGTTGCAACCCTCTGCCACGTGGCATGGCGCCGCCATGTTCCGGAGGGCCACATGGCGACAGGGCACCGCCATGTTTCGGGCCACGTGACAGGGCGCCGTCATGTTTTGGGTCATGTGACAGGGCGCCGCCATGTTTCCAGGGCCTTCACTGTCAACGGGCGTCTCCTTGTGGCTCCTCTTGTGAACTGCAACAGCCGCCCTGTTGCAGTGCACATGACGCTTCATTGTGCTGCCGACAGCAGTCCTCTCACTGCAAGGCACACAGTGAGACGCCATCTGCTCGTGTTTCCCAGGGTGACCGGCAGCAGCTCTGTAGCCGCTCTACAGATGATTGCTCACATGCGCCTACCGGAAGGATGGCTGCTCAAGGGCCCTCTGCTCCAGAAACTCCTCAGGCGCTGCTACCGCTTCGGGAGCAAGCTGGCCCCAAGGAACTTGTTAACATCCATGTGCCTTTTTCCCTTTCTGATCTATCTCAGATTACCCTTAAATTAGGTAGCTTTTCTGTTGACCCACAGAATTATATCAGGCAATTTGAATTTATTACTAATTGTTATGATTTACATTTTAAGGACGTTTATAATGACTCTGGGCCTATAGCTGTGCCAGAGCAGGACAAGCATACTAACTATAACAAACTTTTAAAACAGGTCCAGGAAGCTAATCAAAACCCAGCTGTGTTCCTAAATTGGCTTTCTAATCCTCGAGCCCTGCGAGCAGTTCCAGCTTCGCGCGCTGTGTCAAGCCGCCTCCCAGCCCCTCCCCCATGCGCCGTCCCAGCCCCTCCCTCCCCTGTGCGCCGTCGTTGTCGCCGCTGCTGCCACCTTACACGTTTCCGTGGGCAGTCTGAGTCCGCCCCTGCGCGCTACATCCCAGCGCTTGCCCCACCCACTGGGCGTGCTCTGCCGGAGTGCCGCGAAACAGCAGCTCAGCGGCTCTGCTCAGGCATGCTTTTTTACAATTTGGCTCCACTCAAAAGATGCTTTTTTACTACAATTCTCAAACCATTTAATCAAAGTTACTGGCCACCTGATAATTTTACCAGCCTTGTTTATCAGTCAAAGCCTTCAGCATTCTCCCGTGTAACAATTAAGGTTATAAATTCCTTTTTGCTGGGAACCACTAGCTCTATTTCAAGACAAGAGTTTTCTTTAAGGTTTTATTTTATTTGTCTTGGTTCATACCACTGCAAATAACAACTTTAAAAGTAAATGTGTTCAGAATTTGACAGTATTAGATCAGTTTTGATTGATTTATTCATAAGATTGCTAAACCTTTACTGCAAAATGTTTCCATTAAAGCCTTGTTTGGCAGACTAAAGCTTTTTTGTTAATTCTACGTGTCACCCTATAAAAAAAGCGGTGTGCCATCCAGATAAAGCCTGCTCTCTGATCTAAAATGCCAATATTAAATTCCTGCATACTTACTTAATTCTACTGTAGTCCAAATCCCAAACAAAAAGGCAAAACTTGACCTTCAAACCATATAGAGACCTTAATATGGTTTTTAATATTTTTAACACTTGTGACACTTGGGGTTCTGAGACAGGTAAACCTACACAAGGTGGAGCTGCCTGCCCCCTCCATGGACCACGCTCAAATGCAGCAGAAGATACTGGGCAAGAAAATGCCCCATCCTGGCATTCTTTGAGACCTTACTCCAGGGCTACTGGACTGTCCTAGCCACCAGAGAGTGAGTAAGCCAGCCTAAGTTCTAGCCCTCATAGGAAATGTCGACACTGCCAGATTCGTCACCGACAGAAAATTGCTGCTGAAGACTGAAGAAGTTCAGGGCAACAACAGCCCCCTTTAAGGTGTCCGTCTCAGATTCCAAGTCGCACTAAAGTCTCAGGTAAGACATTCTCTATATTTGTGGACATAGAGGCCATATATACAGAGGTCTTCCTGAGTATTCAGGCTGCTATATTAAGTCCTCAATCTCTGGGGGTATTGATGGTCAACCTATGCCATTTACAAACAGGGCCTATTTTGTGCAGGTCCCAGTCTTCTCACTTGGTTTATACTTTTTCAGGATACATAAAAGCCTTTCTCATACTTGCTAAAGTTCTGTTACAGCAAATCATTCCAAAGACTACAACCAGGTTACAGCGACCCATGCCTAAATCAAAGTTGCTAGACTGCCATCCTGGTTTCACATCACTCAGACTAAGAGGTGCCCTCCCAGCCCTAAATCTCATCATTCTGAGTGGTCATCTCATCTTCTGTCACCTACCTGTCTCCGTCTCACAAAGGCCTCGCAGCCACAGTTAACAGGCTAAGTCATGTTTTGTTATCCATTTTGGCTCCTAATTTCTTACATTCTATTAATGATCATTTTTACAGCAGGACTCTTTAACAGTATTGCCTACAGACTCCAACATCATGCATACCAGAGACAAGCCTCACCAACCTACCGTCTTAACTTTTATGCTTTCAGATGGGGGAGTAATCACCTCTCATAACTCCACTCCTCCTAACCCCACGTTTAATTTTCAGAATTCTGCCTTACCATGGAAATGTTTCTACCTCAACATGGTCCTGATAGAATGATATGTCTAAATCAAAGGCACCTTTCCTTCTACCTCACCTGGGTCCTTAAATATGACAGTGCCATGTCTCCTCATAACATCTTGTCTCTTTGTTTTTCCAGTCTGACATACGTGCATTCACCAGTGAAGCTGTCCTGGCCAAAACACCTGGTACCAGCGTCTACCTGGGCATCAACCTTCATCCCGTCGACTCCCCTAGGCTCCAGTACAGCGCCCTTTGCCAGCAGGAAGTAGTTAAAGAGAGAAATCTTCGCCCCTTTTCATAATAATAACCATAAGACGGGATATGAAAGGTTTTGGCCCAGACAGGACACTGTAGCCAGGAAAGCCACAACCGGAAGCAGGAAGCCCCATCTTGCCCTGCCCCTAGGAAGTTACCTGTGACGCCATCTTCCCGCCCCTGGGAATTTACATATGGCGCCAAACCTAGGACCAATGGGCTACCTGTGTATCCCTAATGCCCGCCTTAGGTTCCACCCCAAACCGAGGCTATTTACAGGCCCCCACGCCACGTGTCCGCCGGAGAGATCGCCGGACACCAGCGGTGGGGTGCCGGTCATCTCTCTCCGTGTTCTCAGAATAAAGGCCGCTTTTTATTTTATATTTCTCATCTTTTGTTAATATTTTTCATCTTTTGGAAATAACTCTATCATAATGAATGAATGAAAGTGTTATGAAATGGAGAGGAACCAGAATTCCATGCCGGGTCCCTTTTGAGTTCTTTTTCTTCTGGACAATGCTGTCTTGTACAAAGCTGAGACTAGCCAAGGCTGGCCTTGAACTCAGGGAACCTCCTGTCTCAGTCTTCTGGGTGCTGGAATTTCAGGCATGTGCTACCACACCCGGCTAGGAATCTGAGCCTGACTCAGCCTCTGTCTCCACATCTGAAGAACACGAGTCCCTCCTTGCTCACCTAGTAACAATGATCACTGGCAATGTAGAGCCAGGGGTCATGGAACTTGGGGTGCACAGACCATAGATGGGAGCACCCCACTCCTGCTTCCTGGAAGGTACACCTTCCAGGTGATCCTGGACTGCTTCCTCCTCTGGGGTTCACCGGTTTTCCCGGCCTCTCTCAGCCCTGCCCTCCAAAGGTCTCATTTTCTAGCCCTTTGAGGAATTCACATGACGCCACAATCTTCCCTAATCAAAAGCACCAGTTATAAAATTCCAGCCTTGATTCGCTGCTCTGTGGTTAAATATTGATGATAATTAGGAAATAGAGGCACAGGGTGGGCACTCGACAACGATGGTGACTTCAGATCCCTGAGGTTAGGCGGAGCCGCTCTGCCACCAAAGGCCACCCACTAAAGAGGTCAGTCACCTGCAGTGGCAGAGACGGTGGCAGGCTGGGGTGAGGTGCCAAGGGCAGAGCTACTACTCTGTGGGCTCAGCTGCACTTTCCTGGGGAGAGCTTGGGAACAAAGACCGTCATCTTGTGCTCCGGTGAGGACCAGGAAGAAGGCAACAGAAATCAGCAAAGAGAACAACAGAAATCAACACTGTATCCAAAAGCAGCTTGAGAAGGCCCAGAGTGCAGCATCAGGTGAGCAGTCCCCACCTGCCCCCGGGGATGGTGGCCTGCGCTGGGCTGGGCAGGGGCCACAGCCAGTAGCCATGTCTCAAATGCAGGGATCACCTGGAGAAGTTAGGGTGGCTGAACACCATCAGACCTGGCCTGGAGAGAACTCTGGAGCAGGGAAAGTACATTAATGGGAAAACTAATGAAATCTAAAAAAAGTGCAGAGATTAGTTTCATACTAAAAAGATGATAAAGTAATGTCCTCTAGAAGCAAACTGGCTAAGTGGTCAGACAAAAGCCCTCATTACCTGTGGTGTCTAACAGTTGGGAAGGGCTCGGGTTTGCAGCCACCCTGTGATTTTGTTTTGTAGTTGTTGATTGGCGCTTGTTATAACATTATTAGACATATTTAAAGTGCATATCCCACAGCTGGGGATCAAGCCAGGACCCCACGCATGGCAAGTCCTAGACCACTGAGCTATGCATCTCTGTACACTTTTCCAATTCTGTTCATAAAATGTCTAAAATTTGGGTTGTTGTCTCAAAAGGTACACAATATATGCACCTATTGAAAATGCATACACATGGAGAAAATATTAATGCATGAAAATTGGATGGGCTGAGATGCAGTGGTAGAGCGCTTGCCTAGAGTGTGTAAGGCCAGGGGTTTGAATCCCCAGCACCACACTAATGGGAAAACAGCTGCTTGTATGCATGCCGTGTGGATCCACAAGAAACCTGTACAACACAGGAAGGGATATCAGGTGAGATGAGGTCTTGCTAAGCTGCCCAGGCTGGCCTTGAACTTGTGATCCTCCTGCTTCAACCTCCCAGTGTGCAGGGATGACAGGCCTACATCATCAGGCCTGATGGCTGCTTTGGGCGTTTTACACCACATTTCCTCCTCCATCCTCCCAGAAACCGAAAGCTGCAGCCACAAGACAAAGAAACACCTGCGCTCCTGCATCTAAAGGAGGCCAGAACCAGTGGCAACAACAACAGCCTGAACAACCTAGGAGAGATACTGCTCACAGAAAAGCCAGCCCTGGTCCCGCTGTGGACTGAATTAAAGGAGCAAGAAACCGAGAGCTAGAGCAGGCGCGGCCCACACCACACTGCCGGAGACGGGGCTCCCCACAGCCAGACATCGGGGCTTCCTCCCCCAGCAGCCTGCTTTTATCAGCAGATACAATGAACTGCAGTCAAACAGTGCTCCTGATAGTTAAAAAAATCTTTTATTAAAAATGCTTCTGGTAGTGGGCAGTGGGAAGTGCACAGACTGTTCAAGTGGCTGTGATACACACGCACATATACACAAACACACAAGTGGCTTGAAGAAAAGTGCAAAACCCGTAGCAGCCTAGGGCTCGGGAAGCCTGGCAGGGACCCTCCGCCGGTGGCCTGGAATGGTTCACAGCCTCCCCCTGGCCTCAGCTTCTCCCTCCATAGAATGGGTTGAAGGCTGGTTTAGGGGGATTTTGAGTCCAAGCTCCTGGAATGGGGCACTGACATGGAAGGAAGCAGGATTCTGGAGTCAGAATCCCCTTCTCAGCCCTTCAGGAAGCCAGAGACTCCTCCTGTACCTGCTCATAGTAAACAGAGCTGGAAGACAACTGCCTCTGAAGCTTCCTCTGGCTAACAGTGGGAACCGCAGGGAGGAACCTGCGGCTCCATCTGAGCCATGATGTTGTGGCATAAGCTGTTAAGGGGGACACCATAGAATCTATGCAAAACTTTGCTCTATTAGCCCGACATACTTCAGGTTCTGTCTCACCAAAGTGGACTTTGGCTTGGGCGCAGTGGCACACACCTGTAATTTCAGTTCTCTGGGAGGATGAGGCAGGAGCATCCCAGGTTTTCAGCCCAGCCTAGACAACTTAGTTTCCCAAAATAAAATAAAATAAAATAAAATAGCTGAGGATATAGCTCAGTGTGAAGGCCCGGGGTTCAATCCCCAGTGCTAGAAGAAAAAAAAACTGGGCTTTGAAAGCTCAGATCTGTTGCTGAAGGTCACATGTCCGGCCAAACCCTGTTACAAGCTTTACACCGTTCCTGTCTGAGCCGGCATTGGTGGCTGCCAGGTGGCATGCGACCCTGCCTTCTGTGGGCTCTCCTGAAACCAGAGAGGACACTGTGTTCTGCAGCCTTGGTCATTAGACTTGAGGACCTGGTCCTGAGGGTGTGCACACAGTCCTTAGCAAAGTGGGGAAGAAGACCCTGAATCCTGATGAAAGCCCACTGGAGGTTCTCTTCTCCCCTCCCTGAAAGGGGAAGCGCTGGGAATACCCGACCCAGAGCCCCTGCCTGTGCAGCAGCCCCGCAGAATTATCTTAAGCAGATCTTCCTTGAATAAACTGGGGTCACTACCCGCGTATCCTGTGAGGTCAGAAGAGGATAGCAGGGTCAGGCTCCTACTTCTAAGCAGTTGCGCTGCCTCTGCCTCCCACCAGGTGGCGCCACGACCCCTAGGCCGCCCCTCCTGGGTCCTCTGGGAACTGTCCATCTACCATGGGACACAGCTAGCCTGGCTAGAGTTACGGCAGCAGAATGGACACAGTTTCTTCCTGCTATGGCAGGTCTCTGGGCTGTGGCAATGGCCGTTTCCCTCCAGGGTCCTAGGTGCAAAGGACACCATAGAGACCAAGCAGCAGCAGCCCACCCAGTGCCTTAGGCTCAATGTGGGGACTCTGCTTGGTGCCAGAGGCAGGTTCAGCTGTCCATCAGTGGGCGGGGCCAGCAGTCCATCGGTGAGAAAGGCCGGCATCACAAGCCAGCCGCTGTCCTGCTGCCGGGGCTGCCGAGGAGGGGCATGGGCCTCAGAAGATCTTGAAGCCCTTTAGGAGGGTGAGGGTGGGCGCCTTGCGCTTGCTCTGGGCACGTGATGACTTCACTGTGACCAGCTTGGCCTGAGCCACGGCGGGCATCTCCTTCAGGCTGAAGGTGGACAGCGTGTTGAAAGTGCAGCCGCTGGCCGTGAGCGGCACCTGGTGCACGGGGGCCCTGTCCTCAGCGATGAAGAGGGGCCGGGCCGGGGGGCTCCGCTCCAGCTCCCGCCGCGCTTCCCGCACCGCCTCATGGAACACGTGCTGCACATGCTCGAAGTCCAGGCAGGCGGAGACCTCGAAAAAGAGGCAGCCGAACCTGCCGGCCAGGGCTGCTCCCTCGGCCTTGGTCACCTGCCTGCGGGAGGGAGGGAGGGGCAGGCAAGGTGGCCAGTCAGAGGGGCCGCAGCTCCTCACCTTTCTCCAGCTCATTTTCACACCAGCATCATGGGATTGTGACATCAGCCTCTCGGAGTTGTCAGAACTAAGAAACACAAGTGGCACTGAGTGCTTAGCGCAGTACCTGTTTCAGGTCAGGGCTCAATATGTTGTAGATGACACACTGAGGAAGGAGGCGGAACCCCAGATAGACCTGCTTGTGGCTGGAGGTACCCCATCCCAGCCTCCTTGCTCCATCACAGCACTGGCCCCTCAGGCAGGAATGAGCCCCTGTGGTGGTCCTGGCCTGAGGAAGGCAGCTGAAGGGACCACACAGGTGACTCAGGAAGCCTGTGGCAGGCAGAGCTTTTGGGACTCAAAGGGACAGCTGTCTTCCTGCCCAGGGGACAGCCAGGGAGAGCAGGGCTGATGACATTTCACATGAGCTGGGGACACAAAGAGAAGGGGCAACATCTCTTCCTGCCTGGTCCTGGCCCACTTCTTATGATGACCGGAAGGAACATCTGAGGTTGGGAAGGTTCTAGAAGCTTCTGGCCCGAATGCCATGGAATGGAAGTAGGGGAAAGAGCACATGGGCTCTTGAGAGGGAAGAAGTCTGGAGGCCAAAGCCAAAGCTGCTGGGCTGCCCCACCCACCATTCCCAGGGACAATGGCCCAGCTCAGGAGATGACAGAAGACCCCAGGGTGGGCCTTGATGGGTGCAGGCCCTGCTCCCCAGTGACGGGAGCAACAGAGGGAGGAGGTGACCGGGATCCAAGAGGCAGGGGCAGAGCATCTAACCCCCTGCCGCAGAGACACACCCCAGGGCTGTGCACGGGCAGTTTGCACCTGCCGCTGCTGCCCGAGGAAGCCACCCAGCGCGGGAACTCTGCCTTTGTCACGAGCTTCACCCTGAACTCTGTCCTTTATCCTGCTCTGCTGTAGCCTGGTGAGCTTCTCAGGGCGTGGGCATCGCTGCTCTAACACCATTCCCACCTTGTAGCTTGCAAGACACTCATGGGGCGGGTGTGGGGAAGGACGCTGACTTCAGGGCAGCTAAAACATCCAGTGCGAGTCCTGAGTCACGAAGACTGGGACATGACCCAAGAGAGAGGGGGAAGCGTCCTGACTCATCCCTGGGGACCCAATGACACTGCCTCACTCCAGCCTGATATTCTCGGTCAGTTGCTCCCAAACCATTCTGAGACCACCCCTTTGGCAGTGAACAGGGACCTGTTGGTTATGTCTCCCTGCTGAAAACAGGCCTATTTGAAGCCTGGTATTCCAACACCCTCTCACAGGCCCTGGGATTCCTCAGACCCTGTAGTCACTTTAATGCCACACATTCTTTCCTTGCCTCAAGATGTCATTCTCCTGGGCCCTGACTGTGGCCTGCTTTGGGAAACCACGACTCCCTTCTCCCACTGCCCACCCAGCCTGTCCTATACCAAAGGTCCCCTCTTCTGCTAACACCAGTCACTGGAGCTTCAGGGCCTGGGAAAGCAGGGGCAAGGGGCCTGAAAGGGACGGCAGGGGGACAGGACATGGCTTCCAGGGAGAGTCCAGGAGGATTACTCATCCATCGAATGTGGCATCACAGTCTCAGCTGCCTCAGGGCCAGGAGAAGTTGGAGGGAAACCTCGGGGAACAGCGAGGCTGTGGTCAGCCAGGCTGTGGTCACAGGGAGGAGTGGGCCCTACCCCAAAACATTCCAGTTCCTGTCTTGTCGAACACCATGCCGGCCAAGCAACACACGGCTGCAGACTCTGCGGTCATCCACCTTGTGGCCTGGTCCTGACCTCTGGCTCAGGTCCAGCATCTAAGAGCTGCCCTCGGCACAGCCTGGGGGGCTGCACTGGGGTGGAGACAGAGCTGGCTGGACCAGAGTGACGCCCCTGACCCAAGGGCCTCTGGAAGCCTAGCCTTGGAATGGAACGGGCATGGAATCAACTGTTCAGCTGCTGAGATGGGACGGAGGTCACAGTGGCTTGGGCAAGAAAGGGCGAGGCCAGGAGAAACCAGAAACCCACGAGGATGGAAGGAGTGGCTGCTGTTCTGATATTCAGGGTCCAGCCCTGCCCTGCTGGTCTCTGGCTGCTGGGAAGCCCAAGGCCCTTTCTGCTCTCAATGCCTTTACCTAGGTGCAACGTCCTCCAGGCAGCTCCCTAACCCATGGGCACCACTGCGCTCACCTGTACTGGGCCATGTCCAGTTTGTTGCCCAGCAGCAGGGCCGGGTAGCAGCGCTGCATCTCCTTGGCGTGCAGGGCGAGCAGCTCCAGGTAGCTGCTGCTGCCCTCAAAGCTCTGGCGGCTGTCTACGCTGTACACCACCAGGAAGGCATGGGCCCAGTTCAGGTAGCGCTCGCAGTTCCTGGGGATGTCCTGCAGTGAGGGGAGAAGCCCTCCAGGTCACAGGCCATGGGATAAAAACCTTCACCTGAGCAGTCACCCCCACTTGTCCAGGCCGGGTCTCTGTATTGTTCCCCACCCGAGCCCTTTCCAAAGGCACACTTGACCACGGACTTGGCTTGGTGTGAAAGGAGACATTGTCTCATGACCCACCCCCTGCCCTGCCCCAGCCAGCCAGCCAGCCAGCCAGAGACTTGGAGACCTTGGCTGCTTGGGCACAATGCCAAGGACATGGCACAGCCCCTCCAGGGACCTGTTGTCTCTGGGCACTGCTGGTTTTGGGTCAAGTTCAAGCCAAGAGGGAGGACGAGGGGGAGATGGCCAAGGGGCTCTCACAGAAGCATCTGTGTGGACAGGCATGCACCTGTCTGACTGCACAGGGCCCAAGACCTGCCACGGGTAACTCCCCAGCCCCCTTCCCATCCTCCTCATTTGGCAGATGGAAGATTTGGGCTCAGGGAAGTCAGTGTCTCATTTCAGACCACACAGCAAGTTGCACTTTTAAAGGGACCCAAACTCCCTGCCCTCCAAGGGGCAGTGGGGAGGTTACCGGGTCTGCAGTGTCCATGACCCTCAGGTGGATGGGCTGGTGGTCCACCGTCTCCTCAGAGCTGTAGGTGTCCTCTGCAACACAGACAGACAGGTTGGGCAGGACAGGCTACTAGACAGGAAGCTGTGACTGAGTCACAACTGGACCCCTGTGCCAACTGGAGGGCCCCTGGGTGCTGCTCTGGGGCCAGCGGAGGCGGATGCAGGAGGACTCTCACCGAGGAGGGGCTGCTGTGCTGCAGGGCTCAGAGCATCACAGGCCACAGCATAAATCCCTGTAGGGCAGGCCAGTGGCCAGTGACCTGGCTCACTGCAGACTCAGGAGTGGCACTGCCCACCACCCTTCCTTCCCAAACCCAAGTCCTTCTGACACCAGGACCTGGTCCATGGGAGACCCTCCAAGGACACCACCCATCCGGGGGCGGGGGGCAGAGACAAGGGAAAAGAGAAGCACATGACATCTTGGACGGAGGGTGGTCGGACCCCAAAGAAAAACTCTAAGAGGGTTTTACAAATAATCCTCAACCGTGTGACAAGTTTAAGCCCCAGATGTGGAAACAAAGCCAACGTTAGCCATTTCTGAGCTGTGTGCTTGGACCAAGTCAGCTCAGCGCTCAGGGGGAATCTGCAATCACCCCTAAATGGGAGTGAGGTGGTGACGGTGGCCATCGGTCCCCAAGCCTTTCCTCTGCACTGAATGCTGTGGTAAGTGCTTGCTCCTAGCCTGCACTTTAACAGCCCATCTGCCAGGGCTGTGCAGGGCCTGGATGCGCACAGGGCCTGACACCACCTGGAAAGGGCAGGGGGCTGGGGCACGCCGAAGTGGACAGGACAGGCTCCCATACCTAGCTGACCTTTTATTTTCTTCTGAAATAATTTCAGTCTCTCCAGTTGCTAAAGAGCACAGCATTCTTGTGAACATTTGCCTAAACTGCTCTCAATACTAATACCTTACATAACCCTGGCATGATTACCAAACCCAGACATCGACCCTGGTACTCTACCATGAACCAAACTGTTGACCTCATTTGGATTTCACAAGTTTTTGAGTATTATTTTTTCCATTTCTTATGACCTCAAACCAGAAATCAGCTAGAGGTCAGCGGGCAGGCATGCAGATGGGACATTGATGCCACATCTGCATTGAGTGTCCCCACCCCCAATCTTCCCCGTGACTGTAGCACGCTACACACCCTTCCCTGGGGGTCTCCCGAGGTATCTTACCCCTGCTTGGCAGAACTGAGATGCTCTTGGCTCCCTGGCAGCAGCCTGTGAGACGCCACCCCCACCCTGGCTGAAGATACAGCCCAGCCACCCTGGACACATGCCAGGGGCCATTGCATCCAGCATGAATCTCAGACAGCACCTCTGCCCCAGCCTGCTCCAGGGACTTGGATAAATAGATGCTTTTATGCAAAGACAAAAAAAAATCAAATGGAAAACATGCCCCAATGTTTAACTATATTTGGCCCAAGAAGAACTGTCCCTAGATGCCGATGTCATGTTCAGATTCGTCTTTATTTTCCTGTTGATGCTGTCTGGGGCACCTCTTTTGGTCCCTCCAGCAGGCACGAAGTCCTGTCCAGCCCAGCCTTGGTCCCCAGCCACTGGTCTCTCACTTGGCCATGCCACATAGCACCCTATTGGTAGAAAGGACACAAACAGGGGACCTGCTCCCCACCCAGACCCCTCACACCCCAGCCTCTTGGTGGGGCAGCCGGGCCCTGGCTCTGTGCAGAGGGCACGGGAGGACGAGAAGTACCCAGTCCTCCCTGGCACAGGGCACTTGGGTCCTGAAATATGGCACTATGTAACTCCCAGCTCTGAGAGTTCATGCACTTTAAGGTTGAGAAAAGAGCCTCGTTCCAAAGTATTTTTCTGTCATTTACAGCAACAATCATTTTTTTAAAAGGCACCCAAAAAAGTTCTGGTCAGAGTTTGGAGCAGACAGAAGACAAGAGATGGTGACACCAGCACCTGGGGACCCCAGCAGGGGACACAGCAAAGCCCTTCACCAGCACCAATCTCACCACTCCTATCAGCTCTGATAGTCACAGCCCACAGCCCAGCACAGGTCTGAAACCAACAGCGCTCAGGCTGTTAGTTCCATCTTCCAGATGGGGAAACTGAGGCTGAGAGAACCCAGTGCTACATGGACCTCTGACACTGGCCCCCGATAACATAGGTTGCCCCTGGTGAACGCAAATAGAGTAGTTCTTTGTCTTCCTTTGTGCCCAAGCCTCTCTGATCTTAGGCAAATCACTGAGTCCTCTATTTCTCTGCCTGTAAAATGGGTGACAATAATAGAAGCTCTGCTAACCCTAAAACCGGAACTCAGTGGCCCCATGAAGAGGCTGTGTTGTGCCTTGTGCTGTGGCCCCTGCTGGAACTAAGCTTGAGGTGCCACCTCAGGGGGCCCCCAAATGCACCCAGGTCTCGGGGAACCCTGGCAAAAGCAAAAGAGCTGTCTGCCAAGATCTGTCTGAGACTCGGCCAAGCTCTCTCCACAGAGAGACAGACTTGGGCCTTAGAGTCCCGACTGCTGCTGGAACCAAGAGGGGGCCAGGAACCAGCAAGTGGAGGCAGTTCCCAGCGATGGGACAGAACCCCGGCAATGCCACTGGGCCCCAAAAGTCTCTGCAGCTCAGGGCGGTGAATAAGAGGGCTGCTGCTCCCCTCTCCCCTGCAGTCTGACCATGCATTCCACCACCAGGTCAGAACCCCAGAGTTACTCAACCCAGAAGCACAAACCTCCCCAGAACAGGCTCACCCAGGGACCCTGAGACAAGGTATGGACTAGGGGTTGCCAGGAAAGAGCTGGGATGAGCAGTGAGGTCTGAATTTTGGATGCATCAGTAGTAGTATTTAGTACAAGCACCCCAACATACTATTTGTACAGGGAAGAATGTCCTTGGGAATCTGCCTTGTCCCCTGGCAGACACCTGACGACTGCCTGTGCGACCTTCCTTCCAGGCCTCCACCTCCCCTATCCTCTGTTACTCTAGCTCTGTCCCCTCCTGAGCCCTGTTCAGGTCAGCAGGACACTTGCATCCGTGTCCTTCTTCCTCAGGAGGTGACCTCTGCTGATCGCAGTCCCTGGGGATGGTCACCACATCAGCTGTCCTACAATCTCCTGGCTTAACCAAGTTCTCTTGGACACCCTGGGGTCCTGTTAAGGTCTCTCTGGAGGAAGGGATCATTTCATTTATGAAAAAATGGGAAGAATGTCCCCCGAGGGTCCCCTGCTCCAGCACCAGGACTCAGCAGCCTTGCTGACCTGACCAGAGGAGCTAGTGGCACCAGCAGACTCAGCTCTTCCCTTGGGCATCCTAGTGGCTGTCACAGGGGCTTGGTGCACCATTAGGGTGCCCAGCCTGTGTCACCGAGCCCTGGGTCTCTCTGCAGATTTCCTACCCCATCCTTCACTCAGTTTTTCCCAATGGGGAATTAACCGAACGCCCATTTTCAAACCTATCATCATTCAGATACCCTATTGGTCCCAGGAGGTTGTTTACAAAACATGTTACTGCTGGAGCAATAACCTGGTAGAGCACACCAAATTCCCTTCTCAGGAGGCTGAGGCAGGAGGATCATGAGTCCAAGGCCAGTCTGGACTACATAGTGAAAGCCTGTCTCAAAAACAAAAATAAAAGAACCAAGCAAACAAAAAGTTATAAATGTGAGATGTAAATGAGACTGGAACTAGCAAAATTCTGCTTCTATTTAAGTATTAAGGTTCCCTGTGAGAAGTTATTTTAGGAAAAGATCCTGCAGCTGAAAATGTTTTCAAAAGCAGTAATCTGATTAATCTAAGGGAATCTCAGTCACCAGGCCTTGGTGAGCCCGCAGTGAAGACGATCGTGAATCAAGTAGGAGGCTGGATCTTCCGCCTGTGTTACCTCCTAACTCCTCACAGTCATTCTCTGAGATAGGTGTTTGCATTCCTGTTTTATAGGTGGAGAAACAGAAACAACTCTCTCAAGGCTGCACAGCCAGTAACTGGCAAAGCAAGGATTTGAACCCAGATCTGACCGGTACACTATAACATGACTAAACAGCTAGACAAATGGGTTGAAGTTGTACACGCCTTTAATCTTGGTCACTCAGGAGGCTAAGGCAGGAGGACAGCAAATTTGAGGTCAGCCCGGGCAACTTAGTGAGATGTGTCAAAATAAAATTTAAAAAGGTCTAGGGGTATAGCTCAGTGCAGAAAGCTTGCCTCAAATGTGCAAGGCTCTGGGTCCACCTGGGTCTGTGTTGTTGACTACAAAATCAACAAAAGGCATGACGAGTCTTCTCATGTGGTTCAAAAGAGTCAGAAGCCACCCCACCCCCAGCACATTTCCCAAATGTCTTTCTTGCCCAGCTTTTCTGGAAAAGAACACTGAGTGATCATCTAGAAGAACACCACTTATTTGGATGTGGATATCTGCGGTGTTTGGAACTTTTTATTTTCATTTTTTAAAAGTTTCACCACACCTCATATTTTGGGGCAAATCAATCTTTCTCAGTTCTCGGAGTTGGGCCGACCTCCAGGTCGCCTGGAATGGGCCATGGAAGGGGGATCTGTGACACTTAAAACATTTTTTCCACGAGCTGGGGATGGGGAGATGGGAGAGGCATCCATGTCACCCCAGCACTCTGGGAGGCTGAGGCAGGAGTATCACAAGTTCAAGTCTAGCCTGGGCAACTTAAGAAGTTAGCATGACCCTGCCTCAAAAAAAAAAAAAAAAGGGGGGGGGGGCCAGGGATGTAGTGCAATGAGAACCCCCAAGTGCCAGGAAAAAAGACAAAAAACAAACAAAACTTTCCCACTGGCCACGTGATCCTGGTGATACCTACTTCTGTCCCCAGATGCCAGCCCCCAGAAGCACTCCAGGTGGGGCACAGGCAGGTTGTGGGAGATCTAGGAACCAGTGGCTTCTTACCCAAGTTGGGGTCATATTCGCTGATAAACCTCTTGGTCAGGAACTTCACAGTCAGGGCTGCAGGAAGCAGAAAGAGGGTCTCAGTCTCCACCGTTGTGCGTGGCTCAAAAGGAACCAGAAATACGGGGGTCGAGCCCCAGCTAGTTGCATCCCAGGATTTTTTTAATAGCAAGAAGGCAGGGAGAGGTCAGGCTAAGGGGGTGTTGACAGAGACCCAAAAGCAGTGGCCAAGACTTGTGAACCAGTTATTCGGGCCAGCCCAGTGAGACCCCAACCGAAGGCACATGTCCTCATCTTGGACAAGTCACATCACACAGCTTCCAAAGTATGGGACATGCATTCCAGTTTTGGCTACAACCCAAAGAGCCCTTGAGAGCAGAGCTGGGGTGCGGGCCATGGAGGTCTGAGGCCCGAGAGCTTGGTCCTAGCAACTGCAACCCAGGTCCTGGAGCTCACGGGTCAGCTCTCCGAGGGCCCTCATCCCTGCTGGACATCCCAGCAAGACACGGAGCCCCAGGACGAAGCTCTCGCAGGCAGAGGGCAATGAGGGGACTCTGATTGTCTGGAGTTCAGCCACATGAAGGTTAGGGTCAGCCAGCCCTGCCGCTGGCCTGTTACAAAGTCCAAAGAGCCTTTTGGTTCTTTCTTAGGACTCCCCACAGGGTCAGTCTGCCAACACACGCCGCTGCCGAGGGAATAGATTCTGAAGTTTAAATTCCTTGATTCATGGAGTCCCTCGGACCAGCTGCTGAGCTACAAACAGCAAGCTAATTTTCAAAGGGACAAGGACGAATCTTTTCTGAAGGAAAACCAGATCCCAACACCCTTCCCAGACAGAAGGGCAGCTTGAAAATCGAAGCAACCCTATTCTCCCTGTGAGTCTTGGAGACCCTGGGGAAGGGAGCCTGCAGCTCACAGAGCAGAGGGTGACACTCACTGATAGCCATAACTGGACAAAGAGCCAGTAGAGAGGTTCCCTATGTCTCCCCACATGCAGCTGCCTGCGACTGTCACGGCAGGAAAAGGCCAACCTCTCTCTGTAGTGACAGCTGCCAAGAGCGGTGAAGGCTCAGTTCAGCACTGGCAGAAATGATCTCAGTGGAAGCCCAAGGTCTTGGTTCATCAAAGACAAGTCTCAGAGACAAGTGTGGCCCAGAGACAGCCCCGGACATGCACACATGTAGTCCCAACATTCTGGGAGGCTGAGGCAGGAGGATTGCAGGTCCAAGCTAAGCTGAGGCAACTTCATAACTTAGCAAGACCCTGTCTCAAAATTTAAAAACAAAAAGAGTTGGGAGTGTAGCTCAGTGTGAAGGCTCTGGGATCCCATGTGGAACGGGGATGGCGGGGGAGGGGACGGGACGGACCCTTGCCTGAGAAATCACCAGGGCCAGGTACTTCTACCTATTCCTTTGAAGGACTTGCGAGGCTGTGACCAAGTTCAAAGATCAGTGCCCAACAGGCCAGTTCAGGGCCAGTCACCCTGGCAGGCTGGCCCCTCCACCGCCGGAGAGAGGAGATGGGAGCAGGGCGAGGACTTGCAGACCCAAAGAGAGAGGGTGCAGGGTAGGAGCGGACACAGTAACAGTCACAGCCACGCAAGACAGAGACAGAGGGAAGAGGAGCCAGGAGCCGAGGCGCAGAACCAGGCCGAGGGGCTGCGCGCAAGCGCGGAAGAGCTGAGAACACCAGCAATGGAGAAACTGAGGCAAAGAAGAAAAATCACAGAGGCTTATCGGGTCTGGCTGTGCATGGAAGCCTTCAAAGCCAGCGGAGGACCCCGAGCCCCAAAACCACGGCTCCCCGTCCCACTCACCGGACTTGCCCGCCCCGCGGCGCCCCAGGATGGCCAGGTTGACCTCCAGGGGTGCGCTCGGAGGCCCGCTGCCGGCGCGGGGCTTTCCGAACACCGAGGCCATGGCGACCGCGGAGAGCGCCCCGGGGTCACACCGAGCGCCCCAGCTGCGTGCCCGTCGGTGTCCGCGCCCCGCGCCCCGCACCCCGCGCCCCGCACCCCGCGCGGACCCGAGTAGGTCCGAGCCTCGCGCTGCGTTCCCGCCGCGGGGCGGGGCGGGGCCGAGCCCGCGAGCTCCTTTTAAGGGCTCATCCCGCCCCGGCGCAGACAGGGGGTTCCGGCGTCCGCCAAGGACTTCAGGCAGGGCGACCCCAGTTGTTTCCAGCCTTTCCTTCGGTCTTTTCCCAGCAGCGGGAAAACTCACCCCTTCCTTTGTCCCACCACCCACCTGCCCTTCCTCCTCCTCCGGGAAGACGCCCAGCTCTACTCTGCTGTCTGGAGCTTTTAGCTCACACCCTTGGCCCTCTACACCCGAGTCTGGCCCTTGGGTGTAGGGGCTCTGGCATCACTGCAAAAGCCAGGCTGCTGCGAACAGGGGAGAAGAGCGTCCCTGCCAAGGCTTCGTGGCCAATACGGGTTCAGCTTTCAGACACCTAATTCACCCGGGTTACTGTTTCTCCTGATGGGCGCTAATGAGCTGCAAGGCAGCAGGCTGCTGTGTAAATGGTGCTGGAGACCGAGAGGGGGCTCACCGAGAGCACAGGCCCTTTGGATCTAGTGTGTGCGCTTTCCCCTGGGTGACCTTGGGTGAGTCCCCTCATTTCCTCAACTTTAAAAACAACAGGTGAAGGGAAATCAATCTAAAATGCCATGATGTGACTCTGGCCTAAGAGAGTGACAGCCCCATCTTCTGGGAAACACTCCAGGTTGGAGCCCGGAAGGGGACAGGAGCCTCACTACCCCCGTTCCCCGTCCCCTGTCCCTCAGATGGCCAATTTCCTTTCCACAAGAGAAGCCAAGGCAGCCCGGGCCCGCACAGGGTGGTCACAAGAAGGAAAACTGGCTTCCTGAAC
Source organism: Cavia porcellus (assembly GCF_034190915.1). Classification (NCBI taxonomy): domain Eukaryota; kingdom Metazoa; phylum Chordata; class Mammalia; order Rodentia; family Caviidae; genus Cavia; species Cavia porcellus. Next base: position 4,296,574 of record NW_026947491.1, read on the forward strand.
TGGACATGAATTGTGTTTGTATGGAATTTTGTTTGGGTGATCACAGTACAACAGCTGCATTATTAAGACTCTAAGGTACCCCAAGGAGTTGGTTTCCATCACACTCTAGGTCAGAGCTGCTCACACAGCCAATGGCCCAGCGTTTTCCTCTGAGTTGTAAGAGTTGGGAAAGTGGAAGCCAAGTTCCAGCCCCAAGGTTGTGCCTGTTCTGTGTGTGTCCAGTGAAGACAGACTGCATCCCAGTGGGGACATGGAAGAGAGAATCAGTGTCACCAGAGATCTGGGGACACACTCTGCACCTCAATTCCTCATCTGCAAAAGATTGTGAAGAGTTAAGGAACAAGGCCGTGCTACACCGAGCTTGGCTCAGGGCCCCAAGAAGCAGCAGTGAATTCCCCCTGCTCCATCTGCACCCAAAGCACACAGCTCTCTGCCACGGACCAAGAACTCCGTGGGCAGCAGCTTAGAGCAGAGGTTTGGGGCCTTAGGCTCAGAAGAAAGGTCATTCTGTTAGGGTCAGCAGCTGGATTCTGCTCTCCACCCCCAGGCCACCAAGGCTGTTACTCGGTAAGGAAGGGCAGGGTGTGCAGCAGGTATCTGTCTCTTGTGTGAACTGCAGTTTTGTGAGGCCCTCCTGATGCCAGGTCCCAGGTGCATCCGGGAGCCACTCCAGGAAAGCTTAGCTTGTCCAAGCCCTTCACGATGTCACCGCCTTTCCTAGAGACAGGGCAACCACTCCAGCGCTGGTTTGATGATAAATTCATATGTTAAAGTTGGACAGAATCCTAGAAGTCAGCTCCAAACTCCACTTTCCAGATGCAAGAACTGCAGTATGGAAGTATGGAGGGGCTGGGGAGCTTTTACAAGCCAAGTGAAAGGCCAGGCAAGAGCTGGGTGTCATGGCATACAGTACAATCCCAGCACTCTTGGGCGGCTGAGGCAGGAGGATTTCGAATTCCAGCCAAGTCTGTGTAATTTAGGGACTGGAACAAAACAAAACACTTTAAAGAGCTGGGAGAATATCTCAGGGTATAGACCCTGGGTTCAATCTCCAGGCATGTGCACGCATACACACAGAGCCCTGGCAGGGATTCTGACTCTTCCAGGACTCTTCCTTCTCCAGGTGCAGACAGTGCAAGCCACTCATTACCCCATGGGCAGAGACTTCATTCTGGGTGGGGCTTCCCCATTCCCCTTCCAGGGGCTTCCAGAGCCAGGACCAATCTCCTCCATCGGACTGGAGGGTTCCTTGGGTCAGTCCCTATCTGACCAGGAGCTCCCCAGGGTAGGCCCGGGGTCCCACTCCACAGACCCCTGCTGCGTGCCGGCCCTGCCCCTGTGAAGGAACAAGGCTGGGCCTGTGCTGTAGGAAGAAGGCTCAGGATCTGACGGGGCTTTTTTCCTGGGCTCTCACCCCTCCTCGCACGGCGTGGGGACTGCACAGTGGAGAAGGAGGGAGCTCGGGGTCGCCAGGGCCTGGGAACTCCGTGGGCCGACCACAGCCAGGATGCTGCCTAGTCCTCTCCAAGTCCCAGAGGGACACTCCGAGGCCGGGAGGAGGAAAGGCTCCCAGCAGCAGGCAGCAGCCCTGGGGCTCTGGATGGGGCCAAAGGTTACTTACTCCTCACCACGCCCCAGCCCCAGAGCCCTGCTCACTCGGTGATCTCCTCCCCCACTGGGTGACCCTTTCCCCTCACCTCAGTGCGGCAGAGAGCAGGCACATGCACCAGACTCACCTGCTCAGGCTGGGCACGGGGACACCTGCAGCCAGGCGGACACCGACTTCCACCGGGAGGGGTCGCACTCCTCTTGCTGCAGGAACTGGTCTGGTGATGACTCCTGGTTGCTTCCTGTTGCAACCAGGTGACTAGAATGAACCATCTGGACAAGAATTGTGGCCCTGGCCCCCATCCCCTGCCCTCCCACAGGACCTGGGCCTCACTGCCTGCTGCTAATAGTAGCACAGGTGACAAGGCATGGCATGGTTTGGCTGGGGACAGGTCCAATGGTCGGTGCCCAGGGTTCTGTCCCGTCTTGTCCCCATTCCTAACCTGGAAAAGCTCCTTCCATCCGCAAGTCTCCCCTCTTCTTCTGTGAGCTGGGGACAGGTAGGCCTCTCCCCAACACTACAGCTTCTGGCAAGGACACAGTCGGGACCTGGCACTGCTAAGCCAATACAGAGCACCGCACTGGTCCCCGAGAGAAGGTGTCATCCCTGCTGCCTGGACCTCCAGGCCTTTCAGCCAGTGCCCAGCCTCAGGGAAGATGAGAAGCTGGCAGAGGGCCTGGGACAGTCCTCATGGGGACTCCTGCCCACTCCTCCGTTGCTGCTGCCTCTTCCTGTCTGGTCCCTGGGGCAGAAAGTGGAAGATATTTCTGGCTCCTCCTACAGGCCTGCAGCTTCCCAGGCTCAGACAAGTAGCCCCCCCATACCGGCCCCACTCGAGTGGGGTCTGCAGATTCACCAAGCATCTGTGGCAGTGAGTCCTGGGGTGGGGGGAGGAATGAGGTATGCGCATCCTCCTCCCGCCTCTCACAATGACAGTTACCATCCTCATAAACTCCCACCTGACACTGTGGGACCCAGAGTCTTAGCAGAATACCCAGGAAAATTCTGCCATGGGCTGAGCAGCAGGAGGCCTGGGTCACTGTCTTTCCCTCTGACCCAACCGCCTCCACCCCCTGTAAGTGACTACAAGTCCAAGGCTCCATCTAACTGCCCAACATCCATAGCACAGGGAGGCAGCAGAGCACAGTGGCCAGGGGCACACACTCTAGACCAGTGATGGTGAACCTTCTAGAGCTTTCAATGATAACAGTCAGCAGCTGGGGCACCTGTACCACAGATGTTCACACTGATGCTCTAGATTCAAACTGGCTGCTTCCAGTCCTAGGTCTATCACTCTCTGGCCATGTGACCAAACCTCTCGGTCCCTAGTGTCCTCGTCTGTGAAACAGAGCTAGTGTGTCATGGTGCAAACCTATGGCACATGGGCAATCTCAGCTCTCCGGGAGGCCGAGACAGGAGGACTGTAAGTTCAAACCCAACCTAGCAAAGTTAATGACTTAATAACAGCCTGTCTAACAATAAAAATAAATTTTAAAACTATAAAAGGCTGGGGAGATAGCTTTGGATTCCAAGGCCCTGCATTCAATCCCCATCAATCCTCAGTAACACCAAAAAAAAAAAAAAAAAAAAAAATTAGCTGTTATTATTTCCAGAATGCTTTTTCCCACTCACAGGCACATCCTCCCTCCCTCCGCCCCCCTGATTTTCCCTCTCGTGGGGTCCAGAGTAGAGCCACACTGCAAGAAAGGGGCCTGGCAGATAGACAACAGAAGTTAGCGGCTCACTCCCATCTCATCAGGGATTATTTGCACATGTAGCTTACTGGTCATTCACCTGCAAGGCAGGGATGCTACTCCTACGCTTTGACAAACAGTACTGAGCTCATAAAAGCATCCAGCTCACCTAGAAGCAGGGCCAGAAACTCAGGCTGCCCTAGAACCCTGGCCCTGAGTCCCTCGTTTTGCTCAACTTCTGCCTGGCCCACCCTTCGGAGCCGATGGTCTGGGTTGTGTACTAATCCTGCTCCCTGGCTTCCTCTCTCTGAATCTCCCTGGATGAGCCGCCCACACTGAGCCTCGTTCAGAATGCTTTGCAGATATGCCCCATCTTGTGAAATATGTGTCCCTTTATAGATAAGGAAAGCAAAGCGGGAAGTTAGGATCTTTGCTTTGCAGAAGGGCACAGGGCGAGAGTTAACCGGGCTATCTGTGCAAGCGGTGCTGCAGTGCCCAGCATGCAGTAGGCGCCCAGTATCCGGTCACTAGGGTCACTAGTTCTCCTGAGTGACCCCGCAGGTCTCCAGATGCCCTCCGGGCCCTCGGCCATGCAGCCTGCAGGCCACTGCATCACATGAGCCGTACTATCTTTAGCCAGGGAAGTATTTATATCCCAGGGGAAGTTGTTCTGCCACTGGGGAGCCCCAGTGCCGGTGGCCCACTGCTCCCAGCCCTGGCGGCCCAGCATGCCGCAAGGTCCTGAGGTCCCAGTGCAGGTGTGGGTGGGCGGCCAGCTGTTCCAGGCCGAGCAGGGCCTGCTGGTGGAGCACTGCGGCTTCTTCCGCGGCCTCTTCCGCTCGGGCATGCGGGAGGCGCGCGCCGCCGAGGTGCGTTTGGGGGCGCTGAGTGCCGACGGCTTTCGCACTGCGCTGCAGGTGCTGCGAGGGCAGCGGCCGGCGCTGGCGGCGGAGGACGAGCTGCTGCAGGCCGTGGAGTGCGCCGCCTTCCTGCAGGCGCCGGCGCTCGCGCGCTTCCTGGAGCACAGCCTCACATCGGACAACTGCACGCTGCTGTGTGACGCCGCCGCCGCCTTCGGCCTGCACGACGTGTTCCACAGCGCCGCGCTCTTCATCCGCGACGGCGCCCGCGAGCTGGCTGCCGGCCTGGCGCTGCCCGAGGCCCGCGCTTACGTGGCTGCCCTGCGGCCCAGCTGCTACGTGGCTCTGAGCACGCACACGCCCGCGCCCGGCTTCCTGGAGGACGCGTCGCGCACCATGTGCTACCTGGATGAGGAGGAGGACGCGTGGCGCACGCTGGCCGCGCTGCCCCTGGAGGCCAGCACGATGCTGGCGGGCGTGGCCACGCTGGGCAACAAGCTGTACATCGTGGGCGGCGTGCGTGGCGCCAGTAAGGAGGTGGTGGAGTTGGGCTTCTGCTACGACCCCGATGACGGCACATGGTGCGAGTTCCCCAGCCCGCACCAGCCACGCTATGACCCGGCGCTGGCCGGTTTCGACGGCTGCCTCTATGCCATCGGGGGCGAGTTCCAGAGGACGCCCGTGAGCTCCGTGGAGCGTTACGACCCAGCCGCGGGCTGCTGGAGCTTCGTGGCCGATCTGCCGCAGCCTGCTGCAGGTGTGCCCTGCACCCAGGCGTGCGGGCGCCTCTTCATGTGTCTGTGGCGGCCCGCGGACACCACGACCATCATGGAGTACGTGGCGCAGACCGACGCATGGCAGCCAGTGGCTGAGCTGCGACGTCCGCAGAGTTATGGCCACTGCATGGTGGCCCATCGCGACAACCTCTACGTGGTGCGCAATGGACCTTGCGACGACTTTCTGCACTGCGCCATCGACTGTCTCAACTTGGTCACCGGCCAGTGGACTGCACTGCCGGGCCAGTTCGTCAACAGCAAGGGAGCGCTCTTCACGGCCGCGGTGCGCGGTGATACTGTCTACACTGTCAACCGCGTGTCCACGCTACTGTATGCCATTGGAGGTGGCACCTGGCCGCTGCTCAGGGAGAAGATCGGCTTCCCTCGCCCCGGTTCCCTGCAGACCTTTCTGCTGAGGCTGCCCGCTGGAGCTCCCGGACCTGTGGCCTTGCCTTTGCCAGAGCTGTGATCTCAGATTGACTTTAAAGGAGGCAACAGGAGTCGTCCCTGAGCCGAAGCTGGGCGTAAAGCTGGGAGGGGAGCCACTGAGAACTTTTTACCTGTGGAGACTCTCCGTTCTTGGTCTTATAGTGATGTGAACCAAGAAGCTCAGGGGGCACCGAGGGTGCTGGGGTCGGGCCCTCAGATCTTGGTCTCGGCTGGGAGCTGGTGGGTCACAAGGTCAGCAGGAGGGGCGCTGAGAATATAAATAACCCATGCTTGTACGGGACTAGGCCACTAATCCAGCATGGCTAGACATGGGTTAAGTGATTGTAACCAAACTGCCAATCAAAAGGCAGGAACCTAGGTGCCCAGTATGTTGGTGCTAGGCCTAATGAGAGGTGTGGTCTCCAGGCAGGGGCCCACAGGGCTCGAGCTCTACCCCAGAAAAGCTCAAGTTCTAAGGGGACAGGTTCAGTCCAACAAAAGGTTTACACGTATTTGTCTCCTTCCACGAAGGCTTGAAAGCAGCATGCTGGTTTAAAGTAAATAAGTAAATAAATTTTAAAAGGCACTGCTGGGCCAAGGGGATATAAGGAGAAATGAGTAACTTCCAGAAGGAGGAGAGAGGACAAATTGCACAGAGGAGATAGGCAGGCTCACACCAGGGAGACTTGGAGAGGAGACTGGGGAGGGAAGGCCAGGCCAGTGGGGAAGAGTCACCCCCCAGATCTGGGTGCTGAGGCACCTTAGGGAAGAGGGTGATTTACGGCAGACACAAGTAAGCTGGTCCTGTGCAGCCTGTGGTTGAGGGAAGGGTCTCCCCTTGGGGACGTAAGAACCTCAGGGAACATGCAGGTGTCAGCTGTTTGCCAGTTCCCTTTTCTGCCATCCCCACAGGAACAGTGGAGCACTAACCCTCACGCTTCAGGTCAGGCACGGTGTGAGCCCATTGCCGCCTCACCTGCTCCATGTATGCCTTCGTCTGCGTCCTGTGAGTTCCATCTCTCCTCCCAGCCAATGCTCCTGCTGCTCCCTGGGCCTGGAAGAAATGCCTTTCCTGTCCTCTCCCACTGTCAGCTGGATTCGTACCTCCTCTGTTCAGGGTCAGCTGGCCCAGCTCCTTGTTCGCCTGACCTTGGCTGCCAGCCTTGTTCATTGGATCCCTGGTTGTGACGTCATTCTGAGTGTTTGTGTGTCCACGTGCAGCAGCCATGCGCAATAGTCAGGGCAGTGGACTTGTGCTGCTGGCCAAGGGCATTTCTACACCTGCAGAATAAAATGAGACTTTGAAAGAATCCAAGCTGTGGGGGCCACTAGTTAGGGACCTGCTAACCTGCATTGTTAAATGCAGTCTCGTCCTCCTTCGGACATCTAGGACTGGCTTCTAGGCAGCAAACTGGCGCCAGGCTGCCGGGTGCTCCAAGTCTGCAGAAGGCCGCCTTCATGGCCCCAGACCTTCCAGCCCTAGAATAGCCTTGTCCAATTAGTGACCACAGGAAAACCTGAGCTCTTGTGAATGCTAGGAAGTACTTTGACGTCCTTGTCCCCTCCGGATGCAGTCCAGGGAACCGGCGTCCTCGCTGTGTAGCCAGTGAGATAATGTGACGTGGAGAAGTTGAAGGACTGACCCAAAGCCACACAACAAGGCAGAGCCTCTGAGTTCCGGTTCTGCTAAAGTATAATTTATATCACATCAGTGACTGACGGGACTCATAATGGAACCAGACAAACACAAAGCTGGATAGAAAGAACATTGGAGAGATTGAGATTTATAAATTTAGTTGGGAAAGACACGCTGAAATATGTTTGCTGAGAAGCTGGTTAATGTCTTAAGGGGCAATAAAACCATCACGTCTGTGGTTCTGTCCTGGAGAAAGTATTTTGCCCCTTCATGTACATGGACGTCCATACTTGGGCATATGCACCTGCAGGGTAGCATAGGACTTTTTGAAATCTGAGCCCTGAACAAAAGACTTCTTGTATCCGAGCTATAAGGACAAAGGTACGTGCCTCTTAGTAATCAAATAACTTTGATGCTCAAGCTGGCCCCAGGGATGCTGAAAAGACCTGTGGTCCTTTTGCCCTACTCCCACAGCCCTCCCCTCCCCTTCCTCTCCCTTCTTTCCCTCCCTCCCTTCCTTCTCTCCCTCTCCCTCTAAGCAAGAGCCCCATGCCCAGCACATTTTTGAGACAAAATCGTGCTACGTCATTAAATTGCCCAGGCGGGGCTCAAACTTGCAATCTTTCTGCCTCAGCCTCCCAGAGAGCTGTCAGGAGAGTTTTTCTTAACAGCACAGAGCACTTCTTGCTCTTGCCTCCTGACCAGTACTGGACATGTGAAATGTGTGACCCTGGGACCCATCGCCTTAGGTTCTCCCACCCACAGAATAGCCGCCTGCTATTTGGTGGTTCCTCTGCCGTGAGCAGCATTCTAAGATGTCTTTGGGGGGGGGGGCAGTACCAGGAACTGAACTCGGGACCTCATGCCAAGCAGGTGCTGGCTAAAGTCCTGGCCCTCTGAGATGTCTTTGGTACAGAATCACAACAGCACAGTATTCACATGGAGAGAACTATTTCCCACAGTGGACTGACTGGAGCTTTTAAGATTTTTTGTTTGTTTTGGTTTTTTGAGACAGGGTCGCATTCTGTAGTCTGGGCTGGCTTTGAACTCATGGTAATCCTCCTGCCTCAGCCTCCTGAGAGCTGGGATTACAGGCATGTGCTAACATCCTAGGCAAGGTTTTAGGGATTATAAATGATAGGTAGCTCAGCAGCAGCTCTGGGCCTCCTTTTAAGGGAGGAAAAAAAAAACTCAGAAGTCACATGACCTGAAGGGGCAGCGCGCAGCTTTGAACCCGGGCAACAGGCTTGTTCGTGCTGCATTTGCTGGACTGGCATTGTGAAATGGACAGACTTTTTCAGATGGGCCCCTTGGCATCCGCCCCCTCTCACCCTACTCTCTGTGCCCACCGCTTTGGGGGCTTCATCTGCTCCCCGGGGCCAACCCCTTCCCCTCCCTCTCCTGCATTCTCACGCCCCGGGCTCTAGCTGGAACCTCATGGGCCTCTCCTGACAATGTACACGCCTGGGGCTTTGCATTTTCACAGCTCCCATTTCCTCTCAAGAACTGTGGGTGAGGCTTTTATGCCACTCTATCTGCTCCTCTGGCCCCAGGGTCCGCAAGGTTAAAACTGTGTGAGTGTATCCACTGTGCCCCACCCTTAGCCAGGGTGGCCCCTGGGGCAGGCACCCTGCCTGGTTTGCAGGTGAGGACGACAGCAGGAGGCAGATGCTGCCCTCCTGAAGCCCAGGATCTGTTAAGTGGAGGGGCAGGAGTAGGGGCCTCACACCTCGTCCCCTGGCCTCTCAACCACTGCAGGGTGTTCCGGTTACAAAGCAGGTGCAAAGAGGGCCCATTACAGAGACACCTGAGTCCAGGGGGCGAGGGCTGGAATCTATCAGAGGCCAGAGCCTGACTCTGCTCGGGTTTTTTGGTTGTTTTGTTTTGTTTTTTGTCTTTTTGGGACAAGGTCTTACTATGCTTTTCAGGCTGGTCTCAAACTTGCAGTGATCCTCCTGCCTCAGCCTCCCAAGTGCTGGGATTACAGGCATGCGCCACCACACCCAGCTGAAATTGGTCTTTATCCAACCCCCTAACCCCCAGTGCTCGAAGCAGCAGGGAACACTTCAGCACACCCTACAGACACTGTCTGCAGCTCTGCACAGCTGTCCACAAGCTTTCCCCTGGACTTTGGCTCTGGGTGTCTGGCACCCATGCCCTCCTGGCCCTCCAAGTGTTTATGTAGCTCGAGGGACCAGGGCAGGAGAGGTCAGGCCTTCCCACACCCCGCCTCCCTCCTTGGGAGGCTGTGGCCTTGTTTGCCACTCTGGCCTGCTGGTATGGCAACGGGACATGTCACTCCTGCCCTCAGAGCCCTTGGGTGGCTCTTCACCCATTGGAGCAAAACCCAGAGGATTTTGCTCAGGATCACCACCTCATTTCCATCCTTCTTCGGACACCCCAGACCCACCCCCAGCACTGGGTACTTGATCCTTGTCCCTCTGCCGGGCTTCACCTCCCTCCCTTCCACCCCTGCAGGTCTTTGCTCAGATGTCACTGTCATTCTGAGGCCATTCCTGACCTTAAAGTCTGCCTCCTCTTTCTCTGCCTTCCCTACTTCCTGTTCCTGTTTATTTCTCTCCAAAACACTTGAGCATCATTTTTTGTGCTCCATTTACCTTTACTCACTGTCTTTCTCCTCCTACTAAAATTTGAACTTCCTAAGGGCAGAAGGGGTTTTTTCAGGGCAGGGGTTGCTTTTCAGTTTTAGGGAACTGAACCCAGGGCCCCCTCCAGCAGACTGAGACATCCCTCTACTAAGTTAAACCCCCAGTTCAAGCAGGACCTAGAACAGTGACTGGAACATAGCAGGGGCTTCGTAAACACCTGTGGAATGAATGAATGGTGCTCACTGGATATCTGCTGAAAGACTGAATGATCTCACTGATCAGTCAATCAGGGGAACCCTCAGGGAGGCAGAGGGCAAGCTCAGGTCTCAGAGGGGAGGGCATCGCTTCTGTAGGGCCCCGGGCATGGGCAGGTGGCCAGGAAGACTCTGTCAAGTCCGCAGCACGGCTGGGGAGAGTGGGTCTGAGGGCAGCAGCGTTCCTGGGTCTCATCTCTCCCCTCCAGGCAGGGGACCAGGCTGGGGCCGGCAGTGCTAATCAGCCCATGAAGAATGGCTGCTCTTGGCAGTGGAGTATACATAGGCCCCGGCTGTTTATTTTCCTTTGGCTCCAAGCAGCTGGGGCTCTTTTACATCCCAATTGCTTTGCTTCAAGTTGCTGTCACTTTTCTGAACAGCGGAAAATTAACTGTGCTGGTGGAAGACACAGCTGTCAGGAGATGGGCCACCTCTGAGCATGCGAATCCTGGACCAGGGAGGGACGTGGGACCCGAGGGAGGGTATCTCATCCCAGTAGATTCTCTGCAGCCCTCAGGTCACAGCTGCACTGGCGAGGGAAACAGGAAAAAGGGGGCCGCCCACTCTGGTGTCTCAGCAACTAGGAACAAGTAAAAGGGAACTTTTGTAGGGTCCCTGGGGCCTCAGAGCCTCAGAGCAGGGAATGCACATCTCATCCACCCACCTTTTTTTTTTTTTTTTTTTGTCTTTTTGAGACGGGGTCTCACTGTGCAGTTCAGGCTGGCCTTGAGCTCACTTTGTAGTGCAGGGTGGTCTGGAACTCGCAACGATCCTCCTGCCTCAGCCTCCTGAGTGCTGATTACAGGGATTACAGGCGTGAGCCACCATGCCCGGCTTTCACCCACCTTTTTACAGGGGAGGAAAGTGAGGTCAGGAGCCAGGAAAAGACTAGACATGAGCAGCAGCAGCACAAAGGCCATCCCCAGCTAAATCCTATATCATCGGAACCTCTTCCTGCCATGCCAAGCTGGCCACCTACACTCCTGCCAGGATATCCAGGAGGGAGAGCCCTGTGTAAGCCATCAGGCCGGTCTTCCCTCACCCCACAGATCACCCCTCTCAGCTGGGCCTGTAAACCCAGTACTGCAGGAGGCTGAGGCAGGATGATCGAAAGTTTGAGCCCAATCTGGGCAAACCAACGGCTTAACGAGACCCCATCTCAAAATAAAAAATAAATGGGTGAGGAGAGGGAGTGTAGCTCAGTGCAAAGGCACTGGGTCCAACACCACAAATAAATAAATCTCAACCCTCTGCATCCCATTCTTTTTGCAGCCTGATTCAGCAAAGAGATTCAGGAGTGGGTGGAATCTGGACATTTGGACCCTTGGAATTCCCCTCTCCTACTCTCTCACACACACTTTTGCCCACTCGTAGCCACGGCAGCTTCTCTTTGCAGGTAAGTAGTTTCATTCTCCCCAGGGCTTGCAAAGTGGTGCTAATTGCAAAGTTCCCCTTAGCAGAGGGAGCCTGGGCACTCCAAGGGGACCAGCTCTGCCTGGCCATCCCAGGGCGGCATCCCAGGTGAGACGAGCACTTCCACGGTGTGCAACCCTCCTTTCCGTGCTCCTTTCTACTCCACTTCCTCTTCCACCCTTCAGGGACAGCTCCGGCGAGGAAGGCGCAGGGCAGTGAGTGGGACACCATCCTGTGGGCTGAGCTTGGCACTCGAGGGGACAGAAGCTGGTGGAGCCACTAAGTCTGGGCTTTGGCATTAGAGATCTGGGTTCCTGCCCCAGCTGCATGGCCTGCCAGCAGGTGATCCTGGCAAAGATGGTTCCTGTATAAATGGAGATGAAGAGGCCTCGCACAGTGGCCAGCTGCAGCCTGAGTGTGGAGAGCCTTGAACCTGGATTTCACTCTGTGCAGCAAACAGAGCGCTTCACAGTGACTCTGAGGAGGTGTCAGAAAGTGGTGCTGGATGCCCCCACACTCTGCCCTGTGGGTAGTCAGAGGGGCACTGAAGAAGCTGGGAGGCCACAGAAGCCAAGGTCAGGAGACTGTTTCTTGGCTCCTCCCTTTTTCCTCCCACCAGGTGGCCTTCCTGTGCAGCCCCTTCAGTCTCCTCCCCAGCCTCTCCAGGCCCTGCTGTCCCCAGCTTGCTTGTCCCGAGTGGCCTTGCCCTGTAAACAGCCCCTCCCCTCGGAGCTCCTCTAATGACCAGCATGAGTGATGGCGCTGTCACCCTCCCTGGCAGGAGCCTGCTGGCCATGTGCCCTGTTCCTGCTGGGCCTCCGCTCTCCGGGCCTCTGTCCCTGGGTGGCTAGGCTTGGGCACAGTAAAGGACTCTGGGAAATGTCTCTCTCAGCGCCTGGCCCCATATTACAATGGTGGGAACCTGAGAACTGCCTTCCAGGCAGGGTCGGTGCCTCAGGAACTGGAAGCTGTGGCCTAGCTTCCCACAGCCCTTGAATTTGAGGGAAAATATTGACCTTAAGGAGCTCTCCGAGGAGTGGCTGGGAATGGAATCAAAAGCAGACACATGAGCTTCTGGGCATCCAGCCTCTGCCACCTCTACATGGGCCTGGCTCCCTACTGTCCCATCAGATGTGACCACTGCCAATTTTACCCAAGGGCCCAAAGGGACCACAGCAGGAGCTTGGAGACCCTGGCTCCAGGCCCAACCCTGCTGTGTAACAATGGACTGGTCGCTTGGCCTCTCTGAGCCTCACATGGAGACTGTCACTGAGCGTGGCAGCTCGAGTCTGGGGCACACACACTAGCTGTGGGTCAGATGAGAGCTTGTAGTCGGGGCTCCTGCTAGCAGCTCAGCCTCTCTGGGTTTTAGCTCCAGCACTTTCAGATCATGTGATCTGGGGCAGTTTCTTAACCTCCCTGGGGCTTGCTCAGGCAGGCATCATCAGTGGGCACCATCGCACCTGAACTCCAAGGGCTTTTGGGACCATGTGACTGTGTATAGAAGGAGCCTGGGACAATCAGAGCCCAGCCCAGGTCAGTAACCCAGAAATCTCTGTCCCTGGAGAGGAGCCACGGATGGGCCTGGCCGTAGCAGTCAGTCTGGCCCTGTGGCACACATGGGAACCCCAGAAAGGAGGCTCCCACTATTCCTCCTGTGGGCTCAAGCCCTGATCCCACTTCATTTAGGGTGCAGGACAGTGCTTCCCCTGGTGGAGCCAGGGGAGGTACATGCTGGGCGAAGGGACAGCCTCTGGGGTGCTCCCATCTGCCTGCAGAGCTAGAAGTGGAGGAAGTGTCTTTCCCTCAGGCTGTCACTGAGGGCCCCGCGGCCCCAGGAGCTCAAACAGTTTCTCTGAGTGGCCTCCTACGCTTAACGCCCCAAACAGTTAGCACGGTCACAGGCCATCTCCTTGGCCACCTGCCCCCATAAGGCGGGGTTTGGGATGACAGAACAAAGTCCTTCATTATAGGGACAGGGCTAACTGCTTCCCTGAGCCACAGCACCACGCTGTCCTCAGAGCCCAGCCTCTACTGACCACTTGGGGACAGTGATCGTGGCTCATCTCTGCTCAGCCCTGCCGCCGTGTAGAAGGTGTGCTGACCATGGTGTGGGAAGCCTTGTGCGGATTCACGCCAGGACACCCTGGGCCTCTGTTCACGCTGCTCCTGGCCGTCTGGCCTCTCTGGGTGCTGAGGTCTGGCCACTAAGCAGCACGGGTAATCACACTCTCTGGTGGGTCTTTCACCTGGGAAGTCAGGGAAACCGCTTTGGAAATCTGTTCCCTGTAAGCATGGTGCTCTCCCAGCCTTTTCCTGTTCTCTTTCATCCAGTAAACACTTCTGTGTGTCCCCTCTTCATTACAAGCTATGTCCAGCTTGGGGTGGAGGACTTACAGAGTGCATCCGCTGTTCCCAGCCTCACCTTGGGGAAGCCCTCAGCACAAGCCCTGAGAGGTGGTGACAGTGCCCTGAGCACCATGACCTCCAGACCCACTGTGGCAGGCAGCTTCCACGGGACTCCCTTCCCCTGGCCGGAGACGGAGACCCTCCCTCTCTGCCCAAGTCTCTCGCTGTAGCCAGCAGGGAGCTGAGCTCAGCAGGCAGCAGCAGCCCTGGCAAAGTGATGGGTGGGATCTGCCACAAGGACTCCAGGTGGTTTAGGCTCATTGAGAAGGACAGAGCACTGGCTGGGGCAGGCTCCTCAGAAGCCACAGCCAGGACAAGTGTGGGTTCCAAGGTTACAGCTAGAGTCAGACTGGCCCTGAGCGGTGACATGTGCCCTCTCTTGGGAGGACAGGCACTCTGACAGTACATGAAGACAGTCCTTAGCAGGACGACGGGCGTCCCCAACACACTGGGAACCGAACAAGGGGCTGCTGAAGCCCGTGGGCTCGCCTGGCTGCTGGGCATCTGGAATCTGTGTTGAGCCTATGGTCTGAGGCTGGCATGTCTGGGGTCCCTGGCTCCCCTATTCTCTGGCTTCCATCTTTCTTCCTTCATCTGACACCCAGTTAATGTCTCTGCTCAATCTGGAAACCTTTTTTTTTTTTTTAAGTCAGGGTCTCACTCCAGTGCAGGCTGGCCATGAATTCACTATGTAATCCAGGCTGGCCTCAAATACATGGCGATTTTCCTGCCTCAGCCTCCTGGGCTGGGATGACAGGCATGCACCACCCTGCACAGTCAATCTGGAAACATTTTCTTAATGACAAAAAATAAATAAAAAGTCACAAGAGTCCTGAGCAGTTAAATAGCCGGTGACGTTGTGTGGGCAGCTGCCCAGAGGACACGGAACTCACGTCTCTGAGTGGGTGGCCTTATAAGGACAGGTTCAGGAGGAGAATGGCAGGAGGGAGGGCCACCGGCAGGGGATGGGGGGGCAAGGGGGTTGGGCCCCCCACTGCAGGGCTGGGTATGGAGCTGGCAGGGGTGCCTGGCCAGGCCTATCCTGCAGGGGGAGCTGGCTGTGTGCCCCCTCCAGGGCCTTGGAACCAGGGCCAGCACTGCCAGTCCCTCTGCCTTCCCGCTGTCATCCTGGCCCCAGCGCCGACCTGCCTGGCCCAGCCTGGGGAACCCACTCCAGGGCACAGGCCACTTCCTGTTGTGATTCCTCTGCCACTCCCGGGCCAGCAGGTCTGCGGTGCCACCAAGGCTGCTGGGTGGGAGAATCAGGCACTGGTTTGTGTTTGTGTCAATATCTGGGCCGGCGCTTTTGGATCTCTGGGTGGTGTCGCCTCTCCCCAGGACAGAGCAGAGCTCGGAGCAGGTGTTAGCAAGCAAGGGGTTGGCTGAGTAGGCACAGCTGGTAACGGGGTGGGATCTTGGCCTGTTCACTGTCACCTTCTCCCCACATGAAGGAGCTGAAGGTGGCTTTGTGGCAGGACAGAGACAGGGAGTTTCCACGGGGCCTTGGGGCATCTGGAAGACAAAGTCTGGGCCTCAAGATCTGGGGGTGAGTAGGTGTATGAGGGAGTTGCTGGCCTAAAGAGGGGGCCCAGAAGCCTCCCAACCCTGTGAGGAAAGACACCCAAGTCTTCCCTGAGCCAATGTCTAAGGTAAGCATGGTTGCCTATCCAGTGCAGAGGTCAGTGGAGAAGCCCTCCCAGACAGGCCAGGGGCAGGGTCACCAGTAGACAAGTGGGCAAACAAGTGCTCTCCAAGGCAGGTGCAGACCCCCAACTCCTCCGCTGACCTCAGACTGCCTGAGCCCAGCACATGTCCCCCCTCCCACCCTGGCCTGACAGCCCCTCCAGGACGTCGTCCACTGCGGAAGGCTGCCTCATGGTGAAGCAGGGCATCGAGGCTCAGCTTGGAGGCCAGAAGAGGCAACAGTGGGGGCCACGCCATCCAGCGCCCTGCCCAAGCCTCGAGAGCTGCCACCGCGTCTGCACACAGCTGCTTCCTGGAGCCACCTGAGCCCTGCAGGAGCCTGTGGATATGTTTGCTCCTCCAGGTGGCGCAGAGAGCTTCCCCCAGGTGCTCTGAGTTTGACTTCAAAGCCAGGGAGACTGGTCAGCTTCCTGAGAAAATCAACTCAGAAGGAGAGAAGGAGAATTGTCACCCACAGATCCTGAGGCCTTGGTTGCTCAGCAGCGTGTTCTGCAGCCTAGGGTGTGGAGAGCAGGAAGCAGGGGCAGGGTCCCAACAGCCCTCCAAGGGCTTGCACACCCTGACCCACCTCCTCCCGCCAACCTTTTAAAGATTCTGCATCTCCCAGGAGCGCTGCCACCAGCGGCCTTCAACACAGGAGCCTGGGGGACACCAAGAATCCCCACCGTACCAGCTGGAGGTCTGTCAGCCGTAAGGATGATGAAGTTGATGGTCAGAGTGAGTGATCACACACAGTGAGGAGCGGTCCAAATGCTCACAGAGACAGTGTCACAAGCTTCCCGGGTGCTGTTCCACCCAGCACAATGGAAAAGTCTCAGTATCAGTATTTTACGAATCAGTAAGGCACAAAGGAGCTGGAACTTTCCAGATTGGTTAGTGATAGGCAACAGCTTCAGCCCAGATCTAACTTCAGGGTCCATGCTTCTAAACTACATTATTCTGCTTCCTAAAACATGTTTAAATTAACAATCTGCTCATTGCTGCCTGGAATTTTTTTCTTTTCTCCTTTTTTTTTTTTTTTTTAAGGCTATGCTGTCCTTGAATTTGCAGCAATCCTCCTGCCTCAGCCTCCCAAGTGCTTGGATTACAAGTAAGCTCCACCATGCCTGGTCTGCTGTCTCATCCTTAAGCAAATAGTTCTTGTCTCAGGATGGAAAGGTTGGTGTAGGTGGGAGAAGATGGGAGTGGTTAAATGGGTGAGGGCTTGACAACTGGGCACCTCTACAGCAAGGAACTTAATAAAGCAGTAGACTAAGGCCAGGTAGATTTAATCAGAACCGAAATAACTTTGACCCTAAAACTGCATCTTAGAAACTGAACTCTAATTGAATCATCTTCTCCAAGGCTAGCTTTATTTTTGGCAATAGACACATGACCCAACTTTGTGCCATCTTGCTGATTTTCTCAGTTTTGCATCACCTTAAAGTGCATTGATTTAAAGTGATTTGAAGGCCGAAGAATACTGGGGCTTAGTGGTGTGATGGGGCTTAGGGAACTGGGCCCAGTCCCAGACTTCTTATGGGGGCTGCAGAAGTCTCCGAGACACCGCCAGACCCAGCCTCTGAGCTCTGAGCAACGTGAGTGTTTCTATTTGTGGTTTCACAGCACCAAATACAGCCTTGCCTGCAAGTGGCTGAGAAGCCTGGACTCCACTTGCCGTGGGGCGACTAGAAAAAATGGGGCACCCATGTCTTGGCCTCTGACCTCTAGGCTGCTTCAGCAAGTTACCCTTTGGCTCCCCCGGGGGCCTCTAACAGACAGATGTGGGGCAGCTGGAGACAACCTGGTCCTAATCTCCCCACCTCCCAGAAGATGAAAGGGGACATTCGGGCTGGACTGTCAGGGCAGAAGGGGGCCTAGCCTGGCTGGTCCAGAAGGCCACACTCACTGGCCTTGGGCCTGTGCCATTGTAAAGAACCCCAGAGAACCCGTTATATAAAACAAACTGAGCTTGTTACCTGTAGTCCCCGGATACTTGGCAGGCTGAGGCAGGAGGACTGCCTTCATCGTCCCACACCAATGAAACTGTGTCTTAAAGAACCAATGAAAGAACACCCAGGAGGCCACCATGCTGTGCTTTCTGAGTCAGAGTATCTGATGGGCACTGGCCAGGTCAAACATTGACTTCATCAGATTTTCTGCTTTTCCTTTGGGGACATGGAGACCCAAAGAGCCCTTGAGCTCGACATCCACAGAACCCAAATCGGAACTTCTGAGGCTCAGTGGGGATATATTTTCCATCCCAAGACCAGCAGCCTACAGGACTCAAAAGAACTGCCCGTCATTCTGTTGCTACTGTTATTGTTTTAATTTTCTCAACAGCAAAGTTATTAACACAGAGGGTACACATGGAACACAGGCAGGGTGCAAGGCTCAGTCCCACCTCACTGGCCCCTGCCTAGTCCTCCTGGAGCGCCGCCAGCTGACCTCAGTGTTTCCCCTGCCTTGGGACTGTTTGTTTTTTATAGTGAACGTGCATAGCTTTGTCTGTGTGGCTCCGGCTGGGTTTCAAGGACACAGGCCAGTGGCCTCACAGTCACTGGGTGCCGGCCACCAGCTCCTCCAGGGCCTGCTCATGGCGGTTGCCGTGTACCAGCAGCACCTCCTTGATCCGCTGCGGCTGGAAACCCATGTCGCTGAACTGCTCCCAGAGGCGCAGGAACTCCCTGGCCTGTGAGGGGGTGGGGACAGCTGGGTCCCTGAGTGCCCTGTCCCTGTGCCCATTGTTCCTCCACCCAGGAAGCTGTGGCCTCATAGACCAGGCTGGGTGGCCCCTAAAGTGGTCTTGCACCTCCAGGGTGATGAGGCCTCTGACCTCCCTGACTCTGCTCAGGACAGAAGGCTCTGGCCTGGCCTGGCCTGGCCCCCACCTCCTGCTCCTCCCAACCCCTGTACTTGGGCGTGGGTGCAGGATAAGGAGCCCCAGGACCCTGTCCAGCCCAGTGACCAGCTTCCAGCCTGAAACTTGGCCTCCAGCTGCCCCTCTCCTGCTGCCTGCTCTGTTTCCCACCTCTGTCCACATTTCATCTCCTATCCTACTGCGGCCGCTCTGGGGACCGCCATTATCCCCATCCTGCCGTCCCCGCTGACCTTGCTTTCAGAGTTCTGGAACAGCTCCATGGCCTCGTCCACCAGGGCCTCCTCATAGCCCTGCTGCAGCAGCCTCTCCCGGGCGCTGAGGTAGCCGAGAAACTAGACAGAAGAGGCAGACGGGATGGGATGGTAACAGAGCACCAACGAGCAGCAGTGGGGTGTGCTCTGAACTCAGGGCCAGGTGGGCCAGCAAAGCCCCACATGCTACCGGGCCCAGAGAGCCCCAGAGCCCACACAACCTGAGGAGAGGCCTAGACCTGGGAACAAGTGGACCACATCCCCCACCGCTGTCCCAAAATGAAGGATGAAATCCAGGAAAGGGGCCATGGGAGTGGGGAGCCCCCCACCTCCTGCGATCAAACATACACACTGCCCTCTCCTGGTGAGTACCTGCTGCGTCAGGACCTCCACCCCTCACTAGACACATCTGTTCCCGGGAACCCTCCTGAGCCTCTACAGCTTGGGAAAGGGATGGGGGCAGGAGAGGGGCCCAGTGGGCCCAAATCCTGGGTGCTATTCCCTGTGTAAATCACCAGGGCCCCTTTACCCTCAGGAGACAGCAGGTAAAGGTGATGAATGCTGAAAGGCCAGGGCCAGCGCCAGCCCCCGGAAGCCTCTGGCACATGGGTCTCCACTGGCTGTGTCCCTGCTGCTCCCAGGGCACCCCGAGCTCCCTGCATGGCAAGCACAGCCCTGTTATTGCTCCACTTCCTCTTTCTCCACCTGTGCTTGCTGCTCCAGTTGAGAGGGGCTGCTTGGTTTACCCCACAGCTGCATCCCTTGCCCCTGTGTCCCTGGTCTCAGCATGGCAGCTGGAAGGGGTCTTACAACAGCCAATGCTGCCTTTATGAAATGAATTAAGAATGTCCCTGAGGGAACTTACAACTTAGCGTGAGAGATAAATCAGATGCAAGACAACACTAGGGCCAGGTGAATCAAAGCAGGATTTACAGAGGACGGCTGCGCCAGAGTCTGCCAGAGGACGGCTCCTGACTGGGGGAGCTAGGGTTGTGTGCAGAGATGGAGCAGGGCAGGTTTCTGCAGACCTTCAGAGCGTGCAGAGGGCAGGATGGGCAGGCTGGGAGATGAAGGCTAGCGCACTGACCAGAGGATTAGCCTGGGTCACCAGGACCTTGCTCTGAGCACACACTAAAAGACACACACCCAAACCACCCTGCTCAGGGGAGGAAACAGAGGTCCAGACAGGGCAGGTGATTCCAGGACGATGGCTGGGCTAGCTCTCACTTAATTAGGGCCTTGTCCTGCAGGGGGACAGTGGACAGGCCTGGAGGAGGGTGGAGAGGGCAGGGCTGGGCAGTGGACGCTCCTTTAGCTTTTGGCTTATCACTGTGCTGGTTCTCAACCTTGGGGTGCACGGCAACCACCGTGCATGCTTGGAAAACCACGGCCTTCACTTCCTGAGGCTGTGGCCAGGACACTGGGTGGTGTTAATAATTCTCAGGTGATCCTCACATGTGGCTCCAGGGACAGGTGACACCAAGCCATGCTGCATATCAGCACCACCTTCAGGGCAGGCCTGGGGATCTGCATCTGGAAAGATTCTGCTGCTCCGACTGCTTTTGGGGCCTACAGGGTTGCAGAAGCTCCCCGGCTTGCTTCGGGACCCAGGGTGGGTGAGAGAGTCTCGAGGCCCATGCCCAGTTCCTCCTCTGTCCTGTGAGTGGGGAACCCCCAGAGAGGGGCCCTGCTGTGTCTGGGCTCCCTTGGCGAGTCTGGGCCTTGCCATGGACCTTCGTCCACGCCAGGCAATGGGCAGAGCAAGCCTGTAGGAGGAGGGACAGCGCAATGCACAAAACCTAGCTTTTGCATTTCCTCTTCTCCACTGACTCCATCACCAGTGCCCTCCCTTAGGTTATCTGGTGGTTCTGTTCTGTTTTGTTTTGTTTTTGTTTTTGTTTCTGTACTAAGGATTGGACCTGGGGTCTTCACATTAAGCTACATCTCCAGCCCTTTTTTATTTTGAAACAAGGTTTCCTTAAGTCACTAGGCTGCCCAGGCTAGGTTCAAATTTGTGATCCTCCTGCCTCAACCTCCTAGACTGCTGGATTACACGGTGTACAGCCTATGGCTTATCTGTCATGGGGAAGCAATCTGAACCCCAAGCAATAGCTCAGATGATGGGGGAACCTCACAGAACAGGGAGGGGAGATGAAGGCATCCAAAGGAGGGGTTGAAGGGAGGATAGAGGAATGGGGGGGGGCAGGGCCCCTGGGGCCACCCCATGACTGTCCATTGGGGAGGAAGATCACCTATTGATGCCACAAAGGTGGCAAGTCTCTGTCTGGGAACACAGTGTCCCCACTGCAGAGACCCTTGGTATCACCCCAGGGAGGCCACTGCCCTGTCCTGGTTGTGACTTGCATTCAGACCTGGCCATGATGGGCCATGACTGTAGCTTTACCAGGCCCAAAGGGATTGGGGGGCTCACTGGCACCCCCTAGTGGACCTGGCCCCTCAGCCTCCTGACGTGCTTCTTGGCCAAGCTCCCCAGCTGCAGCTGGGGGCTGAGTTGGTCTTAAACCTAAGAGCAGGGGCTGGGGATTTAGCTCAGAGGCATAAGCGCCTGCCTTGCAAGCAGGCAGTCGTGAGCTCGATCCCTGGTACCGATAAAAACAAAAAAGACAAAAAAAAAAAAAAAAAAAAAAAAAATATATATATATATATATATATATATAGTAAATCTAAGAGCAGCCTGGGTTGCTGTCCTCAGAGTTCTCACACAGGAACTGGGAGAAAAGCACTGTGTAACAGAGGTTCCGGGTCACACCGGCCCTGGGGCTGCCCCTGTCTGGTCAGCTGAACCTACCTAGTCTTCATTTTTTTTTCTGCAAAGTGCTCAGGGCAGTAACAGTGCAGCAACCTTGCAGAATGGGAAAGAAGGGGACCTAATTGTATGCTCTCAGGCTAGGGCCTGGGGCAGAGAGAGTTTCGGGGTAGCCATTGGGTGCCCATGCTGAAATTTCTCCTCCCGCAAAAGACACAGACTGAAGAGCTGGGGTAGAGCAGAAGCAGGAGGGTCAGCTCAGGAGCATGACCCTGCCCCCCAGCCTGGCCGCAGCACCCTGCTTCTGGCTGCAGCATGAGAGTCCCACTCCTGCCATTCCCTCCCCAGAGCAGGCTCCACCTCAGCCCTTAGAGGGTGAGACTGCGGAGAAGGTGCCCAAGCCCTCTGACGTGGGGACAGAGACAGGAAAAAAAGGAATAAATGCCAACTGCCCTGGGAACTGCTGTCCAATCCGATGCTCAGGGAATGTCACACTGGGGTAGGGGGCTGGGCAGTGGCATTCATGCCACCACCCCCAACCTACCATGCTTCCCTTGTACCTTGGGTCATTTATCAGATTCTCAGCCCAGCCCTCAGTCTGTTCCCGAGTCCCCTTCTGTCATTTCCCACAGCCTGTCTCCTGCATCCTCGCCTCCAAAAGACTGTTGGATCGGGGCCTCTCAAACTCCTCCTTCCCGTCCCTGCCCCTCCATTTACTTGTCTGTCCCGCCTGGAAAATCGTCCTTTTTCCTTACATCAAAGTCAGTTTAATCTGGCTTCGAAGTCCAGCTCAAAGCTTGGCACCCACAGAAGCCTCTGCTGAACTCTGGAACCTCCTCGTGGCCCATTGAGGATGGCCATAAATTCTTCACGGTCCCTCCCATCCAGAGGCAGAGTCTCCTTTTCCTCCCTTTGAGTCTGTCTGGGGTGTTCTAAGACATGCTCTGAGAAACCGGGTACAATGAAAACGATGGTGTCCCAGTGCAGCAGAGGCTGCGGGAGGCCTTGCAGCTTTCACATGTGCTCTCTTGGAACCAAACTGGACTGCAGCCATGTGGCCTAGATGACAAATTCCACCACCACTGGGCCATCAGTAAGGTTCTGATTAAATTGCCCACCTGCAGCCACAGTGAGACCAGCAGAACCACCTAGCTGTGTCCGACCCTGACTATCAACTCAGAGTATCTCGAGCAAATAAATGGTTCTTGTGCTGAGCTACTAAAGTTTTGAGTTTGCTATAGAGACCTGCGTCCCTCGGGTCACCCCTTTCTACAGGCAAACGCTGGCTGAAGTAGATGTGTAAAGGTCCAACCACGATGTCAGCCCACTCAAGACACTCAGGGGCCAAAGGGGCCTTGGAATAGAGGGGCTGGTGGATGTTTCTTTGGCTTCTCTTCCTCAGGTCTGGTCCTGAGGGTCTCTTTAACATCTTGTCTGCCCAACTCCACCTGTGCCTGCTTCCAGGAAAGCCTGCTTACCATGCAGGGCTAGATGTGCCTTGGCTTCCCCCTAGCTCTTGGCCCACCCCATGAAGTACCCAGTAAATAGTTAGGACTAATGGGGTAGGTGGGCAGTTGAAAGATAGAGACAATGTGGGGAAACTGTTCCCTGAGGGGAGTGGCTAGAGCTGTGCTCCCCAGTATGGTCGCCACTGGCTAAATGTGGCTATTTGAATTTGAATTTAAATTAATGACAACTAAATAAAATTTAAAATTCAGTTTTTTAATCACAGATTGAAAATAACCACATATGGGTAGAAGCTACTATATTGGACAACACAGACTTTGTGTTGTATTGTGTGGTGGCGCATGCCTGTAATCCCAGCATCCAAGGAGACTGAGGCAAGAGGACTGCAAGTTGGAGTCCCAGCCTGGGCAACTTCACAACTCTGTGAGATCCTATGTTAATGTTACATCCTTTTTTTTTTTTTTTTTTTTTTTTTTTTTTTACTAGGGATCAAACTTGCAACCTCACGATTACCAGGCAAACTCTTGAGCTGCTGGGTTAAATCCCTGGCTCCTAGCATAATGTTAAAAAAAAAAAAAAGTAAGAGGAGGGGGATATAGCTCAAGGCAAAAGCCCTAGTTTGAATCCTCAGTACTGCAAACAAGCAACCCACTAGAATAAGTTCTCTAGAATAAATTTTGGAGAGCTTTCAAACTGTCCAAAGCTCCAGTTCCCTGTATTTGGAGCAGGAACTGGACAAGGGTAGAGTACTGAGCCTCTGCCAGTGGGCATGGGAACCACTGATAAATTCCTGCAGGGGAAGCATCCGAAGGGTCTAGAAACTTGCTTGCAAACCCCAGTAATTTACACCTCTAAAAAGAAAGGAACAAGTCTTCTTTAACTTAAAGGCAAAAAGCCCCACAGCTGCTTGGCTCGGCTGTAGCCACCCCAGCCATAGCTCCTACTCACTTGGCTCAGGCTCTGTCTCCCCGTCCTCTGAAGAGCTGTGATGGCCCTGGCCAGGGGGTATCCCAGGGTGACCACAGGCCTGATGAGCTCCTGTTCTTCCTGACTCAGGGCGGACAGCAGGTCAGCTGCAGAATCAGGGTGCGATCTGCAGGGCTTGAGAGGCTGGGGTGTCTCCCTAAGAGACGGCAGGCAGGTATACGGGCTGAGGGACTGAAACAGAGAATGGTGCATCAGTTAGCACAGGAGATGCTGGCCTGGCTGGACATTTGAAAAAGCGGCTTCCAGTACTACCTTCTATACAGAGTGTGGCGCTGGTGCTGCTGAGAGCTGAGTCCTGCAGACTCCAGCTCCCCATCTCCCTGGATCACTCACTTTACTCCTATGCAAAATGAGTATCTCTCATGCAGCCTACAGAGTTGTTAGGAGGCTTGAGATGGGAGCAAACGGGCGAGGGGCAGGAAGAGCAGTAAAGCAGTGGATACAAGGCACTGTTGGTGAGGCCGAGTTTCACGTACTGCTTTGAACACTGCCAATGAATGTAACAGGAAGCTGGGCATGATAGCATACTCTGCACTCCCAGCTACTCATGAGGCTGAGGTAGGAGAATCATTGGATGCCCCAAAGTTTGGGACCAACATGAGCAATATGATGTGACCCAGTTTTCCCTCCCCTACACAAAAAGAAAGAAGGAAAAAATTCCCAAGAATTAGGATAGAACCATCCTATTATCTTGTTTAACTGATATGGAGGTCAAAGTTCAGACAAGTTAAGGACCTGAGCCACAGTACACATGTGGGGCCTGGCCCTGACCCCAGGGGTTCCTTATCTTACTTTTAGTGAGATCTGAGCTGGGGTGCTTCTGGACACAGGCCAGCAAAACCCTAAGCACAGCCCTGGCCCCTCCTCCCAAGGAAAGCCAGAGCAGTGTGTGGATGTGGGCATGAGTTCCCCCGCCATCTCCACCTTAGAGGTCCTCCACCCTGCCCCACCCCAGGGTGGAGAACATCAGCACCCACAACTTGTCTAAGGTCAGGGGCCTCCAGTCTGTCTCTGGTTAATTCCACCTCGGCCTTATTCAGTAGCATCTCCTGGCCCAACTTCAGGACAGAAAGCTGTGCCCAAGTGCCACCTTCTGCTACCCATCCTGTCCCACACCATCTGCTACGGATCCAGATTTTATTGAGCCTGCTGCTTAAACAATCTAGAGGGGATCTCTTAAAGAAGGACACATGGCTATAAACACAAGACTGGGGACAGGGCCTTGGAAGGGACAAAGTGAGGGCCTTGAGGCTGCTGCTTCTTTGGCTGGGCTGTGACACCCGCCCCATCCCGGGCAGCCTGGCCTTCTCTCCACACAGGACGCCGGTCTGGTGCTGGGTCCTGTGCTGAGGTTTGCTATCTCCGTCTTTAGGTTTCTGGCGGGAAGTCGCACTACCCGGAACGTTCTCCAGGAGCCTGGCCAGCCCGCAAAGCCCCGGATCTGTGGCTTTTTTCCTTAACAGAGGTTCACCGAGCACCCGCTACGGGTCAGGCCAGCAGCTGTGCCCTTGCGCATTGAGGAGCCGCTCCTGCCTGCGAACCCGGCGGCGAAGCCCGGGCCGCGAGCGGACGGCCCGGAGCTGGGACCTCTAGGCCGAAGGCTCCCGAGACGGGGCGGAAGGAACCGAGACCGCGGCCGCGCGCTACTCACCGCGCCCGTGGGCTTGTGGCTGCGCAGCGGGGCCATGGCGCCGGCCGTGGCGGGCCGCGGGGGCAGCGTGGGGCTGAGTGGAGGCGGCGGTGGTGGCGGTGGCAGGGGCCCCAGGGGCGCAGGCACCGAGCTCAGGCTGCAAGCACGGTGGCGGCGGAAGCAGTGCAGCAGCGCGCGTGGCCGCGCGGCCAGGCTGCTCCCCGACAGCCGCTCAAGCAGCGAGGGGCGCCGGCCGGGGTCGGGGGTGGCCGGAGAGCTGGGCCGGGAGCCACCAGGGCGCCTCTCGTCCTCGCTGGCCGACGAGGGGTCCTCCTCGTCGCCACCGCTGCCGGCCTCCTGCTCGCCTCCGGGTGGCTCCTGGAGTCCGGGCTCCGCAGGTGCAGGTGCCAGGCCGCTGTCGGGACTGAGCAGCAAGAGCCAGGCTGGAGGGGCCGACGCCGTGCCCTGATCACCGCACGGGTAGGGGCCGCATCCTCGGGTGGCAGCCTCAGCACAGAAGAGAGCCTTCCTTTCCAGGCTGAAGTCGTGCTGTGGAGAAAGGGGTGGTGAGGGGCGAACCAGGGCTGGGATTCCCACCACCTGTCCCTAAGCTGTAAAGGGCTGGAAAGATTTTATCAGCGTGGTCATACTGGGAAGCACGCTAAATGAACTTTGGGGTTTTTATACAAAAGAGGAGCAAAGGCAAGGGCTGGGGTTTTGCAGCCCTTACTGGGGCGTTGCACAGCTGGTGGGGAGGCAGAGGTCTGGCTGAGGGGCAGCTCACATAGTTTCCTGAGGTCCTTGGACAGCCATTCTCATCTGAGGATATTGGTTTCCCTTGTGAGATACCAGCTCCTGGGACGCAGCCTGTTTCCCTGCATGGTGTAATTGCTCTCCCTAATGTGACAGCGTCATGGGGTGATGTGCAAGGTGCGGCTTTTCCTGCAGTCTGAGGTGGCTGTAGAGTTAGGACAATGACTCAAGACTTCTAGGCATTGTTCCAGGGGGTTTGGAACTGGACTCTGTAAAAGTGGTTGGATGTCCTTCCGAATTCTGAAAATCACTCTCATCTTGGTGTCCTCGGTCTTGAAGGACAGTCTAGGTACATGTAGGGCTAAAGAACGTTGTAGGGATATGATCCCAAGTTCTGGAGTGGTAAGGGAGAGGCCAAACTTTATTCTGTTCTTAGTTACCCACTGGGCATCTGAGGTCCAGCTCCAAAGTCCCTGTGACAATATCTCCCCCCTCTTCTTTGCTGCTATTCAAGGTAACTTTGGGGACCATGAAATGTGATGATCTAATCTTTGATGAGCTTTGCTAAATAGCTTCAAGTATCATCCCTATTTCCAGATTATGAAATGACGCTCTGGGAATGCACATCCTGCCAGCATCCTAAGGAACCGAGGTCCGAGGTGCAGCTGCTCTATTAGCCCTCGAAGATGCATGAACTGCAAGATACTTTTGGAAAGTTCCCCTTTTGAGTTGGTGTTCATTTGCAGGTGATGGGGCCACCAGCGGAGGGGAAGGCTGCTTCTGAGAGCCCCTGGCTCTTGCTGACTTCCTGCGTGCTGGGCCTCACACACATGGCTGCCCTTTAGCCTGTGGTCACAGGGACACCGTCCCGACCACGAGCATGTCCTGCCCACAGCTTCTGGGGGTGCTTTGTGTGAGGAAGGGAATGTGGCCTGCTGGTTGCGCTGCCGGGGTTATGAGAAAGGTACTTTTTAAAAGAAGTTATGTTGCTTCTATTCATAGTGTGTAACCTGTCTTGTGTGTGGCCCGCGGTAGTTCCTATCCCTTGCTGAGCCATGGGCAGGGCTGGTTGTGCAAATTGAACACGGGGATGGACAGGTCTCTGTGCAGCCTTTTCTGCTTTCTTCTTCTCTTGCTGAGAGCTGAGAAATCAGGTGCCTAGAGCCTGTGCCACACTGTGGCCTGCCCAGCCTTCGGCAGCTTCTGAACTTGGGTGCTGTGAGTGACCCCAATCTCTGCATTCAGGAATTGCTGGTCTTCTGGTGCATGAAAGCCAATTTCACCTGCCTGCTTCTCTTTATGCTACCACAACTCTTTCTACACTGGATAAAGATGAATTCAAATCAGAGGAGAGAGGCTGCGCTACTGCTACTGCTGCTGCTGGCCTCCGCTGGGAACTCTGATACTGAGAGCCAGGAATTCCGAGAATGGTTTTCATTCAGGAAATGAATATGCATGGAGAAATCTGGGCTCAGGTTACAGGAGTTCCACAGCTCCTGGACAGGTTCTGAGGAGCTCTCTGGAGACGGAAGCTGGTGCCATGTGCTTGGCCCCGCAAGCCCTAAGGTCTCGGCAGGAGCAGCTTTGTGAGAAAGACTCAGACTGGCCCGTGCAAAGGAAGGACTGCTTCTGTGGGCTGAGGGGCAGGCTGGGCCTGGCCAGTTGTTGTCTACGTCCCCATTGTGTAGGGTGTCTCCTGGGAAGAGTTGGCTGTCCCAGGGGCAGCGGGGGCTTCTGAGATGTCTGTTCCTCTGCAGAAGCCTCAGTTTTGTGAGGTTCTGCCTCTGGAATCCACGGTGACTGGAGGCCAGAGGCTGTGACAGGTAGGTGAGCGTCCCTACAGGTCTCTTGCTTCCCTGTCCTCAGCCGTCTGATTAGGCGAATGGAAGTGAAGACTTTTCCATTTAGACTACTGCTGGCAGTGGATGCTGACATTGGAAAGCTGCTTCTAGAGTTCTCTAGGGTGGAAGGGTGGAGAGTTCTGTCTGTGTTGCAGTGGATGTACGGTTTGAATAAAAATGTGCTTCTCTACCCCTCTACTTCAAAGTTATGTATTGTGGTGTTGCCCGAGTAAATGAAAGATTACAGGTAATTAAAAAAACCAGAGCTGGGAGGACTGCTGTAGACCGGGCAATTGGCACTGGGCTTTCACATGCCCCCCAGTTGTGCATCGTTATTTATGGAGCGTCTCTTTAGTAATGCAGTTTTCTTTTCTCTCAAAGGCATCGAGTTTTGCTGGTGATTTGAGCTGTGCCATCGCCGGGTTGATATTTTTAGAATACAAAGCCAGTGCGCAGTGGTTAGCAGAACTCTTGGTCATCAATTACCGAGGAGAACTCAGAAGTTACCTTGTCAGGTAAAAGGCGCTTTGGGAAGTGTATTTGGTGCAGTGTTATTTCTCTGTTTCACATCAGTTAGTGGTGCTGCTTTATGTCCTGGCATGTTGTTATGAAAAGTTGGAAGTACAATTTGATAGTTGAAAGAATTGTATCTTAAACACTCATGTATTTCCAGTTGGATTCTATAATTAGGATTTTACTGTACTATCGATCATATTTTTACCATTTATCCATCTCTGTGTCTTCTTGTATTTTAATGTATTTCAGAGTAAGCTGGAGATGTCAGCAGTTAGATTTAGCATGCATATCATTAATTAGGGTTCAGTGTTTGATGAGTTTTCTTTCCGGTAAAATTTATATTCTGTGAAATGCACAAATCTCAGTTGTACCTGTTGTGACTTAGTACCAGTGTGTACATTTATGCAGTCAAAACCCCTGTGGGGATTCTGGACGGTGCCACCATGCTAGGACGTTCCATCTTCTCCTTCCCAGCATCCCTTTCCACGTCTACCCCCAAACAAGTAACTGTTTAAAAAACTTGTTAAAAATCACAGTTGAGGGCCAGGGATTTAGCTCAGTGGCATAAGTGAGCCCTGGTACCAAAAAAAGAAAAGAAAAAAATCACAGATGAGTTTTGTCTGTCCTGATAATTCATAATAGTGGAATCATGTATGTGGATCCTTTTTGTAAACTCTCCTTTAATCAGCATAATATTTGAGATTCATCCATAGTTTATGCCACTCAGTCGTGTATTCCTGTCTTACTAGTGGTCAGTATTTTATGAATACCGTGAATAAATGTGTAGATATCTGTGTGTGGCTACATGAGTGCTGAGTGTTTGGTTTATCCATTTTTCTGTTTCTAGATGTCCAGGTTTCCAGCTTAGGGCTGCTGTCATACAGCAGCTATGCCTATCCTTTATAAGTATTTATGAATATATATCATCATTTCTCCTGATGTTTCCCTTCCAATGAATCGTACAGTCAGTGCAGTTTATTTTTGTAAGAAACTACCAGACTTTTTACCAACAGGGCTGTATCCATCAGTCATGTTAACACTGTCAGAGTTCTGATTGTTTTACATCTTTGATATTACGTGTCTTCCACGTTACAGATATCGTATTGGGTATGTAATGATGTCTGTTGAAGTTTAATGGTATTTATTTCTTGCTTACCTTCTGAAATTTAGTGTTGAAACAAATCAGAGCTACCAAGAGAGTCACAGTTTCAGCTTCAGTAGTCATTATCCTCATGGGATCAGTACTGCGATTTACCACCCTGCTCACAGGTAAGCAGCTGTTTGTGCTCTGACTCAGAGGATTACCGGGTGGGTCCAGAAACCTTGGCGTAGATCCAGAGGGAAGAGCCTCCCCTCACTGATTCTCCTGTGGACCTGTTCATTCCATATTCCTGTGCGCAGTCATGTAGAAGACCTTGGCAGCCTGTTCCGATCATGCATGCACCTTTTCCTGCCTGACTGGTCTTCTCCAGCCAGCCAGGGCACTGGCCTCTTGGTTGAGGAATTTTTCCTGCTTGCTCACCCCACCAAAGCACGTCCTCCTCGTTGTAACAAGAGTGGGACAGCACGGAGCTCACAGCCTTGTCCACAGAGCCCGTGAAGGCCATGTCTTCTTGTGGAGGCTGCAGTAGGCATCCCTCTTGCAGGCTTCCTTCCTTGCAGGCTGAGGCTCTGCTGTCTGTCTGTCTGTCCGGCTCCTCCAAGTCCTGTGTCTGTTTCCCCTGCGGTGCCCCACCCTCTGTTACTCAGCTTTGTCAGTGAGTTTGACTGGAAGCTTTTGGCATTTTCTGCTGCCTGCTATGTGCCCTTTAGTTTTGAGGGTTAAGTATATGTGTATTTCACGAGTCAGCCAAGCTCTTTGGGTTTGTAACTAGAAAGAGTGTTCAATTTTGAGTCAGATTAAGCTAGTTAAGTTCTGGATTTTTGGACTAATCAGTGACTGCCGGCAACTCCTTACACTGACTCTCTTCTTGGTGGAAAGTGTATGCAAGTTTCATATTCTGTTTATTCATCAGAGAATTTTATTGTGGAATCTTTTTACTGTGAAAGATTCCCCTCTCTTTCCTCTCTCCCACTCCTTTCTCTCCTTCTCTCTCTCCACCCCCCCCCTTCTCTTCCCCACACTCCAAAATCCTTTGGGCTGTCTGCTAATGCCATTTTGTCTCCCTGAGACAATGACCGAGATAATGACCATCTTGACTTTTGTTTCATCCCCTTGCTTTCTTTAGAGTTTGAGCACTTATAGTTAGCTTGATGTTCTGACTTTATGGAAATGGAATCATGTGCTCGTAAATCTTATTGTGTGACTTGCTTTTTCTTTTTTTTTTTTTTTTCTTTTTTTTAACAAGGTATTGGAACTGGAACGACTTGCTTTTTCATTCATGTTGTTGTAGTTCATTCAGTTTTTTTTAGTTCATTTTTAACCACTGAGGATATTTTATGAATAATACGCAACATATTTAGCCATTCTCCTGTAAATGAAAACTTGATTTGTTTCAGCAGCATCTATGTTATAAAAATATCACAGTGGTAAAAGCTTCTATGTTATAAAAATATTACAGTGGTAAAAGTTATTGTGTACTCCTTTAGCACACATGCTGGCTGTGGAAGGAGAAGTGACTCTTCAGACTTCTGGGAGGGAACAAGGTCCTGGCAGGTGTGTCCCACGGTGGTTGTTCTGGATGATGTTCATCCTCTTGATGGTGAGATGTATGGCACTTTTAAACATCTGCTGGTCGGTAGGTGTAAAGGAATATCTCATAGCTGTTTTCAGTGATTTGAAAACCTGTGGGAGCTGTGTAAGAAAAGAGGGTTTCATGTACAGGGCCATCTGAGCCCACCCCTGAGGAGGGCATGTTCCAGGAGCAGCGCTGTGAGAACGCAGTGCAGGAGCCCTTGGGGCCAGGGTGTGTGACGCCGATGGAGGTGTGATTGGCAGGCCTGTGAGCAGTGGTGAGCACTGATTTCTGCGTGGTTTTGCAGCCCACAGAGCTCCTGTTCTCACTTGTGTTTATTCTCCTGTAGTTCATCCCCCCGCCGCCCCATGCTGGGGTCACACTGAGGACCTCTCTTGTGTGAAGAGAGGGCTGTGCGCTGAGCTACATTTTCAGACTTCCTTTCTCCTTTTTCTTTGTTTTAAACTGCTGAGTTTTATGATGTACCTGTTATAGATGTACCCCTAAATCCACCTCACTGGTGGTATAAGTCTCTCTTCAGTGCATCATATATATTTGTGTCGTGCAGGTTTTCTCTCTGTGCAGAGGTCTGTCCCAGAACTTCCCAGTGTGCTGCAGTGTAAATTTACAATGGCTGATAGCTGTTGTCCTGGAGTCTCTGCCACACCCTGGGAATTGCATTCATGTGTTGTCTGGCTGCATTCTTGTTTCCTAGGTCCCTTGTGCTCTCTCACTTTCTGTTTTTCTTAGTTTATTTCACTGTTTTGGCCACTCACAGCCTTCTGTATCTTCCCAGAAACAACATGTGGTATATGGAAGACTTGCATGTCTGAAAATGGCTTGTTCTGTCTTTAGGTTTAATTGATGATTGGGTTCAACAGAGTTGTAGGCTGGAAATAATTTTCTTTTAGAATTTCGAAGGTATTTTTTCTAGCTTCTAGTGTTGCTCCTGAGAATTCTAATGTTCTTCTGATGTAAAGCCCAGTTTTGTTTCTCTGGTGTTTGTCCCCTTCTCACTAGACTTTCTTATTCCTCAGTGTCCTGCTATCTGACCTTGTAATGGCTCACAGCAGATTTATTACTATCTACATGCTGGCTTCTTAGTTTTGGGTTCAAAATGTAACCACCCGAGGGAAGTTTTATTTAGTGGGCGGGACAACCTCTATTTAAATAAACATCTTAGAAAGTTGAATATATTCTTTAATCAAAAAGGAGGTTCTCTTTTTGGTTCTGCAATCATTTATAACTTGATAGCAGTCAGTGTGGAGATAGATGACATTAATGTTTCTGTGTGAAAATTACTATAAAACAGATAACAGCAACTACCGGAGGCTCTCTGAAAAACTAGGCTCAGAAGCCAGGAATGGTGCGGACTAAAGAGAATAAGCAGGTGGAGATATGCTCTGTTGACTCAGGAACGAACTGGGCTGAGAGAAACCAACTTGGAATGCAGTCCTGGTGCTAAAACAGGAACAGAAAAGCCTCGGTGTGGAGGCTGAACCCCGCGCCATTGGAAGCCGCGATTTGGGTGTCCCGCCGCGGTGGCTGGCTGCCTCTACATCGGCTCGGCAAGGAGAGAGACGTGCAGAAGCTCTGTGAATGGGAGTCTGTGAACGGAGTCGAAAACAGGACGGGCAGGGAGGTGTGCACCGACTAGTGGTGAGGTGAGTGAGAGAAACTGACACTCCACCACAGTTTGACTCCAGCGGACTTTCTGGGCCCGAGCAGTCCTACGGGAGCAGGGCGCGGTGGCAACTCCAGCCACACATCCCCCTCTCGGGCGGGATTGGTGAAAAGTGCCTGGCCTGCGTGACACTGCCGGCAGACCCAGTAGACTAGCCCAACCCAGATCCCAGAGCCTGACGGTGGCCGGGAGGGGCGGGCCCCGCATAGGCTGCCTAGTGCACAGCGGTGAGCAGAACACCTAACTGGCGCAATTCGATCAGGCTGTGGCTGTCAGGGAGAGAAGCTGGGCCTCTCATATAAGCTTGCATATATGAGAAACAGAGAATATGGGAAGAGGCAGCAACAAGAAAGGCTCCTTGACCCCCAATTCTGAGAAACAGGCAATAGCGGACACCGCACCAATAGACATTAAGTGCCATATAGAGAGCCTCATAGACCAATTCAGGAATGAAGTTATCAACGACCTGAAGCTAGAAGTATGCAGAATAGTTAGAGAAATGCTAAGCACCACCCAGGAAAAAACAGATGGTGGAATGGAAAAACAGAAAAAGAGGGGAGAATCGTTTGATGGAGAAAACAGAGAAAGCGTAGAGTACGTGAAGCAGGTTCAAAGGGACTATCAAGAAACTAAGAAGTCTATCGAAGACTGGCATAACAGCTTGAAAGAAACTAAGGACAGACTATCTGATCTGGAGGGCAGACTTGTAATATGGGAGAATGAAATGAAAAACTTCTTAAAAATAACAAAGAAACAAACAGCAATAATACAAAGACAAGAAGATGATAAGAGGAGCCATAACTTAAGGATTAAGAACATAAAAGAAGAAGTAGGGACACAAACAAGTGAACTACAAAAGCTACTCACAGAAATAATCCAGGAGAACTTTCCTAATTTAGCAAAAGGTAAAGATACTCAGATGTATGAGGCATATAGGACCCCAGCTACCTACAACCCAAACAGAGAAACACCCAGGCATATAATAATAAAAATTCCAGAAATTCAATACAAGAACAGAATATTAAAAGCTGCCAGAGACAAGAAACAGACCACTTACAAGGGAACACCCATCAGAATTACAGCAGATTTCTCTGCACAAACCATCAAATCACGAAGAGCGTGGGGGGAAATAATTCAAGCTTTGAAAGATAATAATCTCCAGCCAAGATTGAGATATCCTGCACAACTGTCCCTGGAAATTGATGGGAAAACAAGGTGCTTCCAGGATAAAGAGGAACTGGGAGAATTTGCAACCACCAATTCAACGCTACAGAAAGTATTGCAGGATATTCTTAAAAAAGAAAAATACAAAGAACCCAGAAATAGTGGCAGGGAGGCCACAACGAATGGAGCAGAGAACAAAATGAAGAAGACAAACTGACAGCTACTGACAGAAAAAGAGCTCAACAGAAATGAGACAGAGAAGATTAGATGATAGGAACAGCTATTTTGGAGAAAATGACATCTTAATAGGTAATACTGATTTAGTATCTTGTTTTGAAGTCTCATCTAGCCTTTGTTCTTCTGTCTCCAATGGTCTAAATAGGTTGTATCTTATTGGATTTTATTATGTACAATAGTATAAGCAAAAACCTTTTAAAGACAAGGAGATTATACAGAAACCATTGTTCATTTTCTGTTAGTCAATTCTAAATACTCTGTAATGCTGTCATTCTCTTAAATGGTTTTACATTGTTTTGATATACTTAATGCTACAGTATACGAAGTTGTACTCAAGGACTTCAAGGAAAGAGTCAATATGGTAACTACTTTTAGGTCGGAATTGTCTGGTGGTGAAACACTATTCTGCTTAAATGGTTATGTTTTGATCTGCGCTGTTTCGCTGTTATGCCCTCTTTTATCTCAATCTCCACTCCATTATTTACTTTTTTATTTTTTTTATCCGTTTAATTAAAGGGAAAAAAATAGCAGGATATATTATAGTAACCCACTTTGACTTTCTATTATCTCGATTTGAAGCCCTGTATTCCTCTCACCATCTTGTTTTTTTCTGATGTTCCCCTATTCTGTTTTACTGGATAGTATCAGGTTCGAAAGTTTAGGCGTCAGCTGTGAAGATAATGAGATTCATTATAACACCCATTCTCGTTGACTTTTATCTACTTTTGAAGACCTACAATGTCTCCAATGTTTTGGTTTTGTCGGTTTTGTTCTTTACTGTTTTGTTCAATTGTATTATAACTAATGATATAGGCAATTCTATTAGAGATAGCGGGAGGCATTATGGTAACCATTGTTGATCACCTTGTATTATGTTTTTACATTATCTATTATGTCCACCCTTTTGACTTGACCGATTCTGTTCTGTTATGTCACATTTGGTTTTACTCTCTTCCAAAAAAGCAGTAAGAACCATGGGAGCAATGAAACCCAAAATGTGTAATAGTCATTGTACAAAAGAGAGGAAAAGAAAGTGCTCTAAACTATATAACTGCATGTATATTTAAGTGTATAAGATAGAAAATGATATCACAGAGTTTTATTGGATCATTGAACAGAACTGTTTGCAGTATCATTGTTGGAATGTCCACTCTACAAGCTTTAATTTTGTGACTTGAACAATTAATTCTAAGATGGCAATATGTAATCCATTAACTAGTGATTTCCTACTGTTCATTTTTTTCCTCTGTAAATCTGTATAACTTGTACCCTTTCACTGTTTTTTTTTCTTCTTTTCTCCTTAAATAAAAAAAAAAAAGATCCAAACATAACAGTAGGGCCCATAATCACACATAAAATGCAATGTCAGCTGTTAAGAAGAGAAGCATAAAAGAAAGTCTGGAAGGAAATTTGGTAAATGCCAAGTAAATGCTAAGTTGCTCTGAATGGTAAAATTCTGATTAATTTGTGGTTTTTCATTTGGACACGTGCTTTTTCACTTAACATTGTATCACAGCAGGTTTCTGTATCATGAAAACCCTTTCAATGTGATTTTTACTGACCATATAATGTTCTTCTATACAAGCATTTGGCTATAATTTCCACAATAAAAACTTACAAGTTTCATGCCAGAAAAATAAGTTCACTGTTGAAAAGTCTGCAGGTAAGATTTGGTCTTACCTGCAACCACCCAGCGAAGGCAGCAAAATGTTCACAAGCTAAGGAGTCAGATATCTCCGTGAGGCCTGCATGCTGCCGGCCCACTGGTTGGAATGAAAGAGGGTGAGCCTCAGTGTCCCCTCTGTACAAATAGAGATAACAGTCCCCACTTCACCCAGAGAGCCCATGAAACACATGGTGGGGACAATCAGCCACTTGGGCAGTGCATCTGACACCTGCAACTTAGAGGAGGAGACTTTTATTTGGCTCATGGTTTCAGAGCCTTAGTCCATGGTCATTTGGCTCCAAAGCAGAAGTGGCATGTTAGGAAGGTGTGGCAGAAGAAAGCACCTCAACCCATGGCAAACAAGAAACAGAGAGAGAGAAAGGGAAAGGTGTGTGTGGGGGGGGACTGATTGTGACTCAGAACCTCTACAAACTGTAAGCTAAATAAACCTTTCCTTCCTTCCTTCCTTCCTTAACTTTGGGTGTCAGGTATTTTGGATCAGCAATGAGAAAGAAAAGTAACCAACACACAGCACTTCCTTCTGCTCCCGGGATAGTCTAGTTATCCCTGCTTCAGTGTGCTGTCCACTTGTGCCCTTGTTGGCCTGTCTGCTCCTAGAAGATCACCTCCCAGAGGGTTTATAGTCATGGTTTAGTGTCCAGTCCACAGCTTCCCTGGCACATAGCAGAGGCCCAATAAATAGTTTTTAACTGGATGGATTGAATTGAGAACACAAGTTGAGAATACTGACATCCCACCTAAGAAGCAAACGCTTCTGTTCCAGTCCCACAGCCTTTAGCCTGGAAGAGTGGTTCTGTACCTGTAGTGGTTCAATTGTTTGTGTCTCTTCCAAAATTCTTGCTGAAGGGTAACCCCAGTGCAATAATATCAAGACTTAGGGGCTTAGGAGGTGCCTGGTTCATGGGGTTCTTTCCACAGGAATAGAATAAAGATTTCACAGAGCCTTTACCCTCTGCCTTTCCTACCATGTGAGGGCCTCTGAGCTCTCCTGAGACCCTGCCCTGGCCCACAATTTGGGTTTCCCAACCTCCATAACTGCAAGAAACAAACATCTATTGTTTATAATTTACTATGTGGGTGGCTTTCTGTTATAGTAGCATGGGTAAGATTACATTATCTGTTTTAACATGCTAATTTAAAAATCATTCCTTATCTGCCTTTATGTGTTTGTTGACAGTGAATGTTTAATTTGGTCTTATGTGAATTAAAAAACAAACAAACCACTTTTGAGCATCCACCATTGCCCTCTCAGAGGCATGCCCAGTGTTACCTGTGTTCTCCACCTGCGAGGAGACAAGGTCATCCTCGAGAAGAGGGTAGGAACATGCTGTAACCAGAAGTCCATCTTGGGGGAGAAACAACAGTAGAGAGGGGCCTTTGGAGCCAAGAGGACAGACGAGCTGTCTCCAGGAGGAAAGGTAGAGCCAAGAGCAAGGGCTGCAGCCTTGCGCCCTGGGCTTCCTGAGCCCACAGCATGAGGTGCAGCAGGGAGGTCAAGGACAAAGAGGACAAGGGTCAGAGGGACAGAAGACAAGTTCCCTAAGGGCAGTCCGGCTGGACTGCAACCACTGAGAGCCAGGGGCCATTTCTGTCACTCCCTTTATAGCCCAATAAGCACTTTTCCATTACTGTGTTTTCATCAGCTGAGTGCAGCAAGCTCTAACAGGCCTGCAGAGGGCCCGAAGCCAGAGCTGATCGGTTTCTCCCTGTCCCTAAGGGGACCGGGGAAAAGGAGTGATTCTCTACACCTTCACCTCCCACGGCAGCTCCCTGAGCGTTAGGAAGCACTGCCACATCAAAATTCCAACGCCAGAGCCCCTGAAAATACCCAAACATTCATTTACATTTAGATTGTACTTCCTGGATTCAGACTCTTTCCCTGAAAACTCTAGCCATCCAATTATTAAGAAAACCAACATGTCACTTCTAAAGCCTTTTGCAGGGAGGAGACATTTCCTCTCCCATGAAACTCCCCCGTTCATCACAGAACAGGTGGTCCTGTCTGGATGGATTTGGTCAGCATCCCAGCACACTTGAGGACAAAATTTTAAATATTTGTGCTTTTCAGTAAGGAAAGACGAAGGTTGAAGAAGTGTCGATGTCGCTCCCGGCCGGCAGGAAGGACACACGACAAAGTCTGGCAGTGGACAACCTTTTCTTTTATTTTTCTTCTCCGTACAGCCTGCCCTGGGATCGCTCCCAGCCGAAGCCTCCTTTGGTCCGCTCCCCGCGGCTCCTTCTGGGCTTCTACTTCCGGGCTTCTCCTTCCCCCCCAGGGGTGGCACCAGTATATATATGGATACAGTGTCCAATCATGTTAAAGTGAGCAAGGCAAGCTGATTGGCTAACATCATCAGTTGCCAGGCAGACTATATTGTTGAGCGGGTTGCTTACGCGGTAAGCAGGAAACTAACATGCTCGATGGGAGGGGTAATCTACCTCAGGCTTTACTCTTTACTACAGGCCTCACGTCCGCCAAGTGAGGCGACCGGGCTCGGGGCTGCGGCTCCCAACATCTCCCCCTTTTTTATTTTTTATGAATGTGCGCATCGTAGCCCTTTCTGGACTGGGTGCAGAGGCTTATGCCCTATGCGTAGGCCCACCGTAGGTCCTTGGCTTAGACCCTGGTCGGCCGTCCCATGGTCTGCCAAGGCCCTGAGGCCCTCGTCCTTTTTCTAGGGCCAGGCACAAACTGGACGGAACCTGGATGCACACAAGCTTGCACTCATTTCCTCTCCGTAAATAAATCCCCTCGGAGAGAAATTTAGACCTGGGCAGCATCTAACAGTCCAGCGGCTTACGTGCAGGATGGGGTAGGGCCTGGCTTAGGTTGAGTCGCACCGGGGGAGTACGCTCTTACCCGTCATTGACTCTCCTACCCAGCTATGTCATAATTTTTTAGAGGAGGAGTGTGGGAAGCTCACCACCCCTAGACTCGGTCGTAGGCTAGGCGAGCGAGCCATGCATATGCCTGAGGATCTTCTTGTCCATTTCGGGCTACCGCTATTTCTATTCATCTTGTTGGTTGGTCTGTGATGGATCTCCGGTAGGGCAGGTCTGATCTTCAGTCGAGGGCTTTGTCGCCCGTGTCAGTCTCTCCGGTACCCACAGTGGTTCTCGTCCCGATTCCTGTGGGAAAACACAAACCGCGCCTCGGTTCCAGCTGACCACTGGATCCGGGCCCATCCATTGTCCTGTCAGGACATCTTTCCACTTCACCCACCCTTTATGGTTGGGGGAAGGGTTGCAGTGCTCCACGGCTGGGGAGCAATTATCATTATTTAAATTTAAAAAATTGTGTGTGAATAGTGCCATGGATAATTGTGCCTTTGGGGCCAGGCCTTGGCCTACTCCCCCTTTTTGTTTTTGTAAAATTTCTTTGAGGCTTCTATGAGCCCTCTCAATGATTCCTTGACCTTGGGGATTGTATGGGATACCATGTTTTAATTGAACCTCCATCATTTTGCAGAACTCATTGAAGGCTTTGCCTATATAGGCTGGTCCATTATCAGTTTTTAATATTTTTGGTTTGCCCCATGCGGCCCAAGCCGCCAGGCAATGATTGATCACATTAGACACTTTTTCACCTGTTTCTGCTGTTGCGAATATGACGTGAGAACAGGTGTCTGTGGAAACATGAACATATTTAAGAGTCCCAAACTCCTGTATATGTGTGATGTCCATCTGCCAAACATCACCAGGGATCAAACCTCGAGGGTTTACTCCCATCGGTATGGCAGGTTTGTATGTGGCACAGGAGTCACATAGTCGCACGATATCTCGTGCATCTGCTCTGGAAACATGGAAATGGTTTGCTAGTGTCCTGGCATTGACATGAAACTTATCATGGAAGGCACGGGCTCGCTCGATTGGTGTTAGTAAGGTAAAAATCCATAACGGGCGAGTGGCAGTATCAGCAGCCGCATTCCCCTGTGCCATGGGCCCCGGCAGGGATGTATGTGCTCTTATGTGGGTGGTGAAGACCTTATGGTGTCTGTTCTGAAGCAATGTCTGGATAGACAGGAACAGCCCAGCCACTGTGGAAGTGGATCTAATTAAACCGGCAGTCTCAAGCACTTGCATAGCATTGACCACATACCTAGAATCGGAGACAATATTAATGGCTTCTGAGAACCGTTCAAGAATCATTTTAACGATCTGCAGTTCCACCACCTGAGGCTGATCAGGTTCAAATTGTATGGTAACCGGGGGCTTGCCTAGGATCACATAGGCGCCTATCCCCGTCTTGGAGCCATCTGTGTATATTGTAGTTGCTGGGACTAATGGCTCAGAGGCAGTAACCTTTGGAAAAATTATAGGGTGCTGAGTAACAAATGACAAGATAGGGTCTTTAGGGTATTGATTGTTTATATCCCCATGGAAAACACATCTCAAAATGGCCCAAGTATCTATGCAGGCAGCCAGGGTCTTGATCTGGCTGGCGGTATAGGGTACTCGGATGGCTTGTGGTCCTGAGCCAAAATGTTGGACAGCTCTATCATGCGCTTCAAGGGCCAATGAAGCGACTGCCTCCGGGTAATGCTCTATGACTTTTGTAGGTGAGACCTTAGGGTGTATCCACAGTAATGGTCCTTTTTGCCAAATCACCGCTGTGGGCTGTAGACTAGTCTGTAGCAAACAGACATCAAAGGGTCGCCCTGGTTCAATTTTGTGTAAGGTAGCCCCACCTAAGGCTTTTTCCACTCTCTGTAAGGCAGCTCTTGCCTCAGGAGTGAGCCTCCTGTGGGAGGCTATATCTGGGTCTCCCTTCAGAAGGTCGAACAGGGGTTTGAGATCTGAATTTGGTATATGTAAATATGGCCTAATCCAATTAATGTCTCTCAATAGTTTTTGCATGTCATTTAGGGTCCTAACGCCATCCGTCCTAATGGTGACCTTCTGTGGAGAGACTAGCATAGGGGAGATTCTCGCGCCTAAGTAGGTCACCATTTCTCCTCCCTGAATCTTGTCGGGGGCAACATGCAGATTAGCTTGTCTCAGGGCCTCGACCAACTGGCCGAGCATATTATTTAGCATGTCTGGGTCCCTGCCGCTGAGTAAAAGGTCGTCCATGTAATGCACACATCTTATCTTGGGAAAGGATTTCCGTAGGGGGGCCAGTAGGGAATCAAGGTAAATCTGACACATAGTGGGACTGTTGGCCATACCTTGGGGCAGCGTTATCCACTCGTATCTGAGATCAGGGCTTTCTTGGTTAATGGTGGGTAAAGTAAAGGCGAACCTATGAGTGTCCTCTGGATGCAGGGGGATTGAGAAGAAACAGTCTCTAAGATCTATAACATAAACTGGCCAGGACTGAGGGATGGCTGAGAGAGCTGGCAGCCCCCTCTGGACCGCCCCCAGGGACTGCATCTGCGCGTTGACCGCCCTTAGATCATGGAGCAGCCTCCACTTGCCAGACTTTTTCTTAATTATAAAAATGGGGGTGTTCCATGGGGAGGTTGACGGCTTAATGTGTCCTAATCTAAGTTGTGTACTGACTATTTCTGACAAGGCTAATAGCTTCTCCTTAGGCAGGGGCCACTGAGGTACCCAAACCGGATCATTTGACCTCCAGGTGATTTTGATCGAAGTGGGTAGGAGAGCTTCTTCAGCGGCCCCTAAGAAAAACCCAGCCCTTGCCTACCTTTTTTGTTCTCTACTGGTATTGGGGATGTCCGACCCTGTAGGGCATTGCCCAAGCCTTTGCCGGGGGTATATCCCTGGTTCCTGAGTATATCCTTAGCCTGGGGGGAGCAGTTTGACGTAAGCGTGACATCCATCTGAGTGAGGATGTCCCTTCCCCATAGAGACACTGGCAACTGCAACACAAATGGTTGGAAATGGCCCTGATGACCCTCCTCATCGCACCAGAGCAGGGTTGAAGCACTAACCTGAGGAGCTGACACCATCCCCAGGCCCTGCAGCGTGTTATCTGCAGTGTTGGTGGGCCAGTTGGAGGGCCAATCCTTTCTAGAGATAATGGAACGGTCAGCTTCTGTGTCTAGGAGCCCTGTTATACTCTTGCTGTTGACCTTAAGTGAGAGCATGGGCCTTTTATCAAGTATTATATGGAGTCCCTCGAAGACTTCCCCTGAGGAACCGAAACCTTGACTTTCTCTAATTTTCTGCTTTGAGGGGAATCTCTTGTGGAGACTGGGGAGCAGCAAGAGCTGCGCTATCTTGTCTCCTTTATTGATTACCATAGTACCCACAAGAGATTGAACCATAATTTTAATGTGTCCTGTGTAGTCTGAGTCTATGACCCCCGGGACTACTGTGAGACCCCGAAGGGCCGTGGAGGATCTCCCGATCACCAGACCCACGGAATTTTCGGGTAACGGTCCCTTAAAGGTGGTTTCAACCACTTGAACACCCATATCAGGCACTAATATAAGTCTGGAGGCGACACTGAGGTCCACACCTGCTGACCCAGGGGTGGCCCTTGTTGAAGGCTGCCATCCTGAGCTGTCCTGTCTCTGGGGCGGGGGCCCGCCTGTGAAGGGGGCCCCCTCTGGCCGTTTTTTGGCCCTCTAACATCTCGTCCACAAATACGGTTGCCCTGAGCATCAAAGACCGACCTACACTCCTCAGCTTTGTGTGATCCCCTCTTGCATCACCCACAAACATATGGTTCTTCATTCCTAGGGCGAGGCCTAGCATCTGTATTGTTTGGGCAATGACGTTTAATGTGTCCTGGCTCCCCGCAGGCAAAACACCCTTTAGCCTTACATTCCCCTTCTAACCCGCGAGGTCCCCTCTGCTGTACAGCCGCGGCCAGGAGAGCAGCCACTCCCGAGTTGGAGAGCGGCCCCCCTATCTCTCTGCATATCCTAATCCAGGCGTTGAGGTCCTTGTTCTTATGAGGAGCTATCGCTGCCTTGCACTCCTTTGTACATTGCTCGAAAATCAGCTGCCTTACCAGCGGTCGAGCCACTCCCGGATCAGAAAATATCTTATCGGCAGCATCTTGCATTCGGGCCACAAAGTCAACAAATGGCTCTGTGGTACCCTGAATTACTGGGAAAGAACCCTGCGACTCCTTATCGAGCGACTTAGGCTCCTGACAGCTGGTCTCTTTGGCCTCCTTGCCATTCAACTTTCCCTCGTCCTCGGAGTCAGACGACTCCGAGGCTAGAGCCCCGTCCTTCTCCTTAGCATCTTTGTTCCCCTTGACGGGCCCCTCTCGGGAGCTCCCTGACTGGGCCTGCTCAAATACCCTGCGTACTTTTGTAAGCTCTTGAGAGCTTTCTCCACAACCACCCTCGCTCTTAGTGTTGCTACCTAGCATGTTTCCCATCTTTTAATATGTTACTCACCGCGTGAGGCCCAAGGAATCCGCCACTTACGCGTGAGCCTGAGGGGAGTCTAAAAGCCCTGTAGGTGCGCGCCACCCAGAGCCCAGGCTTATCCCCAACTCACCTGTCTCGCAGCTCTGTACTGGAGCATTGTCCGCTGTCACGTCTCGGGGGTGATCAGTCCCCGTGCGGGCCTCCAAATGTCGATGTCGCTCCCGGCCGGCAGGAAGGACACACGACAAAGTCTGGCAGTGGACAACCTTTTCTTTTATTTTTCTTCTCCGTACAGCCTGCCCTGGGATCGCTCCCAGCCGAAGCCTCCTTTGGTCCGCTCCCCGCGGCTCCTTCTGGGCTTCTACTTCCGGGCTTCTCCTTCCCCCCCAGGGGTGGCACCAGTATATATATGGATACAGTGTCCAATCATGTTAAAGTGAGCAAGGCAAGCTGATTGGCTAACATCATCAGTTGCCAGGCAGACTATATTGTTGAGCGGGTTGCTTACGCGGTAAGCAGGAAACTAACGTGCTCGATGGGAGGGGTAATCTACCTCAGGCTTTATTCTTTACTACAGGCCTCACGTCCGCCAAGTGAGGCGACCGGGCTCGGGGCTGCGGCTCCCAACAAAGAAGCAAGTAAGCAAACTGTTGCACTGATGTGCAAGAGGAGACGAGGAAGTGTTGTAAAGGGAAAGTTTCTAGGGGAAAAGCTTTGGAAAAATTGCTTAGGGCAGCGGGAAGAGCTCCACTCTGGAATTACAGACAGTTAGTTCTCATCCCAGCCCAGGGGCTTCTTACTTTCTGACTTGGGATTCACCTGTGCAGATGCATCCCATGCAGTGGGGCTGGAGAACTTTAACTGAGCCAGTACGTGCTGTATAAGGCAATATAGATAATCAAATGACACAATGTCAGTGAACATCCTTGGTGCAACGCAGACATGCTTTTCTCTGTGAGTGAAGGATGGCAGTGATAATGTGAACAAAGTAAGAATCGAGTATTCTCCTAGGAGTTTGGGCCCAAGCTGTAATCCAAATCATAGAGGGCTGAGCCACACAGGAATTCATTCCCTAATTTGATGCTTTGTAAATTTCCTCTTCAGTGGGTCCTAGGGTTAATTCATCAGACCTTGGAGTAGGAGGCTCCAAAGCTGGGTTTAAGATCACATAAAAGGAAGGGAAGTAGCCAAGCAGATGATTAACACAGGGACTGGGTCATGTCCAGAAGATACACTAAATTTATTCCCTCTCAGTTGTCAGTGGGATTTCCATTCCTTGCTTACTAAAATCCAAACCTAGTCCGTGGAAGAAAATGGAAAAAAGAGAGAGAGATACAGAGAGAGAAGAAAGACAAAGAAAAATGAGAAGAAAAACAGTAACCACAAATACTTGAGGTTTTGCCTATACCTAAGTCAGAGCTCCCACACCAAAGCAGCCCTTCTGTCAAAGATCCCAGACTGCACTTC
Source organism: Cavia porcellus (assembly GCF_034190915.1). Classification (NCBI taxonomy): domain Eukaryota; kingdom Metazoa; phylum Chordata; class Mammalia; order Rodentia; family Caviidae; genus Cavia; species Cavia porcellus. The sequence continues at coordinate 4,341,245 of NW_026947491.1, forward strand.
AGCACACAGCAAAGCTATGAGATCACTCTTCTCAGAGGTCACATGTGGCCAGCAGACACCTTCTCCAACAGATGTCAGCCCAGTTACTTTCAGTGGTCTCCAGCCAACATCTCCACTGTAGCATCTGGTGGTCCGAGATGCTTTCAGAGCACCCCTTCTTGTCCAGCCTGTCCTCCAAACTTCTCTGATAGGAGGAAGATGGCTTCATCTCCCTAGATATTTTGGAAGTGGGGCAGATGAAGAAACTGGGACACAGAGAAGAACTTGGCCAAGAAGTACGGAAAGCCGGTCTTGTGAGTATTCTCCTTTGATGCGGTTTTAAACCTGCGGCATCTCAGGACCTCTGCTCCCTCATTAGTAAAGGAGAGATATTAGCCTGTAGCTCACAACAAATATCTGTGTCAGGAGCATTAAGGGCTTAGATTTCCACAGCCGCCATGTATATTCACATCCATTTCTCTTCTAAGATCCTCACAACATTGTTGAAAGGAAGGCTGGGAGCACGGCAGTTCCTCCCCCATCACAGCTGAGGAATCTGAAATTCAGAGAATTTAAGAGGCTGCGCAAGAGCCATCAGGAGCAGAACTGGCCTCCGTCCCACTGCCCACTCCGCTGCAGCCCACTGCCAATTTTTGCTATAAAAATGCAATTGATTGTAAATTATTCATAAAATATGGTGTTTCTTTTTATATAATTTTATTGTTTCCCATTTTATCCAAAGTATTGCATATTCATCATAGAAAATTTAGTAAGAACAAATAAGTAAAAAGAAGAAAATCATGATTACCCATAGCTCCGCCGAAAAATAATGTTACTTAACGGAAAAAGAAACGGACCAGAGGGCACCACACCAGGGGCCTAAGACATGGTCCCGAGGTTATCAGAAGCCTGACGAGAGCCCTAGGGCTACAGTGCACAGGGGCAGACACAGAGCTTTTGAGGAGAGGGGCAGAGAGTTAGCATTTTAAGGTGGTGGCTGGGGAAGGAGCCCATGGAGAGAGAACAGCTGCAGGTCCAGGAAGGAAGGGGAGAAGCAGGTGCTGGACTGCTGCCCCAGAAAGGTAGGGCAGGGCGTGGTGAGGGGTGCCCGGCTTTGTCCACAGCATCAGACCATCGGCAGAGGAAGCAGGCATGGAATAGATGGGGGTGCATGAGCTGGTGGGCTTCTACAAGCCCTTTGCTGAGACCTTCTTTTTACTTTTTATTTTTCACTGAAATAGGAAGCAAAGTCTGGGTGGAAGGATGAAGAAAAGGTCTGAAGAGTTTAGAGAAAAATAGCTATCTCAAGAGAGTCAGCGAGAAACCTACCATGAGGGTCCCTATATGTGGTGTGCATATGTGTGTGTGCGCGTGTGTGTATGTGAGGAATCAAATCCAGGGCCTCCCACATACTAGGTAAGTGCTCTGCCACTAAGCTATGCCCTTGGCCCCATGAGGGGTCCTGGAGCTTTCGCTTGGCTGTGAGTTTTTCTCCAGTTGCAAAGCCAGAGACTTGGGGGAGATCAAGAATTGGGTTTAACTGGGCTTGTGGCTCATCAAGCCTGAAACAAAAATCAGGAGAGAGACAACAGAGGCAAAAGAGAGGCAAGAAAAGAGGAAAGTTAAGAAGAGACCGAATGCATGTAGGTTCACGCCAGCAGAGGAAAAGCTTTTGGAGACGGTGTGATAAAGGGTGCATACTGGAAAAAGAGAAGGCGGAGTCACAGACGGAAGTTCGGACTGGAGATTATTGGAGGCATTGTAGTTTTTAGTAATAACAAGGTCTAAGGTTTGACCTTAAAAGTAAGTGTCTGAATTAGAGCAGGAAAGAATCACTGGCCAGAAGAGTTCAAGCAACTGAAAGAACAAAATACTAGCAACATCGTGTATATCTATAATAAAATTTCTGAGCACTAGAGTGGAATTCCAGCATTTAAATTGAGACAGAGCTAAAATTGTGCACAAAATACAATAATGACCCAAAGACAAGTAGATGGTTTTCCCCTGCATTACACATAGACATTGGAGAGGCTGGAAGCAGCACTAGTTATGTGGGTTTATTTGGGTTTTAGAACCAGACAATTAAAGTACTTACAGTGTGATGTTAATCTGAAACTATTTTTTAAAACTGAGTTTTTTTTCCTTAATGTTTAAGAAAGCAATTAAACAGCAATTAAAATAAAAATATAAAACTTTGTAGTACATCCATTCCCAGCCTCCTCTGCTGGGGAAATTCTATTATTTCAGCATGTCGATCTTTCACCAAAGAGTGTCAAGTTTTGTTCCTGCAGACATTTAATTACCGGTATCACTGTGAACCTGCAGAGGCTTTGTTTCAGACTTTGTTAGGCAGGCTGATGTCAAGCGTGGTTTGTCCTCTCAGGGGTGGTTTCTCGGGGGCATTAATGGAAAGCCCCAGGTGTCACCTAGTGCTTCTGATCACTCACGATTCCTCTGGGATCCTGGAATCTTTGCTTGGATATGCAGAATTCAGGAGTCACTGAAGGAATTGAGAAAAACTCATCTGCACATTGGTTGGTCCTCAAGGTCTGGTGTATCCTGCTCCTTCCTGTTGGCCCGCATGGTTATGGAGAGTGTAGCTTCCTGCTTGAGCTAACCCGCTGTAATCTTGTAGACCGGGGCATGTCCACATGATGTGGCCTCACCCCGTACCTCTGTCTAGTCTCCAAGGTTAAATTGCCTCCAGTTTGGGCTGCTATATATTACTTTCTAGTGCCCTTAGTGGCTGTAGATATTTACTGTCCATAATTTATTTCAACAGGAGGGAGAGTCCTATAAAAACTATCACATCCCTATTATAAACATCTGCTAACAAATGCCATAACTTGTTTCTCCTCTACTCAAAGCCCCACAGCAGACCCCCTCCAGCCACAGGCAGAGGCAGAGTGCTCAAAGTGGCTTCACATGGTCCAGTCCGGTCATAGCAGGAAAGATGCTCTAGTCTCAGAGGCAACACTTCTTAAGCTGAGATGTGGGCAAAAACAGGACCAGATGGCGAAAGCAGCCACTGAACATGTGGTAGTTCAGGGAGCAGCAAGACACCCAACCCCACAGCGGGCAGAGGAGGGGTGAGGAGGACCAGAGAGAAGGGCTGGGTCAGCACCTCTCCGTCCCTAGCATGCAACAGCACCACTGGGTTCTTGCTGAAAGCCAGGTCTCCCTGATAGCCTGATGCGTAACTCCTTCGAGAAGCCCTAGCTCAGAAAACCTGCAGTGCCAGCTGCACAGTGAGAAGTTTGGGGTTTAATCTCTATGAGGTAAGGAATCATTGGAGTATTTTCTACCACACATCCCAGAGCGAAACAAGAATTCTGCAGGGCTGAAGTTCCTTCCCTTGAGCCTCAGCAAGACGCTTTCCAGCATTCCAGGAAAGTGTAACCCTCCTTTGCACTGTTAACAGATGATTTCCGAGACAGGATCTAGCACATTAGGGTCTCAACAAACAGCAAATAAATGAATGAATGCATAACAATTAGCTAAGTAAAATCAAATCTGGTTATATAATTAACTGTAACCTCTACTCAACATAACTCCACACTTAACATCACTCTCTTAAAAGGCCTTGTTTATTGCCTTTAAAGTTCCTTTGCAAACTCTAATCCCATTCAGAAAGCCTTTGGATTGTTCACCAAATTTATAGGAAAGACAGTCTTGAGCCATCTGGTGCCTATTTAATTTTTAACCACCTCTCCCTTGAAATATTTCTTTCTTCATTCTTATTTTGTCCTAAAAACCTGGCTACGAGCTAAACTGCACCATCTGTGACTTCCAGTAAATACGACTGTTGCTAATGAAATTACCCAGTTTCATCATTTTGATTTAAATGCTGTGCCTGTTTTTCCTCTGATCTTTTGTTGCTTGCCATCAAACTCAAGCTTTTGTGAATTTAGAGACATGCGTCCATGTAGGTCAGTCTTGGGGAATAAATCTTCTCTGCGAAGTCCGAGAGTCGCGGCCAAGCTCGCTCAGCAGGCTGACAGGGCAGTGGGGGCCGGGGCTGTGCGGGGAAATATAGATGGCACTTGTGCCCGGCTGCTCAATGTGCGCAGGGCCCCGGGGCAGATCCCCACCATGTGACCAAGTGGCCGCTCGGTCTGTCTCTCCGGCCTCCCATTTGTTAGGATGCTGGTGATACTAATGAGCTGGGTGTGAGGCCCGTTCTTTGGCCTTTGGTGTTCCTCCCTCCCTGTCTGCAATTGCTTGACCTGATTGAAGAAAAAGAAAGTTCAGAGACTCCAAACTTTGCCCATGTGGGGAGAAGGCCTTCCAGAAAAGGAGGCATAGCTTTGGGAGAAGCCAGGCCCTCCCTGTGCCACAGACCACTTTTCCACTTAGGACGGACTCTCACCTTTGTCGGTGGTTTCCACAAGCCCATGTTTATCGAAGGAGCGATTTGGTCACCTCTGTGCTGCCTGGTCCTGTTGTTTATGAGTTACTCAGTACTTTGGGGGAAGGAGTGCTTATAGCAGTTCACACTGACACACAATGTCAGGAGCCACAGTAAATCCTGAACCTAATTCAGCCATCTAATCCCCACGATGATCCCAGGGCTGGGAACTGTTATGGCTCCCACCAGACAGCAGAGGAACTGAGGCTTCCAGAGGTGAAGAAACAAGCCAGGGTCCTGCAGCTTCTAACTGGGCCGTGTAACCTTGATGCTGGATCACTCTGCATTTCCTTGTGTGCTAGATACTGAGCCAGGAACTGGGGACACAAAAATGAAAGGGACATGGCCCACTGTCTAAGGAAGCAAGGCATAAAAATGGAATTACACCATCTGATGGAGGCTACAATGGGGTGAAAGAAACGTTCTCAGCTCACAGGAAGAAAAGAGTCTGTTGGGGAGGGGGGAGCCAAGGTTCACAGCAGGGGAGATGGAGGATGGATGGAGGTTTGAAGGAGAAAGGAGGGTTTGCTTGAGGGGAAGCCCTGGCCAAAGGAACAGAGTGCCCAGAGGAGCGACAAGCATGGGAAGCAGGCAGAGGGAAGCAGAGGGGCTAGGGTGCAGGGAGAGGGTGGGAAACATCCTTCTTCCCAGGCTGAGGGGCGATGATCAGGAGAAGGGCGTCAGCCTCCAAACTTGGCTCCGGAGCTTTCTACACGGAAAAAGACCAACGAGGTCTCCAAGTAGTCAAATAGATCTGGTTCATATTTAGCTCACAAAGCAGGCAGAAAGAGCTCTCTTTACTAAGTTGTCATTAGCCCGAAGGACTTCCTGGTCTCCAGGCTGGGTAAGAGCTCAGTTTAGCCCACCAGTGAGCCCAAAGGAGGGTTAATCTGTAGCCCCCAAACTGTCCTATGACCCTCAAGGTCTCTGCATCCCTTCTATTTTGAGAATGCTCCTCCTGGTGACCAGGAAGGAGACCTGAAAGCAAAAGATGTCTTTAGCTTTTGCTGTTGTAAAGCCGAATCTCTAGTACATTGTTCATGTAGCAGGACCTGAGCAGAGGCACCCACAGATTTCAAATGCACTCTGCTGATCTGCCTTTAGTGTCCACGATACATCCCTCCTAGGACAAGCTGTAAAGCTGCTGGTGCTGCTAGGGAATGTGGGGATGGGGCACCCCAAAGAACAGCTCCATCAAGAGAGTAGAGCAGATCAGCCACTGGCCCCCAAATGCCCCAAGAGGAGGAGGGACCAGCAGGATCAAACCCACCTCCTCTCAGAACAAGGGTCAGGTGTGGTTAAAGAATCAGTGCTGCCATGCTCCAAGCTGTCTGATAAAAACAGTGGTGCAGGTGAGATTCAGCCCCACGGCCATAGTTTGCCCAACACTGAATCAGAAGATTCTCGTTACACTGGTCATTGGGCCTCTGTAAAGAGAAAGGATGCCAATCTGAGAGGGGTTCACATATGCAAAAAGTGAGACCTTCCTAGTAATTTTGTGGTGGTCACAAATATGTAACCATTTCCAGAGGGTGTTTATGGGAACGCCCCGCTCTTCTAACCTCCAAAACTGTGCTGGCATCATCTTCGGTTCACACCTGAATTTCTGTTCAGCCTGTCTAGCCCAGAAGCTGCCCTTTCCTCCACTGAGGTCCCAGAAGCTCAAAAGGACAAGAAAACCTATAGCTAGCTAGGCAGTAATGAGCAACAAAGCCCAGACTGAAATCAACCCTGGCTGACACTGGAGACAGATGACAATTTCTGTTGTATCTTCACGTCCCAAGAGGCCCTGGGTCGTACAAGCAGTGCAGCACAGCCACGGGACCACACCTCTGGCTCATCAAGGAGAGAGGGCTTAATCAGCAGGACTTTCCTCGGGCCTTCTACCTCTGCACACAGCCAGACCCTTTGAAGACCCGCAGACCGACACCTACGACACCAGCACTGCGGTCACATGTACACACTGCTGGTTGTGAATGCCCAGGACGCAGGTGTGGAGTCTAACTGCAGGGTATAAATGGATGAGTCAGATGCGAGCTTCAAGTCAAAAGTGAGAAGTTTGCAAACGTCATAAGAAAGTTAAATTTTCACACGAGAAAAAAAAAAAAGCAACAAGCCTGAAACAAGTGTTGGAGAGTCAGCAGGGGATAAACTATTACTTTAGAGTACCCAAATTTTATTCTTTAATGATTCAGGTCTTCTCAATTTTTAAAAATATCCGAGGAGTATTTTTCAGGGTTATTTCAGGGGCCAGGAAAGTCCACACTGCGCTCAGCTCCCTGGATAGTGGAATCTGAGCTCAAGAGGAAAAAGGAGCCCAATAGACACTGAATTGCAAGATCCAGAATTGGGGAGCAGGAGGTGAGGTGACGCCCCCAGACTGCCCAACTTTGGAGTCATTCTGAGGGCATGGGCTTTGGATGCCCAGGGACCAGGGTCTGGGCTTTCCTCCTTCCTCAAGCTTGGATTTTTCCACTAGTTCTTAGAAGGCCACTGTTAAGGCTTCAGAAATGCATTTCTTTTCTTTTCCTTTCTACATTTGCTTTCACAAAAAAAGATGCTGCCACTCTCATCTAAGAGGAAAAACCATGCAGACAAAAACCATTAATAGTATCCAATTTAGTTCAGGAATCCAAGTCCAGCCTGGGGTTTTTTTGGTTTTTGTTTATTTCTTTGTTTTTGCATCAGGGGTTGATTTCAGGGTATTTGCACTCAGCTACATCCTTAGCTGACTCTTTTTATTATTTTTTATTTTGAGATGGGACCTCACTAAGTTGCCTAGGCCGGGTTCCAGTTTGCAGTCCTCCTGCCTCAGCCTCCCAGAGTACCAGGTTACAGGAATGTGCTTCCACACCCACCTCTCACTCTGCTCTGCTTTTAAAGCTTGCTCTACAATTTTCATCCTTTTAAGTAAGACAGAGAGAATGCAATTCAGCAGAAAGCTTCAACCATCGAGTCTACACTAGACAGAGGCTGGCAGACAAGTTTTTATCAAAACTTTTCCTTTGGGCTTCCTTAAAACGGTACCCTCACTTGAGGTGTTCCCTATGTGCTATGGCATTGTGACCAGGCCACTCAACTTTTCTGAATATTAGTCTTAATCTATAAGGTGAGACAATGGAAACACATATTTTTAAAAAATAAAATTTCCCTGTTGAAGAAAGGAGTATGGGAAATATTTTGGTTAATTTCTCAATTTTCTACTTGTCATATTTTTAGAATAGTAAAAATAATAGCAATAATATAATAAATGATTTAATTTCCATTTGAAGCGTTAATCTTCTGCTTTAGAATCAAATTACTATTTCTTATTTTCCCATTGCCTGTAATTCTCTCTCTTACTTTTAAAATTCTTTGTGACTTAATTTTTATATAATTACAGTACTATGCACTGAATCCAGGGCCTTTGCACTAAACTGATCCCCAGTCTCCTTTTATTTTTATTTTGAGACAAGACCTCCCTCAGTCTCTGAATTTTCCAGGCTGATCTTCAATTTGCAATCCTCCTACCTCAGCCTCCTAGAGGGCTGGGATCATAGGCCTATTAAATGATACACAGCCAATGCTTTCGTTTTTGCAAGCATCCCTTCTCCCTGCAGATGCGGCAGGTGAGCACTGTGGATGTGCTTTGTCCACAGTAACAAACCTTCCTCTCTGAAATACGTGTTCCTCATGAACAAAGAGTCATGCATCAAATTCCACCTTTCTGCTCATCCTAAAATTCATCTCTCTAATTTGTGCTGTCTTTTCATTTACAAATTGTTATGGCTTTTATCTAGATTTCCCCCCAAAGCCTCATGTGGTCATAGATGGGGAGCTTCAAAGGTGGCTGGAGTAGGGTGTGTGAAGAGGATTATTAAGGATGTGATGTCAGGGTTAAGGGTGAGATGCTGGGATTAAGGGTGGGTGCTGTGGTTAAGGGTGGGGTGCTGGGATTAAGAGTGCTCCATCCTTGGTACAGGTGGCATCAGTGAATAAGCTTGCAACCTGAGTGGAATATAAAGGGACAGAAAGAAGGCAGCCTGCTGCTTCTCACTTCTTTGCTGTCTCCTGCCTGCCATGAACTGTTCTCCCTCCTGTGCATGTCTGCCATGCCACCCTGCCTTGGAGCCAGCCAGCTATGGGCTGAAACCGCTATAGACTGAGCTGAAATAAACCTTTCCTCCTTTTATTTTGGGTGCTGGGCATTTTATCTCAGCAATGAGAAAAGTAACAAAGATACACATACTCATAGGAGGAACAGAGGTATCAGACCCCAAACCTTGGTGCAACTGAGCATATTAGAGGTCTACTGGAGGTTACAAGAGCCTGTAGTATCTCCAGGCCCCTGAGGATGGAAAGAAGGAGCCAGAACCAAAACCAGAACTAGGCAGCTGCCAAATTCCACAGGAAAAAACTGAGAGGAACACAAACCTCCCAAATCCCTCTACCTTAGAGCCCAATTGTCTACACTATCAGGTGATCAAACATTAAAACTCAAACATTTGTAGAAGTTCATTGCTTAAAATTTTGTATTATACGTGCAATTATAATTTTTAAAAAGCTTTATGACTAATAAGATCATTACAACTTGGTCTGGTGCGATCCAAGTTGAGCTCAGGGCAATGGGTTTTGCTGCTGGTTTCTTCCCATGATGCAAAGGTGTACTTCCTTGTATGTCTATCCTCCAGGACTTCTAATTTCTTCCTTTCATTGTTCTGACATCCTTCTGGGGAATGAATGAGTGAATGAATTAATGAATGAATCACTGTATCTCCATTATATATATGTACACGCACATATAAAACTATCTCACAGCCTGCATATCTTGTTTAAATTGCTCTTTCAGGAAGATTTATAACACTTTGCTTCACAAAGAAAGTTTTAAAAAGAGAGAGAAAATGAAACAAAACAGTGACTGCTCCCCAGTGCAATTACTCTGTCAAATACTCCCCTAGGGAAAGGAATTTGCTCGAATTGTGAAATAAATTATTATAGAAACCAGCCTCTCACCATAACTTTCCTTTCTCCCCGGGCAGTATTTTCCCACTACTGCTCTCAAAATTTACTTTTGGTGATACCACATATGGGAGGTTGAAAATAGTAGAAATTATATGTTTGAATTTTAAATACATTCCCATTTCTATAAATATTAGCAGCTTCTCAAATTATCAGGGTGCACCCCGGTGCTCTGAGATTGTCTGCTCAGGGACCACCCACTCTCACCTTCCCCAACTTGAGGGGCAGGGACAGCAGTTTCCCTCACCATCCTTTTACCTGCCAGGGATCCGGGTTTCTTTCCCAGCGACTGCCACTTGCCTAGGAAATTGGGAAGGACAGAGGACCGCTTTGCAAAGGGCGAAGCGAGCTCAGTCCTTCTTCTAAATCCCACCACTCGGGGTTCACTGGACGGGTCGGGTTCACCATCCACGCTGCCAGCACAAGCCTCGCCTGGTTCCTAATTAGTCATTCGCGGCTCAGTACCCTATTAGCCTCACACCTGTTAACGGCAAACCAGCAGACGGATTTCACTTCGCTGCAGCCATGTTAGGAAGGAGACAGAGCTTGCGATGCATCATGGAAATCCATGCAACCAACACACTCTGTAAGTCACCTGAAACAGCAACAGGAGGGCAGAGCAGGTGAAATTCATGGGGGAAGGGTTTAACCACACTACAGAGTCGGTAGGAGGAGGTCTTCTCAGGGAAAATCTGAACTACACAGTGCCAGGAAATGGTAGGCAGGGGAGGAAAATAATGATGAAGGTCTCCACCTTGCACCCTGGATGCTCAGGTCTTGAGGGCCTTATTGATGGCCAAGCCCAGGTCTCTTTCTGAGACTTCCTTAGTAGTAGATGTTTCTGTGTCGAAGTGAAATAATTTCACCAAAATACAGCAACGCCTCATCTTTACTGAGTTCTTCCTTGGTACCAATCTAAGGGCTTTGCGTGCTGTAACTTGTTTAGTTCACGCAGCCTTGACAGCCAAGGATCATTCCTGTCCTTGTTTGATGGGAATAAAGGTACAAAGTTCATGGCTAGGACTACGGGGAGGAGGCAGGCAATTTCCATTCAGATCAGAGGCCTGCACCCGGGTATTGTCTCCCAAAGGACTTTTAAATGCCAACACACACTGAATACTATTAAGTATATTTGCTGGGTACAGAGGTGTCTGCCTATAATCCCAGCCCCTGGAGGCTCAGGCAAATTCAAGCCCAGTTTGAACAGTTCAGTAACTTAATGAAGCACTGTCTCAAAATAAAAATTTGCACAAGGAGCCAGGGATGTAGCTTTAATGTCAAGGCCCTGGATTCAACCCCAGTGCCTCTCAAAATCATAAATATCATTATCACTTATTAAGCACTAATTTAATTCCTTTGAGACCTGTGGTAGATACATTGCATATGAGTGAAAGTATGATATATTAGTGTATTCTTGGCACTCTTATTTTAGAATGTAAAAAGCAGAGAAAGACAAGTTTTTCTTAAATATGAAAAGAGGAAAAGATAAATTGCCCCCATAATCTAACCACTGTTAACTTTTGAGGATAAAGACTTCGAACCCCTTGGCCAGACCACACCAATTGAAAATAGATGGTGGCTACTCTGTTTGGTTGGTAAATACTATTAAATGTTTTTAATGTTACTCTGCCCATCATGCATGCTAGGCATCACTATGTGTTAATTGTTGCAAACACAGGTTTATTCAGGTTCTTAAGTTGTTGTTTTTATCACGTGTGTATGATGAACTTTTTCCTTTTTTAGACGTTTTTGAGAGCATCACTTAAAAATCATCCACTCACAATGCAATGCAATAGATACACTATGATTTATTTAACATTCTAATACTGTTCAATATTCATGCAGTTCCTAATTTTCTTGTTATTAGAAATATCTTTGTACATAAAATTTTGGGTCATGGTCCTGTAATTTGAAGCACATATTTACTTATGTGGCAAAATAGCATTTTAATTTTGGAACAAGCTGTTACTTCCACAAATCACTAGATTATTGGATATGTTTGCAGGGGATTCTGCTGCTAGGAATGAAATTCATAGCAGCTTTACAGATGCCATTAAATGTAAATGAGTGTAAAAATGTCCTGTGAATGGTAAATTGCTGTGTAACTATGTTATTGCTATTATTTATAATGGTATCACCGACTCCTGGTGTTAAAAACTCGCTGATGTCTATCTTGATTTTTAGGCTCTGAAGATTTTTAAGTCCATATCGTAGACCACTCCTTACCCAGAGACCCCTGCCACCACCTCCTCTTGCCTGGTGGCTACTCTGTAAGGTGAGGATAGGCCCTTAACACTGTGTCAGGGTTCCTATCTGGATGACCCCAAAAAGCCTCATCGGCTCAGAGCTGGGAAGTGTGGAAGGTGACTGGATTAGGCATGTGCATGTGGATTAGGACTGTGATACTGGGATTAGGGGTGTGAATAATGGGAGCCCCAACCTGGGTATAAATGGCACCAATCCATAGGCTTGGGTGGAATATAAAGGCACAAAGAGAAGGCTTGCTGGCTGCACCCCATATATTATTTCTCCTCTGCAATGTTCTTCTACTGTACCACACTGCCTTGGCACCAGCATTTGAGGTTCTCTAGTTTTCTAGGCAGATTATTTTCCTGCTAGGTCTTATTTTAGGGGAAACACAATCCCTAGCGTGTAGCATGCAAAGGCCCTGGCTTTCATCTCCTGTATGACAAAATAAAAATAAACCCACTGTGAAACAATATCCTTTCCCTGATCCCCGTTTGCTGACCTCACATTTGGCAAAGCCCCTATTTTGAGGTAACAAGAATTGGATGCATCTCAATAGACTCAGAGCTGGGTCGGAGTAAAAAAGAAATTGAAATGTTGTCTGACAGTGACTCTGCACATCCCTGCTCCTGGACAACAACACTGAATTTTTGTTCATAGTTATCCATGTGGCTTGGGCTGTTTAGGACACCGCCCTAGGTGGAAGGTCTTGAGCCACGTGGTCTATACCATCCCCAACCAGAAGGGGGAGCTCAAAGGGAGCATCAGCCCAGATGTGTGCCAGTGAAGCCCCAGGTGCTTCTGGAAAAGTGAAATTCGTTTTCTTGTGTTAGTAAAGCTACCACAAGGGGGCATCACGTTCCCTCTGGATTTGTGGCAGGGAAAATCTGGACCGTTATCATGTCATCTCCGTAGCATAGGGCAAGAGCCTAGAATCCTCTAGAAACTGCTGTGAACAGAGAGGGAAGGACATGAAGCCAACCTTGTAGTTTTGGAAAGACAGCGGCCTAAAGATAAACTGAAAAGCCTCCTACTGAAACATCTAGAAATGCTGGCTATACATCATTCCTTAATGTAACTCTCAGTCTAAACAGAGAGGACGTGAGTGTGTGCACACATATGTGTGTGTGTGTGCATGTGTGTTTTGTATGTGTAGAGAAGGAGAGATACACAGACATCAGAAGTCAACATGCTTATCCATAATCCTTTTAAATGAAGTAGGCTGAAGAGGATAGAGCACTGGAAAGTAGACAAAGATCCCCAAAGGAGTGTGAAGTCATCACCTAGAGAGCAATGACTTCCTCAGTGGCAGTCAATGAGCTGACCAGCATCTCCATTTTGCTAAAAGCCGAGAGGAGCCTAGGCTGTAGGGAGGAGGAGCGGGCGCAGGGACCACCAGGGTGAAAGCAGCAGGCCAGAAGGAAGACAATCGCTCCCCAGCCCCTGAAAAGAAGACATCTCCTTAGTTACCTGAGGATGCAATTTTCAGGAATTTTGACCGAGTGGATTTTGTGCTGACTCTCTGACACGTGCCTGCAATCTCCGTCCTATGTTAATGAGATTGCCTGTGTGTAAGACTATCAATTATTTTCAGCAGCCTGTACCTTAAATGTTATGCTGATCATCTTGATTATGGGCTTAAATACCAACCTGGTGATGGATTCACCTTTTAACTTCTCTCTCCTGGAAAGAGCAAAATTGGGAAATGGAAATAGACCCCACATAGATTTTTCAGTGCTCGTGGAAGTTAGTAATGGCACAGCTGGAGCTGAGCTGGCATTTAAACAGGTAATCTGCTGACCTTGAATTCCAAAGCGATTTCATGTCCCTTAAAAATTTGGAACATATAAAAAATTATATTAGCATCCATTATTTTAATCATTTTTGTTAAGATTTATCTTTCTCAATTTTGGTTCATTGGTATTGTAACCCTGTATCTAGTGTCATATCCCTTCATTAATAGTCATTGAGAATATTTTCTACTTCAATAAGCCCAGACTAACTTTTTATAACATATTCATAAGCGTTACTTTTAAAGGTTTTGAGTTACTTCCACCTTCAATGAAAGTAATAATTAGGGTTTCGTAGTCATGCAAGTGACTCCTCAGAGACGGAGGGAAATAATGAGGAAGGATGGACTTGAATTTATCTTTGCAAAGACCTTTGCTTCAGGCCCTGCTGTACAACACTACTCTGTCTTTGCCCTACCCAGCATCTTTCTGAGTAAAGGAGGTCTAAGAATTAAGCCCAGAGATGACACTTCAATTCAAACCAGGGTTCTTAACACAGGATTTCATGGCTCCCCCCTGCACTAGTACTCAAGACCAAGTGCAAGCAGGTGAGTGGTTATTTCTGGTGAGGAAATCCATAGTTTTGACCCTATTGTCAAGAGAAGAAGCTTTGATGGTTAGGGGTATGATCATTTTGAACCTGAGGACTGTGAAATGATATTGGGTCTAGATTTGCTTCAGAGGATAGGAAGAGCCGGTATGTGGGGGCTGATCAATATTGAAAGCAGTTAGTGGTGTTTAGAGGCTATTCCCCTAGTAGAATGCATTTGAGGAAAGATAAGTAAATGTTGCACAAGTCCTAGCTCACCCATCTCCTGCACCCATGAAGCCAGGCTGCTTCCGGGGTGAAGCGATGGATCTCAAGGTAAGAGCAGGGGAAGGAGGGAAGGAAGGAAGAATTTTGGACAGGAAGAAGAGAACCAAGAGGAGAAGGAGGAGGAAGAGGAGGAGAAGAGGAGGAGGGGGAGGAGAGGAGGAGGAGGAGGGATGGACTACTAAAAACCTGATCACGTGCCTTTGCAAAAGTTCTGGATCACTAAGCAGAAAAGTGCCAGCTGCCGCCCAAAGGTGACTCACGTACAGGACCTTAGATCTTCTGGCCTCACTTGAATCAGGAAGTAGGCAATCACAAAAGTCAGATTAAGAAACCCTGGCACCCAAGCTGACCCCAACTTGGCCTGCTATGATTTGGATTTGGTTTGAGCGCCCTCAAGGGTTCATGTGTTGAAATTTAACCCCTATTGCAAGGTTTGTGATGTTGTGTTATTGGCAATAGAAGATGGATTAATTCATATTCCCTGTTCAATTCAACTCTCTAGAGAGAACAGGGCTGCCCCAAGCTGCCTAATGAGATGCCCACTAAGAAGACTACAGCTGGCCTAGAGACCGTGCAAACTGGGGTGCCACCAACACAGAGACTTCTGTGGGAATAGGCATGGGCTTTGCACTGGTCTACAATCTGCACTCTCATTGTCTGTGACATCTGTGATGTTCCAACCTTGTTCCCAGCCACCACAAGCCTCCAACTCTCCAGGTCGGTTCCCTGCCTGCCATTCTCACTGTCCTAGCTCCTTTCTCTGGCTAGACTCCATTTGGGCCTTACTTCATTCATTCATTCACCCAGCAAATACTGACCTGCTCCTACATGGCCTGGCTAGAAACTGTGCAGCTTCCAAGAGAAAGTCATGGTCCTTGGCCTCCATCAAGCTCATGCCCAGGCCTTGGGTACCACTGAATGTTTAGCTCTGAGGCCTGAATAAAAACCTGATCACGTGCCTTTGCAAAAGTTCTGGATCACTAAGCAGAAAAGTGCCAGGGCTCCCAAAGAGTCCGTTGCTCCTAAAAAGTGTTACAAAATTTGCCTTCTATCTAAGTCTTCTTGTGGGAGGAGACTCCGAACCACATCCCTGGTTGGGTCATGATCCTGGTCAAATCCCAACATTCCACCCTGCCCTGGGAACCAACCAGTATCTCCCCGAAGGACCTCATTATTCTTCTGAAATGCACCACTTTGAGACAATCCATGGGCCTAAAAACAGGGGAACTCCCAGCCCCACCTAATTTTAGGCCCATCATCACTGACTTAGGTCACAGAGGGGAAGAAGTAATGGCTCGCTAAAAGGATTGCCATCAGAGACTTGGGATAACTGGATATTCCTTAACACCTACAAAGTGCCTGGCCTGTGCCTTCAGCTCCACCCATCTCATTCTGCTCTACAGCTGCTCTGTGAGACGTTCGTATCCTTTTCGACAAGTGAGAAACCAAGGCATGAAGAGTGTCCCAAGACAATACTGGCAAAATCAAGATCAGGCTTACGACACTTGTTCTCTGTGCCTTACGGTTATTATATGGTAACTATGATTCTCTAGAAAATTCTCCTAAGATGTTCAGATGAAAAGCATACAGCAGATTGAACCTCTGGGATGTTACAAACCAACTGCCCACCAGGCATTCGAATACCAAGTAATATTGTTAAGAATTCACTTATTCAGTCAACATCATTGAGCATCTACTGTGTCCGGTGCCAGTGGGACATGGAGCAGAAACACCACATTGGTTGTTCATCACCTGAACATGGAAGGGAGCTGTCCACAGCCACTTAGACTCTGAGACTCCTGCAAAACAGCCAAACAGACACATCGGCTTCATTCTTGTCCATGGTTTCTCCACCTCCTTTTTTTCAGGACCATGAAATTCCCATGTTCTTTCCCCACTCCACATGAAAATCTACTTTAAGGAAAGACCCATCAATTTTGTACACTGTGGTGGGAATTTCTTGTCTGAAGGGCATCTCCCAAGGCTCTTAAAAAGGCTCATTTTCAATGGAAAAAATAAATTAGTTCCTTATTTTAAAAATGCCAAACTGTGCCTCAAATTAGAAATTAGAAATAGGCAAATGCCTTTCAGAATCAAATCTGACCTGTGCAGAGATCTGCAGGAAGGTACACATGAGAAATGGTCAAAGAAAAACCAAATCCATTGTCGTGTCTTCTATTTTATCTTGTCTTCTCCCTTAGAAGAAGCTACCTTCTTGTTTCCTCATATTTCCAGCATGATCTTTGCAAAGTAATTACAGTGGCTCCTTGGTTCATGAGATTTATTCTGTACACGTTTATGGTCGCAAACTGAATTGGATGAAAACCAAATCAGAGTTCCTACCACAACATTGAACCCAATCATTGAATTTGATTTGGTTCTCATCCAATTCGGTTTGCAACCAGAATTGTGGCAAGAACAGAAGCATCAGTGCATTTCGAGAATTTCTCCTGTAATACACTCATTCCTAAGTTAGAGATTCTTTTTTTTATTTTTAAGAGAATAAAACTGAATAAAATCAATCAAAATAAACCAGTGTAAGAGATACAGGACTTCAAAACATTTATGAAATCAACAATAGTTATCATAATGGCTTTTAATGTCTTCAAAATAGCTGCAGATAACTTCAGACATAGTAAAAATCAAATACAACAGAATAGAATAGAAACAATAAAAATGAAACCATGAATGCAATAAAGGACTTTAAAACAAGCCAACAGTAAATCCAAAATGGTTACTATATCTTGCTTTCAAATAGCTGCTTCTGCAGATTTAACATAATCAAATAAAACAAAAGAGAATAAAACCCAACCCAACAAAACAATGGAAACAATATAGGACTTCAAAGAAAGACCATAGGGAATCAACAATGGCTGTTAGTCTCAGAAGGAGATCCCCCTAGATGTCACACTGTGTACTACTGTACTCTGAACCCATGATCAGACCACTGGCCTTAGACCTGCAATGTTAGTGAAACACCAAAGCACCATAGGCATCCAATTGCATTTCACCTCCATAGCTATCAACCCAGTCTGTATTTCTCTGGATCAGCTGGTCACTTACAGGGTGGGGTGGGATGTTGGTACTTCTTGTATGCCAGCTCATGCACTAGAAGGGGCTGGGGTCTGGCTGTTCCCAGTCCAGGGGGTCCCATGCATGGCGCTGATTCTGAGACTAGGCTTGCTTAATGGTGTGGCCTTGTTCTCTCTCTTCCCAGTCTGCAAATGGCACTGACTCACCAGGAGAGGCTTGGGTCTCAGATAGAGACTCTTTCAAAGAGCACATTATCCCAAAGAGATGCACCAAATTCCCCAGGCCTGACAGTATGCCATTTGAGAAAAAGATATTCAGTAACTGCTTTTACAGCCAAAAAGTGAAAAACACATTATTTTCACAGGATAGGAACTAAAGTCTAAAAATTATTTTAGTTGATGAAGACACAGAAGAGACTGATGTGCAGTGGAGACAGAGGTAGTGAGAGAGATAAGAAGGGCATGCGAATCCTGGCACCAAAGGAGGGGTAGTTTCAGATATACCAAAATAAAGCTTCGGCTGAAAAACACTAGGCTGTCCCCTGTCCAATTTATATGTCAAGTGTGTAAATAAAGCAATGTGTCTAATTTACATAATCCTCTTAGTTGTCGCTATGGAGGCAGTGAATGTATCCCCAGCCCTACTGCTGTGTAGAAGTCTTTACTCTCCAGTGGTGGCGTCAGAGGGGATGCTGGGAGGTGATGAGGTCAGAGGACAGAGCCCTCTCGAGTGGGATTTGGGGTCCCCTTATGAAAAGGGACAGAAGATATGATCTTTCTGCTGTGTGAAGACACAGAAAGAGGGGGCTGCCTACCAGCCAGGAAGGGAGCCTTTTCCAGAGCCCAGCACATGTCCTGATACTGCCCTTCCAGCATTCACAACAGTGAGAAGCACGTGCCGTGCAAGCCGCTGGGTCTGTTATGAGTTGTGGCAGCTAGGCTAGCTCACATAGTCATTTGAATATAGTGTGCCTATACCCATCCCTCCACTCTACCTCCGCAGGAGTCAGGCGTGGTTGGCCCTGGTCATCACTTAACTCTAATACTATTTTCCGGCCTCCAGAAAGTTTCAACTTTGATGAAACTCTCCCTACTCACAGGAGAAAGATGGACTGGAGTGTCTGATCCTGAAATATGTTAGGAGTGTGACCACCAGCATGTTCGCCTGCCTGAGCAGCAACAGAACTGAAGGCTGGTTCGAGTCGCCGGTTCCCTGAGCTTGGGCTAACATTCTGTGTGCTTTTCTTTTCTTTTTCTTTTTCTTTTTATATTTATTTATTTATTGTGGTGGATTGGGAGTTAGACCCAGCTCACTGAGCTACATCCCCAGCAATTTTTCATTTGTGTATTTTTTTACTTTGAAACAGGGTCTTATTAAGTCACTAACTTACCCAGCCTGGGCTCAAACTTGCGATCCTCCTGCCACACCTGGCTTTGACCGATTTTCTAGAAGGCATGGCTGTCCTGTCTATGCCATCACCCATCAAGGGCTCCTCAGCAGCCTGAAGCTGGGGAGCTCAGTCAGTGGCACCCAGAATCTGAGCTGTTTGTCGCAAGAAGCTGGGGTGCATGCTCCCTTAGTGGCTTCAGAATGACACCCAAGGGTGCCGAGAGGCTCACCAAACCTGGGGCTCACTCTTTCTAATGCTGCATTTTGTTTTTAGTTTCCTGGGACGTCTGAAGACAGAAAGGCTGTGCAAGGGACCAGGTGGGCTGGGGACTTCAAGTGCCGTGGGGAAACTGATCCCACTAGAGCAAAGTCTCCGTGACCAGGTATGCTGAACTAACTCACTGCCTCCCCCAGCAGCAAGGCAAGGACACCAACGAGGGGGACAGAAATGAGGATGCAAAAAAAAAAAAAGCTCAATTTCTAGAGTGACGGGAGATACGTTTTCCCTTCGCCTTGTACAAGAAGTTTGGTCCTCAGACTTGAAGGCGGTAGCAGTCACCTTGGTTATCTTCCCAGTAGGCTGGGGTGGGCCACGGGATTCCTGCAGCCCCCAGGAGAGGTTGCTATGGCAGCAGCCAAGCCTTACAGTGAGCAACAGGGCCTTATAACAACAGTTACCCAGGAGGTGCCTCAAGGAGGGTGCGGGGAGGGGAAGAGGCAGAGGACAGTGAAAATTTGGTATTTTGTGCACCTGTGTATTCTTTGACTTTTTTCTCCACTGTGTCCTTCCTTTGTGAATCTATAAAGTCAAATGCCCTAGGTTCAATCTTCAGGGCCACCAAAAAAATCCAATTTAGTATTTAGGGCTGTTCTGGTTTTTATTTGTTTTTTCAAGAAAGGAAAAAAAAGAAGAGCTCTGAAGTGTAGTTTTTGTTTTTACAAAGTTTGTATTTGCTCAGATTCTGCCCAAAGGTTTAGCCGAGGAATTCTGGGATATCACAACTCAAGAGGCACCCATGCAGGACCCAAGGCTCTTGCCAAATCCCAGCAGTGGTGACAATCAGATCCCTATTAGACCCTATGAGATCCTGTGCTTCTTTGCACTCATGAAGATGGATGGTTATAGACTGTGGGTTCTGGAGCCCTGGACATGTGTGCTTTGGGGTGAGGAGTGGTTAATATGCAAATTTCATTGGTAAATAATTTTAAACTTTAAGCACATGCAGAATTTTATGTAACAGAATTCAGACATTAAACACCTTTTCTCAGATAAAACAGACATTTGAAAGAAACTTTCTCCTGGTCCTCAGATCTAGCTTCCCATGGAGGCATCTTGATAACAAGTTGGAGAACCACGTCAAGTGGCAGCTATGATGTGGCCAAGATCAGTGGTCCCACAGCTGTCTTTGGGGATGCAGACAGGGAAACTGCCCATCATCAAGGGCTTTATCACCCAGTCAGTTGCTTGTCCCACAAACACAGCATGCTTCCAGTTCTGCTCATTTCAAAAGCTGCCGGGTTCGGGACCCCACTCCTTTTAAGTGTGAGGTTCTCCTCCTGTTCCCTCATCTTCCCTGGTCTCAAAAGCAGCTCAGGACATCCCCCACTTTTTCTCCTTTGCCCACAGGATCCAGTCTTTACATCCCAATCACCTCCTCTGCAGTCAACAATCCCCCAAGGCCGCCTCTCCCCTCAGAGGGCCAACCATTGTCTTCCATCACCTAGACTAGAACAATGGCCTCCAAGCACCCCTCTCCTGCTTTCCCCACCTCGATACCCCTCGCTGTCTCACCCAAGCCATGCACATCCATGCCTGTTTGAGATTGCTAGCTCCGCCCAAACTGAGCTTCACAAAAGGGCCTTTGTATGTGGCGTGAAAGAGCAGTTCCAGCCTCCTCCCCGAGGGCTCTTCTATGGTTCTTATTCCACCTTGTCCTTCTCCAACCACTCTGCCTCCCGGGGCCCCCAGTTTACACCACATTCCTCTGCCTAGAATGAATCTCACACTTTCTCTGTCTGATGAGATCCTCTATTTCCCAAAGCCCACTTTAAATATCACCAACAAGGAAACCACCTGTGCACCTCCTGGGTGATGTGACCTCTTTCTTTCCCTCTTGGCCTCAAGACCACATGTCTCGTACCCGCCTATCTTACTGCCCTTTGCCACCATGTCCCGGGGGCTTGATTATTCACAAACAAGGGTCACTGCCACATACTGTTTTAAGACCAGAGTCTAACCCTTCATAGTTCTTTGAATGCAAGTACGAATGAATGATATATAGCTTTTCTACTCAGCCTTCTGTTTAATGTCATACAGGAGTCTTATCTGGGGAGATATGGAGTGAGGGAACATTAACCCCCTTTTTTGCAATGGGAAAGCCCACACCTTTGTTCAGGGGAATATTGAGAACCTCTGTCCTGCATGGAGCCCTGGGTTTGGCCTCTGGATTTTTACATCCAAATGGCAGCACCAGTGGTGGGATAGGCATCAGATACATTTCTGGGCAAGAATTCAAGACAGGACAATTAGATATCTTTAGTCTCACTAAAATTAAGTTTTTATAGTTTGGAAATGCTGTGAATAGATTCCCTGCATGTGAGAGCACAGAGCTAGACGTCCAAGTGAACGTGGTGAGAATTGTGTGTGCTGGTATCTTTTAGGTCTCTGATACTCATATCAACACAATCAAATGTCATCTTCCATACAGACATATCTGGTGTGTGTCCTGTCCTCTTACCCAAACTGTAGTGTGAGCATACTTTTCCCTACATTGGGTTAACTTGAAAACTTAATGCTGACCTTTACGTATGGGAGAATTTTAATAAATACTTAATGATCAAGAAGAGCCCACTGTAGACATGGACACCTATATATAAATCATTTTTCTCATACTTTGCCTACAGCGCTCACTTAAAAAGTAGAAAGAGATGGAGCCAATCAGATTTTGCAAACCAGGTAGTGCTCTATGCCTGTGTGGATCCCCAAATGGATTTTGCTTTTGGCCCTGCCAGAGGCAGGGGGTAGATTAGTTAACTCCTGCAGGGATCTTGTAGTGCTGTGCTTTCCCTGGACATTTTCTCCCTGGGAGAATCTGTGTACTGGACGATGGGACCAAATGCAGAGGCATCACTGTGGATTGCACCTGGCATCAAGGACCCACTCTGGTGAATCTTAAGTATGCTAATATGGATAATTTAAACCTTATAAATAGGGAGGGGCTCAGCTTCGAGATTCAAGATGGAGTCGTTGAGTCGAGCGGGGCAGGAGATGAGTCTGGCGGCTTTGAAGCAACACGACCCCTACATCACCAGCATCGCAGACCTCACGGGCCAGGTCGCTCTGTACACCTTCTGCCCCAAGGCCAACCAGTGGGAGAAGACAGATATAGAAGGGACCTTATTTGTATATCGACGGTCAGCCTCACCCTACCATGGTTTTACCATTGTAAATCGACTGAATATGCACAATCTAGTTGAACCAGTGAATAAAGATTTGGAATTTCAACTCCATGAACCATTTCTTCTGTATAGAAATGCAAGCTTATCAATATACAGTATCTGGTTTTATGACAAGAACGACTGTCACCGCATAGCAAAACTCATGGCAGATGTGGTAGAAGAGGAGACACGGTGATCCCAGCAAGCTGCTCGAGATAAACAGAGTCCCAGCCAGGCCAATGGCTGCAGTGACCATAGGCCTATTGACATCCTGGAAATGCTGAGTAGAGCCAAGGATGAGTACGAGAGGGCTCAGATGGGCGACTTAAATATCTCCAGCCCTGGGTTACAGCCAAGCACTCAGCTTTTCAATCTAGGAAGCACTGAAACTCTAGAAGAGACATCCTCTGGATCACAAGATAAGTCTGCTCCATCTGGACATAAACATCTGACAGTGGAAGAATTGTTTGGAACTTCTTTGCCAAAAGAACAACCAGCAGTTATGGGTCTGGATTCAGAAGAAGTAGAGAAGCTCGCAGGAGATGCCACCCAGAAAGAGCCCAGCTCGTTCCTACCATTTCCCTTTGAGCATTCTGGAGAAGCCGCTCAGTTGGAAAACCTAAGTGTCCATTCAGCTGCTCACCACACAGTCCAACCTGAAGTCTCCACTCCGGTGCTCATCACTCCAGCTTCAATCACACAGTCTAGTGAAAGGCATGCTCCAAGCTACACGAGCCCATTGAGCCCCGTTCTCAGTCCCACTCTGCCACCTGAAGCTGCTACTACACAGGTTGCCCCTGCATTACCTCGAAATAGCACTATGATGCCTGCAATGAAAACCACACCTAGGCAGAGGTCTCCACTGTTGAACCAGCCAATCCAGGAGCTAAGCCACAGCAGTCTAATTGCCAGCCAGAGCCCCTTCAGGGCCCCACTGAGTATGACAAACACAGCTGGCACACCCCTCCCAAGTGTTGATCTTCTGCAGAAACTCAGGTTGACTTCACAGCATGACCAAATACAGACACAGCCACTTGGGAAAGGTGCTGTAGCACCCAGCTTTCCTCCAGCAGCTGGCCAGCTGGCCACACCCGAGAGCTTCATAGAGCCTCCCCCGAAGACAGCAGCCGCCAGAACAGTGGCCTCTGCCTCCCTGAGCAACATGGTGCTTGCTCCCCTTCAGTCTATGCAGCAAAACCAGGACCCTGAAGTATTTGCCCAGCCTAAGATGCTATCCAGTGCCATCTCGGTTGCAGGCCCTCCATTGGTTACTGCGACAACCACAGCAGTATCTTCAGTCCTGCTATCGCCAAGTGTTTTTCAGCAGACTGTTCCAAGGTCTGCCGACCTTGAGAGAAAAGCAAATTCTCCTTCTCCCCTCACCATTGGCACACCAGAAAATCAGAGAAAGTCTTCCCTTATTCTCAGCAAGTCTCAGCTCCAGGATACATTGATACATCTGATTAAGAATGATTCCAGCTTCCTCAGTACACTTCATGAAGTTTACCTGCAGGTTCTGACCAAGAGCAAAGACAACCACAACCTATGACTGGAGTAGAATAAATCCGAAGGCAGAGGTCAATCAAGAACAAATTGACTTCATCATGGAAATTTCTTTCTAAGTAGAACATGGAGTTTTGAGAATTATGAAATCGAGCCTATGAAAGACTCAGTCCTTAAGAATGTTTCTAAGTGACATTCTCAGTGACAATGGAGGTTTCACTGTGAAGCATCACCAGCAGACTTTTATTTTGACAAAACAACAAAACGACCATTGTATTAAGCTATATGGGTGTTTTCATCAGCTATGCAGAAGTATGTGAAATAGGGAGTCTGGTTTTTCAGCTTACTTTCATTTTCAAGGACTTAGGGAGAAGTAGCCACCAGCCTTGCAGCAGAACTCAACCTCACCTGCACCCCTTCCCCACCCACCCGCCCACTAGAGGCGGCATTAGGCTGACAGTCAAGTGTGGAACAGAATAGAAATCAGTTCTAACAGTAACTTTGAGTTTTAAAGGATCAGAGTTTAAGTTGACAAATTAGGAATTATTTGTTCAAGCAAAGTATATTTTAAATGTATGCCCCCATTTGGGCCTTTAAAATTGTGAAATTTGTCAGCATCTTGTTTTTAAATGTCCACACTCCTGCCATGCAGCAGGCACCAATGCAGCATTACTGTTCAAATAGGGTCTTTCTGAGATTTTTGGTGATACAGAATTTGAAATAGGCTGGGACTGGGAATGCTCAAATCCTACCAGAAATTTTCATTTTAAGTTAAACTTTCCAGTGGTTTTGGAAATGTTAAATTGTGTGTGGAACACAGCCTTTTATTTTCCTTTTCTGTCTAAACCGATAAAATTCATTGTTATTTGTTTTAACACTTTCATAAAAGGACCAGTGGACCAATCTGACAAAGCCATTCTGGTTCCATTCCTCAAGTGTACTGAGAACAGTTTTAAAGCTATGCAGAAAAGGGAACTGTTATTCACACTGCCCTTACTTTGTTGTTGAATATGGCATTTAGAAGAAAGTGTGAGATTCAGAACTTTACCAGTGTATTCCTAGGCTGTGAGTATTTTTCCAGCCCAAAGTGTGAAAATGTGTAAAGATGCTTTGTTATGCTGCTATTGATCTGCCATGATTTATATTTATTCTTTTATGGCATGTAATGGTGTTTAGTAATATTTTAATGTAGATTTTGATTTATTTCAGCAATAGTAATTTTAAGATATTCTTTGAATGAAAGTGTCTTCGTTTCTATGATACAGATCATTTTGTAGTATTTAACCAGTTAAGATGCACTGCTTACTTTTCTGAGCACTATTTAATGATGGGGTAAAAACCCACGTGGCTCAACCAGCTAGCATAAGGATTAGCTGTGAATAATGCTGACAAATGTGATGGTTCCTTGGGAACAATCATTTAAGCTTTAATGGTAACTCAATCATAAATCTGTAGGGGGGTTTTCTAGCTGAAATTTTAGGAAATTACTTGTGAATTACATACTTTAGTTTGGTCTTAGTTTTTTTAGGATAAAGAATACTTCGTCTGATTGGCTTCTGTTGATCTAACATGCTTCCTAGACAGTGTTTCTGCTCAGTTTAGTGTCTTCTCTTACTGTCTACCTAGTTATGTGTGAATCGTGTAGAATTCAGGGAAGCTTATAGGTTGTCATACTCTATTAGGGGTAGTTTGTTTTCAAAGATAGTATATAGACTCAGCAACCAAAAATGAATTGCTAATACGTAATCCAAGATAGAGAAAGTTACAGTGAGAGAAAGTTACGGTAAGATAAGGAGTGTTGCTGACACCAGAGATGGTGTGCAGAAAGCCATGTGGCTGTTCTCATAAAATGAATTTACCGGTTGGTTTGATCATGCCCCAAGTATAGTCTCAGGGGCTTTAGGAAAGAGACAAATCAAGGGATTCTCGCTATAATAGACATTTGAATTTAAATGATGCTTTTGAGTATGTTTAATAATATGAGAGCGTACAAAGAGAATACCCTACAGAGGGGCTATAGTCAGTCACCCTTTAATCCTCAGAATGAATATGATGGACAGTAAAAGAAAATCTATGATAAGGCTTCCTTAGTGTTAAAGTAAACTTAAGTGCCCAAGTCATGGAGACTTGAAAAAGGTAAACCTGTTTCACTCCCAAGTTTATATAAAAATGCAGAAGCCAGAAGTTTGTGGTCCTGATTACCAGGAAGTTCAGGCCAAAATGAATCCCCAGAGAGCCAGGCCAAGCCTGGATTCTTGCAGTTGGATGACCTTGGCTAGTCACAGTTCAGTTGCCTTATTCTTCGTTCAGGCTTACTCTCCAGAACCTCATGCTAGCTTAGATTGCACATTTACATTGCTGCCGCATCTTTACTGGAAACTTAGAACAGAAGTGAACACCAAGATGGAGGTGCTTCTTGCTAGGTTTTGCAGAACCCCGGGAGACCTGCATTTAGACCACTCAGTCCATCTATTCATATATCCATTCCCCTAACCTCTGCAGCCCAGAGCATGGTATGTGTACAGGATCACCAATGGGTGGCGCTGCTCTTCATGTTGTAAAGCGATGTCTTTGAACAAATCATACACACCTATGTACCTTGCAGATGGCCTTATTCCTCTCGAGCATCTCTCCTGGGATTTGTGAGGTGTAAAAGTTGGCCTGCTTGACCTTGGAACCTAAGTTTTCAAGTGACCATCAATGTCAGAAGCAGCATTTCATGCAGTCTGTGTGTGGAATGTCCACAGCTTACCTTGAACAGAAGTGTTTTGGGTTTTTTTTCAGAATTTAAGTCAGCCTGGGCCCTTCTCACAGGAGGATGCACAGGCTTACCTTAGAATGTATCTGATAGAATTTGCATGTCCATGCATTTGTTATATTTCTGGCCTGTGTTTTCTTGTAGAAACCATAAATCCCACCAAATCCACTCTTAGGTAAATATTTTTAAACCATGCAGCTTTATTATTCTCCTGCCCCAAAGAATGTAGTTTGAATCTTTCTCTTTTTGATAGTAGAGGCCATAACTGCCAACGTATTACTAATAATGCAATGTGAAATTGAAGGTGCCTAACTGCTTACAAAACAGAATCAGCCATCCCACTGTAACTTGGGGAGGAGTGAGGTGGCGCAGGCACAGGTGAGCTTTTGCAGCATGGCAAAGAGGACTGTGAGGGGTCAGGGACTGCGCCCTGCATCCTTGCCCCGTGTTGTGTGCAGAACATGTTTCTTGCCTCCCTTTGGTTTCCTTCAGCTGCGTTTACCTTCTAGAAGCAATAGTGCTCTGCTTCTCACTGTCTAAAATGTTGAGATCTGAGCAGAGCAGCTTACACTAGGCTTTTTAAAACCTATGCTTGAGAACATTTCAGTGAGTGGGCCAGGGCCTCAGGAAGCCTGTTTTTCAGCAGATTTCAGCAGGAGAGATACGTGCAATGTTTCTCAGATTTGGATTTGGCATCTTTCCTTTAAATGCTAAGATGCAATATTGATCATTTCCAAGTGGGAAAAATGCAGAATTGTGTTTGCCCTTTGTCTGTGCGAATCCTAAGGAAACATGTTTTAAAAATATGTGTTCTAAGTGATCTTTTTATCCTGTGTCACTGCTTTGGCCATGTGGCTCTCATGACCTTCATTGTACTGGATTCTCGGCTCCCAGCAGTGTGGGGCAAGAAGCTGTGGGGTGACAGCAAGATTTTTTGTTCCACAAGCGCAATACTGATACTGCATCATTAACATTTTTAATGGTATGGGTTTTATACCATCTGTGTATGTTTGCAAATATTAAGTTATTACATGTTTTAAAATGAGCATTTTTCATCTTAAATTTTATATGTTTGCAAATATATTTTTTAAATAAAATCTCAAAACCAAGTTTTAGCACCTAAAATAAATAAATAAATAAAAAAAAATAAACCTTATAAATAGCTCTCCATTGTGTGCTTCTTGCCCAAGGGGGTCTTTTGGTTGCAGTGCGGTACAATCTTCCGTTTGCAACTTAAAAAGGGAAACAGAATATGAGAAGTATAAAATTTTATGTGGCATTTTCTCTGGTAAGTTGTACCCTTTGAAAGAGCCGGTAGTAAGTCAGGGGAGACAGAGCTGTAAAGGAGGCACCCTGAGGTCGTTCCAGCTCTCGGTGGGGTCACCCTTATTAAATGGGGGAAGGGGTGGTAGATTAAAAAATCAAAAATTCCAAGTTCTTTCACCCGAGATGGGAAGCCTGCTTGTGCCATGATAGTCACATTAAATCTGCACTGATCAGCCAGCAAAATTTGGTGGATGACACTACAGAATCAATGAGCTGGGCAAAAACATAACATGCTGCCCTCTTTATCACCTAGAAGCAAGCAGAAACATAATTGGGCTTTCAGACCCAGCTTAATAATCATTTGCTCATCGCTTGTTATCTTTTTAAGTATATGTCTTCATTACATTCTGTACCAAGTGCCCAAATTATGAGAGAGGTTATGCAGGTTTAGAATTTTCCTTAAAGGTATAGTGCTTGCTACAGAAGTTTCACACCCAAAAGTCCTGGGTCCTGTGATCAACAACCTTGGAGAGCCTTTTCCCATAAATTCAGGAAGGCATCTGTCTGGACATCACACTATTACCAAATTCAGAAATTTTTAGGAGAAAAATTTGAGCAGTTTACTATAGATATACATATGTGCATATTTTTTTTTGAGAAAAGCATTCACTATGTCTTCTAGGCTGGCCTTGAACTCACTGTGTAATCCAGGCTCTTAAACTCACAGTGATCTTCCTGCCTCAGCCTCCTGAGTATTGGGATTACACATGTATCACCATGCCCAGGAACTTACTGCATTTTTAATTGGAAATTCACTTCATGTTTATCAGAAAATAAAAATCTACAAGAATTTTTGTTGAAATATGAACAGGAAGACAGAACAGCAGTGTTTAAAATTATAGGTTCTACACTCAGACTCTGTTCATTTAAACCAAGACTGATTCACGAAGGATGTGGCCACCGGTTCTCTGAGCCTCAGCCTCCCTGTCTGTAAAATGAGATCATAGTACCAACCTTCTAGAGTGCTTGAGAAAATCAAATGGATAAAAGTAATTAGAGTTCTTCACCACAGTAAGCTTTTGTTCCATATTTGATATTATTATTTTAAGTACATGAGATTAGTGGGCTCAGGAGGCTAACTCCCAAACCAGTGGTTTATTGGTCTTAAATTCCTAGAGAATTGACAAAGTATTAAACAAACCTCCATACAGAGGACTCAAATGAAAAGAATACCATTGCTTCTAAAATTAATTTAAATGTCCTGAGAATACATCATTTCTCTGAACTTAATGTTTTTACACAAATATGTATACATGTATTTAATTCATCAGTTTTGCCAAAAATCATGTATACGGTGTGACTTCTTTTGTCCTTGTGATCACTGTGAGAGGAACCCTGGGAAAATTGTCACCCTCTCTGAGGTGGGTGTGGCTTCGCATCTTTGATGCAGCCCAGTGACCAACTGGCAGCCAATTTGGAAGCCCAGAGTTGCTTCTCTTTCCTGGGCTTTGACTCAGCTTTAAATGGGCAGACTCAACTCTGAAGTGTGGCTGAAAAATACGTGAACTCTTGAATGTTTAAAAATGCATTGCAGTAAAAGACACAGTGTCACATTAATCAGCCTCAAAATCCCCCCTCACTTCCAACATGCTGGTCCCATCATCCTTGCCGCTGTCCAAAGCAGTTCTGGAAGTGCTCTTTCTTTCGGGCTTTTCGTCACACTGCTGTGGCTGTCTCCCAGCCCTGGGTAAATTACAAACATTTACCTTTCAGTTTCACTTTGGTTTTGGGGAAGACCCACAAGTCATGAGGTGCAGATCCAGTGAATCAGGTGGACAAGGATGCACGTCGTAATGTTTTCACAAGCGTGCCTTCCCGTTGATGACGCTGGGTAACAGCATGCACTGTGTGTTTTTTTTTTTTTATCACACCTAGCAAAGACAATCATGAAAGACAATTCAGAACTGCCTTAGAAATCATCGAGAATACCTAGACACAGGAAGAATATTTAAAGTGAGGGGAAGTACTTTGGTATGGGAGGATTAATATCAACATACCTCTTACTGTAAAAAAATTTTAAATTAATATTCACTGTACATTTTGATCATTCTGTGTAAATGGCCCTCTTGTTGGCTATCTCAAGTTTTATGCTCTTACCCACACTCCTGAAAATAAGGTGTTTGGAATAACTGAATGCTCAATTTCCTTGACAATTAGAGTTAGTGCTATGGGTGGACTGCAAATGCCCAAGAAAAAGAGGTTCTTAGCACTGGAATTCACATCCAGAACTACATGGTGCAGAATGGATACTTAATTCAATGCCCAGATGGCACCTCAAGACCCAGAGGGTGCCATAGACCCAGTGTCAGAGACACAAACCCTCAGACTCTACTGCCAAGATGTGTGGTTTTTCTTCCTATAAGTGGCACTGCCCCATCCACCTTGCATCCTGTCCTCTTTTGATGTCAGGATCAGGGACAATAAAGAGGTGAAGACACATTCAAAGACACAAATCACCATACAAATACCATGATGTACCATTGTACTCTGTCAAAGAAATGGGAAGATCAGTTAATTCAAATGGGATGCCACACGCCAGCTCGGAGAGCCATGGGAGTGTCAGAATTTTCCATCCAGTGTTCAAAACCCTGTTGACACCGCCTAAGTTGGTTTGATGACATCCCGTACAGAGCATAGGATCTCGTATCCATTAGATGCTTAGGTTTTAATTATTCACCAAATCTTGACCCACTGCAAGCAGAACTTAGGGAGGGAGGGAAAGATGCAGCATGTAAACCTACAAGTTTGCCTGTCAAAGGAAACGGAAAGGCAGCTGAGCTTTCCCTACCAGTGATCACCTATAACACACAAGTTACATGAAGGTGTGTGTGTCTGAAAGACTCCAGATTCTAATAAAATGAAGATTTATCTCACTACAGTTTGTTAGTGAGAATAACTGAGAATCCTCATTCCGCCTAACCTGTTGCTACAACCTTTCTTGGGTGAAAAGTTTACTAATCTTGGTTTCCAACCAGAGGTGTGATAGTGATTCAAGAATATCAAATCATTCTTTTAAAACAGGCAAAAGGAAAACATAGAGAACTTCTGCAATCCAGACAGTGGAAGTAAATGTGTCAAACCAAACGCCGGGAAGCGGGGACAGCAGCTAGCAAATCCACAGCATTTGACTACTAACAGTCTGGAATCCGCTCAGCCCTTTCCTAAGAGCTTGAGTTCCTGTGCACTTCCTAAGCTCACACCCAATTTTTGTGATCATTGTTAAATATTTAACTGGCCTGACTCCATCAACTGGCTGCACTTTAATGGCACAAAATCTTTTGTTGAGGACCAATTATTCAATTAACCCATTTTCCTTTAACACGCTTGCTGCTAACCTAGTGTAAATTAAGTCTCCTTGAACTCAGGGAGAGGAGAGAAAGGCGAGTTGGACCGAGCTGTCTGTTGCACGTCTCATTCTGCCAGCCACCAGTTCCAGTCAGGCCCATCAAATAATGGACTTTGTGTGTTTAATTGTGAACCAGCAGCCAGGTGCTAAGAGAGTGCTGAATCAGCCCAGAAGGAGAAAGAGAAGAAAAAGTTTGGTTTATAGGCTTCAGCCAGCAAAGGGAACAGAACCTGGCGAGAGTTATACATTGCTCAAGGCAGGCACAGGTGGATGGAACTGCGGGCTGGTCAGAAAGAGAAAAATATTTATGTTCTGCACAAACAAAAGGGCAGAAGAAAAATCACCAACCTGGCCGGGCAGCAACTGGAGTGAAAGAAACAGCTGTTCATACTGGGAAGGAATGGTCAGGTAAGCCAGGCTGGAAATAGCAATCAGAAGGCCAAAACTGCTGGGCTGGGACGGCAGGTCCTCAGGGCACAGAACAGATCCTGTCCCCCAGGACGCCAGGGAAAGGGGGCCATCACCAGGATAGCCATCAGAGTTACATGAGCCCCATGTGAGAAGTTGCTCAGCAAGTCTCCTCCGGACTGAGAAGTGCAGCACAAATAGTGTGGTCACATTTGGGGACTTGACTAAACCACTCCACCTGGTCTCTCCATGAAGCAAGAATGCAGGGAGGCAGTTCATCAAATGTCAGCACTCGCTGCCCATCACCTGTCCCAGCAGTTGGGGAGAGAGTGGGCACCAGATCTGTACTTGGCATGCGGGGCAGCTACTGAGCTGGCAAGAGACCTTGCATAGGACCTCAAGAACTTGTAGCCCACGTGCAGGGAAATTGGGTGTGGGTGTCCTTTAACTGTGGAAAGCAGTCCACTGGAAGCCAGAAGGGGCACAGAGAGCAGGGAGGGGCCAGGGAAGGAACTGGAAACGACCTTGCATCCACGGGCAGTGCACCCACTGAAACAAAGACTCACGGCAGAAGAGCTGTGGTCTGAGCAAGCCAGCAGCAGCGAGGTCCGACCAGTACTAATGAGTGCCATCATGGTACTCGTGCCAGTGAGCCAGATCTCAGATAAAAGGTGGGAGAGAGAGAGATGAGACTTACATCACAACACAAGATAAAAAATGCAACCCCAAATGTCACAAAAAAGGGGATGACAACTGGTGGAGCAGCAAGCCAACCAGAAGACTAGTACAGTCTGAAGAGCTAACTAAGATTAATAAGAGAGCTGGGAGGTTATTAGCCAAAGCACGAAGCTGAAGTCAAATCCTTTGACCTTCTGCCTTCTTTCTCTGATCCACATATTACAGTATCTCTGTCCTGGTGCTGTTATAATTTGCACACCCGCACACACACCTATAGAATACACGTGTGTGCAGATGAAAAGAGAGAAAAGCACTAAGTTTATTGAATGCTTATCAAATGCCAAGCACTCCTCTAAATCTTTTCCAGGTTTTAACTCATTTAATTTGTGCCATGCCTATGTGGTAGAGACTATTTCTGTCATCCTACCTTCTAAAAATTACTTCCATGGTTCTGTTTCTGTTGTGTCTTCGCTTCCACACAGGAGGACACCAAAGCACAGAGAATGTGCAAGATAACTGCTAATCAGCTTGAGCTGAGGGCTGGACCGGGCGTCCCAGGCCAGGCAAGCGGGCACCACAGGACCCTGCTGCACCCGAGATACTGAAATCAGGGCAGAAACCACAGGGTGGGGGCGGGAGGAGTACTGCGTCCTGAGCCCCACACCACCCTCCACGCCGCAGTGCTCCTCTGCCTGCTGCTCTCTGGGATGTGGTCCCTCGGCTCTGTCCTTGAAATCCTCCTCTTTGAAGCCTTGCTCAAGATTTCAGAGGCCAGCTCAGTGTGTGCCAAGCCAGCTTCATCTCCTTCCCATGCTCAGGTGAGGTCAATGCTTCCCCACTTGCCCCACGCTGTGGCCGCGCTCTACCCAACCTGTGAAACAGAAGCAGATTGCCTCCGGGCCGAGCTGTGAGACTGCAGGGCAGCACCCTCCTCCTCGTCCATGGCAGAGGAGTGTGGGGGTCTCAGAAGCCACATGGAGGAGGCAGTGAAGTCGGCTCGGCTCGTAGAGGGGACCAAACCCTAATCCCTGCTTAAAGGAGGGCCACCCAGGAGTCAGCAGCTCCCATCGGGATCTTTATGTGAGTAGGAAATAAACTTCCACCCAACTCTCAGTCACAGTGACAGGGTTTTATTACAACAGCCATCAACTTCCTGTTTAATGTGAACTTTTCCAAACCCAGCTCTGTGCTAGGTTCTGGTTGTGTGAACTGGCTCCTGACATTAAAGGATTCACAGAAAGGAAAAAGTGAAGAGAGGTAAGTAACATAAGTCAAATATGAGAATTATACAGTAAAAAAAAAATGTAGTATTCTATGGCAACGCAGCTGAAAGCATACAGCCAGGAAAAGCCCTCAGAGCTCATCTGAGGAAGAGCTGGCATGGACTCCTGTCTGATAAGCCTTTCCCATTCCTCCCTTCCAGCCTCAATTTTCCCTTCTGTCTCATGAGCTTGCACTTGCTTTGTAACAGCTGGAGAAACTGTACGGACAACATCAGTCTTGGTGCTGACCACCCGGCCATCCCTTCCCAAAGACTTGTCCTCTTCTTGCTGCTGTGCTAAGGAAAAATGGCACCCTCTCCCATGCAAAGATGAGCGTGTCTTTCCTCCTCATCAGGCCAACGGCAGCTCTATCTCCAAATTGAGCAGGGTCCCTGATGTCACGCTCCACCCCAAAGTGAATAACAAGCCAGATTGGGCCCCACCCTCTCCCAAAGCTGAATGGAGGCCACTAAGCCCCCTGCTGGAGCAGGAGGAAAACAGGGGAGGCAAAGAGGATCAGAGATGGGCTCTGTGCCACAGGCCAAGGGTGGCTCGTGCTCCTGAGGGTGTGCTAATTGGCTTCCCAGGAGCCAGCAGCAGATTCTGGCTGATGGGAGAAGACTGGGGCCCTTTCAGGGATAATGGGAAGATCACAGAAGCCCCACGTCTTAATCAGCTCAGATGCTGTAACAAAACACTGCAGGCCAGGCAGCATAATACTCACTTCTCAGAGCTCTAGAGAGATGCTGAGAAGGCCAAGATGAAGATATCGGTAGATTTGGTTCCTGATGAGAGTCCACTTGGTAACTTATACACAGCCTACTTGCCGTGTCTCAAAGGCACAGTGGAGGGAGAATGCTCTGTGCTGTCTTCCTCTTATAAGGACACTAATACCAACATGGGGGCCCCACCCTCATGATATCATCTAAGCCTAATCACCTCCACATACCACCACATCGGGGCTTAGGGCTTCAGCATATGAATTTTGGATATATACATACATTTAGTGGTAACTTCCTTGAAAGGAAAGCAGCTCTGCTGCCAGGAACCACCCCCCAAATCACCCAGAGCTGCCTCACAAGGGCGCTGTCTCTTCTGGCATTGGTAGCCTCTCCATGGAAGGGCTGCTTCCATCAGCAGGCCCAGGCCAGGCTCCCTACTCTTCATCTTCCATCACACTCGTCAGCTCCCACCTTGTACCTCCATCCGTTTTGATGACATCTGACACCCCCTTCATGGACAATGGGTTCATCTCCATGTGCCTCTCAGCGCCTGGCCATGACTCTTTATACTCTATGATCAAAGGAAGCCACACAGATTTAATAAATGACAAAGAGTTTCCATAGAACAGGACAGGGCCTAAAGCACAGATTAAATTAAATTGAATTAAATTAAATTTAATAGCTAGAATAATCACGCAGTAACCAATGCACTAGTAACAGACATTTCTCATTTAATCCTTATCATAACCTTATCTTGCTGATAATTATTACCTTACTAGAAAGGCCTTACTATTGTCTTCATTTTGTGAAGGCAGTAAAAACTTGGACTAAGGAACTTGTCCAATTTCACTCACCAAGTAAGCTGTCGGAACAAGACCTAAGCTGTGGATTACGCCTTCCAAGCTCACACTCATGACACTTTCAGGTTATTTAAACAGGTCCCCACCCACCCCCTGCACACTCCTGTTAAATGCCACCAAGTTAAGAAAAACATTCCCAAAGTCCATTTCTCCCCCTGCTTGCTCCTTCCTCCCCCTCACTCTCCCCCACCAAAAGAAGAGGTAATAATGAAAAGACACATGCCACATCCACGCGGAGTCCTGTGGCAGTCCATTCAGCTCGTTTCAGAAAAGATGATGCTAATTATTGGAGATAATGAAAACTTGCTCTCCAACCACAGCGCACGGGGAGTAGTCCAATTGATTAACAGGGATTTCAACCCACGCATTCAATTTCTCTTGCTCGTTTTGTAACGGATGGGAAAAATTGGTTTGTGGATAGAGATTTTTGAGAGCTAAGTGTCTAAGACACTGAAGGGAACCATCTCATTAAGTCCTGGTCCTGGGTAGGCAGGTTCTCAAAACCAGAGGCAAAGCCGACGGCAGGTAAACTCACTACAGGCAGTATTTAATGAAAGTTTGTAGTTTATTAGAGCATTCTTCCTGAAGCCTCAAATTTTTTTTTGCATTTTTTTCCTTTTTTTTAACCACTCATTTGTCTTTTAAAAATGTGGCATTGAGACAGTTAAAAATAAATCTAGGATTTGCAAAAGAATAAGAATTTAATCATGGCAGCAAACTAAACCCCATAGACAATTTTAGTCTCATAGTTAAAATATGGTGTATGTGACTCCGAGTAAATTGACTTTTCACAGAATTCTCTAACATAATGCATAATAGTCATGCACTTCCAGAGAAGCTCCTGGGTATTGGTCCAGAGCCCACAACCAGCAGGAAGATCATAGTGTATGTTGAATAAAATTACCCATTCTAAAGGTCCTTAGCAATCTTGAATATTTTATTAAAAGCCTTTGTGTGGTGGAGACCAACTGGGGTCTCTTTCTCCTAGGAGTGAGCTGTTACCAGCAGTAGAATTGAGAACCAGACAGACTCAAGCTTAATTAGATCCCCCCACCTCCAACCCCACATTTCTTTCCTGACCGTGAACCTTGATAAATAATCATACAGTGGGATTCATTTCCCCAAACCTTTCAGAAAGGAAACAGATGGAGTTAGAGAGACAGAGAGAGAGAGAGGAGAGAGAGAGAAAAAGAGAGAGAGAGAAAAACACAACTGTGGACAGTGAGGCAAAGAAAATAAAAATGTACCACCAGATTTTAAAACTCAACACAAACAATTAGCTAAATACTACTGATCATAACAATGAGATCAGAAAATATTCCCGGGTGTCTTGATGGGATCCTTGGCAAAGTGCCCACTGTGGTGCAAATTCTGTACCCTTGCGTCTGAAGCCAACACTTTGCTGGACAGCGCAGCAAAAGTGGCCACCAGTTCCTGAATTTTGCGGGAAAATCTCAAGGTCAGGCCCTCAATCCCGAATTTCCACGTGTCTTTGGGTTGAAGTATGTGTCCCAACTCTGGGTTAAGAAGACATGATCTGTGCCAAAATCAATGCTGGCCATGGGGAAAGTATAATTTTATTACTGCAGTAGTAAGGAAGTAAAATCATGGCCTCTGAGTGTACAGGACAACATTAAGAAACTGTTATTATTTATTTCAAGCCCACATTTTGGGCAGTTGCTGTCTTTGGCTTAAGGTTTTAAATACTTTCACATTCTTAAGTATGATAACTTCCATTCTACAACAAGACCAAACACAAAAAGACCTGTAATATTTTCCCCCGTGCCTCGAATTTTAAGGTGACTTTGAATTAATGATGTTATTTGCTCTATATCCTCATTTGGGGAACACACTTCTTCAGTTGGCCTGCCCTTTGTGGTAATTTTCTACAGTGGAACATCTTACAAATAATTTAATATGAACATAGATCCCTTTGAAAACTGTGTGCACATCCAATTTCCCCTTCATTTCACAATACGCAACACATCTGTTATTTCAATGATAACAGATGTTATAGTGAAATTGTAATAACTTGTGAGTTAACTGTATTCAAAACTTTATAGTTACACACATTCCAATAACTTAATCCGCCACCATTATCTCTTCAAATTGATTTAGCCCTGCAGAAGTTGATCAAATATTCATTGTGTTTGCTTTGTGCATATATACAAAAATCACATCATGATTTATCTCTCCTGGTATTAATCCTGTCTTTCTTGGAAAGATGGGTTAGAAATCATAACAGCATCAACAATCCCTCCTCTCTTTACTCATGAAGATAAATTTCATGGCCGATTCAGGATTATTATGCATGCGTCTGTGTGCCAGTACTTCTTATGGATTTGTAGGAGTCTTATAAATCCGATCTGCATCTCTAGCCATTTACTGTTTAAATAAATGACCTTTCCTCTTATCTCAGAGGCACAAGCCTGCCCCCATTTGGCTGATGTATCTTTTATTAGGGAAGTATCTCTCTTCTCCCAAAGCCCACAACCTTTTACTCTCTTGAGCTTCTTTTTTGTCTCCCCCCACCCCACCCCACCAAACCCACAGAACACAAGCCCTGTGCTGAAATGTATGAATTACAGTCCAAAAGGGGCAGGAGGCAGCGGGGCCTTGTAGGAGGGGGTACGGTCAGGAGACTTCAGTCTTCTAGTGCTTTCCATACTGGTACCAAGCATTTGTAATATCAGGGAGCAAAATACTTCCTGGGGCTCTATGCCTCTGAGTACATGCAGAGTGACTCTAGGAAGGGAAAGGCAGGAGGGCTGCGGGGCCGGGAGAGCTTCGCAGGGGAGCACAGTGCTGAGCTGGGCTTGGGAGGGGCTTGGAGTTTGGGGCTACAGAAATGCAGGAAGAGGGCACCCAACACAACCGGTACTCAGTGTGGCCCTCAGAGCCAGTGTGCAGGAGAAAAACTGAGTCTGGACCAAGAGGACCCTGGTCCCTCTCTGGCTGGGCTGACCCAGGAGGGGATCACGTGCTTTCCATTCTTCCTGTTCACACACATCCCTCTGGACAGAACGCAGGAATGCTGGTCTTCTCACAGACGGACATCACCAAACACAGCCAGTCACGCAATAGGCTTTGAAGCTAGGCCTCCTGGGTTCAAATCCCATCCAGCTGCTTCCTAGCTGGCAAGGTCTTTTAACTCCTCATGCCTCAATTCCTTCCCACGGAATGGATAGAAGAATAACACTTCCTTAACTTGTTGCAGGAAAACCCACCGATTTTTATTATATTACTGTTATCACTGGGCCACGGTCCTTTGTTAGACCCGGTTTCAAAGGGCTGGAATCTCTGCAGCAGCCCCTGGAGGAGACATAACTAGCTAAGAGCCCCCTTTCATCCTCCACCTAGGTCACTCCTTGGCCTTCATGCACATCCTTTTGCTTGGGTCTCCTTTAATCTGAGCAACAAGTTGGAGAACAAATGCCACTGTACAGAGATGGTCACATTGCCATCTTTGTTTGTTGCAGTACCAGGAATTGAACCCAGGGCATTTGCACTGAGCTATATCCCCAGCACATTGTTTATTTTGAGACAAGATCTCACTACGTTGCCCAGGCTAGGTTCGAATTTATGATCCTCCGCCATGAGCCTCCCGGACTACTAGACTGATGGGC
Organism: Cavia porcellus; assembly: GCF_034190915.1. NCBI lineage: Eukaryota > Metazoa > Chordata > Mammalia > Rodentia > Caviidae > Cavia > Cavia porcellus. The sequence goes on from NW_026947491.1 coordinate 4,379,833, forward strand.
CTGGGCCACCATGCCTGTGTTTACTTTTACCATCTTTTGTATGATGCTCATGTCTCCAGAAAACATAGACCTTTTCTGTAAATGCAATGCTGGGCCCAGTAGGCACACAACAAGTGCTTGGCAAATTGAAGGCGACGACTTGGTGTTCCCACCAGCAGGTGCCTCTCGGTCTACAGCATGTCACTGCTAATAACTGGTCAGTAAGCATTCTCCTCTCTGGCTATTAAGTCTTCACAGAGGGTGATACATTTCATGCCATCTTCCAGGATAACAGAAAGTAAGCTGTGTGCACTACATGAGAAACAAAGAATCAGGTATTTAAGGAAAATAGAAACAAGGGAAAATAATGATTAAGTGTGTTATTTGGAAGGAAATTCTCCTAGAAACAGAAAGACTCCAAGAGTATTAAGTTTAATTCTAAACCTGTTGGTGTTTAAAACTCTAACTGACTTGACTATAAGTAGAAAACCCGCTTGGGGAGCAGGTCCTGTTTCTGAGCCTGTGTGCTTAATGTTTTACTTAATCGTGTGAAGCTGGGCAGAACAATTTGTTGTTATCAAAAACAAACAACAGGGTAGGGGGCCGGAAATTTAGCTCAGTGGCATAAGTGCTTGCCTTGTAAATGTATGGTCATGAGTTTGATCCCCAGTACCAAAAAAAAAAAAAAAAAAAGTCAGGGATTTAGCTCAGTGGCATGAGTGCCTACCTGGCAAGCACAAGGTTGCAAATTCAATCCCTGGTACCCAAACAAACAAACAAACAAACACACACAAAAAAACAAACAACAGGGTTAAATAAGAATCGCCAGAGAATGCCGACAGAGAGCCCAGGGAGTCAGGGGCCAGCCAGGAGTGTTTCAGCCATTAAAAAAAGTAAAGATAAAGTAAGGGAGAGCCTCCTGTGACCAGCCTTTGGAGAGGACTGCAAGGGGCTGGTGTTCAAGGGGTGGGAAATGCAATGGTCAGGCCACCATGGCCCCAGGAGGTACAGGGAAGGTGCAACTCTCACCAACCAATTGCCTGACTTCAGTAGGAAGATGAGGACTCCCTGGGTCACCTTCCTACCCTCTCAGAAAGTGCAGCCGGTGACCCTGCACTATCTTACGGAGGTGAGAGTGATTTCTAGGGGCACCCAGATGTTCACATGAAGTTCTAAGGTGAGGAAACCCCAACCTAGGAAGATTGACATGCACCATCAGGGATCCACAGGAAAGTCTAACTCAGCCACAAAAACCTCAGATCTTGATGGAATGAGAGTGCCCAGAGGGGCAGCACTGGGGAAATGAGGGAGGTGCCTTTGAGAAGAAATCAAGTGAAATAAGGCTTTAGCTAGGATGAGGGAAGGAGAGATGGTTCCAAGAAGGTAGGTTAGCACATCCAAGGGGCAGGCAGGAAGAAAAATTCACAGGTTATACAGGAAGAAAGGATGCAAAGACAGCTAGGGCATGGGCTAAACCAGAATGAAGACAGAGCCAGAGCTGGACTGTGACAAACCTTGCAAGCTTGGTCAAGGATAGGGGTTTCATCTGAGTGCTATGGTTTATATCTAGATATCCTCCCAAAGGATATGTGCTTCCACGGTGGACTCTTGGAAGATGACCAGATTATGGGGGCTTATGGATGACTTGCTACTGAGAGCTGAGCTCCAGTAGGATGAGGCTGGTCAATGGAGGCGTGGCCTGAAAAAATTTGTCTGTCTCCCCAGCCACTCCCTTCACTTTCTCTCTGCTTCCAGAATGCCCTGGTGCGAGTACCAATTCCTCTGTTACGTCTATCTGCCATACTCTCCTACCTGGAAGCTACAAGACTATGCACTTACACTTCTGCAAACCGTGAATCAAAACAAACTTCTCCTTTAAGTTGTGGGTGTCTGGTAGTGTGTCTCAGCCATAAGAATAGTAACCAAGACTCTAGAAGACCCTGGGAAGCCACTGAGGCTGTTTTCAGCAACGGGTTGATAGCAATTTCTTTTAGAAAAGAGTTCATGGCCCCAAACTGAAGGAGAGCAAGACTGGAGGACAGGTCATTGGGTCAGTGGTCACTGAGAGGCTCAGGAAGCAATGGAGGAGGAGAAAACAGAACAAGGAGGGGAAGGAAGAGGGGTCATTCCTGGGTTTCTAATCTGGGTAGGAGGGAGGACTGTGGTTCCTGTAGGTGAGAAAGGGACCTAAGAGGAGTAAGAAGATTTAAGCAGGACTCTGAGGAGTCTGTGAGATACACAAAGGGGAAGCACTCGTCAGCTAGATGTGGATTTAGAGTACAGGCCTTTGCACTGCCTCTGAGATAATAATCTCCACTCCTTCTATGAAAGAGAGCATGTGTTTCATTCTCTCTTCAAGCATCATGACCTCACACACACGAATAATATAAAGTGAGAAGATAATTGCTCCCCCTTTTAGGATGAAAGATCATCTCTTTCAAAGGCTGGTTTCTCTATCCAAGCCTACCCTTAAGTCTTAGCAGCCAGAACCTGACCAGGTGGCCAGACTAGGGTGCTAGTCAGACTCTGGAAAAGTGGAACAGGAACCATGAATGACCAATGGTAACCCAATCCAGGACTGTGAAAAAATTTGCCTCTCTGCATTCTTCGCTGCCCAAGGATAAGGAAACAAGAGCCATACTCAGGATGAGTTAGGCTACGTGGTGGCAGCTGAAAGCAACAGAGTCCCTTCCTCCTGCGACATGTCCAGGGCAAGATGGCGAGGTTGCTGGACGCTGAGAGCCGTCTTCATGAGAACCAGGCTCATGGATGACCTGGCTTCTCTGTGCTTCCCGGGTTATTCTGGTAGGAGATGAAAACTCTTGATGTCTTCCACCAACAATTAACTACTACATTGGTAATCACATGCCCCTGCCCACCATCAAGGGCTAGGAATTTGAGTCCTCTAAGTGGCTCAAAGAGAGGAGAACCAGCTATTGAACAGCGGCCTTAGCAAGCACCTGATCTTCAGTCTCGAGATATCTAGGGATACTCTTGACATGGAAACCTCCATGCCCTGGAAGAACCGATTTCATTTCTGATGTTCTTTGATTGACAAAGAATCCATCTTTATAATGAATTAAAAACTCCCTCTGCAGCACCTGGCCCCTGTTCTGAACTGTTTTTCATCTTCCCATCGCTGGCCTTTCAGCTATTTAAAGTTAATTATCATGCCCTCTCAGGTCCTCATCTTAACAAATTGAATCAAAATTTCAATTAGTAGTTCAAAATTTCAAGCATCCTAAACACAGTGGCATTAAATTGAAAGTTTGAAAAAGAACCATTTGGATTAGCTTCCAAGAAGGAGATCCAAACTGACATGTCGGATCAGATCAAAAGATAATGGGTAAGAGAGGCAAGCTCCTTCTGAAACTGGGGACAGAGCACCAAATCATAAAGATGTCTTTTTCTCCTCTGACTCAAATTAAATGTAAAATTCTCATTCCTCAGTTGCCACTCACTTCCAGTCTGATAGAGTAAAGATATCTCTGTAGTTACCTTCTTCGGCTGCTGTAAAATACTAAGGAAAACACACAAAGAAAGCTTGAAATTCCTCTGATTCTACTAATTGACTCATTTTTGTTTAGACAAGTGTTATTTGAGGCTGAATTACAGAGTCTTAATGCAAATCAAGACTCTTAGAATCTATGACTACTGAATCTTTCTTTTACACAAATGTTTTTTTTTAAATACAGCCACTTAACTAAAAAGCCAGGAGAGCTAGCATATACAACTTCTCTTCTTTCTGGGATGTGCTTATGAATTGTGGGTTAATTGCATAACAAGGCAGCCAGTTAACACCTGCTGGAGATTTACCTACTTTCAGCCATATATCATCTCTCTCCTGATACAGACTTTGTTGAAACCATGTTTTACCCAGTCTGGAAGGTCAGTCCCATTTGTCAAAGCGGGGACAGTCCCTTTGTCTTAGCCTTATCTGGGCTGTGGAATTGCTCAAGGACATCACCTGCCTTCACGTTTGCACAGCCTTGAGAAAGTTGAGCCTTGGAAACAGCAGGTCTTCTTAGTCATTTATTTCCAGCATCTACTGTTGTCCTCATTAGCAAGCCAGAGCCCACAGGCTGGTGAGACAGAGACAGCTTTCACTTGCAAGGACCTGGGAATTTAGTTCTGTGAAGTGTGTGCATGGTACAAAAGTTCTAGATTTTTTAAAAATTGTGCTCGTTTCATCAGAGAGTAGGTGCTGAAGGTCTTTGGAAGTCACTGGATAGAGGGTGCGGTCACTGGTCAGGAAACACTAACATTCAGTAGAGGACACAGATAGCAAGTTTGTTTATTTTGCAAGTGTTTATTGAGCACTTACTATTGACCGAGCCCTGACAGACATTAAGAGCCCACAGAGATGAGTGTAACAACCCTATTACTTGTTTTCTTGGGGCTCCTATTTCAGTGGGCATTAGTCACAATCATCACAGTATTTAGGCAGTGCTTATTCAGTGCCTAGCTCTGTTCTGCAAAACTATACATTTGACTGTATAAAGCAATTACCATTCTCAACCCCATCTGACAGATGAGAAAAACTGAGCTACACCAAGATGGGGAAACTGTCTTCCATCCCACAGCCAGTAAGTGGCAGCACCAGGAGGAAATACAGGCAGATGTGTCCCTTGGGCCTGCTGTACCAGTCCCCACACTGCATTTAATCACTGCATTACACTGTTCTCAGGCACACATAATTCTCTCTCTCTTCGTTAACATTTCAGAACCCAGGCCACATCCTACAGTGAACAGCCACCGTCGAAGTGTGGGAGTTGCAGTGGATTTCTTGCTTGGTACCAGGACCATGATGCGCTCTGCTCTGTAGAATCCAAATGCCTCCCATGGGAAGGAAGAGAGAACTTCCTGTTGGTCCCGCCCTCCCCAAGGGCAGAACACAGGGCCAGGCTGGTGCAGGACTTACTTTCGTGGTGTTTAGTGATAAAAGATGAAACCAGGACCCCTAGGTGCCGAGTCGTATTCTCAGGACCAGAGAGGGCTTCAGGAAGCACAGCTCTGTGTTGAAAGAGACAACCCGAGATCCATGAGGAACAGCTGTCACCCAGGTTACTTTGAAGACTGGGTCCTAGACAGAGGCAGACAGGGAGTCTCCTGTCTGCCCCAAAGGAGCCACGGCCAAAGGCAGTCAGTAAGAATGTCCTGTTTATATGTCTGTTGGGTAAGCAAAATTTTTTTCCAGCAAATTCTTTGTTCCAGCAAACTTTTTTTCCCTTTTACCAAGGCATTCCTGACAATGATTGTATCCCTTCCTGCAGAGAAAGTCTGATCCCTTATTAACAGCAACGTGGGTTTATTCTGTACTTTCTTTGGTGACACTGCAAGGGGTGATTTGATGCCTCTCAACCTGTGTTTCCTTGAGCCAAGAACTGTTCCTTCCTAAACACCCAACAGCAGCTCTTAATCCATGGATTTGCAAATGGCTCCTTTCCCCGCTGCACGCAACTCAGCCGTTTTTGAACCATCCGGAATATGCAGACACACGGAACCTTTGAACTAAGGGAAAACGTGATTGTAAAACCAGTCTTCTCTCCAGCCTGCGTTAGACGAAGTGGGCAGCCATCTAGGAGACTTCTGTCAAGTCTTTCATTAGAACGCTGCCTGCTAGCATTGTCCCTAAAAATAGTTGTCACGCCCATGGAGCCCTGGCTCTGGCAAACAGACCGCTCTCTGCATCAGGATCCTTTTTAGCTGCTTCTTAAATTACAGGAATTTTAACTAAATTAGAAAGTTTGCCACTTTGTTCCTCATGAAGAAAAAGCTTTTAAGCCAGAGTTCCTAAAACACAGGTTCAGCTCCATTTGGAAAGAACAGGAAAATGTTGCTTTTGCTTCTAGGCACAGAGAAGGGTGGAAGCTTGAGGTTTAGAACAAATGGAACCTCCTACGTATGCATGCTTGGGTGGTCGGTTTCTGCACAGGGCTATTTCCTTTTCCGTGAGCCTTTTTACTAATGTTTTATCAGCGCTGGACCACAGAATGACAAATGCTGTCCTGTGGAAAAGGTACAAGAGCCCTTAGAAACTCATTGTATTCTTTCACAGCACAGCTCCACATTGTAAAGTGTTTTTAATTTTCCTCATATAATGTTCTAATGATTCTCGAACAGACAGTAGAGAATGCCAAGTAAATAAACAATTGAAAATTTGCTCAGCCAGATCCAAGATGGGTTTCCTCAGATTCGTTCCAAATTCTTCATTCTATTTTTTTAGGCTTCTCTTCTGAGCCTTTAATGGAGTCTTGGGTTTCCCTATTTCTAGCATCAGCTGTTGAGAAGTTTTAAATATGAGTTCTGCTTGCATTTCTTTGGAAGGTTTCTTATTTATTTTATATTTTTAGGGGACTCTTCCTCCTACTATCTCACCATGGTTCTCATATCAAACAGACCGGCTATACGCTCAGGGGGGTGTTGAGGACTGGGCTTATCTTTGGGGCCCCAGCGATAGTACCCACAATTAGTTTTTCTATACAGCTGCTATTATCATGGTGCTGCTTTGCTCACAAAAAGTATCATTACACACTTACCAATAAAAACAATTTTGTAGGGGCTGGGGGTTTTGTTGAGCAGCACAAGCACCTGCCTGGCAAGTGCGAGGTCATGAGTTCGATCCCTGATACCAAAACAATTGTGTGTATATGTGAAAGTGGTAAACCAACACAGTGAATATTAAAAATTTTTAAATGCATTACATTTAAGGACATACTCCTGCAAAATACTCCCCCTCTTCAAACACTTCAAACATAATTATCCCATCATTAACACAATTACCCCAGCATTCTGGCCATTTTCTGAAACAGTTCTGGAAGTTCTATCACAAGTGTCTTTAGCTGCACCTGCCTTGATGTCCTGAATAATTTCAAAATATTTACCTTTCATGCTCGTTTTAACTTGGGAGGAAAGCCAGAAGAAGCTGGATGGTGCCAGATTTGGTGAATATGGTAGGTGAGGACCCAAGTAATGTTTTTATTTGACAGCAATTGTTGTAACTTTCTTGAATCAATTAAGGACCTCACAACAGCTACAACAATGAAACTAAAGACCCTCGTAGAAGACGTCCAGAATTGCTTCAGAAAGTGGTAAGTATGATGGATAAGTGTGTTCAGAATGAGGAGGGATTGTTTTAAGGGCAATCAGTGGCAATTTGTCTTTTACTGTAATATATCTTTATAGTTTTATTTCAGTATTAACATATTTTTCACCTTGACTCTTACATCTTTGGGTATGGGTGTATTCATATCTCAGTGTCCAAGTATATTAACATATTATACAACATAGCAAAGATATTGCTTTTTTATTTAAAGAAAGAAAAAATAAAATAGAAAGAAGGTAGAAATAATACAGAATTCAAAAAAAATTTAAAAATTAACACTAAGAAATTGCTAGTTGATACATTACATATTGTCATCTTAGAAATAGTTGTTCAAGTTACAAAACCAAAGCATAAAAAGTGGATAGACAGTCAAACATTGACAGTGCAAACCATTCTGCTCAATGATCCAACAAAACTTTGTAATCATCTATCTTACACACTTAAACATATATACAGTTATATCCTTTAGAGCACTTTCCTCCCCTTTCTTTTTTATAGTATCTATTACACATTTTGGATCTTATTACTCTTTCAGCTTTTATTATTTTTTACACTAGAGAGACAATGTGATATTTACTTGAGTCTTGTTTATTTCACTTATGAGGATAATCTCAAGTTGCCTCCATTTACCTATAAAGGCCTCAAGATCATCCTTAGCAAGATATTACTTTAAACACAAGGTTTATGAATCTTATGCAGAGTTCTGATATTTTGCTGTGTCTTAACTGACTGCTTTGCTTGGTTTTGGAAAGAGTGCCCCCTCCTGTGGATGCAGTTTGGGAAATTGCTATGTAGTTAGACATTCAAGGCCTTCTATAATCGAGTCCTGTACTCTCTGTAGAATGTGATCACCCTATTTCCTCTCTTATAATCAGACCTCCAGTGACTGCCTAGAAACTCCCAAACTGCCCAAGAGGTGTTGGGGCTAGGCTGTGTGTAGAATAAGGTTATTCCTTATTCTAACTGACAGATTAGAGGTGTCATTTATTCCTGTAAGCCTTGTCATGAGTGGAATGAGAAGAATAAAGATAACTATGTCACTTTCTCATTGGGAAATAAAGGGCAGCATGAGATCACACTTGGTAAAATGCTAAAATGTGGCAGGGGTCTTACGCATGTGTGAATCCCTGTAGAGCACACGAATCTCTAAAGTCAGGGCATGGAAAAGGAAGGCTTTAAGTGGAGTCTTACACTTCTCTTACAGGTATATATGAGACATCACCTTCTATCAGATCTTTCATTTAGGTACTAGCAAGTCTCTGTTAGCTCTTCCTCAGCTTACTAACACATCAAAAATCAAAGTTTTACACATCCACTGAACGAGTGAAGCTTGGCTTCAGGGAAAAAATGAAAGGGGTAGATTTAGGAGACTAGAAAGATCCTGCCCAACTGAAGAGTGGATTCTCTTCCCAGAGATGAGTGAGAGGGGGAAATCCAGCTTGGGTGGTAAAATCAAAAGTCCAACATTAGACATGACCACATGTGGTACGATTTGCTGTCGAGATGAGGATGCAGGCCAGGCCACTAGCTCAGGAAGAGGCATGGATAGGAGACAAGAACCTAGGAGTGATAGTTTTCCCACTCTTCTAGGCTCCTTCTCTGTGTACCATCTTCATGCCTCTCGTTTGCCCCACCCTCCTCCACCCCTGAACGTGATGACACTTTCTATGTACCGGGCCCACCTCCCTTTTATTTCATGTGACTCTGTGTGAACTAGACAGCAGGCTTTTTTTATTGGACACAGAGTCTCACTATGTACCCAGGCTGACCTGGAACTTATAACAATCCTCCTGCCTCAGCCTCCTGAGTGCTGAGATTATAGATAGGCATGTGCCATCATACTAGGTGATGATGCACTCCTTAAGGACGAAGATTAATATCATTTTCATCTTTATGTTCTCTAAGCATTTATCACTGTGCTTTGTACATATTTGGTACTCAAAAAAGTTTTACTGGTTCAGTTAATTAATATTTCCTACCTATACCTGGTTCAACAAAATTCCACCAAAAAAAAAAATCATTTGAGAATGTTTGGTGCATGCATATGTGAATGATCCCTGGATCCCAGAGGTCACATTGAAATATCTGGATAGAACTCATGTTTGGCCCTCTGCATAAATAAGAGAAACCTAACGTCCTCTGGCCTGGTAGAGCTGGGTGCCCACTGCAACCCCTGAACTGCCCATCATAAATCCCCATTCAGGCCTACCTTAGCAGCCCTGGGTGCTATCGCCTGTCATTCTCTGTGTTCTCTAGCCAAAGGGTACCACCATGGCCATTGTCACAGCGGCAGTCAGACTGCAAGAGAGTCAGACCCATGTGTGCTGGTGTGATCTGGGGAGCCTGCTCTCTGCCCACCTTTTCCCTGCCATACCACAGAGCTGCATTTAACGCGAGTCTTGAGAGACTTATGCTCGGAGCGGAAATGGCTCAGCACTGCCACTGGGTAGCTAGTGACCTTCCCATGGGAAGCCTCAGGAAGTCAGGCCTTCTCCCCACCTCCGCACTACACCAGTGTGTTTGGGAATAATTCAAAGGAGACAGCGTGTTGGGAGCACAGAGAGTCAGCTGTGCCCAGGAAAGTCCCTGCTGGCCAGGAGCCCTGCCCAGCCCCGGAAGCAGGCGGTGCTTCCACGCTCAGCAAACCTTCCTGGCACTGTATCTGTGCTGTCACAGAAACCACAGCTTTCTTTCCACGGTTAAAAAGAAAGCTCCATTCTTCCTTCTGCACAGTAGTGGTGATGATACTATTGCTGATTAGAGCACTTCATTAGAAAGCCCTCTGTAAACTCTGTCCTGCAATAAACTGAATTACTGCTATTTTAAAGTATCTTCTCTCTTTCTCTGCATAGGGGAAGCTAAAGATGACTACCAATCCCAAGCAGAGGGATTTTTTTCAAACATGTGGGAATCTTTTGTCTGAGCCAAGTGTTCAAACAAAGCTTCCTGGTAAAAAGAGGGGGAAATTATGAACTCAGGAGGATTCAGGGAAAACTCAACTCTGCTTATGAGACCAGCTTACCCTAGATCATAAAGGGCAAGTGGGTTTGGCAGGCTACCTAATGCTAAGTGTGAGTATTGAAAGAATCTTTTAGTCCACCCACTCTTCCCAGAGTCTATCCCAGAGGAGTGAATTAAGGGCACTAGAAAATAAATAGAGGCTGAAGCCGCTTATGTTTGTGGATTGCTCATGCATGGGATAAAAAAATATTGAATTCTAACAGCAAGTAAATGCATTATATTAATGGATACAGAGAATTATCTAAGAGCATGTTAAAGTTAAATAAATAATAGCATTTCTGTTGCTTAACTATTTAACAACTCTGTAAATAGCCCTGAAAACTGAGGAAGATGTAAAGTCCATTTTGAGTCTCAAAATTAAAATACGGTGAAATATCATTAATCCAATTACACAATTGAGAGGAAGTGAAACGGGAAATGCTCTTTAAACAAATGCAGTTTTGTTACTTTCAAGAAATGTAGGAGGAAATGACATCTCTAAACAAATATGGCCAAGTGCATGAATTTTAGGAAACAGTGTAGTAGCTCATTAAAATATAACCAGGGATATTAAAGTATAACAGCTCCTCTGAACTGCCCACATACCCACTTTTCTCCTCAGTGCCTTCTGTAAGAGAAAAGTTGAGATATTAAGAGAAATTCTGTATCATGGGCCCAAGAAATACCAACTTGGATCACAGGCAAATAAGAAGTGAAAGAAACCATGGCAAATGCTGTATGAAGGGGATTAATCTAGGTGATGCAAGGCAGAATTCCAGAGCAAAAGTGGGGATGCTGGAAGCTTTTAATCTCTCATCTTTGAGCTCAGGCTTCCACAGCTCAGCTATCTCTCCACGTAGTAGGTGCTCTAATGGGAAGCTGAGCAATCTGACTAAGAACACAATCTGACTAAGAACTGTGTGTGGAACCCCGAACCCGCTGGGGTCAGGGTGACCCTAGGAGAGTAGAAAAGGGAGTTCTCGTCTTCCTGAAAGTCTTTTGCATCTACTCATTTTTAAAAAGAGCCATCTAAAGCAGGTTGACACCCTCTAGCAGTTGCCTAAAGAATCACACGTCATGCACTATAGGAATCTGAATAGGTGGACATGACATTAACCGTTGGAATGAGGATCTATAAAATAGACTCCTGTCCTTCACTTTCCTCCACAGAGGTTAAATTTTAAAACAAAACAAGCCACCATAATGCTCAAGACAACACTAGTCAATCAATGACTCCGAGGCCCGAAAATCAAGATGTTCGATGGTGGTCATTCTCAGGCCACCACGTCAATCAGTGCATTCATAGAAGCCCATGCAGGGAGGAAATCAAGGCTTCTGGATGGAAAAAAATAGTTTAATATTAAACCTACACACAGCCATTGGCGTGCCTTTTCAAAATTCTTCCTTGAAAGCTTTTAAATGATCACACCAAATTCAGAATTCAAGTTTAAATGCCAACTTACACTTTCAGAGCAGAATTCATTTTTGTAGTGGTATTCATTGCACATAGCTCAGAATCTTCACCCTTGTTATGTTTTTGACTTTTTTTTTAAAGACAGACAAGGGAAAATAGCAATTGCATTTAGCCAATCCCATGTTAAATAATAGATTAAATGTAATAAAGTATAAGTGGGACCTTTGCTTTTCATCATGAAGGAGCTCTCAAGACCAGATTAGACTTCCTGATGCACATTCTCTCACCAGACAAAATACACAAGTGAATTGTTCCCAGTCACTGACAACCTAATATGGCAGACAGCTGTCATCCTTAAAAAACAAAGATTGCCCCTGCATAGAAAAATAATCAAGGTGATCACCACCCAGTATGATGTCATTCTATTCAGCAGTTAAACAAGGTCACAAAGTAAAGAGGGGGTACCTGAGTAGAATATTGAGATCTTGGTGAGCTAAAGAGTTAGAGACTGGAATTCATGATAAATGGAGTAAGTACACCTGTAGGACCAGGCATCATGGATGAGGATGCTCTACAGAGAATCAGCTCTGGAAATCTAATAGGGCATCCCTTAATTTCTTTGCAAAATGCAAATGTGTACATGCTCAGGAATGTACAGCTCAGACAATATGATCTTAATAGGAGGAGCACTGTGCTCCAAAACATGAATTCTGCAGACTTTGAAGACCTTGCTGAACAGCCCAAGTTGTTCACGTGGGATTCTCATCCAGAAATAGTTGATTGTCATTCAGAGGTAGATGCACTCTAACTAGCATTATAAAGAGAGCACAAAGTTTCAGACAATGATAAATTCACTGCCTATCAAAACAAAGCCCAAAACCCTTGGGAAACATAACGAAGTCCAATCACTCAACAATGCCCATTATATAATAAAAGAGAAAATCACATGTGTAAGAAAACAGGAAGATGTAACATAATGCAAGGGGAAAGAGATCAATAGACTAGAAATAGATCTAAAGATGACAAAGAAGTAAGATTTAGTGGGCCAAAAAATTCAAAGCAGCTCTTAAACATTGAAAAACTTTTTGGAAAGGTGAATACAGTCAGTCACTACATGGGAACCACAATAAATAAGTGAGAACTATTTTTTTTAAACTCTAGAGTTGAAGAACTGAAAAACCTAATAACTAAAAGAAAAAATTCAGTGGATTAGCTTACAAATAAACACTAAAGAAGAACGTGAAATTGAAATTGAAGTAATATAAAAGATGGCAAACTCGGAGAGAGATGGCTGAAGAAAAGTAAATAGACTATCAAAATGACATGGGAAGATATCAGGCTACCATCTATATATATCACTGATGTCTCCAAAACACAGGAGAAGAAAGTAGCAGAAAAATAAGTTTATTTCTTGTCTAAATTTGATGAGAAATGTAAACTAATAGAGTATTCCAAACCCAAAACTTAGTAAAAATATAAAGAAAACCACACCTATGCAGATCAAAGCCAAATAGATTAAAAACTAGGTAAAAAGACTATGCTAAAAGCAACCAAAATAAAGCATATATTAAATACAGCAAATAATAATAGAAATGACCAGTAATTTTCCACCAGAAATAGTACAAGTCAGATACAATGAGATGCCGTCTTTAAAATGCTAAAACAACCTGTCAACCTAAAACATTATAGTCAGTAAAAATATACTTCAAAAATAAAAATGAGGGGTGGGGATATAGCTCAGTGGCACAGCACCTACCTGGAAAGTGTGAGGTCCTGAGTTTGATTCCCAGTACTAAAAATAAATAAATGAGAGAGAATTCATTACCAGTAAAACTACATACCATACATATAAAGGAAAATGGTTGCGGTCAATGAAAAATAATACCAAGTAGAAGAAGCATAAAGAAATGAAAAGCACAGAATGTGAACATGGAAATAAAATACAAAAGACTTTTTGTTTTCTTAACACTTAAAAATGTAATTATTCAAATTAGTAAGAGTGTATCACAGGTTTATAATATAGAAGTAAAATGTGCCAAAGGATGAGCTGGTGTAAGTGAGAGGTTACTGTTATAAATTTATTGCTTTCTAAGTGAAGTGGCGTAATATTAATTAATGGTAGGCTACACCAGGTTAACGAAGTGTATCTGAGCCCTAACAGGACCATGAAAAAAACAGTAAATCAACAAGTGGTAGAATTCAAAAACCCAATGGTGAAATATAATCCTTAAACATAGTCATTAATCAAAAAGTAGAGAAGAGAAGGTTAGAAAAGGTTAAAAAGTCAACAAAAGTAAGTTCCTGGGAAGAAGAGGAAACAAATAGTGGTGGGCATAAAGCTCATCGTGTTATGATAATTCATGAACTTTAAGTGGATTAAGACTCAGTTAAAAGATACTGAATGTCAAATCAGATAAAAACCCAGGATCAAGGGGTGTGCTGCTTTAAAAAAAAAGACATACGGTAAATATAAAGACACCAACAAGTTGAAGGTACAAGTTAGAAAATATTACACTGTGGAAGAAATAAATACAGATGGCATTATAAATAACAAGTAGTCCAAAAACTAAAACCAGAGGTTAAAAAGATATTTCAAAATGATGAAAGGGATCAAGGCATATATGAGTACATACAGTGTAGAAATGTCTAGGTCCGTGAAGTATGCACAAACCAGACTGAAGGAGGCACGTCCCAGCTGGAAGGCACACTGACAGGTTTCAACACGACCCACTTCGTAATCAATGGAGCAAGCAGGCAGAATCAGCAGTAGAAAGTCGGGCAACGCAGTTAAGTAACTTGGCCTAACTGGCATTTATGGAACAGTGCAGCACCCAGGGGCTGACACACGCTCCTCCCAAGGCCACATGTAAGAAAGACGGGGTGCTGGGCTATGACGCTGAGCAGCCCCTCAGTGTAAGCGGACAGGAACCCCACGGAGTGTACTCTCTAACCCCAGTGGACTTAACCTAGGACAGTAATAAGATGCATGGAAAGTTCCAAAATAGTTGCATATTAAGTACTTATAAATAACCCACAGGCCAAAGAATAAGTTATGAGGAAAATTAAAATATTTAAAACTGAACGATAACAAAAAAATTCATCCCATCAAAAACTTTAGGATACACATGCAACACACCAAGGGCAAATTTACTGTTCTGAATACTTCTATCTGGAGAGAAGGAACCATATAAAATCAAGGATGTGAACTTCCTCTCTAAGAAGCTAAGCAAAGAACAACTTGAATTCAACGCAAGCAAGATGACAAGAGGGACGAGCTGTTTGCTGGTGCATGCCTATAATCCCAGGCTGAGGCAGGAGAACCATGAGTTTGAGGCCGGCCTGAACTACACAATGAGACACTGTTTAAAAAAATCAAAAGCAAAAAAAAAAAAAAAAAAATCCAGGAAATCCTCAGTGCCTGCCAGCAGTGCCCACAGATGTTCTTCTTTCCTTACCTATCTTTATTCCTAAGTATCTTGTTTTTTATGTTATTGTAAATTATATTTTTAAGCTTTCATTTTCCAATTGATCATTGCTAATAATTAGAAATACTACTGATTTTTTGTCTATTGACAAAACTATTAGTGCAATAATAGATGCAAATAAATTTACACATTTAGTTTCTTTAAAAATAAACCTCTGCCAAATAGTTTCATAGTTTTGTCTATTATTTATACTATTTAAGATATTATTAGTTCTAGTATTTTATTTCAATTTCATGAGGTTTTCTATAAAGATCATCTTGTCATCCACTAATACAAAAAGCACTGCTCCTTTTCCAGTTTTGGCCCTTTTATTTTTTCTTTGCCTTTTGTGCAAGAAATAAACAATAAAAAAAAAGTTGGAACAAACTTAGTTATAGTTGGGTCTGAAATTAAAGTCATAGGCTCCTGGCAAACAAAATGACAGGAAATTACGCAGGGCTATGTTACATTTTTCTTATTGCGTTTAACCAATAACAGCAATTATTCACAGAAAAGATTTTTCCCTGTATTCAGCTAGTGGTTTAATTTAATATTTCCAAGCATTTCTGATGCGCAAATATGGTATTCAAATTTCATCTGTGTAATTCTACAGATTCCTGAGGCTCTTGCTTGACTTTAATTTTTCTAATCTTCTTTCTCTTTCACATGGATTATTTCTATTGATCTATCATCCTCAAATTCACTGGCTTTTTTCTGTCATGTCCATTCTGGTATCGAGCCTAGTTTTTAAAATTTGAGTGTGATTTCGTTAATTTCCACTTCATTCTTTTCTATATCCTTCCATTCTTTGCAAGAATATTTGACCTTATCTCTTAAAATATGATTATGGAGCTGCTTTAAAGTCTCCATATGACACACTCAGCTATATTATTTTTGACAAAAGGGATAAATCCTTTTGCTAGAGGAAAGACAGTCTCTTTAACAAATGGTTCTGGGAAAACTGGCTATCCATATGCCGAAGGTTGAACCTAAATCTGTATCTCTCACCATGAGCTAAACTAAAGTAAAAAATGGATCAAAGATCTAAACATCAGAACAGAAACACTTAATCTTACAGAAGACAAAATAGGAAAAACTCTTGAAGACATAGGTCTAGGCAAAGACTTTCTGAACAAACTCCAGTTGTACAAGAAATAGTACCAAGAATCAACAAATGGAATCCTATCAAATTAAAAACTTCTGCACAGCAAAGGAAACCACTAATAAAGTGAAGAGACAGCCTACAGAATGGAAGAAACAGTTTTCCAGCTACCCCTCAAAGGACTAATATTTAGAATGTAGGAAGAGGTAAAAAAAAAATTAGATACCCCCCACCAAATGTAAAGATTAACTTTAAAAATGGGCATCTGAAATGAATATAGAAACTTCTTAAATGAAGAAATACAATGATTCCCAGTATAAAAATGGAAGAAGAAATACAATGGCAAATAAATACATGAAAAACTATTCACTGTCACTGACCATTTGAGAAATGCAAACTATAACAACACTGAGATTCCATCTCACTCTAGAAAGAATGGCTACCATCAAGAAATCAACCAATACAAAATGCTGGAGGGGCTGTGGAGAAAAGGGAACCCTTCTCTATTGTTGGTGGGAGTGTAGACTGGTGCAACCCTGTGGAAATCAATATGGAGTTTTCTCAAAAAACTAAGAGTAGAAATTTCACTTGACCTAGCTGTGTTGCCCTTCTTCCCAAAGGAGTTAAAGACATCACACCACTGCAATATATGCACACCCATGTTTATAGCAGTACAATTCATAATAGCTACATTTGGGAAACTATCTATATGCCCATCAACAGATAAATAGATAAAAATGCAATATTTATACACAATGTAGAATAAATATAGATGTAAAGTATGAAATAAAAGACAATAGGAAAAAAAAGAAAGAAAAAAATGTTGTAATCCAGTGCAGATACTATATCTAAAAGTGCACCTTAACTACAATAGTCTTACATGTTTTATATAGTCTGGGACCTATTCATCTGGTTTTTCAATCTGTATATATAACTTACTTTATAAGTTCTGATAGCTAAATTTGGTGCTATAAAAATAACAGGAAGGGGAGGGGAGGAAGAAGGGAGTTGAAATGTGTTATATACTTGTACCAGTTCTCTACAGTGAGTGCAATCATTATGTTCTGTAAACTTGTGCTAGTAAAAGAAGAGAGAGAGCGACAGAGACAGAGACAGAGATAGACAGAGACAGAGAGAGAGACGGGGGAGAGAGAGAAACAGAGAGGGAGACTGAGGGAAAGAAAATGAAGTGAAAGGAAGGAAACTACCAAATTACTAAAAGGGTCCAGACAGGTCAGGTAAGACAGGGGCTGTATTGTGAGGATGCAAATAAATTTACACACTTAGTTTCTTTAAAAATAAACCTCTGCCGAATAGTTTCAGCGTCTGTGTGTCCTCATGTTGTCGCCTGTTGCATCTCTTTTCTCCTGAATGGCGAACTTTTCCTCATTTTTCAGATGCTGCATAAAGTCTGGACTGTGTGCTACACATTTTGACTCTTGGACTTGGAGACTCCAGGATTCGCCGAAGTCCTAGTGAGAATACTGATTTCATTGTTTTTGGAAGCCAGCAACAAGTGAGGCCCAGGCTTGCAAATTCTAGTCTGCCTCTGAGGACCGCAGTTCCAACCTCAGTTTCCTATTGTGGTTTGGGTCTGTCATCCATGTGACCAGAATGGCCAGTGTGGGGCCTTGGTGATTGCTACTCCTGCAGCTCCAGTCTAAGGGCTGTCTGGGGTCCGAGGAATGCATGTGTACTTTAGATATGAGTCCGGAACACCGTGCACAGCAGTATGGGATCACTCCTTGGACCCTTTTTTGATCTCTCCACTGCTTTCTAAGGCCTCTCTTCCTGCTCCTCCACCGAGAGAGTTGGGGCTTTCACTTGCAGGATTTCCTATGACGCAGCTTGCCAGAGTGTGGGAAAGAGGGAGACACAGAGAAGGCGAAGCAGTGGAATTTACCCCAGTGCAGGACCGCAGGCATTGTGGTCAGCAAACAGAGCTGCCTTCCTTGGACTTCTAGACAGTCATCGCGGCTGGTGCTGAGCCGCCACGGGTACCCTCCTGCTTTTAGGGACGGAGGTAGAGTGGAATCTCATTTTTTAAAGAAGTTCTCGTTTACCAAACTGTTGTAAGGCATGTTGACAGGTAAGAGCATGATATCTTAGGCTTTAACACAAAGGAAAACACTGATATGGGCATTAGCACTACCAGGTAAGTGCATTTTTACCCAAGCTTCAGAATAAAGCATCTCCCGCCTTTGATTTTAACCAAAGAGCATTCTGAGGAAGTAGACAAGCTGTGAGAAAACTCAAATTCTGCAATTACTGACCATTGTAAATGTGGTTTTTCTCGATATTAAATGTAAATATTTTTAGAAATAGAAATAAAACAGATGCTAAAACTGAGAAAAGACCACAGTAGTCATCTCTTCTTAGCAGGTTCAAATGTCTGCATTTCTCAAATATTTGCCTGCTTTCAGATCAAATGTAGAGTCAATGCTGAACTTATAAAATGCATTTTGATATTAAAATACCTACTAATTTCTGTTAAATATGTTGACTTCTTGTGAGAATTCGATGGTGAATTTCTCCCACAAAAAGAATGTGTATGTGTATATATTTGTGTAGACAGTTTTGCTCACGCTGAAAGCATACATCTTCTGCCCCACACGTGTGCATAACCCCTTACACATACACGCACACACACAGAAAATCCAGATTTCAGTAAACAAAACACATTGACTAGTCACGGATTTTGCCTTTAAAAATCTCCCCCTCTGAATTGCAACCAAATAGCTCCAAGTGCTTTCTCCAGCTGAACTGAAGATCATTACTTTCAGCCAGGTCCTTGGTTCCACAAATACCCACCCTTGGGGACTCAGGGTTCACAGCAATGACAACATTACAAACAAACCACCTTCCAACCCAGGCGAATAGGTCTATGAAAGATTAATCTTGTGCTTCCTCCAGGAACTCCAAAGGTAGGAACTTGTTGTGGGAAGGGAAATTAAAAGAAAAATGACAGTCACACTGTATTACCAGGAAAAAAAAAATGACAGGAGCAGCAGTGTTGTACTTGACAGAGATGAAGGTCATGGGCTTGGATCTCCTTAGCATACCTCGGTCCAGGCTGTTCCCCCCCCCCCCCGCCTAAATGCCAGGTCATGTGCTCTGGAAACGCTCTCCTGTGGATTTAGACTTGAAATATGCCTGGTAGCTCTCAGAAGGACAGGGTCAAATACCTGGGAGGTAAATGCAGGCTCTTTCTCCACATGTCACACAATCTCGTCCCTTTGCTGGAAAATAAACTGGTTGACAATCGCGCTGTCTGCCGGCATGAAGTATGGACATGGTGGGAGCATTTATCTTCCCCATCGACCTTACCCAGGACAAAGCCGCGTTCCTGCCTGGCATCAAAGTCACCTACTTACACACACACTTCGGGAGTCATGGTCCTTTGCCTGATGAGACAAAGTGAGCTGGTTCTGAAAGTTAGCTCACGGGGTGCTGTGCTGTCTGTGGACACACGCTCTCCCCTTTCCTTCTGTCCTCTTGAGGGGCACAGGATCGTTGAGGGAAATGCACAACACAGCCCCTTTATCTGCTTTCCATGAAGTTAAAACTTGGTATTGGCCAGATAGTGGCAAATGCTGCTCATTTGGAGTAGAATTAAATCATTCACCACTTTTCTGTTCCTGCTATTGAAGAAGCATCCCGCTTGTTAGGTTACTTTCTTGAATAATCCTCTTCAAGGAACTTTGCATGAATGCCCATAATTTATGAGTTGTTGGTCATGAAATAACTCAGATCAGTGAATATCCCTGAGGGCCCAGATACAGAGAAGTACGGGAGAGCTTAGGGGGCCAAAGGCAGGGAAGGAGGAGGCCGGGAGCCTGTTTGGAGGTGAGGCCAAGGCTGAGGGTTCCAAGAGAGGCTCAGTCTGCCACGGTTACAATGCCAGGAGAGTCCCAGAATCCTGTCTCCTGGACATCCCTACTTGCCCACCAAGCAGTCAGTTCCACCATGGAACAGAATTAAGGATGCATATGAGTGAAGAGACCGTGGGACCTGCCTTCAATAAACTGCACCATACAGGATCAAGCTCAGAGGCTCTGCATTCAAAGCGTGCATGGGGTGGATGCCTGCTATGAAGACACAGAAAAATTTGCCCCAGTGGGGTGGGAGGAGGGCTCCTCCAGAGTGGGAAGTTTGGATAGAATCTGGAAGGGGGCCCGGGCTGGCCTCCTGAGAGAAGGAAGGAAATTCCTGAGATGGTGAAGCCGTGCAGTCCGTGGACACAGGGTGTTTATAGAAGGTGATGGGAAGAAGGACAAATCACACCCAGGCTGGACCATAAAGAGAGAGTGGTCTTCATCTCAGTGGATGAGTCCAAGCAGGAAGATACCGTGAGAAGGTAGGTCCTGTCACATATCTGCTCGGCAGCAGTGGAAAGGGCAGTGTTGGCATCTGAGAGGGGCTTGAGAGTATCACTGTCACCCAGGCAAGAAGAGACAATGGCTTGAAAAAAATGAATTGTGGGAAGGCAGGGGAAAGGGAACACTATTTGGGGCATTATGGGAAAGAAAGGAATCAGTCATAATACAGATGGTAGGATTGTTGTGGTTGGAACTTCAGGTACCTATGGTAGATAAAATGGAGGAAAACCCTTTTGGGAATTTTATTTACCCTTATTTTTAATGTGAGGTTTTTAAAGGTAATTTACATGTAGCGGTTTCACTCACTTTCCATGCTCAGTGCTGTGAAGTTTGACTATAAAGTCACATAATTTCTTCTCCTGTTGAGCTCTAGAACATTCCGACCACCTTATAAAGTTCTCTGGTCTTTCTTTGAAGTCACTCAATTCTTCTCCTGGACTCTGGACTCTGATCTGATTCCTGTCTTTTTAGTCTTGCCTTCCCAGAATTTTATGCATATGTGGGGTTGGTGGCTTGTGGGCTTCTTTTGTTTAACATAAAGCCACTGAGAGTCATCCGCATTATCATGGTCTCCATGAGTGGCTCCTTCCTATGCTGGGTGGTTTCCCATCATACAGATGATGAAGGGTTCATTGTTTACTGGTTGATGCACATAGGGGTTGCTTCCAGTTTGGAGCAATTGGAAATAAAGATGCTGTGAACATCCAGATGAAAACTGTGCCAACATTGGTTTTCATTTCTCAAGATTAAAGACCTAGCAAAGGGATTTCTAGCTTATCGTGGACCGTGACAGGATACCATCAAGGTTTTCCACATGCCCATACATTTTGCATCTTCAACATAAAAGGGTCCCAGTTGCTCTGTATCTTCATCAGCACTTAATATTATCAGTTTTCCTTTTTTCTTTTAGCCGTTTTAATAGATGTGCAATGATATGTCTTTGTAGATTTAATTTGCACTTCCCTAATGAATAATGATGTTAAACACCTTTTCATGTGTTCATAGATCATGTATTTGTCAGGTGTCTGTTTAAATTTCTGGCCCATTTTTTATTGGGTTGTTAGTTTTATTAATGGATAGTGAGGGGTTTTGCGTATCTTAAGACAATGTGCAGATTCTAGCAGGTGCTCAGAAGCTGAGTGAAATGGCCCTGAAACCATTCAAACACGTTGTTGTAACAAGTGTGAACCATGCAGTGGGTGACACAGCACGGGGAAGAAGCAAAGGGACAGCTTCCTGAGCACTGTCCAAGCCCCCCACCACCATATTTGCCCTCTGCCTTCTGCCAGCCTATCCCCGAGGGGCACCTCCATGAAGATACCAACCTCCAAATCCATAAAATAAAATAAATAAAATTACAAAGGAAAGCAGTCACATAGAAACATGTTTATATCTGGCCATGTATGTATCCATTCAGCTTGTATTGGACTATAATTATATATTTGTAACATAGCGAGATACATTAAATACCAAAATAACAGAATTATCTACAAATCAAGATTAAATTTTAACTTTTAAAAGCCGTGTCGATGTCATTTGGCTCAAAGAAAAATACTCAATTTGGGGATGACTATTCACTGGCAACAGTCATGTCAAACTAGACAACCAATTAATTTGGATTTTTTTGTTCCAGTCACTGCAAAAGTTCCTGTTAACAAAAGATACGATGTTACACGTGAAATCAAGGTTTCCAGAACCCACTAAACGAGATACACACACAGTAGGCCTCTTTCAAGGAACACCACAAATCTTTCAAGGCAATTGTGACTCAGCCCCTAATTGGAGTGGGTTTGTACTGCAGTGGCTTTTTCATTCTAAGAGGGACCTGTTCCTCTGCGCCTCAGCCCTTATTCCCAAAATCATTTACACCACAGAGAAACTTGAGTCCAAAATTCAACTGCAGTGCTGTCAAGATAAAGATAAAATTTGCAAAACTTGTGAAGAGTTTCTAGGTCTTTTTTGATTCATCTTTTCAAAGAAATTGACAGAGTGTTGTATCTGAACTCCATCTTGGAAAAGCACCTGCCCTGCAGGCTGAATCTTTGTAAGGACCATGGCTTCTGTGTTTCCTCCCCTATCAGCAGCCAAGCAAGAGAGTTGTAATTTTCCAGTTGCATCTATAATAGTAACTTCAAGTCCCTGAATTGAAAGATTTATCTTATTCCTATGGCTAAAAATATCCACACTATCAGCCTGCTCATGGATAGAATTCTTTCCTTTACAAAGTTTCCAGAGCGGGTTTCCTTATCCTTGGGAATAAGTGAGATTCTGCCCTCTCTTTGTGAGCAACAGCTCCCAGGCCTTCCAACTGGAGGATCTCTGGATGGTGGGAACATTTCTTATGCTTTGTGCTCTTTTGTGACAAAGTCTTTCTCATTTATGTACTATAATTCAGAGTCCTGCTCCAAACAGATTCGATTGCTTTATGGCCATTGGGCAATATCTTCCAGGATTGTTGCAAGAGTCCACGATGCCAATGCATGCCTGAGCAGAAAGGAGCAAATAACAGAAACCCAAGGAGCTCACTGTATACCCAAAGTAGATGCATCAGCAAGTATTAGAGACGCACCATCTGTGCAGAGTCTGAAGCTTTTATTTCCAGGCAAAGTTGTGTGTCGGGGTGTGTGTGTGTGTGTTGGGGGGGCTTTTACCATTTCTAAAATACTTGAAAGGCTTTGTAGTTTCCAAAAGTAACTCTCAAAATAAGAATTCTTTAAAGGAATGTCCATGCACTCGGGGAGCAAAAGCAAGGAGCTGGAAGAGAAAGGTCGGTTTACCTCCTCCGTACACCAAGAAAGCTAATTTCTCAGTGACAGACTGCAGGATGGTTTTCAGCAAGTTGACTATTTCAGACAGATCTCACCATGTAACAAGGGTTCCGCTATCAGAGATTGTCCTCAGCTCCAGCCCACAAACCAGGCCAACTTCATCTAGTATACACAGCTTTGTGACCAGCTTTCTGATAGCCTGTAGTCTTTTTACCAGCTAAAGCCCAACGTGAAAGGGTATCTCACCGAGAGTTTTGAGTCTTCATTTGAGCTACCAAGTTTTTCAGACTCGTACCATACTCCAAGAACTGATGTCCTACTTTCACAAATGTATTGACAAACAGTCATAGAAGAGGAATTGTGCAAAGGAACATAGGTTTCCAGATGATCAAAAGCATTCCACCTTAATAGCCCTGTTCTCCAGAGCAAAAAGACTGTGTGCATCCCACAACAGTCTAAGGACTCATGTCTTCTCAAAGCAGTGATGCATAGAAGATATTTCAAGATTCCACAGACAATTGCAACATGTTGTTAAATACTGTGTGGTTTCTATTCATGACAAAGTCATAGATACTACTATCACTGCTGTGGTTTGTTAGCTACGTTCGTAATTGAAAGAAAAGCTAACTTTCAGCATGAGGTCTGCAGACATGGAGGTGTGGTTATTTTTCCCATCCAAGTTCATGAACTCCCTGAAATCTAACCGTATACCAATAACAAGTAACTCATAACTCACAAAAGGAGAGATAACCTGAGATTCTGTCTCATGGGAAGTGAGGTAGGTGGGTTGGTGAGAAACAAAGTAGGAAAGTGGAAACACGGCAGAGAAGTACGAGGCCCAAACACTCGGAATGCACACAGAATGTGAAATATCGTGTCTGTGTCAATGTCCACCAGGGGCATCCAAAGTACAGCAGCTCTCTCTGCCAGGTAGACAAGGTCAGCTCTTCTGTGGCTACCAGGAAGCTCCTCCCTGCTCAGCTGGTACCTGCTTGGGGGCACAGTGTTTGCTCAGGTACATAGCAGCTACATCGGATATGATCCACAAAGTGTGACACTCATCGCAGTTTGTCTGACTTTCCTCTCATTGCTGAGACAAAATACCTGATGCCCAAAGTTAAGGAAGGAAAGGTTTATTTAGTTCACAGTTTATAGGGGCTTCAATCCGTAATTGCCTGGCTCCAAGGCAGGGTGGCACATGGTAGCGGGCCAGCAGTTCATGGTGGGCAGACTGTACCAAAGCAGTAAGGGACCTGGACAGTATCTTTCTGCCCCTTTTATATTGCATTTAGGCTGCCAAGATTAGAGTGGTAACAAACTGATCCCTGGACTGATTTAGTAACCACACACCCTTACTACATTCCAGCATCACATACTCTTGATTCAACCACCTCTCAAAAAATCCAGTGACCAGATGAAGTTTTGTGGGGTCATCTAGACACAAACCATAACACAGCTGATCTGGTGGCCCCAAAAATACTGAGTGTTCAACATACCATCTGAGTGTGGAGACCAATGCTGAGTGGCACCAGCTTCTGGAAGGACCAGCTGGCTGCCAGGTGGCATGGTGACAGAATTAGACCCTTCTGATGGTAGAATCAGTGTTTCATCATTTCAGAATTAGGCACACAATTTAGGTTTATATATGTCATTCCTACTGAGCTGCTTGTGCTAAAAACACTATTCACAGACTCCTAGAGTCTCTCATCCAAGACTGTGTTATCTCATTTTAATATTGCCTCCAACCCGGGGACACATTTCACTACACAGGGATCAGATGTGGGCTACTACTGAGGAATTCATTGGTCTTGAGCCAGGAGAAACTGGCTCAATCGAATAGAACAGAATGGGCTGTGAGGCTAGGTCTCTCCCATGGAACTCTGAACACACCTGATCAGGAGACTATGTGGATTCATCTTTCCTATAGCCAGGATGATATAGTTCTGGAAAGTAGTAGTGAGTCTGGGGAACCAGTAGTGGAATAGCCCCTGGCTCTCATGCCTTACAACTTCCTTAAAGATCTGTTGTTTCTCATCCCATAGCACTGGGACCAGTAGGTTTGAAGTTGTAGTTTCAACAAATTGCAAGTTGGAATTACCCAATGACTATTTCAGTCTTCTTATGCTGCTAGGATTTGGATGTGAAATGCCCCCAAGAGTTTCATGTATTGAAAATTTAGTCCCCGCTAAAACACTGCTGAGCAATGGGGCTTTTGGAAGATGATTAGAGTCATAATACAATGGCATTATTAAGAGGGTATAGAACCTTAGGAATTGAAGTTGGGCAGGTCCATGCTCTTGGGGACTTTGTCTTGGTCCCAGCCCCTTCCTCTTGGGCTCTTTGACTCCCCCTCTGCTTCCTGGCACCACACTCTTCCACTGTGATGTTCTGTCTCACTGCCAGCCAGCAACAATGGAGTCAAAAACCATGGTCTTAAACTCTGGAACTGTGAGTCAAAATAAACCTTTCTTCCTTTAAGTTGTTTTTCTCAGTTATTTTCTCATAACAATGAAAAGCTAACCAACACATAAACCACTGGGCAAAAAGGAATTTAAGGGATCATTCTTCTAGCTGATAAGCACATACATGATCTCAGTTACCAGACAAGACATGGACTGCTGGTACCCAAGAGAAGCAAGGACTTTATATAAAACACAACATATTCACTGCATGCTTTTTAAGTACTTCCTTGCCCAATGAATTTGACCAGTGAAACTCAATAATATCATGCTTCTGATCTTGCAGGAATAACTTTAAGTATCCCCAGGAGTACAGAAATTAAAGCCACATTCAAAGCATGGGGGTAGTAAAGTGTAAGGGGAGCACAGGATCATTAGAGATGAAAATATCAGCCTGGACCTCAGAGCATACTGTGGCCATAAGGTTCATATCAGCTATGTTAGTAATTACATAGTTTCTTGCTCTATCTCCCCTCATAATGTCTTCTACAAAGAAAATCGGCAACAGCTAATGGATTCGATTTTTGTCTTGGAAGTTTGGAGAGTATGGACTTTCACCTAGATACTGGCAAGAGTGGATTCTGCGGGTCAAAAGAGGTAAATTTTCATGGACATTTCCCATTTCCTGCCCCATACCCACCCTCTTTTCTAGCCCTGACTTTTTTCTATGATCTTGGACTGATACACTTTGATCACCATCATAAAACTCTCACATGGTTGGGTGAGGCTCCTGTTGAACTCTAGTAAATCAGAGGAAGAGAAGAAAAGGTATCAGCAGTACAGGAATATTCACAAATTTTAAACACTTCTTACCTGAAATGCTTGGGACAAGAAGCGTTTCAGATTTCAGATATTTTAGAATATTTGCATATCCATAATGGGATATCTTAGGGCTAGGACCCAAATCTGAACACATAAATCATTTATGTTTCATTCTCAGGTTACACATACATATTACACATATATCCTGAAGGTAATTTTATATAACTTTTGGTGCACTCTGTTATGACTGTGACCTGTCACATAAAGTTTAAACTTATCCCTTTGTGATGTCACATTGATGGTGAAAAGATTTCAAATTCCATAGCATTTTGGATTCCAGATTTTCACTTCAAGTTGCTCACCCTGAATTTGGTCTGCTGAGCCTGATTTCCTTCAAAGTGGTCTCTCACGCATGCCTCTGCCCTTCTGGGTTGGGATTTTGGTAACTTTCCCCTTTTCTGATCTCTTAAAAACTAGGGGTGCTGATAGGTCTGTACTCTGCCACTCTTCTGCAAATAGCAGCTCTACTTTTTCTAATAGTTTTATTAAATCCTCCTGCTGTGCATGATTTGTTTTGTTTCCAAGACTCGTCTGAAACATAGAATTCCAGAGAGGATAAATATCAAGTTGGACCTTGCTGATCCTCAGGGGAAAGTGCACATGCAAAGATATCCTCAACATCTTGGACCCAGAGTACTGAAAGAGAGCCTCATATGCTCTGGAAACTACAGAAGGGCTGGGGCTTACAGTAGGACTACTTGGTGAAAAAACCTTGAACACTGTATCCACGTATAGGACATCCTCCTGTGAGTTAATTTTGTCCTGGGATTACTCCCCTTTCTGAAAATCATAGCCTTATTGGAAACAAATCCATGCAATGATTAGTAAAAATGTCACACTAAAAAGCACAGCAATGTCCTCTCTACATTTGGCGGAAACAGTTCCCACCCTGTCAGTCGCCAGCATAGCAGAAGGAATGCTGCAGCAGCCCCACCTATTCTACACCGAAAGCATGGAGGCCTCTCGCTTTTATTTTCTTCTTCCACTGAGCGGCTGAGTGATCCCACAAGGGAACCTAGCTTCCACTTTGCAGGATATGTTGAAGTGTGTAGAAGAGCATCTCTGCTTTGTCTAGAAATATCTACAGGAAACTGTGGCATCAGGAAGGCATATATGGTGAGAGCTGGGGATTCTGATACAGCCTTTTCTCTGAGCTGAGCGGCAGCCTGTACAGTCTGTGGATTTCTGATAGGTTGCTGACTATCTCCAATACCAGCTTGCTTGGACGGACCAACTCAGCTTTGTAAGAGTACTTGGGCTGATGCATCTCATCTCCCCATTGTTCTTTTCATGGCAAGCATTTCTGAACTTTTGAATGTCATCAGTCTCTTTCCAAGTATGTGGCTTGCTTAGGAGAGATACTGAATGCATCAAGAGTCAAAGTTGTATTCACTGAATAATCTCCTCTGTTGGTAAACTATACTTGGCTTTTCCAGACAAATAAATGACCATCTAGATGTATGCCATTACCTTAGGCAGATGTGCAGACTGGGGTCCTCCACGTAACTCACATCACTAATTAGTATGACTCTCTTTGAGATGCTGGACCACAGAACCAATGTGGCTCCACAAGAGGGGGAGCCAAGACTCTGATCTCAAGTCAGAGATCAGAGTCACCCTCAGTCACCTCTGCAGCAGTGGGTTTCAGCCACTAACAGCCCTGGCTCTCAGCTGCAAGGACTTGATTTAATTCCACAGCAAGCCTCTATCTTCATTAGCAGTCTCCACACATGCTGCTTTCTCCATTATTATGGATTGCATTTCCTCTCTGTACAGTATCTCATTCTTGTCCTTCATTGGGCTTTAGTGGCTAATAGTCATTTGCATTAATTTTCATTTCTCTAGGTGCTTAATAAACATTCTCTTAGGCACTCATCCTGGAAGTAATTAAACAGCTAAGCTCCAGACACTTCCTAGAACCAAAACTTGTCTTTCCATTGGGATTGGCTCCTACTTCTCACAACCTGAGAGTTACCACTCCAGGGAGCTCAGAGACTTTGTGCTGGCCTAAGTTGCTGCCATAGCTATTCTTCTCATCACTGAGACACAGCACCCTACACCCACAAGTTAAAGGAAGAAAAGTATATTTCAGCTCACAGTTTGTGGTGATTTCAGTCCATAATCAGCTCGCTGCAAAGCAGGATTGCCTGGCAGAAGGGAACGGAAGAAGAGACAGTCCATACAGAGCAGCCAGCAAGCAGAAAACCTCCCTTTCCCTTTTATCCCACCTAGGCTACAAGCCATTTGGGTGGTGTCACTCACACCCAGCATGGGTCTTTCCATTATCCACACCAGAGCTATGACAAACCAATTATCCAATGCCACACAGCCTTAATCCCAGCATCACACACCCCACATACAGCCACCTCTGAAAAGCTCTATCTATTGTAGAACATCTAGATACAAGCAATAATAGTTGTCTATACCTATCTGAACTTTTCTGGGTGCCATTCCCTGCTGCGTCTCATACAATCCCACCTTCCCACCCAACACAAATGTCTCATGAATAAAATCTATCGCTGCATCCACCGGTCCAGCAATAGCTGAGTAGACCCATGGTAAGACTATGCAGTCACTAATATGATGCATAGAACAACTGCATAAGACACTGAGAAAATATCTGCACTGTGGTACTAGCAAGAAACTAAATTGTACAAGATGTAAGTGAAACTACTGTGAATTTATGGTGCTTTTAATTGTACTATGCTATCATAGATGTGTCCATGACCTGACTTGGTTCAAAACATTTACCTTTCATAGTCATTCTGCCTTTGGATAACAGCCCAAAGTCACACAGCATCAGATCTGGTGAATAAGGCAGATGAGGGCACAGTGTAATATTTTATAACCCTACCTTCCTTTTGTTTTTTTTCATTTAAGTAGAAAAAGAAAAAAAACAGAGAAAGGGTACAAGTAATACAAAATTTAAAAAATAAACAGTAAGAAATCACTAGTTAATAGATTACATATTCTCATCTTAGAAATAGTTGTTCAAGTTACAAAATTAAAGCATATAAAGTGGACTTTCAAACAGTGAGAGTGCAAACAGTTTTGTTCAATGATCCAAAAAAACTCAGTAATATGATTATCCATCTTATACACTCAAATATATATGCAGTTATAACCTTTAGAGCACCTTCTTTTCTTTTCTTTTGTACAATGACAATTATACATTTTGGGTCTTATTACTTCCACAGTTCTTATTACTTTTTTTGAAGAGAGTAAAACCAAATGCGACATATCAGAACAGAGTCTGTCAAATCAAAAGGATGGACATAATAGATAATGTAAAAACAAAATACAAGGTGATCAACACTGGTTACCATACTGCTCTTGCTGTCTTAAGAAGCATTGCCTATATCATCAGTTACAATAAAATTGAACAAAACAGTGGAGAATACAACCAAAACATTGGAGACTTTACAGGACTTTAAAAGAAGATAATAGTCAACCAGAATGGGCGTCATAATGAATCTTACTGTCTTCACAGTTGTTGCCTATACTTTTGAACTTGGTACTATCTAGCAAAGCAGAATAGGGGAAAATCAGTCAAAGCAAGATGGTGAGAGCAATACAGGATTTCAAATCAAGTTAATAGGAAATCAAAGTAGGTTACTATAATGTATCCTGCTATTTTTTTATTTTTCCCTTAATTAAAAAGATAAAAATAAAGAAGTAAATAATTTTTAAAAAAAAGAAAAAAGGGGGATTGAGATAAAAGAAGGCATAACAACAGAACAGCACAGGTAAAACATAACATTTAAGCAAAATAGTGTTTCACCTCAAGATATCCTGACATAAAAGTAGTTACCATAGTGACTCTTTCCTTGAAATCTTTAAATATAACTTCATATACTGTAGCACCAAACATATCAAGACACTGTAAAACCATTCAAGAGAATGATATTATTACAGGGTATTTAGAACCAGCTAACAGAAAATGAACCATGGTTTCTGTATAATCTCCTTGTCTATAAAAGTTTTTGCTTATATTATCACATAAAATAAAATCCAAAAAGATACCACCTGTTAAGACCAATGGAGACAGAAGAATACAAGCTCGATGGGACTTCAAAACAAGATGATACTAAATCAGCACTAGCTATTATGATTTTTTTGTTTTCTCCAAAATAGCTGTTCCTACCATCTGATCTTCTCTGCCTCATTTCTGTTGAGATCTTTTTCTGTCGTTTATTGTCAGTCTGTCTTCTTCATTTCGCTTTCTGCTCCATTCATTGTGGCCTCTCTGCCATTATTTCTGGAATCTTGGTATTTTCCTTTTTTAGAATATCCTGCAGTAGTCTCTGTAGAGTTGAATTAGTGGTTGCAAATTCCCCTAGTTCCTCTTTAGCCTGGAAGCACCTTGTTTTTCCATCAATTTCTAGGATAGTTGTGCAGGATATATCAATCTTGGCTGGAGGTTATCTTTCAAAGCTTGAATTATTTCCCCCCATGCTCTTTGTGATTTGATAGTTTGTGCCGAGAAGTCTGCTGTAATTCTGATGGGTGTTCCCTTGTAAGTGATCTGTTTGTTGTCTCTGACGGCTTTTAATATTCTTATATTGGATTTCTGGAATTTTGATTATTATATGCCTGGGTAGAGCTCTGTTTGGGTTGTAGGTGGCTGGGGTCGTGTATACCTCATACATCTGAGTATCTTTACCTTTTGCTAAATTAGGGAAATTCTCTTGTATTATTTCTGTGAGTAGCTTTTGTAGTCCATTTGTTTGTGTCCCTACTTCTTCTGTTATGTTCTTAATTCTTAAGTTATAGATCCTCTTATCATCTTCTAGCCTTTGTGTTATTGCTGTTTGGTTTTTTTTGTTATTTTTAAGAAGTTTTTCATTTCATGCTCCCATATTACAAATCTGCCCTCCAGTTCAGATAATCTATCCTTAGTTTCTTTCAAGCTGTTATGCCAGCTTTCGATAGAGTTTTTAGTTTCCTGGTAATCTCTTTGAACCTGCTTCATGTATTCTATGTTTTCTCTATTTTCTCCATCAAACAATTCTCCCCTTTTTTTCTGTTCTTCAATTCCACCATCTGTTTTTTCTTGGGTGGTGCTTAGCATTTCTCTAACTATTCTACTTATATCTTGCTTTAGGTCATTAATAACTTCATTCCTAAACTTATCTATGAGGCTCTGGAGATAGCGCTTTATGTCTATTGGTGCCGTGTCTGCTATTGCATGTTTCTCAGGATTGGGGACCGAGGACCCTTTCTTGTTGCTCCCTCATCCCATATTTTTTGTTCCTGCTATACAAGCGTATATAGGAGGCCCAGTTTCTTTCTTTGTCGGTTACAGTTTGTTTGAATTGCGCCAGCTAGGTGTTCCCGCCCACTGCAGTGTACATGGGAGACACAGACCTGGGCAGCCTCTGCTGGGCCCACCCCTCCAGGTCAACCTACCTAAGGCTTCACTGCTAGGGTGCACCTCCAGGTGCTGAGACCTGGTTTGGGCTAGCCTACTGGGTCTTAGTCTGCGGCGTCACCCAGGCCAGGCCTTCCCCACCAATCTCGCTTGAGAGGGGAATATACACCTAAGGACACTGCAGCCTCCGTTCCAGCTAATCTGCACGGTCCCAGTATGTCCTTTGCTGAAGCCTTCTGGGGAAGGGTCCCCGATCTGCTCACTCACCGCAGGTCAATGCAGGGCTCCAGGCCAGTCGCGCTCTCAACTTCATTCACCGCTTCCCACTCTCAGAGCTTTCACGCCTCTCTCCTTGCCGTGCCAACTGGGATGCAGCAGCAGCTGCAGGAAATTCAAATCACAGCTGCCAGTGGTGCAGGCTCCAGCTTCCGCACTGAGACCTTATCTGTTCCTGTTATATCATCGGGATTGCGTTTCCAGTTGGCTTCTCTTAGTTTAGTCCGTTCTTGGGTCAGCAGGGTGTATCTCCCCTTGCTTAGGACTTCTCGTCCAGCACCATTCCTGGATTTTAAGTGTGGTTTCTCAGAGAGCCTCCGAAGCTGCTGCTATCTATCCACCATGTTTTCCCGGAAGTCTCCCCTACCTTCCCTGTGGACGACAGGCAGCAGCAGCATTTGCAGTATTTCTATCACACCTTATAAAGACACTGATGAAAGAGAACTTCCAGAACTGCTCCAGGAAGTGGCTAGAAGATGGGATAAATATATTCAAAGCAAAGGGGAATAGTCTGAAAAGAATTAACCGCAGTAGGTCTTTTAATTTAAATATTTACTGCATATTTGGATCACCTTCTATATAAACAGTATTGTTATAATTCAGTTTTAAAATATACATTTTCAGATCCCAATGCATCAGGAAAGAGGAACGAGCTACACCAAAATATTTACACCAGTTAGAATAGACAGAATGTCTTGGTAAGTGCTCGTTTTCTTTTTATAATTTTTCCTTATTTTTAATTGACAAACAAAAGTTGTATATATTTATCCTGTACAGCATGATGTTTTGATATATGAATACATTGTGAAGTTAAATCAAGCTAATTAACATACTCGTTACTTCAAATAGCTATTTTTGTTGGTAAAAACATTTAAAATCTGCTCTCTTAGCAATTTTGAAGTCTACAGTAAATTACTGACTATGATTACTGTGTCAAACAACAGATCGTCTGAACTCACTCCCCCTAACCAGAATTTCTCCCAACAATACCCTCTCTGCTTTTACAAATTCTGCTTTTTAAGATTCCATCCATCATTGAGATCATGCAGTATGTGACTCCATGCCTGGCTTACTGCACTCAGGCTGTAACACATGGCTGGCTTCCCTTCTTTCTAAATGGTGAACAAAATCCCACTGTGTTTATCTTCTGTGTGTATCACTTCACCCACCAGTGAACACTTAAATTGATACCATATCTTAACTATTGTGAGCAATGTCACAGTCAACACCGAAGTGCGCTCTGTCTTCAGCAGGCTGATTTCATTTCTTCTGTCTGTGTATCCAGAAGTGAAACTGCTAGGCCATATGATAGTTCTGTTTTTTAATTTTTGAAGAACCTCCATACTGTTTTCCATAATGATTGTGCTAATTCATATTCCCATAAGCAATACCCAAGGGCTTTCTTTTCTCCACATTCCTGTCAATATTTGCCTTTCTTGTCTATTTTCTAGTAGCCATCCTAACAGTAACATCCTAACATCTTGTAGCCCATCCTGTGAGCTTAGCTTGCATCTCATAGAAGTCATCTTTACACGTCATGGGTTTCCATTACCCTGATTAGTGGTGATGGTGAGTGTGTTTCCCTCTACTGTACCTGTTGGTCACTTATGTCTTACTTTGATAAATGTCTTTTCAGGTGCTTTGTCCAGTTTTAAACTGGGTTATTTTGCTTTCTCCTTACTGAGCTCAGTTTCTTATAGGTTTTAGACATCAACCCCTTATTAAATGGTTTGCAAATATTTTGGCCTTTCTGTAGTTTGTCTCTGTGGGGGATGAGGTGTCACTTTGAAGGCCCCAACTTCCTCAGATCTGCAATATACAATAGCCCCCGGTATGCGAGACAGAGGTAGGACAGGAATGCCTGTTCTCAGTGAGATCTCTCACCCTCTGGAAACCATACTGTGTGAGCTGGCTTTGTTTTGCAAAAGTCTTGAGGAAGTGGCTGGCCACCCTTTGTGACACTAACAGCAGACAAATGAACAACATTCTTGGGCTAATGAATTTCTTCCTGGGCTAGAGGGTTAGGAGAACTGGTTGTGATTATTTACTTCACTTAGATAGTTTAGAATAAACATTGTAGTCTGTCACATTGTAGCTTGTCACAAAGAATGCCTTTTCACTACTTAATTGTCTGGGCTCTGTGAACTGATCCGGTTTACTATATATGAATCTTAAAATAAAGATTGTGCGTGCAGTGCAGTGCAACGCGGTGCAGGCAGTAAAAGTGCCGTGTCTCTCCTGTTTTCCTTTCCGAGCACTGCACCCCCCGTGTCCTGATCAGGCGTGTTTGCGTGTTTGTCTTTCCCGGAGTTCAGAGTACCCTAGATACTCATGACATGTCTCTACTTTTTTGATGGTTTCTTTGGTGCACAGAAGCTTTTTTAAATCTGATGTCATCTCATTTGCCTATTATTGATTTGGGCTCATATTCCAAAAAAATCATTGTCCTGAACAAAGTCATGGAGGCTTATTCCTATGTTTTCTTCTAGGAATTTAAAAATCTTAGGCCCTACATTTCTTAAATCTTCACCTATTTTGACTTGATTTTTGTAAATGGGGTGTTGAAGGTTTAATTTTACTTTTCTGCATGTAGATATTCAGATTTCCCAACATCATCTACCGAAGAGGTTATCTTTCTCTCATTTTGTATTCTTGACCCTTGTCAAAAATCAGCTGACCATAACTGTGTAATTTCATTTGGGGGCTCCTGATTCTGTTCCGTTGACATGTAGAGTCTGATTTTGTGCCAGTACCATGTTGGTTTACATTATTATAGCTTTTTAGTAGGTTTTGAAGTCAGAGAATGTGATACCACTAATTTTAGCTCAAGATCTCTTTGGCCATCCATTTTTTTTTTTATGATTTCACATGAATTTTAAGATTGCTGTTTCCATTTATTTGAAAAATGCCTTTAGAATTTTGTTGGGATTGCATTGATTTATAGGATATTTTAGATAGTACAGATATTTTAACAAGATTAATTTTCATAAGGGATATATTTCTATTTATGTCTTCAATTTCTTTCATCAGTCTGTTATAGATTTCAGTGTACAGACCCTTCACTTCTCTGGTTAAACACATCCCTTTTCTGGTGATATTATAAATGAGATTATTTTCTTGATTTAGTTATTGGATTCTCTTTTTCTTTAATTTTAGAGACAATGCTTCTGGAACATAAAATCTGAAAATATAGAAGAAAAATATATTTATTATCATTGAAGATCCCAAATAATGAAGATAAAGATAGAGATATAGACCACTAGACCAAAGGTCAGAAGTGCAGGAGGGGAGTATTGGAATCTGTGGGACTGCAGGATTTAATTTAACCACTGTATCTGTCTCTGTTGCAGACACACCTTGCATGCAGTCAAATTATCAGCAGAGGTTGCTGGGACCCCTGCCTTCTCATTATGCAAAGGCACTAATGAACTTCAGAGCAAAATGCATTCCTTCCACTGCTGCCAGGCCAGGACAGATGCAAGCAGTGGGCCAGGAAGCCAAGACCTGATGCAGATGCTCTGACTCTGGGCCACGCCCAGGTTAGTCCAAGTGTGGGGGACTTGGAGCCAATTTTCTTAACACACAATGGAGAATACAAATGTAAGTGCAAAAGTGAGTATTTATATAGAATGAGAATTTGTCACAAAGCATCACAAAATCTGGAAAAAATAACAGCTTTTCTTACTGTTTTACTCACTTCTGTATAATGTTAATGTTATGAAATCTGGAAAAATAACAGCTTTTCTTACTGTTTTACTCACTTCTGTATAATGTTAATTTTCCTCTGGTTTTGACAGCATAGTCTTTCATTACGTCTTCATGTGACAATTACTTTATATTTCCTCTATAAAATTAGAAAGCTAATTTGGCCCTTACAAAGGTTAATTGAAGATTTTGAGACATTTTATTTTGAAATAATTTTAGACTTCTAGAAAAGTAGCAAAAATAGAAGACCAGTTCACCAGCTTCCCCTGATGTTAACACCTTATGTAGCTGGAGAACAGACATCGAAAGGAAGAAATTACCATTGGTACAGTGCAATGAACCAAACTACAGACTGCATATAGGTTTCATTTTCGCTAACGTGCTTTCACAGTTGCAAGATTCCACCCACCTTGCATTTTGTCTGTGTCTCCTTAGGCTCCTCCGGTTTGACCAGCTTCTCAGTTTGCCCATGTCTTTCATGAACTTGACCACTCTGAAGGGCACTGATGGGAACCTTACAGAATTTTCCTCGAGGCCAGTTTTCTGGTGTTTACTCATGATTGTATTAGGCTTATAGGTTACCAGAAAGAATTCGTAGCAGTGAGATGGCCTTACTATGTCATGTCAGGGGACAGGATGTCACTGCATCCTATCGCAGATGACATTAACCTTGATTACTTGGCTAAGACAACACCTGCCAGCTTTGTCCCTAGGAAAGTTATTATTCCCTCCCACTTTTGTGTTTAACAAATATTTGGGAGATATTTTGAGACTATGCAAAAATCCCTCTTAAAATTTCACTTATTAACTTCAATTTTCATTTAGTAGAGCTTGCATTAGCAATTATTATTTCTGTCATTTTCTATTTCTCTAATTCCTTCTATGCTTATTAAGAACTCTTCTGTATGGAAAAGACATACTTGCTACATTTATGTTTTGGTAACTTTTCATATGATGCTCCACTCATAGACATTTATTTAATTCACTGAATTAGAATGCAATTCTATCTTAATTTATTTGTGGCTCAAATTCTACTCATGTTGATCCTTAAGCAGTATTGCAGATTAGCTTCTATGGTCTGGTTTCTTTCCTTGAGGAATGATACTTAGGAATCAAAACATGCATCTGGTTTCTTTCAATCAGCAAATGCACTTAAGACTCAGTCCTGTTACTGTGTGAAGCCAGCTTCTCTCCAACGCTGAGTAACATTCCATTGTGTGGCTGGATCGCAATCCGTTCATGTACTCTCCTACTGAAAGACATCTGTGTCGTTTCCAGGTTTGGGTGACTATGAATAAGCCTACAACAAACCTTCAAACACAGCGTCTCATGTCTACTGCTGGTTCATTTCTCTAGGATAAACACCTGAGCAGGATGAGGATGATACAATCAGTATTCCCTAACTCTATAGGAAACTGCCAAACCTTCTCCCAAAGTAACGTTCAGTTCCCACCAGCAGCGTGGACTTCTACGTGCTCTACCAGCATTTGATACTGGTTGCTTGTTTGTATTTCACCCATTCTGAGAGCTGTAGTTTTAGTTCATATCTCCCTCATATTAATGATGTTGAGCAGCTTCTCGTAGGCTATATGCTATTTATCTTGTGTTTCATTATTGATAACATAGAAAACCTTTTTCTGCTTCACAGCTCAATGTTGATGATGTCTGTAAACTTTTAACAAGGTCGGGAATTTCAGAGAAGCCCGTTTATATCCCATATGAGCTAGAAGACTTCAGTGCCTTTCAAGTTTTCTCGGTGATAACTAATTAACCACTTTTTCACTGATGACTTCGTAGCCCCTTTACCATCAGTGTCCTTGTGATAGTGCTGTATAGTGAATTTTGTTATCTTTGTTGATGACAGTATTTCACTTCAAATCAGCCAAAACCTTGACTCTTTTTCCATTATGCTCAGATGACTCTATGTCATTAATTAGGTTAGCGAACAATCTAAAAGCCGATACAGTATTTCTCTCCAAAACGTACCTTTTATTTCTTATGGAACTGCTCTTAATAGCATGCTAAATCTTTGCTACAATTCTAACACCAAAGAGTAGAGAATTTGTATTGATTTTATCATTTATCGTACTCCTTTCATTTCACAATCTATTTGTCTTCATCTAAACTTTCTCCTCCTTTTTAATAAAGATTTAAATGAGAAGATGTTCCTCACATAGGACCGATCAGGAACTGCAGCCTCTCATTTTATTGCTGTGTTCCAGGTGGTCTTTCAAATTGGGGCCCAACTGGCACATTCCACCCAAGTTCCTACTTTTAGCAGAATCCACAGATGTCAGGGGCCACTGCAAACCTGACACAAAGACGAGGGAGGGGGGAAAGAGGCCAGACCAGAAAGTACATTTGATCTTCACTGTAAATCTTACAGAATGTGCGAATACACCGCTAGGACCTCCACCAGCGCCTTGGGTGGGATCTGAGTTGGAGGAATCCACAATGTAAACTTCGTTAGCTTCCAGGAAGCCCGTGGACCTGGGAGGACTGAGAGGATAGCACCCACCCGAAGCTTTTCTGCTGCCTGTGGTTTAGAGCAGAATGCAAAGTCTGTCTTCCGAGATGACCTGGGAAAAACTACAGCCAGGCATTTAAAACAGAACCCTCCGCACCCTTCCAAAGCACAGGAGGACCCTCCTGTGACATGCTGGCTTCTGGGCACTGCCCCCCTGCCCTGAGCCAGCCCCCTCCACTGTCCCTATGTGACCTGAGGCTCAGGTCTGGCTGCCCTAGAAATGCCCATCTACCCTTCCATCCTTTACCCCAGAATGGGAAGCAGAATGGGAACTTGAAAGAGGAGATAGTGCATCAAAAATGTAATCACCTACCCAGAGTGACTAGAAGTCACTTTTCACCACTCAGAAGGAAAGAGGAAATAGTAGTCAGGCCTCTGAAGGTGCTGTTTACTCTTCCAGGGACAAGGATGGTGCAAAGAGCTTCTGACAAGCCCGTTGACAGTGTGCTGGGAGATTTAACTATTCATAATAGTAAAAAACAACAAATACAGCTTTGAGTTAATCCAGCATCTTTCATCTCCATATCAAAGAGCATTGCCAAAGTTCCTGATAACGACACGTCTGTGGAACACACAGTGACAGCCATTATCATCCCTGGGTGACAGATGAAAGAACGGAGATGCTCTGAAGCCCTTCCCCAGGGAACCAGTGGGGGCTTGTGCCCCACCCCTACCCCCACCCCCATCCCTAGGCCTGGATCTGTCCCTTGATGGGATTTGGGGTTAAGGAGAGTGAGCATGGGGAGCAATGTGGACCATCCATGGAACAGCACAGTGCTCTGTCCTCCAGAAGCTTGGCAGTAAAATGCATCCACCAAGGTGGCTCTGCCTCCATGCACGGGATCAGCGGACACTTTTCAAAGGCTAGTTGCTCACAGACCTTCAGGATGAAGCCTGGGAGAATCCTGGCCCCCACAGAGCCAACCTTTGAGGCATTCACAGCAGAAGAATGAGAACAGGAAAGATGTCTGCACTCCCTCGAGCCTTACAGGCCAACCACAGTGAGCCACTTGCTGTTGTTCAAATGCACAGCCTGGGCCACGGAGGTTCCGTCCACACTGTGTCCTCCTCTTCCCACAAATACAGAGGCAGCAGCGCCTGAGCTGAAGCTATGCACATGCCGCCCCTCCTTCCCAACCTTTCTAATCTTTTCAGATTTCTGCCACAGGCTGTGTCACTTCATTCCATGGACCTGTTTACATGTTTTCTTTCCTACCAAACTGTTTGCTCCTAATCAAGAGCATATTAATCATTTTTCTGTTACTAGGACAAAATAACCAACACACAAAATTTAAAGTAGGCAAGAGATGACTCACGGCTTCAGAGATTTCAGTCCATGGTTGGCCAATTCCACTGCTGAGGGCGTGAGTGAGGCAGAACAACAGAGCATGGTGGGAAAAAGCTGCCCACCTTATCACCCTGGTAACCCACTTCTCTGGATACACTTTCTTAGACTTTCACCAAAAACATTCAAACTCCCAACTGATGCAATCACTTCAGTCTCAGAGTTTATTTGAACCTCTCACATCAGATCCGCTGGGTCTCCACTGCACCAAACTTGAGTCCTACCATCTCTGATGTGAGCCAGACCCAGGAATCTAACAAGCTCATTCTGGCTGGTCCCAGCTCTCATGTCTTCTTTGGCAGGAGCTCTTCCCCCATTCATCTGGGACCGAACATGGTGCAGGACACGAGCATGTTTCTTCATACAGTTCTCACCACCCTTTTGTGAGTAGGTCTTATTATCATTTTTATCTTTTGTAGCTATAATAGCAACATGTACTGCCTGTTCACAGACAGGGAGCAATGTGTCACATAGTCCTTGCAGCAACACAATGAAGCCACTGCTAGTATCAGTCACCATTTATGGATGCAAAAGACGAGGCCAGGTCCAGTGACAACTCCAAGATCCTAGAGATACTAAGTCCTAGAGATACTAACGAGATAAAGCAATTAACTTAGCCAAAAGCAAATCAGGGTCATCCTACCACTAGCCTTGCCAATCCTCTGTGGTATTTGTCACCAGTGCCTCCCTGCTGGCAATGCCCCATCCTCAGCCTTCCAGGACACTGTCCTGGTGTGAACTCCCTCTCTCCTCTGCATATTCCTCTCGTGAGCCCCCTTCATTCTGTCCACGAACCCTAGGTCCCCTGGGACTTGACCATCTTTTCTCATACACCATCTACTCTAGGCAACGAAGCCTACATCTCCACACTCGGTGAGGCCCAACAGCTGATGACCACCCAGCCTTCATCTTCTTGCCTTCCACCCACATCTCTCTCTCAAACCCCAACCCTCTTAGACACACCACCAACTCCTCAGTTTCAGCCTGCTCAGACCTCAATTTATCCTCACATCCCCATATTCTGCAACATTCCTGACAACCCTGTTCACCCCAGTCCCCAAACCAGAAGCCAGACTCTGCTCCACACAGGCCTGCTGCGCAATCCTTTAACCCAGTAAGGAATGGGGAGCTCTTCTCTCCCCCCAAGGTCTCGAACTGAAGCTGACCAACCCACCTTCAGGCTCCCTACTGAATAAAATCTCCACTACCTCATGCAGGCACCCAGAGTCCACGCTGGAACCCTCACCCTCCTCCTCCCCTTGTTGCACTCATGTCCTGACCTCTCAGCTAAACAGGTAGCTGCTCGGGTTCCTGTGCACCCACCCCTGAGCTCCCTGCTGTCACTCTCAACACCTCCTGCTCTGGGGGGCCACCTGCATTCTCTCAGACTCTGAGCAAGGGCAGATGCTTACCCTCTGCCTTGGCTCCCCTGGGACTCCCTGGGGCTCGGGTTGGTGTCTTACCACCATTTCACTCCAACAGCCCACTCCACACACCAGGAACTCTCCAGGTGTGGTTCCTCTTCCCTTTGCACCCCAAGAGGCACTTCCAGCCTTCTTCAGACGTTTAGATAAATAACTGGCAACTGGCAACTAATATGAAAAAGCAACATTGCTCCCCAAGATAAGTGTGTAATGTTCAGTTCTGCTTTTTCAAGGAAGTGAGCAGAAGCCTGTGTGCGCATAAGAGATGTTTTGACAGAGGTGAGGATACGTGAAGTAGGCAAGGAGGCTTACGTGAAAGAACCAAGA
Source organism: Cavia porcellus (assembly GCF_034190915.1). Lineage (NCBI taxonomy): Eukaryota > Metazoa > Chordata > Mammalia > Rodentia > Caviidae > Cavia > Cavia porcellus. The sequence continues at coordinate 4,421,300 of NW_026947491.1, forward strand.
GAGATGGATCTCAGCGGAGGCCCTCATAGAAGCCAACACACCACAACTTGCGTGTGGTGGGGAATCTGCCTCTGTTGTGACTGAAAGTGGCACAGAATGAGGTTGGTGATGGGTCCCTAAGTCCCTAGTCTGTGTCCTTACCTGGCAACACCCACACTCACCATCCTATGCACACACACATTCTCACACTTAGAGAAATCACATCTCACGCATACACACACATCCCACAATGAGCCACGCAAACTTAGGACAAATCAGCCCTGACAAGTTGTTGAACTGCATCTCCTGCTAACCCTCAGCTTGCTCCTAACCGGTGAAATCCCAGTGTTCAAATATGACTGGTGAAAATGCTTAAAAATAAAAGCTACAGGAGATGCTGGAGTTTGGGTCTTGAATGTTCCCCAAAGCCTGTATATTAAATGCATGGTCACCAGCCCCCCAGTGCTTTTGGGAGTCAGTGGAACCTTCAGAAGGTGGAGCATGGTGGACAGAAGTTAGATCACAGGGCAGTGAGTCCTGGAAGTGGATCTTGAGACCACAGTCCCCCTTCTCTCACTGCTTCCCGGCTGCCGTAGGTAAACACACCACCTCTGTCACAGCTCCCGCCACTAAGAACTGTGCTGCCACAGGCCCAAGGCAACAGAGCCACAGGACGTGGGCTAACTCCCTGAAACCGTGAGCCACAATGGGCCTCTCCCCCTTTTCAGGTGATTATCGTAGGTATTTTATCACAGTAACAGAAAGCCGACTGCCTTAAATGGCTAATACATATAAAAGTTCAGCCTCCACAGGAATCAAGAAATTCGCATCAGACAGGATACTATTCAGCTGTGATATATTTCAGCTGTGTAACTGCAGTGTTATGCCACCTGGAGAGGCCACTGCCACCTCCCACATGTGCCGGGTGGAAATGTTATGTGAGTCCCCACTCCCCCAAGGCAAAGAAAGCCCCCTTCAAGTTAACTCACCTGTGCATCTTGTCACTGCTGGCAGAGAATGAATGAACTTAAGGCAGGTCTTGGAGGACGATGGTGGGAGGAATGCTGGGCAGCAGGCTGTGCACACACACGTGCACACGCACACACACACCCCTCACCGTAGGAACGTGAAAGGAACACAGGGCCCAGCAAAGCCCCGCCTTCATAGATTCACAGTTTAGAAGCAAAGTCAAGACTCACGCCAGTCAGTAGAAAGCAGGCTGACAAAATTAGATGCTGTCAGAGAAGAAAAAGCTCTGAGTGCTTTCAGAAAAGGGACGATCATTGCAAAATAGGCCAGCAGTGTAGGTGGCTATGACTTAGGCCCAGGTATGGTGAGAAAAGTATTCCAGGGGCAAAAGAAAGATTAAGCCAAAGCTAATGTGTTAGGGCTCCTGTCTGGAGGCCTCCACCCAAAGTCCTGTGCGGTCACAACTGGGGCTGGATCACACATAGTGTGTGGTGCTGGGATTGGGGCAGGGGATGAATACTAAATCAGGCTGCTGATTTGTTGGGTACCACCTTAATCCCAGTAGCCTAGATAGAATATAATAGGAGCAGAAAGAAGCTGCTATTGTCGCTTGCTCATTTTGCTGTCTTCTGCCCACCATGGACTGCTTCTCCCCTGCTGTGCCACCCTGCCTTGGAGCCAACCAATTATGGACTGAAATCTCTACAGACTGTAGGCAGAAATAAACCTTTCCTCCCCTCACTTGTGGGTGTTGGGTAGGCTCTCATAACCTGCACATTTAACGTCACTTAATCTTCCTGACACCTGCATACAAGTCCCCTTCAGCCAGTTTAACAGACTCTTATGCTCCAAGAACAAGACAAAGTTGCCCAAGATGACAAAGCCAGTCAGTGCTGGGACTTCAGATACAAGCTGATGCCCATCTGCCCAACTGAGCCCAAGCCTCCTTCCTTTCTATACCTCAATTCCAGATCTTCTGGCCTGACAGTTAAAGCCCCCATATCTCCAGGTTCAACACAATCTCTATCAAAATCCCAGCAGGCTATTTCGCTGACACTGATGAGTTGGTACTGAAATATATACAACAATCCAAAGGATGAGAAGAACCGAAAGGTGAAGGATTCACTACACAACTTCAAAAGTTGCTACAAAACTACAGGAGTCAAAACCATGCTGAATAAAGAGTGACAGAAAGACAAACATACAGACCGAGGGAACAACATCAAATTCTGGAAGTAAACCCACAGATTAAAGGAAAATGAGTTTTGATAAAGATTCCATGTCAATCCAAGGAAAGAGCAGTCTTCAATAAATGGAGCCGGGACAGCAGGCTATCTGCATGCACGGGAACGAGTTTGGAATTTTATCTTACACCATGAATAAAAATAAACTCAAAACACATCAAAGACCTAAATCCAAGCTGAAACTATAAAACTCTTCCAAGAAAGCCTATACATAAATCACAGTGATTTGGGATTCACCAAATGTTTTTAGTACCTAAAAACAAAGTGGATAAATTGGACTTTGCTAAAATTAGAAATTTTGTGCTTCCAAGGACACTAACAAAAAATGAAAAGACAACCTTCACATAAGGAAGTAGTCTTCAGCATATAGAAAGAATTCAGATAACTCTTTAAAAAGAGGGCAAAGAGCTTTTAAAGTGGGCAGAAAATTGATAACATTTATGATCATCTATAAGCATATGAAATAGTACTGCATATTCAAACCCCTATGAGATACTATCTGACACCCCTTAGAAGGATGCCTAATAACAAATATTGATGAGGGGACCCAGAAACCTCACGCATTGCTCAAGTGGAAATGTAAAGGGGTGGAGAGCCTTTGGAGACAGAGTGAGTCATCCTCACAGAGTCAAATGCAGTTACCAGGCAACCCAGAAATGCCATGCCTAGGTGTATACTCAGCGTAATTGAACATACACATATTTCTGTAAAAATTTGTGGATGAACATTTGCAGAAGCAGTGTTTGTAATAACAAGAATATGGAAACCATAGAGATGTCCATCAGCTAGCAACAGATAAACCAAATGTGGTACGTCCATCTGATGGGACATTATTCTCCGTCTGCAGTGATTTCCTCAAAGATTCCACTCTCTGAGTTGCCTTTGTTCCTGCGATTGCCTCCTGCTTTAGAATCAGGCTTCGTGAGTGCAAATCCAGTGTGTACCTCTTCTTTAGGAAAAAGGGGTACAGGAAGGAAGGCCAATTTGGGGAGAGTTATTGTGGGTGTTAGGCACCATCTTGTCCTCCAGCACCCAACCTTTCTCCTAGGTGAAGCCCTTTCCTAGGTGAGCATCTGCAGTCTCAACCTCAGAGTGGCCAAAAAGCTGATGGAGTTTACCACCCCAACCCACTCGTTCTTCCTTGTTTCCTGTCCCCCAGCCTAACCCCTCCTGGGTGACACAGCCAAGGATGACAGTAGTCTATTCTCCCAGCTTGGCCCTCCATTGGCACTGTCCTCTTAAGGCAAGTGCTACTCATGAGTACAGACCACTTAGGGTGACATAGGAAGAACCATAGCCTAGCTAGGTAACCCTGTGGCGATCAGACCCACCCACCCCTGAGGTTCCCAGAAAGGGGCCAGGTCAGTCAGACACAGGTCCCTCCAAGCCCAGGTCCAGTGTGCTGCGATCACCACAAGCATTTGGATCTCTCCCCCTCTCCCTATCTCTCTCTCTCTCTCTGGAGCTAGGCTTGCTTCTCAGATCACAGGACTTGGGAAATAGAACCATCTCCTTGTTATCAATGTGAAAACTCAGCTGAGCTATTTGTGATCTAAATCAAAATAGAACTGTGTCTGGCAAACTCATTTTTCTCCGGCACAGCAACTCCCGAGATACATTGTCTACTGATGGGGGGGGGCGCGAGACAATGGCAACTGCCAGGAGCCATTGATCACTTGTTTTATGTACAGAATGAATCCTTAATCACTGTCGCTTCAGAAAGAAAGGGGAAATTGAGATGGATTCTCAAGTGCCAAAGGCAGAGAGCTTGGTAATTGTAGCTCTTTCATTAAAACTTTGGAGTGCAGTGAGTTTGTGGGATCCTTCATCTCCACCTTGGTGCACATGTTCGTCTGCATCCTGAAGGTCATCAGGGTTCTGTCCTCGTCATGAGCAGGAAGCTCAGCTCTGACATCGCCTGGAAAGGGACATCTCAGGCTGGCCCTGGAGGAGCTGCCGCCTGGGACAGTGTACCCCACTGTCCCTTACTTGGTCTTGCCTTCCTTATCTCTACCTCCTTGCTCCCCTTCTGCTACTCTAGCCTTTGGTCCCACTTCCCCAGCTACTTCTTTCATAGTAGCTCTGTGTCCGGCATCATGGGAGTCTATAGCAAGGTCTGGCCTCACTGCCACAGTTACCATGCGCTGGAGATACCAGGATGGAGATTGTTATTCCCGGGGAACTGAGGGTTAAACGGGGTCACATGCAGGGGTGTGTAGAAGCCTGCCTCTGGGGCTCACTGGAGTCTATTAATATGAGGGACTTTGCAAGGCAGCCCCAGGCAGGGTTGCAGTGGCCATAACAGGAAGACTCACACCATGGAAATGGGCCAGTTTTACCAACCATGGTTTTTGTCTTTGTCTCTCTTGAGCCAGTTTCCTGGTGTGTCACTTGCTCTGTGGCTATCAAGAGAGCCAGGACAGGGCACTTCCAGCATGTCAAGCTGCCTCCTGACCAATTGATCATTTCATTCAAAATCTGAACTCAAATCCACTTCCTTCACGGGGACTTTAGTTAATTATTGTGAAAACATGAGCCAAGCGGACTGTGGGAAACCACCCTGTTGGAAACTGGGCTTACCCCACATCTTAGAGGAACAGGCTGGCAACCTGCCTCAGAATAACCCAACGCCTTCCTGTTACCCTAGGGCAGAAGCTTTACCAAAGCACTGTGATTAGCCTTTTCCTGCCAGCCTTGCCAGTGTAGGTGTCCTTACAGTGAGGCTCCGGGATTTCCACCTGTGTCTGCCACCAGGCTGCAGCCCAGTGCCTGGCACCTCGCTGGCTCTCACTAGCCGCATTATTGAAGGAGTTCACACACCTGATCCAGATGCAGTTCATCAGGGGACCAGGTCTGTGCTGAATGCCGAACACCTGACAAGCACCCCCCAGTGGATTTCAACCAACTTAGTCAACCAAGAAGCTCCAACAACTTCCTGAAATCCTGACCCTTTCGCATTTCCCAAAAGACTCCAGCAAAGTTTTTAGTCTTAAGGTTCTCTGGCCATAAGTTCCAAATGCTAAACGGCTTATTAGGCTTATTAGGCCAGAGCAGCACTGGCAGGGGCTGCCTTTGGCGGCATCATTAGCAATCCGACAGTTATGCAGCACAGAGCTTTCAGTGTGAAGCCTCCATTTTCCCACTGCTCAACAAGCAAAGGAAGAAATATAAAGAAAGCTCCCAGAGCATCTGGCTTTCTCTCACATTAGGGTCTGGGGTGGGATCACTGATTTAAGACCAGGATTCTGTTGCAAAGCTGTGCTGATGGTGCAATAAACTACAAGAAGGCACCATCCAGCCTGAACTGGTGTGTTGTGTCAATCTCAGACCATGTACCATGTGTCAATATTTATAATCAAGGAAATACTTATTTTGGTTTCCAGAAAATGGCACCGTGACGAGAATTAATGTTGGAAATGAAAAGGGAAAGATGAGCAGAGGAGGGGAACTGTTTGTTCTTGTTGAGAAGAAACAACCTGTAGAAGTGTTTTCAGCAGATGTGTTTGAAGCAGTCATAAGAGACAAGGGAGATTTTGTTTTTCTTGACTGTTTTTGCCATGATTTCTCCAAGGTCCTCCTGCAACTGACATTAAGGAAAAACAATTAAAGGAATTCCTTATCAATAGTGATCAAAACGGCCAGATTTGTTTCGGTTTTCTTTTTCTAGAAGATTCCAAAGGTGCGCTGTTAGTGTCAGAAATAAAGATTATCCAATTACATCAAATGTAATTTACTTTTATACCTTTTCAGGGTTTCATGCATCAACATATTTCTCAGATTGGGGGAATGAACATGTCAAGCCAGCAAAACCAATTTTTTAGAAAACTATATAGTCTTAATATTTTAATTTTTTTATCTTCTCCCCCATTTTAAAATGTATATAACCACCTATTGTATACACTGAGACAGTGTCACCAATGCAGAGAGTAAACAGCCACAGGCCCTGTGGCCCGCAGGTAAGGGGCCTGGCCTGTGATACCAGGGCCTAGTCTCCTGGCCTGTGGCGCCCATCATTCCCTCTCCCTAGTCCCGATACTTCCTGCCTCACTCTTCCTGTAACAGACTGCCCCAAGAAGGCAGGCCCAGGGCACCCCGGTCACATTCCCCTCCTCATCACTCCTATAGTGACCTTGGAATCTCAAGGAAGCCAGGAGTCCCAGCTCCTCTTGAGTTCGGCCATCCTTGGCAGGGGTCAGCCAAAGGCCTGGGTGGGCAGAACAACTCCAGGAATGAATCAAGGGGAAATCACCTCCAGGAGCTCCACCATCCCCGAAAGATCACCAGCATAGGTCAGACATACCAGGGTGAGCACTGGTCTTATCCAGGTTCTTCCTAACAGCAAGTCTGTACAGGAAGTGGACTCTTCCCTTCCACACACACACACGCACACATGCACACACAGAGTGTGAAATCAAAAACTTCAGAAGTGTTCACCCAAGCAGAGTTTAACTGAGCAGGGGATCATTCATGAAAGAGCAGCCCCAGAACCAGAAATGGGGTTCATAGAGTTCCCTCACCAAGTGAGCAAGCAGCATCCACGGATAGAAACAGTGAGCTGATTGGTCGTAGCTGTGCCATCATATGAACATAGTTTGATCAACTGGCTACGAAGGACTGTGATTGGCTGATAACTGGCTATTATACAGAATATGCTCCTCAGTCTGGTACATAGCTTGCATGCTAATACAGATTATGTTTCATTGCATAAAGACGGAAGGATAACGGTGTTCTCAAGGAATTCAGTTGAACAATAGGTAAGACAATGATCACTGAGGGAAAGTAACTGGTCACCCAATAAATGGCAGATCCCAGGCTCAAAGCCTACATCTCAGATTGCAACTTCCTTTGATTCTTCTGCAGTGATTAAAAAAAAATCCCAGTGTCTTAGTTACTTTTCTCTCATTACTGAGACAAAATACTTGCTTCCTAGAATTAAGAAATAGAAGGTTTATTTTGTTCACAGTTTGTGGAGGTTTCAGTCTGTAATCAGCTGGCTCCAAGGCAGAGGGGTGTGGCTGAGGGGCAGCTGTTTATGGCAGTGGAAGATACAAAAAGCAACAAGAGCACAGGATATTAATTGAGTTGGGCAGGCAGGCAGCATTCAGCACAGGTGCAATCTGATACTGGGGTTGGTAGAGGACAGTTTTGGGGGCACTGAATCCAGACTCAGAAGCACCCCCCAACTTTGCTGGGCCACAGCCCCTCTGTCCAGCTCCCTGACAGGCAGCCCACAGCACAGAGGCCACTGCAGGCTTCCTCTGCTTCTTTCTTTCTCACTTTTCCCAGGGAAAAGCACTTCACAATTGCAGAGAGACAGAGGGACAGAGGGACAGAGGGACAGAGGGACAGAGGGACAGAGGAACAGAGAGACAGAGAGACAGAGACAGAGCTTACCTCACTAAACCAAGCTGCATTTTGGGGTGGATTTCTCCACTAGGGTTAGTAATGGAAACGCTGACATAATCTTTTTGTTTTGTACTGGGGATCAAACTCACAACCTTGCACTTGCCAGGCAAGCACTTATGCCACTGAGCTAAATCCCTGGCCCCACTGATATAATCTTAATTATAAGAGCCTTTCTCCGGGATCAAAGTGCAGTGACCTTGAAGACTCCACTTGCAAGTCCTCCTGGCCAGTGAGAGAAGATCCCTGCTAGAATATTTGGGGTGATCTATTATGCAGCTACTTATGCTGTGATTCCCATCTATGGTCTTAGCTGGGAGGTATTTTGAAGAAAAAAAATAGATGAACACCAGGCTTGGGAACCCTTGCCCAGATCAGAGACCAGGGCAACGTTTCTAGTCTGAAGTGCTTTGCATTTCATATGAAGCAAAATCTATTTAAGGTGCCACTGAAGATGCAGGAAAGTGCTGGGGACTTGAGTCCCAGGAATGAATCTGACCCAGTGCAGAGACATCTCTGCATATTCATATTCAGTGTGAAGAGGTCTTTGCCACCAAAGAAAAGAGGAGAGAGAAGAAAGAAAAGAAAAAGCTCCTTAGAAAAAGTCCTCTCATCCAAAGGAAGTGGTGCCATGCACTCCAGCCCCAGAAGCTGTTCCTGTGTAACCAGCAGTGTGTGGCTCTCTGCCACCCCTGCCTGTCACTTGGTCCGGAGAGGACTGGTGGGGTCTCAGGGTTGAAGGCACCACATGCTCTGAAAACAAGGTTGTTGCCCCTGCAAGAGACAGGGCTGTCGGTCTGGTAGTGGTACTGGGGTTTGAACCCACAGCTTTTACGGGAGCTATACCCCCAGTCCACGTTTGTAATTCTTACTGTGAGACACGGCATCACTAAATTCCCTTGACTCAAATTTGTGATCTTCCTGCCTCAGCCTCCAAATGCTGAGGTTACAGGCATGGGCCACCTCACCTGGCTGTCACTGAATTTCTTAACACAAATGGAGCTCAAATCCTTGAGGAGGTGCCTCTGTAGGAGCTGAGCCTCCTCTACAACACCCTCATTAGCCACTTGCATCTCTGTAGGACATGTTCTTGGTGGTCCCTCTCCTCCCCTAAGCCCTCTGCTGTCCTCAAGCTGGGCCTCTTCTGGGGCTGCAGGACCAATGAAGCCATGCAGCAGGGTCTTCTTTGGTTCCCTGCAGTGTGTCTGAGACTCAGCAAGCCTCCGAGTGTGTCAATAGGAAAAGTGTTCAGCTCAGCCTTGTGGATACTGGTGGCCTTGTAAATCCATCTGCTAGACGCTAACCCTGCTGTGTGATGGGGTGTAGAGGTGGGCCCCTGGAGGGTGTTAGTCTCTTTATAAGAGAGACTCCACTGAGGAGGTCCTCGGGCCTGGTGCCACGTGAGGCTCCTGAGCCAGGAAGTGGCCATGGGGGACACCAGACCTGCCAGGACCTTGACCTCGGATGTCCAGGGCCCCAGAACCGTGAGACAGGGTTTCTGTTGTTTATAAGCCACCCAGCTGCAGAGTTTGCTGCAGCAGCCTGGATGGGCTAGGAGGGCTCCCAGTCCTTAGCTGCTGGCAGCTCAGTCAGTGGCTGCAAACTCACTCCAGCATCCATGTTCTCCACTCTGGAGCAAACAAAGCTTCTGGCTTCCCACCGGCAACTGAGGGACCCTCACCTCAGGAAACCCCTCTCCAGGGCCTCTTCCTACCCCTCCTCCACCCGGTCTCTCAGCTGGAGTTTTCCACTAGCCTCTGCCAGTCCCCAAATCGTTAATGATCATGACCAGTGGGAAGGACAGAAGAGCTCCAGCCTTGCCAGGGAGAGAGTTGACTGGCTCCAGCAAGCAGGCAGCCTGGGACCAGGGTGGGCAGGTTTCCCCGGAGGCCTCCAGGGTCCCTGCTAATTTATCCTCCCTCTTAAATTGCCTCAAAACTCCAATAATAAGCACACTCATAGTTGACTGATGAAATACATTCTTCCAAAGCAATTTTACAATAATCCTACTGTATGCTAACCCTGACCAAAAAAAAAACAAGAAAAAAGAAAATCCTAGAGCCAAGACACTCTAGACTGAGCAGCAACGACAGACTTTCATAATTAGGAGACACCGTGTCATTTCTGAGCAGCGTTGTACCTTTGAAATCCCGTGACAAACCGAGGACCAAGTATGTGATACCCGATTGACTTCAGATCTCAAGTCAGCTGCTGCAGAATAATGAGCTGCATCCGTCAGAGCTGCTGGGATCCAGTTTAGGGTCTGGGAGGGAAGGGAGAGGAGGCTGTGAACCCCCAGGGTCTCCCCTGTGACCAAGGGGCTGCTGGGTTCAGGACAGGAGGACCCCACTGGCACCTGGCCCCCAGGAGCTACTTTGGAATGCAACCTTTATCTTAGGTGCTGAGAGTCCAGAGGATCACAGCCTGGACTGGGACAGGCTGGCAATGTCCCTGTCCCTTTTCCAGAACTGGTTTCCTCCAGGGAAGGACAAGGTGCCTAGGACTTCCCCACCTGGGGAGTGAGCCGCAGCCACCGCCACGCCCAGCCTTCCAGCATCACCACCAGGCAGAGCTCCCTGGCATGTCACTGGGAGCAGGGCAGCTGGGACCAGGAACTGGACATCACGCCCTCTCTTCCAAGCCCTTCCAAGCCAGCGTCTCCCCATTGCATTCCCAGCGCCTGGCCCCCAGGGCTCTGCTGCTGGGATTGTGTCTCCTCCCTCGGTCCCTGAGTCATGGAGCAGTAAGAATATGAAAGGCTTCCTCCCACCCACCCAGGTTCACTTCCTGTCCTGTTCACCCTCCTCGCATCTCTCCGGGCACCTGGGGATTGTTATTCACCACACATGTGCAGGAACACCCCCACCCACCGCTTCCCACTTCCAGGGCCTCTTAGAAAGCTACACACACACACACAGCCACCAATCGGGGACAGTGGAATGTGACCTGCACAGCTGCCCCAGCCCCTTGGGCTCTGCTGGGGTAACCCGCTCACCCTAAGGTCTTTCTTAACATGAAGCCCAGGACTCCTGCACCACTCCCCAACACAACAGAAGTCCTGTCCTGTGTCACAGTCACAGCCTCATGGGTCTCTTCTTAGTCATCAGATCGCATTTTGGGCCCTCATCTTGTCACATCCTTGCATCACAATATTTTCGCTGTTAACAGGAAATGCCGTGGCCTGTCAATGTGAACGGCTGATGTCTACCACTAGTAATTTTGCTTAGGACACAGTGAGTGTGTCTGTGCATCTCTGTCCCAACGTCTGGAGTGAAGCTTTGGTGCAAAGGCACAGCCCTGGAACATGTCTCTGGACACCAGGGCTTGGCAGCATTTCACTGACCAAGTCCCGTGAGGACCAGGGGACCAGCCCACAACACAGACCTCTCACTGTCACCACCGAATCCACACTTTCTGTTGGAGCCTTGCAAAGATGTCATCGGGAACTTTGCAAGTGCCCTCGTGAAAACTGGACTCCAGGTCTAAGAGCCTGAATGGAATTCAGTCACCTCGAGGCGTCTTGCATTGCCCTCCTCCGTCCCACTTCCACTTCTTTCCCTCCATCCATGCATCCCTTCCTTCCAGCCACACCACTGAGAGAAACGTTTCTCTGCACCTGGCCCCCAAGTCTTAGGTTGCCACATCCACTTTCCAGTACGACTTTTCCAGTACCTGTTAACATAGGAGCCCTCAAAGCTACCCGAGGGACTGGAGAGAAGAACCAGAAAACTTCCCGGTGAAAGAGCAAACCCCGTGCTTTGGCGATCCGAAGTCTCCAATCCGGCAGCCCTGCCACAGGAACACAAAATCAGCTGTACACACCCTAGCACAGATGCAGGGGTGCGGCTGAGTTCAACAAAACTCTACTGATGAGCGACATTCCATGTCATTGTCGTGTCACTAAAAAGACTGTGTCTTTGTATTTTCTTCTTTGCCATTTAAAAATGTAGCGCATATAGGACAAACTGAAATAGCAGGTTGGCCAGGTTCAACCACTGTCACCGCTGGAGGCTCTCACTGTGGAGTAAAGGTACATAGGTGAGGCCTCCGGCCTGAGTCCTTTTAGCTCCAGATACCCGGCCTTGGGATCCTTGGGCTCTGTCCACCTGCAAGCAGAGACAAGACAGAGTGTGACCCAACACCACACCCAGGGTTGGGTGGGCGGCACTGGGGAGGCGGCCAGAACTGGGGAGTCTGTGACCCCAGCCTGGCTCCCAGGCTGGGCCTCTTTCATGCCAAGGGTCCCAACCCCTGGCTTGGAATGTCTTGTATAAACCTGCCAGGCCTTCAATGCAGTGTGTGCCCTCTCTGAAAAGCTGGACTTCAGTGCTCCAATCTCCAAAATTCCTGAAGAATTGAGCAATCACATCCCTAGGATTATCTAAGGCCCTTAGCTGTACCCCAAAGGACTGTAATCTGGAGGTGCTTCACAGGTCTCTCCTACACATTTGTGTCTCATTTAGTATGGGGTCAACTAGCTTTCCTCGATAAAGACTGATGATAAATGGTCCATATCCTGCAGATCAATATCACCCCATCTTCCACGGCTGAAAACCCACGTGTTAAAACTTCGCCTCTGCCATGGCAGGACTTGGAAGTCACAGACCTGGGGAGGTATGGGGTCCTAATGAAGATACCCTCGAAATGAGCTTGATAGCAAAGGCCCAGGAGAGACCTGTGCTGCTCCCCTCATGTGAGGACGCAGCAGAAAGACAGCCAGCTATGAACCAGAAATCATGTCCTCACCAGTTCTGCCAGCACCTTCACCCGGGATTTCCCGCATCTGGAGCCCTGAGACATAAACTCCCACTGTGATGAGCCCCCCCCATCTGCAGCATTGATTACAATGGCCCACATGGACTAGGACCCCGTCTACCTCTGCACGCTAATTTTAAGCACTCCCACCACTGTCTCCGGGCGGCCCTTCAGCCCGGACTCACTGGCGTGCCCGGTGGTCTCGTATCAGCCGTGACCAGGGCCTTGTGATGATTTGCTTCGTGCATTGTCTGGGCTAAGCTCCAGTGCCAGTGGCTCACCCGAACAACAGCCTCGGTGTCCTGCAGGTATTTTTTAGGTGAGATCAACATTTAAATGAATAAAATACACATAAATAAGATTATTCTCCATAATAAGATTGGGTCTCACCCAATCAAATGGAAGGACTTAGGAACAAAGCCTGAGGTTCCCCACCCCCCGAGTATAGGAATCCTCTCCTCCAGACTGCCCCCCTTGGAATCAAGCTACAACATCCACAGTTGCTTCAATCCCCAATCAACTGGCAACCACGCGGGCCAGCTGCGTGTGTGTGTGTGTGTGTGTGTGTGTGTGTGTGTGTGTGTGCTTTTTGTCTGTCTATACTCTCTAGGGAACCCCAACTAATCCACTCCTCCTTTTTGGGTAGGGCCAGGTTGATTAAGAATCTTCTCTTTTTCTTTTTGGGGCGTATACAGTGGCACACACAGAGTGGCCTTGCACACCCCTGGGTCCTTGTAACTAGCATCAACATTTAAGGCTTGAGACGGACCAACCCCTCTGCTCTGGGCTTTTCCTGCTCCTCTCCCTAATTTGGACAATATGTCCCATTTTGTTTCCGGCTCCTCTTCCCTCTCAGACACGCGGTGTGAGCCGGGCTCCTTCCTTGTAAGGTTTTTGTTTTCTCCTAACCCAAATGAATTCCTTATGGTCCCAATTAGCGTTCGCTTCCTTGCTTCCCTGTGCCACCTTTAGCGTAGGAAACAGGTGATTTGTTTCAGCAGCCGGCGGAAAGCAGGCTCTTCGTCCTGCTCTTGCCTCTACCTGTTTTGTGTCCCGTCTTTATTGTTATTGTCCTACTCAGAATTTGCAAAAGAAACAGATTTAAGACACAGGACACAGATGTTTACAAGATTAGCTGGCCGTATCCCCCTCCCCCCACACACACAGAGTCAAATGCAGAACCCAAACAATCCAGTCGAAGGCCTGGAGCCCTACGCCATGGCCTAGATGGGTCCAGCCCATCTCAGGAGGCCGAGGAGTCTGCAGTGGAGGACTGAAGGGTCTGAACCCAAAAGCCATGAGATGGTGCCCAAGGCAAAAGCCAAGACGGCAGCTCCTCCAAAGAGAACACGTTCATCCTCGGCAACGTGGAAGGCGGGAACTCAGCTGAATGCCCTGCAAAGAAAGGCAGCTGGAACGAAGCTCTTCCAAGAAAATCAGCAGCAACCCTTCCTTCCTGCTCTCCTTTTTATAGCATTCCAACAACAATCTTCCCCAAAGAGGGTCTTCTGTGCCCACAACCATGCTGACTCAAGTTGTCAGTCAACTGCCCCAATCAGCCTGTTCTCAGTAAGGCTGCCATTGCCCTCTCTATCACCAGCATCTTCCTCCTAGGTACAGATTTGCATTGTAGGTTTGAAACCCGCTGTGTTCCCACCTTCTGGGATTTCTATCGCTATAGCCACATCACTCACTATATTTTGGCATGCCATTAATTGGTCCAATTGCAGAGAATCTCCAGACACAAGGAGATTTTGGTCTTGAACCCTGGGTTTGAATGTCTCCCAGACCAGAAACTCTCTTTCTTCCATGCAGCCCAGCAGCTTCTGCCTCTGATCACCCCTGGCTCACCTGGAGATGGCGGCGGCACCCACCCAGAAGGTTATAGGGCAAGAGCTCTCACGGCTGGGCCAGTCAAGCCACACTGTCCAAAATCTGTCTTTCTAAACCCAAAGGTGGCCAGAGAAGGTACAGCAAAAGATGTGCATTATTCTGCTAATTTCTTCTATGATAAAAGCAATTCATATGAAAATATGTGGTGCCCATTTTGTTTTTTCACTTTGTCGGACCCTGTTTACTAGTATTTCTGAAATTCTACCGAGTTTTCCCAGAGACTTTCATTCAATTGTAAAAGTATAGGCAAAGAATTTAGCAAGGATGGTGTGATCCTGGCCGAACCGTGGATGGCCAACGATCTTTTCATGAAGGCCAGGGGTGATGGTGAATCAATATTGCGGCTGAGTGGGAAAACACAGAAAAGCCTGCTCTAATCAGCGGAGTAAGGACACCTAATAAATACATCGAAGCACAGAGGTCACGGGAATGTATTTGAGTTGGTGGGAATTTAATAGATGGCAAAGGCATAGGAAATAGAATATCCCTGCCAGGAAACAAAGTTAGGTACTGGCCTTCTGGTAGGTAAAGGACCTGAGTACTTTCAAAATAGACTTGTAGGAATATAATTTAGAATAGTTTTGTAATATCCTGGGGAAGGTGGTGCTCAGAGGGAAAACACATGAATTAACAGGTCTTACCACATGAAAACCTAAATTTATTTGAAAAAGCAAAAATGAATGAGATATACACAAAGCATTTATGTATCTTACACAAAAATACCTGTAATATATTGATAAGGAAATATAAGTACTTTATAGAAAAATGAGGTAGAGGGTGGGAACAGAAGAAACAAGAGCCTATAATCAGATGAGACAGGGAACAAATTTGTACCGGAAAGATGAACAGCAAAGCACACATTAAAATAACAAAATGCTACTTTTCATTCATAAATCAGGTCCAGCACACACACAAAAGGGCAATAACACAGCCCAGAGAAAGAGACATAGAGCTGGGGAAAGAGCGGCCGCTAAGAACTGGGTGTCGATCTGCAATGTTTACAAAGATTAAAATGTGAGTGAATTCTGATGCAGCCGTTCCTAAAACACACTCGCTGGAAAGGTCTGTGCACACACACATGTGTTCAAGAGGCACCTGATAGTAAGACGGTAAGAACCGTAAGGAAATTAGCAGTGAGGTTGCAGGAAAAGTCAGGCGCCCGTCATGCACCGGAGCGCGGGTGAGAGTTAAGTGCAGCCCGGAGAGCAGCTGCAGACCAAGGGGTTCTAGTCCTACGCGGGACACATCCGTGGGGACACGGATGCAGCTGTGTCCCCAGAGCTGGTGGGGAGCTCGACCCGCTCCTCAGGTCCCTGAGAACCACCAGGACACAGGCGCCTGCTTCACCCAAGCCAGTGGAGCAGGACTTTGCTGTTGGATTTATGTGACCATCACCGCTGGCTGCCACCCTGAGATGGGGGCAGGGTTACCAGACAGCTTTACTTTTTTTGGTGTTTTTCTGTATTTCTGCTTAAACACGCAGCCCAATTTCTCACTCTAGCACTAACACAACCCGAGCTGGGAAGAGCGCGAAGCTGTGGTGTGGCCACGGGGGTGGCCTCGCCTGGACTGGCTGCTGCGGGCCACACACTGCTCTCCCCTTGGGAGTTGGGGGAGGTTGGAGGAAGAGGTCCATCCCCCTCGGCACCCCAAGGTTTCCAAATCTGCTCCCCCAGAGCCCTTCCTGCTCTGTCCTTTTGGCTGGAGGCATTTATTTCCCTGTAGCAGATGACATAGGGAATGATCACATTATCAGGGGAGGAGTCTTCAGTCTTTACAGCCGACTGGGACACCCTACAGGGAGACCACTGACCTCAGCAAGCCAGGCCAGAGCCTTTGAGGCCCCACAGAGGCCAAGTATCTGCCACTTCGGGCTCTTGTTCCTGAGGCTCCTCGGACACGAAGACTGTGCCCAGGACTTCCCCTGTTGGCGAGGAAAGTCCTGCCCCCTGGGGACCTGCTCTGCCCAGGAAGGGCTGGCGGGCTCTGTCTGTGCTCGGATGGGGGCTGGAGGGACACACAGGGACCAGCACCAAAGCATAGGCTGTGCCGGCCCCCCTGGCTGTAGGGGGACCTGGGTCCAGGCTGCATGCACGGGGGAGAGACCACAGAGGGACAGAGAGACAGAGGTCTGAGGCCCTGCTCCTGCCCTGGGAAGCTCTGAGAGCTGCACGGATCCCTCCCCTCCCCAATTTACCTCCCCCTTCATTCCCATCAAAGCAGCAGCTGGGGAAGAAAACCTGTTTCCTCACCACCCCAAAGTTCCAAAGTTGTGGGCACCCTGGAATAAATCCTTTGAGGATCCCTGAAAGCACTGCCCCCACCTCACTCCAGACTGCCAGCCGGGGCAGTGCCCTTGCCTCCCTGGTTTAGCTCCTCTGCACGACCTCCTGGGCCTCCTTATCTCGTCTCTGGGTGCCCCATCTCTCCGGCCTTCCTGGAGAGCAAGGTCCTCTGCCCCCAGGCCTAGGTCCTCCAGCTCCCCACAGCTGAAAACCCTGCCAGGAGGCCCTCGAGCTTTCAGTGCCACAGTGTTCTGCTTCATTAATGGTGAACGCTCCCGAGTGTGCTAAGTATACTGCCTGCTTGCCTGCTTGCCAAGGGCTCAGCAAGCACCTCGCTCCCGGACCGAGTTCCTACTAAACACTGAAATGTGTGGCTCCTGCCCCGATCACCCCAAGAACTATTAGAAGTATTAAACAGGTGTTGCCTGGCCGTGGAGAATAAGGAACCTGTGGGCCTCAGGGAGGGAGCACCCCAGCCAGGGCAGGGGACAGGATAGGGTGGCTGTGGCAAGCGCATCCTCCCTGCAGACGTGGCAGCTGGCAGTTGCCCCCACCCCACCATGCCCTGTGCCCCACCTGCAGTCCATCCCAGCCACCGGCCCCTGCTCCGCGTGACCCCAGCCCGGGGAAGGACTCTGCTCACCTGGAAGCTCCTGCGGGTTTTACTGGGGCAGCCCAGGCCTCAGGTCTGATCCCCGCACTCAGGAGGGAGGGAGAGAGGGAGGGGGGCAGAGTGTCATAAAGAGAAGAGGAAATAGGCAAGAAAGAAGGGAAGGACAGCATTACGGGAAAAAGGAATGAACATAATTCTTTTTCTTTTCCAAATCCATTTTATTTCAAGGAGAAAAAGGAAAAAAATAAAGCAAAAAAGCTGCAATACAATTTCAAAACTCATCAATCAGGGGGCAACCATGGGACGCACATTACACACTGTCACCCCAAATCACTCACTGGAGCACAAGACAACTGCACTCAATGTCTGGACAGCACCAGCGCAAACCTTTCTCTTCAGCAAACTCAGAGAAATCGGTAGTATGACTACCTTTACTATTTTATATACATATTCATATAGATACACATCTACATATATTGTTCTCTCAGCTTCTCACACTGAGACAATATGTTTACAGACATGTATTATTTATGTCACTAATGAGTATGGTCTCAACGTGCAGCCATTTACTCATAAAAGTCTCCGGTTTGTCCTTCTTTATGATTGAGTAGTGCTCCATTGCATAAAAATACATTTTTTTATCCATTCCTCAGTCACTGAGCATTTAGGTTGTTTCCAAGATCTGGCTATTATAAACTGTGCTGCTATAAACATGGGATATATAAACATATATCACAGTGGTATGATGTTTTTAATTCTTTTGGGAAGATACCCAGAAGGGGAATAGTTGAGTTGCAGAAGACCTCCAATCCTAGGTTTTGAGGAATCTCCATGCTGATTTCCACAGTGGTTGTACCAGTCTACACTCCCACCAACAGTGAAGAAGGGTTCCTTTTTCCCCACGGCCCTGCCAGCATTTGTTATTGGTTGATTTCTTGGTAACAGCCATTCTTTCTGGGGTGAGGTGGAATCTCGGTGTTGTTTTAATTTGCAACTCTCAAGTGACCAGTGATGGTGAACATTTTTCACATATTTATTTGCTGTCTGTATTTCTTCATCTGACAGGAGTGTGTTCATCTCAGATGCCCATTTTTGGACTGGGTCTTTAAATCTTGCAGGACTAATTTTTTTAAGCTCTTTATGTGAAGAACAGAATTCTTTACAAGGCGTGGTTGTGTGTACCTGTAGTTGCAGCTGCCAGGGAGGCTGGGGCAAGGGGCTCACCAGAGCCCAGGTGTTCCAGGCCAGCATGGGTATCAGAGTGAGGAAAACCACTGAAAGGAGGTGCTGGTGTCCTTGACATGATCTGAGGAGGGGTGGGAGGCCTTGGGGAGGAAGGTACTTTCCCTGAGTGTCCCTGATGACCTACCCAGAAAACCTGGCCTCAGATCACGCAAAGGGAAGCGGAGATCCTGGTCTAGGAAGCTAGCCACTGTGGAAAGCAGGGAGTCAATGTCCCTCCCTGACCTGCTGAACCCGATCATCTTCTCCAGGTCTCCCTCAGACCGTACCCCAGCTTCGGTGCAGACAGTGACACCCACGCCGGGGGGCTGAGTTCTCAGCAGGGAAGAGCACGCTGCCTTGGCTTCTGGCTCTCCCTGTGCCCTGATGGGTGGGTTAGGGATAGAAGCACTGATGCAGGAGGGAGATTTAAAAATCAGGTGTCCAGAGGAGCAGAAGGCTGGAGAGATGGAGGCTCAAAGGTGGTCATGGAACACATTGCCTCAAAGAAGCGAAAGAAGAGAAACTCAGTGTGACCATCAGCAGGCAATGGCAGGAGGGGACAAACAGACTGGGTCCAGGGAGATAAATCCAGGTGCCGCAGGGAAACAGAAGCCCCTGGATGCCCCTCAATGGACGTCGTGTTCTTTGTCCTGTGTCATCACTGTTCTCCAGCACTGGCCCAGTACGGGGATGTAGCAAGTGCTCCATGAAGAATTGTGGATGGGGACAAATTGGCAACTGGATGCTCATACAGATGTGAAGAACCCCAAGGAGGGCTGGCACTGCCCATCCAAGGAGCCCACAGAAACCTATGTCATAGACACCAGAACACAGCCTAGTCCAGACCAGCCTGATTCCCCATACTGACCTGAGGGCTCCTTAAAGCTATCACAGCTAGGCTTCCACTGTGTCCCCGAAGCCCACTGGGACATAGATGGAGGAGACTCCTGACTGTATCAGCTGGCCCCACAGGGAGGCGAGCCCCAGTGGTGCTAAGGACACTCCCGGAATTCTGGGAGTCAGAGAGGGTGGGTGGCAGTGACCCTCAGACAGCACAGTGGACCCAGGCAAAGCCTCCTGAGGAAATATTTCCAGAGGGGCGGTGGGGACCATCTTCCCACCCCGGGACAAAATGCCCAACATCTGCAACTGCAAGGTAGAGGACCGATTTTTGGCTCATGGTTTCAGAGAGCTCAGTCCATGGCTGCCTGGCTCCAAGGTGGGAATGTCAGGGCCAGAGAGTGTGGGGCAGGAAAGTCGTTCACCTCCTGGCATGTGAGAAGGCAGAGGGGAGTCAGAACAGAAGGGGCCAGGGCCCAGAGATAGTCCCTAGGGTCACAGCCTCATGACCCACTTCCTCCAACCAGGCCCCGCCTCTCAGCAGCCCACTCAGCTAAGAATCCATCCATGGATCCATTGCTCATTCTAGCAAGTGAGCTATGATCTGGAAGCAGATGCTTCCACCCACAGTGCCCACACTGTCACCTGCTTCATGGAAACTTAGGAAAGTGGGATTGGGTGGAGGGAAGGGATCAGGAAAGATTTGCTGCCCCAGGCCTGTGGGGAGCAGAGAGGAGGCTGAGGTAGGCGGATGTCTGCAGAGGTGAGAGCTGAGTCACCCCCATGGCTTTGTGAGGAGGACAAAAACCTGGGCTTCAGCAGCAGCTCCTCACCAGGAGCAGGGACTCCTGGAAACACCTAGATGGGCAATGAGTTACACCAGTCCCCACTGACGCCCTGGAGTCCCCTGGACAGGAATAGGGTCTTCCTGTGCTGCTGCTAGAGGTCATACTGCCCTCAGGGACTGCAGCTGGGGGAAAGACGCAGCATCAGGACCTCAGGAGGACAGCACCTGGCTGGGCCAGCAGCCAGGCAGAGCCGGGGATCACGGCCCGGCCTCCTGCATTTCAGCCCACCCTGGACCAGAGAGAGTAGATGCCTCACAGCTTCGCCCAGCACCAGCAGCCCACCCCGGGGGTCTCCATGGCCAGTCTGCCCCAGCTCAGTTTAACTTCCCACCCAACTTGGTCTAAGCGTGGTGAGGGTGTTTTGTAGGAAATGACTGGAAAGCTTTCTTTAGTTGACACAGAGAATGGACCAGCAGTGGTGGAGGCTGAGGGTGTGAGTTCTGTCTGTGTGCCAAGGCACTAGTTCTCCCCATTCTGACCCAGCGCCCTGCCATGGACAACACACCTCCCCCATCAGCGCCCAGCCAGGCGGCTCCCATCCCACAGACCCCAAAGCCCAGCCAGCCTCACCCCAAACAGCCTGCTAAATCCACATTCACAGCTGGTAGCTGCTTGGCCACAAGGGGGCTTCCCAGGGTCTGACTTGCCCTAAGTAAGCAGGATTTGCCATTTCTTCTGAGTTAGGCTAGCACACACCAGGTGTGCAACGGATGCCTGTAAGAATTAACAAACGACAAAAATGTCGGTGCAAAAGCAAACACTGATGGAAGAAGCCAAAAGTGGAGACAGCTGTGAAATGCTCACAGCAGTACTGCCCACTTCTGTGAGGGTTGCACGGCTCCCCGGCAAACGCAGGCCCCTGAACGCACATCTGAGGACACGAAAGTCCAGACCAAAACTACTTGGTTGTCTCCACTCCCTGCGAGATGCTGGGAAATGGCTCCCCCACTGTAGTTCAGCCTAGGTTTGGAGCCGTGGTCTGTGCCCTCCACAGTGGGGCCTGGCCAGGCCTACCCTCTGGGCTTGCGAGGCCCTGAGTGTAGGAACCGCATCTCATGGTGCACTGAGCAGGTGTGATGCATCCTGTCCTGCTTCAAGTGTGTGCATGTGCATGCTCGTGTGTGTGTGTGTGCATGTGTGTGTGTGTGTGTGTGTGTGTGTGTGTGTGTGTGTCCACAGAGCCCTAGGCAGACATTGCTTGGGCCTCGAGACGTCATCCCTTCTCACTGGCCCCCTAGTACCGGAGTCGAACCCCAGCTCCACTCTGCTGAGGGAGCTCAGGCAGCTGCCCTGTGCCCACTCGGGGTAAAGCTGAGCTCCAGTCCCAAGACCCAGCAGCAGCAGCTGAGAACCTTGCATCACTGCGCCACTCGGTGGCCAACAGGAGGACTGCAGGCCCGGCGCTGCAGACGCTGCGGCCAGACCGTGCGCTCCAGGCCCAGGACTGACAGAGCTGCGGTGGAGATAGCACCCTACCGCGGAGGTCCCTGCTGCAGCTGCTGATCGGACCTCAACAGGCCTCAGACCTTGGCATGTACGGGTGCTTGAGTGGAGGGGGAGGACTCAGGCGTGGGTCGGGGGCTCTCGCCCCAGCTCCACGGGTGCGAGGCCCTTGGCGGAGCACAGGAACACTCCACCCCGTGCCGCGCCAAGGCCGGGCTCGTGTGACTCTGGGCCCTGTGGGCGAAGGAAAGAGGCCTTGTATGTGCAGCGACGCAGGGTGCAGTTGGAGCAGCGCCTGGCGGTCCTCGTCGTGGTCCAGACATGACCCTTGGGCAAGGCTGGGTCGGGGGAGGGACACACGCCCCACACCACAGCCCCAGTGTTGGGAGGACCCGGTCCACGGTACCAGGACCGCACACCTGCTCCTTCTGGCCGCCTCCCCGCAGGGCCACGCTGGGGAGACTGGCAGGGACGAAAGGCCCAGGGCTGGCGAAGCGCACGCAGCGTCCCCTGATCCGGGAAACCATCTGCTCCGGATTTTCCGAAACCATCTGGTTTCCAATATTCCAGTCTGTTGCTCCCATAAGGATAGATGCGCTTGGCAGGCCTGACCACAGGGGTTCAGGAAGTGTCTCCAGAGCCCGCGTCCATCACCAGTCACCCCTTCCTTCTCAAGAGACACAGACGATTGACAACGCCGAGCCCCCCCCCAGGGGGGGGGGATCCGAACTCCTAGCCCCGCAGAGCCGCATCCCCTAGGGATGGGCTGGCTGGTCCTGACCCCGCCCTGCCTGACTCAGGAGAGCCAAGGGCGGCGTTGAGAGATGGCTGGGGGCTGCGCGCCCTCTAGCGGCCTCCCTGGAAATGACAGCCTGGGAGCGGGGGAGCAGGCGCTTCTTCCCCCCCACCCCCACCCCCACCCAGGTGGAGTCCCAGAAGATCCAGGCCAGGGGGCGACCTCCGGTTCCCAGAGGATCACAGAAACCAGGGGCGCTTCCCCAAACAACAGCTCTGCCCAGCTAGTTTGGTTTGGGGGAAGCCTGACTCCCTCGATGAGTTTCCCCCAGGGGCCAAGGTCTGTCTGAAGGGGGGGGGGGGCAGGCAAACCCTGGGTACAGCCGAGGGCCTCCCTTCACTGCAGAGCAGGCGTCTGCTTGTTAAGTCCGGGAAAACAGAAAATCCACACCCATTCCATGGACTCCAGGAACACCTGAGCGATGAAGATGGAATTATTGAAGCATCCTACAATTAAGTTTTCCGTGGTTTCAAATACGGATAACCTGTTAAAGGGGGCTGGATCAAAGATCTTAAAATCAAAGAGCATTAGCATTTATTTATTGTCTTCCTTTTACATGGTTCCTTTGAGCACTGCGCACCGTATTAATGTGCACACACAGTCCTTTTAACAGCTGGAAGTGGCCGTGAAAACCTATAATGCCAGCACCCTGGAACGCAAGTTCAAGCCCAACCTGGGCAACTCGGCAAGACGTTGTTTCCAAATTTTAAAAGTAAAATTATAAAATAAAGTAATTTAAAAAAAAAAAAAAGGATAGTAGTGTAAAAGTCCTGGGTTCATTCCTCAGTACCAGACCAAATAATAATAATTGTCCTAACACATCTCCATAAAGGAGCTGCTATGATCTTTATATTGTTAAGGAAAGAACAGACAAAAAAAAGTGATCAGGGCTTCCACCCACTTTATGGACTGGAAAGTGTATGGCCTCTGCCCCTTCCTTTACTGCCTGCTACATACAAGTCCGTAGTACGGACAAAAAGGGTCCACTTCTAAAGTACCCTACAGCAGCAAATGCTGATGGGCTTTTCTTTTTAAATTACATGACAAATAGAATTTCAAATTGGAAAGGTTCAAGTAAATCCTTAAGAGGAAAAGGATGTAGTATGTCGAATCAGCAAAAAGTTTCCTATACAAAGATGCCTTTGGAAAAGAAAGCCTCCAAAACAGTGCCTTCACTCTAATTCTGTGAATGTACTTTGCACCCAGAAGACATAACTGAACTGTTCACAAGGCAATTACCATTCAGTCTCCTACCGCTACAAACTGCAAGTTACCAAAAGCACAGTGTCTAAATAACAGATTTGAAAACACAAATAGACACTCTGCAAAAAGATGGCTTTAGTTATGAAGACATTATAAATAACGTAAAAAAACTTCCAAAGGATTAATTAATCGTAAACTTCATCTTTTCTAAAATTAAATGACCCAGCCTGGATACTGGGCCTGGAAAGAACTTACTTAGCATTTATAAACTGTCAGCGTGAATGTCTTTCCAACAGACACATATTATTTTAATTCAAGAAGCCAATTCAGCGTTTATAAAAGGTAACTAAATCCATCAGCGTGCCTGACCAGTTTTCTTTTTGCAGTAATGACTGTTCTTCATAATTTCTCTCAAGATTGCAATTTAAGTGTTCAGATTAATAACAGTTGCATGTATATTATTAAGTCATGCACACTTGTATATAAGTTTATCGCAAGAGGATTAGAGAAAAGGTGTCCTCAGGTTTCAAGACAATCAACATTAGATGGTTGACTGTCTCTTCCTCACCTTGGTGCTCCTAAGGCCAAGGAATTTGGGTAAACCGAGGCAGGGGTCTCTGGGTTCCCAGTCTAGTGCAGTGTTTGGCAGATGGTCTGCTCTCCCTGAATGGTTTTGCTAAGTCCTGGGTAACAGCTTCTAGGATGCAGGGCTGATCACTAGACAGGTTTCTAAATCTCACCAGGACATGTGTCATTCTTTAAAATAAAAACCACCACCGGCAACTTGGGTTTTTTACAACTGGGTCAAACTACCAAATCCTGGAAAGGACTGGAAGGGCTTCAGAACCAAGCCACTCAGTGCCCACCAAGGGCACACAGAGAGGGGGGCTTTAAAGCAGACCTGGGAGCCCTGCCAGCCCGGTACGCCTCTCTCTTGTGGGGGCAGCAGGGGGCTCTCAGGGAGCCCACAGGATGGATAACAGTCACTGTCTCTGTCCCCAGGGACCCAGCGAACTGTCACCTTCCTAGCACTGTCAGTGCAGGTAAACAGAACGAGCAGTGAATATTGGGGAGCCCTGATCTATCCTCTGCAGCCCTGGGAATATGGAGAAAGGGCCGACCAAAGAGGGAGCTGGGGGATGTTTTCATTCAGCATCTTTAACATGGAAAACACTTCTTCAAGAATCAGCAGGGACACAAGATGGAAATGAAGACTTTGTTCCGTACAAGTATCTGGCATGTTGAGAGACCACACAGAGATGGGGGTGGGGGGACAGACAGAGAGACAGAGACAGAGAGACAGAGACAGAGACAGAGAGATATGCCTGTGGACCTGTGCCTTTACTGAGTCCAAATAAGTTCCTTTTGTGAAGAGTTGTTTGGTGCTATGGTGTAGAGCTGAGTGTCCCCCAAAGCCTCGTGTGCTTGGAAAGTGACTGAATCACGGGGTTCAATGCTTATCAGTGGAGTCCTCCTTTCTTGGCTGATGCGCCATTAGAAGGCGGGGCTTGGTTGGAAGTGGGGGACCTGGAAGGGTGCTGTCTCCCTCTCCAGGTCCTCCAGCTCCTCCCTCCAGCTCTCCTCTTCCTGGCCACCCCATGTGAGCAGCTTCCCATGCCACGTCTGCTTTTGAGCCAACCACAGACTGAAACTGTGAGCCGAAAGGAACCTCCTCCTTGCAACTGCAGGTACGGGGCGATGTTTCTCAGGGACAGGCGGTCACCGTGAGACATGGAGGAAGTGGCTGTGACCTATCTGCACAGTCCCTTGGCCAGCCTGCACATAGCTGCCCCAGGGGAGCACAGTCACTAGGAAGCAGCTGTGTGAGGATGACGTCTGGAGGGTGCTGGTCCAGATGGGGCTGGACCAGAGCCCATTTCCAGCGTGACTGGGCCTGCCCAAAGTGACATTCTTGTTTGCTAAGGCACCTTGGAGGTCACCTGGGAGCCGATCTTTCTCAGAGGTTGCTTCCTCCCTGCTTGTTTGGACACGTAGAATCGAAAGAAAATGTTTCTAGAAGCAACAAGCTAATTGCCGAAAGGTCTGCCTTCTTAATTAATTAATGGAATCAGCCTGTAGTCAGGCTGGCTCCAGATATCTGGCCCTGGCTCAGAAAAGGGAGATTTCCAATCACTGTTTCATTAGTGGCTGAACAACATCCGCTCGGGCCTGGCGATGGGTAAATGCTAAATGGGTGTCCATAGAAGGTCAGAAGCTTTCTGGGTCTGAACCAGACTCTTGTCAGGTAGACTCAGCCCAGAAATGTTTTCCTACCCAGAAAACCTCATTAGCATAGACTGCCAAAGTAATTCAAGCCAGGCCCCTGCTCCATCAATGAAATATAGAAGTTAGGTAGAGCTAATTAATAGTGTAAAGTATCACTTAAATTACCTTTCAAGCATTCTCAATTACCTTGGAAGGAGCAATTGACAATCATTCTGTACGCGCGCTATGAATCAACTTTCGCTAATTCATTAGGCGTGTGTCCCCCCCCCCACCCCCCAGCCCGAGGCAGACCACACTCTGATAGTCTGCCGCAAGTGAATGAAACGATCGCACCCTGAACTAGCACTGCGCTGCCTCAGAGATTCCTCCCCGCACAGGCTGGCTATGTCTGACTCTACTTCACGGTGTTTCCGTTTTAAAGGAAGAAGTGGCTGGGTCAAGTCTGATCCTCTGCCTCCGCCCGGGCTCCACCCTCTGTGAGGGCAAGGGCTTCTTGGCCTCTAAAGTTGCTCATTTCTCAGATCACGGTGTCCACAAGCTGCAGTGGATATCAGATGTCAAGACTAAGCCCGGCCACTTCATGGGGTGGGGGTAGGGGGCTGAATGTCCAGTGTCAAAATCTCAAAAAAGTCAACATCTCTCAGGTGGATGTTTCTCCGAGGAAATCTGGGTATTGCCTTGGACCTCGAGTCTGACCACTGCCTGGGGAGGTGGATTCACCTTAAATGGCCCAGGAGAGCCTTTGAGGAAAGCACACCGCCCACCCCACCTGCCTGCCTGCCTCTCAGCGCCTCTTCTCAGTTCTGCCCAAAGCCAGGGAGGTCTGCCAGCAGCTAGGGCTCCTCACAGCTCCCAGGCTTCCTCCTCTCCCCAGTCTGCCTGGGCAGCAGCCACTCCTCCCTCAGCTGAGCGCTCCCTCCCCGTGCCCCACAGGGGCTACCCCAGGCTTCCCTCCCTGGAGCAGGCTGGGTGTTGGGAGATGCAGATGCAGGGTCTCAGCTCCTGCCCTCTCCCCAGGGACTCCAGCGCCTGCCCTCTGCCTTCCCAACATGGACGTCGTGGCCCAGCGGTTCCATCTCCCCCTCCTACCCTTCCTTTCTTAGGTAAAATGTTTCACACACACAAGTATTAAAAGTCATCTTAGAATCACTTAGGTACTTACACTTAGATTTAAGATGTCAATGTTTTGCCATTTTTTAAGGAGCCTTGCTTTTATTTAATGAATAAATCATTACACATATCACAAAAGCCCTTTCTTCTCCCACCTTGTTCCTTTTCTCACCTTCTCATCTTGGAAGTAATCACTTCCCTAAATTTGGCATACGTAATTCTCATTTATGTCTCATGTACTATGTGCCTTCCGTTTGCATGAGCTACATCTGCACAAGAACTGCTGTGGCAACTGGTACTTTTCCCTCAAAATTTTTTAAGATATTTTCCCTCTGTGCACCCTCTCCTGTATTTTAAGTCTCCTATGGATTATTTAAAATAACTAATGCCATATAAAGGCTATGGAAATACTGGTTATACTGTATTGTTCATTGGAGAATGACCAAAAAAGGCACCTTTTCAGTCAGTATAAACTCACTCAAACCTCCCAACTTTTTGGGGGGAGGTATGTTGCTAAATCCGTAGGTGCAGAACCCTTGGATATGGAGAGCTGACACATGGGTAGTCTCACTGGTGGTGGGGAGAGAAATGGATCGGCTTCTCTATTGCTGGTGTAAAACAGAAACACCAACCCTTAGGAGGGGAGGCTTAACTTGGCCTACAGTCTCAGAGATCTCAGTATCTGTTGGCTCCAAAGCGAGACAGCAGAGAGACGTGGCAGAGGAAGGCTGCTCAGTTCAGGGTAGCCAGGAAGCAGAGCGTGGAAGAGCGCCAGAGGAAGGGACGAGGGAACAGACAGTGCCCAAGCCACAGCCCTGAGTCCCACCCAGCCACACTGGGGCCGGGCTTTACTACTCTAGAGCCCATGAGGTGGCCACCCCAGCTTAACTGTCACACAGACTTGCTTGTTCATAGTGAACTGCACGTTCCTGTGCATGTTTTAAATTCCCCACTTTTCTTCTGCTGTTGCCGTCGACGCCCTCATACGCTTCCTTCTCTTTTCTCTTGCCTGCACCCCCAGGTTGGGCTCGGGGTTTGCGAGCATGTGCCCAGCAGAGGTGGGCACCTGTTGCTCTCTGAAAGTGCTGCTTCTTGTGCATCTGTCCTCACACTCTGCCAAACAAGCTGTTCTGCAAACTCCACTCCTCCAACCTGACACACAAAATGCCAGGACACCTCATTGCTTCAATGTGCATGATTCTGAGTAATTTTCAGGTTTCCTTTTCTGTGTTTGTTCATATCATTTGCCAATTTTCCTGCCGAGTTGTTGCTTTTCTCAGTTTGAGTTAAGAGCAGTTCTCCGTGTATTCCAGATAGTAACTCTACAGCCTTTGTAGTGATTGGGTCTCATCATTTAGCTTCTTAATGGTCTGTTTTCTCATAGAAAATTCTAGCTTCCACACTTGCTTCCCTGAGTTTTAAAGTACTGCTTAGTAATCTAGGACTTTGGTATACCTGGTGGTGTGTGACATTTTATGTTTCTGCCATGTGGATAAGGTAATTTCTTAAGCAACATTTGCTAAGAGTCCATCCTTGCTGACTTAATTCTCATTGGAATAAAATTTGTATCCACAACTCCTAACTGTACAGATCAGTGGGATTTACTGCAGTCACAGACTCACGCGGTCATCAACCCTGAACTCCCCTACCTGTTAGTAACCCTTCCTTGTTTCCCTTTCTCCTGATCCCTGGCAACCTTTACCCTGCTCTCGGTATGTACAGATTTCCCTACTGTAGATACTTTATATATAAACAATAAAGATGTGGAGACTTTACGAGCCCGGCTTCTTTGGTTTAGCACACTGTGTTTAAGGTTCACTGCTCATAAAGCGATTCATTCCTTTTCATGGCTAATATTCCTTTGTGTGTATATTCCATAATTTCTTTACCCCTTCATCTCTTGATGACATGCAAACTGTTTCTGCCTTTTAGTGTCATGAATAATACTAAGACTGAGATCTAAGACTGAGATTTAATGCCACGTTTACAGAGTCAGAATGTGCAGCACTCTCAGAATACTCAGTGACTAAGTTTAACACGAACTGTATGTTGGTTCCTTACTGTATTACATAATATATAACCACTGTCTGCTTTGTTCCATTTTTCTATTCATGTTTTTCAGAAAATAATTCTGTTAAGTTACTACAGCTTTGGGTTTAGGTAAACTTTACCATCTAGAGGAACTGAACATACCCTCTATTTGATCTTATTTCTACAATTGACTTGATAGCTCTTGGTCTTTCACTTTTCCCTGTGGAATTTTTTGAACAGCTTATCAGCTTGCAGCTGTGAGATGTTGGTGAGAAACGCACTGAATCTACAGATGAGGCTAAGTATCATTAACTCTCTTGTGCATTTTCCATCCATGAACATTGTATAACTTACTTAACTTCGTTTCAGTGATTTTCTCCAAAAACTGTCTTGCAAGGTTTAGAAAAGCTTCTTGGGCATCACTTTAAACAATAATTTAACTCTGAGCCCGTGCCCAGCCATCGGTCGGGAGGGGCGCAGAAGTGACAGGAACAGACGCCGGGTTCCGGTTACCGTCCTCGACAGGCTAAGAGTCGAGGTGTATGCCACCATGCCTGGCAGAAATTTGATTTTGGGGCTCTGGGAGAACATGGCGGACAGACAACAGCAACTACTGAAGGGTCTCTGAAAGGCTCGGCTCAGAGGCCAGGAATGATGCGGACTAAGGAGAT
Source organism: Cavia porcellus (assembly GCF_034190915.1). Taxonomy (NCBI): domain Eukaryota; kingdom Metazoa; phylum Chordata; class Mammalia; order Rodentia; family Caviidae; genus Cavia; species Cavia porcellus. The sequence continues at coordinate 4,450,833 of NW_026947491.1, forward strand.
ACGAACCAGTAGAGATATGCTCTGCTGACTCAGGAACGAACTGGGCTGAGAGAATCCAACTTAGGATACAGTCCTGGCGCTAAAATAGGAACAGAAAAGACTCGGTGTAGAGGCTCGACCCCGCGCCATTGGAAACCGCGATTTGGGTTTCCCGCCGCCCGGCAGCTGGCTGCCTCCACAGCGGCTCGGCAAGGAGAGACGCGCAGAGCTCTGGGAACGGGAGTCTGCGAACGGAGTCGGAAACAGGACAGACAAGGAGGAAAACTGACTGGTGGTGAGGTGAGAGAGAAACTACCCCCTACCAGAGTTTGACTCCAGCGGAGGTTTTTCTGGGCTCGGGCAGTCCTGTAAGAGCAGGGCGCGGTGGCAACTCCAGCCACACATTCCCCTCTCGGACGGGATTGGTGAAAAGTGCATGGCCTGCGTGACGCTGCGGGCGGACTCCCTAGGCTGGCCTAACCCAGATCCCAGAGCCTGACGGTGGCCCGGAGGAGCAACCGACTCCCGAGTAGGCTGCCTCCTCCGCAACTCCCTGGGGCGCAGCGATGGGCGGGAACAACTAGCCAGCGCAATTTGATCAGGCTGTGGCTGACAGGCAGGGAAGCCGGGCCTCCCATGTAAGCTTGCATTTTATAAGGAACAGAAAATATGGGGAAGGGAAGCAACAAAAAAGGCTCCTCGGCCCCCAATCCTGAGAATCAGGCAATAGTGGACACTGCACCAATATACATTAAGCGCCATATAGACAGCCTCATAGACCAATTCAGGAATGAAGTTATCAATGACCTGAAGCTAGAAGTATGCAGAATAGTTAGAGAAATGCTAAGCACCACCCAGGAAAAAGCAGATGGTGGAATGGAAGAACAGAAAAAGAGGGGAGAATTGCTTGATGGAGAAAACAGAGAAAGCATTGAGTATGTGAAGCAGGTTCAAAGGGACTATCAAGAAATTAAGAAATCTATCCAAGACTGGCATAACAGCTTGAAAGAAACTAAGGACAGACTATCTGAACTGGAGGGCAGACTTGAAACATGGGAGAATGAAATGAAAAACTTCTTAAAAATAACAAAGAAACAAACGGCAATAATACAAAGACAAGAAGATGATAAGAGGAGCCATAACTTAAGGATTAAGAACATAAAAGAAGAAGTAGGGACACAAACAAGTGAACTGCAAAAGCTACTCACAGAAATAATCCAGGAGAATTTTCCTAATTTAGCAAAAGGTAAAGATACTCAGATGTATGAGGCATACAGGACCCCAGCTACCTACAACCCTAACAGAGAAACACCCAGGCATATAATAATAAAAATTCCAGAAATTCAATACAAAAACAGAATATTAAAAGCTGTAAGAGACAAGAAACAGATCACTTACAAGGGAACACCCATCAGAATTACAGCAGATTTCTCTTCACAAACCATCAAATCACGAAGAGCATGGGGAGAAATAATCCAAGCTTTGAAAGATAATAATCTCCAGCCAAGATTGAGATATCCTGCACAACTGTCCCTGGAAATTGATGGAAAAACGAGGTGCTTCCAGGATAAAGAGGAACTGGGGGAATTTGCAACCACCAATTCAACCCTACAGAAAGTATTGCAGGATATTCTAAAAAAAGAAAAATACAAAGAACCCAGAAATAGTGGCGGGGAGGCCACAACGAATGGAGCAGAGAACAAAATGAAGAAGACAAACTGACAGCTACTGACAGAAAAAGAGCTCAACAGAAATGGGACAGAGAAGATTGGATGATAGGAACAGCTTTTTTTGGAGAAAATGACATCTTAATAGGTAATGCTGATTTAGTACCATCTTGTTTTGAAGTCTCATCTAGCTTTTGTTCTTCTGTCTCCAATGGTCTAAACAGGTTGTATCTTATTGGATTTTGTTATGTACGATAGTATAAGCAAAAACCTTTTAAAGACAAGGAGATTATACAGAGACCATTGTTCATTTTCTGTTAGTCGATTCTAAATGCTCTATAATGCTGTCATTCTCTTAAATGGTTTTACATTGTTTTGATATACTTAATGCTACAGTATATGAAGTTGTACTCAAGGACTTCAGGGAGGGAGTCAATATGGTAACTATTTTTGGGTCAGGATTATCTGGTGGTGAAACACTATTCTGCTTAAATGGTTATGTTTTGATCTGCCCTGTTTCGCTGTTATGCCCTCTTTTTTCTCAATCTCCACTCCATTATTTACTTTTTTATTTTTATCCATTTAATTAAAGGGAAAAATATAGCAGGATATAATATAGTAACCCACTTTGACTTTCTATTATCTCGATTTGAAGCCCTGTATTACTCTCACCATCTTGTTTTTGACTAGGTTCCTCTATTCTGTTTTGCTGGATAGTATCAGGTTCGAAAGTTTAGGCATCAGCTGAGAAGATAATGAGATTCATTATAACGCCCATTCTCATTGACTTTTATCTACTTTTGAAGACCTACAATATCTCCAATGTTTTGGTTTTGTCGGTTTTATTCTTTACGGTTTTGTTCAATTGTATTACAACTAATGATATAGGCAATTCTATTAGAAATAGTGGGAGGCATTATGGTAACCATTGTTGATCACCTTGTATTATGTTTTTATATTATCTATTATGTCCACCCTTTTGACTTGACCGATTCTGTTCTGTTATGTCACATTTGGTTTTACTCTCTTCCAAAAAAGCAGTAAGAACCGTGGGAGCAATGAAACCCAAAATGTGTAATAGTCACTGTACAAAAGAGAGGAAAAGAAAGTGCTCTAAACTATATAACTGCATGTATATTTAAATGTATAAGATAGAAAATGATATCACAGAGTTTTATTGGATCATTGAACAGAACTGTTTGCAGTATCATTGTTGGAATGTCCACTCTACAAGCTTTAATTTTGTGACTTGAACAATTATTTCTAAGATGGCAATATGTAATCCATTAACTAGTGATTTCCTACTGCGCATTTTTTTCTTCTGTAAATCTGTATCACTTGTACCCCTTCACTGTTTTTTTTTCTTTCTTTTCTTTTCTCCTTAAATAAAAATTAAAAAAAAAACAATAATTTAACTCTGCCAATTTTTGCCACTACTTTTCATGTTTCATTATTTTCATGGGGCTGTTTCTGTGATCTGGAAAGTCACCTCGATAGCAAAATTATCAAAATCCTGGTATTCTTTATTCTGAATATGGGATTTACTCCTTAATCTTGAATGATAACTTAGATGATGAGACAACCAGCTGTGTTTCCTTACAGTCATCTCAAGATATCCCAGTGTCTCCCGGGTGCTGTTACAAATCCCGCAACCCATCAGTTTTTCTGACTGGGTGTATTTTCCATGCAATGTGACCGGCGCAGCCCCCCAATGAGACAGGAGACCCTCTTGTGGGCGACAGTTAACTGCTGCTTTATTTACGTGGGCTCTGGTTTATATATTTGGCCATGACCAATCACAGGCTGCCACGAGGAAGCAGGGCGGGAATGGGACGCAGGCTCTGGCTACTATATCCAGCTGTGGCCAATCAGGGGTTGCCACAGAGTCAGCACGGGGCGAATACGGAGTGAGCACAAGGTGCGCACGGGTTGGCTAATTTAAAGAGGGACGTAGCGCATTGCGGAAGCTGGCATGGTCCTTAGTCCCGGGTGGGGTATGGTATGTTGAGCACCTGCGCCCAACACAATGTCCTCTTTCTGGTTTCAATTTACTTTTATTTATCTTGTTTTGGGTTCACTTTGTTTCCTGCACTTATCAAATTTTATCTTTCATAAATTTTGGAACATACAGGCCACATGTTCTATTCTTCTAAGACTTGGATTAGATTATGTTGGATATTCTCATTTGCCTTTCATGTTATTAAATTCCAATCATATTTTCCATCTGTCTATGCTGCTTTGTAGAAAATTTGTTAGATCAGTTCTATTTCCCAGTTCATAAATTTCTACATCAACTGTTTAACTTAATTTGCGGCTGCCCATTAGCTTATTTCAATATTTTTTATTTATGAAAAATTTTTCTTATGTGTTTCTTTTATAAAGTAACATCTTTTAATCCTGCTTAACTGTGTAATATTTTTGTTAATCCTTAATTTATTGCAGCCTGACAGTTTTGAGTCTGCTGTCTTCTGCTCACGACGGTTGTTTTCTCATCCTCAGTTCGAGGGGACCATGGGAAGAGCCACACAGCCTGGGCTGACACCCGATCCCCTACAAGCAGCTCCAGTATGGCCACTGCCAGGTACCCTATAGCACCCCAGTCTGTGGACGCTTTAGTGCTAATGTGTTTGCTTCAAAGCTCTTGGTCAGCACAGGTATGGATTCCATAAACAAACTTACTGCAGAGGGCACTGGTTACACATTCTCAGCGGAGAGCTTTATCTTCATTCAAAATCCAGGCCAAATTTTGCACTTACAAACTCTGCAGTTCCCCATGCAAGTGGGAGTGCTTTTCCTTATTCACGGGACTCTCTATGGGACCCTAAGCTTTTTACTCGGAATCTCACAAGGCTCCATCACTCATCTCCTAAGTGTGAACTCCCAAGCCTTGGGAAGGGGAGGAGGCAAATGCTCCATCATCACCCTGGGCTGCAATCAATGTTTACTGAGACTCAATTTCCCCTTAACTTCAGTTCTCTTAAAGGAATTCTCTTACATCCTTTTGAGCTCAGCAACTCAAGAATGTTGTATTTCACCTAATATTTCTAGGTGCCTGATAAAACAACTACTTATAGGTATTTGGTCTTCTATACTATCATAAAAAGCTTACATTTCTGCTCCAAATGGTATGCTTATTTTTTAGTCAATGCTTAGTCTTATTTTACATTTCACTTACCATGTGTTTGACTCACACTGACGGACTCAAAGGATAGTATTGTCTTGATTGGAAATTCAGCTCTCTGATTAATCATGGCCCAAATAATAGCCACTTGGGGGAAATAAGCCAATGTTCTCTAGGATAAGCATGTGTGCACATAAATGTAAATCTCTAAAAATGTCTGAAGCCAACAGTAAAAGGCTGGCAGGTTGTATCTATCCCATTTTCCTACTCGAAGATACTTGGTATTGTTTGGAGTTCTACCATCCTCTCATGGTACTGAGTTAAATATTAATTTCTCTGCATCCCTAGTGACACCATTAGCTTTACTACTGATAGATTTAGACAGATAGATGATGTAATTTTTTTTTTGTACTAGGGATTGAACTTGCGACCTCATGCTTGCCAGGCAGGGGCTTATGCTGCCAAGCTAAATCCCTGGCCCTGGTGACATAATCTTGAATTGTGGAATTCAAGATCTAGCAGAGGATTCTGGGAAATGTTTTTTGGCTCCTAAAAAAAAAAAAAAAAAAAAGCAAAAGTGAGCATTCATTCTGCAGACTCATTCTTTCAAGACATACCTGTCTGCAATTCTCATAGCCATCTGAGAACATGGGAGACAGCCACCAAGCCGAGGACAGCAAAGACCGACTCTGACTCTCAAGACGGCAGTGGTGTGCGGATGCGTTAGCAAGCCAGAAAGCTGTCCTGATGTATCCTAGTCAGATGTATTAGATAAGGAATCCTCTTATTACTTAAGCCAACCCTCCTACTGGCCCTTGAAAATATGGTGTAACAGATACATCATGGTGTAAACCTGGATGTCAGATGGGGTTAGCCTGGCTACCAGGCTTAACCAGATGGCTGGTGCAGTGGCCCGGGAAAACCCGGCACTTATTTACACCGTGAAGATGTATTTCCTGGCCTTAATATTAGAAAAACTCAGGTAACACAGCAGCCCACAGAAGAAGAAACCTTCCTATAGAAGAAAGACAGTAACTACGAGAAGTACAAGCCTCAAGAAACTACAGATATCTTTGCATGGCCTCATGAAAGTAGGTCAGATGAGCAGATCTGAATGCATGCATAACTAGACTCAAGAGATGTTTAAAGTTACATCCATGTTAGCTATAATTTGCTCTATCTTGTGTTCTTAAACTTAAAAATGGCCTGTCTCTGCTGGATGCTGCGCCTACAAAGAAGTAGTACAGTGTGATGGAAACCAAATGTGATTAGATCAGTCCCTGAGACTGTCTTTCCAAGTTATGAGCTGGGCAAATCCCTTCTACAAGCTCATTTGTTCATCTGCAAAGTGGAAATATTATTACCTGGCATATGAAATTGGTGTTAAGATGAAAAGAGATGGAGTATAACCTCAGAAATGTAGAGCTCTTTACTGTGTTACTGCAATGACCTGTCCCTTTCTGATTTGGTGAATCAATCCATGCAAATTAACCAGAAGGTTACCTTTGCTCACCTTTATATAAAGCAACAGCTCCAACAAATTTCAAATGACAGGGTTGGTCTGCGCAGGGAAGATGGCTGACAGGCGATGCCGTATGGAGAGGCTACAGTGGCCTGGGGAGACCTGCAACCCCAAAAGGAGCCTGGATCCTCAGGACGACAGAGAAGGAAGAGAAGGACACCCCATCCTGCCCTGGCCCCAGCCTCAGCCACCCCTCAGGGGCCCCCAGGCACTCTCCTTCAGGACTCAGTTACTCCACTCTCCCAAGAGGGCAGGAAACAATCTCCTATGATTCGCCTTCTTTCTCAAAGGCTTTGTGTTAAAAATAAAATTAATAATAAAGAACATATATTTAACCCTATAGGAACACTGCAAGGAAGGGGAATAGAAAGCTCAAGAAGAATATTTCATGCTTTGAAAGTAACTGCGAGACTGGTCATTTTATCAATATTTGCAAAAATCCATGGGAGTCACAAAAGCGGATTTGGCTGAAAGGTCTTATTTCCAAATGAAGAAATAACCTAAGAAATAAAGGGATTTTCTCAGGGTGTTCTGACTTAAGTTTATAGTACCACAAAAATTCATCCTTTTACCCAAAGTGCTTAAATGGATACCTCAGTATTTCTGCATAAAGGCTGCAAAATTAATAAATTATGAAAAGAGACATTTTATGTAATAGGTTGAGACATTGTTACAAAAGTAGTGAGAAATGTAAAGTGTCTGAGAACTACTCTGTGTCAGTTGGTTCATATAACATGCAGACCAATGTACCATATCCTCAGAAGGACACAGATGATTTTTATTTTTTAATTTTTTTGTGTGGTACCAGGGAATGAACTCATGACCTCGCACTTGCCAGGCAGGCGTTTATGCCGTTGAGCTAAAAGACTTTAAAGTGGCAGGATGACTAGCAGTTACGTCTAATTAAGAATGGCTTAGATAGGTAGTGGTAAACTTACGGCACCCGTGCCGCAGCACGTTGTTCGTTACCAATGAAAGCTGTAACAGGTTTGCCATTCCTGGCTTAGGCAGAAGCAGGTGCAGATTTGAGACTACATGTTTGCTGAATGAATGGTAGAACATGGTCCTGCCCTTGAATTCTGTTTAGGACTATCCTTATATACAGGTTCACAAGAAAGCCACTCTCATTCGGCTCCAGTGATGTGGGTCTGAGTTGAACAGATGGAAGCCACATGAAAATACATGTATCCTAGCTGGGCACAGAGATACACGCCTGTAAACCCAGCACTCTAGGAGGTGATAGAGGAGAATTGCAAATTCCGGTCCATACTGGGCAACTCATCTTGTCTCAAAAATAAAAACGGCTGGGGGAACAATCCCAATATCACACACACACACACACACACACACACACACACGCACACACAGATGCACAAATATATATACTCTGAATATGAGGACCTCCCATCTATGAGCTAGTACTGTAACTGTAGGACTTAAAGTACAACTGAAAGTCTCCCAAGTAAATTTTCACTAAGAAAAAGAAAAGTCATGTTAACTACAACTAATCCATCTAACGTAAAGTAACCATTAGTGCCTCTGGAAGGGCTGCCTTGTATTTCAGTACTGACAGCATTAATGTGAGGAAAAATGCAAAGGAGCCCCCAATCTAAAGTCGTAGGTGCCCAGCCATCACAGCTGGACAAACAGAATCTGCTCACCTTCCAGTAACGGCAGACATTACAGTCTGGCCCTGCAATGCCCCACAAAGGCACTAGGGGGAGGCACTGCAGACTAAGCCTTAGAGCCCAGCTGGAGGCGCAGCTCACAGAGGGCAAGCCCTCCAAGGGTGTATTGGAAGCCTGGCCCTTTTGCTTTCCTTTCTGCTTCGTGGCTGCCACAAAGTGACACTCAGCTCTATCTCATGCTCCCATCACGATATTCTGCTCTAGCCCAGGCCTAGGAAAATATAGTCAAGAAACCATGGACTGGACCCTCGGAACTATGCGCTAAAGTAAAGCTGTCCTCTTCAAGGATGATGTTCTCCGGTATTCGTCACAGCAATGAAAGCTGTCTGACGCAATAGGGTACAAGATTTCTATTCTGTCAGCTCCACAGTAGCATGTTCTAGATCTCTGAATTTTAATCACAGGAATCTTCCACATGCGTGAAAGCAGCTGTTTCCTGCTGTCAAAAGTCCAGATATATTCAAATATCTCAGACCTTTCAGCTGCTCTAGAAGCTCCTCCAAGTACTGAATCCTTTACTTCAGAAGAAAAAAACAAAACCCCAAATCCCCTAACACCATCACATGATGACAGATTATTCCAATGACCAGCGTCTAGGAAATCATTACTGAAAAAGAACTCTAATGTTAATTATCTAACTCATGGCCTATTTTCTAAAACTATTTTTAAAAGCATGAATCACTCTGAATTGAACGAAACAGGGAAGATTTGATCAGAAAGAAATGTCAAAGTAGGTTAAGGCTTCCTAATAGCACTCCACTGGGAAAGGAAATGTGCCCTCTTCAATGTGCTGCTTAATTTAAGCCATCAATAACTACTTGCTTAACTAATTTGCAGTAATACCCTCGGGTGAAGCTAAAACTTTATAGCTTCTATTCAAATTGCCACCTTGGAACACCTGTTCATTTGTCACATTACTCTTCTCCATGTCAGGGATCATGCTTGAAAACACTGCTCCTTCAGCAGGTCCTAAGCAGCTGGGGTGGAACACATCCCCTGGGCACGTGGGTGTGCTTTCTCTGCTTCTGACAGCGGAATGCTCTAATGTTTTATGGTAGAACCCCATACGCCTGAGTCTACATTCTCAAACGATAAGCTGTAAGTCTTATGGCCCAAGTCTTTATTTCCTCATTTTTGCAACTCAAAGGCTACAAATGCTATTAAATTGTCACAGCAACATGAATCCTCCAGGGGGGAAAAATACTTTAAGGGCTGGTTTAGATTTGGAGTGTTATTACAGGAAGCGCTTATGTGTTAGGCTTAAAATATGTATGGGGAGAAAACAGAGAATTTTGCAATAGAAGTATAAAGTTCTTAAAAGAAATCCAGGAGATTCACACCAGTCAAGTTCCTTCCACTTTGGCCTAACTGTCCTTGCTTCTAGGAGGAGGGAGAAAGCTGGAGACAGAGAAGGGTATTGTTGACAGTAAGAGCTGAGGTAACTCATTTGGTCTACTGCTGCCCCATCTGTATGATCAGTTGTACAGTATAATTTAGGGATTGATGAATTTGTAAATGGTTGGAGGGTTAATTTTTAAGGCTTTGCTATAGTGTCTCACCGCTAACTCTGCCAATGTGAAACTGTGAAATCGGCTACAACCATTAAATAGGCACGGTTATTTATAAGAACGTATTATTTGGCCTTTGGGCTGTTCTTTGCCAGTCACCAGTAATATCTACTTAATAAAAATAATATTTTCAAAGGCACTATAAAAATAAAATGAAGTACAATGAGAAAAGACTTAAAAGATAGCAAAAGACGAAAGTGAGTTCTCTAAGAGAAAAATTGAGTAGCAAGTGTTTTCTACATAAATAACCAAACCCAAAAACTAAACCTGAAATACATTTAGAAAGTTGTTTATCATGGAATTTAAGCCACAATCAGGAAACCTCAGGCATTAAGTGAATCTCAGCAGGGGCATCACCGGCAACGAGGAACGCAGTGGCAGCACCTCAGTACCCTGTCAATGTTGAGCATTTCAAACATGTCGCCAACACAACTGGCCAGCATCATCACAAGATGAAATACCAGCATGCTCAGAAAAGGGAAGGAAACTGTTGATTCTCATGGTTTCTCTCAGAGACTATGATTTTTCTAAAATTCCAAAGCAAACTAGTAAGAGAATTTTTGAGGACATACAGCTCTATGAGGTCTGATCAAAGGTAAAGTTGTTACTTAAATTTTGAAATGTTTTATTACAGGAAAGGATACGTTGGCCTTAACCCACCTCAAGATACTGCCCTCTCCTTTAGAACACACCTACAACATCATCCTGGCACCTCCAGGAGCAGCGTTGTGTTTTAGAGGTTTTGAATTTTTAAATCTTGGAAGCTGGGTGGAAACACAAAATACCAGATTTGCTGTTTGAAGGAACCCACGACACTGGCTACCTGAATGACACTGACCTGTGACTAGGGATGCTTCCAAGGGTAAATTCAGAGACGAGGCCGACTCATCCACTGGTGGCAGCACCCCAAGAGAAACACGTGCTCTGCAAGAGGACTCAGTTTCCTTCCAGAGCCCAGGAGCACAACGCCTGCTTCCACAGTGGGAGGAGTCAGTAGGGCACTGATTTTGAACCGAGGGCTTGGTCCCTTCGGGTTCTGACTGTGGGTGACCTCATACCCTTTAGGAATCCTGGCTCTCTCCAATACAAAGACAGTTCTTGTAGTTTGGGCAATAACAGCAACACTGTATTTTAAACAGCACTGGTTTCCATGGAGCTCTTTGAGGATTTATTTAAGCCCAGAACATTACTTTAGACCTGGCCACACTACAGAAACAAATAAGGAGCCCTAGTAAACATAAAGATGTCCAGGGAGCACTGGATTAAGACATTCAGAGCTTCAAAGCATCAAAACATGGCATCCCTTCTCATACGTAATTCAAAAATAGAAGCCACACGAATAGGCGGAACACAGTGGAAGGAGTCCAGGCCAGATGAGACTTTTCTTACAATGCTTGAGTGCACTCTTCTGATTTTTTGCTCTCTCTTGATTTTGAAATCAATTCTGCTGCTCTTCTAGACTTGGTGGGTGTGAGGCTGTGAGCTTCTTTGTCCAACTAAGGCAGCCTGAAGACTTGAAGTCTGAGCCCCAGGAGAAAAGACAGGAACCAAGAAACAGAGAAGATGAGAAGAAGGGAGTGAGGGAAAGGAGAGCAAGAGACTGGGGAAAAGCACCCCAGACTGCCCTGCAGTGTAAGGAGGTTCTGCACGGCCACTGGGGAGGCTGCAAGCCAAAGTCGATGGTCAGGAGTTGTGTATCCCAGAACAGGTCCATGGGTGCGCAGGGCCCGTGGGAAGCACCGGCTCAACGCCAGTGCAGCAACAGAATCCACGATGCGGCCCAGGCCCCCTCTCTGCAGCCCTACACAGGGGTCTGTGCCACAGACTTTGATGTGTCAAACGGCTCCAGAATAAAATTTCCTTGAATAGCATCCTTTAAAGTTAGATAAGTATTACTCTAACATAGTACTACTATAGAATTAGAAGGAAAGGGAAAGATGAAAATTAAATGTAACTTGAGTGTTTAACATAAACTCACAAGTTTGGACATCTGTAAAAACAATGCTTCAAATGTTTTATTTCTCGCAGAATTTATATCCAAGTAATGGACTTCAAAAGCATTTTTTAAGACACAACAGACTGAGGGCCAGGGATTTAGCTCAGTGGCACAAGTGCCTGTCTGGCAAGCACAAGGTCATGAGTTTGATCCCTGGTACCAAAAAAACAAAACAAAACAAAAAGCAAAAGATAACAACTCATAACATACAAGGGCCTCTCGATCAAACTGAAATACGACAGACCTTACTACCAACAGATTATTTCTTTTCCAGGGGATTAAATCAAATAAAAATATTACAAATATTAGAAATTCATTTCAAAGTCAACTAAGACAATGAGTTTACAATTTCTGTAATTTTTCTTAGTTCAATGTCCTGTACATCCATTTACAGAATATACTATCAGTGCAATATAATTTTTTAAATATTTAGGACACTGTAAATAGTTATGATTCGTAAGAAAATATAATCCATTTTAAATTCCTGATTAAGTTATTTTTAAAGGCACAAAACAATAGAACCTTTTTAAATAGAAACTTTTTAAGATAGAAGTTTTATATATATTACTTTCAGTCACAGAAACTGAGAAAGATGAGTGGTCAAAAGGCAGGGACATCAGAAACCAGAGCTCCAGGGCTTAGGCACTGCCCTCTGCTCTGCGACAGCGACGGCGACGCGGGGAGACCTGTAGTTTCACGGCCAGCCCTTAGGGCACTTGAGCAACGATAACAGACCCACCGTGGCACATTAACACAAACAAAGCAGTCCGGTTTCTCTGCATCTCCCTTTTACCACTGAGTCAGTAATTTGAAATAAACTCCACGTTCAACAGCAGCTGTAAATCTGCAGACCCACCCAAATGAAATACTTCTAAAATGTTTTTTAAGTTTGAAGAACGCGTCTCTGAGGAAAGATGCAGAAAGGATGGAAATATTTTGTCTTGCACTGATGCCCTTACACCTGCTCCTCAAAGCAAACATGTACATTCTTCCCAGTATTGCTATGTAACCCTGTGCTTTATACATAAAACAGTGGAAAGAGTTCACTCTCCAGTATTTAAAAAACATTTAGTACTAGAGGAGATGCTGAAATCAAAGGGGCAGAAGACATGGGGACCCTTTCAATCTGTAATTTCCATGGAAAAAAGTAAACACAAAGGATAATACTTTCATCTCTATCACACTTCCTGGTGAGAGGTTTTCAGAGTTTCAGTAACGGGAACAATAACACCATTAATACAAACGTAAGTACAGAAACTATCATACTGGAATTATAAGTTTTAGGGTTTTTAAGGGATAAAAATGTATTTATAACACATACAATAACATGTTTCAAAGTGAAGTGAGCTATGAACTAAACAAAACATGAGGTATGTTTCTTACTAATTACATACTATGTAATTACAAGTTCCTTCATAGAAAATGAGGACAGGAAAGACATGGAAGTACTGTCGTATACTTCAATTATATTAGCATTTATAAATGCCAAACGTTACGAAACATGGTTATTTTAGACATCTTTATTTTTACTGAAGTATTTTAACAATCACCTAAAACCTAAAAGGTGTTATTTCCAGAAATGGCTAACATCATAGCAAAATAAGTATTTATATGGAGTTTAAAAAAAAAACTATGTTTTTAACTGTACCAAAAAAGGAAATACTAGTATGTCGGATTCCTCACTCTTGATAAACTAGTATTTCATTCTATATAATCTGTCAAAACATACAGTATTTGGTCATGGTGGTAAAAATTTGACTACTATAGTACCTCTACACATAGTAATAGTAATAATAACAAACATACTGCATAGCTAACTGCAGAACAGTCAGGAAATCCTAGTCTCCACCCATTTAGTGAAGGGAAAATTCACATTTGCTTACCTTCACTGAAATCTGAAGCACATTCTCATTCACAGTAGGAGGAAAAACAAAATCTTCAAATGGAAACTGCCAATCGAGATACATATGGGCGAGGAACTCCACTTCCTTTAGACACAGCACTCGCCTGCCTCACAAAAGAAAACAAAAACAAGAGGCTGGAGATTTAGTTCAGTGGCAGAAGCACCTGCCTGGTAAGCATGAGGTTGTGAGTTCAGTCCCCGGAACCAAAAAAAAGAAACAACAAAAACATACAGACACTGATGGGAGCAAGTGTTCTCTCACCTGGGACACTCAGCTGGATGGCAGCAGCAGCACCCATTTAGTAAGCAACAAACTGCACTAAACAATGTACGTTTTCCATATATTTTAAGATCTAACAATACAGATTTTCCAAAGCCCTTGCAGAATTCAGAGAAGTGTAACTTTATTTTTTAACTGACCACATTCCTGAGAGGGAAATCACTTGATGCACATAAAGAATGGGTTACGAAAATATTTTACTTGGAAAATTATTAATTGCTCTTTACTATCAGTCATTTATGCCTACTACTCAAGAAAGAACACACAGGAAACGCCCCAAACCACGAAAGTTACTTCCACTCTGGCCCTGCTAACAAACAGCAGATCTGGAAACTTAATACTAACATACCCTCTATCACAGAGGAAGAATCTCAATTTACTCAACAGCATTAAGGAAAAAAAAAAAACTAGAATCTTTACAGGACATTCATATTGATCTCTCAGGCTGTGACTCACGTCAAATACTGATATAACTATATTTACATTTAAGTTCCTGCTACAGAAGGCAAGTAAAGTGTAAGGACTGTTACTTCAACAAGTATGGAGGGTGGGAGAAAAACAAGGAAGACACAGTTTCTATCTGAGTCAGGAGGGAAGTAAACACATCAGTAAACAAGGACTATAGTGACAGAAGGTAGGGAAGCCCTCGGGCTGTGGGAGAGGGACAGATCGCACTGGCACAGGCAACATCAGCACTGATGGAAGGAAGGAAATGAAGCCCAGAGGAAGAGCGCAGTGACAAATATAGGGTCCTAAGGAGGGAAGGCTTATTTGAGGAACACAGAGGTCTGCAGCTGGAGTACCAGACATATTCCGAGAAAATCAACTGAGTGCCAGCTCCTGAAGGGCCCTTTTTTCTTCTTTTTCCGTTTAAAGAAATATTGACTTTAATCTACAAGCAACAGGAAATGACCTAAGTTTCTTATTTTTAGTCATGGCTCTAGCAGCAAAGAGAGGGCAGGAGGCCCAGGAAGTTCCTGTAGCAGTCCTCGCAGCAGACACCCATGCAGTCCCTCAGTGAGGGCAGGACGGCAGGGAGGGCAAGGAAAGGGCTGGACCCTGGGTCTGTAGAGGATAATGCTGGCCAATAGGGTGCAGACAACAGGTGTGGTGCTGGCCCTGTATTTATCAGCAGAGAGGCAACTGAGATTTGGGGTTTGCTTGGGACTGTGCTGAGCAAGACAGGAAGCTCCGTGTCCATGCCTGAGCTTAGTCGGTGCAGGCAGTGCCCTCTAACACCTCCCACAAGTCCACACAGTTATCTAGAAGGTGGACCCCTCATTCTGCCCTCGAACCCAGCTGAGAATCAGACGGCAGGCCAAGAGCTAGAGACGGGTATCAGGCAGCATGAGGCCAAACGAATTCACTAACTCAAGTATCTTCAAATTTGTTTTTCTCTTGGCCACCCAAGTAAGATGCCACTGCACTCCTACAACCATTTCCTTCTCTTTCCTGCTCCACCTTCACCAAAGTTCCAGTTCCAAAAGCAGAATCCTCTGATGGACACACTTTCTGAGGGGAATCTCAACTCCATATTTTTATTCTAACCCACTGTGTCCATTCATCCATCTGTCTCCTTGACTACTGAGTTATCTCTACCTTCAGATCACAAAGCTGTCAAACTCAACAGAAAAAACCACAAACTCACTATCTTTCCTCAACTCATTATAAATAGTACCACCAGCTCTTGGCATGCAAAGCCCCAACCAAGTCATCTTGCGGTCCCCTCTCTCTCATAGCCCGACAGTCGCCCAGGCCTGACTCCACCCTCCCCATCATCTTCACCCTCCCTCTTCTCATCCACCTCATCCCTTCCTCTCCAGATTCAGAGTTGCTGTGGCAGTCAGCAGAGTCCCCATGCTCTAATGTCCTGTCTGTACATTCACTAGGACCATCAACAGGATGGATTTAATTACTAGGATTAGATCTTCTTAGAAGACACTGATAACTTTAAGCAAAACCAGTTTACACAGTGGGTCTCAATCACATGGACTGCTAAAGTCAAAGTCAAATTCCAAGAAGTCAAAGCTAGCCCTCCCTGTTCCTGGACAGGCAGAACCATGACTGCCCGAATGGCCACACCTTTAAAGCTGGTGCACAGATATAATGCAACCTCAACCAAAACACCAATGGCATTCCCTATACAGCCCGAGCAAACAGTCCTATTACTCACAGGGAATCAGAAGAACCAGAACAGAGCGGGGAGGCACCTGAACTGCGTACCTGTTTGTAACCATGAAGATTGTACTCCTGCTTCTGAGAACAGCACAGTGGTACTGGTAAGTTTCTCCTTCCAACTTTTTTATATGATTCTGAAAAAGAAGACAGACTCAAGATTTGGGAAGTATATATATATATATATATATGTATATATATATATAATATTTGTGTAATAGCTAATATATAATCATAGTGTTTGGGGCAAATTAGAATAAAAAGTACAACTCTACATTGGAACAGGATGCTAGAAAAAACTTCATAACACATGTATAAATTAACTTCCCCTATTGTATTAAAAGAAAATTATGCATTAAATGCTTATCAAATGATCTTCTGATAAAATGAATTTTTTCTGTGATAACTTAGATATTTTAAAATATCGACCAGAAAGAACTACACTCTAAGGAACAAGCAAACATAAGCTGACACAAAACCACTACACTGACATTTCAGTGTTTCTCAGACTGCTGTTTGCAGAGAAGACTCTGGGTATGCTCTATGAATACCTAATGTATCGCAACATTTTAAAAATATGGTTCTACAACGTTTTTCACAGGATAGCTCGTATTTTTCGTCAGATTTTTTGATGGGGTTGGGTGAAAGACTCAAGCACTGATTTATACAGAGGTCGACATTATACACACAAGAAAATTATAAGGTAATGGTTACTATTTTTGAATTTTTGGTTGTATAAGTTAAACACACTGAAAAGTATATTTGTATATAAAATTATATTTCTAATAAAAATTACAATGATAATATGAAAATGAAGATGTTCTAAGATCTCAAAATAGTTGCTAAGATTTATTTCTACAGAGAAATACCAAGCATAAAATAATTCAAATATAAATTACAG
This sequence comes from Cavia porcellus, assembly GCF_034190915.1. Classification (NCBI taxonomy): domain Eukaryota; kingdom Metazoa; phylum Chordata; class Mammalia; order Rodentia; family Caviidae; genus Cavia; species Cavia porcellus. The sequence goes on from NW_026947491.1 coordinate 4,467,633, forward strand.
CACTTTAAAAGATTTATTTTTCTTTTAAACTATCTTAAAAGTATTGATTTGAATTAGTCAACACACATTAAAAAACAACAAATTTCTTATAATTAATAGCAGGAAAATATTATTAATGGCATTATCTATAATACATAAAGACCAGAGGATAATATATTTAAAAATACAGAATGTGAACATTCTGAATAAGACCATAATATTTTATAACAAAGAATACAATATCAATATTATTACAGGAAAATATAATCAATATAATCGCAAGCAGAGAAAGCACAGTTGTAGATATTGTTTTAATGCTTGAGTACACGTTATTAAAAGATGTTGGTCCCCAAGTGTCCCTTGATAATTACCAAGCCCACAGACAAAATGGAGAAATCTCCAAGCCTGAGGCCTCAGCCTTGCAATGAACTTCGGGAAGGGAGGAGTGCAGCTTTCAGAGCCAGGCTCACCTGTTTCACAGCTCACCTCTGAGTTAGCTAAATACTTTTGTCAATTAGGCCTCAATTTCTTCAAAGAGAACATGGGAAAAGAATTAACAATTATGGGAATTTATTTTCACCTTGAAATTTAAATGCTAAAATGAAATTAGCTTAGAGATGCAAGTACAAGACATAGTATCTACTCTTTATCTCGTATACATCTCATTAGTTGTCAGATTATTGCACTTCAACCTTGAAAGCCTCTAACGTGTGATATCACCGGAACACACTGTGGCAGACCTTCTAGGTACTACTAAAAATTCTCTAGGCTCTGAGATTCAGAGGAAGATAATTACTGATGGAAGCAGGAGATCACCGCTGATAACATCGCCTCTCTCCTTTCTCAGGATGCAATGTGGAGTTAGTAACAGGATACGAAAGCCTTTTACCTGGTGCTTCATTTTTTAGTTAACTCTAAGCAAACAGCACAAGATATGAATAAACAAAATATATGCTGATGTCTATCATAGCATTATTACTGTTGTAAAATAATAGACAAACTTTAATACCATGAATTAAAAATAAAATACATGATGTAAGGTTACCTAAACAGATGCTAATGCAAGAATTTAAAATGCTAATGAAGCATTTCTAAGAACATGGAAAATATAATTAAAAAGGAAAGGTAAGGGACCTCATTTTAAATCTTATATAATCTGGGCCAAAATTAATATTAAATGTAAAACTGACTACACACACACACACACACACACACACACATATTATACACACATACATACATATATATATACACACACACATATGCAGTAAACAGTAATTATCCTAGAAGAATAGAGAAGAAGAACATAATGAAAACCTGGTATATGAAATTCTTAGAGCTGACTATTAAATGGGGATCAAAAGACCTAATAAATTATTGTAAGAGATGAAATGGTATCATTTTTATATGCTAGTACTCTTTGCTATTTACCTTTTGCTATATGTGGTCCTTTAAGGCCATGTTGATTTTAAAAATATCCGAAACTGTTTAAATAATCAATAAATATTTCTTACTCAAATATCTAAGCACAGTAAGATAGGTAAAGGGTGAAACAGTTTAAATTTCTCAGTATTTGTGCTTACCACCCTTGGGAAAAAATACTAAGTCCTCTCAGTAATATACATTCTATACCTTCTAGTAACCATAATAATAATTACAGTCTAAAGGATTGCCTGATAAAGAATTAATAAATCAGACAAGAAGATGACCTCTAAATAAACTAATAAAGTTTCTTGAGGTTTTATGCTTATTAACATACATTTGTTCAAAAAAAATCACAAGTAAAAGGTTAATAACCTAAGGAGCTTTAAAAAAATTAAACAAGTAAACAAGAAAAATATCTTGAAGTATGAAAGTTCCCAAAATTTAATTTTCATTAAAACTGACACAGCCAAGAAAATACTACTTTTAGTATTTGTATGTTTTGTTATACCTGGTCCCATAAGGGACAGAAATTGTGTGTGCCAGGGCAGCGGAGGGTATGCTGGGGGCTGCCCAGGGCCTGGCAGGCGCTAGGCAAGTGCTCCACCTGCAGGCTACCTCCTCCAGCCCAAGAGCAGCAGTCCTGCTACTCCTGCACTGGTTCCTCTTCAGATGCCAGTTGTTTCCAGCAAAGTGCTTCTTTTAAATGTGAATCAAAAGAGTAATTATCTTGATAACTGTAGTTTTATCTTGATAATTGAACAGTTGTTGTATGTTCATAGTTTCACTGTGCTCAAATAAGCAACACATTAGAAATCTAAATTTTACTTTAGTTTCAATTTTGGGCACAGCATAAAGCTGTGAGATAAGATGCTGCTAAAGCCAATTAAACATTTCAATCATTTATTTTAAAAAATTACACATAACTTCTCTTTCTGTTTGCACTAATTAAACCTAAAAATTACAAAGCACATATAACCAACAAGGAGACTGGATCTCTGAAAAGCATAAATGCAAGACTGAGCATGTATATAACATGAGATTAAAAAGGGAAAAAAAGAGGAAAGGGAAACAGAGTCTCAAACTTCATATGACAACTCTCACTTAGAGTCTAAAGACAGACTCAGAGCAACTGACTTTTACAAATGCCCTAATTCATCGTCCTTTGACTTGAGTAAATTTAGTAATTGGGGAACCAAAAGTCTATTTAGTAATTTGGGAAATAATATTCCACCATCATGACTTGCAAACATAAGAATACATCCGAATCTGTGTCTCTTACATTGTTTTCTTCTGATCTGCTTTGTTCTGTTTTGTTATGTTTGGTTTTACCCTCTTTAAAATAAAAACAAAAAAAGAATACATCCAATAGGCTGAATATAAAAACTACTCCTTTCTTTTCAATTTTACCTACATGCACATAAACACTGTAAGATAAAATTTTCAAAATGAACCAGAATCATCTGGTTTTGGACTGTCTTTCACCTACTAAACTGGAAGCAGCTGTTTCCCACAACCTCTCATCTTTTACACTGAGCGCTTACCAGCACTGTTTTACCAGATACACTATCACTTTTGTTTGTTATCAAATGCTACGGTCAAAAGCCCAAATGGAGAGGAGAGTTATAAAGCCAATCTCACTAGAGGTGGCTCTCAGTCTGACTCACACCCAGTCAGTACCACAGCTTGTTCTGATTAAGGATGAAATCAAGTAGTAGAATGGGAAACATTTACTCTTGTATTTCCAGTTCTTGCTGTGTAGGCAGAAAAAGAAAGAAAATAAAGTTAGAAGCACGCAAAAAGATAAAATGGAATCACATATAATACAAACCAAAGGCTAAGAATGAGTCAGAGTCATTTATTTTAAAGTCAAGGAAAGAAAATATTAATAAGCTGTCTTTGCAGGAAAGCCAGTGACAGAAAAACAGCAATTTATTTATGTACATATTATTTAACTATAATAAAGTTATAGTAAAAGATGGAAAACTTTAAAAGTTAACAGAACTGTAACCTTATATTACCTTTTTTTCTCTCCTCAGCTGTTTACCTGAATAAATGTAGAGTTATAAAGTAGTGCAAATGAACTAATTTGTGGGGGAGAAAAAGCAGTGAAATTCCAGTGATTAGCTACAAAGCAGGAAGCCAAAACTAACAATGTTCACTAAATGAGTACAGCCTGTGACTTCTTTTAACATTATCTTTTCTGCACCAAAAAGCTTTGCTACTGTGCAGAAAACTTCACCAAATATTTACATTTAACATACTATGCTAAAACAAAAAATAAATAATCTAAATTATTCTACAAACCAGCTCTCATCCTTCAATGAAGTTCATCAGTTAGGAACGTTAAGGGCCTGAAATCCTGGCTCTAGCAATCCTTAAAATTGAACTCTGCTTGTATTCTCAAAGAACAGAATTTACCTCGAACAAGTCATGGCCCTCTGACTCCTGCCTGTTGTAGGGACGAATGATGCCATCCTCCTGGATACGGCGAGGGGGGCGCAGGCTCGACACTTCCTCAGCTGACTCCGCTGCCCTACTCAAGGTAGCAGAAAATGTGCAATATGTGAGAATACTTCAAAATAATCCAAAGACACATGCTGACTAAATATACAAATATTTGATAAGCAAACAATGATAATTTTATGTAGCCCAAAATATAGCAGAAAATAGTAAGTCCAATTCTGAACCCTAAGCTTCTATCCTCTTCTTTTTTAGGTACCAGGGATTGAACTCACGACCTCGCACTTAGCAGGCAAGCGCCTGGGCCACTGAGCTAAATCCCCAAACCCATTCCACCCTCTTCCTAAACAAAGTCACAGATAATAAAAGCAAAGACTACATCACCTACTCTTTGTTTTCCTGGTGCCCAGCACAGTGTTTAGCATATGGCAAGACCAGTAACTGTTTGTTTTGTGGTAACTACATTTTAGTCATGGTGGCACACGCCTGTAATCCCAGCTACTCAGGAAGCTGCGTAGGATCACAAGTACTGAACCAGCCTGAACCCATCTTAAAACAAAAAATAAAAAAGAGCTATGGGTACAGATCAGTAGTAGTATAATACCCCTGGGTACATTCATTCATATATATGACACAGAGACAGACAGCAACCAAGACTGGGGGAGGTGATGAAAAAGAGGGAAACTGAACAAATCTCTTCTACTTCCTTTCTGGTGGCCCCTTACCTGTCAAGCTGTTGTAACTTCCAAGTGAACTCAGTCCCAGAGGCAGCAAGCACTCCACTCACTCCTGACAGCACTGCCCGAGTGGGCACACTCACCTCTGAATGCCCTGGAAGGCGCTGCTGGCCATGTCGACAATCCCGCCTGTCGGACGAGCCACAGCACCCACGAGCCCTTTTCCAATTCCTTTAAAGAATCCAGCAGCTCCCTCCTTTTTGGCACCTTCAGAGGAAAAAAGACAATAAGTATACAAAGATCCTTTAAAATAAGCAAGTTTGAACTCAACAGAAATGTGCACCAAACTCAGAAAGCTACAAGATACTGACTTTCTAAACAAGTTAAATTTAATCCTCACACAAGAACACTGGGTCCTCGAAGTCTGTGCTAAGTGAAAATTCTTGGGCCCCAACTCAGTCCTGCTGAACCAAACCCCAGAGTGGGTAACCAGCACTCCAGACAGCTGCAAAGCTCCAGAGCTGACTGGTCCTTTAGTCAGCAGAGGCAACTGCAAGGCCCAAGAACTAACGATACATTGTTGTTTTTTACAGCAATCATCAAGATTTTTCAAGCAATATACTTTTAGACATTAGAAGTTAACTAAAGAAGTTAGATCACAACTTTTCAAACTCTGTACCACACCTCAAAAGAAACCCTGTGTCGATTACCAAGCCTCACGACTGCCCCAAGTCTTCCCTAATCTGATCACCCAGTTCACTTCTTGCCCCCTGCTCACTCTCCTACAGACACTGCCTATTTCACCAGATTTGCCTGTTGTGGACATTTCCCATGAACAAAATTATTCAGTCTGTGTTCTAGTACCAGTGGCTTTCTCTACTTTATACCTATTTTCATGGCTCATCCATCTTGTAGTACCTATTAGTATTTGATCTCTTTTCAAGTAGGACAATATTCCATCGTACGGATATGCCATATTTCAGCTACTCATACAACAGGGAAAGGGTATTTCGGCCCTCTAGGAGGATATTTGGGATAAGATGCTGCTATCATAAAGTTTTTGTCTGAACCTCTCTTTCAACTCTCTTGGGTGCATACCTTACACCAAAAGAGCCACACGAGAGCCCAGCTAAGTCTCTGGTTGCACAGTCAGATTCTTCCACACAGGAACTGCATGACCTTCCATTCCTATCAGCAATGTATGAGGGCTTCGATTTCCCCACACTGTGCTGAGTTCAGCCTTCTTAACAGGTGTGACGTGGTATGTGACTGTGATTTGATACATACACCCCTGATGACTAATTAGATGTTCTTATGAGCCCTCTTTACAAGTGATCAGAAAACCTGGTCAAAGTTTACATTTAAAAAAAAAAAGTATCTGCACTGTCAATGTTTGGGGGGCTAGCCACCATTTATGCTTTGATTCTGTGATGGTAATTTTTTTTAATTTGGTATTGTTCTACCTTTTTCTGTTTTTCTATTTTAAGTTTCTTTTCTTTCTTTAAAAAAAAAGAGAACAATATGTAATGTAACAACCATTGTTAAATTTCTTTCATTGTTTCGACACCCTGTATTGTTACTGTTTTGAGTTTGCTGTTGTTGTTTATGCCTTTTGCTTTTTTTCCTCACTTTCCTTTTTTAAATATATAAATAAAACAGTGAAAGATACAATGTCAATTATCCTCCTCCCTCCTCCAAGCACACTCATCCCATCGCCCTGCCCCTCTCTGAAGCAGCTCTGAAGTCCTCTTTCACAAGTGTCTGTGGTTGTGCCGTCGCGGCTGCCTCAGTGTACTGAATCAATTCAAAGCACCTACCTTTAACTTTGGAGACCAGCACTCAGTGGCATGGTGCCAGACCCAGTAACAAAATGCATGAGGACCCACCCTCACCTTCCAACAAGATGCCTGCCCACTGGATGGCCCTCAGCAGCCACGTTCACCTGTACCGATACTAAGGACGGCTTCCAGAACTGCTTCAGAAGTGGCAAAAGCAATGGGGTAAGTGTGTTCAAATCAAAGGGGAGATTCTGAGGGGACTTAGTGTCAACATCTGTTATTATACTAATTTTCAAAAATTTAAATGTTCATCATGAATTTTAGTCATCTCTCTCTTTTTTTTTGTATCAGGAATTGAATCCAAGACCTCACGCTTGCCAGGCAGGTGCTTAGGCTGCTAAGTCCCTGGTCCTTTAGTCTCATCTCATACATCTGATTTGGAGAAATGTCCATTCATATCCTTGGTCCATTTAAACTGAGACTTGTAAGAGTGCTTTATATTCAGTCTTTCATCAAATAGATGTCTGTAAAAATCTGCTTCCAATCTGTGGACTGTCATTTCCCTTTCTTGATGGTGTCCTTTTGGCACAAAAATTTTAAATTCTAGTGCAGTATAATTTAACTACTTTTTCTTTTTTTCATCTGTGCTTTTGGTGTCGCATCTAGAAAAGCTAAGCCACCCCAAAGTAACAGAGACCCGGTTCTGTGTTTTCTTTGAGTTCTGTAGCTTTGCTCTTACGTTTAGGTATTTAGCCTATTTGGAGTTCACTTTTACACAGTACAGGGTTAAGGGTCCAGTTTTACTCTGCTTCACGTGTGGATGTCCAGCCGTCTCAGCACCCCTGCCAAACTCAATCGGCCATAACTGGAAGATTTTATTTCTGAACTGTCAACTGTCAGTTATATACCATTGATCTATACGTCTATTCTTACACAAGTATCACACTGTTTTTTTACTACAGCTCTATACATAACAAGTATTAAAATTGCGAAGTATAAGTCCTCCAAATTTGCTCTTTTTTCAAGACTGTTTCAGCTATTTTGGAACTCTTGAATTTACATATAAATTTTAGATTGTCAACTGTCACAAAAAATACCAACTGGGATTGCACTGAAGAATACGTACCTTTTTAAATGAGACTATAAAAAAGATAACCACAGAAAAACCTCAAGTCAATTACTAGTGAGAGTCTCAAAAAATCTAGTTTGCTGATGGTCCTGATGAAAACAGCTTTCAAAGTCTGAATCATAATCTCCTACTTAATGTCTCTGCTTTCTGAGGAAGATACACTAAATAATTTAAGAATGTGAATCTAAAATTTAGTCAATGGTTTTCTCAAGTATCTTATAGCAACATCTAGCATGTTTATCAAGCACTGACACTTTACTTTTTACCGGGCAGAAATACTCTCAACCTACCTTCTACAGGCTTTGTTATTATTCCCGTCACTCCACCAAAAACTCCCTGAAAGAGAAAGCAATCAGAAAGGTTCCTGGGAGAGAAGTTGCTTAATTTTAAATCAACCACTAGAGGTCTCTACAAACATACTAGAAACAAAAATTCAAAAAAAAAAAAAAAGACTAAAGACTCATGACTCACTTGATAATGTGAACGTGTGAGCACATTATTATTGTAAAGATATTAAGTCACAGAGCTTTTTAACTGAGTACATCCATGGAAGATAGAGCAGTAAGGCAGAGATAGAGCACCTAAACCTGGCTCTGTTACCTATCAGCTGTACGAGCACAGGCAGTTGATTCAATCTCTCTGTGTAATCCTCCGTCTCACATCAATAAAAATTAGTTGAGTGAAATAATCTAATTATACATTTCAATGAGATTACTTTTTAATTTAATGGAACTGTAAAAAAAAGAAAATAAAGAAAACACCCTGGCACAGCAAATAACCTGACAAATAGAGTATTTCACAGAATGTAAGACACAGCTGTTAAAACTCACTGGCTCAAACACCAGTCGCAGCTTTTTGAAAATACTTCCAAGATTAAAAATACAGTTATACACTCTTAACAACTGTCAAAAACAGCAGTGTAGGCCTGGTGTGGTGATGCACGCCTGTAATTACAGCCCTTGGGAGCTTGAGGCAGGAGGACTGCTGCAAGTTCGAGGCCAGCCTGGGCTACAAAATGAGTTCAAGGCCAGCCCAAACTACATAGCAAGACCCTGTCTCAAGAAAAACAAAAGACACCTTTATCTGGGGACGACACAGCTCAGCATCAGCGGCACAAGTGCCTGCCTGGCAAGCACAAGACTGAGAGTTTGATTCTGGGTACCACCCCCCCCCCAAAACCAAAACTCAGCATTTGGATTGCACACTCCAAAATGTTCATATAAAAGTTGAAGGTTCTTGAAGAAGATTTACCCGCAGGAAGCCCTTTCCTCCTCTGGCCGGACTATCTCCAAAATCTTTAGGCTGTCGGCCCATCTCTTCTCGTCTTCTTTGCTGATACTCCTTGTCCATTGTAATTGCTGCCAAACCTTTCCCAACGGAACCAGTGATTCGAGACACAACTCCGGCTGCACCACCTACCAAAAGCCAGAGGAGGAAGTCACATGGGTCCTATGGAAGCAATGTCACAATGCACAGCACGCACTGCTTCCAACTAACAAATCTGTCTCACACAAAAATGAAACGTTTTTTGCCAACTATCAAATATTTGAAGTACATTGATTCACCACCACAAAGACATATTTAAAAACTAACAGGCCAATATTAAATTATTTCCCATTTAAAAACACGAAAACATGTCTTTTAAAAGAGACTAAGTGATCCCACCTACTAAATATAATCATTTACTTCTCATAAACAACACATTTTATGTTAATATAAAAGTATACAGATACATGTAAATTGGTGATACATACCTACTGTGTGCCCAAAGAGACTTCTCATTCCAATCACTAATCCTTCAGCAAACTCTTCAGGACCTTGGACAGCACCCTGGCCCAAAGGAAGTTTGCTACTTAGAATTAAGCCTTAAAATTCAGGGTTTTCATGAATATGATGAGTGTGTAAAGATCCATGAAGGCTAACAAGACAATATTTATCCTATATTTCAAGTACTGATAGAATACCACTCTAATCAAAGGTATTTTCTACCACACAATCTCAGCAACTTCTGTAAGACAAAAAACCTGGACGTTAAATTAAAGTCACTGGTTTTAATGCTAAGTGGGCCATGCAGTACAAAGCTGCCTGCCTCTTCGGCAGCTGCTCCCAGGACTGCCTGAGTCCATATCTGCACATATTCAGCTTTCTGCTGCACTGCTAGCAGGCCGCCTGAGTGCATAGATGTTTCTGACTCTCTCACCCTCCCACTTATTCTCTCGGCTTCATCCTTCCAAACAACACCCTCAGCACACTGGGCTCCCACTCTTTGGAGAGCTGGACGAATTAGACAAAAGCATGACTGTGACAGCAGGCTGGCTCCTAATGTCCCACCAGTCCCTCCCACAGCGGTGCAACAGCATCAAAAGAATCTACAGTCTACCCGACACTGTAAACACCCTCGTAACTACACTAAATCTGGGACATGGGCACATTTCATTGTCCAGATAAGCACAAGTGCTTATTTAATTCACAAAATCAGGCTTTCAATGTCATTTCAAATATTTTTAAATAAATAAATATCATTCAGTTCCTAGATACAATGAAAATACAAACTATTGTCATTAAAAATTTTATACCCACACTTGAACTTTTAAAAAAAAGCAATACCTGGAAGGGTTCGTAGAAGAAAGCTTCAACTCCTTCAGACAGACCTCTAATTAATCCAAATGGGTTTCCAAGCACATCTAAGCCCAACACAAGGACATACATCTGTTTTAAGAACTATGGAAGACAAAAGGTAAACTAAGTCCTTTGCAGCTGTTCAAAAAAAAAGGGCATCATGATACAGTAGGGAATGGGTGTGAGAGATTATGCTTAGGTAAAAGGAGAGCCATGTGGAATCTCCACTCCCACATCCACTGACTGATATTTCATTGTGTATCAGGTGTCACACTTGTACGGCTTTCAAATTGAAACTAAGTTTGAGGTAGAGTCTGTCCTTTAGCAATTATGAAAACCATGACAAGTATCTACCAGCCTCCACCTTCTCATCTACGAAACGCAAAGCTACATCAACCTTGCATGGGTGAGTATACCTATTAAACAAATACATAATTCAGTAATGGTGGTTGTTATTTTTACCTTATCATCACTATTACTTTTTAAATTATGTGCAGAATAATTACAAACTAAAACAAAAAACAAGAGAAATGAAATCCTTATTTGAACATGTAATCACTGCAACATCTACACATCAGAAAGGAGAAAACCTTCTAGCACAAGACAGCAAGAGGAAACCACTTGTGGTCTCAGGACACAGCAATGCCACCTGAGCAGCTGGACACCTACAGAACCACAGGGTGATAGACGTCCAGGAAAGAAACCAGACCACAGTTTCTCTTGCAATTCCATATGCTATGCTGACAGACAACAGCCCCTCAAGAACTCAAAAGTAATGACACCAAAATCACTACTCTTTCCCAAATGGTAACAACTGCAAAGGGAAAGAGGCACAGGGGGAAATTTTTGAAAAGTATATAATGGTGGCAGAACTAAAGAACAAATTAATCATTTAAGAAGAACACTAAGTTTTGAGATTATAAATTGAGATAAATTATGTAAACATTACTACATATTACACAATCACATACAAATGTTTTATTCTAGTATTTTATGAAGTATATTCCCTGAAAGCTACTCTAATAAGAAATTACCTGTTCACTGTAATGCCTAACAACACTCCACACGAGTTGATCTCTCTTGTAAAACTGGTATTGTATTTCAAAATAAGCAAGTCTAGGAGGAGAAAAAGGAAAATTTCAAAACACTAAAACTATATTCTGGGGGAAAAGGACTTAAAATTCACTAATAGCCTATTCTAGTCACAGTCAATTCTTTCATATTTAACTTTGCATTGATGTAATTTACAGCTGGTATCTTAATGTTATGGTAACAAAATTATGATTAAAATAGTGCATTTTCATGTAAGCTTACAATAAATATGTGACAGAGTACACAATTTTTAAAGTCAACCACCATCTCACCACTCTAGATTTTTTCGTTTCCTCATCGTTTCCATTTTTAATTCTTTTCTATGCAATTACAAAGCATTTACAATATTTTATGTGCCATCATTGTGGGTATCTGTTTTTATCTTCACTCACGTCCCATTAAATCACCTCGGGTACACAGCATTCCACTGCCACTCTGTGGGACAGCATCGGAATGACCAACTCCCCTCTGTCACCAAGAGCCCAGTTCTGGGTATAATTCATGCTGCCTCATATATTTTGAATATAACTCTAGCTGCTTTTCAAGATTATTTTTTGGACTAAATTCCCAAAACAGAATACTGAATGACAGACCACAAAAACAGACTCCATAGATGCAGAGCTTTCCACTAACATCCACAGCATAAAAAAGTGTCCATTTCTTAGACCCACTCCATCTAGTAGTATGAGGACCACTTGCATTTTGAAGTGGTGATAATTTACATCAATCTGCATGCACTTTTTTTCCTTTTTTTTTTTTTTTAAATCGGTACCAGGGATCGAACTCATGACCGCTTGCTTGCAAGGCAGGTGCTTATGCTGCTGAGCCCCTACATGCACTTTTGATAAATACTAAAACTAGACATTTCAACTATCAATCAGTCACCTTCACTTTCCTTTCTGTGAGGTACCTCTTACTGTCCAATGGCTGTGACACCACTGGAATTTCTAGGAATGGTTAATATTAACACTAAAAATCCTCTCTACATCTTATATCATTGTACTTTTCCAGCTTTTGTCTTCATCTTCCTCGGCTCTAATACGAAATATTCAATTTTTATGTGGTACAATCTATTTTGCATTTTCCACTGAAAAGCTGTAAGAAATTTTTCTTATAGCTTTTAAGCTTAGATTTTTCTCTACTCACAGATCTAATAACAAATTTTTTTCAAGTCTTTCAGATTGAAAATTACACAGTATTTTATCCTTTGTTTTGTGAGACAGAAATAATTTGAAAAATTTTCTTCCAGCTGACTCCTTGTCCCAATACCACTACTGAATATTCAATGCCACAGAGAGTTACTGAATTCATATGTAACCAGCACACATAAATATCCTCATATTAAAGGTAACAAGATGTTGTTATTTCTGTACTTTGCTGGGTGGTTACAATGAAATCTCACTTCATTGCTACAAATTTCTAAATACAGAAAATAATTAAATTTTTATTTTATATTCATATTACACAGATATGAGTATACTTTTTTTTTTTTTGTCTTTTTTCTTTTTATCGGTACCAGGGATCGAACTCACGACTGCCTGCTTGCAAGGCAGGCACTTATGCCACTGAGCTAAATCCCCAGCCCCAAGATATGAGTAATAAAAGAAAATATGACTTCATCATCATTGTTATTAATAAAATAAGCACATCTTAAAGAACACCATCAAAAATGGATCAAATTCTTCACGTAGTAAGCATTATCAACCTCCTAGGCTAATACTACAGAAATAGAAAAATTAGTATCCAAACACTCAACCTTGGCATAAATAGCTTCCAGTGTACTGGAATAGAAGTCTTACTTGAAAATAAGGTCATCCACATCAGTCAGAGTGGCACCTATGCTTTTCAGAAGCAGGTTGACAGAATGAATCGCAATCATTTCCTGTTTGTCTGATTCTTCACCTCCAGAACTCAAAGACAGACTCAAATGCAACTAAAAGAAACATAATATTCAATAAACACAAGCAAAACACAAAAGCTTTATACAACAGGACCCAGATCGTCCAATCTAGTATGACAACCATAAGTATCTTCCAATGAAAGCCCTGCTAAAACATGTTATTTATCCTGTATACAAATAAAGAACAACTCATATCTGATTCTCATTTATTTTCTGACAAAATACAAGTGGTCTGACTCAAAACTAGACCTCTATTTTCATTCCAAGTGTATAAATACCATCATGTCATTAGGAAGGAAGCAAAATCCCTGTACAAAAATGGGATAATGATTTAAAGAAGAAAACGTCAGCTGGCACACAGTTTGCCAGCCAAAACAGGAAATTATTTATTTTCATCCAATTAAGGTACATAGCTCATGGCAACAATTAATGATAACAATTGTTATAATTATACCATAAAAATAATTAGCAATGGCATGACAATTATGGAACAGTTAGTGAGTTGCCAAATAAACTTTTAAAAGAAATCACAAGGCTTTCAGTTTCCACAGTACCTCTCTCAGTCCTTAAAAGCAGACTTTCACCTTCCCATTGGCTTCCACTTTATCCAATAGCAACATTAATGCAGTAGAGCAGGAAGACACAGACAACGGGTAACTTAACACGTGTCAGTAAAGCAGATGACTCTCCTTTCTCCTTCTGTCCTCCCTGGACGTCCTACTTAACCTGCCCAGAGCTACACAAAGTGGACCTGATACAAGTCCAGGAAAGCCCAGGGCTCTACCCCTCCCTGAGGCAAAGTCAACATGGACTACAAAAATAACTGTTCATAATCTTCATTATTCTACTGAACAGCATAATTCCCAGTGTGTCTAAGAACATGAAGAGCTAAATTAGCAATCTTTAACACTCCCCTACAATATAAACTCCAAGAAGTCATTTCATGTCTGAACAGCAATTTGGATAACAGGCACTCAATAAATTTTGTTGAAGGGTATTATTTAATCCCACGAAGAACAGATTTTTCACTCAGTAATGAAAAAGAAACTCTTTATAACCTAACACAAAAAACAATGTCAATTTTAAAGGTGATCTTATGCCTGAGTCTGATATCACCAAACTAACGTATCATTTTAAAATAATAACCTTATTTATGAAACCATCCACTTAAGCTCAATGGATTGTGAATGCAACTGAAAATAAAGTGCTGTGAACAATTTTTGAAAATGTAAAGGATGAGCAATATTTTCCAGTTTCTTAATTGTTAAATCTGGTCCATTACACAAGTTTCGAGCATTATGGTTGATAGGATTTGTAAATTTACTAAGTAGTCACCTTTCCCTGTAAAAGCTGAAAAGCACAAAAGGGGAAAAAAGAAATGGGTTCATAAAGTACAAAATCAGGCAAGTGAAAGGCATCCAATTTTCTACTCCCTCAGTTGCAATCAAATGTGGGAAAGGGAAAACATCGCGTCAAGAGAAGAACGCCAACTTCAGCGCTTTCACACTCCGGTCAGGGCACCCTGATGTGCTTGGTTTCCACAGTGACAGTGGTTACGAAGTGCGACCAACAAACAATATTCTCTCATGCAAGGATCAGTAAGGTATGGCTGAATCTGGTCCACTGCCTGTTTTCCTTTGGCTTTTGAGCTAAGAATGATTCTTCACACGCATTTCCATGGGAACTTTATCAAAATTGACCTAGAAAAAAAGCACAATTTTGGTAAGTTGGTATTAGCAGAGTATCTCCTTTTAGGTATCTGTGCACTGATGAAACCAAATGAGAAGACTATCTTTCTATGTCTCACCAGAAGATCTTAAGGTCATCTACAACCGAGAGCTCTGAAACAGACTCACTTTTCTAAGAAAGCTCACTATACACAATTAATAGCTAGCTTCTGCTGGACACAAAGGGCACAGCCCCACCCCGCCCCACTTATGTGCAGCCCACTGTCAGGATGGGTGGGAAACAAATCTGGTGACCAGTGCAGATTCAGCTGTCAGACACTAGAGACAAAGAACACCTAGAGTATACGACTGAAGATGGCAAGCTGCCCACTCAAGTCAAGTTTCTGGAGTCTTCCTGCAGCCACCATAACTTTCAGTTTTTGTTCTGGAAGGCCTCATGGAGAGCACACCTTTATTTGTGGATACCAACAATCATTCAGATTAATGAATTTAATTCAGCAGAACTTTTGTAGGTTTTCTAACAATGAAGTAATGTAACTGTACTTAGCAATGCATAGGTATTATTCAACATGTAAGAGTAAAATTTTCAATAAACTACCATAATTGCTGCATAAATTTCACAAAAAGTTTCACAAAACTGATTTGTAGAAAAAACCAGTTAAAACAATACAGAAGAGAAACATTTAAATCAGGCTTCACAGTACAAGATTATATTAACACATTTAATTGCAGTGACACCATATAGTATTTTAATTATATACGAACACTCCTACTAATAAGTAAGAGTTTATTTACTAACAAACACATATTTCAATGTCTACACATACTAGACAATAAAACTACTCACTCCCACTCCCAACAACAACAAAATACACCTCTGAACACTGGGGCTTACCTCAAAATTATTCTCTAGCTTCACCCAGCCGCGGTCACAGGAGCGCTGGTGCTTCTGGTAGGAATGCTCCAGGAGGAGTATCTGCTTCTGACTAAAAGGCTTCCATTTCTGCTGTGGTTTCATTTCCCAAACAACACCAGAACTAAATAATTCACAAAAGAGGATTAAATTAGAAACACAGATTTAAATTTGTGGAACTGTCATTCAACTCCAGATTAGTATAACTCCTAATTTCCTATGGAAATTAAATTGATAAAAGAGATCTTTATAATATTCAACACTATCTGTGTTGCAAAAGCTATATAAAGAATGATTATTATGTAGACATCTAGAGAATTCCATAAACTTTTTAATTGATAAAATTTAAAATATGAAAATAATTGAGAATTTCTACAAACAAGAGTCTACTAGTGAGACTTCTGTGAGAGCAGATAACATCTTGCCTAATTAGTATTCCTATCAAAATCCACTGCAGGGGCTGGGGATTTAGCTCAGCGGCATAAGTGCCTGCCTTGTAAGCAGGCAGTCGTGGGTTCGATCCCTGGTACCAATAAAAATGGAAAATGAAAAAAAAAATCCACTGCAGATGTGCATTATTAATGATGATGCGGAATGAGCGTCTATAGATACCGCACTTTGGAAACAGGTACTGTCAAACAGGGACAATGATCTATACAAATACGGTGACTATTGTAATGAGATTTTAATTATGTTAATATATTACTTGAAAGACATTCCTAAAAGCTTACTAAATTCTTTCGTTGACATTTGCTTTTTAATATACTGCAGATTAGGTGGCAGTTCTTTATCTGCCCAAATGGATATTAAAATGAGGAAGTTTCTTAATTATTTGCATTGAGGTCAGGAAAAAATGTTGCTGGAATCAAGATGAAGGTCATAAGCTATATTCTCTCCAAATATTTGAGAGATTGGATATCCTGCTTCTTGTTTTGACTCCGGATGGCACAGAAAGTTCATAAAACAGCTTGACGTTACTTGTTATTCAAAGAAAAGTTGTTTCCAAATGAGTCTACTGAAATGTAAGTTTCCCATAGAGCACTGCTTAACCTTCTAATTTTAGGGTGAGAGTCACTGAGAAGTATTATCAGGTCTTCAGCAAAAATAATTTTCAAAGTCATTCAGTGTTGAGTAGTGACCACAGATGACTTTTTGCTCAAAAAATGTTCATCTTGGCCCAGAACTCAAACAACTAGAGTTACCACTGCTACAGCACTGCATTCACTAAGAACGATGAGGAAATTCAGCTTCTATTTCTAGCACTCTCAGAGCTGACAGCAGCTAACCCAACCAGGATGGGTGAGCTCACTGCTGGACACCACTGGCTAGGAGAAGGCCGATCCAAACCCTTTCCAGAGAGCACCTACTAACAGGTAAACACTGGGAAAACACAGGCTTTAAAGGCTTCATAGTGTTAAAGCTTTCTCAATTTGTCCAGCTAAGTTTTTTCCTGCTCCCACCCCAGCCCCATATTTGGCTGTAATATACTAGAAGAATCTTTCTTAATAATGCTGAATCTATTTCTTCAACTTGTTTAAAGGTATCCTCACCAGCAGTTTTTCTAGGCAGACTACTGACAGAGGCTAATTCTTCAGTTTCTTCAAACTCAACACTAAATTCTCCAGTAAATAACTGAGCAGAACTGGGAACATCTGTTCACTTATCAAGAGCTTAGGAAAACTGTGTACTCATGACTCAATACGCTCATTCATGCGTTTTTATTGGCTGAGGTTGCTCTCAAAGTTCCCGCTCCTTTATGGAACTGTTCCGGCTGAGGTCTAATGGCTTTAAACAGCTTTATTTTCTCTGGACACATTTCTTTAGCTCCTGTTATCAGCCATGACCCAATTAACTTACTAGTAGTAAAAAGATTTTCCTTGCTTGCCTAGGAAATGAATGACTCGCTCTGAAACTCACCTTGGTTACAACCTCACTTTGTCGTTTTCTTGTTTTTAATCAAGAAATTATGCTGTAGTAAGACATTTTGTTTCAAATCTTCTGTACATTGCTGTGTTTTTTTCATGTATGCTTTGTTTACAAAGGTCAATACAGTTTGCATTATTTTAGCACAGCTATGATGCTGTTATACAATAAAATAATGCTTTACCATTTTGAAACAATAATCCACACTGCATTGTGCCCTAAGGGTCACCTTCAAAGTCTACCATCAGTACTACAAAGTGTGCAGTAAAGCAAGCAGTATGTACAACAGTTGCTGGGATTTGTAGCACAATGAACACACCCTAACATCAGCCACCAACACAAAAGAATGAACATGCTTGCGGTCCAAAACCTCAACTTCAACCCTAACCTTTGAATATCATACAATTGTTACGTATTACAAAACAAGGATTCTTTTGGTTTTTTCTACCCTATAAACGTGTGAAGAATCATTCTTAGCTCAAAAGCCAAAGGAAAACAGGCAGTGGACCAGATTCAGCCATACCTTACTGATCCTTGCATGAGAGAATATTGTTTACAGAAAAAAATGTAAATCTATAATACATTAATTTGCATAGTTTACTAGTAACAATCACAAGAAATCTTCACTATCTGGTGATGTTTAGGAGTTAATGAAGTTATTAAACAAAATTATCTACTACAAATTACATATATCCAAAAAGTCTTTATGATAAAACCTCCAAGAAAATTTCCTTAGCTTGATAATGAACATCTACAAAAAACCTATCACTGACACTGTATTTCAGGAGGATAAACTAGATGCTTTCCACAGATCAGGAAGAAGGCAACGATGTTCACACTCACCCCTCTCATTCAACACTGTGCTGGAAGTCCTAGATAATGCAGAGAGAGGAGAGGAAAGCAAGAGGAGAGGAGAGGAGGGGAATGAATACTGAAAAAGGAGAAATAAAGCTATCATCATAAATGACATGATTGTCTACACAGAAAATTTCAAAAATGAACCAAAAAAAAAAAAAAAAAACCCACCCCCAAAATTCCCTGGAACTATCAAGCAATTAAACAAGGTTGGAAGCCAGAAACACAGTATCATTTACATTAATACCAAATAAAACAGTGCTTAGGTATAAATAAGTCTAAAACATATGTATACAATCTGTGAGAGAAAAACTAGTGAAAGTGGTGAAAGAAATTCAAGAGCTAACAGAGAGCTACTCCACACACACAGACGTGAAGAGCTAACATTGTTAACATGTTTTTCCCAAGTTGCTTTATAGATACAATGCAATACCAATAAAAAGTTCAGCAAAGTATTTTGTAACTATCAACAAACTGATTCTAAAGTATACATGGAAAGGCAAAAGGATAAAAAGGAGACAACACGAGGACAGAGTAAGTCAGAAGACTGATACTACCCTGCTTCAAGCCGTACTAGAAAACTAGGCTAATCAAGATAATCTGCTGCGAAAACAGAGCTTGGACATAGACCCAAACAAATAGGTCAAATAACTGTTTAAAAGGAAAACAAGCAACTAGACAAAAGACAGTCTTTTTAGCAAATGACAGACAACCCTGTGCAACAAAGTGACCTAGACACAGAACTGCTATCATTCTTTACAAAGCCATTAACTCAAACTGGCTTACAGCTCTAAACATACACAGAACAGACTGTAATTTCAAGAAGATAATAGGAGAAAATAGGGAACCTGGGCACTGAAGAGACTACTCAGCCACAATACCAAAAGCACAACCCACAAGAGAAAAACTGATGCTTCTCTTGGAAAGACACTGCGTAGACAATTTTCTAAGAAAGCCATAGACTAGAAGAAGCTTTTTGTAAAATATGTATCTGATAAAATACTAGAATCCAAAATGAACAACTCAAAAGAAATGAACAAACTCAAACGAATGAACAAACGAAAACAGCAAATTTGAGTAGAGGAAAGACCCCAACAGCTAACAGAAGAAAGCACTCAAGACAAGTAAGCATATGAAAAGTACTGGGCATTAGATATCCTCAAGGGAACTGCAGACTGAAGCAACAGGAGCCCTTTACTAGGATGCCTAAGATCAGTCTTTCCCAGGAATTCAGGAAAAAGAGGAGAGGAGGGATTAACAGACGAAAGACAAGAAACTTTTAAGGCCTATGTTGTTCTATGTGATACTGTAATGCTGGGTTCAGGTTATATACTGTGACAGTCATAGACTAGTAAGAGTGAGTGAAGCCCAAAGTAAACGAAGTACTTATTTTACAACAGTAATGTTAGCAGCAGTCATTAATTAATAACAAATACATTAGTACAATTTTGCAGGCTGTTAGAGGAAACCAGGGCAGAGGTTTGTGAGAGTTCTAGATTTAAATTCAATCTTCTTCTAGACTTAAAACTGCAAACAAATAAAGGTCTATTTTTAAACACTATATAAATGACTTTTTCCTTTGGAGCCTAGATATTACTCAATGTGTATAAGGTGAAAAAAGTAATCAAGTTATTTCAATAAATTTTACCAATATTCTTACAAAGGACAAGTTGAAAAATACCACAGTACATGTAACATCAATGTGAAAAGAACATATCAAAGAATGAAAGAGAGCAAATTTCATCTCTATGACTAAACAAGTGGTTTTCAGTTTTTAAAAATTCCATGTAATACTGAAATACAAAGCCAAGTGTTTATTATTTAATGAAGTTCTAAATAACTATTGACACTACATCCTATATGAGTGTGTTTCCTAATTTAGTTTTGGCAGCTTCCACCGACCCAAGCTAGTTTCTACAACCTTTCTATAAATAAAATTAGTTATTTCGATTTCAGTAACTCCAGTACATATGTACTTTTTTTTTTTTGTATTGGGGGATTGAACTCATGACCTTGCACTTGCCAGGCAGGCACACTTACGCCGCTGAGGTAAATTCCCAGCCCTGTGTACACTTCTTTGTAAAATTTCTTGTTGTTTCTAGAGCATTCTACAAAGAGAAAAAGGAAATCTACAAAGAGAAAAAGGAAACCAAGGCCACATCATCCGTGAAAAGCAGCACTTCCTTTCCTACCAAGACAACATGTACTGTGTAAGAAAGCAGAGACAAAATTTTAGTCATCTTCAGGCTCCAACCACTAGCAGTTCACACAGTTCCCCACGAAGTCTCACTGACTGATTATGGAGCCGTGAAGGCAAATCTTTTAGAAACCAAGTGCCCACACTGCAACTCAGAATGCACTTATCTCTAAGTGCCTATGGTGCAACTGGAGCTGAATAATGAGTTTCAGTCTGGAAGGAACTACTCGCATCACTCACACTGACGTCACTGCAGAGGGCTCTGCACACAGCTACAGCATGCAGGTTTGCCGCCACCACTGTCACAGAGCCTAAAAAACTCAAAGGAGAACCTGCCTGCCCTCATCTTATGCAGCATTAATGAACAGAATGCTTTCTTGCAGATTCTTCATGCCTTACTTCCATCTGGAATACCTGGTTATTCCGATATATGAAGCTTCCTGCTTGCTTTCATTGTTAACCAGTGAGAGCCCAAGGCTGTGGAGAGAGAAGGTTATTTCATGGTCAGCCTGCTCCATTTCCTCTGCCTGCAGGGCTTTGGAAACCAAGGCCACATCATCCGTGAAAAGCAGTACTCTCTGGCGGCCATCGAGGAATGACACCCAGTGTATCTGGATGTTTGCGTCACAGGGAAACTGGCCACATTCATCCTGGGGAAACAAAGACACATAGTTTTAACTAAAATTGAACCACAGCAACTGAGAAAGCATAGGCAAGTTTAAAAGCTTGACCATAAAATGGAAAACTTTAAGCATCCACCTGACTTCACGAAAGTTATTATCTGTTTTAAAACAACACTCACCTTTCTTCAGTGACAAACATTAAAAGTGTGTTTTTCCTTTTTCTACCTTAGTGTGTGTTACCTGGTTAATGCTCAAAGAGCACTGAGCTGGAACAAGAGTATGCTTGATAGTAACAATGCCAAAAGATGTTTGTCTCCACGCTGGAGAACAGAATACTTCCGAAATAGGAAAAACATAACCTGGGCCCGAGAATATAGCTCAGTGGCAAGTACAAGGTCCTAAGTTCAATTACCAGCATCCCTGATATAGATTGGAAAGTGGTGGTAAACTTAACGCCAGCTGGATTACATCAGCATGCTCCTGAGCACAATGTTCCACCTTAGGAAGGTTGCCAGCATACAGAGATGTGGAGAAGATAAAGCATTGAGGCATTGTGGGTTCTCCTAGTTGTTGCTGTTTGAGCTGCTAGTTTTCCTGGAGAAGCTCTGGTCCTCACATCGAGCACTGCTTCCTGGCTCCAGAGGGGAAGACGTGTGCTGCTTGGTCTCTAGGATGAACTCGTCACGCTGGCTTCCTGGCATGTACCAGACTATGCTTGTCGTTGGAGGAGCTGGGGAACTCCGTGTTGCTGAGGATGGCTGTGGTGCTTTTCAGGACAGCCCCGGTCTTTCTTTTGAACATGACTTCTCGGCTCCAGTATAGAACCGTCAACTTAGCAGCACAGCTTCTTCAACCCGCTGGCATACACTTTCTAGCTTCCACCGCTAACCTCTGGACCTTCCCCGCATAGACTGGTAAAAAGAGACTGGCATGAGTCCCTCTCAAGGGCTCTAGACCTCCAGTTGGACTTGTGGGAGGCATTGTCATGAGCTCTGGGTCTTCATCTGGACTCATGCAAGACACTACTGTGGGATTCAGGCCCTTAGCTGATTAACTATTCTGTCTTTGGTGTTTCAGATAGATTTCCTGCAGTTTCTTGTGTAACTTGGGATGACCATCAGAAAATAAAATTATAAACTTCATGTCCTGATTGTAATTGTTTTTCTCACAACGCCTGACTACAACCCCTGCAAAAGTAACGTCAAGCTAAATTAGTCTACTAGTCTATTTTTGTTTTAATAATTTGTAACACAGCAAATATTTATGCAAATCACTCTGCCAAAAATAGTCAAACTGCAGTAGTTGGTTTGTATTCAGCTGAGCAAAAATTAGACTTCTTTGCTGAATGTTTCATGTGGCACTTGAAAATATGAGCCTGACTTATTTGGTCAGTGTTTTCAGACACTGAATCTGGGCTTAACTGCAACAGTTTCTGCCATGTACCTTTTCATCTCCTGCTTTCTTCAGCAAAGAGAAAAAACAAAGGATTTTACCCAAAGCAGAGGACTAAGTTCTGTAGTTGTGGTTTCAAGTGTAAGTTTTGAACTGTGTTACACGGTTACAGTAGCCTTCCGACTGTTTTTTACTCTAATAAGTAGTTTAATTTTCAGAGATACCTGTTAAGAAGACAAATGCTCTGTATAAACTACAAAATATTATAGGTGTCTTTCATTTCATCATTTTTTACATTCTTGGACTTGTATTTGTTCTTTATCTATTTGATCAGTTAAAAGTTAAATGAGGTATGTTAACATACCCCAGCAATATGTTTACTCACATTTTAATACAATGTTATTCACTGCATGAAGGTTTATGGCTCACATCCCTTTGTGTCATATTATTGTAATGTACTAATAGTTGTGCCTTAAATTATACTTGAGCAGAGCTAAAATTAGCAGTTTTGATTTCATTCTAACTTTACTTACACACTGAAATTTTGTATCTTTATGCTTAAAATTTTAAGTTAAGACAGATCTCCTGTAAGTGTATCAGGTACTTTTCTTTCCTTTCTTTTTGGAGAGGAGGTCTGGCTCTGTGGCTCTGTGGCCCTGTGGTCGAGGCTGACACTGAACCCTGGGCTCCGCAGTCTCCCTTGCCTTCAGCAGGAGCTGCAAACATACACCCAGCTTTTGGGTTGCCGTATGCTTTTGTCTGTCAGCAGGAAAACTTAAACCACTTTTACCTACTGAGGAAAGAGCCATTCAGAGCCACTGCCTATCAGAGGCTCTTGGGACTGCCCTGTCACATCCACTCAGGCCCGGGCAGAACTCCCTTCTCACACCATCTTTCCAGACAAGAAGCCAGCAAACCATGCTGAGGTACAACTATGTGCTCTTCGCTGGTCTGATTTTCTCATAGAAAACAGGACAGAGACATTAAGAGTAGAAGCTCTGCATACACTGCTGCGAAGGCTCTTTCTGGGTCTGCCCCGTGCAGGACGCAGTACCCCTGCCTCCACAACACCTCCACTGCTCCCTCTCGGAGGTCCGGATCTACTGCCTGGCACTTGTGGCTGCTGGGAAGAATCAAATGGGAGGAAGAGGCACCACCTGCAGCCGGCCAAGGGCTCCAGGGAGAGCTCCAGTGACTGAGTCAGGGCGCAGACAAGGGCAGGCTTCTCTGTCCTTCCTCTACTGACAAACTGGATGCTTCTCTACTGTGAAAGTGAAGCACAAGCAGAGCAACAAAGCTGCACCAAATAGAGCCTCACCGCATAGGAACAATTACTCTCACTTCCTAAAGGTCAGCTCAGGCTTTCGTTTTTCAAGGTATCTCAGAGTGAAAACAGGGGCAGATAACTGTTGGCCAATCACCATTTAAAGAAAAAGCCAAGACCTCCTTTTTAACACTGAGCACCCTAGGACAGCCTGTAACACTCTACAAAGGGAAGTGTATCTATGCAGAAACGGGATGATGTATCAGTAAAGCAAGAAGACCATTTCTCTGTCAGGGAGGAGGCTGGCAGGTGAATTCTTAGGCCTCTTCTAGAGTTCTCAATCCAAGAAACAATTGATTAGTTTAGCTATCTATCATAGTTATTTCATCAAATCCTGTATATGGGAAAACTTACATACTATCAAACTCCTCTGAATAATAAAATACATGGCCATGCTTAGAAAAACATGCCTGAAAACATTCAATGCCAATGGAGGTATAGGTGCTTTCAAAATAAAGTTCAATTTTATTTAACCTTAAAATCCTTTCCATTTAATAACAGTAAATAAAAAGGTATTTTACTAATCTTGTCTTGGACTAGATGGAGCAGGTGTATTTTTTAAATTGTAAATAAATTTTGATTAACCTATCAGTATGAACTATTTGCAATCTCAAGTTTGAATAACTTATTTCAAAACTCGTCCCCCCTTCACTTTCAGCTCAGGGAGGACCCAGATGACATGGGAAGGAAGCTAACCTGTCCACTTCCCTCAGCACAATGCAACACACCCAGCAACTCCCCATCAAGAAGTACCTTCAACAGAGCATGCTCCCCACGACTGGCTGCATATGTCCACGTAAGTTTTCTGGGGCCAGTAGGATCAGCCCAGGCAAAAAGTCGAGCTTGTCTTGGCATTAAGACTACTTCCTTCTGTGATCCACTATAACACAAGTGACAGAGGAAAGATTAAAATGTCCTAGCCCTCATGTGTGAATAGGAAGAAAAATTCCTACCATCTGAACTATAAATTTAGAATCATTCCCTACCCACACTCCTCTCCCTTGGTCTTCTATTATCTCTAACCAAAAATTTAGTTACACATTTACAAGGAGAAGTTCACTGAGTACTACCAGACTAGGAAAAAAAGACAATGCAACAGGTTCACTGTCCCTTACCTGCAATTCTAAAATTTAAAAGGCTCCAAAAACCTGAAGCTTTTTCTAGAAGTTTGTCAAGTATCACTTGGCAGTGAAACCTGATTTGAACTGCTGTGAGACTATTAATGGTTTCTATTTATCCTTCCTGCATTAATACACTTTTGTGTTGTTACAAAAACATTAACGTGTGACCACAGAGCACTGTCTCAAGACATAATGAGGCTGTTGTATAACAGACGCACATACTCCGCATACTGCCTTTCTAATCTCTGCAATGCTCGGATGTTATCAAGAGTTTCCCAGAAGGGACTGTAGACCAACAAAAGCTAAGAAGATTCACATTAGCCCCTGTCTCCTACCTCTGTTTGTACGTGAGGATGTCCCACGGTGTGTGGTTTATCAGGAGGGCAGGTGCAGACCCCTCATGGTAATCAGAAAAAGTTATGACAGTGGAGTGTTCTGCAGTATTTACATCCACCAAGATGGCTCCATTCTATTGTAGGAAAAAGATCCAATTGAGGTACTGGTTATCATTTACATGTGGGATGTCAACCAATTATGTAAACACAAGAGTTTTGTTTTCTAGGTTATCAAGGAAAAGTAAATCAGTTCTGATTTCAGAACTGATTCAATTTTGTTATCAAGGCCTTAATACTGATACAGCAGTGCTTCAAGCAAATTACCAGCAGATTTTTATGTCATGATTTAAAGAAAAAATTTTAAAGCAAATTTTAAAAATCAAAGACATTTATTTTAAAATATAACAGCTTACCAGTTCTTCTAAGGTCAACAAAGTGCCATTATCTTGTCGGTTATAAAAGAATGGTTTGGAAGGTCTCTCACAGCCCACTACTCTCAGACAAAGTTTGCCCGACAGATTTTCAGGCCAAAATGGAAGGCACTGAAAACATAAAAGTTAGCATCAGTCTTTATACAGCACAGTGGCATAAATAAGAAATGACTAAGTCAGTTTTCAACTCCAAATCTGACACTGATTAAATTATTACTGAGTTTCTTTAAAAGACCCTTTACATCTAACACTAAGACTACTGAACTATACCTCTGTATGAAATCAGAGCAGCTTCACTAGAAGGGCACAGATACTAACCTGCATGTACTTACGGGCAGCACTTTGCTAATCCACACGCACTTAGACACAGACGCAGTATGAGATACTGAAGAGCCTGTGTGCCCAGAAGGCCTCACATGTCTCAGACACAGCATTATAAACCAGAGCTTAGCAAAATGAGCTTCTGCGCATAGCTCCCTTTACTTCATCATTAAGTGAAGAAATCATTTATAGGGCATTTTATCCTTGGTAAACCAGAACGACCAACGAAGGCAGAGAACAGACCAGTGTGGAGCTGGTCAGAAGTGTCCATGTTACCATCCGAGCTGCTCAATTTTAAACCCCATGCTTCAGAGCTTCTGTTCCCCTAACTGTAAAACTGGGATTTCAGTTTCTAATGCAATACAAATTGTCCTTCTGCTATAGAATACTGTATAAATAAAAATACTGTTGATAAATCTACATCAATGATAAAAAGATACGCACTTTTTATTTGTAGGATACAGAAATCATTTCAAGTAGCTTTAAAATACCATGCCTTCTTAGAGCTCTAAAGTGTGGTACTGCAAGGGGAATCCTTCTTTTTGCTATGTATCTTTTAAAATAACTTTAGAATCTGGGATTTTTGTTGTGATTTTGTTTGTTGTGAGTTGTACTGAAGACTGGAAGAATGACATCAGCTATCCTTAAGCTCAGCTGGTTTGGTTGACAAGTTGGGTCCAAGTCAAGGACCACTGCTGACCCTCAAACCTTTTTCCTCTTTTCTTTCCTTCATTCTTTTCAGTTCCTCAAACACTATGGAAACCATGAAGTTTAGTTTGAAGCCAGACTTTCTGATATAGACAACCAACATCCACCAAGTCAATCATCAGTGACTCTACTGGCCCTGGAAAGTCTGAACCTCAGTCTCCTTCTCTGTGAAGTGAAAGGGTTGAATTTTACTGTCAATTTTAGTTAAACAGACACAATTCTTAGTTTACCTATTCAGAAATTTTACAGCCTCCTATGATTTTGCCCATACTTTCTTACTCATGCAGCGTAGGCACTGCCAACAAGCTTACAGTTCCTTCAGGACAGAAACATTTCACTGACAATCATGACAACACACAGTACCTCACCTCTGGATATTTCCCACAGCACACATGCGAGTTTTGCATGTATGTGAGAACTAGAGAACAACTGCTAGCCATCTAGACGGGGTGAATGCTAGGTACCAATCAGCAACAATTTTCCTTTTTAAAAAGTACTTACAGTGTGAAAGAAACTCTTTCTTTCTTTCTTTCTTTTTTTTTTTTTTTTGTCTTTTTCCTTTTTATCACTACCGGGGATCGAACTCACAACTGCCTGCTTGCAAGGCAGGCGCTTATGCCGCTGAGCTAAATCCCCAGCCCCTGAAAGAAACTCTTTCAAAACTGGCTACCCTATGTTAACACAAGCATGGCAGTGTAAGACACAGAAGTACATACAATGCTTACTTGTATGTCAAGGACTGAGGACAGAGAGGAGAAGGGGACAAAAATGTTAAGATGTGTTAGGCACATGTGCAATTCCCATGTGAATGTGTACGTACTGCAAAAGTGTACTAATAAGATTTTTAAGAATATATTCCTTTGGCATTTTTGGAATCATCCTAATTAAAAGAAAAAACTGACCTCTGAAGAAGCAATGTAGCTCCATTTATTAGTTGACACAGAGCCATCGGACGCAATCTCGCTGACTTCCAGCTCTAGTGAGGACTTGTTTGCGACGGTGCAGAAGGGCGTCAGAGTGACGATGCGCGAGAGGTTGGAGCTGCTCATTTTGATGCTCACCCCAACCTGTAGACAGGGAGGAACGCCCTCAGCTCTCAGCCCTGGGTGCAGCCGCTGTGAAACACACTCCCTTCATTCCATCACCCCTCAGCCCTGGGCTCAGCCGCTGTGAAATATACACACACCTTCGTGCGCACACACACTTCTTAAGATAATTCAGAATGACAACCCTGAGGAAGCTAACAGGAACTACACTCCATGGTTACTTTCTAGTTCCTTCATCTGGCTCTGTTGGAAACGAGCTCAGAAATGTCATTCGGTAGCCTGTGATAATCTGCAGGGAGTTTGATCTGTCTAGCATTCTGCATTTTTAATATTTCAATCACAAGCACTGTAATTAGTGGAGAGGCTCCAGTTTGGCTGATTTAGTATTTGTCATCAATAAAAGTTTTGAAGTAATAAAACAGGTCAATTGGCACCAGATGATTTAAATTTTCAAAGTGGTAGAAGTAAAGATTTAAGAAATACATGGCAAGGTAGATACGGAATGAACACTAGTATAGTGTGAATTTTACCTAATTATTCACTTAGACATATTGGGAATATTTACCCAATTACTCACTTGAGCAAATTCAAGTACTACTGGTAAGAGTGGTCACAAAAATTTGCAGATAGGCCAACATACGATACTCTGAATTAAAATTTCTGTTAATTTTTTAAAAGCCAGATTCTTATTGAATTGCAGAAAAGGTGAATAGAGCTAAAGGGAAACATGCAGCAGATTCTTACCAGGTATTCCATATCGTTGGCAGGACATTTCACACACCCGTAACTTCCCACAGTATCCAATGAGAAACAGCTGGACCAGGCACTAGTTGAAATTTTTAATTGTACCTGTACCAGAGAACACATACCACAATATAAAAACCTAAAAGGTAACATTTACTTACTTTATCTGACAGGAAGATGGGCTAGACTGCCTGCTAGAAAGGTTAGTATTATGAAACACAGAAAAATATTATCACAGTCATATTTGCAAATACATAACAGAACCACAGAAGATGGTAGGGGACAATAAAAGCACAGCTCTGACCTTCCCATTCTCCACTATTCAGCAAGTGTTAAAGAAAAGGTACTGGGAGAGGCAGAACAGAAAACAGCAAGAACAGTTCCTATTTTCAGAGAGTAGTGAACTAAACAGAGAGAACACAGAATACATACTAACAATTATGATGCAAGACTCAACGCAATTAGAGACACATGAGATAAAAGTGCTACTACAATAAGAAAATGATGACTTTGCTTTTGGCTGTGGCATTCCAGAAAGGTCTTACAAAAGGGGCCCATCTGTGCACCTGTATAACTCTGACTACTACCCACACAACAGATTATAAAACACACAAGACTAAGCAATAGGCACCCACAATGTCACCTGTCAGTCAACACCCTCAGACAAAGGTTCTCGAACCATCTCCAGATCACTGGCTGACCCATTAGACACAGATTCCCAGGCTCCACCCAGCCCTACTGGGTCCAACTCAGGAGGCACAAGACAGCAACAGCTTTCAAGGCCTTCAGGAGATTCTAACATAAATAAAATCTGAGATCTGCTACTCTTAAGAGAATACTACTATGGAGTACTACTCAGCTATAAAGAATGATCACATTGAGATATTTATAAATAAATGGATGCAGCTTGAGACCATACTCATAAGTGAAACAAATCAAACTCACATGCATAAATACCGAATAGTTTCTCTAGTGTAAGAAATGATAAGAACACATAAAAGTATGTGGTAATCATGATTCCCAATCATATTGGTTTGAACCATATAATGTTATCACTCATTAACTGGAATGGTTTTAACCTGGGTTGTTCGATTTTAGTATCGATGATAGTACGAATAGCTATTCTGAAGAAAACAACACATCATAAAAGCTAGTGCTGATTTAATATCATCTTGTTTTGAAGTCCCATCAAGCTATTGTACACCTGTTTCCACTGGTTTCAACATGTGGTATCTTACTATATTTTACTATATGCGACAGTATAAACAAAATTTTTAATAGGCAAAGAGATAATATAGAAACCATTGTTCATTTTCTGTTAACTGGTTCTAAATACCCTGTAATTTCTTCATTCTCTTGAATAGCTTCAGACTGACTTGATATGCTTGATGCTATAGTATATGAAGTTATACTCAAATAATTCAAGGAAGGAGGCACTCTGGTGACTACTATTGTTACATTATCTGGGGGTGTAACACAATGATGCTTAAATTGTTCGGTTCTGACCTGTGTTGTTCTAATACAATGTTCTCTTTTACCTCAATCCCACCCTATTTTAAAATTAATCTATTTTTTTCTTAATTTTTTTTCAATTAAGGGAAAACTAAATTAAAAAATAGCGGGATATATTATAGTAACTCTTTTGTTTTCCTATTAACCTGATATGATCCCCAGTATTGCTCTCCCCATCTTGTTCTGTCAGATTTTACTATATTCTATTTTGTTTGATAGTATCAAGTTTGAGGGTAGGCAACCACTTTGAAGGCAATTCACTAAGATACCCATTATGGTTTGATTATTATCTTCTTTTGAAACCTTGTAAGGTCTCCAGTGTAGGTTTTATTGGTCTTGTTCTGTACTGTTTTACCTGACGATATAGGCAACTTTTTAAAAAAATAGCAAGAGGCACAATCATGGCAACCATTTTAGATCACCTGATATTCTATTTTTACAACATGTACTATGCCCATCCTTTTGTTCTAACCGACTCTGTTTTGTTTAGCGTTAGGTTTTATTCTCTCCAAAAAAATAATAAGAATTGTGGGAGAAAAAAAAAAAACCAAAAAGTGTAATTGTTATTAAAAAGAGAGGACAGGAAGGTGGTCTAAGGGATATAACTGCATGTATGTTTGACTGTGTAGAATGGAAATCCGTATTAGTGAACTTTTGTTGGATGATTGAACGGCACTGTCTGCAATCTCATTGTATGAATGTTCACTTTACATGCTTTAATTTTATAATTTGGACAACTATTTCAAAGATGACAATATGTAACCTATTAACTAGTGGTATCTTACTGTATTTTTTTTTCCTTGAAATTCTGTATTATTTGCACCCTTTTCCTGCTGTTTTTTTTTTTATTTTATTTCCTTTTTTTTTCTCTTTAAAAAAAGAGACAGAGAGAGAGAGAGTAATAATGGAGTATCTCTCATTTTAAAGGAACAGAAAATCTTCATCCATACCAGGCCTGAACAGAATGCTCAAGAATAAACAGTAGGGGAGAGGAAAGAGGAAGGAAACAAGGAAAGAGCAGAGTGGTCATCTGGGCAGAGGACAGCATATGCAGAAGTCTATGGGCAGCATGGGGTCGAGTGCACACAAGTGAGGAGGAAAGCCAAGTGAGTCTGAAGAAGAAAGAAAGGACCAGGACACAAAAGACCAGGCTCGAGCGCCAGGCTTCTCAAAGGCCTGGCTCATGTTTCATGGGCAAGAGGGTCAGCTAATACCAGCCTCTTTAGAAATGCTGTATCAACACTGGCCAGTTATACAAAATAAAGCTTGTCTTATCTGACACGACTTTAAGAACAGAAGGAATCCTACAGGCGCTAGAGAAAGAATTATTCTGCCTGGAGATCCTGCTGTTGTTAGTTCCCAAGGGCCCCACTCGATTCTGCCTTCCTTAAAGTCTCCTTAGACTCAGTTGCATTGGTTGAGTTTCAAATTTCAATTGCATTGGTTGAGTTTCAAATTTCCAAGTTTCCAGGTTAGAAAGCCATGTAATTTTAACTCACTCTATCAACAAAAACACACCTTGTTTTTACTAAAAATGTTCTTCTTCTTGAAAGAGAATAAAATGATGTCCCTGAAGTCAGCTGGGTGTTTCACGTGAGTGTCTTCTGCGCGGTACTGGAGGACCCAGGGAAGTCTTGTTGATTAACCAGTAGGGACTAAAGACGGAGAGCACCACGCGGTTGCCAACTCGCCTGATGTGCACCGACAGGTCAACTGTCACTGCTTCTTTGGAGTTAGACGTAAAACACACAAGAAAGAACTCGGGAAGCGTGTCACATATGCGGAAATGACCGGTCCAGTCTCTGCCCAGGTATCTAACCAGGACTAATTCCATGACTTCTCCACTGATTCGGGAATGCAGGACGTCTGCTGTACTGCCTTCTGCCAGCTCATGAGTATCTGCTGTTCCCTAAACACACGCACAAACCAAGTCTGTTTAGCAACATCTTTGAAATACAAAACCTGTATTCTACACAGCGGCTAGACTCTGCAAGAAGCAGGTTTCCTGCCAAGTCTTCCACAGAGTACCATGTTTATATACTGTGCATGCCACAATTACCAAGGACTAAAAAGAAAACACAGACCACATTTACAAAGGCAGGAACTGTCTTTGGCCATTAATAGGCCAGCAGCCAGGAATTTTGAGAAGAAAAAAAAATGCATCCACAACAAGAATCCAAGGCTGGATTCCTTTACTCAGGGACCCTGGCGGCTGGCCGCTAGCACGGCATTACTGAACACGCCACCTGACGGCCTGGTCTTCAGCTCCTCTGCTAGTCACACACCAGGCCTGACAGTCCCCTGCAGGGGGAAAAAGGAAAGTGACAGCGATCCGCTGCTCTAGCAAGCTATGTAAGCAAGGTGAATTATTTTTAAAACGCATACTAACAATACCTAAATCAGGCTCCCTTACTAACACCTTATTATTTCATACTTTTTATTTATAAACTATTCTTCTCTTTATCCACTATTCAGTTGATTTAATTAACTGCATAATTCAGAAACAGTTCATGACTAGGTAACAGAAAATAACAACATAGGTAACCAGTTTTTTGTTTTGTTTTGTTTTTTGCACCATGCTCGGGCTTGAACTCAAGGTCTCTCACATGCTAAAGTGAACTCTTTACTACAGAGCTATACTCCAAGACCTGATATTACAGTTTCTGCATCTTAATATAACATAGTATGTACAAACTTTAAAATATTTACCATATACCACTGCTACAAAATGCTGCTTATTATTTCCCAAGACAGTAATTCTGTTATTTTTAGTAGAACCCTTGGACTAAATAATTGTAATATTAACTTTAGAATAAAAACTTTATGTAACCCAGTACTTGGGGAGGCTGAGGCAAGAAGATTACTGTTAGTCTCAGTCCACAGTGAATTCAAGGCCAGCCAGCACTACTAAGTGAGCTACTGACTCATAAATATATAAGTAAAACTTTAAGGTGAAATATTCTCATTAGATTTTCTCCTTTGCAAATAATGAAAATTTTACTTAAATTAATAAAGTAATAATAATGGCTCTTAAATTTATGGCAGATGCAACAGAGAAAGTGGTAAAGAACAAGGAGCCAAACCACACAGGCATAAATCCCAGCTCTTCCACTGACTAGCTGTGAGACTTGGCCGCCTATGTAACCCCTGCATGACTCAGTTTCCCCAGCAGTACAGAGGTTCATTAATATCCACCATAGAAGGATTAAACATGTAAAGTCACAGGACAGTGCCTAACACAAAGCAGATGCTAGTTCCAGTCTTGCTTTCATTAACACTTTTAAAACACTGTAAGTATGGGATATAAAACACTGACTTCAGCTAAAAATACCACGAAATAAACTAGAATTCACTTTGTGCAATGCTGGAATCCAAACCAAATACAAGAGACACACCTCCAGTAAGTATCTTAGGGAATAGGGGAGCAGATTCCGCAGTGTAAGAGAAGGGTAGAGGTGAATGATGTACGCCGGGTTCCAATCCTCCCCGTGTGCGCTGATGTGGCTCAACTCCTCCGGCTCGGCAACTGTGTTCACAACTAGCGGCAGGAAGCTGCGCTGCACCGCCGGACACTGCAGCCTCCCTGTTACGGAACTGCTCCTGTGCAGCTCCTCCTTCCAGGGGATGTAGGTGGTCGACTCCTTGTACTGATGCTCTAAGTCCCCAGCTGGCTGGATAAACAACTGAGATCTGCAGAAAAGCAAGCCCATGTGGGCAAAGAGGCTCCTGAGAACCCAGGAGCAACAGCCTCATTCAAACCGCAAGTCAACAATGGTCACTCTATTTTACAGGTAAGGAAACATGGTTCAGGCAGGGTGGGGAACGTGCATAAAATCTCATGGCTAACTCACAGAGGAACGCTCTGCGGGAAAAAACAAAAACCTATGTGAACAAAGGTGACTGAAAAATATTTTCATTCCAAATATAAAGGCTATCCAGTAAATACAGATTTCAGAAAAGTCTAAACCATTAAAAAAGTTGTGTCCATTTGATAAATTCAATATTTATTTTTCTACAGAATAAACTATGTCTTTAAAATGGGTTTTACATGTTTTTAGATAATAATTATATGCAGTTATATTCTTCACTATCTCCAATTCATAAAGGTAAAAACCCCATTCAGTGAATTTTCAAAAATTTAATGTTTTGAAAGAAGTACCCACCTATAGGACTCTAAAGGGACATGGAACTCCTCTTCGGGGCTGACTGTTCCAATGCGCTGCAGAAGTTTAACATTCTTAACCAGTTTATAGATGATAAATGGAACAGAGAAGTGGTTTTTAATCTGTTGGACAAAAATACATATAGTTAGCTTTAAAAACATAAGTTAAAAGGAAAATCATTAGCTGCATACACTATATAACTAATGTTTTAAACACAATTTTGGAAGATACTTCCCTTAACAATTGAAACTTTAGGATATTTAAAGGCTACATACATATTAGGACTATTAACTATCAGCCTAAAATTCAGATATTCACATAATCTACATATTGTAAGCTGATGTTTACTGTTAATTTATAACACTGTCATCCAAATAGTATTGTTGTTTAAAGATTCTAATTACATTTTCTCCATTATAATTTTTGATCAATCAAATGATCAAATCACATGATTAAATAAAAAAGGACAGCAAAAGAATATAAGAAAACCAGTATTACTATCTTTTCTTGACCACAGTATGATATACATTGTATTGTTTCGTTTTTTATCTTATACTGTATTAGGGAGAAATATTCTGTTGCTGATCATATACTAAAACCTAAAATAATACACAGAAAAAGAAAAATGTTTGGTAAAGGCTTACCAGTAGAAAGGGAAAAAAATTTTTTTTTATTTTTTGGTACCAGGGATCAAACTCTTAACCTTGTGCTTACCAGGCAAGCGCTTGAGCTACTGAGCTAAATCTCTGGCCTAAAAAGGAAATATTTATACAGACTAAGACGCCAAAATTTTTTTTCAGGAGAACAGCTCATTTTAACAGTCCTTGTTACACGCTCAAAAAATATAACCCCAAGTGATATACAAACAGAATGATGTTATCCTATGTGACAATCAACTGTAATTATAATTTTCATCAATTCTTAAAGAAATACGCAAAAATATTTCATTAATGGTAAACAGAGGAGATACAAAAATGGGCTTTAAATTTAAAAATCTTATTAACCATTTAAAATAAAGAACATTACAAAAGCAAATTAGGGAATAAAAATGACATCAGTTTACTGATGTAATGCTGTGTTGCGATATTCCAAAATGAGTTAAACTGAGAACTGAACAGTATACACTTCACTTTAAAGTCACCTGCAGCACAGAGCGGAGGGTGATGACTTTATTCCCTTCGGTGGCATCAATCTGTACCAAGACGGAGTCTGAGTAATTGGCGTGGGGATTCCGCACATTGTACAACTGCCGTCCAGGTCGGGCAACAGGGACATTGGCAACCTCTGTGTATCCATGTGGTACTAAGGCAGAGGACAAGTGAAAAAAATTCTAAATATTTATTTACTAATATGTTTCCATCAGAATAGTTACCCTGCCAAAACAAAGACAAGAGTATTCTTCTCATGATTGGAAATAATCACCATGAAATACTTTTCTAAAATATAGGTTTTTAAAAAAGAGAAAAACTATTACTGATACAAAATTTTTGACCCTAGATAATTTGAGCAAGTCAGTTTAAATATATGAAAACAAACAAAATGCGACAGATTTCTTATTCTCTCAACTATCCAGCAACAACTTTCTTGTAACAGTACTTAATTATTCTCACTATTTTGGGACTGCTATCATCCCAAAACAGGAAACAAGTATCAACTATTTAATCCAAGTTTTTACAAGTGTTTTTTCCCAAATAAGTATGCAGCAAAATATTTTTCTATATTTTATCAAAACTAAGCCCACAGTGATTCTTAAGGTGCTCCTGAAGTAAAACGCAGCATACCGAAAGTCAGCGTGAAGAAGGAACTCTCCTGACGGCTCAGCACAGACAGCTTCCCTTGAGAGGAAGGTTCCGTGCGGGCATACTCCAGTTCCAGATGCTGACCGGCATCCACACCATAGACATCACTCTTCCCTGGGGAGCCCATCACTCTCAGGTTACGACTGAGCTGCACCTTCATGGGAACACCTACAGCATTTCTGACCGTAAACGGAGCTCTGTCTTTTAAAGAGTAATCAAAAGTAGAAGCAGTGCCCTCCGAAAAACCCTGAAAAGGAATGTAATGCCATCATGAGATAGTTACAAAATGTACATTTCTTTCAAACACTTTCCCATGCATACACATTTCTGAAACTAATTTTGATCACAGAAGAATGTATACAGCACATTTCACTCTTAAATTCTACTTGAAATATTCCAAATAAGAGCCACACATACTTCTGCTAAATTGCTGAAAACATTGAGACACGTTTTGGATATTGTTATATTCATTGTGTCTGCTGAAGAAATATAAAATTGCCATTTTGGGCTCAGGAATAAAATCATCTCCTGGTATCAAACTTTTATCCTGGATCGGGTTCTTCTGTACCTACAAAGATAAATAACATAAAAATTTAAACAGCCAGTTAATAACAAATCTAAGATAGTCAACAGTGTTGAATTTTCCTAAGCTGGCACTTTATAGTAAGGCTCCTCCAAAGCATCATTTTCAAAGCTATTCAGAGGTTTCCTCTGCTCTGGTGAGGTGAGTGCAGCGCAGAGTCTACTCTGGGGAAATGCTTTGAACTCTGTCAGCCACTGAACCTGTTCCATGCACACCTCCCACCCGAGATCCCATCTAATCATCCGGTACTGCCCAGCTAGTAACTATGAGTTGATCAGTAATAAAAGGTGATCCTGAAGTCTGAATCGGTCCTTATTAGAATATCATCTAGAAATAATACTTTCTTGTCTTCTGCTTTTTATTGGTAACATCTACAAATAAGTAATATCAAGTTTTCAACCAGCCCCCAGATTCCAGCTATTGCCATATTCATGGTTTTGTTCTAACAGAGGTGCAAAAGCCATGATTTCTGGTTACCGTCCTTATGCCAGAGAGAGGGAGGCCAGAAATACTAGTTCTACTTCATTTGGAGCACACAGGACACAAGTTAAAATCTTCTTTGTCAGCGTCCACGTGTAACAGCCCCGTGAGGCCACTCTAGAGAAGTGCTCTGGGACAATCTGCTAATGCCAGCTCACACACTGGGTACTCAAGAAAACCAGGCTCTGCAACCCAGGATTCTGACACACTTGGAAAAATACCAGGAAGAGATAATAAGGAAAGTCCATAAATTAGTGGTGATTCATAAGATTTTTAGTTATACCCTTAAAAAAATCATTATCTCAAAGAGCTTCATTTATGAAAGCTTCATTTATCTACCAATACATATTCTATTAGAAATGAAAACTGAGAAAAACTTTAATATTTATCCAAAACTAAGTTAATGCAAGATAACATTTTAGTGAAAAGTATTTTTAAAATACAAATAGTGAGATAAAGGACATTAATAAACTTCTTCAGTGCCTGCTTAAAAGACAGGTGGTCTCATCTCTGCTTTGCAGTCTCCTACAGAATCACACTCATGTACTTTCCCGAAAACTCCATCACACATTCATGAGGATGAAAATTAAAATGATATATAATGTCTGAATATACATATAAAAACATTTTCTATCTTACGCATACACTAAAAGGGCTCCACAGGTTGTGGACTACATCTTGACAAGAACCAAATTAAAGAACATCAATGAACACGTGCAGTGCCGCTCCATACAGAGATGCTTTACTGTGTCCTTACATCAAGCTTTAAGTTCCATTGTTTCTTCCCCTCTATTCGCTCGATCAATGGCTCCCACACAGCATGAATCTCATTGTAATAGTGAACCTGGCACAGAATTATAAAAGGTCAGTTTTCAACCTTAATTATGCAATTCTGGAACAAGCAGGAAAACAAGTAATACGATACAGTAATAGCCGTTCAAAACCACTTGCCTAAAGACACAAAAAAGTACCTAAAAAGAATGTATTTCCCTTTATCCCTTTATTTCTTGTCATAAATCATTTAGCACAAGACTTCTTAAAAACAGTTACCACATATACAGTTACACAGCCACAAACTGAATGTCAGCATATGTATCTATTCACATATATCATCTAATTCAATCATGCACAAACAAACTATAAGAGAACAAAACAAACAGGCAACAACAGAACCTGAGTCTTAACCCCACAGTGTTTTAGGCAGCTGCCCTTGGGGTACTCCACCACGTCTCCATACCTGCAGTGTCACATCAGCAGTAGCAGCCAACAGGGAAGTCCAATTCTTAATATTTCCTGAAAACTTGGACTCTGCCAATAGTAAAGGCACAGTTCGGTGCCCAAGGCCACATTCTAGAGTGACTTGGACCGATTCCACAGCAACAGCACAGTTTTCCTCTATCAGTGGATGATCCATCGCTCTGAAACTTTCTGTTGCTTCGGTTGCCATGTCAACACCAAGAAACCAAGAGTTATAATCATCAATAGACTTGATATCCCAAAGACTTTCCATTTCCTTAGATGTGTCTCTCGATTCATCCTCTTTCGTCTTTGGAGACATGGCAGCCATTATTGTCATCACAGTATTCAGAATGATGGGTGAAATCTTTCAGAAGCAAAGCAGAGAAAAATCTTGAAAAAATTCTTTCCCAGATGAGAATTGAAACACACGCATTAAAGCCTTTAAAAAGTAACACGTTAAAATTTACCTGGTTGTTCAGCTCCTAGCTAATGAAAATATGGATTAAGGCGTGTGTCTCTGTGTAACGCCACGTCCTGCTCACAGAACCTGAAGCAATTAATGCTGCGCAGCAAGAGTCAAAACTAACCACCAAGCTGAACTCACAGCATGGCATCAACCAAAAGCGCAGAACTCCAACCAGCTATGTTCACTACGTCAAGACACCTGAACTGAACAGAGAGGCATAGCAGTATCTCCCTCTGTCTTGTAGAAAGGAGAAGGCTGAAATTACTCATGGATCCCACTTGGCTCAACCAAGATCCCTGAACTTTGCTTCTGATATCTCTGGGTAGAGCCTCTGCTCACTTTCTCATTCCTGCACTGCGCTTTAGTTCTGACACTGAGGACATCTTTGTCTTACTTGTTTTTCACTTAATTTAGTCTTGTGGTGCTGGGGACCAAGCTCCAGGTCAAGCCACGTGCAAGGCAAGCACTCTACCTGAGTTACCACTAGTGGCCAAGTGCTGAAGGTATTTTTTGTATCCAGTCAGCACTCTGTCCTCCTATCCTTCAAACTGTCACCAGCAGAGTTTCTTTAACCCTGACTCCATGCATATCACTCCTATGCTTAAAATCTTCACTGAGCTCTGTAACTTTCAGAATGAAATTCAAACTCTCTTTGGCTTGGTGCACAGCACTCTTTGTGAGCTAGTTCCTAGCCAATCTGCTAGCAAGGGTTCTATAAAGTTTGAGAAATACTCGGTTAAATAATTTAAAAGGATTCCTTTACTGTTAACTTCTCACAACCCTTTCTTCACTAACACACTAAACACATACAACTGCTTCATCACAAAGAGGATCTGATGTGCACCACATTCCTGACCTACTTGCCTGCCAACCGACTGCTTTCTTTCTCCTTGTCTTATTAATGTTATCTGTAACTAACATCCCAGTCCTATAACTCAAACACACCACTGAATGCAGCCATGGGGATGATCCTTCTAAGTTCTTCAAGAACATTTTCCAACCTTTGCCTCTGTGCAGACAGCAAATTCAGTCTGGAAAACCTTCCCCTTCCTCTCCATCTATCTAACTTACACCAACTTGCAGTCCTTAGTCCAAGATGTGTCCCTTTCAGACAACTTTTCTTGATATTCCAGTCTGAACCGCAGCCCCCTTGTTCATGCTGCCAGCAGCTTCTGTGCACGCCTCTAGCATTCGAAGTTACAATCACCGATCTACTGCTCTTCCCCTGGTCATTAAGTTTGTTGAAAGCAGAGACCATGTACTGCCAATGTCATACACAGGGTGTGTTTTTAAGTATAGAAGGAGGTCAAAAATGATTTATACAAAGAAAAGAAGTCTCCATAACACTTACCCTAATGTCTTAGAGCAAACACAAGCAAATGCATTTTTATTATGCTACATCTTTAAAAAAAAAAAAGTAAATTCATGAGAAAAACACAATCTAAGCCTTTCTAGTGTTTTTGTTTGTTGCGTGCTTGTTTTTTTTTTTTTTTTTTTTTTTTTTTTTTGTCTTTCTCATTTTTATCGGTACCAGGGATCGAACTCACGACTGCCTGCTTGCAAGGCAGGAGCTTATACCACTGAGCTAAATCCCCAGCCCCACGTGCTTGCTTTTTTCAAAACAGGATCTTGCTTAGTTCAAGCTGCATTTGAATTCACTACGTACTCCAAGCTGGTCTCAAACTCATGGCACTTTTCTTGCTTCAGGCTCCTGAGTGCTGGGATTGCAGGCATGTGCCACCACACCTGGTTTTACCCAGTACTGTTTTAAACTGAAAAAAACCTGCGTTGTTATTTAAAATGGTTCAAATGATATTAGTTTAAGTATTAATCCAATCATACTGGTCTCTGACCTACAAAAGTAAAGCTAGTATCATTTATGCATCACTAGAATTAACTGTCTCATCTTTGCATCTTTCAAAAGAGAGCAAACTAGATTTGAGAAAGTATCGTGTGCTCCCTATTTACAATGGGGAATGAAGTCCTACTGAAAGAATTTTGAATGACACTGGAAAATAGATTGTTCTTTAGTATTTTAAATGTAAAAGATCTTTTAAAAAGCAAACCCCAGTGATTTCCAGCATACATCTGTCACCACAAATATAAGCTAAGTATCTAATCACATACTTATCAGGCCAAATCAAACTATACATTAATAAAAGCCTAAAAATAATGTCTCCATCCTTTCTTCGTTTCTCTATCTCTTCTCTCCCCTCTGACACATACACCACACACAAATGCAAATAAAACAGAGAAAACTACACCTGCCATGTATAGGTATTAAAAAAGTAGTCTCTTAAAGAAAACAGAATAAGCACTTAAAATGTATTTTAACCCAGAGGCAATCTGATTACCAAATATGTGACTTACAGCAATGCTGAGACCAAAGACACTATTTCAAGAATTTACACACAAAGAATCTGTCAGGTACCAACCTTAATTATAAATTCTTTAACCATAATATTGATATTCTGTTTTCCCGAGGCCCAGGTACATTTTTCCATAGATAAAGAGCACGGCTGCAAGACCTAGACAAGTAAATGAAAAGTCACATTTTCATTAATATTTACATAACATGCACTTACACAAACCATCTCTCACTCCACTGAGATTCTGAACTACTATTAAAAATTACATTAGCTAAGACACTCTTGTGAAGGTTCTTCTGAATTACGACAAGTCCATGTAGATTGCTAAAGGACTTCAATCAGTTCTGATGAAGTTCTTCATTCCAAATGCTGATGTAAAGACACACATTTACTATCAGAAGTTTAAAGTGTTTCTTTTTCCAAACATATTTTTTCAGTGACGCACTCTGTAAAATATAATTATGAGGTATCTACAAAATGAACTGATGACTAGAGCAGGGGTTAGGGTAAATGACCAGTTTCCAGATGATTATCCAGTTAGTCCCGAGGAACACAGAAGTCCTTTGTCATGTGACTCCACCTGAGTTTTTTTTAATCTGAGCTTAAATATTTATTTTTCTCTCATTCGATATACTTAGTGAACAAAAGAAATAGCTGAAAAACACTGATCTGAACTAAAATTCAACAGAAGATCATGAAAAGAGGACTAGTCTAGAGGCAGCCCCTAGTTGTTTCCCTAGCAGCCACAACTCGCCAGGTAACATTGGCAGAACCCGACATCTCTGCCTGCAAACCAGAGGTTGTACTAAATAATCACTTAAATCCTGGACAGCACTCAGGCTCTGAGATTCTCGGACTCAGCTATTTCTGTCATTCTTCAGCTGAGGGCCCAAGGCAGTGCTTACTGTGGTGATAGTTTGCCCCCTCTTCTCTCTGAGGAAAGGACAAGCGAGCACTCTCAGGTCTTTGACGGATGCCTCCGTCACCTGCTCCAGCCCAGATGCGGACACACAGAGCTTACACTGGAAGGAGGCCGACAGCGCAGGAGCGTCCGCCCTGCTCAGGCTGGCCACAAACACCACTTCCGGGTCTGTGATCTTGGCCTTCAAGGTCATGTTTCGTCTTGCAGAATCATCTGGAGAAACAAAAATGGGACCAGAAAATTTTTAAAGTAAATCTTCCTATGGCTACAATATTAACCACAGGCTGTTAAACTGTTCTCAGTATTTTTCCTATATTGGGTATAGTGAAAGCACTAATTTTGAGTTGGTTAATTAATACTAATAATGAAACGATTATTTAATAAGTGGTAATTATGCAAAAAGATGTAATCCAAAACCTGCCCAAAACAGATCATTCCCATTTTGATCTTTGATATTTTGGGGAACAACGCTGTTTGGAAATTCTTCTGGTCAGAGTCAAGGCAGGCACTTGTATACACACATGAGAATGTGTGATTCTATGACACAGGGGCCAAGAGGAGGAAAACAGAGAGAGAAATAACAGGAAGAAAAAGAGACATCCTGATAAAGATGTTAAACTATTCTTATTTTTTACTTTGGCTTTACCCCAAGGATCAGAGTCAAGAGTCATATTATCTATACTATAAATATGTTCAAAGTATAAATGAATGCAGAGATATCAGTATGATTACTATTTAACAAACATTTAAAGTAAATGGAAAAATAACATTCTGATCTTGCCAGTGTTAGTTTCCAACTTACTGGCTTAGGCATTGCAGAGAAAACGCCTGACCTTAAGTAATAATAATTTAACAAGAAAATCACTGATTGGTATAAAGGTGATGGGATATAAAATACAGGGCAGGGCTCAATGTGGATTCAGCATATTCCCAGGAAAGAGTTAAAGGTGACATCTAAGGGAACCCTGCTAGCTCCTGCAACAGCCTCACCTTCTTCTATCTTTTCAACTGTTCCTCAACATGATACAGTTCTTCAAAGTATTTTCCTGGACTAAATGACCCACCTATAAAATAGCCCTCCAACCACTTACCCCAATTAACTTCCTTTCCAGATGAGTAAAGAATGTGAGTGACATGACAAGTCCCAGAGCAGAGTCCCTGCCCCTAATATGCTTCTACTATATACTTCTCACTTAAAAACATTTACTAAGATGTTTCTGTAAAGTATGTTTAAACCTAAAAGCCTAATTTTATTTTCTCAAACCCAATATGTCTCTTTCTTGCTGTTTGTAATTTGTGTTAAAATATACAAGCTGTCATCTAAGACAGATACAGTCTGCTAACCTTTTTCTGTCTGGACTTTCCCCATGGTAGTGTGTCTTGATGGCATTTGTATTTCCTTCGCCGTATTTTCTGGGCTCTGAGGCACAGCTTTAATGAAGAAATCTGCCACAGTCATCAAAAACTCCACGCTGGCACACACATACAGCTTGTCAAGAACAGCATCAATTAGACTTGTGTTTTTGTCTTGTTTGTAATGAATATCAATCATAGAACTGCTGCTATCTTGGTCATTCTTTCGTCAATCATTCTGAAAAAAATACACACATATCACTCATTATTTTATCTCCCACTAAAAATAAAA
Source organism: Cavia porcellus (assembly GCF_034190915.1). Lineage (NCBI taxonomy): Eukaryota > Metazoa > Chordata > Mammalia > Rodentia > Caviidae > Cavia > Cavia porcellus. Next base: position 4,511,491 of record NW_026947491.1, read on the forward strand.
ATTATGAAAGTTTTCCTATGTATTTTAAGAATTCTTTCATCAATTACTTTTTATCTGAACATAAAATAGGACAGTGTTAACTGGATATAATAAACCAACTAGTAACCAAAACATGTTTCCCCATTTCCCAAACAAGGTGCATGAGATTAAGCAATTATATTTTATAATCACAATTTAATACTAAAGAAATATGATTACTAGAAATGACTTGAGCAAATATCAAAATGTATAAACGCAGTCCCAATATTTCACTAAATAAAAGAATTCATCTTCCTAAAAGAATTTATCTGCAAAAATCATCCTCTACATTTGAATTCCAAAGGTATTTCATGCAACTCAAACCAGCACACGTTTATCAAGGGTCTACAATGACAGTTCCTATGCAGCTCCACATGTATTGTAAAGACCAGGCTACCTAACAGATTTCAACATTTATCACCCCATCTAGAGAGCTGCGGACAGTTCCCTCGACGTAAAATTCTCATAGGAGAAAAACTGCTGCATGGCCACGCTACTCATTTATTTCTCCAGGAAATACGGGGTTTAGCACTATCCAATACATACTCAATAGAATACAAGAATAAGCAGCAACACAGCTTTTCTCCAAAGAAAACCAGTAAGTAAAAAATAGTACATGTCTCATTATTTCAAAAAGGAATAAAAAATTATTAGGCTACTGAAGTTACACGTTTCTAACTTCACAGTAGGCTGATTCTGTCAAAAATGTGTTGATAATGTGATTATGCTTGGGATTCTACTCCTATTAAAAGTGACAGAAATTTTGTAGAAGTGTTTTAAAAGACAGACAAAATAAGACAAAGGAAAAAGTCATAACTTTAAGCATTTTTAAAACATGATTCTGCTGAATGGAGATAATTTGAAAAAATATATCACCACGTATTTAACTACTGAAACTCACATTGTGGTAGTTCCATTTTTAAGACAGTACTCCGATTTATTAATAAACTTTCATTTAATATAACCATCCCAGCAGCTGAATCTGATATTAGCATTACTTCTTGATGCAATTCAGATTAAAGGTCTGATCAAAAAGACACAAATATTTTTTGAAGAACCCAAGCACAGCAAAGCCTGCAGTGATGCCAGGTTCAGGGTTAGCCGTGAGTGGCATCCAGCACCGTGCGAACTGACAGACCTGGACGTGGCTCTCTCGATGCCTTCTCTGAGATCATCAAGGGTGCATGTCTTCAGCTTAAGGCTGACATTCACTGAGCCATCCTTGAACATCTTCCCTGCAGAGGCCATCAGGTACAGTCTGAGCTCACCGAGACGAAAACTATCATTATGAAATGCAAGTTTGGACTCCTGCGGTACATTTTTCAAACAAAAGAACAATTAGCTTTAAAAATTATGTAATATTATTAAACATATTTAACCCAGACCTAAAACACAAATCAATCTCATAAATTTTCAAAGCACAGGTGGGAAAACACATGAATGGAACAGTTACACATTGTCTATGAGTACATACGTACATACAAATAAATGCGTATGTGTCTTGATCCTCAACAATGGTTAATATATTAAAAGTAACCTGATATAGTTTGAAGCAAGTGACTAATTAGCAAATAGTTTTATCAGATAATATGCAACTCAGCTAATAAACATTAACGAGCTCTTCTGTAAACAACGGTGATAAGAATTAGGGACGTCATAAGAAAAAATAAGCCTTACTATTGATCTCAGTGATTTTATACCTTAGTTGAAAGAATAAACTAGAAGTACATTAAAAAGAACAGTCCAACGAGATGCTACAAGTTATAAATAACTACATACCTTGCGATATATATTAATTTTTATTAATATTTATTAGCATCCGAACTTCCACAAAGCATATAAAGTAGTTAGATAAAAAGTACAAACAGTAAAAACTCGGAGAGGTACAATTAATTATTGTAGGCTGCAGGTTAAGAACATAACTGTGTGGTGGAGAATGAGGAAGACCAGATAAAAGGAAAGATGTCCACACGGGGAAAGCGTGAGCATGTGAGGTACTCTCAGGGCACAGGGCACCTGCCCTTCTTCCCTGGAAATGAGACCTAGCCAAAAAATAATCAGCCTTGGAAACCAGAGATGAAAAATGCCAGCCCCAACAGCCTATCTGTCCCTTACCTGCCATCACTACACTCTTGCTGCTCTTTAAGGGGGGTAAAGTGAGGATATGTGGATTAGGATGACAATTTTGGTCTCCAGTTTTCAAGGTGTATTATCTTCCAGTTGGGTCTTACATGGGGGGAAAACTATAAGCTTGAACATTCTAGTTAAACAACATAGGGAATGAGGATAGAAGGAAACATGGATGCCTTAGGGCTCAAATGATGATCTGCACTTTCAGTTCTAGAAATGGGGGCCTCAGTCTTCATTCCACCATAACGTAAGTCCACATACTCCAAGTAAGCCCAGATTTTACAAAGAACAGACCTGACCCAACTGATCAACCAACAACCCTATCAGCCACAGTGGCTCACTAGACACCATGGCTTTGTGAATAGCACCAATGACCTGCAGTCAGACACAGTGGTTAGAAGGCCACAATTCCTTTCATTCCAGGTAGGAGACTGCATGTAAGTGGGTTAAAATGACATTACTGCCAGTAAGCTTTGAATGCCTTCACCTTATGAAGAGACAACTATTTTGCAACTTTTGTTCTTTAACTATTGACAGAAATGACCTGAGTCACAACTAGTGATCACAAGACACTAACTTTCCTAATATGGCTCCTGATGTAGACAACTTAGAGACCCATTTTTTCCTAAGGGGACACTCACACATTGTAAGACAGAACCCCTGTAAGGAGAACGGGAAGTTATAAGTGGCCACTGGAGATACACTTATGACACTTGGACATTGCACCAATGTCTAAGACAAATCAAACAAAGCCACTGCAGTACAAGTGTGAGCTGAGGAAGAGTCTTGCACAACAAGCAGCAGTGAAAACAGACAGGAAAGGACAATGTACACTGACAAGAAAAGCTTGACGGTACTCAGTGTCTAAAAGAATACAAAAAGTAAACAAGGAAAGAAGTAAAAGAAAAGATGAAAATTTGAAGACTGAGGAACCAACAGATAGTAGTCCTTAGATGAAATCAAGGTTCTTTTAACTGCTCCTTTCCTGTAAGGACATTCTCTGATGGTTTCATGCAGACTGGACAGCAGAAATTAAGACAGCTCACTGCATAAATCATGGACACTAAACCAAAGTTCAACAGTAACAACGTACAAATAGTATACTGCTTTAATCTTAGAAAACAGTATGAAATCAGTATATGAAAATGCACATTAAACAGATGTAATACCTAAAAATTCATAGATTTATGTGAATTACATATGCATAATAGGTATTAACATATGGCATAATTGATAGAATAAAAATATTATAGGACAGAATATAATAAAAAAAACAGCCTTCAAAAACACCACTGAAACATTAGCGTCTACCATTATAGAATTAGACTTTGGTTCTTAAATTTATTAATAGTATTATTAATACAAATTCACTATATATAACATTCATTTTATAGAAACACAATCACTGTTTACATTCATAGACAATCATGAATTTCAGAATAATCGTCCAAAGCTCTAAAGCCATTAAATTATTCTTAAATAGGTATCTACACATATGTATTTAGCTATGTCATAAAATGGAACATATAATTAATTGCACATATAAAAATCCTCTATTAGTGCAGATCAAAACACACTTTGGTGTCCATGTTAGCTAGAAAGAACTGGTATACCTTGGCCTACTGAGATTAAAAATAGAAATCCAGAGAAGACCGGCAGCAGAATCAGCACATGCACATGTGGCACAGGACAACCAACACTGGCAGATACCTTAACACTTCCTAATGAATACTTAAGTGACAAAACGCTAGTGTTTTCTTTTAATTTTAAAGAGAGTAAAACAGAACAGTAAAATGAAACAAAACAGTGATAGTGGATTTCCTACTATTGTTACTATACTGCACATTGTTATCCCCTAACAGCTGCTCAGACTACCGGCCCCAGGCCGCTTCCCTACTTTAGCTATTGTTCTCTGAGCCCTGTGGCATCCAGCTGCTTGAGGGGTTGGCAGAGAGGCCTGGGGATGGCTTCCTTGTTGCTTCTCCTCAGCAGGCAGGCAGGCAACTATTCTTAAAACAAATACCAAGAGCAACAGTGCATCCCCACCAGACACTTTACTACATACCTGACTGATGTCACTGTTATAAAGGATAATGGACAGAGATTCAAAATGAAAGTCAAATTGGAGTGTGACGGTCTGGTCCACAGAAGGCTTTAAGTCTGTCAAATGTTCTTGTTCTGATGGTTTAAACATGAAAATTAAAATTATAAAGATTTTAAGTAAGCACATTATTTCATACATATTTTAAAAGCTGAGATAATAATTGGCTATACTAAATTTATGTTATTCCTTCCAGTACTCTTTAAATAATATTATGTGACAGTATATAAAAGCAGCAATGATTACCTTATATTTAGTACAGGGCAAAGTGGCAAAGGGGAGACTGGACAGTATTTCCAGGCAGTTTTAACAGTTCTTCAATGTAAGATCATTTGTTACCATTTTTCATATCAAGGCATTTTCACCTGCCTGTTTCCAACCATCCTCAAGAGGTTACGAGACAGAAGGCACAGAAAGCCGGAACATGTGGGCCCAGGTTAGGCAGTAAAAGCTTTGCTGCAGAGCACAAGTCTTACTACCTTTAAATACCCACACTGCCCACCTCTGCCTTCAGAAAGTATAGGATATAACTCAGCGGTAGCATCAGAGCTCAAATATGATGGAAGCTGGGGGGAAACTTAGGAATTTTGAGATGAGAGAGACTTCAAGAAAAATTTAGTCTTTTTTTCTCATATTTAGACAGGACAAAGCCTGCCTTCAGTTGCAAAGAGACTCAATGATTCTCTCAGAGACTGTTTCTCTCTTTGGTTACAATATAGGAGCTTCTTATCTTACAAATTCTACAAAAGGAAGCACCTCATAATTTTAACCAGGTAGGTTTCTCCAAACTGGAAAGTCTTTGTTTTTTTCTCCACTTTTCCTAAAAATAATTTACATTCCAATCTTCACCTCTGTGGCTCGCATCTGAACTCAAATTTTCCCAAGTTCCACATGAACATCAGTGAGAATGGAAAACAAATCTGATCACAGGTGGATCTAATGAGATCATTAACCAAAAAGCATGCCTGTCATCTATGCTCTGTTCATGTCTACATAGCTCCTGTCTAACTGAGATACTCTGCTCCTCCAGCACTTGTCTAGAAGGCAGCATAAAGCCAAATGAAGGAGAACGTGTTGGCCTCACCAAGCTATGCAACACAAATAACTATCTACTTAAACCAGAAACCTGTTCTGTAAAATGTTCCCATCATCTGTGGTATCCCTAATTCCAAAACATGTCAGTCCACCTATACAAGCAGTGTTAGTATGGTATTATTTCTTGGCAGTTTTACCAATTAAACTGATGATCTGAGAGCATTTGCAAGCACATACATAACCGCCCAGCACCATTTATTACAAAAGCAAAGGGTACTTCCTCTTTTCAGCATGGAAATAGTAACCTATTTGCATTCTAATAAAACATCTGGTGTTCATTCTAATGACTTCAAAAAACTGTATTTGATAGAATTTGTTTAAGAAAGTAAAAGAAACTTTTATTCTACAACGACTATCATTTTAAAATGGCTGAATTTAAAAGGTTCAGTGCTTTTTTTTTTTGTCTTTTTCCTTTTTATCGGTACCGGGGATCGAACTCACGACTGCCTGCTTTCAAGGCAGGCGCTTATGCTGCTGAGCTAAACCCCCAGCCCGGTTCAGTGCTTTCTGAAAGTTCAGTTTAATAATATGAAACAGAGCTGAAGTTCATATGACTGTATCCTTCTCCACATCAGGTAAGTAAAGCTTCTTTCTCAGGGTTCAGTCACCCACGGGTGGTGACACCACACCAAGTCCCTTTTCTCTCCCAAGGACTTTGGGACCAGGCCACACTGCTTGCCTACTGACTTCCTCTCGGTGTTCACTGCCTGCAAATGATCCCAAGTTCAGTGCCTGGGGAATTCTGCAAATGCAGCTTTCACAAGTCAGGGCAAACACGGATCATGTGGCAAGAATGAGCTCATCCTCTCGTCACAGATGACGGGCAGATCCCCTCCCCCTGGGAGTTTCCAGAGGCAGCTGCCACAGGCCCTCCCCAGTACACTGCCCAACAAGGAATGCAAAATTAAAGGGCACTCAGTATAAAGAGGGTACCGACAACAATGTTTCAGTCATCAAGCAAGCATCTTCATCTATTTCTACCTCTCAGGTAGTCTGGTCCACTTGGAATATCTTTCCTCACTCTCACAGCCTCCTGAGCAGACAGTGCAGGGCTTGGCTGTGGAGAAGCTTCCCCAAGATTTTCCAGCAAAATTTTCATTAGAACTGTTAGGTCATCTTCACTGAGAGCAACCTGGAAACAGGCAATAACTGTCAATATAAAGTAATAAAAAATCCAGAATATCATACATACATACATACATACATAATTAAGTTTAACCAACTGTTTGCATCTTTTTAAAAATAAAGATGGGGTGAGATTGTAGCTCACTGACAGAGTGTTTGCCTAGCATGTGCAACCCGTGTTCAATCCCCAGCACTGCAAAAATAAAAAGAGAGAGAGAAACAGAGATGGTGATGGACAGACTGGGAGTTGGGAGGAGGAGTGGAGAGAAGATTGCCACCTGTCCAGTGTGAGACACCTCTCCTGGGAGGCACCCTCTGCTCTGCCCATAGCCAGGCCCTGCCTCACCACCATACTGCCTGGCCTCCGCCTAGCTGTCCCTTTCACAGGCCTGAACTCACTTCCAAGATCCCACCTTCTCACGCCCACTCCATCTCTCTTCCAGGCCCCATCTGCTCCTCCTCCTACGGTATTCACTCTGCTCCAACAAGTTCAACACCAGATGGTACAGTTTGATTTCCAGTCTCCAACAGAAAATAAGATTTTCTCCTGTTCTGTAGCTCTGTTCACACAGTACATATGCACCTGGACATACATAGACTATCTTAACGTATCAAAAATAATACCTTTTACAATAACAACGAACATAACTACAAAATATTTTCTAAAACCAAAACACACACTAGGAAGGTAGCATCTTTTCATCTTTTAACTTTACAAAAGAGTATTTTATATTTATAAAAATACAAAACAGCAAGGTTCGGACTCAAGTAGATCTGATTGCAGCACCCTAACACTTTCAAGCTGGGATGCTGGCCGGGTTTTCTTAGCTTTCTTACATCAAGTCTGTTAGTCTTAAAACAAGAATAGTAGTATCTTCCTTACACAGTGTTGCAGAACAACACACTTGCTACTGGCTATTAAAGTCTATTAAATCAGTACTTTCTTATTCTATCTTTTGTAAATTTCACTTCCAGACACCAGAATCGTAAAACTTTGTTTTCAGAACTTACACATGGTCTCACACCAACACGTACACATGCACAGTTAACTTCCGGATGCAAAGGTAACCTGTGTCCCCTAAATTAGATCCCTTCAGCCTGCAACACTGCCTAGTACCCCTCCTCAACGAAAATAAGGAGATACTTTTGCACAAGGCAATGATCAGGGACTTCTTGTTTGTTTCCAGCCCCGGTCCTTGGATAACAGGAATAACACCAATTCCTTAGAACTTCCTCAGTGTCCATTCCTATCTGGATACCAACCAAGTTATCACAGTAGCCCAAAGGGCAGCTGACCTCACCACCCTGTGTGCTTTGAACAAAAGTGCTATAGATCGCCTACTACACCGACCTTCAGGAAGGCTACAGGATAATTCTGAAAGGTGGCCCCAGAGTTCTTCAAGAACTGTCAAACAATATACTGAAAAGAATTTATTGGTGTCACTTGCCTGATATCTTTCTCAGCAGCACCCTTGACCCAGGAAATTACACGAACCGTGCCCAAAGCCTAAGTGATTCAACAGGCCTGACTCACTGACAGATCGGGTTGTGGAAATGTTATCCAGTGTGGCTGCACTACTGAATTAACAAGAGCCCTTTGGGTAAAATAATGATCATACTTTGATGCTAACCTGCTGGATTTACTGCTTTTTTCCTTTTTCCTTTTGATATATTTCAAGCATAAAAGAAAAAGAAAATACTATAATCCTCCCATGTGCCTACCACCTGGCTTCATCAAATCTTAACAAGTTACCACATTTCCTTCAGATCTTTTTCCCTTTACAGACATAGCTGAATCCTCCATGCAACTCTGTGAGAGCCCGTTCCCACATCCATGGAAAGACTCCATCCCGAGTACGACAATTATTTTCATGAATGCTTTCTAACATTTACCATTACTACATATCCTATAACTTATGCAACCCTTGCTTGTTAAAATATTTTCAAGTAACATAAAACTGTACTATCATTTTGCAATTAATTTTTTTCATTTTTATCTTTAAGATATGCTATAATTCTGGTTCATTTATTTTAGATACTTTGTAATTCCCAAATGTGACTAATTATAATTTTATCCACATTGTCCCATTGACAGACATTTACATTTTACTTTTGCTTTCAGGAAATCTGTAACTCTACAATCTTTGAAAGGAAGAATCAAATATTGTCCTGGAATCTAATATCTTAGCAATAAGGAGAAATTGAGGCACAGAAGATATAGTCTGGAATACAGACTACCCTACAACTTCAGAGAAAAAACTCTGCAATATATAGTGCTCTGTGAACTGAAAGAAAGAACCCATGCTCTGGAGTATCAATCATTCAACCACTCTTTCATTTAATACATCTACTTGTACTCACTGGGACATCTACTTAAAAACCTTCCATTTGCACAACAAGCTTCTACTTTAAATGCCTTCCTAAATGCTCCTCCAACCCCTTCTTATCACAGAACCAACCCTAGAATAACCACGGATACCAAAGCTACTGACATTATAGTTTGGTTGGCTTTTCACTCGTTCAATTTGCTTACTCTCTCCCCACTATCTTGACACGTGCTGTAGAGCTTCCCACTTCACACACGGGTACTTGAGAACCACAGGGCTAGTACACTCCCATAGCTCCTGTCCCCGGTCTCTCCTGCTCCCGGGAGCTGGCACAACACCTGCAAAGACTGCCTCTGAGACGCTGCTTCACTGCTCTGCTACCAACACAAACCTCTGCCTACTCAAAGTGATACTCCAGGAGGCTTCCTACACCTGAAAATACTACTCCGTCACTGTACAAATATTGTGTCAATCGAAAAACTTTAATTTAAAAAGAAAATCACAACTAAAAAATCTCTGTGGTACGTGAACATCACTTTTCATTCTCTTACAATTTAAACACACTAAAATTTTAATAGAATTTTCCAAAAGTAAGAACAGTAGTTTCAGCAGACTCAACAGGTTTATCTTAGTCCCCACCCCCTCTCCTATGTGTGCAAGTGTGCACACACACACACGTTGCTAGGTCAAGTGCTCCCCCACAGGGCTACATCTGCAGGCCCTCAACTGCACCAACTGGCCTGAAACCTGAGCCATTGTACCAGCTCTTTCAACATTCTTGCTAGTTTTACCACACAGCTAATTAAAATGTAATAAAAGAGCAAGCGACAAGGGTGCTCTCACTTGATAGAAAGCATCTCTTTTAATACACTAGAACTGCACTGTGATCCACCATGAAGGTCCACCTACAATGGCCATCTATCTCATGTGATCCGCATACCTGCATAGGTTTTAACTTTCCTTTTATCTCGATCCCAGGAATTTGCATGTACCAGGTTGCTGATAAGTTTCGTTGTATAGACAAAAGCATGTTTACTGGTTTTAAGATTTCAATGTCATCCTGTGGCAAGTCAGCTTGCAAGATAGTTCTGAGAAGAGAAACAAGATCATGCTTCCATATACGCTTTAAATTGACATTTAAAATGACAATATCCCACACTGTTTAAGAGTTTCCACAAGGCACCTTCCTAAATACATAAAAGCTACTATCAGAACTCTTTTAGAACATATTTCTTTCCATAAATCAGAGCAAATCAGAATAAAGTTTATATATAGTTATCAAAAACAAAGACATAACTTCCAGAAATTATCACTGTATCATTTGCTATCTTTCACAAAAACTATATGATACAGCAGCTAGTATCTCATATTTGTACTCTGTGAAAACAAAATAAATGAAGCAATCATATACTCAGTCCTCAATATGTTACTTCTCCAAATCCAAAGAGAAAAACACATCAAATCTAAAGTGACTCACATGGCAATAAACATTTCTAACTTGCCTACAAACAGCCATTTGCACGAGGAAATAAGAACTCTGACCGCTAAACAGAGTCAACACCTTCCCATCTGGATTCAAAAATCCTTTAAGCACCACACTACAAATACTAAATCTTACTACAAATTTAGGAAGAACTAGCTATGAGCAAATGAAATGAAGATGTATTTCTGAGCAAGTACATACATTCTGTAACATTCTCCATAAATTTTTTTTCTTTGTTCCTTGAGATAGGCTCTTGCTATAATACACAGCATAGTTTGGAACTTGTGAGCTCAAGTGAGCCTCCTGCTTCAAGTACTACAGGCATGAACCACTAATCCCAGCTAGTAAGCTGATATCTTTTAACATGTAAGTTTTCACAGAATGGAAAATAACATTCTAAACTTGGTACTACAAAATACAGATACTATAAAGCACACCATTATATTGACAATTAGTCAAAAATGATTAAGGTTTCATAATTAAACAATGAGAGTAAAATATCACTATTTTAATCCTAGGAAAACTATGTAAAAATCTTCTTTCTAGCAAATTATGACAGTTACACACATAATTTTACCTGGACAGCTTCAATTGAGTGAGTTGGACCTTCATTTTATCAATGACTGGAGGGAAAGGGTAACGTTCTGCAGGAAGCAAGCTAAAGCTGTTTTCCACGCTGATTAAACCGAGATCTGCCACCACAGCGTTAGACGACACTGAAGACTGAGGGATAATAATAACCGGTGCTTTCAGGTCCACATCCATCGCAAGGCGGAAGCTCTTCTGGGCCAAGTCCCTCACACTAGAAGCAGCTCTCTCTGCAGCCTGCATGGTAGCCGTGCTCAAAGCTTCCTTGGCAGCTTGGAAGTTGTTGAGGAAATTCTGTTGGAAGAGAATGATAGTTAAAGACTTCCCCCCAAAAGATGTTTGTTCTCCAAAGGAAAACACTTTCAAAAGTACGTGCTGCAAAATGAACAACTAAATAAGCATAATAAAAGAGATTATTTATGATTGTGTACGTGGAGAAGAGTAAAGTCTAGGAAGATATACCCTGCGCTATTAACAACAGCTACCTCCAGGGAGTAAAGATTCTTAACTTTCATTTATATTTTTTATTCTTTTTTTATTTCTATTTTTAACCATTAATTTTATGATGAAGTTCTGATATGATTCTTTTTAAAATGTTTCTTAGTAACTATGCCACATGCAAGGAAAGGAATGGAGGACAGCACTTTATCTCCCCAACAGTAAGTTCTATTCTATACCTCTAGGTCGCAGTAAATACAGTCTACTTTTAAAAATGAGGGTTCAGGAAGCTTATTACTGAGTTTGTTTCTAATGTACTGCATATGGATGGACACAAATGGTTAACCACCTACAATTCTGCAATCATGACTAAGAATCAAAACTTCTTTATTTAGGTAGGATGCATTTTCATCTCCACGCAACCAGAAAGATTCTTCCCAGCAAAGAAACAGTTGCTCTTACAACTCATGTTCTTAATATCCACCATTTGTCATAAACTTAACCTCTTCCTCTTCTCCCGAAATAATTCACTTTCTACACAAGTGAACATGACAGTTCAGAGAGAAATTCATGAAAGATAAGCTCTGGTTAGCAACCCTGCTAAAAGCAGTAAGCAGACTTAAAACTTTTCAGCATAGGCTACTTCCATGACAGATAAAAACAAAAGAATTCTATGGTCTTAGTGATCACAAATATAAGCAACAGCTGTAAATTCTAATATTAGTTCTTAAGATACTTGCCAAACTTCCTTTAAAAGTTCTTTTAGCTAAACATCTCTACGAGCATTCCCATAAACAAGTACTACTAAAAAGTCCTAAATTAAAAAGCACTTGTAAAATACACACCTAAAAAAATGCTGGAGAAACACAGCTTGTGTACTTACCAATGAGTTTTAAAATTCACTTAGTTAACCATCATCTAAAGATCTCTGACTGCAGTAATCTGGCTGGTGTTTGGGTGTTTAACACAGCCCACTGTGAAGACCTGGACTCCCTGGGTTCAGGAGTACAGGCAATTATTTAGGCCCCAATGAGAAATAAACACATACTGAAACATACACTTACCAACAGAGACATGAAGAATTTATGAACGTAAACGATCTGAATACAACCCACTTTGAGACTAAGTCTGCCATCCACTTTAGACACGTCGGCATAGGCTTCTCCTTCTGTGGCGTCTGGATACAAAGTCATCTGGAACCGAAAGACTTCCTCTCCCAAGATGGAGACAGCCTGAAAGGATGAGATCATTGGCTTTGGCACCGGAGAGTTGCAGGCCCTTCTCTGTATCACAAAGTTCCTCATTAGAGAAAGTGACCCCCGATTCAGCCTTAAACATTATTAGTTAACCCAACTTATTTGACAGTAACTTTTTTCCTATCGTTATAAAAAACCCTTTACTAAAGGCAGTATCAGTCCATCATTGCACTTTCAGAAGTAACCAAAAGGTCTAGTGTGCACATGACAGGAAAGCAGGTGGTCACCATCTATATCCCCACCCTTAGAGAAGGCCTCATGTGACAGACTAGTAAATGCATTGGACAACAACAAAAAAGCATCTCAAATATAAAACACAAAAGACATTTCAGTTGAGAAATCAATTTTTACCTTTTTGTAAATGGACTTCAAATCAACATTTGTTACTATGATATTCTGAAGTCTGGCAAACATATCAGTCTGTTTTGGCTTCACAGAAACAGAGGCGTCCATTCCTAGGGAAGGCAAGACTTTCACAAAGGATTCATTCAATCCAGATGAGTCAAGTTAGCAGTGCTGTGTTCAGTAACATACTACTAACATACAGAGTCAACACAAGCTATTATTAGACATACTGGTATTGTTATACCAGTATTCACGTATGAGGTATGTAAGACAGGTTACACCTTTAAGTACTTCATGCATCTTACATAAAAGTTGTGAGTTTAAAACCAAATAAACAAAACACCTAGCCAGACCTGGAGGTGGAGGCCTATAATCCCAGTACTCCGGAAAGCTGTCAGGAGGATCCCAAATTCAAGCCCAGCCAGGGCAACTGAGCAACTTCAGAAGAAATTAAGTTCTCCTGGCTCAAAATTACAAAAAGTTTAAAAACTAGAGTGAGAGTATAGCTCAGTGGAAAGCCTCTGGATTCAATCCCACAAAGGAAAGACAGGAAAGAAGGAAAAGAGGAGGAAAGGAGGAAGGGTAATGTGCTGCTTCATTCTTTCAAGCCGACAACATCAAAAGGTCACAAGTGTCTTTCAGAAACTCCTTTGCCTATGCTACATACGGGGAAAAGGCAAAATAAATAAACTATTTTTTAAAAATTCTGTGATGTCTCAATTATCAGATTATTCTAAAAATACAAGTACAGAAACAAATTAAGGCCTCAGATATAATCTGAAATTTTAAAAATACACATGGAATGTCTCAAGTCAGAAAAGAATTATAACAAATTTACTACAAACATTTCCAAATATACCTTTAACCTTCAGTGTAAGGAAACAATGTTTGACTCATAAGAAATTCACCCCTACAAGCTCACTTTTGCTGGATGTTTATATAACAAAATAGAATTACTCACCATGTATTTTAACATCAGCTACAGAACATTAATAGCATCTAATTCAGCTGTAACCTTTAAATCGAACATATCCTTTTTAGAAATGGTGCCAGATACTAAAAAGTAATAGAAAATTTGTGATTGGCAAAGTGTAAAGATGATAGAACACACAAAATAATCTCAAATTCAATAAAATAAAATTGTACTAGGAGGAGCCAAAAAGCTCTCCATTAAGATAAAATGTGACTTTGAGTCAATTTTCAAAAACCAACCCAAAATAGCAGTTTCCCTTCACATTAAGAGTAAACATAACTACTGTTAACATCCTGATTGTGTTATTCATGACATGAAAATTTCATTGATTTTCCTTCAAGAATAAAATAAAACACTTTAAATTAGAATTCTATTCTATTCGTCTAAAAGTTTGATTTTAAAACCTGTCATATATTATATCAAAACAGTAACTAATACAGAAGTAAAATATGTTGACTAGTTAACACAGTTCATTTTATTTACTATGGCACTTATTATACATGTTATTTAACTATGGAAGCAATCCAATTTTACTACAGTATATGCAATGGCTCTATAAAGAATTGTAAAATAAATTCAGAATGGATAAGATATAAATATAAAGGACTACAGTTCTTTTAAAGTTCTTTCCTATAAAACTGCAAAACCATCAGGATATGTATTAGTAATTAATCCCCATTACATGATGATAAGCTGGTTTTTTCCCTAATACCAAATGTGGCAACATCAAACCATGAAGACCAATCATACAGCAAAACCACAAGACTGTTTCTATGAATTAAAATTGCTTGTAGGTTATTGTAATTTTAAATGTTTATTTTTCATGTATTCAACTATTTTTCTATGTATTCTATTTATATGTTATAACAGAAGACTCCAAGGCTATTACCTCTAGATACTGTACTGCTGTTGCAAGCAAATTAACAATAAAATGGGTAAAACGCTTTTACTCTAGTTTAGAACAATTCGCTATCTTCCAAGGTTAAAAAAAAATCAGATCCTTGTATCAGATGTAATGGTAATAACAGTTTTATTCTAAAGATCCCAGTAATACCAATCTATTCTAATTGAATTACTGTATGTTACAAGTTCATATCATACAATGTGAAAAACCAAAATGATGCTTGCTCTACAAACCAATACACATTCTCTATTGACTGTAGATACTTCAGAGCTAACATTTCACAGCTCAAGGTATCTGCCTAGCAAACATGTTCCCAGATCTATTTAGAAACAGAATGAGTCCATCTTCTCTGTGAGATTCCTTCAGTGCGCACAAGGCTTGAAGCCTGCTCAGCACTAGACAGGACTGGGCGCAATACAATTTTGTAACTATGCGTGACTGCATTCGAACTTTAACTTCTTCCTTTCTCATTTCTATTGCACTGAAGAATGCAAAGAGATGTCAATGCAAAAAAGATGCTATCTAGCCAGTAAAATAAAAAAAAAACACCATTAAACAACATTTATTTAAAACATTTCAATAAACTGATGTATAATCCTATAAGGAAAAATTTTGAGTTCTTTCAAAACTAACTTAAACTGTCAAATCAGGTATAGTAACATCAAGATAGTAAGTATCTTCTTAGCTTAAAATACATTACAGTATTATATGAGAGAAAGCATTTGACCATTACTCAAAAATTAATACCAGCTTTGATGGCAATACTTCTGGACTCCCCTACAAGTGGTTTTAGCTCAGATTCCTTCCTAGAAGACGACTCAGAGGATGGAACAGCCGATGACAAAAAATCCATAAGGGAAAGTAAAGCTTCTAAATGAAGTAATATGTCTAAGGATGAAAATGAAACCTAAGAAAACAGAGAGGCAGAGTAAGACATAGTAACATTTGTGTTAAGTTTCAACACACACAACTAGCACAAGAGCAGTTCAATTAAAGAAAAGCCCTTAAAAAAATGAATTACTACCAGCATCAATTCTTAGAAACACTATTATGTTAATTGTAATCAGTCAGTAAACCAATACTCTTCCCACTCCTGTGTGCAAACATAATTCTATTGTCCACAGGGTTTGAGTTTTAAGAAAATGTATAGGAAGCGTCCCAACACTGACTCATTTGCAAAAGGGAATGTGAACAACGTCCTTAATCCTAACGCCAACACACAACGCTAACATTTAATGCTGAATCAGTATCAGGCCAAATAACTATGGACAGCATTTCCTTGAGAATACATTATTTGTTGTATAAGTAAGTAAAGAGCAATTTACATCTGGGAAACAAGCAATCTCTTTATAAATCAAATTAATTTTTATAAAAAGTGTATTTTAATTCTATATGCACTGGCTTTATCGACAAAAATTAATCTATTTTTATTTTCACAATATTCTAATGTTAGCACAACCTTACAACTCAAAATGGCTATGAAGCTACATTTAATCATTACCAGCTTACCTTTAGTCTCTGTTTGGTATTGTCATGAACAGTTTTAAATTCCGGTCCATCACTGTCTGCCTACAAACAGTGGGTAATTAAATCAATGGATTACAAACACTAAAATTGCATGTACTGAATAAACATCCATTTTTTACTTATTAAAGTATGCTATTAAAACACATTTCTTATAGGTAAAGAACATGATTTAAACCACATCTCCCATCCTACAGATGAAAAGAACTACTCTGGAGGAAATACTAATGGACAAATCTGAACTGCAGGGGAAATGCTTGTGTACTGGATGATAATACACTCTGCTTCAGAACACAGCACAGCTTCTCTGTTCCACTTGTCCAAACCACTTGTCTGGTTTCCCTAGAGAAACCAGAAAGTTAACAAGTGTGTGCAGATGCTTTCAAATTCATCGCAGTCAACCCAAGGATAAAGCACACTTTCAAAGGAGAAAAACTGGAGCACTAAACATGAAGGGAACAGACATAACTTAGCATATTCAGGAGTTAGACAGAAAGCTGGTACCTTGGTCAAGGCCATCTTCAGGAGCGGCTCCTTAGTCACGCGAGAGGAGCGCACGATGTGCAGAGGGCCTCCTTCTGCGTCTGGGGGCAAGAGACAGGCTGGTCAGCACTGCAAATGCCTCACACTTTTACACAGCATGAACAGCCAGTTACATTAAGGTATGTTCATCAACACTAAGAATTTTACACTAAATATGAATTACACTGCTAAATTTTAGTGTAAATTTTACACTAAATATGAAATCATGCTTCAAGAAGCCTGGCTTTGAAAAGAGAGAGAAAAATCCCTAAAAACAACAAACCCAGTACCAGTCAATTATATAACCTGTGAGATGTGAAAAAATGTTCAGCATCACTGATCATTCAGAGATGCAAATGAAAACATCACTGAGATTTCACCACACCCCGGAAAGAATGGCCAGGATCAAGAAATCAACCAATAACAAATGCTGGAGGGGCTGTGGGAAAAAAGGAACCCTTCTTCACATTGGTGGGAATGTAAACTGGTGCAACCACTGGGAAATCAGTGTAGATTCCTCAAAAATCTAGGATTGGAGGGCTCACAGTCTAGCTATTCCCAACTGGGTGTCTTCCCAAAAAAATTAAGAACATCATACCACAGTGATACATGTGCACTCATGTTTATAGCAGCACAGTTTATAATAGCCAGATCTTGGAAAAAAGCTAAATACCCAGTGATTGAGGAATGGATAAAAACAAATGTAGTGTTTTTATGCAATGGAGCACTACTCAATCATAAAGAAGAACAAACTAGAGACTTTTATAGGTAAATGGATACAACTTGAGACCATACTCATTAGTAAAATAAATAAGACACACATGCGTAAACATCATATTGTCTCATTAGCATGAAAAGCTGAAAGAAACAACATATATATGTGTATATATATTTATATATAAAAACAGTCAAGATAATTTAAAAATTATGTAACATTTGATACTACTACTATTACTCATTTGAGCAAATCACATATTATATGCTATAAAGAACAAAACTATAAAATACATAAAAGCAGGGATTATTCTCAATATGAGCTTGTTTTGTTTTGAGACAGGGCCTGGCTATGTAGTGCGGGCTGGCCTTGAACTCCCAGAGCTTCTCCTGCCTTGGCCGCTTAAGTGCTGGGGTCACAGGCATGCACTACCACGCACGGCACAAGCGTGTTTTCCTAAAGCTCTTCCACAGAGTTCTTATAAACCTTAAATGTCACCAGAAACTTTTAAAAGTTGTCTCATATCACATTGTTCCTTTTCTATGAGAAATCCAGCATAAAGATGAAGACAGCTTAGGAAGAGGAAAGGGACAAGTGTGGGGGACAGGTGAGGGAGGGAAGGGAAAGGGGATGAAGATGTGTGGTGTAAGGTGTCAACTCCACACAAAGGAAGGGAACTTTACACACTACGCACATGTACTAGCACACTAAAACTAAGAAAGAGAAAATGAATTTAGGAGATCCAAGAAACTCACAAAACAACAATTTAGTTTTTACTTGAGGGGAAAAGAGACTTCTGGATTATGTTAAATTTTTCCTTCCATAAACTTCTGTATTGCTGAAATTTCCTTTTTCATAAGCATATAGTGATATACATGAGAAGAAATTTTAAAATACATGTAATTTTGAAATGAATAGCAACAAATAAACTAACTCAACTTTCCCAAGTAAGTCCCTGTATGTACCCAGGTCCTGGTCTCCTGATGGATCAGCTCTCGTGGCACAGTTACAACGAAACAGTGCCTTTCCTAAGTACTGAAGTATCACACACAGTGACAAGTGGCTCCTTTTCCAGAAATACTCTACTCTACACTACCTGAGTATGTATGTGTAACTAGGTAAGATGGTAGGTTTTAAACCGTCACATGCCTTCGCATCAATACATTTAACCTGAATGATTATGGTGACACATGCGGGGTGGCGATCCAGAAGACCACCTGCCTACTGCATAACTCACTGACCAGTGAAATCCAGGCACCGCATGCTGACTTGCTGGAGATAAGCTTCAGCGGTCACGGCATAAGCTTGAACTCTAGCTTCCACTCCAAGCTGCAGGACACTGAGCTCGTGCACTGGCCTCCCACTCTTTTCCGCCTTTTTCATCAGCATCACCATAACCTGTAGGAATGCACCAGTATTACCACCCACGATTTCACTGCTGCACAAGAATTTAATAAGGACACTGATACAACACTGAGAGTCACACAATGTAAAAACGTCCACCTTCTTTGGTGACTGGAGGCGGCATCATTTACCCGAGGCGACACCTATGCTTGTTCAGACTGAAGCACTGCCACTTTTTTCTAGTGGTTTTCTCCACCCTGACCACTGTCCTCAGGGAAGGGAACTACCATAGTATCTACAGCAAATCATATTAGAAAGGACTGACAGGTTTTCCATCTACATATGTTAATTACACACTTGTCAAAAAATTGACTCCGATCAGTCTTTTAATTATCAAGCTTAAAAATCTTCAGTAACTAAGCTAAGCATGGTGGCACACGCTTGTAATCCCAGCACTCGGGAGGCTGAGACAGGAGAATCATATAGCAACTTTGAGACCAGCCTGGGCTACAAAGTAAGCTCAAGGCCAGACTGAACTGCAAAGGGAGACACTTTCTCAAAAACACAAACAAATAAAAATAAAAATAAAGCTTATGTAACTGATATTACACAGAAAACATACTGGAGGTTTAACAATCCAGAATCTAGTTGCGAAGTGAACACAGAGCCCATTCATTCATCTTTAGCTCAGAGGAAGAGCATGACATTTAGAGAACTACGCAACAACCAGGTATTTTGGGAAAGGTCCGTGGTTCCCTGTACGCTCTATGCTTTCTCACAATTTCATGCCCACTCCAGTCCATCCTGCCCCCCCCTTTCTTAATCTCCTTTTCTCAGGTTATTTACTGCTGCTCTTTTAAAAGCTCAACTCAAAGTTACACTTCCTGCAGGAAAACTCAGTTTAATACACTTGCGGACCCTCTCGGTTTGCTCAGATGCACCTTCCCTACCACCCGTGCCACAACCTTAACAGAACCCTAACTGAGCACATCTTTAAGGGGGAACAAACACTTCCGAGCTCAAGGTCTAGGCATCTAAATACCTAGCACGTGCAATGAATACGTGCTGAGTGTGTGCGTGAGGGAGAGGAAAATCTACCTGACCTTTCCTCAACAATCTGTAAATGGAAGTACACTGACCGAGTACCATTCTGCATGAGTACCATAACGCTTAGTGTACACTTACTGGTTTTATTCTCTTTAGAATTTCTAACATTTGTAAAGGATTTTGCATCACTAGTTCCCTGTCTTGTTATGCTTAGATAATAAAAAACGCAAAGCAAGACACATTCTGGCTGTCTCATAATCATTAAAAGGAAGTTATAGAAAATTCTACAGCTTTCTCTATGTAATCTTATATCCCCCAAACATAACTCATCCTTAAACTCTCAAATTTTAAACATCATTACATGTAAATAGCCTACCTAAGATTTTTTTCACCCATATTAATTACCAGAAGCTTATTTTAATACAGGTAATTCTACAAATCCATTAACTTACCTCTCTACAAAAACATGAAAATCACCTACCTCTTTAATTTCAAAATTCAGCAGTACATTAACAATGTTTACAGATCTAATTTCTTCTCTTTCAGCTCTTGAAGCATCTTTTGAAGCTTGTAATCTCTGTGATGTAGAAACTTCAGGGGCATCTTTGATTTCACCTACAGATGTTAAAAAGAAATTCATTCACTTCTATGCACACATTTCTTACACACTCAGGAGGACATGTAGAAGTGCTCTGGACCTAATGAAGGAACTAAAAATCCATAAACCAATAACCCTTCTGGCCCTCAGAAAACCCACAGTTTAGTACAAGAGACATATACATTTCAACTAAAAACAAAAGACTAGGCATGGTGGCACATACCTATAAAAAACAAAAGACTGGCACTCTGGGAAGCTGAGGCAGAAGAAAGGCAAGTTCAAGCCCAGCATGGGACTATTAACAACTCAGCAAAACTATGTCTCAAAAAAATAAATAAAATACTAAAAAGGCTGGGGATGCATCGCTTTGAGTTCAATCCTCAGGAAGGGTGGATTGAGAGACACACAGACACGCACGCACACCCACACACCTACACCCACACCCACACACACACACACACACACAGTCTGCCCACTAGCCAGCCAGGCAGCCATACCTACTCACATGGAGTGGACAAAGGTTAACAGACTCTAAGGTGCACAGATGACACCAAACAAGGCACAGCCTGGTTCCAGCGTGGGGAAGAAAGGCCTGAGGGCGGAGGCATCCTCCAAGCAGAGCTGAAGACATGCTCCCGAAGAGTGGCTCCCTACAGCTTTACATAAAACTCGGGGAGATACGAGACCCTCCACAGTGGGACCGGTCGGAGCACAGTGACCTCTGGGCAGATGGGGGCACTATCTAGGCCTCGCGAGCCATGCTGCACCTCACTCACAGGGATGACACAGGAGCACACACTATAAAAACTCTGCCTCGCACACAAGATGTGTTCATGGATGTTACAATATAGTCAGAAAAACCCTGAAATCCTATGTTTCACTTTAAAAAGGGGCAAAACGTTTTAAATCTGGTACTATCTGGTGTTATAAAGGCACGCAAAAGCTACCCAGTAGGAGTACAAACCTAATACAAGTTCTTTAGTGAGCAATCAGCAAGATCTGCCAAATGATTACATCAATTTGTTAGATTTTTATGTTACTAATAAATTTAAATTAATAAAGATTGCACAGGCCTTAACTGATATTTTCTTATGACACACAAGTGCAAATTCAGTGCAACGTGATACAAATGAAACTTTGGAAGCTTGAAATTTCTGTCAGGAGAGACTTGCTAAATAAATTATGGCACGTACTTCCACAGGCTCTAATACCAGGCCGCCATTAAACAGAATGAAAGCCGCAGGCATGCTGGCAAAGGCCTGTAATCTCAGCACTCTGGGAGGCGCTGTAAATCAAACTCAGCCTGGGCAGCTCAGCAACACAACAAGACCCTACCTCGAAATCTAGGAAAGGGCTGGGAATGTAGCGCTGTGTACAGCCCTAGTACTTGTGCCCTTCGGTGCCATGAAAAAAAGACAAAAATGAAGACAGCCTATAGGGAGCATATAAACAGATATAAAAAGTACACACAAAAGATACTGATAATTTAGGAAAAACATAGCAAGGTTCACAAACACAGGTGCTAATTTGAAAAACACTGAAGATTATATCAATATGTGTGTGTGCATAACACATTATTTATATACATAAGTGTGCGTGTGCGCGTGTATATACAGCAGCATGGAAAGTATGTAGTGGTTAAGTCAAAAAGGCCGTATCTGATCATTTAAATTTGCTTACATATTTATTGCAGCATGTTCTGGGATCTTTGGAAGGAGTGATAATTTATCAACTATTTTAATTCTTACAGACATCTGACTACTAAGCCTAATTTAAAAATCATATGGAATGTGCTACCACAGCTTAGTGGCAACTTAATTGCAAATTTAATAATTACTCCAGGACTTCATAATACCTGCTTGCTTAACTAATAAGAGTCAAGCATCTTTAACCACGATGTGTTATTTTATGTTTTTGCTTTTATTTTTAAGACAGGATCTGTGTAGTTCACACTAGCCTTGAACTCACCACGTAGCACAGGCTGGAACTCAGGACAACTCTCCTGCCTCAGGCTCCTAAATGCTGGGCCATCAGCAGGCAGCAGCATGTCCAGTTAACACATTTCCACTGGGTGGCACTTTGTTTATTTGCTGGTAATACAAATCCAAATCATGAATGTGTACCTGCTTACCTCACGTGTCCTGTCTGTGCTGGGCTGCAGGTGCAGCACAGGGGTAGTATGTGCACCTTAACTCCTAGACTCTGGATTCAAATCCCAACCCACCATACAGAGAAGAGAACGATGTCTTCTTATTGTCTATCAAACTGCAAAATAACCGTGAAATATTAGCCACCTACTGTGCATCTCTTACCTGTCTCTGGTACTCTTGGTTTCACTTTATCTAACTCTTCAGGAGTTTCACCAAGATTTTCCGACAGTATTCTAAACAAAACATTAAGATCTTCTTGATTTAGACAAACCTGTGAAATATTAGGTTCAAAAGGTAGATATATTTCATTTAAAATGCAGCAGTTTATTACAGAACATTCTCAGAAACAAAGCATGAAGCACAGAATAACCCTACCTTACCAAAAATATATACAATTACTACGCACGTGTTTCACTATTTCATGTTAACATTTTATTTTCAAAGATAGTAACATAAATCAACATTCACTCCACTGACTTAATTTATATTATTTTTTTCCTGAAAGGTATAATTAGAGAGTTGATTTTTTTAAAAGACATTCTGCAAATACATCCAATTTTGTCTGTTTGTTTAAATTGAGTGAAACAAAATGGCTGTTTTCAGTTACCAGGCACTTCTCCCAATGCTATAATTATCTTAGAGGTACTACATAGATGACCTTAAAAATTAAGTGATATATGATATACAGCAGACATGAAACCAGGAAAATTTGTGCACAGATTTCCTTCCATATGTACAGAAAATGTAAAAGTTAAATATTACTTATTTAGAGATTTTTATTGAAAGGGGTAATACCTTTTTGAACTGTATCTTACTGAAATTCTTACATCATTCAGTAAAATACTCTACTTTTCAGGGAGTTCTATATTAATAAAGTATTCAGAATGTAAGACTTCAATGACCAAGGGTTTTTTTTGTTTTGTTTTGTTTTTTCACTTGTGCACTTACATTCATTGTATCAAGATGTCCTTTAATTTCCACAACAGGTACCTTATGATACCAATTTGCAGGTAGATTTTGATTTACAAAAAACTCAAAGTTAATTGGGTGCAACAGCTGAATATCAGGCTGGGAGGTGCCTGGTTGGATCACTGTCCTAAAGAAAAACAGAAACATCAGATGTGGACATGTATGAGGAAAACACAACATGTCTTTAAAACAGCAAAGGCAAGCGGTCATTTGCCTTTTTAAAATACTGATTTGAAGCAGCATTACTTGAATTTTTCACTTCAAAACCGAGTTATAATTAATTGATAATCCACTATCAGGGATAAATTAAAATGTCATACACTGTACACTATTAAGAAAACATTTTTCTTTTAAAAAGAAATTTACACCGTTGAAGATGTGCAAGAAATCATCAAACTGTTTCTTGAGGACTAGCCGAGTTAAAATCACCAAACAGAGGTATTCAAACATACTGCTACAGTGGACCAGGAATGTTTCCACAAGATCAGAATGGAGAGGACAAATGACTGCTGCCTAGAGACGTCACGACTGTCCTGGGTGGTAGTGCAAGGCACGATGTGTGGGCGTGGAGATGCTGCTGTGAGCAAGCCTACTGTACAGCCAATCACACAGAATCACAGCACATCAGACCACACAGAGTACAAAGTCTTGATCATAAACTACTGTCACTGGCTTATGGATTTATTATACTTTTATTACGTTAAACTATATTTACCAAACAAATGTAACTACAACAGCTTGCCCCGTCACACTGACAACAGCCTCATCATCTCTTGCTGACTGTTGATCCAGATTACAAAAGACCACATCAAAACAACTGACCTACACCAGCAAGGCTCATCCAAGGAGCACTGTGACATTCACACAATGATGAAATCGCCCACAACTCGTTTCTCAGAAGGCAGCCTCACTGCTAAGTGATGTGTGACTGTGCGTTTGTTGGTATGGAGACCAAAAAAGACAACAGTAACAGAAACATTCTCAAATCACATGTCTCACAAATTTACTCTCCAACAGTATTTTCTGCAACTGTCTTATGAGTATTACTTTTTAAAATATGGATAGTTAAATCACCTTGGATGGAATAGGTCCTGAGTTTTAATTTTTTGTGTGTCTTCATGTCTCACACAGTGTGAGCACTGAGGGTATTACTTAGAGAGCATTCAGGCCAAAAATGCTTCGGCTTAATCAAAACCCATGAGGAATCACTCAAAAAAAGAGTTGTTTCATGGAACAGCCAGATTATACCTCTCAAACCAGCATCATTGTAAGAGACAGAAAAAGGTGCAAGAACTATTCTAGAGAAAGCATTTATCAGGAAAGAAGTTCTTCTCAGTAAGAATGGAAACAGTTATGTGTGATTCTGGAAGGGGAGGGGAAATTACTACAAACAACATCACTGCAACAACTGATATGACCTTAATGCAGACTGCACGTTAGGTGATATTACGGTGATACTATATTTTCAGAATCTCATAAATACATTGTAGTTAACATCAAGAGAATGAATTTTCTTGTTTATAGGACACACATGGTGAAATATTTAGGGGCAAAAGGTCAAGATGTCTATTATTAAATGATTCAGCAAAAATGTTTTACATTGTAAAGATGCTGTAAGTAAATGACAGCAAATGTATAACAGACTGGTGAATGTAGATGAAACATTTATGTGTACAGTCTTTATTTTTCCAGTTTTAAAAAGGAAAAAAACCACTGATTCTGTGAAACAGCAACCTGTTGAGTATGAACTTGAATGATCATGAAATATCATAGGAAAAGTGAACCTAATACTTAAGCCCGGAAACACTGGAAAACACACCTGGACAGCTTCAGGTCCGTGAGCTGCACATCCATTCTATCGATCACAGGAGGATTTACAGACCCTTCCCCAGACACAAGACTGAACTGGTTCTGAACTCTGATCAAACCAAGGTCCACCACAACAGCGTTGCTGGAAACAGAAGACTGTGGGATGACAATAACGGGTGCTTTCAAATTAATGCTGACAGAGAAGCGCAAACTCCGCTGGGCAAGGTCTTTCACACTGGTGGCGGCCTTTTCTGCAGCCTGCGCGGTGGCTGCGCTCAGGGCCTCTTTGGCTGTCTGGAAATTGTTCAGGAAGTTCTGTGGACACAAAGGAAGTACGGAGAAATTGAAACAGAAAGCAGGCTCTCAAGAGGGACACCACCTTTTGTCTCCATGATGCTGACACCTTTTAGGACAGGTAACTTTCTGTTAAGCCTGCTGTGACCATGTTAGATGGGAGCAACTACTAACTCATCCAAGGTCACGAGCTGCCTGGCTTACACAGGGGTTACACAGGGTTACACAGCTAAGGAAAAGGAAGGACGGAAATCCATTCTCATGATTTCTGCATGGAAGAATGCGGCTTCAATATTTACTCTAACAAAAGTAACTTCAATTCAACACAAAAATCATTAAATCACTCAGATTTTAACTGTTAAGACAATTTACTTGAACCTTCATACATAACTACCACATCTAATCAAACAATATCACCTACAATGCAAGATTTGGAACACTTGCAATCATAACTATCAGCATTGTTTCCTCAGCTGAAAAACTCATATGAAAATAGCGATTTTACCAAAAGGGACACAAGGAACTTATGAAGATAGACAATCTGAATGCAGCCAACATTCAGCAACACCACGCCATCCACTTTGGACATGTCAGTGTATGAATCCCCTTCAGTCGCATCTGGGTACAAATCCAAGTTAAAATGAAAAACTTCATTTCCCATTATTGACACAGCCTGAAAAACAGAAATGTGAACATATTCTTTCTACCAAAGTAATGACAAAGTAAATTACCACTTAGAATATGGTTTATATTTATAATCTTTATAAAAAAAACCAAACATTTTCATGAAGTATACTTAATTTCAAATACATTACTTTAAAATTGGATTTTATATGCAATCACCAAAAAAATAGTAATCATTTATTTAGTCCAACTTACTTTTTTATGAACTGTCTTAGGATCAACGTCTGTAACAATAATATTTTCCAGTCTGGCAAAAAGTGACTGCTTCCTTGACTGAAGAGAAAGAGAAGAGTCGAGGCCTGAAAAAAAAAATTAATATAACTTCTATAGATCTAGAATGAATAAGATATTTATTTCTATTGTATGGTGCAATTTTTAAAAATTTAGCAACATCTCAATTCCCAACTGATCAACAAGCTATAATATTAGATATTTTATACTTTTATAAACACTCAACTTCTAAGTTAATAAACATTAATTACCTGAATTTTCAATCCTCTGACAAAAGTACATGAGAGATGATCTCGGGATTTAGTATATCCCTTATATCTTAAACCCAGGTATCTACATGGAGACTATGGAAGTGTCACAAATCCAGTTCATTCTAGTTGATGTACTACCAGATTAGAAAGGACAAAAAGAAATCCCTACCTTTCAGGTTCTTAAATTCTTAAAGGATTTCATGAAACAGACTGAGCATATCTTTACCTTCAGCAAATGACAATACATTCTTATAACTATTAAGACCAGAGACAGAGCGAGATGCATTTCAGCAGCTTTCTCTATAGACACTGATGGCTCACAGGCTTTCTCTCATTGAAGGGCTGCTGTGCAGAAAGCACAAATGCACAGAGCAGTACTAACCTCCATTCCATCACTACATACAGACAGATAACTACACCCATGATGAAAAAGGCTGGTGAAGAGCAGGATGTTCGCAGACTGCGTGTGCAAGCCGGACTGCCACTCCTGCCACCCGTCAGCATTTCTGCGTGGACATGCACTCTTCCACCCTACACAAGCCTGCGCCAGGCCCACAGCACCAGCGCACGCCATGAAGGAGCGCGGCGACGCCCTTGAACAACTGTGCCCCAAGAAAAAAGCACCCGATTCAACAGTATCCTGCTGGCTCTACCCCTGCCGAAGGCCTCGTTCGTGTATTCTTTAACATTGAAAGGGAATAAATGAAAAAAGAAAAAAAAGCTCATCTTTTAATGAATTTTAACGCTGTATTTTTTACCTTGTTTTTTGTTCTGTTTTGTTTGGTGATGCATGGAATTGAACCCAGTGCCACCAACAGGCTACATTCGCAGCCTTTTTCATTTCGTATTTTTTTGAGATGACGTCTTGGCTAAGTCACTAAGTTACCTAGGCTGGGCTTGAACTCTAGCTCCTCCTGCCTCAGTTTTCTCAAGTATGTTACCTTCTATCTTTTTGGGGTTTTTTGGATCCATGACCCAAACTCAGGACCTCATGCTTGCCAGGCAGGCATTAGGCCACTGGGCTATATCCCCAGAACTTGTTACCTTGTATCCTGATTTCAGCAATACTGCTCTTCTTATTGCAAATGGTGACACAGAAAGCATTTAACTTGGCAAACAATCTGAAGCCAATAACATCACTGTCTTTAAAGGATACAATCACTAAAAAGAAAATAAGAGTTATTTCACAATACAATTCAGATAATATAAATTCTATTCAAGACTTTTCTATATTAACTGAACCACAATTCTGTTAAACAGAAATATACACATACACAAGTTAAATTACAAACTTAATTTCAAATACTTCTTTTGCCTTACAAAACTAGGCTTTTTAGTAGACGTTCCTTTTGCAATTTAAAAAGAAGAGTCAGTCCCCGACTTATGAACAAATTCTATTCCAGATTTGTTCGTAAGCCAACAAAACGCATCTTATAGTTCAGTCTGAATGTCAGTAAGTTGGTGACGTTCTGTAAAACAAAGTAAATAAGGACAATAAAATTCTGAATAGCTAAACAATGCACCTACAGCCACATAGTTTAAGTAGGAAGGTCAGACTCTGAACTGAGCACTTTCCTATCCGAAATCTGGGCTCTTGGCTTGTAACACCTATCTGGAAGCTGGCCTGTCCCTGGGTCAGGATGGCCTCCAAGGCCATCTGAGGGAAGGATGGTTGTCAGGTAGTTAATAGAAGAGAGAAGAGCTTGGGTTTGCAGCAACAAGTTCAAAGAGGAAAAGGCCACCTAAAAAGTTTTAAAACAAAGTTACTTTTCACTGGCAAATGCCAAGCTGCTGTATGCACAAGGGGCCTGACAGGGAGCCAGGCTTGCATCACGGCGTCGCAGCTTCCATCACTGGGAAGACAGCAGCGAGCTAAGTCATGACCCTCAAGGCAGGGGTGCAGAGAGAGCAAATTAGATGTTCTCACTCAGTGCTCAGCGCAGATTAGGGCACAGGTCCCTAATCACTCCATTTCCCAAGCAGCTGCCCAGGGAGCACATATTCTGCTGCACGTGGCCACCTGTATTCCCAACATGCATCTTTGTACATTTCCCATTCACTACTCATCATGATCATATAACAAGTTTAAGTCAGAACCTGAAACTCCACAAGCACTACATACTACTAAATCCACAGAGGATTCCAAATGTGGCATCTGTGAGATTAACAATTGGGAGAGTTCTGTTACTAAATCATTAAAACTACAAAAATGGTCCTGTCATAAACACAGAAGAAAGTAAATGTCATAAAAGTACTACACTTTTAGAAAAATGACTCCAGAAAGCTAAGACAACAACACAAATTGCCTCAAAGAAAGTGGTTTTCTAACAGCAAGTTAAAACAAAAGTTCCTTATGGAAAAGAATCTTTCGTTTTCTCATTTCTGCATGGAAAGAAATGTACACAAACAGTATGCTTATAATTCCAGCACTCAGAGAGACTGAGGAAGAAGGAATACAAGGCCAGACACTGTCTCAAAATAAAAAATATAACAACAGAAAAACACATGCACACATCAAAGAGGAAAGTTCACCTATTAAACCAGACCCTCTCAACCCTCTTTTTTGGTGCAACCCACAAGCACCAGCTGCCACTTCTTTAGGAGCACTTACCTCCCTCCCTGTGTCCTACACACTTTCTCAGCCCTGTATTACTTGAAGCTTACAATCCTCTCAGCTGTTTATAGATCACTGTTCCCTTATTTAAAGCATTCCCTTCTTTAGAAACAACACTGCAAGGGCTGGGGATTTAGCTCGGCGGCATAAATGTCTGCCTTGCAAGTGTACAGTCGGGATCCCAGCAGTTGGGTGGCTGAGGCAGGAGGATCGTTGCAAGTCCGAGACCAGCCTAGCCTACAAAGTAAGCTCAAGGCCAGCCTGAACTGCAGAGAGAGACCCTGCCTCAAAAAAAAAAAATTGTAATATGACACAGCCAGCCAAAGTAACAGGGTTAATTTTTGTCCATTTAGTATGATATTGGCTGCTGGTTTGTCACAGATGCTTCAAGAATAAGACAAGGATGTCCACTATCACCACTCCTACTCAATATAGCTCTGGAGACATTATACAGAGTAATTAGACAAGCGAGAGAAATAAAAGAAATAAGGATAGGAAAAGAAGTTGTTAAACTATCATTATTTTCAGATGACATGACATTCTACATAGAAGACCCCAAAAACTACATCAAAAGACTACTACACTTCATCAGATTCGGCAGTGTGCCTGGATACAAAGTCGATGCTCAAAAATCAATAGCATTCCTGCACACAAACAAAAAACTCACTGACAGAGAAATTATGGAAATAATACCCTTCACCCAAAATATGAAATATTTAGGAATTAATCTAACAAAGGATATGAAGGATCTATATATTGAAATCTACAATACTCTGAAAAAGGAGACCTAACATGGTATCAGAAAATAGGAAGCCATCCCTTCTTCTTGGATAGAAGGAATCAACACTGTGAAAATGGCCATACTTCCAAAACTATTATACGGATTTAATGCAATTCCTATCAAAATACCATTAGCATACTTCACAGATCTAGAGAAAACATCCCTAAAATTCATTTGGAAACAGAAGAGACCTAGAATAGCAAAGGCAATCCTGGGCAACAAAGGCAAGACAGAGTGCATCACAATTCCTGACTTAAATTATACTATAAAGCTACTGTGATAAAATCAGCATAGTAGTGGCAAAAAAACAGACCTTAAGATCAATGGAATGGATCAGAAGATGCAGACAGAAATACAATGACACTCAGCTACCTTATTTTTGACAAAGGGGGCAAACGTTCACTGGAACATGTTCACTGCCTCTTTACTAAGCAGTGCTGGAAAAACTGGCTTTCCACATGCCAGAGACTAAAATTAGATCCGTGTCTATTACCGTGCACTAAAGTAAAGTCAAAATGGATTAAAGATCCAAATACTAAAACAGAAACACTAAATCTACTGGAAGATAAGGTAAATAGAAATCTTAAAGACACAAGGTAGGCAAAGAATTCATGAACAAAAATGCAATCTGCATCGAAGTACTTCAAAGAATCAGCAACTGGGATTCTTATCTTATTAAAAAGTTTTTACACTTCAAAAGAAATCACAGTGTGAAAAGAAAACCCATAGAGAAAAAATTTTAGCCTCCTGTCCCTCAGACAAAGGACTTACTAGAACATATAAAGAGCTGAAAATATCAGGCCCCTCAAATTCAAAGACTTAATTCAAAAATAGGCATCTGTGATGAGCATGCCCTTCTCAGATGTTGAAATACAAATGGCAAATAAATACACAAAGAAATCTTCAACATCACTGGTCATTCGAGAGATGCAAATTAAAACAACATTGAGATTACATTTCACTCCACAAAGAATGGCTGTTACCAAGAAATCAACCAATAACAAATGTCGGTAGGGAAAAAGGAACCCTTCTCCATTGTTGGTGGGAGTGTAGACCAATGCAGCCACAGTGAAGATCAGTGTAGAGATTACTCAAAAAACTAGGACTGGAGGGCTCATTCAATCTAGCTATTCCTCGACTGGGTAATTTTGCAGTTTCCAGAAGAACTGAAAACATCATGTCAAAGTGGTAAATGTGCACCAATGTTTACAGCAGCACAATTTATAATTGGATTGATCTGGGAAACAACCTAAGTGTCCATTAACTGAGGAATGGATAAAAAAGATCTGGTATTTTTATAAAATGGTGTACCACTCAGCTATAAAGAAGGACAAACTTGAGGTTTTTATAAGTAAATGGATGCAACTTGAGACCAAACTCATAAGTGAAATAAATCAGACTTACATGTGTTAAGTATTGTACTGTCTCTCTTATGTAAAACATTGAAAGGGGGTCAGGGATTTAGCTCAGTGGTGTAACTGCCTGCTTGGCAAGTGCAAGTTCATGAGTTCGATCCCTGATACCAAAAAACAAAAACAAAAAAAACCACTGAAAGAGTAAGAAAGATCCGAAATATACAATAGATACTGAGGAAAGTGATAGGAAAAGAATCTGCTCAAAAGGAAAGAACAACTGGAATAGGTGAAAGGAGAAAACAAAGAGGGGAAAGACTATATGTACATAGACTCTTTTTTTTTTTTTTTTGTCTTTTTTGAAGCAGGATCTCACTATGCAGTTTAGGCTGGCATTGAGCTCACTTTGTAGACCAGGCTGGTCTCGAACTCACAGCGATCCTCCTGCCTCAGCCTCCCAAGTGCTGGGATTACAGGCATGAGCCACCACGCCCAGCTATGTACATATACTCTTTATATACACTCAATAGATAACTATACTACTAAACTATTAGTTTGTCCAAAAAAAGTTTGCTCTTTCATTTTTATGCCTATATCTTGTAACATGAATATCACTTTGAAGGGAAC
Source organism: Cavia porcellus (assembly GCF_034190915.1). Classification (NCBI taxonomy): domain Eukaryota; kingdom Metazoa; phylum Chordata; class Mammalia; order Rodentia; family Caviidae; genus Cavia; species Cavia porcellus. Next base: position 4,543,786 of record NW_026947491.1, read on the forward strand.
AATACACAATACATAACCACTGTTAACCTATTACTTTGTTTTGAAATTTTATATCATCATTATTCTTTGGCTTTTAAAATTTAAAATAAGTAACAGCTTTACTAAAAATCAGAGTATTTACAAGGTTAATTTATAACTTTTATTGGTTCTTGATTATATCATCAAGTTACACAGATCCTATCCCCCCCAAAATACTAAAGATTTCCATTAATAATTATTTTCAATAGGATATATGCTTTAATAGAATTTCTTACCTTAAATGTCTGTTCAGTTTTTTCAAAAGTGGTTTGAAAACTAGGTCCACTCTTATCAGCCTAAATAAAAAATGAACAAAGGAATTAAGACCAAAGTAATTAATCCACTGTAAAGTCATGCATTTTACTGACTGTAACATGCTGTGTGTTCTCCTCTGGGAGCCCGGGAGAACAAGTACTCACTTCAGGGAACCTACAGCAGGGTGTGAGAATGATACACCTTGGGAGGTAGAAGGTGCAAAGGTCATCTAGGTCATCTAGTACATTGGACACCTAATGCTGAAATCCCTTGTCCACTTCTCTGGTAAGTCTGTTTACATCTCCAGTAAAAGAAACCTCATCTTCTTAGAAATCCAATCACCAGGGTGCTCTGATTTAATGAAGTCTTTGTACTGCTTCAAGCAATCTCCCAGCCTTATTATTCACTGTATTTCTGATCCCTGAAACAAACAGTGTAACTCCAAACACAAAAGATGACCTCCCAGGGCCAGGGATTTAGCTCAGTGGCTTAAGCGACTGCCTTGCAAAAAAGCAATCGTGAGTTCGATCCCCGGGACCGATAAAAAAAAAGAAAAAGACAAAAAAAAAAAAAAAAAAAATGACCTCCTGTGAGTTTTCTGCCATCGCTTGTCTGCTTGTCTGCTCCCACAATGCTTTTGTTTTGCTTTATTATATTCATATTACACTGCTATATAATAATCATATTGTCAACCAATCAACACATTTTAATTATTTATTTTTGTACCTCTCCCTTCTAGTTTATAATTTGCCTGCAAAACATAATGTTTGTCATCTGTGTCTCTAAGCACCTGGTAGTGTAATCCATTTAGAAACACATATAGACATTCAATAAATAATAAGTGATTAAAACAAACCTATTAAATCTTAAATGAACCTAATTTTATCAATTACTTCAGCACTTTCCTGGTGCATTTCTTGGTCTCTTTCCAGGCCTGGGAGTTCTCTGCAGCACCTGATCCAATGTGTTTTTTTCTTTGAATGTGGCTTAGCCAAACTGTCACCTACTATACAGACAAGTGTGGACATATAATTATGCCCCTAAAGAGAGAAACAGTGCCTCCTTCCGCCCAGGCTTCTGCATTTGAGAATAAGAGGTCAGCAGCCTTCTAATAGCTCTTCACTTAGTGAAAGAGAAACAAGGTGTTTAAGTGCGAAAAGAAACAGTTAAAAACTAACCTACCACCCAGAATGATTAGTAACACACTGCCCTGTCCACTTCCCAGGGGCACAGTCCAGACTAGTGCTGGCAAATCAAAGACAAAAGATGCTAATGTAGAAGTTGTTCTTTCCTAAACAAAAATCTCAGTATTCAGGTTTAATTGCACTTAATTGGCATTCTGCCATAAAGAAGTGGGTTTTGGGGTGCAGTCTGAGCTCTCATCTCTCCACAGGTTCTCCAGCACTGCCATGGTCCTTACCTTAATGTACTCTACTTTTAAAAGATCTGACCCAGGTTTGTCAGAAAAGCTAATCAAGTGAAGGGGCTTTTTTCTTGATCCTACAGAAAAAAAAAACCATTTTCAAACAAGTTGCTTCTAGAACTTGCTAGACACTTCTTTATAAAAGCTGCTAATTAAGCTTCAAAAGAATACCTGTGCATATTTTCATGGTTATTAAATACTAAAACCATCACTCATGGAGAAATAAGCCACTCCAAGTTCTTGCCTTAGGCATCTAATTTACTTTAAAACATGTATTTATTTTCAGTTGAATTCACATCTGTTCAAAACTAATCAAAGCTTCTTTAGATATTTTTAAGGCCACATGTTCATTAGTAAGGCAGCAGAACAGACTACAGGTGCCAGCATCAAGAAATATCAATTCCAGCTCACCTCTATCCTTCCTGACTTAAACTACAGACATATTTTTCAACAATGTAACGAACAAGTTGGATGGGATTCTGTTGTGTCTAAAATTCTATGAAAGAACTTTATAGAGAGAGAACTTTGTGTAGACTGGGAGAAGAGAATTTCAAGAGAAGCAAACTGCAATGCTTCCTGGAAAGTTTAAACACAAGCAGCCTCCACCCCTGCACCTGGGCCAGGAGCAGCTCGCACGCAGGCCCTGGGAAGGGAGCAGCCGCCCACCGCCCACCTTACCACTGGACTTCTACTCCTGCTTCCCCACCGCACAGGGCATCTTTCTCCCAAGTCCTAATCCTCCATGACAACAAAACAGCCTAGAAAATTTATCATCTACATTTCCCTCTTTCTTTCTGTAAATTCTTTCTTTCTGTACAAAAAAATAGTAACGTAAAATATTTCTTTTCTAAATTGAGGCTGATTTCAGTTACAAATACTCTCAAATTATAAAACCCAGGCCTCTATATTTGACTGAAGCACTAAAGAATTTTAATTATCATACATTTTATTCCTTCATGCCTCAAATATCTGAGGTCACAAGATAAATACTGAGATGAAGAAAGTTGTCGAGCTTCTAAGAGAGTGAACTTCGTACTCTCCCATTTTTATTTTTAACTGGAGCTTATGACATGTGACCACTACTGCACAGAAAGCCTGGGACCTGCCAGGCACAGCTGTTGTAATCCCAGCCCTCAGGAAGCAGTGTTGGAGGATCACCATGAGTTTGAGGTCAGCTGGGGCTAAATTAGCAAAATTCAAGACCAGTTGCCTTACATAGTAAGACCCTGTCTCAGAAAGAAAAAAACAAAGGGGGCCCTCAACATTGTAGGTTCAGAGACAAACTCTCCAGTCTTCTAGCCATAAATACATGACATGAAGGAAGCTACTGAATTCTTCTCTGACCCTTTTTGTCTGTCTCTGTGTTTGCTAAGGAGAGTTACACAAAGGCAGAGGTAACAGATCAGAGTAGCTGAGAACAGCAACCCCAGACTGCTAGCCTGCCGGACTGCCAAGATTTCATTCATGGCTCTGCTACTCCTTGTTAGACCAAGGGTAAATTTTATAAGAAATCTATACCTTAGTTACATAAAACTACCAACAGTAACACTATGTTATTATAAGATTTAAATGAATTGTTATTTGTAAAGTGTTTTGAACAATGTTTACTCTTGTTTATAATATATACTATCATAGAAATAAAAGTGTTTTAGATGCTTAAAAGTGCTGCTTTTATCACTTCCATTTTTAGGAATATTACCTTGAATTTCATGGTAATCCAAGCTGATCTTCTTTAAATAAGACACCACAGTTAGGTTGAAAGTTCTCACTGTGGCCTCTGTTCCTAACTGAGTAACATTAAATACTAGAATTGTATCTTCTTCTTTCTGTTGTTTAGTAAATTCCAAAATTACCTAAAAGAATTAGCATAGCCAAGTGAAAAGTTGACAAAAGTTTAAGTCATAGTTCAAATAAAAAACAAAGTCTTTCTCCATACACATCACCATGAATACAGTTAAAACTTTGCTCAGACCCCTTTCCCACCATAAAGTTATTTAATGTTATAAATTATCATTATCAAGAGTATAAATTCCTGTATAAAAGATTATGGTGAAATTTAACATCTTTTGTTGACTTAAGTTTAGAAAAATTTAGAATTTATGAAGTCTTCCTTAATATTTTCTCAAACTAAAATCACATTTGGTGATAACAGAAGCTATTCAAGTAAAAATTTATGACAAGAAAGTCAGGCAGCGGGCATATGCCTGTAATCCCAGCACTCAGGAGGCTGAGGCAAGAGGATTGCCAATAGCTCAAGGCCAGCCTGCACTACAAAGCAAGACCATGTCTACAAAACAAAAACAAGAGAAAAAGTTATGACGAGAGTGCTTGTTATCATATTACTTAAGTTAATTGTGGAATGGCAGCTGATACATTTAGATAATAAAAAGCAAAGCATGGTATCTTTTAAAAGATATAAACTCCCTCTTTTTATTTATTTATTTATTTTCCCCCCAAATTCTTTAATACACTCTCCAAAAGACAGAGGTCTGTGCTGCTTCCTCCTGAACCTGGACAGCCTATGAATGCCTCAATCAATAGAGCGCAGAGGACTCTGGTAACACAAAGGGCCTGGGAAAGCTGACAATCACCATGGGAACCTGGAGAGTCAAGCCCAGATAGCAGCCAGCCCTCAGCCTCCGCCAGCCTCCGCCAGCCTCCAAGGGAACCAAAGGACCTGCACCCCAAGGCTTCCAGTGACTGAAGCCCCAGGTAACACCTGATCAAAGACAACAGGCAAACCCAGAGTAGTCCAGCTGGGCTTTTTGGTACTCCTAACCCACAATGCATGAGCAAACAAAAATAGCTGTCTTAAGCAGCTAAGCGTGAGGGTAACTTGATAAACAGCAATGGTAGCCAGTAAAATAGAAAAACTATGGAAAAGGCACACTAATATTAGCAGGTGGTATGATTATGTACTTAAGAAAAATCAAGCCAAAAGCAACCAAAAACAGAAGATAACAACAAGATAATACAGTAAGTAAAGTTCAGCACACACTTTATATACAAAATAAGCTTCCTACGCATTATTTAAACAAAAGCAATGAAATCATAAATACATAAAACATGGGGCCAGGAATATAGCTCAGTGGCACAGGGCCTGCCTTGACAAGCATAAGGTCCTGCGTTCGATTCCTGGGACCCACAAAAGTAATAGGGGGAAAATATATACATTTAATATATACATATATATATATATATATATATATAAACATAGGTTATATATATATATATATATATATATATATATATATACATACATAGATTTTATATATATATAAACATGGGTAAGTATTTTGTGAGAATTTTCTAGGCATACACTAAAACTGGGTCATAAAGAAAAAAACTGATAGATTTCACTATAGAAACCTTTTTAAAAAGTTCTACTGGGAAAAGTATTCCAAACAGCATTATTCTTTTTCCTTCAATAGTTCTGTTTTCACCTCAGTTCATTCAATAGTCAATGAAGTATTTATTGCATATCATGTACCATGCATGTATCAGGCTGTCCCAGGAGCTAAAAAGACCAAGGTTAAGCAGGCAGACATAGTTCTTGCCCTCATGTGCCCCACATGCCAGAGAGAGAAGGAAAAGGAACACTGCTCTCTTGAGGTAGTCAGGTCTTCCCAGTGAGGAGACACATACAAGCGCTTGAAGCACACAAGAATCAAGCCATGCTAGGAAAGTGTCCCCAACCAAAAAAATGGCAAGCAGAGAAAGTTCTGGTGCACATATGTGAGAAAAAACACATTTAGTGGACTTCGCGGGGCAAGGACTGCGCTCCCCACCCATTTCCAACATCAACACCGATGTCTGGTGGAGGACGGCACTGCACTCACTGGAGGAATGCAAGAAACACAACCGCAACAGAGGAAGCAAGCAGAAAACAGTGGCCCAAACAGGCAGGCGGGTGATCCCTGCAAGGCCTTGCAGGCCACAGGAAAGCACAAGTCATCACTGAGCCAGGGGAGGGCACGAACAGAGCAGCGCCAGGACGCGGCCTCCGTGTTAAAAGGGTCGCTTTGGCTGCCTTATGGATAACAGAGCAGCGGTCAGGAAGCTGCTGCAAAGATACAGCCCGGAGATGAAGAGGACAGGACAAAGAGCAGCAGTGGGGGAGAGCAAGTATGTGAGTGCAATAGAAAACAAAGCTGAGAGGTCTGCTGCTACTGGGGGTCAAAGAGGAAGAGGAAACAGCAGGCTAAAAAGGCTAACGCATCTCACTTCAAACAAATACCAGCAATGCTTGGTCCGCATGCACAAGTCAAATCAGTGACATTTCTCAGATCTGTAGCTGTAAACACCGCACCCCGAGATGAACAATCTGTACTTATCAAAGAAAACATGTATATGAAATTTTAAACAGATTATGTCCTTGCTAGTGTACATTCCATTTTCATCAAGTAACTATATACCATGACCATATTTCCAGGTTTCCTTTTACTACATGACTTATTTTTTGGACCATTTTGAGACAGGGTCTCGCTAAGCAGTACAGTCTGGCCTTGAGCTCACTTTGTAGCCCAGGCTGCCCTTGGACTTGCGGGATTCTCTTGCCTCAGGCTCCTGCGTGCTGGGATTACATTTGTGTGCCACCACACTCAGCTTACTAGATGACTTTTAAAGGGCAGAAAAAGCATGCTGGAAATTTAGGATGTTTACATTTTTCCAAACTATAAATATGACAATGAGCAACTATTATTTAACTCACAAATGAAAGTTAAAAAAATAAGCTGAACTTTGTGACACATGCTGGTAATCCCAGCTACAAAGGGGAATCCAAGGTCAGAAACAGCCTGGGCAACTTATCAAGACCTTGTCTCAAAATACAAACAAAAAAGAGCCAGGGAAGTAGCTCTATGATTCCTGGATTAAATCTCCAGTACCACAAAAAAAAAGTCAGAAATTGTCTGAAAAAACACAAATCCTAATTAAAAGCTCTGAGCTCTTCCAAAATAGATCAAACCACAAGTCATCCCTATTTAAAAAAAAAGAAAAAAAAAAGACTTTCATTGTTTTGACATGGTGTGTGGGGGTACATTTTCCTAACCTGATGTGTGGTCTACCATGAAACAGTTTAATGATGACAAGAATACATTCATAGACAAAAAGTACACATACTTCTTTAACTTCAAACTTGAGCAGAAGATTAACGAGGGCCTCGTTCGGAACCTCCGCAGCCTTTCGGGGTTCGGAGCCTGGCGCACCTCTAGGCACCTGGGAGGCACCGTCTTCAGCGTCGAAATACTCATCGTCAGACTCTAGAGTAGAAAGACATCCACTAAACACTGCACAAAGCACTCAAGCCCAAGTCCTCTCAGGCAAAGTTTATGCATTAGATGTAACTCTATATTCACACTCAAAACTGCCCCAGAGCTTTTATCAAGTCCCACGAGGTGACTCAGTTAGGCACGTGATAATCAAATTTGAAATCAAACAGCACTACAATCTTTCCTTCAGTGACTTCATTTTTGGCTTAGTTCACTCACTGAGTACTCCATGAAATAGTTACTGACCCATCTACCATGTTCCAAGCTGTGTCAGCCCCCAAGAACTTAAGAGTGACCAGAACAGACATACTTATTATCTCTGCCAAGCTTATGCTCTAGCTTGAAATCTCAAAAGATCAACTAAGCATGGCTATGGAAAAGGATCACACAGAGATCAGATCATCAAGTAGCTTATTTAGAACCTGAAGTAAAAATTGTTGACCACCAAAAGGGCTTTAGTAAAGAAACCTGACCTTCCAAACGTAAATAACTGAAGGCACACTGTTAGGTAACAGCATGAGAACCAGAACCAGCAGACTGCTGTAATGCACTCCTAACACCTCTACTTTTCTGAAAATGTTATTGTGATAAAGATAATTTAGAAACACACTTTTACACTCCTTACCTGCATCCATTTCACTCAGCAATAATGAAGTACCAAGGAGAACTTTTGTCCCACTTGAAGCAACAGGAACTGACGATACCTAGCAAAGTACACAGAAACAAAAACAAAATATGAATTTCACAGGATTAAATACACACGAGACTGAAAACTAACAAAGTTCAGAGATGGAAAAACTCATACACGCCATATATAAATCTTCCAACAGAATACATGACATCCAGACACGGGGACACGTGCCTATAATCCTAGCACTCAGGAGGCTGAGGCAAGGAGATTGTTGTGAGTTTGAGGCCAGCCTGAACTATACAGCAGGATACTGTTTTTTAAAAAAATTTTAAATAAAAAAGGAAGGATAAATTCTGTAACTGAATAATAGTTGAAATTTACAAATTAAGATTGTCATCATGTTTAAAAGATAAAATTATGTATAACTCTAGCAGATAAGGTGATTCATTAATGTTTATCATTTAGCTGCTGTGAACATCAGAGGTCCCTAGAAAATAAGTTCAGCATCAGATGATTCTCTCAAAATGTGTTTCTAAGTAAGCAAAAATCCAACATTTCTTCTGTGTGTTTGTGGTGGAGAGGAGGGTTTTCACTAGTAGTTCACGCTGGCCTTGATCTCATTATGTAGTCCAAGCTGGCTGTGAACTCAGTGATCCTCCTGCCTCTGCCTCACAAGTGCTGAAATTACAGGTATGTGCCACCATGCCTGGCCCAACATTTCTTTTATGCTATGAAAATTATTTCAATTAAAGTGACTCAGAACTTTAAAGTCCAACACAAAAGGAAATTTTATCCCCATTATTTTATTTGCAACATTTCTAAGATGATTTATATTTCTAATTTTATTTAAAGTATGTTTTCTATTTTATTTTCCTTTCCTGTATTTTTGGTTCTTTCAAGCATAAAGTTTGCCCTAAAACTGCCTTCCGACTGCTACTCTATTACAGCAGTTGTCTGAAAACAGAAGATTGAATATTTGTGTCATACCCATTACCTGTCTCTCTGGAGATTGAGTTGATGATTTCTGTGGCAAAGGTACACTGTTAATCAAACACAGCACATCTTTCATCTTCTGGTCTGAAATCCTCACATGATCAAAGGAAGTCCTCCTGATGCTTTAAATCTAAAAACACAATTCAGCCATAAGATTTCAGGATCAGCCAGCCTCTCCATCAGTACTGCAGAGGGGGAAGGAGCTGCAGAGTCGGGTTACTGTAGACAAGTTCTAATCCAACATTTGGGAGGGGATTGAACCCAAGGCCTTCACACTAAGTTGCATCCCTCACCCTTTTTTAAGGTTTAGTTTGTCAGAGCTGAGGGCTCAGTGGTATAAGTGCCTGCCTGGCAAGCACAAGGTTGTGAGTTTGATCCCTGGACCCACATAGCATAAGTTTTAGTTTGGACACATAGTCTCACTAAGTTACTCAGGCTGAGCTAGATCTTTCAAATCTGCCTGCCTCAGTTTCCCAGAATGCCAGGAAATCCTGGTATGTGCCACCATACCTGGGTCACAATAAGAATGTTTTAAACAGATTTTTAAATCATGATATTGTTATCCAAACATGTCTTCTTAAATCAATGAAAAGAAAAACATTCTGATTTTTAAACTATTCACTCTACATTAACTATGATTTGGATTAAAAATAAATCCAAGTGAGAAAAATAATTACTGGTATTCTTCTACATAGTATGTTGTTTCAGAGACATTGGAGAACCATCTGCAGTATGTTTCATATACCACAGGAAAATAAAAGTTAATCTCAAGCACGTCCTGTGTTGGGTATGATGATAATCATTCCCTGAATCTATCTGATCAATTTCCTTTTTTAAAAAAAGGGACAGTTAAATCTACATGTATCAGCTATGCATTTAGCTCAGCGGCACAAGCACCTGCCTGGCAAGCTCAAGGTCATGAGTTCAAACCCCGATACAAAAAAGAAAAACCTAATATGTCACTTGCCCCCAAATAGGAATGAGATGAGGCCTTACCTTTAGGGACAGAAAGAAGCTAAAATGTATTCTTGTAAAATGTCAAGTGTTTTCCTTCAAAATAGAACAAAAAATTAACATATGAATTATACTAGACTAACTCTCTCACAACTTATCCTTAGAAAAGAAATGGGGACATTTCCAAAAACCTAATGTCAAATGAGAATAGAAGCTGATCATATTGTTTTTATCACTGATTCTGAGTAATAGGCAACTTTTAGAAAACGTGGTTTTCACTTCCACCTTGCTCCAGGGGGAGGATACAAGCATTTTGAAAGCAGAGAAAAACAAGAACTCTTGGTGTATTGTATCAAAGAAGCCCAGAACATATTTTAATATGGCACAGAATATGACAGAACTATAAATGAAAGTCAAATGAAAGGTTTGGTGGGATATCTTTTTGCTCTTCAATATGGATATAGTATAGTTGGGCTTGCTCAGTTAGGAAAACTCAGAAACTGGACCCCAGTTACAGGCAGGTGCAGGCAGATAGGAAGTCAGGAGCCTAAGGTTGGGAGGGACAGGGCAGGGAGGAATCTCAGCACTGGACTCTTTGGCACCAGCAGCCTTTAATTTGGTAATTACAGATCTCATTGTGGAACAGTAGGATGTTTTGGATGGTGTTGTCCTTACAGATAGACTTTTTTTTCAAGTGATTTGGAAATGATCTCTTTTGTTTACTTTTTCAAATAGTCCATTCTTTATTCATACAAAAGTATTTGTGTGCATGTGTGTTGTGTGTCCCCATGGCTTTTTCTTTAACATCACTCCTTTTTAAAATTATGAGACAAAATGTCACTAAATTGCCCATGCAAGACTTTTTTTTGTCTTTTTCATTTTTATCAGTACTGGGGATCGAACTCACAACCACCTGCTTGAAAGGCAGGTGCTTACGCCACTGAGCTAAATCCCCAGCCCCAAGACTCACATTTTTGTTCTCTCTGTCTCAGTTTTTCAAGTGCTGGGAATAGAGCCTTATGCTGCTACATTTTGTTCACAATGTTATTTTCAATTAGGATCCGCTCAGCAGGAAACAAGACCATATTCAAAGGCTTGGGAAACTGCTTAACTACTGTCAAACTTCATTTAGCGTTCTAGATACTTTAAAATAAACCATCAGTATGTTTTCCTGTTCTGGGTGCAGTCAATCCCCAAACTGTTACACATTGTTAAAAATAAATTAATTTTTTGCCTGTCTGCAACTGTTTCTGGGACTGGCATAGTCTGAGGCCGCTAAGGACTGGGTATAAATTTAGAAACACAGGGCATGGCGGTGCTCATCCATAATCCCAGCACTCTGGGAGGGTGAGGCAGGAGAATTGCAGGCAGCCTGACAGTTACCTAACTCAGCAAGACCCTGCATTGGAAAAAAAAAGCTGACAAAGCCCTGGCTCCAGGAGAGAGAAACAGGGAGGGGGAGGGAAGGGGGGAGCAGGAAGGGCAGGAGGAGGGGAGAGAGAGGAACCGAACTATTTTCTTAAGTTTAAGGGTGGAGTCTCACTTTAAGAAAAGTTACATAGATTATTGATAAAATCAACTTTTACATCTACTGGGGAAGTTGTTCAAAAAATATGACTAGTCATAGAGTGGTTAGTAGATTTTTCCAAAGAAACAGTAATGGTTTTGAAGTCATACGTGTGGCTACAGGAAGTGTCCAGTCTGGGTCAGTTTGAAGCCAGGACAGTCATAGCAAAGAACTCTGGGATTGCTGTTCTTCCTCACCAGGGGAAAGGTCTCAGAAAGCCTCCAGACAGCGCTAACTCAATCAGAAACGTGCAGGTATTGACACTTGCACCCCCCTGCTCAGAATGTCTTAAGATTTAATTGCATTTTGAAGAGTGTTACTAAACCAAGCTGCAGCTTTATACCCTCGCATCCCAAGATGATGTTGACAGCCTAACAGGAGAATGCTTAAGGAACTAGCCAAAGAGGCAGTGTAAAAATAACTTTTATCAAACAACCAGGTGTCTTTTGAACACAGAAATTTTTTACACAGAATTGCTCTTGTGGAGCTTACCTTATAATCTTGAGAAGAATCTCACTGGTAGGTACTGATAGGTAGTAGGGCTACTTTGGAGAGATTACATGATGGAAAATTTTGGAATCCAGATTGGGGGAAAAAGTAATGATTTTGAGATGCTTGACAGGAATCCACCAGGCCCTATGAACTAGGAAGTATGAGGAGAAAATGACTAACTGCAGTGAGTTTTTCCTCTCTTAGTGAGCTTATGTAACTCTGGCACTTGAGCTACAGAAATATGGTTGTGATTTGACAGAAAATCTAGGATCAGTTAAATGAGATTATCAAGCTTTTACTGAAATCAATAAACATTTGTTTTTTTAACCATCCCTTGAGGTGGTTGGCCGCCACCATTGGTCATTATTAGGTTGGTGAATTTAAGAAAGTGTAGTGAATGCCAAGTATTTTATTAGAAACAGTTTGTGCCCTGCAACTTTTAGGACTTGGTCAAGTGGAGGTAACTGGCACACTGATTGCGTTTGACTTTTAACATTTATTCTCTGCAAAAGGGACTATATCACAAAGTTGTACTCTGAGATTATAAAGATCTCTGAGGCCATAATCAACTGAGTGCATCAGTATTTCCTCTCTGGTACTGAGGATTGAACCCAAGGAGTCCTGAGCTATATTCCCAACCCTTTTAAAGAGAGGATCTCGATAAACTGCCTTGAACTTGTGATCCTTCTGTGTCAGCTTCAGGAGGAGGTGGGACTATAGATGCAGGTCACCCCAAGGGGCTCATCAGTCTTGATGAGAAGTGAGTGTTCTCACAGAATGTCCAGTCTTAGTCTGTCTCAAAGACTCTTTCAAGATAGTTTCAATTTACAAATCAACTCACATATGAGTTGCAGGAACACTTCGCTTCAAGAAAAACACTAAGTTCAATTAACTGAAGATGTACTGTTTCTTAAGAAGGGTCTACACTGACTGCTCTGTATTGACAAGAAAAGTTCTTAATTTTCCCCCCTGAAATCACAAAAATAATGTATTTCTTACAGGAAAAACTAGATGGAAGAACTAAGCAGGAAACAAAACAAAACAAAACAAAACAAAAAAAAACCCACCCACAATCCCTGAGCCGGTCGCAGTGGCGACATTTATAATCCCAGCATTCGGGAGGCTCAGGCAGGAGGATCGTTCCAAGTTCTGCAAGGTGAGCTCAAGGCCAGCCTGAACTGCACAGTTGAGCCCCAGTGTCAAAAAAAAAAAATAAAAAGATTAAAAAACAGAAAAGACAAAAAACTGAAAAAAATCACACTCCCACCGAACACTGAGATTGAGTTAACACAAAGGTCTTCAGCGGTCCGGTCTTCCCGCCTGTATTTAGCTTGATCCCACGGGACGCGCGTCATTAGACTCCTTGTTCCCTTGTAACCTTCACCTCGCGTCGCTCCTGAAGCCGGTAAACCGAAGGGGCAAAGAGCGCGACAAAGGGCAGGCGGGATGCAGGCCACTTTTAACTCAGCACAGCACAGCCCCGCTGCCACCGGTTCACCGGCCGCTTCCTCAGTCCCAGCGAGGTCCGGCCCGCGCCCCGGGAGCTCGAGTGGATCGGGACTCGAACCCCTCTTCCTCAGAGGCGCCTTGCGGAGCCGCGCTCGTCCGCGCCCCCAGCCGCTTTCCACAGCGGCGGGCCATGAGGCCTGGAAGACCCCAGAGCAGCGGCGCAGCCGACCCAGCGACCAAGCGGCGCCGAGCCCACCGCGGCGCGCGGTCCCCGAATGATGACGCGTTTCCTGCGCCCCCGGCGCTCGGGGCCGTGCGCGCGCGCTCGCCCTCGGCTCTAGTTCCGAGCCCGGAGCCGGCGGCGGCGGTAGCGGCTGAGGAGCTGAGCGGCGTCCGGGCGCGCGCGGGGGGGGGGGCGGGTGGACGCGGGCTGCACCCTGGCAGACACTCTGCAATGAGACAGTAAATGCATCCCCCGGTAAGGCGCACGCCTCGCTCGGGTTTCCCTCTCTCTCCAGCTGCGCGCAAGCTGCATGAATTTCGCTCGTCTTTTCCCTCCTCTCCAGAAGGAAAATGTGGGTGGTTTTTCTGCCTCCCTTTTGCATTTCGTGCGCGGTGTCAATGTAGAAAACAACTCCTCGGGCGTCCTGGGCTCGTGTTCTAGGCGGGCTTTCTGCAGGAAAATAAAGACACACGGGCACGAGTGCACCTGTCCCTGCACACATGTGTGTCTCACGCCGCGCTCGCCCCGGGCGCCGCGCCTGGCACGGGCTCGCTCCCCGCCGGCGCCCGGAGCGCATTCCTGGTCGCGGGCAGCGGGGCTGGCCGGGGGCTCCCGCCGGGCTTCCGGCCGGGAACCGGGCTCTGCGGAGCAGCGCCGGGCGCAGAGCGTCCCCTCGACCCTGCCGGGCGGGCCCCGCGCCCAGAGTTGGCGAGGGCGGAGCGGCTTCATTCCAGCGCTGGCGCCGCCACTCCAGCGCCACTTTGCGCACGAGTCTCCCGCCGCGCACGGGGCCGCTGCTCCGTCGGGGCTCGGACCGCCGTCCCCACGCAGCCCTCTCCTCCCAGGCTGCCCCTGGCGACGCGAGTAGCGTCGGCTGCCCGCGGGCCTCGCCTCCCCTGGCTGCACGAGCTGTGGTTCCGCGCCCGCGGGGGGCTGAGGGGCCCGAGCCGGGGCCTGCGGGGGCCTCCGAGGTGCGCGGCCGAGGGCGCCATGTTCCCGGTGGGCGTGAAGCCCCGCGGGGCGGCGCGGGCAGAGTCAGCGAGGAGTCGGCCGGCGCGGGCGGGAGCGGTCGTCGCCGGGAAAGTTTGCGCGCCGATTTCGGCGCTGTGGCTGCGATTCCAGCCAGGGCGCGCGCGCGGCTGCCGCGCGTCGCGTGCCGCGCAGCCCTGCGTGGCCGCGAGTCTGGATCCAGGACCCAGCGCCGGTTGTCCCCGCTGGCCCTGTCCCGCTGGGACGTAGCGCCCACATTGCGAGGCCCGGGAACACGCCCCCTCCCCGCCGCCTCCCGGCCGAGCGCGGTGCGCGCAAAGCGTCCAGGCGACGGGCTTGCGGGGTTCATCGCAAGGCGGGAGGGGGCGCCCCGGGTCGCGCACCCAGGTAAGGGCCTGGCCGGGGCGACTGCATGCCGGGCTCTCTGCGCGATGCCAGCTGGAGAAGGCGCGGGGAGGGCGGCGTTGCCAGAAGTTGGGGCTTCAAGGGGCACCTGGGAAACTTGCGTTCCTGCTGCTGCGGGCGAAAGAGCCAGGGTGATTTGGGGAAAGGAAGTTGGGTCAGAATCGCTGACGCTGGTGGTGAACGCGAACCCTAGGTTATTTCCAAAGTGGAGAGGGAAGTGAGCTGGAGCGTGGCTGTCAAGGACACAATTAAAGACAGCAGGGTGCGGGGGCCGTGCTGGAGAAGTGGACCCCCAAATACACGTAAACTGCAAGCACCCTGGTGCCCTGAGCGGCGATTTTGCGCCCGCGCGTTCCCGGAGTGGCCTTGTCAGCGTGCACGTGCCACCCAGCCTTCTCGAAGTAGGGAGGCGGCGACGTCCCGGGAGTGGGGCTGCGGGCATGTGCGTTTGTGGAATCTTTTACTTTCCCAAATAGACTTTCCCTCTGCGTGCTGAAGAGGCTGGGGAGGGTGCGTTTGTCGATCTACCCTCTGCTGAATGCCTTGGGCAACCCTTTCTCTTCGGCTTTTTTTCTCTTTCAATGAAACGTTTTGCCTTCATCATTGGAGAGGATGAAAAGATTTAAAAATCCTGAAGTGGGGATATTCGGCTATCTTTGTGTGCAGAGGGAGGCGGAAGTCTTCTCTGAGATGTTAGTCTCCGATCTGCTTCTTATCCATTTCATTAAGTGCCTCCCGGATGAGTGTCACCCGCTGAGTCTCTAAAGATTGTAGCCTGTATTATGTGTAACCTTACACTGCTTTGTCTTGTTTTGTGTTTTTCTCTTTTTCCTCTTAAATAAAAAAAAAAAAAAAAAAAAAAAAAAAAAAAAAAAAAGATTGTAGCCTCAGTTGAGCACTCATTTGGCACATTTCGGGAAAGTCTGAGTCCGAATGGTGGGCTGGCTGTGAGACAGGAGGAAGACCCTCTCTGGACTGGGGATTGAACCCAGGGCTTTCATATTGACCTGCATTCCCAGCACTTTAAATTTTTTTTCTTTTTGGAGTAGGGTCTCACCAAGACACTGAAGTTGCCCAGGCTGGGCTTGAAATTGCTGCCTTCCTGCCTCCTAGAGGGTTGGGGTCATACGCATGGGCCACCACACTCAGCTCTTTTATTATTATTTTGAGGCAAGATCTTGCTATGTAGTGCTCACTATGAACTCACTATGTAGTGCAGGCTGGCCTCCAAACTCTGTGTAACCCTCTTGGCTCAGTCTCCTGACTGCTGGGATTATAAGCAGGCAGTACTGTCCCCTAGTTTTTTTTATGTTATTTTATTTTTTATTGAGCATTAGGATAGTGGAAAACAACAACGCACTATTTCTCCAAAATTAGCACAGCTAATTTAGTTGAGAAAGCAGTCGCGGAAAGCTTCTATCCCTTTTGTGAAATCTCTAGTCTTAGACTAGGTCATACTGGGAAGCACACTCACATAGACTGTTGCCCCTCTCTTTGTATCCACTTCCATTTATCTACAAAATACTCAGAAATTACCAGTCTGTATTTTCGGTGTGGATGTTGCACTTTTCCTTCTAAGGGGAAAGTTGACTTTCAAAATCCTGACCCTTCAGAATACTGTTACTGGCATTCGTATTGCGGAGGACATAGGCTACAGGTGTGTTTTGAATTCATCTTCTCCAACTGCTTGTTCAGTTTTTTTTGCAGAGACTGTTCCCGAAGTGTGTCTGTTATTTTCTACTCCAGGTTCTTTCTTCTCTATCCCTAAATTATGTGGATTTCTCCTCCCTGAACTTTGATGTCCTCCCCATATCAGTTCCCACAGACAGTTCAGGGTGATGCTGGGTGGGGAAGAATATAAAAAAATTCTTAATCAAATGTTCAGAAAAAATCTGCATGCCTAAAAATACGTAATTATCATTGTACTTTGTAACTATGTATATGCCATATATATATATATATATATATATGTTTTGTGCATGTGTTAAAAATTATATAATTAACTTAAAAGAAAATTTATGTTGCAAACCCTCCAATCTTCGGTCCTAAGTTCATTATCTTAATATTTATTGTTATGCCTCTTCACGATGTGTTATAAACTGTGCTTTGTTGTCTCTTGTCTGATTCTTATTATCATAACTTCACAGCTTGATCAAAGATCCCACATTTTTTTTCATTAGTAAGATTTTGTAACTTCAGAAGGCTGGAGAAGGCCTATGCACTTGGGCAAGTTACTTGTCAATTTACCAAGTTGTGTGTGTACATGTGTTCCATGGCCTGATTCTTGATCCAGTGTCTCCAGTTTGTGACTTGTGACATTATTACTCCAGAAATTTTGAGTCATAGCGTGTTCCTGGGGATTTTGAGTGGTGTTTGGCTAATACAGGAAGTACTAACCAAGAGTTAAATAATTCAAAAACAGTTTTGTTTGGTACCAAAAAAAAAAAACCTTTGAAGACCAGAAGAAAAATATATATAGGCTAGAATTATAGCTCAACGGACCCAACTGGTGCCTTTTTAATTATAGTACTTTCCCCCCCAGAACTTTTTAATCCTGTTGCTTTTATATTGAATAAGGGACTAGTTAAAACATAAGCCAAACAGAACTATTACAAATAATGGGATAAATGGTGGGTATAACCAGATGTTTTCCCTCAAATTAAAAGTTAAAGAATTTGAACTCTGCCAAATCCCCCCTCCCCCACTAATAAGCTACAATTTTGACAGGTAAAGTCTTGGAGGAAGGGAGGGAAAAATAAAAAAAAGAAATGAATGCTTACGGTTGGCCTTACTCGTTGGCTGACCGTCCAGGCGACCCTGGCTGAGTGGCAGGTGCGACTTGCATGGCAGCTGGTGGACAACACTGAGTCCAAAATGCTTTAGTCCTGGGGGCCTTTATGAGTGGGTTACCCAGAGCTGTGAACTGGCACTAGGCTCATTTGACTCCCATTTCACAGTGGAGTTTACAGAGTTGGTGCCAAGACCATGGTTTTGTTTTTCTCTTAACCAACAATTTAATTTTGGCCAAACTGTTGCTGTTCTCAGAAATGTAGAACAAGAAATGAAACATTGGTTTTTCTTTTTCTAGCTGCAGTTTTAACAAATAAAGTTCTATATGCATACCATTCACCGAGCAGCGAATGTTTCCGAGGGCCCAGGGTGTCTCTGTGCTGAGACCTTGGCTACCCTCACCCCAGGCGCTGTTGCTGGAGCACGGTACTCCTGTGCTTTTTGTATCTGCTGGACTGGGGAGGCGAGATGATTCCATGATATGTGAAACAGAGAACAATAGAGGAAGTGCATGTGAGAAGGTCCTCAACCTAATAAAGAGATAGAAATTAAAAACAGAGGCGTCTTGGTTTTTGTACAAGGGGCACATCTTGCAAAGCTTGGTAATGTTCCCTGTTAGGTGTGTGTTTGTGTGGGGTGTGGATCCCTGACTCTGGGTGGATGTGTGCACTGTGCAAACCTTGGGGAAGACGTGGACACCTGAAAGCTAACAACCTGCATGGCCGCACGACCAGCAGTTCACACTGGATCCCACAGCTGCAGTCCTGTTGAACAAAAATAAGAACATTGGCACAGAAGGGTGTGGGTGAGGATTTTCCCCCCCAGGCCTGGAGTTTGAACCCAGTCCGTGTGTGTGCTGGTGGGCTGTCTGCCACTGCTCACAACCCCAGTCCTGTCTGTCTGTGCATATGTATTGTGCGATTAGCACATGATTTGTGTAGATTGTTTTGTGAGGGTTGCCCATGGTATGTTAAATAAAACTTATATGTGAAATAAAAGCTGACTGCAGTGCATCATATGTAGTTTGATCCTATTTCTGATTTAAAATGAAGAAAAGCCCCTGTGTACGACCTTGGGAAAAGATGCAGAAGGACACACACTGCTCAGTAGTGTTTACAATTGGCAGAGGGGAAAAGGAGGAGATCAGTAACCTCCATGCACACCTCCAGACAATTTTACAAATTATTCCATTAGTGAGTAGGAAAATTACCAGGCACCATTTGTAAAAACACTAAGAAATAATCACACTTACTTTCTGATGCCTTTTGTAGCCAGCTCTTATTTCTTTGGAAATTTTCAATTCTGAGATCTTCCAACATTTAGCAGAGGAAGGAGAGTTTCAGGCAAAGCTGTCTCCCCTGCCTGGAGGAGAGGAAGGGAAGGCAGAGCTAAGCCAGCTATTGGTCACCCCTGAGGGAAGGCAGGCAGTGAAGGTGTGGAGAAGCTCCCCCAGATAGCAGTGGCCTCTCATACCTGTCCCCTCCCCCACCCCGAAGTCCAGAGTGTGCTGCCCCCAGGCTGTGAACCCTGGTCTCTTTCCACAGTGGCCCTGTCTTGGCTGATTGCTGCCCTGGTTCCACTTTCCAGTGTGTGATTTCTGACAGCTTGATGGAACTGATGAGTTCTTGCCATTCAAGGGTGAACTGGAGTTTTGAGAGCAGTGGAACCTCTAACCACATTTTTCAAAGTCTACACTACTGACCATGTTGATAAGGGGTGGGGATCCAGAATTGTTAACCCCTGGGAAGCCCTGGCTGTTTGGCTAATTAGTTTCAGAATTGTGTGTTGAGATTAGATTGTTGGCCTTCAAATTTAAATGCACTAGAATGAAGCCCATGGACCTGGGCTGTTAAAACCCAGGTTGTCAGGCTACAGTTTCAGATTGTGAAGTTTAGGTCCAGTCCTTTGCATTTTACACAGATTCTAGGGTGAGATCCATCCTGCTGGTTGGGAACTGTGTTTGAGATCCAGTCTAGAGAGGAACCATCTGCCTCTGCAGATCATACGATTGAGTTCCTCCGTTTATCTCTTTGTGGATGAAAGTTAGCATCTTAAGGCAAATTTCTCATCAGTGTCACCAAGCTAAAAAAAAAAAATGTTCTGCTCTACTGTCTGTTTTTTTTAAATTTAGTGATAATTTTATAGATGGGTGTGAGTTTGAGCCACAATAGAAGTTAGAGTATTGCTTGAAGGGCCAGGTGTGGTGGCACATTCCTGAAATTCCAGATTCAGCACTTGAAATCCCAGCATTCAGGAGACTGAGGCTAGGGGGTCCCAGTAAGATGGAGGTGAGGCTGGGCCCCAAAGTGAGTTCAAGGCCAGCTGCATGTGAAATCCTATCTTAAGAAGACCAAAAAAAGTATCGTTTTAAATATTCTAAAATGGATTCTCATGAGAAAGAGGAAAGGGCTGTTAGAGATTCTTTTTTTACCCATCATATAAATTCAGGCTTTGATGCTGTGGATTTTCTTTTTTGAAATAAAAGATGGGCTACATGTGAGGAGGTATGGAAAAGAAAATGATGGACAGATAATAACTGTGACTTACATTGTGTTAGAATCATGATTGGTGCCATTTTGGGAGGGAGTTAAGTGTAACAGCCATTCACCTTGACGTGTTTATTCTTTTTTTTTTTTTTTTCCTGTCTTTTTCCTTTTTATCGGTACCAGGGATCGAACTTATGACTGCCTGCTTGAAGGCAGGCGCTTATGCCGCTGAGCTAAATCCCCAGCCCCGACAAGTGTTTATTCTAGTGCCACTGGAGGATGGAGGGCTCTAACAGTGCTCCCAAGCCACACTCGGGACCTGGCTCTCCCCTGCAATCCTTGACAGACCTGGATGACCCCCAGCTCTTGAGGAAGGTTTCCCCAGAGCCTTCCCTCCTCACTCATCCCCATTGTAAGACTCTTCAGCAGACAAACCCTTCTTCTGTTTGTGGCCACTTGGTTTTAGACCCTTTTATTTTTTTCTGGTGATCTCACTTCTAAGTGGGAAACAGTCTGACTGGTAAGGATAATGGTGGTGGTGGTGGTCACGGGACTGGATGCGGGTCCAGATGGCTCCAGAGGAGCTGGCGCGGGGCTCCTTTGTCAGCGCCCCGGCTTCCTGGTGCTCAGACTGCCCAGAGCGCTGCTAGCAGGTCATCGAGGCGCGGGGGCCCTCCCGCGAGAGCCGAGCCAGGGCGGCTGTTTACGGCTGGCACATAAACCGCCGAACAGACCACTGAGTGGACCCAGCGGCCCTATATTCAGGCCCCGGACCCGGGCTGCGCCCAGGTGCGCGCCCGCCGCGGCCCGGGTACAGCCTGTTTTCCCAGAGCCGTAAGGCGGCTGGAGAGGTGTGGGGAGGTTCTCCCCTGAGGCGAGGAGCGAGAGGCCGGCGAGAGGGAGAAGGCAGAGCAGGGGAAAGGGGAGAGCCCGCAGCAGCGCCTGTCCGCGGCGCCTCGGAGGAGGGTGAGGGGAGCGGCCCTTTAGCCTAGCCTCGCCCCCGCACCGGAAGCGACCACCCGGGTTGGAGCGGCGTGGGGCGCGCGTCGCGCCAGACGCAGCGCGTGAGAGCGCGCACCTGCGCGTGGGCGACAGGGAAAAGGCGGAGGGGGGGCGAGCACGCCCCCGCCCCCGGCTGCGGTCGCCCAGCTTGTGGCGGTCTCTTTCCTCCGTCCGGGCGTGGACTGAAGAACGCCCTCTCTCTGGTCTCCTCCCGCTCACCCCCTCAGGAAGGAGGCGCCCCAGAGTCTCCACTTCAGCCCGAAGAACCCTGAGGGGCAGCGGAGCCTGCAGCAGGGGAGCGGCTGTGGAGCGCGAGCGTGGAGGCTAGCGTTTCCCGTGTCCGCCCCCGCCGCCGTCTTTCCCTGCCTCGCTGGGCGAAGCTGGCAGCGGAGCGGGGTCCCGTGGCCCTGAGCGCCTCTGGCTTCTGGCTGAGCTGCCCTTGCGGCTGCCGCTGCAAGTTGCCTCTCGGACACCCCGGCCGCTGAAGTCCGCAGGTGAGCGGGGGCGGCGGCTTGGGTTTTGTTTGGGATCCGGGAGGAAACGTTTGGGAACTTCACCTCGGCTCGCGGGGCTGGGGAGAAGGGGATCTCGCGTGAGGAGGGTGGACACGGAGTGGGGGAGGCACCGCGGAGCAGGGTCGGGGCGCTAGGGTCTCTCTCCCGGGTCATCCCACTTACGTGAGTGGGACATTCTTGTGCTCACACTAGCACTAGGAGAGGCCACTACACACCTCTTTAAATATTAAACAATCCTATGGCCAATTCATTTTAAGGAACGGGACTGGGAGGGAGCTGGAACTCCTCTTTGACTGGCCTGGGATTTCCCAGCTTCTGCAGCCCCAAGAAACCCCTGTAGGTCCCAGGAGACTGCACTGAGATCAGAACCACAGTCTGAGGTCTTCCCAGAGGGTACTGGGGACACACCTCTCCCCCTTAAGATCAGAGATGTTGACTTAACCTTGGGACGACCTGGAGAGTGGTTCCAAGTGATTGTGTCTTTCACTGTTTGTGTTATGAAATGCTTCTTCTCAGACTGTATTTATAGTCTATTAATCACTCCTAACCCAGGGAATTACCCAAGCCTTGGATGTTAGAGAGTTGTACATTGTTTTCTAGTGCCGATATATAAATCTGTTAAACCTTAAAAGTCCTTGTCAGTTTCTTGCATATCACGGATCACTGGAATCACTTGCATTCTTGATTCCAGAGGGCCAATTAACAAAAGCACCCCGTCTTCCAGTGTAGTTGATAAGCAGTAAATACCCCTCTGTTCAAGGACAGATTAACATATAGTCTGTTAAAAGTGTTTGATCAAGGTGGTATATCATAAAACTTCACAAAACTTTTAACTTACTTTGGTGAAATAAGAAATTTTTATGTTTGAAAGACATCTGATATGGTATGGTGGTTACTGTAATTATAGTTGTACAATTGTGGTTACTTGTAGTTGCTCAACCAGCACAGGTTTTATCCTGACTTATATGGAATATTTAAAAATCCTGTTGAAGTGTCACAGGGCTGATAAAGTTGATTTTCTTTGTGTGTATCATGACTTACTAATGTTTTTCAGTGTGTGTATCATGACTTACTAATGTTAAGGAATAGCTTGAAATCTAAAGTCCCAATGGGTATTCATTGGGTATTAATCTAAACAGGTACATAGAAAAGTATTAATGTCAAATTGGGATCACTGATTCATGATACTTATTTGCACATTTAGCCTGTACAAGATTTAGCACACACCTTTCAATCCTGAAATGTAGGTAACTGATCCAACTTCCTTTTCATAGGAGTGGGCAAGAAAAGTGTAACAATCTTAGGAAACAAGTTCCTCTTACTCTTTACAGTTTTTCATATAAATTTATATGTAGAACATATTTGTGTTTGTGGTAATAGGTGGAGTTTCTGCTTAAAGTTGTAACTTTGTAAGTGCTAGTAATTTTATTACTTAGGTTAAGTAACAGTAATGAGAGCAGTGTATTAGGAAGTGATCTTAACATGTTTCAGCGTTAATTTAATGAGTTTTTATTTTGCACTGCTGAGGCACAAGGTTTGTATGCTTTCTGCCTTGAGGGAGTTTGCAGTCCAGGATGTAGGTAGGAAAGATACCGATTCAGCTATTAAGTTTAACATTAAGTTATTGTGATAAGCAGTACAAAGGAGAATAGGTTTTGAGAAAGTCAGGGTGGCTCAGAAGAAGTGAGGTCTAAGGGATGATGTAGAGGTTGCCAGCTAATTAGTGTGCGTGGGTGTAGAACACAGTTCCTGTTGGTTCCCGGATCCAGAATGTGTTCTGTTAACCTTCTGTCTGATTACAAAAGTGAAAAGAGTAGGCAGGGCTTGCTCAGTTGGCTCATGCACTATGGAAGAGGTCCAGGGAATGGAAAAGTGAGGAAGGAACAGCTGGCAGAAGCTCTCAATAAATCAGATGGCATTTGTCAAATTTTATTTTTGTTAAATGATAGACTCAGAAATCTTTTTGTAGGAGTGGTAGGAAAGTGGAAATGTTCAGTAGTGAAAGGTAGAGAAAAACAAGTATGAGCACAGGATAAACAATTTTTGTATCTTAAGGTCAATGTATGGGACATATGGAAGAGGAGGAGGATGAAGAGGGAGTGGAAGGCTGATGATAGCATAGCAGATCGTCGGCATCAGGGAAGGGTTGGAAATGAGCAGGCACACAATCTGGTTTTAGGAAGAGAGGAAGGAGGAACAGATTAGTGAAGAGATTGTTGGGAGATGGCTTGCCAGAGTACCCTGTGCAGTCATTGCATGCCTTCTCAATTCAAAACCTTTTAGCTTCTGCCTGAGGCCATTTCCTTGATGACATGATTCCTTTCCTCACACAGTAGTCCATTCCTTCTTTGAAGACCTTCTAAAAGGTTTTGCTTTATGAAATACAATTCTTGAATATTTTTTTCTGTTCCTTTGCTCAGTGTCAACCTATGTGATTCATTGCTTACTTTAAGGGTTCATTTGTCTTTTCACCTTTTTCTCTCACCTACCCTTTGAGTTACCTATGTTTATCTCATTCTTTATATTCTCTCCTTGTCTTCATAGCTACCTGTAAGCTAATGAGTGTCCATTCTCTTCACATGCCAGTGGATCCCTTCACCAATAGGCTTTGGTCCTCCTGCCTGTAACTTCCCTCGCCTGTTTTCCCTAACAACAACCAATTCCCATGTGAGGGCTCTCACATTGTTGGGATGATCCTATGGATTTGTCTTGTGTCACTTGTCGTGTGGCCATCAGTGTTTATCTGCTTACCTAGTTGAGATCTAAAAGACCTCCCTCCTGTTTCTCTCATTTCCATGGTCAGTAGTTCTGTTTGGTCTTTATCTCCTCAGTATTTTGTGAATGTGTTTTTCCTCTTCATTCCCACCTGGACTAGCAGTAGTGTCTCTGTCAATCTCTTTGACTTCACTGTTACCCTCTAGAAGTCTGTCCTCTTGCTGGAATAAGCTTTTTGATGTATTTTCT
Organism: Cavia porcellus; assembly: GCF_034190915.1. NCBI lineage: Eukaryota > Metazoa > Chordata > Mammalia > Rodentia > Caviidae > Cavia > Cavia porcellus. Next base: position 4,568,213 of record NW_026947491.1, read on the forward strand.
TAAGCATGCCGCTAACCCCACCTAACATTTCTTGTTAGTGCTCCTCAGCTTGGGCATTAGAGTCTAACCCTCTTGGCATGAGACTGTGAGGCCCTTTGTGTTCTTTACCACCACCCCTCTAATCCCAATTTAAAGTCTCCTCTTTTGTCACCCCTAGTTTGCACCTCGTGTTCCACCAGGCTAATTAAGTTTGGCATCTCTATATCTTTGCATGTGCTGTCTTTCCTGTGAAATTCAGTTCCCATCACACCTCATCCACTTGTGAAACTCCTCATCCCACCAGTGACTTTTTCTCTACCAATCCTCTCTTCACTAAGAGTCTTCCTAGTCCTCGTTCTGTTTCTGTCCCTTTTGGGGTACTTTTTGTGCAACTTACTTTGTCTTCTTCGCCAGTCTTCACTTTGTGAAGATTGACACTGTCTTATTCATCTTTATATTTCTAGTGAAGCTGAACATCTGGCACAGGGGGATGACAGTGAACATCTGTTGATGGAATGTTGAGTTGCCTTCGTTTTTAACTCCCAAAACCATACTGCTCACATCTTGATGGCCCTTCATCTGTCTAATGGAATTTGTTTGTATGCAGGCAAGTGCGTGTGTGTGCGTGTGTGTGTGTCCCAGTTATCCTTAGTCCCTTTATTCACTTTTATAATGTTCTGATTTTTTGTGTGCTTGGCCATCCTCCTGGTTATGCTTCTATTTTAGTATTTGTTGGTTGTCATCTTTCGAAAGATTATTGATCTTGCTAAGTTGTCTATAAAAAAAAGATCCATGCCCTTACGTGCCTGTCAGAATGAGTTGCAAAAGAGATCATAGATTTCTGGCATGAATGCTCTAAGCAGGTAAGAAATGTGACTGCTCTTTGTAGTATGTTTGAACATGAATAACTGATATTAAATTCATTGTGATATGGGAGGATTTGTATATGGAGTCAGGATTGGGGATATGACTCTTGGTTCTACAGTTTCGTATATCTTTAGGTTGGAGGCTCTAGGCAAGAAAGAATAATTATTTAACGGGATTGTCAGAAGAATGAACTGACATAAATAACAAATTGTATTGTAGTAAAATGGCTTTAATGTTTGTGTACTTTTAAAAATACACTGTAATTCTGTTAAAATATAGGAAGTTTTTGTTGATCCTTGTTGGTTTCTGCCTCCTGAGTTTTCTGTACATCAAGATAAATATTGAAGTAACAGTAATCTTATTTTATGGCATTTCTATGTAGTAGTTATTTTATTTCATAAGAGATTTCAATGTGATTGGGAGGTGTTTACCATGTCAATGTGTTTTGGCTACTGAGTAGTGTATCCATATGTTTGCCAGGCAGGTACTCATGCTGCTGAGCTAAATCCCCAGCCCTTGTGCTTAAGTTTTTAAACAACTAACTTTGTTAGGCAACACAATCAAGTGAAAGATGATTTTAAAATATAGCCCAAATTTTGTATTCATTTACAATAAAAAGTATTTTTTTTAGTTCAAAACTTTTCGATATAAAATACCAAAGAGGGAATTCAGAACCATTGGTGTAATTTTGATCTCTTTCTAATCACTGTCTTAATCCTTTCTGCACACAACTTTTGATGGTTTTTCATAACATTATAACGTTTTGCTTTGTTGTCATATTTGAATCATTGAATTAAAAGATTTTAAAAATACAAGTTCATGTTTAAACACTGTTTATAACACATTTCATCACTTATACCAGAAAATTCATTTTTAACCCATGAAAAACCACTTATAATACTTTCCCCTGTTGCATTTGCATATGTGTACTTTTTTTTTAGCAAAATCTTGATTATACTATTGTTTTCAAACTCATTTTTTCACCTAACAGTGTTTTAGAGATCTTTGTAAAGCAGTACATACAGATTTTCCTATTGCTGTTTTTAAAATGTATATATCGTATTCTAGGGAATGAAGGTAATATTAACAGTGGCCAAGAATTCCTTCTGTAGAACACTCAGAGTTCCAGGCAACACACTATTCCTAGCAAGAGAGCCCCCCCCCATTCTTTAGATGGGAAAACTGAACCTGAAATGTGAAGTGCCTTCCCAGAGTCTCATTATTGTCGTGTGGAAAATTGGGCATTTGAATACAGGTGTTTCCAACTCAAGTCTGTGTGGTTTTTTGTTGTTGTTGGTGGTGGTGCTGGGGATAGAACTCATGAGCTCCGACTTGTCAGGCAGATACTTGTGCCGCTGCGCTATATCCGTAAGGCCCAAGCCTGTGTTCTTGGCCGATGTGGTGGCACGTGTGTAATCCCAGCTCTTGAAGCAGGAAAATCATAAGTTTGAGCCAAACTTGAATATTTTAAGGACTTAGTGAGGGCTTGTCGAAAAGTTGAAAAAGGACTGGGGATATATATATCTCAATACAAAAGCTGTGGGGTGAGATCTAGTGTAAGGGCAAAAAGGCTACTAGCTATGTGTTTTGTTACTGAAATACTGATCTTGAATGTATTAAGAATAACAGGTATGATTGGAAAAATCTTACATTGTTTATAAATTAATATATATGATTTTCTTTTATATGTGTAAGATCAAAATATAAGTTCCATGTTAAGTAATTATGAGTTATTTTAATGTACAGTATTATCACAAATATTAGATGCTTACTCTTAGGCTGGAAGGGGGGGTAATGTAAATTGACCTGGTTATAAAATTGGCTGAAATGAGCAATTTTTGTTTTCCTTTTTGACTTTATATGAAGAAAGGGCTGAGAGAGTTGGTAGCTTTGTATGTTATATTTTACTGAAATCAGGATTTGAGTTCTTAATAAGGAGTTAACAGTAGGGTAATCTGAAAATCAGATAGTAGGTTTTTGCTTTTTTTCTTTAAAAAATTACCATTAGAAATAACTTCTTTAAAATGACTTTATAGCAAGAATTTTTCAGCTGAATTGCCAGTCAGACTGAGCTAAAGTTTTGGCTGTGGAACAGTCTGACTGAAAAATTAAAGATACCTCAGAATAAGGACCTTTGAGACTGAGAATCACACATTGCTTGAAGCATAGCTTGCAAATTACTTCTGTTTCCCTTGTCTTGAGTTATATTCTGGGGGCAACCAGGTCAATTTCCATGCCTAAGAATAAGCATCTAATATTCATGATGAAAGAACTGTTTGGGAATGCCTAAAACAAGCATAAGAACAGAGAGATCTTCCCATAAACAGAAATAATTGTCCCAGCCAGGATGAGAAAAATTTCCTTTCTTCTCCATTGCTGATGGACATGGCCTGCCTCTGCTCTGTCCTTTTACCTGCCTGTGCATTTGCTGGCTGGGAGATAACATCTTGTCTCAGAAATTTCTGGAGTCTTATCTTACTTGAAATTAGTTTGGATCCCGTTTGTTGTCTGAAATGGAAAGAGAGGGAGAGTGAATAGGATAGGAGGAAGAGAGGGGTGGGCTTTCTTTCTCTTTGTTCCCAACTCTGAACAGCGTGCCCCATAGCATTTCACTACCAGCATTGGATTGATAAGCAGAGGCACTAAAGTACATATGTGGGTTTTTAATGTTTGGATAAAGTTAATTGTTTCATTTGCTTCTTAAAACATTAAAAATTATAAAATTTTAAATGGTCTGTAAAATAAAATGTGAAACCATATGCTCCAGGGCCAGGGATATAGCTCAGTGGCACAGCACCAGACTGGCAGGAGCCAGATTGTGAGTTCAGTTCCAGTACTAAAAGAAAGGAAAGGAAAAAAGAAAACAAAAATCTTATGCTCCAATTCTGTTCAGAGAATTTTATTCACTTTTAATAGTTATGGACTTTATATTTTATAAATACAGTTAAATATTTAAATGACAGTGCATGTATAACAAAAATAAGTATATTGTGCATGCTGGTTTTTTTAAATTTTTATTTTAAAGAGAATAAATAAAGAACAAAACAAAGCAGATCAGAAAAAAACAATGCAAGCAACACAGGATTTGAATACAACAGGAAATCAACAATGGCTACCATATCTCTTTGTTTTCTTGAAAATAGTTGTCCATATCTTCACACACAATGAATTTAAAAAAACAAAATACTATAAAACCGATCAAAATAAAAGAATGAAAGCATTACAGGCCTTCAAAACCAGACAGTAGGAGAATCAACAATGGCTACCATAATGTCTCTTGTTCTCTTCAAAATAACTGTCCGTACCTTCACATATATTGGAATTAAATAATATAAAACAGACTAAAACCAATCAAAATAAGTAATAAAAACATTCCTAGACTTTACAGCAAGATGATAGGAAATCAGCAATGGCTACCATTATGTCTCGGTTTCTTCAGAGTAGCTGTTCATACCCTCACATGTAATAAAATCAATTCTCATAAACTCTTCAGAAGTTCTAGGTTTGTATAAGCATATACATGTACATTTATTTCTGCATTAGAGTGAAAGCAAAACAAAACAAAACGTATTAGGGGAAAAACAAGAAACAAAAGAGACAAAAAAAATAACAATAATGGAGCCCAAAACAGTAATAATATAGACTTTCAAAACAAGGTGGTAGGGACATAATAACTAAGATTGTTATTTTGCAGTTATCTTTAAAAGAGTTATTCAGATTACCAGTTATAAACCTGTGCATGCTGTTTTATAAGCTTGTTTTAGGACCTCTTTCTATCTGCATATATGTAAAATTTATCAGAGTTGTTTTGCTCTCCCTATGATATTTTGTTTTATAGATGTATCATAATCTCTGTAACTAGGGGTGTGTGTTTGTGTGTGTGTGTGTGTGTGTGTGTGTGTGTGTTTGATCACAAATTTTCAAATGTAAACTAATCATAATCACTTTCCCACTACTAGGACAAAATTCTTAACATCCTAATTTAAAGGAGGGGAATTTATTCTGGCTTATGGTTTCTGAAGGTTCTGTCCAGGCGTACTTGGCTGACTCCAAGGCAGAAGTGCATGGTGGTGTGGAGGAGGAAGGCTGTTCATCTTCTTGCAACCAGAGAACAGAGAAAGAAGGGAGGAACCAGGGTTAAGAATACACCCTCTTTCTGTGTCACACCCCCAAGTGACTTTACTTTTCTAACCCAGCCCTCACTTCCTGACACATTCAGCACTGAACCCACTGATGAGTTATGTCTCAGTCATCTTCCAAAACTTCCACCTCTGAACATGTCAGACTTCGGGTGGGGGGATGTTTGAGGTCTAAACCAGTAACACAAACAAATGGTGCAGTGAGCCTATTTTTTATAAATACCTTGTGTTGGTGTGCAGGCATTTCATGTAATGACTCTGTAGAGGCAGAATTGTAAAGTAGGAGTACTCACATATTACATACTGGGGGTTATTTCCAAGTTGTTTCCCCAAAAAGCTCTCTTGCCACATACAAGTTGTGTTCAGACATCATAGACTTTGCCAATTTGAGGCCTTTTTGGCCATCTTGAACCTAAGATGCTGGCAGAACATTTCTGTAAATGGTTTATAGAATGCGAGCTCTGATAAGTATAGGCTAGACATGTCTGTTCTGGAATTAGCTAATGGAAGTGATCACAGTTCAAGTCAAATAGAGCTTACTACCTAGGAAGAAAAAATATTTAGGGACAAACATTTAGGCATACATCCTTAATGGAGATTCCTAAGGAATGAAATAACCTCTATTTCTGGAGATACTGCAACAAATCTTAGAGTAAGAACTATATAAAATACTAAGCTTAGTGAGAAGCATGTATAGAAACAAATGGGATAGTTGTCAAGTATGTGATGCTGGTTCTCTGTCATGGTGTGACACTGAGTTAGATTGGTGGAGAGAATGATAGATGTGTAGTTCTGGTTTTTGGCTAGGAGATAAAGTGGCGTGAGGCAGAGTAAAGGCAAAGCAAATGGAACTGTACTTGGTCAGTAAGCGTTTCATGAAAGTTTCATTTGCATTCTCAAGTTTACCATTTGTTGTGTAATGGAGAAGTGGTTATTAGGTGATGAATCAGAACCATATAATCTTTAAATATGATCCCAATGCTAATAAAGAAGTCAGAGGAAGTATATTTGCTTCTTGTCCCTGTTTTCCATGATTTTACTTGCCTTTTTTGTCATTCCATGCTGCTTATACTTTGAGACTATAATTCTAGTTGTATAAAAATTCTGAATTATCTTTCTAGTGAGTGGGTTCTTATTGTTATTTTTAGGAATTCTATTCATCTAAAAGCTGAGCAGTCTTACTCTAATATAGCTGTATCAGCTATGTTTTGATTTGTGTATAAATGTTTCCATTTATAATTTTTTAAGCCTTTTAGTAGTCTTCTAGAACACATATGTGGAGCATGTAGTTAGTGTTTTTTGTTGTATTTGTCTGACAAATTTTGTATTTTTAATGGGACATGTCTCTTTAATGTAATAGCTGATAACTTTGATTTTACAGCTTCTAATTCATTATTCTTTGCCCTGCCTATTCTATGCTGCCTTGTCTCACTTTTCTTCTTTTATTTTTTCTCTCTTTTAGCTTGACAGTGTAATTTCTTTTATTGTTCATTTAGTGGTTTCCTAAATGTGTCTTTGACTAGACTTGTATCATTTCTTAGACAGTATAAGGTCTTTATAACCATTTGCCTTTCCCTTCTGATTTTTATATTGTTGTTGTATATTTTAGTTGGTTTTATATTTAAGATCCACAAGACATTGTTGGTTTCTTTTCTAAGTCATTATTTATTTAGATCTGCCCAAATGTTTACTTTCTCAGTTACTCTTCATTTATTTCTGTGTCTCTGAATTTCCATGTGGGACGCTTTCTTCTGCCTGGAGAAGTAGTCTTTAGTTGTTTAGTTAAGTCTGCAGAAATTAATTTTCTCAGCTTTTGACTGTCTCAAAACATTTCTATTTTGTCTTCAGTAGGGTACTGAGTGTGTAGTTGTATGATGATAGTTTTCTTTCTGTCCTTTAAATAGTATGCCATTTCACTGTTTGCTGAACTTGATCTCCTTTTGGTGAGTAGTCAAGTGTAAATCTTTTCTTCTTTTGGTTAATCTCGCCACCTCCCACTCCCAACCTTGGGCCACTTTTAAGAGTTTCCCTTTAGATATGCTTCTCAGAAATTTGATTATGTTATGCCTCCTTGTGTTTTTTCATTGCATTGAACTGTGTTTTGGGTTTCTGGTATTTGGGATGATCACTTTCATCAGCTTTAGAAGGTATTTGGCCATTCCTTTCAAATCTTTCTTTAGTCCCATTGGAATTTAGTTCACTTAGCTTTCTTTGCATACATCTCTTTCTGATAGGTTCAGAAAAACTATGCTTTTCAGATTCTGTGTCCTGCTTTGGTTGTTTAGGACAACAGCAACAGTTTTTTTTAGATTTCATACACTGTCCAGGGGCAGCATTCCATTTATTGAGTTCTTACTTTCACCCGTTGAATTTTTCTGTTCTGGAATTCCATTTTGTTTTTTCTGTAGTTTTCGGGATTTTGCTGAGCTTTCCAGCTTGCCTTTCTGTTTCTTTTTTTAATCCTCTCATAATATGTATTCCTGGAATGGGGGTTGCTTTTGTATCTTTTGGGTCTTCTGAATTCTGGTGCTACTTGTCTTTTCATATGTTTGTTTGTGTTTGAGTCCTTGGTATTAAATATGAAGGGATGATCTGCATGGTACTGTCTTCTCTTAGAAAGAATTTACATATGCTTCTGGTAGGTGATTATGTTAGAGACACTAATAATCTCAGGGCATGTTAATCCATTCAGGGATTGAGATGATTTAAAACTAAACTTTCAACCCTGTGAGCTAAAGTTTGTTGTTTGTTTCTTGGATATAGTCCTTTTGGGTCCTACTCTACATTCTAAGGGGTTTACCTGCCTTTTGGACAAGTCCTAATCCCAGTTTATTTTCTGGCAGATCCTGGATCTGTAAAAGCTGTGATCATTTCAGCCTCTTAAGCGTAGCTTTTATTTTTTTTAAATTTTATTTTTTTGTGTTTTTGAAATGAGGTCTCTCTATGCAGTACAGCAGGCTGGCCTTGAGCTCACTTTGTAGCCCAGGCTGGTTTTGAACTCGATCCTCCTGCCTCAGCCTCCTGAGTGTTGGGATTACAGGCGTGATTCACCATGCCCGGCTAAGTGTTGCCTTTAGAATCCAATACTTGTGAGCAAAAAGGAGTTCCAAACACCAGGCAGCCTCTGGGTTTTCTTGCTGTGAGTCTTCATCTCTCAATTCTTTATTGTTTTGATTGCCCTCACACATATATTTTGTATTTTATCTAGTTTCTTCAGTTATTCTCAGTGGAAGAGTTGATCTGAACAATGCCTCTTTCTTTTGTCCTTTCTCTGATTTATGTTTTTGAGACATTTTCAAACACATCTTTGTTTTTTGGTGTCATGTACAATCTACTTCTTACTGCCCCTACTGAATTTCTGTGAAAAGTTACTCAGTTTTGTGGCCAAAAGCATTGTTTCCTGATTTCAGATTGTTCTCTTTTCATATACAAATTTCTTTAGGATTTCTAAATTTTATAATTTTAATGACATTCTAAAAATCTCTTTTCTGTAAATTTTTCAGTGGTTCTTTGCTCCAGTTGATGCAGATCACTTTTGCCATCCTGAATTGTGTTTTCACTTCCTCAATTGGTTTAAAGTTTGGTGTTTGATCCAGTAAGAAAAAGGATCTTTTAAATAAATAGGATCTTTTAAATAAAATAATTAGGATCTTTTAAATAAAATAATTTTAAATAAAATAAATAGGATCTTTTAAATAAAATAATTATGAATTTGCTGAAGTACTACTAGGTTAATTAAATCCTGCCTGATAGGAAACTTTTGACAGAATAGAGAGTTTTATACTCACCAGACCGTGTGTGGGAGTGGTGACTGTTCAGGGCTCTGTAAGCTTCTGGTGTTGCAGACATGAACAGATCTCTTAAGCTTAGATACCTATTGTTGATGTGGGGATACTTTTCTCTGAAGCCAAGAGTCTTTGGGAGAACCAGAACAACAATGTGCGTTTAAGTTTTTTGGGTTTTGCCCAGTAGTTAGATTATAAAATGTACTTTTACTGGTTGTAAGTAAGATGTATGTGATTCTTCTTAGTAGTTCAAGAACTATTTCATGAACATTTGTTGTATATCATAAAAGAAGGTAATTTTATGGTGTTAAGTGAATCGTGGAAAAGCTAAAACAGAAATTTTTTTATATTAAAATCTTCCACAAACACATCAGTAGTAGTATATAATGCCATATTAAGATTAGATCTTAAATAGGAGCAGGTTACTTTAGCCAGTATCAGCATGGCTAAGTGATTATTTGTGTAGTCACCACTTTCTGGGCATTATGATACATTTATTGAGAATGAGGGATTTGGAACCCTGGGGATCTTTATTGTGGAAATCATCCTCAGGAATTCTTATTCAGTAGTTTGAGAAACATTTTCTGAGTATGCCTGAAAGAACAGAAGAGATACCTCTATTTGTGGTGCAATGCAAATATTCTGAATTTACTTCCTTGTGAATTTAAAACAAATAGTGTTTTAGAATGAGTTCCCTCTCTCAGAGAACTTAACTGTGTTCCTCTCAGGGAACTACTTGTGTTACTAGTCTTCTGTGTGTATTTGTGTTGCTATTCTTTATTCATGTGTGTTTAAGAAATGTCTCTCTATAGCTGTGGACATTAGGAATATTGAAAAGAACTGTTGTCAGTTATTTTCCATGGAAATGATCATGTGTTGACTTTTTTATTTAAAAAGGAAAAAAAGCAGTAAAAGGGTACAAGTAATACAGAATTTCAAGAAAAAAATATACAGTAAGAAATCACTAGTTAATAGATTGCATATTGTCATCTTAGAAACAGTTGTTCAAATTACAAAATTAAAGCATACAAAGTGGACATTCATACAGTGAGATTGCAGACAGTTCTGTTCAATGATCCAACAAAAAACTCAGTAATATGTTTTTATATCCTACACACTTAAATATACATGCAGTTATATCGTTTAGGCCACTTTCTTTTCCTCTCTTTTTTACAATAACTATACTTTTTGGGTTTTATTACTCCCATAGTTCTTATTACTTTTTTTTAAAGAGAATAAAACCAAATGTGACAAAACAAAACAGAGTCAGTTAGAACAGAAGGATGGACATAGTATATGATGCAAAAATAGAATACCAGGTGATCAAAAATGATTACCATTATGCCTCTTGCTTTTTTGAAAAGAGTTGCCCATATCATCAGTATAATAGAATTAAACAAAACAGTACAGAACAAGGCCAATAAAACCTACACTGGAGACCCTACAAGACTTCAAAAGAAGATAATAGTGAAACCATAATGGGCATCAGAGTAAATCTTATTGCCTTCAAAGTGGTTGCCTATACCCTCAAACTTCATACTATCCCAACAAAACAGAATATGGTAAAATCAGACAGAACAAGATGGGGAGAGCAATACTGGGGTTTAAATCAGGTTAATAGGAAAACAAAAATGTTACTATAATATATCCTGCTATTTTTTAATTTAGTTTTCCCTTAATTAAAAAATAAGAAAATAAATTAATTTTAAAAAGTGGGAGATTGAGATAAAAGAGGACACAGTAACAGACCAACACAGGTCAGATCTGAACAATTTAAGCATCACTGTGTTTCACCACCAGATAACCTGATATAATAGTAGTCACCAGTGTCTCTTTCCTTGAATTATTTGAGTATAACTTCGTATACTATAGCATCAAACATATTAAGACAGTGTGAAGCCATTCAAGAGAACGTAAGAATTACGGGGTATTTAGAACCAGCTAACAGAAAACGAACAACAGTTTCTGTATTATCTCTTTGCCTATAAAAGATTTTGTTTATACTATCACATATAGTAAGATATAATAAGATACAACATGTTAAAACCTATGGAAACCGACGAACAACAGCTTGATGAGACTTCAACACAAGATGATATTAAATCAGAACTAGCTATTATGATGTCTTGTTTTCTTCAAAATTGCTATTCGTACTATCACAGACAATAAAATCAAACAACCCAGATTAAAACCATTCCAATTAATGAGTGAAAACATTATATGGCTTCAAACCAATATGATTGGGAATCATGATTACCACTTTTATGTATTCTTATCATTTCTTACACTAGGGAAACTATTTGGTATTTATACATGTGAGTTTGATTTATCTCACGAGTATGGTCTCAAGCTGCGTCCATTTATTTATAAATATCTTAATGTGATAATTCTTTGTAGCTGAGTAGTACTCCATTGTATAAAAATACCACAACTTGGGGCTAGGGATTTAGCTCAGCGGCATAAGTGCCTGCCTTGCAAGCAGGCAGTCGTGAGTTTGATCCCCGGTACCAATAAAAAGGAAAAAGACAAAAAAAAAAAAAATAAATAAAAAACCACAACTTTTTTATCCGTTCCTCAGTTGATGGACACTTAGGTTGTTTCCAAGATGTGGCTATTACAAATTGTGCTGCTATAAACATGGGTGCACATATATCACTGTGGTATGATGCTTTCAATTCTTCTGGGAATATGCCTAGGAGTGGAATAGCTGGGTCAAATGGGGCTTACAGTCCCACTTTCTGAGAAATCTCCAGACCGACCTCCACAATGGTTGCACCAGTCTACACTCCCACCAGCAGTGCAGGAGAGTTCCTTTTCCCCCACAGCCTCTCTAACATTTGTTGTTGTTGGTTTTCTTGAACTTGGCCATTCTTTCAGGAGTGAGATGATATCTCAGTGTGGTTTTAATTTGGATTTCTCTAATGACTAATGATGATGAACATTTTTTCATGTATTTATTTGCCATTTGTGCTTCTTCACTGAGAATTGTGTATTCATCTCAGATGCCTATTTTTGGATTGGGTCTTTGAATTTTGGGGGTCTGATTTTTTTTTTTTTTAATTCATTATATGTTTCAGACAGAAGTCCTTTGTCTGAGGGCCAGTTCACTAAGATTTTTTTCCCAGTTTGTGGGTTTTCTTTTCACTATGTTGGAGATTTCTTTTGATGTGCAGAAACTTTTTAATAAGAGGCGATCCCAATTATTGACTGTGAGAAGTATTTCCCATGCAATTTGAGTCCTGTTCATGAATTCTCTATCTACTCCTATGTATTCAAGGTTTTTACCCAATTTGTCTTCCAATAGATTTAGTGTTTCTGTTTTAATATTTAGGTCTTTGATCCATTTAGATTTTATTTTAGTACATGGTGATAGGCATGGGTCTAGTTTTAGTTTATGACATATGGTGAGCCATTTATTAAAGAGACTGTAGTTCTTCCAGTGAACATGTTTGGCCCCTTTATCAAAGATAAGGTGGTCGAGTGTGTTTGTAGTTGTGGTTGTATCTTCTAATCTATTCCACTGATCTTCGGCTTTGTTTTTATTCCAGTACCATGTTTATTTTACTACAGTTGCTTTGTAGTAAAAATTCAAGTCAGGGATTGTGATGCCTCCTGCCTTGCCTTTGCTGCTCAGATCTGTCCTTGCTATTCTAGGTCTCTTCTCGCTCCAGATGAATTTTAGGAGTGATTTCTTGAGATCTATGAGGTATGTTGATGGTGTTTTTATCGGAATTGCATTGAATCTGTATAACAGTTTTGGACAATGGCCATTTTCACAATGTTTATTCTTCCTACCCATGAGCAAGGGATGTCTTTCCATTTTCTGAGATCATCTTCAATTTCATTTTTCAGTGTATTATAATTTTCCCTGTATAGGTCTTTCACTTCTTTTGTGAGAGTAATTCCTAAATATTTCATTTTTTTGGTAGCTAATGTGAAGGGTATGGCTTCTCTTCTTTCTATCTCTTTGATTTTGTTGTTAGTATATAGGAATGCTATTGATTTTTGAGTAATGATTTTGTATACAGCCACAGTGCTGAATTTATTTATTATATCTAGGAGTCTGTCAATGGAATTTTGGGGGTCTTCTATGTAGAGTATCAGGTCATCTGCAAATAATGATAATTTAACTTTTTCTTTTCCTATCTTTACGCCTTTTATTTCTTCTCTTGTCTAATTGCTCTGGCTAGTGTTTCCAGTACTATATTAAATAGGAGTGGTGATAAGGGACATCCTTGTCTTGTGCCTGATTTTAAAGTAAAGGCCCTCAATTTTTGGCCATTTAGTATGATACTGGCAGTTAGTTTGTCATAGACGGCCTTTCTTATATTGAGGTAAAGACCATCTATTCCAATTTTTTGCAAGGTTCTTATCATAAATAAATGTTGGACCTTATCAGAAGCTTTTTCTGCATCTATAGAAATGATCATGTGATTCTTACCTCTGGGTCTATTGATATGGTTGATTTACATTTATTAATTTACATATGTTGAACCATCCCTGCATGCCTGGGATGAATCCCACTTGGTCATGTGTATGATCTTCTTGATGATTTGCTGCATCCTATTTGCCAATTCTTTATTGAGGATTTTTGCATCTATGTTCCTTAGGGAGATTGGTCTGTAGTTCTTTTTTTCAGTTGAGTCCTCAGGCTTTGGTACTAGAGTAATATTTGCTTCTAGGAATGATTTAGGAAGGATTGCTTCCCTTTCAGTTTCATTGAAGAGTTTGAGGAATGTTGGCATTGTCTTCTTTGTATTTCTTGTAGAACTCTGCAGTGAATCCGTCTGGGCGTGGGCTTTTCTTTGTAGGTAAGGACTTAATTACATTTCAATTTCATTAATAAAAATTGGGTTATTCAGCAGTTTTACATCTTCATGAACTAGCTTTGGTACTTCATATGCTTTTAGAAATCTGTCTATTTCTTCTGTGCTATCAAACCTTTGAGAGTAGAGGTTTTCGAAATAGGTCTTGATGATCTTCTGTATTTCTATAGGGTCTGTAGTGATTTTGCCTCTTTCATTCTTTATCGCATGAATTTGAGCTTTTTGTTCTCTTTTTAAAATAAGGTTGCCTAGGGACTTATCGATTTTATTTATTCTTTCAAAGAACCAACTCTTTGATTTTTTTTTGGATTGTTTTTTTAGTCTCTATTGCATTGATTTCTGCTCTGATTTTTATAATTTCCTCTCCTCTTTTGGCTTTGGGCTTGACTTGCTCTTCTTTTTCTAGATGTTTGAGGTATAGCAACAGGTTGTTTATTTGTATTTGTTCTGTTTTCCTCATGTGGGAACTCAGTACAATAAATTTTCCTGTGAGGACAGCTTTCATTGCATCCCACAGATTCCAGTAAGTTGTATTTGTGTTTTCATTTGTTTGTAGGTATTGTTTAATTTCTTCTTTAATTTCCTCTGTAACCCACTGATTACTCAAGAGTGCGTTACTCAGTTTCCATGTGTTTGTGTTTGAGAGAGAGGGAGAGAGAGAGAGAGGTCCGCCCCTGAGGCTAGGCCCACCTCACTGTTCCTGGCTGGAAGCTGTGGCACATTCCCCAAGCGAGAGAAAGCCCTGCCAGGCTGGAAATGGAGTCCTGCGGTCAGCATTTGTTTATTTTTTTTTATTTTTTAATTTTTTTTGTATTTTTGTATTTTTACTGGTATCAGGGATCAAACTCATGACTGCCTGCTTGCAAGGCAGGCACTTATGCTGCTGAGCTAAGTCCCCAGCCCCGCGTTTGTTTATTTTTTGAGACAGGGTCTTGCTATATTGGTCAGGCTGACCTTGAGCTACCTATGGAGTCCAGACTGAGCTTGAAATTATGATCCTGTTGCCTCAGCCTCCCAAGTAGTGGGATTACAGGCATGTGCCACCATGCCAGACCATCTGATGGTTTCAGCTGTGAAATGTCATTAGAATTAGATTCTATTTCATTAACTTAATATATGGAAGATTCAGAATTACATATTTTAAAATAGGTTATTAACTGCTTCAACTTTTGAAAGCAAGAACATAAACACAAAGTTAGATCTGAGATTTGTAAGTTATTTTGTGTTTGCCAAATAAAATGAATTTCAGACTAAATAGTTCAGTAAACCTTTTTACAGAGTATATGCTACATGCTGGTCACTGTGTTGGGGCAATGAAGGTAAACAAAGCTTGTATTGTGGCTTGGTAAAGTTGACACTCTAGTGAGAATGAGATAGGGAAGGAATACATGTAATTAAGTTATTTATGTGTTGTTTAATTTAAAAAATTTTAAATTCTAGTAGCGGTAAGGTATTAGCTGGTATGGTGGTGTATGCCTGTAATCCAAACACTGTGGGAGGCTTAGGGCAGGAGGATTACTAGTTGGAGCACAGTCTAGGCAACTGAACGACCTAGTGAGACTCTGTTTCAGGATTTAAAACATTCAAAAGGGGTCCAGGTGTAGCTCAGAGTGAAGGCTGTGGGTTTCACTTTCAGGATTGGGATAAAGATAAGGAACTTGTGCATTGTAATACACACAAGGAAAAACATTTGTGTGTGCCCGTGTGGAGGTGAGGTGATGGTGATGGCTTCTAAGTGGGCTGTTGTAACTATCTGCAGTGATCACTTGGAGTGGGATTATGGAGGTGAAAAAAAGTTCATGGAGTGGAAAGATTTAGTTGACAAAATAGAATTTGTTAATGGACTGCCTGTGGTGGTGAGGGAAAGGAACATGTCAAAGATGATTCTAAAGATTCCTTAGGATTTTGGTAGCAAGATGGTTGGTAGTATCTTTTACTTGGAAAGAAGTAAGTTTTAATGGGCAAAAAGAGCATGAGTTTAATTTTAGATATAATGAATGTGATGTGCCTTTGAGTTTTCCAAGAGGCAGGTGTTTATACTACCAGTGTGGCAGTTTTTCTCAGATGTGGGTAAAAGAGTTTTGCCCTAGAGTAAGTTACAGCATTGGCAGTGGGGGGTGGGGAGGCGGAATCAGGTTTACCTGTTTACCTGGAGGTCACTTCCTCCTTCCCCTATTACAACTTCCTTTTTTATTTGCCAGTGCACGCAGAAAAAAGTTCCAATCAGCTCCTCACCTGTCATCAATGCCCACCCTAAGCACCACCCCCAGACAGAGGTTATATATATATATATCCCATTCCGAGGAACCCAGACTGCCTATGGTCACGTTCTATTCTCTCACATGCCTATTCTCCACGTCCTTGGACTTTTATACTTTGCTCTTTCATTGCGCCAAAAACACTAACATCATGGTGCCATGACTCAGATGGCAGAGTGCGTTAGCTCCTGAGAGCCCCTCCCAGGACAAGCTACCCTGCCTGTGAACTACCTATTTTTTCCTCTGGAACTGTTTACTTGCCACCACTAATTTGCATGCCACAAGGACCTTCCTCGCTCATCACAGGTGTCTTTTTATCCAGTCTGTTCATACTGAACACATTGTTTGTCCATTTGCCTGCTCTGTAAACAACTGTTCCTTTTTATTTGAGCTCAACGATCTTTTTCCCTTCTCTTTTACATTTTCAGATCATTTAATCAAGGTTTATTTGGGTTATAGATTTTTAAAAAAACATGCTTTCACCTAGGTTGCCAGCTGATCAAAATGATGCTAGAATTGGTTACACAAAATCCCTTGGGCTGAGGCGACATTGGACAGAACTTCAGTTGACAAAAAAGTGGCCACCTGGTAACTTTAACCAGCTCTTGTTCATTAATCAGAGGCCCCAGTAATCTCCATAACCTTATGGGAGACATCCCAACTGAAGTTTTTATGACTATTCATTGTTGCTGATCTGATGGTATATTCATGCTTTCATATATAAAATTGGGATTGTTTATGATGATAAATGTTTTCTTTCAGATCCAGACATATGCCTTTTTCTTGTGCTTCAGCCAAGAGATTCAAATCAAGTCAATATGAGGTCATCAAATGATAATTTTTAAACAAAAATTTATGTAATATCCATCCACAAAGGACCTAAGAACCAATGAGTTCCAATTGCTATAACCTAAAAGCAGCTTCTAAACTTAACCATCAGCCCTACTGCTCATGCTTTGATTATATGTTTTATACTTTGAGTGTGCATGCTTTGATTAAAGTTTATTCTTGACAAAAAGGTGCCAAACCCCAAAGCATCATAACACATATACTAAATTCTTTTTAGATTCCTTTTACTGGGATCCATGAGACCTTTTCCAGAAAAATGTTCTATGATGCATATTGGGGCCATAATTAACTATACTCAACTGGCCTTAACTGACACCACAGCTGATCTCTCCCCTAAATAAAAAGGTAAAATTAATAAAACAGGCCATTCTCCAAAAATCAGATGGCATTAGACATTATAACAGCACAGGAGGTACTTATAAAATTGTGAAATCTAAATACGTGTATGACAAATGAATGACCTTATTAAGGTATCCTTCTTAGAGCCCCAAGTCCCTCTGGAGGTCTTAGGTAAGACATTCTCTGTACTTGTGCACACAGAGGCCATGTATAGTGTTCTTCCTGAGTTTTCAGGCCATTATATTAAGCTCAGTCTCTATAGTGGGTGTTGATGGCCAACCTATGCAGCCTTTGCAGACAGGGCCTATCCATGCAGGTTGCAGACTCTCTTCTTTACCCATAACTTCCTAGCAATTCCAACATGTCCCACACCCCTTTTAGATAGGGGTCTTCTTCAAAAGCTTAAATTCTCCTTTACTTTCTCCCTCTCTACAGCTCTTGTCCTCCAGCCACCCTCATAGTGTACCACAAAGCCATCCCCTCCCCTACCTTCTTCGCTGGTCGATCCCATAGTTTGGGATACCTCCAATCCCACCCGCACTACCCATGCCATGCCTATTTTAATTTGTTTTAAGGACCGTTCAATTTTTCCTTGCGTTCCCCAATATCCCATAGCTCCCAAATATTTACAGGGACTTAAACCTATGATCAAGCACCTTTTAGACAATGGTTTTCTTGAACCTACCCATTTACCCTGTAATACTGCATTCTTCTGCTATTCAAACCTGTGACTCTTAACGTCTAGTGAAGGATTTTAGGGTAATCAATAACACTGTTACCCCAATCCACCCAGTGGTGCCAAACCCTTACGTCATGCTCTCTCATATCCATTCCTCCACCACTCACTCTACAGTCATAGATCTCAAAAATGCCTTTTTAAAAATTCCTTTGTGTTTATGTAGACTGACTGAGACACTCTTGAGGTCTCAACAACTTACATATGTCATCTCTATATAGTATGTGTCAGGGACACATACCACCTGCTTCCTTTCCTATTCATCAATTTCGCAGATACATCTCTGGCCAGGACTGGCAAGTAGATATTTTACACATATGCCCTGCCACAAAACTCTCAAATATCTTCTCACCTTTGTTTGTACTTTTCAGGATGGATAGAAACCTTTCCCACAATCAGGGAGACTGCTGATATAGTTACTAAAGTCCTGTCACGGGAAATCATCCCAAGGATTACAACCATGGTGGAGCGACCGCTGCCTGTCTTCTTGACAACCCCAGCAGCGGTCAAAGTTACTGGACTGCCATCCTGGTTCCACATCACTCAAGCTAAGCAGTACCCTCCCAACCCTGAATCTAACCATCCTGAGTGATCATCTCATCTGCTATCTCTCACCCATCTCCATCTCACCAGGGCCTCACAGCCACAACTCTCGGGCTAATTCATGTTTTGTTATCCAATTTGGTTCCTAATCCCTTAAATTCTATTAAGTATTTTTTTACAGCAGGAATCTTGACAGTCTTTCCTAAAGACTCCCAGATCATGCATAAAATCATCTTCATGTTCTCTCTACCTTCAGCTGTTTAGTTAAACGTGAGATCCCTGTATATCTATGTGCTTATGTTCCTTATATAGTGACACAGCCATAGCCCTCCCCACCCCTGGGCCGTAATTTCCTGAATATGATTCAATCATCAGGCCTTATATTTCTCATGCTTCTTATTCTTTTCAGCTCAACTCCTAGACCAAAGACAAGCCCAACCTACCTACACTTTTAACTTTTACCCTTTCAGATGGGTAACTTCACTCCTCTTAACCCCATACTTATTTTTCAGATTCTGCCTCACCGTGCGCTGATGGAATAGCATATTTAAATCAAAGACACCTTTCCTTCTACCTCTCTTGGGTCCTTAAATCTGATAGTGCCTGCCTCCTCATAGCACCTTGTCTCTTTGTTTTTCTAATCTAGGATGCAGACATTACCAATGATAAAGTTGTCCTGGCTAAAACATCTGGTACCAGCTTCCACATGGTCATCAACGATATCCCATCAACCTTTCTAAATCAAAAGATGGTGCCCCCTTTCAGCACTCTTCAGAGTGAAAGACTTCACCCTGTTCCTAACAATAAAAAGACAGGAATGAAGTTTTGCCTAGAATAAGTTACAGGATTGGCAGTGGGAGACGGAATCTGAGGATGTTTACCTTAAGGTCACTTCCTCCTTCCCCTATTACAACTTCCTTCTTCCTTTTCCAGGGCATGTGAAAAAAAGTTCCAATCAACTCCTAACGCATCATCAATGCCCTCCCTAAGCACCACCCCCAGACAGAGGTTATATATATATATATATATCCCATACCCAAGGTTCCAGTCTGCCTATAGTTATGGACTCCTGTCCACGTCCTTGGAATAAAGGTTATTTTTTACTGTTATACTTTGATCTTTTACTGCGCCAGAAACACCAACAGTGGGCAGATGTGGACTATAGACTTGGAAGTCATTTATTTAGATAATGGTTGAACTGAGAATGGTAGACTACTACAAGACAGAAGCATGTGGAGAAGTAATGGGAAGATTGGGAGAAGGGTACTCATAGGAGCAAGAAGGGAGCCTTAGATTGTGTTGGTGGTGATGAAAGGTGAATATCCTTTGTGTTTCAGTACTCTCAGTCACCAGTGACCTTATTGACAGCCTTAGGTAAAATTTAGAAACAGGTTGAAAGTTTAGTGGGAAGGGAAGAAATAAAGGCTTAAAAGTTGTACAAATTTAGCTGTGAATGAGAATGAATGCACTGGTTGGGAATGTGTTTAATGGGCAACAGGTTTGAACATACTTAAAAATTAAAAACTATTTGACATAGTTTGATTCTATAAGAAAATGAGATAGTGTCCAATTTTTGAAAAGGAGAACATGGAGTTCTGAGTGCTAACTGAAATCTTCACATTTGGAGGAGCAATAATGCTAGCCTTCAGCCAGAGGAAAGGAATATTAAGACAGATAAAAATTTTAACAAAGCTGTGAGATCTCTTGCTGTGTACAAGCAGGAAATTTTCTGGAGAGTTGGAGAGTTAGTTGACCAGACAAATAGGATTACTAGTACTGTAGCAGTGCTAATATGGCTATACTGTAGGAGGAGATAACATAACATTGTAAGTTCTATGGGGATAGCAGTGTGTGTGTGTGTGTGTGTGCATGCACGCTTTTCTCCCCAGAATAGGAATAATGGTGTGAATAAGAAATCCAAGAATACTTTCACTGAGTACATACATTGGAGATTGGGGATTCCAAGTCAGTAAGGACATTGAAGAATGTAGGTTCCAAGTATATGTCTACCTACTGTGCAATCTTAAGTGAAAATTTAAAAACTCATGATACGGAAGCTATTTCGAAGCTAACAAGATATATTATGGTAGCCATTTCTGATCTCCTTTATCTTGTTTTGAAGACTAATATCACTTTCATTTTAAGCTTTGATTGGTTTTATTCTGTTCTGTTTTACTTGATTTTATCATGTCGTAAGGTGTGGACAGCTATTTTAGAGATAATGAGGAATTTTGGTAGCCATTGTTGATTTTTCTGTTACCTTGTTTTAGAGTCCTGTACTGATCTAATTGTTTTGCTTTAATTTGTTTTACTATTTCATTTTGTTCTGTTTTGTTCTCTTTAAAATAAAATTTGAAATGTCTAATCTCTTTTAAAAAATGGTTATGTATAAGCAGTGGTTAATATTGATTGATTTGAATTTTTTAGACTAGTGAAGGCTTTTCCTGTAACAGTATTTAATTCACCATTTCAGCAAATCATTCCCTGTGGCCTACTGTTTCTTTAACAGTACCTCATCCATGCAGCAGATTTTACTCATTTCAGGACTAATCCTTGTCTAAACAGATAATGGTAACATGTTAAATACATGGTAAATGAAATAGATTTTTACCTCAGGGTAATTTATAGACATCCTTCTCTAAAATCCTGTTGTCTAAGAACATAAACTTTTACAACCAATTCTTAGCTTTGTAGAGGCTAATTATCTATTTTACTTATATCAAGGTAACAAAGTACCCTTGTTTCTCACCCCTAAGCTACCTCTCTGTTTGTCTATTTTGTTATTGTAAACTCATGAGTAAGATGAGAAGTAGAAAATGCAGATAAATTAATGACTAAAGTGATTTTTTGCATATTTCTTTTTTCTTTTACTTTGATACTTATTTCTTTGGCTTATTGAGTTGTCAGAAGTGACTGTCATCTAATATTCAATGTGATAAACTGGCTGCTTTGTGGCAGTAGTACAGGCCTGGCAAGTGCAAGGTCCTGAGTTGGTTTCCTAATACACACACACACACACACACACACACACACACACACACACACACACAATGAGAAAAACTGGATTCTTGATATGTGAGGATACCTCCACTTTATTTTGCTCATGAAAACAATTAATAGTTCCAGATAATAGTTAGAAATCTATGGTATTCTCAAGTGAAAAGTAGTTCATGGCACTTTATGGGCAGGAGCAACCTGTCTCTCCTGTCCATCTTTAGCATTTCTTTTTCTGACAGTCTTGTCCACAGTCCCAGGCATCCCCTGCTTCCTTTCCTTTCTTATCACTTCACATACTGCAAGCACATGAAATACTGGCACCTAGTAACCAAGGTAGATAGACTACAGTGAACATCTGGCTGGGTACAGAAGCATGGTAGACAAATTCAAATTATTATCACTGGACTCCGTTAACTCTAGGTAATGACCATGACTTTTAGTTCAGTACCATCAAGGCCTAACTCAGTTCTTGACATGTCTCCAGAAGTATTTTAATTTTGAATGAAAGACTTTCAAAATTATGTTTTTGCTTCTATAGGTTGAGAAGATGAGGCTTAGATTTAGTTGCATCAAGATTTATGTTCCTGTGACTTGACTAGTTATGCTTTAGTTTCAACTGTTCAAGGAGATAAGTGAATATAGTATACAATCCCAGCTGCCTAGGAATCACAAGTTGAAAAGTGAGGCAAGCAGCCATTTGTCTAGCAGGGAATTGGGGGGGGGGAATGGTAGTAGTAGTGTATAATTTTATTTTGTTCTCGGTGACCATATGTGCTGAATACTGTGCTATAGGAGGTACAGTATGGAAGGCATGGCCTTTGCCCTTGAGGAACTTGTGTAATGTGCTGTAACGTAAGACACCATGTAAGAATGAATATGTATCAAAAGCAGTATGTAGTAAATTATATATATACACCTTTGTATTTGCCAGTTCCGTAAAATGAAAAAAATTTTCATGGTCTAGCATGAAGAAACCATGCATTTTCAGTTGATCTTCCAAAAGTAGGGACACAGAGCAGTTGGGGGAACTCTGTCTAGAATTTTATATTGGTGGCTTCTGCCCATGTGGTATAAGAGTAGAAAGGGTTTCTCTGTGACAGCCGTGTGGAGATTGAGCCTTTTGATGGTTTCTGTTGTATCGTGGGATGCCATGTTACAGCTAAGGAATTCTCCCCATCAGTGATGTTGAATAGTGCTCGGCATATTGTAGAGTTACTAATGTGTATGTTTGCATGTGCTGAAATTCAAGTCCTAATTGGTTTTTTTCAATTTTTGTTTTGTTTTGTCTTGAACTGGTGGGGAGATCAGCAAGCAAATCCAGTGGGAAGCAGCGCCATGCAAGGAGTCCCACTGCACTGGAGCAGCTGACCCCAGCCTTTCCCCATGAGTCAGCGCTGTTCCTGGACAGGGGGTAGAGATAACAAAGGACATATCAGCCAGCAAACCCAGTCTGGGAAGCATCCCCATGCATGGTGCCCCACCTGACTGGGAATAGACAGACCCTAACCCCTTAAGGCATGTGGGCTGGCAAACAAGAAGTACCAGCCCACATTGGGGTATGGAATACCCGCCTCATCCCTCCTGCACCCCCCCTTCCTCCATAAGAGACTGGCATATCCAGAGAAATACAGGCTGTGATAGCTATGGAGGTGAAATGCAATTGGATGCCTGTGATGCTTTGGTGCTTCGCTAACATTGCAGGTCTAGGGCCAGTGGTGGGATCATGGGTTCAAAAGATAGTGGTACGCAGAGTGGCATCTAGGGTGGTCTCCTTCTGAGGGTTGTAGCCATCGATTCCCTATGGTCTTGTTTTGAAGTCCTATATCATTTCCATTGCTTTATTGGATTCGGTTTTATTCTCTTGTTTGCTTTGATTATGTCAAATCCAATGGCAGGAGAAGCTCTTTCAAAGATAGCAAGGTACATTATGGTAGCAATTTTGGATTTACTACTGGCTTGGTTTGAAGTGTGGAATTCATTGTCTTATTTTTATTGTTTCTGTTCTGTTTGATTTTTACTATGTCCAAAATTATCTGCAGCTATTTTGAAGACATCAAAAGGCATCATGGTATCTGTTGTTGATTTTATAATGTTTTTAGGCCTGTGTCTCTTACACTGGTTTGTTCCAATTGGTTTTATTGTGTTTTAGTCTCTTTAAAATAAATGAAAATGAACTGGTGGGAATCTTGAAGATCCTCAGTGTATTACTTGGTTTCCTTTGGCTGGAACAAAATGCCTAATATGTGCAATTTAAAGGAGGAGAGATTTATTTTGACTCACAGCTTCAGAAGTTTTGTCCATAGTAGGTTGGTTCCCAGATGCAGACATCATGCCCAACTAATTGCATATGGGAAGGAGCTGGCAGGGAAAGGCTGAGGAAAGGTAACTCTTCAAAGGCAAGCCCCCAGGGATCTGCTTCGAGGTCCCACCTCCTAACAGCCCATTCAGCCTTGAACTTATCACTGGATAAATCTGTTTTTGAAGTTAGTGCCCCATGATGTAATCACCTTCCAAAAACCCATCCTCTGAACATATGAGCTTTCTGGGGGACATTTTTTTTATCCAAACCATAACAGTGTGCTTGAACCTCTTTCTTGTGTTAGAGGTTGTACTTCACTTGAGCTGTGACAATGTTCTCTTGTAACTTGTAGCTTATTTTCCTTTGTGTTGAATTTTCTTTCTTTTTACTAAGTTCTAGCACAAATATTCCTAGATAGAAAATGAGTGTTAGGGGCTGGGAATTTAGCTCAGTGGCATAAGCACCTGCCTTGCAAGTGTGTGGTCATGAGTTCGATCCCCGGTACCGATAAAAAAGAAAAAGACAGAAAACAAAAAAGAAAGAAAGAAAGAAAGAAAATGAATGTTGTATTTGCACTAGTTGGGGGAATAGCTGAGTATAGATAGAAAGAAAAGAAATTTGGGGAGGGAAAAGGTGAAATGGTACTTCCAGTGGGTTTATCAGAAGCACAAAGGAAAAAGAATTTAGGTACAAACACTTGGTTGGCTCTTTTTGTTTGCAAGCATGATGACTGGTTTCATTTTTACTGATAGCAATGGGGGGTATGAACTGATCCTATGATATGTTTGAGTTGCCAAACTCTTTAAGATAATTATATTTAGCATCTAAGTTTTATGCTACTCTCATGGTGTTTATAATTTAGTTGAGAGATAGTGCGTTCAACACCTTTACATTCTGGGAGTTAAAGGACCAAAAGAAGTTAAACAGCAGTATAGTGTGTATTTGTATAAACAAAGGCTCCTTACTGTTGTCCTAGTGTCTGCAGTAGTGCTTGGCATATAGTAGATTTTTAGGAAATCTTGGTTCTATGGGTAGATAATGGTATTGATGGTAAACTAGAGGTTCTCTAGGGGCTGTGGCATTTGGAGAAAGCCTGGCATCTTGTGGAGTGCAAAGGATAAGTAATTTCATTCTGCTGGGTGTTGGAGACCACTACAAAGAGGCTCTGTGCAGCATTTAAAATTAACTAGTTGGCTTTCTATATTTGTGAGTCTGTCCTAGGCCTTGGCCTCTTGCCTGTCAATGGGAGTTGATTCATAGTAAGTGAACCTCTACGAATCACTGGTCCTGGCTGAGGCCTGTACTGGCCTATGAGGCCAGAGATATCTCAAAAGCGAGACAAGTGCACAGCTGCAGACACTCAGCTCAAATATCAATTATCAAATATCCCTGTCACATAGAGCATCGTTTTCTCATCTTTGACTTTCAGTTTATTAACCCTCTTTCTGGTTAAGTATATTTCCTATTCAGAGCATCTTGATGGCTCCTGCCTCCTCATCTACTCTGCCTGTGTTTCTTTTTGTTAGTGTATCAAGGCTGTCTGTATTAGAGATTATAGCCCACCTTCTCTACCTCATCTCTGCTATTCTATTTTTCTGCTATTATTTGTCCACTTTTTTCCTTCATTCCACTGTCTGCCCTGTTCATTGGGGCCTCTCTGCCATGGCTGCTGGAATCCTGGCATTTTTTTCTATCTCTCTCTAGAATGTCCTTCAGTATTTTTTGTAGGGTTGGATTGGTGGTCATGAACTCGCACAGTTCCTCATGATCATGGAAACGTCTTGTTTCTCCTTTAATTTTGAGAGTGAGTTTTTCAGGGTACATCAATCCGAGTTGGAGTTTATTTTTTTTCAGGGCTTGGACTATTTCACTCCAGGCTCTTCTTGGTTTGTTAGTTTGTGTTGAGAAGTCTTTTGTTATTTTGATGGATTTTCCTTTATACGTAATCTGTTTCTTTTCTTTGATAACTTTTAATATTCTGTTCCTGTGGTGAATTTCTGGGATCTTGATTATTATATGTCTGGGTGTAGATCTTTTTTGGCTGTAGTTGGCTGGAGTTCTATATGCCTCATTTATCTGGATATCATTTCTTTTTCCTATGCTTGGGAAGTTTTCCTTAATTATTTCTGTGAATAGCCTTTGTAATTCATTTGTGTTTACTCCTGCTTCTTTGCTCATGTTTTTTATTCTTAAGTTATAGATCCTCTTGTCATCTTCTAGCCTTTGTATTGCTACTTCCTGGTTCCTTGTTATTTTTAAGAGGTCTTTTCTTTCATGATCACACATTGCAAATCTATCTTCAAATTTTGAAAGACTCACTTTGGTTTCTGTCAGGGCATTTTGCCAGCTTTCAATGGCATTTTAAATTTCCTGGTAATCTCTTTGGATCTGTTTCATGTATTCTAGGTTTTGTTTATATTCTTCACCAAAGGCTTCTCTTCTTTTTCTGGTTCCTTCCATTCTTTCATCTGTGTCTTCTTGAGAGGGGCTTAGCATTTCTTTTATTAATCTTTTTATATCTTGCCTCACTTGGATTAGAATTTCAGTTTTAAGTTCATCTATGAGGTCATGAATGTATTTCTTTATGTCCGCTGATGTTGTGGCCAATATTGTACGATTGCTGTACTGGTTCTCTTCTGTATTTACCTCTCCTGGACTTACTTTCTCAGAGTCAGCGGCTGTAGGCTTTTTCTTATTTCTTTCTCTTGCCTTGTTTTTGGTTTCTTTCAGACAGGTGTATGGTGGAGGTCTCAGGCCCTTTCCTTATTGCTTGTGGTTTTTCTGAAGCGTGCTGGCTGGGGGCTTGCTGCCTTCTCCAGTTTGCTGTTATGTGAAGTGCACGCAGGGACAATGTGGGCTGGCCCCTCTTCTCTGAGCCAGTCAACGGGAGAGTGCCTTCAACACGTTAGTCTGTGCTGTACGGATATCACAGGTTCGAGACAGTTTCGTCCCTGGCCGTTGGGTCCTGACCAGGGACATGACTCAGCCCAAGCATGTCCCACCAGTCCTCATTGGGCCAGCGGTGACTGATTGACGCCCCTGAGGTTCCGGGTTCAGGCCTATCCTACTGGATTCCCATATGTCCTTCAGCCAGCCCCTACCGCGAGACCCAATTTCCAGCATTCACCATGAATTAATGCAGCTCTCCACCTTGGCTACACTCTATGCTGTGCCACGTCCTCCTGCCAAGGGCCCCAGACTCAACAACTCCTATTAAGGTGGTCAAGGCTTTAGTGCGACCATGAATTGTCTGATTCCACAGCATGCCCAGCACAGCACGGGACTGGTCCCAGTGAGCGCGTCTGGTTCCAGCCTTTTATCCATGTTTTTGCTTCCTTTCTTTCTTTTTCTTTTTCCTCAGTTTCTTCCCTGTCACGAGAATCCCTCTCCTTTCGTCTGGTCTTCTCAGACGCTTAAATTCTAGCGTCTGAGTTGTTTTTCTCAGAGACTCTCTACCCTGCTACCTATCAAGCTGCTGTCTTCAGAATTCCGGAACACCTATTTCTTTCTGTGCCTTTCTGTCCCCTTTCCTTATTCTCTTCCATGTTCTCTCTCTTCTTCTTGCCCCACTTGCCCTTCCAGGTGGGTCTGTCTGCCCTGGGGACCTCGTGGCCAAGGAGTGGCAGCCATATGTGTGTTCCAGAGTTGGGCCCGACTGTTGGGGACTGCGGTCCAGGTCTCGTCTGAAGTCAGGGCCACCATGGTGCTTTGGTTACCTACTCTCCAGGGTGCTGGCTCTGCAGCACCCTCTCCATGGGGATCTGCCACTGTGTGTTTCCACATCTCTCTGGTTATCCCGAGTTGTCATCATCGCAGTTCGTCTGAGATGGTGAGATGCAGCAATTAATTTCGTTCTGTTCATTTTGGCTCATTATGCTTTCAGTGCTCTGAGGACAAGTACGTGACAAGTGCCTACCAGTGGATGGTGCCCTTCCTGCATCGCTGTGAGAAGCACTGTCCTGGCACGGCCAGTGAGCTGCTACGAGAGTACTTAGTGACCTTGGCTAAGGGAGGCTTGAGGCTTCCCCTGAAGATATTTCAGCATTCCAAGCCAGATGTAAGTAGAAACCGCAGCTTCTCAAATTGTTCAGCTGTGTTTTCTTGATAGAACTAAGTTTTATTTATAAGCTTATGATAGGCATTGTAAATGATTTTCCTGTAAAGTAAAAGACAATGGTTGTCATGCTGTTCCTTTTTCAGCAGCGTTTTGTATCCATTTCAGCAGCATTGTGAGCACTGAAAATGTTAGTGATTATTAAATAGAACCACAAGGAAGTGTTATCCCCAGAATTCAATGTTACTCTGAACTAGAATCCAGGATTTAAATATTTGGAGCTATTTTTAGAATTGGTGTAATTTGATAAGATAGGATGAGCTTTGCTTCCTGATATATGATTTTAATTGTTCACGTGCAGCATTTCCTTAAATTGCTGGGAGCCTCCATTGGCAAATGGCTCCACCTTTTAAAGCCCATCTAGGTTGCTGTGTGGGCTCTCATTGCCCTTGGATCACCCTGCAGTGATAAACACACAGAGCTGAGAAAAGAAAACACT
This sequence comes from Cavia porcellus, assembly GCF_034190915.1. Classification (NCBI taxonomy): domain Eukaryota; kingdom Metazoa; phylum Chordata; class Mammalia; order Rodentia; family Caviidae; genus Cavia; species Cavia porcellus. Next base: position 4,596,383 of record NW_026947491.1, read on the forward strand.
CATGATTCATTAGTTTGAAGGGGGTGTGAAGATTTAATGCTACGTCTCATGCATTGTGTGTAGAAATGAGCTATGAAAATCATTTGAGTCATTGTAATAATTTTATTTTCTAATTTACATATATTCACAGTAACAATAAAACAGCTAGATGTGGTGGCACCTGCCTGTAATCCCAGCTCTCAGAAGGCTGAGGTTAGGCAGGAGGATTGCAAGAATGAGACCAGCCTGGGCTACACAGTAAGTTCAAAGCCAGCCTGAACTGCATAGTGATGTTGTATCTCAAAAAAACAAAACCAAAAACACATTAATAAAACAACTTAGGGAAGCATGTTGGCACATACCTGTTATCTCAGCACTCAGAGGCTGAGGCAGGAGATTGCCGTGAGTTCAAGATTAGCCTGGGTTTATAGTGAGTTTTGGATCAGCCTGGGCTACATAGTGACACCCTGTCTGAAAAAAAAACAAAGTTCAGGGCCAACCAATATCCACAGAGTTACCCTTGGTCCTTTTCCATCAGAGGGCACACAGCAGGATGGCACAGGCCCTGTGGGACTGACTTTGTGACGATGTCCTGCACAGTAGACTGCGGTGCATGTGGGGGACCCTCAATGCCGTTCCCATTTGAAATTCCAAGTGAATCTGCTTCCTGGTGCTTTGATAAAATGGGAATGTCAGGAAATAATAGTCTCAAGCTGAAGTAGAAAGGAAAGCATTGCCTTCTCCTGGAGTAGAGCGTTTTTGTGTTTGGGGAGTTTCAGGGCCACTCTGGCTGCCTGTGTGTGGGCCTCTCCTGGAAGGACACTTCTTTGCTTCGGGCCCCCTCTGCAGCTGGCTTCTCCTGGCATGTGATTCTCTGGGCACTTACGCGCTCTGCATCACTGGGCTCTTTTCATGGTGCTTTGTAGCTGGCTTGCTTGCTTTCTTTGAGACAGAGTCTTGCTCTGGAACATCATTCTAAAGACTAGACTGGCCTCGAAATCATAGCAGTTCTCCTGCCTCAGCCTCCTGAGTGCTGGAATGACAGATATACGCCAGCACTTTGTATTTTATGGCCCATTTCCTTTTTTTAATTTTAAAAACAAAACAGTAAAAAGGGTAGAAATGATACAATATATTTTTAAAAGTAGGAAATTAACAGTAATTAACATATTGTATATTGCATCTTAGAAGTAATTGTTCAGATTATAAGATTTAGGCATGAGAAAAAATGGCCAAACAATGAAAGCACAAACTGTTCTTTTGGATGAACTAACAGATTCGTAGTATAGTTATCTATCATATGTATATTCATATATCTTTTTCCTTCTTCCTCCTCTCCTTTCCCCCATCCCACTTGTTCTTTTCTTTTGAGCATTGTCTTTCACTATCACAATATCTATTGTTCATTTTGGATCTTATTACTCTTTCAGTTTTTTTTTTTTTACATTAGGGGGACAATATGATATTTACAAATGTGAGTTCAGTTTATTTCACTTACGAGTATGGTCATGTGTTCTCTCCATTTCCCTTGAAAAAGCCTCAAGATTATCCTTCTTTGTAGCTGAGCAATATTCCATTGTATAGAAAGGCCACATCTTTTTTATCCATTCCATGGTTGATGGGCATTTGGGTTGCTTCCAAGATTTAGCTGTTACAAATTGTGTTGTTATAAACATGGGTACACATATATTGCCATTGTTTTCAATTTTGCTGGAAAGATACCTGGAAGGGGAATAGCTGGATTGAATGGACCTTTAATCCTAGTTTTTTGAGGACTCTCTACACTAATTTCCACAGTCTACACTCCCACCAGCAGTGGAGAAGTGTTCCTTTTTCCCCACAGCCCTGCCAGCATCTGTTGTAGGTTGATTTCTTGATGGCAGCCATTCTTTCTGGCGTGAGCTAGACTCTCAGTGTTATTTTAATTTGCATTTCTTAAATGACTGGTGACTGGTGAACATTTCTTCCTGAATGTTTTTGTACAGTCCATTTCCTCTGGTTCGAGTGGTTCTTCTCTGTTTCTGATCCTTTGAGTCCCTGCTCTCTGGGAGCTTCTCTCCCACAAACTCTTTCGCCATCTGTCTGCCAGGAGGGGTCCTTACGCTTTTCCACTCCCGTTGTGCCCTTCCCGCCGTGTTGGGACAGTGGTCCATGGCTGTCTGGCCTCTACTTCTCATTGATCTCCATGTGAGCAGGAATGAACCCAGGGCTCCCAGAGTGGGCGTGCTCAGTGCGGGTAGGGACAGACTGGCTCTGCACAGGGCTGTTGCCTGCTGAGTCCCTTCGTGTGCTTCTCCAGGATTGTGCCACGCACCAGTCTCGCTTCTCTGAGGGCCCTGTATTTGTCCAGATGGCACAACATTCTCAGCCATGAAGCCTGGCAGAGAGGAGTCCACAATCCAGTTTACAGAACACAGAGAGAAAGTCATCTACGCTTTCTCTGTTTTCTCCATCAAACAATTCTCCCCTTTTTTTCTGTTCTTCCATTCCACCACCTGTTTTTTCTTGGGTGGTACTTAGCATTTCTCTAACTATTCTGCATACTTCTAGCTTCAGGTCGTTGATAACTTCATTCCTGAATTGGTCTATGAGGCTCTCTATATGGTGCCTTATGTCTATTGGTGCGGTGTCTGCTATTGCCTGTTTCTCAGAATTGGGGGCCGAGGAGCCTTTCTTGTTGCTGCCTCTTCCCATGCTGCCTCTTCTTCTCTGTTCCTTATATATGCAAGCTTATATAAGAGGCCCAGCTTCTCTCCCAGTACCACCCAAGAAAAAACAGGTGGTGGAATGGAAGAACAGAAAAAAAGGGGAGAATTGTTTGATGGAGAAAACAGAGAAAGCATAGAATACGTGAAGCAGGTTCAAAGGGACTACCAAGATACTAAGAAGTCTATAGAAGACTGGCATAACAGCTTGAAAGAAACTAAGGACAGACTATCTGAACTGGAGGGCAGACTTGTAATATGGGAGAATGAAATGAAAAACTTCTTAAAAATAACAAAGAAACAAACAGCAATAATACAAAGACAAGAAGATGATAAGAGGATCCATAACTTAAGGATTAAGAACATAAAAGAAGAAGTAGGGACACAAACAAGTGAACTACAAAAGCTACTCACAGAAATAATCCAGGAGAATTTTCCTAATTTAGCAAAAGGTAAAGATACTCAGATGTATGAGGCATACAGGACCCCAGCTACCTACAACCCAAACAGAGCTACACCTAGGCATATAATAATCAAAATTCCAGAAATTCAATACAAGAACAGAATATTAAAAGCTGTCAGAGACAAGAAACAGACCACTTACAAGGGAACACCCATCAGAATTACAACAGATTTCTCTGCACAAACCATCAAATCACGAAGAGCGTGGGGGGAAATAATTCAAGCTTTGAAAGATAATAATCTCCAGCCAAGATTGAGATATCCTGCACAACTGTCCCTGGAAATTGATGGAAAAACAAGGTGCTTCCAGGATAAAGAGGAACTGGGGGAATTTGCAACCACCAATTCAACTCTACAGAGAGTATTGCAGGATATTCTAAAAAAAGAAAAATACAAAGAATCCAGAAATAATGGCAGAGAGGCCACAACGAATGGAGCAGAGAACAAAATGAAGAAGACAAACTGACAGCTACTGACAGAAAAAGAGCTCAACAGAAATGAGGCAGAGAAGATTGGATGATAGGAACAGCTATTTTGGAGAAAATGACATCTTAATAGGTAATACTGATTTAGTATCATCTTGTTTTGAAGTCTCATCTAGCTTTTGTCCTTCTGTCTCCAATGGTCTAAATAGGCTGTATCTTATTGGATTTTATTATGTACGATAGTATAAGCAAAAACCTTTTAAAGACAAGGAGATTATACAGAAACCATTGTTCATTTTCTGTTAGTCAATTCTAAATACTCTGTAATGCTGTCATTCTCTTGAATGGTTTTACATTGTTTTGATATACTTAATGCTACAGTATACGAAGTTGTACTCAAGGATTTCAAAGAAAGAGACAATATGGTAACTACTTTTAGGTTAGGATTATCTGGTGGTGAAACACTACTCTGCTTAAATGGTTATGTTTTGATCTGCGCTGTTTCGTTGTTATGCCCTCTTTTATCTCAATCTCCACTCCATTATTTACTTTTTTATCTTTATCCTTTTAATTAAAGGAAAAAAATAGCAGGATATATTATAGTAACCCACTTTGACTTTTTATTACCTTGATTTAAAGCCCTGTATTACTCTCACCATCTGGTTTTTGACTGATGTTCCCCTATTCTGTTTTGCTGGATAGTATCAGGTTCGAAAGTTTAGGCATCAGCTATGAAGATAATGAGATTCATTATGACGCCCATTCTCGTTGACTTTTATCTACTTTTGAAGACCTACAATGTCTCCAATGTTTTGGTTTTGTCAGTTTTATTCTTTACTGTTTTGTTCAATTGTATTATAACTAACGATATAGGCAATTCTATTAGAGATAGCGGGAGGCATTATGGTAACCATTGTTGATCACCTTGTATTATGTTTTTACATTATCTATTATGTCCCCCCTTTTGACTTGACCGATTCTGTTCTGTTATGTCACATTTGGTTTTACTCTCTTCCAAAAAAGTAATAAGAACCATGGGAGCAATGAAACCCAAAATGTGTAATAGTCATGGTACAAAAGAGAGGAAAAGAAAGTGCTCCAAACTATATAACTGCATGTATATTTAAATGTATAAGATAGAAAATGATATCACAGAGTTTTATTGGATCAATGAACAGAACTGTTTGCAGTATCATTGATGGAATGTCCACTTTACAAGCTTTAATTTTGTGACTTGAACAATTATTTCTAAGATGACAATATGTAATCCATTAACTAGTGATTTCCTACTGTTCATTTTTTTTTCTGTAAATCTGTATAACTTGTACCCTTTCCCTGCTTTTTTTTTTCTTTTCTCCTTAAATAAAATTAAAAAAAAAAAAAAAAAAAGAAAGTCATCTACGAGCCAGACCCTGCGGTGGAGCTCTGTGCCCTCTGCAGTAGGTCATTTGGTCTGGCCACTGAAATGAATGTTCACAGATTGAAGGCATCGGGAAGAGATGGAACTGTGCCACGGAAGGCCACCGAGTGAGGACAGGAGCGTAAGAGTCAAGAAAGAGCTGGATATAATCACAGGGACGGGAATGTACCGGATGGCCTCAAACCAGTGTATGACACAGTGTGAGGAAGAGCTGAAATCAGAAAATAGTTAAAGAGAGAATGTGTTTTTAAAGATAAATGTAAACTGAGCTTGTCATTACAGCCTTATCCTGAAAGGATTATCTGCAAGTGTTCTGCATAGGAAGGAAATAATCCAAAAATAGAGTAGATATGAGAGTGGGGAAATAGTACTTAAGAAATAATAAATATGAGAATAGTATAAGTGAGCGTTCCATTATTAATCATGAAAATAGCAGGTCAGGAAGTGAAGACGAGGGAAGCACAGTGAGCATGTGGTCAGGGTGGGCGAGGCGGGTGTGAGGCAGGGGTCTGGCATCAGAGATCACAGGGTCTGGGGCTGTTGCTCAGGTGCTGAGGACAAATGGTGACACTGGCAGGGACTTTGATGGCTCCAGTGCACTCAACGCCTGGCCTGTTACACTTCACTCTGAAGTGCACAGCACTTGCAGTAGTCAGAATGACGACCCCCAAAATATGTGCACTGTCAATCTGGACCCTGTTACAGTGTCCTGTACTCCCAAAAGGCTGGGCACATGGGGGACATCAAGCCACTGGAGGTCTCCCTGGTGTCCAGGTGAGCCCAGTCTGATCGCATGAATCCTTTGAGCCACTGACCTTGATGATCTTCAGCTCCACTCACAGATGACTGCCCAGTGTCCCAGCCCCGTTTCTTAGGCAGCTTCTCCCTGCCAGAGCCGCCAAAGGTGCCGTTTGTGTTACCTCTCCGAGTTCCCTTGATTATGGGCTGATTCCAGAGTGTCTGTGCTGTTGTGTTGGTCCGATTGTCCCTGCATTAGCACAGTACTGTTTTAATTATGAAGATTTTAGAGTATGTTTCAGTGTCAGATAAGGATAGTGTTTCCTTGCAGTTATTTTTCCTAACTCTTTTTGTTTTGAAGCTATTCTCAGATGTTTGTTTTTTCTATGTGAACATTGGTATCGGCTCATCTGATTCTAAAATTGGCTTACTTATATTTTTATTATGATTATGTTGAACTTGTAATGGTAAGTCACCTTATTTAAGAATAGGAGACATTATTACATTTGTTTATGTCTTTTTAAATGTCTAGTTTGGCACATCTCTTGTTAAATTTATTCCTGTTTTATTGTTTCTGTTATAGATGGAGCTCTGCCACCTCATTTCCTATCACTCTTTATTCCTGTGTGTGAAAGCTGTTGATTTTATTTGTTCATTTTGCTCCTTCAGTCCTCTTTCTTACTTGCTTGTCTTATCATCTGCCATTCATTATAGAATTGAGCATTCTACAGTGCTCCATTTTAAGACTGTTTTTCTCAACTGTGATTCTCTTGCGTTTTGCTCAGTGCCTCATATGGACAGTGGCCTGCTGCCTGTGATGCAGGAAACCTACATAGCTAAGCTCTTAGAAAGCGCCAGGTGAGCTGGCACCCTTCTTCAGTTCAGGAAGGGCAGATAATGGTTTTATAGAGACTGCTGAGATACTAGGACTAGAATGATCAAACTAAGGAACAGTGTGTGGGTAGGTTTTAGAGTTTGGCATCACGTGGGTGAGAGGGACAAGTATGCTGTAAATTTGAGCATCATGATTCATGGGTAGCATATATCACATTAGAAAAATATGCTGAGAGGCATAGACCAGTACCAAAAGAATACAGAGAAAAAGTGCTTCATGCATTAAGGTAGAAAAGGATTTATTTATTGACTAGAATGTGTTGAACGTATGCACAGGATCATAGAGATCTGGGAAGTTCCAACTGAAGTCAAAGTGAAATGGAGTTAACACTGAATTATTAGGTTGGCAAGTTCTTGAAGAAGACATGTTAGGTGAGCAGAGGTTTTCAGTTATTCCTGTAGTATTTAGGTGTGTGGAATTCACAGCTCTGATCTCCTCATCCTTTAATTTAATCAAACCTGTTGGTTTACCAAACCCTAGGTCAAAATACTTGAAAGAAAACTTGTGTTTATGCTGAATATTTACAGCCTCTTTTGTTATCATTCCTAAACAGTGCAGTATGACAACTACTTAAATAGCATTTGCATTGTGTCAGATATTTTAAATAATAGAGTGGGAATTAAGCATGTAAGAGGATATATACCAGCAATATGCAGACATTATGCCATTTTATACCAGGCACTGGGGTGTCTGCAGATCCGGGGTCCACAGGGCCCCGGGGACCAGTCTCCTCAGGTGCTTAGTGACGTGGGTGGTGTAGGGACGTGGTCTCACATGCGGCATCAGGAGTGTGAGCAGAAGGCAGGAACACATCCTCTGCCTTCTCTTGTGCACAGAAGCACCGCTGCAGGGCTTTCACAGGGGGCTTTGAGCAGACGCAATCAAACACAAGACTCTAGAACGTCAGACTTGAAAGCAGGCCTGTCATGTCTGTCTCCAGGAGGAACAGCTATGGAGCAGGGAGATGGAATAAAGCATTCAGGGCTCTGGCTCCAGAGTCGGATGGCTTCCCAGCTACCCGTGACTGGCAATGGTGTTCGGGGCTCGCGGGTCCTGGCGCCTCCTTGCCACATGTATGTTTCATCCCCACCTTCCCTTGGGCCTGGCTCCTCCTGCCCAGATCTCCTGCAGGAATGCCAGAGCCCATGCTGCTGGATGTTGGTCCCGGCCTTGCCACTTACAGCCTCTAGCAGCTTGAGCACATCACTCAGCCTCTCAGCACCTCAGTTTCTCCTTTGTATACAATGGAAACAATGTAGGGTCATTATGAAGATTGAAAAATTAATACGGTACATGCAGAGCACTTAGAAATGGAACCCAGCACAGAATAAAAAGAGTTATCATATTAATTTTTTTTTATCTTTTTAAGACAGAGTCACTATATAGTGTGCTGGCCTTGGGCTCACTTTGTAACCCTACTTGGTCTCAAACTTGGCGATGATTCTCCTGCCTCAGCCTCCCAAGTGCTGGGATTACAGGAGTGCACCACTGTGCCTGGCTGGTCATATTAATTTTTAATAGACTTTATTTTTCTGGGTGGCTTATCCTTATCTCACCAGTCACTTTGCTGCTTTGGTTCCCTCTTTGTCAAATGCTAGTGCCAAATTCAGGCTGTTACTTGTTTTCTTAGTGCCTTGAAGCCATATATCTAAATCCTTAACCTAGCTGCTTTATTTCCGTAGTAATTTTCAGTATTTTTTATTTATATCCACTGGTGTGATTCTCCTAAGAAAATGCCTTTGCCAGCGTCTGTCACTTTTCTGTTTTATGTGTACTGTAAGTTTCAATTAGAATACAGGAATCCGTAGATAATTATTATAGAAATTATATTAATTTCTTTCTATATTATTATTATTATTTTTTTTTTTTTTTTTTTTTGGTCTTTTTCCTTTTTATCGGTACCGGGGATCGAACTCACGACTGCCTGCTTATAAGGCAGGCGCTTATGCCGCTGAGCTAAATCTCCAGCCCCTTTCTTTCTATATTAACTTCGCTGTTGAAAAGCGCTGTATGAAAGCAGTTTCAGGCTTCCGCTTTAGTTTCTGTGGTAAAAGCATAAGGATTCCACATGTATTAATTTAATCTTCACAGTCACCCTCTGAGGGAGGCATTGTTAGTCCCTTGAGATTGCAGCATTTGGTTATTTTCATAGTTGAGGAAATGCTCCCCAGGCTGGTTTGCAAGGGAAGCGTGGTATTTGATATAAAACGAAGCTGGAAGTAGCCACGCCTGTGCTCCAGAACATGGAGCACTGTCTGTGGTTTGTGTGACACTGTGTCCCGTTTGGCTTGTTTTGGATGGAATGTCAGCCCGTGGTAGTTAAATGAGTAATACATACTTCATACTTAAGAAGTAATAGGTTCTCACATTGTTGAATATAAGTTAAGGAATTTTGTGTATTTTTGTAATTAAAACACAGAATTTGGCTTTAGGGTTAGAAATGGTGTTTTTAATGAATTGCCTTTCGAATGCATTGCGCTTTTCTGTTTTATCTTGAGTGGATCATAATGTTTTCGGCAGATGCAAAGCTAGGGGTTACAAATGATCTTTTCTAGCTGATTCTGTAATTAAAGTGTGATTCCATTTAGAATTATTAGAGACCCCGAGGTCTGTAAGCTAAAGAAAAATCGAAATTGTTTCTGTGGCTGATTAATTGCAGTGTTTAATATTCCATTGACAATAGTACTTGGATAGGGAGAGCCTGTAAATCTCTCGACATTCAGTACATGTTCTCTTTTCCCCAGCTCCAACAAAAAATTATCCCCGATCAGGACCAGCTGATGGCCACGGTGCTTGAGTGCATCTACAGCTGCGGGCACAGCAACAGCTCCCCCTCTGCTATGGCATCCTGGAGTGCCTGCCACAGAGAGGGCCTGGGTAAGCAATGCTGCGAGCTGCCCTTCACCCGAACCTTAGCACGTTGCTCTCCCAGATGTTCAGCACAGCGGATGGCTAGAAAGTATAAAAAAGAAAATAAAATCATGAGCTACCCTGTTGTCTGCTAGTAAACTCCTATTCTTTTTACCTATATATGAGAAATTCTGAATTTTTAGTGTTATTATAATTGCTTTGCTGTAATTGTGCTAAACTTGATAATTATCCATTTAAGCAAAAAATTCCACCACCACAACAAAGAATCCTGTTAAAAATGGATTAATAGTGATTTATTTGCCTTTAAGTTGCATTTTTAATTAAGTGCTTTCTGTATTTGTAAGGTAATGGTATTTGTGATTTGTGTGTTCTAGGTCTGTCCTTATAGTAATCTTTTTAAGTAGTGATGGATGAATATTTATAATTTTTAAATAACTTTTGTTTCAGTGGAAATTTATATAACATGCTATTGGATTAGTTGTATGCAACTCAAATTTTATTTTCTCTTTGGAAGCAAATAACATTATTCCTCTACTCTTTAAATCTAGTACATGTTATAAACTCAGCATCCGGAGAAGAATATATGATCTTTGCAACACATAAAATAACACTGAATGAAAAATCCAACCTACTTTAACCATTTGTGATTCTAACCAAGTTGCTTAATTTTTCTGCTTATCAGTTTCTTCATTTACAAAACAAAGATTAGACAAGAAATTTCTTTATTGTTTTCTGTTTCCCTTTTTCATATTGCCTTGTCTTCTTTTTTTCTTCCTTTTTTTGAGGTAGGGTCTCTCTATGCAGTTCAGGCTGACCTTGAGCTCACTTTGTAGCCCAGCCTGGTCTTGAACTCACAACAATCCTGCCGCAGCTTCCCGAGTGCTAGGATTACAGATGTGAGCCATCACGCCCGGCTCTGCCTTGTCTTCTTTCAAGAAAACTCTTTTCTTTATGAAACAAATGATAGCAATCACCACTTTTATAATCACTGTGAAATAATTGTTCATGTACTCTTAATAGTACTGAAATCAGGTGAAAGATTAATGTTAAAGATTAATTTGCATGTTAACAGAATCTTATTCCAGAAATTTGTTTTTTTTTTGTTTCTGATTTTAAAGGTTAAAAAAAATTTGAAGGTGAAATTGGTCAATTGAGGTTTGATTGCCATTATTCTAACCAATCAAAGTGGCATTCCTCATGGCCAGACCACCTGATGATACGTGCCCTGATGCAGAGTAACATGAGTTGCTGGTTTTGCAGCATCCCTTCCAGGCAGTTGCACTGAAATTGTTCACCTGAATCTCACTAATCTATGGGCTGGGCTTCTAGTTACTACAGAGAATAGAAGATCACATTTTATAACACCATGAAGGAAGCAGCAAGTGCAGAATGCAGGTTCTATAAGTTACTTGATCTTCTTTGCTATAGAATGTTAGTGACAGTTAGGAAACCAGATTGTTAGACAGGTGTAATTGCAAAACAAAGGAGTCCAAAGGGATGCAGTCCCTTTCTAATTTTTTTTTAAGGAGAAAAAGAAAACAGAAAAAATGTACAAGTAATACAAAATTTAAAAAATAAAGAGTAAGAAATCACTAGTTAATAGTTACATATTTTCATCTTAGAAATAGTTGTTCGTTACAAAATTAAAGCATATAAAGTGGACTTTCAAACAGTGAGAGTGCAAACAGTTTTGTTTAATGATCCAAAAAAACTCAGTAATATGGTTATCTATCTGATACACTTAAGCAGTTATAACTTATGCAGTTATAACCTTTAGAGCACTTTCTTTTCTTTTCTTTTGTACAATGACAATTACACACTTTGGGTTTTATTACTCCCACAGTTCTTACTACTTATTTTGAAGAGAGTAAAACCAAATGCAACATATCAGAACAGAGTCTGTCAAATCAAAAGGACATAATAGATAATGTAAAAACAAAATACAAGGTGATCAACAATGGTTACCATACTGCCTCTTGCTATTTTAAGAATTGCCAGTTATAATAAAATTGAACAAAACAGTAAAGAATAAAACCAAAGCATTGGAGACATTACAGGACTTTAAAAGAAGGTAATAGTCAACCAGAATGGGCGTCATAATGAATCCTATTGTCTTCATAGTTGTTGCCTATACTTTCGAACTTGGTACTATCTAGCTAAGCAGAATAGGGGAAAATCAGTCAAAACAAGATGGTGAGGGCAATACAGGATTTCAAATCAAGTTAATCGGAAATCAAAGTAGGTTAATGTAATGTATCCTGCTATTTTTTATTTATTTTTCCCTTAATTAAAAAGATAAAAATAAAAAAGTAAATAATTAAAAAAAGGGAAGATTGAGATAAGAGAGGACATAACAACAGAACAGTGCAGGTCAAAACATAACCATTTAAGCAAAATAGTGTTTCACCACAAGATACCCTGACATAAAAATAGTTACCATAGTGTCTCTTTCCTTGAAATCTTTGAGTATAACTTCGTATACTGTAGCACCAAACATATCAAGACACTATCAAACCATTCAAAAAGAATGACATTATTACAGGGTATTTAGAACCAATTAACAGAAAAGGAACAATGGTTTCTGTATAATCTCCTTGTCTATAAAAGTTTTTGCTTATATTATTATATATAATAAAATCCAATAAGATACAGCCTTTTAAGACCGATGGAAACAGAAGAATACAAGTTTGATGGGACTTCAAAACAAGATGATACTAAATCAGCACTAGCTATTATGATGTTTTGTTTTCTCCAAAATAGCTGTTCCTACCATCCAATCTTCTCTGCCTCATTTCTGTTGAGCTCTTTTTCTGTCGTTTGTTGTCAGTTTGTCTTCTTCATTTCGCTTTCTGCTCCATTCATTGTGGCCGCTCTGCCACTATTTCTGGAATCTTGGTATTTTCCTTTTTTAGAATATTCTGCAGTATTCTCTGTAGAGTTGAATTGGTGTTTGCAAATTCCCCTAGTTCCTCTTTATCCTGGAAGCACGTTGTTTTTCCATCAATATCTAGGGACAGTTGTGCAGGATATATCAATCTTGGCTGGAGGTTATTATCTTTCAAAGCTTGAATTATTTCCCCCCACACCCTTGGTGATTTGATGGTTTGTGCTGAGAAGTCTGCTGTAATTCTGATGGGTGTTCCCTTGTAAGTGATCTGTTTCTTGTCTCTGACGGCTTTTAATATTCCTTTCTTATATTGGATTTCTGGAATTTTGATTATTATATGCCTGTGTGTAGCTCGGTTTGGGTTGTAGGTGGCTGGGGTCCTGTATGCCTCATACATATGAGTATCTTTACCATTTGCTAAATTAGGGAAATTCTCCTGGATTATTTCTGTGAATAGCTTTTGTAGTCCATTTGTTTGTGTCCCTACTTCTTCTGTTATGTTCTTAATTCTTAATTTATAGATCCTCTTATCATCTTCTAGCCTTTGTAATGTTGCTGTTTGTTTTTTTGTCATTTTTAAGAAGTTTTTCATTTCATGCTCCCACATTACCAATCTTCCCTCCAGTTCAGATAATCTATCCTTAGTTTCTTTCAAGCTGTTATGTTAGTTTTCGATAGAGTTTTTAGTTTCCTGGTAATCTCTTTGAACCTGCTTCACATATTCTATGTTTTCTCTATTTTCTCCATCAAACAATTCTCCCCTTTTTTTCTGTTCTTCCATTCCACCATCTGTTTTTTCTTGGGTGGTGCTTAGCATTTCTCTAACTATTCTGCTTATATCTTGCTTCAGGTTGTTAATAACTATGAGGCTCTGGAGATAGCACTTTATGTCTATTGGTGCCGTGTCTGCTATTGCATGTTTCTCAGGATTGGGGGCTGAGGACCCTTTCTTGTTGCTCCCTCTTCCCATCTTTTTTGTTCCTTTTATACAAGCGTATATAGGAGGCCCAGTTTCTTTCTTTGTCAGTTACAGTTTGTTTGAATTGCGCCAGCTAGGTGTTCCTGCCCACTGCAGTGTACTAGGGAGACACAGACCTGGGCAGCCTATGCTGGGCCCGCCCCTCCAGGTCAACCTACCAAAGGCTTCACTACTAGGGTGCACCTCCAGGCTCTGGGACCTGGTTTGGGCTAGCTTACTGGCTCTTGGTCAGCGGTGTCACCCAAGTCAGGCACTCCCCACCGATCCAGCTTGAGAGGGGAATATGTGACTGAGGTCACTGCAGCGCCCTGTTCCGGCTAGTCTGCCCAGTCCCAGTATGTCCTTTGCTGAAGCCTCCTACTCTATGGAAGTGTCCCCGATCCGCTCACTCACCACAGGTCAATGCAGGGCTCCCGGCCAGTCTCGCTCTCAACTCCATTCACCGCTTCCCACTCTCAGAGCTTTCGTGCCTCTCTCCTTGCTGTGCTGATTGGTACGCAGCAGCGGCTGCAGGAAATTCAAATCGTGGCTTCCAGTGGCACGGGCCCCAGCTTCTGCACTGAGACCTTATTGTTTCTGTTATATCACTGGGATTGCGTTTCCAGTTGGTTTCTCTTAGTGTAGTTCGTTCCTGGGTCGGCAAAGTATATCTCCCCTTGCTTAGGACTTCTCGCCCGGCACCATTCCTGGATTTTAAATGCAGTTTCTTAGAGAGCCTCCAAAGCTGCTGCTATCTATCTGCCATGTTCTCCCGGAAGTCCCCTTTCTAATTTTTAAATATGATGCATAAAAAAGTTGAGGTCAAGCAGCTGTAAGGTTTATCATGGATATTAGATGGTTACCTACTTTATCCTTAAAAACATCTTCAAAAGAGCAGATACTTTGATGGATGATTTTTCATCTTTGCCTGCCTCCTTTAAAATATGATGCTCATGTTTGTTGATTTTTCAATTTTAGATCACTGTTGACTTCCTTTTCAGAAATCCATTCTCTTCTCCATTTCTATTCCTTCTATCACTTTTAAGTTAAGAAAAAATAGAAAGAAAGCGTGGGCCTTTGGTAAAGGCAAAGCTGGATGGTGTGTGAGATTGTGCTGAGTCCTTCTGCCTGTCTCGTTCAGCTGGGGACCTGACACAAGGGAAGATGAGTGCAGGCAGACCCAGCATCTTTGTTACTGTGCAGATGTGACCAGTCACAGGTTGCCACTGGCAGGGGGCCAGCAAGACTCCGAGAACCGAGGCCTTAGGTAGACAGAGAGGGGCAGAAAAAGAGAGCGCATCAGTGCGGCTGTGTAACAGGGTCACCTCCCACCACATAAAAGCATCCCACTGTCCACGGCATGGCTGCATTCAGGGTTCCCTCCCAACAGCACCCAGTGAGCCGCAGCGGTTAGCAGTCCTTCCTCAGTGGCCTGGAGGGAGCCCAGTGCTTCCTCCAACGGCATGATGCCTTCTCTTGTTCCTAAATCCATGGGGTGAAGCCTTTGACTTCCAGCTCCCTTCTGGAAGGGACAATCACTGTTAAAAGTTTCCATCTGGCTGAAAAGTCTTTAGGTGTACACTTACGATTGCAATCACTGTGATGGAAATACACTGTGTTCTTCACTATGTGTGACGAATGCTGCAGAATGATAATGTGAAACCCTCGACTACAGATTGAGTAGTTCATTGCAGGTCATGCTGGTGAATGCCCTGTGGAAGGCCATTAGTGGACTACTCGTTTAGCCCTGTGGCTCAGGGTGAAACACGGTTCAGAAAGACAGCATAGTCTGTGTAAGCCGCACTCACTAGCATCTTGCAGAACTAACCAGGGCAGACTGACCATTGTAACAGTGAGGAGGCATTGTGTTTGCATTAGGGCATTAACAAATGCCCAAATCTGGCACAGATTTTTACTGGGGCTTTGTGTTAATAGACCCTGAGGCCTTGCTGGAATTCAGCTGGCGGGTTCTCAGAAGCCAGTTAGGGCCAGAGTGTCTCCCTTGGGAACCAAAGGGCCACTTGCAGCTACTGCTTTTTCTGCAAGTAACCTGCTCAGGGCAGTGTTCCTGGGACAGTCTTTTTTTTTGTGGCCTCTGTCTTGATACTGGTTCTGAGTCTGCTGCCCAGGCTTCCTCTGGGGTTTGATTTTTGTGTTGACAGCCTCTCCGACGTCTCTGCTGCTCCCTGGTTTTTCACGGCCAAGGCAGCTGTGGGTGGCAGGGCACCCTGAGCTGTGTGTCCACAACCCCAAGGACACCATGGGAGTGCATGGTGGGGCCGCAAGGCCTAGGGGAAGGCCAGTGGTAGGACCATGTATCCCCATCCGCCCCGCTGGCGGCCAGAGCAGCAGGGATCAGCAGTGGGCTTGCCCTGTGCTGCTTGTGAGGAGATAAAATGACAGCAGCTAATGCATAATTCTTTTTGGCCTCAAAAAGTGGCAGTAGAGCATGTCAGGAAACACAGCTCCCCGTCTTATGCGGTAGGCATTGTTTTGCTCCAGGCTCTTCCATCTCCGTCTGCTGCACATGCAAACCGTGGAGTGGACTTGCACAAGCCTGACACTGCCCTGCAGTGTAGCTGTGTCACGGGTGAAGAGTTGGAGAAATGTCATTTCCCCACTTATAGGAGCTTGTATTTTATCAGAATTAATTTTAATTTTCTCTTCCTTTATTCTTTAGTAAGAAGACACAAGCGACCTCAGCTCTTCATGACATGGTGGACCAGCTGGAGCGGATTCTTAGGTGTGGGTAGGGGCTGTGTCAGCTTTCTTGGACCTGGTCCGGGTGGCTGTCCTTCACCTTGCCGTGGTGTAGTGGCAGTGAGAGGCACATGTCCAGATCTGCCTTCGCCATATGCTGGTGGAGCGGCCTGTGAAGCCGGGGTTTCTTTTGCTGTAACAGCTCACTCAGGAGAATCACAGATTTATATGCGAGCCAGCATTTAAGCCCCTCGCAGGAAAATTTAATTTCTGCAGCAGTTGCTGCAACTATAGGGCACACTTTTTTTTTTTTTGTTACACTGGTGCCTTTTGGGGGACTCATGTTTATCAACTACTTAGATGTTCTGGACTGTCTAGAACCTGCCTATAACTAGTTTGAGGTTCTTCACCGTTATAGTGAAACTGAGCTTGCTGTCTGGAAGACTGAAATAGTCCTCATTTGCCATTTAGGAAATCTAAAGTTGTTTGTTTTAGTTAATTTATGCATACAAGTATATTATCATTAGTATTATTATTACTTTAGTACTGGATAGTGAACTCACGACCTTGTGCTTGCCAGGCAGGCATTTTATGCTGCTGAGCTAAATCCCCAGTCCTAGTGTATTATTTTTAAGTATCATAAATAAAAAATTAGAATTAAAAACTCTATTCTATATAGCTATACAAATTATACATAACATAGCTTTTGTACCAGTAATGTGTATAGTACAATACAATTTGGAGTTCAGTAAACAAAGCAATTTTATTTGCTTGATGAAGGTTTGAAAACATTGTGAGTTGTATTTAAGGAAACTGAGTGTTTCTGTGTATCACAGTCTGAGCACGTGGAGAAGGAGCTCTTCATTTCACCAGGACTTCTGTTCATTGCTGGCCTGATTCTTGTTACTCTGCTGTGAAAATGCTGTGTATGCATTTAGTAAATCAGCCTTTTCCTTATGAATTGGCTCATCCCGCCCTGCTTAGCACCCCAGCAAGCCCCAGTGTCTCTTGAGTGATGCTTAGTGGTTGAGTCAGTATGGTCATCATGCACAGGTCTGAAAGTCACCTGGACCCTAGGGATCCAGAGAGCTCAGCGAGACCTAGAGAAACACAGGCATGATTTACTTCACTGCATCCCCATGACCAGGGCCCATCCTGATGATCACGTCTGTAGCTCAGTGAGACAGTCATGTCCTGCCATAGGTAGTCATTGCTCAGTGTAGTATGATGACATTTTAGAATAAGAGTTTTCACTGGGCGTGATCCCAATACTTGGGAGCCTGAGGCAGGAGGATCTCTATGAGTTCGAGACCAGCCTGGGCTACAAAAGTGAGTTCAAGGCGATCCTAAGCTATATAGTGAGACTCTGTCTCTAAAAACAAAATAACCCCTCTCAAAAGAAGAAAGAAAGAAAGACCAAAGAGAGCTTTTATTCTTGTTTCTTCTCATAGGCACACATAATGGTAAATATTTTCTTATGCATAACATCAGGTGAAACCTATCTTGGCCGAGTTATGAATCTGATCGCTTGCCCTGTCGAGGGCAGTTCCTAAGTGGTGAGCGTTGGTGAGCTGGCCCAGGGTGTGTGATCTCACAGTAATGGGATGGGAGGTCTTGGAGACCCTGAGACCTGGGATCTGTGGCACACTGGCATTTTTATACTGACTGACTGTTCTTGGGGGTGATGGAGCCAGCTGAGTGGCCAGGCTTTTCACCTTTGAGATGCTCTGTTCCCTGCTTTTCCAGCTGCCTTGTGGCCTTGTTTGTAGGTGTGAAGTTAAAACTGGGTATCAAAATTATCCATTTGACTTGTTTTACTGGCTGGTGCTTTGAGAACAGAGAATTTATGAAAGGTAATTTTTGAGACAGACACATCATCCTTTAAAGAATATGTTATTTAGTCCAGGAATGTATAAAAAAGACAAAAATGAAAACAAAGCTTTGTAAATGGAAACGTTAGAAAAGTAAAAGCAGAGAAGGGAAATGGGAATACGATGGCTATCATCATTATATATGGCAGACATGTACTAATAAAGTAAATAAGATTTTAAAATTAAAAGTAATGCCAGTAGGGAAAAACAAGATTTGATTTGTAATTATGAGCCCTGTTGTTAGTGAGAATTAATGTAATACATGTGTGAAGTCGTGTTGTAGTGTATGATACCCTAACCCTAAAAAGTACCAGACACCAACGTATCACTTAGATGCTTTCAGCTTCTTGACTATCTCTGTTTGGCAGCAGGATTTTTACCAATTCCTCTTGCACTTGCAGCGTGTCAGAGCTTCTGGAGAAGCATGGACTGGAGAAGCCAATTTCCTTCGTGAGAGACACGCAGTGCGACATGGAGGAGGCGCGCAGGCTGATGGTGAGGCTGGCCAGGCACACAGGCCGGAAGTGAGTTCCTGAGCTGCTCGTGCACGAGGGGGTCCGGGTTCAGCGTTGCTTTGTTCTTCTCCAGCACCGTGGGTGAATTAAAGCTGGCGAGTGAGGGGCCGCGCCTACTGGGGTGGGGGCTCCATTTGGTCAGTCGTGATGTGTGTGAGCGCAGACTTGCACAGGTGTGCTGCACAGGCACACCTGCCTCCCTCCGTGTCCCTCTTCTTTCTAATCCCCCCTCCCCCTGCCGTACCCTGTTGTCATCAACCTGACCTCCCAGCTGCCACCACAGATCTCTTCCCAGCCCTTCAAGCACCGCTTCACATCTGCTGGGTTGGTGTGAGTGGATGTTGTTGTTTCATTTGGCTTCTGATGCTCAAAGTCATTGTTTTCATCCATGTCATGTCACGAATCAGTGGCTTCTTGCTGAATGATATACAGATTTATCTCACCTGTGTTTAAGGACAGTGGGTTGTTTTAGGCTTTGACTTTTACAAATGCAGCCCCCATGACTATTTGTGTGTCAGTTTTTATGTGGGCTCGTGCTCGCCTTTCTCCCGGATAAGCCCTGTGTGCAGAGTGCGGGGGTGGGGGTGGGGTGGGGTGGGGTGGGGGGGTGGTCCTGTGCGTGTGAGGAGCAGCAGCAGCAGAACCGGCCCGATGCTCTTCAAGGTGTCATCCATTTCCCTCTGTGACTGGCCTTGAGGAGAGTTTCAGTGGCTCCATGTCCTCTTCCGCACCCAGGAGTGGTCAGTCAGTCTCTTAAGGGTGGTGATTTTCAGGTGATTTTTTCATTTTCTTAAGGGTGGTGTGTAGTGACCTTCGGGTTTAGTGTTAACTGCATTTCTATAATGATGAGGGAGCTCCCTCTCTAAGCACATCTCCAGCTGCATTTGTTCTTTGCCCATTCTCAAAAGCTGGACTGTTTGCATTCTTATTGAGCTGTGAGTTTGCTTGTGCGATCCCTGTCTATGTTCCTTGCTACATAAGTGCTTTGGAGCTGTTCCTTCCCTTTATTCTTTGCTCTGACCTGTGTCTTTTAAAATTGTACTTAAAAATCGAATTCTTTTTAGTTTGCTCTTTTTTAATAGTGCTTTTGTTAATCTAGAAATGTTTGCCTTTAAGCTTTTCTAGCAAAATTTTTAGTTTTATACTTACAGATCCTTAATCCACTTTGAGAGTTAATTTTCTTTATTGCTCAAAATACAGGTTAAAGGTTTTTTCCTGTTTGAATAGTCCCACACCATTTCTTGAAAATGCTGTTGCCTTGAACTCATGGCAATCCTCGTGCCTCAGCCTTCTGAGTGCTGGGATTATAGGTGTGCACCTCCACATCTGGCCTACTTTTGCATTTTTATTCTGCTCCATTAATTTACTTGTCTTTCTTCCTATACTTCACTGTATTGGTTTTTGTAGGTTTATAGTAAGTCTTGAAACCAGGCAATATTAGACTCCTGACTTTGTTTCCCATTTTTATATTTGTTTAGCTTCCCACAACCCTATGAACTTTAGGATCAGCCTGTCAAGTGTTGTCATCCAGGATTTTGCAGGGATCACTGTAGTCCAATTTCAGGAGTATTTCTGTCCCATAGCATTATTCATTTTTCCACTCCGTGAACACGGCATGCCTTTCCATTGACGTGGGCCTTTCATTTCTTCTGATGATTTTGTGATACGCAGTGTGCATGTCTCCGGCTCATTTCGTAACATTTATCGCCTGTTGAGTCAGCTATGAGTGGAATTGATTTCTTCTTTTCAGATCCGTTATTCCTACTGTACACATTATTAGCTCAGGTAGTTTTTCTGCAGTCCCCTTGTCCTGAGTATGGAGAGCTGCCTGTGTGTGGGATTGGGGTGAAGGGAGGCTGCAGAGTAGCAGGTTGCACAGGACAGTGTGTGCCTGTCACCAGGGCTGAGCTTGTGGCCTCCTTCACAGCCATCACTCACTTCTTGTTACTTTATAGAAACAAATTTGATGCTGTGTCCTCTTTCAGGTTTTCCCCATTCACACTGTAACACGGGCTCATAATATTATATTAATTTACTCATTCTGTTTATCATGAAGTATTTCATTTTGTGACTGTAACATGTTGTGTAACCTATGTTACGGAGTTTTAGACTGTTTCTCAAGTTTTGCTTGTTATTACTATTTCTGCTGTGAATCATTTTGTACTTAACCACCTTTTATTTTTAAATTTTTTTCATTGTTTTGAGACAGGTCAGGCTTGTAGATCAGGCTCACTTTGAACTTTGTGGCTGTAATCCTCCTGTCTTGGCCTGCCAAATGCTGGGATCGCAGGCTTGTGCCATCACACCAAGCAGTGGTCTTTTAATACATTTATGTGCTTCTCTTGAATACCTGCCTACAGTAGGTAGAACTGCTGAGTTAGAGAATATCTCTAAGTTTGACCTTAGGAGATTGTGTGTGTGTACATCCCTCCAAGCAGAGGCAGAATGAGTGTGACCCCACATGGAGCAGTTTCCTCTCTGCATCCCTGAGGATCCCAGCACATGGGTGCACTTGAGTGGGTGGCATCTGTGTGGAGACTTTGTTCAGTCCTAGCATCGTGACTGAGGCAGAGATGGAGGTCAGAGAAAATTTCCTGGGTCCTTCAGTAAAGATATTTGAAATAAACCACTTTCTCATTTTTATTCTTCACTATCCTTAGGGTGCTCAGTGTTTTTAACAGAGTGTGTGCAAAGATAGTAAACTTTTAAAAACTAGAACATTTGTATCTACATTGACTTTTGTCTCTTGGTTGTCATCATCTAAAGTAGTAATTTATCCTAATGAAGTTAGCAATTTTGCTGTTTCTTTTTGGTACTTCCTTTAGAGCCTGCTAAAAGAGAGACAGGGAACCTGAAGGCATTGGTTAATATTCACGTTTCTTAATCACACATTTACTTGTGAAGTTTTGTTCACATCCCTGTGTGCATGTTTTGTGAACTATAGATTTTGACACAAATGGCTTTGCCTTGGTGTCATTCTTGATGCGAGGCTCATGAGTAAGAAAGAGATACAGTGCTTCTGGTCAGGCTGGAGAGATTTCCAGCTTCTCACAGATGTCTCAGGGGCTCCCTAAGCACTAATGTACCACCCTGCACAAAAACTAGCAATGAATCTGAAGGGCATTTCAAGGTAGGCGCTACCACAGTGCTCAGTGAGCGAGCCAGCATGGTCGGACCTTGTAGTTTTGTAGTAGCAAAGCTCAGAGGTGGGCACTGTGATGGCAGGGGTGGGGATGTTGACAGAGGTGCTGATAGGAGAGGGCCATCGGCATCTGCAGTGGACAAGAGCTGGCTCAGGCTTCCAGGTGGCCGCAAGAAGCTTCCATCCTCGGTCTGTCACAGGGAACCTTGGGGAAACCCCCTCGCCTCAGGCAAGAGTGCTATAAGTGTGGGTTCACAGGCCCAGGGTGAAATAATCAGGACTGTGCAAGAGAAAATTGAAACATACAGTGTATGTTTGATTTTTAGGGGTTTAGCATTACAGTTTAATCTAAATTTTTTAAAAAAAGGGCTAAGGATTTAGCTCAGTGGTATAAGTGCCTGTCTTGTAAGCACGCAGTCATGAGTTTGATCCCTGGTACCCCCCCCCCAAATAAATAAATAAATAAATAAATAAATAAATAAATAAATTTTTAAAAAGAAAAAGAAAAGTCAAGTACTCCTAAAGCAGCATGATCCCTACCTACGTGTCTTTAGGAGCTCGCTCTGCGTCTTCTAGGAAAGCCTGTGTGACTTTTCTCTCTGCGATTTGCTACTGCTCTGTGCTCTGTCCTTCTCTCCTGCGCCTGCCCAGCTCCCAAAGAGTGACAGTGCCCAGCTCCCAAAGAGTCCCCTAGCCTTGAAGATGCTTAGTGACACAGGAGCCTTATGTCTGCCCCACTCCACCCCACCCCATGGCAAGGTCATGGCCTCCACACTCTGCAGGGACATTCACTCAATAGCTCCATGATATGCCTTCACACACCTATAACCAGAGGGTTCTACTGCTTTAGGCTGCTCTGCAGTCGCTGTGCCACTTATTCATGTTTGCGTGATCGTGGGCTGCTCCTAGTGGAAGGCCTGTGGGTGCTGCAGTCTCCCACCCTTCCGCTCAGTGCATTCCCATGCCTGAGGATCCCTTGCCTGAAAACGGGTGAGAATTTTGCCCCCCTTCAAAGCAGCCCACTGGAAATGAGCCCTGATTGTTTTGTGTATGTGCTGTGGCTGGGCCTTTGAGGCTCCAGTCTTCTACTTATTCTAATCTGTCCTAAATTCAGGTTTTACCATTTTGAGTGCAATATTGTTTCTCCCTGGAAAATGCAGTTCCCCTCCAAAGCTGCGGCCAACACTGTTTGTGTTTAGGAATCTCTTTGTGTAGGACAAGCCCCTTGCTTAATTTCTTTGAGTTCTGCTCTTGATTCTTATTTACTGACTGTGTTCTGAAAAGGGCCATTATAAATAATGTGTTATAATTTATTTTAATTAGAACCTCCGCGCAGACAGCCATGTGTGTGAACACATTGCCGCCATCTGTCCCTGTGTCGATGGCTCCCAAGGAGCAGCTGTGCGGAGAGACTTGGATTCAGCGAGATGGTGCCTAGCTCTGACTTGATCAGGCTGCCTGGTCAGGCTCGCTGTGACTTGCCTGCCGCACACCGGTCTGAAGGGGCCTCCTAAAGAGTTCAACTACCCAGGTCACAGTAAGGGAAACACTGGATTATTCTAGCATACTCGCAAATCTGTCCATTTGTTTTATATATTTGCATGTTGGTGAATCATTTTCTCTTACGCCTTATTGCATATGGAGCAAGAGTAAATGTGTTTTGTGTAATATAAAATGCTGTAGGCAAGTGAAGCATGTGCTTATTAAACACTTCAGGTGATTCTGGGCACGACGGCATGTTCTTGTAGCTCCAGGTACTTGAAAGGCTGAGTCAGGAGGATCACTTGAGCCGGAGAGTTTGAGGCTGGCCTTGGCAACGTATTTAGAGCTTATATCCAAGTCCAAACAAACAAACAAGAAAAGTTGGGAGGAAAAATCCTTGAAATTATGTTTTCCAATACTTTTCCCATAGTAATAACTATTATAGACACAGAGGCTTTGACTTTATTTTTAATGCACAGAAGTGGTAATGTTTTGAAAGATATTTCATAGGTAAAAGAAAGACACATCTATGAAGAAGCACCATTTAGTTGGTTATGGCAAACACAGAATAGAATCAATCTCCTCCTTTTGAGCGTTGAATTTCATCGCTTTTTTCATTTGTGGAGAAGTTGAGGACTGTGCAGGAGACAGGGACGATGGTCTCAGCCTTCCCAGGCAACAAGGGCACACAGAGCTGTGACCACCCTACCCCTCGCCTTTGTCACCATGCTTGGAGCTTGGGAGGCACACAATGTTTGCAGCTAGACTGGTTCACAAATGTTGGGTGCTTAATATGACCCAGAAAAACCATATCTCTTTACAGATTCTGGAACGAGTTACTGCTTGTAATACAGAAAAAGGGAATCTGAAACTCTTAGCTGACTTTTTGTTTCGGAGAGTCTTCCTGCAATGCCTGTGTTTGACCAGAGTTGACCTCACCCTTTCCTGCAGTGGCCCTGAGGTGGGCTTTGAGAGAGAATGTGAGATTCAGGAATAGTAAATGATTTGCTGTAGGACTGCTCCACTAGACTGACTTGTTAGCAAAGTCTTTCTTGCTTTTTTCTTCTTTGTAGTACTGGGGATTGAATTCAGGGGCTGCCCATTGGTCAACACCCCTCTTTTTGTTTTCCAGTGGATCTCACCAAGTCACTAAGTTGTGCATGCTGGGCTTGAACTTGCCATCCTCCTGCCTCAGCCTTCTAGAGTCTGAGATTGCAGGCGTGGTGTGCCACCAGGCCTGGCCATTAGTAAAGCCCTCTCCCCTGCTGCAGAGGAGTCTGACCGTGCACTTCCTGCTCTGTAACTTCACAGAGCAACACAGCCAGTGTGCTGGGGTCTTGCTGCCCATGTGACCTGTGGGGCCGTACATCCCTGGAAGGGCTGTGAATGAACCAGGAGAGCTGCAGGGCGAGGCCTTTGGCTTGCAGGGGTGCAGTCTTTGTGGGTCCCTAAGGGGGCCTTGGAAATCATGCCCATGGACTCACTGCAAAAGACACAGGGCCTTTCAGAACAGGAAGCTGCCTCGGAGTCAGGTGGGGCAGAGTCTTTTGGTTGCTCTGCTCCTGGGCTGACATGTACTTTGAGTTGCACTCCAGACTGTGACCAGTGTTCTTTGATTGCCCTGCTGGTGAGTGGTGGTTCCAGGCCTCTGTATGGCAGTGGCCATGGCCCATGGCTGCCGAAGGCCTGACAGCTCTGCTGAGGTTAGAGACTCCTGGGAGCTGTGAGCAGAGGTGAAGCTGGGAGCAGCTGTCCCCCAGTAACTCCTGGGCCTCCCAGCTGTGCCCGCTCCTGTGCTATGTCCCACCATGGACACACCCCACTCATTCAGCCCACATTTAACATGTAACACTCTTCCCATGTTCTGTCCAAGCGGCTGATGATGGGCTGGCGTGGTCGCAGCTCTGACACTGAGGTCCAGCTGTCCCCTAAAAGTCCGAGTGAACTATCCTCACTGAACCCTGGGGCCACCACGCTCCAAGAAAGAGGCATGAGAGCCGCTTCCTGAGCTGTCCCTTTTTCTGCAGGCAGCCTCCTGTGGGCGAGTTGCACTGGAGGACGCTGCTGCAGGACATGCTCACGATGCAGCGGGAAGTGTACACATGTCTGGATGCCGACGCTTGCTATGAGGTAACTGTGGGGCTGTCTGCGCACTCCCGTGTCCACCTCCATCTCTCTATTCTTTGTTACAGCAGTGGCTTTAGTAGGGTAGCCCCCTGCAAGCCGATCCTCATCCCCCGCCTCCACACTGTTGGTGGTCATGGGAAGGCCTCTCAGACAGCTCAGTTTCTGCACCTCAGAAATAATGTTCTGACTTGATCCTTTCTTCTTGCATCTCTGCTGAATCACACTAGCCTCTGCTTGCTTCCTTCTGCCCTGCCCATAGCGCCCCATTCGTGCTCAGCATTTCTTCTGAAATAAAACGTTGTGTGCACTGCCTTCCCTAGGGTTCTTGTTTGTTCTGTTGTCAGTAGAGGAAAGTGTGGGTCTCCGTGCTCTGTACAGAGAAATGGCCGCACCTTTGCCTTTTCCGCTGCCCGCTGCCCTCAGGTGCACCCGACCCTGCTGCCCTGTCTTTCCGGCTCCTGACTCTGCCTACATTGTCTCCTCTCCTGCTTGAAAGTCCTGAGGAGGCTTCAGAACTCAGCTCTTCATGCACTAGGCCACTGTGGTCCCTTCCTGGAGTTTGCATCTTCCTCATCTTTCTTCTCATGTCTTGGTTCCCACACCTACCTGTGCTGGCGAGCTGCTGGGCAGGCGGTGTCCTGTCTGGTCCTGTCCTGTCAATATCTGTCTGGTCTCATCCTGTCATGTCTGGTCCTGCCCTGCCCTGTCCTGTCCGGTCCTGTCCTGTCTTGTCCTGTTCTGTCATGTCATATTCTGACCTGTCCAGTCTGGTTCTGTCCTGTCCAGTTTGGTCCAGTCTGGTCCCTCCTCAGGTTCCCAGGGCACACACAAGGAGAACTTAAAGGGCTGGTCACAAGACAGATCCTTGGCACATGGCAGTCTACTCATTATTTTGTAAGACATGTATATTACCAGTAAATTACTTATGGTTCCTCTTGGGAAATGATCCAACTAACTCACTTTGAATGAAATACAAGTTAAAAGAGATTCACTATTTGAATTTTCTTCTCAGAGAGGCCAGCTACAAAACTATATTATGGTGAAAGTAGTTCTCTATTTTGTGAAATTGTTTAGTTTTTAAATTGCAGGTGATTTTAACAAAAGAACAATAGTAGAGGCTGTTAGGAAATGAATGATTTATGTTTGAATATCAGGTTTTTAAATGCTTGAATAATTGTATTGTTCACAGTGAAGATTAGCCTCAGCCTGTATTTAGCTGCCAGTGACTGCCCTGTATACCTAGCTGTCTCTTGTACATAAGAAATCGGGCTTTTTTTTTTTTTTAACATTGGAATGACATTTTGGTATTTTCTTGATTGTGACTATAATTCTGATTCTGACTAAAAAATTGGCAGGAGGTATATTACACTTGAGTGAGTTGGTTTTTCTTTTTGGTTTTTTTGTTTTTGTCTTTCTGAGGCAGGGTCTCACTATGCAGTTATGCAGTTCAGGCTGGCCTGGAGTTCTCTTTGTAGCCAAGGCTGGTCTTGAACTTATAATGATCCTCCTGCCTCAGCCTCCTGAGTGCTGGGATTACAGTGTGCCCCACCATACCTGGCTTTGATTTTGAAAGTATTCTTTCAAAATCAGGGGACATACTGCATTACAAATAGTTTAGTTCCTTTTTTCAGGGTTGGTGTGTTAATGATGTTTGTCCATAATAAGTCTTTGTCTTTGAGAACATAACAGTTTGGAAGCCTAACATTTTGAAAGATTGTAGATGATGGTGGATAGACTCGGTAGAGTTCTAAGCAGCCTTTTTTTCTCTTTTAAATTGCTAGATTGTCTTATTACCTTTTGACTTTGTGTCCTTGGGAAATACATTATAAACTCAGGGCTGTAACTAAAAATGTGAGATGCATCTCACAAGACAGAATCCACACTGTCCATGACAGCAAGAGCTTGTGCAGTCTGGGCTCCCACATAGGTTTCTCAGCACCGCTCTCAGTTCTTGGCTTTTTGGAGTGAGCAGAGCTGTGCGGGGCAGCAGTCCTGTGGGGCACTCCAGCTAGGGGTGACATGTGCTGCCAGTGGCTACAGATGCCATGCAGGCTGCTCACTGGTAATTTGCTTTCTGTTACATTGTCTTCTTGCAGCTGGTCTCTCTTGAATACCATGATTGCTTTTTTCCTTTTCATGTAGGCTTATCCAGAAATGCTAAAGAAGGGATGATAAAGGAGTCCAATGCTCCTCTTACTTAAAAGGAAACTTGATTTTCCCTGAAATTTTGTTTTTCATTCTCAGTTTCTGTGCTGTCCTCAATGTGTGGAAAAACAGGGCAGTTGTCCTTGGGACACTCTTGTACCAATTACAACATCAGCAGTGTCGGCTTGGGAAACACACTGTTTCACACGTTTCTGAGAGTCTGTAAGCACTGTCAGTTGAAGTGCTCATCTTACGTGGGGTGCTGTGGCACAGGCCTGTGATCCCGGCACTCAAGAGGCTGAAGTGGGAGGACTGCAAGTTTGAGCCCAGCTGGGTGACTAGGCGAGACCTGGGTTCCCGAGGAGGCAGCTCAGGGTGAAGACCCTGAGCTCAGGGTCTAATTTTGATCCCCCAGAAATTTTATCTGAGTGGGTTCTATTTCTTGTCAAGGAGAATATGATATTTTCATGAATATCTAACATCAGCGTCACATACTGTTGCAGCTTCTGTGAGGAGGTGCACCAGTGACATCTGTAGCTCAGCGGTAAGGTTTATAAGACTGGATGCAGATGCTTTGACACAGTTGTAAGTTATGTGGATCAGACCAGGCGCTTAGAGTTCCAGCACTCAGGCCCTGTGGCAGGAGGGACATTATGTGTAACACACCCAGTTTCCACTGAATATAAATTTCACATACTCGACTCAAGTATTCATTTAACACCTTAAATACTGTGCTTTAGTTTACCCAGTGAGATCATTTCTCATTTTCCTAAAATGCCTCTTAGTATGGAGGAAAAATTCAGAGTACAAGGTGAGTATATTCACGGTGGCGGGAACTCCTGCCTCTTGGTGAGGGGTGTGCATTCTGAGCCCTCTTGCGACTTGAGGCTTCCCTTCCCGCCTTCCGGTTTCCTCTCTCCCAGATCTTTATTGAAAGCCTGCTGTGCTCCAGTCGCTTGGAGAACATCCAGCTGGCCGGGCAGCTGATGCACTGTCGGACCAGCTCAGCAGATGCTGCGGCTGGTGTGGCCCAGAAGGGGAGGCTGCAGTACCGGCTGGGCCCTGAGAAGAGCATGTACTTGGTTCTGAGCGCCAGCAGGGAGTACTTCAACTCCTCCACCAGCCTCATGGACAGCTGCATGGACCTGGCCAGGTGGACACTGCTGCAGGGAGAAGCAGTGGCTGTGGGTTGCGAGCCACTTCCTCCTGACCATCCGCCTTTCCCTTGAGCTCTGCTGAGGACTTGCGCTGACCCCCACCTGTTGGGAAAGATTCACATCTGACTGCTGTGCACCTGTACCCTGCGCAGAGCAGCCATTCCGTTTGCTGACCTGGCTCCGGGGCAGAGCTCAACAGCCCCAGCCCTCTTCCTGGCTGTTCTGTGAGCCCACCCATTGTGACACTGGAAAGAAGGTGTGACAGGATGTAAATGTCCACAGTCAGTTATGCAAGCTTGTGCTGATCTTTTCTATTTGCTCATGATTTGAAATTAGTTTTATTGTTTTTAGGAAATTAAAAGGGTTTACTAAACATTGATCAAGAAAAAATATATCTCCTTGACAAATCTTAAAAACCTCTAGAAAGTTTCTTGTATTGGTCTGTTTTTTACAGTGATGAAATACCTGAGGTGAGACACTTAACCGAAAAGTAAGTTTGAGCTCACAGTTTTGGAGGCTCCTTCTTGTGGTTGTCAGACTTTCAGTTTCTAACTAGGAGATGCTTGTGTGTGCACCTTTTCTTTTCAAACACACTTCTGGGTTTTGCCTATGTTTTCCTAGGATGTTCATCTTTTTACTCTTAATTCTTAGGGCCTTTTTTCTTTTTCGAATTTGCCCTTTGCTTGGCTTAGATTTTTTAACAACATTGTGAACATTGACTTACCTTTCTCATTTTATTCAGAATTATAAAGTTTTCAGTTGCTGTTCTTTTTCTTATTCTGTCTTCTGTGTCATCCTTTGAAAGATCTTTAATTTCTAAGTCCACTAGAATTTTCTTTGTATTGTTTCTTAATATTTGATTATTTCTCACATTTAAATTGTAGGACCATTTGGGATTTATTTGGTTGTACTTGTGGTAGCCATGTACATTTATCCCCTACTCCCACTCTCAGCAGTGAGAGCTGCACTTTATCCCCTGCGATGGCCTTCCTAGAAAGAACCTGGTTATCTCAAACCATGTTATTGAATCTGGCAGAGTCCTTCAAGTGGTAAACATGTCTTTCTTTTTTTTCCTCCCAAGGTATTTTATTTTTATTTCAAATGATAAAAGTATCAACTCAGTGAGCCTCTGAGGCAGGGTGTTGAGCCTGACCCTAGCATGTTTGGCAGGCATTTCTTAAAGTTCCTTTACACCTGGCCTTTTTGCATCGCTTTCCCTCGCGTGGCTTCTGTCCCCTGGGGCCGCCCTCGTGTGTAAGCTGGCACTGACCACTCATCCTGTGAGCTGCAGGGTGCCCATCTCAGTGTTTTCAGTTACACTGCACACCACCACGCCTTGTGTGCTCTCACTGGCTAGAGGAGTGTTAGCTGGCTTTCTCTAAAGAAACCAAAACAGACACACAGTCCAAAAACTCAGTGTTTCCATGTTCCTTCTAGTTCCCCAAACTTCACCCCTTAGCTGTTTCTAAAGACAGTTTCTTATGTGTCCTTTCAAAAACAGTTTATCAAATGTTGTCCTTTTCTTTTTTTAACTGACAAGTAATTTCTTACTAATTACACACACCTTTTTATACCTTGCTTTTCCAACATATTCTAGTAGTCTTTCTGTGTACACACTTACAGACTTGTTACATTCTTTTCTGATAGTTGTAGGACATTCCATTTTCTGACTTCATTGAATTTTTAATTAGTTGCCACTTTGATGTATTTCTCTTTTCATTTAAAAGACCATCTGGGCATCTGTAGTAAGTCTGTGAGCATGGAGGAGCCTATTGTAGAAATTTTGAGAGCTGCAGTTTTTGAATTTGGAGTTAAGTACATTGGAAATCTTGATGGAAGCCACACATAATCAGCAGTATAGATGTGAATACTGAGCCTAATGAACTGCCACCAGCTGCAGAAGTGGCCGAGCAGTGTCTCTCAGGTCCCTTGGGCTCCTTCCGGCAACCTTGACTTCTAGATCCCTAGCTCTTGCTGCCCGTGTGCTTTCTAGTCTCCCGACCTAGGGCTCCTCTGCCTTTCAGAAGATAAGTGCATTCAATAAGTTCTCTTCCCTGCTCTTTCTCCGGGTTTTAAAAAAATTGGTTAAAATATTCTTTAGGCGTCTCCTACTCTCAGATTGGCCAGCCTCTTGAGGTTTATCTCAGTACTGATTCTTGCTTTTCCTCGCAGGATGACGCTTTGCAATATGCCATTGCTTTGCTTCTTCTGGGAGACTAAACTGAGGCAGAATCAAGACATTCCTGTTCTCCCTAGAAGGGAAATTGACATGATCTAAACTCTGTCTTTTTAAAGAGATGGGTTTCTGATATAGTTGCTGCCTTTGCACTCATAGTTGTGACGTGGCCACACGGTGTCAGTGTAACCAGAGACAAAATGCTCCGCTTCCCGGAGCTTCTATCTGGCTTTGTACAGAAGCCAAGGTTGATACTTGCCTGGACTCACCTTGAGGATTAGGTGAGGTAAGAAAAAGCAGGAGGAGTACCTGGGATGAACTAAGGTTCAGATAAACATACTGTTGTACCTTGTGTTGTTGCTGCTGCTTTTTAAACCATTATCTTGTTTCCTGCAGGTGCTGCTTACAGTTGATAGCAGATAGGCCCCCTGCCATTCAAGAGGAGCTTGACCTAATCCAGGCCCTTGGGTGTCTAGAAGAGTTCGGAGTAAAGATCCTGCCTCTGCAAGGTGGGTTTTCTTCTTAGCATTTCATTGTTAGTAATCTGTTTGTAGTGTCTTTTTTTTTGTACTTTTAAAAAAAATTTTATTTAAAGAGAAGAAAAAAAAAAGCAGAAAAAGGGTACAAGTTATACAGAATTTCAGAAAAAAAATAAACAGTAGGAAATCACTAGTTAATAGATTACGTATTGTCATCTTAGAAATATTTGTTCAAGTTACAAAATTAAAGCATATAAAGTGGACATTCAAACAGTGAGACTGCAAACAGTTCTGTTCAATGATCCAACAAAACTCAGTAATATCATTATCTATCTTATACACTTAAATATACATGCAGTTATATCGTTTAGAGCACTTTCTTTTCCTCTCTTTTGTACAATGACAATTACACATTTTGGGTTTTATTATTCCCACAGTTCTTATTACTTTTTTTTGGAGAGAGTAAAACCAAATGTGACATAATAGAACAGAGTATCTGTAGCATCTTAATCAAGTCTATATAAGAAAACCTTTTCAGCTGTACCATTTATGCAGGACTTTCTTTCTTCCTTCCTTTTTTTTTTGGCTTTTTGAGACAGGATTTCACTGTACAGTTCAGGCTGCTCTTGAACTCACTTTGTAGCCAGTCTGGCCTTGAACTGAGCAATCTTCCTTCCTCAGCCTCCTGCATGCTGGGATTACAGGCATGTGCCACCTTGCCTGACTGATTCATGTGTTTTTTTTTTTTTTTTTTTTAACCTCAGGTCTTATTAAAATCATGACGATCAGTCAGTTATTGAAAAGCATTCTCAGTTATTCTAAGCTTGAGCTTATTCTAAGCTTCTCCCTCAAACATTTTTTTTAGTCACAGAAGAATAGAGCACAGTGCATCTTTTGGTCTATCTTTATCTCTTATTAAGTCATTACAACTTCGACCTTGTATATATACATGTATCTGCATTTTAGCTTTTTATATGCAGCATGATTGGAATATGTGGTAAACATTTAGATTTTTTATAGTTCTATTACAGTAAAAGACACATTCCCACAAATTCTCTCAAAATCCTCTGCTCATTTGAACACACTCCCTCCATTTTCTCAGCAGCTCTTCCCGAGGGTCTTTAGCTATGCTGACCTGGCTGCCTCCATTTCCTGAATGGATTTAAAATGTCTCCCTTGCATGGTCATTGTGACTTTGGGGAAGAGCTGGAAGTCAGTCACACAGTGCACATCCAGGAAATAAGGTGGATGAGATACAGTGTCATGTGTTTCTGTTGTTTTGTTATTTATGTGTCTTACTTTTTTCCTTGCTGAGACAAAATACCTAACATCGAAAGTTAGAAGAGGAAGGGTTTATTTAGCTCACAGTTAATAGAGGTTTCAGTCCATAATTGGCTGGCCTAAGCAGGGTGCCTCATGGCAGAGGGGTAACAGTTGATGGCAGCAAAAGACTGAAAAAGCAACAAGTGAGGAGAGAAAGAGAGAGACAGAGACACCCGTGCCTCTTTCTGTCCCTTACATTGTATGTCTTAGGATGGGTGTGGTGTAGCGCTCACAGCCTTAATTCCAGTATAGGACTGTGAATCACTCTGAAACTCTAGAAGCCCACCCCCATGCCCCGTGAGGCTTTGGGTGGACATCTGTGCACACACCATAACACTATGTGTGTTTATGTGTATCTGTTTTTATTAGTTCATGTTTGTAGTTTGTAGTGATTCCTTCCATTGTGAGAAATAGGCACATGTACCTAATATATCAATTCTTTTTATTTCCCTTTCCCTCCTTCTCCTTCCATCTCTAGATATCACAGTACAGCAGTCCATGCATCATGATTCAGAACAGTAAAATGTTGGAAGTGGCTGGTATGCCTGCCTGTCAGCCCATAAAGAAAAAGAATATTTACACACAATGGCACAGTACCCTGTCATAAAGAGAGATGAACTTGAGTCATTTGTAGGAAAATAGATATGCAGGAGACCACGTTAAGTGAAATAAGTCAGACACACAAGCTTAAATACCACACAGCTTCTCATATGTGAGAAGCCCACAGTATAAGTAAAGAGCCAAATAAGAGGCAGGCAGTAGGAAGCAGGGACTCAGATCTTGAGTAAAATGATCCCAGGCCTGCACTCCATGGAGTCATGCTCAGTGGCAGCACTCACAGTAGTTTTGAACACACCTCGTAAAGACACTCGAAAGAGAATTTCTGGAGCTGTTGCAAAAAGTGACAAGAATGAGGGGACGTGTGTGCTGGAAACAAGGGAGCACAGTGGAAAGAGAATAATTGCAAGTTGTCTTTTACTGTGACAGGATTTTAGCATTTTAAACTTGTGCCGTGTATTTTGATCATACCTTGTGTAATTCAGAGTGATTGAGTATAGAAATGTCTTCTCCCAGTCCCTCACCTGCTGTTGACTTTTGAAACTGGTTTTCTGGGGCACTCACGCAGTGTTTTTGCCGGCAGCATCTGCAGATGAGCTGTGAAGCTCAGCATGATTCGCTCCTGTGGCCCTGCCTGTGCTCTGAGCAAGTGCCCGAGCCTGGCAGCCTCTGGAAAGCTGGAGCTCCAAGGTCCCGGCTGCTGTCTTGCTCAGCCTGTACCTTAAGGCTCCCGTTCAGAGGGATGCCAGGGCCCTGTGGCCAAGAGAACACCAGCCATGTGAGCTGCAGGTCCTTGTCAGGTCTCAGTGCCTCCACCTTCCCGGCATGCTGGCGCAGCTGCTCAGCACTTGCATGGCCACAGGCCTGGCACTGTGTTGTCACTGTGCCTCATCTTGGAGCCTTGTCTGCCTGCGCTTCAGGATTGGTATTTCACATCAGACAAAGATGAGTGTCACGAACTAAGCTGTTGTTAACAAGTGAACAGAAGACAGTAGAGAGCAGCGTGGAGGAAGGACTCTGTGTCTGTCCCCTGGGAAGTGTCTGTTTCATGTGCGTGCTTTTCTCTGTGGTCTGGGTGCCACTGTTGGTGTCAGACTTTCTTCATGCTCAAGTGAGTGGTTTTTGACTCAGTTACGCCAGGTGTGCTTTCTATCATCTGCTACTTTGCCTCGGTGGCCGGGCCAGTCTCCCAACACTCCATGTTCCTCTCACTTCTCAAGTGGAGGCACGGAGTGAGCTGGGTGGAGTCTCGGTAGGATCGGCTGTGCGTCCTCAGGCCCAGGATGCACTGTCCTCTTCGTGGTCCTGTGGCACAGATCGGGTTTTCTACGTGACTGTAGAGTTGGTTCGGCCTTATGCTGCCGCTGCCCTCTCATGCTGTGCCACCCTTCCTCTTTGGGTCGTTCCTTTTCCTGTTCTCCTCTGAGTCTCCTCTTTACCTCTACCCATACCTCTCTGTTCCCCCTTTCCCAATGCCTCTTCCCTTCACTTTAATAGACATAATTACTAATGAAAAGACAGTTCCACCAGCCTCCCGCAGACATGTGGCTGAGTTCCACCACCTGTGGTGGATGGTGGCACCTTGAAGGTCACCTTCTTCACGTGGGGCTGAACACAGTGTTGCCTGGACAGCCTGGCACTATCCCAACATACCGAGACACCATTCCCTAGTGGTCCTAGACTCTAGGAGTGTTTCCGTGTACGCTTGACAGAGGTAACACACATTCATTGATTTGGAAGATGCTCCAGGGGCAGTTATGTGTGTTGCTTGATTTTAGGGTGATAAAGTCTAGGCCCCAGAAGCTCGGGTCTCATGCTGAAGGTGACACAGGTACACAGCTGGAACCGAGACCCAGGAGGCCTGCCCTGTGCCCTCCATTTGTGAGCGGTAGTCCTTTGTTCACAGAATTCTCCCGCCTCAGGGAGAGACCACCTGCTGCACATTCATGCCTCCTGTCCTGCTCAGCCTGAAGTTCTGCTTCAAGACAGTCACAGTGGCTATGTTGTGGACTCCAACACCATCCCAAATGACGGCCTTGGCTGCTTCTCAGCTGTGCTCGGATGGCATTTGCTGTCTGTGCCGAGTGTTGTGACGAAACCGGTAGGCAGGGTAGTGTGTTCATGTGTTCTTTTCCCGAGATATGTGTGTGTGTGTTTGTGTGTGTTAATAATTTAAAAAGCATTTGAGATGTAAGTGTAAGAGCTATAGAAAAATGAGGTATCTTCAGTTATTAACAGATATGTACATGCATTTTTTTCTCAACTTTGCCAACTCAATCTTTCAAAGAATCTCAGAAGTCAAACACTCCCTTAATGCATGGACAAATAATGACATATAAGGCTTGAAGGTATTAACTGAGAAATCACATTTTGAAATATAGTTACTTGTGCCATAAAATCAACAGTAAGAGAGCTGGTGTAGCAGTTACAGAGGAGTTCAGAAATACATAAATAAGGTAAAAAGCCATTTGAACACAGTCATCACAGTGTTAGAATCCCATTCTCCAAATGGATTTCATATACGTAAGTGTTACTGGCTTGCATTGCTCACAACACCAGGAGACAGAGCACTGGGCTTGTGTGTCCATCTCTGCTGTGGGGTTCAGTTCCTGGCTGGATTTACTGAGCTGGACCGAGAGCATAACTGGTGAGGAAGCCCCCAACCCAGTGGCTGAAGCTAGTGTGCCCTTTGGTGGGAGTGGTGATTCACCTGAAGGCTGTGAGAACTCCGGGCCTTGGGTACTGGGGTGATAGCATTCTTGGCAAGTGCTACCGGGAGCACTGGATGAGGCTGGTGACGTACCTGTAAGATCGTCATCTTGTGTTACTGAACCTGGAAAAAATCCACGAATCTGTAGCTGGTACTCAGGAAAATACCCATGACTGTTTTAAGTAGGTTATGGAAAAGTATGCTTGTGTATGTGTGCGTGCGTGCTGTGTATGTTGTGTCTGTGAGATAGATTGTGCTATAGTGAAAAACTCCAAATCTTCTTGGCCTTCACAGCTGGCTGGTAGTACAGTAAAAGACACATTGCCACTGATGACTCCCAGATCCTCCCGTTGCTTCAGATGCACTCATCTCATTGTTGTTGCTGCTTTCTGCAGCAGCACTGGACTCCTTCCTGAGCTTCTTTACCAGGAGACAGAGAGAAAAAAATCTGGTGACTGCTGCTGCTGAGCATCATCCCGCAGAAAGGCAGCTCATAAAAACACAACACTATGTCCTCATCCACCTTAGTCACTGAATCTGGCCCTGTGCAGCTTTCAGCTCTTCCCCCAAAGTCACACTGACCATGAAAGGGACACATGTTGAATCCATGCATGGCATCAAGACAGCCAGGACAGTGCAACTGAACACCCTCAGGAAAGAGGATTCCAGAGCTGCTGCAGGAAGTGGCACAGACAGTAGGATGAGTGTGTCTGAAGTGAAGGGGAGGAGCTTGAGGGAATTCATGGCAGTGTGTCTTTTAACGCATATTTTGTTTGTTTGTTTTAAATGGAAGCAGTAACTTACACTTTATAAGCACCATGTATTCCCAAAACATATTTGATGCCATTTAACTAAAGGTTTGTCTTTACTTTGTGCCTTTCGTTTTCTCATAATGTGAATTTGCTGCATGAAACATGGTCCATTTCCTGGATGTCTACCTTAAACCAGAGGAATGGGCTTAACTTTCAGAGAACATTGTTGAATTGAAACAGTGGTTGCTGGCATGACCCTGCCCTGCAGAATAGTGGTGCCACAGAGGTAGAAAAGGGGTGTGTGGGATGTGGGGTGGGTTTTGAGGGATGAAGCTAGGGTGGAAGGACTGGCACTACAGGAAGGATATGAAATTTGCTGCGACAATACAGCCTCCTTTAAAGTGTGTCCTAATTTGGTGCTTGAAAAGATGATACATGTTTGTACCTTTGGAATGATTATTCATTGGCTGGCTTTAGAAGTTTGGTTATGTAGAAAATAGCCATTTTGCACATTACTTATTCAGAGGCAATGCTAATTCTATTGTTTCTGTAATGCACATTTTCCTTAGTTTCCATTGGTCTGGAGATGGTTTTCATTCTGTCTGGTGGCCTTATCTTAGGGTAATCATGACATCATTTTGCAATACCCCACTTAAAAGCCTCTACTGTCTTTTCTTTTGTAGTGCGGTTGCGTGCTGACCGGATCAGCCTCATAAAGGAGTGTATTTTGCAGTCCCCCACTTGCTACAAGCAGTCTGCCAAGCTCCTTGGCCTTGCTGAGCTGCTGAGGGTTGCAGGTGAGGCTTTGGAATGCTAAGCTGCAGGATTGGCATCTGTCATTCCCGACGTCTTTTTCGCTGAATATCAGGCTCAGAAAAACATCCTTTGGGCCACGGTTGTGTCACTGGGACAGACTGGTATGCAGCTGGGCTGCGCTTCTGGGGTGAAGGCAGCCTAGAGGACCCCAGGCTGGGTCTGGCAGGCTCAGAAGGGCCCTCCCAGCGTCGTCAGCACTCTGCCCACACTTATGTCCCATTTTGTAAATACCAGTGGGATCTTTAAGATAAGCCCTGTGACATTGTGTGTGACCTTCATCCACTCACTTCGTCTATGAGCCCATTTATATCTTTGCTTTTAAAGCATGGGCCTATTCTCTTTCCCTTACCTTAGTGATATCAAGGCTACTCAGTTGGCTGTAGACTGCTCTGCTTTTAGACTTGCATCTGCATAGTTTAATTAGCAGCTGATATTCATCATTGATCTCTTCAGAGCTGAGGCTCCTCCCATGGACAGTGGGTAGATTGAGAAGTCAGAGTTGCAGTTACCCTCTTGCCCCCTGACCCTTTAAAATCAATCTACCCCATGTGTTTTGTGTTTGAATTAATTTGAAAATCACTGCCAATGAGCTTTTAGGTGGATTGCTGACGCTACGATCACAAAGCATTTATCTGTGCTTGCAGGTGAGGACTCAGAAGAGCGGCGTGGGCAGGTTCTGACCCTGTTGGTGCAGCAGGCCCTCTGTTTCCATGACTACAAAGCAGCCAACATGCACTGTCAGGAGCTGATGGCCATGGGTGAGCAGCGCTTGCGTGGTCCTGTGCCATGTGTTGCATGTGTGTCGAGGTGGGGGAAGGTGTGTTCTGAAAGCAGCCAGGCTTCTGGAAGGCTCACCATAGCTCTGCTATGGACACATTTACTCAGCAGCCACAAGCATATCTGCAGGGTGTGTATCTATTAATACTGTAATGGGCTGGGCCATCCAGTTTATCTGAGATGTGGTTGCTCTTGATTCTGTGTTGAAACTATGTTCATAATCATAAGAACAATTTCATGTAAACTATTTTCATACTATTTTATGTGTTTGCTGCATAAATGAAAAAGTAAGATTTTTTAAAAGTATATGCAATATTTGATTCCATAGTCAGTATTTCTATTCTTTGAGTCCAGTGCTTTTCAAGGTCATGTTGAAAAGTTGGGGAGTAGTTTGCATCCTTAAAACTTTCTGTGTTGGAATTGAGATTCCTGTTCCCAGAGGGCAGGTAGTTTGTGGTAGAGGTGTCTCACCTGGAGGACTCGCTTCCTGGTAGGACGGGAAGCAGTCGTCCCATGGACCCTGCACCCGCTTGTTTGCCTGTCCCTAGTACTCTGCACCGGAGTGAGTACTTGAAGCCCAGTCCGTTGCATCCTGAAGTCATGGAGTTGTGTGGGAATGATCCATGCACTTTTATTGTTTTTCTTTGGAGCTGAGGATTAAACCCTGGACCTCATACATGCTGGGTATGCGCTGCCCCACTGTGCTGTGTGTCCCAGCCTGACCTGTGCCTGTGTGTACGACGACTCTTAGCCAGAAACCCTGCTGGCACTTGTGATGATGAGGAAGGCTCCCTTGAGGATTGTTGTGATACCTGTTGAGACTCTTGCTGTGGTGCACCAGGTAGTCTGAGCTGTCAGCTGCTCAGAGGGTGGAGGGCCAATTCCAAGGATTAATAAACGTGTACGTTAGAAGGAAATGCAGCTGGCTGCTCCACAGGCAGCAGCCAGGAGAGGACAGAGAGCCTGGTCAGGGCAAGCAGGTGGAGGGAGTGCGGGTCTCCTTTAACTGTCATACCTTCCTTCAGGAGGGGGAGGCCCCGGGTGGGGCAAAGTTAGTTATGAGTGGGCTGGACTTCAGAGTTCAGGTCAGCTGTGGGCCAGACTATCTTGGCTGGCACCAGCCTCATCCAGTTTTCCCACATACCCTGCCTTCTTATCTCAAGGAATGCAGTGACTTGCTTGCTTCACCAAAAGCTTGCTTTGCTGTCTAGTCTTAGTGCCAAAAGTTGTAGCTGCTTGCTTGTTTTCTCTCAGGCTTCAAAGTCTTGGTGCTGCCCCTGGACAGACACCTACTGGGAAGACTGATTGGATGGATATAGCCCCTAATGCAATAGGGATAGGAGAGCATTGCAGCCAGAACCAGAGCCAGGGGATCATGGGCAGAAAGCACTAAGAAGAGATGTCCAAAATAAGGTGCTCCAGCTCAGTGGTCTAATGGGGTGTGTGCTGAAGGCAGGCCTGGATGATTGGACGCCGTGACTGAGAAAGGAGGAGCAGGAGCAGTTCCGAGGATGTGGGCATTGCAGTCTGCTGGCTTAGCACCAGGCTTGATGACACTTAGGTCTGAGGTCCACCAGTGGGGGTGGGGGCGAGGCCTAGCCTAGAGGAACTGGGCAACCTGGCTGAGGTCTGGTGAAGGAGAAGACCTATAGCAGTTGTTATAGACATTCCAACCTAGAAAAACTCAGGACAGCACGTCCCACCCTAGGTACTAAGTGCTAATCCATAGAGGAGCTGCGTCCTTTAGTGTCAGTGAAGCAGTTTTGTTTCATGAAGTTTGGAATCATCATGGATCCTGAATTGATGTCATATTAATACAAATGGTTTATATAGAGAGCTTTGCCGTAATAGTCTACAACTGTCAGGGTAGTACCTGAGTTAAATTTTACTTCATGTATTTGTGAGAATTTATTCTGGATTGAACCCTTTATTCTTAGAAGAGCTGCTTTTGAACCAGAGCTCCTTTGAATAAAGAAATGTGTTTGAAGCGCTCACATAGTAACATTGTGTAGGAGAAAGACCTCTCCTGGGAGTCGGTGGCTCCCTCTGTCCCTGTCCTTGGTGGGCTGCCTTTTCCTGTGATGTGAACGCTCCCACGTGACTGTTGGTCTTGCTGTCACTTTATGTAGCACTGTGCACTTTCAGATGCAGTTTAAATACTGTTCTTTCAGGAACCCAGAGGGAGGGGTTATCATTGTCCCTTTGCAGTGGCGCAGGGCACAGAGTGCTGAGCAGCTGGATAGGACCATGGCCTGAGCCTTGGAATTGAGATAGCCACCTTTATACTGAGCGAGAGCTTGTGCTCATTTTCAGCTAATCTAAGCTTGGGAAGTCGGTAAGCAGCACATCCGGAGTACCTCTGAACGCCTTGGGTGAGAGCTCAGCTTAGTCTTTGTTCTCTTAGACTCTTACACATTGCTGCCAAATGTATCACTAATAACTATAGTTCTGCTTTGTAAAACCTGAGCAGGAGTCCATTTTGTTTGTCATCTTATATTGAGTGTTACTTTGCTACCAGAAATCATTCTTTTGCTGTTGTTCTGGTTTTGCAGGTTACTCTCAAAGCTGGGATGTCTGCAGCCAGCTGGGACAGGCAGAAGGCTACCAAGACTTGGCCACTCGACAGGAGCTCCTGGCTTTCGCACTGACCCATTGCCCACCAGGCAGCATTGAACTGCTCCTGGCAGCCAGGAGCTCTCTGGAGGCCCAAGTGAGTGCTCCAGGGTACCCTGGTGGGCTTTCTGGGTTTTTGGTAATGTGAGAATTCTAACATGTAGAAGAAAACCCGGTTGTCACACATAAGAGGTTTGGGAATATACAGCAAATGGCACAGACTACCTCAAGACAAATTGGAAGTAAGTTACGAAATAAATTGTTGAGTCTAAGGGGATAGTTACATTGTGAAGAAGTTGCAATAAAAATCATGTGGGAATGGTCATGGTAAAGAAGTACTGGCCCCCTTCTTGAGGCCCCTTGGGTGGGCCTGGGTTTTGGCTAGGGATGCTGAAATTTCCTAAAATGCACAGCTCAGATGTGGCTTGGAGAGGACCAGGCTCACTGAGCAACACTAGCAATCTGAGTATCCTCACAGTTCACATTTCCATCTCACAGGTGGTCATTGCATTGTCTGTCAGGTTTTTCACTGTGGACTCCCACTCCTGAAACTCTTACTTCCTTGTGAAGCTGTTTATAAAGTCCTGAAGGAAGCCAGGTGTCAAACACTGTACTCCATGAAACAGCAGTTTTTTCTCTCTAAAGGAGAAAGTACTTTTCAGTTTAAAGCCTCCACTGTGATGAGAGGCAGATTTAAAAATGCATCTCCTTTGTGACCTAACCTGTTCCCATTTCAGATTCTTTACCAGAGAGTGAATTCCCAAATCCACGTGGAAGGAGGAGAGGGTGTCAGTGTCTCGGCAGTGGTTGGTAGGGCCCCTCATGAGGTGAGCTGAAGGGGATGGAATCCACTTTGGGGAGTGGCTGGAGTGCATTGAGATGAGATGGATCAGCTGACCTTAGTG
Source organism: Cavia porcellus (assembly GCF_034190915.1). Classification (NCBI taxonomy): domain Eukaryota; kingdom Metazoa; phylum Chordata; class Mammalia; order Rodentia; family Caviidae; genus Cavia; species Cavia porcellus. The sequence continues at coordinate 4,637,971 of NW_026947491.1, forward strand.
TGAGGGGGGCATGCCATGAGTGTAGTGTAACATTATACAGAAAGGTCACAAGACCGAACTGTCCAGCTCAACAAATTATCACCTCCCCAACAAAAAAAATCCATGAAGTCCCTTTGCAGGTAAAGCAGTAGCATGTAAGCAGCTACTGGGTCTCTTGGCCTCTTCTCGTAGAACTTTTCGCCCTTCTGTCCTCTTGCAGAGATCACCACTCTCCTGGCTAGCCCCTATAGCCAGTCTTTGTGGTTTTTATTTTTATTTTAAATAATTTAATACCTGCTCCACTCTAACACAGTAGTGTAATTTTCGGTTTTTTATGTTATACTGTTTTATCTGTTTTTTATGTTACGTTTTGTTTATGTTTTATGTTACACTGTTAATATTATGCTTACAAGATTCATCTGTGCTATTAGAATATGTATTACAGTTTATCCATTCTAATGTTGAATGACACTTGTTTCTATTTTACGTCAAAAAATAATCATTGTGTACATGTATGTAGCAGGCATGGGCACACAAATATGCCTGGCACTGAAAGTGTGCATTGTTATATGTAGATGTATCCAATCTAACCAGGTAATGCTGAAGTACTTTTATTTTAACTGATCATACTTTTAAAGCAGTGCATGTATATTAGCCAGCTTTCCTATTGCTGACACACAGTACCCACCACCCACAATTTAGAGGAGGAGAGGTTTAATTTGTTGGCTCATGGTTTCAGGAGATTCAGTCCATAGTCATCTAGCTCTAAGGCGGGAACACAAAGGCAGTAGGGTGTGGTGGAACAAAGATGGTGGAGCAAAGATGGTTTGTGGTGACTAGAATAATAGGAAAACAGCACCAGAGGAAGTGGCCAGGGACCAGACATGGACCTCCAAGACCACGACTCCATGACCTTCCCAGACACATCCACAAGTATCCTCCAGCAATCCACTAGGCAATCCCAGAACCAGTTGGTTGACATTACCAAACCTAACCATGACAATGGGATTATCACATATGCCAATTCAGTTCTTCAGTACCTATCCTTTTAAGCATGTAGTGGTATCTAGTTATGATTTTTAAATTATTTTTTGTTTTGCAGAAAATAAAACTAAACAAAATAAAACAGAATAGAGGCAATCAAAACAAAACAATGAAAGCAATACAGCATTTCAAAATAATAGGAAATCAACAATGGCTACTATTATGCCTCTTGTTATCTTCAAAGTAGCTGCCTATACTATAAAATATAATAAAATCAAATGAAACAGTATAAAATCAATCAGAATAAAGCAATGAAAATGATAGAGGACTTCAAAACAAGATAATAGGAAAGCCCCTGGAATTTAGCAAGAAATCAATAATGACTATATTAATGTGTCTTATCTTTGAAATAGCTACCTATAACATCAGATATAATAAAATTAAACAAAACAGAACAATGAAAATGGTCCCCGACTTCAAAACAAGACAATGGGAAATTAATGGTGGCTACCACCTTCCCTTTTTAGACGTTTTCTTCCCTTTCACTGTCACAATATCTGTTGTACATTTTGGATCCCACCATTGCCTTCAGTTTCCTACACTAGCGAGACAGCACAATTTTCATCCATGTGAGTCTGAACCATTTCACCCATGAACATGATCGCAAGTTGCATGCATTTACCTACAGAGCCCTGTGATTGTCCTTTCTAGCTGAGTAGCTTTCCATTATATAAAAATACCATATCTTTCTTATGCATTCTCTGGTTAAATAAGCAAGCTACCCTGGCTTTTTCCTGGTTTCCTGTTGCATGAAGAATTGTTTTCTCTCCTTTGACCTTTAGTGTATGAATTTCCTTTTGAGTTACATGTTCTTGTATACCACATATTGATGGATCCTCTTCTCCTACTCCATCCTGCCGGTGTTTATTTTTGTTGGTCATCTATGTTAATGACTATGGCCACTGTGCACTGGCTCATCTCTGTCATGTTCTTTTCCTGCCATTGGCTCCCTACTTTTCCCCTCTGTTCAGTTGAGTGCTGCATTCCGTGATCTCCCTCTGCTGCTGTTCCTGGAAAAATGGTCATTTTTTATCTCTGTCTAGAGTATCCTTCAGTACTCTTTGTAGGGTTGCTTTGGTCATCATGAATTCCTTCAGCTATTCTTAGTTATGAAAGTATCTTGTTTCTCCATTAATTTTGGAAGATACTTTTGCAAGTTGTTTTCTTTGAGGACTTGAAATACTTTATTCCAACCTCTTCTTGACTTGATGGTTTGTGTTGAGAAATCTGTCATGATTCTGATGGATTTTCCTTTATAGGAGATCTGTTTCTTCTAACAGCTTTTAATGTTCTGTTCTTGTGCTGAATTTCTGGGGTCTTGATTATTGTATGTCTGGGTATAGATTTATTTTGATTATGGGCAGGTAGTTGGAGTTTTGTATATCTCACTTATCTGTATGTCAGGTCTTTTTCTCATGCTTGGGAAGTTTTTGCTATTACTCGAGTAAAGTCTTTTTATGTCATTTGTGTTGACTTCTGCTTTTTCGCTGACACCTGTCAGTCTTTTTTCTTTGCATTGTCTTGCAGCCGTGGAATTGTTATTTCCTGGTTCCTTCTTCCTTTTAAGAGATCTTTCCTTTGTCAATCACTAGTTGCAATCCTTTCTTTAAGGTCTGAGAGTTTATCTTCACTTCTGTTCAGGCAGTTTTGCAGCTTTTGATGGAAGTTTTGATTTCCTGAAGTCTCTTTGAATCTGTGTCATGCATTCCAGTTCTTTCCTATATTGCTTATTCACTTTCCATCATTTTCCTATGCTGCTCTTTATCTATGTCTTCTTAAGATATGCTCAGCAGTCCTTTCATTATGCCTGTCATCTCTTCCTTTACCTGAGATATTATTTCTGTTCTGATTTCTTTTACAGCCTCATGAACTAGTTTCTTTACTTCAGGTGTCATCATCCCAGAAATTTCAAGTAAGCAGCTTTTAATTTCTTCCATGTGTGTTTCTCTTGGGCTTGTTCTGTGCGGGCTGGAAGCCTTTTGCTCCTTTGTCTTGACATTTTCCTGGATTCTTCTGAACAAGCCAGTTGTGGGGTCTGAGGCACTTCCTGAATTGGTCACCCATCCGCATTGCAGGGGAATGGGTCAGGCACCCGGGTTTCTCCTAACCTAGGTTCCTGGGGAGGCAGTGGAGTGCAGGTTGGACTTCTCCAGACATAATTCGGTTTCTCCGTGGTGTGGCTGGCTGGTTCTGCTAGTTCACATTGGCTATAGGTCCGTGATGGTGGCCATCAGGCTTACAGGGGTAGGGCTGGCTGCTGCTTCTCTGGCTCAAGCTGACTGCTCGTAAGAGGGTCCTGATGCTGCCTGTGTGCACTCAGGGGTTGGGCTGGCTCTCTAGTTATGATTTTGATAGTCACTTTTCTAATTACATGAAATGGAGTTATCTCGGGAGAGATTCCTTTTGCGAAGTACCTGTTGTTTTGTCACCCATTTTGTATCAAAACTTTTGTTCTTTGTCTTTTCTTTGTTGAGATTTTTATGGATCAAGTTACTGGAACTGATTCAGTATGTGTATCTCATGGTAGTCCATCTGGGAGAGAAAAGAGGAGGCACATATCCCTGACAGTTGTTTTCTGTAGATCAGTGTTTGATATGTGGGTTTAAGTTTTTCATGACCCCCACATCATGGGGTTGGGCTTTTTACTTAAATGACAGCAGCCCAGTTTCTGATGTTTTAACTGGGTAAATTAAGAGATAACAATCCTCTTTACCACACTATCCCGTCAAGTGGTCATCTTCTCCATAGTGTAAAATTTTGTTCACTCCTCTAGCATTTATTTTGGAAGATACATGAGACCAGAAGCTAGGTGCACATGGCTTTTTCTTGTAAATTGGCTGAAGCTATCTTAATGAGCACACTGGTACTCATGCACTGTGTAGTACTTTTTGTACTTTGGTACAAAACTTCTGTTGTGGAATCTGTTCATGGAGTCAGGGCAGAGGTATGTAGGCTTTGCCCACAGTAGGTTGTGTGCAGTTCCCAGCCCCTTCTTGTGTAGTGCTGGGAAGTCAAGGCACTGTACCAGAGCTGTATACACAGCCTTTTTTGTGTTTATTTGTTGTTGAGGCCAGATCTCACTAAGCTGCCTGTGCTGTCCTTCCACTTGGATCCTGGAGCTGCAGCCTCCCAGAGTGCTCGGGTTGCTGGTGTGTATGGCTATAGCCAGTCCCATTTCTTTTGAATTAAAAAGGAACTTGGTGAACATATTGGACACATGTGTGTTCCTCTTCAGTGCTGAGTGACTCGAGGCTCTCAGTGAGGTTTGTGGGGTGACATTTCGCCTTGTGAAGTCTATGCCTGTATCTGCTGCAGTGTTGGACACAGGACTGCTGACCACTAGTGCTGTCCTGGTGAGGGAAGTGATCCACAGCTGTACGGGCCAGAGTGGTAACCACCAGTCACATGCAGCTTTTGAGCACTGGAAACATGGCTAGTGTGAGTAAGGAGTTGCATTCGTAGTTATATTTAACCTTCATTTATAGTCAAATAAAACGTATGGATTACGTTGGACATCACAGCTGTGAAAAATCCAGCATTCATTGGAGCATGCACAACAGTGTGCAGACTGGACTTGTAGTTGTCCTCCCTAGCTGGAAGCTGGAGCATTTCTAGGAGCCCGCAGGTTGTGGAACGCCTCATCCCTAGATATGTTTTCATTGATTACCATATCACTTGGCAATTACTTGGTTTGCCCCAGTGCACATGGAAATACATTGCTGTCTGCTGTATTTGCTGTGTAGGATCGAGCAGTGCTTACAGTAGCCAGGGACCACCGGTGCTTGGTGGGTACCCGTGAAGGAGGAGTTGGCTCTGAGAATGCAGCTGAAGCCCTGCTCTCCTCAGAAGAGCTGTTCGATTAGCACATGTTCAGGACTCGCAGCTGTGCTGGTCTTGGGGAACTGGCATGCACACTCATGGCATCTCAGTCCTGGGACTCCCCTTTCCCCTCCTCCCATGTCTCCTTCCATCTCGACAGTCTGCTTCCTTTTTTCCCGCCGTCTCTCCTTATTTTGCTTGATGACCTTCTTTCTGTGAAATCTTAACCCAAGACTTGGGTCCTTTGGGCCTCTGGTCCCCTGTGTCCTGCTCCATCTCCCTCCAAATGTCTCTGGCCCTGGCTCTTGGGCTGCCTTTCAGATGTCTGTGAGTTCCGGGCTCTGCTGCACCCTTGGTGTTGCAGGTAGTTATGGCCCTTCCTCTGCCTCTGCTGCCCTTCTTGTCTTGTTCTGGGACTCTCACCCCTTTCCTGCTGTTCCTCCCTGCTGTTTCCCTTGATGCCTCCAGGTGTTCCCTCCCCTGTGTTGCCCAAGCGTGCGTGCATCTTTCTGATTCTGCATTTTGTGCTGTGATGTGGTAACTGGAAGTGTGTCATTAATCTCTGTTCTGTCCTCACAGAGTGCCTGTCACATAGGGCCTGGTGAACCTTTGATAAAGCGCATAATGATTAGGCTGTGTTAAAAAATAAAAACAGGAGGTAGAGTTTTAATTTTAAAATCCACAGGATGAAAATGAAGAACTTTCACTTTGTCTCACAGGTGCTGTGAGATCCACCGGGTTTAGCTGAGGTGAGGGTTGCGTCACCGCTCTGTTCACTGTGGAGTCACCATAGCTTCCCAGTGAGCTCTGCTCCCTGAGCTTACCTGTGAAAACCTCTCGGGGCTTTTGAGTTTCTCATTTTTTACTACTGCAATGAACCAGAAAGGATCGGCTGGGCCCCTCTGTGGCTTCTCTGAAAAGAGTTGCAAATCTCTTAGGGACGGAAAGGGATTCTTCCATGTTGACTTCGTTTCTGGAGTATTTTTGTCCTTAAAAGCTTTCCTGTCTTCCTTTGTTCTGCTCCCCCAAATCATAATAGATATAGAGCCCAGAGAGTTCCAATCCAAGCCCTCAATGAACACATTATGGCTTTGATTCATGAAGCACATTTCAGGATGTTATAGCTGCTGTTACTAGATTAAAATAAAGTGTGAGCTGTAAGATGCTGTGTTTCAAACATCAACAGCAGATATAACCACATTAAATTATAACTCACAAATGAGAGCTGACTCTGTAATCTGTGTAATGCCCAAGACTTTCATTACCTCAGTTGTGAAAATAATGATTTTATTTATATATCCGAGCAACATAAAGATATAATTGTTATATTGTAGCATTTGCATTAGTACAAGTGGATACTACAAATTTTAAGATAATGCTTTTATCTCACTGAACAAGATTCTTGCTTATAAATAGAACAAAATGCAGACTTTATGAAGTAATTACAAAATTACACATTTCCGGTTGGTTATTATGCCTTTTAGATGAAACAGAATTCTGCCACTTAGAGCATATTAACATTTTTGTTTAACTAGTATTAGTTATATTACTTAGCCAATGGTGTTTTCTCCAGATAAATTTAATTAGAGTTAGAAATGGATTATGTACAGGGTTCCCATTAAAAAAATCATTTTCACTGTGGGAAAACTTGTTATGATCATTTCAAGTGGCCACACATTTATGCAATTGGACTAATTAATGTTTAAAACTCAAGCATGGTCCACGCATGGAACTATTTGGAGTGTTTTAAATGGATTGTTTAGAAATACTATACTATTTTTAGAAATACTGTGCTTAAATAAAAGCAAGTGAAATGGCAGTTGTTTCAGCACCATAGCCAGCACCAGTTCCTGCTCGCTGTTGATGGACAGGTGAGTTGTGGCCACTTTGCTCTTAGGGTAATGTTAACGTGAATGCCAATATTCAAGTTCTTTATGAAAATATGTTTTCAGTTCTCATGCAGGTACCTAGGAGTAGAATTGCTATATTGTGTAGCATGTTTGTGTTTCATGTTAGAAAAAACAGCCAAAGTATTTTCCAAAGTAGCTGCCCATTTTTACATTCCCACGAGGCATGTGTTTAGATTCCAGTTCTCCCTCCTCACTGCCTAGCTCTTTGTCTGGCTCTGTCCCTGGAGTTTTGACTAAAGCCATGCTCACACATGTGTCTCATCATCATGTTGTTATTTGTATACCTAGTAACTAATCACAGTGACCATCATTTGGTGTACTGATTGGTCATTCCTATATCTCTTTTGGTGAAATGGCTATTCAGATAGTTTGCCCATTTTTTAAACTGGGTCATTTGACTCATTAGTAATCTAAAAGAGTTTTTTGGTTTTTGGTATATTTTTCTTTTTATTCCAGATATGTCTTGTATCAGATTTGTGATTTGAAATGTGTTTCTCTCAATGTCTGACTTGAATTTTTATTTTATTAGTGGTGGTTTTTGAAGTGCAAGAGTGTTTAATGTTGCTAAAATCCTGTTAATATTTTTCCTTCATTGCTTATGTTTTTGATGTCCTAAGGAATCTGTGCCTAATGCAATGTTGTGAAGATTTACTCCTCTGCTTTTTATCTAGTTTTTTAGTTCTCACATTTATTGATGTGTAATAATAAAACTATGCTTTTATATGAAATAAGGTAGACATGACATGCAAAAAGATGAATTTAAACATTACAGTATACCGTATACAAAAATTAATGTAAAAGAGCCACATGTTTCTTTTTATATTTCATGTTAATTTGTTCTTAATAGATTTAAATATGGGATATCTTATTTCTTAAAAGTAAAAAAAAAGATGGCAATTATCTGTGGTAAGATATTAACATCTGCTAACATTATTAATGTATACCTGGATAAATGGCGTGACTATACTTTCTGCTTTTTAAAATATAAAAGTGATTTAATCCACAGGTGTTGCTATACATTAAAAGCAGAGTTCTCCCTTTTTTTGCTCTGATGAATCTCAGTGCTCAGAAGTTAACACTTTTAGCCCGTGCTTACCCTTCCACATTTTTCTGAGATAGACAGCTTTCCTATGTGGCTCTGCTCTGACTGCTTGTTCTTAACTAAGGTGAATCTGTCCTTGTTTTCACTTTGCAGCTTGAGCTTTATACTCTTGTGCATAGACTCTGGCCTCGTCATTCACTGTATGTTGACCACTTAGGTAATGAGAGCATGGTGTTCATTGGGTGTGTGTACCACGATTTATTTGTCATCTCCTTTCCTTTTGAGCATTTAGACTGTGTCCACTTTTTTCTATTTTATACTGAACTGCTTTGACCATTTAATGCATGTACTTTTGTGCCTGAGCACTGTCACTCAGGGCTGGGGGTTTCCTGACTCTGTGTAGTTTCTCTGCCTGCAGTGTGAGTGTACACTTTGTCTGTTACCATCTGATGCAAGCACTTTACAGAAAGATACTTTTCCTGTTTCTGACCTTGTCTGAGGAGCATTCTCTGAGAAGGCTTGGATGCACAGTCCTGATGTAACATAGGAGGGTGGCATGGTTCCGAAATGCTCAGCATGCCCGCTGGCACCCCTTGGTCTTCACCATCCGGGCACACAGGGCTCTCCCTGGTCCAAAACCATTGAGCGTGCGGGCAGCTCTCCCTGTCTGCCTCTAGGTACTGTGTTAGCAGGGACAGTCTGCTGCTTAAACAGGGAGCACAGCACAGGAAGGGGCAGAATTGGCGAATCTACAGCTTAGATCTCCATTCTTCACCTCCTCTCAGCAGTTAGAATTCCAGGGTTGTTGACTTTTACCCTGCCTTTTTTCATAGCACCTGTGCCTACCTGCCTGCCTGCCTGCCTGCCTGCCTGCCTGCCTGCTTGCCTGCCTGCCTGTCTTGTCTGCCTTTTTGAGACAGGGTCAAGGATGGCCTAGAGCTCACTTTGTAGCTCAGGTTAGTCTCAAACTCATAATGATCCTCCTGCCTTAGCCTCCTGTGCTAAGTAAGGCATGTGCTACCACACCTGGCTCCATGCATTTCTAATACATTTGTTTTGTGATATTTTCAAGGAGCTTTTAGCAATAAGGCATAGGGTTTTACTTTTTCTCTGGGTCTGCTGTTTAAATCCACTTGCAGACTTTTCTGAAGATGATGCATCTGCCTGGTCTGCTTGTTTCCGGGTGGGGTATGGTACTGCCTTCTCTTCCAGGCAGAATTATGGTGTTGCTTTCTCAGTGGCTTAGTGTGTACCACTCTGAGGACTTCCGCTGCATGCCTGGCTTAGCAGGGACTGCATCTTTCTCGTCCTCTCTTCCCTTACTTATTCTTTGCGAGGCCTTGGCTCCTCACCACTTTGCCATAGTAGCTTGCCTCTGCTCACCAGTGAGCTCATGTTACACACCTGTTCAGCTTGGACCCTTCCACCCACCCCACCCCTGATTTATCACTGTGCTCTCAGGCTCCTTCCTGTCCCCACAGCACCCGCCCCAGAACAGTGGTCTTCCTGCAGAGGCTCCCATGTCAGGAAACTGCAGCTCCATCCTTTCAGTTGTTCTCATCAGAAACCTTCCTGTGGTCCTTGACTCTTTCCTCAGCACCACATGGCTGAGTTTTTGGCTCTGTGTCTCACAGTGGACTTGGAATTGGACTCCTTCCCATTACTGCCACTCCTTCACTGGCCTCGTGATTCTGCCTCACTGGACCCCAGGAGACACCATGGGCCTCCCACTTATACTCCTTCTCCCCCGTCTGTGCTCACCAAGGCAGCCAGAGTGATTACTTACTGCACACACCTTGCCTGACTGCGCGCACCTTGCCTTAAAGTATTTCACTTGGAGTGAGACTAAGTTACTGCAGGTCCCATGAAGACGCTAGTGCTGTCCTCTCCAACATTGTTTGGCTTTGTGTCCCTCTCCCACCTGCAGCATCCGTATTCTGCCTTCAGACATCTCCAGCATGCCTGGCAGCTAGGCCCCTGTGCTGGCTGCTTCTACTCAATGCTTTCCTCCCTAACATGAGGTTGATAGGTCCCCTTGGCCCTCGCAGGAGTCTCTGAAATGTCACCTGATAGGATTTTCAGTGCGGTTAAAAAGAGAATATAAAAATAAAAATGGCCTTTATTCTAAGGATGCAGAGAGAAACTCCATGACCACCGGGGCCTGGCTTTCTCTGCTGTACACGTGCTGTGGAGGGCATACGTATAGTTTTTGTCTGGGGTGGTGCCTAAAGGTGGCATTGCTGATGCTGGAGTAGCTGATTGGAACTCTTTTCTCGCCACAAGTAAGTTGCCTGGGGGACTGGGAAGATGACCTCAAGGTAAATGTCTCTTGGTCCCGCCTCCCACTGCTGTAGTGTCCTATCTAGGGCAAAATCCTTTCATCACCTTATGAAAACCTTCCCGCCCTCACACATGAAGCCCTTGGCCCCCACACAGCCACACTGTACTCTCTTGCTGTCTGGTGTCACTCGGCTGTCTCTCCTGGCACGCTTTCTTTTCTTTCTTTTCTTCTTTCAGTGTGAATTCTCCGAGGCAGTTGTTTGGTTTTGCACTTATTTCCAGCATCTTGGAACACAGCTGTGTCCTAGGCGCTTGTTGCCGTAGTGATGAACAAATGAGGGAAGTGTCCTCGGCCAGGGTGGGCAAGTGAGCACTGTGGAAGGGAGGGTAGGAATGGGCTTTGATTGGGAAGGTTCTCACTTCTTGGGGTAAGGGCAACTGCCTGATTTGCCCCCCTTTCCTAGTGTACTATAGGGCCCTCAGGAGCAGGAAGCATAGCTCAGTCCTAAACCTAGGCATGTCAAAAATAGGTGTTTAGTAACTTACTTTGTGGGTGCATTTAGAATCCAAATACACCAAAAGTAATTTTAAAAATTGGCATAGAAATATGCTTTGTACACATCTATTTTTTCTTGAATACATCTTCCTTAATCTCGATCCAAGATTGCTAGGAAACTCAAGAAGGCTGGTCCTTGAATCTCCTGAAGTCGTCGCCTCTCGCCGTGCGTATCTCTTCATGACTCTGTCTGTGGAAGTGCATCTGCCCGTGCATTCAGTTTCCCAGGGAAGGAACTGACTTTCTCCAGAAGTGTCAGGGGGCTCCTGCTTTGCAAGGGAAAGCAGCTGAGAGGTAGCTGGGGCTGCTCTTCAGCACCCGAGCTAAGGCAGCCAGACCTGAAAGTGGTGGGCTCCATGGAGTGTTTCCTGCTGCTGCTTCCGGGAGGCGCTTCTCGTAGTAGCCCAAGGAGTGCAGTCTGAACGACTTCAGCTGGTGACATTTGCAACAAGTTTTCACTATAGAGAAGCTCTGTCTGTGCTTGTGTTGAAGGGGAAGGGCTAGCAGGTTGGGTTGAGCACTGCCTGACTGTTGTCACCTTGCTGGTTGCTGCGTACCTTCTGCCAAATCAGTCCTTCCATTGCTGGATGACTTGGGAGTGAGTCCATCATGCACAGTTGACAATGCCGTGAGCTGCGAGCTGTGCCCCCATGTGTGACGCTGCCCTTGTTCCTGTGGTCCTATTTGGTAATGGAATTTTTGTTGTAGGATTTGAAAAATATTATTAGTGCTTAATGAGTTAACCTTAGAGTCATGTAGCACACTTGACATTAATGAGATTTAATGTTAAATTTTATGCTGGGAATTGTTGATTTGGTTTTGGGATTTAATGTATTCTAACTGTTATACATTCCCAATTAATTAGCCATGTGCCTCTATGAGTATAAAAAATGCCAGCAGTAATTACTTCAGGAGTGAATTTTGCCTAACGTCTTTTTTCTCTTCTCATTATTATGATGTTGAAAGAAAACTATTTTCCTTTTTGGGACTCTGGCCACACTATGATCTTGATGATGGCTCTTGAATTCAATGCTTATTCTCTGGTCTAAATGAGCCTCTTCTTTCTCCTCTGCAATTCTCCTTAGGGTAGTCTCTTACAGAAAATCCTTTTATCACACAGATTTCTGAGTATGTGAATTTCATTTAACTTCTGAAATAGTCTTCTAAAGATCCTGTCTTAGGCCAGCCCATCCATGTGAAGAAGAAATAAAATGTAGGATCATTTTATGAAATAGAATAATGCTTTTATGGCTCACATATTTAGGCATCTTTTAATTGGTTTGATCTACCTCCAAATTAAATTATATTCTGTTTAAGCACTATATTTCTTATCATGTTTATATTTTTAATTCTGTACTTAGTTTAGTTGATTACATTAAAATCACTCAGTATGCCCTCTCAATTAAGAAGGTTCTAAAGATGAATGGGAATTGAAAATATGGTATGAAAGCTTCTTTGAATAACATTTACCTAAATAGACATAACATAGTAGGTTTTTGGAAATATGCCCTCAAACATTTTAATGGAGTAGTAAGACCAGACTTCTTAGACATACTTGTAGCTCCAAACTGCAGAAGTTTTCACATACTCTAAGGGTATAAAACATAGATAGTGCCCCTGCTCCTGAACAGCTTACTGTTGTATCAGGACAGACAAAAACAATTATTATATATATGATAGAAAACACATTTAAATTGCATATATAATCTTTATGAATGGATACAAGAATGGTAGTACGTGGTCTTAAGGTTCTACCTAGAGCAAAAATATTTCACGTCAAGAAAATCCTAGGAGAACATTTTTATAACCTTGGCATAGGCAAAGATTTTTTTCAGATGTGGTACAAAAGGAACAATTACAAAGTTACAAACTTGAATTACCTAATTTAAAGTGCCATTAAGATGATGAAAAGGTAATCCACAGAATAATAAAACATATTTACAATTAATGCCTGTAATACAGGATATGTATCCAGAATGCATCAAAATCTTGTGCATGTGAGTAATAAAGACAGACAAGATACCGGAAAATAGGCTAAAGGCTGCAACAGCTTCACAGAGGCCTCTCAGATGGCCCAAAAATATATGACGTGGCATCCAACTTCCTTATCACTGCAGAGGTGCAAATCAAAACCACTGAAAGGTGTTAGGTACTTAGCAGAATCGTGCAGTAAGAAGGCATGAAACATCATGAGTCATACATGGAGACACACGACTCAGTATTGCCAGTGAGAATGGAGACTGGTGCAGCCACTCCAGGAAAATCCAACTCAGTGTAGTAAGTCTGGCCAGTTTCTTGCTGTATGTCTCAGCAGTTCCACTACCAGCTGTTTACCTAGAAATTCACACTGTTCTCGGAAGATAATTGCTGATGTGGTCAGGGCAGCATTACTGGTATTCGCTCAAAGCTGGCGTCTACCCCGTGCTCATCCACAAAGGAAAGGGTAAATCCTGGTGTATTCGCAAGTCTCATTGGAGACAGTGATGTGTTGAAGAGTCTTCAACTATCTACAGAAATAGGAATGAATTTGTGTAGTGTTGAATTTGTGTTCATGTGAAGTATAAAGGCAGGCAGAATACTCCATGCTGTGCAGGTTGGGACAGCGTTTGTCCCGGCAGTGGCGTGGCTAGGGTGAGCCCAGGGGTGGCTTCTGGAATTCTAGTGGCAGCCTATTCTGGTCAGAAGGCTGCCGTGTGTGTGTGTGTTAAAAATCAGCTAGTTATATGTATTCTCTTCATGCACTCTCTGGAAATTTCTACTTCAGAAACAATGTGTTCTAAAGGTCTGGAGCCAGGGGCTGGGGTATGGCTGGATGGTAGGGTGCTGTCCTGGCATGCGTGAGGCATTGTGTGGGTTATCAGAAAGGGCCTGGAGCTGGGCATGGCTTCCCACATCCTGGTCCCAGCTTCTGGAGAGGCTGAGGGGCCAACTTCCCTTGAGCCCAGGAGTGCAAGACCAGCGACAGCACAATAAGACTGTGTCTCAGAATAAAAAGGAAAACAAAGCCTATGTGTGGGTTAGAGAGAAAGATTACATGCTGGCAATTGTCTTTACTCATGGGACTGTGAATAAATATCGTCCTTTCTTCTCCTACAGTTCTATTTAAGGCCACCTTTTGTGAGCTTACCTGAGTTTTATAACATAGAAAAATAAATTAGTTTAAGTAAATGCACATACTGAGCACGTATGTGTGTGCGTGGCCCAGCACCCTGGAAGAGTCTCTCCAAGATGACCAAGGAAGGCATCCACCCTGGGCAGCTGCAGGTTTCAGCTGCGCCCTGCACCCCAGAACATACTCAGTATCACAGACCTAGCCCTCCGCTTTCTGGCTGTGATCTCATCAGGTCATTGCTTGTTTGACTCAATCAAGTTCAGTTCTAGCTATTATAAAGAACATTTTTTTTTTGCTTTTAATGGCAAATTAAGAGCTTATAAAGTCACTTAAAGGATGCAGGCTTCAGGAGAGTTGGTAACAATAACTGCTATGGTGTAGATCAGGATTTTAGATCTGATGCCCACAGGGGTGCAGGTGGGGTGGGAATCTGGGAGGGAACTTGCCTGCAGTGCTGCGCTGACAGTGCCAAGTTGCCGAGATGTGGGTGCGCACAGCAGCGTAGACGTGAGCCGTGTTACCACCCCAGGAAAACATGCCAGAAATGGAAACACGCAATCCACCAGCAGGAAAACCAGAAGTGGCAGAGTTATGGTTCCTACTGTAGTCTCCCTCCTGGAGTTCATGCACTGTGTGCCTTGGATCCAGAGGAGAGCAGGTCACAAGTGGAATGTCCTTGGGACGGAGTCAGGAGACTTGCTCCTTTTCCCCTGTTAGGGCCTAGGCCTGCGGCGGAAAGAGCTGCAGTACCAGGCTCAGCCTGAAGCCTGGGAGGCGCTGCCATGATTGATCTTAATACCAGCAATTTAACATGAGTTTCCCTTTATTAATATGCCGTTCATTTTTCTAGGTTGTTTTCATAGTTAAGTTCTTATTTGTAATTTTGATTTTTATCAAAATTTTGACTACTCTGATAGTCCTAGGTAAAAAAACTCATTGGAAACCATGTGGTTTTGGCTTGTTTTTATGGTGACAGCAGTCCAGAATAAATGCAGGCAGCCACAAGCAGCCAGGGCTGGGTAAATCGTGAGCACTGTTACTCGGCGGACTCGCTCCCTTTAGAGGTAGGAATAAAATGGAGGTTTGTGCAGGAGTGGTCAAATGAGAGGTTTGTTTTCTGTTGCTGTGAACTCTGCAACTTTAAAACACTGCAGTTGATTATTTTACGGACATGCCCTCAAGCCAGAAGCCTAACAGCTTGCGTGGTCTCTGCTGGTCTCCCAGACAAGAGCCCAAAAGCTGCAAAGAGAGGAGAGTTCCTACTGCTTGACCCCAAGGGTCAAACCCCCGTGTCTTTGGACCAAGGTCCGTGTTCCCCTGCTGGGTGTCACCTGAGATCAAACCAGGCCAAAAGGATGATGTTTAACATGTCTTTGTCTTCATGTCTGTTGTCTGGGCATTCTGAGCAGTCACCTTGTCACCCTCTGCTCTTTACTTATGTTGTGTGTTTTTGTTCTTGCTTTTTCGGCCGGTGAAGGCTGAGCCAGACAGTCCAGGCAGCGGCTCGGCTGACTTGTTGCGCTGGACCACTGCCACCACCATGAAAGTCCTGTCCAACACCACGACGACCACCAGGGCCATGCTGCAGGCCATCAGCAACAGGCAGTGGTGGAAGAGGTCTCTGACTTACCTCCGGCCCCTCCAGGTGAGCGCACAGCATTGCAAAGCCAGGCCCCTGGTGTACATCAGTTCTTAGTGCTGCTGCATCTTTGATGATTAAAATAACCTCTGGGGAGATCTAGGCCACCTGTGGGATAGAAGGGAGCCATCTGTTTCACAGAGTGAGATACACACTCGTGGAGGTGCAAAGGACACTGGCACACATTCGAGGGGGGGTGTCGTAGGTAAGAGTTAAAACTGAGTGGGTAAAAAGAAAATGTTTACTTTGGCGGTACTTCTGGCTTGTAGTTGGGCAGAGTGAGGAGCCAGCTTGGGCCATATCTCAGACCTTGGTTACACTCTGAAAGTGCCATCAGGACCAGCATGGAGCAGTTGAGTTGCTTGGAGGGACAGTTCAGCTATTGCTTTCTCTGCTGTCTTCTTTGTGCTCTCGAACTGCAGGCCTTTACTCTCACATTAGAAAACCATATCAGTTTATCCCAAACACTCACTGAGTTTCCCTTCTTTCCTTCCTCCCTCCCTCTCTTCCATTCACCCATCCTTCCTTCCATCCACCCATGGATCCATCCTTCCATCTGTCCTTCCATTTTCCCTTCCATTCATTCTTTCATCTGTCTATGCTTCCATTTTTCCTTCCTTCCATCCACCCACCCATCCATCCATCCTTCATCTAGCCCTGATCCATGCAGCACATTCTCTTTTTCTGTGGGTTAAGTGCTGTGCTCTGCACTGAAGACAGAATGGGCGACACATGCAGTTAATTCTCTTCTGGATGGCACATCCCTTTCACTGGTAGAAATGCACAAAAGCATCTGTGTGGTGCTGTGACGGTGGTGGTGAGGGCTGTGGAGATGAGTGAGGTGAGGTAAGTGGATCCCAAGTGACACTGGAGAAGGAAGTTGAATGAGAGAGAAGTTAGGCTTCTCAGAAAAGCACCGTTTTGGGCAGCAATGTGATTGAGTCTTGTAGAAATGTACAGAGCCGGGGCTGGGGATTTAGCTCAGCTGCATAACTACCTGCCTTGCAAGCAGGTGGTCGTGAGTTTGATCCCCGGTACCGATAAAAATGAAAAAGAAATGTACAGAGCCTTCCCGGGTATGTGCTTGACATCCTGTACAACGTAAAGTAGATGTCCCACCTGAAACAAAATACCCCAGAGCCACAGTTAAAGGGGAAAAGGTTTATTTACTGTTTATTTACAGTTTGCAGAGATTTCAGTCCACGGCAAGCAGGCAGGCATGAGCAAGCAAGGGGCAAGCACGGGTCTTTCTGTCCCTAGTATCTTACCCAAGCTACTCGGGGCTGGCAGCACTCACACCTTAATCACAGTGCCCTTGAGCCTAGCACTGCACCACAAATCTATCCCAGTGTCACACACTTTAGGTCCAGCCATCTGTGAAGAGCCCCTACCTCTGACCATCGGAAGCTTTGAGGGGCATTGAGACAGAGCCATGACAGCAGTCAAGTGTGGTTTGAGCAGCACAAACAAGCAGGAGGAGTGTGGGGGTGAGAGCAAAGGGGAGCAGGATCTTACCCTGAAAGTGCCACATGGGCTTTGGTGTGACGCAGCTGCGTGGCTCTGGGGGTGGAGGGGTGCAGTATGTGCTCACGGCTATCATAGTGAGGTCCTGTTGGTGTTATGCAGGCAGCTGCTGGCAGGAGTGAGGGGAGCAGTGTAGTCATTCTCTGCAGGACAGAGCTGTGGCTTACACCGGAGCGGCTATGAGCAGCTAGCAGAGAGGGGCGTGCTGCGGCTGCGCCTAGCGGCTCTGCTGACATTTTGCACATGGGACACAGGGCAGAGGAGGCCAGAGGGTGTGAGCCATGCAGCTGGGTGAGCTGTTCTGCACCTGAATTCAGGGTGAACCTAGGAATCTCTCATCACTTTGTACTTCATGCTGAATTATGATTATGATCATTTTCCTTTTCTCTGTTGGATGTTTCAAGGGTTTCATCCTTAAGTAAAATTTTAACACTGTACTTTTTTGTCTGCATTGCATTCTCCTTGCCAGACAAAATATCCACCGCCTACAAGTTAAGAGGAAAGGTTTATTTGGGCCCAGGGCTTGGAGAGGTTTCAGTCTACAGTCAGCATTACAGACAGGAGATGCTCGGGACATGGCAGACCAAGAGCAGAAGCTCCAGGGAGAAGAGTGTACGTACATGTGTACGTGCATACATATCTACCTACCTGGATAGAGCTATCTCCAGGCCATGCCCACAGGAACTCACCTCCCGCCTGCACACCCAGCTGTGATCCCCTCAGTGAAATGAGCTAGTGCCACATACCCACAGTCCAGGGTCACAGTGCCACTCTCATGAATCAATGTCAGACACCCATAGTCCAGTGTCAACCACCCATAACCAATGTAACATACCCCCATGATCTAGTCTCTTCCCCAAAGCCCACCTGTGAGCCCATGAGGCTTTGGGGGAACGTCTAACACTAAGCTACAGTGTTTCTTAAACATCAGCTGTCATAGCAGCAGCAGCAGCATCTTTGCTGTTGCCCTCCTAGTGCTTGGCAGGAGGTAGTTGCACTCACCTGGTAGAGTATCTCTTACTTGGTTCTTCCAGTGAGGAACTTAAGTCTATCTGAGGTGATCATAAAGACCATAATGAACTCTGCTAAGGAACCTATGGGGTTGTTCTCGGGGAGGCTGAGAACAAGTCTTCAAGGTGTGTGTGGGTGAGAGTAGCTGTGAAAGCATCAGCGAAGGAAAGAGGCAGTGTCACTGTTCCCTTGCTATGAATAGGTCAGGCTTGAGTGGTGGCTGGGCTGAGCTGGGCTGGGCAGAGTGGATCCCTCAGGCAGCCTACCTGGCCTCGAGGACCCTGGGCCCCAGGATGCAAGCAGGGTGGTTCAGTGGAGTGGTTAAGACTGATTAACATCTCAAAGACTGGTGTTAGTCAGCCTCCTTCAGATCTTCTGCTCTTGGCTCTTTACTGGTTTTTCCAGCTGGGCAGCAAGGCACCCAAGATGACCGCCTGGAGTCACTGTCCTGGCACTGAGGAGGAGGACTCACTCTGTGTGTGAGGATGGCTGCTTGATGTTTCTGACTGAGGTCAGAGGAACCAGAAAACAAGAGGTGCTAGCAGCAGGTCGCAGTGCTGCTCTTCTGTGTGCTGTCACACCTAGGTCCCTTGCTGGATGTCTGTGTCCGACCCCATCCAGTCACAGAGGCACCTCAGGTTTCTCCTGAAATCCCCTTCCTTCCCTGGCCCATGCCCATTTCAGTCACTAGTCTTCACATTGTTTTGCTTAGGGGCAAGAATTCGGTGGCTCTTACTCAGCTGGAACTGTAGTCAATGAAGACCTAGGAAAGCAAGGATGTCATCCTTTTTATGAATCAGTCATGGCGAATCCCTTTGTTGCTGAGGTAAGAGCAGTATCTCTCACACACAGGCTTTCCTGTTGTCTACTGTGGACGGTGTAAAGGAAAACTGAAATTCTCCTGCAAGTGTACTTCCTAGGCATAGTGCTAGCTTGTGACATTCATTGGTTTTATGTGGATGATTTCAGACACATGAAGACATTTATGAAATGAAAATCATCTGAAATGCTAGATAAAATGGTACACATTAGTGAGAAGTTACTGTTCAAGTTGCCAGAAGCTGTAGCATCCTACAATTTTGTCTTCTAAGAACTCTTAAAAAAGATACCCGTTAAAAGGTGGACCTTGCTTTTGTCCAGTCTGGCATGCCCTTCGACACCTGTCAGCAGCCCCCTGTGGAGAGCTTTGCGGAGGTGCTGCTGAGGACTGGGAAACTGGCAGAGGCCGAGACAGATGGGAATGAAGGGTTTCCGACCACAGAAGGTAAGAGGGTGACTCCCCACCCCGACGCAGTGTTAAAGAACCACGAGCCTGGGTGCATGTGAAGGGGAAAAGTTGTACAAGAGAGTAGAACTTTGTTAGCTTCTAAACTGCCTTGCTCTGTAACTGCTTCACGGTCTTGTAATCACTTTCTTGACTCCTGTAACTATAAGAGCATAACCGAACATACAAGATGCCTGACTGTACCAGACTTCATGAATCTATCCTTGGAACTAATGATCTCACCCCACTAGCTGACCAGAAGAATGGCCAGGCTTTTCTGTCTCACTTTTGTACCTCCTGCTTGTGCATCACATAAAAGTCCTAGATCACCGGACATCAGTGCCTGATATTCTGGGAGTGATTCCCATCAGTGCCCATTGACGTAAATAAATCTGCCTCCAAATTCTGGGTGTCATTTTGGTGTTTCTTGTGCCACCGCATATGGATGGATGAGGAAATGGTAGTGCAGTTTTCAGTAGTTTCCAAATGTCAGAGCCAACAGTACCATTTATGCCTCCGTTCACTTTAAAGCGTTTACTAAGAACCTGTTATTTCTGTGGATGCCAATACAGGATTTAAAAGGATGCATAAGATGTAATTCTTAGTCTAAAGTAATTCCCTTAGCAGATGGTATCAGGTGCTCAATACCTGTTTCTTTCTTTCTTTTATTATTAATCAATTATAGATCTGATTGATTATAAAGATTTTCTTTTTTCTAGTTAGATTTTTTTTAAGACGGGTTCTCGTTCTGTAACTAAGGCTGGCCTTGAAGTCACTATGTATCCCTTTCCTGGGCCTCAGGGTGATTCTCCTGCCTCAGTCTCTTGAGTGCTGAGGTTACAGGTGTGCACTGCCACACCCAGCCAATTTAAGGAGTTTTCTGTGTGGTGGCATAGATGTAAAGTTCCTGAAAAAGAAGGAAGTGCACTGTTTCCTCCTTATCATCTTTATTTCTCTTTAGGGCTTCAGGGTTTATCCCTTGACTTTATTCTTCCCTTTTGCTTCCTCTCCCTCCTACCATCCTAGTGAGTACCTCACGATTCAAAGGCTGCTGCTCCTCCAGCCATTGAGTCTGTATTCTGGGCCAGAGCAGTGGGTGGTGTCCTTGGAAGTTCTGTCTGCGACTCCCATCACATATTTCTGTCTCCTCTTGCTGCCAGCGTACTGGGATAGTGGCAGCCAGGCCGCCTGAGCCATCACTGTGTTGAGTAAGGGCAGAAAAGCATATGTGGGCAATAGAACTGCAATTTCCCCCCAAGACTGATGGTATAACTTTTAAAAATAATAATTTTCTTTAATAGTATTTACATACAGGAAGAGGAGAGATCAGTACTGCTTCCCACTCACTGTGTGGGTTCTGGATCCTGGAGGCTTTTACGACCGTTATCAGCTCCCTCTGTTTCTAAGCTGTATGTTTTCCTTACTAAGTTTAATCTTGCAGTCTGGGCTGTGTTTGTTCTTTCTCCAAAAGCCTGTTATCTAATTCCTGGTGGGGTTTAGAAGACCTCTGTATAAAACTGTACTAGCATTACCCTTCCTCCACTGAATTATTCCTCGTTGCTTCTTTCTTTCCTTTTTATTGCCTGGTGGGTCACGGTAACGTGTGACCTCCAGTGCAGCGGGTATGCGAGTTGCTGTGGATGCGTGTCGGCATACCTGGTCCATGGTGCTTTGCTTTCTTATGTCGCTTGCAGGTTACATGCATGTGAGCCTAAGGATCTCACAAAAGGTAAACCAAAACCAAGAAAAAGATTACTCAGGTGACACGAGGTCTGAGAGACGGAGCACTCGTGCCGGTTGCTGTGTGCTGAGGTGACTGCTGTGGCCAGGTCGAGTACTTAGGCAGGAGGCCTGGCTTCGGGGGTGCTTCTGCCAGGACAAGGAGTGCTCAAAGGGACTCTGGGGTGGTCGCCTGGATGACAGGCTGTGCTCCAGGCTTGTTGCCAGCTCACCTAGGAAACGTCTAGACCCGGGGTATCAAATCATCGTAAATATCTAAAATAAAAGTGCAGCCCTTGCAGCTGTGCGGCTGTTAGTGATTCAGAGCAGCTTTCCTGAGTTGGAGTGAGGGTTTTTACTGCCTGGTGAGAGTGATGCTGCCTTGTAGGTGAACCCAAGGTCAA
This sequence comes from Cavia porcellus, assembly GCF_034190915.1. NCBI lineage: Eukaryota > Metazoa > Chordata > Mammalia > Rodentia > Caviidae > Cavia > Cavia porcellus. The sequence continues at coordinate 4,659,274 of NW_026947491.1, forward strand.
GTTTCCTCATGACTTCCAGCTCACGGAAATCACTGCAATGTTTCCTCCCTTCCCTTGGGCTTAGTATAAGCTTTGTATTTCATTACACACATTCAGAAATGTTAGCATGTGCTATGTCTGTGAGTAGCATGTGTGATCTAGTAAGACTGCTGTAAAAGTATGTCTGTGGGAACTTAGTGACAGATGCAGTCCCTGCCCTGGGGATACGTCCGTGGGCGTGTCCCTCCTCAGCGTTATTGCCCTTCTGGTTGGCTTTGTTTTCCCTTGTTTGTTTCTGTGTGGCATTCGTTTCAGGTCTGTGGGGTACTTTTCAGAATGTCTTTAGTGGCAGCATATTGTCATCACTTGAGGACGCCTTGATTTATGGAAAGAGCTAGATGGATGGTAAATAAGGGGAAGATTGAGTTGATGTTATGACAGAAAAGATGGGACCAAAAGATGGTTAATAATGGGACTTCAGTTCCCAGGTGGGCCTGAGCCTGGCTCTGCCCACGCTACACGAAGGAGAGTCCTGCAGCAGCCTGGAAATTCACTGCCCCTCGGGGATTCCTCCTCCAGAACAGGATAATTTTGATGAGTGGCTTCAGATGTGCGTGTTTGAAAATTGGCCTCTTTCGTGCATAACGAGGGGAAGTAGCTGAAGAAAATTAAGGTGGACGTGGAGAATGACTTGGCGAGGTTGCAGTTGAAGGTCATGCAATAAAGACCAGCAGAAAAATGAGATGGAGGAATTATCAGAGGGGACACAGTTGGGTTTCCTCTTACAGCGGGGGCTGGAAGCACTGCTCGACACATGTCTGTTGGACATCAGCACCAAGTGGCAGCTGTGGGCTGTGTGTGCGGGGGAGTTTGTATAGTGTGTAATTGTGTGTAACTCCTACCAAGGAGTCCAGGACCTCTTGTGGACTGAGTTTACATAGTTTTTCTCGCTTTATCTTGTAATACCCAAATTCACAGCTTAATCTGTCCATCCTTCAGTTTTTAATAGTATTCTAGGATACAGTCACTAATACTGTATGCCTTTGTGCCCATAATTGCTCATACAAAATTTGTTTGGGGGCCTTCGTATTGTATTTTCAAATTATCTATCTGCACCTTTTCTCTTGTTCTAACACATTCATTCTGGAAGCGCAGGGACTCTGGTCCTTATCTTACAGTTGTGTCTAGTTCACAAATGTTTTTCATTTATCTTGAGTGAATTAGGAAATGGGCTCTGAAATGAGTGACTTTGTTTGGAAAATGTCTCCTAAACTATGCAGGTTTTTTGGAGACTTGATTGGCCATCCATTTGGTTCACGCAGTTTGGAAAATACACAGGAAATGGATATTTAGAGAAGTACAGAGAACGCTCATGTTTTATCCTATGAATCATCTATGGAGGACATTGAATTGTGATAAAATACCCAACACTCAAAGTTAAAGGGGGAAAGATTTATTTAGCTCACAGGTGGTAGAGTTTTCAGCCATAATCGGCTGGCTCTAAGACAGGGTGGCATGGACATCACAGAGGAGAAACAGTTTATGATCTCAGAAGGTAGCAAAGCTACAAGGGTTGACCCCAGCTCTTTCTGTCCCTCCTATCTTACCTAGGCTACTAAGGGCAGGCAGTGCCTGAGAGCCTAGCATTGCACCATGAATCCATCGCAGCATCACACACTCTAGATGAGCCACCTCTGAAGAAGTCCCATCTGTGCCTCTGTGGGGCTTTGGGGGACATGGAGACACAGCCACAGCACACCGTCTCTACGGTGTGATCCTGTAGCATGTGTGCCTCAGCGAGCTGTTTCTATCATTGAAATCTCTTAGGAGGTTCATCATCACTGGCATGGATATCAGCTCTGCTCAGTTATTATGCAAATGACTGAAATACTCATCTGACCAACGGAAATCTGGGGTATTTCTGAAGTCAGATATCACTTACTTTGGGTGCTTTAGGTGCCACTCTCCTTCTTCAGTGAAAAGCTTGGGAACCTGTGTTTTAAAAATGAAGCCTTTACATTGATTATCCATGAGCACCTGGTATTTTTCACTTAAGCCCTCAGTATGTAGAATGCTTACTTATTAATACTAGCCACATACGAGCACAGAATTTATTGACAAGGTGCTCTCTTTTATTAAAGCCATGACACTGGTGGGTTTTCACTCATAAAATTTTGTAAAGAAGTTGTTAGGGATAGTTTAACGACATGCACAGAGCAGATGATTGACTTTTTGCGTGGGTGATGAAGAGGGTTGTTCTCAGAGAGTGAAGTCATGGCAGTAGTGTCATAATCAAGAGGCTCATCCTGTCTTTGCCCGCGCTGGGCTGCGTTTATGGCTCTGATTTCAGGACACTTCAGTACTCGTGTGACTGCCTTTCACATTGGCTGTCACCACATGCAGAATTTTACAGCCTGGCCTGTAAAAGGACGCGGCCTCTGGAACCGTGGCCATGGATACCTTCACCCCACCTGACACTGTCCCAGTGGGTTCCCTCCTCTGGGCAGGGTCACTGCTTAATGCAGGTTATAAGATTTGTGTTCAGATGGTGCCAGGGGTTTCTATGAAAGAATCTTGTGAGATAATTATCTGCTGCAAGTGTGCAAGTGTGGTGGTCCATGTGAACGTGCGAGGGTCCCACACACAGTAACACTTGCCCCTGTCTCAGTTCTCCTGCAGCTGGCGAGTGATGCTTTGCCCAGTGACATGACCTTGGCCCTCGCTTACCTCCTCGCCTTACCACAGGTAAGTTGGTCCTCACAAATGGCGAGTTTTAAAGAACCCAAGGGCTCTGTTCTGGGGACCCTTCTCAGTGGAAGTGTCTCGCCTGCTCATGCTCACCACAGCTGAGAGGACCCCGTCGAGTCTATGGAGGGAATCCTGCAGTCTAGTGTAAAGCCTGTCTTTCATCCACCTGTCCCTCAGAGCGCCAGCCTAATGGCGTCTTCTCAATTTTCACGCCATCACATTTAAGCATAGCTTAATCTTGGGTGACGGGGTGGAAGCTTGTACCAGATTCCTGGGGTAATGACAAGTGACGGAGTGGCTTGTAGTCTCCTGCTCACTTCCTTCATCCGCATTGACGACATCCCGCTCCTCCCTAGGTGTTAGATGCGAACAGGTACTTTGAGACGCAAGCACACTCAGCCCTGTCCCTCCAGCTGGCAGTGTACTACTACAGCCTCCAGATCTACGCCCACCTGGTGCCCGGCTTCAGTGACAAGTGCCACCCTCTGTACAGAGTGAGTGCCCTGGCCCCACCATATTCCCGAGGCGGGTGGGTTCGAGCTCTTCCTAACCAGGTGCAGCCCACAGCCCTCGGGGCACCATTGCCGTCCATCTGCACTGAGAAGTAGAGCTTCTCACACTTGCTGTGCCTGTGACTCTTCCCATATTCGTTAGAGAAATTGTATTTCAATTACCCTCCTGAAGAACTGAATTGCCACATTTGGGAGGAAAATAGTATCTTGGTTACTTTTCTCTTATTGCTGGGACAAAATACCCAACACCCAAAATTAAGGAAGGGAAGGTTTATTTAGCTTACAGTTTTTGGAGGTTTCAGTCCATAATCAGCTGGCTGCAAGGCAAGGTGGTGTGGCACTAAGGCAACACTTCAAGGCAGCAGCCAGAGCAAAAAGGAGAGAAGAACAAGCCTCTTTTCCTCCCTTACATTGTATACCAGCCACGCCCTCCCTCCAGGGCAGGTGTACCACTCACAAAGTCTCTGTGCCCTCCTCTTGTACAGGATGAGAATATTTACAAAGTAAGGATTCTGGCTCCTTGCTGAGTCAGTTAAACTTCTAACTCTCTGAAATTGATACAGTGTATCAACCATAATAACATAGAATAAGTCAGTTCATCCCACCTTACATTTTTAAGTTTTTGGTGTTTTTTTATGCTTATATTTTTTATAGTCTGTGATATTTTACAGTATCACTCTGATACTGAACCACAAACAATTTTGAAACTTACCCAGAAAGCCCTTTGCAGTCTTGCTAAGAGCCAAAGGCTTTCCTTTGACAAGTCTCGCCATGGAACTTGTGGAGGAAAGGGGTGTGTGCGCTCTAAATGGGAACCTAGGTGTGTGGAGCAGATAGGACGGTGGGCAAAGGCAGCTGGCCCCTCCCTGTCTCCAGCCTCTGTCCCCTCTGCAGTCACTGGGCAACTCCGAGGTCCAGTGAGAGCAAATGCTGTAGAAACTCAAGGATGCTGCACCTGCGGAGGTACATGAGAGACAGGAAATGAGTGCTGGGTGGCCGGGAGGTGGAGCATTTTGAGAAAAGCAGTAAATATCTAGTAGAGGCAATAGGTGAGAGGCATAGACCTTCCTTCTTTCCACACCTGGAGGGATCCACAAGGATTGAGTTTATGGTGGTGATAGGAGCCATGCCTAGCTGTTAAGCTGGGCACACTGTGCTGATTTCCAGTGTTACTTCTTCAATGCAAAGAAGAGAGTGTCTCTTTGTGCATTCTTTCTGCCACATGGGAATATGAAAGTTGCTCTGCAGGGACCAGAAACTTTCTGCAGGGCACATAAGACCCTTGGTAGGTGTTGGCAGTGGCAATTATGCACATTCTTCTGTGCTGCCAGTTGGTAGGACTCCTCTCCACCTGGCCTGGAGGTTTGTGGAGGTTTAACTAATGGTCAACTTGAAACACGGAACTGAGTGTGGTGCTGGGTGTGGAAGATCCAACTGAGGATGGTTGCCAACAGCTAAAAAGAGAACTGGAGTGGAGATGGCGCACTGTTTGATCTTCTGGAGAAGCTTGTCTTGCTGGCTTTCCTGCTGTGAACTCAGCTGCTATCATTATTGGAGGAGCTTGGGTTCTTGCTGTCACTGGGGATGGCTATGGTTTTTTAAGGGAGGTCTGGTCTTTACCACATGCATTGCTTCCTTACTCCTATGCCGATCCCTCAGCCTGCTGCCTCAGATCCTTTGTCCTGCTGATGCAGACTTTCTAGCTTCCACCACTGAACTTTGGGCTTTCCTACTGCTGATCTTTCATACAGACTTGGATGAGACTTTGTTGTGGGCTCTAGGCCTCCAGTTGGACTTGTGGGAGACATTGTTATGGGCTCTATGTTTTCATCTGGACTTGTGCAGGACATTGCCATAGGATCCAGGCCCTCAGCTGTATTCTTTGGGTCTCTAGCGTGTAGACAGATTTCTTTCACTCTTCTGCATTTGACTCTTTGGGTGAAAATTATAAAATAATCCTATGCATTATGCATCCTGTAGTAAATCTGTTCCTCTGTAAATACTGACTGCAACAGAGTTTGTATCACAAGTTACATCAGAATGCAGAGAGAATGTCAAGTGAGGTATTGTGCTGTTGAGGCTGGTGATGAGTGTGGAGATACAGTGCACATCAGCCCAGCCTGCAGAGCTGGTGTCAACAAGCAAGCTGGCTTCTGAGTGCTGTCCTTAGACCAGGGAGCTGCAGAAGTCACTGTGCCCATGGTGGAAATTCAGAGTGGTCCCATGAGAGGTCCAGCCAGCAGATAGAAGGAGACTAAGTTAAAAGGCAGCCATAGCCACACTGAGAACTGAGGCATGGGAACCCCTTGTATCCAAATCCATTGCCAGAAGTAGTGTCTATGCAGCTGGTTCCTAAGTACTCTCCAGTTACAGTTAGATTTGGTTTGTCTACTCCATTTTTCCCTTTGGCTGTAGCCATATAGGACTTAGCACATGCTCTACCCTTTGATAGAAGTTGTCTTCCTGTTTTTCGAACTGTATTTGTCACTTTTTCATCACTCAGGCAAAAATTCCTGACACCTGTAACTCAAAGGAGGCTAGATTGATTTGCCTCATGGTTTCTGTGGGCTCAGTCCCTGGCTAGCTAGATCTGAGGCTGAAGGGGCACGGTACAACAGTGTGGCAGAGAAGGGCTGTTTGATCCATGGCAGACAAGAAGCAGAGAGAAGGGAGGAGCTGGGGGCATACCCTTCCAGGTCACACCCCAGTGACCACCTCCAACCAGACCCTGCAGCACGTTCAGCCCGGGACTCATCCGTGACGGATTCACAATGAGCACAGCACTGTGATCCATACCTTCTAGGTTCCCCATAGGGTTCAGTCTCGTTTGAACACAGGAGATTTTGTGGGGGACTTTTTAGATCTAGACCGTAGCACTGGCCTTTCTGCTACTGGTACCTGAGGACTTAGCTAAGATATAAACTCTTCTAAGGAGACTTCCTGACACTTGCCCAAGTCCCATTCTTGTAGTTCCCTAGCACCCTGTGCTTACTGTGTCACACTGTATACAATCAATAGCTCAGTGTCCTCCGAATAGACTGAGTTTCTGGGGGGCAGGGCATGTATGATGGTAGTGCCTCCCTTGGTACGTAATATGTGCACACAGAAAATTTTCTAAATGGATGAAAGGTGGCTGTCTAGCTTATTATGTATGTTATTCAGGTACAGGTGTTTTGACTGAAGATGTTTCCTTGTGATTTTTAGGAATAGGACTTAGTATCTGCATAGGGGTAGGGAAAAATTAAATAGAATAAGGTTGACTTGCTCAGTCCACCTGCTGCTGCATTTAAAGATTTCTTTAAATGGTTTTTACCCACGCTGGCAGCTGTTTCCTTAAGAGGAGCAAGGGAGACTCTCAGGTGTAGGTGGCAACACAGACCGGACCCTGGTCAGTCTCTTGTGTGGGTCTGGTGTGTTAGGCTTGCTACCCCTAGAGATGCTGACTGCTTGCCTGAGTTAGTGGTGTGTTTCCGAGAACCAGGGTAGATTCTGGGGTTTTCTGTAGTACAGGTGCATGCTAGTTCAGGACCGAAAGAGCCAGAGGTCTTGCTTTAAAAGTGGGAGAGGTTTTCCAGGTGAGGCACAGAGCAGAGGCACTGAATGCGTCCCAGATCCACATCCTGTCTTCGCAGCCCGCTGTGCCTGCTATCTGTGCTGGCTTCAGGCAAGGTGCGCCTTGGTTAGGTGACCACAGCTGAAGGGCCAGTGGGTGTGGGTGGGCACTACCCTCTCTGACCTCCCATGCTCATCTTGCCATAATACATGTCCAATGGGTCATCCATTCCTTCCGCAGGCTGACCCCAAAGAGGTGATCGGGATGGTCACCAGGCACGTGACTCACTGTGGACTCAAAGCCTGGCCGGAGGCCCTGGCCCCACTCACCGCGCAGCTGCACCACTACAATGAGCAGCTTCTGGACTTAACACAGGCACAGCTCCTGCAGGGCCTGGGGAAGGGCGTGGACGTGCAGCGCTTCACCACTGATGACCAGTACAAGAGGGAGACCATCCTTGGGCTGGCAGAGTAAGGGCACCTTTGTGTCTCGAGGGGCTGGGTCCGAGATGCGCACAGACGGAGCTGTCAGAATGCTCGTCTTAGTCCTCTGATGACCCATGAGTGCTGCAGCTGTCCAGAGCTTGGCCCCTCCTCCTGGCCATAGAAGAGATGCATATGTCTTTCCAAACAGCAGTAGATGCTTGCGACTCAGCAAGTGCTGAGACTGCTGGTTGTAAAGTTCCCCAAGCCTTTGATTCCCCTGTGCCAGGATGACGACATGGTAGAGGAAGTAGGAGAGGGTCAGAGACAGGTGACATGATTACTGATGGACTTTTAAAAGTCAGATTGCTGAAAATCTCACTCTCCCAAGTACATGTCAATTAGGCATGGTGGTGAACGCCTGTAATCTCAGCTTCTGGGAAGGCTGAGGCAGGAGGATCTCGAGTTTGAGTGCTGGCAGTTTAATGTCTTGAGTTGTGTATAAATTAGATCCCATTAACATAATATGCTAGGACCAGACGTGGTCTCTGCAGGTGCCTTTGCCTGCCCTGGGCTTCTGTAAGGAAGAGGAAGAGAGGCCACTACTCTTGTCACCTCTGTCAGAGGCCAGGAGTGGCTGTGCTTCTCCTATGGGCCTCCTCCCTTCAAGGGAGGTGCAGCCCCTGTGGGAGGATGGTGCATTTTGATGCTTTCTGAGCAGGTGTTGCCTTGGCTTTGAAACCTTAGTGTATGTTTGCTGTCTAGTTTTGATCAGTGAGAAGTGCCCCTGTCAGAAGGGGAGGCTGCGCGCCCACCTTCGTTGGTGCTGGTTTGCAACCTGGGATGTTGTGTTTCTTACATCACAAGTCTCTGAACGCTTAGCAGGGTCAAGGCCTCAGGCATACTCCAGAGACTTTATCTGTCACTCGTCCTCCTCGATGATGTTGAGATGGAATGTGGTTTCCCTGTTTTTAGCTGGGAGAGTAGGTGCTCAGGGATATGCAGTCAGTGGCCCAAGTTCTGTAGCTGGTAGCTTGCGTCTTTGAGCAGGCGCTGTCCTGAGTCAGAGCGTCACACCTCCTCAATGCCCTCTTCCTGCCCCTCAGGGCAGCACTGTGCCCGGCCTTGGGACTGAAGTGGAATCGCTGTCCACAGAGAGTGACTCTGCTCCGTCCATGGTGCTTTAAACTAACAGTGAGCCTGATGACAAGAAGGGTGTGTCACCCATCTTCATTTACATCCTTGAGAAAGAAGCTGAGTTGTTGGGATAGCTGATAATTTCATACTGGCTTGGCCTTGTTTCCCACTAGAGATGCCTACCCAGGACCATGCAGGGTGTGGGGAGATCCCAGGACCATGCAGGGGTGAGCAGAGATGTGCAGGGACACGCAGTCCCTGTCACTCACCCTCTTCTCCTGGAGGTTCCTGGTTGTATAGCCACTCAGTGCCTGGTTTGGCAGCTGTTGTACACTAGAAAAAAGAGCTTCATTATCTTTGTATTATACCAAAACACCTGTAATGTGACTCTAACTGTTCTGTATAAATTTTTCTTCTCCCTTCTCCCTCTGGGTGACCTAATTGATATGTTAACCATTGCGGCCCACTACAAATAACAGATGTGGTGCTAAAATAAGGTAACAAGGGTTGTTAATTGCTGCTAGACTCTTCTGTTCTCTGCTGAGGAAAACAGGATCTTCCCCATTAGCCATATCCTGATCCACGCCCACGACCCTCTTACTTTATAGTGATATATACTTAAAGGTGGCAAATATAGAGGAACAAGACACACAGCTTTTACAGTCTCCAATTGCACTGTGTCGCTGGGCCCAGGATGAATCAGCGCTGCCTTTTTAAAATACGTTTTTCCCTCATTTTTTGAACTCAAGTTTGGGGGCTCATTCGTGGATTACAAGAACAGCTACCGGCAACGCTGCAGCAACTCTTTTGGAGGCTCTCAGAGCTTTGAGGAGCTGGGCTGGCCACGCAGCCAGGTGCTGATTCTCAGCCCGAGCACTTCTCTTTGGTTGGCTCTTGAGCCTCATGCCGAGTTCCCGCACCTTCTGAGAGGTCTTTGTGCAGAATGAAGGCGTTCAGGGAGTGGTGTCTGAGATCCTTGGTTACATTTTGCTGGGCCTGTTTTCCTTTAAAGTGTCTAGCTAGCATATGCTGTTTGAAGCATGTCCTAGAGGACAAATACATGCTTTTGAGAAATACATAATAGACTCTCCTCTACATTCTGTTGCGTACAAAACCACACTGTGGTCTTTGGATGGCTTGTTTAAAATGCCGCAGTGTTCCGCAGGTTGGCAGTTTGGCCAATTCTGATCTGGATTTCTGTGTCTCAGGTAGACGAACTGTGTAACCTACGCTGTCCTCTCTGCTGCTTCCCTCACACTGTGTCCTGCAGCTGCCTTGGTTTCCTTGCTCTTTGTTGCCATTTTTAACAGCCAAGTTCTTTCCTTTGCGTGCCTGTCTTTCACTGTCTGCACCTCTTGGATGACACCGTCTCAGTGGCCAAGCAGGCAGCGTTGAAGAGTGTGTGACACTCTGGTTCCTTCCTAGCTGTGTCAAGGGATAAACGCATCCACACAGCTGGGTGTGGGGGTGCAGATGCCAAAGGCAGGAGTGCTGAGGCAGGAGTGTCTCGAGTTAGAGCCCAGCCTGTAGAACTCAATGGCTTAGTGAGACCTTGTCACAGGGTGCAGCCCAGCACAGCTCCAGACAGGCCTGGGGACAGAGCTTAGTGAGCAGGCCCTGGGGGAAGGTCGGTTGGGAGCCTCCGGTGTGGACCAGATGCAGGTGAACGGCTCTCGCTGCAGTGGGGAACGAGCTCTGAAACCCACTTCCTGCGAGGCGTCTTAAATCTGCACCCTCCAGTGTCCTCTGCCCACCAAGTCCTGTGTTTCTTTGCTTCCCTCCCCTGTGCCTGCCGGCTGTCCCGAAGAACGCTAGAGGAGACCGTGTATAGCCTTGTGCTCTTCCTGGCTCAGCGCTGCGGCATCTCCTGCTGGGAAGTGTTCATGACCCACCTGGAGTTTCTGTTCACCGATAGCGGGTGAGTACCTGCGGCCATGCCCTGCTGTTGGGAAGAATCTGGAAGTACTCGTCCAGCAGAATTTACAGTTTCCCTCCTCAGCTACAGTGATGTATATCTTGGCACATTATCCTCTCCTTTACCCTTTCAGTACACTAGTGTACTCGCAGGCCTTTTTAGCCTTTATTTTTCAGTAGCTCTAGTCTCACATTAGATAATTTGATCTGCTGTGTGTTTCACTGAAAGATTTTTTGCTGGGATTCTGCTCCCATATTAGACACGACATGACGCAAGAGCCGCACTGTGGCTGTCTTGGAATGTGCAGTTTGCAGTGGGGGCAGATGGTGGTTATCGATGTCCTGACTCTGTGGGAAGTTAGAACTGAGTCCCCTGTGTGGGAGTCTGACAGTTAGGGCGCCACTGAGGTGCTCAGCAGTGATTGGAGAGTCCCTAGTCCTGCTGAATCCCCACCATCAGGTGTGAACAAGGTGGAAACAACCTGCCGGGGTGGGCGGAGGGGAGGCTGTGGTGTCTGCTTGATTAAGCCTGCAGTGGCAGCCTGTGAAAGGACAGTGTGAGACCAGAGGGTGTAGAGACACAAGGGTGATTTGAAAAAGGGGGTGAATGACTGACTGCATTTTTAAAAGTTGGAAAAGGTACAATGCCACAGAGTCCCTTCGAAATTCTTCCCCTCACTTCAAACACACTCAGCCAGTGGTTCTTGCCACTTTCTGCAGCAGCTCTGAAAGTCCTCTCTCTGGGTGTCTTTAGGAGGTGTAATAAAAACTGCCAGCCTTAGCCATGGGATCTGGCACTATGCTACTTCCTGCTTCCTGAAAGCCAAAAGGACTTCGAAGGAGAAATGTATGTTTCTGAATCTCTTTGGGACACGGAGGTGGCCAGGACAGCCAGCTAAGAGGACTCTGGAGCTGCTGCAGCAAGTGGAGGGAGTATGCTCGGAGTGAGGAGAGGATTTTTGTGGGGACTTGTGGTGCTGTGTCTTTCACTGTAACTAATTTTGAAAATGAAGCACACTCCATTTTTTGGTCATACCTTGCATGTGTGTGCATCTTGCCCTTTTCCATGAACTGCTTTGTGTACCTCAGGACTCCGCCAGTGGAGGTCATCCCTAGATGTCACTCAGAAGCTCTTTTTTTGGGAAAGAGCTCCACCTACTGCTTTTCTTTATAAGTGGCCTGACTCAGGCACTTTGTTTCAGTAAAGTGAAGAGCACCATACTTACTGCAAGTTGATACCTCGCTGCTGAGTGAATTCAGTACAGTTCCCTACACTCCAAGAGGAAGGGAGCCGTGCTCTAGGTAGATGATGTGCTGAGGCGTGGCAGATCTTCCCATCCTTCTCTTCCTGTCAAGACAGCAGGCTTCTCTGAAGGCCAGGCAGGGACCTGACCTCTACCTTCAGCCCCTCGTGGCTGCCGCCCCAGGCCTCTTTTCTAGGGAGTAGATGGAGCCGTTTTCACTGCCCTTACAACCAGGTATAAATTACTTTCAGTGAGCTAAGGTCAAAGGCATGGGAAGAATAGAAAGTGACAACCCAGAGGATTTATATGGTCTCTTTCCAACAAGGAGACCAAGCGTTTCAAATATATGAACCAATTCGCCCTCCTCTGATCCCCGGGAAAGGGAGGCCATGTGGGGGGAAGTGATTAGGGGCAGATAGGAAGGCTTTGTGTAACAACCTTGGATTATCAGGGAGCCAGCATGGTTTCCTATCGCTCCCATTTTTCTTCCTTTATTTTTTTATGGAGAGTGAAGCAGGCTGACCTTTCTGAGGTTCTCTGTATCTTTCTATTTCCCTGGCTGAGTCTGATGAAGTCAGGAAGGGAAGTCAGAAAGGGAAAAGGTGGTAAAGTAACTCCCCGTTTAGTGGAGGTACCTTTGCTTCGATTCCTGACACCCTGGCACCAAGTTGAACATTAATTATCAGGCTAAATAAATGAGCGAATTGCAGTATGAAAAAATCAATGGTAAGGTCATATCAAAAATGAAAATTAAATATTGTGGATAAATAATTATGGCTGGAGGAAGTGCCCACCAGATTTTCTTCCAACTGCATCTGCCGTTTGCTCTCTGAGACTCTTCCATAAGTGGGAATTCTTTCTTAGCATGTACCTGCATGCCCCCAAGGTCACACTGAGTGTCGGCGTGTCAGAGGAGACTCTGCGTTTGTTCCCGGGTTGCTGAATTCCTCTCTAGGGCCACACCTCATCCGAGTGCTGCCCCTGCTATCATTTCCCACACAAAGCAAAGAAAGTTGGAAATGGTAAAAAGGACCATTGCAGAGGCAAAGTAGAAAGGTAAAAGGATTAGAGGAATGTCACGGGAGAAGAGATTACAGGAATTTAATCTGTTACATGCAGCTTCAGGCAAAGGAGAGACAGGAAGAGATGGTGTTTACAAACTGCACCTCGCACTGGGGGAGACGTGTGCAGCCCAGAGCTCCACGGGGTCTAGTGAGGACCTGCGATGTCAGGAAAATAAAGGGAAGCATCGCTGGACAGCATTGATCAAGGGTAATGAGGGAATTTAAAGGGGTGGGCAGATGCCATGAAAAAAAAAGCGTAACAAATGCGAACCAGTGGGGATGAAGATAAAAACACATGGGTATACCATCCTTAGGGAGTCTGTAAATCTCCCAAATGCTACAGTGAAACACAGGTAGCTAGCTGGTAGCTTCTGGTGTGGGGTTGATGGGGTGAAGATGTTGGGGTGAAGAGGATGGGGTGAAGAAAGAGGCAGGAGGTGGCTTTCCCACTCCCAGGGCTATGCTAATTGGGCTCTTGGATCTTTGGATAGTGAGAGCTATTTTGTAAGCCCAATGGAATGAATGATCCTGGATATATATGTAAGAGAGCCTGCTGTCAAACAATTGCTAGGAGGCCTGGTATCTTCAGACAGTCTTTACGCAACAATCTTTAATATTTTATTTCAAACAAAGAAACAAACGAACAAAGACAAGAACTCTTCCAAATTCCTAACACATCCTTAAGCTACAATTTAGGACCAACTGCATCATCAAAGAGAAGTAAAAGGAATTAAGAAATGTCACGTACATGCACAAATGTCCCACGATTAATGCCACAGTCATATACATGCACTCATAAAAATAAAATTAAAAAAGAAAAATAAAAAAGTAAGTTATTTATGCCCAGTGATGCACACACAGGCGACTAAGTCACTTGTTCCTCAGAGATTCTAATAGGAGGCCTGAAATCCAACGACTTTTAGAGAGCAACCTGATAATTGCAAGATGGCGTTAGGGTGGGGTGGGAGACTTTTCGTAGGTCTGGCCTGGGATCGGGCACAAGTGTTACAAACATTCTGTTCCTGTCGCAGGCAGAACTGTGAAGATGTGGGGTTTGGGTGGTATGTATTGTTCTCTCTGAATTAAAGTCTTCTGGGTTTTTTTTTCTTTTTTGTTCCACTTCTTTCAGGTGCATTCTTTCCTTTTATGACAGGTCATGTGATAAACCCGAGGGGAGTAATAAATGCCAAAATGCTGTTATAGCTAAATGTCATTACTTTTGTTATTTTTTGGAACAATTGCTCTTTTAGTTTTTATTAAGATTTAGTGGAAATTGCAATTTTCTATTTGAGCTTGAAAGTAACCTGGTAAATTCATACCATCATCCATGTACTTTTTGCACAGTATGATGATTGCTAAAGAAATATGAGGCTGTCTTTTGTAACTAGATGCAAAAGATAGTGTGAATAAAGCATTCCCCAAAGGGAACTGCATGGATTTGAGAGCTCTACTGAATGGCAGGTCTTTGAGAAATAGCACTGAGAATCTAATTGAAATGTGTACAAAAAGTAAACACAGCCCTATCTTGTTTTTCAAAATTATACAGAAGCCTGCTTTTAAGAAAATGCACAATGATTTAAAAGCAATGTCTCTAAATACATGAAGTAATTTAAGCTGTTCATGATGTTTAAGGAGCTGCATTACGATATAAATGGGTGCACTACTTAATTTCATCAGAAATTAAGTGATGGATCTCGAAGTATTTAGTAAAATAACTGAGCCACTTGATGGTATGGTTTTAGAAGTTTATTTTATAAAAGAAATTATAAGAAGCAAAGCAATTACCACGTAGGTTCGTAGCCTGTGGTAATCACAGTTCACTGTTGGATTCTGGGGGAGACAATGTATCTTAGAAGAAAACAAAGTTATTATAAGTGGTGTGTGTGTGTGTGTGTGTGTGTGTGTGTGTATGTGTGTACATGTGTGCGCGTGTGTGTATGTGCATGCAGCTCCAGCTAGAAAATAAAGCTTGCCTCAATAAGTCTCATGCTGGCAGGAACATGCTAGCAGGCACGCATGGCCACACGTTTGCTTTGCTCAGTCTGTACCGTCCCATGTATGACATTTTTGGCAACAGAACAAACAGAGCTGGGAGTTGTCCTGTTCTTCTCAGGCTTCTCAGGAGGCTCATCTTACTGCTGAGCTCCTTTTAGACAAGATGGAATATATAACCATACTTCTCCCCATCATGATTTGTGGATGACAATTTTACTGAAGACTTTCAAGATCCACTAAACACTAGTACAGATAGTACTGAGGATCAGTACTGTCATAAGGTATCATAAGGTAGTCCTGCATCACAGAAATGCAGCTGTGATGTACGCTTTGTAACCTTTGGTTATAGTGATGAGGACATCTTCAGCTCTGTCCATTTGGTGAGGCCTTTCCTGTTTTGCTTGTTTTCATTTGGACTTTGTGACTGATTATTTGGGACATTATTCTGCATCAATCTCGTAGGCAGACTGATGGGTCTATGTCTGTGATTTCCAAGTGGATGCTACAAGGTTTTGTCTCCCCAGTTACAAAACCTTAAATTCCATTAGTATTTCCCTCAACTGCATGGCTTTGTTCAGGTGAGCTGATTTCCTCATCCTTTTCACTGTCCTGCTGATACAGAAAATGGCTCTTCCTGCTAGAAAAAAAAGCTCACTTGTTGCAAAGGGCAAACTTTGCAGTGCTAATTTGATGAAAAGGGTTTTATAAAGCTTCATAACTTAGGTAGGAGACAAATAACTTTTAGCATGAACAGATCTTAGATATGTTTGTTTCCTTTATCCCATAAAATTATGGTTGAGAGTATTATTTATGTTCCAGTTTTATACAGCTGTCTAGTGTACAAAACAGGTCCTGAAGCAGCCAGAAACTAAATGAATAGGGACACCCAATAGAAGTTAGATTGATGTTCAAGTTTATAGCCACAAAAAATTTCAATAACATTATACAAATTTTCTTTTTTTGCATCAGTTAGAATTTAGATATGCCCAAATAGCTTACTATGGTTTGGATAAATATTATCCTGAGGTCTGTGCCCTAGGGGCTTGGTCTCCAGCACAGTGATTTGGGGAGGGGGTGGAATCTTCAGGAGGTGTGGCTTAAGGGAGCACTGTCTTTTGGGGACATGGCCTTGAAAGTGACTGTGGGATCTTGGTCTATTCTTTTTCCTTTTTGCTTCCTGGCTGATGATAGAAGCAGCTTCACTCAGCCACAGCCTCGCCACCATTGCCATCCAGGATGTCTACCAAAGGCCCAATGCAATGACTGTGCCTTGTACTAGACTTCAGCCTCCAACACTATGAGGTGAAATAAAACCTCTCTTCATAAGTGAATTGTCTTGGCTATTTTGCTATAGGACAGAATACTGACTAATGCAGGTCTCTTCCATGAAACATTGCTACAAAAGATATTTTTAACTACATATGTATAGAGAGCCTTTCATGGTCCTCATCAAAGTCTGGGAAGTTTATATTTATAATGCCATGGGAAAGTTATTGGAATCCTAGCAAGTTAATTCTAATTTACTGCTACCAGTACAATGCATGGTGAGAATAAGGACATTAAGATATTTGTGGGGAGCCAAAGGAGTCTTAAGTTCACCTAGGGTGATGGTTTACCAGAATAAAGGCTTTGACCCAGGGCTGAACCCAAGTTTTATTAATTTGTGGAGAAAGGAGTATCTCGAAGATGAGTGACCATGAGAGTGGCAGGAGTATATGGGTGCTGTGAGCTGAACTAGGTGGGAGGCCTGAAATCTCCTCTGCAATATTCAGAGAGAAAGATATACAGAAAGAGCCATCCGCCTAGCACAATTTGAGGTAGTATCTAACTTTTTAGGGTCACTGCATCAGTTCAGATGTGTTATCATTTATCCCCTGGGAAGTCCTAGCCATAAGAGGCTAGGACTTGAAGCTCAACATCTTGGATCATGTTTGTCCCTCCTGCCCAGCTCACACATGTTTTTTGGAGCAAAGGAGCAGGACATCACTGACCTGCCACTGTTTTTCAAAGACTACACATCAATACCTCGGTTAAATCAGTTTGCACTGCTCAAAACTAATCGAAGGGATAAGGGAATGTCCTATCTAGCTCTGTATCAATACATGGAAACAGGACCAGGCTTGGTCAAGATGGAGATAATTGTTTTCCTTTAAAAGAGAGTCATCCAGATGGTTTTCTACATGTATGTGGTTCCATTATTCAGATTTTCTCACCTGTTTTCCTTTTCTTTTGCTTACACTGGCCATTTACTGAGAATAACTATTTAAAAATTATCACTTGAAATCTTTTAGCACTTAAAAGTTATTATAAATGCTGTGAAACTACCAATATAGCACTTGATCAAAACCCATGTGGATACCTAGGAAGAATAGTCCAAAATACACTTAGGAGGACTTAATCTCTTTGACAAGTGAAAAATATTATACATAGTGGAGTACCTGAAGATTAGTAGGTGCTGTTTCTAACCTTCTGTGGTTTTGTTTTTTATAAAAGTGATCACTAAAAAAACCCTCCCTTTTATTAGTACATTTTTTAGTGCATAATGTTTAGATTCCTTGTGTGAAGTTGATACATGTTCCTACCACATCCTAATTCCTTATTTTCCCCTTTCCCTTCCTTCTCTTCCACTCCCTCTTGATCATCTCCACATTTGAGAAAGATGCATATCCCTATTTCTTACCATTTATTTTTATTTTGTTATTTATACCCTGGGTTTCTCGTATAAGAAAAATCATGTGATTTATTTCACATGTGTTTGACTTATTACACTGTGTCTGGTTTATTTCACTTAACATTATGGTCTCAAGGTGCATCCATTTCCCTACACAAGACTCAAGTTTATCTTTCTTTATGGAAGCATACACTGTGTGTAAATACCATTTTTCTTCATTCATCCACTGTGGGACATCCAGGACATGTCCAAGATTTAACTACTGTGAATTCTGCTGCTGTGAACATGGGCATGTGTGGATCATTATAATATGATGTCACTAATTCTTCAGAAAGGGTGATAACTGGGTCAAATATAATTTCTAGTTTCAACTTTTTGAGGAATCTCCATAGGATTTTCTACAGTGGTTGTACTGGTTTACATTCCCACCAACAATGTAGAATGGTTTCTTTTTCCCTGTAGCTTCACCAGCAATTGTTACTACTGTTTGGTTTCTTGGGACAATTTAAGTGAATTTTATTAACTCACTTAAAATTACAGAAATAGTCTAGTAGACAAGTACCTGCTTTAATTATTTGTAATTAAGTAACTTTATGCTTTTTCTCCTCTTTCAGTAAAAAAAGTGAGATGATAAAATCAGAATACAAAACTAACCAATCTTCTGTATACATAATGATAAGTAGTGATAATTATGCACCATTAAGAACACATATTCTTAACACAAATGAGCTGCAAAGACACTAGTCTGAGTTTCTGATAATCCAAAAGTTATTTCCCTAGCACAGCAGGGAGAATTCTTTTCTTCTGGAAGGAAGGATGTCCCTAAATCTCTGCCTCTTTGCTAGTTGCTTTTCCCTGCAGGGAGCCCTGTCTTAGTAGGAGCATAAATGCAGGTACCTGTTAGCTAATCGATTATTGGGATTGATTAGCAAATAAGTGCTCTCCACAAGCAGGGATATGAGATGAGGCTGTATGGATTTCTCTCACTCCTCACTGTGTCTGTGAAGTAGATTGGGTGTCACTCCAGTGTGGAGAGTGCTTGTTCATTTCCCTTTCCCCACACGGGCTCTGCAGGTCAGTGGTGTTCCTCTCCTCCTCAGCAGGGAACTGATCAGCTATCCAAGGTGAGACCTGCTTCCTCCAAGGTCTCTGACAGCTCCCTTCAGAGTTGGCCTTGTTTCTCTCCTCCTAGTTCCAGGAAGCCTTTTATTGCAGAAGTTGTGACCTGCGCTGTGTCTCAAAGAAGGAGCTGGAGGCTACTAGAAGAAGGAACAGAAAACAAAAGGATGGGACTGTAGTGTGACCTTTGTGGACTCTGGTGGTGATTGTTCCTTCCAAAGAGAGGCATACTCCATGCACTCCCTTCTGGAAATAGACCTAGCTGGAAAATAATCAGCCTTGAAAACTAGAGACCAAAGTGCCCCATCGGCTGAGCAGCCATCACAACCCTTGGCTCGGTAATGCCTTGTGAGGACAGGTTGACGAGGCTGGGGGTTTTAGCTCTAGGTTTCCAGGCTGATTATTTTCCAGCTAGTCTTATATTTAAGGAAACACAGTAGCTACATGTATTTAATATGAATCTCCAAAAGCCAGTCTTATATCTACATGATATATGAGAATAAAGTTAAAAACAGGAAAAATGATCAAGGCTTTGTTTTTTAACATTCGTTTAGTTTTGAGCTAGTCTTGGCTAAGTCAATAAAGGACCCCTGCTGGCCTCAGGCTCCGGGAGCCCTTGGATTACAGGAGTGTGGTAAAGGTTCAGTTCGAAGATTTTATTCCTAAAAACTGTTTTCAGGACTTTGTCTCAAGGAAATTTCAAAGTTGTCACATGAGACCAGGGCTAGATGAAGACTCTATTATAAATGTATGGTTGTTTTTTCAAGAAGGGAGCAAAAACTGGCTAATCCCTCCACTAGGGACCTACTTGCGGTCCATTCAGCCTTCAAAGAACACTTCACAGGAACTTGGCCTCGGAAGGGCACTTCCGTGACAGCTGCTGGTACTCTGAATTGATAACCATGAGGCCTTTAAACAGAGCTACACCCTGAATCCTTTTCTAAAATTTAATTTTTGAGACAGGGTTTTGCTAAGTCTCTAAATTTTCTATGATGGATTTCAACTTTCCATCTTCCTGCCTCAGCCTTCTGGGGTGCTCCTAACTGCAACCTAGTTTTAAAAGCCGGTCCCCAAGTAGAAGAGGAGTGGATGCCAATTCTAAGATTTCTGATTCCTTCCAAGGAATTTCCTTTCCCTTTCCTTTTCCCATTCCCTTTCCTTTCCTCTCTCTCTCTCTCTCTCTCTCCCTCTCTCTTTCTGTTTCTTTCTTGCATTTTTTTTTTGAGACAAGTTCTCACTATGTAGCCCAGACTGGCCTTTAACTCACAGCAATCCTCCTGCCTTGGCCTCCAGAATGCTAGGATTACAGCTGTGGACCACTAGGCCAGGCTGACTGTGTTCTTTTGAACAGTGACTTGATTGATGTGATTTTTCCTACACACGAGCCTTGTCCGCATGAGGGTTGGATAGCTTATATTTGTATGCTTCAGAATACCTTCCTCTTTCCAAGTGGTTTTGCAGCAGATCTGAAAGGAAGGTGTGGTTAGTTACCTCCTCTCCACGAAGCCATCCAGGGTCCTCATGAGGAGGAGCCCTTGGTTTCCCATCCTTAGCTGAGGGTCTTGGTTCTTGCAGACATGAGCCGGGACTTGTTGAGCACTCAATTTGCAGTGGAGCAGGAGGCTCCAAAGAGCCAGAGTCCACCGAGGTGCAATTCATGCCTGTCCTTCACTGGTGGGGACAGGATACTCAGAGACCTGCTGTTTTCTGTGGCACAGATGAGCATGGAGGGGTTGGGCCCTGCTCCTACCAAGTCCTGGTGGTCCCAGGCTTCTCCCCAGAGGAGATGAAACAGAGGGTACAGACACCTACCAGGGTGAAGAATGACTCCACCCACATCTTCTTCCCCCAAAACTGCAGCTCCATCTCACTCTGCTGCCACTCCACCTGGCCAGCCTGCTGGCCACCTGAACAAGTGTCCCTGCTCCTATGGGTACCCTCCCTGCCACTCAGCAGTCTCTGCCTCCTGTCACTGTCTCACAGGGGTTCTCCACACTCACCAAGCCTCCTCTGCTCTGCAGAAAATGGTGTCCACTTTCAGCGTCTGGGTGCCAAGTTCTCTCTGGGTGATCTTACGGTATTTGAGTGTGTTTTTATTTGTTAAGAAATGATAATTTTGCTTCACCCAAATTATAGAGGCATTTGAAGGGGTTATCAGTTGGGTCACAATGTTTGGAAGATGTATTGGGAACGAGTCTAGCTCCGGGCAGGAAAACAAAACAAATTTTGACAGTTTGGAACTGACTCAGACCTGTGCAAGGGAACACACCAAGCCTCTACTGCTAAAAATGGTTTGCCTCATAGGGAGAAAATGTAGGAAGATGGCATGCATTTTTCTTCTCTTCACTTTTGCTCCTAGAGAAGGAAAAGCTGTAACTCTAAGGTCCTACCATAAATAATTAACTTCAAACTGTATGCAGAATTTTTGTCATATTCCAAACAGATGCATTCAGGAGATCTGATTATGCCTTTGGGTTAAATGTGGAATTTAAATTTGTGGCAAGGTAAACATGGATTTTACTGATGATTGAATCATAAGGAAAGGTGTGCAGAGGCCAAGAACATGAGATTCAGATTCAAGGCAAGGATTTCACTCTTGCCTTTGCTACTTACTAAGCCTGTCCCTCCGGGAAAACTCATTTATCCTTCCTCAGTCTTAGAGATTTTAGCTGAGAACATTGCTGTCTGCCTCAGAGACTTGTGAAGATTTAATGACATAATGTATGTGGATTTTGCACACTGTGGAATATTATAAAAATCTTAGCAAGTATTTACCTTTGCTCTTTCAAAAGCAGAAACATATGATTTAAAAATCTATACATTGAGTTGGCTCTCTCTCCAGTCAATGAATTGATAGAAAGGTTACTGCAAAAATAAAGCATCATGCTATTTTACCTTTGTTAGCTATGGGATGCAATCACTTACATTTAATGTTGTCTGATGGTGTTACTACAAACACCGGCGTCTGGGATTATGAACTCAGAACATCAGAGCTAGAGGAATCTTGCAGCTAACTCAGCCCAGTTTCCCTTGATCTTGTGTGATGAGGTCCGGGGAAGGAGTAATGTTTGCCTTGTTTCACCAGCTTCCTGTGGGTGACGCAGGGCACCAGTCACACACTGAGCACTTCCTCCTCTCTATTCACAAGTGCCACACTTGTGCAACAGGAGAGGCAAATGGCTGTGCAAGAGGTGATCAGCATAGGATGAGCCTTTAAATTAAAAAAAAAATATTACAGTCAGTGACCTGTTGCCATTAATATTACTCCCTCTCATTCTAATGCATTTTCTCTATTGTTCTTACCACTTTTTAAGTCATTCTGGGAGTCCTCTGTTGATATCAGGCTACTTCAGCTCTTCCCTGAGGTCAAAATGGCCAGGAGAAAGGGATGTTTTGAATCAGTTTGCTTATCAAGGCAGCCAGGACAACACAACTAAAGATACTCAGGAAAGAGGACTCCAGAGCTGCTGCAGGAAGTGGCAAGCACAATGAAATGAGTGTATTTTTTCACCTTTTTTTGGTACCAGATCAAACTCATGATCTCATGCTTGCCAGGCAGGTGCGGTGCCGCCGGGCTATATACCCAGCTAGAAGGAGAATATTGAAAGAGAAAGGAAGTATTTTGAGAGGAACCAATGGCAGTACGTCTTTATTGTAAGTTTGCAAATTGGTGCAATCTTGTACTTTTGGGAGACTGCCACCTGTCAACCTAACTGCCTGTGTTTCATTGCTATGCAGTTTCTCAGGGGCAGAGCTATACAGCTTTCCTGGGCAGAGCTTTGTACCAATGAAGGAGCACCCCTTTTGCCAACCAGCTGTGGGTGCTCAGTGAGCCTTTAGCTCCATTTACTCACTGAAATCCAGGATTCTCCGTGGTGGTTTTCCCTGAGGCTGAAGTACTGTTGGTCATCTAAGGCCTGGGCAATGGTGCATGACAGTGGTAGATTCCATCGCTTGTCTTTTAACCAAAGTTTTCAACTTCCTCCAAGTTTCTTTAAAGGAATGACTTGCCTTTAGGAAAAGGGAAATTTTTGTTTGTTTGCTTGCCTGTTTGTTTGCCCTCTGTTTTTTACTAAAAGTGAAAAAGTGAAATGGTACAGGAAGGGAGGACTTCAGGTTTTGCCTTCTGAGGTTCTGCATCAGCCGTGCATCTTGACAATTCCTACAGAGGTCAGAGAGACAGGAACGTGGGTCCCTGAGCACAGGTTCCCCGGAGACCCTCGAGCAATCAGAGGAGCTTTTTGTTTTTTGCTTCTGATGGGAAGAAATTTCCCACTGGCCTATAGGGCACTTTAGAAATCAGGTGAGTTCCTTAAGTGCCTTTCTGACAATCCTTTGATAACAGAGGCATGGTCGTAATTGTCCTGGAAAAGGTCCCAGAAAGAGACTTTCTGAAACAAGTCCCCAAACGTCCTGCTCTCATGGCTAATGGCCCTGCTCACAGATTCTTCCCAACGTCTGATGGCCTTGGCTTGTGTCCGCCTCTCTCCCTTCTAGCCCTGATAGGAGGAAAAGGGCTGTCCCCCAGCCTGATGTGGCCACTCAGGCAGGGTGATTGTTCTTATCTCAGGGGAAGACAGGATTGCAGTGAGACGCAGGTCCAGCACTGGGGCGTGGGACCTGGGTCTGGCTCTGAGCTTTCCACTCTTTCCCGCAGTGAGACCTCATCTCAGGCCTGTTATTTTTCATTGTGATGTTTCATTCTCATGGCCTTCCATTAAACGGTTTGGGGTAATAGAACAAGGCTTTTATAATCACAGAGATTGGAGTTCAGCTGCCACCTACGACTCATACTGTTGGCGTTCTGGAGCAGGAAATGCAGAACTAACAAGTCACTGCTTCCTTATGAAGAGACCACTGCATTCATGTTAGGGAGAGTTTACACCAAATCCGTGCATTGCTTGCTACTAATGTTTCTGTCTACTGTGTAGAATATAACGGATTGATATGATAAGATGTGAATGGAAGAGAGAGCAAAACAGAAAGGAGAGAGTACTATTTCAATTAGTTATCTTTCCACAAGATCAAGAAAGCCAAATGTTTTGTATTTGTGTAGCCAGTTGCTATACCAAAAGGCTTTCCTGGAGGTGATAAATTTTAATTTTTTTGTGTGTTTAGCAACATAAGTACAACATAAGAAGAAAGAATCATGCTGAAATTCCCAATAGTACCTTCTTAAAATGGTGAATTGTCATGTCACTTTTGGTAGTAGTTTCCGTTTTGAATTTGGTGGAGAATGAGTATCTTCCATGGTCCAGGAACAAGATTTAATAAAGTTGTTTGATCTTAAAAAATTGCAAAAGATGATCCATTGTTTTTGGGGACTTGATATGTTGGAAGGCATTGAGAATGGAAATTCTACATTCAGTCTTTGTTTTTTTACGGGCTTCTTTCATGGCGTGGCATGGATGCCAAAATTGCTGAGCGTAAACTGGGATGTAACATTTAGGAAAGTGGTTTTACTTTTCCAGAATGATCCTGGGGTTCAACACTCAGACACCATTAGTGAGTGGACAAATACCACTCAGTAGACTGTGATGGGGAAGCATGAATAAAGAAGCTGTATGACAGTACAGATCTAAAAGAAAACAGATCAACTGTTATTGTAATCCCAAATACTGTGTATGGTAATCCAAGTATCACAATCTCTTTCTCAGTCTTCCTACAATCCAAAAAGTTGTATTAACAATTCCATTGAGACGTTATTGGAATCCTGGCAAATTAATTCTAATGTACATCTCCAATATGACCCATGGGGAGAGTAAAGACACCAAGACATCAAGGGGTCCTAAGTCCAATCCTGGTGAGGATGTGCAGACAGAAGCCCTGATCCTAGGCCTCTCCCAGAATTTATTATCTTGTGAAGAAGGGGCTAGTTTGAGGATGAGTGACAGAAAGGATGGAGGGAATTATAGAAGTAACTCGAGCTGGCTGCCCAGGTAAGGAGAAAAGCATCTTTGTAAAATGCAGAGATAATGACACGTAGAAGGATCAATCTGCATGATACAATTAAGGTAGCAACTGAATTGTTTTTGAAGGCTGTTATGTCAGTTTCTTTTTTTTTGATCATAAGGAAAAAATTTTAAGAAACACGGATTTCAAAACAAGTCCACTGGAGATCTTCACTGTCTATCATATTGTCTCTGGTTTTCTTCCAGATAGTTGTCCCCATCTTCACACACATTGAATACATACTGAACACTATAGAACTATCTAATCATGCTAGGAAGACAAAGGCTTTTTAGGTCTTCAAGATGTGACATTGGGGAAGTCAATAATGACTGCCAAAATGTTTCTCATTGTCTTTGAAGTCGCTGTCCTTATCTTTACGTATGCTGAAATTGAACATAATAGACTGATATCACTCTGATCAGTGAATGATAGTATTGCTAGATTTTATATCACAATGCTACAGATTTAGCACTAGGAATTTTAGTGTCTCTTCTTCAGAGTATCTGTTCATTACATCGTGCATTATATAATCTGTTTCCGTAAATAGTTTAGAAATTCTCCCCATGTGTGAATCTCTACATGTATATCTATCCTTTCTGTATTATAGGGAAAATCAGATCAAAACAAGACAACAAAACAAATTCTTAGAAAAACATGAAATGAGAAAGACATATAAAATCACAATATTTGATGTTCTACAGTAGTTACTATGCTTCTCTTATTATTTTCAATAGACTTGTCCACATCATCAAACATTACATAATTGAAGATAGCATTATGTAGCTATTTTAATAAAAACACAACTTTGGAGACATTGTAGGACTTCAAAAGCAGTTAATAATCAAACCAGAATGGGTATCTTATTACGCCTTGTCATCTTCAAAGTAGTTGCCTCTACTCTTGGACTTGATACTATCAAGCATACCAAAATCAAATAAAATCAGTCAAGACAAAACATCAGTCTAACAAACCAGGTTCAAATAAGATCAGTCATAATAAGACAATGTAACTAATACAGGGCTTCTGTGTAAGTTAATAGGAAATTAAGGAGAGTTACCATGGCATAGCCTGCTATTTTTGGGATAGCCCTCAAATCTAGTATGAGTAGATAGACAGGAACAAAATAAAATCAAACTAAACAGAGCAATAAGACTAATGTGGCTTTTAAATCCTGATACACTATTAACAATGTCCTCTGCCTTCCTTTTTTAGACAGTTCCTCCCTTTTCCCTTTTTCAGGGTGCTTTGTGTATTTTGGGTCCCACTAGTTTCTTTATTTTTTAGATTAGGGGGTCAACCCGTTATCTATCTGAGTGGTGCTGAACCTTTTTACCCCTGAGCTAGATCTTGAGCTGTATTCCTTTACTTACTAAAGTCATAAGATTTTCCTTCCTTCTAGCTGTGTAGTTCTACACTGCACAAAAGTGTCATGACTTTCCAACCTATCTGCAGCTGCTGGATGAGTTGTCCCTGTTTCTCTCTGGTTCCCTGTCACATAGAGTATCATTTTCTTGTCTTTGACTTTCAGTTTATTAACCCTCTTTCAGGTTGAGTATATGTGCTATTCAGAGCATCTCAATATATCCTGCCTCCTAATCTACTCTACCTGTGTTTCTTTTTGTTAGTGTATAAAGGCTATCTATATTAAAGATTATGGCTCACCTTCTCTGCCTCATTTCTGCTATTCTATTTTTCTGCTGTTATTTATCCACTTTTCTCCTTCATTCCACTGTCTGCCCTGTTCATTGAGGCCTCTCTGCCACTGTTGCTGGAATCCTGGTATTTGTTTTTCTCTCTCTCTAGAATGTCCTTCAGTATTTTTTGTAGGGTTGGATTAGTGGCCATGAACTCCCACAATTCCTCCTTGTCTTGGAAACATCTTGTTTCTCCATTAATTTTGAGAGAGAGTTTTTCAGGGTACATCAATCTGGATTGTAGGTCATTTTCTTTCAAGGCTTGGACTATTTTCCCCCAGGTTCTTCTTGACTTGATAGTTTGTGTTAAGTCTGTCATTATTTTGATGATTTTTCCTTTGTAGGTGATCTGCTTCTTTTCTCTCACCACTTTTAATATTCTGTTCTTGTAGATTTCTGGAATCTTGATTATTATGTGTCTGGGTTTAGATCTGTTTTGGTTGAAGTTGGCTGGAACTCTGTATGCCTCATTTATCTGGATATCATTTCTTTTTCCTATGCTTGGGAAGTTTTCTTTAATTATTTCTGTGAATAGTCTTTGTAATTCGTTTGTGGTTACTCTTGCTTCTTGGCTTACTTTTTTAAATCCTAAGTTATAGATCCTTTTGTCATATTCCAGACTTTGAATTGTTATTTCTTGGTTCCTTGTTATTTTTAATAGATCTTTTCTTTCACAATCACACATTGTAAATCTCTCTTCAAGTTTTGAAAGGCTAACTTTAGTTTCTGTCAAGGCATTTTCCCAGCTTTCAATGGAGTGTTTAATTTCCTGGTAATCTCTTTGGATCTGTTTCATGTATTCTAGGTTTTGTTTATGTTCTTCACCAAGGGTTTCTCTTCTTTTTCTGTGTTCCTCCATTCTTCCATCTGTGTCTTCTTGAGAGGGGCTTAGCATTTCTTTTATTAATCTTGTTATATCTTGCCTCACTTGGATTAGAATTTCAGTTTTAAGTTTGTCTATGAGGTCATGAATGTATTTCTTTATGCCCGCTGATGTTGTAGCCAATATTACATGATTGCTGCACTGGTTCTCTTCTGTATTTACCTCTCCTGGGCATATTTTCCCAGGGTAAGTGGCTGGAGGTTTTTTCTTATTTTTTTCTCTTGTCATGTTTCTGGTTTCTTCCAGCCAGGTGTGTGGTGGAGGTCTCAGGCCTTCTCTATATTGCTTGTGGTTTTTCTGAAGCATGCTGACTGGGGGCTTGCTGCCTTCTCCAGTTTGCTGTTATCTGAGGTGCACGCAGGGACAATGCAGGCTGGCCCCTCTCCTCTGAGCCAGTCAAACGGTGAGTGCTTTCAGCAACTCAGGCTGTGCTGTGGCTGACATCACAGGGCCAGGACAGTTTCCTCCCTGGCTATTGGGTCCCGATCAGGGGCATGACTCAGCCTAAGGTGATCCCACCAGTCCTCTCTGGGCCAGGGGCGACTGATTGACACCACTGCAGCACCAGACTCTGCCCCACTCCAAGATGTCTTCCAGCCAGCCACACCCACTGAGGGACCCAATTTCCAGCACTCACCAAGAATTAATTCAGCTCTTCATCTTGGCTCCACTCCACGTTGTGCCGCGTCCTCCTTTCAAGGGCCCGGGACTCAACAACTCCCATTATCAGCGGCCACAGCCTCAGTGTGACTTTGAATCATCTCACTCCAGTGCAGGCCCAGAACAGCGTGGGGTGGGTCTCAGTGAATGCATCCGGCTCCAGCCCTCCATCGACGTTTTTCCTCCTCCTTCCTATTTTCCTTTTTCCTTCAGTTTCCTCCTGGGGTGGTGAGAATTCCTCTCCTCTCATCTGGCCCTCTCCATGTGGTCAAATTCCAGCATCTCGGCTGTTTTTCCCAGAGAGGCTCTCTACCCAGCTACCTAGCAAGCCACCATCTTCTTGTTTCTGTTGGTCAGTTTCTGATATGTAAACTTTTGTGCCTCTGGGACTCACAGCCTCTTTATCTACAGGCTCATACCCAGTTGATATTCCTGAAGCTGACTGGCTTTACCATTCTGCTGTGGTCATATCTTTTACAGAGAGCTCTACGTGAGGAAATGGGAGACTGTCTGTTGGCTTTAGAGATCACAGAACAGTGCCTAGCTTATTTACAATGCTTAGAGCCAGTTGAAGACAGAAGGAAATACCATAGTCAGCTCTGTACATATCAGAATATGAAAAAAAAAATCTCAATACAATCAAAGTCACAAGAATTGTTCTGTATGCAAGGGGAGTCACTCAAATTGTCTCCTACAAACTGCAGTTCATTTTATTCTATACTTGCATTGGAAAAGGGACTTTGAGTCAATATTGACAGGGGGTTTTGGGCAAATAAACTAACAGGGAGAAGTATTGATGTTTTAAGAGAATTTTTCAACTTCCTGATTCATGAGGAAATAAGGTTTTAGTAATTAATGGAGAAAAATAAATGGATTGTGTCTCCATACTGATTATATTACACAGTGTGCTCTCTTTTATGCTTTTGTTTTCAATTACCTTTTTTTTATTTCTAGGATATTTATTACCTTCTATCCAAAGTGAGAATTTTTGTCTTGCATGTCAATAGCATGACCCTAATCCTTCCACATCAGTTAAATGAGATCAAGAAATTCCAAGCAACATTAATAAAGCATATTTCTGGGTTTGTCTTGGCGGTCATGAATTTGTGATGTTGAGTCTATGTCTGCTGTTCCTTTCTGGTGTTACCCCGTACTCTGGGGGCCACCATGCACTAAATGACTTTGCTCCCCTGTGCCCTTTTACCATCATGATCCTGCTTTGAGCCAGAAGACCATGGACTGCAGCTCCTGAAACCACTAGCCAAACTAATCTCCTCCTCTGTTACCCTGTGGCTGTTGGATAGGGTATCTTAGAGACCAGGAAGCTGAACAGTGCAGACAGGAGACCTTATGCTTGGCAGAGGAGGCCATATGCACTGAACGTTCCTCTAAAGCAGCAGAAAAGGTGCCTGGGAGGGAGACAGGTATTGATTTTGAAGACTGTATCCATGAGGAAGTATCTGTAATAAAAAATAGAAATCAAGACCAAACTCATTTCTAGTGACATTGATCTAAGCTTTGGTAGGCTTAGTGTAACCAAATACTATACAATGGGCTAGGTAGAAATAAATGCCTATTATAACACTATCTGACTTCATTCTCTTTGGCATATATATATAATTCTCTTTCTTCTTGAAGTTTATTTGTTTTTTGTTTGTTTGTTTCCTTTTGTTTTCTAATTTATTTTAGGCTGGGTTATTTACGACGGACCTTATTTTACTGGCTGTGACTTTTCTTTTGCATATATAAGATTTCTATATTATCATAATGCTTACAAAATTGAACTTCTTTGTTCACAACTAGGTGAGATTTGTATCTCTTCCCACTCTGATTTCCTTTGATCCCATCAGTTCTCATGTGGGATGGTGGAAAGGGTTTTGGGAATTTCACTAATGATGACTCTAGTTTGGGATAATTTAGTCTGAGCTTACTTTGACATGTGGTTGACAGACAACCATGCATAATTAAACTTCTGCTAATTGGCCTAGTTTCTGTACTGATTTATCAGTACTTGTGATAAAAAGATGCAGGGCTAGAGATGCTACTAGGAATTAAATATGTCCTACTGGAAAGGTGTTTGGCCTTGGAAGTAGGTCAATGGTAAAAGGATAAATGATTTAAAATATGTCACATTGGAAGCTTATCAATGAAAAAATTTTTTTCCCAAAAAGTATTTGACAGAGAAATATTTGATAATAATCCTCAGAATTTACATGGCATTACAAACTATCATTTATGAAGCTAAAATGAAGGTTCTAAATTATTAATAATTTTAAAAAGACAAATCCAATAAACCAATCTAGAAAAAAATTAAATTATCTTTGTTTTTTCTATCAAAAATAATGGTACAAAATCAAAATGTGAAGATGCAATCAATGAATGTACAGCTAGAATATATAGGAGAAGCCAGGCATGGTGTCACACACTTGTAATTGTAGCACTCAAAAGGTTGAAGCAGGAGGATCACCACAAATTCAGAACAGGCCTAGGGTACACAGTGAGTTCAAGACCAACATGAACTACATAGCAAGACCCTGTCCCAAAATGAAATATATACCAAAGTATATAGGCTGCTATATAATATTATTTCTCCTTGATTTTTTAATGTTTGTGACATTTTCAAAATTTGCACCTTGTAATTTCCTTTCTTTTAAAAATATTCATGTTTTTAATTTTGTATCCTTGTCCCTAAGAAATAAAGACTTTAAGTCCCAGAAAACTGGCCTGTCTTTGGGCTTACCTTTCCCACATGTACCGCATCATTAGTAAGAAAAAGAGGTGTAATGGCTTCTTTGTTTTAATAGTGATGAGCTACAAACAGTTTGCTTTAATACTTACTGTTCCATTGAGTATAAATCTTACCACCAATTGTCCAATGTTTCCAACACCAGAGACACTAAAATGAGAAAAACCAATGTTTGAAACACTGGAATGTGGTATATGGCTTAGCGTATCTGAAATAGAAAGAGGCAACTCTTTAGACTTCAGTGAATTTAGAGGACTCATTCCATGTCTCATCTGCCCTCAGCTGCTCTGTCTATTTAAGCCCTAATATATTTAGCAATTGGTTATCAGGAAGACAGCAAGTTAGAGACAATATAAGAATAAACTACAATGAGTCAGGCTGGGTTTGAGTTTTAGCTCCTCTAAGTAACACCTGTATGCGAGCCTGGACAGTGGTACACTCTCTTTGCACAATGATGTCTTCGTGTGTGGCATACGGCTTAGCAGTGTGAACCTCACAGACTTGCTATGCGACGTAAACCAATATATATAATATATATTGTTACATATCTAGTTGGTTCAATAGCTAAGTTATGCTAAGTGCTTATAAGCAGTGTGAAAAGCAGTAAATTGTTGGAGATATTTTTAAGAATTTAAAGACTGATAAAGAAACCAAGCTCAATAAACTACATATTTCACATAACAGAATCCTAGTTCTCCAAAAACCTTAGAGTGAAGAAAGAAATATGTCCCAAGAACAATTTAAAATGATTTTTATTTTACAGTATAATAGTATCAATTACTTCAATGTGTGAATCAATGTGTGTGTATGTGTCATTAAGGAACTAACACAGGATCTCACACATGCTAGGCAAAAACTATGCAACAAATTGAGCATGGTGGTGCACACCTATAATCCCAACACTCAGAACACTGAGGCAGGAGGATGGTTGTGGGTTTGAGGTCAGCCTGGGCTGCAGAGTGAGCTCAAGGCCATCCTGAATTACATAGCAAGATTCTGTCTCAAAAAACCCAATCAAACCAAACCAAACCAAACCTCCCTTTCCTCTTCTACTTTCTTCTTTTTGTCTTTCACAATCACATCTTTCTACTCTTCTTCCCTTAAGTGGACATCATCTACAAGAAAAAATGCTCCAAACATTTCCCAGTGCTTTATCTCTTTGAATTCAGTGTTGTTATTTGGAAATCTAGTTAGAGGTGAAGCTCTGGCATTTGCTGTTACCCCTGAAATCACAGCACCCGCCATCTTTCTGTCTACAACCTAGGATTTTTCTTGTTTTTAGAAACTAGCATACTTTTAAAAAATGTCAAAGATTTCAAAATAAGTGCCCTATTTCCTTATTTTCAAAGAACTTCTTATTTTTATCTCTTTGGTCATGGATTGCTTGATTCATTATTATTACTACTTTCTTGAAAATACCATGAATTCCTTTGCCCTCATTTCCCTCTTTTTTAACCACCTCAGAAGGAAATTATTATTCATATCCTTACTGTCTGCACCTGGGCAGTTAGATCTGACTGAGAGAAAATCTCACAAGTAAGACAATCACTTGTGTTTCCCTACGTGATCACTAAGTGGAAAGGAGAATTGCCTAGGATCCTTCCATGTGTCCCTAATAGCTCTTTTTATCATGGTCCAAAGACGACTATTCCAAAGCTAATTCTCTCCTCAAACCATCCCTTCATCTTTTTCAGGGATGACTAGCTTCGTCTTTCAAATATAAAACTGAAGCCACCAGAAGTGAATGCCTATATCATTTTTGACATAGAAGCCCTCTTAATATACACTGTGTGACAGCTGATGTTCATCTCTCAGGGGTATGCATCTAGGATCATAAATTCTAAAACTCAGATGTACCTCCTCTCCTAACTCCAAGGTGATTATGTGTGGATGCTACATTACTCCTGAGAGAAGTTTCTCTGAAAGGGAAGATAAAGTTTGGATTTTTGCCGTTTCACCACTCCAGTGTTGGTGTAGAAACTCGGTTGTCCTGTTTTTGTTTTTACAGACCTACAGACTCGAAAGAGGAATTCTCTATGAGAAGTACCTGCACGCAGATATAAGCCCCACCTCGTCTGAGAGGAAGGATGCAGCCTACAGTGGGAAGGACCTTCTTGTGAGGCTCTTTGTCACAGACATCTTAGTGTGTGTTACATCAGCCCTGTTTCCTGTAGATGCATTTCTCAAATAAGACTGGATTTCAGTGGCAATAGCTGCAGATTAAGGCAACTTCTGGACTCCAAATGGTGACAGAACGCTCCCCCTTTGCTCACTTCTCCAAATCTATCTGGAGAAATAGCTCCTGATATTGGGACCACTCTAACATCCTTCAAATCTGTGGAAATATGCACATATGCACATCTCTCCTTTCACTCCGTCATCACTGTACAATGCATTTCTCCAGCTATCAATGACTTCACTGTTGTGCTGGATTTCTTGCCTCTTGCATTTCAAATGTCTCCACCTTTAACAAGTCACTTTCTCCCATGTAAATTAAAAATTAATTTTAATTTTTCTGGTGATTTTTTTCTCAGTGGCCTGGGAACAGTCTGCAACATTGCCCACTTACTTTTTTTTTTTTAAATTCATTTGGTATCTTAATACACTTTTTCCCAGAAACTGCTTTATTTTCGGTGCTTCCTTTAATAACCAAAAATGTCTGCCATTATCCTCTGTTCTTTAGTTTATTGGTCACTGATGGCTGTGTGTATTTTGTTTTGAATCTGAAAGTTAAAAAAATGTAAAGTTTCATCCTAGATGCCCATATGCCCAACATCCAGAATCAATACGAATATGCTGTAATTCATTCCAGTAATACAGTTTCCTTTATTCCCCAATTTCACTTCCAAGGCTACCTCCCTAAACTTTGATCTTGAATTTGTTGTGTTTCCTACTGCTCCGTTTTATAGATGCCTTTAAAAAATGCCTTAATGCTATCATGCCGTGTCACTAGGCAATGGACTGACTCCATATTATAATAGTAAAAGTCTGATTGGTTTATTTTGTTTCTTACTGTATCTTATATATGAACACACTACATTATTTCTGCATTTATATTATTTCAAGTTTTTCTGACATATGTTTTTGAATTTTTCTATAATTTTAACCAAGGAACAGAATCTCAGTATAGGAAGTCTGTTCATTTCAGTTTCATTAGGTTTCTAATTGCTTTCTAAATTAGTTTTATAAATTGGTAATGTCAGACATCCTAAATTTTGTCAATTATCGGATGCATAGGCAGCGTCTTCTCACTGTTTCATTGATTCACACATTCCTGGCTTCCTGTGGGGCTGTATCTATTTTTGTATTTACTAGTTATTTTCCCCTCTGGGAATTGTCTGTTCCATTCAATTAATTCTTTTCTTTTTTCCTTAGTGAATTTATTACATTATAAATATTGACTGGTTGGCATTCTTTTCATTTCCTGAAGATCAAAATGCCTTGTTTGGTATACGGTAGAAGCATCTTGTTCCAATGAGACTTCTTTGTAATGCTATATCTATACCTTTACATTCCTGAGACCTAAAATCCTGATTTTGTATAATCAAAAATGTCATTTTTTTCCTTTTTCTTGTTTTAAATTGTCTTATCTAGGAATTTTTTCACATTTTTAGTACTCCTGAAGATGTTATGCATTTTTGCCTGAGCAAATACAAATTAGATTTTATGCACTGGATATTTAATGCATCAGGAAGATTCTTTTTCTGGCATGTACGGTAGTGCTCTAGACTTTATTTCACATTAAAAAATTAACTGGCCATCTTTCCAAGTAATGTGCAGTCACGTACTGATGCGTACACTGTACATGCCAGGCACAAATGCACATTATGTTCTTGTCTGGTTCAGGTGTCTCCACTGGATATTTTCTGTTTACATCTGAGCCCTTCCTTTAATTGTTTCATTACCATAGATTTTAAAGTCTCAAGTCTCACAGGGCAAGCCACCTTACCTCTTTTAGTCTTTTAGAATTCCTTTGGGAAATGTCAGATAATTACTCAGTCGAGTAATTTTAGAAATAATTTGTTGGTCTCACAAAAAATCATGTTCAAATTTTGATTTAAATAACCCTGAACATATGGATTTTGGGGTGGGAGGAATGGACAACTTCAGGATAGTGTGATTTTCTATTTATGAGCACAGTATACATTCTCTTTTATGTAATTCCTAAAATCTCCTTCAGTAGTACCTTATACATATCACAAGATGATTTGTCTTCATATTTTGTTGTTTATTTCTATATGCCTTTGGGTTTATTCCTGAATGCCTTCAGTTACTTTTGTGAACGATTCCTTTTTCTGTGAGAAATATTACTATTGGTATAGATGTTAGGTATTTATTTTTGCATTTTGATCTTGAATTTGTCAGGGCTTCTACATTTTCTTAAGTATACGCATTTTGTATACAAATCATCAAAATGTTACTTAAGAATGATCAATTTTACTCTTCATTTTCTAGTTCTGAGAATCCTTTTGAAAAATAGTTGCCTGTGTCACAGCAAAAGCAAGATGAAAGTGTCTAGAAGGAGGTGCAGACAAGGAGCAGCCCAGAGGTGGGGCTCTGGCAGGCGGCACTGGAAGGCCTGTGAGCTTCAAGCTGTGGCTCACGGGGGCGTTCGGTCACTGTACAGTTCCTGGCCATCGCATGGACCAGATGCCTCTTTCCATGGGCGTTGGCCACTGTGGCTCCATTCAGCTTGGACTTTGCTCCCTGGACCTGTGTGTGCAGTGGTCAGGGAAGTTGTGCCTGTGCCTCCATGGTCTTCCCTTCCCCTCCCATTGTGTGGCTACTACCAGTGCCCAGGAACTAACTTTCCAGCAGCAGAGACCCCTACTGAGACTGGTGAGCAGTTTCCATTCTCCTTGAACAAATCCAACTCCTGCAGCACTGGATTCCATGACTCTGCCGCTTATTCACACTGATACCAACCTTAATCAACTTCCAGTTCCCTAAGCATACCCCTGCATTTGCTCCTTTAGACTGTCTCCCATTTTTTCCCTGAAAGTTTAAGAATTTTAATCATAGTCAAACCTGAGATGAAGCGCACAAACCATTTGCACCTGTTGCTCAGATTATTTCCTGGGTGTCCCACACTCTGAGGGCATTCCTTCCAGAAGCTTCTGCAGCAGTTATTCTTCACCTGACTTAGCTCATGTCTTCCTGGGACATGTGTTACTATGATGATATAAGTCACACTTCCTAGGATGCCTTGTGAATTTATTATTTCAAAATAAACCATGCTTTCCCTGTTTATTCTGGTGAATAAGCATTCAGCATATTTTATTGAATAAATGTTGATCTAAATATTGTTTAATCCATTTTCTACTATCTAAAAGATGCACTAAGAAGTGATTACAGTCACATCTCAGATTTATTACACATGGAATTTGCGTCTCGCTCGTACAGCACTCGACTTAATAGTTTTCAAAGAAGGGATGGTATAACAAAATACTCTGCCCACCATTGTCATGCATTTCGTTATGCTTTTGCTAGATTTCTAACCCTCTGGGCTTTTATGCAGGTAAATCCAATTCATCCTTTAAAACTCAGCAGGAATCTGAAAATACCTCACCCACAGAGGCTTTGCATCATGGGGTACTGGCTGGTGATGTCTTCCACCATTGTTTAATTCTAAAGTGTGGTCTTGTTTCCTCACTAAAATGTTAAGATATTCATGAAGTAAATGTTGGTGTACTGTTATGGAACAGAAATGGCACTTTGGAATGAAAATTTTTTTATATAATGGGAGAAGTTGAACTTAATATAAATTAAAAATGTATGGATATTTTTATGTAGAAGAAAATGCATTTGACCATACTATTAAGAAGATAATTCACACTCATGACTGAAGAGACGGAGATAGTGGAGGACACTAAATTGTGCAAACCCTCAGTTTAGACCGAGGAAATAAAGGCTTACTATTGTGTGTGTGTGTGTGTGTGTGTGTGTGTGTGTATGTGTGTGTGTAATCCTTTTAGTCTTCCCATGTAAAAAGTCATAGATACTAGCAAGATATGCATTTTATTTTAGGGAGAAAAGAGTTTTGTGTAACTTGTAAGCTCTAGAGAAGTAGGATACGCCTTTTCTCCCCAAATAAGTAGCAAAGGATGAAACATATATTTATTCGATATATCATGGCTATGAAACAATAAATGGTTATGAATTATTTTCAGTTTCTAAACAAAAATTTGAGCAAAGTGATTACTTCATGGCAATATTTGACTTCAAGTGAGATACAGAATATTTTAAAGTTTGCTTATGTACCCTCAAAAGGCAACACACATGCACCAAGTGTGATACGTCTGAGATCCAGCTGTTATCGAGCAATTAAAATGAATCTTTAATGCTGGAAGTTCTTTTGAAAGGCGAATTGCTTCGTCAAGCCTGCTCATGCTGCACATAAACCGCCACCTCAGGCCAGATGATGAGGGGGACTGAACACTGTTGGTCTTGTGTGCCAGGGCGTGGCTAACTCTACAGAGGAGCATTTCCTAGGTGTCTCCTGCTTCTCCCATAAACTGGAGCATTTTCTGCACTGGTTGACTACCTGCCCTCCCAATTTGGCCAAATTGCGAACTTGTTTTTCCATTTTCAGGGGCTTTTCTTATACTTGGACAAAGTGACATGCACAAACCCAGAGCCCAGGAACCCAGATGGCTGGGGCCCAGGTCGACCAAGCTCCAGCCTGGTAAACCAGGAGAGATGAACATGCAAACCACGGCGCAGGGGCAGGGTGGGGCTCAAATGTGGGGCCCAGGATGCTGAGTCCAGGAGCTTGCAAGTAAGTTGTTCACATTCACACATTCTAGAAGTCTCAAATTTCATTTAAATTATTTATAAAACTTCTACTTTTTCTTATGCTTTAAAACAGGCTCAGTTGCCAGGAGTGGTGTCACATGCTGAGGGAGGAGGATTGAGGCTAGCCTGAACTACATAGTGAGACCCTGCCTCAAAAATACATAAACAGATAAATAAAATAAAATAGACTCAGTTATTAAGAGAGAATTTTGAAAATTCAGTAAAAAACAAAAAGAAGTCACCTCTCTCTGGTCAACCTCTATTCCTATTTTAAAGTCTAATTTTTTAAAAATTCCATTGTGCTTTTTTTTTTTTTTTTTGTAAATTGGCTCATGTCTTTTTACATAATTGATGTCATAGTGTATGGGTAACACACAGCCAAAATTAGAAGGAGAAATAACTACCATAATTATTATCTTATTATTAGTATTAAATTTGTGCTTCATTACTTATAGAATCTTTGCCATAATTTCTTTAGCAATTTCACGTTGTTGGACTCCTCTGTTAGTGACTTGTCATGACTATGAAGAGAGTGTGATGAATTCCTCCAGACACAACATTTTTCTCATTTCCAGATCTTCACAAAGTGGTGAAATTACTTGGTCACCGCCGGCCACATCTTATCTGACGCACTGGCTGCCTCTGAGAAACTTTATCATTCTTAACACTGTCTTTTTAATAACAAAAATGCATAACGCTGATTCATCTCCAAAGCTTAAAAAATGGTGCTCTCCACTGGCAAAGCATTTTGATATCATACATGGCCATGAAACAGTCAGCAATGACCCTGTTAGGCCTCTTGCAGACAGCAGGAAAGTAAACATTTCAGCCCCTCCTCCACAGAAAACTGCAATACGAGATCTTTCTCTCTGAGCTTTTTGGGCAACCCCCTCAGTAGCAGTTACCAGAAGAATTGTAGGGATTGAGAAAGTGTTTCCTTATTTCGAATCCTTCTTAATTTTCCTTCCTCTTGCATAAGAACTAGGGGTAACACTACTCTATATGTTGTGAGACTTACCTTGCAAACTTAGTAAATTATCTTTCCAGATAAGGTACAGTGATGGGTGAGAAGATACAAAAAACAGAGCTACCTCTCATATCACCCCAGAACCTCAATCAATTTCCCCCAAGTAGACCTTTAACAGGACTGAGATCAAAGAAGTAAAAGATTGTTAGGAAGGTGACAGGCAAGTCATAACTAAAAATTGTACTTTTAAGACTGTAACTTTTGGAACCCAGATAAAGTCAACTAAGAGCATTACGTTGGTTAAATCTAGACTCCTTTCTTTCTAGACCCTGAATCACAACCAGAATTCCTCAGAATGCTGGCTCCACTTATAAAGTAATGAGCAGGAAACTGATCCTCAGATAAAGGAACAGGTTAAGAGAATTTAAAGAATACTCCGATTATCCATCTAAAATATTCTGTCCACACCTGCAATATGGAGCTGCATCCTTCAGGGGATGGGGCACATTTTCCTGGGGCTTCCACCCCCTCGATAGTTCCAAGAATTCAGCACCTCTTTCTGTTTTGGGCCCATATTCTGTTTCTTTGAGTGAGTACTCTTTGATTTTGCATAGTAAACCCTTCCCAGGCCTCTCATTGACTAGTCCTGAAAATCCTTTCCCTATAGCAAGAGTCAGCAAATTTACAAACTTATTCTACAAGATGGGCAGGTTAGGTTCTCTCAGCTCATGTTAGGTTAGGTTCCTCTCAGATTAGGTTCTATCCGAGCTCCAGGAATCGCCTGAGGCCAGCAAGCTGATTTGCATGGACTTGTGAGTCTGGCACTGAATGGTGACGTCACTGGTTGAGATTTCTATGTAGCAGGATAATGACACATGCAGGGAGAAAGCAGTAACAACAGCTCTGATTTACTGTGTACCTTCCTTTCCAGGTTCTGTAATAAATATTGTATGAAAATTGAGCCATCTCATGCTGCTCCAATTTAAATTTTTAATATTTAAGTGATGAAAAGCATGTTTTATCTGTTTATGAGATCCTCGGCTTGGTGGAATGGTAGAGGTTTGTTCTCTTCCTGCTACTGGTTTTCAGTGTCATAGTGTTATGCATCCCTTACCTTTTCCTGCTCTGATCTTGGGGATGCTAAATGGACCAGATGAGTGTCATGTCAATGCATTGGTTCTTATTGGCTCTCTCTGACTCGAAGTCAGCCTGGACTTGTGTTCCTTGAGCTGCCAGGCTGCTGAGGTCAGCATGTGCACATTTCCTATCCCTTACTGCTCGACTTTTCTGCATTCATCTCCATCTGATCCTACTTGAAAGAGAAGAGGCAGGAGTGGTGCAGGTCCTCTGTCTTTCTCGACAGGAGCAGTTTTTCTTAGGATTAATGCTTTCTGGCCATTACAGATGCACAAATGGCTTGAATAGCACTTTTGCAGATTTCTTTGCCATCTCCTTGCAGGAAGTTGTTCCTAAACATCCATGATGGGATATGTGGATGGCTGATGATTGCTGCTCTCTCTCCCTTAGCTTCTGAGTCTAATGGTACAGCTCCATCTTCTGTCTGCTGGGATCAAATTCAACCCTCCCAGAAGTCTGCATGGCTGCTGTTCTTTCCACATGACTAAATCCTGGTTTCCTCTAGCAGATCTACTCGCCTTTAGGCACATAAGCAGCTGTGGGATGAATTTTCGTGCACATCCTACAACCAGAGCAGCTCCAGCCAGCTCCCCGTTTCTGGGCTTCTCTAAGGAAGAAGATGCACTGCTCTCCAGAATCCAGGTGACACTGCTGGACACCCACCACCTCTCACCTCCAGCACTGCTCTGGTCCTCTGTCAACAGTGATCATGCATTCTATGCCCAAAGGAGATGGTGAAGAGCTGATACCACTGTAATCAGATGTTGCTGTGAAACTCTAGAGATGGCAGAGATACAGCCTGGCTGTCAGGAAACATGAATTTAAATGTAGCCTTTGCTGGTTTTAGATTTTTGTAACTTTAAAAATATCACTGAGTCATTCAAGTCTCAGGAGTCACAAGAACATAATATTGGGCAAATCAGAAAGGAAAATAGAGTGTGAATGTGCTATGGGCCATACATACCAACCCTGAGATTTCATTTTGTGTTGATATGGGTTTCTTAAATTTAGGGGATATCCACCCATTTGCCAAGAGGTGGCTTTGTTTTTACAAAAGAATCAGGCTTCCTGAATAACATGGGACAAAGATACATGTGCACAGTGTGTGCAGGAACGAGTTTTTCTGTGAATAGTATACTGGATCTAGCATCTGAGAATAAAATTTTTCATTCTTATATTTGTTTGTTTGAGACAAAGTCTCACTACATAGTCCAGGCTGGCCTTGAACTCACTCTGTAACTGTGTAGTCCAGGCTGCTTGTGCTGATCCTCCTACGTCAACCTCCCAAGTGCTGATTACATTGTGTGCCACTATGCATGGCTTCATTCTTTCATCTGGTCCTTGCTGAAGGCTCAAGTGCATATGGTTTTGAGGGCCAAGTAAGGTGCATGCAAAGTCAGTAGTGCAGGTGGTATAAGAGTTTAGTAATACAGAAAAGACAAGTTTGTTTAGTCCAGAGTACATAATAAGAGGGACAGCAAGCGTATTTCCAGGAGAGGAATTGCACAGCCCAGATGAGAGGCTGGAGTTTGTCAAGGGGCAGGATGTATGTTAAGGATCTGTGGAGCAAATCTAGATATCTTAGAAATGCTATTTCTGGTACAACTGGTTTTTATTGATCTTTTAGGAACAGCTTTGCTATTTCCAAAATTGTACACTAAGTTGCAAACTGTCAAGGTTTTTTTTTTTTTTTGCTTAAGCTTCACAAAATGCCCTTTGGACTTACACAAGGATGTCTGCATCCTTCAGTGTTTGGGGAAAGATGGGTCATTCATTAGCTCATGAGGGGACTGAATAGCTCTGATATTTATTTTTATCTTGTGATGTTCTTATTTAGTATCAGTCCAGAGCCACATGAATGCCCAGTGCTTGCTGGGTAGGCTTGTATCACCACAGAGTGTTAACTTCGAGTGTTAACTGATGAGTCACCAAAAGAATAAACTGGGATAACTGTCCCTCACCTTACATCTGACCTCTTCTTATAAACACGCTGGTTTTCTCTTCACACACCCAATATAACTGAGATAATCACAAATCGTTTTCTCAGTTTATTTCTCCTAATTGTGTGTGGAATTGATTTCCAAAAACCATAGAAAAGCATGACATTCCTTTCAATACTTCATCCATCACATGATGGTAACACCGAAGCTGGGATTTGGTCAAGGTCTTTGGCAGTGGAATAAACCACTTAGTTTGACATTGATGCAGGTACATCCACGAAACACAGGTGAGATAATCCACATTCCTTGCAACCAGAATATTTACATTGGTGTGTGCTTCAATTCTCTTACCACTTTGGCTAGACCACCTCTGTCTGCTGGCATCGATTATATTTTTCTTTAGTGCTCTCAAGTTAACTGCTATGCTTTGGGCATTGTTTAGTTAGTTTTCTCATTGCTGAGACAAAATATCTGACACCTCAAGCTAAAGGGAAAAAGGTTTATTTAGCTCAAATACGCAGAGGCTTCAGTTCATAATAGGCTGGCTCCAAGGCAGGGTGGTACATGACAGAAGGACAACAGGTCATGGTGGTAGAAGATAGAAAAAGTAACAAGAAAGAGAGACAAACTTCTTTTTGTCCCTTATATTGTATGCAGAATGCCAGGAGTAGGGAAATGCCAATCAAATCAGTGGACTGGTCCAGCAATGATTCACCCTTAATCCCAGCATAACACTAGCCACCTCCACCAAAACCCTGTGACCACATGAGACTATGGGGGACATCTAGACACATCCATAACAGGCATCACAAAGGACACTTAACAAAGTAGTATATTCATTGATTCAAATGTAGGTCTATGTTCCCATTGTAATTCTTTGCATTTACTATATTCATTTCCTAAAATGCTTGCTCCTTTTTTCACTATTCTGCTTTCTAAA
Source organism: Cavia porcellus (assembly GCF_034190915.1). Classification (NCBI taxonomy): domain Eukaryota; kingdom Metazoa; phylum Chordata; class Mammalia; order Rodentia; family Caviidae; genus Cavia; species Cavia porcellus. Next base: position 4,701,346 of record NW_026947491.1, read on the forward strand.
GTATAGATCTAGCTTAATTTATGAAGAAATAAGAAAATTAGCTCCATATTTTTTCTCTCAGTTTCTGTGGCAATCTGTAGCTATTCCCCAAGGATAGTTTACTGGGTACCAATCACTTAGCATATTTAAATATTGTTTATAGGAACTTTTTTTTTTTACTAATCTGCAAGCTAAGAAACTGAAACAGTAAATAAAGCCCAAAATGTACAATAGATATTGTAAAATAGGAAGAATTCTTCAAAAAGAAAGAGAAACCAGGGAGCTGGGAGGGGAGGAAAGAAAGGAAGAGAAAAAAGATAAAAGAAAGATAAAATGAAAACAAAGCTTTGTAAATGAGGAGAAGAGAGGTCTAAAGGGAGGGGCAGGGATTGGGAAAAAAGAGGAATCAGGCTATATCTTGTCCAGGAACAAATTTCCTATGATGAATATGATCATTATGTATATCTAAATTTTACCCATAAACTTCACTTTAGAAAGTAGAATCCATATCATATTTCAAGGAGGAGGAATTGAAAAGAGACTCAGAGGAGTTTTCTATGATCACAGAATGGAAATTATGATCTAATAATACAGTTGACCTCTATGATTTATTAAATATATAGAATGGAAGCCTATCTACCCTCTTGGAATATTTGGGATTCCAGATTCTGACTCTATCTGAAGCATGATAACCAGCACTCAGATTATATCTAAAGTAAAAATATGCAGTAGGTAAAACTATGGCAAAGGAATAATTGGATTATGAGGAAAAATTGTGCAACTAGAAGAGATTTTTATTACACAGGCTCCTCCTGATCCCCAGAACCTACTGTGAGGCAAGGAATCTACTGTTTTCTGTGTTGCATCTGTCCCAGCAATGAGGAAAGTAACTAAGACAGGGACTCTTGAACTTTGTTGTTGGAAAAGTAAATTGGTACAGCCATTATGGAAAACATTATGAAGATTCCTTAAACCACTAAAAACAGCACTGCTTTTTGGTCCAGCATTTCCACTGCTGGACATACACCCAAGAAAATGAAATCTTTATGCTAAAGAGACATCTGTGCTCCTGTATCTGCATCTTGAGGGTTTCTGTTGTTGAATTGTTTCAATTACTCACATATTCTGGATATAAATCCCCTGACAGATAAATAATTTGTATTTTTTATTTATTCTTTATTGTGGTGCTTTTTTTTCTGGCTTGCACTTCCTATTTCTCTTAAGTGTGCATTTCCAATTTTTTTCCCTCAGCTTGAGTGCAATGTTATATTTCCCTACCTTATTATCTAATGTATTTATGTTTACTGTCATGCAGTTATATACAATATTTTTTTTATAAATAAGGGTCTTTGAATGTGGGTTGTAGCTTCCCCCCATTCTTACTGTCAATTTTCAACCCTTCTGAGTAAGTACTTGGGCTCTCAGGCAGTTTCCTGCCTTTAAGGCCCTTTAAAGGAGCCTGCTCCAGATTAGCTATCACTGATGTACACAGTTTGCCTTTTAATAGCTTAAGTTTTGTTTCTATTATCATCAAATTCCTCCTCCTTTCTTCTGCTTCACCCCTGCTTATTTAAAAGTTACCTCCACAGCACGTATTTCTCTGTCTGGATATTTACAGGGTTTCCTTCTTAATTCTCAGAAGTCATACGCATGCCCTGAGACCTGAATAGATGAGGCTCCCTTTTAACATGGGATAATTTCTGTCGGCTCAGCCATGGCTCTTCTTTCATCCCTTTAATAACCGCTTTCTACACATTTACTCCATTCTTTTCTTACAGTGCCCTAATGTACTGATGACTTAACTCGTTTTATAGACTCTTTCTCTTCTTTAATGACAGAAACCTTTTATTTTGTGCTAGATTCCAGGGGCTTGAGTTGGTTTTCTAAATGACAGCCATGCACATTCTAGTATATATTGAGAGATAATTTAACAATTTTGCAGTCGGACACTTATACACAAGGACTTTCTCTCACCCTTCTCTTTTCCTTCCTTTTGAGGCATGCTAGTTATTATTTCCATCAATTTAATATCTCCCTAAATATTTAACTCATTAATATCTGGCATTTCAATATTTTCTGTATTTTTAGATTAGTTTTTTCTTTGGTCTTTCAATTTACTCTTTCTCTTTGTATATTTCTTGGATAATGGGTTCCTTTTATTATTGGTTAATGATATGGTTTAGATCCCAAAGCTTCTGGGGTTCAAAGGCAGGGCATTTGGAAGGGAACTGGGTCTTGGGGCTGCGGAACTTGTCAACTGATGCATTCATTGAAAATTCATACAGGTGCCCCAGGTGGAAGTGGTCAGTCTCTGGGGAACAAAAGGACAGGCCTTCACCTTCCTAGCCCTTCCTCTCTCTCTCTCTCTCTCCTCCGTGCTTCCTGGCTGCCCTGAGGTGAGCACCTTTCCCTCTTCCTCACACCCCTGCCCTCTTCTGTCTGCCTTGGAATCAACCAACCTTGGGCTCATTCTGTGAGCCAAAAACAGACCTCTCCTCTTTAATTATGGAGGGATGGAATTTTGTCCCAGTGACAGGAAAGTGTCTAAGACAGTTCATGTTTGTAAAGGTCTGAAAACACCCATTTCAATAATAACTAAGACTTTTTCAGCTGTGCTGAAGATGCTGTGTTTGTTTTTCCTCAGAGTTGGAGCTACAACACAAGGCAGAGTAAACCCCTGCCTTTCCCTCACAGCCTGTCCAGGACAAATGGGGCTGGAGTAACTGAGCAGCCTTACCTCCTCGGTACAGAAGCGAGCGGAGGACCTCACATGCCACGCACAATACTGGGTGACTCCTCCATTATTGACGGCTCCACCCTCCAGTTATTGATGGCCATATTCAGCAGGCTGTGTCCTATTGAAGTAAAAACAAATGGCAGGACACAGAGGAGGAATTAATTAGGAGGAGAAACAGAGGAGGTTTTCTTTCAGTCATAGTTTTGAGTTAATTGGCATTACTTTATTCTTTTGGATTTTATTTACTTGCTGTTTACTTATTATTTGCTCTATTACTTCATATTCTTGTTCTTTAATCCAAATTTACATTAGAAGTACAGTGTGTCTTAGATGAACTGTAACTTCTGGAAACTGCTCAGTCATCAAAACTAAGCTGGCAAGAAATTGACAACAAACTCTCCTTCTCTTCCAGCTGTGAACTCTAAAGTTTCTGTCTACATGTACAAAAGATAAAAGAAAATAAACATTTGCATTTTGTGCATAAGGGAAAATCTATTGTCTTTTTCTTTAAAAAATGACAAATGGGCATTTTTAAGTTTCAAATTTACATAAAACTCAACAGATTTTTATCAATTGTTGATATTATATTCACGTGACATATTTATTGCAGTTAGTGAACCAATACCACTGCTCTTAACTGATGTCCATATTTTTTTGTTCAGATTGCCTTAGCTTTTACATGATGTCCTGTTAACGAATCTGAGCCAATCATTTTTATTACTCATTTATTATTGCAAGACTGCATCTCACTAACTTGTGAAATTTCCCAAAATGGGTTCTGACTTACAATCCCCCTGCTTCAGCCTCCCAGAGTGCTGTAATTACAGTCATATACCACTATGCCTGGCTTTCACATTGATTTTAATAATATTTTCTTTACTTCCTTTTGGCTGTAGCAGTTTATTAGATATTCCTTATTTCTGCTAACTTTAGTAGCTTTAGAAAATTCTGGTTAGCTATTTTTAGAACACCATTCATTTGCAATTTGTTTTTTTGGAGTTATGGTTTTTAAGGGGAAAAATAAAATGTATGTTCATCACATCATTTCAGAAGCACACACTGTTGACATGAGTGTCACTGTATCCTGATTCTGATACCTGGCAGAGGTGTTTCTTAGGTTTCTTCACTGTGCAGTACAGCGTAAGTTTTAATATCATGTTTATTGGAGGGAAGGAACTTTACTCAGTGCACAGTTACGGAGCAGAGAGTTATGCTTCTGCTACTTGAAGGCAGAGCATTTACAGAAACTCCTAGAAGTTCTTCGCTATGAGAAGCTTGTCTCTTGTCCCCATTCATTTTAATCAGTTTTATTTATATTAGTACAATCTCATATGTACTTATTTTATATCTTGGATTTAAGAAGCCAATGTCACTTTTGTTTTGTTCCCTAAACTTTTCTGGTTTTGAGGATTGGTAGCTTTTCAGTTGGCTTCTGTGTCTCTCTAATGAATGTCCCTGAATATTGGTTTTGTCTTTCCTACCTTCTGGCAAGATAAGGTCCTGCAGGCTCACCTTCTGTATTTCCTGCCCCAGTCTTAGGAAAGGTCATTTCTCCATAAAGTGCTGACTCCATTAATGCAGGAAAGTGTTTGAAACCAACAGTTGGTTTTCAGGCATACTGTGTGCTCGCAAAGTATTATCCCCAGCCTCTCCCATGTGATACAGAGAGCATCCTCTCCATATGTCAATAGTCTATATATGGCTAAAATGTGAGAAAACAGTCTGGTTCTGTGGTTGTGAATATTTATGTTTCCTGATATGCTTTCTAAGCAGAGGATCCCTCAATCAAACTCTTGCTCACTTGGAGTCAGAGGTTGAGTTCCTTAAAAAAATTAAAAAAACAAAACAAAACAAAACAAAAAAACAGGTGACAGAGTGCAGCTTTGTTCTTCCAATCCAGAATCTGGCCCAAGAGTAGCAACAACAGAAAACATGGAAGTCACACTGACTTGGGCTATTTTTTACACATACAATGGGATTTTCTGCACACTTCTATTCATCACTTCTAGCCCAATATTGGCTGCCTTTACCTGGCTCTTGGTTTCTATTTGTCCCACGGCTTCCAATTTAACAACTCTAAATATTGCCTTTGTTGATCCTTGAATTTACAATATTCTCTCTATGTTATTTTGCTTACATGAGCAGTGTATTTTTAGCTTTATTATTGCTCTGAACATCTCACTACTTTCTTCAAATTTCACTTCTTTTTGCTATTGTTGCTTTGCCCTTCTTAAAGAGAGAGCAATAAGTATGGACCAGTTTCTTAAACCTGTAAGTGTAGCAAGATGTGGACCTTTAGGAAAAGCTAGCATACTTTATTTACAGGCATTTCTTTGTAACAAAGAACCTTAGCTGTATTTCAAGCTAGAATGAGCTTCTCCACAGCTTACCTAAAAAGAAAGCCCTGACAAGTAGCTGAGGGGTTCTTTGAGCTTGTTATATCTCAGTTTCAATTATGATCATGAAAAGTTGAAATAGGAATCTATAAATCAGGGCCCTACATCAGAAGAATGCTTTTCCTTTCTGATGCATTGGAAACTGGAGCAGAGCACCAGAATAATTTTTTACTTGTTTACAAATCTCATGTGATGCTATAAAAATTTCTGAATGTGTGTTGACATTGAACTTTGGTTTCATGTTTAAAAAATTAGGTAAATCTATCTTTTTTGCTTTTGATAATCTGCTAGCAATGTCATGTTTTTGCATAAAAGGTCTTTCTAAGATGCAAATATGTGCCCCACACATTCTTATGGGAGTTTCCATTGCCCCTGGGATCTAGTCCTCCATTCATCTCCAGTGGTTTTTATATTGCTCCTACACTGATGATTTTCCATTGACATTATGCACTCTTCCTTGTAATGAGTATGCCATGTTTCTACACATCTGTGTCTGTGCCTGGATGTCTTACTGTGCTATGTTGAAAAGCCTATTAGATCCTGATAGACTATGTTCTAATATTAATCTTCTGACTTACATAGTACATAACATTAGGTGATTCTGGTAAATTCCACAAGTTCCACTCTTTTTCCTACTGTAAAATGGGCAACAAAGACATTGAACTTACGTTGTCAAATTTTAATGTAATGTGTGAGAACACATTACATCAAGAATTTGCTACTTACCTGGATACATATAGGTTGTTTAAATGCCCTTTTAATCATTAGATAATTTTTATTCATTCTTCAGGGATTAGAGGAGCTTCCCTCTTTCCAAAAGAGAGCCTTTATTCTCTCTGCCTTTCCTGTCCAGCCAACTGTATAATAGTTTCCAGTCTTGAGTAGAGGGACCCTGTCTTACTTATTTTAAAATATCCAAGGAAATTCCCTTTTCTGGACTATGTTTAGTACTGAAGGATTTGTTAAAATAATTGACATTAATTTTATTGGCCAGGCCACTTAAATAAATTTAAACTAAGTTTAGGATCCTATGCAAGTTTAATTATGAGCGTAAATCAAGTATCATGTTCTAAACTCTGCGGTTCCCATCTGTCCAAACAAGCAATACTTTTCAATTCCTAGGCCATCTCTCCAGTTCCCATTCAATGTGAGGTTTCTTTTATCATCAGTTATCACAAGCACAGTAGCATAATTCCTTGGGGACAATTTCAAACAGATCTCAGCTTTAAATTCTTATGACTTTGGGGCTTTATCGTTGTATTTGACACAAATGCAATGAAAATATTTACATCATTGGTACGTGTAGAGTTCCTTAGATTTGAAGCAGCCTTTTCTTCCTGAAAGGTCAGTCTTGGTCTCTATTTCCTTGAAACAGATGAATAGCTCAACCAAAGCCCTTATCCGCCCCAGAAATGGTAGGTCTGAGCTTTGTCTAACTGTACCTGAGAGATACAACCACTCCTATATATGCTTAGTGATTAGTGAGATCTTGTGTCAAGCTAAAACACAAAAATGGCTAAGTAAGTAGCTCAGTAAGTCCAATTCTCAGCACCACCCCCAACTCTCAAAAGCCACGGATCCCAGGTGATTCTCAAGTTCCTACCATAGATATGCCTTGTGGAAAAGCAAGGCAGAGTGATTTTTCTGGGTTAACTATTGATTAGTAGCCATTTAACCATGACAGCAGCTGCATATATCACATTTCATTAAACACAGTAGTACAAAGCTGGGAACTCAACCTCTGATAAACATCTTAGGTTCACACACTAAATCAGGCATGTGTGACCATCACATCATTTATTCTCTCTTGGCGGTCTAACCAGAGGCTGATCCAATATGCACTTTTGAGACTTTTGGTGAAGGAGAGTCTCTGAGTTTCTTTTAGAGCATGGATCTCCAACCCGTGGGCAATCTGTAGCTTATTAAGAGTTTGAATTTACAACAGGAGGTGAGCAAGATGGAACAGTAATCTTTAAAAAAAATTTTTAAATTATTTTGAAGGCAGTAAAATGCAAGAGAACAAGATGGAACAAAGCCAATTTAGACAGTGTAGTGAAATTGATACAGAACTTCACAGCAGGTTACTGGGATAACAGTAATAAGTATCACAGTATATCTCGTTATCTTCACAATAGTTGTTCTTTCAATTGGGTATATAAAAAACAACTGAAATACAGAACATTACAGAACTTATCAAAACACAATATTGAATAGAGCAATACCATTAACCAGAATAAATCAGAACAGTGATAAAAATGTTTTCCTTCAAAGAAGTGGTAGAAGGAAATCCCCCTTATTTGCTACATTGCATATGGTCAACCTGCCAAGAGATGCTCAGATCTCTGGCTTCCATTTGTTAACGGAGGCGGGGGGGGGGGTGTTTTATTATCTGCCCGCTCACCAGTTCAAGGCCACATATCAGGGAGGTGAGCTGATTGCTTGCTTTCTTAGCACCCTAAGTTCCAACATGCCATGGATCTCAGGAGACGCTGGTGGTTCACCCCCTGGGGTGGCTGCAGGCTGCCACAACACAGCCTTTTACTAGGTGGGCTAGCTGGTTGCTTGGCTTCCCAGTACCCTAAGTTCCAACATGGCTGGACCAGTAATCTTAAGTTTCACTTGTCTTCCCATCTGCTTTCCATTGCTAAATCCTCACCTATGGCTTGCTTCCTGGTAGCTCAACAGTGGCATTAGATTCTCAGAGGGCTATGAGCCCTACTTGGAACTGTGGGTGGAAAGGATCTGAGTTGCATGCTCCTTTTTTAGAATCTAATGTCATAGTAATAGAAATAAAGCAAGTGATAAATGTAATGTACTTGAATAATCTTGAAACCATCTTTCCCTGTGCTTAGAAAAATTGTCTGCCTTGAAACTGGTTCCTGGTGCCAACAATGTTTTGGGCCATTTCTTTACAGGATCTACAAGCAAAGTAAAATCTACATTCACACTAACACAGTTTTTGTCATTTCATTCAGTTTTTCTTTCATGTACAGTGAAGTTTCCCAGAGGCTACATGATATGCAAAACTTCAAAAAGACTGTATGTCTGATAATGGAATGCTAAATAATGGAAGTCTTGTCATTAAGTATTTGTTAATAAAATAGAAATTTTCATAAAATGCATGCACATGAAGTAGATTTCTGGTTATTTTAAGTGACAATAAAAAACTTTCTATTTTCTCAGTTTTACTGAGAAATACTATAGTTATTTATAAATATGTCATGTATAAGGAGATTTCTTAGAAGTCATCAACAAATTTTGAATAAGAACATGTTGAGTTTTTATACAAGACAAAAGAGATTAACTTCAGGGTTCTTATAGAGATTCTATCACACAAAACACAAAGCACTATGAGAACTTCAGTGCACAATAGGAATAGATGGTATTATTTTTGCTAACAATCATTTTGGAGTGGAGCAGGGTTTGGACTCCCAGTGGAAATAATTTAGATCAACCTCATGGTTTTCTTCTCCCCTATAGCTCTTTCAGCCGGTAGTGGCAGCTAGAGAAGTATACTCAACTATCATCATTATGTGTATATTGTAGGTTTTCATTGCTTCCTACGGCTTGAAAGGTGCCTGTTATTTCAAGCTGCTGGAAACTGAATGTGCTTTTATGACAGAGAGTCATTTAAACTTTCAATCTCCTTTGTTTGCAGGCAAAATATCTTTATTCGTTATAATATTAAGAATTAATTATTTGGCTATGGTTTAGAAATACAAATTGAAGAAGTACAGTCCCCTTCCTTAAAGATCTTGTGGCATGTGGTCTAATAAAGAGCATGTGCACATTACTCAGTTATCTTTATGTACTGTGACCACTGAATCAGTGAGCATAGTGGAGAAGCACAGTGAAAAGTGAGAGTAGGGTCATTACAGCCACTAGGAGGAACCTTGAGAAAGGTTTCTTGGAGGAAGTGTTGTCTGGTCCAGGAGTGATAAGTTGAATAACTCAGATAAGGATATGAAGGGGGAAAGAAAGAGAATGTAACAAGTAGGGCAGGCTACAAAATTAAACCAAGATACCAGATTGCTTAGCACATTTATGAACTCCTACAAGAATAAGATATTTGGGATGGCTAACCTGAAAAGTGGGAGGCAACTAATAATAGAAGTACAGAGACTAAGCACTTAATGTGAATGACCCTTTGGGAATCTGAATGCAATCCTTTATTGTAAAGGGACTTGGTTAAAGTTTTCAGAATCAAAATAGAGTCACTTTCATCAGCTCTACAAAAATAAACAAATAAAATCAAGAGGCTGTAAGGAAGAGTTTTCATGCATCATTGACTAATAGCAATTATCACAAAATTTTTACCAGAGTCACAAGGCCACTATAATTTCACATTAAAAAAATACTTCTGCAGCAACATCTACCCAGACTCTGTCTTCCCCCATGGAGTGGTGCCACCTTCATTATAATCCTACTATTGTTTCAAAATATCTTATGGAATCCTCCTTATTTACCCTTTAAAACCCATTATTTGACCCAACTTTCTTGAATATCTCTATAGTTTAACACTTCTCATTTAAAGACTCTAGATTAATGTATCATAATTCCATAGAGAATGTTCCTCTGGTTATTATTTAAGTTGACAGTTTCATTGGACAAAGTAAGATATAGTTAAGAATCATGGGTTCTCTAATGGTCTATGAAAATGTCTCATTTTGTAGCCTAAACACCCCTGTCATTAAGAAAACTGGCTTTAGTTTTGCTAAGGTCACAGATTATCTCCCTGTTACTTCAATTATTCCCAATAAACACTAAAAACAAGCAAATAAGCAAATATAGTCTTAATGGTACCACTGAAAGCAAAGTCAAGAAGTGGGAAATTCCAGTGTCCAACTGTGTCCTTCACCCAGAAAGAATCTTCTGCATGTCAATGAGCACCCCATGGAGTGGTGCCACCTTCATTATTAATCCAACTATTGTTTCAAAATATCTTATGGAATCCTCCTTATTTACCCTTTGGCTGCTATATTTACCTCCTTATTTACCCAGATGGCTGCTATAAACCTCAGTGTGAAGGTTTCACAAGGCAGAATGCAGAGCAAAAGCATCATCCTTTTCCATTGACCAGTCTCTTTTATCACAAAGGAAAGTAATTTCCAGAACTTGTGAATTCAGTCTTTCCCCTAGGTGAGAACTACATTTAGCCTAGTATAAATATTATTTAGACAAATCATGATTAATGGTGAGTGTGGGACTGAAGATGGTCCTATCTGGGTACATATAGGATCCTCGTAGCAGGAAATAGGGGAGGACTAGATGTTATAGAAACATCAAAACACCCCACACAGCCAGGGTAGCTCCACTTGACCCAATATGCAGTCTAGCCCATTTCTGTAATTCTTTTGATTCTGATTCTGGAATTCTAGCTGGAAGTCTGAACTCTTGGAACACTACTGGGCTTCCTGGTCTGGTTTATCAGCTGCACTTTTGACTTGCTCTAGGTCTTCATGCATGCATATTGCTAAACACTCAAACATCTATTCTCCAGTCTCCACTCCTCTGTTCCTTACCTCTTTTCCATTAGACCATCAAATACCTCTTTGCTCAACTTCCCGAAGTCTGCTCACCAAAAAAAGAGTTGTACATTTTATTGTGAACTATTTAATGCATTTTACAAGGAATGCGTAGATTTTCTAGCACCTTTGGTAGTTTTTTTATTGAGAGTACTCATTGCAGTAAAGATTTTAGGCCATCCTCTTTTGAACAGGCGAATCTGGGAAAGAAAAACACAATCAAAACAAATAGTGAACTTCAGTCTTCTACAGTCTTATGTGGTGAGATACTGATTATGAAAATGTGTTCCTTACACTGGCAAAAGCAATATTGGCTGTAAATGAGTGTAACATGTATATTGGAAGACCTGAATCAGAAAACTTGAGATGGGTCCAGAACTGTACTTTAATAATCTTTCCTGGAGATTCTGATACACATTAAAGTTTGATAACCACAGAAATAAAAACATAGTAAATCTACAGTGAAGTTTTACAACTTTGATTAAAGCAATACATCTTTCTATGCTGTTTCCATTGAGAAAATCATACTTATTGATGATAAAACACCTGCCTGAAGAAGATTAAATGGATAACCATTTGTCAAGTGGTGAGCTTAATTTTTGTCACTTTTTGGTAGTATAAGTATATACTCATTTTTCTCTTCCTCACCTTTCTGAATGTTATTTGTAATATTTTTTGAATTCCACTTTTAATGTTAATTGAAGTTACACACCAATTACACATCAGAAGAGGTTCAGCGTTCAGTCTCTCTTTGGAAAATATCAGATTGTGTTAAGTATGGACTCTTTCCTTTTTTTGCCTGTGATTTCAGTGTTTACCTCTGCCACCTATATTTTCACTCTCTAACCCCAGAGATGTTGCATTTATGTTACAAAATGTGTTCTGCAAAGGTGGTTATATATGATTCTTCAAGGTGCACGCTCTCTCCTTTCGTACTGCTCTTTCATCTCTTATTTCTGATTCATGCAGCTGGTATTTCATTTATTTGAAAGTAACTTTGCTTCAGGATGAAAACCATGCTTGAAGATGCCAAGTTTCCTGGCTGTGGAATCACAGTTGCGAAATACCACCATCTGTTCGCATCCTGCCTGAGAAATGCACTCCGCTTGGGGCTGCAGTGGCTGCAAATGGTCTCGGTTAGCAGGACTGCGTGGCTCTGTTTCTCTGTGCAGTGTCACAGCATAAAATGGGCATCGTTTGTGGGACTGCACATGTTTCCCGTCCTAGTTCTGATTCTCTTGAGCAGGATGTTGGCTCTCTTTGGCGTGAGTAATGAGGGATTCTGCTTCCAAGTGCTTCTAAAAAGAAAGACTGGCTAATTGTTTTCCCTGAAGAAGCTAATTGTAGGAACTACAACTTAATAGAAGCCATAATTTTGTAAGCCCCTCCTATAGATACACAGTGTACTCACATTCATTTGCAACATCATGTTGAGTCTATGCCAATCCTGCAAAATAGATACTATACCACCGTCCTACAGAGGAGGATACTAAGGCTCAAAGAAAGTAAGTGCTTTTCTCAAATATCTACTAATTAGGAGCCTTTCATTTCTCCCATCTCTCTTTGATGCAGCCTCTGTCTGTCATTCTGAAAATGAAGGCACATTATCAGGATTATATGATGTACACCTGTGTACTAGCAATTTTGGTGGTAATAAAATTTGACAAAGAGTATATGACAGATAACATTTGATGTTAGTACAAATACTACCATGATATATTTAGTTGTTATACTGCTGACTTTTATTAGTAGATGTTTGAAGTACATAATGATTACATTCACTATGAGAAATTGGTACAGGTACATAGCACACTTTAAGAGATTATTTATCTATAACCACATATTAACAGCAAACCCAATAAAACTTGCCACTTCATTTCTTTCCTTCAGAAAACAGGGACAAATGTTTGGAAATTTAAGTTGTTCACTCTGTGGTTGTGAAGATGCCCTGTGGAAGGAGAAAGAATAAGAAATCAAATAGACTATATATGCCAGGGAACAACGCTACCTTCACAACCTGCCTGAAAGGCTCAAGCCTACAATGAAATTGTCTTTGAGCAGATAGAGACGTGCAACTCACAGAGTTGCTGTGATGATTGAGAAGGTGCCTAACACGTTTGGTGAATAGTAAAACATTCCAAATGTCTTAGTTTATCTGCTAAGAATGCTGCCCAAGTACTTGGAAGTGGTGATGGTAGACTTGCTTTGTAGATTTTAACTCATAATCTCCCCCTCTTTTCAGAACATTCAGCTATTTCTGCTGTAGGGAATTTTTCAAAACCCATACAATTGAAACATTTGCTTTTTCCATTTGTAGAGATAATTGCTATTTTCTAATTGGCCTTGAGACAGTCGAAGGGAAGTATCTCTTCCCTCGGGCTCCCATTCTCCTCTGTAAATCTGCACATTATCTTTAAAACTTTATTATAGTTATGTGTACTTTTTTGCTTATTCACTGAGCTGTGAACTCCATGCTAGTAACTCACATTTAGGTCTTTATCCCTAAAGCATGTAAGTTACTGGCCCATGAAAAGCACTTAATAAATGTATGTTGCCTGAATGCATTTTCCCCCTAAATATAGCAAGGAATGCTTTATTATACAATGGGAATTCCACCGGGATTTTGTAAAATATTTTGACTATAAATATCTATATAATACAACTTTAAAATTGCTCTACACACATATTAATATTCCAAAGTAGCAGTTATAAGTCAGTGCTCAATATGATCTCAGAAAACATTTTCTGAACTCCTATATGAGCATCACTTGGAGGAGGATTTTTCAGCATTTTTTCCCATAATATATATTTCTAGAAAAAAGCTTCTTGTGTGTTTTTCGAGTGTTTTGAATAAAGGCCAACCGTAAGCCAAATATTTCATGAAGTCAATTTGTTTTGTTTGTTTCACATTGCTTCGAGGTTATTCATTTCCAGTTAGTTCAGAAAATCACATCTGAGTTAAGAGAGCTGGGACTGGTATCTTGCAGAAAGTGAGAACTAGAAGTATGTAAAAATGATGGTTAATTTTGCACAAACAATGTGAGGGCAGGGAGTTAACTGAGTAGTCAGTGCTGCATAGGGGTCATTAATGTACTAAAGTTTGTAATTATTTCTTACTGATAACACTATTAAAAAGCATCACTATTTCCCTTGGAAAAAAATTGAAGAGTGTAGGTGGACCAACAAAAGGAGATGTGGCATGAATCCATAGAACCAAATTTCATCCCCATTTTTTCCTAATGTAGGTTTGAACTCAGTTTTGTAGAGGAAAATGTACATGAAAATATCCAGTATATTATATCCATGGTTCTTAAGATGGCTCAGTGGGCTTAGTGAGATATGAAAAGAGAAAGAATCAAAGGACTAGGATGACCAAAATATCTACAAATGTGCAAAGACATGAGCTGTCTGGTGGTGCATGCATTCTGGAACTGTGGTAGCAGTGGCCATGTGAATCTGTGTGAGTGCAGAACTACACAGAGCAAAGTGTATTCTCGTGTACATGCACATGTGGTGTGACAGAAGAGAGCCAGGGAGGGGAAATGATTATTTCTATAAAAGCGTAAAAGATGGTGGACTTTGCAGTCTTTTTATTTTTAGTACCGAAGATGGAGCCAGGGCTTGTGCAGTGAACTATACTCTTAGCCCTTCTTATTTCTGTTTTAAATTTTATTTTGAGACGGACTCTAAGTCACTAAGTTGCTCAGCCTGGACTGAAAGTTGAAATCTTCCTACCTCAGCCTCCCAGAGTGCTGGGAAATGTGGGTCACCAGGCCCAGCCCTTCCATGTCAATTTCATGGCTGTGAGATGCTAGGATAGTCACACATCAAGTGTAACCTTTGAGGAAAACTAGAACTTTTAGAGTATGTAACATTGCTCTGTATTGTTTAAGACTCCATCTAAATCTGTAATTGTCTGAACAGAAGAGTTCAAACTAGGAGTTTTTGTAATAAAAATGTGTATAAATATGGATCTCCCATTATTTTGTAAAATATATGACCTACAAGAAAAGCCTAGAAGGGATTAAGTTATTCATCCATCCACTGTGTGGGAGACAACTTGAGAGACTCCCCTTGAATGCAGGACAATTACTGCAACTTTGATTATATGGAGACTTGTTTCCTTATACGGATATGTACAGAGCTGACTATGGTATTTCCTTTTCTCTTCTACTTGTTCTAAGCATTGCAAATAAGGCCAGCTGAGATACTGGTATGTAATCTCTAAAGCCATCAGGCATCTCCTGTTTTCTCACATTGAGCTCTCTGTGAAAGGTATGAGCACAGCGAGATGGTAGAGCTCCAGGAATGTCAACTGGGTATGAGGCTCCAGATAAGGAGGTTATAAGTGCCCACGTCACAAAAATTTACACATCAGAAACCGGAAACAACAGCATCCTAAAACAATTCAGTTGTTAACCTTAATTGAATTATGCAAGTTGATCCTTCTGCATATTTTTATCTCTGCATTTTGCAGAGATGCTTTTCTCCCCATCCGTCTAGCCAACTCAAGTTACTTACATAGTTCTTTGCATTCTCACTGTCACTCATCCTCAAGCCACTCTCCTTCTTCACAAGATAATAAATTCGGGGAGAGGCCTGGGATCAGGACCTTTGTCTGCACATCTCATGGGGAGTTAGATTTAGGATCCCTTGGCTGACCTTAAATTGGAATCTGTCTTGGTGTCTTTACTCTCGCTGTTGGATGCTTTGGAGGTAGTAGATTGGAATTAACTTGCTGGGATTCCAATAGTGACTCAGTGGGATTATCAATATAACTGTTTGGACTGTGAGGAAGACTGGAAAAGTGATTACAATACATAGATGGCTCTACTCAATATTTGGGATTACAATACACTTGTCTACCCATTCATTCATCTGTCCATCTATCTGTTCATTCATCTGTCTGTCTTTTTTTTTGTTTGTTTTTCATTTTTTATTGGTACCAGAGATCGAACTCATGACCACCTGCTTGCAAGGCAGGTACTTATGCCGCTGAGTTAAATCCCCTGCCCCTATCTGTCTGTCTTTTAATCCATCGATGCATTTACTGATTATTTCTTTCTCTCCTTGTTATAACTTTTTCCTGTTTTAATGAGCTATCATCAACAAATAGGGTTTACATTTATTTAAAGTGTACAGCTTGATACTCTGATATATGCCCTCATTAAACCCCATTCCACTAGGTAACATACCTATCTCATCACACAGTTACCAGGGACTGTGTATGCATGTGTTGCATACACAGTGTGTGCTTTGCAGTGAGAGCACTCAAGATCCACCTTTGTAGAAAACCTCAAGTGTGTATCACAGTCTTATTAACTACATCTTCACATTGTATGTTAAATCTCCAGAACCTGCTCATTTTTAAATAACTGAAACTTTGTACTCTTTGATGATCACTTCCCATGGGTGCCTTTCCCCAGCCTCTGGAAACCAGCATGATGAACTCTGCTTCTATGAGTTTTGACTATTTTAGACTTCACACAAGTGATCATAAAGTATTCATTTTTTAGTGTCTGGTCCATTTCACTTTGCATAATGACCTTCAGTTTCTTCCATGTTGTCACAAATGGTAATGTTTTCTTCTTTATCAAAGCAAAATAATATTATATATACTATACTGTAAACTGTGCTACATATCTGTGTGTATCATGCATCTTTAAGCTTTCATGTGTTGTTGGGGATTTACATTGTTTCTGTGTCTTGGATATTTATGAATAATGTGTCAGTGAACATGAACACAACATTTACTTCATCCATTCCTCTATTGATGGGCACAGGTCACTTCCAAGATTTAGCTATTAGGAGTTGCGCTGCTATAAATATGCACGGCACAGATCACTGTGATATGATGTCTTTAACCCTTTGGGGAACATACATGTTAGAAGAACAGTTGAGTCAAATGGAATTTCTGTTTAGTTTTTTAAGGAATCTGATTTCCACAGTTGTGGTACTAGTTTATATTGCCACAAACAATGCATAAAAGCTTTTTCTCTCTGGAATTCTCATCTGTCTGTATTTGTTATTATTTGACTTCTTTATGGTAGCTGTTCTTTTGCTTTCATTTCCATTTATTTGATGGTTAGGAATGTTGCACATTCTTTATGTATTTATTAGCTATTTATACTTCTGCTTCTTCTAAGTTTCTATTTGCTTCACTTGCCCATTTTTTATTAGACTTTTTATTTTGAGGAGTCTATTTTTTTCTTTTGTGTTTAATGTATTCTTTATGTTAGTCTTTTTTACAAGCCATAGCTGGCAAAATTTCTCTCCCATTCTGTAAGCTCTGTAAGCTCCCATTCTTCACTCTGCTGGTATTCCTTTGCTTTGCAGAAACTTTTTGATTTGGTATAGTTAGTTTGTTGATACCATATGTTATTTCTTGTAGAATTGGGGTTTTGTTCATAAAATCCTTGTCTACATTTTGTATGGAGCAGTTGAAGCTGGAGATTGATCACATGTGTGGGGCTAAAGCAAGGCCAGCCCTGAAAACACAGAGAGCCCAAAACAAGCCGTGTAAACAAGCTGTTCCAGCCTCAAGAAGGCAAAGGGCCCAGGCCAGCCAGGCAAACAAGTTGCTAGGTAGTGGGGTTGAAACTGACATCTTCCTCTTGAATGTATAAATAAATGTGCTACAGTGGTTGAGCAGTTCCTTCCTTCCCATCAGGAGAGTAAGGGCTCCACTTGACCCCAGCTTTTGTCTCTTTATTTTCTCATCCTCTCACTGCCCTTCCCTTGGGAACATCTAGAGCTGCACCTGGTCACTACAACACTTACGTCTTCAAGAGCTTTACTTATTTTATTTTCCAGCAGATTAAATGTTGCTGTTTTAGTGTTTGGGCCTTCATTCATTCATATTTTAGTTTAGCATATAGTGTTAGGTGTGGGTCTAGACTCTTGCATGCAGACAGCCTGTTTTCCTGAAGGCATTTGTGAAAGTGGCTATATTAGCTCCACTGTGTGTTTCTGGTTTCTTTGTCAAAGCGCAAGTGGCTGAATGTGTTTGGATTTGTTTCTGTGTCCTTTATTCTGTTCCATCAATGCATGTTTGATTTTGTGAAAATATCACATTGGTTTTTTTTTCACTATACTTTTGTAACATAAATTGAAATCTGGGATTTTGATGACTCCTGGATTGCTTCTGTCATCCTCATTTTTGTTTGTTTGGTTTTTGTTTTGCTCTTCTGGATCTCTTCCATCTCCCTATGAATTGTGGGGTATTTCTCTTATTCTTGGAGGAGTGCTGCAAGTATTTTGTTTGGGATTGCCTTAAGTCTACCTAGGAGTTTGGAAAGTAACACCAGTGTGACAACATTGGTTTTTCTTACTCAGGGGCAATAGATATTGTTACCAAGGTTTCAAAAGCAACAAATGCTGGAGAGATTGTAGAGAAATACAAGGCTCAGAGACTTCCAGTAAGATGGCAGAGCAGTGAGCAGGAGAGAAGGAGACTCTGAAATTTCATGTCTGGACCCTGGAATATAGCAACATGAAGAAGAGAAGAAAGAAGGTAATAGTTCCCAGAACCCAGGAAGGACCTGAGGAGAGACTGAAGCCCAAGGGGAGAGTAAAGAGAGAAACCAGCAAAGGAGAAGGAGGAGGCGAGTGGAGCTTTCTCCCTGAACTCTGACTTACCTCACAGGAGGGGCTGCTCAAACCTGCAGGTGCAGAGTGACTACAGGCAACCCCAGGAGCCTCCACAGACAAGCACGGCAGTGGAGCAGATCCACGAACTGCAGTAGACTGCAGTGGCCGGTAGTGAGTTTTCACACTGGGACATCCTGTAAGAGATGGTGATGGGCCAGGAGCTGTTTTGGAGGAAGGCCAACTGAGCTCAGGACTCAGAGTGACTGCTTGTTCCATCTAGAGGCACTCAGCCCAGTTCAAAACCACAGGGACCTGGAAACTGTTGTTAGTTGGGTGGGTCTGGTCCCAGTCTCGCAGCTGAAGACCAGTTTAAACTTCAATGGAAATAGAGATGCAGGATCACTGGGATTATCCTCTACTTCACCGTGGAGCTGCTCCTGGCTTGCAAGGACTGACTGACATGGATATGAAATCTTCATACACTGTCAACCAGTAGCAGCAGAGCTGCATCATAAAGTAGACTTTTTTCTTTTCTTTTTTTCTTTCTTGTATTTCTGATTGTTTGCTTTTTTTGTTTTTTTCTTCATTGTTCTTGTTGTAAGTGTGAACATGGTTTCTAGTGTTGTTGCTCTGCTTCTTCTTCCTTTTATTATTATTTCTTCCTTTAATATTATTATTTCTTCCTTTTCTCTTACCTCCCTATCTTCTGCACCAGTTGCCCAAAGTTTGCATGATCCTCTTTTGTACTTCTGTCATGCTTTAATCTCTTCTTTTTCTTCTGTTCTCTATTTTCCCCTTAACATCTTATAAATTTTCTCCCCTGAGGGTAAAATTGACATACCAAAGACTTACTTATTGTACAATTTTCTGATTTGATTTAGATCTTGTTATATAACTGGAAATCTACCTCATGCTGTTAAAGGTGGCAAATTAATAGTCACCTCAATTTATTATCTAGGCTGTGTTTGAAACTATTGTTATTGCTGACTGTACCACTTTTGCCAAGGTGACACTGTTCTAACCAGCTTCCTGGTACACCAAGCTGAAATTGCCTAAGGGTCATAAATAATACTATAGGCCAGTGACAGAGAACAAAGGGCTGGGCCAATTAGGTGGCAACTTATCACCCCTAGTAAATTGAAGAGGGATAGATCTTGCAACAGACTCAAAATCCAATAGCTAGTTATACCTGGAAGACACTTGTGAAAATAGTAATTCCCTAAAGGTTCCATATACTAGCAATAATGCTATTCATCACAGGCAATTTTCAAGCATCAACCAGGGAATTAAACTAAGATAATATACAAAATGAGAAGACACTAAACAAGATGCAACCCCAGAGAGCCAGCTCACCAAAGGCAAACCCAGGGTGCAAGGAGGTGAAACTGTCAAAAAGCTGCTGCCTGCACTCTCTGAAGGGGTAACAATAAAGTAAATGAATAAGGCTCTAGAAAAGAAACAAATGAGAAAGAGTTTATCAGCTAACTATGGAGACAGTGACCATAATGAAAGACATGCTTAGTTTCTCTAGATCAGAGGCAGATAAAAAATAGAAAAGCTTAAAAAATAATTCAAACTATGAATGCCCAACATAGGAAAGAAATGGGATCAGAAAAACAGACTCAAACAGATACCCAAGAGATTAAAAATTCCTTTGAAAATATAGGTAGCAGGATGAGCCAATGTGAAGACAGAATCTCAGAGATAGAAGATGGGATTGTGGTTAGAGACCATGAAAAGTAAGATTTCTTAAAGACAGTAAGGGACTGCAAGACATTAATCTAGCAGCTGCTAGAGGATGCAAAGATGAATAAAATAAGATTAATTGGAATCAGTAAAAAGCATTAGATAATGAAAATGACATAAATAAACCTGTTCACATATATTATGGCCAAAACTACCCTGACAGGGAAAAGAATTTGATATGTAGATAAATCAGGCATAAATAGAACTACAATTAGCATGTTCAAAAAAATCTATAGAAAGTCACATAATAGTCAAAATTTCAGAAATTCAACATAAAAATAGAATATTGAAAGCTGTAGAGGAAAGAAACAACTCACAAAGAAAGCCCATATAAATCATAGTAGAAGTCCTCAAGTCAAGGAGAGTTTGGAGTGAAGTGTTTCAAGTTCTAAAAAAAAAAAACAAAAAACAAAAAAAAAAAAACAAACTCCAACTCAGATTTATATACCCTGCAAAATAGTCTTTCAAAATCAATGAACAAATGAGATACTTCCATGACAAAGAACACCTGAAGAAATTCATGAACAGCAAACCAGCACTTTGAAGTGTTTTGAAGGACATTGTAGAAAGAGATGACAAGGATTGCAACCCAATGAAGCCCAACAGAATGAATCCACCAGGCAAAGCAAACAATATAAATAACATGACAAACGTAAGTCAATACATATCAGTTACAACCATCCACTTTAATGGTGTCTATTCACCAATCAAAAGATACAGACTGGCAAAATGGACCAAGAAACAAGATCCAATGGAATGCTGCAAGCAGAAGCACATTTAATTTAAAAAGAAATTCATTCCTACAAGAGAAATTTATAATACCCATATCAGGAAAAGAGTAAGCTCAAATAAACAATATAATTTGAAACTTAATCTTCTAGAAAAAGAAAATATTAATGCAATGGAAACTAAGAAAACAATACAAAGAATCAGTGAATCGATGAGTTGATTCTTTGAAAGTTTAAATATAATTGATGAACACTTAGCCAGCCTTAAAAAAAGGAGGAAAACTCAGACCCGTGCAATTAGGAATAAAAAGGGCTAAATCACAACAGATCTTGTAGAAATCCAGAACATCAGCTTTACCTACTTTGAGAATTTGTATTCTAATAGGATGGAAAATGCAAAAGACGTTGACACATTCATAGATACACATGAATTATCAAAGCTGAATCAAAAAGGTATAAAAATTGTAAATTAAGCAATGCCAGTCAATTAAATAGAAGATGTAATTAAAAGCTCACCAAAAAGAAAGCCCATACGATTATAGTTTCACTGTTGACTTATGCAGGTATTTGGAGATGACCTAATACTGCTATACTGAAAACTACAGTACTCTAAAAAAGGAGATTGAATGGAGAGATATTCCTTGCTCTTAGGTAAGAAGAGCCAATATGGTGAAAATTGCCATACATTCAAAAGTGTTATACAGCTTTAATGTAATTCAAATCAAAATTCCAACAACATATTTCACAGAATTAGAGGAAACAATCTTAAAATTAATTTGGAACCAGAGGAGACCCAGAATAGTGAAGACAATTCTGGGCAACAAAGGCAAAGTGAGAGGCATCACAATCTATGACTCCAAATTATACTGCAAAGTTACTGTGACAAAAACATTATGTTACTGGCAAAATAACAAACAAACAAACAAAAAACCCAAAATACTAAAAACAAACCTCAACAAAACAAAGCACCGGACCTGAGGAACAATGGAACAGATTAGAGGATGCAGAAACAACTACAGATACCTTTAGCCACCTTATCTTTGAAAAATGGGCCAAACATGTTCACTGGGAGAGAGATAGCCTCTTTTGTAAATGGTGTTGGAAAAACTGACTTTGCACATGCCAAAGATTAAAACTAGACCCATATCTTTCACTATGTACTAATAATGAATCACATGAGATTCATTATAATCAGTATGATCAAAATGGATCAAATATTAAAGCAGACGTGTTAAATCTGCTTGAAGATAGAATAAGTAAACTGTTGAAGACATAGATGTAGGCAATGACTTTATGAACAAAACCCTGATCACATAGGAGCTATCACAAAGAATCAACAACTAGGATTTCATCTTATTAAAAAGCTTTTGCACAGAAAGAGAAACTACCATCAGAGTGAAGAGACAGACTACAGTGTGGGAAAAAATCTTTTGCCAGTTGTTCCTCAGACTATCTAGGATATATAAAGAACTTAAACATGTCAGACCAACCAAATTTCAAAAAACATTCCAAAAATGGGTTTCTGAAACAAATAGACACTTCTCAGATGAAGAAGAAGAAATGGCAAATTAATGTATGAAAAATGTCTGACATCATTAGTCATTCAAGAAATGCAAATCAGCAGAATGCTAGGATTTCATCTCAACCCAGAAAGGATGGCTATCATCAAGAAATCAACCAGCAAAAAATGCTGACCAGTCTGTGGAGAAAAAGGAACCCTTCTCCATTGTTAGTGATAGTGTAAACTGGCGTAATCACTGTGAAAGTCAGTGTGGAAATTCTTCAAAAACCTAGTAGTAGAGGTTCCATTAAACCTAGTTATCTTGGCATCTTCCCCAAAGAATTAAAAGCATCATACAACAGCGACATGTGCACACCCATGTTTATAGCAGCAGAGTTTGTAATAGCTAAGTCTTGGAAGCAGCCCATCACTGATGAATCGATAAAGAAGATGTGCTTTTCTATACAATAGAGTGCTACTCTGCCATAAAGAATCATAAGCTAAGTGGATGCACCTTGAGGCCATTTTCTGAAGTGAATAAATCAGACACGTGTAAATACTGCATTGTTTCTCTCATATGAGAAACTGAGAGTGTAAGTAATGACCAAAATGTATAATAAATGTTGTACAATAGTAAGAAAATATTCAGATGGGAAGAGGAGGTAGTGGGGGGGGGGAGAAAAAATGATGACAAAATTAAAAAGAGAAAAGACATACGAGTATCATTATTTCAGGGGCACTCTGACCCAGAGGACAAATACTGTGCCACAGAAATATGCCTGGGATGGAGATTTCACTCGTCAGGTGAGGGAACAGTAGCCTCCAAAGGAAGGGCAGGTGCTTGGCATGGGATGGAGGTGCAGGAGATTGACGGTGCTCCGAAGGGGATGTGTAGTATTCCCTAGTGAAGATGAGCATTAGGAAAACTTCCTTGAAACCCACAGATCTTGAAGAAGTACTCACATTTCTCAGCTGCCACCTGTCCTGACTCAGAGAAACCACGAAAATGCCACCTAGCAGGCCCATGGGAACTAAAAACAGAGGTCTGAAATAATTTTAGCTTTTCACAAGAAGTGGCCTCTTCTTTTCCATTGCTGGGGCAAGGAATGAAAATAAGTATAAAGTAAGGGATGAATTAGACAAGGAGCTAGGGCACTGCCTTGTGGAGAGAGAGAAAGAGAGAGAGAGAGAGAGAGAGAGAGAGAGAGAGAGCGAGCGAGAGCACAGATGGGTATGGTGACTCTGGGATGCTAAAGCAAGAGAATCCTTGCCTAGGCAAGATATCAAGATAGATTCTACCTCAAAAAAATAAGTAAAACTACAGAGTGCATCTCCTAGGTAAAAGGAATGCGTGTATCTCAGAATGGTCAGGTTTATTCTATGGAAGTCAAGCAATATTTTGAGGCTTCTGCTGGGAGAAGGTTACAGTAGTGAAACTCAGGAGATTCACAACATATGTGATGTCTGCATTAAGGAACATTTTTATGCTAAGAGATATACACTGTATATGGACAGAAACCTAGGGACTGTGGTCATGGCCTCACCTTTCTCTGGCTGAGTGAGCTGGGAAGCATGAGAATGTGGTGCACTACCCTCTGGGTATGGCCATGCTTCTGCTTAGTCAAATGATCACTATCATACCACATACCTCCAGGATATTTGCTCTCCTACATCCTAAGCGTCACAGTCACCAGTCTCTGCTTCTCTACTGGAGATGAGCAAATTCCTGCTTTTCTGTTACCGTAGTGAAGGCCCTTGCCTTGAAACACCAGACTCTTTATCTCACCTGCTTTTCTAGAGTAGTTTTCTAGTAAGCATCTCTACTGCTAATTTTGGAAATCTTGAAAATCTAACTCATAGTTTTCTCACTCTGAGTCTTGGAATCACTGATCAGGCATGAAGTCCTTGGGTCAGGAAGACCAGGAGTCACCACAGATTTTCTGCTGTTCCTCAGGCTGTCCTACTGTGTCCATCCACAGAATTACTTTCTGCTTCCAGGTGAGGCTCTCTGCATCGTTAGCACAGGAAAATTCTGGGTATTTATTATTTATTTGTTGGTGCTCCTCAGAATGGAACCCACTGCCTTCTCATTGAGCTACATCCTCAGCCTACTTTTTAAGTTGTTTTTGCTATAAGACAGGACTTCGCTAAGTTATTAAGTTAACCAGCCCAGACATGAATTTATGGTACTCCCAACTCAGCCTCAAAGAGTATTGGGATTACAGGCATGTGCTACCAGACCTTGTTAAAATTCTGCTTTTTACTATGACAGAATTATGCTGTGTAGCCAGGCACTCCTGCAATCTAGCACTTAGGAGGCTGAGGCAGGAGAGTTGTTTGCAAATTTGAGACCAGCCTGGGCTATAAAGTAAGCCCACATCCAGCCTCAACTGCATAGTGAGACCCTGTCTCAAAGACAGAGAGAGAGTGGGGGGGGAATTGTGTTACATTTCTCTTTTTTGTGTTTTGGGGCAGATAACTCAAATAAAATGTCCATTCCTTGACATAACAGCAACATGTTTTGCCCAGGGTATAAAAATATAGATTAAATTAGTGAACAATTCATCCCATAGATTTCTGTGCTAAACCAAAAAAACTGAGAGAGAGAATTACCCACGGAGTACAGGAAATACACCCCAAACCAAGTTAGTTTTTCTGATGGTGATTTCTAGAACACTAAGAAAATCTTTGAGACATGGTTTCCTCCTCTGTACAGTGTGGACGACTGCTGAGAGAGCTGAGTAACAGTAGCAGGGCAGTGCTGTACTGAGTCAAATTAGAACCAGGGAAAAAAGGAAAATTCAGTAAGACTGCACTGACCAGTCTTTAAACTCCTAGTAAATTGCTCCCACAGACTTCTGGTATTGTTTTGATTTTTTAAAACTGTACAATTATTTGTCATGATTTCTTTGGCGCCTCTTTTAGATTTCAAGCTTGAAATAACTCGTTCATTCCCTTTGCTTGTCTTGGTCTTAAAACACAAGGTTTGCCATGAATCTGGAGTCAGTGAATGTTAAATACATGTATTTATGCTCATCCATGGCTCTATCATCTAAATTCATAAAGTAGGTCAGGCTAAATGCCTTAGAGAAATTTTAACGCAGGGATTGTTGAGCTTAACTCAAAAGAAAATTGGATTAATTTGGTTTAACTCAAAATTATCACCTGTTTCATCCCTAATATAGGAAGAAAAACTTTAGGAAGGATGAAGTAGGTTTAAAGTGTTAACTCTTGTTTTTTTTTTTTTCTTTTTGTCAATGAAGGTTAAGAAGCTCATAGTTTTCTTAACACTAGAATACCGAGTACAGATTAGACCTATTTATTAAGTTTCTAAGTCCCTATAAACTGCTTATTTGAACAAAGTTATTAGAAGGTGAGGGGAAACAACATTGGTAGGAGTTTCACCATACCCTATGCATTCCAAACCATTTATTTTTATTTAACCTTATTTTATCAGGGTATTTGAAACTAGAGAGATTCATTGATGAAATCACAAGTGTTTGAAAATTCACCTTTGATGTTATCTATAATTTTTTAATGCCTAAATACTACACTCAGAAAAATATAGTAGTCATGAAATATTGGAGCTAAAAGGTCTTTTTTTCTGGTCCCAGGACTTGAACTCATGACCTCATGCTTGCCAGGCTGAAGCTAAAATGTCTTAAATAAATTCCAACCCAAGAGTTGTGGAGGTATAAGCGTCTCAGAGAAACATAACAAAACACATGTGTCATAAGTGTGGTGGCCTCACCTGTCATTCTAGCTCTGGGAGGCTGAAAAAGGAGGATTTCAAGTACAAACCAGCTTAGGCAACTTAAAGAAAGAAAAAAATTAAAGGTCTGGGACTATAGCTTACTCTCAAGACCTTGAGTTCAATAAGTAAATAAAAATAGGTGGTTAACAAAATAAAAACTAGCTGGTGATTTAGCTCAGTGGCATAAGCTCCTGTCTTGCAAGTGCGTGGTCAGTTCATCCTCCATACCGATTTAAAAAAAAAAAACCTAAAAAATTTCAAAACCTGACACATGTGGCTTTTCCAGATGTCTCAGCGAGTGCAATGGCTGCAGCTTCATGTCCCTGCCTGTGGACAACCTGCTGCCAGCCTGATACATGACTTGGGTGGGCGTGCCCCCTCATCAGCTGCAGGAAGTGGGAAAAGCTGAAAGCCCTAAGCTTGCTCTAACCTCATTGGATGGAGTGGAGAGCCCAGGGGGTGGGTCCACATCTGAATCACGCAGGTGTCAGAGCTGGCAGCAGGGCCGATGGAGTCTTGGGGCCTCAGCCAGCTCCTGTGGGTTTCCTTATCAAGTAGTGTTGAAAGGCTGTGCACCTGGGAGACACAGTGGCTAAAGGCACATGCTGAAAAATCCCACTGCCAGTCTGCCAAATTAGCTACCACCACTTGTTAGCTATTTGATCTTAGCTACTTGACATTTTAAAAACCTTAGTCTCCTCATTAGTAACAGGGAAATATCTACTGAGTTAACCCCTGGTTTGCAGTGGTGATTAAGTGAAGGCAATGTACCATCATTAGGTGCCCAGCAGGATGGTGGTCTTTTTTATCAACTGTCACCTAGACTGATAGCTGGAATTAGTGATTTGGTCTCCAGGGTCTTCACTGCTGTCTCAACAACACCAGAAACATCTTCTGCTTAGTATACTTGATTTATGGACTAATTTACTTATCAGAGTTATCTATTCATTAAAAAAGACTTGTTGAGGAAAGTACTTAGTAGTCACTGCTGTATCTTGCGTTAGTGGCGTCTTTGTGAGAGGAAAGGCCGCACATGCTCTGGTCTTGTGCTTTGTTTTCTGCTAGGACTTTCTTGAAATGGGTCATCCGTTCCCCTAGCACGTGTACCCACAGCTTCACCAAGACCACCAAGTCTTCTGAAGTCAACTCTCACATTTTTATACAGCTTGCTGCATACATTTCCATTTCCTGCTTTTGACGCTTAAGTCTTGAGAGACTGCTGCACTTCTTGTCGTTTAAAAAGTACTCAGGAGCTGTCTTTTGGTACCAAGAATGAGACAAAGTGTAAACAATCACAGCGTTAAGTGAAATAAATTAGACACACAGGCATACATGTGGGATGGTTTTTCTTATGTGATAAGCCCAAAGTATAAATCAAGGAGCAAAATAAAGGCTAGATAATAAGAATCAGAGCGATAGAGCTTTATCAAGTAGGGAAGAGATCTAGAGATGGAGAGAGGGGGTTGGGGAAAGAGGGGAAGTGAATTAAGTTGTGCAAGTACCAACTCCCCATGATGAATATAGTCACTATGCATGCAAGCATGTCCTAATAAAAGCATTTGGTAAGTTATAAGGACTCTTAAAAAGGACCTCTCCATCCTAAAAGGTAAAGTTGAATCAGCTAACATAGAGTCAATACAATTAATGGATCATTACCTACTGATTTGTACAAACTCCACAGTTACACTCACAGTGCTGTAATTGGAACATGCATGTGCTTGCTTGAGGGTCCCTGTGTCAGTCAGCTTTTCTGTTACTAGGACACAATACCTGACACCCACAAATTAGAAGAGGAGAAGTTCAATCTGTTTGACAGTGTAGGGAGTTTCAGTACATAGTTAGCTCGGTCCAAGGCAGAAATATCATGGCATAAGGGAGTGTTAGAGCAATGGTGCTTAGTTCATGGTGACCAGGGAGCTGAGCAAGGGAACTGTACAAGAGAACATGAGATAAAGGACTAAGTGTAGTACCCAATACCGCCCCTCCATGACACACCCAGACACTCAAGAAATGTGTGAGTCCCAAAACAACCAAACAAACAATGAAAACCAACAATCACAGTCTCGTGAAGATCCTGTCTCTTCCTTCTCCTTTCCCCCCACTTAACATCCTACGGAACACTTAACTGTGGATTGACTTGGTGAATAGCAAGAGTCTGTCACTAAGGAGAAAGAAGTGAAACATGGATAGAAGGTAACTGCAAAGCAATATGCTTTACTTTGGTATAGGGAGGAGGATGGATTATTTTAGGGACTGTGGGTAGGTGAAGAGGTGTCAAAAAGGACTTCTAGCAAGGGATAACATCTGATGTGATGTTTAACTAAAATCGTTTCACACCATAAATGCTAAAGATGGCAATCCTTGTAAGAGTCCCACAAAATAGTATAGTTATTCTCTCCGCCTTCTCAGTGCCCTGTACATTCCAGCCCTCTGCTCTGCATCTTGTCCTGCTTTTTTGGACATTCACCTTACCTGTCCACACTTCGACACTGAGTTTAGATGTGGGACTTGTATTGGACAATGGAATGTGTACAGACTGACTAAAACATTCCAAGCAAGAGCACTACTATGCTTTAGTTGGTTTGATGGTCCTCCTTTTGGCAAGGAGAATAGATGTGTCCAGTATTGCCCCTGCTCATTCAGTGCAGGCACTAGTATAAGAAGACTTAAGAAACAGAGCCACACAGAACCTCATCTGACCCACAGATAAAAGTACATGATGTGTGTAAGTAATAAACTTTTATCATCACAAGGTACAAAAGCATTACAGTTTATGTGGTAGCAAGATTGGCTAGAAAAACTCTGCAAAATATTGTTATCTCTACTTCTGAAGACAGAGCTAGATATGGAGAGGATTTGGGTAACAGGCTCCATCATGAATTTAATAAGAAAAGAGGTCCATGACTTACAGGAAAGTATACCGTGTTCCATATTTTTCAAAGCATCCAGTCCATAAGCAACAGCTTATGTAAGGGAACAGACATGGACAATTTAGTATGTAAACAACTTGGTATTTCTGAGTTAAGCATTGTAAAGAGTATCAGGGATAGTTACAGATGAGGATAGGATAGCAGATAAGTAGGTTTGATCATGGATGACCTTTAAATATGTTAACATGTTGACTTGTAGCTAAAGAACTAATGCCTGAGTTGATGTGTCAGGCAGTAGAGATAAAATACTGTAGGTTGGGGGCTTATGCAAGACAAATTTGTTTTCTGATTCTGCTGGGGGTAGTCTAAGGACAAGATGCCAGGAAATTGGTGTCTGGTTAGGCCTTTATTCCTAACTTGTAAGAGGTCACCTTTTTCCGGTGTTCTCTTTGCAGGGAGAAAGGGAAACAAGAAGAGGAGAGAGGAAGAGAGGGAGAGAGAGAGAAGAGAGAGAGAAGGAGGAGGAGAATGGGAAAAGAAAGAGACAGGAAGGAGGAGGAAGGAAAGAGGAGGAGGAGGAGAAGGGAGAGAGTGAGTTGAACAGGTGTCCTGTTATCTCATGCTTTTCTTATTTACTTTTGACACTACCCTGTAAGACCTGGTCCTACTCCTATAACTTCATTTAACTTGAATCACCTTGTGTCTATATACAGCTGTACTAGGAGCTAAGACTGTTGAGGAATGAATAGTTCAATCTGAAATAAGTACTTTGGAGGAAACGTATTGAATATTTTAGAATTTTCAGCGCTCTGTATTGATCTGCATTAAATAAAATGCTATAAATTTAAGCTTACAGCAAACACAGATATATTATGCTTTTATTCTAGATCAGTTAACCATTTTACTATATAAATCTGCAAAGGAGGAGAGATTTTGGCCAAGGTCACATGAGTAATTAATCCCAGCCAAAGGAGAAGTCACAGTCTTCTAACTCTCCCCGGGTTTCTAAGAATCCAAACCAATCATCTGGTTAAACAAACTTCTTCAGCAAAGTGCTGATTTCTGTCCAAGTCTAGATGCTTTCCTTGAACTTCTGAAGTATCTGTTTTTTCACCTCAGGTAACGTTCTTCCAGGAACCCTGAATCTGCACAATGCCCCTCTCATTCCATCAGTCTCTGTTGTCACATTTCCATCTCAATTCCTGCCCCAGGTGATACTGCTCCCTGGGAGAAGAAATGAGCCATCACTGTACCCCTGTGCTAACCCACTAGCTTGCTGAAGTGTGCAGATAAAGAAGCCTGGAAAAGAACTAGTAAAAGTTTTCCTAATGATATGTCAGTTTTTCAAATTGCTTCTTTCATTCACACATCACTTTCAGGCCGTGATAACATGGGAACAAACAATATTTTATGCAAATTTTCAAGTTAAATAAAAGCATTGCTAGTCAGTCAGTTAGGTTCCTATGCTCAGTGCTGTGTTCCTCAAAGGAGAGCACTGGTTCTGATAAAGACCAAAGATGGAATTTATCTGAAGCTAGCTCCAAGGAGGTGGAGAGGCGTGTTTGCCTCAAACTCCCATCTCCCCATATTCAAGTGGGCATGGGTGCTTACTGTAAGGAACAAAGGGAAGAAGGAGAACAGAGGGAGGATATTTTATCCCCTCTGCCACCTTCAGCTCATCTGCTTTTTCTTGTGGAAAGGAAAGCTACTCCAGCCTCCTGGGTCTGCATGTTCTATCACTTCATCTGGGCCGGGGAGGAGGAGGTGTCGGACATGTGCTCAGAGGAGGAAGCTTACAGAAGCTGCTTTTCTCTAAAAGAAAAAAAAAAAACTCCAACTTCTAAAATTCCATGTTGCACTGCTGGTTACAAAAGAACAGAGATGGGACTCTACCAGTTAGATGCCTTCTTCCATGTGGGAGTTCTCTGCAAGCAGTTCTATGTATTCGGTCAATGATAATAATTTCATTGTAGATAAATCTTATAATTATAGAGTTGTAGCAGCTACTGTAATCACAATATAGATGCCATTAAAGAAGCTGATGTGAGAGTGACTTTCTAAAAACTGTAGGTTATTCTCCTACCTCATTCAATAAAGTAATAAGTATTGATTTAAATATCTCGGGACATCATTTATACTCATTTTAAAGTGTAAAACTCATTAAAAGCAACAAATATTTTCTAATTTATAATATAGGCTAAGAAATAGTCCTGGTATTCAAAGTAAAAATAACACAGTAAAATAGTGGTTCCAGGATCGCTCCCCTCCACTCACAGGAACCTGACCAGTGCCCCAGGTCTAAGCTCCCTGACCTCTGTCCTGATACCCACTACATAGCCTGGCCTATAACGAGCTTTTCTCACCATCTGCTCCTTAAAGGTTCATGCACATGGACCACATCTCATAAAACCAATTATAACAGACGGAATTGTGGGAAAGGTCATGCGCAGCAGACACGGCTGCCAGGCCCCAGGCCATGTCAATCACGCTGCCAATATGCTCTGAAAGAACCGATAGAGGCGCGCTAGGCTCAGCACAACTTTTGAGTTCCTTGAACCCAACACATTTAGCTTTTGTGCCATCTGCGTTTCTGTAGTGGAAGCCCATCACTCTGAGCAAACCTCATTCTTTAAACATCGCTGAACACAGATGCTTTTTCTTTATTGTCCTGTGCTAGATCCAATTCTTTTTTGAGCACTGGAACTTGAAAACGTGTTCCAGAACCCCATCACCCATGGCAACAAAAAGAGGTGAAGTATTGTTTCCAAACGTCTTGAGACAAAACGTCAGAGTAAAGCAGTGACACTATTCAAAGTTATTTCCAAGTAATTAATTAATTTTTCATCGCACTGGAAATTAAACTTCGGGCCTTTGCACTAAACTATTTCTCCACCTCTGCAACTTTAAATTTTCTAAAAAATTCAAACAGGATCTCTCAAAGTCAGGTAAGCTAAAGGCTGGTCTTGATCTGGTCCCTTCCACACAGATTTCTGGGATTATGATTGTTTCCACTTCCAAAATGCTATTCAGTATTCATTAGTCTGCAGTTTGACCTCACCAGCACGAGAATGCCCGTGTAAAACTGGGCTTGCTGACCTGTGTTTGCCAGTCACTGGGTCCTGCACAGCTCCTTACACCCTTCTTTCCTCTTCGGCTTCTTTCACTGGCTGCTCTTCTTGATTGGTCATTCCTTCAATATCTTCTTGAATCATTCTGTCATATTTCTTCTGATTATTTGGTCTTGAACTTGAAGCCTTTGTTTCCTCTTCTTTATTTTAATTTTAGCACTTTATACTCCAGAACCCTGTCTTGGCACTTATTGTTTATTTTAGCTCACAGTTTGTAGAGTTTTGAGCACATGGTCAGCTAGTTCTAAGGGAAGGGAGGAATAGCAAACAATCCATGGCAGGACAGTCAGGAAGCAGAGGGGCATCAAAGAACAACACATATATTTGCCTACCGTGACCTACCTTTTCCCACTAGGCTTCACCTCCCAACATCATACTCAGCATAAGTCCGTCAGTCGATGGATCTGGTGTCCATGATCCAGTCATCTCATAAAAGGCCCACCTATGAGCCAAGAGGCTTTGGGACTCATCTAGATATAAACCATAACATTCAGCCAAATGCTGGTTCTCAAGTCTCTTTTCTCAGCTCAACACCTTGAACCCTGGGCCTAAGGTGCTTAGCAGACAGCAGCACTTGAGTGCTTCCTAGAACTTCAGATCTGCTTCTCCATGTGGAAGGTGTGCTCTTTCTCCACTCTGCATGCCCTGTGGTACCTTCTGTCTCTGTGACTGACATCAAGAATAAATCCAGCTCCTGTGCAGAGGTTTAGTTGTCCATGCACGTTTTCTATTTCATACAGGCCTCTAGAATCAATCTAGTTTGCTACCTGCCATAGAGATTCTATGTAACAACTATTATATGTAGACATGGCCATCTCCAACCTCATACCTCTGTATTGTAATTGCCTTATAATTGGTCTACTGCCTCCCCCACACCCCATTTGTAATCTTCTGGCACATTTTCAATGGTTCATAAGGTGAATCAGTTTTCTTTCAATTCATCACATTCTTCTGCATCATAGAGTAATGATAAAATCTAAATTTTTGAGCGCAACATTCAAAGCCTCTATTACGTGCCCCGATCTTGATTTCTCATCCTTTTTTTCAGTAGTTTTCATCCAATTTTCTTGTAATTTTAAATTACTCATAGGTGTTTTTCATTGCTCACCTGTCCTAAGGCTGATCATTTTCTCCCTGAAATTTTCTACTCCTGCACTAACTTCTTGGAATACCACTTTGTTTTGTGCATTTTGTATACTGTGATACTTCTTTGGGATAACATATCAAGATCTCTCACTACCATAGTGAGAAGTGACCTTTACAATAACCTGTTGTGCACCTTACATAGTGATTATGCAAATGGGTCGATACCTCTATGTCCTCCTGGACCATTTGTCCCTTCTCTTCCTAGGTGTGATGCCTAGAATGCAATAGGAATGTTGCTATAAAAGTGGCTTTTTAATGCAAATGAACAAGAGAAAATAACTTACCAATATCTAAAGAAATGACAATATTTAGCAGAAGTTTTTGGATAGGGATTAAAAAAATTTCTGTGTTTCAAAAGCAAGATAGGAAACACAATTTCTGGCTTCGAGAAAGATTTCCTAAGGGAAATGTCATTGTTTCTGGTCTATGGGAGATTTAAAAACCTACAAAACTGGCAACTTATCTTTTATTCCTAATATCCTTGATTAAATATATTTGTTTTGCAGAAAAGATTCCTGGCAAATTGCAAGTTCTCTCTATTTGTGCAACTGCAGTTTCCAGGACAGTTAGCAGTAAAACCTCCACATCCTATTGCCCTAATTTATTTTTTTCTCTTAGACATCTCTTCTCCCTCTAGCCTTTGCTACTCAATACTTTACTAATGTCTAAAACCAGAATCCTAGGTGTTTTTGTTTCAGGACCTATCTATCCCTAGAAAATACTATTTTTTCCTCAGAAATCCTCATAAAGATAGAGAACATTAGCAGCACCTCTGTTCTTATTTTACCTTTCTATTGGACCTCTGAGATTACTAAGGAGATGTCTGTAGACAAGTAAAAAAATACTATATATGTATTTCCAAGGCATTGTGTCTAATGATTTGTAATGAATTTTAAAGTTGTTTTTGTTTCTTATAGAAACCACAGAAAAAAATAACTCTTTACCTGTCGTATGGATTCAAAAAATATTTTGGTTTGCACTATTTTAGTCTTACAACCAAGTGGAGAGCAGTGTTGAACTGACTTTGCAGAGGTGAGAAAGCAAACTCAGATGAATATTTTCATCCAAAGATACAGTGGTGGTAAATGCTAACATTGAAGCATTGAGACTGTTTTCATTTAGAATTTTCTTCAGGATGGTATTTTCTTTGGGCTTTTGCTATTGTCCTTTTAAATACTTTATAAGAAGGCTGTGAAATCTTAGCTGTTTTTGGACCAGTTCTATACAAAACAGAAAATCAGCTCTATTTGTAAGAGGCAGGAGACTATTAGACTGCAAAGTGGTGTACTTATAAGGCCAAGTACTTCAAATTTGCAATAATTCAGATTATTGCTCTAGTAGTATAGGATAAACATACATAATAAAAAGCAATGAAAATTGCATTAGTCAGCATTCTGTCAGTGACAACAACCTGAAGGATTACCTGAGGAAAGCTTTGTTTTGGTTCACGGCTTTGGGGGGATTCAGCCCATGGCGGTTTTATCCATTGCTTTTTGGACCTGGGGTGAGGAGAAGCAACATGGTTGGACAGAGGACACTTTTAATGTCATGGTAGCCAAAAAGCAGAGCAAAAGGAAAGGCACCATCGGAAAAGGGCCAGGGCCAGATCTAGTCCTCAAAGTCCCCCCTCCATGATCTTCTCCTTTTAACTGAACCCTATCTCCTGTTACCTTCACTCCCTTTTGGATCCATCAAATTATTCATTCATTAGTGGATTATTTTACTGCTTCACTTAGAGCTTTTATGGTCAATCCACTCCCAGGAGCCCAGTAACCAAACCTCAAGCATAATAAGTCTTTTATGGGATGTATTTTATCACAACAGTAAGAAGGACTTGCAATCACTCACCACCAAAACAAAACTTAGTGGCAAGAAAACTGGAATCACCAAGAATATTTATTCATGCATTCGTTCATGTCTCTGTTTATTTACTTAAAGAATAACTTGCATAGAAAAATATTATAAACCTGCTATGTGCTGGTTCTTTTTATGCTAGAAAGATAACTCAGTGAGAAGTTACTTTTAGGATAGATCACATCATGACAAGAATGTTTTCATTTGAAATCTTATTCATATGAAAATTATTATGCATAAATAGATGTCAGAATATTTTGAACATATGATCTGCCAAATCACAAAATCTACTGTTGATAAATACTCCTGAAATTAATTTCAGAGGTTCAAACCAAAAAATATGTTGCTTTTTCTAAGGAACTAGCTTATTCTTTGCACAGTAAGACTGAATTGTGACACTATGTTCATACTTGTCTCTTTAATTTGGTGACTAAAATATTTAAATTTTTTTTATTTTAACAGTACAAAACAGAATAAAGCCAATCAAAACAAAGCAGTGAAAGTGATACATAACTTTAGAACAGGACAATGGATCATCAATAATGCCACCATAGTATATCCTCACAATAGCTGTTCATTTTCTCAGACACACTAAAATCAAATAAAACAAAACAATAAAACCAACAAAAACAGAACATTGAATTAAGTAAAACAATAAATCAGAATGAAACAAAACAGTGAGAATAATATTGGATTTCCAAAACACGACAGAAGGAAATCCCCCATATTGCTATATTGCATACTGTTATCCTCCAAATATATGCTTAAACTGCTGGCTTTAGTCCTGCAAAGTCAATCAAACAATACAAGCATTTAGTTGTTTTTATACCTCAGTTTTTATCAACTCAGCCTGTTCTATGAACCAGCTGGTTGCTAATGGGGGGTGGGTGGGTGGCTGGAGGGTCTTGATTCTCAGCCCATGTGCCTGCCGGCTCATAGGAAAGGTGACCTGGCTTCTCTTTTCCTCCCTGCTTGATTTATGTGGCTCACAGGAAGATCAAACTAGATTCTTGATGTGCTCTTCCCAGACTTGGCATGGCCTCTGCAGACTCAAAGAAACAGTGGACTGGCTTCTCTTTCCCTGGACTCTGCATGGTCTCTGGTCACTAAAATCTTAAAAGTCAATTTGCTTTGGTCACTACAAGGTACACACAAAGAAAAAAAAAAGAATCATATTAAGTAATTTATGTAACCATAGCATTTATGGTTAGCTTTCTGAATTTGAAAGTTTTTACTATCCTCTTCTGTTACTGCTTATTTTGCCTCTATTTTTATATTTTGTGTATTGTGAACATCTCTGTGAAGTCTATTTAAGTATTTTTAGTGACAAAATCCAAAGATGTAGTAGAATGTAT
Organism: Cavia porcellus; assembly: GCF_034190915.1. Taxonomy (NCBI): domain Eukaryota; kingdom Metazoa; phylum Chordata; class Mammalia; order Rodentia; family Caviidae; genus Cavia; species Cavia porcellus. The sequence continues at coordinate 4,737,655 of NW_026947491.1, forward strand.
GGAAAGAGAAGTTTGGATTTATGAGGGACGTTCAGAGTTAATTTCAACAAAATTTGCCACAATTTCAACAAAATTCTACTACATGATGTTTGTCTGCTCTTGCCTGGTACAAGGTCATAAATAAGAAAATCACTGCCCCGTTACTCCAAGACAGCCCACTCCACTGAGGGCAGCTCTGGTTATTCATAAGTTCAACCTCCTGTTAGGTGAAATCTGCCTCTGACAGAACTTTCTTTTCCAAATTCAAAGCTTTGAATGTTATTTAAAATTGTAAACAAGGGAACAATAAATAGTTCTCTCTCTCTCTCTCTCTCCCCCCTCTCTCCTACTCCCTTTTCCTCCCCACCTCTTTCTCTCTCTTTCTTTACTTTGAGATGACAAGAAACCCAAAGCCCAGTTGTTAGAATGAGAGGTGTTAATAGGATCTGGAGGAGAGGCACACAGTTTGATATTCAGTGTTAAAGACAGCTTGCTAGGCTGTTTCTTTATCAAATCTTCATTACCCACCACACTATGTCATTACTTACAAGCTTTAGCGTCAAAGTGCTGCTCTGACAACCCTCAACAGCCTTTCTTTCTCTCTAGAAATAAATACTATTGATCAGCAGAAGCCATACCTAAAGCTGCCAGGAATGTGTGAACCTATTACTTTCTTCTATTAAAGATGAATATAATCTGGAAAGAAGAGTTGATTCTCCTTGGATTTGTGGTCACTTATGGTTTTCCCTTGTAACCTATTTGTAACATTTCATTACACACTGTAATGAATAGGGTTTGGGATAGTTTTGTTTAGTAAAGAATTTTTGTCTCACTGCTTTATAGGGAAAGATGCAGAGTGAGGCTGTGGACATCTGCAAGCTGAACACACTTGCTCTGATTTATAAAGGGTTATGAGACCAAGTTTTGGATCCTAAGGACACTGCAGTGTCCTTCTGTCCTACTTATCATTTTTCTTTCCTGTCTCTCAAATGACTTCAGGCTATGTTTTTCTATAGCTTTTTATATTTCAACCCTCCCTCAAATTTCAGCAAACGCTTCTTAACTGACCACCTTGCCAACAGACCACTTCTCTTCTTTCTCTTTTGTCCATCTTTCAATTTTCTTCTGTAATCAATATGCTTCATCTAAGCCCAAACCCAGCTCAACACCCCAGTACTCATAATTTCCAAGTTTTTAGGTTTCATTTCATCCCAGATCCAAATTCATTCTCAAACTTCAGATGTCACACCTCATGACTCACTTCTCATTATGCAACCCATTCTATTCCATCCATCAGATCCCTTATTTTTCAGTTTCAATGAGCTGCATCCCATGTACTTCCACATCCGCGTAACTGTGCCCACAGTACAATGTAATGGCTAATGTGAAATGTCCACTTGGTTGGCTTGGCAGCTGCTGGAGGAAAGCACACTGCTGGGTGTGTCATAAAGGTGTAATCTTGGGTACCATATCTGGTCCTTGGCCCCCTCCTCTCTGACAATTTTGTTTCCCTGCTCTGCTTTCCAGATGATGTGAACCAAACATGATCTTTGCCAACCCCGTGTCCTTTTGCTATGATGTTCCTGACTTGGAATCCGCTGACCCTGAACTGCATCTCCTGAAACTGTGAGTCAAAATAAACCTGTCCATTTTTGAGCTGTGAATGCTGAGTGCATCCTGTGATAGGAATGATGACTATTACACATTTTATCTTTTCTTCATCTAGCTGATTTTGTCCTCTAAGAGCTTTTTCTGTACCTTCTGTTTTTGTCTCTCATGCAGATCCCTTGTTTGGGCATGCCTGTCAAGGCACTTACCACATTAGACTTTAATTACTTGTGCTTGAGTTTGAATCCATTATTCCTAAACATGTTGAAGAGAGCTCTTGTGGCTTTATCAATCCTCAAAATGTAACTTCTGGCTTTGTTCTTGATGCAAAGCAAGTTTCTGATAAAACTCTATTAACTTGAGTAAAAGACTAGATAAATCAATGAAATAAACTGTAGCAAGGTGTACATATCTTGTCAAAACAATTTTAAGCTCCAGAAAACAAAAAGTGTGATGTCAGAATAAAGACACCTGGATGATAAGCTCCAGAGAACTGTAACTCTCAGTAAGATGACCTGGAAGGGACATTTGAGAGTTCCCAAGGGTTCCAAGCAAAGCCAATCCAACTCTTCATGTGACAGGGACAGAAACTGATTCTGAAGGAGGCTGAGGGGCCACTTGGGGTCACAGAACCTCTGCCTCAGAGCTGAAAACAGAGGTTCCCATTACTGCTCCTCTGTGACTGTGAAATGTTAGTCACTTCATTTTTACCAAAGCTGCAGTGGTATATGGTATATGCTACCTTCATAAAAATATATATATTACTCAGTAACCCATATGGTTAGAGGCAGGAATTCTAAAAGAAGACTGTTCAAATCACAGGAGTCTTCAAGTTTTCAAGTTTTACTGGGGATGATTTCAGCATTTCTCTAAAATACTCTCTTGGCTCATCATGAGTTACGAATGCATTAACACCCCCATCAAATGTAACCAGGAAAATCTGTTTCACCTGGAGGTGTGTAGTCTAATTAAAAATGAATAAAGCCTGAATATCTCAGTTTCATCCTCATACTTATTTTTCGTTCTATTATGAATATATTCCAATTATCTACTTCAGCCTTTCCATTGGATATCAGAAGATAGTTAAATTTCTCACCTTTAGGGAAACATAAGGATAATTTTGAGCAGACATTCTTTAGGCTTATTAATGATAATGTAAGAGGCCCTAAAGAACATTTTAATATTTCTAATGCTAAAATAGATATTATGTGATAACTTTGAACAAAATTACATAGATTTATTAGAATTTCAAGTTAGTTGAAATGATTAAAACTGGAGAGAGCACACTGATAGACACTATACAGGCAGCCTGTGTTTCTTTGCCCTACAACAGATGGAAATAGAGAGTTAACCATGACAAAACCAAAACAACACAGTTTATTTGGTAGACTTTTTATTCCTCAAAATACTGTCTACATGTCTCACAAAACTTGCATTATATTCCTTGGTTGTATCAAGATCAAAGTTCTTGATAAGATGTCATTCCTTCTTTTTCCAAGTCTGATATTTTAAGACAGAAGACTGGGGACTTGGATCAAAATAGTTCTTTCACTATGGATGATCCCTGAAGAAATAAAGAACTCGGGGGACTAAGGATTCTCCTGAGCCAGATTTCCCAAGGATCCTTGAAGTTAAGAGAAAACTTGAAGAAACTCAGATATTATATTTGCAGTGCTTGGCTAGGGGCTCATGATTAAACAGACTGAGAGAAAGCTCTAGAATCTCTGTTAATATTTACACAGTGAATATCACATTTAAGTGAGTAGGTGTGAAGCATGGAGACAGGAGAGTTTAAGTGCTCTCAGTTGATCTGGAATAGAGTCTACATTTCCTGAATCCTGGGTACCATCACCTCAAAGTGACAGCTTTCTGTAAGTCTGCAGAGAACACAAACAGTTGACAATAAACTCATTTACAATTTATGACATCCCCAAATTTGTTTCAGAAGAAGAGATACAAAAACATTTGAATAGAAATGACACTATTATGAAAGCACTTCATAATCCCAGCACTCAAAGGCTGAGGCAGGGAAATCACCCTGAGTTTAACACCAGCCTGAGTTACATAGTAGAATCTTCTCAATCCCTCCCCTCAAAATTAAAAAATATATATATATAAAGCACTTCTCGGTAAATTCTAGGACTTAACTTTTGCCACTTTTTAATCTTGTTTTTTGAGAAAAGCTTTATTTTGGTTCCCATTTTTCAATTACTGATGCATAGAAAATATGAATCTTTAAAAAATACAACCATTATGGAAATTTCTCAAAGTGGTAAAATTAGAAAATCCATATGACCCAGAAATCCTTCTTCTAGGAATCTTTCTTCTTGAAAGAATTAAGAATATCATAGGATAACGATACATGCACACCAATGTTTATGGTAGCATGATTCATAACAGCCCAATCCTGAAAGCCGCCTGCATACCCACCAACTGATGACTGGATACAGAAAACATGGTGTCTATACCGAAGGGAATACTGTTTGGATGTAAAGAAGGACTAATTTGAGACATTATAAGAAACTAGACATGTGTTGAAAACATAATGTTGAATGAAATAAGTCAGAAACACGAGCAAAAATACCAGAGTAACTCTCATTTGAGAAAGGCAAAGCACAGAGGGCAAATTAAAGGATGCTAGAAGGAGACAGGGGTCCATCTCTTGCAAACAGGAAAGGATCTAAGAGACCACAGGACGGAGGAGAAATAAGTAGGAGGATGGTGCGCCACCTACAGGAACCTCGTAACCGCAGTGAATATGAACATTATATGCCGCTGACACTAATCAAGATTAATATCAACAAGAATGAAAAGGGAAAGGGAGGTTTCCAGCAGGAGGGAAGAGGAGGGGCATTTGAAAAAGAACCAAAAACTGTGTCAGTGCTTGAACCCACTCTCCAAGACGACTGTAAAGGGCATGTGCTGCGTGCATGCGCTGGTAAAACAACATTGGTATTGAAGATATCCTCTGAAGAACAGAAGACGAACAGGTGGCATAACCAGTATCTAGCTTGTTTCTTACGGGAATTTTTGCATCACGCTTCTTCAGCCCTTTCCCCTTCCTTACCAGATCCTTGACCACGAACTTAGGGGTCATTGCTCACTGTGCCCTCAGAGCCTGTTCAGCTCAGCTCAGGGAAAGAAAGCGTGAGGCCGGGTCTTCCGCAGCAAGGATAATAACCCCTTAGAGAAGTAGCCCTAATGTCCCATTTGTACACTTTTCTGGCAAATTATTCCTTTGCATTTGCCTCTTAAATGATCTCTATGTAGTAGATAGCTCACATACACAAATCTTATGGAAATTAGTTATTTCCCTAAAGCATAGCCATTTTTCTGCTAGGCTGAATTATTAAGACTTTTAAAAAAGTTTTTCCTTGAATTATTTTCCTTCCTCCAGTGGTTGATTGGTGATGGCTGAAAATAAAATTAGAAGACATCCCTCAACTGTGAAATGACTCATGGAAAAAGTTCTCTTTTGAAAGTTATTTGATTAGGAAAGTACTTTATTCCCTTAAAATATCCTAGATGAAATGTCCAACCCTCTCCGACTGATCTAATGTTAGTACTAGAAGGGACCTTAGTTCTGTTTTATACGGTATCTTTTCCTGGATGGCAAATTTAAGATTCGGATGTATTTTTCTGGCTGGGGAAGAAGACGAAAAAGAAACAAGCCTCCAATATCTTGCATTCTTTATTCATAATGATTTCTCATGTTTGCATACTATTTTATTATTTACAAAGCACTTTCTGCCATAATAATTTACAAGTATCATCAATCAATAAGATAGGAAAGGCATTTATAAATATCTTATATTATAAATAAAATAATTAGCAAAGTCAAAAAAGACTTTCTGATTTAGATAACTGTTGTTTCTCCTCACAAATCTACCTTAAGATTTGGTGTTAGTAGAGGCATGAATAAAGGAATGATATTATCATGATTTTCAGCTATTATTTTTTCTGGATAGCTTCCTAGATAAAATTATTGTCAATAGCGACATTGATAGAAATGTTCCTGCATTTAGGAACAACCTGCTGTACAACAGTAGAAGGAGGATTATACACAACTCTTTATGTTTCTTTCACTATTTGCTAGCAGAATGGTAGGCGATAAGAAAAAACTAGGCTCCAAAGGAATAGAAGTCAAAAACCTAATGTGTACCATGAGCTGTTCAAATCGCATGAGTCAGAGTTTGTTCCCACTCTGTAGCTGTGTTAATGCATTATGAGAGTTATGGGACACAGCTGTTAGGGTCACTGTCACCTCTCCATTTTGCTGAGCAGTGCTGGAAACACAACACAGGCACAGCGGGTTCCAGTGTTTACCCTTTTTCTCAAAAGATGTTCAAAAAGCTAGTAGCTCATGGCAAATATTAAGTCAATAACTATGACATATAAATTAAAACCAAGCTCTAAGTGGGTATGGACTACAGAACTCCACTGTGAACTAAGATATACCAATATTAGATGCTTAGCATGTATAGGGAAGTAATAAAAGACGGCATAGTTGGTTAGGAAGAAAACCCCAGTTTCTGTGTAGCACAAACTCTCAGAACCAGGTGAAAACTAAGCAAAAGAAGGAAGTAAAAGGAGACAGCATTCCCACGAAGAGCACAACCTCTCCCATCCCTGCCGTCTCTCCCTATATCTATGGTCAAAAGCATTGGATATAAGAATCACCCGGTTATTCTGGAAAGTTTGATTTCCTTCAGTTGTAGTATATAAGTTGCTTTCCATTCACTGGGACAAAATATTAAATATCTACAACTTAGGAAAGGAGAGGTGTACTGTTGCTCAGGGATTCAAAGGATTTAGTCCACGTTTGGCTTGCTTGCTGGAAGGCAGACAGGTCTGGTAGAGAGGCATGGTGGAGGGGCAAGGCAGCAGAGGGATGAGGAGCTGGGACAGGAACGCACACTTCCATGTCACATCCACTGTGCTCAGCTCTTCCAACCACCTCCTAAAACAGCAGTTCTGCTGTGAAACCATCAGCAGTTTGATCCACTGGTGGACCCTTATCATCCACCCAAATCCCAAGGCCACCACCCACAAACATATTAGAGAGCTGAGGGGTATTTTAGGACATCTGGGAAGACTGAGTTGATGGTGTCAGTATATACCCAGGGAGCAGCAAAAGGCGAGCCCTTGCCAGGCTTCAAAAGAGGCCAGTGAGAGAGGACTGCAAATCCTAATGCTGTGCAAGGCGATGTAGTCAGCTGTTACAGTTCACCTAATGCCTCACTTTCTTAGGCAACTTGAAGAACCATCACATGAAGAAGTTAAGCCAAATATGTTTTAATCTACAAGTGAAAATCATGAGAACTGGGAATGTCAAAGATTTGCTTAGGACCATGTGACAGTCAGGGTGGCATTCGATCTAGGGACCTTGGCTCATGGTTCATGGATGTTTGCTCCAGTGGGTTTCCCTTACTTGGGTTTGACCTTTTACAGCATAATCCATCCATTCATCTTTACATAGCAGCATGTTGTGCATTGGGTTGGGAATGGGTCATCTCCTTCCCTCAGGGGATAAGGAATACAAAGTGCTTATGTTCTCCTGACTTCTGTGGAAAACTCCATTCTGGTCACCTTTTATTCTTTCTTTCCTGTCGATACATAGCTATTGTAGAATTGATTTGCTCATTTCGGGACCCAAGAGTGTGCATAAGAATCAGAAACCCCACAAAGCCTAGAGCTTTGCTGTTTCAAGAGATGAAGTTTGTGGAGATTTGGTGTAACAGCGATAAGGAATTAATGTGGGCCACTGCAGGACAATAGCACATTTAAGAGACTAAGTGAAAGAATGGAGAATTTAAGTAACTCAGTTTCACATAGCTTTATTTAGTAGGGAAGTAGCATTTTCATTTTACCTTTTATTTTTTTACTTTTTTGTTAATCCATGGGTGCATGCTCAGTGAGTATCAAAGTTTACAGTCCAGCACTGTCGAGTGGGTTTCTCTCTGCAGGAAGAATGGCCTCTGGGATACTGCTGATCTCTACAGGCCCTTATGCTTTCTGGACTGTGACCTTGGATGGGACAATAAGAGCTCAACACTGGACGGCCCCTTTGACATAGGTCCAAGGGTCGGAGTTGGTGGAAGAGAAGCAGAATCAAGCAACTATTGTTTGTTTCTGGGTTTTACAAAACACAGGCTGATAGCTTTGGGATCCCTGTCCTGCCTTCCTGGGGAGAGAAGCCATGGAATCAGGACAGACACTTTGTCCAAGGATGAAAGCAGGGCTCAGGTACAGATGGGTCTTTCTCTGTGTTATCTCCCAGGTGCCTGTGTATGGTAGGTGGAGTGAGAAGAGAGAGCCTAAGGATCCAAAGATGTGGCTTAACAACTAACTCAGGCCAGGATCTGTGGGATCTGCCTGTCCTCACAGTAATCGGCGAGGCTGAAGCAGGAAGGTAGCATGTTTGTTCCCAGCCTGGGCAACTTTGCAAAAGTGTATCTAGAAAAAAAAATGCAACAAAGGGCTGAGGATTTAGCTCTGGTCCAATTCCTAGTAGTGAATAACAGCACTTGGCACATAGAATTCAAAATTTATAATAGGTCTAGTTGAATTTCTGGCCTTTTCATTGAGTACCTATATCCCCAGACAAACAGTGGGGCTTTCTTAATCACTTTGCCATTGTAAAGGACAGGTGTGAATGCGGTTGGAAATTGGAAGCTATTTTATCTCATAAGAGTCAATTGTGCTGACCTTCTTGGAACATTGTGTGGACTTTATTTTGTTTTTGAATCTTAAAATAACATCTTTATCAAAGGTGAGAATTTCATATGTTATATTTATATTTTTCTTTTGAAACACCATTCTTAGTAAATAGCTTTGTAAAAACCAAAAGTATACTTGTCATCATGGTGATATTGCTGATAGTATTATGAATAGTAGTAGGTAATATTTATCAGGTTCTTGTATATGAAATTTGCCAAGGATATATATATATATATATATGACCATAAGGCAAGGTATGAAACATTGTTATATCCATTTCATCAATCAGGAAACCAAGGCTCAGAAAGCAAAGGTAGCCTGGATAAAAAACTTGGCCTATGGCAGAAAACTGAGAAGAAAATTTGTCTTCTGAATCCCAAATTTTGCCCTTATCCAGTGAAAAATACTATTACTGGAAGGTCAGAACTTGGTCTTTAAGGCTACAAATCTGAGACACGGTATACATCAAAGCTTGTGGTAGATGCTTAAAATATTTATTGAATTGAATTTTCATTTTGACCTGGTACAGTGGATTTTGTTCCACCACAAATGTCTAAGACACTGAATCATCAAGAAGTTCATAAGAAAAGTACTTCCAATCAGACTACAAGTTTTGGTAAGAAAGTGTCAATCCTCTTAAGGTTTGTGGTCATACTCATGCTAAAACATAAATACCACAGGGTCCAGATAGCTATGGACCACCTCACTGTGATGAGGCAATGACCATGTTCTGCACATTTCACCCACTCTCTGGCTGCCAGGTAGACTGGCAAGTCCTTTGGTCTCCAGCATAAGGGGCAGAAAATAACATATAGGCTCATTTCCTTCAATAGCCATTGTTAGTTTATGTCTAGGTGGTCCCCCAAGCCTCACATGGTCATGGAGGCAGCTGAATCTAGTGTTTGTGATTGATTTGCTGGCTAGTGCTGGGATGGGTGGTCGGAGTGCTGCACCCACCCAGGGGCGGGGAGCTGCATACAATATATGGGAGGGAAGGAGGTGGGCTTTCCCCTTTTGCCCTTTCACTCATACCATGTTTGGTTGCCATGAACAGCTGCCTCTTAGTGACACCACCCTGCCTTGGAGCCAGCTGAGTATGACTGAAACCTCCAAAAACTGTAAGCTAAATAAACTTTTCCTTCATTCAATTTGGGCATCAGAAGTCAGGTATTTTGTCTCAGCAACAAGAGAAAGGTAACCAAGACAGCAATTTTCCCAGAGATGCATAGATCACATGAAGCAAGTGTCTAATATTCAACTGAATAGAAACGAAAGTTTCTGTGGACAATAAATGAATTCTGCCTTTTTAAAAAAATCCTCTTTCGTCTCACATCATTACATAATATTAATTACTGACCTCTGCATCCCACTTAAATCCAACATTAAAACAAAATAAAACTTGCCAAATATAAGCAAGGACTTATTGATTGATTAATGACTTGCTTGATTATAAGAATAATCTTCATGAGAACCAGATTGGGACCAATTTTTTTAATTCATTAGCTGTAAAATGTGTTTCAAGCTCCAACATGAAAAAAAAAAAAAAAAAAACTCACTTGCTGTATACAACTTACCACAAGCCTTTAGGTCTGCCAATTCTTTGCCAAACTACCATATAACTTAGTTTTTCTATGTCCGTGTCTCTTGCTTTATCTTTTATAAAAAATGATCTTTTTAACCCAACTTTGACATTCTTTGGCCTTTGCTTTTATTGTTTATTATATTTATAAAATTCTCTTTACCACCAACTCTGCCTGCATAAATTCTATGCACATGGTTTGGTCCTTGGAACTCAGGGCAGGAAAAACTGCTAGAAAGTAGAATGGCTGTGATACAAAATATCTGTACTTCCCCTTATCTCAGGCCCTATCTTGTATTTCTCTGAGTTTTGTAAACACTTTTTCTGTCCTGTTGAAATTATGAGCCTGCCTTATGCATCCAAGAAACTCTTGACCCTAGTACAACTTAGTGAACAGAAGAAACCCAGATACTTTTAAGACTGCAAGATAGAGGTTATTAACTTAACTGAAAAACAAGGGAATAAAGCACAAAGAGGTCAAGCACGTTGCCCAGGCTAAGGTCAAGTGGACTTGGCAGAACCTACCCTGGTGCATACAAAGTTGTTCTACACCTCAGACGTGTACGTATTGAGGGAAATTTGTGAACAAAACTATATCCAATCTCTTCTATATTACACAACCCATCCTCCTGCAGAAGGGAAAGAAACAAGAAAAAATGAGTACACAGAATAAATCTATACCATGATAGCCAGAGGACCCGCCAGTGCAGGCAGGAAGTGAGAGCATCTTGGGACAGGTTCTCATGATTATTCACTTTCATACATAGTTTCTTTTGAAAGGATGCAGGGAAAACATCTTTTGGCAAATGTAGTAACAAAAATAAAGCCTTCCTTGTTCCTTGCCACTTCATTTTCTAACCCTGTGTTTCAATCAGTATTTAAAATAACAAAGAAGAAGGCTGCACAGGTCTGGAGCTGCTCTCCTGGGAGAGTTTGAAAATTAAAAAGAAATCACAGCCCTGGACCTAACCAGTTTCATGCTTGTTTTCTGATGATGGCACCAGGTTGAAACACAGTGAGGCTGTGGGATTATTTTCAGGAGTGATATTGAGGTTCACCTTTGACAGAGATGCTGTATTTGGAGGTAGCCACTGCCAAAGTTTTTCTCTACAGGAACAGAGAGTAAAACTGTAAGCCTGTGAGTCAAAAACCCAGACGGAGGGTGTAATCCAGGACTGGGCAACAAAAGAGATCTTCCTGCCCTGGCGATGTTTGCTTAGGGCTACCAAAGGGCATCTGCATAGTGAGAGTGTCATGGGGTGCTGGCTAGGAATGGGAGGTCAGAGTGGAGGAGGAGCACTGTCACTGGCTGCCTCAGTTTCCCTTGCAGAGCCTGGCTAAAGCAAGGTGACTCACTGAGTCAAAGTTCCCACAGCCTAGACAAGGCTGCACAGCAGGGGTCTCCACCCATAGGTAGCAGAGGGGAAAAGCAAGGCCCAGATGCCAGCTGCCAGCTGGGGTGCAGTGCAGGATGGAGGTGGTGGGATGCCTGGTGTGGTTTCCGCAGCTCACCGTGCTTCTCTGCTGGAGCAGTGCAAGGTGCACACAGAGGCAGGAAGCCGGCTGGGGTGCCTACAGACAACCCGGGCTTAGAGCAAGGCGGAGCATGGACAGAGGTCCTGTCCCCTGATCCTCAGAGGAAGCTGACATCTGCCTTGGTTCTTCTTGTCTTAGTGTTTCAGGCAAGACATGAGTCCTCATCCAGAGGACTGGCCGGGCCACTGGCTTAGTGACTGTTTTCAGAGGGAGAGGGGGAATGGGTCTCCACATGTGAAGGTGACAAAGTGCCATGATGGGACAGCCACTTCTTGGATCTCATCTACATGACTAAGAGAGGCTAGGACTCCTTCCCTTCAGGTCTTCACTCTTTTACAAGGAAAACGGGCTCTTTGGGCAATTTGGAAGGCAGAAAGTTTCCTGACCCCTTCCTGTCTACATTGTTTGTTTCATGTGTTTTGAGACAGTGAGGTTTTTCCCAACCTCTCACCCATGGTCTGGACTTTCCGGGTCCGGACCTCCAAAGTCTAGACCTCCTCAGCAGGCTCAGAGCACATGACATCCTCTTGGGCTAGGGTTTGAAACCATGTGCTTGTTTCGATTTTCTTTGTCGTTGATGATTAAAAAAATGAAAGAAAAAAGAAAAAATCACATCTTCTTTGTGTTTCGTGTACCTTGTCTCAAAGCCTCGAAATGTCTAACTTTCTGCCTAATATTACCCAAAGGAAGGATGTAGACGGGATGGAGACAGAAACTAGAGCAAGATGCTTAATGTGCACACATGTGTTGCGAGCTGCTGGTTTGCTGGAAAACACAGGTCACTGCATTGCTAAACCCAGAATCAGTAAAGAATTAAAGAGACGAGATTTAAAGTAAAAGAACAGGATTTATTTAAGGATGGGAAAGGAAGGCAAGAGAGTAGGGAGAATGTTAAAAGTAAATTCTCCAGGGCCCTGGTCACCAGCTCTTCTTAGGAGGCTTCTTCCTCCTATCTGGGCTCCTGGAATCCAGCTGGCTTCCTGGTTTGTCTTTCACCTTAACTTAGGATTTTTTCTGGTTTGTAACCTTTCCCTGTCCTTAGGTGGCGGGTAAGACTGAGGGTGGGGGCCTTAAGGACAGGCTACTTAGATTAAAGTTTAAGTGAAGGGAAAGTTTGTGATTTCCTGTTAATTGCACTGCCTGGGACCCTCCCAGGACCTGGTTTCCTTGTCTTTGTGTTCCTTATTGCTGGAGTTTAGCTGTCTTTGCCTTTCAGTCTGATATAGAAATCAAAGATGTCTACTAATTTTTATTAAAGATCAATGGGGCGTTTGGCCTACATTTCTCTACCTACTGCGGCCCACTGTAAAGAGAGTGAAACCACTCCCATCCAAAGTCCTAAAATTCTCAGCAAAGCTGCACATTACATGCCAGGCACATGGACTAAGATTAATGGTATCAACAAGAATGAAAAGGAGGATAAAGGAACTGGAGGAGGAGGGGATGAGGGGGGGGAGGATTTAATAAAAAAGCGAGCTGTGTATGTACAGGAACCAGCTCCTCAAGGTGAGTACAACATGCATGCACTGCTGACATGCACTAATAAAATGTTTTTAGAAGCTGAAAAGACATCCAGCTGCAGGTAGAGGATCCCAAGGCAGAAGACAGAATCTAAAAGGCATGCACTTAAGAAGTAGTTGCCTTAGGGTGGTGACAAGCAGGATGACCGCAATTTGATCAACAGTGGTTTCAAAGGGGCTGGGGATTTAGCTCAGCGGCATAAGTGTCTGCCTTGCAAGCAGGCAGTCGTGAGTTCGATCCCTGGTACCGATAAAAATGAAAAAGACAAAAAAAAAAAAAAAAAAACAGTGGTTTCAAGATAACTGGGACCTCTCAGAAAGATGTAGGTCTTCTCACATCTGTTTCCTTCTCCCCCTGCAAAGGGACCTCACATCTCTGCACTTTGGCATGCAATTTGGGGAGTTTTGTGAGGGAGCTGTGGCCTCCTCATCCGGCTCTTTCATGCAATCTGATTCAAGAGTGAAAGCCAATCACCGACAATGGAGCAGGAACTTTTCATGCTTGGCAGTGATAGTCTTTTTTTCTACTTGCTAAGCAGACATCTCTACTACACCGGGGAGGCCAGGAGCCCCATTGTGTGAATTGAGAACTAAAACTCAAGGTTTTTTTTTCATTTGCTAAGATATTAAAGATATTTATTATTACACCAAAATTCACTAGTTCATAGCTGAAAGTAAACAAAGTTTCCATCAGTGAGTAAACAGATCACAGAGACCAAGCTGAGAATGGGGTGCACAGCTGCAGTTGATGAACCTGGGCAAAGCATCCTGAGGCCTTATTTCCGATATGCTTGACAAGATGCTTGGACAGGTATTTAAGCATGATGGAGAATGCTTGGAATCTCAGCACTCTGGGAGGCAGAGGCAGGAGGATCACAAGCTAGGGCATCATCTAGGCAACTTAGTGACTTAGAGCCTGTGTCAAAAAAAAAAAAAAAAAAAAAAAAGAAAGAAAGAAAGAAAGAAAAAGAAAAAGGCCGAGGGTGTAGCCCAGTGCAAAGGCCATGGGTTCAATCTCCTGCACTGCAAAAACAGACAGACAGACAGACATTTCACCCAAGCCACAAGGTGTGTATCACCTGTCTGTGTTAAGAGTTCTCTACTTTATATCTTAAAGCCCCATCAGAGCACAAGATACAAAACACAAAGTAAATGATTAAGAATAAAGCCATGCATACATCCCAGGTTTACCAAAGAGTACATTAACTACTGCGTTACTCACTAGGTACAGCAAGGCTATAAGAGGAGCGATCAATTACTCATGGTGAGGAAGACATCAATTATTAATGTTTTTACCCAGGACCCAGGGTCACAAAGGATGAATGCAGGCAGCTGGATACAAGAACTGGTGTGTACGAGGACTTGGGAGTGGAAGAATAGTAAGGAGCACTTTAAATCCTCCTTCTTGTCAAGAGTGCCACAAAAGCAGTTCTTAAAGGCTTCCTGTACCAAGGGCAGTTTATAGCACAAGTTCTCCCAGTCTTAGTGAACTGGCATTTCTGGGTCCAGAAAGGCTGGGAAATATGCCAAGCTGCCAACCCTCAAGATGCTCTGTGCGTTCAGCATCGAGATTCATGGATGCAGGGAATGGGACTCACACAGGACAACACGTTTAATCATCTGTGCAGCTTTAAAACCACACGGATGCCTCACCTGCCTCTGGAGACTCTCATTTGATTGATCTGTTATGGGTTGAAGCATCAGTATGTCTCAGAAGTTCCCCAACCTTGCTTTTTGGTTGAGTCAAGTTTGAGAACCATCGATGTAGAAATTAAATCAGTTCTCAACAACTGTATAGCCGTCACGTGAAAGACAATATTCAGGGCACTTTAGTGGCTACAGAGTTAAAAATGATAGCATTCTTTCTTGGGAGGATCTTCAAATAATGCAGTCTGATGGGGAGACAGTCTCTGGTACAGGTTACACCTTCAAGTCATATGCTGAGTGAATCGGTGAAATTTCTCCAAAGGTTTTGGGCATTTTAATCAAGCACTGCATGAGAAGGAAAGGCTGGGAAGGGAAAAACACCAGGATACAGTGCGTCCCAAGTGGCCATAGCACAGGCCCCAGAGCTAGATAGTCAGAAACCGGACAGGCCCTCAAGGGACATTTGGGTTAAGTACACAAAACCCGACTCTCCTCCTGTCACTATGCACAGGCTTGGGAGCTTCCTGGTTGTCCTGGTTTGTTTCTTTCCCCTGTGTCATGCTGCTCTGGCTATGTTAGCTTCCAGTTCCTGAGTTCAGCTGCTGCTCTTAGCCCGGTTCTAGCCCAGCCTCTTTCAGGCACTGTAAGCACCATTTTCTGCTCACCTAAATCACTAGCAGCTTAGGTCCCCTCATTTCTATACCTCCCATTTCAGAGAGAACTGGGGATCTCAGAAACAGTTCCGATTGCTCTGTCCTCGTCAGCCTTGACATCCTGTCAGATACAATCTGGTGCGCTTCTGTGTCTATAAATACCCTTTGGAGCTCTTTTTTATTTATTCTATTCCTATTTTCTAGTTTTAGAAATTCATCATTTCTTCTCTACATTATGAAAATACCCTTCGATGGATCTATGTGTGCTCTGGCATCCCTGAGTTCTACTGTCAACTTTTTCAACAAACTTGTATTTTTGAAGGCCATGTCTTTTCTTTTGCAACCTGTTAGGGAATATCCATGTTTTTAAGATATAATTTAAACCCTTTATGGCATCAAATTTATTAATATCTCAAATTTTACTCACTTTCAAAATACAGTAGTTTTAAATATATGTCACCGCACCTCATTCCCACACAGTGAATGTTACAGCCTTCTTTATATACAGGAGTGCTCTTCCCTGGTCTGGGTTTTAGGTTCCTTGATTGGGTAAGAATTGAGTGTCATAATAACTGCTGCCCTTCAGCTTCTAGCACAGTGCCTGGCACTTTTTGCATATTTAAAAACGTTTATAAAATGCACACATGCACAAATCGGTCAGTGGAGAAAGCAGAGGTCAGTACCACTTTCTGTCCCTTTCTTCCTGTTCTCTCTGGGTTTGATGCTTCCCACATCAGCCTATGAGATAAAGAGTGACTTCTTCAGATACATGGGCAGAAGTAAGTTTGAATGACCAAGCAACTGTCCTGTTTCAGATATAGGGCGAGCGAATACCCACTGGCCCTTATAATAAAGAAAACTGTCATTCAAAGGATTTTTTAAAACTCAAATTTTCTGCCTCTAGCTGGCAAAGAGGAGATCATGTTGCAAAATTATTGTGAAATATCTTTTGCAAGTTGCAGGAAATAGGAGATTACAGCAAGTTGTTTATAAGGTTGATTCCTGGGAGAAAATGAAAATTTTTTGCGGGTGAAGAGAGGATCTATGAGTTATTTGTTCTTTGAGCCTGAAATCCTATGACTGGAAGGCAAGGTGGGGTACTGTGGAGGTTCTTGGAGGCACCCTAAAACTATCCACCCCCTTTATTCTTTGAACACCACCCTGCACAAGACCCCGGGAGGAGCCAGGCATCAGAAAACAGTCAAGACAGGCTCTCTGCTCCTGAGCTTCATGGGCAGCAGGGCCGTGGCGTACAATGAGCTATCCTGAAACAGCAAGGAGATGACTAGAGAAGGAGCAATGTCCCCTGCTTTTGCACAGAGTACATATCAGCTGTTGAAGACATTTCCTAGGAGACTCAGGGGGAGGGTTTTGCCAAGGTGACAGTTGAGTGGGCTCTGAAAAGATGATTCAGAGAAAACAGCATTCAGGCTGCAGGGAGCTGTTTGTAGAAAGGCCTTAGAATGTGAAGTGTGGCTAAGTAATGATCAAGGGATCAAAGTGGTTGGGTGAGAGGGATGGCCTTGAGTTTTGCTGAAGAAGTTGGCTTGGTTTAGATCAAAAATGTCCCTCAGAGTCTCATGTGTTTGGAAGATGGCTGGATAATGGGGGTCCTCAACCTAACAGCAATCCTTCCATGGATATTGGTAGCTGAATGTGCTGCCAGAGGCAGGGTGTGATTGGAGTTGCTCCTGGAGATGGGACCTGGAGAAGTGTGTCTTCATCCCTGGGTCCTCCCTTATCTCTCTGCTTCCTGGCTGCTATGTGAGCAGCTTTCTGTCCCCTGGGTTGTCCCACTGTGTCTTTCCTGACTTAGATTCAGCTAACTGTGGACAGAAATCATGAGCTCAAATCAATCACTGCTCCTTGAAGCTGTGGGTGTTGGTTATTTTGTTCCAGTTTCAGAAATGACTAAGACAGGCAGACTGGCTCCTACACCCACAGAGGGAAGAGGGCACCCATGGAGAATTTGAAAGGGAACACTGAGTGAGGAAAGCAGGCTGGCATATTCAAGAGAATCTTAGCCCTTAACGTGTAGAAAAATTAAGATGTTTTTTGTCAGTTGAGGAATATTTTATATTCGAATTGTATGCTAATTTAAAATAAGATGCAGGCTTGTGAAAATAAGGAGCTCTGAATTTAAGGCTCATTATCTTCAAGAACAAGTCTTTCCTGGTTTGTAGAAGGTGGAGTGCTCCGGTACAATGCATCCTTACTCTCAAATGAACTCCTAGCATTAGGAGGGACTTGCTTGGTAAGAAGAAATCTGGCATCATGAAAAACAACTAAAAATGCCCTTGAGAATGGCTCAGTTGATCAGTGTGAAAATGTCCCTTCTCTGCCTCTGGGATAGGAATGACAGACTCTGCTTTCTGGTAAACTTACAGTCATCCTGGGAATTCTGCTCCCTGCTGCTCCTGAAAGGGCACCAGTGCACTGAAGCAGGAAGTGGACAGAGTAAGTGTGCATTGTGGCGGTGAAGGATTCATTTTTTAGGTTTTTCTCCTACCCCAAGACTCAGTAGATGTTGTTAATATTTTGGCCACTCATTGCATGGAGAAAATGACATCACCCTCCAAGCTCATCCATGACCCTCCTCTTCTCCTTAACAGGATCGGACATAATTAATCAAGATGTACAATTCCATTTTCCCAAGCATATCTGGAAAAACAACATGGAGAAAAAAATACTGAATTGCTTCAAGATTATCTGTATGTCATGCATCTTCTACCAGTCAGACAGCTTCAGTTTCTGTGTTTTTGTGATAACTTTTGCACCCCAGATTTCTGTGGAAGGTTCAATTTCTATAACACTATAATGAGACACATGTTAAAATAACAACTGGAAGAGACAGAGAATCTCTGCATGGAAGATGAGAACAACTCACTGGACCAAATACCCATAGTTCATAAATGACAGTTCACATTTGAAATCTGAGTCTTATTAAACTCCAAATTCAGCTTTATCCCAGGAAAATTTTAATTTCTTAAGGGCATTATAGTATTAAAATAGGTGAGACCACCAATGGCACAGCTTAAGCACTCACAAATATTCTAAATTGCTTTCAACTGATGGGATCTTTAAGTAAACACGGGGAGTTGGCCTCATTGCTGGTGGGACATTCAAGGATATAAGATTTATTTTTCCTCCATTTTTTTCCCATAGATTTTCCCATTTTGATGTTTCATTGCAATCTCCTTTGCACAGAGAAGCTTTTTCTCATGATGGCAGGTAGATGGGATTTGACATACAACAGCGTTGTGTCTCAAGTACTCAAAGCCCATAATATATGAATCAGACCGTGTTCCTAGATAATCCTAGAGTTCTCACCCAGGAGAAAATGTTTTCCTTCTCTTTTCACTCCTGGAATGGTTTTTCACATTAATAGCTATTCAACTGGTTTTGAACTTTGAGAGTAAATTTTGGCACCTCAGGTAACCATGTCTTCAAGTCCTCACTGAGTCATCTTATGTGAATGTATACCCTCTCAGCTTCTGTAATTGACTCTGGCTTCTTCAAGGTTATAATCAGTGTCTGGTTAGTCTTTATACATCTCATATCACAGAACACAGTTCCGAATATGTCTTTATAATTGCTGGAGTGAATGGGTGAATAAATTTGGTATAATCATCTTTGACAAATCTTATTGCTACTGTAACATCTCCATAATAGTAGAAGTCGATTAGAGACAGCAATTTTATGAAATCTCTTCAAATTTCATACTAAATGTAAATTCTTAGAAAACTTTAAAAGTGATGTATATGTGTCAGTGATAAGGCAGGAAGCAGTTTCTAATGGAAGAATCTACCCAGATAGGTGACTTCACATGTCTATTCTCTATGACTGGCAGATATACTCATCTCCTTTTAAAGAGAGGGAAAGATTGGGTAACCCGCTGGGGACCCTTTCTGTCTCTCTTCAGACAGAAGCTTCCTTTCTCTCAATAAATATATTCTGCTCTAAAAAAGAGAGAGAGAGAGAGAGGGACAGATTGCTTGTCTGACATGAAGACATTAAACTTAAATGAATGGAACTCAGTGAAATTTCTATGCTATTGACTTCAGATATTTAAACCAGAGTCCTTAAGATCAATATTCTTTCACAATGATGGAAAACCACTAAATGCCCTATAGAAAGCACCATGTAGGTATAAAGATAGAACCAATCTGAATTGAATGCGTTTAACATTGGAAAGTTGGCTAAAGAGACCTATGGGAGCATTTTGCAGAAGGATAAAAATTTAAGTATATCTCCAGAGTTTTTAAACTATCTCTCCCTGACAGGAATTTGAAAACCTATCTTGGGATATACTAGGGGCCTAGACACAGATAAGTAGGTTCAAGCATTGAAGACAAAGTAGAAGTGCCTTGCTATGGAATTTCTTTGTTAACAAAATTTTAAAGACTATCTTTTTTTTTTTGCAATATTTGCATTGACAAATTACATGAAAATACACATGATTCATTTATAAAAGTAACACATAAAATAAGACTGAGTGGGATATTTACATATGAAATTGCATTTAAAGAAATTCTGCACAGTGGAAAAAGGAAACTGCTCTCAGCTACCCAAGGTAAAATAACTGATGATGAAGAATTTGAAAATCAGTAAGTGAGAAAAATTTCATAAACACTTGTGAATGCTTGGTTAATTGGGAAGCCTTTGGGTGTTTACCTAGAGATAAAAAGACACATCATGGCAATTTGATTATTATACATAGATCAAAGTGCATCATGGGGAAAACAAGTTAGACTTCATTAGGTGGCTTAGTGGGAAGAACCCAGGATTAATGAGTGAACGTTACTTTGAATTAGAATATCCTTGCATGGAGAAACAAATTTAG
This sequence comes from Cavia porcellus, assembly GCF_034190915.1. Lineage (NCBI taxonomy): Eukaryota > Metazoa > Chordata > Mammalia > Rodentia > Caviidae > Cavia > Cavia porcellus. The sequence goes on from NW_026947491.1 coordinate 4,757,740, forward strand.
TCAACAAATGGTTCCTACACACTGTGATGTACTCAGAAAGATGGTAGTGGGAAATAGAATGAAAAGAGGCTAGTGTGTTGGTGACTTGCTGTCATTGCTCGGACAAAATATACAATGCCAGAATTAAGGAAGAAAAAGTTATTTAGCTCACAGTTTGTGGAGGTTTCAGTCCATAATCAGCTGGCTCCAAGGCAAGGTGGCAGGGCACAGGGGCAACACTTAAAGAGAAGACACCAAAGCCACAAGTGCAGAAAGCTGGGGATGGTGCAGAGGAAGCTTCTTTTCCTACCCTCGATGGTAAGCAGGCTATGCCCCTTGGGTGGGTGCAGCACTCACACCATCTCCATGCCCTCCTCTGCACAGACTGATGGTGTTTACAAAGGAAAGACCTGGCCCCTGCTGAGTCACTTAGTTAAACTTCTGACCTCAAGTTAACACAATGGACAATATCTCAAAGAGCTAAGAACATGTCCTTTACACACCAGGATGGAAAGCTGTTCAGTTAATTAGTTAAACTTCTAGATTTCTCAAGTCAACACAAATTTTCAACCATAACATCTGGATTATAAATGAAAGGGCCAGATACCTACAGTGCTCCTGCTATGTATTGTATATGGTGACTTGATCCACATCATCAAAGAAACTTTCACCAAAGATGGTGGGTTTTCAGGGTTTGGGTCTTCAGTTTTTTTTTTTTTTTTTTTTTTTTTGGTACATCCAAATACTGAAATAGTCTTGAGGGTGAGAGTGAAGCCTGGGCATAGCTGCCTGAGTTAGAGAAGAACAGACCCAGAGTGGTAAGGACGTGTGTGTGATGTCGTCACAGGACACCCAATACGGAAGTGTGCTGAGTACCAGCAGCTGTGTCGGGCCAGGATCCTTCCTTGATTACTGAACCTTGACTTGATCACCTGAGCAACCACTTTCTTTCCAAAAACATCACACCTCAAAGCATCAGAAGTTAGAACTTGAACATTTCTTTTGGCAGGAACAGAATTCAGCCCATAGTAGGTACCTCACATGTATTAAGGCATTATTAGAATTCAGTCCAAATTTCTTGAAAACACAGGCAGCTACTCATAAAACAAACATTTTAACAATGTTGATATGACGGCCAAAATGAATCCAAAATGGTGCATTTTGCATTTAAAGAGAACTAAGTGTGGAGCGAGGTGAAAACAGCTTCTAAAGATCAAGCATGCAGGAGAACATGGCGGATAGTTAACAGCAACTACCGGAGGCTCTCTGAAAGGCTCGGCTCAGAAATCAGGAATGATGCAGACTAAGGAGACATGAGCCAGTAGAGATATGCTCTGCTGACTCAGGAACGAACTGGGCTGAGAGAAACCAACTTGGAATGCAGTCCTGGCGCTAAAATAGGAACAGAAAAGTCTCAGTGTGGAGGCTGGACCCCGCGCCATTGGAAACCGCGGTTTGGATTTCCCGCCGCTCCGCGGCTGACTGCCTCCACAGTGGCTCGGCAAGGAGAGACACGCAGAAGTTCTGGGAACGGGAGTCTGCGAACGGAGTCGAAAACAGGACGGACAAGGAGGTGTACACTGACTGGTGGCGAGGTGAGTGAGAGAAACTGACACTCCACCACAGTTTGACTCCAGCGGAGGACTTTCTGGGCTCGGGCAGTCCTGTAAGAGCAGGGCGCGGTGGCAACTCCAGCCACACATTCCCCTCTCGGACGGGATCGGTGAAAAGTGCCTAGCCTGCGTGACGCTGTGGGCGGACTTGGTAGGCTGGCCTAACCCAGATCCCAGAGCCTGACGGTGGCCCGGAGGGGTGACTCCCGCGTAGGCTGCCTAGTCTGTAACTCCCTGGTGCGCAGCAGTGGGGGGGAACACCTAGCCAGCGCAATTTGATCAGGCTGTGGCTGACAGGCAGGGAAGCTTGGCCTCCTATGTAAGCTTGCATTTTATAAGGAACGGAGAAAATGGGGAAGGGAAGCAACAAGAAAGGCTCCTCAGCCCCCAATTCTGAGAAACAGGCTATAGCGGACACCGCACCAATAGACATTAAGCGCCATATAGAGAGCCTCATAGACCAATTCAGGAATGAAGTTATCAACGACCTGAAGCTAGAAGTATGCAGAATAGTTAGAGAAATGCTAAGCACCACCCAGGAAAAAACAGATGGTGGAATGGAAGAACAGAAAAAGAGGGGAGAATTGTTTGATGGAGAAAACAGAGAAGGCATAGAGTACGTGAAGCAGGTTCAAAGGGACTATCAAGAAATTAAGAAGTCTATCCAAGACTGGCATAACAGCTTGAAAGAAACTAAGGACAGACTATCTGAGCTGGAGGGCAGACTTGTAATATGGGAGAATGAAATGAAAAACTTCTTAAAAATAACAAAGAAACAAACAGCAATAATATAAAGACAAGAAGATGATAAGAGGAGCCATAATTTAAGGATTAAGAACATAAAAAAAGAAGTAGGGACACAAACAAGTGAACTACAAAAGCTACTCACAGAAATAATCCAGGAGAATTTTCCTAATTTAGCAAAACATAAAGATACTCAGACGTACGAGGCATACAGGACCCCAGCTACCAACAACCCTAACAGAGAAACACCCAGGCATATAATAATAAAAATTCCAGAAATTCAATACAAGAACAGAATATTAAAAGCTGTAAGAGACAAGAAACAGACCACTTACAAGGGAACACCCATCAGAATTACAGCAGATTTCTCTGCACAAACCATCAAATCATGAAGAGCATGGGGGGAAATAATTCAAGCTTTGAAAGATAATAATCTCCAGCCAAGATTGAGATATCCTGCATAACTGTCCCTGGAAATTGATGGAAAAACAAGGTGCTTTCAGGATAAAGAGGAACTGGGGGAATTTGCAACCACCAATTCAACCCTACAGAAATATTGCAGGATATTCTAAAAAAAGAAAAATACAAAGAACCCAGAAATGGTGGTGGGGAGGCCACAACAAATGGAGCAGAGAACAAAATGAAGAAGACAAACTGACAGCTACTGACAGAAAAAGAGCTCAACAGAAATGAGACAGAGAAGATTGGATGATAGGAACAGCTATTTTAGAGAAAATGACATCTTAATAGGTAATACTGATTTAGTATCATCTTGTCTTGAAGTCTCATCTAGCTTTTATTCTTCTGTCTCCAATGGTCTAAACAGGTTGTATCTTATTGGATTTTATTATGTACAATAGTATAAGCAAAAACCTTTTAAAGACAAGGAGATTATACAGAAACCATTGTTCATTTTCTGTTAGTCGATTCTAAATACTCTGTAATGCTGTCATTCTCTTAAATGGTTTTTCATTGTTTTGATATACTTAATGCTACAGTATATGAAGTTGTACTCAAGGACTTCAAGGAAAGAGTCAATATGGTAACTACTTTTAGGTCGGAATTATCTGGTGGTGAAACACTATTCTGCTTAAATGGTTATGTTTTGATCTGCGCTGTTTTGCTATTATGCCCTCTTTTTTCTCAATCTCCACTCCATTATTTACTTTTTTATTTTTATCCATTTAATTAAAGGGAAAAAATAGCAGGATATAATATAGTAATCCACTTTGACTTTCTATTATCTCAATTTGAAGCCCTGTATTACTCTCACCATCTTGTTTTTGATTGAGGTTCCTCTATTCTGTTTTGATGGATAGTATCAGGTTCAAAAGTTTAGGCATCAGCTGTGAAGATAATGAGATTCATTATAACGCCCATTCTCGTTGACTTTTATTTCCTTTTGAAGACCTACAATGTCTCCAATGTTTTGGTTTTGTCGGTTTTATTCTTTACTGTTTTGTTCAATTGTATTATAACTAACGATATAGGCAATTCTATTAGAGATAGCGGGAGGCATTATGGTAACCATTGTTGATCACCTTGTATTATGTTTTTATATTATCTATTATGTCCACCCTTTTGACTTGACCGATTCTGTCCTGTTATGTTTCATTTGGTTTTACTCTCTTCCAAAAAAGCAATAAGAACCGTGGGAGCAATGAAACCCAAAATATGTAATAGTCATTGTACAAAAGAGAGGAAAAGAAAGTGCTCTAAACTATATAACTGCATGTATATTTAAGTGTATAAGATAGAAAATGATATCACAGAGTTTTATTGGATCATTGAACAGAACTGTTTGCAGTATCATTGTTGGAATGTCCACTCTACAAGCTTTAATTTTGTGACTTGAACAATTATTTCTAAGGTGGCAATATGTAATCCATTAACTAGTGATTTCCTACTGTTCATTTTTTCTTCTGTAAATCTGTATAACTTGTACCCTTTCACTTTTTTTTCTTTTCTCCTTAAATAAAAAAAAAGATCAAGCATGCATGATTTTAATTTTCTCTCTTCAGTCTTTCCACATAAATGCACCTTTTTGAGTGACATGGTTCTCTTATTAGTGGATTTGATTTAGCTGACGCTGTGAGCAGACTTTGGAGATGAAAGTTATTGAGGCACCTACATCAATATTAACTGCTTCCTATGGAAACAGCCTTTTTCTGTGAATGGTTATTATCTGGTACTCACTCATCAAACACAGCACAGTACTTGTACTGTGGCATGAAGAGGATTGAATTTTGGGATTAAAAATAATATTAACTGTATCTTTTTTATACAAATCTTCTGATAACTCCAGGCCACAGTGTATTCTTGAAATAAGGCAATGGGGCATTGGATTTTAGCATATATATTTATGTTCCTAGAATGCTATTATTCTTTCTGCTACTTCTGATGACAGCATTCATGAAAATAGATTATACTGCACATCCAATAGACTCCTAAACTCCAGGAGATGTGTGTAGACATCAGAGATAATGGAAGAAGTGATAAAATATACTCAAAAGAGACAGGTTTAATTAATGAAGAATTATTGATTCTTATGTTCATTAAAAACAGCTTTTTGGAAAATTCCTCCAGTAGATTTAAGAGGAATATAGATTATTGTTTCCTTATCTAAAGTAATATTTTAACCTACTGTTTTTGAGCCTGAGTGACTGTTTACTAAGTCAACTTAACATATCATGACAGAATTAAGGACAAATAATAGAAAAGAAACAAACACCAAATCACGTATTAGCATATTAATACTGGGTCATAGGCCAGGTGTAGTGTCACATGCCTATTATTGCAGCACTCAGGAGGCTGAGACAGGAGGATTACTGCAAGTTTCAGGCCAACCTGTGCTACAAAGTGAGTTTGAAGACTACATAGTGAGGTCAAAACCAATCCATCAGTGTGTGTTGCAATATGCAGCACATTTTTGACAATGAGCTCAGCCAGAAATTTAAAGGTGACTCATTTTCTCAAGTACCACCTATGAAGCACTGTCTTTTCCAGAGGTTTGAAATCACCAATAGAATATAGGATCACAGGAAATAGGATGAAATGAGAGCAGTTTGACCCCTGTTTTCATTAAGATACTGAATAAACGGTAAAAATAAAAGGATGCTTTATAGAGGGAAGGTAAATCTACACTAGCTAACAAATTTCCTAAAGAAAATACAGCCTTTTAAAATTAGCCTGGCCTTCCAAATATAGGTGAGATCACACCAGACTATGAGAAAATGGCATTGCAGCAAACTTAGAAATACACTTTTTAAAACAGAGATGGGGCCGGTTGTCTAAAGCCAGTAATTACCAACTCAGCGCCCTTTGTCCTTCATTGCAGCAAACTTAGAAATACACTTTTTAAAACAGAGATGGGGCCGGTTGTCTAAAGCCAGTAATTACCAACTCAGCGCCCTTTGTCCTTCATTTCTACCTCCCTTCTCAGCCTCTTTCTCCCCATTCCAGTTCTTTTAAGTGAAATTCTTGACACCATCTCTAGATGTCTAGATATGAGCAACTGTTACTACTTTAAATATTCCAATTTTCAGCACACTTTTATAATGGTGGATATCAGGAGCTGCTACTGAATACATACTAGTATGGAAAGAACCAAAAATACATAATAAGCGCTGGTAGAGAGGTTGACAAATCGGAACTTTCACACTGTTTGGAGCAAATGTAAAATAGCACAGTCAGTGTCAAAAAGTTTGCAGCTTCCCAAAGTGCTAAATATAGAGTTCCCAAATGATTCTATAATTCCACACCTGGTTACCTACAAAAGAGAAATGGGTACGTGCATACACATCAAGACTTGTACCTGAATGTACACATCAGTAGTCAACATATAGAAAGAAGAAAAATGTCCACAAACCAATAAATGGGTAAAATATGTGATATACTCTGCAGTGGAGTACTATTTGGCAAAGAAAAGGGATGATGTACTGATATATCTCTTAGTGTAGACAACCTTTGAACAGGCGGTGCTGAGTGACAGAAGCATGCTACAAAAATCCATATAAGACAAAAGTTATTTCTATGAAATGTACTAAATAATAAACCCATCGAGATAGAGATTAGTTATTGACAATTAGAAGGAGATGAAATGGAGAGAGAGAAGGACTGATTATTTTGGGGCATCGGTTTTCTTTTGAGGATAACATAAACTCCTAAATTTTATTATGATAATAAATATGCACAAAATATGCTACGTACCAGTGAGTTGTATGCTTTCAACAAGTGAATTTTATGAAACCTAAAACTATTCAACTAGTCATTTTAAATAGGTGACTTATTTAGTGGGGATCTTGTCTCACTAAAGCTGTTATTTAAATAAATGAAAGAAAAAGAAAAAGAAAATAACCAGTAGACCAAAAGCACAAAAGACTCCTATTTCCCAAAGATAAGGGGACACTGAGAACTCCACAGCTCATCATTGTATGGTTAGGTTGATATGAGCAAACATATTTTTGAAAGGGAAAGTACGTAAAGCAAGGGCCTTCTGTATCATGGACGCTCTCTCTTTGTTTCTGGCAAAGGCTGCAAATGTGGTTAAATCCACATGAGCGTGTTGGCTAAACTTCTCATCGATTATTTTTCCTTTGGAAAAATACCCAGATAGTTCTGCTCAAATGAAGCCTAGACTTCCGATAGGAGGCCACGTTCACTCTCCCAATCTTGAAAATCGAGCATTCACTTCATGCCATTCATATCTATAATTGGCAGCGCTGATTAACAGAAATCTGGATTTGAATCAGGACCCATAAGCAGTGGTCACTGTGGCCCTGGGTGGCCCGCTGCATCCCACGGGTGATCTCTGTCCGCCCATCGGCCCTGCGGTCCTCTCTGGCTTCTGAATTGTGCATGTCCGAAACCCAGCCATCACTGTCTCTGTGGCTTATTTCCAATTGAAACGTGCATTAAAGAAGGCCTTTTAAAAACTGTGTTTATAAGCAACTCATTCCCAGCAGTGAAACACTTCTATTGTCCTCCTTTATAACATTTAACATCGTTATATAATTAATGCCATTTTTAAGGATCCAGAGAGACAAGATACCTTCTCTAATAGAAAATCCACATACAGTTCATTCCTGCCTCCCCTAAACGTTCCAGCTTTCATTTCCCTCTCTTCTTTCTTATGCCCTCCCTTTCTGTTTCTTCCATTTTTGCCTAAGTCTTTTAGTGGTAAAATCTGAAAAATGGTGAAATCTGTTTCCCCTGGAACAGGTCATTATAGGTGACAGCAAGACATCATGTTAGCACCTTGCTACCTGGTGGCTGGGAGAGACTCTGGGTGGAGATGTTAGGGGTGGCATCCTCCAGCTGTTACCTCCAGCTGTGACTGAGCAAACGCTTTCATCTTGCACCCCACAGTGGTACTCACCCCCTCGATTGCAGTTCCCAAAGCTGCTCACTTGCACGCCCTCTAAAGGCTGATCTTTCTTGGAGGTGAATACTCTGTTTTGACATTTATAACAAAAACAGTAGCTCTGCAACCTGCTACAGGTAAGAGCTCTTTATTATAATTTTAGTTTCATTAGTACATATTTGCAGCACATGATGTTTGCATTCATCTTGGGGAGGGGGTCCACATGCATAACACAGCTCCTTGTCTCCTCCAAGCCACCTCTCTCCTTGTCTTTGAACCCCATCCCCCACTTTCATGCTTGTCATTATCATTCTTAACACATCTCCATGACGTTATATGTATATTCATTCTGGCTATTTGGCACCTGTACATAGCATATCATAAATCTTCTCCTTCCCCTCTCTTCTCATCCTTGGTCTCCTGGACCCCTTCTCATTTGCAACAGATTTATCCTCTTATTTCCTCTTGTTTATCTTTTATTTTGCTCATTGGTGTACTGCACTCAAATGAGAGATACCATACAGTATTTAAGCTTATGTGTCTGATTAATTTCATTCTACATTGTATTTTTCAGGTGAATTGATTTTCTTCTAATGAATCAAATTTAATCTTTTTTATAACTGTGTAATGTTTCATTATGCACAGATGCCCCATCTTTTTTTCATTCATCTGTTGATGGGCATAAACCTGTTTCCAGCATTTAGCTACTACCAACTGTGCTGCCGTACACACTGGTGTGCATGTGTCACCGTAGTATGACTAGCTCTTTAGGGAAACTATTCAGAAAGGAAATAGCCAGGTCCAGTTAAATTTCTAATTTTAGTTCTTTGAGAAATTCAGAGCTCTTTGTAGACCAATCCACAATATAGAGCAATAAGTTTTAAGCTAAACTTGTCTTAGCCTTGGCGAAGACTCTTGAATCTGAGGACACGCGTTAAAATGCACTGCAAAAGAGCACAGAAACTCTGCTCCGCTTCCACATTTCACAATCACTCTGCAGAATATTAGGCTCCAAAATTTGTGATAGGAAAGAAACACATTTGCATCACATGTGTGTCTTATTCTTGTGCTGTGCAAAATTACAAGTGTAGCAAACAAAACAGAAACATACAAACAAATGATAGGCGTCTTCCATCCAGTTAGAGGAGTCTGCTGCACAACTCTTGGCCTCTAATGTCTTTGTGTGTCTCATGATAAGGTTTTCTCCTCAAAGGATTCTGGAAATCAAGTCTCAATCATTTATTGTAAATCTCGGCTTGACAATGTTTTAGATGAACTGTCACTTTTGCTTCATAATTAAAAAATGAAATAGAGCCCTTTTTAGCTATTTCTCTCCACTTTGCCATTAGAAATACACACAGTTCACAGCTCATAGATAGATTTATATTTGCTAGAAATAGTGAATGTTGATGGGCAAGAAGATATAAGCCAACTAAATTAACCAGGCTCTGCGTATGAAATGCCTGCCCACTTCTGGGTAGTTTTTATTCCAGCCATAAATACTTAATGGAAATTGGTGGTCTGTGGGCTTTGCTAGAGGGAATAGTTCCTATTCTTATTGACTGGAGAGCTCTGGTGGCTCTTGGGGGAAAAAAAGGAATGGTTATAAATGATTTATTTTCCCAACACAAGTTTGTGGTCACATAGTCTAAATGAAGGCCCAGGCACCTTTGAGTATTCTACTGTGCCTTGATTTTATCATGTGCAGAGCAGATAGGAAGGGTACTTTTAAATCCTGTTGGTTTCCTCAAAGCAATAGCAAGCAGAAAGATGCAACTATAATGCATAGGTTTGCCTGTGATGCACCATGATGTCTCCATGGCAACTGATGGGGAGGAGGCAGAGTCAGGCTGAGCTACAGAATCCAACTTGATTCTAGGTCTGGCTGATTAGGACTGGTCTAAGTTTCACTTGAGGCCCAGTCCAAGTTTCCCAAGAGGAACAGTGGTTGTATATCTTTGGACCTTTCATTAGGGTCCAGGAAGTTTACGCAAAATCATGGCCATCTCAGCACTCTGAAAGACTTGAGGGAAGAAGTGGGTGGCAAGTTCCAGCCCAGCTTCAGCATTTCATCAAATTAGCAAGACCTTGAATTTTTCAGAAGTAAATTCTAAAAATGTTGTCATCCTATTTCTACTAAAACAGGTCTCATTGTAACAGCAAGGTATAATAACCTCAGCACCATCCCATTTTGTAGCAGGAAGTGGTTTTGGAGAGACTTCATCTAAAAACAAAAAAGACTGGGAATGTAGCTCAATGTAACAGCCTGGAATGAAACCCCTGAAAAGTCATAGGACAGAGGAGTGAGGACTGGCAGGAACAAATGATTCTCAGGGCTTTGCCAGATATCTTTCCAGTACTTCCAGTCACTCAGCCTCTTTCTACCAGCATCACTGGCAGCACCTGAGGGTGTGTGTGTGTGTGTGTGTGTGTGTGTGTGCATGTGTATGTAAGCACTGGAGAAGGAGGCAGCAGAGAGTTGGATGATGAAAAAGGCAATGCATGGAGCGGTGAGAGACAAGTGTGTAAAGAATCTAACCTCCCAGCAAGAGAAGCTGGCAAAGGTCAAGAGGGCATATGAAGGCCATACAAATGGGAAGTGGGATGGAGGACAGAGGAAGCTACCAAGAAAGCTCAGGTATGGTCAGACACCAAGGGAGGATAATGGTGGATAAGAGTGAAGAAGAGTGGTCACATTGGTATAGTTATGTATAACTATAGATGGTATAGTTATATCAAAAGTCATCCCCAAAGGCCCATAGTGATTGGATCACCAGGTATGACATTTAGATCAGCCCATTGGTAAGTTTACCACCACCGAGATGTTGGGAAGTGGAGCCTGTTTAGAGGAAGTGATCATCAGGCATGTGGCCTGGAAGGGTCTATCTCCCTCCTCCTTCCTTGATCACTTTCTGCTTCCTGTCTGCCATGCCATGAGCTGTTTCTCTTCCACCAAATCCCTCTCCAGGTTAATATGGCACCTCTGCAAAGAAGGACTGAACACTCTGAAATTCTGAGCCAAATTATACTGTCTTCCTTTAAGTTGTGGGTATCAGGTATGATGCCTCGGACACTGGAAAGTGATGGAGATGTACCCTTTACTTACTTGAAGCAGCAAGATTGGTTCCACACCAGGTCGGCTGGGCTGGATTGAGCTTCCTAAAAAACTACCTGGTTAAGTCCACTTTTATTAGGGAATTTACCAAGACCAACCTTCAGGCTGAAAGTCTTTATTCCCTGAGGCCAGACAAGCAGGACTTCAGAGGTCAGACCAGGACTGGCTGCCCTAGGAAAGAAATGAAGAAATATTCCCACTGGATGTTTTTAAGACTTACCAGCCTGTAGTGTTTTTTTTAAACTTCATTTGAAATTGGACTCTTAGCCAGGAATGGGGCACTCGTCTGTAACCCTGGGACTCTGGGAGACTGAGGCAAAAAGGATGAGAAGTTGGAGCCCAACTTGAGCAGTTTGGAGACTTAGTGAGACTCTGTCTTAAAATAAATAGAATTTTAAAAGGGCCAGCGATGTAGCTCAGTGTGAAGTCTCTGGATTTAACCCCCAGTTTGGCAGTAACCAAGTTTGACAATTAGGTTGTAAAGCAGACTTTTTTAACATAAATTTTTATGTAAATGTAAAATATAACATGCATTCTACTGAGTTTGAGCTATAGTCTGAAGCCACTATTAAAAGAGACACATGAAGTCTAGCATCTTTAAAAACTCTAATAAGCAGCATCTGACATCGAGGTAAAGCTCTCAGAAGGAACATCTATTTTTACTTGGATATGTTAATGCCAGGAATAAAGATCAAACGCAGAGTATGTGCATATGTCAATCATATTGAACTCCTCACCTCTCACATGCATTAATGCTTGCCTGTCCCTCATGATGTCTGAACTGGAGAATGTACGAGGTAAACAGAGGCCACCGTTGCCTCTCCTGCTCTGTGTCACTTCCTGGTCACTGTTCGCTCTTGCCATCGGCTGCTGTGTCTGTGTGGGGTCCAATGGCCCCAAAGCCCTTAGTCACAGACTCTGCTGTCACACCAAAGAAGCTGTATGGAGTTGGCTCTCCTTGAGAAGGCACACAGCATTCAGGAAAAGCAGGTCGAGGTGTCAGGTGGGCTCCTGTGGGACTCTGCAACATAGAGGTGTAGAATTCATGAGAGCCTTGTTCAGCTGAGCAGAGAGAGCTGTGCCCAGCACAATCAGCAGAGTGGGAATTGCTAAACTAGAAGTAGGAAGCAGTGGACAGTTCCTCCAAGGACAAGAGTCAAATTCATGACAGGGTTGTCTTTTTGTCAGAGCTTTAAGAGCAGGAGTGAAGTTAAATGTGAAGCATGAAGCACTAGGAAGAGACAGGAGAATGGGACAACTGCAAGATGCATGGGTGCAGAGCTGTCTTTTGAACCTTAATTCTTTCTCTTTGTGTTTACCTCAATCATCCAGAAAGCTTCTGAAGGCAATTAAGATTAGTGTAGGAGGTGTGATTAAAAAATATATTGTGTATTTAAATTAAAAAAATATATATATCCATAGAAGACAACGGCCTTTGTGTGTTGTCTGTGTTTACCAGTCCAGGTGAGAAAATGTGAAGTACAATGAGACAGACTGAATTTCTGGGGTGGGGTGGGAGTGTGTTAGAATTTGCTGTATGCAGTGATTTGCTGTGTGCAGGCCTCTTCCTGAATCTGATATGGCCATGTTGTGCTTCAAAACTGCTCACAGAGGAAGTCTGCACACCAAGAAAAGCAGCAAAAGCTGTATAACTGGCCTTCTTTCTTTCCCAGGAAGGCTGCACTTAACATTTTCCAGCACCCCTGGGCTAAGCCTGTCCAGAATCTGCACCAGGCAGGGATCTGAGTGTGAGGTGTCAGAGACAGAACAAACAATGGTAGAGAAAGGAGGTGGAGGTCAGGAGGGAGGCTTCTGGGGAGGGGAGGTGATCCTGGGAACGTGAGTGTCTGACACTAACAGAGCAGCCCCAGGAAGACACCTTGAGGGGTACATCCAGGCCATGCCAGGAGGTCTCAGCAGACAGTGAAGTCCAGCAGAGGTGCCCAGCAGGGTCCTGAGCATTGGCCAAGTCCTTTGAGGTTTCCTGTGATCCTGGGTTTGGATGACAGACAGCAAAGGCAAGGGAGACCCCATACGCCCTCCCAAGAGCAGCCCTAGCCTAAGTCAAGAGGGAGCCAGAAGGAGATGGAGACCCTGCTACCAGAATGCTTTGGTTCGGGAAGAATGTTCTCTTACAAAGCTGAGGCTGTTTCCTTAGGAACTTGTTCATCACCCATCCTACAGCATCCAAGCAGGCCCAGGTGGCCGAGGCTTCATCCCATTTTGATTTGATCTGGCCCACTAGAGCTCTCTAAATCCTGTTTGCCTGAAGCCAGAGGTGTTTTTCAGACCCCGGGGAGGTAATGAATGTCTGGGCGGTATGGGGAGACAGAAGTGTGTTATGACATTTCAGCAAAGCGGGCTGCAGAGCTGGTAGCAAGGTTGGTCCCACAGGGTGGCCAGGAAGGCAGCACCAGAATCCCCTGGGTGAGTGGGGAGTGAATGTTTCAAGCACAGCTTGCTGGAGGCTACTTTCCAAGGCTCCGATTCTGCAGACTGGATTGGGGCCTGTTACTTGCTTTTGCAAGTTGCTACGTGATGTTGATCCTGGCAGTGATCACACTTTCAGCATTTGTATCTTAGTGCCACCCAATGGAAGCCCAGGAGCCCAGTAGGTACTCCTACACCCTTTTTAGTTCAATGTATAAACACAAAATACAATTCCATCTTTTTGTATTCCCCCACCAACAGCTGAACTTGGCACCATTCTGAAAGGAACTTTTTTTTTTTATTTAAGGAGAAAAGAAAAAAAAAACAGTGAAAGGGTACAAGTTATACAGATTTACAGAAGAAAAAAATGAACAGTAGGAAATCATTAGTTAATGGATTACATATTGCCATCTTAGAAATAATTGTTCAAGTCACAAAATTAAAGCTTGTAGAGTGTATCCAACATTGTATCCAACAATGATACTGCAAACAGTTCTGTTCAATGATCCAATAAAACTCTGTGATATCATTTTCTATCTTATACACTTAAATATACATGCAGTTATATAGTTTAGAGCACTTTCTTTTCCTCTCTTTTGTACAATGACTATTACACATTTTGGGTTTCATTGCTCCCACGGTTCTTATTGCTTTTTTGGAAGAGAGTAAAACCAAATGAGACATAACAGAACAGAATCGGTCAAGTCAAAAGGGTGGACATAATAGATAATATAAAAACATAATACAAGGTGATCAACAATGGTTACCATAATGCCTCCCGCTATCTCTAATAGAATTGCCTATATCATCAGTTATAATAAAATTGAACAAAACAGTAAAGATCAAAACCGACAAAACCAAAACATTGGAGACATTGTAGGTCTTCAAAAGTAGATAAAAGTCAACGAGAATGGGCGTTATAATGAATCTCATTATCTTCACAGCTGATGCCTAAACTTTTGAACCTGATACTATCCAGCAAAACAGAATAGGGGAACATCAGTCAAAAACAAGATGGTGAGAGTAATACAGGGCTTCAAATCGAGATAATAGAAAGTCAAAGTGGGTTACTATATTATATCGTGCTATTTTTCCCCTTTAATTAAACGGATAAAAATAAAAAAGTAAATAATGTTTTGATCTGCGCTGTTTCGCTGAAAGAAACTTTCAAAGTTGCATAGAAAAAACATGCCTGCCTGTCTCAGCAATAATTCCAAAAACAAGCTCAAAGGAAATGCTGTATTTGGTACAATAAACCATCCTCCAAGGAGAATCAGGCACCGACAGTACCACAGACCTTCCATAAATTCTGACACACCAGCCAAGAGCCATTCTGTTTTCTTGACATCCTGAAGTTAGCATTTTATAGCCTCGCCATAATAAGATCATCTTGCTTTGGAGTCATTTGTGTTGTAATTGCTTTAAAATTTGAAAGAGCTCTGGATTTCCACAGCTCATAAATTGGATTACATCAGGAAAGCTGGGGATTAAAAAAAGAAGAAGAAGAAAAAAAGAACTAGGAAAGTGACCTTTATTTGTTCCTTTATCCTGCCGTGTCATTTTCTTGCTGCCTTGTTTTCACCACTGGATGCTGCCGAACCCTCATCCACGGGCCTCAGAAACCTCAAAGTACCACACATCCACAGTTCTTATCCTACTTTTTGGGCTTCTTTCCCATGAGGCAAAAACAAGCAGGAGGCACCTGTGGACTTGGATTTGAAGTTTCTCTAGGAAAGGCTCAAGCCTGATTAATCCCATTACTCTTCTGTGTGGCCTTGGTGACGGGAGGCCTAGTTCTTCTAGCCTTTGGCCCTGACACATCAGGACACCGAGGCAGGAGGGGAGTGAAAAGAAAGGCAGGCGGCCCCCACCCTCAGTTATATTACCAATTCAATTTTCAGATGATTTGTCAATGCTTACTATGAGCCAGGCACCAGTTTATGATGACGCGTACACATTGTATCAGAAAGAGGCACATTAACACTGGGAAGTGGACCTAGACTAAAGTGCCCGGAGCTAGTGAGCAGCTCCAGAGACGCCCAGGATATCTTGATCCCTAGAAAAATTATTTTTATGGACTTTATAAGGGGTGACTGTTTAAGCTTTTTTGACTTTCTAAAATTATGTTTACTGATTGCAACTTAGGTATGTACAATGATCACATTCCCTCCAGGGAATTTGTACCTGGTATAATTTTATTCTTCATGTTCCCATTCTCCTAAGCTCCCTTCAACCCCTCTTTCTCTGATTTACAAAAGCTTTGTTTTTACTTTTCCTTCTTTTCTCATTTTTCCCCTTCCTTCCTTTGCCCTTTTCCCTCTCTAGTTCCCCTTCCCATTTAACCTTTCCTTCCTATTTCACAGTGTCTGTTAGACACTTTGGTCATCACCTACACTTTTGGTTTCTCATACCAGAAAACAATGTGATATTTACATCCGTGTGTCTGCTTTATTTTGCTTAAGAGTATGGTCTCAAGGTGCACCATTTATACACACCTTATGCACACACTAGGTGCACCAAAATACACATTGCTGTGAACTTCCTCAAAATTTCCCCCTTCACTGCAAACACACTTATCCCATTATTTTTGCTACTTTCTGAGGTATCTCTGGAGTCCTCTTTCCCGAGTGTCTTTCTGAGATGGAATAAAAAAAAATCTGGTAACTGCTGCTGCTGAGCACCATCCACTAGAAAGGTAGCTGCTAAAAACATACCACTGTGTCCCTATCTTCCTTAGGAAGGCACTGTGTGACTCCTGGTTCTTCCTCAAAATCAGAATGACCAGGAAAGGGAGATATTTTGAGTCTACTAAGGGCATTAAGACAGCCAGGATGGCACAGCTAAACACGCTCAGGAGAGAGGACTCCAGAGCTGCTGCAGGAAGCAACAAGGATGGGATAGAATATGTTTGTAATGAAGGGGAGGATTTTGTGGGCATTCATGCAGCATGTTCTTGCCTGTAATATATTAAGAGCAAATAAATAAAATGAGTATTCACCATATTTTCCAATCATTGTTTCAGATTTAGGGATGCACATTATAATCATATGTGACAAATATGGGAAACCTGATGTCAAGAAGTTCAGAAATAGTTTGGTAAATGACGTCATAGTATAATTGGAGGAATTTCTCAAGTTTACATGATAGAAAAATAAAACTTACAATGGAGAGTATGTTTGTTTCCATGGAATACGATGAGTTAAAAACCATTTTGTGTGTGAGATACTATAGAAAATGGAGAAATTATGGTATCTGATTGAGGGAAGGAGGAATGTTTTGAGCAGAAATTATCCCTTTTTCTGAGACTTAGAAGATGTGCAAAGGTTCAAATGATTTCACTGTGGCCCTCCCAAAAGGGTTAAGGGAAGGGGAGAACAAATTTGCTATTTCTGAAACCTTTATATCTTGTATTGAATTTCAAACTCATTCCCCTATTATGAAGCTTTTTTAAAAAGCATTATGAAGGTTTTAGTCTACTTTTTGTTGCTGTAACACACCCCTGAACTGGTAAATTTGCATGGTTCGGAGGTCCCTGCCCACAATCAGTAGGCCCTATTGCTTTGAGGTCTGTGGTAAGCTCACACATGATGGTCCAGAAGAAAGTGGTCAGGGTCTCACCATCCTCTTACAGAGCCTGAGAGCAGAGACCTGAATCCCACCTGGTGAAGTACCTACCAGCACCCAAAAGGTGTAAGTTAAGTACTTAATTTTTAATGCATGGCCTTTGGGAGACACTTAGGACCCAAATTCTACTAATGTATGGACATATATTTATATATGCATGCACATATGAATATACAAACATGCATGTACACTTGTATGAGCAATATGCAAATGCAAGCATTAACATAATCATGTATGTGCAGAAGTGCCCTCCTATTATCATTTCTCTTATAGACTTGCCACTTTCTGCCCTTTCTGGCCTGTGTCCTCCCTTTCTTTCTCCTCATCTCAGTTTGATTATAATCTGAAACTGGAAGTTGCTCTCCATTATTTGTAGCGGATGTATGCATTATATATCATGAACATGTATTTATTTATTTCGTGTCTTAAAGAATGTATTAGAATCTCCAACATAGTTAAAAATGAAGTGAGCTGGATTTTTCTAGTAACTCTTCACAAAGACAAGTAATGTATTTTGAGTTCAAAAATCAAGGAGCTCAATGTTTTATAATGTGCATGGGGATGGATGGCAGCCTTTCCACTTTGTTGTGAGACCTCTTGTCTTTCTTGTTGAGAAAGTTTTTTGTCTTTTTGATGTTTACAGTTACCCATGCATACCAATGTTTTCTGCAGTACAATTCCTAATGCCTAAAACTTGGCAGCAGCCTACCTCCCCACCAACAGATGAACAGATACAGAAAATATACTGTGAATACACAATGGAGTACTATTCGCTGAAAGGAATAAATTTAAATTGTTTGTAGAAAAGTGGATGCACCTTGAGACCATAATCCTTAGTAAAATAAATCAGACACACAAGCTTCAATATCACATGGTTTCTCTTATAGGAAAAACCCCAAAGTATAAATAATTGAAGAGCAAAATAAAAGATAGATGATAGGAAACAGGGAGATAGATCTTTTGCAAATGGGAAGAGGACCAAGAGATAAAGAGAAGTGGAAGAAGCGGAAATAAAAGAATTAAGATGCAATATGTTCCTGTACGAACTCCTCACGATCAACTGTGTATCACAAATGTGTGCCAATAAAAAATCACCAACACTGAAAAAGAGTTTGAACAGCTTGATTAGAAGCACACCATAAATCGTCCCTCTGTGACATCCCTAAGTTTCATCATTTTCCTTTCATGTATTTTGGGAGAGGATATGGAAAAAATTGTATTTGCTCACTACATTGGGAAAATTCAGCATTCACATTTGTCAGGTGGCTGCATTCTTGAAGCTGGAAGGCTGGGTAATCTACTCCAGGGTACGATTTGCAAGACCTTCTCTCCCTAGCTCCTCCTTGGTCAGCATGAGATGGTTGCAGATACATTTTGTCTGTCTGTTTTGCTTTTGTTGTGTACTTTTTGGTGCAGTTGATTTTGCTTTTATGTGAAACTATTGCTAGATAAAATGTCAAAGCACAAAAATGTCCCTATGGTAAAGAGGGAAATAGCCCCATTTGTCATCAATGTGAATGCTGTCAGTCTTTCATAACAGCACAATAGCAAAGGTTCAAGATTGCAAACTATGAGAACCACAAACATGTGCAAACAGAATAAAAAATCAGAAAAACAAACAAAGATAGAGGACAGAGCTTTGTGCACTTATGAGGTGGAGTTCAGGGTGGTGTGTGTGTGGCACAGCCACCAAGGTGCCAAAAGTGCCAAAGGAAAACCACTGTGGTGAGGACTGCAAAAGACACTCATGTAATGATCCCAGAAGTGAAGGAGGGTGTTTCCTGTGAGTATGCACTTTAAGGATAATATTCTGCATGAATAGGAATAAATAAAGTATATTTTTGAAATGAATTTAGCCATTTCTTTAAAAATACAAACTACCAAAAGATGTAAAATTTCATTTATAAAATTCACCTTATAATGCTAGGTGATACTATCTTAGATAACGTTTAGAACATTTCCTTTAAAATATCCCATGAAGCAGCTAAGTGCGATGACTCACATTGTAATCCCACACTCTGGGAGGCTGATACAGGAGGATTGCAAGTTGCAGCCTGACCTGGGAAACCTATTGTTTTAAAAAGACCCAGACAGAAACTGAAAAATAGAGAAAAGCCTGGGGAGATAATTCATTGTGCAGACCCTGGGGATTCATCCCCCAGCCAAGAAAATATAAAACAATTACTAAAAACAAACGAATGAATGCATAAATATTAAATAAAACTTAATAAATCTTGGGGAGTCCACTTTGGAGAACTACTCTAAAGACAGGCCTGTGGAAGCACAGAGACATCAAACCACTAGGCAGTCATTCATTTGCTACCCAGGCTCTTTTGTGTTTAGAGTTAAGCTTAGTATGTCCTGCTTCCCTGCAAAATGACTGTCCTTTGGCAGTAAGGGCTCTCCTTCTCTAATGGAGCAGTGTTTAAAGTCAAGCAGGGATGGTACAACTTCCCCATTCAGGCAAGAACTGGAAATGCAAAAAAGAGAGAGGTGATGGAGCCATTGACTTAGTGACCCCTTCCCCAGTTAATGAGAATTGCTCAAGACATACTTAAGAAGGAAGTAGAAAGGCATAAACAATTAAATATGATGACAGTGATGATGTCCTGACAGAGTAATGCTGGTCGTTCCAATGTTTCCTAACAGTTTTTACTTTAGTAAATGCTGGTCTGGTGAGTATCTGTGGGACGGCGCATTTGCATTTATAGAGAGAACACCACTCTCTAGCTTGCGAGAATAGTCTTCTAAAAGATTGGTACTAACTTTTCCTTGACTTGGGCAGGAATTGGTTGATAACTATAGGAACGGTCAATGTGCAACTGGACCACACAGAAGACTACAATGGATCGTTTTAATGTTGAGAATCCACTTGCCACATTTATGCAGAACTCTTTCAAAGTTCTGGAAAAATAAGCTGGCTTTCATCAAGGAAGTAGCAAGAACATGAATGGGTTTCATGGAATGGAAAATTAATCTTTGCTTATTTACCTAATCTTCCTAAAACTGCAGAATATTATTAGCTATAAAGTAGGAATAATCACTCCAGTGCAGAACTGTTTTGAGGAGAGAGTAGAATCATAAACCTAAGTCACCAGATACTATGCCTACCTTAGCCAGGTGCTCAATTAATAGCTTGATGATATCTAGCATTGTAAATATTAACAGATACAATATTGCATTAGTCTGGCTAATGCTATGTGTGGAGACAAGCGTGATAGATATAGACCAGACTGCATTCCTACCATTCTTATGTGGTGACTACAGCAAGTATTCTCTCACCAGCTCAGCGTGATGTGTGTGATGCCCTCTCTTCAGCGCAGGCATCTGAAGTGGAAGCCTTGTGGGTGAAAAAATGGGAATCCTTGGACTTTTTATCTCTCTGAGCTGTGTCTAGTGCTCATATTTCTCATCTATTAACATTTTTTGTGATTAATAATTCACAAAGCTCAGATTTGGCCATAAGTAGCAACAATGGGCATTCTTAATATAATTCATAGAAAGAAAGAAAAAACTATCAGCTATAATTAAAATCAAGCCTTCAAAAGAGAAGTAGCACGGAGAAGCAGTAATAAAGTAGTACTCAAAGTCAAAAGATAAGCAGCTGCTCTCCTCTGAGCAGATCTGGGAAGTCTTCATAGAGAAGCTGGCCCTTGAAATGTGTCTGAAGGATGGGCTGGATTCAAACAGGCAGAGGAAGGTGCATGCATCTTCTAGCAGGCAGTCATGCCTGCATGGATGATGACACAGAAGAATGAGGGGACAAGACTTCTGCAGTGACTGAAGCACAGGGCAACAGCAGGAATCTTACAAGAGCAAAAGAAAAGTGTGTGTCAGGTTTTATGTAGACAATGGCAGTGATTTCTGACCAGAGGGAGCATGAAAAAAATGACTTAAGATACAAATGGAATTTGCTGTAGTAGTTGTGGTTAAAATCCCAAGGATAGAGAGACAAAGGCGCACAGAGCAGAGAGGAGGAGACACAGAAATGTAATGGTATTTTGTTTCTGATAATCAGGAAGGATGTGGATGTGAAAGAAGATGTAATCAGATCATGCCAAACTCTAATATTTTTAACAAAAAAGTGATGGGTTAAATCTGTATCTTTTTGTTTCCTGTCAAAACCTAAAGGAAATGAAAAGAACTCTGGTTTGTCTCTTGTGTCCCTCACTGGACTGGTACATGCATGGTTTTCCAAGAACCTGGCTCAGTATGTAACCCAAGGCTGATGTCATCTGGGCTCCCAGTCAAGATTGCTGGAGGACCATACGTGTTCAACCTGCAGCTGAAAGTCTTTCTCTGAACCCTGCCTTCCATAGAAGGGCTTGCAGGTTTCCTGTGGGAGTGAGATAACCGGTGAGCTATGAAATATTCAGCCCCTGCATGGTGTGCTGGAGGACACCAGGGTTACACAAGTCTTCAGAAGCAGACAGACAGGTCTGTCTTCACTTCTTTTTTGGAGAGAGGGCTTCTGGGGCATGATCTGACCTGTTTGCTTATTGTGCTCATGTTCAGGTAAGGCATAAACTTCAGTTGCACAGAGGCAGGAAAAGCTTTTCTGAAGATATGGGCAGAGTGACTAGGAATGAAAAACTAGGTGCGGTAGGTGTGGAGCGCCCTCCCTTGGCCACGGGTATGGGGAGACTTGGCAGCCATAGCTATTCCTGGGTAACCACGTTGCCAATTTTTCCAGTCCAGATCAGTTGATGTCGCAATCCCTGATGTTACCATTTATTTGGCATAAACCATTTTCTGACTTCTTTGGAAGGAAACAACACCTCCATTTCCAGATTGCTTTAATATCTTATATAAGATGTGGAACATGGTTATGGCTTGAGAAAAGCACTACTTGGGAAATTCCCTTCCTAAGCGCTGTGCAAACAAAGCCAGGAAGGAAAGAGACATCTGTGGAGAGCAGTGGGCCACCCTTTGTTTTTTTTTTTTTTCCCCTTCCTTTGTCTGTTTGTAAACAGAGACAGTTGACAGGGCCGCATTACTCACTTTCAAACAGCTCCTGAGACATCACTGAAGTGAAAATTTCTTTCCCAATGGTTAAGTAATGGATACTCTTTTGCATGAATTTACTGGCAGAGCTTGGTTCAGAAGACAAGAGACTGGAGCAGGTAAGTCCATAATGAGAACACAATTGTTAGAAATATTATAGGCAATCAGACAGGGGTAGGACCTTGAAGGAGCCAGAAGAGAAGACCAGAAATCTTGCAACCTTGGAGGAGACAGACAGCTCCATTGGGCTAGATCTCGATACAAAAGGCAAAACAAATGCAACCACACCCTAAATATAAACATCAGGGATTGATATTCTAAATAAGTATGAATCCAATTGAGGAAGCCAGAAGCAGCCACTAAGCCAACCTCTTACCAGCAAAGACCCTATTCTGTATTCATGCCTACTTGCTTTGTGACTGGACTCCCCATTGTTCCTGATTTAATCAGTCTTACCTGAGCAATTATACTCACAATATTATTGGCTGACCATAGTTCTGTCCCACCTCATGCCTGCCTGCCTTGCAAGTTCCTATTTTTCCCCATCTTGGATCTGCCTCATCTTGTGGTTTCGCTCTATAAAAGTCCCTAAAGAAGACAGAGTCCCTGGCAACTCACTCAGGCCCCCTTCTGTCTTTCTGACAGAAGGTTTATTTTTCTCAGTAAATGTATTCTGCCCTTACCCTCTACTGTTCCTAAAATTTACTCTTTGATTTTAGAGAACACAATCTCGTACTGAACATCTAGTAGATTGGGAGCTTCTACCTTTCTATCACAATCAGCTTTTTCTGGAATAAATGTTGGGGAAATTCAGGTGTGACACAGACTATGCTATGAGATCTTGGGATAATGTCGATAACAGTTAAGTGGTGTTTACTAGTGTGAATAAGAACCCCTGGCCTTAGACCCTTGGCAGGGTAACAACTGTGGCTTGTTTTATGTGAAAGAAAGAGTAAACTGCACATTCTAATGACGAATAGACTTGGAAAAGGGGATCAAACAAAGATGGACATGGAACTGGTGGCTAAAAAACTCCTGGATAATTCTGAATTGTGTTTCCCAGAGTGTGTCCAAAGTCTTGGTCCTGGAAAGTCCATGACGCTGACTGGCCTGTTCATTCTCTCTTTGGTTTCTTCTATCTTACTGCTCCGCTCCTTTCCCAGTGTTTACTAGAAAGTGATAGTAGATTTTACTGAAAACTCAGATCTGATTGATCCAAATTTCAAGCAACTTTTGATGAAAACCCAAGGTGGAATCTCCCAGATAGGGTACCAGTCCTCAGCAGGACTGACCACAGATGAGTTGGACCTCTCAGATATTATACTAGGTTTACTCTCAGATCCAAAATCCAAGAAGATGATTCACAGAAATATCTAAGGAACTAAAGGAGAAGTTTCTTTGCATATTACGAAAAAGTGTTATCGGGGACCTGGCCAAGACCTCCAATTACTTCTGATAAGGGTATGGTGAGAGAACAAAATAAGAAACCAAGACAAATTTAGTAATTCATGATGAGTGAGTAGGAAGTTGATATCTCCCAATAGTCCAAGAGAGTGACCCTCAAGACAGCCACTATTTACTGTGTGTATACATGATAGGCAGAACTAATGAGAGATTCCAAGTTGGTAGAGGACTCTGAGGCTTGTGACTCAGTGGGCAAATACAATCTTGGGAGGACTTAAGAGGGTGGAAATGGTTCCATGCCAAGAAGACTCTTGCCCTGGAGTGTTTCATAAACTTAGCAGTTTTAGTTTTAGTTTTAGTGGGTGGGAGAGGATGGCCCATCCCTAAGGAGTTAATGGGAAATCTCAAGTGGAGGATACCAATAATCCCACACCTTCATTTTGTCCCTTAGGGAAGGATGCAAAATTAGCCATTGTGAAATTGTGGCTTCCAACTAAGTGACACATAAGTAAACATGTTTATAGAGTAGAATGTGATAATGGGATACAGGTATGCAATGTGTAGTGATTAAATCACAGTAATTAACACTTCCATCTCCCTGAACACTTTGTGCGTGCACGCGCGCGTGTGTGTGTGTGTGTGTGTGTGTGTGTGTGTGTGTGTGTGTGTGTTGGGAGCTATCTAACTCCTCTCTTTTAGTTCCTTATAAATACATAGCAGAATTTGTTGCAAACTGTAGTGTGTATACTGTGCTATAGAAACATTAAAAGCCATTTCTCCAGGCTCCCCGTATTTTGTTCTGTTCCCCAAACTCTACTCTCTGTCTTTTCCTCCCTGCCTGGCATCTACGGAGCACTATCATAGTCTCTTTGATTATCAGATCAACTGTTTTAACATCCACATATTGGGGAGAACATATAGGATTTGTACTTCTGTGCCTGGATTATTTCATTTAACAAAATGACCTCTAGTCCTATTCTTACTGCAACAAAAGGCAGGGTTTAATTATTTTAAGGTTTTACCATATTCCTTGGTGTATAGCTACCCCATTGTTTTCTTCAGCCACCTGTCAGTGCACAATTCGGTTGTTTCATGTCTTGGTTATTGTAAATATCATTGCGTCAAATATGGGAATGCAGGTATTCTTTACTATGTTCAACTTCTTTTCTTTGGATGTCTACATGAAAGTATAAAA
Source organism: Cavia porcellus (assembly GCF_034190915.1). NCBI lineage: Eukaryota > Metazoa > Chordata > Mammalia > Rodentia > Caviidae > Cavia > Cavia porcellus. Next base: position 4,782,210 of record NW_026947491.1, read on the forward strand.
CTTGGACCATATGATAGTGATATCTTTAGGTTTTGTATTGCATCATAAAAAGCATCATTTTGACTATTCAGAAAGAGACGTGATGAAGGAAGATGATACCATAACAATTGACACCACTAATAGTTCTGCACGAAACATTTCCAGGTGCTCAAGTCTTACAATGACCAAATTTGCTCAAGGTTCTACTGACACAAAATACTATGCTTATTTTAATTCTAATACGTTTTATAGCTATGGGCAGACTTTGATTAATTTACTTTCACTGTCAATTGTAGCAAACATGTAAAAAGCACTGAAAATGAAAGTGTTCAGCCTACTGAATTATAATGTGAATATCCACAAGATCTGGATCCAGGCAAAAAATAAATGAATGCTGCCAGTACCTTGTAGCCCCACACATGCCCCTCCTATCTACCAGCACACCTATATCGTGACAATGTACTACGGTACTCACTGCCTTTCTTTTTTATATGAATAGCTCTGATTGTTATGTATTCCTGCCAATGAAATATAGATAAATTTCTATTTCTGCATAGCTGTATTTGCAGGTGTTTCAGGATTCTGTTCCTTCATCCCACTGTGACTGACATTTCTGAAGTTGCCTGCAGACTGGCAGTATTTGGGGACAGTGATCATGTTGGGTCAGGTAACATCCTTAGGAGGTGTTTCATGTGTCAGGAAGAGAAAACATAACCTAGACATCGATTCAGGAGTCCCACACAGATGTCCTGGTCATCAAGCAGGGTTTACCATTTCCCTGCTGTTCAATGCTTCTTCCCTCACCCAAAGGACCAAATGACATCATTATCGTCTAAATCAACAACAGGTTCATGGAAGGAGGGGAATTTTCTTTGCCACAGTTTGCTCAGAAGACAGACCAAAGGGCACTCTCAAGTTTTCTGGGATATGAATTTAGGCGTTCTTTCTCTTGCAAATGCTTTGAAAACAAGTGCAGCGAGGCCCGCAGTGCACAGCTATAATCCAAACTCTCTTTGAGGCTGAGGCAGGAGTTTTGCCATGTTTGAGCTCAGCCTAGGAAACTGAGTAACTTAACATGATCCTGAATTAAAATAAAAATATAAAAGAGGACTGGGGATAAACTTTAATGTGAAGGCCCTGAGTTCAATACCCAGTATGAAAAAAATTTAAGTAAACCACTAAATACGACAAAGACTATGGTTTCCAAGATCTGTATCTGATGATTTTGACTATTCTCTCATGCTCTCCTTCTTGTGGGGATAAATTCATTTTATTTTGGCTTTGAGCAGACATTACAGACTGGAAAAAAAAAAGCAGTGAAGAGGCTTGCTTGATGTACTGGGGATATTTGGGCCCATAGCGCTGTGGTTCCTGCAGTCCACTTCGGGAGAGCTCCAGTTCTATCTGTGGCTCAGTCGCTTAGGAGAAGGTATTTACAGCCAGACTTCAGCTTCTCTATACAATCAAGACAGGAAGACAAAATGTATAGGAGGTTAAATCTGACGGTTAAAGGGATATAAGTCAAAAAACATGTACATTATGAACAGGATCCAGAAGGAGTGACTGAATGCTAGCTAAAATTAAAAGTAAGCTAAGTCAAAGAGAGGTCCTGTTATGGATTAAGAACTGGTGTCAATTTAACGCTAGCTGGATTACATCAGCCTGGTGCTGAGCATAGATGTCCTACTTGAGGAAAATTGCCAGTATAAATAGATACTTGGAGAAGGAGAAACTATTGCATTGAGGCATTGTGGGTTCTCCTATGAGTTGCTCTTTGAGCCATTGGTTCTCCTGGAGAAGCTTTAGTCATTACATCGAGCATTGCTTCCTGGCTCCAGAGGAGAAGACATGTGCTGCTTGGTCTCCAGGATGAAATCATCACACTGGCTTCCTGGCATGTACCCTAATGTGCTTGTCATCAGAGGAGCTCAGGGCCTCCATGTCACTAAGGATGGCTGTGGTGCTTTTCAAGACAGCCCTGGTCTTGTTGTGAGTATGACTTCCTCGGCTCCAGCACTGAACCCTCATCCCACCAGCACAGCTCCTTCACCCCACTGGCATGAACTTTCTGGCTTTCACCACTGACCTTTGGGCCTTCCCAGCATGGATCCTAAAAGAGACTGGCGCGAGTCCTTTTTGTGGGCTCTGGACCACCAGTTGGACTCTTGGGAGGCACTGTCATGAGCTCTGGGTTTTCATCTGGACTCATGTGGAACATTGGTATGGGATTTAGTCCTTTGTCTAAATATTCTAGGTCCTTGGTGTTGCGGATAGATTTCCTGCATGTTCTTGTGTTAACTCCCGGTGACCATTATAAAAATAATATTATAAATTCCATGTCCTGATTCTAATTGTTCTCTGCACAACCCCTGACTACAACAGGTCCTGATATTTGGCTCTAAATCTGGTCCACTTTTGGTATAGAAAGAAAAGCAATCAAGAATATTTGCTTCACAAAACAGTAGCATACTTTCTCATGTACTGATTTCAAGTCAAACAGAACAGCTTGGTGCACACTGTGTGTTCTCTGTAAAGCAGTTCCAAGAGCTAAACACACAGGGAACTTACTGTACTCAAGCAGGAAGCTCAGCCCAACATGAGAGTATGGGTGTGGGAATGTTCTGGAAAAAGAAAGAGCTTCACATGCAGTACATTCAGTGTGTTCAAATCCCAACTCTGGAATGATGCATTTAAATTCACTGAACTCGGTTTTCCCCAATGGTGACATAGGATGACACTGTTAGATAGGACTGGTATAAAGTCAAATGATAGTCAAGAGTTGATATTGTCTGCCATAGAACTAGACATATGAATAGCTTGAAATGAACTGTAGTGTCCCTTGAAAATGTTGGAGAATTGACTGAAAATAATGTGCCAAAGAAAACTCATGTTCAGAAGCTTATATCCAGAATGCACTTCTCATAAATACTGTCATCTCATAAAGTTCATGAGTTCTTCATGTTTCATTCAGTGTCCAGTTGAGCATTTTCCACATTTAGGCTTAGTCTACTGCAAGCTGTGGTCATCAAAAAATTACTTACCTTCTGCCACTAGTTATTTTTTTCATCTAAAAGTGAAGTTAATGATATTTAACTCAGAGAATTTGAAGATTTTATGGTTAATTCACATGACACAGAATTTGGACCTCAATAATTGGCAGTTGGTATTACCAGTGTTATTTGGAATATACTGTCTGGGGCTAGGGATACAGCTCAGTGGCACAGTGACTGAGTGTAGTATAGTCTTTCCTGAATAAGCTCTTAATAAAGAAAAACGGGAGGGGGTGAGCTGTGTGTCCTGGCACATGCCTGTCATTCCAGTACTCTAAGAGATAGAAAGGTCAAACTTCAGCCCACCATGGGCAATTCAGCAACATACAACTCAAATAAAAGATAAAAAATGACTCAAAATAAAAGATAAAAAATGGTGGGAGTATAGCTCATTGGGAAGACCCTGTGTTCAATCTTTAGTACTGCTAAAAAGAAATAAAGAAACAGAAAAGAAAGAAAGTGAGACAGAGAAAGAAAAGAGAGAGAAAGATAAAAAGAAAGAAGGAAAGAGCAAGAAAGAAATTTGATGTGAAAACTGATCACATTGGGGCTGGGGATTTAGCTCAGCGGCATAAGTGCCTACCTTGCAGGCAGGCAGTCGTGAGTTCGATCCCTGGTACCCATAAAAAAAAAAAACCGAAAAGGACAAAAAAAAAAAGAAAATTGATCACATCAAATTTCTAAATATGAATCTTTCACAAATGTAACTTTGAAATGATATTTGATATGATATTTCAAATTCTGACCCTCAGCATGTAGGACTAAATGTGATATTTGGTAAGGGATTCCCATGTCACATGAATGAATATACTAATTTAGAGTAAAATTTTGGACACTGATTCCAAAAAGATAACTTTGTCTTTTAGTTAATTACAACATTGATACAAATAAAAATTGTCTATAATGTATTTAGAAGATGATGAAACCTTACAGTGTGTTCAGGAGGCTGGAGACAGAGGATTAAATTAGGATATATGTATAGCACCTCATTTTTGATAGATTTATTTTTTATAAGACTTTGCACCCTTATTAATGTTGTTATTGTTTCCTCCCAATTCTTTGGTTGCAGCCATTGGAAATTCCAGGAATGTGCACAGAATTTCAGCTTTGATGTGTTGCATCACAGTTTTCCATACCTAGGCCTACTTCTTCTGAAAACTGTTACTGGGTCTTCCAGGTAGTGTCAATGCCGCATTGTGGGTGAGAGTTTATCAGTTTCCTACCATCAAAGAAATAACTTCAGTGCCACAATGTAGCATTTGAGTTTGATTCTGTTGACAAGGTCTCTGTGGACTCATGTTTATATGTGGGTCTCCACTCCTGGTAAGAAACGTGAGGACAGGGGCAGTGTTTTATTTGTCTTCTCTCACCTGTGAATCTTCCCTCACTTGCAACATCCATTAGTAACTCGGCTGAGGAAGAGGTAAGAGTCCTGTGTAAGGGAACTACTGCCCATCATGCCTCAAATTGGAAGGGTGAAGTAAGGTTGTGAATTATCACTTATTATAGGCAGGCAGATGAGGGAGAGGAACAAGGAGCAATGGACCAGGACGATATAAAGGGATGGCAGGTCTAGGTGCTTGCAACAGGAGTATGGGGAGGTTGCAGGTGCAGGGAGGTTGCTATTTTAGTAAAACCCAAAAAGAAACTCATTGTACAATGCTGATCTCTTTCAGAAAACCTGACTGCATTTAAGGAATTGCTAATCTTGCAGAAAATATTTACAATTCCAGTGATGGCAATGTGCATGCATGTATGTATTTTCTATATTATATATGTAGCCAAGCAATGTGGTCCATGGAGGAGGAGACATAAGAAGTTGATCACAAAATGTTGAAGTTTGAATAACAATTTATTATAATGAAAGATGCATTGTGATGTATGACCCTCAAAACACTCGCTTCTCTTAGAACACACTTATCTCATTATTCTAGCCACTTTTTGCTGCAGCTCTGGAGTCCTCCTTGTTGAGTGTCCTTCCAGGTGTGATAAAATTACAGTGACTGCTGCTGCCAAGGGCTATCCATGGAAAGGCAGCTTGTAAAAACATGACAGCACACCCTCATCCCGCTCAGTCACTGTGTCTGCTACCATGTGACTTCTGGCTCTTGCCAAAGTCAAAATGACCACAAAAGGGAAATGTTTTGAATCCACTCAGTACAATGAGGCAGCCAGAGCAGCTCAGCTAAGGACTCTCAGAAAAGAGGACTCCAGAACTGCTGCAGAAAGTGGCAAGGACAATAAGATGAATATGTTCAAAAGGAGATTTTCAGGGGAGGAGGATTCATGGAAATCTACCTTTAATACAAAGCAATTGCTTTAATTTAACTATTCACTATTTTGTGTCATACTCATATAAGACTGTTTGGTCACACTTTTAAGAGATGTGAGAAAACCTTCCATGAAAAGGAATGTATCTGTTTGTTCAAAATTAGAGGGCAGGGGATTACCTCAGCAGTGAGTGCCTACCTGGCAAATGCAAGGTCCTGATTTCCATTCCCAGTACTAGGAAAAAAAACCCCAAATTTAAGTCTACTTTCTTCCTAAACACTTCAAATGCTCACATCTATAGTCCATGCAGCACACGCTCTGAAATAATGATGTACTTTGCAGTGCCTTGGAAGTGCTCTGAAAATGACCACCCAGAGGCCCTGATTAATCATGTTATTGCTTATTAAATTGTGTGTCACTGGGGTCAAATGTCCCAACTGCCCCAAGTCAGTGGTGAGCTCCCCTTTTTAATGGTTCCTCCCACTGCTTGCCCTTTTTGCTAAGTTTTCCCCCTGTGGTTTCAGCCATGTGCTGGGGTTTATAATTGAAAGCCACATTGCTCCAGGATGCAGTAACGATCAGTGTGATGGAGTTCACATATTTGATTTCACTCAAACAAAGGTGCTATGCACAGAGAAAGACTGTGAGCACAGTGTTACAGAGCCTGGCACCTTACTCTGCGGTCACTTGCATGGTCAGGAAGCTACTGTGGAATAAACAATGTGACCATTTCACTTGTGAGTGAGGTTGGAGTTGCTTTGTTTGAAGAAGTTTAGTAAAAACACTATGCAGGAGTTCATTACATGCAGTTAGAAAACAAATTTGTTTTGGAGTTTGACACTGTTCTTTGTGGTTGATCTTTTTGTTTGTTTATCTTCCATCCAAATTCTCTCAACTCTATGTTTCATTCTTTCATATTCAAATTATTTGGGGATGTCTTAGCCAAACCACATAGGCAAGCTGGGCACAGAGGGGACGAGGGTGAAGGTTACAGCATCTCTTTTACTGATTGCCTCTCTGATGCATTTGATGCCAACATCTGGCCTATCAGAGGCTGGGGAGTCTGAGTTTACACTTTTATCCCAGGAGGATACCTGGAATTTGTTTGGATTCATGCTCTATTTATACATTATGCACCTACAATTTCATTGGAATCTGAGTTAAGGTTGGACATCGCTACAGGGTTTTGCAAACAGAATGGAGACTTAGAATCACCTTCATCAGCTGCTCAGTACTAGTTCTTTATTAATTCAGTAAGTTTCCTAAAGATATTGAGAACACACAAGTGGAAAAGACTGCCCCTGTCACTGATTTTGGACTTCAGGAGGGACCCTTTAGGCATGACAACACTTAAAATGTGGAAATACAAAGAGCTCATCTCATCTGGAAACTGTATTTTTCAGTACATATAATAATAAGACATTAGGGTTGAAAATAATAGAGAATACTTTTCTCCTTTTGCTGAGTAACTTGATGTGTTGATTCGCTTGACTTAATCATCCCACAATGCTGTTTCTTTCCAGTTACTGGTTTTCATGTACATAAAACAGAGGACTAGAACTGGGTGACCCCTAAATTTCCTTTCAAGTCTCAAGTTCTTTAGAAACATATATGCCAGCCAGGTACAGTGGTATATGTAGGTAACTGCAGTACTCTGGAAGGCTGAGGCAGGCGGATCACAAGTTTGAGATCAACCTGAGCAACAGTGATTTAGTGAGATCCTGTCTCTTAACATTAAGGAAAGATGTGGATATAGCTCAGGTGAACATGTCGGATTCTGTCCCAGGGGCCACAACAACAAAAAAGAATAAAACAAAAACATACGTGCTTAGTGCCTATATGTTCTATAAATTTATTAAACTATAAGTGGATTAATAACATTTTTATGGAAAAAGTAGTCATGCATTTAATGTAAACTGTAATGTATAGTATGATTTTTTAATAACACATAATAAATATTTTAGGTGGACATGGATGTTCACTGTCAGGTATAGATTAAGGGCAGCCTGGACCTCTTTGATAATCCTGTGTCATAATACTGTCCTTGCTATTAAATTCTGAGCCTCTGTTATGAATCACACTTTCAGTGGCCCTAGTTTTTTTTTTCTTTTACTTTTCTTTCCTGTGATGCGGATTGAACTGAGAGATGCCAGTCAAATGCTTTATCCTTGAGCTAAGTTATGCTCAGCTCTTGTAGTTTTTTTTCCTTGTAGTAAAAATTGCAACACGTTTCAAGCATTTTTTATTTTCTTTCCCTTTAATTTGTGTAGAAATTCAGTTTCCCTGTTGAGGAGACATTGTTCATATGACTTGGCTCTATTTAACTCACATATGATGAGAAAGAGAATAGAGCTAGCCTCTTTACTATTTCTTTCCCATACTCTTGGTGAACATTTGCAACCACTTACAGAGAACTTAAAGTGTGCAGGTCATGACTGTAGACTTCTGTGTGTTGAAACCAAGATTCAACGCTGAAATTATCAGGACTTTTCATGATTTGATTGTTAAGTACATTATTTATTAAAAAGTAAATTCCAGCCAGGTACGGTTGAGTAAATTAGACTAAAGACAAACATTTGTAGATTTTCAATACTCATTATTGCCTAATATTTCACTACATGTCTTACTGTACATGCTTATTTATTGAATTATTATGTTAATCCTGAGGATTGAATCTAAGCATTTACTGAACTCCATTCCTAAATTCCCTTCTCTTTTTAAAGTTTTGAGTCAGTATCTTGCCCAGGTTTGGCTTCAACTAGTGATCCTCCTGCCTCAGCCTTGTGGAGTATAGGGATTATAGCTATGTGCTACCATGCCTGGCTTAGTGCTACCTTTGGAGGTAGTCTGGGTTGCTCAATCCCTAGAACTGAAATGCCGTATATGTGCACACTTTGTAGCTCATTCTAGTGCTATATTGCGTGGCCAGAGGTTGCAGCTCTGAAATTGGCCAAAGAAATACTGATACCACGTTACTCTGAAAATACTACAAATATGTCCCCTTGCCCCCCTCCAGCACCTTCATTAATGTTTAGTGGATCTTAGTTTCTTGGTGCTACATAAAATAAAACCTTACATAAGCAAGGTCCACAAATGAAGAGTGGTGGTTTGAATCTGGTGCTGGTCCATAACTAAAATGCAATGGGCGGGTGATTAAAAGGTAACTGAGAGAAGCATTCTGTGCTTGGGACCAAGGGCTGCAATTAGGTCCAACACATGCTTTACCAGCTGAGTTCAGACTATAAAGGTTGCAGTGAACACATGGACCAAAGTTAGTAGAAGCTTTGGATGGACTTTGTTGTGGTACAGATGACTCTCGTCCCAGCACCCATTCAGGTGGTATGGGTAATGTTGGTACAAATATCTGGGTCATTTTACCTTTAATACCTTTGAGTGATGACATTATTAGTTCCCTATCATTTGTATGGGGGAGAAACTAGCAACGTGCCAGAGAAGGTGTGAGGCATCTTGCCTGAACAATTTTGTATCCCCAGCCCCTGTAAAAGGGAACAAACAGGGACAAGAGAGCACTGATAAGTACTGAGCACACTGACAGTATTCACACTTTCCATGGAATCATTGCAGGTTTATAAGCGATATGATTTATTCTTATTTTATAGCCATGAAGTGGAAGCTTGAGCAATGTAAGAAGCTTTTATAAGATAATGCTGTAAGTAAATGGCAAAGTCACAGTCTTTAAACACATCTGGACCCATGAAATGTTCCTGGGATGCACATTACTGCCAGGCAGCCAGGATACTGCAGAAAATGGTTAGCATTATGTCAACTCTCTATACAAAAAGATTGTGCCTTCCCTTGAGAGGAAGAAAAGTCAATTGTGACCACATGCTTAGATATTATATGGGCTTGTATACTAAGTTTATAGGACATATAATCAACATGGTCCACAGAACTTATGCCAGCATCCAGGAGTTCTCTAATTCATGTCTTAAAGGACAAACAGAAATTATGCAGGTAGAATGGAACTCAGTTGGGAAAGCTCATTTCAGGCAGACAGAACAAATAGCCATGTGGCAGGGTCAGAAGAAAAAAAGCAAGTTAATCATAATAGGAACCAATAATTTTGGAACCAATAATTTTTGGAACCAATAATAGGAACCAATAATTATTGGTTAATTAGAGTGAGTTACTCTTTTTTCAACTGAAAGAGAAAAAAATTGAAATAAAACAGAATTTCAAAACAGGCAATAGGGAAATAACAATAATTAATACTTTATGTATTCATGTAGGTAGAGATTTCATAAACAAAACCCAGACTGAACAGAAAATACTACTAAGAATAACAAATGGGAACTCGACAAAAGAAATCGCCTACAGAGTGGAAAGACAATCCATAGAGTGGGAAAAAAATTAGTCAACTGCTCCTCAGACAAAGGACTTCTATCTAGAACATATAAAGAATTGAAAATCATCAGGCCCCTTAAATTCGAAGACCCAATCCAAAAATGAGCATTTGATACTTCTCAGATGAAAATATACAAATGGCAAACAAATATACGAAAAAATATTCAACAACACTGGTCACTTGAGAGACGCAAATTAAAACAAGACTGACATTTCATCCCCAGAAAGAATGGCTGCCATCAAGATATGAACCAACAACAAATGCTGGAGGGTCTGTGAGGAGAAAGGAACCCCTCTCCAGTGTTGGTGGGAGTGTAGACTGTTGCCACCACTGTGGAGGTCAGTCTGGAGATTCCTTAAAAAACTAGGATTACAGTGTTTTATTCTTTTACTCCTTCTCTGAGTTCATGAATAGACTCAGCCATTGTAAATGATTCTGGCCCAGATCTGGATCATGACTTCCTATGTGAGTTTTTATCTTGAGTATAGGGTATTCCTAACATAGAAGTATGAGGACTGGATTCGTGTTTTACAAGGCCCACTGTTTTGAGTAATTGGTAAAATATGACTAGTAGTTCCTTTGTTTAAAATCTGTTGCTCTATTTTACGTTTTTTTGTGAGAATTGAATGGATAATACCTAAATGCCAGAGTTGCAGTGAACTCTTCATAGTCGGTGGCTGTTATTTTTGCTTACTATTTCTCAATCTGTCCCTGGCCGGCCTTCGACCTCATTTCTTACTTTTCTTCCCTTAAGCGCCAACATCCACTTACTGGAAATATTTTTTTCTCTTTTTCCTGAAGGGCTTCCTTCCCTTCACTACTTTACTTAGTGATTCCAGCAACAGTGGGCTACAAATGACTTCCAGGACAGGAGATCGTGGGGTCCCACAGCACAGAGAAAAGCTTACTTTCTCTTTTTTTTGTTTGCTTCTCACTTTAACTCCAGGAGGGTCTATCATGCAAGCTGGTGTGTTAGGAAGTAAGTAAAACATGTAAAAAGAGATCATTAGATGGCCTTCCATCTTTACCTGGTTTAAGTTAACAGAGCCACTCTAATTAATTGTAATTACTATCTGGAAGGGAATGGCCTTTTCACAGAATTGAAATTGCTCTGGTCATGAAAGATATCATGAAACGTCTGCACTATCAGAGTGATGAGAGAATTTGTAGAACCACCTACTTGACTTTTGTTCAGGATTTTTGAAGAATTCTCTTACTAAATACATTTTTATGACAAATTTAGGGAAATAAAATACTGTTTCATTTTTATTATAGTCATTCTTTTCCAAATTCTAAAAATAAAATAATTTTGCATATTAAACTCTATGGAGTGGGTTTGGAATAGACATCCTTAGATGTCTAATGTGATGGTACAATTTGAGACCTGGATTTTACTCAAGTGATTATGTTGAAATAAAAAGGGAGAAAAAGAGGAATGTGTAATTCATGCAGGACCCATTGAGACTACATGGAAGATTAATCACACAGGTCACAAGCCAAAGATTCAGCAATTAGAGCACTGAGGAAAGTGTGGCATTTGAAGCTATTTATTCTTTACGCTTCTTGTTTCATAAACTCCGGACATTTGCATTTTTGGCTTCTCCTTTCCATGTCTCCATGGTGCATTTTAGGGCCTTTACAAGGTACCCATGACTGTGTAGCTTTACCACAGTCTGGGGTCAATTCTTTTTTTTTTTTTTTTTTTTTTTTTTTTTAATATCAGTGCGTGTTGGAGGTACATGAACTCTGCAGGAGGTACATGAACTCTCCTTGGGGAGCCAGTGCGTGTGCATAATACAGCTTGTTGTTTTTAATCCCCTGGCTCTTCTCTAATGCCCCTCCTGCCCCTTTCATTCTTGTCGGTATTATCAGTCTTAGTTCATGTTTATGGCAGGTGATGGTCACGTTTATTGATGTCGCTAGGACCTTGTCCATGACATATCTTCACTGGTGAAACTGGCGGAGTTTGGAGTCAATCTTAACCATCCAGTCTCCGTCCTGAGCCGCTCCCAGCCAGTTTACCTCACTCCAAGGCTGGCCAAACAAAGCCTTCATTTCACTGGCTCAGCCTGGCCAATGACTTTCAATTCATTCTATTTTCTTTACTGTGCTGCCAATTCTCACTTCATTCTTAGAGACTGTTAATTTTCCATCATCAGAACACGTCCGTGTTATGTACAATGGAGTCATGCATCCCTTTGCACTGTGCCACGGTGTCTTTGCTCATCCTCGTAGACCTCAGGATTATTTTGACAATAAAATGTGGAGAAGAGTTCAGCACTTACCAGCAGCTCCTGTCACAAATTATTCCCGATGTTTTACAAAGCTTCTTATTTAATCTTAAAATGACCCTGCAGCATGTATCACGGTATCTATTTTACAGATGAATTAGTCATCTCAGTAAGTTAATTAACTCCTCCAGAGGGACACCAGGAGAAAGGATACAAATGAAATCTTATCCCAGTCAAAGTTACTCTCATTTTACTGTTTTACAGCATATGAAATCATGAGTGTTTCTTGATTCTAATGCTAGACCTTAACCCCTCCAGATGTGGGCTCCTGATTGTTTTGGCCTTTTGTGACAGACTTTTTTTCTTTTTGTTCTCTCTCTCTCTGTCTCTGTCTCTGTCTCTCTCTCTGTCTCTCTCTCTCTCTCTGTCTCTCTCTCTCTCTCTCTCTCTCTCTCTCTCTCTCTCTCTCTCTCTCTCTTCTTCCTTCCTTCCTTCCTTTCTTTTTTTGCATGTGTTGCAATACACAGGGATCACACTGACCTGGGAGAGCTGGTATCCCTGTATATCCCATCTCAATCATTTTTTCTTCCTCTCCTCTCACCTCGCTGCCCTCTTGTCTCCCACCTACCCAAATCTGCTTCCTGTCTCCAAAAATAAACCAGACATAGAGGCAGACTCTGTGTGCCTTGTTTCTACATCCTTCTCTTTCACTGATTTTATTTCCTTGCTACTCTTCTAAAGATTTTATCACATGGATGGGTCTAAACAGGAGAAATTCACCTTCAGAATTCAGGAGAACTGTCTCAGAGGGAAAGTGGGGGTTGACATGGTACCCTGAATTCTAGAGATCAGGCCAGCAAACTCCTGGGAGAACCAGAGTGTGAGGCTGCAGTAATGATTCAGACTATAAATTTGTAGATTCTCTTTGTGTCTCTCCTGACTCTGTCTCTGTCTCTCTTTCTCCCCAAATAAATTTTATTCCTTGCATAATGAGTCTTTGGTACTTATATTTGGATTGGTTTTCTTGGCTGATGAATAGATGCCTTCCTAAATGACATTTTTATTTGTTCTACTTTACTATGAGGAAAATAGTACTGTCTTTTATCTCTCTACCACTGTAATTTAAAAGAGGATGTTCTACCCACAATTATGAAAAATAGCACCAGCATGTGAGAGAGTTAAGAGGACATCCACCATCTCAGCTTAAAGCTACAACAGTCATTAAGTGTGATCTCAAGTCTTCTGACTTTTGGGTTAATGTTTTCTCCATCCTATGTCTGTGGATTTAAAAACAAAAGAAATAATAAAAGGAATCATTCTAGTTGAGTCTTGACAAGACTGGAATTTTGCTGTCTGAGATATTTTTGATCACCTGATAGCTCTAGTGACAAGGGGTTTGAATACTCACACTGGACTGGATTGGAGGAACTCAGGGTCCCGTGACACCAACCAGAACTTCAAACATGTTCAGCCTTTACCTGTGTCAGGTAAACCTGTGAAGGTCTCCCGGGGATCCCGTGAAAGCCAGTACTTTTCGAGCCTCACCTCAGTATTTGTAGAAATAGGTGTCACTAAAGGGCACCATTCTCCAAATTTAAATAAATAAAGCATTCAAAGGAGACGGCAGTAAATTTTACTCAAGGTAGAAAGAAGCCATGAAAAATTCACTTTCCTACTGTGCCTGATTTGGTAGTACGCATTCAGTCAGCTCCAATGGAAATTCAGGGAGTTGCCAGGTATGAATGCACACCCCGGAATCGTTACAGTTCTATGCAAACCAGAAGCAGGTTTCCTCCCAAATCAGACAGTGTTATTTGTGACTGCAAATGTTGTCAAATTCCTGGCCCTGAATTATAGCTAGAGTCTGGGCTGCTACTCTTAATGGCTATGTTTACGGGATTGTCTTCTATTAAGTCTTTCTGGTATGACCAGAGTGCTTCAACACTGCCAAAGAGAAATTATTGATGTGACTATAATAGGCTATGAAGAGCTATCTGTTCCATAATCAAAGCAGAAAAACAATAGCAAAAATATAAAAGAGGAAGATATTATTTCCAAATTCAAAGTACTTACATTCCTGTGTATGCTTGAGAATCAGCCAACCATGAACTGAACCTTCTGAAACGTGAGTCAAATTACATTTCTCCTACTAAAATGTGGTGTTAGGTATTTTTTCCCACAAAGAGGAAAGCTGACTAATACACTTTGACCTAGGAGTTATAATAAAAATATGTTGAGTACTTAAATTAAAAATTTATGTACAAAATGGGAGGGAATCAAAAGATAGGGGATGAGTGGAGGGAGGGAAGAAAAAGGGAAGGAAAAAAGGAATTAAAATGTGTTGTGTACATGTAGTAACTTCCCATGAGGAATGTAAACACTATGTACTACTAACACGTGCAACTAAAAATATAATTATTTAAAAGAATTATTACAATAAAATATCAGCACAAATTCCCTTTAAAATTCCTCCCCTTACTTGGAACACATTCATCCCATTGCTCTTGCTGCTTTCTGAGGCAGTTCTAAAACTTAACTTCCCTGCATGTCTTTTTTGGGTTATGTTAATGTTCTGAATCAATGCAAAACATTTGTGGAAATTTCTGAGAAATAAAATTTTCACAGCAAATCTTTATCCAAATTTCTCACCAAATCAGGCACCATGTGACTTCTGGCCCTGCCCCTAAGTCACAATGACCATGAAAGGGAAACATTTTGAATCTACTGAGGACATGGAGGCAGCCAGGAGAGCGCAGCTAAAGACCCTCAGGAAAGAGGACTCCAGAGCTGCTGCGGGAAGGGGCAAGGATGATGGGACCAGTGTGTGCAAAGCAAGGAGGGCTGTTTGGAGACCATGGGATTTTTACTGTAATACATTCTTTCCAATTGTAAGAACTCCCAAGTTTAAGACCACACTTTGTGTGTCTCTTATTGCTCTTCTTACTGACTTGAATGTCCTTCCTCATCTCCAGTCACTTCTTAAAAATTTCTTTGAAGTATTTATCATATATCTTCAGAATAGTTAAGAGGCTTGCACGGGGACACACTAAGGGTCCCTATTTGGCCCTACACCTTTCCTTGTCACAGTACACAGTGTTTGTACTCAGGGCTGGCACTCCCTGTCATTCAGATCTTGAGGTTTCCTCACTTCAAACTACAGCACCAAAGACGTCACACCTGCTCTGGCACTATTTCATCACCAAGACGGGTACATAGCAAAACCTCTCCAGCTTAGCATCTGGGTCTTGTATATCTAACTACAGTGAAGTGCTTGAGTCCAGAGGAAGCATCATGGATTTCTAGGAGCTCAGTCAGTGAATGGAAAGCAAATTGCTAATGCTGATGTTTTTATAGATCAAGAGCGAAGCCTTTGAGAGCACCAGAGGGGCTCAGTCTTTTCTCTTCTCTTCTCTTCTCTTCTCTTCTCTTCTCTTCTCTTCTCTTCTCTTCTCTTCCTTCTCTTCTCTTCTCTTCTCTTCTCTTCTCTTCTCTTCTCTTCTCTTCTCTTCTCTCCTCTCCTCTCCTCTCTTTTCTTCTCTTCTCTTCTCTTCTCTTCCTCTCCTTCTCTCTTTTTCTTTTCTCTCTTTCTCTCTCTTTTTTCTCTCTCCCTCCTTCCTTTTCTTTCTTTCTTTCTTTCTTTCTTTCTTTCTTTCTTTCTTTCTTTCTTTCTTTTTCTTTCCTGCCTTCTCAGTCAATGATGGTAATACATTCCTCACGTGGAATCAGTACATGGACATAATACACTTTATTCCTTTTTCCTTCCCTTTCCTTTCACCCCTCCCCTTCCCTCCTTTTATTTATGGATCCCTACTCTCTCTCTCTTTCTCTCTCTCTCTGAGAATGCTCTATCTCTCCATTTCCTACATCTGGCACAGCTCAAACTTGGAAGATTTATTTTTGCAATCATTTAATTATAAATGGAGATGTTCATTATAACAAATTTAAAATTTTTATATTTAAATCTTTACTAGGAGTGCCTATTACATACGGTAAAAGAACTCTTTGGAAATTTGTTTCAACACCCTCATCATGAGGTTATCCATAATTCTTTAAAAATCCACAAAAATTAAAAGAAAAGTTCAAAAGCAAACAAGAGAGAACAGACTGAACAGTGCTGGCAACTAAGTCCAAATCACAGAATCTAAACAGATGGCGCCTTTCGGATGTGCTTCTCTTTAGACTTCTCATCTAGAAATAGAAGTGGAGGGGGAGTTCTGCAGGAACCTGCCAGTCACAAGGCGCATACTGTTAAGCCAGTGCCTAGGGGCTTTATGTTAGTTTCCTCATCTGCAGAACGAAGCTATCATAGGAGCACAGTGTAGCAATGCTCGGAGAACCAAAGGCGTTTGCATACTTCAGTGCGTGGAGTGATGACTGTTGTTTTCCTGCTTTTTCTCCTTCTCAATCTGGCACTTCCACCAGGATGTCAGACTGCTCCAGTGTGCTCATTCCCGATCACCTCTGACCCTGGCAGGAGGTTTTCATATAAACCACAAGTTGTCCTTGAGGAAAATGAACACAAACAACAAGACAATTTGCATTAGGTCCTCCCTGCTGGGGACCAGGCCTATAGTCTACCTTTAGCTGGGACATATGCTGTGCTTTTAGTGGGCTTTCCACAGTGCTTGAAAACTCACAGCTGCCTAAGGAACACTGAGGCAATGAGAAGGGTTGCTTTTCTTTCTTGGGTGAAAGCGAAATAAATAAGCTACAGTGAGAACCTTGGACAAGGAGCCGGCAGGAGAGGTCTGCCATCCCGTCTTGATCTTGACTCTTTTGGAGCTTCATTTCCTCTTCAGAAGGAAGCTGGAAACCGTGTTTTCAGTTTGAGAAAAACTTTGCAAATTAGACAGGATCATTTCATGAAAGCATTTGGAAAATAGTGTAGCTTTGCATAAAATTGAATGTTAACTATAATAACTTGGTCACATTTTTTCACTGTTATTCCAATAAATGGCAGGAGAAATGTTCTATTCTAAGGGTGACAGTAAATTGTAGCTTCTTCAAGACTGGTGCAGAGAGTGAGAGGAAGTTACTTATTTTCTACTCAAACTTTCTGCTACAATGGCATTGGCGTCACCACCACAGAGAAGGCGTGCAGAGCAACATGTCTTGAAAGCTGCAATGGAGGCAGGAGCTATCTGTGCAGCTGGGGAAGCGATTTCAACCAAGCATTTAAGCTAGAAGTTGGATCGAATTTGTTATTCAACGTGAATATATGTGTGTAATACGTGTGTGTGTTCATGGATAAGTATAGATTGTGTGTGTTTGTGATATTTGCTGCAGACTCCAAATTTCCTTTAAGAAGAACAAGGAAGTAACAACATTCTTTTCAACTCAGCCTTTCTGGATTCAACAGTTTTCTTCATTATTCTTTTAGAACTGCTATACTATGTTACTTGCTGTGGTAACTGACCTGCTGGTGCTATTTCGGCTTTATTTTCAAAAACTTACAAGAAGCTACTTAGAAATATTTAGCTCTTTTTGTGTACATTTTATGAAAGTCTCTTCTCACAGGCTGTTGTACTTTGTGATGTACTGGGTTCCGGGATTCTGTGCACACCTGCATCATAGCATCTGACACCCACGTGATAACACTTTCCCTCTACGGCTGTCTTCCATGCCAATATGCAAGGTTTTAGAATACCTGTGTTTTATTTACTCTGCTGCATCTATAATTTCGGTACTCTAGAGACTGAGGCAGAAGCATCAACAGTTTGGGCCCAGGGAGGCAACTTAGTGAATTGGTGAGACCCTAAATTAAATTTAAAAAGCACTGAGGATATAGCTCAATGGAACTGTCCTGGATTAAACCCCTAATATTATTTTTGGCAGTCAATATGAGGCAGTGCAGAAGAAATAAAAAGAGACAAAGAGTAGAATGTCCTTTAATGTGGACACGGGAGAGCTTAAAAAGAAGTGCAGGGGCTCTCCATTAGGACAAAGAAATGAAGTCACCTTTATCAGGTCTGGCGGGAAGGAGTTTTAGAGGTGAGCAAAATGACATATTAACCACTGATTTGAAGAAGCACCTTGTGTGCAAAACAGGATACACAAAGATTTACTGGAGGCTTGGGTGGTTGTGGAGTTTTGGGGTTGGAAAGGGCTCAGCGCACATGCAAAAACGGAGTGGGAGATTTATCTCTGGAATGAGGAGAAAGTAGAAGTTACTCTTAGAGAAGTTACTTTTCTGGGTCCAGGACCAATTTGGGCAGCTGTCATGTTAGCTAAGCCCCAGGCTAGCAGAATCTATCACCTAATACCTCAGGAAAGGATAGAAGAAAGAAAAGAAGAAAGAAAGGAAGGAAGGAAGGAAGGAAGGAAGGAAGGAAGGGAGAGAGAAAGAAAGAAAGAAAGAAAGAAAGAAAGAAAGAAAGAAAGAAAGAAAGAAAGAGGACTGGAGATGTAGGGTCACAAGAGCCAGCCTGGCAAGAGTGAGGTCATGAGTTTGATCCCCAGTACCAACAACAACAATAAAAAGGAGGAGGAGGAGGAGGAGGAGAAGAAAAAAAGGGAGGAGTGGAGTGAAGGAGGGAGAGATGGTAGAAGATTATAAGTAGTTTTATTAACTAATAAAAATTTTTTGATCACTTCAAACACTTTCAGACTGATTTCACCTGCTAATTGAGGCATTTCTGCCACTCATTCACCCCACCATCCCTTTCCTCAATTTGGTATTTTCACACCTGGAGTGGGAATAGGGATTAATGTTCTGAGAGACTGCACTGTGACTTGATCATAATACAAGTGAGCAGGCAGGAAGAAAGATCAGATAATTGAAGGCTTGTGATATGAGTACCCAAGCACTCTTAAGTGAGTCCTCTAAATCGTACAGGGCCTCTTTTATTACCTATTAAACCTTGGCAGGAACAAGGTGTAGATGATATATTTTACAGTTTAGGATTTTTCTTTAAGCAAGAGGTGTGGGGAGACAGCAAGGTGCTTGTCTCATCAGGAGGTGGAGAGAAGTGTGTTCTCCTAACTGCTTGTCCTTTCAGCATGGGCCCTGTGATTAATGAAAGGCACACCCACTAGACAGGCTGATTCTTTGCTATATTCCCACTGGAATTATCTTCTTTCAGGTCTTCCTTCCTGTTATTGTTTATGTCTAAATGTCTCCCTAAAGCCTCATGTGATCACTAGTGGAATTTTTGGAGCGTGACTGGATTATGGGGCCATTATAGCTGACTTCCTGTCAGGAAGTGGGCCTGGTTGGAAGAGGAGGTCACTGAGGTCATGATCCGGAAGGCTTTATGTCATCCTTCCTGGTTCCTCTTTTGTTTCACTCTGCGTCCTGGAAACCATGAGGTAAGAGTTTTGCTCTTCCCAAGCCTTGTGCCATGCTGTTTCTGTGATTAAATCTGCTGAACATGGAATGGAACTATTGAAACATGAGCCCAAATAAACCTTTCTCCTTTTAAGATGTGGGGGTGGGTGTTATGTCTCAACAATCAGGAAAGTATTTGTGCTACTACTTTTTTGGACAATATTTCATGCCTATATCTTGTATATCTTTGAATGACTATTATGACTATAACAATAATCAATGTATTAATTATTGTTACTCTACTAGCTTGTTTTGAAACTGTTTTGTCAGTATTGTTACTTTTTTCTGTTAAAATAATGAGGAGACTAACTAATTCCTTTCTCTTCCTGGACTGAAACCTATCCCAGTGTCTTCCTCTTCTCTCATTGTCCATCTTCTGCACTTAACTTCCATATTACCTCCAAACAGGATTCTGAAGACCCTCTTTCCTTGTCTTAGAACCAGTGCAGGACTGTTTATTCCTGTCACAACATGGCTACAAGATGCCTCGTTCTCTTTGCTGTTTATGTTCAAATGTGCTCTTGGGTTCTTCTCTATTGTCCCTTTAGTATCCTGGCATTCCAGGATGCCATGGCAAAGCAGTCCTCGAACATTCTAGAATCCTCAGGAATCTGTGTTTGGTATAATATCTGAGCTACTTCGAAATATTTAGCCCTTTTTATGTAAGTTCCATGAAAGTCTCTTCTCACAGGCTGTTGTACTTTGTGAGGTACTTGATCCTAGGATTCTGTGCACACCTGTATGATAGCATCTGACACCCCCTGTGATAACACTTTCCCTCTACGTCTGCCTTCCATGCTGATATGCAAGCTTTTGGAGGGTGAGGGCTGTGTTTTACTTACTTTGCTGCCTCATATTTCTTGTAGAAACTGTCACGTCATAGACACTTGTAAAATTACTAAATAAACTAATGAATGAGATATTTGTTTTCCAATGTGAAAATACTGGTTTAGATAATAGCACTTTATTTCTTGAAAGGAAATATTTTATATTTTTATTGGTGTATATTTGCAGAAAACAATTGCAGTTGTTCATTTTGGGGATTTGGTACATGCCTGTAGCATATTTTAATTATTTGCCAAAAGCACTTTAATTCAGTAGTTTCCATCATGGAACCCTTGAGTGCCAGGATGAGAAGTCTGGGTTTGTTTTGAAGAGAAAAATGATTTGAAAAGCTCTACCTATGCAGGAGATTAATCTGTCATGTGTGGCAAGCCAAGACAAGGACAGGAAAGCAGCTGCGGGTATATGAAAAATGGCATCGTCCCTTTGTGGGGGCCTCGCAGCCCCTGAAGTTGGAACACACAGCTGGAGCTGTTGCTTTTATTCTCCTGATGGTCACTCCTCGAATCCACAAAAGGATGGCTGCAGCTTCAGGTATTAGTAACGAAGGCATAATAGGAATCAAGATTCAGTGCTTCTTCAGGGTGAGAGGTCTGTCTATCCTGTATTTTAAAAAGTTGTAATTTCCTCACTTGCACAATAAACCTCTGAATTTTCATGCTCTAGAAATCATTGCTTTTGTCATCTGTAAATGCAAAAAGGAGCCCGAGAGTCAGCAGATGGTACATGTTATTAAGAAGTTATGGAAATGCAGGTCCTTTCTCTCAGCATCAGAGTAACAAAAAGTCTGCTTGGTAATTACTTTCCAGCATCCTGTTTTAAAAAATACTAGTCTCTCTATGCCCCACTCTCAGTGGGCTGTTCCTTCCCAGAATCTGCAGGGAACTTATAAATAACTCTATGCCACCATAGCAATTCTGACCAGGCTGAAGAATCTAGTGCCACATTGGAGTCTGTTCCTTTGAAGCACGTTTCAGTAACAAAAATGTCACAAGGAAAAAATATTGGGCAGATATTTAACACATGAAACTAGAAACTCATGCAATCATCAAGAGGGCTGGAGTGTGAATGTTGGGTGGTGGGTTGTAGTTCATGCCTGTAGTCCCAATATTCTAGGATGCTGATGCAGGAAGATCCCCAGTTCCAGTCTAGCTTGAGCAAGTAATCAACTTAAAGAGAACTTGTATCTAGATAAACAATAAAAAAGATCTGGGGAAATAGCTCAGTGCAGAGCTCTGGGTTCAATCCTCAGTGTAGGAAAGAGATAGAGACAGAGATAGAGATTGAGATAGAGACGGACACAGAGATAGAGTTAGAGAGGTGAGAAACAAGAAAAGGAAGATGAAGAGAAAGAGGAGGAAGAGAATGAGGAAGAAAAGGAGGAGAAAGAGAAGGAGGAGAAAAGAGGGAGGGGGAAAGGAAGGTAATAAAATTAAAAATAGAAATTAAAAAAGAGAAAGAGAAAGCCCTGGGTAGAAAGACAGGGCTCAGAGGTAGTTTAGTTTAGGGATCCCAGCTGCCCCCAGAAACAGGGTGTGTGGCTCTCTGGGTGCATGGAAAGCCTCACCAACAGTTGTTTCTATTTGACTTCTTGATGATAGCTATTCTTTCTGGAGTAAGACAGAACCTCAATGTTGTTTTGGCTCACATTTCTTTCATGGCCAGAATTGCTGAGCATTTCTTCATGTATTTATTGTCCATTGGTACTTCTGAGAAGTCTGTTCATTGAAGTTGCCCATTTTTTTTTTTTTTTTTTTTTTTTTGTCTTTTTTGTTTTTATCGGTACCGGGGACCGAACTCACGACCGTCTGCTTGCAAGGCAGGTGCTTATGCCGCTGAGCTAAATCCCCAGCCCCCTGCAGTTGCCCATTTTTGATTGATTCTTTTATTTAGGGGAAGTCTAATTTTATGATTCTTTGCATATTCAAGATATTGCTCTGCTTTCCAAGGAATCACTGGCCCTTTGCTGATTGTTTCTTTAGTTTTCAGAAGCTTTTAAATTTGATGTGTCACATTCATTGCTTGTTGGTGTTATTTCTTCTGTTCCAACATTTCTTTGCCTATGTCTTCAAGTTTTGCCTATTTCCTATTTCATATTCCAGCAGGTTAGGTGTTTCTATTTTAATATTTGGACTTTGATCCACATTCTGTTGAGAGACTGGGTCTGTCTTCAGTTTTCTCAGTACCATTTGTTAAAAGCTAGTTTTTTTCCCCAGTGTGTGTTTTTGGCCCCTTTGTCAAAGTTCAGATGGCTGAATGTGCCTTGATTTGTTTTAGCATTGCCTACAGTTTAGCACTGATCCATCTGTTCATTTTAGTGGTTTTATTTCCACTAAATTTTCATAGTATAACTTGAAATCTTAGATTGCAATGCTTTGGTCTTGTAGTACAAGATGTTTTTACTACTTTAGATCTCTTCTGTCATGAATTATAAAATTTTTTCCTAGTAAAGTAAGAAATGCTCCTGGTGATTTGATTGGAATTACACTGTTATAAAGTATGACTATTCGGGCAGTGTTAGTTACACCTATCCTGGCACAGGGAACAGACGTCCACTTTATGATGTCTTCTTCAATATCTTTTTCCAAGGTCCTAGACAAACAAGAATGATCCAATGCAAGTACAAGAAAAGAAATTGTAAAGATGATAGCACAAATTAATGAAATTGAGACTGAAAAATCAAACAAACAAAAAAAAACCAATATAATCAATGAATTGAAGAGCTGGTTCTTCCAAAGGATAAGCAGAAGAGGAAAACTCATAGTCATTATCAAAAATACAACAAACAAAAAAAGTAAAGAAAAAAAGCACAATAGAGTGATAGAAAGGAATAAGGCAATATCACAATGGATACAACATAAACCTAGAAGATTATTGGTAACTACTTAGAAAACATATAATCTAATAAACTGGATACTTCAGGAGAAATGATTAAATTACTAGATACAGACAAATTAAAACAAGCAAACTAGTTGATATAAAAATCCTGAATAATCCAATAACAATCAATGAAGTTGAAGCACTATTAGAAACTATCAACTAAGGATAGCCCAGAGCCTGATGGATTCATCACTGAATTCTACAAAAATTTTAGGAAAGATTTAACATCAATGCTCCTCAAATTCTTTAATAGAATTGAAAGGGAAAGAATACTGGAATACTGTCAAGTTCATTCCTAAAAATTAATGTTACCTTATTTCCAAAACCAGATAAAAACTCAACTCAAAAACCCTTCTAGCCAATGTCTTCAGTGAAAACAGATGCAAAATTCCTTAACAAGATACTGGCAAAGGGTATGCAATGAATCATTCAAATGATCGTAGATCATAATCAAGTAAGCTTCATTCCAAGGAAGCAAAGAAGGTTCCACACATGCAAATCAATAAGTGTAATGCATTACATAAACAGATGCAAGGGCAAAAATCATGTGATTATCTCAATAGATACAAGAAACAAAAGGCCTCTGATAAAATCCAATATCCATTCATTATAAAAAAAATTTGGTGTATGAGGACCTAATCTCAATTTGATAAAAACCATTTATTGCAAACTTATTGCCACCATCATATTAAGTGGAGAAAAGCCAAAAGATTTCCCTCTAAAATCAGGAATGAGACAAGGATTGTCTACTCTCATCACTCCTGTTTAATAAAATCTCAAAGCTTTAGCAAAAGCGATCAGGTAAAAAGAAATTAAAGAGATATCAATAGAAAAGGAAGAAGACAAACTATCCTTCATAGATGATATGTTCCTTTATGTAGAAGACACAAAAAATTCCACCAGACTCCTAGAACTAGTAATGAAATTCAACAACATAGTGGGAAACAAAATCAACAGTCAAAAAGCAATAGTGTTCCTGTACATCAATAATAAATTCACAGAGAAAGAAATTAGGAAAACAATACCACTCCCATTAATTTCAAGAAAATTAAATACTTAGGAGTTAACATAATGAGAAAGTGAAAGACCCATGTAATGCTTTTGAACTCATTTTAAAATATATTGTAAGCCTAATTCAGGAAACAGTTGATAGTTCATGTTAAATTAATGTAAATGCAATGTTTGTAACTTGTCTGTCTTTATGATTTTACTACAGCTTTACTAGCTAACAATAAACAGTCAATAAGTGTTAAATTGAGTTTCTGAGGATGTAGGTTCTATACATGTCTTTTGGTTCAGAATCTAACCTGAACTTTATGACCAGCTGGGATTGCTGAGATTTGTCCATTTATGTCAGGTGACTTTCACTGGTAATTCAGAGGCTTAAGATACTGGCTTTTCATTGAGATTGTGATTCACCCTTAGCTGTAGGGTTCTTTGGTGTGAGCCAGCCCAGGTCTTCTGCTCGTCTTGCTCCTGTATCTGTGATGACCTGGCAGGTCAAGATGTGCTGAAAGCTGTAGTCTAACCTCATGTACTTGTCAACCTGACAGTGTACTGTGGTCCAGGGGGCAGGGATGACTTGCTACATTACTTCCATCATCCAATTGAATGCTTTGAGTATTTTCAGCTGGTCCACAGTTCCAACATCACCAAGACAGGGCATGCCACAGGGTACGCTTTCAACTCCCTGCTTCACTGTTTGCCCTGCTATCAGGATAATCAAAGCAAGTGTGGACCAACGTGAATTTAAGGAGTGAAGAGACAGATTCCAGCTCTCGGAAGAGAAGCAGCACAAACCCCATCGTAGAATCCCATGAATCCTGGGATGGAAAACACAGGGGCCTTCTATAATCCACCACAACAGAATATAAATGAGACTAGAGCTTGCCGTAGCTGCTTGGACTGGTGACATTCGTGTCTTATGAACCATTTGGGAAATCTCCTGTGCAGATGCATGGAGTTTCTGGCATTTTAATGGCAGTCTTTCCTTTTTCCCTTTTATTGGACCCTTTTAATTGCTCTGCACAAGGCTGGCTCTTCCTTACCTGCGTGGATAGAGATGACTAACTTGTAATAAACACTTCCCCACAGAGTTATAATGGAGCTTTTTGCAAAGAGAATGTGTTTTTCAAAGGTTAGAGAATTTTACAAAAGTAAAAATGTAGTTATAAAGTTTGGTGATTTTATGAGCCTATTAGATCTTGTAAGCTTTCTGAAGGGAGGCACAGGAGGAAGGGACATCCTTTGAAAATGAAGAGGCAAATTAAAAATGGAAAGTTTTCTTCTGGAATTGACTGGAATTGGAGTTGGAACACTTCCATTTTGGAAGAGGAGAAGAAGATGCACAAAATTGGCTGTTGTGGACATTGTCCGAGGTCTCTGTTCGGAGGTCGTGTATGACAAGAAAGCCGTCCCACGCACCCCAAATATGAGGACATGGCACCCAGCCAGGTCAGGCTGCAATGAAAACTAATTTGCCTAAAATATTTCAGTAAGTAAAGGCACCCAAGTTTAGATCGTAAAATGAAAAAAAACAAGAAATAGTCACAGGTAAATCATGTATTTGGTACTCGGTGATTAATTTATGGTTCATTAAGGTTCATTGATTCACACAATTCTTGGTTAATTCAGCAAATATTCCTTGAAGACCCATTACCTTCAAGATATTGGAAATTAGGAGATCATAAAACTGAAGACAGAAAAAATAGGCAAATATTAATAAAAGTACTAGACTTCTGCTTTTAAAGAGACAGACCAAAAAAAAAAATAGATAAAAACACACCTCTAATCAGGAAGAATATTTATTTATGATTGTTAGTCCACTGATAATTTATGAAAACCACACAGCCAGACCTTTGGTTGTGAATTCTTGATGTATTTTCCTATGTGATGATGCTTTTGCATCTTTATTTCAGTATCTCTTAAGGAAATAGAAAGTTTTTAGCACCGAGTTATAGCACAAGTGCTTACTCTTTTTCCAAGATAAACAAAAATAGCAAAATAAAGGACCATGATGAATAACAAAGCTAAACAGTTTCTAATCAGTGGAAATTATACTAAAGGACAAACACTAAAGTTAAAGCAACTTGCTTGTTCTTTGAGCAAATGAAGGTCACCCTGCTCTAGGTAATCAGAAAAGACATTGGGTCTTGCAGTTGAACTACTCATCTGCACTTTAAAAAATGCTTTCCATCAACCAACTTCAACTGTAAATTACAAACAAAAATTTGCTGTTTAAGTGAACATTTCAGTGTGACTCACATATTTATGCAACTATTACAGACTCAAGGTAGGAAACACTTCCTTCGCCCTGCTCACTCAAGAGTCCACTTGTCTTTTCTTAACTTCATAGAGGTGGAATCGTACAGGACTCACTCTGGTTTCTTTCTCTGCCTGCCCCACCGAGTTTTAAAGGTTTACCCATTTGTGACCATAACGGTCCAGTACTTTTCTAGCTGAGTAACTTTTCAATGCATGAATTTATCACAAAATGTTTATTAATTCATCATTACCACCGTTCATTATATCTAAGTTTCTTCTAGTTTTCTGACTACTATTTTCTGACTACTACTTGTGTATCATTCTGGATTTGAGTGTATTTTTTCATTTCCTTTGGGAAATTACTTTAATGAGGTTTGTGTGTGTGTTAGTATCTTACTGTAATTGTACGTTATATTTCTGTGGCAACTAATGATAGGGAACATCTTATTCTTTTCACATATTCTTTTGTTAAATTTCAAATTTTTTCATATTTCTGTGATGGTAAAAAATATATATATGCATTTAGATACATAGATACAGTCAGTATCAAAATGGGTAAAACATTTTCAATATTTCTTTAAGATTGGATATTCTCTTCATTATTTATCAATGTCATTCAAAGAATAAATATTTTTAATTCTGATGCAGTCTAATTTACTGATTCATTTCTTTTATAACTTGTGAACTTTTTTTCAGTACCAGGAATTGAACCCAGGACCTTGTCTTCACCAGGCAGACCCTTTCCTACTGAACTATATCTCCAGCCCTGGCTTGTGACTTTGTCCTGAGGACTTTTACTTCCTCTGAGTCCAGAAGTGGGTTTCTCTCTTTAATCTTCTAAAAAGATTCATGGTTGTAGGTTTAGTTTTGCGTAAATGATCCATGCTCAATTAGTAGGTATATTAGTTACAGCTTGAGATTTCTTCTTGCTGTGTGGATTGCATTTCTTCCAGGACTGCTTGTGAAAAAGGCTGTAAAATTTATGAATGAATAAATTTGACATCTTCTTTGAAATTGGCCTCTATTGCCGGAATCCTTTTATTTTCCTTTGATTGTAAGTCTATGTTTGCTAAATAGTACTAGATTTTTCATTGTGAATAAACTATTGTAGCTCTATAAGTGTTGAAGCAAAATATCGTGACTCTCTTACCTTTACTTTTTTTTTTCCAAATTGATTTAACTACTATAAGTCTTTTGCATTTCTATTATTTTTGTAGAATTAAGGATTGAATCCAGGTTACACTGAACTATACCCCCACTCCTATTTTATTTTTATTATTTTATTTATTTACTTACTAATTTAATTTCTTAAAAATTATTTATTTTGAGAAAAGGTCTTGCTAAGTCACTACATTGCCCGGGCTGTGCTTGAATTTATGACCAGGCTTCTAGATTTATTTTACAATAGCTTGTTTATGTCTCAAAAATAGGCTGCTAAGGTATTTATTGGGTTTGTATGAATTACTAGATTAATTTGAGGAAATATGCCATTAAAAAATACAGAGTTTTCCTACCCTAGAGCACAGCGTTCTTCCCCATTCATCTTTATCTGACTAAATTCTCTCAAGAATGGTTTAAAGTTTTCATCATAAAGATTTTACGCAGGCAGAGTACATTTGAATCTCAAATATTTACATGTTCATGATTTAACTCTAAATCTGATATTTTAATTTGAATTTCTATTTTTCAATGTTGAGACTGGAAAAACGTTGATTTTTTAAAAAAAAAAACTGATACCCTAAGTACACTAAATATATTTTTGAGTTCTAGTGAGATTGTATTTATTTACTTTTGGATTTCTAAGGATTTTATCCATGCACAAGTATCTTGTCTGCAAACAATGACAGTTTTGTTACTTTTTTTGCAGTTGGCCAGATTTTTACTTGGTTTTATTACAGTGATTAGACTCTCAAATATGATAATTAAGAGAAGAGAGTGAGCATTCTTCTCTTTTTTAAAAATTTTAGTGGGAAAGTATTTGGATTGTTGATATAAATGCAATGCTAACTGTAGTTCTGGGTTCTTTGCATATTTTTGTTTGGATATGGTACTTGTCCTTTACCAGGCTGACATCTCCATCTGTTCAGTCTGACATTTTTTAAAATAAAAATGGTGCTTAAATTTTGTCAACACTGTTTAGGCATCTTTTGGAATCTCAGAGTTTGTGTTAGCTGCTGAAAAGTGCATTCTGCTGATCGGTTTTTTCCCCCTTTCCATGTTGCTGCACTGCAGAAGCCTGTTTTATTTATTTATTTATCTTTTATTTTAAAGAGAATAAAATATAATTTGGAACAAGATAATCAGAGTAACAATGGTTACTATGTTGCATATTTTATCTTTAAATTAGTTACTTAGAGTACAATATATTGGTATTTAATTGTCTAACCCATACTAGCTCAAATCTTTCTTTTCAATGAACTAAGAGAGAAATAAGTCTCATAACTATCTTAACTATCATATTTACATATACATACATGCATATATAGATACATATATATTGCTTTTCCCTTTCTTCTTATCTCCATTCCTTCATTCTAATTTCTCTTTTCTTTTGAAGCTTCCTCTCATTTTACAATGTCTGTTGTACATTGTAGACCTTACTTACCCTTTTAGTTTCTTACACTAGGGAGAAATATGATGCTTATACATGTGCGTCTGGTTTATTTCACTTCTGAATATAGTCTTGAGTTGCATCCATTTACCTATAAAAGTATTCAATTTATCTTTCTTTATGGCTGAACAGTGCTCCTTTTTTATAAAAAGACCACACCTTTTTTATCCATTCCTTGGTTGATGGACATTTGCATTGTTTCCAAGATCTACATGTGCTGCTATATACATGGGTGCACATATATCACTGTGGTATGATGTTTTTAATTCTTATGGGGAAAATACCCAGAAGGGGAATGGCTGGGTCAAATGGGACCTCTAATCCTAGTTTTCTGAGAAATTTCCACACTGATTTCCACAGTGTTTGCACCAATGTACACTCCTACTAGCAGTGGACAATGGTTCCTTTTCCCCACAGCTCTTCCAGCATTTGTCACTGGTTGAATTCTTGATAACAGCTATTTTGTCCAGAGTAAGATGGAATCTTAGTGTTGTTTTAATTTGCATTTCTCCAGTGATCAGTGATGTTGTATGACTTTTCACATATTTATTTGTTGTTTGTATTTCTTCATCTGAGAAGTGTGCATTCATCTCAAGTGGCCTAGATTTTTAAATTTTGGTGGTCTGATTATTTTGAGTTCTTTATATGTTCTTGATAGTAATCCTTTGCCTAATGTTTGTTTTCTGGCAAACATTTCCCCCCACATTGTGAATTGTCACTTCACTCTGTTGGTGGCTTCTCTTGCTATGTAAAATCTTTTTTGGCATCAAAAACAAAAAAAAGGAAATACTTAAGAATCAATCTAATGAAGGATATAAAAGATCTCTTCATTGAAAACTACAGTACTCTAAAAAGAGATTCAAAAGGAATCAGAAAATGGAAAGATATACCTTGCTTTTGAGTAGGAAGACCTATATAGAGAAAATGGTCATACTTCTGAAACTGTTATACAGATTTAATGTAATTCCTATCAAAATTTCAAAAGCATGTCTCACAGAATTAGAGAAGAAAACAATCCTTAAACTCATATGGAATCAGAAGAGACCTAAAATAGCAAAAGAAATCCTGGACAATAAGGCAGAGCAGGGGCATCACAATACCTAACCTGAAATTATATGATAAAGCTATTGTGATAAAAAGAGCATGGTAATGGCAAAAAACAAAACAAAATAAAAATCTTGCAGGTCGATAAAACTGATTAGAAGATTCAGAAACAACTCCAGACATAGTAAGCCACCTTATTTTTTACAAAGGTGTCAAACACATCCACTGGAAGAAAGATAGCCTCTTCAATATATGGTGCAGGACAAACTGGCTCTGCACATGCTGAAGATTAACATGGACTCATTATCTTTCACTATGCACTAAACTAAATTCAAAATGGATCAAAAATTGAAATACTAAAACAGAAACATTAAATCTGCTGGAAGATAGAATAGGTAGAACTTTTAAAGAAAATGGTATAGAAAAAGAGTATGAATAAAATTCCAATCACCCAGGAATTGTCACCAAGAATAAAAAATTGGGATCTCATATTATTAAAAAAGGTTGATTGTTTTGAAGGTCTATTCAGCCTTGTGTTCCTGGAAGAACACCATCTGACCATGGTTCATTAATCTTTTTTAACATGGATAAAGTCAGTTCATAATATTTTGACAATTTTTGCTTTGTGTTCACAAAGCATGTTGCCCTATGGTTTTCTTTTTGTCTGGTTTTAATGGAAGGTGATGACTTCATGAAGCATTAAAATCTATTTCCTGCTTTCTAGAAGTTTAATGGGTTCCCTGTTTCTTAAAATTCTGACAGAATTTGCCAGGGAAGCACATTCACATTGCATGTACTTTTATTTTTTTGTCTATTTATGTCTGGAGCACACAATTACTATTTACATTTCCATAATATATGCAGAGCTATATATTAAGATTTTAATTTTGTGGAAAGCAACTTTTTTTTTTTTTTTTTGTCTTTTTCATTTTTATCGGTACCAGGGATTGAACTCACGACTGCCTGCTTGAAGGCAGGCGCTTATGCCGCTGAGCTAAATCCCCAGCCCCGGAAGGCAACTTTTGAAAATAATTTCCTCCCTAGAATTTGCCCATTTTTTAAGTTGTCAAGTTTGTTGATGTAAAAATTTTTATGGAATCTTCTTATCGTAATATAATTGCATGAAGTGTGAGTGATGTATTTAATTCCAGAGTTTTCTGCACTTTCTCTTTTCATTTGGATTAGGTTAGTATTTTATTGGTTTTCTTTTCTTTATGTTATTGTTTATTTGTTGTTCCATTGACTCCTGTTAATATATGCACACACACTTATTTTAATTTATGTACTTTGCTTTCCAGTTTCTCATTTCTTAAGTTCAAAGCTTAAATCGTTTGCCTTGGAGTCTTTTTTTGTTTTGTTTTGTTTTGTTTTGTTTTCTAATATAAAACTAAAGTCATTTCTAGTCAAGCACTGCTTTCACAACATCCCATTTACTTTGGATGAGTTTTCATTATCATTTAATTGAAATATTTTCTCCTTTCCCTCCTGATTTTTTTCTTGGTCTTGTGATGTTTCAACTGCAAATCATATAATTTCTAAAATTTTGTGGGGTTTTGTTCACCTTGTTCTTTCTAAATTAGTTCTT
The DNA here is from genome assembly GCF_034190915.1 of Cavia porcellus. Taxonomy (NCBI): domain Eukaryota; kingdom Metazoa; phylum Chordata; class Mammalia; order Rodentia; family Caviidae; genus Cavia; species Cavia porcellus. The sequence goes on from NW_026947491.1 coordinate 4,813,661, forward strand.
TCATAGCATAACCTATGTCAGTATTTTTCAATGTATGGGAATACTGTTTTTTTCTGATTCTGTTTCAGGCATGCAGATTTTAAAATACAAGTGTTTCAAGACTCTGATATAATATATGCAAATGTCTCACAGCTGTATATATCCTTTACCCCCCCCCAGGTGTTCTTCATTCTATGCCTGTTGCATTCCTTTTTCCAAACTCTATGTTTTATTCTATTAGTATAGGCATTTCAGCTATCCTGTTTGCTAATATGTATACTAAAAATCTTCTTCCCATATGGTTTTAGACTGTATCCAATTTTAAATTCAAATTGGTTTTCATGTATTTAACAGGTTGATTCGTATTTTTGTATCCAGGTTGGTAATATGTCTTTTAATTGGCAGGATTAGACAACTTTATTTGATATAATTTTTGGTATTATTTGATTTATTCCTAAAGTCACAGTATATATTTTCTATTGTTCCACCTGTTCTTTATTTTCCTCATATAATAATTCGCTCAGTATTTTTAAGATTATATTTTATGTCTACAGTTATCTTTCTTTTACTTAAACTTATGCAGCTTCATTACATTTCATTTACTCAGGCTGATATAACCTTAAATATATGCATCTTTAATTTATAACATTTTTCTTTCAAATGCTATTTATACTATCTTGTCAAAAATGGACTTTCAATTCTATCTCCAGTTTTCGAGCTCTCGTTTTCATAGTCTTAAACTTCTTCATGGGTTATAAACTCTCCAACACATTATTATTGTAATTGCCTTTAAATATCAATGGTTTTTACAGGGATTTTTAAATAAGAAAATGTTTTACACTGGCTATGTTTTTTTTTGTTTTTAATCCCAGCTTCTTCATTCTCTTGATAGCATTTTCCATGGGACAAGGTTCTCCACTGAGTGTTTTTGTCGTTTTGTAGATTTGTCATCAATAGAATCACTTGACTTCTTGTTTGTTTTGAAAAAATATTTTTGGTTTACTCCTCGTTATGAGAGATCTGTTGATTAGGCAAAGACTTTTTCTTCCATAACACTCTTCTTTGCTTTTGTTTCTGTGTAGAGACACAGATGGTCTTAAGAGTCTGTTGTTATTATTACTTGCAGCTATCTGAGTATGATGTACTTTTGCATGAGTATATTAAACCTCTTGGAGCTATAATTTTAACGTTTTTGTCAAATACTGAGAACTCCTCACCGTTGTTTCATTGGTTACTTTATTTATATGTTTGTTTATTTATTTTTGCCTTCTCTCTTTTGTTGAGACTCAGATTCTGCTTGATGTCTTTTTGTAATTTAATTAGACTGTGTTTACTTTTACTGTCTGTGTTTCTTCCTATTTTCTTTTTGTAGTCCTATCAACTGAACATTGAACCCAGGGCCTTCACAATGAGGTACATCTGAGATTGTTTTGTTTTGGTTTTTTCCCTGAGAAAGACCCTTGCTAAATTGCTAGGTAGTATAAATAGGACTCAAACTTGTGATCTTATAGCTTCAGTGCTTCAGAGCATTAGTATTATAGGGATGAACCCCAACAACCAGCTTCCAGAGATGGTTTATCCTTTGGTATGTTTTCAGTACTTCATTTTCACAAGTCATCACTGTGTCTTCAAGTTAGTGATCTTTCCTTCTGAAATATTCAATCTGCTGTTAATCTTATTTTGTTAATTTATGAAATTTCAAATATGTACTTTCAGTTTAGAAAGCCTGGTGGTTCTTTTTTTAATCTCTTATCTGTGATTATTCTTTAGCTTGCTGTTAAACATGGGTGTGCAGACTTTTTAACAGATATTGCTTATGTATTCATGTGTTTTAGTGTAATCACATGCCATTTGGTTTTAAGATAAACTTTTTAAAGTATTATAAGCACTTCTTGGAAAAATAATGTAGTCCTGTCTTAGTGTGCATGAATAAATTATCACATTGTTACTTACTTTTTACATTCTCAATGAAGTAGAATAAGCATTCTGTTGCAGAGAAAATACATCTTGTAAACGTGGTTGCTCTTGGTTAAATGCACATATTGGTCATAAATCCAATCATTACTGATTAGAGCTAGACTAAATGTAAGTGTTTTTAATTTACAGAATTGTTATACAGTTATTAAATATTTTCATAGATTTTCCTAGGCTTTCTGTTTTCCCACTTTTATATGTTGGGACACTTAAAGCATTAGAGATTATACAATGTTTATTATTTGACAGTGTTTTAAGAATATATCTAAAGCTGACTTCTAATGCCAAAATTTTCAGTGTTAACTGTGTTAATGAGATATGAAGCAATAATAAGAAGAATTTACTCACTGGGTTGTCACATGTTGAGATTATTGCCAATACTTACTGGGGTAAGTCATGAAAAATATCTAGTGTAACACATGGTAAGTGATAAATATTATCATTATTTCATAAATGAGACACTAATCAGTAAATTGGAAGACAAATATATAGATTTTTGCCAGTAATGGCGATTCAATTGATGATGAAAATGAGTCTTTTTTCTTTCTGTATTGCAAAATATAAAACCGACAGAGAAGTGTGAACAAACCAGGGATATATTTTTCAGTGACTTACCAAAGTGACTGCGCAAAAAAATCAGAATTTTCCAGCCCAACAGATTCTTTGTATGTAGTTTACTGCAGGTGGAATTACTTTCCTGCTGGCTCTCAGATAATACATCAGTTCAATCTGGGGATGATAAAGCTGTTCCCAGTGTCGGCTGATGTCACACGGTGGTGGTGTTGAGGGGCTGATGGAGAAAGGAAGGAAATGGGGTGCTCGGAAGCTCCCTTCTGAGCATTGTTGCTGCAAGTTGGATTCCTTTTCCCTGAGCTTGGCAGATGCTTAATTACTGTTTGTCACATGGAATCGTGTTTGCTGATCTTTGTGGGCCTATCTGGTTCCTTCACAAGGGATCACAATACTGTTCCCTTGATGATGCCAGCTGTATTTTCTTCTGTACATAATTCACTCCTCCTTCTGCAGCCTCAAAGCAGTGAGCGGTGATCATTCTATAAGCTGATATCTCCTCAGCCTTCCAGGACAGGATTTTTTTTTTTACTTCTTGTGCCAGAACAGAGATGATCCATGCTGCACCTCTGACACAGCTGGAATTGCAGCCAGTTCGCAGCAGCGACCTTCTTTGATTTGAACTAACTGGCCAGATGCCTTCTCCCTCTTTGGATTGTTTTGGTTCTGTTTGCAGCCAACACTTGTCCAGCTTCTCAAATATGGGGATATGAGTGTACAGACCACATGATCCCCGGAAAGTTCCCGGTGCTGGAGTAGGGGGACTTCCCTTCTCTCTTTTTCAGTGCTAACTGCCTGAAGGATGATTTTGCTTTCCTTTTATGACCTCTCGAGACTAGAGGTAGATGACAAGAAAGAATGAAACATTCTATTGTTCCTTCAAAATCTTTGGCAGTTTTATATACTGGCCTCACACCAGACTGGTACAGAGCTCAGATAAAAACTGCAAGTCCTGAAATCATACATTTTCTTGTTTCACCTTATAATATAAAGTTTCACCTTATAATGAACTCTGATGTAGCAATTTCCCCCACTCTATAAGAAAACAAATTATTTAATAATTGTACCGAAAGGCAAACTAGGCAGGTATCATTTGAACCCAGGCTGACTCACATGTCTTTCCCCCAACACAGAGGTGGGCTTTCTCCCCATCTTTCAGTGTATTTTTCCTCATCTGCTGCCATGTCTGCATGACTTTCTCCTGCCTGCTGATAAGATGCTGCCTGACTTATCCTGGAAGGTGACTTTCTGAGATGCACACTAGTTAGTGGAAAGCTGGGCCTATCTTCAGGGACCCTTGATGTCTAGTTTAGAAATTGTCCTGCTGGGCTGTGCAAGCCTCATGGTCCTTTGTGCAGGATAAAGGTCCTCTGTTACCTAAATACTCTACATCACTCTGCTATATGCTTTTCATACCAAGGTCTACTGAGCTGATACAGAGACAACATAAAATGCATCAAGCAGACACATTTATGGATGGGACCTCATTGTCTCTGTAGGGCTGGAGACGTGGAGGTGGGAAATGGAACAAGTTATGGATCTGAATTTCCTCCCCTGTAAAGTCAGGGGCCTGATGTGAGACACATACCCAAGTGTTTGGAATCTAAGGAAATTGGAAATTTTCATCCATTATGTGCAAAGGCCGTGAGGAGATTTCAGGTGTACAGGAAAAATCCAAGGATTCCTTTTGTGTGGCAACTCTTACGTAAGTCAAGGTTTAGAAACAGGAAATAGAAGGTCTAAGAAAATTGCTTAAATGGACCAGGCTCTGTCTCTTGGCTCGCAGCCATTGGAGAATATAGAATTATCCCAGCTTTGCTTAAGAGTATGAGGTTAAAGCTATGGACAGTTTCCTAATATTTACTTCAGCTCTTTCAAAAATGTGGGCTTTCAAATCAAACTGAATGTCAGAAACAGACTTTTAGTGATGAGATGATATCTCAGCTTTGGCCTTCAGCAGAAGTTTCACGGATCTCATCAAAATGTGATTTACCATAAAGGGTGATCCCACTGAGAGCAATCTTAGTTCAATTAAATCAAACACAAGATGTGGCAGGACTTTCCGATATTTTCTGTATTTTCATGAGTAGTTTCACTTTAGATTGGACCATGTATACGAGAAGTCAGATGTCAGACATGGTGAATGTCAGGGGTCTACTACCCAGGAACAAAATGCCAAGACAGCATCCTGGGAAGACAGGATAACTGCCAATTCTCAGGGTAGGCCGAGAATGCTCTGCCTAAGGCCCGAGTGTAATTCATCTTTTTGGATTATTTGTGAAAGAAAAACAAAAGAATTAGGATGCTACCTCAATCAAATTGACTCACTGGGTAGGAAATAATTATGCTATTTTCAGATCAAGGTTTCTTTTTTGACTCAGAGAGAGAGAGGGAGAGAGAGAGAGAGAGAGAGAGAGAGAGAGAGAGAGAAGAAAAGAAGGGAGGGGAGGAAAGGAAAGAAGAACAGAGCAGCGGTGAAATAAAAGTATTTTGGTTAGAGAATGAGTTCTAAATTCTGGATCTTAATTTGCCCCCCAACTTACTCTGTGACTTTGAAGCAATCTTCCCTCTCTGACTATCTACCCTATTGCTAAAGCCAAAGACTTGGACAAGTCGATCCCTATGATCCCATCCAATCCCGAGGTCCTGAGACCACACTCAAGACAGAAAAATGTAGGAATAAGTTGAATGTACAAAAAGCAAACTGGTTAGATACCTCAGTGGATATCTGCATTCTTAAACTGCATTTTAAGCACAATGAGATATTTTGTTATCGCCAATCTCATTTGACACTCTCATCCAGGAAAGGGTTTGATTTGGAGAAAATGTTTGCATTTTAAGTCAAGTCTAAAATAGTCAAGAAATCATATTTTCATGGAAAGTGTTAAAGAACTTTGTGCGTTAAGCGCATGCCCAACAAGTCCCAGCTTACAGGGACTGAACATGTTCATTGAACTTTAGTGTCATATTTGCTAACAATTTGCTTTTTGATGTGTTACAAATTAATCGTATGTTCCTGTTGAGAGCCATAAACTTTTTTGAGTGCTGTTTTGTAGAAAAATTAAAGTCCTCAGATCTTAGTTCCAGAATACCCACTGTTTGTGATATTAAGGTAAGGTGCTGTATAACTTTGCAGCCTAGCACACAGCTTTACCTAAAATGTTAAAACCACATTTGCTGACCTGAGGAGAAATTTTATTTTTTCTGTGATTGGGACAGATAATGAAGGCTATTCAAGGAAGGCTGTTATATTAATAAAGGAATACCTTTATTAATACTTGCAGTTTATCTTCCCCTCATTTTTTTTGTACAGTCTTGAACACACATAAAATTGACCTACACATATTATGTTGCACAATTATACACATGCTGCTCTCAAACTGAGTTGCTGGATAGGAAATAATCAAACTGTCTTCAGAAAAAGGTTTCATTTCTACTCTGAAGTTGTGTGTGCGCTTATTTCATGTGCAATTTGACAAGTTTTGACAGATGTGTGAGCTTATGAAGCTATCATCACAATGAAGATAGTAAACACAGATGTACATGTATGTATGTACATACACAAATACCTCTGTGTTTTTGAACCTTCCCTTTTAACAGGAGTGACTGATGCATTTTCTGGCACTATAGATCACCTCAAATTTTCTAGCAATTTTTTTTCAAATGAAATTATTATATGTATTGTATTTTGCCTTGTTTTTATATGTAACATCATTCATTTGAGATCTACTGGTGTTTTTGTGTACATTGAGATTGCGTTTTGGCTTTTAATGAAACTCTCTTGACATTACAAAGATTTGTATAGTGCTGTGCTGTAGTTTTTCTAATTAGTCTGTTGTTGGATATTTCAATCATTTCTATTTTGGGCAATTGCAAATAAAACAACTATGAACACATCTGCACACATTTTTTGTAAGGATGTGAGCCTCCATTTGCCTTGAGTAGATAACATTGAGGTCACCAGATTATATGATAGATGTGTGCTTTACTTTTCAAATAAACTATCACCAAAGGCAGTTTTAGTTCTTTCTCTCCTATGTGCACATTTTCAATTCATTTTGAGCTTATTTCACTGGCCTAGAACCTTAGTGTAATGAGAGTACAAATGGTGAAGACAGGCATCTCCTGTCCCGTTCATTTCCTTCAGGGGAAATCCTTCAGCCATTTGTCACCGAGTATAATGTTCGCTGCAGGCTTTCTCTGTCCTTTAGAGCCTCAAAGCTTTCTTCTGATTCTAGTTTCCTGAGCATTTTTATGAAAAACAGATACAAGATTTTGTCAGTGACTTCTGCATCTATTGAAACAACTTTTGTTTTTATTTTATTTTTGGTTTTACTGATTTAGTGAATATGTAAATTGATAATATTGAATCATCTTGCATGCTGAATTAATCTTGAGTTGGCTAGGATATTTTATGCTTCTAATGTATTTTTGTCACATTTTAATGTTTTACTTTGGCAGTACTGGAAACTGAGGCCAGGGCCCTCACAGGTTTTACTTTTTTACTTTGAGACAGGATCTGTCTAAGTCATCAGGGTTAGCAGATCCTCTTGCCTCAGCTTCCCAGGGTGATGAGTTACAGGCATGAGCCACTACACATGGCCATATTTTTGCTTTAATTTGTTATAATATTGTTAAAATTTTTTGTATTTTTGATCATGAGGTGTATTGATGGGAAGTTTTCTTTTCTAGTAATGTCTTTGTCTACTTATTTTTTAATTGGGCTGATACTGGTTTCACAGAATCAGTTTTAAAGCATAGATTCTGCTTCAGTTTTCTGGAGGAGATTGTGCAAACTTGGAGAGGTTTCTTCCTGCTTGGTGCAGTTCATTAGTGATACAATCTGAGTACATTTACATTTATGAAATGTATATGTGCAATTTTCTTAATGATTTTAAAGAATAAATCTGGTTTCTCTAATAGATGTGACCACTCAGGCTACCTGTGTCCCCCACCTCTGTACCCAGTCCTGGGCTCTGACACTGGCAAATGCTGCCTTCCGGGACCTCCAGCCCCAGCCCGCTGTGTTACTTTCTTGAATGACCTATGGCAGTTTGTGTCACCCAAGAGATGGGCTCATTTTATTGGCTGTGTGAAACGCCATCACATTGCTTTGTTATAACATTATCTTACACTTTTCATAGAGGCTATGTGATATCATTTCTCATATTTCAGAGATGGATATTTGAGTCTTTTTATTTCCTGATCAGTCTGAGAAGCTTATCAATTTTATTGCTTTTGAAAAATTCATCTTTTTTTACATTTACTTTTGGTTTCTATTTTTCTTTGGTCTTGTGTTTCCTTTCTTTACACAAGCTTGCTTTTCTTTATTCAGTTTCAAGTACGAAAGTTTAGGTCATCATTAGAGAACTTTTGTCTTTTCTAATATACGTGTTTATCGCTTTGAATTTCCCCTTTTTTCTCTTGATTTTTAGCAAGAAATAAAAATAACATAAAACATGCAATGAATAATGAAGAACAAAATTTATAACTATTATCAGAGGTAGTCAAGGTAATTATTTCACCTTCTCAAACTCCTAAATTGAAGTTTATCCTATAAATATCTGATTCTAAGGTAAAATTTCAGATGTGTTCAAAATATTGCAATTCTTTAAGTTTGAAGGAAGCCCTGATTTAAAAAAAAAAAAAAACCAGGATTGAACATCAGTGAAAGCAGCACATGTAGGCATAATTAATCCTTTACAAAGCTTTGTCTATTGTGCCTTAATAGAAATACACAAAATGTTTTGAAATATGATTTTAACTGACTCTAAATTTCATTTACTTGTGTTGCAGTAATTTTGCATGCTTTGTTTCAAATCATCAACGCATGTAAAAAACAAGTCAATATCTTTGCTAAACTCACCTCTACCAGAGCACTTGTCTCTCAGCGAGCTAAGTGAGACTGTTTGTGTTGAATACATCACTGTCTTAAAACATGTGATTGACAGTTTCTCCTATGAGTACTTTTTTTCTCAATATTGCCATTTTTCATTTGGTAAAGAAATGTAGTGCTATCAGGGGGCACCCATCTTCCTGGCCCGCGTCACCGCAGCCCAAGAAGTAATGGAAGGAGAGAGAGGATGACGCGATTCCCGAGTGGATTCAGATCCACTCTACCACCACCCTACGGCCACTCCGTGTTGGCCCAGTGCCTGCTGCCAGCCTCTGGGAAGAACTCTGGGAGAAGGCACTGCCATGTGTCTCCTTTCCCTCTGTCCTAAGCAGCGAAAGTTTCCACCTTCACATCGTTAGCATCTTTTATTTTTCTTCCTGCAAAAGGACTTCTTTGAAGGCTGAATTTGGACAATAGGGAAAAATGTTACTGCAATTTGCAGGAAAACAACAGAAACGTAGGAGAAGGTGAAAGGTGCAAAGGGAGTTGGTGCAAGGATGGGCTTGTCTTAGTGCTTACAGTCACGTAGGGTGTTTTTTTCAGTGCTGGAACGGTGTGTCCTGTCACATGGACTTTCCTGGCAAGAGTCTTTCCAATGAGCTCTCACTTTGACGTGGAACCAGAAAGGAAATGTAGCCCACAGCAGCAATGTGTTTGGCTGACCAGGTAGGAAAAATTAGAGAAACTTAGCTACCCTGTTTGGGTCAGAGCTGGTGTGGAACACAGTTTTGAAACACTAAATCTGATTTCTGATATTCTAAGTCATGAACACATAACCCCTAAGGGAACAATTTGTGAAATGCTTACCTGGGTCTTTCTGATCTCTTCCTCCTCTGCCTGTTAAGAACTTCAGAATACTTCCCTTCTTAGAGGTGGACAATGATTACTTCTTTTCCTCTTCCTGAATCTGTCTAGGCACCCTTTGTGCATCCTTGTGCAGTCACTCTTTGGATTTTTGTCCTCTCTCTCTTTCTCTCCCACTTACTTTCCTTCCTCTCTCTCTTGCCCTCTGTGGAGCTGAGGATTATGCGGGCCAGGGCTCTTTCACTGAGCTACACCCCAGCCCTTATAAACACTTCTTTAAACCTTTTATTTTGAGACAGGGTCTCCCTAACTTGCTAAGTTGCCGAGCCTGGACTTGAACCTGTGATCCTCCCACCTCAGCTTTGCAGAGTGTTAGGACTGCAGACTTCACTACCATGGGTTCCACCCAGGCCGGAGACCATGGTCTCATGATGTACATGAGGGCTGGGAAGTTGGAATTCAGGTCATTTATGTCTAGAAAAGTTTGGCTGTAATTTTTACAAGCTGTATTTTCCATTCATTCTTAAGAATCGATAGGATTTAGGGTCATGTGTGGTGGGCAAACACTCATAATCCCAGTACTCAGGAGGCTGAGGCAGGAGATTACTGGGAATTAAAGCCCAGCCTGAACTACAGACTAAAACCCTGTCTCAAAAAGACAAAAATAAATAAACAAATAAATAATAATGGACAGGATTATAAATCTCCCAGTGATTGATAAGGTCTGTCACACAGAATACATCAGACAATATGAGTGGCAGAGCTCTCACCTCATGACTTACTTTCTCATAAATCTAAAGTGGATGGTACAGTGCTCATGTCAGCTTCTTTGCTTTCCCTCTTATTCTTTTATTTACTGGTTCTGGTAGTTTCTGGGGTTCTCTAACTCCACTTTGTTGTCAAAGCCTTTAAAGTTCAGCCATTTGCCAATCTCTTCGATTTTGGAAATATCAACAGACTACAGAAAGTGAGAGCAAAGTTGAAGGGAACAAAATAGTCACACCTCCTCCCACCATAGAGAAAAGGTCCCTGATTCCCACATGGGTTCCCTTGGATTCTAGTCCTCTGTGAATGTTGGGCATAGTCCCCATAGACATGTGCTGTTTGTCATTGAATAATTATCATTTTATCTGAAACCAGGAGAGCCTGCACAGAAGAAAGAAGAAAAAAAGCATCATTGTGCAGAAGGCAATGTCTCCCCAATGTGAGACAACACAAAAGCACGCGCAGGTCCTTGTGGATGGTTTTCTAGAAAATCTCAAGAGTGCGTGAAAATCTGCTCCCCCCCATTTCAGTCTAGTGTGAATAACTTTTATTCTAGAAGATGAAATCTTGGCTGGCTGTGGTAGGTACGTAACTATCACCCCAGCACTCTGGGAGGCAGAGGCAGGAGGATGGCAAGTTGGAGCCCAGCCTGGGTAGCTTCTAGACTTGGTGGTTACCTGTCTCAAAATCTAAATAGAGACAAATGGCTGGGGATGAAACTCAGTATGAAGGCACTGGGTTCAATCCCTAGTATAGAAGAAATGAAACAGGAAAGGAAGAAAGGTAGGAAGGAAGGAAGGAAGGAAGGAAGGAAGGAAGGAAGAGAGGAAGGAAGAGAGGAAGGAAGGAAAGGTCCTTACAATTTTCATGACCCATCCAGTGTGGACACTGCATCCTGTGTACTAGGAAGCTGGGGCGTGGTGGTGCAACAGCAGGACCCTTGGCAGTGCTCTTGTGAGCCTCCCACTGGCTTCTGTCCTGTCTTACAGATAATCATTACTGCCTGTCTTCTGATGGGAGAAGGGAACACCCGACACCTGTGAAACCTGCACAGGTTTCAGAAAGCTAGTTTCCCTCAGATTCCTACATCCTGGGAAACAGATCTGCCTGGGTCTTCCTCTCATCATTCAGTCATTGGGATGCCTTCCTCTCCTCACAGGGCTCTGTCAGCAGTTGTCCCCTGATTATTTGTAACCTCACAAGTTGCTCAGTGTGGCCGCGGTGGTGCTTAATCAATCCCATCTGGGACTGGGTATTTTACTTTATTTTAGTTTTAAAGATAACAAAACCAAACAAACAACCAAAATAAAAATAGAATAAATCCAATCAAAACAAAGCAGTGAAATTGGTACAGAACTTCAAAGCAGAATACTAGGAAAACAACAATAGCTACCATAGCATATCTCTCATTATCTTCACAATAGTTGTCCATTCCATCAGACATAGCAAAGTCAAACCAAACCAAAACAGAATAAAACCAATCAAAACAGAACACCGAATAAAGAAAAAAAATATTAATTGGTACAAAACAGTACAGTGAGAACAATGTTGGATCTCAAAAACATGACAGAAGGAAATCTCCCATATTTGCTCGGTTGCATAGTATCAATTCTCCCAAAAGATGTCAGACCACTGGTTCCAGGCCTGTAAAGTCAATCAAACAATACAAGCATTCAGTTGCTTTTTGTACCTCTGTTGCTATCAACTCAGCCTGTCCTCCTAATCAGCCAGTGGTGGTGGGTTGGGTGGGAGGATAAGAGAGTAGGTTCTTGATTCTCAGCCTGTGCCATGCTAGGCTCATGGGAGGTGCCATCTGACTTCTCTCTCTCTTCCTAGGCCCCACATGGCTTGTGCAGCTTACCAGAACAGCTGGCTAGTTGGCTTCTTGGTGGGCGCCCCACAGTCCCAGCATGGCTAATTCTCAGGAGGTGCTGATTGGGTTTTGCTATGGCATCAGGACAGGCAGAGGATGATGCAGCAGTGTCCTGAGGTGGGGGGGTGGGGGGGAGGCTGAGCTGGGGGTCTTGGCCTGGAGAATCAAGTCTGCACTTGATGAATTGTGGCCTCAGTGTGTGTCACTGCATGTGGCTGAGCCTCAGTGCTGGAGCTGGGCAGCTGCAGGTGACAGCAATGGTGCTCAGCGCAGAGCCCACAGATGCCTTCCCCACCTCCCGGTACTGATGCCCTCCTGTCCCGTGTGTCTTGGTACTACTGCTTGGTGCCCATGACATCCTTCCTGGGGATGCCTCGGAAGTCCCAGAGACTCCCTGCTGCCTATGCACAAATACAGGGTGCCAGGGACTGTTTCTGTCTCCTCTTAGGCACTCCTGGCTTTTAGCCTGTGGCAAGATGATACACAAATGTAAAGCCTAAGCAAAGGAAGATAGTGCACACCTGGAATCCTCTGGGAGGCGGTCATAAATTAGAGCCCTGACTAAACAACTCAGACACTTAGCAAGACTGTGTCTCAAAATGAAAAAGTAAAAAAGGTTGCAGATGAAGCTCAATGCAAAGGGCCTAACTTCCATTGCCAGTAAGATGAACAAACAAACCAGTACACAAATACCCTATAAAAGCCATTTCTTGTCTTCACATGCAACAAGTTCCAAAGGAGCAAAAGAAGTAACGCCTTGGATCACACCTGAAAACTCAGATTTTCTGGACTTCTACTTCTGTCTTTCTTTCTTCAGTCCACATTTGCTTCCCACACACACATGCCAAAAAACAATTCTTTATTCCTACGTGTTGGTGTTTGTAGCACATAACAATCGCGCCCATCTCTAGCGGTGCTGCAGGTATGGGACACAATGGCACCTTCCTGCTCCCCCAGCTCTTGGGCCCCTTCTCATGTGCAAAATCTCCATTTCTGTTTCTTTATATAACTTTTGTTTTTAAAAAATTCTTCCCACCTTCTTTGTCTCCCCTCCCTTCTCTCTCTCTCTCCATCTTTTATTCCCATCTCTGGGTGCACTTTAAGCATCGTCTGCCCAGAAACCCTCATCTCAGTGTCAGCTTCTTCACAACTCCGCCAACTTCATTTACCCAGTTGTTTAAAGTCAAATAACTATCCAATCAGCATGGAAATGATACGATTTTAATATTTCTTACAGCACTTTAATTTTGCCTAAGTGAATTCCCATGATGAGACATCCGTGTCTTAGGGCTCCAAGCCTCTGTTAGTGAGGATGGGTAGATTTGCCACCTTATGGTTCAGATTCAAGCCAAAAGAAAAAAAAAAAGTTATGCTTTCACCTAACATGTTTACTACTTGCACCATATCAGGAACCTGAGGTGAGAAGGAATTCGTGTTGCATCTCATTTTTTTTGTTATAGCACTGGAGATACATGCTAAGGTAAGCATTCTATTATTGAGCTACACGGACAACTCCTGCTCCCTTTTTTAAGATGAGTTTTTGCTCTGCTGCCCAGGATGGCCTTGGCTTGCAGGTCCTCCTCCTTCAACCTTCTGAGTGCTTCAGATATCAGATATGGTTATTATTGCATTGTATAGATGCAGAAGTAGAACTCAGAAAGGACCCAACACTTATCTAGTAAGAGAATTGAATTGCACCAGTAACCCAAGTCCCCAGCTCCAAACTTAAAAATTCTTTACCCAGCAGGGAAATCTCTCAGCAGACATATTCCTTGAAGCCTCCTGGGGTTTCTTCACTTGGTTTCCTTATCTGCCTGCAGAATTTTAATACCATGTTTAATATCTGAGAAATATCAGCTAGGATATTACCTGTTCAGGACTTGCGAATCATAGATAAATAATACAGTGCTTTGCAGTATTTTAAGGTTTAATATTCAGATGAATCAAAGCTAAAATGATGCAGAAGGTCTTTACTAAAATTCCAAGTTATTCCATTCACAGTGTGACAATATGGGACCTGTAGTTTTATGTATCTTCATGTTTGAAACAAGATTCATTTATTCTCTCTTTTTTCCATTTTTCTTCTTTTCTCTTTTTTTCTTTCTTTCTTTCTTTCTTTCTTTCTTTCTTTCTTTCTCTCTTTCTTTCTCTCCTCAGTTTCTTCTCTCCTTTCAATTTCTTGGCAATTGAACTCAAGATCTTTGGGGAGAGTTATACCATAAGTCCCTGTCTTTTTAAAGTATTTTTTGAGACACATTAAATTACTGAATTGCCTAACATGGCTGCAAACTTGTGATCATCTTGCATCCACCTCTTAGAATGCTGAGATTACTGGCATGTGCCACCAGTCTGGACTCACAAATCCTCTTTTAGGCTGGTAAAACTGGCTTTCCACATGCTGCAGATTGAACCTAGACCTATGTATCTCACCATACACTGAACTAAAATCAAAATAGACCAGAGATCTAAATGTTAAGAGTTCCTTTTTCCCCACAGCTTCACCAGAATTTGTCATTAGTTGACAGCCACTCTTTCTGGAGTGAGATGGAACTTTATCATTGTTTTAATTTGCATCTTTCTAATGGTCAGGGAGGTAGAACATCTTTTCATGTATTAGTTTGCCATTTGTACTTCAGAGAAGTAAGTGAATGTGTTCATTTCAGATGCTCACTTATGGGTCAGGTCTTTAAATCTGGGGGCGGAGGTATGATTTTTTCAATTCTTTATATGTTCTACTATTAGTCCTTTGTCTGAAGAACAATGAGCTAAAATTTTTTTCCCCACTCTGAGGCTTGTCTTTTCACTTTGTTGGTGACTTGTTTTGCTGTGCAAAAGCTTTTTAGTAAGATGAGATCCTACTTGTTCATTTTTTGTAGTATTTCCCTTGGCAATGAGGTTTGTTCATGAAATCTTTGCCTACACTATGTCTTTGAGAGTTCTATCTATTCTTCCTTCCATTAGATTTAGGAGTTAGTGGGAGTTAGACTGGTGCAACCACTGTGTAAACCAGTGTGGAGATTCCTGAAAAAGCTAGGACTAGAGGTTCTATTCAACAGAGATTTTCCTCTTCTAGGTATCTTCCTGAAAGAGCTAAAGTCACAATACCATAGTGATATATGCATATATGCATATCCATGTTCACAGTGTTACAGGCAACTGAGTTAGATAAAAATATTATAGCTGGTCACACAGGGCTAAGCCCTCTATGGAGTTAGTGCAGAAAAGCAGATACCTTGTTAATGTGGGGAGACAGACACCTCTGATGTGGGCCAGATCTCAAGACAAAAGATAAAACAAACACACCCACATACTTCCTAAGGATAGGCATCAGGAAGTGATATTCTAACTAGGTCTCTATCACCCTGAGGAAGCCAGGGGTCACCATCCCAACTGCCTACAGGAAAGTCACTGCTCTTTAAGCATGCCCCTTTGCTACATGAGGGGCTTCCCCATTTGACCTCAATTTAATCAGTTTTATCTGTGCAATTAGTCTTATTGGTTGACCATAGTTCTGTCCCACCTCAGGCCCACCTTGTGAGTTCCTATGTTTTCCCCACCTTAGATACTTTGTGGTTTCACTCTATAAAATCACTAAAGAAGACAATCTTCATCAACCGGTTCATGACCCCTTTTCTTTCTTTCTCTCTCTCTGTTTCTCAGACAGAGCTTTCTTTCTCTCAATAAATACATCTGCTCTTAACCTCCATTGTTCCTAAACTTCATTCTTTGCTTTTAGAGAACATGAACCCTTACTGGACATCTAGTAGGCTGGGAGTTTTGTTCCACTTTAACAATAGCATTGTAATTCATAATGGCTTAATCTTGGAAATAGCACATATGCCTGTTAACAGATGAATGGGTACTGGAAATGTGGTGATTATACATAATGGCGTACTACTGTACCATAAAAAGAATAAACTTGAGACATTTTTAGGAAAACAGATGCACCTTGAGACCATAATCTTAAGTGAAATCAACCAGGCACAGAATTTTTTTTTTGTTTATTACATTGTTTCTTTTGTGTGTGAAACCCAAATTATAAAAAAGGGGTAAAATAAAAGATGAATATTAAGAATTAGGAAGAATTTGTTCAAACTGGAAAGGGAGCAAAACATGAGGAAGGGGGAGGAAAAGTAGAAAAATGGGATTTAAAGGAAAAAAGAAGGGAAAAACAGAAATATATCTCTATCATTGAGAGGGTACATGGAGTTGGAGGGAGGGGAAGGGAACCCCCCACACACACACAAAAGAGGGTATTTAGATTTTGTACATATGCAAATCCCCCATGAAGAATGTGATCATTATGTACTGCAAACATGCACTGATAAAAAGAAAATAAAACAGCAAACATGAAGATGAAGAATCACTTTGGCATCTCTTTATGACTTTGTTTATTCTCCAAATCATCTGGTTTCTGCACATCAATTTTTCTCTAGCAAAAATGTGTGACATTTTTAAAACACCAATTGCAAAATGCAAGTAATGTTCCTCAGAAAGAGCAGCAGCGAGTCGGTTAAGCTTTAAGGAAACCTCTGCTTTCCCGGAGTCTCTCAGCGGGAATAGAGCACTGCAGGAGCTGAGCTCCCCGCAAGGCAGTTCTTACATTTTGTGGCCTTCTCCACTGAAAGGGAGAAAAGTCTCTCTTACTGGGTCACCAGGAGGCCTCTAAGAGGAGATTAGCACCTTTCTAGCTCAGGCAGCTGACTGAATTCCTAAATCCGCCCAGGCACTAAGAAGATAAAGTTTGCAGAAAGCATTTCTTTGCTGGGAGTCCTTGAATGCTTGGAGAAGCTGCATCCAAGCCCAGGTTTGGAGCCCCAACTCTTCATGTTCAGCTGTTCCTCTCTGGCCTGTTGGAATCTGTATTCCCTGCACAGAGGGAATTCCTACCTCTAGGAGCAAGATGGTGACAAGTTATTTCAGTGTAGGCCAGCATTTCTCAACTGGAGAGACAGGTTTTCATCTTGCTGCTTTTGCTCTTCATATCTTGCAATAACTTTGAAATCTGCCCAGGAAGATAGTTATGATGGGGAACGAAAGTTTCTTGGTGAAGAGTTTCTCCCTGGAGGGACAGTTGAAATAAAATAGCTTAATAAATAAATAAAATAAATAAGATACTAGCATGCATTTTTTAAACATTTGAAGATACATAGAGAAAAAAAGAATTCTGGATATAAGCTAAAAATGTCAATTACCCATTATAAATGAACTCCAAGATTCGATTTTTTTCCCTGTGTATCTTTGAGGAGGATCAATCCATTGAAGATCAATGCATAGATCGTGCATTGATTTCAAACAGTAGATTTGTCTCAGCCAAGCTGCTTCAAATAAAGTGAGTTCAAGATTCCCAAAGATGTTCAAACACTGAAAAACCAAACAAATACCAAGATTAACTACTGCAAAATTCATAATTAATTCTTCCCTTTTGCTGTGTGTCTCCTGCCAATTTAGTAAAACTAGAGACAGGAAGATGATAATGACCTTTCCACTCATACCTACACACGTGTGCCTTCTGCTTAGGTGTTTTCTCTCAGTGTCTTCTTTATAATTGTGACAGGTTGTAAATTTTCAGAAATGCAGTATTTTGGTCAAGTAAAATGCTGTTATGTGACAATAAAATACAAGTCATGCTCATAATGAGATATGGAAACATGTACAGGGATTACAAAATCTATTTTTGCTAAGTAATGTAGAGAAATTGTACTCTAACATCTGCTTATGTGAATATGTATCATTCCATCTTTTATTGTTAAAGACAGTGTTAGAAGTTGAAGTGCTTTTACTCTTTGGCCCAGCAATAATTAATTCCTGGAAATGTATGTTTCAGAGACAAACCTATCAATAAGTGAAGCTCTATGTACAAGGGACTGTTTTGTGTCATTATCCATACAGAAATGTACCAGGAAACAACAATGAATAATTAATTTTACAAATTAAGATACATTCACACTATGGAACAAAGCCACTGGAAAGAATGCGCTAGAATTCTGTCTGTTCATTGGGAGTATATACATCAGCAGTGGAAAAAAGTAAGGTGAAGAAAATCCTGTAGGTTTTAATTTTTGTCATTCATCATCCAAAGAGATTCATGAATTTTAAATTTAGGTTTCTGTGTTTGTCTATGTATTTACCTATGTGTAACACACATGCTGGTATGTCTAAGTAAGGAGTCAGGTATGGAAGATGCTAGCATGCTTTACCTAAAGGGTTGGAAAAAGGAAAAGAAGAATGTAGACAAATAAACGCAAAGCCCTTTACAAAGGAAAATAAATGCAAGTCCTGTGTTAGGAAATCTGATGTATCCTAAAGTTCCATGATTGTGGGATTTATATAGTTATCTGTGTAAATCAAAATGTGTAAGACATTTTCAGACAGTTGGGGGAAGGTACTAAATTCACAGTTTATTATCCTAATTCTGAAATTTAAACAATAGATACTATTTGGTTGAAAAAAAAATAATAACGTTAGATTCAGTTTAATAGGGTATTTGCTTATTTATTTATTTCCTTGTTGATTGTAGTTCTGATTTAATGAAACTTGCAATGAAAAATGTAGCATAACCTTAAAAATGATTGAGGAAATTACAGAATGGGTACTCTGGATACATTTCACAGCTATTTTTTTTTTATGAGCAATAACAGAAAAAAATCTCAAATCTACTTTGAGTAATCGAGAAGTCGCACACGACTGAAGAGTTTATGCATCCAAGCAGAGCATCATCAATAGTCTTATTGAGTGGGGTCCTTGATGAATTTGCTTCGTTTATCTCTGTGACACAGCAGAGATTTCTTCCCTTGGACAAACATTAAGGCATTGTTGAGTTTTGTCATACTCAATAAGTCAATGGTAATTTGGGGCAAGAAAAAAGTTCTTGCTTTAATTGAATCTTAACATAGGAGGTGGAGAAAGGAATCTATAGCATAAGAACTTAATACCCTCTAGCTTTCCATCTCCAGTTTTGTTTAATTTAACACTTGAGTGAACTACTTAGTGGAAGCACACTGCATCTGGGCATTTACAGGTTTTTATTAAACGCCACAAGTTAGCGAGTTCAGGTTGGGTCAGCGTATCTTATTCCTGAAGTTTATACCTGGGTTCTGATATTCTGTGTGTCACTAAATGCATCAGGTAAGAATGGTTTCCCTGGAGCTAATAGACAAGAGCGCATTTGTAAAGCAGCGCTGCCTATGGTGCTGTGACTTTGGGCCGGGAATTTTCACACAGAAATGAATGGGTCTCTTAAGACAGTGGGAGGATCTACCTCTACCTCTGATTCTCCCCGCTTTCCAGGGATTAAAACAGGCCTGTTAGTGCTTCCTCAGAAAATGAGGCTTTCACTCTAACCTCTTGCTGCAGGAGTTTGTAACTCACTTGCAAAAATCCTCTTGATGTTATGCAAGGCATGTTTTCCACCAGTTCCACATGTAGTTTTTAAAAGACAATACCTTAGATTTCAGGGGAAAAAATCCAAAACCTCTTAAATCTTCTCACTTGGGAGATCAATAATATATTCCCCATTGAGTAAAACAGTGTAAACAGTAACTTAAAATTCAAAATGTCTGTTCACCTTGTACATTTAAATCTATCCTGGCTTCCTGTTTCACTGTTTTCCCTCTCCTTCCTTTCTTTGTTTTTCTGTAACACTTACCAAGCATCAGTTGAGTTCCTATTGTGTACTTGACACTGATCTAGTTACTGCTACAGTTGCTTTCCTATTCCTGCTGGTGATCAATAATCTTGATATATCAACCTGATTGGATTATGAAACAGCAAACTCACCTTGGGGGTCTATATGTGGTCCCTGTTCCCTTTCTTTCTGCTCTGTTTCCCTGCTGTGCTTTCAGTCATTATGAACTGAGCTTCTGTTGTGATGTTCCACCTTGGTGCATCTGACCATGGACTGAATGCCCTGAAACTGTGAGCTAAACAACTTTGCCTCCGTTAAGTTATGAGCTTCTGAAATTGTGGCCCAGTGATGGAAACTTATTAATACACAGCTATACTGAGTTTCTATTCCTGCTCTGCCTCACTACATATTTTGGGGTTAAAGTAACACACATTTATTCTCTTGCACTTTTAGAGTCTTACACATTTAACTTAAGCTGTCAGCACTTAAGGTGCCTTTTGAGTAGAATCTCTTTCCTCTTTCCACTTATAGCTTCAGGTGGCTACTAGTTTTCCTTGGCTGTATCCCTGCAGTACCATGCTTGGCTTTTGCCATCTTCTTGATTCTCCACTTTTACACAAATTGCCCCCTTTGACTTTCTCTTCTAAGGACACTTATGACTCTGCTTAGGGTGCACTCAGATAAACCTTTCTCACTTAACAAGCTCCTTAATCAAATCCATAAAGTCTCTTTTGCTTTAGACAGTAACATGCACAGGTTATAGGAATTAAGGTCTGAATATTGTTGGGGAACCAGTATTCAGCCTACCACCATGGAGATACACAAAACATTCAACATGTATCTGCCTTCAAAGACACTCACCAAGACATGCAGACATCAAGTATGTGCCCTCACACAGTCTGAGATCAGAATATATTCTTGCCTAAAATGATTCAGAATTATCTGCTTCCCTGTTATTAATTGCAGTTCAATGCATAATCAACTATATTCATTAAAAATTAGCATTCAGGTAATAATAGGCAGATGCTTTTCTATGTCTGTGATAGGTTACATAATGACCTCACTGGTTCGTCAGTCCTACTCCCTGGGTCCCATGAATGTTTGTATGACAAGGAGACTTTTTAGCTGTGATTCCATGAAGAATTTTGAAATGATGAGATCATAGTGAATTAAGAGCTGTGCCCAAACAGAATCACAGCAGTGTTTATGAGGAGTAAGGCAGAAGGAGGTTTGAAGGCTGACGAAGGGAAAGTGAAGCAGTACCGGAAAGAGGCAAAGACTTGAGAGCTGCTAGCAATGAGCTGAAGGAGTGAGCCAGGAGCTAAGGGATGCAAGAGAGGCAGCATCAGAAGCTGGGGCGGAGGAAGGAAAGCACAGGACAGGGCCTCTTCCATGAGCTAGTTTTTGTTAATTTATTAAAAGAACTGCAGCAAAATAACTCTGTGTTCTCAGAGGCCAGATGAAAGCATTCTGGAAAGGATTGGAGCAGGCAGGCTCTGTGCTGAGAGACTCCAGGCAGCAACAGAGCTCGTGGAACACGCACTTCCGAAGCCCCGATTCTCTCTGTGGGCCATTAGAAGCAGGGCTTTCTTTCATGTTATTCATCTAAAATAAATTCCTAGCTGGAGCTGGCAGCACACGTCTGTAATTTCTCAGGGAGGAGAATCCAAAGTTTGTACCCATCTTAGGCAAGTTAGTGACTTAGCAAGACCTTGTCTAAAATTAAAATTTAAAAAATTAAAAGTAGGGAGAGTGGCAGAGGGTATAATTCAGCTTGAAGGCTCTGGGTTTAATCCTCAATACAGAAAGAATTCCCTACAGTTAGTCAATTTTTTTAACAATCAGATTTTTTAGTACATTTTAGATATACATAGTGATCACATTCATCACAGCAAATTTGCACCTGACATGATATAACTTGTTTTGTTTTTTCCATTACCTTACCCTCCCTTCAACCACTCTTCCCCTCTGCAAAAACAAAAGTTTTGTTTCCATGCTTTCCTTGTTTTCTCATTTTCTTTTACTTTTCCCTTCTTTCCTTTCCCTGTGCTCCCTCCTTATTCCCCTCCTTATCTGAACATTTCCTTCCTGTTTCACAACATCTATTACAGTCCTGATTCACACGTTCGGTTTCTCAATACACCTGCCCTACACTTAATCTTCCACATATTACATTCAAATATACAGTAAGAAACTATCAAATCAGGAAGATAGTATTGATATAACTCACATAGTCCTGAAATGGATTTTTAGTCCAAAAATGTAGAGTAGTGAGATAACCAAAGCTGGTCTGCACAGATAGATAGTCTCAGGTCCTGTTTCCAAATAATAATCCATTTCAGGAACAAGCACTGCATTCAACTTTCATGTCTCATGAGCCATTTTTATTTTGGGACAGTTTCTCAGGGTTTCTGTTTCCATCGCTTGGGACTTTCAAGCCGAGCACCCCAGGTGTTTTGTGTTGTGCTCCTCGGATTGGGTTAGTCTGATTGTTTATGATGATGACCTTTTAAGGAATACTGATGATGACACAGAAGCAGAGCTGTGTCCTTCCCAGGACATCCCATCAGACCACAACCCTAGTCAACTTAGCCCTTTAGGAAATTTGTGTAAATGGCATACAAAAATTCTTTGTATTATGTTGTAGTATTATATGTCTAAATAATAGACGAGAAGTAAAAAGTCCCTATCCTTCAGTAGTAAAATATCAATTAGTAAATCTTTATAGCTTTAAATGCGTGACATGAAAAGGTGAAAGAGTTAACATCTCCCCAAAAGAGCCTACATATCAGGTCATAAAATCTTGGATGAGTTAATGGTGAACACTAAAGAGCAGAGCATGAAGGTAAGATCCAGGGTCTGGATCTGAGTTGACTCAGATTAGATCTGGGGCTGAGTTGTACTCTGCCACTTCGCATCACTGAGGTCTTGGACAGTACATGGCAATGATGGCACATAGTCAATACCCGAGAATGGTGGCAATTAGTCAACATTTATTGACATGCTCAGTGTTCTCTAGAGATAAGTAAGCTATTTGATGATGTCCTTACACAGTAACATAATGTAATATTGCTTTTGTGTTCATCTTAGAAGTGAGATAACTAGCTTAGCATTGTATCTCATGCCTGTAATCCCAGCATCCTGGGAGGTTTAGACAAGAGGATGGCAAGTTGAGGTCAACCTAAGCAATTTAGCAAGTTCCTATCTCAAAATAAAAAGGGGCTGGTGTGTAGCTCAGTTTGAAAGGTCTGGGTTTAATATTCAGTATCTCAAAAAACAAACAAAAACAGTGAAATTACTATAGAATAAAGTTAAGTCACTTCTTCACATAGGAAGTAGTAGAGGTAGGATTTAGATCCACCTATACCCAAGTTCACGAACACTATGTTATACTATAGTTTTAAAACTTTTAACCACAGTTTTCTCACCTGAAAAATGGAAATAGGAATCCCTATCAATATGATAGTTACCTATGATTTTTTTTTTTTTACCGATACCAGAGATCAAACTCACGACCACACGCTTGCAAGGCAGGCACTTATGCCACTGAGCTAAATCCCCAGCCCCTGTTACCTATGATTTAATAAAGGAATGTTGTAGTCAGGCATTACAAAATTATATACAGGACACAGAATTTATAATACTATTTTATGTCAGTCACCCAGAATTAAATACAAGAAAATGCAGAAAATCTATCCACAACACTAAAGACCTAGAAAATTCAGCTGAGGGCCTGGATCACACAGCAATGTCCTGCATGAGGCCAGCTAAAGACCTGGAGCCCATGACAGTGCCTCCTATGCATCCAACCGGAGGCCTAGAACCTATGACAAGGACTTATGCAAGTCTATTTCATGGATCTGTGCTGGGAAGGCCCAAAGATCAGTGACAGAAGCCAGAAAATTTATGCCAGTAGGGTGAAGGACCTGTGACAATAGGTTGAGGGTTCTACACTGGAATGAAGTGACACTCAAGATAAGGACTCCCCTGAAAAGTATCACAGCCACCCTCAGTGACAAAGAGGTCCTGAGCTCCTCCAATGATGAGAACAGTCCAGTACATGTCAGGAAGCCAGTGTGACAAGCTTCTCCTGGAGATTAAACAGTAAACACCTTATCCTCCAGAGCCAGGTAGTGATGCTCAATGTAAGGACCAGAGCTCCCCCAAAGTGAACCATAGCCATTCTTAGCAACAAGGTCCTGAGCTCTTCTGATGATAATGGCTGAATTCCTATCAGAGAAGTTACCATGACAAACTCCTCCAGGAGAACCAATGGCTCCGAATAACAACACTAAGGAGAACCCACAACACTAAGCTCTTCCTCTCCATGTCTCCTTTAGTGCTGGCAACTTTCCCCAGGTGGGCCATCTACACTCAGCACCATGCTGATTTTATTCAGCTGGTGTGAAGTTGACCACCAGTGTTTAAGCCATAACAAGGACTAATTTAAATTTATGACTCTCAGTAAATGCAAATTTATATCATTGCACCTAGACTTCACTGATGGGAGAAAATATTCAGAGTATTTATATAATTTTCTAAGGTAGCACATTATAAAATACAGTACCAGTGTTCCTTGTACACACCGTTTCCTACAAGTGACTGTTACCTTAAAATCCAAGGGACAGATCCTATCATATAGTGCAGGGAATCCCAGGTTTTAAATGAAGACATAAATAACTGAAAAACTCCTGCTAAGGAGGGGAAGCAGGATCCCTGCACTTCCATGAATGCAGCCTATGCTAGCTGTCCTGCTCCTGTAAGCAGCGCGCGTTCTCCATACGTAGGAACACTCTAAGAGCTTGGAGCCACAAGTCATTTGAGGAAAAGTGGGAAGAACAACTTTCCATACCCTGGCAAGAGACCAGTAGTGCCACACTGGAAGCCATTGCTAATTGTAACCCATTTCCATTTACTTGCCTTCTGTTTCCATAATCATAAAATTGAGGGAATTGGGTTAGAGAAATTTAATATCCTTTAATGATTAATAATTTTATTGTATTCTGAAATGCTTCATTATTAAATTTCCCATTAGTTTGAGCTTTTAGACCAGGCATTGAGAAATCAATTGACTAATAATTAATTTTTACTTGGTACAGTGCTAATTATTCATATTTTTCATAAATTATATAATATTTTCACTGAAAGGTCTGCCTTTAAATGTGCTTTTTCCCTGTGCTGATTGTCATTGGGCTGATATCTTATTGTAATGTGCATACTCAGGCTTTGTCTGGTTGCTTGATCAAAAATCCCAGCACTCTACAGAGTTAATGACCTTGCATTAACTTTGTTAGGCATGAGCTGAAGCACACTCATAATAAATTTCACATTTAACCTGCTCTGTGAACTTCCCTATGTTGTACCAAAAGACAGAAGAGATCAAGTACCATTTTTATTTTGATTGCTTTTATATGGAAAATTATTCTCAAGACCTCCCGAAAGAATAGAATTGCTTTGAACTGCTTCACTATATGCTACATATTTTAATATCAAGATGTGTACATGTATATATATTTATACACACACAAGATAGATAACTGTACTAATCTCTGTAAATTCATTGACAAGAACAGTTTTTGCTTTCACAGTTTGATTGATCATTTTTATGCCTAAATTTTGTAATCTGAACAATTATTTCTAAAATAAAATTATGCAATATATTAACTAGTGTTAATTTTCTACCAGTTTTGAAATTCTGTATTGTTTTAAACTTTTTTGTCCTTTTTTTCATTTTTTTCAAATCCATGTTATGCAAATATAAAAAGAAAGATGAAGAAGAAAGAAAGAAAGAAAAGAAAGAAAGAAAGAAAGAAAGAAAGACAGACAGACAGAAAAAACTATAACAAAATTTCAAAGTACACAAATCAGGGGGCAACAATGGTACATACATTTTCCATTGTCATCCTCAAATCATTCACCCAGAGCACAAAACATCTGCATTCAATTGTCTGAAAATTACCAGCACAAATCTTTCTCCTCAGCAAACTCAGAGAAATCAATAGTATAACTATCTTAACACTTTTTATACACATATACATGTTTTTTCTTTAGTTTGTCACACTAATTTAACAATATGATATTTACACATGTGTGTCTTATTTATTTCACTAATGAGTATGTTCTCAAAGTGCATCCACTTACCTATAAAAGTGTCCAGTTTGTCATTCTTTATAGCTGAGTAGTACTCCATTGTGTAAAATTACCACATCTTTTTTATCCATTCCTCTGTCAATGGACATTTAGGTTGTTTCCAAGATCTGGCTATTATAAACTATGCTGCTGTAAACATAGGAATGCCATTTTAGTGTAATGAATCTATTGTTTTATTCTTCAGAAATTAATAATTAATTTAAGCAACTGCTCTCTAACATGTGCTTAAACTTGAAATATCTTCTGAGAAATCTTCTAGCTGAAAGTTTAAACCAGGGTTAATTGTCTTCCGTAAGTTACACTTCATGATGAGTAGAAAATTTCAGCGCTAATTTTGTACATTATTTATATGAAATGAAGCCCAGCCAATGCTAGAGTTCTAAGACTATAATTACATTTGGGGAAGAACACACTTTGACAAAGAATCGTTGAGATCACATTTCATGCACAGCATGGTCCAGTAAACCTCAGCCAGTGGAAGACAGAAGAGGATTGATTCAGAGAACAGAGCAGTAATTTTGGGTCCAATTTGCTGTCATCCTGTAAGGGAGAAAAAAATGCATGTGAATTAGCTGAGGGAGACTGTGTCCCATAATGTGAGGGGCTTGTGGCATGTTTTCGATTGCTCAGCAGGAACTACACGGGCCTGTTCTTGGGTGGTAGATGAGGAAAAGCTCTACAAGTAGGGGAATATCTGTACTGGATCTTGGAAACTACAAAGAGCTGTTAAAAAAGTAATGTGAATGTAGAGAATAATGATTATAATAAAAGTCATGTTGACTTTAATTCCCTCGAAATACTCTCCTTTGTTTCAAACACAGCTGTGTCGTTGTTATTGCCACTTTTTGAAGCAGTGCCACAGGTCCTCTTTCTTAACGTTATAAAAAACATAGTGTATGCTGCTAAGTGACCCGCAGTGAAAGGCGGCTCATAGAAAATGACACTGTGTCCTCATCCGCCTTATTCACCAGATCTAGTGCCATGTGACTTCTGGCTCTTCCCCAAAGTCAAAATGACCATGAAAGGGTAACGTTTAAATCCATTCAGGACATCAAGACAGTCAGGACAGAGTAGCTAGAGACCCTCAGGAAGGAGGACTCCAGAGCTGCTGCAGGAAGTGGCAAGGTCAATGGGATGGATGTGTTTTAAGTGAGGGGAGGATCACAAGGAACATTAATGGCAATGTGTCACCTACTGTAGTTGTGTAAATAAAAAATGCATTGTATTTGTATTATCATATTTTGTACATCAAACATACAGTCATCGAAAATTCAGGATAAGGTCACTTAAAGGAGAATGCATAACTTAAGAAGCAGTACAAAGGGAAACAAATATAGCATGTGCTTCGAAGATTGAGTATAGTTTCATTAGAACAGAGAATGAATTCTAGGAAAAAAAAAAGATGAGCAGGTGAGAGGAGAACCCAGGAAACAGAAGAAATGAATTCCAGCCCAAAGTTTAGTACCATCTTCCTGATAATATCCAGTCAGAAGCCTGTATTTAACAGAGAGGAAGGAGGCCAAACATACAGAACCAGGAAGTAAATGAAAGTGACAGGCAAGATGTAGCTGGGCTAACTCAGTGTTTTCCCTGAGAGCAAACTTCTTAATGAAATGCAGGAGAGGGATGAAGGCCTCTTTAATACTCTTGCAGGTAGAAAGAGCATAGAAAAGCAAACAGCAAACTCTGGAGCTGTGATTACTTGCAATCCGATGTCAATGGACTTGCTCAGAGTGCCGAGATTTTTTCTTTTTGAAAGATGCCCAGAGAGAGGAGAAGTCGGAATGCAATTTGAAGAGGAGAATAGGCTTTATGAATTCTGCCATCACTTCATTTTGCCTCTATGCAAAGAAAATTGTATCTTATGTCCCAAGTCACAGTACATTTGTCCTCGATCGCTCCTCACCATAGTCACTACCACCAATTTCCTGTCAAAATGTTTATGTTATCTGTGGGTCTGTTTCAGAAACTAACAAAAATTGTTAGGCTGCAGGCAACATTGAACTGGGTTGATGATACACTTTGGCTTCCTTTACCAAATTCAAGCGCTGCTCGCAAATTACATATTATTGCAATATTATGTCTGTCTCATAGCTTGAAAGTTCTATGCAAGAATATCAAACTTAATTGTTTTGTTCTTCAAATAGCTGGGAAAGATGCTGTTGGAGAATGCTGGCTTGAGACTTAAGCTTCATTAGATTTCAGAGTTGCCTAGGTTAGGAAAAAAATACCCAAACTATTCTTTCTTTGTTTCTCACTTTATTGTATAACCGTCCATATGTACATTGCTTTCCCTATGGTGAGTGATTTTTTTAGGCAAACTTATGATGGATATATTTCTCATGGTTAAAATGAGTACTTTTTAACCTTAGGCTATGGCAGATGGGTGCATAAATATGAAGCAGAAATTCAGCCAAGGGTTGACTTGTTCTGTTTTTAATTCTTTCTTCCTCTTCTACATTTTTTTTTCCAGTAGAATATTGGTAGTTCTTAAGACTTTCTATTGGATTACCTAAATTTCTTCCAAAGCCGTGTATTTAATTTTGGCAATAACACAAGCTGTTGAATTTACTCAGGGGTGTCATTTACCTTGTCTGTCTAAGTCTGTTATTTATTTGTGGGCTATGCATGTCCTGATTGTTATAACCACAGATAAAGTTCTTCTCATAGCAATACTGGCAGAAATTATTTTCTTAGAAAATTATAAGGACACCTAGATATAATTAAAAACAGTGTTTATGTCATGCCTGAACCCTTTTGTGTATAACATCTTTTTCTGGTTTTGTCACGGTGATTGAATGAATAAACTACACAAATGTTTCTTGGATTACCTAAAAGCAGATTTGGAGACATTTTTCATGAAAGAACACATAGTACAAAAACTAAATTCCATAGTAGAACCACGGCACACTTAGGTTGAAACACTAATTTAGCAGAGACACAACAAACGAGTGTAGTACAACAATTACAGGCATGAAGTTTCACTTTTCAATTTTTTATTTCTCTTCTGGGGGCTAATTATGAGTGGGGAGAGAAATACCTTTTGTTTCATGTGATCTAGACCTTGCATTTTCCCACATTATTCTGAATAGTCTTGATTTTCTAGACATTATTCTTATCATATCCTGAAGCATGCTAAATCACTGCTTTGGCTGGCGTTAAATCCTAATTGCTGTGATTTCTGGCTTCCTGGGATTGTTTAGGGTTCAGGAATTTGCAAGAGGAGCTACTCTGCCTCTCATGACTCCTGGGCTCTGGGTCACTTTGATTTGACTCTAAGTCACTTGTGTGTGAATTTTCCTACAAATCTCTTCAAATACATTCAAACCATGGAAAGCTTCTCCCCTCTTTGAGCTTCAGACTTAACAATCCCATAGTGTTAAATCCAGGCAGACAAAATTATCTTCTGACTGGGACTAATTACATTCTTCACTTGAAAGCCTTCCCCTGTCTGCTTACTTCCTTATCACCTGGATTGCTGAAGACTGCTGAGGAAAAAGGAGAGAAGATTCCTGGATGAGCATATCAGAGCACCTCCCTTCCTAGGAGTGCAGAGAGGATACACTGGCACATTCCTGAGCTGTCTCTTAGATACTGTTATGGTCTCCATCAGAAGTGCTCCTAGAAGATTCCTGTGCTCAGAGGTGGGGCTTTCGGATGGCGACTGCATCATGGTGGTGGATACTCACGAACAATCCCTTGGTGAGTTTGTAGCTGCATGAACTATTAAGGGGTAGGGTCCATGTGGGGGACATGGGGGACTCAGAGGGATGCCTTTGACAGATGTATCATGTCTCTAGTTCTTTCCTTTTCACCTGCTTTCTGTTTCTTGGTTGCCATGAGATGGGCAACCGTCCTCTGCTATTTCATTGTGCCGTTCTGTTTGTACCTTGGAGGAGCCGGCCACGGACTGAAATCTCTGGAGTGGTGAGCTAACAAACTTTTCTGTTTTTAATTGTACATGTCAGGTATTTTGTCTCAGCAATAAGAAGCTGACCAACACAGATATCCAACTGGAAATACTGAGTAGAAATTACATATCTAAGAAATGAGGGAATAGTTCAGATTAAATTAGGGGTTATTGGAACATGTAGATATTCAGCAAAAACACAAAAGGAGCATGTTTTTAAACAGGAAGCACTAAGGGAGTAAGGCCAGAGAAGAAGATAAAAATTTATGCAAAACAACACATAGGGTTATGAATATGTATAATAAATGTATACATTTACATTAGCATGAAAGTTTATTCTTGAAATTTGTAAAGGGGAAAAATCAAGAAAGTGGGGAATAAACTTTATTTGGATTAGTGCTGTGTGTGGAGCCTCGGTAGTAGTGAACTGACTGGAGTGCTTTATATAAAGGGTGGCTCCTGAGCCTGCCTGGGCTCTGTGGTAATGAGCTGGGTTAGAGCAGGCTGCTATTGTGTACCTGGTGCTTATTTATATTCTATAGGAAAGGGAAGGCCAGCTTCACTAACTGGGGCTTTAAGTAATTTCTCCATTTTTGAAGGACCAAAATCATCTTTCTTGTATTATTCATTCAGTAGCTTTTTCTCCATCTGAAGGGAAATGTCTTGGCAAGTGTGAATGTGCTTCCATTTTCTTTCTTGTTTATTTCTTTCACATGATAAATTGCAGGGAACTGTGCTGAAATCCCTTGAAATTGAAAAGTCAGCCTACATGAATGTTTAGAAGCAAAGGTTTTAACTATAATAAGTCCACAGATATGTAGCTGGGAAAATTTTCAGAAACATTTGCAGTCAATCTTTCTTTTATAGAGACGGCGAGATTCATTTGCATACTTTCAATGCTACTGACTTGAGCATCAATTAATGTTCTAAAAATGATTTATAATTGGTGATAGATCTAAAAAAAGAAAGCATGAGAGTAGTGACTAAGCCAATAAAATTGTCCAGCATCACTAATCTTCAGGAAAATACAAAGGAAAACCACAAAGAGATATCATCTCACTCCATCCAGGATGGTTATATCGGAATACAAAGGTAATAAAGTTGGGTGAGGCTGTGGAAAAAAGAGAATCTGCATGCTGTCGGTGGAAATGGAAATTTGTACAACAGTCACAGAGAACAGTGTGCAGGATCCTCAACAGTTAAAAATAGATTTTCACTTGATCCAGTAAGCCATCTATATTTATCCCCAAAAGAAAAGGCATCAGTATGGTGAAGAGACAGACATCTGCATTCTAATGCTTATTGTAGCATTATTATTCAAATATATAAAAACCATGAAATTAACTGAGATGCCCATCACTAGATGAATGGATGAAGAAAATGTGGTATACATAGTGTGATAAAAATAAGGTGACTGTATGAATGCTTAAGCAAAAAATATTAGAGTAAAAGATGCATAGCCACGAATCCTCCTCAAAATCCTCCTCTTCACTTCCCATTATTATTGCCACTTTCTGAAACAGTTCTGGAAATTCTCTTTCCTAAGTGCCATTACTGGTGCTGTGTGGCTCCCTTGGTGTTCTGAATCAATCAAAAACATTTCCCTTTCATGGTCATGTAGATCTTTGGGGAAGAGCAGAAGTTGCATGGTGACAGAACTTGTGAATAGGTGGGCACAGATGCACTCTGATGTTTTCACAAGCTTGTGTTCCCATTTCATAGTACTTGGCGGCGATATTCACTATTATTGAGATAATAGCTCAGAAAGAGAAGAAAGAACTTCCAGCACTGCTTCAGGCAGTGGCTAGAATGGTGTGATAAGTGTGCTTAGAATGAGGAAGATTTTAAGTGAGACTCATGGTAGTGTGTCTTATCCAATACCACACTTTAATATAAATATACACTGTATATTTTGATCATACCTCATATAAACACAAGGAAGTACTCACCCACCATATAAAACTATGTCATTTCAATAGCGTGGTTCAAACTAGAGGTTGTTATGATAAACTAAGTAAGCCACACACAGAAAGACAAATAGTACTTTGTCCCAACTGTATGTGGAATTCAAAAAGAGGTGATCTCATAAAAGATAGGGCTGCAGAGTGGTCATTATCATAAGCCCAGGAGAGTAAAATAGAAAAGAGTGTGGGAAAGGCCAACAGTTGGAACTATATTATATTGAAATAAAAGAAGTTTTAGTGCTTTATTGCATTGTAGGGTGACTACAGATAATGATAATGCTTCTTATATTTCCAAACAGCTCCCAAACAGATTTAGGAATGTTTCTTTTATGATGCTAAGTTGTAAACTGATTTACGCAGATGCTGCGCTGCCTAGGGTGGCTGCCCAGTGACTTTAGAGCAAGCTGGTGTTCTCTGCCTTTGTTGCTGCCTCCTAAGGGAAAGAGCTGCTCAGTGGCTGACTCACCTCCACTCTTTCTTCACTCCCCTTTTCATCCCTTCATGAGTATCCTTCACTGAATATTTAAAGTTAGAAAGCAGCACTTTGAAAAAAATTTAAGGAGAGACACCAGCCTTAGCAAGGTTAAAATTAAGTATAATTTTTACGATGAACACTGACATAAAAAAGGAAAATTAATAAAGAGGTTTACATTAAGATAGATTACATAGCTCAGTAGCTCAGCATAATGTGGAAAATTTTGATCATCTAATAAATCCAATATTCAATTGCTGTGATATTAATTGTACTATTTAATTTTCTACCGGTTTTGTGGAAATTAAGCAAATAAATTTAGACACCCACATAACAACAAATTACAAGACAAATTCTAGAAGATTCAAAGCATTAAACATGAAAAATCAAACAATTTTAGCAAATAGGAATGAATCTATGTCAAATCTAGCCAGCAAATGGGAGTTTATATTGGAATGGAATGGTTTTCTTTACGTAAAAGCTAATAGAAAAATTGAAAAAGAGAAATAAAATAAAATAAAGTCTCCTTGATTCTTTAAAAATATAAAGTCATAATAAATTGGCTAAACATTTACAGTTATTAGAAAAAACAAAAAATATTAATGCCAAAAATTAAAAAAAAAAGTGTCAGGCAGCGAAATAATAAAACTGTACTTTGCCTTAAAAAGAACAGGAAAGAAGAGTGGATGACTTTGGAAATTTGTTGTCTTAGTTACTTTTTTCTTGTTGCAGAGACAGAGTATCCAATGCTCAAAATTAAGGAAGGAAAGATTTATTTAGCTCATAGTTTGTAGAGGCTTGATTGATAAACAGCTGGCTCCAAAGCCGAGTTGCACGGCATAGGATCAACAGTTTGTGGTGGTAGGAAGCATTAAAAGCAGCAAAAAAGGGAGAAGCAAGCCTATTTTCCTCCCTTATACTGTATGCAGTCTACCCACTCTAGAGTGGCTGTAGCATTCATACCATCTCTGTGCCTTCCTTTTGAACATGCTGAGGATGTTTACATATCGAGGATCCTGAACCCTTGAGTCAAGCTGGAAATTCTGTAACTTTGTTTTCTGAGGTGGGGACATGAAAATGAGAGGTTAAGGGTTTTTTTTAATTTATTTTTTTTTGTTTTAAAAAATG
This sequence comes from Cavia porcellus, assembly GCF_034190915.1. NCBI lineage: Eukaryota > Metazoa > Chordata > Mammalia > Rodentia > Caviidae > Cavia > Cavia porcellus. The sequence goes on from NW_026947491.1 coordinate 4,846,773, forward strand.
AAACAGTAAAAAGAAGAGAAATAGTACAGAATTTCAAAAACAGTAGGAATTTAACAGTAGTTAACATATTGCATATTATATTAAAAGTAGTTGTTCAGATTACAAGATGTAGGCATAAAAGTGATCAAACAATGGCAACAAAATATTCTTTTTGATGAGCTAACAGAGATTAGTAATATAGTTATTTATCTCGTATACATGTAACATACACTTATATATGTATACCTACATATATGTAATCTTTTCTTTTCTTCTTTTTCTCCTTTCTCCTATCCTAGTTGTTTTTCCCTCTTGAGCACTTTCTTTCCCTTTCATTATTATAATATCTATTGTACATTTTGGAATTTTTTATTATTTCAATTTTTAATTTTTTAAAATTTAAAAAAATTTTTTTCCTCTTTTTTTATTCAAAGAAAGACAAAACAAAATAGAAAATGGGCAGAAATAGTACATAGTTTCAAAGAAAAGAAACAGACAGTAATAAATCACTAGCTGATGTATACATATTGTCCCCCTATAAATAGTTGTTCAAGATATACAAGTGGAACATATAAATGGGAATTCAAGCAGAGAGACTGCAAACAGTTCTGTTCAACTATCCTACAAAAACTAAGTATTATGGCTATCAATCCTATACACTTAGACATGAACGCATATATCCATATCTTCATTTATGTTGAGACCTAACACAACTTACTAGATTAAAATCCTTCTGGAGAAAGATTAATAATATTGCTGAATTTCACATCGTAACACTCTGGAATCAGAATTGGGTACTGCAGTGCCATTTTATTTCCTTCAAAGTTTTTGTTCATTTCATCATGTGTCATCAGATCAGTTCTCATAAACTGTTTATAGGTTTTACATAAGCATGAGTCTTAACATGCATTTCTATCCATTCTATATTAGAGGGAGAAATATAACAAAGCAGGACAGAACTAAACTTTTTCCTAGAGACATATAAAACTAAAAAGACATATAAATCTGCTGTATAAGAGGTTCTACCATGATCACTGTGCTGTTTCTTGTTTTCATCAACAGAATTGGCTATATCATCAGATAAAGTATAATTGAACATATCAGTACCTAACAGAATTAACAGAAATACAAACTTTGCAGATAGTATAGAGCTACAAAAACAGGTAATAATGAAATCAGAATGGATATCGTACTGAATCATTGTCATTTTCAGTATAGTTGTCTATACTGAACTCCTCAACTTGTTACCATCAACCTTACAGTTTTAAATAACATCTGTCAATAATAAGCAGCAATCAAATAAGTCAGATTAACTAAGATCAGTCATGATACAACAGTATAAGTCATACATGGATCCTGAATGAGTTAATAGGGAATTAAAGATGTCCACTGTTCTATGGATATCTATCTGTGCCCCGCAGATCCAATGCTTGTATACAAACTAGGATGGAACAAGTTCCAACCAACCAGAGTGGTGCAAGTAATAAGGATTTTAATTCCTGATACACTATTAGCTATATTTTCTGCTGTTTTTTTTTTTCTTTGAGGATTATTCCTCCCTTTTACTCCCCCAGAATGAACTGTGTATTTTTGGGTCTCCACAACACTCACAGTTTTGTATTGGGGGGGGGGGAACTTGCCTAAGTGTTTCTGAACTTTCTCACTCCTGGGCTGGATTTCCAGTTATATTTCTTCATTTACTAAAGCCTATCTGTTCAACCTATCCATAAACACTGGTCTAGTTACCTCTATTACTCTCTGGTTCCCCATCACATTGAGTTCTATTTTCTCATGTTTGATTTTGGTCCATATAATCTTCTTCATGCTAATTGTATTTCCTATAAAGAGCTTCTTGGTGGACACTCTTTTTTTTAAATTTTATTTAAGGACAAAAAGAAAAACAAAACAGAAAAAGGGTACAAGTAATACAAAATGTAAAAAATAAACAGTAAGAAATCATTAGTTAATAGATTACATATTCTCATCTTAGAAATAGTTGTTCAAGTTACAAAATTAAAGCATATAAAGTGGACTTTCAAACAGTGAGACTGCAAAGAGTTTTGTTCAATGATCCAACAAAACTCAGTAATATGGTTATCTATCTTATACACTTAAACATATATGCAGTTATAACCTTTAGAGCACTTCCTTTTCTTTTCTTTTGTACAATGACAATTACACATTTTGGGTTTTATTACTCCCACAGTTCTTATTACTTGTTTTGAAGAGAGTAAAACCAAATGTGACATATCAGAACAGAGTCAGTCAAATCAAAAGTATGGACATAATAGATAATGTAAAAACAAAATACAAGGTGATCAGCAATGGTTACCATACTGCCTCTTGCTATCTTAAGAAGAATTGCCTATATCATCAGGTATAATAAAATTGAACAAAACAGTAAAGAATAAAACCAAAACATTGGAGACATTACAGGACTTTAAAAGAAGATAAGAGCCAACCAGAATGGGCGTCATAATGAATCTTATTGTATTCACAATTGTTGCCTATACTTTCGAAATTTGTACTATCAAACTAAGCAGAATAGGGGAAAATCAATCAAAACAAGATGTTGAGGGTAATACAGGGTTTCAAATCGAGTTAATAGGAAATCACAGTAGGTTACTATAATGTATCTTGCTATTTTAAATTTATTTTTCCCTTAATTAAAAATATAAAAAATAAAAAACTAAAAAAAAGGTGATTGAGATAAAAGAGGGCATAACAACAAAACAGCGCAAGTCAAAACATAACCATTTAAGCAAAATAGTGTTTCACCACAAGATATCCTGACATAAAAGTCATTACCATAGTTTCTCTTTCCTTGAAATCTTTGAGTATAACTTTGTATACTGTAGCATCAAACATATCAAGACAATGTAAAACCATTCAAGAGAATGACATTATTTCAGGGTATTTAGAACCAACTAACAGAAAAGGAACAATGGTTTCTGTATAATCTCCTTGTCTATAAAAGTTTTTGTTTATATTATCACATAAAATAAAATCCAGTAAGATACAACATGTTAAGATTGACAGAGAACGAAGAACAAAAGCTTGACGGGACTTCAAAACAAGATGATACTAAATCAGCACTAGCTATTATGATGTCTTGTTTTCTCCAAAGTAGCTGTTCCTACCATCCAATCTTCTCTGTCTCATTTCTGTTGAACTCTTTTTCTGTCATTCGTTGTCAGGTTGTCCTCTTCATTTCTCTTTCTGCTCCATTCATTGTGGCCTTTCTGCCTCTATTTCTGGAATCTTGGTACTGTTCTCTTTTAGAATGTCCTGCAGTAATCTCTGTAGAGTTGAATTGGTGGTTGCAAATTCCCCTAGTTCCTCTTTATCCTGGAAGCACCTTGTTTCACCATTAATTTCTAGGGACAGTTGTGCAGGATATATCAACCTTGGCTGGAGGTTATTATCTTTCAAAGCTTGAATTATTTCGCCCCACACTCTTCATGACTTGATGGTTTGTGCCGAGATGTCTGCTGTAATTATGGTGGGTGTTGCCTTGTAAGTGATCTGTTTCTTGTCTCTGACAGCTTTTAATATTGTGTTCTTATATTAGATTTCTGGAATTTTGATTATTATATGCCTGGGTGTAGTTCTGTTTGGATTAAAGATGGCTGGGGCTCTGTATGCCTCATAGATCTGAGTATCTTTACCTTTACCTATATGGGGGAAGTTCTCCTTGATTATTTCTGTGAATAGCCTTTGTAGTTCATTTGTTTGTATCCCTGCTTCTTCCTTTACATTCTTAATTCTTAAGTTATAGATCCTCTTATCATCTTCTAGCCTTTGTATTGTTACTGCTTGTTTCCTTGTTATTTTTAAGAAGTTTTTCCTTTAATTCGCCCCCATTAAAAATTTGTCCTACAGTTCAGATACTCTATCCTTAGTTTCTTTCAAAGTGCTATGCCAGCTTTCAATAGAGTTTTTAGTTTCCTGGTAATCTCTTTGAACCTGCATCATATATTCTATGTTTTCTCTATTATCTCCATCAAATGATTCTCCCATTTTTTTCTGTTCTTCCATTCTACCATCTGTTTTTTCATGGGAGGTGCTTAACATTTCTTAACTATTCTACTTACACCTTGATTTACTTGGATAATACTTCACATTTGAACTCATCTATGAGGTCCCAGAGATATCGCTTTATGTCTATTGGTGCCATGCCTGTTTTCTGTCCTCAGTCTCCTTTGCATTTACCTTGGGAACAAAGGACTCTTTCTTGTTGCCTTCTCTTCTCATATTTTTTGTTCCTTCCATACAGGCATGTATAGGAGGCCCAGTTTCTTTCTTTGTCAGTTACAGTTTTTTTCAATCATGCCGGCTAGGTTTTCCCACCCACTGCAATGTACTAGCGAGACACAGACCTAGGAAGCCTGTGCTAGGCCCATTCTTCCAGGTCAGTCAACCTGCTGAAGGCTTCACTGCATTAGGGTGCACTTCCAGGTGCAGGGACCTGATTTGGTCTACCCTACTTGGTCTTAGTCCATGGCGTCACCCAGGTCAAGTGCTCCCCAAAAATCCCACTTGAGAGGGGAATATTTGGCTGAAGACACTGCAGTGTCCTGTTCCAGCTAGTCTGCCCAGTCCCAGAATGTCCTCTGTTGGAGCCTCCTGGTCTATGGAATGGTCCCCATTCTTTTCACTCACCACAGGTCGATGCAGGGCTCCCCACCAGCTCTGCTTTCAATTCAGTTCACTGATTCCCATTCTCAGAGCCTTTGTGTCTCTATCCCTGCTGTGCCAATTCAGATGTAGCAGCAGCATGGAATGCAAGCCATGGTTTCCAGAGTCACGGGTTCCAGCATCGGCCCTGAGATATCAGGTGTTCCAGTCATAGCACCAGGATTGCATTTCCAATTGGTTTCTCCCAGCTTAGTTTGTTCCTGGGTCAGCAGGGTGTATCTCCCCATGCTTAGGACTCCCCACACTGCACCATTCCTGGAGTCTAAGATGGCTATCTCAGAGAGCCACTGTAGCTGCTGTTACCTATCTGCCATCTTCTCCCCTCTCCCTTTAATTTTTTTTGCATTTGAGAGACAGTATGACATTTATAAATAGGAGTTTGATTTATTTCACTTAGGAATATGGTCTCAAGTTGCTTCCATTTACCTATAAATCCTCAAGACTATCCTTTTTAATAGCTGAGTAATATTCCATTGTATAAAAAGTACCACACCTTTTCTGCCCATGCTTCAGTTGAGGACATTTGGGTTGTTTCCAAGATTTAGCTATTACAAATTGTGCTGCTAAAAATATGGGTGCACAAGAGGAACCTACATGCTGTGATTTCTACAAGATGCATCCTGTATAGGAAAGACCCTAGGAGATCCTGAAGCTTTGCAATGAGGAACAATACTGCCAAAGGTGGCTTCCAGCACACCAGCATGAGTCTGGATAGAGTTTAAGATCATTGCTTCTGAGGTTCCTTGTCGATGTCCACTCCCGGCCGGCAGGAAGGACACACGACAAAGTCTGGTAGTGGACAACCTTTTCTTTTTATTTTCCTTCTCCGTACAGCCTGCCCTGGGATCGCTCCCAGCCGAAGCCTCCTCTGGTCCGCTCCCCGCGGCTCCTTCCGGGCTTCGCTCCGAAGCCTCTACCGGTCCGCTCTCCGCGGCTCCTTCTGGGCTTCTACTTCCAGGCTTCTACCTGGCTTCTTCTTCCGCCCAGGGGTGGCACCAGTATATATACGGGTACAGTGTCCAATCATGTTAAAGTGAGCAAGGCAAGCTGATTGGCTAACATCATCAGTTGCCAGGCAGACTATATTGTTGAGCGGGTTGTTTACGCGGTAAGCAGGAAACTAACGTGCTCGATGGGAGGGGCAATCTACCTCAGGCTTCACTCTTTACTACAGGCCTCACGTCCGCCAAGTGAGGCGACCGGGCTCGGGGCTGCGGCTCCCAACATCTCCCCCTTTTTTATTTTTTATGAATGTGCGCATCGTAGCCCTTCCTGGACTGGGTGCAGAGGCTTATGCCCTATGCGTAGGCCCACCGTAGGTCCTTGGCTTAGACCCTGGTCGGCCGTCCCATGGTCTGCCAAGGCCCTGAGGCCCTCGTCCTTTTTCTAGGGCCAGGCACAAACTGGACGGAACCTGGATGCACACAAGCTTGCACTCATTTCCTCTCCGTAAAGAAATCCCCTCGGAGAGAAATTTAGACCTGGGCAGCATCTAACAGTCCAGCGGCTTACGTGCAGGATGGGGTAGGGCCTGGCTTAGGTCGAGTCGTGCTGGGGAGGCACGCTCTTACCCGTCATTGACTCACCTACCCTGCTGTGTATTGTCACCTTATGGAGGAGAATGAGGGATGCCCGCCATATCTAGACTCGGTCGTGGGCCAATTGAGCAAGCCATGCATATGCCTGAGGATCTTCTTGTCCATTTCGGGCTACCGCTATTTCTATTCATCTTATTGGTTGGTCTGTGATGGATCTCCAGTAGGGCAGGTCTGATCTTCAGTCGAGGGCTTTGTTGCCCGTGTCAGTCTCTCCGGTATCCACAGTGGTTCTCGTCCCGGTTCCTGTGGGAAAACACAAACCGCGCCTCGGTTCCAGCTGACCACTGGATCCGGGCCCATCCATTGTCCTGTCAGGACATCTTTCCACTTCACCCACCCTTTATGGTTGGGGGAAGGGTTGCAGTGCTCCACAGCTGGGGAGCGATTATCATTATTTAAATTTAAAAAATTGTGTGTGAATAGTGCCATGGATAATCGTGCCTTTGGGGCCAGGCCTTGGCCTACTCCCCCTTTTTGTTTTTTATTTTTTATTTTTTATTTTTATCTTTTTCGTTTTTTTTTTGTTTTTTTTTTGTTTTTTTTTTTTAGTGGTACCAGGGATCGAACTGGCGATTGCCTGCTTACAAGGCAGGCGCTTATGCCGCTAAGCTAAATCCCCAGCCCCCATTTCCTCGACCGGCGTTTTTCTCAGCCTGCTCGGCAGAGAACTCTGTGTACCAGGCTCGCCAATCCAGGTAACTGCCCGAGGGCAGACACGCCTTTGCCAGCTGAATCCAGTCCGCGGGGGTGAGGGGCCCAGAAGACAGATTCTCCAGCATGGCAATGGTGTAAGGCGCAGTCGGCCCAAAGGTTGTAACTGCATTTTTAAGTTCTCTAATCTGCTTTATCTCAAAAGGCTCCCATACATTGCGTCCCTGGCCCATAGCTACTTGTACAGGAAATATCCCGTAGGGGCCACTATCTATCCCAGGTGGATGTACCTCATGAGACAAGCGTCCCCCCTGCCAAAGCCGCCTGTAAAAATACCGACCCGCCGGCGGCGGAGCATAAGACAGCGGCCGTGATTGGGCGGAAAATGGGGGCCCGTGCATCACTTCCTGTTCTGGCGAAAGGGGAGGGAGCTCCCAGACGGCCGCCTCGTGGCGAGGAATCGCCTCCGTCTCGCGCCGGGGAGCGCTCAGGAGCTCTCTACTCCTCCGCAGACCAGGTTGAGCAGAGCGCAATTCGCGGGGCAACGCTGGAAAAGAACCCTGCGACTCCTTATTGAGCGATTTAGGCTCCTGACAGCTGGTCTCTTTGGCCTCCTTGCCATTCAACTTTCCCTCGTCCTCGGAGTCAGACGACTCCGAGGCTAGAGCCCCGTCCTCCTCCTTAGCATCCTTGTTCCCCTTGACGGACCCCTCTCGGGAGCTCCCTGACTGGGCCTGCTCAAATACCCTGCGTACTTTTGTAAGCTCTTGAGAGCTTTCTCCACAACCACCCTCGCTCTTAGTGTTGCTACCTAGCATGTTTCCCATTTTTTAATATGTTACTCACCGCGTGAGGCCCAAGGAATCCGCCACTTACGCGTGAGCCTGAGGGGAGTCTAAAAGCCCTGTAGGTGCGCGCCACCCAGAGCCCAGGCTTATCCCCAACTCACCTGTCTCGCAGCTCTGTACTGGAGCGTTGTCCACTTCCACGTCTCGGGGGTGATCAGTCCCCGTACGGGCCACCAAATGTCGATGTCCGCTCCCGGCCGGCAGGAAGGACACACGACAAAGTCTGGTAGTGGACAACCTTTTCTTTTTATTTTCCTTCTCCGTACAGCCTGCCCTGGGATCGCTCCCAGCCGAAGCCTCCTCTGGTCCGCTCCCCGCGGCTCCTTCCGGGCTTCGCTCCGAAGCCTCTACCGGTCCGCTCTCCGCGGCTCCTTCTGGGCTTCTACTTCCAGGCTTCTACCTGGCTTCTTCTTCCGCCCAGGGGTGGCACCGGTATATATACGGGTACAGTGTCCAATCATGTTAAAGTGAGCAAGGCAAGCTGATTGGCTAACATCATCAGTTGCCAGGCAGACTATATTGTTGAGCGGGTTGTTTACGCGGTAAGCAGGAAACTAACGTGCTCGATGGGAGGGGCAATCTACCTCAGGCTTCACTCTTTACTACAGGCCTCACGTCCGCCAAGTGAGGCGACCGGGCTCGGGGCTGCGGCTCCCAACAGTTCCTGAGGCAGCTCGGCCTGTGGTGAGTGCTCAGCACACTCTGCCCAAATCTCAGACTTTTCCGGACCCCCCAGGCTTCCGGGTGCAGTGAAGTGGAGCAGCGGGTTAGAGGCCACTACATCCGCCTCCCCATCCCGGCTGCACTTGGAGGTCTGCTGAGCTCCCGATGGGTGGGCGGGCCCACACTATCCCCCGAGCCCAGCCTGTTCTGCTGCCGCACCTAGTCATCGGTGTGCAGAGGAGGACCTGGGTGGATCTGGAGTGCCTGCATCAGCCCCTTCCTTTGTCTGGAGGACTGTGAATATCTCTGCAAGCAGGGAGGGATTGCAGGTTCCTGAGGCACCTCGGCCTGTGGTGAGTGCTCAGCACACTCTGCCCAAATCTCAGACTGTTCCGGACCCGCCAGGCTTCCGGGTGCAGTGAAGTGGAGCAGCGGGTTAGAGACCACTACATCCGCCTCCCCATCCCAGCTGCACTTGGAGGTCTGCTGAGCTCCCGACGGGTGGGCGGGCCCACACTATCCCCAGAGCCCAGACTGTTTTGCTGCCATGCCTTCCTTTGTCTGGAGGACTGTGGATATCTCTGCAAGCAGGGAGGGATCACAGGCTCCTGAGGCACTGCAGCCTGTGGTGAGTACCCTAACCCGGCTGCGATTGAAGAGCTGTGGAGCTTCCAAGGGGCAGGTGGGCACACAGTGTCCCTGAGGCCCAGCTTGTCTGGAACTGTGGAGTTCTGAGCAGGCAGAGGAGGACCATTGGTTCTGCAGGCCCAATGGCTTGGGGTAGTGTGGTGCCAGAGTCTCAGTAGCTGCAAACATAGAAGAGGATTTTCAACAGATCCTGAGGAAGCTTTCAAATAACACTTGAAACACAGAAATATAGGAAAATGACAAAACGAAAGACCAAATTACAACCTCAAACCTCCAGCCCATCTCAAGAAACCCTAGGAGGAATGTATTTAGAAGAAAATATATCCCATCCACCTCATATATCAGACACAATATCTACTGAAATTGACAAGCAACTCCAGGAAGCTTTAAAGAAATTCAAACTCAAAATAATCTCCCAGATAAAAGAAGAAATGATAAAAGAAATGAAAGAGATTCTAAATATATCTAAAGAAAACACAGATAAAAAATTGGAGGAACTAAACAAAAAGATAGAATCCCTAGACGAGCAATATAAGAAACAAACAGAATACATAATGCAGATGCACAGAGATATACAGGAAATAAAACACTCCACTGAAAGTTGTAAAAACCGACTTAATGAAAGTGAAGATAGAATTTCAGACCTTGAAGACAGGATTGCAGCTAGTGAACAGGAAAGGAAAGATCTTTTGAAAATAACAAGGAATCAGGAAACAACAATTCAACAACTGCAAGACGATGCAAAGAAGAATAACATAAGAATGATAGGGATTAATGAAAGAGAGGGAGACAACATGAAGGATGTCAGGAGGATATTTAGAGAAGTAATAGCTGAAAATTTCCCAAGCATGAGATCAGAAACTGACATCAGGATCAGTGAAGCATATAGAACTCCAAATAGTCATAACCAAAATAAAACTACACCCAGAGATATAATAATCACCATCCCAGAAATCCAACAGAAGAATAGATTATTAAAAGCTGTCAGAGAGAAAAGACAGATCACTTATAAAGGTAAACCTATCAGAATCACAGCAGACTTCTCATCACAAACAATAAAGTCAAGAAGAGCATGGAGTGAAGTATTCCAGATCCTAAAGCAAAATGATTTCCAACCTAGACTGATATATCCTGCAAAACTATCATTCAAAATAGATGGTGAAATATGATACTTCCATGACAAAGAACAGCTGAAGAACTTCATGAACACCAAACCAACCCTGCAAAAAATATTGAAAGACAGTTTAGATACACAAAGGAAAAAACCACTAAGCAAAGCAAATAATTAAACGGAACAGAAAGATAAAGATGCAACAGCAGAGAGATAACATTCCTACAATTAACCAGCATTTAACAGTAATAACCATTAATGTAAATGGTCTCAATGCACCAATCAAAAGAAACAGACTAGCAGAATGGATCAAGAAACAAAATCCAACCATATGCTGTTTACAGGAAACCAATCTAACCCAGAAGGATACTCACAGACTGAAAGTCAAAGGATGGAAAACAATTCTTCATGCAGCAAGAATCCAAAAAAAGGCAGGAGTAGCCATTCTGTTTGCAGACAATGTGAACTTTAAACCAACAATGACCATAAAGGACAAAGAAGGTCACTACATACTCGTAAGGGGAAAACTCCAAGAGGAAGAGATAACTATCTTAAATATATACGCACCAAACTCCAGAGCACCCAGTTATATAAAACAATTATTAACAGAAATGAAAACTCAAATTATCAGTAACACAATTGTAACAGGAGACCTTAATATGCCATTGACACCAAGGGACAGATCAACCAGACAGAAAATGAGCAAAGAAATAACAGAACTGAATCACACCTGTGAACAAATGGGTTTGATAGACATATACAGAATGTTCCACCCAACAACATCAGAATACACATTCTTCCCAGCAGTACATGGATCATTTTCTAAAATAGACTATATATTAGCTCACAAAACATATTTAAACAATTGCAAAAGAGCTGAAATTATCTCTTGCACGTTATCGGATCATAGCACTCTGAAATTAGAAATTAATGAAAAAAGATACTGCAAAAATCCTGCAAACACAGGGAAACTGAATAACACACTCTTGAGTAATCAGTGAGTCACAGAAGAAATTAAAGAAGAAATTAAACAATACCTACAAGAAAATGAAAATGCAGATACAACTTACCGGAATCTGTGAGATGCAATGAAAGCCGTCCTGAGAGGAATATTTATTGCACTGAGTTCCCACATCAGGAAAACAGAACGAAGATAATAAATAACTTGATGCTACACCTCAAACAGCTAGAAAAAGAAGAGCAAGTCAAGACCAAAGCCAAAAGAAGAGAGGAAATTATAAAAATCAGAGCAGAAATCAATGCAATAGAGACTAAGAAAACAACCCAAAGAATCAACAAATCAAAGAGTTGGTTCTTTGAAAGAATAAATAAAATCGATAAGCCCCTAGCCAACCTTATTTAAAAAAGGGAAGAAAAAGCTCAAATTCATGCAATAAGAAATGAAAAAGGAGAAATCACTACAGACCCAATAGAAATACAAAAGATCATCAACACCTATTTCGAAAACCTCTACTCTCAAAAGTTTGATAACACAGAAGAAATAGACAGATTCTTAGAAGCATATGAAGTGCCAAAGCTAGATCAAGAGGATGTAAAACTGTTGAATAACCCAATCTCTGTTAATGAAATTGAAAATGTATTTAAGTCCTTACCCACCAAGAAGAGCCCAGGCCCAGATGGATTCACTGTAGAATTCTACAAGAAATACAAAGAAGACCTAATGCCAACACTCCTCAAACTATTCAATGAAATTGAAAGGGAAACAATCCTTCCTAAGTCATTCCTGGAAGCAAATATTACTCTAGTACCAAAACCTGAGAAAGACCCAACTAAAAAAGAGAACTATAGACCGATCTCCCTAATGAACACAGATGCAAAAATCCTCAATAAAATATTGGCAAATAGGATCCAGCAAATCATCAAGAAGATTATACACCACGACCAAGTGGGATTCATCCCAGGAATGCAAGGATGGTTCAACATACGCAAATCAATAAATGTAATCCACCATATCAATAAAGCCAAAAATAAGAATCACATGATCATTTCTATAGATGCAGAAAAAGCCTTCGATAAGGCCCAACATTTATTCATGATAAAAACTTTACAGAAAATTGGAATAGATGGTCTTTACCTCAATATAATAAAGGCCATTTATGACAAACCTACAGCCAGCCTCATACTAAATGGCCAAAAATTGAAAGCCTTTACTTTAAAATCAGGCACAAGACAAGGATGTCCTTTATCACCACTTCTATTTAATATAGTACTGGAAGTACTAGCCAGAGCAATTAGGCAAGAAAGAGAAATAAAAGGGGTAAAGATAGGAAAAGAAGAAGTTAAATTATCATTGTTTGCAGATGACATGATACTCTACATAGAAGACCCCCTAAACTCCATTGAAATACTCTTAGATACAATAAATAAATTCAGTAATGTGGCTGGATACAAAATCAATACTCAGAAATCAATAGCATTCCTATACACAAACAACAAAATCACAGAGAGGGAAATAAGAGAAACTGGACTATTCACATTAGCAAGCAAAAAAAAATGAAATATTTAGGAATTACTCTTACGAAAGAAGTGAAAGACTTATACAGTGAAAACTATAATACACTGAAAAAGGAAATTGAAGATGATCTCAGAAAATGGAAAGACATCCCTTGCTCATGGATAGGAAGAACAAACATTGTGAAGATGGCCATTCTGCCAAAACTGTTATACAGATTCAATGCAATCCCAATAGAAATATCATCAACATACCTTATAGATCTAGAGAAATCACTCCTAAATTTCATCTGGAACCAAAAGAGACCTAGAATCGCAAAGGCAATTCTAAGCAGCAAAGACAAAGCAGGAGGCATCACAATCCCTGACTTGAAGTTATACTACAAAGCAACAGTAGTAAAATCAACATGGTATTGGAATCAAAACAGAGCTGAAGATCAATGGAATAGATTAGAAGATACAACCACAACTACAAACAATCTCAACCACCCTATCTTTGATAAAGGAGCCAAGCAGGTTCACTGGAAGAACGACAGTCTCTTTAATAAATGGTGCTGGAAAAACTGGCTCTCCATTTGCCGAAAACTAAAGCTAGACCCATGTCTATCACCATGTACTAAATTAAAATCTAAATGGGTCAAAGATCTGAATATTAAAACAGAAACACTAAATCTATTGGAAGATAAATTGGGTAGAAACCTTGGAGACATAGGGGTAGGTAGAGAATTCATGAACAGGACTCAAACCGCACGGGAAATACTCCCCAGAATCAATAACTGGGACCACTTCTTATTAAAAAGTTTCTGCATGTCAAAAGAAATCTCCAGCATAGTGAAAAGAAAACCCACAAACTGGGAAAAGATTTTAGTGAACTCTCTCTCAGACAAGGGACTCTTGTCTAAAACATATAAAGAATTAAAAAAAACTCAGACCTCCAAAATTCAAAGATCCAATCCAAAAATGGGCATCTGAGATGAATATGCAATTCTCAGATGAAGAAATGCAAATGGAAAATAAATACATGAAAAAATGCTCATCATCATTGGTTATTAGAGAAATGCAAATTAAAACCACACTGAGATACCATCTCACTCCTGAAAGCATGGCCAGGATCAAGAAAACCAACAACAAATGCTGGAGAGGCTCTGGGGAAAAAGGAACTCTCCTGCACTGTTGGTGGGAGTGTAGACTGGTACAGCCTTTGTGGAGGTCTGTCTGGAGATTTCTCAAAAAGTTGGGATTGGAAATACCATTTATTCCAGCTATTCCACTTCTAGGCATATTCCCAGAAGAACTGAAAGCATCATACCACAGTGATATATGTGCACCTATGTTTATAGCAGCACAATTTGTAATCACCAGATCTTAGAAACAACCCAAGTGTCCATCAACTGAGGAATGGATGAAAAAGTTGTGGTATTTCTATACAATGGAGTATTATTCAGCTATAAAGAATGATCACATTGAGATATTTATCAATAAATGGGAGCAGCTTGATACCATACTCATAAGTGAAATAAATCAATCTCGCATGTATGAATACCGAATAGTTTCCCTAATGTAAGTAATGATTCAAATATATAAAAATATGTGGTAATCATGATTCCCCGTTATGTGGCCTTGAAGCCTTATAAAGTTTTCACTTATTAATTAGAAAGGCTTTATTCTGGGCTTCTTGATATGGAAATATTTGAAGCTATAGTATATGAAGTTTTATACAAATATTTCAAGGAAAAAGACAGACACTATGGTAACTACTATTAAATCGGGTTATTTGGTGGTGAAGCACGAGGTTGCTGAAACAGTCATGCTTTGACCTCTATTGTTATATTGTTATGTCCTGTTTTAACTCAATCTCTCCCTTATTCTTTAAAAAAATTATTTAGTTATTTCTTATGTTTGTTTTAATTAAGGGGAAAAATTTAAAAAAATAGGATATATAATAGTAACTCTTTTTGATTTCCTATTAACTTGTTTTGAAGTCCTGTAATACTCCCACGATCTTGTTTTGACTGATTAGACTCTGTTCCATTCTGTGCAATAGTATCAAGTTTGAGGGTATAGGCAACTACTTTGAAGGCAATAAGATTTACTAAGATTCCTATTCTGGTTTGAGTATTGTCTCCTTTGGTAGTCCTGTAATGTTTACAATGCCTCAGTTTTATTGGTCTTGTTCTCTACTGTTTTGTCCAACTTTATAATGTCTAATGAGATAGACAATTTTTTTTAAGGAACAAGAGACAACGTTGATAACCATTGTTGATAACCTTGTACTCTGCTCTACATCATGTGCTATGTCTACCCTTGGTTTTGACTGACAGCTTTGTTTTGCCATATTTGACTTTATTCTCTCCCCCCCAAAAAAGTAATAAGAACTAAGGAGTAATAAAATCCAAAATGTGTAAATTTTGTTGTAAAAAAGAGAGGGGGAAAAAAAAAGAACTCTAACGGATATAACAGCAAGTGTGTTTAGGGGTCTTAAATTAGCTGACTATATTAATGTTTTTGGATCATTGAACACAGCTGTGTGCAGTCTCTCTGTTTGAATGTCCACTTTGTATTCTTTGATACTCTGATTTGAGCAACTATTTTCAAGATGATAATATGTAATCTATTAACAGGTGATTTCTTACTGTTATGTTTTTTTTTTGTAGTTCTGTATTATGTGGACCCTTAAACCGCTTTGTTTTGTTTTGTGTTTTTCTCTTTTTCCTCTTAAATAAAATTAAAAAAAAAAGAGATCATTGCTTCCACTGGTTAAGGACCACCCAGATTCCACCCATACTAAACTGGGCTCTGCAGGTTTTGAGCCATTCTTCAAATTCTAATGGAGATTGTTCAGGATGAAATGCAACTGCAATGAAGGGACTGGAGACTGGAGACTTCCTGGAGAACATGGCAAATAGATAACAGAAGCTTAGATTCCAGGAATGGTGCGGCGTGGGGAGTCCTAAGCAGGGGGAGATATACCCTGCCGACCCAGGAATGAACTAAGCTGAGAGAAACCAACTGGAAAGCAATCCTGGTGCTACAACTGGAACACCTAAAGTCTCAGTGCTGAAGATGGAACCAGCACCTTTGGAAAACCATGGCTTGAATTTCTTGTAACTGCTGCTGCATTTGAATCAGCACAGCAGGGATAGAGACTCAAAAGCTCTGAGAACAGGAATCGGTGAACTGAATTGAGATCAGAGCTGGTGGGGAGCCCTGAATTGACCTGTGGTGAGTGAGAGGAACAGAGACCCTTCCATAGACTAGGAGGCTCCAACAGAGGACATTCTGGGACTGGGCAGACTAGCCGGAACAGACGCTGCATATTCCCCTCTCAAGTGGGATTTTTGGGGAGCACTTGACCTGGGTGATGCCATGGACTAAGACCCACTAGGCTAGCCCAAACCAGGTCCCTGTGCCTGCAGTGCACCCTAATGCAGTGAAGCCTTCAGCAGGTTGACTGACCTAGAGGGATGAGCCCAGTATAGGCTGCCCAGGTCTGTGTCTCCCTAGTACACTGCAGTGGGCAGGAACACCTAGCCAGTGTGATTCAAAAAACTGTAACTGACAAAGAAAGAAACTGGGGCTCCTATATATACTTGTATGGGAATAACAAACGTATGGGAAAAGGGAGCAACAAGAAAGGGTCCTCATTCCCCAATTCTGAGAATGCAGATCCAGGAAAGGTAAATGCAAAGGAGAATGAGGACAGAAAACATGGAATATCAGGCATGGCACCAATAGACATAAAGCGATATCTCCAGAGCCTCATAGACAAGTTCAAATGTGAAGTATTTAACCACATAAAACAAGATATAAGTAGAATAATTAAAGAAATATTAAGCACCTATCAAGAAAAAACAGATGGTGGAATGGAAGAACAGAAAAAAAGGGGAAAATTGTTTGATGGAGAAAATAGAGAAAAGGCAGAATACATGAAGCAGGTTCAAAAAGATTACCAGGAAACTAAAACCTATTGAAATCCGGCATAACAGCTTGAAAGAAACTAAGGATAAAGTATCTGAACTGGAGGATCGATTTGTAATGTGGGAGCATGAAAAGAAAAACTTCTTAAAAATAACAAGGAAACAAGCAGTAACAATACAAAGGCTAGAAGATGATAAGAGGATCTATAACTTAAGAATTAAGAATGTAAAGGAAGAAGCAGGGATACAAACAAATGAACTACAAAGGCTATTCACAGAAATAATCAAGGAGAACTTCCCTAATGTGGGAAAAGGTAAAGATACTCATATCTGTGAGGCATACAGGACCCCAGCCACCTACAACCCAAACAGAACTACACCCAGGCATATAATAATCAAAATTCCAGAAATCCAATATAAGAACACAATATTAAAAACTGTCAGAGACAAGAAACAGATCACTTACAAGGAACACCCATCAGTTATATGTGATACTATTAACAAAATCTTTTATAGAAAAGGTGATAATACAGAAACCATTGTTCCTTTTCTGTTAATTGGTTCTAAATATCCTGTAATACTATCATTCTCTTGAATGGTTTTACATTGTCTTGATATGTTTGATGCTACAGGATATGAAGTTATACTCAAAGATTTCAAGGAAAGCGATACTATGGTAACTACTTCTATGTCGGAATATCTTGTGGTGAAACACTATTTTGCTTAAATGGTTATGTTTTGCCCTGTGCTGTTTTGTTGTTATGTCCTCTTTTATCTCAGGCTCCTTTATTATTGTTTATTTTTTATTTTTATCTTTTTAATTAAGGGAAAACATAAATAAAAATTAGCAGGCTATATTATAGTAACCCACTTTGATTTCCTATTAACTTGATTTGAAACCCTGTATTGCTCTCATCATCATGTTTTGATTGATTTTACTCTATTCTGTTTTGCTTGATAGTACCAAGTTTGAGAGTATAGGCAACAACTGTGAAGACAATAAGATTCACTATGATGCCCATTCTGAATTGACTATTATTTTCTTTTGAAGTCCTGCAATGTCACCACTGTTTTGGTTTTTATTGGCTTTGTTCTTTACTGTTTTATTCATTTTATTATAACTGATGATATAGGCAATTATTTTTAACATAGCAAGAGCCATTATGGTAACCATTGTTGATCTCCTTGTATTCTGTTTTTACATTATGTACTATGTCCATCCTTTTGATTTGACTGACTTTGTTTTGTTATGTCACATTTGGTTTTATTCTTTTCAAAAAAAGTAATAAGTACTGTAGGATTAGTAAAACCCAATATGTGCAATTA
Organism: Cavia porcellus; assembly: GCF_034190915.1. Taxonomy (NCBI): domain Eukaryota; kingdom Metazoa; phylum Chordata; class Mammalia; order Rodentia; family Caviidae; genus Cavia; species Cavia porcellus. The sequence goes on from NW_026947491.1 coordinate 4,864,684, forward strand.
TCATTGTAAAAAAGAGAGGAAAAGAAAGTACTCTAAAGGATATAAGTGCATGTATATTTAAGTGTATAAGATAGATAACCATATTACTGAGTTTTTGTTGGATCATTGAACATAACTGTTTGTAGTCTCACTGTTTTAATGTGAGACTTTATATGCTTTAATTCTGTAACTTGAACAACTATTTCTAAAATGACAATATGTAATCTATTAACTAGTGGTTTCTTGCTGTTTATTTTTTTTTGAAATTCTGTATAACTTGTACCCTTTTTCTGTTTTTTTTTCTTTTTCTCCTTAAATAAAATTTTTTAAAAATGATGGGTACACATATATTGCTGTGGCATGATATTTTCAATTTTCTTGGGGAAATACCCAGAAAAGAAGTAGCCAGATTGAATGAGATTTACAATGCCTGTTTTTGGAAAAATCTCTACAGTGATTTCCACAGTGGTTGCACCAGTCTACACTCCCATCACCAATGTCCAGTTTAACAAGCTGTTTTTGAAATTCCCACTTTTCAAAACAACAGTAGGATATGAGAGGCTGTCTAGACACAGGCCATAACATTATGACCCAAAAATGGGGTCAGAATTATGCACGCCCTTTTATGCAAAAACCGTTTAATTCATCTGTAAGAATTGCCAAAATTATGACTGTTTCAGCATTGCTGAAAAGTCCAAGTGCTAAGTTTCCTCTTAAATTTAAGGCAAACTCTTAGCTGTGAGCCCTTGTACAAATCAGAAGTTAAATGATTTCAACATTCAGTAGCATAAGATTAAACATGTGCTTTTTAGAAGTTACAAATGGGGATAATAAATGAATAGGACCAAAGCAAGTCCAAAACCCAGCAGGGCAAACATTAAGTCCTGTAGTTCCATGTACAGCATATGAGGCAATCTGTGGCAAGATGTGAGTTTCAAAGGACTTGCGTGGCTTAGCACTTATGGAACTTTTGGTGGTTGTAGCTCCCACAGCTTCTCCCTTGGGCCTGCTCTCCTCCTTTCTTGCATCTTTGGCTTCACTCCCACAGTTTCACACATTGCCCTCTCAGGGGCACAATTACCTGCACTCCCAGGTGTTCTGAGATTGGAGTGGCAGCTTTCTTAATCCCACAACTCTTGCATTCTCTGTGTGCCTAAAACCAGTGCAATGTGGATGATGCCAAGGTCTCCTGCCAGCTGGAGCAGTAGAGACGCTTTCTCCTCTCTTAGCTGTAGGGGTCAAGTGCCTGGATTACTGGGTACTCTGAATCCAATTCTGAGGGACAAATTTTCTTTGCTGTCACCATTCTGGAACATGGTACTCTGCAGGTCTCTTCTCAAAGCCAAGTCTTTCAATTTTTCAGTTTTGGGGCAGCAAAGGGTGGAGACTTGCTGCTTCTCCTGATAACCTCAGGCCATATTTTCTATCCTCTTGTTTCTTCTCAGCAGTTGGGATCACCTCAGCTGTGTTTTTGTTTTCCACAGCTTTACTGGAGCCTCTGCTCTGGCCAAACTCACAACATTTTATATCATTGTACTGGGCTCTCTATTCTTGATTCTCCATGTAAATCCTGCCACTGTCTCAACATTAGACTGTCTTGAAATTTCTTCTGTGAGGTTAGATAATTCATCACCCTTAATTTTAGTCTTCAGCAAAGTATCTTGCACAAGCAAAACACAAACAAACTTTTTGCCAAGCCGTATCACGTGGAGTTCAGCAGTCAATGTAGTCCTTCTTTCCAGCAGAAATCTCCCAAGTCGAGTCTCTACCAGCAGGATTTGTATTGGCCTTCTCATTTTCTGAGCTTGACCAGAATCTCCCATACAGAAATTCTGCTTTTCATGCCAGTTCTACTCTTTCAGGTGCCATATCTGAACTTTCCCAAACTCTTTCCACAAATTATTCCCGAAAGTTCTTGAACTGTATGGTCAGCTATAGTCACCACAACCCCATCCCTGGTACCAAATTCTGTCTTTGTTACTTTTTTCTCATTGCTGAGACAAAATACCTGTTGCTGAAAATTAAAGAAGGAAAGGTTTATTTAGCTCACAGTTTGTAGAGGTTTCAGTTCATAATCAACTGCTCAAATCAGGGTGTCATAGAAAAGGGACAACAGTTCATGGTGGTGCAAGACAGTAAAAGCAAGAGCAAAAAAGCAGTGAAGCAAATCTTTTCCCTTCCATTGTATTGTATGCAGGCTACTCATCCTAGAGCACCACACCCTAGTGTAGTGCTCACAACATCTCTATGTCCTCCTGTTGCATAGTATGTTTAAAAAATTGAGGAGCCTGTCCCCTTGCTAAGTTGAGCTGGAATTGCTGTAACTCTGTTTCCTGAGGGCATGTAAACAAGAGGTCTCCACAAGCTGTCTTCAAAAGCCCACTTCATCATGTTCACATGGGTGGGACATCTAGATACAAACCATAATATTTGCCTTTAGACAGATATCTGACAGCCTCTTTGGGGCAGTTAACTGAGAAAGGCTAGACATTTGCAGGCTGGCTTTGGATTTTTCTGGTGTTCTTAATCACTAACTCTGTAGACCTTATTGGGTTATTCCCCTTCAAGTGTCCAACTTCATTATCAGTCAAAATTACTTTCCCTATGCATGTGTGGTAAGAGGAAGTTCTGTTGAAGCCCTAGTGAACATTTGCATCAACATCTCTTTCACAAAATTCTTAATTGCTTTCTAATCACATGAATAAAATAGTTACCATTAATAATTTAAAGTGGGGAAGGTTTATTTTGACTCATGACTTTCTGAGGATTCAATCCCTGCTTGGTTGGCTCCAAGGCAGGAATTTCATAATGGAAGATTCTTCCTGAGAAGGACTGCTAATTCTTGGTGACTAGAAAACAGAGAGAGAAGAAAGGAGTGGATTGAAAGTCACCCTTCTTAGTCACAACCCAGGGAACCACATCTTTTAGCAAGCCCCAATCTCCCAATAGCACATTTGGGTAGGAACTGCAAAGTGTATTAGTTCCCATGATCCATTTGCTTTCCAAACACCTGAGACTCTGGGGCACTTTACACCTAAGCAATTACATCAGAACATCTGCTTTTTCATTTTGATGACTCTGTGCCCCCAAATCAGGACCACTAAGAAAGAGAATCTTTTTAGCACTAACAGAGTTCAAGAGAAAATATGAACAAAAGATCTTAAGGAAAAATAGGGAAACACACAGATGGGAAAATATTTAATCACACTCTGAAAAATGAGAAGTATTTTTTACCAGCCTACCTAATTAACAATATTTTTGAGAAAAAAATATTATTTTTTTCTTGTTTTCCATGGAAGGAAACAATAGTATAATACTATGCTTCTCTCTCTCTCTCTCTCTCTCTCTCTCTCTCTCTCTCTCTCTCTCTCATATATTTTTATTTGTAAACTTTACATAACAGTAGTGAAGAACACAAACAAACCACACATTCTTCCCTCAGTTTCTGGGGCAGAAGGAGACCAGAAAGATGAGATTTCAGATTCCTACTTGGTCCCCTGCCTGGCTTTCACTCTTGGATAGGAAACACCCTGATGGTTTTATGAACTGGTAGAGGCAGACTAATGTATGGGGTACTCAATCTAAGGCACCTGTGTAGCAGTGTCACAGGCACCTGTGGCTCAACTGCAGGCCCCTGGATAATGGTGATCATGAGCTCAACTACAGCCCCGTGAGTTCTTGCATCATAGCCTTGGGGTGCAGCCAGCTGGGTTCCGCTGTCATAGATGGCTCCCCTGGCAGATAGCATCTCACAACCTCCCTTGAGAGCTGGCTAAAATGGTCAGCCAGGTTTCTGCTTGTGTCCAAACATTCTGTTGTTAGTAAGAATCTCATCTTTGGGATGCTATCAACTCCTGTGAACAGGGTGTAGGTCGCAGGTGTGACCTGAGTGCTGTGCTCTTCTGCATGGCTGAGTCCAGTTGTCAGTTGCCACTGTAGCACAAGGCCACAGGGACAAGACTGTGGAGCTGGTGGTCGGTGAAGTTATTTAGCAAAGAGAAAGAACCTTTACATTCAAACTGTTAATAAACATTTTTGTTTTGTAATCTAGAACAGTACAAAAGCTTTTGCATGAAAATTTCTTGTCTCATTTTTTCCAAAACTGATAAATGATATGATTCACTAGTTTAGCTTATACACTTTATAAAATTATTCTGTGACTTATACTGTGCTTATAAAGCTATACTGTGGCTTAAATAATAAATGGAAAATGGCCAAAACATTTGAGCAATATATGAACCATGATTAATATAAATGAAAATATGCTCCCACAATATATTTTTCAGTAAAGTAGAATAATGGAGCGCTATTTTATCTCTCATGTTTTCAAAGCATGTTACCTAGTGTTATTAAGGATATGGGGAACATACTATTCCTGTAGATGGAAGTATACATTGGTGCAAGATTTTGAGCAAATTGTCAGTAACAATCAAATAAAAAGTACATAAAATGCTGGCCCACAAATTCTACTTTTAAATTAAGTTTCACATAGAAACACTCAAAATGTTGGAAAGGAGTGTTTATTGACACTTTGGAAAAAACCATTATAGAAAAGTTGAATTTCTGTAAGTATGTCAATCATGATACCAGTGTTTTGATACACTCACTGATTAGATTCAATGATATAGTCATTGAATAGAATAAACTCGTTTGTATATTCTGAAATAGATGTTTGATATATGCCATTGAATTTAAAAGTAAATTTCAAGTTAATACATGTAGTATCATTCTATATTTGTGTTTATTCTGTGTCTAGGTATCTGTCTGTCTGTCTATCTCTCAGTCTATCCATGTATTCCTATCTGGAAACACATACAAAGAATCAGAAAGATTAACCAATGATGGTCTTCACATCATAATTCTGTATTTTTTATTTTTTTACTTATAATTTATAATAAAAATTAGGAAAGAACATGATGTTCTGAGAAGAAAATTATGACATTGTAATTAAAGCTTACATTGTTCAGCATAAGGAAGAAAAGTATAAAAGTATAACATATATATAGAATACATAATCCTAGGCTGCAACTATGTAAAACTAACAAATAAAACTACAAAGTCAGCATAAAATTACAGAAGAATAAATACCTGCATGTTAAATGTGCTTATTTTTGGGACATAAGAGTTGAAAATTATGGGTATTTTTCTTGTTTTTCCCAAATACTGCATAATGAGCCAGAATATATTAAACTTTTAGTGGAGGTAAAAACTTTGTAAAATAGTTAATTTCCTTGAAGTACTGTTTTAAGTATTCCAAGAGTGGGAGTGGGAGATAAAAACAGATGACTGACACATTTGCAGACAAAATCCACAGTTTCTCTAAAAGCTTACATTGGGTAATGTTTTGAATATTGACTCTGGAGCCAGATCATTGGGCTTCACCATCTATGAAGTCGCACCCCAAAGTGTAAATATGTCAACATCCTACAGTTTTCATGACAACCACAAACAAGGAGCCAAGAACCCAAACCCATTTTCCCCTCTCTTATTCTCTTGCATTTGTGGAAGTTAGAGGCTGAAATCAGCATCACTGGGTCAAAGTCAAAGAGAAGCAAAGCGGTGCTCCCCTTGGAAGACCCAGGAGAGAAGCCGATCTACTGTTTTTTCTAGACTCTGGACTTGCATTCCTTCAGAGTCCTGGTCCCTGCCCCAGCTGCCATCTTCAAAACCAGTGATTTGCATCTTGTTTCTGGTGTCCTGAGCTTGCTTCCCATCTCTTTGTGTTATCTAACCCATGGCATCCTGTTACAAGGATGCTTATACAGTACACTAAGTGCTCCCTCATGTAAATACAAAGTAATCTCCTTATCTCCCATTCCTTAGCTTAATCAGAGCTGGTAGGCCCCTTTCTCAAGGATGTAACATTTGTAGGCTCTGGCATTAGGGCAAAGTTATCCTGAAGGACCCCTGTCCAGTTCACTGCAGTACATGTGCAACTTGTGATAGGAATGTCAAAAAGGCCCAGAAAAGTACTAATAAAGGACATGGGAATTTAAAGGAGGCAAACTTCTCATTTCTCTGAGGATATTACAGGTGCATAGAACAGCAGCAAATACTGCTGTGGATAAGTGTTCACCAAGATTGGGAATCACAAGCTTGAGGGGTTACATAATCCTTCTGTTCCTCCATCTCTCACCTTGTTTCCCTCACCCACAAACTTTCGTGATCTGTGTATGGGTTCAGTTTCTGAGTAACTAAGTTCTTTTTCATTTCTGAGTACTAACTCCCTCCCATGGAAGGCAGAGAAAGACTTCTCTCACAGTTTTAAGATTAAGCAGGTTAATGGTTGGGGGACTAGTTTATATAAGCTACCTTCATCTGCAAGTATTAATGTATAGTGCAGATTTCCTACTTATTTCTGGACCTTCTGATGGGCCAAAGGTCAGCTAATTTCTTGGCTTTGTTCTACTCCTGCTATAAATTGGAGTTTTAAAAAATATTTTCCAGGTGTCAGAATAGCTGACTTCCCAATTGGACAAAATGTGAATAAACTTGTTTATCCATTTTCTTGAGACTTTCTCGTATTTTCAATGGAAAAGTGAAGAAATGCAAATAATCAGAGCCTAGTTATATAATGCTGACCCCTTCTCAATATTGTTCATTCTCCCATTATTATTACATCTATGGAAACATTGTTGTTACCAGGAATACTTGAATAGTTATCCATAGAATGCGATGTCATTGAAAATTCACTTTTCCAAAGATCCAGCCCATTACAGAACAGAAAAAAAGATGCTATGACTGTTTGTGAAAGTCAGTTTTAGTTCACAGCTTAGGTAAAGGACTCAGCCAGATGGTAAACACAGGAAAAAGAGTAAAACTCTGTCCTGAACTAATCTACAGTGTCAACAGAATTCAAAATGAGAATAAAGTAATCACTATATTTCCTTATTTGATCTCTCCTCATGTTTTCTTTCCTCTGTTAAACCTAAAACATTTTAATCAAAACTTATTTCACTACTTCTACAAAGTTTTCACATTTATTTTCAATTTTTTTCCTTCAGAACACTGTCATCTAAAACTTAAATGATTTCCTCTAGTGAATTTCTTTTGGGAAAAAAAGTGACTTTCTTGTCGCAGTGGGTGGTTCTAGCCACCTTCAGTTTCTCAGAAGATCTCTCTGAAATTGTTAGACACAAAATTATGGCTTCTATACTCTGTTGGTTTGGCTGAATAAGTACTTATTTCTGTTCTTGAGGAGTATAGAAGAGAAAATCTCTGCAGTTATAAACTCTAGGTTGCAGTTATTCTTATTACGAAGACACTTTCTGACTCTCTTTCTATAGAAATTAACGACTCAGGTCACCTTGAAGTGGTTAATGGAATGTGAGGCATAATGAATAGTGAAGGTGAGGACTTACATTGGAGCGCAAATCAATCTTTATTTCTACTGTGGAGATGAAAGAACTATATTTTCCCACCTTTTTGGCAATGGCTAGAGGGGAAAGGCGTCTTATCATATGTTAAGTGTGGAAGATGGGATTTTTCTCTTCGTGCTTAAATTCATTCTGGGTTACACTGGTTACAGATGGGAGCCTTTGGATGTAGTCATCTGTGCTGTCTTCCCAAACACAATGCCAAAGAACATCTATAGTTTACAGAAAGTAAACAAAGTTCTGAATGACCACTGCTCAATTGTTCTCTGATATGTCTTTAAACCAGTGTTCATTAACCCAAATAAGTCTGTAGCTCCATCTAGTTTATATCAGAAAGAACATGCAATTTCTTCCACTGGGATTAAAGTATCAAAAACAAAAGAAAAACTAATTAAACCTGCATTTTAGACCCAGGCATTGGTGACAGATTGAGACTGAGTCTTACATTTTAGTTTTTCTCTGAAGAAAAACTATAAAAATTACATCATCATATACTTTATTAAATAATAGAAGGTGGTAAGAAAAAGTAAAGGATGGTCTACAAATAACACTCTAATATCAATTGACACAAGAAAATTTTTCATCATGTGATATCTATGGAGCATACTTAGATAATGCATGAACTCAGTGTGAAGATACATGAGGTAAGAACTTTGAAGACTGAATGTGTTTTCACATTGGTTGTTTCATTCTAGCCTCTGTGACAGTGACAATCATCCTATTTCACAGATTAGAGAACTGAGGGGAGGATAACTTCTTGTTGGTGGCTGCCCTGCCACTTGGTCTCAAGGGCAGTGTAGATCAGGCTTCTTTGGTTTTGTGAGCAACATGACAGTGCGTTCCTATGGAAGCACCTTCTGCAGGAAGCAAGGGAAGTCGTAGGTGCCTTCCGTACCATTGTGATTTCTTGCTCTCATGACTAAATAGGGCTCCACATTGTAGTGTCAGAAGAAAAGCAACTGGAGTGCCAAGTCAGACACTATCTTTAGATTTCATAAAGCAAAGGATGTCTGGGCACACAGGGTGCAGCTGATGACAAAATGAGACATTTACTGATACAAAGGTCGTTCAATACAGCAGTTTTACTTTGTCTGAGTATGAATGTGTGTGTGTGTGTGTGTGTGTGTGTGTGTGTGTGTGTGTGTGTGAAATGTGGGTGTCTATACCACTCTGAAAACATATTCTTGAGGATGGCAGTTCCCCAAGCTTCTTTAAATTCAAGCTTGTGAAATACATTGCTGTGACAACAAACACAAAATATTCACCTTTCCCTGGTGAAGCACATCATTCCTTAAAGGCTCTGCGTAAATATGGTGCTATACATCCAGGGTGCCCCAAGGAAATATTTTTAGATAAGTTCAGCAGGTGGGACAACCTAGCCCATTATGTTTTTAGTTATTTTAGAGATGAATTCTTTGTATTGGGCAAAGCTCATGGTTGCACACGTGTGTGTCCATACACACACACAAACACACACAGCATTAAGAATTGGCTGTGTGTGCAGACAATTCTTAATGTTGTGTGTGCAGCAGACTGACAGGTGTGACAGTAAAATGCAAACATCTGCAGTGCATCCCAAGAGCAACTCATTAGGAAGCGGGGTGATGTGGGTGTGCCATGGTGGCACCAGCACACTCTCTGTTTGAGTTCGGCAACCAGTTGTGTGTCCCTCCTGTAGCACCGCTGGCTACAGTTGTAAATGAGTTACTGCATCCCAGGCTGAGCAGCAAACATGGCATATTAGGAAACAGATTAGAGAATATTTTGCTGCTGAGCTGTGTTTACATTCTGAAGAGATTATTGGTGAGTTTAGGGGTGTTTCTTGATAGGAAATGGAAACAGAGACTTTCTGCAGAAGCAAGGTGATTTTTATCAATGACCCAAAGGCTGACAGACAGTTGCTAATGTAGAGTGAGCACAGTACATGCCAGAGTCCTTCTCTCCCATGGAAAGGCCCTTGCAGCAACAGGTGAGTGGACATTAATATCCAGTGGGTCAACAGAACCTAGAATATGAAAACAGCTTGATTTTCAGGTAACTAGTCATTAATTTTAATATTATTAACATTAATGGCAGAACAGGTTCCTCGCAGATATGCACCAGGAAAAAAAGAAAAATATCAGTAAAGAAATAGAATATTTAACTATGACAAATCAGGGCATTGTGGACAAATATATTTCATGTTCCCGATGGAAAGAAAGTCTCATTGTTTCAAGCACCATGTGTGGGATAACATAATGTGACTGTTCTTTTCATAGATGTTACCTATTTTATCTTCTTAAGAGTCAGTAAAGACGCATCCTTTGAAGACTATTTTTCAAGAAAGAAATGGAAAAAGTGAGAATTCAAGTGGCCCAGATCACTGTGTCTGTGATGCTTCTAACTTACCATAATCTGGGGGTTGATATATGCCCTCCAAGGTGTCACCTTTGTTGTTTTTATCTCTCTGCTCTGTATTTTTCACTTCCTGAAGGGACATGATGAGCTTGTAGTGAAGCTCTTTAAACTTTAGGCAGGATTTCACACCCTGCACAGGGATCATGGGATGTAGGTTGCGTGTCTTCTATGTCACAGCTTCCGTCTGTCCCACTTACCCTCCCATTGCTGTTCTCTGCCTTTTTCCTTCTTCACCCATTTTTTCTGTCTCAGTGCTGATACTTGTAGCATTAACTTGCATAAGCAGACAATGAGGTATAGTTTGAAGCTATGAATCAGAAAGGCTACCTATCTCTTCTTATTTTAATTTTAGTGCAAGATACACCAAGTTCTCACAGTTCCTCTGAGAATATATTTCATCAGGCATTTACTGAGCACTTGCAATTTGCCATGGATAGTAGAGGAAGCGCAGTCATTTCATGTATGTCATGAGGGAGTGTTAGCACTTTATTCTCACATTAAAATGACAGGCATTCTACTTTTCAGACGTTGAAGCAATAAACATATACATCGAAGTAAAAGGTAAGGACTATTACTTTTGTACTAAAAATAAACCAAGTGCAAACACTATGCAATGCAAGTAGAGATAACTTACTTGAATAGAAACAAGAAGCTTATAGGAAAAGGACCATTGGTCACTGGTTGTCTGCCAAGTTGAAAACATTTTCTTCTGTTTCTTTCCGTGATGATTTAGAAATATAATAGGATGAGTGTTTTTCATCTTAATTGTTATAATTTATTTAATTTTCCTTATTTGCTTTCCTTTTGCAAATTGTTACTACTGTTTCATTTTAGATGTCTTCAAATAACCATTAAAAGTTTAGAATCTGGTGTCGGAGCTGGAACAGTAGCACATTGAGAGAGGTCGGTGATTGAGCAATGCTCTTAGTCCCAAGAGACACTGAAGCTTGAAAAATATGTAAATAGGATGGCTGCTCATTGGTGCTTCAGATTTGAAGGCACCAATGGTCTGTGAACAAGATGTTTCAGGACTGGCTGCACAAAACATTTCCATTGGATATTTATTTCATAGGCAAGATTTACTGGCAGGATGTGGCTCTGTGGATGCTTGGGGGATCTAGCTGAGTCCTGAGTTTTCCTTTGCATATGGTAGTATTTCTTTTCAAAAACCACCATTTAATTTATTATTCCCTTACCCAGGACCATATTGTTGACACTATAAAATGTTTTCCTCTAACATTTATTATTTACACAAAGCGTTTACTTAGCAGCTGTTATAAACTAGATCTGAGTAGGTACCATACACCTTCCCCAGGAATTTTACTGTTGTTGTATCAATGAAGATGGCCTTCAGCACTCCTTTAATAGCTTCCATTTTTCCAGTTGATTGAATTTGCTGCACTTCAGTTATCTCATTTGAAGTTATAATGGTATTTTAAGAACTTTATTAATAAATTTTTTATAAGAATTAAGCAACAGTATATATAAAGTCCTTAGAGACTACCTGATGCAGGATAAATACTGTATGAAAAAAACACATTTTTTGTTTTGTGATTAGTTCCTCCTCATGTTTGGGAAATTGAATATGGGCTTTTGAGAATAAATGGAAATTAGACTTCTCCAGTTGTAATCAGGGCAGCCCATACAGTGGGGAGCTGTCCAAGGAATGTTCAAATAGCAAGAACTAGCATGGGAATCAGTACATGTGTGTTAATAACAACCAGATACATTTCCAAAAATGCTAACAGCAATTGCATTTAGTATCTAGAAGGCATGTAGAGCTAGGCAAGTATCTTTGCATAGACTACTGCATCTAGTACTATTAGTGTGACCTTGGACAAATTAAATTCATTGCAATTTATTTTGTAGTTCAATTGTCAAATAAGATTTAATTACTATCACACTGTATGTGATCATTAGAAAAAACCTGTAATATCAAAATCTTTGTTAAATATCTTTGTATCATTTGAGATACTTTGGCTGAAACAAATCTTCTCCAACTCAGCCACCTCAGAACATGTTAAGGGACTTGTGTCGGAAAACTCGAAGAGATGTCTTTTCTCCTTTTAGACATGAGTCTGAGAAGAATAACATGCTAAGTTATAGAGTTGATTTTTGTGACTTAGAGGAATCTCTGTACATTAGCAGTCAAGGCAATCTGAGTGCTTGAAAATAGAAAACAGACAAAGGTTAGCAATGGCATTTCAGAGACGAAGTGATCTAAAAAAAAAGTGTTTCTGTATAGACACTTGAAAATCTCAGTCTTGGAATCGTTTGTTATTGACTTTTGTGGCACCTAAAGCTATCTGTGGGTATTACATAGAGTGCTTTGAAGGCAAAGATCCATAGTTTGGGACTCTCTCAGACTTAAAGAGCTATTAGCAGGCTTATAACTGCTACATGGGGTTCAGTATTTTACTCCTACAAACCTTCCTTGATCCTTGATAGTTCATGGAGTAAATTGTTATTTTAGCCTAAAAGCAAGCAGAAAATTTTCTGATGAAATTTTCCCTTAGGGGTTTGAGAAAATCAGCCCCATAGTCATTTTTGTGTGACTTCAACGTTCGATTGTGAAATACTTAAAACAAAAGAGACACAAGAAATCAATTCCTGATTTATTTATTGGTAACTTAGGAGTTTTCCCAAGCCTTCAAAGTAGCAATAATTCATTGTAACACCTTAGATTAATTACAAAATGCTTACATTTTCTTTGTGTTGCTTTTGCTACTTTTTGCAATTATGAAATGAATAAAAAATACCTACACTGAAAGAATGAAATGAATATATATATATATATATATATATATATATATAATGTTTGGCTATGTCTTGCTACAGAGTAAGTGTTATACAGTTGTTTGCTATTCATTATTATAATTATTTCTATAATTTTTATTACTTTGAAAAGTTAAAAACCATGAAAGGGGGGAAAATTGTAATTTTCTACCCAGAAATAACTTGTAATCCACCAAACTATTTCTTTTAATTATGTTACTCTGCATCCAAATGGGTTTTTGTCCTTTCCTTACAAAATTAGCTTTATGCTAATGTATTGTTTGGCCATCTACAATATGTCATGAGATACTCTTCCATTGTGTTCTCTACATCAGATTGATTTAAATGATCTCCCACAGGTAGGTATTGAGTTGTTTCCATTTTTGACATGGTTACTAAAATGATGAAAAGGACTTGCTTTGAACTATTAATATTCATGATGTGAATGAAGAAGTTAAGTCCAGAGCGAGCAAGGAATAGAGCAAGGGATGTTGGAGGGGCAGAGCGAGAGCCCAGGTCTTCCTGCAGGAGTCCCACAACTTGCCCATCACCCTCTGCCAAGAGCTGAACACAGAAGAAATGCATTGTGATGGAGCTCCATGTTAGGACGTACTGAGACTCTTCACCATGGCACATAAGTGAGGCTTTTGGAAGAGGACTGGACAGCAGAAGTGTCAGAGCTCACTTGCTGTGAGGAAGTGGTAGCTGGTTGGAAGACGTCATACCCAGGGTGAGACCTGGAAGGGTTTTCATCTCCGGCCCTGGCACCTCCTATTGCTGTCTGCTTCCTGGCCACCGTGACCCGAGCAGCTCTCCTTCGCCAGACCCTTGTGCGAGGTCTTCCTGCTTTGGAACAGCCGAATGTGCTAGGACTGAGACTTCACAACCTGCGCTACAGAAAGTCTTTAAATTGGCGGTGTTGAGTATTTCTTCCAGCAACTGGGAAAGTGACTAAGACAGCCAGCTTCAAGCAGCCCGGGTCCCTGGAAGATCCATTGTGCAGGACCAAGAAAAATCATCAGTAGTCACTGAGGAGGGCACACTGCTTTCCTGCTCACCTCTGTCCACCTGCTGCTGTTTCTCTCTGGTGGACTGGAAAGGAATATGCACAGCTTAGCTCTGTGGTAAGAGGAATGACAAAGACAAGGAGGTGAATCTTTTCTGTTTACTGGATTTTTGGGTCACTCTCTGGATTTGCATCATGACTCAGTTAGGTCCTGTTTTACCTTTCAGAGGAGGCACAGACTATTAGGGTTTTTTTCCCCAAGGATCCTACATTAAACATACATATCGTGGGCTCCATGCTATTGACTCCTGAGGCTATAACGTCTTTCCCATTTTTGAGTGAGTAAGATTGGCTGGGATGTTCTTAAGCTTGTTGAACTTTATCCACTGATCATATTTGATTCATTAATTCAAATAAGGTTCATTTTCCAACTATTATTGGGGAAAAACCCACAAAATAAAATTTTATCAGACAACTAGGTTCACAGAGCTTACGTGTTAAAGGTGAGAGACTAGCACATAGAAAGATAGACAACCATGTCAGATTATGCCAAGGGTGACTGAAAAGTACATTATGTTTGAATAAAACAGACTTATTATAGGAAAAGACATCTTACTGTGAAAGACAGGTTATAGTGTTGGAAGTGAGAGGAAATATTTTGAGCATGTTGAGGGGTATAAGTGGAAATGTATCTTTTGCCGTAATAAAGCTTCCCATTTCAGCATTCACTGTGCTTTCTGATCATTTCTTATTTATCAAAATTTATGGCAGTTTCTGTCAAATAAGAGCACAATGCCATGTTCTCATCCATCTCACCCACTGGACCTGAGGTTCTTAGCCAAAGTCACAATGACCATTCAAGGGAAACATTTTGAATCCATTCAGGACATCAGGGCAGGCAGGAAGCACAGCTAAAGATTCTCAGCAAAGGAAACTCCAGAGCTGCTGCAGGATGTGACAAGCACGATGAGATGAGTATGTTCTAAACAAGTAGTACTATTTTGAGGTGATTCACAGCTGCATGTCTTTCACTGTAATAAAAAAAATTGAATGTAAACAGTCCTATAACTTTTAGTAACACCATATGACACAATTAATGGAAAATTAAAGCAGTTTAAGGAAGAAAAAAGGTGAGAATATTTTTGTTGAGACAGAATATGGAAGAGGAAATCTGTTAGAATATAGGCCTGGGAGGTAGGGATGAGAGAGCTCTCACACCAGGAGAAGAGCAAGAGAGATAGGAGGTGTGGATCACAGCATCTGTGGTGTGAAGGATGATCATAATCCTCCTGCCTCTGTGAACTATGTGTACAAAAAATGGTGAATGGCAGGCTTGTCACGCACATCAGCCTGATCCCTGAAAACCATCAGTCTTCTGTTTTCATATTTGTAGAAGTAGATTGGTGGAGATGGAAAGGAATCTGAGGATGGGGGAGACACAAGGGCATGGAAAAGGAAGGAAAAGAAAAATGATTAATATGTAATATGGATGCACACCCATTACCCAGTATGAAAAGTATTCAGTATCTATTGCAAACATGTATGAATAAAAAAGATTAAAAATGGAATTACCCTGAAGCAAATCTCTGCTAGACCCAAGGCTGGGCAGAATAGTGAACAAAGCACTTATCTTTGCCTCAGTCTATAGTACAACCAAGAGGTAAATAATCTGTCGAGGAGGGTGGATAGTTGAGCGCAGTGAAATGGGTGTCTTCAGGGAAATGAGATCAGGCAGGACACAGGGTCAGCTGCCACGGCGGAAAGTGTGATGCCCCAGATCGTAAACTCTGAGAGGTGCTTAATGGTGCAGCTATGTGGGCACAGTGCTGATGGTGTGCCAAGCAGTGTCTCCAGTTCGTCTGGCACTAGGAGCTGGTTTTATAGAAAGCAGTGTCCCACCAGGGCAGCCAAGATTCCTCACATGCACGGTTTGCAGGAGGGCTAACACCTATGAGATCTAGCTCCCCAGAGCTGCTGCGGCCCTCTCTGGGTGACTGAAGCCAGGGCAGTGACTGCAGGCACCTGGGCACTCCTGAGGGGCTGCTAATTTCCTAACAGGTCACAGAGATGGAGAACCTGGCACTGCATACAAAGAGATGCCACAAGAAACTGTAAACTGCGGGCTTAGCATACTTTCATCCAAAAGTATGCTATCCCTAAGTGGAAAAAGAAGGTTGTCACAGGATTCATCATTGTAACATGAAAGAACAACTCATAAGTCACAAAGCATTGGTGAAAAGTCAAACTGAGCCCGTCTATGACCACCCTTGCAAACTCTTGCAAACAACTCATATACTCATTTCTTTATGACCCAAAATGTCTTTGATGAATTTATGTATGATGCTAGATTGACAGTGAGATATAAAGACCAAAGAGCCAATTTCAGAGAGAGGGAAACTGAGTCATAAAAAAGCAAAGGACATTCCATGCCATTAAGGTTTAGAGGTCTTGGTCTCCTGAGTCTGCTGGAATCTGATTCAGGGCGGCTCCCTGGCTTCTTAACAAGGTAACTTATTTTCCTCTCTTTAATGTTCTGGAAGTTTTACGTGATATTTCTGCACTTTCCTTGGATATCTTTAAAATTTTATTTCAAAAATTTACATAATAATAAACTGAAAAATAAAAAAGATGAATGCTGATTTTGTCTCATCTTTGAACCCCCTGAGTACAATTTCCATGAAAACTATGAGTAAATTTATTGTCTGAATATTATTAAAATTTTAACGTCATGTATCAATCATCACTTGTACTGAAAATGAACTTAAATAATGAGTAGCCTGTGAATACACTGTTTGTTTTATTCTAAATCTTCCATTTTCTCACCTGCTTCGCCCTACTTTGTGTGTGGAGCATCCTCAAGGAGGTCTTTCATAAGTAGCGTTCCTTAAATGGAACATTTTCTGTGTTGTTGATTGTCCAATAACGTCCTTTCTCTGCACAATTGTTTTATAATTTGATAAAGATGAAATTCTAGGTCAAAATCACATTTTTATGTGATTGAAATTATTACACATCCATTATTTAGTGCTAATAAGTCTGCATTGATGGTATTCATTTTTAAAGGATGTTCCACCAAGGATTAGGGATTTCTAAATATCATTTGTGTCCTTAAATAACAGGTGCATGTTGCAAAAACTTTTAGTACTCATCCTTTTGAATGGGTGTGTTGTTTCCTTCTGAAAATTAATGACCTTTGACTCTTTTGGGAATTTCTTTTTGACATAGCAATACCGTCGCAATTCCTTTTTATGCTCCCTGACTTCTCTCTCTCTGCCTTTCTCTCTCTGTTTCTGTCTCTCTCTCTCCCTGTCTCTCTCTCTTTCTTTCTTTTCTTCATCTCTGTCTGTCATCTTACTGTACAGTCTGGAATAGGTTGAAGTTTCAGGATCTGTGTTGCTTTCATAACTCTCCTTGTAATTTCTTTTAGTCCTGCTACACTATGTTTCAGGAGAATCTTATTTTTCTTCTTGATTGATAATACAGTCCCAAGATTTGAGACCTTTTTATTCAGCATTGGGTCCAATTATCTACACATTTATTTATTTTACATATACAATATTGATTTCTAAAGACTTCAATCGATTATTTTTCTTACCCACATCTTTTTATAATGAAAATCTCTCCTTATGCTTTTAGGAATAATGCTTTATTAAAATCACATTACCATTTACTTTTTCTCTAAAATATCAGTTGCTCAGAGTTTCATATTTTTTGTTATTGAATTCATATATCTTCCTCTGCCTCTCCCCTCCCCAACTCACCCTCTTCCCTTCTCCCCTTCCCTCTTTTTCTTCTATTTTAGAGTGCTGACAATGGAACCAAGTGTCTCATGAGTGCTAGGCAAACACTATTGTTGAGTCACACCTTCAGCCTAGAATTTCACAACATTCTGTCCCTTAAGTGTTTAGAGATTGTTTTTGTTTGCTTGTTTGTTTAGTGATTCTCTACTCCCTGGTCACCATTTGATCTGGTTAGACTCCTAGCCTTTGTGGGCTTCTTGCTTTGATTACTTTATTAAACTTCTGGAGACTGTGGGTTTTAGTGCAGAAGATGCCTCTGCTGTAGTTTGGATCCCAAATATTCTGCAAATGTACAGATGCTAAAATCTCAGATTTCAGCCCACTGTGCAACTTGGAGGTAGTGAGTTTGTAAGTGGTGGGCAGCTGGGAGCAAATTGGGCATCAGAAGTGGTAGCTTGAAGGGCTGCTGAGACCCTACCCTGTGCTATCTCTCTCCTGCCAGATGGCTGTGCATTTCCCAGCCACACACTCCCTCCATGACCATCATCTAGATCCAGGCCCCAGATGACAACACCAAGTGACCACAGGCTGAAGCCTCCCCTGGCATTTTTGACTTGTTTCTAGTCAATAAACATGTTATCGGTGAGGGGGATGTCACTCCTCTGATTGCATTATATAAACCCAGGAAGAGACAATCAGTAAGTCAGAAAGATTCCCAGCACACTGACCATATTGTGATGAGACTCGTGCCAGAGCCAGGTGGCGTGGGACTGCGGGGTCCTTTAGTACAGGATACGGCCTCATCAAGAAGCAACGAGAAATGAGGGGCCTGGGTCTTCCAGCTTCAAGGAGCAATGCCTATAACCACAAGGAACCCGGAAGCTCCAAAGAGGGCAGAGTCCAGCTGACACCTCTCATGAAACCTTACAAACCCCTGAGCAGGGTCCCAGGCTCAGGTGAGCCTGGACATCCGGCCCCAGCATGACTCAGATGGGATAAAACACACATAAACCCCACTATATCGGTGGCAGTCTGTTACTTTGTGTATAAAAATGAATATTTTTAAAATTTATACTCATTTTTACAGAAGTGGTAGCATTCTTCATATACCATTTTGCAAAAACACATGTTGGGAATCTGCCGTCCAGTAATTTATGAAACTTTCCTTATTCTGAAAATCACATAAGATTCCATTTTTATTTGTACTGATTTTTAACATTTGTGCAAATAGTTAATGTCTATTTTGCAATTGTAAATAAAGATAGTGTAACTTTTTAGGGGGATATGAAATTACTTTCTTTGTAGCTAAAGCAAGGTCATTCTGTCTTACCAATGTTGTTGGAATGCATTTTACTTTGCAATCTATTTAGTTTTTCTTTGTGTACAATGTCTGTTCTCTGTGTCTCTGTCTCTCTCCTCTTTCTGTATTTTTGTTTTAGAGGTCACCTTAATATTTATGCTTTATATTTATGCTTTGTGTATAAAAATGAATATTTTTGCTTTATATTTATGCTTTATATTTATTGCCTTTATTCTTCTTTTACCTTTCACAATCTGCTTTGTCAGTTTTAAATGGTATTCTTTTATTGTACTTCCAATTCATATATAATCAGTGTTGTGGTTTTTTCTGTCTCCTGTTCTCTTTTTCTCGCTCATTTTTCAAAATTGCAACCTTTCTACTCTTTCAATGCATGCTTCTATAGGTATGACCTTAACAATCTTATGTCTTCTATTAAATATGTACTATCTCGGCCAGGTATGGTGGTATACACCTGTGATCCCAGAACTCTGGGAGGCTGAGGCACAAGGATCACAAATTCAAGACCAGCCTGGGCAACTTAGTGTCTTAGTAAGACCCTGTCAAAAAAAAATCCAGTAAATTTTAAAAAGAGGAGGAAGGTATAGTTCTGCACAAAGGTACAGGATTCAATCTCCAGCACTGAAGGAAGAACTGTCACTCTGCTCTGCTCTGTCTCCTAGTTGTGAAGATTTGCCACATGTAACTTAATTTGTGCTTAGTTTTAATCCTACATGGCATGTGTTTGGATGGGAAAGGAAATGTGTAAAGGTTTTGATTCAGGTGTTCACCAGATATTCTTACCATCAAGCTTGCTTTCCTGACATTTTTCTTCTGTGTCATTTCCATATCTGAAGCTGGAGAAGGCCAAATGCCTGTCCTTAAGCTGCTGATCCAGCACCACTGCCATAGTTGTTGGTGGCTCACTTTGCACCCGGTTGCTGGATGAACTTCAATTTCCTGGTTTGTCTGCTCCGTCAAACAGGACATGCATCCTATGTTAGTTCCTTAATCCACCAGTCAGTGCCCCTGGGCTCCTGCAATTGCAGCCTCAATGGAATTTCAGAAGGGCTCTGGAAAAAAATAATCTTGACATAGTTTGAAGAGCTGAAAGTCACGCCCCACCCCATACCTGTTGTGTGCACACCCAGCTCTTAGGGTTATGGAGCAACCTCATCTAGAGTAGGGATGGGCACATCAGGAGCTGGGTAAGAAGGGGCTGACTGTGCTACAGAGGATGGTGGAAAGGCTCAGTGCACAACATTGTGGCAGGGAGAATGATTATGTATCAAGTTAAAGGCTCAATGGATTATGTAAGAGCTGGAGAAGAAAGTGAGAGAGAGGAGAGATGAGGACCAGGAGGACAGAGCTCTGCTTATGCTCAGAGTTTGCTCATGAGTGCTGCAACTGATCAGGAAATTCATTTTTAAAATAAATAACCAGAACAGTACATGAGGAGCTGGACATTTCTGTAGAGATCTCCTTTGGTTCCCTGGTGCTCATAGCCATTTTTCATCTTGACATCTTCTAGAGATCTTTAACTTTTGTGCATTGAAAAGGGAATTCTCCCCACACAAGATTATTTTCTATCCCTGTGTCTTCGCATGATTCCTGGCTTTCCTTTCCCTTGCACAGTGACTTAGTCACTTTCTCCTCACTAAGACAATACTGCACACCCTCACCTTAAGGAAGGAGACATTTACTTTGGCTCAGTTTCAGTCCATCATTGGTGGACTCCAAGATAGGACAGCACTGATGGTAGGCATAGAGGAGGAGAGCTGTGCATGACATAGTATCCAGGGAGCAGAGAGATTAGGGGAGGTATCAGAAGGGAGGAAAACTCTTCTGCATCCTGCACCCAGGTCACCCACATCCTCCCATCAGACCCCACCTCCAACAGTGAGTCATCTCTGGGCTCCCACTATCCAGTCCCCTACCCAGTGTTCCTCTTATGAAAGCAGGGGACTCTGAGGGACATTCACATATAAACATTAACGTGTGCTCATCCGTGTAAGTATTCTGTGCTGATATCATCTGCAGCCTTCACACTAGGACACTCAGGTCTTAAGTAGCCTTCTATCTACAGTTGTATTGGGATCTCTGAGGTAGTTCTTTAGCAATAAGAACAGAAGGATGCAAATGCATTCAGGGACCCAGGAGCCTTCTGAGGTAAGCTTTCTTGATTAAGAATATGGAGGAATTTCCTTATATATCATCCCTTATTTTTATAAGCTTTTTACAGATGAGACGAATTTGGAGAGGAAGGGTCAGTAGAAGACAGATAAACTGGCAGAGAGAAGAGTGGGATCATGGGGCAAATGAAGAGAATATTTCTTAATATATATACAGTGTTAATATGCAGTCATACTTAACATCCTCTTTATAAGTTGTCTTGGTTTTCATCACTGAGATAAAATACCTAACAGCCACAAGTTAAAAAAGGAGTGGTTTATTTTGGCTCATGGTTTTTAAAGGATTTAGACCATAGTCAACTAACTTCAAAGTAGAAGGATGGGGTGGAAGGGCCTGGAGGAGAATAGAGCTACTTACATCATTGCAATCAGGAAACAGGAAGAGGAAGGAGCTGGGGAGGGAGACGATTACTTTCAGGTCATGCCCCCAATGACCCATCTCTTCTGATCAGCCCATCAGCATATTTAACTGTGAACTCAAGACGGAAGAATCCACTGATGAACATAACAACCTAGGATCCAACCATTTTCTAAGAGCCCCACCTCTGAATATATGAAACTTATAGGGGAGATTCTAGATCTAAACCATCAGAGATGTTATGACACTCCTAAGCTGTTGGGAAGAACTTGCCTCCCATGGTAGAACATGAAAATTCCATAGGGGTACCTTCCAGCTTTTTAGTAGTTTTGCTTGTAATCCTGATATATGAGCCAAATTATGATAATTTCAGCCCATTAGGATTTTGCATGCCCTGCTAAGGATGCAAAAAATCAGACACCAGAGAAAACCATTTCAGTTAGGATGAGTACATTTGCCATCTACAGCTTTTCTAGGCTGGCAATGGTAGTGATCCCAGTAGCAACTGCCTAGCGTCCAGTGACTGAGTTTAGAATGTGAGTATACACACATGCTCCCTCTGGGAGAGGGCAGGATTGCTAAGCACACCAGTTCTGTGTTGTGATTTTGGCTATGGTTCCTGACTATTTACCAAAATCTGGCCTCCCACTATTTCAGAGAGCTGTTTAATAACCATTTGCATAAATTTGCCCTATTTAGCTCTGTGACTAGGAACTCTAATTAACACACTAAATAAATCATAATGTGCCTTTGGGACTGTTTACTTCTTTCTGAAATTACCGTCTGGCCTGATATTTCAGTAAGTCAATTTAACATCATATATAAATTCATCAAATACTTTTTTGATAGAAATTAAAGAAACGAGAGTAGGAGTTCTTTGAAGTGGAAGTCATAGGCCATAGCGTCGGCCCATTCTGATTTTTCAGATAGTGTTTCACGCTCATTTATTGTTTTCTAATAGTAAATTGATTAATGATATGACAATGAACTTTTTCTTCCCTTTTGAAAAATCCCTGTCTTTGATAGAAGCTTGTTAATCTCAGAAAGGAAGCAATTAATTTTTTAGAAGTGTTAAAGTAAAATGCAAATGAGAAGTGATCTTTTCAAGGGGCGTGCAATTTGGCATTGTGGGCAAAATAACACTTTCTATGGGAATTGCAGTGTTCAAGCTGAAGAGATAATAAAGGCAGTTTGAAATGTTGTCTGGAAAGGGAAAGAGCTCCAGGGAGAAAGGCCTGAGACTCAGAACATATAAACTGAACATTCAACTATTTTCCAGGGGAGGGAAAATGAAAACTTTTTTGAGAACAAAATAAAGACTTCTTCAGACTATTTCCTTCCGGAAGATATTGCAAAGCATTTGACATTCACAGACCTTTACGGATAATGTGAAATATTTTTTTCAGGTTACCAGCACATAAATATATTTCACACATTTACCAATGGAAATAGTTCAGTATCCTTGAGCTGGGACACATTTATTTGACAATATGTTAAATTTGTTTTAAAACATGTAAATTGAAAAAGCAGATTTACTTGTGCAGGTTTCACCAATAAAAAACAAAACCTAAAAACATGGAATGAATTGAATTTTTTTTATAACAACAAGAAATTTAAGAGGTTAATTCTCTTCAAGTAGTTTCAGAGTGTTACATTCTACATCAAGATGTTCCTAAGCAGGGGAAAAACAATAGTGTACTTTTCCAATCACCTTAAAAATCACTCTGACACTCTTGTGATGAAGAGGCTTAATGTGAAAATGTCCAATACTCTTTAACTAGCCTGAAAACATCGGTAAGAATTGAGTGCTTTCCCCTATTTCTGCATTTGAAACTTTTGCTGCACAGATGAATTTTCTGGTACTGTGACTGACAGGTGCTTCCTCAGATGCATGGTTGGTCTGGATGGTGTTTGTCTCAGCACCACAGAGGACACTTTTTTACATCTTTTTAGTATTGGCTGTGCGCATCACAATTCTTCATCACTTATATGATGATATCCTTGGTGTGTACATTGATCAGTATTTGCCTTTAAAAGCTTGTGAGCCATCATCTACAAGAACTGGAAAATGAGCTAACCAAATTTTGATATCCAGAATGATGTTGTTGTTTCTTAATTTATCCATATTGTCTTTGACTGAAATTTATTATCTTTTGGGTACTGGACATTGCATTAGGTGAGAAGAAATGATGACGGTGAATAAACAGATTGGACTTTTGAACTGATAGCTAGTGAGACATACAATATTAAAAATCATACAAAAATTAACATAGGAATTGTAATAAATCTTGGGAAATTATATAAGGTAGGGAGAGACAACTGAACCCATATTCTGTGTGGCTGTGGCTTGCACAGGGGTACTTTGGTTCATGAAGTTAATTCTTTCCACTGTTCTCGTTCCAGAATTCGTTCCATGATTCTGTTTGCGTATGCTTGAAATTCATTTGGGACCAGAATCATGGAACAATTTCTGTGACTAAAATTGTGGAAAGAACTAAGTCTGTGAACTGAGGTGCCATTGCATTCCAGTCATCCAAATGACTGTCAAATATCCCTTTACTAAGAGATGGTTTAACCATTTTCATCTCTCAACAAACCCTACTATTAGCGCCCATAATATGGAGGCTAATTTGGTTCAAGTGATGAAGATGAGTTCTCTGAGGTGTAACTTCTGAGCTGAGAACAGAAGCATGAATTATCTGTGTTCAATAAATAGGAGAAAGAAGACTACTTCAGGTAGAGGCAAGGTTTTGTGTTAATGACACCAAGTTGTGGCACTACTTGCTGGTGTAGCTGGCTCTAATTTGCCACTGGAGATACATGGTTGGCTCATACTATACAGTGTTTGTGCACCTGAGCAAAACTGTCAAAATACAGCCCTTCAGTATAAATTTAAAGAGGAGACCTGGAAGATAGCACAAGCAAATAGAGAGCAATGTTAAGAAAACAACATTCACTATGTATTGGAGGCAACTTACTATGTAAAGGAAGGCACCTTATCCTGAGGATCAGGATGATTACATAAGATAACAAATGTGCTTATAGAACAGAAAAATATAACACAGAAGCCAGTTTTTTCTGCCATAGAGAAAGATACAAATCTTTAAGTGGGCACAAAGTTCACCTTAGTTTGAGACACAAGCTTGACAAGTAGGTTTTCAAGACATGATTTTAGACAAGTTAGTGAGCAGGTATTCCTGTGGGATCCCTGGGCTTTGGAGGTGCGGTGTACACCCCATCTGAGTACTTAGTGCAAACAGCAGGCAGTGACAGGCTAGCTCTGATTCTCATTCACCGCCCATGAGGGCTGAGTCCGTGGGCATCAGGTCACCCACATGCAGTGGCTATGGGCAGATGCATCATCCTCTTTTGGCACTGATGATGCCTTGGGGAAGAGAATAGGAAAAACTACTAAAGTATCCTCAAAGAAATCCAGGTTAAGACAAGGAACTGTAGGCAAAGCAGTGTTTGGCTTTTTAAAACAATAATTTACAGTAGTCAAAATTGAAACTAAATTTAGTACAGCTATGGAAATTCAAGGAAGATGAAAATTTACATGAACATGTTGATGATTAAAAGAAGTCACATGCTGAAATAAAACCTTTGGAAGAGGGTTTTAGGAAAATAAATATGTGCAGGCCATAGAATGGAAGGCCCAGAACTCAGGGAAAATAGTAATTATTCCCTACTGATGTGGAATCCATGGCAATAAAACATTAGCAGGACACTAGATCCACAAAGAATCCTGTGCTTCACATAGGAGGCAACTAATAAACACTAAGAGAATGGAGGAACACATGAGAGACGTTTTTAATGTGAAGTGGCATCAGTAATCATATGCAACCAATGATTCTTGTTGTTCAAGAAATACCTTAAATGTGCAAGAATAGTATAACCACCAATGAAACAAATGATTCCATAAAGTAGAAGTGACAGAAAGGAAGCAAAACTTCCTTCATGTGACTCCACAGATGTAATCATTCAGTACTAAATCACAATAGTGCTTGACTTGTGTTCATATACATAATAAGTTACACAAATATGCATAAGTGCACATATAAGAAATTGGATGGTAAAATGTATTTAATACTATAAATTACAGATCAAATATAAGCAAACCAGGGATGCAGATAAAGAAAAGTTTATTCCAATATAGACATAATAGATATTCCAAAAGAAAGTTAAATTAGCAAAAATGTATGAACTGTAGAATATTGAATACTGAAATGATCATAATAAACATTAATATCAAAAATGCAAAAGTATTACAGATCAGTATATAGATAATAATAGTTATAAAACACTC
This sequence comes from Cavia porcellus, assembly GCF_034190915.1. Classification (NCBI taxonomy): domain Eukaryota; kingdom Metazoa; phylum Chordata; class Mammalia; order Rodentia; family Caviidae; genus Cavia; species Cavia porcellus. Next base: position 4,890,110 of record NW_026947491.1, read on the forward strand.
CAATAACTATTCTGCAGATCTGAAATTGATTCGGAGCACAATGTATAACTTAAAAATTTAATGTCATGACAAGTAATAATAAAAATAATCATCCAACAAGAATTTTAAAATAGTGTGAAAAGGTCTACATACAGAAACACAATGTGAAAATCAAAGCACTAATAAAAATAGAAACAAGTATTAAAAAGTGAAAATACACACAATTAAGAATTCAATGAGAAATTAACCATAGACATGAAGAATTTCATGCAAAATTTTCTATTTCAAATGCAAAATTTTCTTTAAAACAGAATAGCATGTTTGATTTTAGATTATAGTCTTTGAAATAACAAAGAAGCAAACATGCACATAAATAGTCCCACATATTATCACATGTGATTTATTTTAAGCACTCATGCTTTTAATGGTATTTAAGTCATTCTGGAAAACTTGATATAAATATGCAATTGTGTGTTTGTAATCAAGTTCATTGCAGAATTATTTTCAATAGGAAAATTGGGAACACTATAGTGGATGACCTTTGAAAAAGCATCAATGAAACAAAGTAAGATATATCTACATCCTGGGTGCAGTGAGTGATAGGAAGTTGAGGCATCGTTCCATGTGTGGCATAAAGCAAAGTTCCCCAGAGAAAGTGATACAGTGGTGCATGCATGAATTGGGTGTGGATAGATGGTAGAAGTTACCCCCATAGAGAAAGAATTAGGATAGGCATCTAAGTAACTGTAGCATGCGTAAGGTTGCATAGGCATAATCCACGTAAGGCTGATTAAAAGCCTTGTATATGGGTAGTTAGCCACATATGGGCAAAAGAATGGAAGGAGAAACTAGAAGATTTGGTTGGTAAAGGTAATATCTCATATCAACATTCATTTAGTCATGTATCACTTAACAAATAATTACTGTACAATTAGTAAAGCCTGGAGTGTGATATAGTTAAATTTACTTTTAAAATTACCTAGAGAAAGTATAGTTTCAGAACTTAACAACCATAGACCAAATATCATATATCCAATGCCAAGAATTATACTGTGTTGTAGGATGTTATATCAATTTATATAAACACTAAAATATGTATGTATGCATACATGTATTGCTAATTTTCATTTTCAATTCCTAGAAAAAAACTAGTTAAATTATTAGCCAAGTGAGGCTCTTGGGAAATAATTCTTTGTTTCATTTTCTTGGTTATTTGATGTTTCTACTTGTCTTAGTTACTTTCTTGTTACTGAGATAAGATATTCAGTGCCCATAAATTAAAGGAGAGATTTATTTTAGCACACAGTTTGTGGAGGTTTCAATCCACAGTTGGCTGCCTCCAAGGCAGGGTGGTATGGTGGAGGAGAAACAGTCCATGGCAGGGTAGGCAGAAAGCAAGGACCCAGACAGGTTACAGGCCTGTTAGTTGGTGCCACCCACACCAAGGATGGAGCTTCTCTCTTCAGTAATGCCTTTGCCCACAAATTTGCTAGATCAGTCAGTGAATTAAACCAGTATCACACCCATGATCCAGTATCACACACCAATGACCCAGTCACCCCCAAAAAGTCACCCCTCTGACCTCTTGAGGCTTTGGGGGGGATGTTGATAGAGGAAAAAATAACACTACTTCAACCTTAGGAATGATTCTTATCCATGTCCCCTGTTAATGTTATGGAATTTATCTTTTTCATTGAAAATTTAAAAATTGTTGTAAATAATCTACTGTTTCTGTGATTTTCTAAACATTCTCATTTCTTAGTCAGCCTTCATTATTTTTTCTGTAATTACTCACAGAGTACTTTGTAAAAGTTGAAGTCACAAAGGTCACACTGAAATGAGCTTCCTCCATAGAGATGGTAGGAAACAGAGGCAGATTTTAAGGTAAGGTATGCAGGGGAAGGGGGTATATACATCTGCAAAATGAGTGTAACGTATTAAAAAAGTACATTTCTCAAAATGCTCCACTGTGATAACATTGGCAGCAGCTTTACAAACTCCTCTACAGTTTTTCCAAATTTCCCTTGGTTAACAGCTCCTGAAGATTTACCATACTGCCTAGAATCAATCAACACATGTTTGTCTGCCAAAGAAAAATCCTCCACAATGCTCTACTCACTTGCATTTGCCAGTCCACATCTTCCTGTTACCCCCTGATGACTTGTTTTAAACTCAGGATCCAGGCAGCAGTAGGGAATAGAAATCAGAGCCACCCCAGAGACTTGCCAGGGAACCTCTTGTGAGAAAAGTTCTGTCTGTACTCATTGGTCACCCCTCATTCTCCAATAAAGAAACTAGATTCTATTTGCTCGTTCATTAATCTGTAACAACTATTTAATAAAGCTTGGTTATTTATCTGGTAATGAAACACAGACATGAATAAATGCAGGTGTTGCTGTAGGTGTCTTAAATAATTAAGCTAGTTAAGCAGATAGTGGCAATAACATATGATTTGTGGAATGAGTGGCCAGGTGGGAGGATCCTGCAATCCCAGCAATTCAATGAATCCTGTCTCAGGATTTAAAAAAAAATAAAATGATAATGAGGACTGGGGACACAGCCCAGGGTGAAGACCATATACAGTGTGGGAAGGAGAAGAGGAGAAGACTTTTTCTGGAGGATATCGTGTAAATTTTATCATGAACTAGAGTGGGAATTATCTAGAGGAAATGGTGTATGCCACCGAATGATACAGGGAGGAAGAGGTGTTTTCTCACTGGCATATACAGGTATTAGATGAGTTCATTTAACTTTTTTTAACTTAAGCATCTGAGTTTCTTAAAATCAATTCCTACATCTGGAGTAATTCAAGGTAATTTATACATGGTAACGTATAGTAGAAAAATGAGCATTTTGCCTTAGAAAGGTTTTCCTTTGGTTACATATTCAAAGAGCCATTCAAGTGATCATGTAATTTCCATCCTTAAGACAGTTTAGAAGTGACTCTGTAGGCTCACAGAAAAGAAGATGAAAGTAAATATTTATTGGCACAATTCATTTTCTCTTAAGATTTCAGTCGTGCTTTGGATCAAATAGAGCTAAAAGACTTCAAGGTTCCCAAGGCTAAATATCCTGAAGCTCTCACATAAATTCCAATGCTATCTTTCATATTAGAATATATTAAAAGTGTCTTTGGTGATCCATAGGAAATGATTTTATTCTTACGCATTCAATTTGAAATAAAATCTTCCTAGTACAACACAGACATTCATAATTCACTTAATGTTTGCTTTATGCATCTAAAAAGAAAATAAAAATTAATGCATGATAGTGAAAAGAGTATTTTCTTTTGAAGACCATTTATTTATTTATTAAAAAATTGTTGTAGTGCTAGATACTAAAAATGCAGGTGAATGAGACAGGTGTGATTCTTGTCTCTGTAGGATACATTCTTGTGAAGGAAATGAACAACAATAAATAAGCCATTAACAAATACAGGTTCTAATAAATGCTATGAAACAAGTAAATGGGATTATCTGATCGGGCATCACTTAGGGCTGCCATGTTAGGTAGGGAGTAAAGAAAATCTCCACACAACAAGTGATCTTTAATCGAAGGCTTGAATTTTGGCTGTGTGAGTCAGTTTACAGGTATGTAGATTGAAGATCATAACTACCATCTGATAGGGCTCTTGACAACATCAAATGATACCATCAATTACAGTGCCATGTACAGTGCTTTTGTTAAGTAAATAAATAATAAATGTTAGGATCAAAATAGTTGCTTATAGAATACACCCCACCCCCCCTTGCCTCTTCTTTAGCAGAGGCTGAGCTTATGCAAGTACCTCCGTACTCTGAAAAACAGTATGGAATTTCAAATTCTCCTTCTTCCTAGAATATTAAGATACTGAAATCCAATTAAGAAATGCCCCAGTGCTTCTTTAAAAATTGCAACTTAACTTGTAACAGCTCATTGGAGTGCAGGAAGAGGGGGTACATGGGGTGACAGGGCTGGGCACAGGAGGCCAGGGGCAGGCACCCTGTGGCTCTTCTTCTTCCTCTCCATTTCACCCACTGCATCTTACCCATGCTGACCAGAGCTCTGGAGCTTACCTGCGGAAACAAATCTCCCAAAGGCAGGTGACAGCCACAGAGAGCACAGGAGCATATTTAACCCTGGGATTTCATGAAGTTTGGGCTTTCTTGAGTATGCTGAGGGTAAAAGTTGAATTAAATTTTTGAGAAAAACGATGACCAATAATATTTTTGGCCGTTATGCTCCTTTTGTGCAAGCCTCCATCCATGCTGTGGCAAAAACTATAAAATCAGTTAAAATCCACATAACAGCTTACATATGATAAAGTATAGTCTAGTACATTATCCAAGAGGAATCTGGTAAGAATACATCAGAGTTTTATTGTTAGCCAGTATTTTCAAAATAAACAAAATGCTACTTTGAGGTATCAGGTGATTTTCTCAATAACACTCAGGTGTTATTGACTTGAGGGAGTTGAATTCCCATTTCTTTTTAAAATTTTATTGAGAGATAACATACGGGCTGTCATGTTATCCTCAGAAGAGAGGTGGAGGGGCTGGGGATTTAGCTCAGCGGCATAAGCACCTGCTTTGTAAGCAGGCAGTCGTGAGTTCGATCCCCGGTACCGATAAAAAAAGAAAAAGACAAAAAAAAAAAAAAAAAAAAAAAAAAAAAAAAAAAAGAAGAGAGGTGGAAACCAAGCTCGGTCCTGCTGATTGTCTGCCTCTGCAAAAGAGGTTGCAGCACGCGACAGGCAGCCTGCTAGATGGGTTATGGTTAATTCTCCATTCACCTCTCTTCTACATCAACTCTTTCCCTTTGTATCTTGGCTGCTAGGGAGTCCTGAATACATTTTAAATTTCTTCCTGACTGTGGTTATCACCTCGTTTCTTCATGCATTTTCTTTTTTCTTTTTTATTGATGTTTTAACTTTCCTGTGGGTATTTTGTCATTACATTGATATTTACACCTCCAACTGTTTCCAAAACTATATGCATACTTGCATCTTCGTGGGAAGCCTCCTTTAGTCTAGGAGGGAAGCTGGTAGGACATAAATCATAAGTCTACCCAGCTACTCAGAGCAATTGAGAGGCTTGCAATTCGAGAAAGACTTATTGGGCATTACAAAGCAAAGCCGAAGTTTTAAAGCACATTAACCTGCATAAAAACACAGATCTAAGTGAGCTTGACTTTGTAGCCATAACTTTATTTAGAGCTCACTTATTTTACTCAGTTTTTTAATTTTCAGACCTAAATAAAATGACTCCTTTGTGGGGCCTCCGGTTACATCCAATAGGGCCACACTGAGACTGAGCTTCTGTTATACACAGAAAAAACATAAGAAAGTTCCACTTATAAAAATACTCAGATGATGCAAGAATAATTCACTTGACAAAGCCTAACTGAACTGTGTACAAATTGTCCATTGCTTTGGACTGATATATTTTTAGGTTTAGATGGGAAACATCTCACTGTGTTTTAAGATAACTATAGCTGTGCACATCAAGAATGACAGTAAAGATTTCTCTCTTCACACATAAATAGCAAAGATGCTGGGTTCCTTATATTGAAGTGAAGGTTTAAAAGGATCCTTGAATTTTCCAACTCTAGGGGTATATGTATTTGCATGTGTGTGTGTGTGTGTGTGTGCACATGCACATGTATGCAGTTGTGTGTGTATCTGTGATAGTTTTCAAAACTGCACTTGTACTGACTCTTGCCAGTGGGATAATCACTAGATAAATCTGCTTCATGAAAAGATCTTACAGAGCAGGGGTTCCCTAATATTCTGGTTCCCGGTAGAGGGGCTCTTTGTTTATTCATTTCCCTCTACTCTACTGCAGTACTACTGCAAATGAGGAGTTAAATGTCATCGTATGCTCATATTTCCTTAGTTTTTTATTAATTTAACACAAATTGTGGTTGAATGTTCATCTCTCGACAACATTCTTAAGGTTATACTATAATGTACCATCTACACTGTGATACTGTAACACTTCTGAAAGCAGTATTATTAACACTCAGTCCCTGTAAGTCTTGGCTACTTTTCTTTCATTGCTGAGATAAAATACCTGATCCCAAAAAGAAGGAAGGAAAGGTGTATTTAGCTTACAGTTTGTGGAGGTTTCAGTCCATAATTAGCTGGCTAGAAGGCAGAATGACATGGCATTGGGGCAACACTTCATGGCAGCAGCAAAAGCAATGGAGGGGAAGGAAAGAGTAAGACACTTTTCCCACCCGGCATATTGAACACAAGCCTCCCAAGAGCAGAGTGTAGCACTCATAAAATCTCTGTGCCCTCCTCTTGCACAGGATGAAGATATTTACAAAGTAAGTATCCTGGCTCCCTGCTGAGGCTCTCAGTTAAATGTCTAAACTTCTCAAGTTGACACAATATATCAATCATTACACTGTGTTTTGGGTAAGGTGGTTTAGTCACTCTCTTCAGGGTCACACTGACATAAAAGGGAAGAGGTGAAGCCTGTTTACCTTGGATAAATGTCTCCACATTGTGAAGTTGAGTTCTTTGAGTTGCACCATGGGAATAAGATATTCAGCTATTTAGAATCTCAGAATCCACTTTTCCATGTAAGCATTTTCTCTTAAAAATTTGCTCACTAAAATGATTTTGGAATCTCATGGGATCATTGGGAAAGTTAGGCAACTAGCACCAATGACATTTCCCTGATCTAAGTGAACAAAACCAAAGCTGAGTCCCAGGTGTCACTTGGTGAAGAAACAGCTCCTCCCTAACATGACTGTTTTCAGTGCTGTTCCCAGGAACTGGCAGTCTCAATAAGAAACTTCCTCTTTCATTATTGCTCCAAACTGAATTACAGTTTTTGTGGCTTTTGGTCACTGGGTCACCTGCTCATGTTTGAGTTGGAAAAGCAACAAGGAAGAGACTGGATGACTGTTTCTTTCACGAAAATGTCTCCCATTAATGCAAAGATGTTTGTAATTGTTGTGGGGTGGACAGGAAATGAAGAAAATATTCATAAGATAGAATAAGGATGTGTGCGTGATCTGTGGCACAGAGTTACTCTCGTGATCCAGTTAAGCAATGGGAAAGTCCACCATAAGTGTTAAAATGCGTGATTCATCGCTATTCTGTTTTGGCATAACCTCGGTTGTATGTAATCCTTTATAGATCACCTACCATTATTGCATTATTAGTTCAGGGACGACAAACACAGCTAATAAAATATTCCAACTACTAATTTAATAGTGTGACACACAGAGAGCTTCAGAAAATGTTCATTAAATAGATACAGATGGCTAAATAAGAATGTTCTTCCAACTTCCCACAGGGAAGGAAAGGGGTCACCTTCATTGTGAGATGTGACTATTTTATGGATTAAGCATTAGATCAGATTCAGGAACGATGTTTGCACACCCAGAAAACCAGTGCTCGTAGAGGTTGCTCCTACCCCCATATATTTCCATGCTCATGTGGGCAGTTTAGTGCCCACTCCCAGAATGATTTGGGCCACTTCTTAAAATGTGCATGTTAAGAGTCGGAAGCATCATGCCACTCGATGAGTAAGGATTATGCCTGGTTGTTACAACCTCCACTTTCTTTGTGCACTTCTACTAATTCTGCATGCTCTGACTCTAAGGGAAAAGCACATAAACTATGACCCTGTCATTTGGGGTCCATGTGACATGGCCACCTGGTGTCCTCTCCTATGGCCCTCTTTGAAGATAAAGGCACAAAATGAAGATTAACGCAGGCTCAGTCCTTGGATCCTGTAAGTGATCTGAATTTATATCCTTTGTGGGAAATTGAATTAACATTTTCAGCTCTTCTTTCCCCCTGAGAAAACAAAGAGTTTAGGTGACTTGTTCTGCTTTATCCTGCGGCTAAGAGCTAAGCCAGAGCACAGTGTGTGTCCTCCAAATGTCGTTAGAAGATGTGAACCAGGGTAGCATCTGTTCTGTTCATGCTATTGGGTAAATCCACATTTCTGAATGTGAGGTTAGAGACCCAGCAGTCAGATATTAGTTCAAGTAAGGACAGGTACCCAAATTGCTCATGAAACTGAAGTAATTTGTGGTCTGTGGTACATTGGCAGAGAAAGTCCCCAAGTTATTACAGTTCTCTTTAAGAATGCCGAGTATCATTTTCTTGTGACAACACCCTTAAACAAGATGAATGGAGGAAACTTGTCCTAATTATGGGTGTTGTGTTGCTAAGGTTCCCAGGATTGAGGTTTTAGGACCATCCATAAGTAATTTCTGGTAGAGAAAAATCACTTTTAGACTAAGAAAATACCTTGAAAGCCTTTCTACTAAAAGTCTCATCTTTGAATTTGTCTCTAGGTGCCTATGTGGTTAGGAAAGGGGCCAAAGAATGAGAGGCAAGCGTGAAGCGAGTGAGGCGAGTGTGCACCCACAAGCAAAGAACCTCCAGGGTCCATGCGAAAATGTCCTTTAAACTAAGGGAAGGTGAGTGTTAAGCAGTCCTAGAGAGAAGACGCAAAGACTGGTCCTTGGACTAGTGGCAGAATTAGGTAGTTACCCAAGATGCACAGTGCACCTGCCTCTGATCCACAAGTGATCCACCATTTCTTTCTCCCCAAGAAGAGACTTTTCAAGCAGAAAAAAGTTCTGATATCCTTTTCCATTTTAATTAAGTAGGGCCCATCCTGAAACTGAGATTCAACAAATCTTATTTTCTTTCAGCTCACACTGGCTCTGAGTTTGTGTGCCTGTGCTTACAAGTGTATATATCAGCAGCTGCATTTGGAATGAAGACAGGAAACACAAAAAAGAAAGCCCTGGAGACAAAAGTACTTGCAATCGAGGTTCAAGATAGATGTAAGATGTGGCTACTTCGGTACCATTAAAGTGTTATCTTTGCTACGTTACAAACAGTCACACGGGAATTCAGCCACTTATTGCTTATTTTCCTAATTAGTGATCTCAATTAGTGGAGTTCCATTTCCCCAGTTTAAGTGCTGTGCTGTGTTGGAGGTTTCCCTGAGCCTGGCCATCCTGTAGCATAAGGAGCCCCACTAGCAGTTGGCATGGAGAGGCATAAAGGGAGTTGGAGACACCAACTGTGTTCTACTTGGGAAGCTGATGGGCTCCCAGGCTCACTGCAAAACCAACAAAGCTGTTCTACCTTGGTCTGTTTCTTAGGATCCCTAGCTAAGGGGAAGGTGAGGAAAGAGAAACACCAGAACTGGAGAGTGCCCTAACGCCACAATTGACTAGGTAATATTTAAAGCAATATTTAGGACAACAGGCTAGCGATGGACCCATACTGGTCCTCTACTTTGTAACTAACACTTTATTAGAACTATAGCCAGGAGAACAGTTTGAAGCCAGTCTGGACCACATAGAGAGTTCAGGGCCAGCCGGAACTAAAATACAACACCCTGTATCAAAAAGACAAGCACACAACAATCAAAACAAAATAAAATGTTGCTTTAATACCCTTTGGATTAATACTCTGAGTTCTTTAGAGGGCTCCGTTTGTTCTACACTAATCATGATTTCTGATATTTGGGTCCTAGATTAAATTCTGAACAGAATATATGCTCAAAAGCTGAGATCACATCTCTAGAATGTGCATATTGACAAAGCACTTAGAAACCAAGGCATGGCTAGAGGGAAGAGGTAGGAAAGGGTTCAACAGGGAAGGGAGAGAGCATTTTTTTCAAATACTGTCAGAATTCCACCTTTCTCACAAGTCATTTATGATGTTTTTGTTCTGGCTAAGGGTATGGCTAAATATTTAACCTGGTCTTCGCCACTTAATAGACTTTTAGAGTTGTACTCTTAATTATTATACTTTTAGGATCTCGATGTGTTAAGTAAGCACAATAAAATACCCATTTCATAGGTTCATATTGTGGCTATCAAATGACATTAGATGCATATAAAGTTGTGAAGCTCAGTTTCTGGTATACACAAGGGGCTATATAAATACTAGCAGTTAATTTCCTTGTATTTGATGCTATCATTGCATTATTTACTAAGTGACTTCTCTATTACATTACATAGTGTACTATTAATGTATTACATGAATAGTAATAGGTATTCAATGTCAAATTATATTACCCATGTTACAAGTTACATACAACATGTTGTATATGTAAATCATATATTTTATTGTCTGCATTTCCTGAAAAACTATTTTGTCCTTTGGAAAAAGAGTTTACACAGTATGCCACTCTCATAGCTTGGGTTTTGCTTGCATTCATTTAATTTGTCTTTTATATTGTTTTGATATACTTAATGCTACAGTATACGAAGTTGTACTCAAGGATTTCAAGGAAAGAGACAATACGGTAACTACTTTTAGGTCAGGATTATCTGGTGGTGAAACACTATTCTGCTTAAATGGTTATGTTTTGATCTGCACTGTTTCGTTGTTATGCCCTCTTTTATCTCAATCTCCACTCCATTATTTACTTTTTAATTTTTATCCTTTTAATTAAAGAAAAAAAATAGCAGGATATATTATAGTAACCCACTTTGACTTTCCATTACCTCGACTTAAAGCCCTGTATTACTCTCACCATCTGGTTTTTAACTGATGTTCCCCTATTCTGTTTTGCTGGATAGTATCAGGTTCGAAAGTTTAGGCATCAGCTGTGAAGATAATGAGATTCATTATAACGCCTATTCTCGTTGACTTTTATCTACTTTTGAAGACCTACAATATCTTCAATGTTTTGGTTTTGTCGGTTTTATTCTTTACTGTTTTGTTCAATTGTATTATAACTAACGATATAGGCAATTCTATTAGAGATAGCGGGAGGCATTATGGTAACCATTGTTGATCACCTTGTATTATGTTTTCACATTATCTATTATGTCCACCCTTTTGACTTGACCGATTCTGTTCTGCTATGTCACATTTGGTTTTACTCTCTTCCAAAAAAGTAATAAGAACCGTGGGAGCAATGAAACCCAAAATGTGTAATAGTCATTGTACAAAAGAGAGGAAAAGAAAGTGCTCTAAACTATATAACTGCATGTATATTTAAGCGTATAAGATAGAAAATGATATCACGGAGTTTTATTGGATCATTGAACAGATCTGTTTGCAGTATCATTGATGGAATGTCCACTTTACAAGCTTTAATTTTGTGACTTGAACAATTATTTCTAAGATGACAATATGTAATCCATTAACTAGTGATTTCCTACTGTTCATTTTTTTCTGTAAATCTGTATAACTTGTACCCTTTCTCTGTTTTTTTTTCTTTTCTCCTTAAATAAAATTTAAAAAAAATTTGTCTTTTATTCAGTTGGTAACATGTTTTCAAAAGAAGTGGTAGTTGTCTTGCTTCCTCCATATTTGTCCCCCTTTTTTTATTTTCACAGTGATCTTGTGAGATATAACCTATTATCTACATTTGCCCCTTGAAGAAAGAGGCATTCAGAGAATGTATGTGATTATCCAAGAAAACATTCATTTGGATGTAATCTCAATCTAGGCACCATTATTCAGGCTTGTAACCTCAGCAGTTGAGGCTGAGGTGGGTGAAGTCTCACCCAGACTCTCTCTCAAGCAATGAAACAAAAATCTTAAATGCAATCTAACATATCAATCCAGTTGCATTCAACAGTTTGTTTTGTTTTCATCTTTTGCTAGATCACACTGCCTTTCAGGAGTAAATATACTGAATATATCCATTATGGCTCAATAAGTGATCCTTTCACTGGCTTGAGACTGCTTATTGTTACTTTTTCTGAGAAGTCGTTTACTTGTATCTCAGAACCATACTGGATGTTGCTGTACCATCAGCTACTCTTTTGGGACTTCAGCACTTACTGGACACTGTGAAGTCACTCACACAGGTGGTAACTACACATTGACCTTCCCGAGATTACACAGTGTGCTTTATCTACCTCTGTGCCTTGGAGATGCTCACTTAACATACACTGAATGAAAGAGTTTGCCTGTATGTACACTCATTTGATAAGAGTGGCAATCCAATCTTCCAGACACAGCCTGAGAATTTACACTGCTTTTCCCATAACGACTTCATCTCTTGATTATTAATGACATTCTTTTCAATTTACTCTATGGTTTATCTTGCAAGGCAAAAAATCACCTAAAAAGCATGAAAGAGCATATTAAACATAGTATGCTTCTTCCAAATTTTATAAATAACTGCTTTTGGGATAGTAATAAAATGTCTGATATCGTATTACTCTGAATTTGACATTGCTTGGGAAGTTCAACTTGACTTCTAGAAAGTCTTGCATTCTGTAGATATTTAATAGCTCTTTCTAGATAGATGGCAAGACCCATGGAAAGCTTTTGGGCTACATAGATGAATACATCACAGCCCCTTCTGAAGGTCACTCACTAGGCAAGAGAGGCAGGAGAGGGACCAGTGACTTCTCAGTATAGTTCCTTGGACACATTTTTGGGAAAACTGAACGAGTGAGGTAAGGTCAGTTCCATCACTATTTTTTGCCATAGTATTCTTCATTGTAATTATGATTGGTGTTATTGGACAAAACTATGAAAAAGTCAGTTTACAAAATGTACTGTATAAGAAAGCACGATTCTTGTGGAAGAAATAAGTTTAGTACAGTGAAACAGAACTCCTTGATACTCTAAGCACAATGCAGTTGGAAATGAACTCAGAAGGCAGCTCAGAGGTGCATGGGGCTGTGAAAGTTCTATATTGGGCATGCACTTGCATCCTGAGTGAAGTCATTCTCCATTGAACAAACGCACTTTTTGAAAAATGAACTTGCGTTGATGAGCTTGTCTGTGGCTTTTCCCTGGGAGAAATCTGATTTAAACAAATTAAATTTCTTCTGCTTTTTAAATTGAACAAGCCAGATCCTCAGACCTATCTCCCTCACTCACATGCTGGAGTGAGTCTAAGACCAAACTATAATTGGTAATTAATAACTTCAGATTCTATTATGGAAGTCTCGTTACAAATTCCATCTGCACAGGAGCTTCACAAGAAAAGTACGTGCTTGGGTTTTGTGGTGAGCAAAATCCCTCTCCGTGCAACTAAGAAGGTCAGAATGACATTGAGACAGGAGACTTTGCCCCCTGGTGACCTGCCTTGGGGCCATCACTGGACATCTGTGCCCCTGCTTGTGCCCACCGTGGCAGAGGCAGGTGAGAAGTCAGGTCCTTCTGCAACCACGTAAACTAACAAGGTGAGTCTCATACAGAAAACTCAGGTTTCTTCCGTTCAAAGTCTTCTAAAGAGTGCTTTTCTTGTACCTATGAAGTCCTCTTATTTCTATACATAAATCAGGGCTTTGAATTGCAACCTCTGAATCCTGCAGCTTCTGAACACTGCTTGACTTGGACAAGACCTAGGGAATCTCAGGAAAAGTGAAGCTGAATATGGTCACAGGTGACACAGAAGCAGTCATGGCACCAGGAATGGTCTTTCTGCACAAATTTCATTTCCCTTGGTTGTCATGTAGTTGGTGGTGGCACACTCATCACAAGGCAGAGGGTCTTCCAATGGTAGTCACACACAATGTGGTCCTGCTGGGCCCACTGTAATCCAGTGGTGAGGTTTCTTCTCATCTTTGCCTAGGGTGAAGGTGAAGTTGTCCATTGAGTCCTGCAGGCAGGATCAGAATAAAATGGGGCACTTGAGTCTAGTACCCAGGTTTTGAACTATCATTGCTTGGATTTCTAGTGCTTAACCACAGTGAGACATCTCTCTAAAACAAGGTTTAGTTTCCTGATCATAGACTAGAAGGATCATGGTCCATTCACTTTCTTATGACACTCATGGGAAAGAGGGATTCCCAGTTTATTCCCTGTGGAGATTTATTCAAACCTCCTGTGCTCTGTATTCACAAGAGGTAAGTGGGAAACATGGTGGCTCACCCTTGTTGGATATAGGAATGGCCTGCTATGCCACTATATGTGGAAGGTGTCTCATATGGATGCTCCCCTACGAAGCATGGAGTCAGGGCCAGAGACAGACAGTCATGCTGTGTACACCTCAGGCTACCCGAGAAGGAATTTGCACATCTGCCTCAGACACCACAATCAGATGCTTATTAGCCACCTGTCTCATTCACTGTTTCAGAAAGTGATCAGCAGGAAGTGATCAAGCCTGTTTTGGTAGACACCTTCCACCTGCCTCATGGAATAGCACTGTGTATAAAAGTCTGAAAACTCTTGCTCCTTATGTTTCCCTGTATCACATGGAATTGGAACAGGACAAACTATCTGACATTTAAGTAACAGCATTTGACAGTGACCCACAAGCATTTCTAGCACACACATGTAGTATGCTCGCAATGTAGTGTGTGATCCTAGAGCATCTGTACTAGCCACACAAGCGCTGTGCTTTCCATTATCTTGAATGGCTACTCTTGTATTAGGGAGTCCAGAAAGCAAATGATCTGGCCATGCACAATTTAGTGTCCCACAGGAACTTGGTACCACTGGAAGAGAGCTCCTTTTCTGTGAGGACACTGATCTCTAGCAACAACAACTACAGGAAGGAGTTTGAGTGCCTTCAGGCCATACACAGTTCCCTGACCCCACAGCTACTCCCTAATCTGCCTGGACATCTCATGCAACCCACTTTGACACCTGCTGGAAGCCAGGAAGCTAGGTGAGTACAGAGTTGAGTCGAAGTAGCTCAAGCTTAGATACAGTGGTCCTCCCTGACACAGCCTGCCAAAGGCAGGATAGTGAGGGTTAATAGGGAAAAAGATCCAGAGAAGGGTCCTAGAACTCCAACTGCAGAAGACATCAGAGGAGTATTTTGTCAGTACGCAGGAGGAACAAGCCAGAGAGTGTCAGCAGCACATGGAAGGCTGGAAACCACGAGTGACGTCCAGTAGCTGGCTTTCTCTTACAGCAGAGCATGGAGCAAAGATTCAGAAGCAAGGACAGTGTCACTGCCTGTCCAGGGAGTTTTTTCTTGGGTTTTCACAGTGCGTTAAGTAGAGGTGCTGTGTTTTACATACATGATACTGAACAGAAGCCAGGCACCCTGGCTATGTTCCATTGTAGCAGAGGTCTCTGAGTGACAATTCAAAAATCTTGATCCCAATTCTTCAAAGGCTTTAGGCAAGAAATGGAGATAAAGGAGAAGACAACTCTCATAGTCACCACAGAGGTGACTGTGAGGAATAGAGATGCAACTTGAGGTCCACATCCTGGGCAACTTTCCTTAAGTCCAGATGGACCATTTAGTGTGGTCGTTTAAGACTGCAAGATACTGTGACCACAGGCTCTGCATCCAGTGTCTGGACTGTTTTGGCCTCTGTAAGTACATGGGTTCATACAGTGGGAATTTGAGCGTGACCAGATGTTGAATGTATATAACACCCCTTGGGGGAATTGTTCCTCTCTAACTCAGTTCACAGTGGCATTTCTTAAACACGTGGAATGTACTGTCCTGCTCCATTGTGCCACATCAGTTATGGTTGTGTCACTTTCTACTGCCCCCATGTAGTTGTGAAGCTTCACAGGTTTTATTTGGGGCCCTGTACAGCAGGGAGAGAGGACACAACCCTATGGGTGACTGGTATAGATCACACTATGTCCTTAGTGCGGGGAATTTATATTAGAAGCTTCTGAGACAAAGTAAGCAAAGAATATTTTGAGTAAATTTTTAATGGACAGAAATATCAGTTTGTGTCCTAGGCTAGTATCAAGGATTTTGAGGCAACTCATAGCAATCCCTGTGTTGAATTTGATATTTTCAAATGACGCAGGAAATTTCTCCAGAATGTCTCCAAGCTCTGATCCTGGGTGCTAATCAGACATTCACAAACTAAATCATGTAACAGCCTCTAAATATGTCTAAATGTACATTGAGCTAACTAATCACAAATCTGTAGCTGAGATTGTCAATAAGAGGTGCTGATGCTTTGCAAATCCCCTGCAAGTTACTCTTGACATGTTTCTGCCTTCTTTGAGGCCAAGATATTTTTCTCAAAACTCATGGTCATCCAGCACATATCCAGATCAATGTCTCTAAAGATGCTATTTAAATACATTGTCTGAAAAGATGAGCTTGAAAGTCCTTGGGGCTAGTGGAAATTTCATCCTAGCCAAGTTTATGGCCACATGTGTTACTGTAGCAATTCTCGTGAGTGAGAGGTCTACAACACTGGCCATACTAAGAAGCAAATTATTGTATGGTGACATTTTAAGACAAAATAAAAATGAGAATGACTCCTAGGTGCTGAAAGAATCCAGCATCTTGAGCTGACTTCATCAGGAACATAGTGATATGAGGAGCATCCTGCTGGAGCTGTGCTTGAAAGTGTGTGCTAAATGATATCCTGCTTGTGCTGGGAACGGTTTTGATTTCCACTACTGTTTCCCATTTCCCCATTCAGTGAGTTAAGATATTTTAACTGCACTATTGAAATCTAGGAGAAGTTCAGTGTGCCTGGTGTCCAGCTAGGAAAACATGTATATAAAATGTATCATGCTTGAGACATCCATAGTGCTACCCTAAGGCTTGGCAATCACGAGTGTGAATAAAGTATGCTTGGAAATGTAAGGTATACTCAAGCTGTGTGTTAGTATAGCCTGACATGAAACTGGAAGTAAAGGCTGGATGATTTGAGATCTTGAAGGATACAGAGTGTTCTGTGCAGTCATCGGATGCACATGAAAGCTAGTGGATTAAAGGGATTTGCAAATCCTCCAGTACTGAGGTGCCTCTGCCATTTTCTAAAAATCATCCCTCTGTGAATCTTAATGTAGCTTCCTGATGACATCAAAGATACTACTGGCCATGGTCAACCCAGAAACACACTGGAGGAAGTTATAGAGAAAAGAATAGCCACTGTCTGTAGTTCTGCCATTGATAGCTTTGAAGCTCATTGAATCTGTTCAATAATGAAAGGCATTGTTAGCCATCCTAGCATCTTCCTCCAAATATCACTGCTCATTTGGTACCAATCCAAATTCCATGTGAGTCCTGGTCCAATATACGAACTGTGTTTCACTCAGTGCTTATATTTTCTGTACCGTACTGTGTTTAAGCAGTCTGCTTTCATGATGGTTCTTAAATTCATGGACTGGCAGAAAGCAATGCTGGTACTGCATTTAACTGAATTGATCAAGCACTGAAGAGCCATCAGCAGCATGGCTGTCTGTTGACCAGGCAGCTCCTAAGTCTAGATGTTCATGAACAATAAATCATTAGGAAGAAAGTGATTCTCCAGTGAGGCCAAATTATGAAACACTTAAAAGTCATGAAGACCTGGTCATCTCACCATCAGGATGGTTTCATGGTTTCACTACCACCCTTAGACCTTCTCAGAGGTTTGATATCCAAGCAGGAGGAGAGCAGAGTGCAATTCCACTTAGTTGTTCAGGACCAAATCCCTGTGGGACATAGTGGCTCTTTCCAACTGCTACTCCACTCACTAGGGCTACCTTGAGTCAGGTGAGTTGAAATGTGAGTCTGACAGCCCTCTGCCCTCTGAACAGCACTGATGGAAATGTTTCAGGGGATGAAGCTCTCCAAAACTGGACAAAAGTAAAAGCTACAACAAGATGAGGTCCTGATGATTCATCCAGGGAGGAGCTTTGGGGAAGAGCATAGTCCAGAATACTGGATAATAGAGATGGTGGATTTAGCCTCCCTGTGATGCAGAGAAGCAGCCTGAATGCAAACAAAGCAAGCATAAATGAATAAATGTGGCAGACTGCTCCAACACTGCTAGCACTGATCAGGTCTTTAGGAAATTGTGCAGTGGGAATACATTGATATCTTTTTTATCTCCACTGAGACGCATATTTCTCCCCTCTCATAAAGGATAATATTAGCACTCATAATGTTTCACTTGGAGGTTGGCCTCAAGACCACTTTCCTTTACCAGATTAAGCACTGTTCAAAAGAAAATCAAACTGATAGGGAACAAGAAGGGAAAAAGAAACACCAGGGTTAATATAATTGTACAGCTAGCTCCTGTTAGTACATGGAATCTATTTCCATCCCAGATGTTTTCTATACAACCCAGTAGAGAAAAGCCAGGACTTACAAAGATTTGACTCAGCTCAATATTTGCTATTTGAAAACATTTATGCTAATATAGTCTGCAAAAGATATCATGCCTATATATTATACACTGAATAACTACTATAAAGACAACAATACACAATGTGTTATTGTAACTCTTCTACTAACCTGTTTTGATGGTGTCCTATTTTTGTCTTTAAATAAACAAAATCATTCTTGCATGCATGTATGTTCAGGAGTGCTACAGTATGAGTGTCTGCCACCTTGACTCAGAACTTCTCCATAAAATAACTCCTCAGATACCAGGAGTTAACTACACATTGTCATGATGCTCTGAAGTTTCTGCTGCATCCGTACAGTCAGTGAAATCACCTTGTTGCAGCTTATACCAGCTTGTTGGTTCTTGGTGCTTTTATCAAGCTTCCTGTAGGTATGGAGCAGAAGCAACATTCAGTATACTAAATAGGTTCAGCCCAACTCAGTAAATTGATGGGTCTCAGAAAAAGAACCTCTGGAGCTGCAGTCTGTGTCAATGGTGCAATGAATTTAAAGTCTAAATTGATGACAAAACTATTGAGTTCCTATCCACTGTGTCCCTTTACCCAGTACTTGATGAAGCTGAGTAGATGATGTCATCAGGCTGCACATCTGTACTCTTCAGGACAAACTTCCTCAGGCCCAAGTAAATCTTGGCTCCATGCTGGTACTGCTTCTTCCCATGGTGGGTTGCAATGGGATTTTGCTAGACAGGATGAATTTAGACTGACTCACTTTACTATTGCTGAGATGAAAAAACTGTACACATGTGTAGTTCACTTAATGGCATCCTGGAGCCACTGCCAAATCCATCCATTCACATTCTCATTATAAAGCCTGGGGAATCTTAGAAGTAATAACTCTTCCATTATGACCTGATGCATGAGGTGCTCTGGATTCATCTGAGATCCTTCTAAGTTGTTACTTCCATTGGAATATGCTAATATGGAAGAAGCCTGTGGACTGTAGCAGAATCATAGCTCCAGCGTTAGTATCCAGACAAATATCACATTGCATACATGGAAGAATCGGGAGTGGCACATGGCTTCCTTAACCTCCACATTCTCTTCACTGTTTTTGACTCTTGGCTGGCATGACCCATTACTTAAAGGACATCAAGAAGCTAGGAACCAGCATTCTGCATATTAAACTCTAACAGCAGAGACTGTGGATCTACTGCTTCAACCACTGCAGAAACCAGAGTGGTCAGCATTTAAAACAGTGGCATTGAGGTGTCTGACATGGCATAGCCAAAATGCTGAAATGAGTGTAGCTTAGAAAGAACCTCTGATCACTTTCCAGTGATGAATGCTCTCAGTCACTTTGGACTATTGTAGATACACAAATTTTCAAAACTGTATCTCAGGAGTATCACTGCAGAAGTCAATGTGTTAGAGAAGTTTAAAGTTTGAGCTCTTCATCTCTATTTGCAAGTGGTTCAGAGTTGACTAGAAGTGAGGGAAAATAGACAACTAAAAAAGTTGTGGGTCATTGAAAGATTTCCAATTCTCTCATGTTCCACGTTTTTATTTGATTTGTGACTCCAAGATAGAGACAAGAGAATGCAAAGAGAAGATGTTTCACAAAGGAACCAGTGCTGGGACATCAGCCAGGGTGCTGATTGTGTTAAAATCTGCCCTATGCAGATGCCATTCTATGTCTTTGTGAGTCAGATTTTAATGTCCATCTGCTCCATAAAGAGTTATTGTATTGAACTGAGTCAAATCTTAATAAAAAGGCCTGGATTTTCTGTACTGGGTTATACAGTAAACATTTGGGCTGGCAATAGACTCAGTTTCTTTAGCTTGACTTTCAAGAACATGCGGCCTGCTTAGTGACCTTTCCCTCATAGCATTCTAATCTGAAAAGAGTCCTCTTTCATGAGGCAGTTGGATGGACACATCACAGTCCTATGGACACAGGTGCACTAGAACCTCCATGAGACAAACCACCTAATGCCCTCACTTTGTGAGACTCAACAATGAAGTCATCAGTAGATCATATGAGCTGCTCAACTATGCAGAAGAAATCCTTTCATCCTTCAAACAAATTTTACTAATGTTGAGGGAACCAAGCTCAGGAGAAGTGACAGCTCTGAGGTGTATATTGAGGCCACAGGGCACCATTTCCCAGTTCTTTTTGAGTATTCATGAATGTACTCATTAATCAGTGTGGAAACCCACATGATTTCTAAGGAAGTCAAATATGAGCCAATTTAGAACTGAGTATGCACATATATCTAAATATGCCTCAACCTTTGACAGCATGAAATCCTGTGGAGTAGGATTTACCCAAAGAAAGCAAAGCAGTTGTAGAAATAAATGTATTAAAATACTACTCTCCATAGAAGCTGGATAAAGGGAAATAACCCTGCAGAGTATTTCTTTTGATAGCTTTTAGGGTTTCTTGACAAAGGCATCTGTCTTCTAAACCTAAGACTATGTAGCTATGGCCAGTCAGAGTTGGGTTACCATTTTATGTATGCCAGGTCCCATACCACATCAGAAGGGACAGATTCCTCTTTGGTGGTGGCTCCTGAGAGGCTATTGGAAATGAGCCTGGGCCTCTGATCAGCACCCACATTCTGGGTCTCCATGACTTTTGTGTAGGACCTGCAGGAGCTAACAGTGAACTGCATACTTATTCTCTGCACAGGTGACAGTCAGGTAAACCTGTTGCAATGAGGGGCTTGCATAGGAAGCCTCTCCATGCTGCTGGAACACTTGATCCTCTGTGAGATGCTCAATAACAAGGTCAAGCTTTGTGATAGGTGATAAGATCTTAAGTGTGTTAGGGATCAATGCCTGTGAAAATGAGAGGAGGCAGGTTGAGGAGACTGTGGTCTGACCAAGGTGTAGCCTTCTGGAGTCAGGCCTCCCTAGCAATGATTTCTCAGGCTTCAGTGTGTCCCATCAGGCTCACACATTGGGAGCGTGACGTATAGTGACTGTGACTTTGGAGCATAATACTACTTAGAACCCATGACTTTCCCTGTTGTTCCTCATAAGTTGTGCATGGTCGGTGTCTATAAAAAGAAGATACTGTTTGGTGACTGACTAAATTGCAACCTCTGCATGATTTTTAGCTTCTGAACACACCTGGACTTGGTTGGGACCTAAGAAATCCTTGGGAAACATGAAGCTGAAAGTGGTAACAGGTGACACAGAAGAAGTCATAGCACCAGAGGCAGTCTGCAGAAAGCTCATTCTCCTTGGTTGTCATTTTGCTGGTGGTGGCACACTAGCTTTGGTGACAGACTCATTCTGATTAAGAGAACTTACTCATGGCTACCCCTAATGTTGCCCTTCTAGACCTGACACAACGCAGTGGTGTGGCTTTTACCTATCTTCACCTGGATAAAGGTGAAGTCATCTATTCAGTCTTGCAGCATCAGGGTGAAATGGGGCATTTGTGTCCAGCCCCCAGGTTTTGAACCATCACTGCATGGATTTCTAGTGTGTAGGCACAGTGATACGGCTCTGTAAAATATGGCCTAGTTTCCTGTTCATACATTAGGAGGGCTATGGTCCATCTGCCTTCTGGTTACACTCATGGGGATTCCCAATTTCTTTCCTGTGGAGTTTTACTCATGCCTCCTGTTATATTTTTAAGAAGTAGGAAAAAGGGGCTCACCTCTACTGGGTATAGGAATGGCCTGACATATGGTTATATGTGGAAGGTGACTCATAGGAATGCTCCCCTGTGAAGTCTGGAGCCAGGGCCAAGAGCTGGCACTCATGCTGTGTGTACCTCTGGCTACTCGAATAGGAATTTTCTCATTTATCTCAGGCTCCACACAGTGTCAGTCAGATACTGGTTAGCCATCTTGCCAGTGGTTCTGGCTTGGCTACTCAGTTATTGACATCTAAACTTGGTGAATGAGACAGTCTTGGCAAACACCTCCCACATGACTTATGGACCTGCACCCTGTGTAAGTCTG